>NC_060076.1:27500-4827500 GCF_922984935.1 Meles meles
GGGTCGCGTACACATCCACCGCAAGGCTGGGTCACGGTCCAGGTGCTGCGTGCAGGTCTCCTGGGCACACCTGGCCGTCTCGGAATGGAGGTCTGTGTGCCTGGGGCACCTTTCCTCCACCTCCACCTCCCCCTGGAGGAACGGCCAGATTCAAGCATTTCCATGCCCAAGCCTCAGGGACAGTTGGGAACCTGGGGTCAAGAGAGACAGGGACTGGCCCAGGACAAAAGACGGGTACAGAGTCCAAGGAGCAGCGCTTCCCTCCAGTCCTAGGCAAGCCCCGACCCTCCCATGAGGTCTGCTTTGAGGGTGAGAGCCTCTCAGATCCTTGGGGAGAGCTACCCACCCCGTCCCATGTGGGGACATGACCTCGAGCATCCCCGGACAGGTAGAGGCGTCTGTGCTTGGGCGTGCGCACGTACACACACACACACACACACACAGAGACACACAGACACACATGCGCACACACGCACACACACACACACACACACACACACACACACCCCACTCTGCCCAGCTAGGGGTCAGAGGGGGAGACACCCTGGGAAAATGGTGGGTAACAAGGTGGAAAAGAAGAAAGAGGTTGGAGACAGCTGGGCCGTGGGGTCAGGGGCGTCAGGACTCCTGGCAAGGACCGAGATCCTTAGCATGGGGAGGGGAGACAGGAAGGGCTGATGGTCAAGGGGTCCTCAAGGGGCCCAGGGGCTTTGCCAGGGCACTGGGTGAGGACAGGGTCTGGGGCCTGGTGTCCTTCACCACCCCAGACTCCTGGAAGTAGGAAGAGGTAACCCCCCCCCCCCACCCAGTGTGGACAGGGCTACACCGCCAAAGGCCTCCCCTTACTCTTCCATCAATGGGGCCAAAGACACAGGCTGTCCCTAGGCTCCCACAGGCCTGTTGGCCTTGAATCTCTCTCCCTGACCCACTGTGCTCCCAGTCTTGGGAACATGCTTTGGACTCCCTCGAGGTCCTTCTGAGCAGAGGACAGCCTGCAGGCTTGGGGGGCTGACATCGTGGGCTTGCAGAATGTGGCAGAGCCCTAGAGCCCTGGTCTGGGGACCAAGGTCGGGACCCTCCTTGTTGCAGCCTCAGGGGCCCCATGTGCCAGAGGTTCCAGAGTCAGTGCTCTGCTCAGGGGGACAAGGCCTTAGCAAGGAACCAAGCACCGGCCCAGGGGAGGGAAACAGGGACCAGGGAGACTTCTGAGGTTTCTCCCATCACCCCCTGGAGCCCACAGATCCTGCTCCTGTGAGACACACAAAACCAGAGACAGAGACAGACCCGGAGACAAAGTCAAAGACAGAGACAGACACCGAACACAGGAGAGAGGGAACCAGGAGAAGTCACAGACTTTCCTCCATCGGCTGGGAAATGACCGCCAAACACTTTGTCCCCTTCTCAGTCCCACGGGCCATCCACCCTGGCGGGACGGATTCGGGAATGCCCGGGAACCACGGTGGGGGCTGTCCGGCACATGGGCGCAGACGAAGCCCTTGGACCTCAACCTAATGGGAGCCCCTGGAGGTCTGTGTCACCATGGTCAGACTCCATGAACTGCCACCTTGCCACGGCTGATGGGACCCAGGCAGGAGGAGGGTGGCTTTGCCTGGATCCCAGAGCAGAGCCAGGCCCCTCTGGGCTGTGCTCCATGCCCCCGCCCAGCCCCTGGCTCGCCCGTGCATCGCCAAGTGTGTGCACCAGCCTCCCGGGAGAGTGGGTACGGAACGTATGGAGAGGTCCCACCCCTGATGGCATCCCCAGAAGTGGAAGCCAGAACACCCCCAGTGTGCACACGGGGAGACTGGGGAGGCCCTGGGAGCCACAGGGTGCGTCCGCGGTCCCAGTCCTGGGCAGGAGCAGGAGCAGGAACCCGGTCTGAACCCAGCTCTGGGCCCTCACAGCGGGGACCACAGCTGCACCCAGGCCTCCCAGGGGCCGTGGGTAGGCCGTGTGGAGGTCACTGTAGAGACAGGGCATGGAGTGGGGGGTGAGCCTGGAGCAGCTGGGGGAGGGGCGCCCTCAGGGAGCTCGGGGGTGAGGAGGAAGTCGGGTAAGGAGCCCCCAGGCAGCAGTGACCTCACTTCCCTGACGACACAGCCCAACGGAATTGGAACCCACGTATCCAGGCACCCACGTTCCAGAGACGACCCCCTGCCCAGCTCATTTCTGCGGAGATCCCGACAGAAGCGACATGTTCCTCTGTTGCATACCCAAGTCCAGAGGAGGCGAGCAGAGGAGAGCTCGCCCGCCAAGCACATCCCCTCACTGCGGAGGGCCTGGCAGGGCTCCCCGACGCCTCTGGCCCTTTGGCAAGAAGAATCGAAAGGTGACCCCGGGAGGCTCCGAGTCAGACAACCCCACACCTTCTGGTGGGCAGGTCATGTTCACACCCCAGGTTCAGGCTGGCTATGTGGGATGGGGTGTGGGGGCTGCGCCCTTCTGCCCGGGGTTTATCCTGAGACCCTGCAGGGACGGGTTCCTGACCCAGGTGCGGGGCTGTGCACGTGCAGGTCTGCGTGTGATCCGGGAGAAGCCGGGGGACTAGGCAGGAGGACGGTGGGTATGGCCGGGCAGGGCTCTGCGGCCTCTTGCACGCTCCCCGTCTCTGCCTTGGCAGGCCACGGATGAAAGAGGAAGGAGGCGGGAAGACACGCACTCCTCCCTGACCCTGGAGTCCCCGGTCCTGGGAAGGCCTCCGGTCCCTCCCAGACCACGGTCCCCGCTACTCCATTGGACTGCGGTCCTGGACACGGAGCCCACGGAGGCCAAGGCCGAGGGTGAGAAGGCTGGGATGGGGTGCCTGTGGCTGTGTGGGGAGGGGTCGGTGATGGGCCCCACAGGGAGAAGCCCCCACAGGCTGGCGTGGGGCCGGGAGCCACGACCTGCCTCGGAGCACCCAGGGGGCGGCCTGCCGTCGGGGAGACGTCCCGGGGAGGGTTCCTTCGTGGCTGCGGCTTCTCCGGGAGACCCTGGGCTGTGCTCGGTCTCTGCCAAGCCCCAGGGAGAGGCAGGCCCGCGGGTGACCTTCTCTCCTCTCACAGCTACTCAGGCGGAGAAGCTAGACCCACTCCCAACCTCAGCAGCTCCGGAGGGGGACATGGTGACGGGAGAGACTTCGGCAGGAGACCGGGAGCCGACAGGGCACCGGCCGCCTGCCCACGGAGGTGCTGATGCTGTGCAGGGAGAGCCGGCTCCTGCTCCTGCCCCCAGCCCTGCTCCTGCCGCTCCCCCTGCCCCTGCCCCTACCAGAGCTACCCCCACGTCCCCTGCCCCTGCCTGTGCTCCTATTCTCGCCCCTGACCCAGATCCTCCCTTGGTCCCACCGCTTCCCCGGGCCTTCACAGGGCCCCTGTTCCTGCCCCAGACCCAGCTCCTGCCCTTGACCCTGCACAGGCCATCACCCCTGCACTTGTCCCAGCTCCTGCTCCTGCCCCTGCCCCTGCCCCTGTCCCTGCCCCTGCCCCAGACCCAGGTCCTACCCCTGTTCCTGGCCCTTCGGTTGCCCCTTCCCATGCCCCTGCCAGGACGGCCTCCCCTTCCCCTGCCTACGCCCCTGTTCCCGCCCCAGACCCAGAAACTGCCCCTGCTTCTTCCCCTTCAACTGTCCCCTTCCCGTCCCCTGGCCCTGCCAGGACCACTGCGCCTTCCCCTGCCCCTGCCTATGCCCCTGTTCCCGCCCCAGCCCCAGCCCCTAGCCCTTGCTCCTGCTCCTTTCCCTGCCCTTGCCTGGGCTCCTGTTCTTGCCTCGGACCCAGCTCCTGCTCTGGATCCTGCGCCGGCCACGACCGCTGACCCTGCCCCCGCCCCGGTCCCAACGCCTGCCCTGGCACCTGCTCCTGCGGGGCTCCCAGACCCGCATCCAGAGCCCACCACTCTGCGGGGAGATCTCCCCGTAAACTTACCCTCCGTTCCGTCCCCTGACCCCGACATCCCCGCAGAATGTTTCCTCCCCTCCCCCTGTGTTCTTCCTCTCCTCTATGGAGTCACCGTCCTAGTCGCCTTCCATCTCCTCTATGCTGTGTATTATTTATTTTAAATAAAAGTTCTTGTTTTCCCTTGAACACGTCATGAGCATGAAGGACATTCCCAACGCTGCGCCACCACACCCCAGAACGTCGCTGCAGGAGAGCTCCTTCCCCAAAGGAGACCCTGAGCCCAAGCCCTCCGTGCCCATGGCTCCCCCGGCCTGGCCCCTCGCAGCCCCTAAGTTGCTTTCTCTTTCTGTTCCTGCACGTGTTCTGGAGGTTTCTGGAAGTGGAATCCCTCAACGGGTGCCTCTGTGTCTGCCCACCCACTTTCAAAGGGCATTCGTTTGGTTTTGTTCCCTGTTGGACAGAGAATTGCCCTTATTTGATGTCGACGCGCAGAATGGATTACAGAGGCGATGTCATCCTGGGCACCCCTTCAGGAATTCTGGGCACAATCTTGGGGCCAAGGCCCCTGTTCCTGCTGGGACACCCCAGTCGGTCCCCAGACAGGGCACGGCGGTTCCCTCCCGTGGCCCACACAGAAACCAGGGAAATGCAGAAAGCCGGAAGGCACGCCGCAGAGGGCAGACGCATTGCTCCCAACCCTAGGCCAGAGAAAGGTTTCCCATGGGTCTGCTCCAGTCCATGCTGCGAGTCACCGGGTCCCACAGGGACAGAGACAAGGACAGAGACCAAACACGTGCAAGTTCGAGGGGGAGGCTGGGCACACGGGGAGTATGTGTCAGGCGATGCAGGAGCTCCCGGGCAAGGACTCGGGCAAAGGAAACCCTGGGGAGCCAGCGCTGGTCACCCTCAGACCGGCAGGGGTCAGGTCTGGGGACCAGCAGCCCTGGGGAGAACGTGAGGAAGCAGAGGTCCAAGGCAGGTCCCCTGGAGAGAAGGGGGACAGGCACCCCTGTCTGGGACCACCGTGAGCCGCACCCGTCCCAGGCCACAGGTGCACCGTTCACCTAGCAGGGCTCAGCCCGGACTCACCCCCAGAAACTCTGGCTCGGTCGTTCACAGACGTGTTTTCAGGAGCAGCTGGCACAGCGGTGGTGGAAAGAGCAGGGACTGGAACCGTGTTCATGCCCAAGGAGATGGATGGGATCGTCCTCCCAGTCCTCATGACAGAATGTCCCGGGGCTACTTTCTCCGTGTCGTCTGGGGCACTGGATCGCGGCAGCCCCTCCTGAGACCCCACGCCTGCCACGCTGCTCCTGGAGACATTCAGAATTGTTT
Organism: Meles meles; assembly: GCF_922984935.1. NCBI lineage: Eukaryota > Metazoa > Chordata > Mammalia > Carnivora > Mustelidae > Meles > Meles meles. The sequence goes on from NC_060076.1 coordinate 32,714, forward strand.
AAGGAGGAGGTGGAGAGGATCCGGGATGACAGAGGGCCGAGGAGAAGGAAGGTCAGGACTGGGAGGACAGAGGGGCGTGCCCTGAGCCACCATTCAGGGCCTAATAAAAAGCCGAACCTGAACCCCAACACGAAACCTAACCCGAACCCGAACCAATAACCCATAACCCTAAACCCCGAACCTGAACACGAACCCGAACCCTAACACCGAACATTAACTCGAATCCTAATCCGAACCCTGACCCTAACCCCGAACCCTGACCCTAACGTTGACCCTGACCATGACCCTAACCGTAACCCTATCTCTCTAACCCTAACCCTCACCCTAACCGTAACTGACATTGACTCTGACCCTGACCCTGAACCTGACCCTAACTCAAACCCTCACCCTAACCCCTAAGCCCTAACCTTAACCTGAGCTGGGACAGGGGGACCCGTAGCCCCGCGCGACCCCCGCACCGCGCACAAACCCGCGGAGGCCGCACCGTCTACACTGCGCGCCTGTCCTGCTCCGGTGGCTTCTGCTCACCTGCTCCCGCGGGCCTGAGGGGCCGGACTCCTGTCAGCGCCACAGCGGGTCTTGTCAGCGTGGACGCCGCCCCGCCTCCCCCCGGAAGTCCCCACAGCGGGTCCTGAGGAGGCCGGACTCCTGCCGGCGTGGACGCGGCCCTCCATCCTCCGCAGCCGGTCCTGAGGATCCGGGCTCCTGACTGTGGAGGAGGCTCGCGTCCTCCCGAAGCCTGCGCGAACGCACAGACGGTCCTGAGGCCTCGGGACTCCTGCCTGCGCCGGAGACAGCGGCCTGAGCGCGCATGCCCAGCAACGGTCGCGAGCGCCCCCTGCGGGCGGTGGAGGCGGAGCAGGAGGGTGTGGGGCGGTGACTCTGGCGCCCCCTGCAGGCGGTGGGGGCGGCGCAGGAAGGGGTGCGCTCAGTTCAGGGCAGACACCTGTCCCTGCTGGGGTCCGGCTGAATCCATTAAATTTTGGAAATTCAAACTGAAACGGAGTCCGACCATCCCCTGAGTTCCCCGGAAATAGAAACAATTCATTAGAAACCGTATGGAATTAAGTGAAATACAGACACAAGCTTTACAACTTACACCGAAATTCATTCAAAATTGTAGATATATTTAAAATGTAAAACAATCAAAATAGCAAAAAGAAAACAGAAGAAAATCCACATGGCCTTGAGCTCGGTGATGAGTTTTAACGCACAACACCAAAAGCCAATCCACAGAAGAAAAAACTGATAACATGAACTTCCTAAAATCTTCTGCTCTGGGAAAGACCTCACTCAGAAAACCAAAAGACAAGCCAAAAATGGGATGAAATGTTTGCAAAATACACATCTGGTAAAATATTTGCATTCAAAATATACAAAAAGCTATCAGAACTCAACAATTGGGAAACACCATCCTAATCGATCGTGGGTGAGGATCTGAACGTGCCTGGACAAAGAAGACATACAGTACGAAATAAGCATACAGAAATATGCTCAACCTCATCATTAGGAAGGTACAGATTTAAACAACAGTGAGACAGCACTGCACAACTACTACAAATGATAACCTCCAAAAACAAGGATGCCGATTGCTGGAAGGGGAGGAATGACAGGAACGGTCCCTTCAGAAGACAGTTTGGACAGTTTCCAAACCGAAATAAGTCTCATGTTAAGATCCAACAATCGCACTTCTAGTATTTAAACAACTGCTTTGAAAAACTATTTCCAAGCAAAAACTCTCCTGCAGTTATGCACAGTAGCTCTATTCATAAATGGTTACAAATTTAGAGAAGCCAGAATGTCCTTCCATAAATGAATCCATAAGGGAACTAAGCGCATCCATGAGAAGGAAGCAGAATATGCTGCCCAAAATAGGCCTCTTTGTCACAAGGGTTATTTGGGCTGATTAATCTTAAGAAACGGCAGATACGGGAGAACCTCTGACAACTGGGTACAAGGTGCCATTGGTGAGTGAAATGCACACTTCTAAAGAGACACTCCATCTGTAAGCCTGTCTCCCTCTGTGTCGGAACAGAATGACTAAACCTCAAGAAACTCATGCCAAAAGAGAAGGCACAGACTTAAATCTGTGGAACAACTGTACCCTCGTTTACTGTGCTCACTGATAACATCCCTGAACTGGCCTTCCCACCACCCAAAATCTTTCGGTCTTTAGTTGAAGGTAGCATTTAGGGTGTGGGCTGAACCACTCACAGAGTTACTCCGCTTCCCTGGGCATCTCCCATGAATACAAGACACATGCATGATATTGAAGTTTGACTTGTTTTTCTCCTGTTAATCTATTCAGCAATAGAAAGAAACAAACCATCACCCCATACAAGGACAAAGATGAACTTTACATATATTTTTCTAAGTGAAAGAATCCAGTGTGAAAATGCTACACACTTTGTGGGAGATTCTGGAAAAGGCAAGCTGGAGATGATAAAAGCATCGGGGGGTGAATTCCATGATATTTTAATGATTTCTACCTGTCATTATGCATCTGTCAAAACCCAAACGTTTTGGGACACCTGGCTAGCTCAGTCAGGAGAGCATGCAACTCTTGATCTTGGGGTTGTGAGTTTGAGCCCCATGTTGGGTGTGGAGGTTACTTAAAAACAAAATCTTTAAAAAACACAAACATTTTTGCATCCCAAAGAGTAAATCATAATCTACTGAAACTATGTTATTTAGGATGTGGGAGTGTTACAGGATGGTATAGGGGCTCAAGGGCAGGCTGCCCCAAATCTGCCACTTTGACATATAGATCATTTTAATAACAGTTACTTAAGAGACAGCCTATGCAATGAGGACACCTAGACCCTCCTCTGTCCCCCTGGAAGCAGGAAATCGATCTCTCATATGAAGATGTCCCTGTACCAGTAGGTAAAGAGATTTCAACATCACCAGAGATGGGACATTTCAAGTCCATAAGGCTGTATAAAAAAAAAAAAATCCCCGTTGCTTTTTACTAATTTACTGTCCCAGCCAAAATTCTGTCTACAATGCCTTACTAACTGAAGCTCCCAAGATTAAGTTTTCTTTGTCCTTGATTTCATCACAGGTGTATTTTCTCTTTGTCTAGAAAGTATGAAACCTGGCTTCCTTGATCATTTCTTTAGACCTCCGTTTCATTATTGGGTCTCTAGGCACACATCATTACACTTTGGGGTTTTTTTTTCTCCTGTTAATCTGTCTCATGTCAATTTTATTCTTAGTCCCACGGTAAGAACTTCAGGCCAAGGGAAAATTCTTCCTCCCCTTCAATGGAATACAGAACAGAACACATAATCTAACTGTATTAGAAACGTATGGGGAAAAAAGACCCGCACTGTAGATCGCAGGACAAAATGTGCTGACCTAAGTAACTTTGGAAATGAATGGAATCTTTAGAGTAAAGGAAAATGTACTGTATGTCCACAGTGGACTCTATTTGATAAAGTTCTTTCCCTGAAGTGTGGTAGCTACCAGTTCTGAAGACACCACATCCGTTCCACATCTGGAATGGCAGCTGGGGAGAGCCGGGTTTGTCCCTGTTAGAGTAGGAAGTTACAGATCAGCAAAGGGAGAAGATCACAATCTCCACGTGGTGATGGGCCAGGTTGGAGACGTCAATGTAAACTCGTCTTTGGCTTGACGTGGACACAGACAGTCGCACATAGAAATCTTTATGACTAGGTGTGTCGGCACAGGTGGGAATGCATGCATTTGTTGCCTCGCACTGTCCGCTGAGCACATTTAGCTCCCATGTGTAAGACTTTAATACCACCCTCTACTAACCAGCGCTCCTTGAAGTTGCTGACACTAGAACCGAGACAGGAAGTACAGGAGCCAGGATAGTCTGGAAGTATCAGAAGTAAGGAAGTCTCAGGGAAAGAGCCACAGAGATGGAAGGATGTCAATGGAAAGCGCTCCCAATCACCAAAGCAGGAATGAGCCAGCGACCAAACACTGTAGTGCTGGAGCACGACCTACCCTGGTTTCCATACTGGTAAAAATAAATGATTCTTTAAAGATTTCATGTATTGATTTGAAAGAGAGGAAGTGCATGAGCAGAGGGGAGAGGCAGAGGGAGAGGGAGAAGCAGACTCCCCACTGAGCAGGGAGCCTGACCTGGGGCTCGATCCCAGGTCCCTGAGATCATGACCCGAGCCAAAGCAGCCACTCAACTGAGCCACCTAGGTGCCCCAGAATAAATGATGTTTTAAAAGAGAAACCACAGGCTCCAAATGGAGTCACTTATGTCAAGAGACCCAAGCCAGCAAACCAAGACTTACTATCTGACTTCAGTGCAGTTCCACACAACCTCACCTCCGCGTAAACTTCAACCAGTCAACCTGGAACACGAGTTGAATGGCCCCTTCTGTTCCCCTTAGGAAGGGGACATTGTCTAATGATCCTAGGATGCATCTAGTGCATCCTTTTCTAGTAATTTCTTTTTTTCAATCCCCTCTGTGCCTTTAAATACCTTCCCTTCCCTGCAGGTCAAACAGGCCCCTTTCTTTTTGCTAAATGAGATACTGCCCATTTCATGAATTGTTCAATGAAGCCAATGGGAGTGGGATCTTTTAAATTACCTGGTTGCATTTTTATTAACAAATTACAAATAGTTCCAAAGAATGGATGGAGACACTCAACCATTCATCAAGGAAATGGAGTTAATTCCCCTCTCCTAAAGTGTGGGCTCAGAGCAGTGTCTTCCTGCTCATGGCAAAGGGTCACTTCACAATGGGGAAACCTGACCAGCATTGCCTCAGCAGGTGACCATGAACACGGACAGTGATAAGTGTTCCCTTGTTACAAAGTGATGACAAAGCCCTTTACCTCCCTGATCTGCTTCCTCAGAACCCATAACCCCAGTCTAATCACGAGGAAAACAAGTAAATCTGAGAAACGGTCACGGCCAAGAAGAGCCTGAAGAGACATGATGGGCACATGGCACGTGGTGCCCAGCATGGGATCCTGGAGCAAGAAAGGTAGAACGGAGGGTAACTTAAATAAAATACAGACTTTAGCTAAAAATAACATATCAATATTTGTTCATTAATTGTGAAAATTTTGTAGAAAACTACAAAAAGAGGAGAAATTAGGAGCGGCTGTGTGGCTCAGTCAGTCAAGCATCTGCTTCTCCCTGTTAAGCCTGCTTCTCCCTCTCCCTCCTGCTTCCCCTGCTTGTACTCTCTCTCTCTCTCTCTCTCTCTCTCTCTATCAAATACATAAATAAAATCTTTTTTTTTTTTAAAAAAGGAGTAGAAATTAAAGGTCAAATAAGAGAAACCTATTGCATCAGACAGAAAGCCTAGAGGAAATGGGTAATTTCCTAATAAGAATGCACATTTACAAACTGGACCCTAAAATAAGGGAAAAACAAGCAGATCACTTAACCATCCAGGGGCCTCTTGCTCCTGCTGGTTCTCCCCTCACTGTTCTGGGGTTTTCCTCTCCGGGGACAGAGAAGGAGCAGGGACAGAACCGTTCCGGAGCTCCTCTGGGACCTGACCCCACCTTCTTGTCTCCCCCCTGCTCTGGCCCACCCTGTGAGGACACCATGCATGGGAAGTCTCAGGGATTGTCACCCCTGATGTGTCACCCAGCACTGTGGATGGCAAGGGACTGGACATATTTACTGAAGTAAAATAAATTTTTAAATGGTAGAAATACATCAACACTTGTAAGAAACAAGAGTGGGTCTAGACCTGGCAGGCCCAAGGGCTCACACTCTCACAGGGTGAGCTGGACCCTCTCCAACACTCCATCCTGCTAAGTGCTCTGGGGAGACCCCATTCTCAGGCACAGTCTCTCTCACTGCACCTGGGGCTTCCCACAACTCCAGCCTAACACTCACTCACCATCCATTCTACTGGGAAGCGTTTCTCTTTCCCTTGGGTTCCACGAAGTCATGGCTTTAAGTGTCTTTGGCCTGGCTCGGGTCACACTCTCATCCTTGAAGCCATCAGAGCACCCAGAGGGCAGAGCATGGGGTTGGGTAGACTTGGATCATATGTCCATCTTTGAGGTGGGCGGAATGGGGGGGTCTGCCCTCTGGAACTGTTTGGGTGGGAGGCAGGTGAGATGTGGTTCCCAAAGGGAAGCTGAGATGCTGGACTTGGACGTGAGAGCAGATGCTGGGCGGGGAAAGCAGCAGATTCTGCATCACTGGTGGGTGACTACACGGCTGTGGAATCTGAAGCCCAGGGAAGGAAGGGGTGCACTTAGGGTCAGGGGCTGCAGCCGCCCATCCAGGGCTCTTCCTGTCCTCCCACGATGGCAAGACGCTCTTATAACTGCTGAAAAAACAACTTTGCTGTTGGTGGGACACTCAAGGCTCCTGCCCTGGGCATTGGGTCCTCGGATCTCAGAGACTGGAAGGCACACAGACCTCGCTTGTGCCCTTGGGAGGAGGGAAGCCTGGGAGTCACCCCTGCCCCCCCCACACACACACATTAATCACCCAACTCCAGAGAACACACTGGCTCATTTCCAATCTCTTCTCTCTCCTTTACAAAGCGCAGACACCAAATATGAGGATGATCAGGAAATTATTGCTCAGTGAAGTCGTGGGAGGCTCAAGGATCATTCCACACCTAGAATCCACACGTGGTACACCTTCTGGAGGCCACAGTCCTGAATCCTGCGTGCGGCTCTCTGAATCCACACGGTCTCAGTGAGAACACTGCTCGCTGGGAGACACAGTTACTCCCATAACCTCGATTCTAACAAATAAGCATGCCCAAGGTTTACATACGTATCGGGAGACCAAAGGACAGAAGAGCCAGTCTGCAGGACAGCTGTTGTGGCCAGGGCCGCATCCAACACTTGGCAGGTTAGGAGACTGAGGGAGGACGAGCTTGTCTCAACCACGCAGGTGTTGGGAATGGAAACATCCTGTGGGGGGGGCTGTCTACACAGCCCATGGACTTATTACATTCCAGGAGCACAGTCAGCTCAGTAACTGGCCATAGGGGTTGTCAAGACCATGCCTGGCCTGAACTGGAGAACCACAGATGCCTCCTGAGATGGTGATAGGCCAAGGGCTGTCTGTCCACTGTTCACTGTTGATCACTTGGATGGGACGGAGGATCTAGCCAGGGCCAGGAGAGCCCCACCGGCCTGCAAGGAGACTGCACATGGGGGCAGGTAGGCCACTGCAGTCAGTCCTGTATCAATCCATACGTGTTTCCTCAGTGCCCTCATGGGTCAGAGTGGTGCTGGAACTTGGGGCTGCCCAGGCAGAGTGTGGCCAGTGACACCCTTCTCAGGTGGGAGGGAGGAAGAGCTGTGTGTGACCTCTGAGGCCCTCTACAGCTCCTGACTGGGCTTGAGCTGGATCTGAAACAGTCAGTGATGAGCTATTTCACTTTTCTGTTAAAGCCCAGGAGTGAGAGGCCAAAAACCAATGTTCCAACTCACCTCTGACTCACGTGTGACCCTGGGTGAGTCCTGTCCATCCTGGAGGCATAGGGAGGTGGAGGAGGGGGAAGAAAGCTGATTATGCTTAAACCTAACCCAGACCATGACCCCGATCCAGACACTGATCCTGACCCCAACCCATGACCGTCAGCCCAACCCCACACTTGCATCATGAACAGACCCAAAAAAGTTTCAGAGGGTTCTTATTTTCTCCAGAGAGCTCCTCGGTTCTGCACTCCCGCCCGCGTGCCCATGGAGGCAGCCCGGCCTCCTGAGGACACACAGATTGCTGACTCCCACACCCCCTGCATACATCACCCAGCAGCATGGTGGGGTTTGATTTGATTTTTTGCTAAGTTTTATTTTAATCCAAGGACTTTGATTCATACAAAATGTCATTGTAGAAACAATAGCAGAATCCAAAGTCTGGGTGATCAATATTACTCAGGCAGCAAACTCATCAATCACAGGATTGTTTTAAAGCAGGTCCCAGTTGTGTTGCATGGTTGGGACTTCTTTTTGGGTTTTTTTTTTTTTTAACACTGTTCTTAAATATAAAGTTTTGCAACAAACCTTTGATTTATATCAAATATAATTAAAAATTAACAAATGAGTACATTGTATCAAAAAGTACGAAGATATACATTTCATGCACATACTCGTATATATGTATATATGTATATATTTTACATGCACACATAACTTAATCAAACTACAGCCACTGCTTGACTGCTCCAGATGCAGACAACTGGTTAATGCATTTCAAATTTGGCAACTCACTATGAGATCTCAGTGGAAACATATGATAGCTGAGAAGAGACGATACAGAAACAAAACCCAAAGTCAGGAAAACAAGACAAGGTATCTCCTCCCCCACTCCCTGTAGTTTTCACCAATTCCAGTGTCTAGAAGAATCCAGACAAACTGGTGAGGCTGTGCTGGGCTACAACAGTGATTCTCCACCCACCATGGCCTTGGAAGCAGCTGTGGTTCTGCACAGAATGGATACATTCAAAGTAACATGGGCCAGAGATGAAACATCAGTATCAAAATACACATCCTTCCACTTTGCAACAGGAGCACAGCGTCTCATGCAGGCTGAGATACCCTCCCAGTTATCGTTTCCTATTGCAGTAAAATACTCTGTAATCTTAAAGTTTCAGAGTGTTGTGCCTTCCGGTAAGGAAATTCTATAAAATGGTTTGGTCACAATCGTGCTGAAACCCTGGAACAGGTGGTGGTCTGATGTGATTTAGTTCTACTGAACATGTGTCTTTTGTTGCATAGCCCTATGGGTTAGCGACACCCGCTCACTGGGACACACCTCCACACAGAGAAACGCACACACACATCACAGGCCAAGTTTCTTTAAGGTGAGTCATGGGGTGGCAGCCAATGGGATCACTCAAAAGATCCGGCAAAGCGATCATCTGACGTTTCCAGACACGGAGGGCGCACCAAAATCTGACCATCTAAGTTCTCCTTTCGTCCACGCAACAAAGGGTCTCCCGGCATTTTACCCACAGCCTCCTAACTCCGGTGTTTCCCTTTTGAGAGTGGCCATGAGGTTGGATTCCTCTTTCGCTTTCTGCTTTCCCACGTCCTGTGCCACGAACAGTGCCGGGCTTCGCGTGCCTCCCACGCGAGCCACAGTCTCGAAGCTTCTCCTTGCCGCGTCCCTTCCTCTGAGTCGTGGCCTCATTCACTTGGGGCGTCCCAAGTGCCGTGTCTGCCCAGACACAGACCCTCCCTCCTGCCCCCACCTCTCCCTCTTGTGAGTACCTCTCCCTCTCTCTGGCCTTCTCTGAAAAGAAACTCACGACGACAGACATCATGCCCCCTTTGGCAGGCATCCCGTCCCTGAGATTCAGATGTGCGACAGACTGAAAACACCCCACACGAGGACATGCTCTACGCTGCTGTGTGGCTTCCCAGGAAGCCCTTTCACTCGTGGGAGGAACACGGGGAAATGGTCGCTTCGTTTCCAACGACAGCCGTCCCACTGGATGTTACACGAGTGTTCTCCACTGGCACCAGCCTTGGACCTGGTCGATATCTGGAACTGGGCACAGTTCCAAGGATTCACCCACGCTTCACACAGGCTTCACGTCACCGCCCCCAGGAGCCTGGCACGAGAGGGCTCGGAAGTCAGGCACTTGGTCGAGAGCAGCAGGGGCCAGGGGAGCTGGGGGACCACCCAGGCTGGACGCAAGAGCGTCTCCTCACACAAGACACACACACACGCGCACGCGCGCGCGCACGCGCACACACACCAAAGAGCTGAGAGCTTCCTACAGGTTGGATTTTTTTAAGTAGTATTACTATTTCCTTCCCCAGTTTTTTCTCTTTTTTCTAGATCAAGTATATGGAATTGACAAAAGAGGGAAGGGTGTTGTGATTAAAAACCAAAACCAACAGCCAGAATGTTTTCCAGATTTGGTCCCCGCCAGGGTTGACAGCATCTGGGAGAGGACAGAGTGTGAGAGTGTATTTCTGGTGTCCATTTGTGGTTTCAGGTACAAAGAGCCACGCCGGACATGTCCGTGTTTGTGGGCGCTGCCAAGAACACATGGAGCCACGGCCCAGGCTCCCCAGGCTGCTGCCCGTGGACCGTCAACTCTGTCTTGTCTGGCCAGGCGTTCAAACGTGCCAGGTTCCCCAGGGCCACAGACTTGGATAAAGGATGGCCTCCGCGAGCTCCAGACCTCCTCGGAACGGCTCCAGACACACACCCCGGATGCTGGGACCCAGCACGCAGGATTCAGACCGGCAGCGTCCTACTCAGCACACGCAGCCACTTCCCGTGTAGGGTCTGTGGTACGAGCCCCAGGCAGGCAGACCGGCGGACAGAGAGAGCCACAGCCCTGTCTGAAAGGGCTTAAGACTCGGTCCAGTGTGAAGGAGGAGGTGGCGGGGGGAGCAGCGGGGCCTCCCCCCAGCTGGCCCCAAAGGCAGGGCCCCTCCCCGCAGGGGCTGCTGCCCCCCGCCTCGGTGCCCCTGAGCGTCCCCCGGAGCCAGCGTGGATGATAAAACTCATCGGCGGGAGGCGGCCGCGGCGCAGGCGCGTGGCGTGGGCGGTGCAGCTAGCACCAGTGGTCCTGGTCGGGGTGGTGGTAGCTGTGCCGGGCCCGGCCGCCCGAGCCGAGTCCCAGAGTGCAGTGGTAGCCATTGGGCACGCGGCGGAGGGGGTGGGACTGGGAGGTCAGAGAGGACACGTAGGAAGTCCGGGAGGAGCGGCCTGAGTTGGTGGCCACGGCCTCCTCGAAGGTAAGCGTGTCCTCAGGCTGGGTGCGGGCTGCGTCCTCACTGTCCGGACGCTGCCCCAGGTAAGGGTCAGAGCCGATCCTGGAGCCGGCAGCCAGGGGCTGGCTGAGGGGGTCTCTCTGGAGCAGAGCGTTGTGTTCGGAAAGGCCACGACTAAGCCGGCCTGGGGAGAAGGTGGGGAGGCTGGTCTGTGCCCCAGCGAAGTGGACAGGCGAAGAGTTGGCCGTCTTGTAGGTGACGCTGGGACGGGGGGTCAGCGGAGTCTGGGGGAGCTGCCTCCGCCCGCCACGGCCAGGGGTGCTAGCACCGGATGCCGACAACAAGGGGCTCCCGTTCACGGAGCCGCCACCCTACAAGAAAGCAGAACAGAGCAAAAAGAGGAAAAAATGAAAGTACGGGGCCAGAGGCCAGTGCAGGTGAGCACCACTGGAAGGAGGGGCAGGGAGGCAGGGAGAGAGGCAGGCGCCCGAGGAGGGGGACCGGTAGGGCGTGTGGTGGGGGAAACGTAGCTGGAAACAACGGGTGACAAAGGGACAGGCACAGCTCAGGGAGGGGCGAGACCAGAGGCCAGTCCAGGGCAGCTGGGAGGGGAGGCCTGGGCTGGTGGAGGAGCAGTGGGGCCAGGAAGAGGGGAGGAGACTCGGGCCAGGGAACCAGGACGTGAAGGACGATTCGGAAAGGTGGCGGGGGGAGTCTTACAAGGAGGGGCACCGAGGGGGTCCCGTCTTACTGGTCTCGGGGGTCCTGGCTCCTGCCCAGCTGTTGGCGATGTGGGGTGGCTGCCGAGAGAGGGTTTGGGACGCGAGGGCTCACGGCCCCCAAAGCGGTCGCAGGAGTAGAAGCGCTGCTTCTCCGAGGAAGAGGAAGAAGGCTGCCTCCGCTCCTGGGACCGGCCCCGCTCCTGTCTGCGCTCCCTCCGGCAGCCTGTGGGTCCCTCTCCCGGGGGTGGGCCTGGCCCTGCGGCACTGCTGGGTGCTGGCCAGGAAGAGGGAAAGTCAGCACAGAGAGCCAGGCGGGGAGACAGACCCCCCAGCCCAGACCTGGTCCCCAGGACTAGCAGGAGGACCCAGGGAAGAGCCGAGGTGGGCGGGTGGTCCTGCCTGGTCCCCAGACCTGCGACTCACCACCCCCTACTCAGGACTGCTTGTACGGTCGAGGCACAGAGAGGAAGAGGGTTCAGACCCCTGCCCCAGGCCCTGGACATCCGAGGGACCCTGACGCACCACCATCTGTGTCTGCAGACAGGCTGGGCCCCTTCTCCAGGGACTTCTGCTTCCTGTCCCTGCGGCGGTGGCAGCGGTGGTGGTGGTGGGGCACAGGCTGGCTGGCCGGGGCGCGGTCCAGGGCCGCGTTGCAGAGATGAGCCACGTGAGGGCGCTGGGGCGCCAGTGTGGAGATGGACCGCTTCATGGGGCTGGCGCTGGGGGCCGGCTGCGGGGCGGGGGGGTGGGGGGGGGCATCCTTTATCTCACAGTCTGAGAGACGGGTCTGGGGCTCCAGAACCACCAGGCCCCTCCCTCTCCCTGAAAAGCTCTTCCCCACCCAGGCCCACCCTTTCTCCCGGAGCGCGGCACAGGCTGCTGTCCATCTCTGCCAGCAGGGCGCAGAGAGCTGTTGCCTCAGTGTCCCGGGAGGACAGGGAGGAGGCCAGGAAGAGGGAGGCTGGGGCCGGGCTAGGAGAACACCGAGGGGAGCTGCGTGTGATGGCTCTGCTGGGCCAGGGCCACGGGCTGCCGCCCTGAGCTGGAACCAGGACCCGTGGAAATGGGCCCACGTGGAGCAGACCCACGGCTTCCACTCAGTGTCCTGCAGCCGCTCCACTGGCCAGGGTCAGGAAGGGGAAGAGGGCGGGAGCCACCAGCAGTGGGACACAGAGACAAGTTTAGAGGATGAAGTCATTTTGAATGTGCAGAGCCAGGAACCACAAAAGGAGGTAGGGACACGGCCAGCCCCAGGCCAGCGCTGAAGGCCCCAGACCACAGGTCATGCTCTTCTAAAGCCCCTCACCTTCCCAGCAAGTGAAAACAGGGCCCCCGACCCAGTCTCAGATCTGCAGGCCCCTCTCTGAGTCCTTGTGAAAGGGCATGCAGCCCCCCTGCCCTAGAGCGTCCCTGCATCCCCGAAGGAGCAGGGGACGGAGCTGGGAGCTCCTGCACACCAGAGAAGGAACAGGGCAGATCACCCCCAGAGCTTCGACCGGAAAAGGGAGGACCAAGGTGTGAGGCACCTTATGCACTGGTGGGAAGGGGGTGCACTAGGGTGGGACAGGTATGTCCTAGAGAGGGAAAGGCTGGGTCACGCACACTGGCCCACAGTAACCCAAAAAGAGGCTGACCACCGGTGGGTGCTGGAGACTCTTGGCAGGCCTCGGAGGACCCTGGCTGTTCCTCTTGAGTCCATTGTGGAGTCCCAGGAGTCCCCGACAGGGCCGACAGCATCCAGGCTGCCATAAGGTGGGGAGCCTTCACGAGGGACACAAGCCCTCCCCAAGCCAGGTTTCCTCATCCCCCGCTCCCCCACCCTCCCATGACCCTGACCCTCCCAGACCACCCACCTGAGTCTCTGCAGCCAGGCGGGGCATGGAGGCCGCTCGTCCCTGGCTCTCCAGGCCGGGCTGGGGTTCCCCGTCAGGACCTCTCAGGGCCACGGTCTGCATCTGGACATCCACGGCCTGGGCACGGAGCAGCGCACAGTCACGGCAGCCCCCACTCCACTCTCACCTTCTCCCCCTCCCCCGGGGCTCCCTGCCGCGTTCCTGGCATCTCCCACCATCCCTGCCTCACGCCCCCCATCTTGTCCGCCAGCCCCAGCCTGAGTCCCCAGGAGCCCGCACCGGCTTTCCCGGCTGCACCACTGGGATCTCTGTGGAGTGGCCACGCTCCAGGGGTGCCCTTGCCTCACTGGGTACCTCCTGGGTCCGCTGAGTGCCCCAGGAAACAGACTCCTTGATGCCGCTCTCTTGGGTTTGTCTGTAGAGCAGAGACGATTGTCCTGTTGGCTCAGAGGTCTGTGGGCCCCGGCAAGTCCACCGAGGACCCGGCCCCAGCCTGACAGGAAGCTACACTGGCCCTTCTGCCCGGGCTCAGGAGCAGCCCAGCGGCGCAAGGCCCTCCCGTGCAGGCCCTCAAATGGCCACGGGGCAAGGGGTGTGGACCCAGAGCCAGGCTCTGAGCAGACGGCCCTAGAGGGCCCCGGAGAGGAGTCCGAGGGAGGGCTGGGCCCGGCCAGCAGCTTCCTCAGCCCTAAACACGGCCTCCTGTGTGCAGCTGGAGCAGGGACGGTTCTCAGCAAAGACCACACGTGTACGACGTGCACAACGCCCAGTACGGACATCCTGTTGATGCTTGTGCCCGGCAAGCCCTGGCTGCTGAGTTACAGGCAGTTTAGGACTCAGCAAAATCCACCTCATTAACAGTGCAAGACCCACAACCCGGCTTCAAAGAAGAGCATCCAAACGTGTGCCAACGAGAGGACGTCGGGAGCCCTAAGCATGCCAGCCACGCCCAGTCTGCTCTCGGGCCCCGCGCCTCAGCCCCCGCGCCTCAGCCCCCGCTGCATGAGGCGGAGCAGAAGCCCCTCCCTTGGCGCTCAGCCAGGGGTCCGTTTGAGCCGATGGGGTGTGAGCAGACACGGGACCCTGCTGGCCCCAGGGGCTGGCTAGAGGAGCCCGCTGCACCACCCCTCGGCGACACACGGCACAGGACAGGTCACTGCTCTTTCACGGCACTCGGTTTGGGTGGTTCATGCCCAAGAATTACTGCGGCAAGAGTCAGAGGACAGGCGAGAAGGATGTCACCAGTTTGTGTACCGGATACAGCTGCTTCAGAAAGCGCGACCAGAGCGGGCATCTGAGGGAAAGGCGTCTTAGAGGGGTTCGGAAGACCAGACACACACAAGGCGTCAACAGAATGCGGTGGGGACCGAGGTGGAAACAAGTAATTTCTCGACGGGCAGGGAGTGAGCAGAGGCAGAGGCCCCTGCGCGGGAAGGCAAATGGGCACACGCACTGGGAGGGGACGGTCTGGAGCCGCTGACCTCGGGACCATCAGAGGCACCTGTGTCGCGTTGGGGAATCAGCTCTGGGGACCACCACAGACGGCTCCAGCAGCCGGCCTGGGCCAGCTTCCAGGCACCACCCACGAGAACCATCTGGGCGGAGGTGGGCACGGGGTGAACAGTGGAGCCTCCTCCCAAAGTGTCGCTGGGACCAGGCTCCATGTCCTGCGGCCAGGCCTGCAGAGAGCCCCTCTGGGAGGTGCCGACACCAGGAGTCCTCCCTCCTCCCAGCACCACGCCCCCTGGCCAGGTACTCACACGGCCCCGCCGTTGCTGAGGGAGGCAGCGCTCTTCTGCCGAAGGAAAACCCGGGCTCCTCGGAGCACCGCGGGCTGTGTCTGCTCCAGCGTAGCCTTCAGAGGGTGGAACAGGGACACAGGGCCCATCTGCAGAAGGGACGCAGAGAAGGGGAAGAGCTCTAAGGGCAGAGACAGGTGCACCAGGAAGCTGCCGGGTCCCCACAGCGTGGGCTGGTGCTCCTTCTGCCCTGCCCCAGCCCTACACAGGAGGGAGGCAGGGTCTTCCTCCCAGCCTGGCCTGTAAGTGACATCAGCAAAGTCATTTCACTTCTTGGAGCTTCAGCTTCCTCACCTACAAAATCCGGGGACTGCATCCACTTAGAAATGATAAAAATATTTCATCTCATCGACTTGGATTGACGGGCAGAGGCCGCGTGAGCCCCAGATTGAGCAGAATTCTGAGATTTCCGGGCTTGGTGGGGGGCAGGGCACGGAAGGGTGTCTGCGACAGCCCGGGGAACGGGGAGCTGCGGTGTGGGCGGGCATCAGATAGTTCCCATCCCAAGAGGGGTGACTGTCCCCGCAAGCCCTGACCACCAGGCAACTTTCTAGACAAGAGAGTCTACATATGGTCACTGACGCTTTGGCTATGTGGGAAGTTGTTCTCTTTGAAGGGCGACATCAGGAAGACGGGGCCCCACACCAGCCCAGTCAGAGTCATGAGTGGAACAAATCATGACCTTGGACCCATCGGTTTGAATCTCTCTGCTCCCTGCCCGTGTGCAGGATAAGCAAGTTCTCCTCGCACCTCCCCAGACAACCTCCTCGAGTGTTGTTCGAACTTCTTTCTTCTACCACTTAAGAAATTGGTATCTCCAGGAAACATGTTCTCAGTCCCTTGTCTACTGCTCCCGAACACTAGCTCTCCAAGTCAGGGGACCCCTGGACTAGCAAGAGACCAGCCACTGGAAAGCAGACAGGCTGCATGGAGTCTCTGACTTTGGGGGCGGAGAGGTGAAGCCACAGTTGGGACCTCTCGTCCTCCTTTTCCTGCCGTGCTATCCCCAGGAGGATGTGCGCTCCCTCTGCTGTCGAAACAGCTGACGGGTGTCAGAGCCTGAGGCGTACTTCTTGGGAACCCTGAAACCCGGTACCTGGGACAGGCCTCCTGTGGCCTGGTGAATCTGATCCCTGGTGGTCTTGTTCTGTTTGTAGAAGTCGAATATCATCAGAGCCGCGTACACCTTCCCCACTGTCATCTCATCGGCTGGAGGGAGAGAAAACAGAGGACGGAGTATGGCGGAGGAAGGCGGGGTGGGGTGGGACAAGGGAAGAGCCCCCACCATGAGGAACCCCGGACACGCTCAGGAAAGGCCACAGGGCTTGGCCAAAGTTGCACGGTCCCCACATGGTGTCTTTGGACACTGGGCACGTGCTCCCTGGAGCTGTACTGACTCTCCACAGGGCCCTGCATCTCCTCCCAGTGAAGTGGATATGGGGTCTAATCTTTAAGCCCTTCATCTCTAACAGGAGTCTCCCTGCTGTTCTCTGGATCTTTTTAAGTACACCCCCCACCGGGAATGGGGGGGACTGTGGCCAACAGAATAAAGTCCAGGTCATCCCCTCCCACAGTCCCTATGTGCCCACTCGTAAGACCATTTCCCCGCAGGTGGAATCGAAGTCTAGACTATCAATGAGGTCACCCTGTCCCAGGGGTCCCGGCACTGCCTCTGGGTGGGACACAGAAGGGGGTGAACAAGGGGAGTTTCTTGCCCTCACTTACGTTTATGGGGTGGCACCAGTAAATCCAGGGTCTTCTGGGGCAGATTGGCCCACACAGAGGAGATCTCCTTCCTCAACTCGGCATCACACTGGTGCTGCTTGGTGCCGGCTGGGACGGGGCAGGGTGTGGAGGGGAAGAGAGATGTCAGCAGCCGTCGCATATCCCCTTGGGGAGCAGGCGGGGAGAGGTGTGGTGTAGAGGGAAACCGGGCAAGGACAGCGCTAGGAGAGAGGGCGGAGCAGGAAGAAGCGTGGCCACGGCGGCCATCTGAGCGCCCCGATGGGCTCCTGTCTGGAGACAGAGGCCTGCGTGCACGGGCCCTGGGAGTGGAGAAGGTCACGGTGGCGGTCCAGCCCTTCAGCACTATCGAGTGGACACCCGCCCGTGCCAGGTACTGTTCTAGGTGATGGAACGAAAGCAAAGCTACTGCCTCTGTGGCACGACGTGGCTTAATAAAGTGGCAGTAAGTTCAAAATCTAGGGTGTTGGGTGCAGAAGCAGCCAAGGAGGAGGGATGACATACCAGGAGGGCTGCCGTGTTGGACAGGGTGGTCAGGAAAGGTGTCGTGTGTGCACGACCCCGAAGGCAGAAAGGGACCAGGGTGTGTCACACGCCATGAGCCAGGACAGCAAGGCTCACTGAGCAGGGCATGGGGGTTGGGCGTTGCAAGGAGCAGATGCTGAGATGGGAAGCAGCAGAGGCATAAAATACTGATTTATCTTTTTTTGGCATCAGGGTTAGTGTGGTGTGCGTACAGTGACACTCATCCTTTTCAGTCGTCCCCTTCTGTGAACTGCGATAAACCCCCGAAGCCACGTATCCACCCCCACCATCGAGACGTGGGACCACGGCCAAAGCCCCTCCGTGCTCCCTTTGTAACTGACCCTTAGCCTTCTCCTCCCCTCCCCTCCCTGTGTGTTTTCTGTCCCGGTTTATGCAGCCTTCTCCAGAATGCCACAGGAATAACATCGCAGGGTGTCTTGGTTTGGGGGATTCCCCACT
The DNA here is from genome assembly GCF_922984935.1 of Meles meles. Classification (NCBI taxonomy): domain Eukaryota; kingdom Metazoa; phylum Chordata; class Mammalia; order Carnivora; family Mustelidae; genus Meles; species Meles meles. The sequence continues at coordinate 50,468 of NC_060076.1, forward strand.
CAGCCCAGTGCATTTGAGACTCATCTGTGTTGGCGAACGTGTCGTTAGTGTGTTTCTTTTTCTTTTTTTTTTATTTGACAGAGAGAAATCACAAGAGAGGCAGGCAGAGAGAGAGGAAGGGAAACAGGCTCTCCGCTGAGCAGAGAGCCCGATGTGGGACTCGATCCCAGGACCCTGAGATCATGACCTGAGCTGAAGGCAGCGGCTTAACCCACTGAGCCACCCAGGCGCCCCTAGTGTGCTTCTTTTGATAGCTGAGGACTATCTTACTGTATGGACAGACCACAATTTGCTTATCCATTCACCCCCTGTAAACCCTTGAGTTGCTTACATTTGGAGGGGATTATGAAATAAAGCTGTGAACCTCTGCATCGATGTTTCTGTAAAGACGTTTCTTTTCTTCCCACTTAGGAGTGGGATGGCTGGGCCAAACTGTAAGGAACTGCCAAACTAGGGTGACAAGAATTCCATATTATGCATTCTCACCAGGACTTAATATTGTCCTTTTAAAAAAGTATTTTAACCATATTAATAACCATGTAGTGTTACCTTATTGTGGCTTTATTTTGGATTTCTCTAACGACTAACGATATTGAGCGTCTCTGTAGCTGTTTACTTGCCTGCCATATATACGTCTCAGTGACATGTCTGTTCAAACCCTTTGCCCATTTTTATCAGTTTGTCTATTTTCTTATTACTGAGTTGTGGGAGACCTTTACCTATTCTGGAAACTGATCCTGTATCAGATATATGTTTCAAAAATATCTTCACCATTGCTTTAGCTTGTCTTTTCATTTTCTTAAATGTAAAGCAAAAGTTTTTTACATTGGTGAAGTTCAATTTATCGATTTTTCTTTGATGGCTCGTGCTTTTTCTCTTAAAAAATCTTTCTCAGGGGCGCCTGGGTGGCTCAGTGGTTTAAGCCGCTGCCTTCGGCTCAGGTCATGATCTCAGGGTCCTGGGATCGAGTCCCACATCGGGCTCTCTGCTCAGCGGGGAGCCTGCTTCCCCCTCTCTCTGCCTGCCTCTCTGCCTACTTGTGATCTCTGTCTCTCTGTCAAATAAATAAATAAAATATTTTTTTAAAAAATCTTTCCCAAACTCAAAATTGCCAAAATTTCTCTCCTGTGTTTCCTTCTATAGGTTTTATAATTTCACATTTTACATTATGTCTATGATCATTTTCAAGTTAATTTTGGTAGGAGATGACATGTGCCATGTATGTGCCATGGGCTGCATTGTGCACTACCCCCACTCACCTGTTGAAACCCGAACTCTCGCTGGGACTGTATAAGGCTGAGAAGGAGGTAATTAGGTGAAATGAGGTCGGGGGGGCAGGGCCTGACCTACAGAGTTAGTGTCCTTCTGGGAAGGGACACCAGAAAATTCGTTCACTCTCTGTACCCACTCAAGGAAAGACCATGTGAGCACATGGTGAGAAGGTGACCACCCTACAAACCCAGAGAACAGGCCTGGGGATGAACCCTACCTTCCCGACACCTTGATTCAGACTTTCAGCCTCTAGACTGTGAGGAATAAATTTCTGGGTTAAAGCACTCACTTACGGTATTTTGTTATTGGCAGCCCAAGCACACTAAGATAGTAAAGGTCAAGATTTTTCCCCTTTGGGGGGATATAGCTGTCTAAATTTTTCCAGTACCATTTGTTGAAAACATTATCCCTTCTCCATTAATTGCCTTTACAATTTCATCAAAAACCCACTGGCTGTGTAAGTGTGAGTGTCCTTTGTGTTCCACCGACCCATGTCTCTGCCATTGACTTGCTTTATAGGTGGCTTCTGATTCATGTGGAGTAAGTTTTCCAGCTTTGTACTTTTTTCAAAATTTTTTCTCAAGTTCTTTTGCTTTCCTACAAACATTTTAGAATTCATTTGTACATTTCTACGTAAAAACTTGTTGGGATTTTGGTTGGGTTAACATTTATTCTATTGATCGGTGTGGGAAGAGCTGACATCATGGCAACACGGAGTCTTCCCGTGCAGGAAGACGATGCAGTGCTTGACTCGGTTAGGTCTTCGATTCTTTCAGCCAGTGCTTTGAAACTGACAGCGTACAAATCTCACATATATACTTTGTAGAGTTATCCAGCAACACAGAAGTATTTCATGGTTTTGGTGCGATTTTAATGGAAATTTTTCCCATTTCAATTGTTAATTGCTAATATGTAGAAATACATTTGTTTCTTGCACATTGACCTTGTATCCTGTGGCCTTGCTAAACTTGTGTATTGTTTCAGTAACTTCTTTTAATGGCTTAAAACAATAGAAATTTGTTATCTCAGTTCTGGAGGCCAGAAGCTCAAAATCAAGGTGTCAGCATGAGGATGCCTCCTCCATATGCTCTAGTGAAGAATTCTTCCTTGCCTGTTCCCAGATGTTGGTGGCTCCCAGCCATCCTTGGCATTCCTTGTTTTATAGATACCTCCATTTTACTCGCCTTTTCTTAGAGCCTTTCAAATTTTCTCCATAGATAATCATTCCAGTTGTAAATACAGATGGCTTTATTTCTTCCTTTCCAACTGGCATGCTTCCTATTTCTTTTTCTTAACTTATTACAATGGCTAGGTCCTAAAGTAAGATGTTAAACAGGAAGGATGACAGTAGACCTCCTTCCTTTCTTTTTGATCTTAGGGGAAAAGTCTTTCTTTGTTAAGTGTGTCATTCGCTGGTCTTTCACAGATATCCTTGGTCAGATTGAAGGGGCTTCCTTAGTTACTACGCCATGCAGAATTTTTAAAATCATGAATAGAAACTTAATTTTGTGAAATGCTTGTTCTGCATCTATTGAGATGATCATGTAGTTTCACTTCTTTGATACAATAAATTATACTGATTGATTTTTAAACTTGAACTCAACTTGCATTCTTGGGATAAACCCTACTTTTGTCATCAAATAAATAGAAATATATATAATCAGATTCAGTCTGAGAAAACTGTGTTGAATATTTTTGTGCCTACAGTCATGTGGGAGAGTGATCTATAATTTTCTTTTCTTATAATGTCTTTGTCTCATCTTGATATCAGAGTAATGTTAGCATCATATGGTAAGTTGAAAAATACGCTCTTTTTTTCTATTTCCTGGAAGAGTTTATATAGGACAGGTATTATTTCCTCCTTAAATGTTGGGCCGACTTCACCTATGGAGTTAACGGGGCCATGGATTTTCTTCTTGGAAGTCTTTTAACTATAATTTAATTTCTTTATGAAGTATAGTGCTACTCAGATTATCTCTTCCTTTTTTTAACCCACTCAGGTTATCCATGCTTGAATGAGCTTGGTAGTTGGTGTCAAAGAATTTTCCCATTTCATTTAAGTTACTGACAGAGAGTTGTTCATAAAATTTCCTTGTTATCCATTTAATGGCGGCAGGACCTGTAGTGGTGTTCTCTCATTCTTTATATTGGTTATTGTTGTCTCCTTTTTTCTTGATTAGTCTAGCCAGAGGTTTATTAATTTTATTGGTTTGGTTTCTAACATGATCGTCCTCGCTGGTATGTTGAAGGCAGACAAGAACAGAGGCAGACCAGTTGGAAGCTACAGTAACAATCTAGCCAAGACCCAAGGGACAGTGGCTTGGACAGGAGCTGGCAGTGGGAGAGGACAGAGAAGTGATCATACTCTGTGTGTTTTGAAGGTAGAGTCAGGAGATATGACAAGGGATCAGATATGACTCCAAAGCTTGAGTGACCAACTGGAAGAAGAGAGTTTCCACTGACGGAGATGGGAAAGGCTGCGGGGAACACGTGGTGATCAAGTCTGGGCAAGTGAGCTTTGGAACGCTTCCTGCGCCTCCAAGTGGAGACAGTAAATAACTTTTCTCACGTAGCTCCTCACATGAGAATGCAAGTCTGGCATTCAGGAAGAGGCCTGGACTGAAAACACGAAGTAGGGATTCCCAGTGCTTAGAGCCATGAGAACAGGTGGAAGGACCGAGGGGGCAGAGAGAGTCTGAGGGGCACAGTGACATCCGGAGAGTGGGAGACATGAGAAAACACAACAAGAAACCTCAAAGGGATTCAAAAAGAAGGAGGCGGCAGCCGAGGAGAGGCTGAGCTGTGGACAGGGAAGATAAGGTCACTGAGCAGCTCAGCGAGCGCGGCTCCCACAGCACGGCGGCGCAGACCCTCCTGCGGAGTGAACGGGAGAGACCAGACAGACCCTGCAGACCAGTCTCTCAAGAAGCCGGTTGCGAGGAAGGGAAGAATAAACACAGGGAAGCGGACGGAGGGAGCAGAAAACCTTTTAAAGATGGGAGAGATCGTCGCACGTCTGTATGCGAATACAAGGACTCCGACAGGGAGGAAGCAAGTGACAGGACAAGAAGCGGGGTGCAGAATTTCTGGCGTGACATCTTTGGGTAGATGATGAGAACGGGACCTAGAGTGCAAGGGGTGGTGGGGTACGGGACTGGCCTTGACTCATCCGCTATAAACAAAATGGCTGAGCTCAAGGTCATGAATGCAGCCTGGAGGGTGGTGTGGGGGCAGGGACAGGGCCGATCCCCTCTGGTGGCTCTAATCTCCTCTGAAGGTACAGCAGGCATCACAGGAGGCTGCAGGTGGGGAGGACACACTGGAGGTCTGTTCTCTCCTAGATTGGCCACCGGCAATGCGGTCCTGTCCGCTCGGGAGAGGACCTGCCCGGGACTGGGCTCACTTCAGGGAGTGGACTGCAGGCACAGACCCTCCGCCCTGGAAGACCGCTGTCTCCGCGTGCTCTAGCGCTGGGTCACCGGGACGGGTCGATGAACCTCACTGCACATCAGCTCCCTCCCACAAAACTGGGATCATTCACAAGGCCCCCGGGTGGCTGTCAGATGACAAGGTTGGTGCCCGACAGAGGCGCCACGGGCAACTGTCCTCGGTCCCCTCCAAACAGGCCCCCTCACCCCTCCTCCCTGCACAGCCCCCTGGGGGCGGCTCTGGAGTGAGACGGCCTGGTCCTGGCTCGGCGCCGTCCCCAGATGCTGCCTTGCTCACCTGGAGCCAGCTTGATCTCCAGCGCAGTCCGAATGAGGGCCATCAGCGTGGACGTGAAGTGGACAGTCATGTCCTCGTTGGAGATGGGCATGTTCATGCGAACCAGGCGCTAGGGACAAGGGGAGCAGGTCAGGGCCAGGCTTGCCAGGGTCCCTCCACCATGGGACTACAAGGTGCTAGAGGCCCCTAGAGGCTGGGCTTCTCCTGGGGGTGGGGGGGGGCTTCTGCAGGTGCCCAGGCCCAAGCAAAGTTGGGTGGCTGGGAGTTTTGCCAGCATTCACACTCACCCTTGGACCCCCACCCTCACCGGAGCTGAGTCTTCACCTAACCACAGACAAAGGGACATCCAGGTAAAGGCTGTCACATCGCACCAAGCCAGAAGGCTGGGTCCCTCTGAAAGAACAGGCACATGCTCAGCCGGAAGGACCCCTGCCCGAGGCTGGAGTAAGGGGCATGTGGCCTGGGTTCAAGACGGAGGGGGGTTTGGGCTGCAGAACTGAGGCTGGGGTGCCCTGGGATAGCCCACAGATGGGCGGGAAGACCCCGTCCTTACTGCTCTGCCCAGTGTCATCCGTTCCACTGGCAGCCTGGAGCCCTGGACAAGGGGCAGGTTAGCCATGAGCACAGCCCCGAGCTCCAGCTCCCAGTGAGGCCTCCCTCCACCCAGGAAGGCTTCGTCTCTCACCACCCAGCCAGGGGACCTGGGAGAAGCAGCCAGCACCTTCCAGTCAGAAGGACCCAGAGTCGATGGGACTGCACAGAGCCAAGTGAAGGCTCGTCGGGAGAGGCTCAAGACGACTGCACGGGAGTAAAAGTACTCCGGACCAGACCGGGGGCAGTGTCCTGCTGCTGTTCTCCCTGTTTCCCCATCAGCTGAACCGCCCCTCTCCTCTCCTCATTTTTTGAGGACAGAACCGTGGGAGACAGATGTGTGTCCGTCCCACAGACCTCCAGGAATAGCCAACAGCTACCCGGAGCCTGAGGCTATGAGAACTTATGTGATGTCCAGGAAGAAAAGTGTCCCTAGTGTGTCTGGAATGGCCTCAGCATGGCAGGTCACCGAGCTGGCCAGCTGGAGGCCTAGGGGAACCGTGACCCACCTATCTCCTCCCAGCAGTCTCTTGTCCTCTGCCACGAGACAGGAGCTAGAGACGGGGGCGCAGGGTCCCTCCCTGGGCTCTGCCTGTCCTCTGCCAAGCCCGTTCCCTGTAACACAGCAGCCCCTTTGGGGAGGGCCCTCAGCCCTGCCCCCAGTGTCTCGGCCCTAAATCCAATCCTCAATCTGATAGAGGTTGGTTGGTTGGAGACATGAGCCCAGACTCTGCCCCCCTGAATGCTGGCAAAGCCCCACCTGGCTCACCCGCTCGTGGTCCCAGGACCGTACACTTAACCCATGTGACGCACACCAGGAAAACGGGCTTCCCAGAGCACGGTGTCCCTGTAGACCGGCACCAATGACAGAAAGAGAGGCAGAGGGATTCCTCTCCAGGGGGTCAGGGAGTTGGGCACCAGCGTGGAGGGGCGAGCAGGTGATCACCAAGAGAAGAGAGCTCTGTCCAAGGCACCTTCACCAGAGGCTCTCCTCTGCCTGACCAGGCCCTAGAAGGGCCAGGATCTCAGGAAGCAGCAGCAGGACAAGGCCAGGGCAAACAGACAGGCATCTCTGCCCTGGGCTGAGACCCTCCTGGTCACAGCACTCTGCCCTTCTCCTGCACCCTCCCCAGCTCTCCACGCCCCTCCATTCCCACCCAGCCTGCGGCCGCCCCTGGCCTCACCATGACCAGCACCTTGGAACGGGCCAGCACAGCTGGGGAGGGGCCCTGCCTGCCCAGCCCCACCCCAGGTACCAGTTTGGACAGAACTCTCCTTCTTGGGAACAAAGCTACGGCCGCGCATGCAGGCCTCCAGGCAGGCACAACGTGCAGGCCAGGCAGGGGAGGGCTGAGAACGAGAGCAGAGGCGTCCGCCAACGGCTGGAAGGACAACCGCTTAGCTTCCAAAGGCTGTGCTGAGCCAGGTGACAGAGACAGGCCCAGGTTTGGAGCATAGACAGCGTGGACAGAACCAGAGAGGTGAGCGCTCTGCTGGGAGGCTTGCTCAGAGAGAGGGCAGGGGCAGGGAGCCTCCAGACACACGCTGGCTGAGCTGCAGGACTCAGGCTGGCTCTGTTTCCTGGGGCAGCGGGAGCTGCAGGGGGGCTCTCAGTGCTGGGCGGCAGGTGGGGGGGTTGCTGGACGGATGGAAGGTGCCCATACACCAAAGGGGGGTGGCTGAGGACACATGGGCAGGTGGGAACAGGCTTGGGCTGGGCCATGTGACCTGCTCACCTCCTAAAGAGGGATGCCGGGAGGTGTCCCTCAGTTTACCCCTCATTGCAGCTCAGCCTCCTGGGCATTGGAGGGAGGGGGCATGGGGCCACCTGAGCCCCTGAGGCTCTCCTTACCCTGTAGCAGCCCTCTGAAGCCCCAGGAACGACAGCAGGACGCCTCTCCCTGGCACCCTTTTCCTTCTTAATGCCACAGTGCCTCCTTCCCACTGTGGGGATGCTTCCTCCCCAGGCTGACGGCAGCCCAGGCCTCAGGAAGTTCTGTACCTGTGGAGCTGGGCGTGGGCTCCTCCCAAGTGCCAGAGGCCCTGAAGAACCCTATCACCCCAGGGTCGGCCCCGAAGGGCTGGATTCCTCCCCCTTCATCAGGCGCTTATGGGACAGAGAAGCTGAGAGCCATCCTGGGCCCAGAACTAAAGCAGCTTCTGTCAAGAAGGTGGTCTGTCCCGTCATTTCCAGGAAAGAGAAGGAAAGGGAAGAAAGGCAGGGGGAGGGCTCCGCCTCTGTCTTCCTAAGCCTCTCAGGGCCTCTCAGGGTGGGCAGACCCGCGGGAACAAGGGGTGGCTGCGGAGACACCGTCGTGGTACCCGTGTCCCTCTGTCTGAGAAGGCAGAGGACATGGTTGGAACAGAGAAACGGAAGAAACAGTGAGACAGCAGAGCGGCAGACAGACAGACGGAGAAGCCCCCAGAGGAGACCGGAGGGCATCCCCAGCACAGCCAGCCTCGGGGTGCAGGGTCGGGGTCTACCTTGTATGCAACTCGAGCAGGGCATTTCTTCCCCAGCCCCAGGGGTGGGGACATGTGTTTCAGCATCTCAAACATGTCATTGTAACTGATGCGCCCACTGGAGACCCGGCCCAGAGAGGCAGAGGCAGGGTGGGGTCCACAGGAAGGGGTGCGGCAGGAGGGGAGGGGGAGGAAGCAGACAAGAAAACAGATCCAGTTAACCAGCGTCAGAGTACATGCCGAAAGTCAAAACACGCAAAATGAGGGACTTTTCTGCTCCACTCGATCCCCTCCTTGCCCCTCCCAGCCTCACCTCCACACTCCAGCCCCACGCAGGGCAGCGGGCAGGGGTGACGTCTGAGCTAATGAACATGGAGGGATGAGGAAGGGCTGCATCGGGGCGGCTTTGGGTTGTCAACTTCGGATTTTACACTTTTAGGAACCACAGACAATGCCAAATCGGAAGAGAGCTGTTTCACCGTGCCAGGAGAGCTGGGGCCTGACCCAAGGGGCCAGCCTGAGAGCCACGGCAGAAACGTCAGCGCTCCTTAATGCCCAATTTGCTTCCAAGTTAGCCTGGAGGCTAAAAAGTGGAGAAAAATCTAAAACAGGCCAGAGAACTAGAGCGGGAGCCACGTTGTTCTGCAAGGAGCCCAGAGGCTCTCGAGATAAACTGGACGGGTGAGTCCTGCTCCAAGCCCAGAGACGCCCGAGGCCGCCCAGGGCAGGGCTGCTGCTGGGAGTCAGGGCTGGGCAGGAAATGGGAGACTGCGGGGGCAGGTGGGGGGGGGGGGCGCGGTGGGCAGCGGGGGTCGGAGGTGGCTTGGAGCCACTCTTGTGCCCTCCTGACAGCACGCCAGGAACAGGGCTGGGGCCACCAGACGGGACCGGCTCCAGACCCAGGGAGGCGTCGGGGGCTGCTGACTGTGTCTTCCAGAGGTAGACAGGCCACCAGGCCTGCAGCCTGAACTCCACCCCCGGGGACACCTGCCTATGGGACCTGCTCGGGGTCCCAGAGACATGGTCAGGTGCAGGCCTCCCAGGACAGAAAAGGGACAGCTCTTTCCTGGCAGGCACGTCTGCCCCAGGGCCTGGCCCTCCTCCCCGGGTGCCCAGCCTTGGCCGAGTGGATCGATCCGGAGGTGAAGCAGGAGAGCCCATCCTTGGGCCTCGGCTGCCTCTGCCCTCGCCTCCCTCGGGGACCAGAAACCCTGGGTTGTTGGGCTCTTCGGACTGGGAGGGGCAGCTGCTCCCGGTCTCCTTGTGCCCATGCTCTCCTCCTCTGGGGCCCTTGGCCTCCAGCCTGTCTGACCATTAGCCCACCCGTGAGAGCCGGGAGGCAAAGCCAGGTGAGACAGCTGCTTCTTTGGGCACAGGCAGGGCCTGGCCCCCAGCTCCCACCCAGCAGCCGACCTCTGCCCTCGAGGCCCAGCCAGAAAGCTCCGTGTGCACTGCCTCAGAAGGCTGCCTCTCCCCGGCCGGCTGGAGGGGTCAGGAGATCAGATGGGGGACCGAAGCGTCCAGGAGGTCGGAGTGCGGGCAGGGCAGGGCAGGAGGAAAGAGAGGTGAGGTGTCGTCATTCCCAAACCAGGCAGGGAGTGTGTGCTGTGTCTGCATTTCGGGCAGGGGAGAGTATGTGGGATGGAGGCTCTGAAGTCGCAAACCTTGTAGGCCAACCTACGAGGGCAGCTCTTCCCTAAGCCAACGGGTGGCGTAATACAACGCAACAAACTGTACAAATCCTTATAATGAATCCGGCAACTGGAAAGGAAACGTCACAGGTTACGGCAACCAAGGCAGCGGGGCCCGTCCCGCCCACCCACCCAGCCTGCGGCCGGAAGAGGAGCCCCGCGGCTGGACAGGCAGCTCCCTGCAGGAACCCCGGGGCTCCGACGGCCCCAGGAAGCGTGGCAGCCCCAAGACAATGTCCGAGCCCAAGGCAGGCAGGAGACACACCACAGAACACAGCCGGCCCGGGCCCCCAGCCCCCAGCATGCACACACCGGAGCCACTGGCCCGTCGCTCCCTGGGCCCTGCTCCCCCACCCTCTCCGGCAGCCCCTACTCTTGCTCCCCGCGTGCCTGCGACCCCGTGCCTGGCTCTGCTGACGGTCCCCACCTCCCGAAGCTCCTGGAATCTGCTGGTCCAGCTAAGAACCCCCTTGTCCCAGGGCCGGCACCCCAGCCAACACACGTTTCTCTTTCCTGTCCCGTCAGATCCAAACTTCTGGGAAGAGGGAAGAAAGAGGAAGCCCCACTCTGCCTCACCCAAGGTGCCTGCTAACCTCACTGGACCCACGGCATCATCACGAAGGGTCTGGAAGCTTGGTGAAGCCCCCAGCCCTGGTAATCACCCAACCCAATGCCCAGCCTGTTCTTGGGCTCGTCATCTCTCTTCCACCATCAAACCCCCGAGGGCACCAGGTGGAAAGTGGAGGAGCAGGACCGTCGTCCCGACTCAAACACCGTCCTCGCTGTCTGTTAAGCCAAAGCTGTGGTCGGTCCTGAGGTTCAAGACCTCCTCCGCCTGTCCCAGCCACCCTTCCAGCCCCTCTGCAATGAGTTCTCTTCTCCATCACACACGATCAGACCTCAGTCCTGCCCCACCCGCTTCTCCGGAGCTCCATCCGTCCTGCCCCTCTCAGTCTGGCTCAGATGGTACCTCCTCTGACCCACCAGGAGATGGGGTCCCTCCCTCCTCAAACAGCTGGGCTCCCACTACAGCTCCCCTGATCTCACCCAGCATCCTGAGAGCACGGGCCTGCTTCGCCTACACACCCCCGGCCCCCAGCACGCGGCGGATGCTCCGGAAGGGTGACTGCGCGGATGGATGAGCACAAAGACGAGCAGACAGATCGCACACAGGTGGGGCCGTGATTCTCCTTTCGGGGTCCACACTTCACCACAAAGTGAAGCACCACGAAGATGGGGGAGGCGGGCACCAGAAAGCAACAGCCCGTGCCTTCCTCATCTCCCACAGCATGCATGCCCACGCACACCTGCGTCCACACACGTGCACACACGCAAGCACGCGTGCCTTGCACCCTCATACACACAGGCGTTCACACGTGCACAGGAGCACACACACGTCGGCACAGTCACATGTGTGCGTACCCGCACGTGTACACACAGCCATGTGCGCACGTGCACACGCGTGCGTCTGCTGACGCATGCACATACGCATGCCCCGAGTGTGCAGACCGGTACACGTACCCGCACAAAAACACCCTGCACATAGGCACTGTGCACACGCTCCCAGAGCCACACAGGTGCAAACACACACACACCCATACGAAAGTGTGGAAATTTCACAAAGTTCTGTTGTTTTTTTAAGTCTCTCCGAGAACCAGGAGACAGCAGAGTGGCCACCTGGGACACAATGAGGACCACATCCGTGCCTCTACCACGCAGGCTAGGAAGGGCTCAAAGCACTCTCCTTGGTCCTGGGCCCAGGACTCGGTCTGCTTAGTGGCCTCTGCTGGGCCTTCCCCTGTCCCCTGCCGTCTGGAGGCACGCTCTGTTTTCAGCCCCGGGCACACGTGGGAGCAGCAAGCCTGAGCGTCAGCTGTCGGTCACGTCTGTGTGACTCTGGACCACGGGCTCGTGCGCTGTTTCACAGAGGCCACCTCTGGCCCGAGGCTTCTGTCTGCTGTCCGCTCTTCCACAGACTTTCTCGACCACACTCCCACCGGCCTCTGCCTTCCAGAGGCCCGTTTTCAGAAAGCCTGCGCCATCACGAAACCACAGTCTGGCCCTGGTCCATTTCCTGTCTGTCCTAATTCTGCTCCACCTGCGACAGGACGAGGGGAAGTCCTGGGTGTGCAGTTCATAGAGATGTGGGAGAAGTCCTCCCCTCTCACAGGCCTGCTCCGGCCTATGCTTGTCCTGCCCACGTGGACATACGTCCCCGTCACAACCCACAGTATCTCCGTTTCCCTGCAACACAACCTCCAGAAACACGGTGCCCGCAAACAGCAGCATCGCTCAACCCCACGGTCCAGGTGCCCCTCCTGGGAAGAGCCTCACTTGGAGTCTCCCCTGCCCTCTGACCTGACCAGAGAACCCCCACCTGCCCCCAGAACGAGACTGGGCATGGCAGGCCCAGCCTGGTGGCGCATCAGCACAGTGGCAGGACCCCCCCAAGGCCACGGAAACAGTCACCTACACTGTGAAATGTTAAGGAACAGCTACGCTCACTCGGTAATGTGTGAAAATGGCAAAAGATTCACAACGGAGAAACACCCAGAAACACTATGGGCACAGCGATGCCCGAGAGTTGCGGGTGCTGCCCGTGGTCTCAGGACATGCCGGCCCGGGAAGGGTCTCCCGCAGCATCCTCTGACCTTCCTGGGATGTGGTAGGGGCTCCAGAAAGGCTGCAGGAAAGGAGGCTGAGGGAGCCCCGCCAAGCTCCCAGGCCTTCCGGGCCCTGGGGTCAGAGCACCTGATCCCCTCGCTGAGTTTCCGTTGAGGGAAACACAGGTAGAAACTCAGGCCATCTGTGGGCCGTAGGGTCCTCACCACGACGACACTGACCATCTCCCCCAGGCCTCTACCACACAGGGGTGACCACACCCAGAGCTGCGTGAGGGGGGCACAGGCAGGCTGGGGAGCTGCGGAGAGAGGACGTGGGAGTGCCCACACCCCATCTCCCCAGGCTTCCCCGTGCCTCCAAGCGTGGGAGGGATGGACGCCCGCTCGCTCACATTCGTGTCTGCTGGGCGCTCACCATGACCGAGGCGGGGAGCAGGCCCGTGTCCTCCCCAGCAGCCAGGGCTCTTGGCCCCTCCACGTCCTGGCAGCCTTGCAGAGCGCGCCCTGAATCACTACTCAAGAACCTGCTTGAGAGCGTGAATGGGTGAAGAAGCCAGTGAGGCAGCGGGGGATGAAGGAACAGACAGATGGGCAGACGGTGAGTCCGCGCTGCTTCGTGGGCCCGAGGGTAAGAGCGTCCCCCTGTGCGGGACTCTCCCACGGACCACGGAACAACGTTTTAGCCCCAGCCGGTCCCCTGACGACACCTTGCTGTCTGGAAACGAGCCGCCCCTCACCTGACGTAACACAGTAACCCACCAGGACCAGAGGGTCCCCAACACACTAGACCCTTCCTGGTAGCTCCTTTGATGTCAGTGAAAGTTCACCGAGTGCCCGCTGTTCGCAGCCGGGGCTGGGGACACAGGTGCGTGTTGGCTCCTGTTCCCAAGGGCGATGGCAGAGAGGGAGAGGCCTGAGCCCGTGGGCAGGAAGAATGTCATTTGTTCCATGAAGGCCTCCAAGCTTCATGAGGATGGTGAGGCCCCGGGGGAAGGCCCTCCTGCTGTGTCCACACCCTCTTCCTTGAGCCCTCCACGCCCCTCATGTGACAGACTGCGAGGGGACCATATGCTCCTCTTCCACAAGAGCCCGGAGCCTCACAGACCCCTCAGAAGCTGCTAAGGGCCAGGCTGCGGGTCTCCTGGAGCATTTCTCCGCCCAGGGAGCTGTGTGAAAGCACTGTGGGCATGAGAAGGAACGTGCCACCCAGAGGGGGACCTAGCGCCACCCTACGCGGGCCCTGCCGAGAACTGAGGGGCAGACCTCCCGTGACACAAGTCTGAAGCCCCCCAGCCTTGTCCCGAGATCCGTGGCATGGACCACCCTGAGGACCACGGAGCACGGGGGCCACTCACCACGCGGCCGGGTCGTACTCAGCCCAGACCCGGATGAACTCGTCCAGGTGGTGAGGCCCTAGGATGGAAGAGTCCCGTGTCAGGTACTCAAAATTGTCCATGATCACGGCCACAAAGAGGTTCAACATCTGCAGGACAGGAAGGAGAAGGGGTGACATAAAGAGACCTCCGCCGGCCTCTACTCTAGCCCTTCCCCTCCCGCCGAAGCCTGTGTGAGACCATCCCAGCAGCAGAGGCCACTCCAGCTCACCCGGAGCCCGTCCAGCCCTGCTTCCCCGGCAACCTCCGCCCTCCACTCTACCACCACGGCTGGCCGCGGGCCCCTGCCCCGGGGCTAGATCCGCCAACTCTCCTGAGCCCTCCCGCCCCCTTCCGCTGCCCACCTCCCGTCACCTTCCTCATCCCCTCCCAGCTGGCTGCCAAGGGAAGCAGCGACTTTGGAGTTAGGGGTTTCGATTCTGGTGGCCAAAAGCTTGGCTTCTTTTCCCCTTTAATTGAGTTGAAATTCATAGAACATGCATTCAGTGTTTCACAACCCAGTGGTTTTACTTATTCACAACATCAGTCAACCGCCTCTCGGGTTTCCAAAATTCTTTATCGCCCCAGAAAATGCCTTGTGCCAGAAGGAGTCACTCACTTGTCCCCCTTCCCTACAGTGTCTGTCCGGCACCCACAGGCTTGTCTCCTTGGGGCGTTTCATGTAAGAGGAGTCCCTCAGCACGGGGCCATGGAGGGCCTCCCGGGCCCGGCTTCTCCGCTTTCCATGAGGCTCACCCAGTCGTCAGGCGCAGAACCGCACGGCGTTTTAAGGCCGAATAACATACCGTGGGGGACACAGCAGTTTGTTTCTCTGTCCACCCACCGGTGGATGTTTGGGTCGTGGCCACCTGACGGCTGAACTGTTTTCCACAGGAGTTGCTGCATTTTGCATTCCTACCGCAATGCGCAAGAGTCACTGTTTCTCCACGTCTCTGACAACGCTGGTTATTTTCCGTTAAAAAAATGGTTATTGTGGCCATCCCAGGGAGTGTGAAGCAAGTGCGTGGTTTTGAGTTTCCTTGATTTAGTCCAAAGATGATGAATGTCTTCATGTGCTTGTTGGCCACGTTGTCCCCCTTCTGGCCGACATGTCTGTTCTGATTCTTTGCCTACTTTTTTGTGCTTGTCTTTTGCAGCTCAATCCTGAGAGTTCTTTATGTGTCTTGTATATTACCCCCTTAAAAATATGCGATTCTCCCATTCCTTAGATTGCGTTTTCACATTTCTTATAATCCCCTTTGACACACAAAAGGTTTAATTTTGAGTAATTTATTTTTTCTTTTGTTGCTTGTGATTTTGGCGTCAAATCTAAGAATCCTTCGACAAATCCGAGATCAGGATCTGCCCCCATGCTTTCTTCTAAGAGTTTTGTAGTGTTCACTCTACATTTAGGTCTTTTTCCAGTTCTGGGTTCATTTCTGTATATGGGGTGACGTAGGGGTCCATCTTTTTTTTTTTTTTTTTTCCCGCATGTGGACATCTGGTTGTCTCTTCACGATGTGTCAGAGAAACTGTTCTTGCCACACTGAGCAGCTTTGGCACCCTCGTCAAAAATCAACTGTCCATGGAGATTTGTATTTATTTCTGGAGTCTCCATCCCACTCCAACGGTCTGTCCTTACGCCAATGCCTACTGCCCCGCATCAGCCTTACTGAGGTAGACGTGACTGACACAATCACGAGATACTTACAGTCCACACTCCAGTCTCTCCACACACAATTGTCGAAGCGCCCCTGCCGTCCAGCTGACACGCCCATCACATATTTTTGGAAGAATACTTACGTTCTGCCCTCTAGAAAATTCCAGTTATACAATGCAGAGTTATCAGCTATAGTCACCATGTTTTACTTCACACGCTCGGACTTTATTCGTACTAGAGCTGAACGTGTGCACCCTTTCACCAACTCGTCCCTACTTCCCCCACTCTCCAGTCCCTGGCAACAGCTCTTCGACTCTCGGTTTCTGTGGTTTGGCTTCCAAAAAAAATTCCACATGTAAGGGATATCTGCAGTATTTGCCTTTTTCTGTCTGGCCTTTTTCCCCTAGCACAATGCCCTCAAGATCCATCCATGCTGGCAGAAATGACAGGAGGGTTTCCTTCTTTCCCGTGGCTGAATACTCTGTGTGTGTGTGTGCGTGTGTGCACACCAAGTCTTCCTATCTACTCCTCTGCTGATGAACACTTAGGTTGTTTCCGTGTCTTGTCTATTGTGAGTAATGCTGCAGTGAACGTGGGCATGCAGATCTGTCTCCAATATCGTGTTCTCCTTCCATGTGGACATATACCCGAACGTGGGATTGCTGGATCATATTTTAGTTCCATTTTTTATTTTTTGAGGGACATCTACACTGTTTTCCATAGGGACTGTACCAACTCACATTCCTACTGACCGCGTACAGCGGTTCACTTTTCTCCACATCTTCGCCAACACCTGCCATCTCTCGTCTTCTTCCTGATCGTCCGTTTTAAATGTGGCGAGGGGTTGCTGTTGTCTTGATGTGCACTTCCCTGGCGACGGTGACACGGAGCACCTTTTCATGTACCTGTCGGTCATCTGTATGTCTTCTTCGGAGAAGGGCCTCTTCAGCCACATTGTTCTGACTCATGGTACCTTTGTAGTAAGTTTTGTAATAGGGAAACGTGGGTTATCTCACCTGGTCTTTAATTTTCAAGGTTTTGTTGTTATTTGGGGCTCCTTGCCATTCCATACGAATTTGAGGATCAGCTGTTCCATTCCTGTAGAAAGGGCCCTGGAGCTCTGACAGGGAGCACACTGAATCCGGAGCTCACTCTGTGGGGATGTTGCCGCCTCACCAACATTGCCTTCGGATCCGTGCGCCTGCATGTCTTTCCACTTAATTAGGTCTTCCTTAACTTATTTAGCGGTTTTTACTGTGCAAGTTTTCATCTTCACAGGTATTTATTCCTAGGTATTTTATCCCTTTGGATGCTACTGGAAGTGGAATTACTTCCTTAATTTCCTTTTCAGGCTGTTTATTGCTGGTACACGGAAACATAACTGACTTTTATGTGTTGATTTTGTACTCTGAGACTTTGATGAACTCGTTTATTAGTTCTAGCACTGTGCGTGCGTGTGCGTGTGTGTGCGTGCGTGTGCGTGCGTGCATGGGCGTGTGTGCGTGCGTGGGCATGGGCGTTCTTTAGGATGTTCTACATATACCATGTCATCGGCAAAGAGGGATAGCTTTACCTTTTCCTCTCCAATTTGGGTGCTTTTTATTTCTTTTCCTCGCCTACCTGCTCTAACTAGGACTTCCAGCACAATGCTGGGTAGAAGTGATGAAGAAGTGGGGACCTTGTCTAGTCCCTGATATTTGGAGGAAAAGTTTGTAATCCTTCGTCACTGAGTTTAATGTCAAGTGTAGGTTTTCATAAATGCCCTTCATCCCGTTACAGAAGTTCCCTTCTGTTCCAAGTCTGCCACGTGCTCTTGTCATGAAAGGGTATTGAATTGGGTCTAGTGCTTTTCTGCATCTATTGAGGTCATCATGTGAGGTGTTTCCCTCATCACACTGGTTAGTCTCTGTATGTCAAAGATGCATCCCTGCACTCCTGGGATAAATCCCGCCTGATCACTGTGTCTAACCCTTAACGTGCCGTTGGAGCCGGTGTGCTAGTATCTCGTTCAGGACACCTACTGTGTACTCAGCACGGGCGTTGGTCTGCAGTTATCTTTCTTGTGGCATCATTCCTGTCCTTGGTATTAGGATAATGGCAGCATCACAGGATTTGTTAGGAGAGGTTTCTCTTCTTCTACTTTTTGCAAGAGTTTGAGTAAGGGGCACTTGGGGGGCTCAGCCAGTTAAGCGTTCCAGTCTTCGTTTCAGTTCAGGTCATGATCTCAGGGTCATGAGATCAAGCCCCACGTCAGGCTCCGCAATCAGCATGGAGTCTGCTTGGGATTCTCTCTCTCTCCCTCTGCCCGCCCCCCTCTAAAAATAAAAAAAGTTTGAATAGGATTTATGCTAATTCTTCTTTAAGACCATTTTCTGAATTTGGTAAAATATACACAGCAACGAGCTTACAGATTTAATGACTCTGAAGTGCACAGCTGAGGGGCACCGTCCCCACTACCTGTCCCCAGAACTCTTCCATCTTCCCCGACGAAACCCTGCCCCCACGAAACACTAATCCCCATCCCGTCCCCCAGTCCCCGGTGCCTGCCGTCGTACTCTCCGTCTCTACGAGCTTCCCTGCTCTAGGGACTTCAGACAGCTGAAACCGTGCCGTTACTTCTCCTTTGGCCGCTGGTTTCTTTCTCTTGGCGTCATGACTTCACGGGGCCATCCATACTGCAGCATGGGTCAGAACGGCCTCTCTTCCTAAGGTCGGATGGTACTCCCTTGTGTGTCCATGTCACAACCGGTCACTCGCTGGTGGCACGTTGGTTGTTTCTGCCTCCAGGCCATTGTGGATGACGCCGCTGCAAACGTGCGCGCACAAATACCGGCGTGAGGCCCCTCCCTCAGCTCTGGCATGTGCCCGGAGTGCAGCTGCTGGATCAGACCGCCACTCCGTCGTTCCCTCATCGAGGAGCTGCCCTGCTGACTTCCACAGCCGCCGCACCACCTGGCGCCGCCGCTGGCCGTGGACGAGGGCGTCTCTGCAGCGCGCCAGCAGACTGCAGGGGCCGCTTTCTTCCTCGTTTGCTCTCATGCCCGTGTTTCATCTCCTGTCACGCTGGTCCCCACCCTTCTCTAGGCACTGTCACCTCCAGCCACCTCCCTGGTCACTCTTCAGCCTTCCCTGGTCAGAAGCCAGAGCAAGGTTTGGAAACGTCACCCAGACTGGGTCATGGCCCTGCTCCAAGTCTCCCAGGGGTGTCTACTGGCCTGGACCAAAATCCACGCCCCAGGACCCAATCCACTGAGCTCCGCGCCGCCCCAGGCGCGCCGGCTGCAGCGCTGCTTCTCTGTAACTCACCACCGTGGCAGAGGCTACAGGCTAAAGGACAGGGGTCCTGTGGAAACTTAAAACTCTTTCTGAGAAGGAAAGGCCCACAGGAGCTCATCACAGAGTGGGTCCTTTTACAGGTCATCGTCTCCAGAGACACAGGACCATCAACAGAGAATCAGCTTGCAATGAGACATGAATCAGCCTCAGGGATCTGTGAGAGACGTCGGGGTTCCTGGGATGGACTGAGACAGGTGGACACATGGGCACAGTGACCAGGACTTACCAGGAAGGAACAAAGGAAGATGAAGGAGACGAAGTAAAAGTAGGCAAAGTCGCTCCCACACTCACTGGCGTTGGCGTGCTCATCGCAGGCCTGATTGCTGAGACAAGACAGCATGATCTCATGCCAGGCCTCCCCCGTGGCACTCCTAAGAAGAAGGGCAGAGCCGTGAGGCCCACGAAGGAAGGGCCAGGCCAGCCGGAGAAGGGCTCCCAGAGGAGCGGGCGCCGGTGCACACCCTCACTGGGCTCAGAACCCTCTGGCATTAGGTTTGCAAACTGACCATGAACTCAGAAAGAACTACTCACTGAACGTAAGGCAGTGCACCAGAAGCCGGCACCGTGGTGAGAGCCCCTCCATGGACCGCTGGGCCCCTCGAAGCCAACACAGACTTTCTTGGCCTGCCCGACAGCAGGTGCCATCCCAGCCTTCCTTGATTCAACAAGTGGGGGACTCCACCCCTCCAGTTTCTCCGGCCAAACAGGTCGTAGTCATCCCTGCCTCCACTCATTCTCACCACCCCTGTTCATCAGCTCATCTGCTCCAAAGAACATCCAGACTCTAACCCTCTCACCACCCTGGGTTAGGCCGCCATCACCTTCCCTGGGCTCTGCAACAGCTTCCAAGGGGCTTTTCCTGCTCCCACCCGCCAACACCCAAGTGGGTCCAACAAACACAGGTAACATCAAGTCACTTCTCTCAACACCCCCCAACTCACTGCAAATCCAAAATGCACACAACTGCCCGCAACTCTGTGCGGCCTGCAGCCCATCCTCTCTCAGTGGTCTCTGCTCAGCCCACTCCAGCCGCACCAGCGTCTGCTGCTTCCGCAACACACCAAGAACAGCCCCACCACCCTGAGCGGCCACCATGGAGGACCCTTCCTCATGGACTTTTGTCCCCGATCTGCAGTCAGAACGAGGGCCGGAGGTCCAGCAGACTTGCAGGTAGACCAGAGGCCTGGGTGCCCCCCACCTGGTGTGCCCGTGTGGCCAGCTCCGGGCACAAGCGAGCCCACTGGCCATCACCAGTGGCTAGGAGTAGGGGGCTTTTCCTGCAGGGCAGCTGTCCTGTGCCAGGCCTGACCGACATGGGCATCCCCTGTGACTCAGAGATCAGGGAGGAAAAGAGATCTTTGAGAACAAACACTTCCAGCTGTGGCTGGTTTCATAGGCCTGCCTCAACTCCTGGAGCCTGAGGCAGGACATTGACAGATGAAGAGACGAAACGAACATTAACAGCTAAAGTCCGGAGAGACGATGTCATCTGGAGAAAGTGTCGGCCTCTGACTGAAAGAACGAGAGTCGGCCAACTCTCTCCGGGCAGCCTAGCAAGGCAGACCGGCCTGCTCTCCCTCCATGGAAAGAACCTCACGGGCCCTGCCTGGGACTAACTGTGTGGGACACCCCGAGCTCAGGCCTTCCAAGCATTTGCATAAAGAAACGCACATGTGGGAACCTCAAGAATGAGCCCCGGGTGGCACCTTGTGTCAGCCCCTTCCTCCCCACGTCCCTCCAAAGAGCTCCTTTCTTCCCTCCAAGGATCACAGTGGTGGGCTTGCCTTACTGAAGGAGACTCTGGAGGCAGGGAGACACACTCACCCCTCCCTCCAGCCCCCACACTGGGAGGGTCGACAGCCCCCAGTCTGCGGAGAGTGTGCCCCGTCTCAGGACAACAGGCGCCCCCAGGCCTCCCGAGCACGTCTTCACCTGGAGGCACCTGAGCCAGGACCAAGCCGCTCTGCCACTGGACTTGGGGCGGAAAGCCTAGGGAACTGCAGTCCTGTGAGCCCCGGGGGCAGCCGGAGGCACACTCGCACCAGCAGGTCTGGCCAGCTGAGTCCCTTGGGTCCCTCAGTAGCACACACGGCATCGGCAGCAGCCCCGCTGCCCGGCGTCCCTCGTCCCACAGACCCTGCAGTCCACAAGGTGAGCAGAGGAAGGCGTACAGCCAGCACACCGAAGAAGATCCTGCGGGACACCTTCTGTCCTCCCAGACCCTTGGCCGCAGCCTCACTAAGCCCTTCTGGCCACCACCGGGGACCTGAGCCGAGGGGGTCAAGGCCAGCCTCACACCTGGGGCTCTCAGGTCGACCTCCCTTGGGGGCTTGCGTTCCGTCTGCCCCGAGGCCCAGGAACCCTTAGGGAAGGATGCCAAGGAGAGCAGAGAAGAAGCTGGGAAGGCCCACTGAGGGGAGGCCAGCCCGAGTGGGTTGGCACACACCCCGTCCCTCCTGAACGGAGGAGCCCCCAAGCCTGTGCTGACCCCCGACCAACACACCTGAACAGCAGCATCAGGGCCTGCAGAAACGTCCGGAAGTTGTTGTGCCGGTTGATGCTGCTGTCATCATCCAGCGCGATATTTCCAAAAACCTGAAAGGAGAAAGAAGGCTGCAGGCTGGTGCTGTTGGGACCCCCGGAGCTGTGGCCAGGCAGAGGAGGGTATGCGCCCGTGAGAACCCACAAGGCCCAGGACACAGCCCTTAGCCACCTCCACTGCGGCCGGGGCTGGAGGGGCCCGTGCTTCCAGCCAAATGCGTCTCTGCTCCCCCAGCTCTACGTGTCTGCAGACACGGGTCCGCACACCCAGTAAAAACGCGGCCGGAGCTCAGCGTACGTGGGCCGCTCCGTTCGGAAGACGGATGATGCCCTGGAAAGTTCACTCTTTCATCAGTGACACTGAGGCGGGAATTATTGTGATAATAGCTAGGAGATCAACTTGAAAGTTTCTTTTTAAGTGTCTGTGCAAATACCAGAATGGGCTTTTTATCCACTTTAATTGATTTCTTTTTGGGGTTAGGAATGAAAAGAAGTCAGTAACTGTACTTGGCTTAAAATCTGTAGCCTGGCTGAAAGACTTAGGAACTATCACATCTTCACCAAAAACAAAGCTCAGTGACCCTTATGGTCTTATACATCCACAAAAAAAAAGCACAGAAATACATTTTAAAGAGCATCAGATATCAGCAAATTTTAAGGCAAGAGAAGCTTTTCACTCCCTGAAACGGAGTTTAAAAATCAGTTTGCACCTAACCTTTGAGACAGTGGCTTCTCCCACTATAACTTAACACTGGGATCCAACTCCCACCCTACTGTTGAAAAGTGGCCCGATGCCAAAGATTTAAATCTGGAACCCGGCTTCGTGTCTCTTAAATGTTTTTCCAAATAGCTGACAAAGGGTTTTGGGGAAATGAAGGCGATCTAAATCCTCCCAGCTGGACCTGCCAGTACAGTGATCCGATTCGACCCTGCCGACTTTTTCTGCTGGAACACACAATCTCCTGTAAAGCGTCGGGCCAGTTCTCTGGACTGAGAGAAGGACCGGCTGGCGCTCAGCACCAGGCGCACGTGCCTCAAAGCTCCACCGGCACGGGGGCCCAGCACCCAGTCCAATGAGCCCACCGACACCCTGACAGCCCCGTGAGGTTTTACTCAGGAGCACGGCAGAGCACGGTATGACAGACGGGGGGGACTACACCTCACTAGAGGACTCTGGAGACAGGCCCAGACTCGGGGTGCCCAACCTCAGTGTCCTCATCAATAGAACAGCCTTTCTGAGAGTTAAGTTCACAAGGTCCTGAGAACGATGTCTGCCTCATAGCAAAGCTCCCCGAGTGTCACTCTGTCACGGTCGCCACGCGGGGACCGTGACCAGCACCCGCCGCTCCCAGTGCCGTCAGCGCGCCCACCTGCATGCCGATGATGGCGTAGATGAAGAACAGCATGGCGATGAGCAGACACACGTAGGGCAGGGCCTGTGGAGACACACGGAGGACAGGGCAGCTCCAGGGGGCTGCCCCGCTGCCTGGCTCGTACCTCGTCTGTGGAGGGGATGGTGGCCGCATCTCTGGGGCCGCTCGGACCACAGCGGCCGCAGAGCCACCCCACTGACCGCAAAGCCCCTCTACCAAGAGGCGGCCTCGCTTCCTTCATCCCTGAGCAGTCGTGCGTCCCGCCGCAGGGTCAGTGAGCACGACTGAGGCGCTGTCTGGGCAACTTCGGAGGTCTGTAAACCACAACGGGGCAACAGGGGCCAAGGGGCCTCCAGGAGGAGGGCCGCTCCGGGGGTCAGGGCGCCGGGCCGGGCCTCACCTTGAAGGACTGCACAAAGGTCCACAGCAGAATGCGGATGGTGTAGCCTTGGCGCAGCAGCTTGATGAGCCGGGCGGCCCGAAAGAGGCGCAGGAAGCTGAGGTTGATGAAATTGTTCTGTGGGGGAGACAGGCTGTTCTCAAGCCGGCGGCGATCAGCCTCCCGCCACGGCAGACCTCCCACCCGCCTCTCCCAGACCTGCCCCGAAGGAAAGTGGATCCAAAGAGACACCAAACAGAAAGTCACTGCTCTACAGTAGAGAAGCAGCAATCGGCCACCAGAAAACCTTCCGAAAGTGAAGCTTGTCATTGCCAATCATCTCTCATGCAGCAAATCAACGGAACCCTCTGCTCTAGGGTCCCCTGCACCCGACAGGGACGGAGAGAGACGAACTCCCAGAAGCAGCTCCTTGCTGCCCAGAGGAGCCAGGAGACCGCCTGTGGATGGGCCTCCAACGTGGACCGCCCCTTGTGAGACACAGCCAAGCCGTCCAAGCGCCGGGCAGGGCTGCTTCTCCACGGAGAGCCTCTGAGGGGCCCTTCCCTTCTCCGCATGGCTAGCAAAGCCCCTGCCTGCCTGGGACCCGGCAGAGGGGCAGACCTTTCCCCCAGAGCTGCTCATGGTGCCTGCCGACAAGTCACCGTGGGAAGGGTAAGTGTGGGCGATCCCACTGCCCACACCACGGAAGCCACTCAGGAAATCCACGAATGCTCCCAGCGGCAGAGATCCCGGGATGTCAAGCATGGCTCCCTCATCCGAGGGGCAGTGAGCCTTCCACCCGGGCCCAGGGGCACCTTGAATTATCAGCCCATCCCTTTCAGGAAGCACGGCTCTGGGCGGATGATGTAGGGGTGCTTGTGGCCCTGGGCAGCTTCCCGGCCTCTGTCTGCTTAGAGACCAGGTGCCTGCACGACAGCCGCTCCCTGACCCCTGGGTGTCTAACACACACAAGCAGCTCAGGCTTAGACACAACGTATCGCCAGATTCAGTGGTCCAACGGAGACAGAAGAGAACACGACATGTTCAATGAGAGCGGCAGCGGGAGAGCACGTGCAGGGGCCGGGGGAGGCGGGGAGAGCTGGCTGCCCCCCTCCAGGGCTGCCCAGCTGGTCCTGGCTGGGACGAAGCGTTCAGTGGACAGGCAGGTCTCACTTCTACTTCTGAGGACGGAGGCCCCCACCCAGCCTTGTCTGCCCCTTTGCTTCCCACCGGGTGGGGGGTGCTGGGGACTGGAGTCTGTGTCTGCTGGCGGCAGAGGTGGGAGCCAGGAGGGAGGAGGCTGGTGCTCACAAGGAGGTGCGGACTAGGGTCTGGATCAGCAAAAGGCAGAAGTGGGCCATGGGGTGGGACCCTGGAGGGCGAACGGGCTTGCCTACCGCTCCCTCAGCTGCTGGGAAAGGGACTCTCAGTGCGGGACACACCCAACCCGCCCTGCGGGCCCCAGGCTTGCAGGTGAGCCAGTCGGCTCTGGGGCACCGGCACAGCCGTGGAAGGGTGACCTCATTACAGCGCTGGGAGATCCTCCGCATGAGGCAGTAAAGCCGAGGAAGGCGAACGAGCCGCCAAGTGCCTCCTCCGAGGTCCCCACGTGGACCGCACCCGCCCACTTGCGTCTGGAGGGCCCAAGACTGTCACAACACAGTCAGCGTCTGCCCAGCCCAAAGGACTTTGCTCAGGCCACTGGCACCTAGAGATTCTGGGGGAAACAGAGGCTCTGGGTGAGAAAGAAGGGACGGAGGACAAGGCAGGGGAGGGCACTGGTCGTGCGCACCGTCAGCGCACCGACGCAGAGCTCACACGTCCCCACCTACTTTTTCTGAGACTCAAGCTCTCACCCCTCCCCCCAGACGTCTTTTCTCAGGGCTCCAGGGGGCACTCGGGAGGGGGTGGGGGGGCCGCAGACACACAGCTTGAGAGAGCCATGAGGACGGATGGTGACAGCAGCCACAGATACTCCAAGCACGGGTACCCCGGGGCCGCAGCAGGGTGGGAGCTGCCAGGCACCAGCATGCGAGCAAGCATGCGGGAGAACGGGGGGCGGGGCAGCAAGCACACGGCAGCCTCCCCACGGCCACCCGTAGTCACCTCTGGCCTCAGCCAGCCCCTCGGTGGTGGAAAGGAAGGGCCTGCCCCATCCTCCCAGAGTCCATGGTTTCTGTCACACCAGAGAGCCCCAAGCACCTTATTTCAAAGCCAGGCCCTTCCTGACTGCCACCTGCCTCGGCACTGGGAAGGTCTAGGCACCCCAAAGAGGCATTATCGCAATCCGCAATGTGGCGGATGGTTCACCCTGAGGGTACCCTTGTCCCCAGCTCCTCTGAGCCCCTGGCTTCCTCACCCACAAGATGTGGACATTAGGACGCTGTGCCCAGATGCTGAGGAATCAGAGATTTGAGGGATTTAAAGGCACACCAGGCATCGTGACACACCCCCCCCAACAAAGAGGGGCCCCAGGCCCCAACAGGCATTCCCTGCGCCCCGTGCACATCTATTGGGTGCCACACTCCACACTGGCAGCAAGTGAGCGACAGACTGCTCTCCTGCTTGGCTTCTTCCTGGCGGGACGATGAGGAGAAACAGACCCCAATGTGCTCAGCGTGTCATGTGACTGTGTGCTCTCTGAAGAGGGAGGGCACAGGGGCGGGGGGCTCTTCCCAAGGGCATAGGGAACGGCCATGGAGGGGCCCGAGCGACTCGAATATTTCTGCATCAAATGGCATCTTCTCAAAACCTCAAGATCTTCTCCACTTGTGAAATACCTGATCATTAATGTTCACTTTCTGTAACAGGATCTCAAGACCTGCTACTTTATATAAACTTCCTGTCACAGCCTCAGTTTCGTCGGCTCCTGGTGTCTTTGCTCTCCCGTCAGATACTCCTGAAGGCCTGGGGGAAGGCCCAGTTCACGCCACCGCAGCCCGCACGAGCCCACGGAGCAAGCGTGCACGAGCCGGCCACGTGCTCCAGGGAAGGCTGGACGCAGGAGCCAGGTGCTCTGTCTCTGGGGACAGACCCTCTTCCCGCTCCATCAGGCCTTACACGACCCCTTCTGAATCACGGAGACACAATCTCCAATCCCCTCCAGCCCCGAGGCCCAGAGCGGATTCCCCCTGGAAGGGCAATTCCAGGAAGAACACTATAGGAGGCATCGCCAGAGGCCACTGGGGAGAACCACCCTTGCATGTGGGTTCGATGGGGACAGAGCAGAAGGGAGATGGTGCCAGAGAAACCATGGACTCCACAGGAGCAGGTCAAACCTCATGCCCTACAACATCCCTCCAATTCTGAACCCAGTCCCAACAGGAAGAACTGGCTGGGCACTGACCCACTCGGCTCAGAAGACCCAAGGCCAGTTCCTGAATCAAACAGTCCCCGGAAGGGCCCTCGGAAGCCCCCACTGGACCCCAGATGCTGAGGAGAAGAGACCAGAGGGGATGGGGACTGCCAGACTCTGACCACGCGCCTCAGGAAGGCAGTGGTGAGGCCTCACAGGAGAAGGAACAGGAGCAGAGCAAGCAAAGCAAGGAGTTGTAAGAACTGTTTAAAGTCATGAAACCAACCGTTTCCTATATGTGATGTTTTCATGGATGGGTGTTTGCGTATTATTTACAAATTGGGATGTTTGAGCAGCAGGTGCACAACATACAGACGGAGACATGGTTTTCGCATTGTATGTTGGTTGGATGGCGTGAGTCAGCAGGCAGTTTACGGTGAATCAAGAACAAAAACAGAAAACAAAAGAGAAAATGAGTCATCAACACAAGCAAAAACTCAAACTTCGAATACCTCACTGGAAAATTTTAGGATTTTAGTAAACTTTGCACATTTTGCTGAAAATGCACCAGCTCAAATATTTCGGAAATCTGGAGGCTATGCAGACAGGGTGGTGCTCGTTTGCATTCCTGTTTGTAATGCAAATCCAAAGACGACTCACAGACACTTGTTTTTTTATTTCCAGGCAAAGAAATCAATGTCAGTTTTATGCTTCCTTGGGGATGCTGTCTCGACACGACCCTGGTGAAGGCTATTACTCTATTTTGATTAAGTGGGAGGTGGGAACTGACACTCATATTTTTGCCTAAGGAAAAAAAGTACGTTCACGAAGTAACACACGGAGTGACTACACATGAACAAAAATAAAGACGCCACTAATCCACGCGCCGGCTCCCTTTCATCTTTTCCGCTCTGGGCAGAACAGGGTGAAGGACGGGAGCGCCAGTGGCCAGAGCCAGCGGAGCTTCCGAGCCGAGCGGCACCTCCGTCCTCCCGCCGGCCCTGCTGGGCATCGGGGGCTGACGGCCGCCACCACGGAGGGCTTATTTGAAGGGAGATCTCATCAAACCACAAGCCACCCAGGCCTCGCGTGTCCAATAGCTGAGGGACAGACACTGGGCCTCCTGCTTAGAGAAGATCTCTGCCTTGTGTGCGGGCCTCTCTGGAGCCAGAGGTCTCCCCAGAAGACATTTCGGCATCGTGCGCTCTGCATGCCTGGCAACGCTCACCCTTGATACCCGCTCGTCATTCTGCCCGCTCTGAGAGGACACACGCCCACGAAGGAACCCAGAGCTGTGTCCTTGCAGATCGGAGCTTGGTGTCTGGGTCCCTCTACCCGGGGAACAAAGACTCTGCTGTGTCCCAGGACGAGGCCCGGAGGGATCAGCCGCCAGCTTGCTCCTCCCAGCCACCACACTGGTACAAACTATTCCTGGATGAGAAGCGCCTGGGCAATGCCACAATGCCAATGGCTGGGTGACAAACATCCGTGGTTTCTGCATGAAAGTGGCAGCTCAGAACTTTTCCCCACAGTATTTGGATTGTTGCGTTTTTAAAACCATGAAACATACCACATACACAAAAGAACATGTATAAATACATGTATAGATGCACGTTTTAAAGAAAAGGAATGAAATGTCCATCTATCCGTCACCCCGCTTAAAGAAATCAGAATGTCACCAAGACTTTCGAAGCCCTTCTTGTCTCCCTTTGTCCTTCCTAGACATAGTAGTTACCTGTAACTCTTGTTAACAATTCCTTTTCTTTACTGCCTTACCACAAACTCTGAAAACACGCTATACTTGGCTTCTCTTAACCTGTGACGGGACGCTACTGCACGCAGCCTTCTCAGACTTGGGCAGACTTGCTGACGGTGAGCAAACTGCTTCTCAGCGGCTTCCCTCCTGATGCAGACACCACCCTCCCGTGCGTGGGGCGCAGCACTCTGTTCACGGGGGGTCACGACCGGGGCATTCCGGGGCTGCCATGAACTGTGTAGCCACGAACTCTGTATGAGAGGGTCTCCGGGTCACCTGCCCAGACACCCCCTGGCACGAGACCTAAGAGGGAATCCCCGAGCAGCAGGCGTGCCTACACCTGGCTTTCTGGGGGTTGCCACACTTTCCCCAGCAGGAGCGTGGAGGGTCTGGCTGACACACTTGCTAAGCGCCGGCATGGCTGGAATTCCTGTCTGACAAACCGGAGGGTGTGAAAGGGCGTCTCAATGTCATTTCACTTTACGTTTCCTTAACTACAAATAAGGTTCATTGGTCATTTCTGTTTCTTAGTCTTTTAGCAAAATGCCCAGTTACCCCTTCAGCTCCTTTTTCCATTTGGTTGCTTCTGTTTTTCTTAATGATTCACTGAAGGGCCTTGCACATTCTGGACACTAACCTTCACTAATGGTTCAGAAAACCTCTCGGCCCTCCGACCACGCCTTTGTCAATCAATGTCGGTACAACCGAGGCCTGAGGAGCTCATTCTTGCTCTCTGTCATTGACCTCATCCAGTCTCACGGCTCTGATCTCCCCCTACAGGCTCATGGTTCCCCAGCGTAGGACTGGCATGAATGTCTCCTCCAAACTCCCGGCACATCTGTCCAACGGCCTGTTGGACAAGTCCTTTGGAAGGCCAGCAGGCGACCCACCCTAATGCGCGCACGCTGCACCCAGACCACATGTACAAACGGTGCACAACCAACCTGGTCCCCCCAGTCTTTCCCACTCCAATGACAGCTAACCCACGTCCCCGCGCTCAGATCGGACGCCATTCTTGCCTCAGCTGTCACCGAGCGCTGCTACGCCAGCAGCTCTACTGGAAAACACATCCAGAGCGACGGCCTCTCACCTGAGCCCAAGCCCCCAGCCCCTCCACCGGGCCCCCTGCGTGGCGCTCGTATTCTCCCAGACCAGGACACAGGTGTCTGAGAATTAACATTCCGTGGCCTCCCCGCACCAGCAGCCTTCGGCTAGTGGCTGACAGCACTTGCTGAAAAAGACCCCTGTCGCCTTGCCGCTTGCAGGGATAATGGAGGTTCAGGGCTCCCAGTGAGGACCCACGGTGGTAACTGCCCTCGGAGTACACGGCGCTCCGGCCGCCTCCCTCCCCTGGCCCACTTCCTTGCTCCCTGGTATTCCTGAGGTCACCTCCCAAATGAATGACTTGCACTGAACTGTCTTGGGGTCTGCTTCTGGGATGACCAGCTAAGCCCTAACCCACCTAGCTGCTTCTGTCTGTGCCCTGTACTACACTCTCCGCTAGACATCTGGTCTGAAAACGCAGATCATGTCCCTCCTCTTCCTACCTCACTCTAAATAAAATCCCAAACTGACTGCGACTGCAAATCCTTCCCTTCTCCCCATTCCCCCGCCCCTCGTCACGCAGCAGGTGCAGGTGGGTGAGGCTCGGGGCCGCTGCCCCAGGCGCCCGGCTCCACGTCCTCACAGACCCAGACATCTTCCCTGGCAGGTCACCAAGTCAGTGGCATCTCCTCTGGGCACACAGCCACCAAAGCCCCGCCCCCCGGTCCCGTGCCTCATAACCCTTCACGGCTTAGCCTTCTCCCGGTGCCTCTCATTGTGTGACACTGCGTCTCTCTTACTGGAATGAAACTCAGAGATTTTCATCGTTTGTCCCTGCACTTAGAATACTGCTTACCACGTGACAGGCAGTGCATAAATATTGGTAATGGATAATGGGTTCATCCATTTCTAATTTATAAGGGATTCGTAACAGATAAGTGAAGGAATGTGATGCAAATACCCCCTTCCTCTTCATGGATTGCCCTTTCTTCTTTTGATGAACAGAAACTCTTCATCTTACAGAATTTTCTTTTCAATTATGGATGGTGCTTCCTATAGTTTGCTTAAGCAATCAGTCCCTATCCTGAGGTCTCAAAGAGAATCTCCTGTATTCTCTTCTAAGAGTTTTAAAGTTTTTCCTCTTATATTTAAGTATTTTCATCCATTTGAAATAGCTTTTTTGTGAATGGATGAAGATCCGATTTCCATCTTTCACTATGTTGATCATCATTATACCCGCATCGATTGTTGAATTATCTCACCACTAAGCAGCACGGTCATATATCAAGTTTCCATACACGAGTGATTCCGACTCTAAGCTCTTGATTCCTTCCATTGGCTCATTTACTCTCCCCCAAGCCAGCACCACAGTCTTAACACTCTAGCTTTGTACGAAGTCTTATCACCAACAAGAACAGCACCTTTCCACGCCCACTGCCCCAGCAGCACCCTCTGCTTGTTAAGGATCTTGAGTATTTAGGGGGCCTTTGCCCTTTCTGATGAATTTTAGAAGCAACTTGCCAATTTCCAAAACAAAAACAAATTCACTTATTGAAATTACATTGAATCTACAGATCAATTTGGGCAGAACCATCTTGAAGTTGACACTATTTAGTACTGACGTGTTAACACCGTCTACTTAAGTCTCCTTTCCTATCTGTCACTGAGGGTTAGGACTTTTCCACATAAGGATCTTGTGTTCGGATGTCGTCAGGCTATGGGTGGGACGGCTGGTGCGGCCATGATCTGCAGACAACCACTCGCTCGGGCGCTCCACGCAGCAGCCGTGCTGAACGCTCTTCTTGGCTCGAGAGGATTCCAGATCTCATCTACAGATAATAATGTTATCTAGGGGTAATAGCAACTTTGCCTATTTCTGTTCTAATACTTGGGTGTTTTACTTATTTTTCTTGTCTCGTTCACTCAACAAGTGCCTACCAAACACCCAAGCCCTGGAACGTGGCGGTGAACCGGACAAACACCTCTATCCTCATGGGGCTGACATTCACTTTCCTGAACCAACCAGGCCCTGAAGTTCAATGTTGAAAAGAAGGAGAGCTTATGGTACGGTCTTTTCCTACTTTTAAAGGGAATTCTTTCCAAATTCCACCATCGTATGATGTTAGTGCAGGATTTTTGGTAAATTCTCTTCATCAAGCCAATAATTCCTACATTGCTAATCATTTCCATCATGAATACAATTTGAGTTTTATTGAACATCTTCTCTGCACCAATGACAGGACCACATTAACAGTATCCTTTGATCTGTGAATCTAAATTAGACTCTCTAACGCATTCTACTCAGTGTTAATGAATGAGCATGGAGTATGATCTTCCTTTATTATATTCTGCTTTTTAAATAATTCTGGTGTCCAGGTTGTACTAGTCTCATATCAGTAGTTAGGGGTGTTCACTCTTTTTCTATTCACTTCAAGAATTTGTTTAGGCTCGTGAAAGAAATTGAAGAAGAGACAAAAAGATGGAAAAGCGTTCCATGCTCAGGGATCAGAAGAATAAACATTGTTAAAATGTCTATACTGCTGGGGCACCTGGGTGGCTCAGTGGGTTAAGCCTCTGCCTTCGGCTCAGGTCATGATCTCAGGGTCCTAGGATCGAGCCCCACATTGGGCTCTCTGCTCAGCAGGGAGCCTGCTTCCCTTCCTCTCTCTCTGCCTGCCTGCCTCTCTGCCTACTTTTGATCTGTCAAATAAATAAAGTCTTTAAAAAAAATGTCTATACTGCCTAGAGCCATCTATACTTTCAATGCCATTCCGATCAAAATTCCACCGGCATTTTGCAAAGTGCTGGAACAAACAATTCTAAAATTTGTATGGAACCAGAAGAGATCCCAAGTTGCTAAGGAAATGTTGTAAAAGAAAAACAAAACTGGGGGCATCACATTGCCTGATTTCAAGCTTTACTCCAAAGCTGTTATCACCAAGACAGCGTGGTACTGGCACAAAAACAGACACATAAACCAGTGGAACAGAGTAGAGAGTCCAGATACGGACCCGCAACTCCATGGTCAAATAATCTTCGACAAAGCAGGAAAAAACATCCAGTGGGAAAAAGACAATCTCTTCAATAAATGGTACTGGGAAAATTGGACAGCTGTGTATAGAAGAATGAAACTCAACCATTCTCTTACACCATACAAAAAGATAAACTCGGATTGGATAAAAGACCTCAACATGAGACAGGAATCTATCAGAATCCTAGAGGAGAACATAGGCAGTAACCTCTTCGACATTGGCCACAGCAACTTCTTTCAAGATATGCCTCTAAAGGCACAGGAAACAAAAGCGAAAATGAACTTTTGGGACTTCATCAAGATCAAAAGCTTCTGCAGAGCAAAGGAAACAGTCAACAAAACAAAGAGGCAACCCACGGAATGGGACAAGATATTCGCAAATGAAAATATAGACAAAGGGCTGATATCCAAGAGCTATACAGAACTCCTCAAATGCTCAAAAAACAGATAATCACGTTAAAAAAAAATGGGCAGAAGACATGAACAGACACTTCTCCAAAGAAGACATACAAATGGCTAACAGACACGTGAAATAAAATGTTCATCATCACTAGCCATCAGGGAAATTCAAATCAAAACCATGTTGAGATACCACCTTACACCAGTGAGAATGGCAAAAATTGACAAAGAGGTTGTGGAGAGGTTGTGGAGAAAGGGGAATCCTCTTACACTGTTGGTGGGAATGCAAGTTGGTGCAGCCACTCTGGAAAACAGTGTGGAGATTCCTTAAGAAATTAAAAACAGAGCTTCCCTATGACCCTGTAATTGTACTACTGGGTATTTACCCCCAAAGATACAGATGTAGTAAAAAGAGGGGCCATCTGTACCCCAATGTTTATAGCAGCAATGGCCACAGTCGCCAAACTGTGGAAAGAACCAAGATGTCCTTCAACAGACGAATGGATAAGGAAGATGTGGTCCATATACAATGGAGTATTATGCCGCCATGAGAAAGGATGAACACCCAACTTTTGTAGCAACATGGACGGGACTGGAAGAGATTATGGTGAGCGAAATAAGTCAAGCAGAGAGAATCAATTATCACATGGTTTCACTTACTTGTGGAGATGAGTAACACAGAGGACAATGGGAGCTGGGGAGGAGAAGTGAGTGGGGAGAGATCAGAGGGGGAGACAGACCATGAGAGATGTGGACTCTGAGAAACAAACTGAGGGTTTTGGAGGGGACGGGGGTGGGAGGTTGGGTGAGCCTGGTGGTGGGTATTAAGGAGGGCACGTATTGCAAGGAGCACTGGGTGTGGTGCATAAACAATGAATCTTTGAACACTGGAAAAATAAAATAAAGTTGAAATATCAAAAAAAAGGACCTTGTTTGGGGTTGGGATGATCTTTCATGATATTTTAGGCAGAAAGCTAATGCATACAACTACTACAATCACTGATATGAGGCAAGACAAATTGGTTTTCACACCTCACACTCCCCGCTCCTGGCAGGCTTCCTTGAGTTTGACAATGCCATGCATCACTGAGGAAATACTGTTTGAGCCATTTATCACGTGACACGAAGCTGCCAGGTTTGAGAGGACTCAGAGCAGGGAGATGCAGACCCATGCTGCAGTACCAGAAGCCTGATAACTTGGGCCGAGAGATGCAAGATTCCACGGTGCTAGGCGTCCGCGGCAGGCAGACACGCCGTGTGGAGTCCCTGGAAAGCCCGCAGAGAAAGGTCAATGCAAACACCTACAGTTCTGGAGCAAGGCCATGCCATTGGCTGAAGACATCACCCATGGGAGGGGCCGCTCCTGGCTACTGGGCCCTGGTGGAGACCGTGTCTGACCATGAGACAGCCGTGTCCACGGCTCCGCTGCTTGTCCTTAGGAGTGTGTGCGTGTGCGGCAGGCCTGCCAACGATCGGTGTCATGGTGGAACCGCTGCATCCAGGGCCAAACCCAAGCACATTCAGAGGACACAGTCACGTGACAGGTGGCCCAGTGCCCCAGGCCTCTCACCTTTGCTGCACCTGTTTCCTTAGCTCACCCCACCCCAACACATCCTGAGATGATCGCTAAAGCCGGGAGAAGAAGCTCAAACCCGATCTCTGAAGCGGCTGGCTCAATACACGGGGGCAGCCTCCCTAGAACCCCACCCAGAGGCGACCCGAAGGACAGTGGCAAGGCAGAGTTCCCGGCGGGGAACCTGATCAGCCACGGCCCGGAAGGACAAAGAAGCTGCCTGTGGTACTGACGACAAGACCGCGGGCAAGAGCTAAAGCTTAGCCACGGCTCCGGAGGGAACGGAAATTGAGGAAAAGCATCCAGATGGGCCCAGCCGACCGTGCGTTACACGTCAGTGCCCACCCAGAGCACCCACAGCCACAGGGCACCAAAAACCAGGCCTTGAGCCGGTTGACCCGAGAGATGACGGCCAGCCTCTACCCTCACCAGCCCCATGTTCACACAGCAGATCTGCGAGTGCAGTGACCTGCTGAGGGGAAAGCTGTGCCTGAGCTCAGGAGGCTCCCTCTCAGCAAAGCCGATCCAGCCACGGCCCTACCTAACACGCAGCCTGCTGTGCGCGCAAGTCAAGGAGGCCTCTACGGCACACCGTGCTTTAGGCTGCCAACCAGCCACTTGGTGACAACTGGTTACGTGGGAACCCTTTCAGCTGGAAGTGGCGGTAGTTTGTCTCAACTGCGATCCCTCCCACTCTGGGTGTGGGTCTGTCTTTGCTGAAGGAACACCTTGGCCTGCACCAGCATCGAATTTACCCAACTGGGTTCCACGTAACATCCGCTCAGAGCACGCACAGGCAGGTACACAGGAGCCGGTGACACAGGGTCCACGGGCATACCCCAGTCCGCATCCCTCAGGAGGTGGGAACCTCCTGGAAGAGGCTCCTAAAGGCCCAGATTAAATGCCGGCTCGGTGACCTGCCTCCCGGGCTGGGATACGTCCTTCAAGGTGAGTGGACAGACAAGAGATGGTGCTGGCGTCCCAGTGTTGTACAGGCCCAGAAAGCAAGAGCGGGGAGCAGGGGTGGCCCCTCACTGCCCTGCGGCCGCCCACGTCAGACTGAGTTCCCATCATCTCCGTAAGTTTCGGTTTGGCCAATCTAGAGGTCCTGGCTCAAGGGGTAGCGAAGTGTTCCACTGTGGAATGCTGTCATGGTGGCCCCCCGTCACTTGCTGCCTCTCGTGCCATAAGACCAGCAGGCCGAGCGGAGCTTCCGGGCTGGCCAGGGTGTTTGATGCCGGTCACTGAGAAGGGCCGAGCTACCAACACACAGGGCAGGAAGATGTCTATGGGGAAACCAGGGGATTCGCCAGGGCCTTTCCAGATGCTCTGTGACAGTCGTAATCACGACTGGGGTACTATGTCAGCCAGAACCACACAACTGTGACGAGCTGGGGCTTGGGCCACACAGGGTCTCACTGGAGGCTCCCTGATCCGGCCCAGGAACCAGCGCCACAGCAGGCTGGCCACCAGTCAGGCCACCCCAAGAGGGGGACAGGAAGAACATGTGCGTGAGCCTCACCTGGACGCAGACTAGCTCCAGGTGGTTCCCGACACCTGCCCCAGACACGGAGGCCAGCACCACCCTGAAGAACAAGGGAGGTGAGCCCGGTGTGAGAAGTGGCAGAGCTGAGTGGGGCCGGGGTCACAGCAGTCGGCCGGGCATTGCTGTCCAGCCCTGTCGCTGTGGAGCCTGGCACTCCTTCTTCCCCAGGGCTGCAGAGCTGCCACAAGGGGTACCCTCAGGAGGGCTGGAGGCATCTGACAACCGGACCCCAGGTGCAGCCCGTAGCTGTGGACCGACCAGCGCAGAGGCAAGAGCTCTGAGCCATGGCCCCCTTGTCTCTGGGCCCCCTGGGGGACGAACCAAACCCACCTGACACTGGGCTCCAGATCCAACACTCCTGATGCTCCTTCACTTACCACCCATTTCCCCAAACCCCACTCGCGCGGTTTTGCCTGGGAGCGCTTCCTGGAACGACTTGTCCGAGAAGCCACTCCCGCGCCTGCTGCTGGAGAGCCCAGTCTAAGACAGAGAGGAGACGTTTTGCCATTTAATTCTAACTTCATGCACTGTACTCAAAGCCTATCACCTGAATTCAGATTCTGTGACATGGGTTGAGACAAGTTTATGTTGTAGCATGTGGTCAGTTTTTGCCCATAATCCGTGTATGATGTGGACGAGGACCTCATTTTATTTACACACACACACACACACGTAAAACAAACCTGATATTCTAAAATAGTCTAAATTCACTTCCTATAATTTGGTGCCAAGTTGTTCGATTTCTTAGACACATGCAGATTTAAGATTCTTGTCTTCCTGGTCAGTCACTACTGATGGAGCCCCTACGTGACTCTCAGGCCACCAGACCAGAAGACCTTTTGGAAACCACTTTCTAATCCAAGAAAATGCATTTCCCAAGATAATACCAAATCCTCAACTGCCCTCTGGAGAGAAGCCTTCTTCTTTCCGGGGGCTCCTTGGGCAAGAGAGAGGGGGCCTAGCACTCAGGACCCGGAGGTACACCGAGGGAGCCCCGCCCAGAAGGAAACCAGCCTGGGGCCCTGGAGCAAGAACAGGAGATGCTACTCACCGCAATCTCTGTTACTAAAATATCAGTTATACTTCCCAACACGGTGACAAAGTCAAAGACGTTCCAGGCGTCTCTGAAATAGTTCTAGAGAGGAAAAGAGCAGTTAGTGCCGGAGGCCAGCAAGGCAGAAGCCAGGAGCGGCGTTGCAGGAAGTGTCCTCATCGAGAAAGGGGCAGAGGGACAGGTGGGCCGCCCCGGCTGGTAAGCAAACACCTGTGGGTCTGCGCAGGTGCAGAACCCAGAGCTGTCCGTCCAGAGAGGAGGAACATGGCCCCGCCTGTCTCCGGGAGCTGGGCTGGGGCAGAGCTCAGGCAGCTGAGAGCACAGAAGCAGCCCCTTCCTCCGGGCCCTGGCAATGTCGCATTTGCACTGGGGGCTCGGGGAATTCCCAGCTCCACGCTCTGAGTCCCTGAAGGGTCCCTTACAGAGAGGGAGCCAGAGTGCAGACCACCAAAACGCGAAGAGGGAGCCAAGGCACCTACCAGCACCCCAAAAGCGATGATCTTCAGCACGCATTCCATGGAGAACATGGACGTGAACACAATGTTCAGGCACTTCAGCATCAGCTCGTACTCGTACGGCGCGTCGTAGAACTGTGTGGGAATGAGCGCCATCGGCCGCAGGCTCGGCAGCCCCACGACACCCCCACCTTGACCTCCTGCCAGAGCACCGAGAGCTGCGCACCTGCCCAAGGTAGGGACAGCCGTCCCTGCTCTCCCCGTGTTCTCCAGGACACACCGCCTCAGCCCACAGAGAACCCTGGCCCGGGGCTACAGGAGGCATCCGATGGTGCCCAGGATGTGACCAGCCGCGACGGCGGCGCTCTCGCAGCCCAGCGGTCCCACACTGCCCCCGGGCCAGGCCACACACCTTCATCATGAGCACCACCGTGTTGAGAGCGATCATGGCCATGATGAAGTACTCAAAGGGAGGCGAGACCACGAATGTCCATGTCTTGTACTGGAATGACTGCTTGTCCCTGGGCATGTACCGCGTCAGAGGCTTGGCGCTGATGGCGAAGTCGATGCAAGCCCTCTGCACGGGGAAGGGGCAGTGAGCACCCGGAGGGGGCAGGGGAACCCCCACACCAGAGCATCCCACCCATGTCCTCCACCCTCGCAGGCAGCCTGGGCCAGCCTCCTCCTCTGCCCGCCCCCCGTGCTGGCCGCCAGCTCTGCAGCAATGAGTGAGCCCCACGCGGAAGGGAAGCCCAGTGCTTCTGCTCCGTGGCCCAGCAGAGCATCCGTGGCCCACGTGCACGTGAGGCAGAAGAGGGCGCCACCCACCTCGTTCTTCTCCAGGCTGCATTCAGACATCACCTTGTCCCCCTGCTCCTGGAAGGTGATGATGATCAAGGCCACGAAGATGTTCACGAAGAAGAAGGGGAAGACCACGAAGTAGACCACATAGAAGATGGACAGCTCCATGCGGTACCCAGGGCTGGGGCCCTGCTCCTCATAGGTGGCGTCCACGGAGTGTTTCAGGACCCTGCACCAAGAGCAAACACCAAGTGTCAGGGGGACCCGAGGACAGAGCCACGGAAAGTCAAGACCTGTATGACAGGTGAGGCCTGCATACCTGAACCCAGGGACGGCAAAAGGAAGGGGGTACTCAAGACTGTGGGCCCCAGCCCTCTCCCCAAGACTGCGGTCTCCTGAGGCAGATGACCTTCCCGACGGGCTTGTACTCAGGGCTGGTGGACAGCCATCAAGGGGCGGTCTCCGGGGCCCAGAGGTCCTAACCCCAGGACACGAGGAGGCCTGGGGATTCTGCCCTGCCCTGCTGACTCCTGGCTCACACCTGCTCATGCCCAGCTTCACCTGCCTTTAGAAAACTCTGGGCTCCAGGCACGGCACTGATCCCACCTTCTGAGTGGCGGTCCTCCCAGCCCCAAAGGGAGTCCCCTGTCATCCAGTGTGGCACGGAACACATACATCCCTCTGCCCACCCTTAACTGGGGCCAGAAGGGCAGGACAGGGAGATATCGAGCCCCATCCTCCCTCTGGCCTCCAGCCACTCAAAAACGATTTTCAGGCGATCGCTGTGCTGTGCACCTTGTCTGGATCTCCTGCTCCTCCCACTCCTGGAGAGCAGAGCCGTGTCTGCCCCGAGAGGGCCAACAGGGCATTTGCCGGGTGACTAAAACATGCCCGGACGCAGGGTGGGGGCTCCCTGCCCGAGCTACCCCTCTGCTCCCTGCTCTGCCACGTGGAGCAGTGAGCACTCACATGGGCCACCCTTCTCCCGTGGACACCGTGAACAGCGTCAGCAGAGCCCAGAGCACGTTGTCATAGTGAAAGTCGTATTTCTTCCACTGCCGCGGCTGAGCCTCCACCTCCTCCTTCTCGTAGTCCAGATACTGGCCCCTGGGGACGAGCACACACGTGAGGTCAAGCGTGAAGACAGAGGATCCAGACACACACATTTGTCGACAGCCAGCTGACTTCTGGAAGGGCTGCCCGTCCCACGGAGGAAGAGCAGTCTCCTCCACGGAGAGCGCTGGGCAGCGGGGGCTGCTCGCAGAAGAAGGAAGCTGGACCCCGCCCCCCTCCAGGTACAAGACCCAACGCAAGACGGACCGAGACGTGAAGGTGAGAGTTGACACCAGAAAGCTGTGAGACGACGACCCTGGGGCCTGGAACGAGGGGAACGACTGTTCGACGGGACGCCAACCCCAGAAGGAGATAAAGCAGACGTCATCAAAATGGAAAGCTTTGTGTTTCACAGCCTCGTCAACACGGAACGGAACCAAATACTGGAAAATCGCCTCTCTGGTAAGAGTTGGATCCAGAGTATACAAAGAACAATTATAATCAATTATTTTAAAAATGCCCCAATTTAAAAAATGGGTGAAATATCTGAATCGGCATTTCTCCAAAGAAGGTTTACCAACGTCCGATCCGCACACACAAGACGTCCAACATCAGGAGTCATCCGAGAAATGCAAAAGAAAACCACAGTGAGATGCTGCTGTATGCCCAGGAGGAGGACGATAATTAATTTTTAAAAAGGAAAATAACAAGAACTGGCAAGGATGTGGAGAAATGAGGACTCTCCCCAACGGCTGCTGGGAACACGGGCCGGGTCGGCCGTGCTGGAAGAGCCCCGCGGTCCCTGAGACGGGGCAGCAGAATCTGCACGGACCCATCAACTCCAGGGCAACGCGTCCACTCCAGAGAGATGAAAACATCCGTCCACACAAACACTTCATGGCAGCATCAGTTACACCAGCCAAAGGACGGAAACCACCCAGATGCCCGTCGACAGAGGACAAGGTAGATATGCTGGGCCACACCCGCAGCGCGGAATAAAATCCAACCATAAACGGGAACGATGTTCGGACACACGGTACAGCGCAGGTGACCTCAACAAGGAAAGAAGTTAGACCAAGAAGACCACATAGTTATGATTTCCTTTAGACGAACACGGAAATCTGTAAAGGCAAAAAAATAGATTCACGGTTGCTGAGGGGAGAGATGGGGAGCTGGTGGTAACAAAGAACATGGGAGTTTTTGTGTTATTTTTAACTTATGAAATTGTTCTACAGTTGACTGTGGTGACGGTTGCCCTATCTGTGAATGCATTAAAAAATCACGGAACTGTGAACTTCCAGGGGATGAGTCATAGGAATCACAGCTTAATAAAAACAAAGCAGACCACGGAATGGGGGAGAGGATGGGTCTTTGCAAATAGATGGTGCTTGGCCAGCTGGGTGCCCATCTACAGAAACCCGCCTGTGTCCACACTCACCTAACACACGGAAATCAACCCCAGAGAGACCCCAGATCCAAACGGGAGAGGCAGAAATAAAACTTCCAGAGGAAAAACGTAAGAGGACTTCTCCCTGACCTTCAGATAGATTTTCTGAACAGGACACAGAGAGCATTAAATGTAACAGAGATTAAGTGGCCCATAC
Source organism: Meles meles (assembly GCF_922984935.1). NCBI lineage: Eukaryota > Metazoa > Chordata > Mammalia > Carnivora > Mustelidae > Meles > Meles meles. Next base: position 91,105 of record NC_060076.1, read on the forward strand.
TACAATCACGACTTTGGTTTTTGAAAAGACACGTTTTAAAAAGTTGAAAACACCCCACAAAAGAGAAAAAGACAACCGTAACCCATAGATCTGACAAAGGATGGCGATCTAGGACCTTACAAAACTCCTACGAATCAGTCAGAAAGAGAAAGACAACCCATACAGGACAACAGGGGAAGCCGTGCCCAGACCCTTCCTGGGACACTGAGCGGTCCATCCCCTGGGGAGGACCCAGCATCACTGGCTACCACACGAATCACACCACAGAGAAGGGCCACCAGCCCCACATCAGAAAGGCTGAAGAGCGCAAGACAGAAAGCCCAAGTCTGCCCATGCAGTGCAGGCCTGGAGCCCTCGTCCGCATGGCGGAAGATGATTTCACACACGTCTGCCAGCACCTGCAGAAACACAGTGCACAACCCTGCAACCGACCGCCAGGTTTACGCCGTCCTGGAACCGCAGACGTGTGCTCCGAGCACACGTGCCCCGGACGAGTCAGGAAGGCCTCCAACTGGAAACATCCCCCATGCCCCGCAGGCACAGAGGGGCAGGCACGTGGTGACTCGCTCACACCAGAGAACACTGCCTGAACAGAGGCGACGGGGACCATCGCCTGCGGGGGGAGAAGGAGCTGCCCCTGCTGCCTTGCTCAGCACCCACCCCAGTCCCTACCTCCCTTTCCCCTAGCCCCCCCAACCGAGCGCCCCCTCCTGTTTCCTGTGGGGTGGGGCCAGATCCAGAGAGGGCAGCCCCCTGATCTCAGAGCCTGGCCTGGAGCCCTCCGGCCACCGCAGTGGCCCCCGTGTGCTCCCCGATGTCATGGGCAGGAAGACCATGTCCCGCAGAGTGGCGGGACCTTGGCTCTGCTGAGGGAGACGCGCGGGAAGTCCCCGGTGTGGCCTTGGGGCAGAGGCGCAGCTCTCAGTCGGCCCACGCGGCCCCTCCCCCGCCCCGCCCGGCCTCGGCTCACCTGCAGTCCCTCTCCAGCCCCTTGGACTCGTCCGTGCAGTAGAAGAACTTGCCCTTGAAGAGCTGCACGGCGATGACGGCGAAGATGAACATGAACAGCATGTAGACGACCAGGATGTTGAGGACGTTCTTCAGCGAGTTCACCACGCAGTCAAACACGGCCTGCAGGGGCGGGGGCCCGGCTCAGAGGCCCAGGGCCTCGGCCGGACCCACGGAGGGACCCGCCACCCATCCCCCAACACAGCTGCTGCATCTCCCGGGACTTGGGAGGGCGGGAGGTGCGAGAAAGGGCCTTACGGCCAGAAGGCCTGGATGCCGGCGGGACACTCACAGGACAGGCCACCTGCGTGAGGCCGGCCTGGAGCCCAGGTCAACTAGCATCGGGAGGGGCCCACACAGCGGGAACAGGGTCGGGGTGGGGAGATGGCCAGTCCTCTGCTCCCGCGTCCGGGCCTGCTTGAGGGGGCACGCTGTGCCCCTGCCCATCAGTGCGAGCCAGCACGGGGCAGAAAACCGCAGTGCTGTGGCCAGCTCCGACACGGGGACTTGAAGCGTGTTTTGGTGTAGCCCAGAGGTGACTCTGCCGTCTGTTAGCACCAGCACCAAGGCTTCTTCTCAGGCTCTTCCCCGCCTGGAAGCTCAGCCGGCCCTGGACTGCCTGCCAGACCCTGGCCTGGTCCCTGTCCCTCAGAGCCGAGGGGACCCCCGGCAGCCCGGGCTGTGCAAAGAAGCAGGTGCACGACCATCTCCTGAGATGCCGCTGGCCGACTCCGACACCAGCGGCTGCCTCAGCAAGTGCGGCCGCGGCCCCCTTGCCCAGGGGCCATGACACCTCTGAGCTGCCCGCCCAGGTCTGAGTCCCCACCTGAGGCTGCCCTCAAGCCGCCCCCAGCCCCCGCCCCCAGCACACCACCACCCCACAAGCTTCAGGTCCGCGAGGCCTGCCTCTGCGTGCTGCGCGGGCGACGTCACGGCACCATTTGGTGGGTTTAACCGAGTGGAAGATTCGCGAGCACTCCTCACAGTGAGGGCCACGCTCGGTACGTACCGTATTTTAGCACAACTCCAAGCTGGGGCTCACACTTTCTTTCTCCAGGACCTCAGCCCCTCCAACCCTTGGGGCCCGGCCCAGGAACCACTTCTCAGGAGCCCCCGCCCTCCCTGCGTCTCCCTCAGGACCCTCCACCTCTCTCAGCAGCCCCTTCTTCCTTTTTTAAATGTAACTGATTTGATTAGTCAGCGAGAGAGAGGAAGGGCAGAGGGAGAGAAAGAATCCCGAGCAGACTCCCCCCGAGCACGAAGCCTGACTCAGGACTTGATCCCACGACCGCGAGATCATGACCTGCGCTGAAACCAGGAGCTGGACCCTGGACCACCCAGGCGCCCCGCAGCAGCCCCTCCCCTTCCCTGTACAACAGCTGCTGGTGCTGCCCGGTCACGGGAGAGGAGCCTTCCAGAACACTCCAAGGGGAAGCTCTCCTCTGGGGACGAGGCGCTGAGGGAGCTGGACCCACTGACACGACGTGTGATCTCCCGGAGCTCCGCTCGCCCCATCCCACGAGGGGAGCTGCAGCCAGACCGGGTGAGTTCTACGGACACACGCACGCCACACGTGTGTGCACTCACACGCACACGCATCCACAGGGCACGCCAGGTGCACGCACACACACACCACACGCCACACGTGTGTGCACGCACATGCATCCACACGGCACGCCAGGTGCACTCACACGCACACGCACACCACGCGCCACAGAAGGCGGTCACACTTGCACCCACATGCACAGACATGTGCACACGCATGTACACGGCACACATACATGCGCGCACAGCCCTACACTCACGTGACAGCCATGCACACTGCCCAAACCCAGGTCCAGGCCCTCACCTTGAGCTTGGGCAGCCGCTTGATGGTCTTGAGGGGCCGCAGGACGCGCAGGACTCTCAGGGACTTGATGGTGTTGATGTCTTTGCCTTTGGATCCTCTAGAAGGGAGAAGCCACCCATGCAGAAGCAGGACGGCACCCGTGCCGCTCCCACAAAGCCGTCGGGTAGCACTCCCCTGTGCGTTCGGTCATAGGGCCCAGGGCGGATGGCCTAGGAACAGGCAGGCCTCCACCCGGCCAGCCCCACCGGCTGCCGCACCCCTCCTGAGGGAGCACGAGCCAGGCCTCGTCTGAGCAGACCAAGACCAGGCCCAGGGCAGCACCTGGTATATGGGGAAAGCCAGGCTTCCGGGTGGAAAGAACCCATTCTCGCAGACCACGTCCGCCATCTCCATGCGAGGGGTCCCCTAACGCCCACCCAAACCGGCTTCATCCGGCCGCCATGTGGACACCAACCATGGGGCTAAAGAGGAGAGAAGGGAGCTGGCCCCAGGACTGCAGACCTGGCTCAGAAGCCTACAAGACATTAGGGTCAGAGCCTTCTGGAAGGGCTGGTCTCTCCTGCTTTTCAGTCCCGGGAGAGGGAGGTGAGGGGAACATGACTGGGTCTCCCTGCCTGTCCTCACGCAGCTGCTCCCACACTCCTCCAGACGATGTCAAACTGACCGGGAGGGAGGGGAGGAGAAGGCTGACAGGCAGGCAGATGCGGAGGCGTGAAGGAGGACGAGCAAACGTCAGCTGAGTACTGGGCAGCTGAAGGGATGAGGCCACACAAGGGCAGACAAAAGAAGAAAGAAAGAAAGACCAAAGGAAAGAGAAAAACAGAGAGGGAGGGAAGGAGGAGGAAAGAGCCCACAGAGAGACCAAGAGAGCAGCGGACAAGGACACCCAGTGTGGGGGGTAAGACAGAGTCAGGAAAAGAACATTCCAGATACCCAACGCCGGCTCGGAGACCCAGGACCAGCAGGCCCAGGTTGGGGCCACGCACAAGGACGCTGGGGCAGTCCCGGCCGGCTCCCTAGGGCTGCCAGGGGCCCAGCTGTCATCAAACTCTGGGCAGCCTTCTCGCCAGCCCAAAGTCAGCACAGATCGTGGGGGTGGGGGGTGATCCCGAGGGAACGTCTCACTGCCTAAGGAGGCGATTCTTAGAAGCAAGGCCACAACCACACCCAGCAATGGCTGAGGACTCAGGACTGGGGTCCTAGTCCGTCCTGCTCAGAGGTCACCTCCCTCCAAGTTCCCAAGGAGCCTGCCCATGGGGAGAGGGGGCAGGGCCTCCAGTGGTCTTCTCTGGGCTCCACTAAGCTCTAGGGAAAGGCAGCTGTGAGGCTCAGGTGGGACCCGTGGGTTAAGGAGAGCTGGGGAGCCCTCGTCCCTTGGACCCGCCCCAAGACCAGCCGGGGCCTACATCCGAGCCAGGTCAAACTCCCTCCGAAACGCCAACCTCCAGACACGGTGTCAGGTGTTCCTGTCACCCTAGCATTCCGGACACCCGCCCGCAGGCCAGGTTCCTCCAGAAGCCCTGCAGACCAGTCCCAAGAGAACAGGGGCTGGCAGACCCCCCGTAGATACAGAAGGGAGGGTCACTGCTTTCCTTTCCTGGCGGAGGGCTCTCTGCAGGGACAGGCCTCAAGTGGTCCGTGCTCTGTGTCTAGAGACCTCACTCCCCGCTCGCTCGCTCGGAGCTCTCTCACTGAGTCCGCCCGGCTGCACTACACCCCTTCCCTGTCTTTCTCCTAAGCCCCTCACTGACACTTTATGCAGAAAGAAAACCAGTTATGACCCCCACAGTAGAGGCTGCGCATTGCCGGGGGGCAGTCATGGGGAACAGAGAGAAGAAACAGGCCCCAGTGCCGGAGCAGACACGTGGGAAGTTTCGTCAGGATGGCCAACGTCCTGGCAGTCACGGGGACAGCAGCTCCCACCCAGGCCCTCACTGCCCTCAGGGCCCACATTCCCGGCCTCCAACACTTACTTGGGGTGCCCTGCTCCAGCCCCAGCCCCCAGCCCAGTCCCCAGAGGTGAGGCAGCGACCCGTGGCCTGGGGACACGGCTCCCGGCAGCATGCGCTCTGGACAGTGGAGGGGGAGCAGAGGTGACACGTGGCAGTGAGCCGGCCCGGAGGGGCCACGCTGGGCTATGATGTGGGCATATGATGTGAGGGGCAGAGGGAAGGCATTACCCCATGAAGCTCCTACCGAGAGTCCAGCGACAAAGAGACAAAGAGAAGAGAGTCAGTGAGGAGGCGCCGCCGTCCCCGAATGCTCAGAGAAGATGCAGGTACCATCCCTCGGGTCCTCCTGGTCTCTGGGTCTCCCCTGTAGCTCCACCCCGGCCCCCACACCTGCCCCACGCCCACCCCCATGCAGGGTCTGAGGGAGTCGACCCAGGCCCAGCCACAAGGGAGCTGAGTGTGGACTCGGGAGTCAGAGAAACCGGGGCCCAACACTGCGGTGGGGGAACACCCGCCAGCGGCCGCCAGCTCCGGCTCTCCAGGTGGCACGGCCAAGGTCGGGGCGGAGAGCGGTTCTCGAAGACCCGAGAGGCAAGCAGCAGAGGCACCGGAGGCCTGCCCACCCGGGGTCAGAACCACAGGCCGTGGCAGGGACGGGTGGCCATGAGAAGCTTTCCGTCCCACACAGCCCAGTCCCAGGTAGACAGGAGGGGAGCTGCACACAGCCATGGAGGCCAGTGGGGGCCCCTCCTGCCCGAACCGCACACCCACCACAGCCCTGGGCTGGCAGCCCGGCCAGACCCAGGGCAGACCTGGTACTTACGAGAAGGCAAATGCCACCAGGGCCCCACTGACCACGATGAAGTCCAGAATATTCCACAGATCCCGGAAGTAAGCCCCAGGGTGCAGCAGAAGTCCCAAATCAATCATCTGCAGGGGAGCAACAATATTAGCTGCTGAATATTTCAGAAAGCAGAGCAGGGCCAGGCCCCAGACTCATGGGGTTGGGGGAAGGAGGCCACACCGATCCTGTCTTCTGAGGGCCTCAGTGGGGCCTCTGAACCTCAACACCATGGATCCAAATATCCCTACATGGTCACGGCTGGCTGAGATCTTGCCTGGGCTCCCCACCCTCTGGTGACACCCTCCCCTCGCCGGGCTGCAGTCATCCCCCACCCCAGGAAGCCCGCACCCTGCCCAGCCCGCAGAGGGTCAGCTCTCTGCAGCAGGAGGAAGGGCCGGTTCACGAGGACCGGCTCTGCCAGTCCCACAGCTGCAACTTCCGGCCGGCACCAGCTTCCATGTTCTAAAATGGGACAACAAAGAACACACCTCCCCCGTGCGTCTGCAGGAGGAAAAGAAGAAGCGGAGCTCACGCACAGACAGACACACACACACACCAGTCACCAAGCCGCGGGTACAACCCAAGCAGCCCTGTGGGCAAAGACTGCGCCCGTGCAGACACACGCAGCCACTTGTCAGACGCTGAGGAAGGAGGGAAGCCCATCAGGACTCAAGACGCAGAACAGAGCGCGGTGAAGCGGTGTGTCCGTCACTTCACAGGACGCCCGAGAGCTCTTCTGAGCACCCACTCAGCCCTCCCTCCTCCCAGCCTGACGTCACGGGACTGGCCCGAGGGGGACACGTTCCCAGGAGCCTGGAGGCCTGGCTGGCGGGTGGCAGTGGCAGGAGCGGCTCCTGGGCTCCCCCAAAGCCAGGTGTGCGTCTGGTGAACTGGCCTGCGCGCCCCCACCACACCCATGAGCACGCCCGTGTGCACGGTTCTCTTGGGAGCACACGGCCAGGGCACAGCCAGCACACGCCTCGTGAGCAGCCCCGGCCCGGCCGGCCCATGGTGAGGGAAGACCAGCGAAGCCCCGGGCCACCAGGGAACCACACATCTCACCTTGATCACCATCTCGAAGGTGAAGACGCCTGTGAAGATGTAGTCCATGTACTTGAGAGCCTAGAACCGCAGGAGGGCCTGTCAAGGGCCGGCCCGGACCGCCACCCCCATGCCCCCGGAGCCAGCAGACGGGACCCGGCCCGGCCCCCTCCAGCCCGAGGGCCGCACTCACATTGTTCCTGGGGGAGTCTGTCCGCACTGGGTCCTCGGCGGCCAGGGCGATGCTGCTGAGGGCAATGACCACAAGGATGACCATCTCAAAGTAGCGCATGGTCACGATGGAATGGCAAAAGCGGCGAAGCCTGCGGGCAGAGCACAGACCGCGAGGCCCCCGATGAGCGGGACCGGTCCCTCCCCGGGCCACACACCCAGCCCCTCCCTGCACGCCGTGCCACCCCACACCCAGGTTCTGCTGTGTCCCCTCAGGTGGCGGGCAGTGCCCAGGCGCCTGCTGGTGCCTCCGAGTCCTGAAGGGTGGCCCGGGAAGAGAGCCGGGAAGGCTGCAGGAACCCACAGCAGAGCCGGCACATGAGGAATGAGGGCTCAAAGCCACCCCGCACAGTCCCCCGCTGTGTGTGGACGGCCGCGCCCTCTACAGATTTACAGAGGCGGGGGGGGGGGGGGCTGCTCAGAGAGGACAAGGCTGGACCCCAGCCTCCTGTGCACGGCGGGTGCACGACCCTCCTCTAGGTCCGTGCTGGCCCGTGCTCGCCCCCCCAGGGCTGCAGGGTCCCCGCCAGGGCTGTGGGGTCACCTGCCTCCCTGCAGCACCACGGGCATTACTGACCACGACTCTGCTCTGTTAGGCACATGCTGGACCCTGGGGCCTGGTGCTGCACGGGAGTGTGGCCAGACACCAACGGGAGACTGAAATGCTGGCAAAGCCTACACCATGGCGGCAGGCAGTGACCAGGAGCTCTGGGAAGACCCCTAGGTGGGGAGGAAGGGGGCAGGGAAGCCAGTCCCCTGGGAGGAGCAGCCACAGAAGCAGAACCCGGGGGAGGCGGGACAGACCGTGTCTCACTCTGCAGCCCGGCCCCCTCTCTGACCACTTCCTACTCTTAGGGCCGAAGGTCTGAAGGGAATTCCACCTCCCAGCCGCACCCACCCACGCTCTCTCCGCCTTGAAGGGGCTACCGTGCTCCCCTCTCCACGGGGACCACCGCCATACTCTGCCCCCGCCCCCGGCCAGAGCCTCTGGTGACCTCCCGCCACGCCACCCTCTGTGCACACGCCTCTCCCTTCTCCGGGACACTCTGTCTCTGCCTCTTTCATCCTGTGTCCTGGGACTGAGTATCCCCTCAGCTCTCCCCCTCATCATGCCCCGAGTCCACCCGGCTCCCAAGCCCCAGCAGAGACCCGACGCGGACTGTCCCTGCTCCACAGGACCCGCACCCGCCTGCCCCCAGCTCAGGTGGGGTGGGGGGGCAGCCGGCCTGCAGAAACGCCCGGGGTCATCCCTGACATCTCCTTCCCTCTCCCCATCTAATCTATCAAGTTCCGCAGATTCTCTCCCAACTGTCTTCCCAAGCACTCCACTCCCAAACTCCCCACACGGCCTCCGTCATCTCCTCCTGAAGACCGGGCCCGCCCGCGGAGCTCTGTGCAGGGCTCTGCGGACGCCCAGGCTGGCCGTGTCCCCACCGACCCCCATCGCCGGCCACCGCCTGCTCCTCCGGCACACGTCCGCGCTCACGGGCAGCACCGTGCCCCCTAGCAGGGCCCAGTGAGCTCCCAGGAAGTGGGTGCCGAGCGAAGGCGTGAAGACAGGCAGAGAGAGGGCACGTGTGCAGGGGTGGGGCCGGAGGGCGCAGCCAGACTCCGTCAGACCCTCTGCCCGCACCTTCGCTCTGTCTATTGCCTCTGTGGGTTGGTCTCCCTGCCCTGCCCCACCACCTCCCCGTCCCACTGAGACCCGACCTGACCTTCCCACCCCCACAGCAGTTCCCTCCGAAGCTCTGGGCTGCCTCCTAGTGCCTCCCACCCTGTGAGGGCTTAGGTGCCCTCCTGACTGTCTGCTCTGCTCTCTGTCTCTCCTACCTGCACAGAAGCTTATCAAGGACGGGGTCCTTGTCCGTTCTGCTCATTCCCCTGTTCTCCCAGCACCTAACCTGCCGTTAGGGAAGTCCTGGGTGACCTACGGCACCAGTTGGACTGATGAGGGGGCGAGAAACGCCGGCGACTTCATGATACACCGAGAGGAGAAACACAGGTGGACACGTGAGTGGACATCGTGGACACACGCAGGCATGCGTGCATGGCGGGCACGACGGAAGGGGACACACGAGGGACATAAATGGGACACGTGCGCGGCAATGAGCAGTCCCAGCTGCGGGGGTGGCAGCTCTGTGGCTGACCGGGTTCGAGCCCTAGCCCTGCTGCGGGGCTCACTCCTGTGCATGTGCGGACGGGCTGGGGCCTCGCCGTGGCTCTCCATCCTCATCTGCGGGGTGACCGCCGTTGCTGGGGGATCAGGACTCTAGTTCATGTGAAGGGCATGGAACCATGCCCACCAGGCCACGTCTAGCACACGCTGCTACCGTGCACATGGACCACGGCCACGGATATGGGACAGGCACGCGGCGTGGGCGCACAAAGGAGACTCACAGGTTGGTGGGGCTTAAACAGAACATGGAGCTGTACGGCACGATGGGTCGGGGGCCGCTCCGCATCACACCATCGGCCTCCGCCTCCTTCTTCCCCTCGGCTTGGCTTTCCAGGTCCACGTTACCACCTACAAGGACACAGGGCCACCCAGTTAGAGACGTGGTGCCTGCGAAGCCGGCGCCACACGGCCTCACCCGTACAGCAGACAGGTTCCAGCCCCAGCCCCACTGGCCTGCAGGGACCCAGCCAGGGAACGGCGTGGGCCTAAGACCCCGCTTCACAGGAGACCCCCTCCGACAGCGGCTGAGGACGGAGCCAGCACCGGGCACCCTTCTTCCCCTCCCCCTGCACGAGGGTGAGCGTGGGAGCAGCACCGAGCCCGGGGTCCTGGCTGTGGGCACCTCCGCCCCACCAGGGACCACTGGTCTAGATGTTCTGTGAACACCAAAGTCCCCCTCGGCCCCCAAGACCAGGGCCATCAGGCTCCGCTCACTGGGTTCAGGGCTCGGTGCCTCTTGGAGAAAAGGCAGCATGTGTCTGTGTGGTAAGAAAACCCCGCAGGGATCTCGGCCAGCAGGACAGGAAGGAGCGGGGACCTGCCCTGGACCACAGACACTCCTCTGAGCCCGGGAGTCCTGGCAAACCCAGCCTGGGACCCTGGCAAAGGCCTACAGAGCCAGGACGGTGACCCGGGGAGGACTTCAGCAGAGCCTACGTCTCACAGGGGCCCCCGCTCGGCCTCACCGCTCGCTGCCCTGCCCCTCAGTCTGCTCCTGTGCTTTCCCACACCTCAAACCACCAGGATTCACCAGGATTCTTGTGTCTGTGCGTCGTGCTTTTTCTCCCAACTGACTTTTCATTTCTCACTATCCCAAGGTGCGTTTCTGTTCCTGTGGGTAACGGAGTTTCTGAGACCACAGGGGTGCCCGGGAAGACGGGGCAGTGACTTGGAGCCAAGGCCCAGGACTGGACCTCACACGGCATCCCACGAGAAACGGGCTGTTAGAAGGCAGCGGAGAGGAGGGTGCGGCCGCCAGTCCCAGGGAGGACGGCTGAGCCCGAGAAAAGGCCCCGGGCGCGCGTGGAAGAGCTCAGGCCAGCAGCTCCCGCTGACGTCATTCAGAATCTTCCAGAAAGCCATTTGGCAAAGAAGTCCTAAAGAATTCTGCTCCCTGATTTAATCTGTAACCTGCATTCACAAAGGTGTTTGTTGTAAGTTCTTCTACAGTGACAAAAAACTATAAAATGCACAATCGTAGGAAAAAGACTGAGTGCGCAGTATTCCCGTGACTCACCACACGATAGATATGTAAAACGCCTACAAATACTTCCAAGGACAAAAGAAGCTTACGATATTGTAAGTTAAAAAAAAAAAGGTTGCGTAGTTGTACATCCCCGATGAGCTCAACTCCAGAACAGTCACACATGTGGGGAGAGAAGCAACACCAAAACAGTACTAATTGTGGGGATCGTTCAACAGCGGACAGGAATTTTAATTCTCGTCACAACATTTTTAACATTTAAAAATTTTTTTCATGATGAGCATGCATTACTTTTAAATTAAGAAAAATTTATTATTTTAAAACCACAGCTTTTCTTTTCGGACTCCTCAGTAACAATAAGGCAGGACCAATATGGACTCAGTGAAGAGTTTGGCTGCACAAGATAAGTGGAACAAAGATGCCAGAAACTGGATGGAAACACTCTCCTGGAACAGATCTACAGCAACCACAAATGTGATCAATGAGGTCAAAGCAGACCAAAACACAGGAGAGGATCAACACAGAACTGCAGCAGACCAAGTTCGTTGTTAGAACCAAGTCACTAAGAAACGAACAAGCAAACCGACAAACAAGACTTGACAGTTACGAAAATTCAACCCCGAAATGGGGCAGTCCACCCAGCAAAATGGCCAGCTGCGGAGCGGGGACGGTAGAACACTCACGAGCAACAGCCACATGCTGGACATGGTCCAAGGGCTCCGCGCGTCCTCACAGCGCTCCCCGGCTCCCGCTGTCACCTCTGCGTTCTAGATCAGAGCTGAGACATTACTGCACGGGGACATGATCTGCCAAGGCTGGGATGAGGGCCCTGAGCCCTGGGCTTGCGACGAGGCGGGAGATCCAGGCGGGGTCACACTAAACTACTCTCCTCCGAGGGGCTAAAGTGAGCCAGGCCGGTGGTGCCTTGGGCCTCTGGGAGAGCAAACGTCATGACGAAATCATCCCTCATCCGGCCCCACAGACGGGGCGACCCATCCCAACTTGAAGAGAACTTCAGCCCTCCAGACCTCCACGCTCTGGAAAGAATTTCTCTCCTGTACATTCAGAAGGGCACGAGCTGTACACCTCCCTTGGGAGAACTGAAAAAGGAGTCCAGCAACTCATTTTCTACAGGGCTTCGCTATCTCACAAAAGCCCAGCCAAGAAATGGCAGAGTAAGGTCAGTCACACCCAAACTCAAAATAAAAACCGTCGCCAAACACACCAAGGATCAAGGTCCCCATGAATGAAAAGACAGCAGAAATAAGTAATAGGTTACCTCCCCCTCCCCCGGCTTCGGATACAAGAGTTAAAAAAAGTGAGATGAGAATATAAAGTATGTAAATATAAATACGTAAGTAAATAAAAAACGAATCTTAAAGAAATGAGTGAACAATCAATGTCTATAAAATTACCCAGCATTTCCATGACCTGTGGCAGAGAAACTGAAAATGCACTCATCTTCCCACCGAAAACAACCAACACGCTGAACAAAACATATAATGTAAGTGTTTTAAAGGCGCTGGGAACAAACCAACCTGGACAGAAGCCAAGAAGCTACAATCCCGAGAGAAGAGAAGCACAGAGGTGACCCCGAGTTACCCCAGCTTTCCCCCTAAGCCCATGTACCTATTTGCAGGGTGAGGGAACAGCCCAGTCGAAAGCGACACTCTCACAGGGAGAAAGAAACAAAGACTGGTGTTTGGGAACGGCGAAGTATCTGGGAATGAGGGGCAAAATCCCAGAGTGGGGTGTCGGGGAGACGAGACGCGCGTCCCAATTACTGCCCCCGCACACTGCGGCAGGTGCGAGAGGAGGCCTGTCTCCCCTAGCGGCAAAGGCCCTCCAGGAAGCTCGTGTCGGGGACGACAGCAAGGCTGAAGGCTGGACGCGGCCGTCAGCGCCGACAGGTAACTGGGCGGGCAGCGACCCTACTGGGCTGCTCCCGTGTGTCGGCGGCCCGTTACGGAGCTGCGCGGCGGGGGACCCCTGCCCTTTACCCTCACTCTGCGACAAGGCCTGCTCCCTCCTGGGCACGGCATTCTCAGGAATGCGCATGTTGTAGCAGGAAGGTCTGTAGTTAAGAAGGACAGAAAATGGTATTTATCAAGAACACAAGAAATAATAAGCGTTGGGGGGTGTGGAGAGGAAGGAGCCCTCGCGCACTGCCGGTGGGAATGCAAACGGGTGCAGCCGTGGCGGAAGACAGTCGGAGGCGCCTCAGAAGAAACCCGAAAAACAGAATCACCACATGATCAGTGACTCCACTACTGAGGACTTACCACGGACTAGGAAAACACTCCTCAGAAAGCTCCAGTCCTGGCAGCGGCATTTACCACAGCCCAGTGTGGACCAGCCCGAGGGCGCAGGGACAGATGAGTGGATAAAGATGGGCACTCGGCGTTGACAATGAAATCTCGCCCCCGGCAACACCACGGACAGATCTGGGGAGCACTGGGCTAAGCGAGATAAGTAAATGCAAGAAAGACAGATGCCGTAGGACCTCACTCACAGGTGGATTCAAGAAACAAAACATCTGAACAAATTAAAAAGAGACAAACAGGGGCGCCTGGGTGGCTCAGTGGCTTAAAGCCTCTGCCTTCAGCTCAGGTCATGATCTCGGGGTCCTGGGATCAAGCCCCGCATCAGGCTCTCTGCTCAGCGGGGAGCCTGCTTCCTCCTCTCTCTCTGCCTGCCTCTCTGCCTACTTGTGATGTCTATCTGTCAAATAAATAAATAAATAAATCCTAAAAAAAATTAAAAAATAAAAGGAGACAAATTAAAAAGAGACAAGCAAAAAAATGGGCACTTACATACAGAGAAAAACCAGGCTGCCAGAGAGGAGGTAGGAGGGGAGACACGTGAAATAGGGGAAGGGGCTCCAGAGGCCACTGACCATGACGAACGCTGGGTGATACAGAGAACTGCTGACTCGGGGTGCCCGGGCACTCGGCCGGTGAAGCCTCTGCCCTTGGCTCAGGCCGTGGTCCCAGCGTCCTGGGATCGAGCCCCGGGTCAGGCTCCCTCCCTGCTCGGCGGGAGTCTGCTTCCCTCTGCCTCTGCTCTGCCCCCCTCCATGCTCTCTCTCTTTCCTCTCAGATAAATAAAAACAAAAAAGGAATTGCTGAGTCACTGTATTGTACACCTGAAGCTAATATAACACTGTCTATTAATTATACTTCAATGAAAAAAGAACAAAAATGATATAACGAAAGATCCAAGACGCAATATAAAAAGGAAAGCCAAGAAACGGATGAATCTAAAGAAACGTGATCTCTGTAAAGTCAAAACAATAGTAACATCCACTTTTTAAGATCAGGAAAGGATCAAGCGTTGTCCCACAAAGGCCGACCGTGACAAGGAAGTTGGGGGAAGCGTGATCGCAGCTGCCACCCCGGGGTCCCAGCATCGCCCGCGGGAGCTTAGAGCGAACCCAAGGACAGACTTGGTGACAGGCGCCGCCGCCATGACAGGGAGCACCGCGAGAAAAGAAACCCAGACAGAGTGCGTAGCTTTTAAACTAGCAGAGGGAAATGTGACACATAAGCAAGTAAGTGACCAATTTCTCCTATTTCTAACAGAGTGGAAAGAAGAAAAAAGCACAGGAGAAATGGAACGAATGCCACACTCTGAAGCGGATGAAGCAATAAAAAGGTAGAACGAGACCGACGAAGCGAGTCCGAGTGACCCGACTCGGTCCACAGGCGCGGCCCGGCGGCCAGCTCTGGCCACCAGCTGTGCCCTTCAAACCCCAGTTCCAGGCAGTGTCCCAGAGACACGCCCAAAACGTAAGGCCACATACAGGTCACAAGCCAAAAGCTGGAAAACGATACACCTGCCAGATGTTCGAAAGAAAAACGGTCCGTTCTATTTTCGCACAGAAACACACACTTTAAGAAAAAACCACTGGACTGACCGTGGTCAGCAGGGGTCGCGCAGACCTTGTGAGACGTCAAGGTTCACACATAGAGAAAATCCCCCAAATACAGAAAGCGACATATATCTTAATAGAAGTTTTGTGGTTTTTAATGAAGAAATAAAAGCCCCACAAAAGAGATTCAGATTCACAGAGCTCTTGTTGTAGAAACACGCATAACAACGGCCGGTCACCTGTCAGACGGTCCCCACAATGAGATGCATGTTCCAAACTATTCCAAGAACAGACAAGTCTAAAAAAAGAAAGATTTCGGGGCGCCTGGGGGGCTCAGTGCGTTAAAGCCTCTGCCTTCGGCTCAGGTCATGATCTCAGTCAGAGTCCTGGGATCCCCGCATGGGGCTCTCTGCTCCACGGGGAGCCTGCTTCCCCCTCTCTCTCTGCCTGCCTCTCTGCCTACTTGTGATCTCTGTCTGTATTCAAATAAATAAATAAAGTCTTAAAAAAAAAAAAGAAAAAAAGAAAGATTTCAATGCACCCCACTCAATTATCAATGGGTCAGTCACTGATATGGCAAAACACGAGTGAATATACAGAATATTTAGCAATAAAGACTTGGTTCAGCAAATACAAAAAGGCCAGTGACTAACTGACCATAATAAAAAAGTACATTAAAAAAATTTTTAAGGCCAGTGTTCCCCAAATTAGAGAAAACATATTCCTCTTTTCCCTTTGTTTTAAAGATTTATATATTTATTTATTTGAGAGGGAGAGAGAGAGGGAGAAAGCATGAGTGAGAAGGGCAAAGGGAGGGGAGAAAGACGCACAAGCAGACTCCACACCACGTGATCCCACGGCCCCGAGATCACGACCTGAGCTGAGATGATGAGTCGGGTGCTTAACCGACTCGCACCACTCAGGTGCCCCAGCACATTCCTCTGAAGCACGGGGGGGACTTACAAAAGCTGACCGCGTGCCAAGCCATAAAGCAATTATAAGTGTATCTCGAAGGAAACCATCATACGGGGTCTTCCTCTTTAACCCCCAGTGCAATTAAGTTAGAAATTAAGGCAGTAATCAGGAACAAAAAGATCAATTAAGATTTAAATTTTCTAATTGGAAATTAAAAAACAGACTCTACCGAGTTCATTGGTCAAAAATTATGTATTTATGGGCAGTATAACTATGTCTACATAGAAAACAAAGTAATCTGCAGAGAAACTATTTAGGCTAAGAGGAAATTTTGCTTGGCAATATGTGGCTAGAAACAAAGCCAACATACTTAAAAATACAATGTTTTAAACAATATAATTTAAAAAACAGAATAAACAAAAATCAAAGACAAATAAAGGAATTTTAGGGCAGTGAAACTACTCTGCATGATACTATAAAGGTAGGTATATGTCCTCATATCTTTGTCCAAACCCTTAGAACATAAAACACCAAGACTGAACTCCAATATCAACTCTGAACTCCGGGCGTAGGCTCACTGACTGTAACAAATGCACCACTTTTACGGGGGTGCTGATAGGAAGGGAGGTTGGGTGGTGAATATACAGCAAATCTACACTTTCTGCTGAATTTTACTGTGAACCCACAACAAAAAGATAAACTGCTTGATATAAAGGAAAAGAGATATAAATACAAAATCAAGGAAGTAAGATAAAAATTCTATAATCTTACATTTGAATGACAAATGGCAAAAGAATACATGACATATTCTTCTCTTTAAAAAAGAAAAAAGTACAACATCTATTCATGGAAAAAAGAAACCTCAACAAAGTAGGTTTTAGAAGGAACAGACCTCAACATAATCAAGGCCTTATATGAAGAAACCAAATCTAGCATCATATGCGATGGTGAAAAGCTGAGAGCTGTTCCCCTAAGATGAGGAACAAGACAGGACATCCACTCTCGCCATTGTTATTCAACATCGTACTGCAGGTTCTAACCACAGCAATCAGACAAGAAAAGGAAATGAAAGGCATCCAAATTGGTAAGGAAGAAATCAAATTTTCACTATCTGCAGATGACATGATACCCTAAAGAGAAAACCCAAAGACTCTACCAAAAAACTATAAGTGACGAAAACATGAAATGAACTGATAAATGGACTCAGTAACGTTGCAGGATACAAAATCCATATACAGAAATCTGTTCCACTTCCATACACTAATAATGAAATGTCAGAGAGAAAAATTCAGAAACTACTCTCACTTACAATTGCACCAAAAATAATAAAATAACTTAACCAACGAGGGGGAAGACCTATACTCCCAAAACTACAAAACGCTGATGAAAGGAATCAAAGATGACACAAATACATGGAGAGACATTCCAGGCTCATGGACTGGAAGAACAAATATTGTTAAAATGTCCATATTACCCAAAGCAATCTACAGATTTAATGCCAACTTCATCAAAATATGAACAGCATTTCTCACAGAATTAGAACAAGTAATCCTAAAATTTGTATAGAACTGAAACATTCCTGAATAGACAAAACAAGCTTGAAAAGGAAGGACAAAACTGGAAGTGTTGCAATCCCAGATTTCAAGATACACTACAAAGCTGTAGTACTCACAACAGTACGGAACCGGCACAAAAATAGAGAGATTAAAAGAACAAAACAGAAAACCCAAAAATAAACCCGTGTTTATAGGGTTAATTAATCCATGACAAAGGAGGCAAGACTACCCAACGGAAAAAAGTCTTTTCAATAAATGGTGTTTGGTGTGGGGGGTGTCGCCTGGGTGGCTCAGTCGGTGAAGCATCTGCCTTCAGCTCAGGCCATGATCTCAGGGTCCTGGGACCGAGTCCTGCGTCAGGCTCCCTGCTTCTCCTTCTCCCTCTACTCCTCCCCAGCTCGCTCACTCTCCTGCTCTCTCTCAAAAAATATAAATAAAATCTTTTTTAAAAAATGGTATTGGGAAAATCAGACAGCTACATGCAAAAGAACGAAACTGGACCATTGTCTTACACCATACACAAAATTGAACTCAAAATGGATGAAAGACCTATGTGTGAGGTCTGAAACCATAAGAACCCTGGAAGAGAGAACAGAGAGTAATTTCTCTGACACCAGCTGTAGCAGCATTTCTCTGGATATGTCTCCTGAGGCAGGGGAAACAGAGGCAATATTAAACTATGGGGCCTACATCACAATAAAAAGCTTCTGAACAGCGAAGGAAACATTCAACAACCACAAAGAAGGACAACCTACTGAATGGGAGAAGGTATTTGCAAAGGACATATCAGATGAAGGGTCAGTATCCAAAATCTTTAAGGAATTTACACAAGTCAACACCAAGAAACCCCAAATAATCCAATTAAAAATGGGCAGAAGACACGAACGTTTCCCAAAGACGACATCGAGATGAGAAGATGCTCAACATCCCTCATCACCGGGGAAGTGGAACTCAAAGCCACGAGGAGATACACCTGTCACACCTGTCAGAATGGCTGGAACCAGCAGTGTGCAGCAAGCGCTGGGCAGGGTTCAGAGAGAAAGGAACGCTCGCACATCAGCACTAGCGCCTGAAAGCAAACTGGCGCAGCCATGTGGAAAGGAGAAGGAGGTTAATCAAGAAGATGGGGCGCCTGGGTGTCTCAGTGGGTTAAAGCCTCTGCCTTCAGCTCAGGTCATGATTCCAGGGTCCTGGGATCAAGCCCCACATCGGGCTCTCTGCTCAGCAGGGAGCCTGCTTCCCCCACCCCCCCGCCTGCCTCTCTGCCTGCTTGTGATCTCTGTCTGTCAAATAAATAAAATCTTTTTTTTAAAAAAAAGTTAAAAATAAAATTACCACATGGTGCAGCCACTGCACTACTGGGGATTTACCGAAGGACACAAAAACACTAATCCGAGAAGGTACACGCATGGGCGTTGGGGGGCTCAGTCCGTTAAGAGCCCAACTCTGCATCTCGCCTCAGGTCGTGATCTCAGGGTGGGGAGATCGAGCCCCGTGTCAGGCTCCACACTCAGCAGGGCGTCTGCTTGGGCTGCTCTCTCCCTCTGCCCTCACCACCACACATGCGCGTGTGCTCTCTCTCTCACATAAAAAATAAGCAGACCTTTAGAGAAAGAAACCAGCACCCGTGTTTACTGCAGCACTGTCCACAACCGCCGACCTAGGGAAGCAGCCCCAGCGCCCACCAGTGCGTGAGCGAATGAAGACGTGACAGGCACACGCGCGAGGGAACCGTGCTCAGCCGCAGCGCGACGAGATCCTGCCACGGGAACCCCAGAGACGGATCTAGAGAGCACGGCAGTACGTGAAGTCACAGGAGAACAAACACCACGTGCTTTCACGCGTATGTGGAACCGAATAAACGAACCCAACAAAAGAAAAAAAGACACAGACTCTCCGCTGTAAAGAAAGACTGGCGGTTCCACAGGGGAGATGGGGCTGGAGATGGGTGAGACAGGGGAGGGGATTACGAGGACACTTGTCTCGATGAGCCCCGAGTGACGCACAGAACGGCGGCGGCGCCGTATCGCGCACCTGAAGCTAGCGTGACACCGCACGCCAACGACACCGGCATTTAAATGAATCGTTATTCCGATTTAAAACGGAAAAAAGTTCTGAAAAAGTTGGAAGCAATAAAACGCAGTAGCAACAACCACACCGCTAAACAAGCATCATTTCCCAGCAAAGGGGCCGCCGCGTCTCAGATCAGGCTCCACAGAAGCCGCAAGACAAGCAGCCGCAGGAGGGTGACCGACTACTTCCAGAATAAACGGGAAGGAAGTGAGGAAAACAGAACAGGAGAGAGAGAACAGCCAAGCAAGAGTGTGGTGGCAGGTAAAACCCTGTAATAGTAGGGTCAGGCTGTTCCCACATGGGCTCTGGGGTCTGAGCTAAGCCTCAAAGTCGTCCCAACCTGAAGCCACAGGCTGGGCTCTTCTGGCTTTACACCACCCCTTCACTGGCTCTGGCCGCCTGGGTGATGTATGTCCACTTCCTGCCCTCTCCCTCCGGTGGTCCGCGGCAGTCCTCCAGGAGGAGCTGAAGGCGAGGCCGCTGAAGTAAGAGGACAGAAAGCGTCCCGTGCACAGGTCTTCTTGGAGAGATGGCTGACTCCACGTCTGGGGCAGAAAAGGGACACGATAATCCTGGAACACACTGCTCTTGATGAAAACCAGAAAGCCATCAAAGACAACACAGGCATGTGAGGTCAAAAAAAGGCCAACTATAAGGTGCACCCAGTGACCAAAGATGGGACAATCTGAGCACCAAAAGTAATAGTGAGTTCCAAGAACTAAAGCACATCAAACACATTAAAATAAAAAAACTCGTACTAATAATTCTATAAATGTCGAATTGGCCATATTTAGAATTTCTGGGCACAGGTTCACTATTATAAAGACCCATACACAGGGGCGCCTGGGGGCTCAGCTGGTTAAGCAATGACTCTCCAACTCAACGCGGGTCTCAACCTCAGGGTCGTGAGTTCAAGCCCCACACTGGGCTCCACACTCAGCACGGAGCCCGCTTGTCCCTCTTCCTCTGCTCTTGCCCACGCCACCCGCCACCTCAAATAAGTAAGATCTTCTCTCAAATAGAAACGAGCAAACAAATGATGCCCATACGGAAAGGCACAGAAGTAAGCATGTATCTTTCTCACTACAAATACCAACTACATTTCCAGCAGTTGACGAGGTAAGTTCCTCCTTCCAGGAAAGGTAAAAATAAGAAGTGCACAAAGAAAACAGAATCATGAATTCACCATTGTGTGACGCAAAACTCAGTGTCTACGAAAACCTTCAGGGAAAAGCGTGGTAGAGAACTTCAGGGTGGATGGACCAGGACCAACCACTGTCGGTAGCAAAGAGGAAAACACGTGACCCCGACACGACGTGGCCACGTAAGGGCAGCAGGAAGCCCACCTGCGGAGCTTCCCGGAAGGGTTTTGTTGGCTTCCAATCGAGTCTCTCGATCCGTAGTTTACAAACAAGGGCAATTCTGCCTTCCAGGGACACCTGGTAACCTCTGGAGACATGTTTTAGTTGTCCCAGGGT
The DNA here is from genome assembly GCF_922984935.1 of Meles meles. Lineage (NCBI taxonomy): Eukaryota > Metazoa > Chordata > Mammalia > Carnivora > Mustelidae > Meles > Meles meles. The sequence continues at coordinate 111,582 of NC_060076.1, forward strand.
TAGGGTGCTGCCAGCATCTTGAGGGGAAAGGCCAGAGATGCTGCTGAAGAGCTTCAAAACCACAGGCCTGCCACCGCCAACACAACAAGTCAGAAGCTCTGCCTTAGACTGAACTTCCAGTCAACAGGAGACGCTGAGGACAGAGGGCGGTATCAAATGACACCATGAGGAAATCAGTCCATGCAGAACGGGGGAAGTCGTACAGGACAAATGACAGAGCTTCCTCGACAAAAAAGGGCATAAAACAAGAGAGGCGAAGTTGCCACAGAGGGAGACACAGAGCAAGCAACGGCAGAGGAGTAGCCCTTGTTTTGACCCTGATCCTAACAAGTCAATGGTGAAAAGTTATGTTTTAGAAAATTGGTAAAATTTAAACTTGGGATCGACATTAAGTAATATTGTGAAATTATTGTCAGTATTGCTAGGTGTAAGAATGCTCTGTGGTTGTACATCCTTAATTGTTCAAGATGCTTACAGGCACAGTTAGACCTAAACTCATATACAAAATCGTAAACATATACAAATCATATACAAAAAGCACAGGGAGGGGCGCCCGGGTGGCTCAGTGGGGTAAGCCTCTGCCTTCAGCTCAGGTCATGATCTCAGGATCCTGGGATCGAGTCCCGCATCGGGCTCCCTGCTCAGCGGGAGCCTGTTCCTCCTCTCCGTCTCTGCTGCTCTGCCTACTTGTGATCTCCCTCTGTCAAATAAATAAATAAAATCTTTAAGGAAAAAAAAAAAAGCACAGGGAAAAAAATGAGAAGGTTCAAAGCAAAGATTAACAAAATGTGGATAATTGCTTAAGGGTGGGGGTCAGTATGTGCCGATCCATCATACTTGAGTCTCTACTTCCAAGGCTCCGATTTTCCACAACAAAAAGTCTTCCTCTCAGCAACGTGGAGAGAAGCAGGCCCCACAGAAGAGCAATTCAGACTGACGGCTACGTTCTCCACAAGAACCGCAGGGGAGAAAAGACAGTGGAATGGTGGCACTGTGGACAGAAAATCACTAACAAACTAGAATTCCACACAAAATAAAACTACTTTGGGGGCACCTGCGTGGCTCAGTGGGTTAAAGCCTCTGCCTTCCGCGCAGGTCATGATCTCAGGGTCCTGGGATGGAGCCCAGCATTGGGCTCTCTGCTCATCAGGGAGCCTGCTTCCTCCTCTCTCTCTCTGCCCGCCTCTCTGCCTACGTGTGATCTCTCTCTCTCTCTATTTGTGTGTCAAATAAATAATCTAAAAAAAACCTACTTTTTACTAACAAAGGTTAAAATAAAGATTTTTCAAGCAGACTGAGAGAATTTACCACCATCAAACCTCACTAAAAGAAATAAATCCAAAAATGTTCTTCAAACACAATGGGAGGAAAAGCCAAATGGATGCTTTCCTTTCAATGCCAGAGTTGATGAAATGTTAGAAGATATAATGATATCGATGGCAAAAAAAAAAAAATTAGGAAACTTCTGCCATGTGGAAATTCAAAACAACACTATAAATAAGTCATGGGTCATAAGAAATGATAATGAAACCTGGAAAAAGATTTAGAAGTATGAAACCTATGGTGTTTCAAAACTCAGAAGACACAGCTAAAACCTTTCTTAGAGCAAAGGTTAGAAACTGAACCACCAGCAAGTGGAGGAGCTTACATGCCAGGAGCACTAGTGTGTCCCACTAGTAACTAGGAGAAAGAATCTTATGATGTAGATAGAGGAAGTGGAAGAAAAAATAATAAATAAAAACAGAAAACAAAGATACAATGGAGAAGATCAAGAAAACCAAAAATTGAGTCTATTTAACTAGACAAAGATTTAGGAGAACAGGGGGTTACCGAGGGAAGGAAATTAGAAATGTCACGGTGATCACAACTGCAAATCCAGGGGAAACTAAAAAGATAAGAGGGTGTCCCACAGATGATGGCAGTCACTGATACTCACACAGCCAGCAAGGAAAGCTAGTAAAACCACCCACAGTCCAACCCCACAGCACCTGGAAAATGAGTAAAGCCTGAACTTACACGTCAGTGAGAAAGTGAACGCTGAAGCCTGCACAAGCAGGCATCGAGCAGGGACTGCGTGGAGGAGGGAGAGGACGGCAGGAACCAGGTGACGGTGGGACACGGTGTTTGTCCTCAGAAGAGGGGGCCTCACCCTAAGCAGAGGGATACTGAGATCGAAGCCCTGCCACCGCCAAGTACACGGGCCTGACACCAGCAGCCTCGGGAAGACGCTGCTTCTGGAGGCAAAAGACACGCTTGGAAGGGAGCAGCCCACGTCAGCAGCTCTGTGATGAAGGGAAGGAGAAACAAGCTAGAGCAGCCAGCGCCCCCAGCAAGGCGCCGCTGGACAGAGGCTGCAGTTCACGGGACTGACGGAAGAGGGTGCTGTTGAACCGGAGCGCAGCGAAGCCGCGGGAGCCCCTGCCCTTCCCCACACAATCACATGTGATCACTGGTCTCCGAAAATTCAACATGCTTCCTCGTCGTCAGAAAATGGAACCTGACCACCCCACAAAGCTTCTAGCAAAAGAAAACAGAAAGTAAGGATAAAATGTTTCGCTAATAACAAATGCTCCACAAAATAAAACACCACAAAGCAGAGGAAAAGCAAACTACAACACAACTTTCCAACACGGATCAGATCCAATTAAACCAGCAACTGCTAATGAGAAAAACCACCACAAAAAAAGTTAAAAGCTTGAAATAAGAATATACGGAAAACCAGGAGAAGAGAGATGAGAGCTGACCAAACTCAGGAGAGAAACTGAAAAAGAAAGCATCTGAGAAATGAAGTAAAAGAGAAAGACAAGACTGTCTCAGAAACCACAAGGAGTCCAAGGGAAAACAGACATGACTGAAATCATCGCAAGATGAAAAGAAGACAGGGGGAAATGAGCCAGGATTTTTGATAAAAGTGCCAAAGACATTCCATGAAAAAAAAAGGAGCTAACCTTTACAGCAAGCGGCAACAGAACAAATGCATATCCATGTGGGGAGGAGGAAGGGAATAAAACAAATCCTCTGTCCTCACCTCATGCCATATATAAAAATTAACTCAAGACTTGAGCTCTTGGAAAGATGCATCCCACTAAGCAGAACAAAAACCCCTAGGCACCATATAAGGCCAACGTAAGATTCTGAAAGGTGGAGAGAAGCCAGATCAGTTAGGGACCTCGGGGCCCGAGGAACAACACGGCAGAAAGTTTTTCTTCTCTGGGTTTTCTTCTATGCCTTATCTAAGTTTGGTGCAGGAGAAGCCTGCAACCCAGAAATCTCAACAGGCACAGATTTTTAAAAGCTCCCCAAAAAGCCAGCACCCCCTAACAATAGGGCCAGGAAAGATGCAGCCTATAAAGACAGGAAACTTATAGACAATAAACACTCTACTGTAGTCAAACGCCCCAGAGGAAACTGTAGCTCCATCTTGGCTCATATGAGCAGAGGCCAGGTTGGAAGTGCAGACTTCTACCCTCACCAGCCTGTAATGAGGTACCCCGAGCCCCTCCCGGGGTAGAATCAGAGAGCCAAGTAGGGAGCAGAGACTTTCATCCTGACCTTGCAGGAACAAGACCCCCCTCCCCCATCCATGTGAGATCAGCGAAGATCACATGGGTAGCCTGAACTGCAATTTCCACCCCAAAATCATGAGGCATCCCTCCCTTTTACTTGCCAGAGTGAATCACAGTAGACAGCCATGGACTTACCACCACCCAGAGTAATGAAATCTACCCACAGTCAGCAGAGGTCATGTGGGGAGCACTGCCAAGGCACTCCCACCTCTCTCAGGGTGGTATCCGTGGAGGCCCAGCAAGAGCAAGGAGCCTGCTTCCACTGGGTGTGGGTGTCAGTGAGAGTCGCACGAGAAACCTGTGCTTTCACTTCCGCGGGTCCGGAACGAAGCAGCTCGCCCACCCTGCCCCTGCTGGAGGGGAATCACATTAGGCCAGCTAAAACAGAAGACTTAAGTAAAACTCAGAGTTTTGTAATACATTTTTTTAAGATTTATTAATTTACTTATTTGACAGAGAGAGAGAATTCACAAATAGGCAGAGAGGCAGGCAGAGAGAAAGGGGGGAAGCAGGCTCCCTGTCGAGCAGAGAACCCGATGCTGGGGCTCGATCCCAGGACCCTGAGACCATAACCTGAGCCAAAGGCAGAGGCTTAACTCACTGAGCCACCCAGATGCCCCAGTTTATAATATAATATTAAAATATCTAGGGTCCAATTAAAAAAATCATTGTCACCAAGAATCAAGAAAATGCTAATTTGAATGAGAAAAGACAATCTGTAGACACCAAGATGATACAGATGTTAGAATTATTTGAAAATAATTTTAAAGCACCATCATAGAAATACTTCAGCAGACAATTAAAAACACACTGGAAACAAATGAAAAAAAAAATCTCAGCAAAGAAATAGAAAATCGTTAGCAAAGAAATAGGAGAGATAAAGAGTTAAATATAAATTTTAGAACTGAAAAAATACAATAACAAATGAAAAAACTCAATAAATGGGCTCAGCAGCAGAATGGAAGGCACAGAGGAAAGAATCATTGAGCTGGAAGACAGAACAATAGAAATCACCCAATCAGAACAACAGAGAGATAATAGACTGAAAAAAGTGAACAGAGCTTCAGGGACCTCTGGGACTAGGACAAAAGATCAACCATTCGTGCTGACAGAGTCCTGGAAAGAAAAAAGAAAGAGGGAGGAGTTGAAGATGTATTCAAAGACAGAATGGATGAAAAAATTTCCAAATTTGGCAAAAAGACATAAACCTACAAATTCAAGAAGCTGAGCAAATCCCAAACACAATAAACCTAATGAAACCCATGCCAAAATACATCATAATCAAACTTCTGAAATATAGAGACAAAGAAAAAACCTTGAAAGCAGCGAGAGAGAAACAACAGCTTACCTATAGGAAGAAAACAATTCGAATGACAGTGGATTTCTCATCAGAAACCATGGAGGTCAGAAGGAAGAGGCACACGTTTTTCAAGTGCTGAAAAAAAAAGAACTGTCAACCCGGAATTTATACCCAGTGTAGACACCCTTCAGGAACGAAGGGGAAAATCCAGACACTCTCAGATGAAGGGAAACGTGGAGAACTTGTCAGCTGCAGAACTGCCCTAAAGGAAACAATAAGAAAGACCCTCTAAACAGAAAGTAAATTATGAAAGAAGAAATACCAGAATATCAGGAAAGAAGGAGAACAACAGAAGTAAAAGCATGGGTAAATGAACACACTCTCCTTCTCTTGAGTTTTCTACACGATGCTTGTCACCTGAGGCACAAACTAAAACACACACCGAGGTGTTCTAAAGGAATGTGGAGGAAATGATCGTGACATCCATACACAGGAAGGAAAAAGAGGTAAACCTACTATATTTCACTTAAACTGGTGAAATAACAATCCCAGTAGACTGAGATGCGTTACTATGTAGTGTGATACCTTGAGCAACCACTTAAAAAACAATACAAAGAGACAGACTCAAAAGTACTGCAGATAAATCAAAATGAAACTCTAAAATACATAAGTAACCCATAGGAGGGCAAAAAAGAAAAAAAAATAAAGAAACGAGAGAAATAAAAAACAAAGAATAAACAAAAATTAAACAGCAGACTTGTCGTAACTCATACAATTACATCAAATGTAAATCGTCTGAATACGCCAATAGAAAACAGACCTAAAAAAGCCGATTAAAAACACGACCCATTCGTGCGCCGTCTATAAGAAGCTAACTTAAAACATAACCGTATAGCTGGTTTGAACACAGAAAGGTGAAAAAGATACATCACGCAAATATAATCCAAACAAAGTACGAGTAGGTACATCCATGTCCGATAAAGTAGACATCGGAGCGAAGAAAATCACCGGGCGCAGAAAGACACATTGCGCGACGCTGGAAGCGCCAACCTTTCAAGGAGACGGTGGTTCCACGCGCGCACGTGCTCAGCAGCCGCGACGCAGAGTATGCGACGCAAAGCCTACAGAACTGCGAGAGACGCGACAAATCCATGTTTCTGCTTGAAGACCTGAGCGCCCCTTCCCAGCCACTGACAGGTCCAGACAGAAAACCGGCAGGTGCTGGTATGAAATAGGTAACAGCCTTGTCACGACTGAGGACTGTTTTTCAATTCCAAAAATACAGGTTTCATTGGCAAAGTCTACCAAACGTTGATAGGACAATTAGCACCGGTTCCCCACAGTCACCTCTAAAACACAGAAGAAACACTATCCAACTCAAATTATGAATTCAGTGCCATTGTGATACCGAACCCAAAGACAGCACAAAAAATGAAAAGGAAAGAAAGAAAAGTACCAATATCCCTCATGAAGACAGAGGCAAAACTCCTTCACAAAACATCCACAAGCACGATTCAGCAGTATACACAAACGCACACTGACACGGTCTACACGAATGTGCACACAGCATACCCAGAGGAGTGCGGCACGCACGGACGGCTGTGCACAGCAGCCAGCAGAGCCTACCCCAGAGACGCAAGGCCGACCTAGCATCTGAAGACCAACAACGCAAACGACCGTGTCACCGAAGAAAAACCACAGGGTCCCATCGACGGAGGCAGAAAACCGCTTGACAAAATATAGCTCTGACTTAATGCCAACACTCTCAAGAAAAAGGAAGAGAGGGGAACTTCCCAATTCGATAAAGAACATCTACAAACACCCACCCCAAAAAAAACCCCAAAACTAAAAACGAGAGCTAACATCATACTTCGCACCTTGAAAGACTACATGTTCCCTCCTCCCACAAGACGAGACTAAGAGAAGGACATCAGTTCTCACCACTGCTGTTCAACACAGTTCTGGAAGCCAACCGTGCAACGAGGGGGGAAGGAAAGAAGACACACACACATCAGAAAGTGAAAAATACACTGTCCACTAGCAGATGACTTGATTCTTTATGCAGAAAATCCCAAGGAATCTACAAGCACCTGGAGGAAAGACAAAGCAAAGTTACCTAATTTCTTTAAAATCGGATGAGAATGAAGACATCAAATGTCAGAATTAAAGCATACAATTACATTACTAATCAGAGGAAATTTCATAACCTTCAGTAATCACGTAACAAAAATTAAAGAATAAAATAACTAAGTGTCTAACTCAGGAAGCTAACAAATGAGCAACAAAGTAAAATAAAAAGACAAGAGGGAAATAATAAAGATAAAATTGGGAAGTAACAGGTTAAAAGCCAAAATCACAGTGGAACTATCAATAAAATAAAATGTTGGTTCTCTTTATGAAAACCTAAAGCATATATAAATCACTAATCTAATCAAGAAAAAAGGGAGGAAACATAAAATACACAAGATAAAAAATGATTAAGGGGGTAAAACAGAAAATTTTTAAAAAACTTAAGCCACTTCTATGTCTAACTATACATACATACATTGGAAAACCTCGATCGAATGATCATTTCTAAGGAAATTGTATCTACCAAACAGATCTCAGGAGATAAGAGGTAAGACGTTTAAACAGACAATATCCAGACAGAAAAGAAAAATTATCAAAGAATTATCCTTCCCAAAGAAACCAGACCCAGATGATTTCACGAGGGAATTCTACCAAATCTTTAGAGACCAAGCAATCCTAATGCTACTTAAACTATCCCAGAAAAGAAAAAGAAGAAAACATTCTGATTCTTTCTGTGGCTCGGTAAGAGGCATAGCATAGAGAGAACACCCTGGGTAAACTGGCCCCGTGGAGGGCCCCTCAGTTTGATGACACGCACACTTCAGAACATGCGTCTTGCGCTGCAGTGTTGCTGGGGTTCTTCTGGTTGACATTTACGTAGGAGAAATGTGTACTTCCCCCAAACCCAACATAACATTTTTAACAGGTGGATTTATTCATGTGAGAGAGAAAGAGAGCGAGCGGAGGAGGAGGGGTAGAGAGAAAGGAAGCAGACGCCCTGCTGAGTGTGGAGCCAGACCCAGGGCTCCACCCCAGGACTCCGAGATGGTGACCTGAGCAGAAATCAGGACTCCGCTGCTCGGTCCACTGAGCTATTCCAGCACCCCTCAATATAACATTTGTAACCCCAAAAACGTGGGAAAAAACTCTCAGCCAAGATTCCAAGTTCAGCTGGTTGACGATCAGAACGATGCGCGGATGTTTCTGAAAAGGGCAGAAGCCGCTATGAAGGTGTGCACAGCGACTGCCTGTGAACAACTAGTTTAGCTGTGGTGATCGGGGAAAATGCGGTGGGATTCTGCGTCCTAACGGGGTGGTTTTTACTTTCCACTATTTACCTGTCCTTGAGCTGTATTTGTTAAGGTTTATTTATTTATTTTTAGAGGGAGAGAGAACGCACAAGCAGGGGGAAGGGCAGAGGGAGACAATCTCCAGCAGACTTCAGCTGACCATACAGCCCAACATGGGGCTTGTTCTCATGACTCCGAGATCATGACCTGAGTCGAAATCAAGAATCAGACACTTAACTGAATGAGCCACCCAGGCACCACAGTCCTGTTTTTAAAAATTAATTGGGGATTTTGAGTACAACCAACTTTAATACATTAAAATTTTTATAGCACATTATAATTTTCCCATTTAAGATAATAGGAAAGGGCAACAGAACAACATTTCATTTTCAGTCATGGATTGACAAAATTAAACATCAGGGGACTACACCGCATTCATACCTAAACCATATGATGCTTGAACATAGGATAAGAAGCTACAGAACACACTTCCTTTTAAAATACACAATCAGGAGGGGGTGCTGTGGTCAGCGCTGGGAAGTGTGTCAACCTGATTCACAGCCCTGTGCCCCTGGGGCTAATAATACATTCTAGGTTAATAAAAAATCTTTTTAATTTTTTAAAAAATAAAAATATAAATAAATAAATAAAATACGTAACTATAGGATTGATGAATCACTGCCCTCTATACCTGTAAACCAATAATACATTATATGTTCATTAATTGAATTTAGATTTTAAAAATAATAAATAAAACAAAATATGCAATATAACGATTTATAAGAAATACATGTGTGGTCACTCAGATGACCACAATATATTTCTCAGACATCTGGCCTTCATCCATAGTTCTTGAGAACGCTTCAGAGCCCTAACGGTGACACAGGTGTCTTGAAGGGTGACTTCTGGACTCCACCCAAAGGTGGGAGCTGGTCCGCCGGAGAACGAGCCCTGTGACTAGAGGGTTGAGGCACTCAACCCCAACCCTGACTTCCAGGGAGGGGATAGAGGCTGGAGGAGGAACCAGCCGACGGCCAATGACTTAGTACATCAGGACCGCAACGACGCCTCCATAAAAACCTGAAGACTGGGTTCAGGGAGCCTCAGGGCTGGTGAGCAGGCGGAGACCGGGAAGAGTGGCCAGCAGAGGGCAGGGAAGCTCCACACCCTCTTCCCAGCCCGCACCCCACGTATCTCTTCACCTCGCTCTTGATTCTGACGTGCATCACAGCCTTTAGCGAACTGGCAAACGTTCCGTGTTTCCCAGAGCTCTGTGAGCAAGCCAAAGAACTTGGAGGGGAGGAGTCGGAAGCCCAGTCCGTAGCTGATAGGTCAGAAGCAGAGGTGACAGCCCGGGGCTCCTGACCGGTGCCCCGAGGTGGAGCGTGGCGGGAAGTCTTCTAGGACTGAACCCTTGAGCTGTGGAGCCCGATGCTATCTACTGGTCAGCAGTATCAGAAGTGAGTTGGATTCTGGGACACCCTGCTGGTGTCTGAGAATTGCTTGGTACTGGGCGGAGGGGTGGGGGACAGGGAAGGCGTCCCTGTTGGAACTGGATCTGGAATTTGGGTCAACCCAAAAACCCTACCTCAAAGACTGTAGCACTTATTGAAATAGGAATTAATGGGTGCTGTACCTTGACTTTACTTACACACACACACACATAACCTCTCAAGCCTAAAAGCAGAATCTAAACTCATACAGGCAGAAACAAGGGAAGGGAACCCCACCTCCATTGTTACCTGATAGCATATTAGCCAGTGCAATCATGCAAAAAAACCTTTAAAACAATTTTTTTAAAAAGGGCCCCTGGGTGGCTCAGTGGGTTAAGCCTCTGCCTTCCGCTCAGGTCATGATCTCAGGGTCCTGGGGTGGAGCCCAGCATTGGGCTCTCTGCTCAGCAGGGAGCCTGCTTCCTCCTCTCTCTCTCTGCCTGCCTCTCTGCCTACTTGTGATCTCTGTCTGTCAAATAAATAAATAAAATCTTTAAAAAAAAAAAAAAAAAAAGCAAAGGATCTTGAGAAGTCCAAGACTGGGAAGGAGTACTTAGTACTTATTTGTAGAAGTCTCCAAAATACACTTGGGGAAAAAAATCAAAGAGTCGATGCTAAAACTAATAGACAATTTGAGGGTTCAGGAAAGTAGTAGGATACAAAATTGCCATAAAAAGTCAATAGCCTAGATTTCTGCCCCTAGCAGAAGCCATGACAGAAACCCAATTCTAACCCTTGCACCAGTAATAATCAGAAACAGGAGACATTAAAAGAATGAAAAGACAAGCCACAAACAAGTGGAAGTTATTTGCAAACCACATATCTGATAAAACACTGGTATCCAAAACATAGAAAGGAATCTTAAAACTCAACAGTTAGAAAACAGTTAGTTTAAAAGTGGGCAAAAATGTCTGTTCTCATACTACAATGGAATTAAACTAGAAATCTTAACAGAAAGATAACTGGAAAATCCTGAAATATGTAGAAATTAAACAGCACACTGCTAAGTAATACATGGGTCAAAGAGGAATCTCAAGAGCAGTGTAAAAATATTTTTAACTAAGTGCAAATGAAACTCATCAGTTCGCTGGATGCAGCAAAAGCAATGCTTACAAGGAACATATAGCACCGAAAACCGGAAAAGAAAGACTTAAAATCAGTGATCTAAGTTCCCGCTGTAGGAAACAAACAAACAAACAGAACATTAAAAGTAAGCAACAGAAAAGACTTTAGCAAGAATGAGAGCAGAGGGCACTTGAGTGGCTCAGCCGGCTCAGCGACTGACTCTTGATTCCGGCCCAGGTCACGATCTCAGGGTCAGGAGATGGAGGTACAGGTCGTGCAAGCTGGGTGTAAAGCTTAAGATTCTCTCCCTCCCGAGGCGCCTGGGCGGCTCCATGGGTCAAAGCCTCTGCCTTCGGCTCAGGTCATGATCCTGGGATCCTGGGATTGAGCCCCGCATCAGGCTTTCTGCTCAGCGGGGAGCCTGCTTCCCCCTCTCTCTCTGTCTGCCTCTCTGCCTACTTGTGATCTCTGTCTGTCAAATAAACAAATGTTAAAAAAAAAAAAAAAAAAAGATTCTCTTCCTCCACGCCTCCCCCACCCTTCTCCCTCGCCAAAAAATAAGTAAGTACAATATTTAAAAAAAGAATTAGAGCAGAAATCACTGAAATTGAAAACACAAAATAAAGAAAGAATATCAACAAAACCAATGCAACTGTTTCTTTGAAAAGATCATTAAATTCAGATTAAAATCATTTAGGCTAACTAAGAAAAAAGGGGGAAAACGCAAATTACTAATAGAAGAAATGAAAGAGGGGACATCAATATTGATCTCATGAACATGAAAAGGATAACAAAAGAACACTATGAACACCTCTATGCCCATAAATTCGATAACCTACATGAAATGGGCCAAGTCCTTGGAAGGACAAATCTGCCAAAACTCACACGAGAAGAACTAGACAATGTAAGTAGGGTTCTATCTATTACAGAGATTAATTCATAACTTAACTACCTTCCAAAACAGAAAGCATTAGCCCGGGTGGGTTCACTGATGAATTCTACCCAACATTTAAGGAAGAGATTATCCCAGTTGTCAACAATCTCTTTCAAGGGAGAGAAGCAAAAGGAGTATTTCCTAACTCATTTTATGAGGTCAGCATTACCCTAGTAACAAAACCAGACAAGGCATTACAAGAAAAGAAAACTATACACCAATATCTCTCATGAACATATGCAAAAATTCTTAACAGGATATTAGCAAATCAAGTCCCAGAAAGTATAAAAAGAATTATATATACCATAACCAAGTGAGATCTGTCCTAGGTATTTAAGGCTCTTCCAACACTTGAAAATCATTGAATGATCACATCAACAGACTAAAAAAGAAAAGTCACTTGATCATATCAAGAGACGCAAAAAGCATTTGACAAAATCTAACACCCACCAATCACAAAAACTCTCAGAATACTAGGAATAGAGGGGAACTTTCTCAACTTGATAAAGACTATCTTTAAAAAACCGACAGCTCACCTCCTGCTCAATGATGAGAAACTTGAAGTTTCCCACCAAGATCAGGTCCGCAAGGCAAGGATGCCACCTCTCACCACTCCTTTCAACACCATGTTGGAAGTCCTTGCTAAAGTAATAAGGCAAGAAAAGGAGATAAAACATATACAGATTGGGAAGGAAGACATAAAACTGTCTTTGTTCACAGATAATGTGATATCTATATAGAAAATCCAAAAGAATCAACAAAAAACTCCTGGCACTAAATGCGATTTTAGCGGGGCACCTGGGGGGCTCAGTGGGTGAAGCCGCTGCCTTCGGCTCAGGTCTTGATCTCAGGGTCCTGGAATCGAGCCCTGCATCGGGCTCTCTGCTCAGCAGGGAATCTGCTTCCCCCCCGACCCGCTTTCTCTGCCTGCTTCTCTGTCTTCTTCTGGTCTCTGTCTGTCAAATGTATAAATAAAATCTTTTTTTTTTAAAGTGATTTTAGCAAGATTGCAGGATTCAAGGTTAATACACAAAAGTCAATGACCTTCCTAGTTATCAACAATGAATAAATGCAATTTGGCATTAAAAGCATGGTATCATTTATATTAGCTCCCCCCAAAATGAAATTCTTAGGTATAAATCTAACAAAATATGGACAAGACCTACATACGGAAAACTGAAACTCTGATGAATGAAATCAAAGAACTAACTAAAGACAGAAATGCTCCTTGTTCATGATCAGGAAGAGTCAATACTGCCAAGGTGCCAGTTCTTCCCAACTTGCCCTGTAGATTCAATGCAGTCCCACTCAAAATCTCATCAAGCTATTTTACGGATAGCAGCAAAACGATTCTCAAGTTCATATGGGGAAGCAACAGACGCAGAAGAGCCAACATTTCAACACAGAAGGAGAAGAACAAAGAGGACCAATGGCACCCAACCTTAAGACTCCCTCCAAAGTTACAGTGGTCGAGACAGTGCCATCTCGGTGACAGAACTGACAAACAGAACAACGGAACAGAGTAGAGAGCTCAGAAATAGACCCTGGAAACAGAGCCACCTGACCATCAGGACAAAGAAGCACAGGTAATCGGTGGGACAAAGACCATCTCTTCAACAGCGGGAGCTACAACCCCGGATGTCCACATGCGGGAATGAATGCAGACACAGACATCACACCCTTCACAAAAGTTACATCAAAATGGCTCGTAGGCCTAAAGGGGAAATGCAGAACCATGAAACCCCTAGGGGATGACATCGGAGAAAACCTGGATGACCTTGTTTATGATGGCCTTTTAGATACACCACCAAGCACGTGAGCCATGAAAGACATAATGGGTCAGCTGGGCCTCACTGAAGTTGATCAATTCTGCTCTGTGAGAGACAACGTCAAGAGAACAATTAGATGAGCCACAAACAGGAGGGGAAAAGCTGCAAAAAACACAGCTGATAAAAAAAAGGAGTGTTATCTAAAATTTACAAAGAACTCTTGAAAATCGAAAATAAGAAAACAACCTAATTTTAAAAACGGGCCAAAGATCTTAACCAAAAAGGTAGTGCAGATTGCAAATAAGTATATAAAGGCAACGTGCCACATCACACGTCATTAGGGAAATGCAAATCAAAACAATTGGGTGCCACTACCCACTTACAGAGTGGCCAGATCTGGAACAATGACCATACCAGATGCTGGCAAGGGTGTGGAGTAATGGGAGCGCTTGTACGTTACTGGTGGTAAAATGCAGAATGGTACGGACAGTTCAGTGGTTTCTCACAAAACTGAACACACTCTTGCCATATAATCGAGCCATTGACTCTCCTTGGTATTTACCCAAAGACGCTGAAATCAAGTTCACACAAAATCTTGCACACAGATGTTTTTAACAGCTTTATACACAATTGCCAAAATTTAGAAGCAACCAAGATGTTCTTCAGTAGATGACTGGATAAAGTGTGGAACACCCAGACAATGGAAATATTACTCAATGCCAAAAAGAAAGGAGCTTTCAAGACATGAGAAGACATGGAAGAACCTTAAACACGTATTCGTAAGTGCAAGAATACAGTCTAAAAAGGCTACGTACTACATGATGCTAAATATATTGCATTCTGAACAAGGCAAAACCATGGTCAGTAAAGACATCAGTGGTTGCTAAAGTTGGGGAGGGGGAGGGACGGAGAGGAAGAGCGCAGAGAATTATTAGGGCAGGGCAAATACTCTGTGTCATATTACAGTGACAGCGATATGTCATTGTACCTTTGTCCAAACCCACGGTACGGGCAACACCAAGAGTGAGCCTGAAGGTAAACCACAGACGTCGGTGGTTACGCTGTGTCCACGGGGGCTCATCCCTGGTAAGAGATGCAGCATCTGACGGGGAATGTGGGTAATGGGGGAGGCTATGTTTGTGTGGGGCACGGAGTCATGGGAACTCTCTGTACCTTCCTCTTTGTTTTGTTTTGAACCTTAAACTGCTCTTCAAAAAATTAAGGCTCAAATTTTCTTTCAAATAAGAAAATTAAAACGTCAGCCAAAGGTATGAACAGTTTTCTCACCAAATAAGACATACAGATGGCAAATACACAAATGAAAAGATGCTCAACGTCCCATGTCATTAGGGGACTGCAAACAGAACAAGGAAATACCCTTACATACTTACCAGAATGGCAAAAACACAAAATACTGACAGAACGGGATGCTGGAGAGGAGCTGGAGGAACGGTGCTCACTCACTGCGGGCGGGAATGCCAAACGGTACAGCCACTTGCTTAGACTACCAGCTCTTTACAAAACTAAACACAACCTCACCTTGCAATCCAACAGTCAAGCTCTTAGCTGTTTGCCCAAATGAGCTGAAAGTGTATGTCCATACAAAATCCTGAACATAAATGCTTACAACAGCTTTATGCATAATTGCCAAAATTTGGAAGCAACCACGATGTCCTTCAGCAGGTGCATGGATCAACTGTGGAATGGCCAGACAATGGATTACTCTTCCCCGCTAGAGAGAAGTGGGCTAGCAAGCCATGAGAGCACGTGGCGGAACCCTACGTGCACACTGTAAGTGCAAGAACCCAGTCTGAAAAGGCTGTGCGCGGTATGATTCCAACTAGATGACATTCTGGAAAAGGCAGAACTACAGAAACAGTAAAAAGATCAGGGGTTGCCAGGAGTTGGGGAGGAGGGACTGCACCTGACTCACAGACAAAGCCAGGTGGGAACCTTGGGCCCATCCTGGAGCTTAAGCCAGAGAAAAGCAGACCAAGAGTCTGGGAACACAGGCCCATCAGCACCCATGAGAGCTGAGACCAGAGAATGGGCCAGGGAGAGTTCGCTCCCAAGGAAGCGAAGGGCGGCGGGAGGCCAAAGCAGCCAGAGCTCATGCTCCAGCTACCCCTGGCACGGTACACTGGTTCCCAGGCCCCAGATGAGAGCACCTGCCCAAGAGGTGAGGGGTGCGTGCACATGCCTGTGTGTGTGTGGACACATCGGCAAACACGGGCCGGCATTGCATGGCCCTTGGTCTTCTCAAGACTAAACTTCGTCACACCTTGCATGTGAGCTCAGCTCCCACGGCCAGGCCCTCTCCAGCCGGCCCCAGGATGCTCTAGCTTTGTGCTCACAAGCCATCGGTGCACCTGCTGCACACAGTGTCTGGGACTGTGTCTGACCCCTCCAGGTCTCTCTGTCCCTACTAGACGGAGTGACCTGCAGACACAAAGAGCCTCTTGCTTGCCTCGTACCCTCAGTGCCTGCACATGGCTGGGCAGGGAGCAGCTGCTCAATCAGGAGTGTGGGAGGGAGGGAAGGCAAGAAGAGCTCAGGCCGAGGCCTGTGGGGACCTCAGAGCAGGGGTCACAAAGCACGTAAGTCGTGGGAAGACCACTGGCTAGCTGTCAGCCCCATCAGGTCTGGGGCCGAAGTCCGTAGCAGCTTTCACATAACTAGGAAGAGTCATGACCATCCTAGGGTCTGTCTTCCTGATGAGACTTATAAGTCCCACAAGGGCGGCCCTGGTCCCGCTCCCTCCTGCTGTCCCCCAGCACTACACCCCGGCTGGCGCTTAGCTGGTAACTTGCAAGTATCTTTGGAAGGGAGGACAACAGCGCTTAAGTGACATGGGATAGTAATAGGGCTCCTCGGGGCCACTGGAAAACAGAGAGATAGCAAGGCACGGACGCCGAGCACAAAGCACTTCCTCTCCAGCTGGTCAGACAGTTCACACAGGCAGGCTCCATCCCCAAGCAGCTGTCATGGAGGGGACTGGGGGAGAGCCAACCGGGCCTGCACAAGGTGGGCCCGGCCCCACGCAGATGGGAGATACTCACTGGGAACAGCTGTGGTCTCCCCAGGAGGGCCAGTCAGCGTCACCGGGATGTGCACAGTGGCACTCAAGTCCGAGGGTTGACTGCCCATCCGTGTGACGTTCCGCTGATTGTCTGCATCCTCTGGCTGTTCCTCCACCTTCTGCAGACAAGTGCTGGGCAAGGCGTGCACAGGGCCCGCACCCACGGGTCCACCCGCCTCCAGGTCACGGTGTGGCTCCCTGAGACCAAGAATGCACGTCAGAGTCCGATGCAGCCCCCAACTGCTATTCAGTCTGCAAAACCCAGCTCCTTGTGCACCTGTGCCGACCAAATACAGCCCCGGCCGCTTCCTCTGCTGCTCTGGCGTTTCCTCTGGTTTTTATCACTTTGCACATTTCTGTGCTTTTAGGGCTGATTCTCCTGCCCGTCCCTGGCACAAGACCAGGCACGGCTGCCATCACAGTGTGTCTAGGAAAGGGGACCGTCTGCAGCATGAAGACGCCGGTAGGAGGGTTTCCCTCAGCTACTCCTCCGAGAGCCAGGACCGAGAGGCCCAGCACAGGGCTCTGCACAGAGACGGTGCCAGGACTGGGCTGACCCTGGCTGGTCTCCTCCAGCTGCAGGAGTTCTTGCAGACGGCTGGCCTTAGCCCAGGGGCTGCTGCTCCCAGAGTCAGAGTGGGATCCTGGCCCAGCCCGAAGCAGGCTGGACAAGGCTGCTGTGGAAGGGCAGGAGGCCCTCTGTGTCATGGCCCCCCAGCCTGGCCCTATTCCCTTCGACCATTTGGCCCAGTGGCCTCCTTAGGCCTCCCTCGGGCTCTCCCCACGTTTTTCTTTTCCCTGGGCCAGCATGCTCTTCCCCGCCAACGTGTCCCACACCAGTCCCAACAACTTTCCCCATGCCCTCTTTCCCGCCGGCTGCCTTGGACTAAAGGCTGACATCCACTGAGCATACCCTGCCGCCCCCCCGCCCCCCAGTTTTAAGCAGTCTACGTGAGACCCCAACAAGGCAGGATCGTCACCGCCACAAGAGAGATGGAGACAGAGGGCAGGGGGACCAGGCGCGACAGGGGCCGCTGGGCAGCTCCGCACCCCCAACCCCTGCACCCCGCCCCGGCCCCTCCCCGGCCAGCCGCTCGGTCCACCCCGGCGCGCGCTTCCTCACTTGGGCTGGTGGTTCCGGAGCTCCTGCTCCTTGTCGCGCTCCTCGCCGTCGCCCTCCTTCTCCGCCGCGTCCTTCTCCGCGTCCTCGTGCGAGGGCAGCGCCTTGTGCCGGGCCCGGTGCCGCCGCGCCGGCTCCTCCCCGCTCCCCACCTCTCGGGGTCCGGCCCGGGGGCCGCCGCGGTGCCGCGCCCGCCGCTCGCCCTTGGCGCCGCCGTCCCTGGCCGGGTCGGGCGCGTGCCGGTGCGCGCGGTGGCGTCGGGGCTCGCGCTCGGCCGCCTCCTCCGGGGAGCCCCGCCGGTGGTGACGCCGGCCGCCCTCGGGGCCCGGGCCGCGGCCGCGCTCGCTCCGGGCCTCCTTGCTGCGGCTGCGGTGCGGCCGCGGCCGCTCCTCCCGGGCCCCGGGCTCCCCGCCGTCGGCCTTCGGGGCGTCCGCCCGCTCCTGCTCCGCCGCCTTGTCGCGGTGCCGGTGGTGCCTGCGCGGCGGCGGGTCGGCGCCCTCCGCCGCCTCCGCGCCCTCGGGCCGGGCCTTGCCCCCGGCGGGGACGCGCGGCCCGTCTCGGCCCAGCTCCACCACGAGCGGCCGGTCCAGGTGCGTCTTCATGTCGGGCCGCAGGTGACGCGTGGTGGCGTAGCGCAGCCGCTCCTCGGGGTCCATCTCGCTGTACAGCGCCTCGCAGCTGGCCCTCAGGTTCTGCAGCCGCAGCTGGCTGGCCCGCTGCTCCCACACCGAGCGCGCCTTGGCCGAGGGCTGCGGCCTGCTGCGGGGAGACCGGCGGTGAGGCCGCGCCGCCCACCTCTGCCTCGGGAAGACGCAGCGATGGAGCGATGGCGGGGCGGGCGGGGGGCCTGGAGAGCCCTGGCAACCGGCGCAGAACAGGTCAGGGACGCCCAGGGGCCCAGAATTCGGCCCTGCCCCCCCCATCATGGCCCCACCGACTGAGAGCACCAGCCTGCGGGTGGGCAGGGGGGGCTCCAGGCCACCCTGGAGCAGCTGTCCTGGGGCCCTTGGCCAAGGGACGCAGGGCAGTGGGAATGACAGGCACCAGCATGAGGTGGCAGACAGGCTTCCAGGGCAGGTGGGCTGCTGGCCAGGAAGGCCAACAGGGAGAGGAGGGGGGCGGCGTGGGAATGGGGCAGGACTGAGGAAGAGGCAGGAGGCAAGGAGCCCCCTGCAGCCGCCCTGGGGCGCTGGCCTTGCTTCAGCATGGAGCAGAGCTGACCAGGGAGGGGCTTCTCCACCTCCACTTCTGGAAAAACAGACACTGGCCAGGAGACGGGGGTGTTTGTGAGAGGCCCTGAGAAGAGGCGGGTCCCCCGGACCAGGGTGGACATAGCCCAGGGAGCAAAGGGCGGGGGGCAGTGGCCCCCTCTCAGGGCCAAAAGATAAGCTGGGACTGCTCCCTAAGGTGGTCAGCCCCATCCAGGCACCTGCCACTCAGCTCAGTGACCACTTGCTCCCAGGGGCCCAGCAGTTAGGTCTGAGGCTAGAGATGCTCCCTCCTGTGTCCTCAATGCCCTCCACTCTCCTGGCTCCACAGAGAGCCCCTGCCTTCCACCAGCACAGAGAGAAGCCCCCCAGCACCAGGAGTGGCCTGTGCTCCAGGCTCAGCTGTCCCTGCACAGGCCATCAGAGGTTTGACCACCCCCCAGCCTCATCCACATAGTCACATGTCAAGCTCCCCAGCCAAGGGTACATGAGAAACCCTTTGCATTCTGGAATCTGTGCTGAATAAGGCCTCCAAAGTAGGCGACCCCAGCCCCACCCTGGCCAAGCAGGAACCTCGTCTGAGGCCAGAGTCTTGCCCTTCAGGCTCTGGGGGTTTCCGGACCCACTGTCGTGATAGTTGTTCAGAGCCACGCTGAGCTGTGGGCTGCAGTGGCCCATCTCCTCCAACCCTCACGGCAACCTCCCTACTTCACAGATGGAGACACTGAGCCTACACTCACAGAGGGCCCTCCAGCCAAGTCACTGACGGAGCCAGGGTCAGACGCGTGCAAAGACAAGACAGGAAAAAGGTCTCTAAAGAGGTGAGGCCATGGCCAGACCCCTGACTGCACTGACTGCTCAGAGTCACAGCCTGAGGGGCCCCGGACCAGGGCCTGGGCTGCACGGGCCACCGGTATCAGGGCCCTGGGCCACTGAGCACCATGCTGACCTGCAAAGCCAGAGGTGGCCAGGCGAGGGGGCGGCCCAGTGCCTGCAGCTCGCCTGCACGAAGTGTGTGATGCCAGATCCAGCCCCCTTGGAGGGGAAGTCCAGGCTCCAGTGCGGGGAGCCACGTCCAGGGCACTGCCTCACAAGAATGGAAGCCAAAGAGCACAATGTCTGTCCCTCACCTGGGAGCCCCTGTGTTGGGCAGTCAGGGCAATGCATGGGGGACAAGTGTGGCCTCTCTGGCCATCTGCTAACCAACACCATCAACTGCCTCGCCAGGTCCTGGCCTGCCTCCTCTGAGCCATCAAAGCTGCCCTTCCCTGCTCCCAGGGACACCTTGCAACAGACCCCCCCCCCCCACCTTCTGTTTCCTAGAGCCCAGGGGACCTACCCATCCCAGCCTGACACCAAAATGTAGGACCCAACTGTGAACAATGCTGAACCACATGAGATGGGTGATAGGAGCCCATGAGGGCTGACAGCCAGCCTGGCCACGTGACGCAGGCTGGGACGCAGCGCCCCGTGGCCCTCAGGGTGAGGGCTGGGTGCAGCCTAAGACCTGGGGCCGGTTCTCCGCCAGAACAGACAGGCGGTGAAGACAGTGGGGACAGTGTGCAGGCTGGGAGCTCAGGACAGTCTCCTGGGGACACGGCCCTGCTGTCCCCAACCCTAGCTGCAGCTCCTTCTCTCCCAGAGACCAGCCAAACCCCACGAAGGGACGACTTGTCCGGTCACATACAGGGTGCCACGGAGCTAGCAGACTCCCCCAGAACTTCCCGGGGGAACAAGACACGGAGCAGCCGGGCTCACACAGCCCCCCAGGTTCCTGTGGCTCTGATCCTGCTGGGTCACCTCTTCGGGCCCTAAGGACACCTGGAGCTGCCTGCACCCACCCACTGCTCGGAGAGGTCTGGCTTCCTCGGAGACCGTGCAGCAGGCCTCCCCTCCTTGCTGGTGTCTGAGTTGACCTGCACCAGGCTGCTGCTCGGTCCCTGCTCTGTCTGGTTCATGAAGCAGTGTGCCACCCGGGTCTCCGCACCTCTCCACGGAGCTCGCAACACCAAGAACGTGAGAGCAAGGGCCAGGCCACCGTCTGAAACACAGTGACAGTGTTCCAGACCAAGTCCTCATTGTAAAAGGCTCTTTAAGGAGTCACACAGGGAGTGGCTCCACAGTGCCTCGACCCCAGCTTGCTGGCAGAGCCCTATTCGGCCACGCCCAACCCAGGCCCTGTGGACACCTGCAAGGCCCAGACAGGGGCGTCCGTGGCACGATCCCACTTCGGGTGTCTGGGCTGAGAGCGCCAGGTGTGTGCGGCAGCCGGCGTGGGGAGGCAGCCCTCCTGTTAGCCCATAACTGCCGTCCACACCTTCCTCCAGCCTGGGACTCGGTCATCCAGGACCCGGCGTTCTTACCATGTGACACACCAGGGTCCCCACAGCCTGTGAACAAGCCCCGTCAGGTCTAGGCCGGCCGAGCAGGGAGCAGGTGGCTCAGAGAGGCCCGCCCTCCCACACCCCTGGGCCCCAGGGAGGGCACTGTGCTGCCCCGCCCACTGGGCAGACCACAGCCAACAGTTCCAGACACGTCCCATGTGCCGAGAGGAAGCCCCTGGAGCCAACCGTCCCAGGACCTCCTCCCCAGGCAGACGGGTGTCTCCTCCCAGAGTGACACACCGGGGTTTCTGTGGCCGACCTCAGGCTCTGGCTGGTCTAACGTGAGAGCAGCTCTGCCGACACTAGGACAGCTTCCTAAGGGTCGCGGATATACCCCTGCGAAGTCAAAAATGGATGGGGCAGGAGGACCCCGTGAATGTCCTCGGTGAGTCCGACTGGACGCTCTCCCTTGTGGGAAACACGAGGGCCACAGCGCCCATGGCAGCCCAGCAGCGGCCCCCTCAAGAGAAGCAGAAAAATGCCCGAGACACCAGAGAGACGCCAGGGACAGACAGCAGACAAGAGGACCAGCGGGGAGGGGAAGGGCCGAGCGCAGAGTCTGAGGCCCGGAGCAGGACTCGGGACCGTCAGGAAGCGTGCCCGCCGTCCCCCGCCAGCTGCAGAAGGCTTTCCTGGAGCTGCCCCGGAGCAAGGGGCTGGAGGAGCAAAAGCGGTTAGGGCGGCGGTGTGGCGTGTAGCCGCCGTGAAGGCACAGAGGGTGTCATAGCAGAGGAACTCACGGTGAGTTTACGCTGGAGACAGACGAGCTGTGAGACACGGCACCCCGAGTGTGCTTTACGAAACTGCACATGCAAGAAACAAGACAAAACAGAAGTGAGAAACCAGAGAGGGCTCTAAGGGGCACAGAACACATTTAAGCCACATCAGGTCAGGGCGCAGGCTGCGGTGGGCGTCTGGGCAGGAGGCCGGGGACGCGTCCATCAGAACGGGCACCAGCTGAGACCTCGGGGTAAAAGAGAAGTTGAGAAAGAAAGAGCACCGGGCGGAACAGTGACACAAGAAAGAGCACAGCACCCCCCCACGGCCAGAGGACAAGAAGCTGCGGTCGGGGGGCCAGCCCCACAGCTCGGCACCCTCGGCCCCACGCACGGCACGGGGCTTGGAAGGAGCCAGCACCAAGCGTCCCTGAATTCCAAATGGCTCTTGCCTGCCACTGGGTGTCCCACTGCCACGGGGCTGCCGTGGGACAACCTGTGCATTTGCCTTGCCTCGGAGGCAGAGCAAAGCCAGCTAACGCAGGACACCTTACCTTTCGGCTCCCCCCGAGCCCTGCCACCTGCCTGCCCCGCTCTACCCTTGCACCCCTGAGTCCTGGGCCCCTCAGGCTCCAAACCGGGCGCTGCAGCTGACCGTGACCCTCCCAGGGGCACACGGGCTACATCACCAACCCACTTCCTCACTGGGACTCCAGCCACTTTCCGGAGACTCTCTGGACACCGTCCCAAAACCAGCAGAGAAACCAGAAATCTCTACAACCCTTCCCCTTTGAGGTCACTGCCCTAGGGGAAGACCCCACAGCTTCCCAGCTCCTCCTTCTCAAGGCCGAGTCTACACACTGAGGGGCTCAGAGCAACTCGTCCCCCTGCGGGTCCCAGGAGCAAAGAGGTGTGTGTGTGTGAGCGTGCGGACGCGTGTGAGGTGAGTGAGCACGTGTGGTCCTGGGTGTGACCATACGTGGCAGTGAGTGTTGGGCATCCTGAGTGAACGGTGAGTGTTCGGTCATTCCCTGCCAGGAGCCTGAAGGGGCCATCGCCTGAGGCCACAGCCCAACTCCAGAGGACGGGGACATCCCCTGAGGAGGCAGGAGCCCCGCCCCTCGGGCTCAGCACAGCCGCACAGAACCCGGGGAGCCCCTCGGGCTCAGCACAGCCGCACAGAACCCGGGGAGCCCCTCGAACACTGAGGGCAGGAAGGGCCCTCCCAGGGCGCCACAGCCTCTGGACCAGTCCTCCCGCCTCACAGACCACGCGGCTTGGCTACGGGGACAGAGCCAAGGCGCGTGTCACTCAGGCCTGTCTCACAGCCCACCCAGCAGCAGGAGACAAGCCCACCCACAAACAGATCCACTGGGAGAGGAGAAACAGCTGGGAGGGTGCGGGGCAACGGACAGACAGAACCAGGTCTGAGCCTCGGCTTCCACGCTCAGAGAGGAAAGACAACACCACACGCCCAGAGCTCAGACCTCATCCCCGGGGCAGGATCTCCAGTGACCACATCGGACCGGCCCCATCCGACAGAGGCACACGGAGGACATGCCACAGGAGATAAGGCCCAAAGCTGCATCCCAGGGGAACCTGCCCAAGAAGGGGGAGCACGGAGGCCAAGGCCGGCACACACCCAGGCTGGCCCGGCAGGAATGAGTGGACACCAAGCTCAGGCCCCACCGTGAGGGAGAACACCTGTGCCTCCCCAGGAAGCACCAAGGTGGTGGTCACGCCCACAGCTGGAACTGTGACAGCCTGGGCCTGGGTGTGCCCATCTGCAGCCTCGTGGCTACACAGCAGTGTTCCCGGAGGAGGACGGGGACCGAGGAAGAGCACCCAGACCTCTCTTGGTGGCCTGACAAGTTCTCCCTGGTTGTGCCAAGGGCCCCAGCACCTGCTGCCCGGAGCTCTCAGCCCGATGGGAACAGATGCCCTGCCCTATACCCCTAAGGGATGGGCAGCTCTGGCAGGGACGGGGCCCATGGGACAGCACCCCCCTCTAAAAGCAGAGAAGGCAGATGCTGAAGAGAAATCCACAGGCCCAGGAACGGGTCAGAGGCTCACTAGCTCCCTCTGCTAACGCAGACCACCAGCAGCTACGAGCCCAGGAGAAGGGCCATCTGCCGGGTCTCCACCAAGCAAGCCCAGCACCATGCCGTCCAAGTCACCGAATCAGCCCAACAACCCAGAGACAGCTGAGCCCTGAGCCCCCAGTGGCTGTCTGAGCGGCAACTGCTGAGTCCTCCCCGGCTCTCTGCAGCCCCCGGCATCCCTGCCCCGGGGTCAGGGGCCTCCTCTAGCTTCTCCCCCCCAGAGGCCAGTGCTTCCTGCTCGGCTGAGGGCAGGTGCTCTGCAAAGGCCTTCCTAGCAAACCGGCCATCCCCCCAGGGACCGCTGGACAAGAACAGGGCCACGACGACGCACACATGACACACAGGTACTCACACACGCAAGCGGACACGGGCCCTCGCGCACACCTGCACACCCGCTCTCCCCGCACACTCGTCCACCTGCCGGCACACACGCTCAGCAGCCCGGACGCGTGTGCACTGCAGCTGTTCCTGGGGGCAGGGAGAGGGAGAGGCCCGCTGCGTCGGAAATTGGAGGTCTGTGTGGGTGGGCCGTGGCACCGAGGACAAGTGCCCAGCTCCGAGTGCACTCAGCCTGGAGAGCGAGCTCCCCGCGAGCAGGGCTCCTTCCTCTGTGCTCTCTCATGGCCCCCCTGATACTAGCCCAGACGTCCTCCCTCAGTCCCAGTCCTCCCTGCCCACCCCGGGGGACCTCCCCCACCACACAGCAGCCTTTGGCCCTGGGTTGGCCCCTCTGTCCCAGCTCTGAGGGCCCAGTACTTCCCACTGTGGTTTGCAATGTGCCTGGAGGCTCAGGGGAACCTCAGGGTGACCAGTCTCCCCGGGGAAGCCTTGGCCCTGCCTTCACCTTTTGTCATCCTCGAGGCTTCCCTTGGCCTCTGTCCCCATACTGAGCCCTTGGAGATGTTTTGGGGAAGTGCAATAAGTCTCTTGGGCTGCTGACGTGCGGCGCAAATCGTCTGGCTCAAAAACACATCCCTAAACAGTGGAGTCCGGACAGACACACTGACCTGACCCCCGACTCACACCCCGTGTCCAGCCAGAGGCCTGGAGCCACCCAAGCCTGCTGAGGACCAAGTCAGAGCCAGTCCGACCCCCGGAGGGAGGGCCACGCACTGTCAGGCCTTGCTCCGCCTGCAACGGGGAGAAGCCACAGAGCTCTTGCTCGCGGGCTGCTGCAGGAGGGGAGCCAGGAGGGGAGCCATTCCCTTGCATCACGGCTCCTGGGGGCTGCGTCCCAAGAAGCTCCAGCCAGTATAAGGGATTCTGAGGAAGCCCCAGGAGGAGCGTCCTGCAGAGGCTCAGCCCAAGGCTGCAGCGACCCCCGCCACCTGCCCCCCCCCCCCCCCCCCCCACCAAGAGCCTTACGCGGCGGCAATGGAGATATTGGCAGCAGACATGGGACTGACTTCGGCCACTTCTTTGGCCTTTTGGAGAGCAAGCTTCTGGTTGGCTGCTTCTTCCATCTCCTCTTCGTCCTGTTTGAACAGACCGAAGTGTGATGCGTCTACTCTCACCACGTCAGCTCTCCGCTGCCCCCCCACCGCCGTGGCCTCTAAGTCCTTCCTGCCCTCGCACCTGGGGGCTGGCAGCGGCTCCCGCCCTGAGCACCAGTTCCACACAGGCTCTCTGGCAGCCGGCAGGGACCACCTTCCATGCCTGCTACTCCAGGCAACCGTCCCCAAGAGTCTCGCCTCAAGCCCTCCTGCTGTGGGCCATCTGCCAGGGTGTCACAGCTGGTAACGTCCACCCCACTCGTGAG
The DNA here is from genome assembly GCF_922984935.1 of Meles meles. NCBI lineage: Eukaryota > Metazoa > Chordata > Mammalia > Carnivora > Mustelidae > Meles > Meles meles. The sequence goes on from NC_060076.1 coordinate 137,436, forward strand.
CTCCAGCCACCGGGACCCGGCTGCTGCCTGCGTGTCTGTCCCACAGCGTCCCCACTCGGCTCCATCAGAATGCACATCCTCCTTCCCCCACCCACTGCCCTTCGCCTGAGGGGAACCCGTCCTACCCGAACAAAGCCTCTGCCCCGAAGCTGTGAGCAAAGGCAAGAGGCAGAGCTGTGCACCCTGAGCCTGGATCCCGGCCCCACGCACTCACAGGAATCAGCAGCAGCGGTGGGTCTCACCGGACCACCTCCTGGCCTTTGCGCCCCTCCTCCTGGGACCCATCAAGCCACATGTGTCTACCCGTCTCCAGCTGTGGCTGTGGCAAGTCCCTCCCTGGGTCCGCCTGGACAGCCACCCCAGTGCCTGTGTTCCCTCCCCCACCAAGCTCCTGGGGAAGACCCGCGACTCTCCAGCACACTGGAAAATACCTTGCCTCTGCCTCCCATGAGAAGGGCAGTGGGCGTCTGGGCAGACCCTCTGGTCTGACCCCAGGTCTCCAGGAAGAACCAACTGCTCTGCTCCTGGGACCTGGATGCAAGCTCGGGGCTGTGCCCGTGGGCCCACGGAGGGAAACTAAGGCCCCCATGTAACTCAGCTAGACTGCAGAGACCATCCGTATTTCCCCAGATACCCCAATCCCGAGCCCACCTGGCTTCCGTGGACAGTGACATTCCCACTGTGGCCCAAAATGCCCATGAATTTTCTCCTAGAGGCCCCCAAATGGCCAGAACTAAGACCGCTAGCTGCCTGCAGACTTCCCAGCAAGACGTCCTCAAGCTTCAGGCTCCACAGAGCAGGCGAACTCTATCCACCACGGAACCCTGTCAAGGCCCTTCTTCAAGCTGGAGGCGCCGTCCCGGTCCCAGCCCTCCAGGCCAAAGGGCGAGCTTCTAGACTCCGCACAGTTGATTCCCACTTAGAAAGGAATGTGATGCTGTAACACACTGTGGGAACGTACAGGAAGGACCCGGAAACCCTCCAGGCAGACACAGCGGGGTCTCTGCCTGCCCCAGCTGCCAAGTTAGGGGAATTCCTGAATTGGGGCAGGTGGCCTCCAGGGGCCATCGCACGGGCTGTCTGTGCATGGAGACAGGGCCCCAAGGACATGGCTTCCTGGTGTGTCCTCACTGCTGCACAGCTGGTAAAGACCGTGAGAACTTCAGACACAGGCTCACCCCTGCCCCAAGACAGCCAGGGCTCCTGGGCACCACCAGTTCTTGGCGACCCGGAAATCCGGACCCCAAGATGTGCCCTGTGGATGCAGGCCCCCTGGCCCCGCCCCAGCAGCCCAGCCAGGAGTCTCAGACTGTCACTCTCAAGCAACTTCTGGATGGCCGAGCCCCTCTCTCTCGCCCAGGCTGACATGGAAATGAGCAGGCGGGCGGGACTTCCGCGTCCTCGGAGGGCAGCAGCCAGAGCAAGGGAGGCATCTCTACCCACAGGCCCCAGCACAGCCTCAGCCTGGGCTGGGAGAAGAGGCAGTCTGAGCAGAAGCAAAGGAAGACAGGGGACTAGGCCTGCCCCCAGCAGGCGCCCATCTTCCAGAGAGCAGGGAGGGGGCGGCGGGGGCCCTGCGGGGCTCGTACGGTCGGGAGCCCCTCTGCGGACAGCAGACTCGTCCCGCACCCGCCCTCCACGCGGAAGGCCTGCGTCTGGCTGGGCCCCAGGACAGCAATGGTGTTGCCAGCTGTGTGGACGGCAGCAGACACACGCAGGGCTGTGCACGCGGTGAGCTCCAGCACACGGGCACGCGCCCAGAAAGGGGCACACACCGGGCACGCACTCTGCCGAGAAAGCTGGCACGCGGGGCCTCTGCCGCAGGGGGCCTGACAGGCGGCCGGACCCTCCGCACCAGGAGCTGGGGCTCGTTCAAAGCACAGGCCTGAGGCCGGACCGCGGGAGAGCAGGCCGCCCCCTCCACGGCTGTGTCCTCGGGAAGGAAACCACAGGGGAGGACATGTACAATCACGCCGCCCGCCAGGCTCCAGGACGAGAGATGAGTGTCAGAGGCCGCCCGCTGGGACGAGAGGCCGTCCTGCCGAGTCCCAGCCCCGCCGACAAGGACGCGGCAGAGATCCTGCCGGCGCCAGCCAGGCCCGGCCTCGCAGGACAGCACCGCCGGCGACCACCCCGGCTCACCCGGCACACTCAGCACTGACCACCGGGGCCCCTCACCGCCCAGGGACGAGCACAGGGACCCCACGCCTCCCTTCAGGGTCTCCATCGCACGCGTGCCTCTGGCTGAGGGGACACCTGCCACTTCATTCAGCCACGTCTCCTGCCACACGTCAGGGTGCTTCCCCCCAGGCCAGGAGTCTGCCCCCCACTCCTCAAGGCTCTCTCTGGGCGGCACCTCTTGTTCCGGCCACTCTCTCCAGGCCGTGGCTTCTCCACGAGCTGCCCCTCCTGCCCCGGCGTCTCTCACGCCCCCTCCACACCGTCACCACACCCCAGCGGCAGCCTAACTCCCACCTGCCTGCGACCTTGAGGAGACGCTCCAGACAGCGGTCACCTGAGCCCTTAACCCTGAACTGGCCCTCCGCGGGGCCCTCTGGGTCCACGCAGTGGGACACGGGTGGCTGCCCCACCCCCTGCCCCTCCTGGGCTGTGGGCCGTGTCCCTGCACACGTACCTTGGTCAGTTCCTGAGCGTTGGCGAGGTTGTCCACGGCAATAGCCAGGAAGACATTCAGCAGAGTGTCTGGTTGGCTCCAGCTAAGGAAGGGAACCTTCTGCCCCAGCCCCGAGCCTCCCACAGCCACAGCCCAGCTTCCCCCGGGCAGAACTGGGCCCCCCTCCCCTGACGAGACCTCAGCCTCCTTCCCTTAGTGGCCACATGCCCTCCGGGGGCCCTCGCTCTGCCGGCCCGGCACCCAGACACACAGCCAAGCGAGCGGACCGGGCTGCCGCCTCTTCCCACAAGCTCCTGTCCTGTGCGCCCCGGGGCAGCATGTCCCCAGGACCAGCCCGCCCCTGCACTCTGTTCCAGCAGACCCAGGCCCTCCCCCGTCGCCTTGTCCCTCAGCACTGCCGACGTTTGGAGCGGGGCGACCCTTTGCGTGGGACGTTGGGCACCCTCTGTGACGCCCTGCCCAGCACCAGGGTGCAGCAGCCCCTCCCCAGGGCAACCACGCCATCTCAGACCCGGCCGGTGTCCTCTGGGGAAACGGTCACCCCAGTCAGAGCCCCGGCACAGAGCTCTTTCCCCACAGGCCTGGGGACGCACCACCCCCAACCCAACCCAGGGGCAGGTCTTTCTGCCAGGGCCAGCCTTGAGGAGCAGCCGGTTTGTGGAAGGCCAGCAGCGGTGACTGGCTGCTCAGGACCCAGTCTGGCAGGGAGATGCCCCTGACACACAAGGGGGCCCATGTACCCAGTACCACCTCATAGGCAAGGCTGCTCAGGGCTCCAGCAGATCAGAGGAGGACGGGACACGAGGCTGGGGTCCACTTCCCCACACTAACCCAGCGACGAGCACCTCGGAGGCCTTCCCACACCTGGAGAGCAGGTCTAAGGCCAGGACCCAGAGCTCAGGGCCCAGCCGGAGAGATGCACAGAGGCAGAGGGAATGACGCCCGTTGGCCAGCACGAGGCCTGACCACAGGCACCCCCGGCCTGACCGTGCAGGGTCAGGATGAGCTCCAGGCCACAGCTCGGTCCCGGGGGTGGGGGGCGGCACCTCCTTCCGACAGCACTCATTCCCCACCCCACCCCCACCATCTGAGTCAACACTGCAGGCTCCTGCCCTCTCCAACAACCCTGTCAGCCACCCCCAGGTCCCACCCGCCTGCTAAACAGTGAAACAAACACTCCCCCCCAGTCCCCCGACTTCTCCTTGCTGGGTTTCCTGCCCCCACAAAGGCAGGGCTCCCTGCCGTGGGGTCCGGAGCTAACGGATGGTGTGAATGGAGGCCTGCAGGGTCACGGGTCCCAGGCCAGCGGAGAGCCAGCCAGGCAGGGGCAAGGAGAGACAAACAGGGTCAAGTGTCCAGGTGTGCGTGTGGGGAAACAGGGCAGAGCCGTAGGGGCTGTAGGGCGGTCTGGAAGAAGATGAGTCACACCTGTGGGCCAGCCCCACACTTTCTCCAGCCCCATGGGGTATTAGGGCAGGTCCGCCTCGGCACCAGCGCTCTCCCAGGAGCCCGAGGCATCGTCCTTGTGGGCTGGAAACTGCACGTCAACCACTCAGGGGCTCCGATGTGCAGACGACTCTAAGGACCCAAGTGTCCCTGCTCAGCCCGGATCTCTTTCCCGGGGCCCACATTCACGCCCTCCTCTCCTGGCCCATTACACTCCCCCCTACGTCCTGACCCTGAAGCCTCCTCTTCCCCAGCAGCCGGACTGAGGGCAGAGCGGCCACGGAGCTCCTGGCCTTTCCCTGGCCCCACACACCCCCTCCCAGTCCGAGGTCCTGAAATATGAGCCCAACAGGCTCCCGGCACAGGAAACCTCACTGCGTATTTCTCTGCGGGTAGGATATGTCCAGCAGGGAGCAGTTTTTTAAAAGCCCAGTGCCAAAATTTAATTACTGATTTAAAGTGGACCAACAAAACAAGGCCAGACCCACGGCCGTCAGGGTTCAAAGCCCGTGTCTCCCCACAGCGTCCCTCCTGCGCCTGCCCCTGACCAAACCTTCCCCTCTGCAGACCGGCATGCGCGCGTGCTTCCCTCGGCCTCCAGTCCCCCCGGCTCAGGCTGCCTGGAGGCTTCACTGTGCAGACTTAAGCCAGGTCCCCTGTGGGCGGAGCCGCAGGGCTCGGGGCAGCCCAGCCCCAGAGAAGGATACAATTTCCAAACAGCGTCAGGACGATGAAGTAAAAGGAGGAGAACATGCCTTTGCTGACTCCGCCTTGCGACTCGATCCCGTGGTACATCACTGCGTTCCAGTCCTCTCCCGTCAGGATCTGTGGGGACAGCACCACAGGGCACGCCCGCCTGACCACCTGCGCCCACGGGCACACGCAGGGGCAGGATCAGGGTCAAGACACAGCTGTGTCCCCAGAGCCCAGGGGCACACGTGCGCACACACACACAGCTGCTAGAGGACAGTGCTTCTGGAGGGCAAAGTGGCCCACGGTCCTCCAGAGAAACTTCCAGAAAGACGCAGGCCCCGAAAGAGGCCTATGCTCCAGCTTTCTGGCCAAAACCAGAAGGAGCACCAAGCCGAAGGGAAAGGCGAGCAAAGGGAGGAGGAGAACCGTCGCTGTGAGCTGGGGAAAGGGGGCCAGGCTGGGCAGGCCGGACTTCCACCCCAGAGCCGCCTGGGCCACGACGTTGTCTGGGAGACGGTGGGTCCAGCAAAGAGGGTGGCTGGACGCAGTCCCTGCCGTCAGGAAAAACGTCGCTCCTTGCTGCCGTATATGTGGGAACGTGCGAGAGGAGAACGTAAGAGACGTTCATGTGTCCACCCATCAAAATGGACACTGCTCACACCCGTCCCGTGGGCATCAGGTCCCACTGGCCGTGGTCACTCCCGACAGACGACCCAATCGCAAACCTGGTGAGGAACCACGTCAGTAGAATTCCACGTACACGGCACGTGTGTCTATGAACCAAACTCACCACGCGTGCTCCAGCAGTCCCGGGCAGGCGTCGGACGACACGCGCCGCTCATCGGCTCGCCGTCCTCACCCAGGATTGTATCTTTGAAGTCCGTGCTCACGAGGCACACGGAGCCCCTGACTCCCGACCCCCAGTGCACAGTGTCCCTCAGGCCCTCCACCCACACGCCCGCTGCCTTCCTTCTCCCCGGGGTTGTGCTGCCGAGTCGCACCGCATGCACAGGAGGTCTGCCCACACCGGGGTGGCCAGGCGGCAGGCCACGTGCACCTCTGCCCGATGAGAGGCGTCCCGTGGGGCCACTGCCGCTGGCTGAGGGACGAGAGGGCCAGCTGGTCAGGGGCCGTTCTCTGGGGCCTCCCCCAGACGCCTGGTCTTCCTTGCCCCGACTTGAGACCTCCGCGAGCGTCCTGGTTCGCTCCCGCCCTCTGTCTGCAGGAACTGCTCACTGGAGAGCTTGTGACCAAGTGCCACGCATCTAAGAAATTCCTCTCCATTGGAAGGCAATACAAATACTCTTCTGTATTTTCTTCAAACCACTGTAAAGTGTGGTTTCCCACAGTTAGGGTTTTAATGCAACTAGAGCCTGCGCTCCCTGTTCTGTGCGTGCGTGGGGACGAAGACCGACGTTCTGCCCCAGTGGAAAGCCAGCTTTTACAGACCTACCGCTTAAACCCTTCTGGGCCCCCTCCTCCTGCCGTGGCAGCCTCCCACCGAGCCTGGCCACGTTTCCGGCGTCTCTCGTCTGCTCTCCTGGCGTTTCGTCCTCGTATCCCAACCCTCCCGCCGTAGCTTCGTGAAAACTCTTACCCGTGGTAAGGCAAACCCTGCCTTCCTGAATTGTCTTGGCGATTCTTGGATGCTGAGTCTTCCACGTTAACAATATGCTGAATTCCAAGAGATTAAATTAGGAGAACGGATGCCTTTGCCACGTTCAGGCCTCCCTCCCCATTACAAATATACCCCTGTGTACCCAGATCTGTAGGCCCTTTGATAACAAGTCATAATTTCCCCCGTAAAAGGCCTACATACTGTTTCTAGATTCCTGGGTGCCTTAAAGCTTTTGTTGCCTCTAGAATGAAATATTTCATTTTAACTGAATTTTCCAATCGAACGGTTAAGTTACAGGAAAGCTATATTTTTGTACGTTGGTCTCGTGTTCAGCAGCACAAGTGAATTTTATGTCCTTGGTAGGACATCTAAGGTAGGACATCACCTTATACGGGTGCCACGCCCAGGGCAGGAAAAGAGTTCTACAGACCCCTTGTCTTTAATGGCTAGAATGCTATTCAGGTTTTTAATTTCTTCTTGAGCTAATTTATGTGTTTGAGGTTTTCCTATAAAGGTGCATGTTTCCCCTTAGTTTTCAAAACTCTGGCCATAATATTTTGGGGGGATTTAAAATAATCTCTCCCTTCCCTGCAGGCCTCCCCTCCAGTCTCTAGCTTTCGTCTGTGCGTTCTCTCTTGGCCGGTCTTGCTGAGATGCTGTCTACTGTATTAGTCTCCCCTACAGCAAGCTTTTTATGATTTGGCCATCTTGGTGTTTTAGTTTTGTGTTATTAACCATTTTTTCCTGCTTTCAATTTTTCTTTTGTTTACCTGTTTGCTTTTCTAGGTTTTTAAGACAAGTATATCACTAGTTTATTTCCAGTCTTCCTTTTATTTTGATGATTGCATTTAAGGTTGTAACTTTTCCTCTAAGTATTGCTTCTGTCTCATTCCATAAGTTTGGATGCCATAATTCACGTCTAAGCATTTTGTGAGTCTGTTGTGGAGTCTTGTTTAGCTCGGTCCTTCAGCTTTCAAATCTGGGGAAGGTTTCGAACAACTTACACATGGTATGTTTATTTACATTCCATTAAGAATGTGCTCTACAGGATGACAATTCCTCAATACTTGTGGGAATTTCCTGGGTGACTTAACAAGTGGTCAGTTTCCACAAACGTCCTCTGTGTCCCAAAAGATGACTGTTTCGTTTGCCGTCCGCTGGGTGAAGAGCTCCACAGAACTCACCTCATCCTATGTTTTGACGAAACGTATCCCAAACCTCGTGTGAGGTGGGGACGTCCACGGGCTTCTGTCCGTTGCTGCTCAGGGTGCTGTGAGGTCATGCTGGCCCACGATCGCTGCCTTCTTTCTGTTGTTATGGAACGCACTTCTTTATTTTTACCAAAGCTTTGCTCTCGTAACTGGAACTTTGGCGGATGTTAGTACCACACCAGCTTTCTTGCGGATGACTTCTACTTCGTCTACCTTTCTGCATCCCTCAACGCTTTATTTCAGTCCTCTCTCAAACACCCAGAACGGAAGGATGGGTAATTCCCAGCAGACCTCCATGTACCGACTACTGGGCTTAAGAGCCCTCAAAGGGAGAGGCATCCCCCGACTAGAACGCCTCCAGCCTCCCAGCGGCACGGCGCCCGCATCCGGTCTTCCTCATTCCCAGGCAAGCGTTTCCATGCTCACGGCATAGATGCCATAGACGATATTGTTTTTCATGTTTTCATCCTTATGTAAGTAGTATCATACGGTGTGTATTTTTTTGAATCTGGCTCTTTTTTTTTGCTCACTATTATACCTGTGAGATCCACCCGAGTTAACACATTTAATTCTAGGTCATTCGTGTTCCTGCTGTACAAAAACCACGACGCACTCTTCTTATCCGTGCTTGCGACAGTGCATCGCTGACGACACCCTCTTATCTGCTCCTCTAAGGAACGCTGCCCTGCCGTCCCCCACGCGTGTCCTTGCACGGCCCGGCGGGAGACGCTGCAGCGCACAGACCCACAACAGGAAGCGCGCGTGCAAGTTCTAGCTATCAGATTGTATCACTCTACCCCGAGTGGGCGACCCACCCAGCGAGCATAGAGGAATCTCCATTTCCCCACGTCTTCCCTAAAACTTGGACTTGGATTTCTCAACTTCTGCGCTGCGGACGGTGGAGAGGGTGTCTCGTGGTGGGTCCGACTCGCATCGCGGGCAACACTGGCGATGGCTCTCACGGGCGTTTCCGGCAGCCCGGCTCCCTCCGGTGAGGGGCCGCAGGGTTACACCCTGCCTCCCGCTACCACATTGTCTTTTCTCTTTGACTGGCGGAAGTGCTGGACGAGACGTGGACCCGTCAGTGGTTATTCTAATACTGTGGCAATGTCTTCTCCAAGCTTATGACTTTTAAACCTTTTCATGGAGTATTTTGATGCACAGAAAGGTCTACTTTAGCCATCAAATTTGTCAGTGTTTTCCTTTAGGATCTGGGCTTCTTGTGTCTTGAGAAGGACTTCCCCACCTTGAGTCGGTCCCGTTACACTCCTGTGCACCCTCCCAAGTTTCAGATTTGTCTTCACCTTCAGGTCTTAGTCTACAAACCCATTTCAAATATGGAAGAAAGTAGGACCCAATTTCCTGTTTTGCTCTGTGGATAACCAAATCGTCCCACTTCACGCAGGAGCCCAGACCCCATGAGCACAACATACGGTGCCTGTGTCCTGAGTACGCACACGTGACCTTATGCCCGGTGCCTTACTCCTCCCCAGGGAGAAGTCTATCCACTGACCAAGCTCCCCTTTCTGAATAATCATCTGAACCCCCACATGGAGTCCCGGCTTGGGAAGTTATTCCTTGTGATCTCCTATTTACCGCAAATGAAAGTTTCCGTCTGTGACACCCGCCCCTGCTGTGGTCGTTTCCTGTAAGTCACAAGCAGCAGAACCACATTAGCGCGGTGAGGGTTTTCATTACCGTGATTCTGGACTCAAAAAGCCAGCCGGTACCTTCCTTTTTGTCTTCTCTGGAGTCACCCGCATACAACTGGAATAACGTCTTTCTTAAATTTTCATAGAATTCACTCATAAAATTACCAGAACATGGCAGCTTGGGTAGGTAGATTTTTAATCATTCAATTTCTGAAATAGTTCAGGTCTTTCATTTCTTCGTGGGTTAGTGTAATGTTATTTTTTTTCTTCTAAGTCGTTGGTTTTACTAAACATACGGAGTCTGTGCTGCTTTCGGCGACCGGGCGGTTGGCAACCCTCCGTATCTGCGTTTGAACATGGCCAGCTCCCCCTCGTGCTTGAGCCTCGGCCCTCTCCACCAGTATGCTGGGGTCACGGTGGCCCGACGCCAGGATTTCAATGTTCCCTCCCCGACCCTCAGACTGTCATTCTTCTGGGTGAAGACGCTTTCTAGGGTCGTTTTTAAGATTTTCTCTTCATCACAACACATCTAGGTCTGACATGACTTCTGCTCATCCTGCTTGGCCCCCCAAGGACTCAGCTCTCAGACTTGCCCGGAACAGCGCTGGAGGCCTCCTCTCTCACCCGACATGGGAGCTTCACCCCCGAGTCCCCCCACATCTCCCAGCTCACCCGCCCTTCTCTCAGTCATGTCTGGGGTATAATTTACCCTTTACTTTTCTATGTACACAGCAATAGTTTTCACACCTAGGATTTCTACTTAGTTCTTTTTCATATTAACATGCTCTTGGTTCTCAGGTATTTTCTTTCATAATTTTGTTTATGGGTTACAAGTTCTCCCTCGGACACCACATAGGTCTCAGTCAGCTGAGCCGTGCTCTCACTCCCGTTTCTTCAGGAGCGAGCTCACCTTCCGACTGCAGGGTCGGCCCTCTTCAGGGGTAGCATCACCACGGATCAGTCTGCACGCTCGCCGTGAGATTATTTTCTTCCTGTCACACACTCTCCGTACCCCTCCCGGCCCCATTCAGAAGCAAGAGCGCTCGCCATCCTGGGGTCTCGGGCCCTGGCCCAGCACCATGCATGGAAAGAGCAGGCCTGGCCTGGCCAGCCATCTGCCCCTGGGACCTTCTCGGCCTCCTCCAGCCGTGGTCACCCTCTCTCAGCTCTGCTCCTCAGAGGGTCACGCATCGTCCCAGCCCCGCATCGGGCAGGCCACACAGCAATGCTTCCGGCCCACCTGCCTCACTAGGACCACAGCCCAGCGGCCCAGTCTCCGCTAATCTCTGCACTGTTCCATTACCAGCCACAGTTTGTTTTCTACTTGGCTCCTTTGAATTTCTAGATGCATTTATTACCTCATTGCCGTGTTCCAGAGCAGAGGGGTCTGAGGTCCAAACCAGAACACCATCTGACCAGAAGAGCCCATCTGTTTCCTCTAACTTTGGCTCCCTCTTCCCCACTGTTCCACACCACCACCACTACCGACCACATCCCACTCCCTTCCTGCAACAGAACAAAGCAGAGCTCTGTGGGTCACGTCACCTCCCTGCTTTGGGAGCCTCTGAGACAGCGCCAGCCGGGCGCAGCCGCTTGGCCTGGCCCGGAAGGCCCGTCCAACCCGACATCCACCAGCCCCAATCCTTCTGCCACGGACCCCGTGCCTTTGCTGCCCTGACTCTACTCACCTTCCTACCGTGGTGTCTGGACACTTTCCTGCCGAGCCCCCTTGTCTGACTTTTGAGATCCCACAGGGCAGCCCTGGTGCCCCACAGCAGGAAGGAGCTCCTTCCCAACACCATCATTGAGCAGGTCGCACCTGAGCACCGCACAGGAAAGCTCATGGCCGCCCTCTGCAAGAGGCCCCAACTTGGAGGCCAAGGGCAGCCCCAGAGGCTAGGGGCTAAGCTGAGACCCCAGTCTGAGCACACAGGGCCTGTTGGGCTTCCCTAAGAGTCATCCTGGGCAAAACAACAGCCTACCCCGACCCGCTCAATTGCAAGCATGGCGTCGAAGGAGGCTTCATAAGACAGAAGCATCTGGCACTATCCTACCAGTGGGGCCTGGCATAACGGGCACCAGGGGCCCTACAGCCCTGCAAGGGGGCAAACAACTCAACCAAGAGAGTCTCCAAAAGGAAACCCCTCCAAGAGGGCAAAGATGGCCTGAGTGACAAGGTTTGCCTCACAGACGATTTGGGCCCAGAGCCTTGGCTTCCCCAGGAGCCATGGCGGGCACCTTCTCCAGACATGAAAGAGAACTAAAGGACCCCTGGGCCTGAGAGACAGGAGGGAGAAGCATGGGTGTGCTTCGGTGTGTCGTTCGCAGAGCGTAAAAGACAGCTGGGACTCCCGGTCCTAGGCACTGGGGGACAAGTTGGCGGCTTGAAGCCCAGTGGCCACAGGACCCATGAGTCCCCCAGGGAACTACACATGCTCCTTGGGACCCAGTTTCTCTCCAGACTCAGGCTCTGGATTTGATGGCAGAGTCCCAGGGACTGGAGACCTCCCTAGGCTCATCTCCCACTTGTTCCCTTCTGGAAAGTTCTGTCTGAAATGTTGGCTGTCTCGGGGGTGCAGACACTGACAGGGAAGTCTGCCTTCCCCAGGCCTGGAGCCTTACCTGGAAGACGGTGAGAATGGCCGCGGGGAAGGTGTCAAAGTTTGTCGTCGGGGTCTCATCTTTAAAGTTGAACCTGAGAAAAACAAGAAGTCCTGGGAGGAGACTGCCCCATCAGGAGCCAGGGGACAGGCACCTCAACTTGCAATGCCGTCCCGGGCGGCGGGTGGGCTGTGTGCCTGGCACCCTTGTCCCCCAGGGGGACCTTCAGGCGGAAGACAGGTGGAGCGGGCCCGGGCAGCAAATCTGCTCTGAGCTCTGCCTCCCTGGAAGGGACCCCAGCCTCCAGCGACCCCGGGCCACTTACTGCCCCCCGAACAGCTGCATGCCCAGCAGCGCGAAGACCACGATGAAGAGGAACAGCAGAAAGAGCAGGCTGATGATGGACTTCATGGAGTTGAGCAGGGACACCACCAGGTTCCGCAGGGAGCTCCAGTACCTGTCGGGCAGGGGGTCCGTCCACGCCAGCTGCGCCCACCCGCCTGCCCACGCCCCACCCCGGGGTTCTCACAGTCACCCCTGTGCCTTCCGGGACCTCCTGAGCTCCCGGACCCCACACCTGGAGCCCAGGGCACATCCCCGGAGCTCCAGACCCCTCCACAGGGGGTTCCGGGGGGCGGCCGACTCAACCTCATCTCCCGAACCTGCCCATCCCTCTGCATGGTGGAACGGTGCCCGCTCCCTCTCCAACCCCGACACCCGAGCAGCTTCCGGGTGCCTCCACGAGGACCACAAGGGGAGAAGCAGCTGCAGCAGAAGGTCGTCAGCCCACAGCCTGCACAACCCGGTGTGAACGCCCCTCCCCCCGAGGGCTCAGGATGCAGCGTGGATGCAGGGAGGCGCTCCAAGACCACTTCCCTGGCGTCCCACGGCGCCCACCCCTCCATCGCTCTCCCACAATGCTCCTGGAGGCCAGAGGCCACGTCTCCGGGTGCATCTCATGCACCGGGACCCAATGGCACACAGGCCCCGCTGGAGTCTGCGGCAGGCTGGTCGAGAGCTCACTCGCTGGGTGACTGGAGGTCCAGCCCCTGCCCGCGTCTGGAGAGCTCCTCCCCAGAAGAGACGGGGGCACTTTGCCTCGCCAGCGCAACGCACACTACACACCCGTGTCTCTGCACGGCGGTTCCACCGGCCTGGGAAGGTGGCTGTGGCAGGACAAACAGCAGTCACTGCACATCCCTGGGCCCCCAGGTCCTGTCCACCCAAGTGCCGACGGCACAGAGGCTCGCCTATCGTCCATGGGTTCTCCTACGAGGCACTTACGGGTGCATGGAGGATGGGCTGGAACACTCTGGAAAAGCCAGCCCACCTCAGGACAGCAGCCTGGCTTCTGGAAGGAGTCAGAGCCCCTCAAACACCAGTCCCGGCAAGAGGGGTGAAGGGTGCTCTCACAGTCCCCTCACGGCACGGGGACCGACAGAGGACCGGCCGCACGGCCACAAGACGCCCAGCAGGGGTCGTGGGGCCCGGCTAGCCCCAATTCTTGCCCCAGGCTCTCCTGCAGTGACATCATTGTGTCTTCCAATGGTCTCAGGCCGGGATTTAAAACAGATTGGAAGAGACCAGAAGAACTCCCCTGTACCCTGGGGAGATCCGTGGCGTTCTGAGAGGTCACTGCAGGGATGACCTAGAGCCCCAGGGCCCCGTGCACAGGCTCACTGCTGACAGTTCTCCCCGGGTCCTGCCGCAGTCGGAGGTGCTGGGGAGACCGCGTGGAAGTCGGGCTGGAGCGTGTGTGGCTACGCGCTCACGCAGCGGGAGTGCAGGAGTCTGGGGAGGCACGGTCCCTGCTGTGCTGTGTGCCCACCGCCGGACCAGCTGAGTGCAGAGTGGCCTTTGCTGGGGGAGACGCACCGCCTCTTCCCAGCACTAGAACCCAGCAGAGGGCCCAGCGCTCGCGCAGGAACGGCATCACTCCGCCGCCTCGGCCTCAGCCCCGTCGGAGACAAAATGGAGCGACTGGAGTCCAGGTTATGTAAGGGACCCAGTGGGACAGAATGGACGACACAGGCCCAGGGCTGTCCTCCTGCCACTGCTTCAGCGGAGCACGACAGGCATGGGGCGGAGAAAGCCGGCCTGGGAACGCAGCCCCTAAGGAAGGCCCGGAGAGACCAAGCTGGCTCGGGGCAGAAGGTCAGAGTCCTCTGAGGCCTCCCTCCCTCCCTCGCTGGGGGCGGGGCTGACCGGAGGCGGCAGCCTTGGGGCAGGATGATGGGAAAAACTTCCATGTGATCATTTCTTTTTTCTCAGCTGACGATGAAGCAAAGTTGACGGGACTGCTGGTGTCAAAAGGGACAGTAGGAAGCTGTGGGACGCAAGCCACGGAGGACCGGGAAGCCTGCCGGCAGCACGGAGGCCTGCAGGAGCAGCCTGAGTGCAGATGCGGGCCCCACGGCCCAGACAACTGGTGCTGGGCCTGCGCTCCGTCAGCTCGTCTGTATTTAAGCCAATTATAAGCACAAAGAGATTCCAGACAGCTGGGTTCAAGGCCAGCACCACGGTTCCTGGTAACAGGCGCCCGGCCTGGCTCAGTCTCAGACGTGACCTGCGCTCCCCATCCCCTACCCGGGAGCACGCGGGTAACCTACTTCGTGACTTTGAAGATCCGCAGCAGCCGGAGGGCCCGCAGGACGCTGATCCCGAAGGAGGTTCCTGGCTTGATGGCGGCCCAGACCACTTCGAAGATGCTCCCCACAATGACCTGTGGGGGACAGGCTCCGCCTCAGCCACGCACCCCTCGGCCCACACCCGCACCTCTGCAGGAAGCACCTGGGATCTCGCGGGAGCCCCCGCGCACACGGAACTCCCGCTGCCCTCGGGGAGCACGCCCCAGGCCCAGTGCTCACCTGCCCCCCAACACGCCCACCCTGGACACACCACAGGCACGCAGGAGGCAGCGCGAGGGTCAGTCTACTGGTTTCCCGGCCAGCCAGCTGCAAATCCGGTCAGCCCGTGACTCGGAGAAACTGGTGACCGTGCCAGGACCACGGCCGTGGCCACGACCAGAGACTCCCGTGTAGTCTACCGCTGGCCCGTTAACCCGCATGTCTGCTCCAGCAGGGGCACTGCTCACGGGTCCCCCGCATCCACAGCCCCCTCTGCATATGTCCCCACGTCGAACGCAGGAGCATCGCTGAGAGCACAGCTGACGTCCCGCGGACAGCAGCTGCACCCGGCAACACAGCCCACGGGCCAAGCTTGCCGTCAGCTGTCCTCGGTGAGCCCGGGCACCTCCAGCAGGCACACAGCAGCCGGCGTGTGTCTGGGGCTGGAGCTCACCGTTTCCTCAATCTGTGTCCTTACTGCGGGTTGTGAGGCGGCCCCCGAGATGGCCCACAGGGATCCCCACTACTTGGCACCCCGCCTTGTACAGCCCATCCCTCAGGGTTGGGTTGGACCTCATGACTCACTTCCAGCAAACAGAACTGGGAGAAGTGATGGGCTGTCCCCTCTGAGGCTCGGTCACAACGACTGGCGCTCCCAGCTCCCCGGCCGCCGTGCTGGGGAGCACGAGGGAGCCTGGGGAGAGGCCCCCGTGACCAGGGACGGAGGGCCGTTGGCCACAAGCAGGAGCTTAGGTGTAAGCTCCCTGCCCCAAAGAGCCTGTGGGAGCTGGGGCCCCTCTTCAGTCACACCGCGGTCTGACTCCCCGCCCAGACGTGAGCGATAACCAGTGTCAGGCGTTCTGAGCCACTAAACTCTGGGGGAATTTGTTAGGCATCGAGGAAAAAACAATGCACGTTTTGGAGACAGAAGTGGGGTGCTCTCTAACGTGGGAGTGGCTTTCAGAGGCAGAGAACAGGCACGGAGAAGCACGTCAGTGAGCCCAGCGTGTCCACAGGCTCTGGACAAGGAGGGACGGCAGAAAAGTGGGCAGAGCCCTGCTGGGTGCCAGCAGGAAGTTCGGCCAGACTGCGGCCCACAGCTGTGTGAAGAGAACAAAGTTTGCCACAGGGACCCAGAGGGCTCAGAGATCGCCAAGCAGAGTCTGCCGGTGCGACCTGGGGTCCTGGTGCTGCCCACAGCCGGCGAGGGGAAGAGGACAGAGGGCAGTGCTGTCCGCCAGGACCTGCCAGCTTTGGAAACATTCCGCCTCTCCAGACAGCAAAGGGTGCCAAGTTAGGCAATGGCACGGTCCAGAGGAAGCCAGGGCACAATGGCAACGCGCTGGGAGCCCCACAGAGACGGCCCCGCCGTCAGCTCGACGAGCAGCAAGTCCTCCAGGGCACTAACGTGCGCTGGCCTCAGCCATCTCAGCACGGACGCCGCACGGGGAAGGGCCCGTCACAGGAGTCAGGGTAGGGGGAGCTTCTGTCAAGTAGAAGCCAGAAGGGTCACAGCACGCCCACAACATTCTGAGAAGACGGAGCAGACACATCCCCGGCTTGGGCTGAACGGGCACCGACAGGACAAGACAGAGCAGTGGCCTTCGGATCCCTCAAACTCTGCAGGGAGGACGTGAGCTCGAGAACCACCCAGCTGAGGACACGCGCTAACTCTCCTGGAACAGGGTGACGCACACGCCAAAACCGGAAGCCCAAAGGGCGTCCCGGTCCTTCAGAACTAATCCCAGGACCTCCAACTTCTCCGCACCAGATTCCTGAACGGCTGTGGGCTAGAGACTCCCTCGTACGTCCCACGGTCCCCTCCGAACAGGAATGCCAACAGCAGCCCATCCGGACCGTCTCGTCACCGTGTGGGTGACACCTTGTCTCTCTGGTTCCATGGGTGCACAGGTCGGGAGGGACTGGGCAGCTGCTCATGGGGCTCCCCGACCACACTGGGCCTGGTATGGATGGAGAGACTCCGAGATGACCCGGTGATGGGAGGCGGCTGGGGAAGTGGGAGGACGGGGGTGCCTTTTACATCAGGAATGGCCGGAGTGTGGACTGTGGTCCCAGCGACCCTGTCTCCGGGGGTTCGTGTCCCTGGGTAGTATCTCCCACCCCTTGTCAAACATGGGCTGGGCCAAGTGACTCATTCCTGATGAACAGAAGATGCAAAACCGATGGGTCGTCGCCGAGACTGCGTGTCTGTGGCTTCTGTCTTGGTACTGTCAGTCTCTCAGATCACAAGCTGCCACGTCATGAGGACACTCGGGCAGCCTGGGGAGAGACCCACGTCTCTCCCAGTGATGCGGACTAAGGCCACCAACCACATGAGTGAGCCTGGAAGCTAGTCTTGAGTCCCATCAGCAGCCATGTGACGGGCTTGAAAGCAAATTCTGCTGCCCTATTCGATCCGTGGAACGGCCGCGTCCCCGCTGCCAGATGCACTGTGACCTCGAGAGACCCTGGGCCACAGGCACTCAGATGAACCAGGCTTGGACCCCTGAGCTACAGAATAAGTGAGATAATACACACTTACTTTATGCTGCTAAATTCTGGAATAGTTTGTTCACCTTTGCACAAATCGTTCCCACATCCTGGGATCCCGTTAGTTCAAACCGGAAGACACAGGCACGTTTATAAGATCAAGGGTTCCCGGTGATCTCGTGACCCTCGCCAGGCCCCTCTGGCCTGTGTGCACCACAGCCTTTCCCCGTGACGAAGCAGGGCACAAGAAGCCGTCTCAGGAACGTCTCAGGGCACACCCTGGGCAGCCACGGCCCTGTACCCCCACAAGGTCAGGCCGTGCTGCGTGGTCACCACCCGCTTCTCCGGGGCCAGAACCCCTGGGTCCACACTGCCTCTCCAAAAAAGTATCTGGGCAGCAACCTCTGCGGCCCCTTGCCCACAAAGTGGGCGTCCTTCTGAGGGTCTAACGGCCACAGACGCAAGGTTCCTTCCATCAGCTCCACTGGCGCCCGGCCCGCGCCGCCCTGAATCTCCAGTCGAAGGCTTCCTTGCACCTGCGCCCAGGCTCCCCGGCTCCTCAGGGTCTGCAGAGGCAGGAGCCTTCCTCAGGGTGAACAGCTGCTTCTCACCGGGGCCTCCCCTGGGTCGGAGCTCCTCCCTGGGCTCTGGGCGCGGTAGCAGGGAGGCGTCCACTGCCCTCGGCCTGGGAAAGCCTGTGCAACATCCTGGGCTTTGTCCCAGGGAGTCTTGGGAACACCTGCTCTGAGGCCTCCTGGACTGCAGAGGTTGGTGAAGGGACCCAGGCCAGCGCCCACGAGGAGGGCCAGACCATCACGGCCCTCTCAGGCCGCCCCTGAAGCCTCTGTCCAAGCCGCCCAGAGCCAGATTTAAAGGACAGTGAGGGGTTGGGCTTACAGCCCCCTTGAGCTCTCTGGGGACAGAGCCCTCTGGGGAGCAGGGCCACACTTGAAGGCTGGTTGTACCAGGCACAGATTCTACGGACAGAATCGGGTGGGATGGAGAAGGTCCTGCTGCTGACCCCTCATAAGTCAGAGCCTGAACAGGCCTCCCCTTTGTCCAACGCCCCTCCCTGTCCCTAGGAAGCCTTCCTGACCCACACAGGGGCACCGTACACTCTGCCTCCAGGTCCTGAGGCCCAGACCCCAGCATGCACTGGGTGGGGTCCAGTGGGAGGGAGCCGTGTGCACTCTCGAGCAAGGAGGAGGCCGTGTGCACTCAAGCAAGGAGTGGGCCGTGTGCACTCTCTACAGCCTGGCCCCAGCTGGCACCGCTCACAAGGCTCTCACTCACCCCAAAGTCGAAGCAGTTGAATGAGGACCGGAAGTAGCTTCTGGGCCCCAGGCCATACATCTTCAAGGACATCTCTGTGAGGAAGAGACCCAGGAAAACAAACTCTGCAAAGTCTAGGAGAAGCCGGAGAAGAGGGGGGTTAGCTCTCAGCCTCCTCCCACCTGGCTCCAGCCCAGACTGGAGGACACCAGACCTCTGGGCCCTCCCAGGGTTGAGCCCTGCAGGCCTGGTCTGTGGCCCCTAAGCCCAGAGATCTCCGCTCTGGAGAACGGCATCAGGGTTGGGACTGGGAGGGGCACAGAGAGACGCTGGTTCCAGTCTGAAACAGGGTGCGTGCCCAGCACCTACGGCCCAGAGACAGGCTCCACGGGAAGTGAGGTCCTGGGAATGGGCTCAGGAGTGAGGGCTGGGGCCAGGCAGCACTCCCCGGGGGATGGCCTGTGACCCATCCTTGTGCCTGCAGGCCTGTTCCCCGCCGTGGGCCCTGAGCACAGTGGAGACCCTCAGTGTCCTTCTCAGAAGCGCCCCGTCTTTCCGCGAGACCCTTCCTCAAAACCCCCACGTCACTGTGTTTGGTCTTCATTTCATTTGTGTGTCCGCCTCCCCCCTGAGCACTGCCTGGCCTGGCCAGCACGAGGCTCCTGGGAACCGCCAACGCTTGCCGCCCCCTCACTCTGAGTCACACAGAGGCTCCTGCGGGCGCCTTCCCCTTCCTGCAGGCACCCCCTCCTGCCTCGCCCCAGAGTCCTGTCCCTGACAGTGTGGACCCTCGAGGGTCCCAGGACCAAAGGGAAGCCACGCTGGACCTGAGAGCAATGCTGGGAATTCCAGGCACACAGACAAGACACCAGCCCTGGCCCAAGTGACACGGCGAGGACGACCAGACAGCAAGAGACACAGCCAGCTCTGCCCTGGCCAAACCCAGAAGTGCAGGCCGCAGAACAAGGTCACTGTCTCTGATCCTCCTCCCCGGGGCCTGGGCTGCAATTAGCTCACTATTCCGTACAGTGGCCCACAGGCCCCATGGCCTCTGGGGTCCCCGAGCGCCAGGGGCCAGGAAAGCAACTCAGGACTCGGGGCAGAGCCTGTGTCCAAGGGTACAGGTCACGAGCAGGAGTGGATGGCAGGCTTCAGGGTCCAGTCACTGGAAAGTCACCAGCCCACCCT
Organism: Meles meles; assembly: GCF_922984935.1. NCBI lineage: Eukaryota > Metazoa > Chordata > Mammalia > Carnivora > Mustelidae > Meles > Meles meles. Next base: position 157,088 of record NC_060076.1, read on the forward strand.
TCCAGGGCCCTCCCAGACCAGTGGGAAACTGGAGCTCAAGCTTATCGTCTGATAAAACAGACGAGAGAAGAGGGGACCCCACAGCTCTGGACCCCGACATCTGCTTTCTTCCACCCCTCCCCACCAAGCACGACCCTACAGAGACCCAGCGGCCATAGCCAGGGGCGGACCTACAGTAGCCCGACTCCATGGGAGCAGAAAACACCAGCCCACCACCCACACACAGACACACAGTGATCTGCATGCACCCAGGTCTCAGCTGTGGGACCCCTACTACGGCTTGAGTACAGGGATAATCACGCCCAGCCTCTGAAGCCAGCCAAACACTCACTAGGCACTGAGCCAGGCACGGGCTAAGAGGGAGAAGGCACAGCTGACTCCCTGGAGAAGCCGGGAAGCCAGTGTCCCAGGCGTGGAAGCCCACGGACCTGGGCAGAAGAGCCCACTGCAGCCAGGCCTGCGCGACTGACACCTGGGCTGTGCTGAGCAGCAGGCGTGATGGGGGAAGGGAGGGCCACCCTGCCCCCAAGTCCAGCTCAAGACACCCAGCCACCTGCACAGATCCCAGGCTCCCGGCCACCGAGGCCCAGAGCCCTCCACACAAGGTCACAAAGCACCTTCCCATTCGGAGGGCTCAGATCCTGGAGGAAGAAGCCACAAAGACAGGACAGCCCCCCGGCCCATACGCCAGACCCTGGAGCTGGCAGCCCGGTCACTGGTCTTGCTCCCAGGAGACCCAAGTGAGAGCTGTGCGGGGAACCAGCACCAGAGGTGCCAATGGTAAGACATCCCCCGAGGAGGGGAGCGGCCGGAGCCAGGAGCCCCCCACGTCCTGCCTGCCCTTCACTCTCTCTCGGTGTCATACGCTCAGCCTCACCTCCGAGGCCGAGAAGGGGTATCCACTCGTTCACTCCTGAATAACTGGCTCAGCTCTCAAGCTGGTGCTGCTCTGAACTCGCAGGGGAGACAGAGTGGGCCCTTCTCTCCGGGCAGCCACACGCCAAGGGGGAGCAGAGGCAGAGAACTGACAGTGTTTGGTATCGTCGTAGGAGGACAGGGTGCTGGGGGAGTGCGGGACGGAGGAGAGGGCGCTCGAGCCTGTCTTGTGAGGACAGCGTGCTCAGAGGAGGCCGAGGCCCAACAGCCAGCTGCCTCCCTTCCCCGCTCCTCCCCAATGAGCTCCAGTCTCAGGCATTCTGGTGGGCACAGGGGCAGGGGGTGATCCTGGAGGGACAGACAGACGTGCCCAGAACCCATTCTCTGCAGGCTGGCCAGTCTCAGGGCCGAGCCCTATGGGGAGCTCCAGGGAAGCTAGTCCCCACCTCCGCCCCTGCCTCTGCCTCTTGCAAGACCTGCCCTACCTGGCCGGATCGGCCTTCCTCAGCTCTAGCCCAGCTGCCAGGGACAGAGCCCAGGGCATGGAGCCCAGGCAGGCCGATGCTGCATAGACCCACGTCTGCCCTAGGTCATGGCAACGAATCAGAAATTTCCGGGGAGCCACAGAGAAGACAAGGCAGCAAGGGGAAGGACTCGTGGCCAGGGATGCCTGTGGCCCGGCCCAGCCCCTGGGCACTCTCAGGCCCACGCTCGGGTGGCAGACCCCCAGGAAACCGGGAGGGACCCCAGGGCTGCCAGGGTCCCTTCCTCCACACATCAGCTTCCTCCACAGGAAGGAAAGGCCTGGCGAGGAAGCCCCCCTCCCTGCTCCCTACCCAACCCCCCAGGGGGAGGGGACTTTGTCCTGAGAGAAGAACTAACCCCAGTCCCAAGCAAAGTCCCCAGACACCGAGGTACAGGCCCCAGGACACAGGGACCCGGGGCGAGAGAAGCTGGCACTTCGCGTTGCTGCCCTGGGGACCCCGAGCCAGGCTGCCTGTCGGGAGCACCCGGGGGCCCCCTGGCTTCTTCTGCCCCGAATCCTTCCCCTTCAGACAGCAAGAGCTTTCAGTACAAGTCTGGGAACCTGCACCCCAGCTGTCCCCCCCTCCCCCATTTTCAGGTGGGCTGTGGAGACATCGGTCCAGATCACGTCAAGAACACTGCCCGGGTGGCCCGAGCTCCTGCTTAGGGCTGATGGGCTCGGCGGTCTGAGGGAGGGGAGCGCGGCGGGCCCGTCAGGGCCGGGACTCACATCCGGAGGCTCTTCTCTGGAGGAAAGACCCTCTTGCCACGCCAGGTGGCTTTAGGCACACCAGGCTCCCATGGACAGAGCAAGGGGAACCCAAAACCGGCCATGTGTCCACCTCGGACCCAGACACCAAGCAGGGTTACTGTAGCTAACCCCGGGGCACAGGAAGGCGGAAGGCCTGACCCGAGCATGTAAGTACTTGCGAGCCTTCATCTCTACAGCCCTCGTGAGGTGGGACCACAGACCCCGACCAGGCTCCTCATGGCCTGCAGCGCCCTAGGGTATGAACCGTTGGTCCGAGTAGGTCAGCCCTGGTCCCTGGAGAGGGGCAAGGGGCCTCTTCTAGGGGCCGGTTACCTTCCTCCTTTCCTCCTTGGAATGCAGCCAGGGCCAAGAGAAGCCATGGCTCAGCTGCTCGTGGCCTGTCCTTAGGCTCACGGACAAGTCAGTCCTGGTTAGGGTCAAAGAGTGAACTCTTCCTCCGCAGGAGCCCAGGGAAGGGGCTGCAGCCTCACGGCAGACTGGAATGAGGGCTAAGTCCCCCAGTCCATGGGCCTGAAGCCCTTCCAAGGGAGGACACAGGTCCCCGGGGCCCGGCTCGGGCCGGCTCACCCCATTGCCCCCGGCGCCCTGGGCCCCGCCTCACTCCCCAGCACACTGACAGGTGGGTTTCTAAGCCGTCGCAGTCATGTAGGCCTCCCGGCACCTGGGGCGAGCAGCTCAGGCCCCAGCAGAGGCCCACGAGGCACGCCGGTCTGCGCCGGGTCCTACCCAGGGCATTCCAAGGCGACGGGCTGTGGACCCGGATCCCCGGGCTGCAGGCGCGAGCCGGCTCAGGAGGAGGTGAGGGAGGCCGGGCCGCAGCTACGTACACAGGGCCGTGGTGAGTCGCTGGGGCTGGTTGTAGTGGACCACGGCCACACAGAAGGTGTTCAAGGCCACCACGCACAGCACCACCCAGTAGAAACTCTGTGCCTTCACCATGCGGCGGATGAAGAAGCGGAGCATCTTCTCCTTCCTGCGGAAGTATGACGAGCCGTCCGCCTTCCCGCTCCTGAGGCTGGCACGGGCGAAGGGGGACCCTGGGGGAACAAGGGGCTCGCTGAGAACACACTCACCCTCACAGACGTGGGCCCCATGGACACACCGTCGAGGACATGCCCCCCCATGAGAACACCTCGCAGGCCCTTGCCCCAGCCGGGTTGAGCTCAAGGCCCCGGTTCTAACCACAGGCCCCGTGGGCTCCTGGCATTTGGCTGCTTGCCCTGCAGTGGGTCCTGACCCCACCCCTATTCGCAGGCGAGGGGACCGAGAGCCTTGCTGGTCTCCATGGTTACCAGGCTCAGATGGTCTCCAGCCCCTCTGCGCCACCCACCAGCGGTCCCGATGCTCCCGGGCCATCCCAGCTCCTCTATGGGCCTTGAAGAGCCCTGCGGCCTCCAGTCCCCTCCCACTGCAACTCAGAGATCGGCAGCCACTGGCTACCTGTCTTTTTCAAAGATTTATTTATTTATGACAGAGAGAGACAGCGAAAGCAGAAACACAAGCAGGGGGAGTAGGAGAGGGAGAAGCAGGCTCCCCTCAGAGCAGGGAGCCCAATGCGGGTCTCGATCCCAGGACCCCGGGATCACGACCTGAGCAGAAGGCAGGTACCCAGGCGACCAAGCCCTCCAGGGCCCCTGGCTACCGACTCTCTAGTGCTTCGACTGGAACCCAGCCAGCTGCTTGGTTTGCAGCTGGTCCGAGGCCGTGGTCCAGGGGCAGAGACAGAGGTGGGTGCGGCCCACAGTGCCCAGCACAGGGTCCAGAATGTCTATGCGTGAGGCTCCCATGGCCGCCCCTCGTCTCCATGTTCCCACCGCCACGGCTCTACCGGGACCCTAAGCGTGGACTGCTCCCCACGCTGGCCCCTCTCCGCAGCTGCCTACACCCCAGCTTCACGTCTGCATCTGCTGTCCCCCCCACAAAACACCCTTCTCTGGGCACTCCTTCCGAAACCGGGTCATTGCCCCCCAGCAGTAATCCCACCATCTGCCCCTGGACTGGCTCATTGACCCGCTCTGCGCCCAGCTTCCAGGCCAGACGGCACACTCCTGAGGACAGGACAGGACAGGACAGGGCTTCCTGAGAGCCCGTGTGCTCCCTGACAAGCGAGTGAGTAGGCTTCCTGGGTGCTTGGCAGTGGCGAGCGTGCACGGCTCAGTCTCTCAGGACAGTCGGTGTCTCTGCAGCACATCACGGCCTCTCTAGTGCTTTCAGTAAGGGCCTGGGCCTGTGTGCGCCTGCAAGGGTCCCAGCCCAGTCAGCTTGGGCCCCTGGGTGCAGGGGTGTGGGGGCGGCACACATACCCAGTGGGACAGTCATAGCATTTGGGGTTGGTGTTTTCTTGAATTCAGTGAAACGAGGACCGGCCCTGAGGCCTTGGAGAGACTGACGGATACGCCGGCAGCTGTATCGTGGGGAGACGCTGGGACCAACAGCCACAGACAGGCCCAGAAGGAGCAGTTCACAGGACAGGGCCAGTAGCCGGCCCTCGGAGCAGCCTTGCAACGCCCGATGCCACGCCCCATCCACACCCACGGAAGACACTGCCTCATCGCAGCCTCCTGGGGAAGCCAGGACACAGCCTCACGTCCAGGCACCAGACACCGGCCACCAAGAGTCAGAGTGACCGCGCTCCTCAAGGGCTCTGGGCCTTCCTGAGGCGGCAAAGTGCCAAGGCCACAGCCAGACACACCCACTCCCTCCTCAGAAATGAGGCCCAGAGGGAGGCAGACCGTGTGGACCAGGAGGGACCCACACGGGCAGAGCCCCACACACACCCGTCCTGAGAGCCCACCGGCTCCTGAGTCATTTGGAAACAAAGCCACACACACAGCCTGGCCATCTCACTCTCAGAGAAACAACCACACACAGAGCCACACGGGTACACATCCGTGAACACACACAGGGCCGTGCTGGGAAGGAGGGGACATGTATGTGCACACGTGTGGCCTGTGAGACAGGCAGCAAGTTCTCCAGGGGAGGCTGCGCGGCCCTGCCCATCTCGCTTTCCGGGCCATGCCCACGAGGAACTGGGGCGCCCCTGCCATGGGAAAGGCCTCCCGCGAGTGCTGCCTTCACACGTCCCCTGTGCCCACATGCAAACAACCACACACTTCTTCCCTCGACGAGGCAAACCCAGACAGAAACGTCCTCGGCCACATTTGCACAAAACCACGCCCCCCTACTTGGCCCCTGAAGCCCAGCCTATCTCCCAACACACTCCAAGGGACAGGATGGGGAGCGAGAGAACGGCAGGCTGAGCGCGAGGTGTCCTCCTCCATGCCCAGGGGGACAGGTGCTCACATGCACACCACGGCAGAACCCAGACCAGAGGCCTGCCCGCATCCCAGCCTCCGTGTGGTCAGGGAACCGGGACACGCAGGCAAACACAGCACAGGGCCTGGGTCTCTGGAGACAGAGACCCAGGCCCTGGAGGTCAGCCTTTCCCAGCAAGCAGTGACCATGTGGTCAGGGCGGCTCTGGGCAGCGACCCCAGCTCTTTGGTAAAACTGGGGTCGACGGTGAACACGGACACCCACACATCCAGAGTCGTAGCTCCGGGCGGGGATACGGTGAGGGACAGGGACGACTTCTTCTCACGCTGTGCATTTTCCATGTTTAACTTGATCCGTGTATGTTCTTTCTAATCGAAAGGCTTATTTCGGGAAAAGAGGTGTCGTCCAGTGGGAGAGCTCAGTCAGCCTGTGAACGGCAGCACGGTCTGGCATTAGTGACAGCAGCGGAAGGCTGTCCCGGCATTTGGATTTCCTGCCATCACGCCCAAAAGCGGAGCTCATCCGTTAGCAGAAAGGCTTCGCTGGCCTGTGTGACAATCCCATTCCTTCCAAAGACACACACAGAGCTTGGGCCTGAGTGGCAGAGAGAGGACAGAACGGCTGAGATCCATCCCCGCCCTCGATGACCCCACCCGCGGCCCGTGAAGGGAGGGAGGAGAAACGTGTCTCCCTCCAGCTTCGCTGCTGCACTCGCCAGCGTGGGCTGATGGAGGTCACGATGGCCAGCAAAGCCTGGAGACACAGACCCCCACCACCTCTTCCCATGGCATGTGGCCTCACCCCGCCACAGCCCAGAGATCTCTTTCGAAACAGATCCTGGTAACCCAGACCGCGCGGCTCCTGTAGGACTCAGTGAGACGACGCCGGCCACGTAGGGCTCAGCTGCGGGCGCCAGAGACAGCGAGGGCAGAGGCTAACAAGCCCAGGGCCTGAGACGCCGCCACCCCCAGCTCAGACGGGGGGACAAAGGGGGCACCGGGACGGGGAAACCTATGCACGGCTTCTGTCCTCCCTGCCCAGCCCCATACCCGAGCCCGTCTGAGCCTGCTGAGCCCACGGGCCCTGCCTGCCAGGGACCCGGGAGGAAAAATCAGCAACATCCCAGGGACTCAAAGACAGCACCAAGCAAACCAAATAAAACCGAAAGGAGAAACTTTCTGGAGAAAAAAATAAAATTCCCTTCAGCAGAGGAAAGGAAAGGAGGTTCACTCTCAGAACCCACACTAGTGGCCTGAAGGGCGGAGCGCAAGCCACGTGTCGAACAAGGGGAGAAACCCTGAGGGACAGAGGGTGAGACCCGCAGGAGCAAAGTGGGTGACAGGCATGAAATAAGAGGGATCCGGGTGCAAAAAAGATGGAAGCGAGGACTTTGAGAAAAGCCCCCAGTCCCCGGGCAAAGGAGGAGCTTCTGACCCAGAACCGGAGCCGCAGCCCTCAGGACCTCCGCGGCCCCTAGAACCTCCGCGGCAGGGGGCAGCGGGGACCAGCGTGAACCGCAGAACAGCAGGGGCAGTCGACAGAGGCCTCGTGCTGCAGAGAGGACACGGGACAGTCCGTGAGAAGCCAGATACCTTGTGTAAGACATTAGGAATGTCCTAAAAAAGCAAATCAAAATAATCTAGAAAGATGAACTTACTAAAGATACAAGAGGAGGTCATGACGTTCAAGAAAAGCTAGAGGACAGGAAGTCTGCCGTCAGGGCACTCTGTGTGACCGCCTACGGATGAACCCGCACAATCCAGTGCAATAAGACAGACAGACAGACATTCCGACAACGAGCAAGCAGCAGGAGCAGGGTCGGCGCGTCCTGGACGGCCTCCAAGGGGTCAGCACCTTCCTGCCGCCGAGCCAGACCCCCAGCCGGGCCACCTGTGCCCCCACGGAGTCGCACACACGTGGCACGCGCTCCCCGCACTCCGGGCGTCAGTGCCCAGCCCACCCAGAGGCGCACAGAGCTCTGCACCCCGACGCCCACGCCCGGCCGGCCAGCATCGCTGTCACTTCAGGCAGTCCCTGAGTCCGGCCACCAGACACCCCGTGGCTGCCATTGCCGGTCCGATCCCTACAGTGGCCTCGGAACAGGCCCCGCTTTTGCCCCTCCTGCCCTTGGGGCTCCCCTGCACCCCACCTGGAGCCGGATGGCGTCTCCCCTCTACAAAACCCCCCGTGGCCGGAGTCCCTGTGTGTCCCTCGCCTTCCACGGCCTCCTGACCCCCAGGCCACTCCAGTCCAGCCACACCGGCCTCGCCCGCAGGCCCCGCGTGTGCCACGCTCCTCCCTGCTTCAGGGTCTTCCCCGTGTTGCCAGAAGGTTCTCTCGTCGGGGCTGACTCCCTCCCGTCCTTCCACTTTACTCAAAGGCGACCTTTCCCCAGGGGGCCTTCGGGGCCTTTCTCCTGAAAACCCTGAGGCCCCTGCGCTCCAAGCCCCTCTCTCGTCGGGTTTTCCCTGTTGCGGAGGCGGCGGGGACACACGACACCCTTTCCGTGGTCCCCTGCGGGTGTCTGCGGCCGGCTCTGCAGGGCAAACCCGAAGAGGAAGGGGCTTCACGGCTTCGCTGGGCCGGAGGCCCCGTGCAGGAACCGTGCCCTGCCCGCCGTCGGCTCTCCGTCAACGTCTGCGGAGCGAAGGGCGAGCGTGCGGCTGCGTGCGGGGAGACGAGGAGAATCGCAAGAGAAAAGCGCAGGCGACTCCACAGAAACACGTTGGAAATGCTGAGAAAACGTAAGGTTCCCTCACAAAACATAATTTATAAAACTGGCCCGAGTTCTTTTTACTTTGGGCTCAGGTTTTGTCTCACCTTTAAAGAACACACTATTGAGGTGTTACTTAAACTGTTCCAAGCCACAGAAAAAGACTTTAAAAAATCTTTCCAATTAATTTTACAAAATCAGAATAAAAATTCTAGGTAAAGTGGAAATAAAGGGGACTCTAAATATTGCAGTCACATGATAAATTTGTGAAAATTGTAACAAAACTCAGACCCACAACACACATTAGTCTCTTCCTAGTTAGCAGACGCAAACCGCCCAACAGAAAAACGGACAGGGAGTACGCAGAATCACCAAACCTGACTTGAGAGGGAAAACCAACACTTAAAGAGACTCCAGCTCACGAGCAGCGAGTGCACGAGAACGGCAGTCCCAGGGAAACGTCCCTCCAGCCTCGCCGGACCTGCCTCCACCCAGCCGGAGTCAGAGCGTCTCCCGCGCCCCAGAGGGATGGCGGGTCCACGTCCACGCACAGGACAGAAGCGCTGGAGGGAAGGACAGAGGTCGACAGGGCTTTGTTTCGGCAGCACTTTCCAGACGGAGATCAAACTACTTGAAAATGAATGAGTGGCCATCAGCACTCAAACCGATCTTGTGACCCCGCAGAGCACGGAACGAGAATCAGAATCAGACTTCTGAGGGGAGCGGTCTCCAGAAAAATCTGTATGAAAGCGTGTCTGCGACAGGCAGAGATCTCAACTGTGTGTGTGCGCACGCGTGTGTGGGTGAGGGGCAGGCGAGGGATCTGAGAAACAGGCATAAATCCCCCACTACTGACACGCGTTTACTGGGCCTGTGCGCGGAGAAGAGAGACGACCGATGGATGACTGGAGACAGATCCGGAGACACACAGACCGACAGCCAGACGGAGAGACAGAGACGGGAGCAGGTTGGCTGGTAGGTAAGCGCCTCACAGAGCCGTCTCACGAGTGTGACCACACCACGAGGAGCAGACCTCCGCCTCGGGCCGGCTCAGGGACTGCGGGAGATCACGGCCGCCTGACCGTGTCCGACTCGGGGCTCGCAGTGACGGGGCACCGCCACGCGGGCCCTTCTCCGCCTGCCGAGGCGGAGACCCACGGCCGAGCCCTCTTCTGCCGCAGACCGCAGAGCAACAGGGCATTTGGTGAGAAAGGGCTGGTGCGTCTGGTAGCAGCCTCAGGAAGGGGACTAGGGTGGTCTGTGTGATTCAGTGAACCAGAATTCTCCTGTCACCGTTTGAGAAGACGGGGACGAAGCCAGAGGCCCGGGAGCATGGAAGACGGGGGCTGGGTAGGAAGATGGCCAGAACCCTCCGTCCCTACAGTCGGTGACACACACACAGACCCTCTGCCGTGGGGGGCGGCCAAGGCTCTGCGTCCACCCGGGCGATGGCAGAGCCAAGGGCAGTCGGGGCTGCACTGCCGTGAATGAGCCACGGGCCCCGGGCAGCAGGAGGTTCCAGGAGCCAGACGCGGGGCCACCCCTGCTGCCCGGCTCTGGGCAAGAAAGCTGAGTGCGCACCAGCGGGCAGAGGCACCTCACATCCGGCCACAGGAGGGACACGGGAGAGTGGGCGGCAGGGAAGGAAGGGGCCCCGGCGGGGCGGGGCTGGGGGCACCCGCTACCCCAGTCAGAGGACAGACCCCGTCCCGCCGGGCGGGCTCGAGCACACTCACCGACGGCACAGAGGTCGGCAAACCGGTCCTCACCCTCCTCGGCGTGGATCAGGTCGTTGCGGCTCTTCTTGGCGGCCGCCCTCTTCAGCACTGCTTTAGACAAGCGTGGGGAGGGGGGCTGCGTCAGCTGGCAGCCAGCTCACCGGCCTCAGGGCCGCACGTCCCTCAGCTGAGCGGGCGAGGGCCTTCCTGGGGGTCTCCTCCCCGGGCCCCTGGGAGCCCCTCTTAGTCTTCAGGGCAAAGGGGAGAAGGAATTCAGAGGCGAATGCTGCCACTCTGCCTTTTCTCGGCGATGACGTCAGTGGCTACCAGGGAGACCAAGAGACACCCGCGTGGGGCAAGGCCAGGCTGCAGCCGGCTGTCTCCACAGCCCGCCCTGAGGCTAGATGAGGGCAGAAAGGTCGATCAGGTCTGCAGACGCCGAGCACAGACCAGCTCAGTGCCCCAGATGCGGGTTCAACGGAGGCTACAGCAGCCGCAGCCAATCCCTCTGGCCTTGGCTTTGGTGTAAAGAGAGAACAGCCTTCCTGCCCCTGGGCCTGTGCCTGTCGCCAGGCTGGGGACCATAGCCACAGGGCTCTCGTCCCTGCCCTGGCGACCCCAAGCTGTGCTGGGAGCCACATCGCCCTGAGCCCCGGAAACAGGTACAGCTTGATTTCAGCCTGAACTCAGAGCTTCTAGAAGCAGCACCGTCCAGAAGCTCTTCCTGGGACAACAGGAATGACCTAGTCTCTGCCGACCAGCACAGCAGCCTCCAGCACCATCTGGCTTCTCGACGCCTGAAGAGGGGTGGGTGAGCCTGAGGGACGGGCCTCCCGCGTTGCTTCCCTGGGCTTCCACGGGAGCTGCCAGGCCGGACAGCATGGTGTCGGGCCTGCTGGGAGCACATGCTGCCCTGAGCCCCAGCGGGACGCCCGGCGGGTGTGGTGTCTGAGCCCACCGCCAGCTACGTCCAGGCTGGGCCGTGGCTCACCCCTCCCCAGGAGCTGCCATGACTTCCAGAACGGGCTCTGCCCTAACGGACGTGTGGCCGTGGCATCCCCAGTGTGCGCATGCTCACGGGTCTCGCTGGGCACACGGTGCTAACAGTGGTCACCTACCATCCAGAGGGGACTTCTCCTCCGCATTCTTGTCCTCCTCGGCCAGCATGACTTCCTCTGTGAGCGAGACACAGCCTCAGGTGGGGTCTTCCCACACCAGCCCCTGACCAGGGCTTACCCCCCAGCACACAGCGTGGACACCCTCTGCTTCTTAGCCCTTCCAATCCCAGAAGCCCATGGGGCTTGTGGCTGAGCTTTCCCTGCTGAGACAGACACCCTCATGTGTCCCACAGGCAGTGCCACATGAGGGGCACCTGGCCTGTTCCCAGGCTCACTTCGCCCTCCCAAGAGCAGCCACCCCACTGGCCAAGCTCCACGCAGACAAGGCACCTAAGGAGGCCTGGCGGGTGCCCCATAGGCAGGGAGGTATGCCGGCCGGAGGCTGGGGGGCAGTGAGAAAGCCCCGAGCCCAGTGCAGAGCACAGAGCAGGCTCAGGTCAAGGGTCAGGCGCCTGCGTCCGACAGGCAGAAAGCAGCCCCAGGAGAGGCTTTGCTGGAAGCCTCCACTGAAAAGGCCGGTGTCCTCAGAGCCACACGGCCACCTGGTGTCAGGACCCGGGAGAGCTGGGAACACACTCTCGACGCCCCAGCTCCCCTCTCCCAGGCTGGTCTCAACCTCCCCAGGGCCGCTGACCGAGGCCAGGCCAGGAGCACGCCTGCCGCCCCCCGTTCTCACCGGCCTTGAAGATCCACTCCAGGTACCCATTGAGCTCTCGCTCGATCTGCTGCTGCCGGCGAAGCTTCAGGAAGGCCCGGCGGTTCTCGACCCTCTCACGCTCCTTGGCAAACTCTCTGCGTTGCGCAGGCCCAGAAAAGGAAGAGTGAGTGTGAGCACGGCCACCAGCCCGCGGGCGTGTGGACACAGAGGCAGAGGGAACCGGGAAGACGCTGGGACATGACGGTCAGGCCGCGGGCCGCCCCTCGCCACCAGCCTGAGCTCCCTCAGGGGGCCCGGCTGAATGCTCCTTCCTCAGGACCCTCCAGCACGAAGGGACATCTGTGCATCCCAGTCCCCTGAGGGCATCCCGAGAGCAGGGACAGTACCGCAGCCCTGCCCAGAGCCAGCCGAGGCGCACACCCTCCGCGTGCCAGCCTCCATCGTCCGCACCCTACAGAGACCTTCTCAGCGAGATCGGCCCAGAGGCCTCCCACTTTGTTTCTTCCACTGGTTCAGACCCAGAGCCCTTGCTAGGACGGGAAGGACAGACAGGAACAGGGCAAGAAGGACTGCATGGGGTAAGCCAACGATGAAAGGAACACATTCCAGAGCCACCTCGGCCAAACCGGGGAGGCTCGCGAAGACCAGGAGAGAGATCTCTGCCCTCCTTAGCCCTCAGCAGCCCAGCCCGAGCCTCCCAGACAAGGTTTTGAGCTCACACGGCCAGAAGGAAGCCATCCGCACACATGGGCACACGGGCACACCCAAGCACACGCACACTCAGCATCCAGCATGGCAAGCTTCCCAGGCCAGGTCCCCAGAGGACAGGCAGGCACGCCCGTGCAGCCCAACGGCAACATCTATCCTCAGACAAGTGGCCATCTCTCCTCCAAGAGAAGCAGCTTCTGGGCTTGGTTGCAGCGAGCCCAGCAGACCTCACTCCTGGCCCACAGCCACGGCAGGAGGGAGAACTCGGCTCTCCCTGACCCAAGCTCATGACCAGCGTCCACCAGGGCCTGAGCTGTGGCAACCCTGACAATGAGAGCAGCCGGGACCTCCCATCCCCCGCAAACCCTTGCAGGACCCGGGCCCCCGCCCCTCCTCTCCTCTCTATCCAGACCCCATCCTTTGGCCCTGATGAGGGCAGGAGGGCCTGGGGTGCAGGCGTGGGGCAGCAACCACCCCACGTGAGTCCGTCCTAGAGCCACCAGCAGAAACGTGCCACAGTCCAGGTCCCGCAGAACAGCCACTTCTCAAACGGCAGCGAGCAGCGGGCCTGTCCTCGCCAGGCTTCTGCTAAGAAAAGCCCCAAGAGGAATCCTTGATCCTGACCCTCTGGAATGTGCCGGGGCCCGAGGAAGGACAAGCCTGGAGGGGCTCCAAGCCAGCCCTATAGCAGCCCAGACGTGGCCGAGCCACGGAGTCCGGCAGGGCAAGCACTCCCCGGGCCGGGCTGCAGACGCGGCATCCAGTCCGTGCCACCGTGCAGGGTGGCCAGCGTGGGACCTGCCGGCTGTGCGTGGTCTGCTGGCGTGAGGGGCCACATTAGGCTATTTCCAAGCCTGCCCAGGCCTGAAAGAGAACCCTGGGGTCTCTCTGCTGGGCCTGGATGCCTGAGGGAGGCTCCACTGAGACTCATCCGGAAAACTATCCCGTTTCACCTCATCCCCAGAGGCCAGGATGCCCTCGAGGGGGAGAGGGGCTGGGATGTCACCACATCCGTGGCCCTGCTCCGTGAGGAGCACCCCCAGCTCCCGGTTCTTTCTGCACATTCTTCAGGGCAAGCCACACGAAGCCACCCTGAGCAGGGTGCTCTCCCAGCTCACCGCGAGCCCATCATGTTCCTGCCACCTCCCCGGTGTGCACTGTCCTCGGCACACAGCCCGCGCCCCACACAACCACTGTCTGCCGGCCGCAGCAGCCTCACTCCTGCAACCCTCTGGTCCCCTGAGCATCCCCGCAGCACACAATACGCCCCTCTGGTTACCCCGGGCCTGTACCCCAGCTCTTCTCTGCCGGGGAAACCCTCTCCCCACCTTTGCTGAGCCCATTCCTGGTCTCCCTTTGGAGCTCAGTGGAAAAGCCCCTTCCCTGGGTGGTTTCCCTGAGCTCCGGGCCTCCTGAGGCTCAGACCATGCAGCTCCACTGCGCTGTGGGTGTGCCTGTCCCTACGGAGGTGCCTGGAAAGACATGCTGGTGACAAACCCCTTACAGGACAGGACTGAGACTGAGGACACATTCCAGAGCCAGAGCGTGCAGGCCTTGGCTGCACTGTCCTCTCAGTGGCTGTTCTTTTCCAGGCCCCTTGGGTCCACCCGCCTCTCCCGGAGCCCACCTCAGGAGCCCCGGGCCTGAGCGGGAAACTTCGGAGCAGGCAGGATGGAGATTTCTCCGCTAGTCTTCCGGGGGTATCAAACTAGTGTGGGACAAAGCGCAGGCCAGGCCTTCCGGACGCGGCTTCCCGGGGCTGACGGGAGGGCGGGACCCCCAAGCACCAGCCCACCTGGGCCCCAAGCACACAAGGCGTCTGCGGCCTCTGGCCCCAGGCAGGACAGGCAAGTACACTGTGGGGCCAGGAAACAGTTTCTTCAGAGGGAAGCCCCGCCCCTCACCCTCCCTTGTTCACTCCTGCAGGAGCTCGGCACAGAAAGGGGTCTGGAGAGGAGGAGCAAGCCAGGGGTCGGGGCTGGCGGGGAGAGCCCAGTGACCGCTACAGTCGGCCTATGGGGCTGCGTCATCACCGTCCACTACAGCAGCAGGGGGGCCTCTAGGCTCCGGGGCTGCCCAGAAACCACACAATGGACTCAGGTGAGCTCCAGCAGCAGCCCCTCCCCCATCTCAGGGGACAGGGTGAAGGCCAAGGGTGGGATAGAGATAAGGAGGCCAGGGCCAGGGGATAGTGAAGAGAGAGGTCAGGGCAGCAGCACAAAGGACAGGCTGGCCAGTGCTCAGGACGACAGGAGGGACCAGCACAGAGAGGGGCCATGAGGCCAGGCCAGGCCTCACCTTCCCCACATCACACGTGCCCACGTCTGACCACAGCATCTGCCCCTCAGCCCAAGGACACGGGAGGGCAAGCGACGCGCCAGCCCACGCGGCCGCTTACCCGGAGAGCACGCCCAGCACCAGGTTGAGCATGAAGAAGGAGCCGATGATGATGAGAGGGATGAAGTAGAGCCAGTTCCAGGTGTTGCCGGCCGCGTCGTTCGTCTGCAGGCGAGAAGCAGATGAGCAAAACACGGGCCACAAGACCCACAGCCCCTGCTGCAGGAGCACCGTGGACCCCTCCTCAAATGCCCGGCAGGGCCTAGGCAGGGAGTGTTCCGGGGCTGGGGGAGTGGCAGGACCCACAGCAGACCTGCCTCCCTGGCCCCACAGCACCGTGTTGGAAGCTGCCCTGGAGCTCTCAAAGGACCAAGGACAATTAGCACTCCTGGTCTCCGCCCAGCCAAGTGGAAAAGCCAAGGAAGTCGCTCCAGGGAGCAGAGGCTCCCCCGAAACCTGGAAGGCCTCACACCCGGCCTCCACTCGGACACCGCCTCTGCCCTTCCCAGGCTACTGGACATACCAGTCAGCTCTACAGACATTTCTCCTGAATGCAGCCCGGGGGCCCCAGGCCCAAGTCTGATTTTCTGTCTGCAGCGGTCTCCGCAGCTCAGAGGCTGGGAGGTCCCATGCCGAATTTCCCCCATATCAGAGCAAGCCCACAAGTCCCCAAGGCACTGTTCTCACCACGGGCTGGGCTTAAGCTGGAAGCCAGCACTCAGGCATGATCCAAAAACTGAATGCAAAGAAGGGCATCTCGCCCAGACCTTTTGACTTTTATAATCCGGGTCTCATGACATAACACCAAAAGTGTTCAGTTTTTAGCTGAAACTCACTTGCCATACCAAAAACCAGAAAAAGCAGAAACTGAATGAAAAAAAGACGATCATTAGATGCCATGATGGTTAATGTTATGTGTCAATGTGACTGGACCACAGGGTGCCCAGATATTTATCAAGCATTATTCTGGGTGTTTCCACAAATGTGTTTTTGGATGAGACTAACGTCTTAACTGATAGAGTAGAGCAGCTTGCCTTCCGTAAGGTGGCGGACCTTATTCCATCAGTTGACGGTCTGAATAGGAAAAAAGCCCGCCTCTCCTCCAGGTAGAAGGGAGCTCTCCGGGAGACGGCCTGCAGACGCCGCCTGTACCCCTGGCTCTGTTAGGTCTCCACCTGCCGGCTTTCGGACTGGGACCGCACCCCCGTCTCTCCCGGGTCTGGAATCTGCCAACCTAAACTGCCGATTTGGACTTGCCAACCACCACATTCACAAAGGCCAATTCCTAATAATCAATTGACCAATCTCTCTTCCTCTGACTCCATATCTGTGTACACACACACATACGCATCTTACTGGCTCTTCATTTCTGGAGAACCTGACTGATACAGATGGCCGAAGATACTAAGAGACAAAGATGAGAAAAGTATCTGATGGAGATTTTAAAGCAGCCATCATAAAAATGCTTCAAAGGATAACCATGTACACACTTGAAACACGCTAAAAAGGTAGAAAGTTTCAGCAAACAAATAGAAGATACAAAGAAGAACCAAGTGAAAAACTTAGAACTGAAAACCACAATAATCAAAATAAAAATCTAAATGGAAAGGTACAGGGCGCCTGGGTGGCTCAGTGGGTTAAGCCTCTGCCTTCGGCTCAGGTCATGGTCTCAGGGTTCCTGGGATCGAGCCCCGCATAGGGTTCTCTGCTCCGTGGGAAGCCTGCTTCTCCCTCCTCTCTCTGTCTGCCTTTCTGCCTACTTGTGAGCTCTGTCTGTCAAATAAATAAAATCTTTAAATGGAAAGGTACAACAACAGAATGGAGCAGACAGAGGAAAAAATCCATGAACAGTAAAAGAAAACAATAGAAGTTACCCAGTCTGATAAGCAGAGAGAAACCCGACTTTAAAACAAAAACAGGGCACCTGGTGGCTCAGTTGGTTGAGCCTCTGCCTTTGGCTCAGGTCATGATCCCAGGATCCTGGGATCCAGCCCCGCATCGGGCTCCCTGCTCAGCGGGGGGTCTGCCACTCCCTCTCCCTGTGCCCCTGCTTGTGCACATGCTCACTCTCTCTGTGTGTCAAATAAAGAAATAAAATTGTTATAAATTAAAAATAAAACACAAAAACAAGAAAGAAACAACAGAACCTGAGCAACCTGTGGGACTATAATGAAAGATCGAAGATTCATGTCATCAGAACAGCAGAATACAGGAGAAAGAGGAGAAGGCTGAGAAGTACTCAAAAAAGTAGTGCCTAAAAGCTTTCCACATTTGGCAAGAAACATAAACCCACAGATTCAAGAAGTTAAATCCAAAGAAATCCATAATAAGGCATAGCATAGTCAAAATTAGGAAAAGTAAAGACAAATTACTGAAACTGCTATGAAAGAAATGACACCTTACTGACAAGGGGAAAACGATTCTAAATAATCCACGGGTCAAAGAAGAAATCTCAAGGGAAATATAAAAATACACTGCACTGAACAAAAATGAAAATACAACATGTCAAAATTGAAGGGCACGGCGAAAGCAGCATCAAGAGGGAAATTTAAAGCACAAATACATATATTACAAAAGAGGAAAAATCTCAAATGGATAGTCTAAGCTTCCACCTCAAGCAGCTAGGGGAAAAAAAGAGCAACATAAACCCAAATCAATCATAAGCAAGTAAATAATAATGTAAGACGACAAAGGGGTCTGAGTGTCTCAGTCGGTCAAGCATTCAGCTCGTGATCTCAGCTCATGTTCTGATCTCAGGGTTGTGAGTTCAACCCATATTGGGCTTCAAAAGAAAAGAAAAGGAAGAAAAAAAAAGAAGAGAAAAGAAGGAAAGGGAAGGGAAGGGAAGAGAAATAAGAGACTAAAATCAACAAAATTGAAAATAAAAACAATAGAAAAAAATCAATTTTTTAAAACTGGTTCTTGGGGCACCTGGGTGGCTCAGTTGGTCAAGCAACTGCCTTCAGGTCAGGTCATGATCCTGGAGTCCCAGGATGGAATCCTGCATCGGGCTCCCTGCTTGGCAGGGAGTCTGCTTCTCCCTCTGACCCTCCCCCTTCTCATGCTCTCTCTTTCTCTCATTCTCTCTCTCTCAAATAAATAAATAAAATCTTTTTTTAAAAATTGGTTCTTAAAAAAAAAAAACTATTAAATTGACATACCTCTAATAATACTGAGTAAGAAAAAAGGAGAGAAGACAAATGATCAACATCATGAATGAAACAGGGGATACCACTACATAGACCCAGCTGCCATCGAAAGGTCAATGAAGGAATGCCACCAACAACTCGATGTACGTTCGACAACGCAGATGAAATGGAGAAAGTTCTCAAAACACACAAACTAGCACAACTCATCCAGTATAAAATAGCTAAATTTAATCATACTATAATTATTAAGGAAAGTGAAATTTTAAAACTTGCCCCCTAAAAAGGGCAGATATAGTGATCAATAGAATTGATGACCTAGAAATAAATAAATCCCCCTAAAAAGGGCAGATATACTGATCAATAGATTAGAATTGATGACCTAGAGATAAACTTACACTTACGATCAATTGGTTTTTTAACAAGGATGCCAAGACCATGCAATGGGGGAAAGAAGTCTTTTCGACAAATGGTGCTAAGACCACCAGAAGCTGAATCCCTACCACACACCACACGCAACATTGCGTCAAAGTGGTCATAGAGCTAAAGACGGGGACGAAAACTACCAAACTAACCAGCAATGCAGAAGCGAATCTTCATGACTTTGGGTCATGAATTCTTAGCTAGAACCCAAACGCACAATGGTGAAAATAAAAGCAGAAAAACGGGACTTCGTTAAAATAGAAATCATTTGTACTTCAAGTGGCACCATCAAGAAAATGAAAAGACAACCCACGGGATGTGAGAACGTATTTACAAATCATCTATCTGGTAAGTGTCTGACACCATAATAGATAGAGAAAAATTACAGGTCAATAGCAAAATGACAAATTAACCAATTTTAAAATGGGGAAAGAATCTGAAAATACATTTCTCCAAAGAAGACATATAACGGGTGCAATCAGCACATAAAAATTCTCATTATCATGAGTCGTTAGAGGAAATGCAAATCAAAGCCAAGATGAAATACCATTTCACTTCATGGGTGTTTGGTGGAATTTAAGTTAAATCTTAACAAGATGTTGTCAAGGATGTGGAGAAAAAGGAGGCTCGCGCACTGTTAGTGGGAACGCAGGCTGGCGCAGCCATGGTGGACGACAGCTTGGACCTCCCTCCAGAAGGTGAAGACAGAGCTGCCCTACAACCTCACAACCGCACTATGGGTATTTACCCCCGAAATTACAGGAACACTAATTGAGAGGAATACGTGTACCCTAATGTTTATAGCACGTTGTTTACAATAGCCGAGGTATGGAAACCTCCAAGTGTCCACGGATGGGTGAGGAAGAAGTGACGCGTCTACATACAAAGGAATGAAATCTTGCCGCCAGCCACAACAGGGGTGCAGCTAGAGAGCATAACGCTAAGTGAGATACGTCAAGCAGAGAAAGACAAATACCATACCTGCGTCGGCCTCCCAGCTCTGCGGGGAGCCTGCTTCTCCCTCTGACCTTGTCCCATCCTATGTTCTCTGTCACTCTCTCTCTCAAATAAATAAATAAAATCTTCAAAAAAAAAAAAAAAAGAAATCTCTAGACCCCGATTATAGAATTCTACCAATTCTCTAAAAAAGAAACAATACCACTTATATAAATCCCTTCTAGAAAATGGAAGAGGAGGAACTACTTCCTCATTCATTTTCTAAAACTTGTGTTGTCCTCATACCAATATCAGACAAAGACAATTCAAAAAAGAAGGAAATTACAGACCAAAAGCCCCATGAAAATAGATGCCAGAAGGCTTGATGAAATGTTAACTAATAGCACTGGGCAATAGAGAAAAATAACTGCACCATGACACGTGGGGTTTATTCCAGGATGTCAAGCTGTTTCAAAATTCCAAAGTCAGTCAGTGTAATCCACCACACGAACGAGCTAAAGAAAACATCACATCATCATATATGGAAACAATATTTTGTAAAATTCAACGCCCGTGCATGATAAAACCTCTCAGAAAGGAGGAACAGGGGACACACCTCAGTGTGATAAGGAGCATCCACAAAAAAACAAAAAAAACCTGCAGTTCACGTTATATTGAATTTTTCCCTATGATTCGGAGCATGGAAATAGGATTGTTCTCCCCATTCTTAACCAACACACCGCTGGAAGTTTCAGCCGGGGCACTAAGGCATGAAAAGGAGCTGGAAGGCATATGAACATACGTAGGCCTTGTACGCTGAAAACCACGAAATTCCGATTAAAGAAACCAGAGGAGACCGACGTAAACGGAGAGAAGTACCATGTTCCTGGATCGGAAGACCCGGCAGAGAGAAGACGCAATCCCCGCACATGGAACAAAACGAGAAAGGCCAGTGATTTATTTACAGCACGGCCACCGTGATGAGGACTGTGTGGTTTTGGTGAGAGGGACACATAGGTCCCTGGAACAGAAACAGACGCACGCGCGTCTGCCTGGCTAAGTCAGAGGAACATACAACTCCTGACCTCGGGGTTTTGAGCTCAAGCCCCACGTTGTGTGTAGAACTTGCTTTAAACAGGAAAGCAACAGAGACAGACCGACACAGAATCCAGCCAACTTCCTGGGCAGAGTGCAAAAGCGATTCAATGGAGAAAATACAGCTTTTTCAACGAGGGTGCGCGAGGAACCAGACATTCGTAAGCTCAGAAAGTAAGGGAGGAAGGGAAGACGGGAGGGAGACGTGGGAAGAGAAAGTCTCAGCCTAAACCTCACACTTCATACAAAAATTAACTCAAAATGGATCTCAATATGCATGTTAAATGTAAAACAAACTTTTGTTTAAAAAAAGTAGAAGAAAATCTTCAGAATTTAGGACTAGGCAAAGAGTTTTTAGACTTGACCCCAGAAGCCCAATGCACAAAAGGAAAAGTAGATAAACTGGACTTTATCAAAATAAAAAATGCTTTTCCTGTGAAAAAAAAATGCTTGTTCTGTGAAAGAGCCAGTGAAGACTACGAAAAGTCCGGCTAATGGCTGGGGAAAATATCTGCAAGTCGTATATCTGACAAAGAAGTGGTTTCTAGAAGACGGAAACTCCACAGTAAAAAACGATCCAGACTGCGGACACAGGGTATGAAGAGAGGTTTCACGGAGAAGACGCAGGAACAGCGAGTGAGCACGGAAGGACACCAGCACCGTCCGCCGCCAGAGGCACGGGCTGCACAGAGTCACACTCACCAGGCGGCGGAAGGTAAAAACAACGGCAACGTCAGACACCGGCGGGGGCACGACGCGTCGCGCATGGCTGGTGGGCGTGTAAAAGAACACGGGCCTCTGGGAAATTTCCAATTCCTTAAAGAAGTGAGCACGCAACTACTGTACAACCCAGAAACTACACTCTTAGGCATCGACCCCAGAGACATGACAGCTTACGTTTGCACAGAAAACCTGTACACACGTGTGCACAGCAGCTATGTTCTCAATAGCCCCAAACTGGGAAGGGTCCAGAGGTCCTGTAACGCGACTGCTGGGCAGGGCGTGGCGTCGGCCACACCCAGGAATCCCGACGAATCCCCCAAGAACCACGTCAGTGAAAGTGGCCAACCCCAAAAGCAACACGCGTATGGCTCCCTTTACTAACCTCCCCGGAAGGACAGCGACGGCAGAGTAGTGGTTCCCAGGGGGCGTGGGGGGAGGGGAAGAGAGAAGGGGGCGTGGGTGCGGAGGGGCTACCGGGGGTCCTGCCGGGGTGGAAGCTTCTGTGCCCCCACTGGGTCGGGCTCAGCATTCTGGTTGCGGTAGGAGCCCCTGCATCATTAGAGGACACCGCGGACCACAGACTCCAACAACTGCATGCAAACCCTCAGTTACCTCCAACGATCCCCGTCTCCCCTGCAGGTCCCCCCTGCTGCACCCCCTGGGAGGCTCCGGCCAGAGCCAGACGCCGCCCACTGTCCCCAACCCACACTGTCTTCTCCAGCACATCCCGGTTTTACCTCAGACGCTCCTCTCGTCAGGTGGCTGCATCGGACCTGGTGGGTTTCCCTGAAAACTGTTTTCCTGGCTCTGCTTCTCCCCAGCCCCGGTGGTGCTCCCCAGCCCCGCCGCCCCTTCCTTCCTACTTGGCTTCTGAATGTTGGAGACGCCCGCAGCCGCGTCCCAGAGCGCCCGCCTTCGGCCTTCTCTGCCTCTTCTACACTCCCTGCCCAGACAGTCGTCCCCTCCCGGAACGCTGAGCACTGCCCCGACCTCAGACAGACCCCCCAGCCCTGCCGTCTCGTCTGACTCCCCGTCACACACCCGGCCGCGCTCTCGGCGTGTCCCTGCATGGCAATGGCTCCCTGAAACAGTCTGTGGCCAAAGCTGGGTCCTTGGGCTCCGCGACCCCCCGCGGAAACGAAACCGAGCAAAGGTCTGGCTCCCCAGTCTCCCTTCTCAAGGAAAGGCACCACCCTTCGCAGCGGGGGAGGTCACACCCTCTCGGGGCCCTCCCTCCCCCACCCTCACAGACCGGCTCCGCTTCCCTCCTGCTGCCCGTCTGAATGGACTCGTGCTCCTGGGCAAAAATGGGGGTCAGTCCTGCGACTTCTGGTAACTCCTGGGTAAGCGAAGGTTCTGCAATCACTTCCAGGAGAAAACGGTCTCGATTCAGCAACGAGTCGGTCCCAGCTGGCGACCGACTCCGCAGCTTTACCCGGAGAGCGCCTGCTCTCTCCGCCCCTGCCCTGGGAGATGGAGGCTGCGCCCTCCTCGCCGCTCCACGCCTGCCCCTGCTCTTCCCTCCACGTGCTGTTGGGCCACTGACCCCGCCACTATCCAAGCAGGGGAGGGACAGCAGGGGGGACAGGCGAGCTGTGCCGTGCATGGCGCTGTCCCGAGACCCTCGCATCTCTCTGGGCCAGACACAATCTCCTGCGGACCTGTCTCGCTCAGGACCCCATCTGACTCCACTGACTTTCCCAAAATGAGGCCGGCCACTTCTCCTCCCGTCGGGGACGCCCCCGCCCCACCTCCGCCGGTCGTCAGCAGTCCGTTCTGAACAGACGTTCTCCGCTGAGACGTCACCATCCCCCTGGTCAGAACTGAAAAGGGCTCCAGGCTGCCCCTACCCCCGGGCCACAGCTGGTCGGCGAGAGGCAGTCACATCACACACCCTCCTCTCCCGTTCCCAGCATCAAGCGTGCCCTCCGTCTCTCTCTCCATCTGCCCCATGGCGACGGGCCAACGGCTCTCCCTCGACACACAGGCACGGTCTCAGGCCTTCCCGCTCAACGACACGTCAGAAAACCATAAAAGCTGCACTCACTGGGCTGGAAGAGAGGGATACGCTCTCTCTCCAAAGAACCCCCTTTAAAAGCCTTGTCCGATTTACAACAACCCTCCTGTTCATGTGCAGAGTGGACCCCGATCCCGGACCCTGCCCCGGGCACCAGCCTCACAGCTCACCGCTGTCACGGCGTCCTGGCGCCTCGCCAAAGCTCCAGAGCACAATCCCACAGCACCTGCCAATCTGGCTTCCAGACCTCGCCAGGCCTTGCTTTCACGCGGCTCCTCGTCCTCCTCCGTCGTCTTCAAAGCACTGGCCATCGTCAGGCTTCTACCGAAGGCCTCCTGCTCGCCACGGTACGAGGAGCATCTCGGGGAGTGCCCAGGGTGTGGGTCCCAGGCAAAGCCCTGTCTGAGGAATCTCTGTGGCTCTCTGGACCAGAGCCTCCTGCCTTAGGGTCAGGCTCCTGTGCAGCCCCTCCCCCACAGGGCACAGACCCACCGGTCTGAGTCACCTGGGCCGACGGCCAAGTCCCAGCGGGCACCGAATGCTGCTCTAGGTTTCTGTTGTTCAGGTGGGGCTGGCGGGGATGTGGCCAGCTCAGAGCTATTTTCAGGGTCTGTCTTTGGGAAATTACCCTTTGATTGGCTGCAGGAAGAGAACAGCCAAGCCCCTCATACCGCCTTTGTGCCCATTCCTCTTTTCCTCAGTGGAACAGAGCCCGTTGTGAGACACGACTCGCACTCCGAGAAGGGATCTGGCTCAAGGGACACTGGGCCAGCTTCTCCTTAACTCCTTGTCTTCCCCGTGCCAGCCCAGGGAGCGCTTACCACACGTCTGCTGGATACCCAGCCCTGAGACCTACCTGGCTCTCTGTGAACCCACGGAGAAGGCACAGGGCAAAGGGTCCCGTTCTGTCCCTTTCCTCCCGCCCATCACGCCACCAGACCACACCACCGTCATTTCCTCCCCAGGCTCCTCGAGGCTGGGGAGCACAGGGTTCAGGGGCTTGTCGCCCAACCCCACAGCCGCGTACAAGTGGCAGGTTCGGCGTGAAACGTGTTGTGTCACGGGACCCTCTGCACAGTACCCACGCAGGGCGCACCCTAGCCATCCGGAACACAGCCATCAACCAGCTGTGCCTCGCCGGCCAAAGCTTCCAAGAGTCCTAGCTTGTGTGTACCTTCTCTCTCTACCTCCCAGAGCCCCTGGGGGCCTAATTTAATCGTGCTCATGCCCTGGGGGCTCATGGGCTTTAGGGGGTGGACGGTAGCAAGGGGTTCGTCACGTGAAAAAACAAACAGCACTGTGCTCCAGCGCTCATGGCAGAGTCCGCCAGGCAGAGCTTCACGTGGGGGCAGGCGGGAGCGAGACAGGGCACCAGGCGAGGGCCGTATACACCGCTGGGACGGGGAGGCACTCTCA
This sequence comes from Meles meles, assembly GCF_922984935.1. Lineage (NCBI taxonomy): Eukaryota > Metazoa > Chordata > Mammalia > Carnivora > Mustelidae > Meles > Meles meles. Next base: position 181,544 of record NC_060076.1, read on the forward strand.
TGGGCAAGACGCTCAAGAGGAAACAGTGCCAGAGAGACGCAGCAGAAGACACGAATGCGCAAGGCACACGCTCTGACCCCAGATCCCAGCACCATGGAGAGGTCTCCCCGCACGTCGGCTCCGTGCAGTGCGCGGCCCTGCCCTGTCTTCCCCAGGCAGCCTCAGGACAGGGAGAGGCCAGCAGGCTTCACTGCCCCCCACTCCATCCTGAAAACCCCGCCGGGATGGCATAGTTAGGAGCTCCCAGCAAGCTGCCAGCAATCCTAGGGACTGGAGCAAATTCAACAAGCTCTCCATGCCTCAGTTTCCTCCTTGTACAATGGGGTTCTCCAGATGATTCTGTGACTTAACAGGGAGGAGACACTTCACGCGGGGCCTAACAGCGAGCCTGCAGGGACCTGAGGGACCGCGCCGTGGCCGCCTCAATGATCCGCAGCAGCAACTTTTCTGGAAGTGTCCGCCCGGCCCTCAGTGTCACTCATACGAGACGCTGCCTGGAGACTCTAGGACCAGGGCCGAGAGTGTGAGTGGACAGTGGGCAGTTGGTGGAGCCATCGGAAGGAAGGGGCCTAGATTTCATCCTACGGCAGATGAAGGAGCTTGGAGTTGGGCAGAGGCTCCTAGGTCAGAAACATCACCCCAAATGAGGCTGCAGGAGCTCCAGGGCCCGTCCACGGTCCCAGGGCCAAGGCACAACTCACAACTCACATTGTAGAGGATGTCGGTCCAGCCCTCCATGGTGATGCACTGGAAAACCGTCAAGATGGCGAACAGGATATTGTCGAAGTTGGTGATGCCGAAGTTGGGGCCTGGCCAGTACTCCCGACATTCTGTGTCCCCCTCACACAGCCGGGCTGGGGCCTCCTTGCCGCAGGGGAAGTCGCCCACGGGATCTGGATCTGCCAAGAGAAGAGTAAAGCACAGACCCTGAGCCCAGAATCACCAAGTGCCCCCACCCCTGCTGGGATTCCTGGGTTGCGGAGACCTCATCACGGGGAGGGGCGAGGGCAGGAATCAACCACCAGTGCGAATCTTCCGTCAACGTCCCACCATCCCTCCGTGCACCGGCTCTCTCGTGCCCACACCTGCCCTCCCCGAGCTCAGACCAACCCTCCCAGGAACTACTGGTCAACCTCTCCCTCTCAGCTAGAACCTGCCCCTCACGGCTGAGGCACGCTCAGGACTTACGCACCTGAAAATCGAAAAAGACCAAGTCCTGACGTCCAGTTCTTCCCACCACTACCACCCTGATGTCTCCCTCACAGTCAAGCCGCCCCAAGACTCCTGACCGGCAGGTCTGCCTGTCACTCCGGAGCCGCCGCAAGCTGGAGTCAGCCACTGCGGTCCCTGCTCACCAGGCAGGTCGGCTCAGAGTCCAGCCAGCAGGGACGCAGAGGGTGGCTGGGGGTCACAGCGCCCAGGCCTCACAGCACGGGCCCCTGCGGAGTCTACACGTTTCCACCAGCTGAGATAAGAAGCTTTTTAAAAATCATGAATGATTTAAACTTTGGTAAGAGCTTTCTCTGCATCGAGTGACATGATCTGCCTCCCTGCAAGTCACCCAGAACCGCACACATTCTGCCCACGTCCGCCAAAACCGCCCGGCCGCAGCCATCTCTCCGGGTCGTGACATTAGCCGCCCGAGCCTGTTTCTGCCATTGCCTTCCTGGAGCGGCCTCGCTCAGAGCCCTCCCCTGCCTTCCCGACCTCTCTCAGAATAAGACTCCGAGTTCCCACCACGGCCTCGAAGCCCACGCGGCTTCCCCTCTGCTCCCACGGCCCCTCCCCCGGCCTCTGCACGCACCGGGCCCTGGAGCCGGAGCTCTCTGGCCCAGCAGCTGCCCAGCAATCCCTCTCACTGCTCTGACGGCTGCTCAGGGGTCACCTCAGGAGACAGGCCTCCCGGGCTGGTTTCCCTGGTTCCCGTGAAGCAGGCTCCCCAATTACTATATTGCCAATGCTCCCTTCGTTTTTCCCCAGAAGTTACTATCATCTCTGATCACCGCGTCTCTGTGTCTGCTCAGGTGTCTGTGCCCTCCTGGAGGTGGTGTGTGTCCCCCACTGGCACAGGAGCTCCCCGGTCCACTGGACTCCCAGGCAGGGCCTCCAGGATGAATGAGTCCGAGGGGCGCCGCCAGGCCTCACCTGTGCTGTTGGGGAAACAGGCCTTGTGGAACTTGCCCATGTAGAACTCGAGGCCGATGATGGCGAACATGAGGATGGCAAAGAAGAGAAGCAGCCCGATCTGCAGGAGCGGGACCATGGCCTTCATGATGGACTTGAGCACCACCTGCAAGCCTGGGCCAGAGCAGCCACAGCAGGGCAGGTCAGAGCGGCGGGGGCGGTGCCGGGGCTCGGGGGGTGGGGGGCAGACCAGCCGGAGCCTGGGCTGGGCAGCACTGGGGGCCGGTGCTGGGCTGGGCACTGTCCAAGTTGGGGATGAGCAGGGAGTACAGGGAACCATGAGTTTGGGGGAGCAGCCTGCACTTACAGGGGAGTCCTCGGGTGGGAGACCAAACAGGAAAGTCCCTGGGGTGGGAGACCAAGCATAGCCTTGGCGGAAGTGGACAGAATAATGTCCCAAAGCAGGGGAGAGGCAGGGTGCGGGGCGTCAGAGTACAAAGTCCGGGGGAGAGACGTGGACTATGAAGGGCTCCGTGGGGAGCGAGAAGAGTCTGAGGGGGAAGGGGGCAGTGCTGGGAGGGAGAAGCAGAAGATTCGGGAGGCCGAGAGCAGGAGACCCTAGGGGGGCGTACAGGAGTTCCCGACAGACACAATTGCTTAGGGACAGTGAAGCAGGGGGCCCGCCCCCAGGAGCGTCTGACCACTACCCCAGCACGGGTGTGCCCAGGCCAAAGGAACCAGCACACAGGGAGGCTCAAGCCCACGACCCCCTTTCCAGCTGGCCCCAGCTCTTAGATACAGGCCTGAGCCTTTGCCTGGCAAGGTCTTGGGGCAGAATGAGGGTTTTCCTGTAGTGGCCTCAGGGGGACACAGCTCTCAGTCCCTGCCCACCCGGGGCTCTGAGAAAAACCCAACCCCATGGTAACCTTGGCCCTCCTGCCCGGCTGCTTGAGCGGCAGAATCCAAGAGCATGTCTTAACCCGGCCTTCGGTGTCCACAGCCCTGCGGAGCCTAAGGCCAGTTGGGGGGTCCCTTGCAGCCTCTGGCTGTGGGCTCAGGCCCCTGCCCTCTAGCTTGCTCAGTCTCTCATCTGTACCTCAACCCCAGAAAACAGAGCAGAGCTAGAAATAGAGCAGAGAATGTGAAGAAAATAACGCTTCCAGCTGGGGAAGCCAAGTCAGGGCAAAAGAACTGAGCCACTCGCTGGGCTGTCCCAGAGAATTTCAAGGCTTCTTCATGCCTGGTTCCTGGGGGTCGGGAGACCTGAGCTTAGAGTCACGAGAGCCAAAGAGGTCCCTGGTTAGGGCTTAAATGTGTCCGTGGCTGTGGTGAGGCTGGGGGAGGAGGTCAGGAGTCCAGGCAGGCTTGGGCCTAATGGCTCTTGCCAGACTCACTCGGAATCCCAGACACCAGCTTCAGGGGCCTGAGCACACGCACAGCCCGCAGGGTCCGCAGGTCAAAGTCAGTGCCAGCCGTGGCCAGGATCCTGGCAGGAAAGAGAAGGAAAGAGAAGGTAAGAGAACCTGTGCCCCACCCCTCACATCCTTTTTCCCAAGAACGGGGACACCATGTCACTTCTGTCCCCTACTGTCCAAGCACAGGGCAGGGACTGAATTCAGGCGTCCCCGCAGGAATGTTAGCAACAGCTGCTTCAGGTGCAACCATCGCTCTGGCTCAAAGGGATCACCTGAGAGGACCCTTGGTCTCTGACGCCTGGCCTGGCCTTGAGTCTGCCCTGCAGCTAAACCCAAGCCAGACCAGGCCCCCACACCAACCCCAGCCGCGTGGCAAACAGCCTCGAGAGACGTGGGGAGGAGTGAAACGGGTGACGCGGAGGCTGAGCAGACTCACGCTCTCTTCCCGTTCTTTCAGGCGAACGGCGGTGTGGGGCAGGGAAGGTGGAACAGAGGCTTCGGGGACTCGGGAAAGACGTCATAATCAGTCCGTTGGCAGAAAACATACTCCAATGCCTTCCATTTCAGAAAACAAAAGATCTGAGACCTACCTCTCGGTACCGCACATTTCTCTACTCCCTTCACACCAAAGCTCAGTCAGAGGGTCAGTCCTGGGTCGGACCTTGCCGTCCCGTCCCCTTTAGGCTCCCACACACACCTCTCCGCTGAAATGCTGCTCGAGCCCGTGCCTTGCCAGCTCCGGTGGTCCAGTCTCCTGCTCCAAACGGTTCCTTCTCCAGCCTTTGGCCAACTCTCTCATTTCCCTCAAACTCCCCAGGAGCCCCTCCAGGTCTCGACGGCCACCTCTGCCTTGTGCACCAGCCTTGGGAGGTGGCGGCCCTGGGGCCCGCTCCCAGCAGGGTCTAGCCCTTGGCTCTGAATGCCACCGAGTGCTTTCCACTCCTGGTCGCACCGCTTTAACCCAGATCCGGACGGAGGACTCATACATCCAGCTGCCCTTTTAACCTTTCCACCTGGCTATCAAAAAGCGTAGCGAGCATTACACAATTAAAGAACCGTAATGTTTAAAAGTGTTGAAACATGAACTTCTTCAGAGAGTTCAGAGCCGCTACACTGTGGCGACTAAGCTTGATTCTACCGCAGCCTTGCTTCTTCCCCAGTCCCCACTCTCTCAGTGCTCCTGGCCCACGTTATTTCAGCCCAAACAGTCCTCTCTCCCCTCACTCTACACACCAGGCACCAACAGTCCCGGCGGTTCTGCTCGTAGAATGTGTCCCCGACTCATTCGAGTGTGAGCCCCGGAGAAGGCTCTGCGCCCCCTGCTCGAGATGCACGAATAGAATTTGAGGCAGAGCTGAAACTCCCAGTGGAAAAAGGAAGAAAGGCAACAAGAAAATATCTGTTCAAACCAGAAGTCCAGAGCACATGAAGAAGCCCCATGCTCCGAGAGACTTCCAACGATCAGAATTGACTACTGGAAGATTAACTTTGTTCTGACAAAATCGACACGTACGAAAGAAACGCAGCCAGAAACAGGCCCGGGTCTTAAAGACCAGCCAGTCCGGGCAACAAGCAAACAGCAGTAAGTGACGGTTTGCGAGCGTGAGCGGATTGGAAAATAGTACAGAAGCTAGTCCTGAAGAACTCGCCCGCAGACGTCAAGAAGCCGAAGAAGGAACAAGAGAGAGAAATTAAGCAAACCGGAGGTCAGACCACATGCTCAGGACACACCCAGTGCGGCTGCCGAAGGGCACGGGCCAGAGGGTGAAGAAGCGGCATTTGAGGGGCAGCAGGAGAGAAGGTCACAGAACTCAAAATGACTTTTTACATCGAAAGTGCACTACAAGTACCCATCGAATAAAGAAAATACATCCGACTAGAAACAGGGAGGAACGGCAGAACGTCAAGGATGAAAAGACGGCCTTAGAAGTTGCCAGAAAAAAAAAAGAAAAGACAAAATATCTTCTAATAGTGAAAAAGGATAATTGAAAAGAAAAAAAAACTTCACTTTGGCAAAAATACATGTCAGAAGGCAGTGAGTTATACCTTCCAAGAGCAGCAGAAATTCGCCATAGAATTTATGTCCAGCTAAACTGTCAATGAAGAGTGAGGGCAAAATAAACGTATTTTCAGGGGCACCTGGGCGGCTCAGTTGTTGAGCCTCTGCCTTTGGCTGAAGTCATGATCTCAGGGTCCTGGGATTGAGCCCCGAATCAGGCTCTCTGCTCAGCGGGGAGTCTGCTCCTCCTTCTCCCACTCCTCCTGCTGTGTTCCCCTCTCACTGTCTCTCTCTCTTGTCAAATAAATAAAAATCTTTTAAAACAATTTTTTCAGATATAAAAGAAGTCATCACCCCAGATTTCAACACAGTCAAAAAGTCCAGCAAAGCTCCTATCACAGTCTGAAGGGCTGAATACCAAAACTCAGTAAGGCTACCTAAGATTAAAACAAAATTAGCAGCTTTGGGACTCCTGTGTGGCTCAGTCAATTAAGCGTCTGACTCTTGGTTTCTTCTCAGGTCATGACCTCAGGGTCATGAGACTGAGCTCCGAGTTGGGCTCCGTGCTGGGCATGGAGGCTGCTAAGAGTTTCTTTCCCCTTCTGCCCCTCCGTCCACTCACACATGTGTGCTCTCTCGCTCTCTCTCTCTCTCAAATGAATGAGTCTTTTAAAAAAATTAGCAGCCTTGATGTATAATAGAGTTCTAGTCTTCTACATCTTTCCTATCTCACTATCTATCAAACTCTCCTCCTCACAAATATAGAACATAGCCTTTTTTGAGTACATGGGAATATCTTTGACAACTGCCCACGTCCAAGGTGCCTGCGTGGTGCGGTCATTTGGGCGTCTGACTCTCAGTTTCAGCTCAGGTCTGATCTCAGGGTCGTGAGATGGAGCATCGTGATGGGTTCCAAGTTCAATGAGAATTCTGCTCGAGTTTCTCTCTCCCTCTCCCCTGCCCCTCCCTGCCTTGAATAAATAAATCTTTTTTAGAAGAGAGAAAATCACCCATATCCTATATCACAAAAAAAGCCTCAGCAAATTTGAAAGAATTAGTAACACACATTATCACGCTTCTGCTATTCAATAAATGTATTTAAAGAGAATACAACTATAAAAACACACTGTAAAAGAAAACTCGTATGTACAGAAACCCTCAAAATGTACAACTAAATAACTCATTAACTAAAAAGTAAAAAGACAAATTACCAAATAATTAGAACCCATCAACAATGAAAATACCACATATTACAATGTGTGGAGTTCTGTGAAAGGGATGTTTAAGGGGAAATTTATAAAGCTAAATGATTTTATTTTTTTAAAGACTGAAATAACCAAGCACAGATATGTCTCAAGAATCTTAAAAAAGAACAGAAGAGGGGGCGCCTGGGAGGCTCAGTTATTAAGCATCTGCTTTCGATTTAGGTCATGATGCCAGGGTCCTGGGATTGAGCCCCTCATTGGGCTCCCTGCTCTGTGGGGAGCCTGCTTCTCCCTCTCCCTCTGCCCCTGCTTGTGTTCCTGCTCTCGCTGTGTCTCTATCAAATAAATAAATAAAATCTTTAAAAGAAAAAGAAAGAAGACTAAATTTACAGAAAAGAGAAAAGTGGAAATAATAAAGTTAACCGTAGACACGGTTCAATCAGAAAATAGAGAAATAACAGAAAGCTGAATCTGAAAGTTGAAAAAAATGAACAAGCTTCTGGCGAGAATCATCCAGAAAAGGAGAATGTGCACATTCTGAACACACCTGTACACAGACACACCTGTACACAGACACACCCGTACACTTGCACACCCACATGTGTGTACAGTCACACACTCACATAGACAGGACATAACCGCAGACAGGAGAGACTTTTAGAATCACAAAATAATATTATTAACAATTTTATATCAATGTTAAAATTTTGATGAAAGGGACATATCCCCCCAGAATGCAATTTTTCAAACGTAACCGAAGAAGCAGAAAACCTGCACAAGCCACAAACGACTGTATTGGTTTTCTATCGCTGTGTAAAGACTTGCTACGAAGTTAGTAACTTGAAATACCACCTGTTAGCTCACAGCTCTGTAGGTCAAAGTCAGGGCACACCGCAGCTAGGGTCTCGGCTTAGGGTCTCAGAAGGCTGAGATCCAGGTGTCAGCCAGTTTGTACCCTCATCCAGAGACCATTCTAGGGCAAGTCATGCTTCCCAGCCCCCTCGTGCTGTCTGCAGGAGGTATGGAGTCCCGCGGTCTCGCTGGCAGCTCTCAGCTCCTGGCAGCCATGCGCAGGTCCTCGCCACCTGGCCCTCGGGAGTCCCTCTCACACCTCTAAAAGCTCTCATTTTTACGAAGGGCTCAGTCCCTTTAAGAGGATCACCTAATTGGGTTGGTCCTTTCTGGTTAACTCAGTCAACTGTTTAGGAAACTAAGATGGAAGTGAGATCATATCCATGACCCTTCCCACACAGAAGGGGAGATGACCACAGGCAGGGACGGGGTCCTTGGGGGCTGTCTCAGGGTTCTGCCCACCAAAACCATTTACAAAACTGAATTTGGATTCAGGTTTCCTCTGGCAAACATCAGATCCAGATTATTGTACAAACGAGTTCTATGAACATCCAAAAAACAGATAATTTCTATGTTATATAAACTGTTTTGGAGAATAAAAATACAAGAAAAGCTCCCCAACTCATTTTATGACCCTAGGATAATCTGGATATAAAACTGGAAAAGGACAAGAAAATTTTATACATATCTCAATTATGAACACAAATCTTAAGTTACAAATTAGAATAAAACTCAAAAGTACATATTTTAAGAGTATATAATGGCTAGCTGAGTTGTCATAGGAACATAAGAATAGTTCAATAGTAGAATAACTATTAATGTACCCCACCGATTAAAAATCAAAATAGAAACCATGTCATCACGTCAAAAATTTCAGAGAGGGGCGCCTGGGTGGCTCAGTGTGTTAAAGCCTCTGCCTTTGGCTCAGGTCATGATCTCAGGATCCTGGGATCCAGCCCCGCATCGGGCTCTTTGCTCAGCAGGAAGCCTGTTTCCTCCTTTCTCTGCCTGCCTCTCTGCCTACTTGTGAACTCTCTCTGTCAAATAAATAAAAAAAAAAAATTTTTTTTCAGAGAAATTATTCAATAAAATTTCAATATCATTAGGCAAGAACTAGGGCTAGAAAGAAAATTCCCTTAAACTGACAACATGTGTTAGGAGCAACCCTCTTCAAATGCAGGGAAAATACAAGATTTCTACTTAAGATCATACGGAGGTCCTAGCCAAGGCAATAAAAAAAGAAAAAGAAATAAAATATATAAAGATTAAAAAGGAGAAAACAAACTGTCATATTCACAGATAATGTGATTTTTTTTAAGATTTTTTTTTTTTTTTTTTTTTTGACAGACAGAGATCAGAAGCAGGCAGAGAGGCAGGCAGAGAGAGAGGAGGAAGCAGGCTCCCCGCTGAGCAGAGAGCCTGGTGCGGGGCTCGATCCCAGGACCCTGGGACCATGACCTGAGCCGAAGGCAGAGGCTTTAACCCACTGAGCCACCCAGGCGCCCCTACAGATAATGTGATTTTTTATATAGAAAACCCAAAAGCGTACACAGAAAAACTATAAGAGCTAATTAGAAAGTTCAGCAAGTTTATGTAATACCAAATAAATATTCAAAAATAGAATGTGTTTTGGGGCACCTGGGTGGCTCGGTAGGTAAGGTGTCTGCCTTTGGCTCAGGTCATTATCTCAGGGTCCTGGGATCAGGTCTCACATCACTCCCCGCTCATCGGGGAGTCTGCCTCTCCCTCTACCCCTCGCCCCTGTTAATGCGTGCTCTCTCTCTCTCCCTAAGAAACAAACCTTTAAAAACAAAATGGATTGTTTTCACTTACAATTAGAAAATACAATTTTTAAAAACTATCGTTCTAATGGGCCTGGAGTTAGAGAGCGCTGATGGCCGCACAGCTCTGACCAGACTGAAGGCCACTGAGCGGCGACTCCAGAGGGTGAGTGTCGTGTTGTGTGAATTGTGTCTCAGTAACGCTGTCATAGAGATACTGTTCGTAATAGCAACAAAATCAGAAGTATCTAGGAATAAACTCAATAAAATAAGTATAATATCTTAATAATAAAAGTCACAATACATTCTTGAGAAACCAAGCAATATTAAGAATGAACCATATTAACAGATGAGACAGTTCAACATTCGATGTTCCTTTTCCCCAAATTAATCTACATAATTTCAGGACAATTACGATAAAAATCCCAACAGACCTCATATGTAGAAAATCCTAAGTTTGTAAACAACAACAACAAAAAAAATCCACCAAAAACTACCAGAACTAATGAATTCAGCAAAGTTTCAGGAAATAAAGTCAAAACAAGAAAATAAGTTTTATTTTAAAGGGGTGTCTGGGGGCCTCATTTGTTAAGTGTCTGCCTTCAGCTCAGGTCATGATCCCAAGGGTCCTGGGATGGAGCCCCGAGTCGGGCTCCCAGGAAGCCTGTATCTCCCTCTCCCACACACTCCCCCACCCCGCTTGTGTTCCCTCTCTTGCTGTGTCTCTGTCAAATAAAGAAATAAAATCTTTAGGGGAAAAAAAATTTATTCTATACACTTGCAATGAACAAACAAAAAAGGAAAAATTTTTAATCCATTTACAATAGTATCAAGAAAGAGTAAAAAACTTAGGAATAAAATTAACCAAGGAGATGAAGGAAATTAAATTTCCTGAAGGAAATTAAAGAACACTCAGCAAGCGTGAAGACATCCCGTGTCTTTGAACTGGAAACCGTAGTATTATTAAATGTGTACACTATGCAACGCAAACTACAGAGTCAATGTAATCCCTATCTACCAAAACTCCAATGACATTTTTTGCAGAAATAGGAAAATTCCTCCTAAAATTCACATGGAATCTCAAAGAACCCCGAATAAACAAAACAATCTTGAAAAAGAACAAAACTCAAAGACTCACACTTTCTGATTTCAAAAGTTACTACAAACCTGCAGTAATCAAATAGCGTGGTCCTGGTATAAGGACAGACAGAGAGACCCACAGAATGAATCAGCAACTCAGAAATAAGCCCTCCCATACACCGTCACTGATTCTCAGTAAGAGGGTCGACACCATCCCCTGGGGAGAAGACAGTGCTTTTACCAAACTGGGTGGGAGATCTGAAGAGCCACATGAAAACAGTAAGTTGGACCTTATTGTACGTCCAAGCGCGACTCAGAACGGGTCTTTACTTACCCAAACAGAAGACCTTAAACTAGGAAACTACTGGTGGGGGGGGGGGGGCAGGAGAAAACCTTCATGGCATTGGATTTGGCAATGATTTCTTAGATATGACACCAAAAGCATGGGCAATAAAAGGAAACACATTGGACTTTATCAAAATTTAAAACTTTTGTACATCCAAAGGCCCTATCAGGAGAGTGAAAAGACAACCTACAGAATGGGAGAAAATATTCACAAATCATTTATCTGATAAGAGATTAACATCCAGAACACACAAAGAACGCCTACAACTCAATAACAACAAAAACCGAATTTAAAAATAGGCAAATGACTTGAATGACTATTCCTTAAAAAAAAAAAAGATACGCAAATGGCGAAAACATACATGGAAAGATGCTCAGCATCACGAGCCGGAGGGGAGCGCGGGTCAGAGTGGCTCACACCCACCAGGACGGCGATGAGGAGGGAGGAGCGCCGGGCGCTGGCGAGGACCCGGGGGAGCGGGGCCGGCACCGCGGGAGGGGGTGCAAGACGGCGCGGCCACTGTGCAAACCGACGGCGGTTCTCGGACACGCTGGACGGAGGGAAGCGATGGCGCACGCGAGTGCCACGCGACGGGATCCCGCGTGAGATAAGGACGGCGCGTGAAATTAGGTGACCCTGCACATCTTGGCACGAAGGACGTTTAAAACGACATGAAGGGGCAAAAACACGAGTTGTGAGATGATGATGGATCCGTGCAAAGACGTCCACGCGGGCACGAGCGCACAGGACACACGTGGTGCAAGTCGGGACACTCGCAGGCACGCGCTGGCCTCACAGCCACAGGTCAGGACAGCTGCCAGAGCCGGAGGGGAGCCTGACTGAGGGAGGGTCTGCAGGAGGACTCAACGCTCACTGCAGTGTCTCATTTCTCCCAGAGAAGCTCCCGATGCACCTGCCACAGGGGAAGGCCAGGGAGGGGCGCCTGGGGGCTCAGTCGTTGAGCGTCTGCCTTCGGCTCAGGTCATGATCCCGGGGTCCTGGGATCGAGGCCCGCCTCAGGCTCCCTGCTCAGCGGGGAGCCTGCTTCTCCCTCTCTCACTCCCCCTGCTTGTATTCCCTCTCTCGCTGTCTCTCTCTCTGTCAAGTAAATAAATAAAATCTTAAAAGAGAAAGAAAGAAAGAAGGAAGGAAGAAAGGAGTCAGTCAATCTCTCTGCATTATATCTGGGGTATGATGAAGAGAATTTGCCAAACACACCGACATCTGGAATGTGATTACATCGCATTCGCCCTGGCGTTCTAACTTTATAAATGCAACAGAAAAGTTTATTTAGACCTGTGATTTCAAGTTGAAGGCTAATAATTTGTAAAAAGTATTGGAACATTTTAACAAACTTACGATTCAACAACTTTACATTTTACTGGATACACAGCACTTGAGGACTTACGAAGATCCGGTTACAGTAAATTTTTTTTTAATTTATTTATTTGACAGACAGAGATGACGAGTAGGCAGAGAGGCAGGCAGAGAGAGAGAGGGGAGCAGGCTCCCTGCCGAGCATGGAGCCCGATGCGGGCACCATCGACCTGGGACCAGGTCCCTGGACCTGGGATGGGATCAGGCACCAGGACCCTGGGATCATGACCCGAGGCTTTAACCCACTGAGCCACCCAGGCACCCCCGGTTATAGTAAATTTATAAGTGAAATTTAAATGTTTGACACTAAGTTTGTGAAATGGGATAAAACATTTAGAGTCACCTCAAAAGCCACTGTTAAAAATTGCTAGAAGTATAAATATAATGTTTTGTAAGCTGAATCTAAAATTTCTCCATTTTACTGAGAAACGGTCGGCACGCGTGCCTGCGTGTGCGTGGTGCACGGCAGGGCGTCTCGGGTTACCTCTGCTGTGAGGTGATCCCCACGGATCCAGCTCACACCCATCATCTCACGGAGACACATTTAAACGAGCTGTGATGAGCTCCTAAGACCCCCCCTTCCCAGCGTTCCTACGTGTCCTGCGGCAGCCACGGGCACCCTGGTGCTCCTATCCCTGGTACTCACCGTCCTGATGCTCGAGCTGGAACTCGGGAACTTTGACCACCTTACTCCGGCTCCCCGTTCCCGCCAGCTCCCACTTCCAGCAGCCACAGATCTGATCTCTTTTCTCTGAGTTTGGTGTTTTGCTTTGTTTCGTTCTGGCTTCGGATCCACGTAGAAGCGAGACCATATGGCGCGTGTCTTCCTCCGCCTCGCCAGGTCCGTCCATGTAGTCACAAATGCATCTCAATGTTTTAAAAACCACATTTTTGTACTTGTGACTCTAATCAATTGAATATTGATTCTTAGAAACGAAAACAGTTTCTGAATAACAGTTTCTTTCATGCTCAAAATCCACTCTTTTTTTTTTTTTTATTCCTTAGGGGCGCCTGGGTGGCTCAGTGGGTTAAAGCCTCTGCCTTCGGCTCAGGTCATGTTCCCAGAGTCCAGGGATGGAGGCCCACGTCGGGCTCTCTGCTCAGCAGGGAGCCTGCTTCCTCCTCTCTCTCTGCCTGCCTCTCTGCCTGCTTGTGATCTCTGTCTGTCAAATAAATAAATAGTTTCTAAAAATTTATTTATTTATTTATTTGAGAGAGGGAGTGAGAGAGAGAGCATGAGAGGGGAGCAGGTCAGAGGGAGAAGCAGACTCCCCATGAAGCTGGGAGCCTGATGCGGGACTCGATCCTAGGACTCCAGGATCATGACCTGAGCTGAAGGCAGTCGCTTAACCAAGTCCCCCTGGTGCCCTCAAAATCCATTCTTAAGAGTACTGACAAACCAACATTTATCAGGGGGATTTCTTTTAAAATCAGACAAAAAAATAAGAATCCCCACCATAATTCTCACTTCACCTTATTAGAGAGTTCTAGCAAACACAAGAGAACATGAGAAAAAGGTAAGGAAATGAGTAGATAAAACGATTCTTTGCAAAAGCAACGATAAAACTCCCAGGAGCCGGTCGGAGCAGCCTCGCTCATGGCAGTCCCAGAACCGCAGCAGCCGCCTCCCCTGGGGTATGAGGAGCCCGGCCTGGGGGCGGAGGACAGGGGCGGGGACTGGGGCTGTGAGAAGTCCGTGGGCAGCCCTGAGGCCACTCGGTTTGGAGGCCCGCTGGCCAACCGCATCAGCTTGAACAGCACCCTGCAGGTTTGCGAGGACCCCTGACTTCAGCTTCTGCAAAGGACAGGAAACGGCCGGGGGCCTTCAAGGGAGAGGACAGAAGCAACGACAGAGAAGCGCGCGGAACGGCTGCGGGCAGGTGTACTGCTGGAGGCTGAGAAACAGCCAGAGCCGGCCGGAGGCCCCCGTCGGAAAGACAAAATCCGCCGACGGCACCCGGGCCCAGCGGCGTGACGAGAACGTAGGCGTTCGAGCTAAAGGGACCCCAGACGCCCCTGCTTGGAGGTACCGTGACACTCAACATCAGTCACACCGGCATCAGTGAAGACGAGCCACTTGGAAGCAACTGGACAGTGTGAGTGACCTCCATAAAGTCAACGGCCACATCTTATATACAAAAAGGGGGGAGCACTGAATAAAGGTGGGATTTACTGTAACCCTGGACAGACAGACGGAGCACACATGTTTAGAATTTGACTCTCTCTCCAGAAATCAACTTAGAGATTCTCAACAATTGAAGCTGTCCCAAAAGGAATTTTTTAAACTACGACAAATTGATCTCGGAATTTATCTGGAAAAGTAAAAAGGCAAAAAAATTGAAGAAAGGCTCAGAAAAACTTCAGAAAAGAAGAGCCAAGAGTAAAGGACTCGTTTAATGAGATACGAGATGCTTCCTTGAGCTCAGCAACCGGACCACACGCCGACGCGCAGAGCAAGGGCCAAGACGGTTCAGTCAGACACAGACACAGAGCCTGCTCTCCGCGGAAGCACTCAGGGGTCTGGCAACAGACCGAACGACAGGAAACTGAGCAACGGTCGAGTCTGATGGACAGAGGAAAGACACCGCCATCCACCTTCGAGGCATCGTGCCTCAGAAAGAGTCCAGGGTGGGGTGAAGATGCACATGTGTTTGGGGTCTTATCTATAAAAGCAAAATGGGAAATAGAGGACATGTCCAACAACAGAGTGTGGCCGAGGCCCGCCCACACGAGGCCCCCCGTGGGGGCAGCAGGGTGCCCTCCACATCCCCGCCACACGGTCCCAACTGTGTATTTTTAAGACCTGCGCGCAGAAAAATCTTGGAAAGAAATGTTGCAAAATATTAGCCGCAGTAACATCTCAGGACAGCCTGTGAGCCATTGTTTTCACTCTTTCCTGTATCCGCATTTTCAAGCGAGAAAGTCAATGTCTTTTTACTTACATAGAAAAGAAAATGTCCTTCACTGAAATTAAGAAATACAGAATAATAAAAATGTTGAGGTACTTCAATTACAGACGGTACACAAACAGTAACAGAAACGTAGTGAGAGCACGCATCCCTGAATTCGGCAAGGATTGCTTGGTGCCTTCCCTTCCCGAAGTCTTGGGCTCTAGGAAAATCCTGGAAAGCGAGGTGGTGACATGAGCCAGGGAGGGAGGCGGGGGAGGGTGCCGGCGCGTCCCCTCCAGGGCCAGCCAGTGCCTCCTTCCAGCTCCACACCTAGCCGGCGCCTGGCAGGAGTGCGCTCTCGAACGAGCTCGTGGAGCAGCGCTGGAATTTCCAAAACGAAACGGCCAAGGATCCAAGAGTCATAAAACTGACACGATTTAGTAATGTGCGAACATACCCAAAATCACCAGTATTGGAAACTGAAAGGTAAGGCGGCAGTGGGACAGCTTTACACCCAATAAATTAACACGAGCTTTAGAAACGTCACATCCCGTGGTGGCGGGGGCAGGCGGGGGTGGTGACACCCATGACTGGAACAGAACCAGCGGGAATGGTACACGCCGCTTCCCATTCGGTTGGAAAACAGGTTGGCAAAATGAAATGCACATCGTGTTTAAACACTTTTCCCCAGTCCACTCTGCGAGCGCGTCCCGTCGGAATGACACACCGTGAAGAGGCCGCAGCTCCAAAGGGAGGCGTCGCGGCACCTGCTTGGGAACCCAGACAGGACATGCCCAGACTCGGCAACCGAGAAACGCAACACAACACCTATACCACAGTGAACGGGACCCGGGGCGGCCGTGCAAAGGGTAACAACTTCGAGGAACGTGTTTGTGAAACCGACTGACGTGTGTGACAAGAAAGAAACAAGACACAAAGGGCCACACCGTGTCTGACCACATCTGTCCCGAGCAGACAAATCCAGGGGCAGAAAGGGGACCAGAGGGGGCCAGGGGCTGGAGGGGAGAGGGAAGGCAGACAGGCGGGTCTCTTTGGGAAGCTGATGGAAATGTCCTCAGATTAAGTTGTGGTCACGGCTGTAGCAGCCTACGGCCACGCGAAAAGCCACTGAATTAGATGCTGCAAAATGAGGAACGTCGTGTGAATTTTACCTCATGTGCTGCTCTAGGAAAGGAAAGAGATAAAATACAAGTTTTTTATGTGACCTATGATTCAAGTGTCACTGACACATGAGGGTGTGAGCCCCAGAGCACATAGAAGCCCCCGCTGGCGACTGTCGCCCAACTCCCAGGCCCAGGTCCCCTTCTGCACGGCAAGCAGAAGGGGTCAACGCACCGGCTTGTATCCACAGTCCCCTGCGGAGACCCACTCTTGCCCCGGCACCGGGAGGAGGGGGTACTCCCCGTGGCATTGCGGTCTCGGGGGGCAGGACCCCCACAGCTGCGTCCTTGGCCTCGGTCCCTGAGCCCCTGCAAGAACTTGCTACGTCCCCCTCGGCCCTGGGGTCCCCGCTGAGGTCTCCCTCCCTCCCCACAGTAGTCTGTGCGGCGCTTCTGGGCGTCGCCTCTGGGCTCACATCCCAGCCGGAGCCAGCGACTGAGGCCTGACCCAGCCCAGCCACACCTCACGACGCCGCCCATTTCCGAAAATGCCGAGAAATGCCGGAGGCGACCAGGAAGCCACAACGGCTATGTATCTGAGAGGACAGAGACAGAGACGTGGCAGGACAGAGAAGCCACCAACGTCCCCAGACGTCCTCCCAGTCTAAACCCGCATCTTGGCTTACACCTCCCCGCCCCTCCCGCCCTGCCGCCCACGCCAGCCCCTCGGGATGTCCCTGCTGAGCCTGGGGGGGGGGCCACAGACCTGGTGTGGCCTCGCAGCCCCAACCTCACCAGCCCGTGTTCTGTTCTGTTTGGGGATTGCCATCAGAGCCACAACCACAAGGCCGGTGATGACACGTTGGGGGGTTCTGCCCTGCTGGGAGCATGCAAAGCTCCCCGAATCCTCACAACGGTCCCTCAGGAGGGGGACAACTGTCCTGCTGTTTGATGGTGGTAGAGGGTGTCCTTGTCCAGCCCCAGGCCAAGTGGGCAACTCTGAGACTCCTGTCCCATCAAGCCCAGCAAAGGGAGCAAAGACAGCGTGACCACCAGTGTCCGGTGGCCCCGGCCAGCCTCCGTCCATGCTGCTGGCCCAGCACCGTAGCCACAGGCACCCCCTGGACTTCCAGAAACCTCAGCGCGGACGACCCACAGCAGGAAGGTTCTGGAGCGCCGGGGCCCACCTGCCCCCTCGGACGCTATGACCCAGCAGTGGCGCTGAGCTGAGCGAAGGCCGCGTCCCAGCCAGGGCCTGAGCCAGGCAGCATTTCAGGGGCACCACTCAGCCCCTCCGGCAAGGTCAGGCCCTCCCGAGGCCGGGGGGACTGTGGCCGCCCCCTCCACCCCGACACGGCGCCCTGGGCTCAGCAGGGCCAGCCTGGAGGAGCCCGAGCCCCCGGCCACCGGCGCCAGGACTGCAGCCCAAGCCCCCCTCCTCCGGGCTGCCGGACTTCGGGAAGACCCCGCGCATCTGCGACGGGACAAGAACAGCGTGAGGGTCCCCTGGTGAGGCTGCCGTGACAGAGCGCTTGCAGGATGTGCCCAACGGTATCAGCACCACCAGCGGCAGAAGGGCCGGCTCCAGCCTCCCGAGAACCGCCGGGGACCTCGCTGAGGGCCAGGCAGGCAAGTGGCTCCGGGCGGGACCGGAAGCTGTCCACCAGGAGAAGCGTCCACGCTGGCCGCAGCTCACACCGGGGCGCTTGGGGGTCTCCAGGCCAGGACCCACAGGGTAGCTGCCATGCCAGCCAGGCCCACAGCCCCGACTCCGGCCCAGGGACACCAGAGCCGAGCTGGCGGACGCATGACAGAGACGGCACCGTCTCCAGGAACTGCTTCGTCACGGACTTTCCAGGTGCTGGCTCTTGCCCAGAAGGCTGCTGGCAGTTGCCATGGAGACAGCCTGTGGGTCTTGGCCAAAGAGGCCTCAGTGTCCCCTCGGCCTCCCAGCCCACTCCCAGCCCAGGGCCTCCCAGGCCCACGTCCCCGGCACCAGAGGCCCTGAGACCGCCCCACACCCAGGCAGCCACGGGCTGGGATGAAGAAGGGTTGGGCCTGGCATGTGTGAGCCCCACCCTGGAGAACACAGCGGGCAGCAGATGGCACTCACACGTCACTCAAACAGAAACCCTGTGGGCTGTCTACTGGGTGCCAGGGACGTGCAGAGGTCAGCAGCATGACCCCCATCGTAGAGGAAGAAGCTGCGGTTCAGAGACACATGCAAGTGTCCCGGCTCACAGCCACGAAGACGTGGGGCTGGGACACTAGCCAGGACCTCATGCCTCACAGTGACACAGGCCCACACGCTGGGGTCAGCCCTCCTTGTGAGAAGGTCAGCGTCTCTGCCTAAAGCACAGAAGAGCCCAGACACGTGTGGCCCTTCTCCCGTCACTTCTCCTCGATGGGCTGCGGGACGAGCAGGGACCCTGCGGAGCAGACGGCAAGGGCTACCAGCCCCAACCTCCTGAGGGCAGAGCGAGCAACCCTTGCAGGGATGTGCTATACAGCCCCGCAGCTGACCTCTCTGACCGTCGCCACCCTGACCTGCCGTGGCAGAAGGTGGCCTCCCAGGTGGGCATCTTGTTCTCGAGCCATGCCACTCAGAAGAGGCCTACTGCTTCGGTGACATGCAGCAAAGCCCAGTCAGTGACGTCACCATGACCTAGGACAGTCACAGCAGCCACGGACACCCTGGGAAGGGAAGCCTTCACGTGACCAGCATCAGTGACTGTTAAGGGTCAGAGACCCAGCTCAAACAGGGTTAGATGAAATCCCATCTCAGGAACTAGGAAAGACAGGTCCAGGTTTCAGTCAAAACTCATCCAACAAAAATCCGGGAAGATCTCAAACTGAATGAAAAGAAACAATCCATGGGTGCCAACACGGAGATCGAACAGAGCCTGGAAAGACCAGACAAAGACACGGAAGCCCCTACGATAAACACGCCTCCTGCTTGAAACAAAAAAATACAAAGTATCAACAAAAACACAGATACGAAAAAGAATCCTATAAAAATTTTATACTGGGGGCACCTGGGTGGTGCAGTCTGTTAACCATGAGACTCCTGATTTCAGCTCAGGTCAGGATCTCACAGTAATGAAATGGAGCCCCACGCCAGGCTCCGAGCTCAGCAGTGAATCTGCCTGAGATTCTCCCTCTCCCTCTGCCTCTGCCCCTCCCCTCCCATGTGCACTCTCTCTCTGAAATAATAAATCTTTTTAAAAAATTACAACCGAAAAATACAATAACCAAAATGAAAAGCTAAGAGGATGAGCTCAATACCAGAACAGATGAAGCAGGAGAGAAGGAGGAGGAGGAGGGAGAGAAGGTAGAGAAAAGGAGGAGGAGGAAGAGGAAGGGAAGGTGGAGGAGGAGGGAGAGGAAGAAGGAGCCTCAAAGACCTACGGGATATATTAATATATCCCATTCCTGGAAGGAACGGGAAAGAAGGTAGGGCTAGAAAGGCATGTAACTACAACAACGTAATGACTAAAAACTTTCAAATTTGGCAAGAGGCTTAAACCTACAGATTCAAGAAGTTGCATGAATTCCAAATAAGATAAACTGAATGAGAGCGATAAGACACATCACAAACTTCTGAAAACCAAATTATGACACCTGGAAACTTGAAAATGGGATGAACTCAGTGGTAGGTAATGGGACTGTTCTGTGAGGCTGTTGTTCCTGTTCTCATGGCAGCCAGAGTCCTTATTCTTGGAATGTTAGAGATGGAGCTTTGTAACACCTACATCTTTTAATTATTTATATTGTATTTTTATACTTTTGCCTACATCTTTGAAATCTTAGCGAAATACGTAACACAGAAAGAATAAAAATTGCAAAATTAACTTTTGCTGAATTTCGGGAGCCTGTGCATACATTGCTCATTGTACTATCCAACTGTTCTCTGAAAACTTTCGTAATAAGGTGATGTATGTGCTCTTAATATACACACTTAATATAAATAATACCCATGTACACACATGTGTAGATCTACTCCTGAAAACAGCCAGAGAAACAGACTGCCTTACCTGTCAGCGAAAACAATTCAAAGTACAAGGTTTCTCCTCAGCAACCCCGACAGAAGGAAGCACACAGTATTTTCCGGTGCTGAAGAAAAAGAAGTGTTGACCCAAACAGCAAAACCCAACAAAAATATCTTTCAGGAATAAAGAAATCAGGACGCTGTCGGATGAAGAAATATTAACGGAATCTGTGACTAGCCTAGCCTGAAAGAAAGACGAGAAAAGTGCTCTAGTCAGAAAGGACGTGATGGAAACAAGGATCACTGCCCATCAAGAAGGAGGGCTAAAGCAAAGAATTAAAACGGGGTTAAAAACCACACAATTTCATTCTTTCTCTGAGTTTTCTCAGTTACGTTTGGCGGTTGAAGCAGAAGTCACAGCAGAGGACGGGACGCCTGGCCGGGCATCTGAGTTTTGGCTTCGGCTCAGGTCCTGATCTCGGGGTCACAGGATCCAGCCCCACACTGGGCTCTGCGTCGGGCATGGATTCCACTTGAGAGCTCCCCCTCGCTCTACCCCTGCCCCACCCCGCTCTCTTGCTCCCTCTCTGTATACATACACATAAAGTCAATAAAAATCTTCAAACACAAGCGGAGGAGATATTTAAGAGAATTATATTACAAGCAGGGGAAAATTCCTATGTTTGGCTTGAACTAGTAAAATGACATCAACAGACTGGGTAAGTTACGTAGACAGTGCAACACTTAGAGAAACCACTAAAAACCCATCGAAAAGATGCACTCAAAATAGGCAGGTTAGTTACAGTGGGGTTCCAAAATCTGTGTAAGTAACCTGGGAGAAGGCAAGAAAAAAATCCGACATTAAAAAAGAGAGGTCAAACAGAAACAAAACATACAACAAGGAACTTAATCCTAACACACTGACAATTATTCTGCACAGAATTGTCGTAAACCAAATGTTTACTGTGTTGTCTGAGGGAAGTCACTTCACCTAGAATGGGACGGACGAGCTTAAAGGAGAAAGACAGAGAAAGAGACACTGTGTGGACAGTGATCAAAGAAGAGCAGGGAGGACCGCAGGAAACCAGGCAGAGAAGACGTCCCACTGCCGGCCACCCAGGCGGAGCGCAGCCCCACGGCGACCCTGCAGGGAACGAGGGGACCGAGGCCCAGCGGGGACACCCAGGGACGGGGGAGCACCTCATGCGCACAGGATCTGACCCCGTGCAGGGCCCGGGAGCGCGGCTCTGTGAAGCCACAGCGGGACACGCGTTCCCGAGGGCCCAGGACGTGCAGAGACAGAGCCTTGCCCGGCCCTGGCACACACCGATCCGTGCTCCGCAGTCAATGCCGCACAGAATGTTCTCGGAGCCCGGGCGAGCGAGGTGGAAACCCGCAACAGGTCTGCACGCCACCGAAGCAGGGCCAGGGCAGACTGACCTCATGAACGGTGCACGGTTAGAGCATTAGGGTCTCAAGTTCTCACCACAAGAACGGAGGAAAAGGAAAGTAAGCCCACGGCAAACAGACAATAATGAGAGAAATAGATGAAACTGAAAAAAGAGAGAGAAAGGAAAAAAAACCACAATGAAACTAAGAGCTGGTTTTCTGAAAAGATCATAAAATGGACGACATCTAGCGAGCCCGACTAGGAGAGACAGAGAAGACACGAGGAGGCCTGAGGGAGGCTATCCCGGGGGACGCAGCGGCTCCACGCACGGAACCGGACTGCGTAGACCACATGGACCACTGCCCCAAAAGGCACGAAGTGCCACAGGGCGTCCCATGTGAGCCACATGCTTCCAAGACCCGTGAAGGGAGCTGAATCCATGATCCAACAACTCCCACAAGCCCCAAAAAAGGAACCTCCAGGCCCAGTTGGATACACTGCAGAATTCTACCAAGTATTTAAGGAATTCACAGCATTCCTACACAACGGTTTCCAGAAAATAGGGTGGCGAAGGGAGCAGCTCCAGACTCACGTTAGGAGGCAGGACCGTCCAGATCCGCAGGCCGCCGGACTGGAGCGAGACGGAACCACACCCAGAGCCACTCCAGCCCCATAACCCTCGTGAGCACAGCGGCGTGGAGGGGTCAGCAGGACGTGAAAACGAAGCCTGAACCACGACCATGTTTGTTCCGCGGAGGAAAGTGGCTCAAAACTCAAAACCCGGTCACTGCGATCCACCGTGTCACAAAGCCAGGGAAGCCGGGTTCACGCTGACGCGGAAAGAACATTTAACGAAAGGGACCCTGATTCACGACCAAATTTCTCAGAAGAAAGTGCCTCACCTTAGAAACAGGCACCTACAAAACGCAGAGCAAGCTGAGCGCGGAGGCCGGAGTCTCGTCCCGGGACGAGCCCGACACAGACGCGCGCTTCCACCGCAGCTCCCACCGCGACTCCGTCAGGCAAGAAGAGGAGAGAGAAGGCCTAAGACCGGAGCCAAAGAAATGAACCTGTCCCTGCATACAAATGCCGTATATGTCCACATCAAAAATTCCAAAAATCTCAAAAAGAAAGAAAACATCTCCCAGAATTAGTGAGTTCAGCATGGGGGCAGGATTAAAGACAAACATACACAAATCGACTATCTTTGTAGACACCAGCGATGGACACGGAGACACCAAAGATAAAAAAACACAACGCGACAGCATTTATCCTCAAGCAAACGACTGGAGGACTTCGCCGTAACTCTGAGGAAACACGAGCAGGCCCCGAACCCTGAAAATTGCAAAATGTCGAGGACAGAAGTCGAACGAGGTCCGTGCAGGCTGAGACAGCCCTCCCTCAGCCTGGAAGACAACGGACTAGGGATGTCTCTGCTCTCAAATTAACTCCCGTCAGGGTCTGTGCACGTACCAACCAGATTACTCCAAAACGTATAGGAAAGAAAAGAAACTGGAACAGTTTAAACAATTTGGGAGGGGAGAATGTAGGGGCATGAGTCCATGTGATTTGAAGACTTAGATGGCCACAGTAATCAAGACAGTGCAGGCCGGTGGGGAGATGGGCACACCAGTGGGACAGAAGAGAGAATCCCAAAACACACCCACTCAGATATGCCCAGGTGACTCTTGACAGAAGTAGAAAAAAAAATCATCGCAGGAGATACAGGCTTTTCAACATTTTGTTCCGGAGCAAGCAGGAAGAGAAAGAATTACCTCAGCCTCCTCCTCAAACCTGATACAAAAATCATCGCGAGGGACATCGCGAGGGACATCGCAAGGGACATCGCGAGGGCTCAGCTGGTTGAAACTGCCTCCAGCTCAGGTCGTGATCCTGGAGCCCCAGGATCGAGTCTCACGTCGGGCTCCCTGCTCAGCAGGGGGCCTGCTTCTCCCTCTGAACTTTCCCCCTCCCGTGCTCTCTCTCTCATTTTCTCTCTTTCTCAAATAAATAAATAAAATCTTAAGAAAAAAATAACTCGGAACAGGTCACGGACTTAAAAGTGATCCACCAAACAGTAAAACTTGAGAGAAAACCTTCAGGGCCAAGCACTGCGGAAGAGCCGGACTCTGGACCGCAGCCGCCGTCCAGGCACAGAGAAGCTGGATGTCGTTCACACGGACCCTTCTGCTCTGCAAAAGTCCCTTCTAGAAGGATGTAAGCATAAGCTATGGGCCAGGAGAAAATACCTTGCAGCGGCCCAGCATCACACCTGTCCGACACCACAGCCGGCGGGGAAACACAAGCTGAAACCAGGGAGACCTCACATCTACCAACGGCCACAACGAGAGGAGGGACACCACACGCCATGAGGCCCGGAGAAGCGGCCACACGCGCCGTGCCGCTGGGGATGTGAAAACGGGAAGACAGCCTCTGGGGAAGAGCTGGGTAGTTGTGCTCTTGGGCGCTCGTCCCAGAGGAAACTCAGTCGCACAAAAACCCGGTAGCAAAGTGCACAGCAACTCATCCATGTCATCTCCAAACCCGCAAACAACCCGTGTCCCGCAGCAGGTGGGGGCCAGGCGAGCTGTGCCCACCAGATGCCCCGCGCCAGCCTCGGAGCCCACAGCCGACCCCAAAGGACATGAGTCCATTTCTATACCGTCCTTAAAAATACAAAACTAGGGACACAAAGGACGGATGAGTGACTGCTGACGGGCTGGAGGGGGCGTGATCGGAGGCCAGCAGGGGCCGGGTGCGGCTCTGAGCCTCAGTCGCTGTCTCTGCACGCGGGGAACCCACCCGGAGCTCAAGGTGAAACATTCCGTTCTTTAAATGGAGATGCGGATGGTAGCCTCTGGCTCGGGACGGCCTTGGGAACAGCGCGCGGGGGACGTCACAAAACCACGTTTAGGGCCTCATGTCTCGGGAGCTGGACAGCCAGCCTCCCTCCTCCTCCCGGCACTGGGGACAGGTCTGGAGGTCTCTGTGACCACCCCCGCACTGCCCGGGTCCCCAAGGAGGAAATGCACCTGCGGTAGGGACTCCAGACTCAAGGAGAGAGACCAGAAGCAGAGGGCCAGGCTGGAGGGCAGTGGGGCCAGCTGGGCTCCCGGATCTCTGACTGAGACTCGGTGGACATGTAGGTCCCTGGACTGACCGGGTGACGGGAAGAAAGAAACGCTGACTTCCTGCCCATCCCGAAGCCGTCCCCTCCCTCTTCACTGCCTTCTCAGAACCAGAGGCCTGCGGGGGGGCGGGGGGCACGTGGAGGCTCCTCAGGGCTCCCCCCCCCCCGCCCCCGACCGGAGGCTGTGGCACAGGCAGGGACCCTCCACCTCCCACCACATCAGCATCCACCCGCACCCCTGCCTGGGGGCCAGGCTGGGGAGCTCCTGCCTTGACCCAGCGCTCAGAGCTCCTGGGTCCTGCTGGGCTGGGGCTTTGTTAGGGCAGAGGGAGGCGGAAGGGCCCACAGCAGGAAGAGGGGGCAGGACAGTGCTCGGCCACAGCAGACAGGCGCCTGGTATCAGTCACGACGCCACCCTGTGCCCGCGGGGGTCACGGGGGCTCCTGCTCTTCCAGCTGGTTTCAGCCCCACAGCCCTGGGCGAGCACGTTTGGAACGGGGCGCAGTGGTGATGGGGACAGACAGAGGCTTGTCCAGGCAAGCCTGGGGTCTGAGCACAGTCTGTTGTAGGCTCCATTGTGTCCTCCTCCCACCAAATCCCCGTGTGGAAGCCCTAGTCCCTCACCCGACTGTGTCTGGAGGTAAGAAGGTTAAGTGAGGTCACGAAGATGGCCCTAGCTCCGCAGGACTGTCCTACAAGAACAGCAAGAGACACCAGAGACCCCTCTCTGCGTGCACAGGGACTCAGCGAGCGGTCAGCCGGCCACGAGCTGGGAAGAGAGCGCCGGCCAGAACCCGCCGTGTCGGCACCCGACCTCGGACCTCCAGGCTCCAGCGTGTGTCCGGGATTCGTTCCCGCAGCCCGAGCTGACGAGCACACAGCCCCTGGAGGGAACACAGCTGTGTGTGGAGAGATGGCTTTGCCACAGAGCTCTGGGCAGGGCGCCTCGTGGGGCAAGAGGCCAGCGGGTGGAGGAGAGGGTGGGAGACGACAAGAGGCCACAAGGGCCCCCCGCCCCCGCAGCCAGGACAGGGGACCAGACACAGGCTCTTGTTCTCCGGGGAGAGGGTGCCATTGGCCTGCACGCGGGGAGCTCCTAGAGTGGCCTCGCCGGGAGGTGGCTGAGACACAGAACTGGGGAACGGACGAGAGAAGTGGGGCAGCAGTGAGCGGCTACAGGGTGAGCGACAGGAGGCCCAGGGGACCGGCTGGGAACCACAGGGGTCTAGGCCCGTCTGACTGCAGGTGGGGGTGGGGGGCTGGCCCAGGCAGGGGAGGGAGGCACCGGGTCCTGAAGAGCCCAGCCCTGCTCATCCCGGGGTCCCTCCACGGACACAGCCCTAGAAGGGCCCAGGAGCCAGGCAGGGTGGGGGAGCACAGCTGTGGAACATGTCCCTCCATCAGACTCTGTGGCCCCTGGCTCCAGGCCCAGGAACAAGACATTAGCAACCATTAGCAACCTTCTCACCCCCGTGTGAATTTGCAGCTCTGAGCTCACCGTGTGAGACAGCGGTGGGAGGGAGGGAGAGTCCAGGCCCGGGCTCCGCCACCGGCCAGGTGTGTAGGTCCCCACCCTCACCGGCCACGAGCCTAACCTCCCGTGGCCTCTGACCTCCCGTGGCCTCTGACCTCCCGTGGCCTCTGCAGGTGCACCAGCCAGGTCCGTGGAGGTGGGCAGGACCATGGCTCCCAGAGGCCTGAGGGCTGAGCCTGGACAGGAGGCCACAGACCAGCTCAGCTGAGCCCACCCCGAGAGTGGGGGCGGACCCGCAGAAGCCCAGGGGCACAGAAGCTGCTGGGAACTCTCCCAAACCAGACAGAAATGTGGATTTTCGTGTGAGGTTCCTCCTCCTCCTCCCTCTTCTCTTGTTTAAAGCAGGCTCCGTGCCCAGTGTGGAGCCCAACGAGAGGCTTAAACTCCTGACCCTGACATGAAGACCAGACGCTTAACCACCTGAGCCACCCCCGCGCGCCAAATCTCCTTCTTCTTAAATGCTGGCATCTCAGAACTCTGGCCATGCCTCTCCAGCCCACTAGCCCCAGAGCCAAGACAGGGAGCGACCTTGACAGCTGAGTGCCCCCCCCAGCCCCTCAACAGCTCAGGGTGCCAGGCAGACCGCACGCGGGACCCGGGAGTGGGCGCACCCCAGGCCCTAGCCCAGCTCCAACCTGGCTGTGTCCCCTCCCTTCCCAGATGGGTGCCGCCATCCAGCACCCCATCCCCCTCTCACTAGCCGAAACTGGACTGGTATCTCCAGGCTGCCCCATCAGCATCTCTCCATCCCCTCACTGAAGAACTTGGTGGCCCTGGGGGCAGGGTCCCCTGAGTCTGACTCCCAAGGCTTCAAGGCTCACTAAGAATGAAACCGGAAGGTGTCACTGCCCGACTCCCCACTCTCCTTCCAGCTCAGACGTCAGCTACCCAGGAAGTCGTCGGCCACACCGGAGCCAGGGGCTCCTTCTCTGCTCTGGGCCCGGTTGCAGGTGTGAGGCCTGAGCCTCTCTTCCCTCCGGGCTGCTGGACTAGGCGGCAAGGAAGAGGTGTCCCCAGGCTGCACAGAGCCCTCCCAAGCGCCTGCGCACTGAACTGAGGCTCCTGCCCCGAGACCCCCCCAACCCCCACCACTCATAGGCATGCCTAGCCCCGGCCGACTTTCCGGACACCCCAGGACCACAGCCTGAACCCTGGGGTCAGGGGCCTATGGCCCAGCTCAGCCCCGGAGGCTGGGCGCCAGCCACGCCCCTAGACACGAGGCGCGAGGAGGGGTTCGGCAGGCAGTGCTGGGGGGCGGGGGGGGGGGGGGCTGGCCCTGGCAGCTTCCTGAAACAGGGGAAGGAGGGGGAGGGGACTAGGAGAGACGAGACACCAGGAGGCCGCAGACAGAGGGGAGGGGCTGGTCCTCTACAAATACCAGGGCAGGCCGTGCTGCCAAGGGGGGCCCGGATCCCAACCTCCCCGCCTCCCTCAGGTTACATAATCCAGCAGGGCTGGGTCTGTCCCCAGGGACCAGCAGAGCCCGGAGGAGGCCACTGTCTGGAGGGAGGCTCCTGGGGGGCTGGGCCCAGGGCCCCTCTGCCCCACCCTCCCCGGGCCCCCTCTGGGAACTTGTCAACGACACCACAGCTCCAGGTGGGCCTGCGAACCCCGGACCCTCTGTTCTGGATCACCACCGGCTCCCGGGACGCAGCCTGGAGGGTGACACTTCGGTCCCAAATAATACTGGTCCTGACAGCCCCCGGCTGCCCCACGGGCCACTTAGAGTTCAGCCCCTCCCCTTGTCCCAACTACACACTGAGGAGGTCGTTTCCAGCATCAGGTGGGAATAAGAAAATCCAGCAGCCCCGACCCGACCAGCCACAGAGACCCCCCCCCAGCAGCCCCGACCCGACCAGCCACAGAGACCCCCCAGGAGGCTCACAGTCACAGGAGGAAGACCCCACACAGAGCGAACTCCGACGGCTGAGTGGAACCTGCTCCTGCGTCTAGAGCACACACAGTGGGGGCAGCCCACGTCCAAACCCAGTGCTGCTGGGCACTCGGACATGGTGTCTCCTGTCGTCTCAAACGCAGACACAGGGTCACTCCACACTCAGGTGTGAAGTCACTTGTCATCCGCCGGGAGGCCCAGCTCCCTGGTCCCCGCAGTGGGACACACACGCGGCTCACCACGGCCCATACTTGCTGGACCCTCCTGGCCCAGGACAGATGTCCTCTGGACTTGGACCCCCAGGGCACTCTGTCACACCTTCCCCGCTGCTGCCCACCAGGCCTCCTCAGCACCAGGACGCAGGCCTGTCCACACCCCAACCGAACAAAGCTGCAGGCTTCCCAGCGGCCAAGGGCAGCTCAGGACCAAACCTCCTCCCTACGCTATGCTCCCCGCTCTCTCCTTCCCACAGGAGGCCCAGTCCAGGGAGGCAGGACCCTGAGCTCTAATTACATGTCCTGGAAAGAAATCCCAGTTTAATTTGAAGTAAAATGAGAAGCTGTGGTTGGAAATGTCCCCTAGAGAAGCCGACTGCCTGAGCTGGGACACATTTCTCTGCGGTCCCCTAGGACCAGGAAGGAAAGCACCAGGCTGAGGCCAGGACGGGAGCAGAGACGCTCAGGGCTTGGGGACTCTGGGTTCTGTGCGAGCAGGAAGATGTCCCTGGAGTCTGGGGGGACCTCACCCTGCCCCTGCCCGACTGCCGGCTGGAACCAACCCCTCAGGGCCAGGTGGGGGTGGGGTCCCGCGGGGGTTGGGAGGGGGAGACAGTGACGGGGCAGCATCCAGAAGTCCAACCCAGGTGGGCTGGGCTGGGGGTACCGTGCTAGGGAGGGGCCGGGGGCTTCCTGCGGGGGACCCAGCAGACCAGGGCTCCCGCCGGCTCCCTCCTGTCCACGGCCCCTCCTATCCCCCGGGGTTACTGAGCCCCGGGGTCCAGCTCCACACCCAGCACCAGCGCTGCTCACTGGCCGCCACCCCTGGCCTCCTGCACCTGCACCGCCGCCCTCCTCCCAGCTCCCTGAGCCCTGCCCTCACACCTGCCCCTCCGCTGAGGGACCTTCCCAGCCCCCACGAAAGGACAAACCTGGTCCACAGGCTTTCCTGGCCTTCCGCGTCCCCACCTGCAGCCCGCAGGTCCCGCCCCGCACGGCACCGTTCGCTCACGGCCTCCCCCCGAGAAGGCAGGCTCCGTGTCACCCCCACGTCCCGGGCAACCAGCGCGTTTGGCAAGGACCGTCCGAGTGAGCGAGGGCACAGACAGCCAGACACCGGGCAGAGAGGGAACGTGCAGATGTGGAAGCCCGGGCAGAGGGGAACACGGGTGTAGGCCGAGGGAAGCCCCCCTCCCTCCCTCCCTCCCTCCCCTCCATTCTCTCCCCCTCCCCCATCTCCCCTGTCCTTGGGCACCAGCCCTGCCTGCTCACCCACCAGTCCGTCCCCGTCTCCTGCTTAGAAGCCAATAGACACGGAGCCCAGGGTTCTGGCTCCCACGTCCCCTCGTCCCCCTGGGACGGCTCTCCAGCACTCGCCGTCTACAGCCTCCGCTAGTCCTCGCCTCTGGGACTAGCGCACAGGCCTCCTCCTGCCCCTTCATCTCCCTCCGGCCACTGCCCCAGCTTTCTGCCTTGCTTTGCTACAAAACTCCCTGGAAAGAAGAGCTGCCCCCAGGGGCTCACCCCACACCCCTGTCCATCCCTGCAAGAGCCCCCCCCCGCCCCAGCCAGCCCTCATCAAGAACCGAGCGCCGTGCTCACGCAGCTGTGCACCCACCCCTGCTTCTGTTCGAGAAGGGCTCTTCCGGGGCACCTGGGCGGCTCAGTGGGTTAAGCCTCTGCCTTCGCCTCAGGTCATGATCTCAGGGTCCTGGGATCGAGTCCCACATCGGGCTCTCTGCTCAGCAGGGAGCCTGCTTCCTCCTCTCTCTCTCTGCCTGCCTCTCTGCCTACTTGTAAGCTCTGTTAAATAAATAAATAAAATATTTAAAAAAAAAAAAAAAAAAAAAGAAGGGCTCTTCCTCCCAGAAACACCACCCACTTTCCTCTTCGGGCTCTCCACACACCTTGCCGGCCAGTCCCAACCTACAGACTCGGGGCCCTGGGCTCAAATGGGCAGCTTCCCTAGGAATCCAGTCTCGTCTTGGGCTCGGAAGACCATCGGGCCCCCTGTGTCCTGCGTTGACACCTCCAGCCACAGCCTCCCGAGCATCTCGATGGCTCGCCCCTGCTGTCCTTCCAAACTCATCGTGGAGGACTTTTCTGAGCATCCCGCACGGCAGCCTCCCAGCCAACGTTCCACTCCTTACTGCCTTTCCCTGTGGGCGACGGAAGCACGGGGTTTCCATCTACGGACTGATCTTCATGGTGCCCCCACCCCAGGCACGGAGACATTGCCAGGAAGCGGCCAGTCAAGACCTGTCCTTATGGAGCCTAGATTTAGGGCCAGGGTGGGGGAGGGCACAATGGAATCTCACACGTAAAAGAAGGGTGACGATCCAGGAAGACTGTTCACACTAAGGAGAAACCGAGTAGGGCTGCAGAGACCGTGCCCCCCAGAAAGTGCCCCACGGGGCAGAGGCTCCGTGGTCTGGTTCACCTCTGTGTCCCCAGCACCCAGCAGAGGCTCCGCAAAATTTGCATAAGTAAGTGATGAGTGGTTAGCAAATGATGCCCTCAAAAGAGGGCCGCTCCAGTGACCGACGCCTGGACGAGAGGGCGGACGAGAGGGCAGACGGGCAGACGGTAGGCAGGACGGCCCCCAGCTCATTCCCGCGAAGCCAGGACTAGATGCCCGGACCCCGGTGCCAAGGGTGAACCCAGGTTTGGTTTACAGGTGAGTATATGAGGGAAGAGGGTTCCCTGAGGCAGGGGTGGAGTCCCCATCCCAGCCTGGGGTTCCTCCCATGACCCACACACCAGCCTCGGGAGCACAGGGACCCCAGCGGGCCTCGAGGGACAAGTTGGGCTTCACCAAGCAACGCGGCCTCCCCAGCCAGAGTCCCTCCCCTCCCCGCCACAGGCCTCCAGCCCTCTGAGCACCAATTAAGTAAACCCTAATTAAAAACAACAAAGTAATGAGCAGTAACGCCCCTCCCATGGCTACGCGGGACTGCTGCTCGGGAGGGGCTGGATCTAGCGACTCCCTGCCCCCTCCACTAGCACGCACCCCGAGACGGGCCAGGGGCCTCCTCCTACCACAGACACCCACGCACACACCCAGGTCCCCTCGCCCCAGTTGCTGCGAACAGGAGCAAGACAGCAGGTCCCCTGTGGACTCCAGGCCCATGCGGGAGCCCCTCCCCACCCGGGGTCCCCTCCCCGCCTACAGCCACCTCTGGGGACGCTGTGCAGAGACAGGAGCCTGAACACCCCGCCCTCCTCCTGTCGACACAGAGAGTAGAGACTCTGCATCCCAGAAGAGAGACAGAACGAGGCCAAAAAGAGAAAGTCAGCAAGGAAGACTGAGAGGGAAAGAACCAGAGACAGAGACGACAAAGGAGAGAGAAAGGATCAGAAATACGGAGACAGGACCAAGCAAGTGGGGGAGGAGGAGGGAAGGAGGGACAGAGGGGCAGAGAGGCAGGGGTGGGGGCAGTGGGCGACAGAGGGCAGGAGAGAAGTAAGGGATGAGCAGGGAGAGGGAAGAGACGAGGACAGATGGATCCCCAGAGTAGGGTCGGGGCCGGCATTAAGGTCTCAGGACCTGGGGGACCCTCTCCCTGGGGCCTCCGGGAAGGTGGGCACATTCTCTTCTCTTGTGTGTCACAGGCCAAGGAGGGCAGCCCGGGTGCTCTCCCCTCAGGAGGTCTCTCCCAGTCCTCACTGAGGGGCTGGCTTTCTGGACCCCCGTCAGGACGAGCTTATCGGAAGACCAGGGGGTCCTGCCGTGGGCGAGTGGGGGCTCCTCTGCCTCCTGCCTTGTCCCGGAAGCCCAAGCACTCAGCACCGAAGATCGCCTCCTGGGAGGCAGGGCCGAGCCCCAGGCACCTGCCACCTCAGGAACCCGTTAGTCAATTCAGCAGACACTCTCTGACCTCTCCTGGGGACCCGCCCCAAGCTAGGCTCTGGGGACACCCTGAAAAATAAGACACCATTCCTGTCCTCAGGGACTCACACCTCGAGAGAGGGAGCGATGTAAACAGCAGCGACACTCCTGGCCACCCTCCCCAGCGCCTGCGGGGGACGGGGGCGTGGGGGGGGGGGGTGAGCGCCCTGCCCTCCGAGGATGCGGGGCACGTGGGTGGCTGCCAGTCTCCACAAAGCCTCAGGGGCTTTTGGTAAATGCCGCCGTGACACCACACCCGCCCGGGAACGGGGAGTGCCCCCGTGTCTACTGCTGGAACCCCACAGCTCCCCAGAGAAGGCTCCGCACTCCCCTCCCTTCGGAGTCATCATGAAACATGGAATGGAAATCCGAGAGTTGGGCATAAAATCCATTCGTCTGGAATGCAGAGGCGCCCGTCCCATCCGTGCTGGCAAAAGGGTGGTGAGGGCCACAGGCTCCGGCCCAAGGGAAAGCACAAGGCAGGAGGGGCCTGGGACAAGCCCGACGTCCCTCCAGGAGACCCCCACCAGGTGGGAGGCCAGCCCGGCGCCAGCACGGAACTCAGGCCGAGCCACGAGCAGCTGTACAAACAGGGAAGCGGGCCCCCCGGGATAGGGCAGGCACCCCGAGAGTCTGGCCCAGGAGCCCAGAGGCTCTTATGTGGAGTCTGTGTCTTCTCACCTGCAGGGAGCCTGTGAAGCTTGAGCCCCAGACCCAGGCTCTCACGGTCACCTCCTCCCTCCTGTGTCTTCTGCCCAAACCATCTCCGCACGGGCGCTCACCCACACCAAGGCAGGTTGGGGGTCACTGGGCAGACAGCACAAGGATGGAGATCCTGGGCACGATCACCCCTCCTTGGCAAGGACGGTTCTGGGCCACAGCGGGGCCTGCTCCCTCCTCTCTGATCTGGGCTCTGAGCCTCTCCAGGGACACTGAGGCCCCAGGGAAGAAGAGACTGCC
This sequence comes from Meles meles, assembly GCF_922984935.1. Taxonomy (NCBI): domain Eukaryota; kingdom Metazoa; phylum Chordata; class Mammalia; order Carnivora; family Mustelidae; genus Meles; species Meles meles. The sequence goes on from NC_060076.1 coordinate 214,735, forward strand.
GTCCCAGGCTTGGGCTGTGCAAACAGGTCCGCTGGAGCAAATTCCCCGAGCACGCCCCCGCTCCCCCCGCCCAGCGCAGAAGCAGCAAGGCCTCGGCTCCGGCCCTCAGCCCACTGGCCAGAGGAGGGGCCCGCCGGGCAGACGCAGAGACTGAGGCCCCAAAGGGTGGGGGCGTTCTGCCTGCACCCCGGCCCCCAGCCCATCCCCAGGTCAACCTCTAGACCTCCTGGGCGGCTTTGGAAACTCCAAAGCGGTCATGACCAGGGTCCACTTGAGGGGGAAAGCGGTGGGCAGGACACCCTGACTGAGGGCCTACCGGGAGCCGGGAACCGAGGAAACAGGCTGACAAGCTTAGGGGAGCGCGGCACCGAGCGCGTCCCAGCAGCTCCTCGGGCCGGAACCAGCTGAGCCTCGCGGGAGAGCCTGGAGCCCCCGCCCCACGGTACGCCCCATGGCCTGCCCCGCCCGTGGCTCTGCTCAGGAGTGGCTACACCTGAGCGGGAACCGGGAGCCGCCCTTCAGCCGAGATCACCACACACGGGGCAACAGCCCTGGCCCACACGGGCTGGCAATCCCGCGTAGCCTTGCATGCACCACGGCCCGGTGTGGACGCTGCTGCCCAAGCCCCAGCCCCCCCCCCCCCCCCCCCCGCAAGGGCACAGCCCGCCCCGGCCGCCTACCCGGTGAGAACCACCACGAAGTCCATGACGTTCCAGCCGTTCCGCAGGTAGGAGCCCTTGTGGAAGACAAAGCCCAGAGCTATGATCTTGATCCCCGCCTCAAAGCAGAAGATGCCAATGAAATAGGGCTCCGTGTCGTCCTGAGGAGAAGCGGAGAGAGGGTCGCCACCGCCCGCGAGCTCGGCAGGCCCAGGGCGGCCGCAGCAAACACGCCGCCCCAGCTCCGCACCTCCGCTCGGCCTCGCCAGCCACACTTCCCCGACCAGGCACTTCCCTCGCTTGCTCCCCTGCCCTGCTGTCCTAACAGGAAACGGGGAAGGGTCCTGGGACCTCCCACCCCTGCAGGCCCTGCAGCAGGGGAAGCCAGGCGGACAGCACTTGTGGGCTGTGCAATCCACCCAGCGCCAACCCACTGCTCTGAAGGGAACAGACACGGGGAGGTCCAGGAACCGGGCTGCAGACTCGGTTTGTCGGAGGCAGAGCCGTTCTGGAACCCAGAGGTGATCTGGGTCTGATCCTGGGCTCCAACCATTGCCGAAGTTGCCTGGATAAAGTCCCAGATCCCTGGAGAGCGGCCCAGGACCCGCATATTCATTCAGCGCACATCTCACGCTAATCACAACACACACATTCGGATCTTGGTGGGGCAACTACAGCCCAGCCTCAGGGAGCCTCTGGAGAGCAAGACATCCAGCAAGGAAAGGAGCTCCAGGTGGAGGGAACAGGGTGCACAAAGCAGTCTTGTCCCTCCTCCAAGAGCATGCCCTGGGGCCGGGCCCCTCTGGTGCTGAGCAAGGTGGGAAACACAGGGTTCCGGAAGGAGGGGGCCCCATGGACACCGGCATAGCCAGTGTGGTCAGTGACCCCGGGCATCGCTCACATGGGGAAGGCGAGAACCTTGGTGCACGGGGGCCCCAGGGAACTGGACCAAGGGGCTGCACTTGGAGGGTCAGCATGAGAAATGGCCTAAGCACTAACTTCAGACACCTGTGCACCAGGGCCGCTGTTGCCAAGAGCAGATGGACTGGGCAGGGAAGAGTCTGCCCTCGGGGAGCCACCTCAGGGACTGCCCTTCAGACAGCAGCTCGACCCTGCCTGAGAGGGGCCAGGGTTGCGGGGTCCGAGGACTGGCCACCGTGGGGCTACAGGGGCGGGGAGGGCCAGATTGGCTCCAAGCAGCCGCTCTCAGCTCCCACTGAGGGCCTGCGGCCTGTGCCTTCCTCCCCCAGAAGCCTGGTCCTCAAGAGCTCTCCCCGTCCGTCCTGGTGTCCCCTCCGCCTGGGCCTTCCCAGCTGTGCATGGCGGAAGCGACCTCCCTGAGGGGCCCCGTCAGCCCAGTGTCCATCATGGCTCAGCTCTGCCGTCCTGCTACCCAGATGCTGACTCATGACAGAAATAATCGCCCGGAAGCTTTAGGTCTAGTTTAGTTCTGGAGGGTCCCCTGCCCTCAAGGAAATGGGGCTGCTGACGCCTGCCCCAGGAAACAGCTTGGCTCGAGCAAACACATCCTAACAGAAAGCTTCTGGCCACACAAAATAGCAGGCAAGAGCTGGGAGATGCCAGGCGGCCGCACCCCAGACTCTCTCATCACTGCTCTTCCCCAGCCCCACTCTTGAGGAGCAGCTTGGGGAGGCTTGGGTGGACAGACAGCCACGGGCTTGGTGGATGGTGGAGTGGGGCTGCCGGCTAGGGGTTCTGGCTATGAGCTGCTCAGGCAGGGGACGGGTGCTGGGAGCCAGAGCCCCGAGACAGGGAGCTGTGGAGGCCCCATCCCAGTCCAGGCTAAAAGACAAGGAAGACCCGCGTCACCTAGCCTCTTGCCCCGGCAAGCCTCCTCTCCAGGCCCTGCTCTGTGTTCCAGCTTGCTCTCCACTAAGGATCTGAAGGCCTATGTCTGCACACAAGGCTAGGGTCAGCAAGGGCTCCTCATGCCTTTAGACCAGGCCCAAGCTGGGCACATTCTGCTTGTCTTCCCCATAGCTCCAGCCCCCACCCCCAACACAAAGCAGACCTTCCCTCACCTGGAGGCAAGAGCTCAGACTTGCCCAGAAGCCTGGTGGCCCATTCAAGCCTACCACCCAGCAGGGACAAGCCTAAGACTGACCACTGTACACCAGCCTCCTTGCTCCCCTGACCCCCCCACCATCTCTTGGCCCGTTTCCTTCTGGCCCTACCCCTGCCAGACGTCCCTGGAGTTACGGCCACGCCCTGGGGCCTGGCAGAGTTTCCCTGCTCTCACTTTCTCTTCTCCAGCCTTCAGAACAGACGCTCACCACAAGCACACACAACACCAGCCTGCACAAGGGGCCCACAGGAAGCCAGCCACCCCTGTCTGGCTCCACAGGAGGCAAGAGGCACCCACAAGGACCACCCCCACTCATGTCTGGCAACTCGGCTGAGCTGCCCTCACACCCCTCCTCTCGCCCAACCCAAACCCCTGGCCTGCAGAAGACTGCTCTGGGAAGCCTCCCGTTCCCTGGCTGTCCACTTCCTTGCCTTCTTTTGGTGCCTTGCCCAAGTGTGAGCACACCCAAATCAGCCTTCCTCTGTCTTCCCTTCCCCAGCCCTGGGCCTGTGATGGCCGGGAGGGGGAGTTTTGGGTGAAGCACTGAACAGTCCCAGTAGCACCTGTCTATCTCCACCAAAGTTAGGGAAAGAAACTGTGGAGAGGATCAATTGCTTGCCAGGGTACAAGGAAAGAGCGATTCTCTTCTCCATGCCCAGTGCCCCTAGGAGAGGCTGGGCTGTCTCTCAGGGACCTTAGAACCTCTAGCAGCTCTCCAGCAGGCCCTCAGACCCCTTCTCCAGACCCCTGCCCCTGCTATTCTCCCTGCCCTCAGGCCTAAGAGCCTACACGAGCCCAGGCAAAGGGATCAGGTCAGGAGGAAAGACTGGGGGCTAGGGGACATAGCCTCACCTTTGAAATGAGGCTCACTGGTCCAGATCACCCTCTGCCCCTCCAGAGACCCTGCCCTGGAGTTCTGACTGTCATGTGCAACAGGAGACTCCACAGGGATCTGCGGAGGTCTTGGCAGGAATGGGTGAAAATGATTTAGGTTGTTTGGGAAGAATGCTTCCCATATGGGGGGGGGAGGGGACATGGGAAAGGGATTCCAAGGAGACAGGAAAGACAACTCTGAAGGATAGGTGGACAGTCCCTAGACCCAAGACCACACCACAGGGACCAAAGACGATCCCAGCCCTGCAGGAAAGGTGGGCAGCCAGAAAGGTGGGCGCTCACAGACCTGACATTTCCCTGGGTCCTTACGAACGCCCCTCCCCCACCCTAGGTTTCCCTTAGTTTCTTGGATCGGGCATAAGGTCGCGGAACTGAACAGCCCACCTGAACAGCCCACCTGAGGTCGGGGCGGCCAGCCGCTGGCTAACGCGGTCTCTCTCGGGCCACGTTCCCTTCAGCGGCGGAGCGGGCTACCCCAGACCTCTAGCCGGGGGGAGGTGTCAGCCGCCTGGGTTCTCTGCTCTTCTCCGCTAAGAAGAGATCACGCAGCCCGAGGAAGCTGAACCAGCCCCAGATCCGAGCCGGCCGCGGAACCAGACAGGCTGCCGCCCCCCCAGCCCCGCCCTCAGGCCCGCGCCGCCACCGCACTCACCAGGCGCTCGGACATGGGCGTCTTGTCCCCGTCCGGGAGGTGCTGCTCCAGCGCCAGCACGATACAATTGGCGATGATGGTGGCCAAGATCATGTACTCGAACGGAGTGCGTGGGTTAAGGAGCGGCCGGGAGGCGCCAAGGGGGAGGGGAGGCGAGGAGGCCGAGCCCCCAGCGCGCCCTGCCGCCGCCAGCGCCCGGCCCCCTCCCGAGGGGCTGAGACCCGCGGGTCGGACGCCCTCCCCGCCCTCCGCGCGCTCCCCTCGGGGCCGCCCCCAGGCGGAGCCTCTGCAGCCCGGGCGGCAGCCGCTCGGCGCGTCCCGGCGGCCGTCAGCACCGCGGACAGCGCCCGCCCCGCGCCGCGCGGCTCCCGCGACCCGAGGGGCTGCAGGAAGGACCCCGCGCAGGCGCACACCCCCGCCGAGAGGCGCGCAGCCACATGCACCTCCACGGGCGCTGGCACCGACATGTCCCCGGAGCCCCGAACGCACGCACGCGCAGCACCTGCAGCCAGGCACGCGCCCGGCTCGCGTCCACACGGCGCTCACACCTACACAGACGCGGATTCGCCCTCGGGTGCCCTCCAGGCGGGCCGCGCGCTCTGCACCCACACCAAGGGAGTGACGGACGAGTCCGGGGACAGGGGGCTCCGCCCAGTGTCCATCCCGCTCCCGCAGCCGCCGCCACCACGACCGCACGCGCGCGCGCGCGCGCTCACACTCAAACACACGCACACGCGGCGCGCGGAGGGTCCCGGAGCCCCGCCCCGCCCCCTCCTCGCCGAGAGCCGCGTCCCCGATCCGCCTCTCCCCAGGTCGCACCCTCCTCCCGACCCCGGGAAAGATGGCCACTGGGCGCCGCACGGGACCCGCCCCAGCCCGGCCTCCCCCCCACCCCCCGCCACCCCCGCCCAGGCCGCCCCTCCCAGACCCGCCGGGGCGCGGACGCTGGACGCCGCCCCGGTCCCCGTCCCCTCGACCTCGGACGGTCCCCCGGCCCCCGCGCGGCCCGGCCCCCGGCAGGATATGGCCACTCGGTGATGCGCTTGGCGTATTTGCGGACGACGTTGTCTTCGCTGAAGACGAAGAGCGAGCGGTTGACGGTGAAGCAGTTCTGCTTGACCGGGATGGGGTTGTACAGCGCCATGGTCCGCGCGCGCTGCGCGATCGACTGCTTGTAGAGGACCCGCTGGCCCGGCTGCAGCCCCCCCGGGCCCGGGCCGCCCGGGCCGCCCGCCCCGCCGCCCCGAGCCCGCTCCCCACCGGCGCCCCCATAGCGGCTGCCCAGCTCGTCCCCGAAGCGGACCATGGTTCCCGGGCGCCGCGCGCATCCCCCGGCCCGGCGGCCCCGGCAGGGAGGGCGCGGGGCGCACCAGCCAGGCGCTCGGAGCGGAGCAGCAGCGGAGCCGCGGGACCCGCACCGGACCTCGCCCGGCCCCGCCGCCGCACCCGACTCGGCCGCCCGCACCACGCCCTATAAGGGGCCGGTCACGTGGCGGCGCCCGGCCAATCTGCGCTCGCCCCGCCCGCCCGCCCGCCACCCGCCCCGCCCCCAGTTGGCCGCCCCCGCCCGGTCCCCCGCGGCCAGTCCCGGCCGCCAGCGCTCTGGGCTGCGCCTCGGCCCCCGGGCCTCGGGGCTGAGCCCAGCCGGGGAGCGTGCGCCGTCTGCGCGTCCCGCCTCGTGCCCGGCCGGGCCCTGGCCGGATGCCGAACCCGGCAGGGGCGCCCGGGAGCCGGGCGGGGCTGGGAGTCCTCGACGGACCGCCGCTGAGCTGAGCGGCCCCAGTGGACCCTTCCTCTGACCCTCGGAGCTGGAGACGTCACAGCCGTGAGAAGCTCCAGCCCGGGCCGCGGAGGGTTAGACCCCCGGCTCCCCATGCTGCTTTCCACACCTCACTCCGCTTGCTGCGGGCCGGCGGCCTCCTCCAAGATGCTGGCCCCGGGCCCTGTCCTGCCGTCCTTTCCGAGTCTTGCACATCCTCCCAGACCATGTTCTCAACTCCTGGGCTTGGGTTTTCAGGATGCACAGCTCTGCCCTGGGGCCCCTCAGCCCTCGGTCATATCCTAGGCCTTCCTGTCAACACGCACTGAAGGGTCCCAACATCTCAGCTGAGAGACTGCTTCGTTCCACCGCCCAGTCAATAAAAGCTGAAGCGAGCCTGCTGTGTGCCATCCATCCATCCACCCATCCACCCATTCACCGTTCATCCCTCCAGAGACTCCACTAAACCCCTGTTAGATGCCTGCAGGGAGCTCACATTCTTACACAAGGAATGAAAAATGCCTCCATAGTGGTTATTGGTGCCAGACGCTACCCCACTCCATGCACAATTTGTTCATTGCGTCCTCACGACATTCAGATAAGAAGCCTCCTGGAATCACTTCCAGGAAGAATCCCTCTGGCTCGTGAGTGGGGAACAGACTTCGGGAGGCCGGGGTGTGTCCACCCAGGGTGCATTCAGATGTAAGCAAAGCCAGATCTCACCTGTTACAGTTTTAACCTCACTTACTAAAAAGGCATGAAGCATGCCATTTCAGGAGCACAAACTCTTTCCATCCTTCCTCCCTCCCAAAAAGTCGCAATGCATACTTTTTGTCATGCTTGTCACCTTATGGCCCAACGTGGCTACCAAAGCCCAAAGCCTCCCATCTTGATACCACCATCTCAAATGAAAGAAGGGGCAGGTGTAAAAAAGACATCTGTTTTAAAGAAAACATAGAACATCCTTTTATAACAAACAAAAGGTTCCTCAGCAGCTCACCAGAAAACATCTCTTTAAATTCGTTTGGGCAGATCTGGACCACAGACCACTCCTGATTTCAAGAGGGTGGGGAAGTGGACGTACAGCAAAGGGACTAGGACTGACATTACACACTGAGGCACCATGTAGTGACCCCAGACATGAACAGGGGCCGCTTAGCTGCAAAATGGAAGGGAAGATCACAGGGAGGCTACCAAAAGGCCTGTCACTGGGAAAAACTGAGAGGTCTTTGACAGCAGCCCAAAGGAGAGATGGTGTCTGGTTGGGAAGCGTCATGCCCAGGGGCTCTCCTGTGCAGCTGGCTGGACGGCTGGTGTTGCTGTGAGACTTGCGGGGGAAGGCATGGACACTCTTAGATTTTTACCTGACCGGTCCTCTTCGCTGGAACAGGGAAATGAGGGAAGAGCTTATGGAGCACAGGGTGAGGATTGGGAATTTTGTATTTGACATTAAAGTGGAGGTGTTGAGTAGGCAGTTGGACACTGCCAGGGAGGTGCGGACAATAGGTCGCGGATGCTTCGTGTCTGCCCCTCCCATTCTCTCTGCCCTTCCCCGCTCTGCTCGGGGCCCGCGCTGCCCTGCGTAGACTGCATCAGCCCACTCCCTTGACATCCGGCTCTCGGCTGTACTTGGCAGATGGGGAGCACCAGCAGGTCCTTGGAGGAAGAAAAGAACAAAGTCAAGGTGTGTACCCACCCCACCCCAGCTCTCTCCTGCTGGCTCGCCTGGGGCTGGCATAGCCTCAGCCCAAGGTTCCAGCTTCTGTCAGCGCCTTCGGGTTCCTGCTCCCGCTCCTCGTTTCTGCAGGCCGGGGAGTGGTGCCAGTGCCCCGAGCCCGGAGCCCCTCGAGGTCTTGTTACACCCTGCACAGATCAAGGTCCGCAGTCCCTCTGAGTGTGTCACCTGTCCGACCGCTGCCCGAAGCAGCGCTCATCGCTGAGGGGTAAGTGGAGGCAGAGAGCAAGAGCCCGGGGGAGAAGGGGGGCTCTCAGAAGAACAAAGTGGGTGAAAAGGAGCCTGAGAATGAGCAGGCAGCGAATTCGAGGAGGGAAGGGTCAGGAGAGTCCAGTTTCCAGGGCCACGGGAAGAACATGTCAGAAAGAGGTCACCCTCGCCTACCAAATACTGCTGAGCATCCGGAGAGAGAAAGGCCAACACTCAGTCCCTAGCACAACGGGACAGAAGAACCTGTTGCCTGAGAACGGCAGCCTCCACACAAGAGGGAGACACAGTCGAAGTGTGTAAGCCCGGAGATTCACAGACCTGTACTCCTGGGGATAAAAATGCGTTATATGTTTATTAAAAAGAGTGAGACACAGCCTGAGTGCAGTGGAGTAACGAAGACCACCCACAAGGACCCGCATACAGCAGGGGCACATGCCCTGTGCGGTGAGTTTTTCTGCAAAGGGGGCGTCAGAAAATGGTGCCGTCCCGCTACAGAGAAGTCCGGCACTTCAGGAGTTTGTGTACTTGTTTTTTGATTTTTTTAAAAAGATTTTTATTTATTTATTTGACCGAGAGAGATCACAAGTAGGCAGAGAGGCAGGCAGATGGGGGTGGGGGGAGAAGCAGGTTCTCCGCGGAGCAGAGAGCCCGATGTGGGGCTCGACCCCAGGACCCTGAGATCACGACCTGAGCCGAAGGCAGAAGCTGTAACCCACTGAGCCACCCAGGTACCCCATGTGCTTGTTTTCTTAAGATGGGATGTTACTGGGCTTTATATGGGTCTTGGAAAATCTGGCACAGCAGGACGGGGCTGCTGCCTGGTGGCGGCAAGAGGGCACAGGATGCCGGAGGGTCACTGGCTACAGCAGAGAGGAGTCCGGCCAAGGGACCGCCGGCCCAAGCGGGGATTGGTAGGTTGACTGGGGGGAGGAGGAGAACCCACTGCTCTACTTTCTCAGTGAGAGAAGCAACAAGGTGACCCACCAAGAGGGAGAAGGGGCTTTGCAGGTCGGGAGGTGGAGGGACAGGTGGAAATGCTCAGGGGAGGGACGAGGAAGAGAACCACTGTGGAACGTGGTGGCCGTTCTGAGCTGAGTGGGGTGCGGAGGGAAGTGTCTTTGGGAGTGAGGAAGTTAGCACGGGGTTGGGAGGCTGGAGCCTGTGACCCTTGATGGCACTTCTTCCTCCCCGGGCCCTCTCACTCAGCTGTCCCACACTCCCCTCGAGACCTCAGTGCGTCCTGCTCCCCAGGCCCCTCTTTTCCTGCCAGGGCTCCCTGGCCCCTCACCCTCTGTCTTACTCACTGGCAGGTGTCCCACCTCGAACTACCGGGGCACGCCCCTGAGGCTCCAGCTGCCACAGAAGGTCGTGCTGGACAGACTGGTGTCATCACAGTCCCCCCAAGGGAGGCTTCAGGGGTCGCTGTATTGGTCCTGCCCCGGGCTTGGCAACTTCGTTGTCATCAGGCTCTACTGTCCTTGAAACTCGGCCCTGCCTGTTCGTGGAAGGTAGAGACCTTGCCCCCTTCGCCCCACTGTACCTAGAAGGCCAGCACCTCCCAGCATCTCCTACAGATGGTCGTCCCCTTCTCCCTGCCCAGCGGCGCGGAGATACAGTCGACGCGGACACTGAACAGTGCGACGATGGGACACGTGTGTGTATCAGACTTGATCACCGTGGTCAGGTGAGTTCACATGTCCATCATCGCACACAGTTCCTTTTCCTTCTGTTGTGGTAAGAAGGCTTCATGAAGATAATTGGAAGTTTATACCTTTTGACCAACATCTCCCCATTTCCCCCCTCCCCGCCCTTGGCACCACCATCCTGCTCTGTTTCTGTGAGTTCAGCCTTTCCAGAGGCCACGCGTCAGTGAGATGGTACGGCACCTGTCTTTCTCCATCTGGCGTGCTTCATGCAGCTCGATGCTCTCGAGGATCATCCGCGTCGTCAGGGCTGGCAGGATTTCCTTCCTTTCCATGACCGGACTCAGACATCTCACCGCAAGTATATCTCACATCTCCTCTCTCCATTCACATGTAAATAGAGACGGACGCTTGTTCCCTATCCCATATGCCGTTGTGAGCATGGGGTGCAGACGTCTTCCTAAGATCCCAGTTTCACTTCCTTAATTATAGCCCTAGAAGTGGGATCACTGGGTCATTCGGCAGCTCTATTTTTAATTTCGGGGACGTCCGTGCTGTCTGCCATGGCTGCACCAGTTCGCATTCCCACCAGCAGGGCACGAGGGCTCCCCTTCTTCCACACCCCCCCCCCGACACCTGATGTCTCCTGTCTGTTCGGCAGTGGCCATCTTTTATTTTTTTTAAAGATTTTATTTATTTATTTGACAGACAGAGATCACAAGTAGGCAGAGAGGCAGGCAGAGAGAGAGAGGAGGAAGCAGGCTCCCCGCTGAGCAGAGAGCCCGATGCGGGGCTCGATCCCAGGACCCTGAGATCATGACCCGAGCCGAAGGCAGAGGCTTTAACCCACTGAGTCACCCAGGCGCCCAGGCACTGGCCATCTTTTTTTTTTTTTTAAAGATTTTATTTATTTATTTGACAGAGAGAGATCACAAGTAGGCAGAGAGGCAAGCAGAGAGAGTGAGAGGGAAGCAGGCTCCCTGCCGAGCAGAGAGCCCGATGCGGGACTCGATCCCAGGACCCTGAGATCATGACCTGAGCCGAAGGCAGTGGCCCAAACCACTGAGCCACCCAGGCGCCCCGGCACTGGCCATCTTAATAGATGGGACGGCTCCCGGTGCTTTCGATCTGCGTTCTTCTGATGGTTCATGGTGCTAGGGACCTTTTCATGTACTTGTTGGCTATTTGTATATCTTCTTTGGGAAAATGTCTGTTCAGGTCCTTTGCCCATTTTAAAATTGGATTCTTTGGGTTTTCTTGCTTTTGAGTTATACAATATTTGATAGTGACCCCTTATCAGATGTTTTCTCCCACTTTGTAAGTTGCCCTTTCATTTTGTTGGTTTCTTTTGCTGTGCAGTTTTTTATTTTTTTATTAAAGATTTTTTTTAAGATTTTTATTTGTTTGACAGAGAGAGAGACAGTGAGAGAGGGAATATAAGCAGGGGGAGTGGGAGAAGGAGACGCAGGCTCCCTGCAGGGCTTGATCCTAGGACCCCAGGATCATGACTTGAGCCAAAGGCAGGTGCCCAACCGACCGAGCCCCCCAGGCATCCCAGATTATTTTATCTACATCTATGAAAAATGTCATTGGAATTTTGATAGAGATTGCATTTAATTTAGAGATGGCTTTGGGTAGAATGGACATTTTGACAGTATTGACTCTTCTGATCCGTGAACACAGGGTGTGTGTGTGTGTGTGTGTGTGTGTGTGTGTGTGTATGTGTCTATGCGCACAGTGGGGGGCTTTTCATTTATTTGCATCTTCTTCAATATCCTATAGTTTTCAATGTACAGATCTTTCATCTCCTTGGTTAAATGTATTCCTAAGTGTCTCATGGTTTTGATGTATGAATGTACATGAGATGACCCCTTTCTAGATACCCGTATGTGTTGGGTTCCCATATGGGGATGGGAGAAGGGGGAACTAAGAGGAATTTCATTTGTTTTTGTATAATTAATATTTTTTTAAGTAATAAAGGTAAATAAAACAGGAAGCCAATACTCCTGTACCTCCAACTTATCTGCACCCCTCAGTGTTCAAACACGGGGCCACCCCTTTCTGATTTAGTGCCCCACACGCCCCTTTGCATGCCCCCACCCGCTCTTGGCACCCTCCCAAATTGTTCCCATATTGCTATTTACTTTTTTTTTTTTTTAAGATTTTATTTATTTATTTGTTAGAGGGAGAGAGAGAGATCACGCACACAAGCAGGCAGAGAGGCAGGCAGAGGCGGAGAGAGAAGCAGGCTTCCCACCCGAGCAAGGAGCCCGATGCAGGACTTGATCCCAGGACCCTGGGATCATGACCTGAGCTGAAGGCAGCGGCTTAACCCACTGAGCCACCCAGGTGTCCCTCTATTTACTTTTTAAAATCAAACAAGAAGTACATGCAAATGATAAAATATGCATAAGGTTGAAATAACCCACCAACCAGCTTAGGAAATAGACCCAGGATACCCCAGGAAGCCCCTGCGTGCCCCCCGACTTGCGCTTCCCACAGAGGCCACTGCTTGCTGGACCTAATGGTAACGCTTCTCTCCCCCCGTGTCCCGGCACAGCCTCTGCGTCGCTCTCCACGCTGCTGATAGAACTGAGCTGTACACACACCCTCCGCAACTCTGTTCCCACTCGATACTCTGCTGTCATTCCAGAGAGCTGTGAGTCATCTGTTGTCTCACATATATTAGTCTGTTGTACAATTTGTCCATTTTCCTTTGATGTAGACACGCTGTGTCTACATCTCCATTATGTTTTCTACTATTTCAAAGAATTCTCCGATAAACATCTAGTATAGTTCTCCTGGTATATGGACAAGAAGCTCCGGGAGACCCAAATCAAGGAGAGGGATTGTGAAGCCATGGGGCAGGGTACCCCTAGACGAGTGCCCAGAGGTACTAATGCTGGATGCTCCTTCAGCATCCCCCCAACACTCTGGTATTATCAGGACAATATGTCTATCCAGTGGGCATTTCCAGTATCTCACTATGGCTTTTACCCTGCATTCCCTTGGTTACCCATACGGTCGGGCAGCTTCTCCTGTTCATCACGCATCCACGACTCCCCGTGATCAAACACCCTTCAAATCTTCATCTTCAACGAGGTCACCTTTCTCCGTATTGACTTGTCGAAGTCCTTCCATGTTCTTGTATGAGCCTGTCAGGTGTAAGTGTTGGAAAGCCTTCTCTCATTTGTGATGCAGACGTACTCGTTATGATGTAACCTAAATCTACCCAGTTTTTCCTTTATGTTTTGGGATTTTTGAATCATAAGAAATTCTTCCTCAATTTTCTGTTGTGAAGATACTCTCTTGGAATGTTATTTTAGAATGTTGAGTACACTCTCCTATATTCTTTCCTAAAATTTATACATTTGCTTCTTGCATTTTAAACCACACTCAACTGATCTTTCTGTATGCTGTAAGGAAGGAATCTACTTTAATTTTTTATATAATTGAATTGTCAGAACACCATTGGTTGAAAAGCACTCTTTCCCCCCTTCAAAGTCAGCTTCTTCCTACAGCAGAGTTTTGTGTATGTGTGGGTCTGTCCCTCGGGTTCTCAGTTCCCCTCGCATGACGGCTCTGTCTCTGGGCCAGCACCATACTATGTTAATATATAAAACCTACCTGGATTTTCTCCTGCAGGAGAAATTTTGCTATTCTTGGTACTCTTTTGTCTATGTAATTTTTAGAATCAAACTTGTCAGTGTATGCAAACAAACACACACAATGGGCTTTTGACGGGAATTGCATAGACTCAAAAGATCAGTGCTGGGGGGACGGGGGAGTGCCTGGGTGGTACAGTGGGTTGTGTCCAATTCTTGATTTTGGCTCAGGTCATGATCTCAGGATCATGAGACGCAACCCCACATGGGGCTCCACGATGGACATGGAGTCTGCTTGGGCTTCTCCCTCTCCTCTGTCCCTCCCACTCCCCAACTCCTTTCCCTCTTGCACTTTAAAAAAAAATAAGTAAAAGGATCAATTAGGGGAAAATAAAATCCTTGTGATACTGAGACTCTCAATGCAGGAGCAAAATACGTATCTTCGTTTATCTGCGCGGTCTTTAGTTATTTCAAAAAGCTTTATCATTTTCTCCATAAATTAGGTCCTGCATTTATATGAGCTTTATTCTGCCGTGCTTTACATTTTTATGCTATAATAAAAGATTCCATTTTTAAAGTCACATTTTCTGTTGCTCATATTTGGAAATGCAGCTTTCTTTGTATAAGCAACATTGATAGATAAGTTTTCTGCTTAATTCTAAACATTTATTGTTACATTTATTTTCTATGTAGATAATATTGAAAAAATAAGTTCATTTCTCCTTTTCCAATTCTTGTATCTTGTGTTTCTTTTTATCTTCCCGTGCCAGCTGGTACAATGATGTCCCAAAATGTGACAGTGGGCACACTGGCTCATTCCCCATCTTAAAATACTCTCAACCTTTCACCAGGAAGCGTTTGCTAAGTCCCTTATGAAAAGTAGGTGCCTTCACCAGATCAGGAAATTCTCCTTTAGTCTTAATTTCAAGGAGTTTTATCATGAATAGATGAATCTTACCAAATGCCTTTCTACGTTAGCACAGTCCTCTGAATTTTCTCCTATATGCTGAGACGGCGGCTCACAGTAATTGATTTCCTGGAGGGAAACCACCCTCTCCGTCCCAGGGTGGGTCAGACTTGGTCGTGACTGATTATTGTCTTGAGGTGCTAGTGAGATTTGGTTTACTAACAACTGGTCTGAAGTTTCCACCGCTGGTCTCTGAACAACATCACCCTGCAGTTCCCTTCTTGCCGCCATTCCTACCAGAGTCTGGTATCGAGGTTATGCTGTCCTTTGAGTTGGGGAGCATTTTTTTTTTTAAGATTTTATTTATTTATTTGACAGATAGAGATCACAAGGAGGCAGAGAGGCAGGCAGAGAGAGAGAAGAGGAAGCAGGCTCCCTGCTGAGCAGAAAGCCCGACGCGGGACTCGATCCCAGGACCCTGAGATCATGACCTGAGCCGAAGGCAGAGGCTTAACCCACTGAGCCACTCAGGCGCCCCTTGGGGAGCATTTCTATAGAGAATTTGTACTTTGAAAATTTAGTGGAGCTCAATGGCTCGGGATGATGTTTTGTGATTTTATTTTTTAAGATTTTATTTGACAGAGAGAGATCACAAGTAGGCAGAGAGGCAGGCAGAGGGAGAGGGGGAAGCAGGCTCTCTTCCGAGCAAGGAGCTCGATGCGGGGCTCGATCCCAGGACCCTGGGATCCTGACCTGAGTCAAAGGCAGAGGCTTAACACACTGAGTCACCCAGGGGCCCCTTCTTTATGATTTTAATTACTGATCTTCTATCTTTAAAGGTTATAACTGTTCAGATTTTCTATCTCCTCTTGGGTCAGTTTGATTCAGCTCTATTTTTCTAGAAATGTACTAGCCCGAAGTTCTTCATATCATCCTTTTTATCTATGTTGTTCCTATGGCTGTGTTTGCTTTTAAGTCCCTATTATTACTTACGAATTTTCCTCTCTCCCGCTCTCAATCTTTCTGGAGGTTTTCTATTTTTATTAATCTTGTCAAAGAACCAACTGATTGCCTCTATTGTGTGTGTGTTCTTCTGTTTCATTACTCTCTCTTTATTTTTCCTCTCCTCTCCTTTGCTTTGGGCTTATTCAATTCTTCCAGTGGATGATTAGCAATTAATTTTTGGCCTTTCTTAAAAGAAACAGACACAGGACATTATTGCTATTATTTTAAACAGTTGTGGTTGCCATGAAAAACAGGAATCCTCAAACTGCAAGAAACATGATTCACAAGGGGCTCAGCGGATATGCTCAAATCCATCAGGGCCTTTGTGCAGTGGCCACGCTTCTTGCTTCTTCGGGTGGAGGACTCCATGCTGGGTTTACTGAGCCAGTCAGATGCTCAGTGACACCCAGCCTTCTGTCACTCTTGTCACCGGGAGTCAGAGCTGCACCCGTCAGATCGCTCCCCCCCAGTCCCTCCCCACCTCTCAATTTATTTCCATTAATAGTATCTTTTATCACCTAATACCGTCTAATAAAATCCTTGTACTTTTAATCCCATTTACATCACGAACTCCGAAAACATCACGCTAACTGAAAGAAGCCAGAAATAAGAAGCCCCATCACATGATTCTATTCTATGGAATGTTTCCAGAGTACGGAAATCTGTAGGGACAGAAAGGTGCTTAGTGGGTGCCAGTGGGGGAGGAGCCGAAGGAGAGGGCTTGATGATAGGCGTGGGGTTTCTTTTTGGAATGATGACATTTTTCTGAAATTAGATATTGGTGATGATTCCATTTTATTGTGAATTTATTAAATATCACGAATCATACATTTTAGTATGGTTAAAATGGTGACCTTTATGTTAAGAAGTTTTACCTTAATAAAAGGTTTTAAATAAAAAATGCACGTAATTTCAAAAAGTAAAGCCCTCAGCCCCCTTCCATCTGCGTTCTTCAGTGCGGCCACCTTCCACCTGTCGGACCAGCGCTGCGATGGAGTAACACTGTGGCCCTGTCTTGGGGCCTTTCTGCAGCCAAAGCGCCCTTCAGACCCGAACAGCATCACTGCCCTCCCTGCGCCGCTCCGGGCTCTCTCGTGGCCCCGCTCAGCCGCCAGCCCCGCCCGCCTCACCCACCTCGCCACTCGCAAGTCCGCACGCGGGCTCGCGCCGCCCCTGCCTGGACAACCGGTCCGCACCTCGGGTCCCAGCGGCGGCCGCGGAACAGCTCCGGTCCGGCGCGGCGCCCGCACGTGCTGCTGGAGCGTCTGCGCGCGACCCCGGCACCGCCGGCTGGGAGGGAAGCCCGGAGGACGCGAGGCCGGGGCTCCGCTGGGCCGGCGCTGGGGACGGGGAGCGAAACGGCTCCATCCTTCCCCCGCCCGGGCCAGCACACCGCCCTGCCGTCCCTCCTCCGCCGCCCCGGCCGCGTGGGGGCTGCTCCCTGTCCCTTCTCCTCAGCAGCCACTTCCCGAAGCCCCGTGTCCACCCCATCGCTCTCCCTGTGACCTTCGAGATCCAAGCTGCGAGCGGCCCGGGAGTGGCCGCGGCCTCCCTCCAGCCCTCCCGCCCGGCTGGGGCCCCGGGCTCCCGCGGCGCGTCCCCGCCCCCACCCTTCCCGTTAGCGCCTCGGTCACCGGCCGCGTGGGACGCCGCGGACCTTTCGGGGCAGGAGCGCTTGGTGGCGGGGCTGCTGTCCTCTCTGCGGCCGGCGACGCTGGGCGGCGTCCCTCCGAGGCCAGCCGACCTGCAGGCCCTTCGCTTGTCCCCGTGTTCCCGGATCCAGCAACGTCGCCGGGCGGCCGGGGCGGCCCCGCGAGAACCACCCCGACCCCCGCCGTCTGCCCTGCGGCTGACGCCTGCGGACGCCCTTGCTTCGCGGCCTGTCCCCGGAGCAGCGGGGCTGGAGCAAGACACACGGCGGGAAGCGACCAGCCGGCGGACGAGCCAACCGCGAACAGCAGAGCGAAAAGAAACGACACGGAAAGGCCGAGCGGAGAGCCGCCCGGCCGGACACCCCGGAAGGCGACGTCCCCAGGGGCGCGGCGGGCACGGGCCGCCGGGAACTTCCGCTTCGAGGCGGAAACGGAAACCCCCGAAGCTCCTTCCAGGAGCGCCACGAAGGCTCGTCTCGGAGCCCAGCGCGAGGCGACCGCGCGCCTCTGGGACACGCTCCGACGCGAAGACAAGGGCCCAGGACGCTCTTTCAGACCCACGAGGTCCCCGGGAAGAGGCCAAGAACGCGAGACGCCCGTCGCTTCACGGTGACGCTCGAGCGCGGCCACGAAGGGATCCGCAGCGGCGTAAGGCAGAGCCGGGGGCACCAAGGCCCCGACGGGGTCACCAGGGGCACGGGCGCCCGCGGGGGCTGCGGGCCCTGCCAGCTGGAGCGGCGAGGCCGCGGCCACCGTCCCCAGCAGCAGCGCCGCCGCCCGTCGAGGAGGGGCCAGTCCCCGCCGCGCGGTCAGCAGTCTCGCGGCGTCTGGGCGCAGAGAGCACGGAGCGGCCGAGTCCGGCAACGGCGGGGGGTGTTTCGACGTGAAAGATGCGGATGTTCTCGAAGCTTCGCCGTGAGGAAGCCGCCGGGCTGACTGGGCTTCGGACTGCTCCCGCCCTGCAGGCGTTTACAGCGCGTTTCCTGCCCTGTGGGAGCGTGAGGGGCCCCGACGCGCGGCCGGAAGGGGAGGGCGCGGCCGGAAGGGGAGGGCGCGGCCGGAAGGGGAGGGCGCGGCCGGAAGGGGAGGGCGCGGCCGGAAGGGGAGGGCGCGGCCGGAAGGGGAGGGCGCGGCCGGAAGGGGAGGGCGCGGCCGGAAGGGGAGGGCGCGGCCGGAAGGGGAGGGCGCGGCCGGAAGGGGAGGGCGCGGCCGGAAGGGGAGGGCGCTCGCAGACCGGGAGATCGGCCGCGAGGCCGGGGCGGGAAGCAGAGTCCGTAGCCGCGTTCGGAATCGCCGGCTTCGACTTGGAAGAACACGGAACCCCGGGCTCAGAGAGGCAGAGGCGCCCAGAAGGCCGGGCTCCGAGAGCCACCGCGAAGGGCCCGTCACCGCAGAGCGGGCGGGGTGAGCGCGCGGCGGAGTCGGGTTCAGGTTTGCGCCGCCCCGCAGCCCGCCAGGTGCGCGACGACGTCCGTCCGGAGACTCCGCGCAGGTGCCTTCGTCACCGAGGACTAGCGACCCCAGCCCGCGCCGAGTCCTGACCCGCCCGCTGCGGAGGGTCCCGCCTCGTCGGTCGGGGCGCGGGCGCCGAGGAGGTCCACGGGAGCTTCCTGGAGGAGGACCGCAGAGAAGCCCGCCGCGTCGGCTCCTCCGCCACCCGCGACTTCCCCGTAGCGGGCGGTGCCGTGTGGCGGCGTCTGACCCGCGGCGGAACGTCCCGAGAATCCGAGTCCGAGCTCCCAGCCCTGCCGCCGCGTCCACGGCCCGGAGGCCACGTTCTCGACCCTTCGTCGCCGCAGCGGTCTTCACGGCGTGTCCCCGGAGTGGCCTGCGGGCCCTGCTCAGCCCCGGGGAGCGGGTCCTCTGCCGCGGACGGCGCGCCCGCCGCTGGGACACGGGCCGGGCCGAGCTCCTCAGAGCCCGTTTCTCCCAGACCCCGGTCCGGCCCGTGACGGCGGCCTCTTCCCCTGGGCGCGGCGCGTGTGCGGCGGCCTCCGGAGCGACGGATCCTTTCCAGGAGGCTCCCGGCCTGCTTGGCCCAGACCCGTCTGAGGAGCCGCCGCAGCCTCGCGCAGTCGATGCTCCCCGCGGACCTGGAGGCGGAGCGCGCTCGTCCGCGGGGCTGCGGGCCGGCGGGAAGCCTCCGCCGGGGCGCCGCGGCCTGGGGGCGCTGACGTGCAGCGGGAGTCCGTCTCCGGGGGCAGCGGGCGCGCCGTCCCCACGGGCCCGGGGACTTTTGGAAAGTCGCGGACACTGCCCTTGACTTCGGTCACCTGCCGGCTCGGCCCCTGGCAAGAGCCGGCCCGTCCGCGGAAGCCCTGCGGCCCGCGGCCCTCCCTCGCCCTGACCGCCCTGCGCGGCATCTTCCCCGACACGGCGCCGCTCCGTGGGCACCGACGGCTGTTGCCGAGGCTCGTGGGGCTGGTGAGCGAGCCCGGCCGCTCCGGCGGGTTAGCCCGGGCTTCCGCCTGCCGCCTCCCATCCGGGACTCGGCGTCGCTCCGTCAACGTCGGGAGCCACCGTTTGCCGCCGCCGACTGCCCCGCGGCCTCTGCTCTCCTCAGCCGGCGCGGACTGCGGGGCCGGGACCTCGCTCTGGGCGGGGAGCTGCGGCTGGCCCTCCCCCCGGTGCGTCCTCCGCGTCTACAGCAAGGCCGGGCCACTCTCTTCGCCCGTGTTCTCGGCAGCGGCCTCTGCGTTCATGGTGTGGCCGCCCGCCGGTGTGGGAGCCCAGCGACTCTGTGGGCTTTCCTCCCTCCGCAGGATCGCTTTGGGCTCCGGATCTGAAGGGAGAGCGTGTGGCTCTTCCTTTCACCTGAGTGACCATCGTGGGGCTCCTGACTGGTCCCATCTCAGGGCTGTTGCGTCTCAAGGAACAGGGGGGCCTGAGGAAGGGACAGAGAGGGGGACCCACTGTGCCCTGGGGCAGTCAGAGCCCACACGACCCTAACCGAGGAAGCCTGCCATCTGCGTGCTTCACGCGCCCACGACAAGCCCAGTGGCAACACCCCCAGCCACCACGGACCATCGTGCCAACTGTAGGAGCAGGGAAAAACTCTGAAGTGTTGCGAGAATTACCAAAACGTGACATGGAGGCAGCAGGGGAGCGACTCGCCAGAGCAGGGTCGCTGCAGACCTCCGACCTGGAAGACACACAGTGTCTGTGAAGCCCGACAAAGCCAAGGACAGCCAAACAAGCACCCCCTGGGTTTCAGTGAAACCGTTACAAGAAACAAAAAGAAACCAGTGAAAAAATGAGTGGACAAATGAAAAGAATAATAAGTGTTTAATTAAAGCAAAAACAGTAACAATATTCTGGGGTACGAGCCACAGGGAGTACAATGTCAGGCAGTACGGCGAAGGTACGGGGCAGTGGGACTAGCAGGCGTGGGCTCTCACGTGAGATATACGATCTGACATACACAACACGGTTCAGGGTCACATCACATGAGGGTGGGCTGTGCTGAGCGGGACGCACGTTCACGCGGGGACGCCTGGCACGATCTGTAAACCACGAGCAAGGGGTGCAGGTACCAAGCCAATGGAGGGGACAGAACGGCTTGTGAAGATACACTTAGTATAGGAGAAAGCAGAAAGAGAGAAACAAAGAACAGATGAGATAAAGAGAAAACAAGTAGCAAAACTGGCGAATTTAAATTCCAGGAAGTGGACTGCTACCAGGTTGGAGGCAGAACATCTGGACGGGCCATGAAGTCAGAGGTGCTCCAGGAGGACAGGACATGTCAGGGAGAGGGCAGCCTTGGAAGAGTGCCCACCATGGCCAATCTTTGGCATTTCCAGCACCCACACAAGCAACAGAAACAGACACAACCCAGAGAATAGGAGATTGTGAGCCCACACGCCTACAGAGAAGTCAGAATTGTGGCAAAGGACGGCGCCTCCACATAGTCCCCCAGTGCTTTCCCCCAATGGCATGGATTTTAGCGCGGAAGTGGAGACTGCAGTAGGGGAGGCTGGCAGACACCACGGGCACTGAAGGCTGCCTTGTCTGTATGGGGACCAAATCCAACTTGTGGGCCACCTGATGGGAGGTGCTGGGAACTCGGTCCCACCTCCATGGTGTTCCCGTCAAAGATGTACAACCTCCTCGAATCCAGAACACACGGGAAAGTCCAAACCAAGGGCGTTCTACATGCAAATGTAAAAACCAAGGAGACTTAACTATTCTGCCTTGAAGATGACTGAAGGCAGGACCACTGAATGGAACAGAAAGCCAGGCTGGGGGCGTCTGGGTGGCTCAGTGGGTTAAAGCCTCTGCCTTTGGCTCAGGTCATGATCCCAGGGTCCTGGGATCGAGCCCATCGGGCTCTCTGCTAGGCGGGGAGCCTGCTTCCCCCCACCCCCGCCTGCCTCTCTGCCTACTTGTGATCTCTCTCTGCCCCCCCCTCCAAAAAATACAAAGGCCCTTGGGCACCTGGTGGCTCACAGTTGAGTGTCTGCTTTCTGGCTGGGGTCCTGATCGGGGACTCCCTGCTCAGCAGGGAGTCTGCTCCTCCCCTGCCCTTTCCCCTCCCCAGCCCATGCTGTTGCTCATTCTCTCAAATGAATAAAAAATCTTAAAAAAACAATACAGAGGTCCCAGGGTAGCTAAAAGAGCTAAAGAATCATCTTTAAGAATTAGAACGATTTGGGGGCGCCTGGGTGGCTCAGTGGGTTAAAGCCTCTGCTTTCGGCTCAGGTCATGATCTCAGGGTCCTTGAATTGAGCCCCGCCTCAGGCTCTCTGCTCAGCGGGGTGCCTGCTTCTCCCTCTCTCTCTGCCTGCCTCTCTACCTACTTGTGATCTCTCTCTCTGTGTCAAATAAATAAATAAATAAATCTTTAAAAAACAATAAGAAAAGAACAATTTGGAACATTTGCACCACTTGTAACTGTGATACTCGAAACTACAGTAATAAAAACACAGACATGCAAATGCTCAATGCAACAGAACGGTTCCTAAATGAAGTCCACGTGTGCACGTCAATTAACGTTCTACAAAGGAGCCAAAGTGTTTGAGTGGGAGACTCCCAATCTTCTAAATAATCAGGTTAAGGGCAAAAGGGCCGGAGGCCCACATCAGACAGGAATGTAGCTTGATCGCTACCTCCTTCTTCCCGCAAGCGCTTGCTGAAGATGGGTCACACACCAAAATACATCTGAAGCCATAACGCTTTAGAAGAGAATGCCAGATGACCTTCCTGACCTTGGAATGGGATGGAGAACACCCCACTTCCCCACCCAGAAAAGAGACAGCGGATTTGCCCAAAATTGTAAACTTCTGTTCTTAGGAAAAGGAACACAAAGTAACAGACCGAGTGAAAACACCGAAATATATCCCTCTGCCGAGGACTCGGTCTACAATCCGCAAACAGCTCCTCTGCTCCCAGCGGAAAGAGAGTCCAACTAAGAAATACACAAAAGGCCGCGTACCTTGCAAACAAAGATCTACACACGGACAGCAAGGGTCGAAAAGGGGCTCTGCTGCAGTCACCAAGAACACAGATACAAGCCATAACACCACCCAGCGCCCACCAGAGCGGGCAAAATTAAAGACAGGAAGTACTCTCGCACAGGCCTGTGCAGAGTGGCACGGCCACGGCGAACCCGCACCTGGGACATCCCCCCGACGGACAGACTCAACGCTCCCGACTGACTGCGGCCAAGTGCTTGCAGGCGCCTGACGGGTGAGAGCCCCAGACCAGAGACGCTAATAATGTTCATGCAGTGGGGGGCTGGGTAATTCCGACAGTCAACCAACTCGAGCCAACAACAACAACAGAAACGGAGCAAGAGAAGCTGGGAGACAGACTGATTCACGGATGCCCTGTGTGCATGAAGTTCCACCGAAGGAAAAACCTCGTCTCTGCTGAGAGAAACCTGAACAGGAGATGCCTCTTGGGGACAGGAACCAGTCGGGAAGAACAGAAAGAAACTTCCCGGTGACAGATGGGAATATCCTATTTAAGGGATGGGTTACACGGGCACAGGTGTCTGTCAAAATTTACTGAGTTATACACATAAAACCTACGCACTTCACCATATGTAAACCATACCTCAATTTTTTAAATATTCGATTTATAGTTATTTCACCCCAACACCAAATAAATCCCACCTAGATTTAGCTAAACTGAAAAATAAAACACCAGAAAAAGTGCTGGAGAATATTTCTGTAATTTGGAAGCAGAGAAGGATATTCTAAATATAGTGCGTAATCAGAAGTCATGGTCAGATTTCAGCACGTAAAAAGCTTAAATTCAGTATGGGTACAAAGCTACAGTGTATAGACAGGGCACACAAACCAGTAAGGGAAACACTAGCACAACTAGATCTTGCACGGAGCCACGTCAGGGGAGAGGCCACCTGTGCTGCAGATCGGCTGGTCGGTGTGAGCTCTACCATGCGGAGGTGTCGTCGGCTCTGGCTGACTGGAGCCAGCAGGGAGCGTGACCGCGGCGTCTATGAGGCCTGGGAAATGTACCCTGTTGGTGGAGGCAAAGGCTGGCAAACATTTTAGGGGTGGGTTTTCGGGGCTCGCTTCTGCAATGTCTGCTGTGGAATGCCCTTTGACCCCTTCTCTAAGACAATGGCTGCACAAGGAAGGCGCACGGAACTCTTCCTCCCGGCGCCGCTGTTGTTAGCGGAGAATGCAAACGTCCATGTGCCATCAGTGAGGACACAACTGCAGTCACTCACGGGCCACAAACAGGACAAACGTCCACACAAGTGAGGGGAGGCCAAGAAGGGGCACTGCTGGTGGGTTCCCTGGTTTCTCTCCAGTTGTCATGTGCGGGTTTGTGTCTGGCAATGAGAGTGGCAGCCAGGGTGACTGTGGTCGCTTCCAGCTGCCCCTGCAGGGAGGCCTCAGTCAGAGGGGGCCTGACCCACCCGCCCCACCTCGGAGCGAGGCCTACACCCACCCCTGCAGTCTGTGCCCTGCTGGAGCACAGGCCTCCCCCCCACCCCCGGCCCCACACAGGGCTGGAGCAGGGACAGCAACAGCTGGAGCTGAGGTGGTCACCGTGGAGCCCTCCTGGACCAGATAAGACCCAGCAGCCCGGCACACAGACATCAGACTCCTCGAAGCCAGAGCCTGTGGGGGCTTGTTTCAGAGGCCCACAACTCGCTGTGGTGTCTGGGCGGGGGTGGGGGGGAGCGGTTCACTTACCCCACAGGCTGCCCTAACACAACAGGTTTTCAACTGGACTGAGTCCCAGTTTAACAGACAGCTGCGCGCACACCCAGCACCTGGCCCGGTGCACCACTGGTTGCCTGCAAGGTAATGAGCTCAGAACCCAAGGAGGGGTGCTGGGGGCAGGGCCACATAGGGCTGGTGGGGTCCATAAGGCCTAAAACCCAAGCTCTACATGGACCCCCTGCCACCCTACCCACTGCCTCTGGAACGCCGCCTCCTAGGGGTCCGCTGCCCTGGCACAGCCCTGGCCCTAAGGCACTACCCAGAGGAGAAAGACGACAGGCCTGGGGAGCCAAGCCAGAGACTTCCTGGAGGAAGGGGCATCGACCTTGTGTAGGATGAGCCCCACCTCTGTCCCACTGTCATGGACGCTCCCGCACACCCAGGCCTGCAGTCCCTTTTCCAAGGGCCTGGGGAATGGGGGGTGGGGGGGAGGGGTAGAGGGGGAGGGCATCCTGCCTGGGCTGTTTACAGAGCGCAGAGAGCTGCTACCGTTTCAGATCCACGTCTGCACGTGTCTGAGTGAGTGAGTTCTGTGTGTAAAGAAAACAAGCATTCAGCTGTTTCTTCTCAAGCTTACAGGATCCCGGTGAGGCAGCCCAGCCCTGCACAGACCACAGAGCTCATGCGTTTGGGACTAGCAGGTTCCTGCCGCGGGAAGAAAGTCCTCCAGCCTCCCCACGCTCAAAAGCAGATCTGATCCACACTTCTGGGGACTTACCTGGGGCTGCTCTAAGACAATGTTCTCTTCCTCCGGAACAGAACACGACTTGGGCCTCCATGCCTGGTGCTGGTCGTACCAAGACGTGAACACACATGCACACGCACACACGCAGAGCGCCACCCGCACAGACATGTCTTCCGCCTTGGGGTGTGGGCACGGGGTGTGCTCTTCGAGGTCAAGAAGGCGTGATCGTCCGGGTCCATGGGGGGCTCCAGCCCCGCCGCGCGAGAGCCCTAGAGCGCCCCCACGGGCAGCGCAGGTGTTTTGCAGAAACCAGGTGAAACGATGCCATAATAAAAACCTCATTTAAAGTACTTCTTTTTTTTTATTGATTTCATTGAAAACAGAACAAGAAATGGTCTGAGCCAAAAGACTGCTCTTAAAACTGTCAAAAACATTTTAACAGAAAAAAATAAACATGACTGCATCATGAGTGTTTTAGAAGAGCCGCACAAAAACCCCACCGCCACTGCACTAATTACAGTGTTTAGAAAAGTAGATGACCTGGCAGGCCCTCACACAAAAGGTGACGGCAAATTTATTCCACGACAAGACTAACATTTTAAAAAAAGTTTTTTCCTGCATTTTATTCTAAAATCACTTTGTTCTCTTTATACAGTTGATAGTTTATTTTCACATGGTGAGTAGAAACCACACCAGAATCAGCACCGTTGTCTGTGTTTTGTGTTTTTTATTTGTCCTAATGTTCAATAATGGTAGAAAATAAATCAGTTTATTCATCATCATAGCATGTGGTTTAAAAATCAACAGAAGGCGCCAGCGTCGCTGAGCCGGCGGGGCTGGTGCGGGGTCCTCCGGGGGCCGCGGCCCTGCTGCACCCGACAAACTGCTTCCTCGGAAAGAAATGCATTAGAGGTCTGATATATAGGACTAGATATAGAACTTCTTTAAAAAGCAAACCCACATTTTCTCCAAAGTCAGTGACGGCTCGGCCGGGACCTCTCCCAGGTCGAGGTGGGGACGGCGTCCGCACAGCAACCGGGACGGCACCTGCCACGCAGGCCTCGGGCAGGCGGGTCCACGGAGCAGCTCACGGCTGACTGTGCCTTCGGCAGGTGCCACGCGGGGATCTGGGCCTACAGGACTTGGCCACCAAGCCCCACAGTGGAACGGGAACCAGGGGAGCAGAGGGGGAACGAGAAACGTGGAAACGACAAAACCATCATCAGAAACTCACAAGGTCACGCCAGCGCGGAATCCCAGAGTGTTCCCGAGCGCCTGCCTCCGGCCCACGGGCCGCCACGCTGGGGCCTCGCAGCCCTGCGGCCCCAGGCCGGGGCCTTTAGGCATCCACTTCTCCTTCCTCTCGGACCGCAGTGTGCACAGCACCGATGCCCGGTGCCCCACGCCGGCTGCTGCTCAGAGGGGGTCGGCGGTGGAGGAGCTGGTGTCGGGCAGGCCATTCTCCTGGCCCTCCTGGGTGGCGCTGGCCTGCCGCTGCGCCAGGGCTGTGCTGGAGTGCCGGCACTTGGGGGAGCCGCATCGGCAGCTGAACAGCTTGCCTTTGATGTCCCAGAAGCGCTCCCCGTAGTCAAACCTGGGGAGAGAGCAGAGCTAAGGGCGGCGTCCAGGCCCCACACCGCTTGGCGGCAGGGGGGGACCCAGCCCGAGCAGAGCCATCCGTCCCGGCTCAGAGCTGTGGAAACACAGAGAACCACGGAGGATAAGCCTGTGAGGAGCAGCCCACGTCGGCACCTAGAAGGTCCCCAAACAGGTGGCCCCTGGGGACGGCGGCACCTACCCCAGCTGCTCCCCGGCCTCAATCAGGCGGGTGCTGAAGAAGGCAATCCTGGGAAACCGGAGGTCCTGGTGTGACATGAACACGCGCACGGGCACCAGGTTGGGCTCGCAGTGGTGGTTGATGAAGCGGCTGACATTCCCGTAGAAGCGAGCGTCGATGCAGTACACCTCGCCGTCCTAGCGGGCGGGAAGGAGAGCAGGGAGCTCCAGCAGGAGCCTGCAGATCTGCAGACCACAGGAGACACGCGGCCCAGAGCAGGGGCACAACAGGCCTCAGGGCTGTGGGGATGCTACCCACTCCACGCCACGAGCCAGACGTGGACCATCGGAAGCTTGGACGCCACTCCTGCCACGAGGAAGGGGGCAGGGCCGCGGGGACCATGAGGTGTGGCAAGAGGTTGGGGGGCAGGTGGGGAGTAGCTCTTTGGGACGTGGTGATGGAGCAGCAGATCCCAAGGAGTGGCTGGGAGACACGGAGTGTGCGGGCAGGTCGGACAGAGGGAGGGAAGCGGCGCTTGGGCCGAGTGGTCACAGCCACCCGACAGGAACACTGCCAAGTCCTGCGAACCCAGTGGCACAGAGAGGAGCCAGGACCTCAGGAGCCCCGGGACCCTGCCGCAGCGCCACCCCTGTGATGACGAGCAGAAAGGACCAGAGCTGACGGTGAGAAAGGGGGATTGGCTGGGGGCTGGACCTCACCACAGGAGCCCTCGAAGTAGCAGTCTTCTCTGGAAAAAGCCAGAGCACTGGGGCCTGAAGTCCAAAGGGCCACGTGGTGAGGAAGGTGCGTGGCCTGGGTACTGAAGGGGGCGGGCATCTGCCCTGGGATGCAAGGAGCGGAGTCCTCCAACCCTCGACAGGCCAGCCCCGTCTCCCGAGAGAACCCTGCCTGCCCTGGGGCCCTGAGCAGAGACCCCGCTCACACCGGTCTGCCCCTCGCAGTGCACGGCCGGTGAGCAGGGACGTCCCCCACGGCTACGTCTGTGGGAACTTATTACATAGGAACCGAGCGCCACGTCTGGGAGGAAGACCAGATACACCACGAGGAGAAGGGGGCCTTCCGGGGTGTGTCCTGTGGAGGGGAGAGCATTGACCAGAAGCCTCAGGGGTCAAGGAAAGACAAACTGATGACAGAGGGTTGTCTCGGACAACCTTCCCCCAAAACTGAAGACGACGCGCTCCTGACCCGGCGGTCCTGCCTCCAGCGGAAACTGCACGATGACTCGCGGGGCACAGCCTTTGGCCTCTGCCTCCGGGTGCCGCGGACTAAACGTGCCGGTGGCCCCCACGCAGGAAGCAGCTCCCCTCCTGCAAACAGCCCAGGAGTCTGCGACCAGCCCTGGAGGGCTCACAGCCCGACCGTGCGGGCACACGGGGAAGACCCTTGCGCGGAGTGAGGCGCGAGGAGCTGGACCCCATGACTGCCGGGCACCACGGGGCTCAGACCGTGTGCACGAGGCCCTGCCTGAGCCAAGCCAGGACGGATGCCGGGGACGCCAGGGCAGGCGGGGAAGCCGCCGCCGGGACAGAGACTGAGCCCGCACGCAAGCCTGGCCAGCCAGTCAGACGAAGCCCACGACGCCCGTCAGAGGCAGGCTGGAGCTGCCCACGCAGCAATGCGCACAAAGGCGACGGACCGGGGAGACGGACACGTTCTGTAGAACCCACAGCGCCCGGCCCTGAGGCGGCCCAGATGCTGCCCGAGCACATGAGGACGCTGCAGCCCCCGTCCGGGCGGCCCTGACGACAGGAGGCGAAGCGCGTCCCTCTGACAGCGAGCATCTCAGACACGGACACGACGGGACAGAGTCCAGTGCACTTCCTCGGTCCAAGCGTCCCGCTCCGGCCGTCAGAGGCAGCACGGGACGGCTGGGCAGGGCCTCCGCGACGCGGGCGAGGGCGAGTGCCCCACAAAGAGGCTCGTGGGCAGGATGGGTCCTGGAGATGCCACTGCAAGTCTCAGCTGAGACCCCGAGTGTCCCCAAAGCAACGAGAACCCTGTGCACAGACTCAGAACACGTGATCCCCGAGCCACGGGCGCGCCGCCTTCTCTGTAAGAAAGGCAAGGAAGTAAGAACACACATGGGCACTCGGTGTTCCCACGAAGGCTCACCCGTGGGGGTCACAAGGCTCTCCTGAGCAGAGCCTCTCTGGGTAATCTCTACTTTAAAAGCACGTAAATATTTTATGTAACTAAAAAATAGATTTTAAAATTCTACAATTTGTTATTTGTTTCTAAAGCACTTTCTACCCCCAACATGGGGCTTGAACTCACTGCCCCAAGATTATGAGCCTCGCGCTCCACCGACTGAGCCAGCTGGGCACCCCTAAAATTCTAGGAGTTAAAATGAACTAAGACAAACACCCCTGCATGTCGAACTAGGAGCCCACCCACCCCGAGAGCTGTCACACCGGTGCTGCCCAGCGGTCTCGGGGTCCCAGCGGGCACATTCCCAGCAAAGACCCGGCAAGCACACACACGCTGCGGTGTCCGTGGCCAGCACGTTAGTGGCGCCCCTCCGGAACCACCAAGACCGCAAGGAGCTAGGACCTTGACAGGCGGGAGGCGGGCATCAAAGTCAAGGGCTTCGGCAAACCCCAGCAGCGTTCAACCCAGTAGTGACGGGACACGTTTTTAAGGAGTCTTTCATTCCAGAGTTCTGACCCCTGGTATCCTGACTGCAAGGACCCAGGGCAGCTCAGAGACATCTGAGGCCAAACGAGGGAGCCGGACACAACGAAGCCAAGGGAGGCGAGGCCAGAGCGAACAGGCTCCTCTGGTGCCAGACGCAGACGACGACCGGTCACGACACTCAGTACAGAGCAAGCAGGAGCTGTAACGACACGTGAGAGAGAACGGAGGACACGGCCCCGATCCCTTCACCAGCAGCTCCTGCTGCACCCGTCCTCAGCGGCAAGAACGACTGATCTTGCCTGTACACGAGGGGATGCTGGAAAGCCCACGTCTGGGTGGGGAAGATTCTTCTTTCCCACAGAAGAGTCTGTGAGGAAACGTGGGAGACGGGACGCCCCTCAGGGAAGGCCCCGGCGTCAGGAGAAGGCGGGCAGCCAAGGCTCACCGACTCCGGGCCTGGGAGAGGCAGACCCCAGGCTGCCCGCGCCCTCACGCTGTCTGCAGGGACAGAGAACGGGGACGCGGCCCCCAACCACACGCACACGGATGCAGGTTCCTGCAGGACGGCGCGAGGGTCGCATGGCTGCCCTCGGGGAGAAGAAATGATGGGACGCAGCACTGAGAAGACGGGGGCAGACCAGCTGTGCACACTCTGGGGAAACGGAGGTCAGTCTCATGAGGCATGACAGTGACGCCCTGCAGGCCCTGCGCCGGCTCCTCAGGAGCGAAATGACGGGTTTTTGAGTGACTTCACGTTCCCGGCACAAGAACAGATGAAACAAAGTGGGGTCTAACGGGTCGCACGTATGGCTCTCGACGGCGCGGCCTCTCTCTCCTCCTCTGTCCCGTGGGGCCATCGCGACGTAAGTAAGAGACTGTCCACAGAGGCAAGAAATAGGAATCCAGGAGGCAGTGTCTGTCCCTAACTAACGGAGAGACCACAGGGCAGCCAGCGTGGGTGCGGGGCAGACCGTTAGACCTGGGCAGGATGTGTGAGGGGCACGCGGAAGGGCGGGCTGTCCTCAGGGCGAGGAGCACATGACATCACAGGCCCTCATGCCAGGACCGGACCCCACCACAGGGGAGGCCACAGCCTGTCTGAGACCCTCCGAGGGTCCCTACCGGAAGCAGCATCGCCCAAAGCCTGCAGGACATGCACAGCCAGGACATCCCTGATGCCAGGGTCGGGGCGGACAAGCGGCAGGTTCCCCACCCCTGCAGGCGCGGAGCACAAGGTTGAGTCCCCGCCCACTGGTCCCTGGGCCCCACAGCACCCCCACACCACCTGCGTTTCCCTTAGCCTCTGGCATGGCGTCCCTCAGTAAAATTGTTTTTATGTGGTTTACCCCGAGTTTTTGCTCACCTGACCACACCCAGCTTAGATACTCCATGGGGGCAAGGGACACAGGTACACAGAGAGACAGGAGAGCTGCCCATCTCTGCAGCAAGAAGCTCTTCCAGACCTGACTGCTGCCCACCCGGGCTGGCACCCGTTCCCGGCCACGCAACACTGCGTCTTTCCCACCACGCACGACGCTGCTCGGGTCTTCAGACGTGCGCGCCGCTGGCTCTTCTAAAGCAGCTCTGGTGAAGAGACTACTTGTCCCTCCTAAGACAAAGATGCCACGGGAAGGGAGCTCTGTGCCCCTGTAAGCCTGCCCTACTCCGAGAGGCTGAGAGTGTGCAGGCGCCCTGGATCACCAGGGCAGATTCAAGCAAAGGAGGTTGGGAGGAGGTGGGTATTCAGAAGGTTCTAGAATAGCAAGGACA
This sequence comes from Meles meles, assembly GCF_922984935.1. Classification (NCBI taxonomy): domain Eukaryota; kingdom Metazoa; phylum Chordata; class Mammalia; order Carnivora; family Mustelidae; genus Meles; species Meles meles. The sequence goes on from NC_060076.1 coordinate 245,625, forward strand.
GGGAGACTCTGGGGTCCTAGCATAGACCCAGAACCCGGGGACAGCCCAGCGCAGGGAAAAGGCAGGCAGCGTGGCAACAGGTGGTCAGATCCCAGACACATTCTGAAGGTAGAACAGAAAGTCCCCTGGTGCCTTTGACAGTGGGTGAGAGTGAGCAGTGGGCACACAGACGCCATGGGCACAGGTATGGCTACGCCAGTGGGGACACAAGGTCTGGGCTGGAGTGAACCCTGGAGTCAGAGCAGCTGCAGGGAACGGCCTGTGAGGCCCAGCCGGGAGAGGTTGGACTGAGAGGAGACTGGAAGGCCGGGAGTTGGCTAGGGGCAGCCACAGGCAACAGGCAGCAGGAGAGAGGGGCTGCTGGAACGGCGTCCCCACTAGGGTCTGGGGTCCGCTTGGGCAGGCTGGCTCCATGCCCAGACAGCAGCCAATGGAGAAGACTCGACATCGTTCAGACGCCAGCACCGCTGAGCGGATCAACAGACCGGACAGTGCAAGTCAAGCCCCAGCGGCCTCCTCTCGTGCACGCACCCTGGTTCTAAATGCATACGGAAACCCAGAGTACTCCGGGGAGCTCCGGGGACCTTTAGAAAGGGATGACCTGGTTCCAAGATTTCCCTTGAACCGACAGTAGAGAAGAGACAGCAGGGTCGGTGTGAGGTTAGCAAAGAAATCAAAGGAACAAAACACAGTCCAGGCACGGACCTACTTCCGACGGTCCAAGCAGAGGCTTTTCCAGACGACGTCCAGCCAGTACTGAAATCACCGTGTATTCACACAGACAAAGAGGAGTCTCGAGCCTTATCTCGAGCCACACAAAAGACGGACTGTGGATCTAGCAGCCAAGAATACGAAAATCCTAGAGAAAGGAGAAAATCTTCACAACCTCGTGGGAGACAAAGAATCCTTGGGACGCAAAGCACGAAACGGTAAGAAAATTTTCTGCTCTATGGAAAACGTTGGTAAGAAAATGAACCATCAAGGCCCAGGCTGGGAGAAAACACAGTACGTGTGTCTGACAAAGGTCACGAATCGGGAACATAAGGAATCCTTACAACTCAGGAAGAAGGTACCTAGCCTGAGTAAACAATGGGCAGTAACTTTTTAAAATTCCTGCACAAAAGAACAAATAAGGAGACCAATTAGCACACGCTCAGTCAATGACCATCAAGAAAATGGGTGCCCAGTGGGTTAGTCAGGGTTTTGAGTTTGAGCCCATGTTGGGTGTGAAGAGGACTTAAAAATAAATTCTTTAAAAAAAAAAATCAAGAGGGACACCTGGGTGGCTCAGTCATTGGGCGTCTGCCTTCAGCTTAGCTCATGATCCCAGGGTCCCGCACTGGGCTTGCTGCTCGGAAGGAAGCCTGCTTCTCCCTCTCCCTCTGCCCCTGCTTGTGTTCCCTTTCTTGCTCTGTCAAATAAATAAAGAAAATCTTTTAAAAAAATCATCAAGAAAACTCACATTAAAATTACAGTGTGTGAAATTCTCATTTGTTGCTGGTGGAAACGTAAAGTGATACAACTACTTTGGGAAACTGCTTCTTTTTTCTTTTAAAGTTATTAAATGTACACTTTCACCTGACATCAGTAACCCTACTGCCAGGAATTACCCATAAGAAATGAAAACTCAAACCCACAAAAACCAAACCCAGAGCAGGTTTACTCTGAACAACGAAATCCGGGAACACCAAGGCCCATCCCCAGGCAGTGGCACAACACAGCTGGGCCACTGGTCACAGGACTGCCACCACCTGGGGGGGACCGCAGGAGCCAGACGCAGCGGAGCACAGGCTGACCCCACTCATGGGAAACTCTGGCCCTGGGAAAAGCCAGCGGCGGAGACAGATGGCAGCCCCGCGGCCACCCGGGGTGGGGGCACCATGGGGCAGGGGAAGCGCTCCAGGTCTTGCTCCTGGCGCTGACCAGACCGTACTCTCAAAACTAAGCACACACACTTCAAGTTCACGGAACGTCAATTAATTACAATAAAACTGACCCTTAGAGTAAAATCATCAAAAACCTATCAGATGGGGGCGCCTGGGGGCTCAGTGGGTGAAGCCTCTGCCTTCGGCTCAGGTCATGGTCTCAGGGTCCTGGGCTCGAGCCCCGCATCGGGCTCTCTGCTCAGCGGGGAGCCTGCTTCCTCCTCTCTCTCTGCCTGCCTCTCTGCCTGCTTGTGATCTCTGTCTGTCAAATAAATAAATAAAATCTTTAGAAAAAAATAAAAAACAACCTATCAGATGAAAAAGCCCAAGAGAAGATCTACAAAATTGTCCACAGCAGCACTGAGCCTTAGTGGGGGCAATGGGGATGACCCGTAAGCAGAGGGGGACACCGTGCTTGTCACCTAGAAAAGCAGGTGCTCCAGGGGCCCCGAGGTAGGTCACAGGTTCAACGCTGCCCTGTGTTGTACAACTTGTCCGGCTGACCCTAAAACCTACACAGAAACTGAACAAGACCAAGAAAAGCAAGACAGCCTAACCCTACAGACCCCAAGGTAAGAGGACGTCAGTTCAGATGGTTACTACGGCAGGACAGGACAGAGGGGCGCCCCAACATACAAGGACACTTGTGTTACAACAAAAGCCGTGCTGTGGGGCGGTGGGGAGAAGGACGGTCTTCTCAACAAACGGTCCCGAGTTGCACAGACACCAGCGAGGGGAGAAAGCTGGACGCCGCAGCCGAACGACCCGACCATAAGCCCACACGTGGAGGCCAAGCGTAACTTCTGCAGACGCCGCACGTCTGCCTCCACACGGTCTCGGCTGTGGAAGGCCTGGCTTCACCTGGGACGCTGCGAACACCCACAGCATGGAGGGAGAGGCAGAGAAATCGGACGACAATAAAAACAGCAACTTCCGTTCATGGGAAGACATCATGGGGAACTCAAGAGCCACAGAGAGAATACCTCTGCAAGACACAAAGGCCCGGGAGGGCACTTGCCCCAGGACCTGTAGAGCACTGGCACAAACCATGAAGGGCAAACCGCTCAAAGGACAAGGAAGGACAGAAGACCGGGTAGGAGGTCCACAGAGGGGACTGCAGGGGGGACATCAGCGCTTGCACACGGCGACCACCCAGGACGCAGGTTTCTCCCCGGAACGTGGCTTTCTGAGAGCTGACCGCAGGAGCAGGGGCAGGGCAGGGGGTGGGGGCACGGCGGGAGACCAGCTGCTCCGGGGTCCGGAGGCTGTGGCTACAGGACAGCCCTGGGTCCCCACATACACCTTGACTGTGCTCCTGGAAGTTCTTAAACAGGCAAGTCATGGACTAAGAGCAGGACAGGCATGAGGGAAGGGTGAGGACGGCCTGAGGCGGCCTCCAAACGTCCCCAGAAACCCGGGTCCTCGGGTGCAGACCAGGGCCCACCTACTGTCCCCCCCAACCAGGAGGGCAGCTGGGACACACGTGCGACCCTTGCCCCTCACACGAGGGTCGCTCCCGTTTGTTTGCTGCCGTGCACACACGGCCCTCTGCCCTCTGCCAGCCATGGACTCTAACCCCGGGTGAGCAGCAGGGCTTCGGAGGGCTGGCGGGATGCAGCCAGGCTTCACGTCCTCAAGGAAGCAGGCTCCTCACTGCACAAGCCTGGGGACCTCCTGGGTCAGGGGCCCGACTGCAGGCACCCTGCGAGCCCTGAGCGCACCGCTCGCCAGGGTGGGCGGCGAGGACACCGGGCCGCTGTGGGCAAAAGCCTCCTTACCGCTCCCACGCCGCACGGCTGCAACCAGCTCGCTACGCCCCAACCCCTCCAAACGTGTTACCTTGTTGTCAAGATCAAAGAGGTAAGAGTCTTCTTCCCGAACGTCAGCTTCCGAGTCAGAGATGAGCTCCCCAACGTACCTGTGGGAGGCAGGGCACGGCTGAGAGCAGCGGACAGCAGGACCCTCGCCCCTGACCACGAGCCAGGGTGCAGGCACCCTCCCCTGGCCCCGACTTGTGGCCAAATGTTCTGGAGAATATGCCTGTGACCGAGCTAGGGTTTAGCTTTAGGTTCCAGAAGAGGATGACACAGAAAACTTCTCGGACCAAGGATCCACAACGACACTCCCTGAAAACCACGGAACGGAACCACCTTAAAAGAGCCACTACCTGGTGAGAGGCCAAGTGCAGGTAGAGAGCCAGGAAGGTGGGCGAGGGTTGGAGACAACAGGAACTTGGTTTCCAGGGGCATCCACGAGTCCCAGGCATGGCCAAGGCCCTAGCAGTCCCTCATCCCACACTGCTGGGCTGTCCCCAAAACGGCAGGGCAGCCGGCAGCCCTGGAGTGACGTACGCATGCACTCACTTACTCGCAGACGAAGGTGCCCAGGGGGATGTCCTGCAGGGACCGCACGCCCCAGCCCATGTTCTGTGTCCGGTAGAGCTGCAGCCGGGCCCTGGAAAACAGGGTCAGCCACTCACCGCCAAGCTCCCCGGTGCTCGGCTCAAGTGTGGACCACACTGCCAGCCACGGCAGCAAACAGAGCGCAAGATGCGGCCTTCCCATCACGAGCGCTCCTTTCCCGTGCACGGAAGCCTACAGCACATCTTCAGGGAATGGGAGACCGCCTCAGAATTCAGTCCGAATGCTGTGTCTTCATCTGTGACGTGGGGACAGGTCTGGCTGAGCCCCCAGGCTGCAGTGAAGATCGGAGGGGCAGACGCTGCTGGCCCCTCAGGGTAGGTGGGGGGCTCTCCCAAGCTCAGAGCCATGGGGACCCACCTGCCCTTTTGTGTGTCCAGGGACCCTGGGGGAGCCGGGCATGCGTGTCCTCCCCACAGAGGATGTCGTGCCAACAGGGAATCAGGGACGTGTGGGCTGGTCAGAGGCACTCTCCGACCGCTGGTGCGCAGAGAAACCCCACACTGCCGACAAGCCGCGTGTGAATCTGCCCTCACGCCGCAGACGGCCAGAGAGCTCTTCCGATTCTCGAGCTCGTACATAAGAGGAAAAGCTCAGGGACGGGGGTGCCGGAGCGCAGCCCGTGAAAGGGGTGCTGGCCAGACCTCACGGGGCCAAGGGCCCCAAGCGACTCAAGAACAGGGCATCCACGTGGTCTGAAATGCTGTACACCAGAGCACGCTCACCCTGCTGCCGCCGAGACACTCACTCGACACAGGATGTTTCAGAAGTGGCCTGAGTCTTCCCCCAGTCGCTATGCACCTGCCACCTCGAGGCAGAGGCGATGCTCGGGAAGAGCCCATTTCCGGGCCTTCAGCTCACTGCGTGGGACAGCCTAGTCCCTCCGGCCTCACCAACCCCCCAGCTGCTCAGAAGCAGGACTGGTGTCATCTGTGCCGCTCGTACCACCAATCGGGGACAAAGGGCTCACACAAGACAGTGTCCCTGTGTCTCCACCGTGAGCACGCACGCACACGGCAACCCATCCCAGCCTTGTCTGTACGAAACCCCCGTAAAATGCAGTGAACTCTGCAAGAAATCTGCAACCATTCCCAAACCTTGCAAACAGAGACCCTTGGCATCACCCAGCACTGAAGGGCTTAGAGCCCTGCGCTCAGGCAGGGGCTGCAGGGGCTGCCGGGGCTCGCGCTCACCGGAGGCCGTTCTGCACGACGCGGTTCCGGCAGCTCCTCCAGCAGGAACAGGCGTGGTTGCACTCGAAGATCAAGGGCGGCTCCGCCATGTTGAACTCGGGCAGGAGCCGGCCGTCCTGGGGACAGACGTGCGGTCGGGACTGAGCACGGCTCACCACTCGCGCTAAATACACTTAAACCAACCAGTTTTACAAACTCAAACATGGGTATTAAAATGATGGTTTCTGGTCCGACTTCACGCCAGGGGCACCAGGGTCATGTTCCACGTCCGCGCTCTGGACAGGAAGCATTAGCCGGGAGCATACACAGGTGTCCGGTCTCCGTCCCCCCAAGCCCACCTCCCTCCTCCTTCCCAGAACGCGCTCAGCATCGCCAAGGCCACCAGCCCACAGGCCCCTCCACTTCCTTTGTGGTCATCACGCCCAGCCCACGTCCACTGCCACGCTGTCGTCTGTCCTTGCAGCCGGCAGGCCCACAGCTCTGCCAGCAACCGGGCCACCTGCTTTCCTGTCCTCCACCCGGACACAGCAAAGCCATCGGCCGACACACCAGGGCCTCACGGCTGAGTCAGAAGTCCCCGTGGCTTCAGAGGCTGCTCTCAACAGTGAGACCCTCGAAATGCTCGCTCTTGCCCACCCTCCGCACAGCAGTGCCCCGCGGAGCACACACACCTCCAGGTGCGTGCCGTCACCCGGCTCAGCAGGCAGGAACAGCCCCTGTGCCACGCCCCGTGCTCCCAAGGTGACTCTGCTGTGGTCTTACCCCCACCCCGGGACACCCCGGCTCCGCCCCCCCCCCCCCCCCCCCGATAGCCTCTGAACCCCTGACACTAAGGGCATCGAAGCTGCTTCTGCTGGACACCGGTCTCCAGAGCCGTCGTCTCGTAGCCCCAACAGCACCCGGCGGGGCTCACCAACAGCGGCCACAGAGGCTGGCGGCCTCCCTCCCGGGCTCCGGGTGGGGCCCGTGGACACCTCGCCGCCGCGGCCGCGGACTCACCTTGCCGTACCAGCAGCGCATGCTGAGCTGGCCGCACATACACTTGCTGGAGGAGCAGTCGTCGATGCACACGCAGTACTGTGGGGAGACGGCGTGTCAGGGGGCCGCTCTCCGCCACGCCTCGCCATCCTGACGCGCGCTCTCGGAAGGCCAGGCCCGCACGGAATAAAGGAGGCTGGCTCGAACCTCTCCATTCTCAAGGACACCGAGGGGCGTGCAGCCCCAGGGAAGAGGGCACGTGGGCAAGAGAGGACACCCAGCCGCTCAGACACAGAGAGACCGCACGAGGGGCTCTGGATGAGGAACCCAAAGGAAGGGAGGAGGCAGGGCCGTCAGCGACGTGGGGCCAAGAGGCAGAAATCCCGAGGCCCACGCTTGAGGCCTGCCGCTCCATGGGAAAGGGCCACAACCCTGCCCTGAGGGCACACGTCCAGCTTCCAGGCAAGAGGAGCTCGGAGGCAAGGGCACCGGCGGCTCAGCACCGGCACCTCTCACTGGCGCGGCCCCCGGGACGCTACTCACCAGGGATGCTAGGCTCTGCTCGAGGGGCTGGGGCCCCAAAAGGAGGCACAGGACCCGCTTTCAGGAAGGACCTTGATCTGCCTTCAGACTCCTTAGTGGAAGGCGATCACCGCGAGGGAAATGCCTGTGGACCCAGACCCCAGACGCCCGCCACCACGCCCCCATCGCTGACCTGCAGGTGGGTGATGTTCCTGTCAATGTTCATGGGAGACGTCACGCAGTTCTGAGAAACGTATTTGTAGTTGCTGGGGCACGGCTCGCCGTCCACAGCGTTGACACACGGGATGGGGATGCGCTCATAGCCTCGAGCAATGTCTCTGCCACCGGAAAGGGGTGACGTTACCCCGACAGGGCAGCCGCCGAGCCCTGAGCCAGGCACCTTGGACTCAGGTCCGGGGGGGTGCCTCAGCTGGGCCAGGAGCTGGTGCTTCCCCCTCTTCGAGCCCCGTCCGTCAGCCCTGGCCTGAGAGCGGCGGCCTCACCTGCTCACTGTCCTCTCCGTCGGTGCAGGCCTGTCGGGGGCCGCGTCTCGCAGCGCCCGGCTTGTGTGCAGCGCGTCCCACACCTGGGAGTGGAGGCTTGCACACTGCAGGGGCGTCTCTCCCTCCTTGTTCTTCAAGGTGACATCTGAGTCCCGAGAAAGAAAGAGGCTAAAAGGGAAAATGTAAGCCGACAAAACATTCAGACCTTCATTTAAAAGACACGAGATTTGTGACTTTAGAAGGCAAAAGTAAAACACATCATCCACCTTGATAATAAGCTTGCTGACCAGTGCTTCCAGAAAGTTCGGCCCTGACTCACCAGGAATACACTACATTACTCCTTTCCCTCATTTACGGTCAAAAGTCACCTCAGTTTCCTTGTCAGGAAGCGTGTGTAAAGGACTGGGAATGGTCCCGCAGCGTATCTGGCCTTTCCATTCGAAGGCACGCTGCTTAAGGAGGAACAGGGCCAGCGAGAGGCGGGTGAACCACGCTACAAACACCGTCAGCGCCCCGCGGGTGAGTCAGCATCGGACGGAGGGGCAGCATGGTATCCTGTGAGCTGCCCCTCCACAACCCTCCCCCCAGGGGCCGCACACCACAACCCGCTCAGCGGAGCCTCCGCCAACGTCCCAGTCTGAGTTGGCGTGGGCCCCACGACAGGGCATCCCCACATTTCCAGGTAAGGGGGGGGGGACCTGAGGTCATGTGACCGGGCAGGATGGGGTCCTGAGGTTCCACGAAGGGCAGAGCAAGGACGACTCCCAGGACCCGAACGGCACCCACACACACGTGTGGCACAGGAGGGGCTCTGAGTGGAGACTGGGAGCACCAACGCCTCCAACCCTCCTGAGGGGGCCTGGCCCCTCCCCTTTGATGAGAGGTGCTGGGTGAGACTCATCTAAGTCTTCGATCCTCCCTGAACCAGAAAGAGCCATGCTGATCTCACACGGGTCGCCACCTGCTCGGGGAAAGAGCTTCCCTTGGAGGACCCGGGGTGCCTGGGAGCCGTGCAGGGACTGCGGGCAGCAGGGCCACTCACAGGACACAGGCATAGCGGTCCTCTCTGGCAGCAATGTGCAGGGGCGAGTCCCCGTGGACGTTCACGGCATGGAGGTCACATCTGGCAGCCAGCAGGATCTCGGCTATGTCCACGCAGCCCGAGAACGCAGCCCAGTGCAGGCAAATGTTCTCCTCCTGCACGGATAGACAGCGCAGCGCACCGAGAGACAGCAAAGACCCCGTGAATGCTGAGCAAACGTCCTGTCTTGTTTTGTTCTTGTTGTCAAAGTAACGTAACAGCAGGACTGAGCATCTTGAAAACAGAATCAAAATCATCTGGAATTCGACCGACCTAAACACGACATCTGGGAGCAAAATCAGATTCACTGTGGAAAAGAAGTACCACTGCAGGACGGGACTTGTGTAAGATTTGACCAGGGTAAAAGGTGAGCAAATCTGACTGCATTACAGTTCTACTTCACAAAAACCTCTGTAAAATAAAAACTTCAAATCAAAGATTAGGAAAACACTATTTGTGCCATATGCAAGCTATACCTGACTTAGAATAACCACCGTAGTTTCCTGGATCGCTACACTGTCATTCTGAAAACAAACATGCAAAAGGTCAGAAAATCTAAAACTCGTGTGAGAGATGGGGACTGTGGACGCGTACAGAGCAATGTGCAGCTTTGCTGGGTGGCAATCAGCGTAAATTACGAGGGACACAACAGCTAAGCGACCACACTGGGGACAAACGGGAAAGCCGCTTGGACACCGCCCCACACGCACACTGGGCTGTGGGCCCTGTGCTCCCTGCAGGGCGGGCACACCCCCAGCTCTGACCACGTGCAGGCCGAGCTCACGGCGTGACTCACTCAGCCCTTCCTTTACCAAACCTTTAGGTGGTTCCTGCCTTCCCCTGGAACACAAGGCAGTGAATGTTTTAGTCCTTTTCTTCTTCTGACTGGGGCTCAACCCCTCAAAGCCAGCATCAACGCTGACTGCCCTGAAAGCACTTTCTGCTCTTCTGGTGTGTGTGGGGGGGTGCGCTTAGGGGGCCCCACGCCTCAAGAACCCCCATGATCTCACAGGAGCCACCGCCTGAGCCAAGCCCGGCTGTCCTCCCCGGTGCCACCCCAGGGGGCTGGTGGCATGGGCAGAGCCCTGCACAGTGCACAGCCCGCCCCACCCGCCAGCCCCCATGAGACCCAAGTGCTACTGACCCTGCAGGCCTTGTCACGCGCCCCTCCCACCCAGGGAACCTCCTGACGTGCTCCAGTTTCCGCATCTGCCTCCCGTCCCTCACTCGGAGCGCACCTGATGCTTCCGGCTCAACGGACTTGAGGAAAGGGAAGAGTAGGGCTGAGCTACTCTCTGCGAGGAGACAGAGCTCGCCCCAGGCACAGGCTTCACTGAAGACTCTCCTCTATCAGCCTTAGTGTTCTCTGAAGAGCCTGGATTTGCCTGGGGCTTCCTGTCTTGGACTTGTTCGAGATCCCTCCCAGCGCTCTCATCTTTCCCCTGTCCAGACCTGAGCAAGCTCCAGAACAAAACGTGGTTTCCTTACAGACCTCTTTTCTCCTTCCTTTGTGATTTGACGACCAGAATTACAGGTGGAGACTGTCCCCGTCCATCTAGGCTCCTCTGAGCCCAGCGATGTGCCGCCCCGGACTAGCTGGACCTGCCTGCTCTGTTACAGCAGGCCTGACCCACGCGCCTGAAGTGACGGACGGCACTTTGGTTCTGGCAGGGACTGGGCCATGGGGACTATCTGGGATCGACCCTCCTGACTCAAAGAGCCAAAGAGTCACAATGTGTGAAATAATGGTTTTCAAGACACTGGACATCAGGCGATGAAGTGTTGTACCCGAGAGCAGAAACACACAAGGGAGCCTGGGTCTGTCTGCGCACGGGCCTGAGATCCAGGCCTCAGGGCAGGGAGGGGACCAGGAGAAACCCTGAGACAGGAACTGAGGGCCGGTGGCCAAGGCAGCCAGAGCTGAGGCAGCAGAACGTGGGGCTGGGAAAGAGGCCTCTGGAGATCAGGACATTCTCACCTTGGATCTCCAGGAGGACACACCCCCAAAGCTGAGGCAGAGGGCTCAGTGTAGTACCCACACAAGAGAGACAACCAGCACGAGGCTGAGGCCTGCTGGAACCACCTAACAAACCTAGGAAGCAAAACCCAAAGTAGACTATTTCCAAGTAACTTTGCTGCAGCCGGGACAAGGCTCAGCTCCTTCCCAGGACTACAGAGACACCAGCAAGGTACAACTGACCGAGTCCGGCCTGCAGCCCAAGGTCACAAACAAAACTCTGGGCGCCGACTCGCACGATGTCCGCCGCAAACACACTCGATGAGAGAAAAGAGGACTGAGCTTGAAGACCCTGCAACACTGCGACAGACCAGCAAACTGCGACCCAGAGCGAAACACTTGAGGGAAAGGAGAAGAGCACCGGGGCTGGAACAACCTCACGCCGTGTGATCATCACGGAACATCTCGGAAGCAGGGGGCAGGCAGGGCGAGTTCTGGAAGGAATGAGGACCTCGCTGACACAGCTTCACAAACTCTCCCCAACCTCACACGTGCACACACGCAAGTAACACGAGGCCCGTCGTGATCTAACTGCTAAGATCTAGTGATAAAGAGGAAATCCTAAAGCAGCCAAAAGAACGCAGATGCCCTCTCTCTGGAAATAAGAACAAGGCGCCCCCCAGAAATTCCCCGCGGCAAACTCCTCGGCAAGGCCGCAGAGAGGCGGTGCATGCCAAGCACTGAAAGAAGCTGTCGACCGCGGTCCATATCCACCAAAATATCTCCCCAAGTGAAGGCAGGAAAAGCTGCAGGCCCCTGTCACGGGCAGACCAGCACCCCAGGACACAAGAAATGAAGTCAGACATGTAGAAAAAGGACGACCCTGGAATGAAGGACCTCAGTAGAAAGGGAAGTGGGGGCTGGGGCACCGATCCCTGCTGATTACAGTGGTTCCAAGAGAGAGGCGACTGCTGAAACAACGTACCACGTAGCAGCGTATCGCGGTGTCTGAAACCAACAGCAGGGAGCAACGGGACACGCCTCCGTGCGTGTAACACAGCATTTTCTCTTAACTGAGAAATCACGGTGCTGGCGTAAGGACAGACATGTACGGGCCAACAGCACAGAAGACAGGGCCCCAGGATGGAGCCACACATGTGTGGACAAAGGGGCAAAGTCAACGCCACGGAGAAGGGACGGCTTCCCCAACAAGCGCCGCCAGGACAGCTGGACACCCTTGTGCAGAGCAAACCGCTACACGAAAACATGAAGGAAAGTCTTGAGGATCTTGGGTCAGGCAATGATTTCTTAAGGAGAACAACAAACACAAGATACAAAAATAAGAAGTATTAATAGACTAGACTTTATCAAAATTAAAAAGCATCTGCTTCTCTGAAACAGGTGCCAGGGTTTGTAAAACATCTGACATGGACTTGCACGCAGGACCCGGCCACCCGGCTTGCCCCGTGCACACAGAACACACAGCGGCTCTCGCAACAGAGAACAAGAAAACAGGACGCGCCCGCCCCCGCCGGCAAGAGGATGCCCATAGAGCCCGGGAAGTGCCGGGGAGGACGCAAAGCAGCGGCTCGAAGACCCCGCTCTCGGGCACAGCCGCTGCGGGGGCCGGGCAGCCTCCGTAAACAGGCGACCCAGGCCTTATGGGGGAGAAACGATGGCATGGGCCACGCAAAGACACACGCCTGCATGTCCACGGCACTGTGTGTGTGAGAGCCGGAGCCCAGAAAACCCAGCGTCCGCGGCCAGGGGAAGGACTCACGAGCCGGCTGAGCCCGGCTGACGCTGCCTGGGCACCGACCCCGTGTAGGGATCTGGCTACGGAAAGCGGCGCAGCAGGGGCAGGAGGAACCTTCTGGGAGTGTCACGCACTGTCCTAACTGTGGCGATGGTTTCTGGGGCCAACACACGTCCACCTGGACACCTTACACGGTGCACCACGGACACATCACTAGAACTGTTGGGGCGAAAAACCACAGCTGTCTGTAACAGGAACGACGCGCGCGCAGCTTAGCCAACCCTGCTTCTCGAGGACCAGCACAGGCACTGACGCCCACAGGCCCTGCGAGGCCAAGGCCGCTCTCCACCCACACGCTCTTGACATCCTGCCGCCAAGGACACACGGCCGCGGCCGCGCTCGAAGGAGGCTGCGCGGTATGTGTCAACAAGTGTCTGCGGGACAGCGCACCACGGGTCCCTATGGCACCACACCGGACCTCATCATAGCCCTCACCTCTCCCCCACCTGGAGCTGCCCTGGGCCTCCCAGCCCCTGGGTCCCTCCAGGCAACACCACTGCACTGCCACCAGCTCTAAGGACACGAACGGAAACACCCCACGCTGAGCCACGAGCTGCAGGCCCAGATGCCGGCCTCTGTGCTGCTGTTCCCGGTTTCAGGCCGGCAGGACCGGCTCGCAGACTCGGGGCCGAGTCCCAGCGCCGAGCAGCCGCAGTGAGTGATCCGGTGGGGCTCGCTACTGCCCCACCTTCTTCAAGCGGGGATCTGGGCAGCCCGTCCCGCTCACCACCCGGCTCCCTACCTTGGGCACGCAGGCTCCACGTGACTCACGCCGTACTGAATGGCGTGCTTGCAGAGATCACGTCTCACCGTAAGATGCTTTCTTATTATCAGTTTAATCAGTCTGTGCTACAGTTTCCATGAACGGCTCTGGGTGACTCTCTGCAGCAGCCGACACAGCTCTGCAGGGCACACTGTGTCCATCCGCCCTGGGACCCCATCCCTCTGCCTCATTCCCGAGCGGGTCCCTGAAGGCCTTCCCAGAAACGCCCTTTTAAATTAACTAGAGGAGCGTCCTGGGTGTTTCAGTCAGTTACACGTCCGCCTTCGGCTCAGGTCACAATCTCAGGGTCCGGGGATGGAGCCCCTTAGCTCTCACGGTCCAGGCACATGGTGGCTCCCTTTCTTTCCTCCCAAGACAGTGCTCACACCGTTACTAGCCAGGAATGGGGTGTGCCCTGGGCTCCCGGGCCCTAACCGCAGACATGGCAGTCAGTGATGCAATCACAGTCCAGGTTCCCCTCTCCAAACGCAGGTACTATCCACGGGGCAGGTCTCAGTCTACACGCAGCAACTGGTCAACCCACAAAACCACCCCAGGAAACCAGAGCGGGTCCACCAGGGCCGCGGAAAACATGGAAGAAGAGGGCAAAGCTGCAGTCAGGCTTCTAAGAACGAGAAGTGGCAGCTGCGCGCTGTGCACCCTGGTCCCTCCACCCTCCTCCAGGATCCGCTTCCCTGGGGAGCTCAGGGCCAGTGACAGCCAGAGACTCACGTTATCCCGGATGTTGATGTCAGAACCCTTGGAGAGCAGCAGCTTCACGAGCTCCACATGCTTGTACTCCGTGGCCCAAATCATGGGCGTCCAGCCGCCATCATCCTAATTTCAAAAAAGAAGCCAAAAAACACAACACACACACACACACACACACACACAATCCATTACAGCTCTGCAGGCAAGTAACATGAAGCGGTCTCACTCAGGACCTGTAAGATGACTACAAGAGACAGGAGACGGTCCTAGTCCCCATTCTGTGGATGACGAGACCAAGGCTTGGGGTGCAGCCCCCAGTGCCCCAGTGAGCGCAGGAAGCAGCCGGAACCTCGGCTCTGAAGGGGACGGACAGATCCGCCGGTGCCCTCGCCCCTCTGCAGCCTGCTGGGCAGTCACCACCAGGACGCCTACTTGGACCACGTAAGGACCAAGAAATGCTGACCAGACCATCCCTCCCAGAGCAGCAGTCTGGCTGTTGGAAGCACCAGCCCCAGTGACCCAGACAGACCCTGAACATGAAGTATGACCAGCTGCCAACACCGCAGACGGCCAGACATCCAAGCCCAGAGACCGACAGAGGCTGTGCCCACTTGCCACGTCTTCCTGAAGGGCAGGAAGCAGAAGGCCTGCCCAGGCTGACCCCGTATTAGGGTCTATCATGGTTCTGACGAGCTGGCTTTCTACCATCCACAACCCAGGCCCGTCTCCTTACTCAGTGGTGGTGGGTAGTTTTATTTAAACCAGAAAAAGGCAGGTCTTCAGTAAATGAGTATCACGTTGCCAACTCACGGTCTGGTGGCAGAAAGCTCAACCCTCCCCAACACGTCCCCAACGACTTCCTGTCCCTCCCCGACCAGCTGCCACTTCCCTGGGAGATGTGCCGCCCCCATGACCACAGTGAGGCCATCCCCGCAGGCTGGCTGTGGGCACCACCTGGGCCCTGGGGGCACAAGAGGGACAAGCACACCACTGGGAACCCAGCCCAGGAACATATAAAACCGAACTAAGTGGGAGACAGAAAATGAAACGGGAGGGGTCCAGCCCGCGGGCCTGTGAGAGCAGAGGGCGGCCAGGCGGCCCAAGGCAGGGAGCTCTATCTGGGCCACGGGGGAGGGTCTCTGCGAGGGTGGCTTGTTGGAGCTGGGTTGGAGGCAATGGCTGGACTAAAGGACGGGACAGGGCCTGTGAGCCCAGATGGCCTCTCCAGGGCCGAGTCACAGGGGAGGGGAGCAGTCTGGGTCTCAGCAGGTGGGAGGGAAACGCTCTCACTTGCTCTCTTGAGCCACTCACTAGACACACAGGCGACCTCCTCGTGCCGGGGCCACATGTACACAAAGACCCTGCCGTGGAACCCGGACAGCCGCTGAGAGGGAACATGGCTATGGGAGGGAGGGTGCCTGGCACACAGGTCAGCCCAGGGAGATGCTGTGGGAGAAGTCTCCAGCCGGGCAGTTGAGCCGGTGGTGAGCGTTCAGAATAGCCAGTGGTCAGGCAGGGGAGGCGGCTGTGGGGGCAAAGCCAGGCCTTCCAAGGGAGCTGCAGAGAATGGGGAGGGCCACCGCTGCTAGGACGGAGAACGGGGTCACTGACCAGGTGGCCAGGTGGAGGGTCCACAAGTGCAGGGGTAGCGTTACCTGACAGTTGACGTCCATCTGTCCGTTCGAAAGCAGATACTGAACCACATCATAGTGACCTTTCTTGGCAGCGAGGTGCAGACAAGTGGAGCCCTCTGCGTCCTGCAACACAAGCGCCACTGAGACCCAGAGAAAGCCCGTGACCTCCGGCACGGCCGAGCGCAGCACCACAGTGAACTTCCGCTCCCCACACTAGGGAGGCACCTTCTAGAATGGCAAGGAGCCCAGGCAGAGAAAGGCGGAGTTGTTTTCAGAGGTCGCACAACTGGGGTCCAAGCCCCGTCCATCGGGCTCCAGACTCCAAGCTCCAGACACCAACGGGGCAAGGCCTCTTCACCTTCTAAGACACACCTGCAGGGACATCATGTCAAGCGCCTATCCCTTCCTTTCTCCCAGGGTCCAGTCAGGGTCAGGCACGCCCTGGGCTTCACCACAGCCTCTATTCCAACACAGCCCCAGGCCTGTGCCAGGCACCTGCACTCCTCACGTGACAAGAGGGCCCCATGCCCACTGGGGCCTCTATGAGATAACGGCAGCCGCTGCACATTAGACTAGTGCTAATAACTCCGTAATCACGGTGTGTGTGCCACAGAATCAAAAACAATACATGGCAGAGAAGAGCAGGGCCCGGAACGGGGCACACTTGCGCTGCCGACACACGCCAGAGTGGCCGCAGGCCTGTCTCCCCATTAGCTTTCAGCTGTTTCCTCAAGCGCTAAGTAGGTCTCATTAACTGCAGCATCTCAAAACGAAACAAAGGTGACCCTCCATTGTGGAGGTCAGACCCAGGAAGCCCCAGGAGAGCCTTGGGGGTCCTGGGAGGGCCGGGCACCATCTGCATCCTGGTTTGCACAGCCAGGCTCAGTGACAACCAGAGAGCTGGGCCCTGCACACGCGACTCTTCCTGCCGTGAGTCCCAGGGACCCGTGCAGACACTTCCGCCGTTTTCTCCTTCCAGTGTCTCTCTTTACCTCCCCCCTGCTCCTGTGTGCACAGACCACGTTTCCTCAGTTCCTCTTTTTCCCTGTTTCTGACCCTCTGAGGAGTAATCTGAGATTTTCACACACACACTGACAAACGTATTTCTTACCAATCCTGAAGTTAGTCAGTCACCTGCTTTTCTCAAGAAAACCCACCCAGTCAAACCCCACATTACTGGCGTTTAACATTTTAGTTGTATGATAAAAACAAAAATGTATGGTTGTTGATGTAAAGGCCTGCCTTATTTTCAAGTGTTCTCAGTTGTCTGACCTTGTACTGAGTACCACAAAACCTTCCCCTGTTGACACAACCCAGATCTGAACAGGGCTATCTTCTCCTGGGGACAGGGGCCCGCCACCCTGTGGCAGCGACCCAGGGTCCTGGGATCGAGCCCCGCATTGGGCTCCTTGCTCAGCAAGAAGCCTGCTTCTCCCTCTCCCACTCCCCCTGTTTGTACTCCCTTCCTCCCTGTCTCTGTCAAACAAATAAAATATTTTAAAACACACACACCTCAACATTTCAATCTAACAATTCCACACCTAGAAATATGTCCTAAAGAAATCAAACATGCAAAAATTTAGCTAAAAACATGCAAACTGGAGCACTGTGTATAACGGTGACTGAAAACACAGGGCACCAAAGTGGCTCAGTCAGCTAAGCGTCCGACTCTTGGTTTTGGCTCAGGTCATGATTGCAGGGTCGTGGGATCGAGCCCCATGTTGGGCTCTGCGCTCAGCGGGAAGCCTGCTGGAGAGACTCTCTCCCTCTGCCCCTCTCCCTGGTCTCATGCTCGCACGCTCTCTGAAAATAAATAAATCTTTTTTTAAAAAATTGAAAACAGGGGCACCTAGGTGGCTCAGTTGGTTGAGCATCTGCTTTTGGCTCAGGACGTGACCCCAGAGTCCTGGGATCGAGCCCCACATCGGGCTCCCTGTAGGTGGGCAGCCTGCTTCTCCCTCTCCTACTTCCCCCTGCTTGAATTCCCTCTCGCTGTATCTCTCTCTGTCAAATAAATAAATAAATAAAGTCTTAAAAAAAAAAAAAGGAAATTGAAAAAAAGACTGAAAACAAAAATACTAAGCAATAAGCCAATCTGACTAAAGTGATACCACTGCATCACGAAACACAACGCAGCCACCTCAAATAATGTTATAAAACAGTATTTAACAGAAAAACACTGATAATCTCATGGAAAAAAGGAAGCTGATAAATTACTACGAACAGTATAAGTCTCCGGCTGGAAAAATGTGCATTCCGTGAAAACTCCAAGATCATCCTTACATTTTCACTGTAGTTCTGTATGTACGTATGTACAAGATAAAAGACCTGCCCTTCGGTCGTTTTTAAGCGTACAGTTTGGTGGCAGGGATCCCCTTGCTGTCGTGCGGCTCTCACTTCGGACCCTACAGACCCTCACGGGGCAGGGACGCCAGCCGGCCCCACCCTGCGACCTTTATTCAACTCACTCCCAGTCTCTCAACTGGACCACTCCGGGGCCTCACACCCGACTCCGGGGCCTCACACCCGACTCCCGGGCCTCACACCCGCGGCTCCCACAGGGTGTGTCCACAGGCTCCTCTCAGCCCTCCCCGGTGCGGGGCTTCCTTCTCCTTCAGGGCTGGGCGGTGCCCGCGATGCACACAGGCCACCTTTCCGGAACCTCCGAGGCGGACAGAGCAGGGCTGCGCCCCCTCACTCTGCGAACGAGGCCGCAGAGAACAAGGGAGCGCAGACACCCACTCGTGCCCTGTTTCTCCGGGCAAACGCCCACGACTGGAAGGGCCAGATCCCACGGCAGTTCCGCCTGCACCTCTTGGAGGAACCACCAAACCCTTTTCCACAGAAGCTGCGCTTCACACTCCCGGCAGCAGTGCACAAGGCCTCCGGTTTCTCTGCGCCTGCCG
Source organism: Meles meles (assembly GCF_922984935.1). NCBI lineage: Eukaryota > Metazoa > Chordata > Mammalia > Carnivora > Mustelidae > Meles > Meles meles. Next base: position 264,034 of record NC_060076.1, read on the forward strand.
GCACTTACTTCCCCGTTTTAGTAACTGCTGCGCCAAGGGGACCAGGGGACATCTCCCTGTGGCTTGGATTTGCATTTCCCTGACAACTGGTGATACTGAGCCACTTTTCATGTGCTAATCGGCCATTTACAGACCTTCTCCCCAGGAATGTCCATTCAAAGTCTTTGCCTACTTTTGAAGTGGGCTGGATTTTGGTTATTGAGTGGGAGGAGTTCTTTATATATTCTGGATAGGAATTCCCCGTCAGGGTTACTATTTCTCCCATTCAGCGGGTCATCTCTTCACACTCTTAGTGTCTCTGACACAGAAAGTTTTTATTTTTGATTAAGTTTATCTATTTTATAGGTTTATAATATAAATATCATAAATCTATTTTATTATCTGTGCTATTGGTGTTATATCCAAGACACCACCGTCAGACCCAAAGAATGGCATGAAGATCTATCTTCTTCTCTTCTAAGCGGTTTACGGTTCTAGCTGTTATGTTTAGGTCTTTGATCCATGCTGACTGAGTAACTAAATGCAGAGGAAGAAGAGCCCAGCTGCATTCGTCCACACGTGAAGATCCCACTTTCCCGGCACCATTTGTTAAAAAGACTGCCCTTTTCCCCCCACCAAGTGATGCTGGCACCCGCCGGGAACTAGCTTCCATCGCTGTGGGCTCATTTCTGGGCCCTGCTCTCCACGGTCCACGCGTCCGTGTCCAGGCCAGCGCCACGCGGTGCTGACTGCGAGCGTCATGGCAGGTCTGGAGTCAGGACGCGGAGGCCTCCGGCTCTGTTCTTCTGCAGGCTGGTTCTAAGTGCTCAGGGTCCTCGAGATCCGCAGGAATTTCAGGACTGGTTTTTCTCCATCTCTAAAAATGGCACTGGGACTCCGAAGGGCCGCCCCTGGTGTGCGGACACTTCTGCGACATTCGGTCTTCCAGCCCGTGAGCACGGGACACCTTTCCACATACTTACGTCTTCTTTCGTCTCTTTCAGCGATGTTCCGTGGTTTTCGGTGAACAAGTCTCTGTCACCTTGGTTACGTTTATTCCTTATGTTTTACTGTTTTTGATACTATTATAAATGGAATTCTTTATTTTATTTTTTTATTTGACAGAGAAATCACAACTAGGCAGAGAGGCAGGCAGAGAGAGAGGAAGAAGAAGCCTCCCTGCAGAGCAGAGATCCCGATGCGGGGCTTGATCCCAGGACCCTGAGATCATGACCTGAGCTGAAGGCAGAGACTTAACCCACTGAGCCACCCATAAATGGAATTCTTAATTTCCGCTTTGGATAGTTCACCTCCACTGTACAGGGATACACTGAGTTTGTATCTTATAACTTTTCTACACGCATTTATTAGTTTTGGTTTTTATGGGAATTCTTCAAGATTTTTCAACATATAAAAACCATACCATTAATGAACAGAGATCATTTTACTTCTTTCCTAATCTGGATGCTTTTGCGGGGGGTGCTAACTGTTCCACGTGGAAGTCAGAAGAGTGAAAGTGTACGAAAGGAAGGACGCTAGAGACCTGTGCACAGCAGAGCCGGTGTGCACAGCGTTTTCTCAGACACACTGGGAACCAAGCAAAGCGAACTACCAACTACTTCCAGACAAGCAGGCGGACGCTGGGTGCTGCCGATCCCTGAAGACGTCCCCACAAGGAAGCGGCCCCGCCCCTCCTGCCGTGGTCCTTCCGCGCATAAGGGGGTGCGTACCTTCGGGTCCACGAGGGCCCCGGCCTTGATGAGGTACTTCACTGCGTCTAAATGGTTGTTTTCTGCGGCCTCCATCAACGGGGTTCTCTGGTCCTCCGAGCAGGTGTCAATGTTCGCGCCCGCCTAGTGAAACCGGATAGTTCAGGTGCGTCCAGAGCTCCCAGTGCTGCACCCGGACACTTCAGACACTTGCAAGCGAAAGACCTCATGAGCTTCGCTCAAATCATTTCTACTCACTGCAACTGAGTCTTTAGAACCAAATTCAAAAACATGATTATTCTACTACTATCAAACCCTCAGGTCAAGAAAGGCATTTTCTTTTTTTTTTTTTTTAAGATTTTATTGATTCATTTGACAGAGATCACAGGCAGGCAGAGAGGCAGGCAGAGAGAGAGGAAGGGAAGCAGGCTCCCCGCTGAGCAGAGAGCCCGATGCGGGGCTCCATCCCAGAACCTTGAGATCATGACCTGAGCCGAAGGCAGAGGCTTTAACCCACTGAGCCACCCAGGCGCCCCAGAAAGGCATTTTCTTAACCGAAAATGTTTACAGCACATCAGTGACAATACCTTCAGAAATGAGAAGTCATGACCTTCTGAAGAAGGAAAGCAGGGGAGCACCTGGGTGGCCAGAGTCCCACATCGGGCTCCCTGCTCAGCAGGAGTCCGCTGCTCCTTCTGCCCCTCCCCCGACTGGCATGAACACACTCTGTCAAAAGTAACTAAAATCTTTAAAAAATAAAATAAAAGCAAGCAGGCAAAGGAGGGATGTGGAGGGGGCTGCTCAGCAGGCCCAGGCCGGTAGCCGGGCAGTGACCTGGCCTACAGAGACTACAGGACACCCTGACTCACTGACCTCTTTCTCTGGCTGTTTTAATGCTTCCCAAAATAAGCAGAATAAAAGCTGATTTCCAATACTAAGTATGTTGAAGCAATCTCTAACACTTCCAATAGAGTATGTACTTGAAAAGTTAACGGTCCGGCAAATAGACGTAGATTTCAGTCTGTCTGGAACGTAAGAAGGTCCAACTTTAATGTGTTGTGTGCCCTAAGCAAACTGGTGTCTCACAACTAAACCTTTTCCCCATGGGGGTGGGACGGCCTGCTTTCTCAAACTGACGTGCCCAAACCTAGTATTTAGTTTGTAAAATAAATATTTACTGGGAAAAGGCTGGGAATAATATTGTTTTTACTGTTTGTAATTAAAAACAAAAGTAACAAAATGAGTTAAGAACTTAAAAAAAAAGAACTTCTTAAATAGATCCAGAGTGGCGTTAAGGAAAGCAGGGGACTGAGGTGGTTTCGGAAACTCTGAACGAGACTTCTGGTGAATTCCAGAGGGCAGAACAGGGCTGGGGGCCACAGGCAGAGCTGGAGACTAGGCACTAACAGAATGTCAGGGGTCAGAGGACCAGGCCCCGGAACTTCGGTTACACCAGGGTCAGACCAGGCCGAGATGTGGGGGGCAGGTCTGAGGACCTACAACCAATTCCCTGTCTGCCCATCTGAAATCAGGGCAGCACGTGACAGAGGCCCGCACAGGGACAGAGAGACAACCCAGAAGTGACGCCACAAAAGCTGGCCCAGAAGAACGTGATCATCACCAGAAAAAGGTAAGGATGACTGAGAAACAAAGCCAAGGAATCCATGAGAAGCTCGAGACAGGGGGAGAAGACAGGAGAGTGAGTGAAACCACGAGGTGCCCATATGACGGGCTTCCCACCGGAGAGAACGGTGAGAACAGCGAGCGGGTCTTGGGCACACACCTCCTTCCGTGTACTTCCGTCATTCAAACCCAGACGGCCACACTGCAGCGTCCTGGGGCCCAGACGGAACAAGAGCTGTTTGCAGGGAGGCCTTAGGCCAAAAGCTGAACAGGTGGGAGAGAGCTCAGAAGAACCGCTCTTCACAGGCGGAAGGAACGTCCTCAAACCCCGAGAGCACAAGCACCCAGAAGAGCCCAGGCCAGCGACCCCGGTCGGCAGCTTCAGGGCCACCGTGGGACGGAGAGGGAGTCAGAGCCAGAGCCTGCCCAGTGCACAGTGTGGGGTGAGAGACACTTCGCCAGGACAGTGCCTCCCACAGGGCAGGAGGGGCAGGGCCGGACCAGGGCACAGACACCTGGCCCCCAGTGCTCACAGGCACAAGCAGGCTTTCTGCCCCTAGGCTAAAAGGAAGACACACTAGAATTCCCACCGTGTGCCCCGAGGAGCATAAAGCGGCGTGGCAGACACAGCTAAGCCACATGGTGATCGAGCCAGAGAGATGCAGAGAGCAGGGCTGTCACAGCGAGGGCCCGGAGAGCCATCCCCTCCAGGGGGGTGGGCAGGGCTGTGTTCTGACCTGGTGCTCTTCATGATTATTTATCAACAGGATGTTTATATCTTAAGGACTTTTCCGTATGCATCTTACGTACACTCACACACATTTTAACGATAAAAAAGGTGGGGGAGGGCGCCAAAAGAAAACAGGTCCTCTCAAAGCAGTGACGAGCTAACTTCCCCAGGAGAGCACAGAAGCCAGAAGGCCGTGGAATCATTCCTCAAAGTGAGAGAAAACAACCAGCAACCCAGAATCCCAAATCCAGGGAAACATCTCCCAAGTAGCCCCCACGCTGGTCTCTGAGACGAGGAGGAGCCTGGGCAGCCCCTCACCCAACTCTGCATGGCACACAGGACCATCAGGGCGACCCTGCCCTGTCCCGGCCCCGTCCTGCCACAGGCCCCACACAGCACTGGGCTTCCAGCAACCCTCAAAAAAGCACAGACCACATCCACGCCTCTGCAACTCCTCGCAGCGGGGATAAGACCGTGTCCCACTGGTGTGTTGACCCCAGCCCTCTCCCCCAAGAGCACTAGCACCCGTGGTCACTGCCCCGATGGCCATGCCGGCTGCCATTCTCTGTCAGATCAGCCACCCCTCCTGGTCATGGCCAAGAACCCACCCCTGCATGACCACTATGAGCAGCCCTCTTGGCTGCCCGGCAGCCGAGCCCTGCCAGGCTTCTCTTGAACTCGTACCTGAGGCCTCCATGGGCCTCCCATGGAAGTGGCTCAAGCTCACCACGCCAGTGCAAGGCCTCTCTCCTCCCCTTGGCGTCTGCAGCTCCCTCGTCTTGCCCGTTGGAAGACAGGAGGCCTGCACACCAGATCACAGAGTGACCTCTGGAGGCCAGAAAGAAGAGTGAGTGAAGAGAAAGGAAGTGAGATGATTGAAGCGAATTCAACCCCAAAGAAGCCAACAAAAGGAGATTAAAAAAATATATATTTGTTTGAAAAGATTAAGAACCAGAACAATATAAAACAGTGAAAATATATTTAAATGCTAAGAATTACAATAAATACTATCTAAAATAAAAGTTCCTATTAAAATACCAAGATGATCAGACTGAGCTTTTAAACCTTCTAGTGACACGCTGCTTAACAAGATACACCCAAACAGCGGCTCTATGGCACGAGAGGGAGCTAGAGATCCACACTCACAGGTGTGTCTACGGTGAGAGACACACGCAACCATCAGCGCGATGGTGTCCTGCTCCGCCCACAACCGCCGCGTCCATCAGCACCGGTCAGAACAATGTGAAAATGCTCCAGGTGAGTGGGGGCAGCCACACGGCGGGGGGCTGAGGGAGGGCAGCGACCCCGGCACCTCCAGCTCCCGCAGACGCACGCACAGGAGACCACCCGCACTCACGCGCCCCTCTCCGGCCGGCAGTGTCTGCAGGGTTCCCGACAGTGACAAGGCAGGGACCCGCCGCCAGCATTTTAGTGCTTTAGATGTGAAAAAAGACAAATCATCAGGCATTTGAGGAAAACCTTGAAAAAGAAAGACCAAAATGACCAGAGCAGCACGAAACTTCGGAATTACTGTAGCATCTTCAAAGGACCGAGGGAAGAACAGAGGTACGAAAAGGAGCCAGAAAGGGCACTGGGTGTCAAGACGTGATAGCACAGATGAGAACCCCCCGTGGAGCTGAAGGCGTCAAGAACACCGCCTCGCAAGCAAATGGGAAACGAAGCCCAGAGAACGGGTCCGTCAGGCCGACCATGTGAACAGGGGCTCCAGAAGGTGGCATCCAGAAACCCCAGAACAAGGGACAGGAAAGGACACAGCAAATGCCCCCAAGGAGTCAAAAGACCACTGCATCGCAGGGAGATCTCAGACCAGTGGATCAGAGATTTCCTGAAGCACCTGGAGATAAAGCGTCAGGCCGAAAATTGGTCTCCAGCACACAGGGGACCCAATACAGGGCCCGGGTCAGGGAAGGCGTGGCCCAGAGAAAGAGGACATAGGACCATGCAACAGGGCTTCCAGGAGACACGAGACAGGACGCAGTCTGTTCAGAGGGTTAGGAATGAATCAGCAGGAGGCCAAGAGACAACAGAAGCACACGACAATTACCACTGTCGGAGGCGCCACGGCCCGCTCAGAAAGTACCGACGGGACTGCCCAACACAAGGGCTCCCCACTGATCTCGGCAACACAGAGACATGATCAAAGGAGGAGACTGGGGAGCGGGCGGTGTGAGTGCGCCAGGGCCAAGCCTTTCCACGCTCTAAAGTCAGTAACTGATATTAAAAAACCGAATGCAGAAAGGGAACAACAACGAATCTAGAAAGAGCCAGAGAAGCTGCCGTGGGGCTGAGAGCAGGGCCAGGACGTGCCGGGCCTGGGGGGACAGAAACGCTGGTTTTCTGTGTGAGCCAGAAGTGCGTGTGACCTGTGCGCTCTCAGGACCATGAGTCGTGTTACTTTACTGGACAAAGACAAGAGCGAGCGGTGGGGGGTTCGGCAGAGGGCCACGCCATCCGACCTGAATCAGCATGTGGCAGATGTCCACGTGGCCGGCCTCCGCGGCGGCGTGCAATGGGGAGCGCTTGTTCTGGTGCTCCATCTTGAAGTTGGGGTCGATCCCGTCCACTGCCAACAAACGGGATTTACCGATTATTTCAGAAGCAGCCTCTGGTCCCCCCCCCTAGGGTGATCACAAAGGCCGGTAAAGGCCCATATGGGCGACCACCGAGAACCAGCGTCACCCACAGCCCGTGTCTAGGTCCAAACACACTGGGAAGACTCGAGAGGAACTAGGCTCGTTCCACGCCAAATTCCACACGTGGGCCTACTGCCAGCAACGACCTAACAATATAAATCTCTCCCCTCACTGACCTTGTCTAACTCAAGGCTCCCAGAATTTCTCCGGGGTTCCTTCTGTATTTTCAAGCACTCCTGCTCTCGGCCTTCCTCCCAGACTGGGTGCACCTGCTAAGCCCGAGGACAACAGGCCCACTGGGCAGCCTCAAACACACATGGCCTGGTGCGTGCGAGCCACCTGCGGTGGACAATCAGCTAACAGACCAGCCACAGAGCAGGCAGGAAAGCGCAGCACCCCACCAAGCCTAGGGGAAATGACCCAAACCGCCATTTCAGTCAACATTAAATAACTTAGATTTTTAGAACAAATCACTGAGTTTCTTCTTTGACTGTCAAGGAAAGAGATTTTTTAATCACTCTTTTGAACCCAGAGAAACAAAGCCTCGAGCTGAGAGCTCGGAATCAAATCGCTGCCCTTCTTTGGCCGGGGTAGAGCTGGGAAGGGTCCGAAAGCACCCGCCGGTGCGTCAACCCGAAGACGCACGCGTGGACGTCCGTGTGATGCATACCCTGCTCTGCCCACGGCTGGCTCCTGCCTTCCTGCCCCCAGCTCGTGGCCGGCCCCAGCACACTCCTCCTCCTTTTTCCTGATCTACGCCTTCTCTTAATTCAATCATACACCTAATTCTTCTTGGAAAATGAGAAATTCCTAGAAAGTATTTCTGTGACCACAAGCACCAGAATACGAACATCACACAGGGTGAACGCCGCGGGGTGCAGCGCAGAGAAAGGAGACACGGGTGACGAAAATAAACGACCCCGCCTCCTCAGAAAAGCTAACAAGCGGCGGCAGGCTCCGGAGCCGCAGGGACAGGCCGCTTACCCAGCATGAGCAGCACCTTCTGCAGCTCCCCTTGCCTGGCGGAGAAATACAGCTGCTTCGGGTGGAAACGGAGCTTCTTGGGTCTGCGGAGAGAGCGGGATGGCTGGGACCGCCGGCGGCCCCACTCGGCTCCCGGCCCCCCCGCCACCGCACACGCAGACACACAGAAGGACGCTGCGGGACAGGAAGGCCTGGGGAGGTCTACCTGCTGATGCCTCAGGGTCAAGAGCACGAAACTTACCAGGCTCAGGCATCTCACAGGAAAAAATCACAGAAACGAGCAGCTACAGGAGAATGGCTCCTGAGGCTTCTACGAACTGTGACAGCACAGTGAACCGTCCCTTTGCAGCACGGGGTCAAGGGAGGCCCTGAGGTGGCGGGGCCCAGCCTGCCCCCTCCAGCAGTGTGTGGTCTGGGCCTGGCGAGCAGGGCAGGGGGACGCAACAGCCACGGTAACATCAGGGCCACAGAGGAGGCTGGAGACTGACGGAGTGAGAGCTATGGGGGACTGGGCAGCGACTCCTGATCCTGAGCTTCCCTGGTCAAGAGCACGCTGACACGCGCCCCTTCCAGCAGAGCGGCACGCTGCCCCGAGGAAGGACACGGGGCCTGGCCTGAGGCCCTGGTGAACTAGGCCGCTGGGCTTCCCTGGGGGAGGAGCCCTACCTGGCTCACCGGTCACAGACTCAGGGCCCCCCTGCAGGGCTGCACTGCCTGGGCGAGGGCAGGTGGGCCTCAAAGCCACGTGATCCAACCCTTCATTTCACAGACGAGGAATCAGCCAAGTGGCATTTGCTCTCATGTTCTCATGTCCTGAGGTCAACGCTGGCCGGGGGTCACCACCACCCTGGGGACATGTCTGTAAGAGGACGACGGGACTGTCCTCACTAAGGACTTGGCAGAAGTCACCTTCTGCTTAGTATAATGGACAGCTGGCACTAATTCCTTCAAAGAGTGTAAAAATACGTAAGTTGTCCTGATGAACATCACTAATCGAAAAGCTAAAGAATGCCACAGCGACCCCCTCGGGAATGCCCACAACCCCGTGCAGGAACCTGGTGCCCTTAGGAGGTGGCATATAGGGAGTGGACTGGGGACGTGCGACTGTGGGGACAGTGCAGCACTGGGGGGGGGGGGGGGGGTTCTGGACGCACGGGCTCCAGCGGCCCCACGGCTGACAAGGAGGGAAGAGAAACCTGCAAGAAGGAGTGTCTGGAGGGGCAGGGGTCAGTGGCTCAGGCCCAGAGCCACGTCTGAAAATGCAGACTGGGGGGCGCCTGGGTGGCTCAGCGGGTTAAAGCCTCTGCCTTCAGCTCGGGTCATGATCCCAGGGTCCTGGGATCGAGCCCCGCATCGGGCTCTCTGCTTGGCTGGGAGCCTGCTTCCTCCTCTCTCTCTCTCTGCCTGCCTCTCTGCCTACTTGTAATCTCTATCTGTCAAATAAATAAATCTTTAAAAAAAAAAAAAAAAAAAAAAAAAAAAAAAAAAGAAAATGCAGACTGGTTCTTACTTTTCCGAATCCAGAGCGATCAGAGCACTTTCCAAGGTCTCCTTCCCTGGTCCCTGGGAAAGGCCGGGGGCCGGCTTCACCAGCCCAGCAGGCCCGGTGGGGTCGAAGCCCTCGGCCGCCTGGGGCGCTGTGCTCTGCGGCTTGCCGTCCTCCGAGAGCAGTGGTCCCGCAGTGCTTCAGGGCAGGGAAGAAATGACAGGCTGAACTGCAGATATGTGAAAAACCCGACTTCTCGTGGAAATCAATGAAAACACAGAACATGATTCACTCGGACCCTTCCAGCTGAGCGTGAAAACAGCTCCAGACTCACTCTCTGTTCAGTCCTTGGATCAGAGTTCAGTACAGGGCAAATTCCCAGGAAAAGTAACATTAAAGCAAAAGGGCAAATTTTCCAGGGTTTCCAGGACCATGTCCAAGTTCGCTTTTCTGAATGCACTTCCCAGCTGGAGCTACCAAGCCCACACTCTCCCCAGTGGGAGGAAACCCGCCCAGAAACCTGACTCGAGGTGGGTTACGCTCACACGGACTAGCAGCGTTAGTACAGAACAGCAAGACAGAACCGGCCTCTCCCGGTGCTCAGTCTGCTACGTCCACAGCTCAAGGCCCTTTCACACACCCTCCAGGAGGTACTACTCTTCGTGGTATCAGCGTAAACGCCCACTACGCCCTACGTTCCCAATAGGAGCCCTTCCCCTCACAAAACTCCATTTCCATTTAGCCGGCCTTCAAACCCTAACCCTGTGCCAGAAGAGCCCGCGCCAGACGCACAGACGCGCAGACACACTCCCACGGGGCAGAGGCTATGCGCACACACACTCAGGCGTCAGCACTTGAAGACACAGAGGGCTCCGGGGAGCAGATCGAGCTGCACCGGGCGCCTACCTGCCCGTAGTCGTGTCAGCCCTGCCCTCCACCAGGGAGCTCTTGTCCTGCCCGGGGGCCGGCGTCACGGTGGAGGTCGTGTCGGCTTTTGCGATGGTCACCTCTTTGGCCTTGGAGATCTCCTCCCCACAGTGGGGACAGTAGCTGGCATTATTGACTCGAGAGGCACAGTCTTTGTGAAAGCGGTGAGAGATGCTGCTCTCAGGCTGACACTCCATAAAGTTACCCTAAACACGGGGAGATGAGAAATCCTCGTTTACAATCAGGGTTAACGTGCGTGAAAGTACACAAAGTGTGCAGAACCCACCTATGAGTGCGATGTGGGTGCCACAGGCCCACTGGACAGTCGGGGCTCCCAGTCCTGTCTAGGTACACAGGGAACCCACGGTCTACATCTGCGGTGTGTCCACACAGACACCTACTTTGTTTTCTTTTTGGTTTTGGGAGAAGATTTATTTGAGAGACAGAGAGAAAGACAGCAAGAGCAGGAGGGGCAGAGAAAGAGAGAGAGAATCTCAAGCAGACTCCACTCCGAGTGCGGAGCCTGATCGGGGTTCAATCCCACAACCCTGAGATCATGACCAGAGCTGAAGCCAAGCGGCAGAGACTTAACTGATGGAGCCCCCAGATGACCCCCACCCAGCCCCACCCCTGCTCTAAAGAGAGAGCAGGAAGAGGGGAGAACCCACCTGACTGCCCCCCACGCCCCAGGAGCCCAAGTCCTCACTCTCCAACTGTTCTAAGACGAGAAGAGACTGCACAGACGACCTGGTCCCAAGAAGGACCCCAGAGGACAATCCAGGAAGAGAATCTCGGAACAGCGAGGAGAATCAGGGCTCCGCAGACATCACCCAGCATCACCAAGGGCACTTCAGGCAAACCCAATGGCCTCAGAAAAGGACTCTCGCTAGCACCAAGGAGGTAAAGCCCCAGCAGGATGAGAAGCAGGGAGAGCAGCGTGCTCCTGCTGGGAGTTAAGGGTCAACGGGCACGAGAAACAGCCTCCCTCTCTTCCAGCACAAGCGACGAGGGTATGGCAGACAGGGAAGGGCACACGGGTGCGCGATCCCAAGAGCAGCCACTGCAGAGAAGCTCCTGGCCCAGGCGGTTGCTCAGCTGTGGGCCGAGCGAGCTGCAGGGCCCCCCTGTTCTTAATGGGCACCGCAGGCACTGGTATATGTGGAATGAAGTTACTGACAGAGAAGACCCTAAAACCAAGAGTTGAAGGCAAAGCAGAAGGCGAGGCAGGTGGGCCCTGCCTGGGAGCCAGGATGCCGTGAGCTCAGACGCAGTGAGTAGGAGGAGGGGACCGAGGGCACCACCTGCCCTGTCCTCGCTGTCCCCGGGAGCCTGCAGGCTCACCCGCAGCAAAACCAGGGCATTATGGGAGGGGCCTCCAGACTCGGGAGCTGCCGGGAGGCCCCGACGGCCAGCGGAGGGAGGCAGCGAGTGCCAGCGTGAGCCCGCCCCGCCGGGGACCGCACGGAGCGCCGGGCACTTACCGCCGTGCAGAAGTAGCCGCACCCGGGACAGCACTGGTGCTTCACCATCCGGCCCCGGTGGTCCTCGCACAGCACCAGGAGCGGCGCTCTGCTGGACGGGCGCATCAGCTCGTGCTTGACCACGCTGTTGGTGCACCGGCCCAGCTGCAATCACACGAGACCAGGGTCAGCGGCAGCCTGTCAGAGAGGACCCCGCGGGTGCGAGTCCAGGGCGGACTCCGAGGGCCCCCTGTCGGGGTGGGGGATGGAACGCGGAGGAAAGGCAGGGCTCCATCCTCTCGAGTCTGCCCGACAGAACGGTCAGCCTGACAGGCGGCCACGTACACAGTGTCAGAGGAGCAGGTGCTTAGCTCGGCGAACTGAGGAAAACGTCCCGAGCAAGCCAAACGGACACACACCAGGCCGGACAGGAGGGGCGCCCTGGGCCAGCAGCGGAGCCTCACTGTGAATGCACAGAGCCCCGCCCCGCAACTGCTCCACCAACTGGGCCCCCCACCGCACCGAGTGACACAGAGTCAGCGAACAGCGAGGCCCAGGCCCACCATCCCTGACAGACATCTGCTCCAGTGGGAGAAGCAGAGACAAAGCAGAGACTAAAGCGACCAAGCGGAAATCAGAAGCCACCCAAGGAGCACGAGCCAGGGTGGACAGTGTGCAGAAACGGTCACCGGCCACTCTCGGACTGCAACGGGAGACTAAACGAAGACATGCTCACAGAACAAAAAGGAGCTCTCGGGAGTTGGAATGAAGGTGGAGGAAAGGGAAATTTCTACAGACGTGCTGGAAGGAAGGGAATTATCTGAAAGTGAAGCAAACGGACAAAAATTTGGAAAATGGAGAAGAAAACTGGAGGCTCCATCCAGGGAACCTAAAAGAAAAGCAAAATGGAGAGAAGCAAGGGTACATGAACTGGAGACGTGGCCATCCCTGCTTGTGTGGGAGGCGGCGGCCGCCCGGGACACCAGCGAGCTCCCGGCCGGCAGCAAGCGCTGCGCGACAGGACGAAGAAAAGTCTCGAAGCACGAAGGCGACCGAGTCTGACACCGGGTTCCAGACGCGGTGAGATCATCTCCAGAATCCAAAGTCTCAGCCACTCATCTCCCAGCCACCTTCTGTGAGGGCCTCCTGAGGGTTCGGCACCACCAAGACAAGAAAGTGACAACCAGACAGAGCCCATGTGCTGCAAACGCGCAACTCCATCGGCCTGCGACCGGACTTGTAAGAGAACACAGAAAATGAAAAATGAAAAAACCACTAACTCAGGAAAGTAAAGAGTTGTTTAGGAGAAATGTAACCCAAGCACGCCCCTGGCCCAGCTGGGAGCATTTCCAGTGTGTCGGGAAAACCACAGACGCGGCTGTAACCAGCCAGAAGACAGGTGCACACTGCAGGTGTGAGAAGGGAGTGGCATTAAAGGGCGGCACCTCCGCCACCGTTGGTGTCTCTCGAGCAGACAGTCAAGACGCAGCACAGAAAGCGGGTTATGTAAAAGTATGCAAAAAAATTGAAAACACAGGGAAAAATTCAAAGAGGTCCCAGGGTGACTATCCCAGGGGCAGCAGTGTGACGCGCTGACACAGGCAGCCAGCAGCAGCTCTGAGAGCGGCGCGCACCTAGCTGACCACCAACACCGCAGACGTGACCGCTGTCAGCAGCAGGAGACGAGACGCTGCTCAACGTCCAACCACAAGCAGGATCCCGCACCGAGAATCGCGGGGCCCCAAGTGGCGGAGGGGTGGCTGAGAGCGTTTGCTCGGGAGTCCGAGCACATGGCCAGGAGCCAGAGCTGCGCAAGGAGAGTGCGGAGCGCCCGGCTGCTCAGGCACGCCAGGAATGGTAGAAAAGTCAAATAAAAATGGTGGAAACAAAAAATATGCAAACGAATAAATGCATAGGACCGGCCTGTGACCACAGCCCAGAAAGAAGAAATGACTGAACTGAAAACGGTCGGTGTAATTAATCCAAACCTGAAACAGAACCAGAAAGGAGAGCGGAGCAGTCTCTGTCACATAAGCTGACATACGTGCGACCAGAGTGCCAGACGGGAGGACAGCCAGGCCGAGGCGGCTCGAGGGCAAGCAGGCACCAGATCAAAGTCCAAGAGGCCCAGAGAGCGTGGAGAAAGAGAAAGAAGAAAGAACAAAACCATGGCACCCGGGCCAGAGACAAGAGAAAACCTCGGAGCAGCTGAAGAAAAACTGAATATCACACCAGAGGAGCAAAGGAAGGGCGGCTGCGTCCTCGTCGGAAACCACGGGACAGAGCAGCAGCAGCTTTTGCAGGGGCTCAGAGGTCTACGCCCGTGAAAAGCCCTCCCCAGAGGAAGGCAGGACAGAGACATTTCCAGGCCCACAAAAGCCAGAGAACTCACTGTCGGCAGTGACCTGCGCTGTGGTTCGGCCATGACAGCCGGGTCCTGGGCTCCGGCCCAACAGAGCGGGAGTGGTCCCGGGGTAGGTTCTGAACGAGGGTCAACCAGAGACTACTTTTATGTCTGAGCAGTCTGAAAGAGAACTGAAGAGACAGGACAGCGGCACCCTGTGGGGCTAGCACACCGGGAACTGCAACATGACGAGACATGAGGGAGGGCTGGGGACACGTTACCATCAGACCCTGCCACCACGTCAGCGGGCGTGGCACCAGCGGCAACGGACAGATGCATGCACGCACGGGAAAGCCCGGGGCAGGCCCCGCAGATGCCAGAAGATGGGCCACAATCCATCCAGTAGTGGAATGAACTGGAATCATAAAAAATTCTACTGAAAAGTCAAAACATAGAGAAAAATGAGTAATGGACGACATAAACCCTAACAAAGACAAAAACCCTAACGAAGATGCTGGATCGCGGCCCAGCTACAGCAACAACGGCACGGGGTGGTCCGGACAAGATTCGAGAACAGAGACCAAAGAAATCCGCTGTAAAGACGAAGGCGCAGAACCCAAGGCTGGAAACGCGTGCCCTGCAGACACCCGCACAGGAAAGCCGGGTGCTCCCGAAGTACCAGACACACGCGGTCCCAGCACAGGTGTCTTCCTGGGGCTGCAGAGGGACAGCGCGTGAGGACCTGTGTGCACGGGGCAGAGTCTCCACACACAAGAGGCCAAGCAAGTGGGTCTGGAGGGAGAAACCCACGTGGCTGCAGAACCCAACACGCCTCCCGCAGCACCAGAACGGGCGGACGGGGCCAGAGAAGCCTCGGAAGATCTGAATGGCAGGTCCCTGACAGCAGTGGTGGTCACGTGACTGTACACATTTGCCAACACTCAGAACCACACCGGAAAGGTCACTTTTTACTGTGTGAATTGTGCCTTCATGAGCTGCTTGACAAAACAAAAAGACCAAGGAGCTTGTCTGGGGAAGGGCCACGTGCTGGCAGCTGAACATGAGATGGGGAGGCCACAAAACAATTCTGGGGAGAAGAGCAGTGCCCTAAAAACTTCCTGGAATCCCACATGAAACAGCAAGGACACGGCAAAGCCACAGCCCAAAACCAACGCTGACAACAAAACGCAGCTCCCGCAGCGGAGCGTCTGGACGCAAACTCCATTTAGCCACGAGACGCACGGGCACTGGTGTGGGCGCAGGAGGAGAAGGAAGACCCGGCGGGCGTCTCGCGGGCCCCCGGGCGTGGGGCGCTGGATTTCGAGAGCCTCACCGGGAAGTCCTGCGGGGACTGGGGCCCGTGCGGTCCAGCCTCCGGGAAATCTCACAGCTTTGGGCTAGCGCCCTCCTCGAGTCCTGCAGAGGGGCGAGAAGAGTCTAGCCCAAGTCTGCGTTAAAGGGGCAGGCGCACAAGGACAGAGGAACCGCAGAGCAGCACCAGGGCTGCGCCATCCACTAACTCCAGATGATGTGGCCTCGGGGCCCCGGCGGCTGCACAGAAACTGAGAGGAGCAGAGAGCGAGGGGGAGTAAATTAGAAGACAGAGGACAATGGTGTCCGCGGGTTTCCGTACGGAGGGGAGCACGTCCGGGAAGCACAGGGAGGTGAGCGCTGCCGGTGGCAGATCCGGGACCCTCGGCCCGTCAGACCAGAGCCGTGGCGCCAGGGTTGCCAGCGTGCCCGGCCCAAACAGACTCATGAGGCCGAACGTCTGTCCTGTCTGCTTTCTGGGTCTATGTTTCATTTCACAACACGCTGAACCCAGGAAAGACCACGAGTCCCTAAGGTGATAAAGGAAAGGAAAGAGGGGCAGGAGGGGACAAGCTCAATCGAGGCCCTGGGACTGTCAGAGGACACCAACTCCGAACTCAGAAAACAAAGACCAAGTAGCTACTCATTCGGTCTACCCAGTGTGAGGTGTGCTTCCGGGGTGCCAAAGAGCTCTCGCAGGTGAGAGGAGCTCTTCTGTGTCCAGGGGTCCAGCCAGAAGCTCTAGCAGCGAAGGCAGGCCTGAAGGGCAGCCCTCTCTGCTGTGCCTCCGGGGCCCCGCCTCCCCTGCTGCTGCGGGGACGAGCTTACTTCGTGGTCCACACTCTCCGTAGCCATGCACTGGTTGTTGGCCAGGGTCGTGATCTCTCGGCTTTTCGGGGTTTCCATCCGGCAGCTACAGAGGGGCACTTCCTGAAGGCCGTCCGTCTCCACCATGTCGGGACCATTAGCCAGCCCTAAAGTCACACGAACACACGTGAGTGTCACCAACAGCACAGCACATGCCCAGAGAGGCTTCCACAACATTCAGTGGCACAAAGTCTCCACCTCAAGGCGGCAGTCCAGAAAGTGACCAAGCACATAGTCTTTCCGGAACCCTCACGTGCAAGGAAATACAAGCACATCAATGACTTTGCTGGCCCAACAGGAGGGTCCGGCTGCCGGCGGCACTGGGAGGGGACCCTCTCCTACGAACACGCCGCCAGCCAGGCTCACAGGAACCCCCTCATAATCCATGCTCTCAGGAACGAGGACCCAAGTTCAGAAAGAGACTGTATCTTCGTTGCGGAAGATTTTTTCACAAAAAAGCATCCAGTACACGTTAAGACCCTGCTCTCCTCACTCGGTTTCAGAGCTGCAGCCACAGGAAGAAACACTCGAGCCCGTCTGGGTTTACTTACTATCCAGGATGTTCACTAGACTGAGGACAGAGAGTTGAGGGTTGCTACCCCAACAGGGACAGTAGTAATAAGGGTTTCCTTCTTATTTCCTTCTCATCCTCAATTTCTGAGGAAGACACCCGGGGAGGAGGAGGGCCTGCAGCCCACACCTGAGCTCAACCAGAGCCAGGCTGGCCTTGAGGGCTGGGGGAGCAGGCCGTCTGCAGAAAGGCCCCTCAATCCAGCCTGGCAACAGGGCCTGGCTGCTTCCAAAGGAAAACACATTTCATGTTCTCCTCTTGTGAGGCAGCCAAAGCAGAAACATAAGGGGATCGACACCTCCCATGCTCGCCATTAGCTCTCTTAGTTAAGAATAAGGGACTCTCAGGACGCCTGGGTGGCTCAGTTGGTTGGGCGGCTGCCTTCGGCTCAGGTCATGATCCCAGCGTCCTGGGATCCAGTCCCATATCGGGCTCTTTGCTCAGCAGGGAGCCTGCTTCTCCCTCTGCCTCTGCCTGCCTCTCTGCCTACTTGTGATCTCTCTCTCTCTAACAAATAAATAAATAAAATCTTAAAAAAACCCAAAAGAATAAGGGACTCTTCCGGCGCCTGGGTGGCTCAGTCAGTTGAGCGTCGGACTCTAGATCTCAGCTCAGGTCACAATCTCAGGGTCACGAGTTCATGGCTACTGTGGAGCCTACTTAACATAAGAAAAAGGAAAAGAAAAGAAAAACAGGGAGAGAAAACAATGGACTCCTGTCGCCGCCACGCCAGGTACAGGGGACCACCAGGATGCGAGGACCTGCCCTCACTGTCCACCACCACCCTCTTGTGTTCGGAGGCCAGTCCTCACCGGGAGATTCGGGAGGCAGGGTCCCCTGGGGCTGGCAGCAGGAGCCCACACGCACATTCTGCCGTGTGACGCAGGGTCACCTATACCCCAAGAGAATGATACCCTTCCTTCACGATGAGAGGAAACAGGGAAACGTGAGCATTACCACAAGTTTAAAACTAGGAGAGCCCTGACGAGTCTGCTTCCAACTGCGTCCTGCAACGAGGAAGGGGCCGGCCAGCAAGGCGGAGGCCGCCGCGAGGAGTGACGGCACACGGACAATGCGGCAGTGGCTCAGACGCCTCCTCAGCGCGGGGTGTGCCCACTTCTCCAGCACTGGGAGCCACCAGGGGCGCCAAAGGAATGGCTCAAGAGAAACCCACCAAGTGCCTGCTGCCACTGAGTTCTGGCTCCCTGCAAAATCCCCTGAGCACCCACTCCTGGCCTCCCCTCCCGTCGTCTGCTGGGACCACGATGTCTCTCCACTGCAGCTCAGCAGGCCAAGCAGCAAAGATGCCAAGAAGAAGGACATGCAAGCAGCCAGTTCTGATGGCACACGAACATTCCGCAGGCGCAGGCCTGAACTCTCTGGACCTGTGACCCAGAACCATCAGCCGCCCTCCGCGGACATCACCGGACCACACCCCCTAGGCCTCCATCGAGCTGTCCCTCCCAGCCAGCCCCGAGCTCCACAACTGCCTCCCCCGTGTCCAAAACTCAGATGGCAGAAAAGGCAGGGATACAAATGCAACGTGTGTCTTCAACGCATGGATTCTCTAAATCGAAAGTACGACTGGACAGACCAGTCCCTGACTGATCAATCAGTGGTCGCAATCAAGAAAGACGAAGTGCAGAAAGTCAGCTTACAAAATACCACAGAATCGCAGGAAGCCTTCCCTTTCTCCTCCTACCCCTCTAACTTGGCTCCAACCCCTCTGGCACTGACTTTTACCAAAAAAGAGAACATAAACACATAATGCACAACCAACAAACCGGGGCGAGCCCAAGGTCACTGCGCTTGTGAGCAACAGGAATCCCCACGGTGCTCCCCACGGTCTCCTCCCCTCAACCACTAGGGCACAGCAGAGGGGCGGTGTGACTCAATGAAATACTATTCCCAGCTGACATCCGACTCCGTGCCTTCCCGGGACAAACCTAAAAGCAGGTTTAGAAAAATCACCCTTCGTGAGGAAAGCAGGCGGAGGCCACACCAACGACTCCGGGACACCAGAGAGGCATTCTCCTCTATCCGGTGCGAGAAGGAGGAGCGGTTTCTCCGATGGACATACCTGGACCGTGCCTGAGGCTCGAGATGTGATTTCCCACACTAAGAGGTGAGCTACATCTCTCTAGTGCTCACGACCTCCAAGTCCACTTACTCGTCCTCTGAGGACTGACAGGTTCAACCCGTGCAGCAGCGCACAACCCACACCTGCAAGGTCCGTGGGGAACGTCAATCACTTTGGGACGGGACGTTCTCGCCGTGTTGCCCTTTAGGTACATTTTCCAAAACAGTCAGTGATTAGTCACTTTTCATCGATGAGAGGTTTTTCAACGGTGCAAGGGGAAGCAGTGGTGGGAAGCCCCGGCCGCTCGGGCCGACTGTGGCCCCCCGCAGCATGGCAGGCCCAGACCCGCACCGGGTGCGCCCCCGTGCCAGCACAGAGCACCCCAGAACACCAGTCACACCCCGAGTCAGACGATGGCAAAGCCATGCTGCTCGAAACTGACCCACAGTGCATCTCCCGAGACGCGGCCGGGGCAGGACGCCTTTCCACAGGAACTCTATAGAAAAAAGTGGCTGGCTCGGGACATGCTATACGAGCTGAGCTCGTGTGAGACGTCTCGGTCCCGCGCTGGGGGTGACCGGGCAGATGCACCCCAGTGCGTCCAGTCGGCCACCTCTCAGGGATGCCGCTAACGGGACGTTTCATTACTGCCCACCAGGGGGCATCACGTTAACACGAGGCCACCCCCAGTGAACAAAGGGCAAGACGGGGCCGGCCTGGCCACAGCACAGACGGTCACCTTCTGCTTGCGAGGGCAGTGTCCCCTTGACCCGGAGATCCAGGGAGTCCAGGGAGACTTCCATGTAGCCCGTGCTGTCTCCCGGGGCCGTCTGCTCGGCGCTTCCCGAAGACGACGTGTACACGTCCAAACCTGCGTTCAAAAGGGCCCCATGAAACGCTGCCCCGGCCGCACGGCTCCAGCAGAGACCATGGGGCATGCCGAGTCACCCAGTCCAGACGACACACTCTGAACGCCACCTGGTCCGGCCTCACCCACTTTCCTCCTGTGCCTCCCTCGGCTCAGCCCCCATCACTGCCCCTCACGGGGGAGGGGCGGCTGCGCCATGAAACACGAGGAACCGGCCTGCGGTGACCTCCTGCCCTGCCGCTACCCCGTCAGGAAAGGCTGACGCCATAATCAAAGAAAGGGAAGAACATTCTCTGTAAGTGTTCTGTAGCTGCTACCTTAAAAATAAAACAAAATTCTGACTTGCGGGTCTGAAAGACCAGCTGACGTAAAGGAGCCAGAAGCCGCCCCACGTGTGGCGCTGCAGGGAAACGGGCCCGGTCCCGCAGACCGGGGAGGTCGGGGTCAAGGGGACAGGACGCAAGGCCACAGGCACGCACCCGCCCATCACACGTGGTGCTTTCCGAAGGGCAAGACGCACCAGAGGGCAATGTTATCTGAATACAACGGAGGGGCCTGGGACACGGGCGCTGCCCACACTTGGGCCTCCTCTGCCCTCAAGGCCCGTCCCCATTCCTGGAGAACCCACAGGGGCCCTTGCCGCCGTGAGCAGATGTCACCGAGGAAGCCTGGGAACAGGACACACTCGCTCAGTGCAGCCCGAACACCAGCAACAGGCAGGTGCCTGTTCCTCCCAGCCAAGCTTCGAAGTACGCGTCTCTGGTGCAAGGTCAGTGACCACATATCAGCGAGCAGTGACATGGGAGCACGGTGGCAGCCGGGACCCGGGACTGCATGCTGCCTTCTGCACCTGAGCTCAGGGACAGACCGGAGGAAGCCGCCACCGCGCGAGTCTGCGCACCACCGCATGTGTGAGGACAGGAGTGGGCCGGGCGACTTTACACACCTCCCAGAGAAAGGAAACTGGAGCCCCTACGTGACTAAACACTCAAGCGCACGTCGCGCACGCATGTCCCGAGCCCACTGACGCGTCTGTTCGCCGGCATAAAAGCCACTTGGGCTGCTCAGCCATGGCGTCGAGAAAAGGAAACGGAGCTCACGGGAGGCTCGTGGGCTCTGCAGACAGCCCTCATCTGTGCTTCGGGGGATGGCTCTGCCCCCTGCCATCCACGCAGCAAACCCACTTGGGCAGCGGAGGGCTGAAGAACGGCTCGTGTGGGGCTATGGTGGTCAGAGCGAGCTCCATGGCCCCAGGGTGCTGGCGTAGAGATAAACAAGCAAATGCAACAGCCCACACGTCCATTTCCAACAAGGGTTCGAAGGGTGACACTGAGAAACAAGTCAGATTAAGCCACGGGGCAGGAACAACCGGGCATCCACACGCGAGGGCACGGCGCGGCCACAGCGCACGCACGTGCAAAGCTGAATGGGTCAGAGATGCAGGCGAAGGCCTAACGCTGCGGGACTCCAGGAAGAAAACACACGGCAGCATCTTTGTGTCCTGGCTTAGTTTAAAAGGTTTCTGGGATCATAAAAAGCAAGAATTTTGAAAGAAAATAATGTGTAAATTAGACTTTAACAAATTTTGTAAAGCCTTTACTAGATACAGGTATGTGCAAAACGTGTACATGACAAAGACTTGCACCCAGAATATTGCAAGAGCCCTTCCAAGCCAGTGAGGAAGTGTACTGATTTTTTTTTAAAGACTTTATTTATTTGACAGAGAGATCACAAGCAGGCAGAGGCAGGCAGAGCGAGAGGAGGAAGCAGGCTCCCCGCAGAGCAGAGAGCCCGATGTGGGGCTCGATCCCAGGACCCTGAGATCATGATCTGAGCTGAAGGCAGAGGCCTGACCCACTGAGCCACCCAGGCACCCCAAGTGTACTGATTTTTAAACGAGCAAAACAGAGAACCCTTTGCAAAAAACACACATGGCCACAGTGCGCAGCCGCACTCCTCCACTAGGTGAGCGCGAGGAGACGGCACAGCAAGGCCAGCGGTGCCCCAGCAGCTTCAGGAACAGAGACCAGCCCTGACAAGTGTCGCGAGGACACAGGAGCAGGGCTCCCGCAGAAGAGGGCGGCACTCGGGTGTTCTGCTGAAAACCGCTCAGCAGTTTCCTGAAGGTCAGACATTAGCATACAAATCAGCCGTCCACTCCTAAATATTCACCCAAGGTACCGGAAAGCATCTGATCAGTCAAAACTGTACACAAATGCTCGCAGCAGCTTGGTCTGTAAGGAACAAAACCGGGAGGGGCCCAAGTGTCCCTCGATGGGTGAAGAACGACCCGGGGAGAGCCATCTACAGAACCCCCCAGCCGAGCACCCACTGGCACCACGGTGCGGGCGCTTCACACGGCACGAAGCACCAGACGGGGGAAGGGCGCCCACCAGAGCAGCTGCCCAGTGCTAACCCGCAGACAGAGCGTACAGCGGAGCAGCCTAGGGATGGCGAGCGTTGGCTGGGGAGAGGGAAAGGTCCCCAAGCGGCAGCAGGGGCACCCGCGAAAGTAACTGTGCTGAGGTCCCGTGGTCGTACACGTGTGAACACTCACCACCTTGCACCTGAATTACGTGCACCCTACCACATGCCAGATCTGCAACGAGGCCGTCAGAAGTGACCCCTGGCCCACCAGATCTGCTCACGTTCTGGATTTCAGGGTCATCTCTTTCCCTGCAACCCCTTTAACCAAATTACTTCCGGAACAGGGGAATCTGACCAAAGGCCGGAAGCCGCTGTGTGGACCTGGCCACTGCCCACACCTCACACCAAGGTGGCCACGGTAACCGTACAACGCTCGGAAGCCACAGACGCCTGGTCACACAGGGAGGAGGATGAGTAATGGCAATAAGTCAACACTCCACAACGGACCGGCAGTTGGGGGTTTGCCAGAAGGACACCACGTGACGGTCACCTGAGTGTCTCTCGTCAGGTCATACATGTTTCCCCTTGAAACGGTGCAGCCCCGTTTTCAGATGAAATCCTACACAGAACCCCAATTCCCCCACAGGACGGCCGCCCACGGGCCTCCCCCCAACCCCGACAGCCCTCGCCGCGGACCCCACAGTCCCCAGCACACCGCTTGGCTTCTTTCTGCTTCTCCGCCTCCGTTTCCTGGCCGGCTTGACCCAAGGGCTGTCAGGCTTTCCTTTCCTCTTGAGAAACTTCTTCTTGATACTGGATTCAGAACTCTGAGAGCCAAAGGGGCAGGAACAGAAAAAGCAAAGCATGGGAGCTCCTGAAAGCAAAAGGTACTACAAGGTCTGTTTTCTTGCCAAATAAAATACCTGCTATATCTTGATTCTTCAACTAGAAGATTAATTTCACTTTCAGACATTTTCCTGGTCCCATTCTTAAAAATACTCATGTTTTCCCCTAAATCACACTAAGTTGTTATTTTACAGGAAAGAAAAAAAGAAAAGACAAGCCAAGAACATTTAAGTGGAATTTATAAATCTTACACGAATTTGGCACAAGAAAGAATGAGAAAGTTCTACTCAGGAACTAAATAAACAAATGAGCTCAGTGAGAGAATCCACTTTTAATCATATGCCTCCATTCACTCTGCTCGTGACAAAGGGACACTCAATGCCTCAATCTGCTTCAGAATCTACGTCCACATTAATTATCTACATGGAGAACAAGGAAAGAAGTTATAATTAATTTACAGTATTTTAAGATTTTATGACCCTCCATCTCTAAAATCTCAGATGCAGAAATGGCATCAGACAGACCCGAGCAAGGACGGGTCCCACTGCTAACCGGTCTACAACGAGGATCTCGCAACCCAGCCCACCCGGCCCCCGGGATACACAGAGAAGCTGAAAAGAAAGTGCTCACAAGACAGGAGATACTCCCGGTGTCTGGGGTGGCCGGCCAGCACACACGGGTCTCCTCTGCTGCCTCACGAGCAGCCCAACGCACCCTGCGCTCCGTCTCCTGTGCCTCGCCCCTGCCTCCTTACTGCCAAATCGCAGACCCAACTTCCGCAAGCGCTGCCCCCAAGCTCACTGTCGCTTCAACCTGCCATTCCAGAGAAAGGGCAGCTTAGAGCCAAACCCAACTGTCCCTTCCAAGCCCTCATCTCCTCTACCCACACTGCACACTGATGCCAGGGACCAGTGCCTCCGTCCCAGGAGCACTGTTCGGCTCGTGTGACCCTGCCCAGTCTCACATCGACGACTCCTCCTCTGCTGAGAGCTCACCTGGGGGTGCTTCCTGGGCCCCATCCTGAGGTCTGCGCTCTTCCCCATCTCCAAGGCCCTGCTCCCCCATTCCCACAGACCCAGGGCCCCTGCCCTCTGACCCCTTACCTCCGTGCGACATCCACCCCACAAAAGGTCCTGCCGGCTCTACATCGGACACCTCAAATCCTTTCTCACGCGGGTCATAGGGCAGAACCATGGCCACTGTCCTTGCCGCCAATTCCCACCCACGCCGCCACCCCTCGCACCAGAGCCCCGCCCTCCCGCTCCCCGCCCTGCCTGCCCGCCGAGCCCGTCTCCTTGGGCTCTCTGCGCGGAGATCCTTTTCATGGTCCCTTCTGGGGTGCAGGACGGATCTGCCATCACGGCCCGGAGTCCAAGCATGCACTCGCGGCGCCGGCCGAGCGGAGGGGTGGACGGACAGAGCCTCCTGCCGTGCTCTGCCACTAGACACGAAATCAGAGTGCGGGGCTGGTTACCAGATCAGACTCATCTCCGTCCTCGTCCTCCTCCCCGGTGCCGGCGGACTCCTGCTCCTCTTCAGACTCGCCGTCCGTCTGGCCAGACACACAACAAGCCAAAAAGAAAACACAACTAATGAGACCCTTCAGCGGAGGTGACTTGAGAAACCCACACGTGGTACCGGAGACACCGGCAGTGAGCAGTGGAGATGCGCGTGCGCAGGTGGGGTGCGGGGACACGACTCGGGGCTGTGTCCGTGAAGTGGCCAGTGCCGGCTCCTCTGCCCGCCTGTGTCCCCCACCCTGGAGCCCGACCCCCGGCAGGCTGCTCCTCGGCCGTATTTCGGCGCCGACCCGGAAGGCAGCCCCTCGGCGTGTCGGCGACCGTCGAGTGCTCGCCGAGGGCTCGTGCCCGTGAGCCACTCTACGTGTAGAATTCAACGAAGAAGTAGTAAAACACACAGTAACAAGACTTCCAGAGGCCGAAAAACAATACAGACTGCAAAACCTACCCGAGAGCCCACCCGAGAGCCCAGCTCGGCGCCCAGGCCCATCACGCTAGCGCTGCTCACACGCCCCCGCCGGGGCTTGGCGCGAGCCGGCCTGAGCGCGGACGCGTGACTCTGCGGCCCGGCACAGCACAGACGCCGCTCTGCGAGTGGAACTTGCGTCTCACTAAAAACATTCTGGAATCACCTCCGTCTCAAAGCAATGTAGATACCTCATTTGTTGTTGTCGTGGCCGTGTTTATCTTTTCTACCCACACAGGGGATACCTGAATCCATTTTCAACGCAAAAACACTAAAATACACGGGTGTCCGTTCACCCCTTCACCACGCACCCCGAGGCAGACCTGGCTCTTGAGGGGCTGCACGCACAGGCTCCCTGATCGAGGCACACCCCTACCAGGTCCACACTGAAGATCCCCCAGGACAAACCAGCAGACACACTCCTCTTACAAGTGTGGAGTTCCAAGACGGCCGCCATCAGCGATGCCCAAAGGCGCCACCGGCCTCCGTAGGGGTTGCACGACCACTTTGGTCTCCGTTCCCCAAGTACACAAGGAACTGAGTACCTTCTGTAACTTCACGGACTTCCTCCTTCTTCCACTCTGTCTCCTGTGACCAAACCCTCGGTCCATGCTGCTGCTGGGTCCTTGCTTTAGTCACCAGTAGAAGCTACACACGTGTAAGACAGCAAAGCTTCGTCTATCAAATATGTTGTATTTTCCCTATCAAGTGCCGCTTTGCCTCTGCTCTTTCCTATACAAAAATGTTGAGACTTTATCTGCGCAAGTCAAACCTCTCCATCTTTCTCTTTGTGGGTTCTGGGTCTGTGTCTGGTACTAGAAGGTCTTCTGTATTTGAGATTCGAGAAACAATTTCTAACATTTTCTTCCACAGTCCAGTATTCTACGTGGACACTTTAAATCTTCTGTAATTTACTTTTAAAAATAACAGCTTCACTGAAATATAATTTACCTACTCTAAAATTCATGCTTTAAAGTGTACAGTCCAAGGGCACCTGGGAGGCTCAGTCAGTTAAGTGTCCGACTCTTGACTGCAGCTCAGGTCAGGATCTCACGGTTGTGGGATTGAGTCCTGGGGTGGGCTCCACACTTGGCACAGAGTCTGCTTGAGATTCTCTCTCTCCGCCCCCCACCCCTCCCTCTCCTCACTCTCTTTTTCAAGTAAAATCTTAAAAAAAAAAAGCGCACATTCAGTGTTTTAGTACATTGCAAGTGGTGCGAACATCACCACTGTCCAGCTCCAGAGTAGAATCTACATTTCCTATGTGACATGATGCGAGAGTTCCCCTCGATTTTTCCTCCAAAAGATCAACTGTCCCAATAACATTTACTGAGAAGTTCATGATCCCTTGACCACGAACCCATCCTTAAAACAAAAATTTTGAAATACAAATACAAACCCCATCCTTACAAGTGAACTATATGTTCATATACATAATGTGGAGGCCGAGAAAGTTAAGGCCATCCCACCTCAAGTTTAGCTGATGTGGGAAAGAGAGGCAGAAGAAAATCTTTAAAATTCCTCACCTACTGACAAGCCCTTGAAATAGACAGAGTGGCTCTCCCCTAGGGACTTAATTGCCCTCACCTTGAGATTTTGCTAAGGACAATCCCACCTGACCAACCCCCTACCCCAACAGGTCCAACCAGGATCCTGTAAAGTCTACTTTAACAATTCCTTTATCTCTAAACCTCCAAGATAGTGTCGAGAATCATTCCCAAATATGTGGCCCACTGATATACATCTAAAGGGTCCCACGAGAAGATTTTTATTATTGGTAATAAATAACCTCTCTCCCAACAAGAGCTAGCCCCTCAAGATCCTGGAGACCTTGCTTCCGAAAGTCCTTGGAGACTGACATCTCCATCATCCCCGTAGTCCTCACCCACCGCGGAGTCCACCCCTACTCTGCCTTTAAAAACTCGGACTGTGATCTGGCTCGGGGGCCAAGTCCCTACTCCACTGTGTCGGGTATACTTGGGCCCAAGCTTAAGCTTGTCAGATAAACCCTCGTGTGACTGCATCGGTGCTTGGTTCCTTGGCGGTCTCTCGGATGCGAAAACTCGGGCATAACACATAAAGGTTCATTATAGGTTTCCTGTTCCACTCACTCAATGCTTTCCCATTCCTGCACAAATCCCCATTTAAACCATCTCCAGGAGCTCTAGCTGAAGTTTTTTCTCCCTGTGCTTGCTGCACACAATTCCCACATCAGCTGCTGTACAGAAAAGTCCTGTGAGGGTCTTGATGACAACTATTCTGGACTTAACAGGCAGTGTGGGAGGATGAAACAATGATCTTCTCATTCAGACAAGTAACGGGTCTTCCCCCAGGCAAACAACAGGTCTTCTCTCAAACAAGGGATCTTCGCCCAGACAAAGAGGAGGTCTTCCCTCAAACAAGGGGTCCTCCCTCAGACAAACATGAAGTCTTCCCTCAGGGGGTCTTCCCTCAGACAAAGAGGAGATCCTCCCTCAAACAAGCAGTCTTCCCTCAGACAGACAAGGGGTCTTCCCTCAGGCAAATGAGGGCTCTTCCCTTAGGAAAACAGCAGGTCTTCCCGCCACAAACATGCCTTCCCTCAAACAATGGCTTTTTTCTCAGACAAATAATAGGTCTTCACTGAACCTATGTCTCCTTTCCAACCTCTTTCAGGAAAGTTTCAGTTTTTTCTTCTAGGGAACTGACATTTCCTATTAAATCGATTGCTAAGCACCCTGGTGATACTAAAGACTTAACAGCTAAACTTTAGGTGTGATACGTGATTTTGCTTAGAGTCCTTTTCTTTTAAGATCCACATGGAAATCATCTGCCTCAAGACAAGCCGCGTGTGGACAAGCAAGACTGGCCAAATGTTGACAGCTATTCACTATTATCCGTATGCTTGCACAGCTTGACACCGTCTATCAGGAAAGTCGGAAAACAGCCCTAGACACGGCTGCGCGCGCTGACACGGCTGTGGCGACGTTCTCTAGCTGGCAGCTGCGGCCACACAGGACAAGGGGTGGTTCTGCGTCCTGGTGACCCCGAGTTCAGCTGTAGTAGTTCCTCAGCTGATTTTCTGGAGTATCTTAAGACATGATTATATTCCTGGCAAGCTCTTCTCCCTTGTCCTTTAAACATTACTGTCCCCTCTGGTTCTCATCTCACAGCACCACCGCAAGAACCCTCACCAGTGCGGCGCCCATGTTAGGGGAGGAAGGAGCAATTCCTCCCTCTTTTTATTATTGACATTAGGAATGTCTTAAAATGTTCACCACTAAGTAATCCTTTTTTCCTTTTTTTCAAGGCTTCTGATCTCTTTAGCCAGGTTTATTTAATACAAGCTACCTTTCAATACCACTGGGTAGTTTGCATTTTTAAAAAGATTGAGCGACGTGGGGCGCCTGTGTGGATCAGTCAGTTCAGCGCCTGCCTTCGGCTCAGGTCATGATCCCAGGGTCCTCGGATCAGGTCATGGTCTCAGGGTCCTGAGGTTGAATCCCGTGCCGGGTCCCTGCTCAGTGGGGAGCCTGCTTCTCCCTCTCCCTCTGCCCCCTCAGCTCGTGATATCTCAATTTTAAAATCTTAAAAAAAAAAAAGACAATATCCAAATGGCAGATAAACATGTAAAAAAAAGTACCCAACCTTCTTGGAAATCAGGGAAATGTGAATGAGAACTGTAAGGCCACACCACTGCACTCACTGGCTGGGCGACACCAAGGATGTCAAGCCAGTGAGACTGGAGGACACTCCGGCTGCGTGGCTGCTAAGGGAGAGCTGTATGGCCCTGCCTACCACTGGTCACGTGACACGGCAACCCCAATGGGGGTGTGCCCCTAGGGACACAGAAGAATGCTCACAGCAATGTCATCTGTAAAGGCCCCAACTAGAAACAGCCCAAATGTCCATCTACAGTGGAACGGATACATAAATTTGAACAGTCATCTAAAGAAATACTGTACTGTAGTGGCTCTTGAACATTCTGTCTCAGAAACCCTTCACTCTATTAAAAATTACTGAGAATACGGGCGCCTGCTTGGCTCAGTGGGTTAAGCCTCTGCCTTCGGCTGAGGTCAAAGTCGCAGGGTCCTGGGATCGAGCCCTGCATCAGGCTCTCTGCTCAGCGGGGAGCCTGCTCCCCCCCCCACCCTCTGCCTGCCTCTCTGGCTGCTTGTGATCTCTCTCTCTGTCAAATAAATAAAGTCTTTAAAAAACAATTACTGGGGCGCCTGGGTGGCTCAGTGGGTTAAAGCCTCTGCCTTCGGCCCAGGTCATGGTTCCAGGGTTCTGGGATCGAGCCCCGCATCGGGCTCTCTGCTCAGCAGTGAGCCTGTCTTCCCCTCCTCTCTCTCTGGCTGCCTCTCTGCCTACCTATGATCTCTGTCTGTCAAATAAATAAATAAAATCTTTTAAAAAAAATAAAATAAAATAAAAAACAATTACTGAGAATGATAAAGCACTTTTGTTGATGTGGCTTATGTCTACTAACGCTACTACGGCACAGATCTAAACTGAGAAATGTTTAAACCACAATGTAACTTCAACGAGTGAGAGGTACGACAGTAAATAGTCTTAGCATCATGACAATAATAGTTTTGACTATTTGACCCACGAAGGGTCCCCTCAGAACACTTCATGATCCACTTCGTAATCCACTGTGCGTAACAATGAAAACGAACAACATAAACTTCACAAACATAATACTAAGTAAAAAGGAGTCACACTCCAAAAAAGGAAAACATACACTTATCCACACAAAGCACAGGAACCAAGAAAACAATTCTTCGGGGACCAGGAGGGCCCACAGGGGATGCTGGGACAGACGACCCAGGCCTGTGAGCATGGTGGCGGCACACAGGGGCAGTCACTCTCTGCTCAGTGAACTGCTCCTTGTCACAGTTGAAATCATAAAGTCATCCCCCAAATCCAAAAAGCATACAGCTGAACTTAATAAAATGCTAGTCTTTCGATTTGTTACTGTAATAAGTCTTATCAACAGGCTTCCTGTAACAAACCAGTGTCTTCCCCGGGGAAGCCCCACCTTCTTCCCGATCGCTGTTGTGCAGATACACAGTTGTGTCTGACCAAGACAGTCTCGGGGCTGAAAGTGAACTTGGCCTCAGAAGGTGCTGTGCGCCCCCATCTTTCTCCGCTATCTGAAGCGGCCCGCACAGTAAGTCCGCCACGACTCACTACTATCTCTGATTTATTCAGATTACAGATTTGTACTCTGTTTCCCACTTGGCCACACTGCCCTTGTGATTCTTTTACTTGTTTCTTGATTCTTTTTGTTGGCTTGATATCCATTTAATTCTTCCCGTTACACCAATGTATAGAGTTATTCAGTATTACTCTGCATCCACATTCTCTTGGGAAGAGGAGAATCCAGAAACACAGTCAACTCTGTACATGCCATAGGGTGTTCAATAGAAGTGACATTTTACATCATCGGGGAGAGACATGTGAGTCAATAAACGGTCACAGAATGTGGCTAAAAATTTGAGGGAAGCCATAGGACCCTGACCTCACATTTTGCCAAAAAGCTTTACTGAGATAGAATCCATCTACCATAAAGTATACCCATTGTGAGGGTATCTACCACATATTTTATCCCAAAACAAATGCACATGAATCAAGTATTTACACATAAAGAAAGAAACCAATAAAGTATAAGATAGCTTAGTCGATTTATTTTAAGTCACCGGTGAAAAGCATCTGCTCATCATCTCTGGAGCCCAGAAATCATAAAGAGACTAGCATCCGCGGCTTCTGACACAAGACAAGACGCCCCCCAAAACTCTGAGAGCTGGAAGGAAAGGCCGGATCTGCAGAGCACAGCACTTTGACTCAAAATGTAAAAAGTTAATTCACAAAATTACACATTTCAAACAGGTCACTATTCCAAATGAACTTACCTGGAACTTGTCTGCCTACCGTTAGTCTTAAAAGACCTCATCAGATACAAAAGCCCCTGTACATAAAGATGGTCCGAAGCGCTCTCAAGAACAGTAGGGCGCGCAGAGCAGTCGCGCCCACGTCCGGACGACTGCCGGATTCTCAACTCCTCCTGCCCCTCCTCGTCTACTGCGTCCCCCTCCGAACTGAGAGCACAAACACGCGCCCAGAGCTCAGCATCAGCTCAGGAGCTATGTTCTACTCAGGTGTGCACCCAGGGCCCCTGCAGCTGCTGCCCGGTGCTGAGCCCCGGGGGCGCCGGCAGACAGTGACTGGGACCGAGCCAGCACACTGACCCCTCCCAGAGCACATCCTTGGGCAGACCGGGTAGACACGAGCGAGCGGTGTGCACGTGGAGGACACGCCTGGCACGCCGAGAGAGTCTGTGCGCCTGGTGTGTTCAGACTGCACAAGGTCTCCTCACAGGTCCGGTCAGCAGCCCTGGGCGCTCACGCCCACCAGGAGGAGAGCCCTTCCCAGTGTCAGTGTCTCTCGGGCAGGAGGACAGCAGCTGTGGCCGGCCCAGGACAGAACAAGGTCAGTCACACCAAGACCAGTGACAAGTAGCTGCCGCAGCTGCACACTCAGCCCTCAGGGCGTTCCTGTCCGTCTGGAACCTCACCAAGCTCCAGATGTTCGCTCCCAAGAGCGCTGTACAGGAAGACGGACACGCCTCCGAGGAAAAGAAATCTAAAATTTCAAAAATCTAAAATTTCAAAAATTGAAAATCTTAAAAAAAAAAAAAAAAGAATCTAAAAGTTCAACAGGATGCAAACACCCAAGTCCAAAGGTCACAGGGAACCGACTGGGGTGGAGAAGGGCCAGGCTGCCCCTCACAGGACGGAAGGCCCAACATCTGCAGCACCTCTCCCAGGGGGTGAGCCAGGCCTACCTTCTGGGTGCGGTCAGTTTCCGATACGCTCCCCCCCTTAGAGGTCCTGCTGTCTTCCGCGGGAAACGCGGCAGCCTGCTCAGCCCCCGGGTCCTCGTCCTCGTCAAGCTCCTCCGACTCGTCCTCCTCTGAGTCCAGCTCCAAGCTTTCCCCATTCACATGAAGGGTGCTGGCGCCCAGGTCCTTGTCGCCCTGGAACACGGGCAAGAGCACAATGTCACCAGAACCCCAGGCCAGGAGCAACCTGCCAGCTCCCACCAGGGCATGGCCTGCGAGGTGCGACACGGCGACTCTGCTACGGGGGCAAGAGCCAGGGAGGGGTGAGGGGTGAGGGGTCGGGGAGCACCGGGCAGGAGGCTGTGCCCCAGAACGAGGCGCCTCAGAGCTGGGGCTCCTTCCAAAGGGACCGAGGTCACCAAACTACTGACAACCTCGCGTGGTGCTCTCGGGTCAGAGAGGTCCTGACCCAGACGTGGCTTCCCACGCACACGAGCGGACGGCGCAGGCACGCCTTACCTTGGAGCCCGCAGCGGAATGAGTTATACTCTTAAACATCTCAATCACCGTCCTCTGTTTTAATACTTTGGTCTTTTTCTTAGGAACCAGGCTATAGGTTCCCATTCTTCGTTTTTTCTTCCGAGACACTGCAGCTGCTAAAACAAAAGGCAAGCAAGCTAAAAAAAAAAAAAAGTCAAAAGGGGACAAGAAAGGAAAAGAAATACCATTCAAATGCTTTTTAAAGGTAGGTGATAATTCACAACATCTGATTACGAAACTCGTCAGTAAGCCACCACAGTGACAGGCTTGTCTTACTCGTCCTAGGTTGCGCGGAGAAAGCGGATAACCGCTTTACTCACAATAAAACGCCCGGCCGGCGGGACGGCAGACAGGACCACCCCGCTACAAGGCAGAAATGCGAGGAGGACCCACCGGCCGTCAGAAGCAGGCCCCGGAGCACCTTCCATACCCGGGCCCCTGCCTCGGGACGGCCCCGTCCCCAGGACCCGTGTGGCTGCAAGGGCAAGGCTGAGGAGGAACAGCGGCCTCGCGGCCCGTCGCTGGGGATGGCCCCGTCTGTCGCCCTGACAGACCTCTCACCCACGGCGAGGAGCGAACCGCACGGTCTCTAGATGCGTCCACCTTGAAAGGAGTGTGGCCATGCAACACCGGCCAGTCTGTCCTCTCCTGGACCCTTTCCCCAGCACCGTCCACCTCCCCCAACAGTCCACCAACCGAGGGGAAAGAAGTCCTTGAAGCACACCACACAGTTGCGCGAGGCCGAGGAAGGCACAGGACAGGCAAGAGCGAACCGCTGGGCACTCGGGGCCCCCGACCCTGCTCTAGGTAGAGCAGCTCCAGGGTGACTGGCTTCAGAGAGGGGCTCTCTGTAACACTTCATTTTTTACAAAGCTCCAGGGTTTTAAAGACCTGAAACCACTTAGCAGACGCACTGGACTAAAGGGCTGGGGGACCTAGGCTCCGCTCGGTCCCCACTCCACAGGGCGGAAGAAGACAGCGCTACCGAGCATGCGCGAGCGGGGACTCCGCCACTGCAAGGGCCACGCGGACAGCCCCATGAGCACGTGGCATCGAAGACACCAGGTGTGTCTCGGCCCCAGCCCCAGGGCCACAAAGGACATCCCGGGCAACCACCCACGCAGCCCTGCACTGTGTTCACTGGGGCGGTCACGAGGGACCCAGCTCTGTCCGTCTCATTCTAGAGCGGGCGACTGGGTGACACAGTGTGTGCAGGCTGGGTGTGCGCCCTGTACAGTCACAGGAGGGGAGCGAGACGCGCTCTGCAGCCCCACAGTGAGTCCGTGTGGCCTTCCTACTTGCGTCGTGGCAGGATGGAGGCTACCAGGACCTCTGGGGCCATCAGCACAGGAATTCCGAATACCAGTCGAGATGCCAATGAACTGCTCCAACACTGCCCCAGCCCCAGGGGAAGACAGCAGGGCAGGGCGGGGGAGGAGAGAGGTCTGAAGAAAGCAGACCGAGGTGGTCTAAAAGCGGGACACGGTCACCGAGGGCCATGTCCACACAAGGTCTGTCCATCCCAAGACACCTGACCGGCAGGAGGCGCGCCACCCCTCAGGCAGGCTTCTGTACTCCCCACAAGGCCGACAGGCACATGAGGGGTCCTGTCGTAAGGCAAGCCGGCTGTGATGACGCTTCCCTCTGTGGGAGACACCTGCAGGCATGCAAGTTGTGATTTTGGTACCCTTCCTGCGAGGGGACAACACCAGGAGGGCTGGACCTGTGTGAAGATGTCACAGAAAGGGCCTTTCTGCACCAGGAGAGTCATCCCATCTCTGCAGGAACTGTGGGTGTCTCAGAGGCTCCAGAGGAAAGACCCTCGCTTGAGACACACCCACCCCAGCATCCTCCCTGCGGGGCCGCTCGTGAGCCCCACCTCCTGCAAAGGCCCCAACAAGACGCCAAGTGCTCACCCATCCCCGCAACTGACCCTGAACAGAAGCCAGCTCCGAGGAGCGAGAAGCACCCATGGGAAGCGGCTGGGAACAGAACCGAACCAGCATTCTCCAGGCCTCCACTCCACGGCCTCCACGATACACTTCCTTCCTTCCACGGCACTTACTTTATAACCGTGGGAAGTTCTCAAACCTAGAATTTTCTACCCAGTTAGAACAAGGGAATAAGACTTAACAAAAACAATATTCATTCTGAGTTTGACAATAAGCGCAGAAAGCAATGCGGGGCTTAATCCCATTTCTAGAACAGAGGTCGGGCGCACTGGGCAGTCTCCAGGTGAGCACAGAGGGCCCATGACTCCGACCGCCGCTCGCCTAGGGCACACACGCACCGACAGCCAACACGCAGCTAGTCTGCCAAGGTGCAGGCCTGTAACGCGCCATCAGAGAGCCAAGACCGCTGCCGGGTCTCCCTATTACCTGTCTGTGACTTTGTGGTGGCCACGTAGCACTGGTTTTGAGGTAGTGACTGATGAAGGGGTGAGAAGGGGGGTAAAAGCTGCTGTCGTCCAAAATCAGAAAGAGTTTTGTTGGTCTCCTCTTTTGGCTCCTCATGGTCTCGAGCTTCTCGAACTTCTCTGGGATCCTTACTGGCCGCGTGCTTCAAAACAAAGACAATTAATAACTGTAATTACACACGAGCAGGTGGTCACGGAGACAACAGCCCCTGAAAGGCAGCTCCTTTCCTCAAAACCTTGCCTTGCCCAAGAGAGGAGATAAGCAAGAGGAGACCAAGTAGAAAGCTTCCCGTCATCACAGGGCCCCGGCCCTGACGCCTGCGTCTGGCCACACCCCAGGGGACACAGGAACCGTCTAGAAGCTAAATGCAGCGGTGACCATGCTGGGACCGAATGCGGGAATGAACCTGAAGTACCACACGCCTGCCCCCTACAGGAGAAGCCCGTAACTGCTGCCTTAGGTCGACGTATCCGCAATGAAGTGTTTCCACGTCCCTTCCATGGCTGCACGTGCAACAGCTCCCCCACAACAGACTCCACTTTCAGAGTTATCTCCTGCTCACTTCGGGGTGTCTTCAGTCTCCGCCTTCTGAGACCCTGGCAGCCCGCAGTGCTGCCGCCGACCCCCTCGTGCCCATTAACGACCCCCTTCGTGCCAGACCGCCTAGACACAACGGACCCTAACCCTCTGCCGGCGTCTCTAAGATCACCCACAGCCTCGAGAGAGCTGGATCTCATACCAAATTCCATTCGACCAAGTTTCATCACACACGCGGTAGGCGCACTCAGCAGCAAAGAACAGGCATCCCTCAGTCAGCGGCGCCGGGCAAAGGGGGACTCCACACGCAGAAGAATGCAGGGGACCCTCACCTGACGCCGGGCACAAATCCTGACTCAGGATGGATCGAAGATCTAGAACCACAGAACTCTTGGAAGCAGGAGGAACGCTTCGTGACACTGAATTTGGCAATGATTTCTAGACAGGACACCAAGAACAACAAAAACTGACGCATCAGACTTTATCAAAATTGAAAATTTCTGTTCATCAGAGGACACAATCAATAGAACGAAAGGCAACCTACAGATTGGGAGCAAGTATTCGCCAGTCTTTGGCATATCTGACAAGGGGTTAATATCCAGAATACATACAGAACTCCTAAAAATCAACAACAGAACAAGCGACCTGAGCAGAAACTGGAAAAGCACCGGCACACACACTTCCCCGGAGAGGACGCGCTGCACACGTGAAAACACGCTCAGCGTCACTGGTGTCGGGAAAAGGCGCATCACAACCGTAAGGAGGCAGCGCCTGGCGCACCGGGAGGGCGACTACGAAAACAACAGAAGACAAGCCCAGGGAACTGCCAGCTGCGCCTCGGGTGAAAACAAGCGTTGGAAAGGGTGTGCGGAAGCCAGAGCCACGGTGTGCTGCGGGGGGGGTGTGTGAGAGAGACAGAGAGAGAGAGAGAGAGAAATGGTGCCGCTGCTGCGGAAAACAGTTGGGCCGTTTCTCAAAAAGCTAAACACAGACACAGCTAAACACACAGCTAAGCTCGCGGGATGCGGCAATCCCACTCGCGGGCATTTACCTCAAGAACGGCGAGCGGGTCTCCGAGAGCTGCGTGCCCGACGGCTCACAGCAGCGCCGACAGCCCAGGGACGGGAGCGGCCCGAGCGGCCACCGGCAGGCCCACGGGTGAGCGGGATGCAGCCTGGCCACACCCCGGACCGTGACTCCCCCTTAGAAAGGAGGGGATCCCGGCACCCGCGGCTACGCGGGCGGAGCTGGAGGACGCGGTGCCGAGTGCGGTCAGCCCGGCACGGACGGCCCGCTTGTGTGTCGTGAGTGGAGACACCCAGGAGGCCGGAGGAGTCGGACACAGACGCGCGGCGGGGGCGCCGGGCGCAGGGTTTACGGGGACAGAGTCCAGCCCGGGGAAGACGGACGAGCTCTGGGGACGGCCAGGGCGGACGCTGCGCAGGTGTGAACGCGTCTGATGGCCCTGCCCTTAAAAGTGAGCCTACCTGGGAGGGTAGCCTGGATGCCAGCTCTTGGGGCAAGAGCTCAGGGGGACTTACTCACACTCAGCTCAGCAACCCTATCTGTCGCGTGGCAGGGAACGTGGCCCAGTCCCGGAGTGCCCTTCCTTCTTCCCCAACCCCACCGTCCTCCCCACGTCCTTGACAACGAACCGCCTGGGCGCACAGGGCACCGTTCACGAGCAAGCTGTCAACTCTGCAAACGTCTTCAGTCTCTCTCAAACACATCAGGCTGTCCCTAAAGAAGTCACTGCTGGGGGGCGCCTGGGTGGCTCAGTGGATTAAGCCGCTGCCTTCGGCTCAGGTCATGATCTCAGGGTCCTGGGATCGAGCCCCGCATCGGGCTCTCTGCTCCGCAGGGAGCCTGCTTCCTCCTCTCTCTCTGCCTGCCTCTGCCTCCTTGTGATCTCTCTCTCTCTGTCAAATAAATAAATAAAAAATCTTAAAAAAAAAAAAAAAAAAAAAAAGAAGTCACTGCTGGAACAAAGGACAGAGCTAGAGCCCCTTTCTGTCTCCTGCGAACTATCCCACAGACTGTGGCCACAGTGACTCTTGGCCTCCACAGCTCTTCTTACAAGCAAATGCAAAAGATGATTTTACAGTAAACACAAATGAGGGGCAAAAATTAAACCTGAGGAGGAAACAGTATATGAGGCTAATTCTCCCTTGGACACAAAATCTTTAAAGTATTATTCTGAAAATCTGAAGGAAAAAAAAAATCAAGAGCTGCTGAACGTGGGGGAAGATTCTAGAGTCTGTCAGGGCTCTACTCTGATAACAGCAGAAAAGATGAACGACACAGCTACCTGCCACGGAGCCAGGACGTCAGCACCCAACGTCGTGGAAGGGGCGTCCACTGCTGTGATGGCGCCATGAGTCCCCAGCCAGCCCCAGGCCCCGACACAGACGAGGACCTGTGGCCCAAGCTGCGGGGGTGGAGGGGTGGGGGTGGGTGCGCAGTGCTGCTCTGGCCCAGGTTGCTGGAGGCCCACGGGGTCCGGCTCTTGCCGGGCCTACCCACCCTCAGCGCTCCGTGCGTTAGCTCCCCACCCCGGCCAGGCCAGGCCCGGAGCCACCTGCCAGGCCCAGTCAGCTCTCCAAGCCCAGCCTACTTCCCCTACCAGATACTCACTTCCAGGGGCAACGATCAAGGACTCACACAATTTCAAAACCGCCACTCTAAGCAGGCTGAGGGCTCCACACCCTTCGTCCAGCACCTCGAGAACACCAGTGGCAGCGATTAACGTGTGGGAGCAGATAGGGCGACCGATGACAGGGACGCAAAGGGAGAAGGCTGGAGGGCCGCCATGCTGAAGCCCCAAGAAGTCTGCGCAGTTCAACTAGGGAAACAGTCTGCAACACAGGACACAGTAACAAACCTTCCAATGCAAGAGAAAAAGGTTCCCTTCCAGAAGCTTCCACTTTTTCTGCCAGTGAGCGAGCTGCACCCCGTGCGAGTGCTTCTGACAGGACCGACACCAGGTGAGAGGGGGCGCCCACACTGCCAAGGGACATCAGCCCTGTAGCGAGAACACGCCTTCGTCCTTAAACTCTTACAAACACAACGGTTTTATTATCCCGAGCCTGTAACACTTCGTCACTGGAATGACTGATTTTAAAGCACAACTTTCAGTAGAACAAGGTCTCCCCAAGAAAACCAAACAGGATGGAACTGGGTCTGGGGAGCGTTAGGCGTGTTCAAGTGAAGACCGCGCTGAGGCACCAGTTACAACCGGCGGCGATACCACATGCCAGCAGCGGTGTGAGCAAGCAGACCGCGCACACCTTGCTTCTGGGACCGTAAGACGCCGCAGCCTGTCGGGAACCTGGTGTGGCAGTTACTTACAAATGCCCAGTTCGCACACGACCCTGCCATTACGTTCCTGGGTATCTAGCCCGGGCAATGAAAATTTCTGTCTGAAGAAAAGCCTGCACGTTAATGTCCAGAGCAACTTTAAGGTAACAGCCCCAGACTGGAAAAGCCCCGAACACTCCTCAACCCGGGAGCAGTTCAGTTCTGGGACACAGAGCCCCCCCCAGAAAACCCCTCAGCAGGGAAAGGAGTGTGGTCGGTCCCACGGGAACGGGGTCGGTCTCAAAGGCCCCACCTTTCCACAGAACACGGGACAGGGCGTGCTGTGGAGGTGGGGAATCGGGATGCGGGCGGGGTGGGTGGGGACCAAGGCGGCCTGGGAGCCGTTCGGTGCTGTGTTGGCAGAAATCTGCACCGGCTCTCCCTGGGCGAAACGCAGCCGGGGGGAGACCAGGTGAGGAGACCAGTGAGGGCTACACGGGGTCGCTCTGCACTATCCTGCAGCTCCCTGTGAATTCCGCATTGAAAAGGTTTTCTGAAGCTGTGGAACGTGCACAGGAGAACTGCAAAAGGTGGAAGCCACGGCAGGGCCAGACGGACGAGGAGGGACACGGCCCACACGGGGAGACACGGGCGTCCGGGGCCGCCGCGGGCACCCAGCAGCAGGCGGGTCAGTGCGCAGCCCCGTCCCCCTGCCGGCAGCCACAGGGAGCGCAGC
This sequence comes from Meles meles, assembly GCF_922984935.1. NCBI lineage: Eukaryota > Metazoa > Chordata > Mammalia > Carnivora > Mustelidae > Meles > Meles meles. The sequence goes on from NC_060076.1 coordinate 303,179, forward strand.
GGAAGGACAGCCTGACGGTGAGCGCCCCCGGGAGCAGCAGCGACACACGGCGTGCCTGAGGGACAGGAGTCACAGAGACGGCAGAACAGCAACGAGCATCTTCCTCAGGGCAAGACAGGATGCACCAGGAGAGAGATCGGGACCAAAACGTCGGAAGCGGGACCATCAACAAACAGAACGACAGCAAGGATGGAAGTGCCGAAGAAGAAACCAGCGGAAAACAGCGCAGGCCCACGTCAAGAGCGCCACAGAAAGAAAAGCCGCACGATGCACTTCCCTCGAACGGAGGAAAGACCCACATCTCGGACAGACAGGGCCCGTGGGCACAGGCCCGCTCGCGCAGCCCCGGAAGGCTGCACAGAGGACACCGCACGTGACCGCGCAACGCCGCACGGCGAGGCGAGCGTCAGGACGCGCCAAGGGAACTCCTCCAACAGACCTGGAAGTCACCCCGGCCAGACTGACAGAGAACTGGGAGGGCAAACGCGACCGTGGACATTCTGACCAAACGTGCCAGGCCCTGGCACTGAATACGCGCTGATGGCAGGAGCCGCCTCCCCCATGGGCCTGGCATGAAAACAGGCTTGGGCATCTTCTCAGTGTGTCCCTTGTCCCTTCCTTCCGTCACACCAAGAACCTAACCAACGTCACGGCTACTTATTTCCTGAGAGAGTCCGTGCTCTTCTCCCCGAGCGGCAGAACGGCCCAAAGCAGGGCCGGAGGGGTGTCCGCGCACACAACGGGCACCCAGAAGCGGCACGGAGCCGGAAGAGGGCTGGGGGGGGGGGACCGCTTGTCGCTCGCGCCTGAACTGTCAGCAGCCTCTCCTCCTCTCCCCAGGCCCAGAGACAAGCACCTGCTGGTACCCACTGCCATTTACTGGCCTTTCTCCTTCACACACAGAGTCCACTGTGGTCACCGTGATCAAAGAGAACACGAGGACAGGAAGGGAAGAGCATGGCAGAAACGAGAGCAGCCCCGCCCCGGCAGGGATCGCATTACCAGGCCCAGGATGGATTTTGGCATGGTCTTCCGTGCCCTGTGAACCTTGATGTCGGCAGCAGCGGCTGTGGGCTTCTTGTCCTCTGTCTCTTTACTTGCTTCCCCGAGCTTGGCCGGCGCTGTGGCTGGCGTCTGAGAAAAAGCACTGGGAGTCCTCCCTTTGCCAGAACCTCCGGGAAGGGTTTTCGCAGCATGACCAGGAAGCGAGGAAGCCAAAGTGCTGGTAATCCGCATGGGCTGCTCCTGCAGGGGCGGCTTATTCAAGAAGTACCCATTGCTCCCGATGACGGAAGTCTGTGTGAAGTCGTCCGTGTTGATGTGGTTCTGCTTCCCCGTTTCACTGTCTCTTTCTGAAACCCCGTTTTCGGCAATCCGAGCTAGTTTGTTGGTACCTTCCTGTGGGCTGGCCGCCGTGTTCTCCTGAGGGTGCTGCGCCGCAGTCACGTGACTGCCAGCCTCGCTCTTTCCACAGGACCCGTTGGCTTCGCTGTCCGCGGCCACAGGGGCCTCTCCTCCCTGCTTCTCTGCTGAGCCTCCGTCGGCTGCCATAGAGAGCTCTGTGAACAGAGGAGACAGCGTCACCGCCCTGTCAGGACACGGCCCACCCGACAGTTACACTTCCTGGAGGGGCGTACGTGAAACTGTCCCAGAAAAAATCATCTCATTTCACGTACAAAGTAGACTTAAGTTCAAACAGATTAGATATAAAATGATGTCTGAGGGGCGCCTGGGTGGCTCAGTGGGTTAAAGCCTCTGCCTTCGGCTCAGGTCATGATCTCAGGGTCCTGGGATCGAGTCCCGCATCGGGCTCTCGGCTCAGCGGGGAGCCTGCTTCCCCCTCTCTCTCTGCCTGCCTCTCTGCCTACTTGGGATCTCTGTTACATAAATAAATAAAACCTAAAAAATAATAATAATAACAAAAAGATGTCTTAGACACTAATTTTGACAAGTAATTGGTTAAAGTTTGGAGAAGGCCAAACCCTGAACAGGGAACCCGCCCTGAGCCCAGACATGCCAGCTATCTGTCCACCCGTGTACGAGGTGCAGCCAGGCTCTGTAGTCCTGCCTTGGAGGACACAGTCTAAAACCAGGAGCACAAAATAAAGACTCCCCATTTGTTGGGTAAATTCATTTTTAAAAGACAGCAAGATCTCAAAACCCATTACACAGATTTGCCTATCTACCAGGAACAAACACACGACCGCGAAACAAGACAGCATGGTTTAAAGACAGAAAGCAAGGCCTCAGAAGCAACTTCACAAAAACAAACTTAAAGAAAATGGTTAAAAAAAATAAGAGAAAGCATCATATTTTCAGTGCATCAGCCACAAGGCCCATTCCAAACATCCAGACTACACAGCTATACTCCATAAAAGCTTGGTTTCCCAGGACAACTCAACAGACCTCGTTCAGGGCCAATTATAAATAAGAGCATTTTGCATCAGAAGACGCACACGTAAACCCAACCTCACCGACCAAGACAAAGGCAGAAAACTCATAATCACACCCCTGGGTGCAGAGAGAGCTCCAGGCGACTTCAAGACCCCACGCTTCACTCTACTGACACCCACAGGAGACCCATGTTATGGTATCAGCCGTCCACTCCGCCACAGAGCGTGAGGTCTACAAGACTTCCGTCTGTTTGTCCGCTCTGCGCCCCGAGACAGAAACAGGGACTGGGACACAGTATGAGTGCAGCAGATACTTTCTAATACTTTCTAAATATTAACCAAGGATTTTTTCTTTTAAAAACCCTCAGCAAGACAGAGCAGGCGGGACCTTACCTGGACAGAGTTAGCAAAGGCCATACACCAAGATCTGCAGGAAGCATATACTTAATTCAGAAACGAGTGAATTTCAGGGCACCTGGGTAGCTCAGTGGGTTAAGTGTCCAACTCTTGGTTTTGGCTCAGGTCATGATCTCAGGGTCACGAGATCAAGCCCAGAGTCTGGCTCTGCCTCAGCATGGAGTCTGCTTAAGTTTCTCTCGCTCCCTCCCCCTGCTCACACGCACAAGCATGCTCACTCGCTCTCCCTCTCTCTCTCAAATAAATATATAAATAACATCTCAAAAAGAAAGAAAGAAAGAAGTGAATTCTGTGAGATCAGAAATGCCACAGGATCTCACAGAAAAACAGACGCACCGGCGGGCGCGAGAGGGAACGCGGAAGTGAGACGCGCCGGAGACAGAGGGAGAACTGCAGCCTCTGCACCCAACACTGTTATTTACTTTAAAAACGCAGTCCATTAGCAATTAAAACACAGGAGTGCAGTGAGACTGCTGACTTCAAACTCGCGCCACGAAACTCAAGGGCCTCTTCCTCACTGCTACTAACTAGAAAATAAGAGAGAGGAAAAATACTATTTGCACAAGCAGGAAAAACTATAAAGAATACAGAATTTCAGACCAGACTACTCAAGGCCTCTGTGAAGAAAAAGATTCTAGATGAAAACATGGCCCTAAATGGGGTGACAAAGCACGGAGCGTCAAGCCGCCTCTCCCTGAGTCTGTAGGTTCAGTGACGGCCAATCACAACTCCATCAGTGTGTGACGAACTCCAACACTTTGTTCTAAAACGTAAAGGGAAAAACGGCAAAGTAAATCATGGAAAAGAACAGTAAAGGCACAGGGAAACAGGCTCCCTGCATCAGAGGAGGATGCCACAGGCCCCCCCACAGCACCACCACAAGGGGCCCCTGGCTGGGGTGCCCCCTAGGCACAGCGGGGTCTAGGACAGCAGCCCGAGGGGGCAGGGCACGGACTGCCGGCTAGAAGGCAGATTTCCGCGGCTGTGCCTGGACCTGCTGGTTCTGAACCTCTGAGGCTGGGTTCCACATCTGGGCCTCACCGAGACCCCTGGAGGCTCATCCACACATCTGAGTCCGGAAATTCACAACCTAGTGGTTAACAAGGGAAAATGAGGAACAGAGATCTATGGTCTAGAAACGGGGAGATTCTGCTACACATCCAGAGCACAAGTTTTAACAGAAACGACGAAAGATAAATACAATTAGATGGTGTGATGTAACAAGATAAAGGTACGTGGTCTCTGCCCGTGGCTCCTGGCGGCCCGAGGGGACTGCAGACAGGGCTGGTCACACGCCGAAGCTCGGCACTTGCGGCCCTACCCCACCCTCCAGAGAGCAGAGAGGGGCTGCGGACCCAGTCAACAACCCATCGTGCCCCTACACAAGTCCCCGAGCTACGGGGTTCAGAGAGCTCCCAGGTGGGCAACACCCCCGTGGGGAGGGCGGTGCACCCCCAGAGGGCACAGAAGCCCCGCGACCGTCCCCCCGACACCCGGCCCTGTGCCTCACTCCCACGGGGCGGCTCCCGACTCGTGCCCTCTGTAACGGACCGGCGACAGCGCGTCCGTGGTTCCCTGAGTTCCGAGAACTCGAGGAGGGGGCTGTGGGAACCTCCAGTTCACAGGCAGGCCCTCGTGTAGCAAGTCGCGTGCGCCCAGGGACCCTCGACTTGGGACTGGGGCCTGGTGGGACGCCGAGCCTGTGGGTTCAAAGTGGAGGCGGCTCGCAGGCTGCCCAGCAGGCGTCCAGTGGAGAGCGGGAGACCCGCCCGGCATGGGGAAGCCCACGGTGCGTGGGGTCAGCTTGTTGTGAGGGGCTGGCTAGAGAAGGGAAAGGCACTCTTCCTCTCAGAGCCCCGAACTGTGGCCATCGGCCATTGCTACTAATATCCATTCTTCTGAAGGCTTTGGCCAGAGCCATCAAACAAGCGAGAAAACATGACAAAGGGCATTCAGGTCAGAAAGAGCAGCAAAATTTACTTGTAACTGATGAGACCCACTGTAGAAAATCCAAAGTAATCTACAAACTGCAGGAACCATGACTCACTTTTGAAAGACTGATTATAGAAGTGAATCTACAGGGAACCTGGGGGGGGGGGGGGCTCAGTCGGTTACGCGTCTGCTTTCAGCTCAGGTCATGATCCCAGGGTCCTGGGATGGAGCCTCACATCGGTCTCCCTGCTCAGCAGGGAGTTTGCTTCTCCCTCTGCCCCTCCTACTCTCTCTCTTTCTCTGTGTCATAAAAAAAAATAAATAGGGGCGCCTGGGTGGCTCAGTGGATTAAGCCGCTGCCTTCGGCTCGGGTCATGGTCTCGGGGTCCTGGGATCGAGCCCCGCATCGGGCTCTCTGCTCAGCGGAGAGCCTGCTTCCCTTCCTCTCTCTCTGCCTGCCTCTCTTGTGATTTCTCTCTGTCAAATAAATAAATAAAAATCTTTAAAAAAAAAAATAAAAATAAAAATAAATAAATAAATAAAATCTTTAATAAAAAAAAATAAATGAATCTATAAAACTAACTCTAACTCAAACTAACTCAAAATGTAAATGCAAACAAAGGTAAATGCAAAATGTAAAACTATGTAACTTGGAGAGGAAAAAAGAAAAGAAATGAAGGAGTCTTCAGGATCTAGGGCTAGGCGAGGCACATTGCTCTTGACAGCAAAGCACAATCCCAAAAAGGAAAGTGACAAATCAGACCTCGTCAAGATTAAAAATTTCTCAAAAGTTAAATAGCAAATCCGGCCAGCGCGGCGATGCCACCTGATGCCCACCGAGGGGGGGCGATTAAACCCTCGGACGAGGATAGGACGTCCGCCGTACACAGTTGCTGTGATGCCGAGTGGTGCCGGGGCTTCGCAGCGCGGTTCGGCAGTTTCTTAAGTCTAAGCATACAGGGTGCCTGGGGGGGCCTAGTCCGTGAAGCATCCGCCTTCGGCTCGCGTCATGATCTTGGGGTCCTGGGATCGAGTCCCACGTCAGGCTCCCTGCTCAGTGGGGAGCCTGCTTCTCCCTCTGCCTGCCGCTCCCCCTGCCTGTGCTCACTCGTGCACTCTCGCAGATAAATAAATCTTCAAAATATTTAGAAGCTTCTGTGCTTCAAAGGACGCTGTCAGACAACTGAAAGAGCAAGCCATGCAGTGGGAGAAAACGCTCACAAGTCACATACCTGATGAGGAACGTGTGTCTGGAGTTCATGAAGAACTCTGACGGTTCAACAATAAAAATCAATAACCAATTGAAAAAACAGGCAAAGGTTCTAAACTGACACGTTTCCAAACATATACTAAGGGCTAATATGCACATGAAAAGAGGCTCAACGTCACTAATCATCTGGAAAACGCATGTCGGAACCACACGGCGGGGACAGCACTTCGCACCCGCTGGGACGGCCATCGTGGAAAGGACAGGCACTCACAAGTGCAGGCGGGCAGGCGGGCGAGTGTAGAAGGTGCTGCTGGTGCGAGTGTAAAAGTCCCACGGAGGGTCAAGGCCGTGGCTCGGGACAGTGTGTCAGGGCAGAAAGTGGGTACCTAGCATTATTTATCCACAGTTTCTATGAGAAAAGGCCCAGGGGCGGGGGGAGCTGGGGAGGGCAGAAAAGCTAGAGACAATGGATGTGCACGGACAAGAACACCTCAAGGAGTGGAGGGAAGCACAGCACCAGGAAGAAACCCCGAGGCAGGTCTTCTCTCTCTCTTTTTAAAAAAGATTTATTTATTTATTTGACAGAGAGAGAGAGAGAAAGAAAGACGGAGCACAAGCAGGGGGAGTGGGAGAGGGAGAAGCAGGCTGCCCACCGAGTAGGGAGCCCGATGTGGGGCTCGATCCCAGGAGCCCGGGATCATGACCTGAGCCGAAGACAGAGCCTTAACCCCCTGAGCTCCCCAGGTGCCCCTGGAGGCAGAGGAAGGTGTGGGTGCGTCTGTGTGGAGGGCAGCTCTGGGAAGTGGCACGCCCCAGGGCTGGCCAGGGGGCGTAGCACAGGGGAGCTGGCAGGCTGGATGAGGTACCCAGAGGCCCCGCAATCCAACCAGAAAGTGCCTGGCTGGGTCAGACCTGAGCTCAGGACTCTCAACAGGGAGGGCGTGGGGTTGAGAACCGGTCTCAGGAAGCACACAGGCGCTGTGGCCCCAGACCCACCCTGCTCCCGGGAGTCCCCGGAGCTCTACTGGGATCGGAAGCATTTCCATAACAAGCCTGTTCGTGCACCAAGTCACGCACTTCCAGGGACAGTCCTGCCCTATTACGGCCCGGGCTGCTGGAGTGCCCGTGCTCTGCCTTCACCCACAGTGGCCCCGGACGTGTACGTGCTGTCATGCGAGAAGGGGACCGTGTAGCCGAGAAACGGTGTGCTGGCGGCTCCCGCACCGCCCAGGACGCAGGCTGGGGCTGCCGCAGTGCATGCTGGGCCGCCGCATTACAGCTCCGGAAAGGCACAGAAGAGCCGCCACAGGCAGGGGCTGCAGGCTGGGCCCCGTCCTACCACTACGCCGTGAGGGGCTGCATCCAGGGACTCCGAGGCTGACACCCCGCAAGACACACAGGTCCGTGCCGGGACACTGCAGGCCGACCCGCAGGGCCTGGGGAGACGGGCCCCCGCTCTGTGCCCATCAGATCGCAGCCCTGACCTCTCCTGCTGACGCACACGTGGTCTTGGCGGCCAGCACCACCTGCACACCATCGTCCTGTGTCCTCAGAGGAAGGGTCCAGCTGCCAGGCTGACAGCCGGGGTGACCTCATCCCGGCAGTGCACCCGTCTCCGCTCCCCCTCCTTGGAAGAAGAGAGACAGAATCACGCATCCCTGGGCGGGCATGCAGCCAGCATCCCCACATGCTTGGAGCAGCCCAAGGTCAGGAAGGAGGACAGTCCCGTGACCTCGGCAGGCTCCTCCTGCACTATCCTTACAGGGAGGTGGCCAGATGACGGGATGGCTCGCTGCTCGTCTGCTCGGCTCGGGCGGCCACGTGGCAGCCCAGGGCTGCTCGCCCACCTCCCCAGACAGACGCGGCCGAGCGAAGTCCAGTGTTGGCCCCACTCCTGAGCCATCGGCCTCACGCTGCGCAGGCCAAACGCAGCTCTCCAAAAGGAACTTCTCAGCAGCCCCACGTGGCTCATGTGTGACACAGTGGACTCACGTGTCACGGTGTGTTCCACGGCCTGACAGAACAGAGTGCCTCCCACCGCAGCCCTCACAGGTCTGGCCCTCTGCAGCCCCCACACCTCCCGCAAATCTGCTGCTTCGCTGGCCTCTGCTTTTACCTTGTCCGAAACGTCATACAAATGGAGTCCCCAAGCACCGTGGGTCCGCCCCCTTCACTTAGGGAAATGCACTCGGCATCCTCTGTGCTGCTGTGCGAGCCGGCCGCTCCCTCTTCCCGCCTGCTGCGCCCCACCCACCGGGTGCGCACAGGCTGGAAGCGCGGGAGGGGCACCTGAGTGGCTCAGCTCGGAGTGATGGGAATGAAGCTGCCAGAAACATCCACACGGCCCTTCTCGCTTCGCGTTTTCCGGGTGCACTTAGGACAAGGGCCTACCAGGTGTCTGTTTTTCACTTTTTGGGAACGGTCCCCTTCTCTAGCAGATCTCATGTGTGTGCCTTTGTGTCCGTCTCGGAATTGGGGGTGGGAAGCCATACAACAACCTGGATGGAAGCAAGGATGTCAGGAGCCGGGGACGGGCGAGGGGATGCCAGAACGACGGGTCCTCTGGCCACTTCTCCTGCAGGAGCACACTGCGCGCCCTTACCTTCCCTCAGCAGCTCTGTTTTCATGCAGCAGTCCTGCTTCATCTCCCCCTTCGCCGGAACCGCCTGCTAAAGAAGAAACAGCCGTCAGCCGGGGTTCACCTGCAGGCAGACTACGCAATTCTCCGCCAGGATTTCTTGAGATGGACTTCGGGTCTGGATCCAGGTAAAGACTCAGTATCAGACGACCAGAGGCCGAGGGGGTGTTCAAGCTGGCAGATAACAGTCACCTCCAGGAGGAGGAATGACACTCTGAAACCAGCCCGAGGAAAGTTCTACCTAACTGTATTTTTGGAGATAGCTCTTTAAGAATAGGAACACGTTCATGCATTACTTACATAACTAGAAATCTCAAAAGTTTTGGTTGTTACAGGAAAGCTACAAATTCTATCAAAGTGCACTCTGCTGCTGACAAGAATTCATCCAAGTATTTCAAATGTCTAACATCCTACCAAAAAAACTGCAGAAATGGATAAATCAAGAAAATTCAGTAAATACGTGAATCATTAAGTATTTGCTCTACTACATGGAGGCATAAATTACAAAAGGTCTTGGAATTGTTTTTTAAAACTTCTTGCCTTTGGGAGGCTTAGAACCCGGCTGGAGAAGTGACTGTAAACACACAGAACATTCCTGAATGGGTCCCTCCAGGTGCGGCAGCAGTCATCACCATGAGCCCGTGGAGAAGGAGAAGGGGGGAGGATGCAGACCCTCCAGGCTCCCCACTTAAGAGTTTCAGACTCTAAGGGCACAACTCCCATAACACCTAACATCTGGAATGCATTCTCCACGCGATACCACAATGCATTCTCAGAACATTGCTACAGAACCTTGAGCTCCCTGCCGACTTCACTGAACGCCAAGTGTGGGGCCGAGAGCAGGGCCCTGCCCTACCCGGTCACTCTCGACCACCCAACCGCCTCCAAGTCGCACAGCAGCCTCCCGTCCCACGAAGCCCCTCCCAGCTCAGTGATTCCCCAAGTGCTTCCCCAGGCTCCCACCTGCACTTCCGGAACAGAGCTGACCTCCTCTCCCTGGGCACACAGGACGAGACGGAACGAGCACAGCCCAGCTCCTCCCGCGGCCCTCCCACCTTTCCCTAGAGCGTCACTTGTGGCCCCACTGGTGGCTTCCAAAGTGAACCCCCTTTCCAAGGCAGACCCCCCGCTGTAATCCCTCCCTTAGCCACTCCTGCCACAGGAAGCCCGAAGTCACAGCGTCAGCAGCAAAGAAAAGTCCAGGGACTCGGAGACTTCCTCCCAGAAGATGGGGAAGATTTCCTTGCAGGGATCAGACTTGGAGGCAGCCCTCCCCAAGCCCCAGCGTCTTCCCAGGTCACTAAGGAGAAACAAGTGTTCGCTGTTGGCAGCAAAGCCATAGGGCCCAGCCTCTGCTCCACCTTCCACACTCTGACCCCAGAGGCCAGCCCCTGGACCCTGCAGCCTCTCAACAGGCCCATCGCCTTATCAGACAGCCTCTCCTCCGCCCTGCCTGTTGTCCGCTTGGTGCCCCCCCCCACAAGACATGCCACCCAGCCTGTCTGCCCGCCCCATCAACATGCAAACTCTGGGTCCCACAAGAGAGGCCTGTCCTGTTCTCTGACACAGCCCCAAAGTGTCGGCGATGTGCGGCTCGCGGAAGGAACCGATGAGCATGTGAGGCCTAAGAGCCCCCAGTAAGAAAAGGCCACTGGGTCCACTTCCATGTCGCTTCCCGCACGGCTGTCTGCCTGGGAGGATTCTCTGCGACAGCCGAGACACAGCCAGTATCTCTGCATGGGCAGAGGACGGTGAGTGAGGGCAGAGCAGGGTGCGGCCAGCATGAACACCCAGAAGTCCAAAGCAAGCTCAGTCCACAGCCAGACCAGAAAGAACAAAACCCTCCCAACTTCAGATGCTCTCCGTGCACGGAGCCTACGTGTAAGAGCACGGAGGAACACGGTCTTCATCACCATTCCAAAGGGCTAACAACCTGTAAAATCGACACCAGGCCACGAGAGGGTCGAAGGTGGAGCACGGAGCCCAAACCAGTAACAAAATCCTGTACTGGCAACAGCAGAACCAAACAGAACGTCTGCACAGACTTCAAGTCCTGCCACGCCGCAGCTTGGGGCTGGGGCTGAGGAAACGCCGCCAGCACAAGGCGGGTGGCCTGAGTCTAGCGGCCCACGAGCATGGGCTACTGGCTTTAGCTCTAGGAACACGGTGTGGGGAGGGGCTGAGAGCAGCATGCACAGCTGAAGCTCCGGGCTGGCAAGGGCCCCGAAGCAAGGACACCCCAGCAGCAAGCAGCACCCCACGCTCAGAACGCGGGTTCCCTCCACCATTTCCCGCCAAGAGAACTGAGGCTCCTGGAAGATAGGACCAGTGCCAGCGGGGGGAGGCGGCAGTGAGGGAAGTCCAAGACTCTGAGGCTCCTGCAGCCGCAGGGACCGCACCGCACCGTTGTCCACCGTCCCTTCTCCCGCCCCGAGAGCTCCCGCCCGCGGAGCAGCAGCTTTCCGTCTGGCTCCGGCTGCAGGTGGCCACGCCTGGGCTGGTGCGCTCACGGCCCGGGTGCTGGGCGGATGCAGGGCCGGGGTCACCAAGGAAGCGCTGCTGAGACGGCTCCACGGGGCTGCGCTGCACGGTTCCCACCTTCAGTCAGCTCCCGGCACGTACAAGGAGGACAGTCTAGGGGCATTTGGTGGCTCGGCTGGTCGAGCGTCCAGCTCTTGGTTTTCGTTCAGGTCACAATCTCAGGTTCTAGAAACTGAGCCCCTGGGCCAGGAGACAGAGCTGGGCTGGTTCTGCTTCCCCTCCCCTGCTCATGCATTCTCTCTCCCTGACATGAATAAATCTTCTTAAAAAAAACATTAAAAGTAGGAGAGTTTGCAAAGAATGCGGGTTTACAGAGTACGGACAGATGAGAAGCTACGGCAACACTGGCAGAGCCCCGGGCTCTTGGGACGTCCCACAGAGCAGAGCCCTTGGTCCCCCCGCATGTGGACCCAGGAAAGCCCTCTCCTGCCCTGCCCTGCCTCACCTGCCCCCAGCACCAGCCTGCCCCGAGGCTGATCAGTAGCACGTGACTTGACCCCATCCCTCCCGGGGCCTGGTCTCGGCCATGGCTCTCAGCAAGGTGGGCAGGGGGCCATGGCATCTGACCCCAGGGCCCCGCTGACCTCCCACAGCAATCCAGGGTAAGGCCCAGAGTGCTCAGGCCTTGCCCCATCTCCTAGCCCAACAAGGCTGCATCCCAACCGCCTCCGGCCTGCACCCACTCTCAGTTCTCTGGGGTCCCAAGACCCTTCCAGGGGTCCAAGAGGTCAAAGCTCTATTTACTACTAGGACCCCACTTGCCTCTTTCACTGTGCTTCCTGGGGCACCTTAGCAGGAGTCAAGATGATGGCACCAAATTAAAGGTCTAAGTGATCCTTCAGTGCTGGGCACTCAGGTAAAGCGACCTTCGCCTGAGCACGCCCCTGGTGAAGCAGTGAGATTAGCGACCTCCCCACTGGCCTTCTCCTGAAAGCAGCAGAAGAAAGGTAAGCAAGCAGCAACCCAGGGCTGCTGCCCACTCAGGAAAGGCCCGGCACAGGGGCTGGGCTGGGTCACTCACTGGGAATCTGCGTTTGGAAGCACTGGCCAGAGCTATGGCTACGCAGACTGGGCATCTGCCAAACACTTCCTCAAAATAAGCACAGGGAGCCTGTGACCTCAAAGAGAACCTACGGTGTGTTGGTGTCAAATGCTGGCTTCTGAGTGGAAATGAGAATTTTGGTTAACGTGTGTCTGCCCCCATGAGCTTGACAGCCACCCAACACCTACAGACTTGTGCTGGCACGGGCAATGTTCTTAGGAGGTCCGATGTCTGATACCGGATAATGAAACGTGTCAACGTCTGGAAGTTCTCCACAACTCAGCGAGCCGGCGTTCCCCCAGTGAGCAGCACCTGATCTTTAGACGCACACGGGGGAGCGGCGTTAAGATGCAAGGCAGGCCACGGGCTGAACTCTCACAGGGAAGGGAAGCCATCGGCGCCGCTTCGCTCTGTCAGGTCCTAGCACAGTACACCAAAGCATCCGGAATTATCTAAAAGGCTCAAAACCCACGTCTATGTGAAGCCAGACCTTCTTCATATACTGCAACCAAACAACACACCCCTTCAGTCAGAGCCAGACATGAAACACACCAACCTGTAAAGCAATGCCACTCTTCTGAAGTGGTTAAGAAAATAGTTACTTTTCACAGAAATTATTTACCTTAACAAGTAAACAACATGTTACATGCTTACTTTTGTTATTTCTAAGTATTTTTTTTTAAGCTTCAGTTCTAATTTCGTTTTTGGTAAACCCCAGTAGATAGAACCCATACAAACAAGAGCCTTCTGGGGTCAAGAGCTTTTAGGAGTTTCACTTGGCCTTGAAGCCAATGCCCCACACCAAGGACACCAAGCTTCTCGTGTCAGAGGCCTGCTTAAAAAACCCACCTCCAAGGGCGCCTGGGTGGCTCAGTGGGTTAAAGCCTCTGCCTTCGGCTCGGGTCATGATCTCAGGGTCCTGGGATCGAGCCCCGCATCAGGCTCTCTGCTCAGCGGGGAGCCTGCTTCCTCCTCTCTCTCTGCCTGCCTCTCTGCCTACTTGTGATCTCTGTCAAATGAATCAATAAAATCTTAAAAAAAAAAAACCCACCTCCAGACCCCCAGGTGCTCACTGTCCCAAGATGCACCCAGGGCCAGCACAGCAGAGCAGACCTCCCCAGAACATTCACAAATGCACCAACAGACCACCTGTCTCCTGTCCCCACCGTCAGCCACACGTCCCTGCCATGAAATTAAGTTTCATGACTTCTTCTCCCAGAACACTCTGTTTAAAGATCACTACGTAACACACTCTCAAATGCCAGAATTATCCACTCTTCTGTTCTGGATCTCTTCGACTGCATTCAGGAATCTTATTTTATAAGCACTAACCCCAGGCCAGGGCACCACTGATGATGGCACAGGACAGGGGAGGAAGGAGAGGGGAGCAGGGAGGAAGAGAAGGCCTTCAGGGGTGGGCTCTCGCCCAGCACCCTCGTCCGTCCCCATCTTTGCCTCACCAAGGCTGCTCGGGGACCTGCAGCGAAGCCGGAGCGAGAGTCCGGGCCTCACAACTGCTAGTGCTCACGGTCCCTTCACTCGCCTGGACAGGCTCGCATCATAACACATTCCCAATCAGAGGAGTGCTGTGACGGCCACAGGCCGAACCGCCACTGTGGGCAGGGGAGGCGCTGTACCCAGTCTGTCCAGCACATGATCAGAACGGCTCGTAACAACAGCAACAGAGCAAGTCTTCCTGGAGAGGCAGAACAGGATAACGGAGCCCCCCCCCCCCCGGCATGCCCCTGTTGTGCTGGAGTCAGATGTGACCTTCTAGAAAATGATATTCTGCTCTTTTGAATGTAAACCTAATGCACTAAGAACTGACGTGCATGGAGGAAAACGACTGAAGATCTTCCCTTCAATGCGAGTTGGTAGATTATGATACACACAAAAACCTAGGGGAGACGTGTCCTGGGGGTAAAGCAGAGCCTGACCCTGCTGGGCTCACTCGGCCAAGTGCACGTCCGGCAGCCAAGGAGGCCGGCACTCAGACAGCCCGGCCTGCGGACACCCAGGTACACCGGAAGTCGAGGTGTGTGACACACCAGGTTTTCAGTGAAAGCGTGCTGACCGGAACTCCAACGCACCTGCGCACCGTGTGTTTTCCTTGCTGAACTGAGCAACTCTGCACTGTGCCCTTAAGAGTCCACAAAAGACAGGAGTTGAGGTTTCTGTAATTCTGAAGTGGCAGTGTTGACGTTTTTATTCTTTTCTTTTGAGAGAGAGAGAGAGAGCGAGCGAGCATGAGCGGTAGGGGTGGGGGAAGAGGAAAAGAGAGAATCTTGAAAGCAGGCTCCACGCTCAGCATAGAGCCCAGTGCAGGGCTCGACCTCAGGACCCTGAGATCATGACCTGAGCCGAAATCAAGAGTCAGACACTCAACCGACTGAGCCACCCAGGGACCCCATTTTTTAACAAATTTTTATTTATTTATTTTGCTGACATTTTTAAAAGGCAATGTTCTCCGCCCTTTGAAATCCTATTCCTAATAGGATTATTATTATTAATAATGGGACTAATTAATAACTGATTAATAATAGGATTATTATTATTAATGAAACAATTTCTTCAACCAGCACAGAACACAGAGGAAAATAAAATACATAGAAAAAACCCAGAGACATTACAAAGTCTTATTCCAGGGCCTTCCGATACCCTCACCCATTTAACCCCACTCGGACACTTTCATCAAATGCCCGCGGCAGCGAGGCCCCTCCAGGCCTCAGCCTGGACCCTGCCCATCTCAAGGGTACAGGACCGGCCCGGGGTGATGTGCACAGGAATGCAGCTGCGACCAAGGCCACCAACACATCCATCTACCTCACATCCAGAACGAGAGCCCGCTACGCGACAGAACGTGGGCAGCAGCTACGGCACAGTCAGGCGACGAGCCGAGTCGAACTACACGACCCTGCACAGAGCACTTCCCAGGAAAAGCACTTCGTTGTCTTTTGGGGGATCTTTTTGTTTGTTTTTTGTAAAGATTTTTAATTTATTTATTTGACAGACAGAGATCACAAGCAGGCAGAGAGGCAGGCAGAGAGAGGGGGGAAGCAGGCTCCCCGCTGAGCAGAGAGCCCGATGCGGGGCTCGATCCCAGGACGCTGAGATCGTGACCTGAGCCAAAGGCAGAGGCTTCACCCACTGAGCCACCCAGGCGCCCCACGCGTTCCGTTTTTCAAGTCAACAAGAATAAGAGGCTTGGGGGAAGGGGAGATGCTAAGACGTAAAGACCACGAAAGCAGTGTCTGCTCTTTACGTGAGCACTAATGTGGCCGTGTCGGTTCTGGTCGCGTCACAGACTTTTTAGCAACACAGGACAGGAGACAGCCCTGGCATCGTTACGGCACATGGGGATACGTGTGGCCACAATCTAGGGTTCAGTCAGGCTTTCTTGAGGGCCCAAACAAAACCGCCTTTTCCAGGCTGGCACAGCACCGTCACTTGTGTGTACGTCCCTCCCTTCAGATGTGATCACAGGGTGCCTGGGGGGCTCGGCTGGTGAAGCTGAAGTCAAATACAGTCAAACTGAACTCGCTGTGTTATGCTGAATTGCCTGTGGTGTGGTCATTTCATGTCCACTGACCAAGGAGAAACACTTGCGGATGAAGAGCAGGGCCTTTCTGAGCGGCAGAGCACAGGTCCTTGTCTGTCCTGAGAAGAAAATTCATTCAATTTAACGTGTCGCAGAGCGGCTGTCTTTATCTTACCTACAGATTGTTACTGAAGTTGTGGATGATTGGTACAGGTTTATTTTATGAGTACGTTAAAACAGTTCTTTAAAAATTTTAATTTATTTGAGAGAGCACGGGGGGGGGGGGGGGGGGGAGGGGAATGGGCAGGGGGAGGGCCAGAGGGAGGAGGAGAAGCAGGCTCCCCGCTGAGCAGGGAGCCCAAGGCCGAGGGGCTCCATCCCAGAACCCTGAGATCATGACCTGAGCCCCCCAAGTGCCCCAAGGTCAACTCTTTAACAGCTACACACACACATACACACGCACACACCCCTTAAGTTCGAAAGGAGTCCAAGCCATTTCAGAAAGAATCTGGGACGCTGACCAGCATGCTGCCCGCGACAGAGTCAGGCACAAGAGCGGCCCGTGCGATGCAGGGGTGCGGGGAGAAAGGCCAAGTCCTCCCGTGCGACCGCCACCTCCTCCACGCAGCCTCAAAGCACCCGACCCTGGGGTTTGGCGGGGGCGGGGGGGGGGGGGCAGCTTTCACATATTATCTACCAGAGCTGTGAAGATAACCAACAATGGCAAAACAGTAAGAAAACGGAAGGAAAAAACCTCTCTAAACACTTTATCTTCACTTTAAGTAGTGCTTGCGGGACTCATCCTTGCAATTCCACAGGTGGCCTTGCTTTTCCATTCCACAACTAGGAGACTGTGCACAGAGAGGCCTTTCTGCCCCGCAAAGAGCGCACCACTCCCGGGCCTTGAGACGCCAGCACCGGCAGCCCCCGGAAGCCTCCCCCAGGCGGCGCAGACACCAGGCCTTCTCTCCCTGCGGCTGGAGACGGCGCTCTGGCCCAGCCGGAGAATGCCACCTCCAACCTGCCATCTGCTCCTCTCTGCTTCAGGTCTCTGCCCGAGACCTGGACCAGAGATGGCATCGTCTCGAGAACAGCGTGAGCACCAACACGCTTCCACCACCAGACAGGTTCCCAGAGACGGGATGACTCTTCTGCTCAGGAAACTTGTGAGACGTGGAGCGCTATCTGCCCACCCTCTAATTTCCGACTGGTTTCCACATACCAATTTCACTAGCTAATTATCGAGAGGGTGGGAAGAAAAAGAATGAATCCTTTCAATATCTGATAGATTTCCTTCTCCTTCTTTTGTCTTTTTGTTTCTTCCCTTTGGCAGCAAAAGGATTTAGTTCCTAAATTTGGAAAATACAATTACTATCCAAAGTAGCCCCAGAAATTACATTTAAGGGACTGTGAAATATCGGAACAGACTCCTTTTCCATCTGCCGCTTAACCCTTAACTGGCCTCTCCACCAAGGAGAACACCGAAGGCGCCCCGCACCCCCACTCCCTGACCGAGAGCTCTCCCGGCCCCCGTGGTTTTCCAGAGCCGCACCAACCGCGCTGCAGCACCTCTCCACGGCGACTCTGACATCTCTCCTGGAGAGGCGGGCTGGGCCCTCACCGTTAACAGGACGGGCCTGTGACGGCCTGGAGCAGAGACTGCGGCACGGCGCGCTGCGTGGTGTCTGAGGCCGGGTCACACACAGGCCGTGCCCGTGGCCGCCTGTGGGCATTCCAGCCAGGGGCGCACATGCCCAGCACCGACCACCAGAACTGCACGTGAACAAGCCTTCAGATGACACACCACCCCCAATGGCTAAGTGCTCTAGCTGAGGCCCCAGGCTCAAGGACCGGAAAAAAGCCGAATCACCGCTGCCCGGTCTCAGCTGCTGGAACCACGAGGGGTAAAAAGCCGTCACTGTCGTTCGGAGCCGCTACGTTTCCAGGTAGCACGCGAAGCAGCAACCGACAACTGCAACGGTGTCCCTTCTTCTGTGTCCCTTCCCCTCTGTGTCCCTTCCTCCTCTGTGTCCCTTCCCCTCTGTGTCCCTTCCTCCTCTGTGTCCCTTCCCCTCTGTGGCCTTCCCCTCTGTGGCCCTTCCCCTCTGTGGCCCTTCCCCTCTGTGTCCCTTCCTCCTCTGTGTCCCTTCTCCTCTGTGTCCCTTCTCCTCTGTGTCCCTTCCCCCTGTGTGTCCCTTCCCCTGTGTGTCCCTTCCTCCTCTGGGTCCCTTCCTCCTCTGGGTCGCTTCCTCCTCTGGGTCCCTTCCTCCTCTGGGTCGCTTCCTCCTCTGGGTCCCTTCCTCCTCTGGGTCCCTTCTCCTCTGTGTCCCTTCCAGGGTCACGGCAGACACAGCTCTGGGCCTGGGCCCCGCAGCAGAGGGGGTACCCGTGGAGCCTGACTTCCAGAGAAGACTCCACACGGACACCACAGGGAACAGGTGGCCTCTCCCACTCTGAACCCCGGACCCACAGTGCCCAGCACCTGGGCCTCCAGGAGTTAGGGCACGCAGGTCGGCGGAGAGCACGGTCAGCCCGGCCAGAACAAGCTCCTGAGATGTCACTGGCCAAGTGCGAGGCTACAGCAGGTATGTGTTCTGGAGGAATACACCGGGAACGGGGTCACACGATGTTTACTTTCAGCCCGACTTTCCACGCAGCGAGCACATTTAACACACAGTTCTTACCACAAACGAGATGCTGATTTTCTAGTTCATACATCAGTCTCCTAGGAATGCAGACAGCGCAATCACCACAGTTTGGTTTACGTACAAAACCAAGCTTCCAGACATGCAAAGGGGACACTTGCCTTCCGTGGGGACCTTCTGCCTGATGACCATGTGGACAGCTCCCACGCCACACAGCAGCGGGCAGTGGTGGGTCTGGGTGCGCCTGGTGCCGTCAAGTGCTCACAGGGCCCACAACGCAATGTGACACTGTGGAGACTGACCATCCGTGAAACTGGACAGCATCTACTCCATCTCCCCTAATTTAACTTGGAGTCCACCGGAAACAGGATGGCTCACTGGCAGAAGGGCACAGAGTGGAGACAACGGGACCACGAGGACGAAGCAGTCAGTGGTGCGCCTCGCTCAGTCCCAGGCGCGTGCAGGCCCGTCCACCAGCGATGGCAGCGTCCGGCACAGTGACTCAGCACGGAGAGTCGCCCTATAAAACCGGAGGAATTCAGTTCCACTCCGAGGATCTAGCTCTTACTTCTCCGTTTCAGCCAAATTTCTCATAATATAAAACCGCACTAGGGAGGGACGCACCTGGGTGGCTCAGTCGTTAAGCGTCTGCCTTCAGCTCAGGTCATGATCCCGGGGTCCTGGGATCGAGCCCCGCATCAGGCTCCCTGCTCAGCGGGGAGCCTGCTTCTCCCTCTCCTGGTCCCCCTGCTTGTGTTCCCGCTCTCGTTGTGTCTCTATCAAATAAATAAATAAAATCTCTTTTTTTTTAATGATTTTATTTATTTACTTGACAGACAGAGATCAAAAGTAGGCGGAGAGGCAGGCAGAGGGGGAGGGGAAGTAAGCTCCCCACTGAGCAGAGAGCCTGATGTGGGGCTCAATCCAGGACCCTGGGACCATGCCCTGAGCTAAAGGCAGAGGCTTAACCCACTGAGCCACCCAGGCACCCCTCAATAAAATCTTTAAAGAAAACTATTGTGGGGGGAAATCACTCAACATTGTATCATTTGTTAAAACTTAAGTTATCAAAAATAAAAAGTGGGGCACTTGGGTGGCTCAGTTGGTTAAGTGACGGCCTTCATCTCAGATCATGGTCCTGGAGTCCCAGGATCAAGTCCCACATCCGGCTCCCTGCTCGACAGGGAGCCTGCTTCTCCCTCTCTCTCTGCCTGCCTCTCTGCCTACTTGTGATCTCTGTCTCTCTGTCAAATAAAGAAAGAAAATCTTTAAAAAAAAAAAAAAAAAAAAAAAAATAAATAAATAAATAAATAAATAAATAAATAAAAATAAAAAGTAAAATGGGCAACATGGTTCATAAATACTTTTGCCCTAAAAAATTCAGTAATAGAAATCCACAATATGGGACATTCTGCAAGACCACTAACATAGTTTCCTCAGCACAGCGGGTGGCGGGGTGGCGGGGAGCAGGGTGGGTCACAGGGCTGTTCCCCACACTAGATATTAAAGACAACAATCAAAAGCGAAGTGTGGATTCTGCTAGGACCCTGACTTGAGCGCACCAGCTGTAAAATGACATTTTGACGTAACTGGAAGGAAATTTTAAAACAGATGATACCAAGCAATCACTTCAAACTTTGTTACATGTGAGAACAACTTCATAGTACGGAAAAGATGTCTGCACTTTCTTTAAAGCAGGCTCCACGCCCAGGGTGGAGCCCAACACGGGGCGAACTCACAAAGATCTGAGATCAAGACTCTGAGCTCAAGACCTGAGCTGAGAGCCAGAGTGGGCTGCTGACTGACCAAGCCCCCCAGGCACCCCAGATACCTGCATTTTTAAAGACGCATCCTCAGGGTTGAGAGGTAAAAACGTCATGATACCTATGGTGTGCTTTAAGATACCTGAACAACAACAAAAAGAAAGACAGAGAAGGAAGAAAAGGAGCGAGAAACCACATGGCAAAACCTAGACAATGATCACAGAATTGTGAGTCGTCTACTTTGCATGCGATGGAAATTTAAATCCTACATAAAATAGTAATGAAAAACTAGTTCTAAAATACACGTGAAATCTGTATCCAAAAAAAGTGCACCCCCAACATCCCTGCACAGCCCACCGCGAGCCCTACGGTTCCAGCCACACACCGCGCAGCAGGACTGGGACCGCCGCCCAGTGCACGCTCACGGTCCTCCCTCTGGACTCGAGCAGGTCTGACGCCACAAAACCCAGCCCAGAGGGCTGAGAGGCTGCAGGGTGTTCACAATGGTAGGTAACACGCAATAAATCTCGGCTACTATCACTGTACTTAGTATAGTGTACTTAGAACCTGAGTCACAAAGAAATGTCTGGTATCTGCCATGTGCCAGACATACACTTGGCACTCAGCCCCCAAATCCAGCTGCTGCAACAGCCCCAGCCCCAGCGAGCTCCACGCACCCTACCTGCCCCCAGGGAGCGCAGTCCCCTGCGTCTGCCGCTGCTCTCTCCTCTCCATCCAGGCCCTCATCTCCCTTTTCCCAAGATCCCATTACTGTCGCTGCTTAAAAGCTCCACAGGACCTGTTCTCAAGCGGGTGCGTCGGGTCCACGACTCAGGCCAGCTCCTCTCCGGCTGTCATGCCCACGCCAGCTCCCTGGCTGCAGACTTAAGGACCCCCAGGAGTTCACAACACCACACTCTTCTGAAAGGGCCCAGCCCCACCAGCCCAGGCCCACTCCCCCCCAGGCCCACATCACCCGCTGTGAGGCCAGCCCCACCCCAAGCGTCACAGGACTCGCTTCACTGGAGCCCCGAAGCACCGTTCACAGCCAACACCTACGGCAGGAACACACTCCAGGTGAACGTACAAGGTCATCGGATTCTTCCCCAAAGTAAAACGTACCTCTGAAAGAACGTTTTCTCATTTCTTAACGTTATAAGACGTCCCTTCTGAAGTAAGCAGAAATTGTTTTAAAAAGAACCGCATGACAAAAGGCCATTAGAAACACCCCTATTTCTGGTACCCGAGGTCCATACAAACGCACGCTACGGGTGCCAGCGAAGGGCCTTCCCGACACCATTCTGCACCCCGAGCAGAGCAGCCCACAGCGCCCTACGATTCCGTCCGACGCCTTCTCCACAGCTGCCCACAGTCCAGGCAACCTTCTCTGCCTTCCCTGCCTTCCCTGCCTATTCTGCACTTCAACTGAGTCAGCAATTTCCTGCAGAGTTTTAGTGGACTGTGCTTCCTTTGGGTCTCAGGAAAAGTAACATTTTAAAACCTCCTGTATTAAAGGAGTAAGGGAACAAAGTGACCAGAGCCAAGGAGGCACAGAGCCATGATCCCTGACTGGAGGGACAAGGCCGGGGGACGGCACCCACCTACTAGCACGCCCCTGGTCAAGGCGATGAGCCCGACAAGTGCCCGCAGCGCAGTGGAGAAGCCGGCGGGCATCAGACGACGCAGCGGCTGCGGAGAGCAATCTAGCGGCTCCTCAAAAAAGTTAAAGAACCACGGGGCGCCCGGGTGGCTCAGCGGGTTAAAGCCTCTGCCTTCGGCTCAGGTCATGATCCCAGGGTCCTGGGATCGAGCCCCGCATGGGGCTCTCTGCTCGGCGGGGAGCCTGCTTCCTCCTCTCTCTCTGCCTAGTTGTAATTTCTCTCTGTCAAATAAATATTAAAAAAAAAAAAGTTAAAGAATCATCATGGGACTCAGCGGTTCTGTTCCTGGGTTCGTACTCCAAACTGAAAACAGACACTCACACTCGCACACAAATGCCCGCAGCAGCGCTCTTCAAAATAACCCGAAGAGGGCCGCCTCGGGGGCTCAGTCAGTTGGGTGGTCAGTTCCGGACCTCAGCTCAGGCCTTGATCCCACGGTCACAATTCGGGCCCTGCATTGGAGCCTACTTTAAAAAAAAAGTCAAACGATGGACAAAACTCACATGGTTCCTGCATGTGACGCAGTATGAAGTTCTGGCCACAACACGGGTCACCCTTGAGGACATTATGCTGCGTAAGACGCCAGGCACGAAATGACAACTCTACTGACATGAAAGATCGAGTTTAGACAAATTCATCGAGACAAAAAAAGGAAAGGGGAGTTATTGCTTAATGGGCACAGAGTCTGTACTTGGGGTGATGAGAGTGTTTTATAAAGACAGAAATGATGTCTGCACAACCCCAGAAACATACTTAGTGCAAACAGTAGACTTAAAAATGGCTGAAATGGGGGGCGCCTGGGTGGCTCAGTGGGTTAAGCCTCTGCCTTCAGCTCAGGTCATGATCTCAGGGTCCTGGGATCGAGCCCCGCATCAGGCTCTGCTCAGCAGGGAGCCTGCTTCCTCCTCTCTCTCTCTGCCTGCCTCTCTGCCTACTTGTGATCTCTCTCTGTCAAATAAATAAATAAAATCTTAAAAAAAAAAAAAATTGCTGAAATGGGGCGCCTGGGTGGCTCAGTGGGTTAAGCCTCTGCTTTTGGCTCAGGTCATGATCTCAGGGTCCTGGGATCGAGCCCCGCATCGGGCTCTCTGCTCAGTGGGGAGCCTGCTTCCCCCCCACCCCGCCTGCCTCTCTGCCTTCTTATGGTTTCTCTCTGTTAAATAAATAAAATCTTCTAAAAAAATTTTTAAAAGTTTTAAAAATGGCTGAAATGATGGCTGGGGGGCTCAGTTGGTTCAGGTTACGACTGAAGAGTCCCGGATCCGAGTCCCACACTGGGCTCCCTGCTCAGCACGGAGTCTGCTTCTCCCTCCGACCCCTCCCGACGTGTGCTCACTTGCTCTCTCTCTCTCTCACACACACAAATAAATAAATTTTTTAAATGGCTGAAATGAAAAGACTTACGTGTAAGTATATTTTACCACAATAAGAAAAAAGAAGGGGGGAGAGACTGAGAGGTGTGCCAGGATAACCTTACCGATGTAACCAGGGACCACCGTAACGAAGCCAGGGCTGTTCTCAGGAAGGCCTCCTTTACAAGGAGATCGATGCAGAATACAAATCAGAATAGAATAAATACTATTTTTGTAGCAAAAGAACAGGGTTAGCACACCAGGACTGACAGCATGACGTTACAAATTGCATTTTTCAAGAGAGACACACTGACCTCCTGGCGTGAACAGCCACATTACAGCTGCAGGAGACACACACCAACGTGTCGCGGAGCGGCAGGGCATCTGGGAGGCGACCTGGACTCAAGCAGCTCTTTCACCGTATTTGCAACTTTCCTATGGAGTCTGACATTGCTTCGACATTGCTACAGACAGAAAAAAGTGAAACCCTACAGAAGGCTACGGCGCGTCTTTGTGGGCTCGAATCTCGGCGGGAGTCCAGAGAGGGACTCGGGAAGTCACACACCAACTCGTCGCAGAAGCTGTGGGGACGGAATGTGAAAGGGATACACACGGGCCGGGAAGGCAGGTCCTGCCTAAACAGGATCTGATTTTCAAAAGGAAAACTGATATATATTGCATGCTTTTACGTTTTTAATTGAAGGAAAGGAAATGAGTCGGGAAAAATTCAACAGTAAACACTGCGCAACCACTTGAACCTCTGCGGCTGGGCCTTTCCCACCCTGTCCGTGCAGGTGCGCCCGCGCCGTCACAGCAGAGCAGACCGCACCCACGGCGTGCCTCACCGCCGGCTGGGAAACCATCTCGCCCCTAACTGAGCCAACGAGCCGATGCCATCACAGTCGAGGCTGTGGCAGTGGGCCCCGGCGTGCTGTGTGCGCTCATCCCCGACACAGGACCCGACTGACAGACACAAAGCCCGTCCCCAACATCTCAGCATCGTAAACAATCCTGAAGTGAACATCTTCACTTAATACCCTCCTATGCACGCAGTCCTCTGCAAACCTCTCTAGGACAGTTGTGGAACAAGGAACAGCGCTAGAAATTACAGCTCCGAGTGCCGTAGGTCTCAACAGGCTTCCTGGACAGAGAGCGTCTTTCTCCTCCTTAAGACTGAATGACGTTAAAAACGTTTTGGAAAATAACTCCCTACCCTTCTCACGTTGGTCTGTGCTAACTCCAGGATCCAGTCTCAACCGTGAGAGGAACCTTATCCCTGTCCCAGCCCCGCTTTACCAGGAGCAGAAGCCCCAGGCCCACGGAACGGACAGTGGCAGGCCGGACTGCGCGTCTATCCCAGACACAAGCGCAACAGGCAGGGCGGCCCGAAGAGCAGATCCGAGAAGACAGGAGGCCCTGACGTGATCAGAAACACCTCCTCCCCACCAACCTCAAAGGCTCACATCACTGAACGTCACTGTTTTTGGACTAAATCCTTAAGCAGAAATTTAGGTGATTCCCAGCACCCTAATACCGAGTGCCCACAAGGGCACGTGAAGCTCCGCTGTTTTCCGAGTCGGCCAACTCAAGATGATGACACCACCCAGCACCCCAACTCTGGTCTACACAAACCACCTGATTTCCCGAGGTCCAAACTTAAACTGAGTAAGTCGCACTACCAAACAGACGTCTTTGGGACACGCCATGAGCCGCAACACCCCTTCTCTCTGGGGGTTCCACGGACCCTGCGTCCTGCTCTGTCACCTTAATGCGGCTGCCCGTGACAGAGCCTCAGCTCTCCCCACAGGAACCGTCTGTTGTCCGGGACGCTCTCCCAACGACACCTCCAATTAATGCAGCACATTCTGTCCTGGCTTGACCCCACAACAGCACTTTCCTGACCTGACTCTAACACGGTCTGTGAAATGAGACACCGGGGCGCCTAGGGGGCTCAGTCAGTTAAGCCTCTGCCTTCCGGTCAGGTCATGACCCCAGGGGTCCTGGGATCGAGCCCCGCATCAGGCTCCCTGCTCAGAGGGGAGCCTGCTTCTCTCTCTCCCTCTGCCTGTTGCTCCCCCATGCTTGTGCTCTCTCTGTCAAATAAATAAACAAAATCTTTTAAAAAAAGAAGAAAAAGAAGAAGAAATGAGAATGTCTATCAAATGGTGAGCTAACCCACTAACCCACGTAAGAGGGGCCCTATGGGACAGACACGAGATAACGTTGATTCCAGCTTTTATGCTTATCACCGTAACTGTATCAAGTGGCAGAACTGGGTGACGCATGAAACACAGCATGAGAAACCACCGAGAATTCACAGAGGTGAAGCTGGGGAGATCCTCTGCCTTTAGGGTGACCGTTATTTCTTTTTCTTTAAGATTTATTTATTTTAGAGAGTGACAGCACAAGCAGGAGGGGCAGAGAGAGGGAAGGAGAATCTCAAGCAGACTCCACGCAGAACATGGAGCCCAAAGCGGGGCCCGATCCCACGACCATGACGTCACGACCTGAGCTGAAACCAAGAGTCGAGTGCTTAACCGAAAGAGCCGCCCAGGCTTCCCAGGGTGACTATTATTTCTATCGGCACCATGAACTAAACTGCCTGGTGCAGCGGCGGGGGGGTGCGGGGGGGCAGGCACCCATGCAGGGTAGCCCTCCCTTGGACTATGACGCCCCGCCCTCCAACCATGGGGGTCTGGGCCTCCGTGGAGCATCCCCCCGGGGTAGTTTGCAGCTGCCTGACAAAGGGATCTCAGCCCAAGGAAACCCTCACCCCCAAGTTCCTGGTTATGTGAGGCAATGCATCCCCTTCTCTCGCTGAAGCTCAGTGAAGTTCATGTCTACCACCTGATTCCATCCCTTTCTCCACCGAGGCAAATGGAGGCCTCCATGTTTCCCATGCATGCCGCCCAGTTTATTAGGGAACACAGCATGTGGCCAGCAAGGCCCCCCGAAAGCTAAAACTGGGCCGTGGGAAGATGTCTGCTACCACAGAGTGAACTAGAAATGGATAAAACCAAATTTATAAACAGAGAAAAAATATCACGACTTCTTAGACATCCTAAACAATAAGAAAGCATTATTTCCTCAAAAAACACAAAAAGGGTTGGTATTTAAGAAGACAAACCAGTTCACTTGAAATATTTAACTTTTTAAGATTCTAAAGTATTTTATAAATTTATTTTATAAAAACCCAGTGACTACTGTAACAGAAAATGATTTTTACTGTTTTAGCAGTATCCTGCAACATAAAAACGGGCGTTGGCGTAAACACACACCAACCCCTGGGCTCACTCTTAAGTCCCAAACTTAGATAAGCAAAATGTCTCACGATCGAGAGGCCTCAGTGGTCACGGGGAGAGCACCAAAGTCAGACCCGGCGGGTCCAAGTCTCACAGAAACAGAATGAGTGCTTTCAACGCAGCAGCTCTGCGTGCTCCAGGCCGTCTTGAAGGATGACACAGAGGCTTCCCAGAGACACTGGGGCTACAACCCAGCAACTGGGAAATACCAGGGTAGTGGATGACCTTGAATTTCTGGAGAAAATGTCAACATTTTTGCTGCCACCGATAATGAAGGAATGTAAGCAGAAGTAGTTTGTGCTGACAGTATATCCGTGATATATTAAGCCAAACTGTATTTCCTCAAGAATACCAATTACTGGGGCGCCTGGGTGGCTCAGTGGGTGAAGCCTCTGCCTTCGGCTCAGGTCATGATCCCAGGGTCCCGGGATCGAGCCCCGCATCGGCCTCTCTGCTCAGCAGGGAGCCTGCTTCCCTCTCTCTCTGCCTGCCTCTCTGCCTACTTGTGATCTCTGTCTGTCAAATAAATAAATAATTAATTAAAAAAAAAAAGAATACTAATTATTCTTGGACAGAAAAAGTCTGTAGGATATGCAACACAGATACAAAATTTCAGCAAAACCCCAGAGCTCAGGCTGAGTCGTTCTCCGGATTCCAGCTGACTGCCGCACACTGGAGTGCTGGTCATCCTTATGGCAAACCCATGTCACCACGGGGTGTGAGACAGAGCTGCACGCGTCCCTCAGACGAGGCCCCAGTGTCTCTCTTCTACCACAGCTGCTAAGAAAACCTGACGGACAATAATCTTTGAAAGCCAAACTAATTAACTAATTAAAGACACTAACATTTCGTGCAGAATGTAAACGGTGCAATTTCGAGCTTCCTTAGTGGATTATTCCATGTGACACATCAGGGTATAATTAAAAGGTGATCAGCGCGATGTTTCTAATTGCACAGGCCAGAAAAATCTCCACAAGTTAAGACTTCCAAATATCTGACTGGACAATAATTTCATCGGCCACGACAAGATTCTGTGAAAGAAAATCAACCACTGCTTGGGGCGCCTGCGGGGCTCAGTCGGTTGGTGCGTCTGCTTTCGGCGCAGTCATGATCCTGGGGTCCTGGGATCGAGCCCCATGTCAGGCTCCCTGCTTGGTGGAGAGCCTGCTTCTCCCTCTCCCCTGCCTGTGCGCTCTCACTCTCTCTCAAATAAATAAAATCTTTTTAAAGAATATCTTTCGTGGCCTATGAACATTCTTAAAGCTTTTCTGAAGTACATAGAAAAGAGACACGGAAAGATAAGCACGTAAGACAGGTGAGAGCGCACCAAACAGGAGGAAGGGCAGCAGCTGCTGGCGGCGGGGAGAAGCCCCACGCGCGAACGCACAGGTGTAACGGCTGCAGACAGAGCGGCGCGGTCACAGGAGCGCTGGGGACACTCGAGGACCCTGAGATGAGGAGCCAATTCTAAGCCTAACTCCAAGACCAGGAATCACAGAAGAGAGGCTTTACAGATTTAACTACCAAAATATTTCAGACATTTCTGTGGCAAAATCAAGAAGTAAACTCTAAAAGCCTGAGACAATGTCACGGTATCTTCAAGGTCACTCTCAAGCTGGGACGGGGGAGAACTAGTAACTCCAAGTCCGGTTTCAGAGAAAAAGGCGCCCACAAAACAACAGGCACATCCGCATGGCCACCAGACACACAACAGCAGGACCACACAGAAAGCAAGCACGCTGTGGGTGTTCTAAGAAAATACAGACACAGAGGCAACGATCTCCAACAAAGTAGGAAATAAGCCCAGCAACATACGTGATTAAAAATCATCACATATCCAATGACGCCGTGAGAACTACCCCAGGAATACAAGGTTGGTTTAGCACTGGAAAATCGATCAACTCGGGACGCCTGGGTGGCTCAGTGGGTTGAGCCTCTGCCTTCCGCTCAGGTCATGATCCCAGGGTCCTGGGATGAGCCCCGCGTCCCCGCTCCCTGCTCAGCGGGAAGCCTGCTTCCCCTCCCCACCACCGGCTGCTCTGCCTACTTGTGCGCTCGCTCTGTCAAATGAATATTTTTAAAAAAGAAAAGTAGTGACGCATACATAATCCCACCACCAACAGTAAATATCTGAGTATATTCCTTACAAATCGTATACATAAACAAGTATCAATATACTTGGTTTTAACCCATTTTCTTCACTGAGCCTGACGGTGAAGGGCTCTATAACGTCATTTGCAAGACACGCAACAGTGCTGTGCCTCTCGCTGCCGCCAACTCCGCTCAGCTCTGGCCAACGCCACCGAAGCTAAGCGTGTGCCCAGCGAAGGAAGGCTCTCAGTCGAGCTCCCTCACGCTCGCCGTGTCGTGTGCGTCCTGCGTTTCCCACCAAACCCCATAGCTCCCTTCTTGCCGTCCACACACCATCCCCAACGCCAGGACCTACAAGCGTCTACTAACTCACTCCTCTGACTCCGAGGTCTGTCTTTCCCCGCTTACTATCTGTTGTGCAGTTAAGGTTATCTTCCGAGAGCTACGATGTCACCACCGTCCGCAAACACCCATTTTCGGGAACACTGCACTGGGCTCCAGCTCACACCTCCCAGCACAGCACAAAGGCCGCTCTGGCACTCAAGCCCAGGCGTCCACTGGCCAAATCAAGCCCAGGCCCACTTGTACACTTCCCATAAGCTAAAATTGGTTTTTGTACATTTCTTTAGTCATAAAATTTTTTAATTTTTTAAAGATTTTATTTGAGAGAGAAAAAGAGAAAGAGTGAGCACAAGCAAGGGGAGGTGGGGGGCGGATCCCAAGCAGACCCCCTGCTGAGCACGGAGCCTGCCATGGGGCTCGATGTCAGGGTCCTGAGATCACAGCCCCAGCCAAAACCAAGAGTCAGATGCTCAACCGACTGAGCCACTCCGGCGCCCTCGTTATAAAAAATTTTTTAACGCGTTAAAAACTGCGTGCGGGCTGCGCACTTCACCCTTTCCAGAAGTCGGCCCCTGACCTGGCCCAACAATTTTTAGCCCCAAACAGCCGTCAAGCAGCCATAAGTGCGGCTGCATCGGGCTGCCAAGAATGGCTTGAAGACAGCCTCTGAGTCTCTGGCCGCGGGCTGTGTCCACTGCCCAGCTTTTGTCCTCAAAGACTCAACTCTGCCCCTCAGCCTTGCAAGGCCCCTGTGGTTCTTCCGGCTCACCATACGCAGCACCGAGGCTGCCCACACAGCTCCGTCTCCTCCTCAGAAGGGGAGCCCCTAAGAAGCGCGGACCTCGATGTATTCATCTGTGCAACCCAGCATCTAGCATAATACTGGTACCCAACACATATTCCAGGGCTTTTAAACACATTTAAAAGCGTTTTGATGATTAAATATAAAATCCAGGCCTCTGACATCAAGGGACAAGTCATGCAGTAACAGGAAGACTGCACAAAGTAACGCCGAGCGGGCCCCCCAGGTGATCCAAACTTGCTCTTTAAGACGGGACGCAAGAGCGAAGAGCCCCAAAGAAGGGCTCTAGCCTGAGCTGAGCGTCCTGGGACACGTGCTGTGTACGGGTGAGCCGGAGGGCTGGGGAGGAGCAGAGGCTGGACAGCCCACGGCGGGCTTTCATTTCTACCATCTTGACAGTCCTTGATACATGTCAGTAAATGCAGCCGAAATTTCTTTTGGCTCCTAGAATATTCTTTTTAAAATACGGCTGCATGAAGAGACAGGTCCTCGTGTCTGGGATTTATCTGGGGCACAGGTGCACGGCTTTTATCGCGTGTCCACCACACAGCAAGTGCGCCGTCTTCGGGGCCCACTGTGCTCCAGGACTAAGGCCCAGATCTTTCAGCGTTAGAAATTCTCCCTGCCAGGCCCCCACATCTCTCTCTCACCCATCTCCTCTGACCGCACACCAGACAGCAGGCAGAGAGCCGCTCTGACCGGCTAGCACCCCTCATAGCCCCCTGGGTGAGTCAGACCGTGCGCCCGACCCCAGGACAAAAGACTGGTCTGCCCTACATCACTGGCTCCCGACAAGAGCGGCGTCACCAGAAAGGAGCCATAAATTTGCAGGCCCTCCGAGTCCTGGCTGTGGGCTAAATAAGTCACCCCACACACAAGCTACTTTCTCCTGTAAGTAATGTTACTATATTCACAGTAGTTTTGTCATTTTCTGTCCTCTCAATCAATGCGTACTTTTTCACAATGACTACCATGACAGTAGCTCCCAAATTCTTTTGAAGCGAGAAAGAAGTTTTTACTGTACTGAGAAAAACTGGTCATCTCTGATACAGGCTCCGGTTGCCAATACAGAGGGCAGCTTGTGAAACTCACCGGCCCTCAGCCCCCCGCACGGCAGCCCCCCAGTTTAATTCTGAGGCTTCGTATCCACCTTCTCCGCACCGTGAGGCCACGCAGCAGTGTTGGCACGCCGGCCTGCCGCAGGAACTGACCACGGCCTCCGGCACGTCCTCAGAGCCAGAGCTCAACAACGGCTCCAGCCCCCCCGCCGATTCAAGTGCGGCTTTCCGCACGCGCACTGGGGCTTACATACAAGAGGAGACGCCTGTTACTTTCTCTCAGGGTAGGAGAGTGACTCAAGCAACGATCCTGACTGAAATACCATGAATATAAAAGTAGCAGAAGACAGAGGTGGAGACTAGACCGGGCGAAGGTCACCAAAGAATGTCACCGTAGGAGCCCATACACAGCAGGCGCTCGGCGAGTAAGTATCCGCTGGGAAATCAGTTCTCACACCCGGAAGGGCAGCATTCTACAAAGTGGGGCTGTGCCGGCCTGAAAGGAAGATGTGGCCTTTGCGATGCGCAGTCCCCGTAAAAAGGCTCGGAAAAATCCCCGGTGGCTCATTAGAACACGGGCACCACCTGGTGGTTAGAAGGGTTAAGTGCAGGCTACAGGCAGGAAGCCCAGAAATACATTAAGAAATTTCCCTTATAATCAGAGTGATTCTTGGGAAAAGACCACATTCCTAATCATATCAGTTATTTAAAAAAAATTTCCACAAAACTTCTCTATAACAGGATTGAAACAACATGAGAAAAAAAATTTAGAGCCGAATTTCATTCAAAAACCCTATTTTGACAAAATGGCTGAGCATGGTAAAGAAAGTAAGCCAAGAGCTGAGTATTTTGAAGCATACGACACAGAAGTGTGGAATTTATTCCCATCAGAATGTCAGCTCTATGAGAAACAGTGCTGGGTTTTTCTCTGCTGGACTACTAAGACCTTCACTTTACAATAAACAGTCGTTCTCAAACCTTCCAGTCCCGAGATCGTGTGACGCTCTAGAGAGTGACGAGCGCCCGAGAAAGATTTTGCTCCTACAGGTCATGGCTGCTGGTATTTACCAGGTCACAAATAAAAACTGAGAGAATCTTAAAATCACTGTCATCTCCTTTAAAAATAACAACACATGGTATGTTAACATAGTGTTTTTTTAAGAAGTAATTTTCACAAAAGAAAAAGTGTGAGTTGTCACTGTTTTACAAGTTTGCAAGTATCTCTTCTGGCTCAAGAGCCGGACGGTCCCATGTCCTGCATCGTGGCGCCGTCCCCTGGAAGCGTGCGCTCGGGACCCCTGGCAGACCAGAGCGAGAAAGGGGAATGAAGTCTTAGTACGAAGACCGGCTGACCTTGCAGGCCTGGAGGAGCGTGGGGACGTACGTGCTACTGCGACCAGGACACGGCAGGTGCTGATGGAGCTCTGCAGTGGGAGGGACAAGGAACAGAACCTATGACAGGGTTGAGGAGCTGCTAAAGGACAAGGGAACAGGGAAGGACCAAGTGCAGACAAGTGCAGGAGGGGTGAGGCCCAGCCCCCTAATTTCATACTGGTAACAAGTATATGATGTAGCCGTCTGGGGCAGATCTGCTGTGACAGTATTATTTAAACGCGGGGTCATCGTCCCTTTAGGCTTTTACTAAACCATTTAAGAAATAATGAGCATGAACCACATGAAGTGAACTGCAGATGAGTGAGGTTTTCTGTTAATTTTTTTACTATAAAACGAACACACGCTCATCTTTTAAAACTTACTATATTCCAGAAAACAGAACAAAAATGACTATCAATCCATGGGCACCTGGGTGGCTCAGTCAATTAGGAGCCTGCCTTTGGCTCAGCTCATGATCCGGGGTCCAGGGATCTGAGCCCCGCCTTGGGCCCCATTTAGCAGGGAGTTTGCTTCTGTACCTTTCCCTCCGTCCCTCTCCCCCACTCGTGCTCTCTCTCAAGTAAATGAATAAAATCTTAAAAACAAACAAACAAACTGGGGCGCCTGGGTGGCTCAGTAAGTTAAAGCCTCTGTCTTCGGCTCGGGTCATGATCCCAGGGTCCTGGAATCGAGCCCCACATCAGGCTCCCTGCTCAGCGGGGAGCCTGCTTCCTCCTCTCTCTCTGCCTGCCTCTCTGTCTGCCTGTGACCTCTGTCTGTCAAATAAATAAATAAAATCTTAAAAAAAAGAACAAACAAACCTGTCAATCCATCAACTCAGAATATCTAAGTTAAGCACTGGTATATTACCGTTTCTTTCCCGAACTCAGCAGGAAATTCTTTACACTGACGCCCAACTGCAGAGCCCACAAGAGCTAACAAAGTAACTACAGGCAGGGACCCTCAGACATCCAGTCTCTCAGCTCAAGGCTCCCACCGCAGCAAGTACACGGTGGGTCCTGGGAGAGCTCCTGACAGAAGGAGGCAGCCCCAGGACACCGGGCTACAGGCAGCAGCACCGGGTCTGGAACGGAGTCACAGCAGCGGCGACCGACAGAGCAGGAGCACAGGAGGGGCTCGGCGGCAGGGCCCGCCACAGCCCAGCCCGCCCACCCCGAGAAACATCGAGTGCCCTGCCCGTACCCCGGAGAGGCAGCCCTGAGAAGACAGAGGGCGGCAAGTAAGCGGGGGGGGGGGGGGACGGTAACGCCCCCTCCCTGGGCCCAGGACTGGGCCTGCCCTCCAGGCACACCAGCAGAGGGTGCACGTGGAAGGAGGGCGAGAGCCCGGGCTGTGAGGTTTCCCTGTGGAAGGGCTGTGAGCGCACGGGCTGTTAGCAGGTACTGGGCAGGACTCGGAGCCCCCAGACTGGGGACAGGGAAGGCCAGCAGCGGGCCCCAGAGGAAGGGCCTGGGGGCCTTGACAAGGGTTCTGTTAGACACTGGGGGGCCGGGGGTGCACCGTCTGGCTGGAGGACCTAAGGGACAGCAGGGGAGGGCGCTCGTACACTAGCAGCACAGACAGTCCTGGGAGCAGGTTGGTGCGAGGAGCAGAGAAACAGGACGGAGCTGGAGGGGAAGCAGGACAGAGACAATCTTTAATGACCGGGTCCGGAGGTTTGCATGCTGCTGGAAACACAACAACGGGAGCGACAAAGTGAAGGTGTGGGGGAGGAGGGATGGGGAGAGTGGTGGGGACAGAGATGTGCTACGAGCACGAGACACCTTGGCCTCAGCCCCAGCAGGGAAGGGGCAGTGCGGGCAAGTCACAAGTGGCGAGGGGCGGGCGGCATGCTTTGTCCCTGATGGCCTCCACCCCACCTTCTCCCGCAGCAAGCAGCAAGGTCCCGGAGGGGTGCGGTGGGGGGGGGGCTCATGGGGCTCGGTGAGAGTGCGGCCCGAGAAGCCAAGGTGTGAAGGACACAGGAACGTAGGCCCGCCCGCCCGCCCGCCCCCAACCCCAGCACCCCTGCTCTGGCTCCTCACAGCCCACAGGTCTCCCCTCTTCCCGTGAGCCTCTCTCCTTACTCAGCTGCGCCGCTCCAACCCTCCTCCAGGAGCAAAGCCTGGGGACCCGTTTCCCCGTCAACCCTGGTCTGACAGCTGAGCCCAGCCCTCTCAGGACCCCTTAGGCACAGCAGCCAGGTCCCTCCGCAGGGCCTCAGCCTTGGCTTCTCTCTCTTGCCAGAACTCACTCCCTTACCTCCTTTAAGTGTCTGACCAAATAGCTCTTTCACTAAGGACAACAAAAAGAGCCGTTAAACTGGGAGCGCCTGGCTGCCTCTGTCGGTGGAGCACGCAGCCCTTGATCTCGGGGCCATGAGTTCAAGTCCCACACGGGGCACTGGAGTTTGCTTAGGAAAAAAAAAGAGAGAGAGAGAGAAAGAGTAGATAAACTAGACTTTCGTCAAAACTAAAAATATTTGTGCTTCTTCAAAGAGTACTATCAAAAAGTAAAAAGTCAGGCCACCTGGGTGGCTCAGGGGGTGAACCATCTGCCTTCGGCTCAGGTCATGATCCCAGAGTCCCAGGATCGAGTCCCTCATTGGGCTCTGTGCTCAGTGGGGAGTGTGCGTCTCCCTCTGCCTGCTGCTCCCCCTGCTTGTATGGTTTCTCTCTCTGACAAATAAATAAAATCTTTAAAAAAAAAAAAAGCAAAAGATCAACCCACAAAATGGGAAAATATTCCTTTATATCAATATTATGAAAATTCATACTAGAATTATTCATAAGAGCAAAGAATGGCAACAGCCCAAATGTCCATGGGTTGATGAGCGCAGTGTCCAGCGCACGGTGCACCGTGAGGCGACTGTGGAAAGGAAGGGTTGCGGACACATACAAGACTAGGCAGACCTTGAACACAGCAAAAGTGAGAGAAACCAGTCACAGAGGATCACGTACTATAGGATTCCACTACGAAAAGTCCAGAGTGCGCAAGTCTACACAGACAGAACGCAGATGCCTGGCTGCCAGGGGCTGGGGCAGGAGAAATGGCAGTGACTACCGACAGAATAAGGTGGCTTTCTGGGATGACGAAAATGTTCTGGATTTTTTGTGATCTGTTCACTGGCAGACCCAAGTCTCCAGACCAGTCACTCTGACATCTATCAAGTGACAAACATGACAGATGGGGTGAGGGCGGGTGAGGGTGGGCGGGAGATGGGGGAGGAGTGTCCAGGGAGGCGGGAAGATGGGGGAGGAGTGTCCAGGGAGGCGGGAAGATGGGGGGAGAGTGTCCAGGGAGGCGGGAGATGGGGGGGGAGTGTCCAGGGAGGCGGGAGATGGGGGGTGGGAAGGAGGGAGGTCCCCTTCCGCACAGAAAGAGCCTGAGTCCCATGTTCGGCTCCTGCGGGCGGACAGCCCCGCGCCCACCACCGTCTGCCTGCTGGCACCACCCTTCGTCCTTGCTCCTCCTCCTCCTCCTGCCTGCACCCCAACTGGTCCCCTTGCTTCCCCAAGGCAGAGCAGAAGGAATGTGTTTTTCAAACGTCTATCACGTGGCTGTGAGCTCTCCTCATAGCACCGTCTCGCTTTTCTTTCTTAAAGAAAGTCTGTGAAGCGGGAACTGTGGCAGGAAAAATGGCCCTCCATGAAGTCCCTCATGCCATCTGTCACAACCCTGAAGAGTGGTTCGTCCCGAAGGTGAGTCAGTTCGGACAGGCTCTTTCTGGATCCCGTGAAGCCCACTGAGCAGCAAGCTTCCTACACGAGATGAATTCCTACAGGACCCCAGATGCCCAGCAACCCAGACTGCTGGGATGAACGTACCAGAGCACATCCTTCTTCCCCTAGTTCTCCGAAGACAAGATGAAATGCTGGACTGAATATATCTTTAATTTTTAAATTAAATTTAAAAATTTAATTTTTTTAAATTAAAAAAAATTTTAATTTTTAAAATCCACCATAACTTTTTACTTAAACTTTTTCACTTTGGTTGTGTTCTTTTCTCTTAATGCTATGGTCCACAGATGATTCATGCTGCTTCAAGGACATAAAAATCTTCTAACATTAAAAGAAAGAAAGAAAGAAAGGAAAGAAAGAAAGAAAGAAAGAAAGATAGAAAGAAAAAGAAAATCTCTAGTATCTTCTTAAAACGAAAGGCAAACATTGGGGCACCTGGGTGGCTCAGTTGGTTAAGTGGCTGCCTTTGGCTCGGGGTCATGATCTCAGGGTTCCGGCATCAAGCCCCGAATCTGGCTCCCTGCTCAGTGGGATCAGTGGGAAGTCTGCTGCTCCCTCTCCCTCCGCTGCCCCCCGCCCTGCGCCAGCCCTGCTCGCTTGTGCTCGCTTGCTCACTTTCTCTCTCTCTCAAATAATAAAATCTTAAAAAACAAAACAAAAAATGAAAAGCAAATGTCTACCTAAGTGAGGCATCCCCCTGGCCCTGCCTTCTCCCCTGTGCCTAGGTTCTGCCCCCACCTTGGGGCTGCAGTCCTCACAGGCCCCTGGTCTCAATGCCCCCCCTTCCCACAGAGGGACGCTTCATCTAAGGGAGAGGAATAGAGGGAGGAAGAGGAAGGAGGAGGAGGAAGGAGAGAGGAGAGGGAGGAGATAGGAAGAAGAAAGGGAGGGAAGGGAGAAGGGAGGAGAAGGGGGAGAAGGAGAGGGAGGAGGAGGAAGAAGAAAGGGAGGGCAGGGAGAAGGGAGGAGAAGGGGGAGAAGAGGGAGGAGAGGTCAGAACCTGCCAGTGCACAGGGAATAACCTCAACACGGCCTGGGGAAACAGCTCCTCGAAAAGCACACTTTCCACTCAGAAAACAAGGACACGAACACTCCCTCATGGGCTAAGCTGCCAACATGAACCACCAGTGAGACTCGTCACAGGTGTCCCATCCGCCCGCACACCTGGTTAAATGGTCCCTCTCGCAACCACCACCCACAACAGCGCCATTTCCTGGCACTCAGGGCCTGAGTTCACTGCGGCCCTGCGTTCAAGGACAGGCACAAAGGAGCCGTCCCTATTGTTCCCTCTTCCTTATTCCGCGGGCTGAGCTGGAGTTTCCTCACATCTAGGAGAGTAGCCTCCCCCCCGACCTGCCACCCTTTTTTCCAAGAATACAGTTCTAGCACAGGCAGCCTAGGAACCAATCCGCTCCAACCCTGCTATTTCCAATAAGTGAAACCCCACCCCTCACTAGGCTGCCCCCCCCCAAGATGTGTCTTAGATGTGCCCATGCACTGTCTTGCTCCTCTATGGAAAAGCCAAGAAGACCCATGGGGAAGCTCTGCGGCCTTGGGTCCCTTTCTGTCATCCCAAGGAAAACTGGAGTCTCCCCATCACCAAGGCAGACGGGCCATCCAGCAACCTGAGCACATGCCCAGAGGCTCCCAGGAGGCAAGGCACAGCCTCATGGGGGATGGGGTGCAGGCTCATGCCCAGGGCGGACAGACTTCTTTCTCCTCGGCCCACACCGACAATGAGCCAACTGCAAAGGAACATGGCCACGTCCTCCAGACAGCCTAGCAGGTCCCCGGGCCCCAGACCCCCTCCCTCATGCCCTCCTTGCTCTCCACCACCAATAAGGCCACTGTAGGGCAGGGAAGGACAAAACAAGGCAACATCATTAGGGTTAGGTTTGAAGCAAAAACGTCCTGTACTTTCTTTATAAACGTTCAAGCAAGAGAAAAGAGACTGGTTTATCATCAGCTCAAGTGAAAAGGGAAGGAGCTTTGTGCAGTGGAGGATACCTGCCCTTCAGTGCTCAGAGCTCCGGAGGGGCCGCCGCCCACACTCCGTGTGACAAGACACCAGGACAGGGGTGTTCTGCAGGGGGTGGGGCAGGGTGACCCCAGGCCCTGCCTGCCCCCAGCCTAGCAGCACCCGTGTGCAGGAAGGGGTCAGGCAAGGGAATACAACCCGAGACACCACGCTCCTTGCAGGTCCCTGTGTCCCTTTCCCCGGCTGCTCACCGCACACCTGCACAGAAGTTAGGGTGCTCCATCCGGGCCCCTCCTCCGAAGGCTGGCCTCTGCCCCTCAGCCCTTCCCCAGCATCTGCAACCGCCTCCCGAAGCAGAGGGAGCTCCAGGCAGAGAGCAGTCCAGAGCTGGCGCCCACAGTGCCCTGAAAGCCGCCTGGCGGTGACAACAAACGTTTTTAAGTGACTCGAATTTTCTCCGAAGGAAACCATTTGACTGCACATTTACTTCTTCACCCTAAAGACCCGGAGAGGGCTTTCTATGGAAACCATGATACAGGGGCACTTGGGGCTCAATCATTAGGAGTCTGACTTTGGCTCAGGGGATGATCCTGGGGTCCTGGGATCGAGCCCCACATCGGGCTCCCTGCTCAGCGGGAAGCCTGCTTCTCCCTCTCTGGCTCCCCCTGCTTGGGTTCCCTCTCTCGCTGTGTCTCTGTCAAAAAAGAAAGAAACCATCAATGCAGCTCATCCCACACACACATACAAAATCATAATGATAATAATAAGTCATTGCTTTTAGGGTTTCTTGAGATCAGCCTTGCATGAAAGATACTAACAAAAACCCAGGATAGGAATCTGAGGTCAAGCTTAAGGGAACAAGACTCATTTTACCAGCCCTGTCATGAGAAACTCGCCTTCGAGATGACCTATAGAGCCAAGAACCCAGTGACTGATCCCAGGGAAGACAGCCTCAAGTTTGCCATGCACCTCGGGCCCCTCGCCGAGCTGCCTGTGTCCCCCTTCTGCGGGCGCGGGCTGGGTCTCCATGCCCCAGCACTGCCAGCCGTGAGGACAGCTGGTGCCCTCCCGAGTGTCGCCCACCCTCCACTCCCCAACCTCCCCTCTCAGAAACAGACCCTGCTGTGCCAGCCCTCCGATCAGGTCCAAGTTGTGGCTCCCAAGACGAAACGAAGCGTTGGAAGCCCTTTTTTGAGGAGGCAATATTTCAAAGTAGTATACTCAGGTCTCAAGCAAACTATAAAATAAAACCACCAACGCTGCTTCCTATTTCTGAGGGTCTATGAAAACAGGGAGCACTGACCTTCCCACACAAGCTCTCCTGTAAACTCCCTACGCCCTCTCTCTGCTTCCGGCCGGGCGCCGGCACTCACCGGGGCCTGCAGGCTGTGGCTGAACCCAGAACCGTGATGGGGAGGGTCAAGTCAAAGGCCACGGCTGAGAAGCCAGAGAAATGGCTGATGAGTCATTCTTCATTAAGTGTCCGGTTCCCTCCAGCCAGCAGCGAACAACGAAGGCACAGACTCGGTCGGGGAGTTCCGACACAGAACACCGGGCCAGCGGAGACACGGCCCCCCGCAAACCCTACCCCACCCCACCCTCAGCTCCCACTCCCCGGACCGATGAAGCACCGAAAAGGCAGGCCGACCGAAGAAACATAAACGCACATGCTAATGAAAAGAAATGGAACTGTTCACTCGCTATTAAGAAAATGCATTGCGGGGCGCCTGGGTGGCTCAGTGGTTAAGCCTCTGCCTTCGGCTCAGGTCATGATCTCAGGGTCCTGGGATCGAGCCCTGCATCGGGCTCTCTGCTCCGCGGGGAGCCTGCTTCCTCCTCTCTCTGCCTGTCTCTCTGCCTACTTGTGATCTCTGTCTGTCAAATAAATAAATAAAATCTTTAAAAAAAGAAAGAAAGAAAGAAAAGAAAACGCATTGAAAGCAAGGAAGGAACCATTATCCATTTTCCAATGGCCAAAAAAATGTTAAAGCCTGTCCGCAGGAGAGTGGATAAACAGGCAATTCTCATAGTGCTGATATGGAAAAATGAATGAAACCTCTTTGGGCGCAACCTGGTCACATCTACAAAACCCTAACCCATACATAACCCTTGGCGGAACAACAGCACCTTCTCGACTCCACAACACATCTGCAAAAGCTCTCCAAATCGTACCTAACCAGGGCACGCACTCAGCCTTCCTCCTAGATTAGACCCTCTAAATCCCCACCAGAAAAGGTTACAGCCCAACAAGGAAATACCAAAAAGCTGGTGTGCTCCTGGGGGAAGCCGTGGAGACAGACACAAGGCAGCGTACAGAACAGCATGTCTGTGAGACCCCTGTAAGAACAGAGACGCCGGCATGTGCACAAAAATCCTTTGGGAAGGAATTATAAGGAATTCTTAATAGCATGTGACCTTTTACTAAGAGCAAAAAAGGAGGCAGGAAGTTACCTTGCAACATGCATCTTTTCTTACTCTAATTTTTTCTCTCTTTCCTTGTCTCTTTTTGGGCCTTGAGAATTCTGACCCATCCAGCTTTGTGCGTGGGATCCTGGGTCCACAGGGCCAGGCTTTCCCTCACTTACTCCGCTCTTCAATCATACACTAAGGACCCGTTAATCCACCAGCCACATGGTCTCCCCGGGCCATCACCCCTACCTCTTCATGCCCAAAGTAACTATAAAAACAGAACCTGTGGGCTGCAGCTTCACAAAAAAAGGTCCCAAGTACTTTTTTGAATGGGCTAACAACAAATCCATCTAAAGAAAGTATAAATGGGGAGCCCAGGCGGCCCAGTCCGTCTGACTCTGGGTTTCAGCTCAGGTCGTGATTTCAGGGCCGTAGGATCAAGCCCCACATCGCCTCCACCCTGGGTGTGGACTCTGCTCGAGATTCTCTCTCCCTCTCTAAAATGAATAAAGAAAGAGGTATAAATGAACAAGAAAATAAACCCAAAGAGGAGAAGACAATAACATGAGTGGAAATTTCTACTACAAATACAGATGAAAACTTCTAAGCAAAATTCAGCAACTCGAATCCAGAAGCACAGAAAGCACTACGAGGCATTGCTGGGTGACCCCAGGCATTCGAGCACGATCAACTTTCTAAGATTCATGAATGTAACTCACCACACTGACAGACTTTTTTAAAATGTAGAAAAAGCATTTGGTAAAATTTAACACCTAAGTATGATTTTAAAAACTCAGTAAGTTAGGAATAGAGCTGTCCTTATTCTTTTTTTTTTTTTAAAGATTTTATTTACTTATTTGAGAGAGAGAGCATGAGAGGGGAGAAAGTCAGAGGGAGAAGCAGATTCTCCAAGGAGCAGGGAGCCCGATGTGGGACCCGATCCCAGGACTCTGGAATCATGACCTGAGCTGAAGGCAGTCGCCCAACCAACTGAGCCACCCAGGCGCCCCAAGCTGTCCTTATTCTGATAGAGATTCAAAAACTAATAAAGTAAACCCCGTCCTGTGATACTGTACTTTATTACAGGAAATACAGATTTGGTCTCACTCCCATTTCTGGCTCATGGTCCCCAAAACACTGATGCCGGTGTCTTTGATTATGTTAGTGACTCGACTGTGGCTGGTTGCCAAGAAGCAAGCCAGGGGCCGGAGGGACGGAACTCCCAGTCTCACCCAGACCTCTGGGGAGGAAAGAGGGGCTGGAGGCTGAGTCGATGGACAATGGCCAAGGAGTTAATTAAGCACGCCTGTGTAATGAAGCCTCCACAAAAATCCAACGGGACAGGGTTCAGAGAGCCACCAGGCTGGTGAACACGTGGACTTTCAGGAACAGTGATGCGCCAGTGAGAGCGTGGAAGCCGCCCACCCTTCCCACACACCTCGCCCCTGTGCCTCTCTGCCACCGGGCTGTTCCTGAGCTGTGCGTGTTTGTAATACACCAGCAATCCAGTGAGGTGTTTCTCTGAGTTCTGTGAGCCATTCTAGAAAATCAATCAAACCTAAGGGCCGCTGGGACCTCTAATCTGTAGCCAGTCAGTGAGAAGCACCGGTGAAAACCCGGGCTCACGCGGACGTCTGACCCCGGAGGAGGAGCCAGTCCTGTGGGACGCAACACCCCTGGGGAACGTGACGCTTTCTCCAGGCAGCTCCAGGGCTGAGCTGAGTGCGCTGCGGGCATCACAGAGCCCCTCGCCGCACTGGAACTGGGAGGAGAAACCCTCAAAGACATGGTAAATCCATTTCCTACAAGATCAAGAATGATCACGGAAAGCAAATAAAAACTAGACAGAGGAACAGACGTAGAGACCGACAGAGCAAATGTGGTCAAACGTTAACAACTGGGTCATCTGGACGGAGCACATGTGGAAATCCTGTGTATTATTTTTGTAAGACTTTGTACATTTGAAATTACCTGGGCACTGGAAAGCTCCTAAAATAATAAAAATAAACAAAACCAAGAAGAAGGACATCTACCAGCACTGCTCCGACTCCACACTCTACTGGGAGTGCTAACTGGCACCATCAGACCAGAACTGCAGTCTGAGGGTCAGAAAGGAAGAGATAAAACTGTCCCTGCTTGCAGGTCCCAGGACTTAGACTACTAGGACGACGGCAGAGCTCAGCAAGGCGACTCTGTGAGGCCAGACACTCGGTCACCTGCCCTCGTATACAGACGTGGCGATTACAAAGAGAACCCCACTGACGAGGGCGTCAGAGAGTCAGTCACCAGTGACCCGGGGGAACCTACAAAACATGGGCAGGACCTCTACATGAAAAATACAGTTTCACTGAGACTTTTTATTAAAAAACTAAATGAACAGAGTGATATACTGTATTCACAAATAAGAAGGCACAATACTGGGAAGGTGTCCTTTCTCATCAAATCGATCTACAGAGTCAATGCAAGTGCAATTAACATCCCAACATTATTTTTCATGAAATTTGATGATTCTGAAGTTTACATTAATGAATAAATGGCCAGGGCACCTGGGTGGCTCAGAAGGTTAAGCCTCTGCCTTTGGCTCAGGTCACAGTCTCGGGGTCCTGGGATCAAGCCCCCATCAGGCTCTCTGCTCAGTGGCGAGCCTACTTCCCCCTCTCTCTCTGCCTGCCTCTCTGCCTGTGATCTCTCTCTGTCACATAAATTAAAAAAAAAAAAAACTAAAAATAAAAGAATAAATGGCCAAAATTATCCAGAATGCTTTTGAAGAGAAGCATGAGGGAGTGACTCGCCCTACTGGTTTCGAGGATTTATGAAGAAATCACGTAACCGAGCAGCATACGAGAGGTAAGCTGGCCAAAGGCACAAACCCAGAAAGAGATTTCGTGCACATGTCCACTCTGGGGTGTGGGGTGTCAGACTGATGGAGAAAGGAAGGTAGAAAGAAATGATGCAGCACATGAAAAAACAGGACACTGAATCCCTCCATACTCACACCACTTATTTAAAAAAAATTTAGGGGCGCCTGGGTGGCACAATTGGTTAAACATCTAACTCTTGGTTTGGGCTCCAGTTGTGATCTCAGGGTCATGAGATGGAGCCCTGCACTGGGCTCTGTGCTCAGCATGGAGCCTGCTTGAGACAATCTCTCCATCCCTCCTCTGCCTCTTTCCACCAAAATAAATAAGTCTTAAAAAAAAAAAGTTAAAAAAAATTTTTTAAATGCAAGAAAAAAGCCAACTCCAGAAGAAAGTGGAATTAAATATCAAAACCTAAACTAAGAGGGGTGCCTGGCTGGCTCGGTTGGAGAAGCACTTGGCTCTCGGTCCAGAGTTGGGAATTCAGGACCCACACCGAGTGCAGAGATCACTTAAAAATAAAATCTTTAAAAAAAAATACAAAGAACTGCAAAATCATAGAAGTACAAAGCCCCCAAAATGGACAAATGGCATCTACAGACATTTCACAGCAAAGGTTATACATTCAGCCAGTAAGCACCAGAGACAGTCCACGTTATTAGCAACCAAGGAAATACCACTGGAGAGGAGAGGAGAGGCCGTTTCACACTCAAAGGCCCCACACCAAACCACGTGACAAGGCTGGCTCGGAAGGAGGCGGGGCCCAGCCACTCCTAGCACTGCTGGGAGGAATGTCCCCAACTGGGCCTGTGGCAGCAGCATACCCTCTCCCAAGGTTGAACACTTACACACCCAATGACCTGGCGAGGCCACCCACCCAGAAAAGAGAAGAGCATGGAAATGTTCTAGGCAGCACAGGACACAATTTTTTTTTAAAGATTTTTATTTATTTCACAGACAGAGATCACAAGTAGGCAGAGAGGCCGGAAGAGAGAGAGGGGGGGAAGCAGCCTCCCTGCCGAGCAGAGAGCCTGACACAGGGCCTGATTCCAGGACCCCGGGACCATGTCTGGAGCCGAAGGCAGAGGCCCCAACCCACTGGGCCACCCAGGCGCCCCAGGACACAATGTTTTAAAAGGCGAGGGGGAAAAGAGAAAAAAAAATCTGGAAACTGAAATGTCCCTCAGTGGGAGAGTGGATGAAAAAATTCGGGTGTTTTCACACAGTAAGGCTGGAAAACAGACAAGATAAATCAGTATTGGCAACATGCAATATAAATAAACCTTAGCAATATTATGTTAATGAAAAAGGAAATTGCAGAAAATTACACACAGCATGATACCCTATGAAATTAAAAACTATTGGGGTGCCTGGGTGACTCGGTCGCTGGGCATCTGCCTTCAGCTTCGGTCATGATCCCAGGGTTCTGGGATCGAGTCCTGCATTGGGCTCTCTGCTCAGTGGGAAGCCTGCTTTCCCTCTCCCTCTGCCACTCCCCCTGCTTGTGTTCCAGCTCTCACTGTCTCTCTCTGTCAAAATAAATAAATAACTTTTTAAAATAAATTTAAAAATTAAATTAAAAACTATTAAAATTAAAATATCTACTTTTTAGAAATACAAGTAATTACAATAAAACTGTGCAAAAAAAAACCCAACA
The DNA here is from genome assembly GCF_922984935.1 of Meles meles. Taxonomy (NCBI): domain Eukaryota; kingdom Metazoa; phylum Chordata; class Mammalia; order Carnivora; family Mustelidae; genus Meles; species Meles meles. The sequence continues at coordinate 347,922 of NC_060076.1, forward strand.
AGGGAATGATGGGTACAAGATTCAGACTGATGACTGAGTTTTCCAAACAGATGTGTGTGTGCGTGTGTGTGCCTGTGTGTGTACGTATTTTTTAAATGTGTCAAAAAAGATTATCTGGGTCATGAAATTATGAGCAATTTTCTCTGCATTAATATAAAAAATAAATGTCACTTAAATACCTATATTTTTTGCATCCCTTTAAGATTTCCCTTATGCAAGAAAAAAAAGATTTCCCTTATGCAATCTTACAAAAATCTACCTGTCAATTCCTAAGTATTCATCCAAATATTTATAATGAAAATGTTTTAGGAAAAAACATTTATATACTTTGTTTCAATTCACAAACAAATTTCTGAGGCCTCAATCATCAAGACAGTAATGACATTAAAACCTGTAAATACTAAAGAGCACAATCAGGAATGTTCTGTATGTTGGGATTTGGTAGAACCTCATGGTAGAAAAGTAAACAGAAACAATTTTTAGAAAACAGTAGATGCAAGATAAAAAGCAACTTACAAATGCGTGCACAGGGACTGACGCTTACATGTGAATTCATCACGTATATCTGCAGAACCGTCTACAAGGAGCTGAAGCCCTGCCCACGGCAGGCGCTGAGACTACAGAGAACAGAGACACATCAAGAGCACATTCTAAAATGAAGGGACAGGGCAGGACGCCACAGCCCTTAAAGAAACATGAAAAAAACGAAAGACAACTTCAGATAAATAAACCAAGGCAGAGAGAGAGAGAAAGGGCAGGAAGCCGCTTTCGGTGCGATGAAGGTGGAACAAGAACCGTCTGAGCACAAGGACAGCAAGGGCTCAAGCCACACAGAGAGGAGCCCCATGGGTACTGGGCCAGGCTGGTCCACTGGCCCCTTACAAGGGGCTACGCCTTCGGATTACGGCAGCGATTTTAAGGGAGGGGAGGGAGTACTCTCAGAGTAGTTTTGCTCTAGTGTTTAAGGACCCCTGTGGATTCCTGCTACAGAATGAATCATACAGGCAAGAGGAAGTAACCAGAATCCTGCAAGGGTCCCAGAGACTGAGGTGTGACCGACTTCGAGCTCAGGGAAGTGGTGAGATTCCAGCCACACCCTCTTTAAACAGGTGGTTCTCAATCAGGGGCAATTTGTGTCCCCACCCACAAGGTACTTTTCCTCGTCGTGAAGGGGTCAGGAGGCCAGTGCCTGGCGTCTAGTGGGTAGGGGTCCGCTAGATCTGCTGCACTGCACAGGACAGCCCTGTGACCATGGCTAGGGCCACACTGTCTCTACCCTATGCGAGTCTGGGAAAGCCTCCCAAGACTCCCTCCCCGGGACCCACATCTCCTGGGTTAACGTCCTCTCCACCATACTGACACTTCTACATTTGTATTTCCAGCTCAGACCTCCTTCCACCTAAACATCTCCACTTGGATGTGTATTAACATATCTAACACCAAGCTCGTGATCCCCACAAACCTGCTGCTCCTTGGTGCACCCCATCTCACTTCACCACCACTGTAAGAGCTGAAGCACAAGGCCCCAAAATCTATTTCCTCTCTTTCATGCCACAAACTACACCTGATACCTCAGCAAATCCTTTTGGCTTCCCCTTCCAACGTATTTCCAGAACCTGACCACTTCTCAAGACCTCATCCTCAACTCCTCTCTCACTTCCCAAACCTGAGGGTTCCATCTTCACGACAGACCCTGAATCTGACCTTTCTCAGTGTTTCCACAAGCCACGTCTCCAGCAGCTGACCACACAGCAGTTTCATGTCATCTGATTCCCAACACACAACAAGAACGGCCCTGCTCAAACTGAAGTCAGAACCTTCTATGTTACCCAGAAGGGCCAGGCCCTGACCTCCCGTCCCCACCTCACACCTCGGCAGTGACGCCGGCCTCCTTGCGGACTCCCCCAGACCGCGTGCCACCTGCCTTCCACACCCGTCCTCTGTGTTCTCTGCTGGGGAATGAGGTCTGTCCAGCTGGCTCGCTGCTCCACCCCTGGGCATGGTACAGGACAGGCACCCAGCGAGCGTCTGCTGACTGAGCAGACGCAGCTGCAGACGCAGGTGCCGACGGCGTGTGCACAGCCACTGGCACCCAGCAGGGCCTGCCCACATCGCCCCGCCCCCCTGGGATGGTTCTAGCTCACACTCTGGAACCCTGGCCCAGCCTGGCTCCCAGGCAATCACCGCCAATAGTCTTTACTTATCAGGAAGGGAAAAGTAAAAGGAGATTTTGAAAAAGGTATCACCACCTTCACTTGAAGTTCTCACTTCCTTCCAGTTTCTCTTCACGTGCACATTTTACATGTTCGTGAGCGGCATCTGTAGCTTCCCTCACACATCCCCCCCGTGTGTCCGCGTCTCCACACTGTCACACGAAGAGCAGTGCGGCACTTCAGGAAGCTGACCGGTCATACGGCGTTTCGGCATTTTCGATTCACGATCATCGGTGAGTTTTCAGTTTCCCCCCACTCTGGAAAACACGGTGATGTCTTCATAAGGGATCGCTCCGCGGGTTTCATCCATTAATTGTTCAACGGTACTCACTGAGCATCGAATACAAAGCACACTCCTCTCTTCAGCTAAAGCCCTAAAGAGAAGGTACGTGGGTCCGTGGGTCACAACAGCTTTCGGTCTCTGTGACCAGCCTCCACAGGCTAGGCTGCCAGCCCAGCATTCTAGAACAATCGGCAGTGGGTTCCTTCCTGTGGGTATCCCATGGCCCTCAGCGTCCCTGACACCTGCTTCTGCCCCCCACTCCTCATGGCCTTGTAGGAAACATCATCACCACCACCCAGCTCACACTCTGACCACCCTGTGGGCTCTAGCCATGTGCCCACTGCCTACACCTTCCAACTACGAAACGTCTCCCAGTGTCTGTCCATCCAGTAACACATTCTGGCCATGGACACGCCCAACCTTTCTACAAGTCTTCAGGTCTGTGCTGCCTCCCTGTCCACACTCTCCCATCTGGCCCATGCCACTAGGACCCAATTATGTCTGTTAGTCTGCTACTCAGTTTGGATGTCAACAAATATCTGCTCATGTTCCCTGGCATTAGGTATACACATGACTCCATTCAGGAATCCTGTATGTATATTTTTAAAGTTTTTGTTTTAGTTCCAGCTAGTTAACACTATAATCGTAGACTCTGGTGTGACTCAACACTTCTGGACGCCACCCGGTGCTCATCACAAGAGCACTCCTTAATCCCCCAGTCTATCTCTTGGTTACCTCTCTTTTTTTTCCCTTTCCCCGTTTTGTTTTTTAAATTCCACATATAAGTGAAATCATATGGGATCTTTCTTTCTCTGACTTATTTCACTTAGCGTAATACTCTCTAGCTCCATCCACGTCTTTGCAAATGGCAAGATTTCATATTTTTTTAAGATTTTATTTATTTGAGGGGCGCCTGGGTGGCTCGGTGGGTTAAAGCCTCTGCCTTCGGCTCAGGTCATGATTCCAGGGTCCTGGGATCGAGCCCCGCATCGGGCTCTCTGCTCTGCCAGGAGCCTGCTTCCTCCTCTCTCTCTCTGCCTACTTGTGATCTCTGTCAAATGAATAAATAAAAATCTTCCAAAAAATTTTTATTTATTTGACAGAGTGATCACAAGTAGGCAGAGAGGCAGGCAGAGAGAGAGAGAGGAGGAACTAGGCTCTCTGCCAAGCCGAGAGCCTGATGCGGGGCTCGATCCCACGACCCTGAGGACATGACCTGAGCCAAAGGCAGAGGCTTAACCCACTGAGCCACTCAGGCACCCAAGATTTCATTTTTATGGATAATATTCCATTGTATACGTACATTCCATATCTTCTTTATCCATCTGTCTAGTGACGATCAGCTGGGCTGTTTCCATCGTTTGGTTACTGTAAATAATGCTGCTGCAAACATCGGGGTGAATGTATCCCCCTGAATTAGTATTTCTGTATTCTTCAGGTAAATAGCTAGTGGTGTGATGGCTGGATCGAAGGCAGCTTTCTTCTTAACTTCCTGAGGAACCTCCATACTCTTTCCCAGAGCAACTGTGCCAGCTCGCATTCCCACCAACAGAGCAAGAAGGTTTCCTTTCTCCACATCCATGACAATACCTGTTGTTTCTTGTGCTGTTGATTTTAGCCATTCTCACAGGTGTGAGGTTACATATCACTGTAGTTTTGGTTTGTATTTCCCTGATGATGAGTATCTATTTTTTTTAAAAGACTTTATTTTTAAGATTTTATTTATTATTTGACAGACAGAGATCACAAGTAGGCAGAGAGGCAGGCAGGGGGGGGGGAAGCAGGCTCCCCTAAAAAGACTCTATTTCTAAGTACTCTCTACACCAACATGGGACTCGAACTTACAACCCCATGATCAAGAGTTGCATGCTCTCCTGACTGAGCCAGCCAGGTTCCCCAAGCATCTTTTCATGTGTCTGTTGGCCATCTGGATGTCTTCTTCAGAAAAATGTCTGTTCATGCCTTCTGTTTTTTATCTGGATTATTCCTTTCATTTTTATAAGTTCTTTATATATTTAAGATACTAATCAGGGATCATTATATTTAAAAGAAACTCAGGGGTGCCTGGGTGGCTCAGTCATTAAGCATCTGCCTTTGGCTCAAGTCACGATCCCAGAATCCTGGAATCAAGCCCCACATCAGGCTCCCCAGGCTCCCTGCTTGGCAGGAAGCCTGCTTTCCCTCTCCCACTCCCCCTGCTCGTGTTCCTGCTCTCACTGTCTCTCTCTCGCTTTCAAATAAATAAATAAAATCTTTAAAAAAAAAAAAAAAGAAGAAGAAAACTCAGCATAATCCCTATCAGAATCTCAGATGTCCTCTTTGTAGAAATTGGCAGGCAAAAAAAAAAAAGAAGAAGAAGAAGAAGAAGAAGAAGAAGAAGAAGAAATTGATAGGCAACCCTAAAATTCACATGGAAACCAAAGAGTCCCAGAAGAGTCAAAATAATCTTGAAAAAAAAAAAAAGTTGGAGAACTCATACATTCCTTAATACAAAACTTACCCTAAAACTACAGTAATTAAGACAGTGTCATACTGGCATAAAGACCGACATGTCGTCACTGGAATACAACTCAAAGTCCAGAACAATCCCATGTATCTGTGGTCAACTGATTTTCAGGAAAGACCCCGAGGCCATTCGGTGGTTACAGAAGAGTTCAGTAGTCGGTGCTGGGACAAGCAGGTGTCCACACGCAGAACAATGACCCCGAACCCGTCTGACACCACATACAAAAATTAATTTAAAATGGATCAAAGAGGGGCGCCTGGGTGGCCCAGTGGGCCTCTGCCTTCGGCTCAGGTCACGATCTCAGGGTCCTGGGATCAAGCCCGGCATTGGGCTCTCTGCTTGGTGGGGAGCCTGCTTCCCCCTCCCTCTCTCTGCCTGCTGCTCTGCCTACTTGTGATCTCTGTCAAATAAATAAATAAATAAAAGCTTTAAAAATAAAAAACAAAATGGATCAAAGAGCTGATTATAGGAGCTAAAACTATAAAACACTTAAAAGAAAACTCGGACAGGGCGCCTGGGTGGCTCAGTCCATTAAGTGTCCAACTTGATTTCAGCTCAGATCATGATCTCAGGGTCGTGAAATCGAGCCCCTCATCGGGCTCTGTGCTGAGCATGGAGCCTGCTTGAGATTCTCTCTCTCTCTTTCTCCCTCTCTCACTCCCTGCCCCTACTTGCATACATGCTCACTCTCTTAAAAAAAAAAAAAAAAAAAAAAAGGAAGACAAAGAAGAAAACATAGGGGGGCGCCAGGGTGACTCAGCTGGTTAAACGACTGCCTTTGGCTCAGGTCATGATCCTGGAGTCCCAGGATCGAGTCCCACATCGGGCTCCCTCTGCTTCTCCCTCTGACCCTCCCCCTTCTCATGCTCTCTCTGTCTCTCTCTCTCTCTCAAATAAATAAGTAAATAAAATCTTTAAAAAGGAGAAGAAAACAGAGGCATAAATCATCATGACCTAGAATTTGGCAATTTTTTAGAAAAGATTTTTTATTTATTTGAGAGAGAGCGAGTGTGCACACAGAGTAGGAGGGTAGGGGAGAAGGGAAAGGGAGAGGGAGAATCTCAAGCAAGCTCCATGCTCAGCATGAAGCCCAAGAGGAGACTCCATTCCTCGACCCTGAGATAACAACCAGAGCCAAAATCAAGAGTCAGACACTTAACTAAAAGTGAGCCACCCAGCGCCCCTTGGCAATTCTTTTTTTAAGATTTTATTTATTTATATGACAGACAGAGATCACAAGCAGGCAGAGAGGCAGGCAGAGAGAAAGAGAGAGGAGGAAGCAGGCTCACTGCCGAGCAGAGAGCCCAATGCGGGGCTCGATCCCAGGACCCTGAGATCATGACCCGAGCTGAAGGCAGAGGCTTAATCCACTGAGCCACCCAGGCACCCCCGCCTTGGCAATTTTTATATGACTGCCCCAAAGCATATGCAACAAAAGAAAAATACACAAATTAGACATAATCAAAATTAAAAATGTTTGTGCTTCAAAGACTACCACCAAAAAAGTGACAACACAAACCCACGAAAAGAAAAATATTCACAAGTCGTGTAACTGATAAGGAACCTACATTTACAGTATATAAAGACAACATACAATTTGATAACAAAAAGACAATCAAATTTAAAAATAGGAAAAGGATCTGAATAGAAATTTATCCAATGAACATATACAGATGACCAATAAGGACAAGAAAAGATGTTCAACAGCATTAATCTCTAGGAAAATGCAAATCAGCACCCCACTGAGATGCCAACTTCACACCCACAAGGTCAACTGTAATCAAAAAGATGGACCGTAGGGGCGCCTGGGTGGCTCAGTGGGTTAAGCCACTGCCTTCCGCTCAGGTCATGATCTCAGGGTCCTAGGATCGAGCCCCACATCAGGGTCTCTGCTCAGTGGGGAGCCTGCTTCTCCTTCTCTCTCTGCCTGCCTCTCTGCCCACTTGTGATCTGTATCCATCAAATAAATAAATACAATCTTTAAAAAAAAAAAAAAAAGATGGACCATAGCAAGTGCTGATGCTGACACAGAGAAATGGGAACCCTCACAGACTGCTGATGGGGTTATAAAATTGTGTGATCACTGCAGGACACATTCTGGCAGTCCCTCATATGGTTATCTCCACCCGAGGTAACTGTAGATTCCCATGAAGCATGAGAAATAACAGACTGCCTTGTACACTTTGTCCAGGGTATGAGCTTCCCAGGGCTGCTGTACCACAAACAAAGTACCACAAACTGGATGGCTTAAAACAAAATAAACTGTTTTCATCCATTCACAGTCCTGGAGGTCAGAAGTCCAACATCACGGCGGTGCCAGAGCCGTGCCCTCTCCGAAGCCTCTGGGAAGAGCCCTTTCTTGCCTCTTCTAGCTTCTGGCGGCCACCCCGGGTCTTCCTTGGCTCACAGGTGTGACGCTCCGATCTCTGCCTCTGTGCACACATGGCAAGCTTCTTTCCCGTGTCTGCGTCTGTCCTCCTCTTAAGAGAACACCAGTCACTGAACACAGGGCACACTTAAATCCAGGATGATTTGATCTGGAGATCCTTGATAAATTACACTGGCGAAGACCCTGCATCCAAACAAGGTCACATTCTGGGCTTCCTGACGAACATGAACTTGGGAGGACACTATTCAACCTACTAATATCCAGTTTCCTCCACTATAATACTTGGCAAAACAAGAGAATACTGTCGTCACCAGGATACTGAACTGCACTGACACACCCCACTAACCCTATTCAGATCTCCTCACCTTTACTCGTCTTCACATATAAGGCATCTGGGCTCCATTCGACACAATTCTGTCACCTGTTCTAGTTCACCCATCTACTTCAATCGTCAAGATACTGAGCAGTTCCATAACCTACTGTTTAAAGGATCAGTTGGCTTTGGGGCAAAGAATGGATAGGACAGGTACAGCATGGAAACAGAAAAACTAGGAAGACCAGTCAAGGAGTACCTGCTATAATCCAAGAAAGGCCCAGTGAAGACTTGGGTGCAAGCAGTGACATGTTAGAGGGACAGCGGCGGTGGCACTGAGCGGCTGTCCTGTGGGTACAGCCAAAAGGACTTTCTGATGGACTGAACAGAAGATACACGGAAGAGCAAAACTGAGAATGACTCCTTGTCAGTATTCTTAAAAGGAAAAATGTAAATTTTTATATTGACTTGGGAGAACTAACATTATGATGTCCAAGAACAGGAAGTACCTTTCCATGGTTCAGGTCTTTTGTTTTGGGAAACAGTATTTTACACTATTTCTTTTTTTGTACATAATTAAACTCACTTCAGAGTATTTTATCTTTCCTGGTGGTGGTGTAAAGGGCGTTACTGTTTGGTATATTTGAAGGCTACTGATTTTTTTTTTAAGATTTTATTTATTTATTTGACAGAGAGAGACACAGTGAGAGAGGGAACACAAGCAGGAGGAGTGGGAGAGGGAGGAGCAGGCTTCCTGCCAAGCAGGGAGCCTGATGCAGGGCTTGATCCCAGGACCCTGGGTCATGACCTGAGCCGAAGGCAGATGCTTGACGACTGAGCCCCCGGCGCCCCGAGGCTACGTATTTTTAGATGCCAATTTTATATTTAGTTCCTTTACTAAATGATCTCATCATCTGCATTTTAGCACTGACTCTCCAGGTACACTTATCTCACTGGCAAAGAGTTTTACTGTTTACCATTTCTTTTCTTTTTTTTTTTTAAAGATTTTATTTATTTATTTGACAGAAAGATCACAAGTAGGCAGAGACAGGCAGAGAGAGGAGGAAGCAGGCTCCCCACCAAGCAGAGAGCCCGACATGGGAGGCTCGATCCCAGGACCCTGAGATCATAACCTGAGTCGAAGGCAGAGGCTTAACCTACTGAGCCCCCCCAGGCGCCCTACCATCTATTTTCTAATTCTTTTGCCTCTAATAGTTCTTCTCTGATTATACTGCTTAATCCCACCAATAAAATGCTGACGATTAACGGAGATGATAAGCAGCCTAACTTTGTTACTGACCTTCGTGGGAATGCCTCCCAGGCTTCCCCAGTTAAGTAAACTGGATGAGTGAATGATGGGTGGACAGACAGGAGGGAGAGGGGAGGAGGAAGCATGGGATGAATGGGTAAGGGGTAGGACAGATGATGTCAGTTAGACAGACTGAAATCTGGAAGATCCTGTCCCAGCTGAACTGTGGCACAACTCTAGCCCCGCTAACAGCGCAACTGTATGTAGCCTTATTTAAGAGACCCTGACCCGGAGGTCCCAGTCTGAGGTCCTAACCACAGAAACTGCGCGATAATAAATTTCTGCTCTTTGAAGCTGCCAAATCTGAGGGACACACGTGACTCCTCAGGTAATGAAAACATCCACAATGCTACCTGCACAGGGTTCTTGTCAAAACTGTATAATCTGTATCCAATCATGAGGAAACAAAGCAGATACATCCAGACTGTAGGTCACTGGACAGAGCAAATGACCTGGGTGCCTCAAAACTGTATATGTCATGAAAGATTTAAGGGGACATGGGGCTGGGCCTGTTCCAGACTGAAGACAAAAACCCATACAACCAGATGCCAAGCACTACCTGTGATTTTTTACGTCTATGAAGGACACATGGAGACTAACTGGGAAATCTGAGTATGAACGATATACTGTATGTACAGACTGATAATAGTATCACATCGATATTGAATTTCCTGAATTTAACTACTATGCTGTGATTACATGAGAATTTCCTGGTTTTTAGGAGATACCGAAGCCTTGGGGTGAAGGAACATATAACACAAGCAACTTGTTCTCTGCGGGGCATTAATAGCAGTAACACACCAGAGAGAGAGTGAGAAGAATGATAAACTCATTGATGAATCTAGGTGAAGGGTATATGAGTGCTCACTGAATACTCTTTGACATCTTCTAAAAGTTTGACAATTTTCAAAATAAAAAGTTGGAAAAATCTTTAGGGTTACTACTCTGATTTAAATTTAGTTTGTTTATTTCCCAAGTTTACATTCAAAACTTTAAGTTACTTTCTTGATGTTAGAAGAGCTAAAGTAAATAATGAAATACTTCCTTGTAGAAGATCAGCAGATCCAGCAAGTCAGGTAACAAGGCATTAAAAGCTATTAAACAAAACCAGAATAAGTCCTATTATAAAAACTACTACAGGGGGGCGCCTGGGTGGCTCAGTGGGTTAAAGCCTCTGCCTTCGTCTCAGGTCATGATCCCAGAGTCCTGGGATCAAGCCCCACATCAGGCTCTCTGCTCCGCAGGGAGCCTGCTTCCTCCTCTCTCTCTGCCTGCCTCTCTGCCTAGTTGTGATTTCTCTCTGTCAAATAAATAAAATATTTAAAAAAAAAAAAAAAAACTACTACAGGGCACCTGGGTGGCTCAGTCAAGCCATTAAATGTGCCCACTCTTGGTTTTGGCTCAGGTTGTGATCTCAGGGTCGTGGGACTGAGCCCCTCATCAGACACCGTACTGAGCACAGAGGCCCCTTGAGATTCCCTGTCCCTCTCCCTCTGTCCTTCTCGCCTCCCCGTGTGCTCACACACAAGCTCTCACACATGTTCTCTATCTCCCTAAAATAAATTTAAAAATCTTTAAAAAAAAAAAACCCTACTGCAACAGAAGTACCAGCATGGAAACGTCTCAATCAGAGTCACACTCCTGCAACAGCCTTCAGGACACAGCCTCTAGCCAACAAGCAAAACCCGTCAGTGATTCCAACAGAGACTCAGCTAAAAGGTCCTAGAACGAAATCCCACAGGACAGCCCGCAGGTCCTCATACAACTTTACCAGGAATGGTGACTGACTGGGTTTCCCAGCTGACAGCCCTGTCACAGGACGAGTGCCTTCCCCAAAAGGAGGCAGGGGAGGGGTGTGTCCACAGAAGGGCCCTCCAGGCAGAGGAACATGGAGCACAGGACCCCAGTTCATCTACAAAACAGCCAGGGGGCCACAGGGCCTGGAGCCTGAGCCGGGGGAAGAGGTAGGAAAAGACACTAGACAGCCCAGGGCCTGGTGCCACACACAGCCTTGCTGGCCGGGGAAACACCCCACGGACACACTAGGTGCCTGAGCAGAGATCATGGAGGCCGTGGCGAAGCAGGAAGGAGAGGCGGCATGGACCCCAGCAACAGCCCCGGTGGTGGGTGTCAGATGACTCTACAGACAGACAACCCCCGTTTCCGAGGACTGGTTTCTGCAGATGAAGCCAGTCACTACAGGATGAGCTCAGAGGCTAAGTCAGAGCTCCAGGTGCACACACTGGGCTGAAGGCGCCCATCAGCCCTCCCAATACTCAATCCGCCCCCAAACCTGGAGACCAGACAAAGGTGAGGCTAGGGGTGCCTGGGGGGCTTAGTGGTTAAATGTCCACCTCAGCTCAGGTCATGATCCCAGGATCCTGGAATTGAGCTCCGCATCGGGCTCCCTACTCCACGGGAAGCCTGCTCCTCCCTCTCCCGCTCCCGCTCCCCCTGCTTATGTTCCCTCTCTCGCTGTGTCTCTCTCTGTCAAATAAATCATATCTTTAAAAAAAAAAAAAAAAAAGAAGGTGAGGCTGGGGTCCACACAGCACTGGCTGAGGTCACTCAGCGAAAGGACACAGAACAGGGGGACCAGGATGAGGTCCTGGGGCACTTGAGTAGCCAGAGGTCAGGCTGCAGAGGAAGGTCCTGCAAACAAGACGGAAAACAGACCCAACCAGGTAGGTAACACCAGACGTGTGAGGCGTTCTGGAAGTGCACTGAGGAAACCGAGCACTTCTCTCTTCGTGAGCTGCGTCAAGTGATGTCAAGAGGCCTGGTAAGATGAAGGCTGAGAACCGACAGACTTGGTAACACCTAGGATAATGCCCAACGGGTAGGCTTGGTAGGTCCTGAAGACAGCAAAAGAAGAATGAAGTCTGAGTCGCCAGGACCTAACTGACAGAAAAGCAAACAAGCGCATGAGCACAAACACCTCATGTCTGCAAAGCCAGAGGGACAGGATGTGCAAACTGGAAAGCAGCAGGAGTCTGGTTCCAGCCCGCCTCTATGCCCAAGAGGTGTGTGGCAATGTCGGACCAGACCCCAGACCTCCCACCATGCCAGAGCCCAGTGCCACACTCACCCCCGAGGGCTGCAGGTGCACACACCCTGCACCCTACCGGGCTCCGGTTGCCAGCAGCTCTGATCCACACACGGCACCTGCACTCGACTCCCCAGCTGAGGAGCCACCCGCCAGCCCCTCTCCAACTGCCGACTAATCTCTCCTAAGCCTTTGCTCCCTTATCCATAGAATGGGGGCATTTCTCCAGCCTTCCACTAAGTCCTCTTACTCTTTGACCCTTTTCTTGGAGAATTCATCTCTCCTCCTCTCCCCCAGATTACAGGATTCTCATCCTAGATACTTGAAAAATTACTGCAAACTCCAAACGTTCATGCTAGGGCAGCATTGCCCAACAAAAACAGAGGACGAGCCCTAAGTATAATTTTATAAATTTTCCAGCAGTCAAAGTAAAAAAGAGTAGAAAAAGGAGTAATTTTAATGAATTTTACTTAACCCAATACATACCCAAAATATTATCATTTCAACATACAATATAAAATAATTAATACTTAAAAAGTACGAAGTATCTATAAACCAGTGTACATTTCACACAGCACACTCCAGTTTGGTGTGGACACGTTTCAGGTGTTCAAAGACTAAAAGCGGCTGCAGCCGCTTGCTGGGAGACGGAGGCCACGTCTCCAGTCCCATCTGCACAAGCGGAGAAGCCAACCTTTCTCCAAGACTCCATGTGGGACCCTGAGCAAGACACCTGTGGTATCAGTCGGCGGCAGGCACGAACACACCGGAAGCTTCCTCTAACCAACCCTCTAACTAAACAGTGAAGAATTTCCTCTTCGCTGCTTCTGTAACATTTTCTCTCTCTGAATAGCAAGTATCAAACTGTAATTGTGCGCCTGGTTCTCAAAACTAGAACCAAAGAGCCTCCTAACAAGGCCCCATGTGTATCTTCAGGTGGCTCCAAGGTCAAAAGCTGACAAACAAAAGGCATTAAATGTCCCAAAAACAAACTAATAAAGAAACAAATGCCTGAATAAATGGTTCCTGTCTACATCTGGACGCCAGTGAGCTCCAAAACACTTACCCTAGGCCACCACCAAGGGGAGGGGGGCATCCATAAGCCAATTTTGATTCCTTCACCTTTTTCATGAAGTTTTACAACATTTATAGATCACCTAAAATGTGCCGGTGTAGGAAACCAAGAAAAGCGACTGCCCAACCTTCGAGCAGTTTCCGGTCTAGTCATTAACACATTAACAAAAAAATAACGTATAAAGGAACCAGTAACTAAACACAAGGTATGTGGGGCACCTGGCTGGCTCACTAGGTAAAATACGGGTCTCTTAATCTCCAGGTCACAAGTTCAAGTCCCACGCTGTGTGGAAAGATTACTTAACAACACACCCACACACACCCACACACACCCACACACAACGTATGTGTTCTAACAAAGGACAGGGCGCTCTGGAACCCCAGGGAGCACATCTCCCTCAGAGGTCAGCAAACCAGAGCCTGCCTCCTGTTTCTCTACAGCCAAAAGCCGAAGATGTTTTTGTTTTTAAATTGTAAAAATCATCTGAAATTCGAATTCCAATACCCAGACACAGAGTAGCACAGAGCCTGGCTCACTTGTCCACACACGGTTTGTGGTCTGTTTCCTGCTACAAGGCAGAGCTCAGCAATGACGGGCAAACGCACCTGCACCGAGTGCTGCCCTTTAGCCGCTTTGTGACTGGACCTACTGGCACTGTCCTGGCCAGCGCACCCACCGGCGCACCCACCAGCGCACCCCCACCACACCTACAGAGGAGCAAAAGAATATTCGGGGTTTTGAATCTTAATGCTTTCTAATGTTTTAATGTTTTAAATTCACAGATTATGATGCTGCAGACTTCAAAAGCAAAGCACTAGGCCTATCGTGCAAAGACACCGTAACTACAGTATAAGACAACAGTAAAAAATGGGCATCACAGACAAAGCACACACCCCAGACGTCACAATTCACAGGAAAGCAATAACCAGAAAAGTCAGAAAATTCTAAGAAGCTCAACAACTCCAAATAAGATGAACTCAAAGAGATACTCACCCAGACACATCATAATCGAACTGCTGAAATCCAGAGGATTTTGAAAGCAACAAGAGAAAAGCAACTTAATGACGTATAAGAGAGACCCGCCATAAGATTAGGCGCTGATCTCTCATCAGAAACCACAGAGGCCAGAAGACAGTGGGATGACACACTCAAGTGTTGAAATAATGTCAACCAAGAATTCTACACACACCAAAGTACTTTTATAAATGAAGAAGAAATTAAAGCATTTAACATTAATAAAAGTGGGGCACCTGGGTGGCTCAGTGGGTTAAAGCCTCTGCCTTCGGCTCAGGTCGTGATCTCAGGGTCCTGGGATCCAGCTCCGCATCAGGCTCTCTGCTCAGCAGGGAGCTGCTTCCTCCTCCCTCTACCTGCTGCTCTGTCTACTTATGATCTCTCTCTCCCTCTGTCAAATAAATAAATAAAATCTTCTAAAAGTATATATTAGCAGAAGAATTTGTCACCGGCAGACCTACTCTGGAAGAAACGTTAAAGAAGTCCTCCAGGTTAGTCTAGAAGAGTAGAAATGCACTTTTAGTTGTGACTGTTTTCTTCGGCATGATTTCTTTTTAAGACTTCATTTATTTGTTTGACAGAGAAGAGTGAGGGAGAGCACAAGCAAGGGGAACAGAAGAGGGAGAGGGAGAAGCAGGTTCCCTGCTGAGCAAGGACCTCCCCGCCATGGCAGTGGGGCTCCATCCCAGGACTCTGGGATCATGACCTGAGGTGAAGGCAGGCGCTTCCAACTGAGCCACCCAGGGGCCCCTCTTCTGTATGATTTAAAAAACAACTGCGTAACACAACAATTATAACTGTACATCTGTGTGGACGGGCACACTGCATACAACAACATACAAAGATGGAACTTGTCTGACAATAACAACACAAGAAGAACAAAAGAAATGGAGCTACACAGGACCAAGTTTTTATATACTATTTTAATAAAACTGGTATTCATCCAAACTAGATTGCTACAAGTTAAAATATAAACTTTCTTTCCCCAAGGAAACAAATAAAAGTACAAACAATGAGGGAAGTAAAATGGCACACTGGAAAATATCTATTTAACACAAAAGAAAGTAATGGAGTAAGAGGAACAAGACATAAGATACATAGAAAATAAACACCAAACTAACATGTAACTCCTGCCTTTTCAGTAATTGTATTAGATATAAATGGATTAAATATTCCAATTAAAAAGCAGAGACCGATGGGTAAAAAAAATAGATGATCCAACTGTATGCTGTCTGCAAGACAGACCTGAGGTTGAAAGATATGAAGAGATTAAAAGTAAAGGCTGGGAGAAGGGCTACAAAGAGAAACCACAAACCACAAGCAGAAGGGCTACATGGCTATCAGACCACATGGGCTGCCAGAGACAGAGAAGGACACTTCATAATGATGAAAGGGTCATAAGTACAGGCCGATGTAACAACTATATACACACAACTAACAACAGAACCTCAAAACACATGACGCAAACGCCAACAAAACTGAAAGAAAAGGAAAATGAAAGAATACGCGGAGACTCCAGAACCCTACTGCCAGTAACAAACAGTATCACTAGGAGACAAGGAAGAGCGAGACAGACGCCACACCACAGCCCAGCTCCATCTGGCGCACGGAACAGCCGGCCTAAGGGTGGCACAGCACACGCTCTGTACAGGCATGCAGCAAACACTCTTCGAGACAGAACATTATCTGAGCCATATTTGTAAAACCTAACTAACGGAAGCTAAAGTTAAAGTATGCCCTCCGACTGTCAGGGAATTATGCTAAAAGTCAACGGAACACGAAAACCTAGGAAATAGCTAAACACTTAGAAATCAAACAATACACTTCTAAATAACGTCTGGGTCAGGTGCCTGGCTGGCTGGCTGACTGAGTCGGTAGAACGCAGACACTTAATCTCAGGATCGTCAGTTAAAGCCCCACACTGGGCACAGAGCCCACTTAAAATACAAATAAATGAATAATCAATCAACCAATTCATGGGTCAAAGATATCACCCGGGAAAACAGAAAATATTCTGGACTGAAAAGAATGAAAACACAGCAAATCAAAATTTATAGGAGACAGTTGGTTTTAGTTTTCTAGAGCTGCCATAACAGAGTATCATAACTGGGTGAATTAAAACAACAGAAATCATTGCCTCAATTCTGGAAGCCAGAAGTCCAAAGTCAAGGTGCCAGGTGGGCCATAACTTCTCTGCTGGCTCTAGGGAGGTCCTTCTTCCCTCTCCAGCTTCTGGTGTTTGCCGGGAAGCCTTGGTATTCCATGGCCTGTAGGAGGCCATAGAATGGCCAGGATATGGCTCTCCTTTCCCTTTACATCTTCACATTGTCCCCTCAGTACATGCCTGTCCTCACAAAGCACTTTCCTCTCTTATGCCAGCACCAATCGCCTGGTACTAAGAGGCATCCTACTCTGGACCTCATCTGAATTTGTCTACAATGACCCCATTTCCAAATAAGGTCACATCCTGAGGTATGGGGTGAGCAGAGGACTTCAACGTATTTTGGGGGCAGGAGGGGTCACAAATCAACCATAACACAGCTCAAAAAGTGCTTTGAGGGAAACGTATACCTCAGACTCCTACCTATATCAGAAAAGAACTCAAACCAAGACCCTAAGCTTCCACCTTAAAAAGCCAGGAAAAAGGCAAATTAAACCCAAAGCAAGCAAAAGAAAGTAAATAAAGATTACAGTGAAAATAAATGAACAGGAAATTAAAAAACAATAAAGAATATCAACAAAATGAAGTTACTTCTTTGAAACTTCAACATAACTCACAAACATCTGGTTAAACTGACCAAGAAAAACAGAAAGAAAATCCAAATTACTAACCAGGACTGAAAGAGGGGCTATTCACTACCCACCCTCTAAAAAGAGAGGGAATTATATGGGAACACTCTAAGCTACTGTGTGTCAACAAAGTAGAGGAAATGAACAAATTCCTAGAAAGACATAAAACACCAAAAGTGACTTAAGAATAGAAACCCTGAATACCTAAAACGAGTGAGGAAATTAATGGTGAAAAAAACTTCCAACACAGAAAAGCCCAGACCCAAACTCCTTCGGGGTGAATTCTACCAAACATCTAAAGAACAAATAACACCAATCCTTCACAAACACTTCCAAAAAAACAGAATATACTTCCCAACTCATGAAGCCGGTATCACCCTCACACCAAACACTCAAAGACGTCGACAAAAAAGAAAACCACAGACCAATGTAATATCCTTCATGAATACAGGTGCAAAAGTCCTCAACAAAATACTACCAAACCAAACGCAGCAAGACATAAGAAGAGTTAGAGATCATGACAAAGTGGATTTACTGCAGAAACACTGAAAAATCGATGCAATACATCATATTAATAGAATAAAGAATAAAGCCGTATGCTCATCACAACAAATGCATAAGCACTTAAAACTCAAAACCTTTTCCGATCAAAACCAAAACCAGGGGCGCCTGGGGGGCTCAGTGGGTTAAAGCCTCTGCCTTCAGCTTGGGTCATGGTCCTAGTGTCCTGGGATCGAGCCCCACATCGGGCTCTCGGCTCAGCGGGGAGCCTGCTTCCTCCTCTCTCTGTCTGTCTCTCTGCCTACTTGTGATCTCTGTCAAATAAATAAAATTAAAAATCTTTAAAAAAAAAAAAAAAAAAAAACCAATGGGGGGCACCTGGATGGCTCAGTGGGTTAAAGCCTCTGCCTTTGGCTCAGGTCATGATCTCGTGATCCTGAGATCGACGCCCCCCCCTCCCCCGCCCAATCGGGCTCTCTGCTCAGCAGGGAGCTTGCTTCTCCCTCTCTCTCTCTGCCTGCCTCTGTCTACTTGTAATCTCTCTATCTGTCAAATAAATAAAATCTTAAAAACAAACAAACAAAACTGGGAATAGAAGGTAAGTTCTTCAACCTGAAGAAAGGCATCTACAAAAAACCCAAGGCTAACATCACACTTGATGATGAAAGACCAAAAGCTTTGCCCTAAAAGCAGGAATGAGACAGGGACAGCTGCTCTCACCACTTCTGTTCAACGTTTTACTGGAGGTTCTAGTCAGAGCAACTGGGCAGTGGAAAGAACTAAAAGGCACCCAGATTTGAAAGGAAGAAGTAAAATTCTTCTATGTCTATTCTCGGATGACACGATCTGTACAGTTGAAACCCGAACAGTGCAGAAGGTCAGGGTACCGACCCCCAGGCAGCCGAAAACCCAGGTATAACTTCTGACTCCCCAGAAACTGAACTAAGAGCCTACTGTTGACAGAAGCCTTCGCGATAACATAGACAGCAAACTGAGACGTTCCGTGTGTCATATACTGTACTCTTACAACAACACACGCCAGAGAAGAACGTTAAGAGAATCTTCAGGAAGACACCTCAGAGCACGGACTGTGCTGTTCATCAGAAACGATCTGCATGTAAGTAGATGTGCACAGTTCACACCCACGTTGTTCAAGCATCAACGGCACACACGTACGTTTTTCCACATACGTGACAAACATGACTAAAGTTCCCCCGGAAACTGTATTTATGGCCTGGTTGCATGTCTTATTGAACCTGTTTAAGGTATGAGGACAGATACCAGAGAACTGTAATGGCACATTCTAACAGCTTCTGTAAGGAAAGGAGAGCAGATGGGCAGACGAGGCAGAGGTGGGAGAACACCTGACCTGCCACCAGCCCCTAACACGGCTGGCGTCGTTTTTCACTCTAGCGCTCATGGAACTCACGAAACACGGGCGAAGGACAAGGATGCACAAACAACCAAGACTCTCCAAGCCCACCTGCCAGCCTTGGAGTCTAATGGGGAGAAGACCTAGACCCCAAAGACAGAGTCAGTTTGACTACCAGCCTAGCAAACACTGTCCAAACTATACAAGACAGAGAACCCTCTAGGCCTTTCACTGGGTGTCAGATGCTTTCCGTGTAATATTAAGACTCGCTTCTTCCTTTGAAACTAATGTAACATTGTGTGTCAAATATAATTCAGTTAAAAAAAAAAATCTATCTCTCCTTTCCCATGAGTCTGTACTTCATGGAAACCAAGCAATTTTTCTTTGTAAAAATACTCCAGATAATAAATGAAGAAAGTCTGCCATTTTGCAGTTAATGATTCTGAGCAATAAACAGCAATGACTGTATGATTGTTAACATCGAAAAGCAAGATGACCAGACTTATTACGCCTGATTTGAAAAAAAAAGCAAACCTCAGTACTAATTACAAAGTATTCTGGCTAAAAAAAAAAAGCTTTTAAAAGACAAACCTACATCTGACGCAGCCTCTAGCCCTAGACTGTCCAACGGAAAGAGAATGTGAGCCACAAGCACGGGCCGGGTCCGTAATTTTCAATTTTCTAGTAATCACATTTTAAAAAAGAAATGTGAAGCACAAATTAGGGGTGGCTTGGTGGCTCAGAGGGTTAGGCCTCTGGCTTTGGCTCAGGTCATGGTCCCAGGGTCCCGGGATCAAGCCCCACATAGGGCTCTCTGCTCAGCAGGGAGCCTGCTTCCTCCTCTCTCTCTGCCTGACTCTCTGACAACTTGTGATCTGTCTGTCAAATAAATAAATGAAATCTTAAAAAAAAAAAAGGCACAAATTACTTTCAGTATTATTTAACCCAATATATCCAAAATACTGTATTTCAACACGTAATCAGTATTTTTTGTATTAATGTGATACTTTACATTCTCTTTTTCACACTAAGTCTTCAAAATCCTTTGTGTATTTTGTACTTCCAGCACATCTCAGTTCACACTAGCCATGTTTCAACTGCTCAGGAGAGGCATGACAGCTAGCATAATGGAAAGCAGCATTTCTGGATCTTAAGCATCAACACAGTAAACTTAGAGAACAGAGGAACATGTTCATATAGCAATGCAATCAGCAAAATCAGGATTATGGAAAGTCTGGGGACAAATGAACCATCATCTTCAAAACTGTCAAAAAAAAATAAAGACATGCCAATAGATATATTGAGATTTAAGATAAATCAAGCGCGATGAATAGATCATATTTTGTTCCTAATTTGAAATCAATAAGAAATATGAACGGGGCACCTGGGTGGCTCAGTGGGTTAAGCCACTGCCTTCCGCTCAGATCATGATCTCAGGGTCCTCGGATCCAGCCCTGCATCAGGCTTTCTGCTCAGCGGGGAGCCTGCTTCTCTCTCTCTGCCTGCCTCTCTGCCTGCTTGTGATCTCTCTCTGAAAAATAAATAAAATCTTAAAAAAAAATAAAAAAGAAAAACGAACAGTAACTATTTATTTAGTTTTATTTACTAATAAAATACTAAATACTAATTTAGTATTTATTGACTGAAACATTTGTGTGACCTGAAATACAGACTCACTGATGGCATGGGGACTGTCCCTGAAGGGGCACTGCTGGTGCCGGGAGACAAGTGTGAGGGGTTCGCTCTTCCACCATAAATCTATTTCTAAACAGGCCTGAAAAGTTCCGTAATAAAAAGTCTGTAGTATCTATGTATGTCCTTGCCAGGACAGGGTTCCATAATGATACCAGTGGCCTGCCGAGAGAGCTGAGTGCTAGGGAACAAAGGGGAGAGCTGTTTCACTTTATACTTTTTTTTTTTTTTAATTTTGAATCATGTAACCAAAAAATTAAATTTTTACCTACTCAAAAAATTAAATTTACACATACACATACTTTGGCTCCGTTCACTGGCCTCCGCAACTCCACCGTGTCACCAGGCCTGCTCACGGGTCCCCTGCTTCCTCTCCAGCCTTCCTTCACTCCCCACGCTGCGGCCAGAGTCGTCTTGTTAAAATAGCTTTCTGCGCCTAAAATCCTTCAATGACTGTCTACAGTGCTTGGGAAACCACCAACGTGTTACCAAGGCAACGAGACCCTACATGACCCTGCCCTGCCTCTCCAGCCTCAACTCGTGCCACTTGCCCCTTCTGCCCTAGTAATTCCACCCTGTATCGAAGGGTACAGACTCGCCCAATTCACGGCAGAGGACACTGGGACATCTCTACAAACACACCATGTGGCTACTAAACACGTGAAACGTGTGGATACACAGGAACTGATCAGAAAGAGGAGAGTGTGCAAGCAGCACACACCCAACACAGCCACTTTCAGGAGGAACACGCGCATTCCTAGGGTCAGAAACAAACAGATGAAATTACTTGGCATTCTTAGGCTCCAATTTTCTGAATGTGTTAAACACCTTTTTTTTTATAAAGAAATGTACATATTGAGCCTCATTGTTCCAATTCATGCCTTACCTCCCTTCAGACATGGGCTAACCCATCGTCCTCAAGGAGCCTTTCCCAACACAGGTGTGGCTGCCGCGGTGAGTGCGAGAGCCCCGGCCTTTCCCTGCTTGGTAGTATTTGCTCTACTACATTTTGTGAATGAGGCAATGATCTCAAAACGGGCCTATCCTCTACACAGTATGTGGGTTAGCACTTCACCAACAGAAGGTGCCCAAGAAATGCTCACAGACTGTGGGGAAGGGCATTTTAAATACACTCTGATCAGAACTTACAAACAAGCCTACTGAAAGTGGGGTGCAAAAAGCAGTCCAGAAACTCTTCTCCGTGAAATACCAACCGACAGGGATGCAATTGGGAAAGTGACCTCTCATCTCGGAAGACGCCATTTCAAAGGAAATGCCACCTTCAAAGAGCTGTTTTTCAAAATGCAAAACCTGTGAAGAGATTTTTTTTAAATAACTGAAAATACTAGGAAGTTAAATAAAAGCAGAACAGTAAACAGGACGACTTCTCAAAACCTGGAACGAACACTTTCTATACCACACCGACAGCAGGCCAGAGGGACTGAGCTCCAACAGTTATTCCCTACATGACTGGTGGAGTCAAATCAAACTGCCCACTTACTATACGATAAAAGCTCCCATCAAACACGGTAAGTCCAATGAAATGCCAAACATGAAGTTCCTAAAGTCCCAAAACAAGACTCTTATTAGTTCAATTATTTTCAAAGACAAATTTAATAAAATGTGGTCAAACAAAACAAAAGTTTTGTTTTTTGTGTTTTGCATTTTTTTTAAGACTTTATTTGACAGAGACAGACAGTGAAAGAGGGAACACGAGCAGGGGGAGTGGGAGAGGGAGACAGACATAGGCTCTCCTCTGAGAAGGGAGACTGATGTGGGGCTCAATCCCAGGACCCTGAGATCATGACCCAAGCTTAATGCAGACACTTAAAGACTGAGCCACCCAGGCGCCCCTACAAAACTGTTTTGTAACAGGACTAGAACCAGAAGCAGGAAACAAGGACTGTAGCCCCAACTCTGGCAGGGATCACACGAGAGATCTCCAACAACAGGCTACCCAAGGTGTCCTTCTGAGCATTAGGGTCAAGATACACTCATTGCTCTTGTTTACCTTTATTATGATCCAGAACTTTCCCCAGTAATGAGTCCAGAAACACAAACCACACAGATCCTGAGAGCGGCAGCCCTTTCCACAAGGGAGCTGTGCTTTTAGTGTGGGGGAAAACTCACTTCTCAAAATTTACAGTAAATGTTTCTGATTTCTACATGGCAGAACGTTTTCCACTCCATTCCCTTATTAAAAGCCAACCAAAGACAAGAACAGGAAAGAGACACATAAACTCCACCTAAGACACGTGTGAAACCCTACACAAAGCATGAACCGGATGCTGGAGGAGAGCTAAATCAGCGCACAGGGCAGAGGAAGAGGAACCTAGAGGAGGCCACTGCTGAGAAGCAGGCTGACTGACCCCAAAGAGCCATGGGAGGCTCAGAAGATGGGGGTGATGTCTGGAGCTAAAAAGGAGTGTGGGTGTAAAAATCCACCCAGAGACTGTTGGACTCTCAGCTCCCCAGGCCCACCTACACACTCAGACGAGCACTCGCAGGTAGACGAGCACTCGCAGGTAGCTGCGGAGACCCGAGGGCTGGCTCTGTAAGTCCTCTACCGGAAGTGTGCCACCCTTGGGGACCGTGGGCACAAAGAACAGGAATAAGCTCCACAGCTGAAAGCAGGGCCATTAGGTCAAGGCTATGTACTGAGCCACAGGAAGACCCCCTCCTCCCACCCTTTAGCCCAGCTCCAGAACGCCCAGCTTAACACCAACAAGGCAAGAGACTAAAGGAGCCTTCTCGGAGGAAGCCAAACTGGGGGACAGTAACATGTGAAGGAGAGCCAACAAAGAAGTCCGTCATCACCTCCTCCAAAGCCACAAGTGAACAAGCCCCCAAACATTCAGCTTTCCATTTTTAGCACTTTATTCTTTTTTTTTAAAGATTTTATTTATTTATTTGACAGATGGAGATCACAAGTAGGCAGAAAGGCAGGCAGAGAGAGAGGAGGAAACAGGCTCCCCGCCGAGCAGAGAGCCCGATGCGGGGCTCGATCCCAGGACACTGAGATCATGACCCGAGCCGAAGGCAGAGGCTTTAACCCACTGAGCCACCCAGGCGCCCCTTTAGCACTTTATTCTTAAAGATGAATAGCCAAGGACCACCAGACACTAGAAGAAGCTTTCCAAAAATAAAGAAGATCAAAAATGCACTAGCAGGGCCGCCTGGGTGGCTCAGTGGGTTAAGCCTCTGCCGTCCGCTCAGGTCATGAGGCCAGGGTCCTGGGATCCAGTCCCGAATTGGGCTCCTTTCTCAGCGGGGAGCCTGCTTCTCTCTCTGCCTCTGCCTGCCACTCTGCCTGCTTGTGCTCTCTCTCTCTGACAAATGAATAAACAAATCTTAAAAAAAAAAAAAAAAAAAATGCAGCAGCAAAGAAGAATGCAGGCCAAACAGAAAAATTCTGAAAAACAGTAATTTTAATTTTTCTTTTTTTTTAAGTAGGCCACAGACCGAGTGTGGAGCCCAGTGTGGGGCTTGAACTCACCACCCTGAGATTAAGACCTGAGTCCAGATCAAGAGTCAAACACTGGGCGCTTGTGTGGCTCAGTAGGTTAAGCCTCTGCCTTCAGCCCAGGTCATGATCTCAGGGTTCTGGGATCGAGCCCCACATTGGGCTCCCTGTTCAATAAAGCATCTGCTTCATCCTGGCCCTCGGCCCCTCCTCCCTGCTTGTGTTCCTTCTCAAATAAACAAAATCTTAAAAAAAAAAAAAAAGTCAGATGCTTAACCGACTGAAGCATCCAGGTACCCCATAAAATCGGAGGGTTTTTTTGAAGTTTTAACTGTATTTTAGGGGCATCTGGGTGACTCAGTTGTTAAGTGTCTGCCTTAGGCTCAGGTCATGATCCCAGAGTTCGGATCAAGCCCCGCATCCCGCTCCCTGCTCAGCGGGAAGCCTGCCTCTCCATCTCCCACTCCCCTGGCTTGTACTCCCTCTCTTGCTCTCTTTCTCTGTCAAATAAATAAGTAAAATCTTCCAAAAAAAAAGTTATAACTGTATTTGAAGAAATTTAACTGAAACTGGGGCGCCTGGGTGGCTCAGTGGGTTAAGCCTCTGCCTTCGGCTCAGGTCATGATCTCAGGGTTCTGGGATCGAGCCCTGCATCAGGATCTCTGCTCCGTGGGAAGCCTGCTTCCCCCCTCCTCTGCCTGCCTCTCTGCGTACCTATGATCTCTGTCAAATAAATAATAAATAAAATCTTTAAAAAGAAAACTGAAATTAAGCAGACATTGTATACATTAAACAAGAATAGGAAGCATTAAAAAAGGAAGAGAGAATAAAGAACACGAAAATACAAAAAGAAAAGTTAAAAATTCAGTGAAATAACACTCAAAAATGCTCCCAAAAAGTAGAACAAAATGATTAAGACACGACCAGGATGAAAAGCTTTTAAAAATTAGAATACTGGGGTGTCTGAGTAGCTCAGTAAGTTAAGTGTCCAACTCTTGGTTTCAGCTCAGGTCATGATCTCAGGACTGAGCTCTGCAGAGTCTGCTTGAGATTCTCTCTCTCCTTCTGCCTGTGCCCCTCCCCCTGCTCAAGTGTGCTCTCTCTCCCTCCCCCCTCTAAATAAATAAATAAAAGTTTAAAAAAAAAAATTAAAAATAAAAATTAGAATATTTAGTACAGGAAGTACAATATTCAACTGAAATAGTAGAAAATAAACTATCTCAAATATATTGTACAAAATATCCTACCAACAAAAGGGCCTCAATCCCCAGATTTCAGGCTACTTAATATCCTGCATGATCAATGAAAGAAGGCTACCATTACAACACATCATAAAAATGATGCAAATCATGGATGCAATGATCCTAAAAATTTGGTGAGGGAATAATGGCTAAAAGGATTGAAAATCAAACTGGAGGGGCGCCTGGGTGGCTCAGTGGGTTAAAGCCTCTGCCTTCGGCTCGACGGCTCAGGTCATGGTCTCAGGGTCCTGGGATCGAGCCTCACATCAGGCTCTCTGCTCAGTGGGGAGCCTGCTTCCTCCTCTCTCTCTGCCTGCCTGTCTGCCTACTGTGATCTGTCAAATAAATAAATAAAATCTTAAAAAAAAAAAAAAAGGGAAAAAGAAAATCAAAGTGGACTTCTCAACGGCAACAAGGAAAACTGGAAGACATGGGAGCAATAACTTAAAAATTACTTGCAACCTGGAATGCCAAGCTCAGCCAAACGTGATGGTTCAGAGTGGTGGTAAAGTACATTCTCAGACATGCAAGCCCCAGAAGTCTGTCTCTCACAAAACTACTGGTTAGCTATTAGAGAATGTGTTCCACCACCACAAGTGAGTGAACACACAGAGGGAAGCCATTAGATGCACGGAAAGGGGTTCATCACTAGAGAACGATGGGGACAGTTTCCAGGATGTCCGTGTGCTCCAAGCCAAGAGGACAAGCGCATCCTGACTTGGGCAGAGCGACTCAGGAGCACTGAAGAAGCAAATGGTGACGTGACAGGGCTAAATGGAGGAAACTTAAATTAACACTTCACAAAACAGAAAGTGCAGCAACGTTATTCTGAGGTCCAAAGGAAACCAGGCAAATGAAAGACGAGGCGATCATTCACCCCAGGAAAGAAAAAAGGCATAGAGGGCGCCTGGCGGGCTCAGGTGGCAGAGCCTGGGACTCTGACCTCAGGGTGTGAGTTCGAGCCTCACATCGGGTGTAGCGACTACTTAAAAATATAATCTTAAGGAGCACGTGGCAGCTCAGTTGGCTAAGCATCCCACTCTTGGTTCTGGCTCAGGTCATGATCTCAGGGTAGTGGGATCAAGCTCTGAGTTGGGCTCTGGACTCAGCACAGAGTCTGCTTCAGATTTTCTCCCTCCCCCTCTGCCTGTCCCTCTGCTCACATGCTCTCTCTAAGATAAATAAAAATCTTTTTTAAAAAATAAAATCTTAAAAAGAACAGAAAAAAATAAAGGCAATTATAGTTTACCACCTGGCTCAGCATGGCACAATAAGGACCTGAACAGATTGATGATTTTGGATATGAATATAACCAAAACTGTGAGTGTTCTAGATAACAGAGTATGAGAGAACTTAAGTTATCATCTATCATTAGTGGAAGCAAACGAATAAGCCCTAAAGTTGATGAGTGAAGACACAGCAACCCAAGCATATTATTTAAATACACGAAGTAAACGTCACAGAGTGTCAAGTGGCTATTGCCACTCTAGAAAGTAAACAGGAGGAGGACGGCCTTTTTATTTTTTTTATTTTTATTTTTTAAAGATTTTATTTATTTATTTGACAGAGATCGCAAGTAGGCAGAGAGGCAGGCAGAGAGAGCGAGAGGAGGAAGCAGGCTCCCTGCTGAGCAGAGAGCCCGATGTGGGGCTCAATCCCAGGACCCTGGAATCATGACCCGAGCCGAAGGCAGAGGCTTTAACCCACTGAGCCACCCAGGCGCCCCGAGGATGGCCTTTTTAAAGGTCTTTTAGAGCTATTTGACTTTTGGGGAGCCTGGGTGGCTCAACCATTGAGCAGTTGCCTTCAGCTCAGGTCATGATCCCAGGGTCCTGGGATAGAGCCCCACATCAGGCTCCCTGCTAGGCGGGAAGCCTGCTTCTCCCTCTCCCCCTCCCCTTGCTTGTGTACCCTCTCTCCCTGTCTCTCTCAGTCAAATAAACAAATATAACCTTCAAAATGAGAAAAAAAGAAAAAAGGATTCTCTTTCCTTCCAACTTTGCCCCTCTCCCCCCACCCTGCTCCCTCTCTCTCAAAAAAAAAAAAAAAAAAAAACTATTTGACTTTTTTTTTTAAACTTTCTTCAATTTTGTTGTGTTTGGGTTTTGTTTTTTTTTTTTGGTGGGGGGGGGGGGTCTAGGTAGGCTCCACACCCAATGTGGAGCTTGAACTCACCACCCTGAGATCAAAAGTCTTGCCCAATGAAACAGCCAAGCACCCAGCACTATTTGACCTTTTAAGTGAGGTCCTTGTGCATATATTATTTTAACAAAAAATAAGGTTTAAGGGGCACCTGAATGGCTCAGTGGGTTAAGCCTCTGCCTTCAGTTCAGGTCATGATCTCAGGGTCCTGGGATCGAGCCCCGCATCGGGCTTTCTGCTCAGCAGGGAGCCTGCTTCTCCCTCTCTCTCTGCCTGCCTCTCTGCCTGCCTCTCTGCCTACTTGTGATCTCTCTCTCTCTCTCTGTGTCAAATAAATAAATAAAATCTTAAAAAAAAAAAAATAAGGTTTAAAAGATACAAAGTTGCCACCGTTCTAGAAAAGCAAGCAATCAGTCTAGGAAAACCCTCTTGCTAAAAGGTCACATTTTGCTGGGTTAAAAACCTTAAGTCAAGTACCCTACCCCATACTCTGGTCCTGGGAGATCCTGAAAGATATTAAACCTCAAGAGCCCCCACTTACTAATCCAGAAAATGGGAGCAGGAGAAATATTCCAGTAGCTTATTAGTTCTCTTTAGTGTGAAAAAGTGTGACTCTTTCTAGGTCAAAGAAAGGAGAAAAGAATAAACATGCAATTGGGTAAGTTTCAAGTGTTCACACTGCTGACTTAGTCCTGGGGCAATCACTGAACCCTGCTCCGGTAAGCACTTCCCAGATTTAATGGCAAGAGATGACCCTATGCCTATCCACTGCCCAGGAGCCCCTTACGCGATCATGCACCTCCACAGTAAACACTTGAGACCATGAATCTAAACCCAAAGCGCTTACGAAGTGAAAACGACCACCCCAGACCCAGCACATGTCCGGTGAGCTGAACTGCCTGCATCCATCTTCCCCAGCACAAGCTCCGGGGCCCTGGGGTGCGTGTCCCTGTTTCTTCATCTGCAAGCGGGAACGGAACCGGACCTACCTCAGACTGCCGCTGTCAGGCTTTGACGAGCGACCTCGCGCACAGCACTACAACAGGACCGGACACAGGGAAAGGCTGGGTAAACGCAGGCTGTCACCACCGTCAGCGGCGCTAAGGAAGGCCTCTCCTCCAGGCTGGCTGAGGAATGAGAGCCGTGGGGGGTCATCGGCTCGCCAGCTATTTATGAAAAACCTACTACGTGCCAGACACCCGACAAGGGCCGGTCCCGCCACCGGCTGTGCCAAGTCGTTCCCTCTCCTCCCGCCGTGCTGTCCTCGCCGGCGGAGCAGGAAAGAACAGCACCTGCTGCACAGAGCGGGGAAGGGTGCAGGAGACAAGTTACCTAAAGCAATTCAGCGCCTGAGCCGCAGCGACCGCTCGAGAAACGCCCCACTCGCGGCGCGTCCTCTCTCCACGACCTGCAGGTGACTTCTCGTGCCGCCTCGCTCCCCGACTCCCCCGGGGCCTCACACACTCCGGAGTGCGGACAAGTTCCAGCAATGCCCCGCTCCGCACCGGAAAATGCCCTGCGCCCTCCCAGCTTACTCACCACCCACAGCCCCGAAGGCACAGGGGAAAGCTCCGAGACGCGGAGACCACGGGCCACCGGGACCAAACCCCCAGCCAGGTGTGTGCCCGGCTCCTGCCCGGCGCCTCGGCGCGCCTGGCTCTCTGCAGCCCCGCGCCGCCGACTGCAGCCGAGCGCTCCCAGGCACGGCTGCGAGGGCATCGCCTCCTTCCACGGGTGCCCTGCCCGCCCGACGCCCGCCCGCGCCCGCCCCGCCTCGGCCCGGCTCGCTGCCCCCCGCGCGCCTCTCCCCGCGGCGCGACCAGCGGCCCATCGCACGGAGTTGGGTCGCGGCGCCGCTGCGAGCAGGGAGACGCCGGCCCTGAATTAGCACGAGGGAGGACTCCGCCGCGCGGGCGAGGAAACGGAACTTTTCGGGTGCGGAGCCCGTCCGCGCGGCTGACAGCGCCAGGGCCGGGCGGCATTGTCTGGAGGAGCGCGCCGGCCGGCCAACTTTTCGGCAGCGCCGGTGCCATCCTCTTCGGAACAAAGTGAAAGGTCAGCGGGCGCAGGAGGGGCGCCGGGAGCGCACGGCCTCGGCTCGGCTCGCGCCGCGAAGTTGGCCGGCTCGCCCCACTTTCCCTTTTGTCCTCCGCCCCTTCCGCGGGGCTCCCGGCCGAGGCCCCGGGCGCGCGGGGGCGGGCGGGCGGACGCGCCCGGCCGGCCCTCACCCCGCGCCCCGCCCGCCGGCCCCCGCCCGCCCGCCGCCCCCCGCCCGCCTGCCGCACAAAGCGCGCCCCGCGCGGCGCGGCCCGGACGCCGGCGGCCTCGGCCCGGCCTCGGCCTGAGGCGCGGCGACGGCGGCGGCGGCGGGGAGGCGCGGGCCCGCCCGGCCCCCTCCGGCTCGGCGCCCCCGCCCGCGCCCGCGCGCCCCGCCTGCCCGCCGGCTCCGCGCCCGCCTGCTGCACGCCCGCCGCCCCCGCCGCCGGCCCGCCGCCCCGCTCCTCACCTCGGCATCGGCGGCGGCCATGGCCCGGGCCCGCAGCGTGGCCCCGCCCCTCCCGCGCGCCATCGCCCCGCCCGCGCCTCGCGGCTCAGGGCGGGGCGGGGCTGGCCGCGCGCGTCTGCGCCTGCGTCCGCGCCCGCGCCTGCGCACGACGGTGTGGCGTGCGGCGTCCCCGGCGCGAGCCTGCGCCGGCCGGAACCGGGGCGCGCTGGCCGGGCGGGGGGCGGGGCTGGGCGCAGCGGCCTTCCGGAGGCGTCGCGGCGGCTGGGCGTCGCTCTCTCCCTGTCACCAATATCTTTTCCTTCTACGTGGGCATCCTGGTGGGCTGGCTGGGCTGGAGGACCCCTGACCTCTAACCCCGGACACACTTCGCCTCCGTGGGCCTTCGCGGAAGGCGGGTCCTGACTCGGGTCCCAGGGCGGTGCCCGGGCTCGGGGGTGCTCCCGGCTGGCGGGCAGGGGCCGGCTGTGAGGAGTGCCCCCCTGGAGGGGCTTCTGGGCGTACCCGTGGTCGGGGTGCAGCCGCCGGGGCGTCGTGCCGACCGAGAGCCCGCCCGGCGGGGGGAGCGGGATGTGCCGGTGGGGGCGCGGGGGGTCTCGAGGAGGAGGGTCGCCTCTGCGTTCGGGGTGCTCCGACGAGGGGAGAAGCCCTGGTTAGGGCCGCGTCCCAGCTCGGGGGTGGTCTGGCGGGGACACTCCCGCCTCGGGAGGGTGTCCCGCGAGGAGTGCGCGCCCTGGGCGGGGGCCGCGTTCTGCGCGGGGAGGCTAGGGCGCGGTCTGTCCCCGCAGGATCGCCCCCACTGGTGGCGGGATGCCCCGCTTAGGAGGTGCGCCCCGTGCGGGCAGGCTCCGGAGCAACCCCGCGTCTGCGAATCGACGCCTGCCCGCCAGCAGCCCCCGCACGGCGCCGCGAGAACCGGCTTCCCCGCCGCCCCCGAGGCCAGGCCTGTTTTTACCTCCTGGGAGTGGAGAAGCGCAGACTGACATTGGGGTTCTGTGGCCGGGGTTCGCGGCGGGGACTGAGGAGGCCCGCGTCGAAGGCTAGTCCGCCCCCGCCTGGCTCGGGATGCCCCCGTTGCGGGTCTCCGGGAGTAGGGGGGCGTGGACCGCGCGCACACGTGCGGAGGAGGAAGGGGACGAACGCAAGTACCTCGGGAATCTGCCGGCGTCTCTAGGACCGCCGGAGTCCGCTCCTCACAGGCTTGGGACCCCACCCGAGCCTCCTGACGGGGCGCTCAGTCCAGGCCTGCGAGCCCGGCCGGCCGGGCCGGACCTCCACCCGGACGCGCCCTGGCACCGTCCTCGCCGTCCCCTCTCCTGCCTTGGGCCCTGGTCCGTCCCGTCCCCAAAACGCTTTGACCTCCGGGCCCTCAAACACCACCCTTCAGGGAAGCCTTCCCGCACCGCCCTCCCAGGACTGCGCCCCGCGGCTTCCTTGCTCTGCTGGACTCCATGGCACTCCCCCGCCGGCTCGTCCTTGCTCTGGGAGTGGAGACCGGGATTGGTGTCTCGTGTGCCCCAGTGCCTGTGACAGCGCTGGCATGAAGGAGGCAAATCCGTGTCGAATGAATAAATCATTTCTGGAGAAAAGTGAGGGAACGTGTCCAAAGCGGGGTGTGCTCGCCTTTTACACTGTCCGCTCAGCCCACCCTGTCCTTGTGTCCATCACTCAGATCAGGGGCTGCTTTCGACACACGCGTGTGAACTGTAACCGTCAGGTCAGTCCTGAGACGTGGGTTGAGTGGACAAACGAGGGGAGTCGAGTGGCCTCCAGACGGCCTAACTGTTGAGAGGCTGCGATGGGACTCAAGGCCGGGTGGGTTTTCCACTCAGGCTGCTGCTGGCGGATGTTTTACAGATTCCCCTCCCTGTGGCATGTTCCGAGCTTTTCTCCAATGTTGCTCCTCTCCTTGTCCCACAAATGGTAACATTTAGCGGGGTTCCTGATTGCCTGGCTAAGAAGCACGTTTCCAGCCGGAAAGAGTGGCCAATGGGATGTTTGCAGAAGCAATACAACCCACGTCGCAGCCCGTAGCCCCCAAGGTAGAGGAGCAGGCCCCGTAAATTGGCTGATGGTGCGATCTGGAATGACCATCCTGGCCCCCGGGTGGACACCTCAACCGGAGAATGAGAGCTATGTCACCAGGCCCAAATCTTATATTTCTGGACTGTTAAGTGTACAAGACATAAAGGGGGGGGGGTGCAGGCAGGGGGATCAATATGTCCACTCAGTCCCCTCAGTTTGTTATGGTTAAGATAACAGGGACACCTTTCCAAGGTCACTCCCTCACTATATGTCAGATACGGAATTTCACCCCCAAGTCTTATCTTAATCCCACCTCCAGTATTTCCCAGACCTTGGTCCAGGGTCACTGACCCCACTGGGCATTTACAGGTCCTCCCCTCAGCACTGGAATATCTGCAGATGCCCCTTTGGTAAGCGTTGTTCTGCTGAACCCCGACTTTATTTTTTCTTGGGTTCCTTGGATCCCAGACAACAGGCATTTGAAAAGAACCTTGAGAGCAGGCGTGGGCTTGTGTGTTCACACTTGGATGGGAGATGAGCAGCAGTATCCCTCAGAGCCAGACATGGGTGGCAGTGGTGGGGGTAGGGACTTGAGACTTGAGGCCAAGGATAAAGGAACAGCACAAGGGGCAGGGACTTGGGCAAGCCTACCTCATCACTCCCCATGGATTTCTGCTGCAGGAGATCTGAACGCCATCACCTGGGACAACGGGTGCTGGTTGGGCGAGCGAGCCCAAGGTGTGTCAATATTACGGGGGTGGTCTTCTCCCCGTGTTAGACACATTTTAAATTAACACCACGGCTCCAGACATGCAAGCCCCACTCAGAGGGCACATTCTTGAGTAGAACCAAGAGGAAGAGCACCAGCCCTGGCCCAAATTAAAGGTACCCAGTCCCTGCTGGTCCTGCTCCCCGGGGTCAGTCTTCTGGGCCCTAGGCACCTGGAAGGAGGGGCCCAGAACAAAGGACAGGGGCACGCACCTTGGAGGGTATGGGGCTGCCCATAGGCAGGGTTCCAGGGCTGAAGGGGGTACAGGATCAGGACGGGGGGCGCGTGCCCGGGAGGGGCCCCCACAGCTAGGCTGCCGCACACCAGGCGGGAAGAGGGTGCCCGAGAGGCCGGCCTATGCCCAGCTCTATGGATGAAGCACTTTATTTACATGGCTTCTCTCCAGGCCTCAACTCCCCCTGGGAGGGGCTCATCCCTGGGCAGAGGCTGAAAGGAGCAGCCAGGCAGCAGCAGGTCCTGAGCAGGCCAGGTTAGGCCAGGAGCAAAGAAGGCACGAGGCCCTGGGTGCCCGGTCCCAGGGTGAAGGTCGGCCCACCAGGAGAAGGCGGCACAGGGTCAGTTCCCGGGCGTCAGGCAGGGATCTGCAGCAGCACAGCTCTGTTCATAGGATGGTGGGGCCTCTGCGGGGAGAGAGCAAGGTCTGCATGGGGCTCACGGTGCCCCCTCTCCCACCAAACCCCAAGCCCCTCACTCACCATAGGGATAGCCCCATGAGCTGTACTCTGGGGGCAGGATCAAGGTACTGGTCGTGGGCACTGGCCCTCCAGAGCCCTCTGCAAAGTAGGGCACAGTAGCACCCGTGGAGATGCACAAGGGAGGGGGCAACGGGTGGGGAGCAGGGCTGCCATCCTGAGGGCGGGGTTCGGGGGCACCAGGCGCGGAGCCAAAGGCCGCAGGTAATGGCTGCTGTTGTGAGTGGCTCTTCGTGGCGAGGGAGACTGCATCTGCGAAGGGGGGGCTGCCGGCTGCCGCCTCGCCCTCCTCCTGGGGTGGTGCGGAGGGCATCACGGGGACTAGGGCCCCAGGAAGCAGCCCTGGGCCTGCTCGGGGGCTCATCGGGGCGTGGTTCACAGCAATATTGCCGATGAAAACAGGGAGGGTCACGGTGGCTTCAGGCGCCTTCAAGGAGACCTGGGGAGGAAGCAGCAGTGAGGCCAGGCCACCGGCCCTGGCCCAGCCCCCTCCCTCCGCCCCCCAGCACCTGCAGGTAGTAGTCCACGTGGATGAGGCCACAGCCTGGCAGGGCTGACTGGGGCAGGGCGGGCACCAGGATCTGCTCTTGCCACTGGGCCCGCCTCCAGGCCTTGACACCCACGCCCTCGACCTCTGCAATGGTCCGCACGTCGTAGATCCAGCGCTTGGCCTTGTAGGACACTTTCTGGGGAGCAGCCGGCCTGTGAGCCTGGGCAGGCCGGCCCCTCCCCCTCCGCCCACCCCTCCAGCCAGAGGGGCCTCTGACCTGCAGCAGACTGGCTCCCACGGGGCCCGTGTCCTTGCCTGACTGGTTCTCCACGTCCGCCTGCAGCCGCAGCACCTGCCCCACCACATAGCCACGGAGGTCCGTGCTGGCAGTGAGGACCACGCTGCCCGTCTTCACCAGCTTGTAGGAGAACTTCTTGGTGGTGGACGCCACGTTGGGTTGCTTGAGGGGAGCGCATGAATGAAGGGGTTTGGCAGGTGTGGGCAGCCCAGATCTCTGTGGTCCCAGGACAAGCCCACTCGGCCCCCAAACACGGCACAGGCAGCTCAGGACAGAGAAGCCGCTGCTCGTCTGGATCCCAGCTACCTCCTCTCACCTGGGGGCAGGGCATCAGCCAGAAGACCCCTCACCTCAATGTCGGGGATGCTGTTCAGGTTCAGGGGGCTCAAAATATAGAACACGCGGCTGCACTGGTGATCCTTGGAGAAACGGGGCGTGTCGATGGTGGCCCGCACCTGGTGCACAATCTTCCCAAAGGGGCCCTCGAAGGACGTGGGTGCTGTGGCTGGAGAGAGAGCAGGGAATGGCACCCAACCGCCCCTGTCCCCCCTCCCATCCACCAGCTGTCACCACCAGGCCTGGCCAGGCAAGGCTGGGCTCTCACCAGGAAGCAGGAACTGGAAGGGGAAGGTGTGCTCTCCGGCCGGCAGGCTCCCTGCAGAGACAGAGGGAGACGTGGGGGGAGGGGACTCAGGAGCCTTGAGGTGACGCCACAGGACACAGGTTAGAAGCAGGCGCCGCAGCCAACCAGTTCCTACCGAGTCTGACTCAAAGCCCCAGAGCAGCACAGGGCTGCAGCCTGGGCAAAGGAGGGTACAAGAGCTTGGCTTCAACAGGAAAGGGGCTATTGCAGGGCCAGAGCCCACCCAAACCGAGGAGAAGCTGGCCCCCTTCAACCACCTGGGCCCTGTCACGCAATGCCTAGTGCTTGCAGGGGAGAGAAATACATCAGGGCACAAAGCCCTGCTAGAGGGTGGGTCAGCACAGGGGTCCCGGAGGCCGATGGGGAGGTGGGACGGACAGACAGACCCCACTCAGACAAGGTCTGCCCTGGAGGGGTTCACTCTGTGCAACAGGGCATGCACAGGCTCCCAGACTCACCCTTGTCGGCCAGCGACAGAGCACTGCTGAAGTAGCCCTCCTCCGCCACCCACGCTGCATCGTTGGCCTTGTTGGACACCCTGCAGGAACCCGTGCAGGTCACTCGGATGGCTGCAAGGTGGGGGGCGGGGGGTGAGTCCCAGGCAGCCGCTGGCCTGGGCCCCTCCCTGCCCCATCACAGAGACTGGGGTAGAGCAGACAGCACCAAGGGGAGCGGGGCCTTTGGCAGCCCAGCAAGTGACCTGCTGCCCTGCAGAGGGCACCTCACGTTCTCCCCCCTCTGTGGGGTACTCCCAGGGAGCCAGGGTGATAGGGCACAGAGTTAAATCTGTCCTGAAGTCCAGAACAGGAGGCCCCCGGTGCTCACCCGGATGACACCCGTACAGCCCGCAACCTGGTGACCTCGGGGCCCAGCAGCCCCTGCAAGGGTTGTCTGAGACGCCAGTGACGAACAGAAGCCCACAGGGCAGCCGAGCTCCAGCCCCACTTCCGTGGGCTCACAGGCACTTCGGTTAGGCTGGGAGGCGCCCTTCACCATCCAGGAAGCTAACTGCCAGCCGTCAGGATGCAGGAATGTGGTCAGACCTGCCTGAGCCGATAAGTACCCCGCAGTCCCGCACACTGCAGGGAGGGGACGTCCTGGACTAGTGCTGCCCGGGAGAGCTGATTTCCTACACGAGAGATGGCTCGGTCCTCTCCCCAACCAGGACCGTTTGCAGCAGCAGTGGCCGCCACCGCTCTACGGTCAGGAACTCCACTCAGGAACTCCCCACTCCAGGGAACGTTTGCCCAGAGACCACCGTGGTCAGAAGGCTGTGGCTGGACCAGCAAGGAAGACAGCACCGCCGGAGGGGCTGGGGGCTCAGGGACAGGCAGCCTTGCGGCTCCTCCTTTAGTCGCAGGGCTGACGCGAGGCCAAAGAGGTCAGTCTCCCTGCCCAGTCTCTCCCCTTCCTTCCGTGATTTGATGGTCAGATGAGGGGAAGGTGACTCAGAATCTGACAGAACCACCAGGCAGGAGAAACCTGGTATCCCAAGTGCCCAGGGCCAGGAGCCAGTCACACCAGACATGTCCGGGTCTCCCCAGGCTAACCTAACCGTGACTAAACAAGTCCCCTGTCGGCCACCCACAGACCACGAGGCTTTTCTCTGGAAACCCTTGGCCTATCCTCCACCCCCATTGGCACTGTGACCAGACCTCGGCCCTGATTTCTAATCCACACTCCATCAGCCGTCCCCTCCTAGGGTCAGACCTGGAATTGTCCCTTCCCCAGAAATCTGAGACACGGGGTGCTCCTACAGATGAGAAATATGGCAGGGGAGCGAGTAAAGGGGGGAAGTGTGACAATTCCAGATGCCACGCCACTCTACACTCCCCACAGACAGGGTGCATTCCACCCTGAGTCCGGCTGCCTTGCGAAGCCTGGGACCAGCAGAGTATGCCAGAAGGAGGTAAGTGGTCCCAGACTGGCCCAGCACTGTCTGAAGACTGTCAAGTGACCTCAGGAGATGGCAAACAGAGCTGAAGGGTCCCCCGCCCACCTCTGTCCAAACCCCCAATCCACAACACTGTGAGTTGCAGTAAACTGGTCGTTTTAACCCTCTTAGTTTACAGGTGATTTGTTACCAGCAAGCGACTTCTACATCGCAGCAAACAGGAGAAATCAGAGAAACTCAAGTGAGTTACCATTTTCACCCCTCAGTTGGCAAACAGTAAAGATCTCGACACGCGCTGGAGAGGAGATGAAGAAATGCACTCCTTGACGGTGATGAAGCCGTGGGGCGCTACAGGGGCCCTGGCGAAGCATCGGGGTGATCTGCTGGGCCCTTCCACGCACCTCCCAGAGGACCCAATGGTTCTCAGAATCCACCCTACCCACCCAGAGCGAGGAGCAACACTGTTCGTAACAGCATGGCCCACATGTCCAACAGCAGGATTGCTAAAACACACACCCAGCCTGGACACGGCCCCCAGAACTCAGGTGAACAAGCCACGGGGTCACCTGATCTCAGAAAAACAAACAGTAACCCATCAACCCTTGGGGTATCCCAGAGGGGCCAAAGTTCCATGACCTTCCCAATGCCCAGGCAAAGAGCCTTTCTGCATGCATGGTGAAGCCCCTTCGGGAACCTTGCCTGAAGGAGCAGCTCCCCATCACCGTCTTGGAGTCAAACAGCCTGTTCCTGTCCACTCTCCTCCGCAGAGGGACAGTGGCGCTGCAGGGACGGACACACAGCAGGCTCGTCCTCCCAACCCACGCAGGAGGGAGCCGCTCCCACAGACGAGCACGACCATCACACCCGTGTGTGTGTGCCCCAAGGCACAGCCACAGGACTGGGAAGCCGGTTCTGGCAAGGGCCAGCCACCAGCACACAGCGACAGTGCTGCACCACCTAGATCTAAAAGGTTTCACTTCTGACAGTGCTCAGATGCAGAACGGCCAGCACCAAACCCATAAGCACCCATCGGGAGGTCTGGGGCTACTCCCCTTCTCTAAGGAACATCATCAATCATGTGGACCGTGTTCCAGAGTGACTTCTGGGACTTTCCTCTTCACCAGCACTCCCCTGTCCAGCAGCCCTCATCCTTGCACCATCTGACCAGGAAGACCTCTGCTCACTTCTCGTTCTGGTCCCAAAGGTCTCGCCCACCTCCACCAGTTCCCACAAACCTGGAGCCACCCAGCCTTTGCCACATCTTTTCACTAAAGCTCTGGCCTATGAGGCACTTCCGTCAGTCCTGTCTCCAAGCCTGAAACAGGAAAAGTGCCCCCCTCCCGGGGTTGCTCTGAGCGTTCCCAGAGTTGATCCACGGGAGGTGGGGAGAATGGCACCTGCCCCACGGTGAGAGTTCAGGGAGCTAGTGGGGCTGGGGGCTGACTGCTGCTGTTGTCTGGGCTCCCCCTGCCCCCAATACCCATCCTCGAGAGTAGAACATGGAGCACCCCCACGTGACCTGCAGCCTCAGGCTTGGCGGGCCCCGGGCTCCAGGGAACAAGTTCCCTCCACAGCTTTCCCCTTCTGCACTGGCTCCGAGGGCAGCCAGTGTCCTCGTGGTTGAGGGCCAATCATCTCTGTCCTCCGTCAAATTTAGTGGGCAAGACTACGAGCCCCCCAGGGCCTGGAGGGGGGCCCTCCCCACCTCCCTGTGCTCCTGGAGCAGTGGAGGCCTCCCTGCTGCGTCACTAGCTGAGAGCAGGAGCTCAACAAGTGTCTCATGAATGAAAGAAAAAGAAAGAAGAACCACAGACCTTCCTTTTCCAAACCCAACCAGGCCCAAAAGAAGCCCCAGGACAGCCTCAGCACCCACATTCTGTCCACGCCCTGGGGGACAATCTGACCCAAAGCCAGCAGCCATCTACTCTTCAGCCTGTCCCCCTTCTCCCCTCCTGTTCCGGCAATCGGCTAGCATGTTAATAGTGGGGACCATCAGCTGCCGCTCCCTTGACATCCTACAGCCCAACTGTCCATTCATCCATGTCCCACCCATCACATGGAGGCTGGGGTACTCTGCCCAGGCCAGGCCATGCCTTCTTCACCATGGTCAGTAATGGCTTGTTTGCCCTGGGCCCCAGCTACGGGAGCATGACTGGGCCGATGAGCCAGGCAGTGAGCTCCCATGTGGGGTCTCATGTCTCCCATCCCCCCAGCCACAAGCCCACCCCTACTTCCCGTGCCCTGGGCTCTCCCCTCAGTCCCATCTCAACCATCATCTCTCCCTGTGCCCCAGGGAAGAGCTGCACCGTCACTCCCGTGCCACCATAACCACCCCACCCAGACCCCAAATTAGGAGACAGGAAAGGACATGTGAGTCAGCAAGAGACCCCACAAGCTTGGACCCCTGACCAGGGCCATCTTCACCCACTCAGTTTCTTCCTAAACCCTGTGGCCTCGAACATGGCAAGGTCAGGAGTCAGACCCACTCAGGACTGGGGCAGCTGGGGCCCAGAAAGGTGGGCAGTGGCTCTCAGTCTCTAGAGGCACTAGAAGAACTTAGCTGCCAAGCACCCAAGGGTCAGAGAATCCAAGTCCAGAGGGATGCTTGACGGCATCCCAAGGT
Source organism: Meles meles (assembly GCF_922984935.1). Taxonomy (NCBI): domain Eukaryota; kingdom Metazoa; phylum Chordata; class Mammalia; order Carnivora; family Mustelidae; genus Meles; species Meles meles. The sequence goes on from NC_060076.1 coordinate 387,229, forward strand.
GGAGAAGCACTCCAGCAGCAGCCTTCACACTCAGAACCAGTAATCAGGTGTGGAGTCCCTGCGGGGCACCCTGAGGGCTGAGCTTTGAAGTCCCATTCAGGGCCCTGCCCACACCTCAGATGGCAGATAAGGCCAGCACCTGCAGAGAACCCTAGCAAGGGCCACACCAGCAACCTGACTCCCAGTCCCAAAGTCCCAGAAGTCTACACCAGCAGAAGGACCAGTCAGAAGGGCTGAGGTTCAGTTCCTAGGTGCTCCCGGGGCTGGAGGCCTGGGTCACGCAGGGATGAGCAAGACCCTCCCAGCTCCCAAGGCCAAGCCTTAGCCCGGGTGGAAGCGGGTGTGCCGAGGGGCCACGAGGACTGAGGGCCTGCGCCAGGGGCCTGGACGTGTGGAAGAGAAAGCCCCGCTTGGGCCAGGCTCCAGGTGAAGGCCCCGCAGGTGCAGGGTGCAGCGGACCCGCAGACCCGACAGAGAGGGTCGGGGCGTGCGCGTGTCCAAGTCAGAGTGGCCTTCGCCTAGCTGGGCAGGATCTAACCCCCGCCCCCGACTCTGGCCGACCCTAGCAGAGAACAGGAAGGGCCCTTGCGGAAGCACTGGGCCGCCCTGGCCTCCCTGCTCCGCCCCACCTGCCAGCAGCCACCCACCCCGCGGGTCTGCGCCGCCCGGGCGCCGCACCCCAGCCCTCCCCGAAGCCGGCGGGGCCCACGACACCCCGGACAGCCGGGAGGGGAAGGGACGGGGCGGCAGGAGGGGCCGCCAGTTCCGGGGGTCCAGGCCCAGCGCCACCCGCTGCCGCTTCCGGGAGTGCCGGCCCCGCCGCAGGTGCTGCGCCGCCACCTGAGCCCCGCCGGCCCGGCCCTCCCCCGAGGGGACCCCGCGCCCACCTCGGAAGGGCAGCGGCGCCCCCAGGCGCACGCGCACGGCCCCCACCAGCGGCTCTCCGGGGCTGTAGACGACGCGGCCGTGGCTCAGGACGACCTCGAAGAGCTGCACCCGCCCCATGCCGCCGCCCTGGCCGGGCGGCCGCGCTCCGACACCCCCTCCCGCCGCCGCGCTCCGAGCCCCGCCCCCGGCCCGCCCACTCCCCGGGCCCGCCCCCTGAGCCTCCCGGGCCCGCCCCGTCGGCCCGCCCATCCCCCCCGCCCAGCCTCCGGGGTCTGCTTCTCCTCGCGGCCCCCCCCCCCCCGGCCTCCGTCCCGCCTCCACCCTGCCCCCAGCCCCGCAGAGCCCGCCCCCGGCCCTCCTCCCTCCCCTCCTTCCTCGCTGTCCCCGGCCGGCCGGTGGGGCGCAGGTCGGCGCGGCGCGCGGGACCCCGACACACGGGCGCCCCCTGCTGCCCCGGGCCGCGCGGCCGGCGGAAGGACGTCACCGGGCGGGCCCCGCGCGCGCTTGGGGCAGGCGGCGGCGTCGCTGCGGAGCGAGGCTCGGCGGAGGCCGCGGGCCGGAGCCCCCCCCCCCCGGCCCCGGAGGCATGGGTGCCGGGCCGTCCGCGCCCCGAGGACGCGGTGGAGAGGGGAGGTCCCCGCGGAGCGCGAGCTGGGGTGCGGGGCGGCTGGGGGACCCGCGACGGAGCGCGCGAGGGGCTGGAAGCGGCTGGAGGGGCGTCGGCGTGGCCGTGTTTGCGTGCGGAGCACCCGCGTGCGTGCGGGGCGTTTCCGGCGGGGAGAAGGCTGGGGTCGAGGCGGGGGACGGGGCGGAGTTCCGACCCGCAGCCTCGGAGACGCCCCCAGGTCGCGTGCGCGGGAGTGTGAGGGAGACAAAGCGCAGACTGGCGGGCCCTGGCTGACCACAGCCACGCGGCTCCGGGCGGATGACGGCGACAGTTCGGGTGCCAGCGCGGAGGCCTGGCCTGGCGCTCCAGCAGAGGGACGGGCTTTGAGGCTGGAGGGACTCCCCGGGCCCGGCTGCGGAAAGGGAGGTGCCCTGGAGGGCCAGCGGGGAGCGGCCGGCCGAGTTCCCCACCGCCCTCGCCTGGGAGTCCGATGCTGGGAGTGTGGGGGGCGGCCGACCGGCCACACTTAGGACATTTCCCTGTCAACCCCAGGCGAGTGGAGAAATTCCCAGACGAAGAGTTCGGGGTCCCGGGGAATGGGGAGGCTTGTGGGCACCCCGTGAATGCCCGATGTCCACAGCAGAGGCCAAGAAAGGAGTGTTTGGCGGGTGGGGCGGGGTGTTTGGGGAAGGAGTAAGAGATTGTGTTGGCTGCCGCTGAGGGGAAGTAAGCGACAGAAAATGGTGCCCCACACAGCTCTCCATCACCCACCCATTCCCTGTTCTGGAAGCCACTCTGTGCCCGTGCGTCCCCATCAGCACAAAGGCCCTTTCCTACGTGCCCCTTTCCTCTTGCTCTCATGCAGCCCAGGCTTGCTCCTGGAGCCTCTCAAATGTAGATGTTCATCTTTTTTTTTTCCCAAAAAATTTTATTTATTTACTTAATAAATAGAGAGAGAGAGGCAGCGAGTGGCAGTGAGTGAGGGAATACAAGCAGGGGGAAGCGGGGAGGGAGAGGCAGAAGCAGGCTCTCCACTGAGCAGGGAGCCCGATGCAGGCCTGGATCCCAGGGTCCCGGGATCATGACCTGAGCTGCAGACAGATGCTTACTGGCTGAGGCAGCCAGGCCCCCTAGATTTTTATTTTCACACACACCCCCCAGGATCAGGGCCTGGAGCCTGTGCCCTCCTGACTCAGAACAACTTCCAAGCTCCCAGTTTTAACTCATCTTCTCACAATGGTAATCCACCGGCTCCCCCCTACTGTCGTCTTCAAACCCCAGATCAGTCCACATTATTTTTTGGTGATTTCAGCTCCTGACTCACTGTCCTTCTGTCCAACACCAGTGTTGCAGGAATTCTTAATGACTCCAGGACCCACATGGGTGATCCTTCCAGCAACCCCCCGCCACCGCACTCTTAAAGCGCACCTGGGATTTGTTTTCATCAGGTATGATACGGTGACAGGCACAGACACAACCGCCTTGAGAGAACAGTCAGTACTTAACGATTCCCGAGAGGAGGGGCACATGGAGAAGGACCGGGGTTGGTCAGGACGCAGAATTTTTTTTTTTTTTAAGATTTTGTTTATTTATTTGACTGAGAGAGATCACAAGCAGGCAGAGAGAGAGGAGGAAGCAGGCTCCCCGCTGAGCAGAGAGCCCGATGTGGGGCTTGATCCCAGGACCTTGGGACCATGACCTGAGCTGAAGGCAGAGGCTTCACCCAGTTGAGCCACTCAGGCGCCCCATGGAGGCAGAATTTGCTAGGAGAGCATGGCCCAAGCCTTTATCGTGTCTTCTGTGAAAAGAAATAGGTGAGGCAGGGTAGGCAAGTCAGAGCAAGGTCGGGGTCAGGTTGTTCCAGTGGTCTCTAGTTGTCCAGTACCTGGCCCTACAGTGATTCAGGACGGGCAAGATCGGTGTGTGAGTTTGATAAAGGAGTGTTTGGGCGGTATGACCTCTGGATTGGTTTGGTCTGCATGTGAAAGGTGTGGTCCCAGGCAAGTTGCTATCTTTAGGAATGAGCTCAACCCTGGGAAGGGCAGCCTCTCCGCAGCCAGCAAGGCTCCCAAATGTCAAAGTATCATAAGATACAGAAAATAAGAACATGACCAGTTAAGCTCTTGTTTCCATACTCCTCTCCTCCGAGAACCTTCCCCAGGTGATGTAAGCATCTGTGTCTTACAGCTTCCTTAGTTTGTCTGCAAAGATGTCTGGCAACAACTTCTCCCATCCCTTTGCGTCAGCGCTGCTCCTTCCGTCAGAAGGTAGGGTCCTTCCCCTCCTGTTGACTCCGGGCCGGCCCCTTGACTTGCTTTACCTGGCAGAACGGCAGTGAGCGAGATACCCCATAAGCATCTGAGGAGGCCTTGCAGCTCGTTCTCATTCTCTTGGAGTCCCGAGCTCCCATTTCAAAACACCTAGTTACCCTCCTGGACAGATCAGAGAGAGAGAGAGAGAGAAGGCCTGCACGGGGGAGTGAAACCATCTCAGACTGGCTGCCTCAGCCCCACACCCAGAATGACTGCAGCTGTAGGAGTGACCCAAATCGCCCTGATTTATTATTTATTCTGAAAATCAGGCTGCATTCAGCCAGGAGGCTTTTCTACTCAGTGTGGGATGTGTGGGGTGTGCTGAGGATAGAGTGTTCAAGATCTCTCTCTCATTTGCATGTCTGATGCCTTGACTGAGGCTGGTCAGGCGTCTCTTCCATGAGGCCTCTCCGCATGGCCAGTTTGGGGTCCTGCACACCAAGATGGTCTCCAGATAGTGAGACTGATGACCCGGCAGTAAGTCCCCTGGAGGGAGGAAGGTGAAGCTCCCGGCCCGCAGGCCTGGACTCAGAAGTCCCAGAACTTCCTACCACACTGAGTGCATTAAAACAGTCACAGCACCGGCGTGGGGGAAGCGCCACACACGGGGAGGGAACTGATTGTGACGATCTGAGACAATCTGCCCGCTGCAGAAGAACCAACAGCTGAACCCTGTTAAATTACAGAGTCATGAGAAAATAAAGCTGTTGTTCTAAACCACGGCATTTTGGGGTGGTTTACTATGCAGCAATAGATACCGGGAACCAAAACCGGAACTTAGAAGTGAGATGCTGCCATAAAATTCCAAAACCTGGCACTGACTTCGCAGCGGACGGCAGTGGGCACGGGCAGCGAGGACCTTGATGATGACAGCTGGGCGAGGGCTGCGGCCAGAGTTGGTGGGCGTCCAGTGAGACCATGGCCTGGGGTGACATGGAAGATCGAAAATGTGTCTAAGATCTGATTTTCCTGGCAGAATACATAAAGGCCAGTTGGGTTTGTTCAGTTATGCTGACGTGAAATAGAAGAGAAAGATGAATTAAGGAGGTTGCCGTTCCATGTCCCAGCAGAAGTCAGAGGACATATTTCCAAGCCAGGTCTTGCTGAGTTGGAAAATCAAAACTCTTTCTCATTTCCAACCTTTCCAGGCAGCAAAAAGTTCTGAAGGTAAGAAATGATGTCATGATGAAGAGTAAATCCGGAGTGCTGCCAGCAAACGTGAGAGTGAAAGTCAAGGGTATGGTTGTATGATTCCTTCTGAAGGCTTCTGAGGCTCTTGGGTGGGGGACAGAGAGTCCTTGAGGACCCCCTCAGCCATACAAAAAGGCTTCTGAGAATCTTGAGTTCATTGTCCCACAGCACCTGACTCCTGGGCCATAGGAGAGAAAAGCCTTCTCAAAGACGTTTGCAGTATAGCTTTTGTCCAGTGAAAAAAGCTACAGTTTGTTATAGAGAAAATCCATTTTTAAAAATATTTTATTCATTTGACAAAGATCACAAATAGGCAGAGAGGCAGACATAGAGAGAGAGAGGAGGAAGCAGGCTCCCTGCTGAGCAGAGAGCCCGATGTGGGGCTCGATCCCAGGACCCTGAGATCACGACCTGAGCCGAAGGTAGAGGCTTTAACCCACTGAGCCATCCAGGCACCCTGAAAATCCATTTTTTTTACAGGGTTGTATCTGCTTGAGGTAAAATGTAAAATGGACAGATTTTGAAATAAAAAAGTTGCTAGGCCCCTGCTTTCTACCTACAGGAAGCAGGCTGACGAATGTACTGAGCTGAAAACACAGGCCACTTCCATGAAAAAGAGGGCCATTGGAAGTACAAGGCCCAGTGCCCAGGGGAGGAACCAAGAATGCAAGAAACAGTAGCCAAGAGGTTAAAGCCTCTGCCTTTGGCTCGGGTCATGGTCTCAGGGTCCTGGGATCCAGCCTCCCATCACATCAGGCTCTCTGCTCAGCAGGGAGCCTGCTCCCCCATCCCCCTCTGCCTACTTGTGATATCTGTGTCAAATAAATAAAATCTTAAAAAAAAAAAAGGAGGGGGGGGAGAAACAGTAGCCAAGGGAGCCACTTGCAGGGAGCAGACCAACCCTGGTCGAGGAGGATTGTGACAGGTGTTAGCTGGATTCCAGAATTGCCGTGGGCCAGTGACTACAGGTAAAACCCTTGTTGGACAGGGGTCTGTTCACTTGCACTGTGCTTTGCCACTGAATGTTGGCTGTTGGGGGGGGCATATAATATGCCCTTGGGGGCAAAAGGGGCCACACCCAATGTGCCTTCTCCATCTGGCCCTGTTGTACGTTACAGCATGCGAGACTCCCAGGCTAGCCTTGATGAGATGGTGTTTGTGGGATCACTTGGGAGATGCAGTTTTCAAGAAGGAGGAGCATGAGTCTTTAGAGGCCAGAGGATGGACTGGGGGCAGGCCGCTCCACTAGCAGCCCCCCAAGCGAACCCCCAAGTGAGCAGCCTTCTTACACTGATTTTGGACTTGCTCTGGTGACTAGCTTTGGCCAGTGGGATGCCAGCAAGAATGATTCAAGCAGAGGCCCCATAAATGCTTGCACATGGCTTCCATGCTGGAAGGAAGTCCAGCTATCCTGCCTGGTCACGTGGGGGGACTCTGGATAATGAGACATCACACAAAGACAAGTCACATGCAAGACAAATAGGCACTCCAGTGAATTCCCAGCTGAATGCAACCAAAGGAGAGACCCAGAAGACCCCAACCACAGAACTGCAAAAAACAATAAATCAATATTGTCTTAAGCCATAAGGTTTTGGAGTGGTTCTTTTGCACAAAAGCATACAGTCGTCACCAACAGCCACTGCCCTCATGATCTCAGGTCCACACATCTCTGGCGACCACCTCCTGTCCTGCTAGCCTATTCCCTCTAGTGCCATGACTCCTGCAATCCTTGGGACTCCGCTGGGAACCCCAACCCACTGACCCTGCCCCCTTTGTTGTCCTCTCTCCTTTCTTCATTCAGCTCTAAGGCCACAGGCAGCCATCTGGGCCACTCTGAGAACCGCTCCCTTTCCTTCTCGGCACAACCACAGTTTTGGCTAAACCCAGCCCTCCTCTTTCTCCGTACCTTCTCTGCAGCTGCCTACATAGGCTGGAGAAAAACAGTCACGCTGACAGGCACCCTAAACTTTGCTGGGCCATCCTGCTGCCTTTTTCTACTTCTCTCCTAGACAGTTACATTGCTTCTAGACCTCTCTCCTTGCTCTGCCAACATCTGTTCTCCTGTCCTCACTTTCAACTGATGTCTTTGTCTTCTACTTATATGAGAAAGTAGAACGTTCTCATCACCAGAGAACTCCCCCCAAATCCTGCCTGCACACCCCCTTGCCTTCCAGAGACTTTCCATCAGACTCTCGTTTGTACTGAGCTGAACTCCCCATGCTCCTACCTCCCCACCTAGTCCTCCCTTTGCCAGCGATTCTCCTCTGTAGGGTCACTGGTGTTCAAACCAATGATCTCTCCGCTTCCCTTCTCCTTCCAGTTTTGGACCCATTTCTCTGCTCTTATTTTTAGCAAAAACACCTCAGAAGAGTTGTCTGTCCAACAGCCTTCAATCCTCTCCTATCCTTCCCTTCTAAGCCCTCAGACAGACTTAGTCCGCCATCACTCCATCAAGAGCTGTTCTTGTCAAGGCCATCAGTGTCCTCGTTTTGCTGTTATCAGTTCCCGACCCTGACCTCACAGGACCACAGCACCTGAAGTGGCTAATCTTTCTTTCATAGTCTTTACTTGGCTCCTAAGCCACCGCCCTTTCCTGGATTTCCTCTTACTTGGTATCTCCCTCTCTCTCTTTTTTTTTTTTTTTTAAAGATTTTATTTATTTATTTGACAGAGAGATCACAAGTAGGCAGAGAGGCAGGCAGAGAGAGAGGAGGAAGCAGTCTCCCTGCAGAGCAGAGAGCCCGATGCGGGGCTCGATCCCAGGACCCTGAGATCATGACCTGAGCCGAAGGCAGCGGCTTAATTCACTGAGCCACCCAGGCGCCCCTGGTATCTCCCTCTCTTTACTGGCTCCTTCTCTTTTCAACCTCTTTCCCCTTTTGTAAGGGTGTACCCAGACTGCAGCTCAGTCTTTGACCCCTCCTTTGCTATCTGCATTTTCTTTTTTAAGACTTTATTTGCAAGACAGAGAGAGCGCGCAGGAGCAAGGGAGAGGGGCAGAGGGAGAAGCAGGCTCCCCCGTGAGTGGGGAGCCTGACACAGGGGTGGATCCCAGGACCCTGGGATCATGACCTGTGATGAAGGCTGATGCTTAACTGACTGAGCCACCCATGGCGCCCCTCCACATTTTCTTCCAATGTGATCTCACCCAGTTCCATGGCTTCAAACACAACAAATGTGGGGCTCCTGGGTGGCGCAGTGGGTCAAATCCTCTGCCTTCAGCTCAGGTCAAGATTTCGTGGTCCTGGCATCGAGGCCCTCACGGAGCCCCGCACGGGGCTCCCTGCTCGGCGGGGAGCCTGCTTCCTCCTCTGTCTGTCTGCCTCTCTGCCTGCTTGTGATCTTTCCGTCAAATAAATAAATAAAATCTTTAAAAAGTGAATAAATAGATACAACAAATGTGCCATGGAATGCCGAGTTTGCACCCCGGGCTGGACAGCCCCCCCTGAACTCTAAACTCATATTCAATTCCTTTGCAACCTTAACACGAAGCATGAACCAGAAACTCATCTTTATTTGGCGGAGCCGCTGAGAGTCTGGGTTTGCTCCTGCAGCACCCACTGCGCTAAGCACAGTGCGACGGGCCCCTGCGTCCAGACACCCATGATCTCTCGGGCAGCGACTTGCGCTCACTTGCTGAGCGGCCTCTGCTCCCGGCGCGCCCTGCACGGCGGTGCCACCCGCCGGCTCCACTCGGGGAACGGTTACTCTCCTAAGCCCTCGACGGCCTCCCGTCTCTCGGTGGAACACGGTCCCCATGAAAGCCTGCTGGCCCCGCCCCGGCCGTTTCTGTCCTGCCGACCCGTCCGGGGACCACGGGCGTCCGACGTCCTCACACGTGCCCTCTCCGGCCGCTCCGCTCACGCCGACCGGTCAGCCGGGCATCCCCCGCCCAGCGCCCTCCCTCGGGCCCCAGCGCCCGACGCTGACCTGCCCGCGTGGCCGCAGCACTCCCCGCGCCCCAACCGAAACGCGGCCGGGGCCTTCGCGTCGCGCCGGGGCGTAGCCTGAAACCCGCGGGGGCGGCTGCCGGCGAGCGCGGTGAGAGCGCTCGGAGGCCTCGCGCCCCGGGCGCCTGCTCGGGAAGGAGCCGGACCCGCCGCCGGCACATCCCCGGCGCCCGGTCAGCAGCGGGGGAGCCGGGGGAGGCCGCGGCGGCCCGAGGGTGCGCCACGTGGTCCTCCGCCGGGCGCCGGCGCGGAGGGGGCGCTCGGCCCGGGCAGGAGAGCGGGCGGGCGCGGGCCCCGGCCCCGGAGGCGCTCGGCCCCCCACCCCCGGCCCCCGCGCGGCGTCCTGCGGAGGCGGGGCCGTTTGCCGGGGGCCGCAGCGAGCCCCGCAGCCCGCAGGGCCCCCCGTCGGCCCCTCCGCGAGGGAGGTCACGCGCGCGGGCCGGGTCGCAGGGTCGGGTGTGGGGATGCGAGGCCGGGGGCCGCGGGCCGGTCGCGGCGTCGGGAGCCCGGAGCCGGCCGCGGAGAGCAGGGTGCCGGCGCGCGGCCTCCAGCACAAAGCTTCCCGCGAAACTGACGTAGTGCGGGGCGGCCGCGCAGGCGCCGCCCCTGGCCGCGCCCCTCCCCCCGCACTCCCTCCGCTCCTCAACGCGCCGGCGCACTCTCCCTCCTCCCATTGGCCACGGCGCGGCGGCGCGCGCCGGCCGGCTAAGTGCGCGCCCCGCGATTGGCGAGTCGGCGGCGGGCGGGGGTGTGTCCGCGCCCCGCCCCGCCTCCGGCTCCGCTCGCGGAGGTGCGCGCGGCGGCAGGGACGGCGGCGGCGGCGGCGGCGGCGGCGCGTGGCAGGTCCGGCGGGCGCGAGGCGGCGGCGGCCCGAGCCCGGCCCAGCCTCGTCCCGCCTGGCCCCGACCCCGGCCCGCCGGCCCGGCCCACCCGGCGCGCCGCGGCGCCGCCCCGGCCCGGCCCCGGTCCCGGCCCGGCGCCTCCCGAGGGAGCGGCGCCGCCGGCCGAGCGCAGGCCCGGCCATGACCGACTTCAAATTGGGCATCGTGCGGCTCGGCCGGGTGGCCGGGAAGGTGAGCGGCGCGGGAGCGGGGGGCGCGGGGCCGGGGCCGGGGCCGCGGGTCGGGGGATGCGGGGCCGCGGGTCGGGGGATGCGGGGCCGGCCGGGCGGGCGGGCGGGCGGGCGGGCGGGCGGCAGCGGCGGGTCTCCGCGGGCCAGGACGGGGCTGGCGGCCGCGGGCAGCGCGGCGCCCTTCCCCCGGCCGCCCGCAGTGGAGCTTCGCGCAGGGTTCGCGCCGCCCGCGGTGGCCGGGGCTGGACCGGCCCCGGTGGGCCTCCCAGAGCAGGGCCTCCCTCTGCTTCTCTCCCTTACCGGGCCCCGCCCTCCGCGTGGTCGAGGCCGGGGCTTCCTGGCACCTGTGGGCATTGAGGCTTGGCTGTTTCCAGGAGCCGGCCGGCCGTGCAGCTGCACCAGCCACGGACCTTACCCTGGATGGGAACCCTGTTCCCATCACCAGCGGCGGAAGCTTCTGGTGGGAGAGAGGAGCAGAGGCAGTCAGATGAAGGTAAAACCGGCTTAGATCTTAGAAAAAGGCTTTCCGAGCAAGAATGCGACTGGTCCGTTTGCGGGACGTTTCCTGCGTTTCCTGCAAGAGGAACGCGGCCCGTTACTAGGGACGGGGGGCTCCCCGCAGCTCTGCGATCCCCCTAACTCAGGGACCCGGCGAGCTGAGCTAGCGTCCTGCCTTCAACTCACTCGGAACGTTTCGGTGAGCAAGCTAGCGGGCAGCAGCTCGGGCTACCGCACTTAGTAGACGCACTTAATAGTTCACGGAAGCCTTCTGGATGTTTTGCCTCCGTCCAGGGCCCCTTCCTCTGTTCTGAGCGCGCCGCCCTCTGGGGTTAGTCTTAGCGGCGCGCTCAGACACACAGCCTAGAGGTCAGCCAGCTCAGTGGTCCTCCGGTTCTCGCACATGTGGATGGGAAGCGAGGCCGGATGTCTGCTCCTCTGCTACGGGCTCGAGTGGGAAGCAACCCCTGCTGTAGGGGGCAGGCTGCCTCGTGCCCCTCACCTGCTCCACAGCCGGAAGGGCCAGTTTCTGCCCGAGGCTGATACTTGACTGTGACCCTGAACGTAACATGTCGAAACGTGATTAATTTCCAGACCAAGTACACACTGATAGATGAACAAGATATCCCGCTGGTGGAGGGCTACTCCTTTGAGGTAAGGGTGGCTGTTTCTCGGCTGACCTGCTTTCAGTCAGTGCCTGGGGAGGGTCGCCAGGGGCGGATTTTATCCCCTGCCAGGGCAGCCTGGCTTTCACCACCACCATGATGTGCGTCCTCTCCCACTTTTACCCTGGTGGCTGACTCTTCCCGAAAACAGATCCAGTTGTGTCGTGTTTGTGGTTGAATGCTCAACGGGACAAGCCCTGGCTGCCTAGAACACTGTCCAGGGCCACCTCTGGCCGGCCCCGCCGTCGCCGCTGGGCCCTGGTGCTGTCCATTCTCTCATCTTCCTGAGCTCCCCTGCCTTCCGCTGTGCTCTTCTTGATGAGCTTCGGCTCAGCCACCAGTCCTCACCGACCGGCTCCTCCCCTCCGGAAGCCCTCCAGGGGTCTGGAGCCGCTGCCCTGTTACCTCCGCCCCGTGCGGCACAACACGAGTTTGAACTGCACGGGTTGACTTAGATGTGGGCGCGGTACTTCTGTTTTTCGGTTAATAGGGGGCATTTTTTTTGATAAATACATCCCAGTACTATAAGTATTTTATGACTTTCTTAAAAGCGTTGTTCTTTCTCTAACTTGACCTTATTGTAAGAATGTAGCGTATGTTGTGTTCAAAGTACAAAGCATGTGTTAGCTGTCTCTGAGAAATCACATGGGTCTTCAGCTGTGTGGGGTTCAGTGTGCCTGACCCCCACACGTTCAGGGGTCAACTGTTAGTTACTTGTCCAAGCGTTTTTCTCACCGAATTGTGGGGTTTTTCTAAAAATGAGAAAGTTTATTTCTCTGTGTCTGCAGTATTTCTCAGAGTGAATTGTGAGTGCATGCTTGTTGGGATGCAGGGCTGGCTTCTCGTGTCGGGGAGCCTCTGCAGAGCCCTGGGTCCCAGGAGCAGGCCTCATAGGTGTGCCCTGGCTTGTCTGTTTCACTTCACTTCCCTTCAGAGGGATTCAAAGTGGAGCTGAGCATTAGGCTTTTTAACAGATCTTTTCCTCGTTCTCACTCAGGCCCGGATGGAAGTAGACGCAGACGGAAATGGTGCTAAGATATTTGCATATGCCTTTGACAAAAACCGAGGAAGAGGGTCGGGAAGGCTCCTTCACGAGCTGTTGTGGTAGGTGTTTTCCAGCCGCTTGCTTCCTGTTTGGGTACCACGTGAGCCCTGTTGTGCACAGAGCACCCGGCGTCCGTGGAGCAACCTGCCTTGACACAGCCTCCTCTGGGGTAGGGTGGGCTCGGCCCCCTGCACTGTGTTCTTGCCGGGCCCGTGAATGGGCTGTGAGGGACGACCTGCCTCTCCTTGGCGCGTGTGGTGGAGTTCTGAGATGCTTGCCGCCGCTCGGGTGGGGTAAGCTCCAGGCTGTGCATGGGGTGCTCTTCAGTCAAGGGGCTGAGCTGCCAGTGTGGTCCATCGCGTTTGGCCACAGACTCACATAGTTGGATTCCTTGCAGCAGACTTGCTCCTGACTGTCCCCGGCACTGTGGCAGTGGCCCAGTTTGGGCCCCGGGGCTGCAGTTGGGGGGGGGGGGGGCGGTGCAGAGGCAGCAGATGGCGAGGGTTGTTTGTTTCCTAGGGAGCGTCACAGGGGAGGCATCGCTCCCGGGTTTCAGGTGGTGCACCTCAACGCCGTGACCGTAGACAACCGGCTGGACAACCTGCAGCTGGTGCCGTGGGGCTGGCGGCCCAAAGCCGAAGAGACGTCCAGCAAGCAGAGGTGGGTCTCCTTAGAGCCTGCTGGCACTGGCGGGGGGCCTCCGGGGGAGAGCCCTCCTCCAGGCTTTCATGTTGCTGTGTGTTTCTGTTTTTTAAAGATTTTATTTATTATTTGAGAGAGAGATCGTGTATGGGCAAGAGAGCGGGCAAGGGAGCACAGGGAGAAGGAGAGCCCACGCTGAGCAGCCTGAAACCCGGGCCCCATCCCAGGACCCCGGGGTCATGGCCTGAGCCGAAAGCGGCTGCTGAACTGACTGAGCCACCCAGGCGCCCCATCCTCTAGGTGCTTGTTACCAAGAGGGCCCATGTCTCTGTTCTGTGCTCTGATCTGTGGAAGGGGAGACCTTGGTTATTTTCCTCCAAGTATCGGATCCTTGTTTACTTCATGGGGGTGGGATGCCGATTTGGTGGTGATCTTTTGGGTTGGTTCTCTAGCTCGGCTGTGGTGGGGAGAAGAGCTGTCTGAGCCGGGTGCTTGTACATGGGCAGGACTTATGCTCCGTGCCCCTGTACACACTCATGCCTCGTGCGTCTTTCTGTCTAAATGTTTCATCTAAGTAGTTACAAAAAAGCAAGACATGGGGGCACCTGGGAGGCTCAGTTGGTTAAGTGTCTGCCCTTGGCTCAGGTCATCTTCCTCAGGGTCCTGGGATCAGACCCTATGGTGGGCTCTCTGCTCAGCGGGGAGTCTGCTTCTCCCTTTTCCTCTGCACCCCTCCCTTGTGCTCTCCCGCTTGCTCTCTCAAATAAATAAAATCTTTAAAAGAAGCAAGGTAGTGTGGTTTGGAGGCTCTGCTGTTCAGCCTCCACCGCTGTGTGGTCCTGCAAACACTGCTTCTGCTCAGGATAGCATAGGTAACCCACTTGGGCAAGTAGGATGCTGAGAGCAGTTGCCTTGGCCCCAAGAGCAGCCCTGGTATGAGCTTCATGGAGCCCTTGAGAAGAGCTGGGGAACCAGCAGGACGGGAAATGGGAACCAAAATGATCCAGGATGTTCTCGGCCATTGTGGACCATCTGTGGGCTCACACAGGTTCTCTGGGGTTCATGTATGCCCTCAGGCCTCTGGGAAGCCTTTCATCAAACAAAATGAAGGTGGTGTTATCAACAGAAAAGTAAGGGCAACTCAGGAGGCCAGTCAGTGTCCACATCTCCCCTGGGTTGTCCAACATGGACACTTGTTCAGTGGGAGCACTGGGATCTGCCCCACAACACTGGACAGGTCTTCCCACTGTGGGCCAACAGGGTGCTGTCTACCCCTTTTCCCGGCAGTGGATCTGCTCCTTTCAGGAGCTCCGGGTTGTGAAGTCTGTTGCTTTGGGCCTTTGTGTGACTCATGGTTTGGCCAACCTATGGCTGAATGTTACATTTACTCGTCTGAACATTCTTTATGGTTACGAGATAAGATAACCGCAATTGAAGACACCTTTTTGGGAAAGGGTCCTTTGCACCCCAGGCTACCCTGTGGAGTGGTCTCTGCTGGGTCGTGGCCTGGCTGTCCCCATGCTCCTCTAGGCTGCTCCTGGGAGGCCCAGGACTGAGGCTCTGCTTTTGAGGCTCTCTCCTTTGTGACCTCCCAGGAGACAGTCAAGTGGTGCCTTCCTCAGTTTGTTAGCTAGGGATGGAGACCCCCAGCAGCAGTCACACCGTGGGTCGGAGCTAGCCTGAGTGCAGCATGAACTCCCAGCTGACCTGGGCAGTGTGTGTCCTTCTCTTTCTCAGCTGGTGGCCTCCACATGCTGGTGCTTGTGGTGGCAATCAGCCTGTCTGTGAGGCTGGGAATACGGCCCCATGGATTCTCCCAGGCCTGCACATCCCGCCTGGCTTCCCTTCAGTGCAGCGGACACAAGGGCGGCTCATCTGGGGCAGGGGCGGAGGGGCTCTTTGTCAAAGTGTGTTTTCTTTGCTTTCCGCTTTTATTTATTTATTTATTTATTTTTAATATTTTTATTTATTTATTTTGACAGAAATCACAAGTAAGAGGCAGAGAGAGACAGGAAGGAAGCAGGCTCCCTGCTGAGCAGAGAGCCAGATGCGGGGCTCGATCCCAGGACCCTGGGATCATGACCTGAGCCGAAGGCAGAGGCTTTAACCCACTGCGCCACCCAGGCGCCCTGCTTTCTGCTTTTAAAAGCCGTCTGGGGCCCAAATGTGCCTCTGTCTTGTAGGATTTCATTGAAAGCTCTGAAGGCAGCCAGCAGCCACCTACATCCCAACTCTTCCCCTTTTCTTTCCTTTAAAAAACTTCTCTCATTGTGGTAAAATGCATGTAACATTTACCATTTTAACCTTTTTTTTTTTTTTTTTTTTTTGAGATTTAAATATTTTAGATAGCGTGCATGTGTCACAGTGTGCCCAGGGGGCGGGGAGGGCAGGAACTGGCAGAGGGAGAGGGAGAGAGAATCTCAGGCTCGGCTGAGCCCGAGCCCAACCCTAGCCACACCAGAGCTGCACCCCACAGTCCTATGGTCACAGGCTGAGCCACCAAGAGTCAGACGAGCGACTGCGCCACCTTGGTGCCCCCATCGTGACCGCGTTTGAAGGGCCAGTTCAGTGGCATCAAATACACCCGCCATCCCCACCATCCAGCCACCTTCAGAACTTTCCCATTGTCCCAAACTCAGACTCTGTCCCCGCCAGACACGGACCCGTCCCCACCCCAAGCCCCCCCCTTCCCGTTTTCCGTGTCTGGGTCTGACTCCTCTAGGGTGTTCCGGGAGTACTGTCCTCCAGGGTTTGTCTTTTTGGTACAGGCTTATCTCAGCACGATGTCCTCAAGGTCTGTCGTTGACGGAGCCTTTGTCAGGATTTCCACCCTTCTTAAGGTTGAATGATGATCCGTTCTGTGTCTCCACCCCGTCTCACCTGTTGGCGTGTCGATGCCGACCAGCACTCGGGTCGTTTGCACACCTCCGCTGTTGCGGATACTGCTGCGGTGCGCCCGAGAGTTCCGTGTCTCTGCGAGACTCAGCTTCCAGCTGCTCGGAGTCTGTGCCCAGCGGTGCAGGCGCGGGGCTGTAGGGTGGTTCTCCTTTTAACTTCCTGAGGCGCCGCCGTCCTCCTTCCCACAGGGGCTGTGCTGCTTTAGATCCCCGCCCGCGGCCACGAGGGTTCCCGTCCTCCCTGTCCTCGCCAGCACTCAGGACACTCTGGTTTGGTTTTGTTTCACTCATCCTAATGAGTGTGGGGTGATAGCTCGTTTTGGTTTTCATTTGTGTTTTCCTGGTGATGAGTAATGATAGTCATCTTTTCCTGTGCCCATGGCCGTTTGTACATCTGCTTTTAGGGGAGTGTATTCTGGTCTTTTGACTATTTTTAGAGATTTATTTATTTATTGGTGGGGGAGGGAGAGAGAGAATCTCAACTGACCTCCTGCCAAGTACGGAGCCCAGTGTGGGGCTCAGTGTGACAACCCTAAGCTCATGACCCAAGCTGAAATCAAGAGTCTGATGCTTAACCTCCTGAGCCACCCAGGCACCCCTTGCCTTTTTTTTGTTTTTAAGATTTTATTTATTTATTTGACAGCGAGAGAGGGAACAAAGCAGGGGGAGTGGCAGAGGGAGAAGCAGGCTTCCCGCTGAGCAGGGAGCCCAACGTGGGGCTGAATCCCAGGACCCCGGGTTCGTGACCTGAGCCAAAGGAGATGCCTAACAAATGAGCCACCCAGGTGCCCCTCCTCTTGCCTATTTTAAAATCTGTTGTTTGGTGTTTTCTTGTTGAGTTAATGGGAGATGTTTATATATTCTGGATATTTCTTTTTTTTTTATTTTTAAAGATTTTATTTATTAATTTGACAGAGATCAGAAGTAGGCAGAGACGCAGGCAGAGAGAGAGAGGAGGAAGCAGGCTCCCCACAGAGCAGAGAGCTCGATGCAGGGCTTGATCCCTGGACCCTGGGATCATGACCTAAGCCGAAGGCAGAGGCTTTAACCCACTGAGCCACCCAGGTGCCCCTGGATATTAATTTCTCATCAAATACATGATTTGCATATATTTCCCTCATTTTGTGGGTTGCCTTTCAACTCTGTGGATAGTGCCCTTTTTTTGTTGTTCTTCTAAGTAAGCTCTAGGCCCAACGTGAACTCTTGACCCAAACATCAAGAGTTATGGTCTGCCATACTAACTGAGCCAGCCAGGTGCCCGGAGGGCTTGCATTAAGGTTCTCGATCCATTTTGAATTAATTTTTGCATGTAACCGAGTCTCTCCAGGCCTGGCCCCCATAAGGGTGGTGGGGCGAAGGGGGTGTTAACCTGCTCCTTTGCAGCCTGGACCAGGGCGGGCTGCGGACTGCCTGCACTTCCCCACCCACCCTGCGCTCCGGTGGGGCCCATCGGGCACCCTCAGGTCTCACATCAGGTAGGATTCCTTAGTTGTAAGCTTCTGGTCCGCTAAGGACATAGAGCAGCTCACCTCATCAAAGGGGAGGTAGCTGGGGCAGAAGCAGGTGCCTCTGGGGCCATGAGCAGGGAGAAGGGCTGCCAGGCCTTGCTCGGGTGGCCAGGCTTGGCCAGGTCCCGGTCCTGAGACCACGTGTCCTCTCTGCCTGCCGGTCCCAGATCTGGGGGGTTGAGGAGTGAGGTCGACTAGCCCTGCTGTGTACCTCTTAGTGGGTCAGTCCCTGATGCCACCCCCAGATGAGCCCCGCTGCGAGTGCTGTGTGGGGGCAAAGGGAAGCCAAGTTCGAGATGTCGCGAAAACCGAGCAGGGCAAAGAGTGTGTCCTGAGGTCGTGTGCCTGTGGCGTCCCTGCCTGGGCGGTGTCTGGCTGGAGCGTGCTGAGGCGTCTGCTCGTCTTTTCCAGGGAGCAAAGTTTATACTGGCTGGCGATTCAGCAGCTTCCCACGGACCCCATCGAGGAGCAGTTCCCCGTCCTGAACGTGACCCGCTACTATAACGCCAACGGGGACGTGGTGGAAGAGGAGGAGAGCTCCTGCACCTACTACGAGTGCCGTTACCCGCCCTGCACGATGATCGAGAAGCAGGTACCAGTGTGGCCGCGCCACCCGCCCGGCCCCTCCAGCGGCTCCGCGGCGGCTTCGGTGCCTGGGCTCGCCGGGCCCTTTCCGATGGGGATGTGGCGTCGGCCCCGCCACCGGTCCCCTGGCGCGACGGTGAAGCCGGGGTTCTGTGTGTCCTTTCAGCTGCGCGAGTTCAACATCTGCGGGCGGTGCCAGGCGGCCCGGTACTGCGGCTCCCAGTGCCAGCAGAAGGACTGGCCGGCCCACAAGAAGCACTGCCGGGAGAAGAAGCGCCCCTTCCAGCACGAGCTGGAGCCCGAGCGGTGACCGCGCCGCCGGACCTCCCTCGGGCGCAGCAGACACGGACCGACGGTCGGCTCGGAGGCGCTGGAGGAGCCAGCCGGTGGCTCGCAGCCTGGCAGCCGCCTCGGAAGCCGCCGTCGCGGGGACTTGGAGGGCTCGGCAGTCCCTGCGGTGTTCAGCTCTGAGCACAGACAGCTGGGGAGGCTCCCACTCGGAGGCTTCTCGTTATTTATATGTTAATATGTTTGTAAACTCATGTACAGTTTTTTTGGGGGGAGGCAGTGGGAGGGTTAGAAATTACAAATAGAATCATTTGCTGTAAGTCTTAAATGGCAAACGGTCGGGCCACATGTTTAAAAAGCCTAACAAGGGTCACGTGACGGAAGCTTCTCCGGGCGGCTGCAGCCCCAGGGAGCGAGGCCTGCCTGGGGTCGAGTCTACAAGGCACAGTAAAGGGGTGGAATCGTCGAGTGCTTCGGTCGCTCTTCGTTCTCCTTTTTGCCCTCAATGCCGTTGAGCTTTATTTCTGAGTCAGTCAAGCTGGTCTAGGGCTGGGGGTGCGGCATTGCCTTTATTCCTGGGTTGAGAGAGAGAGGAGGCAGGTGGGCATGGAGTGGGAGACCCAGACCCACGTTTGTCCTGTGGCAGAGGTAGCCGGGGGCGTTGGAGCAGGCGGCCCTGTTTGGCGGGCATGGAGTGTTGTCGGCCCTGGCGCAGGTAAACTCTCACCTGGATTCACGCACTGAGCGGCGGTGCTTCTGCCCGGCCGAGCTCCGGAGGTCCTGCCTGTGTGCAGAGTGTTGCTTCCCCGTCTGCTCTGCTGGCTTCCCTCTCCCTTCGGGGGGCCCAGGGTCTGAAGGCTGGGCAGGGCCTCTTACACCTTGCAGAACCACTTTAGGGCAATAAGCCAGGCTCCGCGCCTGGGAACTTACTGGTTTCCAGATCCAGCCAGCACGCCAGAGGCTTTACCTCCTGGGAGAATGAAGGCTGGCCATTCCACCTCCGGGCATGTGTCCTGGGCCGTCCCTTTCCCCATGTTGGTCCCAAGGGTTGCTGCCCCACTTTCCCTCGTGCAGGTTTTCTGCCATCTTCCAGAGTGTCCCATCTGCCTTGTGTGTGCTCATGTCCTGGGCTGGGGACACATTCTTGGTGTCCTTGGTTTGTGAGTTGAGCGTCTGGTAGGTTCTTTTGCAGTCCTTGGGCAGTACGTCTTGGAGAGCCAGACTGGGGAAGTCAGGCGAAGGCCACATACAGGGAGCAGGAGGGCTCCTTCCGAACTCCCAAGGGGCTGCTGTGAAGGTGAGAACCCCACCTGGTCCCTCTGCCCGCGCGAGGGCTGCATGCTTTCTAGCTCAGGGACGTCCTTGCTCCACAGGTGAGGTCTGCTCTAGGTCTCGCCAGAACCTAGGTTGAGTGGTAATGGGGGATCAGAAACCTAGGGAAGGGGACATGTGTGATCCTGAGAGACAGTCCTACAGACAGCAACTGCTTTGAGTTCCTGGGACGTTCCCAGGGTTGGTGTGACTCCTGCTTCCAGGGTCAGCTCTGGCCAGGACTGTTGGGTGGGGGGCACCTGTGTGGCCGGCATGTTGGGATTTGGGTGGTCTTCCCAGCACAGGACTTTGAGTGTGCTCAGGCAAGTTGCTTTCAAACAAAGGCTCCTGCGATGAGACACCAGACCACAGGCTGTGGTCTTTGCCCGTGTCCTTTGTGTCTGGGCACTTGGAGCCTGTCTGCATTCCCCAACCTGCACACATTGTCCTGTGGGCAACTACTCATCAGAAAATTACATCGAAAGGTCCCAGCTGACCTGCCGGACACCACAGCAGGTCCTGACACGCCGTTGGTCTTGTCCATATGGTGCGGTTCATCTAAAATAGCACTGGCCCAGGGATCGCCGTCCAGTGTGGCCGCTTAAAGCAGGCGCCGCCCGCTGGTAGCTGTTCCCTGTCCAGTGGACTGTGCCCTGTACTGTGTGTTAGAGACCCCAGCCCCCGGTCTGTGCTGGTGGCGGGCTCTGGGCTGGAGCTGAAAGGTTCTGAAGGTGCCCGAGGAGTGACTTGTTTCCTATGCTTGCGTCATTGCCGTGGACACTGTCAGGAAGGTGCTGCAGGGTCGGTAGACAGCTCTTACCCCTTGTGTGTCCCTTGTCCCTGGTCTCTGGTGTCTCTGACACCAGCCCATCATTTATTTTCTCCTCCAATGGCCCCCAATCTCCTGATCTTTATAGCCATACACTGAGAGGAAGGTTAACATTCAGATGGTTAAAATAAGGGGCCTGTGTAGTGTGGGGAGCTGCTTGACTTGGCCTTTTTCTTTTTTAAGATTTTTATTTATTTGAGAGAAAGAACGTGAGTGGGGAGGAGGGGCGATAGGAGAGGGGGAAGCAGGCTCCTTGCTGAGCAAGGAGCCCAAGGTGGGGCTCGATCCCAGCACCCTGGGATTATGACCTGAGCTGAAGGCAGATGCTTAACTGACTGAGCCACTCAGGTGCCCCTTGACTTTGACTTTTTAAAATTTAATTGAATTGATTTATTTGAGAGAGGGGAAGAGGGAGCACAAGCAGGGGGAGGGGCAGAGGGAGAAGCAGACTCCCTGCTGAGCGGGGAGCCCCACGTGGGACTTGATCCCAGGACCCTGAGAGCATAACCTGGGCTGAAGGCAGATGATTCACCAGCCAAGCCACCCAGGTGGTTTTTGGTTTTGTTTTATTTTTTAAGATTTTTTAGTCTGAACCCAATGTGAGGCTCAAACTCCCGACCCAAAGATCAAGCTTGAATATGCTACAGACTGAGCCAGCCAGGTTCCCCTTGACCATTTCTTGTACCAGGTGCAGGTGTGTGGTTCAGCCGTTTTGGACAGTCCTCTTTCTATTTGACCAGCCTCTTCTGTGGTTCTGCCCAGCCGCCCTCTGACCTGCCGGCTCACAGCTGTATTTCCAGCCAAAGCCCTGCTTCCGAACCGCATGCTGGGTCCCCAGGTATCCGTGGGGAGTGGGGATTTCAGAGTCAGCCTGTCTGGTTCCCTGGAGTCATCCCAGCAAAGTATCACAACTACACGACTCAGAACAACAGTGTATCACCCCATTTGTGGCGGTCACAAGTCCCAAATCAAGGTGTTGGCAGGACCTTGCCCCCTCTGAAGACACACGGGCAAGGTGTGTGTGTCCCAGACCCCTCCCAGCTTCTGGCAGGGTCACGCGATCCCTCCTTGTGGGTGCATCGTACCAACCCTCCGTCCGTACGTCGTCTTCCCTGCGTGGGTCTGTCTTTGAGAGACCAAATCAACCCTTCAGAAGGGTACCAGCCAGGGCACCTGGGCAGCTCAGTCGGTTAAGTGTCTGCCTTCGGCTCAGGTCATGGGGTCATGATCCCAAGGTCCTGGGATGGAGCCCCACATCGGTTCCTGGCTCAGCAGGAAGCCTGCTTCTCCCTCTCCCTCCGTCTGCTGCTTCCCTGCTTGTGCTCTCTCTCTCTCTCTGACAAATAAAAAAATCTTAAATAAACGGGCGCCTTGATGGCTCAGTGGATTAAAGCCTCTGCCTTCAGCTCGGGTCATGATCCCAGGGTCCTGGGATCGAGCCCCACATCAGGCTCCCTGCTCAGCGGGGAGCCTGCTCCCCCCCCCCCCACCCGTCTGCCTCTCTGCCTGCTTGTGATCTTTGTCAAATGAATAAATAAAATCTTAAAAAATAAAGATACCAGTCCTGTTGGACTAGGGCCCACCTTAATGACCTCATTTCAACTGGACGACCTCCGTAAAGACCCTGTTTCCAAATGTCACCTCCTCTGGTGCTGTGGGATAGGAATTCCCAGCTTTCTGGAGAGACAGTTCAGTCCATCCTAACACCGTCCAAAGCTTGCGTTCCCCACACCTGTGCTGTAGTGTATACTATACTATATACTGTAGACTATATTTATACTATATCTACACTATCCTATACTATATACTATACACTATATGTATACTATACTATATACTGTACACTATATTATGTTTATACTATATCTACACTGTCCTATACTATATACAATACACTATACTATATGTATACTATACTATACACTGCACACTATACTATATCTATACTATACACTGTACACTATATTATATCTATATTATATCTATACTATACACTATACTATACTATATACTGTACACTATATTATATTTATACTATATCTACACTATCCTATACTATATACAATACACTATACTATATGTATACTATACACTGCACACTATACTATATCTATACTATACACTGTACACTATATTATATCTATATCTATACTATACACTATACTATACTATACACTGTACACTATATTATATTTATACTATATCTACACTATCCTATACTATATACAATACACTATACTATATGTATACTATACTATACACTGTACACTATACTATATACTATACACTGTACACTATATTATATCTATATTATATCTATACTATACTATATACTGTACACTATTTATACTATATCTACACTATCCTATACTATATACTATACACTATACTATATGTATACTATACTATACACTGTACACTATATACTATATCTACACTATCCTATACTATATACTATACACCATACTATATCTATACACTATACTGTATCTATACTATATCTATACTATACACTGTACACTACATTATACTATACACTGTACACTATATCTATACTATATTATCTATACTATACACTATACTATATACTATATACTGAACACTATAATATATACTATATTATATACTATACACTATATACACTATACACTATATTATATCTATATCTGCACTATACTATATACTATACACTATACTATATGTATACTATACACTGTACACTATATATCTATACTATATCTACACTATACTATATACTGAACACTATATCTATATCTACACTATACACTGTACACTATTATATCTATACTATATCTACACTATACTATATACTATATACACTGTACACTATATTATATCTATACTATACACTATACTATATACTATGTGTATACTATATACTGTACACTATTATATCTATATTATATCTATACTATACACTGTACACTATATATCTATACTATATCTACACTATATACTATACACTGAACACTATCCTATACTATACACTATACACTATACTATATGTATACTATACACTGTACACTATATTATATCTATACTATATTATATCTACACTACACTATACCATATACTGTACAGCAGCATGTCCTCAGCCTCCCAGATCCGATCGGGGCCCTGCGCGGCGTCCTCCCTTAGGTTCTAAGGGGCCGACAGAGCCCTGGCCCTTGGGCCCAGCCGCGGGCTCGTCCCCAGGCCCTCTCTCTGTCCACCTTCCTGTCCACCCCCGCAGCCCGCGGCGCATCAGGCTCGCCCAGCCGGCCCAGGCTCCTGTCTCGTACGTCCTGGCAGGCGGGTCTGCGTCCGCGGGTGCCCCGCGCTTCTCGCCGGCCCGGCAGCCCCCTCGGATGGCCGTGAGGGCCAGAGGGCGGGCATGGCCCAGCCCCTTCGGGACCGACCCCGGACTCGGCTCTCTAAAGGTCTAGGTCCTTTCTCACCCCTACTTCCGTGCCGTTTCCCCTCTCCTTCCCCCCGACCCCTCCGTCCCGCCGGTATGGGGCCCCTCCAACGCCTTCCGTCCGGAGCCTGCGCCGGCGCCTCCAGGCCCGCGAGCAGCCCGCGGAGGTCCGCCGGCAGGGGGCGCAGGAGCCCGGCCGCTGGCGCGGCGACCACGGCGGCCGGAAGTCCCGCCCCGGTGCCCCGGAAGTGGGGGCGATTGCGGAAGTAAAAAGAACCGGTCCGGAACTTCGTTCTCTCCTCCCCGCCGACCTCAGCCCCGACTCCGACTCCCGCCCTCAACCTGGCCTCGCCGCCGCCCCCTCGCCGCCCGGTCTCCGCGGGGTCCGCGTCTGACCCCTGCGGCCCGGGAGGCCGCGTCCGGCTGCTGCAGGCGGCGGACACGGAGTACACCGCGGACTCGGTGGAGTGGTGCCCGCTGGAAGGCCGCCGGCACTTGCTGGTCTGCGGCACCTACCAGCTGCGGACGCCGGGGGACGCGCGGCGCAAGGTGGGCGCTGCGCTCCTGCCTCGGCGGCTGGGCCGCGCGCCGCTGGGTCTGCGCTCCCCGAGCGGCGAGTGCAGCCGCTCCTCCCCCAGGGGACGGCCGGGCGGCGGGGAGAGTTCAGGCAGGCGGAGCCTTCCGCACTGGCTGGGCCCTGCGGGGCCGCGGTGGGGACGGTGGGAAGAGAAAAGGCTGTGTGGGGTCACACAGGAGATGACGTGACAGGGGCCTTGTGGTTGGAAGGTAGAGGAGAAGGGCTTTTTTTTAAGATTTCACTTACTTGTTTGACAGACAGATCGCAAGCAGGCAGAGCAGCAGGCGGGGGGCAGGGGCTCCATGAGCAGAGAGCCCCATGCGGGCTCCGTCCCAGGACCCCGGGATCATGACCTGAGCCGAAGGCAGAGGCTCAACCCGCTGAGCCCCCAGGCGCCCCAGGGACTTTTTTTTCTTTTAAGTTTATTTACGTAAGTAATGTCTCCAGCAGCCCTGAGAGCGAGAGCCGCATTCTGCACGGACTGAGCCAGCCTGGCACTAGGAATGGGTGTCTTGAAAGTCCCTTCTACGCAGGTGTGGCTCAAGTTTATGGGTGAAGTCTAGAATAAAGAGAAAATGGGAATTTAGAGGAGCAATATCTAATCTTTTGCTTTAAGATTTTATTTATCCATTTGACAGAGATCACAAGCAGGCAGAGAGGCAGGCAGAGAGAGAGGAGGAAGCAGGCTCCCCGCGGAGCAGAGAGCCCCATGCGGGCTCGGTCCCAGGACCCTGAGATCATGACCTGAGCCGAAAGCAGACACTTAACCCACTGAGCCACCAAGATGCCCCAATGAATAAAGTGGGGAGCCTGCTTCTCCGTCTCTCTCTGCCTGCCTCTCTGCCTACTTGTGATCTTTCAAATGAATAAATAAAAAAAAATCTTAAAAAAAAAATTCTGTGGTGAGCCCAGCAGAGTTTATGTGCGAACCCACTAATTGTATAACACAAGAAGAGACATTTCTGCAGAAAATCAGGGGTGTTGCTTCCAGGTAGAGTTCCAGAGTTTTGGTTTTTTTTAAGATTTTGTTTATTTGAGAGAGAGCAAGAATGAGCAAGGGGAAGGACAAAGGGAGGAGCAGACGCCTTGAGCAGGAGCCAGACAGGGGACCTAATCCCAGGACCCTGAGATCATGACCCGAGCCAAAGGCAGAGGCTTAACTTACTGAGCCACAAGAGTCCTAGAGTCTTGGCCAACCTTTTCTTTCCTTTGATTCCTTTTCCCATCCCTTGGGTTCTTCGGTATCTATCAGGATAATCAGAGAGTACATCTGCCTTCTCCGTAGAGTGGACTGGATTATGATGAGCCTCAAACCCGTTTGGGTCGTCTCTACTTGTATAGTTTCAATGAGGACAACTCTGCTTGCCCCCTCCTCGAGGTCCAAAGAAGAGATACTTCTGCAATCCTGGACATGAAATGGTATGATGTTGGTAAAAATCCCTCTTGTCTGGAATTTGTCATGAATATTCATTTAATCAGGGAGCCTGAGGCATGTCAGCATTCGATAAGATGGAGAAATGTCTGAACGTTTTCATTTCTTTATTGTTTTGCCCACCTGTTGACCCTGGGAGGGTACTGTAGACTGGTGCTCCTTTCAGTTGTCGTGTTCCAAGTCCTAGGGTTGGTGGGAGTCTGGAAAGTGATGCTTATTTCCTGATTCATAAGCAGGGGAATCTTGGAACAGAACTGTAGGCTATAGCCTGGTTTTGGAGCTGAAATTTAAGTAAATTCCTGAGGTCCATAATGCTGTCCCGTGCCCTGGGTACGTCCGTGCTCTGACTGGCATATGATTTCTCCCCGCAGGTGCCACATCCCGGTGGCCGGCCATGCCCTCTTGGGCGTGGCAGACGCTGGTGGGTCCATAGAACTCCTCCGCTTGGTGGGATCTGAGGTCAGTGACTGGGACCAGGAGTTGGGGGTGGGGGGGTCGGAAAGAATCTGAACGGAGAGGGTTTGGGCGTGAGGCTGTGCTGCTGCGAACCTTTCTGTGGCATGGTTTCTGTTCAGGGCAAACTTTATCATAAAACATCCTAATCTAGCACGCGGTCTGTTTTAAATTACGGGGTTCTGCATGTGACTCTGAGAAGAGGTCACCCGAGCGTCCGCAGTGGAAGGGCTGAAGTGACAGGGCATTCATCCATTCATTCATTCACCTGTCAGTGGATCTGAAAGTCCTTGTGTATGGAAAGCCTGGACCAGCGTTCTTCAGCTGATGCTGCTGGGGCCAAGAACAGCAAGGAACTTCCTATGGGCGGTGGTACTTGTCACCCGTAATGAGGAAGGGATGTGTGTCCCCGTGGCTTTCTCAGACTGTTTGCTGTTGCTCGGTGCCACGTGTTCGCAGAGTGACCGCATCTGGTGGCCGGAGGCTCGGGAGAACAGGGGCGTCCTGTCGTCGAGGGAAGGCAGAGCCCACAAGACCAGCGCTGACTCGGTGGGAGGGACACACACCCGCACAGGTGTGCAGGTGGGACCGGAGCAGGTCCACTTGCTGTTGGAGTTACAGCAGCTGAGGGCTTGTGTGTGAAGGGCCGTGCTGCAGCCCTGTCTGAGGAAGGAGGGAGGAAGTAATCTGGGAAGGCTGTGGGGCCGTGAAGCAGGTTCTGGCAAGAGCGGATCACCCTCGGAGAGGACCCTGAGGAAGCCGCCTGCTAGGAGCCTTCTTTTTTTTTTTAAAGATTTTATTTATTTATTTGACAGAGAGAGATCACAAGTAGGCAGAGAGGCAGGCAGAGAGAGTGAGAGGGAAGCAGGCTCCCTGCCAAGCAGAGAGCCCGATGCGGGGCTCGATCCCAGGACCCTGAGATCATGACCCGAGCCGAAGGCAGCGGCTTAAACCACTGAGCCACCCAGGCGCCCCTGCTAGGAGCCTTCTAAGGGACGTAAGCATCGTCCGGCTTGTCTAGGTCATAAGATATTACGTAAGTCTTAGGAAAGAGAAACAGCGTTTAATGGCTACTTGCAGTTTCTGAAATAGAAACTAGCAGAAAGATCCTGATGTCACTGTTCCTTGAAGGCAGAGTGTCCCAGCATCCCTCGAGGCGGGGAGCGGAGGGGGGTGTCATTCAGTGGTGCCTCCTGGGGCCCGTTTCTAGGAGTGCGCGGACAGCGAAGGACAGAGAGACGTGCTTCACCAGGTCGCGTGTAGGAGTCCTCCCACAGGTGTGGGAGCGTCTGGAGAGCAGGGGCCAGGTCCAAAGTGCCCTCTCAAGGACTAACACACTTTGTTCATCTAGTAGTAGAGGAGGGAGCGACGGCCACCTGAGCTAGAGTACTCGTCTTTCTGGGGTTCTGGGCTGTTTCCCTTCGATAGCGCTCCTTTCTCTCCGGTAGGATGCTTACACGCTGCAGCCGGTTTCCAGCTTTGCCCTGGGGCAGCAGTGTCTGGCCCTGTCTCTGGACTGGTCCACTGGGAGAACTGAGAGGTAAGACCCACGCTGGTGAGGGGCCCCAGGCTTCCCTCTGGGGAGTCGTTGCTCTTCCCATGCAAGAGAGATTTGAAACCTCGCGGCAGCCTTGACTGCAGCTTCCCAGACCGGGGAATGTCACTACCAGTCCTAATCGAGAGAGAACACATTCCAGCTGTTCAGAGAAGAGGAATGGCGCTTTCATCAAGAGACACTGGCACGGGTTTATTGTAACAAGCTCAATGGTAGTTTCCGCCAGATGCCCAAACGTCTCAGCCGGCAAGTCCGCAGACCAGGTCCATGGGGAACCTCTCCCATGAAATGTCGCAAGGTGTCACCCGCTGCTAACCAGAGAGGGCGATGGGTTTGGGTCAGTGCATGAATTCAGCTGGGTCTCTCCATTGGTTCCCTGCGTCTAGGGCCAGGGACCAGCCCTTGAAAATCATCAGCAGCGACTCCAAGGGGCAGCTCCACCTGCTGGAGGTGACCGAGGCAAGGCTGCAGGAAGTGGCCGCCTGGCCTGCCCATCGCTTCGAGGCCTGGGTCGCTGCTTTCGATTACTGGCAGACGGAAATCGTGTATTCAGGTTGGTACTTCTCCGCTGGGTGTTGGCCCCATGAGGGAGGGAGTGAGCAAGTGTGGCTCCTGTCAGGGCTGTGACTCTGGACGTGTGGGGACCGCGAAGACTCTGTGGAGACAGAAGCTGTCGCTGGTACTCGCGACTTAGCCCTTCAGGCTTCGCGGGGTCTTGGGCAGCGCTGACCGCTGACCGCGTGCTGGACCAGCGGAGCCCGGCCTCCTGCCGCTCCTGGTATCTGATCCCGAGCTCCTGCTGTGAGAAATCCAGAGTTCCCACGTTTCCCACTGCTATTTCTGTGTCCAGTATTGACTTTGTGACGCTGGGTTTCAGGCTGGTCTACTGCCTTCTTGGATACAGTTTACCTTCCCAAAGAAAAGGCCGCGAGAGAGAGGCTTGGTTCCCTGGTATTGTGGGTGCTGTGCCGCAGGTCCTGATGTGCAGATGAGAAATTCCTCAAACTAGAGTTTGCAGGACCCGGGCATCTGTGATCAGCCCCTTCTAGCCGAGTGGAGAGGACTCATGGGAGATGGGAGGCAGGGGACACTGGCGCCGAGAGAAGGCAGAAGCGGGGCTCCTGGATGGGCAGAGAGGCAAAGAAAGGGCTGCTCACTGGCCCTTGCTTCCCTCTGCGGCCAGTCGCCAGTAGTGCTCTAGGCTTCACAGCGCGCCGAGGGCAGGGATGTTCTCTTGGACTCTCAGGAAGCTGCGTGGTCCCCCGCTGTCTGCCAGAACCACTCTCACTCGGCTCCTCGGTGGCCTGGTCCAGAGAGCACCCTCTCGGCTACGTTCCCGTGCCGACTGGCACAGTCTTCCTTGAGTTACCCTGGACGTCTCCTCTGCTGACTGCTCCTCGTTCTACTTTGGTGGCTCCTCCCCTCTGCTTAAAAGTGTTCCTGGCCTCTGGCCTCTGGCCGGTGCTCTTCTCTCTGCCTTGTCACTCTCCTGACTTCACCACGGGCCCTGTCTTCCAGAAACAACTGCATTGGGGTCGCTTAAGCAGGCCTCTTTCTTTCCCTTTCCTTCCCTTCCCCTTCCTGTCTCTCTCTCTTTCTTCCTTTTAAGGAAATTTTTCTTCGTTATTTTAAGGCATCTCTGCACCGAGGCCTGGGCTCAAACTCACAACCCTGAGATCAGAGTCACACGCTTTTTTGACTGAGCCCGCCAGGCACCCCAGGATTTAATTTTTTTAGGTCTTCTCGTTCTTGGGTTAGTACTGCCTTGAGGCTTAGCTAATTCAGAGCAAGGGTATCGTGGCGGCTACGATTTCATAATTCAGCACCAACTCATTTATTCGCCGAATGTCTCTGGGGCATGTGCTGTGTCAGTGCGGTCTGGGTGCTGGCGGTCCGGGAGTGGACAGGACGGTCCGGGAGTCGACAGGACGGTCGGTCAGTCAACAGGACCGACGACAGTCCCCGCTTTCATTGAGCGAACGTTGACGAGACAGGCAGTGGGTGTGGCGCAGTGCAGAGCAGCTCAGAGGTGATTAGCGCTTTGGGAAGAAGAAAGGTAGAGCGGGGCGGGGCTGCTGGGGTGTGGGCAGGTGCCCGCCGCCCTGTCACAGAGCACACGGTCCCTGCGGGCAGAGGCCTCGAGCGGGAGTGAGCCTGCTGTACGGACCAGGATGGTGGGAGGAGCAGCAGACAGCAGGTGGGGAGGTCAAGTCCCAGGACCCTGCGGGCCACGGGGAGGACTTTGGCTTTTGCTCAGAATGAACCGGGAGCCACAGCAGGACATTGGGCAGAGGGATGACACCTTCTGACTTACATCTTAGAATCCAAGGGGATCTTTTCCACTAAGGTGCTGAGTGTAGCTGCAAGGACGGGGGGGGGCAGAGCCCGGAGACCCGCCATGCAGGTGGTGACAAAAAGGCCTCAGACGAGTCGGGAGGAGCACACAGGGGAGGAGCCGTGGGACTTTGGGTGTCTGTGTGCAGCGGGTCACCAGGGTGTCTCATTGGATGAACGTGCTGTGAGACAGAGAGACCAGCGCGCGGAGAAGGCGCCGAATGGCAGACCCTGTCGGAGGCTCCCCCGCAGGCATCACGCCTGGTGGCCCGGTTCAGTCGGTCTCTAGCTGTAGGCCGTGTTCATCCCGTCTCCCGTCTGTTGCGGGAGTCCGTAGCGTGCTCAGAGAGTGTCTGGATGGGCGGGTGGCGTGTGGGAGGGTAGATGGTCCAGTGGGTGGATGCGGTGCTCAGACCCAGGCATTCGCGTTTGCTCCCTTTCACTCGCCCTGTGGGCCTGTGTCCCACCCTTGCTCCCCTTCCAAGGTAGCCGCCAGTCCCCTTTACCTGCTTTTCTTTTCTTTTTTTAAGATTTTGTCTATTTATTTGGCAGAGACAGTGAGAGAGGGAACACAAGCAGGAGGAGTGGGAGAGGGAGAAGGAGGCTTTCCACTGAGCAGGGAGCCCGATGCAGGACTCGATCCCAAGACCCTGAATCCTGACCTGAGCTGAAGGCAGAGGATTAACCCACTGAGCCCCCCAGGAGCCCCAGTACCCTCTGTCTTGTTGCTGCTTTTCTTTAAAGACTCTGGATGATGGGGCCAGCTTCCCTTTTCTTCCTATTTTTTCAGTTCCCTAAGACAAGCAGGGGTGCTTTCTACTGTAAGATTACAAAGGGCACTTCCCTTTAAAACACATGGGGGTGGGCTGAAGGTTCCAGAAACGCAAGAAGTGCTCCTGCTTGCCGCCTCCCGCCCACAGTTCCTGTTCAGAGTTCTTTGCTGTGGCAGCTTGGGTTTGCGGCGCCGGGACAGCTGACTGCTGGGGCCTGCGGAGCGGCCGCCTCAACCAGGTCGTGACCTGGAAACTCTTCCCCTAACTTCGTGGCCTTCCCTGTTACTTCTCTAGGCCGAGCCCCTCAGCCTTTCCTGTCTTCCCCGCAGGGGCCCTCCCTAAGTCTGAAGACCCAGTTCCAGCCCGGGGCTCTTCTGCCTGCCGGCCCCTGAAACCATGGGATCGCCCATGGGCACCAGTGCCCTCCCTGGGGGGCGTGGCGGCCTCCTGTCAATGCCGTCGTCAGTGGGCCCCTCTGTTTCCACTCAGGTGGGGACGACGGCCTTCTGAGAGGCTGGGACACCAGGACGCCTGGCACATGTGTGTTCACTAGCGAGAGGTAAGTTACCAAGGGGCCAGCCCTCGGCGTGTAACACCAGCGCCCCATCCCTCCTCTGTGGACGTTCCCCTGGGGTCGGGACCCTGCGCGGACGCCGGCTCAGACCTCGCACTTTCGCCCACAGACACTCCATGGGCGTGTGCAGCGTGCAAAGTAGCCCCCACCGGGAGGACATCTTGGCCACGGGAAGGTGAGTCCCTTCAGGTTGTGCCGGGGCTCGTCTTCCCTCTTCGCTTTCTTTCCTCATGTCGACCGTTGCTGTTGGATGGGCAGAGTGTGGAGGAAGGGACTCTGTCCCAGGGGAAGGAGTGGTGCGGGCATCCCTGGGAGGTGGCCCTCGCACCTGGGGGCTTGGGGGAAAAGCAGCCGTTGCTTTTCCTGCGTGTGCCCCGTGGCTTCAGCTACGACGAGCACGTTCTGCTGTGGGACACTCGGAACATGAAGGAGCCGTTCGCAGACATGGCCGCGCGGGGCGGGGTGTGGAGGCTCAAGTGGCACCCTCTCCGCCACCACCTGCTGCTGGCAGCGTGCACGCACGGCGGCTTTCAGGTCTTCAACTGCCGGAAGGCGATAGGTGAGTGGGGGCCGTGGCGGGCGGGCCTGGGGCGGGGGTTCCTGGCGCCCCTGCTCCCTGGCTCTGCACATTCCCAGGCTCACCCCCCAGTCCCACCGAGGCCCGTAGCTGGGCCAGGCCCGAACTCAGTCTGCGGCGCTCGGCTCCTTGGCCGCAGTCCTCAGCTGACCAGCTACGTCACCTGGGTACCTCCCGCTGGTTCGCTGTCCTCTGCCCTGTTAGGACTCTTCTGGAAGGGCCACCAGCCGTCTCTTCCGCAGCCGTCCTGGCCCACTTTCTGCCGCGTCCTTCCTGCCTGTGCGCAGTTTGGTCCGGGTGGCCACATGCTCCCCACGCGCTCCAGCGCTCTCCCCCTTGCTCCCGCTCTCTGGGCAGCACCCGGTTCCGCGTGGACCGGGCCCGTTTGGGGGCTCTCACTCTAGGTTGGTGTTTCGGTGGGTTCTCGGAGTTGCCAGGCAAACCGTGTCCTTCTCTAGCCGATCGTCCTTTACCAGCAGAACTTCTGCACATTTTCTTCTCTCTTCGCAAGCCCCCAGCGCCCCCTTTCCCTCCTCATAGTCTCAGTCTGTGACTCCCCCTCCCTCCTTGTCCGCACAAAGAAGCCACCTCTACCTGGTCCCTGTGGCTCTGCAGCACTTCCCCACCGGGGCTGCACTCCTGGCTTCCTGTTCTGTGTCTTCGGTTCCGCCGTCTGTCGCGCGTCCGCTCTGGTAGTGCCACGCACGTGCAGTTCTCGGCCGAAAACCGTGTGAGGTCTTGTGTTTAATGGGACGTTGCCCTCTGAGCCCTGCTCTCGCTGCGTGCCATCAGTTTTGGGGGATGGTATCTTTTCACTCATCTCAAAGTACTTCCTAATTTCCCTTGTGATTTCTGCTTTGACTCATTAGTTACTGACAAGTGTGTTATTTAATCTCACATCACATTTTTGTGACTGTCCTAAATTTTTTTTTTAAGATTTCTTTATTTGTTTGACAGAGAGAGATCACAAGGAGGAAGAGAGGCAGGCAGAGAGGGGGTGGGGGGAGCAGGCTCCCCGCTGAGCAGAGAGCCTGATGCGGGTCTCGATCCCAGGACCCTGAGATCGTGACCCGAGCCAAAGGCAGAGGCTTTAACCCACTGAGCCACCCTGGCGCCCCAGTTTTTCTTCATTTTAAACTTATTTTTCCTTTATAAGGAAGAACCGTCTTCTCTCCCATGTATCTGTATTTATTAGTTGTCTGTGTAGATTCATGGACTTTTATGTTACTCAGTGGGCCATAAAGTGTTGTCATTACTCATTATACGTTCACATTATCGTAAAGCTTTCCCATGAAGACCTCTGGAAGCCGTCTCCTGTGTGTATCAAGTGCCCCCACTGATTTTTTAGTACTTCCCTCGATTTTTTGGCCACCAGGCCTTCCAGCTGGGGACAGCTAAGTCCACACCCCCAGCTCACTGGCCACTAGTTTTCTGCGGCTGTTCTTGCCATCCTTGGCCTTGTCCTGGACCCTAGACTACTGCGGGTTTGGCAACACCTTGTCATTTCTTTTGTTGGTCACATGTTGCTTGTATACCTTTTTTTTGTAAAAGGTTTTATTTATTTACTTAGAAAGATAGAGATTACAAGTAAGCAGAGAGAGAGGGGGAAGCAGGCTGCCCGCTGAGCAGAGAGCCCGATGTGGGGCTCGATCCCAGGACCCCGGGACCATGACCTGAGCCAAAGGCAAAGGCTTAACCCACTGAGCCCCCCAGGCGCCCTGCTGGTATACCTTCTGCAGCAAGACTTCTTTCCAGTCCTGCCCTCCAGCCTCAAAGGTGCCATAGTGACTCACCATCAGGGAAACTGCCGAACTCTTTAGTGACTCCTTTCCAAGCTCAAACCCAGACTTTGTGGAGGAGGCACTCCAGACATGTGTTGCCGCTCCCTGGTGGCACTGCCTGGCCCCTTGTTTGTGGTCGCCCAGATATGTCCTGTTCTCGGTTTCCCATGTGCTTGTTCTCCTTGTTGTTTCTTATGCATCCCTGTCGCTCCCCTCTAGCTAACCCTTTGTCCTTTGAAGTCTTCACCGAGAGACTTCTGCCCAGTCTGCCCGCTTGGAAAGGCACCCTTGCCCATGTGCTTCTGTGGCCATGCCGATTGCTCTCGGCACACGGTGCACTCACCACAGGCGAAGGTCTGTTTTCTTCTCATCTGTCACATCTCAAGGGTTCCTTTGCGTCATACACAGTGGTTGCTGACAAATGAGTGGCCGCTTTTAGCAGAGTCTCCCTTGAGAGTGGGCAGGGGCCATCGGTTGGAAGTGATGAGATCAACCCTGGGTAACATCACGTTTGGTCTTATTCCAGAGGAGAAGCAGGAAGCCTACACGGTCTCTGTGTCTCACACCTTGTCCAACTCATTGGTGTATGGAGCTGACTGGTCCTGGCTCTCCTCCGGCAGCCTGTCACAGATCCACCTGCCATGCTGCTTGGGGACTTTTCCCTGCGGCAACTCAGGAGCCAGAGCGGCACCTCTCTGCGGCCTGAAGGCCATACACCAGTCACCAGCAGCCTCTTGTCATCATTTAGCAGAGGACAAGGAAGAGGGTCCTTCCAGACTTCAGAGTGGTAGCAAACAGAGGACTACTCTTGAGCCACTCACAGAGGACACGAAGAGTGGGAGCTGGCGGCACACTGCAGGTACCAAGGTCTGTGACCTCTGTCTGGAAGCCGCGACCTTGAACACTGACCTCCTAGCTACGTGCTCCTTCTATGATCATGTTCTTCACCTCTGGAAGTGGGAGAGCAGCTGAGCTAGGGAAGGGTTTGGTTGGTTTGGAGTCATCAAGGCCATCTCCACAAATAAAACCCAGGGTGTGCCTTTGTGAGTGCACTTCATGGGCTCTACAGCATCAACGGTCAGAGCAGCTGTGGGCTTCTCTTCGTCTGCTGGGGCATCTGGAGGCAGTGACTCTGCCTGACAGCAAGGAGTGGCAGGGTCCTGGTTCCCAGCTCTGACCTGTCAATTTCCCGTGTGAACTGGACATTCAGTTCTTCATACTTACTTAACTAAAGGAAAGTGTGCTTTTCTCTTTTTCTTTACTATTTTTTGAGTGTTTCAAGATTGTTTATGCGCCACACCCAGTGCTCCATGCATTACGTGCCCTCCTTAACACCCACCACCAGGCTCACCCAACCTCCCCTACTTTCTTTGTTTAAAGATTTTGAGAGAAAAGAATGAGCACAAACGGGGAGGGTTAAAGGGAGAAGCAGGCTCCCCGCGGAGCAGAGAGCCCGATGCACGGCCCCATCCCAGGACCCTGCGTTCATGGCCCGAGCTGAAGGCAGACGCTTCACCGAGTGAGCCCCCAGACGCCCTGAAAGTGTGCCTTTCCCTACCGCGACTGTGCAGTAGTTTTGCGCGAGCACTTGCAGGGAGCAGGGGCAAGTGTACGCACGGTGGCCGCGGCGAGTGCGGCGGGTTAACCCTCCCCCTCGCAGCTTCGGTGACACGGTGGCGGCAGGAACCGAACGGGCTGTGACTGACTCCCGGGTCGTTCCCGGCTCCGGGCGCAGTGCAGGCCGGGGTGGAACGGCGGGTGCAGACGCGGAAAACACGCCGCGTGCGCTTTTCTCAAGCCCGTTCGAGCGTGTGCGCGAGAACCGACCCGCCCCGCCCGCCGAGCCGCCCCCGCGGCAGGGCGCCACCCAGCACCGCGACTGGCCTGAGCTCAGGCGGAAACGTGGCCGGGCGAGCCCCCCAGACAGCCCAGATACCGCGTCTGCCTTCTGCCCGACGAACCCCGAACCGGCTCCCGGCCGGCGGCGCGTCCCCTCGGACAGAAGACTCCGGGCCGTGTTCGGGGTTCAGGGCGTTTATCTAGGACTCGGCCTTCCCGGGAGCAGGCGCGCCGGGCTACGGCTCCAACAGGCGAAGCCAGCGGCCGGACCGCGGCCTGGGCCCCGAGCCCACGGGCAGGACGCCGAGGCGGCTAGCGCGGGAAGTTCCGGGGGTACAGCTGGAAGAGCTTGCCGTCCTGCGTCCGCTCGAAGCCGTACTTCTCCAGCCGCGCCGGGTCCGCGCTGCCGTCCCTGAAGTCCTCCTCGATGGCCGGCGCCGCCGCCTCCCGGAACAGCTGCTCGGCCGTCAGGGGCGCGTCCGGGCCCGCGGGGGCGCGGTAGCTCACGTACGGCCGCAGCCTGAAGCCCGCCAGCTCGGGCACCACCAGCTCCGGGACCATCTCCTTGACCTGCACGAACTTCCCGTTGCGGCCGTGGACGCCGGTGCCCTTGGCGCCGCGGCCCTTGTAGAAGGTGCGCGGGCCGCGCTTGCTGGTCCACCGGCTCATGCGGTCCGCGCCGCGCACCAGCGCGCGAGCAGCCGCGCTCAGAAGGCCCATGCCGAAGCCTGCACGCCGCGAGCGCCCCAGTCGACCCACACGCACCGGCCCCCGCTTCCGGCGGTCCGAACGACTTCCGGCGGTTCGCGCGGCTTCCGGCGCCTTGCGAGACTTCCGGCGGCCAGCACGGCTTCCGACCCCCGCGCCGCAGCAAGAGTAGCTCCGATTGGTGGCGCTGCGTCCAATGTACAGCCTCGGCCCTGCGAGTGGGCGGGACCTCTGGGCCCCGGCCAATGAGCGAGGAGGTGCGACCTTGACTGCCGGGCGGCGGCGGTAGTGACGGGAGCGCGGGCGTCGGGAGCGCGCGGTCCGGGTGAGTCGCCGCAGAGCGCCCGGAGGTAGCGGGGGCCTGGGTGGCTCTGCGAGGAAGGGTATCCGTCAGCGCCCCCAGCCCGTGCCGGGGCGCCCACTGCCCCACTGGCCCGCCCGGCCCTGCGCGGTGGGAGGCGGAGGCCGAGTCCTCCGGACGTTAACCACCACCCCCAGCCCGACGCCCGTCGACCCCGAGGTCCCCCCCGCCGTGAGGCCCGACCCCGACGCCTGTCAACCCCCCGCCTCCAGCCCCGACGCCTGTCAACCTCGAGCCCCCGGCCTCGCTGGTCCCAAACCCCAACCCCTCGCTCCGACGCCCGTCGACCGCGGCTCTCCAGCCCCCGCGCCTGTCCACCCGAGGTTCCCCCGCCCTGATGTCCACCGACCCCGATGACCCCCTAAAATGACACCCAACCTGGACGGCCACTCACCCCGGTGCCTTCCCGACCTCGCAGCCCCGCGCCCCCGCTTCTGTCGGGCTCTGTGCGGTCTGTGCCCTCGCCCGTGCGGGCCCTGAGCTCTGCCCCGCGCGCACGGAGCGAGGGGCGCGTGGGGAGACTGCCTGGTCAGGGCACTAGCGGGCCCCGGGCTGGGGGCGGGCGCTGCCGCCCTTGGGGAGCCTCGGCGGAGAAGGAAGGGTCTTCCGTGTGGGTGGCAGAGGACACAGGACGTTTGACCCAGAAGCACGTGCACTATGACCCCGCATCCGCCTTCTGCGCCTGACTTCTCTGGTTGGGATTTCGGGAGAGACCCTCTGTTGCTGCTGCTTTTCTGAGGGGCCTGGGACACACGGGGACAGCCCCAGACCTGGCTCCTCCCCACGGGACAGGGGCAGGTGAACCAGCTGCCCAAGCTCTTCCTCTTCTCGAGGGGACACATCCACCTCGAGGACTCAAGCCCACTGGCCAGAAACCGCCCTGAGACAGGCTACCAGGTTGTCTTATAGTTGCCCTGTGGGACCGACCCTGTGCACTCCTACCCTGCCCCCAGCTACAGCCCCATGCCTGTGGTCCTGGGAGCTCCTGGCCACACTAGGCCTTGGCTGCGCCGCCCACGCTTGCCCTTGACCTGCCGGGAGAGGAGCTGGACTTGGCCACAGTTGTGGGTTCCTGGGCGGCCGGGAGAGCCGCTGGCAGAGATGGGAGTGGCTCTGGTGGAGAGCACAGCTTTCCATCAGGGGTTTCCTTTCAGTAGAAACAGACGAGAGAGAAAAGGAGCCCAGCCAAAAAGGCTGGAAGCATCGCTCTGCCCCGTGAGCATGAGCTGGCAGGACAGTTGCCTTCCTTTGAACCGGCCTTTCTCCTTTTCACCTTGACTGTTTTTTTCATTTTTAGCCATGAAGCAAGAGGAGGATGCCAGCCCAGAGGTATGGAACTGGAGGGTTCCAGGGATGAATCAGAGCCTCAGAACTCCCAGTGAGGGCCGTTTCTGGACCCAGAGAAAGGATCCTTTCCACATTGCATTGTGGGCCGCTCCTCCAAGTCAGCTGAATGGGAGTGGCAGCTTGGGCCCCTTTTCCCCTTGTCAGAGTCCAGACCCTGCCACTTCTTCCCCTGAGGTCACAACTGTCGTTCTTGCGTCCCCTTAGGACTTCTGCTTGCTTTGAGTCCAGTCTTTTCTCCGTGGAACATCCGTAGCCGTATCACAAGGCCTTTATTCCTAAAGCAGAAAAGCAGATGCATTAAAACAACTCTGAAACGCCTGAGACGCTCAGTACGGGAGATTGCATAACTAGCTTATGGGCCACCTGTGTGACCCTTTCCTTGGTTATCCTTGGTTGTCCTTGACCCGGGGTGGCTGAGCTCCAAGAGACGCCCCTAAGCGAGGAGTGGGTTGTGGGTCCCGTCCTGGCGACAGCTGGGCACGCACTCTAGGAGACACAGGAGAGGCTCTGAAGGAGGAAGCTCCCACTGCTTCCGTTTGTCTGCTGAACCAACTTCAAAGACCTGGTTTTCTGGGCCACTTGCTTACCTGGTTTGCGGCAACTTTCTGCTCTTGAGCCTTCTTTCCAAATGCCCTTCCATTTCACTGGGTTTTCTGGCCTCCGTGCTGTGTCTGCTGCTCTCTCTGAGGATGGCACAAGCTACTTTAGTCCTTGGCACTTGGGGCTTGAATGGATTAGCAGGTGCCCCTACCCCATCCCGTTCCTGGCTGCCCGGGTGGAGGTATGTGGATGCCAGGAGGAACGTGGACAGGCTGCTTGTTTGGCTGCTTTTTCTCGTTCGTTTTCATCTTTTTGGGGAATCTGCCAGTATCCACGTAGGTGGCCTCAGGCATCTGCCCATTCACGGTCCTGTGCTTGCGTTTTTCTCTTCCTCCTCCCTCCCTTGGGTCTGGGCTTCTGAAGCCACACTGACTCCTTCCCTGGGGGTTGGCGGGGGGCAGGCACATAAACTTTCCCTGCTATGAGCTGGTATTCAGGGTTCTCAAAATCCAGAGGACTCGGGGTTTCTGAGCATTGTGGTGTCGGCTTCCATGTGCCCCATTGCCAGCAGCACACGGTCCTGTTGGTCATCGCAGGGCACCGAGGGATGGCCTTCACGAGCCCCGTGGCCAGCCGGCCTTGCTCCTCTAGACTTGGGTCTGAGGGATCTGAAAGCTGAAGATTTAGGATTCACATGTGGTAAAGATGCCTGCGATCTGTGGTCAACACAGCACAGCTCCTGGCCCTGCCCAGCTGCCTGACTGCCCCCGTGTCCCGTGGGTCACCATGGGAGGCAGGTTCCTCTGTCTCCCAAGCAGCCGTGCTCAGAGGACCTCAGCAGCCCAGAAGATCACTTCTTCCCGGGCTGCCGGCTCCGTCCCTAACCAGCAGCTCTGTTCTTGCTGCCCTGTGCAGCCGGGGCCATGCCTGTGTTGGCCCTTCCTGACCACAGTGCTCTGCCCTAGGCTGACTTCTGTTTGGGTTCTGCCCTACAGTCCTGGGGCCTGCAGCTGACGGAGCAGCACTCACAGTCCACCATGGTAACTACCTGCAGTGCTTCCTGGCGGCCATCCCTGGGGTTCGTGGCCCCTTGCACTCCAGGCTGCTCCTTTGTGGCCAGGGTGGGGAGGGGCTCTTTGGCCGTCTTGCTGATGGGTGCTCTGTCTTTTACCGTGCCCAGCTGACAGGGATTGTGATTGGAGCCCTGCTGGCCCTGGCCCTCATTGGCCTTACTGTCTTTTTTGTGTACAGAAGGGTTAGCCAAGTCCGTGAGTATCTCGCTTCAGACTCCAGTTCCAGGGGTAAGGGACAAGGGCTTGGGAGGGTGGCGGAGGTTTGGGTGTCTTGCCCGTGTTCGGAGCTCCTGGGAGCAGCTTGCAGGCCTGCGGTAGCTTTTGCTGGGACCTGCTGGCCTGTCCCAGCTGAGGCTGTGTGCGCTGGACCCATGCAATTTGCATATGTCCCCAGCTTTTTTGGCTCACGTTTCTGAGCAAGACTTTGGTAAAAAATGACACGAGTCCTGCTCCCTGTGAGCCAGCCTGTGCCCGCCCGGGCCCAAGAGGCCACGTGCGTTTCCCCCACGCTGTGTGCCGTAGCAGGGGCAGGACGGGCTCAGTGTGCACACCCTACGGGTTGCCTGGCAGAACCCTCCTGCCCCTCTGTGGCTCAACAACCCCCTCTCTCCCCTTGCAGGACAGGTACAGCCCACTCCTCAGTACAGGTTCCGGAAGAGAGACAAAGTGATGTTTTATGGCCGGAAGATCATGAGGAAGGTAACCTGTGCTGCAGGCCCGCTTCCCACAGGGCTTCCCCCAGCAGCCTGCGGCTGCCCTCACCCTGCAACGCTGCGGCCTCTGTACCCTCAGAGACGGTTAGCCAGTGTGGAGAGATGGAGGCCTCATCAGCCTGTGTCCTGGGGCACAGCATGTCCTGGCTTCCGTGCTGCAATCGGGGTCCTGCCGAGATGTGGACACGGGAAGGCCTCCCTTGTCAGCATCAGTCCCCACGTGGAGAATAGATGGCCTGGTCCAGTCCTGCCCGGTCACCCCCGGGCCTCTCCCACCCCCTGAGGGCAGGAGGGACTCAACACTGCCCAGGGCTTGCCCTGCTTGAAATACGAGTAGCTGCTGGCATTTTGGAGTGGCCTCTCCTTGCCGCTTGCCCTGGGTTCACCGCTACTACGCGTCCTCTGTATCGAACTCAAAATCCCACAGCAGGGGCACCTGCGGGGCTCAGTGGGTTGAGCCTCTGCCTTAGGCTCAGGTCATGGTCTCAGGGTCCTGGGATCGAGCCCCACATCGGGCTCTCTGCTCAGCAGGAAGCCTGCTTCTCCCTCCCCCACTCCCCCTGCTCGTGTTCCCGCTCTCACTGTATTTCTGTCAAATAAATAAATACAATCTTTTAAAAAAAATAAAGAAATGCCACAGGGAAGGCCTGTGAGTCCCTGTGTGGACTTCACGTTCATCTTGGCCTCAGGCGGTGACATGGAGGTGACCCAGCACTGCCAACAGGCCGAGGCGCGGGCCTCAAGCCTAAGTATGGTCGCCTCAGCCTGGTGAGGGCCACGTGCGCTGACCTCAGGCAGGTCTTGAAGGAAACTGCACGGGCTGAGTTGGGAGGCAGTGAACCAGTGGTTCCGCTGAGGACTGCAGTGGCCAGACCTGGGCTGAGGAGGCCAGGAGAGGGGTCCCGTGGCTCCAGGTCACCTGGAGGGAAGGAGGAGTTGGGACCTTACACCCGTAGCCCACACCATGAGGCAGGTGCTGCTCGGGGAGCAGCGGGGCAGCGGCTGCCCACGGGGGGCTGCTGACATCCAGGAACCAGCACTCTGCACGCTTACGCCGCTCTAACCGAGGGTGGTGAAGGGGCAAAGACTTTCTAGACCCAGGATGCTCACGCGGGGGTGGGGGCTGGGGGCTGGGGGAGGCTTAGGACAGGACTAACTTGCGTATTTATTAGAGAGAGATGGCGGGCGTGCATGAGCAGGAGAGGCAGGGAAAGGGAAGGAGAAGGCCAAGCACACTCCATGATGAGCACAGAACCGGACACAGGGCTCGATCTCACAACGCTGAGGTCATGACCAGAGCCCAAACCAAGAGCTACATTCTTAACAAACTGGGCCACCAGCCGCCCTGGGCCAGCTTTCCGAGGGCTGTGGGAAGGGACTGCTGTGTCAGTGGAACAGGAGAGGCCGAGTCTCAGGCTTGCCCGCAGACGGGACTCAGGCCTGAGGACCTGGTGCTCTCTCGAGGGCTTCACTGTCCCCAGTACCAGGGATGGTCCCCGTGTGCTGGGCAGGTAGGCAGGCAGGGCCGGACCCTGGGAGCTGATGCCATGCCTGCAGGCTGCCCACAGGGCAGGTGCTGGGGGCTGAGGCTGAGGCCAGGTCCATTAGGTCCTGGCTCAGGACTCGGCCTCTCCTTTTGCCCTGCAGGTGACCACACTGCCCCACACGCTGGTGGGCGGCCCGGCGATCCCCCGGCAGCGGGCGAGGAAGAGGACCAAGGTGCTATCTCTGGCCAAGAGGTACTAACAGTGTCCTTCGGACCTCACGTGCCCGAGCTGCCCTCCCT
The DNA here is from genome assembly GCF_922984935.1 of Meles meles. Classification (NCBI taxonomy): domain Eukaryota; kingdom Metazoa; phylum Chordata; class Mammalia; order Carnivora; family Mustelidae; genus Meles; species Meles meles. The sequence goes on from NC_060076.1 coordinate 429,358, forward strand.
GGAGGGCGCTGGCGAGCCTGCTGGCCATCGCTGCGGCCCCTGGCTGTCCTGCCTCCGTGCACCGTGCTCACGCCTGCTGCTTGGAACGCCTGGGGCTCCAGGTGCGCGGATCTCTGCTTTGCAGGATTCTGCGTTTCAAGAAGGAGTACCCGGCCCTGCAGCCGAAGGAGCCCCCGCCCTCCCTGCTGGAGGCCGACCTCACGGAGTTTGACGTGAAGAACTCGCACCTGCCCTCGGAAGTTCTGTACATGCTGAAGAACGTGCGGTAAGATGAGGAGGCTGCAGGAGGGCCCGGGCCACGCTCCCTTTCCTGGGGCCGCCGCAGCCCCTCGTGGCGCTCTCCTGTGGTTTCGGATGCTTGCCAGCATTTCCCGGTCCAGGAGGAAACTCAGAGCGGGTGCGGGGAGCGCGAGACTGCGCCGAAGCTACAGCCTTCACTCTCGGGCTCCCTCCCGTCTCTGCCTGGAAACCCTGTTCCTCTTCCTAGCGCTGCTTTGCCGTCCCAGGCTTTTGTGCGCGCCTTTGGCTCAGATTCACAGTCATGGCTCAGGAGTTCTTTACGCTGATGGAAAAGCAGTTTGTGGGAATTGCCGAAGTGTCCGCTTCGGTCCTGACGTGGCTCGGGTGGCTAGTGCTGACTGGCGGGGGTGAACCCCCGCTCCGCGGGTCTGGCCAGTGCTGACAGTGGCAATGGCCATGTCTCCGTCAGCCTCCTCCTGTCCTTCCTGGGAGGTCTCCCACACGTGCTGTGGTTTTGCAGGGTCCTGGGCCACTTTGAGAAGCCGCTGTTCCTGGAACTTTGCAAACACATGGTCTTTGTGCAGCTGCTCGAAGGAGAACATGTCTTCCAGCCAGGGGAGCCGGATACCAGCATCTATGTGGTGCAGGATGGGCGCCTGGAAGTCTGCGTCCAGGACGCGGTGAGAGTGTCTGGTGGTGTGGGGGGGCCAAGGGGGAGCAGGGCGAGGTGGACGGTGCGGTCTGCGGTGTTTGTTGAGTCAGTTCTGTACCCCATGTGGGGCTTAAACTCATGACCCCGAGATCAAGAGCTGCACATTCTACCATCTGAGCCAGCCAGGCGTCCCCGTTGTGTTTTTACTAACATGTGTGCCGTGGAAAAGCTTCTTAAAAGGTTCCTACTGAAAAGTGAGTATAAAATGTTGTGTTCTTTGGGGGAAAGACACACTTTGCTGTGACAGGCGCTGGCGCAGGGTCACTGTGCCCTTGACATGGGTCCACTGGTGTGCTGGCTTCACTCACGCGTGGGGCGTGCCCGTTACTTACTGGGTTCCGTGGCACTTGGGGTTTCCTGCGCTCTAGCTGTCCCAGGCAGGCGCCGCGCCTGTCTCCTTAGAGTACCCCAGTGGCCACCCCCTGTTGTTGGAGCAGACTCTTGGGGGCCCCAGACTGCACAAGGTGGTCCCCTGGGCTTAAGGAAGTCCCCACCTGCCAGAGCCCGGGGGGTGGGCCCTGACCCAGCAGGGCTCCCGCAAGTCCTTTCTAGACACGATGCTGTCTGTGTGTGGCTTCGTCTGCGCTGGACTTGGTGGGGTGATGAGAAAGGAAATGGTCTTCATCCAGCCCTCAGCGTCCAGGGCTGCCATCAGCCCGGCTGGCGGGCCTTTCCTGGAATGGAGCCTTTGGGCCAGAAGGAAGGGTTCTTGGAGGCTGACCTGGGCCAAGTTTGAACAAGTTCAAAAGGGGTTTTCCCGGGTCAAGCTGAGATGAAGTTCTTATACTAAATAACCACCATAGTTCTCGTTTCTGTTTTAATCCAGTGGAAAAGTATATCAAAACACTATGATTACAAGCCATAAGTGACTCTTAATCTCACAAAACAAACTGAGGGTGGCCGGGGGAGGGGGGAGGGAGAGGGGTGGGGTGATGGACACTGGGGAGGGGGTGCGCTGTGCTCAGTGCTGCGAAGTGCGTCAACCTGGCGATTCACAGCCCTGTGCCCCTGGGGCTAATAATACGTGTTTATAAAAAAATTATTAAAAAACCACTCTGATTTATAGCAGTAAGAACTGAGTCTGGGCCTCTCAGCCTTCTGTTTAGATCAGCAGACTCCTTAGGTTTTGTGAAATTCAGTCTAAGTCCTCCTAGTGAGGACAGGCCATGGGTTGGAGGGCCCAGCTCCGCCCGGACTTCCTGACTGCTCTCACTCAGCCTCGTGTTTTCTGTCCTCTGCTTTGGACCTTATCACATCTGGAATTGCCAGAGGTCCACTAGGGCTGGCCCAGCTCTCGGGACAGGCGGCAGTGGCGGTCAGGTGGCCCAGCTGGCCCGGGCTGGGCGGAGCCTCCGGTCAGCGGGTGACTCTGCTCTGCTCCCACAGGACGGCGCTGAGGTGGCGGTCAAAGAGGTTCTGGCCGGAGACAGCGTCCACAGTCTCCTCAGCATCCTGGACGTCATCACCGTGAGTCCCCTGGGTCCACCCAAAGTCACCGGGACAGCAGGTCCCCCGCACCAAGGCCGGTTCTCCCCAGTGGCGAGGGGCTGGGGTATGGACCGGGGTGCACGGGACTCCCCATAGGCCAGCGATGTGTGTGGGAGCAGCTTTAACTGTGTGTTCAAGCGGAGCTGGCGTTTGCTTATGCGTTTTTTTGTTTCTTTTTTTAAAGATTTTATTTATTTATTTGACAGAGAGAAATCACAAGAGAGGCAGGCAGAGAGAGAGGAAGGGAAGCAGGCTCTCCGCTGAGCAGAGAGCCCGATGTGGGACTCGATCCCAGGACCCTGAGACCATGACCTGAGCCGAAGGCAGCGGCTCAACCCACTGAGCCACCCAGGCGCCCCTGCTTATGCGTTTTGACTGCCTTTTCAGTGATGGTTTTTTGGACTGAGTAGTGTATGCACGTGGTCCGCGATTCAGAAGGGACAACCGCAGATGGAAAGATTCCTCTCATCTTTTAGGCCCCAAGGCCCCTTCCTGGGAGGGGCCCTCCTGTGGGCTTCTGTGCCAGCGGGTACCTCTGTTGTCCCCAGTCTTCTGCTGAGCGTTGTGGTGAATGGTTCTGTGTGCACACCGTCTCACGTTCTCTAGCTGCGGAGACGACCTGGGTGTGAGGGTGTGCACACTGCCCACGCCTGAGCCATGGTCCTGTGGCAGGACACCGTGTCCTCACCCACCAGCCAGGCAGTCAGCTCGCGTTTGGTCTTCGTCAGTGCAGTTACAAAACAACACCTCATGTTATCTTGGGATGTCTAAACTTACTGGCTTGGAACATTTTTTTTTTTTAAGATTTTTATTTACTTACTTGAGAGAGAGCGTAAGCAGGAGAGGGACAGAGGGAGAAGCCGACTCTCTGCTGAGCAGGGAGCCCGAAGCCGGGCTCGATCCCAGGACCCCGGGATCGTGACCGGAGCTGAAGGCAGTCGCTCAACCCACTGAGCCCCCCAGGCGCCCCGTCGTCGGGCATCTCAGACATGGGCAGAAGTAGACGGAATAGTAAAATCAGTTATGTGTGCGTCACTCGCTGCAGAAAGTCTCAGCTCAGCAACCTGTTCCTTTCTCACTGACTAGAATTCACTCTGATTTTCTCCTCCAGAGTCAAATCTCTGTACAGTGAAACTTATCTTCAGCGTGCACCGCCCGAGCTCTGATGGTGCACTCGCCTGCGTAGCTCAAAAGGTGTATTTGATTGTCTCCTTACCTTCCAGGCTCTCCTTCCTGCTTTCACTTTTAGCTGTTCACCAAGGCAGCGTGTACCTCGGTTTCCCCCAGACACTGCACAGAGGGGTCTCCAGAGTGGTTTAGCAGGCCTTGGCCAGGATGCGTCCATGTGGGGCCAGGAGTTTCGGTGTCTGGGTGACGCTCATGACGGGTGCGGCCCTGGGTGGGTGTCCTGTGATGTGGCCCCGGGCGCTTGTGTCCAAGGGGGTGACAGACTCGAGACTTGGGAGTGTTTGTGGTGCTCCCCCATCCCTGCCAGGCTGGCACAGACACGCTTTGAGCTTTGCCGGGGCCTGGGGTGGGGGCGATGCTAGGACTCCAGCGCCTCGCTCTGCCCCCAGGACCTGGTGCGTCTTCATAGGACGCTTGGCCAGCACTGAGAGAGACACCGCTTCCTCGGAGCGAGGCCGAGCTGCCTCGAAAGGCCAGTGGCTTTGCCTAAGGCGCTGTGCTGGGAAGGGGCTCCCAGGTGTGCGGGGCGGGTGGTGTCCGGCTCTGCGGGACTCTGGCTGGTATGTCAGAGTCTGTGAGGTGGACTGTGAGTCTGAGATGCCCAGGAGGTGTAGACGGATTGTCTGTCTCCATGGAGACCAGTCAGGGCGTCATGCAGCTCTGTGGCTTCCCTCTGCCCTGGTGAGGGTTAAGCAAAATGTAGCTTCGGTGGAGGCTCTTCTCGGTGCTTCTTGTCTCACTGTGCTTTCAGGCGTGGACAGGAAACGTGCACTGTGACCAGGCCTCCCCGACCTGCTGCGTCCCTGCCCTCCTCCTGCGGTGGGAGCCCGCCACCCTTCAGTGGGGCAGGGTGAGGACACAGGGCTGATGTTTGAGAGAAAATAATTCTATATTGTGATTAATTGATCATCTGGAGGGACATCATTTTTGCCTAATCAAATATTTGTGTTTGTTGCTTAAAAAAATTAATTCTGTCCAAGTAACAGATTCTTTTCTTTTTTAAAATATTTTATTTGTTTATTGGACAGATCACAAGTAGGCAGAGAGGCAGGCGGGGGGGGAGAAGCAGGCTCCCCACTGAGCAGAGAGCCCGATGCGGGGCTCGATCCCAGGACCCTGGGATCATGACCTGAGCCAAAGGCAGAGGCTTAACCCTCCGAGCCACCCAGGCACCCCCTTGGAGTGTCTTTCTAACAGAGCAGAGACCAGCGGGCCTGCCGTGGGGATGCGCACTCCCCTTCAAACTGCCCTCTCTAATGGGAGGTGGTGTTTATTATTATTATTTTTTTTTCTGACTGAAGTAACAACATATTCTTTTGATAACCTAGGCAATTTTGATTCTTTTAGTTTTTCTCCATTTTACTGAGAAACGGTCAGCACGCGTGCCTGCGTGTGCGTGGTGCACGGCAGGGCGTCTCGGGTTACCTCTGCTGTGAGGTGATCCCCACGGGTCCAGCTCACACCCATCATCTCACGGAGACACATTTAAACGAGCTGTGATGAGCTCCTAAGACCCCCCTTCCCAGCGTTCCTACGTGTCCTGCGGCAGCCACGGGCACCCTGGTGCTCCTATCCCTGGTACTCACCGTCCTGATGCTCGAGCTGGAACTCGGGAACTTTGACCACCTTACTCCGGCTCCCCGCCCCTCACTACGGTAACTTTTACAGACGTTGTGGAACATCCCACAGATACAGAAACGGACGAGGTAGCAAGCAGCCGCGCGAGCTGTCACACAGGCATGTAGCCGTCGCCGGGCTGCCTAGCCGTAAACCCGCCCTCCCGTGTCCCTCTCCTTTGTCAGAGGACAGCTGTGCCCTCTGCAGTGCGTGGCACGGAGGCTCCCGCCCTGACCCTGCGTGGCTTTATGCTGCGCGTGGCTCCTTGGCTGCCGGGCCTCTGCGGGTCGGTGGGGCCAGGCCCCCGCGGGCGGGCCGTGTCCCGGTCCGGCCGTCCGCACCACCATCCCGCTGCCCACGGTTCAGCTTGTTTACAGTTGTTTCTCGTTCTGCCTCTGCTGCTGAGCACGTTTGGAAAAGCAGAAAGCATTCCTGGGTGTCTGTGCCTTGGGCACACTCTCAGCAGGTCAGGCTCTCTCTGTGGTTCGCACGGTTTTTCGATCTGAGGTGAGGTTGGAGGTGTTTTTCTAAATCGGTCAGTTTGGAAATAAGTAGCCATGAGCTAGTTTTAGCAACAGTGGCTACACGGTCACTCCCTTTTCCCACCTTTCCCCAAACATACGTACTCTCTGATTCTTGGACAGAGACGAGAATTGCCATCTGATGGGGTTTGTGGGGTCCTCCCTTGGCTCTCCTGGGACCTCCTAACTGCTTGACTTGCTTGTGAGTGGGAGACCAGGTGAGGCCACATGCAGAATACACCCTCTACCCACTGTATCCACAGAAGCAGTGTCCGCTTTCCGTAGGGTGGCCGAGTGGTGCGTAAGCGATGAGGGGGTGTCCGGGCACTTTTGGCCTCACCAGGGGGCAGGGAACCCAGAGCTGGCCTGTACTTTCTGTCCTTTAATCCCTGGCAGGTGACTGCTCTGTGCTCCCGTTTCTTGTGGTGTAGTTGTGGTCTCCCGGGGACACTTTTTTTTTTAAAGATTTTATTTATTTATTCATCTGACAGAAATCACAAGTAGGCAGAGAGGCAGGCAGAGAGAGAGGAGGAAGCAGGCTCCCTGCCGAGCAGAGAGCCCGATGCGGAGCTCGATCCCAGGACCCTGAGATCATGACCTGAGCCGAAGGCAGAGGCTTCACCCACTGAGACCCCAGGCGCCCTGCACTTTTCTTTTTATAAAGGACGTGAAATGAGCAGAAAAGGGAAGAAATATAACGGAATCGCAGAGCTCACTTAGAGTGTTTTCAGAACCACGTGTCCGGGTTCCCGACGCACAGGGCTTGGTCAGGAGGTCAGGACTACCGCAGCTCCCCTGCTGTGGGCAGACTTTCCGGCGTGGCCAGCCCCGTCCTGAGACTGCCAGGCCTCACCCTGTGAACACAGACGTCGCTAGCTGGGTGAGAGGCTCCCTCCAGGAACCAGAGCCAACACTGGCCTCGTTCCTCACCATTCAGCCCTGGCAGTGCAGCCGTGGTGTGTGTGTGGGCCACAGAATTCCATCCGTGGCTGGGGTGTGGCGCAGCGTGGTGCAGCCACCGTGGAAACAGCGTGGTAGTTTCCTGAAAGTTAAAGATGCGTATACTGGGCGGCCCGGAAGCCGTATGTGAACATTTAGAACGGCTCTCTGTGTAATTGCCCCAACTGGAAACAAGCCAGATGCCCTTTAGAGCAGCACAGCAGGCCTCAAGCTGCCGTCTCAGGGAAGGGAGCCAGCCCTGTGTGATGCCATTTATGTGACGTTTTGACAAAGGCAAACCGTCAGGACAGATGGACGCCGGTGGCTGCCAGGAAGCATCAGGGATGGCTCGGGCGGTGTCCTGGCTGGAGAAGCGGGCTCCGCGTGCTCCTGCTGGGCGGGGGGCTCCTCGAGCGCGGCGAGGTGCAGTGAGGCCGTGGTAGGCGCTTCCGTGTGCAGCCACGTGCTGGAGTCTCGTCCCTTCTGGGGACGGGGGTGCTGGGAGCCGCCTGACCCTGGTGTCCTTGCAGGGCCACACCGCTCCGTACAAAACCGTGTCCGCCCGCGCCGCTGTCCCTTCCACGGTCCTCCGGCTCCCAGCGGTGGCTTTTCAAGGAGTGTTTGAGAAGTATCCCGAGACCCTGGTGAGGGTGGTGCAGGTGGGTCCCGGGCAGGAGCCCCTTCTGGCCCCGGTGAAGGGGTGCCAAGCGCTTACCGCAGCTGCGGCATCGCTTCGGAGGGCTGCACACCCAGGAGGGCCGTCTGCCACGGGTGCAGGAAGGACCGCGGTGGTTTTTTGAAGGATTTATAACATACATTTTACAGTCGAAGTTAATACTCATGACCTCAAAGAGGCCTCAGAGCTCCCACTTGCCCCTCAAAGAGTGGTGTTTTTGTTACTAAATTTGTCGTTTTGAAGTAATCTTAGATTTACTGACAACCTGCAGAGTCAGGGTAGTTTCCCTGCGCGCCGACGGCTGCTGTCCTGGGTGCGCACGGGGCACTGTCAGGCCGGGGGCTTCAGGTCGCGCTGGGGCGGGGGCCTGCGGGAGGCCTGGGCCCAGCCCCACCGGCTGTTCTCGCAGATCATCATGGTGCGGCTACAGAGGGTCACCTTTCTGGCTCTGCACAACTACCTGGGCCTGACCACAGAGCTCTTCAACCCAGTGAGTGTGGCCTCGTGGCCTGGCTGCGGCACTGGGACCCTGGGCCTGGGGAGGGCTCGTGGGGCTGTGTTTATCCCTCTGCCTGGAAGCCGGGGCTGGCGGGGGAGTTGGCGGCTCGACTGTCACGAGGCCGTGCACTGAGAACGGCCCCACCGGAGAGATTTGGGGGTGGGCCCCCCCAGTGCCCGTCCTGGGAGAGCCTACAGTTTGGCCTGAATGTGGCTCCTTCAGTCACCTCGATCCATAAGGTCCCCTGCCCCTTTCCTGTTGTCCACCGGGCAAACGCGGCCTGCCTGCCAGCGGAGGCTGTCCCCTCCTGTCCCTCAGGGTCCCTCCTGTTGGCACTCGGGGCGGAGGGGCCAGCTTGCTCCCCACAGAGCTGCTGTGAGCAGTCGATGTAGATGAAACCCTCGTGGGCCCTGCTTCGGGGGGATCTGGCTGCTGATTGCTCATTCCTGGGGTCAGCCCTGCACATGGGGGTTCTCCTGGTTCTGATGGGTTTTAGGGTTTGTCATCTTCCTTCACTGGTATTTTAAGGCGGATCCTTTTGTTTTCTGCGTTACCTTTCTTCGTCATAAAGAGCGTTACGGTTTCTGACGATGTTGACCACCATTTAAGTCTGATAGAGCAGCCAGGACAAAGCCCGCTGGGCTCCTGCTGCCTCAAGCACACGGCTGGTCTCTGCGCTGGTCGCCACCCCTCTTGTTCTCCCAAGTGTGGCTGCGAGAGCACTAGCCCAGGTGCGACCCTGGAACACCGACTGCTCTCCCACATCCCAGGAGAGCCAGGCCATCCCCCTGGTGTCTGTGGCCAGTGTGGCTGCTGGGAAGGCCAAGAGGCAGGCGTGCTACAGCCCTGAGGATCGTCCGGAGAGGCCCCTGCGGCCCCAGGAGACCTGCGACCCAGGTACGGTCCCCAGACGGGCCTCCAGCCTGAGTCCGGGCCTCCTTCCCACCCCGGCCACCCCTCCCGTCTCCCCTGTCTCTGTGGGAGAACTTGGCTCCACAGAAAAGCCATCAGGAGCAGATTCCACGCCTCCTGTTGCTCTGAGCTTTAGAGAAGGTCCCAGATCTGGGGAAAGAAACTGTCCATTGAGGCTTCTTGGATACGAGTCACCTTCAGGGTGCCCGTAACACACAGCCACGCTATCGAGTGTGGCGTAGCTCACCTGTGTGTTTACAGACTCATGGACCAAAGCTGCGGTGTGCAGCTCAGAGCCTTCCCAGAAGGTGGTTTTCGGGCTTGTTTACCTGAGGAGCCGGTGGAGCACCGATGTGTGCCAGGCTCATGTCAAGTGTGCCAAGATGGTCCCCTTAGCTAGGACCGCCACTGGGATGGGGACCCGCAAGTCCTCAGCCTGGTGTAGGAACCTGGCTGCGAGGGGCAAGTCAGTTCAGGAAGACCTAGGAGAGGCAGAGCAGGGCCTGCGTCCAAGGCCGGCACGGGCCCACCATGCCTCGGGCAGGTGGATGCTGATGCTGAGGCCTCGGGACCTTGAGACGTGAGCTTTGTGTGCCACCGTGAGAACAGAGGCCTTCCTTCCTACCCGTCCCCTCCCAGCGGATCGAGGGGGCAGCCGTGCAGCGGGCTCAGGGCCGCCGCTGAAGAGGAGCCGGTCCTTCCCGCTGCCTTCCGTCCACGAAGAGACCCTGGATGAGCTCGGCAAGGCCCAGGCGGGAGACCAGACGCCTCTTGTCCCACCGGGTAAGGCATTGGACACCCTGAGCTTGGAGCAAGTACGGGTGGGCGAGCTCTGAGGGCCAGAGGGCCCTGTGCCCACCCGCTGCTCAGTTAGGTGCGGTGGCGAGTGTCTTGCTGCCCGAGTATCACGTGGGCTCCTCTCTACACTGCCCTGTTTTACCCTTGCCTCGCGTCTGTGTCCCAGGGGTCCGCATCCCCGAGGCTGTGCCGGGCCACAGCGGGAGAAGCACCGCCCCCCGCCCCCCCCCCGTGCTGGGCCGTGCCCGCCAGCACACGCCGTGTGGCATCCTCCGCGGAAATGGGTTTCCTAGGCCCTCTGGCCCTTCAGCTGCCACCAGGACCTGCTTTCATTAAAGCCGAGTTCTCAGGGCGCCTGGGGGGCTCGGTCGGTGAAGCGTCTGTCTTCGGCTCGTGTCATGATCCCGGAGTCCTGGGGTCTGGCTCCGCATCGGGCTCTCTGCTCCGCGGGGAGCCTGCTTCTCCCTCTTCCGCTTCCCCTGCTTGTGCTCCCTACACCTCCCTCTCTGTCTCCTTTTGTCAAATAAGTAAATAAAATCTTTAGAAAATGAAGCCGAGCTCTCCAGGGGCTGTCCGTGCGGGCTCCTCCCCCCTCTGCCTCTGCTGCGCTGTCTCAGAGGCTCGCTGCCCCTCTCTGGCCCCTTGCCCACGGGGACCTGGTCATGGGCTCCGTGTGCTGCAGCCTGGATGCTCTCCCAGGGGGACCCACAGTGCTGCCAACGGTTCTCACGCTCACCCCCCATCTGCACAAACTAGCTCGCTCCTTCTCACCTTCTAATTTTGCTCTTACGTTGGAGAGTCTGTCTTGTTTTCGTGTGTTCTCTGATGTTGGCAGGTTTCATCGTCTGGTGTGTTTGAGACCCGTTTGGGTTCCCTCTTCAAGAACTGTCTGTTCAGGGGTGCGCGGCTGGCTGGGTCGGTAGAGCATGTGATGCTTGATCTCAGGGTTGAGCTTGAGCCCCACGTTGGGTGTGGAGACTACTAACAAAACCCCGAACTCTCTGCTTATATTCTCTGCCCGTTTTCTGCAGGGTTTCCTGACTCTGTTTCATTGGTCTGCACTCATTCTTCATGTGCTCTGGATAGGGCCCTTCCGTCACTTGTAATTGTTGAGCCTGTTTCTGGCTCCCGGAACAGGAGCCCCGATGCCGCTGTACTGCGAACCGGCCACGGCACACCCTGCGATCGGCGTCTGGCGCCTTCCTCCTCCCTCCTGCCTCATTCACTGGGGCGTAGCGGGTCCTCCCGGATCCTCTTCTGGATGCTGCGTGGATCGTCTTCCGCGCGGAGGGTTTCTTCCTGTGCCCTTCCTGCTTGTTCGAAGTCAGAAATTCAGCCTTTCCTTACTTTGTGTGCTGATGATTTACACAACGCCATTCACGAAACCGTCTTTTGTTTCCTATTGCCTTTTTTGATGCCATCTTTCTTCGGTGTCAAGTTTCTGAATGTACGATTGTTTGTTTTTGGTTTTTTTTTGAAGATTTTATTTATTTGACAGAGACACAGTGAGAGAGGAAGCACAGGCAGGGGGAATGGAAGAGGGAGAAGCAGGCTTCCCGCTAAGCAGGGAGCCTAAGGCGTGGCTTGATCCCAGGAATGACCCGAGCCAGGCAGACGCTTAACGACTGAGCCGCCCAGGTCCCCCCCCCCTTTTTCTTGAGTAATAGGTTTTTGTTTTGTTTTGTTTTTTTAAAGATTGTATTTATTTATGTGACAGAGATGACAAGTAGGCAGAGAGGCAGGCAGAGAGAGAGGAGGAAGCAGGCTTCCTGCTGAGCAGAGAGCCCGATGTGGGGCTCGATCCCAGGACCCTGAGACCATGACCTGAGCCGAAGGCAGAGGCTTTAACCCACTGAGCCCCCAGGTGCCCCTAGTAATAGGTTTTTGGAGATGTGTTTCACATACCATGGAGTTCACTTTTTTTAAAGTGTATCATTCATTAGTCTATTCGCAAAATTGCATCAATCCGCGCACTATGTCATCCCAGAAGATTTTGTCAGCCAGCAGAGACGTCCGGTCAGCTCTGCCCCGGCCCCAGGCAGCCACGGGTCCGCTTTCTGTCTCTGCGACTCGCCTGCTCTGGGTAGTTTGTGACTTGGATCTACTCTTCAGGCACCTTGTGTTCTCCTGGGATGTCCACCTGCTTCTGCCCGGGCACCAGGTTGTTCTCACTGACCGTTTCTCCTGGGTCATATGAGCACAGGAGGCGTAGCCCGTCAACGGGCCGTGGGGCCACGGCTCACAAACAGCTCGCCTGTGAGGCCAATGCCCAGATGCAGAAAGCAGCCGCTCCCGTCCCCAGCGGCCGAGGTGTCTCGCCACCTGTCCCGCCAAGCTCCCTGCTCTCCTGAGTCCCAGCAGCGCGAGCTGGGGCCGGGTTTTGCTGCTTCTGTGCAGCTGGTGTCTCGTGCGCATCGGGGTCGTGTGCAGCAACACGCACCTGTTCTCGGCGGAGGGTCGGGTGTATGGTGCGAACACACTGCGTTTGTGTGTCGGTTGAGCACACGTCCCTGCTCCTGTGGGAAGGGCTGGTCAAAGAGCACTCGCCCTTGGCTCAGGAGACGTGGGGCGCGGTCTTCCAGGCGCTGTTCCAGTGGGCGCTTTCCCACCCTCCTCAGGCTGTGTCGCCCAGGGCGGGGCCCCAGCACCTGTGGCTGTCAGCACTTGGATCTGGGGGACTCAGGCCTCTGTCCCGCTCAGGTGCTCTCGGCCTTCTGCGTCAGTGCCGCTGGCAGGAGCCCACACCCGCCCGCTGGCTTCTTCCTGTCTTCCTCACCCCAGCTGCTCTGGCCCAGTGGGCCCCACGGTGGCCGCTGCCTGTCCTCCTGACAACTCCTGAGCCCTAGGACTTGTCACCTCCATTGGGATTGGCGGCATGGGCTTTCGTGTGCGCTCCTCTTGGATCGTCACCACTCCTAATGGGTTAACGGTTCTCTAGGTCTCTGTATGAGTCCGTTTGGGGATGTGTGTGGAGCATAGTTTCTACTCTCACTTTTCACATGCTTACGAATGTCTTTTCATGAATAGAAGTCTGTAAAATTAATGGAGTCCCAATTTATCCAATTTTTATCTTCTGTAATTATGCATCTGTTGTCCTGTTTAGGAAATCTGCCTGTAAGACTTAACATTTCACCTTTCATATTTATCTCTCTAGGATTGGCTCTTTGATCTAAAGTGCATGCAGGACATAATACACTTTTTTCCGTATGGCCATTCAGCTGACCTGCCGCATTTTAAAAAATGTGTTTAGCAAATTTTTCAAATAAAAAAATTCAATGCCAGATAACTGAGAGTAAAAGCAGTCCACCTGTCCTAAAGTTCGACTCTGGATCACGCCGTTCCGCAAACATGCAGGCACAGTCGCCTTCCCTCGGGTCCTGCAGGTCGTGCCCCGTGTGAGACCTGAGTCTGTAGAGAGCGGAGGGACTCGGTATCTTCCGTGCTGTCTGCACGACACGCGATGTGTGTAAACTGATGATCAGAGCAGCACCGCGTAGAGCTGTGTGGCCGTTACTGTGCGCATGGGTTAGTCACAGGGACCATGGTACAGTTTTATTTTTAACAATATTTGTTTTGAAGATTTACTGATTTAAGAGAGAGAGAGCACAAGTTGGGGGCAGAGGGAGAGGGGGAATTTCAGGCTGACTCTGCTGAGCACAGAGCCTGACACGGGGCTTGATCTCCTGACCCTGAGATCACAACTGGAGCCGAAATCGAGAATTGTACATTTAACCAACTGTGCCATCCAGGCGCCCCAGCTGGGTTTAATTTTTTAATTTCTTAAAAAATTATTTTATTTATTTATTTGACAGAGAGAGAGATCACAAGTAGGCAGAGAGGCAGGCAGAGAGAGGGGGAAGCAGGCTCCCCGCCGAGCAGAGAGCCCGATGCGGGGCTTCATCCCAGGACCCTGAGATCATGACCTGAGCTGAAGGCAGAGGCTTCACCCACTGAGCCGCCCAGGCGCCCCAAAACAATAAGATGTAAATAAGATACGTAACATGAACACGTTGTCGCGTGATACACTACAGCAAATGCTGGGGATGCACAGTGTCTCGGGGTTAAGAGTCGGTTGTGGGGGCGCCCAGCTGGCTCGGCCAGTGGAATGTGAGCCTCTCGATCTCAGGTTTGTGCGTACGAGCCCCACGTTAGGTGTACAGATTACTTAAAAATAAAATCTTTAAAAATTTTTTTCTTTAATTTAAAAAAATAAAACAAAACTTGGTCGTGGGTCACGAGAGAGCATGCGTGCCGGCACGGTGGCTGCAGTCCAGTGGCCCGACTCTCACCTCCCAGGGTCTGTGCTGCTCGCCTGCAGGGAGAGCTCAGCCAGCCCTCCGCCAGTGTGTATGGACCCATGTGTCCGGCGGGTCAGCGCAGTGTCCTGAGTCTTCCCTCCATTTGTAGGGAACGTAGCAGGGGCTACCTCAGACCTGAGGATGGCATGTGACCGAGCCAGGGTCCTCCTCCAGGCAGAGGAACGCCCTGGGAGCGCCATGGCCAGCAAGGTAGGTGGGGACCGTCTCTCCTCCATCAGGCTGTGCTCTGCCTTGGTGTAGCGCTCCCTGCGGGAACCTTTTCCCTGCCACGTCCCTCTGACCCCCTGCCTGTGCTCTTCCAAGTCCAAGAGGAACGTGACTGTTGCAGCCGCTCCCTCTGCGGTCTTCCACTACTCAGAGACGAGCTCCGACGAGACTGCCTGCAGCAGGAAGACAGATGCCATCTTCAGAGCCGCCAGGGAGGACCTGCTCACCTTGATGAAGCTGGACGTAGGTGGCTGCCCTCCCGCCCCCTCTCTGGTGGCGCTGAGCGGGGACATTCCCACAGTCGCGGGGCGGGGGGCGGGGCGGGTGCCGACGCCCACAAACCGTCCTTGTAAGAACCCACTGCTTTTGGGCATTGTGTCCTGGGTCGGGCCCCCTACGGCGCCTGCCTGAGGCGGGGCTCCCTCTGGGACTGCTCAGGACGGCTGGCTTTGCAACCCTCTCCTTGGCACCGTCTTCTCAGCACCCCTGGCCCTCCCCCGCGTGCTTGCAGGGGCAGGACAGGCCGAGCGTCCTGTGTGCTCTGCACACTTCGGACACCCCCAGGGTGCCCTATAAGGGTTAAAAGGGACCATCTCCTGACTGGGTCTTCATCTCGTGCCCATATTCTCTTTATCCTTTCCTCCCCTCGCATTTTAAAGAGTTGCGAATACCCTGTATACAGAAGAATGTGGGTGCCCATGGAACCACCATGCCAGGGACCAAACCGTTAGTAGCTCCCCAAAACCAGCTGGGTGCCCTCTGTGGCCCCGGCCCCTCCTCTCCAGGAAGCACTGCCCAGCGCCCGCATGGGGACTCTCTGTGTGTGACTCATCCCGTGTGGCCCCTGGGCCTGCTGCTCCTTGCTTGGCGGCTCGTCTGTGACTTGCCCACACGGTTGCTGGTCCTGGAGGCTCTGGCAGCACAGGACCGAGTGTCCATCCCTTGTCCACGCTGTGGAGGGACATGAGTGGACATGTCTGTGTCCCGGAGGTTGTGTGTCCCCTCTCGCCCAGATCGGGCCCTGCCGTGGCCTTGCATGTGTGACAGCGTCCAGGTTTTCAGCCTTTTCTGTTTCAGATAATACGGGCGCAGTGTTGAGTACAGCTTTTTTTTTTTTTTTTTAAGATTGTATTTATTTATTTGACAGAGAGAGACACAGTGGGAGGGAACACAAGCAGGGGGAGTGGGAGAGGGAGAAGCAGGCTTCCCGCAGAGCAGGGAGCCCGAGGCAGGGCTCGATCCCAAGCCCCCGGGGATCACCACCTGAGCCGAAGGCGGACGCTTAACAACTGAGCCACCCAGGCGCCCCCAGCTTTTGGTTTTAATGACGTTTTCTTGATTCCTAGAATCAAGAAATCAAGAAGGGCTGGGCACCTTCCACATGTCTCCTTTGTCTGCTTCTTGGGAGACAGCGGTTTGGGACTTCTGCCCATTTTCTCTTTCCCTTTTTGACTGTAAGCATTTCTTTATATTTTCTAAATAAGAGTCTGTTTTGCAAATGATCTGCTCTATCATTTGCTTTTTTCGCTTTCTGAATGGACAGAAGTTCTCAATCATGACCTGTAAACTTACCAGTCTTTTCCTCTATGGTTCGTGGTTCTTGTGCCTTGCTTAAGAAATTGTTTCTTTTTTAAGATTTTATTTATTTATTTGTCAGAGAGAGAGAGAGCGTGCGCACACAGGCAGACAGAGTGGCAGAGGGAGAAGCAGGCTCCCTGAGGAGCAAGGAGCCCGATGTGGGACTCGATCCCGGGACGCTGGGATCATGACCTGAGCCAAAGGCAGCTGCTTAACACACTGAGCCACCCAGGTGCCCCAAGAAATTGTTTCTTACTTCAACTTTATAAAGATATTTTCTATATTGTTGTTTAAACATTTTCTTGCTTTACCTTTCTGAGCTTCAATGAGATAGAGCTAACTTTTGTGCAGGAAGGAGGAATTCTGATTATAGATAGATAGATAGATATAGATTTTTTTAAATAGTCTTTTTTAAAATTTTATTTATTTATTTGACAGACAGAGATCACAAGTAGGCAGAGAGGCAGGCAGAGAGAGAGAGATTGAGAGGGAGGCAGGCTTCCTGCTGAGCAGAGAGCCCGATGCGGGGCTCGATCCCAGGACCCTGAGATCATGACCTGAGCCGAAGGCAGAGGCTTTAACCCACTGAGCCCCCAGGCGCCCCTAGATATAGATATTTTTTAAAGATTTTATTTAGGGCGCCTGGGGCTCTGCCTTCTGTGCTGGGCGACACGGAGGCTGTGCGCGGGGTCCCTGCAGCTGCTCGAGGACGCTGCGCTGAGGCAAGCGCTGGGTGACCTGCCGGCAGCCACACACAGTCCCTGGCCCTGGTGTCGCCGTGAGAAGTGCTGTGCTGGTCTTTCCTCCTTGGAAAATAACTTTTCTCTTGCTGCTTTGAAGATATTTTGTTTCTTAGGGCGCCCGGGGGGCTCAGTCATTAAGCCTCTGCCTTCGGCTCAGGTCCTAATCCCGGGGTGCTTGGCTCGAGCCCCACGTCGGGCCCCCTGCTCAGCGGGAAGCCTGCAGCTCCCTCTCCCTCTGCTCTTTCTTGCTCTGTCTCTCAAAAGGATAAATAAAATCTTTTTTTTTTTTAAAAAGATACTTGTTTTTGGCTTCCTGCGATTTCAGAACCGGGCGTGGATTTTCTTTATCTTACATGAAAGTCTTTGGGCTTCAGTCTGGGCCTCTGAATTCCTTTTGAAAAATTTTGAGCATTTTCTCTTCAAATACTGCCTCTGCTCGTTTTCTCTCCAGAGACTCTACGGAGTGTGTGTTGTCTTTTCTCTTCTGTGTTTGCCCTGTTCCTGGAAGTCCTCACACTGGACACGCGTGTTTCTGTCAGAGTTCACATCTGCTTCTAGCATCTAGTCGACTTTTAACCCTTAAGCTTGGCGGTTCCACGTTAAACTTCTAGAGCGTCTGCTGCTGCGGTCTGCGCTGCTCCGGAGCCGCCGTGTGGCGCGCAGGGCCTGGCCCCGCCGCGGCCCCGGGCCCGCCTTCACGCCTCCGCCGCTCTGTCCAGGTGGGTTCGTTCGTCACTTCTTCCGAGTTTGCAGCGCACTTTCTACTTTAGAGCCATTTCAGGGTCCCAGCGGAACGGAGAGGAGCACACAGGCTGCCCTTGCCCGCTGCCCGCGGCCTTTCCCGTGCCCGGTGCGCTCGGTGCAGCCGAGGACCCCGCAGGGACGCGTCGCCGTCACCCAGCGTCCGGAGCGTTTGCTCAGGGCTCCCTCGGGGTGCCCGCCCTGTCTGTGGGGACGGCCTCCCGCAGAGTGGTTCACCCGGAAACCCCCGCCCCGCCGTCCTCTCACCGCCCCCGTCTGTTGCCTTCCCCACGACGTTGTGGCGTCATCCGGTGTGCAGCCTGGCCTCTGTCGCTGACCCTTACTCGTTTAAGGTCCCTCCGTGTCCCTTCGGGGCCTGAGCAAGTTTGCTTCTAGCGCCCAACAGAATCCCGTTGCCTGGAAGGGACCACAGTCCGCGCTCACTGGCGTCTTGGCTGCTTCCAGGTTTCGGCGGTTGTACTAAAGCTGCTCTGAACGTCCACGTGGGCCGATATTTTCAACTATTAGGCTAAATAGTAAGAGATACAAGGGCTGCATTTTATGGTAAAAGTAGGTTTAGTTTTGCAAGAAACCGCCAGACTGTTTTCCAAAGCGTCTGCACCATGTTGCAAGCCCCCAGCCTCGGGGGAGCGTTCCTGCGGCCCCACGTCCTGCCAGCGTCCGGGGCTGTCAGTGTTCGGTGCGGGAGGGGACTCCGGCCGTTCCGGGAGGTGCGCAGGGGCCTGTCCCTGCTCTGATTTGCATTTCCTTGGTGGCATGTGTTTGCCGATTGTCTGTCTTCTGTGCCTAGGAGTCTGTTAAGGTCTCGGCCACTTGTTAGCCGGGTCGTTTGTTTCCTTACTGTCGAGTTTTAACAGTAGTCTGTTGGGGATAGCTGTCCTTCATCACACGTGCCTTTTGCAAGTGTTTTCTTTTGTCTGTGGCTTGTCTTTTTATTCTCTTGACCGTGACTTTCACAGAGCAAAATTTTTTTATTTTAATGAGGTCCAGCTTATAAATTTTCCCTTCATGGATTACACCTTCGGTGTCATAGGTAAAAAGTCATCGCCTGACCCAAGGTCATGTGGATTTTCTCCTATGGTATCTTCTATGGTTTTTTGTTTGTTTGTTTATTTTTTAAATGTTTTATTTATTTATTTGACAGAGAGAGAGAGAGATCACAAGTAGTCAGAGAGGCAGGCAGAGAGAGAGGAGGAAGCAGGCTCCCCGCCGAGCAGAGAGCCCAATGCGGGGCTCGATGCGGGGCTTGATCCCAGGACCCTGAGATCATGACCTGAGCCGAAGGCAGAGTCTTTAACCCACTGAGCCACCCAGGCGCACCTTCTATGTGTTTTATTTTGCATTTTGTTCTTAGGTCTGTGATCCATTTGGGGTTCCTTTTTTTGAAGAGTGTAAGGTCTGTATCTAGCTGCATTTTTTTTTAAGATTTTATTTATTTGACACAGAGAGAGATCACAAGTAGGCAGAGAGGCAGGCAGAGAGGGGGGGGGAAGCAGGCTCCCCGCTGATTAGAGAGCCCGATGTGGGGCTCGATCCCAGGACCCTGGGACCATGACCTGAGCTGAAGGCAGAGGCAACTGAGCCCCCCAGGTGCCCCTGTGTTTCCTTTCCTTGCCTATTGCATTGTCAGAGACGTCCAGCACAGTGTTGAAGAGGAATGGTGAGGTGACTTCCTTGCCTTGTACCTGATCTTAGCCAGAAAACTTCCAGTTTCTCATCATTAAGATGAGGTGATGTGAACTGTAGGTTTTTTGTGGATAGTCTTCATCAAGTTGAGAAAGTTCCCCTCTATTCCTAGTTTACTGAGAATTTTTGTGACGATTGGGGGTTGGGTTTTGTCTTGTGCTTGTCTCCATCTATTGACAGGACCCTGCGATTTATCTGCTTTGGTCTGTTGATGGGATGAATTCCATTAATTGATTTTCAAATGTTGGACCAGCCTTGCATACGGGGACAGACCCCGCTTGGTTGTTGTGTATTAATTCTTTTTATATGTTGTTGGATTTGACTGGCTAACGCTTTGTTGGGAATTTTCACACTGTGTTCCTGGGGGATACTGGTCTATTGTTTTCTAGTAATGTTTTCCTCTGGCTTTTGTGTTAGGGAAATTCCGGCCTCATCGAATGAGCTAAGAATTCGAATTCCATTTTCTGAAAGAGATTGTAGAGAATTTTTTTTAAGATTTTATTTATTTATTAGAAAGGGAGAAAGAGAGAGCATGAGCAGGGGGTGGAGGGAGAAGCAGGCTCCCTGCAGAGCTGGGACCCCCCAACATGGGGCTCAACTCCAGGGTCCTGACCCGCATGGAAGGCAGAGGCGTCACCGACCAAGCCCCCCACGTACCCCTATGAAGAATTGATAGAATTTCTTTCTTAAATCTTTGGTAGAATCTACCAGGGAACCAGCCCATCTGGGCGTGGTGCTTTCTGTTTTGGAAGGTTATTGATTGCTGATTGGGTTTCTTAACAGATAGAGGCTTATTCAGGTGGTCTCTTGTGTGAATTCCGGTGGATTGTGTCTTTCAAGGAATGGGCTCATTTCATCTCAGTCACCACGTTGTTGAACATAGAGTTGCTCATGTATTCTTTTTTTATCCTTTTACTTTGTTTGGCTTCTGTACTGATGACCCGTCTTTCATTTCTGGTATGAATAATTTACTTTTTTTCCATTTTTCTTAGTCTGGCTACGGGCTTGTCAGTTTTAGTGATGAGGGCTCTGTGCTCAGCAGGGAGTCTGCTTCTCTCCTTCTGCCAACGACCCCCCACCCCGCTCTCTCTCTAAAATAAATAAATAAAAATCTTCTTTTAAAAAGTGTTTCTGGGATCGTTAAGCATCTGCCTTCGGCTCAAGTCATGATCTCAGGGTCCTGGGATCGAGCCCTGCTTCGGGCTCTCTGCTCGGCGGGGAACCTGCTTCTCCCTCTCTCTCTGCCTGCCTCTCTGCCTACTTGTGATCTCTGTCTGTCAAATAAATAAATAAAATCTTTTAAAAAAAAAAAAGTGTGTTGTTCGGGCGCCTGGGGGGCTCAGTGGGTTGAGCTTGGGATTGCGAATTCAAGCACCACATTGGGTTTAGAGATTACTTTAAAAAAATCTTAAAAACAAGAAGGGTGTTGTTTAATTTCCGAGTATTTCTGGATCTCCCAGTGACCTTTCTGTTAAGACTTCTAGGGTCATTGCACTGTGCTCTGAGAACAGACGTTGCATGGTTAGCGTTTTCTTGAATTTATGGAGATGGGGTTTATGGCGGAAGGTAGAGGGCATCTCAGTGAGTGTTCGCGTGAGAAGGCTGTGTTCTGCCTCTTTGTGTGAAGTGATTATAGATATGAATTCCGCCCCGGTGTTGGATGGTTCTCTTGAGGCCAGCTGTGTCCTCACTGGCTTTCTGCTGCCGGGTCTGTGTGTTTCCGACAGAGTGGACGGAAGTCTCCCGTCTGTTTGTCCTGGCGTCGTCGGTCTGTCTCCCGCAGGCTCATGCTCTGTTTTCAGGCACGCACATTACACGTGGGTTGTCGTGCGCCCGAGAACTGACCCTTTCTCACTGTGCGGTGCCTGCCCTCCTTGCCAGCCTTCCTTCTCCGGAGCCGGCTTCCTCCGAGGCGCACGGAACTGCTTCTGCTCTCTCTGATCCGCCCTGACCTGGTCTTTCTCTGTTCGTCTACTTCGGTCTGCGTGGTCTTTACAGTTAAGGTGGGTTTCTGGGAGACAACTTCTGGTTCTGGCTAGTCTGACGACCTTTGTCTTTTAATTGGTGCGTTCAGACCATTGATTTTTTTTTTTTTAAGATTTTATTTATTTAAATAATTTGTCAGATAGAGAGATCACAACTAGGCAGAGAGGCAGGCAGAGAGGGGGGCAGGGAAGCAGGCTCCACACTGAGCAGAGAGCCCGACGCGGGGCTTGATCCCAGGACCCTGAGATCATGACCTGAGTCGAAGGCAGAGGCTTAACCCACTGAGCCACCCAGGCATCCCTGGACCATGGATGTTTAAGTGATTATTGATATAATTGGGTTACTCTTTACCACATGGGATACAGTTTTCTATTTGTTGCCCTTGTTTTTTGTTCTTATTTTTGTCTACCACTCTTATTCTGCTTTTTGTAATTTTGATTGGGGCATCTTTATATGATCTGTTCTTTTCTCTTTTTTTTTAGCTAGTTTGTTATATTCCTTTTTTACTTCTTTTAGTGATTGCCCTAAATTTGCAAGATACTTTTACACCTAACTCTAGTCCACTTTAAAATTACACTGACATAATTTGGGCGCCTGGGTGGCTCAGCGGTTTAAGCCTCTGCCTTCGGCTCGGGTCGTGATCCCAGGGTCCTGGGATCGAGCCCTGCATCGGGCTCTCTGCTCAGTGGGGAGCCTGCTTCCTCCTCTCTCTCTGCCTGCCTCTCTGCCTACTTGTGATCTGTCTGTCAAATAAATAAATAAAATAAAATAAAAATTACACTGACATAATTAGAAATAGATGCACTGGTCTCTGCCCGTGGCTCCTGGCGGCCCGAGGGGACTGCAGACAGGGCTGGTCACACGCCGAAGCTCGGCACTTGCGGCCCTACCCCACCCTCCAGAGAGCAGAGAGGGGCTGCGGACCCAGTCAACAACCCATCGTGCCCCTACACAAGTCCCCGAGCTACGGGGTTCAGAGAGCTCCCAGGTGGGCAACACCCCCGTGGGGAGGGCGGTGCACCCCCAGAGGGCACAGAAGCCCCGCGACCGTCCCCCCGACACCCGGCCCTGTGCCTCACTCCCACGGGGCGGCTCCCGACTCGTGCCCTCTGTAACGGACCGGCGACAGCGCGTCCGTGGTTCCCTGAGTTCCGAGAACTCGAGGAGGGGGCTGTGGGAACCTCCAGTTCACAGGCAGGCCCTCGTGTAGCAAGTCGCGTGCGCCCGGGGACCCTCGACTTGGGACTGGGGCCTGGTGGGACGGAGCCCCGAGCCTGTGGGTTCAAAGTGGAGGCGGCTCGCAGGCTGCCCAGCAGGCGTCCAGTGGAGAGCGGGAGACCCGCCCGGCGTGGGGAAGCCCACGGTGCGTGGGGTCGGACACCTTCCGTATGTAGCAAAACAGGGAGTTTTCCTCGTAAACACTGTACTGCTTTGTAGAGTGGGAACTTGGACCCATAACCCTGACCCGCCAGGCCTTGGGTCACAGGAGCTTGTAGAACCGAGTACAGCGTCGCTGTTGCTGTGTTGAAGATCAGTTAAGAACGAGAACAGGGAGGGGTGCCCAGCTGGCTCCCTCGGGAGCGTGGGACTGTTGTTTTCTTTCTTTTTTTAAGATACTATTTATTTATTTGAGAGAGAGAAAGCCCATGTTGAGGGTTGGGTCAGAGGGAGAAGCAGACTCCCCGTTAAGCAGGGAGCCCAGTGTAGGGCTGCATTCTCGGACTCTAGGATCGTGACCTGAAGGCAGATGCTTAACCTGCCGAGCCCCCCGGCACCTGGCGCACATCACTCTTAATCTCAGGGTTGTGAGTTCAAGCCCCACACTGGGTGTAGAGAGTACTTAAAAATAAAATCTCAAAAAAAAACCAACAGCAAACCAAGAAGGACAGTGAAGGTGTTTGTTTTGCCTTTGATGGATTCATGTCCTATACTCTTTCTCTGCGGAGGCCCGGGGCCCGGACCTGGATGGTCTCTTCCCTCTGGACATCCCGCGGGGCAGGTCTGCTGCAGCAGCTTCCCTGGTTCGCAGTCGTTAGGCAGCGTCCTTGCTCCTGCACTTTTAAAGGGTGGTTTCAACGGGTACCAAAGGTTGGTGTGGTCTTTTCTCTCAACGTTTTAAGTATTCGACTTACTCTTTTCTTGCTCACATGCTTTCCTGAGGGGAAGTCGATACCTTTCTTGCCTTTGTCCCTCTTTGGGTCCGGTGTTTCTTCCCTCTGGCTTCTTCCAGGGTCTTTATCTTTGATTTTCTCTAGTTTGAAGGTGCTCTGTAGGCCTGGGTGTGGTTTTGGCGTTTATCCTGCTTGGCGTTCTGTGACATTCCCCAGCGTGTGGTTTGGTGTCTGACATTAATTTGGGGGGACTGCTGGCTTCCCGTCACGTGTGTATTACAGGTTCGGCGTCGTCCCCCTCCCTCTAGTGTCCTCTTCTGTGTTCCTCAGTTTTGTTTGCTTTTCAGGTGCGGGCTTTGTGTTGCTCTGTGCAGTCTGCAGCCGAGCCCGTCAGAGGCTCGTTTCCGTCCCTGGGTCTTACTCCAGCTTTTCTCTCCGGTTCCCAGGATTCCCGCTTCTGTGTCCCGTGCTTCTTTTTCCTATAACACTTAGCCTGTGTTAGCCACAGTTGCATCAAATTCTGGTCTGAGAATTCCGACCCCCCCCAGCAGGTCCGAGTCTGATTCGACGCCGCTCTCTCTCTTCCATGTGTGTTTTGTGTTTTTTGTGTGCCTTGTGGCTGTTCCTTGATAGCAGGACGCGCCGTCCCTGGTCAGAGGGCCTGCGGTCCCTCCACTTCACTAGCGTGATCCAGGCGGGGAGCGGCAGGGGTCGGGCCCGGTCCCTTCTCAGCCCCAGAGCCGCTGCCGCAGAAGCCCCCGCCGGGGCCAGGTGGACGGGGAACTGAGCAGCCAGCCCCTGCCCAGCCAGGGTGTGCCAGCTGGGGTCCAACGTGCGGCTCCTGCTTGGCCTCTGAGGGCACAGCGACCTCCAGGGCCTGCTGTCTCGGCCTCGGGAAGCACAGGATGGGCACAGCCCGCCGCAGCACACCCGCGCCGCCTCTGCTCATGCTTCCCAGGGGCAATGGGGGAAGGCGGCGTCTTCCTCACTTGGGCTGTCCGCGCACCCTGACCCCACACCCCAGCATTTCGTCGCTGCCGGCTCGCCTTGTGATGGCGCTCTGCACCTTTGAACAGATTCGTGGTCTCAGATTGTTGCTTCTAGCAGCACTGGTTCTATTAGACTTACCATCGGTAAAGAAAGAAGGCGCTGCAGCCCGCAGAACTTGGGTCCCACGGCGGTGAGGCATGGGGAGCGGGGCACACTGTGACCCCTCCATCCGTCTGTCTGCGGTGAGGCCCACGCGTCCGGGCCGCACTCCTGCTTCACCCCGACCTCCCCTTCCCCTGCTTAGCGAAGGCCTTGTGGACCCCAGCAGCAGAGGCTCTGCTGAAATCATCTACCCCAGGGCAGGCCTGTGGAGAAGAGAGCGCTGGGTGGGTTCAGGGTGGTTCCTTCCCTCCCCCTGCTGGAGGCCCAAGGGCACTTTTTCGCTTCCTGCGGGAGCCAGCGGAGCTCCTGGAGGTAGAGCCTGTGAGGGTGTCCCACGCCGAGGGCACCCGTTGGCCGTGGGCGGCTGTGCAGGGCGCAGTCCGTCCGTGCTCCTCGTGGGGGCCAGGGCCGCCTCCTTGTGTTGACCCCTGCGCTGTTTGTAGGATGCCTCGCTCTTGGATGACCGGGTGTCGCTGCTCCACGTTCCGGGGGGCACCGTGGTGTCGAGGCAGGGAGACCAGGTGAGCCAAGGGCCGCGGTCGGAGGGAGCGGTCCCCAGGGCTGCCCGGCACTGGTCACGCGATGCAGGGCCTGGGGCCTGGCCCTGGGGTGCTCCTTACCCCGGGCTGTGGGGGTGTCTGCGGACATGGTGCCAGTCACCCTGCCCGTCCTCGCGGGGGAGGGTGTGTGTCCGCGCTCACAGACGCGTGTCCGCACGTTTGTACGAGAGTCATCACTGATCTCACAGTCTGCTGCCGAAGAGATGCTTTTGTTTTCTCAATTCTCAAATCCAAATACAGGTGAAAAACAATATTTTTTAGTGAAATGAACCTAATTTCTGGTTCTGAAAGCCACATTTTGCTGGGCAAGCAAAAATAATCTCACAGCTCCTGCCCTCCCGGGAGCTCGTCTCCCCCGCTGCTGGCGTGGTTGGGGCGTCTCTCTCTGTAGGAGTTGCGCTTTCTCGGACGGTGTTTGTCTGGTTCGCGTTTAGAGCAGCTTTGATGAGACGGGCCTTTCTCGTTGGGTGAGCAGGCCGAGCCTGGGCCCTCCACCCCTGTCTCAAGGGGTCTAGGTGATGCCAGCCGGCTGTGCAGACCCAGGGGCAGGACCTGGGGACAGATGTGCCCAGGCAGCAGGTGCCTGTAAGCCCTGGATGGGGAAGGCTTGGCGGTCCAGCCTGGGGGCAGGGTGGGCTCGGGCCCCCAAGAGGATGCTCTGAGGGTGTCCGAAGGCATCAGTGTCTCTGCCTCTCTCAACCCCCTTCTGCCCTCTGGTCCACGCCTGACCAGGAAAGTCTCTTCCTCTCCCCAGAGGAAGCACGCTGCTGGCTGACTCTCTCATGCCCGGTCAGTCAGGGCCACGGGTCAGGAGAGCCCTCACCTGCTCACAGGCCTCAGTCCCCGCTGCTGCCTTCTGTGGCACCCATGCCCAGGGACCCCTCAGAGGCTGTTTGGGGGGCAAGGGGTGCAGAGCCAGCCCATCTGCCCCTGGTTTCCCTGACCCCGAGGGCCAAGCCTTGCTCTTAGGCCTCCCAGAGCCCTGCACTGGCCCTTTCCTGCTCAGACCAGAGAGGAGTGGTCTGACCAGAGTAGGGGTGAGCAGGTCTGGAGATAGGTGGGTGATGGGCACAGGGAGGTTGGCCTCGGAGTAGTCTCACGGGCACGTCTGGCAGAGGTGTGATGTGTGTGGGGTCGGGGAGACTCAGCAGGGCCGCGTGGGGAGAGAAGGGAGCACGTCGGGAGGCCTGTTGGACGGCTGTCTCCCGGGCGGCGGGGCCGTGTGGCTGCGCCGGCCAGCTGATGTGCGGGAGGGGTGTGGGTCTGCGGCCAGGCTCTCGGCCCCCAGAGAACTGACCCCCATGACTGATCATCACACTGTGAAACCATGGACCTTGCTGACACTCCTGGGAGAGCGCAGCCCAGGAGCAGTGACGTGAGACAGCACGGGCACCGGGGAAGCGCAGCCGCAGCCAGCCCCGTGGTCCCCAGCCCACACCCCTGTTTGGTCAGGACGTGAACATCCTGTTTGTGGTGTCGGGGCTGCTGCACGTGTACCAGCGGAAGATTGACAGTGAGGAGGACACCTGCCTGTTCGTCGTGCGCCCCGGGGAGATGGTGGGCCAGCTGGCCGTGCTCACAGGAGAGCCCCTCATCTTCACCATCAAGGCCAACAGGGACTGCAGCTTCCTCTCCATCTCCAAGGCCCACTTCTATGAGTGAGTCCAGGCCAGCCTGGGTGGCTCCTGGGCGGGTCATGGCCGTGGCAGGGCACCTCTCGGGGTCCTGCCTCTGGCCCTTCTCACGCGGGAGACACGAGCCCCGGGGACAAGGGCGAGGCCTGTGGGGTGAGGTGGCAGGAAGGGGTTGTGGCGCTACCGGGTTAGCCCCAGAGGACTCCAGCTCCTCTTCAGGAAGACACAGTCCACGTCATCCCTAAGCCTGGGTGCAGGCAGGCCCTCGTCAGCCCCGTCCAGCCTGCCCAGGCCCAGCAGCGTCCTCAGCCTGACTCCCTGTGTGTCGGCACGTGCCGGCAGCGTGAGTCTCCTGCCCTGTAGACATTGTCTGACGGGTGTCCTGGGTTATCTCGTCCAGTCCTGGGCCTCCCCCCAGATTTCGCTCCTGAGTGCAGGCTTGTGTGTTGGCCTGCTGTCCTGACATCCCTCTGGGGGGCCGCGGGGCTTCCTCAGTCTGTCATCCGAAGCTGAACCGTAGATCTCCCCGACCTTACTCCTGCGTCCACCTTTCGTCTGCTCTGGGACTGGTGCCTCTTACCTGTCCATCGCTCGGGCCGAGTCCTGGAGTAGCCCCAGTCCCACTGCGACCCCTGAGCTGACCACAGCCCTGCTGCTGCTCCCCAGAAGCCGCCACACTCTGGGGCTGCCCTGCTTCTGCCCCCACCCCCTGCAGCCTGTTTACGCACGGCGACAGGGAACCAGAGCCGTCGTGTTCCCGTGGCCAGAGCCTGCCAGGGACTTCATTGTGCCCAGGATATTCTCAGCGCTTTTCCCGCCTCAGGGCCCCGCGTGGTGGCTGCCCCCCAACCTCTCAGCCTCACCCTGTCTGGTCCCCTCTCACCTCCTTTCCCCGTGGGGGGGTGGGGGGGGGGCAGGGACTTCACATCCCACTACCGGGTCAGGCCCCCACGTGAGGCCTGTGCTCAGAGCACATCTGGGGGGCAGATGGCAGTGGGCAGAGGACTCCACGGCCTGTCCCGGGGCTGCTGGCAACTGTCCGTGGGCCACGATGGAGCAGGCGGCTGAGTGGGCAGTGCGCTCCGTCCTCGCCCTGGGCCCGTGTCCCTGTCACTTGCAACGTGGTATCACGTTGCAAGTTTGATGAACGGGGTATGGGTCCTGCCGGCGGTGGTGGGGCAGGCGTGACTCTGGGCTCCCTGGCAGAATCATGCGGAAGCAGCCCACCGTGGTCCTGGGTGTCGCGCACACTGTGGTGAAGCGGGTGTCGTCCTTCGTGCGGCAGATCGACTTCGCGCTGGACTGGATGGAGGTGGAGGCCGGGCGCGCGGTGTACAGGTGGGGCCGCGGGAGGCGCGCTTGCCCTCTGCACGTGCCCGCGGGAGGCGGTGCCACTGACGGACTCCGCTCTGCCCCTGCGCGCACCACCCCGTGCGTCCGAGTGCGCACGCTTTCTCGCGGGCCTCTCCCTGCGTCCTTCCTGACGGTGCCCGTGTGCTCGGTGTCCCTGCGATCTCGTCTGGGCACCCGCAGCTCTGTGTCTCGGCGGCCGCAGCCAGGGACACAGATGGGGTTACGGCTGTTGACTTTCGTGATAACTGAAAATTCAAACTGAGGAGATTTTAAGTATTTTGTTGTTTATTTAAAAACCACAATAAGCCCTTTATGTATTAGTATATGGGGTTTTATTTGTTTATTATAAAGCCCTTTATTTTTTTTTTCAAAGATCTTATTTGAGAGAGAGCCTGCTCATTAGTGGGGCTGGGGGGCAGAGGGACAAGCAGACTCCCCGCGGAGCAGAGAGCCTGACATGGGACTCGGTCCCAGGACCCAGAGATCATGACCTGAGCCAAGGCAGACGTTTAACTGAGCCACCCAGGGGCCCCAGCATATATATTTTTTAATGTAAAACAACTGTGTTTTCCAAAACAAAAAAAAATACAGTGAGAAGATTGCCTTCTTCCCCCGCTGGTGGAGGGCTTCCTGGCCTTGCCCCTCCAGTCCAAGAGCCTCTGTCCCCGCAGGCAGGGGGACAAGTCAGACTGCACCTACATCGTCCTCAGTGGCCGGCTGCGCTCCGTGATCCGCAAGGACGATGGCAAAAAGCGCCTGGCGGGAGAGTATGGCCGTGGAGACCTCATTGGTGTGGTACGACTGGGCTCCCTCCTCACCATGCCCTGCCCTGCGGTGGCTGCTGGCCCACTGCCTGGGTTGGGAGGAGCCCTGGAAGTGACCTGTGCAGGACTCTTACCCACCCCCGGGGCACACCTTTCTTGGGGGGCTGACGTGTGCTCCCACCCGGGCTGCAGCACCAGGGGTGGGACAGCCCCTTCGCCCCATCCGGGAAAACATGCCTCGAGGTGGTTCCTCTGAGACTTCGTGTAGGATGAGGCCCTGACTGGTCTCTTCTGGGTGCCTGACCCGGGTCCTGGCGCTGCCGGCAGCAACGCTCACTTGCCGGCTCTCACCGATGCTTCTCCAGCCCCTTTTCCTCCCGTCCCCCCACATGTACCGCCTTCCAGGAGGGTTGCCGTGTGCTCTGCCTTCTGCTTGGGTTCGGAGTGCGGCCAGCTGGGCCTGCAGGGCAGGCACGCATGGGCAGTGAGGCTCTGCCTCCCCAGCCTCTCTTCTTCAGGTGGAGACGCTCACCCACCAGGCCCGGGCGACCACAGTGCATGCTGTTCGGGACTCGGAGCTGGCCAAGCTTCCGGCGGGAGCCCTGACCTCCATCAAGCGCCGGTACCCACAGGTGAGCACTCCTGTTGCCAGCCGCCTTCAGGGACCAGGACATCCAGACCGTGGACTCGGGGTGTTCAGGCACAGGGCTGTGTCCTTCTCAGTACCAAGGGAGGTGTGGATTGGAGTGACCTGGAGCAGGCAGGTTGCATGTTTTAAAGGAAGTGTCCGTGTGGACCAACATGTAGGGGTAAGGGCCTTGGGACAGGTGACTTGGGCACTGCCAGGAGGCAGGAGGAGGATGCGGGGATCCAGCGAGTGAGGTCAGCCTGGCCCATCCCACAAGTCGAGCGATGTTCCAAGTGGTGTTTAGAACCAGCGAGGAGTCCCAGGACACACAGGACCGAGCCCAGGGAATATGCGGTTTCCACAGCACAGGCCTGTCTCTGCACTGCCTTATGAAAGGTGAACTCGGGATTCAGAGATGGCAGATGGAGCTTGGGCCAGCGGCCAGCGGCAGAACGAGGGGAGTCTGTTCTGCTCCCGGGGCAGTTAGTGTGCTGGCTTTCCGGTGTTGGCCTCCCTGCTCTGAAGTAGTAGGTGTGCCTGGGGACGGGGGAGAGCCTTTGAGCTCAGAGGTTGGAGAAGATCGGCAGCAGCGAGACAGCCTGTCCTTTCCCCTTCGGCACTGCGTGCGCCTGTCCAGCGCACCTCTCTGCTCTAGAACACGAGGAAAACCTCTCTGCTCTAGAACACGAGGAAAATCCCTCAGTTCATTTTATGAAGTTAATTTTAATTTGAAACGTGGTAAAAATACGGAAAAGTGTTTGTGGCATAGCTCCAAATACTGTATGTTTGAGTAAATCAACAACAAAAAATGCTGTTTAATTAGGGTGCATTTAAGGAATGTTAGCCCAGTGTCAGAAAATTGTTAAAACGTAATCAATTATGGAAAAAAGTAAAAGGAAGACCCTTAGGATTATATCAGGGCTTTTGGCAGAATTCAGCCACAGGTAGTAAACACTCGGAGTAGAAGTGAAGAAACCTTCGGACTAGAACAGATGATTTATTCTGGAACACCTGAGTCCAGGACGGACAGGCCCCTCCTCCCCTAGCAGAAAAGGTTGAAAAATGAAACGGCTGGTGTCCACTTGGAAAAGGGGTACTCGTGACATGTGCAGAGAACAAGGGTCTTGT
This sequence comes from Meles meles, assembly GCF_922984935.1. Classification (NCBI taxonomy): domain Eukaryota; kingdom Metazoa; phylum Chordata; class Mammalia; order Carnivora; family Mustelidae; genus Meles; species Meles meles. The sequence continues at coordinate 459,559 of NC_060076.1, forward strand.
TAGCGGAAACCTCCAAGGGAACGGATCCGGAGAGTTTACGGTTCGGCAATAGAGCTGAGACACCGTGTGCCCGCGGGGCCTCCCGGTCGGAGTGGCAGGGCTCCTAAGGGCACAGCCAGTCGGGATGCCGCACTTCGCAAGCAGAGCTTGGCCGGAGGCCCTGCTGCATCCCCCGTGGGCAGGCCCGGCTCCATCACAGCGTGGGTCTTTCCAGGGGGAAACCAGGGACGGGATGTCATTTTGTGAACCGTTTAGAGTGCCTTCCCTGGGGACGCATCCCGGGGGCCCCTTGCACGCCAGGAGTCTCGCCCATGGGCTGCCCAGGCTCCTGGGCGTGCAGAGCTGGCCCAGGGAGAGGGACCCCCTTGGCGGACCTCCGTAGTTCGGGTGCCCGCTGGACGGTTTATAGTCCTTTCCTGTCATCTTCCATCTGGATGTTTGTGCCCCAGATATGGTCCATGGGGGCCCCTTGGAGTCCTTCTGATGTGTCCTGTGCCTTTCTGGCCTGGAGCCCCTGGTCCCTTCGGTGGAGCTAGGCCTGCCTGGGGGCCCAGCCCGGGGACCCTCCCTTCCCATGCCAGCCCCTCCCTCTCCAGCGGCGAGAACATCTGCTCCCCTCCCGAGCCACCCCTCCCCCGCTGCACAGTGTCACCCACCAGGCTGCCACCTCCCCTCACACCCGTCACTTCCAGCTCCCCAGGACTCTTGCCCCTGCCAGACGTGGGGTGGGGACGCCGCTCTTGGCCTCGGAGTACCCAGCCTGACCCCAGACTCACTGTCCCAAGAGTCACCTGTGGAGGGCCACCCCCTTCCTCCCTCCCTTGGGGAGCAGCACTCCTGCCAGGCCGTGGCGTGCAGTGGGAGTGCCTGGATCTAAACCCCAGGAGACCCCGAGAATAGCAGGACGGTTGTGGAGGTGGCTGGGGCCAGTCTGCGGGCCACCAGGAGCTGCGGCGTCGCTGGGAGCAAGGCTAAGCCCGGCCACTTCCTCTCCTGCAGGGCCGCTCCCTGGTGAACCCATAGAGGGATGCTCTGCTCGTGCCCACGGCCCCGGGGTCTGTAGACTTCTCCATGGGTGGCTCCCAGGGGCCCAGGGCCTGTCCTGATGCTTGTCCGTCACACTCAGGCCGCTGCGGGGCCCACGGCCTCTCCGAGCAGCCAGGCCCCGTGGGCGCGCTCGCACGGGCACAGGCCTCGCCCCAACCCCAGGCTTACTCTGTGCCCTGGAGCGCCGGGGGCCCTGCCAGGGTGCTGTTGCCAGCCAGCGTCCCCCGCCCCTGACCACTGCCCGCTCTCTCTGTTCTGGGGTCTCACGTCAGTGAGGTAGCACAGTGTTCTCTGGTGGCCTCTGAGACCTGCGCCTCATGGGTGTGGTCTCTTGTTTTTAAAGATTTTATTTATTTATTTGACAGACAGAGATCACAAGCAGGCAGAGAGGCAGACGGGGGTGGGGGGGAAGCAGGCTCCCTGCTGAGCAGAGAGCCCGATGCGGGGCTCGATCCCAGGACCCTGGGATCATGACCTGAGCCGAAGGCAGAGGCGCAACCCACTGAGCCAGCCAGGCGCCCCGTGGGTGTGTTCTCTTTACCGCAGAGCGAAACACTTGCTCACCTGTCGTCCTGACGGGCACGCGTGGTTCCCAGCGTGAGGCTACTACGGAAAGGCTGCTCTGCGTGGGTCTGTGGCCAGCTTTCCTCTCCTCAGGGCTGCCTGCGGGTGGTGTGGCAGGGGCAGAGGGGAGACAGATGCTGAACTTTTTCAGAAACTGCCGACCATGCCCCGTGGGCTGGTGCCGAGTGATGGTCCCAGCCCCGCGCAGCCGCAGTCACTGGGCAGCTGTCGTGTGCTCGGACCCCCTTGACGGTAGCCGCTCTCGTGGCAGGACGTGCTCGTGGGATGGGAGTTTGCCTTCTGATGACTGGAAGTGTTGAGTGCCTTCTTGTGTGCTCATGGGCTTATTTCGAGCCCTTTCACTTGATGTAGAACTTTTTTTAATACATTTAATTGTTAAATTATCTTTAATTAGGATTATTATAAATCTGTAATTTTGACAACTACATCACGAGTATGTCTTTGAAGGCTCTGATCCTAGAGATACAGATTCACAGATTGACGGATTAAGAGCTGTGTTTCGATCGGCCTGAAACTCTTTCAGGTGTAAGCGAACGAAGCTTCCCGGGCGGTGTGCGAAGCAGGTGACTGCAGCCGTGATGGGGGCGTGTGGTCACTCACCCTCCCTCGCCTGTTGTGCTCTAAAATTTTCCATATAATGTGGGGGTTTTTATTAGTGCCAGTGAACAGTTTGATGCTGGATTAGTTATTAAAAGAAACCAGACTCCTTTTCAGCTTCTGTTTTGGACCTCTCCTCAAACTGTTTTTGGTCTCACATCCTAAAATGAGGACAGTCTCACTCGCCTCCCGCATGGGTGTTTCACTCCAGCGTCCTGCGGGTAAGAGAGGCCCTCCGAGTCGGTCTGCAGGTGCCGCCGGGCACTGGAACCCGAGGTCTCAGCTCCCTGCACAGTCAGCCCCAGGGCTCCGGGCCGTGGGCCGTCCGGAAACCAGCCTGACGGGGGTCTGGGGGCCGAGTGCAGGAGCAGCCTCCGAGCCTCCCAATGGCCCGTCTGTGCCGCCAGGGTGCTCTCTGACACAATCAGGTTTCGCTGAAGCCGACGGCAGCTTCTCTTCAAAGCGGTGATGCCGAGTGAGGCTGCCGAGACAGTACGTTCTCTGTCTAAACCCAACCAGCCAGAAAATCTAACTCACTTTGTTTTTATGCAAAAGTATTGAAGTAAATTACAGATATCTTGGCATTCCAACCTTAAATACTTTGTGACTCTAAAAATTCAGTATTAACGTGGCCGTGTACCACTTCCTGGATACGATGTAACACCAGCCTATGTCCTGCCCAGGCCAGGCCCCCTCAGGAGCGCCTGGAAGCCCTTCCTGGCTCGCCTGTGGGGTGGTCGTGGCCCCTGGTGCTCCCCTGCCCTGGAAGTAAAAGGAGACCCTGGCCCGGGCGCCAGGTCACAGGACGTGTGCCCCTCACACCTCCTGGACCCAGTGGGCTCTCTGTGGTGCAGACCCTCATCCCACAGAGTGGGGCCCACTGCCGGGTGACCAGCCTGCCAACCGCACCACCGCCCTCAGCCCCGAGGGGTTTGCAGACACGGTGGTTTTGGAAATGGGGATCCAAGGTGCTTCTCTTCTTGGTTTCAGTGTGTGGCCTCCTTTCCTTCTCTCCCCCCAGGTTGTGACTCGGCTGATTCACCTCTTGGGTGAGAAGATTCTGGGCAGCCTCCAGCAGGGATCCGCGACAGGTGTGTCCTGGGGAGCCCCACCCTCCTGGCCCTGAGGCCGCACCTGCCCGGTGGCTGCCACAGGCGGTGTGGGCGGTGTGGGAGGGAAGCCCTGGTCCGTGTTGGCTGCGGACCGGAACCGAGCATTGGGGGTGCTTGTGGGCGGCCGTGTGTGCCCTGTGCCAGAACCAGTGACACGGTTCTCCAGGCTGGGACTTTCCCTGTCAGCTTATGTGTTCTCTTCTGGTTCTAACTCAGAGAGGGCGCGCTGTGAGATGCTTGCTGGCACCTTGTCCTGGTCCGCAGTGGCGGGAACCACCCACACCTGCCTTGGCCTGTGGTCCCCTCTGCCAGAGCCCCTCAGAGCACCACACCCGCCTGGCTGCCCCAAACCCTGCACCCCTCTGCTTCCCTTTCCACTTCGTTTCAGCCCCTGACTCATCCCACCACTCCCTAGTCAGCCCCTTGCAGTCTGCACCCCATGCCGGCTCGGGCACTGTGGGAGGGCAGCCGTGTGTCTCCTGGCAGCGAGCGGGACACAGGACTGTGCTTTGTGGAAGGACTGGGGTGGCCAGTGTGCCCAGTGGGACCACAAAGTGTGGCGGTGCCCCCTGAGTCCACTACAGCTCGTCTCGATCGACTATGTCTGCAAAGACCCATTTCCAAACGAGGTCACACTCTGAGGTCCGCGGTGGACATGGAGGCGCGGCTCAAGGCGTGCTGTGTCTTCACGTCACCTCTGACCACCTGCGTGGTCTGCTCAAAGCGGGTTTCTTGTGGAAAGCGCATAGTCAGGTGGTATTTTTATCATCCCGCGTGACAACTTGGTATGTGTTTTTTACGATTTTATATATTTATTTGGGAGACAGCCAGCACAGGCTGGGGGAGGAAGAGGGCGAGGGAACAGCAGGCTCCCCGCCGAGCAGGGAGCCGACACGGGGCTCAATCCCAGGACCCGGGATTCTGACCTGAGCTGAAGGCAGAGGCTTCGACGGAGCCCCCAGGCCTCCCCGCCTGACCGCGTGCTCAGTCGGTGTGCTCGCGTCTGTGTTGAGCACGATCTCTGCCGAGCTGGGACGGTGCCTGTCCCTGCAGTGTCTCCTGTCCTCGCCTTTCTTGGCGAGGTCCTTTTTTCTTGGTCGTCTTTCTCCGGTTCTCTTTCCCCCGGGTTCCCTCAGCCCTTCCGAGTGTTCTGTCACGGTCTGTCGCGGTTCCAGCGTGCGTCACGCGGCGCTCTCCGTAGCTGCTGTGGGGTCGCAGCTCCCCTCCCTCACCCTGACTCCCGGGGTTGTGCTCAGTGAGCCCCTCCCCCGGCCCGGAACTGACTCGGGCCAGAAAGCACCGCGGCCCCTCATCCCCGCGGCCCTTCCCAGCGGCCCTCCCGCGCCAGGGCTGCTGGCCGTGGACTCCCCGAGCTCCCGTCTCGCAGCCCGTCTACGCGTCACCTCCGTCCCCAAGACGCGTTTGCCGGGGAGCGGCTGCCTGTGGCCTCCACAGCTTCTGATGAGAAGCCCCGATGTGGCTGTTAACCACGTCCGTGTCCCGCCCTTCCTCGGGCCGCGTTGAACACTCTCCGTCCTTCGTGTGTGGGACCAAATGCTCTTCTGGAACCCGCGGATGCGCGTCTTTGAGCAGGCGCACTTTCTGAAGCGCTCCTTCATCCTTCCGCTAGACCTTCTTGCTGTTTCTGAGGTCTTGGGGCACCGCCGGCTTTTCCCTTCCCCCAGGGGAGATCGCGGGCCTTCTCCAGACCTGTTGTGTCTCCACCGCGACTGAGCACCTGCGCCACTGGTCATGGCTGCTGTGTTGCCGCTGCCTTTCTGTCCTTGTCAGTAATCCCAGATTCTGTGACCTGTTGTCACGTCTGTCCGTGGTTGTAGGCGAGGTTTCCCTGCTTTTGGTATAGCTGCTGATTCTGGACCATATCCTGTATTTCGGGCATGATGTCCTGATGTCCTGGGACTCGTCCTGCCTCTTCCGTGTCGCCGACTGCCGGTGTGCTCACGCTCCCAGAGCGTGTCCTGGCCCCGGCAGCTCGTCCGCTCGGTAGTTAGTTAGACTGTCTCTGGATGTTAGTTCGGTTCTCAAGGCCTTTGCAGTGTCACCCTGGTCTGCCCTGCTGTGCGGTCCCGGCTGCTTTCACACGTGGGCCACGCGGAGGTGAGTGAGCCCAGGACTGCTCGCTGGGGTGAGAGAACTGTTTCTGCATCTTCTCCCCAGGATTTCCCTGTGCTGCAGGGCCTGGAGAGTTGGGGGGTTCCGGCCCACTGTGTCTGCAGCCCGGCCACCCTGGGAAAGAGCCCTGGAGACAGCCCCTCGCCCGGGGTGGGGGGGGCCTGCCTGGCTATAGCGGGAGAGGGGCAGGCGCCGCGGCCTTGGGGGCCTTGGGGGACGTGGTGGCGAGCTTCCCCGGGGGGGAGGCCCCAGCCCGGCCGCTCTCCTCTCTGCGCCCTCCGAGCCGCCTCGGGACTGCCGACAGCGGTCAGGTGGCCTGTGCCTGTCCCGTCTCCCTCTTGGCCAGAACCGGAGCTGCCAGTGGTCCGGTGAAGGCTGAGAGAGAGTCCCCTCTGGTTCTGCCTCAGACGGAGGGTCCTGACACCAGAGGTCACTGGGAAAGACAGAGAGGAGGGAGCCAGGAAGAGAGCCCTCGGCGTGTCCAGGCGGCAGGAGGCCAGGGTCTGTGTGGGGTGTGGCCGGCAGGAGGGTGAGGCTGACCCCCCCAGCCGCCTCCGTGAAAACGGGCTGCTGGCCCAGAAATGACGATTGTTGGAGATAACTTCCAGGGATCCTCTGACGGGTGACCTTGTGGGTCAACGGGTCTGTGGTTCCTTCCCCGCGCCGGGGGGGCCTCAGGGCTGCATGGAGCTTCCTGGGCCTTGCATCTAGAGGACAGAGACTCTGTGGTCCCAGGGACAGGGGCTCTTACCGCACTGGCTTGTGGCTCCGAGCTCACAGGCGCGCTTACTGGTTCTCGAGCCCATGGTGGAAACACCGTAGGACGCCTCACCTGGCAGAGCATTTGAACTCTCCGAGGTTTCTCTGGGTCACGGGGTCTTTTCCTCACGCCGTGCCTTTCTCATCATTGAGGCCCGAGTCCCAGGTGTGTGAAAGGCTCACAGTGTGGCCTGCTGCTTCCGCGGGGAAGGCAGGCTGGTCTGGTGGGCAGGCGCGAGACACTTCGGGAAGCCAGGAGCGAACCCTGGTGCCTTTTCCTCTCTCCCAGGCCCTTGCACCCTGGGGCATCAAGGAACAGAGACACTGTGCAGTGCCGGCCCAGCCCCTTAGGCTGACGCGCCACCCTGTGCTCCGCAGGTCACCAGTTTGGGCTGCACACCTCAGGCAGCAAGTGGGACTCGGGGAACCCCGCCAGCAACCTCTCCACGGTGGCTGTCATGCCTGTGTCGGAGGACGTGCCCCTCACCGCCTTCGCCTTGGAGCTCAAGCACGCCCTCAGCGCCATCGGTACGTGCTGCCCAAGGCCAGCTGGGTCCTCTGGACCTTCCCCTTCTGGCCTCGTGGTCCTTCCGGTTCCTTGTGCAGGTGCGCCAGCTCCTTCACAGCTGACCCTCGTGGGTGCCGGGGCGGGGCTGCCACGGGGGCAGGAGAACGTCCGCCCGGCTTCTCCTGACGGTCCTGCTGCTGGGCACGGTCTCGTGGGCTGAGGGCTGTCCCTCCTGCACCTGTGGCTCAGGGAGCCTCCTACCCGGAGGGGACCGTGCGGTGGCCGCAGGAGCCGGCTGACCGCATGGAAGATGCCCTTGGTTGGGCTCAGCGAGCTCGGGTAGTGTTTCCGAATTCCTGGGAGCGGTTAAACTTTGGAATTCAAGAACAAGGAATTGAAATTTTGAGAACTCTTAGAAATTCCCCAAATCATAAAGTGTTCTGTATTCCTTTTTTTTTTTTTAAGTTTTATTTATTTGAGAGAGAGTGAGTGAGCGAGGGGGTAGAGGGAGAGGGAGAGAATCTCAGACTCCCTGCTGTGCACGGAGCCCGACACGGGGCTCGATCCCCCCACCCTGAGATCATGACCTGCGCCAAAGTCAAGAGTCGGATGCTCAACTGATGGGGCCAGCAGGAGCCCCAAGGCGCTCTGTGTTCAGTTCTTTATGAGTTCTTCTAGAACTGCGAGCGCCGGTAACGGCAGTCCGTCCGTCTTCTGTGAGGCAGGCATACTGGAGGGTTCAGGGCTTGTCTTTTGAAAACGCGGCGCGATAGAGACCCAGTGAGTGTTCTGTTCCTGTCGTGAAACAGCGTGAGAAGAGTGTATATTCTCACAGTTTCTACCTGACGTAGACATTCGATAATAGAAAGCATTAAATAAATACCAAATAAAAATGATTTATAAAATTGGAAGATACTGCTCTAGGTCCTTAAAACGTATTCTGCAACACAGAAGGCATCGTTGTCCCATCGGTCTTGATCTTTGCCTCAGAACAGCCGTGCCCGAAGCCGGGCTCGTGCTCCTCTCCTGTGGGCGTCACTCATGTCATCCAGGCCGACAGCGCGTCTCTGAGTCCCACAGCAGAGACGTGCCATTTCCATAAAAGCTTATTCTGTTTAAAAAAAAACTACTTAGGGGCGCCTGGGTGGCTCAGTGGGTTAAGCCTCTGCTTTCGGCTCAGGTCATGATCTCAGGGTCCTGGGATCGAGCCCCGCATCAGGCTTTCTGCTCAGCGGGGAGCCTGCTTCCTCCTCTCTCTCTGCCTGCCTCTCTGCCTGCCTGTGACCTCTGTCTGTCAAATAAATACATAAAATCTTTTAAAAAACCAAAACTTGACTTTGTAGTAATTACAGAGTCACAGGAAGTTACAAAAACAGCAAAGAGAGGATCATGTCCCTTTCCCCCCGGTTAAGCGACTGCAGCATGCTGTCGGCGTCAGGATGGTCACTGGTGTGTCTGCAGAGGTCCCCGGTGTCGGTGGGCGCTCTGTGCCATTGTGACTGCTGGGAGGTTCCTGCCACCACAACCAGGCGGGGCGCCCTGCTGCCCCTCTGGCAACCGTACCCCTGTTCTCCTGGGTTGTCCGGTTCTGAGGGCGCCCTGAGAACGGAGTCCTGCGTGGGTGACCCTGCAGACGGGCGCACTCGGCTCAGACGACGCCCGTGTCCGTCGTGTGCTCCCCTCCACCACGGGGCAACAGTCCAGACACACCTGGTTTCTTGAACCTCTCGTCTGTGGACGGGCATTCATTCGGCTTTCTTCGCTTTGAGGGTTTTATGAACGAGGCTCTGTGACTCTCTGGGCAAAGGGCTCAGTGTGCACATGTGGGCATGGGGTGCGTGTGGTCGCGGGCCTGCTGTCCTTCTGGGGGAGCACCCCTGCACGCCCCGCCAGCACTGCGCCGCGCCTCCCTGTCCCCACTGGCCCTCAGAGCTGTTGCCGTCCGCTGGTAGTTGGACACACACAACTGCCGTTGTGGCGGGGGGGCAGTGAGGGCGCGTCGCAGCTCCGGCTGCATCTCTCCGTGGTGGGCGAAGCAGAATGTCTCCCGTCCTTTCCGCCGTCTGTGCGTCCTCTCCGGTGTTTGCTCTTTTTCTGACTGGGTTCTTTGTTTTCTGACCGCTGAGGTTGGAGAATGCCTTGCCCCGAGCGGACATGGGCTCTTGGCTGGGCTGCGGTGCGGTGGCCCCCACGCTGCCCTGACGCTTCCACAGGGCTGGCCGCACGCCGTGGTCGCATTCCGCTGGCCCTGGTGTTCTCGTACCTCCTTTTAGCTCCTTTTCCCTCTTCAGTAGCGTTTCTAAAATCTCTGCACCCAGCCCTAGGGCCTCGATTTTCTCCCATGTTTTTTCAAAGGCCTGAAGTTTTATGTTTATTTTTTTAAAGATGTATTTGTTTATTTGAGAGAGAGAACATGCGTGCATGTGGCAGGTGGGGAGAGACAAAGGAGAGGGAACATCTCGGTCAGGCTCCACATCCACACAACCCTGCGGTCCTGACATCAGAGTCGGACAGTTAACCGACCGAGCTGCCCCGGGAACCCCCTGAAGTTCCGCATTTAACTTACCTGTTTGGAGGCTCATTTTTGTAAAAGGTTTCAAGTTTAGCAGAGAGTTGGTTTTTTGCTTATAAATACTCAGTTTTCCTGCTCTCGTTAATGAGGAACCTCCCCTCTCCCACCGAGTGATGCTGGCACCCGCCGGGAACTAGCTTCCATCGCTGTGGGCTCATTTCTGGGCCCTGCTCTCCGTGGTCCACGCGTCCGTGTCCAGGCCAGCGCCGCGCGGTGCTGACTGCGAGCGTCGTGGCAGGTCTGGAGTCAGGACGCGGAGGCCTCCGGCTCTGTTCTTCTGCAGGCTGGTTCTAAGTGCTCAGGGTCCTCGAGATCCGCAGGAATTTCAGGACTGGTTTTTCTCCATCTCTAAAAATGGCACAGGGACTCCGACGGGTCGCCCCCGGTGTGCGGACACTTGGCGACGTTTGGTCTCTCAGCCCGTGAGCAGGGGCCACGTTTCCACATACTGATGTCTTCGTCTCTTTCAGTGATGTTCCGTGGTTTTCGGTGAACAAGTCTCTGTCTCCTTGGTTACATTTATTCCTTATGTTTTGCTCTTCTTGATGCTATTATAAATTACTTCTCTTAACCTCTTTTTTTCCTGATGGTTTATTGTCCGTGTATAGGAACATAACCGACTTCTGCGTCATATTTATGTCCTACAATTTCATTTATTACTCGTGCCAGTTTTTGGTGGATTTTTCGGGTCTTTACATGTAAGACTGTGTCATCTCCAAGGTGCTACTTTTCCCTTTATAGTCTGACACCTTTTGCATCTCTTTTCTTTGCCTAAGATCACTGGCTGGACTTCCAGCACGCTGTCGAACAGAAGTGGCGAGGGCAGCGTCCTTGTCTTGTTCCTGATCATTTGGGAGAATTCTTGGTCCTGCGGCGCCGACCGTGATGTCAGCTCGGGTGCTCGTGTGTGGCCTTTAATAGATGGAGGAAGTTTCTTCCTAGTAGTAGTTGGTGGTTTGTTTTTTTTTAAGGTTTTGTTTTTTAAGTAACCTCCACACCCCACATAGGACTCGAACTCACAACCCCAAGATGAAGGGCCACATTGTTGGAGCCCCGGGCACCCTCCGCTTGCTTCTGTCCAGTAATGTCCCACTACCATTCCCGACTTTAGTCGTTTGCGTCTTCTCTCTTTTTTCTTTATTCATCTAGCTTGAGGGTTGTCAGCTTTGTTGATTCTTTCAAAGAACCAACTTTTGTTCTCATTGATTTTCTCTATCGTTTTTCTCTTCTTGGTTTTATTTATCTCTGTTCTAATCTCGATTATTTCTTCCTTCTGTTTGCTCTGGTCTAGCTGCTGTTCTTTTCGTACTTACCCAAGGTGTAAAATTCGGTGCTTCGCACAAAACGTCATCTTCGCAAACCGAAGACCCGGATGCACCGGGAGTGCCCACTACTCAGTGAGAGAAGCCAGGCTGAGGAGCCGCACTCCGTGTGGTTCCAGCTCTCTGGCGCTCTGGAAAAGGCAGAGCTATGGACACGGTGCAAAGACGGCGGTTGCCTGGAGCCAGGGGACCAGAGACATGGAAGCGGGGTGTGTGGAGGACTTTTAGGGCAGTGAAAATCGTCTGTGTGAAAGCACAGTGGTGGACAGGTGTCATTCCGTGTCTGTCCAGACCCGTACGGGGTACAACGCGAAGGACCCTGATAGGCAGGCTGACTAGTCCGTCTCGATGCGTCGGCATCGGCTCGCGGACTGTGACAAGGGCCCAGATTCCTGCAGGATGCTAGTCATGGGGAGGTAGGGGAGAGAAGGGTGTGTACGGGAACTCTGTGTACTTTCTGCTCAGTTTTTCCCAGACCTAAGTACATTTTAAAAAAATAAAGTCTATAAATGGCTTAAAGAAAGAAAGCAAGCAAGCTGGGTCCCTGATTTGAGGTCTTTCTTCTTTCTTTGAAGCACATTGGTAGCTTTGGGCTCCTCTCCACAGCCGACGGCTCCCTCCCTGCGTTTGGGATGCTATGTTTCTGTTTCCTTTGGTGTCCAGGTTATTTCTGTGACCTGTGGGTAGTTCAGGAGGGTGTTATTTAATTTCCACACATTTGCGAATCTTCTGGTTCTCCTGTTACTGATTTCTGGTTTCATACCGTCGTGGCCAGAAAATGATACTTTGTATGGTTTCACTCTTAAGTCTATTCAGACTGGTTTTGTGGCCCAACATACAGTCTGTCCTAGAGAATGCCTTGGGTTAGGTTGTTGTTGTTGAAGTTCCCTGCCCGTCTTGGGGCTCAACTCACGACCCCAGCACGAAGCGCCGCACGCTCCCCAGGCAGAGCCAGCGGGCGTCCCTGGACGAAGTCGCTGGGGAAGTGTGCGGTGCGCTGCTCGGGGGGCCGTCCCGTCGCTGTGCGCTGTGGCACGTGTGTGGCGGCCTCTCCCTGCGGCTTCAGTTTCTGTCCGCCGGTGACCAAGACGATGGTCGCCCAGCATCTGTCGGGTCGCCGTCTTCTCCTCGGTGTGGGCGTGGTTCTTTATGTGACCCAGACACCGTCCCTTGTTTGGATGCCAAGACTGCATCTGTCTCTCTCCGTGGTTGGACTTTTTGTTCTTCCAGTGACGTCCTTTGAAAACAGAAGCTCTAATTCGGGCGGTTTTTCGACTGTTCTCTTCATCACTACTGCCTTTGCGTGTTCCTGACGGCACTGCACGCCGCCCCAACGCGAAGATGTTCTTCTAAACTCTCCACAGTGTTGCTGTTCCCCTTCAGTTTACAGTCCACTGGGGATGGCTTTGGGGATGATGGGAGGTGGGAGCCGAGATTCACTTTGTCTGCAGGGATGTTCAGCGACTCAGACCCTCCGTTCGAGAGACTGAACTTGGCCCACTGCTGTGCTGACGCATTTGCCAAAAGCCCGGTCCCCGTGCTTATGCAGGTTGCTTTCCCTCATGGAGGAAGATTCTAGGCTGGTATCAAGCCCTTCTCTCTCAGCACTTGGAGGTGGTGGTCCATTTCCTCAGCTTCCAGTGTGTGGGAAGGAGGCAGTCTGGCAGCCAGGCCGGAGCAGGCTGGAGCAGCAGCCCGGCCAGATGCCCACTTCAGCTGTGCCCCGCGGAGCCACAGACGCAGATGTGGGGGAGCCATCCTGTTTCTCCTCCCTGCCCTGGTCCTGCCTGCCACCTGGCCTTCAGCAGAGCCCTGCCAGGGACAGGGTTGTCACCACAGGAGCTGCAGCCCACCTTTGCTGGCTCCACACTTCCCTAAGGGGTCCCTCAGGGCCCCCCTGAGTCTAGGCAGGGGTGTCTGCACGGGAGACACATGCCAGTGGGCAGGGAGCGCCCAGCCCGGGGTCCCTGGAGGGTTCCTTGGTGTTCCTGCAGCTAGACACAGCCTGCCAGTCCCGTCGCATCCCATATGACGTCCCAGAGAGGTGGGCAAGGCACATCACTGTGGTGCCCAGTAGGGCCCATGATACAGCCCAGCCCTAAGAGGTCTCCCTCCCTCTGTAGGAGCCCTGCCGACGACCAACCGAGCTTGTAGCCAGGAGTGCAGGCCCCAGCAGGCCGAGCCGCTCACCGCAGTCCACGGGAGGAGCGGCTTCCCGGCTACGTACATCCGAGGCAGCTGTGCGCGCGCACGGTTGGACCAGACGCACACCCCTATTCTGTGTGCCCCTAGTTAAAATACCAGGCAGTGATTTCTCATGTCTCCGCTTGTAACCGAAGCTCTTGGAGAGCTCTGTACGAGGGCGGGGGTAAGGAGGAGGCCCTCAGGACTTCTGGGTCCTCTCCAGCCCCGGGTTGTGGGTGCGCCCCTGGGGACCTGTGTGCCGATTCTGGTGCTGGTGCTCTGGCCGGGCAGGCCCCAGCACCTGCGTCCATGTAGGCACCGTCAGACACGGATGTGAAAAGATGCGCATCTCCACGCGACTAAATGCGCCACTGCACACGTTGGATCCCGCCAGCCCTGCTCACCGAGCTCTGGGCCCTCAACGCACACAGTCTCAGTGTGCAGCCAGCAGACGGAGGGTCAGAGGGCCCGGCCCGGAGGCCCTGGGGCTGCTGGTCCCAGGACGTGGGCTGCCAGGGCAGGTTTCTGTACTTCGGGTTCGTGTTTTCAGGCCCTGCCCTGCTGCTGGCCAGTGACAGCGTGAAACAGCGCCTCGGCTCTGCTGCCCTGGACAGGTGCGCCAGCCCTTGTGTGGGACAAGCGTCCGGCTCCCGGGGGTCCGAGCGCAGCCTCAGCGGCACCTTCCACGTCCGCGCGCCCCGCCATCTGCGCTCCCCTAAGCCCCTGGAGTCTGTGGGCCCTCCTGCCCGTCTCCGGTGGGGCCTGCCCATCCCGTCTGTGCTCTGGCATGGGTGTCCCTCCACATGTGTCTTCCAGTATCCACGAGTACCGGCTGTCCAGCTGGCTGGGACAGCAGGAGGACATCCACCGGATCGTGCTGTACCAGGCGGACAGCACGCTCACGCCGTGGACCCAGCGCTGCATCCGGCAGGCTGACTGCATCCTCATCGTGGGCCTGGGCGAGCAGGAGCCCTCAGTGGGCGAGGTGAGCGGGGGCGGGGGGCTGCGGGGGTGAGGCCTGGGGGCGGGGCCTCGGGCAGTGCCTCCCGGGAGTCAGGGCAGCCGGCCCTGGTCCGCTGCTCTCTTCACACCCCTGTTTCTCTGTCTTTTCCTTTGAATGAACTATTTGGAGAACTCAGGAAAAGACAATAAAAGCCAACACCCGCAGCTCTAGCCTGCATGTTTTGGAAACATTTTGCTGCATTGACCTCTGGTGGTTTTCGCAGAAAGCAGGGCAGCTGCCCTGAAGTGGCCCCAGGGGGCCTCTTGTGAAGTGGAGCCTTTCCCGTCCCATTACGAATGTGCTCGGCGCTGGTTTTCAGGCCTAAATTTGATAAAAATCGTGTCCTAGTTTATATCACTTTGAAGGGTCCTTTTTTCTCAACACTTAGGTGTTTAAGCTTTATCCACATTGTTTCCCTCATTTTTATGACTGCCGCGTCTCCTCTGCGAGCACCCGCCACCGTCTGTTCTCCGCCGTGAGGCGGCATCGCTTTGTCTCCAGCTTCAAGGCTGCGGGGGTCGCTGCTTCCTCTCTGACCCTGGGGCGGCTACAATTGCCCGACTCCGAAGCAGGTTCCTCTTCTGCTGGCAGAGCGGCAAGGAAGTCACAGTGTGTGCCCAGGAGGTGCTGTGAGAGCCACGGACGGGAGGAGGCCCTCCCCTCCTGGCCACTCTCACCCAGCCCAGTGTGAAGCAGCCACGTGGCCAGGCAGACCCCTGGGTCACAGCTCTGACCGCCAAAGGGCAGAGCAGAGCACAGCCGAGCTGGCTCCCGGGACCGGGCTGCCACCTGCCAAGGCCCTGCCCGAGACCCTCCTGCCTGTGGGGGCGGGTCCATGGCGCAGGGGCTGGAGTGGGGGCCTGTGACAGCCCACCTCTGGCGGTCAGCCGCGTCCTGCCTGCGCCCTCAGGCTGTGCTGTCCTGCAGCTGGAGCGGATGCTGGAGAGCACGGCCGTGCGTGCCCAGAAGCAGCTGATCCTGCTGCACCGGGAGGACGGGCCGGCGCCCTCGCGGACGGTCGAGTGGCTGAACATGCGCGGCTGGTGCTCTGGCCACCTGCACCTCTGCTGCCCTCGCCGCGTCTTCTCCAGGAGAAGCCTGCCCAAGCTGGTGAGGTCTGGGCGGGGGCCTGGCCTCCAGAGCAGCCTTCCCGACCTGCTCTGTGACGGAGGAGTGTGGTCCCTTCCCGTTCCCTCTTCGGGTCCCTGTTGTCTGAGCGCCCTGGGCCACTGATGAGGCCGGCTTGCCTCTCCGTGAGCTCACGTTTTCCTGAGCTTGACTTTTGGGTCTGGACCTGGGAGAGGGATGTGGCCCCCGTCCATGAGCAGGCGTCTGTCTCTGGGGCCGCAGAGGGGAGGCATGCTGGCACGCACACACCTCACAGGAAGGCGGGGGGAGGTCACCGGAGCCCACCAAGGGGCAGGAGGAACGCCGCCTCGGCGCTGGGGGCTGGGGGGCTGGGCGCCCCAGAGGCTGCCCACATGCCACAGCCTGCCTGGCCCCACGGCTCAGTGGACAGTGCCCTCATAGCCCTTGCCCAGCGCAGCCTCCATTTGGGGGATTCTGGGGGGGGGAGGTCGCTCGGTCTCCTGCTGGCCCCTGGAAAGGGCTTTGGGTCTGGAATAGAGGAAACCACCCAGGTCAGGCCACAGTGTGTGGGACCTGGCCCAGCCCTCCCTGGCCCCTGGCCCCTCTCTCAGGTGGAGATGTACCAGCGAGTCTTCCAGAGGCCCCCAGACCGGCACTCGGACTTCTCCCGCCTGGCTCGGGTGCTGACCGGCAACGCCATTGCCTTGGTGCTTGGGGGAGGGGGGGCAAGGTGAGTCCCCGCGTGCAGCCGCTGTGTGTGCGTGCGTGCGTGCTGATGAGGGCGCTGAGCGTCCTAGCCGCAGGCCCTGCAGGTCAGCCCCACACACGACCAGGCATGTCTCCGCACCTGGCTCCGCCTGGCCGAGCAGTGCTTCCCGCAGGCTCTCCCAGGATTTAGCGGTTGCCGGCGGAGTCGAAGATGCGGGTCTTGTTCTGACAGTCTTTGCTGGAAGTGTCTGCTTGTCTGTTAGCCATCCGTGCCTCCTCTGAAAACTCTGTTCTTACCGTTTGCCAGTCTTTCCGTTGGGCTCCGGGTGAGTGTCTTTCCGTCTTCATACGCACTTTACAGAGCGCTGGTTTCACCTGCTCGCAAACCTCGCGCGGCTTCCTCCAGTTCCCGAAATGACTGCTGCCCCGCGTTTGTCACTCTGGCCCTTGCCACCTTTCCCCTGAGCTTAAAGAGGGATCTGTACCTGGGGCAGACGTGGAGCCCGGGGCCGCCGTCAGGAGGTGCAGTGAGGCCCGGGCCTTCTGCTGGCGAGCCAGATGCTCACGGAAGGGCAGAGCAGCGCCCGCCACACCCGTGCTGGGCCCCTGCCCCTCGGAGTGGGGGGGGAGCACGGGGCACCCGGCCTGAGCGCTGGGCTGCGGGGCGCATATAATGGAAATTTAGTTTAGTCAAAATACTTAGTTGAAAAGCCCTGTGGCCGTTCCCTGACGCAGTCCTCTTCCCGCCTAGCCCTGACGGCGCGTCCGGGGGGTTCCCGAGACTGTGACCCGCAGCGTGGTGTTGGCTGTCCGCTCGACTGCCTTTCCAGATAGCATTCCTACTCTGTGTGTTCGGTTTTTGTTCCGTTTCTCTGTCCATCCATCATCTGCCTATCACGGCTCGTCCATCTGTCCGCCTGTCCGTCTGTCCTCTGTCCTCTGTCTTGTCAGTCCCTCTCCCTGCTCACCACTCCCAGTCCCAGTATGGCTCCCACACTGGTCCCGCTGGTTGTCCCTGTGTCTCTCAGTCTGACCACGTGGCATGCGTCCTTGCACAGGTGTGTCTGTAGGTCCTTCCCCGTAGCTGCAGTGGGCTGGGTGTCACGGATGGCTGCCCAGGCCGTCCCCGGAGCAGCCGCCTCCTGTCAGTGCGCTCGCCACCATCCCGGATGGCCTCGGCTTCACCGCGTGTGGGAGCCACACCCTGCCCGGGCCTCCCACCACCTCTGGGCTCTGCTGGTTGCTTTCCAGTCTGGCTGATGGGACACGGTCTGGGAGTTTCCCTTCACTGTCATCCTGGGACCTGCCTTTGTCCCTCCTGCATTCCGCTCATTTTCTCAATACCCCGGCTCCCTCTTTCCTGACACGTTCCTGGTTTGGGTAGCATTCCCGCTCTGCACATTTCCTCAAGAGAGGATGTTTGGAAAGGAGAAGTTTTAAAAGGCTGCATAGCCGAAGATGTCTTCAGGGATGGTTTGGGTCTGGAATCCGAGCTGGAAGTCATTTTCCCCGAGAATTTCTGCGGGTGCTGCCGTTGCCCTTGGAGCTTCCAGCGTCCCTGCTGGGACGCCCGGTGCCGCTTCATTTGTGAGGCCTGTTTTCTCTGAGAGCTGGGGGGGTCTCGTAGTTCCTGTCCCTGCAGGGACTTGGCCATGTGCCTTGGGAGTGGTCCGTCCATCCACTACCCTGGGTGGGCTCAGGGGCCCTTCTACATTTGGAAATCATGACCTTTGGCCCCGAGGAATGTTCTGTGTGTTCCCCCACCCGGGCTCTGTCCTCTGCTCCTGGTGCTTCTGGCACTCGGTCAGGCATCCGAGATGGGCCCCCAGCCCTCCTGTCTTCCATCTGCCTCGTTCTCCATCTGCCTTTTTGTTCCGCTTTCCAGGTGATTTTTCTCAAATAGATCTTCTGCTAAAATATTTCTAATCCCCGGGGCACCTGGGTGGCCCAGTTGGTTAAGCGTCTGCCTTTAGCTCAGGTCGTGATCCGAGTCCCACGTGGGGCCCCTGCTCGGCGTCGCTTCTCCCTCGGCCGCTCCCCTGCTCGTGCATGTGCGTCCTCGGTCAAACAAACAAATAAAATCTTTTTAAAAACCTTTAAAAAACAATTCCCATGTCTGAGTGCTCTTCCGTGGTGTTTCCTCAGTCCCTCGAGTGCAGTGCTGACGCGCTCCGAGGACACGCACGCAGGCGTCTCACTGGCCTCACTGTCCCGCTCCGTGCAGGCTCGTGTGTGGCTTCGCGCGCTCAGCCCTCCGAGCGCAAGGCTACCTCCGCGGTCCTGCGGAGCGCGGTGCACCGTCTGCCACGCTCTGCTCACCCCGGTTCCTGGCCGTGGTCACCTGAGGGATTGAGGGGGACGGCTGCGACTTCCTGCAGACATCATCCCGCGTGTGCCGCGCTCTCCTCTCCTGCTTGCGGGGCTCAGCTTACGCTCCGCGCCCCCACCGGCGGCGTCCGGCGTCCACGCTCCCGCACTCTGCCAGCCCTCGGTGTTACCAGGACTTCGAACTGTTGCAGCACACGCGCCGGGGGGCTCTTCCTGGGGACTAATGAGGTCATGTATTGCTGTGGCCGCTCTTGTCCTTGTTTTGTTTCGTAGCATTTGCCTCCCTCGCGCGTGTCTCCCTGGTGGCCTGTCTTTGTTACTGATTCAGGGGACTCGGTCATGGAGTCTGAACTCAAGTCTTCGCCAGATGTATTTGTTGTTAACTTTGTCTCAGTCTTCGACGTCTCGCTTTCCCGGTGGTGTTTCTTTGATGAACGGGTTTTCATTTCGACGTGCATGAGCTGCCGGAGCGAGCCCAGTTTTTCGCTTTGCGGAAGCGTGGTTTTCCATTTTTGCCGGGATCGCTTCTGGCGTTCTGAGCGCCGTGGCCGTCCCAAGGTCACAGGCACGCTGCCCTCCTCCGGGAGCTCTGTGTGCCCGGCTTGTACAGGTCCGTGGCCCACCTGCCGTTGCCTCGTGGCTGCCGAAGCTGTTTTGTAGCCGCTCCGGTAAAGACCTCCTGGCCCCTGAGGTCACTGTGTCACCGCGTGGCTCTGTCGTGTGTGTTGTCAGGACACTGGCTCGACAGCCTTGTGGAAAACCTTGACTTCAGGCCCTGCGCATCCTTCCGTTTTTTTGTTTTTTTCAAAATTGTCACATATAACGAACATAGAGCGAAGCGTCTCACCGGCTGCTGCTTCTGTTGTGAGGTCAGGTTCACGGTGTCGTCGCCAGAAACACACAGCGGATGCGCGTACCTCGGTGCTGCGTCTTACAGCTTTGCTAAATTCACGAATTCTAGTGACTTTGTTTTAGGCTATTTTTTTGTCCTGTATACAAGTTATATCTTTTGAGACTCAAGGCAGTTTTTCTCTTTCTTTCTGAAATATGTTTGTCTTTCGTTTCTCCTTGTTGCCACGGAAGGGAAAGCGCTGGCTTCTGTCTCAAGTGTGGTCTTGCCGCAGGCTGGGTGTCGGGCGGAGGAAGTGCCCGTCCTTAGCCTCTTGCAGAGGGTGCGGCGTGAAGGGGTGCTTTGGGTGTCTGTTAAAGTGGCGAATTACAGGGGCGCCTGGGTGGCTCAGTGGGTTAAGCCGCTGCCTTCGGCTCAGGTCATGATCTCGGGGTCCTGGGATCGAGTCCCGCATCGGGCTCTCTGCTCAGCGGAGAGCTTGCTTCCCTTCCTCTCTCTCTGCCTGCCTCTCTTGTGATTTCTCTCTGTCAAATAAATAAATCTTTAAAAAAAAAAAAAAAAGTGGCGAATTACACTGATGTTCAAACAGAAACCAACACTTTATTCTGGGCAGAGACTCACTTGCCCACGATGTGTTGTCCTCTTTAAACCCTGCTGGCCTCCCTGTGAATCTGGGTGCGCTTGTCCTTTCTTGAGACGTGTGTGGGTTTGTTTGCTTCAGAATTGAGTTGGGAAGTGCTGCTGCTTTTCCTATTTTCTGAGATTTTTATGTAAGATCTGTGTTACTCTGCCTTACATGTTCAGTGGCATTCACTAGTAAAACCATCTGGACATACGATTTTCTTGTGAACATTTAAAAATCAAAGGCTCAGTTACGTTGACGGTTATAGTACGATTCAGATTTTCTCGTGTCAGATTTGGCAAGCGACGCTGTTCTGGGAACGTGTCCTTTCCATCTCTTCCCACCTCGTGACACTCACACCTGTTCCTCACTGCGCCAGCCGGGGCATCTGTGCAGACGTGCGCTTTCCCGCTCCCGACAGCCTCCCCCCCGAGCGCGTCCCTTCACCGTGTGTTTGTTTCCTGGTTCCTTAATTTCTGCTCTTCCCTGTGTTATTTCCGTAATTCGACTTGCTTTAAACCGTTGTTCTCGCGCGAAGTGGTGGCGTGTGGATGTCGTGTTGTGACCTCAGAGGACAGAGAGCCCAGTCCTCCTGCACAGCACCTGGGGGACAGCGTTCTGTTCCCGGGCTGCTTGGAAGTTTCCTTGTCTCGGGCTTCCGGCAACGCGGCCACGGCTTTCTTTTGATTTATGCTTGGAGTTCACGGTGCTCCTTTGACCGGAGGCTTGGAGTTGACGGTCAGTTCCGTCCAGGCTACCGTCTGTGCCTCTGGATGCTGCATCTGCCTCACCCCTTTCTTTTTCTGGGCTCCTCTGCCGGCTCCCGCGCGAACTCTAGGCGGTTGGACGTCTGTTCTGGGGAGCGGGCTCCGTGGTCGCCAGCCCGGGGTGTCCTGTGACTCAGTGAGCTGCTGCTTCTGCTGCGTCGGGGGGGCTCTCGGCAGTGCACCTGGCCCGCTGCCCGGCCCGCCGGTTGCATTCTTCACGTCAGACACTGGATCTCCACTTCTTTTTTCAAAGATCTTATTTTTATTTATGACAGAGAGACACAGCGAGAGCAGGAACACAAGCAGGGGCAGCGGGAGAGGGAGAGGCAGACTCCCCGCTGAGCAGGGAGCCTGATGCGGGACTCGATCCCAGGACCCTGGCATCATGACCCAAATCAAAGGCAGAGGCTTAACCACTGAGCCTCCCAGGCTTCACTCCTTCTCTCTACTTCTAAAGTTGCTATTTGGCCTTGTCTTATAGTTTTTCAGTTCTATGCCAAATTATCAATCTTGTCTTTAATTTCTGGAAAATTTTTTTAGGCTTATACCTGAGTGTTCAGTTTTTTGGTGGTGATATTAAATATTATTATTATTTTTAAAGATTTTATTTATCCATGGGTGCACCTGGGTGGCTCAGTGGGTTAAAGCATCTGCCTTCAGCTCGGGTCATGGTCTCAGGGTCCTGGGATCGAGCCCCGCATCGGGTTCTCTGCTCGGCAGGGAGCCTGCTTCCTCCCTCCTCTCTCTCTGCCTGCCTCTGCGTACTTGTGATCTCTCTCTGTCAAATAAATAAATAAAATCTTTTAAAAAGAAAAGATTTTATTTATCCATTTGACAGAGATCACAAGCAGGCAGAGAAGCAGGCAGAGCGAGAGGGGGAAGAAGAGAGCCCGGATACGGGGCTCGATCTCAGGACCTGAGATCATGACCTGAGCTGAAGGCAGATGCTTTAACCCACTGAGCCACCCAGGTGCCCCTTAAGTATTATTTTTAATCGTGTTAAAATATGCCATAAAATTTATCATTTTAAATATTTCTGACTGTGAAATCTGTGGCATGAAGTTCATCGGGGGATCATGCAAACACTGTTCGTCCCCAGAACGTTCATCTTCCCGTACTGAAGCCGTTCTCCACCGTCTGTGTGGGCGTGACCCCTCCAGGTCCCTCAGGGCAGGGGCCCCTCGTCCTTCCGTGTCTGGCTTCTCTCACCAGTGGGAGGCGCTTGCGTTCATCCACGTGGTACAGGCCACGTCCCTCAAGCGCACCAGCCGCGCTCTGCTCACTCGTTCACCTGTCGGGCACACAGACCCCTTTGGGCCCCGGGGCTTGCTGGGCCCAGCTCCCTGGAGCTTGTGTGTCTCTGTTGCCTGGCTCCCTCGTGGCCCACCCATCTTGCTTGTCCCCTCCTGGCTGTGGTCCCGTGGCCCGATCTCCTCTGTGACTGGCAACTTGCGGTGGGCATCACCGAGGAGAGAGGAACAGTGTTTGGAGGCTCAGGGCGGTGGCTTCGGTCCCACACTGGCTTTCCTGTTCCTGCACGGGCTCGTCCGGGTCCACCCCCACCCTCATTAGAAGCCCCCTGTTGGGGGGCCTCCGGGATTCTCCCCCCCTCCCAAGTCTGTGCAGAGCCTGTTCAGCTTCACACCCCAGCAGCGTCCATGGGGCTGTGTCTGCCCGTTTTCTGTGACTTACGCAAGGGGCGGGCACTGAGGAGGAGGGGGTGGCCCGGGAGGACCATCTCTGTCACCTTTGCTGGTGCGCGGCACGGTGCCGCGCCTGGTGACGGTGCCCTCCATGCTCTGTGCTCCTGGTGGGTGTAGAGGCTGTGCCCAGGTTGGCATCATCCGGGCCCTGACGGAGTGTGGCATCCCCGTGGACATGGTTGGAGGGACGTCCATCGGGGCCTTCATGGGTGCCCTGTACGCCGAGGAGCGGAACTACAGCCAGATACGGATCCGGGCCAAGCAGTGGGCTGAGGTGAGGGGCCTCGGCCCTCCCTGGAGCTCAGCCCCAGGTCCCCGTAATGCCGCGGGGCGGGAGGACATCGGGAACTTGGGCCCCTGTTCGCGGCTCTGCGGGCTCTGGCCTCAGAGCGGGGTTTGCGGGGTCGTGGGGGAATGGGGAGCACAGAGCAAGAAAGGACATCAGTGTTGGGGACTTGGCTCTTACTTTTATCAAGGTGACTGAGGTCAACACGGAGAGGTCAGCACCATTGGAAGGAGAGTTTCACGTTACCTGTCGTTCAGCTGAGGGTCTGGTCACAGGCCAGGCAGACGTTGCCCTTCCCTGCCTCTGCTGGTCTGCTTCAGCGGTGGGAACGGCCGCGGATCTTTGGGCCTGCTGCCATTCTTGTCCTCAGTGTGTGTTGGGTCATGGGACCCTCTGGGAAGCCGCTCTACAAGGCCGGATGGGCTGGATCCTGTCCAGGCTGTCCTCTGTCGCTGCCTTTCTGGGGGAGCCTTCGGCCTCCTGCCACGCTGAGGGAGATGGTGGTGGGGGCCTCCAGGCTTGGCTCCGCAGGCTCTCTGGTGCTCGACGGGGGTTTCTTCAGGAGTGGCCTTGCTGACCACGGACGACCCTGGGGGTGCCACGCTGTCCCGAGTCCCTGCCCTGCAGCAGCACACTTGTCCCAAGGCAGGGTCTGCGTTCTGTTCATCTCCGTGGGAGCACACTGGGGGGCACCTCACCCTCAGCTGGGGTCCCACATCGCACATGGCCTCGGCTCTGGCCACCCAGGGGCAGGGCACATCTTTCCTCTCCATCCTAACCCTTAAGAAGTGAGGCAGCCGTGAACCCGGGCGTTCTGGGGCAAGGCCAGTGCTACCTGCCCAGTCTCGTGCCCTGCTCCCTGCAGGTCTAAGTGGCCCCCGTCTTCCTGAGGAAGGATGGGCCTCAGTCCCCCCAGAGAGACAGCGTTAGGGCGTTTGGGCAGAAAGGCCCTCAACAGGGCCACCTTTCCCGGACCCCGATGGAGTGTCTGCCATGGTAGCGTGTCGGTGGTGGTGGAATGTGAGGGTCAGCCCCAAGCACTCTGGGGCAGGGCAGCTCCCCGTCCCGGGGAAGCCGTGCTGGGTCGTCCTTACTGCTGGGGGCCCCAGCCGGGAGTTGGTCCTGGACGGGGCTTGGTCCCGAAGTCCCCGAGCAGGCGGTGAGAGCGTCCGTGCGCGTCCTTGTGGAACCCCCAGGCGCTGCTGCTCCTGCCCTGGCACGAGCCCCTCCCCCAGACACCCTTGCTGTGCTCACAGGGAGCACCCGTGTGTGCTCTGGCCCCGCGCCCTTCCCAGACTGGGGTCCCGTGGGATCATTCAGGGCCCGGGCCAGAAGGTGGGGTGAAGCCCTCGCCCTCTGCGGGGCTGTCACACGTGCCTTGCCCACGCAGGACATGACGTCGATGGTGAAGACCGTGTTGGACCTGACCTACCCGATCACGTCGATGTTCTCTGGCGCCGGCTTTAACAGCAGCATCTGTGGCGTCTTCAAGGACCGGCAGATTGAGGTGCCCCCCCCCAAGCAGGGCTTGAGCCTTGAGCCTCCAGGGCTGCAGGTCGAGGGTTGGCAGCGGGGGAGGATGGCCCTTCTGAGTCGTGCCGTCCCCTTGCAGGACCTGTGGGTCCCGTACTTCACTGTCACCACGGACATCACGGCCTCTGCCATGAGGGTCCACACGGACGGTGAGCACTTCCTCCTTGGGTCCCTGATCGGGGCTCAGACACGCACGGGGCCCAGCCCCCTCCCCCACCCCACCTCCACCCCCAAAGCGTGGGTTGGGGGAGGGGTACCGAGGACCTGCTCTGGGGGGTGGGGGGGTGGGGCAGGCAGGGAACCTAGAAGCTGCCCGAGCCAGGGGAAGCACCAAGATGACCCAGAGAAGGCAAGCAGCACAGGGAGCTCTGGACCCAGAGAGGGTCCTGCCATGAGCTTGCGGGACGCGAGATGGCGGCGAGAACTGAGAGCAGAGACGGACAGGGCGAAGGGCACACTTGTACCTGGGGTGGGGGTGGCGGAGGGCACACTCAGGCCGGGGGTGGGGGGTGCGGAGGGCACATGAAGGGCGTGTGTTTCTGGGCTCCGGTCAGCGGCTGGGAGACTGCAGGGCTGGGGACCGGGAGGCGGCCAGTAGGCGGGTGACCGCTGAGGGCCCTTTTCTAGGTCAGAGTGGGTTGTAAGCTGAGCGCGTGTGTCTCCTTGGAGGTGAGTGGGACCGTGGGGCTCCCAGAAGGCTGTGGCCACAGCACAAGGTGGGGAGCCTGCACAGCCGGCCGGGCCTCCCCGGGGCCTCTGGCCCTCCCCCTTCTCCCTCCCTGGAGAGAGCCTGTGGGGGGAGGAGGAACAGGAGGTGTGTCTGTCTGTCCAGGCCT
This sequence comes from Meles meles, assembly GCF_922984935.1. Taxonomy (NCBI): domain Eukaryota; kingdom Metazoa; phylum Chordata; class Mammalia; order Carnivora; family Mustelidae; genus Meles; species Meles meles. The sequence continues at coordinate 484,103 of NC_060076.1, forward strand.
GGTGCGACCACCGGACGCCACACATGTAGACTTCAGGACCCGGCGCTGCAGCGCTCTAGGCCGAGGGTCTCGGGCAGGAACCCGGTGTGGGCAGCAAAAAGCTCCCCTCCTATCCCCTTGGCAGGGCCTGGTGGCAAGCCCTCCACCCTGCCTCTCCCCCAGGCTCCCTGTGGAGGTACGTGCGTGCCAGCATGTCTCTGTCAGGCTACATGCCTCCCCTCTGCGACCCCAGAGACGGACACCTGCTGATGGACGGGGGCTACATCAACAACCTCCCAGGTACCGTGGCCACCTCCACTCCCGGGAGCCGGAGGCACGCGGTTTCCTCCGTGTGTGCTCGTGGAGCCCCAAGAAAGCGCACAGACGCGTGCAGACGCAAGCCCTTGTGCGCACGCTGGGCCGTCGTGCGCTCCCACATACGGCCGTTTGGCAGCTCAGCCGCACCCGGCGCGAGGGCCAAGCAGAAGAGCTGAGAGCAATTGCGGCCCATCTGCGCCCACAGTTGGAACTAACAGCTGGAAGTGCCCGCGTTGCTGTGGGCGCGTCCCTCCGTGGGCACACCTGTCACCTGCTGGATAGTTCGGCACTAGTCCAGGAGGGACATGGACCCGAGCTCCAGCCCTACTCCCTTCTGGGGCTCTGCAGGCCTGTCCCAGGCGGTAACCACAGCTGTCTCCTCCCCAGCGGACGTGGCCAGGTCTATGGGAGCGAAGGTGGTGATTGCCATCGACGTGGGCAGCCAGGATGAGACGGACCTCACCAACTACGGCGACGCGCTGTCTGGGTGGTGGCTGCTGTGGAAACGCTGGAACCCCTTGGCCACGAAAGTCAAGGTGGAGCCAGAGCTCTGCCCGGGGCCCGGCCAGGGGCTCCTTGTAGCTCCTCTGTGCCTCTGTCCCCGAGATGCCCAGCGTGGTGCTGTGGGCGGAGGAGGGCTGCGGTGGTCTCCAGGCTCCAAGCCAGCGGGGCTGTGCTCACTTGCTCCCTGTCCGTGTCGGTCCTGCCTGGACCAGCGCTGGGGAGGGGGGCAGGCCCATTACCCGCCAGGATCCCTTCCAGGAACCCTGGCTGGGCACCGCCCTCCTCCCAGGCCTAGCAGAGACGTGTCTCCCCTTGGGAGAGGGAGGGCAAGGGTTGGGGTGTGAGACACAGGCAGCTGCACCCGCAGGGGAGCCACGGGGCCCAGGGGGGGGCCGCAGAGCCTGGCTCAGACCCTGTGAGGGCAGCAGGTGTTGAACATGGCGGAGATCCAGACGCGCCTGGCCTACGTGTGCTGCGTCCGGCAGCTGGAGATGGTGAAGAACAGCGAGTACTGTGAGTACCTGCGCCCCCCCATCGACAGCTACGGCACCCTGGACTTCAGCAAGTTCAACGAGATCTGCGTGAGTGCAGCCGGGGCGCGGTGCCTGCCCTCATGTCCAAGCCGAGAAGTGGGGCCTCCTGACTCCTGGTCCCCGGGTCCCTGGTGTGTGTGCAGGAGGTGGGGTACCAGCATGGCCGGACAGTCTTTGACATCTGGGGTCGGAGTGGCGTGCTGGAGAAGATGCTGCAGGACCGACAGGCGCCGAGCAAGATGAAGGCCTGTGACGTGAGTGCCCGACCTGGCGCCCCTCCCTCCCTCCTGGGACTGTCCTCTGCCTGTCTTAGCAGGCCTGAGAGGTGCAGGGCTCCCTGCAGCCTGCGGGACTTGGGCACACACCCCCACCGGGGCCAGAGGATGGGGGCAGGGGTGCAGCCCTGTGGGAGCTATCTCTTGGCCTCTGCCCCGACATCCCTTGTTTTTCACTGGGGCTCTGCTGGTCGTGGTGGGACGGGGTAGGGATCTGCTCCGGCCTCTGCACTTCTTGTAGGCCCTGCCCTGCCCCAGCTCCAGGGGGCCGGGCACCTCAGCAGGCCGAGACCACAGAGGCTTGCAGAGAGTGGCTGGGGGACTGGCCAGGCAGCCAAGGGCTGTGGTCTGGGGACCAGGGGAGCTGTGGCCTTGGCCACATGTCTCTTCCACCTCGGCCCTCCAGGTCCTCACCTGCCCCAACGCCTCCTTCACTGACCTCGCCGAGATCGTATCGCGCATTGAGCCGGCCAAGGCAGCCCCGGTGGACGGTGAGTCGGGGCTCAGGACACACCCCGCAGAGCTGAGGGCGACGTTGGCAGCGGCCCCTTCTAACCTCTGGCACAGCCCGCAAGCCGCCCTGGCCGCCAGGCCCTCCCAGCAGCCCCCGGGCCTGACGACCGCTGTGGCACAGCCGCTGCCCTTGTGGGGACCAACACAGCCCTCCCCTGTGCCCAGACGAGTCTGACTACCAGACGGAGTATGAGGAGGAGCTGCCGGACGGCCCCAGGGATGCGTACGTGGACTTCCAGAGCGCCCCGGCCCACGCAGGCTCAGACTCGGTGAGCTGCCCGGACCTGCCTGCACGCCTGGGCTGAGTCAGCTCTGAGGGCTCGGGGCAGGCCAGCTGCTCGTTCGCTGCAGTGCAGAGCCCAAGAAACCTGGCCCAGGGTCCGCTCACCCCCACCCTGACGTCGTGCTGTTCGCTTCCAGGACGATGAGTCCTCCCTCCGGCATCGGAGCCCGCATCTGGCTTCCCAGAGCTGCCCCCGGGCTGCTGCTACCCTTGGCACTCAGACCGCGATGGACAGACGTCTCCCCTCCCATGCTCCCTAGAGCAGCGTCGCTGGAGGGCCTCTCCCCGAGCCTGCCAGCAAGACCTGGCGGGGAGCCCCCTCGTTGGCCTCCCCAGTGCTGGTGCTGGAGGCCCAGCTGCGTGGGGTGCCTCTGGCCTGTCTGCACTGGCAGCTTCTGGTGGGGCCAGTCCCTGGGCTGAGGCCGCTACTGTGGGGTCCCCTGCCTCGGAGACGTACTGGAGCCCCCGCTGCACCTGTTTGATGTGTCAATAAAGGTAGATCCGACTGCGTGGACGTGTGCCTCGCCAAGTCCCTGTGGTGGAGAGCGACTCGATGGGCCAGGGAGACTGGTGCACCGTGGGGGGGGCGGGGAGCATCGCCTGCTTCCTCCGAAGGCACCGCGGGAGGGGGACCCCAGGCACCCCCGTGACCAGGCAAGCAGGACGCCCAGGGTCCGCGCGGGGCTGGGGAGCCCCCCAACCGAGGAGCCCCCTCCTGACCTGTGGGGCATCCTCACGCGGCCCACACTGAGACAGGAGCCCTTCCCTACACAAGGGGGGTCCACTCCGGCCCCGCGTCTTTGGGGCCCGCAGCCCCTGCAGGTCTCGGGGGGCACGGAGCCCCCTCACCCGAGGGCCTAGGCCTTGCGGTCAGGGGACCTCCGGCCTCAGTTTCTCCGCGGCGCCCCCAACCCCACGCCGGCACGGTGGGCGGAGCCACCTCCCCAGTCCCCTCCGGACGACCCCGCCGGGCACCGACGTCACGGGCGGCCACCCCCGGGCGTGACGTCGCGGTGGGCGGAGCCCCGGGCCCGCCCCGTCCATGACGTCGCGGTGGGCGGAGCCGCCGCCCCCGGCCCGGGCCGCGCTCTCCGGGTGCGGCGGGACTCGCGGACGGCCCGGCGCGGCCATGCGGGGCCCCGGCCCGAGCCCCAGCCCCAGCTCCGGCCCCAGCTCCGGCCCCAGCTCCGGCCCCAGCTCCGGCCCCGGCGCGGCGCGGCTACCCCGGCGGCGGCGGCGGGCGCGGGGCGCGCTCTGAGGCCGGGGGATGCGCCGCCGCCGCGACCATGGGCGCCGCCGCCTCCCGGAGGAGGGCGCTGAGGAGCGAGGCCATGTCCTCGGTGGCGGCCAAAGTGCGGTGAGTGCGGCGGGCGGCCGGGACCCGCGGCGGGGCTTCTCGCCGCGCCTCCCTCGCCCACCGCCACCCCGGCCCGGCGCGCCGCGCTCCCGACCCCGCCGCGGGCCACGCGCCCGACCTCACGACCCCCGCGGGGACCCCGGCGCCGAGCGACGGCGGCCGGACGGAGCGCCCACCCCGGCGCCGGCCACGTCGCACCGGGACCCGGGGGGGGGGGTCCCCGGAGCCGAGCCCTGCCCGCGCCGGGTTTTCTGGGGGCGGGACGGCGCGGTCGGCCGCGGGTGACCCCGACCCTTCCCCGGCTGGTGCCCGAGGGCTGCGTGGGGGTGGGGACCCTTCTGGGGAGCGTGCAGCGTGAGCCGGTGCACTGAGAGCGCACCCCGCTGTCCACCCTTCAGAGCAGCCCGAGCCTTTGGCGAGTACCTGTCCCAGAGTCACCCTGAGAATCGGAACGGTGCAGGTAGGGGCATTGGAAGAGGTGCCCCGACCGGCTTGGTCCGCAGCGCACCCCCTCCCCGCCACCCCCACAGCCTAGCGATGCTGCCCCTGCCCCAGGCCTGGCCCAGCTCCAGGGCGGGGAGCAGGGCAGGAGCTGCCCCGCTGGGCTGGCTTCCTCACGCCCCCTGCCCTCCCTGGCCCAGAGCCCCAGGAGGAGCTCAGAGTCACTCATCACCATGGCACCCACCCAGCCTGGGCCGTTGGCATGGCAACAGGCCTCCTGGCACCCCCAGGGTTGGCACCGCTGTCTCTGGGGGCCAGCTGGTGGGGGGGAGGGGAGAAGTTGGCACTGGGCGCTCGGGTGCAGTGGCAGGCTGGGAGGTGGCATGTTCGCCCCCCCCCCCCCCCCCCCCCCCCCCCGCATCCACCACAGGTGGCATAGCCTGTCGCCCCCACGCGCACACACCCAGGGCTTGCGGCCCAGGTAGGAGGAGGGTGGGGGCCTCTGAGAGGAGCGCGCAGGTCACACACACCGTCTCTGAAGACGGCAGGGGCTTAGAACGTGGTCACGGGGCAGTCGTCCCCCCCATCCGGGCCAGGCACCCACTGGGAGTCCTCTGCCCTCGCGCACCGGGAGAAGGGGAGGGCAGGGCAGAGGGCTGCCGTTCACCGGGCACCTCTCCCCCAGACCACCTGCTGGCTGATGCCTACTCTGGCCACGACGGCTCCCCCGAGATGCAGCCAGCCCCCCAGAACAAGCGTCGCCTCTCCCTCGTCTCCAATGGCCGCTACGAGGGCAGCCTCTCAGAGGAGGCCATCAGTGGGAAGCCGGCCGGTGAGGGCCCGCAGCCCCGCGTGTACACCATCTCCGGGGAGCCGGCCCTGCTGCCCAGCCCGGAGGCCGAGGCCATTGAGCTGGCCGTGGTGAAGGGGCGGCGGCAGCGGGAACGGCACCCTCACCACCACAGCCAGCCCCTGCGTGCCAGCCCCGGGGGCAGCCGCGAGGACGTCAACAGGCCCTGCCAGAGCTGGGCAGGCAGCCGCCAGGGCTCCAAGGAATGTCCCGGATGCGCCCAGCTGGCCCCTGGTCCCAGCCCCTCCCCTCGGGCCTTTGGGCTGGACCAGCCACCCCTGCCTGAGGCCACCAGCCGCCGCAAGAAGCTGGAGAGGATGTACAGTGTCGATCGTGTGTCTGGTGAGGGCAGGCTCGGGGGCAGGGCGCCGGTGCTGGGGTTTGCTGGCAACAGCGGCCGTGAGGCTTGGTCAGGGGAGGGTGTGCAGCGGCGCCAAGTCAGTCAAGGGGTGCTTCCTGGAGGAGGGCGATTAGGAGATTCTCGAGGGTGGAGCCCACAGGAAACATGGCTTAATTGGAGTATCGGGCTGCCTCTGGGGGCTCCTGGGGAACCGTCTCTGCCTTGGGCCCCGACAAACGACATTCCCGGTAACCTCGGGGAGCACGGAGTGTCTGCGGCCTGGTCGGGTACTGTTGTGCTGTGCGGGTGGTCGGTGAGCCCTGGAGGCTTCCTATGTGGAGAAGCAGCCTCTCGGGGACACTCGGGCAGCCCCACGCCTCCCGGCTCTGGGGTCACCTCCTGAAAAGCAGCGTGCCAGCTAGCCGCGCCCTCACATCATCTCAGGGTACCTCCTGGTCTTCCCAGTCCGCAGCCCGCCTGGGCACCAGGGCACAAGCCTGGGCTGTGGGCAGTTCACCTCCATGACCTCATGCTCCTCTGATGGGACGGAGCCCAAGGGTTGGGGCCGGGGTCGGGGTGAGAAAGTAGAGCAAATTTTCATCCGCCCGGGGTAGGAGCTGTAGGGGCCCTGAGAAGGGGCAGCCCTCAGCAGGACCGTCTCCACACCGGGTGAGGTCCTCCCCCTCCCCCTCCTGGAATGGTCCAAGGGAGTGGAGTGGGCGGCCTGCAGAGAAGGCCCCGGAGCCCCCAAGAGAGGCTGCAGCCCTTGTCCCCGGCCTGTGCCTCCTCTCCAAAGGGCAGCAAAGCGAACCCTTTCTTGGGCCCCAGGACACAGGCCGTGCTCGCAGAGGCGCGCCCTTCCGCTGTCCGCAGCCCCCGGGGGAGCCGGGCAGAGCCGACGGTCACGAAGCTGCTGAGCTGGCTCGGCGTGAGCAGCTGAGCCGGCGCATGCTACCTTCCAGCCTCACGCCAGCGTCCGCCCACCTGGGAGCGGGCTGGGGACCCTGGCGCTTTTCCCCCACTGGCTTGGGCAGGAGCACCCCCTTTGCTGGCAGCTTCAGGAGACCCCCAGCCAGCCTCGCCCCTCCTTCTGTCTTGCAGACGACACCCCCATCCGCACGTGGTTCCCCAAGGAGAACCTCTTCAGCTTCCAGACCGCAACCACAACTATGCAAGCGTGAGTCGTGCGCCTGCCGGGTGTCCACGCGCGGGGCCTGGGCCTGGGGCCTCTTCCTGGTGCTCAGGAACTACGGCCAGACCCTCTCCCGGCTGCGAGGCCCACCTGGGCGGCTGTTTCTGAGCAGCGCCACGTGCCCCTGTCCTACCACGTCTGCCAGATGTGACACAGTCTCAGGGCAGGCAGGGCTGGCTGCGCCCCTCCCCCGGCCTCCCCCGGCCCCTCCCTCGCCCCATCCCTTCCCCACTGCCCTGCCCTCTGCTCTCCTGGTCCTCCCTGTCCTTCTCAGTCCTCTGGGGCCCCAGGCTGCAGCTGCTGCAGTCTCCCGTGGGGGTGGCTCTCCTGGGCAGCGCCTCATCTCAGCTCCCGGGACGGCGGCCTCCTTGTATTTTGTGCACCTCGGGGGGGTCACAGCCCAGGCATCCCTGCGGGAGCCTGCTCTCTCTATACCACGTTCCTGGGTTTTCGGACGTGGGGTTCCTTTCGGAGAGGCCCTGTTGGCTGCAGGGTCCCCCTTATGCTACTCCGGGGAGCCCATCACCACCCTCAGACGGGCTGGGGGTGGTCACCTTGGCCGCCAGGCCCAGAGCCAGCAGAAACAGGCCCCTGGGCCCACCTGACTGTGTCATGGCACCTGGTAGCCTGGGCCCATGACCTCCTCGTCCACCTGGCACGGGCTGCCCACAGCATAGCTGGTGCCCTGCTCGAGCCTGCAGTGTGAGTGAGGGACCCCCGGAGTCAATGACGAGGGCAATGACAGGGGACCTAGGGGGCTGTGGGGTCGTGGCTCACTGTGTCTTCTTTCTCACGCTGCCCCTTCCCGCCGCTCCTCCAGCATCTCGTAAGTACTCTGTGGGACCTTGAGCCTGAGAGCACTGGGGTTGTCCCTGGGGGACCCTCCCACCCCCAAATAGGTTTGGGCAGGCCAGGGACCTGGGCCTTGACTGTGAGGGAGTGCCACGTCCCAGCAAGCACCACGGCCACAGCAGGGCCTGCCAGGAGCCGGGCGGAGGACAGGGTGAGACAGGCCAGGGTCCTTCTGCCTGGCTCGGCGCCCTGGATGCCCCTCCAGGCCCTGTGCTCACGCCTCTGTCCCCACGTCTCGGTCCCTCCTACCTGCGGCCAAGGGCAGTGCTGACTCGTGGTGGTTTCTCAGGGTGTTCAGGGGCTGCGCGGAGAGGAAGCGCCGGAAACGGGAGAATGATTCCGCGTCTGTAATCCAGAGGTAGGGCCTGCCAGCCACTCGCCACCAGGGTCCGTCTCTTGTCTGTGCTGGTCTGGTCTGGGCCCACTGGGCCCTGGCAGACCTGATGGGGGAAGGGCGGTGGCGACCACTGGCCTGGCCCTGCTCTGGGGACGCAGCAGGCAGGAGAGGTCATGGAAGCTGGGCCCCCAGGTCTGTGTTTTGGGGGTACATTGACGGTGTAACTACAGGCAGCTAGCCCACCCGTGTCTCTCTCTGACCCTCAACCCCAGAGCTGTGGGGTCAGCAGCAAGGCTTATCCTCCCCGAGCCCCACCTCAGAGATGTGGCCAGAAACCGAGTCCGTCTTGGACCCTGGACCTTGGTAGGGCACACATTTGGGGGTAAAGACGACCTGTCTCTGAGGTGGCCCAGGGCGTAAGAGCAGGGAGGGAGTGTCCGCAGGCCCCAATCCTACCTGGGGTTGGTGCAGACAGTTGCGCTGAGCACAGGAAGCAGGAGCCCTTTACCACTTGGGGAGGGAGGCTGGTGGGGTTCAGAGTGGGCCCAGAGAGGGGACGGAAGGGTGGGCAGTGGGGGTGGGTTCCTGAAGGCAGGAGGGTCACCCAGGGCAAGAGAAGATTTGATCATTGTGCCTTTGTCCTGGCAGCAAAGGGAAGCGCAGCAAAGGGGAGCCCCGCAAAGGTGTCAGCATGAGGGACGAATGGGATTTGCTTCTGAGTGGGCGGTGGGCGAGTAGGGGAGCGCAGGGGCGCGAGACATTTCCTTCCTAAAGAGGCGATGGCAGACCCGCCGGCTGCGGGCCGTAGTGCCAAGCAGGCAGCATGGGGGACTGGTCCACCGCCCACCCGCTCTGGCGATCCTCACCAGCCCCCCCGTGTTTCTTCCCCAGGAACTTCCGCAAACACCTGCGCATGGTCGGCAGCCGGAGGGTGAAGGCCCAGAGTAAGACCCAGGGCAGGAGGGTGGGCAGGCGCTTGGCGCTGCTCTTGGCCGGCTGGGGCTTTGCGGGCTGCTCGCTGCAGCAGAGGGACCGGGGTCCCAAACCCCCACCGCAGCACCACCAGGGAACCCGGGACTCCGGCCCCGCCCCCAGCCTTGCGACGGAACCCCTGGCTCAGGCTCCGCTCGGGCTCCAGGCCCCACCCACACGCTTGCAGCACAGCCCCGCCCCCGGCTCTGCCCTGCCCCCCCCCCCCCCCCCCCAGATCGTTGCACCGGTCCCGCCCGCAACCATCTGCCCGGATCCGGCCTCCACACGGCCTAGGACCCGACTGTGCTCTTCCCTCGCCAACACCCACTGGGGTCTTGGGGCTCCAGCCCCTGCTCTAGCACGCCAGACTCCGCCCACAGGCGCCCCGGCCTGACCCCCTCCGACCTCCCGCTTTCCCAGGTGGTGCCCCAGAGCCAGGAGCCAGCCCTGCCCTGGGTTGCGGAGGCCCAGGGTCAGCTCAGGCTCTGCCCCTCCCGCCCCAAGCACCCACCTCACACCCCCCCCTCCCGCCGCTGACCCGCTTTGCTCTCACTGCAGCGTTCGCGGAGCGGCGCGAGCGGAGCTTCAGCCGGTCCTGGAGCGACCCCACCCCCATGAAAGCCGACACTTCCCACGACTCCCGAGACAGTAGGTGCCCGGCGCAGGCCGGCCCACCTGTCCCCAGAGCCCCACCCCCACCCCAGGCCCCAGCTCCTGCGCTCCGCTGGGCCGGCCTCCTGCCTGGGCAGCTAGGTTTCTGCGCTTCTGCTCTCCGAGCCTCAGCTTACCCATCTGTGAGGTGGGGGCGCCTGGCCCGTTATACTTCGTGGGCAGGGTGCTGTGTGCTGCGTTGGGAGACCTGGGGGGGCCAAGGGCGGCCCTGCCCGGCTCCTGGTTCCAGGGCCCCCCGGGGCCTGCCCCGCTGGCATTATGCGGGGGTCCACAGGGTAGCCGCATACGGTGGCAGTGGCCGGTGTCGCCAGGCTGGTGGTGGCCTGTGTTGGTCTCTGTCGCCCGTGGGTTACTTGCTGACCTGGAGGGCCCTCCGGGAGCCTTTATTGTGGGTTCTGCCTACTGCTCATGTCTGCGGGTTCCCTGTGCTGCTAGGGGTCCACAGCCCTGGTGACCCGTCCTGCCCCTCAGGTAGTGACCTGCAGAGCTCGCACTGCACCCTGGGTGAGGGCTTCGAGGATCTGGACTGGGAGACCGAGAAGGGCCTGGAGGCAGTGGCTTGTGACACCGCGGGCTTTGTGCCCCCCAAGGTTATGGTGAGGTCGGGTGTCTTTACAATCTTCCTGTTCCAGCCAGTCGTGCGCTGGTGGGGGGTTTCACTTTCCTCCGGGAGCCCAGCAGGCTCTACCTGGAAACGAAGCAGCCATCACAGGCTGCCCAGCCTGTGATGTGGGGGGTGACCTCCTGGGACCTCCCGCTGCCCACTGGGTCTGAGGCAGCTGGGCTCTGAGCCGCCCCCTGTGCTGTCTCCAGCTCATCTCGTCCAAGGTCCCCAAAGCCGAGTTCATCCCGACTATCATCCGCAGGGACGACCCGTCCATCATCCCCATCCTCTACGTGAGTCCCTCTGCGCCAGCCCCGGGGCTGGGGGTGGGGGGCTGCGGCCTGAGAGGGGCCCTGACCAGAGTGTGGCCCGTGTCTCTCACAGGACCACGAGCACGCAACGTTCGAGGACATTCTGGGTATGTGCCCTGCGGCCCACTGTCCTCTGATCCCGTGTGGGGCTTCACCTCCAGGCCGCGGGGGGCGAGGGGACACTGGGGGACAGCTCACACTCCTCCCTCCCTAGAGGAAATAGAGAAGAAGCTGAACATCTACCACAAAGGGGCCAAGATCTGGAAGATGCTGATTTTCTGTCAGGTAGGGCTCAGCCCCTTCCTGCTGGGGGGACGGGGGTCTCGACAGAACATGCAGCCTTGCGCACCCGTGAACGAGCACGTGTCTGTGTGATGGGGGCCGTGAGTGGACGCCCTCTGTGTGCACCCCACGTGGCCAACCCCGTCTCTGACAGGGCGGCCCAGGACACCTGTACCTGCTCAAGAACAAGGTGGCTACTTTCGCCAAAGTGGAGAAGGAGGAGGACATGATCCAGTGAGTGGGCTGCCCGCGGAGGCAGCATCCGTGGGCACACCCCGTCCCTGCAGTCCCTCCCCACGATGCTCCTGTCTCCGGAGCCAGGTCCTGGGCCCTGGCCTGCCCCTCCTCACACGTGGGGGCCTGGGCTGGAGGCTCCTGGTGACCCAGCCCCTCCCCCACCAGCTTCTGGAAGCGCCTGAGCCGTCTGATGAGCAAAGTGAACCCGGAGCCAAACGTCATCCACATCATGGGTTGCTACATTTTGGGGAACCCCAACGGGGAGAAGGTACAGGGACCCCCCCAAGCCCTGCCCCAGGCCTCTGGAGACCCTGGACCCACTATAAGAATTGACAGCCTTTCATTTCTCCTTTCGTTCTCCTCTCTTCCTTCAGCCCCTAGAAGCCCCTTGTGCTTGAGCCCAGTCAGTGAGGGGGGGGGGTTCCTGCTCCCTGCACACCGTTCCCCCACACCTCCCCTCCCCTGCCCTGAACTCACGGCCCCACCCTGCCCTTTTAGCTGTTCCAGAACCTCAGGACCCTCATGACCCCTTACAAGGTCACCTTCGAGTCCCCGCTGGAGCTGTCGGCCCAAGGTGAGCTTGCCAGGGCCAGGCTGGTTCCCCGCCTGAGCGCTGGGTCCGGGGGTGAGGCCTGAGCCCTGGCCTTTCTTCTCGCACCCCAGGGAAGCAGATGATCGAGACCTACTTTGACTTTCGGCTGTACCGACTGTGGAAAAGCCGCCAGCACTCGAAGCTGCTGGACTTCGAGGATGTTCTCTGAGGGCCGGGCCCCCCACCTGGCTGCTTCCACGGACCAGTGGCTGGGGCTGGGCCACTTGTGTGTGCCCCGGGACCTGTGGGTCCCCACTTCAGGGCACCCCCAGATGTTGCTCAGGTTCCCTCCTGGGGGTCTGGCCCTCCCTGCACCACAGCCCACTGAGGTCAGAGCCCCTGTGGCCCGGGACGAGCCTCGCCCCCGTGGCCAGGGCTTGCTTGGCAGCCTCGGCCCCGCCCTGAGGCGCCTCTTCTCCTCGGGTCCGTAGACATAAGTGCAATTTTCACAGCCCCGGAACAGTCTGGAGGGAAGCAGCGTGACTAGTTGAGTAGCTAAATGCTGTGTTATCAGTTACGGTGTAGACAACCCAGCCCTGTGTGTGTCCAGGACCTCGTCTGCTCCCCGCTCCTCTGCCCTGCCCTATTTGATCACCAGCACCAGGGCGGCCCGTTGGGGGAGCAGTGCTGCCCGGCTGCCCGGCCTGGCCCCGGCCTTGGCCGAGTCCCTGATGGCGTGCGCTTGTACCCTCTCGCCGCCCTTGCTTCCTCTGACCTCAGCCGCGCCGGCCCAGCAGGGGTGCCTGGGCAGCAGGGGAGAGGCTCGCCTTCCCTTGTCCCCAAGGAGGCTCTGGGTTGAGCTGGGCCCCCCCGGCTCCCCGTCCTCCTGCACCTGCCCGGTGCCCCCCCCCCCCGATGCTGTGGTGGGGCTCAGCTTTTGCCGGCCTGGGTCGTAGCCCTCTCTCAGTGCAAAGATTCAGCAGGGGCGGGCCGGGGCTGCGCCCTGGTGGGTGGGGACCCCGCGGCAGCACTGAGCCACGGTGGACTTGGGGCGTGGGGCCTAGCTGGGGCCCAGTGGGGCCGGCTCTCGTATGTAGCTGAGACTCGGGGGCAGGCCCCCCTCCGCAGAGCCTGGGTGTGAGGGCACCCGGCTGCGCCCTCAGCTAAGGGAGGAGCAGGGGCACGTGCTGGGCTCTGAAGGATGTACGATACCCCTTAGAGTGACCATTAAACCCGACCCTCCGCTGCAGCCGCCTGGCTCTTCTCTCTCAGCACCGCCCGCTACCTTCCTGGACCCGGAGACCTCCAGCCTGTGGGTCCAAGTTGGCCACCGTGGCCCCTGGACAGAGAGGCCAAGTGGGGCCCCTAGACCTTCCCTGCCAAGGTCACGCTGGGTGAGAGGGTCTGGCAGCAGCGGGGATGGAGAAGAGCAGGTTCTAGAGAGTGCCAGGGGGCGGAGGGTCGTGCTCCTGCAGATGGGTCAGCAGAGGGACTCCTGAGTGGGCTGCCGCCGGCTGTCGCGAAATAAGCGGGGGCCCCGCTGGCTGCCCTCTCCCGGACGAGCCTGTGCTGCTGGGCCCAGTCGAGCCTGGCTCCCTGGCCAGCTCCTGGTCTTAGTGGCCTGGGGAGGGGCAGCAGGTTCGGGCTGGGCAGGACAGGAGGCCACCAGCAGACAGCTTGGGAAGAGTCTGGGAGTCGTGAAGCCTCAGGTGCTGGGAGCCTGGAGGTCAGCGGCCCTTCCTGGGACGGGCGTGCCAGCTCGGGGGGCGCCTGGCCCTGCTGCCTCCCAGCTGCTCCCAGGGCACCCCCTGCAGGGCCGGGTGGCAGAGGGTTGGAATCCGCAGGAGCGGGTAAGCTGGTAGGTCAGATGCCCGTCCGCGTGCTCTTGCATCACTGGGGGTTTTTACGCTCCCAGGGCCTGAGCCGGACGCGTCGCCCCCGTTCCTCACAGCCGCGGTCTGCGCAGGCTGCCCGAGCGTAGGCTCTTGTTTTACGCGCGCGGGCCGGGAGGCTGGCTGTCCCCAAGATGCCCGCCGACCCGCACACCGTGGCTCAGGAGGCACGTTTGCTGTGCTGGCCGGCCCTCAGCCCGGGGCCAGCCAGGAGCTGGGTCACGTGCCCCCTCCCTCACCTGCCATCTGGGGGTCTGGCTGGGGCCTCAGGGGCGGCCGTTGCTGGAGGAGGGCTGGGAGGTCTGCCGGTGCGAGGCTCGAGGCCTTCGTGTCTGGCTCGCAGGGTTCTTGGCCCCGTAAGCACTGGGAGAAGTGTGGTGTGAGAACGGAGGTCGGGTGTGGGCGGACCCCCGCCCGGGAACAGGCCCAGGACGCCGTGGATGAGCATCTGGGGGAAGGTGGTGGCAGACGTGGGGCCGGGGCTGGCCGGGGCTGCTGTGGCCCTGACCCGTGCGCCTGCCCCAGTAGCCAGTGGTAGAGGCAGAAGGTCCTGGCAGGTGAGGAGTCATCGGACACCAAGGACAGCGGCCGCGAGGGGACCTGAGTGACGCTCTCAAGAGCTAACGTGGGAAAGGAAGTCACAGAATCTTCCAAGCCCATTAGGGACCCCTGAAGGCCAGCAAGAGGGATGACCTATTGCTTCGTGCCTGTTGGGTTTGGCACAAATACTAGGACATTCGTGCCCTATGTTGGTGACCGTGTGGGGGAAAAGTAACGTGAGTCGTTACAGACTTTCAGGAAGAAACTGGCCGCAGCTCTGGAAATCTAACTGACGTGGACGCCTGGGCGGCTTGGTCTGCTCGGGCCGCGGCCCAGACAGAGCCCCGCGTGGGGCTCCACGCGCCGCGGGCAGTTTGCGTCTCTCCTCCTGCTCCTCCCCCAGCCTCACACACACACTCAAAGAAGCCTCGAAACCGCACGTTCGTTTCCCTGATAGACGACCTGTCCGTGGAGCCAGCCCCTCCCTCCGGGGCAGGTGTCCACTGTCCCCGTTCGGCCGTTAGTCAGGGCAAGGCCAGACCACAGGGCCGGCTCTCCCGGCAGGAGCGGATGGTTCAGCAGCTTTGTGGTGCAGGGAGCGTGGTCAGGCGTCCGTTTACGGGGACTGGGCCGGGGGAGCCGGGTGGGAGGTGTCCCGCCCGCCGCCGGGACGGGGACACCTTCGTAAGTCCCAGGAGGCCGGGCCCGAGCACAGTCCTTGTCGCCCACACAGCACGGGCCCAGGTGGTCCCAGCCTGCCCAGCTCCCCCACGCTGCCCGCGCCGGGCCCCACTCAGGGGCTCTCCTTGGCCCGGACGGGCGCCCCGCCAGGACAGGGCTGGGCATGTGGCCCGGCAGGGTGCGGGGCGTCTGCGCGCCACCGAGCTGCGACTCCCGGCCTGCAGAGCGGAGGACAAGCCCCCTCGGGGGGAAAAGTCCGCGCGGCCACCGCAGGCCGGGGAGGAAGGTTGCTCAGTCCGCGCAGGTGGTGTCGCCGGGGCCGGAGGGGAGGCGCGTGCCACCTGCCCCGGAGACGCAGGACGGGCGGGGCGCCACCTTCCACCGCTCCGCGGGCGGCCTCCAGCCCCGGCTCCGGCCTCCACAGTGGCCTCCGCGTCCGGCCCGGAGCATCTTCGCTGCCGCGGAACACCGGGGTGCGCCGGCCTCATCTGGAACCTTCTGGTGCTCCCTCGCTCCTAGAACGAAGCGCCTGCCGCTGTCCTTGCCCCTCGGCTTCCGGAAGGGACACCTTGTGCCCGCGGCTCCTTACTGAGTCTGCCTGCGAGGGGCAGCTTCCCGCGAGGGCAGTCTCGGGAGACCAGGCCTCACGGGGTGTCCCCCGCCGCCCCACCCTGTGCCACCACCGCCCGCGGCCGGGTCTGTCCTTGGCTCGGGGCAGGCGCCCTGTGGGCTGGACCTGGACGAGGCCCCCGGAGCGAGCCGCGGCGGCATCTGGAAGGGACCCGGAAGCCCCGCAGACCGTGTGGACCCCACACCCGCGGCCGCCACCTGGAGGCTCGGGCCGGGTCCCCGGGCGGCCCTGGGGGTGGCAGCCCGAGGGGACCGGCCAGCAGCGCGGGGGCCTCCGGCGCGGGCGCTCGGGGCAGCCGCAAAGCCGGACGCGCCGGTCGTTCCCAACGAAGCAGCGGGACGAAGCTCGGGGCTGCCGACGCGGGTCGGTGCGCGGCGGCGGCGCAAACACAAGACCCGCCGGAGGCCTGAGCGCACCGGTAAAGCCGGCGGCCGGCACGGCAGGGGCGCCCCGCCGCCGAGCAGCTGCCGCGAGACCCGAGGCGGGTTTGGAGCCGAGAACTGCAGCCCGCGTCGCGCCGGAAGAGGAAGCGTCGCCGAGCGCGAGCGCGGGGGCCGGGGAGGAGCCCGTGAGGAGCCCGTGAGGAGCGGATGAGGAGCCCGTGAGGAGCCCCTGAGGAGCCGGTGAGGAGCCCGTGAGGAGCCCGTGAGGAGCCGATGAGGAGCGGATGAGGAGCGGATGAGGAGCCCGTGAGGAGCGGATGAGGAGCCCGTGAGGAGCCCCTGAGGAGCCCGTGAGGAGCCGATGAGGAGCGGATGAGGAGCCGGTGAGGAGCCGATGAGGAGCCGGTGAGGAGCCGATGAGGAGCCCGTGAGGAGCGGATAGGAACCGGTGAGGAGCGGATGAGGAGCCCGTGAGGAGCCCGTGAGGAGCCCCTGAGGAGCCCGTGAGGAGCCGGTGAGGAGCGGATGAGGAGCGGATGAGGAGCCCGTGAGGAGCGGATGAGGAGCGGGTGAGGAGCGGATGAGGAGCCCGTGAGGAGCCGATGAGGAGTGGATGAGGAGCCCGTGAGGAGCGGATGAGGAGCCCGTGAGGAGCCGATGAGGAGCCGGTGAGGAGCGGATGAGGAGCGGGTGAGGAGCGGATGAGGAGCCCGTGAGGAGCCGATGAGGAGCGGATGAGGAGCCCGTGAGGAGCGGATGAGGAGCCCGTGAGGAGCCGGTGAGGAGCCGGTGAGGAGCCCGTGAGGAGCCCGTGAGGAGCCGATGAGCCCGTGAGGAGCCCGTGAGGAGCCGATGAGGAGCGGGTGAGGAGCCGGTAAGGAGCGGATGAGGAGCGGATGAGGAGCCCGTGAGGAGCGGATGAGGAGCCCGTGAGGAGAGGATGAGGAGCCCGTGAGGAGCCCCTGAGGAGCCCGTGAGGAGCCGATGAGGAGCCGGTGAGGAGCGGATGAGGAGCCCGTGAGGAGCCGATGAGGAGCCCGTGAGGAGCCGATGAGGAGCCCGTGAGGAGCGGATGAGGAGCCTATGGGGAGCCCGTGAGGAGCCGATGAGGAGCCCGTGAGGAGCGGATGAGGAGCCCGTGAGGAGCGGATGAGGAGCCCGTGAGAAGCGGATGAGGAGCCCGTGAGGAGCGGATGAGGAGCCCGTGAGGAGCCGATGAGGAGCAGATGAGGAGCCCGTGAGGAGCGGATGAGGAGCCGGTGAGGAGCGGATGAGGAGCCCGTGAGGAGCGGATGAGGAGCCCGTGAGGAGCCCCTGAGGAGCCCGTGAGGAGCCGATGAGGAGCCCGTGAGGAGCCGGTGAGGAGCGGATGAGGAGCCCGTGAGGAGCCGATGAGGAGCCCGTGAGGAGCGGATGAGGAGCCGGTGAGGAGCGGATGAGGAGCCCGTGAGGAGCGGATGAGGAGCCCGTGAGGAGCCGGTGAGGAGCGGATGAGGAACCGGTGAGGAGCGGCGCACGCGCAGGAGCGGCGTCCGCCACACAGACGGCGACTTCCTCAGCCCGGAGACGGCGCCGCCGACACCTGCCGCGGCTGCCGCTCACGCCGTGCTCAGTGGCGCGTGACCCAGGGCTCTGCCCGCGGGGCTGGGAGCGGGGGAGGGACCCCCGCCGCCCCCACTCGGCGTCCGTCTCGGCGGGCAGCGAGGCAGGAAGGGCGGGGACGGCCGGGGTCCCCCGACGGACAGCGGGGCCGCCAGCAGCTCCGGGGGGTCCGCGCGGATTCGAGCCCCGAGCGGCACGAGAGGCGAGTTCGCCGCGACACCGACCGTGTCCGTCACCACGACGAGGACCGAACGTGGAACCTGAGAGTCACACGAGTCACGACGGCGCCCACGAAACGGAACCGGCGTCAATCGCACAGGAGCGCGGCGAGATGCGGGACAGACGGTGCGGGAGACGGGGCGGCCGCGGTCGCGGGAGGCGTCGAGCCGCGGAGAGGACGCTGAGACCTCCGGGAGGAGCAGAGCGACGGAGAAGTCGCGGCTTCCGCACCCACTTTCCTCCACAGGCAGGTCGCCCAGACGGAAACTCCGCGGGAGGCGCGGCGGCGAGCGACAGGGACCGACCACCGAACGGACCCCCCGCGGCCGCACAACCAGTCTTAGGAAAGGGACATCACGCGGAGAACCCGTTCTGACCACGATGGTGGGAAACCAGACGTTGATTCCACAAAGAAAACCGGAAATTTCAAAAACATGTAGAGATGAAACATGGTACTGAACAACCAATGGGTCAAACAAATCAAAGGAAAGTGTTTAAAAATACCTTGAGACAAATAAAAATGGAACTACAACATACCCAAATTGATGAGATGCAGCAAAAGAAGTTCCAAGAGGGAAGTTCATAGTGGTAGATATTACCTCAAAAAAACAAGAAAAGTCTCAAGTAAACCACCTAACTTTACACCTCAAGGAACTAGGAAAAAGAACAAATGAAAGCCAAAGTTAGAAGAAGGAAGGAAATAAAGATCAGAGCAGAAGTAAATGAAATAGAGACTGAAAAGATAATAGAAAAGATCAATGAAACTAAGAACTGACTTTTTAAAAAGATAGATAAAATTAACTTCCAGCGAGATTTAGCAAGAAAAAAAGAACTCAGATAATATGAGAAACGGAAGAGAAGTTACAGCAGATGCTGCAGAAATACCAAGGATCATAAGAGACTACTATGAACAATTATACACTGATAAATTGGAAAACCAGAAGAAAAGGATAAATTCCTAGAAACGTACAACTTACCAAGCCTGAATCCTTGGATTCAATGGAAAATTAATGGAAAATCTGAACAGACAGATTACCAGCAAGGAAATTGAATCAGTCATCAAAAACATCCCAGCAGACAGAAATCCGAGATCAGATGGCTTTGCTGGTGAACTCGACCAAACATGTAAAGAACAATCAATACCAATCCTTCTCAAACCCTTTCAAAAATGGGGGGGGGGGGGCGACTCTTAAATTTTATGAGACCCTCATCACCCTGACACCAAAACCAGGTGAAGATGCCACCAAAAAAACCTCAAAACAACGAAAATAATATCCCTGATGAACATAGATGCAAAAATCCTCAACAAAATTGTATCAACCCAAATCCAACAATACATTAAAAAAGATCATACGCTGTGTTGGAGTGGGATTTATTCCAGAGACGCAGGATGGTTCAGCATCCCCAAATCAGCCCATTTGACATACCACGTCAATAAAACAAGGGATAAAAGCCACATGTCCATCTCAATAGATGCATAAAAAAAGGGTTGGAAAAAGTTTAACATCCACCGAAGATAAAAATTCACTAAAGGAGGCATAGAGAGGATCCACCTTGACATAACAAACGTCATGCGTGACAAGCCCCCGCCAGCTTCACACTGGGAAAAGCTGAAAGCTTTCCTCTAAGAGCAGGAATAAGACAAGAATGTCTACTGTTCCACTCAGTTCAACATAGAATTGGGAGTCTCAACAAGAGCAATTAGGCGAGAAAAAGAAATAAAAGACTTCCAAATTGGAAACGGAAAAGTAACACTATCACTGTTTGCAGAGGGCATGATATGTACAGAAAACCTTAAAGACTTCATAAAAAAAAAAACAGAACCAGAACAAATTTGGTAAACTTGTAGGATACAAAATCAACCCACAAAACTCTGTTGCTTTTCTTTACACTAACAATGAACCATCCGAGAAATTAAGAAAACAATCCCAATTACAATTATATCAAAAAGAATAAGGGGTGTCTAGCTGGTTCAGTAGGTGGAGCATTGGACTCTTGTCAAGGTTGTAGGTTTGGGCCCCATATTGGGTGTAAAGATTACTTAAAAATAAACTCTTGGGGCGCCTGGGTGGCTCAGTGGGTTAAGCCTCTGCCTTCGGCTCAGGTCATGGTCCCAGGGTCCTGGGATCGAGTCCCGAATTGGGCTCCTTTCTCAGCGGGGAGCCTGCTTCTCTCTCTGCCTCTGCCTGCCACTCTGCCTGCTTGTGATCTCTCTCTCTCTGACAAATGAATAAACAAATCTTTAAAAAAAAAAAAAAAAAAAAAAGATGCAGTAGCAAAGAGGAATGCAGGCCAAACAGAAAAATTCTGAAAAACAGTAATTTTAATTTTTTCTTTTTTTTTTAAGTATGCCACAGGCCTAGTGTGGAGCCCAGTGTGGGGCTTGAACTCACCACCCTGAGATTAAGACCTGAGTCCAGATCAAGAGTCAAACACTGGGCGCCTGTGTGGCTCAGTAGGTTAAGCCTCTGCCTTCAGCCCAGGTCATGATCTCAGGGTCCTGGGATCCAGCCCCACATTGGGCTCCCTGTTCAATAAGGCATCTGCTTCATCCTGGCCCTCGGCCCCTCTTCCCTGCTTGTGTTCCTTCTCAAATAAATAAATAAAATCTTAAAAAAAAAAAAAAGTCAGATGCTTAACCGACTGAAGCATTCAGGTACCCCATAAAATCGGGGTGGTTTTTTTTTTTTTTTTTGGAGTTTTAACTATTTTAGGGGCAATTGGGTGGCTCAGTTGTTAAGTGTCTGCCTTAGGCTCAGGTCATGATCCCAGGGTCCTGGGATGGAATCCCACATCGGGCTCCCTGCTCAGCGGGAAGCCTGCTTCTCCCTCCCCCTCTGGCCCTCCCCCGCCTCTTCCTCTGCTCTCTCTCTCAAATGAATGAGAGTTTAAAAATAGATAGATAGATAGATAGATTAAAATCTTTTTAAAAAAAGAATAAAATACCTAGGGATAAATTTAAACCAAAAATATGAAAGACCTGCATATTGAAAACTCAAGACATTAATGACAGAAGTTGAGGAAGACACAAATAAAAGATATTTCATGGCCATGGTTTGGAAGAATTAATATTGTTAAAATGTCCATACTGCCCAAGACAATCCACAGATTCAATGCGATCCTTATCAAAATCCCAACAATATTTTTCACAGAAATAGAACGGTCCTAAAATTTGTATGGAACCACAGAAGATCCTGAAAACCCAAAGCAATATTGAGAAGGAATGAAGCTGGAGGCATCGTGCTCCTTGATTTCAGACTATTTTACAAAGTTAGAGTAATTAAAACATTATGGTACTGGCACAAAACCAGATACATAGATGAACAGAACCGAACAGAGAGCCCAGACAATCCCACGCACGTATGGTCAATTAATTTACAACTGAGTGGGCGAGAATATGCAGCGAGAGAGGCCGTCTCTTTGGTAATTGGTGTCGGGAAAACTGGACACTGCCCTACACCACACACAAAGAACACTCGAAATGGATTACAGACTTGAGTGTAAGATCCGAAACCATGAAACTCCTAGGAGAAGCTCCTTGACATCTGTCTTGGTGATGACTGTTTGAAACTGATACCAAAAGGAAAAGCAACACAAGCAAAAATAAGCAAGTGGGACGACATCAAACGGAAAATCTGCACAGCAAAGGAAACGATCCATGAGATGGAAAGACCACCTGCGGAACGAGGGGGCCTAATTGCAAATCCGGCATCCACGAGGGTCTGGCGCCCAGAGCTCACAAGCTCGACAGCAGAAAGACAGGGAAGCTGATCCCAACACGGGCGGAGGACAGGGACAGACAGACACTCGGCCCATGGTGAGAACGGCTAAAATGAACAAGTCAGGAAACGGGCAGGTGTTGCCGAGGGTGTGGAGAAAGGGGAGCTCTTATGCACGGTTGGTGGGAATGCAAGCTGGTGTAGCCACTCTGGAAAAGAGTCTGGAGTGTCCTCAGGAAGTTAAAAATAGAGCTGCCCTAGAAGCCACAAATGTACTGGGTGTTTATCTGAAAAAGACAAAAATACTGATTCGGAAAGATATATGCCCCCTTCACTGCAACGTTACTCATGACAGCCAAGATACAGAAGCAGTTTGTGTCCACCGATGAATGAATGGGCATAGAAAAACGTGTGTGTGAGAGACGGAGTATAACTCAGCTACAAAAAGAATGAAATCTTGCCGTTTGCAATGCTGTGGACGGCTGCAGAGGGCATCACGCTCAGGGACATAAGCAGAGATGGACAGATGCCATGAGGTGGACGCGGGCTCCAACAACAGCAACAACAGAGCCAAACTCGTGGTTGCGGAGAACGGGTTAGGGGCTGCAAAAGGTGGGGATAGAGAGTGGGAGAAATGGGTAAACTCTCTTGTTTTGCTTAAATAAGTTGAATTTAAAAACACGTGTGTACTGGATCACTGTTTTGAAAACTAGGAATTCTGGCAAAGAGAATGTTTCAAAGACCTAAATCCTAAATAAATGGAGAGAAGAGAATTGTGTTCATGGACTAGAAGGCTGAAACTTGTGAAGATGTCAGTCCTCCCCAAAATGATCAGAGATTTCAGGAGAATGTTTTGTAGCTGGACAGGGGCTGACACAGAGGAACCAGAAGGTCTGAAACAACTTTTATCAAGAACAAAGCAGGGGCGCCTGGGTGGCTCAGTGGGTTAAGCCTCTGCCTTCGGCTCGGGTCATGGTCTCAGGGTCCTGGGATCGAGTTCCGAGTCAGGCTCTCTGCTCAGCGGGGAGCCTGCTTCCCCACCCCCCATCTCTGCCTGACCCGCTGCCTGCCTCTCTGCCCACTTGTGACCTCTCTGTGTCAGATAAATAAAATATTAAAAAACAAACAAAGTGGGGTTTGGGAGAGCTCTGGGTGCGCAGCGGCAAGGCCCCCACGGGTGGAAGCAGTCAGCACGGACGCAGGGGGAGGTGGACGCTGCAAGGACCCCGAAGCAGGCCCACACGGGGGACCACCGTGCCAAGGGTGTGGAGAGTTCAGCGACGGCGGCAGCGAGGGGAAGCGAGCCTTGACCTAAGCTGCGCGTCTCCCACGAAGATTGGACGCATGTAGCTCTAAACGCACATCATGGGACCAAAAGCTTTCAGGAAAAAGAAATCTTTAAGGCCTGGTGTTAGGTGAGAAGGTCCCAGTGATGACGTGAAAGGAGCCTTCCGCCGGAGAACACATCTATAAACCGAATTTCATCAGGAATTCAAAATTTTGTTAACAAAATGAAAAGACCAGCTACAGACCCAGAGAAAAAATTTGCAAACACATACATGACAGCGGGTTAGATCCAGAACACGTAAAGCACTCGTGGGCTCTAAACGTGGTGTCTCTCCCGACTGGATGGGGCCCAAACGCGGGGCCGCCTGCCGGGGTAGAAGCCGGTGGAGCGGGAGGCGCACGAGTCCTCCTGACCCCACGGCAAGGGACGGCGGCCCGGGCCCCAGAGGGGAGGCTGTCCGCCCCGTGGCCGCGTGAGGGCTGTCTTGAAAGAGGGAGGGCCGGGAGGGCCGGCCGTGCACAGAATTTTCCCGTGTTTGGTAACAGTGCCTGGTTGTGAGCAGCCCGTCGGGCAGTTCGGCCCTCGGATATTTTGAGGGGGGTCTCCTGATGGGCTTAGCTGTGCTCAGCCAGGGGCCACTCAAGCCTGTCGGCCTGGTGCCGCCTCTACAGGACACCCTGAACTTAACACGAAGAACTCAAACAATCCGATTTTAACATGGGCAGAATATGACGCTTCATCAGGGAGGACGTGTGTGGGCAAATCAGCAGTGGGAAGGTGTCTGGCTCCCGGGCCATGGGTGCAAGTTAAAACCATAATGAGGTTTCACTGTGCATCCATCAGATCGGCCAAAATTAGAAACTGTGACATCAAATGCCGGGGAGGGTGCAGGGAAGCTGGAAGTCGCTCCAGAAACCGGCAGTTTGGAGCCCAGTGAGACATGACTTGGCCACATGCTGAGCGGTCTGTCCCTGGGTGAGACCCAGGCACCGAGGTCCCCAGCCACTCCTTGCAACCAGATCAGGAAGCCCCAGATGCCTTTGGCAGGGGCAAAAGGAAAAAGAAATCTTTAAGGCAGGCCATGCACCCTGAGGCAGGTCTGTACGGATTGACCAGGACTGACCAGTCCCAGCCAGAGGAGGGACTGGGATGCCGGCGATGGTTGCCGGGCCTCGTGCTTCCCCCTGCGTTGGGGAAGCCAGGCTCTCCCCATCCCCGGGGCCTTCTCCCCAGATGGAACGGTGACCAGAGGCCATCAGCAGTGGGGCTGGCAGGGGCAGGGCGTGACCCCAGGGGGCACAGGAGGGGTGCTGGGTAATTCTGACTGGTGGTGTTCCTGGGAGTCTATACATGGGCACAAAAATGGGGCGGTTTTCTCGTACGCTTGCAACAACTGACGACAGCTGCCCTCGGGAGCCACATCTCACCGTCCTGCCTCCTCCAGCCTTTGCTCCAGCCAAGCTCTGGGTCACCAGACTCTGACCTGCCGGGAACCGGCTGCCGGTGGGGAGAGGGCAGGGTTCAAGGGCAAAGTCCGCTTAGCTTTTGAGAGGGTGGGGGCCCACCTGGGCACACACCAAGTGGGGCCACAGGAGAGGGGATGACCCTGGGGGGGTGGCGCAGAGTGGGACCCTAGGTAGTGGGGGGTGGCTCCCCGGCAGGGGCCTGAGCTCGACACCCCTGAACCGCTGCTGGCCGTCTGCGAACTGGGGGTGGGCAGGACCGGCTCCCAGGGGATCCCTTGCCCAGGCTCCGTCACCTGCCGGGTGAGGTCCAGGTGGAGGTGGGTGGTGACTAGCTGAGGGGGAAGAAAAGGCAGGAAAACACCTGGCAGGCGCCTGAGCGACCGCAGTCCAGCTCTCTCCTCGCTGCAGCCGGCTCTCCGGCAGCCCAGGTGAGGGGCCGCTTTTAGTCTGGGGGGCTGTCCTGATCTGGGGGCACTGTCCTGGTCAGGGAGGGGCTGTCCTGGTCTGAGGGAGCCTGTCCTGGTCTGAGGGAGCCTGTCCTGGTCTGAGGGAGCCTGTCCTGGCCAGGGAGGGGCTGTCCTGGTCTGGGGGGTGCTGACCAGTCCTGAAAGGGGTGTTCTAACCACGGAGAGTGAGCCCACCCTCCTTGACCACGCACTGGGGGCCCAGGCTGGGGGTCTCCCAGTACTATATTCCTTGGAGATGGGGTTATGAGGTGGGGTTCCAGTGTCCTGAGCCCTGCCGTGCTCTGGGTGCTGGTTGGGGGCACAGGCTGGGCCCCCTCAGGGCTGGACTGACTGGCTCAGACCGGTCACCAACCCTCTGAGTCGCTGCCTTCCAGCCTCAGAGTGGGGCCTGAGCCCCCAGTCCCACAGCACGTGTGTGTTATGAGGCCCCTGGCGGGCTGCGGGGCGCGGTCTCCCGGGGGCCGCAGTGCTGAGGCTCCGGACTGTTGCAGGTGTGCCCTGTTCGGGGACGTTTGGGGCCTGGAGCAGACCCTACGGGGACCCTGTATGGCCCGCATTCCCGGCTCTGCCTCGGCCAGCCGCCCAGAGCCTGTCTGGAGCCAGCATAAAATCAGATTAGAGAAAGAGGTTGGGTTTTCGAACAGAAACTGGTGTCTTTGTTAAGAACCCTCTGACCTCAAGGTCCTTTTTCATCAAGAAAATGTGCTTGTCAGGGCCCGGCCGACCTCACTCACTAGAGCCCACGTGAGGCGGCCTGGCAGGAAGCAGCCATCCAGCTGGTCACCTGTCCCCACGGCTCAGGCCTGCTCTCGGGGCTCCCAGAGGGAACACGGTGCCCTGGGCCGCAGAGCGGGCGGCAGGCCGGCGGCCAAGGGAGGGTCCTGGGTTCTCCCACTTCAGTCTGGATCTGACCTGCCAGGCGGGCTCCTTTTCCTGGGAGGGCGGTGGGCGCAGGGCTGCCGGGAGAAGGTGGTGGGGTGCGGCTGCGCCGGTCCCCGATGCGGCATGGGGACGGGGCTCTTCTGGGCCCCATCGCCGCCAGCTCTGTGTGTCTCGGGCTAGCCCTGCTGCCTTGGGCAGGCCCAGCTCCCAGCGTGTGGTCTGCGGCCCTGCCCCCTGGCCCAGCAGGGTGTTCAGTGTCCCAGCGAGGACTGGGCGCCTCTCCAGGTGGCCGTGCCTGCAACCATGGAGTCTGGGTGCCCCCTGCTGCCCCCCTGCAGGCGCCGGCCCCTCATGGGGCTGACCTGGAAGAAGGGGGTCCTGGCGGCCCTGCTGGGGGCTGCGGTGGCCTCAGGCCTCACCACGCTCGTTCTCATCCTCGTGGAGGCCACCAGTGTCCTCCTGCCTGCAGACACCAAGGTAGGCACCAGGCCCTGAGCAGGGGGAGGGGGCTGGGCGGAGGCTGGCTGGTCCACGCCCTCCTGACCTTGCTGACACCTTCAGTTCGGGGTCGTGTTTGACGCCGGGTCCTCCCACACATCCCTCTTCGTGTACCAGTGGCCGGCAGACAAGGAGAATAACACAGGTGTGGTCAGCCAGGCCCTGGCCTGCCAGGTGAAAGGTTCGTGGGTAGCTAGGTCAGCGGCGGGAGGGCGGGAGTCCCCACGGGGGGCGGGCCTGGGTGGCACGGGCTGGAGTACCCTAGCATGTCACCGGCTTAAAGGGAATGTGGCTCAGAGAGGTTGAATGACTTACCCAGGTGGCCTGGCTGACCAAGGAGGTCCTGGGCCAGGGTCTGCGTGTGTCCGCAGAGAACAGGCGCCGCGCCTGCCCAGCCCTTGCCGCCTCTTCCATCTTCTGGAGGCTCCGGGCATTCCCGGTCTCGCGGTCCCGCCACTCCGGCCTCTCGCTCCGGCGCCTTCTTCCTCGGAGGTCTCAACGCCTCCTCTCCTCTCACAGAGGACTTGGGCCATCGAACTTAGGGCCCACCCGGGGAATCCAGGTTGACCTCATCTTAAGATCCTTAACTTAATGACATCTGCAGAGACCTGTTTTCCAAACAAGATCCCACTCAAAGGTCCCAGTGGCGAGGGCGTGTTCGTATCTCCTGGCGGGACACGGTCCACAGAGTCGCGGGCCCTCCCAGCCCAGCTGGCCCTCAGGCCTGGCGCCGCGTCCTGCGATGCTGTGTTTCAGGGCCTGGAATCTCCTCCTACGCCTCGGATCCCGCCCAGGCTGGCGAGAGCCTGGAGGACTGCCTGGAGGAGGCGCTGGCACTGGTCCCGGAGGCCCGGCGTCGGGAGACGCCCCTGTTCCTGGGGGCCACAGCCGGCATGAGGCTGCTCAGGTGAGGTGGGCTGGCTGCGGACATGTCCGGAGGAGCAGCCGGGAGGACGGCGGTGTGGACCCCTTGGGCCGGTGGGCAGGGTGGCAGGCTGCGGGTGTCCCCCCACTTTGGCAGCCGGCCCTTTCTGCCCAGCCAGAAGAACAGCTCCCAGGCGGGAGACATCCTCGTGGCGATCAGTCGGGTCCTGGGCCGGTCTCCTCTGGACTTCTGGGGTGCTGAGCTCCTGGCTGGGCGGGACGAAGGTGCCTTAGGTTGGATTACCATCAACTACGTCCTGGGCTTGCTGGTCAAGGTGCCATGGGCAGCCTGCGGTGGGGGCTGGGTGACGAGGGGCTGGGGGTCCATGAGGCTGGTTTCAGGACTCGGTGCTGCCTGTCTGTCCTCAGTATTCCTTCTCTGGAGAATGGATCCGGCCTCTGGAGGGGCCCCTGGTGGGCGCCCTGGACATGGGTGGGGCCTCCACCCAGATCAGCTTCGTGCCCGGAGGCCCTATACTGGACAAGAGCACCCAGGCCACCTTCCACCTCTACGGCTCTGAGCACAACGTCTACACTCACAGCTACCCCTGTTTCGGGCGTGACCAGATGCTGACCAGGCTCCTGGCTCGGCTGCTGCAGGTCAGCTGGCCCCCAGAGGAGGGAGAGGGGCGATGGGATGCCTGTGGCCCTGGGCTGGGCTCAAGGCCCCCTCCCTGTCCTCCCACAGAGCAGCCCCGGCCCCCTGATCCGCCATCCGTGCTACCACAGTGGCTACTGGGCCACGCTGTCCCCAGCGACCCTGTACGAGTCACCCTGTGTCCACACCACACCTCCCCCAGGCCTGGCCTGGAACCTCACTGTGGAGGGAACAGGGAACCCCGGGGCCTGCGTCTCTGCCATCCAGGGCCTCTTCAACTTCTCCAGCTGCGAGGGCCGAGGACACTGTGCCTTCGATGGGGTCTACCAGCCCCCCGTGCGGGGCCAGTTCTACGTGAGTGGGAGCCCTCTGCACGGTCCTTCCGGGCTCCCAGCCCCCAGCCGGAGCCCCAGGGGCCCGATGCCAGGCAGGCCCAGGGGGAGCCCTGGATGGGTGGGGGACTCTGGGTCTCCAGGTGTGTGTGGGGGTGGGCGGAGACTTTGCCTGGTTGGTGCCGGGGCTCCTCTGACCCCGGCGGACCCGGGGAATCGCCCCAGGGCAGGCACACCCAGCTTCCTTCCCCGCCCGCAGGCGTTCTCCAACTTCTACTACACCTTCCACTTCCTGAACCTCACCTCCAAGCAGCCGCTGGCCACCGTCAACGCCACTGTCTGGGAGTTCTGCCAGAGGCCCTGGAAGCAGGTGGGTGGGTCCTGGGACCACCCATCCCCACCAGCGCCCGCCCAGCACTCTGGGCTGCCGCTGCCCCCGGCACCGACCTCTGTGGGCAGGGCCTCGGCAGGACCGCGCCCCGCAGGCTGTGGCCAGCAGGGCTGGGGGGATGCCGAGGGAGGGGAAGACCCAGGCAGGGGACCCAGGGGCCCATCCTTGGGTGGGACCTGCCTCTGGTGGGCCGGGAGATGGGCGTCACCTGGCTCCTCACCTGCCGGGCCCCCAGGTAGAGGCAAGCTCGCCCGGGCAGGACCGCTGGCTGCGTGACTACTGTGCCTCGGGCCTGTACATACTCACGCTGCTGCTCAAGGGCTATGGGTTCAATGAGGACACCTGGTCCAGCATTGAGTTCCGGAAGCAGGTGACCACCTCCCGGGGTGAGGCCATCCGACGCAGGGCAAGGGGGGCGGTCGGGGACTCTGGGGCAGCGGCCACAGCCCTGACCGCCCTGCGTGTCCCACAGGTGGGCGGCACGGATATCGGCTGGACGCTGGGCTACATGCTGAACCTGACCGGCATGATCCCAGCGGAGCAGCCCGCCCGCTGGCAGGCAGAGAGCTACGGCGTCTGGGCGGCTGGAGTCGTCTTCGCCGTGCTAACTGTCGTGGCTACTCTCGGGGCCGCCGCCGTCCACCTCCTCCGGCCCCGGGACTGAGCTGGGCTGCCCCCCTGGCATTGGGGGGGCGCCGGGGTGGGGGGCTGCCCCAGCCTGAATGGCTGCACGGGCCAGAGCCTTCCCGTGAGCCCTGCCGGGTCTCCCTGTGTCGTGGGCTCTGCCCCATGGTCAGATGGCCCCACCCAGCCCTCAGGGTCACTCTGGCCAAGCGGGCTGTGTTGTGGCCTCCCCATCCTGGCCCCCCGGGTTCCCTTCTCCACCGCGCTTCCCAGACGGCAGGTGACTTCCTGCACAGACGCTGGAACACAGGGCCCCGCGGCACGCAGGGCTGCGTGATCTGTGGTGTCGTGGGACGTGAGGCCGCTCAAGCCCAGAACGGGGAGTGACTGCGGGGGCAAGAAGGGCTCCGGCTCCCTGGGAGAGGCCGGCCGTGGGGGTCTGGGAGTGGCAGAGCCGACGAGACCCCTGCTGTGGCAGAGGCCGAGGGACCGTCCACAGGCTCCGCGGCTCCTCCCAGAGTGGCAGCCCCGCCCCTACCCGGGAAGCCTTCGTCAGCCGCCCCAGCCGACAAGCCGGACTACAGACGACAGCTCCTGGGGCGGGGAGACTGCTTTATTAAAACCCTCCTTGCCACGGGACGGCTGCTTGTTTCACGGGGGCTCCGCGCCGGGTGTCGGGCTCGTCACACGTCCTGTCCAGCCGGGACCACGAAGCACTTGGGGAAGATGCCGACGCGGCCGTCACAGCGACCCTCCAGCCAGGCCTGGTCCACTGTGTGCGAGGGGGTCAGGGTCCCTCAGAGCGCGTCAGGCAGTGTGAGCTCACGCGATCTCCTCGCGCCCCGCGGCCCGCTGACCTTCACACAGCACGTCCACGACGTCCCCCCGCTGCAGGGCCAGGTCCTCGGGCCGCCGGGCGCAGTAGCTGTGCTGGGCTACCACCTGGTAGAGGGCAGCTCGGCCGCCTGCTCCCTGTGGTGGGAGGGGGCGCAGGGTGGGCAGGGCTGGAGAAGGGCCCTGGGGGTCCCTTGTGCCGCCCACCGGCCACCCGCGTGCTCCCGAGGCTCACCCGGCACTGAAGCTGCAGGGCCCCAGCGCCGGCCGCCGCGGCCCGCCAGGCCCTCTGCAGCGCCTCCTCCCCGGGGAGCGGGACCCAGCGGCCCTCGTTGCTGGGGTCTCGGTAACTGCAAAGAGACTCCTCAGAGTGGCATCGAGCGGGCGGGGCGTGCTGCTGGCGGGTGCTGACCCCTGACGACTGCGGGGCCGCCCCGGCCCGCCTGCTCACCTGAGCTGTGCGCGTTGGGCCTGGCAACCGAGGGCTTGGCTCAGCAGGGCCCGCAGGCCGGCCAGGTCCACTCCTCTCGGGACCCTCAGGGCCAGGGTGAAGGCACACTGCACGGTGACGGTCGCCAAGGACGCAGGTCCCTCCACGGCCGCTCCCTGGGGCAGAGCAGCAAGGCAGTGGTTGATCATGAAGGCCCGGCTCTGCATGCCCAGGGACCGGCTGGGGTGGCCTTTGAGCCACGAGGGTGGCAGGGGCTGGGGTCCCCAGGGCCTAGTCTTTGGGCCCCAAATCCCTGAAAAGTGGGGGTGACATGAAGGCCTGTGCCTCTTACCTCAGCACCCAAGGGATCCTCCGAAGGGCGGGGGTCCGTCTCCCCTGCCACTGGCAGCCCTGTGGAGGGCGACAGAGCAAGGGCTCAGGTGGCCACACCCCGGCTGGGAGGCCCAAAGTAGCCAGCTGCCTCCCTTGGGGCCGAAGAGGCTGCTCCCAGCTCCCCAGACGCCCGCCCACGACTCCCACCACCTCGGCCTCTGCCCACCACCTGAGGCTCAGGGGGTCCTTACCTGGAGGAACCTGTCTGCCGACCTGGTGCACACGGGGCCTCTGCAGGAAAAGCCACAGGCTGGGAGCGGGGCCAGGGGTGGGGGCCCCTGAGGTCCGCGCAGCTTTCCCCGGCCTGGGGCTTGTTGTGGCAGGCCCGGTGGAGAGGTGTGTGGCCGGGGAGTCAGCTGGCCAGCAGGGAGCCATAAGTACAAGCTGGATGGGGGTGCGTTCAGGGCAGGAACCAGGTCCCTACAAGCCTGGAGCCCATACTGCCCGGTGGGGGTATCCTCCCAGCGCTGTGGCCCCTGCGCCCCTCCCCACGCCGGGCCTGGGCTCACTCAGCCACCCACTCACTCACCTGTGCCCCCCGTCCAGAGCCGACCTCTGTCTCCACCTTAGGAGGCATCCTCGGACCGCAGGGGCTGGCTGTTCTGCAGGGGCCTGAGTCTCTGGCCCTGGGGGGCAGGGGGAGCCCCATTGGCAGGACTGGCCCAGCTTGTGCTTGTTCCCCCCCAACACAGACTGAGAGGAACCCCAAATGTGGAGATGAGGGGCCGTGGCCCTGGGTGGGGGCCTGCTCGATGTCCCCACACCCCGTGTGATGTGGAGCTGGGGTGGCCCCACCTGGGAGGGTCCAGTCTGGCAATGCCAGCCCACAACCCAGCGGCACCCTCCTCGAGCTCCCCGGTTCTGAGCCTCAGTGCTGTGTGCAGGCGTGGCGACCTGACGTCTCAACTCCCCTCTGGTGCCCACCGAGGCCTGAGTGAGGGTTCTGTGGGAAGGGGGCACAGGGCTCCTCGTCCTGCAGCAGGACAGGCTCAGGACAGACTACACGCAGGGCCTCTGGGCAGAGAGGGTGCGGGGAGGGCTGAGAGAGGCTCTGCCCTGGCCTCAGGGGCCACGATCAGGCCTTACTCCTGCCCCAACCAGAGAAACACGCACGTGCAGAGGAGACCCCCTCCTTCCTACCGTGCCGTGGCTCCAGCTCTGCGTTCGCCGCCCGCACCCTGAACCTGTGGGCACAGAACGGTGCGCTCTCAGGAGGCCGGTCCCCGGGGCAGTGCCGGGGCAGGGAGCCCCGGCACTGCCTTCCAAAAATGAGACTCTCCCATGCAACAGGCCCGCCACTCCAACTTTAGATCAGAGGGATGTTGGGGAGCCCCCGAGAAGGGCTCAGGGCATCTCCCTCCCTTCATAGGACAAAGGTCTGAAATGCCCAGGCCTGCAAATGACAGGCGAGAAGTCTGGGCTGGCTGGGAGGCGCCCTGCCCACCTGAGGCTGCCGAAGCTGGTCGTCCTCATGCTGGTCATCGGGGATGGCAGAGGAGACCACCTGGCGAGGGACAGCAGAGGGACAGCTGAGCTAGGGGCCCTGCGATGCCCGTTCCCAGCCCCTGCTGCCCACACCACGCTCCCGAGGGTCCCATCTGCCCAGGATGAGGGGGGCTGCCCACGCCTGACCGAGGACGGTCAGACCACCACAGGGGGTGTTGGAAGGCAGAAAAAATACGTCTCATCAAGGAAAATCCCTGTGCTGACAGTTTTAAATTCTTTTCGAAGATTTTATTTGTGTATTTCTCAGAGAGAAAGAGAAAATGTGCGCATAAGCCCAAGCAAGGGCAGAGGCAGAGGGAGAAGCAGGCTCCCTGCTGGGCAAGGAGCCCGATGCGGGACTTGATTCAGGACCCTGGGATCCTGACCCGAGGAGAATGCAGCCGCCTAACCGACTGAGCCACTCACGTGCCCCTTATTTCTAATACAACTTTTTAAGTGTCTTTACTTCTTAGAAGCTTGTACTGTGACAAACAGACTCCAAACTCACGGATGCGCGCAGCTCAGGGCCGCAGCTCAGGGCCGCCTCGCCCCTGCCAGGAATGTCTGCAAAGCCTGGGTGTTTGGGGCACATGACCTCACCAGCCCTGTACCTGGTCACACCAGTGCATGGGCCCTCGGTGACCTCGGTGCGTGCTGAGGCTAACACAAGGGCCACCAGCTTGGAACCCAATTGAGTTTTCCTTTGTGAGCCCCGGAGTCACTTCCTTGAACCCCAGCCCTGCTCTCCAGTGTTCTGTGATTTTGGTGGTGCTGCCTGGCCTGGCCAGCCGACCTCGACCCTCACCTGGATCTCACTCTCTGGAGCACAGATGCAGGGAGACAAAGAGACAGAAAAGCACAGGGAGAAACTGAGGCCAGAAGAGTGTGGCTGAGGTGGCGGGGGGGGGGGGGGGGGGGGGGGGGGGGGGGGGGGGGGGGCACTGCCGAAAAGCCGTGAGCTCCCTGGTCTGCAGCCAGCCTCCGCTGGGGGCTCTGCCTCCCGGTTCCGAGAGCCCAGGATCTGTGAGCTCCACTTGAAGACACGGCGCTGACCCAGGAGCTCAGGCACTCCGCCGCTTGGGAGGTGGCCCCGGGCCCACTCTCCTCCAGCCACCGAAGCCCTTCTGACCACACAGACCACACCGCGTGCGCCCCTGTGAGCTCGGCACCCCGGCCCCGAGCCCCTGCCGCAGGCGGTGAGAGGCCGCCCCCTCACCTTGGCCTTGCCCAGGAAATCCACTGGTTCCAGATGCTCCAGGTGCCGCCTGTGAGGCCGAAAGACTTCACCCCTGGGGACTTGCCGAGGCTGCAAGGGGACCTGCTTCTGGAGGGGTCCGGCCAATGCAGACCTGAGCGTCTCACCAGGGCTGTGGCCTCAGGGACCCTCCACCCACTTCTCAGGGGACCTGGGAAGTCCTTCCCCAGCCCCACACCCGGGCACACGGGCCACCTCCCTCTAGAAATTCCTTGGTCGCGTGGGACTGGGTCTTGGGAGCCTGCGCAGAGCCGATCGGACTGTGGCTCCGCGCCCAGCAGCGCTCACGGGTGGGGCGGCCGCTCTCCCCTGCCCCCTCACCTGCAGCTGGCCCAGGGCGGCGTGCAGGTCATCGCCGGCCCCCGCCGGCCCCTTCGAGAGGGCTTCCTCCAGGCTGCGGGTGGCCGCAGCCCAGAGCCCCAGCCGGCACTGCGCCGCCCCCACGTTGAAGAGCACCTGAGCGAGGCGGGAGATGACAGCCTCGCCGAGCTCCCCTCCGGCCGCGCCCCGGTCCCCTGCATCAGCCCTTCGGGCCTCGACCTCCCCCGCGGCCCTCCACCCCTCGCCGGCCTCGGATCCGGATTCCACCCCAGGCGGCGGCCCAGCCCCACGACCCGGCCCCGCCTCCAGTCTCGCCCCGCGCAGCTCCCGCCGCTCCGGAACCTCCTTCCAGCCCCGCCCCCACCGCTCCTGGCCCCGCCCCCGCCGCTCCCGGCCCCGCCCCGGCCCCGCCCCCCGGCCGCGGGGAGCTGAAGCGGAGCCGCCCGGCGCGTCGCTCTGGGCTTCTCGGTCCCTACGTCGCGGCAGGGGTGCGCGCTCCGCCGGCGTCCTCCCCGCCCGCCTCACCCCTTTCCGCCCCCGGCCTGACCCCTTTTGCGGCCCCTTCCACGGCGTGCGGCCCTGCTCAGTGCCCTGCTCTGGGCGCTGTCCCCGGAGCCCTTCTCCGTCCTGTCCCCTCCGTCACGCCCGCCGCAGCGAGAAGAGACGCGCGGGGTGAAGGCCGTCGCCGGCGGGACGCGCTGGGGGCAGAAGCGAAGGTGCCCGGTGCCCCCGGAGCCGCCCCGGCCCGCTGACCCCTCCGCGGCTGCGGGGACACGGGTGCTCGGCCTCGCCAAGAGAAACCAAGCCGCGGCGCCCGTCCCCATGGCCTGCCGGGGCCACCACACTCCCGGGGCCGGGGCCACCCTCTGGGGATGCTGTCTCACGGCTGGTGGGGGTCGCCCCGGGCCAGCTCTCCAGGCCCCGCCCTGCACTGTCCCGTGCCCCCGCGAGGCGGGACCCTGATGGGCTGCGGACCCCACCCGCAGGGGCTTCCCCACAGTTGTTGGTTGCAGTACAGATGGTTTGGAGGAGCCTCCAAGGCACATGTTTCTGGGAGCGCTGCGGGTGTCCTCTTGATCCCCCTCCCTGGTGCCAGCCACACAGAGAGCCCGGGGTGGGGGCCCACGGGCAAGCCGTGTGTTCTGACCCCACCGGCCTCTCTCTGCTGACTCTGACCCGCCCTGGACCTTCTCCTGGTGGCCTCCCACCTCTTCTGCCCCTAAGCTTCCTTGGGTTGAAAGTGTGGTCAGTAGGGGAAGTGGGGCGTCTCAGGCCAGAGGGAGCATATCGGTCAATATGGCCCCGCCTATGACAGTAACAAGACAATGGGAGCCAGAGGGCGAGGCCTGAAGGGGCACCTGGGCCTTCTGCCCCCAGACAGAGCCCCCAGGGCCCGGGGCTGGTTCCCCGCCCCGGAGGCCAGCTCCCTGCACGGGTGTGGCGCGAGCTCACCTCCCAGGCCTTCAGCTTGAACCGCAGGCCCAGCTGCGTGTAGTCGATGGCGGCGTTACCCCTGAGCTGAGCCAAGGCCAGCTGGAAGTCAGTCAGGGCCTCCTGGAACCTGCAGGCAGTGGGGGGTGGGGGAGGGCTCAGCGGCTGCAGGGAAGGGGCCAAGTCCTGCCCCAGCCTGATCCCCCACCCCCCCCCGCACCCAGCTCCACGGACACCTGCTAGGGGACAGTGGTGGCCACCCAGGTCCCAGCACGGTAGGCATTCGAGTCCCAACCAGCCGGTTGAGGAATCCATCAAGAGCTGTGGCTGTGGGAGGCAGAGAGGGCACCAGGCCGGAGGTGACAGGTGACGCCAGCTCTGATCCAGCTCTGCCTTCTGGAAGCTGACCCCCTGCCCGGAGCCCCTGTCCACATCCCAGACCCTCTTCCAGCCCTGGCTGCGTAGAGAGCCCTGAGCACTTCCCTCCTGTTTCTCAGGACTCCCGTTCCCTGCGGGCCGCCCTCTGCAGAGACCTGCTGGGCGCTCCCCAGCCCCCGCTGGACTCCCCATCTCCCACAAGCAGGCACCCCCAGAGTAGGGCTGCTGGGCATGGAGCCTTCCGTGGGGCTTGTCCTGGGGGCTAGGTGGGGGAGGGGCAAGATGAGCTTGTCCCGCAGAATGTTTCCTTCTCTGGGAGGGACGGCAGTGCAAAGAGCCCAGGCAAGCACTGAGGAGCCCAACCACCTCTGTGTCCCGGGACACACCCTTCCTGCAGCCCTGCTCTCAGTTTCCTCATCTGCAGAATGGGTATAATCGCACCATCTCTGCTACCACAAAAAAAATGGTGAGGAACAGAGGAGGGGATGCCCATGAGAGCACTCAGAACTTCAGCATAGAGACAAGCCTCTTCATGTGGCCCTGCCCGTGTCTGGCTCCAGCGCGAGCACAGTACCCTCTCCAGGATTCCCTAGGGCTGCAGAGGAGGGGGTTGGCAAGAAGAGGTGACCCATGGGGAGAGAGGGGGAGGAGGAGCCTACGAATGGACTTTGCAGAGAAGAAGGGCCGTCAGAGAAGAAGCCAGGCACCCCTGTGCTCACCTCTCCAGCTGGAAGTTGGCCACTCCTCGCTGGAAAAAACCAACAGCCATGCAGGCGTCCTTGGTCACTGCTTGGTCAAGTGCCTGGGGACAGAAATGCCCATAGATTGCCAAGGTCTGCAATTCTATCACTCCTGTGTCACAGACACAGTCCAGGCAGATGACCAGCGGCAGGGGACCAAGGAATTCCACGGGCCCCAGGACAGCCAGCTGCGGACAGAAGTTTCCTGCCCCGGTCCTAGGGCGTCCAGAGCTTGTGGCTGGGCACCTGCATCACCATTCAGTCTCCCTTGGTGCCACGACCAGAATGAGCCTGCGTTCCTGAAGTGCAAAGAGCACCATGAGGTGGTATCCCAAAGCAACCTGTCTGCCATGAGGACAAGGGGAAAGGGCAGCACATTAATAAGTTACCTCTGGGGCACGGATTACGTAAGATTTTTGCCTTTTTAAAATCCTATTTCTGGGGGCACCTGGGTGGCTCAGTGGGTTAAAGCCTCTGCTTTCGGCTCAAGTCATGATCCCAGGGTCCTGGGATCGAGCCCCGCATCAGGCTCTCTGCTCAGTGGGGAGCCTGCTTCCCTTCCTCTCTCTCTGGCTGCCTACCTGTGATCTCTGTCTGTCAAATAAATAAATAAAATCTTTTTAAAAAAATCCTATTTCTGATAGTTCATACAGGATGACACACTCCTTATCTATTAGAATGAGAAAGATGGGTGCCTGGGGGGTTGAGTTGGTTAAGCATCTGCTTTCGGGTCAGGTCATGATCCTGGGGTGCTGGGATCGAGTCCCGTCAGGCTCAGTGGGGAGTGGGCTTCTCCCTCTTCCTCTGTCTCTTCCCCCCTGCTCATGCTCTCTCTCTCTATCAAATAAATAAGTAAATAAATAAATAAACTCTTTTAAAAAGTATTAGAAGAACACAAAAGTCTTAGTATGTGTGTAAAGTACGGCTTTTCCCTTAACTTCATTCGAACGCAGTCGGCCGACCATCAGTTAAACATGGGCAACAGGAGGGGCACCACAGTCTTACAAATCTGGGCAATGGGTGGGTTCCTGCAGAGCTGGGGTTGACCTAAGGTTGAAGGCATTGATGTGGGGGGGCACTCAGTGCCCGAGAGACCCATTTGTTTGTTACCCTAGGACACAGAGCAGCCGAGGCAAGGTCGCATAGGGTCCTACCAGCAGACTGTGGCTCTGGTGAGCCCTGCCCACCCTGCCCTGCTCCTCAGAGAGTTTTATTAATCGTAGCCGTTCCACCTGCTTTTAGAAATCTCCATATTTCCGGCTAACGTGCCCATGCTATTACTTAATTTTATTGACTTTGGACAGTCTTCCCTCTTTTCTTAGGGTCAAGGATTTAATACCATATTCTGCTCACCATCTCTGTCCCCTCTCTAGTTAAATCACAGTTTATAGGGGCGCCTGGGTGACTCAGTGGATTAAAGCCTCTGCCTTCAGCTCAAGTCATGATCCCAGGGTCCTGGGATTGAGCCCGCATCGGGCTCCCTGCTGGGCGGGGAGTCTGCTTCCTCCTCTCTCTCTGCCTGCCTCTCTGCCTGCTTGTGATCTGTCTGTCAAATAAATAAATAAAATCTCTAAACAAAAATCACAGTTTATGAATAAGTGATAAATGGATTGACCTTATATCTACTATTGGCTTAGCTACCTGGTGCCGGTGACTGTACTCCCTTTCTTGGATAACACTTTAAAACTTAAATTGTTGGGGCGCCTGGGTGGCTTG
The DNA here is from genome assembly GCF_922984935.1 of Meles meles. Classification (NCBI taxonomy): domain Eukaryota; kingdom Metazoa; phylum Chordata; class Mammalia; order Carnivora; family Mustelidae; genus Meles; species Meles meles. The sequence continues at coordinate 521,607 of NC_060076.1, forward strand.
GAGGGTTAAGCCTCTGCCTTCGGCTCAGGTCATGATCTCAGGGTCCTGGGATCGAGCCCCACATCGGGCTCTCTGCTCCGCGGGGAGCCTGCTTCCTCCTCTCTCTCTCTCTGCCTGCCTCTCTGCCTGCTTGTGATCTGTCAAATAAATAAATAAAATCTTAAAAAAAATAAAACTTAGATTGTTACTGAGAATTGTCGATTCATACGCACATGCAAGAAAGGACAGAGGAGCACCCCCGTACCCTTTACCCAGGACCCCGCCCCCACCCCCGTGAGATGCTGGTATTGATGCTCTCCTAAACATCTAATTCTCTTTGCATTTGTGTCATTTTCCAGGTAGCTGCCTGATCGTCTCAAACACTGCGGGATCCTGGTTCCTTCTGTCGGAGACGTTTGGGGACCCGGGAGATAAGCGGGGGGGCTGCATTTTTGTATGCATCTGGGAATGTGCATCACTTTGAAGAACACGAAGTGTTTGAAGGGAAGAGAGTGGTTCTGTGCTGCCCTCTCAGCAGAGGAGCTGTGTGTGCCCACGTGCACGCCTGAACTCCTGGTTCTGTTTTGGGGAACAGACTGGGGGAAAGGTGAGCACTTAGATCTGGGGTCTGGGTGCCAGCCGGAGAGACCTCCTCTCCTTCCCATTGCCACCGGTGTCTGATGAAGTCCCCGCTCTAAACTCTACACCCTGGGAGGCCGCACGCCCCTTGCAAGCAGGATCCAGCCTCCAGCCGGTCTCTAGGTGTCAGCACCGCAGTCCTTCCCCGTGACCACAGAGTCTGGCACAGGGTCACCATCTCGAGGAGATGGCGAGCGGCCGCCCCCCCTCATGCCCCGAGCTCAGGGTGGGGTCCCCCGACTGCACAGCTCCTACCTGCCTTCGGTGTCCACTGAGGCAGAACACGGGGGCATCCCCAGATGACCGTCAGGAAGAAGGGACCCGGGGCCCACCCCTGCGGCTGGGTCTGTCGCACCCTAAGTAAGGCTCCCCAGAGCCGCTGCCCCAGGGGCGGGTCTCTTCGACCAACCGTGGGCGCCGGGCGTCCGGCCCCCGCTCACCCGCAGCGCGGCCTCCGGGTCCCCGGCCAGCAGGTGCACGCAGCCCACGTTGAAGCACATCCTGGCGGGCGGCTCCGGGTCGCCCGAGAAGAGGCGGAGGGCGCAGCCCCAGTCCCCGCGCGCCACGGCCTGCACGCCCCGGTGCCAGTCGCGCACCCGGTCTCCCGGAGAGGCCATGGCGGCGCGGACACCCGCCGGACTCTGCTTCCGGCCCCGAGCGCGGCGGGCGAGGCCGACGGCCTGGCGTCCCCTGAGGGGTTGGGCGGGACCACCGGGGGCCGAGGGCCCGGAGACCGCGTGGGGAGGTGGGCCCCGCCCCTCGGAGGCCGGCAGGGTCGGGACCGGGACGCTCCGGGGCAGCGCGTGGACTCCGCGAGCCTCCCGCCGCCCCACGGCGCCCCCTGGCGGCGGAGCGACCCCGCCCCCGGCCCCGCCCCCGCGACGTCCGGCCCCGCCCCTTCCCCCGCGTCCGCGACGTCCGGCCCCGCCCCGGCCCCGCCCCCGCGCCGTCCGGCCCCGCCCCTCCCCCGCGTCCGCCGTGCAGCACCGGACTGGCGCCGGGAGCCCGGGGACAGCCGGCCGGGCCCGCCGCTGCCACTGCTGCCGAGGCCGGGCCAGGGTTCTGGGCGGACCCCGCGGGCTCAGGTGAGCGACTGCCGGGGCGGGCGCGGGGGCGGGCGCGGGGTCCCCGGGAGGCCGGCGGGCAGGGCAGGGCGAGGCCGGCAGGACTGTGGGCGCCGGCCCGGGCTGTGCCCTGCAGCCGCGGTGGCCCCGAGGACCTCCTGCCCCGAGAGCGTGGAAGCTCCGAGAGCCGCGTGCGCGAGCCCTCCCTGGAGGTCCGAGTGGCCGGGGCCGCGGCCTTCCCCGTGCCCGGCCCCGCTGACACCGCGTGACACCCGTGTGCGTCCTGCCCGCGCTGGTCACTGCTCCGGCCCCGCTGACACCCTTGCGCGTCCTGCCCGCGCTGGTCACTGCTCCGGCCTCGCTGACATCCGTGTGCGTCCTGCCCGCGCTGGTCACTGCTCCGGCCCCGCTGACACCCGTGCGCGTCCTGCCCGCGCTGGTCACTGCTCCGGCCCCGCTGACACCCGTGCGCGTCCTGCCCGCGCTGGTCACTGCTCCGGCCTGGCTGACACCTGTGTGCGTCCTGCCCGCGCTGGTCACTGCTCTTGGCAGAACAGACCCGGCAGGTGCACTAGCAGGTGCACAGAGATGGACAGCCTGGGAGCAGGTCCCCAGGCCAGACCCAGGGACAAGCCCCTGCTGTCCCAGAGTCGAGTGTGCAGTCAGTCCCTCCTGTAGGGACTTCAGGCCCTGAACGCCCCCGTCCGCCCTCACCTCCAGTCCGGGTGCCGCGGTAGGAAGGGTCGCCGGCTTCCGACGACTCTGCCGTTGCATGTGCTGATGTCATAAAAGACTTTCCGCGCCTGGGGGGCTCACTGCAGCTCTTGACTTCCTCGCTGCTGGCGGTCTCAGGGTCCTGGGATCAAGCCGCACCTGGGGCTCCGGGCTGAGCATGAGTCCGCGCCCCCTCCCTCTGCCCCTCCATTCCTCCCCTCCCCCCATGCTCTTGCCGGGTCTCTTTCTCTCTCTCAATTCAATAAATACTACTTTCCCAGCAATCCGTGAGTGACCAACTATGTGCACGTGGCCTTGCCAGGGTGACACGTGAAATGAGCCATCACAGCCCCAGCCCCAGAAACGCTCCCGTAGACAGGCTCTGCCCTTTCATTTACGTACGAGAACGTGCAGGGGCGGCTTGTGTCCTCTGCGACGTCAGCCGGAGCTCGGCTGTAATCGTGACCTGACTGGCCTTTGTCGGCCACCTTCTTCCCCAGTTGGGCCTGTGGGTCCTGGGACCTGGGAGCCACTCTGCTCCCTTCTGGCCGCGTCTCCTCCCTGTGTCGCCGGGACCAGCTCTCTGACCCTGCAGGCTTCCTTAGCTGAGGAACTGGGGTGCTGAGTGCTGGCCTGGCGCACCTGTCAGGGCTCACGCCTGTGGCGTGCCCAGGACGGCAGCTTCCTCAGTAAACGTCTGGGAGCCTCTGCCCTGAGGACCTGCTTCCCCACCAGGGGGGCCTGGGTTTCCTGACCTGCTGGCCTAGAGGTGTGTGGTACCCCGGGAGGATCCTGTCCTTCCCGAATCCCCCCATGTGGACATCCCTCCCACTCCCGACTCAAGAAGGCAGCTGTGCACACAGGAAACGGCCCACGACTCGTCCCCTTTCAGGTTCAGAGCTGGGACTGTAACCCTGGGAAAATTTTAGCACACCTCTGCAGGCCTCTGTGGTGGTCAAGGGCTTCCTCCTCCGTGGGCACCGGGCCAGCAGTGCCCGCCCCTCTGCTCTCCCGGACCCAAGCCGGCACCGGTCACCTGGCCTTGCAGCTTCGAATAGAGGAACGTGTTGCTCCGGTCCCCGAGCTCATTTCTACACGCGGCCCTTCCAAAGTGGGTGTCTGTCTGGGCCAGGACTGGCAAGTCAGATACAAGACGGTCCCCCAGCTGTGCAGGGCCCTGCAGCGTGGCCACCCCGAGCTCCCGGGCCTGTCTCCGCGCGTGAGCTGCAGACACGGGAAGGCGGGAAGCCGGCCTGGCGGAGAACCTCAGAGCAGACCCACCGCCTCACGTGCCGTCCGGTAAAGCTCAAGGACCCGTGAGAAAGAGCGGAGTGCGCGTCGCTGAAGTGAACACACAACACCCTGAAGCACGCGGGTGAGTCCTGGGCGCCAAGCAGAACGGGGAGAGAGACAGTGGGTCATTTCCAAGGGAGGGAGGAGCCGGCCCAGCTGCCCGGGAGGTCCAAAGGAAGCAGGGCGTCTCAGAGGGACACACAAATCCCAGGAAGCCTGAATGCAGCCAGAGAAGGAGGAAATCGCACCCAAAGAATGGAAGACACCAAAAGGAAAACGAGGGACAAAGAGAAAAGCTTAATTAAATAATTAAATCAGAAAGTACAGAATTAGACCGAAAAATAGTCCTTTTTTTTTTCAAGGTTTCATTTATTTATTCAACAGAGAGAGCGTGAGCACAAGCAGGGGGAGGGGCAGAGGGAGCAACAGGCTCCCCGCTGAGCAGGGAGTCCGATGCGGGGCTCGATCCCAGACCCTGGGATCATGACCTGAGCCGGAGGTAGACGCTTCACCCGCTGAGCCCCCAGGTTTCCCTGAAAAGTAGCTCTTAAAAAGACCAGTGAGGGGTGCCCGGGGGGCTCAGTCCCTGAAGTGTCTGCCTTCGGCTCAGGTCATGACCCTGGAGTCCCCGGATCGAGCCCCGCATCAGGAGTCTGCCTCTCCCTCTGACCCTGCCCTCTCATGCTCACTCCCTGTCCTTCTCATTCTCTCAAATAAACAAGATCTTTAAAAAAAAAAAAAAAAAGACCAATGAGACACACTTCTGAGGAGACTAAGGAAAAACAGGACCGGGGGACACGACTCTCAGTGTTAATGGAGGGGACCGTGTATTTGCCCCATCCGCGGTGACACCGCGGTCACGGCGGGAAAAGCTCCTTGAGAAGCGGGATGACTGCCCAGCAGTCCAGCCTGTCCCAGCAGCCCAGCAGGAAACAGGAAATCGGAGCCGGGCACCGAGCATCAGAGACCCACAGGCTGTCAGGCTCCAGCCGCACGGGCGGTGGGCGGCCCCCGCTGAGCCTGGGGACCGCACAGGCCAGCCTCGTTCTGGCTGCGACCCCCAGAGACCCGGAGCAGGACCCCGCAGTCAGGCCGCTTCCGCTTCCTGCGCCTGACCCCATGCGGGACGGTCAGGGGTCGTTCTGCTCTAAGCCCTGCGTTTGGGACCATGCGTTCAGTGGCAGCGCGCAGCCCCCGAGCGGTCAGCGCTGCGGGCCGCATCCTGAGGGCAGAGCCGGGGCCGCGGGCAGCCCGGAGCAGACCATGCGGTGTCCGTGGGGCAGGCTGCCTCCCCACGGCCTGGCGGGGCTCTCGGAGCAGGTGGCCCCATCTCCTTCCCGAAGCTAAGGTTTCCTTGGAGTATAAAAATCTTTAAAAAGGTTGTAAACTTTATTTGAGCGCGTGAGCGCAAGTGGGAGCGATGGAGGGAGAGACTCCCCCAGGCTCCGCGCTCCGTGCAGAGCCCCCCACGGGGCTCCATGTGCCACCGCCCGAGACCAGGACCTGAGCCAACGCCAGGGACCCACGCTGATCTGACTGCACCGCCCACGCACCCCACGTTTAACTTTTAAAGTATCATTTGTGATCTTCTTTGTTGGTGACTATGAAGTGCAGTGTGTTCACTGTATAACATGTAGCAAATACAAAACAAGAAACAAAAATGGAAGCGTGGCCTGCCCCCCCCCCCCACCGCCGATGCCTGCGTGGCTCCGTGTCCGTCTCGTACTGACAGGGCCGTGGTGTCCTGTGGCCCACGCCGTAGTGCAGTGGCTTTCCGTCCAATACAACTGTGTGCCACGCTGTGAGGTCCTTTTTTCCCCATGACATTAAATGTTTTTGTAAAATGTTTTTAAGTAGCCATTCATCATTCACGTGATTTTACCCCATTATTGGACAGTGGGAGGCCTGCACCGGAGAGGGCAGGGATCGGGAAAGCCCGGCTGAACGGTGGGGCCAGTGACGTCTGGCTCCTGCCCTCTCCTGCTGACCCCTGCACCCTGTGGGAAGGGTCCCAGGAGAGGCACTCCAGCGAGGCCCCCAGACGGGGCTAAAGCCGACTTGGCCAACCGGAGTGACCCTGACAGTGTGCACGCCGTGGTGGGGTGCAGCCCGGAAGCAGGGGGGCACCTCCCACAGCTGCTTAGAGGGACCCGCACCCCCCACGTGGATCTCTGGAAAGGTACTTTCTTGTGTTTTAGATTTTTAAAGGAAGGAGCAACTCTTAGGTCAGTAAGTTAAAAATCCCTCCCGGGATGCCTGGGTGGCTCAGTGGGTTAAGCTTCTGCCTTCAGCTCAGGTCATGATCTCAGGGTCCTGGGATCAAGCCCCGCATTGGGCTCTCTGCTCGGCGGGGAGCCTCCTTCCTCCTCTGTTTCTCTGCCTGCCTTTCTGCCTGCTTGTGATCTCTCTCTCTCTGTCAAATAAATAAATAAAATCTTAAAAAAATAAATCCGTGCCACTCGGCTGGGTGAAATGGAAAGGGACAGACGCCGAGGAGCCTGTGTCGGCAAGGCCGTGTGCGGTCGGGCCCTTCATGCACTGTGGCGGGAAGCAGTGTGGCGGACAGCGTGGTGTCTTCTGGGCTCAGCCCAGCCCTTTCCCCCGGGAACAGGCGGCTCGGACCCACGGGAACATCGGTGTGCGACTGTCCACGGTGGCCACAAGGCGGAGCCCAGATGAGTGTGGTCCAGCCGTGGGAAGGAGTAGATGCCAGCAGGTCCCACAACGTGGGCGGTGTGAGCGTTCACAACAGGCAGAAAGCGGGCTTGGGGTTGCCAAAGAGGAGAGTGTGGGGAGCAACAGCTAATGGGTACGGAGTCTTCTTTTTGGGGAGATGAAAATGGACTGGCAGTTGGCAGCGGTGATGTTCCCTCATACCTAAATATGCTAAAAACGCTGCGTTGTGCTGTGTGTTAGATCAATAAAGCTTTTAAAACAGTCACTGAGGCGTGCGCCCAGACACTTAATTCAGTTTGCAAACCAACTGAAACAACTTTCAAATTAGCATTCTTGTTGAACCAGACACATGAGTGGCCCCTGTTTTCAGAGGTCCAGGCTGTGCCCCCCACCCTGCGTCTCGGGTGCAACCCCAGTTCCCCGCATTTGGAATCTGGGGGCAGCAGAGGGAGTCCCCAGTGCTGCTGTGCAGGGTGGTGGTTGTGTGGTTTCGCACCTGCCGGCTGCTCCGCTGAGGCTGGTGCGCCCGGCAGAAGTGTGTGACCCCACGCGTGACTTTAAATTTTCTAGTACGAACACTAAGAACGCAAAAGGAGAAGGTGAGGCGCTGTTGGCTGACTCAGTTGGTAGAACACGTGTCTCTTGATTGCAGGGTCATGAGTTCAAGCCCCAGGGTGGCCAGAGAGCTTACTTATAGAGAAGTATAAAGAAATAAAGTTAATAATATATCTTAACTCCAGGGGTGCCTGGGTGGCTCAGTGGGTTAAAGCCTCTGCCTCGGCTCAGGTCATGATCTCAGGGTCCTGGGATCGAGTCCTGCATCGGGCTCTCTGCTCAGTGGGGAGCCTGCTTCCTCCTCTCTCTCTGCCTGCTTGTGATCTCTGTCAAATAAGTAGTATCTTTTACTTATACATACGTACACATACGCACACACACGTGTGTTTATATGTATCCTGACTCCAGTACTCCCCGAGTATCTTCGCTTCCACCCGTAATTGATACAAAATCAGCGCTGAGACATTTTATGCTCTTACCCCGGGTACATTTTGCACTTAAGGCAGGACGTGGCTGACTGTGGGACAGCGCAGGGCCAGGAGGGGACAGGGCCTCCCTGTGGGGACGACGGCATCTGGAATCCGGGGCTGCTGCCGACCCCTGGCTGCCCGTGTTCCTGCACCGCGTTCCTGTGGGGCACGCCTTGTCCGTCACATGGGGTGGCCCAGGAGGGCTGGGTGCGGGTGTGGTGGCCCGGGCGGGAGTCACGCTCTCGGAAGGGCTCTGGCACGGTGAGGCGGCAGCCCCCCCCATCACCCTCTCCCGGGCCTCGGCCACCTGTGATGAAGGGCACGGGAAGCACCTGTGGGAGCCGCACAGCCGCCGCCTCTGGATTTGCAGAAAGCAGCGGAGGACCGCGGTGTAGGAAGCACGACCTGGCGTCCAAAGGAGAATGCTCTGATGACCTGTTTAAAGGTCGCCTCCGTGAACCCGAATGTGGAGGAAACTCCGTCGTGTGCCACGGCCAGCTCTGCTGGGACAGGCGGACAGCGGGGCAGAAGGCTTGAAGCACCTGGGAGCCTGGTCCTCTGGGCTTCCGGCAGGGTGCCAGGCTTGGCCACTGTGTTCCTCCCATGCACAAGGCCTGCAGTGGGGAGACCCGGGCCCTGCACTCCTTTCCCTCCTGTGGAACAGAGGGGACAGCCAGATCACAGCCAGTGCTGGGCAGGCGCCGTGAGCCCTTGCTCTGTGGTTCTCAATGCCCTCACTTAGCCCACGGTGCCCGCCTCACGGTGTGGCTGGACCGGGACCCCAGCCTGGGTGGTGCTGATGCCGGGGGCTCTGTCTGGAGGGTGACCCTGCTGAGGTGCCCTCTTGCCCCCGGCTGGGCCTGGCTGGGGGCTGGGTTCCAGGAGGCCGTGGGGCAGGGGGCTGGAACATCCAGGGGCCCCCGGAGCATCCCCAACCTACAGCAGGTGCCGGGCGTGGCCTGGGTCAACGTCAGAATGAAAACAGCCAGTTGTCTTACCGGCGAAATGGGTTTGCTGGGGAATGGCACGGGAATTGGAATTCAGGCCAAGCAAGCGATGGCAAGCCCACAGGCGAGTCTGGAGAACACAGAGGAGGTCCCTCGGAGGGCAGTGAGGGCTCGGGGCGCCCGCAGCTTCTCACTGAGTTTGCAGGGCAAGGACGGAGCCGTCCCTCCTCGGGCTGAGGGGGTTCGTGGAGTGGACGGTCATCTCGTCCAGCCGGGCAGCACGGCCAGACGCTCGGGCCGAGAGCTCCCCCTGCTGGCCGCCTGGCTCCATGGAAAATGAGGTTTCCTTTATTGGGTTTGAAGCCGCCAGGGGGTCTGGCTGAGGGCACCGCTCCCAGGTGGGCACCCAGTTAAGCTCCTGGGGCCCAGCTGTCGGAGGAGGCAGTCTGTCCTGCCCCCTCCTGTAGGTGGGGGCCCGGGGCACCCCGCTGTGGGGCAGGGGCAGGGGGCGGGTGGGCTCTCTGAGGCCTGCATTCCGATGTGCGGCTCTGTTTCCAGCAAGAAGAGTCATGAGGCCTGAACAAGTTGTTCGTGTTGACTGTTCGTTTTAAATGGCAGTTCCAAGGCTTCCAGGAGGCCGTCCCGGTGGGCTCAGGAAGGCTGTCCCTGGGAAGGCCTGGTCTTGGTGTAGCCTCCAAGCCCTGAACTGCATTTTCAGCTCAAGACAATTTGGACTCCAAGCAGATTTTTTTTCTCTTTAAAATGAGGTCAATTAAAACAGTCGGCCATGGGGTGAATTTGACTCTGGTCTTTGCCATCTCAGAACCACGTGGGCTTGTGGATTTCGGATTCCAGGCTCCGGAGCAGAACAAAGCTTGTGTAAAGAGAGCTGAGCTGGGTTTCCGGTGGCCTCACCCTTTCCCAAGGAAAAGAAAGGTCTGGGTCTGTCTACCTGCCCTGGGGCTCACCCGAGGACACAGCCCAGCCCCCCCACCTCTGGCTGCCACACTCCCCAGAGGAAAGGGGAAGGTAGTCGGGGGCAGATCTTGGAGTTGTAGGGGTTTCTCCCCTGAGGTTAGGAAAAGCCCCTCTTGCAGAAAAGAGCCATGTGGTCCTCTGACCCCTTTGCAGGCTGACCAGCAGAGCGGGTGGCTGCCATGCAGAGGAGGTCATCAGGGTCATGGCTGTGTGGACAGAGCCTGGCCCCAGGGGGTGAATGGACCACAGGGCAGCGTTCCTTCTGGGGCGACCTGACTTGCAGGGCTCAGAGGGACCTTTGCCCTGCACTGATGCTGGTCGTTATAAGTCTGATCAGAGCGAGGCTCCCTTTTTAAAGAAGAGCCCACAGGCCCACACAAATGTGGGGACAGCCAGTGAGATGGGGGTGGCCTGGGGGTCTGGCTCTGCTTGGGGAACTGTGGATGGGACATGTCTGCGGGCCCACTGCTTCCACTTGAACCCTTTTAGCAGCCCCCAGAGTGGCCTGCAGCTCGGGGTAGCATAGGGAGCCTGCGGTGGGGCCCAGAGACGGAGGCCGGGAAGAGCCACTCTTTGAGGGGGCCTCCGTCAGCCCTGCAGGTGGACGCTTGGCCCTTGTTTCTGGAGAGCCCCCCCTCATGCTGTTTACTCTTCCCCACCCCCCATCTTCGGTCCAGGGATGCCCCAGCATGCACGGGCCTTCCCCGCCCCAGCCAGGAACTCACTGCCCCTGGGGGGTGGACCCTGCCAGAGGGGCCGTTCGGGACCCCTTCTGCACCTGCTGTGAAGTGTCAAGGGCTCCAGAAGTGCTGAACAAGGGCGCCAACACTGCGGGCCATGCAGGCCCTGGTCTTGCTGAGGCTTGTGGGCAGCTCCAAGTCGGCCGCACGAGGAACTGGGGTCTGGGTCAGGCACGTCTGCTGGGGAGAAGGACGCGCTAGAGGCAGAAACGGGCGGGGCTCCTGGTGGCTTTTCAGAGAGGGGCCCATGCGACGGGGACTGTGTCCAGCGTCCCCTCCTGGGGATCCTCTGGCGGGCCCAAGAGTCATCCTCTGACCTGAGGCCAAGGGGCCAGAGGTCTTCTCGGCATGACCCACGGAGGGCCTAACCCCCAGCACCTCAGAATGAGATCGTATTTGGAGATGGGTCTTTCAGAGGTAATTAAGGTAAAATGAGGTCAGTAGGACGGTGTCCCTTGTGAGAAGAGGAGAGTGGGCACAGACACAGGAGAAGACGGCGTCTGCACGTGGGGGAGGCCTCGGGAGCTGCCCATCCTGCCAACACCTCGATACTGGGCTTCCAGTCTCCAGAACTGGGAGAAAGTGGATTTCTGTTGTCGCCGCTTCTTGTCTGTGGCGCTTTGCTTTGGCTGCCCTAGGAGACCCCTACTTCCCTCCAGGGGCCCAGTCCGTGGGCTGGGGACGGGGGTCGAACGTGCACTGTGGGGACCACCCCATCCCACAGCCCTGTCTCTTCGGCCGGGCGCCCGCGGATCCGGGCTGTGGCAGGTGGAGACGTGCAGAGCCCCAGGGCAGGTGGGAGTGATTTCCAAGGGGAGAAGGTGCAGGCCACCAGCCCTGAGGGACCCCGGTGCAGAGCCCCTGCATCTTCTGCCGCGTGCGGTGCGCAGGGCGTGTGTCCCGCGGGAGGCGTGCTTGTGGCGAAGGGCCGGGACCACGGGCGCTGGCCAGGGCCACTTCCCCAGCTGCACTTGAGGCCCATTCAAAGGCAGCAAAGACGTTTTAAAGATGGCTTTGCCGTCTTCGTAAAGGCAGAAGCACATACAGAGGCAAAGAGAAGGGAAGAGGAGCGAGGCCCCGTGGAGATGGGAGGCCGCTGCCGAGGGTCGCCCTCTAGCCACCTGGGGGCTTGGGGTGCGGGGCAGGGGGTGGCCCCCAGCCTGGCCACAGCGCCCAGGGCAGCTCCAGATGGCAGACAGGGTCTCAGGAGGTTTTCAGGGGGAGGGGTCGGGGTCGGACCCCGGCCCTCGGGGGACTTGGGCTGTTGCCGCCCAGTGCCCACCCGCAGATGAGGACGGGGGCATCTCCTCCTGGCGGATGGGCCGAAGCGCGACCTTCAGGGCCCAGGCCCAGGTACCTATAGTGCGCCCCACGTTCCCAGGGCTCCCTGTGCCGGCACCCAGGCAGCCGCTCTGTGTCCCTCTCGGTCTCCAGACGCTTGGGCAAAGCTTCTGAGAGGAGAGACACACCGGGTGAGTGGGAAGGGGGGCGGAGTGTGCAGGGAAACAGACCAAGTCGTGAGGTCCTCTGCGGCAAAAGGAGAAACGACTCCTGGTTAGTTTGAAATGAGCGAGTCAGTGATCGTTCTGCAAAATAAAGTTCAGGAAGTCCCTGCTGAAGGCAGAGAAGGGGAAAGATCAGAAAATGAGAGGTTCTCCCAGGAGCGCAGTGTCTAAGAACACTCACACCACGGGGCACCGGTGGGGCTCAGGGAAGTGGCTGCCTTCGCCTCAGGTCAGGATCCTGGAGGCCCCGGATCGAGCCCCACGTCAGGCGCCCTGGTCGGGTTGGGGGGGGGGTCTGCCTCCCCTGCTCTCTGCTTGTCTCTATTGCTCTTTCTCAAATAAATAAGTAAAATCCTTAAAAAAAACACCACACACAGAACAGTCCTTCCGGCCCAGGGTGGAGAACAGGGAGGCCAGGACATTATCAAGGAAAAATAAAAGACACGTCCCAGCACGGAGAAACGTAAGAGCCCCTGGCAGACCCCACGCCGTCCCGCCCTGAGACACAGTGCTGTTAAGGGGAGGCCCTTCGTGAGGAAAAGACAAGCACCCTGTGTGATGTTGGGAGTCAGGTGGCTTCAGAACTCTGGGCACCAACACGAGGGCCTAGAAGACAACGGGGACCATCAGCGTCCCATATCCGGGGGCTGGCCTGCAGCCGAGAGCTGCGGCCCAGTGAGGACACCTCCCGACAAGCGGACACTTGGTGAATGTTCTCCCGGGAAGATTCGGGAGAGTGCGCTCCTCTGGAAACAGGAGGAAAACAGAAAGGTGAGGACTTGGAAGTCAAGAAATGCAGGACACACCGAGAAAGAGAAGAGAGAAGAGGAGTCCCGTGCCACAGGGCTGGAGAGCTTCTGTCCAGACGGAGACGGTGGACAGTGGCTTGAGACGGGGTGTCGCTAAAACCGGGTGCTACACTTCCCAGCTTGTTCAGACCCGCAGAGAGAGGGACGGCGGTGCTGTCCGAGTCCCATCGACCACGGCAGCGCAGAACAGCCTGCTTTGTCTTCTCCCCCCCGAGAGGACCATCTCCGGTGACCTGTCCTCAGATTCACTGACTCATCTGCCATCTCCAGTCAGAGACCTCTTTATTTCAGTTATAAACTTTTTAAAAAAATATTTATTTGACAGAGAGGGACACAGCGAGAGAAGGACACAAGCAGAGCAAATGGGAGAGGGAGGAGCCGCCTCCCCGCCTGGATCATGATCTGAGCCGAGGGCAGACGCTTAACAACCGAGCGCCCCAGGCGCCCCTTCGCAAACACTTGTAATAGTTGTGTTTATCTTTGATAAATCCCACATCTGAGCCATTTGGAGTTGCTTTCTCTTATCCGGATGGTTGGGGTTTTTTTTTTCTGCCTTGATTACGGGTCCTAGTTTCCTGTGTCTTGGCAGATCTTGTGATTTGTTTATTACATGTCGCCTGTGGTGAGTGAAGCACGTGGCAGCCCTGGGTTCTGTTATGTTCCTGTGAAGAATGTTGACTTTTGTTCCAGCAGGCAGTGCATTTCTAGCTGATCACCTTGAGCAAGTGAGCATGGCTTGATATTTCGTTAGGGTGGATCTGTGTCTTGGTGGGACTCGACCTACAATGTGCCCAATGTTGATTTTCTTGGGGCTTGGTTTGAGATTTTGGCAGGACAGGTCAGAGTGGGGCTCAGTCTAGGCATTGTCCTAAGGCACGGCCTTTCTGGAGTCTTGGCTGGTGTTGGCTGGGCTGGAGTCTCACACACCGGCAGGGCTGGGGTGCTCGTGTCTCTGTTACCCACTCAGCCCCGAGGCCGCCGTTTCTGGGGGCCCTGGGCTCCTGCTTCACTCGTACGCACTTGTGGCGGCTGCGGTCGCTCCTCTTAGGGGGCCCTGTCCCACACAGGCTCGGCTGCCTCCGTCACCTGGAGGGAGGCTGTGCTCTCTGGACCCCGGGTCAGTGGTCCGGGCCGGGAGCTTGCCCCTAGGTGGGAGCCGGTCCCCCTAGGGCGTTGGGTGTCCTGCTGTCAGGAGGTGTGTCTAAGCGGTTCCCAGCGAGGGGGCGGCGCAGCCGAGCACCCCGTGCGGCCGGAGCAGAAGTCCGGAGCGAACGGAGCAGGAAAGGAGAAAGCACCACGGCACACACGGCTCAGCGCTGGGAGGTATTTCCACATTTTGCTCGTGTGTCTGTAAAAGGCCAGAGGAGGGCTCTCACAGAACGGCTGTAGGCGGGCGGCCCTGGGGTGCGAGAGGGAACTCTTACCTCCACGTTGGTCAGTCACACGCCAGACTGGAAGCTAAACCGTCAGCACATGGTTCAGAAATACGAATGTGCGCCCGGGGGCTAAGTGGGCCAAGCGTCTGCCTTCGGCTCAGTCATGATCCTGGGGGCCTGGGATCGAGCCCCACGTCCGGCTCCCTGCTCGGAGGGGAGCCTGCTTCTCCCTCTGCCTCTGCCGCTCCCCCTGCTTGTGTTTCCTCTCGCTGGGTCTCCCTTTCGGTCAAATAAATATATAAACTCTTTAAAAAGAAAAAGAAACATGAATGTACTATCTGAAGGGACACCTCAGAGGGCTCCTGGAGTTTTGGGGGACGAAGCTGAGCGGCTGCCCTGAGCCTGTGCTCAGGGGTTACACGGGGGCCCTGCCCGACTCACCACGGTGCCGAGGAAGACCGCGTCCGGGAACAAAGTCTTCACGAGGCCTCGCATCGCCCATTAAAGGAGGAAAACCAGCCGTCTCCATCCGTGCAGAGAAGCGGATTGGGGAGGGTAAACACTCGCTGGGCCCTGGGTGTAACCGCCTGACCCGACTGGAGCGTTTCGAGGCGGGAGCGCTCCTGTGGGTCATCACGGCACGCCTGCCTCTGCCTGCAGCTCTGAGCGGCCCCGGCCGGCAGGGGGACCGAGGCTGCCTGGGCCCCCGCGCCCGGACAGCGTGGGGACAAGAGTGTGAGTATCGCTCGTGGCACAGAGTATCGCTCTCCACCACGTCCTCCCTCCTCGAGCTGCCTGTCGCCTCCCTGGCCCCACCTTGAGGATGGACCTGCCAGACGCAGTGGGACCCCACCGGCGACCCTGTTGGGACCGAGGGCTGTTCTGCGGGTGAGTCCGTGTCCCCGATGGGCACCACTGGGCAGGGCCGGGTAGCGGGGACGTGTGAGGAGGGCAGGCGTGTGTGCTGGCTGTGTGACGGCATGTGGCCGTGGGGCTGTCTGTGCACGGGCAGCCCAGGCGGAAGGCGTCCCCGTGCTCCAGCCTCGTGTGGGGCGTGGACGCCAGCACGCAGATGGCACGGCCTTCCTGGCCTGAGGGCTGCAGGAGGCCCTGCTCTGTGCCTGTGAAGGGGGCCACCGGCTCCCAAGGTGCACGCTCTGTGGTCTTGTTGTCCCCAGGTGGGCTGCCTGCTGGCCACTGGCTTGCTCACTGCCGGGGACCGTGTGACTGGACCAGCTGCACAGGGGAGGACAGAGCCCCCCATGGCAGTGTGGGGGGACCGGTGGGAGGGACGGGAGTTGCTCTGAGTCCCAGCACCGCCCGCCCACCGCGTCCCTGGGCTGGACTCCGGCGCTCCTCTCGCCAAGAAGCAGCAGGGAGGGGGCGGGGTGTGTCTGACAAGCAGGGGCCTGGGTCAGCTGCCAGCATGGGAGCCCAAAGCCGCCTGCGGCACTCCTGCCCTACGCCCAGGCCTGGGGTCCTGGCCAGAGCTGAGGGGCCTGTTTGGGCCCAGAAACCTCCTCAGTGGGGAAGGGAGGCATTTTTCTTTGGTGACCCTGGATGTGGTCTCATTTCTACCCTAAGAACTGGTCCCACAGCCCAGCCTGACTCCTCTGTTCTGGGGGCCATGGTCTTCACACGCGTACCACAGGGCCTCCTGGGTCATCACTTCAGGGGTCCGCCCTGGCTGTTGAGCCAACCGGCAGCCAGAGACAGGCGTGGGGATCTAGGGTCTGGAGGGCAGGGACCTGGGGTGCAGCTGGGGCCCGCAGGCTCGGAGGTGTGCAGGGACTCTTCTGGCCCCTCCCTCAGGGCCTCCCCCCGGGCCCGGGCCCGTCCCCAGGGGGCTGCATGTAGGGTGGGGCTCCATGGTCGCACCTGTCGCACCTGGCCGTCACTGCGGGAGCCTCAGCCTGACGTGTGCAGGGTCTCACCCTTGACCTGCTGGAGCTAGCAAAGGGACAGGCCACCCTGAGAACAGACACAGCCTCCCCCGGTCAGACACAGCCCTCCGGGTCAGACAGCCCCCCGCTCCATCAGACACCGCGGGGTGCCGCGGGGTCCCCGGGCCGGCGCTGTGTCCAGCCCGGCTGGTGAGGCCAGCCTTGGGAAGGTCCCTGCGGGAGGCCTCGGGCCAGAGCCGCTCTCAGCGGGGGCACTCGTCTTTCCCCGGGGTCTGGGGGGCACCTCTAGGATGCTTCTGCCCCCTCCACTGGTTTTGCCACAAGGATCTTCCTCTTCTGTGGTCCCCGGGACGTGACAGCCCTGAGACCCTCGGGCCTCCATGGGACTCCCCTGGCCTGTCCTGTGGCAGGCGTCAAGGAAGGATGAGAGGGAGGAACGGGCCAGTGAGGACAGAGGCCTTTTCCTCTCCACCTCCGCTCCCCAGGGGCCAATAAAATATCCTCCAATGGGAACATCAGCTCAAGGGCTGTTTCCCCGGAAAGCGTGGCCTTTGTGGGAGCAAATGCAGCTGAACCACCGGGTCAGCAGTTGGGGTTTGCAGGCCGCGCTGGGTTCCCTTTCCTTGCGAGTTGCACAAGTTCCTTCTCTGTGCACATGGAGGGCAACAGCTCCAGGGAGCCCAATCCCTCCGTCGGATCCCCACGACACGGGCCCCCCTCCCCGGGGCACGCCGTCAGCAGAGCTGGCCCCTCCCGGCATCGGGTGTTGCGGGGAGGGTCTCCCCCGGCCTCTGGGGCTGTGGAGCCATCCTCTGGCTGTGACCTGAGAGAGCCTGTGAACCCAGGCGGCACACACTTTCCTCGCGGTGTGATTGTGGGAAAGTTACTCAACCACTCTGTGTTTCCTGGTGTGAGAGAGACGGTCGTAGGCCAGCCCGTACCCCCCGTGTGAGTACTGAGTACAAGCCTGCCTGGGAGGGGTCCGCTGTGACCGTTGTGGTCTGGGATCCACATGGGATCGATTCTGCTGTGAGATAGGAGGTATGCGCCCGACTCGTGTTTCTAGAAGCGCATTCAGGGAACAGTCGTCTCCCACCCCCCAACGACCACGTGCTGGGCTCCCCTGTGTTTTGGGTTCATCTCCAGCTTTCCGCTCCGGTCTCTGTCCGCTCATGAGCCAACAGTTCTAGCAAACACGGCTTTACGGTGATTCTCCCGCGGGACCAACAGCCCAAGTTGCTTTTCCCCCTCCCTCCCTCCCGCCCTCCCTTCTTTCCGACACCAGGAGAGCTTGTTTGGTTCCGCAGAAATCCTGTATTCTCACTGAATTTTGCTACGCTGGTGGTTGGCCCCAGGGTGTGGACCGACCGGGGCTTCTCTGCCGCCCTCCCCCAGCGGCTCCTTCCCTGAATGCGGCTTGGCCCCCGGTGGCTACTTCTGATGAGTCGAGGTGACCATGCCCGGAGCCCAGGTGCCTGCCATGCTCTGCTCCTGACCCGCAGGATTAGGACCATCGAAATGACCCGTGTGTTTTGGGTAAAAACAGGAACACACCTCAGGGACAGGGTTTGCCTTCCTGTTGGCTCTTTTGTTCTTAGCTGTGCGTTTTACAGAATAGCTCTCCCACGTTGTTCCTCTTTTTTAAACCTAAGCGTTTCATCGTCTTAAAGTCCTGTTGTTAGTAGGATCCTTTCTTCCTGCAGATTTTCTAACTTGTCCTTGAAATTGGGCGGTTTCCGTGTTTTCATGGGCACAGTTCACCCGTGTGGATGCCCGTTGCCAGAGAAGCTCTCCAGGCGCGTGGTGACCTCGCCAGCACCGGGGCTTGTCTCTGTGTGGACGCCGCGGCTTGTCAGCACTTCCCACAGCCAGCCTGTTGCTTCGGGGCGCCTGGGCTGGGGGTCCTGTCTTGGGGGCTCGTGATTTGTTGGAGGAAGCAGGACGGCAAGGCCTTCTCATCCCACTTCCCAGACGGGGTGGCCCCCACAGGAGACCTTATCCTGCCTGTCGGGTGGGGGTGCTCTGCAGGGTTTGGACTTGGGGGCTTTGAGGAAGGCCCTTTCTCTTTGCCTGTCCCCTGTCCTCACCGTGTCCTGCTCGGGAAGGGCTGCGCCCACTGTCATGCCCTGAGGAGGGTAGACCCTGGAACCCAGGAACGAGAGGGGCAGAAATGTGATCTGGAGAGAGTGGCAGTCCCCACCTTTGCCAAGGAACCACGTGCCTGTGTCCCGGGAGGCAGGACGTTGCCGACCCGCAAGTCGTGTGGACATTCCCGCACCGGGCGCTGCGGAGGACGGGGCGGGAGACGGCATCTGGGATCTGGGTCTGCGGATGCGGCCGTGCCTGGACGCCAGCACTCTGCAGCTGCCCGAGGGCCGGCAGGGTCAGGATGGCTGTCCCCGGGGTGGAGGTGGACACAGCAATGACGCGCAGAGATGGTGGGTCTGGATGGGCAGCCGGGCTCGGCGCGTCCGGCACTGCCCCCGGCTCGGGCCGAGTGGGACTCCAGCCTGGCCACGGGAGCCTCTGCGGGTCCTGGCCTGGGTCCCTGGAGGAGAGCGGGGCCTAGGCGAGGGGGCGGCAGGGAGACCGCGTGGGGGGGGCCAGTGTGTCCCGCACAGCCCAGCCCCGCCCGCCACAGCCCCTGCTCCCCTGAGAGGAAGGCCCGCTTTGTGCACGTTCCCTCTAACCCCGGATTCCGGACGGGAAAGGGCAGGTGATCGCTGTGCTCGCCTGGCTGCTGGTTATTTCCTAGAACGGGTCTGCGTCGTGGGGTGAGGGCCACCGAGTCCGCTCAGCTCTCTCCCTCCTGTCGGCTCCTCAGGAGCCCCTCCGGGCAGCTGGCGGCTCTCGGTGTCCGGTGGGCGCTGCGGAAGCAGGAGGATGGGGGCGCGGACGGGGAGGGGGGGTCACTCCTGTGCCTCCTGGTGCCCGGCCCCCGCACGGCAAGACGCACGTGCTGGATGGCTGCTGGTGGGGACAGCCTGTGAGGCCCACATACTGGACGGAGAGGAGCAGCCCAGGCTGTGGGTGCAGAGGTTGGACACCTGAAACCGAGCTGCTTTTTGGTGTCCCCCTGCACAGAGCCTCCTGCCCCGTCCCCACCCTCATGGTCCCGGGATGGGGTCAGGGACCAGGCACAGACCAGAGGCCCCCAACCTGCTGTCTGACCCTCTCAGTAGCCGCAAGATGTCAGGATGAGCGTTAGCTGGGAACTTGGGCTCGGCCCGCCTCCCGGCCTTGGGGGGGCGGTGAGGGCCCTGCCAGGCTACGGCGTGGCTGATGTCCATCCTATGGACAGAGCCCCTCGGCACCAGGCTCCCACGTGCCCTCCTCAGCCTGGCCTCCTGCCAGAATCCCCAAGTCAGAGCTGCCGGGACCCTGGCCCTCCAGGTCCCTGCAAGGTGACACTTGGCTTATCTGTCCCTTCAGACACACACCTCCCGACCGCCTCCTTTCTGTGTCTTTGGCTGGGTGTCCGCCTGGGAACCCTGCTCAGCCTAGGGGTCCTCCCTGCCCCACCCACATCTCTCTGGCCGCCAGGCCATGTCCTTGCCACGCCCCACCCCACCCAGACCTGCCTCAGGTCCCCTCCAGCTGCCCCTTGGGCTTCCAGGGGTCTTTCCGAGGCCACTGGAGCTGGTGACCAAGCGTGGGCACACACAGCTGCCCCAGACACCGTCCCCAGCTCACCGTGGAGCACCCGTCAAGGCCCAGACCGCAGCCTCGAACAAGGCCAGTGTGGTCACTGCCCAGGAGGGACAGACTGCAGGTCCTCAGCTGGCGGCAGAGCCCCGCTGCGGGGGCCGGGCAGGGGCGCGCCCAGGGCAGAGCTGTCGGGTGGGCCCGTGGTCTCGGCTGCTGGCCCCTTAGACAGCGGGACGGCTCTGGCTGAGGCCCAGGCAGGACATGTCCTGCAGTTTCCTTTTAACTAGTGGGAATCTTGTCTGAAGTTGTATTTTTCAGGAGACCTCTCTGCCCCGAGGTCCCAGGATGTCCTCCCAGAGGCTCTCTTTGTCTTTCACGGTCAGCGAATGCAGGCGTGAGGCCAGCGATGCTCGGCGTTCGGGCCCTCGGTGGGGGCACGGAGTTCCTGCCCTCCGCAGCCGCCCAGGTCACACATCAGGGTCCCTTGAGTGCCCACTCGGGCCCTGGGTCTTTGCGCTGGCCCGTGGCTGCCCCTTGCAGGCCGCTCAGCCTTAGCGAGGCAGTTCTCGGCGCCGGGTGGGGTCGTCTTGGCGGACCTAGGACGCAGCACACGCAGGCACATCCACCCAGCCCGCCGCGGAGGGTAGGACGGCGCAGCGTCTCCTGACCAGCTGTGGGACGGGCGACAGCTTCTCTTCTTTAGTGTGTGGAACGGCCCTTCCCTCAGGAGGTCTTTTCATTTTTTTCTCAATGTCTCACGGGTTTTGTTTTGTTTTTTTTTTTTTGCATAAATTTCTTTTGTTAGGTTTATCCAAGGAAATTTGAATTTTTTTGCGCTGTTGTGATTGTTTGTAATGTTTATTTCTGTTTGTTCCTTGTATACGGGGCAACAGGGGGTTTTAGCATTGGCCTTGTGTTCCGTGTCCAAGCTACAACCAAGTAACCCTAACCCTCCCCTTATTTACTCTTCACGGACGCACTTGCAGCGGGGGCGCGGCGGAGGGAGAGACCGACGCCCAAGCAGGCACGGGGCCGAGCGCAGAGCTCGACTCAGCGTTCGACCTCGCGACCCGGAGACCATGACCCGAGCCGAATTCAAGAGTCGAACACTCAACCGACTGAGCCCCCCAAGCGCCCCTAATACCTTCTTTTCAGATTCTGCATGTCCTTCCACAAAATTATGTTTCCAGTGAGAAGTGATGTTTTACTTTGTTAAAAGATTTTATTTATTTGTCAGAGAGGGAGCACAAGCGGGGGAGTGGGAGAGGGGAAACAGGCTCCCCACCGAGCAGGGGCTCGATCCCAGGACTCCGGGACCACGACCTGAGCTGAAGGCAGAGGCTTAACGACTGAGCCCCCCAGGCGCCCCTTTGTTAGAGACTTACCCTTTCTAGAGCAGCATCAGGCTGACAGGAGAACCCAGAAGGCACAGCAATTGCCCGTGTCCCCACCACGCACGGCCTCCCCCACAGACACACCCCCTCCCGCGTGCGCTTCGCATGGCCCTGCAGACGCGCTGGGACCCGAAGACCACCGTGGCCAGTGGGGCTGTCCTGCGGGCAGGGTGCCCTGTGTGGGCGTGGGTGGGGTGCGGGGACACGCGTCTGCGGGGCGGCCTCGCACCCTCGGGTGCCCCGCCGGCCTCTCCCTGGACGGCCCGTCCTCTCGGGAGTGAGGTGCCTGCGGGCCCTCTCTCGGCCCGGCTGCTCGTTCCTTCTGAGCGCGGAGCAGACTCCGCTTGTGGACGGACCGGTTTGTCAGAGCGGAGCGGGGTGCGGGCTCCGAGCTGCCGGGGCTCCCGGCCGTGTTCCGCGGGCGGCCTCGGGCTGGCCCCGTCTCCCGGGGAAGGCTCCCAGCCGCCCGCATCAGGGTCTGTGCCTGCTGGGGCCTTTCTCACAAATGTCCTTCATCTGGGCGATGGAGTTGCCTCCATTCCGAGTTCGCTGGGTCGTTTCCTAAGTCAGGAACAGAAATGCCCTTTACGAAATGTTCTTCTGAGGCTGCTGAGAGCGCCCGGTTCTCGCCGCGCTCCTTCCGTGAGGCCCGCGGGCCTGTTTCTGGCACGCACCCAGCGTGTCCCTCTGTCTCCCGCGCCGTGCGTCAGTCTCTGCTGCTGTCTGGGCCGGGTGTCCGGGTCTGTGTCCTCAGGTGGGCGGCTGGCCCCCCAGGGTTTGGTCCGGGTGTCCCCGCCTTTCCCTCACGAGCAGCCCGGCGGCTTGCTGTTGTCCCCGCAATTCTTGGGTGGATTTGTGGGTGATGTGCCCCGAGCTCCTAAGCCCCAGTAGGACCTGGGGCATCTGTCGGTGACCTCCCCTCCCCCAGTGTGTGGGCGCAGGTCCTGATTCTGATCACATGAGGGGCACGGCCGTGTCCTGAGTCAGAGCACGGCTTCCGCCAGCTCCCTGGGCTGGGGCCGGACTTGGGCTGGTCCGGCAGCCCTGCTGGGCCCTGGGCCCTGTAACATCCTCATGGGGCTGGAAGTCTTAGGTCAGACAGTGACTGGCCCTTCACTTCAGGACTCGCCCGGTGAAGAGGGTTTTCTGCAGCCCGGAGGCCGTGGTGAGCCCGCAATGGCCGTGCAGGGTGGCCCTGCCCTGAGGTCCAGGGGCAGGTGCCCATAGGGGTAGGGCGGGCCCTCCTGAGGCAGCCAGGGGGCGCTGGTGGCTGTGGGTGACTCAGAGGCCACTTCCTTTCCCGCAGGCCGCAGGCACCGTCCCAGGCCGGCTCCCCCCACCGCCCGCCCTGGCACTGACCTGAGACCGGGTCTGAGGGCACAGCTCCTCTTCCAGCACGAGGGTGAGCCCAGCTTTCCCTGGCGCTGCCGTCCCGGTGGGGTTCCCGCCTGTGCTGGGGACGGGAGCAAGCAAGAGAGGACCGGGGCTGCGGGTGGCCAGCCTGTGTGGGACGCCCCAGAGGCCGGGGGAGCAGGGCTGGGCAGGCAGAGCCCGGGACCACTCTAGGGCCTTGCCCGGGGCTGCGGGCCAGACTTGGGCCGTGGACGGGGTGGGCTGTTACACGGCACGGAGGGCGGCACCCTGACGGTCAGTGCCGCGGGCTCGGCCCTTCTGTCCGCTGCCCCTTTCCTGCTCTACGGCGTGGCCAGTCCAACCTCCGGCTCACCACCGCTGAAGCACGAGGCCTGGGTCTCCCCCCAAGCTGTGGGCAGAAGCCCGTCCCAGTGAGCACGGCAGGCGGCCAGGCCACAGGTCCCAGGGAGGCATCCGTGGGAGCCCCTGGCCGTGGTCTGGGCGGAGTTGGTGGGCCCTGCACAGCCCTGTCTTCTCCCCCCCGGACCCACTTCCGTCCCTGCAGGCCCTGCAGACGCCGTGGTCCACGCGGGAGCTGGGGCAGGTGAGCAGCGCGCGGGCCGGGCCCCTCCTCCGGCCTCAGGGGCTGCCTTGTCTGAAAGTTCGGGCAGATGCGTGGGGGCCGGAGCCCCGGGCTGACACCCACTGGACACCGGTACACACAGGCCCCTGAGGGTGAGAGCACAAGGCAAGGGCCTGCGGCCACCACCTGCTTCTGCACAGCACAGACCCAGGGGGCTGTGACCACCTATGTGCCCCGTGAGGCCGGGGTGCTCACTGTCCACGCTAGTCTCGGCTCGTGGCCTCCTGTCCCGGGGACAACCTACTGGCCACGGAGAGACGTGTGTGGCCCTGGAAGGGAGGCTGTAGTGGTCTGTCATGGCGCTCGGTGGTCCTGCCGTGGCCTCGGCCTGGAGGGTGACTTTGCCTGACCCGTGGGCACCTCTGCCCTGCACTGTGCTCCCAGAGGCAGCAGAAGGATGAGGTCAGCCTGGTTCCCAGGGAGAACGGACACATCAGGATAAGGCCCATGTCTCGTGTCTTGCCCCCTGCTGCTATCAGAGTGTGGGCAGGGTGCCCAGGCCCGGCCGAGCTCCCTGGGGCGGGCGTCCCGTGCAGGTGCCTTCCAGGAGGGGCTGCGGGCTTGTGGACAAGGAGCGTCTGTGAGCTGTGGAGGCTGCGGGTGCTCCCAGCAGGCCCAGGGCTGGCTTTGTGGCGCGGGGACCAGCATCTGGCTTGACAGGTCACCCACGGTGTATGAAGGGGGACAGGCCTGGGTTCCGCGGCAGCCATCAGCCCCCTCTCGACTGCACGCACGGAGGCTTGGAGTGGTTCTCCCCCTCAGCTGGAGAAAGCCAAGGTTTTGGCAAAAAGCCAAAGCTCTTTTTAACGTTTGCCTCCCGTGGCTTTGCGCCAATATGGAGGCGCTGCAACTGTGTGGTTTGGTGAACCGGCTTCACGGGTTCTGCGCGTCCACGGTGTCCCCTGTCCCGGTGCGCACGTGGTGTTGGCGAGGTTTGTCTCTGCGCCCGGCTCAAGGTGAGCTGACCTCATAAACTGGGTTGAAAGCCTTCCTTCTGTTCCCGTTCCCTGGAGCCGCTGGTTCCACAGGAATTCCTGGTTCCTGGAGGGTCTGGAAGAGCGCAGACCGTCCTGCCTTGCCGGGCTTGAGCCGGCGTTGGGATGACCGTTTTGGGGGCTTCCCGCTTCTGGTTTTGCCCGAGGAAGCGGCCACCTCTCCCCTGTCCTCATGTCTGCCGGCTTGAGGTTCCTCGTCCGAGACTCTCAGATGCGGGAGTCGAGGGCCTTGGGGTTCCAGCTCCTCTGGCCGGCGCCACTGTCTCTTCCTTCCCAGGTGCTCGCTGACAAGTGTGCCCGTCCCACTACAGTCCCGCGTCACAGGTCTCTGCAGGGAGGGCTCCGCGGCCCATCTTTATGACCCTCGTGAAGGCATCCCCATAGGCCGGCGTGTTACTTATTCCCAGTCACACGCACGCTGTCAGATCTCCCACACAGGTTTCCGTCCACGAAGGGGCGCGTCTGTGTGTTCTCACTGCCCGTGCCGCAGAGGCCTGCAGGGGGGCGGGTCCCCGTGTGCCCAGTGAGTGTGCGTGGCAGGGTGCTCCCCAGCCAGGAGCAAAGCTTCTGCCCGAGGGGCGCGTGCTGTCTCCCCCGGGTCCGCTTGCCAGAACGGGGCCAGGTGGGTGGGCAGCTCAATCTGAGCTCTGACACCGTGATGGCCCAGGGGCCAGCGGCAGCGGGCGGAGGGTCCCCGTAGGAACCTCGAGGCAGTAGGGAGGCCACGAGGGGCACCGTGCCCTGCGGGCCAGCCCTGCACAGGAAGCTTCAGGGTCCCCCACAGAACAGGACAGGGAAACTGGAGGCTGGGTTTGGAGAGCCCTTTGGGGGTCTGTGAGATTAAGAGGAAGGAAATGGGATGGGGGGTGAGCTGGGGGGCTGTGGTTCCTCCTTAAACACGGAGGGAGCCGAAGCAGAAGCAGCAGGTCGGGGGACCGGTGGGACCTGGGAGGACAGGTAGTGGGTCGGGGACTCCTCAGAGCCCCTGGGCTGGGGGTGGTCGGGGAGATGAAAGCCACAGGAGAGGCGAGCAAACAGGCAGGACGGGGCTCCCCGAGGTGGCACGGCCCCGGCAGCTCGTGTGAAACCCCGGCCCCGCAGAGGCCACACAGGTGCCGGAGCAGGGCTGCCAGGGCACTGGCTCCGGCCAAGTCCCGGACCCACCAGGGTCCCCTGAAGCCCGGGATGGGGCGGCTGACTCCCCCTCTGGAGCGCGAGCTGGGTGGCAGAGGGGGGCTCGGGGGGGCCGTCAGAGGGCAGGCGGGAGGGAGGGAGCAGCCGTCAGAGTTCCGGAGCCCGGGTCCACATGGCAGTCAGCGCAGGGACTGGACCGCCAGGCCACGGGGCGAGCAGCCCCCGGAGATGGGGCCGTGGCGCCCGGACTGAAATCTTCCAGGACGAGGGGTGGCAAGTGGCCAGTGCATGCCAGAGCACATGAGGTCCACCCTGGCAGCCGCAGGGGCCGGAGGGGCACTCGGACCGCAGTGGGGGGCAGCAGCACGGACCCAGCGACTCCTCCGGGCCCCGTGTTCGTCACTCACAGTGACTCGTTCCTGTGCGCTCTGCGACCTCTCACCTGAGCTCCCGTTCCTGCCGTTGTCTCCCGTGGGGCCCGCGCTGCCGCCAGGAACACACACAGATGCAGGACGGCTGCCCCCCGTGTGCCCCCCCTGTCCCCCACGGCCTCCCTGTTCCCCGCAGCACCCCGTGGGCCTCCTTGCTCGCGGCCCCCTCTCCTTTCCTGGGGGTTTGCCGAGGGAGACTGGCCAGGTCTCCTGAGCTCACCGGCATGCTGAGGGAAAGCCAGCATCTCACTTCTGGGGAGCAGAGGCCAAACCGCTCGGCACAATGGTTGGGACTGAGGGGATCGTGCTCTGAGAGTCCCGGGGAAGCATCGGCCACACTGGGTGCCAGGCGCTGTCCGAGCACGGCAGGGGCCTCTGTGCGAGAGGGGCACACAGACAGGACGCAGGTGCCTCTCTGAGTTCCAGACCCAAGCGGTGCTGTCCAAGGAGGATATTCTGGCCCGTTCTGGCCCCAGGCTGCTCCCAGGGCAGAGACGCGGGAAGAGCCATGGGGCCAACAACAGAGGGGTCTGTCCCTCCCTGATGACTTCCGGTCCACTGTGCCTTGGTCACTGGCAGTGGGGAGGCGGTGCCTGTGCCCCGGGCTTGGTCTGCAGAACCCTGGGGAGGTCCCTGGGGGCCGCTGGAAGGGCTCCTCTCTCCAGGGAAGATGCCAGGGGCAGCGAGGAACTCCTGGTGGCGTGGCTCTCAGCAAGGCCCGCAGACCCCCACGGGGTCTTGACTCCTTCAGGGCTGCACCTGCCTTGGCCCTGGGCCCGGTGAGTGTCGCCTGCACACGGCGGTCCTGGAGCTGGAGCAGGGATGGGCCACGCCCCAGCCTCCTTGACTCCGGGCACCTCGAGCCATGGGCAGAGACGCTCCCAGCAGCAGGAGGAGGGGAGATGTGGCCGTGTCAAGTAGGTCAGGGCGAGCCCCCATGCTTTGTGCTCACAGAGGGGGACAATCCAGTGTCCCGGAGACCCTGGGAGCTGACAGCCACCAGCTGAGCCTTCCCTGGGAGGGGACAGAGCGGCCACGACTGCCGCCGCACCAAATGCAGTGGCCATCTCGGAAGGACGTGCCCCCTCGCTCCCCTCCTGCTGGCCGCCAGGAAGGTTCCCACCGTGAAGAGCAGCCGGATGACCCCAGCGGAAGGACCTGGCCCCACAGTTGACCGTGGAGTGGGTCTGGGGGTTCCAGGGACCGTCCTACTGGGAAGGGGTCCGTGTGGTCCCTTGGGCAGGATTTCCCCTTCCTGCCGCCTGCCCCGGACCACAGCTGGCTGCGCGCCCTCTGCCCGCCTGGTGGCCAGGGGCCGGGCAGGTGGGGCCTGCCCGGGGAAGAGAGGAGACAGGTGTTTACCCGAGCTCAGCTTCCAAGGAGAAGTGCTGGCCGGCCGGTAGGTAGGAGCCACAGATTCGAAGCACACGGCCTCCCCGCTCTGCTCTGAGCCTCTCC
The DNA here is from genome assembly GCF_922984935.1 of Meles meles. Lineage (NCBI taxonomy): Eukaryota > Metazoa > Chordata > Mammalia > Carnivora > Mustelidae > Meles > Meles meles. Next base: position 548,312 of record NC_060076.1, read on the forward strand.
AAGCTGCTCTTCAGAGGCCCTGAGTGGGAGCCGCGCACATGTCAGGACCGAAGACCAGAGCCGCGTCTCTCGAGAACGTCCCCTCCACGAGCAGGAGGCAGGGTGGCTCAGCCTCGGTGTCTTCTCTCACACCTTCCCGGCAGGCGTGGGGCCTGGCGGAGATGGGGACAGTGGGCCTGTGGGCCCTGACACCCCCGTGTGGGCTCCGCCCGCCCGGCCCAGGGCACGGCAGCGTCACGCGTTGGAGGCCATGCTCGGGTCCGCCCGTCTCAGGTCTCCAGGGGCAGCTGGGGCCTCAGCTCCTCGCTCCCCACAGAGTGTGGCCCCGGGTGTCAGGGAGTCTGGTTCCGAGCTCACACCCACACCCTGCAGCTCTGCCCTGGGGGTGGCCGGGCGGAGTCCGGGGCTGCAGGCCGTTCCGGGGAACAGCGGGATGGGCAGAGCCAGCCGCGCGCTGGGGGCCGAGGTGCCCTCAGGCGACACCCTGCTCCCCCGAGGAGAGGTCTTACTTCCTTCGGCTCCCACGTGTTTGCGGACCTTCCTCGGTGCAGGAGGTGGGAAGGTCGATCAAAGGTGTTTTTCAGTTTGCGTTTTTTCCTCCTTTTTTCAGTTTCTCATTGCTTGCTGGGTCCCGCCACCAGGTCACTGTGTCTAAAGGACCAGCGTGCGTCCCCCGGGCAGCACACAGGTCATGGGGCGAGGCCCAGCGGCTGGAGCCTCTTAGAGGGGCCCCTCTTCACAGGGCCATGACGGTGGGCAGACCTGGGGCACGGTGGGTCAGAGCAGACCGGAGCCCTGGGGCGGGGAGATGAGGAGGAATGACGCCAGCGGCCCGTCCTCTCTCAGCCACCGGCGCTCCGACAGTGCAGGTGGGGAGGCTGGACAGGGAGGTCTGGCGCAGGACCCCCTGGGGCCGCAGCGAGGTTCCATGTCTCTGCAGCTCTGGGAGGAGGCCGGGCGGGGCTTCGCGGCCCTGGCCGACCCGCGGGCGGTGCTCCTGGACGTGCTGGAGAGCAGCAGGGGCTGGCGGCAGAAGGGTCCCTTCCGGGAGGCCTGGCTCACCTGGGAGCTGGTGCACTTTCTGCCTCATGGCCGCTCCCAGGGCTGGCCCAGGTGAGCCCTGCCCACGGCCCCACCGGCTACGTCCCTCTCAGCACCGTGGGCTCCCGGCCAGCGCGACCCGGCCTGTGCAGCCTGCTGAGCTCCGGCACCCTGGCTGGGCAGGGCCTGGCACCTTGGGATTGACGGGGCTCCTGCGTCCGTGGGCTTGACCCTCGGCCCCTGGACAACCACAACTCGCCCTCCCCTGTGCCTCGAGGCCTGGCCTGCCTGGAGCGTCCCCTGTGGGCACAGAGTTGCAGGTGCCAGACTCAGCCAGGTCTGCCCAGCCCCCTGATCATGGCTGTGGCGCCCTTCCGGCCCCCGGCTGAGGCCGGCTCTCTGGTCTCCCAGGGCAGCTTGGGGCCGAAGCAGCTGGAGGCCCATGCAGTCAGGGTCCTCACTGAGAGCCCCTGGTCGCGTGGAGCCGCTGGTCAGCATCTTCCAGCTGCAGGACGCAGACCGGGGCCCCCTGCTGACTCACGTCCACTGGCTCCACCAGAAGGGCAAGTTCAAAGAAGTGAGCGCGAGCCCTGCGGGGACCAGGGACCGGGGACTGGGCCTGCCTGTGGGCTCAGGCCAGGCTGAGTGGGCTCACAGGGGCCCTGGCGGTTTCCTCCGGGCCCTCCGCTATTGGGGGCTGCCCAGGGCTAAGGGGTGTTGGGTCTGGTGCAGAGAGTTTCAGGGACCAGCCCCCCAGGGGCCCAGCTCAGGGCTGTGCCAGACGTCGGGGCCGTAGGAGACACTCACACGGTCCGGCCTGGGGGGTTCTGGGAGTGGCCCCCGCACCTGCCTGGCTCTCTGCCCCCGCACCTGGAGTCCTTCCTCTTGAGGTGCCACCGGGTCCTCAAACGGGGTCCGCGGCCCAAGGACACCCTGGCTCTGGCCTGGAAGCCCCGTGGCCAGCCGCTCGCCCCGCCTCATCGGTCACTTCCCAGGAACACCTGTGGGGGACTAAGAGGGTCAAGGGTGTGGGGTCCCTCTGCACACCGTCCCCACCTCTTTGGCCACCCCTGCCCGCCCAGGCCCTCCCAGGCCAGGGAGCACCCGCATGACCAGACGGGGTTGGAGGCCCCCTCGCACCCCTTCTGCCCCTGCTCAGGCCCACCAGCGAAGTCTCTCGGCCTCTGCGTTGGCCTGGGGACGAAGTCTCTTGGCCTTGTGTTGGCCTGGCCTGGGGGCGAGCAGCCGGGTTCGCTATGGGCCCAGCTACTTCCAGCAGCTGAGGACAGAATCATCCCTTTGTGTCCCGGTGGGGGCCCACAACCGCACCAGGCCTGGGGACTGGCTGCTTCGCTGTTGTTCTGACGGCCAGGGTCTGGCCACAGGAACAGCCCCTCAATGGCCGCTGGGCCTGCCGCCTCCCTGGACCCTTAGAGAGGCCCTCCCCCCACCTGGGACGGCCCGACTCGGCTGTGTGGAGGCTCACATGGTTCAGATCCAACCGGTGGGGGCACCCCTGTGCGGGTCGGACACCTGGAGGGTACCGTCGGCTCCTTGCTGGACCAGGCTGGCCGGAGCCCCATCCTCACTGTACCGGGGATCGCCGGGACCGGCTCAGCCCGGTGCCTGTGTGTGTCTGCGGAAGTTCGGCGTGGGGCACGGGTTACGGGTCATGATATCAGAGTCCTGCAGAACGTGCAGTGCTCCTGGACGCAGGCTGTGCCGGGTCGGGTCATTCGGCTCCTCTGTCCTGGGAAGGCCTAGGTCAGTCAGGGCGGATGTGGGGACGTGGGTTCAGGAGCCCCGTCGCACTGGTGGGCTCTGGAGGTCTTGGAGGCGGGCCAGGAGCGCCGGGAGTGGCTCAGGTCTGCGTGAGGCCCGGGGAGCAGGGCTCTGCGGTGCGGAGGGAGGGCGGCCGTGAGCGGTTGCTGCAGGCCCGGGGTCCCCATGACATCTCTGTGCCCTGAGACGTGAAGCGCACCCGCTGGGGAAGTAGGCGGTGGAGAGGTCCTGGGGCGCCCCTCTCGGGGCACGCTCTCCCCGAGGCCCAGGTCTGGTGCTCCGGGGTATCCAGAGGCTCGCACCTGACTCACCTCTACCCACTGCCCCGTCGGGCCCAAAGTCGAGCCTGATTCGGGGACAGCGCTGCTCACAGACGCTGCTCCCTGTAGGAGTGGTGGCTCGGGCTTCAGTGGGCCCGCCCCCCGGGGACCTTCTTCCCCGCCAGGAGGCTCATGGCGAGGTCGGCCATGGACCGCCAGTGCTCGGTCCTTGGAGGTTGGGCCACGTGTTGGTGGCTGTCAGGCCCCGGCCCAGGCTCTTTTCTCCAGGCTGGTGAAGGGCGCTGAGAAACCAAGATGACCACGCCAGGGACAATGTGGCAGGGGCTCCGCTCCTGGGGCGCAGGGCCATTCTGCGCAGGCTGAAGGGGCGGCCGGGCTTGCACGAAGGCGGGAGGCAGGAGGCAGGCTAGTGTTTCGGCGTCTTCTGTTACACCCGGGCCTTTCAAAGCGTGTCTAGGGCCGGCTGAATGCACCTCCCTCGCGCTCCAAGGCAGGAATCCCAACACAAAGGGGGCTCTTGTCCCGCACAGGCCCCTTCTGCGAAGAAAAGCCATTGTCCCCAAGCGGGGCGGCCCGGCAGGCGATGCACGCTCCAATGCCCACCGCCGCGCCCGGCGAAAGGGGCCGCATTCAGGCCTGTCCGCTCGGATTAGCAGGGACTCACGACTTAATGTGCGCCGATATTTCATGTCCAGGGCGGCGGCTGGCTCCGGGCAGGATGAATGCCCGCTTTTGTCTACTGAGTTATTTTATTTACATTTTTTAAACAGCTTATCAAGGTAAAAAGATAGCTTTGCTTCGGGGGGGGCCGGGGGGAAAGGCCCCTTGGCTCCGGGCCGAGCTGAGCTGTGGAGGTGGGAGGCAGGCCCATCCTGGGTCTGAGGCTGCGGAGTCTGAGCCTGGCTGCCTGGGTACCTGCCTGGCGCCCCTGTCCAGCGGAGTGGGCAGCCGGGGGGCCCGTGAGCGCTCCAGCCGCCTTGGCCACCAGGCCCCTCCGGGTTTCCTTATTTTCCCCCAAGGCAGCAACTCTGGCACTGTCCGGCCAGAGGGGCCCACAGCCTCGCTCTGACCCAGCTGCTGAGCAGCCCCGCGTCCCTCTTCTCAGTGGCCGCCACGCCAGGCCAGGAAGGCTAAGGGGGTGGTGGTTCCTCCCAGTTTCCCTCTGTGGGGCCTGAGCCCCTCCCACCCTCCCTGCCTGTCCCACGGGCCTGAGTCGGCAGGTGTCCTTCCCATGCCCGCTGGGGCCCCCGTGTGTCCAGGCGGTAGGCAGCGGACAGCTTGGTCTGCTGTCCCCATAGCAGAATCTCAGGCAGAAAAATGACCAGAGGCGGATCCTAAGCCGGGCCTGATGACAGTGGTTGACCCACACAGACGCCCCAAAGACACGGACCCCCCCAAGACAAGGATGCCCCCAAGACACCGACCCCCCGAAGACAGGACCCCCCGAAGACACGGACCCCCCGAAGACACGGACGCCCCCGAAGACACGGAGCCCCCCCAAAGACAGAAGCCCAGGGTTCTGCAGTCAGTCATCCCCCCGGGGCACCTCCCCGGCTGCCCCGTTCCTTGTCCTACGCCACCCTGCCCGCCCCACCCCAGGGCTGCAGGTGCAGAATGGGGACATGTCCCAAACTGTCCCCAGGATGTGGGTGGTCACCTGGCTCTGGGCACGCTGGTCATGCCCTGCAGCACCCGCGCGGGCTGAGAAAGGTCACCCCGAGTGCTGGCTGGCTGGGAAGCTGGCGGCTGTGGAGGGAGGAGGGAGAGGAGAAAGGCAGTGAGAGCCCACAACCCCCGTTAGGACAGAGGCACTGTGTGGCCAGGTGGGATGTGTGCCACCTGGGGTGCATAGGGCTAGGCTCCAAGCACAGGCTGAGAACCTCCACCCGAACCCCTCCCCCCAGCCAGCGGGCACCACAGACAAGGACCCTGAGGGCTGGGATTGGCAGAGGGCTGCCCTGCCCTTCACTGGCTCCTAGAGAGAGACGCCGTCGGACAGGGGAGGCTGGGGACTGGGCAGCAGGGCGCCGTCTATGGCAAAGCTCCTCGTGCTGCGGTGGGGGGCAGTGCCCAACCTCCCTTGGCCCCACCCTGCCCCCCTCCACCCAGGCCGCCAGTCCCCCCCACCCCATGCCTGATTGACCCAGGCCCCACCCCAGGTTGTTGGATGGGTAGGGGACGACGGTGCCCCCACGCCCTGCTGAGGGCTGGGGCCTAGAGCACAGAGGAAGTCTTGTCCTTGGGGGAGCAGACGTGGAGGACGGCAGAGGCAGACACCCCAGCAGAGGCAGCGAGGGGCAGGTGAGGCCAGGCCCCGGGGGTCCTCTCTGCTTCTCCTGCTGGCCCCCTGCCTCGTGGCTCCTCCTGCTTCATCTCTCCCAGGGCCACTGCCCCCCCCACCCCGCCCCGCTTGGTCTGGAGGATGGGAGGGTCCTAAGCCCCCAGGTGCCCCTCCCACAGCCCCTTCCCCGACAGTGGCCTGGCCTGACCAAGCCCAGCTCAGATGTTGACCCGAGGAGCCCAGGAGCTGGCCGGACTCTGGCAGCGGGGTTGTGACCACCCCCCCAGTTTCCGGCCACGCGGGCCGTGCAGGGGTGGGGGGCTCCCCGATGAAGGCTCAGTGCTCCCTCAGCTTCTCAGGGGGTGTCCCATCCAGAAGCCATGTGGTTCCCCCTCCTCCAGCCCTGGCCCCGCCCCCTCTGCCTCCTCCCCTGGCCCCGCCCCCTGTCCTGCGCTCCCCACCCCCACCCCGGGGGCCCCAGGGGCCTGGAGGCCCCGAGCCCTGGACGGCAGCCAGGCTGTGGAGGCGCCGGGTCAGCTCCACGCAGGGAAAGGCCCCTGGCCCTGCGCCCCCACCCCGCGCGGTCCGGGCCGGAGGCCGGAGGCCAGAGCGAGCCTTTCCCAGGCCGCTATTTTGGTCCTTTGTGTGAGTTGCGTGGGGCGGGGCGCCCGGCCCTCTGCCGGTTATTTTTGCTCATAATGGGAGCGCGATGTATGGAAATTATTAATAGTAGCCGGGCCTGCACTACGTGCGGGCACTCGGGGCCCCGGGCTGTCCCTGCTGAGCGTGAGCGAGGCCCCGCGGCTCAGGCTCTCAGCACCCACGTCCCCGTCCCTGGGGCCACTGTGCTCCCTGCCTCACCAGGACGCAGCTGGGGCCAGAGCCTCTTCCTCTGCGGACCCGAGGGGCAGCTCTGTGCGTCCCCTCAACACACACGGACCACACCGTGTCCTACTCCGGCCTCTCCCCTGCGGGCCAGCCCGCTTGGACAGACAGCTGTGCAGTCATTCGTGGTTCGGGGGTGCGCGCAGGGTTAGGCCTTGCGGAAAGTGCTGGGAGGGCCCTGCACCTCGGGCCCTCGGGGAGGACAGCCCTGGCTCTGGGCTGGAGCACCGTGACTGTCCGTGCCGGGCGCCTGCCAAGGGAAGGCACACTCCTGGGAGCGTGGGGCGTGTGAGAGCAGGTGTGGGAGGCACCGTGCGCCAGTGTCTGGGGAGTGACAGTGTCTGCCCCCTGTCCGCCCTCCCTCTGCGTCCTCAGTCCACTCAGCAGCACCCCCTGGGCAGAGCCACCGCGGCCCAGCGCCCAGCCTGACGCCCCATCTGGGCCACACCCCAGCCTGGCAGGCGCCCCCAGCCGGGTCATTCCCACCTGCCCCTCTCCTGCTGGGAGGCTTCTGGATTCCAGGCCCTTGGGCCTGTGCCCGCCCTGACTGGCAGGTGCAGGAGGATGGGAGGGCCCGGCCACAGTGCTGCCCGCTCCCCACCAAGCCTGGTGTGACCTGCTCCGTTTGTGACCGCCAGGCTGCTCGGCTGGCCCTGAAGCTGCGGCCACAGCCACTGCGCGGTGCTGAAAAGGCGAGGGTCCTTCTCACGGAAGTCATTTGCGTTCCAGCTCAGGTAAAGCCTGGGTCTCCCGAACCACAACTGGGGGGAGGGGTTCTCCTACCACTGGGCCCTGGCCTCTGGTCCTGGGGGTGGCTCCCCTGGGGGCACCTGACCCTGCAAGGAAGGCCCGTGGGGGCGGGGCCCTGGAGGGCAGTCTCTGCACTTAGGTGGGACGGGCTTGGGAGCCAGGGCCAGAAGGGCTCTCGGGAACGGACCACCCCGAAGTCCCGACCTGGCAGATGGGTCTCTGTGCAGTCTGGGCTCCAGGCAGCCTGACCTGTGTGGTCGCACGGAGAGGAGAGGAGCGGAGGAAGCGTCTACCGTTGGGACCACTGGGAGGGGCTTTGTTGAGGCCTGGCTTGCGAAATGGCCCGAGTGTCCCAAGGTCCAGTGTCCCAGCCAGGGGCTTCCTCAGAGCTTCCTGGTGGGCTTGGGCAGCTCAGGGCCCTTTGGGCCCCAGGCACAGCCATGCCACCTGTGCCAATGAGGAGGCATTCCCAGGCCACCGGGACTGCTGCCCGTTGTTGGTCTCCCTCACGCCTCTCACCACAGCTCAGTGGAGACGGGGGGGGGGGGGGGGGGGGACAGCTGATCTTCCCCAGGATGCCCCTTGCTTCTTGGGGCCTCCAGTCCTTTGTAATGGAGATGGGAATGACCACAGAGCCCCAGGGAGCCATGGAGCCGTGCATGCGGGTGTGTATGGGTGTGTGTGGGTGTGTGCAGAAGTGCAGGCCCAGGGCATAGGCTGGGGTGAGTGCACCGTGCCCGGAGCCAGGAGACACGTGGCTGGGCCTCTGCCCCCTCCCCCAAGGGAGCCAGGGCACATGGACGGGCCTCTGGTCCTCTCCGTTCTGAGGCTCTGGCTGGGTTGGAGGTGAGTCTGGGGTCTTGGCTGGGGTGCAGGGGCCAGGCGCCTGCACGACTGTGACCTGAAGACGTGCTCCCTCACAGATGAGCACCCCGCGGCTCCTGCAGGACAAGATGGCCCTCGCAGAGTGTTACGTAGCTTCCCAGACCTCCAGAGGAGGCCACTGTCCCTCCTGGACTCCTGGTGCCGGCCCGGCTTTGACATCAGAGTCGCGGCCAGGTGAGCCCCGTGGGGGCACAGGGTGGAGCAGGGGCGACAGGCACGCGGGAAAGCCACGCGTGTGGTCCACACGGGTCGCAGCTCGGGCAGCCAGACAGACCTGCTTCTGGAACCCAGAGGCTGCACCTGTCCGGAGCGACGAGAGACCGTTCGGTCCCTGCGATGAACAGAAATAATCTTCCACGTCACATGAACAGTGGGTCACACACGGAAGTCACACCGTCCCTTCACCTAAGAGGTCTCATCTGTGACCCACGTGGAGCCCTAGGGGGCTCGAGCTGTGCGTGCGTGTGAGGCAAGGCCATCACCCGGGGGCGGGGCATGGGGGCGGCCACGGGCTGAAGCAGCACCAGGAGGACCGTGGAGGCTCCTTGGGCGCCGTCCACGTGCGGGCAGCGGTGGCTCGGTCCAGCTCCACGAGCCACCCAGCCTTGGGACCACCGCCTTGAGATGCGGGCCCTGGGCTCTGGGGTGGACCTCTGGACCCAGAAAGTCCTTTCACTTCCTGGCTTTGTTTCCTCTGCCCTAAAATGGCACAGAGCTCGCCTGTCTCACGGGGTTGTGGGACTCACCACAGACGAAGCTGACGCAGTGTGTGCGGCCCAGCCCGGCCCCCTCGTGCGGTGAGTCATCGCCGTTACCATGTGTCTGGGAAGGGACCTAGAGCAGGACCTGGCTGGCTCCGTCGGCGTGCACAGGCTGTCCATCTTAGGGTCCTGGGTTTGAGCCCCATGCTGGGTGCGGAGGTTACTTACAGATAAAGTTTGTTTGTGTTTTCAAGAGTGTATTTATTTATTTGACAGAGAGAGATCACAAGTAGGCAGAGAGAGAGGAGGAAGCAGGCTCCCCGCGGAGCAGAGAGCCCGATGTGGGGCTCGATCCCAGGACCCTGGGATCATGACCTGAGCCAAAGGCAGAGGCTTTAACCCACTGAGCCACCCAGGCGCCCCCAGATAAAGTATTTTAAAAATTGAGAAGACAAGGGGCCTGGGAGGCTCAGTTATTAAGCCTTCAGCTCAGCTCATGACCCCAGGGTCCTGGGATCGAGTCCCGAGTCAGGCTTCCTGCTCGGTGGGGAGCCTGCTTCTCCCTCCTCCGCCCCCCGCTTGCGTGCTCATGCTCTCTCTCTCTGTCAAATAAATAAATAATCCTTTAAAATGAGAGGACAAGGGTAGAGTGGAAGAAAATATTTGCAAAAGATGCAACAGCCTCCTTCATAGAGGCCAAAATGGAAACGTCCAGCAAACCCAGCGTTAGGGAGGACATGGAGGACCTGGAACCCCCGTGCCGCACTGGGGACAGTGAGCACACCATGGCCGCTCGAGGAAGCCAGACACAGCGAAATGTGTGCTCGGGCCGCCCCCGCGAATCCACCGTTGGAACGAAGCCAGGAGACGTGGGTGCGTCGTCCCTGAAGAGACCAGAATGCTCACAGCACCTTTCTTCCTGGTCCCCAAGCACCGGACGGATCCCGAGGACTGTCCACAGCCCCACAGCTGGAGCACACACGTCACGCACGTGGCATGGAGGAATGTTGTGCAAGATGGTCCAGACCAAGCGCCCAGACCCCACGAAGCCATCTGCAGAAAGTTCAGGGCTTCCGGCAGGTCTCTGCTGGTCAGACGCGTGGCTAGGGGCAGGGCTGCACACCCCGTGTTGAGCTGTGGGCGGTGAGTCCTCAGGTGCGAGGACACCCGGGGTCCTGGCTCCTCACGATGGGTCAGTCACACCTCGACGAGCACTGGTTTGCGGAGAGCGCTTCTGGCAGAGAAACACACACGCGTTGTCGTCTGCGCTACAATGAAGATGACGTTTGGAGAGAATGAGCGAGGCAGTGACCGCAGGGGAGTCTGGGCACGTGGCGGGGGCCAGGCCGTGGTGCTCTGCGCTGGAAAGCTGAGCCTCCAGCCCCCAGGAGCACGTGAGGTCTAGCCCAGAGCCCGACGAGGGCCTGGGAGCCGAGGCCCCGCACTGCTGGGCAGTCAGCCAGACCCTGGGGACCCCGGGCCATGGTGTGTGCAGGCACAGCGAGGACAGGGCTGAGGCTCAGTGCCAGTCAGGGGAGCTCAGAACACAGCAGAGCTCTCGTCAGTAAAACGCACAACGACAAAGAGAAAAGCTCAGTAAAGTTGTGGAGGGTGAATTTGATGATGTCTTCCGAAAAGTGCAGAACTGATGAACAATGAAAATCAGAGAGAAAAGAGGAAAGATTAGAGATCCTGTCAAGAACGGCCAACGTCTGAACACGGGGAACCCCGGAAAGCAAGAAGAGAGGACGGTTTCATTCCCAAGGGGCCTGGGGCCCCGGTAGCCAGCGTGCAGGGCGGGAGCCAATGGGACCCCCCGCTACGGACCCAGGGCAGAGCAGGGACCACACGGGATTCTGGGAGCATCGTCGGCCCCATGCGAGGGCGGGCGGGTTCAACCCCAAGGTCTGAGCGCAGCCGGACGGCCCAGCCAGCGTGAGGCGGAGCGCGGAGCCCGCGGGCCCTGAGGTCTAGAGACTGAGGAGGCGAAAAAACCAGACAGTCTAACGCTGAAGAGAAGGGGCGCGGTCTGCGCTGGCCGAGTCTGCCACCCATGACGGCGTGAACACAGGTGTCCCGACTTAGGTGCGAACGTGGCCGCTGGCGGGGAGGGGTGGTGGCGGAGGGCGATGGGGGGCGATGGGGGGTGATGGCCACGGAGGGCGATGGGGACGGGGGCGGGGCGCCCTCTGTGGCGAGATGTCCGCGCGGGAGGCCTGAAGCTGGAGAGCTCGAGAGTTCACGTCCAGGCTCGTTACGTGGAAACCGAGGCAAATACCGGACGTGACGGAATGGACGTGCGAGTGGCGGGAGCATGGCAGGCGGGACACGGTGACGGCTGCTCTTGCTGCGGGGCTCAGGGAATGACCCGCGCGTCTGACCGTGCACGTGCGTGAGGCGGGGCAGCAGCCGTGTCTCTCTCCGTGCGGGCACCTCCCGCAGGCGACGCCCCTGCGCCTGGAGAGGCTGAGCCCCGGAGTGCCAAGTCGGCAGGTCCTGAGCCTGCTGGAGCGGCAGGGCCTGGACCCAGGTGAGCGGGGCCCCGCGCCCTGGGTGCCCCCGGGGGTGCCGGGGCTGACCGCCATCCGCCGACCCCCCTTTCTGTCACGTGCCCACCGCCAGGGGCCCTGGGCACTGGGCAGCGGACAGAGGTCTGCCAGCCCTCTGCCACCTGCGGTGAGCCTGGGAGTAGGGCCGCGGCTGGTCCCTCTGCCTTCCCCTGCCCCTCCCCCTCCTCTCATTTCATGTTTTGTCCAGCGGAAACCCTGCTGATCTGCGTCTCCCTGGTCGTTAGTGACGCCTGGACCGTTTCGGTACCGGCTGGCCGTGGGACCGTCTTCTTCAGAAAATGTCTATTCAGTTTCTCTGCCCGCTTTTAAATTGGGCTATTGGGGTTTTTTGTTTTGTTTTGCTTTGTTTTGCTATTAGGTTGTGTGAGTTCCGTATGTATTTTGAATATCCACCCCTTACCAGAAACGTGGGTTGCCAGCATTTTCTCCCACTCCGTCGGCCACCGTTTCGTCCTGCCGTGCGGAAGCTGATCCGCCGCTTGAGGGAAGGCTGCGGCTGCCGCTGCTGCCTGCCCTCGGCTGCCGGTTCTCTCCGCTGCTCGCCGTCCCCCACCAAGCTAAATGTCGGCCTTTCTCCGAAAACACTCCCACATTCCACGTTTATGTTATTTCCATTCCTGCGCAGCTCAAGATATTTTCTAATTTCTATTATAAGTTTTTCTTACTTTTTTAAATTTTCTTAATTTCCAAGCCAAGTGACATTTTTCTTTTTGGTTTTCATTTGTTTGTTTGTTTTTGGTTTTTTGTTTTGGTGTGAGCTCAGTCTCACCGTGATCAGAGATCATGCCTTGTACGATGTCAGTCCTTTGGGTTGAAATGTGTTATTATGAAGAAATCTACCCTCTTGTCTCTTTTTTTCCCCTTTGGCTGTTCTTGGGATAATTTCTTTGTCTTTGCTGCTCTCGGCCTCCCTGAGAGGAGCCTAGTTACAGATGCGTCCTCCTTGTCCTGCCGGTGTTCGCGGGATTTGTGAGTGCGGGGCTTGCTGTCTCCAGCTGGTTCTGGAAAGTTGTAAGTCACAATCGCACACGTGGCTTCTCTCCGCTGTTCTCTGGACCCGTGTGTGTGTGACCTCCTCCTCCGGTGTTCTCTTCCTCATCCCCTCGGGTGATGTCTCCTCTCTCCCACTTCGCCAAGCCTGTCCTCATCCGGGTCCCACCAAGGACAAGACACGCCCACCGCTTACCTTGCGATTGTTGTGTCTTCAGCTCTGGAAGCTGTCCCCTGGCGTCTCCCAGATCTGCTGTCCCAGTTTGTGCGGCTGTCGGGTGCTTGAACGCGTTTCTGATTTTGTCTTTTCTTTGGCTGTCTTACCCACCGTTGTTCTGGGGTCTGTACCCACGTCCCCCCCCCCAGCCTTGGTCAGCATCTGTTTCTCTGTGTCCCTCGGAGGCTCGTCATCACGCTGGTTTCTGTCATCCTGGAGAAATGACACGGGTTCTCTGGCCCTTGGATGAAGGTGCCCGCCTCCAGGAAGGAGGGCAGTCTTTGGGGCTTTTGCACAGAGAGAAGCACATCGGCAAGAGGCTTTGATTTCTGATTAAACAGCCCACCTGGCGGCACCGGGGGGAGGTACACAGGGAGAGCAACAAGGTGTGTGGACGCCTGTGGGCTGCTGTGCTGGGCAGTCAGGGTCACGAGGACCCAGGAGCTGCTGGCTCTGCTGACGGTGGCTGGGGGACACCTCTGAAGCGTATGAGCCAGGTCTAGGAGGACCAGCCAGCCGGAGGGACCCCGGAGCCCCCTGGGAAAGCAGCGGAGGGAAGGAGCCGCCCTCAGCCACAGCGTGAGACGGGGGGGGGGGGCGTTTCAGGTGCTCCAAGGAGGGTCCCAGCAACAAAGACCTCTGGGGGTGTCAGGGTCTGGGGAACTGGGAGGTCTGGAGTGTGGGGCACCTACCCCAGCATCCGGAGAACTAGAGCACCGTGTGGACGCGAAGGAGTGGCCCCCCGGAGACCCCCCCGGCACAGGGGCCTCCAAGGTCACCTGCGCGCCAGCCGTGGGTGCTGGGTGGGGGAGCCCTACTGGCGTCCCCCCGTGGGAACGTGGGCGGGCACCCAGTTCAGGCTGCCTGCCAGCGCAGCTCCCACGGGCTCTCAGCACGGAATCACTCACCGAACCAGTGGTGGCCGCTGTGAGGCTGTCCCCGTCTCCCTGGGGCTCTTCCCACCCAGGACTTGGGACTGGAAGGAGCAGCTCGGGGAAGTCCGGGTGGGCGGCCAGGCCGCGTGGCGGTCTGAGGACGCGCTGGGTGGGGCCGCCCATCCTCCCGCACCTTCCTCCCAGCAGCCCTGCGGTACCATGTTGACCCCCGGGGCCCCACCTGAGGGTCAGGTCATGGCTGTGGTGGGCCCAGGGCTCGGGGCCAGAGGAGTCTTTGGGGGTGCCGGGCCAGCCTTAGCCTGGCCCCCCTCCGTTCAGGGTGTGTCCCCTTGAGGTCCAGCCCACCCCACAGGTCTCGGCTGAGTGCGGCAGGAGCGGATCTGATGTGCAGACACCCCTGAACGACGGGGATGTTCCCCACCTGTGTGCAGAGTCTGGCGGGCTGTGGGACGAGAGGGGAGAGGCAGGTGCTTTCTGGGGTGCCTTGCTCAGGGGCCCTGCTCGGGAGTGGGGAGGACACCCACCCTCCTGGGTCTCCCGTTCGACTATGTGCTGCCAGGCCCTGTCTGTGACCTCCCCCGCTGGCCCCAGGCCCCCCACACACCAACAGCAGACCCAGAAGGCAGGCCGGGGAGGGGTTGCCTCTCCACGCCGAGCTCCCCACCAGTCCCCTCAGGCCCAGGTCCCTGGTGGAGCCCCCCAGGGAGTCCTGGCACAGATGAGCCCTCAGCATGCTGTCTGGCTTGTATTTAGATTTTGTCGCATTTTCGGATGTTCAGCATGTGCCGTGTGGCCGGCCTGCTTCCCCTGTGCCTTTCCTTTAAAGGTTTGCACTCGGGTCTGGGCCGGTTGGCCGGGCTGCCTCCGAGCTGCATCGTTGGGGGGCTACGGCCTCCACGAAGCTTCGGGCACAGTACCCGCTGGAGAGCGATGCTTCGACGCGTAGCACATCCGAGAGGCCGTCTTCTGTCTGCAGCTCCGAGCCTGAGCGGGGCCCCGAGAGCACGTCGGCTACCTGGTGCCTGGCCAGGCATCTGCTGCTCCTGTTCCCTGCCAGCTCAGCCATCCGTGCGTCCCTCCCTCAGGCTCTGTCCCCCTCGCTCTGCAGTGTGGCCCCAGGTTCCCAAGCGGCCTCCTGGGGTCTGCAGCCCTCAGGTCCCAGGCAGGAAGGAGGAGGAGCAGTGCCCCAGAGTCACCGGCTGGCCAGCCGTGTGTGGACGGTGGCCCCACCACAAGGGCACTTCCCGTGCTGGACGTGGGTGCTCGCGGTGCAGGCACTCCCGTGGAGGGTCCTTAGAAGACCAGGTCCCTAGCTGTCCTGTGGCCAGCATCTCATCTGCACTGCCAGGCTTTAAGGACAGCCGGCCCCGGGGGCAGGGAGCCGCAGCCGGATGGCTGGACAGCGGGATGGGTGGACAGGGAGGTGCCCTTCCTGGGAGCGAGGCCGACTCGTAGGCATCGGTGTGTCAGCATGTGAGCGAGAAGGCCTCTTCCTGGAGGACTCGCATTCGCATAGAAGGATGGGACGGAAGTGCAGCAGCCCAAGGGTCCTGCCTGGAGAGTGTGGAGTGGCACCTGGAGAGACCGGGCTGCCCTCCCTTGTCCCCAGGGTGGAGGGAGGGGCTCCAGGACACCCCGGAAGTGGTTGGAGGCTGGGAGTCTGGCCACCCATGGCAGGGCGTCGGGTGCAGCCCCTGTTCTGCCCTGAGCTCTGCGGTCTTTCTGCAGCGCTGTGTCCCCATGCCGTCGCTCGGCAGCGCCTGGCGGCCCTGCACCACCTGTGCGTGAGCGTTTCGTGGAGAGGCGTGTGCCCTGCTCAGAGCCCACTTGGGGGCGGGGAGGAGGGGGGCGTGCTCCGGGCGGGACACTGTCTCGGGCTTCTAGACTTGTCCCTCACTCTTGCAGGGCAGCTGGTCTCAGGACAACTGGACTGAGCACGTGCAGGTCAGTCTGGAGGGCGCCGGTGACCCGGGTGAGGACCTGGCCCAAGAGCGTGCGTACACACGTGCGGACTGGGCGTGGGGTGCGCTTGACGTGTGCGTGCCGCGGCCCAGACGTGCGGCCCAGACAGCTTTCCCGTTGGCCCACAAGCTGGGTCGGGTCCCCTGGTGACCCTGCGGGTTGGGGAGCAGATGGTATAGAGAAAGGGCTTCTCCCTTCCCAGCAGAGGTTCCTGGACAAGGATCCGGACACGGAGCCTCAGGGCCGCCCACCCCGCTCCGAAGCTCCGAGAGGCAGATCCCCACGGGTCAGCTTCGTGTGAGGGCCCGACCCGGGTGAGGCAGGGCCAGAGCAGCTAGGGGACCTGGACCCTCCTTTCGCCCTCAGTGGACAGAGCCACCGGCGGTGGAGGACACGAGGTTTGCTGGAAACACCACAGTGTTGCCCAAGGGAATATTCTAGACCACCTTTGAGCACTGTCCTGGTCCAGGGCTCTGTGCCCCCTGAGTCGCAGCCCCGAGAAGGAGGCAGCCACCCCTCGGGGTGCTGCGAGGGTATAGAGAAGGCTGGACGGTAAGGCCGCTCCTGCGCGTGGGGACCCCAGAGCTCACTAGGACAGCAGCCTGGACGGGACGGTCTAGTAGACCCGTCCTCAGGCATGAGCGGGAGTTGTGGCTCATCGCGGACAGAGAGCTGTCCCCAGCCCTGGGCGAAGCCGCTCTGGAGGGCAGTGGGGGTGTGAGGGGTCCCAAGGGCAGCACACGTGGGCCATTTGGTGGGCAGGGCCCCTCCCGGGATAGCCTGGCATCGGGCATCCAGCGGGGGGCAGCCCTGAGCCAGCCCTGGAGTGCTGGGTGTGTGGGGTGGGTGGTGAGTCACCGGGGAGGAACGTGGACCCCCGGGGAAGGCCCGGAAGGCTGGTCCCCCCTGGGTGCCAAGGCCGAGGCAGCCGGAAGGGCAGCGGACATCCTGAAGAATGCAGAGGGTTTCCGCATATTGTCCACGTGGGAACCCGCAGCCTTCGGGAAGCGGATGGCCTGAGGCTGCTGGGGTGATCGGTCGTCTGGGCAGGGGCCCGGCCCCGCGGGCCAGAGATCAGGAGGGAAAGAGGCTCGGCCTCCCGGGAGGACGGGGTCCAGTCCCCTCCCACCTGAGTCACAGCAGCCTCTGACCTTGTGGACCCAGGGACTCAGCCAGGACGGAAACCCTCCTCCGGGGCCCTGGTGGTGCAGGAGGCCCCTGGGTGTCCCGAGACTGAGCTGACACGGGTGGGACACCCAGGGGCCACCTGGGTCCCTCTGCTGCTGTGCTGGCCACTGACAGCCTGGTTCACGTTCATTGCCACTCTGAGGCTGCTCGCCGGTGTCCACTCTCTGAGAATGTTGGCCAGCCCAGGGGCGGGGGCGAGGAGACCTGAGGGCAGCCCCAGGCTCAGGAGCAGGCCCCACCACGCGAGGGCGGAGAGGAGCAGGGCCAGGCAACGTTCTAGAAGGACAGGGCTGGTCCCAGGTCTGGGGGCAGGACTGTGTGGGACCAGGGCCTAGAGACGGACAGATGGGGTGAGGCCGTTGGGCTGGGCTGTGGACACAGGATGGCGAGACTTCAACCGAGCCATGCGGGGGCCCTCGCTCAACAGCGGGGTCAGCACAGAGCCATGGGCGTGGGAGCTTCTGTGGCCTTCCTTCAGGGCACAGCCCCCTCTTTGGGGACTTGTGAGGTCTGATGGGGGGGGACTGGGGGACTGTCCACTCCCCGTCTGGCGGGGTGGGGGGGCCTGGGGGACTGTCCACTCCCCATCAGGGCAGAGCCAGGCTGCACAGCCCCTCCCGCGCGCTCCACAGGCCCTGGTGGGACAGGACGACCGGCTACAGGACGAGCTGCTGCGGTGGCTGGCCTCTCCCGACAACCAGGCTGTGGCCGCCCGGTGCGCCCTGGACCTCTCGCTGCCCGCGGTGCAGCTGCGAGCCCCGGTTCCCACTGAGCTCCGCCAGCTCAAACTCCAGGGGCGGTGAGCACCCCAGGCTTGGCAGACCGGTGAGGGGAACAGGCGCTTGGGTCCCCACCCCTTGGCAAGAGGCCCCGTGAGGCCCGGATGTCAGCAGTTTGGGGAAGGACGCTGCCAGCCCCCCACGTGCCCCCTGAGCCCCCCCCACCTCTCCGAGGTCTGCCCTGGACCCGCAGCCACGCTCCTTGCAGGGCTGCCGAGGTGCGTTCTGAGAGCCGGAGGGAGGACTACTTCCCACCGCCACTACCAGCGGGGACATCCGTTTCCTGGTCTCCTGGGAGGACCTAGCCAGGCATGAGGAGGAGCTCCTACGGGTAGGTGGCTGGCTCTGGGGGCTCTGTCCACACCGTGACCCACAAGGCCCTCCACCCCACCCCCTAAGCGCCCCCGTAGAGCTGGGCACCCACGCCAGCCCATCTGGGAGACTCCGGGCCTAAAGCGCCAGCACTGGGCACCTGCCCCCTCTGCGGCAGCTGCACACCTGTGCCACGGCTGGTCTGCGCCTGAGGAGGCCAGAAGGAGTCTTCGACCCCTTCTGTGTGGAACGCGGGGCAGCCAAGGGCCAGGCCCAGCCCCGGTCCCGTAGGAGCCCACAGGGCGGTCGGGTGGCCCCAGCAGACTGCCTCCCTTTGACTTCGCCCTCAATGGGGCCGTACCCTCAGTCCCAGGCCTGTGGCCCCCGGGTGGGCCTCAGCTGCTCATCCCAGCTCTCTACAGCCCGGCCAGGTGCTCGCTGTGGACCTGGGGTGGCGACCCTCGTGTGGCACAGGGGGCCGGCCCCAGGCGTCCATCATGCAGTTGGCGGTGAAGGGCCGCGTGTTCCTGCTGGACCTGCCTGTGCTCTCCCGGCCAGTGGGAGGGCAGGTGTCCCAGGCCTTCTCCAGGCTGGTCTCCCAGATGCGGTCGGATCCCTCCATCACTGAGTTGGGTGAGCAAAACTCCTGCCACCCCAGGGGAGGGTGCTGGCGGGAGGCCGGAGCCCCTTCCTTAGGGGCCCGTCACACAGACCACCCTCCCCGCAGGTTACGGGATGTCAGGGGACCTTCGGAGCCTGGGTGCTTCCTGCCCTGCCCTCACTCACGTGGAGAAGCAGCCACGGGGCAGCCTAGATCTGCCGTAGGTGCACAGACAGGTCAGCGGGGCGGAGGCGGGCGCGGGGGCCCTTGGCACAAGCCCGTGTCTGTGGAGCACTCAGGCCTCAGGCATCTTGCCGTTGCCCAGGTCACCAGGGCTCTCCCAGGAGTGGGTGTCACCACGTGTCCCCACACTTTCCCCAGAACCAGCCCTGCTTCGGGCCTCTCTGTGTTCTCAGCACATTTGGGGGACTAAGCTGTTAGCCCCAGCGCTGACCTGCGGGCGGGTCACCGTGCTTGCACATGCCTGAGTCCCTGCACGTGCCTGCCGGGGCGCCCGTGCCCTTCCTTCCGTGCACGGTGGCTGTGGAGGTTGAGGGCCTTCCCCAGGCAGGGTCCCCGTGTGCCACAGTGGTGGTACAGACGGTGGGCATCGCTCCCCCAGGGCAGGCCGCTCCCCGCCCCAGAGGCTCTGTCTCGGCTGACGAGCGGCTCTAGGCAGAGGCGGGGCCCGGGGGCTGCGGGGCCTCAGCCTCCTGATGCAGCAGGTGCTAGGCAAGCCCCGGACAAGGCGCAGCAGCTCTGACTGGGCCCGGCGGCCGCTGGTCGAGGGGCCACTGGTTTACGCAGGTGCACCCTCTCCCTGCCCGCCGCGCCCCTGCCCCATAGCCCTGCGCCCCCCAGTAGAGGCTGAGGCTGTCCCGTGCCCCCCAGCTGCCGATGCCTACTGCCTGCTGGATGTGTACCAGGCTCTGTGCAGAGAACCTGCCCGGTTCTGCCTGCCTGAGGCCCTGGCCGGGAGCCTGAGGCCAGCAAGCAGTGAGAGGTCAGAGGCCTGGGAGCCGCCCGGCCTTCAGGAGGCCTCAGCCTCGGCTTGGCCGGTGAGCGAAGCCCCTCAGGTCCCTTCCCTCGAGTTCTCAGGGAGACTCACTGTCCTTAGGTCCTTACAAGGGAGGAGGCCTGGGGTGGGGCGGTCAGCTGCTTCCAAGAGGGCCTGGGTCCCTCCATCCCGAGAGGAGCCACAGGCCAGTGTCCCAGAGGACAAGTCCCCAGCCCTCTCCGGACGCCAGGCCTGAGCGGCTCCCGCCGAGGTCCAGGCCAGTATCCAGCGTGCGCCCCAAGCCCCTGGCCCCACTGCGTGTGCACGGACCCCCACCCCCCAGGCCCGTGCAGAAGCCCTGCTGGGGCCCCGGGGCCGTGCCATGCATCATCGTGTTAGTCTGTTCTGCTCTTTCCCGCACTGAGCACGACGGCTCCCGATTCCTCTCAGGGTCGGCCTGCAGAGCGCTCACCCCCATCAAGACCAGGGAGGAGGCCAGGGGCCCGCGGGCGGCTGAGTCAAGCCGCATGGCAGGAGCCTGTGGCCGAGAAGCAGGACGCCGCCCCCAAGGTCCCCATCAGGGCCTTCCGTGCGGTGTACAACAACATGCTCCATGGGCTGGCCCGGAGCCGGCGCTGCCTGGGGGCCGTGCTGACGCTGGGCTCCGGCGAGGACCACCGCAGGGCTGTGGAGGTGAGTGGGGCCTCGTGCCCACCCACCTGAGGCTCTGGGCCCTTCTGTCTCCCTGTCCTTTGGGAGCCGCAGCCGTGTCTGAAGTTTTCGGGGTGGAGGATGGGGCTCCCCTGGGTCCAGGGGCAGAGATGTCTGTGGCTGCCCGGCCCTGGGGTCTGCCAGCCGGAACCCTCTCTGCTTCTTTGGGCAGGCCCCCACCATCTGCCCCTTGTCCTGTGGCCCCTGGAGACACTGCACAGAAGGGGGCTGTGCTCACAGCCGCAGTGGGGCCCTGCTTGGGGGGACACCGGTCCCCGGGGCCACGGACAGAACCTGGGTGGGGGGGTCTCAGAATGCTGGGGTTGGATATGGCGTGTGGGGGCAAAGCCACACATGGGTCCCCCGGCCGAGTGTTCCATCCACTGGCCTTCTGCCCAACCACAGCCAGCCACAGCCGCTCCGAGGACGTTTCCTCGGCCGTGGTTGCGGTTCTGCCCGCGCGGGCCGCTGGTTCTGGAAGGACGGCCTCGTTCATTCGCCGCCGCGCTTTCAAGGCTCACGGTCATTGCAGTGTGTGTTCGTGCTTCATTCCGTTCTGGGGCCCCGTAGCGCTCCGTTCACAGTGGACCGTGGCAGTGTCCCCGCGGGAGGGACAGTCTCCTGGGCTAC
This sequence comes from Meles meles, assembly GCF_922984935.1. Taxonomy (NCBI): domain Eukaryota; kingdom Metazoa; phylum Chordata; class Mammalia; order Carnivora; family Mustelidae; genus Meles; species Meles meles. The sequence goes on from NC_060076.1 coordinate 568,771, forward strand.
TTCCAGCGACGCTGCCGTGCATGATACACAGGGCTGCCGTGTCATGGCTATGGTTCGTTTGTGGTTTCTTTTATGCATTTGCAACATGTTTCCTACAGAGGGTCCCCTGGCTCAGCAGACGGTGGGCTGCTGCGCCGAGACCACAGAGCGTGGGCCTGGTCTGCCACCAGGGTCCTGCAGCAAAGGGGGCCCAGGTGCCGTGATGCCGCCAGCCCATGTGGGCGGGCACTTCCTGCCCCCACCCCCTCTGATGAAGAGGCCGAAGCCAGGAGAGCAGTGGGGACCTGCCCTGTGCTGGCCGCCCCCACCCCCCGCCACCCACCCGGTGCTGAGGCTGCAGGAGGGCAGGGCCAGAGCCGGGGGAGAACAAGCCCTGCCCGCGGCTGCGGACGCTCACGACAGGCTCCCCCCCAGCTCTGGCCCCCACAGGCTGTCTCTCCCGCAGGCCTGGTCCTGGCATCTGAGGGAGGAGGTGGGTGTGCCGAGCTTAGCCCCGGCCACCGTCCTGGCACGAAACACCTGCTTCCAGCCCCGGCTGAAATGAGCCTGCGGGGGGCTGAGACCAAGGCGGCCAGCCTGCTTCTCGGGACTCCACGCCAGGCCTTTTGGGTCACGGAATTCCAGAGCCGGGGACAGGCGAGGTGCCCTCCCACTGGCCTCTCCCCAAGAGTTCACGGGGCTTCTAGAGAACCAGGGCCCGCGACCGGCTTCCCTGCTCCTTACCCTGCTGTGTTGGCCTGTGACTTTCTACATCTCATGACAAATGGGATTTAAAGACATAATTTACTAACCAACTGACCTTAAAATAGATTATTTTAAATGACTCAGATGGGCCCAGTGTGGTCACATGAGCCTTTGAGCTCCACAGAAGGCAGGAGTCAGACTCAGACCTGGGAAGGTGCCGGTGTGCCCGAGGCCCCATGTCAGGCTGGGGGCTGGATTCTGCCGGCCCCTCGGGAGCCCAGAAGTGGGTTCTTCCCCAGAGCGCGGCTGCCAGCAGCCAGATTTTGGCGTGAGCCCTAAGCAGGGAGCCAGCGGGACCGGTGGGACCAGAGCTTGGAAATCAAGTAGTGGGGGCAGGCTCGGGGGGCTGGGTCTCCCCGAGGGAAGTCTGGCCGGCCTTGGGGGACTGCGAATGGAAGGCGCCGAAGGTGTGAGACGGGCAGGTCTGGAACGTGCAGCCGAGCCACACAGGACTAAAAACACATGGACCTCCCCGTTCCTGGGGGCCCGGGAGGCGGTGCCAGTGGGTGGTCATACTTGGTACCACACACCGGGAGGTGTGGACCTGGGCCGTGGGCCGGTGTCAGCCATAGCTTCCAAAATCCCTTTAACTTGGTGCAAGTAGGCCTTTTGATCCAAGCCTTTAAGGAATTCTGGTTTTCAGTACGTGTCTCCAGAGTGGGAGACTTCACGCCGCTCGTCAGCGGGTGTAGACTCTCTGGGCGGTGGAGCAGGGCTGTGTCCTCTCGCAGCCGGACCCGCGGGCACCTTCTGGAGAGAGCACTGAGAGCTGCCGGAACCTTCTGCTGTTCGGTGTCCTTTACGGAGCTTTCCAAATCACGTGTTTCCCCTTCAAACCTCCTGAGTCGACGAACTGTATGTTTCGTACAAGAGCAGGTTGTCGAGGGCATGTCGTGGCTCCGTTGGATCCGCGTCCGGCTTGGCACCGAGCGTGGACCCTGCTAGGGTTCTCTGTCTCCCTCTGCCCCGCCCCACGGGCACACAGCTCTGTCTCCACAAAAAGAGAGAAAAGCAGGTTGTACGAAGAGCGTGCCGGTGCTTGGCCGTTCGTCTCGCGCGTGTTGGCGCACTGACAAGCGTGTCTGGAAAAGCAGGGGCGCTCTGCCGCCGAGGCCCAGGGGCGCAGGGGTGTGCCCCCTGCAGGGAGGTGGGCTGAGGGAGCACGGTGGCACTGTGCCCCTCACTCGCCGGGCAGGCTGCCCACAACGGAGGAGGCCTCCACACCCGGGGCCTCGAGTGGGAGAGGACGGGGTCAGCTGGGGGAAGGTCTCGTCAGGCGATGCGGGAAGTCTCAGTCTGGTGCACGGTGAGAGATGCCGAAACTGAGTGCTTCCAGAAGCGTGGCCTGCTGGGGGCTGGGCGTGGCCACACAGAGGACAGAGAACGAGTTTACGGACGTTTACGGAAGGCTAGTGGGGGCCCTGCTGACCTCCACCAGGCCTGAGCCCACGGTCCCTCCGTGGAAGCCAGAATGCACAGAGGAAGTCTGTGTCCGTAGCGATCCCACGGCTTGGGACCTGCCCCTGACAGGCAGCGGACTTTGGGTGCACCTGGCCAGGTCCCCACTTACACCCCCGACAGCTGCTGCTTCCTGGGGTGACCCTCACTGACCCGCTGGGGCCGGAAGTGGTTCCCGAGAACGGTCTTCAGGATGCGGTCTCTGCATGGGGTCTGGGACCTCCGGCTTGGTCCTCAAGTCCAGGGAGGTGGGAAAGCACGGTGTCCCACGGGCGCGGGGTCCCCAGTAGTCTGTGGCCCGTCCGTGGGTGCCCGTGGCCGAGGGCCTGCAGAAGGAGAGATTCGGGAAACGTGCGTCTGCCACCTTCAGACATTTTCGTCCAAGTGACAAGGACGTGGGCTCGGCGGCCACTCCGACTGTGCCGGGCAAAGTGGCAGAGGAAGGAATGGGTGTGGCACCACGTTTCCCGCTCAGGGTCGCCTGGGACTGAGAGCTTCTGTCTCCGCCCCAGGAGCGGGCCCCGGGCCGTCCCGCCGCGGGTAGCTCAGTGACGGCACGAGTCCCCTTCGCCACGGGGGCCCGCCCGCCCGCTGGGCATCTTTTGCCACGTTCACCAGCTGCCGGGCCTCCAGTTCCGTGTGGAGCTGCGTGAGGAAATCGCTGAGCCCGACACGGTGCTTAGCCCGGCCTGCCCATGAGGCGGGTCCGTGGCCCGAGGCGGTGGCTCCCGCGCGGGGGTGTCTGTCCGGGAGTTGGCGTCCAGGTGCCTGCGGGGGTGCCTGTGTGCCCAGCGCCAGGACGGGCCTCCGGCGCCCCCTGTCCACGGCTGTCCCCGGAGATGGTGCTCCCTGTCGCACGGCCGTGTAGGGTTGGGGCGAGACAGCCCCGGGGGCTCCTCGTGCCCGTGCCCCTGCCTCTTGCCCGCGCACTGATTGTGCCCCGTATTCTTGCCCCATGAGCGTGACTCCACGCTGAATCCTCCTGGGGACCCTCAACACGTCTCCCCGAGTCTTGCCTGGGGCCTCTGGCTGCCGGGGGGGTAGCCTGTGGCCCGTCCCATAGGAGTGGCCGGGCCGTCAGGCTTCGCTCGGAGCCACGTTGACCATGAACCCCGGGGAGAAGGTGGCGTGTTCACAATTCCCCCTCTCCCGCCCACGAGCACGCGTCTCTGTCCTCTCTTGTGGGCTTCAGACACGGGTCGCGACCTTCTCCACGAGCGCCTGTGCCTCATTGGTCGGAGCTGCCCTGGGAACTTGGCCTAAGGGCTGGTGTCCCACCCAGAAACCTGACGAAAGTGTCCTCAGTCCTGCCCAAGCGGCTGCCAGCTCCTCGGGGACGCACCACCCACATACAGCGACACTTTTCTTCCTTCCTTTCCAGACCTTCCAGTTTCTGGGTTCTCCCTGTCCCCATCATGTTCACTCAGACGTTGGCTCCAAGGCAGCGGTGCCCAGGAGCAGGAGGGGGGCTGTCCTCACCCGCTTCCTTGGGCCGAAGTCCCGTGGCAGCTGCAGACTCGGGCCGAGGAGGCCCTCCTGCCGCCGGTCCCCACAGCCACTCAGATAGCCACAGAGGCCTGTTCCCCTTCCTGTGACACTGACCGCGGGCATCCTTCATTCCGGCCTGACCTCGCACGTCCAGGTTGAACCCATCTCGGCCCGGCCTGTGACCCTTTTCCCACACCCCTGGCTGTGGTTTCAAGTTCTTTTTTTTTTTTTTTTTAATATTTTATTTATTTATTTGACAGAGATCACAAGCAGGGAGAGAGACAGATAGAGAGAGAGGAAGGGAAGCAGGCTCCCCGCTGAGCAGAGAACCCGATGTGGGGCTCGATCCCAGGATCCTGGGATCATGACCTGAGCTGAAGACAGAGGCTTAACCCACTGAGCCACCCAGGCGCCCCGGGTTCAAGTTCTTCTTTGGGACGTTTGGATGGCTCCTGAGGGGGTGTCTGACATCAAACTGTGCTTTCTCGTCACCTGCTTTTCTGGCTTCATCATAAGCAAGTCGAGGAGCTTTTCCTCTTTCTGCAACTTCGGGTGATACTTGAACCATCTTCTCCTCAGGTGCTGCCGGATGTTCTGCAAGGCTCCCTGGCCTGATGTTGGAGGGAAGGAAGTGATAGTGAGGATCCTTTTTCATTTCATAAAATTACAGGATTCGTTCGTTGTCCGTATCTTCTTGAGTCACTCTGGCAATTTCTGCCTTTTTCTGGAGCGCGTCCATCCCGCCGCACGTCCCAGATGCACAGGATGGTGCTGCTCCTCGTGGGGGCCCTGCCGCGTCCGCAGCCGCGTCCGTGGCCGGCGGGTTCGTCAGCCGGGGACGTGCTTCCGCGAGACCGGGGCCTGGTCCGTGTCCTGTTGCGTCTGTGTCTTCTGTCTCACCTGCATGGTTGTCCTCCTCCCGCTTTCCCGGGGTCACTTCCCAGCGGAGTATTTACCTCCTTCATTTTTAGCCTTTTACTTTTATCATGTAAACATTCAAGATCACAATTTTTTTTCTTGAAATGCTGTTTTTCCTGCATTCTTTCCGTTTTGATACGTAGAACTTGTATTAGTTTGTGCTTCTAATGATCGTTGAGCGCCCGGGATAATTACTTCTTTAGCGCTTAGAGGACAGGCTTCCAATGTCAGAGAGCTTAGAGTTTTGGAGCTTTTAGTTACTTTTTTAAAGATGGGTTTCTAGCCTAACTATGGGGTGGTCCAGGGGCAGAGTCTGCATGCCGCCTGCCCAGGTATTTGTGGGGACTTGCTTTGTAGCCGAGCAGTTGAGCCTGTAACGTCCCCCGTGGGCTCTAAGAGGAGACAGATTCTCTTACGCTCATTTCTGTCTCTCTCTCAACAGACCAAGCTTAATTAATGTGTTTCTCAAATCATCTGTATCTTGTTTGATTAGAACAAATCAGCTTTCTTGTTCCTTCCCAACTTACTTACTAGCATTTTCTAGGGTTTTAACACGATGTTGTTTTTCTTAATTCTACAAATTAGACATTATCATGTTCGTGTTACGGGTTTGATGGGTTTTGGAGTTTACGATGTGTAGGTGTGCGTATGTGCAGTAGACCCCGCTCTAAGGAAAAACAGGCTCTTTCTTGCTGAAGAACGTCTTTTGTTACGTCCTTTCATTGGTGCTGTTTCCCCAGAAAAATCTGTCTTTTCTCTTCCGAAACAGAATGTTGCTGGGTTTGTAATTGTAGTTTGACAGAACAACGAAAATAATACGTTGTTTCCCGGCGTCCATCGTTGCGGCCGGGACGCCTGCCGCCAGTCCTTCGTCATTCCTGTGTGACTCGTCGTGTTTTCTCTCCACGGTCGCTCGTTTGGTTCCTTCCTCACCTTGACTTCAGCGCCCCGTGTTTACTGTGGTTTTCATTCATCCGTAGATGTGTTTGTTATCACTACAAAGTAACCACTTTATTGCTTCTTTTCTTACTTTTAGTAGTAAAAGATACAAAACGTATCACTTCAGCCATGTTTGAGAGCAGCTTAGCAACCTTAGGGGCACTCACAGCGCCGCGCCACTGTCTAGCTGCAAACGTTTCTCATCACCCGAAACAAACGCTGCGTCCCCATTAAACCATCACTCTCCACCCGCCTCCGCCCAGCCCCCGGCACCCACCGTCCTACTGTCCAGCTCTACGAATCCGGCCTCTCCGGTGCCTCATGTACACGGAATCGCTTGTTGTTTGTCTTTTTGTGTCTAGACACTTGCGCTCAGCGTGATGTCTTCAGAGGTCGTCTGCGCTGTGCCATGTGTCAGAATTTCCTCCATTTTTTTCAAATTTTGTTTAAGATTTTATTTATCTATTAGTCAGAGAGAGAGAGAGAGTGAGCACAGGCAGACAGAGCAGCGGGCAGAGTCAGAGGGCAAAGCAGGCTCCCTGCCGAGCAAGGAGCCCCATGTGGGACTCGATCCCAGGACACCGGGATCATGACCGGAGCTGAAGGCAGCCGCTTAACCAACTGAGCCACCCAGGCACCCCAGAATTTCCTCCATTTTTAAAGCTGAATAAATTCCAGGGTGTGTGTGTGTGTGTGTGTGTGTGTGTGTGTGTGTCCGTGCGTGTTTGGGGGCGGGGGTTCGCCCATTCGTCTGTTGATGAACACTCGGAACACTGGGTTCCTTCCACCTGTTGGCTGTTGTGAGTAATGTCTCCGTCCACCTCGTACACACGTCTCTGTCCGAGGTTCTGCTCTCGGCTCTTCTGGGTAAATGCCTACAAGTGCAATTGCCAGATCATATGGTAATTCTGTGTTCAACTCTTTGAGAAACTGCCACTGTTTTCCAAAGAAAATATGCCATTTTATTACAACTGGCAGTGCATGAGGGCTCCGTTTCTCTGTATCCTTACCAATACTTCTTTTCTTTCTTTCTTTTTTTTTTTTTTTTGGAAAATTTTATTTATTTATTTGACAGAGAGACACAGTGAGAGAGGGAACACAAGCAGGGGGAGTGGGAGAGGGAGAAGCAGGCTTCCCGTCGAGCAGGGAGCCCGATGCAGGGCTTGATCCCAGAACCCTGGATGACGACCTGAGCCAAAGGTAGACGCTGCCTAACGACTGAGCCACCCAGGCGCCCCCCAGCACTTATTTTCCTTAAAAAAAGAAAAGCCATCCTGAGGAGTGTGAACATGTAGCTCACTGTGGTTTGATTTGCATGTCTCTAATGATGAGTGACGTTGAACATCCTCTCGTGCTTTTTGGCCATTTGTACGTCTTCTTCAGAGAAACATCTGCTTAAGCCCTTCGCCAACATTTCACTGGGTTCTTTGCTTTTTTGTCATTGGGTTGTAGGAGTTCTTTATGTATTCTGGATATTAATCCCTGAACAGATACATGATTTGCAAATATTCTCACTCACTCTGTGGGCTGTCTTCTCACTGCTTTGGTGGTGCTCTCTGAGGTACAAGAGTTATTTCCATGAAGCCCAACTTTTCTATTTTCAGTTTTGTCATCTGTGTTTTGGGTGCCATGTTCAAGAAATCACTGCCCTACCCAAAGCTGACATTTCCCCACCACGTTTTCTTTTAAGATTTTTGTAGTTCGGCTCTTGCAGTGCTGAGTGGCCTCTCGCATTCTCCGGAGGCGACCAGTGGCTGTTTAGAAACGAGCCGGACGCATCGATGGACCCGTGTTGGGCGTCTCCATGCGCAGCTGCTGCCGCCACATCCTGGCTCCTTTGGCCCTGTAGCCCGTGACAGCTGTCATTGCATCCCGAGTCCCTTTGCTAGGACACTTGTGGGCTCTGATAACTTCTTCGTTTTCTGACGCGACGAGACGTTCCAGCTTCGTTGGGTGCATTTTCTGCCCCAGACCCGGAACCGGCTATTTCTCAAAAAAGTGCTGACCCCCTCCTCCCTACGTGGAAGCCAGTCTGGGCACAGGCGCTCCTGGCTCTAGGGTGGGTTCTTACCTCTAGGCCCATGCGGTCGCCGGAGAGATGAAGTACTTCTCAGTCTACACGGGTAAGAAATTCACAGGGAAGTTTCCATTCGGGCCTGAAGCCGATTTCCTTCGTTTGAACTCACACCCGTCTCCCAGCCAAACCCCGCCCGGCAGCGGCATCACGCGTCCGTGTTTTGTCACAGATCCCGCGTGCGCGCTTCCGAGGGGCGACGCCGCAGGGTTTGCGTCCTCGGTCCGTGGCGGGCGCCTGGACGTGCGCAGACGCCGTGCTGGGCTTTCACGTCCCTCGGAACCCTCTCTGTGCCGCTCCTTGTTTCATCTTTGGATCTTTAGAAATGGCTTTTTAAATTGTAATTTTGTTTGCAATTATGCAAAATGTTTGTAGGATTCTAAGACCCAATCTCTCCAACAAGGCAATGCCCCAGGACTCAGGCTGTGGGACTTGCTGTTCGCTCGGGTCCCAGACAGGGGCAGCTCTGGGGGACGGGCGGGAGGCGCCTGGGGAAGACGGGGCAGCGGGGGCAGAGGCAGCCCTAGTCGCCAGCTCCAGTGTGCCCCTCAGCTGTCCGTCTGCCTCCTGCACAGGTTGCCAGGCAGGAGGGAAGGATCATCTTGACCTCAGGGCTGCCATACCACGAGGTGAGGGCCCCGAGGACAGCTCCCATCCTCTTTCCAAGGGAGCCTCAGCCTGGCCCTTGGGCCACCCCCACTTGGGGTCTTACATGGGGCAGATGTGGGGGCTGACCCGACACTGCGGTCCCCCCCGGGTGGGCTACGGGGAGGCTCTGGGCCCCTGAGCTGGGGGAGGGGAGGTTCTGGGCCTGCAGCCCAACCGCCGCACTCGCTCACAGCTCCGGGCCCAGGTCGGGGCTGGGCGCAGCATGTCGGTGGACTGCTCCTCGAGGCCCGGCAGCAGGCAGAGGCCGTGCTCAAGCATCTCAACGTGCGTGTCACCCCTGCCGACATCTCCAGCCGCTGCAAGGTGAGTCCCATGCGCCCCGGGCCCGCCTTGGGCGGGTGCGTGAGCTCTGGGCTGTCGGGGAGCCGCTTCGGTGACGGGCAGGACCCAGCACGTCTCTGGCCGGCAGCCGGAGACCACGTGATTGGGGTTTGTGTTCCTGCTGGCAGCAGCACCAGGACCCCACGTTTCCTCCTCTTCCTCCCACCCCCGCCGAGGCCAGGAGGTAGCTGGGGCTGGCACGGCCGAGGGGACAGTTGCGTGGGACGCCTGTCCCATCCAGGCGTTTCCTCCCGTGTTCAGGGCTGGCCTCTCGCCGGGCTTCTGGGTGAAGGAGAAGGAGCCCATGGAAGTTGCATCTGGTGGGGGGGGTCCCATGTTCGGAGGGCAATGTCCACGGCCACAGATGGCCACTGGGTCTGTCTCAACATCTGGAAAGTTCTGGGTGAAGAAATCGCCAGGTCAGGGCAGCAGTATCCAGGGCTAGGTTCAGGGAGGGGTCTGGGTCCTGGGAACCGTCTGCTGATTGGGCCAGGGCGGGGCGCCGGGAGCTCTGCACTCTTCCAGCCCCCACGCCGTCCGTGAGCGGGACGTGACGCAGGCTGGGGCCTCCGTGGGTTACGGCGGACGGAGGGCCTCGGGGTCAGTCCAAGCTCCCGTGGCTCCCGGTGCAGAGTGCTGGCTAGTCCCAGGACATTTGGGGGCGGGAGCCGTGACGGAATTCCATCCTCCCAAGCCTGGTGGCTCGGTGGACGCCGGGCCTCCCATCCATGGTGCAGGAGAGGGACGGCCTCCAGCGGGGCCCGGGGGCTGAGTGAGGAGATTTGCAGCCCCTGCGGTGTCTGTGTGCCCCCCTACCCGACAGGCGTGCAGCGGAGTGGGAGGGCGGGGACCCCCAGAGCCAGGCCGCAGGAGCCGTCTGTGCCGACCCCGGCCCCCCGGCCCGCCCGCACGGACAGCGGCTGACCCAGTGGCGGGAAGTGCGCCCGCGGGGCCTTTCCCTTCAGTGAGCTCCGGGGACAGGAACCTTGTCTGCTGCCTCTCTTTGTCTGTGCTCAAGCCGACAAGCGACAAGCGTTGTAAAGACCCCAGGACGTCCGGGACGCCTGGGAGGCATTTTAATGAGCTTTTCAGAGCCTCTGCTGCTAAGTTTCCTTGAGAAAACAGGAAGTTGGGTAGTTGGGAGGAAACCCCCACCGGCGCCCCGGGAAGCCTCATGCTGGGGAGCAGCTTGACCTCCTTCAGGCCTGTGAGGGCACCAGGCCGCCACCCTCCGGCACAGGGAAGAGCATCTCTTCCCCGGCCTCGTGGCCCCGTCTGTCCTGTGCGTGCTCTGCCTCCTGGCCCCACAGTCGGCAGCCCTCAGGCGGAGGTCCCCCTGCCCTGCCAGCCAGGAGGGGCAGGATGCAGGCTGCTTGAGAAGGCCTGGGGGGCTGCCTGCTGTCAGCTCAAAGGCCAGGGCACAGAGCTGCACCGCCCTGATGGGGGACCCGCCGGCGCCCGGGCCAGAGAGGGGACACTCAGCCACCCCAGGACAGAGAGAGCCTGCGGGGGGCAGGGCGCATGGAGGTGCTGGGGTCTGCTGTGGCTGCAGCAGGAGGGACACGGGAGCGCCCGCCGGCGCCAGAGCAGAGAAGCGTGACCAGATTCAGATTCACGAGGCTGTGCCGGGCTCCAAGCTGGGAGGCCCCTAACCAGGGTGTCTGGGCTCCCTGGGGTCTGGTCTGGAGGCAGATGCACCGGGCTGGGGAGGGGCATGGGGAAGGGGAAGCCTCGGCCCCCAGCTCCCTGTTCCTCTGGGGGCTCTGTCCAGCAGTGTCCCCACGACGCCCACCGGTTAGGATGGAGACAGGGTCTACAACTTGGGGCCATGCAGCTGCGCTGGCCTGGATGTGGACGGCAGCCTCCCTAGTACCAAAAGGCGCACAGGGCTGGAGGGGTGCGATGGGGTCCCAGGCAGAGACCTGTGTATGTGGCCACAGGCAGGGGCTGGCCACTGGGCAGGCAGCCAGCAGGGGCGCAGGTAGGAGGCTGTGCGTCGGCACCTGCTGGTGTCTGTCAAGAAAGGCCCGGGATGCCTGGGGGGCTCAGTTGTTAAGCGTCTGCCTTCAGCTCAGATCATGATCTCAGGGTCCTGGGATCAAGTCCCGCATCGGGCTCTCTGCTCAGCAGGGAATCTGCTTCCCTTCCTCTCTCTGCCTGCCTGTCTGCCTGCTTGTGATCTCTCTGTCAAATATATAAATAAAATCTTTAAAAAAAAAAAGAAAGAAAGAAAAAGAAAGGGCCCGGGGAACCTTCCGGTCCTGGGGTGGCCCATGGCCTCCATCTGAGCTCAGCTCTACAAGAAAGTGCTCTGGCTGTGCCCCAGGGCAGGACCCTCCCTGGGCCCACGAGTGTGCATAAGGACCTGAAAGGCCAGCATCACTGGGCCTGGTGGGCAGAGAAGGGGTCTCTGAGAAGCCAGAGTTTCTAAATTTGGGCCCAGCGGTAGTCACCAGGGAGGGGACTGGGAAGGGTAAGAGGGCGGAGCTCACTCAGGGTCGGTGAGCTGGTAGAATTCGTGCCTGTTCTCAGGCCAGACACCCAGGTGTGCGTGCCAGTGGTGTGCGAGCCCCAGGTCTGGGCAGGCCTCCGGCCACATTCCCTCCCAAGTGCCCCCAGAGCCCCTCTACCATGGCATTCCCAGCTGAACCCGAGGAACTCGTCCTGAGCAACAACCAGGAACGGCTGGCCTCCCCCACTCCCAGCCCCATGTTGGGGTGCGGGGGATGCCATTCTCGGGGCCGGGCAGGGTGGTCCAGTACCAAACCCCAAGAGGCCCAGAAGAGGTGCCCCGCGGACACTCCACGGTGATAGCCTGAGGCTCAACACAGTGACAAGCCTGGCTCCACGGGCTCCATGTTGTTTCGTGGGGTTCCGTGGGGCTCCGTGTCATTCTGTGGGGTTCTATGGGGCTCTGTGTGCTTCTTTGGGGCTCCACGGGGCTCCATGTGGTTCTGTGAGGCTCCGTGTCACTCCATGGGATTCTGTATGTTTCTGTGGGGCTCCGTTTCATTCCGTGTCATTCTGTGAGGCTCTCTTCAGCTCTGTGTAATTCTGTGGGGCTCCACTGGGCTCTGTGTCATTCCACGGGGTTTCATGGGGGCTCAGTGTCATCCTGTGGCGTTCCATGGGGCTCCATGGGGCTGTTGGCTTGCAAGCCCGTCTAGGCGTCTGAAGGTGCTGTCCACGGACCAGCATCACATTCAGGACTGACCCCGGGAGGGCCTCTGTGCAGTGCTTAGCCTTCGGGGCTCTGTCCCGTGCTCCAGTGGGCCTGAGCCCCAACTGGTGGCTCAGAGCCTCTGCCGACCCTGGCCCCGGCTGGAGCGGGCTGCCTCCCTGGAGACCTCCCACTGCCAGGCTGACTTTCCGTTTCTTCCTTCTTCGTGCTATTTCAGTGCACTCCCAGAGGGAAAACGCACTTGACACACAGCATTCCCAGGGCACGCCTGGCCACTCTGCGCTGGCGCGTGGAGGTACAAGGCTCGACGTGCGGAGGGAGAAGGTCCAGGCCAGGGTTGGCCAGGTGCCTGGCCAGGGGTCTACGGCCACGCTTCACCCTAGCTCCCTGCCCCTGGCCCCCAGGCTGCGTGAATGTTCCACGCAGCATGTGCCCTGGGCCCCACGGTCCGCCTTCTGGGGCGTCTGCCCATGAGGACAGAGCGTGCCGGGGCCCGAGCCAGGTGGTGGAGGCCCAAAGTGACAGGGAGGTGGCCAGCCACCCACACCGGGGATTTGATGGGTCTCACATGGGGGCAGGATCGTGACCCCTGAAGCTGGCGACCTGGGCCTGGGATTGTCCGTCAGGAACATCCGCCAAAAGGACATTCCCAGTGCTGTCCACCATGGGAAAATATTTTATCAAAGAAATATGAGTTTAAAAAAAAAGCCTAAGTACGAACCCCTGACATGGCATAATGTCTATTTTTACTGTCCCTCTGGTCCCCCTTCGCTGCGGTGGGGAGCAGGCTGTGGCCCCATGTGGAAGTGGGGGAGGGTCCTGGGAGTCAGCGTCGTTTGCCTCCGGAAGTGGGCACCCGGGAGGGGAGGCCTCTGCGGACCATGACCCTGCCTTAGGGAGCTCCTGGGCGGTGCTGGCTGCAGGATCCCCAGGAGGGAGATGGGCCAGAGAGGAGCCCGCAGTTAGGGGAGGCCGGCCTTTGGGCTGCAGCCTCACAGGCACCCAGAAGGCGAGCAGGCTGGGCAGGGACCCCGGGACAGGGGTGGACAGCAGCCCGGACGGGCCCGTGACAGGGGAGGGATGCAAGCAGAGGGCTCCCAGGGCCTGGGGGTGGTGAGCGGGACACCAGGGCGGCCACTCCCCAGCACCCACGCCTGGAACCCGGGGCCAGCTGCGACACCTGTCCCTGGGTCTGCAGACCCTCCCTCTGTCCTGACGACCAACTCCAGACCAGGGACCGACAGGAAGAGGGGCAATGGCCACTGACCCCGCCCCTCCCCAGCCTTTGTGCTCCGTGGCCCCCAGCCCCGTTCCCACACTCGGTGCCCTCAGGGTCACACAGGCACAAAGGCTGGGGAGGGGTGGCCACCACCTTCCGCGGGGAGAGACCCTGGCCCGCTGGCTCTGAGGCTGCAGGAGGAATGGCCGCGCGGACTCTGGAGGAGGCCGGGTCGGACCAGCTGGCGTCGGTTGCCACACTGTCCTGAGACATCAAGGACAGTGGGATCCACCAGCAGGTTTGGGCAGGGACTGAGGCCAGCGTGCCCCAGACTCAAGAGTTAGCCAGGATGATGGTCAGCAAGCCCAGCGCGGTTCCCAGGGGAGGCTGCCTCCCGGCTCTCCCCATGGCTGGTGGGGCCACCCTTCTGGCCTCCCTCCCCTCCAGAGAAGCCGTGGGTCTCAGCCAGAGCCGCAGCCTCTGTTCCCAGCAGATGGCCCTGGGGCATTAAGGACTTGGACCCCATTCGTGCCCTTGGTCTGGCCCCAGCCACTTGGGAAAGATCCTGGGCCTGCCTGACGGCCACACCTGCACCCCTGGCAGTGAGGCTTGGCGGCCGGTCCGTCTGGGGCCGGCTCCACGCGACACCTCACCCACAAGGGGCGCCTGGTCATGTGTCCTCACCGGCCCCCCGCCCCCTGCCCCCCCCTCGCTGGGCCGTGTTGTCCCTTGGAGTGGCCTGGGCTGAGAGGAGGTCTCAGGGCTGGTCCCATGCATGCGGCCTTGAGACCTGCTGCAGCTGCTCCGGGCCGGCAGTGGGGAGGCTAGTATGGGGTCCCCAGCCCGGCCTCTGCCAGGTGCCCAGCCCAGCACCTAGCCCCTTTCCCTCCTCCGTCTGCCCGTGCCGGGCGCCCCGGGACCCAGCAGACAACGATTCTGTGGTCCTGGCGGCCCTTCCCCCTGGCGGTGTGGGGTCCCTTCTGGACGGGGCTTCTCCGGCTGCACCCCGAGTGTTGACGCACGCCCTGTCCGCTTTCAAAAGGGGTTAACAGTCTTCGAGTTGGGCTTCAGAGGGCGCGATGCACCGTGGGTGGGACGAACCCCCATGGCAATGGTGCCCCAGCTGTGCGGCTGGTGGGAGGGGCTGGAGCGCAGGGGCGCAGACATTCGGGGGCGGGTGGACGGTGCGTGGCCTGGACAGTCACAACCGCGGCCCCACGTCAGGCCACTGGGAGTGTGGGCAAAGGAGCAGGAAGGCTCCCCAAGCACGCGCTGACCGCCTCGGGCAGGATGGCGCAGGCCTGGCCACCCGGGGCCAGGGTGTCATCTGGGCTGGTCAGCTGAGGTCAGAGGTGGGAGAGGCAGGGCGAGGCCGAGAGGGCCCCGTGGGCACCCTCAGCGTCATCCTGTTGGGTGACTGTCCTAGACTCCTCCAACAGGAAGACAAGGCCTGGCGCCCAAAACATAAAGTCTGGAGATGCAGCCATGTCTCTGGGGCCTGAGGTCCTTCCCCTTCTCTGCTCTGTGCCTCCGCAGGCTGCTGTCACGGTCCTACTGCCCGAGCCATGGCGTGATCCAGAGCCCTGAGGCAGCCGTGGGGAAAGCCAGCCCCCACCCTGCCACTCACCAGCCTCCGGCAATGCCTGAGTACCCACCTCTGAAGAAACAGAGGGAGCCGGACCCCCGGTGCCTTCCATGAGGCGAGAGGCCCTGCATGAGGCGAGGCCTCCCGGTTGGCAGGGGGAAGGTCGCCCCGCACAATCTGGGGGACCTCGAGGCTTAGGGAGAGGGCAGCACGGCCCCCCCAGCCGGGGTGGGGGTTAGTGGCAGGTTGAGCCACATGCCCTGACGTCAGCACACCGCAGCTGCGGCGAAATCATGAAATTCAGATTTCAGTGTCCATAAGTAGTTTTCTTGGCCACCGCCTGCCTGTGCTCCCACATTGCCCACGGCTGCCTTCTTGGGGACCCACGGGCCCTGCAGGGGACTGCCCCAGGCCATGGGCCCTGGCTGGCTTCTGATGGGGGGAGGTGAGCACTCGTCTTCATTGTGAGCAATTGCCAGCCCCAAGCAGAAATGGGGCCCAGGAACCAGGGGGCAGTCAGCGCCTTGGGGGGCCGCTGTGGGGCCTGGATGAGGACAGCAGGCCTGATTTCCACAGACCCACTGTCCACTCAACCCAGGATATGGGAGGCAAGACAGGCCTGGCTGGCCTCAGGGCTGCAGATGAAGAGGCCATGGGTGGCCGGGGATTGGGTCGGGGGTGGGGGGTCCGCCAGGCAGTGACTGCTCCTTCTGTGTCCTGATGGGGCAGGCACCAGTGGATGGATGGCCGGTGCTGCGGGGCACCCCCCTGCCGGGGCTGGGGAGTGGGCTGTGTTCTCCTCCCCCTCACCTCGGGGTAGCCTGTGCGCTGCCCACCCGCTGAGGTAGGGCCTCTGTGCATGGAGCACCTTCATGACGAGCGTGGACCCCAGAGGTGTCTGAGGGGAGATGGGGCATCAGAGAGCCAGACGGGACCAGCCAGGGACAGGAGGGGCCTCGGGATAACCCTACCAGGGAGACAGGCCTGCCCCGCCAAGCCCTGCACCCCTCCCTGGACAGGGGGAGTGGGTGGGGAAGGGTCTCCCAGAGCATGGGGGAGGCAGGCTCTGGCGAGGACAGCTTCTTCCTCCCCCAACTTGGAAAACCCGTTTCAGGGCACAGGCGGTGGTGGAAGGGGCCGCCTTTCCTGGCCTGACTTAGTGGCCTGGGAGAAGGCAGGAAGGAGAAGGGCCAGGGGACCCCGGCCCTGAGCTCAGCCCCCAGTCACGCTGGCTCCCCACCATGCTGGGCTCATCATACTGCAGCTGCTTGGCACCTGAGCTCCCGCTCTCTCCACCTGGTCTGCCAAGCCCCAGTTGGCTGTCACTTCCTCCAGGAAGGCCTCCGGGCTCCCAGCCCCGTCCTGGAACACAGTACTTCCTTTGGAGGGGTACTTTGGGGCTCCTCTCTCCCTTGGCTGGGATCACAGTGGGGCAGGGCCACCGTGAGTGAAAGACAGACCCCACAGATGCTCGGGCAGGTTTAGACCCCGGGATTCAGGGCTTGGGGTCCCGGACCACCACCTGCTGTCTGAGGGCCTGGCTCCACTTGTCTAAGGAAGCAGGACAAGCAGGACTGCTCCCTAACTTTCTTAGCCTGTCCCCGCTGCCCCCCGCAGCCCCAGGCACGAGGGGTTCCGCAGCCCCCCTCGCCCTGGGTTCTGGCGCGGGAAGGCAGGCGCAACCGTTTGCTTTTGAATCTCGGCCGGTGTCCTGAGTGGCCCTTTCAAAGGCCGTCCGGGGGCGGGGGCCGTTCCCAGGCGCGCCCCGCCCTCCCCGCCCGCCCCTCCTCCCGCTTTCCCACGCGGCCCAGCCGCCGGCTGGTTCTCACGGCCCGCTGCCCCTCCCCCGTCTGGGAACGGCTGCGCTGCGCCCGCCCCAGCTGGGGTGCCCGGGAGCCCCGGGATGGGCCGGGCGCCGAGCGGGGTTCCTGGGGGGGGTGCTGAGGTGGCCCAAGGGGGGCAGACGACAGCCCCTCGACCCCCAGGGCCTGAGGCTGGAGGACATCCTCGGGCCCAGATTCCACGTGATCTAACCCAGGGCAGGTGGTGACGGCCCCCCACACCTCCCGGAGGGACCTAGGGGGCCCTGGCTGTGCCCGCCTTTTGCCTGGGGACAGTGAGCACTGACCGCTCACGGGGGGCTCCCTGACACGGGAGCAGGAGGTGGGGCCTCTGTTCCTCTCCCGACAGCCTGGAAAGCCTGGCCACCCGTCCCCGCAAATGCACGGAACCTGACTTCAGGAGACAGTGATGGCCTCACACAGAAACGTGGCCCACGCGGTGTCTGAAATTCACATTTGGGGCCCAAGTTCTCCCCGGCCCCTTGGGGTGGGGAGGGGCTGCTGTGACCTTCCCACGTCAGGCTGGAGGAAGCTGGGCAGCAGGCCTCGGCCACCTGTCTGCGCCCCGCGGCTCACACCACTTGGCTTGCCCACCTGAGGCAGCTGGAGCGGGGACTGTCACCCACCCAGCCGTCGACAGCCTGGACTGACTGCCTGGTCGACCCCACTGCCCCCACACAGCGGGGTTTGCACGTCCGGGTCCTGAGCGGGCCCCGGGCTGTGGCTGGCACAGGGGGAGGAGGAGCTCCCAGGAGCTAAGGCACCCGAGGTGGGGAAGGGACACCCTGCTGGAAGCCCACCTGCTCGTCCTGCTTGTGGCCACCTTCCAGGCTCGGGCCTGCAAGCCCCCGAGGGGCCTGGGGGAAGGGCTGTGACCCTCCCATGCGTGCCTGGCCGGAGTGACCTGGGCAGGCAGTGCTTCCCGGGCACGCCCTGCTTGTCACGCATGCTGTGTCCTGGATACAGTGTCTGTCCTGCCCCGGGCTTTCTTCCCACCCACTGCCCTTTCCTCTTCCCTTGCCGTCAGAGTGACCCGCAGGCTCAGGGATGTCCGGGACCTCTTAGGAGCCACGGCTGCAGGGCCCTCGCTGCTGGTCTCCGGCAACCCCCCGTCCACCCTGCAGACCTGACCACAGCACTAGGGGCAGGTCCTCAGGAAGTCAGCAGGGCCCTCCTGTCCCGGCAGCAGGAGGCAAGCCCGGCGGGAGGCTGGGGGGCGGGGAGGGGCCTGGCTGCAGCGGCCAGGTAGACACCTCCCTCTACGGCCGAGGTCCCAGACCTGGACTGCCAGCCCGGCAAGGCAGCTTGGGTCTGAGCCTGTGCTCTCCGAAACAGTCTTGTCCTCTCCATGCCTGCTCCGGGGAGGTCCCCTCACACCCACAGCAGCCCAGGGAAGGAGCGCGTGGGCTTCCCAGCGCGGGCTCCCAGCCTGCTGGCTGCTCCTACACAGACACGCTCCCGGGGCTGGGGAAGCACGGAGGTCCCCTCCACTCACCCTGAGACACTCCGTCACGCCAGTCCTGTGTCCACACTGCGGAACGCCCAGTCCCATGCACGCCCACGCACGCCTCCAGCCACGGCTCACGTGCAGACACACGCTCAGCCGCTCTGCGGCCGGGTGCTCACGGGAGGGACACCTGCGGATCTCCGGCCCACCCCACGGGCCCAGTGCGGACCCTCGCGGGGACGCGATCACACCACACGCTTAGCCCCTGTAGCCCCTGGCCCCACAGAGGGGAAGCGCCGGGCCCAGGGGAACGGACCTTCCTGGACCTGGGGGCAGGGCAGGAGCTGGAGCAAGGCCCCCCCGGAAGGCTGCCGCCCAGGTCACGGACCTCAGAGGTGGCGGCTGCCGGAGGGCCACGAGTCTGCGGCACAGCGAAGAGCTATTGTCGTTTTTACGATTTTGTTTATTTGAGGGAGCGCGCCCACCGAGCCGGGGTGTGTAGGGGCAGGAAAGGGAGAAGCAGCCTCCCTGCTGAGCGCGGGCTCCGTCCCCGGACCCCGGCACCCCGATGCCTCACCCACGGAGCCCCCCAGGCACCCCTGGAGAAGGTTGTAAAACCCAACGATAAGGAGTGCTGGGGGGCTCCTTCGGTGAAGCATCTGATTTCGGCTCCGGTCGATATCCCGGGGCCCCAGACGGAGCCCTGCGTCGGGCCCCGGGCTCAGGGACACTGCTTATCTCTCTCCCGCTGCCCCTGCTTGTGTTCCGTCTCTCACTGTCTCTCTCTCTCAAATAAATAAAATCTCTAAAAAAACAAAAACCTCCAAATGGTCCCAAGAAGGCCAGGGCAGCATTTGCAGCCGCGCACTCCCCGGCGCCTGGGGCCTGGCCCTTCTGCCCCCAGCACGTGCCCCCGGCCAGTGGGATGGCAGTGACCCCCCACGGATGTCCCGCACCCCTCAGCCGTGGGCCGTCCGCAACTCTGCAGACCCCTGGCCCCTTGGCCTGCCGCCAGTGGAAAATCCGGCAACACCCCAGGCCAGGGGCCGGAGGGGTCTTCACGGCACAGCGGGCTGAGGCGCTCATCTCGGAGGGGGGTCTCAGCCCAGCCGCCGGCTTGTACTCGGAGCGGGGGGCGGGGGTGAGGAGGGCCTCCCAGGGTGTTGCGGGGACAGTGTGGGAGAGCGAGGTGTGGAGTGGACCCAGGCCTCAGTGCCCCGCCCCCCGTCCGGAGAGGTGTCAGGCCGACACTCCAGGCCAGGGGTCTTTCATCCCAGCCCTTTGGCCGTGCACCCGGAACCATTTGTTGGGGTGGCTCGGGGGGGGGGGGCGGTCAGGGCAGACAAGCCGGCCTGGGAAGGCCCAGGACCTGCCCATCTCAAGGCAGTGAGTGTGGACCGTGAAAGGATCCTGGCAGGGGCCAAATGGGCAGAAGCCACCATGGGAACAGGGACACTGGTGTCCTGTGGCTGAGCCCTTCCAGGGCCCCCAACCCCGACGTGAGCATCCGAGATGCTGGAGGCCTGTAGGTGTGCTCTGGGAAGGTGCCAGCAACGGGAGCCCTTCTCGGTGGCAGGCTGGCTTTTCCCACCAGGTGCTGGGTTGAGGGGATGTTGATTTCCTTCTGCTTTTTTATGTTTTGCCATTTTCCTCATTTGCTCTAAAGGACCAAGAAATGGCCCATGACTCTAGAATATGTCACAGCTTCTGAGCCGAAGCCCCCATTGGCCCTGCCTGTGGGGTCAGAAAATCC
This sequence comes from Meles meles, assembly GCF_922984935.1. Taxonomy (NCBI): domain Eukaryota; kingdom Metazoa; phylum Chordata; class Mammalia; order Carnivora; family Mustelidae; genus Meles; species Meles meles. Next base: position 588,408 of record NC_060076.1, read on the forward strand.
CAGAACATGGCCTTCTAGGGTCTGCGCACCAGACGGACTGGTCCTTCCATCCCTCCCCGGGCGGGGGTGGGAGCCGCAGGCGCTGGCGGGACCATCTGGAGCTGGAGCCCAGGCCTGGGCAGCACTTGCCATGAGGCAGGAGCCAGGTTGCTAAGAACCCAACCCTTGCTCGGAAGAGTGGCGACCGGTGACAGCGGGACACCAACGCGGCCCGGGCCCAGCTCCCAGCTGCGCCAGGTGCCCCCTGGGCAGGGACAAGGGGGTCAGCCTGCAGTGGGGAGCTCAGGTCACAGGCCTGGCTGCTGGTTGAGGCCGGAGCTTCCCCCACAGCCTCCTTGAGAGTGGGTCCCTCCGCTGGGCTCCCAGCCGGGGCGGGTGCCCTCCTGCTGCCCCTCACCCTAGGGAACGTGGGCTCCCTCTCGTGCCCCCTGCCCTGAGGAGCCCCGGGGGGGTCTCCGGTCCCACCCTCCTTTCTCCCTCCGGGCAACCAGCAGGACGGCTGGCAGGCTCGGGCAGTGCTGCGTCCCGGCCCCTCTCTGCTGCGTACCTCCGGCCAGCCGTCCTCTGGGTGTGCACGCCAGACCCCCGCAGGCCCACACATGGGGGCCGCGTGTGTGTAGCCCGTGCGCCCGGGGCAGGTGGGTATTCAGAGGAGGTGGTGCCCAGAGCAGGCGGGCATCTGGGAGGGGCGGGCGCCCGGGGCGGGTGGGAGCACAGACGTCTCCAGGGACATAGAGCCGCGAGCTTGCCTGCTGTTCAGCTGTTTCTGCCGGCCGCGGCCCCTCCCGAGGGCGGGTATGGCTGATTCCTGGGCTTGGAGCGGAGAGCAGACCCGCTCTCGGGCATGGCTTCCCACACCTGGGAATGGACCCCTCAAAGCCCCCCGCTGCCCCCTGCCAAGTCATGGCCTCAGAGGAGCGGACAGCCAACCCAGGTGCCTGCCGTAGCCTTTCCTCACACGCCCGAGCCCCGAGAACAAGCCTCCTGGAGCAGTGACCAGAGCAGGCCCTAGCAGGGAGCAGGGGGCTGCAGAGGGTGGACCAAGAGTTCGGGCCTGCCTAACTCCATGCCAGGGGGCCCTACCAGCCCCCAGGAGACCACGTCCCGCTTGCGGTTTCGTGTCCCTGCCTGAGGCGGCCCCTGGGCAGAAGGAGTTCCCCGAGCAGGCGTCGGTCCGGGCAGTGGAGGAAAGGTGGGAGGCAGGCAGGCAGGCAGGCAGACCCCGGCCAGGGAAGCCAGAAACCTGCCCAGCCCCTCCTGCCCGCCCCCCCCACCGCCGCGCAGCCAGGCTCCTGGGGTGGAGACCGAGCCTGCCCTCGGCTCCCAGACTGAATGGGGTGCGTGGGACCCGGCCTCACTCACAGGGTCACCGTCCAGGGCCTCCCACAGCACCCCCACTGCTGTCTGCCCAGACCCGCGGGCATCCCAAAGCTCGGGTCTGTATGGCCCCCAGGGAGGAGTGGGCGTAGCTAAGGTCACGGCATCCCCCTCCCCTGGGGTCCGTGTGAGGACCTTGGTGTGGGGCCCTCCCGCGCTGAGGGCCCTGCGACTGGGAGCAAGCTCCCCAGCCCCTCCAGGAGCCCCCTTTCCGCGAAATGAAAGGCAGCGGCTCTGCCTCTGTGGGTTTTGGGAGGGGGCCTCTGCGGGACTGGAACCAAGTCCATGACCAGACGCGCGCTAGGCCGTGAGCCCCACAGGGCAGGGCGGGCAGCAGGCGGTCAGGCAAGGGTTGCCGGGCCCGCGGGGCACAGCAGATGCATGGGGAGGCCCTTGGTGCTGGTCCCTCCTGCGGACGGGAGCGCGGGCGCAGAGAGGGCTGAGCGCGCAGAACCGGCTTTTCCAGGTGGGGTGGGGGGGAGGGCAGGGCCTCCCAGGGCCCTATGGGCTGACAGCAAGGGCCCCGACCGTGGGCAGCGGCCGTGGGAAAACCGGCCCCGGTGGTTCCCGAGGGTGGGGCCAGGTCCTGGGGACGGCACCGGCCGTTTGTCTGTGTGCAGTGACTCAGCACATGAGCTGGCCGCCCCGCCCAGGTGTGCACAGCAGGCCGGGTCCCGGGGAGGGGGCAGAGCCAAGAGGGTCCCACGCTCCTGCCGCTGCTCGGTCCCTCTCACACCTGCCGGCTCCAAGCCCCGGAGAGGCCTGTGCAGGGAGAAGGGGGCCTCTATGGTGGGCAGCCCAGGGCAGCGGCCGAGGCTCTGCTGCCCCCAAGTTCCCGCTCCCTCCCCAGACGCCCCCCCAAGGCCCCTGGATCCATGACCAGGAAGCCAGGTGCCTGCCCCCCAGTGCCCCCCACAGACTCCCTGGGCCACAGGTCGACCCAGGCTCTGGTTGGCAGAGGGCACAGGAGGACAGGAGGCCCCCCAGAGAGGCAGGAGGAAGGGTCCCGCCTGGGATCGGCCCCGCCCGGGCCTCCCCGCCCTGGCTTCCCCACCGAGGCCGCCGCACCCATGCTGCGCTCCCAGGCCTGGCTCCTGAGGCCGGATGTGGAGCCAGGAGGCCACAGGTAAAGCTCGCGGTGTCGAAAGGCCCGTGGGAAAAGGGCGTGTGGGGGTGGGGGGCACCGCCCCTGACGTGGGCACACGGGGAGGCTGCGGGGGCCCGTGCGCCGCCCAACCACCGCCCCTGGGAGCCGTGACATCCCGGCGCCTCCGGGAGGGGGCCGAGAGGGGTCCCGTGAGTACAGATCATGGCCCCCTCCCCCCTGAGGCCTGGGAACCCCCCCAGGCCCTGCTTTTGGCTCCACTTCGTCCTGCTCTGACGTCTGGAAGGGCCGTGACCGCGGTGCACGTCTCCGCGGGCACCCGTGCCTACCTGCCTGCGAGCCTGGTCTCTAGGGACCTGGGCCCTCCCGCTCTCCCTCAGGGCCCTGCCCAGCTCACGCCGGGAGCCCTGGGGTCCCTCACCCTGTCAGGCAGGACCCACCGGAAGGCGAGCCTGGGGCAACCGTGTGGGGAGGGCCGGACGGTCCCCAGAAGCCCCCGCCTCTGCCAGGGTTGCCGCGAGGTCAGCAGGGCTGGGCTCAGCTCCTGCCAGGGGCCCGTGGCATGTCCCAGACAAGAAGCAGAACTGGCTTCCTTCTTGATCCCTCACAGAGGCGGTGCCCAGTGGGGACCGTCAAGAAACAGGCAGCATCAAAAACATGGACACCGAATTGGCCCGGCGCACCCCAAGACCAGCGGAGGGATCAGCCATAGGGCTGTTTACCCCGACCCTTTAATGCCGGGCCCTGTGTCCCCCACCATGCGGAGCCAGCCCAGGGCTGCCTAGGCCTCACTTTGCCCTCGAGACTCAGGGGTTTGGGGAAAACAGCCCAGGTGGCAGCAGAGTGCCACGGGGTCGCAGGAGCTAGAAGAAGCTGCCCAGGGTCCACTAGGGTCCAGAGCAGTCAAGGAGGGCTCCCAGGAGGTGGCGTGCCCTGTCTTGCGGAGACGGGATGTGTCGTTTGTGTCTGCGGAACCCCTAGCCAGACGCAGAGCTGCAAGGGGTATCGCCTGCGGGTGGGAAGACAGAAGGGGCCCCACCCGACCTCGGCACCCCCTGTGCGCCCAGGCCTGCAAGGTCTCCAAGTAGGTGATGAAGCAGCTGGTGTGGCTCGGCAGCCACCGGGAAGGCCCCAGCAGCACAGGCGTGTTGCCCCACGTGGTCGGCCTCGCGCTCTGTGGGGGGTCTGTGGTCAGTGGCCCAACGACGGGTACCCCCGGGACCAAAGTGCACGTGTGGCCAGGAGCCTGGGGAGGACAGCACACGACGGGCTAAGGTCACAGGGACCGGGGAGCTCCGACACTCAGCGTCCCTCTGGGGTGACCTCCCCCACCCTCTGTCCGGGAGGCTCTGCACGGGAGCACACACGCACCAGCAAACCTTTCATGCAGAGACGCCTGCATGCTCGCAGGCCGGCGCACGCGCACCCGCTCCCTCGCACGCGCTTGTGCACGTGGCATCTGGCGCTCGCTCAGCCATCGAAGGTGGTCCAGCGCGGACAGGCAGCAAGGACCGCAAACCCCAGAGGTCCCCCGACACCCAGCCAGAGGCCCCGCCTCTGTTTCCGTGTGCGTGAACCGAGAGAGGGGGCAGAGCGGCGGGAGACTTCCAAGTGGCTGCGGGTCCGGCGTGTGCCGGGCCGTTCCTGTCACTCGCACCTCCGCCCTCTGGAGAGAAGGGCCCCGGGGAGGGGGCACCAGAGGGAGCCTGGCTGCTGCTCCCTAGGCTCCCGGCCATTGGAGGGCGGGGACGGAATGGGCACAGGTGTGTCTTGGGACCCTCCCTGGGGGCTCCGCCTGAGGCCCGGGGCCTCTCCCCACTCGCTCTTCCCGCCTCCCTCTGAGGTTCAGGGCCAGAGCAGGGGCCACCCACTCCTCAGGTGAGCCATCGTGATGTCCTGCGTCCGGCCCAGCAGCTGTCCTCTCTCCGCGGGGGGCCCGAGGCCCGGGCGGGGAGGAGGAGCATGCGCGGTGCCATCCCATCCCCTCTGCGCCAACAGCCCTCCACCCGGAGGCCCGTCCTGGCGTGCGGTGGTGGGCAGCACTCCCGCGGGCCACCTGGTACCTCAGGGGCCTCCAGGTGGAGGCTGAGACGGGCCAGGGCAAGCTAGAGAGGTTCGTGGCCTTGCTGGGTTCCCGAGGGCCGTGGGGCTGGGGTGAGGGGCTCATCCCGTCGGACCCCCGCTGCCGTTGGGAAGGTCAACAGAACCCGGGAGGACTCTTCTCCCACCCGCTGGCCAGTGCTCCTTGGCCATCACCGCCTCGGCCTGGCCAGCTCCCCGGCATCTCCCTGCGCTCCTCTTTGGGCAGGAACCCTCTCGCGGCGTCAGGAGGTCACATCCCAGGGTCTCTGCTGGCACCCGGAGCTCCAGCAGGGCCCCTGAGGGCTGTTGGGAAATGCGCTCCCGGGGCTTATCTGCTCATCGCTGCGGGTATGCCCCACCCCCACCCGCCAGTTCTCAGGCCCCCAAGTGCCCTAATTGGCCAATCTCACACCCAGAACTTGTTTCCCAAGGACCTTTGAGCCCCAAGAACATTCCAAGGTGTGCGTTCCCATGGGAGGGGCCGGGGCTGGCACCAAGGTCCCTTAGCCCCCTGCCCTTTTCCCTTTCCGCTAAGGGCAGGGGGAGGGGCTGGGTGCCCCAAGGCGCACTGAGGGCCCTGGGACTGCCAGGCCCCAACCTTAGGATAATCCCCAATGTCCTTGATTGATTGGCAGGTGGTGGGGCCAGCCCCAGCGCAGACTTACAGGAGGCAGGTGAGCCCTGGGACCACTCCCTGAGGACCCAGGGCCCCACCCCAAGCCAGGGTTTGTGCCCTGGCCCAGTAGAGAGGATGGTCCTGTGCCCTAAGTGAGGGGTGGCGGCCCGTACTGGTGGGGAGGGCCAAGGGTCCACGGGTAAGACGAGGCAGAGGGCCGGGTGGATGGGGCAGCCCAGGGAGGAGCTCCCAGAAGGAGTGGGATGGGGGTCGGACACCCAGAGGCTGCGGGGTGGAGTGCGCTTCCCCCTCCCCAGGCTCAGCCCCGGAGGAGGCCCCGGGGAGCTGCGCCCGTGACCTGCCCTGCAGCTGGCTGGAGGCGGCCAACCTGCAGTCCCACGCGCCCGCCATCCCGGGCAGCTTCACGCGGCTGCAGCTGGCCAGGGTCCCAGAGGGCGTGCTGCAGTGGCCCGGCCCATGCCCCTTCTACTGCCACCAAGGCTGCGGCAGTGTCTTCTGGGAGGGCCCCACCTGCGCCGCATCAGCACACATTTCCGCGAAGTCCTGGATGGGGCCTCCAGGCCCTGCCGCCCCCCGCCCTGCCCTGTCAGCGGCCCCTCCTGAGGACAGGGCCCCGCGGGCCTGCATCGCCCTCCCAGGCTCCCTGCACACACACACCCCAGTGCTCCCCACCGGCAGGCCAGCAGGGTCCCAGCCCCGCACAGAGGCTGGAGCAACGTGGAGGGGATCAAGGTTTTCCTCGCGGGCAGGATGCTAGGACCTGAGCCGAGAGCCGCCTGGCATTCAGGAACGAGGCCCGTGGGAGGTGGGAAGGACACGCCTGGCAGAGGACACTGCACAGAGGCCCGAGGGTGGGACCCAGATGGCTCCCCGAGCGCGGGGCTCAGTGGGCTGGGGGTGGGGCACGGGCCCCCCACCGTGCTGTGGCAGCCCCTACCCCCCGCTCCCCCCCCCACCCGGCCCTGCTGGCATTCTCAGGCCAAGGGCCAAGCCTCCAGGCCAAACAGGACAGGACCTTCCCCCCTTCCCCCAAGTAATTCCCAGCCAGGCTGCCCTCCGGGGCCCTCCGACTCCTGGGGAGTAATGTGGTAGCGGGGAGCTTCCTGGGGACCAGGGCCCGGTCCTGCCCGGGGCCAGGCGCAGGGCAGCCACCCTCGAGGAAGACATCCGTTGTGTACTGGAAGGCCATGGCCTGGATGGGAGGCGGCCCCTTGAGTCTGTGGCTCTGGCCCCCTTGCTGGCCTCCTGCCCCCCACTGCCCCCCCCATGGAGGCTGGGTGGCCTCCTCTCATGAAAGAGGCAGCAGCCAAAGCCAGAGGGGCTGCACACAAGACCCTTTCCCGCAACCGCAGGAAGCAGCTGCTTCTTCACCCACTCGGAGGGAAACTGAGGCGCAGGCACCCATGGCGGGCGCCCCGAGGGCCCATGGCCACTGGTGCCGGGTGGGCAGGGAGGGGAGCCTAGACAGCACCTTGCCCTCGCTGCCTCCTCCTGGCTCACCCCCCAGGAATGTGCCCCCCCACACATCCCTTTCCTGTCCTTCCTGCCTTGAGCGGAAACGGCTCAGATTTGGCTGAGGAGCCCAGGCGGAGGCTTCAGGGCTGCTGGGGCCTGGGAGTGGGGGCGGGGCTGCCGCCAAGGCCCAGAGCAGGGAACACCTGCAGGCCCAGGTGTGGCGGCCTCGGGTACCAGGTGGGCACTGGCCGTGCCAGGCCTGCCCCCGCCCGGGCTGGGGGTCGCGCTGAAAGGCCATACAGACGACCTGCCGCATCCCCCAACCTCTTCGTTCCCTGGAAGTGCCCCCTGTGCGCCAGGCGCTCAGCCCCCAGCAACTCTGGGGTCACCGCACAGACGGACGGAGGGGCTCCGAGGCCAGGGCCAGGCTGGGTGGGCTCTGTCAGGGCCAAGTTTGCAAACTGGCCTCCCCCACGTTTTGGTCACTGCTGAGCCTGAGGGTCAAGCTGGGCTGCCCGGGTGAGTGGGCAAGCCAGACCCCCCACCAGGGGTGGGGGACCCTCTGTGGTTGGGGTGGTGGTTCCAAGAGCCAGACCGCCAACCCTGTCCTAGGCAGCAGCCCTGAGCCTGCTCTCCTCAGGCAGGGTAAGGAAGAAGCCGCCAGGGTGCTGGCCCCACGGCCGGCCCCAGCTGCTTCCGGGAAGCTCTCCTCCGACCCAGGGCCCTGGGCTTGGTTGCAGCTGGCCCTCAGCAGAAAGAAGCCAGAACAAGGGACAAGCGTGGGGAGACAGGAGACCAAGTGTCTTTGCTGTTCCTCCGGGCAGGTCCAGCCCCAGCACCCCTCTGCCCTGTGTACCTCTAGAGGGAGAAGAGGGCGGCCAAGTGGGGCCCCTCAGCGTGCCCCTCACAGTGGCCTGGTGCCACCCAGCCCGCCCTCCCCTCCCCACCCCTCTGCTGCCCAGGCTGGCTGTCTCCCTCCGGGGACCCTCCAGGGCTCACGTGCTCGCCGCCCTCCTAGCCTGGCTCTAAGGCAAACCCCGGTCCTGAGCCGTCGGGGGTCCACCCAAAGAGCCTTCTGAGGCCCCGGGACACCTTAACCCAGGCCAGAGGGTCAGGCACCATGCTCCCAGGGTGGGCACAGGTCCTAGTGCAGGGCCATGCCCTGCAGCCTGCCCGGCAGGCCAGAGCGGAGCACAGATTGTCTGCCGCAGTTCCTGCCCAGGGCGTCCATCCTCCGCTCTGGCTCTGGCCGAGGGCTGAGTGTTTGTTATTTGATCTCTATCCTCTCTCGGCCCTTCTACCAGGTGTCTGGGCTGCTGGGAAGAAACACTCTCCTCTTTCCCACGCTCCCCGACACATTTTAATGAATTAGCTGGAAGCCCCGCCCCCACTGCCCGCCTGCTTGCTCGCCCTCCCTCCCCCGCCTGGTGCCTTTAAGGTGGCCGCAGGCCTTGGCCCAGCTCTGGGCAGCCGCCTCTTCTGCTGCGGGCCTCCCCAGGCCGCCCCACCCAGATCTTCCCGGCCCACATCCCAGAACGCTCCCCAGGCTGCCCCACCCCTGCCCACACTGCTGCCCCACCGCCCACGGCTGAGTCTAGAAAGGAAGAAGGGGCCCTTTGCGACCCCAGCCTCCGCCCCTTCGTGGCCCTGTGGGGTGGCGCCCCTGGGCCAGGATCCTCAGAGCTGATGCAGAGAAGGATGGGGCACAGCTGCATGGTCCGAGGTCAGTGGGTCTCCGTGGGTCCCAACTCAGGGCTTTCTCCCTCCCAGCCAGGGAACCGCCGGCCTGTTAGAGAGCCACAAACACCAGAGCGGGTTTCTCTGAGCCCCAGGGCAGGGCCTGACCGATGCGGGCCTCTCCCCCTCCCTCCAAGGCATTTGGAACAAATGTCCTCCTTCCGGACTGCTCCGTCAGCAAACGGGGGCGAGGGCCCTGGGACCCCTCTTCTCTCCTTTCCTCGACCGGGGCAGCTCCTAGCGTGTGGAGCAGACCTGCTCAGAATGAAACGACCCCCCCGCCCCCCAGCCACGGTGGAGAATTCCATCTGCTCCCCAGGGACACTGTGACCGTCACCTGAACCCCACAATGGCAGGCCTGGCTACACCTGTCCGACCCTCACGCAGAAGCCTGGGTGTGGCAGGAGACAACCTTTGCTAGACTCTTACGGCCACGCTGGTCCAGCTGGGGGGCACCCAAACCACTGATTTCATGCCCCGTGGTGGCGGCCGCACGTTCCCACGCGGAGCTCACAGGGCCCCTTTGTCTGCCCTCCCTGAAGCCCGTGCGGTGTCAATGGGGCTTTTCTCCCAGGCTCTGTCCCTGGCACAGCAGGGTCTCCAAGATGCCCTTCTTCAGGTCCGGGGACCTGAGCCCACCTGGGCTAGGGCCTGTCTTTGAGCCCACTGCCTTCCGGGGGCGGCCCTGGGCACTGTCCAGAGCTGAGGATGTGTTCTCAGAGGGCCCTGCCATCCACACCCAGCCCTGTTCCCAGGAGAAGCAGGGGGCTACATGCCTGCCTAGCAGGTCACAGCCCTGCACGGGGTCTCATGCTCGCTCACCTGGTCTGAGGGTCACCATCCAGAGGGAGTTACAGGCCCCAATGGACAGGGCCCATATGCCCTCTTTCTTGGTACTGGGGAGTTGCCAGGGACCACGGGCCCTGCCCTCCAGGCGTGCACACTCGAGCAGCATCTGTTCCCAGGCCCCCTTCCTGGGCCCAGGGACACCTGCGGGTAAGATGAGCGGGACAAGGCAAGAGTTCCTGAACCCAGCAGCCCCCAGGTCCCAACCACAGCTGGACCTAGCACAGAGCTCCGCCAAGCCCGGGCTTACCCAGCTGCACAGTGGGGAGCTCCTGGGGGCACCAAGTCTGAGCGGAACAGCTGGACCACCAGGCAGACCGCCAGGCTCGGGAAGACCAAAGTGAGGGACTCCGGGAGCTCCGGCCGTCAGGAGGACCCCACAACTGGCCGCTGCAGTCAAGCCTGAGGGTAGCCGACCAGAGGCAGCCAGCCCTGGGGTGGCCTTACCCAGTTTTTCCTATGGTTTGGCTGTGACTCCCCAGAGCACACAGCAAGATAGGGGCACCGCACACACGTGTCCAGACCTGGACCACCAGGCAGACACCCACGGGAGCCCATCCCGAAACGAGGCCTAGCAGGGTGGTCTCCCCTGATGAGGCCTGGCTGCCTGGTGGGAACTCCCAGCGGCTTCTGTTGGAGAGCAGGCTCCCGGGGCTCCCCGGCTGCCCCAAGCCTGCTGCTCTGAGACCATTCCTGCCTGATTCCCAGCTACCGCAGTCCAGCTATAAACTGTGAAATCCTAATGAGGAAATTTGGAGGCAGTATTAGAGCATCAATAAAAAATGGGTTTACGGTTTGGAAATGAGTCATTTCTGGGTTTCCTTTCCAGGCGGCCCTTGGTGCCTTACCTGGGGCTGCTCACCTGCTCCCCCAGCCCCATCCCTAGTGGTGCTAATGGAGCTGCCCGAGCAGAGGGAAGCAGGCCCTGAGGTCCCGCTGACTGGTCTTACCCCTCCCCTTGGAGGAGCTCTGAGCGGGAGTGGGGTGGAGGGGGGCAGCCCCAGGCTTGCTCGGGTGGAGACCCCTGCTTCTTGGTCGGGGCGGGGCGGCGGAGTTCGGCTGCTCAAGCCAGCCAGGCTGGGGAGTAAACGCCGGATGACCAGGCCGCCAGAGGAGCGGCCCGCGTGCGGGAAGGACCGCGTGGCTGTGGTCACACGCCAGAGCTGTTTGTGGAGACGCCCCGCCTGGAGCCTGTGTCCTGGAGGCCAGGCTGGGCCAGCTGGGGACGCGGAGGGTCTCGGGCTGGCGCTCCGGGAGCGCGGAGTGAGACTCGGGTCTCTACCGGGCCTCCGGGGTCCGAAACGCCCGCGAACCCACCATGGGAGGCCGCCCTCGGGTCCACCTCGGGGCCGCGCTCGGCCGGGGATCAGGCCTGGGTCCGTCCGAGCCGGGAGCTTGGAATTCCCCGGGTGGCCGAAGGGAGGGTAGGCGGGACCACGGCGGAGAGGCCGGGAGCCCCAGGGCGCGTGGAGCAGGCCCCCCCAACCCCCACCCCTCCAGGCCCCCCCCAACCACCGCCACCTGGCCCCCCGCCGGCGACCAGCGCCCCCTGCCGAGAAGCGCGCCGCCGGCCAAGCACGCCCCGCCTCCGCCCCGCCCTCGCCCCGCCCCGACGTGGGCGCCGCCCAATCGTAGGGCCGCCGGCGCGCGCGTCACGGGTGCCCTATTGTTATGCAAATATAAAGGGGGTAAAAGGCGGCCCGGCGCGGCGGGCGGGCGACTGCAGCTGCGCGTGGGGAGGCGCGTGGGACCCGCGTGGGAGCCGCCGCAAGCAGGGACCGGGAACGCGCGGCGCCGCCGCCGGGCCCACAGGCCCTCCGCGAGCGCAGTGCCCGCCCCCGTCGCCCGCCCGCCCGGGCGCGGCTGGATGCGGCGGGGGCCCCGCGGCGGCGGCCCCCGGCCCCCAGCGCCCGGAACGCCCAGGAGCGGCGTGCGGGGCCCGGGGGCTCCGCGCCCTCCATGCGCCGAGGCGCGCCCCGAGACAGCCAGGGGCCCGCGCCGCAGCCGCCGCCGCCGCCGCCGCCCGCGCTGAGCCCCGGCGCGGCCCGCGGCCCGCGCCCGGCGGCAGCATGAGCCAGGCCGAGCTGTCCACCTGCTCCGCGCCGCAGACGCAGCGCATCTTCCAGGAGGCCGTGCGCAAGGGCAACACGCAGGAGCTGCAGTCGCTGCTGCAGAACATGACCAACTGCGAGTTCAACGTGAACTCGTTCGGGCCCGAGGGCCAGACGGCGCTGCACCAGTCGGTCATCGACGGCAACCTGGAGCTCGTGAAGCTGCTGGTCAAGTTCGGCGCCGACATCCGCCTGGCCAACCGCGACGGCTGGAGCGCGCTGCACATCGCCGCGTTCGGCGGCCACCAGGACATCGTGCTGTATCTCATCACCAAGGCCAAGTACGCGGGCGGCGGCCGGTGATGCCCGCCCGGACCCGGACGCGGGCCCCGAGCGTGTCGTCTGCTCTACCTTCCCGCCAACTACCTCGGTGCGCACCGGGCTCCCCGGCCCAGCGGCCACGACGAGTCTGGCGCGCGCGTCCGCGCCTACGGGGACCGCGCGGCGCCCGCTGCCAGGGGTCGGCGCCCCCGCGCGGCCGCCCGAACCCGGGCCGAGGGCTTCCCACGGCCCCGCCCGCCGCCTCGTGGGGGGGGGGGGCGTTGTGCGGGAGGTGGGGGCGGGGCGCGGGCCGCAGCCCCTTTGAAATTTGAGTCTCGCGACCAGCAAGTTCGGAGTTCCCGAGACACCGGATCCTCCGGGCAGAATGTTTTCTCCCGAAGGTGGAAAGCGGGCAGCGGGGACGCCGGGCTCGGGGCGCCCCGCCGCCTGCAGGACCCGCGGCCGAAGCCCGCAGTCGCCTAGGGGCCACGGCGGGGCGTCTGCGGCCCGGACGCGCGATGGTGGAGACGCTTCGCTGTTCCTGGGGTTCTAAACTATTTATCATGTGTGTGTATATTTGTGGGTGAAGTTTGTGCGCCTGATTTTTTTTTTTTTTTTTTTTTTTTTTTTGGTTTGGAAAATACTTTGCGTGGTCAATGCGGTTATAGGGGAGATGCATTTCTGTTTCCTAGTCTTAAAACTAAAACTTGAGTCTGTCGTTTCTTGGTTGCACTGAAAATACCGCCCAGCCCGATGGTTCTCCCGTGCTAGTCCCTCTGCCTCCGTCCTCTCCCCCCCCCCCCCCCCGGCTCTCCCCCTTACACTCAGACACACAACTCCGAGGGAGTTTTGGAAGCCCCGGGCCTCCCCCTGCCCTCTCCTGGGGAGGCCACCATCCCCCAAACCTGCTGGCTTGGCGGAGTCTCCTCGGCAGCATGGGTGCTCGGGTGTGGCGGTGGGGGGCGGGGCGGGAAGGGACCATCCCTTTTCTAGTGAGTTCTACTATAGTTAGTCGGTTGAACACTTTTTTTTAAAAAAGTAAATGGATTTGCCACGATTGAATGTCATAACATTTATGACAGAATATAAAATATTAACATATTTTAAGCCAAGTTTTAGGTGTATTTTTTGAATCTTGGTTATAAACCCAATTTTAAAGGGCGTTGTATCCAGCGTTGTGAAGGCAACAGTGTACCCATATTTATATTTTTATAAAATACCTATAAGACTGTGAATCTCTTGTGCTAATTGCTGAGTGAGTTGAAGGACTGTTTTGCCCCTCTTCAGTCTCCCGGAGCTTCAAGGACCCGATTCGAATCCGAAAAATCCTGTCAGGGGGGAGGGGCCGCGCGGGGACCTGGGCCGGAGGCGGGGCTTCTGCGTCACTTTCTGTCCCGAAAGGCGCCCTTCCTGGTCTCCGAGGTTCCAATTTTCTATGCAACCCCACACCCCTTGTTGTTTTGATCCTGAGAAATAAAAGGGAGGCTGAATTATTCAAATTTAAATGAGGCTTCCCCCGGGTAGAAGTGCCGCTGACCCTTCGTGCAAAAATGGGGAGCGCGTGAGGACACAGGTGGGTGGAGGCCCTTTGTGCGTGGCTGGTCAGCCCCGGGCAGTCATCTGTGGCTTTTATAAACCCTTGTGTGAGCAGAATATATTGATAATGTCAGTGAAACAAGCAGACATTGAAACTGAGGCACAGATTACTCCAGAAGGAGTTTTTCTGTATATTTTTTCTAGATGCAAATACCTTTTTAATTATGTTAATTAATGTTAAGACTTTCTAGGCTTATATGGAAGCTGTGTGTGGGTCCTGGTATGATCACTTCTAACTGGATAAAGTCAGCACATTCCTGAGTGTACGAAATAGATTTGTAGCCCAGCATGAAAAATTTATGAATAAATTTTTCATTGATTTTTTTTTAATTAAAAAAGCTTGTTGGTTCTTCTTGGTCTTGGCACCCAGGAGCAGGGTCAGGCTGCAACATGCTGGTGCCGTCTACACAACGCTTGGCTTGTCTTCACCAAAGACAGCCTGGCTCTGGGCTCAACTCAAGGGCCAGCCCCAGTTGGCCCCATATGGGATTCGTGCGGTGCCCGGGGAGGACCCTCTCCCAGCTGGGGGGAGCCTAGGCCACCCTGAGAGCGCCCAGAACCAGCCCACAAGCCGTTTCCTCAGCTACCTGGCAAAGCGGCTGAGGCCTCTATGTGGAAAGTTCTTGAAGCTCTTCCCACCCCCCGGGCAGCCGGAGGTGCTGCAGGCCCTCAGATGACCAGGCCCTTCTGCCCACCACTGCTTTCCTTTGCTGTGGGTTTATGCTGGACCACGGGCTGCACAGAAGGGTGTTTCTTAAATCTGGGGAACATCCTCGCTGTTCCCTCCTGACCACTTAGAGTCCTGTTTGTTCTCTCTGCTGGTGGCATCTGGGAGCTGCGGACGCCAGCATGCCCCTGGAAGCACAGGCCCCAGGGTAGACCATGCCCCTGGGTGTGCGAGGGGAGTGTAGAGCTGGGCAGCTGCTCCTCGCGCCTGCCTACAGGATGAGCCTCTCCGCGCAAAGACCTGGGATGCCCCCAGGGCCCTGGGGCCTTATGAGAACAGAGTGCAGGGGAGGTCAGCAGTGGGTCCTGAGGAGGGAGAGCCAGAGAAGGGAACAGCTTTTTCTTGTACCTCGGAGCCCTCTACAGCAGCCAAAGGGCGTCAGCTTCCTGTCAGCCAGTCCTCGGTCCTCGTCCTGCCGACACACTGCCCTTCCTACACTGGCAGGCTGTGCCTTCCGGTTCCCGCTCTGCACACCCTGCTCGGTTCCGGCCCCGAGGGCTTTCCGAGCTCATTCTCCTGCGGGTGAGATAGGCATTTGCTGTCCGCTCCGCTGGCCAGGAGACCGGGACACCCGAGGAGGGGAGGGGAGCATCCGATGCAAACCAGCTCCCAGGGGAGGCGGTGCCCACGGCACTGGCGGGCAGAGAGCACGGGTGCCAGGCCTCGAAAGGGGGAGTTGCTGCGAGAATGTGGGCTTTGCGGGGCATTCCGGAGAATGCAGTCAGGCCTGGGCACTCTGGGTGGCCCGTGGGCAAGCAGGACTGGACCTCCGGCTCCCTCAAAGGCACTGTCGCCCACGAGAGATGGAGGAACCCGGCTCGGAACCGGCAACTAACGCTCCGTCCAGGCCTCGGCTGCCAGGGAGGGGTCTGGTTCCCAGGCCGGGTGGAGCAGGAGCACTAGGACACCTCCCAGGCCCCGGCCCTGCCCGTGGCTCCGGAAAGTCCTCCCTCTGAGAGACCAGCATTTGACGGAGAAAGGCTTTGTGCTGCTCACAGAGCAATCGTTTTCTCTCCAGCACGGGCAAAAAGCAGGCCAGGCCCTGCTCAGCCCCACAGCTGTGGAGGAGGCCTAGTGGGGTTTGGGGGCCTTTCTTCCCTAGGTGCTCTTCTGTGCGCAGACGCCCCTGCCCACCCCGCCGGGGCCCTGGCTGCTGGTAAGGGACCCTGGGGTGAGGGACCCTAGGGTGCTAAAGACGCGTCTTCAGGGGCCGTTCACGGCCCTTTCACTGGTGGTGGCCCCAGGACACAGACGCACACGATAACCACATCCCTCCTTCCACCGTCTGGGGTCAGAGCTGTGAACAAATGAGCAAGCCAGGCAGGGCAGCTTCTCTGCCCAGAATGTCTGTGCTCAGGAACCAGTGCCAGCCAGCCAATGGTGCACCTGGGAGCCCCTCCCCAGGTGGCCCTTCAGGGGCAGAAGCCTCCTCTCCAGCCTTTGTGGCCAGCATAAGAAAGAAGTCAGAGCTGACCTCTCCGTCTGGCTCCCAGGATCCACAGGTCCGCTGTGGAGGCCAAGTGCGGGTCCCAGCCAGGAGCACTGAGGACACCCAGGGCGGAGGGGTCCCGTGGGCAGGCGCTGGGCGGCTGGGAAGTCCTGGGGTGCCTGCCAAGGAGAAGGGGAGACAGACCAGATGGGCAAGAGTTGGGCCTCCCTCACCACCCCCAACCAGGAGTGATGGCGGCTCCTGTCCAACTGTCTGTCTCTCTGACCTGACCCCAGCCAGACACAGGAAGTGTTTACTGTTGGAATGGATGCCAGAGAGAGACCAGGAAATGCAGGGAAATGGTCAGCCAGAAAGAGTGATGTCTAAAGTCAACAGGCGTGGGAGCCAGGACAGAGCCTGCCAGAGAAGGGAGGGCAGGATTTGGAGGCCAGACCAGGCAGGGGGGTTAGGAGAAGCAGAGGGAAGAGGCTGCCCTCTAGCTCCCACCCCCAAAGGTCTGGGGGCTCGGTGCAGGGCTCACACAGGCAGCCTGGCAGCTCAGAGGCGGCTGTCCACCTGGGAGGGGAAGGGGGGAGAGGGTGCCAGACACAGGGGGCAGCCCGGGAACAAAGCCTGGGCCCGGGGCCTGAGGGCCTGGGCCAGAGGGGGCCGTGGGAGGTCTGGGAACCTCCCAGACAGCTCCTCCCCGAGGCCTCCAGCTCAGCCTCCTCCTGGGGCTCGGGGTCTCTGGAGGCCGCCCTCCCCCACCTCCCACTGCACACTCGCCTCTGTGGCCCTGCTCCCCGCTCCCCCTCCAGCACTCCCCTCCATCACTCCCCTCCCCTCCGTCGCCGTCGGGCGCATTCTTCTGCTTGGCTGTACGTCGAGCTGTCCCTCCGCGCGCGTCTGTCTGTCTTTCTTCTCCTGCCCCCTCCAAAGCCATGGCCCCCATTCATTCTCGAGGCCTCTGCCCTTTCCTCCGCGCGGGTCCCCGCTCGGCAAGCAGCTGCTATGCTAATGAAGGCGGAGGGAGGTGGGGGACCGGCGGGCAGGGGGAGGCTGGGGGGCCCCAGGAGGTGGGGGGGCAGCAGAGGCGCAGGGGAGAGGCGGTGGGGGAGTCCCGCTGGAGGGCCCGGCTGGGGAGCGGACTGGGGGGACCGGGCGGGCGGGGGAACCCGGCGTGGGGAGGTTGCCGGTTCTGCACGGGGAGGGGGGCCTGGGTTGGGCAGTGGGGACCTTGGCCCGGGATGGGGGGCGGGCACTCACAAAGGCCCGGGTTGTGTGGGGGCACGGGGGCTGCCCCCGCCGCTCTCCACTCAAAGCCCGTCCTGCGCACCCACTCGCCAGGTGCGGGGTGTCCGGGGTAGAGACCAGCTGTCATCTCTGTTCTGGGGTCACGGCCTGGGATGCGCAGCCCCCACCCCGTGCCCCGCAGACCCTACGGCGCTCGCTGGCCGCAGTGCGCCCTCCGCTCGAGGGGGTCTGCACCGAGGCGGATGGTCGGGCGCTCCCGCCCGCTCCAGGCCTGGAGGGTTGGACACTGAGAGGGGTACGGGGTGGGGGAGCCCCCCAGAAGCGCGCCTGAGGATCCCGGGCCTCAGTGAGACTGGGGAGGAGGCCGAGCAGGAGACGGAGAGCCTGACCCCCGCCACCCCGCCCCGGCGTCCGAGGGGCTACGGAGGGGGGGAGGCCCCCCTCCCTGCGAGCCTGGCTCTTGGCGCCCGGTAAGCCCCTGCCCCTTCCCGACCTCGCCCCCCGGCTCAGGAGAGAACACACGAGTGGAGGCTGCGGGGAGCGCTCCCAGCGGGTGGGGCTGTCGCGACGGGCGTCCCGCGCTAAGGGGTCCCGGGAGGGCCCAGCTCCAGCCGGGGCGCCGGCCCAGGACGGCGCGGCGCGGGCTGTGCTGCCGCCCTGCGGCCGCGGCGCGCACTGCGCCACAAGCCCCGGGGTTCAAGGGTCCCCAGCAAGCACTACCCCGCCGGCCCTTCGCCGCGCCCACGCGTGCACTCCCGGCCTGCTGAGGACACCCTGGAGGCCACCCCAGGTCTGCGGAAGGGGCAGGTGAGCGGACCCCGTGGCGGTTCCCCAGAGGAGGCGGGGCCTGGGAAGCGAGCCCATCACGGTCGGGCAAGTGACCCGGGGCAGTGTGCTGGTCTGCCCTTGGGCCCAGCAGGGAAGAGGGGCACCCCAGGGCCCTGGGGCCACAACGAGCGGATGGGCAGCAGGACCCAGGATCTGTCGCTGGCCTGTGGATGTGGCCCCCTGGGGTCTGTCACACTTCAGGACCCAGACCACGTCGCAGACCAGCCATGGTGGTCTGAGGTGGGCGAGGGGGGCGCCCGGATCGCCACCCAGAGCCTGGAGTCTTGGAAGAGGGGGCTGCGGGGGGGGGAGTTGACACCCCTGCTGTCCCCGCACCCCATTCCAGGGACGCGGTGATGATGGGCAAGTGAGAGGAGGGATCGTCTGTTCCGACTCCCGCCTGCTTAGGGCTGGGGGCTGGAGACCCAGTTCACACCTGACCCGGGCTCCCCCAGTGCATAAATCCCGCTCTGCAGGTCTGTGGGCCTCCCCACGAACACCCTGGGAACAAGGGCCCCCAAGGAAACCAAGCCCGAGACACCCCATGAACCGTCCAGCAAGATCGGACAAAATCCAAACCCGCAGTGGCCTTAACTAGACACAATGTATCTCTCAACGGAGAAGTCGGAGTGGGTGGCCCAGGGCGGGGTGCGGCCTCACGGGCCAGGCCCCTCCGATGCCCTGGGCTCTTCGGGGTGTCGACCACACCGCTCGGCCCGTCAAGTCCGCATTCCTGCCAACAATCGGGAAGAACTAGGGCTTGGATCCTCTCCTCCAGGATCACTTCCCGGGAGAGGAGCCGGCCTCATTTGCTCACACCCCATTGGCTAGGGCATTGTCACATGACCAACCTCGCTGCAAGGGAGACTGGGAAATGTAGTCTCTAGTTGTGCAGCTCCCTGGTTAAATGGGGTCACAGAGAAAGAAAGGCTGGTAATTGGAGGTGGGTAGGTGGGTAGCAGCCAGTGCCTGCCTTGGTGACATCACATCGTCCAGGCCATGTTGTCAGGTGACAGGAAACAAAGGCAAAAGAAAAATTATACTTCCTTACCCATGTAGGAAAGACGTCAGGGTTCAAAACCTACAGCCAAGAAAGAATTCTTGAGATGTCTTTGGTGCAAAAAGGTGATTTTTGTACACCATGGGGAAAGGACCCATGGGCAGAAAGAGCTGCACTGGGGTCATGAGGATTGGCCCATTACATACTCTCAAGTTGGGAGAGGGTTAAGGGTAGAATAAGTCTCTAAGGGATTTTGGAAGCAAGATTTTCAGGACATTGAGAGGGCTCGCTATTGTTGGGGAAAGGTCATTTATTACCGTCTAATAAAACCTTAGTTATGAGACCCAGGAGATGTCTATCAGTGGGCCATAGGCTTGGGGGAAGATTGACAAAACGTATGTTAGAGGTTTTAGAGATGAAGGACGTTTCCAAAGGATTTTTTTTTTACTTTAAAGTAGACTTACAGGGGCGCCTGGGTGGCTCAGTGGGTTAAAGCCTCTGCCTTCAGCTCAGGTCATGATCCCAGGATCCTGGGATCGAGCCCCGCATCGGGCTCTCTGCTCGGCAGGGAGCCTGCTTCCTCCTCTCTCTCTGCCTGCCTCTCTGCCTGCTTGTGATTTCTGTCTGTCAAATAAATTTTTAAAATCTTAAAAAAAATAAAGTAGACTTACAGGATCGTGGGCGGAGAGGCGAGGGGAGTCAGGCTAGGATTGCCTTTTGCCCTCAGCAAAGTACTAACATGGAGGCCGTGGAGTCCCTAGAGGAGGGTCACTCTCCTGTTTCAAGGACTTGTCAACGGGCCGTAAGGAATTTTAATTTTTTCTTCTGCCTTTGCTTCCTATATCACTTACTATATACAGTTTGCTCAGTGAGCAAGGCTGCTTGTCCCTCTGCCTGCCACTCCCCCTGCTTGTGCTCACCCGCTCTCTCGCTCGCTCTCTGATGAATAAACAAATAAAATCTTAAAACAACAACAAAAACACCTTTCTGCACCAAACACGTCTCAGGAACCCTTTCCTGACCGTTTGCTCTGAACCCCAACATTTCCTACCCTCAGGCAGAGCTGTGGGTGCTTCGTGCTGTGTCCTGTCTTTCCCAGCTGCAAACACGTCCAGCACCCTAGGCTTGGAAGTCTGTGTGGCACGACCTTCTAGGGACTGACACTGTCCAACGACGACCGAACAGAAAGAGAACAGGGGTGCGCCTGAGCGCGGAGAGAACCAGCGTTGGGCTGCACCAGGATCTCCGCTCGCAGCCGGGCCCAGCCTACCGCACGCGGAGGGGACGAGAGAGGCAGGAGGCCGGCACACGGGGCATGGGTACCGATGGGTCTAGTGAGGCTAGGTCACGGGTGCCCTCTGGTCCTGTTTTCCACGGCAGCGCCCGCGCTACAGAGCCGAAAACAGTGCAACGCTTGGGTAGCCAGTGGGAGAGCAAGCCCCTTTCCGAGGCTCAGGAAGGCCCTGGGGAAGGCTCCGCTGCCCGCACCAGAGAGAAAGGACAGTGTGCGGGTGTGCCCAGCCCTTCAGCCCACAGGCCCCGGTCCCGGTTCCCGTGGGCTCCGCCTCCCTCTCCCTTCTGGGGAGGAAAGTAATGACTAACCCAGCACGTTGACTTGCCAAGGTCATGTTGTTAATAAACAACTCCTTCTCAAGGCTTCCTGCGGTGTCCTTCTGTGGGTGGCTTCATTTTATTCTAAGCTGAAAGAAAATCGTTAGGTTTATCATTATTCTGAAACGGCAACTTTATTGCGGCGTAATTTACACACAACAAAGTGCCGCCATCCGGAGTGCGCTAAGGGCAGGCGCTGGCGGTCTGTGACTGATTGCACAGAATCTGTCCCTCACGCCCACGAGCTCCGCCCTGCCCCCCACCCTGAGTCGGTGCCTCCTCAGCTCGAGCCCA
This sequence comes from Meles meles, assembly GCF_922984935.1. Lineage (NCBI taxonomy): Eukaryota > Metazoa > Chordata > Mammalia > Carnivora > Mustelidae > Meles > Meles meles. The sequence continues at coordinate 608,758 of NC_060076.1, forward strand.
GATCACTGCCCATCGGATTCCTGTCACCAGGATCGGCTGTGCCTGTTCTAGAATCATATATAAAAGGGTCATGTGGGATGTGCATTCTTTTTTTTTTTTTTTTTTTTAAATATTTTATTTATTTAGTTGACAGAGAGAGAGATCACAAGTAGGCAGAGAGGCAGGCAGAGAGAGAGGGAGAAACAGGCTTCCCACCGAGCAGAGAGCCCGATGCGGGGCTCGATCCCAGGACCCTGAGATCATGACCCGAGCCGAAGGCAGAGGCTTTAACCCACTGAGCCACCCAGGCGCCCCGGGATGTGCATTCTTGGTGCTGCTTCCGACACTTGGCACAATGCTTTTGAAACCCGCCGTGTTTCAGTAACTTCTGGGGGGTGTTAGTCTTTTTTTTCTTCCTTCCTATTTCTTCTTCAGTAGAAATGTCTGGCTGGTACCACACCAAACACAGGTTAGGTCTCAGTGGTAATGTTTCACTCGACAGAATTATCATCCTCAGTGTAGGTGCTGGCGTCACAAAGAGTCCCGGAAAACTCCGGCGAGCGCAGGCACGGGCCCAGCGTTGCCAGTGCCGGTTACAGTTGGTGCCTCCTCCTGGACACTGAGCCCTAAGAACTGAAAATCCGACCACAGAGTGTCCAGAGAGCCAGCCCTCCCCGGGAGAACGTTCTAGTCTTAAGGCATCAAAGGCTGTGCCCCCAAGACCCCCAGGCTCTCCTCTGTCAGAGGTGAGAAGAGGAAGCTTGCCTCACGGTCACTCTGCAGGGACAGATCTGTGGGCGGCCAGTCATGCGATGCAGTCAGGAGACAAAAACCAAGTCTATTTCCGCGTCCTATCCATTAACATGCAAAAAACAAAACTTTAAAAATACGATCACAAATAAATAACACCACCATTACCGTAACATCACAGAACATAAAATGAAGGATGCGTGAGGCCTCCCAGTGGAACACTCCAGAACGTTGCTAGGAGAAATCTGTAACCGCCAAATTACACAAGAACTATACCATGTTCATGGTCTGCAAAACTCAGTATGGCGAAGGTGTCCGTTCCGCGCAAACTCATCTACAGAGTCATTGCGATCCTCCTCTGAATTCCAGCAGGAGTGCGTGGGTGCGCGTGTGCGTGGGTGTGTGTGTGCATGAACTGAATCCTCTCCTCCAGGCTCACTTCCTAAGTGGCTCCCGCCACATCAGCTCCCATGCCGCTGGGGGTGAGGACACTTCTCTTAAAGATGACACCAAAAAAGCAAGAAAGATAAAGGGGAAGAGCAAGGCACACATGACGTCTTTCATCGGATGCTGTTAGGAGAGAAGAAGACGCCTCCTACCGGGCATGAGAGGATATTTGCCACCCACATAACTAACAACAGGTTCACACCCAGAATTTATAGAGGACTTCTACAAATCAGTAAGAAAAAGACAACCCACTCCAAAATGGGCAAGAGAAGCGAATCGGCACTTCACAAATCACCAAGGAGATGTGAGTTAAAACCACAGTGAGGACCACTGGTGACACCAAATGTCGGGGAGCACACGGGGCCCCAGCGGCTTTCCCACACAGGCATGCAAGCAAGGGGGAGAGGCAGAGGCAGAGGGAGAAGCAGACTCCCCACTGAGCAGGGAGCCTGATGTGAGACTCCATCCCAGGACCTTGAGATCATGACCTGAACCAAAGGCAGACATTTAACAACTGAGCCCCCCAGGCACCCTAAAAGAGTTAAAGGAAAGTATGATGGAAATGACTCATCAAATAGGGAACATCAGTAAAGAGAAGTTATTTTGAAAAAATGGGACTGCTTTGGAAAATACTTTGTCAGTTACTTAGAATGTTAAAAGTGGTGTTGCCCCAAGACTCAGGATGTATCACTCTTTTCCGAGCCTTAGTGTATACCCAGGATAAAGTTAAACACATGACCACACAGGAAACTGTATGTAAAAGGTCACAGCAGCACTATTCATAATAGCCAAAAACAGAGGGGCACCAGGGTTGCTCAGTCAGTTCGGTGTCCAACTCTTGGTTCCAGTTCATGATCTCATAAGGTCATGGAATCAAGCCCTGAGTTGGGCTCCATGTTCAGTGGGGAGTCTGCTTGACGATTCTGCCCCTCTGCCCTCCCCCTGCATTCACATGCTGTCTCTCTCTCAAATAAATCAATAGGGCGCCTGGGTGGCTCAGTGGGTTAAGCCTCTGCCTTCGGCTCAGGTCATGATCCCAGGGTCCTGGGATCGAGCCCCACATCGGGCTCTCTGCTCAGCAGGGAGCCTGCTTCCCCCACCCTCTCTGCCTGCCTCTCTGCCTACTTGTGATATCTCTGTCAAATAAATAAATAATATCTTTAATATAAAATAAAATAAATCAATAAATCTTTTTTTTAAATAGCCAAAAAGTAGGAAAAACAAATGAAGATATAAACACAATGTAGGATACCATGCAATGGAATATTGTCCAGCCATAAAAAGGAATGAATCACTGGTACTTGCTTGAAAACTGACCATGAAAATATTATGCTAAGTAAAAGAAGCCAGACACAAAAGACCAATATTGCATGATTCCAGTTAAACAAACTGCCTAGGGCTGGGTGGAGGGGTGAGTAGAAGGGATGGGGAGTGAGTGCTAATGGGCACAGGAAAAAAAATGTTTTTGAGATAAAAATGTTCTCAAATGAGAGTGTGGTGGCGGGTGCACAACTTGGTGAGTAGACTAAAGGCATTGAACTCAGTCTTACGCACTAAACTGTGCGGTGCATGAATTCTAATCTTAGTAAAAGAACATTTAAAAATATTTTAACTATGCGTAGTTTTGTAAAGGAGATTATTAATAAAAACAGATCCAGGAGCGCCTGGGTGGCTCAGTGGGTTAAGTGTCTGCCTTTGGCTCAAGTCATGATCCCGGGGTCATGGGACCCAGCCCCTCGTCAGGATCCATGCTCAGCGGGGAGCCTGCTTCTCCCTCTCCCTCTGTGTGCTCTCTCTCTCTCTCTCAAATAAATAAATAATCATTAAAAAAAAACAGAGATCCGCTAAAGAGGGACAGTTGGCCCCGGCCCTCCATGGGTCTGGGATTCAGGATGTCAGCTTGCTATCAAAAGCCCCAGCACAAAAGGGCACCTGGGTGGTTTAGTCAGTTAAGCATCTATTTATTTATTTACTTATATTTGCATCCGACTCTTGATTTCAGCTCAGGCCATGATCTCAGGGTGGTGGGATCGAGCCTGTGTCAGATCTCAGCGGGGAATCAGCTTGAGATTCTCTCTACTTCTCCCTCCCTGTCTCTCCCTCAAATAAATAAATAAATCTTAAGGGGCGGGGGGGAGCTCTAGCACACAATGCACACCAAGACGTGAACAGTACGGTGCTTCCTTGATTCTGGGCATCTTAAGAAGTGAAACCTGTAATCCAGTGATGTCAATGAAACCACTTTCAAGACACTCTCAAAATCAGTCTCATGCCTTTACAACTTGGCCCAAAATGTGTCATCCAACTTGGTCCTGAGGGACTCGGAATTATTTTAAAACCTGAAAAACACATCTTCACAAGATGAAGCTTTCTGACCCTGAGGGTGTTTTAAAGAACAGACCACCTGTTCTGAAAGTCATTCTGGAAAAAGAAGTTCCCAACATTTTGCACATTCCTGGGGGGAAAAGTGTTGCCAATTCCATCACTTTAAGAAAAAAAAAAATCAAGGTGCACTACAGCTGCACAGTCCCCGTTAGAAAGTCCCCTGACTCTCGAAAGGGGGCTTTGCTGTGTCTTCTTCACCTCAGCCACTGACGTTTCTAGAGACGAACTGGTCCTTTCCTCTAGAACCTTCAAATATTTCTGTAGGTTTCCATCACTTTCCATTCTGTCTGTAAAATGTTTCAATTCTTCAAAAAGAGAAGATGCTTTAGCTCTGAAACTTCCAAGACTGAAAAGAACAGGTTTTTATGATACAAAATTGGAAGACAGAAGAAGAAGAAGACAGAGTAGAAGGAGGAGGAAGAAAGAGGAGGAGGAGGGAGCAAAGGGGGAGGGGAAGGAGAAAGAAGAAAGAAGAACCAAATGGAACAGCTGGAGTTAACAAGCTCGATAACTGAAATGAAAAGTCCCTGAGATTCTGGGCTGGAACAACTGGATATTCACATTCACAAAAAATTAATCCAGACACAGATCTTATACCCTTCATTAAACCGAACGGGCGTCTGGGGGGCTCAGTCAGTGAAGCCTCTGACTTTGGCTCAGGTCATGATCTCGGGGCCCGCACGGGTCTCCACACTCAGTAGGGAGTCTCCCTCACCCCCGCCCTCAGCCCTCCCCTCACTTGTGCTCTGTCTCTCAAAATAAATAAATAAAATCTTTCTAAAAAGCCGAAAGTGGATCTCAGACTTATATGTAAAATGCAAAGCTACAGAACTTCTGCAATGAGGAAATCCAGATAAGCTCAATGACTTTGAGATTCATAATCAAAGGCACAACCCACGAAAGGAAGAAATGATCAGTGAGATCTCATTAAATATAACATCAAGAGTGACTCTAACGCAAACCGTGGAGCCCGAGCCATACGGCTCACAGCAGGACCGAACACACTGCCGGGGGCAGGCGGATGTTCACAGCGGGGCAGGCTTCAAGCACAGCGGACCTTCCAGGAACCTCTACGTTCTTCCCAATTTTGCTGTGAACCTAAAACTGCTCTAAAAAAAAAATAGTCTAGGGCGCCTGGATGGCTCAGTCAGTTAAGCGACTACCTTCAGTTCAGTTCATGATCCTGGAGTCTTGGGATCGAGTCCCGCATGGGGCTCCCAACTCCACGGGGAGTCTGCTTCTCCCTCTCACTTTCTCCTCGCTCATGCTCTCTCTCACTATCTACCTCTTGAATAAATAAATAAAAATCTAAAAAAAAAATAGTCTATTTTGCGGGCACCCGGGGGGCTCAGTTAGTTAAGCAGACGTCTGCCTTCGGCTCAGGTCATGATCCCAGGGTCTTAGGATTGAGCCCCGCATCGGGCTCCCTGCTCGGCGGGAAGCCTGCTTCTCCCTCTCCCACTCCCCCTGCTCGTGTTCCCTCTCTCACCGTGTTTCTCTCTGTCAAATAAATAAATAAAATCTTTTTAAAAAAAGAAATAAGAAACAATATAGTAGACATCTTTTAAAAAATAGCCTATTTTTTACTCCACTCAAGGGATCAACAGCAGACTTGAAAAGCCATAAGAAATAATCACTGACTTTGAAAACAGATCAAAGGAAATTATCCATTCTGAAGAAGCAAAAAAGGAATAAAGTAAAATAGAGCCTTACAGGCCCATGAGACATTATCAGGAATTTAAAAATGCATATGATGGGAGACACAGAGGCAAAAGAAAAAGAAGCAGAAAAAAAATATCTGAGGAAATACTGACCCCGAATTCCCAAACTGGATGCAAAATATTCATCCACACCTCAGAGAAGCTCAGTGAGATCCACACCTAGACCTATCAGAGAGAAGATGGCGAGAGTCAAAGACGAAGAGAAAACCTGAAGGCAGCAAGAGAAGAAGGGCTTCTGTGCTGGGGCACACAGTGAAGTGACGACTGCCTTCTTGTCAGACACAGTGGAAAGGTGGACAGTGGTGGTATGACACTGTTAAAGAGCCAAGAGGGGGGCGCCTGGGGGGCTCAGTGGGTTGAAGCCTCTGCCTTCGGCTCGGGTCATGATCCCAGGGTCCTGGGATCGAGCCCCACGTCGGGCTCTCTGCTCAGCGGGGAGCCTGCTTCCTCCTCTCTCTCTGCCTGCCTCTCTGCCTCTCTGCCTAGTTGTGTCAAATAAATAAAATATTTTAAAAAAAAGAGCCAAGAGGGAAGAACTGTCAACCAAGAATTCCATATCCATCAAAGCTCATTGAACTTATTTGCTACATACAAAACACTGCTGAAAGAAATTAAGAAGACCTAAATAAATGGAAAGAAATCCCATGTTCATGGATTGGAAGACTTAATATTGTCAAGATGTCAATATGCCCCAAGGTAAACTACAGCTTTAATTTAGTCAAGTCACATGAACCAGACGTACAAAAGTTTTTGCAGAAATGGAAAAGATGAATTTGGATGTATATCAGCTTATAAAGAGACCTAAAATGAAAGGCTAGAATCTGAGAGTACATATAGAAGGGCACACTAGATGAAACATAAGCACAAACTGAAACAGTCTTTTTCACAAGGACTATAAGGGGATACTGGAAAAACTTTATGCCAATAAAATTGGACAACTTATGTGAATTGGATAAACTCCCAGAAATTCCTAGAAAGCCATAAATATGAAAACTGACTTGCAGAGTTTGCAGATTTAATTAAGAATACAGACCTTGAGATGGAGAGAGTACCCTGGATTATCCAGATGGGACCAATCTAGCAGAATGAGTCCTTAAAAGCAAAGAAATATTCTTGGCTGTGTTCAGAGAGAGATGTGAAAGGTCGGAGAGATACAATGTTACTGGTTGAGGAATGGAGAAAGCAGCGAGAAGCCAAGGAATGCAGCCTCTCCAAGGAGAAAAAAACAAGCAGACCAACTTTTCCCAAAGCCTCCAGAAAGAAATGCAACCTCACTGATACCTTCATTTTAGCCTACTTTGATCCAATTTGGATTTCTGACTTCAAGAACTGTAAGATAATAAACTTGTGTTGTTTGAAGTCACTGTGTTTGTGGTAACTTGTTATGGCATTAGCAGAAAACTGTCACAACTATCCTGTACCAAAGCCAGATAAAGACATCACAAGAAAACAAAACTTCAGACCAATATCCCTCATAAATACAGATGCGAAAGTCCTGGACAAAATATTAGCAAACTGAATCAAGCAACATATAAAAATGATTATACCCCATGACCAAATGGGATTTATCCCTGGAATTCAAGGTTGGTTTAACATCTAAAAGTCAGTAAAATAGGGGTGATATTGGTTAAGCGTACGGCTCTTGATTTTGGCCCAGGACATGATCTCAGGGTTGTGAGATGGAGCCCCACAGGTGCACATGTGCTCTCTCAGAAAGAAAGAAAGAAATTAAAGAACATGAATCACATGATCCCCTCAACAGGTGAACACATCTGACAAGATCCAACACTCCTTCATAAAACTCTGAACACTCAAAGAGTAGAAGGAAACCTTCTCACGCTGACAAAGAACACTACAGAAAGCCCTACGGCTAACATCCTGCTTACTGGTAAAAGACTCAATGCTTTGCCCCTAAGTACAGGAATACCACTTCTGGTCAACATTGTACTAGGAAGTTCCAGGGAGTACAGTGAGGCAAGAAACAGAAATAAAAGGCATAGAGATTGGGAAGGAAGAAGTAAACTGCCTTTATTTGCAGAAACATGATTCCATATGTTGAGCACCTTAAAAAAGCTGTACTGAGGAAACAAAACAAAAAAAGACTGATAAGTCCCACAGGGTCACACGATTCAAGACCAATATACAAGATTCTGGTTTGTTTGTTTTTTTTAAGATTTCATTTATTTATTGGACAGAGAGAGAGATCTCAACTAGGCAGAGAGGCAGACAGAGAGAGAGGAGGAAGCAGGCTCCCCGCTGAGCAGAGAGCCTGATGCGGGGCTCAATCCCAGGACCCTGAGATCATGACCTGAGCCGAAGGCAGAGGCTTAACCCACTGAGCCCCCCAGGCGGCCCTCTGACTGGTTTCATAGACCGTCATGGAGAGCGTGGGCGTGACCGGACACTATCCATGTGCAATGGGGAAAGCGCTTAAGACAGTGCAAGGCTTGCACGCTGAGTACACACCTCGCCTCCAAGGAAACTGAAGACTTGGGAGCCTGAGCAGCTCCCAGTGCGGGGACTGGAAAGTTCAATATTGTTAAGATGGTGGTTCTGCCCCACCCAGTCTCTAAAGTCAGCACAATCTTTTTTTTCTTTTTTTTAAGATTTTACTTATTTGACAGAGAAGATCACATATAGGCAGATTTTCTTTTTTTTTTCTTAATTAATTTATTTGACAGACGGAGATCACAAGTAGGGAAAGTGGCAGGCAGAGAGAGGGGGGGAAGCAGGGTCCCCGCTGAGCAGAGAGCCCGATGCGGGGCTCGATCCCAGGACCCTGAGATCATGACCTGAGCCGAAGGCAGAAGCTTAACCCACTGAGCCCCCCAGGCGCCCCCATGCCCACTGACTTTCTGACAAAGGCGGTCTGGTGCAGCTGTATGCGGCGGCTCGGTTTCTCACTCAGTGGAAACCTCATCTGGGCGTTGCTGGGGAGGCATTTTATAAGGAGATTCAAGTCCGTAATCAACCGACTATACATAAAGGACACAATCTGGGCTGACCTGGGTGCCAAACCTACGGTTTTTAGGGATAAATTCAGAAATCTGAGCTAGATCTGTTGGCGGAACGTCACACAGGTGAGTTCAAATACGCAAATCAGGCCTTGTCAGCGCATGGCGGGGTGACGGCATCACACGGGTGACGGCATCACACTCCCCACGCTGACCTGTGGATGAGCGTGATTCCTGTGAAAATCCGAAAAGGTTTTCCAAAGAATTTGACAAAATCATGGGCACCTGGGTGACTCAGGCTCCTGATCTCAGCTCAGGTCTTGATCTCAGAATCGTGAGTTCAAGCCCAGAGCTGGGTAGGAAGCCTGCTTCAAAAAAAAAAAAAAAAAAAAAAAAAAAAAAAAAAAATTTATTTTATTTATTTTTTTTACAAAATCAAGTTCTAAGGGAAAAAGCCCAAGAAGAGCCAAGTCAGTCTTCAAGCATGTCCTACCCGCTGTCCCAGCCCAGGGAACACGAACTGACCCACGCTGGGAAACAGTCCCACCGGCATGGAGATAATCGGAGAACCTGGTTTCTAGCAGAACGGGAATTACAGAGGCCCGGAAAAAGAGAGAACTAGTTTATAAATACATCAATAAAATAAAATTTAAAAATCAATAAAAATTAAATACAATGTCTGTAAGGGGGGTTGGATAAAAGGACAGAGTTGTGTGAGCCCTGAGGACGACGCGCCTGTGTCCCTCACGCGGACGCAGGGGCCGGCCGGGCGCCTTGGAACTGGACACGGGCTCCTTTCCCCAGCTGCCCAGCAAGTGCGGTCGGGTGGGCAGACCTGGCCACGCCTCTCCCCACCCCCAAATGTCGCCTGCACCTCCCGTCCCCCTGCACCCATGCCCGGCCCCCGGAGTTGGCAAAACTTCTCTGGACCAGCCCAGGGCCTTCCGCCCTTGCCACCTGGGCCCCCCTGGCCGCTGGTCCGGCCCAGCAGCTTCCCTGTCCTACGGGCAGACCTCCGCCCAGGGCCACAGACGACCGCCCCGGGAGAGAACCGCCGCCCCGGGACTAGGCGGGGGCTTCTCCCCGCCGCGGGAGCCTCCGGAGCGGCCGGTGCCGGTGCCCGGGTCTGCGCGGCGCCGGGTGTGCTGAGCTCTGACGCGGGGGCGGCGCGCACAGCCCTGCGCCGGGCCCGCTGGAGCTTCGCCTCTGCTGCCCAGGTCCCCGCTGGCATTCGCGGCACGTGTCCCGCTCCCCCGCCCCCAGGCCCTGCGCTCCGCCAGGACACGCCCCCGCGGCCCCCGCCAACACGCGCGGCCACCGGGCGGCAGCACTGAGGCCACCCCAGGGCTGGGGCTGCGAGAGCCGGTGGGGGCCGCTTGGACGCGACCACCGCCCTCCGGGAGAAACGCGCGAGAGGCGCCCGCAGCGCCTGAAAACCTGAAACCCTCTGCGGTGGGTCTACGCGATCTCTACCCTGAGGCCCGTCCCAGCTCAGCGTCCTGGAGCAAGGTGGTGACCAGGGCAGGGGGGCCGAGAACTCAGCACCCCTGACACCCTGAGAGAGTTCTCCCCGCTGTCCAGGGCCTTCCGCGGATTCCACTGGGTGAGCTCATGGCGTGGAGATTCCCCACATCCCGTCTTCCCAGCAGCTCCTGGGCCCTGGAGTCCAGGACAAATCCAGGGAGGCCCCGCGATTCTCCTGGCGGGAGGAGCATCCAGGACTTCAGGGCCCACGGGGTGAGCAGGGGTGCGACGGCTGGGTGGAGTGTGTGCGAGTGCGCGCGACTGCTGCTGCGGGCCTCCCACAGAGCTGAGGTGTCACGTCCAGCTGCAGGGGACCAGCACGTGACCCTCCCTTGGCCGCACGCACTTTCTCTGACGCCATCCCTCCTCTGGTGCCGACCTGCCGGGACGCCTGCCGCGAGGGGCACAGGGCAGGTGCTCAGAAATGTGGGCTGGATTAGAACCAGGAGGTGGCAGGTTGGGGGCTCAGAGGGGGGACAGTTACTGGAAGTGGCCGGCACAGAACTGACCCAGCCCCGCCAGCCTCCCTAGGTCCCAGGGTGAACACGCGGGGGAAGGGCAGTGGGGGCTGGAGACGGATTTATTAGGGGCCTCGGGCAAGTCCGCAGGGTCCCCTCTCTCCTACTGCCACCCCCAACCCAAGAGTCCCGTCGGCCCACTGGCGACCGCCGTGTCCCACTAAGGCTACAAGAGATTGACCTTGGCCACCACCTGCTTGCAGCCGGTGACGGCGAACTCACGGCCAGCGACGCGGTAGTAGCTGAGCTGCTCCGCCAGGAGCTCGGCGCGGGCCTGCTCCGGGAAGAAGCCCTCCGCCGCCATCTCCTCGCGGAAGCAGCTGACCACGTCCTGCTTGTCCAGCAGCAGAAAGGGCACGATGGCCGCGGCCTGCCACAGCGGGTGCTCGCGCACCAGGAGCGCCCGCAGGCCCGCGCGCAGCTCCTCCTCGGCGCGCAGCGCGGCCGCCCCGTCCGGGTCCCCGTCGGGGCGCTGGGGCCGCGCGGTAGACGCGTTGCGCAGCACGAAGCGCGTGATGTCCGCGCCGCCCGCGCTGCTGAGCAGCACGTAAACCGCGTTGTGGAAGCGGTGGGCCCGCTGCGGCTGCAGGAGGCTCCGCAGCTCGTCCAGCAGCGCCCGCGGCAGCAGCTCGGCCTCGTCCAGCACCACGAGCGGCGTCTTCTCCTCCACCTCGGCCCGCGCCACCACGTCGGCCACCAGCCCGGCCAGCTGCTCGCGGCAGGCCTGCGCCGCCCGCGGCTCGGGGCAGTGGTGCCGCGCGTGGTACTGCAGCACCAGCGCGCCGTCCTCGAGGACCGCGCGGAAGTGGCGCGCCAGCAGGCGGCCCACGTGGCTCTTGCCCACGCCGCTGGGCCCGTGCAGCGCCAGCAGCAGCGGGCGGCTGTGCACGTGCGTGGCCAGGTAGTCCCGCAGCAGCGCCACGATGCGCCCCACGGCGGCCGGCTGCCCGAACACGGCGCGCTGCAGCGCCTTCTCCAGCCCGTCCAGGTCGTAGCGCTGCGCGTTGTCGTCCAGGTTCTCGATGGCGTTGAGCACCTGGAAGCCCACGATGGCCACCAGCAACACCAGGCAGCGCTGCGCGCGGCTCCGGCGCTCGGCGTGAGGCCGGCACTTGCGCGAGGGCTCCGGGTAGAGCACCACGCGGCTGCGCCGGCGCCTCTTGCGCGGCGTCCTGGACGGCAGCTCCGCCGGGCCGTCGAAGGTGAAGAACTGCGGCCGGTCCCGGTCGGCCCGCGGCGCCCCCGGGCTGCAGCCGGCTCCGGCCGCTCCAGCCCCGGAGGCCGGCCCCGCGCCCGGCGGCAGGAGGCGCCGCTTGCGCAGGAGGCACACGCGGCGACGCAGACGGACCACGGCGCGCAGCGGCGCGATCACGCTCGGGCCGGGGGTGCTGGTGCCCGCGGCCGCCGGCTCCAGACTGGCCTGGCCGCCGTCCATGGCGCAGAGGCGGCGCTCGGCATGCAGGTCGCCCTCCCTGCAACAGGAAGATGGAGGGGGTCTCCAGACTTCCGCCCGGCCCACTGCGCCCCTTCCCCAGAATGACCTCACCCCTCTGGGAGGTCCCCAGGGAGCGCGGCGGAGTCGGGGGGTGAGGGGGGGGGGGCTGGTCCCGGTCCGGGCCTCGCAGAGCCTGGGTCTCGCCCCGCTGACCAGGAAGCGGCTCCCCGCGGGGCCCCAATGCAAATCTCTCGGGTCCTCCCATAAACAGCCGCGGGCCTTGAGGAAGTGGCGGAGGGGGGAGGGCGCCGCTTATCGGGAAGCCAGCTGGCTTCCTGGAGGAGAAGTCGGTGCCAACTAGGCGCCGATTAGGGTGAAGAAGGGTCAGGGCGCGACCCCGCTGCCCGCCCACAGGTCCGACCGCCAGGCGCCAGGGGCCCTCCGAATCCCAAGTGGGAACCGAGAAGCAGACGCCCGAGCGCCCCTAGAGCCCGGAGGCCTCCCCCCCACACCAAAAAACGCTTGAAGGGGAGGGGATCTGGCCAGAACTTCTGTGAAGGGGCCCAGGCCTCGCTCCCCCAAACTGGGAACCTCCCAACATCCCTCCAGGGAACACACTGGTGGAATGGCCAGCGGGGAGCCCCCCGGAGACTGGTGGGGTGGGGTGGGGTGGAAAGGGGGACGGGCAAGAGCCGCCGGGGAGACGAGAGCTGAAGAAAGGCAGGACAGTTGCCCTGGCCCCCCCGCCGGCCCCATACCTGCAGCTGTCAGGCTAAGCTCCTGCTGGCCCCCCAGCCCACCAAGGGCAGCCCCCTGCCCAGGCCAGATGCTGGAGCTGCAACTCAGGACACAGAAAACACCAGGTTCCTGGGGACGGTCCCAGAGGGGTCAGGGGTCTGACCCGGCCAGCTCAGGCCTGGAGGGGGAGCAACACCTGCGGGTGCCTGGGGAGCGCGAGGAGGGGAGGAAGCGCTGGGAGGTTTCCGCTCGGAGGCAGAGGAAGTGAGTCAGGGGCGTGGCAGGAGGGCGGGACTTCGGCTGGAGGGAGGCGCCAGAGGGGGAGGTCTGGCTGGCCGGCCCAGGTCCTTCAGCCCTTGGGTCACCTATCCTCCTTGGCCCTGAAGCCCTCCTGGCTGGTCCTTGTCACCCCGTAAGGCTGGGAGAGCATCCCTCCCCTGGAATCCCGCAGCCCCTTGCATGTCAGCCTGTCCTCCACAGAACTCGTACTTCCCCAGGGACATCTCCTGCGCCTGACCCCCCACAGGGAGGCCAGCAGGGCAAGAGCAGAGGGGACCGTGTGCCTAGTGGGGTCTCCCCAGTCCCTCATTCTCCCCCTGCCCTGGCCCCACCCTGGGGCTCCCAGAGTAGAGCTCCTTTCCTTCTCCCGCCCGCCTCCTCTTCCAGGGCCTGGGGCTCCGTCCCCCTTCCCTTCTACCCCCCCCCCCCCAGAGCCCTCCCACTCCAAGGGCAGCAGAGCACACTGGGACAGAAATCCTAGAGCTGGGAGAAGACCTGCAGGCAGAGGTCAGCGTCCTGGTCAGGGAGCAAATTTAGAGAAAACGAAGGCAGGTGGGGGGTTCCTGTGTCCCCGCCCAGTCCCACTCCCATCCCTGCACAGACCCTCTGCTCTTCCCATTCTGACCAAGGGAGGCTCCGCGCGCTGTGGCCCACGCTTGTCTGCCGCCCTCCTGAAGAGTGAGTTCATCAACCCGCAGTGAGCCCAGGCTAGTCTGGCCCCGTGTCCCTCTGGCACCGGCATCCCTCGGCTGTCCTGCTGTGGCCCCCAACCTCATGCTCATAGCCCCCCTCTCCGTCCTCAGCCTCCCGTTGCCCACGCGGGCTCCCTGCCCAGCACACTGCCCCTGCCGCTCCCCCCCCCACCCCGCTTTGCTGTGACCAGCAGGCAGGACCCCACCCGGGAAACGTGGCTCTTGGGCTTGGGAGTTCTCATTCTGTCCAAAACACGGGAGTTCCTGTTTGCCCATCGGTTTGGTGCCCTCGGGCAGGGTCACCGCACGGAGAAAGCACAGCTTCTCCACATCCTCCTCTCCAGCTGTGGGGCCTGGCTCCCCAGGACCACCGCCCCTCTGCTGCACAGGGAGGGTGCTGGGGGCCTCGGGCACCTAACCCACCACACAGGCGGCGGCGCTGTCAGGCTTCTGGGACCAGGGCTGAAGGACGTTATCCAGGCCCTGCCCATGTCCCATGATCCCAGCACGGGTGTGGCGGGGGGAGGTCCGCCCGGCTCTCTGCTCTCTAGGGACAATGGAAGCGACTGAAGAGGACCCCCCCACCCCCACATCTGTCCTCCCTAAGGATGTCCCTCCTCCCAGGGACAGGCACGGGCACCCAGACCGTGGCCTACAGAGGCAGACATGCCCTTAAGGTGCCCACCCACCTGCCCCACATCCAACGCTCGGACGTGCCCACCAACAGCTCCAACACTGGGTTTACCCAAACGCCTTTTATTTACACACGTGAAGGCTTGCACGTGCCCAAGCCGGTGCAGCTGAGCAAGGAGCTCACCGCTCCAGGGGGTAAACTAAGGCAGCCGTTCCTCAGCGACACCTGTCACACGGGGTGCTGCCGGCCGGTCCCCTGCCCGTGGGGCCGTGGACCGGCCAGACCATCCCGTGAGACACTCGGGCACTCCCAGAGTAGCCGGTTCCATCCGCAGATGCTCGCACCCAGCAAAGCACTGGCTGATCCGGGCCCACAGGGCTCGGCCCGCCCCTTCCCTCAGGCCTGGGTCCCCCTGCCCTCTCCCCGTGGAGAAAAGGTAGTTTCTTCCTAATCCCAACTACAGCCAGGCTGTCGTCCCTACAGAAGCGGAAGCTCACGCCATGAGGCAAGAACGTGCCGGAAGCTCCCCACAGCCTGGGAGTGACTTCAAGGGGCCAGCTGGGCCCATCACGCCCAGCGCTGTCCTCCAGGGAAGCAGACAGGGGCCTCCGAGGAGCAAACACAGGTCCCAGGATCCAGGTCAGGGTGGAGCTGAGGTCCAGCAGCAGGCTGCCCCGCACAGGCCGTCCAAGGGCGGAGAGCACTCGGCTCCAGCCAGCCCAGCCCCACGAGCAGCCCATCTGCCTTCGGGAGAGACGGGGTCCCCGACACTCCAAGTCCAGGGGAACGCCTACGGGCCAGCCAATGTCACAGACCCGCCAGGGGTCCGGCCCGGTCCTGAGCGGCCCCTGGGAAGCCTCCCAGCCCAGCCGGAGCTGACACAGCCGGGAGGGGCAGCTCCAGGGCCTGCGTCTCCGTGGCCTGGGCCGGGCTGGGCTTCCGGTGCTCCAGCTGCTCCAGCTTCTCCCCCAGCTGAGAGTAAAGCTCCTTCACCGCCTCTCCGCTCTGTGGGGGGGGGGGGCGGGGGGAAGCATGTGGCTGTGCGGCAGGCCCCAAGGTCCCTCGAGACACCTCCACGCGGGGGACATGCACGCGAGGAGAGGGCTGGGGCACGCACCTGGCCTGTGGGCTCCAGCGCCTTGCGCAAGGCGTCCAGCGTGGACGGCGCCAGCCGGTGGTGCAGGTGCAGGAGAAGCCGCAGCGCGTGCCGCTGTACGCTCTCCTTCCTGCGGGAGGGGCCGCGCCGCAGTGACCTAGAGCCCACCGCGGACCGCCCCCCAGCTGAGCACCCCCACCCCCCCACCCCGGGCAGGACAGGGGCGGGCGGCGGGCACCTGGGCGAGGCCGTGAGGAGGAAGCCGTCAAAGAGGCTCCTGCAGAAGTCCTCCAGGGCGAACTCGTCCGCCAGCAGCGCCAGGTTCCCCGTGAGCAGGTGCAGGAAGATGTCACCAAAGGCCAAGTCGCCAAAGGTCTCCACTGCAAGCACAGTCCGGGTCAGCCCCGCCCCTGGAGTGGCGCAGGGCCTGGGGCCGCGGGCCTGGTGTGCCTGCAAGCCAGAACCAGGGACCCGCACAGGCCAGGTGGACGGGGCAGGGGGCGGACAGGGGCCCCAGCCGAGGTGGTGAAGCAGGCTATAGTGCGAGGGCCGGGCAGGAGAGCCCATCCCCAGTGGCTGTGACCCTTGGCCGAGGGACTCGGGATTAAGCGGACCGCAGGAGAGAGAAACTGAACAGAGAACCACCCAGGCAAGCGCCTCCGCCCAGCCCAGGAGCTCGACCCGACGACTGGCGGCTGGGTTCTGAGAGAAAGACGACAACGGAAAGTGACTTTGTGCTTCGAAGCCACGGACTCCAAAACTTAAAGAAACAGCGGAAGTGACTACCAGAGAGCCTCACTGATAAGCAGAGACGAGAACGCCTACGCGCACAGCCGAGCGGGTCAGAGCCCCAGCTGCAGGGCAGCAGGCCACAGGGGGACGCGCACACGGACCCAGGCGCCGCCAGACACGGCCGGCGTGGGCTCCTGCCCCACATCTGAGCAGACAGGACACCAGGCAGGTCCACAGTCATGACAACAGGGGACACTGCCCGCCCAGTCCCAACAAATCTCACAGACGCCTACAGATGGTGCAAAACCCGAGAGGTAACAAGGAAACACGAGAGTTGGAAGTGATGCGCTTCCCGACTCGAGCACACTACCCACAGAACATCGTGGCGCTGCTGGGCCATCACGAGCAGCGCCAGGACCTGGCCCCACGTGTGACCACGGCGGCATCGTGGTTTCTGACAGCACCCGTCCTCTGTAGAGACACCTGCTAGGTCCCTATGGCTGCTACGCTGCCGAGTCTGGGATCACGTCCAGACCTCCTCCACGGCCCCCACGCAGGCAGGTGGCAGGCCCTGGGCTTCACCATGCGATGCTCTGTGATTTCATCAAAAATTCTAACGATAAAAAGCTAAAAAATAGGGACGCCTGGGTGGCTCAGTCGGTTGGGTGTCTGCCTTCAGCTCAGGTCGTGGTCCCAGGGTCCTGGGGCAGAGTCCCATCTCAGGCTCCCTGCTCAGCGGGGAGCCTGCTTCTCCCTCTGCCTGCCGCTCCCCCTGCCTGCCGCTCCCCCTGCTCCTGCTCGCTCTCTCTGACAAAGTCTTTAAAAAAACAAGAAAAAAAAAACAGAAAAGAATTTTTAAATCGACCTCCATTCCAGCACCTACTAATGCCACAAAGGACAAGGAAAGGTCTGTATCCTCGCCCACTGGGCAGCAGTGCGGGGCTGGGAGACGCGGGAGCTCCCGAGGCAGGCAGGACACCCCCGCATCTAGCCCACGCCTGTAGACAACAGAAAGAAACAAAAGTACTGAAATGACTAGAAACGAGGAAAGCAAATTATTTGCACCTGCACTCTTAGAAGCTTCCGGAAACATACACAAAAGCTCCAGCCTCTGTGGCCGGGAGGAGGACAGCCCAAGACGTGTCCACGCTCTGATCCAAAAGCATTGAGAGCGCTCCCTCACGTGGTCAGAAGCCCCAGGACGGGCCTGCCACCACCCAGGGGCACTCTGCTGCATGAAGGAGGCCGCGGTCAGAGGGACATGGGGTGAGAGCCACTGGGAGGGGGACCTGCAGGACCCACCCAGGGGCCCTGGTGTGGGCGGGCCCCAGTAGCTGGTGACAAGGACACGGGTTCTCCCCGGAGCCTCCGGAAGGAGCCAGCCCTGCCCGCAGCTTGACTGAAGCCCTGGGAGGCTCACTTCATTCTCTGGCCTCTGGTAAGAAAACAGGTTCGTGCTGTTCGCTCAGATGGAAGCCGGATATAAATTAAGGCCAAACAGCTTCCTTCGCAAACAGAACACGGGAAACGTGACACACGCACCATCCTCAGACCTGTCAATGACCCAGAAACACGCTCAGCAAGGGACGGGCGACATCTCTCCGAAGCAGCCTCAACACCCCAGACGAGCCTGCGGCCAGCAGTGGCAAAGCCGGGTGCTCCGAACCCCCCTCCCCCGCTTGGCCTGCAGCTTACTCCCAAAGGGGTCCACTTGGGCCCTGCCCTCTTCTTCCTAGCAAGAAGCCACCCGCCCCACAGCGCCCGTGGCCCGAGACCATCTGGGGTGGGCCCTCTCCACGGCTGCAGGGACTAGAGGGACGCCCCCTCCTCCCTCGCCAACTGGGATGAACCACAGCACAAAGGATCCCTCCACAGATGGCGACCATGGCAAGGGGTGTCTGAGTCTACCAGGCTGGGCTCGCCCTTGCACCAGAGCGGCTGCCGGAAGACCAGGGCCGCAGCGAGGCGGGCGCCCGCCTGTGCACTCACCGAGCCCCGGCAGCAGGCGGAGCAGCGCGTTCTTGTTCCTCTGCTTCGTGACGTGCAGCACGTAGTAGAGTCCCACCTCGCAGGCCATGCGCTGCTCCTGCAGGAACCTGCGCCGGCGAAGACAGGTCAGCCCCGAGCCGCTCGCGGGGAGCCCAAGGGCAAGGCACCCTGCCCACGCCCCGAGCCCGTACTTGGTGAAACTCTCTGGAAGCGTGTTTGGGTACGAGACTGGGGCCTTCTCCTCGGCCGGGAGCTTCTGATCCACGTTGAAGGTCTGGTCGTCCACCACGAAGGACATGAGCATGGGCAGGAACCTGGTGATGAGCTCCACCTCCTAGGCCGGGAGAAGACCGCAAACCCGTCCAGCACAGCCCCGCTTTTGTCCTGGCCCCAACCCCGGCCCTCGCCCACCCGCCTCGCGTCAGTGTTTTCTGGGCGTCCACCTAAAGGCCTGGTCCTCCCTCCCACCTCCCAAGACCCCACCTTGCTGACCTCCCTCAGCCCCACAGACCCTCTCGCAAAGGTCAGGACACAATCCCGCCCCAGTACTGTTACCATCTTGGGCTCCTTGAAGACCTGGCTGTCGATCATGTCCCATGCCCCCTGGCCCAGGGCCAGCAGCCTGAGCAGCAGGAGGAGATCTGGGCTGTCCTGTGGGGAAGCACAGGCCTCAACATGCGCTCAGAGGAGCCCCTCCCCCGCTGACATCCCTCACGGCCGCAGGGTCCTCCTGGCAGCCACTACCAGCCACTTCGCTCCCGGGCTCCAACGCTGACCCGCCACCAGGAGGGTGCACACCTGACCAGCAGCAGTCCACGCCCGCACCCCTACCCGCAGGCAGCAGGCAGCCAGCCTGGCTCACCCTGGGCAGCGTCTCCTGGCCGACCAGCTCCTGCAGGTGGCGGACAGTGCTCAGCGACAGCGTGTTGATGGCAAAGGGGTCACACAGGATCATGGACAGGTCCCTGTGAGGACGGGCACATTGTGCTTCCGTGGCCTGGCCTCAGGCCGGGGAGAAGGGTCCCTCCACACAGAGCAAGCCTGTCTACATGCTCTGGATCCCTTCCCGAAACAACTTGGCCATTCGTGACTCATCTCTAACTTACTCAAAACACTAAAGAATCAAAACACCTTTTTTCTAAAATTAAGCTTCCGTTTTGGTTCTGAAAACCTGACCCCGATTCTGTAAGCACAGGCAGGACCCCCAGACACAGAGAGAAAACACTGCTGGGAGCCAGACCCCACCAGCACAGCAGGCCCCGGGGACGGGGCTTACCCCCAGCCCTCTGTCACACGCAGGCCCCAGTGACTGCAGACACCCGGGCCCCAGCCCAGGCCCAGGCTTCCCCGAGACTCCAAGAGCCTCAGCCACAGCAGCTGGGCCTCAGCGGTGCGCACAAGCACCCAGGAGTTCCGAGACGCTCTGGAATAAGCTGCAGACAGAGCCTGCTCGCCCGGACGCCCACGACAGGACCTCGGGGCCAGGGGAGCACCTGTACAAGGCGCGTCCTTACCCCAGGACTTGCTCCTGCCCCTTCTTTACTCCATCCAGAAACCCCTGCAGCTCCCGGGCTCTCTTGCTGTCCACAAAGCGCTCACGGATGCAGGCGTCCAGGCACCAGGTAAACTGCAGGGAGGGAGCACGGCCAGGACACCGTCAGAGCCCACGGCCAGTGCCACGTCTCACGGACAGCAGGACTCGCTGCCTCATGTGGTCCAGGCCCAGCTCAGTGCAAAGGCAGACAGGCCCGGGGTCCCACGTGCTCGGCGGGCCTTGCGGTGCGCGGAGAAGACCGTGCGCATAGAAGACAGTGCGCATGCTCTGTTCTCAAGGGGCCTCCCTGGCCCACCTTGTGGGGTGGGTGCTCCGGTCTCACGTATGGACACCACAGAGCCCGCAGGAGGGGACACTGTCCCAGGCCGCACAGCACCCACACTGGGGACAAGGGCAGCCCAGGAGGCCCCGCCCCTGGAGGACTCGAGAGCAGGGGAGGGCCAGGGGCCAGGGAAACCCCAAAAGAAGCCAGAGCAAGCGTCCAAGAGGGGCCACAGGGCCGGTCCCAGCTGGAGCAGAGGAAGACACGGAGCAGGCACACAGGAGAGGTCAGGGCAGGCGGCTCTGACATAAGGGCCGGAAGGGGCCCCCTGCCCTGGAGTCCAGTTGGCCGAGGGGGCCCCGGCCTGGCACAGAGGGGCCGCTGGGCGTGGGGTGCGGACAGGAAAGAGACAGAAGGAAGGGGGAGGGGCCGGCGAGGCCAGCACCTTGTGGCAGGGGTCCACGGAGCAGATGTCCCCGACGTCCAGCTCGTGCAGAGACATGAGCAGCTCGGCCCGCAGGGTACAGTAGTGCACGTTGCGCGTCCGCAGGAACAGGGTCCGCAGGAACTGCAGCACCATGTCGTACAGCTTCACGTTCTTCCCCACCATCTGCGTCAGCTTCTGCACCACCTGGGGGGGCCCGCGCCACAGTGTCACTGACAGCCGCGGGCAGCACGGCCCCTTCCTGACACCCGGAGTCCCCTCTCTCACGAGATGCCAGCTGGGTCAGCAGGAGACGGAGCCCACATCAGATCCCAGCTTCTCCGAGAGACCATTGACCTGTGACCCCAGACTCCTCAGAGCCGCCCAGGAGGTCTGCTGCCTGCTTGCCCTGTCAGCTGGCCCAGGGAGATGCAGGCCTCGGGGAGGGACGCTGGCCCCAGGGCCCAGGGAAGCCCAGCCTGGGCCACCTGGGTCCCTGCATTGTCCCAGAGCATGACGCCCTGTGGCGGCCCTGGCCCACGTCCAGCACCTGGCCTGTTCCTCGGTAGGGACCACCCGCTTCCGCAGCCCCCCCCCACACCCCATGCGGGTTTCTGCCGCACCGCCATGGCCAGCAGGAGGGAGCGTGGCTCACTGCTCCTGAACAGCGGCTGGGCCTCTGGCTCTAACGTTGGGAAGGACGCACAGAACCTGGGGGAACAGGGACGGCCGAGGCAGCGAGGGCGGGACAGGCAACCTCGGGGGGCCCCAGGCAAGGTCTCTTCAGTAGGCATCAGGCCCGGCCTGCCGGCGAACAAGAGTGATGAGGCTCAGGCTACTGGCGGGGAGACCAGCTAGACCCAGAGCTGTGGCCCCAGTGGCTGAGCCACACCCTGAGGGCTGTGGGCGATACCCTCTCCCCTCACAGCGGGTGCAGGCCACACAGACGGAAAGACGCAGGCCCTGCGGAGGGCACCGGCTTGGAGGGGAACGTGAGGACGAGGTGAGAGACCACAGCCAGTACTGCCACCACGGGCCAGGCTGCGGCAGGAGGCGTTAGGTCAGATCCCACTTCACAGCAGCCCACCATCCGCGGCCAGTAAGCCAAGGACCAACAAACAGCCGGCGCCACTCAACCAGAATCCTCCGTGCAGCGTCACGCTGGAGCAGCTCAGACGACTTCTGTGACCCCCAACGTGCTGGGAAAAGCCAAAGTCCTCAGGGTGGCCTCCAGCCCTCCTGAGCTCAGCCCCCAATCTCCTCGTCGCGTGCTCTCGGCTTGGCCGCGCCATTCCCGACGGTCAGCGCGCTCCCCTTCAGAGCCCGTGCTCACCCCACAGCCCTGCTTTGCCTTGCTCTGCGGCCTCATGTCTCCGCAGCCCTTGGCCACCCCCTGAGCTCTAGATGACCAGCCTGTGACGCTCACTCTGTAGTGCCTGCCCCAGGCAAACACTGAGACGTCTCGGGTCAGTGAAGGGTACAGGCACCTACAGCAGGAAATCAGGACTCAAGAAATATTTGCCAAGATAATGAGTGAATCAGACAAAGAAATGGAAGAAAGGAGGGGCCCCCGGGGGGCTCAGTGGTTAAGCATCTGCCTTCAGCACAGGTCAGGATCCCAGGGTCCAGGGATCAGGCCCCACATCAGGCCCCCTGCGCAGTGGGCAGTGGGCAGCCTGCTTCTCCCTCTCCCTCTGCTCCTCCCAACTGCTCATGCTCTCTAACAAGCCCATAAAAATCTTTTTGAAAAAAAAAAAAAGGAATGTCTGGCAGGGTCAGTCAGGAGCACCTGTGGCTCCTGATCTTGGCATTGTGAACGTGAGCCCCACGCTGGATGTAGAGAAAACTTAAAACCTTGAAAACCAAAATTTCCCAGAGCCAAAGGAAGAACCACGGAACGTCACTGCAAAGGCTTGCCAGGTCGCCAAGGGCCAAGCACATACAGCAAAGAGACCCCACGAGGCCCAGCACCACGAGGCCCCGTGGCCAGCCACACACACAAGCCTGCCCTACCCAGGAGCAGATCCACGGAAGCCCACGCGGCGGTGGGGAAGGGGGTGGTCAGGGTGCTGCGGCCTCACCTCGCCCTGGCGCCTTGTCTTCGGGGAAGGGCTGAAGAAGTTGTGCAGGACGGAGAGTTCCGTACTGAAAAGCGCACTCTCCTTCTCCAGGATGTACTGCTTCAGCAGCGGGGACACTTCGTCCCCGAACAGGGCCTGGTTGTCCTGCCAGATCTGCCGCTTCACCTCCACCGCACAGGCCCGGTACAGCTCCTTGTCCGCCATCACCAGCTTCAGCTTCTTCTCCGGAACCTACACGCCACACAGCCCCAGCCCCTCAGGACAGGTCAGGAGGCCTCAGCGCCCCCAGCAGCGGCCACCTCAAGCCCAGCCCCACCAGCAGGGGCACCTGTGCCTGGACCCCAGGCCCGGGCAGAGGCAGACGGCCAGCTCTTGCCAAGCCGCCGTGGGTCCCACAACCCCAGCTTCTATCTCTGCCTGGCTTGGAGAACGTGCCCGGAGCTGCTGGTCTGGGCAGGCGGCTCAGGACACCTCCCCAGCTCCAAGCGGCCGCCCTGAGCTTGCTGGCCCGCGATGCTTACCTTGGGCAAGTGTTTCATGACGCACATCACCACCGGCTGCAGGGACGGCATCTTCACCAGGGAAAAGCTCTTCTCCAGCAGGTCCTCCAGTTTCTTGTACCTGGAAAGATCCCTCTCTGAGCGCAGCGGCTGCCTCCGTGCCCCAGGCAGCTGCCAGGTCAGGGGACGGGTCTCCATGCGCGGGGGAGGCCCGCGCGGGGCAGGGCTGTGCGGCCCGGGGGTCCGTGCCACGACCGGGCGGAGCAGGGCTGCGCGTCTCAGGCCCACCCACCTCTCCTCCGCCTTGCCCTCCGAGGCGATGGCCGACACGCGCTCCAGCAGCTTGTCCCGCAGCTCGTCGAACACCGACTGGTGGAACTCCAGCCGCGGCGTCCCGTGCAGGTCCAGGAACGGCAGCGCGGACTGCAGGGAGGGCAGCAGCACGCCATTCTCTGTCTGGGAAACAGGCGGCCCGTGGCGCGGGGTCGGCTTCGCCTCCTGGGGCGCGGGGCGACCCCGGGACGCTCGGCGCGGCCGGTGCGAGCCCCCCGCAGCCCCCCGCAGCCCGGCCGCCGCACCTGGAACTGCTCGATGGCCTTGAGCGGCTCCGTGCAGTTGGTCAGCGTCTCCTTCAGGTCCTCGCCGTTGGCCACGCCCAGGTCCTGCAGCCCCGCGAACATGGCCGAGGCCGCGGCCCCCGCGCGGCCCGGCGCCCCATCCCCGCCGCGCTCCCCCGGGGCCGCCGCGCCCGCCGCAGGCCCCCCCGGTGTCCGCTCGCTCGGGCCCCGGGGGCCGCCCGCGCTCCGCTCCCCGGCGCCCTCCAGCTCCGCCAGGTCCCGCCGGCAGCGCGGCTCCGCCGGGGCCGCGGCCGCCCACTTCCGTCCTGCGTCCGCCGGCCAAACGGTCCCCCGGAAACGCCGCCGCCGGCGCGCAGAGGTTCCTGGGAGCGAGCGCGCGCTGAGGATGAGCGCCCCGCCCCCTGCGCCGCGGCCCCGCCCCCCAGGGAGGCTCCCAGGCGCAGGCGTTCGCCGCGGGTCTCCCGCCGGGCCGCGTGCGTGCGCTGCGCGTGACCTTATCTTCGGGCTCAGAGTCCGCCGGGGGCAGGGCGGCGCGCTGCGGGGCGCCGGGCGGGGGACCCGATGAGAGGGCTGCCGGCGGGGCCGGAGCTGGGATTTTGACCACCTGTGCTTTAATGATGCCAAGTCCCGCGAGAGCCTGTGAGATCGGCCTTTCGGCGCCGACCGTACTTTGGCTTCCAGAGGAGCGGTCCGCCCTCGCTGCCGCGGCCCCGCGTCGCACCGGGTGCACGACCCTCTCCGTCCCTGGAACTCGGCTCCCTCCTTGCCCAACAGAGACGGGGAAGAGGCTGCGGCGCAAGGTTGTCACGGAGACTAAACTCTACCGTGTGCTTCCGGAGGCGCCTAGCAGAGACCCACCGGAGACCTGGGGGACAGAGTGAGATCGGGACAAGGACAGGTGTCCTCGCTCTCGTCACGGTGAACATCCAAGCCCCAGGCCAACCCAAGGTGGGTGGCCCTCAGGCTGACTCGTCCATCCTGACACACTGCGAATTCAAGGCTCAGGTTTTAGGGTGTCCCTTGTCCCTTGCAATGCAAGAAGCTCGCACACAGTGAGTGGGCACCGCCTGGTGGGCACTCTCCTTGGGCTCCTCTCCGCTACGTGTACAAGCCCCTGGACCCAGCATTCAGCGGTCTGCGGCCTTTCAGCTCACCAGCTCACCTCCTCCCCTCCAAACAGCCCCGGATCCTCCCAAGTTTGGCCACACCAAACATCACACCCTCTCCCTTTTTGTGTGCATTGTCTTCTAAAGTTCATCCTGCTAGAAATTCCCTTCCTACTGCCCAGCAAACTCTTGGTCATCTTTAAAAGTCACTTCTCCCGCTACCTCCTCCAGGAAGCCCACCCTCTTCAGCCCAGCTAGAGGGCAGTGCTCCTTCCTGCTGGTCCCACTCCTGACCTTGAGCCCTGGGGGTTGCTTTCCACCCCCTTCCCCCTGAGTCAAGCTCCCAAGGCCAGGCCTTCTACGGCTCTGCCTCTGTTGCCTGCGGGCTGAGCTGGTCAGCCCAGGGCCCAAGGATGGCCATCTGCCATGCCAGTGCTCTAATTCCCGGGAATGCTGGGGCTCGACGTCCCAAGTTGAGCCCTAGAGGAGGTGACAGGTAAATTGTGCTCGGACTCCCTGGGCTTTGGCCTCCCTGCGGGATGGAATGATGTCCACACCACAGCATCAACCGTTGCAGTGCCTTTCTGAAGGGGTCAGGCTCTGGCCCACCACATGGGTGGCACAGGAAGGACCCCTGGAGGAACTGGTGCAGGGACAGGAGCCACCCCCAGCTGCAGGGGAGGCCCTTAAGGGAGGCAATCTTGGCGACAACCCCTGGGTAGAAAGGTAGGCTGCTCCTGTGGGCAGAGGCAGAGCCCTAACAAATGAAGGCCCAGGAAGTCTGCGGGCTGTGGTATGGCCTGCACACCCCTGGGCCAGTTCACGGGGTCTTTGGGCAGGAGTCGAAGAAGTGAGGAACCAGCTGGTCCTCTGCACCCTCCCTGGTCACTGGGCAGGCCGACTGCACCTCAAGATGACAGCTGATCCTTGGGTACACTGGCAGCTTGACCAACCCCTGGGTGGCACAGCTGGGTGGTGGTGTCTTGTATCGCCCACAGGGCCCCATCCCATGCAGTCCCCAGCCAGAAAGTCCCAGGCTGCCACCCCATCTGCCCTAGAGAAGAGGGCACCAAAGGAGAAGCAGAGGGAGACCCCTGGGCAAGGAAAACCAAACATGACAGGTGGGCAGCAGGCCACAGGTGGGACAGCTCACCAGTCGAGCACACAAGAGAGTCCGGAAGAACCTACAGCATCTCTGTATTGGGGCCGGGGGAGGGGGTGGGGCAGGTAGATGGGCTTCGGGCTGGACCGTCCTCAATGTCCGCAGCTCACAGAGGGGTTGGCCGGCCAGGAGGGTGGGTCAGAGGCACCCACGGAGTCAAAAGGCCGAGCTGGAGGCCCTTAGTTCCAGGCAGGCCTCAATAGACCCCCAAGGAAACCAGGGTTCTGTGAATAACCGGGTGGCCGGGGAGGCGCTACAGAGCGCAGAAGGGTCCCGTGTCATGGCGCTTGGGTCTTCGGACTCCCTGGATCACCGCTCCCGGCGCAGCGGGGAAGCGCGAGTTGGAGCAGCCCTCCGCGTGGTAGGCAGCTGGGCCGGGACTGCGGGCTGCAGGGAGAAGGTGGAGCCCACCTAGGCGACGGCGCCAGCGGCCGCGCAGCTCGCAGCTCCCCGCAGGCTGAGTCCCCACCCCTGCCCCGACCCCGCAGGCTGAGTCCCCACCCTGCCCCGGCCTGGCCTCCTCTCCCCGAGCGCTCCTCACCGGAACTGAGCCAGGAGGCGAACGCAGGTGAGCGGCTCATGGAGACGGCGGGCGGGCGCGGGTTCTGCAGGCGGCACCCAGGCAAGATGTCATAGGTGTTGGGGCCGGGAAGCTTGTCGCCCCGCGGGGCCTGTGGAGGGCCCTGAAGCTGGGGCTGGGGACGGTGACCCGCACCCCCGGCCCGCGACAGCCCCGGGCGGGCGGGGGCCTCAACTGTCTTGGAAGCGGGGCGGCGGCCCCCAAAGCTGAAGGCCGGGAAGGCAGGCAGGCTGAGTGGCGGGTAGTCCGCGGGTGACGGCCACTGCGGGAAAGAGGCTGCTGCGGCGCCCTCCGCCCCCGCAGGCCCCGCCCCCTCCTCCCGGCCGCCCCGCGGGCCCCGCCCCTTCCCGGCCCCCGCTCCAGGCCGCCCGCAGGCCCCGCCCCTCCTCGCGGCCACACCAGCAGGCCCCGCCCCTCCCGGCCGCAGGCCCCGCCCCTTCCCGGCCCCCTCCAGCCCGCCCCGCAGGCCCCGCCCCTCCTCCCGGCCGCCCCCCGCAGGCCCCGCCCCTTCCCGGCCCCCGCTCCAGGCCGCCCCCGCAGGACGAGCCCCGCGGGCCGTCCACCTTTTGCTCTTGGTTGAAGTCGACCTTCTGCGTGAAGGGGCTTTCGCTCTGGAACCACAAGGTCTGCCACGCCCTGCGGCCACCGCCGTCTGCAGCAGCGGCAGCGTGGTTGGGGGGCAGGGGAGGCCGGCGGCCGGAGCCCCCCTTCCGGGGGCAGGGGGCGGGCGGTGCGGAGGGGCGGGGAGGGGACACGCACCGCGGGTGCGGAGCCTGCGGCCGACGCTGAAGTGGGGATGCGGGGAGGACTCGCGCACGGAAGCGTCCGGCACCGGGTACTTGGCGGGGCCGGGGGTCTGCAGGTCGGTCACGATGGGTGGGCGTCGTTCCAGCCCTGGCAGGAAGCAAGCTCCGGGCCTGGGGACTCAGCGGGCGCCTCCCCAGCCCTGCCCGCCTCCCCAGACCGGACTGCGGTGGGGGCTGGCCCGGACCCTTACTCACACAGCTCCCTCCGGGTCTGGGCGCAGGTAGGCGGGCGCTCCCGGAGGAAGCCCGGTTCCGTCCGGAGGCCAGCCTGGAGCTCCTGCACTCCCGGGGGCCACATCTCCCCGGCGGCCCCTGGCTGGGGGCCCCACAAGAACACACTAGCCTTGGGCCTACAAGGGAGAGGGGGGAGCGCTGTCCACCCAGCCCAATGGCCATCCCGTCCGGGCGGCTCCCCCGGCACACCCAGCTCCCGGAGAAGTTACCGGGCTGGCACAAGTGGCCTGTGCCGCAGGGAACCATGAGTCCAGTGCTGGCCTCCACTGATGTAAAAATTCACCAGGAATTTCACAGCTTTCTGGTCAAAATTCATTGTCAAAGTATGTGGCTCTCTTCTGCAGGGACACCTCTGAGCTCTGTGACCTCATTAGCCAGCCATGGGCAGCCCCTGCCTCAGTTGCCAGGAACTCCCTTGGGAAGGAACATTGCCGAGCCCTGGAGGGGCTGCTACCGTGGGCCCCTCACAGAGACCCCTCCCCTGGCCACCAGGTGGGTCACTCTGGTATCAGCCTCAGCCCGGGGGACCCCTAGTCTGCCCCAGTAGCTTCTGGCTTGGCCTCCTTCCCACTCTCCTTCCCCTTCGTTATCCCAACCCCTCTCCTCCCCTAGAATCTGGGGTCTCTTGGACGGCCGGGGTCCACTTTAGCAGGGCTTCTGGGAGGACCAGGGCCTCTACACAGAACTGAGCTGTGCAGGGGCCACCCAGGATGAGGAGGGGAGGGTGGAGCGACCCAGGAAAACTCCCTGGAGGAGGAGCTCCTGCTGGCAACCCAGCCCTCAGAAAAGCAAAGCAATGGAAGGAGGGTCTGGGTGGTCCCCGCTCACCGCAGGGGCGGTCTGGGGGCAGGAGCTGCCTGGTGGCGCTGGTAGGGCTGAGGTGTGGGGGCCTGTCTTCTGCTTAGTCGCACAGAGGCCGGAAGGTGTCGCAGATGAACGGGGCTGCCAGGCTGCAGTGTGAAGGAATAACGAGCCCACGGGGAGAGCGCCCGCTAGAGCACCCAGGCCCTTGCTGCGCCCTTTGCAACTGACTAGCCCTGGGCCTGGTCTTGACCGAATCCATGCCAGCAGGGCCCGGTCAAGAACAGCTCATCCTCCAGACCTACCCCCACTGAGTCTCTGCAGATCTCTCCCGGCGCTGCCTGGCCTCGGGAGGCGCTCCGGACAGGTGGGAGGAGGGAGGGGCAGAAACTACCTTCAGGAAACACGGGGTTCACGAAGGTGAGGGGCTCACGGCCTGTGCTCCGGGCCCCTCCCTTGGTACACGGTGTGCTGCAGGGGCAGCTTTCGCCACAAAGCCGCTTTCACTGGACATTTGAGATACTCTGGTGGCTGACCTCACGCGTACGCCCTCAGCCGCCTGTCCGTGGGTTCCTGGGGACAGGTTCTTGTGAGCAAAAGCGGCCCATCCAAGTAGGTAGCATTTGGTAAGGACTTGACCCGTATCCCCTCGCTGCCTTCCAGACAGCGCCCGTGGCCTTGCTGGAGGCAGCGTCGCCCACCCCTGCTGTCAGTGTGGCTGTGAGGTTCGACCTGGGTCTGTTCCTGACTGGGGCTTCTTTCGTTAAGGTGTCCACGTTCCACGTTCCTGCCGCGGTGTTGATTTTTCTTGTTTTTGTGAGGTTTTTACACTGAAAGCATATCTCAACCTAAACTTGTTGCAATCTTTTTTTCCCACTCGCCCTTTCGCAGTTTTTTGTGTTTTCTGAGGCGTACTAGAATCTGCTCGTCTTTTCCTTTGATACTTTCGTTTTTATAGTTAAGAACGCATCCCTATACAAGAAAATAAAATGGGTTATCGTTTAAAGTGGAGAAAAATACCCACTTCCAGGGGAAAGACTCCAGAACAGAGTTCCAAGAGCCCTGAGGCACAGACACCTGCCCTGAGGCCTCCCACGATGCCCAAGAAGCTTGCCAGGGCCTCTGATCTGAGGAGAGCACTTGGGAGCGGGTAGCAAGAGTCCAGGCCCAGTCCCATCCTACCCTTCCCAGCAGGGCTGTCCCGGTTCTCCGAGCTCCCCGGGTCCTGAGGCTGACCCTCCCAGCCTGTTGCCTCTCCGGGCCTCCGAGTTCCACCGGTAACATGGGAGCACTCACAGGGTTAAGGAAGGATCTGGACCGGGTAGGGCCCGACAATGGCAGGCCCTTCACAATGGTTTCCAGGCAACAGGTTTCCCTTCTCTGAGGGAAGGGGTCGGACGTGGAAAGGGGCAGGAGGCAAAGGCGCTGTTGAGGCAAGATGGCAGCTACTCAGAAACACAACCTCTTCACGCCGGAACCTCACTACATCCCTGGGTGAGGGCCGGAGGTGGGGGGTCTGCGGAGGGCGGGGGATGGGGCTGGGGCCACAAGGCTCAAGGCTGCCTGTGAAGAGAGCACCAGAGCCAGTGTCTGGGGAGAGGGGGTGAGGCCCGAGGGCCCTGTGCTGAGAACCTCACCAGATGCCCCACACGCCTGTGAGGAGCGGGACACCAGGGACGGCCCAACAGCTGGCGGAGGCTGGCTGCGTCCACCCCGGGTACCGCCCGGAGTGCTGCGTGACTTAGAGACACAAGCCTTCGGAGCAAGCTGATTGGCGGGACGCCCGGCCACCCCGCTAGGTGCCCTGACGTAGAAACGGAAAGGGAACCCCCAGGGCATATCATGCGCGCTCCTCCGTGCATGCGGGTCCCCGGGAAGGAAGGGCGGCTGCAAGGAGTCAGGCCCCACTTTCTCAGTGGTTCTAGAGGAAACGCTGGGCCAGGAGACAAAGGATGGGCTCTCACCCTCGGGCCCTAGCCCCGCTCGGCTGTCAGACTAGCAATTCTGCGGTCACGCTGGCAGTTTTTTCAAAGCTACTCGCTCAGTGCTCGCTTTGGCACCTACAAAACCACTTGCTCTGCTGGGGTGATCATACCGGCCCCAGGGCTCACCCCCTTTGGGGCCTGCACAGTGATGCCCACACTACTTTCCCTTGTATCTCTAAACGACACTCATCTCAACCGTCACCTCCTCCCAGCAGCCCTCCTGCCTGCCTCTCAAGTCCTGGGCAAAAGTCTCGGCCAAATCCCTGCAACGCTTCCCCAGTGGGACCACCTTCTGTAGACCGGGCTGTGCCTCGGTCCAGGCCCGGACCCTGTCACTTCCCTGGGAATGCGTCGAGGGGGTGGAGTTCCCTGTTCCGTCCTCCTTAAGCTCCGGGCCTGAGGAGGGCCAGGGGGAGGGTAGTTGGCAACCTGATGGTGAGGAGGACAGTGCATCTCACCTGTGGGCTGGCCTGTTCCCGGTGCTTGGCCGATGGCACCCGTCCATGCCTCAGGAGCCTCAGAAGGCCGGTGCTCCTGGGGCTGCCATTGCGCGGTTGACCCGGTCAGGCGGCTCTGCCCCTGGCTGCCGGCCGGCTCCACACCCTGCGCACGGGCCTGCCTCCCCCTCCTCTCCCCCTGCAGCTACGCGGGGTTCTATCCGCAGCTGCGCTACCAGGTGGGGAACACCTACGGGCGCACCACAGCACAGCTGCTCACAGACCCAAGCGTGCAGAAGAGCCCCTGCTCCGTGCTGTCCCCCATATCCAAGCCCAAGTTCATCGAGGACTTCAGCAAGCCCAAGCCACCTTGGATGCCCTGCCGGGACCTAACGGAGCCCTATGTCCCCCACTACACCGGTGAGCTGCCCGCCCACCAGCTGCCCGCCCCAGGCTCAGCCTCCTGCCTGCCGTCACTCATACCCACCTTGTCCGCACAGGTCTGAAGCCCTACAAGGACTTTGAGATCCTGGGCCGGTTCCCACCCCAGGAGGGGAACACCCAGAAGGGGCCGCAGTGGGTAGAGGGCACATCCAGGCAGGTCCTGCTGCCTGCGGGCTTCATGCCCTATGCCCCCTACCCTCCATGCCCGCCAGGCAGGAAGGAGGGCTCCAGAGACCTTGGACATCCAGGCCTGCGGCTGGCATACGGAGAGGAGGGCTGGAAGGGCACCACCCCCGTCCACGAGGCCCCTGGGCGGGACCAGGTAACTGGGAAAGGTGCAGGACCGAGCCTCATTCAGCCAGACCCAGCTGGGGGCTGAGGGAGTGACTGGCTCCCCTCCGGCCGTAGCTGCACCACTGCAGGAGGGATGAATACCCACCCCCCGCTCAGAAGCAGGAGACCCTAGACGTGGGCAGGTTCCACAGGCTGCCGCAGCTCGACCGCCCCAACCTGATCCAACGCAAAGCTATCTCAGGTCGGTGCCCAGGAACTGGGTATGAGACCGCTCACTGCTGCCTGCTTCCCAAGCACTCCAAGACTCCAGAGGCCCAGGCACCAGAAGAGTGAGGGCGAGTGAGAACTGCCTGGGGGTCTACCCCCAGCCCTGAGAACAGTTCCTTAACAAGGCCGCCTAGCCCCAACAGGCACCTGATGACATTTAGGGAAGGGACGGAGCCCCAACAGGGTCCCTGGCACACCTGGGAGCAGGTGGGTGTGCCCCAGGGAAGGCAGGCAAGAGCTGGGGCAGCACCCTGACCACCCCTCCCCCCTAGGTTATGCTGGCTTTGTCCCCCGGTTTGCCTGGGTGATGGGGGTGAACTACCGCGACGGGGTCGCACAGGCCATGGACGAGTTCAGCAAGAACCAGGTACGAGGCCGCCACGCCCAGCCCGTGCCCCAGTGCCCAGCCCAGCCTGCACGGTGGCATCCACTCCTCGGGGCAGGCAGGAGCAGGGCCAAGGCTCAGCTGGCTTCCCTGGAGGGGGCTGTGAAGGGCAGCCCCCCGTCGGGGCCCCGGGAAGGAGGCTGCTTCTCCTCTGCATCTGCCTCCGCACGCATCTAGGCTTCCTGCTCCAGAGCGCGGTGGGGAGCCGGTGAGACAGGGGGCCCCTGAGCAGTGAGAACCCAGCCCCGCAGCCCCCCCCACCCCCTGCCCCCCCCCGTGAGCTTCTGCTTACTGGTTATGAGCCAGGAAAGGCCGTACGTTGTCAGCAGCTGCCTGTTTCCACAGTTCCTGTTCAGAAACCCCATCTGTGCCCTGGGGGAGCGGCTGCCTGAAACACACTGGCCTGGAAGCACCATCTACAGCAGCCGGGGCCTGGTCCCCTTCTACATGGGCTTTGTACCGTGTGAGTGCGCAGCGGGCTCACCTACCTCCGCGGCGGGGCTGCAGTGACCAGGCCGCTCTAGGGACGAGCTGGATGACCGGGGCTCCCCCTACCCCTGCCGCACCACTGGCGCAGGGCCAGCTGGCTGTATGGCCCCAGGGTTCCCACCCGTCTTCTCATCCCCAGTGTAGAAGGGGCTCACCTTCCCCAAACCCAAAAGCCACAGGCACACAGAGGGCAGCTGTTGTCCAGCCCACGCTGGCCCTCCAGAGGTTCAGTGTGCACAGGCCGGGTGGGCAGGAGGCAAGTGCCCCGGGCAGCTGGAGCCTGGGTGCACGGCAAGACCAGGGGCTGAGCGGCAGCCTGGCCCCCCGCAGCCATGCAGGAGAACTACGCGCTGACGTTCGGCAACAGCACCCGCAAGGCCTATCGGAAGGAACAGGAGAGGCGACACCAGACACTATGAAAATGCTTTAATGGTGGCGTCTGGACAGCAACGTGACGTCAAGACAGGAAGGAGAGCAGGTGCACACAGAACAGGTTGTGAGTGAATAAAGCGTTCACACCGCTTCCACGCGCTTCACCAGGTAACAGCTCTAGGCCACCTCCTCCTCGGCCTCCTCCTCAAACTCGCCCTCCTCCTCGGCCGTGGCGTCCTGGTACTGCTGGTACTCGGACACCAGGTCGTTCATGTTGCTCTCGGCCTCGGTGAACTCCATCTCGTCCATGCCCTCGCCCGTGTACCAGTGCAGGAAGGCCTTGCGCCGGAACATGGCTGTGAACTGCTCCGAGATGCGCTTGAACAGCTCCTGGATGGCCGTGCTGTTGCCGATGAAGGTGGCGGACATCTTGAGCCCCCGGGGCGGGATGTCGCACACGGCCGTCTTCACGTTGTTGGGGATCCACTCCACGAAGTAGCTGCTGTTCTTGTTCTGGACGTTCAGCATCTGCTCGTCCACCTCCTTCATGGACATGCGGCCCCTGAACACTGCGGCCACGGTCAGGTAGCGGCCGTGACGGGGGTCGCAGGCGGCCATCATGTTCTTGGCGTCGAACATCTGCTGGGTGAGCTCGGGCACCGTCAGGGCCCGGTACTGCTGGCTGCCCCGGCTGGTGAGCGGCGCGAAGCCGGGCATGAAGAAGTGCAGGCGGGGGAAGGGCACCATGTTCACGGCCAGTTTGCGCAGGTCAGCATTGAGCTGGCCCGGGAAGCGCAGGCAGGTGGTGACGCCGCTCATGGTGGCCGACACCAGGTGGTTGAGGTCCCCATAGGTGGGTGTCGTCAGTTTGAGGGTTCTGAAGCAGATGTCGTAGAGGGCCTCATTATCGATGCAGTAGGTTTCATCTGTGTTTTCTACAAGCTGGTGGACCGAGAGGGTGGCGTTGTAGGGCTCCACCACCGTGTCCGACACCTTGGGCGAGGGCACCACACTGAATGTGTTCATGATCCTGTCTGGGTACTCCTCCCGGATCTTGCTGATGAGGAGGGTACCCATCCCAGACCCAGTCCCCCCACCCAGGGAGTGGGTCAGCTGGAAGCCTTGCAGGCAGTCACAGCTCTCAGCTTCCTTCCTCACGACATCCAACACCGAGTCGACCAGCTCCGCACCTTCCGTGTAGTGCCCCTTGGCCCAGTTGTTCCCAGCACCGCTCTGACCTGGAAGAGGGCAGCCAGTCACTCTGCTGGGCACGCGGCCACCACTGGCCACCCGTGCCAAAAAGCCCAAGTAATGTAGCACGAGGGAACATGCAGAGCTCAGCCCTGGCAGACCGAGGGGACCCCCCATGCGGATGAAGCGGTACCCCGCCCGTCTGAAACTTAAACTAGGGATCAAGCAAGACAGCCTAACAGGGAGCCAGCCTCCCCGGCAGGCAGCCCCTGCCAATTCTCAAGGACAGAGGAGCGGCAGGCACGGCTTCCCGCAGCCGCCACCTCCGTGACTGCAGCAGATGACGCGCGCCCGCTCGGGCCCTGCTGGGGGACAGCTGGGCCTCCCAAAGCGGCTTTAGGAGATTGAGCCGCTCCAGGGAAAGGAGGTGTCCAGGGGCGTGAGCTTCTGCCTGGGGAGGGCAGAGTGGATCAGCACCTCAGCTCTGCGCTGCTGACGGCGCTGACCTTGGGCACCCCTTGACCTCTGGGCCGCCCTGGCTCTCGGGCAGCGCCCAGCCCCCACCCCGAGGCTCACCGAAAACGAAGTTGTCTGGCCTGAAGATTTGCCCGAAGGGTCCCGAGCGCACGGAGTCCATGGTGCCCGGCTCCAGGTCCACGAGCACAGCGCGGGGCACGTACTTGCCGCCTGGGGCGGGTGGGGGAAGGGGGGAAGAGGACGTCAGCGGGGCCAGGGCCGCGGGAAGGCAGGAAGGCGCCGGGGAAGGGGCGTGGTGTCTCACCGGTGGCCTCGTTGTAGTACACGTTGATCCGCTCCAGCTGCAGGTCGCTGTCGCCATGGTAAGTGCCGGTAGGATCGATGCCGTGCTCGTCGCTGATCACCTCCCAGAACTGCGAGGGACGCGGGCGGGCGGGCCGGGCCGGGGCTGAGTCACGCCGGCGCGGCCCCGAGCCGGCCCCGCCCCGGATGGGCGAGGTCCTCCCCTCCCCCCACGCCGCCACCGCCGCCGCCGCGGCTGGGGCAGGTCCGTCCCCGGGGGCCCGCGCCGCCCCTCGGGCTCCGACCCCGCGCCGAGTCGCAATGCGGGTGGCCGCCCGCCCGCCCGCCCGCTGCCGCCATCTTTCCTGCCGCCAGCCCGCCCGCCCGGGACAGTCGCGCCAGGCCCCAGGCGCCCCACTGCCCACCTTGGCGCCGATCTGGTTGCCGCACTGGCCGGCCTGCAGGTGCACGATCTCCCTCATGGCGGCGGCGGCGGAAGGACGGACACGAGGACCAAGGAACGGGCGCGCAGACTGCTACAACCGACGCTCAGCCAACGCTTATATAGCCGCAGCGCCCGCCCCCGCCAGCCTCCTATTGGGCTGCCAGGACGAGGCTGGCAAGCGTCCTGGTCTGATTGGCTGCATTTCCCGTCAATCCTGCCGCCTAACGCCCACCTTCCCAACGCCGTTCACTTTTTATTGGTCCGCTTCGGCCTCCGCTCTCCCTATCAAAACCCCCTCCCTCGCGCTGCAGCGCTCTGTCCATTGGCTGTTTCAAATGATTGATTTGCGCCTTCATTGGCTGGCTCCGGAGAGCACGCCGACCGAGGGCCGGCGTCCTGGTAACCGCCGCAGTGCCGCGGGGACGCGCGCGGGCGGGGCGGGACGGGCCTCCCGGGGAGGTGTCGGGGGGGCCGGGCCGAGGGGCGGGGGGGTGCGCGGCTCGGGGTCGGGGTCCCGACAAATGCAGGCGGGGCGGGGCGAGCAGGAGACTCTGCAGCCCCGGCGCGCCGAGCGCCTTCCCCGGGGTGGCTGCCCGGGACCCGAGGGCGCGGAACGAGAGTTCGGACCCACCCGCGGGGGCTCGGCGCGGAGGAGGGGGCGGGGAGGGGGGCGGGGGTCCCCCGTTGCCCCCTCGGTGCGCACGCCCGCCCGCCGCGGGGGCGGTCAGGTGAGGGAGCACGTGGGGCCGCTGCCCCCGGGGCCCCGAGAGGGCGGGGAGGGCGGGGGCCTCCCGGCTGCCGCGCGCTTGTTGTGGCGACGGCGCTGGCTGCGCGCCGGTCGCCTGGTGCCCCTGCCCCGGGCGCGCCCCGAGCCGCGTGTGGACGCGCCCGGGCCTCCGGCCCCTGTGCCTGCCCCGCGGCCGCCCTGCGCCGACAAATGCTCTTTTCGCGGAGGCGGGCGGGCGTCGGGGAAGGGACGCGGCTCCGCGGCCGGCGGTCGCACGTCCGGTCCGCCGCTCCCGAGACTGCCCCGTGCGTTTCCGTCACGCCCTTGCGTCTGCCGGGAGCGGCGTCCCTCGCTGCGGCCGCTGCGGTCTCGGCAGAGCCCAGTTTTCTCCGCTTCTGGCCCCGTGGGTGGGCGCGGCAGTGCCCCGCTGCCCTCTCCGGGTCCTGCCCGCCCCTCCGTGCTGCGGCGGGAGCGCGCAGCGCGGTCTGAAGGCGCGCTCCCGGCGCAGCGCAGGGTCGGGACGGAGTCGGTGCACCGGGCGTGCGTCCCCGGGAGAGGGGTCTGCCGCGCGGCTCCGGGACTGCAGTGCTGGCCCCCGCGGTGAGTCAGCACGGCCCGGTGCCCGCCGGCCAGCAGGGCCTTAGGGGCCGGCCCCCTCGCGCCCACACCTGTGCGGGAAGTTGGGGTCTTCCGCGGCCGGCAGGTGCTCAGGCATCCTAGGATGGTTTCCTCCCCGCGCCCGCAAAGTGGCTGAGCTGGCCAAGCGGCCCGGCAGGGCAGGGCAGGGCTCCGCTCTGCGGCGGTCAGCGGGGTGAGCGGGAGAAGCTCCTTGTTTCCCCAGTGCGTCAATGAGGTGTTTGTCGAAGCCTTCTCGGCTCCCTGCTACCCCAGGCTGTGTGGCCGCAGGTCCCCACTTTCTGCCCAGGTGTGAGCCCAGGAGCTCTGAGACAACAGGTTGTCCATCTTGACCCTCCCATGGCCTCAGGGACCTGGACCGTGAGAACAAGACCCCAGAAGTCTCCCTGCGGCCCTCAGCCCTGAGTGAGCCCAAGGAGCACAGTGGCTGTGGCTGCACAGGGCTGGTGGGGGAAGGCCCTGCAGACCCCCACCCTGAGCCAGGGGTGCTCCTGCCACAGTGTGGGAGCTGGGCCCGTAGGGCAGGAGGGCCAGCCCCAGTGGCCTGGGCCCTGTGGGGGTCTGTGACCAGG
Organism: Meles meles; assembly: GCF_922984935.1. NCBI lineage: Eukaryota > Metazoa > Chordata > Mammalia > Carnivora > Mustelidae > Meles > Meles meles. The sequence goes on from NC_060076.1 coordinate 645,723, forward strand.
AGGGATGCAGGGCAGAAAGGGCCAGACATGCAGGGAAGCCCAGGCTGGGGCCGTGGGAGGGCTGGGCACCTGGCCCTCCCGCCCCAGCCTGCAGCTGTTGGCAGCTTCCACAAATGCAGGCTCTGTTTACTGGTGGCCATGGTCCCAGTGGGAGGGTGCCTTACCGCCAGGCAGGGGCAGCAGGCAGACAGTCATTCTCGGCCTCAAAGGACCCGCAGTCAGCCTTTGTGGGCGGCCTCACCCGCCCCGGAAGGAGAGGTGATGGGGTACTTTCTTCCCCTCCCTCTGTGTCACCGCTGTAGGGAGGGGAAGCTCCCCACCGGTGTCCCCAGGGAACTATCCAGGCCCAGCCCCGCTTCAGGGGACTTCCATCCGTGGGACCTGATGTGTCCCCCCCGACTCTGCCCCGGGGAATGTCCTGAGGTCATAGAAGTCGGTTTGGCGGGGAGGTGCAAGCTGGAGTGTATGAGCCTGCCTCTCGGTCTTGCTCTTATGAGCCCCAAACAGGTAGCTAACCCCACACTTAGGAGTCCTGGAAACTTGCTGGGGGAGGACAGGGGACATGGAAAGTGAGTGGACTGAGAGGACCTGGGGACATAGGGGATTTGAGGGGACTGAGGGCTGGGAGTTCTGAGGGGAATGAAGACAGGACGGTAGACAAGCATTGGCCCCAGGGCTCCCCAGGCCTCCTCTCCCCACACTGGGTCTGGGTGGGCAAACCTGGAGGGCTGGGGAGGAGGTGCCCCTCCATCAGGGCAGCGTTCCCTGGACGAGGAGAAGGTGACTGCCCACAGCAGCATACTAAGAACTGGGGCCAGCTGAACCCGGGCTCAGGGTCCCCTCCACCTCTGGTCTGTGGGTGTGCGCCCCTCACTGCGGGCGTTCTGGGGTTCTGGGCCGTAGACTTTATCCTGCTGGAGAATCGTCTCTCCTTGTGTTATTCTGGGGGAGGCGTGTTGTGGGAAGGCCTGGGCTGGGATGGGGGGACGCCCAGACCGCGTCCTGCAGTTTCCTTACCAGCTGGCAGATAAGCCTTACCAGCTGGGGGAGGGGCAGGGGGTGGGTAGGAGTCCCCGTGGGGGACATCCCCTCAGGTGGGGAGACAGCACTCAGGCTCACCGTCCCTCACCTGACCTCCTCCTGCTTCACGGCCGAAGGGTTTGGGGGGCATGGCGGCCTGGGACCTGGCTGGGGGCAGATCTGGGGCTGCACAGGCCCAGTTCCTGGTGGATCCCGCTGCGGGGGGGGGGGGGGCGCTGAGGGCCGCTCTGCTGGGCCTGGGGCAGCCCTCCAGCCGCGTCTCACCCGGACTTGCCCTGCGCCCTGCCCAGCGGGGGGGCAGTATGGCGGGGGAGCCTGGGGCCTCCTGGTCCTCCCTCATCCCCCCTCACCCCTGGGGCACCTGTGGGACCCGTGAGGCTGGCCCCCAGAGGGACTCCCAGCACCACGTGGCTCCGGAAGTGCGTCCTCTGCGGCTGGGCGGAAGGACCCCGGCCGTGTCTGGCCACAGATTCTTCCTAAAGGACATCTTCACGCACCAGACTGGCTGCTGCTTGGCACCTTCTGTCCCCAGAGGCTCAGGAGAGAAAACAGAGCGACAGCCTGGGCCAGGCTTAGCTGTGTGCCCACACCCACCTGGGCTTGCAACGGGCCCCGAGTGTTCACGGTAGTGGGGCGGGGGGGGGGCAGCACCTCCGGTTCGCTTCAGAGGCTGGTCAGGGGCCTCTGCAGGCAGGGGAGAGAAGACCACTCGCACCTGGGTCGAAGCCTTGTTTATTTGCAGGGAAGGTGAGCCAGGTGACTCCGAAGTCGTCTGCCACGGGGACCCCCCAGGGCACCCTCCCTTCACAACTGCTGGGAGGCCAGGACCTCGGGGTTCTCATAGCAGTGGGCCTCCTTGGCAGCGGCGGGGGGCGGGCTGCACACCCTGCAGGGGCAGCAGCGGCTGACCAGGCGGTCCCAGGGCTCCAGGGAGCGGAGCCAGCGTGGGAGCCAGGCCCAGGAGCGCAGGCGGCGGGGCAGCCAGGTGGGCCGGTGCCGCTGCAGGACGTTGATCAGGACGATAATGAGCACCAGCCCCACCAGGGGGCCCCCCACGGCAGCCAGCACCGTGCTCCCTGCCAGGGAGAGCCCAAAGGCGGCCAGGGGCAGCAGCAGGAAGCTGAGCAGCAAGTAGGCAATGGCCACCCAACGGTAGGTGGCCGTCAGGTCCCCAAAGTGCTTGGCCAACGGGATGGGCAGCCGCAGGACGGGCACCACGTACCACAGCAGGATGCCAGCCAAGTTAAAGAAGAAGTGGATGAGGGCCACCTGGAGGTTCAGAGGGCAGGCAGGGCTCAGGAGCCTGGGACCCATGGCACGCAGGTTCCCTGGACGCTACCCAAGACCCCCACTCCTCCGCCCCAGCCAGAGGGTGCTAAGTCTGAAGCCTGTTGGAGGTCCGCTTGTTGGCCTGGACAGGCCGCCTCGGGGGGTGGAGTCCCGCCAGACATGGGTACGCCTCCCAGTTCCGCCCCACTCCCCCAGCACACCTAGCGTTTGGGAACCCAGTCTTGTGGGGGAACCACATCCCTAACAATGGCATCTGCTCCTCTCCTGGGCCGGCTTAGCTTGCCTGCACCTCATGCCTAGTGACCCTGCTCCTGCTCATCCGTGAGTGGGCCTGGCCACCCAGCCCTGGGCTCTGGCCGGGCTCCTGTGGGGAGGAGGTGCAGGGCCATTTGCAGGGAACAGCTCCTGCCAGGGGCTGCCAGCCTTGAGGAGTCAGTGTGGAAGGTGCAGTCCAGAGGGCTTCCTGGAGGGGGTGGACCAGGGCCCTGCACCAAGAGGGTCTGAGTGGACAGAGCAGAAGCAAAAATGCAGGAGGATGGTAGGGAGGGCTTGTGGGCAGAAGCCCAGCAGGATCCGGACCTTCAGGATCTGCCCCTCTGGGCACCTAGCCAGAGGCTGTGGAGGAGAGAAACTCAAGCCAGGGCAGCAGACCACCAAAAGGGCAACTTAGGGAATTAGCAGGGCTAAGGGGACTGGGTGTGGGGCACAGAGCTAGGGGACCCGAGGGAGGCATCCTGGAGGCAGAACTGTGGCCATGGGCAAGGGCAGCTTGGGGCCCCCAGCACAGGTGAGGCGGAACTTCGGCCAGAAGATGGCAGGCAGTCCCAGTAGGGACCTGTTGGGTTTGGATGGCTGGGGGTGGGGGGCGGGGGCGGTTCATCCCAGAGTTGGTGGACTAGAGTGCTTGAGGCCCCCCAGGACCAGGATGCCTTGAAGGAGCACAGTCAGCAGCCAGGGCTGGAGGTGGAGGACAAGGGTTCCTCGTGCGAGTTTGGACAGGGGCTGCCAGAAAGGAGGAGCAGACAGCAACTCAAGGCCAGAGGATCCTTGGAATGATCTGGTCCCAGGGCAGGAAGGGTAGGGAGGTCCAAGAGATGTCCACAGGGCCCCTGGGGTTCGAGAAGGCTGTGGGTCTCATCAGGCAGCCAGAGGCGGGTCCCAGGAGAGTTGAGGCCATGGCCAAGCGCCAGGAACTGAGCCCGAGGGGAAGCCCCAAGCCTGGGGTGGGGGTGGGGGCGGGGGCGGGGGTGGGGGCGGGGGCGGGGCTGGGGAGAGGCGAGGGAGGGCGGTACCTGGAGGGCACTGAGCAGCATGTCCGCGGGGCTGGCCAGGGCGGCCAGCAGGGCTGTGGTGGTCGTGCCGATGTTGGAGCCCAGGAAGAGAGGGTACGCCCGCTCCAGGCTGATCACCCCGACCCCTGGGGGAGCCAGGAGTCAGCGCCGGTGCTGGGCCCTCACCCCTGGGGCCCGGGGCCCTGGGCCTGTCCCCTGTGCTCACCCATGAGCGGCACGATGGCTGCCGTGAAGACGCTGCTGCTTTGCAGCACGAAGGTCAGGCCGGCGCCCACGAGGATGGCCAGGTAGCCGCTGAGCCAGCTGAACGGGAAGGGGATGTCTGCAGGGGGTGGGGGTGTCATTGTAGGCCCGACCCCCGTCCCCCCACCCCGCCCACATCCCCATGGCCCCAGTCTGGCCGCACCCGCGTTGATGACCTTCCTCACGGCCTGGGCCACGCGGCCGCGCAGCACAGAATTGAGCAGCTTGACGATGAGCACGAGGCAGGTGCAGAGCATGAGCAGGGAGGCGGCCAGCAGGATGAAGCCCACGGCCAGGTCCGTGAGTGCGGTCCCCACGAACAGGTGCTGGCCTGGGGTCAGGGTGGGGGTCCCTGAGTCTAGGCCAGCTTTAGGGGCGGGGGGGGGCAGGGCGTGCGGGGCGGGGGCAGGGCTGGGGTCTGGGGGCGGGGCAGGGGCAGGGCGGGGGGTGCGAGGGGCCTCACAGGGTAGCTGCTCCACCAGCACAGAGCTGTTGCTCTCAGTACAGGGGCCGGAGGCAGTGGGTCCACAGTCGCTGCTGTTCCCTGGAATCTGGGGAGGTGACGCAGGGCAGGCTCAAGACAGGCTCGGCGCCCAGGGCCCCAAGTGACCAGCAGGGCGGGGTTTGGGGTCCCCGGTGCTCACCGTCAGCTCCCTGGTGCCGCACCATCGCTTGATGACGCTGCCGTTGGTGGCGTTGCCTGTGACGCTGCTTGTGATCATATCGGTGTCCAGCTGGGGACAGAGGAGCTGTGACCACACACTGGGCCCTCGGGGCTCTTCTGGGCCTCAGGCGCCCCCGGCCCAGCCCACGTGCACCCCCAGGGAGGCCCAGGACAGAGCCGGGGCGCCGCGTCCCCCAACCCGACCCCCAGGCCGCAGCCGCCCTCACCTGCACGACGAGGTGTGTGAGCGGCCGTGTGAGCACCTTGAGGATGTCGGGGGCCTGCCCCCCCGGCTGCAGGCTGCCTGCGCCCAGAGCCAGCCCGCTGAGCCTCTCCAGCAGGGCCGTGGCGCTCTCCAGCGGCAGCAGGATTAGCGCCGTGAGCCAGTTGAAGATGCCGTGGACGGCCGAGCCTCCGAAGGCCCTGCCGCACGGAGCAGAGTGGTCGGTGGCCTCAGCCGTGGCCTGGCCGGCAGTCCCTGGCCCTCCCCTCCCTCTACTCACCTCCGAAACTCATCCCGGTCCCCAGACTGTGCCATCGAGACGAGGGTGCTGGTGATGGACGTGCCCACGTTGACGCCCATGATGATGGGCACGCACGCCTGGACGGTCAGCACTGTGGGGGCGCCGTGTCAGCCTCCTGCACTCTGCCCACCCGCCACCAGCCCGAGGTGGGGGCGGGGGGAGGCACTCACGTTTGGAGGCCACCATGCTGACCACGATGGAGGAGGACGTGCTGGAGCTCTGGACCAGCACTGTGACCAGCACGCCAATGACCAGTCCTGCCACGGGGTTGGACAGCACCACGTTGTCCTTAAAGATGTCTCCGGCCATCTTGCCTGTGTCCGGACAGAGGTGCGCTGAGGCTGTGCCCGACCGGCTGCCCGCCCCACCCCCGGGCCCCTGGTCACTCACTGCTCAGCAGCTGGAAGGCAGAGCTGAGGATGTCCAGGGAGCAGATGAAAAGATAAAGGTTGCCCAGGAGCCCACAAGCCTTGAGGAAGCCGATGACCACCCGGAGCACCCTTCCGGCCACGCTGAGCTCTGGGAACCCAGGACAGGCTGTCCTCAGCCAGCCCCCACCCAGCCCTGCCCTCCCTGGCACCCCTCCCAGTCCCCTTCCTCGGTCTCCTTGCCCCCCAAGGCAGGTCCTGTTCCTTTGCAGAACGGCCAAACCGACTGCCCCTGGGACCTCCCAGAAACCTAACGGTCATTAGGAGGGAGAAGGAGGGGCTGGCGGGGCGGGAGTGACTCTCATTTCCAGACACGACGGACAGCCAAGCTGAGGGACAAGCATCCCTGGGGTAATGGCCTGCACAGTAGGTTCCTATACAGCCTGTCGAGGCAAACCTCTTTCCTGCTCTCTGTCCCCAAAGACCCTCTCCACGCTCAGACCCTGGGGAGGAAGAGCCCCATTCGGCCAGTTGCCCAGCACCTACCTTTCCAGGACTGGCCAGTGTCCTTCAGCTGAGGGAGGTCCCAGGGGTCCACCTCCCCCTCCTCCAAGACTGGGGCAGAACCAGACGTCCCTGCAGAAGCCAAGGGGAAGCAGGGCCAAGGATACTCCCGGGGGCCGGGGGTGGGCGAGAGAGCGTGGAGGGGACTATGGTATCAGGGTTTGGGGCAAGAAGCAAGAATAGGAAGCAGAGAGGAAAGGGGGCCTCCAGCTTGTCTGGCCCTGACCGGGACTGTAAGGAGCCCCATGGGCTCTGTGGGAGATGAGCGGGAACCCCCTCCCCACTCACACAGAATGACGGATCAGGGCTGGTTGGGTAGTTGGGGAGGCAGGCTGAGGCCTGACGCCCCGGGACTCCTGGTACCTGCATTTCCTAGACTCCGGTCCACCAGGCCAACTGTGTCCAGAGTTGGGGGGGGGACCTGGCCACCCGTGAGGGAATTCGGCATGGATTTCTGGCAGGGACAGACCCAGGCCCAAGCCTGGATCTGGTGGGGGGAAAGGCAGGTCAGACATGTGTCCTCCCCTTGTCCCACCAGGTCCTCCGGGGGTCCTCTAACCTGGGACCTGTCCTCCCTCTGCACCCCCCGCTGGCCTCGGAGCCTTCCCACTTCTCCAGCTACAGGGGGATGGCCACAGTGACCTCCAGCGGTTGTCAGGCGAGCCCAGTTCAGTTTCGGGGGCAGAGTCGAGGGGGCCCTGGCTCCCCGGATCCCTCGCTGGTCCTGGCTGGAAGAAGACTTGGTGGGTGACCCAGGGCACAGGGTGCCGGGTGCCGGAAGTGCCTGGGAGCAGGGAACCCAGCGACCTTCCTATCAAGTGTCATCAGGGACACTGCAGATGGTCCCAGCTTAGACTTTGGCATTCGATACCAAATGGTGACGTCTCGGCTTGATAAGGGCCGCACCCCCAGGGATGGGGGCAGGGCAAGGGGCTTGAGTGCCCCCAACCCCCCCAAGGCTCCTCTCTTCAACCCTCTGGGTCTGGACCCCCTGTCTAGTCTTCTGCCCCAGCTCCCTTCCAGGCCCCAGGGACCAGGTCCTGCGCAGCCTTCTGTCACCCCTCCCTTCTCTTTTGTCCTCAGCTCAGGAGGCTCAGGGTGGGGCCTAAGCCCTGGGCTAGGAAGGGAGCCCTGGTCCTGGCGTCCCCGGGCCCCCACCTGGTTCTAGAAGCTCCTACCTGTGAGGGTAGTGAGGGGGCACCTGCGGGGAGGAGACAGGGCGGGAGCAACGGTCAAAGATCTGCCGGGCTCACACATGACCTGCCGAGCCCATTAATGTTTACCCAGGACGTGAGGCCCCCAGGGGTACCTGCCGTTGCCCCAGGTGCCTGCCTTGTCCTGGTTCCACTATCGCCCTGGAGCGGGTGGCCCAGACCCCCGGCCCGGCCCTCTACGAGTGGCGCTTCTCCCTGGCTGGGCGCCAGCACAGGGCCGTTGTTGCAGGGGTGGGCGCTGGCCCATGAGCAGACGCAGATGGGACGTGACTGGATCCTGCAAGCCGCCCGCCCGGGGCAAGATAGGATGCTGGTGGTCTGGCTGGTTGGCCTGGAGGCCCCTGGGGAAGTCCGTCCCAAGCTCCACGGGCTTTACTGTGCTCGCCCCTACCCCATCCAACCGTGGGAGGGAAGCCCTTTGCACCAGTTGGGTGGGGAGGGCCCCAGTCCCTGAAGTCACCCTGTTCAGATCCGGGTTCAGGGCAGGGCTGGGCCCAGCAGAGCTCCCGGCGGGCTTGGTCCCAGGGGTGGACAGTTATACTGGAGAGCGGGGGCCTCTGTTGGCAAGCTCGGGGGGCAGGACCCCTCCCCCAGGCCACTCTGCTGCCCAGCCCACCGCCTACCCCGCCTGGACCCACAGACTCAGCCCCTCTGTTCCCAGGAGAATGACCCCACTGCCCTGGAGCTTGTGGGGGCCTCTCAGGCTCAGCCCCCCTCCTGCTGCTCCTGTTGGGGCAGGCATCTCCCCCTCCCCTTTGGGCCTGGTCACCCCAGGGGGCCTGCTGGCCCACAGCACCCTGGTCTGGTTGCTGCCCACCAATCGCCGTGTGCCTGGGAGACTTTGCCCCAGAGAAGGAGGAGGTCTCTGAGTGTCCTCTCAGCAGATTCTCTTGTCTCTCCCTGTCCTGCACCCACTGCCCAACAGTCCCAGAGGCTTCTGAGGGACCGTGGGACAGCTCCTTTCTGGGTGGGGATGGGGACGATGCAGCCTGACTTGGGAGGGTGTCTGTGTCCGTAGCCCCCGGCCCTGCTCTGACCCCTCGGAAGGGTTTGGAAGGGTCTGTGTGGGGCCACTGTGAGGCAGCAGGGAGCCGAGGGCCAGGAAAAGGGCCCGTGGAGGGGGGGGCTGTGCAACCCTGGGCGGGTCCCCGCCCTCTCTGGGCCTGGAGCTCGCCCCGCCAGGGCCCTCTCCTCGGACACCTGTCATAGTGGGGACTTTGTGCCTCCCGGAGTAGCGGCCAACGCGCGGCTGGTGCTCCCTGTGCTTTGCTGCACGAGTGATCCTCACAGGGATGCTTGGCTGCGGAGGGTGAAGGAGGTGATCTGTCGGGCTCACGCTGCTGGGACTTTGTATAGGGACGGGAGACGGGTTCCAGCATGACCAGGCACGGACTTGGCCAGACCCCGACCCTCTGGCCTGCGGCCGGACACCCAGGGAGGCATCTTCAGAGTTGAGCCCGGGTCCAGGCTGGGCCTGCAGGTGGCCGCAGCAGCCTCCCCCTACACACAGTCAGCCTAGCTTGAGGCCCTGGAATCCAGGCCAAGACCAGCAGGTCGTCACCCACACCTCTGCAGAGTCTCCTAGGAGTGGGGCCACAGCCTCCAAGCTGCGGCCGTGGCCTGGGGAAGACTGTGGAGGGCAGCCCGCCCGATGCTCGGCCCCCAGGCTGCTCCAGGCCGGCTGTGCCGCGGGTAGAGGTTCCTGGGATGGGCCGTGGGCGGCAGCTCCCCGGCCGGGAGGGGCAGCCACCAGCACTCAGACCTCGGGACCGCCAGGGGCGTCCCAGCAGAGACCGCAGCAGCCCCGGGCCCGGTGGAAGTGGGGCTGGGGGCCTAGGGCGGGACAGAACCTGGCCGGCTGCTGCGTGACGGCGGCACTGCCCTTGGGGGGTGCAGGGGGCCCCCGCTCGGCCCTCACGGCCAGGAAGGCGGCCAGGTCGAGGTCCAGCAGGGCCACCCCTCCGCGGGGGGTGGGTGTGCTCCGGCGGCACTGCGGGCAGGGGATCCAGCGCTGCTCGCCCGCCGGCGTGTCCAGCCGCCGCACGCACGCCTGGCAGAAGGTGTGGCCGCAGTAGAGACGGTGTGGCAGGTGGCCCCGAGGTCGTAGGCAGAGTAGCAGATGACGCAGTCACCCCGCCGGGACCCCGCGGCCGTCCCCTCCTCGGAGACCCGGGGCCGGTCCGGCTGCAGCATCCTGGGGCAGGCGTGCGGGGAGCTGCAGCCCACCGGCCTGCTGCAGAGGCGGTCTTGCTTGCTTGGGGCCTGACGCCGGGACTTGGCTCCGGGGTTCCAGGCCACCCCTCTCCCCAGCCTGCCTAAGCCCCAGGCCTCTCTTACCTGCCTCCGCTCTGTGGGCCAGCTCTGCCCAGCGGGAGGATGTGCGGGCACTGGGAGGGGACCCAGAGCACCCTGCAGCTCCCGCCCTGGGGCTCGCATTACTGGCCGAGCCCAGACGAGTCAGCAGGGAGGCGGGCAGTGGCTGAAGGCAGGTGTGGGCTCCCCTTTCAGCCACAAAGCGCTTGCAACTGGATCCTGCAGCACCACCAACCCAGGGAGAGATAAGCCCCCCGCCTCCGCCGTGCCCGGATGCGGCTCCATGGGTACCCCCCACGCCCGGTTTCCCAGCTCACCCTGGTCCCTCTCCCCGCCTTGGCCAGTCTGTCCCACCTCCACACCACCCCGACTCTCACGCTCCCCAAGCCTGCTGGCCTTGACCTGGGGGATGCCGCTTTAACTCCCTGATCAAGCATCACCCCTTCCAGGGAGCCTGCTGGGACCCTCAGCAGCTCAGAGCCCTGGGGGGTCCTGTTCTCCCCAAGCTCAATCACAGTGTGTGTCCACACCGAGCTGTCCGAGCACCTTCCTCCTGCCCGGGTCTGGGTCTGTCGCGCCCCCATTACACGGCCACGGTCAGCCCACGAGGTCCACGGAGGTGCTGAGGCAGGGGTATGGAGAGCTTCACTCACGCACCGTGGCTAGCCCTGGTCACCCCCACTAGAGGCCACCTCTCCCCCGGCATCTGCCCGGCTATGGCTCCTGGGCCAGCACGGTCGCCTTGACGGCGGGCATAGCAGAAAGGGGTGTGTCGAGGTTGGTTAGGATGGGATCGGGACCCTCGCTGCTCAGCTGCGCCAACCAAGAACCCGAGGGGCTCCTCCTTGGTCCTACCGCCCTGGCAGTCCGCAGCCTCCCTGACCGGTTCAGCAGGTTGCTGCGGCTGGCCTGGGTGGGGCCGTCCTCTGGTGGTGGCCGGCCACGGGGCAGGGGCCAGAAACCCAGCCCACCTGAGTGCCTGCATGGCCAGACCAATGACATAGCCACCCACACCCAGAGGCAGGTCTTGCCCTGTGGACAGTCACCCTGGGTCAGGGGAGGGCTGGCACTGGGACCCCGTCCATCCTGCAAAGCGAGCTCAGCTTCCTCCTCCGCTGTCTCTGCCTGGCCCTGGCCGTGTCAGCGTGCCCGGCGCAGGCCTTACCACTCAGTCCTTGCCCTGGCATCACAGCCTCACCTCAGCCATGAGACGACCCAGCGCCAAGCAGCTGGTCTCCCCCCATGTCCCCCCGGCTGGCACGTCGTGCTTCTCAGACAGATGCGAGATCCGTCCCCTCAGGGGCCTTGCCTGCCAGCTCCTTTCCTGCTCCCCTGGCTCAGGAGGTCCAGGCCTTGGAGGCAGGACAGCGGATGGGCAGCCGGCTTGGGTGACACATGGCAGGTGTTTACGGATTGGACATTTCATGAGGAACCAGAAAACCCCTGGGCTAAGGTAGGGCCGTGACTCATGGATGGGCCGGCCCTGGCGCCGGCTGCCTGGGCTCCCACTCCCAGAAACCTGCCAGAGCCAGGCCCACCTGCCACGGTCCTGCCGACATGGTGCTGCTCCTGCTGCCGCTTTCAGGGCCGCACCCCGGTTCCACGTGTAGCATCCTCCTCCTGTCTGGTCCCCCGCCTGATCTGTCTCCCCGCCCCGGCCTCAGCCCTAGGGAATGCAAGACAGCTTGAGCCCAGGCCTGGCTCCCATCCCTCCAGCCCAGTCTCTGAACAGACCCGAGACCTACAGCTCAGGGTGGCTTCCCCACCGCTGAGCGCCCCGCAGAGGCCGAGGCCTGTGCCGGCATCAAGTGCGGGACCCTCTCCCCGGTGCGGCAGTAAAGAGCCACCGCAGCAAAGCTCGCTCTGCTTTATTGCCCGGGCCGTGGGGCTCGAGGGAGGTGGTCGAGGGTGTCCCCGGGGCCGCCCTCGCCGCAGGGGCCCAGGCTCTCCAGCAAGGGGCTAGAGCGGGGCGGTCGGCCCCCTCAGCAGGTAGATGCTCCCCTCTGGGGTGGGAAGTGGCCAGTGCCCATGACAGTGGTCCGGGGGCCGCCCGAGCCGCGGTGGGAGTCGCCCCACAGGCCCCACGGCCTGGCGGGTGCGGGGCTAGGAAACGACGCAGCAGCTGTGGCAGCGGCAGAAGCGAGGGCAGTGGCAGCAGGAGCAGCAGGGGCAGCAGCAGCAGTGGTGGGCGATGTCGTCGCCGCGCCCGACGGGTGGCCGCCCGGCGTAGGTCAGTCCTGCCGGACGCTGCCCGCTACTGTAGGGGTTGCTGGGCTGTGGCCAGGCCTGGTGGCCCTGGATCTGGCCAGTCCCCTTGGCCCCCTTGCCGCCTTTGCTCCCTAGGGCCTCCTCGGTGGGCTGCAGGAGCCGGGCGGGCTCCGAGGGACAGGGCCCCGCAGGCAGGGGCTGCAACCCCCAGGGAGAGGAAGCCGCTTCCAGCTGCTGCCCCAGGTCAGGCCGCAGGTGAGCCCGGGGGATGCTGACCTGGGCGTACGGGTTCTTGACGACCATCTCGTGCGGGTCCATGGCCCAGCCTGGCAGGGGCAGGCAGAGGAGACAAGATTGGCTCTGGGGAGGGAGACAGCTGCAGCCCAAGAGAGTGCCCACCCCTCGGAAGAGCCGGGCTGGGGAGATGCCAGAGTGCACCAGGCCTGGGTATTAGTGCGCCCATGTGTGGGGGTGAGCAGAGTGTGAGGGCCAGTGTCTCCCAGCTGCCCCCGCCCCGCCCCGCGGTGGGGCAGCAGATGGGCTGGGGAGGCTGAGAGAGGCCGTCCGGGCCGTGCCCGTGGCTGAGCCCCAGTGCAGGGAAGCCCCTGGGCCCAGGACCCACCTGAGGTGGTGATGGCAGCAGTCTACCCTCCCGTCCTGTGGGCCAGGTCCAGAGCCTCTGAGGGAAGCCGCTGGCAGCTCGCTGCCTTTTCCCTCCTGGGGAGGGGCGGAGCCACGGGTGGAGCTCGAAGATGGGCTCCCGGGATCCCAGGACGCCCCGGCTCAGCCGGCATGGCAGCTACCCACCCTTCCTCCTGTGGTGGGTGGCGGCCCCCGCCGGGGCTCCGAGGGGCGCTGACAGGCTGGGTGACTCAGCCTCCACGCATCTGGGGCACGTCCTCGGCCCTCCAAGGACCCGCAGCTCCCAGGAAGGAGGACTGGAGGTTGGCCTGACATCCGCCTCCGCTCCCAGGCCCGCTGGCAGTCTGGGAACCGCAGCTCAGAGCCCCTGCTGTGAGGCAGAGGACAGAGGTCCGCTTCAAGCCAAGCCTCCTCTTGGCACACAGAGACCAGGGTGTCTGAGACCACAGACTGCTTGGAGGTTTGTGTTTTTTAACCTATAAAAAAGGTTGGATTTACACACCTTGGCTACGACTGTTCTTAAAATTGGCAACAGCAGGGGCTTCCCTGGCAAGTGACACTTCTGGCTCATTTTTTACGGACGCACGCATGCATGTAAGACAGAGAACGCAGGAGCAGGGGGGAGGGGAAGAGGGAGAAGCAGGCTCCCCGCTGAGCAGGGAGTCTGATGCGGGGCTCCATCCCAGGACCTGAGCCGAAGGCAGACTCTGCACCGACCGAGCGGCCCAGGTGTCCCTTCTGGCTCATTTCTGAAACTGCAGCTTCCCTCTCCCGGGGAGCTTGGGGATGGCGAGCTCCCCGCCCCACTAGCGTCTCCATCCTTGGAACGCCTTCCTCCTCCCACCTTCCTCTGCGAGGTGTCAGGGTGCACCTGCCACACAGGGTCGCCGTGTGTTGGGGTGACAGCGGATGTGAGCGTTTGGGCCTGGTACTGGTGATCTCCCGCAGAGCGATGCGGACCGCAGGGTGGGGCCAGGACCCGCACTTCCAGTCTTGGTGCGCAAGGGAACCCCAAGGAAGGGCGGGATCAAATCAGACGTGGCTCAGAGGCCAGGGTGACCGGGGTGGCCTGCGTAAGTCCAGTCAGACCGGTCCGGACACGAGTTCTACCGACGTGACTCCGGGAGAGGAGGGAAGTCGGCCCGCGGCCGGGGACTTCGCAGGTGTAGGACAGACGCTCATCGCGCAGGCGCAAGAAGTGCCGCCCACTGCCCCTACAAGGCTCCGCCCCTTGCCGCGAGGCGGAGGCTGGCGCATGCGCGCAACAGGCCTGGGGCCGCTGGTGAGAACTTTATTCCCCAGAAGCCTCCGCGCTCAAAGGTTTCTCTAAAGACCCGGTTCGGGGTCCGCTGGCCATGGACGGCCCAGAACTCCACCTGGGCTGCCCAGCTCTGACCCGCGGGTCTCCGGCTCCCGGGGCGCGGACTTGGGTGGGCCCGGGGAGGTGGGCCTGCACGGGGCGGGACCTCACGTCCAGGGGCGGGGCCTCGGGGCAAGGGGTGGGGCCTTGTGGCCGGTGCCTCCTTGGGTGCGCGCCCAGAGGGTCGCTGGGACGTACCGGGGTCGAGGCTCGCCTCCTCGCACCGCCCTGGCCGGGGCTCTTTCAGTTGCCCCAGCTTCACGCCAGGGCCGGGAAGGCCCTCGCTGTTCGCCCTGCCGGGCACCTGCGCACACCCCACAGCCCCTCTCCCTAAATGGCTTTGGACACTGGGATCCGCCGACACGAGGCTGAGGTCGCAGAGAGCTGCAAAGTGCCCCCAAGGCCCGGGTTCGCTCCTCCAGGCTGCGTTGCCCGCGTGGCTTCCTCACCGGGAGCAGCGGCCTCTCCGGGCTCGGCTGCCCTGAAGGACCCCTGAGCAAGGCCTCCGGCCGGGTGCCGTGGGGCCAGTACAGAGGAGGGGGCTGACACTGTCCGGGTCAGGCACAGGGCCCGGTGCTGGTCACGGGAACGCTGGCCCGCCGCGGGGCAGCTGGAGCAGGTCAGGGGCACTGTGGTCCCCCCCCAGCTGTGGTCCCCCCCCAGCTGTGGTCCCCCCCCAGCTGTGGTCCCCCCCCAGCTGTGGTCCCCTCCCCCAGCTGTGGTCCCCTGCCCGGTAGTTGTCACCATGTTGTCTGCTTCGTCTCTCACCTGAGGGCTCCCGCAGAGGCTACACCCCAGTGAGTCAGGGAGCCCGGCTTGAGGAGGAAGCGGGAAGGAGAGGGGCCTCTGGGCTGGGTGGGGTCCGGAGAGCACAAGTATGTGGCAGCAGGGCCCATGCTGACTTGATGGCATGCCGGAAAGGGCCACCCCACCTTGGGTGCATGTCCCCAGCGGGCTGCCCCACTGGCCTGTCCAGTTGCCCGTCTGACCTTCTGCATACCCTTCACCCCACCCGCCTGTCCAGCATTCCGGTCCTCGGAGCCGCCCCCAACTACCGTCCAGCCTCTCCACCCACTCCTCGGATACCTTGCTCCCCCTCGTTCAGGGTCACGCCGTCCCTGTCCCCGTTGAGCACAACCTGGGTGCACTTGTGAGCCAGAGGCATGAGCACTGGGGACAGAGTGGGATGACAAGCAGACACCCTGACGGGGGGGGGGGGCGGGAGGGGAACACATGGCTGTCTCCGGGTGGGGCCCTGGGAACCAGCTTTCCTGAGACCCCCCCCCTTGCCTTCCTCCCTCTGGCATTGCGAGGCCCCAGGCTTCGGAAAACAGGGTTTCCCTTCTAGAACTGGAGGAGCGGATACTTGACTAGGACCCAGGGTCGGCCAGACGGGACTCGGGCTGAGGGGGTACTGGAAAGGGCGACGCGGGGGTCCTGATCCACACGCGGCTCGCTGGGGCGGGCAACCCCGGAGCGGGCAACCCCGGAGCGGGCGCCAGGCCCGCGCGATGGAGGGGCGGCTGAGCGACTGGCCCCGCCCCGCGGACCCCGCGCGGGTCCCCAGACGGGGGGTGGCGCTGCGGGCGCGGGCGGGCGCCGCGCGCACTGCGGTCCCCGCGCCTCCGCCGCAGAGCGCGCCACGCTCCGCACGCACCTGCCGCCGCGCCGCGCTGCCCGGAGCCCCGCGCCCCGCGCCCCTGGGAGCCGCCGTGCCGCGCCATCGCCCGAGGTCGCCGCCGGAGCCGCTGGAGCCGCCGGGCCGAGGAGCGGGCGTCGCATCCGGGCCTGCCTTTGAGCCAACCTCTGCGGCGGCGGCGCGCGCGGCCCGGGGACGCCAGGCTGGGGCAGGTGAGCTCGGGCGGGGCGGGACGGCCGCGGGGTCGCGCGACTCGCCTTCCCTTCCCACCGGGGAAGGGGTTGGGCCTTGGCGGCGGGGCGGGAGGGGGGGGCGGCGGCTGGGTCCCGAGTCCAGCGAGGGTCAGGGTCAGAGGTCGGGCGCCCTGTCTTTTGTGCAGGGTGAGGGTGGGCCCGGGCGCTGCCCTCACGCTGTCTTTCACCTGCAGCTCGGGCCTGGGCCAGGCTTCTCCTCTGCTCCCGCCGCCGCCGAGCCCGCGGCCTGGGGCCTCCCGCAGCCAGGGCTCCGGCTAGCTGCCTTCCCTGGGCGCCCTGTCCTGGAGGCGTGGGGCCCACCTAGCCCCTGCTTGCCCGGATGTCCCTGCTCAGGGCCTGCTGACCTCGGCTGCAGGGGGAGCTCCCCCCACACCCCCTCGCCAGCCTCAGCAGCCAGAGACCCTGGGTGAGCCCCTGGGCCAGATCCGCAGACCAGGGCAGCCTCCCCTACCCCCCTGCCCCCGCCTCCCTCCTCCTCCCCCACCCCTTCCTCCTCCTCCTAGGACTGGACCCGAGAAGCCACTGTGGCCACTGGGGGGGGCCCTGCCCCCCCAGCTCTCGCCGGCCGCCCCCAGGAGTCCTCGGGGCGGCCGGGGTCCCTACCAGGCCTGGCGGGACCAGGATGCTGCTCCCTCTTCTCCCCCCGGGCCTCACCCAACGCCTCCACCCACCCGAACGCCCAGTCTGACTGGAGACAGCCGGATGCCGGTTGACCCTGGGCCCGAGGTGGGCAGTGGCTGGCCAGGCCTCCTCATGTCCTGCCTGAAGGGTCCCCATGTCATCCTCAAGATGGAGGCCATGAAGATTGTTCACCCCGAGAAGTTCCCCGAGCTGCAGGCGGCCGCCCCTTGCTTCACACCTGCACCGCGGCCCACCCCCGCTCTGGCTCCCAAACGGGCCTGGCCCTCAGACACAGAGATCATCGTCAACCAGGCCTGTGGGGGGGACATGCCTGCCTTGGATGGGGCACCCCGCACCCCTCCCTTGCCACGACGGCCCCGCAAGGGCAGTGTGGAGTTGGGCTTCCCCCGCGTGGCGCCTGCGGACGAGGTCATCGTGAATCAATACGTGATACGGCCTGGGCCTGCCTCCTCGGGGCCCCCCGCCTCGGCGGCGCCAGCTCCGGGGGAGCCCCTGGAGTGCCCCACGTGCGGGCACACGTACAACGTCACCCAGCGGCGGCCCCGCGTGCTGTCCTGCCTGCACTCCGTGTGCGAGCTGTGCCTGCAGATCCTCTACGAGTCCTGCCCCAAGTACAAGTTCATCTCCTGCCCCACCTGCCGCCGCGAGACTGTGCTCTTCACGGACTACGGCCTGGCCGCGCTCGCCGTCAACACGTCCATCCTGAGCCGCCTGCCACCCGAGGCCCTGACCGCCCCGTCTGGGGGCCAGTGGGGGGGTGAGCCAGAGGGCAGCTGCTACCAGACCTTCCGGCAGTACTGTGGGGCCGCGTGCACCTGCCACGTGCGGAACCCACTGTCCGCCTGCTCCATCATGTAGCTGGAGCCCCCCGCCCCGCGCCCTGGCCGGCCAGCCCGTGCTCGCTGCGTCTCCAGGGATCCGGCCCCGCCCCGTCGCCTGTTGACCCCTCGCCCACCACAGCTTCTGGCCCCTCCCTGTGTGGCATATTGTCGCTGCAGCCAGCTCTGCATTAAAACTCTTTGCCAAAGTTTGTACCTCGTTCCCTGAAGCCTGCTCTTGCAGCCAGGGCCCAGTGTTGCGGCCCATACAGGGTCCCACCTGGAGCCGCCAGAAGGAGGCCCAGTGGCGCTTGGGGTCAGCCTGCTCGGCTTGCTGGGGCCGGGCTGGGCCAGGTGTGTGCGGGCCGGGCCGGGTTGCGTGTGTGTGTGTGTGCATGCGCCTCTGCGAATGTCCCACGTGTCTGTGCAGGGCCAGCCTGCCTCCTGTGTGTGGGCACAGGGTGGCTGTGTCCTCTGCTCTGGCCCCAGAGGTGGGGGCAGCTGGATGGCGGACTCCTCAGTCCGTCAGGCTCCTGGTATGCACCAGACCCTCTGCAGTTGTGTGGGAATGGCCTTGGAGGCTGTCTGAGCTGGGGCCGAGACAAAAGCTGGCCAAGACGGTGGTGGGGCGGAAGGACCCAGGGGCCTTCGATCCTGTACGGCACTACCTGAATCTGGGAAGGAAGCTTCGTGCTGGGAGGGAAGGAGGGAAGGGCTGGGAGACAGACCCGCGGGGGCTGAAGAAGGGATAGCGGCGACAAGAACACGGTGGCCAGGTCTCAGTAGCAGGTGCTGTGTATTGAGAGCCGTTTCTCGTGCTGGGTGGAGCACTCAGCGTGTCACCCTTGACCCTGGGCGGTCGTGCTGATTGTGTCTGTCCTTTAGATAAAGGCCCCAAGCTCAATGACAGGAGGTTACGGGGCACTCAGGGACCTCGGGTCAGTGCCGCCCAGCCCCAAGGCCTAGTCGTTCAGGGACGCGTGCCCCTTGGGTCCTGACCCAGTGAGCGAGGAAGCGGTTTGTGGCCTGAGCTGGCAAGCACGCTCCCCGTTGCTGCCCTCCAGGGAACACACACCGGCCCTGATCTGGAGCGCACGGTGGGGGCCCCGCAGCGCCCCCCTCCCCAGGGCCTCACCCTTGCCAAGGAGTCTGCTCACTACCAGCCTTCTGGGTTCACTTCCGTGTCCCTCTTGCAGACGGGCCGGGTGGGGCAGGGGGAAGAGGTGAAGACAGTGTGCGGTTGGTACCGGCCTGGCCGCAGGCCGCCTCCAGCGCTGCCCGTGGGCACCGGTAGTCCGCGTCCGGCGGCAGGTCGTCGGAAGTCTCTGGCTCCTGGGCGGCCTGGCCCCAGACCTGGGTCTGGATGGAGGCCAGTCTCCGGCTGTTCAGTTCGGTGGTCAGGCCTCAGGGCCAGCCTGGGTCTCCTGGTCCGGCAGCGGCCAGGACCGTCTGGGGCTGCAGTGGAGCCGGTTGCAGGCATGGGAGGCCCCGCTCAGCGGCCGGAGCGGTCCAGGAGCATGAAGAGCAGCCCCAGCAGCATGAGCGGCGTGAAGACAAGCAACAGGCCCAGCAGCTCCAGGGCCAGCAGGCCCAACAGAGCAAGGCGGCGGGGGCAAGGCCCTCGTTCCCGCAAGGCCCAAAGCCGTGCACCCAGGCAGGGTGGGCAGGGTAGGAAGGGCAGGCAGCCCTGGCCACCCACAGGCCCTGCCAGGAAGCGTGGCTGGTAGTGGTGCTCTAGGCAGGCCCAGGGCCCAGGGCCCCGGGGCGGGGGAGGAGCGGGGGGCGTAGGGGGCGGGGGGCCCTGGGGCCCGTCTGCCTGCAACAGCTCCTCCTGCAGCCGCCAGATCTCCCACTCCAGCATGGGCGTCTTCTGGCGACACAGCGGGCAGCATGCCTGGCCCAGGCTGGCGCTGGGGGCTGTGCCCAGCAAGTGGTGCAGGCAGCCCACGCACAGGCCGTGGCCACAGTTCAGCAGGGCCAGGCGGTGCTCTCCGGGCCCATAGGGCTCTGTGCAGATGGGGCACTCCTCCTCCCCCCACTCTCCAGCCTGCTCCTCCGCGTCCCCCTCCTTGGCCTGGCCGGCCCAGGGGCAGGCTGTGGCTCTGGCCCCCAGCAGGGGCTCGTTGTCTAGAGCCCCAGCACCCTGGGGGGCTCCTAAGAACCTGCCGTCCAACTGTTCGTCTGCCAACACTCGGCATGGGGGGGCTAGGCTTTCAGGGCCCAGAGAGGCTGAAGGCTGACTGCTGAGTCCAGAGCCGAGGTCACAGGGGCCATGAGTGTGGGCCCTGGGGCAGGAGTCCGGAGCGGTGGGTGGGGTCCCCAGGGTGGCAGCCAGGGTGGTTGGGGCTGTGAAGGTCAGTGTGGCCCTCTGGACACGGGCAGGGTCTGGCACTGACCTCAAAGCAGCCGTAGCCTAGTCCCGGCGCTGGGCTCCTTGCCCCACCCTGGTAAGTCACCGTCGCTTGGGCCCCAGCACTCGTCCCAGGCTCCGGACAGCTCTCGGCCCACGGTGCTGTCTTCTCCGGATCTGCCCCGGCCCAGAAGTGGCCACCGCCCACCCCTGTGTTCACGGCGGACGGACAGACAGACGCACAGACTCCAGGGAGCAGCTGCTTAGGTAGACCAGCCAGCCTGACTCCGCCTACAGGAATTCCCCTGGGGATCCTGAAGGCCCCTCCCAGGGGTGGGGACAATGGCTGCCCCGCCTCCATCTTCCCTGCCCTGGCCAGGACTGCTACTACCTGGGCTCGAGGGAATGGTCAGTACCCTCCCTTCCTTTCAGGGCTGCCTCAGGCTGCCCCCGGCTTGACGGAAACAGGGCAGAGCTGTACAAAGTGGGCAAACTGCCAGCACACGTCACAGCAGAATCAGACCCCTAAGTATTATAGCAAAGATGGTGCATGTGCCCGCCACGGACCGCCACGGGCCGCCACGGACAGCCGTCCCACCCAGACCCCTGCGGCCCGGGTCACAGGAGCCGTCCCACCCAGACCCCTGCGGGCCCCCAGCGCCACCCGCACCCCAAGGTACCAAGACAGTCAGAAGGAAGAGCATGTCAGAAACAGCCAGCCAGAGCCCACGATCTTTTACTGAGGCTTTCCAAGACTGGGGTGGGGAAAGTCTGACTGGCTGGGGGCCTCCTCCCTCTGCTCTGACCCTCACTGACTTCCAGCCTGGCCAGAGCCCCGTGAGGCCCTGAAGTGGCACCAGGTGCTCGGTGGCAGAGGGTGACTGGGAACCTGTTGTCCCCTAGGGCAAATGGGGGGTGGCACGTGGCACTCCCAGAGACCCTGCACCACCTCAGAAGGCTCCCTGGGGTTCCCCAGCCCTCAGGTTCCTGTGTCGTCTGGGGAGCCCCAATGCCCATCAGGCTGCCCGCTCCTTCCTGAGGCACCGTCCCCGTGCAGGGTGGCACAGCCCAGGGACCAGTCTGACCAGGACCCACGTTGGGGCTAGTGGGAAAAGGCCAGCAGGAGCCCGGAACCCTGGATGGGGGCACGGTGAGGTGCCGCATGGCAGCGGCGTCGGGGCTGAGGACAGAGCCCCGGGTGGACCAGAGGGAGGTTGTGCAGTGGACGGGGCAGTGGGGGGAGACGGAGAGGATGGTGGCCTCCCAGAGGGCGGTGGCTAGAGCGGCCCAGGATGGCAAGATGGCTCCTCAGGCCCAAGTCTCACTTTGGAAACGCAGTGTCCGCTGGAGCCTGGCCAGGTAGGCGGCTGCACCAGGGCCGGAGAGCCCGCCCTCCTCCCGGAAGATAGACGTCAGGGCTTCCGACACGTCTGCGGGCATGCACTTGGCATTGCTGAAGGGACAGGCCAGGCGGGCTCAGTGCGGCTGGGAGCCCCCAGAAGGGCTGTCCCCACCCCCACACAGCGGCCCAGGCTCACCCTGCCAGGTAGAAGCAGGCGCCCCGGCGGTCCAGCAGCTCCCATACCAGCGGCCCGAGCTCCCGGAGCCGGTGTTGCACGTACACCTTCTGCTCCTACAGGGACGTGGCAGGGGGTGGGGGTGAGACGGCATCGCGGCCCATCGCGGCCCCTCCCCGCCCCTCCCCGCCCCTCCAAGCACACCCACCTGCTCCCGGGAGAAGGCTGTGAAGAGTGTCAGGCAGCCCCTCTTCTCCAGGTCCAGCCACTCAGCCTCCCAGTAGAAGTCCTGGTGGCGCGAGCGGCAGCCAAAGAACAGAAAGTTTCCTGGGCAAACATAGGGTGGCCTCGAGGCTTGGCTCTGTGGGCCCCAGCCGCCGCCCTGCCCGAGATCCTGGGTGCTCACCATTCCGGCCCTGGGCCACGCGCTCCTGGACGGCTGCTCGGAAAGGGGCCACGCCAGTGCCAGGGCCCACCATGATTACAGGTGTGTCCGGCGCCTCTGGGAAGGTCAGGCCCCCTGGCCGCACCCACAGCGGCACCTGGACGGGTCCTACCGCAGGAAAAAGGAGGCATGAAGGGGTGCCGAGGACCAACGCCCTAGCCTGGGACTGGCCGTGGTGGACAGGGGAGAACAGAGGCCCCGGGCCCAGTCCTCTACGCGCCCCTCCAGAAAACAGGGGTCACCTTGCCCGGGATCCAGCGAGGCCAACCAGGAGGAGCAGAGGCCGCGGCGGGGCTCCTTGAGGCGTGTCTGGTACTGCACCACAGCCACGAGGATCTGCAGCCTGGACGGGTGAGCCTGGGGGATGGGACGGTGGCTGTCTGGCTCCACCGGGCTCTCCTGGCCTCTGTCCGCCCTGGCTTCAAGCCGTACCCACTCCCCCGAGGGCTGGGACCAGATGTGGGTAGACGTGGAGGAACGGGGCCCCCCACCCCACCTATATGCCTGCCTGCGGCCTACCCAGCGTCCCTGAGACCAGCTCTGGGCTCCGCCCTCACCAGCAGAGAGGAGGCGATGGAGAAGGCCCGAGGGCGGATCGGGGGGATGAGGTCCAGCAGGTAGTCTGCGGGGAGGGCTCCGGCTGTGTGCGGGAAGTCGCACAGCACCTGGGCAGACACAGCCTCGGGTGGGCTTCAGCCGGCACGGCCCCCGCGAGGCTGTGGCTCGGAGCCCCGGGCCTGCCCGCCTGCCCACGGCTGCTCGCACCTCCAGGATGGTCCTGCGAGGCCGGTTGCAGTAGGCGTACAGCTCCTCCTGACCCTGGGGGGAGCTGAAGTACAGCAGCTTCTCCCGCTCCAGCTCGTGGGGAGAGAGACAGGCCAGGAGCTCGAAGAAGGAACGGCGGGGCACGCTGGCAATGTCCAGGTAGTGTGACACAAGGTGCCACACGGAGCAGGGCTGGGGCAGCCGTGCGGGGCAGGGCACACCTGCAGCGGGGGGGCAGGGCATGGGGGAGGGCTGAGCGGGCCAGCGGACCCCAGCAGGGTAGGGAGAGC
This sequence comes from Meles meles, assembly GCF_922984935.1. Lineage (NCBI taxonomy): Eukaryota > Metazoa > Chordata > Mammalia > Carnivora > Mustelidae > Meles > Meles meles. The sequence continues at coordinate 668,166 of NC_060076.1, forward strand.
TCGTGCCCACAGCTGGGCCCCCACCGGCCCCCGCGCTCACCTGGCTCCTGAGGCAGCAGAGTGAAGGTCTGGTCTGGGTCCAGGCCCAGCACCTGGCAGAAGTGCTGGGTGGGGCCGGCCAGGTTCTGGGGCAGGATCAGTACCACGTCGCCGGCTGCAAAGCTGTGGGAAAGCCGCCGGGAGAGTGGGCAGGGCTGCGCAGGGCACCGGGGGTGCAGGGGGGGGTCCCGGCGGGAGTGTCCCCCTGCTGCCTGACCCGTACCCCCGACCCTTGGCCACTGCCCGTCTGGTGTCTCCGGCCCCTCACCTGAGCCCGGAGCCTGTGATGTCAAACTCGATCAGCCGCACATCCTGGAAGTGTGAGGGGCCGGTGACTCTCTGGTTGGTGACCATGGGTGCCAGGAAGGGCCGCTGCTCTGAAGGTGGACCTGGAGGGTCTGTGCCGGCCCTGTGCTGCTCCCCAGAGCATATCGTGGGGGCCTCCGGGAGGAAGTGCAGGGTGAACTTGGGGGGCAAGCTGCGGAGAGGGCGCACAGTGGTCAGGCTGTTGGCAGGGCCAGGCCGCCCCACTGCACCTGTCGGCCTACACTCACGGGACTCCGGCGGGGATCACACCGAGCTCAGGGGGCACGGGGTACAGCGCCAGCACCTTCTCCCACAGATCGTGCAGCCAGGGGTCGATGGCAGCGTCAGGCCTGGAGAGAGAGAGCACGTGCGTGCTGGCCTGGGGGTCCCCGCTTGCGGCTGGGCCTGCGGGAACGCGCCTCACCCCACTCACCCGAGCTCGTGCTGGTCATTGCCCAGGCACACCGGCAGGAGGGCGCGGCCCCCGAGCTGCAGCAGCCGACGGTGTAACTTCTTGGCCACAAAGTTGAACCTTCGGAGAGGGAGCGAGGCTTGGGCACACCCAGCCTGGGCCGCAGGGTGGTGAAGGGGAAGCAGCCCCAAATGAGCCCCCGGGGCCTCGTGGCTGGGGAAGGTGATTGGCAGGACCGGCGCCCCAGCCCCCGCCCACCTTCCAGCCTGTTTGCCACTGTGCACAAGGGTCTACGTGTGGCGCGGAACAAGACCCCCGCCCAGCAGAGGACTGTCATGCTGCCCACTGCTTCCTGTCCTCCTCGCCTGAGCCCTCCCAGCCCTGCACCGGCTGCGCCTGGCTTCGCAAGCTGCGGCACCCGGCGGGCCCTCCCTCAGCCCCTGCGCCACACAGCTAGGGGTTTCCACATCTCAGCGCCCTGACAACTCGCATTCCCTTCAATGCAAAGCCCTCGGCGCTGCCCTAAGAAGTAAAGCAGTAGTACTCTTTGCTTAGGACATGGCTGTCCTGAAAACCCGAGAGGGAAAAAGGCCAAGGAGGTCACCATACTCAGGGAAGTGGTGCTGAGTGGCTCCCAGGGGGGCTGGGGGTGGTCTTCTGTGCCCCTCGCTTGTTCCCACATATCTCCTGACTCCGTGTTTTTCCAAGAGTGGGGAGTCAGTGGGCCTTTGCTGCCCTGGGTCCCATCTCAACCTAGGATGCTGGCCAGGTCCAGACATCACCCCCTGCCCTAGAAGACACCCCTTTGCTGCCTGCCAGCTTCCAGTCTGTGCCCCGAACACCCTTCAAAACCCAGATGCTTCCCGGTGGTCACTGCGGAAGCAGGACAGGCAGCCTGGTCCCCGCCCGAGGTCCAGCGGGAGCCCTGGTGCCGAGTCACCCGTCCCGGTACTAGGACACTTTGTGCCCGACCTGGAGGACAGTCCCCGCAGGCCAGCGGCCCTCCTGCCCCTACTCACTTCGCATACGAGGAGTCCCCGAGGCCTAGGACAGCAAAGTCTGTCTGACAGAGGGAGGTCGGTGGCAGATTCTTCCGGAATATGAACCTCCAGAAATTCTGCAGCCAGAAGCCAACAAGTTAGAGGGTAGAGGCCCTGCTCTGGGCAACGGGGTCCCAGGGCCAGGTAGGGAGGAGCCGCCTCTTGGAGCCACCCTGTTCCTCTAGACCTTTGTTATTAAACAATACCGCGATGGGGGTGGGGGGGAATTGGGGAAAAGCAGAAAAATCGCACAAAAGAAAGTTGTCCCGGGGGCTTCGTTTCATCTCCTGTCTTGGTCCTGAGATAGAGCTCCAGGCTGGGCGCCACTCGACGGCTGCAGGAGATTCTCTCCCTCCGCCTCTCCCTTCCCTCTCAAATAAATCAATCTTTAAAAAACAACGACAAGGGGCACCTGGGTGGGTTAAATAAAGCCTCTGCCTTCGGCTCAGGTCATGATCTCGGGGTCCTGGGATCGAGCCCCGCATCGGGCTCTCTGCTCAGTGGGGAGCCTGCTTCCTCCTCTCTCTCTGCCTGCCTCTCTGCCTACCTGTAATCTGTCAAATAAATAAATAAAACCTTAAAAAAAGAAAGATAACAAACAAAAAAACAGCAAGTGAGCTGCCCCAGAGCCACCAGCAGAACATGGAGCTCCGCCCCATCAGGGCAAAGGGCCCCCAGGGAGAAGGCTCCTGGGGTCCACCCCGGGAAGGCCACAGCTTTTTCCCATTGCTCTCCCCAGGTGGGGGAAGCACCCACCCCTGCTTGGGTCCCCCCCGCAGGTGGCTTACTCCTTCACACTATAGCCCTGTGTCCTGAACGCCCCTCCACCCCCAGCTCTGAAGCCCAGGTCGCCACAGGCGCCCCCTGGGCCAAGATGTAGGGCCCTGCAGCCCATCAGTGGCCGGTGGAAGGGAAGTTTCTCTCCTTTGGAGCCCGCTCCTGGCCCCGAGCCCCCCATCAGCGTGCTTCACACTCACTGCCGCCCCGACAGCTCCCCACCTAACTCACTGCACGGGCCAAGGACCCAGAGCTGTGCCCATCCCCGGGCACCCTCATCCCCACGCATCTGCCCATCCCAGCAGCCTTACACCCAGACCCCCAAAGTCACAGCCCAGTGCCTCTCCTTCTTGCCCGGGGTCCTCATGGGAGCAGGTCCTGGGCCACACTCTGTCCCAGCGTCCAGGCGTACTTGCCCAACATGGTGGCGGAGTCCCGTCACCTTCAGCCTCGGAGACCAGAGCCCTGGCGACACCTTGCTTGTGGGTGCGCTCCAAGATGTCGGAGCACTCCACCTCCCTTCTGCTGCTTATCTCCAGAAACAGAGGCCCTCTGGGGTAGAGGGACCCCGGCCGTGTCCTGGATCTGCCCGCTGCACTGGGGACTGTGCCTACCCTGCCTCCCGGGACCTCTCCAGCGCGCATCTCCTTAGAAGCCCTTTAGGTGCTCACTGAGGAGAAGCCCAGTGAAGGTACACTTCTCGCAGCTCTGCATCTGAGCACGTCGGCGCCCTCCCTCCACAGGGACCCGCAGGTTTGTGGGGCACGCTTCCACGGGAAACCCTCTTTCCAAAGAGCCTGAGCCCCTGCTCCAAGCGGGTCCAGCCGGGCCACGGGGGCCAAGAAGCCAGTGTTCTCCCGGGTCCTGCCGTCTTTGCCCAAGGGCTGCAACCCACCACGACGTGCCTTGGCAGGAGCCTTTCCTTCCAGGCAGGCCTTTCCCGGGCGCCCTTCTCTCCCAGGCACTCGTTCTGGGACTTCGTGACTCTCTTCAGTTTCTTCCCACCCTTTGGTTCACCTTCTGAGGTCACCCGGATGATCTTAGGGTTTTGATTTGATTCGTGTCCTAGCTCGTTGCTTGTTATACTTTCCAGATCTCAACTCTACTCTCTAATGTTTTCAAGTTTTTCTGACGTGGTTTTCCGAAGTGTTTCCTCCGTTTCCAGGCTTGTCCTGCTTCGCACGCTCTTGTTCCGTGGGTGTGGGCTCTGGAGGGTCCCCCCTGCCTCTGCTCCCCCTGCTTACGTCCCTTGGAGTTTCTCGGTCTCTTTCCGCAGCGTTGTTCCTCAAGGGCATGGCGGTTCTTCCTGGGCTCCTTGTACTTAAGAAACTGACAGGAAACCTGAGTTCAGGCCTGTCACCCACTGTGGGTTCCCAGCCAGGACCCTGTGGGGCTTCCCCTGTGGTGACTCCTTTTCCCGACAGAGGGCTCTGCCTGTCCACTGCCTGGAAGCGCATGCCTGACCTCGGGGTTCTGAGGACCAAGGCAAGGCAGCTGGAGCCTCCCCATTCCGTACACAGCTGGTCACCGAGCCAGGTCTCCAGCAGGGGCCAGCCCCCTCCTCCGTGTCGCCGGGACCTCAGTCTGCAGCCTCTCCAAGGAGCCTCCGTGCCCTGCTTCAGTTGGGAAGGGCTCTGTCCTGACCACCTCCATGGTGGGGTCTGTGTCTGCCGCCGAACGTGTCTACCACATCCAGGGACGGCCATCGCCTCCTTCGTGCTGTTGGCGTCTAATACCCGGTCTGTACCCCAGCCCAGCTGACCTCCGAGATGTCTTCGTCTCCCCTCCCGTGCTCGTGCCTTCGGCGTCCACCCTTCATCTCCTGCTTCCGGTCCCCTCAGATCTGGCTTCTCTCCTGTTCCTCTTCCTGTCCGAGAGGCCGCCCCTGACAGTGTCGGAGTCACGGCCCCACATGGTACTCTCCTGGACCACCCCTGCCGGGACCCACTCTTCAGTCTTAATTAAGCCTCTTTCTCCCGTCGCCCCACCCCCAGCATTTTTTTTGCTTGTTTTGTTTTTTCACCCCCCAGCATTTAACAGGTCTCTCTCATGCTTTTTTTTTTTTTCTAAGTTTTTTTTTTTTTTTTAAGTTTTTATTTATTCAGGGACGCCCGGGTGGCTCAATTGTTAAGCATCTGCCTTCGGCTCAGGTCATGATCCCAGGGTCCTGGGGTGAAGCCCCACATCGGGCTCCCTGCTCAGCGGGGAGCCTGTTTCTCCCTCCCCCACTCCCCCTGCTTGTTGTGCCTCTCTCTGTCAGATAAATAAATAAAATCTTAAAAAAAAAAATTTTTTTTTATTTATTTGAGAAAGAGTGAGGAAGCAAGCAAGTGAGCACAAGCTGGGGGTGGAGAGGCATGAGGGAGAAGCAGGCTCCCCGCTGAGCAGAGAGCCCAACGTGGGCTTCACCCCAGGACCATGACCTGAGCCAAAGGCAGACGCTAAACTGACTGAGCCACGCAGGTGCCCTTTTTGTTTAATGTACAGACATTCCTAAGATCCTCTCCACTCACTTAGCTGTTGGCCCCGTAACCCACTTCTCTCCCTGTGGGTCCCTGAGACTGGTCTCCCCAAAGTCACCAGCAGTCCCTTTGCTGACAAACCCCGCCAGTGCTGCTCTTATCTTACTTTACTTCTGGGCAGCTCTGAGAGCTGGAAACCTTCCTCTCAGGAGTCACCTCTGTGCCCTTGACCTTGGATTTGGTACACTCCCTCTGTTTGCTGCTGGGGCCACTTTCCCACCCTCTCAGGCTTTCCTCCACCTCTCATGCCCTTGGTGTTCAGGGCTACCTGTCTCCAGAGAGAGGGAGGAGCTTCCTTTCTCAAGCCTCACCCAGGATCCTTGCTAGAGCTGCCCCCCCCCCCCCGCCCCGACCTTGTATCCCCAGCTGGACGACACCTAGCACTTGACCTCCCTGGTCTCTATCTCTGTGCCCGGAACTACCATCCATCCCAGCCCCCGAGCCCCAATCCCCGTCTGAGTCCATGTCTTCTCGATTCCACCTGACACCTCTAGAGCGCCCCTCTTCTCTACTGTCTGCCGCCCTCCTAGTCCAGGCCGCCAGTCCTGCCTGTACCGTGCGTCCTCCCTATTGACAAACGGCAGTTCTGCTGGAGTACAAACGCGGTCGTGTCTCCAGTGGATTGCACGGCGTCTCACAGCGAGTCCGTCCACCTTACTGTGGCTGCCGGGCTCCCTGGGATCAGGACCTGACTCCTGCCTCTCTTCTCCCCTCCCACCCCGATGCTCTCCTTGCCTCTGTCCCACAGAACTGCTTTCTACTCTTCCCAGCGCTGGTCTTTTCTCTGCTGCACGGCTGCTCCTTCTTCCCTGGCCAGCCCCCACTTACCCTCAGGACTTAGCCTACACGCCTTTCTTCCAGAAAGCTCTCCCTGCGTCCCTAGGTTGGGCTACCCAGCTTTTACTACTGCCCCCATGACACCTGGTACTTTCCCTGGCAGCAGGTATCTCTCAGCGTCGTAAATGCCTGTGAAGGTGGTTGCTTTTGCGACATCGTGAGCTCCGTGGGGACAGAAATAGGTCCGTGGCCGGGTTCCCAGAACCGGATCACGCTTGGAGGAGAAGGTGTGCTCAAAAAATGTTCAAAGAATAGAAGAATGTTCTGGGAAGGCCTAACAGAGACCCAGACCCGATCCACAGACAGCCCTGGGGAAACTACTAAGGGTTAAAATGCAGATCAAGGCTATCTGGAGGCCTGTGACGAGTTGATCAGCGAGGACAGCCAGAGCCCCCGGCTCCGTCCGAAGAGACCCTTCCAAATCCAGAGCCCATGGGCAGCAGGTACAGGAGGGGAAGCTGCCAGGACTCTCGGCCAGAGACAACGGAGCGAGGGTCCGCGCAGTGACCTGAGCGCCTGGGCAGAGCCTCCGCGTCAGCCTTACCTTCATGTTGTCGGGAGGGTCCCCTTGGCCTGCAGTCGCGCAAACAAATATCACCAGCGGCTCCCTAATCAGGTTCACCTCAACGAAAGACACGCGTGTGAGACCTCGCGCTGCGGGGACTAGGCACCCCCCGCTTCGCTCGGGGCCGCAGGTCTCGGCCAGCACCCGCGAGCCGCCGGCCGGCCTCCACCTTCCAGGGTCCCCTCCCACCTCGCCCGCTCCTCCCTCCAGGTGCTAAGCCAAGCCACTGTCCCCAAGTCTTCCCGCCACAAACGAAGGGCCCGCTGCCGGACAGGACGCGGCGCCCTGCGGTCGAGGGCTCGGACGCGGCGCTGGCGCCCCGGGCAGCCCGGTCTCCCCGCCGAGGCCCTAGGGCGCCCTCACCACTGAGTAAGAGTCCAGGGCCTGCACCCGGCACTCGAGCCGCCGGCGCCGGGCCTCGCGGCCCAGCCTCTCCGACACATCCTGAGCCGTGCCGGTCTGGCTGCCGAAGAGCACCAGAAGCCCCGGGCTCGGCATCCGGGCGGCCGGGGACGCCTGCACCCCGGTACCGCGCCTCCCAACACTCGCGCCAGCCTGGGCGGCCCGGCCCCGCTTGGACTTCCGACTTCCGGTGGTGGCCGGAAGTGACGCCCTCAGACCGCGCCCCGCAGGGCATGGCGTCCGAGAGAGGCGGGCGTCCGCTAGCGGCCGGTACTGGGTCCCGGGCTGCGGCTAGGGCAGTGGCGTCACGCCAGGGCCGAGGGCCGGGACAGCCGGAGCCGCTCGCTGGCCGCCGCTCGCCGCAGCAGCGACGGCGGCAGGCGCCAGCGAGGCCCGCGGGGAGAGGAAGAGCAGCCCCGCGGGTGGGACGCTCGGCCGGGCCCTGGCCGGCGCTCGGCCGGCGCGATGCTCTTCTCGCTCCGGGAGCTGGTGCAGTGGCTGGGCTTCGCCACCTTCGAGATCTTCGTGCACCTGCTGGCCCTGCTGGTGTTCTCCGTGCTGCTGGCACTGCGTGTGGACGGCCTGGCTCCCGGCCTCTCCTGGTGGAACGTGTTCGTGCCCTTCTTCGCCGCCGATGGGCTCAGCACCTACTTCACCACCATCGTGTCGGTGCGCCTCTTCCAGGACGGGGAGAAGCGGTTGGCCGTGCTCCGCCTCTTCTGGGTCCTCACGGTTCTTAGCCTCAAGTTTGTCTTCGAGATGTTACTGTGCCAGAAGCTGGTGGAACAGACTCGGGAGCTCTGGTTCGGCTTGATCACGTCTCCGGTCTTCATTCTCCTGCAGCTGCTCGTGATCCGCGCCTGTCGGGTCAACTAGCCTCGCAGAGAGGCCGGGGAGGGGACTCTGCATAGCTAGGATGCTGGACCCCAGGCCGAGGTGCCACGTCCATCGCACCAAAGGAGAAGTCTGGGTCTGAAAGCAAAGCCAGCGCCTGTCCTGGCCAGTGCCCAGTCTTCTCTGTACCAGCCATGTCTAGTACGGCCCCCTCAGCGGGGCTGGAAAGCGCAGCCTTGGTCCTTAAAATGTGCTTCTCGTTATTTCATGCTTTGAACAGCGAATCTTTGAATTGAGATGCCAAGAAGGACCCAGGCCAGACAGTGCAGAATTCCTCTGACAGTTGGAAACTGCATATATGTACGATGTCCTGATGGGTTCTGAGTATTTTCATGGATCTTGGGAAAGGACTTCCTGTGCAAAGGCTGCAAAGCCTGACTCGGGGTCTCCTCTGCCCCGCAGCGCTCACCTAAGAGCTCACTGCCCCGTCCATCCGACAAGACTTACTTAGATGCTTGAGCTCTGAAAAGCGTAAATGAGCTTGCATCCCCTCCCCTGAGCCACTGGGGGAGGATGGCCCTGTCTTCATTCCAGGCAGACAGAAGTACGTTGAGTAAGCATGATTGGGACCCTGTATTTGGAGATCTGTCGCCTGAGAGAACTTTGCGTATAAAGCACCGCTTGGCTTCCTGTCCCAGCTGATGGCAACTTTTCCACCACCTTGTGGCCAGCACTGTTAGCACACCTGGGACCGATTTCGGCCTTCCTAAGGGACGGGGGAGAGGAGCATCTTTAACGCTCATAGGCACTGAGACCTGGAAATGGTCTCGGCCACGTTTGTTGGCCTGGGGTCTTTAATGCCAGTCAGGTGCCAAATGAGAACGTTTACTGAGATAAAAATAAAATAAGAATGTTGTGCTGAGATGGGCAGTGGTTGCCTGACCTCTTGAGGGTGAAATGATATGAGCGCTGAGATGCGCCCCCCTGTGTCACGTAGCTGGTTAAAAAGCTGACTGTGGGAGACCGGAATGCACTAGGGCTTCATTGGTGGATGGGGGCGTTCCCTCGGAGAAGTTTGTCTTCCTGGTCAGGTGACCAGGGTGAAGACAACATAGGGTAGGACTGTGTTGAGCACCTGCTGAGTAGTTTGTGTGATATCAGAGCCTTGTTTTCCTGCCAGTGTATGGTCCTCGTAGGCCTTACTGTGCAGCAGGGGTCAGGCTATGGCCTGAGGCCTCTTTTTGTACTGGGAGTACATTAGCTGAGAGCGAGTTTTACATTTTCGAAGGGTTATAAAAGCAACATGTGACAGAAAATGAATGTGGCTTGCAGTTGGCACTCTTGGCCTTTTGGGTCAGATCATTCTTTCATTGGGCGGGATGGAGGCGCTGTTCTGAGCATTGTAGCCTCTCACCTCTACTCAGTAGGTGCCAGGAGCCCCCCTCACTCATGGCAAGTAGAAGGATCTCCATACGTTAACAAGTCTGAGAGACAAGACTGTCCCTGGTGAGAACCGCTAGCAGAGACATTTGCTGTCTGGCCCTTTACAGCACAGGTTTGCAGACCCTTACTCCAGTGAAACAGCTTTGTGAGCCTCTGCCTGGAGTGGATGCTCAATGGCCTGAGCCACTGAGATGCTCGTGTTGGAGACTGGTCTGGTTTGCGCCACGGCTGCAACATAGCTTTCTACTGAGGACTGGCATATTTGTGTCAAAATCAGATAGAAGCTGAACATTGCGAGGGTGTTTTATTTTATTTTTTATTTTTATTAAAATTTATTTATGTAATCTCTACAGCCAACATGGGGATTGAACTCGGGACCCCGAGATCAAGAGTCGCATGCTTTTCTGACTGAGCCGGCCAAGCACCCCGGGGGTGGGTTTTCTCTTAATGTTATTTTTAGGTTGCGCGTTTTGTCATATCCTGCTTCATTCTATCGTTCAGAATTGAGCGATCCTGCTGGTATAGAAGTAATGAGCATAGGCAAGCTTCATTTCCTTTGCAAAAGTGATTTGACCAGAGTCCTGAGAAAGAGACGCGTGACTTCTGGAAGGCTGAAGTCCAGTTTGTTTTCTTGGCTTAGTAGAATGGAAAGGAGTAAGTCACTGTTAAGGAGTGGTAGTGTGGACCACCATGGGACCCAGAAGCTGAGGAGGGCACCCCAGGTTGAAACCTGCCCCCAGTCTGTCCAGAGCCCCAGGTGTCCTTGGAGCCCTGTCCCCAAAGGGTGGGTGCTGTTGCACACAGTAGCGCTATTACTGAGCAAGTGCTGAGTGCAGGAGAGGTGAGGGGGAAGGCAGGCAACATGTCCCCTTGACTCCCCTGTGCCTCCAAGTGTGGTTGGTGCTGGGAGTGAGCTGCTTCATGGCATGTGGGTAAGGAAGCTGTGCCCTTAAGGTCACTGGCACCCCTTCTAGCCTCGGGATGAGGGAAGTTCAAAGAAAGAGGAGTGGTGTGGGGAGGCAGGGCGGAGTGCACAGCCAGGCACGTGCGGCTCTCTGCACTGCAGAGCTGTGTGCGGGGAGTCTTCTCTGTGCCTCCTCGCAGCTTCTGCGCTCCTGCCCTGCCCGGTGGGCCCTGGATGACAAAGTGTGGGGAAGGGGTTCTCCCGCTTGTGTGAGCAAGAGTGAGTTCTCGGGGCTGGCAGGAGCTAGGGGTTCCTGAGGAGCCACTCCGCACTGCGTGGGGCACAGCACTGGCATCTCCACGAAGTCCCGCAGAAGAGCTAGGACCACAGGTGGACAGTCCCTGGACCAGCGCGGACAGCTTTCCAGTCCCGGGCAGGCCCTTCTTCCACCGGGTTCTGAGCGTGAGGAACAGGTGGACTGGGTACGGGCACCACGAGGAAGGACCGAGCCCAGCCAAGGTCACCCACCTGGCTGAGCGCAGGGGTCGGGCTGGCACCGCCCGCCTGGACCCACCCCCGCCGGGCTCCGCCCTCCGGTCGCCGAAGGCCAATGGCGCAGAGGCGGAAGCGGGGTCGCCAATGAGCGGCGAGGGGTCGGGGGCGTGTCCAGGAGGGCCTTCCCCAATGGGAGCGGCTCGGCCGACGGGCGCTGTCCAACGAGGCCCCCCGGGAAAGAGAGGTCAGGGAGCGCAGTCTCCAATCAGCGCGGCCGGCCGCCCTCCCCTGCCATAGGTGGGGCCGCGGGGCGGGTCCGAGCCGGCCCCTCCCCGACGGACGGCGGCGGGGGGGCGTGGCCGCGGCGCGAAAGGCCGGCGGCGGGCGGCGACCGCAGTTCCCGGCGCGCGCTGGCTCCGGCGCGCGCTCCGCACCATGGCCGGCCTGGGGCGGCCCGGCCCAGGGCCCCGCGCCGCGCTGCCCGCCTGGAAACGGGAGATCTTGGAGCGGAAGCGGGCCAAGCTGGCCGCTTTGGGCGGGGGCGCGGCGCCTGAGACCCGGGCCGAGGCGGGCGCGGCGGAGCCCCCGGGGCCGGCGGCCGAGCGGCTCGTGCTGGCCGACAGCCTGGGCCCGCTGCGCGAGAACCCGTTCATGCGGCTGGAGTCGGAGCGGCGGCGCGGGACGCGGGGCGGCGGCGGCGAGGGGCCGGCGGGGGCGCGGCCGGTGCAGCAGCTGCTGGAACTGTACCGCCGCGTGCCCGGCGTGCGCACCATCCACGCCGACAACATCCTCATCATCGAGTCGGCCCCGGGCTTCCCGCCCGCCGGCCCCGGCCCCGGCCCGGCCGCCCGCATCCGCGCCGCCGAGGTGCTCGTGTACGAGGCGCCAACGCCGCCCGGGCGCGTCAGCCGCCTGCTCCAGAAGTTCGACGCGCCGGTCCGCCGCGGGAGCCTGGAGCGCGGCCGCACCCCGCCGCCGGCTCCCGGCCCCGCCGCCTCGCGCGTGGGTGAGCGCGCAACCTGCTTCGAGCCTGAGCGCCGCGGAGCAGGCCCCGGGGCGCGGCGCAGCGACTTCCTGCAGAGGACCGGCAGCAACTCCTTCACCGTCCACCCTCGGGGCCTGCACCGCAGCGCTGGCCCTCGCCCGCTCCCCAACGAGCCTGCAGCCCCCGAGTCCCCAGCCGGCGCTGCCAACGGCCTCGCGGGCTCCGCACCTGGGCCGGGCGAGTGGAAGCCAAAGGTGGAGTCGGAGGAGACCCCGGTCCACCCGCCCCCCAGCCCGGGGACCCCCGGTGCCACTCCAGCCGCGTCCCTGGCCTTGCCCACACCCAGCCCTGCCGGTGCCACTCCCAGCCAGCGCCAGTGGGTCTCCGCGGCCACCAGCGCCAATGACTCTTTTGAGGTCCGGCGGGCCTCCAAGCCAGACATAGACAGGATCCCTGCTGGGGACCTCCAGGCCCGGGCCCTGGCCAGCCTCCGTGTGAACTCCCGAAACTCCTTCCTGTTCATCCCCAAGCGCAAGGACTCTGGGGCCCCCCCTCCTGAAGGGAGGCAGGCCGGAGGGCTGCCTGAGAGAGAGGTTGGCTGGTCCTCCCAAAGCCTGGAGCTCGAAGCCCAGCTGGTGCCTAGAAGGGACAGCGTGCCTGCGGGAGGGAGGAGCCCCTTGGGGGTCGAGGAGGCGGCCTGCGCCAGGCCAGCTACTGCCCTGGTGGACCAGGCTCTTAGGCGGCAGAGGCTGTCCTCACCATCCCCATGTCCGTTGGCTGCCGACGAAGCTAAGCCTGCCCAGGGCCTCGGGGTCCCCAGCCTGGCCAAGAGCAGCAGGGAGCCTGGGAGGCCCGGGTTGCCTGTTACCTTCATCGATGAAGTGGACTCGGAGGATGAGGTCCCCCAGGAAGCCAAACTGCTCTGCCCGGGAGCTGCTGAGCCTCCTTGGTGCCCCCTGCACCCCGCTGGGCCCGGGCACCCATCGGGGCGCCGGCATCTAGGTGGCAACACCTTCACCGTGGTGCCCAAGAGAAAACCAGGGTCCCCGCAGGCCAGTGCGGAGCCCAGGACACAGGAGGCTGAGGAGGACGAGGCGGGCGGCTCGTCAGATCCCCCCGCCGCCCCGGGGACCACACTGAAGAAGCGCTACCCTACTGTGCATGAGATTGAGGTGATCGGTGGCTACCTGGCCCTGGAGAAGTCCTGCCTCACCAAGGCCGGCTCCTCGAGAAAGAAGGTCAGTCGGGGAGCAGGGGAGAGTGGTGACACCTGGCTTGGCTGGGGGTTGGCTTCTGTGGGGACCAGAGGAAACCCCGGACTGGGTGGCCATGCAAGCTCCGGGAGGGCTGAGCTGGGGAGGGGGATCCCTGGTCTGGGCTCCAGTGGAACCCTGGTGGCGCAGAGGGGACAGCTTGCTTCAGGTGTATTTCGCCAGTCCAGCCAGCACCATGGCTGCCTTTTTGTGCCCGTGACTGTACCTGGGATTGGCGGGGCAGACCTGTCTTACCGTGGGTGCAGCCGGAAGAAGAAGTTCTGGGCCTGTCGGTTCCACCTTGGCCCTGGCTTTGAGGGTGTAGCCCGGCTGGGTCTTCTGGAGTCCTGGCCTACGTGGGTCGCAGGTGCCAGGACAGAAGTGGGAAGGCGCAGGAGGCCAGTGGTTTGGGTGCGATCAGATCCCTACCCCGTTATCAGCCTCGGGGTGCAGCACTGGGAGCCATGGCATGGGGACCGTCACCTCCCCCAGAAGGCACGTGGCCTGGAGCTTAGCAGGACCTGGCTTCATGCCAGCGTTTCCTGACTCCTAGTGTGTGCCAGGTCTGGGGGGTGAGGCTGGAAGCCGCGTGGACCCTCCCCTCACTGGGGGGCTGGGCCGCGGGCACAGAGAGATGCACTGCGGGACCAGGACCCCTGCTGGGGTCTTAATCCCCAGCGCCCGGTGGCCTGGAACCCTCTGGGCACAAGACGACGTTCCTCAGATGCTTCCTGGTCATTCCAGCACCTGAGTCTGGCACAGGGGCAAATGCCGCAGCCAGCCCCACCTGACCCCCACCCGCGGGCGCGGCAGATGTGCCTTCCCCTGGGACGGAGGCGGCCCCTGGCAGTCTTGTCCGTCGGCTCGCCCTTGAAGCCACCACCGTCCGTTTCCTCAGGATGATGGGGGTGTGATGTGCTTCGTGTCCCTGAAGCCCCCGTCACGGGTGCCTGCTGGTTGTCCAAGCACGGGAGCCACCTCCCCCCTCCGCCGGGGGCTGGCCTTGCCCTGCCCTTCCTCCACGCACTCTCCTCTCCTTGGGCCGGGGCGTTGGCGCCCCGGCCGGCTCCGTCTGCTGGGACAGGCATCCACACCCACCGGCCTTGGCACTCCCGGTGGGCCCATCTCGCCTGCCTGACCTTGACTCACCCTCTCTGTAGTGCTGTGGGCCACGGCCTCCTGCCCTAGCCCCTGCCCTTAGCTGTGGTCGTCAGCCCCACGTCCCTGCTCCTGCTCCTCACGGTTGACCCTGAGCTGGGAGGCAGTCCCTTTCCGTGCCGGCCCCAAGAAGTGACGTGATAACAGCCCCCCAGCTCGTGGGAGGTGGCTGGAGGTCGCGGAGCTTGTGGGGCAGGAGCCGAGTGCTAGTTTCTGTCTGGTGCCCCGTCCACTCCTCCCCCAGCTGATGACAGCACTGTGGGGGGTGTGGGGGGGCAGGGCTGGGGTGGGAAGGGCAGGAGGAAGCGGTGGGATGGAGAGCAGTTCAGACCAACCTGGCCCCATCTCTGTGCCAGCCTGAGGGCGCTGGGGGTCCAGATGGAGTGCCTGGCAAGGCGGCACGATCTGTCGATCTGTCGGAGGTGACTTGTGGCTTGTGAGCACTGCCCCACCCCCTGCACCAGCTGCCCAGCCTGGGAAGAGCCAGAACCCCTGTCGTGGGGGGCCAAGGCGTGGGGCTGCCCAGGCCTTCGGAGCAGGCTGCTGGCTTGGGCTTGGGCTGCCGGTGGGCTCCGTTCCCTGACTCAAGCCTCTGCGCATTCCTCCTGCTATTCCTCGGGGCTCTGGGCTGCTGGACCACTCCAGCCAGCCCGTGGTTTGGACCATTGTCCTGGTGCCCCATCCCGACTGGGGACCCTGGGGACCGCTGCTCACTTGACCCCCACGTGGCTGGCTGACCGGGGTGGCGGTGGGAGATGCCGGGGCCTCTCCCAGGTGGTGGGTGAGGTCCGGCTCTCCTGGGCAGCCTGCCCCTGAGCCGGTGGGTCAATGTGGGCTGTTGTGCCCTTGCTGGACCTGGAGAGTTATAGGCCTGTCCGTGGTGGCGGGGGTGCCCAGTGGACAGCGCACCTAGGAGGCCTGCCTGGGGGGGACTTGTCCCTACTGATTGTCTCTTGGCAGAATTGCAGATGTCCTCTCTGTCCCTCCCCTGATGTCCAGGCAGGGGCTGACTGCTGTGGGGCCTGGTGGCCAGGCCTCCTCTCACCTCTGCCCGAGCCCGCAGGCAGCGGTTGGTGGGACTGTCCTGCTGCTGCCCGCCCCCGCCTCCCACAGGGTCGTTGGCTTGGTGCCGTGGGCCTCTCCCCGTTGCAGGGGCCACCTGGCCAGGCTCCTGCGGGTCTGGTGACTCCCCTCCCGTCTGCCCTCCTCGCCTCCCGACCTGCGCGTCCTCTGCCGGCCCGAACGTGCCCACATCCCCAGAGCTCAGTCTGCAGCACCCTGGGCCATCTGGCCTCAGCTGCCCCAGCACCCTGGTTTTGTCGGTGGTCGTGGCCCTCAGCCTCACTGCAGTCCTTAAGGCTGTGCGGCGGCCGTTAGGAGCCACTTCCCCACTGGCCCTTTCGTGCCCTCCCACCCCCCAGCGCCCTGGCTGTGTCTCTTCTCCCTCCTTTCTCACCCTTCCACTCCCACTCGGGCTTCTGCAGCGGCCTTTCTAGAGCCAGAGGCCACGGGGGCAGGCTGGCCCCTGCTCTGCCCGCTTCCCCTCCCCCTGGCGGAGGGTCTGCCCTGGGCCGGTGCCGCACTAGATCGGGAGGGAGGACCGGGAAGCAGCTGTGGGAGCTCGGGCAGAGGCTGTGTGGTGTGGCCTCCCGGAGGGCGGACTGAGTGGGGGATGGGAGGAGGCAGGGGTGGGATGGGAGGAGGCAGGGGTGGGCTGGGGAGCGGGGGCAGGGAGGTCCCTCGCTGCCGGCTGGGGCTGGTTGGACCCAGCTCCGGGACCGGAGTCCAGGGTGGACGCCCGCTGGGTGTGCGCTGGTAGGGCGGGGCGAGGGGGGCAAAGGGCCTGTGGGAGCTGGAGGTGGGCCAAGCCAGAAACCACCTGCGGGCTGCACTCGGCGCCGCGGGTGAAGTCCCCCCCGCCCCCCCCCCCCCCGCCCCCCGTCAGGTGTGTGCCAGTGCGGGCCCCTCGCCACGCCCCGCTCCTCTGCCCCCAGCCGAAGGGCGGCCCCTTCCTGGCAGCATTCGTCACAGGGTGTCCTGTGACCCAGCGACCTGCACCCCCAAGGAGGCCTGTGAGCCCCACTGGCTGTAGAGTGTGGAGACGGAAGGGGAGGTGGGATGTGACCCGAGGCCGGGGCCCCAGCTGGGTGCAGACAGTGGTCTGGGGGCACCACCCTGCCCCTGCCTGACCAGGCCGTGCCAGGCTCAGTGCCCGTGTGTGCCCAGCCCCCTCGGCCTCCCCACTAGGAGCTGGTCATGCGGACGAATGAGGGCACGCTAATCCGGCCGGGCCCTGGCAGCCAGCCCTTCCTGCGTCTTCAGTGCTGGGGGATGGGCCTGAAGGGCCCAGGGTCGTTGAGGACAATGCCGTGGACCCAGGGGTGACCGGAAGCCCTGTTCATGGTGGAGCCTTGGGGCGGGGCAGTCCCTGGGCTGGCAGTCCCATCCTGCCCTGGGCTTCTGTCCTGCTAGGCCTGGGGGATGGGGGGGTGCGGCTGGAGGGCTGGGGCGGGCCTGAGGGGGCAGGGCAGGTAGAGGGACAGGACGCCTTCCAGTGACAAGAACAGGTATTCTACTCTTGCCTTTGGCTGACCCTGGTGCTCTGCACCTGTCTGCTCTTATCGGTGACCACTTGTATGTGCCACGGGCTGGGACAAGAGGACGGGCTTGGGCCTGAGGTTTGCCCAGCAGTTGTCCGTGTGCGCGCCACGCTGAGATGGGGATGCCCGTGGTCGCGGGAGTGTGCTTGTGTGGCCATGGGAGGAGCGTGGTGGGGAGACAGGAGCAGGTGCCCTTGTTTCCGGACACTGGCTCCGCCGGGCATTGCCCCGAGGCCAGTGCCGTGGGTCCTTCTGCTGCCCAGGCTGTAAGTCCAGCCTTCCTGTGCCCCCCCCCCCCCGCCCCGCCCCGCCGTGTCCTGCCGTCCCTGGGTCCCATGGTTCTTTGCCTGGGGGCCCAGCTCCTGACTGCGGCTCCTTCCAAGGCGGGAGGAGGAACCTGAGCTGCCTGCCGGTGTCCCCGCTCAGGAGTTTAATGTTTCGAGCTGCCGCAGGGCTGGTCCCATCTGCTGCAGGCGGGCGGCTCTCGTATTCATTACCCGCCCGCTGGGCCTGGCTGAGCGCTGCTGAGCAGGCCTGGGGCTCTTGTACAGAGGGTTCCTGGGTCAGGGCGACGAAGATCTGCCTGCAGTCCTGCTCGTTCCTGACCCCGCTTCCTCCCCGCTTCCTCTCAGGACCGGCAGCCTGGCCTGGACTCTGAGGCCGGTGGGAGAGGAGAGGATTTGCTCAGGCGTTAAGTTCTGCGGCCTGCAGAGTGGACGAAGGCACTAGGGCCAGATGGGTAGTCCAGGCGGGAGGAAAGGGTCACCACAACCCCCCCGGGGGGGGCAGCTTTGTTCCAATTCTGAGGCAGTCTGTGAAGCAGGGTGCTGGCCCTTGGTGCCACTGTCCTGGGGCTTAGGTGTGTCAGCCACCCTGCGTTGTCGCCTCGTGGGGACCCTGGGGCTTGTGTGTGCCCAGCCCTTGCCCGGCCACGGTGGTCTGTGCTGCGCTGCGCAGGCAGCCTCATTCGGGGGGTGATGAGCCAAGATGTGAGCTCAGCCCTGGGGAGAGGCTGACCGCGGGACTGCTCACAGCCGGGAAGGCAGGGCCTCCAAGGATGCGGCCCGGAGTACATTCCCCGGGACCCCGCTCCTGCCGCACGCAGAGCTGCCAGGAAGGACGTGCGGCTGGTGCTGCCCCGAGAAGGCAGACCTTCCACCCCGGGAGCTGCTGTAGAAGCTGTGGAGACCTTGAGAGTTTGGGCGCCTGCCAGGGCTACGATCTGGTCCCTGGGAAGGGTAGGTTACGCAAGGGGAATTGACCCTGGGCCCGGGACGCAGGTTTCCAGACACACTGGCCCCGGGTTGCCGTGGCATCCAGACCCCATCCTCCTGGGGTCCTTCTGGCCCGGCCCTGCAGGATACAGGTAAAGGAGTGGGCTCTGAGGAGGGGCAGCTCCTCCTCCTTTCAGGTCCTGCCCAGGCCTGACAACCTCTGCTGTGTTCTTTGGGGTCACTGGGCCCAGCTGTCGGGCTCAAGGTCCACTGGTGGCCAGGCAGCCGGGCCCCGCTGATCTGCTTCCTGCCCGTAGATGAAGATCTCCTTCAATGACAAGCGCCTGCAGACCACCTTCGAGTACCCCGCTGAGAGCTCCCTGGTGCAGGAGGAGGAGGCTGAGGCCCAGGAGGAGGCGGAAGAGGAGGAGGAGGAGGAGTCCAGCTCGGACGGGCTGGCGGAGAAGCCCTTTGCGCTCTTTCTGCCCCGAGCCACTTTTGTGAACAGTGTGGGGCCTGAGAGCCCTCGCCTGCCAGACGGCAGCTCAGGTGAGTGCCCACCGGTGGAGCGGGTGCCCCAGGGTGTGGCCTGGGCCACACGTCCACACATGCTTCTTGGCCCGCAGGCCTGTCCAGCTACACTCCAAAGCACTCCGTGGCCTTTAACAAATGGCAGCAGCAGACACCAGCACAGGCTCCGAGGGAGGCAGAGCCTGCACCCAAGGAGGTCATGGTGAGCAGGGCTGGGGCTAGGAGGGCAGACAAGGGACGGGGCGGGGCGGGGCGGGTTCTCTCTGATGTCTGGATGAGCCCCATCGGCTCCTCTGTGTCCCTCTCTCTCAGCTCACCCCTGCCAGTCAGAATGACCTCTCAGACTTCCGCAGTGAGCCTGCTCTCTATTTTTGACCCCGGCCCTGCCAGGATGGCCACGGCTGAGCCCGGGGAGCTGGGCGGTGCCCAGGAGCCCTGCCCTCGTTCTGCACCCCCTTCTGCCCTGCCAGGCTCTGTCCTGCCATACCCCACCCTCCCTGGGGCCTCACAACTGTGCTGGTGCTCGGCCTGAGCCTAGGGCCCTGGGGGATCCTGCCTCCCTTGGGGGGAGCCTTGCCCTCCAGCCCTGACTCGGGGGCACTGCCTGTGGAGGACGGACAGGGTCCTGCTGGACACCATGCCCGGCAGCTGTCCGATGTGTGTGAAGGGCTAGCTTGGCTGCCTGTCTTCTGGAACTTCAAGCCATTTCCTGCCCACAACCCCCAACAAGCAGACCTCAACCCACCCCCTCTGTGACGAATGGCAAGTCTTTTCTTGCGTTTGACGAGGGACTCAATAAATAGCACTGGACAAGGCCGCCTCTGCCTTCCCGTGTGGTCCTTGGCCTGAGAAGCAGGGAGCAGGGGTGGGGTCTGGGGGACTCCCTTGAGCCCCTAGCAGCAGGGAGGAGAGTACAGTGGGAGCCTGGCTAGGACGTCAGTGCCCAGCTACGGGGATGGCCCAGTGGGGCACCCCCACACATTGCAGTCCTGGTGGTCCAGCCGTTCACTCCCGAAGTCCCAGCTGCCCTGCCTCCCATCCCAGCCGCACCCCAGTGTGGGAGAGGGACCTTCCCGGGAGCACGTCTGGTCTCTGGGGCCGCCCTCTCCCATCCAGGGCTGACGTAGTGGGAGCTGTGGTGGGGGAGCACTCTGGCAGGATGGGAGTGGTTTGACCTAAAGGCCAAGCACTTGGGAGGGGACGAGGAGCGGGCAGGGGGTGGGCAGAGCCTCCTGTGTGGCGTGGGAAGTTACCTGGCCCACAGGAGCCTGCAGCAAGGCAGTGGCAGGCAGACCACTTCCCTGGGCTCGGTGCGAGCGGTAGCGGGAGATGCAGACCCGCACACTCAGCTGTGGCCTGGAGCTGGGGAGTTGGGGCTCTCTACGGTCCAGGACTGAACCCAAGTGGGTCCCTCCGGGTGAGTCAAGCCCATAAGAAATGCTGCGTGGGCAAGCTTGGCAATGAGGATGGTGTTTTCAGTGTGTTTTTCTGGGTGGGGTGCGCCCAGGTTTTCCCAGACCCTCTCAGACGATCCGTGCTTCCCAAACCTGCCTAGCCTCTGGAAGCAGTAGCCGTAGGGACCCCCACAGGGGCTGACAGGCTAGCAGAGATGGTCCCAGAGGGGGCTTGGGATGGAGGGCTGGGCCCCAGGCAGTGTGGAAGGCTGGAAGCAGGCATGCTTGGTGTGATCAGGGACAGTGGAAAGAAGAGTCACCGGGCCGAGCTCAGTTCAGAATCCTGGAGCTGGGGCACAGCCCTGTCTGGAGGACCTGTGCCGAGAGAGCATCTCCCTGAGCCAGGCCTTGTGCTGGTAACAGGGCGTGGCACAGACCAGGACCAACAGGCAGATCACCTCCCGGAAAGTAGGGCAGGCTACGGGGAGCTGGGGAAAGGGGCCAGCAGCCCTGGTAAGGAGAAAGGGTGGGTGACAAGGTCACAGGAGATGCTCAAGTCTGCCTCCAAAGCCAACCTGGCTTGTTACAGGAACAGCCGCTCCGGGCTTTCCCTCCCAGAGACCAGCCATGCCACAGCTGGGCAGCAGCTCGAATCGACTCTGGGCCTATCGGGCAGTCCTGCACTCAAAACACAGGCCGCAGGCAGTAGCCCAGCTACACAAACACAATCTTTACTGACAGTCACAGGCTACGAGGGCAAGCCCCAAGATGGAGGGCCCCGCCCACTCCCCTGGCCTGGGCACCAAGGTGAGTGTGCAGCCATCGTGCTGAGACTAGGGAGCAGGGCCTTTCTGGCAGCACAGGGGCTGTGGGGACCTCAGGCCCTGAGCAGAAGTGACCCAGAGCCTGCCCTCCCCAAGTCCTGTGTGGGTCCAGGGCCAGGACCCCCAGCTGGTGGGCTGTCCTCATCACCTGGGGCGGGTGGAGCTTGGCAACGGCCTCCTGGTACCCGAAAGAGTGAAAGGCAGCCGTGAAGTCAAGACACGTTGGAGACAGAGTGCTGGAGGCCAGCCTGTTGACCGCCTGCGTCCGGTCAGCTGTCCTTGCCGCCGCTCTTCTGCTCTGAGGCTGTGGCCTTGGTCAAGTTCCCAGCTTCCCTCTTCAGGACGCTGAGCAGAGTCTGCGAGCTCTCCAGGATCTGGAAACACGTGTGATGGTTACCAGCGTTCCTCCGGTCAGGAAGCTCCGGCCACACCAGCACCAGCCGGTGGGTCAGAAGCACCGAGAGGGAGCCCTTGAGGAGAGGGTCGGGCAGGGTCAGCAAGGCCCCTGTCCCCTCTGAGACTAGCCCAAAGCCCCTTCCTCACACCCAGGGTTAGCCAGGCTAGGTTAGCTCCGGCCGCCCGCAGGCAGCTCCGCGGCCCCCCACCCTCCACCCCAGGGGCCAGGAACCCACCTTGAGGTAGGCGGCCTCCGTCTCCGCAATGGTCCGGTCGAACTCGTTGCGGGAGGCGATCTTGCGCGCCAGGTTCTCATTGACCCGAGCCAGTTTCTCCGTCAGCTGCCTCACCTCGTTCTGCAGCCGCTGCTTCTCGTCCTCCTCCTGCTGGATCTGCCGGCACAGCTCCTCGCGCTTCTGGCACAGCTCCTCGATGCCTGCGGGACGGGCGGGGCGGGGGCAGGCGCTGTGGACCCAGCGCAGGAAGGAGGGCCGCTGCCGTCCCCCTCTGGAGCCCACCGCCTGCTAGGAGGGCAGCGTGCTGCAGGGCCCAGGACTGGCCGGGCCACCTGCCCCCGAGCCAGGCTCGTGTCCCACCTCCTGGGGGTTCCAGGGTCCAGGGAAGGCCCGCACAGACCCGCCGGCGAGCGCCTGGGAGGCAGTGCGCGCTCCAACCGTGCGTTCCCGCGCTCGCTGCGCAGACACCGAGCGCCCGGCGGCTGCGGCCCCGCACGGCGGCCGGCCCCGCCCGAGCCGAGCCCCCCACGCACGGACGTGCACCCGGCTCGGCCCCGCGCCCCCCCAGCCGCCCGGCGCACCCCGCCGCGCGGTCGCTCACACTTGACCAGCTCGTTGTTGTAATTCTGCAGCGCCGCGCCCTGCTGGGTCATGGTCGCCGCCGCGGCCACCACCCTCCAACCGCCGCTACCGCCCCGCCACCGCCGCTCGCGCCTGCGCGCTGCCTTCCGACCGCGCGCCCTCCGCTACGTCACCGCCGCGCGCCTCCCGGTGCGTCATCGCCGCGCGCCGCGCCCGTCGGCTCCGGGAAGCGGGTGGGCGCACAGATGGCGGCGGCGGCGGGATGCGACGGCGACCCCGGGCCTGCACAGGAGCTGTTGGTGGCCTGGAACACCGTGAGCACCGGGCTGGTGCCGCCGGCCGCTCTGGGACTGGTGAGGCCCCGGAAGAGGGCAGCGGGCCCGGGCCGGGTCCCGGGACGTCCAGCCGGGGGTCCGTTAGGCGCCCCGGGCAGCCCTTCCCCTGCGTCGGCCGCAGCTCCCCCTGCGCTCCGTGCCTTCCCCGCTGGTTCCCGCCTGTCTCCGCCCTTCCCACCCGCACCCTGCGTTCCGTCCTCACGGCCTTGTGCACTCCAGGCGTCCTCCCGGACCAGCGGCGCGGTGCCGCCCAAGGAGGAGGAGCTGCGGGCGGCGGTGGAGGTCTTGCGGGGCCACGGGCTGCATTCGGTCCTGGAGGAGTGGTTCGTGGAGGTGCTGCAGAACGACCTGCAGGCCAACATCTCCCTGGAGTTCTGGAACACCATCTCCCAGCGCGAGAACTACGCGGACGAGCCCCAGTGCCTTCTGCTTCTCCTGGACGCCTTCGGCCTCTTGGAGAGCCGGCTGGACCCCTACCTGCGCAGTCTGGAGCTCCTGGAGAAGTGGACTCGCCTGGGCTTGCTGATGGGCGCCGGCGCCCAGGGGCTGCGGGAAAAGGTCCACACCACGCTGCGGGGCGTCCTGTTCTTTTCCACTCCCAGGACCTTTCAGGACATGGTCCAGCGCCTCTACGGCCGGTTTTTGAGAGTGTACATGCAGAGTAAGAGGAAGGGGGAGGGCGGCACGGACCCCGAGCTGGAGGGCGACCTGGACAGCAGGTACGCGCGGCGGCGGTACTACCGGCTTCTGCAGAGCCCGCTGTGCGCGGGGTGCGGCGGCGACAAGCAGCGGTGCTGGTGCCGCGGGGCGCTGGAGCAGTTCCACCAGCTCAGCCAGGTCCTGTGAGTACCCGCGCCTCCGCTCTCCCGCACCCCCACCCACCCCCTGGGTCCGGCTGGCCGGCCGTGGCGCGGGGAGGGTCCCCGGGATCTCTGGGCTGGGAGCCTGTGCGTCCTGTCCCGGACACGGGGGTGTCTCTGCTGCTCACACTGGCGCCAGGTTTCACGCTCTGCGTACCGAGAGCCTACGGGACTCCACGTGCCCTGGGCGTCACAGATGTCTGCTGCGCCTTGCGTAGGTCCCCCAGGAAGGGGACGGCCTCTGTTGTCCCTGTGATTGTGAACGGTGGGCTTGCTGGTTTTGTTCTTTCCAGTACAAGCTGGGGGTTAGGCCAGCATGCTGGGCAAGCAGATGGTCTCTCCAGCCTTTTAAAGTGGAAGGGACGTTGTTGTTGTTGTTAAAGCTGCGTTCTGACCTGGGGGCCTTTTTGTCCTTCATGGTTGTTTGTAACGGTCTTGTCACCTCGAGTGAGACAGCAGCAGGCAGCGGTTAGGGAGGGAGTGGTCCTGTTGCCGGTAGGGGCAGGGAGGCCCCGCGTGGCTTCTGCTGGGCTCGTCCCACATGAAGGACGCACAGCACCGTGCTTTGCCCTCGTGAGTGCCACTGCCCTTGCTGACCAGGGTCCGCAGCAAAAGGCTGGACCTGGGATGGCTGCGTCCATGCGGCGCATTTACCTGCCATTCCAGAGCCGTGTCAAGGAGTTGAGGCTTTGGCCCTGAGAGCCACACCCACTGCTCACAAGGGGAAGGCAGGTGTCTCAGCCTGGGCAGAGAAGTCAGCTGGGGCGGGCAGGGCTCTGTCTTCCCAGCAGCTTTTCTGGAAGGCTTTGTTACTGAGGGCACCAGGGGGGAAAGGAGTGTGGTCTGCGTGCTCCACAGGCAGGGCTCTCCTCCAGGCACAGGCTCAGTCTGTTGGAGCGGGTCAGTGCCGAGGCTGTGACCAGCACCCTGCACCAGGTGACCAGGGAGAGGATGGAGGACCGATGCCGGGGCGAGTATGAGCGCTCCTTTCTGCGTGAGTTCCACAAGGTACGGACAGCCCCACGGGCCCTTTCCTCGGAGGTTGTAGACAAGGTTTCTGGCAGACCCGATCCTTGGTTTTAGAAGCAGTGAGGGGATGGAGACTTGGGTGAACTAGGACCTGGTGGTGGGTGAAGCTGTCTTGGTGCTGGGTGAAGGCTGACCCTTCCCATTCTGCCCTGGAAAGAGCCCGTGACGTGTGCAGCGAGGTCTGCGGAATCCCTTAGCTGGAGGCAGCGCCAAGGTCCGGGGTGTGCCAGCGACAGCTGTCAGGGCACCCATGCTGTTGGGGACGAGGTCTGAGGCTCTGCTCTGGACGCCACGGAGTTGTGGAGGTGCGGGGTCCAACCACAGGACTGTCCGGCCTGCTCCTGTTTTTGTTTTTGGGTTTTTTGCCTATTCTCTTCCGCCGTCTTCTGAGAACACAGTTCAGCCGTGAGGGGGATCCGAGCCAGTGCCCCTGCAGCTGTGGTCTCGGATGGGCGTGAGCCTGGAGGCTTGGCTGGGACACCTGGGTTCCCCTGGTGTCCCAGTTAGTCTCGTCAGTGGCTGTGTACTTGGTGGGGGAACGTATGCATTCTGTAGTCCACGTGGCCATGTTGCCAAGTGCCCGTGTGCTCAGAAGGGTCCTTAGGCTTGTGTGCACGTGGCTAGTTGGGTACGTGGTCCCCAGGCGGTGTCTGTCCACCGAGTCAGGCGAGCATGCTCTCCGTGCCCTGCACCAGAGCCATTGTTGCCGGAGATGTCTGGGCACTGATGCTCTGAAGGTGCGGGGCACAGCGATGGAAGGCCTGGGGCGCCCCTTTGGCCCGTTATCCTGCTGACTTTGATGTGTCTTACTGCGTAGCAGGCGGCCTTGGGGACTCCCCAGGACTGGCCGCAGGGTGGCTAGCTGGCTGTGTGGTCTCTCCCGGCCACTGCTCGTCAGGCTGGGGCTCAGCTCCTCACCTCCCCGTCCCTGTGCTCTTCCCACAGTGGATCGAGAGGGTGGTGGGCTGGCTGGGCAAGGTGTTCCTGCAGGACGGCCCGGCCCGGCCCGCGTCCCCTGAGGCTGGCAACACCCTGCGTCGCTGGCGCTGCCATGTGCAGCGCTTCTTCTACCGAGCCTACGCCGGGCTTCGCATCGAGGAGCTCTTCAGCATCATCCGAGGTCGGCCCCCGCGCGCCGGAGGAGCCCCCTGCCCTGGGCCGTTGCCCTTCAGATCTGGCAGGCAGTGAGGGGTCCTTGGGGCTGTGGCCTCTTGAGCAGACCAGGGCCCATCAGCATGGGCTGCCCCAGCTCAGCGTTTGGGTCAGGGCAGGGGTGACGGGGCAGCGGACGGTGCTTCTGGGTGTCCACGCGCGTCCACCCAGCTTCATGTCCCTGCGCTGTCCTTCTGTGCCGTGGGGGGTTGTGGCCTTAGGAGGGTGCACAGGTGACCTGGAGCCCCTAGCAGGTGTCCCACAGTGTAGCTGAGCAGAGCTGAGGCTGCTCAGCCTCGGGGCCCTGCCCACTTGTGTCCTCGCTGGCGTGCACAGTGCATGTGTGCTGGCATGTGTGTGCAAGGCCTGGTGCCCTTCGGCAGACTTCCCGGACTCCCGGCCGGCCGTCGAGGACCTCAAGTACTGCCTGGAGAGGACTGACCAGAGGCAGCAGCTGCTCCTGTCCCTCAAGGCTGCCCTGGAGACGCGCCTTCTCCATCCAGGTCCGAAGTTGCGGCCCAAGGGTCTGGCCTCCCTGCACCGGGGCCTGTGTAGGGAGTGGGTTTGTGCAGTCCTTGGGAGGGCCGGGGGGCTCTGCTTGATCCTCCCTTGAAGGAGTCGCAGGAAGGGAGGGGTGTGGCCTGCGGGCACAGGGGTTGCATGATCCCCACGGAACAGGCCACCCAGGGAGGGGATTTGGGATCTAGGGACGTTCTGGAGAAAGCCGCCGAGAGTTGGGGGAGAAGGGGGCCACTTCCCACATGTCACGCTGGTACCCTGGGAGCGAGGTCACGGGCCGCCGGCAGCCCACCCGGCTGGGGTACAGCTGTGCGCTGTGGGGCCAGCACTCCTGGGTGCTGCGCAGATGACCGTCCTCCCTCCTGGCCGTAGGCGTGAACACGTGCGACATCATCACGCTCTACATATCCGCCATCAAGGCCCTGCGTGTGCTGGACCCATCCATGGTCATCCTGGAGGTGGCCTGCGAGCCCGTTCGCCGCTACCTGAGGTGAGTGTTGCAGGCAGGCCCTGCGGAGCAGCTCTGACGTGGGGCCCTTGTCTCCTGGCTCCCGTGTGTACAGCCAAGTTCCCCCTGGGTCTTGGGGGCCCCCAGGACACTAGAGACACTGTCCTTCTTGTTGGGCCACAAGGTGTGGCCGAGGCCCTTCCTGTTGCTGGTGCCCGCTGCTGTGGCTCTCGCCCAGGGCACAGACGCTGGGGCCCCACTGTGCACCCCTGCCCTCTGTCCCCGCCCTGCCTCCCAGCA
The DNA here is from genome assembly GCF_922984935.1 of Meles meles. Taxonomy (NCBI): domain Eukaryota; kingdom Metazoa; phylum Chordata; class Mammalia; order Carnivora; family Mustelidae; genus Meles; species Meles meles. The sequence goes on from NC_060076.1 coordinate 694,558, forward strand.
CAGAGGCCCCAGCTCAGCTTTGCCCGGCTGGCCAAGCCCTGGGGCGGAGGAGGAGGAGGGATCCTGGGCTCAGCCTTGCCTATGAGGGACTGTCGGGTGGGCTGCTTGAGGACGTGTTTGAACGGGTGCCGTGGCCCCACCGCCCAGAAACACCTTGGGGTGGTTGAACCTCAGGGGTCCTGGTGGGAAGGGCCTGGTCTTGCTTCTGTCTGTTTGTCTGCTTTTAAGGGTCTTGTTTATTTTGAAAGAAAAGGAGGGAACGCGCATGTACCAGCAGTGGGGAGGGGGAGGGGGGGGAGGGGGAGGGAGCAGCAGACACCCTGCTGAGCAGGGAGCCCAACGCCAGGCTCGATCCCAGGACTCCAGGATTGTGACCTGAGCCGAAGGCAGGCACTTCACCAACTGAGCCCCCCGGCACCATGGTTTTGTCTTACTATTTCAGTTCTTGGTGTTCCCAGAAAACAGTGGTCTTTATCTTAGTTACGTTCGTCTTCTTTATTACCTTTTGAGACGCAGTTTGGTAGACTGATTTTAAGCATGTGGCCAACGGACATGGCTGCCACGGGTGAGGTGAGGTCATACGGGCTGGTGCGGCGAGCGGGGACAGGCGCTGAGAGGGCCAGCAATACTCACGTTCGGCAGGACGCGGGAGGACACAGTGCGGCAGATTGTGGCTGGGCTGACGGGGGACTCCGACGGGACAGGGGACTTGGCTGTTGAGCTGTCCAAGACGGATCCAGCGAGCCTGGAAACCGGTCAGGACAGCGAGGATGACTCTGGTGAGCCGGAGGACTGGGTCCCCGACCCCGTGGATGCTGATCCAGGTCAGTGCGCACCAGGCCTGCCCGGCTCCGGGTTGTGGGGGAGGCTCCGGTAAGGCAGGCGCTCTGGCCTGGAGTTTGTGTACTCACGAGCCCTGAGGCTTGAGGGCGTCAGCTGTCCCCGCCTAAACCAGCCCTTTGCCCAGGGTGCTTCCGCTGGCCTGAGTGGACCCACAGCGGCCTGTGTCCCCATCACAGTTGCTTGGAGAACAGATTCGCAGGCAGCGTGTGCACCACCAGCCCGCCCCATCCTGGGATCTGGGCCTGGGCCTTGCGGGCTTGGCGGGGTGGACCCGGCCTGGGCGCGGACGGTGCTTCCTCAGTGCCCCGCCCCCGCCTCCCCTGTGCCATGCAGGGAAGTCCAGCTCCAAGCGGCGCTCCTCGGACATCATCAGCCTGCTGGTCAGCATCTACGGCAGCAAGGATCTCTTCATCAACGAGTACCGCTCGCTGCTGGCCGACCGCCTCCTGCACCAATTCAGCTTCAGTCCTGAGCGGTGAGTGTTGCAGCGGCCGCCAGGCACCTGCCCTGCTCCAGGGGGCTGCCTCATGCTGCCAAGCGAGGACGGGCCTGTGCTCAGCCGTGGTTCTGGAGGCTGGCGGTGGGGGCGGCGGCCCAGGAGGTTGGGGAGCCAGGTGCCCGGGGACCCCCAGGCCTCCGCTGGGGTGGAGCAGGCCCAGGTCCAGATGGTGGTACCCGCTCTTCCCCCCACTCCTCCTGGCCTGGGGGTGCCCGTGCAGCTCCCCGGGTGAGGGCACGCCGCAGCCTCCCAGAGTTCCATCTTTTCAGGGAGATCCGCAACGTCGAGCTGCTGAAGCTACGGTTCGGCGAGGCCCCGATGCACTTCTGCGAGGTCATGCTGAAGGTGGGCTCCTGGGGCTCCCCGGTTGGCCCAGCCCCACGCCCGGCCCAGTCCTGGGGCCTCCGAGACCCCTCTCTCTCCCCCCAGGACATGGCAGATTCCCGTCGCATTAACGCCAACATCCGCGAGGAGGATGAGAAGCGTCCCGCAGAGGAGCAGCCACCTTTCGGGGTCTACGCCGTCATCCTGTCCAGCGAGTTCTGGCCGCCCTTCAAGGACGAGAAGCTGGAGGTCCCCGAGGACATCCGGGAGGCCCTTGAGGTTTACTGCAAGAAGTACGAGAAGCTGAAGGTACTGTGCGCGCCTCCCTGGGTCGGGAGCCAGGGGCAGGTGACCCTTCCAGCCCCGCTGTGCAGCAGCAGCTGGGTGCGGCCCCTCCCTGCGGTCCTCCCCGGAGCCCCCTGCCTCTGTGTCGGGCGGGGGTGGGGCATGGGGTGGCCCATGTCCTGCTCCCTCAGGGACCCATGCACCCGTGCGCATGGGTGCCTCCCCGCCCCGTACTGACGGGCTGTGTGGCCCATGCCCTCCCACGCTTCTGGGCTTCCTCTTCCGCTGTCTACCCTCTGGTATCTCCAAACCACGGGCTGGGGTGCTGGGGTCGTTCCAGGGGGAGTCAGGGAGCTGTGTCTGCTCTGTGGCTGCCTGCCTCCGGGACCCTGCTCTGTCCCTGCCACTGTCCAGCTTGCTTCCCTAGAAGCTGCCTTCCCAGGCCCCAGGGCTCTAGAGGACCAGGATGGTGCTGTCTGCTGTTGGGGCCCTGAGGGCCTAGGATCGGGCGAGAGGAGAGAGGGGTGCGCTGCAGGTGTGGGGTGGTCCAGGCTTGGGAGTGCAGGTGGCAGGTGGACCCGTGTCTAGAGAGAGTGGGGGGCTAGGGTGCCTGTCCTAGGCTTCTGGGGACTGGTAAAGCAGGTTCCGGGGCACTTGGTCTGAGTTGTGAGGGGCGCTGGTCTCCTGAGCAGAGGACACGGTAGGTGTCTGGGGAGCAGAGCCGGAGCTCTGGGGGCATCGGGAACACTCCGGAGACGGACCAGCAGCCCTTAGGACGGAGCCCTGAGAGGGAGACCAGTGGGCCGGGGGATGAAGGAGCTGGGAGAGAGGGGACAGCAGAAGCGGGTAGCGGGAGAGATGGTGGGTTCTCCAAGTTCTAGGCCAGGGAAGCTAGTTCTGGAGGGAGGAGGGTTCCCATCCAGAGAGTGGCAAGGGCAGGAGCAAGGCAGAAGGTTCTGGAGTGGGGAGGCCAAATGGGGACGGGGCCGTACTCGGGGCAGCACGGCAGGAGGCTGCGAGGGTCTGTGTGGCTCGACCGGCTCCCGCTGGGCCATTGGAGCACCCCGAGGTTTCCGCTGCGGACTGTGGTGAAGTGCTCACTCCGGAGCCTGCCCCCAGTGCACCCCACCTCTCCCTGGTTGAGGACAGCTTGTCCTCGCCGCCTTCTCCCTGCCCCTTCTGGCTGCCTTGTTGGCAAGGAGCCGCTGCCGGGAGCGGCCCCACGACCTCTGGCCGGGGTCTTGCCGTGGGTCCCAGGATGGCTCAGCCATGTCCTTCTGCTCAGGCCTGACACACCTGACTGAGGGCTGTGTTTCAGCCTGCTTGTCCTTAAGTCCAGCGGGATACCAGAGGGGCGGGGCAGGCCCCGGGCCATGTTGGAGGTCAGGCCTGTGGCCACAGTGTCTCTGCCTCCCACCAACCGAACTTCTGGCCCTAGGATCATGCTGGACACGTGTGGGTGGCCGGGCAGCCACAGAGGACCCTTAGCCGTGCCTTCTGCTGGGCCTCGCATGTGCCCCGCTGTGGGCTGGAGTGGTGGCTCTAAGGTCCCAGCCTTGGAGCCAGAGAGCCTGTCCGTGGCTCTGTTGGTTGTGATGTGGGCAAGTTGGGGGTTCTGCTTCCATTTTCTCTCTGAAAAGTGGGGTTCGCTGTTGTCTCCCCCTTTAGAGCTGAGGGGCTGTCGAGAGACTCAGCACTTGGCCCAGAGTGGCCGTGTCAGTGTCCTGGGGCTGCCGAAACAAAGTACCACAAACAGGGCTTAAGACAGTGCAAATTTATTGTCTCAGTTCTGGGGCAGCTAAAAGTCCCAAACCGAGCGATCGGTCGTGGGGCTGTTCTCTCTCCAGAGGCTCCCGGGGAGGCTTCTTCCGGCCTCTTCCAGCTTCTGGTGGCGCCAGGCGTCAGGTGACTTGTGGCCATCTCCACCAGCTTCTGCGGTGTCGTCACAGGGCGCTCTCCCCGTGTCCTTCTCTGTCCCGTTTCTCCTTAGGGGGCGCCAGCCGTGTCGGGTCAGGGCCCGCTCTGTCAGAGTGGGCTCACGGGGACAAACTGGATGTGTGACGGCCTCGTTTCCGAATAAGCTTGTGTCCTGAGTTACTGGGGGTAGGACTTCAGCACCTTGTTGAGGGACACAAATACGACGCTCCGCCTTCCAGCCCTCCCTGAAACTCCTGTCCTTCCTCCACGCAAACACATTCAGGCAAGGGCCGCAGACGTCCTTACCTTCCAGCACCGACTCCGGGTTCCCAGCAACCCCACAGTCCCCGTTGAGTGCCGTCTGATTGGGGGAGAGCGAGGTGGTGCGGCTCCTTCTGGGCAGGGCTCCTCTCTAGCTGCGCGCTTGGGAGAGCGGACGGGGCGTTGGTGCTTCGAAGGGCGTCCGGGAAGGTGTAGGGCCAACTGCGTTCCACGAGGAAGACTTCTGAAGGAAGGAAGGGGTCGCAGGCCCCAGGTCAGTCGAAAGCCAGTAGAAGAACTTGGGTGACCTCATGGCTGTGTTTGCAGCCTGCCGGCCAGGCCTCCACACCTCACCCCTGCGCGCAGAGCCTCAGGTGGCTCCCCTCCCTCCGTGCAGGCTGTTCGCGAGTCTCTGGGGCCCGGCCACCCTCACGCACCCCCTTCCCGCCAGCCCGTCTCCGTCCGGGCTCTTCCGCAGCCATCAGTGGGCTCCAGGGTCAGAGCGCGGGTCTGGTGCCCTCTGGGCTCCGTCTCCTGCACGGAGCAGGTTTGCGGCTACCGCGAGGCCGCCCTCGCACGCTTCCCTCAGCTCGGCCTGTGCACACGGCCTCGGCCACCGCGCGGTGGGCTCGCACATCCTCCCGTTGGACGGCTCCTCGGCTTTCCTTCCCACCTTCCTGCCAGTCTGTCTAGGGCGGTCCGGGCTTCATGAGCGTGTGCCCACAGCCGGCTCCGCGGACGCCCTCATTCCTGTGTGTTTGCTACAGCGGCGCCACTTCCCACTGGCTGCCGTACCAAAGCGTCCGTCCTGCAGGGCAGTGCGGGGACCAGGGCGTCAGCAGGGCTGTGCGGTGGCCCCTCCTGGCCCTCCCGGCATTGAGGGAGGGGCTTTGCAGGCCTTGCTTGGGGTCTCGGCGTGTGGCTGTGTCCTTGCGGCCTCTGCCTCTGTCCTCACACTGTCCGCCCCCCCCCCAGGGGACGCTGGTGCTCCAGATGACCTCGTGTCACTGGTCCCACCTGTGGTGACCCCCTCTCCAGGTCAGGTCACACTCGGGGGACGGAGTTTCTCGGAGACACACAAATCTGTCCGCAGTGCTCGCTGCGCCTCCCGTGCTCAGTGTTAGGCTGGTCGAGCAGGCGGGAGTGGGAGCCAGAGCCCCGTCCTCTCCTGCGGCTGCTGCTGACGGCCTGGCAGGGGCAGGTCAGGGCGCCCTGCCCTCACGGTTCCGCTGGGCTCCGCCGGGCCGCCCATGCCAACTCCGGCCCTCCCCAGGCCATGCGGACCCTCAGCTGGAAGCACACCCTGGGCCTGGTGACCATGGACGTGGAGCTGGCCGACCGCACCCTGTCTGTGGCCGTGACTCCTGTGCAGGCGGTGGTCTTGCTGTACTTCCAGGACCAAGGTGAGCCCCCCTGACTCCCAGCCAGCGTGCCCCCCGCCATGCCTCCCCGGGGGCCTGCGCCACCCCACCTGCTAGGCACCTGCTGACCTCTGGGAAGCCGGGTGGGGCCCACGCAGCAGCGGCGGAGGGCGGGGAGGCTCGGCCTTGCCCTGTGGGCGCAGCGGCCGCGGCTTCCCCGCACAGCCAGCTGGACCCTGGACGAGCTGAGCAAGGTGGTGAAGATGCCCGCGGCGCTGCTGCGGCGGCGGATGTCGGTGTGGCTGCAGCAGGGCGTGCTGCGCGAGGAGCCGGCCGGGACCTTCTCGGTCGTGGAGGAGGAGCGGCCGCAGGACCGGGACAGCATGGTGCTCATCGACAGCGACGAGGAGAGCGACTCCGGCATGGCCTCCCAGGCGGACCAGAAGGAGGAGGAGCTGCTGGTGCGGCGGCGTCCACGCGGGGCGGGGGGGGGGGGGCGTGGGGGGGCGGCGGCGGTCTGCCTGGGCAGGGTGGGGGGCTGACGGCCAGCGGGCGTCTGTCTGCGCAGCTCTTCTGGACATACATCCAGGCCATGCTGACCAACCTGGAGAGCCTCTCGCTGGAGCGCATCTACAGCATGCTGCGCATGTTCGTGGTCACGGGGCCCGCGCTGGCCGAGATCGACCTGCAGGAGCTGCAGGGCTTCCTGCAGAAGAAGGTGCGCGACCAGCAGCTCGTCTACTCGGCCGGCGTCTACCGCCTGCCCAAGAGCTGCAGCTGATGCCCCCCGGGCCTGCCCGGGCCCCCGCCGTGCGGAGTAAAACCGATGCCTCTCTGTCCTCTCCCCGTCCTGGTGGCTTTGTGGGCCCATCACGAGCCTGTGGTCCAGGCTCTCCCTGCAGACTGACCTCTGCACCCCCGCTTCGCAGGACCTGGGAAACGCGCGGGTGGCCAGGCCCCCATCCTGGCCTGCACACCTGGGTTGGGCTCTAGACCCAGAGCCCCAGCACACAGGGGTCCCTAGGCCACACCTGCTGGTGACCGCTCACCTCTGAGCCTGAATGAAGCTCAGGCGGGAGCACCCACGCCGGAGGGTTCTAGCCCCGAGCTGCACTCTGACCTTTGGAAGGAGCCCTTGGGTCCCCAGCCCTTTTCTTGGCCTGAAGGCCCAGGGCTGTTGCCAGACGCATGGACGCCGTTGGAATGCGTGAGACGGACAGGCAGCTGGGCGTCCCCTGGTGGACCAAGAACTCCTCACGTCTCCAGCAGGAGGGGCTCACTGTTTGTGGTTCACAATAAAGTTAGTTTCTGTGCCCGCAGACCCATGGTCAGGAGAACAGGGGAAGACTTCTGTGAGTCCAGCCTCTCCTGCAGCGGGGAGGCCAGTGGTGTCCAGAACACACGGGGCCGCCACTGTCCCTGCGCCAGAGGTCCCAGAAGGTGGGGAAGGGCATTGGCTGCCCCCGGGCTAGTGCCGCGGCCTCCAGTGCTGGGAGCTCCGCTCTAGCTGGGGCCGCTGGGGCCGCTGGAAAGGAGTCTCCACTCCCCCACTCCCGCCCGCCCGGGGTGCCCGCCCCGGCCTGGAGCCATGCCTGCTGCCCCGGCACACCCTTGGGGTCCACACCCCTGCCCCCGGCTGTGTAACGGCGCCTGCGCCAGCTGTCCTCCTGGGCCTGTTGCGCAGGGGCCCTGAGGTCGACCCTCTTCTGGGACTTCCCCTTCATACCCCAGAGCATTCTCTTTGCCACGGGTTTGGAGAACAAAGTGGTGGAAACTAGGCGTGTAGTCTCAGCAGGAGTGTCTCCCTCCCTCGGTCTCTGCCCGCCGCTAAGGCTGCTGTGCTGTGGTCACTTAGAAGAAGGGGCCTCCCGCTTTCCTCCGGATTCCGGGTGGGTGCCCCGGCCCTCGATGCGTGCCATTCCCTCCACATGGAAGGCCGCCTGGCACCGGGCTGAGTGGGCCTTTGTGTCCTAACCAGGATGCAAACCTGCTAGACTGGCCTGGCAGGGGGCGGCGTCCACTCCTGGGCCCAGCACTCCCGCTTCCTGTGCCTTTGGACGTGGTTTGTGGACGAATGTGGTCAAAAAGCTGTGTCTTGGGTTACAGCGTTAACTCAAGAGGTACCGAGGAGTGCCAGGGGCTGCTGGCTGGTCCCTGACCGCTCCCCTCCGAGGGCCACTTGTGTCAGGAGTCAGGGAGGTCCCCGGTGGGCAGGGGTCAGCTGGGGCCCCCTGCAACCTTGCCCTGGTGCCCTGTGGGGTCGGCCGTTTGAGGGGGGCAGTTCCTCCTGCTGCCTGGGTGGTTCGCTTGGCCAAGTCGTTAGGGGAGGAGGCGGGTGCAGGAGGCCAGGGAGGAGGCTGGGGTTAACTCCAAAGATGCCAACCCGCAGGGGGGTCCTTCAGGCAGCGCTTGGCCACTTGACAGAAGATGCACCGTGTCTGAGCCCGCCGCCCCCCGGGGAGGTGGTTCTGGGAAGACCTGTGGGCAGCGCCCCCCACCTCCCTGGAGGTTCCCCCGGGCCTGAGCACTGGTGGGGTGTAGGCGAGGTCCTCCTCAGGACAGCCAGTGTGAGGGATGGCAGTGAGCACAGGTCCCCCCAAGCCCTGCTTGTCCCAGCTTCCGGGGATCCTGACACAGAACCAGGCCCTCCCCTCCCCCCCCACAGGTTTTCGAGGTCACTGTCTCTGCCTTCCCAGGGGCCTGAGCATGGGCGTCATCCCCTTCCCCAAGAAGCATCATCCCCCAAGACCAGGGCAAGCCCATCCTTGCCTTGGTCCAGGGTCCAGCAGGGCACTCCGAAGTGGCTCCCAGGCCCCTGTCCACCCTACCTGCCCCACCCCAGGGTGGCCTGCCCAGGACTCCTGCACTCCGGCCCCCAAGCTCAAGGGACGCGCCAGCCGAGGCCCTGCCCCCACGCGCTCCGCTTCAGAGCCCCACTGTGAGGTCAGCGCCTTCCGATGGGTTCCGTCCAGAGGTGCGTGGTGGGGCTGGGGGCTGGACATGGCCCCTTGTCCCCAGCCTGGCTCCTGCCTGGTCGGCAGCCCCCTTGGCCGGATATGTTTGTCCCTTTTGCTCAACCCTGCCGCAGGTGCCTCCTCCTGCCCCCAGCCCCGCCCCTGCGAGGGCCCCTCCCGCAGCCTTCCAGTGGCCGCCAGGGGGAGGGGCGGCCCCGGGGGTCCTCCACCGGCGGGTGACGGGGGCCCCTCGCCGCATGGGCCCTGTCTCTGCAGCTGGGACGTACTGCGAGTGCAGCCTCGGCCTCAGCCGCGAGGCCCTCATCGCCCTGCTCGTGGTGCTGGCGGGCATCGGTGCCAGCTGCTTCTGTGCCCTCGTCATCGTGGCAGTTGGTGTCATGAAAGCCAAGAGGTGCATGAGCCCCGGGGCCGGGATGGTGGGTGAGGGCCACAGGGTCGCGCTGGGGGAGGGGCGTCTGGCCCTGGGTGGGATGTCACCGGGAGCTGGGGAACACTGTTTCCCAGGCCAGTTTGTGGAGAGGTGGGGGGACGTACTTCCGGGCTCCTGGAGGCCAGGATTCACGCCTCCCTTTGTCCCTCCAGTGAACCATGCCCCAGACGCATGAACAGCAGGTGAGTAACCTCAGGGGAGGACCCCACAGGTGAGCCCGGCTCCTGCTTCCTGTCCTGTCCTGGGTGGGGGTGGGTGTGGGTGTGTGTGTGTGTGTGTGTGTGTGTGCCCGGCTCCTGCTTCCTGTCCTGTCCTGGGGTGTGTGTGTGTGTGTGTGTGTGTGTGAGTGCGTGTGTGTGCGCGTGCGTGCATCGCCAGCATGAAGGGGCACTGACAGGAGGCCCAGGACTGCCCTGGGAGGGGAGTCAAGGCCTTGTGAGGCCTGTGACGGTGGCTGCCTGCTGCCAGCCTGGCCCGGCCCCTGTCGTGCAGGTTGGTGGGGCACTACGGGGTCCAGGAAGATCGCATGGATCTACACACCGTGCAAGTGGGGTCTCACGTCATGGACCCTGACCTGGAGGTCTCTATGATGCCACCCCTGGAGGAGCAAGGCCTCATGACCATCCCCGTGGACCCCATGTCCCCAAACATGACTGTAGAGGAGCCGCTCCCTCCCGCCCCCCCAACCTGAGCAGGGCTGCAGGCAGCCCGGGGAGGGGAATTAAACAGTATTGAGTGCTCCTGCCCTGTCCTCCCTGCGGGCTCCTCCCCCAGCGGCTGTGTCGCAGCGGGGAGGGTGTGCGTACACCCGGGTCATCTCCTGCACCCCGGGTGGGGAAGGATGCCAGGGCCTGCACAAGGCACCCACCGTCCACCCCCCAGGGCAGGGAAGCCCAGCCCTGGTACTTCCACCTCTCCTGGCCTTGGCCTCAGCCTCACTCCTGCCCACGTCTTCCTGCTGCTTTGTCCTGAGCAGCTAGCACACCGCCTCCGGGGGCCCCTGTCCACCCCACCCCCACACCGGGAACCTCGGGACAGGATGTGCAACTCCCATGACTTCAGAGGGAGCAGTGTTCGACAGGAGAACTTGGCCGGGAGCCTGTGCCCTACCCAAGCTGTCTCCTTGAGGTTCTAAGACAGTCCTTAGACAGCCAGGTGGGGCAGACATGACTGTCCCTCTGCCTCGTGCCCTGTCCACCCTCCAGCCTATCCCCTGGGCTCAAGCCCCCATCCTGTGCTCCTGACCCCACCAGTCATCCACTATGGGGATGGGACCATCCCTGTACTGGGGGGGGGGGGGCGGCACTGTGTGTGCTGGGGTCGCTAGGCTGGGCAGGAAATGGGCAGGGACTGGGGAGAGCCGCAGGGCTCACGGGGTCCCATTCCACGTGTGGCATCCGAGTTTGGTGGGCGTGGGTGTCCTCCAGTGGGTCAGGCCTCAGTGGGGCGCAGCGTGGTGGGCACCCCAGGGCAGGAGAGCAAGGCGTCTTGTCAGCGCTGCAGCTGGCACAGAGCCAAGAGGAGCCCAGCTCCGGGACAGGTGGCTGGCGGTCTGCCCCGCCTCCGCCCTAGGTGCGGGACTGGCTTTGGAACAGGAACTGCCGGCACTCGGGCCGGAGCTTTGGTATTTGTGCCGGCGCGGCGGAGACCCGCTGGCTCCGCGGACGCACCAGCAGCGGGCTCCTCGCGCTGTGCCCCATGCGGAGGCCCTCCTTCCCCTTGCGGCGGCCGCCGCCGGTGCTGCTATTGCTGCTGTCGCCGTGGCCAGTCTGGGCCGAGTCGTCCACCGCGGCGGCCACCTCGGGAACCCCAGGCACCCCGGACTGCCCCGAGGCGTGCGCGCGCGCGCCGGGCGGCCTGGTCAACTGCTCGGGGCGCGCTCTGCCCGCCGTGCCCGCGGGCCTGAGCCGGGGCGTGCGCGCGCTGCTGCTGGACCGCAACCGTGTGCGCGCGCTGCCGCCCGGCGCCTTCGCGGGCGCCGGTACGCTGCTGCGCCTGGACCTGCGCGAGAACGGGCTGCGCTGGGTGCACGCGCGGGCCTTCTGGAGCCTGGGCGCGCTGCAGCAGCTCGACCTCAGCGACAACTTGCTGGAGGCGCTGGCGCCCGGCACCTTCTCGCCCCTGCGCGCGCTGCGCTCCCTGTCGCTGGCGGGCAATCGGCTGGCGCGCCTGGAGCCCGCGGCGCTGGGCGCGCTCCCGCTGCTGCGCGCGCTCAGCCTGCGGGACAACGAGCTGTCCGCGCTCGCGCCGGGCCTGCTGGCCGGCCTGCCCGCTCTGCGCGCGCTGCACCTGCGCGGCAACCCCTGGACCTGCGGCTGCGCGCTGCGCCCGCTCTGCTCCTGGCTGCGCAGGCACCCGCGGCCCGCGCCAGGTGAGGCCTCGGGGCGAGGGGGGAGGGGGCCGGCGCTCGCGGCCACCGTCCCCGCCGCCGTCTGACTCGGCGCCCGTGTCCCCGCAGAGGCCGAGACGCTGCTCTGCGTGTTGCCGGGGCGCCAGTCGCTCAGCCCCTTGACCGCCTTCACGGACGCCGCCTTCAGCCACTGCTCGCAGCCCCTCGGCCCGCGGGACCTGGCCGTGGTCTACGTGCTCGGGCCCGTCTCCTTCCTCGCCAGCCTCGCCGCCTGCCTGGCGCTGGGCTCCGCGCTCACCGCCTGCCGCACGCGGCGCTCCCGCGCGGGTGTCCTCAGCCGCCTGAGACCGCGCGCCCAGGACCCGGGGCCCCCCGCCGCCTCTGCTCGGGCCTGAGCGGGCCTGGGCTGTTCTCGAATCTTCCCCGTCCCCTGCCCTTCTTCTCGGTCCCTGAAGGCGTCAACAAAGCGACACAGAAATTTTCGTGACATTCCTTTAGACATCACCACTGCACAAACCGGGTCGGGGGCAGCGCGCGCCGGGCCCCTGGGCGGAGGGGCAGCGCGCGGCTGCGCACGGGCCGCACGGGGAAGGCACGCGCTCGGCACTGGAAGGGCTGGGCCTGTACAAGTCGGAGGGCAGGGCTGAGGGCGTCCCCAGCCAGCGCGAGTGGGGAAGCCTATCCTGGGCTGCGGGCTGGAGGAGGCGGAGAGCCGGCGCGGCCCTCGGGACACCGGAGCAAAGGGTCAGAGGCGGCCGAGGACCCCAGCGCAGCGCTGGGAGGCAGCTGCCTGCCGAGGGTCCGGCTCAGCCCTTGGGGAGGGGCAGGGCCAGCTGGATGGATGCGGGCTGGCGGAGAAGAGGCGAGAAGGGTGAGAAAAGGAGAGGGGCGGAGCCGAGGCTGCCCAGAGCAGGAGCTGGGGAACGGTGGGGGAGGGGGGGATGACCCAGCCAGGTGGGGCCTTGCACCCCCACTGTGGCTCTGGTAGTGGCTGGGGAAGGACGGGGCTTCAGTCTCTGCTCCAAGTCCCTCCGGGGCCAGGGTAGCCCCTCTCCCCCACTGCTTAGAGACCCCAGGGCCCCTGCCTCTGCCGGAGTGCCCTGTGGCCCTGCCCAGCCAGCTCAGCTCTGGCCTGTCCTCAGCCGCTCTGGTCCGAGCCTCGGTCCAGCAGGGGCTGCCCACCAGGCAGCAGGGCGGACAGACAGACGGGAGGCCCAGGGTGGGCAGTCTTGGGCGGGTGGGCTTCCCTCAGGCCTTCCCGAGCAGCAGGACCCATCAGTGTCCTTGGCCGGGCTAACTGGGCAGGTGGGCGCCTCCGGGGGCCTCACACCACGGTGCTGACCGAGGGATCTGAGAGGTTGAGCGTGCCCGTGATATCAGTGGGATGGTACTGCTGCAAAATAGAAATACACAGACAAGGCAGCCCGTTAGCCCCCACGCCCGGGGGCTCGCGCAGGGCCGGGACGGGTGGGCCGGCCAGCCGGCCGACCGGCGGGCGGGCGGGCGCGGCCTGGGGGAGGCTGGGGGGCGCTCCTCCCCCTGACCCCGTCGTGCTCCGGGACTCTGCGTGGGCCGGGCCGCTGTCCCGTCCATCTGTCTGTCTGTCTGCGGGGGAGGGGGGCAGAGGAGGGCGGGCAGGGCGTCTCAGCTCTCCCTATGACGGGCACACATCTGCAGCCGGCCCTCCTCCCTCTCAATAGCGCGTCGCGGCAGCACTGTGTCTTTTTGGTTTTGCAAAGCGCCGCGTCCACCCCCGGTGCTCTATAAATAAGAACCAACAATCAATACCCGCTGGCCCCAGCCCTGAGCGCCCAGTGCTGCCCGGGGCCCAGACCGGCCACAGGACAGGGCCAGAGGATCGTAGCGGCCAGACCGGCCCCTCCCCTCCCCGCAGAGCCCCCCACCCGGGCCTCCCTCCAAGCGGGTGCCCAGCCTGGAACAGGATGGGAACCGGGTTGCCCTCCCCCACCCAGCCCCTCCAGCCGGCAGCACCCCAGTCACCCCGACAGGCCAGGTCCAGCCCCACATGCCCCGTGGCCTCAGGGCCGGCCTGGGAGATGGTCCCTGGTGCCTGCAGAGGCTCGGGCAGAGTCTGCTGGGACTGTGTCCCCGGAAAGGCACCTCGAAGGTCTCGGAGTCGCACCTGGACCAGCTAAGGGGCACGAGGGTTTTCTTTGGGTGGGGGACTGGGGGGAGTCACGGGCACCCTCACCAAACAGCCTATGACCTGTGTGACTTCTGTGCCCCTCCCTGGAGGTGCTGCCTATGACGGTGCCCTCTCCCCAGGCCTGCCCCCCACCTCCCCTCTCTGGTCTTGGATCTCTTCCTGAACCCCTTGGCAGGGCCCCGGCTCAGGCTCTGTCCACTTTCTCGGGCCCGGGAAGCCCCAGGCTGGGCTCCCAGCTCCCGGCCCCTCCCTCTGCAGCTGCCCTCCCAGTGCCAAGCCCCTCCGCAGCCAGGCCTCACGGGCCCCTCAAGGGGCCCCTGCAGCTTCTCCCTGACCTGGGATCATTCTGTGCCAAGCCCTGTCTGTGTCTTGGACATCTGCCCCCTTTCCAGTGCGCTGTGTGTGTGTGTGTGGCTGGGTGGGTGGGTGCAGACCCTGTGTCCACCTCGGAGCATAAGCCGCTGCCGGAAGGAGGCCAAGCCGGGCCCTGGACTGCAGGGAGGCCAAGGGCAGTGCTAAGTCTGGGCCGTCCCTCTCCCCACCTTGGACCGGGGTGCCCCTAACGAGGCTGGGTCCATTTTAAGGGCTTTACTCCGAGTGCACACAGCTGGTGTGATCCCGAGCTGCCCAAGGCAGGCGGCCTCCTCTGACACCCTGTGGGGAGGGGCCGGAGGGTCAGGAGCTGAGCGCTTGTCTCCCTGCAGGGCCCTCCTGCCTGGGAGCCTCAGTGACTCCGGCGCTGCAGGCCGCAGCTCAGCCTGGAGTGGGCTCCACCCCCTCTGGTGCCTCCCAGTGCCCGCCTGACGGTCCCCTGCGACTGGGGGCCTGTTCCAGTTCCAGGCCCCAGCCGTCCACCCGGATGGAGCCGGGCCCGGCCCCCAGCCCCGGCCCACACAGAGACCACACGGAGGGGATGCAACAGGCATGGCTCTGGTGAGACACGTGAGACAGGTGTCTGGGTGGCGGGGCTGGCGGCCAGACAGATGGGCGGATGGGACAGGACAGCCACCCCTCCCTGGAGGCCGCAAGTGGGCAGAGAGGGCAGTGGGCTCCCCTGGGCGAGGCCGGAGAAACGGGTGTCCCAGAGAGGTGGCGTGGCCTCCCGACAGGTGAGGCGTCCGGGACCGACCGGCTCGGGGCTCCCAGGGGCCCTGGGCTCAGAGGCCGACTGGCTGACCAACGACATGACAACAGCTTCAAGATGGCGCGTGGCGTCATGGCATGGGGGCAGACCAACGCAGAGACACACGGGGAAAGAGGACCCGGTGAGGGCCCGTGGGAGGAAGGACCCGGAAAGGGCCCGAGAGAGAGCGAAGACCTCGTGTGCCGGGCCAGTAGAGATGAAGGCCGAAGGGCCACAGCGGGCGGGGGCGGGGCGGTGGGATGGTGAGGGCGGGGCACGCCTGACGCACGGGACACAGACACGGGGGCGGGCGAGGTCGGAGTCGGAGACGCAGGACCGGGCGTTCTTCCCCTTACCGTGTCTTTGGAGGACCTACGTCTCTTGAAGCTGGAGGCCAGGGTGGAGGTGATTGCCCTAAATGTGGCTTTCTTTTTGGGGTCGGGCTCTGCTCTACCACTCTTTCTATCCTAAAACGAACACGCACAGTGATTAGACAGCCAAGGCGGGCGGCCGCACCTGCCCTCGCCTGCTGCTCGGGGGCTGCTGCCCAGCCTGGCCGGCCGCGCAGGCCCTCGCTCCTGCCTGCCTCCCTGTGCTGGACGGACGGACCCGCGGCCGAACACGCGCAGGCAGCCTCTGCTCCTGCCGGCTCTCGGGCCTGACCTCGCTCGCGCTGGGGCTGGGCTTCCGGGGGTGGGGGGCGGGCGGGGAGTCCCGTCTGGCTCTCTTCCTGGGAGGTTGGCCGGAGCTCCCTGGCTCCTGGGTGACCCTGGGCTACAGGTGTCCCAAGGAGGAGGGTCCCCCAAGCACTGGGGGAGTCGCCCCTTGGGCCCTGCCAGCCGTGCTGTCCCCTGAGGGGGGACACCAAGATTCAGGAAGGGGCTAGAGGGCCAAGGCAGGCGGCAAGATGAGCTGGAGAGACAGATGGAGGCGGCTTCCGACCCTGGCCTGGGTCTGATGGCCAGGAGGGCCCTGTGCCCGCTGGTGAGGGCAGTGACCGGGTCCCAAGAGCAAGAGTCGGCCGATGAGAGGTTTGGGGCTCCAGCAACCCGTTCCCCCCATGGCCCTCCCTCTCTGAACATCAACTTCGTCCCCGGACACGGGCTCTGGGGAGGCCCCAGAGAAAGAGAAGAGATGAACGAAGCCAGAACTGAGCTGTGGGGCTCGAGCGCACAGGCCCGCACAGGCCGCAGTGCCTGCCCTATCCTGGAGGGGCTGTGGCGGCCCCATGGGCAACCTGTTTCCTGCCGGCAGCAAGTTCCCACAGACACGGCCTGGGGTGCCGGGCAGGGCCAGCTAGCCCGATCCAGGCTGCAGTCGTGGAGCACAGAACACAGCAGGGCGGCAGGGAAGGGGGTCCCTGGTGGGTGCCACGGAGAGGCACGGGGCGGCGAGGGCAGCATGTGTCTCGGACTCACGTGCCACACCCAGGTGGGTCCCTGTCTTACCCTGCCTCAGTTCGCCTTCCTAGAATGGGTGCCGGCGGGCGACTCTGGAGACAGAGGGGCCAGGCGGAGGCGCGGCGCCGGGCTTTGCAGGGGGCCTCCACCTGCGGGTGGCCCCCCCCACCCCGGCCACGCTGCCCCGGGCTGTGGCTCCGGTCCTGCCCGCACGGGCTCCGGGGAGCCTGAGCCAGGGCTCCGGCCTGTGGGAACGGAGGAGGGCCAGGGCCGGGCCGGGGCCTCGGAGGGCGGCCGTCCTACCTGCAGGTTCTTCCGCCACACGTTCACGGCCGCGAAGGCCAGCTGCATCTGTTTCCGGCGGGCGTCCTTGTGCCGCTTGTAGGCGATCTCGATGAAGATCAGGAAGATCCCCGCCACGATGCCGCCCGCCACCAGCATGAAGACCCCTGTGGGCCAGGACCCGGGACCTCAGCTGGCAGCGGGCCGCGCCGTGGGCCCCTTGGAGAGCCCCGCCGGTGTCCGCAGGGGCGTGGAGGGACGTGGGGAGGGACCCACCTGCCATGTTCTCAAAGGTGAGGGTAGCGGGGGCGTTGCTGCGCGAGTCGCACTCCTGGTACCGCACCCACGTCTTGTCCAGGTCTTCCATGAAGCCATTCTCGTGGGACCTGGGAGGGGGCGTCCTGCAGTGGGCGGCGCGCCAGGGCCAGGGCCTGAACCCCCGTGCGGGAGGCAGCGTCTGTGTGCCCCGGTGGGAGGGTCTCACTCTGGGGAGGGGCTAGACTCTGGTGGGAGCCCCTTGGGGAAGGGGGAAGGGCAGTAGGCGGCGGGCAAGGCACCCACTTGAGGATGGACAGGGACTCACTTGAGGATGGACAGGGACACGTTCTGCTTCCAGGGGCTGTCCTTGCGCATGCCGATGCCAAAGCCCGAGCGGAAGAACAGCTCGCCAGTGGTCACCAGGTCGCACTTCTGCGAGGCCTCGAACTCCAGCACCGCCGAGTCCCAGATGAAGGCATGAAGCTTGCTGTGGGTGGGGCTGGGGGTCACAGGGGCCCCGCCCAACCGGGCTACCCTCGCCTCTGCCCCTTGCCTTCCTGCATCCTGCCCACCTGGAAACCTCACCTCCGTCCCGTGCTTCCCATCCAGCCCGGACACTCCACTTCCCGTGGGGTGGATCCCCTCCCCGGCCCTCCCGCCTCACTTGTCCTGCCCATCCATCCCCTCACTTGTCCCACTCACCCATCCCCCAGCTTGTGATGCGTCTGTCCCCCTCCCTTGTTCCGCCCGCCCGGCCCCTCACTTGTCCCGCACGGCCTGGATGGCCTCCGCCGCGCTCTCGTAGTTGTGCTTCTCCATGTGCCGGTACATGGTGCTCAGCTCCACCTGCCGTCGGAAGTAGATGTCCACCGAGCTCTGCTTCACCGTGGCGTAGATGAACTTGTCCGACGGGTTCCTCAGCTGCAGGGTTAGAGGCAGGCTTCGGGGCTGCTCCTGGGGCCCACCCAAGGCAGAGCTCCGCTGACCTCACGCTTCCCGCCCCCTGTGGGCCAGGCCTCACCCGTGGGTCGTTGATGCCCGTGATGCGCTCCTCCGGCCGGTCCAGCACCAGGAAGGCCGCCAAGTTGGCGGTGTAGGAGGCCACGATGATCATGGCAAAGCCGGCCCACACCATGCCCAGGATGCGCGCTGAGAAGCTCCGGGGGGCGCCTGCGGGCAGAGGACAGTCAGAGGACAGTCGGCTCCTGGCCGGTGGGAAGGGGCAGAGCCGGAGCCGGCCGGTGCGTGGCCTCACCTTCCCCGATACCGGAGTTGAGCAGAACGCCCCAGGAGAACCACATGGCGGAAGACAGGGTCAGCGCGTCCTCCTCCTCCTCTTCACTGTTCACCTTGAACCGGCCAAAGGGGCTGCGGGCACAGAGGGCGGGCGGGAGAGGGCGGCAGGGACAGCCCTGCCCCGCCCCCTCGCCCCGCTCCGCCCGCCCCGCAGCTGGAGGTGTCCGCCCCCCGGCCGCGCTCACCTGAAGCGGTCCAGCAGGTACAGCATCACGGCCACCACGTGCACCGACAGCCCCACCAGCAGCCACAGCGTGCTCTGGAAGGGCTGCATGAACGAGTCCAGCGTGCTGCGGGGGATCTCCTGCGGGTGGACAGGCTGTCAGCGCCCCCCGCCCAGCTCACTTAGGACCTCCTCTCGCCCCGCGCCGCCCAGCCCCCGGGCCCTGCCCACCTTCTTCACCAGAATGGTCAGGCCCTGGTACTTGAAGGGCTTGGAGAACTCGATGTACTGCGCTCGCTCGTTGTTGATGGTCAGCGGCGCCACGATCATGTCCGCCTGCCCGCTGAGCAGCTCGCCCATCATCCCATTCCACTCCTTCTTGTTGCTGTTGTTCACCTGCGGGCCACACCGCCGTCCAGCGACCCGCCCCTGCCCCCGCCCGGCTCCTGGGTCCACCCACTCCAGACCCCACCCCCGTCCGCGGGCCCCGCCCCCCGCCCCGCCGCAGGCCCCGCCCACCGCGGGCCCTGTCCCTAGCCCGACTGCGTCCCCTCGGACCGTCCCTCGTGGCTCGCGGCAACCCACGCGTACCCGCTCTTGCGTGCCGAACTTGCCATCAGCCACCAGGTGCACCTCGTAGGTGAAGTTCATGGTCCGCGCCAGCTTGATGAGCAGGTCGATGCAGAAGCCGTAGCAGCACTGAGGCACAGTGTGGCGAGCTGGGGGGCCAACAGAGGCCGTCAGCGCGGGGCTCCCGGCTCCTCCGCGCCGCCCCGCCCCGCCCCCGCGCCCGCGCCCGAGCCCCGCGCTCACGGCTGCCCGGCGACGTGTCGTTGGGCCCGGTGCAGATCACTTTCTTGACCGGGTCCCCATTGACAGTGAACTCCTCCTTGCATGTGCCGTCGCTCAGCGTGGGCTTGACATACACGAAAGGCTCCTGGTGGATCGTCACAATCTGGGGGGGCGGTGGGGAGGGGAGAAGACCCAGCCTGGACCACTCACCCTAAGCTCCTGGACGGCCCTGGATGCCCTCCAAATCCCTGACATCCCCCCACCTCCAGCCGCTGCCCCTCTGCCCAGCTCGTCTTGCCCAGTCACCATCAGCAACATCTGCCTGCTGTCCCCGGGAGGGTCCCCAGACTACTCAGCGTTCAGAAGGCACATGGCCTCCTGAAACACTGTCCCCTCCTCTTGGCCATTTGTCTTTGGGGTATTGGCTTAAGCACCAATCCCTCCGTCAGACTCTGCTGGAGTGCCCAGCCCAGCCAGCACATTCTCTGATTTCTCAGGGATGAAGAACTCCCTGTCCCGACCCAGGGCACCCATCCTCCCCCCACTGCCCACCATGAGGACAGGGCCATGTGTGGCATCCACTCCCAATCTGCACAGGACCCCGGGGCCCTACAAGAATGTCCCCAGTCGGATCACCTGGCCTCTCCCGGCCCTCAGCCTCCACAGCAGAGGGTATTTGACCCCCCAGCTTTGCTGCTTTCCTCTTTCCTCTGTGGTCACTGTGCTCTCTCTTGTAGCTTGTCTCAACCCAGGGCCCCCTTGAAGCTCATGCTGGGGTTCTCTCTTCCTGTCTTTCATGGGCCCAGACCCTGGAGGTGAGGACACGGGGGACTGACGAGGGCCCCAGAGGAGGCGATGTTGGAATTGGGCATGTAGAGTAGGCAGGGGTCAGTCTGAGGGGGACGGTCTCGTGGCACACGGGGGAGGATGGGTCTGCGGGGATGGGCTGTTCACGGTCGCTGCCGTTCACGGTCTCTGCCGCTCACCGTCGCTGTCTCTCACCGTCCCTGCCGCTCACCGTCCCTGCCGCTCACGGTCGCTGCCGCTCACGGTCTCTGCCGTTCACGGTCCCTGCCGCTCACCGTCCCTGCCGCTCACGGTCTCTGCCGCTCACCGTCGCTGTCTCTCACCGTCCCTGCCGCTCACGGTCGCTGCCACTCACGGTCGCTGCCGCTCACGGTCTCTGCCGTTCACGGTCGCAGCCGCTCACGGTCCCTTCCGTTCACCGTCCCTGCCGCTCACTGTCTCGGCCATTCACCGTCTTGGCCGCAAAGGCAGCATTTGACCTTCCCCTTCCGGGGATGGGGAGCCCGGGGAGGAGCTTATTACTTTTAAACTTTCATCATGTTTAAAAAAAAAAAAGTTTTTCTATCATAAAAGCAATACATGTTTGTGGTTTTTAAAAAAATCGGTGTGTATAAAGCCATCTGCATCCGGCAAGCTGAACGGGCCCATCCGGCCATCACTGGGCTCCTACTCTCAGACTTTCAATACGAAGTATCCAATGGCTTTGGAGAAGACAACTCTGCCTGCCGTGAAGGGGGACGACCGTGGAGGAGGGATGAGGCCACAGGAGCAAGGAAGGGAAATCTGGAGGGGAAAGGCCAGCCAAGGAGGGGCTCCCAGAGGCCCAGGGAGAGAGCCAAGGAGGGAGCAGCCTGCTATGGGGAATGGCCAGGCGGTGCGTGACAGGGCCAAAAGGACAGTTCGACTGGGTCACAACAGGAGGCTGTGAAGCCTGGGGACGGAGGTGGGGAGGGCCACCCAGAGGAGTGATGAGGGGCGCGGAAGTGGCATCTCAAGACCCAGGACTCAGGACGGAGAGTGCCGGAGCCGGAGTCCACTGAAGAGCCACCGGGTGGCCTCTGTCCCCACCAGTGCCTCCCCAGGAGAGCCCTGACCCACAGGCCTCCCCGACCTAAGTGGAGAACCCGTGGGGCTCCCCCTCCCTCTCCTCCCTGCACCTGCTCTCCCTGTTCCTCTGTGGTGCCGGGCGTGGGCTACAACAGCCAGGTGCCTGCCATTCCCCACTTCCTTCCGTCACTGTCGCTGGCCTCACTGTCCCCTCCTCTGGGCCTGAGGAGCTGGCTGGAGAGTCGGGCTGCCGACACTGGCACAGAGCGGCAGGCTCCCCACCTTCAGCCTGGTGGACATCTGGTACCCTCGGGGCTTCTCTGTCTCTCCACCTGGCCAGATGATCTTCCTGTCGTTGGGGATGACCTGGGGGTGGGAGTATGAGATGGAGGGTGGCCACGCGGGGGTCTTGGCCCCAGGACCCTAAGGCCCCAGCCCCCACCCCCTCATGACCCCCACCTACATGGGTGCCATTGTAGACGCCCACTTGCACCAGCTTGCGGTTCTGCAGGTTCATGATGCTGTAGTTAGCGAACTTCCGGTCCCCGTCCTCGTTGAACTCCACTCGGCCGGTCACCCCGTCAGCATACTTAGAAGACATCAGCACTCTGCAGAGGGGCGGCGTGGGCAGACTTATCAGCAAAGCTCCTCTCCCTGGCCTTCAGAGCCCGAGCCCCTTCTTCTGCCTCAATCTCAAGAAGGAAAGATCAGCAGGCGTCAGACGCTCATGCTGGGCATCTGGTGGGTGGCATGCCCGGCTGCCGGCGCCGACAGACAATTCAGCTATGGTCGCCAGTGGCTCCTGAGCCCCAGACCCTAGTGGAGGGCTTTCTGCAGGTTGGGATGTTCCCTCCCAGCAGCCATCCTTGCTTCTCAAATGAGGAGGAGTAAGCCCAGGTAGGAGCCGGTAGCCTGGTTACCAGCAAGTGGGGGAGGTAGGGCTGAGGTCCTGTCTTGTACGTGTGCCTCTGAGTCTGTGCGCACGCCACATGCTGCGGAGACCTGTGTTGCGTGCGTGCTCCGTTGTGGGCCCCAGAACTGTGGTCTGCACCTGCTGCTCGGTGTTTGCAGCCGGCGGCGGGCGGGGAGGGGGGGCGTCTGGTGATGGGCAGGGCCGCATGGTGTCCAGGACGCTGCGAGTTAATTCCTGCCCCCTGTGGCCATCCACTTGGGCATCTGGCCTACCCTGGCTCTCTACAGGCTTGGGCTCCATCCTGGGGGCCTCCTTTGTCTGATCTGCTGGGCCCCTGGAAGCCCCCGTCCCCATGTGGAGCAGGAGCTTCCTGCCGAGGGTTGTCGCTGCCTCGTGTAGCTGGGGCGGGTCGCAGCCTTGGCTGCGGCGTTAACAGGCGGGGCCAGGAGCAGTGGAGGAGCCGCGACGGCACTGCCCTCAGAGGCGCTCTGTCCGTGTCGGGAATGAGGCGGGCGATTAGCACAGTGCAGGCGGGGTGGAAGAGTTGGGGGAAGAGGAGGGACGTGAGGAAGACGACTGCCTCGGTTGGACCCGGGACCAGCTGCCCAAGAGAACCACTCCCGTCTCCGGAGAGGCCCCGCCCACCCGGAGGAGGCCCCGCCCACCTCCTGGAGAGATGCCCGCCCACCCCGGGAAAGGCCCCACCTCCTGGAGAGATGCCCGCCCACCCCGGGAAAGGCCCCACCTCCTGGAGAGATGCCCGCCCACCCCGGAAGAGGCCCCGCCCACCCTCTGAAGAGATGCCCCGCCCACCTCTCGAAGAGCGGCCCCGCCCAGCTCTTGCAGAGGCCCCGCCCAGCTCTTGCAGAGGCCCCGCCCAGCTCTTGAACAGAGGCCCCGCCCACCTCTTGAAGAGCGGCCCGGTCTTCCAGATGTTGGTGTTGCCCACGCAGCCGCGGGGCGGGTCGGTGATGTTCTCCTTCTCCAGCAGCTCGTGCACGGCCTGGGCCACCACGCCCACGGCGTCGCTAATGTGCGCGGACTCGTTCTTGCCATTGATGAGCTGCAGCCCGATGATGCCTGGGGCCAGGGCGGTGGGCTTAGAGTCCTGGGGACGCCCCGCCCACCCGACCCCAGAGGCCCCGCACTCACCGTCGGGGGCGTAGCGCAGAGCGTTCCCTGAGATCTCGCGCTCCCCCACCAGCCACACGTACCCGGAGCCCGTCATGTTCAGCATCGCGGCTGCGCGGTACACGGTGGCAGCATCGTCCTCGCTGTGGGGCAGAGCGGGGTGACGGGCCAGGACTCTAGCCTTTCCCCGCCGGGCCTGGGCTGCTCTCAGTTCTCACGTTCTCTTCTGGAGTCTGGGCGCCCCCCCCGCCCCTCCCCCAGCTATGCCCTTGCCTGGAAACGGGCCTGGGGACACTGCAGCGGTGATAGGCCCAGGGCCACTGCCGCCTCCGGTCCTCCTGCGTCCAGTGACGGTGCAGAGGGACCGGTGCCAGCCTGCATCGCCAGCCCACACCTGGGCCAGGAGACACCCCTTACCCCGCGCCCACAACAGCGGGAAGGGGAGGGGACGGGGTGGAGGGTGGGAAGGGGTGTGGGGCCCAGACCCCCCAGAGTTTCCGGCCTCTCTTGTTGGCTCCTGCCTTGGGGAGCAGGGTCAAGGGTCACTGCGGATTGATCGCTTGCCCACGAGATCACCAGGTGCCAGGCCCTGCTCTGAGCACTTTACAGACTCTCGTATTTAATTAT
This sequence comes from Meles meles, assembly GCF_922984935.1. Taxonomy (NCBI): domain Eukaryota; kingdom Metazoa; phylum Chordata; class Mammalia; order Carnivora; family Mustelidae; genus Meles; species Meles meles. The sequence continues at coordinate 717,809 of NC_060076.1, forward strand.
CGTGGAGTCCCTATGCAGCGGGATCAGTGCTCTCCCTGTGGGCTGTGTGTGGACAGCCAGTCCATGCTCCTGCGCCCTCCTGGACAAGCTGCGCGCCCTCCGGTTGCCCCCACCCACACATGCGGGACAAGGGGCCAGGCATGCTCCAGGTTGGTCAGATGTGGGTGGGACCCCATGCCCAGGAACTGTCCCCTGCGGTGCAGCGAGAGTCGCTGCCCCCACTCAGGAGGCTGCACAGCCGCTGTGCGTGTCCTGCCGCCCAGAGCCAGGTGCCGGCGGGATGCAGGGCAGGGCCTGGCCTTGGAGGCAAATATGATCCTGAGCTCTCGGGGTGTCCTTACAGGTGATTCCCTGTGCACCTGGTCCTCGAAGGCTCTCCTCGTCGGGATGTCGGGACAAGCATCCTGGGTCTGGTGGAGCTATGGGGGCCCCTGGGGGTCCTGCCCCTCCCCCCGCCTTCCCTTCCCTGCCAGCCTGGACCCGGCCCCAGATGGGCCTGGAACACAGCTGACATTTGCTACCGCAGGGTCCGGAGGGGTTGGGCAGACCGTCTGAGTGTTGGGTTATTTTCACAATGACTGACTCTGGAAACTGAGGCGGCTCTAGACTCCCTAAGGGGTCTGCTCCCAATTTTCTCAAAGGTTAGCCAGCGAGGAAATGCAGACCTTCCGTGCTCCCTCTACATCACGTGCTCCTGTCAGATGGAAGCCACACACAGAGAGGTGCCCCGGGCAGCACCAGCCCCGTGACCGAGGACCGCCTCCAGCCAGGACGGCCCAGCGAAGCCAGCGCTGCATCTGCAGGGGCACCGGCAGCCCACTGAGGCTGGCAGAGAAGCCCATCTGCGGGACACCTTCATGTCTGCGACGTCTGGCTGAGCGGACTGAGCGCACGCCTGGGCTTGTGTCTGTGGGAATCGTGATCACTGGTAAAAAGTTGTAGGCAAAGCCCGGATGGTTCTGTCAAACTGTCTGAGGGAAGCAGTCGGTCCCGGAGAAGACAATCTCCGGAAGGTAAGAATGAACTTTGAGAGATGAACTGTCTGCCCTCCGTAGAAAATTGCTCAAAAATTAGGACTGGCTTGTGAGGTCTCTCCAGAATGTGCTCTCACTGGCCCTGACGAAGGCGGAGCCAATGTGTCGGGGAGTACCAGGGCCAAGGGGACCTGTGCTCGCCTCCCTGGTTCCCGGGGACCTGGGCGCGCTGGGCAGCCCAGGGCCCTCTGTCGCCTCTGTTCCCAGCAGCCCCGCTGTGAGGGGAGGGGTCCCTTCTAGTCTTAACATCCAGGGAGGGGCCTCATGCAGACCCGAGAGGCGCCTTGGCGGCTGTGTGGCGGCTGTGCCTGCTCGGCCTTGTCGAAGTGTCGTACACGTGTGGGGCAGGTGTGGGTGCGCAGTGTGGCGGCGTGTGGCGTGTATGCGTGACTACACATGTGCACGTGTACAGAAGCGTGCGCCGGTCTGGGTAGAAGTGTGTGTGGTGCGTGCCACGCTGTGCCTCTATGTGCGCGGATAGTGTGTGTGTGAAAGTCTCGTGTGCGTATGTGTACGGTACGACGCACACGTGTGTGTGGACGCTTGGCGTGTATTGTGCCTGGTGTGTACATGGTGTTTGCACATTGTGGGTGTGTACACAAGGAGTGTGTGTGAGTGGTGTGAGTATGCTGTGTGCCTCTGGGCACGTGCAGGTTTATTTGGGCTTTTGTGCATGTGTGTGCGTTGCTGTGTGTCGTGTGTGCGTGCGTGCACGTGTGTGTGACGTGTGTGCCGCGAGCATGTGATGCGTGTGCATGTGATGCACGTGTGTCATGTTTGTGTGTGTGCGTGTGATGTGTGTGTCCTCATGCGCATTCGTGTATGTGGTGCACGTGCAGAGTCCGTGTGTGTAGCTGTTCGACAGGACCACGTAGCCTGCCCCAGACTGAGCTTTTCGCTGGATCCACCCCTGCCAAAGCTGTCCTTGAGCCTGGGGAGGGCGACCCACTGCAGGCCCCTCCCAGCCCCCACGGGGGGCTTTGCAGTGCGGCGCGGGCCATTACGGAGCAAGGAAAACAGCCGAAAAAGTGGCCCGCCCTCTGCTGGGACCTGGGTGCGGCGGGGAGTCTTTGGTTCGCTGTTGCCCATGGCTTTCCGGCCGTGTCCTGGCGACCACTCCGCTGAGAAGGGGAGGGCTGAGTGGATCTAGTTCAAGGTGACCTCACCCTTCGCACAAGCGCCCAACAGCTGGACACCTGCGTTTTGGCATAAGGAGTTCCTCAGGTCGCTCTGTCCTGGTGGAAGGGGCCTGCTGGTGGTTAGCTGACTGTCCGTTTGCCCGTCTGTCTGTCTGCTGGTCCACCCACCCACACATCCTTTGATCCCGCCAGATCCCCTGAACCTCTCTCAAGCCCCATGGTGAATGAGGGCGTAGAAACCAATTGGGAAACCAAACGTGAGGATCTGCTGGGGCTTTCCGTGTAGGCTCAGTCTGGGCAGCGCTTGCCCTGGGAGGGATGGGGCAGCCCCCTGACCTACACCTTTCTCCCGGAGTCCTCCCCACAAGTCCCAGGGCCAGAGGGTTGGCGTGAGCCCGGGTCAGCCAGGGGCAGACGGGACGAGCTCCCGGCTGCAGCGAGCACAGAGCTCCCTGCCATCTGGCCCACGGAACCTTCGTGGCCCGCCCCCACCCCAGCACCAGGAGGCGGGCACCGGGCTCTGTGTCAGGGCTGTGTTGACTGATGTCCGAAGGGACACCTGCTGCAGCTCAGAGGACTGCTTCCTCTTTGTGGTCTGGCGGACAGCAGCATTTGGGGAACACTCCTCTGGGCCGGTGACCCCATTTTTCCCCACGCTGTTGGGGTCCAGTGGCACTTCTAGGAAAGGGCAGACTGTGGTGTGTCCCTGTGGACCCTCCGGGCTCGTCCTTTTTCTAGTCTAGGGGCCTGGATGTTCCCTTCCCAGGGGGAACTTAGCCATTTACAGACAGAGACTTTGGCTGGGGTCTCATTTCCAAGGTCAACCTGGGGGTCAGGTCCTGGCTGGCTCCAGCCTGGTTTCCACAGGTCCCTAACCAGTTCCCTTTTCCTACTGCCCACTCCAGCCGCTCCAATCCTTCCGTCCTTGGACTCTGGCTCCCTCCCTGCTGTGGCCTTCTCCCCTGGGTTCACCTGCACACCCACATGTCCCTTCCCCGGCGTCTGCCTCTGAGCCCAGCTCCCAGAGTCCTGGGTCACCTCTCTCCCCTTAGACCATGTCTGCCTTCCGAGAGCAGGGACTCGTCCATCCCCCATCTCAGAGCAAGCAGCAACAGGTGACCGGAAGGAGGAAGGATGGACAAGTAGAGGGCACGGCACCGGCCGGGTCTCCAGGTGTCCGTGGGGAGAGGGGCGCGGGGGGGGCTCTCCTCGGCCATGGCACTTGGGAAGCTGAAACTCAGCATCAGCCCCACAGTGCCCCTGGCCAGGGTCTCGGTGAAGTAGGGGGCAGGGCCCAGGCCAGCCTCACCTGGCGGAGAGGATGATGACGCGGGCCTCCAGCTCCCGAGCCTCCATCAGCAGCGCGGTCACGTTCTTGGTCCCCGGGTCGAACTGCAGCACCTTCTCCGCCTGCGGTGTGAGCGGGAGTGTCAGCCGGTGGCTGGGGCAGGGGCGTAGTGCCTCAGGGGCGAGAGGCGGGCTGATGCTGCTAGGAGCCCAGAGACAGCTTAGCTAGGGCCACCGCGGCCCGCACCTGCCACCTGCACTGTGCACCTGCCTGCCCGGCTCCTGCCTGGCCTGGCCTGGCCTCACGTGCCGTCCTTCTTCAGCCTGCTCGCTCTCCTGCTCTCACTCCAGCTCTCTCCTGTCCTCACTTCTGCACTGAGCATGCAAGCGGAGGTGGGCCGAGACTCAGAGGATGCGTGCAGCGGACAGGAAACAGAAAAGAGTTTTGGAATGCAACCGGGAGCAGAGATAGGGCCGACTTTTCCAAAACCACGGGAGGTCCTCTCGGGCCGACCCTGCAGGCCCCTGCGGGAGCAGCTGGACCAACAGGGGCAGGCGGGCGCCCTCCTGGGTTCCTCGAGGAAGCCCTGGGGGTCCCGGAGATTCGCATGCACTTCCCGGAGAGCAGCTCCTCCTGCGGCCGGCCGTGCCTGCTTCTCGGGGCAGGCCCGGGGCTGAGGCCGCGGTGGGCGGGCTGCGGGCACCCAGGCGGCCTGCTCCTGCCCTGTCCTGCCTGCGGCTGCCTGCCTCACAACCTCACTCTCCTCAAGGCTCAGGCCCGCGGCGCGGCGCGGCCAGGCCAACAGCGGCCCCGTGGCCGAGGCGCCGGAGGCCAGGGCTCCCTAGTCGGTGGGTGGCGTGCACGTCCATGCAAATATACCTTGGGTCCGCGCTTGTTGTCATAGGACAGTTGGTCGAGGTTTTCATAGTTCCTTTTTTTACTCTGATGAATAATGTGCACAGAGAAAATATGCAGACACAGAAGAAGATTATAAACGGTTGAAAATGACGGCGCTAAAGCAACCACACCACCTCCTCGGCGCGTGTGCAGACGGGCGCGTACCTGGAGCTCGCAAACACCGCGGCCCGGGCGGGGCTGGGGGCCGGGGCGCTGGGGGCAGGGGGGCCAGGCCGCTGGGGGCTCCCGGCCGCGGAGCTGTGCTCTCAGAAAAGGTCACACTTGGGAGGAAGGGCACCCTGTCTGTCCCAATACCAACGTGTCCCTCTGGGGCCCCATCTGCCGCCCCCCCCAGCCCCTGCCATGCACCTGCCCTGTGGTCCCGGCAGTGCCCAGCCCGCCCCAGGCAGTCCTGCATGGGGGTGAGCAGTGCCTCCCTCACGCCCTGTCCCCTTGGTCCCTCCCCTCTTGGCCTCCTCCCCTCTGTCTCCCCTAGAGGCCCGGGTGCCTGTTCTCACTGACGGGCGTGTATACACCTGTCGGCCCACGTGTGCACAGGAGAGCGAGTGTGAAGGTTGTGTGTGTGCACCTGTGCGCGTCTGTGTGCAAGTCCACACAGGTTTTTGGTGGAGAAATGAGGGCCAGGGCCATCTGCACACTCGTGTGCGCGTGGTCACGTGTGTGTGTGGGCGTGTGTGCAGGCACGTGCGTGCATTGCAGGCACGTGTGTTGGTGTCTGTGGGGGGCACGCTTGTCGGCATGTGTGTGCATCTGGGGCACGTGTGTAGGTGCGTGCACATGGGAACACAGGTGTGCGAGCACGCGTGTAGGCCGTGTGTGGGCATGTGCACGTGTGTGCAGGCATGTGTGAGCATGTGTGTGGGCATGTGTGTGCAGGGACACGTGTGCGCAGGCACGTGTGTCCGCGTGTGCGCAGGCGTGTGGGCGCGTGTGCATGTGTGAGCCGGGGCGTGTGTGGGCCCGTGTGTGAGTTGGTGGGGTAAGTGTGTCCGTTGGCTCCAGGCCTGCGGGCCTGTCCATGTGCGGTCTCTGGCAGGGGAGGGTGTGAAGTGTGAGGGGATCGTCTTGGGAATGGCACATCCCTGAGAGCATGAGTGCACATGGGTGGGTGTGCACGGAGACGGCTGGCAAGCGTGTGAGTGAGTGTGTGCAGCCCCAGGTGGGCCCACCAGGAGGGGGCTCAGCCTGCCAGGCACTGGGAGATGCTGTCTTGGGAGGGGTGGGGGCCCTTAGCACTGGTAGTCCGCCCTCCCTCTTAGACTCAGCCGATCTCCCCCCCCCCCCCCCCCCCCCCCCCGTGGGCTCCCCCCAGGACCCTCTGAGTCTGCCCTCTGGCTTCACCCACCCCAGCCGGTGCCCTCTAATCCCTCAGGGGCCTATGGGGGCCTGCGGTTGGCACTAAGTTGGTTGAAGCCAGCTCTGACTTCACGGACAGAACATGCTCCCCGCCAGCCCCTCGGTCTGGCCTCCTCGCCCGCCGCAGCCTAGGCCTCCCCCGCTCTGCGTGGCTTGCGCCCCCCCTCCCCGCCCGTCCTAACTGAGGGCCATGGCCCTGGGGTTGAGCGCTCAGGGCTCCGGCCTACGTGAAGGCGGGACCCTGGGCCTCCTCAAGCTGGCCATGGGGGGCGGGCAAGGAAGGGGCCGGGGGTCACCTGGACCCCCCATAAATCTGCTCTCTCTGCGCTCCCCCGGAGTGGGGGCCGGGCTGGGGCTGTTGCTGTATCCAGCGCCGGGAGGGAGCCCAGCCTCACCAGGGGAGTGGGGGGCGACAGCCTCGGGGCTCAGTGGGGGGAGTGTGGGAGGCCTGAAGGGGGCAGAGCCCAGGCCGAGGGGAGGGGGCGGCAGATGTCCGAGGATGAGCTCTGGTGAGGACGATGGGCGGCTGAGGGGGGGAGGGTGGCCGGGGTGGGGAGGTCGTGGGATGCAGGGAGGGAGAGACCCGGCGCCTTTGGGAGAGGGGCACGACGCAAGATTGTGGCGGCCCTAAGGCCAATGGGGCTGGGGGGGAGAGGGGAGGGGACGGGTAGGGGGCGGGGCCACGCGGGGCGGGGCCGGGGGGGTGGGGACTGCGGAGGGCGGGGTGGGGGCGGACGCGGGCGGAGTGGGGGCGGGGGCCGGGGTGGGGACGGGGCGGGGCCGGGGCGGGGCCGGGGGCGGGGTGGGGGCGGGCCCCGCAGCCCCGGGCGGAGGGGGCGGAGGGGGCGGCGGGCGGGGTGGGGTGTTTGCGGAGCTCCAGGTGGTCCTGCCCTCGCCCCGCAGGGACTGACACGAAGGAGATTCGGACTAATGGCAAAGCGAGTGAAATGAGCCGAGAACAGGCCGGGGCGGGCGCTCGCCAGACGTGGTGGTGCTGACCATGCACGATGGAAAGAGAGGGTGTCACACACGGGCCACAGACACAGGCCGGCGGCTCCTGCTCCTGCCGCCGCGGCGCCTCGGCGGCTCCTGCTGCGCCGCCCGCCCGCCGCCCGGGCTCACCTTGGACTCGCGCTCCTCCAGCAGCGTCTCCAGGCGCTTCTGCGCGGCCCTGCCCTCGTGGTCGTCGCTGACCAGGAGGATGACGTGGTTCCAGCTGTACACGCGCATCATCTCGAACCACACGCTGGACTGGTGCGAGTAGGGCGGCACGGTGCGGAGGAAGCTCAGGTGGATGCTCTGCGGGGACAGGCGCGGGGCTGAGGGGGGCGCGGGGGGCGCGGGGGGCGCCCTCCCCACCGAGCGGACCGCATGCCCCGGGACCCTGCCTCCTCCTAGCTCTGCGCTCACAGCACCCGGGACACCTGCCAGAGTCAGGGACCCGCCCCACTGCTGCCCCGCACACCCCCCCCCCCAGCGCCCTCGGGTCTGAGAAACGGCAGCTCCACGTCTGCCCAGCGGCTCCGGGACAGACATGAGGTCCCCGGGACTGTCCCTGGGGTGAGCCCCCCCTTCTCCCTGGCGGCCTCCCCCTGCAGCAGCCTCTCAGAGATCCCCACTGGGGCTTTCACGGGGCTCCTTCCCAAATGCACAGAACAGTAGTGTTTGCCAGAACTCTTGATTTGGGGTTAACTACATCTTGTCTGCAAGTCCAGAGGTGGTTGCCTGCGGACCCTGCCCTACTCTGTATGTCCCTGTACCGGCCAGCACAGGGCACGGCGGGACAGGAGCACGCAGCACGCTCTGCCCTCCTCGGTCTCGCTCCTCCGTGTCTACCCAGGAAACGCTAGTCCCGTGCTGATCTCATGGTCTTCTGAGATGACCACATCGCTTTCCCACCTGCTCCGTCTTTGTGGCCTGGGGGCAGTGCCTTGGAACCTGAGCACAAGAAGGCCCCTTTGCCTCCAGCCTTCACCCACTTGTCAGTGCGGCAGCAAGGGGGTTGTAGTCGGGGTCTTGGGCTGGCTCTGACCCAGGCCTTCACAGTCTGTGTGCTGGGCACAGACTGGCAGTGGGTTGGGACCATGAGTGGGGCCAGGACGGACTTGTGAGGTTAGGTCATTAGGTTTGACCTCACGCTGGACCAGAGACTTGGGCTGCGATCTGAATCTGAGCTAGGGTTCTGCCCTGGCACAGGGCACCTCCTCCCAGCCACTTTCCCGGGGCAGAGCACAGTTCCTTCCTCTTGCATATGAGGGGTCTGGTGCCAGAGAGCTAAGGAGGTTGGAGGGCACAGGACAGGATCCCCCACTTGTCTGCCCCCAAAGGCTAAGTGCACCGGCTCAGTTTGGATGCCTCAGCTACATGCTGGGGCTTCCGGAGCCGCAGGAAGGGGCTGCTGCTCCAGCCTCCAACCGGCCTCCTCCCCTGGGGGCCTCCTGGAGAAACTTTGACTCTGGCCTCACTTTCCCTTGCCTCTGGACACACCCATCCCTGACCTCCCCAGACCTCCCTGGCCCCAGCTGGGATGACCTCCACGCCTTAGGAAGCTTTATCTAGAAATGTGAGCTCCTGGCAAGATGAACTTGGAGAGGATGGGAGACCGGGAAGCCTCTGGCACATGGCGCCTTGTCTGATCCTTCCTGATCTGTCTGCAGGGAGCCCAAGGTCCGGAGGAGGATGTGGAGAAGGCTGTGGGGCCCTCCCAGCCTCTTGGTGGCTCTTGGCTTCCCCAGCTCTTGTGCCCAGGTCATGGGCAGATGCTGTGGGAGAGCTGTGTGACCCAGAACGAGTTCCCGCCCCTATGGGATACCAACTCGGTGACCTCTTGATGCTTCCAGCTGCTGCTCCTGGGCTGGATGGCTCCAGCCAGACCCCCACCCCCGCTGGGGACCACAAGTGTCCTATATGCTGCTGAGTGGTGATGCTGGCCGCCCCCGGGACCTGTAGACCCCAGACTAGCCTCTCCTGCCACGAGCGGCATCCTCTGTCCTCCTGCACCCATGTGGACATCTTTTCCACCTGTGCCCTGCGGGGGAAGGGCGGGGACCCACAACCTCGTGGCTGTGTGGTGCACCCCTGCCAGCTTTTCCTCCCCCCGCAGCGCCCCCTCCAGCTTCCCAAAATCACCCGTCTGTCCCTTCTCCCAGCCTGTGGGGACTCTGCGCTTCCGAGGGCTCGTTATTGGTGCCTGTCACCTGCCAAAGTGAGTGTGTGTCCGTGTGTGGGCATGAGTATAAGTGCTTGGCTGTGCTTATGAGTGTGTGTGTGTGTGGAGCATGAGTGTGGGGGACACAGTGTCACGGTGACTGTGGGCGTGTGTGCATGCGTAAGAGCACCTGAGTGCTCACGGGAGTGTGTGTGTGCGCCGGAACGTGATGTGAAGGTATGTAAGTGTGCGTGCTGCGAGTGTGTGGGAGCGTGCATGTGTGGGCGTGTGTGAGAGCCCCCGAGCGTTCCCGGGAATGTGTTTGTGTGCACGCAGGTGTGTCTGTAGCTGTACATCTGTGCGAGTCCGAGTTCGTCTGCGAGGAGAACGCACCCCAGTGTGCATGCGCGTGCGTGTGTCTTCGGCTCTGTGTACACGTGTGAGTGTGTGAACATGCGTGAATGCATGAGCTCTCGTCTCATCCTGCTGCTCCTCAAGCCCAGAGCCCGTGGTCTGAGCACGTCCGTGCCTCCGCCCTCCCCCCTCCCCCAGGGCAGCTGCCAGTGGCCCTGGGCGGCAGCACTCAGCCACTGGGTCTGAACACAGGAACAGAGCCGGCGGGGCCCCCATTGAGTGGTCAGGCTTACCTTGTCTGAGTAGATGGACATACGGGTGGTCAGCCCCAGGACGGGGATGCGGTAGAAGCCGGCTGTGTAGGACACGGGGGTGGGAGTGAAGTGGTCGTTGGGGGTAGGTGGGTGGCTAACTAGGATGGCGTAGACCTGTGGACACAGGGGACAGGGTCAGCTCAAGGTGGGGGTGAAGGTGGGATGGGCACCGCCCTGGAGCTGGCTGCCCGGGGCAGCGGAGGCTGAACTTAGCAGGCCGGGCTGGGGAAGCCCAGGGGCCTCGTGTGCGTGCACGTGCCGCCCACGGGGCACGCGCCCCCGGCAAGGGGACAAGACCCCGTAACCACCCTCAGAGAGGAGGACAACTGAAGGCTGAGGCAGGGGCAGAGCAAGAGTCCAGGGGGCAGACAGGACACACGAGGGGACAATGGACCTCCCGTACTTTCCCTGGCGGGGCCTGCCTTCACCCCCTTTCACTGGAGGGACTGCTTTGGGGTGTGTATTCAGACCTTGAGAGGAAGGACAAAGACTGTTCTTGGGATGTCCCTGGAGCCACACATCGCCCCACGGGGTGGCCAGAGTGGTTGGTCCTGCCGCGTGCTGACCAGCTCACCCGCGCCACCCACTGTCCCTCCTCCTGGGTACGGAGGCCAGGGCTCCCGAAATGGAGAGCTGCCCCAGAACGTCTCCGTGTGATACTGCAGACTGGGCTCTGTCGGGAGGAGCCGGGCGAGGAGCCACGGAGTCCTCGGTCCTTCTGCAGGTTCTTCCAGGACCGGCTGAGCTCAGCCTGGTTCGAACAAGACCCAGTCCTGACTTTGAGCACCGACTCCATTCTCGAGGGGAAGGGAGGTGCCGGGCTGGGGGGTGCAGCCTAGCCTTCCTGCCCAGGCCACGGCCGGCTCCTGCGGGCAGGTCTGAAGCCGGTGGCTCAGTCCTCCAAGGCAGGGGAAGGGGGATGGCGTGGAGCCGAGGGCTTGGCCGTTCCCTGCCGGCCTCACATTAGAAGGTCCATGTCTGTCCCAGCTCCACCTTCCCCCTGCAGCCCCAGGCCCTACCTCTTCCTGCGCCGCCGCGCTAGCAGAGCCCTTCCCTTCGGCTGTGCTCCCGAAGGGGCAGCTGCTGCCCTCGCCAGTGCTCCCGGCACTGGCTGTTCTCCGAGGGAACAGTGCACACAGACAGTAACTAGGAGTGGGAGGAGGGGTCCCCAGAAAGGCTCCACCTGGATTCTCTAACTCCACTTCTTCACATCTGTCCCTCACCCCAGATGGGACACGTGACCTAAGCTGCTGGCCACAAAGGCTTCCCCCAGTCCTATCTCTACTGCTCAGGGCTGGGAGCAGGGAGGTGGCTTGTGAGGAGGGGGAGATCCCTGAGAAAGCTCAGCCCCCAGCCTCTGCAGCAGGAGCTGTCTGGACTCGCTCTTCCTCCCCGGGCCCTCACCCCCCGTCTGCACCCAAAAGCGCCCAGTCTGTGTCTGCGTGAGCATCGGACCAGGCAGGTGTTCACAAGTGTGTGCTGGACGACACGTGCGTGTAAATGTATGCCCAACATGTCTCCGTGTGTGTGCGTGCGCGTGCATGATGGCGTCCGTGTGAGCATGTGCACCTGGGTGTGCTGAGCGCTGTGTGGCCCCAGAGCTCCGTGTCCGTGGGTGTGCCCGTGTGTTGGGCGGGTGCTGTGAGTGAGCGCGTGCAGTCCATTGTGATGCCGATGTACGTGAATGTTGCTAGTGCAAGTCTAGGCGTCTGTGTGCACGAGCACAGGCGTGAATGCGTGCACAAGTGAGTGTGCCCGCCCGCCGATGCCCGCAGATGTGGGTGTCTGCCTGGTGAGCCTGCGTTCGGCCGAGCGTCAGCCCGGCGCTTACATAAAGGCTGCATTGCAGTGCTCCCGTGGGTTCATTGGGATTCAGCAGGCAGCTCGGCACAGGGGCGGGCAGCTCCGACAGGCAAAATCCTAGGAGTCATGTCCTCCCCCGCAGCGCTGGCTGTCAGTGGCTCCCACGCTGTGCCCTGACACCTCCCACAAGCACAGTCCCCACTCCCACCCTCCAGAACACCCTGCTTCAACACCTGGGCCATTTCCCATCTCCGTCAAACCCATGGGTGGGGGAAGGGGAAGGAGGAAGGGAAGGAGGTCTAGAAGCGGAGACAAAGATGGCCCCAGGCCCCATCCTGCTTAAAGACGTGCGCATAGTGCGGCTTGTGGCTGGGAGAGCACGTCTGCCCATAAGCCCGGGACACCCACCCCTCACGGACACAGTGATGAAGCAAACCATGAAATTCTTGCCTCACGTATGCACACAGGGGTCAGGACTGGAGCCCTGGAGCCCTGGAACCTTGTGGGGACTGACCAGCGTAGCAGGTGACCAGTGGGGGGGGGCGGGGAGCAAGATGGGGGACTGGCGTTTGGCTGCTGGTGAGACCAGCCCTTTCCAGCAGGAGCCAGCGGGCATAGGGGTCCTCTCCCCGGAGGGCTAGGAAGGGGTGGGATGAAACTGGGACAGTAGGAGGGATGGAGGGGGGAGGAAGGAAGGTGGGAAGGTGTGGGGGAGGGTAAGAGCCGCGCAGTGGGGCGGGGCTGGCGGGCACCTGGCTGGAGATGAGGTCCTCGCACACCGACAGGGCCATCTGGATGGCGTTGGGCTTGTGCGTGACGGAGGTGGCGTTGAGTTGGATCTTCCAGGAGCCGTGCCGCTTGTTGGCCTGGCTCACGGCCTCACGGAACATCTGCTCGTGCTTCCGCGTGCTCAGCACAGCCCCGATGTTGACGATCTTGGGGTCGCAGGCGGCGCGGGCGAAGGAGCAGGAGAAAAGCAGGGCGAGTGTCAGCAGACGCATGGTGCTCATGGGCTCCGGGGAGAGCCCTAGCTCTGGGCAGCGCGAACACGGGGCCCTCGGCGCATCCCCAGCGGGGTGTCCCGGCCGTCCTGCGCGCGCCCGGTCCCGCGGGCTGGGGACGACGCCACGTCTTCCCGCGGAGCCGTAGTGCCCCGGGGTCTGCGGGAGGGAAGAGGGCCCCCGAGCAAGCGGCCGCGGGGCCGGGTGCCGGGCGCGCGGGGGTCCCACGCCGGGCGGAGCGGCTGGCGCTGTCCGCGGTGCTGAAGCGGGTCCCGGCGCGGCTCCGGGCGCCCGGCGCGCAGAGGACGCCGCAGCTGCGGCTCCCCCGCGGGCTTCGCTGGTCCTGGTCCCGGCGCTGCGGCGACCGCGGCAGCTGCGGAGCCGCGAGCGGGGCTGGCGTCTCCTGCTCCTCCCGCCGCCCCCGCTTCCCAATACGGAGGGGCGCCTCCCGCGCCGGAGTGTGCGCCTGCGTTGGTGCGAGCATCTATGGGGGGGGCTGGGCGCGAGCGTGCGTGTGCGCGCAGGTGTGTTTGGAGGGGTCGCTGGGACCGTGCGCTGCGGGGAGATGAGTTTACAGAGGTTAGTGGGGTTCGTGTCACTGCAGCTGCCTGGCATGCCTTTTAACATGGCCAAATGTGTCTTGGCAGTTTGTGTGTGTGTGTGGGTACACGCGCGTGCACGAGTCTTCACGCATAGTCAACGGTATTTCGGGGCCTGATTCTGCTGGCTGGAGACCTGGGGGTGTGGAGAGGCCCTAAGCCGTGCCTCTGGGGGAGGGGCCGTGCGACTCCCCTTCCAAAAGGCTCAAAAATGAGGGATAAACCCCATCTGCCTGGCCATGTGATTTGGACCCCCTGAGGGTTGAGAAGAATAGAAAGGGTGACAGTGGCTGCCCCCCCACGCTGACCTGGATCTTCCAGGAGAGTCTGGGGGTCTGGACCCAAATCAGTCATGGAGAAGCGGAGGCCAGAGGGAGTTGTGTTTGTAGTGGATACGGCCAGGGTTAGACGTCAGAAAGCGCTTGCTCTGGTGAGGTGTGTGCAAGGATAGACGTCTCATACCCCTGCTGCTACTCTTCCGCACCTCTCCTCATTCACTCCCAGCCCCCACTCCTCTTGCCCCTTTCCAGAACCTCCCTTGTCCCTCTCACCCTCAGGATCCTAATTCTTTGTCCCCACACCCCTAGAGAGTGCTTCACTTCCCTAACTCAAAGGATGGCTGAAGCTCCACCCCCTGCCAGTGACATCACGGTTTCCAATAGCAACTGAGGATTCTGCAAACCCAACGGCAAAACCCCCAGTAGGGATAGAGCAGGGCCATCCCCACACCTAAGTGATGTTCTGAGCGGTAGAGAGGGGAGACGCCACTCCCTGCCTCCCTGTGGTTCTCACCAGCAGGCTGACGCCCCCTTCCCCGAGCCAAACACAGACACCCAGGGACATCCCTGGTTCTGAGAGGCAGGGGCTTGGCTCTTGGAATTTTCCCTTTCTCAACCCCTTCTCTCTCAGTGTGAGGGAATCATTGCTGCGGGGCTAACCTATCTGCAGCCTGTCATGGCCCCCCACCCCGCTCCAGGATTGAGGTCCACAGTGGAAGGAGCACCAATCTTAGACACACTTACTCCCCTGTGGGCTCACGGAAGGATCTATTGGTGGGTGCTTGAGAGTCCAGAGCCAGCCCCACTCCACAGGGTCTGTGTCTGGTCTCCAAACTTCTGTGGCCTGTGGCCTGTGTCTGGTCAGAGCTTGGAGGCTGTGTGGGTGAATGAGGGCTGGCCGGCAGCTCCGTGAGGCCCAGACAGCTCCAGAACGCTTTGGAAGGAAAGAATTCAGCAGGGGCTGCAGCCAGAAATCCTGGCCCCTCCCATCTCCCCCCATTTGCCGTGTGGGTGCTGCCGCAGCTCCTGCAAGCCCTGGAGAGGCCGTTTCTAAATATTCGGAGCTCCGAGAGCTAGTTTTCACAGGCTGGGAGCTTCGAGCTGGCTATGGCGGAAGCAGTTACACCCAAGAAATCATCAAAGTCTGCGTATCAGCACTTATTCTGCCCCGTGGAGGGTGAGTTTGCCTGCACATCACCACCTCCCCTAGGTGGCCGATGCCCTTGCTTTTGTCCTGAGCCCGTGGTGCACCTTCCAAGCATTCAGGGATGGTGGGCGGAGGCCGTGACTCCCCGCCAGACCTCGGCCCCCTCCCCTGAGTGTCTCTCTCCTGGGACCTGCCCTCCATTTTACTCTGAGGCCTTCTCCCAAGGGAGGGGTGCAGCCCTAGAGGGCCTGGGCCCTGCTGTGCCCTGATATGACAGCTGAACCTGCCTGGACTTGGACCCATCTGAATCCGCTTCAGCCAGTTCTGTCGGGAGGACTCAGGGGCCTGGGGTGGCACCACTGGCCTGGGTGGAGAGGGAGGCGCGGGTGTCCTCCAGGCCTCCCCCTGGGGAGGTGCTCCTGTGGAGGGAGCTGCACCCCACCGCCAACCCCCCAGCCATGCTCCAGAAGGCGCTGTCAGTCACAGGCCCAGCCCTCTTAAGCCTCAGTCGATTGGCAGGCTGGCCGAGAGGCTGTCACAGAACCCAAGCAGACCACTCGAGGTTCTTCCCTGGGATGCCGGCTGGGTCGGACGCTGGGACAAGAGCCCGTTCCTCCATCCTCTCTGCGGGCACCGCTCTGAGAACTGGGGTCAAGAGCCACTTGTGGACACATCTGCCAAGAGGCGACCCGTCCGAGAGGAGGACGCTGACGCCAAGGGGGTTAGGGTGCAGGAGCTCTGCAGGCCCCTTGGCCGTGGCCAGCCCAGGGCCCAGAGGACGGGCCTGCCTCCACATCAGAACTGGGGAAACGGGGCTGGCTGTCAGACGTGGACCGGATGGAGTCAGGCTCTCTGTGCCCTGATCGGGGAGGCCTGAGGACCTTCACAGAACCCTGCTTCAGACACCAGTGACTCTAGCTTGCTTGCTCTCATGCTGATTTCCCCTCGCCCACCTTGACCCACCTGGTTCTACTGCCTGCCTCCAGCACCACAAGGTCCCTCCTGTCCCTGTCCCCATCCTCTCTGACTCGCCAAGTCCCACTTTCCCCAAAGGCCACCTTCCCAACATCACAAAGTCCCCCACAGACCCCACTGTGGACAAGACTGAGCATTTAGTTCACGCAGCAGATGTTTGCTGAGCAGCTGCTACGTTCTGGGCACTGCCCCAAGGGCTGTGGTACCGCAGTGGAGGACTTAGGTACTTAGGCCATGAGATGCAGGAGGAGGAGGAGAGTGGGAGGTAGAGAGTGACGGTGCCGTGCGCTGGTTTTCACATGCTTGTGAGCATGCGGATATGCATCCTTTCAAGGGGGCCCGATGCTTCTCCCCTTGAATATGGACTGGACTTGGCGACTTTCCTACTGAATGGAATGTGGCAGAAGGGATGGTGTGCGACGTCCGAGGATAGGGTTAGAAAGGGCAGCTTCCATCTGGCACTGTC
This sequence comes from Meles meles, assembly GCF_922984935.1. Taxonomy (NCBI): domain Eukaryota; kingdom Metazoa; phylum Chordata; class Mammalia; order Carnivora; family Mustelidae; genus Meles; species Meles meles. The sequence goes on from NC_060076.1 coordinate 733,629, forward strand.
TCGGGCCATCTGCTCCGGGGCAAGCCAGCCGACTGCCACGCTGGGAGGACAGTGAGCAGTCCTGGGAGATGCCAGCATGCAGCGTAACCTCATGCCAGGAGCCCCCTGCCCATGGCCAGCCCCGACTTGGAGACTCCAAAGGCCCTCTGGCCTCAGCCGAGCGTTCACATGACCACGGTCCTGGTTAACTTCCTGACGGTCATGTCACGGGAGAACTTGAGCCTGAACTACCCTGTCAAGCCGCTCGAGAATTCCTGACCACAGAAACTGTGAGGGACAATGAACGTTTATTGTAGTTTCAGATGCCAAGTTTTAGGATAATTCGTCATGCAGCAACAAATGACTAGTCAATAGTTGTTTTTCTAGGTTACTCCTCCCCTAAAAGATGTCTGAGAAGACATCTGAATGAAATGAGAATGGAGGCCAGGCAAATATCTGAGGAGTGTTCCTGGGATGGGGATGGCAAGTGCAAAGGTCCTGGGGTGGAAATGTGGCAGGGAGCAGAGTGAGTGGGGGAACAACAGTCGGGGGGAAGCCAGAGAGGTGATCGGCCAGATCCTGGGGGACCGAGTAGGGCCTGAGGAAGCCTTCAGCCTCACTTTAACTGAGCTGAGACGCCACTGGAGAGATTAGATCAGGAGAGTAACACAATTCAGTTTGTTTTTTGTTTTTTTAAAGATTTTATTTATTTGACAGACAGATCACAAGTAGGCAGAGAGGTAGGCGGGGGGGGGGGGGGGTGGGAAGCAGGCTCCCCGCTGAGCAGGGAGCCCGACGAGGGGTTAGATCCCAGGACTCTGGGATCATGACCTGAGCCGAAGGCACTGAGCCACGCAGGCGCCCCTCAGCGCCCTTGTTTTTTAGAAAGGATCCCCTGGCTGCTATGTGGAGAACTAGCGACCAGCCAGTACAGGATCACCCGTGGGCCGGTGACAGCCGACAGCCATGAAATGAGGAGGCAGATGGGCCATGAGGTTCATCTGTGGTGGTACTGCGGACTGGGAATGGAAAGGGGCAGGTCCATAGGTCCTCTGAAGTAGGAATCAAGACTTTAATATTTTTATAGAGTTTCCACTCAGCATTGCTAGAGAGTCTCCAAATTTTGATAGGCTGTTTTTATTTTCATTCAGCTAGACATATTTTTCCATTTTCATTTCCCTCGCAATTTCTTCTTTGATTTACTGCTTATATGGGAGCCTATCATTTCATTTTCAAACATTTGGATATTTTCCTGGTATCGATTTTTGCTGTAATTTCAGCGCGGCCAGAACACACACACTGAGACTTGTCTTCTGGTCCATAATATGGTTTTTCCTCGTGACTGTTCTGCACAGACTAGTGGGAACCGTGTGCCCTCGATTGCTTTCTATGCGGGGCAAGTGTTCTAATACACGTAAACGTGTCTCACTGGGGTTCTGATTCGGTCTCCCAGGTTACTCGTGCTGGTGAGCCTTCTCACACGCTTGCTGGCCTCACGTAGGTTTTCTCTGGGGAAGCGTCCGTTCAGGCCCGTTGCCCGTCTGAACTGGGTTAATTTTCTTCTTAGTACTGAGCTGTAGGAGCTTTGTACATTCTGGATAAGTCTTGTATTAGATACGTGTTTTGCAAGTATTTTCTCCAAGCCTCTTGTGTTTTCATTTCTTAGCATCATCTCCAAAGTGCAGGAGTTTTAAAAGTTTTGGTGAAGGGGCGCCTGGGGGGCTCAGTGGGTTAAGTCTCTGCCTTTGGCTCAAGTCATGATCTCAGGGTCCTGGGATCGAGCCCCACATCGGGCTCTCTGCTCAGCGGGGAGTCTGCTTCCTCCTCTCTCTGCCTGTCTCTCTGCCTACTTGTGATCTGTCAAATAAATAATCTTAAAAAAACAAAACAAAACAAAACAAAAAAAAAACCTCCTTGCCTTGTTCCCACTTTTCCAAGGGAAGCATCTGGTCTTTCACCGTTAAATGTGATGTGAGCTGTGGGTTTTGGAAGCTGGAGGAAGTGTTCCTCTATCCCTAATTGTTGGAATCCTTATGAATGGGTGTTGGGTTGTGTCAAATGTTTGTGTCTTTTTTTTTTTAAGATTTTTATTTATTTAACAGAGAGAGAGATCACAAGTAGGCAGAGAGGCAGGCAGAGGCAGGGGAGCAGGGAGTAGTCTTCCTGCTGAGCAGAGAGCCAGAGGTGGGGCTTGATCCCAGGACCCTGGGACCATGACCTGAGCTGAAGGCAGATGCTTAACCCACTGAGCCACCCAGGCGCCCCTCAAATGCTTTTTCTGCATCTATTAAAATGACCGGGTAGTTTTTGTACCTTACTTTACTAATACGGTGTATGACGGTAACTTTTGGACGTTAAACCAACCTCACACTCCTGGGATAAATCCTACTTGGTCACAACATACCAGCCTTTTTGTAGGTTGCTGAATTGTTTGCTAATGTTTTGTGAATTTTTGCATTGTATTATAGACATTAGTCTGTAGCTTCTTGCGATGTCTTTGTCTCATTTTGGTATCAGGTTAATGCTGGCCTCATACAATGAACTGGGGAGTGTTTCCTCGTTTACTATTTTCTGAAAAAGTTTGTGAAGAATTCGTGTTAATTGTTCTTTAAATTTTTGGTGTAATTCACCAGTAAAAGGCTGGACTTTCTGGGTGGGGGGGATGGAAAACAGAGAAAGGTTTTCAAGTCACTATTCCAATTTCCTTACAGACATATTCATATTTTCTGTTTCTTCTTGCATCAGATAAAAGTTTTGGAAATTTGTATCTTTTTAAGAATGTGTCCATTTCAGGGGAGCCTGGGTGGCTCAGTGGTTAAGCATCTGCCTTCCACTCTGGTCATGATCCCAGAATCCTGGGATCGAGCACCACATCAGGCTCCTTGCTTGGCAAGAAGCCTGCTTCTCCCTCTCTCACTCTCCCTGCTTGTGCGCTCTCTGTGTGTCAAATAAATAACTTTTATTTTTTAAAAGATTTTGTTTTTGGCTTTGAAGTACAGCCTGTTGGGCCAGCAGCAGCAGCACCCCTGGGGAGATGCGGGAAGGTCAGAACCCCAGAGTCAGAGTCTGCATTCTTTTTTTTTTTAAAGATTTTATTTATTTATTTGACAGAGAGAAATCACAAGTAGACAGAGAGGCAGACAGAGAGAGAGAGAGAGGGAAGCAGGCTCCCCGCTGAGCAGAGAGCCCGATGTGGGACTTGATCCCAGGACTCTGAGATCATGACCTGAGCCGAAGGCAGCGGCTTAACCCACTGAGCCACCCAGGCGCCCCAGAGTCTGCATTCTAAGAAGATCTGCAGGTGTCTCCCAGCACACAAGGATCCGCCAAGCACAGGCATGGGGCTCTTGGTTTGCTTTTCTGGTATCTTTCCGCCACCTGTTTTGTTTTTTGCTCATATTCTGGCAGATTTCCACCACTTTGTCCTTCCAGATTACTTACTCAGGTTTTGTCAGCAACAATGTTTCTCACTTCCAGGAGCCTCGCCTGTTGGTTTTCTCCTACAGCAATCTGTTCTCTAGTGGATGGGACAAGTCCTTGAATCTCTCCGGGCATTTAACCCCACTGACCCTGGTTTCAGGGGCCCTGCTCTCCTTGCTGACGCGGGTCTCTCTCCTCCAGCCGCTGCTTTCCTCTACCCGAGTCAGCCTCCGTCGAACCCTCTTGGGTCAGAAGGACTGGGCTAGGCTTTCCCAGGCGCTGCTGGCAGCCTGTCTGCTGTTGGCCCGGCCGTCTCTCCCCCAGCCGTACAGGCTGCAGGACCTCTGGGCCAGTGGGGGCAGCTACCCCAGGCTGCCCAGTCCCGAAAGGCTAGGCTGAAGGGCTGTGGCGCACATGGAGCCGAGCGGTCAGGAAGGACTTGCCCTCCGCCCAAAGAACCCCTGCTGGGAGGGGTCTGGGAACGTGGGCCGTCAGATGGGCCTGGGGTCTGGGTTGGGCCCACCCCGGTGGCAGGGAGGACCCTGCGCTGGGGGCAGCGGAGCGGACAGCCCCCAGCCAGACGCATCTGTGCAACTGTCAACCTTTGCATGGGGATGGATCAACGGGATGCTAATGCTGGGCACACTCACGATCGACAGGGAGGTCAGGAGCCCCTGGGGGCGGGCAGCAGGCCACTGACTGCCAGGCGGGGCCTCTGGTCACTTACACAGACGTTCTCATCCCCTGCAGGGCTGCTGGAAAGAGCCCAAGCCTGAGGACTCGAGACAGCCAGACCTCAAGGACCGTTAGCTGCAGCCACGGTCAGCAGCCTGGGTGCAATCCAGGGGCCGCACACTTAGGGTGCAGAAGCCAGCCGGTCTGCTCTGCACCCGACCGAGGAGACTTAAGATCATGCCAGCAGATGGGAGGGGAGCTGGGGTCAGGCTGTGGGAGTGGGTGCCCGGGGCGTCCGACAAGGGACGCAGGATCACCAGAGAGGGATGATTCTGCCTTTGGGAGCTTCCTCCCGAGATGCTGGCTTCGAACCTTCACAGGGACCCGCAGGACCAGGCTGGGACTGGCCAGGAGAGGGAAGCGGAGAAGCCACCGCTGTCGCAGCAGAGCGACAACACGACAGGAGACGCAGGGGAGCCGGCACGCCGGATGGATGGGCACCTTCAGAGACCCAGACGTGAACCCCGGACGCGAGGGCTACTAGCTCTGGCAGGGTCCCCGTGACCAGCTGACTGGCTATCTAGAGTTTGGGGCCCCGGGGGGAGTCACACAGACCAAACTACGGAAAGCCGCCATGCCAGCGGCTGCGGGCTGATGTCCCCGAGAAACATCACCAGAGCCTGCACAGAGACACCAGTGAGAGCAACCCCAGGCAAAGAAGAACGTGGCTCTGCAGAACTCAGGACAGGAGTGGTCAGGAAATTTCTAAATTCTGAGACCTGGAAGGATGAAAGGTTCCAAGCTAAAACTGTGGGCAGGAGGGAAGAAAAGGGACTGAAGGCCCCAACTAGGAGCTTAGACCCGCACCCCACCCCCTTCAGGGAGCTCCCTCCACAGGTCCCACAGTCAGACAGGGGCCTGGGAAGGGACGCCTCTCCCCCCACAGCCAGACCTGGGCCAGGGGGAGGGGCCAGGCACCAAAAACCACCCCTGCTCCAGGCTGCAGAGAGAAGGGGAGTCGCCCAGCCCTGCTCCCCACACTTGTCCCTGGCCAACGCGACCTCCAGTCTCCACCTGGGCCCTGCCTGCCAGGTGCTGGGACAGGTCTGGACAGGGATCCTGCCCTTGGGCTGTGGCCTGGGAATCCAGGCTTCCAGGACAGACCCAGGCGAAGGACGGGGGACCTCTCACTACAAGGGGACGGTCACTGTGATAACCAACATGGAGACAATGACTTTCTATGGGTCACACCACTACAACAGTATTAGCCTGGGAGCAACTCCAACGGGGATTTCCAGTCCCACTCAGCTTGGATGAGGAACAGGCCAGGGGCCTGCGCCCTGACATTCCGAGGACTGCGAACCCCAGACCTGAGAGAGACACAGAGGATTCCCCAGGGCGGGCCTCTCCCAGTGCCCCTCCGTGCCACCTCCCAGGGCGCTGCGGCCAAGGAGCTGCCCCCTCCCTCCTCCTCCAGCAACTGAACCCTGTCACGGCCCAGCCCCCACCTTCCCACCAGCCCCGACCCACACACAGCCGGCTCACCTACAGCTGGGTCCTCTCAGCTTCCCCTGGACGCCTCAGCTCCCTGGCCCCGTCTGCGGTGGGTTGGGGCTGCTGAGCTTTAGGAGCTTCCGCCCACGACCCAGTGGGCCCAAGGCCCGCGGCCTCCCGTGGCGGTTCATCAAGCTGAGCTGTAACCACCCAGGGAGCTCCATCCCCCGGCCAGCTTGCCAGTAGCTTGCGACAACCTGGGCGCTCACGCTCCTCCCGGGTTCCCGGCAGGGAGGGCACAGCCTCCAGTAACGCGCCCACAGCCCCGCACCGCACCCCAGCACCCTGACCGAGGCCGGGGGAAACCCACAGGCCCTGGCCCTGAGCCACTGCCTGGCCTTGCTGCTCCCAGGCCCCGGGCCTGCTTTCCTTCCCCTCCAGAGAGCAACACAGAGGCCCCACCCTCCCGACTGACGTGGAGGGCAGCATGCACTGGCCCGGCCGCCAAACCCGGAGCCGGCCCACGGCTCCCCCTCCTCCCCAGGGCAGCCCGCACCCCTGCCCAAGCTGTACTTTCCCCAGGGGGAGGACTTCTCCAGGCCCCAGGCGGGGTTCAGATGTGGCGGCCTCCTCCAGCAGCTTGTGGGCCCCTAGACCTGTCCAGGCACCCCACCTGGGCACGAGGGCAGGGCCACGCCCCAAGCCCAGAGGAGGACTTTGCTTCCACCCGGGCTCTGCCAGCCCTTTGCAAACCTCAGAACTGAAGCGTGTGACTCGGGACCCTTCTCCACAGGCCAGCAGGGGCCCGGCCAGAGGCGGGTGGGCCAGGTCAGGGGTCCCGCCCACAGCTGCCGCTCCTCCCCTCCGCAGCTAAGGACGCTGCCGCCCCTTTCCTACGCCAGCCGGAAACACTACTGCGAAACAGCTCGCTTTGAAGGACGCGGTTTATTTTAGATTCCTCACGCCTCTACGTCCCGTTTCCAACACCGCGCGGCGGGGCAGGAGCAGCCGCCCTGGGGCAGCGGGGCTCGCAGCTCACAGGATCGTGGGGCGCCACCGGACCGGGAATGCGAGGAGGGCCCCGCAGTGCTTTCTCACGGGGCTGCGTCCCCCGGCCCACTGCGCACCCTCCCCGCCACGCTGTCCCTCGGGCTACCTTTCCAGCCTCGAATCCCAGACCACCCGTCACACCACTGACCTCCCCACGGAGGACTGCCGGACTCCCGCGTGTCCCCCGGGGTGGGGCCGGGGAGGAGGGCGCCTTTCCAATAAACTCAGGACGCGCTGATGCGTCCCCGGCCCGGCGAGCGCGGTTTCTGAGCGGCGCGTGTCGGAACGGCAAGCCGGGGGCCCCGGCTCCGTGCCGGCCGGGGAGCGAGAGGCCGCACGCCGAGCTGCGGCTGCACCTGCTCGGGGCGGCCCAGGGATCCCCTCGTGCCCCCGCCCAGCTCTTCCCCACGGTCTCCGGGCGGCCTGGGCCAAGCCCGCGGGTCCGCCACCTGGGGGTGGGCCCAGAACCTGCCCCCCCCCGCGCCCGCCCCCCGGCCCAGCGCGCAGGGCAGGGCCCCCGCCGACCGCCCGTGCGGGCAGGGATGCGCTCGGGCACCGCCGGCCCCCGAGCTGGGTGCGGGGACAGAGCCGCGGCGGCGGCCTCTAGGAGGCAGGGGGACCGACGGCACGAGCGCCGCCCTGGGGCAGGCTCAGCCACGGGGCCGCGCGGGAGGCCCACGCGGAAGGGCCGCAGCCGGACTGCGGGGCCGCCTTCCACCCGCCCCGCGCAGGACCCGGAGCCCCGCAGACCCTCCTCGGAGACGCGCGTGCGCACAGCGGGCTGCGCGGGTGGCCAGCGCGCCCCGAGGACGGACCCGAGAGCCTCCGCCGCGGCTCACCTAGCTCTGGGCGGGGCAGTCCGGCCGCGACCGGGAGTCGAGCCCCGCAGCAGGGGGCGCCGGGCGGCGAGCTGGGCGCAGGCGCGGGCCGGCTAACGTGGAGGGCGTGAGGTCACGGCGCACGGGCGGTCGTGCGCCGGCGCAGTAGGACGTAAACACAGGCGCGCGCCGGGGCCCCGCGGGGTGGACGCAGGCGCAGTGGGGCGAGGGGGGGGGCGCGGCGCAGGCGCACCGGCCGCGCTCGCGATGGGCGGGGTGTTGACGGCGCCGCGATGGCTGCCCGCGGGTGTCGGACCCGCGAAGCCCCGGGCCCCTCTCCGAGCCCGGCCTCCTGACGCCGCCCGTGGGCGGGGCCGCCCCCGCCGCGGTCATGTACCCGCCGCCGCCGCCGCCGCCGGCGCCGCATCGGGATTTCGTCTCGGTGACGCTGAGCGCCGGCCGGACCTACGACGGCAGCAAAAGCTGGCGGCGGCGCTCGTGCTGGAGGGTGAGGCGCCGGGGCGCGGGGCCGCGGGGAGCCGGGCCGGGGCGCGCGGGGCCGGCCTGCGGCCGTCTGTCTGGGGGCCCGGGCTCTGCGGCGTGGGGGCGGCGCGCCGTGCCCCGCGCCGGGAGCCGTCGGTCGGGGCGGCGAGGCGGGAGCCCCGCCCGGGTCCGCGCCGGAGTGTCCCCGGCGGCCTCGGGCTGCAGCGCGTCCGACCCCCCGACGTCTGGGCAGAGGCGAGGTCCCGCCGGCGGCCGGAGCCGGAGCCGTAGTCGGAGCCGCCGCGCGCCCGCTGCGGACGTCTGTGCTCTGCCCGCGCGGCGGCTCGTCCGTCCCGGCCGGGAGGGCACCTCCCGCGGGGCAGACCCCGGGCCTGGGGAGCGCCTGGCCGCGCGGGGCTGGCGGCGGGTGGGGAGGTCCGCGGTCGGGTCGCTCTCGGTTGGGAGCCTCAGTGCCCTTCCCTCGCTCAGAAGTGGAAGCAGCTGTCGAGATTGCAGCGCAACGCGCTCGTCTTCTTGCTCGCGCTCCTGACGCTCTGCGGGCTCCTGTCCTACGCCAGCGTGGCTGACCAGTGGCGAGGTACCGGCTCCACGTGCGCCTGGCCGGGGTCTGCGTGTGTCCCCCAGGGCTGGCCGGGCGGAAGCGGGAGGTCGAGGGGCAGAGCGCTGGCGGCTGCGGGGCTGGCAGGTGGCTGTGCGGTTCCCGTTGTGGGACTGCTTCCTCGGCGCCTGGCTGAGTCCCAGCACCTCCACGCCCTGTGCGTCGCAGAGAAATCGAGGTCCGGAGGTCGCAGGCCCGGTGCAGACGCGTCCGGGGAACTCGCGCACAGGTCTTACCCAGGGTCCGGAACGGCCCCCGGGGCGGAGTCCTGGGGAGCGTGTGGGGAAGCCTGGTGACTCTCTGTCGGGGCCCTGGCCTGCCGCGGGAGGGCTGCGGAGCCGCTGCGGGGGTGCTCCAGCCAGTGGCCCGCTCGCTACCCTTTGTGGTTCCTGGAAGGGAAGAGCGGAAGGCCACGGAGTTGTGGGGCGTGGGTTGGGGCGAAGGATCGGAGCTGCCGAGGGCTCTCAGAAAGGCTTGATTTCCTCTGGCGTCGCTGGATTCGTTTCCGGGGCTTTCCCCGGGGCTCCTTCCATGAGGCGTCTCGCCTGTCTCCTCGGGCTGCGCGACGCACTCGGGGTCTCCTCCAGGCCGCGTGGGCTGCTGGGGATAAAACCGCCTCTGTCTTGTTTAGCCGGGAACGGGCGGTCGGCGCAAGAGCGGAAGATGAGACCGGCGGACCCGCCGGTCCTGCCAGCTCCTGGGAAAGCAGAGGACCTCCCGGGCCTCTCACCACAGGTACTTCGGGTGACCTGCACGTGGGGTCGTCCCCGGGCCCTGTCCCGCAGCATTTCGGGTAGACGGGGAAGGCGTGTCTCTGTCCCCATCTGTGTGACGTCCGAGCCTTACGCTCCTTGTGCTGGGCCGGTGGGATGACCCTTGGGGCGGGAAAGAGGAATACTCTCTGCTTCGTTCTCCTGGAACGCCTGCTGGCGGCAGGTCCCGGGTCTGCTGGTGAGCAGAACAGACCCGTCCCTTGCCTCGAGGCGCTGCGGGCTGGCAGGGGTGGGCGGGAGACCCTCCTGGGAGGAGAGAGCAGTCACCACCGGGAGGGGTAAGGCTGGCGCGGGTCCCGCGGTCGGCGAAGCCGCTGGGAGAGTCTGCGGGTTTCGGGTAGGGTCAGGAGAGCTGGGCTTGGGTGGGATGAAAGTGCCCAAGGCCCGGGGATCTGGGATTGCTCGGGGACTTGAAGCTTCAGCGGGTCTGGACGGGGCAGGGGGCCGGGATCAGTCCAGGCCGGGCCCTACGGGGCTGCCCTGGGGAGCCGCAGGAGGCCACGCTCCAAACTGTCTCATTCGGGAGCTGTGGGTGAAACAGCGGGTGTTCTGCCTCGTAGGGAGGACAGGCGGGCGTTTCCTTTACTTCTGCTGGTCCCTCCCCCGCACACGGTCTCTGCCCTAACGGTTGGGAAGGCAGAGCCAGCCTGGCGTGTTTCCCCACGGAGGGACACGTTTCCAGAGGTGTTTCGGGAGGTCCGTGATCCAGTGTCTGGTGTCCAGCAGGGGCCTGGACGGTAAGGGGTTCATATGCATACCTCCCCTGGTCCAGGCCTGGGGGCTGGGAGCCCCTGGTGGAGGCCGCTTGGACTTGGTCTCTTGCTCGGCCTCCAGCACTGGTCCCCCAGACCTGGGTCAGCCTCGGTGCTCTGTTTTGGCCAGACCCCCTTCTCCTGGCCACGTCACTCGTGAACGTCGTCACAGATCCCATGGACACTGAGAAGCAGAGGTTTTTCCCGATTCCCGGGGGGCCTTCCTCCCGTCCTCTGGGGGAGGCGCCTCGTCCCGCCCTCCGTCGAGCACTGGCTGCTCCCAGCCCCGGTGCTCCGTCCCTGGACCCGGCGCCCTGCCCTCGCCACAGCATCCCGAGGGTGAAGCACGGGAGTCCTGGGGCACGGGCCCACGGCCGCATTCTCTCTGCGGCTCCATCCGCGGGGGCGTGGTCCTGACCCTCTCTCGCTACCTTTAGGGTCTGTGACCGCCCGGGAGCATCCCGGACCAGGAGTCCAACCCGCCATCCAGGGCTGCGCCAGCCCAGCCCGGTGGCACATCTCCAGCCCTGTCGGCCAGGGCCGGGGGGTGGCGAGTCGGGATCTCCCGGCCAAATCTGCGTGTTGTGACGAGAGGCAAAAGGGGTTTCCTCTGGGGCCGTGTGCTGCCGGCCGGTTCACACACTGCATGGGGTTGGGCCTGATCGGGGAGCGTCCCGGGGGGAAAGGAAGGGCAGCTCCCAGGCAGTTGAGCTGTTTTCACGGGTGACTCTTGTTTTTATCTAGAAGCCTCAAAGGCACTTCCGACGGGGACCTCCCAATCTGCAGATTCGAGCCCCCGGTAAAGGCTCTGAGGGCAGGAGGCAGGACGATACCAAGTGGAGGGACGAGGCAGTGGGTGACGCTCGCCGGGAAGAAAACACGCGGAGAACGGTGGTCAGGTACGAGGGGCGTCAGACGGGGCTGGACGTGCAGAAACGCTGAGGCCCGTGTGTCTGGCGTTTTCTGAAAACCAAAGAGGAGGAGGGTGAGCGCAATGTCTGAGGTACGTGTTGCTCTCAGAGCAGGCGGGTCCAGAGCCGGACCCGGTTCCGGGTAGGGGGGGGGCGGGGGGAGTGGGGGGCGGACCCAGCCCCAGCCCCAGCCCCAGGCTGCTCCTGCTCGGCCTGCCCGGAGTGGCGGGCAGCAGGGAGCCCCGCCGGGTGGCCGGGACCTGGGGGCGTTTCTGTCTCCCCCTCGGGCTGGCCGACCGCTCTTCCTCCTCTCCCTGCAGCTGGAGGGGAGCGGTGATTGAGCCGCCGGCGCCGGGCACCGAACTTCCTTCGAGGAAGGCGGAGGCGCCCCCCAGACCTTCCTCCCAGGCCCCCAGGATTCAGAACCAGGCAGGTAAGACCGCACCTGCACCCTGTTGTGCCTCACCTGGACGTTCTGACGAGAAGGGCCGGTGGACGCCCAGAGGGCGAGCACCTGCCGTCCTTCCGAGTGCTGGTCCCCTGTGATGCCCGGGCAGGCCGCAGAGCTCTCGAGAGCCCGGCGGTGACACGGGGCTCCTTGGCGGCCCATCCCTGCAGCCCCCGGCCGCCCGCGTGGGTGAGAGACTCGCTTCCCAGCCTGCGTCTGCGCCACGGGGGGCTGGGGGGGCGTCGCCTGGGGAACGTGGAGACGCAGCCACCCCTCTGCGTCTCCCCCCAGGCCCGACGGGTCCCAGCAGGTCTGGGCGGTCCGACGCGGTGGCGCCGGGGTGGAGGGCCTTCTGGGCGCAGGTGTGTCGGGAGCCCCGTGCAGCCTGTCTGCTTCGGTTCTCACGGCGCCCTCTGGGGTCGCCTGTGGGTCGTATCCCCGTTCCACGGATCGGAGAGCTGCGGTGCGGCCAGTCGCGGCCAGGGCCACGGGCCTCGTGGAGTGGGGGCTCGCGCCAGGTCAGCGAGTCTGGGGCCCAGGCTGTGACCCTCTGGTCCCGATTGCTGTTGCCTCTGAAGGAGGGGGACGCGTGGGGGACACCGGGCAATCGTGTGGCTTAGAGGACAGACGGCAGCGCCGCGGGTGTTAACACGGACGGGCCTCAGACCGCACCGGGCGCCCACGTGCCGCCATCGACACACACGGTTGTGTCCATGCGGCGCCTCCGTCACCGGTGCCCCGTCCTCCCCGGCTTGGAGAGCAGAAACCTCGTCCCCCACATGAGTCGCGAGGGCACCCCCGAAGGGCTCCAGGGCAGCCGTGGGTGCACCTGGTCCGCGTTAGTTCCTCCTTGAAAACGCCCGGGGCGGACGAGGTGCGACGGGGCACCCGGGAGATGGGGCGCTCCTGTCCAGGTCCGCAGCCGCCGGCACGCCCGACGCTCCCGAGGCCGAAGGGCACGGCGCAGCCATCAGGCGCTGGCCGTGTGGTCCCCGGGCCCCAGAGCGTCGTGCCCGCCGGGCCCCCGGTGGAGACCGACGGGAGACCACGCTGTCCCGTGCTGGCCCCGGAGGCCTCGCCGCCTTGGCAGCCGCGTCCAGCCGCGAGGACCCGACCTTGGGCGCTGTCCCCTGCTGCTCCCCAACCCCGTTCCGTGTGGGGCTACAGAGGGGCTCCGTCTGAACCCTGACCGGTCCCGGTCCCGGCGACCTGCGCTCTCCCCTCCAGCCTCCCCGAACGAGCGCCAGAGGGCCGTGATCGACGCCTTCCGCCACGCGTGGGCCGGATACCGCAAGTTTGCCTGGGGCCACGACGAGCTGAAACCCGTGTCCAGGTCCTTCAGCGAGTGGTTTGGCCTGGGCCTGACGCTGATCGACGCCCTGGACACCATGTGGATTTTGGGTCTGAAAAAAGGTATCCGCTCCTTCCCTCGCACGCGGCCAAGTTCTCCTGGGGCGACTCTCGAGGGAGCAGCTGTGGGCGGGGGCGGGGGATGAGGCCACTGTTCCCGTCTGGCGCGGGCTCCCTTCTCGTGGGGGCAGGGTCCGACGCTCTGGGCCTGGGTGGCGGCTTTCCCGCCTGACGTCCTTTGTCCAGGGCCCGTTCCGGCCGGTTCCCCTGTCGCAGCCGGAGGGGGCCCTGTGGCGGGAGGCGACAGGTGATGCCACGTCTCTCTGTCACGTCCCCCTTACGCCACGCTGATCGGGTGGCACGGGGTCACGCGTCGTCGGTTGTTTCTGAGCCGGGACTTCAGAGGCATGTTTTAAGTCGCCTGAGGAGGCCCGAGACACGCCCCGAATCACTCAGCCTGGCCCTTTGTGCCGGGATCGTCCCCCGGCGACGGCCTGTGCTCGCGCGCGCCAGCGGGCTCCCTTTCTCTGCGTGCCTGAAGTCGCGGGGGCTCCTCCCATCGCCCTGGCACCAGACGCGGCGAGCCTGCGGGAGAGAGAGAGACGCGGGAATGCACGGGGCCCCCGCGCGAGAGGTCACGGGGGCACGCTGAGACTCCCTATCCGCTCCCCTCCCTTCCCCACACTGTTCCGTGTCACAGAGTTTGAAGAGGCCAGGAAGTGGGTGTCTAAGAAGCTGCGGTTCCAGAAGGACGTGGACGTCAACCTGTTTGAGAGCACGATCCGCATCCTGGGCGGGCTTCTGAGCGCCTACCACCTGTCCGGGGACGACCTCTTCCTGAAGAAGGCCGTGAGCGTCCCGGCGCCCGCGGGGAGGAGAGGCCCGAGCCAGCGTGGGCGTGCGAGCGGCTGTCGCTCGGCTCCCGGGGTCCGGGGAGGGGTGGGGAGGGGTGCGGGGGCGCGGGGCGGGGGTCCGTCCCCGGTGCTCCAGCTCGTGTGCTGGAGCCTCGTTGGCGCACACGCGCGTGAGCCCTGCGTGTCGCCCCGCCGCTTGCAGGGACCTTCTCTCCGAGCTCCCCGGGGCGGGCCAGCTTGGTGTGGTGGCCATGGAACGTGGAGGCCCCGCGGGGCCGGTAAAGTCCCCTGTCCGTCCGCGTGACTGGACAGAAACGGGGGATGGGTCAGCACGGCGGGACGGAGGCGACGGCCGCCGTGCGGCAGGGAAGCTTGACTGCTCGCTGTGCTGTGTGTCAGGAGGATTTTGGGAATCGGCTCATGCCTGCGTTCCAGACGCCCTCCAAGATCCCGTACTCCGACGTGAACATCGGCACCGGGGCCGCCCACCCGCCCCGCTGGACCTCGGACAGCACGGTGGCCGAGGTCACGAGCATCCAGCTGGAGTTCCGGGAGCTCTCGCGCCTCACGGGCAATAAGAAGTTTCAGGTACGGAGAGGCCGGGCCGCCCCGAGATGCCCCGAGACGCCCCGAGATGCCCCGTCTCGTTTCCTCTCCCGTTCCCCGCGGTTCGTTAGCAGATCCCGCTTTGCCAGGGACGACAGAGGCCGGGGCGTCGGGTCGGCACCTGGGACCTGAGTCCTCGCCCCGGCCCTGCCCTGCAGTAGGCCCGTGTCCTCAGGGTCCCAGCCGCCCGCCTCCCACGTGCCGCGGGGTCGGGGGCAGCAGCGCCCGCGGGGAGGGGCGTCCGGTCAGGTCGGCACAAGGCAGGAGGAAGGGAGCTGCGCTGGGGCCTTCCTGACCCGCGCCCCCGTCATGGGCCCTTGTCGTCAGCGAGTCCCCAGCCCCGCCTGGCGGAGCTGCTGTCCTCGCGGGGGGGGGGGGGGGTTCCGGACTCGGCACAGCGTGCTGGCGGTTCTCCCCTCGTTCAGAGCAACGGAGGCGTGATCGGAGTGTAATGGCGACTCTTCACGTGTCCGTGGCCCTGCGTTCCCCCTCCCCCACCGTGCCGCCGTGGGCGAGCTCTGACGCCTGCTCGACATCCCCCCGTCGGAAGCGGGCCGCAGCCGCGAGCGCTGTGCCCCGTGCGTGTGTGGCGGTGGGGGCTCTCGGTTCTGGTCGTCCCGCACGGTGAAGTTCTGCGGCCCGGGCTGCCCGCGTCGGGCTTGGTCGCCACGGGGGCCGTCCGCATCCACGTGGAAGGCGCCCACGGCTTACGTCTGTGTCGTGGCACGCGTCCCACGTGTCCCTTCCCGCCCCCAGCGGTACCCCGCCGTGTGGACGGGGCATTAGCCGTCTAGGTGTCGGCCGGCCCTGCCCGTCGGGTTGTCTCCGACGTGGGTGTCGCGAGAGGCGCGCCCCCAGGAGCAGGTTCCCGCCACGCTCGGGCCCCGGCTCTTGCGTGGCCGCTGGCGCGTTGTCGGTGGGCCTGCTTCGGGTGGCCGCGGACCTGACCTCTGGGCGCGGCATTCTCCGAATGCTCGCTGGCCCCGTGTGTGTCCTGGGGAGACGGGCGTGCGGGGCCCTCCCTGCCTGTCCACGGCATGGCGGCCGTCCCGTTGTCGGCGCCTGGTCCAGCCGCTCCGCACGTGTCCTCCAGCTCCTGGGGCGTCAGCCGGGCGCCTGCCCGATGCCGGGTCTCCGTGGTGGCCGGCGACCCGAGAGGACTCTGTGGGTGGGTGTGGGCGCGTACGTCTGGCGGAGCCCAGGAAACGGCTCCCCGCGTGGGCTCCTGGGCACGGTGAACGAACGCACACGAAGCCGGGGAGCGGAGGTGTGGGGGGCCGCGGGGGCCCGGCAGGGAGCTCACAGCAGCCCGGGTGGGTCGGCTCTCGAAGGGGGTGCACAGGAGCTTCCCGGGGCCGGAGAGCCGCGAGGCCGGGCGCGGAAGCCGACGTGCCTGCCTTCCCTCCAGCCAGCGGGAGCAGCTGGGCACGCCTGGGCAGGGGGTCAATGGGGGCCAGGCCCGCGGCCATGGGACACGGCCCTCCTCCACCCCCGCCGTCTGCAAGATGAGTGGGGCCCTCGGGGCGGCCATGCGTGCGGGCACGGACCGGGTCGCCGTGGGGCCTGAGCTCGTCTCGGAAGCCGCTGTCGGGGGCAGCTGGGCGAGGGGTGCCGTGGGCCGGGACGGCGGCCTGCTCCCTCCTTGGCGGGGAGCGCGTCCGTCCCGTGGGGGGAGCCGACGCAGCCCCTCTGTGCGGCCCGCCCGCCCCCCTCGCTCACGCCCGCCCTCCCG
This sequence comes from Meles meles, assembly GCF_922984935.1. NCBI lineage: Eukaryota > Metazoa > Chordata > Mammalia > Carnivora > Mustelidae > Meles > Meles meles. The sequence goes on from NC_060076.1 coordinate 749,593, forward strand.
TGGTCTGCCGCAGGAGGCCGCGGAGGAGGTGACGCGGCGTGTGCACGCGCTGTCGGGGAAGAAGGACGGGCTGGTGCCCATGTTCATCAACACGCACAGCGGCCTCTTCACCCACGTGGGCGTGTTCACCTTGGGCGCCCGGGCCGACAGCTACTACGAGTATCTGCTCAAGCAGTGGGTCCAGGGCGGAAAGAAGGAGACCCAGTGAGGCCGGTTCTGCTGCGTGGCGGGGGCGGGCTCCCCGCGGCTCCCCTCGTCCCGGGTTCCCGGTCGGGCAGCCGCCGTGCCGGCCCGCACTCGGCCCCCTCCGCGAGGAGCGTTTCCTCCAGGCACAGCCTTCGTGTCCAGGAGGAGGGGACCTGGCTGGTCGCCGAGGCCCGTGCTCCCCGGCGCCAGGCGGGGCCCGGGGTCGGGGCCTGTCCGAGGGGCCCCCAGCTCACCGGCTGCGCGGTCCCCCTCGCGGTTGCGGAGGCCACCGTGCGCAGGCGCCCCCCAGCAGAGGGCGGCCGGGCCGCCTGGGCTGCACCCTGCAGCGTGGAAGGCAGAACCGCCCCCCCGGGAGGGACCTGGAAACCCTCGGCGATGGAGCCTGGGGCCGACGCCTTGCAGAGACGGGGCGTCACAGCGGGAGTCGGTGGGGACGTCGGGGTCCTGGGGCTGTGCAGAGGCCGGTCTCGGGCCGTCCCTCGGGGCGCCTGAGAGGAACGTCCCCAGCTCCGGGCCAGCCTGGCGCCGCCTCAGACGGGGCCGGGGCTCTGGGCCGCTAGCGTGTGCTCGGTGGTTCACGGCCGTGCGGCCGCTCCTGGGTGCCGGGGCGAGGGGGCCGTGCGCCCGGCTGGTCCCGAGCTGACGGGGCCTGGCGCCCTGCCCAGGTTGCTGGAAGACTACCTGGAAGCCATCGAGGGAATCCGAAGGCACCTGCTGCGCAGGTCTGAGCCCGGGAAGCTCACCTTCGTCGGGGAGCTCGCCCACGGCCGGTTCAGCGCCAAGATGGTGAGAGCCCACACGGGCCAGCCTGGGCAGGCGGGGCTTCAGCCACCCGCCCCCCCCCCCCCCCCCCGCGGGTGGGGTCCTGAGCTGCCACGGGTTTGTGAGCCAGGACGCGCAGAGAGTCCCGAAGTTCTGGCCGTGGGCGTGCGCCTGGGTCGCGTGGCCTGGGGTGGGATGGAGGCGGCAGGGGGAACTGAGGGGGACCCGAGGTCTGCACTGAGTCCCTGGCTGCTCCCCCGGGTCCCGTGCGCCGCCCCCCCCGCTCCCCCCCGCTTCCCAGGGACCCTCCCTCTCCCCTGGGCCCTGGGCCCAGCTCCTGGTCTTGTGCACCAGCGCTGCGGCAGCCCGTCGGTGGGGGAGGGGGAGACCTGGGTCAGCGTCTGCTCCCCCAGGAGGGAGGGTCTTTCCCCCCGCCTCTGCCCCGCCTCTCCCCTGCTCACGTGGAGCGTCACGTGCTGGGCCTGTGCTGGAGTCCTCGCTGATTCCTGGGGACACGGGAGGCGCCGTCCCCGGGGTCGCGGCCCCCCCCACGCGGCCACAGGGCCCGCCGTGGTGAGGACCCGCTGGTTTCAGGACCACCTGGTCTGCTTCCTGCCGGGGACGCTGGCTCTGGGTGCCCACCACGGCCTGCCCGCCGACCACATGGAGCTGGCGCGGGCGCTCATGGACACCTGCTACCAGATGAACCGCCAGATGGAGACCGGGCTGAGCCCCGAAATCGTGCACTTTAACCTGTACCCCCAGAACGACCGCAAGGACGTGCAGGTCAAGGTGAGCCGGGGCCGGGCTCTGGGTGTGGGGGCGCCGTCGGGGCCGCGTCTGAGCTCGGCCCGTGTCTCCCCCGCCCCTCTCCCCACCCCCAGCCGGCCGACAGACACAACCTGCTGCGGCCCGAGACCGTGGAGAGTCTGTTCTACCTGCACCGCCTCACGGGGGACCCCAAGTACCAGGACTGGGGCTGGGAGATCCTGCAGAGCTTCAACACGTACACACGGGTGAGCCGCCTGCCCGCCGCCCCGCCGGCCCCCTCGCCGCGGCCTCTGGAGTCGGGGGCACCTGGGGCTCTGGGGCTGGGGTGTCCCTTGGTCCCGTCCCAAGGCCCGAGCCCGTGTGGGGAGCCGGCTGTGGCCGCAGCCCGGACGTCGCCGTCTCGGCCCTGTGCAGGTCCCTTCGGGCGGTTACTCCTCCATCAGCAACGTCCAGGACCCCCTCAACCCCCAGCCCAGGGACAAGATGGAGAGCTTCTTTCTGGGGGAGACGCTTAAGTACCTGTACCTGCTCTTCTCGGACGACCCGAGCCTGCTCAGCCTGGACGCCTACGTGTTCAACACCGAGGCCCACCCCTTGCCCATCTGGGTCCCGTCGGGCGGGGCGTGACTTCCTCTCGGCCAGTGTCTCAGCCGTGATATGTCCTTGCTGTGATTCATGGCTGTTCTGTCCACTGAGGAGCCGCGTTCCTTCTTCCTGTGAATTTTGAATCATGTTTACATTCCGGATACTCAGTTCTTTTCCTGTCAGCCGGTGCCCAGGCTGTGTGGTCCCGGGTGTCTGGTCATCTCCCCGGGGGTGCACTGGGTCCCCCGACATCGTGGCAGTGGCCAGAGCTGAAGGAACAGCCCAGCCTGTGACTCAGCCGGCGGTCTCAGCTTGCGACGTGCCTGGACCCAAGCGTCTGAGGGCATCTGTGACCTCCTCCGATCGGGGCACCTGGCGGGCTGTGGTGTTTACACGTTGGACTCAGGGATCCTCCCCTAACCCTGGAGGGCCGGGAGGGGCAGGCGGGCGTGCGCGTCCTGCTCCAGGACCACCGGGTGGAACAGACTTTCCCGCCAGCATAAAAGCATTTTGTTTCCCACGTTGGTCAGTGGATCTCTTTCCCGAGTCGTGTTCGTGCAGAAATGCTGTTGTTCCTTGGGACGCCTCGGGCCTCCTTCCAGGGCAATGTTGGTCTCTGTCCCAGGGAGTCCTGCCGTCTTCCGAATGCATGTGACCTGCGTGTGCGGCCAACCTGTCATCGCACAAGCTGCAGTAGTCAGACCGGGGCCAGACGGCGGTCGTCAGCAGCTGCGGAAAGCCACAGTAAACAGTGGGTAACCCATGATGAGGCGCTACCCCGGTTCGTATTTCCTGAACCTTTCTACGGTTTGTTAGCTACAGAGGCTCGTGAAACAGAACATGGATATAGGGGGACAGTCAGGCTAGTCAGAGAAAAAGGGGAGTGGGTGTCCATTGTCCGCAGAGGCCACGGACGTTCCCGTTCTCCCTGGAAACATAAAGAAGCAGCTGGGACCATCACCAGCATTTTTCAGCGACAGTGCCACCAACATCGTAAGGAGAAAACGGCATGGCTAGCCGAATAGAGCACAATTACGTGCTAGAAACCATCCCTAAAGAAGTCTTGTCTTGAGAACTATTTAAAGAAGGCTAAGAACATTCTTAAACGTGCTGCACGAACCGAGAACACGTATGTGGAACTAAGGGAAACCAGAAACGTGTGCACATCCTGAGCGTGTGCATAAAAAGTTATGTAAGGGGACAGGGTCTCAGACTGAAGTTGCAGGCGGGAGATTCGTGAGTGCAGGTCAGTGCCGGCGGAATCGTGCAAAGGCCCAGGGGTAGGACTAGAGCTACACAATGGGAGGATGGGAACAAAAGCACAAAATGCAGTGGACAGAGCCCAGTGACCTCCAGGGTCCCATCCAAGTGGATGACACGTGCTCCAGCGGAGGTCGCAGTGGAGAGCAGGGTCATGAGAATATTCGAGAAATCGCGGAAGGTTTCCAGAATTTGGTGTAAGAAGATACAGATGTACAAACGCAAGAGCTTAGTGACTTCCTTGTAGAATCAGCTCCGAGAGACGTGCAGCAGCGACCGTGTGGAGAGACAGAATCCTGAGCATCATGAGAAACAATGCGTGATGCCCAAGACGTCCTCAGGTCAACAGTCGTTCTCTCCCCAAAGTGATGGGGGTGCCTGGGTATCTCTGTTCGTTACGTGTCCAACTCGTGGGTTTTGCTCAGGTTGCGATCGTACCGAGTTGTGGGATCGAGTCCCAGGTCGGGCCCCCTGCTTGGCGGGGGATCGCCTTGAGATTCTCGCCCCGGCCCCTCTGCCCCATCGCTCACTCTCAAATCTAAAAGAAAAATGCCGTAAGTCTATGGAGTGACATACTTTGATGAAAGAAAAGTTTTCAACCGAAGATTCTGTATACAGCAAAATTGACTCTCCAACCGTGGGAGAATTTAAGATCTTCCCAGAGAAAAGCCGAGGCCCTTGTTGCCAGTCAGCCTGGCGTGTGCGATACGGTCGTGGGCGGCCGTCAGATTGGGAGCGGCAGGGCACTCGGGAGAGAAGGAGGAAGATCTCTGTCAAAGACGGCCGTGGGGAGCCCAACAGCCAGGGTCAGGGTTTGTTCACGACTCCAGCCTTCACCCTATAGGCCTCCGCGACACGCGTCCAGCAGTGACAAGTGTATGTTCAGGGCTGCGGTGTACAATGACAGCCACCTGAAGGGGTAGCTCGGAGCTGCTCCAAGGTCGGGCGTATGTGTGAGTGAGTGGAGTTGGCGTCCGTTGGAAGGACAGTGTTGCCCGCTGAGGGTGCCCCCGTCGTCTCTGCGCCCCGCGAACTGCGTCATCACTGAACATGCGGCGGCAGGTCAGGAGAGGAGGCAAGGCCGTGAGCAGCGCAGAGAACTCGCCAGACCAGCGGACAGCGCGACGGCCCAAGCCACAGCAGGGTCCCCGCCCTTCTGAGGTGCGTGGGGAGCGCTCCCCAGGCTCTGCCAGAGGTCAGGACGCAGAACGAATGTCCTGTGTTTCTAAAAATTGAGAAAATAGTATCTTTGAGCCACAGTGGAATGAAGCTGGAAGTCAGAGGACAAATAAGAGAGAAAACCGGCAAACTCCTAGATCCATGGAAATTAACCAACACGCTCAGTGGGTCAGAGAGGGAAGCAGAAGGGAAATTTTCAGAATTCTGAGATCCGTGAGAGCGAAGGCACAAAATACGGAAGCTCAAATACAAGTTTATAATCTTGAATGCCTGCACGTAAGAGAGAGGGAAGAAACCGAGCTCCCGGTGGCTCGGTCGATGAAACACGAGCCTCCCGATGTCAGGGTCATGAGTTCAGGCCCCACGTTGGGTGCAGAACTTCCTTAAAAAACAATAGTAAAGGAAGGAAGATCTGAGATTAATGCCAAGCTGTGTGCCTTGAGGAGCTGGGAAACAGGAAGCAAACAGCCGAGAGCCGGACGGAGGGAGTTGGGCAGAGGGGTGGGGCAGTGAGACAACGCAGTCCCCAAATCGGAAGTCGGTTCTTTGAAAACTTCAGGGAACCTGATGAATCTTTAAGGTAACAACAAAAAGCAGGAACGCGGATGACTAAAGCCAGAATCATAAGCAGGGGCGTTCCCAGTGACCTTACAGAAATAGAAAAGACCATAAGACACTATGATAAAAAGTTGCACGCCAAGTTTGATAATCTTTTTAAGATGGACAAATTACCTAAGTTAGCTCAAGAGGAGACAAAGGAAACTTCAACAGACGTCGAACAGTCAGACCGAAACGGTAGTTGAGGACGAAGGGAGGCCGGGAGCACGCGGCTTCCCTGTGAGCTTCGCCGGACCTTCCAAGAGTCGGGGCACGGCCGGCGCACCTCCTGGGGCGCATGACTCTCGCTCTCGGGGGTTGTGAATTTGAGCCCCATGCTGGGTGTAGAGACCACTTTAAAAGTCTTTTTAAAAGTAGCGTTTTGAAGAATTAGCACCAATCTTTCTCGGACTTTTCTAGAATGTTGGGAGGAGGGCATGCTCTCATCCGTTCGGTGAGGCCCGTATTACCTTGATACCAAAACCAGGTCCATTTCGATAAAAGAAGCCTACAAACCACAAACACGGGACCGGGCCTGGCTCCCCCAATGTGTGGGCTTTGGATGGAGGGCCAAGACCCAGCTTCGGCCCCCGTGAAGTTGGGAGGAGCGTTTCTGGACCCCCAGACGTACCCGCGTGGTCAGGCCCACCGGGTGTGGCAGGACAGTCGGAATCGGAATGCACCTGTCTGGGTCTTCCTGGTGCCGCCCCGGGCATGGACGCGCTGCCCGGAGGGTTTGGAGGGGAGAACATGGTGAGCCTGCAGTTGGGGTGTTAGTGTCTGGCGCCTGGGCTAGGAGGAGGGAGTGAGAGCAGGACCAGCCTGAGGAGAAACTGCCATCCAGGGGGAAGGAGCTGCGAGTCCTTGTGTCTTGTCCTGGCCTCTACCCTCCAGAGACCACAAAGACCGTGCACGGGCACCTCTCTACTCAACACAGGACAGGCAGCCCTGGGTGCGGGTACGAGGACACAGGAACAGGGCCACGGGAACACGGGGACACGGGAGCTTGGGGACACAGAGACAGGATGGGGACACGGAGACAGAGGGATAGGGACAGGGGGGCAGGGGGGCACAAGGACGGGAACAAGAGGGTAAGCACAAAGGGACCTGACACGGGGACACGGGGACGCAGGGACGGGGACATGAGACGGGGACACAGGGACTGGGACATGGGACAGGGACACAGGGACTGGGACATGGGACAGGGACACAGGGACTAGGACATGGGACAGGGACACAGGGACTAGGACATGGGATGGGGACGCAGAGACGGGAAGGGGGACACAAGGGTGGGCATAGAGGGACAGGGGGACGAGGGCACAGGGTTGGGCACAGAGGGCGAGGGACACGGGGACATGAGGAACACAAGGATACGGGAACAGAGACACAGGGACGGGGACACACGGACACAGGGACAGAGGGGCACGGGCTTGTGGGGACACAGGGCCACAAGGATGGGGACACAGGAACACAGGGATAGGGGCACTGACAGGACATGGGAATAGGGGCGGGGGGGCAGGGACACTGGGACATACAAGTGGGGACAGGGACTCTGGAGTGATTGTGGTGTGGCACTCGGTGACCGTGGGGGACCACACCCATGGGGTGGTGTGACACGATGGACAGTCATTGTCACCATGCTGGTTGTCACAGTGACAGTCCTGCGGCAGCGTGAGGTCCCCACTGCTCAGTCCGGGCCTGTCCTGGGGGCCTAGGTTCCCAGGCCACAGCCCGAGGTCAGGACCCCAGCCCAGGCCTGTCCCAGCACCAGGCAGAGCGGGCCCAGGCGGAGACCGGAGGTCATGCTGGCCAGGGACAGTGTGGGGAGCAGGGCAGTGTGACTCCCCTTCCCTCTGCAGCCTGGGGCGGGGGTGGTTCTGGCCCCTGGCCCTCCCCGGGGTCCAGGCCTGGCTGCTGGGGGAGAGGCAGCCCCTCCCGGGCCCCAGTCTGACTGAGGGGCTCCTGGAGGTGTTGCCGGATTGTCCCTGGTTCTTGTCGCAGCCTGGAAGAACGGGGACGAGGCCAGACAGAGTGGTGGGCGGCAAAGCAAGGTTTATTGAGTGACGGAGGACGAAGGCCTGTGGGCTTGCTGGCCACTGAGGCTGTCATCCCTCCCGGTTCTTGTCATCTCTGGGGGGTGGGCGGGGAGGCTGGAGGGCTCCCCCCGGGTGGGTGTAAAATCCTCTTCAGGGCGGTTTGTACTCAGGGCCGGGCCCCGCGTCCCTGCTGGCCTGTCCTTCATCTGCAGCCTGGTGGGAGGGCCCCTGGGTCCCAGCAGGGATGTGGAACCCCCTTCCCCCAACGCCGGGCACTCAGCAGCCACATCCCTGCACTGCCCAGGCCCCTCGCTCAGGGCAGCTGGCCTTCTGCCCCAGACCCCTTCTCCCGCTGCCACCCACCTTCCAAGGCTCCCACTCCTCTCCTCAGGGGTCAGCCCACGCGGCCCCTGTGCGGGAGGCGCCGGGTGGATAAGCCTCACCCCGCACTGGAGCCCTGGCGGTGGCCCCGGAGGATGAGTTGGGGGGGCTGAGCACACATGCCCTGTCCCGGCGCCAGGCCCTCGAGCCCTCTCCTGCTTCCCACGTCCCCACGGAGACTGTCTCCGTGGTGACGCGGCGGGGGAGGGGGGGTGGGGAGGAGCAGGAACCTTGAGACCCAGGACTGAAGGCCCCGGGAGGCGGGTGGCGGGAAATCAGGTCGGCGACGAGCGCCACGCCCCCGCCCCTGCCCTGGCAGTCACGTGAGCGCGGCAGTCACGTGACCGCATCCCGCTGCCCGCGGAGATGGGCGCTCGGCAGTGGCCTTCCCGGCCCTGGGCCCTGACCCTGCTGCTGGCGCTGGGGCTGCGCTGCCTGGAGGCTGGGGGTGAGTGCGGGCCCGCGGGCGTCCCCCCATCCCGCCCTGCGCACCCCTGCGCTGAGCACCGCACCCCTCCAGCCCCCAGAGCCCGGGAGAGCGACTTCCGGGAGGGCTACTTCGAGCAGCTCCTGGACCATTTCAACTTCGAGAGGTTCGGCAACAAGACCTTCCCCCAGCGATTCCTGGTGTCAGGTGAGGTCGTGCGGGGGTGGGGGGGTCGCGGCCCCCAGGGGTCCTGCCCCTCGCCTCACCCACCCCTTCCTGCCTCCGCCCAACAGAGAAGTTCTGGAAGAAGGGCAAGGGGCCCATATTCTTCTACACGGGCAACGAGGGGGACGTGTGGTCCTTCGCCAACAACTCGGGCTTCATCCGGGAGCTGGCGGCTCAGCAGGAGGCCCTGGTCGTCTTCGCGGAGCACGTGGGTGCCGGCGGCGGGCGCAGGCGGGGAGGGCGGGCGCGGGGGGAGCCCGTCTCAGTTCTGCCGCTGCCCCCTGCAGCGCTACTACGGGAAGTCACTGCCGTTCGGCGACCAGTCCACGCGGCGCGGGCGCACGGAGCTGCTGACAGTGGAGCAGGCGCTGGCCGACTTCGCCAGGCTGATCCGCGCGCTGCGGCGTGACCTTGGGGCCCACGACAGCCCCGTCATCACCTTCGGTGGCAGGTGGGTCCTTGCCCCGCCGGCTGCTCCCTGAGCCACGCACGCGTGGGACTTGGAAGTCTCGGGGCCTCCCTGGGGCACCGCGGGGGGCTGGTGCTGGGGAGGCTGGGTTCCTGGCCAGCGCGGCCCAGACCCCCGTGTCCCCGCCCAGCTACGGGGGGATGCTCAGCGCCTACATGAGGATGAAGTACCCCCATCTCGTGGCCGGCGCGCTCGCGGCCAGTGCGCCCGTCGTGGCTGTGGCCGGCCTCGGTGACTCCTACCAGTTCTTCCGGGACGTCTCCGCGGTAAGTGAGGGTTCCGGGCCCCCGGGACTGGGCCAGGCTGTGGCAGCCACAGCCACATCCCTTCTCTCTCCAGGACTTTGAGGGCCAGAATCCCAAGTGTGCCCAGGGCGTGCGGGACGCCTTCCGGCAGATCAAGGACTTGTTCTCATGGGGAGGTGAGGAGGCTTGTCCCCTTCCCCTGCCCTCCCTTGGCCCCACCCACACCCAAACATCGTGGTCCTGCCTCCTCCTGACAGCCTATGACACGGTCAGCCGGGAGTTCGGCACCTGCCAAAGGCTGTCCAGCTGGGAGGACCTGACTCAGCTCTTCGGGTTCGCCCGGAACGCCTTCACCGTGCTGGCCATGATGGACTACCCGTACCCCACCGACTTCATCGGGCCCCTTCCCGCCAACCCAGTCAAGGCAAGACGCGTGCTCCCGGCACCCGGAGACGTGGGCAGGGATCTGGGGAGGGCAGCTGCCGAGGACCGAGAAGGGCCTGTGGGATGCCCAGTGCTGGATGGCCCAGGAGCTCGCGGCCATCTGGAGCCCAGGACCAGGGCAGGGCCAGCTGGGAGGGGCCGTAGGCCAAGCGGGGTTCTTCGGTTGGCTTCCCCAGGCTGGCTGTGACCGGCTGCTGAGCGAGAGCCAGAGAATCAAGGGGCTGCGAGCCCTGGCTGGTGCGTCTGCCCCTCGGCCCTGCGCCCAGTGTGGGGGGTGGACACGGGTTGGGGGCACAGGCCACGTGGAGGCGAGGAGCACCGATGTTCCCGTGCAGTCCGTCCCTGGCTCAGCTTTGTTGGGGGGGTGGGTTCCGTCCCACCGGTTCTCTGAAAGGCCCTGGGCGGGGGCGGGCCACACTCCCAGCCACGCCCTGCCCTGTGGTGGGGAGCATCCTGGGGGAGGGCAGGAGCTGCCCGCACGGACCCCAGGAGCTCCACGCCTCGCTGGGCGCCCTGGCCCCTCCAAGGGGCAGGATGAGTGTCCGGCCCCGGCCCAGCAGCCCTGTCCGCCAGGACTGGTGTACAACTCCTCGGGCACCGTGTCCTGCTACGACATCTACCAACAGTACCAGGCCTGCGCGGACCCCACGGGCTGTGGCACCGGGTCTGACGCCAGGGCCTGGGATTACCAGGTATGGGGCTGCCGGCTGCCTGGGACTGCCCGGGACGGAGGTGCCCGATGCGGTCCCCCACTCTCCTGACCTCGGTGTGGGGCATCCCGCAGGCCTGCACCGAGATCAACCTGACGTTTTCCAGCAACAACGCGACAGACCTCTTCCCCGAGCTGCGCTTCACGGAGGCCCTCCGCGAGCAGTACTGCCTGGACACGTGGGGCGTGTGGCCCCGGAGGGACTGGCTGCAGACCAGCTTCGGGGGGGACGGTGAGGCCCGAGACGGGAGCGCCTCTCCCTCCGCCCCGCACAGACCCGGCACCCCGAACCGGCCCCGTCCCCACCATGTTTGTCTCTTGCAGACCTCAAAGCTGCCAGCAACATCCTGTTCTCCAACGGTGATCTGGACCCCTGGGCAGGGGGCGGGGTGAGTCACAGCATGGGGGCTGCTGCGGGCGCTGGGCTCTGGCCAGCGGGGGGCCGTGCCGCACGCTCCCCGTGGGTCCTCCGCACCTGGCTTCTGTGCGGCCTCCATTTTCCCCCTAAGGTCGTCTCCTCCTACCTCCTACCTTCTCTGGTTCTTCCCCTTGGACTACCTTTGGTGCGGGCGGCCAGAGCAAGGGGGAGAATCACAAGCAGCCTCCCCGCTGAGCACCGAGCCTGATGGGGCGCGATCCCACTACCCCAGGGTCAGGCCCCGAGCCAAAATCCAGAGTCGGATGCTCACGGACTGAGCCCCCCAGATGCCCCCTCCCCTTGGTGTGAAGTGACGGCTGGTGCCCTAAGCTCCAGCTCTCCTTCCTGAGGAGGCAGCTCGAGGCCAGGCTTTCCCTGGGAGCTCCTGCTTCAGCTGCACCCCCGTGGGGACACAGCCCCTCGCAGGCCGCAGCGGGTGGCTGGGGTGCAGGGGTGGGTCGGGCCGAGGCCACGGCGCAGCAGACGAACGTCCTCCGACAGATCCAGACTAACCTGAGTGCGTCAGTCCTCGCCATCACCATCCGGGGGGGCGCCCATCACCTAGACCTGAGGTGCGGTCCTGCCTGGGAGGGGTGCTGCGTGTGGCCCGGAGCAGTTGGCCGACGGGGGCTGGGGAGGGCCGGGGCTCAGCCTGCTGCCCCACTCAAACCCCCCTGCCTGCTCCTTAGAGCGTCTCACCCAGAAGACCCCACGTCTGTCCAGGAGGCGCGCAGGTTTGAGGCCAGGCTTATCCACAAGTGGGTGGAAACAGCCAGACGTGAACAGTGGCTGCGGCCGGCCCAGGGTGGGGGCCTCGGAGGTTGAGTGCTCCCCGGCCGAGGACCAGAGAGGACGCCAGGGAAGCATCTCAGGGCTCTGGGGTGCGCGGCCGCGGAAGTGTCGGGCAGCCCGGGAACTGCGGTGTGGGCTGAGGGAGCAAACGTGAGCACAGACCACCAAACCAGCCACGCATTTAATAAAAACGATCTCTCAGCTCACATGTGGTCTCAGGGCATGGGGGGGGAATCCCTGCGGCCAGCCCAAGTGTCCTTCCTGGTACCCCACCCAGCCGTGCCTCCCCCGGGGGCTCTCGGGCTGCAGCTCCTCCTCCAGGGCGGGCACAGTCCCTACCCTGCCCCTGGGCTCCGGGAGGCAGGTGTGTGGCGACAGGCCGTGAGGTCACGGAGACAGGCCCTGCACCCCGTTCCAGGCGCAAGAGACATGGTGTCGGGTCAGAGTATAAGGCACCCCAAGGGCAGCCAGTGGACATGTGCAGTGCGGAGATAACCGGGAACGCGGCCAAGAACCCAGGTCCTGCTGGGTGCTGGGAGCCTGGAGCACCAGAGGCACCGTCTACTGGCAGCGCAGTGTCCCAGAGAGCCCTGTGCCTGCAAGGCCACCGGGCCCTAGGAAACAGGGTCCCCCAGAAACTGAGGCTCATCTCTGGAAAAGTGCCCCAAGTCAGGGCTCGGGGTGGAAGCGGCAGGCTCCCGTGACCAGCTGGCAGGCAACAGGGATGCCCCACCTACGGACACAGAGCCCAGGACGCAGACATCCCGGGATGAGCAGGGGCAGGCCGTCGGGTATCACAGGAATGTGGACTTCATGTCCATACTGAGTCCCTAGGCCACTGGTGGCAGCGGGAGACCCGCCCTCTGAGCACAGAGTGTGAGGTGTGCCGGGACCACAACGGCTAAACCCCGACCACAGCCGAGCACACGGTCTTACACGCAGCAGAGATGAGAGCAAACCGACTTTTATGCTGGCCGGAAAGTCCGTTCCACTCGGTGGTCCCGGAGCAAGACACGCCCGCCCGCCCGCCCGCCCGCCCGCCCCTCCTGGCCCTCCAGGGTTAGGGGAGGATCCCTGAGTCCAACGTGTAAACACCACAGCCCGCCAGGTGCCCCGATCGGAGGAGGTCACAGATGCCCTCAGACGCTTGGGTCCAGGCACGTCGCAAGCTGAGACCGCCGGCTGAGTCACGGGCTGGGCTGTCCCTTCAGCTCTGGCCACTGCCACTGTCAGGGGACCCAGCGCACCCCTGGGGATGACCAGACACCTGGGACCACGAAGCCCAGGCACCGGGTAACAGTAAGACGTTCAGGTACGAGGAATGTGAGTCATGATTCCAGTTTCGTCAGGAAGCAGGAGGCTCCCTAGTGGACGGACCACCGTGATTCACGGGGCTGACGCTACAACACCATCGTCGTGAGAGGCTCACACAGGATGCCTGGTCGTCCTGCCCACCCATGAGGCCCTGAGATGCTCAGGCCCAGGAACCCCTGGTGTCTCCATTCAGCCAGCCAGGACCACAGGCAGCCAGCCGAGTGGACACTACAGGGCCAAAGGCCAAGGACAGTGGACTGACCCAAACCAGGTGTCTACAAACAGGCTTCCATAAACACAAGTCCTGGGGGATGCAGGGGTGGGACCCACAGGGCAGTCACGCCCCGCCCGACGGGGCCCAGATGGGCAAGGGGTGGGCCTCGGTGTTGAACACGTAGGCGTCCAGGCTGAGCAGGCTCGGGTCGTCCGAGAAGAGCAGGTACAGGTACTTAAGCGTCTCCCCCAGAAAGAAGCTCTCCATCTTGTCCCTGGGCTGGGGGTTGAGGGGGTCCTGGACGTTGCTGATGGAGGAGTAACCGCCCGAAGGGACCTGCACAGGGCCGAGACGGCGACGTCCGGGCTGCGGCCACAGCCGGCTCCCCACACGGGCTCGGGCCTTGGGACGGGACCAAGGGACACCCCAGCCCCAGAGCCCCAGGTGCCCCCGACTCCAGAGGCCGCGGCGAGGGGGCCGGCGGGGCGGCGGGCAGGCGGCTCACCCGTGTGTACGTGTTGAAGCTCTGCAGGATCTCCCAGCCCCAGTCCTGGTACTTGGGGTCCCCCGTGAGGCGGTGCAGGTAGAACAGACTCTCCACGGTCTCGGGCCGCAGCAGGTTGTGTCTGTCGGCCGGCTGGGGGTGGGGAGAGGGGCGGGGGAGACACGGGCCGAGCTCAGACGCGGCCCCGACGGCGCCCCCACACCCAGAGCCCGGCCCCGGCTCACCTTGACCTGCACGTCCTTGCGGTCGTTCTGGGGGTACAGGTTAAAGTGCACGATTTCGGGGCTCAGCCCGGTCTCCATCTGGCGGTTCATCTGGTAGCAGGTGTCCATGAGCGCCCGCGCCAGCTCCATGTGGTCGGCGGGCAGGCCGTGGTGGGCACCCAGAGCCAGCGTCCCCGGCAGGAAGCAGACCAGGTGGTCCTGAAACCAGCGGGTCCTCACCACGGCGGGCCCTGTGGCCGCGTGGGGGGGGCCGCGACCCCGGGGACGGCGCCTCCCGTGTCCCCAGGAATCAGCGAGGACTCCAGCACAGGCCCAGCACGTGACGCTCCACGTGAGCAGGGGAGAGGCGGGGCAGAGGCGGGGGGAAAGACCCTCCCTCCTGGGGGAGCAGACGCTGACCCAGGTCTCCCCCTCCCCCACCGACGGGCTGCCGCAGCGCTGGTGCACAAGACCAGGAGCTGGGCCCAGGGCCCAGGGGAGAGGGAGGGTCCCTGGGAAGCGGGGGGGGAGCGGGGGGGGCGGCGCACGGGACCCGGGGGAGCAGCCAGGGACTCAGTGCAGACCTCGGGTCCCCCTCAGTTCCCCCTGCCGCCTCCATCCCACCCCAGGCCACGCGACCCAGGCGCACGCCCACGGCCAGAACTTCGGGACTCTCTGCGCGTCCTGGCTCACAAACCCGTGGCAGCTCAGGACCCCACCCGCGGGGGGGGGGGGGGGGGGCGGGTGGCTGAAGCCCCGCCTGCCCAGGCTGGCCCGTGTGGGCTCTCACCATCTTGGCGCTGAACCGGCCGTGGGCGAGCTCCCCGACGAAGGTGAGCTTCCCGGGCTCAGACCTGCGCAGCAGGTGCCTTCGGATTCCCTCGATGGCTTCCAGGTAGTCTTCCAGCAACCTGGGCAGGGCGCCAGGCCCCGTCAGCTCGGGACCAGCCGGGCGCACGGCCCCCTCGCCCCGGCACCCAGGAGCGGCCGCACGGCCGTGAACCACCGAGCACACGCTAGCGGCCCAGAGCCCCGGCCCCGTCTGAGGCGGCGCCAGGCTGGCCCGGAGCTGGGGACGTTCCTCTCAGGCGCCCCGAGGGACGGCCCGAGACCGGCCTCTGCACAGCCCCAGGACCCCGACGTCCCCACCGACTCCCGCTGTGACGCCCCGTCTCTGCAAGGCGTCGGCCCCAGGCTCCATCGCCGAGGGTTTCCAGGTCCCTCCCGGGGGGGCGGTTCTGCCTTCCACGCTGCAGGGTGCAGCCCAGGCGGCCCGGCCGCCCTCTGCTGGGGGGCGCCTGCGCACGGTGGCCTCCGCAACCGCGAGGGGGACCGCGCAGCCGGTGAGCTGGGGGCCCCTCGGACAGGCCCCGACCCCGGGCCCCGCCTGGCGCCGGGGAGCACGGGCCTCGGCGACCAGCCAGGTCCCCTCCTCCTGGACACGAAGGCTGTGCCTGGAGGAAACGCTCCTCGCGGAGGGGGCCGAGTGCGGGCCGGCACGGCGGCTGCCCGACCGGGAACCCGGGACGAGGGGAGCCGCGGGGAGCCCGCCCCCGCCACGCAGCAGAACCGGCCTCACTGGGTCTCCTTCTTTCCGCCCTGGACCCACTGCTTGAGCAGATACTCGTAGTAGCTGTCGGCCCGGGCGCCCAAGGTGAACACGCCCACGTGGGTGAAGAGGCCGCTGTGCGTGTTGATGAACATGGGCACCAGCCCGTCCTTCTTCCCCGACAGCGCGTGCACACGCCGCGTCACCTCCTCCGCGGCCTCCTGCGGCAGACCACGGGAGGGCGGGCGTGAGCGAGGGGGGCGGGCGGGCCGCACAGAGGGGCTGCGTCGGCTCCCCCCACGGGACGGACGCGCTCCCCGCCAAGGAGGGAGCAGGCCGCCGTCCCGGCCCACGGCACCCCTCGCCCAGCTGCCCCCGACAGCGGCTTCCGAGACGAGCTCAGGCCCCACGGCGACCCGGTCCGTGCCCGCACGCATGGCCGCCCCGAGGGCCCCACTCATCTTGCAGACGGCGGGGGTGGAGGAGGGCCGTGTCCCATGGCCGCGGGCCTGGCCCCCATTGACCCCCTGCCCAGGCGTGCCCAGCTGCTCCCGCTGGCTGGAGGGAAGGCAGGCACGTCGGCTTCCGCGCCCGGCCTCGCGGCTCTCCGGCCCCGGGAAGCTCCTGTGCACCCCCTTCGAGAGCCGACCCACCCGGGCTGCTGTGAGCTCCCTGCCGGGCCCCCGCGGCCCCCCACACCTCCGCTCCCCGGCTTCGTGTGCGTTCGTTCACCGTGCCCAGGAGCCCACGCGGGGAGCCGTTTCCTGGGCTCCGCCAGACGTACGCGCCCACACCCACCCACAGAGTCCTCTCGGGTCGCCGGCCACCACGGAGACCCGGCATCGGGCAGGCGCCCGGCTGACGCCCCAGGAGCTGGAGGACACGTGCGGAGCGGCTGGACCAGGCGCCGACAACGGGACGGCCGCCATGCCGTGGACAGGCAGGGAGGGCCCCGCACGCCCGTCTCCCCAGGACACACACGGGGCCAGCGAGCATTCGGAGAATGCCGCGCCCAGAGGTCAGGTCCGCGGCCACCCGAAGCAGGCCCACCGACAACGCGCCAGCGGCCACGCAAGAGCCGGGGCCCGAGCGTGGCGGGAACCTGCTCCTGGGGGCGCGCCTCTCGCGACACCCACGTCGGAGACAACCCGACGGGCAGGGCCGGCCGACACCTAGACGGCTAATGCCCCGTCCACACGGCGGGGTACCGCTGGGGGCGGGAAGGGACACGTGGGACGCGTGCCACGACACAGACGTAAGCCGTGGGCGCCTTCCACGTGGATGCGGACGGCCCCCGTGGCGACCAAGCCCGACGCGGGCAGCCCGGGCCGCAGAACTTCACCGTGCGGGACGACCAGAACCGAGAGCCCCCACCGCCACACACGCACGGGGCACAGCGCTCGCGGCTGCGGCCCGCTTCCGACGGGGGGATGTCGAGCAGGCGTCAGAGCTCGCCCACGGCGGCACGGTGGGGGAGGGGGAACGCAGGGCCACGGACACGTGAAGAGTCGCCATTACACTCCGATCACGCCTCCGTTGCTCTGAACGAGGGGAGAACCGCCAGCACGCTGTGCCGAGTCCCGAACCCCCCCCCCCCCCCGCGAGGACAGCAGCTCCGCCAGGCGGGGCTGGGGACTCGCTGACGACAAGGGCCCATGACGGGGGCGCGGGTCAGGAAGGCCCCAGCGCAGCTCCCTTCCTCCTGCCTTGTGCCGACCTGACCGGACGCCCCTCCCCGCGGGCGCTGCTGCCCCCGACCCCGCGGCACGTGGGAGGCGGGCGGCTGGGACCCTGAGGACACGGGCCTACTGCAGGGCAGGGCCGGGGCGAGGACTCAGGTCCCAGGTGCCGACCCGACGCCCCGGCCTCTGTCGTCCCTGGCAAAGCGGGATCTGCTAACGAACCGCGGGGAACGGGAGAGGAAACGAGACGGGGCATCTCGGGGCGTCTCGGGGCATCTCCGTACCTGAAACTTCTTATTGCCCGTGAGGCGCGAGAGCTCCCGGAACTCCAGCTGGATGCTCGTGACCTCGGCCACCGTGCTGTCCGAGGTCCAGCGGGGCGGGTGGGCGGCCCCGGTGCCGATGTTCACGTCGGAGTACGGGATCTTGGAGGGCGTCTGGAACGCAGGCATGAGCCGATTCCCAAAATCCTCCTGACACACAGCACAGCGAGCAGTCAAGCTTCCCTGCCGCACGGCGGCCGTCGCCTCCGTCCCGCCGTGCTGACCCATCCCCCGTTTCTGTCCAGTCACGCGGACGGACAGGGGACTTTACCGGCCCCGCGGGGCCTCCACGTTCCATGGCCACCACACCAAGCTGGCCCGCCCCGGGGAGCTCGGAGAGAAGGTCCCTGCAAGCGGCGGGGCGACACGCAGGGCTCACGGGCGTGTGCGCCAACGAGGCTCCAGCACACGAGCTGGAGCACCGGGGACGGACCCCCGCCCCGCGCCCCCGCACCCCTCCCCACCCCTCCCCGGACCCCGGGAGCCGAGCGACAGCCGCTCGCACGCCCACGCTGGCTCGGGCCTCTCCTCCCCGCGGGCGCCGGGACGCTCACGGCCTTCTTCAGGAAGAGGTCGTCCCCGGACAGGTGGTAGGCGCTCAGAAGCCCGCCCAGGATGCGGATCGTGCTCTCAAACAGGTTGACGTCCACGTCCTTCTGGAACCGCAGCTTCTTAGACACCCACTTCCTGGCCTCTTCAAACTCTGTGACACGGAACAGTGTGGGGAAGGGAGGGGAGCGGATAGGGAGTCTCAGCGTGCCCCCGTGACCTCTCGCGCGGGGGCCCCGTGCATTCCCGCGTCTCTCTCTCTCCCGCAGGCTCGCCGCGTCTGGTGCCAGGGCGATGGGAGGAGCCCCCGCGACTTCAGGCACGCAGAGAAAGGGAGCCCGCTGGCGCGCGCGAGCACAGGCCGTCACCGGGGGACGATCCCGGCACAAAGGGCCAGGCTGAGTGATTCGGGGCGTGTCTCGGGCCTCCTCAGGCGACTTAAAACATGCCTCTGAAGTCCCGGCTCAGAAACAACCGACGACGCGTGACCCCGTGCCACCCGATCAGCGTGGCGTAAGGGGGACGTGACAGAGAGACGTGGCATCACCTGTCGCCTCCTGCCACAGGGCCCCCTCCGGCTGCGACAGGGGAACCGGCCGGAACCGGCCCTGGACAAAGGACGTCAGGCGGGAAAGCCGCCACCCAGGCCCAGCGCGTCGGACCCTGCCCCCACAAGAAGGGAGCCCGCGCCAGACGGGAACAGTGGCCTCATCCCCCGCCCCCGCCCACAGCTGCTCCCTCGAGAGTCGCCCCAGGAGAACTTGGCCGCGTGCGAGGGAAGGAGCGGATACCTTTTTTCAGACCCAAAATCCACATGGTGTCCAGGGCATCGATCAGCGTCAGGCCCAGGCCAAACCACTCGCTGAAGGACCTGGACACGGGTTTCAGCTCGTCGTGGCCCCAGGCAAACTTGCGGTATCCGGCCCACGCGTGGCGGAAGGCGTCGATCACGGCCCTCTGGCGCTCGTTCGGGGAGGCTGGAGGGGAGAGCGCAGGTCGCCGGGACCGGGACCGGTCAGGGTTCAGACGGAGCCCCTCTGTAGCCCCACACGGAACGGGGTTGGGGAGCAGCAGGGGACAGCGCCCAAGGTCGGGTCCTCGCGGCTGGACGCGGCTGCCAAGGCGGCGAGGCCTCCGGGGCCAGCACGGGACAGCGTGGTCTCCCGTCGGCCTCCACCGGGGGCCCGGCGGGCACGACGCTCTGGGGCCCGGGGACCACACGGCCAGCGCCTGATGGCTGCGCCGTGCCCTTCGGCCTCGGGAGCGTCGGGCGTGCCGGCGGCTGCGGACCTGGACAGGAGCGCCCCATCTCCCGGGTGCCCCGTCGCACCTCGTCCGCCCCGGGCGTTTTCAAGGAGGAACTAACGCGGACCAGGGGCACCCACGGCTGCCCTGGAGCCCTTCGGGGGTGCCCTCGCGACTCATGTGGGGGACGAGGTTTCTGCTCTCCAAGCCGGGGAGGACGGGGCACCGGTGACGGAGGCGCCGCATGGACACAACCGTGTGTGTCGATGGCGGCACGTGGGCGCCCGGTGCGGTCTGAGGCCCGTCCGTGTTAACACCCGCGGCGCTGCCGTCTGTCCTCTAAGCCACACGATTGCCCGGTGTCCCCCACGCGTCCCCCTCCTTCAGAGGCAACAGCAATCGGGACCAGAGGGTCACAGCCTGGGCCCCAGACTCGCTGACCTGGCGCGAGCCCCCACTCCACGAGGCCCGTGGCCCTGGCCGCGACTGGCCGCACCGCAGCTCTCCGGTCCGTGGAACGGGGATACGACCCACAGGCGACCCCAGAGGGCGCCGTGAGAACCGAAGCAGACAGGCTGCACGGGGCTCCCGACACACCTGCGCCCAGAAGGCCCTCCACCCCGGCGCCACCGCGTCGGACCGCCCAGACCTGCTGGGACCCGTCGGGCCTGGGGGGAGACGCAGAGGGGTGGCTGCGTCTCCACGTTCCCCAGGCGACGCCCCCCAGCCCCCCGTGGCGCAGACGCAGGCTGGGAAGCGAGTCTCTCACCCACGCGGGCGGCCGGGGGCTGCAGGGATGGGCCGCCAAGGAGCCCCGTGTCACCGCCGGGCTCTCGAGAGCTCTGCGGCCTGCCCGGGCATCACAGGGGACCAGCACTCGGAAGGACGGCAGGTGCTCGCCCTCTGGGCGTCCACCGGCCCTTCTCGTCAGAACGTCCAGGTGAGGCACAACAGGGTGCAGGTGCGGTCTTACCTGCCCGGTTCTGAATCCTGGGGGCCTGGGAGGAAGGTCTGGGGGGCGCCTCCGCCTTCCTCGAAGGAAGTTCGGTGCCCGGCGCCGGCGGCTCAATCACCGCTCCCCTCCAGCTGCAGGGAGAGGAGGAAGAGCGGTCGGCCAGCCCGAGGGGGAGACAGAAACGCCCCCAGGTCCCGGCCACCCGGCGGGGCTCCCTGCTGCCCGCCACTCCGGGCAGGCCGAGCAGGAGCAGCCTGGGGCTGGGGCTGGGGCTGGGTCCGCCCCCCACTCCCCCCGCCCCCCCCCTACCCGGAACCGGGTCCGGCTCTGGACCCGCCTGCTCTGAGAGCAACACGTACCTCAGACATTGCGCTCACCCTCCTCCTCTTTGGTTTTCAGAAAACGCCAGACACACGGGCCTCAGCGTTTCTGCACGTCCAGCCCCGTCTGACGCCCCTCGTACCTGACCACCGTTCTCCGCGTGTTTTCTTCCCGGCGAGCGTCACCCACTGCCTCGTCCCTCCACTTGGTATCGTCCTGCCTCCTGCCCTCAGAGCCTTTACCGGGGGCTCGAATCTGCAGATTGGGAGGTCCCCGTCGGAAGTGCCTTTGAGGCTTCTAGATAAAAACAAGAGTCACCCGTGAAAACAGCTCAACTGCCTGGGAGCTGCCCTTCCTTTCCCCCCGGGACGCTCCCCGATCAGGCCCAACCCCATGCAGTGTGTGAACCGGCCGGCAGCACACGGCCCCAGAGGAAACCCCTTTTGCCTCTCGTCACAACACGCAGATTTGGCCGGGAGATCCCGACTCGCCACCCCCCGGCCCTGGCCGACAGGGCTGGAGATGTGCCACCGGGCTGGGCTGGCGCAGCCCTGGATGGCGGGTTGGACTCCTGGTCCGGGATGCTCCCGGGCGGTCACAGACCCTAAAGGTAGCGAGAGAGGGTCAGGACCACGCCCCCGCGGATGGAGCCGCAGAGAGAATGCGGCCGTGGGCCCGTGCCCCAGGACTCCCGTGCTTCACCCTCGGGATGCTGTGGCGAGGGCAGGGCGCCGGGTCCAGGGACGGAGCACCGGGGCTGGGAGCAGCCAGTGCTCGACGGAGGGCGGGACGAGGCGCCTCCCCCAGAGGACGGGAGGAAGGCCCCCCGGGAATCGGGAAAAACCTCTGCTTCTCAGTGTCCATGGGATCTGTGACGACGTTCACGAGTGACGTGGCCAGGAGAAGGGGGTCTGGCCAAAACAGAGCACCGAGGCTGACCCAGGTCTGGGGGACCAGTGCTGGAGGCCGAGCAAGAGACCAAGTCCAAGCGGCTTCCACCAGGGGCTCCCAGCCCCCAGGCCTGGACCAGGGGAGGTATGCATATGAACCCCTTACCGTCCAGGCCTCTGCTGGACACCAGACACTGGATCACGGACCTCCCGAAACACCTCTGGAAACGTGTCCCTCCGTGGGGAAACACGCCAGGCTGGCTCTGCCTTCCCAACCGTTAGGGCAGAGACCGTGTGCGGGGGAGGGACCAGCAGAAGTAAAGGAAACGCCCGCCTGTCCTCCCTACGAGGCAGAACACCCGCTGTTTCACCCACAGCTCCCGAATGAGACAGTTTGGAGCGTGGCCTCCTGCGGCTCCCCAGGGCAGCCCCGTAGGGCCCGGCCTGGACTGATCCCGGCCCCCTGCCCCGTCCAGACCCGCTGAAGCTTCAAGTCCCCGAGCAATCCCAGATCCCCGGGCCTTGGGCACTTTCATCCCACCCAAGCCCAGCTCTCCTGACCCTACCCGAAACCCGCAGACTCTCCCAGCGGCTTCGCCGACCGCGGGACCCGCGCCAGCCTTACCCCTCCCGGTGGTGACTGCTCTCTCCTCCCAGGAGGGTCTCCCGCCCACCCCTGCCAGCCCGCAGCGCCTCGAGGCAAGGGACGGGTCTGTTCTGCTCACCAGCAGACCCGGGACCTGCCGCCAGCAGGCGTTCCAGGAGAACGAAGCAGAGAGTATTCCTCTTTCCCGCCCCAAGGGTCATCCCACCGGCCCAGCACAAGGAGCGTAAGGCTCGGACGTCACACAGATGGGGACAGAGACACGCCTTCCCCGTCTACCCGAAATGCTGCGGGACAGGGCCCGGGGACGACCCCACGTGCAGGTCACCCGAAGTACCTGTGGTGAGAGGCCCGGGAGGTCCTCTGCTTTCCCAGGAGCTGGCAGGACCGGCGGGTCCGCCGGTCTCATCTTCCGCTCTTGCGCCGACCGCCCGTTCCCGGCTAAACAAGACAGAGGCGGTTTTATCCCCAGCAGCCCACGCGGCCTGGAGGAGACCCCGAGTGCGTCGCGCAGCCCGAGGAGACAGGCGAGACGCCTCATGGAAGGAGCCCCGGGGAAAGCCCCGGAAACGAATCCAGCGACGCCAGAGGAAATCAAGCCTTTCTGAGAGCCCTCGGCAGCTCCGATCCTTCGCCCCAACCCACGCCCCACAACTCCGTGGCCTTCCGCTCTTCCCTTCCAGGAACCACAAAGGGTAGCGAGCGGGCCACTGGCTGGAGCACCCCCGCAGCGGCTCCGCAGCCCTCCCACGGCAGGCCAGGGCCCCGACAGAGAGTCACCAGGCTTCCCCACACGCTCCCCAGGACTCCGCCCCGGGGGCCGTTCCGGACCCTGGGTAAGACCTGTGCGCGAGTTCCCCGGACGCGTCTGCACCGGGCCTGCGACCTCCGGACCTCGATTTCTCTGCGACGCACAGGGCGTGGAGGTGCTGGGACTCAGCCAGGCGCCGGGGAAGCAGTCCCACAACGGGAACCGCACAGCCACCTGCCAGCCCCGCAGCCGCCAGCGCTCTGCCCCTCGACCTCCCGCTTCCGCCCGGCCAGCCCTGGGGGACACACGCAGACCCCGGCCAGGCGCACGTGGAGCCGGTACCTCGCCACTGGTCAGCCACGCTGGCGTAGGACAGGAGCCCGCAGAGCGTCAGGAGCGCGAGCAAGAAGACGAGCGCGTTGCGCTGCAATCTCGACAGCTGCTTCCACTTCTGAGCGAGGGAAGGGCACTGAGGCTCCCAACCGAGAGCGACCCGACCGCGGACCTCCCCACCCGCCGCCAGCCCCGCGCGGCCAGGCGCTCCCCAGGCCCGGGGTCTGCCCCGCGGGAGGTGCCCTCCCGGCCGGGACGGACGAGCCGCCGCGCGGGCAGAGCACAGACGTCCGCAGCGGGCGCGCGGCGGCTCCGACTACGGCTCCGGCTCCGGCCGCCGGCGGGACCTCGCCTCTGCCCAGACGTCGGGGGGTCGGACGCGCTGCAGCCCGAGGCCGCCGGGGACACTCCGGCGCGGACCCGGGCGGGGCTCCCGCCTCGCCGCCCCGACCGACGGCTCCCGGCGCGGGGCACGGAGCGCCGCCCCCACGCCGCAGAGCCCGGGCCCCCAGACAGACGGCCGCAGGCCGGCCCCGCGCGCCCCGGCCCGGCTCCCCGCGGCCCCGCGCCCCGGCGCCTCACCCTCCAGCACGAGCGCCGCCGCCAGCTTTTGCTGCCGTCGTAGGTCCGGCCGGCGCTCAGCGTCACCGAGACGAAATCCCGATGCGGCGCCGGCGGCGGGTACATGACCGCGGCGGGGGCGGCCCCGCCCACGGGCGGCGTCAGGAGGCCGGGCTCGGAGAGGGGCCCGGGGCTTCGCGGGTCCGACACCCGCGGGCAGCCATCGCGGCGCCGTCAACACCCCGCCCATCGCGAGCGCGGCCGGTGCGCCTGCGCCGCGCCCCCCCCCCCCCCTCGCCCCACTGCGCCTGCGTCCACCCCGCGGGGCCCCGGCGCGCGCCTGTGTTTACGTCCTACTGCGCCGGCGCACGACCGCCCGTGCGCCGTGACCTCACGCCCTCCACGTTAGCCGGCCCGCGCCTGCGCCCAGCTCGCCGCCCGGCGCCCCCTGCTGCGGGGCTCGACTCCCGGTCGCGGCCGGACTGCCCCGCCCAGAGCTAGGTGAGCCGCGGCGGAGGCTCTCGGGTCCGTCCTCGGGGCGCGCTGGCCACCCGCGCAGCCCGCTGTGCGCACGCGCGTCTCCGAGGAGGGTCTGCGGGGCTCCGGGTCCTGCGCGGGGCGGGTGGAAGGCGGCCCCGCAGTCCGGCTGCGGCCCTTCCGCGTGGGCCTCCCGCGCGGCCCCGTGGCTGAGCCTGCCCCAGGGCGGCGCTCGTGCCGTCGGTCCCCCTGCCTCCTAGAGGCCGCCGCCGCGGCTCTGTCCCCGCACCCAGCTCGGGGGCCGGCGGTGCCCGAGCGCATCCCTGCCCGCACGGGCGGTCGGCGGGGGCCCTGCCCTGCGCGCTGGGCCGGGGGGCGGGCGCGGGGGGGGGCAGGTTCTGGGCCCACCCCCAGGTGGCGGACCCGCGGGCTTGGCCCAGGCCGCCCGGAGACCGTGGGGAAGAGCTGGGCGGGGGCACGAGGGGATCCCTGGGCCGCCCCGAGCAGGTGCAGCCGCAGCTCGGCGTGCGGCCTCTCGCTCCCCGGCCGGCACGGAGCCGGGGCCCCCGGCTTGCCGTTCCGACACGCGCCGCTCAGAAACCGCGCTCGCCGGGCCGGGGACGCATCAGCGCGTCCTGAGTTTATTGGAAAGGCGCCCTCCTCCCCGGCCCCACCCCGGGGGACACGCGGGAGTCCGGCAGTCCTCCGTGGGGAGGTCAGTGGTGTGACGGGTGGTCTGGGATTCGAGGCTGGAAAGGTAGCCCGAGGGACAGCGTGGCGGGGAGGGTGCGCAGTGGGCCGGGGGACGCAGCCCCGTGAGAAAGCACTGCGGGGCCCTCCTCGCATTCCCGGTCCGGTGGCGCCCCACGATCCTGTGAGCTGCGAGCCCCGCTGCCCCAGGGCGGCTGCTCCTGCCCCGCCGCGCGGTGTTGGAAACGGGACGTAGAGGCGTGAGGAATCTAAAATAAACCGCGTCCTTCAAAGCGAGCTGTTTCGCAGTAGTGTTTCCGGCTGGCGTAGGAAAGGGGCGGCAGCGTCCTTAGCTGCGGAGGGGAGGAGCGGCAGCTGTGGGCGGGACCCCTGACCTGGCCCACCCGCCTCTGGCCGGGCCCCTGCTGGCCTGTGGAGAAGGGTCCCGAGTCACACGCTTCAGTTCTGAGGTTTGCAAAGGGCTGGCAGAGCCCGGGTGGAAGCAAAGTCCTCCTCTGGGCTTGGGGCGTGGCCCTGCCCTCGTGCCCAGGTGGGGTGCCTGGACAGGTCTAGGGGCCCGCAAGCCGCTGGAGGAGGCCGCCACATCTGAACCCCGCCTGGGGCCTGGAGAAGTCCTCCCCCTGGGGAAAGTACAGCTTGGGCAGGGGTGCGGGCTGCCCTGGGGAGGAGGGGGAGCCGTGGGCCGGCTCCGGGTTTGGCGGCCGGGCCAGTGCATGCTGCCCTCCACGTCAGTCGGGAGGGTGGGGCCTCTGTGTTGCTCTCTGGAGGGGAAGGAAAGCAGGCCCGGGGCCCGGGAGCAGCAAGGCCAGGCAGTGGCTCAGGGCCAGGGCCTGTGGGTTTCCCCCGGCCTCGGTCAGGGTGCTGGGGTGCGGTGTGGGGCCGTGGGCGCGTTACTGGAGGCTGTGCCCTCCCTGCCGGGAACCCGGGAGGAGCGTGAGCGCCCAGGTTGTCGCAAGCTACTGGCAAGCTGGCCGGGGGATGGAGCTCCCTGGGTGGTTACAGCTCAGCTTGATGAACTGCCACGGGAGGCCGCGGGCCTTGGGCCCACTGGGTCGTGGGCGGAAGCTCGTAAAGCTCAGCAGCCCCAACCCACCGCAGACGGGGCCAGGGAGCTGAGGCGTCCAAGGGAAGCTGAGAGGACCCACCTGTAGGTGAGCCGGCTGTGTGTGGGTCGGGGCTGGTGGGAAGGTGGGGGCTGGGCCGTGACAGGGTTCAGTTGCTGGAGGAGGAGGGAGGGGGCAGCTCCTTGGCCGCAGCGCCCTGGGAGATGGCACGGAGGGGCACTATCCCATTCTCTCTTTGCCTCGTCTGTGCATCTGCAGAAAAGCCCGAGCGTGTGGCGGCCTTGGGGAGGTGGATCTGCGTGTGGAGGCAGGGGCTCACTCAGACAGGCTTGGGGTTGCTGCCCTCTCCAGCGATGTCACACCTCCGCCTCCCGTCCAGACCCCACAGGCCCCAGCACAGCGAAAGAGCCCTCCTCGGTCCATCGCAGTCTTTGGGTCATGTGTTCCACGGAACCAAGGATGGGAGAGGCCCCACCCTGGTGGAGATCTCCGTGTCCCCACCTCTCAGGCCCTGCGGTTTGTAGTCCTGGAAGGGAGTCAGGGCTGCAGGGCACTGGCCTGGTTCTCATCCAGGATGAGTGGGGACCGGAACTCCCCGCCTTGCAGGTACGGCTCCAGGCCCTGGAAACAAGGAAGTCATGATGTCCACCATTCAGCTCTCAGTCCTTAAGCGGGTTACAAATTCACCTTGAGCCAGTGTAGGGTAGGGTGAGAAAGGCTTCCAGGAGCAAGGACTGCATGCCATTTCTAGCCCAACCCCTGACGAATCCTCTGGGCAAGCTCAGACCAGATCTCGAGGGTTGGGACCACCTTTCCTCAGCAAGGCGTCTATGAAGTCTTCCTGGCTGGGACCCCAAACTGACCCCGCCTCATATCCTCCTGCTCCTCCAAGATTATGCCAGCATCTTAACTCGCCACCCACCCCCTTCCTGGAAGATCCTCTTTATCTTAAGAAACTACTTCCCGGGGCACCTGGGTGGCTCAGTCGTTAAGCAACTGCCTTCAGCTCAGGTCATGATCCCAGGGTTCTGGGACTGAGCCCTGCGTCGAGCTCCCTACTCGGCGGGAAGCCTGCTTCTCCCTCTCCCACTCCCCCTGCTTGTGTTCCCTCTCTCTCTGTCTCTCTGTGGAATAAATAAATAAAAACTTAAAAAAAAAAACCACTATTTCCTTATCAGTAAACTGAGAGCTCTTTCTGCCCTAGCAGCCATTCTCCCCACTGCTCCCCTCCAGATCACACATGGCTCACCCCAGACAGCCCATGTGGGCCAGTGGGCTCTCACCTCTCCGGAGTAGGACACCAAGGGCGAGATCTCACAGATGGCAGGAGGCTCTCTGCTGCCGGGCAGGCTGTGGGAGTCCGTACGTCAGCACCTGCTCCTGGGTGCGTGTCCTGGGGCTGTCCTTGCCTGACCCCGCTCCCAAAACTCTTTTCTCAGTTAAACCCCCTTTTTCTGCACACTCAGAGCCCTCAACAGACTGCCCCTGCCCAAGTGATAGGCTCTTACTTGGTTGGGAAAACAGCTGTCAGCCCTGCAGGTCCCCCATAGCACCTGGGCCTCCAGATGGAGGAGCTGGCTTCCGACAACCAAGGACACAGAATCCTACCGTCCTGTGCTTTGCCGGCCCTGGAGTGTGGCCTGCCTTGCCAGCTTCCACATGTCACGCCTCGGTCTTGGTCAGGAAGGGTGGTAGCCGCCCACCCGTCCCCAGGCCCTGGGCCGACCTCAAAGGGCTGGGCCCCAGGCTGCAGGTGGTCTCTGTATGGCTGGACAGGGCCCCTGGCCACCTGCACTCAGCGTGGTGCGAGCTCGAGCCCCAGCCGCAGCTCAGGCCGCGGCAGAACCACCAAGGCCCTGGGGCTGGGGACCGGACCCCGACACCCTCGTCCTTAGGGGAGCGTGCTGAGACCCACGCTCACCTGGGCAGTTCCGGGAGCCGGGCCCCGCAGGCATCCAGGAAGCGGGCCCCTGCCTGCAGGGCCCAGCGGTAATGCTGCATGAGCAGGGCACGCCGGGTGGTGGCGGGGTTGTCCCTGGCAGCTGAGGCTGCGTTCTTCAGTGGAGAGAACTCCTCCTCCCGGGACACCTCAAAGGCCACGAAGCTCCTGTGGGGGAAAGAACTAGTGACTGGAAGTCCTGGCCCAGAGGCCTTGGTCCTGGACAGATGCAAGCTGCACCGGGTTCCGATGACTAAGCGGGGGTCACCTCCATGGGGGAGGCCCCACAGGGACCGCATGTGTCTTTGTTCCTGAGTTCCCTGGGGCTGCATGAAGTCCTCTCCCCCCTTCAGCCAAACCCCCGAAGTCCCCCAGCCAGCTGGCCTGGAAACAGCCTCCTCCCTCCAGGCCAGGAGCAGCCAGAGGGTTCAGGAGGGGCCAGGGTGTCTCACGGCCCTGAAGACCGCGGCCATCCCAGACGCTGCCAGGCTCACACCATAGGGGCTGTTCTCTGGCCTTTTCCCTGGGCCTGCTTTGGCCCCTCCTCCCCACTGCAAAGGGGCACCCCCACTGTGTCCCCCACAAGCCTCCACTTCCCAGCCCAGCGAGGCCTCAGAACCCACCACCGATACAGAGAGAGAAAAAAAGAAAAAAATGAATGATTTCTACCACTAACTTAGCAAACCGGAACACATCAAACACAAACTTCTCCATCTTTATCCCGTTTGGTTTTATCGGCTTTACCGGATTTCCCTCCTCATCCACGTAGGGGACCTTCTTCACAGCCACATGTGGCTTCAGCAAGGGCTCAAACTCGCTGGGGGCACAGGAGGACAACAGAAGGAAAGACAGTTCAGCTGGGATGTCCCGGGGGGACCTCATCCCCACCTCTCCGCACACCCAGCCACCCAAGACAGCTGGCAGGAGCACTGGGTGCTGAGCCCGGTCTCTGGGAAGGTGTGGGCATCCCTTCAACCTGCCCCCACCCCCCCAACCCCCCAACCTCTCCCAGAGGGAGAGACAGGCCCCACTGGCCACGTCCCTGCCCAGATGACATGGCAGGGGGCAAGCCACAGGGTAAGCGGTGGTGCCTGAAGGCAACGGCCACCGCACGGAAGAGCAGGCCCACTCGGCCCAGAGCCTTACAGCACCCGCTGGGGTTAGGGTTACACAGACCACTCTGGCCAGCGCCCGCGGCCACCTGCGGAGCACACCTGCTGACCATCTGGAGGAAGTCTCGCGTGAAGAAGTGGTTGCAGATGTTGCCCAGGCGGTAGAGCAGACTCCCGTCGGGCCCGCGCAGCTGCGCAGTCTCCGGGCTGATCTCGCTGTACTCCACCACCTGCGGGACCCCGTCCACCTGGCACACCACGCCCACCGGCTCCTCTGGGTACGCCTTTTCCACCACCTGCGGCCAAGGCCAGGGCTGGGAAGGCTGGCTGGGGCGGGGCCAATCAGGCCGGGGGCGGGGCCAGGCCGGCAGGGAGGGCTCACCTTCGCCCCGCAGTCTGCGCCGCGAAGCACGCAGAAGCCGATGAAGACGGGGTCAGCCAACCGCACGAGGATGTTGTCCACGCAGTACACGTGCACGAACTCCACTCCCCGACGCTCCATGTCCTCTAGAATCTGGTGGTCTGACAGGGCACAGAACAGCCCCCCGTTGCCGTCTGCAGAGGGAGAGGGAACCATTTTCGAGGGATCCCCCTGGGCTTCAGCCTTATCTAGTCCAGGGCATGCTGGAAGCAGGGGAGGCCGCTTGGGGCTGGACCTTGTACCCGAGGCAGCTCTCCGTCACTCTCCAAGTAGCCCTCTGGTTGTTTCATGTGACAGATGGGAACCAAGGCCCAGAGAGGAGAGGCCACTCACCCGGGACCACACAGCCTTCAGGCATAACATTCTGACCCCTGCCACAGTCCTCCCGACCTCTAATTCGCTCCTTGTTCTAGGCCAGGCGGTCCTTCCTGGGCCCAGGGGTGTGGCATACCTGGGGCCATAGCAACTTTGTCTTTCTGCTCCAGGATGGCCTTGCCGTCGAAGGTCACCGCAGGCAGCATGCGCTGCTCAAACATGACCACGTTGCTGGGATCCAGGTGGAAGAAGTCATGCTCTCTGAAGAACTTGGCCGTGGGCCCCAGTGTGAACTCACTGGTCATAATGTACCTTCAAGGAGAGGCGAGGCTGAGCAGGCCACCGGAAGGGCCCAGGGCCTCTGGGATACGGGGCTCCGGCAGGGGCTGGCCTGGGGTCCGGGCTGGGTTTGGGGTTCACGTGTGGATGCTGCGGGGGCAGGGGATTGTTCTGGGGAGCAGGTACCGCAGAGGAGGCGCACCAGGGGACGGTGCAGCAGGTCCCGTGGCGCTGGCCAGCAAGCTGCTCCACCCGCCGAATCCGTTCCGCCTGCAGCTGGTACAGGGTCTTCCCGCTCGGCAGCCCCACCTGGTACATGCCTTTGGGGTAGGCGACGCCCAGGCGAGTGCCCTGCCCCCCCGCCAGCAGCAGCACCGCCACCTTGCTCAGGGAGATCCAGCGTAAACCTGGGGGCGCGGGGTGCCTACCATGAGCGGACACCTGGGACCTGCCACATAAGACCCCGTTCACCTCAGAGCAAGTCACACATGTGTCTAGGACTCGAAGACTTCTGACAGCCACAGAAGAGAAATTCCCAAGTAACATTCTGACCCCCTGTGGGCCAGGTGGGGCCCCACCTGGTCCCGGACCCACCAGGGGTCTTGCCGACGTGCTCCAGGGCTCATTCCCAGCCTCGGTCCTTCAGAGGCAACACCAGGTCAGGCTGGTCAGAGCAGTGCAGCGGGGGCCTCGGGCAGGCTTCCCTCCAGGAGCGCCTGCCTCCCCTGTCAGGCCAGGAGGCCAGGAGTGCTCCTGGGCCAGCGCTGACGCGAAAGGGAGCGTGTGCAACTGGGCGAGGGTTCCCTGCGGCCAATTCGCCTGCGGGCTGGGCGGCCGGCTAGACAGGTGCGCCTGCACGGAGCACTCTCCCGAGGGCCAGTCGCCTGGGGGCGGCTCCACCCTGGCCGCGTTTGGAGCCGCACACCCCGCCGCAGCTGCGAGTGAAAGGCGACTCCACAAAGGAGTAAGGTGCGCTCAACTCCTCCAGGTACAGGCTCTCCGGTCAGCCCCGCTTTGGGCCAGGCCCCCTCCGCCCGCCAGGCCCGCCCCGCTTACCTTCCTCCTCCCAGAGTCGCCGCATCTCCGGGTCGCACCGGCTCGCGCTGCCCACGCACTCAGGGGGCAGGGGCCGCAGGCGCGCGGCCAGGTCGGGCGGCGGGCCCGGGGGGTGCGCGCAGGCCGCAGCCGCGCGCCGGCAGTGCTCGCGCAGCGCCTCCGGCTCCAGCGCCCCCAGCTCGGCCAGGAGCGCGGCGCGGGGCCCCGGCGGCAGCTCGGCGCAGAAGCGCAGCAGGTGTTCCTGGCCCGCGCGCTGCAGCCGGGCGCGCACCTCCCGCTCCGAGGCCATGTCGCCGCCACTGGCCGCGCGGGCACTCGTGACCCGCGCGCTCCTACGGGCGTCACGGGACCCAGCGGGCGGTGACGACCCCGGAGGGGCGGGACCGGGCCGCCCCGCCTCGACCCCGCCCCCGAGCGCCCCCTCCCGGGCCCCGCCCCCTTCCAGAGCGCCCCGCCCCTGTCCGCTCGGCGGCCGCCCGCGACCTCCGGGGTCTCGCCCGCCGCAGCCTGAGGAGGGGTCGCGAGGCAGGGAGCTAGGGACGCCTGAGGCGTAGGGCCCCGGGGCGCCCCGAGTCGGGAAGCCCCGTCCCGAGATCTGCAAGCCCCTGGCCCGGGCGCGTGAGGACTGACTTCAGCTCTAATGCACCCCCCTCTGAACCCACAGCCCTGACGTCCGGGCACCTGAGGGGGAGGCCGGGGTCTGTCCCTGCACCTGGCCATGTTTGCCTTGACCACGACTGCTGGAGGCTGGGCCGAGCCAGATCATCGGTAGAGTCAGGTGTCTAGATGCCACCAAGGACCCCCCAAGAAGGCCACCCAGCGTCCTTGGGGGCTCCCTCCTTCACATCCCTCCTCATTGCCAGGTAACCAGAACGGCTCAGGAGCAGCCCTTCGCCCCGCCACATTATGTTAACTATCAGATTTAAGTATCTTGCTGTTTATTAAAAAATGTATAGATCCACTGATATAAATTTCTTGCTGTTTATAAACGCCCTTGAGAAAAATGGTGAGTAGCTTTGGCCATTTGGGGACAAAGCTTTCTTCTAGAAAATTAGTTTTTTTAAGTCTAAAAGCAATACACGCACAGGGTTAAAACAAATTCAAATGGCACTTTGGGACCCGAAACGAAATGTAACATCTCTCTCAGGCCTGCCGCAGCTAACCCCTGTTCAGGCAACTGTGTCTCCCTGCACGTGGGGTCTGCACAAAGGGACTCCCACAAACCCCCTTCCTGGATTAGGAAATAGAGCTTCCCACAGCACCCAGGGGCCCACTCTAAGTCCTGGTGGGCCCGAAAGAAGTTATCTTCCAAGGATAGCCTTGGGCCTGCCTCTGGACCTTTGCACTTGCTGTTCCTCCTGCCTGGGCTACTCTTTCCCAGAAAGTGACTTCCTGGCTTCCTTCTCCAGGTCTCTACTCATGTGTTGCCTCCTTGGGGAGACCCTCCCAGGTCATGTTGGCTCAGAGAGCACCCTCCCATTCGTCTCTGTTCCTTCCTGCTTTTCTGTGTTCTCCACTG
Organism: Meles meles; assembly: GCF_922984935.1. Classification (NCBI taxonomy): domain Eukaryota; kingdom Metazoa; phylum Chordata; class Mammalia; order Carnivora; family Mustelidae; genus Meles; species Meles meles. Next base: position 781,992 of record NC_060076.1, read on the forward strand.
CCCGAGTGCCCCAAGGAAGGGAAACTCCATGACAGCCAGAGGTAATGTGGTTCACTGCTCTGCCGCATCACCTTAGATCAATGCCTAGCACACAGTATGTGCTCAGTAAATGTCTGTGGAATGAATGAACGAGTGTTGGGCCCCACACCTAGCTCCGCGCCTGGGCTACCTCAAGCGTTCAGGGAGTGCTTGCTGAGTGAACCAACGGTCTGCTTCAATAGTTTGGGTAGCCGAAGGGCACAGGTTAGAGGTGGAGCTGCGCGTGGGGGGCAGGGAGCCCAGCAGCAGAGTGGGGGCTAGAGTCCAGGGGCTCTCAGCCCCGCACATGTGCCCTTGAAGGCAGGTGTCATGTGATCTCAAAGCTCATCCTCAGAGTGGCCCCCAAATCTCGCTTCAAGATGCGGTGTGGGGCTGAGATCAGAAGGGATCAGACAGTTGAGGCTGGGTAGCCGGAGGCACCTGAAGGGCCAGAGAAGGAGAGCTGGCCCACCTGGGCAGATGGCAGGGGCTGCCAGTGAGGGAGAGGTCAGTAACAAGCTCCTGGACAGCCTGGCAAAGGCAGGCTTGTGGCCCGGGAATCAACTTCCTTGTGCCCTGGGGCTTCATCCAGAGGGTTCAGGCGAGCCAGGGTCCAGAGGCCAGCACGGGCCCCCAGTTGTTCCTGCAACGTGGGGACCAGAGAACCTGGGACAGGCACAGGGGCTGTGTAAGGCTGGGGACAGAGGGCCCCACCGTCCACCTCCACAGAGCTCCAAGCTGGCGCAGCAAGAACGTAATCACAGCTGGGACTGGCACCTCAAAACCACAAGGGCCCCACTTGGTCTGGGGGTCTGGGAAGCCCCTGGGAGGGACAGCGACAGCAGAGCTAGGAAAGTGTTGGGTCAGGCTGGAAGGTGGGGTGGAAGGAGGAAGTGGTCGGAATGCAGGATGGGAAGTACCCAGGGACCATGCCTTAGTCCCACCCGGACAGTCTTCGCACCTTCCAGCAGTGCCCAGCGGGAAGCCGGTCCGGGAACCCACAGACCCAGGGCCTCCTCCCCCATGGCTCCTGACACTCGGAGAAGGCCGCCTTTTTTCAGCACGGTGGGCTCAGGCTCAGAGGGGCCTGGCCTGGGTTTGCTGCCCCCCTGTCCTGCTCTCTGTAGCAGCAAGGCTTCCTGCTGCTGGCCACTGGTCTCCACACTGCCATGAACCCCCACAGTGCTGTCTGCAGGCCTCCCCATCCCACCTAGGGGCGTTTCCACTGTGACTTCCAGGATGAGGCTTCCCATGTGTGGGCTACCCACCAAGCCTCCACTGTGCGCCAGACCGATTCTAGGCCGCGAGGTGGCCCTGTCCTACTTCCAGAAGGCACCGGGAGGGACACATGGGGAGAGAAGCACCATCACGAGAAGGCAGCCTCATGCTGTGAAGATCAGGACACACCACTTTCAAGGTGTGGGTCAGGCGCCCAAGTGGAGCGTCAAAGGATGCAGAGTGATCAGCCCACAGCAGAGAGGGAAAGGTGTTCCCGGTGGGAGAGCTACCGTGTGCAGGGCCCAGAGGTGAGGGGCGGCTGCGGACCCTGAGCATGGGGCCCGGGGCAGGCTGTGCCAGAAGGAGACTAGGAGGGGAGACGAACGGCAGGACAAACAGCCTGAGTGCTGGCACTTCGTCTAGTCCTGTCACTACGGAGAAGGCAGGGTGGGTCAGGCTCTACGAGGAACCCCGGGCTCCAGCTTTCTAGGTCCTTCCAAAATTCCTTACCACAATGGAGCCCTGACTTGGAGGGCTGTGAAATTAATAAAGGGAAGCTTGTTTAGAACGGAGTCAGGAAGCCCTGATGGGAGGAGCTCTCCGGAACAGAGCACCGGGTCCCGCTGACCTCGCATTCCTGGGCAGGAAGAAATTCAATTTACTACCCTAACAGGAGGAAGTTCTCTTGTTGAAGACATGGCCGGCTCAGCTCCGGCCCCCTCCCAGACTGGCCAGGCAGAAGGACTGGATCCTGGCTGGAAATGAAGCAGGGGCCTCTGGGGACGCAGGGCGGCCTGGCTGGCCTGAAGAGGCGGTGAGAGCCGGAGCCCCTGGAGAAAGTGCCCAGCCAGAGGAAGAGGCTGGAGCAGAGGACTTCGGAAGTGGAGGACAGCTGGTCGCCAGATGGGGATCTGGGGACACAGGAAAAAGTGGCTTTGTCCTGCAGTAGGCAGGAAAGGCCAGGCTATCCCCAGGGACAAGGCGAGGAGGAGCTAGCGGCAGTGTGGACAGAGAGGCCTCTGTGAGGGGAAGCGCCCAGCTGGCGGGAGCCCACAGACCTCTTGGGACTGTCCCGGTAAATGGGCCCCAGGGTCGGGGTGCCTGGGCCAGGAGACCCCGAGTAGGGGGCGAAGAGTCCCCAGGGAAGCCAGACGGGGAAGGCGACTCCCTGGAGGAGATGTGCTTCCCGTCCTTGCCCGCGAGGACGCCGAGACAGGTTTTCCGTAGGCCCCGCCCCTGGGAGAAGGCCGAACCGCGGCGAGAGGGCTGCGGGTGGCAGGGGGAGCAGAAAGGGGTCCGCTGGGGCTCCCTCCCCGACCCGCGAGGCCGAGGGGAGGCCGAGCTGCGGGACCCCCGCTCCCCCCCACCGCCCGCGGGTCCCGGGCCTCGGCGCACCCCGCCCGCAGCCCGCACGGCGGCGGGAGCGCGCGGGGCGGGGCCCTCGGCGGAAAATCAAACCAGGCTGGCGGCCTCTCAGCCAATCCGAGAGCAGACGGGCCTGCTTCGACCAATGGCCGCCGCGAATGCTAATGAGCGCTGACGCCACGAGGAGGGTCCATTCAAAAAGTCGCAGCTATTGTCGCGGCGGGCCGCGCGGGACCGGAGCCGGGGCCGCAGCCGGGGCCGCAGCCGGGGCCGCACTCGGGGCCGCAGCCGGGGCCGCACTCGGGACCGGAGCCGCGATGGCCGCGCCGGGCACCGAGGGGCTGCCGCGCGCCTTCCTGCAGAGCCTGCGCACCCTGTTCGACATCCTGGACGACCGGCGGCGCGGCTGCGTGCACCTGCGCGAGATCGAGTCCCGCTGGCAGGGCGCCGACGCGCACGAGCTGCCCCGCGGCGTGCTGGAGGGCCTGCGCCGGGTGGCCCCGGCCAGCGGCTACCTGACCTTCGAGCGCTTCGTGGCCGGCCTGCGCACCTCGCTGCTGAGCGCCGACGGCGGCCCGCGGGGCCAGGCGCGCGCCCCGGCCCGGGGGGGCTGCCCGGCGCCGCCCGGGGGTCCGCAGCCGCCGCCGCCGCGCCTGATGTTCGCGCCGGCGGACGAGCCGCGGACTGTCCTGGAGAGGAAGCCCCTACCCCTGGGCTCGCGGCCCCCGCCGGCCGGCCCCGGCGGCGCGGCCCGGAGCCTGGAGAAGCTGTGCGGGCCGGCGGAGGCGGCGCCCGGTCCCGCGGAGCCCGAGCGGCCCCAGGGCGCGGCGCTGGAGCGGAGCCCGAGCGCGGACGCTGGTGAGTGCGGGGCGGCCCGCGGCCCCGCCTGGTAGCTGCGCTCCGCCTCCCCACCCCGCCGCCGATCCCCGCGACCTGCGCCTCAGGCCGGAGCCGAGAGGTGCTGCCGGTGCCTCTCGTGCCGCGGGGGGCGGGGGCGGGCCGCTGTGTGAGCCCCAGGGCCGTGAGCGCCCAGAGAAGGGGCCCTCCTGCCTTTCCCGGTGTGCTGCGGGGCCAGGAGGCAGGCCAGCCCCTCCCCGCCAGCGTGGGGAGGCCTCCAGGGCCAAGGGGCTGGGGGGTGACTCCAGACTCCCCCAGGAAGTCGCCCTACCCAGCCCGAGCTGAGCACTGGGGATTCCCACCCCACACCTGGGGACACTAAGGCCCTCAGTCGCCTCTCGGTAACAGTCTAGGCGGAGGAGTTTCCCTCTAGTTCAGAGGAGAGAGGGTCCCCCGGACTGAGAGGGCCCCCTTCCGCCTCTCTTAGGTCCTTAGTTTGGCAGCTCTACCAAGAGGGCTGCGCCCACTGCCTCCCCCACGCAGGCAGGATGGACCCCAGGAAGACCTGGCGGGGTTGCCGGAAGAGTGCCGTGGTGGGTGGGTCTCCAGCCCAATCTTCAGGGCCTGCCTGGCTGACACCAGGAAAAGACCCAAACGCAACAAACCACTCCCTGCCCCTGCCCCCACGGGGGTGGGGGGGTGGGGGGTGGCCAGCGGGGTCCTTGCCTGGCTTTGGTGCAGTGGGCAGGACAGGAGATGGCTGGATGACCCCTGTGGGCCCCTCTAGTGTCTGCTCTGGGAATAGCCTTATGGAGGGGCGGGGTCCCGTCCCCTCAGGGCTATCTGCCTGTTTGCAGCACCCCAACCTCGCACCCCACCACCGCAACTGCCAGCCCTTCCTACGCCTTCACCGCCCACCAGACTCACTGGGCCTCCGCCCCAGCCTTGCCCGTAGTCCCCAGCCCTGGGACTGGCTCCTGGGCTCTGTGGCAAAGCCATCCCCCAACCCGTCGCAGGTTGGGGGCTCTCCCTGCTCCTCCCTGGCCAGCCCCTCTGTCCTCGTGGTCTGGGGAGGCGGGGGGCACTCCTGGGTGCATGGCCGAGCTATCCCCAAGGCTCCACAGACCTGAAAATCAGCATGGGGTTGGGGTTTGGGGGCCTCGGACCTGTGGCCCAGCCTTGCTCTGTCCCGAGGCCCTGGGTGGCCCTAGGTCACCAGCTGCGCCTTTCTGAGGATTTGACACAGGGCTGGGCAGGTGACACGTGCTCACCACGGGGCAGCTTGAGGCTCAGGCCCCCCTTTGGCCCTGTTGCAGCTCAGTGCACCCAGGCCTACCCTGGCCCAGTGGGTACAGGCTGCTGGCTCAGGCCCAGATGGGGACAGGGCTGCGCGCACCTGCTGGTCACCCAACAGAACACCCGGGTGCTGTCATCTGGGAGCTGCCCCCAGACCAAGCCCAGGTGTTCCGCGGCTGTTCCCCGCCCCCCAGCGTCCCTCCGCTGTGTCTTCTCTGCCCGCCGTGTAGCACGGACAGGTTGGGATGTGATCTCTGGGCTTGCTTGCAGCCTGTCCGCTGTGGCTGCCTGGAGGCCGCCCTGTCACCCGGTGCCAACCCGGTGGACGGGTCCGCTTCTTGCATCACCTCCCACTTCCCTTAGCCAGTGCTGGGGCATAACCTGTGAGGCTGAGCCTGGTGGAGGGGCCGAGGCCAGGGGTCCACTCCTCCCCTCTCGTGTGGCCCCGCGTACACTCCCGTCCCCCAGGGAAGCCAGCCGGCCCTGCTGGCTTTTCACCCCAAGCCAACTCCGCGGCAGGAGCCCTAAGCCGTAGGAGCTGCAAGTTATGTCCGAGTGAGGTGTTGGCCCAAGGTCGTGTTTTATCCTTCCTGGAAGGAATTAGGTCTGGGCCACCTGTGCCCTCCCATTTCACCTGCACTGGCTCTTGTCACCCTTAAAGGCCCTGGCAGACAAGGAGAGCCGGGAAGCCCAGGGCCCTGCTCGCTCACCCTATTCCCCGCAGCTTTGAGTCCCTGCAGGGTACACAAGTCCTCTGGGCACGGGGGGCACCCAAACTGGGTGAAGCCCGTGGCCTCCAGGCACTCGTGCTGGGGCACGTCTGTGGGCACACACATCTGTGTTGTGTGTACAAACCTGCAGCCTCAAGGGCCACACGGCCCTCCCAGTATAGGGGTGAGGGGAGTTTGTGGGGAACTGGACCCCACAGAGGCAAGGTGTGCACAGGGCTAGGCTGTGGCCTAGGGATGGGTTGAGATGGGGAGCTCTGTGCAGAGGCCCCGAATTGCCCACGAGCCCAGAGGCATGTCGGCCTGGACACCCCGCTTTGTACTGCCAGGCTTGGGGTGCAGGCATTGGGCCTGACTAGGCAGGCCTAGAAATGAGCCAGGGTCTTGCCTCCCTCCACAGGTGCACTGGCCTGCAGGCCCCGGGAGCTCGGCCTGGGCGATGCCCTTCGGGTCCCCCGTGCCCGAGGGGAGCGTCGGAGGCACACCATCACCAACGGCGTGGACTGTGAGCTGGTGGGTGAGGGCTCTGGGGGATTGTCCTTGTTGCCGGGGATTGGACTTGGCCCCCACTCTTGGTCTCCTGGACCAGCCCTCCTCCTGGGAGGTAGCCGCCAAGCCTGGGTTCCGGGGGGCTGGCGTGGCAGTTGGTCACAAACATGTCTCCCCACGCGGGCTTGAAGCCACCGGAGGGACGGCTCAAGGCCAGATGAAGAAGGCCTTCAGGGAGAAGGGGGCCCGGGTGTGCGGCGGCGTGTGGAGCGGGCACGGCCCCTCCCCAGAACGGCCCCGCTCGCCCAGCTCCCCGGCCATGCGAGCTGCCGAGGGGGGGCGGGGGTGCCCTGCTCCCCGGGGGAAGGTGCGCGGGGGGGGGGGGGGGGGGTGTAGGCGGTGTCCCGTGGGGGGCAGGCGCGGGCAGGTCGGCGCGAGCGTGGCCGGTTCCTCACGAGCACGTGGCCTCCCCGCGCGTGGCAGCTGGAGCAGATGCAGGAGCTGGAGCGGGAGAAGGAGCTGCTGCTGCAGGGCCTGGAGATGATGGCGCGCGGCCGCCACTGGTACCAGCAGCAGCTGCGGCGTGTGCGGGAGCGCCGGCGCCGCCTGGGCCAGAGCAGGGCCCGCGCCGTGAGTGCTGCCCCAGGGCTGCCCCGTCCCCGTCCTGAGACCTGTCGTGAGCACGGGTGGGGCCAGAGACACCCCCAACACACACACACACACACACACACACACACACACACACACACACACACGCTGCGTGTGCCCTGGGGCAGGCGTCCCCCAGCGGCGACACCCGTGGGCTCCCTGTCTGCTCTGAGCTGTCACTCGGGTGGGGGGCTGGAGCGGCCCCTGCGAGGACCCCCCCGGGGCACGGTGGGATCTGTGGCTGGTCCTGCTCGCCGACTTCCCCTCTCCTGCCTCCCTCCCAGGACTTGGGTGCGGAGGGGAGCCCGCTCCCACTGGGCCGGCTGCTGCCCAAGGTACAGGAGGTGGCCCGGTGCCTGGGGGAGCTGCTGGCTGCGGCCTGTGCCGCCCGGGTGAGTGTCCCCTGTGCCGCGCGGCGCCCGTGCCCAGCGCGGTGCCATGCCTCCCCCTTGCCCTGGAGGCTGTGCCCGGGGATGCCAGGCCCGCCTGACCTTCCTGACGGTGCCCTCCCACAGGCTCCGCCCTCATTGTCCTCGGGGCCCCCGTGCCCGGCCCCCGCCTCACCCTCAGCCCCGGGCTGGCAGCAGCAGACCGTGCTCATGCTGAAGGAGCAGAACCGGCTCCTCACCCAGGTGAGTGCGGGGAGGGCTGAGGGTGGGGGCCGGAGGCCTGCGGGACCCTGACCGACCTCCCACCTGCCCAGGAGGTGACCAACAAGAGTGAGCGGATCACGCAGCTGGAGCAGGAGAAATCCGCGCTCATCAAGCAGCTGTTCGAGGCGCGCGCGCTCAGCCAGCAGGACGCGGGGCCCTTGGACTCCACCTTCCTCTAGCTGCCCAGGGGCCCCGACCCGCTCTCGGCCTGCCGTGGTGGTCAGCCCGTGCAGGCCCCTCTCTGAGCCCCGCTGGGCTGAAGACCACCGGACTGGTGTGGACCAGTTTCCGTCCCCTCTCACCGTCTGGGCTCCCCTGCAGCCCGGTGGAGCCAGCGGGTGGGCGGTGCGCCAGAGCTCTCCGCGGCCCCAGACATGGGCTCGCTCCTGGCCTCGGGGGGCCGGCCCGGCTGGGGCTGCCTTGTGCTGACAGCCTGAAGCCGCGGCGGCTGCCATCAGTGGGCCGCGGGGGACACCTCCCGTGTTTGCGGGATCTCAGGCAGCTGGCCCGGCCTCTCTGACCCGGGGTGTCCAGTGGAAGGTGCTGGTCCCACTAGGCTGCACTTCTGGCCGCAGCCAGCAGAGGGTGCCTCGTGCACAACGTCCGGAACTGCCCAGCCGCCCCCCAGGGCCAGCGCTGGTCTCCTGCGAGGTGTATGGCTTCAGGCCCAGCAGGAGATTGGGCCCAGGAGCCCAAGGGCATCTTCCCTCCCTGAGGGGCCGGAGCAGAGGGAAGGGGTATCTGGTCCTGGGGGAGCTCCCGGGGGTGAGCTCTGGCCGAGGCCCGGCCTGCCTGCTCCCCCTCACAGACCCCAGGCCTTAAAACAACTTGGGTTAGCGCTCACGGGCCCGCAGAGCAGCCTGTGACCCATGCTCCGGGCCTTGGGCCCACCAGGCACCCTGGCCAGAGCGGGATCTGGTCTGCAGGGCGGCTGTGGTGCGCCCCTCCCCCAGGGAGCTCTGCCCCACAAGAGACGTGAGCATGGGCCTCCCAGGTGAGCCCCCCAGGTTCCCTGCCAGGGCCTGCCTCACATGACTCAAGGTTCCCAGGCGTAAGGACCTCCCTGTTCCCACCCCTGGCATCAGACTGGGAAACTCAGAGGGCTCAGGAAGAGACAAGGCAGGGCCCTTGTCAGGGACAACTCCCCAACCCTGCACCAGGCCCCCCAGAGGAGAGCCTCCACCCCAGGAGGGGCCTCATGACCTGGGCCACCGTCCCCACAGGAACTCGCCTCCCACACTGAGGGCAGGACGTCACCGTTGGGTTGTGCAGTGGGGGCCCCCAGGTGTGGGGTGAGTATGGAGAGACCCCGTAAGCCCGGGGAGGTTAGGCACGTGGACTCCCACGGCCACGGAGGGCCCTGGCTGCGGAGTGGCTCACGGCTCCTGCCAGCTCCAGCTCTGGGCTCCCCACACCGTGCCCAGGGCTTACAGAGGGTAATTGTCCAGAGGGGGGATTGTACGGAGGGGGGCTTGTCCAGCATGTGAGCTGCCCTCCTCGGAGGGTGGGGTGGGCTCTTCTGGGGCCCCAAGGAGCTTCAGGCCTAGACCCGCACAGGCCCTGTGGGGTCCTGAAAGGTAAGTCAGGGCCCCCAGCACCCTTTGGGACATTCAGGGCCAGGGCCAGTCCCGGAGAAATCCTCCCAGTCGGCAGTCTGAGACCCACCCAGCAGGAGCTCTTGGATTTGCTCTTCCCCCTTCTGTGAGACCGGTCCCTCCACAGCAGCCCACCCTCTCGCTAGGAGTAGGCTCACAGGTTCTCCAAGTGCCACCAGTGACATTTCCAGACCTGAACGCTGGCCCCGCCCCCTGCTCTGACCTTCCTGTGACCCTGTCCCTCGGGGCAGCCCCCAGGCTCAGCCTCCGCCGCCCTTCCCAGGCCGGCCAGGCTCCCACCTCTGGTCTTTGCAGCGGCGTTCCGTCTCTTAGAACACCCCCTCCCCGCCTCAGCCCGCTCCCCGCGACCCAGCCCTCCACGACAGAACCCAGCAACGGGAGGGGGCCGCCTCCGGGGGGCAGCGGTGTCCCCTGCGGCGTCCGCCCCGCCTGGGCTTCTGCGTCCCCTCTGCCGTCCTCATGCCGTCCGCCCCACTGGTCTTCCACTGGGAGGACCTCCACGGAGCCGGCCTCTCCGCCCTCGTCCCCGGTCCTCGGCGGGCGGTCTGAAGCCAGGCTCCTGTGGGCCCGGACACCACAAGGGAAGAAGTCCAAGCGGCCAGGCCGGCGGGTCCCAGACAGCTGTCAGAAGCACAGGCGACGTCCGGGGCCGAGTCGGGGTGGGGGGGGCTGATGCCGTCCCTGGGTACCCCCCGCACACACACCCTCAGTCGTGACAACTAAAACGTCTCCAGGTGTTGCCAAGTGTCCCAAGGGGGCCGGAGGTAGAAACGTCGTCCCTGATTGGGAATCGCTGCCCCGGGGGGTTCATTTGGTCAAGCCCAAGGAAACGAGCGTCTAAGTTAAGAAGCTTGTCCACAGACACCAGGAGCGCACCCGCCCCGAGAGCCAGCAGGAAGAACCGATCCCGTAAATATTTCAGACGTTGGAACTGTCAGAGAATATGCAATAACTTTTATATGTCGAAGGAAATAAAAGAGATTATTGAAAATATAACGAAGGGATCGCCTTCATAGTTTGTTATTCTGTGAAAGGACGAGCTGTGGGTCTGTAAAGATGAACAATAAAGCAGGAAAAAGCAAACAGCCCGGAGAAGTAACATTGACATCGAAATTAAAAACTCAGGTGGACTAAGCCTCCGATGGAAGTTTTCAGCTGGAGACTCTGTGAACCGGGAGAGCTTAGGAAGTGATGGAGAAGGGGCCCAGAGGGTCAAGGGCACTCACCTGCCTGCATTTCCCAGAAGGGGGCAAGGAAGGGGGGGCGCTACGGGACGAAAAGTGTTTTCAGGTTTTCCAGAACTGTCTAAAAACCCCAGTTCTCTGATCCAGAAATCCCAACAAATGCCAGCCAGGCTGGGTAGGAAGAAATGCACCTTTCCTCTCACAAGATCATGAAAAGAATCCGGGGACGAAAGCAGTTGCCAACCGGGGAGCTCATCGGAGGCCAGCGGGAGAGGAAGGCGGTGGCCACGACCCAGAGGAACGCTTTCAAGAATGAAGGCTACAGAAAGGAAAACATTTCCTCCTCCCACACCCCAAAATGAGAGTTTGCCACCCACGGGAATTCACAAAAGGAAATTCTGGAGGAAGGACTTCAGGAAAAAGGCAGAAGTCAAGAAGGAGCCCTAAATAAGGATGAGTCAGCTGCCGCTGCGGGAGGACCTAACTTGAGGCTCCGTGGTGTAAAGCAACGACTGTTTCCTCGCGGGTGCAGAGCCCGGGAGCGGTCACCCTGGGCGGTCCAGCTTGGTTAGTCCTGTGGCCGCAGGCGAGGTGTGTGCGGGGGCCACCGTCAGGAAGGGTCGGCTTCCAACACCGCCTCCTCACAGCGCTGCTGGCCGAGCAGCCAGGTTCCTTTGTCCACAGCCTCACAGCGCTGTGTCCGCTTCCCCTAGCACAGATGACCCAGAAGCAGCCCCTGGGAGAGAGCCACCCGCCTGGGAGGACCTGGGCTCAGGGGTCCCTGAGTCACAAGGCCACCTCTGATGGTCAGAAGCCATCTGCAATCCAGTCCCTTCTCCAGCGGCGTAGGAGGGGAATCGGGCGCCCCCTTTTCAGGGAAGGAGAATCGGGCGATCTGTGGACATACCTTAAAGCCGACCCAAGCGCATCACAGGCGTACGCAGACCCGAACCGCAGGCGCCACCGCAGTGGCTCAGGAGAGAGCTGTGGTCCCGTGACGGTGGCGCATGGGGCGGGGAGACAAGCTGAGGCGTCCTTGGGGCTCGAATTGTTCATAAGGAAAAAGAATCTCACTTTACATTTCATGAAGGACGTGCGTTAGAGTCACTGGGGGAGTCGGGTAGAACGGTGGCCTCCGGCGCACGCCTTCCCGGGAAGGGAGGGGCAGGGGACGGGCTTAAGAAGAGAAAAACACAGTCCGGGGACAGAGGTCCCCTCGCCGTGCAGTCACCACAACATCCGTGAGTGCGCGCAACTCGAGTTTTAAAATTTACATTTAATTAACACAGTGCGTTAACGGTTTCAGAGGCAGAGATCAGTTTCTTCAGCTCCGCAGCTGTGATGGGACCAGCATGTGCCCTCCCGATGCCCAGCCGTTACCCCAGCCCCCCATGACCCCCCAGCAGCGCTGTTTGTTCCCCCCTTTTTTATTTTCTAATTTATTTTTATTTATTTGACACACAGAGATCACAAGTAGGCAGAGACAGAGAGAGGAGGAAGCAGGCTCCCTGCTGAGCAGAGAGCCCGAGGCAGGGCTCGATTCCAGGACCCTGAGACCATGACCTGAGCAGAAGCCAGAGGCTTTGACTCACTGAGCCACCCAGGCACCCCATCCACCCCCCCTTTTTAAAAAAGATTTTATTTATTCATTTATTTGACACATAGAACAAGAAGTGGGAGCGGCAGGGAGAGGGAGAAGCAGGCTCCCCACTGAGCAGGGAGCTCAACATCGGTGGGGCTTGACCCCAGGACCCTGACACCATGACCCAAGCCAAAGGCAGAGGCATAACCCTGACTGAGCCCCCCAGGCGCCCCAGCTTTGTTTCCTATGATTTAGACTCTCTTATGGTTTGTCTGTCTCTCTGATTTCATCGTTTTATTTTTCCCTTCCTTCCCCTATGACCCTGTTTTGTTTCTTAACTTCCACATATGAGTGAAATCCTATGATAATTGTCTTTTTCTGACTGACTTATATCACTCAGCATGATACCCTCTAGTTCCATCCACATCATCGCAAATGGCAAGATTTCATTTCTTTTGATGGCTGCATAGTATTCCATTGTATATATATACCAAATCTTCTTTATCCACTCATCTGTTGATGGACATCTAGGTTCTTTCCATAGTTTGGCTATTATAGACATTGCTGTTGTAAACATTCGGGTACACGTGCCCCTTCGGACCACTACATTTGTATCTTTAGGGTCAATACCCAGTAGTGGGATTGTTGGGTCATTGGAAAGCTCTATTTTCAACATTTTGAGGAACCTCCATGCTGTTTTCCAGAGTGGTTGCACCAGCTTGCATTCCCACCAACAGTGTAGGAGGGTTCCCCTTTCTCCGCATCCTCGCCAGCATCTGTCGTTTCCTGACTTGTTAATTTTAGCCATTCTGACTGGTGTGAGGTGATATCTCATTGTGGTTTTGATTTGTATTTCCCTGATGTCGAGTGATGTGGAGCACTTTTTCATGTGTCTGTTGGCCATCTGGATGTCTTCTTTGCAGAAATGTCGGTTCATGTCCTCTGCCCATTTCTTGATTGGATTGTTTGTTCTTTGGGTGTTGAATTTGCTAAGTTCCTTATAGATTTTGGACACTAGCCCCTTATCTGTTATGTCGTTTGCAAATATCTTCTCCTATTCTGTCAGTTGTCTTATGTTTTGTTGACTGTTTCCTTTGCTGTGCAAAAGCTTTTGATCTGATGAAGTCCCAATAGTTCATTTTTGCCCTTGCTTCCCTTGCCTTGGGCCATGTTTCTAGGAAGAAGTTGCTGCGGCTGAGGTTGAAGAGGTTGCTGCCTCTGTTCTCTGCAAGGATTTTATTTTTTTAAAGATTTATTTATTTGACAGACAGAGATCACAAGTAGGCAGAGAAAGAGAGAGAGATGAGGAAGCAGGCTCCCTGCTGAGCAGAGAGCCTGATGCGGGTCTTGATCCCAGGACCCTGTGATCATGACCTGAGCTGAAGGCAGAGGTTTTAACCCACTGAGACACCCAGGCACCCCCTCCTCAAGGATTTTGATGGATTCCTTTCTCACATTGAGGTCCTTCATCCATTTTTGAGTCTATTTTCATGTGTGGTGTAAGGAAATGGTCCAGTTTCATTTTTCTGCATGTGGCTGTCCAATTTTCCCAACACCATTTATTGAAGAGGCTGTCTTTGTTCCACTGGACATTCTCTCCTGCTTTGTCGAAGATTAGTTGACCGTGGAGTTGAGGGTCCATTTCTGGGCTCTCTATTCTGTTCCACTGATCTGTGTGTCTGTTTTTGTGCCAGTACCATGCTGTCTTGATGACGACAGCTTTGTAATAGAGCTTGAAGTCCGGAATTGTGATGCCACCAACTTTGGCTTTCTTTTTCAATATCCCCTTGGCTATTTGGGGTCTTTTCTGGTTCCATATAAATTTTAGGATTATTTATTCCAGTTCTGTGAAAAAAGTTGATGGTATTTTGACAAGGATGGCATTGAATGCATAGCTTGCTCTAGGTAACATAGACATTTTCACAATATTTATTATTCCAATCCATGAACTTGTTATGTTTTTCCATTTCTTTGTCTTCTCAATTTTTTCATGACTGTGCTGTAGTTTTCTGAGTACAGATCCTTTCCCTCTTTGGTTAGGTTTATTCCTAGGTATCTTATGGTTTTTGGTGCAATTGTAAATGGGATCAACTCCTTAATTTCTTTCTTCTGTCTCATTGTTAGTGTATAGAAATGCAACTGATTTCTGTGCATTGATTTTTTAAAAAGATTTTATTTATTTATCTGACACAGAGAGAATGAGATCACAAGTAAGCAGAGAGACAGGGAGAGAGAGAGGAGGGAGCAGGCTCCCTGCTGAGCAGAGAGCCCGATGCGGGGCTCCATCCCAGGACCCTGAGATCATGACCTGAGCCAAAGGCAGAGGCTTTAACCCACTGAGCCACCCAGGCACCCCGTACATTGATTTTTTTAAAAAGATGTTCTGTATTTGAGAGAGGGAGAGTGAAAGTGAGAGAGGGAGCACCAGATGGGGGAGGGTCAGAGGGAGAAGCAGCCTCCCCGCTGAGCAGGGAGCCTGATGCAGGACTCAATCCCAGGACCCTGGGATCATGATGGCAGCCAAAGGCAGTCGCTTAATGAGTGAGCCTCCCAGATGGCCCTGTGCATTGATTTTATATCCTGCCACTTTGCTGAAATCCTGTATGAGTTACAGCAATTTGTGGATTGCGTTTTTGGGTTTTCCACAGAGAGTATCATGTCCCCTGCGAAGACTGAGATCAACTAGTTTAATTGTCAGATTGGAGTTTTAGAAATTCAGGTAGCTGTTTTGTTGTTGTTGTTTTTAAGATTTTATTTATTTATTTGACAGAGAGATGACAAGTAGGCAGAGAGGCAGGCAGAGAGAGAGGGGGTGAAGCAGGCTCGCTGCCGAGCAGAGAGCCCGATGCGGGGCTCGATCCCACAACCCCGGGATCATGACCTGAGCCGAAGGCAGAGGCTTTAACCCACTGAGCCACCCAGGCGCTCCCAGGTAGCTGTTTTGATGCCTAAATATGGCATCAAAAACAAAAACAGGAAAAGCTGAAGCAGTTGTATTAATATAAAACTAAAGGGACGCCTGGGTGGCTCAGTGGGTTAAGTCTCTGCCTTCGGCTCAGGTCATGATCTCTGGGTCCTGGGATCCAGCCCCATGTCAGGGTCTGCTCAGCAGGAAGCCTGCTTCCCCCTCCCTCTTTGCCTGCCTCTCTGCCTGCTTGTGATCTCTCTCTCTCTGTCAAAAAAAAAAAAAAAAAAAAAAAATCTAAAAAAAACCCCAAACACCTGAAGAGATTATGCAACAACAGACATTACTAGCGACAAAGAGCGGAAGCCCCAGTAATAAACAGTCCGCATCACCTGGGAGGAGGACAACCCTGACCCTGTAATCACCCCCATAAGAGCCTCAAAACATAGGAGCTACAACAGACGCAGACATGCCCCGGAGGAAGATATACAGATGACGCGTACCTGAAAAGCTGTCCCATGGGACCAGCCCTCAGGAAAATGGGACACGTGAACTATTGGACCCCAAACAGAGCTCCCGAAGTAAAAACCCGCTGACAGGTGGAGAGACGGAACTGCTTGGACATTTTGGGGGGGGGTGTCAAAATATAGAGCTACCCCGGAAAAGAGTTTGGTAGTTCCTTCTGAAACTAAAGTTAGGTCACGCTTTGCGATGGTCAGTTAATTTTGTGTGTCAGCCTGGCTGGGGTTCGGGTCCCAGGCACTCGACCGAAGCCCCATCCGATGTCACTGTGAAGGTACGAGTCAGTAGGACTCCCATTCCCATCCCGAGACTTGGAGGGAAGCAGATCGCCCTCCAGAATGGGGTGGGCCCCACCCAATCAGTGTAAGGCCTCAGGAGACAAGGGTAACGCCCCCAAAGAGGGAGGAATTCTACGCACAGACGCCGTTTGGACTCAAGCCTGCAACACGACCCCCGCCCGACCCCACGGAGTCTGCAAGCTGCTGACCTGCCCCGCGGACGGCAGACTTGCCCACTCCCACCAGGGCATGAGTCCGCTCCCCCAGATCCGAGTCTCGCTCGCCAGAGACGCAGGGAGCCCGCCTGGAGTGCTCTAGCCACAGCACAAGCCTGCACTTGCGTCGGCGGGCACGGTCCCGGGAGAAGACGCGGGCGTGCCGGGACACGTGCAGACAGAGCAGCGCTCCGGCCGGCCGCGCTCCCGACGTGCCAGGACGACGGAGGGACACTGGCGCCCCCCATCACAGTCGTGAACGGCAACGCGACGCCGGGCCCGAGTGTGCTTCTGGCAAGTTCTGCCGATTAGTCAAGGAAGAGGAAATCCAAAAGGTGCGGACGCTTCTCTGGAGGAAACGTTAATGCTGCTGGTCTGACCTTGAAATCCGGCGGAGAGCTGCTTCGCAGGAAGGGGGAACGCAGTGTCGGCCGCCCCAGCAACGCCGTGAGCCTCGGCCCTCGGTTACTCGGCGGGGCAAGCCACAGGTGTGTCCCACAGAGAGGAGAGGGACGCTGCTTTAGGAGGGGGAGGGGGGCGTGCGAGGGGATCCCGAAGCCGGGTGCGCCGGAGCAAAGCAGGGGTTCCGGGAGATGACGGCCGGCGAGCTGCCGGGGCCACTTTCTCCAGGAGAGGCAGTGCCCGGCCGTCCCGGGGGCCCCGGTGGGCTCTGCGGGCTCCGTGACCGCGCTTCTTCCCAGGGGCACAGCTCCCCCTTCTGGCCTCGGGTCGCCACTCTGGCGGGGTTTCTCTTCACGGAGTGTAGACCCAAGTCATGGGTCTTGTGATCCCGACACGGGCTCTAAAAATTTCCGTGGAAGAGCCCGGAGCGCCGGGAGGGGAAGCGGGGAGCGGGGACGGGGCTGCGCTCCCAGAAGGGGAGACACACCCGCGCTGTCGGGCCGGGGCGGGGGCAGGTGCCAGGGCCGGTGCCGGAGCTGGAGGAGGACCTGCACGGTGGCCAGCGGGGACCGTCCCCGCACACCAGGCCCGAGAGGCTGACCCGTGGGCCCCAGGGCCGGAACAGCCGGTTCTCTGCGCAGGAGAACGCAGGTTGGAGCCCTTCCCCGGCGTCCCACACACAAACCACCTCCAGGTGGGCCAAAGGCTGGCCCTGAGCAAAACAGGAAAAGCTGGAGAGCGAGACGGAGAGTAGCCCGCGGCCCGCGGCCCCCACGATCCCACAGGGAGGAAAACGACCCGTTCGGACGAATTCAGAACGTCTGGGTCCTCGCAGCTGGAGGACGGCCGTACGGCCGTACAGAGACAAACAACCTCTAGAAACTGGGCTGAGAATTTAGCAGACGCTTGGCAGGAGACAGGAAGGACGCGCCACGCCGTCTCTTCAGGAGCGGGAAACGCGGTGAAGATCTCGGACCTCGTCTTCCCGGCGTCCCGGAAACCTCCACGCGGCGCGATCCCCAGCACACGCCGCGATGCAGAGAAACGGACCCGGGGCCGGACGGCACCCTCGTCCGAAGACAAGAGAGGATTTGCTCGGAGCCGAACACGCGGCCCCCGGCCGCTCCCGGGACGTCCTCAGACCCTCGCCTGCCGGCGCCAGCGCCGCGGCCGAGACGTAGCAGAAACAGGCCGAAGCTGCGGGGAGCGCACGGTGTGGCGGCTTCCGTACAGTCACTGCGACACCAACACTGTGGCCGCCACCTGAGCCGTCGCCGCGGGTGAGTCCCAGGAGTCGTGGGACAAAAGCTCATTACCGAACCCAAGGTCCCGCGCACAGTCGGGTCCCAAGACCAGGAAAAGTGACAAGACACGTCACTTAGAAATGCACAGACGGGGGGGGGGCACTAAAGAGAAGAGAGGAGCAGACACAAAATACAGGGCAGCGGCCGCTCTGGCTGGGACCCCCAGGTGGCGACAGTCGGGTGCCTGCGCCTGTCCCCTTCCACGGGGCACACGCGCCCCACCGCTGTCCAGTGAGTCTGCTGTCTCTGACGGGGCAGCACAGGCTTTTCCCCCTCCCGGGGAGCCTGGACAAGTCTGTGCTCCTCAGGACGGGTGGGGGGGGCTCCCCGCACCCCTGCCATTCCTCAGGGTACGTGCATACAGCCTCTGGTCGCGGGGGGGCTTAGGGAGTGTTTGCTGAATGACTGATGAGCCCACGATGACGAAAGGCAACAGGATGTTGTGGACAGGAGCGAAGGGAAATCTCACTACAGTGCACCCTGGATGCCAGAAGCGGACGCTGGAGGGGCAGCCAGGCCACGCGGCGTCCATGGCGGGGAGAACCGTCAGCCCCAGGCCCCACTGGGGAAAGATGTGCTCTGTCTCCCCCACAAGAAACCGACGCCTGGCCCTCGCCCCCGGCCCTCACCCCCCGGAGTGCTTGCTTCCCTCCGGTGGTCTTGGGTTCAGAACGACCTCTCCCACTCCTTCCTTCTCCGTAAATAGCGTTCCTTCCTCTCTTTGTGGGACGGGCCTGCCTTCGGCTGCTGCTTGCAAAGGCTGAATTGCAGTTCTCGGCTATTCCCAAATAAATCCGTTTTCGCTAGAAAATAGGCTGACTTTTCAGGTTCACGGAGCAAGGGGTCTTTAGCCGTATATGCTTCTGCACAGACACCAGGACGGAGGCGGGCGGAGCCGAGATGCCAGCGGCCTCCGCAAAGGTCCCCCTGGGAGGACCGGCTCCTCTGAGGACCCTCTCCCCGCACCTCCCTGCAACCGCATGCCTCTGCCGGGACCCAGGCCACGTGTGGCCCATCTGGAGCTCTCCCCCGGGTTCCCGGAGGCCCCTCCCATGCAGAACCCCCGCTGCCTGCCCCCCGCCCCCCTTCCACTCTGGAACGAAGGGCATCTCTGCACCAAGGAAGGATGTGGCCGCCAGGGTTCGGTCTCAGAGAGAATGCGCTCCCAGGTTTCGTCCTGGCTGTTCCCACTCCCGGCCTGCCCTCTCTTCTGGGACTCGTCTGGGCCCTCTGCCACGAGCCCTGTGGCGTCCAGGCCTCCACTACCCTGGCCCCATCCTCTCATGGCTGGTGGGTCTCATGGCCGGTGGGACCAACCAGAACATCAGGGAGCCCTGCTTGGGCTTTGGCTTTGTGGGGTGAGGTGTGGGGCTGGGAGCCAGCACTTGGGGGGCAGGCCTGCAGGCTGCCTGCCCTTGCTTGCCCCGGGCTCCCTGTGGGCCGCCTTTGTCTCTTTTCAATCTAATCTGCAGGCCTCTCCCCCTTCTGTGCCTTCCCCTCAGAAGAAAGGCCTAGAAGGGGGGGGGGGCTGGCAGGAACCGGCCTGGAGCCCTGCACTGGCCACACCCGGACACTCCACTGGAGCCCAGCCAGATGGGCTGTGAGGAGGCTGAGCCATCTCCGGGACTCCCACCCCTTCTGTTGTTGGGGTGCAGAGCTGAAAGAAAGGCTGTTCAGTAGGCCTGTGACACCAGGCCCTTAGCCTGGCAGCCACCCAGCCCCATCGTCCCAGCCGGCTCCAGCCGATGCTGCCTAGACCCTGCCCCTGTCAAAGGCCACCCTCTGGCCCCCCACCGCCCCACCTCCAGGCACTGGCACTCCCGAGTGGTCTTGCCACATGGCTCCCTGCTGTTTCATGGCTGGAATTCCTATTTTGCCCAGGGCGCGACGTGGGGGTGGCCCCTGGCCAGGGAAAGGGGTGATGCCTGGCCAGGCTGGCACACAGGGTGTGTGGGGAGTGGAAGCCTAGAGGCCAGACATTTCACTGAGGGCAGAGCTGAGGTCTGGGGCTGGCTGATCACTTGCCCCCTGCAACCACCCCCCCGCCAGCTGGGGACCTGTGAGTGGACGACCAGGTCCAGATCTCCCTTATCTCCTCATCCTGCTCCCCTCCCCTCCTGCCTCCCCAGCCCAGGCTTCTGGGCACCCTCCTCCCCAGGCATAGGGGGCATCAGGGATGGGCCAGACCCTGAGCCAGGAGGGAGGGCCTGGGTTTTCCTCTCTCAGCTTGGTGTGTCTGTGACCATCCTGCCCCTTTGTCTATCTGTGCCCTCCCCTATCACCTTGGGACCAGGGCTGGGTGAGGCAGGGCTGGCTCCGTGCTATTTGGCTGCTCAGCTTTGAGCCCCCCCATCTCCCACCCCCGCACCTTGAAGGGCCTGCAGGCGCTGGGGGCCTCCTGGTGTCCACAGGGTCCGAGGCTCCTACAATGCGGCTTCCCGCCATGCGGCTCTGGGCTGAGTCAGCACCAGCGACCCAGGCCCTTCTCTGCTCTGAGGGTGGGGCAGGGACCCTGTCGGGGACCCATGTGCTTCCTGTTGCTTGCGGGGGGGGGGGGGGGGGGCTCCTTCTTTCAGGACTGGGCCAGGGAAGAGCTGGCCACTCCGGCTGCCTGACCCTCGGAACAAGGCCGCCTGGGAGGGGCCCACCCTTCCGTGCCAGGCCTTCGGGCCACGAGCCCACAGACTCCCCCGAGAGGGCTGGGAGCGCTCTCGATCCCGCCGGGGCGGGGGGCACTCGGCGGGGGCCCACAGGCAGACCCTGGTAGCCGGTCCCAGGGGTCGGGAGACCCGCGGAGGGGACGAGTCTCTGGGACCCGGCAGCCCGGAGGGAGGAGGTGGGCGCGGGGCCGCGCGGCGCGGGTGATTCAGCCGCAACTTCTCCCACCTGCGCCCGCGGGCCGGGGCGGGCCGGGGCGGGCCGGGGCGGGCGGCCAGCGGGGGGCGGGCCCGTGGGCGTGTCCAGCCGCCGCCCCGCCCGTTCGCGCCCCGCCCGGGGCCCCTACCCGCCGGCCCCGGCCCCGCTCCCCGCCGCCCCCGCACGACGCCGCGTCCGCCCGCGCGTCCGCCCATGGCCGGGAAGGCGCTGTCGCTGCTGCCGCCGCTGCTGCTGGCCGCGGCGGGGCTGGCCGGGCTCCTGCTGCTGTGCGTCCCCACCCGCGACGTCCGGGAGCCGCCGGCCCTCAAGGTGCGCGCGGGCGGCGCCGTCTGCGGACCCGCGGACCCCGCGGCGGGCTGGGAGCCGAACCGGGCCGCTGCGCCCTCCTGGCAGCCCGGGACCCCCCACCGCCCACCCGCGCTCCCGGCCCGGCGGGGCGGAGTCCCGGAAACTCCCCGGCTCGCCGCGACCTCCCGGAGCCTGTCGTGGGTGCGGCGCAGGAGCTGTCCCTCCGCTCCCCCAGATGCGGGCCCTGGACGCCGCAGGCTGCGGCTGGACCCCTGGCCCCCAGCCCCCTGTGGCCCCGGGGACGCATCTGGTCCAGGTTCAGCCGCAGGTGCTGGGGCCTGAGGACCCCTCCGCACCTACCGGGAGGCCCTGACAGTGAGGGGGCAGCCCTTGGGCGCCTAGCGGGGGAGGCTGGGCTGGTCCTAAAGGAGTTGGGGCCGATGAGGCCAGATCTGCCTCCAGGAGCCTCGCCAGCGCCCTTGACCCTTCCTTTATTGGACTTGTGGAACGGGGACGGGTGTGGGCAAGTGGGCGCTTCAAGCCCTAGGGGGCCCACGATGGGAGGCCGCAGGAGGGGGCCAAGGGCAGAGACGAGGTGGGGCTGGGGTAGTCTGACCAGGGTGAGCTGCTGCTGCTCTCCCCAGGCTGGGGAAGAGGACGGCAATGGCCCCTTTCTGGACTCAAGACGGCATGTTCTCCAGCGGGCTTCTCACTGGAGGAATCCTGGCCCTGGGAGTTGCAAGGAAGGCCCCTGCAGCCCCTCTCAGCTGGGCAGGACCCAGCTGTCGTGGGGGCTGGCTTTGAGGCTCAGGGAGGGGTGTCTTCAGGCAGGCTTCCAGATCCTGAGGTTGGGCTGAGGTCAGAGAGGCGGGGACAGAGGAGAGGAAGAGTGAGTGGAGGGAGTTCCTGCCGCTGGGTTTCTCTTTTGGAACCTGGGGACCTCACGTCCCCAGGGCAAGTTTCCAGGGGTGGTCCCAGGACAGAGCTCCTGAGCTCTCCTCGCCAGAAAGGTTTCTGCAGTCAGAAGAGGACAGGCTCCAGGCCGTCCACCCCTGCCTGCCCCATTCTCTCCCCAGCCAAGCTGTGTCTCTGCGGCTGTCCCTGCCACGGTAGCCCTGCCACGGGGTGGGCTCAGGTAGAGAGCTGGGGGGCCAAAGGGCGTGGCCTCAGGCCCCCCCGGCTGACCCCACCCTCACCCCCACTCCCAGTACGGCATCGTCCTGGACGCTGGCTCTTCCCACACATCCATGTTTATCTACAAGTGGCCCGCGGACAAAGAGAATGACACAGGCATCGTGGGCCAGCACAGCTCCTGTGACGTGCGTGGTAAGGTCCCCTGAGCCTGAGGCACCCCTAGTCTGGACACCCACTCATTCTAGGGCCTCAGGGGCCCTCTCTGGCCTTAGCCTCCAAATCTCCATGCCTCCTCTGCTTGATGCGGCTCGGGCCTGCTCCAGGAAGGAGCTGCAGAACCCTCGCAGAGGGAAAGGCGAGGGGCGGTTCAGAGGAGAAAAGTAAGCCCCAGGCGGTGGGTGGGAGGTTGGGCCTTCCCGGCCCAAGACCGGCACACCCAGGCAGGCCCCCGACGAGGGCAGGCCAGACTGACAATGCCTCGTGCTTTATCCTGGCACCTGTGTGCACACCCATGGGCAGGCGGCAGCCTGGGAGACCGGGTGGCCCCCGGGAAGGTGGGCCCCTCTGTCTCTGAGGGCAGGAGCTGGGAAGGTGTGTCTAAGCCGCCACCCGGTTTGGGAGCCCAAGGTCCCCAATCCCGCCAGCCCATGGCTCACTTAGGGGCTATCCGTCAGGCTTGGGTCCATTTCCTTGTCTCCCTCTAGGAGGGGGGATCTCCAGCTACGCGGATAACCCTTCCAGGGCGGGCCGGAGTCTCGTTGAGTGCTTGGACCAGGCACTTCGGCAGGTGCCTGAGGAGAGACATGGGGGCACGCCCCTCTACCTGGGGGCCACAGCAGGCATGCGCCTGCTCAAGTGAGTGTGCCCCGCCCTGACCTTCCCATCTCCACAAGAGGCTTAGCACAGGTGTGCCCCTGCACACCACCCTGGTGCCCACCCTCCGCGCCCTGGACACAGTGCCTGCAGCAGCAGGATCTCCGCTACCCGCGGAGGCTGTCCCCCAGAGTCCTCCCTGTGTTACAGCATGACCAGTCCAGAGGCCTCGGCCAATGTGCTTGCGGCTGTGACCCAGACGCTGACCCAGTATCCCTTTGATTTCCGTGGTGCCCACATCCTCTCGGGCCAGGACGAGGGGGTGTTTGGTTGGGTGACCGCCAACTACCTGCTGGAGAACTTCATCAAGGTGGGCCTGATGGGGGCCCAGTGAGCCGGGGGGGTGTGGGGCCCGCCTGCTGGCTGACCCCAACCTCCGCTTCCTACAGTATGGCTGGGTGGGCCGGTGGTTCCGGCCGAGGAAGGGAACGCTGGGGGCCATGGACCTGGGGGGCGCCTCCACTCAGATCACCTTCGAGACGGCCAGCCCAGTGGAGGATCCAGCCAGCGAGGTCCAGCTCTGGTTCTACGGCCAGCCGTACCGCGTCTACACGCACAGCTTCCTCTGCTATGGCCGGGACCAGGTTCTCTTGAGGCTGCTGGCCGGCGCCCTGCAGGTGCCCCATGACCCCCCCGCCCGCCTGCACCACTGTGCCCTCCTGGAAGGAGGGGGTGAGAAGAGGGGGGAGCCAGGGGTCCAGAGCAGAGCCTGGACCGAGGGGCCTGCTCTAGGCAGCAGAAGCCCAAGCCGAGCTTTCCCCAGCAGGACAGAGGCAGAGGCGTCTCCCAGGCACAAATGCCAAGCGGTGGGGGTGGGGTTGGACGTTGCCTGCCTGGGGAGGAAGGAGGGCCAGGGCTGGGTCTCCAAAGGCCTGGCCGGGGGTCGGGGGGCGAGTGCCTGGCCGGGGTCGGGGGGCGAGCTGTCCAGCGGACATGGGGAGTCACGGAGTGCGCCTGAGCACAGAAGCAATGTTGCCCACGTGGGACTTACAGGAGACTCACCAGGCAGGTCCTCCGGGGAGGCTCAGCAAAGACCCCGGGCTGAGGGCGGCAGGCAGAGCCTGGCGAAGGGGTGATGCCCGCCGCACCCTTGCATTCCCCCCAGACCCACGGCTTCCACCCTTGCTGGCCAAGGGGCTACTCCACCCAAGTGCTGCTTCGGGACGTGTACGAGTCTCCGTGCACGGCTGCCCGGCGGCCCCAGGCCTTCAACGGCAGCGCCAAGGTCAGCCTGTCTGGGACCAGCGACCCTGCCCTCTGCCGCAGCCTCGTCGCGGGTCTCTTCAATTTCTCCTCCTGCCGCTTCTCCCGATGCTCCTTCAACGGCGTCTTCCAGCCGCCTGTGGCCGGGCACTTCATCGTGAGTGCAGGGGAAGGGCGTGGGGGCTGGTGCTCTGTAGCACGTGGGGCCTGTTCTCAGGGTGACTGTGCCCCCCCCCCTTGCAGGCCTTCTCTGCCTTCTTCTACACCATGGACTTCCTGAGGACAGTGATGCGGCTCCCTGTGGCCACCATGCAGCAGCTGGAGGCCGCGGTGGTCACGGTGTGCAGCCAGACGTGGAGCGAGGTGAACCTCCTTCCCGCTCCTCCGGGGCTAGGCAAGAGGGCCCGGCCAACCAGCAGCGGGCCTCCCTGACCCAGATCTGGAGGACAGAGGGAAGGCCCTGCAGTGGCAGGGCCCAGGCAGTGAAGTGGGCTGGGGACCGGCTGTAGCAGGCAGGACCGCCAGAGCTCAGGGGTAGGGGAGCCAGGCTCTGAAGACGACTTCCAGGTTTCTGACTTCTGCCGCTGGTCAGGTGCCTGCCGAGTGAAGGAAGTGGTGTTTCCATGGGCGGACCACGGGGTGCCTGCCAAACCCCGGGGGAAACAGCGTCTTGGGGCTCTGGAGGTGACGGAGGCCCCATCCCGTCTTCTCTGTATCTAGCCTGGGGGCTGGGGAAGTGGGGGGAGGAAAAGCCTCGCCCAGGGTCCACGCGGAAGGCCTGCTGCTTCTCCTGGGCCCCTGACCTCGCACTAAGGTGGCTGCCAGCCTGCTGCTCCTGGGGTGGCTGTCCCTGCTGTCCCCTCGAGGTCCCCCTCCAAATCAGGGGCAGCCCGCTGTCATCCAAAAGTCATACTGTTTGGTCCTGGAGGAAACCGTCCCGCCAGGGGGTGGAGGCCCCTTTGGCCGCTGAGGCGTCTCTGGCCCCTCCTTGCCCACGGGTGTGTGCTGGGGTCGGCAGGGACAGCACGCCGCCGCTGGCCGCCCCTCCTCGTGGGCCAAGACCTCCAGCTGGCCACTGACCCAACCGTACCCCCGTGCGTCCCAGCTGCAGGCCCGAGCCCTGGGACAGCCAGCGCACCTGCCCCACTACTGCGCCGGGGCCATGTTCGTGCAGCAGCTGCTGAGCCGCGGCTACGGCTTCCACGAGCGCGCCTTCGGAGGGGTGACCTTCCAGAAGAAGGTGGGAGCCGGTGGTCCCGGGTCGCGGAGGGGCAGCCCCCACCCCGGACCACGTGGAGGCTGAGGCCATGCCCCTCGCCCGCAGGCTGGGGACACCGCGGTGGGCTGGGCGCTCGGCTACATGCTGAACCTGACCAACCTGATCCCCGCCGAGCCGCCGGCGCTGCGCAAGGGCACAGACTTCGGCGCCTGGGTGGTCCTGGTCCTGCTCTCGGCAGTCCTGCTTCTGGCCGCCAGCGTCCTGCTGCTGTGCCGGGCGCGGGCGGCCAAGGCGTCCA
This sequence comes from Meles meles, assembly GCF_922984935.1. Taxonomy (NCBI): domain Eukaryota; kingdom Metazoa; phylum Chordata; class Mammalia; order Carnivora; family Mustelidae; genus Meles; species Meles meles. Next base: position 807,144 of record NC_060076.1, read on the forward strand.
GCGCCATCTAGGGGCGGGCTGGGGGCAGCGGCCCTCCCGGACCCCAGCCCCGCCCCCCACCCCCTCCTACCCCCAGCGCTGCCCAGACCCAGACGGGGTACGCTGGCGCGCTCGCCCACAGGGAATGGGGTCCAGACTCTGCCTGCCCACTCCAGTACCCTCCAGCCTGCGCGGTCCCCAGGGCCTCCTCTTCCTGGGGGTGGGGGGATTCAGACACCCCGCAGCCCTCAGCTGGTGACCCCGGGGCTGGGTGTGTAGGGAGTGGCGTTAGGGCGCTCGGAGCACCCCCCCAAGTCTGGCTCTGTATGAGGGAGAGGGTCAGAGCCCGCCGGCTGGGAATGCAGCACCTACTTGTGAAAATGTTGTAATAAAAACTTCTTTCCAGAGCCCTGGAGAGGATGTCCGTAGGGTGGGGCCTCCTTGCCACTGCCCGCTCTCTTCCCCACAGCTGTGCTGGCCACAAAGACCCACTGCTAGTCCCAAGGGTGGCCCCAGGCTCCTTCTGCTTCCTTCCTTCTCGGGTGCAGGCACAGAGCCCTGATGACCCTGCTCCCCGGCTCTGCAACTGCGCCCGGAGCAGCCAGGGGCCACCCGCCAAGAGAAAGTCCCCGAGTCCCTTGGGTCTCATCCGGCCAGCAAGGCCCCCGCAGCTCCTCCAGGTCTGTGAGGACGGGCCCTGGCCTGGGACTGGCTTGGGCTGAGGGTGGGGAGGTGGAAGCCGTGGGAGGGGGTGGGACTGGCCGGTCTGTGCTGGAGGGGCCGGGGCTGGGCCCTCCACCAGAAGTGGTGCAGGGGCGAGTTGAGATGAGGTCCCGGAGGAAGGCAGGGCTCCATCGCTCAGACGGAAGCACGTTGGGAGGCTGGCTGCGGCCCAGGTGCCGTGGTGCTGGGACACACATCCCCTCCTGCCCGGTGCCCTCTTCCGCATCCAGGGGAGGAACCAGCCCCCCCCCCCCCCCCCCGCGTTGCTCCTGCACTGGATTGTCCTGGGTGGGGAGGCTTTGGGCTGCTCTCCTGCCCCCCAGCCTTTCCAGAAACTGAGCACAGACACTGCTTCTGCCTGGTCAGTGGCCTGGGGGGAGAACGGCGGTGCTTGTCCTCGCACACCCGCGGTTCTGCAGGGTTTCGGGGTGTCGAACCGTTCAGAACCTGGAGGCAGCCAGCCCTCTCTTTGGAGTTCTGAGGCACAAAGGGCTGAGGGGAAGCGTGGGGGGGGGGCTCGCCCCCTCCTCTCAGTGCAGTGAGTCAGAGGGTGGGCGTCCTCTCTGGGGGCAGCAGGTGCCGTGTGAGCGGCTCTTTGTCGCAAGGCCTCAGGGAGCTGAAGGCTGTCCCCCAGGGACCGTGGACAGCTCCCAGCTGTCCCTCATCAGCCGCTTCAGGTCCCTCTTGCCCCCTGGTGGCCTCACTGAGACCAGCCGCCCCATTCCAAGCACAGCGGTCACCAGCACCGGCCCGGTTCTGGGCGTGCGTTTGCTTTCATCATGCGTCTCCGAGGGCCCAGGTGCGTCTTTGCACGCACCTCTCTATCTGCGTGCGCCTGGCGTCCCGGTGTTCCCGGGGCTCGGGCCTCCAGGCGCCAGGCGGGTCCCCGTGCTCCAGCCGGGCGGAGGCTGGGGGTTGGGCGGGAACTGGAGACAGAGGGGGACCCGCGGGAAATGTATCCTGGGGAAGCCCCCCCCAGGCCCACCGCGTATGCAGAGGACAGAGAAGGTCCCCGGCCGCAGAGGCCGCAGAAGCCGAGGCGCCCCGAGGACTGCAGGGAGGAGGTGAAATCAGAACCCGGGGAAGGGGGAGGGGGCGCGGCCCGGAGGCGCCGTCCCGCCCCCGCAGACGGAGCGCGCAGGCGCACTGCCCGCGAGCCGCCCGCCGCGCCGCGATCCGGATCCTCTGCCGCAGCGTCAGCGCCGCCGCCGCCCCTCGTCCTCCGCCGCCGCCGCCCGCGCCGAGCCCCGGGCCGCGCGGTGCCATGCTGCCCGGGCGGCGGCGCTGAAGGATGGCGACACCCGTCCCTCCGCCCTCCCCGCGACACCTGCGGCTGCTGCGGCTGCTGCTCTCCGGCCTCGTCCTCGGCGCGGCCCTGCGCGGTGCCTCGGCCGGCCGCCCGGGTGAGCGAGTGCGGCCGGCGCGGGCCGCGGGGCGCCCCGGGCCCGGGCCCGCCGGGCCGCGCGGCGCCGTCGCCCGCCCCGCCGCCGCCCGGGCCGCAGGCCCCGCCTCGCCCGGGAAGGGGTAAACAGGCCCGGCCTGGAGGGCTCCGCCGGCGAGGGCTGCTCCTGGGCTCCCGGCGGCGACCCCGAAGTTCACGCGCGTCCTTTGTCTGCGTCCGCGGCCTTGCGCTGTGTGTCTGCCTGGGGAGGGGTCGCCGCGGGGAGTCGGTCCTGGGCGCGTCTGCGTGGGCGCTGGCTTCGCGGGTGCGGGCCGGCCCTGGGAGCCTGCCGGCCGTGCCGCTGCTGTCTGCCCCGGGGTCGGGGTCGCGGCACTGGGCTGCCTGTCCCCAGACTCAGGTAGTGTTGGGCGCGAACCTCGCTTTGCTGCCCTGAGGGTCTGAATTGTCCCAGGCCTGGGGGCTTGTTCGGGCTGCAGTGGAGGCAGGAGGTGCTGCCCTCCAGGTTCCTCTTCTGCACTGGGGCAGAGCTTGAGGGGCTCCGGGTCCCGGGAGACCCGCCCTGCTTCCCAGAGGGGCACTGAGGCTCCAGGCCAGAAGGTCTGCAGGAACCCGGGGCCCCAAACGTACCCCGACCCCAGGGCTGAACTGGGAGACTGTGCTCACGCCTTCATTCACTTCTGGCCGGGCCACAGGAGAGGGGCTGTTTTCAGCCCATTTTACAGATGAGAAAACAGGTACCAAGAAGTTAAGTGACTGGTGGGTGGCACCGTGGGATGCCAACCTGGGCCTTGTGGTTCCGGGTGTGTGGCCTCCTCCTGGCCGCAGCACCCCAGGACGGGAGACTGGAGTGCGGCTGACCGAGGAAAGTGGAGGCTGCGGGCAGAGAACCTGGCTCCGGGGCACGCAGGGTGGGGCCTCCCGAGGGAAGCGAGGGCAACCTTTGTGCAGAGCTCCGGGTGGCCAGGTGCCCAGGTGCCCTCCCAGCTGCTCGTTAGCAGTACAGGCTCTCCCACATGCCCGGTGCGCTGCCAGCCACTCTCCAGCTGCCACTGTTCTGGGATCTCTTCCCGCACCCCGAGGCAGGCGGGGCACTCGGCGCAGACTAGCCAAGCAGCACCCCTGTCTTTCTAGGCTGGGGGCGGGGGAGTATAGGGAGGCCTCTGGAACCCAGAGCCAGGAACCAACTTGGTGCTTTAGGTCCCAACCCCTGGCCTGCGTACTCTGGGTTCTCAGCACCTTGAGCGGGGACTGCCCGACTCCCCATGCCCCAGCTCGCGGATGGGGTCCAGACTGACCTGCTGGCCCAGGCTGAACGGCTAAGTAGCCCACTAGCCCCGCTCTCTGATGCTGCCGTCTGTGGACCCAGGTCTTCCAGGATGGGGTCCCCAGGATGGGCGTCAGCCTGCCTGCTGCCTCCTGGGGCCTCGGGAGCTTCCTGCCTACAGCCCGGAGGCTGGGAGTGTCAGGTTACCAAGGAAACCAAGGCAGGCCAGCCAAGGTCTGGAGGACAGAGCCAGCACTCCCTGATCCCGGACCTTGGGCCCCAGGGGCCCTCCTGCAGTGCGGGCTGAGGGCCTCCAGAGACACCCCAGCCCAGCCTCCCCGGCCAGGACTGAGAGTCCTGCTGCGTGTCTTCCTCAGTTCTCTGGCTCTGCTGCCCTGTAACTGGGGCCAGCGTTCCAGCCTCAGGGCATTCCCTAGCTTGGAGGCAGCTCACCTTCCGTATCCTAGAAGGGAAACGGAGGCATAGACGGCTACTGTTTTCCATCCCCCAGCATCAGGATGAGAACCATTGCCATCTATACAGAACTCCTCAGTCTGGGCCCAAAGTCAGGGACTCCCCAGTCCCCGGCAGCATGGCCGCAGGAGTGACCCTGGCTTGGCTTTTGTATCTCAACCAAGTGAGACGTGCTGACCCCATCCTTGGTCTCCCCAAACCAGCAGCTTCTGTGTGCCCCGGAGACAAGCCAGAGATCGGACACGGGGAGGAGGGCCTGTCTTCCCTTGTTCTGTGCCACCTTCTAGCTCTGCTGTAGGGTGTGGGATGACGGGATGGGACTTGCAGGGCGGCCCTGAGGTGGTGGGAAAGCTGGGTGGCCAGCGTCTTGGGCTCCCCCAGAGGCCGAGAGAGAGCCAGGCCCCGCCTTCTAGAGCTCCCAGCCTGGATGGAGGGCACACGGAGACTGGAGGCAGGACCTACGGGGCTGCCTGGCCCTGCACAGGACCGCTTCCGCCCAGGGCCGGCTGAGGCCTGGAGAGTGGACTCTCGGGAGTGGGTGGGGCAGGGGAGTTCCGATAAGCGTGGGGACTGCTTGTCTTCCTGGTCCTGATCTCTGGCTGTTGGGAGGAAGGGCCTGCCCAGAACAATGGCCAGAGCCGGGCCAGACTGGGTCAGCGCTGGGGGAGGGGCTGCCAGGCAGGACAGCCTCTGCCAGGGCTGGGCCAAGCCTGGCGGTGATCTGGCTCTGCCTTTTGCTTCCTTCCTAGATGCAGCCGCCTGTCCTGGGAGCCTGGACTGCGCTCTGAAGAGGCGGGCACGGTGCGCCCCTGGAGCGCATGTCTGTGGGCCCTGCCTCCAGCCCTTCCAGGAAGACCCACGGGGACACTGTGTGCCCAGGACGCGCCGGCTTGTGGGTATGGGAGGGAAGGATGTGCTTCCCCCTTCCCTGCCCTGATTGGGTTGTCACTCAGCCTCAGACCCTGGGTCCCCTGAGTTTTGTTGGTGTGTGGAGCCCTTTATGTCTTCGAGGGGCCCAGTGATCTTTCCAGATCGCACAAGCCCAGAGCCTGGCAGCGGGCTGAGGCATGGGGCAGTTAACCCCTGTCAGGGCAAGAGGTGTCTGGCGTGAAATGCCGGGGTGATCGCAGGAGAGGAAGAATCAGAGTTCCCCATCCCCCTGCCCCGGGCCACCCGGGCCCCCTGCCCCGTGGGCGCTGCTCCTCCACGGCTTGCCCACCCTGTGCAGTCCGTGGGCCTCCCCTGCAGCCTGAGCCCAGCAGGTCCGCGTGGCCAGCTGCTCAGCGAGTTCAGGTGGGATGGGGCATTACAGAGAGAAGTTGGCGGGGCAGGAGGACCTTCCCGGAGAAGGAACGCGTTCCTGGCAGTGAGGCTGGGCAAGGAGACCGTACAGGCCTGCTTCAGAGAGCGGCCGGCGCTCTGCTCTTTCCCTGCTGTATAGAGTGTGTCCTTGGAGCCTCTGTCTGGGGGGGGGGGGGCTGTGGCTGGGACCAGGGCGGGGGCCCAGCCACCAGCCCCGTCCCGATATCTGTCCTCGGTTCCTACCCATTAACTGGTGGGGGTGGGGACAGAATGGGGCCTCTTTCCTCTTCTTAAGGAGTCGCTGCCTGTCTTGGTGGAGAAGGGGTGGGGTGATGCGTGGGTAACAAGCAGGGCGCGGGCACCCCTTCTCTCCTTCTGGCCTTGGTGCGTTCCCCTGACACCTCCACTCCCTTGCCCCGGCCCCCGCTTGCCTGGGAAGGCTGCTGCGCACATGGGCTGCCTTCAGTGGTCACCAAGGCAACTCGGGATGGCCAGGATTGCAGGCTGGTACCAAGTCCTCTGGCCGCCACCCGTGCCTGGGAGGAACCTGCAGGGAGGAGGAGGTCTGGGCCAGGGGTCTGGCTTCTGGATGGACCCCAGCTCCTCTGGAGGGCCACCCACAGCTGGGGTGGGGCGGGGGGCCTCTCCACCTGCCTGATGGGCCCTCACCGTCTCCAGGGGAGAGCCTGCCCAGGCCCAGACTGGAAGATGAGATTGACTTCCTGGCCCAGGAGCTGGCCCGGCAGGAGCCTCGGCCCTCCATGCTCACCGGGCAGCCCCAGCCTGAAGCTGGACAGCGGCTGCTGGAGCCGGGTGAGACCCCGCCCATTCCCACCCCTACCCCCCACCCCGCGGGGGCCTGACCCCTGGCCCGTCCCAGTGTTCTAACCTGCCTTCTCTCTGCAGCGGCCACCCTGGGGCTCTCAGAGCGCCGCCAGGGCCCCGACCTGGGCGCCCCCTCCACTCGAGGAGCCCCTGCACCCACGCCCCACACCTCCTTGGGCTCCCCCGCGTCCTCTGTGCCCGTGCACGTGGCCCCCTTGGAGCCCCGGGGCGGGCGCGGTGACGGACTCGCCCTCGGTAGGTCTGGAGGTCCCTAGGTCTCTGGGTGGGCAGGAGGCAGGGCCCCGCCCAGAAGGCCGCCCTCACCGCGCCCCCTCCCCGCAGTGCTCCTCGTGGCGTGCTCGGTAGCCGGCGCGGCTGCCCTGGCCCTGGCCGCCCTGTGCTGGTGCAGGTGAGCGCGGGGCGCGCCCGACCGTGGGCGGCGGGCGGCGGGCGGCGGGCGGCGGCTCCGCGGGTCTCAGGCTCCGCTCCCCGCAGGCTGCAGCGAGACGCCCGCCTGACCCAGAAGGCCGACTACGCGGCCCCGCAGGCACCCGGCTCCCCCGCAGCGCCCGGGATCTCGGTGCGTGGCCCCGCCCCGGCCCCGCCCCCCCGGCCCCCGGCTCCGCGGCCTGACCCCCGCCGCCCTCTCCCCGCGCAGCCCGGCGACCAGAGGCTGGCGCAGAGCGCCGAGATGTACCACTACCAGCACCAGAGGCAGCAGATGCGGTGCCTGGAGCGGTGAGAGGCCCCCGCCCCGGCCCCGGCCCCCATCTGCGCCGCCCCGGCTCCGGCCGAGGGGCGCCGAGCCCCCCCACCCCACCCCGGGCAGTGTGGGCCCCTGGCGCCCGGAGGGTGTGGGAGGCCCTAGCGATCCCGCCCCCTACCCAGGCATAAAGAGCCGCCCCAGGAGCTGGAGTCCTTGTCCTCAGACGAGGAGAACGAAGACGGGGACTTCACGGTTTACGAGTGCCCGGGCCTGGCCCCGGTGAGTCCCGCGGCAGGAGCCCCCGGGCGGGGCGGGGCGGCACGGAGGGGGCGGCGGTGGGGACCAGCGGGGTGGGGGCTCCCCTGTGCGCCTCGTGCCCCGCCTGCCTGACCCCGGCCTCCACAGACCGGAGAGATGGAGGTCCGGAACCCGCTGTTCGACCACTCCTCGCTGTCCGCGCCCCTGCCGCAGTGACCTGAAGGCTGCCTCTCCCTTCTCCCGGACTGCACGGCCCAGGGGCGGGGAGGGCCGGGGCGCAGCGCTTCCCGTTAAAGAGACCATGTTCTCGCAGTGGGCGTGCTTGTGGCTGGGCCAGGGCACGAGGGGGGCGGGGCGGGAACCCCTTACCGAGGAGACTCAGCCCCCTTCTGCCGGGACCTTCTCTTTCTTCTTGCACCTGTCCTGTTGAGTCCGGACCCCAAATGAGGGGGCGGGGAGAACCGGGAGACCAGGCATGGATGAGGAATCCTGGCAACAATTAAAATACATTTCAAATCTGTCATCGTGGTGTGCGGGAGACCGACTTCCATCCCACCGGTTAGGGCCACGGCGGGCGGACGCTGGTGTGGAGGCCTGGGGCTTCCTCCTACCCTCCCAGGGATGGCGGTGTGTCTCCTCGCTCCTGCGTCTGCTGGAAGGGCGGTCTCACCCCCTGTCGGGGAAGAGAGGCTTTGTTTTTCTAGCAACACAGGATCCCTCCTACCCTCTTTCTCCTGTAGGCCTCACCCCTACTGAAACTTCTGTCTCAAGTAGAGGAGGAGCGGTGTGGGTGGGGGCTGGTCTGGAGTCGGTCCCACTCCCTGAAAGGTCCCTGTGTGCTGGAAAGAGCAGGGGTGTGAGGGCGGTGGGCTCCCAACCTCCGTTTCCGCCACTGGCCATCTGGGCCGGAAGGCAGGGAAGAAAGAACAGGATGCAGGCCTGAGTGTGGGCTTGTGATGGGAGCCACAGAGCCCTGGGGCCCCAGCGGCCCATGTGGGGCAGGGGGTTTTGCGGGGTACAGGCTCCTCGCAGGCTGATAGGGCAGGGCGGGCTGGGCCAGGAGAGAGGGGCAGCAGGGACCTTGAGTGTTGGGAGGGGGGGTGTGGCCCACACCAGCCACCCACCCAGGAGCAAGGAGGTCTGTGGAAGGACAGAGTGGCCTTCAGAGCGGTCATCTCAGGGGCTGTGCTTGTCTGTGCTGTGTGACCGCGGTACAGAGGCTGAGTGGGGAGAGGTGTTTCTGGGGCCCAGGGAGCGGCTGGATCTGCTGCGGACGAGTGCGGGGACAAGACCTGTCTGTCCCCCCTTGGTGGGGGGGGGTTGGATGCAGAAGCCCTTGGTGGTGTCTTGGGGGGACGTCCTGAGAGGGAAACAAGGCCCATTTGGACAGATGGGTTCCTGAGGAGAGACAGGTGGGCTGGGCTGGGGGAAAGGGGTTTGCCCCTGCTTGGAGCGAATGGCTTGTCCCGAGAGTCCCGGGGCCCATCCAGACTGGGAAGTCCCTCCCCTCCACCCCGACTCCTGGGCCATGGCCTTGGGCTGGCCCTCAGCTGGGAGCCTGCTTTCCCTTTTGTGCCGGAGATGACAGGAGCCTGTGGGGCGAGGACAGGTTGGCGAGGATCACCTGTCCACTGTCACTCAGGCTGTGGCCCTAGGGAAGTAGCTGCAGAGAAAACGTGGCATGGGACAGTTCCAGCTTCACTCTAGAAGGCCCAGGCCGTCCGGCTGGTCAACGGTCGGCCGCATGCCAGGCCGGGAGATTCCCCTTGATGCCCGGGGTCGGGCCCGGTGTCTTTCAGACTTCCCGTGGGCCTGACCTGGGTAGAGAGCGAGCACCCGCCTTTTTGGCTTCTCTGAGGCTCCCAACCTGTCCCAGGGCCCCAGGCAGGAGGCCCCCCCCCTTCGGAGCAGCTGCAGTAAGACAGAACGGGCATGTTTGGGCCCGGGAAGGAAAGGCAGGGGCTGGTCCCCTCCGGGCCGTGGGCTCTCCCTCGCCTGCGTACCTGGCACAGGGCGCTACGCCGCTCAGCAGCCCACTCCCCTCCATGCTTCCTCTGGCCTCCGTCGACCTCAGACTAGCTCAGACAGAGCCAGGCTCTGCTTTTGTCCAAACTTACACAACCACACTTTCTCCCACAGGCCCCGGAGAGCAGTGGGCTGCCCCGAGGTGGGGCCTAGGGTCTAGGAAAGCCCTCTTTCCACAGGGACTCTGGAGACCCCAATCCCGGGCAAGGGGCCTGTTACCTTTCTCCGCACCACCTGTAGCCTCAGTGCGCCCTGCTGCCACTCCCGCAGCCGTCCCAAGGCCATACCAAGAGCGACCTTCTTGGTGCGAAAGGCTGATCTCATCTCTGCCCTCAGACCTCACTGTGCTTCAGCCCCTTGGCCAACCTTAACTGGCTCGGCACCCTGTCTGAGCATGGAGGACAAAGGGGGGACATTCCCACAGCGAGCACAGACTCTGAGATGACACTCCTCTGCTTGGAGATGCCCTACACCTGCGAGACCCTGGGGGTCAGAGCACACTGGGCACAGAATGTGGGGTGCCGTGGCCCCTGAGCCATACCCCTATGAGGCAGGAACCTCTCCATCTGGAGACTCCGGGACGTGACGGTCTTCTTCTGCAGGTCAGACTCACTGTCCTGTCCACCGGGGCAGCTGGCCGGGCTGGTCCTGTGTTCCCAGTCCCCCGGCGACACCCCCACGCCAGGTGCGCTGCCCACCAGGGCACGTGAGGTGCAGAAAGAGCCGAGCCAAGCTCGGATTCAGGGCACAGAGATCCTGCAGCGGCTCGTGCATAAGGAGGGGGATGTGGCCCCCGGCCCAGGCAGGAAGGGAAGGAGGGAGGAGGGGAGCAGGTCACCCACGCGCCCAGCGGCTCGGACAGGAGAGCCGCCTCTCCACCGCCCGCTGCAGCTGGCTCCCCGCACAGCCCTCGCGCTACACCCCTGGCCTGGGAGCCCCTCTGTGCACCCACCTTCCAAAGGCATCCCCGAACCCTCGGTTCATCTTGTCCTCGACCGTAAAGTGTGCGCGCCCTCTGCTGGGGACAGATGGCTTAGCCCTTGGCCGCGAGGTTAGAGCTCAGGGGTAGAGCATTTGACTGCAGAGCTCGGCCGCCAGGGGCCGTCTGGGCACACGGGTGGCCTCCGCCTTGCTCAAGCTCACCCTTGGGGCGGGCGGGTGCTCTCTCCCTGGGGCACCCCCAGGCTGGGGCTAAAGCCAGGTTTGCCCCCCATTGCCCTAGGCGCTGCTGTCTGCAAAGGGGAGGCGGTCACAGGCCAGTGGCCTGGCCTCCTCCAGTTTGCGGTTTCTTCAGCGGGTGCCCCCCAGGAGGCCAGCCCTGCGGTGGGACCAGGGCCGGGGCTGCAGGGGGGACAGTGCACCCCTGGCTCCCAGAAGCTCACGGGCTGTGGTGCTGGAGTGAGGTGCCCACCTGGGTCCCAGTGAGTCACAGGGCCTGGGGCGAGGCGTGAGGATGAGGCCCCCACTTTCCCTTTGACTCGTGCGGTCTCTCCTTCGTCACTTTGCTCTGAGAGCCTCTCGCTCTGACCTGTTTCTGGACCAAATCTCGGGGCCCCATTTCCCAGCCAGCACGTTCCCACGACAGGGGCCCCGTGGTTGCCAACCTGAGCTGGCAGGGGTGTGGCAGGGCGGGGGGCAGCAGACACGGGCAGAGTGGGAGGCTTGCTTGGCTTCCCACCCAGGAAGGGAGCAGTCTGTGGGTACGGGTGAGGCCTGTGGCGGGGGCCCCGGCCAGCCTGGCCGTGCAAACAGGAAGGGCAGGGGCACCGGCAGCCAGAGGCGGGATCGGCTCCTCCTCGCACACCTCACCAACTGCAGGGTGCCCGCCCCGCGGAAAGGTGGGCTGGAGTAAGGCCGGAAGCCAGGGCGTGGCTCCTCTGCGGTCCCCCTGCCAGGGCAGAGAGGCCGGGGTGCGGCCGAAGGCCCAGGGCTCCCGTGGTCATCTCCCTAGTCGTGGAGCAGCTGAAAGGACGGAGACCAGCCACAGCTGCCAGCGCTGCTGGAGGCCGGGCGCCCACCCCAAGCAGTCAGGCCTGGCCCCTGCCTGTGCACCACAGGCCACCAGACGGTTTCCGCCAGATCCTACCGCCTCCCCTCCTTCCCAGGGGATTGCGCAAAGCCCCACCGCGCGGCAGCTCAGAGGTTTTGCCGGCTTTGTGGAGCCTCAGAGATGCCCACGGCCCCCTCTCCTGCGCTCGCCCATCTCCTCCGTGGTGCAACGCCAGCTCCCCACCCCCACCCCGATACCAGTCTGGTCCTCACCAATGGGCAGGAGCTGGAGGAGGCCAGCAACCCCAGGCACCCAAGAGGGAAGGAGGGGGGTACCATGGGGGTGGTGAAAAGCCCCCAGGATGGCGAGGGGCAGCTGACCCAGGCCGTGGTTCCTGTTCGTGCCCCCTTCCGTGTACCCCCATCCCATGGACCTCAAGAACGTGAGCGGCCTGAGGCCTCTGGACACAGAACCTGAGAGCCAGTCCTTGTCCTGCCACATCCAGGACCAAGAGGGATCCAGCGGCAGTGGGGGAATGAAGCCGGTGGGGCACCAGCTTGGCTGAGTGGGGAGCAGGTCAAAGCTGAAGGGAAGTCAGATCGTGCTGACTTGCCGTCTCTCTGGCTCAGAGGAACTGGAGCAGAAGGGGAAGGAACTTGACCTCCAGGCCTGGGCCCCCAGGGCTGGTCCGAGGGTAGGGGTGGGGAAAGGAGAAAGCCTCTGGACTCCTGCCCTCTTTGTCCTGGACCAGGAGCCAGCCCCTACCTGCCAGCGTCAGGGACACAGCGACTCCTTCCCTTTCCAGTCTGGAAAGCCCCCTCTCTGTCCCCACCCCCATCCTGGGCTGCAGGGCCTGGAGGAGGAGGCCAGGAGTCCCCGAGGGCAGGCCCCGTCCGCATCCCCCGCTCGGCACTGTCAGCAGCTTGTTCCAGGCGGCCGGGCCCATGGGACTTCTGTGGACACGAGTCCTCGGTGAGGAAAGAAAGCACAGCGGGTTCTGCAGCCCCCGGGGCCAAGCCCAGCCTGGCATCTGCCCCGCGTGGGCCTGTGCTGGGGCCTCATGGGGTCTGACACTTCCGGGACCTGGGGACAGAGACCTGCCCCTCTGGAATGTGGGCTCTAGGATGAGGTGTCCTGGAGGGGGCAGGGTGAGGTGGGGGGGGAGCCCCCTGGGAACCCAGGGCAGAAACCTCAGCCTCTTGGCAGGGAGCCGAGCACAGTTCATCTGCAGCCCGAGGGTCTGGGAGCGGCACGAGCGGGCGCCGCGCGGGGAGTGGGTGACGCCACCCCAGGAGGGGCGCCGCGCTGCCGGGGGTCGGGGTGGCGGGCTCGGCGGGGTCCTTCTGTCAGGGGCTGCCTCCATCTGCGATGGCATCACCCCATCTTGCCTGCCCCGCGGGTCAACCCCAGGCCTCCCAGAGCCCAGCAGGGGTGGGAGGCCTGACCCTGGGCCCCCGAGGGTGCCCCTCCTCCCCCCAGCAGCCAGAGGATCAGAGTGGGAGGGGAGGTGAGGAGGGGGGTTGATGCCAAGGTCCCCTGGGGCGGGGGCAGGGGCGGGGCGTGGCAGGAAGATAGCCTGTCTGTGTCCCAGCAGATGAAAGGGCCTGCCTCCAGTCGGGCTGCGCAGGGGTGCGGCTGTGAGTGTGGGGCGTCTCTGCCCAGTGGCTGCTGTGATTTGAGATCCCTGGGTGTCCTGGGAGGCTGACTCTGGGCGCTGCAGATGGGGACGGCCGGTGAGTGTCTGGTCTTCGGGGAGCTGTGGGCTGGGGGGACGGGGCCCGCGGGCGACCCCGGGAAGACCGTGTCCCTTCCTGTGTCCCGTGTAGGGTGCAGCCGCTCCCAGAGGCTCCGGGCCTTGGGGGCCTTGGCCGGAGCCGCCCTCCTCTTCACCCTGTGGCTCCTGTGGCAACTTGGGCCGGCCCCCGCGAGGGTCCCCGCGCCCCCGCGAACGCTCCTCATCCTCGTCTGGCACTGGCCCTTCGCCGACCAGCCCCCCGAGCTGCCCAGCAACACCTGCACCCGCTATGGCGTGGCCCACTGCCGCCTGAGCACCGACCGCAGCCTGCTGGCCGGCGCGGACGCCGTGGTCTTCCACCACCGCGAGCTGCAGACCCGGCGGGCTCGCCTGCCCCTGGACAGCCGGCCGCGGGGGCAGCCCTGGGTGTGGGCCTCCATGGAGTCGCCCAGCCACACCCACGGCCTCGGTCGCCTCGGCGGCATCTTTAACTGGGTGCTAAGCTACCGGCGAGACTCTGACATCTTCGTGCCCTATGGCCGGCTGGAGCCCCACGAGGGCCCCGCGCCGCCCCTGCCGGCCAAGAAGGGGGTGGCGGCCTGGGTGGTCAGCAACTTCCAGGCGCGGCAGCGGCGCGTGCAGCTGTACCGGCGGCTGGCGCCCCACCTGCGCGTGGACGTGTTCGGCCGCGCCAACGGGAAGCCGCTGTGCGCCAGCTGCCTGCTGCCCGCCATGGCCCGGTACCTCTTCTACCTGTCTTTCGAGAACTCACAGCACCGAGACTACATCACCGAGAAGTTCTGGCGCAACGCCCTGGCAGCCGGGACAGTTCCCGTGGTGCTGGGGCCCCCGAGGGCCAACTACGAGGCCTTCGCACCGGCTGACGCCTTCGTGCATGTGGACGACTTCGGCTCGGCCCAGGAGCTGGCCTCCTTCCTGGCCGGCGTGAACGCGAGCGGCTACCAGCGCTACCTGGCCTGGCGAGACCGGCTCCGTGTGCGGCTGTTCGAGGACTGGAGCGAGCGCTTCTGCGCCGTCTGCACCCAATACCCCCACTTGCCTCGAGGCCAGGTGTACCAGGACCTCAAGGCCTGGTTCCAGGCCTGAGCTCTGGCCCGATGACGAGGAGGAGGCTGAGGAGGGTGGCTGGCGCCGTGGTGGGTGTGGAAGGGCTGGGTGTTGAAATCAAACCACTGGGCATCTGGCCCCCACGGGCCATCGGGATAGCACAAAGGCTGGGTTAGAAACTGGAAAGCAGAGGTCAGGCGGGAGTGGGCTGGTCCGGGCAGACTGCCTGGAGAAGGAGGCTGGCGGGCACTCGGGGGTGAAGGTGAGAGTGGGAGAGTTAGTGGGGGTGCATGTGGCGAGTCGATCGAAGATACAGGCTCCCGAGGACCTCCCAGGACCTCCCTCTGCACCTCGACAAAACCCCGGTGGGATCTTCTGTCTCAGACACCAGCTGGGAGAGGCCAGGGTTCGGGCCCTCCTGCAGTCTGGAGGGGAAAACTCTGAGCCCCAAACCTCCTCTGTCACCAAGGCCCCTTGGCTTGGGCCGTGCAGGTACATGACCCTCACTCTGCATGTGCTGGAGCCAGCTCCCGGGGACTCCGCGACAAGCCGGCCTGCTTGCATCTCTGGGAGGGACAGCGATTAGTAAAGACAGGGGGGACAAGAATGGCGCGTGCGAGTCTTGTCATGCATGCTCTCCCCAGCCGCTTCACCCACCCCCCCCCACCCCCGCCACACAGACCTCCCTGTCCTGATAGGGTCCCTCCCCCACACCACTCTGCCTGTGCCTGCCAGCTTCCTTCACCCCCTGCTAACTGACTGGCACGGCACCAGGGAGCTTTCCCTGACCCCCAAAAGGCCAAGGTGGGTGGAGAGTAGGGCGGTGCTGAGGTCTGAAACCTGGACGGGGGCGGGGGGGTGTCAAAGGAGCCTGGTCCTGAAGGCCCTGGGATTTCATTTTCTGGCTGCAGGGGTGTCTGGGGAGTGGCAGGATCTGGCTCACTCTGCCAGGTGGCGGGTGACCACACGGGCAGCACGGGGGCTGCCAGGGGAACCCCTGTGGCAGGCTGCCTGTGGGGGCGGGGAAGAGAAGCTGGAACAGCAGATAGGGGCCCCAACGGTCTTCTCCCCTGGGGCAGAAGTCAGGATTTGTCCCTGCCCCAGATGGGAGTGGGTGGCAGGTGCAGGCAGGAAGCTGCCCTCCCCGTTGACAGTGGCTTGTGGGAAGGGCCTGCCAGTCACTTCCTGGCCTGACCTAGCCCCACATGCTGACCAGGGATAAGGACGGGGGATTGGGCCCCTCTGCCCTGCCCCATTGTAAAGAAGGAGCTGAGGAGGAGCATGTAGCTGTGGTCCCCCAAAGCCTGCCATCAGCTTAGGGGAACCCTCTACGTGCATCCCCGATGTGCATCCCCGACCCTGGACATTCCGTGGCCTGCCCCTCCCGTTGGCAAGTGGGGAAACTGAAATTGGGGAGGGAGGAGCCGGCAGGGCTCGGGCGGGGTTCCCTGCCCTCTGCTGCGCTCTGCTGGCCACCCTGGGCCGCTGCAGCCCCTGCGCTGTCCGCTCCACTCCGAGTCCCACCTGCGGCCGCGGGGCTGGCTCTCGGGTTTGGCCGAGAAAGGAGCCCCTCGCCGAGGGCGCGGCCTCAGTCTCCTCAAGCACCCTGGGCGCCCCGTCTGCAGGGAACCGGCCCCCGGGCCAGAGTCCGGCCAGGCCCATCCCGCCACTTGCTCGCCAAGGGGTTCATTCCCAAGGGACCCGGGGATTCCCACAGTGGCGGGCCGGACAGCCCCCTGCGCCCCTCACAAGCGCCCACCCCTGCCTTACGCGGCCTGGGTCAGGAAGCCGCTGGCGGGCGGGAGCGCTGCGGCTTGTAGGCTGGAGGCAGACACCGGCCGCCGCGCACCGGTGGGATCTCCCGCCAGCGCTGAGCGTCCCCTCCCCGCGCGGGCGGCCACCCGCTTCCAGCCTGGCGGTGACTCGGGCCCGGGACCTGGCTCTGACGTCCAGGCGACATTCCTGCCCCCAGCACCTCCGCGCGGGGGTGGGGCGCGCACCGCCGCCCCCAGCATCCCCTCAGGGCGCCCTGGGGCAGGGGCCACCTCGGGGCGCCTCTGCAGATTCCAGCGGGGGTTCGGCGCGCCGCACAGCCGCCCCCGGGAGAAGAGCGCGCCGGCGGCGGGGGCGGGGCTCGGGGCCCGGCGAGACGGGGCGGCCAACGAGGGCGGCGGGGGCCCCGGGCGCGGCGGGCGGCGGCTCCTTTAAGCCGGGGCGCGCGGGCGGGGGGCGGCGCGGCGGCCGGGGCGGAGCCAGCGCGGAGCCGTCCCGACGCCCCAGACCCCGCCCCGCGCGGGCGATGCCGAGTGCCGAGCGGCGCGGCGGGCGGCGGGGCTGGCGGGGCGCGCGGAGGAGCGGGCCGCGGCGCGAGGGCGGCCGGAGCGCGGCCCCGCCATGGGCTTCCTGCACCAGCTGCAGCTGCTGCTCTGGAAGAACGTGACGCTGAAGCGCCGGAGCCCGGTGAGCCGCCCCGCGCGTCCGGCCTGCCCCGAGCCGGAGGGCGCGCGCACGGGGGGGCCGGCGGCGCGCTTCCCGCGCGCACGTGCGGCCGGGCCGGGCACGCGCAGACCCCGGGAGGGCCCCAGCCCACCCTCCCCGCCGGGACCCCGCGCGCCCTGGCGGGCTCCGGCCTCCGGGAAGGGGACGCGGCCGCGTCCAGCCCGCCGCCCGCGGCCGCTGACATTCGCGGTGCGCGGCTGAGTCACGGGATGGGCGCCCCGCGCGGTGCGCTCTTCGGGGGGCGAGCGGCTCGGGTCGGGGGCGAGCGGCCCCAGGACGCTGGGGTCGCGGGAGGCCCTCGTTCCCGGGACGGAGGGCTGGCCTGGGAGACTCTCTCCAGCCCAGAAGGTTTCTGGGCCCCGCTTCCTCTGGGGGGACCCTGCCCTTTCCTCCCTGCACCGCCACCTCCCTGCCCTTGGACAGACACCTCTCCTCCCCCCGCCCTTCCCCCAAGCCCGCTAGCCCTTGCTGCTGCTCTCTCACGAACGCGAGTGTCCTTGCTGTGCCAGCTCCGGCCAGTCTGCATCCCCGCACCCTTTTGTCCTCTGGGGCAGCCCTCCCTGACGCTGATCCACCCTCCCACCTCCCCAACCCCAGCCCCCTCTGGGGGCCTGGTCCTGCTGACTGGAGCTGGGACCCCCAAGCACCCCAGCCCCCTGCCCTGTGTCTGGGGCAGCCAGGGGCCTGAGCGCACAGGACGCAGCAGCTGTCAGGGACAGAAGTCCTGGTGAGCCGCCAGCCTGAGGCCGTGGGGTTGCCATCATGCTGGCCCTCACTCAGGACCCCTGCCCTGCGAAAGGCAGGGGCCCCTCCTGTTGGGCTGCCTAGCCCCCAGCAGCACAGGCACCAGAGAGGCCCGGGCAGCTCGGGTTTCTGAATGGGCCCTGGGGATTTTCCACAAGGAACCCAGAGCAGGCTGGGGTCTGGAGTGGGGGGCTTGAGGACGGAGCAGCCTCTCATTCTCACCCTCTCCCACCTGACTTGGAGTCTCCTGGGGCTGATGAGCTCCCACCAGGGACCCTCCTCAAGAAGGGCTTTGAAGTGCATAGTACCAACTCTGGGGCCACAGACAAGGCAGGGTGGCCATCATCAGCGTGGCCTGGCAGGGGTCCCCCGGGCACCTGAGCCTGGCGGGGAACCAGGCCTGAGTACACTCCCCGCCCACGTGCCTGGGGCTGGCCGGCCCTGGGTCCCGTGGATCAGGCCTGCAGCCTCTGGTGCAGCTGTCCCTGCTTCAGATTTTGGGTTACTGGGGACAGCAGGGCAGGGCTCAGAGGAGCAATGGGAGCGGGATGTGGGCATGCATTAGCCCTAGGGTTCTTGGCAGTAAGGGCACCCCGAGGGCTGGAGGGGGAGGCTGGAATGATGGCCCCTGTAGCCACTGGGGATCTCAAGGCTCAGGGAAGGGAGCAGTGGCCTGCGGGGGACTGGCAAGCAGGTGGGAGGTGTCCACGGCCCTCCAGCCAGCAGTGGCCCCCACTTGCTAGGTCAGGCCTTCCCTAGAAGCTTCCTGTACCCCTGTCCAGCAGCTTGTCAGGCCACATGGAGGTCCTTGGCCTGAGGCCACAGCAAATCAGAAATTTTTCCTCCAGGGGGGGTAAGGCCTCGCTGGGCTTGTGCGGGGGGTTTGGGTGGGCCAGGTATCTGGCACGCGCCTGTTGGCCCCCCACTTCCTGGGGAGGGTCTGGGGCTTCAGGGTCAGACCTGTGGGCTCAGCGAGCAGAGGTTTGCTCTTTATGCGGTGGGCTTCTCTGGAGAGTGGGGCACCCCCGGAGAGCTTGGTTTGAAGGGTAGGAACTAAGGGCCTCTGTCCCGGGGCTGTTCCATCTGGGAGTGTCGCCTGTCCCCTGGGCTGCCGTGGCCTCACCACTGGGCAGAGTCAGGCCGTTCTGTCTTCAGCTCTCCTCTGTTCTCCCCTTGACACTGCGGGAGGTGGCTCAAGCCCAGAGGGCGCACCTAGGCCCTGGGAACAGCATGGGGGCCCCAGGCTCATCTCAAGGGACCGGGGTTTGACTCCCTTGTGGGGCTCCCAGGTGAGGCCGAACCTGTGCCCGCCCCTCACCAGATGCCCCTCTGGCCGCCTGCCCGCCCAGCAGGCCTCCCTCCTCCCAGCAGCTCCTGCGGCCGTTGCTATAGCAACGAGGCAGTAGCCGGGCCTGTTGCTGCAGTTACACGGTGCAGGTGCCCAGTGGCGGGGCGGGTGTGGGTGGGGCTGGTACCTTGGCCGTGACCCTGGCCACCTGCGCCGCATGCAGCCACCCTGGCTCCGTGTACGTGTGTGTGGCACAGGCGCCTGTCCCCAGCCCTGCGGGTGCCCATGTTGCCTCCTTGGCCAGCCCTGGCCTGGCTCCTGGCTCGGGGAGGGGGTGGAGGCTGGCACGGACTGGGGCGGGCGTGGGGTGCGGACCACAGTGGGGTGTTCCAGGCCACAGAGCACTATTGTCAGAGCGGGTAAACAACGCCGGGAGCCGGGCCCCGGGCCAGACGGCACGCCGCCGGGGTGGGGGCCGGGGAGTCTGTTTTGCGGTGGGGGCGAGGATGAAGGAAACCTGGTCCTCTGAGAAGTGCTGGCGGGGCGAGGGTCAGGATGCGTCCTGGGGCTGAGTGGGGTGCAGGCTCCCCCGCAGAGCAGTGGGCTGGAGGTCCTCTTTCCGAAACCTTCCCTCCCTGAGCTAGGAGGGGGACAGGGTCACAGACACTGAGAAGTCCTTCCGTTTTCAAGGCAAGACACAGGGAAGCCCGAGGCCTGGGGACCTCTGACGTTCCTTTCCCAGCCCAGCAGGCTCCGCCAGGGCTCTCCTTGGTGCCCAACCGGGGGTGCCAGGAGCAATCCCGGGAATAGAGGAGCGTTCTGGGGCACACAGGCAGGG
Source organism: Meles meles (assembly GCF_922984935.1). NCBI lineage: Eukaryota > Metazoa > Chordata > Mammalia > Carnivora > Mustelidae > Meles > Meles meles. Next base: position 826,264 of record NC_060076.1, read on the forward strand.
CTGTTGAGCCCATCAGAGCCACGTGGGGTGAGGGAGAGGGGCCAGGCCAGAAGAAGGAACTCGGGGCTGTCAGACTTCTGCGCACGTTTTCCTGGAGGCTCAGAGGCCTGGGCCGGAGCCATGCCTCTGGTTATCCAGTCCTTGTCTTGTGGGGTGTGATGGCGCTGTCACAGTGAGGAGGTCTGGCCCTGCGGGAGTGTGGGAGCTGTAGCTGGCACCCAAGACCACCTCAAGATCCTAGCCAGGAGAAGGTGGGGAAGGAGAAGCTGAGCTGGGCAGATTCGTGGGTCCTAGTGGACCACAAGCTGACTGGCTTGTCCCTGCTGGCGAATCCCCACGGCACCAGAACTTGGGTTGGGTGTGCAAGAGGGCAGATTTGCTTAGGCCAGACAACACTCACGCCCTCACCCATCGAAAGGGACCTCGAAGAAAGGGGAGGCAAACTCTTTTGACCCTGAAGGGCCTGGGTTGACCTTTTGTGGTCGCTGTGTGGGGCGGCGTGGGGTCCAGGCTGGGCGGGGCTGGCCCCGCCTGCCAGGAAGACATCTGTCTATCTGGGGAGAGGAGGGCTGGGGTCTGTCCTGTCCAGCCCCGGGCAGGTGGCCTGACTCAGCCCGCCCTTTCCAGTGGGTCTTGGCCTTTGAGATCTTCATTCCTTTGGTTCTCTTCTTCATCCTGCTGGGGCTTCGGCAGAAGAAACCGACCATCTCTGTGAAAGAAGGTGAGTGTCCTTGGAGGGGGAGGGTGGCAGGGGGTGGGGAGTGGTGGGGGGGCAGGGCACAGCAGGGCGGGCAGGGTGGGGCAGGCAGTTCTCACTGTGTCCCCCGTGGTGTCCTGGGTGCACGGGACTCCACACGTGTCCCAGCTCCCATGCTGTCCTGGTGCCGTCCGTGCGCCCGCTGCCCTCTGTGGTCCCTGGCCGCGCCTCTTGGCCGGGCTGGAGGACAGGGCTGGCCGCGGTTCCTCACCGTTCTCCTCTGTTCTGTTTCGCCCCTCCCCCGCATGGTCTCTTGTCCTCCTCCTGGGCCTGCATGCAGTCTGTAAGTGAGCGAGCAGCCCTCCTGGTGCGGCCTGAGCGCGCCCTGCCCCCCCTCCCCCCCCGCTTGCATTAACAGCCTTTCCTGGCCTGGCCGGGTCCTGCCGAAGCCCTTGTCCACTGTCGGGGGCAGCTGGCACACTGGGGGGTGGGGGGCGGGGGGTGCCGAAGGGCCATGGTGGCTCCCAGGTCAAGCTTCTGGGGGTGGGGGTGTCCATCTCTCTGTGGGGTCGCCCGGCCCCGCCTTGCAGGGCTGGGGCTGGGTCACCTGGCTGCTCCTCAGACCCCCATGGGCTCCTGCGTTCTCCCTGCTAACCAACTGGCCAGAGAGGTCAGAGGTCACTGCCCAGTGGGGGCCCCCACGTGCACCCCTGGGCCCTGTGGGCGGCCCCACACCTGAATTCTTAGGGAAGGTGTCAGGCATTTTGGCCTTGGGTGGCTGAGGGAAGGGGAACACCCTGGGAGTTATGGGGAAGGGATAGCCAGACACCCGTTGACCTCTGACCTGCTGGGGTCATCTGCACCGGAACTCTTGGCCCTCTGCCCCCTGTCTGCTGTTTGAAGCTGCTTTTCCTCCTGGACTTTCTCTAACTTTCTCTATTTGGCCTTCATCCCCCACCCCTTTCTTGACCCCTTCCCTGGTCCTTTCCTGTCTCTGCCCCTCGCCCCCCCCCCCCCCCCCGGCCCTCTCACCTGCCCCGACCACCCCCCTCCCCCGCAGCTTTCTACACGGCAGCGCCGCTCACCTCCGCAGGCATCCTGCCTGTCATGCAGTCTCTGTGCCCGGATGGCCAGCGAGACGAGTTTGGGTTCCTGCAGTATGCCAACTCCACGTGAGTGCCCCCCGGCCCTGCCCCCCGCCCCCCGCCCCCTGCCCCCTGCCCCCCACAGAGGCCCGTGGGTGACCTCCGATGGCGGTGCAGGGTCACTCAGCTGCTGGAGAGCCTCAACCGTGTGGTGGAGGAGGGCAACCTGTTCGACCCGGCACGGCCCAGCTTGGGCTCGGAGCTCGAGGCCCTGCGCCAGCACCTGGAGGCCCTCCGCTCTGGCCCGGACCCCTGGGAGAGCCACCTGGACAGACCTACAGGTACGCCCGGGGCAGCTCGGGCTGTGCCTCTGCTGGGGGGCTCGGGGCCCAGGCCGCTGTGTCAGCTGCGTGCAAATCCCAGCTTGGTTTCTCCTGGCCGCGGGCCGGTGTCGGGGCGTCCGTCTGGGCCATCGCTCTGGGTTCTTGGGGCGAAGGAGCTCGAGCGGACCCCGCTGAGCTGCCCTCCCCATGGCCAAACCTGGTGCGGGCACCTGGGCTCTGCGTCTGTTCGGGGTTCCTTTACCCCGGGCCCAGCTCGCCCTCAGCACCGTCCTTCTGCCTGTCCAGTGTCGTCCTTCTCTCTGGGCTCGGTGGCCAGGGACCCACGGGAGCTCTGGCGTTTCCTGATGCAGAATCTGTCGCTCCCTAATAGCACAGCCCAGGCACTCCTGGCTGCCCAGGTGGACCTGCCGGAGGTGAGGGGGGGGCGAGCGTCCGCAGGGAGCACGGGTCTTCTCTTGGGACGGCTCCTGGCCCCGCTGTCCTCTCTGTTCTCCCCGCTTATAGGAGTGGAGAGCAAGGAGAGGGGATATGGGGCTCTGGGACTTTCTGGCCTGAGCCACGCCCCCTCCCCTCCAGGTCTATCACCTGCTTTTTGGCCCTTCCCCTGCCCTGGATGTGGGGTCAGGACTCCCCAGGGGTCGGGAGCCCTGGAGCCGCCCGGGTAGCAATCCCCTATTCCGGATGGAGGTAAGAGGACCTGTTAGTGGGACGGGAACACACCGCCAGCCTCTGGGAGGGGGTTGCCACCTGAGAGGGTGAAGAAAGGGGCCTCCTTGATAATTGCGAGCTTCTTCTGGGGTGAGGCGGGTCCCTGGGAGTCTGTGGCTAGCAGGGGGGCGGGAAGCAGGAGAGTGATGTGTGTCCACTCCCCCCACCCCCCGCCCATCACAGCATCCGGGCTACCTCAGACCTGGTGCGGGCCAGGGTGGGAGGCAGGAGGAGACCCGAAGCTGTCTTGGGCTAGGGCCTTGGTTCCCTCTCGGTTGAGGTTCCTTCCTGGCTGTCCCCCTGCACCCTGCCCCCAGGAGCTGCTGTTGGCCCCCGCCCTCCTGGAGCAACTGACATGTGCGAGGGGCTCCGGGGAGCTGGGCCGGATCCTCACGGTGCCCCAGGGTCAGCAGAGAGCGCTGCAGAGCTACCGGGACGCTGTCTGCAGTGGGCAGGCTGCCGCCCGTGCCCAGCGCTTTTCTAGGCTGGCTGCTGAGCTCCACAACCAGCTGGATGTGGCCAAGATTGCCCAGCAGGTGAGGGCCTGCCTGCCTGCTGGCCCCGAGGCCCATGGCCCCGGCCGAAGGAGATGCTGGGGCTCCTTGGGCCCACGGCCGCCAGGGGGTGTGCTTGTGGCTGGGTGTCCCATGCACCCCTAGTGAGCCATGCCCCATGTCCTCCCCCGGTCTGTTTCCCAGCCCCTAGCCAGTGCTCCCTGCCCCCCCCCCCCCAGGCAGACTCTCCCTCAGCCTCTTGCATCCCAGCCTGTGTCCCACGTCCTCCACCCGACCTCAGTCTCTCACCTTCACATCAGCCCCGGGCTGCTCCCTCTCCCTCCTGGGCCTACATCTCCCCACCTTCCCCCTTTCCCATCAGCTGGGCCTGGACGCCCCCAACGCCTCGGCTCCTCCGCAGCAGCAGCCTGCACCCCCGCAGCGGCTGCAGGCCCTGCTGGAGGACCTGCTGGACGCCCAGAAAGTTCTGCAGGATGTGGACGTCCTCTCGGCCCTGGCCCTGCTGCTGCCCCAGGGCGCCTGCGCCCGCCGTGCCCCGGGGCCCCCAGCCAGCGGCCCTGGAAGGACAGCGAACGGCACGGGGGCTGCAGGGGGCACGAGCTCCAACTCCTCCGCGGAGGAGGGCGCCCGGGCCGCGGCAGCCCCCGCCTCCTCAGACGCGCTGCAGGGTCAGTGCTCCGCCTTCGTGCAGCTCTGGGCCGGCCTGCAGCCCATCCTGTGCGGCAACAACCGGTAGGTGGGCAGCAGGGCAGGCGGACAGGAAGGCAGAGGGGCGGGCCTAGCTCCGAGGCCAGGCTCTGAGCCCGCACACGCGGCTCCCACTCGGGATCCCGGCCCCACTCCCCGCCCCTCCCGGTGCACCCCTCCCACCTTGAGGTTTTGCCCCGCCCCTCTGGAAGCCCCGCCTCCGGCCCCCGGCCACCCCGCCCCTCCCGCTCTGCCGACACGCCCCCCAGACCCGCCCTGACCCCCACCCCCCCACCCGCGCTAGCACCATCGAGCCGGAGGCGCTGCGGCGGGGCAACATGAGCTCCCTGGGCTTCACGAACAAGGAGCAGCGGAACTTGGGGCTCCTCGTGCACCTTATGACCAGCAATCCCAAGATCCTGTATGCGCCAGCGGGCTCCGAGGCGGACCGCGTCATCCTCAAGGTTCGCGAGGCTGGCACGTTGGGGGCCTTCTGCCTCCTTCTGGGGCAGGAGCTGAAGGAGCTGGGCGGGCCTGGGGGACCCTGTGCAGACCGGGGTCCGCAGAACTGTCCCGGGAGGGGCTGCAGAGCTTGAGCTCTGACTTGGCTGGGGGACAGGGACTGGAGGGCTGACGGGGCAGTGGCGCGTTGAAGACGCAGGGGTACGGTGGGGCTGCTGTGGGGGTGCCCTTGACCGGCTAGTGAGGTGCAGGGTTCTGGCCTGGCCGGGAGTGGCCAGGGTGGGCAGGGCTGGTTTGGATGAAGGAGGGCCACTTGCAGAGACCTCCCAGGGCAGCCTCCGGTGGGCCAGATTGGGGGGGGGGGCAGCTGGGTGGTCTGCCAGGGTCCATTCCAGGGGAGAAGTTCTGTCGGAGAGAAGTAGAAACTTGGGCTGGAAATGACCCTGGAAGGGGGGAGCCCATGGAGGGGCTTCTAGGACGAGTGTGGGGGCGAGGAGGGCTGGTGTCAGGGCTGTTCAAGGGACATGTGGAGAAGGGCCCAGCAGAGGAGCTGGGAAGGCGCAGCCGGTGACCTGGGAAAGCTGGAAGCCAGGCTGCCCTGGGGGCGGGGCCTCGCCAGCACTCTGGGGGGGGGGGGTCCCAGGAAGGTGGGGAGGGGAGGGTTTCCAGCACCCAGGTCCACGTCTGGCCAGAGCAGGAGTGGCCGTTGGCAAAGGACCGGCCTGGGGGGAGACAAAGGAGTGGAGGACCCCCTTGCTGGCTGGGCTTTTCCCATGAGCCCCGTGACCCATGCCCTCACCCTCTGCAGGCCAACGAGACCTTTGCCTTTGTAGGCAACGTGACCCACTACGCCCGACTGTGGCTCAACATCTCCGCCGAGATCCGCAGCTTCCTGGAGCAGGGCAGGCTGCAGCGGCACCTCCGCTGGCTGCAGGAGGTGCTGGGGCGCCAGGCGGGGGTGGGGGGTCCTCCGTGTTCCGGGCCACCCCCTGAGCCAGTCCTCCCCCGCAGTATGTGGCAGAGCTGCGGCTGCGCCCCGAGGCCTTGAACCTGTCCCTGGACGAGCTGCCGCCCGCCCTGCGTCAGGACAACTTCACGCTGCCCAACGGCTCGGCCCTCCTGCAGCAGCTGGACACCATCGACAACGCGGCCTGTGGCTGGATCCAGTTCATGTCCAAGGTGGGGTGGGCGAGCCGCGCGGGCTCGGCGGGCGCCCAGGGCCGGCTCCAACACTGCCCCTCCCCCCAGGTGAGTGTGGACATCTTCAAGGGTTTTCCCGACGAGGAGAGCATCGTCAACTATACCCTCAACCAGGCCTACCAGGACAATGTCACCGTGTTCGCCAGTGAGCTGGTCCCCCGGAGCCCTGCTCTTCTGCCTCTCCCCGCCCCAGCCCCATCCCCAGTCTCTCTCCCACTTCCCCGGCCCCGGGAGCCGGTCCGCTTCTCCAGCTTCACCCCTCCCTGGCCCCGCCCCTCGCCCCCTAAGCCAATCCCGGCTCTGCTCTAGCCAGGACCCGCCCCCTTTGTGTCCCCGCCCCCCAGCCCGCCGCGGCTCTGTCCCTCCACCTGCCCCTCCTGTCCCCAGGCGTGATCTTCCAGACCCGCAAGGACGGCTCCCTGCCGCCCCACGTGCACTACAAGATCCGCCAAAACTCCAGCTTCACCGAGAAAACCAATGAGATCCGCCGGGCCTACTGGCGCCCGGGGCCCAACACCGGCGGCCGCTTCTACTTCCTCTACGGCTTCGTCTGGATCCAGGGTGAGGCCGGCTCCTGGGGCCAAGGTGGCGGGGAGGGCCCCGGGGATCCCTGCCCCACGGCTGACCCCTTCTGCCCGCAGACATGATGGAGCGCGCCATCATCAACACCTTCGTGGGGCACGACGTGGTGGAACCCGGCAACTACGTGCAGATGTTTCCCTACCCCTGCTACACGCGCGACGAGTGAGTGTGGGGGGGCTGGGCCCCCGGGCGGGCTCAGGCTGAGCCCCTCCCCTCACGCCCCTGCCCCCCCCCCAGCTTCCTGTTCGTCATCGAGCACATGATGCCGCTCTGCATGGTGATTTCCTGGGTCTACTCGGTGGCCATGACCATCCAGCACATTGTAGCAGAGAAGGAGCACCGGCTGAAGGAGGTGGGGGGACGGAGGGGTGCACGGGTGGGGGACGGAGGGGTAGAGACAGGTTAGTCCTTCCTGGCGGCCCGTCCCGTGGGCCGAGGCCTCCTGCCCCAGCCCGCTGCCCACCTGCCCGCAGGTGATGAAGACCATGGGCCTGAACAACGCGGTGCACTGGGTGGCCTGGTTCATCACCGGCTTCGTGCAGCTGTCCATCTCCGTGACCGCCCTCACGGCCATCCTCAAGTACGGCCAGGTGCTCATGCACAGCCACGTGCTCATCATCTGGCTCTTCCTGGCCGTCTATGCTGTGGCCACCGTCATGTTCTGGTGAGCTCCGCATGGCTGGCCGCGGGCTGGGAGGGAGCCGCGCTTGGGCGCTGGCAGGGTGCCCCTCGCATTCGCCCAGGAGCCCGGACGCACCCCCTTGGAGCGGCTCTGTACCCTGGGAGGGACGTGCTGGGAGGGCTCGGGGCCCTGCGCCGAGGGTTGCTTGTGGCTGACGCCCGCGGCCTGCCCCGCCCTAGCTTCCTGGTGTCCGTGTTGTACTCCAAGGCCAAGCTGGCCTCGGCCTGCGGGGGCATCATCTACTTCCTGAGCTACGTGCCCTACATGTATGTGGCGATCCGCGAGGAGGTGGCCCACGACAAGATCACCGCTTTTGAGAAGTGCATTGCGGTGAGGGTCCCGGCTGGGCGGGGCGGGCTGGGGTCTGGCCTCCTGCCCTCGCTGACGACCACCGCCCCCTGCCCTCAGTCCCTGATGTCCACAACAGCCTTCGGCCTGGGCTCCAAGTACTTTGCGCTGTACGAGGTGGCGGGCGTGGGCATCCAGTGGCACACGTTCAGCCAGTCGCCCGTGGAAGGCGACGACTTCAACCTGCTCCTGGCTGTCACCATGCTGATGGTGGACGCCGCCGTCTATGGCGTGCTCACGTGGTACATTGAGGCTGTGCACCCAGGTACCCGCCAACTCTTTGGAGCGGGGAAGGAGAGCGTGTGTGGCTCCCCGGGGGGGACAGTCACCCCAGGTCCCCGGGTCAGCCCCTCTTCCACTTTCTGCCCCCCCGCAGGCATGTATGGGCTGCCCCGGCCCTGGTACTTCCCGCTGCAGAAGTCCTACTGGCTGGGCAGCGGGCGCGCGGAGGCCTGGGAGTGGAGCTGGCCGTGGGCGCGTGCCCCCCGGCTCAGTGTCATGGAGGAGGACCAGGCCTGTGCTATGGAGACCCGGCGCTTGGGTGAGGCGGGTGCCGGGGTGGTGGCCGGGACGCTCCGGGATTTTGGGGGCCCTGGGCAGCCTGAGCTGACCCCCTGCCCTGGTGCAGAGGAGATGCGGGGCATGGAGGAGGAGCCCACCCACCTGCCGCTGGTGGTCTGCGTGGACAAGCTCACCAAGGTCTACAAGAACGACAAGAAGCTGGCTCTGAACAGGCTGAGCTTGAACCTCTACGAGAACCAGGTGGTGTCCTTCCTGGGGCACAACGGGGCTGGCAAGACAACTACCATGTGAGCGTCGGGGCAGAACCCTTAGCAGGTGGGCAGCCGGGTGGGCCCCCCGCGGGAGGTCCTGACCCCGCCTGCCCGCCCAGGTCCATCCTCACTGGCTTGTTCCCACCGACCTCGGGGTCGGCCACCATCTACGGGCACGACATCCGCACGGAGATGGATGAGATCCGCAAGAACCTGGGCATGTGTCCGCAGCACAACGTGCTCTTCGACCGGCTCACGGTGGAGGAGCACCTCTGGTTCTACTCGAGACTCAAGAGCATGGCGCAGGCGGAGATCCGCAAGGAGATGGACAAGTGGGTGGGGCAGGGAGGGGCCCGGGCCTGCGGGGACCCCAGCATCCCGGCCCCCAGGGCCCAGGCCCACACGCCCGCCCCCACCCTGTCCCGGCCTCAGGATGATCGAGGACCTGGAGCTGTCCAATAAACGGCACTCGCTGGTGCAGACGCTGTCGGGCGGCATGAAGCGCAAACTCTCCGTGGCCATCGCCTTCGTGGGCGGCTCGCGCGCCATCATCCTGGACGAACCCACCGCGGGTGTGGACCCTTACGCACGCCGAGCCATCTGGGACCTCATCCTCAAGTACAAGCCGGGTGAGCAGGGCGCGGGGCGGCTGTGGGCGGCCCCCACCTGGCCCTGCCCACCCCGGCGCCCTGACCCTGACCCTGGGCTCCCCCAGGCCGCACCATCCTGCTGTCCACCCACCACATGGACGAGGCCGACCTGCTCGGGGACCGCATCGCCATCATCTCCCACGGGAAGCTCAAGTGCTGTGGCTCCCCGCTCTTCCTCAAGGGCGCCTACGGGGACGGCTACCGCCTCACTCTGGTCAAGCGGCCTGCTGAGCCCGGGGACCCCCAAGGTCTGTGCAGAGGCGTCCTGGGCCGGCTTGGGGCCCCGCCCACCCCAGGATCCCTTCTCCCAGCCCCGTGAGCTTCAGGACTGGGCCCCTGCCTTTGCCCCGGCGACGCTAGCACGCCTGGTCGGGCCCGGGGCTCCCTCTTCTCACGTCCGCTCTTGACCTGGCTGCGCCCCCATAGAGAATCCTCCTCCACCGGCCCCCGAGTGCGGCTCCTCTGTATTCCTTCTCTTCCTAGAGCCAGGACTGCCAGCCAGCCCCCCCGGCCGCACACAGCTGAGCAGCTGCTCGGAGCCCCAGGTCTCCCAGTTCATCCGCAAGCACGTGGCCTCCTGTCTCCTGGTCTCCGACACGAGCACAGAGCTCTCCTACATCCTGCCTAGCGAGGCCGCCAAGAAGGGGGCCTTCGAGCGTCTCTTCCAGGTGTGGGCTGCAGCAGGCTCGGGGCCGGGGTCCCTTCCAGCTGTGGGGTGCGGTGGGCTCGGGGCCGAGGTCCCTTCCAGCTATGGGGTGTGGTGGGCTCGGGGCCGGGGTCCCTTCCAGCTGTGGGCTGCAGCGGGCTCAGGGCCGGGGGAGTCCCTGCTGGGTCCTGGGCCGCACCGGGTCACATGCAGCCCCTCGCAGCACCTGGAGCAGAGTCTGGACGCGCTGCACCTAAGCAGCTTCGGGCTGATGGACACCACGTTGGAGGAGGTGTTCCTCAAGGTGTCAGAGGAGGACCAGTCTCTGGAGAACAGTGAGGCCGGTGAGCAGTCCCAGAGCGGCTCCTCAGTCCCGCACATAGACACCCCCGCTCCCGGGTGCCTGACCTTGGGCCAGGGCGGCTCACTCTTCCCCTGGCTCCGGGGTCCGAGGGCCCTGGGTGGGAACACGCTGCCACCAGTCTCTGCCGCGCTGGGGCTGAGCAGCCGGGGCAGGGAGGCGGCCGTGGGACCGCGGGCTCCCCGGGGCAGGTGGGCGAGCCTGGGGACTGAGCCCCGCTTCTCCCTGCCCTGGCCCCTCTGCGGCGGCAGACGTGAAGGAGTCCAGGAAAGACGCTCTCCCCGGGGCGGAGGGTCCGGCCTCGCTGGGGGAGGCGTGTGCAGGCGGCCTGGAGTACGGCCTGGAGTCCGCCCTGCAGTCCGCGTCCTCCGTGAGCTCTGCCCGCGGCGACGAGGGAGCCCCCTACGCGGACGTCTGTGGCGACTACCGCCCGCTGCTTGACAACCTACAGGACCCCGACAACGTCAGCCTGCAAGGTGGGGGGCGGCTGGGCGGGGGCGCAGGGGGGGGTCCCTGGGGGCTGCTGGGGGCCGCCCGCTCAGCCCCTGCCCCCCATGCAGGAGTGGAGGCGGAGGCCCTCGTGCGGGCCGGCCAGGGCAGCTGCAAGCTGGAGGGCTGGTGGCTGAAGGTGCGCCAGTTCCACGGGCTGCTGGTCAAGCGCTTCCACTGCGCCCGCCGCAACTCCAAGGCGCTGTCCTCCCAGATCCTGCTCCCCGCCTTCTTCGTCTGCGTGGCCATGACCGTGGCCCTCTCCGTCCCTGAGATCGGTAGGGCTGCCGGGCCAGGCAGGGGGACTCGGGGGCCAGCATCCCTCTCCAGTGGGACTGTGGTTCTTCCCCACTCCTGACCGCTGCCCTGGCCTGGGCCCTCCAGCCAAGCCCGCGGACACTGTGTGGGCCTGGGACTCGTGCCTCCTTGGGACCCAGACCCCAGGCTTGGACACTAAGGGTCTGGGGAAGGAGAAACCTAGGCCCGGGGGCCGCCGGTAGGCCGTCAGAGTGTGCTCAGGCTTGCCCATGCCCCCTCCAGGTGACCTGCCCCCGCTGGTCCTGTCGCCCTCCCAGTACCACAACTACACCCAGCCCCGCGGCAACTTCATCCCCTACGCCAACGAGGAGCGCCAGGAGGACCGGTGAGGCCACCGCCGGGCAGCTGTGGCGGGCAAGGGCTGGCGGAGGGCGCGGAGACAGGCGGCCTCTCCCCACCCAGACTCACACCGCGGGTTCCCCCAGATTGCGACTGTCGCCGGATGCCAGCCCCCAGCAGCTCGTGAGCACGTTCCGGCTGCCGTCAGGTGTGGGCGCCACCTGTGTGCTCAAGTCTCCGGCCAACGGCTCCCTGGGGCCCGTGCTGAACCTGAGCAGCGGCGAGTCCCGCCTGCTGGCCGCCGCCTTCTTTGACAGCATGTGCCTGGAGTCCTTCTCGCAGGGGCTGCCGCTGTCCAACTTCGTGCCTCCCCCGCCCTCCCCCGCTCCGTCCGACTCCCCTGTGTCCCCAGAGGAGGACCCGCTGCAGGCCTGGAATGCTTCGCTGCCCCCCACCTCTGGGCCAGGTATGGGTCCCCCCAGGCTGCCGTGGGCTGGGGGGGGCGGGGCACGGCACGGGTCCGAGCTGACGCCCCCGCCGCGCCCACAGACAACCGGACGTCGGCACCCTCCTTGCCACGCCTGGTGCGGGAGCCCATCCGCTGCACCTGTTCTGCACAGGGCACTGGCTTCTCCTGCCCGGGTGGTGTGGGTGGGCATCCACCCCAGATGCGGGTGGTCACCGGAGACATCCTGACTGACGTCACCGGCCACAATGTCTCCGAGTACCTGCTCTTCACCTCCGACCGCTTCCGGCTGCACCGGTGAGCGGGGTGGGGGCCGCCAGCCGGTTGTGGGCGAGGGGGCGGCCCACCCGCCGCGTGTGGGGCCTCACCGCCCCTCGACCTGCCCGCCCAGGTACGGGGCCATCACCTTTGGCAACGTCCAGAAGTCCATCCCGGCGTCGTTCGGTGCCCGGGCCCCGGTCATGGTGCGGAAGATCGCAGTGCGCCGGGCAGCCCAGGTGAGCCGCGCGGCCCCAAGCCCTGCGGCACCCAGCTCCAGCGCGAGGCGGGCAGGCGCCCACAGCGCTCTTAGGGCACTTCTGGGTCCCTCCAGGTTTTCTACAACAACAAGGGTTACCACAGCATGCCCACCTACCTCAACAGCCTCAACAACGCCATCCTGCGGGCCAACCTGCCCAAGAGCAAGGGCAACCCCGCAGCCTATGGTGAGCCTGCAGCGCCGGCGGGCCAGGGCACGGTGGGCCGGGGCGGGGCAGGGGCAGGGGCAGGGCAGGGCGGCTGCGGGGCGCGGGGCTGTGTGGAGCAGGTCCCTGAGGCTGCTTTCCCCTGTGCCCTAGGCATCACTGTCACCAACCACCCCATGAACAAGACGAGCGCCAGCCTCTCCCTGGATTACCTGTGTGTATGGGATGGGGGGCAGGGGTGCAGCTGCGGGACGGGGTCCCAGGCAGAGGCTGATGGCTGCCTCGCCCCCAGGCTGCAGGGCACGGACGTGGTCATTGCCATCTTCATCATCGTGGCCATGTCCTTCGTGCCAGCCAGCTTCGTGGTCTTCCTGGTGGCCGAGAAGTCCACCAAGGCCAAGCACCTGCAGTTTGTCAGCGGCTGTAACCCCGTCATCTACTGGCTCGCCAACTACGTGTGGGACATGGTGTGCCCCTCCCCGCGTGGCCAAGGGGGTTCCCGTCACCCCCAGACCCCTGCCGTCCCATGACCCTGTCCCCTGCCAGGCCTACCCGTTCTGGCCCCAGACCCCCAGCCCTGCCCCCAGAGCCCTCCCCGCTGCCCCTGGACCCCTCACCTGCCTCTCTTGCTCTGGCAGCTGAACTACCTGGTCCCGGCCACCTGCTGCGTCATTATCCTGTTCGTGTTCGACCTGCCGGCCTACACGTCCCCCACCAACTTCCCTGCCGTGCTCTCGCTCTTCCTGCTCTACGGGTAAGGGGCAGCGGGCGGGGGCGGGGTGGGGGCGGGCCTGCGGCTTGACCACCTGCTCCGGCCCCACAGGTGGTCTATCACGCCCATCATGTACCCGGCCTCCTTCTGGTTCGAGGTGCCCAGCTCGGCCTACGTCTTTCTCATCGTCATCAATCTCTTCATTGGCATCACGGCCACGGTGGCCACCTTCCTGCTGCAGCTCTTTGAGCATGACAAGGTGGGGCAGCGTGGGGGGCCACAGCCGGCGGTGGCGGGGCGCAGTGGGCGGCAGGGCCTAGGCCGTGCCTGTGACCCCCTGTGACTCTCCAGGACTTGAAGGTGGTCAACAGTTACCTGAAAAGCTGCTTCCTCATCTTTCCCAACTACAACCTGGGCCACGGGCTCATGGAGATGGCCTACAACGAGTACATCAACGAGTACTACGCCAAGATCGGTGAGCAGGGCGGGCGGGCCGCCGGCCGGGTCATGCCTGGCCCAGAGATGGGGACTTGCAGGCGTGGGTGGAGCCCCCAGGCACAGGCCCTGAGCCGGCTGCCCCACAGGCCAGTTTGACAAGATGAAGTCCCCGTTCGAGTGGGACATTGTCACCAGGGGGCTGGTGGCCATGACGGTCGAAGGTTTCGTCGGCTTCTTCCTCACCATCATGTGCCAGTACAACTTCCTGCGGCAGCCCCAGTGAGTCGGGGAGTGCCGGGAGTGGGTCGGGGAGTCCCACAGCCCCGTGGGGAGCACTGGGCGACCGCAATGCCCACGCTGTCCCTGCAGGCGGATGCCAGTGTCCACCAAGCCCGTGGAGGACGATGTGGACGTGGCCAGCGAGCGGCAGCGAGTGCTGCGGGGGGATGCTGACAATGACATGGTCAAGATCGAGAACCTGACCAAGGTGGGCCCTGGGCTTGTGAGAGGGGCTGGGTTGGGCAAGCCCCAGTGGGGGCGGGGCCCAGGTGGAGGCGTGTTTCCTGGTGGGGACGGGCCCAGGTGGGGGTGGAGCCTCGGTGGGGGCGTGTTTCCGGGCAGGGGCGCGGCCCAGGTGGGGGTGCGGCGGTTCGAGGCGAGCTAGCGAGGTTGGGCCCCTGCCGAGCCGCGGGATCCCTCCCGCCGCCAGGTGTACAAGTCCCGGAAGACCGGCCGCATCCTGGCGGTGGATCGCCTGTGCCTGGGCGTGCGTCCTGGCGAGTGCTTTGGCCTCCTGGGCGTGAACGGCGCCGGCAAGACCAGCACCTTCAAGATGCTGACGGGTGACGAGAGCACAACGGGGGGCGAGGCCTTTGTCAACGGGCACAGGTGCAGGCGGGCGCGCGCCTGGGCGGGTGGGGTGGCCGCGGCCGCCGGCGCTGACGGCTCGGTGTCCCCAGCGTGCTCAAGGAGCTGCTCCAGGTGCAGCAGAGTCTGGGGTACTGCCCGCAGTTCGACGCCCTGTTCGACGAGCTCACGGCCCGGGAGCACCTGCAGCTGTACACGCGGCTCCGCGGCATCCCCTGGAAGGACGAGGCGCGGGTGAGCGGCGCGCGCGCAGGGGAGGGGCGGACCGGAGGGGCGGGCCCTGATGGGGTTCTCGCGCCCAGGTGGTGAAGTGGGCCCTGGAGAAGCTGGAGCTGAGCAAGTACGCGGACAAGCCCGCGGGCACCTACAGCGGCGGCAACAAGCGCAAGCTGTCCACGGCCATCGCCCTCATCGGGTACCCCGCCTTCATCTTCCTGGTGAGCCGGGGCGGGGTCGGCTCCCGGCAGCCCTCGGGTGAGCCGGGTTGGGGGGGGGGCAGCGCGCGGGGCCGGCCGCAGCGGCTGAGCCTGGCGGCCCCCCAGGACGAGCCCACCACAGGCATGGACCCCAAGGCCCGGCGCTTCCTCTGGAACCTCATTCTGGACCTCATCAAGACCGGGCGCTCGGTGGTGCTGACGTCGCACAGGTGTGTCCCCGCCCCCGCCGCCCCGCCCCGGCCCCGCCCCGGCCCCGCCCCGCGCCGCCAGCCTGTGCCTCTGCCCGCAGCATGGAGGAGTGCGAGGCGCTCTGCACGCGTCTGGCCATCATGGTGAACGGGCGCCTGCGCTGTCTGGGCAGCATCCAGCACCTGAAGAACAGGTGAGCCGCACCGGCGTGGGGGTGGCGGGCCGCGGAGTGGGTGGCGGGCGGCGGGGACACGACCCGTGGCGGCGGGGGGCCGGGCGCTCGGGGCCACAGGCCTGTCCCGCAGGTTTGGAGACGGCTACATGATCACCGTGAGGACCAAGAGCGGCCAGAACGTGAAGGACGTGGTGCGGTTCTTCAACCGGAACTTTCCGGAGGCGGTGCTCAAGGTGGGCGGGGCCCCAGGGGTGGGGCTGGGGGGCCTGCTGGGCGGCCTCTGACCCCGCGTCCCCCCAGGAGCGTCACCACACGAAGGTGCAGTACCAGCTCCAGTCGGAGCACGTCTCGCTGGCTCAGGTGTTCAGCAAGATGGAGCAGGTGGTGGGCGTGCTGGGCGTCGAGGACTACTCGGTCAGCCAGACGACGCTGGACAACGTGAGTGCCCCCGGGGGGCGCGGGCAGGGGTGCCCAGCCAGGGCCACGGCTGGCTCACTGCCTGCACCGCCCGCCAGGTGTTCGTGAACTTTGCCAAGAAGCAGAGCGACAACCTGGAGCAGCAGGAGACTGAGCCGCCCTCCGCCCTGCGGTCGCCCCTGGGCCGCCTGCTCAGCCTCTTCCGGCCGCGGCCCACCCCCACGGAGCTGAGGGCCCTGGTGGCCGATGAGCCTGAGGACCTGGACACGGAGGACGAGGGCCTCATCAGCTTCGAGGAGGAGCGGGTGAGCCACGTGGCCGGAGGGCTCGGGCTCGGCCTGAGGAGTGGTGTGAGGGAGGGGTCACCTGGGGACATTTGGGGACACAGGAGACCCCGGCCCAGGCAGATGCAGACTCACCGCAGACCCTGTGGCTGCCTGGGAACATTGCAGGGACTGCAAGGACAGGCAGAGCAGGGTAGCAGGGAGCAGAGCCCGGGGTCGGGAGAGAGCAGGAAACGCGGCAGCCGCCAGACTCCAGGGACAGAGACCACAGGAGGCTTCGCCACTGAGGGAGGACTCCAGGGAGACGGAGGAGGGCTGCCCTGTCCCAGGCCCGGGTTGGGGGGCTGCGGGGATTTGTGGACGCCTCCCCAAGCCCGGCCTGCCTGCTCTCTGTCCACCAGGTCCAGCTCTCCTTCAACACAGACACACTCTGCTGACCGCCAGGTGCTGGCCCAAGGACATGCTGTGGGGACAGAAGTCAGGCGGTGGCCGAGGCCCCACCCCATGCCCCCAGTGCCCGCCCACAAGGCCCTGGAACGGGAGGTCCAGGACCAAGGGCTTCCTGCCCCCTCCAGCCCCTCACCTGTCCTCAGCTCTGACTGAGGCCACTGCGCTGCCCTCCCCTAATTGTGCCAAAGGTCGGCCTGGCCCTGGGCTGCGCACACCCTCCCCCTGCTCTGCCTTAAAGCCTTGGGGTCGGGTCGGCCCCTAGTCTCTGCCCCTGCCAGCTCTGCCCGCCACCCCTCGGCCGCTGGGGTGACACAGGCCACCGGGTACCAGCAGACTGCTGGCCAGGCCTAATGTCCTGAGTGGGCTGGTCTGCGGCTGAGGCCGGGACTGAGCTGGTCCCGTCCCCAGACCCTTATTTATTTTGCTTTAGGAAGAGGCTTCCTCTTGCGGTCCTGTCCGGCAGCCCCCACCTGAGGGAAGCTGTGGGCGTGGGCCAGGGAGGGGACGCCTCCGGGTGGCAGGCCAGGCGGCAGGAATGGAGAAGCTGGCCCCACTGGCCGACAAGGGCCAGATCCCCGCCCCGTCCCCTCCAGCTGCCACTGCTCTCCCGCCCAGCTTGGCCCCCCGCACACCCACCCACCCGGGAGCCGGACCTGTACATAGCGCACCGATGTTTGTTTTAAAATAAACAAAAAAGCCCATGCAGGACTACATGTGTGGAGCGGGGTGTTGGGGCGAAGAGGGGCCCTCCTGACGCTTATGGTGTGTGCCTCACAGGGACGGATGCCATGTCCCCGAGCGCTGAGGCCAGGGTAACGGGAAGCGGGCTAGGTCAGCCTGGAGGAGGACAAGGGGCCGCCTCCCTCTGAACAGCCGCTGGAACCGGGAGACTTCGGAGGCAGGGGCTGCCCATCACGCCCCTCCCCTGCTGCACCCATACAGCCGAGACTCCCTGCCAGGTCCTGAGTGGGCTCCTTTGTGCCTTGTTGTCAACTGGGCGGGCGTGCTCTCCGTGCCGCATTCTCCCCGCCCCGGAGCCCAGGGCCCAGGGCCCACAGGCCGGCAGCGTTGCTGGGCTGTGTCAGTCTCATCCAGGATGGGGGGCTTGCAGGAGGTGACCTCTAGGCTGGGAGCCCAGGAGGGGACAGGTGCGAAGGTTGGGGGCAGTGTGGAGGCTCCCAGGAACAGGGTGGGGTGGGGGCTCGGGCCCTGCACCAGTGGAGCCTGGAGACCGGCCACAAAGGTCCCAGAATCTGCGTTCCTTGAGCTTGGCCATGGTCGTGTCCCAGAAGAGACCCCTTTCAGGGGACTGGAAGGGACACAAGACTTCCCAGGAGGATGAAGGGTCACATTTCGCAAAACCCTTTCACCCTGGTTGGGGTGGGTGGTGCTGGCGATTTCCCTTTTTTTTCTTTCTTTCTTTTTTTTTTTTTTTTTAAGATTTATTTATTTGAGGGGCGCCTGGGTGGCATAGTGAGTTAAAGCCTCTGCTTTTAGCTCAGGTCATGATTCCAGGGTCCTGGGATCGAGCCCCACGTCCGGCTCCCTGCTCAGTGGGGAACCTGCTTCCCCCTCTCTCTCTGCCTACTTGTGATCTCTGTCAAATAAATAAATAAAATCTTAAAAAAAAGAGAGATTTATTTATTTTGAGAGAGAGTGAGTGGGGGGAGGGGCAGAGGGAGAGAATTTCCAGGCGAACTCCCCGCTGAGTGCGGAGCCCTAACTGCGACTTGATTTCACCACCCTGAGATCGTGACCTGAGCACCTGAGCGGAAACTCAGAGCCGGAAGCTTAGCCCACTGAGCACGCAGGCACCCCCAAATGGTAGTTTTCTGATTATTTCATCCTTTCCGTGCTTATTAGCTGACATTTTCTTCAAACATCTCCCCTTTTAGAAATATATCACTGTGGCTTCACCAGTTTTTAAAAAATCAACATGCCATTTATTGCTGTCATCTTAAAGATTTTTCTTTTAGGATTTTATTTATTTGTTTATGTTAGAGCACGAGCAAGGGGCAGAGGGAGAGGGAGAAGCAGACCCCCTGCAGAGTAGGGATCTCGACGCGGGGCTCCATCCCAGGACCCCGGGATCATGACCTGAGCCGAAGGCAGAGGCTTCACTGACTGAGCCCCCCAGGCGCCCCGTGAAGATTTATTTATTGTGGGAAAATACACTTAATATTTACTGTTTCAATCACATGTGAGAGTCCGATTCCATTGCTGTCATTTTTACACACAAACTACCTGGATTCAGCCAGTGGGAACCCTCCATGGTGGCTTCTGTGTCCTTTTGACCTGCCCAGAACACTTAATTGGAGACTTCTCCGTTACCATGTCCAGGTCTGCTCTGTGTCTCCCTGCCCCACCTCTGGGTTCGGCTGTTCCCGAGGAGTCCTGGTTCCCCCGGGGCGGAATGGTATTTGGGACTCCCGTCTGCACTCCGGGTGCGTTCCCTTGGCTCTCTCAGCGGGCAGAGCCGGAAAACACCTGTCCACGCTCCCGCCAGGACCCCACTGCCGTCCCAGGGCCCCCTCCCCGTCCCCCTGCAAGTCTGTGTCTCTGGAACGGAAGGCTGACACGTTGCTGGGAAGGGCCGGCAGCCAGGGCCTCCGGGGAGGAGCATTGCCGCCGCGTGGATGGGGCCCGGGCCGGCAGCTCCTGGGACTGCGAGGCCGTGAGGAAGCGAAGGGCGTGAGAAGCCCCAGACCCGCGGCCCTCCGGGGGCCGCTCTGTGGATGCAGGGGTGCGGGGTGGCAGGTTTGTTCGGGGCCCTGGTGTAGCTTCCGGGCCAGTTAAGGTTGGTGACTGGGAGCTTCTGGTCTCATTGACTTAAAAACATGGCTCGTGAAGTCACAGTAGGAAATCCAAACGGGCCTGAGGACATCCTCTTGGCTTTCCACGGAAGGCTGGGAGCAGACCCCGCGGACACGTACTGACAGCTGGCTCGGCTTGCTCTGTCCCCGGCCTTGGGCTACGGCAGCTGTGATTTACCACACTGGGCCCGTAAAATGGCAGGAGCGTGTTCCTCACCGTCTGGAGGCCCATGGTGCCCGACCAAGGTGTGGGCAGGGCTGATTCCTTCTGAGGCTATGGGTGAGGGTCTGGTCCACGCTCTCCCAGCTGCCGGTGGTTTGCCGACAACCCTCTGTGTTCCTGGCTTTGTCTACCGCCCTGGTCTCTGCCCCCGTTGTCACGCGGCAGCCCCCCACCATGTGTGTCTGCGCCCAAATCTCCCGTTTACAAAGACACAGTCTGATTGGGGTAGGGCCCTCCTGATGACCTCATTCCAACATGAGGACTTCTGTAAAGGCTCCGTGTCCTACCGTCACATTCTGAGGCGCTGGGGGCTAGGACTTCCACCGTGAAGGTCAGGGGCACAATTCAGCCACAACACCACCCAACCTGAGACCAGAGAGGCTCCCTTGCTCTGTCCTCTCCTGTGAACCTACCAGAACTCTCCCACAGATGGGGGGGGGGGGCTTGCCACCCAGGGGACGGCATGGATCTGTTTATCTAATTTTATTTTTTTAAAAGATTTTATTTATTTACTTGACAGACAGAGATCACAGGTAGGCAGAAAGGCAGGCAGAGAGAGAGAGGAGGAAGCAGGCTCCCCGCTGAGCAGAGAGCCCGATGCAGGACTCGATTCCAGGATCCTGGGACCATGACCTGAGCCGAAGGCAGAGGCTTTAACCCACTGAGCCACCCAGGCGCCCCGCTTGGATCTGTTTATATGTCCCGAGTGCATTTACCGGGACACTTATGGGCTGATTGCCGGGGCTGAGCCGTCTGGGCAGTTTTGCCAGCCAACGGCGGCCCAGCAATGCGCGCTCACACCCCCGCTCCGCACACCTGCTCACTGCAGGCCCGAACCCAGGCTTGTCCCACTTTGTCTCTTGAAATAAGTGTGAAGTGAGACGCACTCCCACACATCCTGTGTTGGTAGATCTTTTCTCTGAACCACCTGGTCACTGGTCCGTTTCACGACTGTTTCTACAGATGCCTAAGGGTATTTTTATACACACAGAAATAGCCACGGGAAGGCTGGTGAGCACCTGCGGCTGTGGGGGGTCTTGGGCCCTTCCCTGGGGCTGTGGCGCGTGCCCCGGGGTAGCTGATGAGCAGGCCGACAGCAGAAATACTCCCCGGAAGGGAGCCAGTGCCCAGCTCGCCTGCAGGGTCAGCACCAGGCTGTCTGCGAGCCCTGAACCCCGCGGGGTCCCGGAGAGGCCCTGCGGGAGGAGCCAAAGGGGCGGGCAGATCCCCAGCTCCGCCACCTGGGGGCGGAGCCTTCTCGGGCCCCTCCCTCGGGACACGCCCCCGGACTGCGTCGGGGGCGGGCCTGACTGGGGCGCAGCCGGCTCGGGGTGTGCGCACACGTGTCCTCGGGGGTTCCGTCCAGCCAATGGCAGGGCAGGCGGGAGCTTGTGGCTTCTACACCTCCCGAGCTTCTGTTGAAACGTTAAGAAGGGGAAGGGCTGGGGCTCAGGCGCTTGGGCGTCTGCCTTCGGCTCCAGTCGCGGCCCCAGGGTCCTGGGATGGAGCCCCGGGTTGGGCTCCCTGCTCAGTGGGGAGTCTGCTTCTCCTCTCCCTCTGCTGCTCCCCCTGCTCGTGCTCACGCCCTCTCTGTCAAATACAATCTTGAAGAAGAAGAAAGGAGGAGGAGGAAGGGGAGGCGGAGGGGGGGCAGGAAAGCCTGCCTGGAACCCCACTGGGAGGGCAGGAGGTGTGGGGTTGGCTGACCTGGGACACCTGAGCAGGCCCGCAGCTCCCCTGGAACGTGGGCTGGCCTGGGGGGCGGGGCTCTGCCAGACCCAACCCAGTGATGGGAGGGGCGTCCCGTTCCAGCAGGTAGTCAGACTGGGAAACTGAGGCTGGGGCCCGGCTGTTCATCTGTTTCTCTGACGCGCTCCCCAGCTTTCTGGAGGGAAGCGCGGCAGACAACAGGAGGGCTGCGCAGGTCAGGGCAGGAGTGAGTCTGATCCCCAGCCGCCCTCCTCCCGGGCTGGCACCTTCTCTCCTAGCCTCCGAGGCCGAGGTCTCCGCCTCCATCCCACACAACCCTGCGCACTCAGCACCCCACAGTCACGCCCTCATGCTTGGACTCAGCACCAACCACCTGCATGGGTGACTCGTCAGGGCGGGCCCTGGACGGGGGAGGGCGGGGCACCCCGGGAGTCTTAAAGGACTCTCCAGGCCCCCACCCCTGCCCCGCTCTCGCCAGCGCCGCCGCCCCTGCTGCCGCCGCTGCTCCCAGCCATGGCGGAGACTGCCAAGCTCCAGCTGTTTGTCAAGGTGCCCCTGGGCCGGGAGGGCAGCCTCTGGGATGAGTGTGTTCTGTGGGGGGCTCTGCTTTCTGGGGCAGGCAGAGGGTCTGCACCCTCTCCCTGGGAGTGGGCTCGCGTAGCTCTACAGAGACTTAGAAAGGGGGGGGGAACCCAGTGAGCTGTCCCCAAGGGCATGGGGGGCGCCAACTCCCAGCCTCAGCTCCTGGACCCAGCCCAACCCTTCTGGAGAAAAAGCCCCTCGGTGGGGAAGTAACCATCAGGCCGCTGGAGGCCAGGCCCACGTGGAGCTTGAGGTCAGTGCAGCGGGAGGGGTCTGGGCCAGCTGAGCCCCGGATGCTCACGCCACTGTCCAGATCTGTGGATCCCTGTACAGGGGCTGCCAGAGCCTGGCCTCCTCCCCACCGTCACGGTAGGGGACAGGCCTACCAGCCTACAGCCAGGGTCCAGTTTGGCAGATGAATCACTCAGAAAACAGCTCACTGGCCCACCCCACCCCTGTGACCCGCCTGCAGGGCCAGAGCCCCAGGTGTTGAAGGGTGGACGGGCTGAGCTCCAGAACTTGGGTCCCACCCCAGGTCCCCGTGCCCCTTGCCACCTCCCAGGGACCCAGTCAAGGGCTCTCAGCCACCACTTGTCCAGGCTGTGCCCAACCAAGCTGGAGCCCCAGATCATTCCAGGCTCTTGGCAGTGGGAGGCAGGGCCCTCTCTGGCGGAATTCTGAGGTCTGCTCTCAGCCTGTTCCTCTGCTGCCCGCACCCCAGGCCAGCGAAGACGGCGAAAGCGTGGGACCCTGCCCTTCTTGCCAGCGGCTCTTCATGCTCCTGCTTCTCAAGGGCGTGCCCTTCACCCTGACCACTGTGGACACTCGCAGGTGAGCCCCCCGCCTCCACGGGGGCCGTTCCCTGGTCTCTGGCCCTCCTGACCACCCGCTTCTCCCGCTGCCTCATGCCCACAGGTCCCTGGATGTGCTTAAGGACTTTGCCCCTGGCTCGCAGCTGCCCATCCTTCTCTACGACGGCGACGCCAAAACAGACACACTGCAGATCGAGGAGTTTCTGGAGGAGACGTTGGGGCCCCCCGAGTGAGGGCTCCGGGCCTGGGGGGTGGTATGGGGCCCCCCAGGGAGAAGCCCAGGAAGAACGCCGCGAGTCTCGTGGGGAAGGGTGTGCAGCAAGAGGGTCTGACCAGAGGTCCCCTTCTTCCGCGTAGATTCCCCAGCCTGGCGCCCCGCTACGGGGAGTCCACCACGGCGGGCAACGACGTCTTTCACAGGTTCTCAGCCTTCATCAAGAACCCGGTGCCCACGCAGGACGATGGTGAGGCGGCTCTGGAGGCCTGGCGAGGGTGGGGGGAGTTGGCCCAGGTCCGGACCTCACTGCGCCCCACCCCCCAGCCCTGTACCAGATGCTGCTGCGAGCGCTCACCAGGCTGGACGGCTACCTGAGCACGCCCCTGGGGCACGAGCGCGCGCGGGAACCCGAGCTCCGGGAATCGCGCCGCCGCTTCCTGGACGGCGACCAGCTCACGCTGGCTGACTGCAGCCTGCTGCCCAAGCTGCACATCGTGGACGTGAGTGGCCGCGCGGGGCGCGGGGCCCAGGGTGCGGGGCGCGCGCTCCACAAGGCTCTGACCTCGTTGCGCCCCTCGCCCGCAGACGGTGTGCACGCACTTCCGCCGGGCGCCCATACCGGCCGAGCTGCGAGGCGTCCGCCGTTACCTGGACAACGCGCGGCAAGTGAAGGAGTTCAAGTACACGTGTCCATCCAGCGCTGAGATCCTGGCGGCCTACCAGACGGCGGTGCGCCCCCGCTAACCCCTCCCCAGCCGTCTCCCACCACCGCCTGCCCCCTCTCCTACAGCCCCATAAAGGCACCTGTGCCCCAGGGAACGTGTCCTGACCTCCGAGGGACCAGAGGGCTCTCGATTTCTGCCACCCCCAAACCTCCACCACGATCCCACAGCTCCACCTGATAGCCCAGAAGGACAGGGGCAGAGAACCCAGTGGGTGGTTCTGCCCAGCCCTCCACTCACCCTATCAGGGGTGGCAGGGGACTGGATTGGGCTCCCAAACCAGTCAGGCCAGGGTGCGGCAGCAGGATGGCCAAGGAGGGTGGGGACCAGGAGCCCAGCTTGGGCACCTAGGGGCTCCAGGCCAGTGGGTGGGGCCAGCCCACATTCCTCAGCCCTGCCCCAGGGAGCAGGCCCCCCTCGACTTCCACAGGGCCTAGTGTGCGTGCAGTGTGCGACACCCGAGGCCCGGCCCTGTCGGGTGGGGTCTGGAAGAAGTGTGTGCGCCTGGAGGAGTTGGCCACCGGGTTCCAGCCTTGAGGAGCCCTGCCCTGCCTTCCAGGCCCTTGGCTCCTATGCAGACCAGGCAGGGGCAGCGGGGTGAGCCCAGAGAGCTAGGGACGCCCGCCCCTCCCTGCCCCGGGGAGTGTGAAGGCTGCTGCAACAGCCTACAGCTTACTGCTGCCCCGCCACGCGCCACGTCCCAGGTCCCAGGGAGATCTCTGGCCCCTTTCCCCAGCCAGCCCCCAGGAGCCAGAGTGTGGCCGGTTCCTCCCTGCGAGGAAGCATTTATTCCACGGAGAAGGGGTGTGAGGAGCAGGTGTGCCCACCCTCCGGCAGGACGGGCGCGCGCAGACGGCTCTCGGAGGCTGTCCCCACCTCACAGGCAGAGTGCTGGCGGGATCACACTCTGCTGCACGCTCAGGGGCTCTCAAAGTCTACACCACCGGCCGGTCTCTTACTAGGAGAGAAGTGGAAGTGACGCTGTGGTGTTTGGGGGGGCGGGGCGTACAGCAGCGCCTCCGGCACAGGAGGGAGGGACAGGTGGCCAAGCGGCTGAGTACCTCTTGAAGCCGGGGTTGATGAGGGACTCTCCTGGACACCGCCTCCTGACCCCGAGTCCAGGGCCGCCTCTCTGAGGATCTGGGTCTGAGGCAAACAGGACAGGAGGGGGTCCTGAGTCCAGTCCCGTGCCAGGGCCGCAGCCCCTCCTCCTGACGCATCCTCTGGAGCTGGACTCTTGTTCTGGGGAAGAACACAGCCCCAGCCAAAGCCACGGGTCACAGGCCTTACCTGGTAAGAAGAGCTGAGGCCCCCCCACACAAGGGCTCTTTCTGGGGCTGGCAGCTGTCACCTCCGCAGCTGGGGAAGAAAGCCAAGAGTGCGGGCGCGAGCGGGGGCGGGGCCCAGGGAAGACTCTGGGCACAGCCCCCTGCCGCACCTGCCAGCTGCCTCGTCAAGGTGCACACTTGGTCTGCCAGCCTCAGGGTCAGCGCCTGCAACCTGGAGGCTGCCTCTGGGCCCGGCACCTTGGAGAGCTCAAAATCCAACGCTGAGGGCCCCCCTGAAAGGGTGAGGCACGCTCGGTCCTCCTGCAGGACGAAAGTCAGAGCTCGCTGCTCACAGGCTGCCCTAGGAAAGGAGCGGTGCTGAGTGCTGAGTCCACACCCCTTGCTCCACACCCGCCCTTCCTCCCTGCCCAGGGTCTCACCTGAACCGGGAAGTGATATCCTCAGCCGCGCTCAGGCCAAAACGGGCTTTCTACAGGGCACAGGGGCTGGTCACCAGCTGCCCAAGACCCTGGAACCACCCCAAAGCTGCCTGACCCAGAGCCACCCCGGGACGCCAGGCCAATCTTGGGCCTACAGCTCCAGAGCTCGGGGAAGGGTGTCCAGACCCGCCTCCCCCCACCCCGGGGGATCCCAGGCCGCCCCCCTCCATCTCCTAGGTGGTCCACGCTGCAGTTGGGGGTGCTGGGGGCTTCCGGCCCGTCCGGGAGCCCCGCTACCCACGAGGGCCGCCAGGCTGTCCGCCGTGAAGCAGGTGCTCCATAGCTCCGCGGCGTCCGTCACACTGCGGGGGGAGCGGCTGTCAGACCGGCCTGTCCCGAGCTGTCCGCGCCCCCAGCGCCCGCGCGCCGCCACTCACTAGAGGTTGAAGCCGCCGGGGCCTCCGTCCTCTCCGTCCCCCTCGCAAAAGCACACGAAGCGCGCGGGCCCGGGGCCCGGTGGCAGCGTGCAAAGGGGCGGAGACAGCGGCGGCACCATGGCTCCACGGCGAGCGGAGGGCCGCCCGCGCGCCCGCAGGCCTAGAGCAGCGCGGGAGCCCGGCTCCGGAACGGGGGGCGGGGCGCGAGCGGGGCCCACCGGGCCTGCGCGGGGCGGGGCTGACGGCCCTGGCCCCGCCCCGAGCCCCGGAACCGCGCGGGGCGGGGGGCGCGGCCGACCCAGCTTAGGGCGCGGGGCGGGGCCTGCGAGCCTGGGGCGGGGCGCTCGGGGCGGGGCGGGGTTCCCAGGCCCGCGGGGGGGGGGGTCCTCCGCCCGCCGCCCCGCCCCCCGGGGCTGCGCGCCCGCCGCCCCGCCGCGTCCGGGGTTCCCGGGGTTGCGCTACAGCCCGGCCGTGCGGTCCACACCGGCCCTCGCCGATGTGTCTCACGTCGCCTGGAGACCCGGCAAGCCGCGCGCCGGCCCGGTGCTCAGGGAATGAAGCTCGCGACCCGCCCGTTCCCCGCCTTCGCCCGGCCCCTCTCGTGCCCGGCGTCCTCGGCCTCGGGCACACCTTCACCCGCGGACAAGGTCTCCGGTCGCCTGGGCTTGTGAGATCTAACGGGACGACAAATAATAAACACAGGAACCTAGCGGTTTGAGCCGTCTGAGCCGTGACCTGGACGAGGGGGGGCCGTGCGCGCCAGGAGAGGGGATCGCGGCGGAGGGAGCCCGCGTGGAGGAAGGCCCGCAGCGAACACCGCACAGGCCTGCCCCCGCTCTGCAAGAGGGCGACGGTGCACCCTGGTGGCCGCAGGGTGGCTGGGGTGTGTTGAGGCCATGCTGGTGCGTCCCCTGCAGGCCTGCAGCCCAGCCTGGCCCCGCCCTGGCCTTGCCCTGGCCGACACCCTCCGGCTCCTGGCACACCCTCCCCCAGACTCACACGCTCCCCTCAGGTCTTCAGTCAAGGTCTCCTTCTCAGCGGGGCCTTCCCTTGCCGCCTTACATGGAGGTCCACAGCCCACCCAGCATCTCCCGTGCTCTCTCCTGTTTCATGTACTCCTTTTCCAGACTTGTCCCCACACACAGTCTATTCTGGTTTCCGCACTGTGCCGCGGCCTCTAAGATGGCCCCAACCATGCCTCCTCCGTGTTCCAGCCTTCACGGATTGGCCCCTGAGTGTGGGCTGTGTTCAGTAACTTGCTTCCAGCCAGCAGAATGCGCCAGAAGTGGTGGGCTGTCCTTCTCCCTCTCGGAGTTGCTCACCGTGACATGTGGCAGCTCTGGGGACATGCCCATGTGGCAAAGGACCAAGGCCCGGCAAGGGTTCCTGAGGGAGCTGCCACGCAGACCCCCTCCCAGGGGAGCCTTCCGAGGGGCACGCAGCCCCCGCCAGTGGCTGGACAGCAGCATCCTGAGAAATCGTGGGCCAGAGGCCCCAGAACACCAGGACCAGGTTCCCGACCCTCAGAAACTGGTGGGATGATAGACGCTGGTTTGTTTTAGGCCACCGAATTTGGGGGTGATTTGTTATTCAGCAGTAGGCCACGAATGCATTTCTCTCTCCTGCCTATTGGCCAGTTCCCCCAGAGGTCCACAGGGCAGGCCTTGCTGTCTGTTTCACTTGCCACAGCATCGCCCGAGCTCCGACCCTGCTTGGCAGAGATAGTAAATACTGCGGAGGAAGGAGTGCAGAGTGGGGAGCAGCAGGAGCGCGTACGCAGGGGTGGGGTGGGGAGTGCCACATGGATTTATGTGTACAGAGCCTGTGTTGAGCACCGTGAGGGGCCGCTGAGGGCGGTAGGGGTGCAGGCTGGGGGACAGGAAGAGTAGCAGAGGGCTGCCGAGTGCCTCTGCGCAGAGCTGGTGGACCCTGGGCCAGGGGCTCAGAGAGCAGGGGAGAGCTCCGGCGAGGGAAGGAGGGATCACGGCTGAAAGCTGCAGGTGGCCAGTGTGGAAACAGCGTTCCCTGAGACCGCGGGGAGGGGCCGCTGCTCTGCTCTGTTCGCTGGGATGGAGATAGCGGAGGCTGCCGTGTGCCCAGCCTCCAGCAGGGGACCGTCCCCAGGGATGTACGCGTGCGGCCCCCAGCCCCGAGGACGGCTTGAAACATCAGCCCCTCCAGGCACAGTGCTTGGGGCCTGGACAGTGTTTCCAGATGAACGGGGCAGGCTGAATGACAACCCGTCCGTGTCAGCTGGAATGGAGAAGGGGCTCGTGCAGTTGTGGGCATGGATCTTGAGATGGGAGTTTTCCTGGCGCATCTGAATGCCGTCCCCGGTGTCCTTACGAGAGAGGCGGAGGGAGGTTTCACCAAGAAGAGAAGGCAGTGCGGTCAGGGGGCCAGAGGCCTGGCTGACGCAGCTACCATTCGGGCGGCGGCCGCCACCTGGGGGTAGAACAGGCAAGAAGGCGCCCCCTCCCCTGCCCCAGCCTTAGTGGGGGTGTGGCCCTGCCCACCCTGCGACCTCGGCCCAGGGAACCTGATTCTGGCCTCCAGAACCATGAGAAGGTAAATGTTAGGTTTTAAGCCACCAAGTTTGTGAACATTTGTCACAGGAGCCCCAGGGAACCAGTTCAAGACCAGAAGCAGGGAGTCGTTGCAAAACGTGAACAGAAAACCAAAAAACCTGGGTTTAAAAAATTACACAAATATCTGGACCACGTGCCGGATAGCCGGGTCTTCAGCCCTCAGGCCTCCCCAGGGCCGACTGAGCGCGGGCGTGGGCACGAGGCAGCTGGGCCAGGGACGCGGCTAGGAAGGCTCCAGCCACAGTGCCGGGGGCAGGGCAGCCAGGGCTTGGGGTCCCAGAGGGCTCAGGAGGGGCACACAGGTGGCATTTGAACAAAAGATCTCAGCAGGGCAGAGCGAGCTGACCGAGCCGAGAGCTGGGAGGAGACGCAGGCAGGAGCCACAGGCATCTCGGCTCTGGCCCACTCGGGACCCGCTTGTTCAAGGAACACAAGCTGGTCAGCGGGGCTGAAGGGAAGAGGGTGGGTGGTGGGGTCAGAGGAGGTCAGTGGGGGACAGCCTTCTTGGCCAGCGAAGGACTTCAGCCTTTCCTATCAGTGAGACCCCCGGCTTCGGGGCGGAGAACCGGCTGAGGGCTGCCCCCGTGCGGTGTGAGCAGGTGCTGCAGGGCGGGACCATGAGCCCCCGCGGGTCTGCAGGTGCAGGGCGGGGCGGGGGAGGGGGGCAGCCCTCCTGGGATCCAGAGGCCCCGTGGGGCTGCCCCACCCCAGAGCGGAGCCTCTCTCCGAGGAAAGGGTGTCCAGAAGGCCATGAGGGACAATTTGCCTCTCCCCACTCCAGATCCTTCCCAGGAGGGATCAGTGGGGGAGGACAGGGGACCAGAGCCTACTGGGAGTGCAGAGGCTGGTGGCGAGACTTCCCAAACTACTCCCCAGGAGAGCAAGCAGCCCTGCCTCTCCACTTCAAACCCTTGTGGGGCTGCCCTGGCGTCCTCGCCCCTTCTTCTCCTGTCCCCATGGAAGCCAAATGGCAACCGACCGGCCCACTGATGTGTCTCCTGGAGCTCCGACGGCATCTCCCAGCAGACGCCCCTCTAGGTGGCCAGATGGCACCTTGCCCAAGAGTGGGGAGGAGGGGTGGGTGGGTGAGCTCACAGGTCACACGTGTGGGCGGGGGCTGGGTCTCTGGACCCTCCACACAGTCGTCCTGACCCCCAGGGCTTCAGTTCCAGACTGGGGTCAAGCCGGGGCCGGGAGGAGACAGGGGGAGGCCCCTGCCTCGAAGCGTCCATGGGGGGTCAGAGGCTAGTGTGTGGGTCAGGGCAGCAAGGCACGGGCCGGAGCCAGGTGTCGGGTGCAGGTGTGGAGGACGCTGTTAGGGGCTCTCAGGGTGTGGGGGCTCTTCATGCCTGCAACATCCTAGCCCAGACAGGCCCCAATTAAGGCAGCAAATCTGGCAGGACAGGGCCGAGGTTTTATTTCATTTTTTTAAGATATTATTTATTTATTTGTCAGAGAGAGAGACAGTGAAAGCAGGAACACAAGCAGGGGCGCCGCAGAGGGAGAAGCAGGCTTCCTGCGGTGCAGGGAGCCCGACGCGGGGATCGATCCCAGCACCCTGGGATCCTGACCTGAGCCAGAGGCAGATCCTTAAGGACGGTGCCCGTGGGAGCTCTGGGCCGCTGAGCAAGGGCCACACCCCAGTCCAGGGTGGGGGGTTGGCGAGTGGCAGGAAGGCCCCGCGGTGTCCCTGTGCGTCTGCGTAAACTTTCCTCGCAGCAGAGCCCAAGCTCCTCCCGGGGCTAAGCACCGGCCCACGCCAGCCGAGCAGGGCGTCCCTCCCTGGTCCCAGAACCCCGTGAAAGAAACGCACAGCCATGGGCTTCAGGAGGTGATTTATTGTGCCGGGGAAGGGACGGCAGAGAGAAGTGGTGTGCGCTCTCTGGGGAAGGCCCAGCCTGCGGAGCGTGGGCCCCCCACGGTGGGCGCTCCTGGGCCGGATCCTTCCTTGCAAACAAGAGAGCAGGCGGAGTGGGGTGAGCACCGTCTTCTTGCCTCCTCCTGCCCTGCCTGGGCCCGGGCGGAGGGCCTCACTCTGTTCCTCCCCACTGCTGCTTGCTTCCCCCCTTGGTCCCATGGGATGGTCCCAGCTTGTTCCCAGGAGGACGCCACTGTGCAGGCTTTGGCCAGGAGGGACCCTGGGGCGTGGGGCACGGGGCACTGCACGGTCTGGGGAGGGGTGTCCAGGCCTGCCCCTGGGTACTCACCTAGGAGAAGGCGCCAGCACACTGGTCTGTGGGAGAGAGTGGGGCCTGAGGAACCAGCCAGAGACCCTGCCCCAGGGGGGAGGCCCCCAACCCTCCCTGAGTAACCAAGCCTCGCAGCCTGTGCGCCAGCACCGTCTGGAAGGTGCCATCTGGCCCTCCCGGTCGGAGTCTGGGGTCTCCCACAGCCCTGAGCCGGCCTGGGGGTGGCTCTCACCTGACGAGGGCAGCAGGGCACCCTGGCTGGGGTTCAGGCCTACTTGGGGTGCCAGCTGCTGCATCTTCTGGGCACCCTCGGGAAACAGCTGCGGGGTGCGGGCTGCGAGTGGGGGCATCGGTAAGCGGAGGTGTCGGCGGGGGTGGGGCGGGTCTAGAGGAGGATGGGGCGGGGGGGGGGCAGGGAGGAGGAGCGGGGGGGAGGGGTCCGGAGCCCTCTGCCACAGACATGGGGTCCCAAGGAGACGCTGGAGGACAGCAGCTCCCCCTGCGTGG
Source organism: Meles meles (assembly GCF_922984935.1). NCBI lineage: Eukaryota > Metazoa > Chordata > Mammalia > Carnivora > Mustelidae > Meles > Meles meles. The sequence continues at coordinate 856,716 of NC_060076.1, forward strand.
AGCTGGAACTTGCTGGAATGTGGACAACAGTCCCCGCCAGCCTTGGGTGCAGGTCTCCTAGAGGAGAGGCCTGTGCCTGGGGACCAGTGGGGACACCCAGGTGCTAGGAGCACCCCCGGGCCGGGCTGCCCACCGTAGAGCTGCAGCCAGACGCTCCTGACGCCCTCCTTCTGCGTCTCCACGTACAGCACCGCGAAATGCTCGTAGTCGGTGGACACCACACGGATGTCCGTCTGCGCCAAGGCTGGAGGGCAAGAGCCGGCTGAGCCTGCCGCCTGGGGGGGGTTCCCGCCCCCACGTCCCCACGTCCCCACGCCCCCGAGCCCTCCCGGGCCTCACCCCCCTCTCACCCTTGTTGCTGAACTGCCCGTCCACAGCACCCTTAGTGAAGGTCGTGTCCACCTTCTGGCACCCGCCATCAGGCCTGGGGGGGAGGAACCACGGCGTCTGAGCGCCCCGAAGATGCTCCCCGAAGGCATCGCAAAGGGCCACACCTTGGGCGTTGCTGACCACGCAGGGTCAGCCGCTGCTCAGGCCGCCCGGCACCCCGAGGCCCCCCTTGCCCTGTGCTCAGAGGTGAGAGACCCTCCCAGGGACTGGGGGCCGGACCTACTGCCAGGAGATGCAGGGTCTCCCCAGCAGACTCCCACACGCAGACACAGGGACGGGACTCCTCTGTGGCTGGGACACGGGCACAGGAATCTGAGCCCAATACCGGACTGTGCGGGGGGCCTGGGTCCGAGTTCCTACGGAGTTGGGGACGCCTCTGGTCCCAGGCGGGTCACCTCTGGCCTCACAGTGGCCAAATCTAAGGTCCAGGCTGAAGCGGGGCTATGGGGTCACTTACGTAGAGTACCCAAACTTGAGGGCCAGGTCACCGTTCGCCAAGGGGGTCACCAAGACCACGGGCATCTTCAGGTTGTCCTTGGAGTCTAGGAAGCCCTGGTCATCCGATGCCACCCCGACCACATACCAGGTGCCCTGGAACTACAGGAAGGGCGCAGGGAGAGCTGGGGGACAGCCCTACGCCCACCTCAACTCTGACCCAGCACGGCAGCTGGGAGCTGCCGCTCGTCCTGATGTGGGGCCTCGGGAGTGGTGGTGGGCACGAGCCACAGACCGAGCCACAAACAGGCCCGAGGGGCTGCTGTCCTCCCCCGCCTGGCCCGCCCCCCGCTGACGGGGCAGGTGGATGGGGCTCTCTCCCCTGCCCCCCCCCCCCAGTTTGAGCTGAGCCTGGGCCAGAGAGTGGGGGCAGGCTTGGGCTCCTCCGTCCTCCAGCCTCTCTGGGGAAAATGCTGGCCCCTGGACCTGGACGGAGAAGCCAGGGTGGTCAACCCTGAGGAGAAGGGGAGGGGTCTGGTGTGGGGGTGCCTGGGCCCACCTGGCTGGCGTCAAAGTTGGGCTGGATGGGGACCTCGGCCTGGCCAGGCGACACCCCGAGCAGGATGAAGACCCAGCCGGTCACCAGCAGGTGCAGCATCGTGGCGGATGGCTCTTAGCAGGACAGCTGAGGTGGCCTCTGCGGCTCAGGCTTTATGACCCCTGAATGCCCTGCGGGGCCGGCCTGCTGGCCCAGGACCAAGCCCACTGAGATTAGGCGGGGATCGGGTTGTGCCCCGCAGCGCCCTGGCCCAGTGGGCGCTCAGAGCCCCGCCCACCCCCGGTGGCCTTCCCTCCTGACACTTCAGATCCGGCCAGGTCGGGGGAGACCTCCTGACAGGTTTTCTGAGATGTCTGCCCCCAGCTCTCCGCTCGGACACACACCCAGTCGCCCTCCTCCAGGAAGCCTGCCAAGAAGCTCTCACCCTCATCTCTGAGCCTCGCAACTCTTGGCGCCTCTGCAGGGCCTGGCTGAAGTCTGCCGGGGCGGGGGGCACTGGGGGGCGGGATGCGGGGGCTGCTGCCCTCTGTGAACCAGGAGGGCGCAGGGCAGGGCAGGGCTGGCCAGGGAGGCCGTGCTCTGGGGCGCAGGGGTGGCTTTGGCGCCGGGGGTCTGGTGAAAGTGCGGGGCTGGACAACAGAGGACGGGAGGCACCGTGTGGCTGGAGGGGACGTGAGGGTGTCCGGTCATCAGCTCAGTCAGCGCATCCCAGTGTGGGGGTGCGGACAAGGAGGCCACCTTCCTCTCTGTCCTCTGGGTCCCTGATCTCCGCCCAGTCTGAGGTACTGACCCCACACCTTCCAAAACCCGGCGAGTGCAAAGCTCCCCGGGACCTCAGGCCTCTCCAGACTCGAGTGAGGGGGCAGCTGTCCAGGGTGTAGGAGGGGACGGCCCAGCCCAGACGCAGCTGGTGGGAGGGGCTGTGGCGAGGTCGGAGCCACGGGGCACTGAGGAGGCCGCGACCCGGCCGCTCCCGGCTTCCGACCCAGCCCACCGGGAACAAACACCAGCGGCCCCTTGCCCACCCCTCGGGGCTGCCATGAAGAGCCAGGCTCAGAGACTCTCGGGCGTGGGAGGGAAACTGAGGCCCAAAGTGAGTGGGGTGTGGTCAGGTCTGCAGGGAGAGGGCCAGAGCCAGGCCGCGGGCAGCGAGGACTGCAGGACCGACGGGCAGGACAGACGGGCAAGAGCTCGATGCTGATTTGCTTCCGGAGTTTATTGTCAAAGCCAGGACAGAGCCAGAGGGCACAAAGGTGGGGGCTGGGAGGAGCCAGGGCTGGGGGCTCGGGGGTCTTGGAGGAAAGAGCAGAGGAGGGCAGGATGGCCAGGTCCTGAGGGCCGGGGTCACCTGACAGAGAGAGGGGCCAGTGGGTGGGGCAGGCCATACTGCCCCCGCTCCCTGGCCACAGCGGAGCCTCTCCAGGAACCCCCTTCCCATCAACCCCGCCAGTTTGTATCCCAGCCTCCAGCTCCTCTGGCCCCCAGCCATCTGTGAACCCGGTGGAGCCCCTCCCCCGTGGGCAGCCCCATGTGCCTGGGACCACCCTTGGGTGGGGGCTGGGGGGACGCCTGCGCCGGCAGGTGTGAGCGGGGCCCGCGGGGTGAAGCCAGCCCCCAGCTGGCCACACTCACCTACTTGTGCTCCTCCACGCATTTATCTGCCAAGAAAGACCCCAGGGACTGTGGTCAGTGCCCCAGGCCAGGGCCACTTTCCCCGTGCCCTCTTGGCAGCCCTGGAGAGCTGGTCGAGTTGAGCACCCCCAAAAGTGCTGAGTCCATCACACTCCCCCAAGGTGGGAGGAGTCCTATCCCCACCTGGGCCCCAGCAGGCCGCCTGCCTCAGGGGAGCCCAGGGCCCTGACAGCACCCCCCACCGGTTCTGTTCCTAGTGGCCGCCTCCCGCCATGCTGGGGACCCTGCCTGGACCGCCGCCGCCTGGTGAAACTGGGAAGGTGGGAGGGGGTTTCCTGCAGAAGGAGCAGCTTCCTGTGTCCCGCCCCGGGGCTGCAGGCCAAGGCCTGGGGTGAGGACAGGCTGCCCCCAGTCCGGAGGCCACAGTGTGCCGGTCCGTGGGCGGTCTGGCCGGATGCAGCACGCCCCCAGGATCAGGACACTGTCTGCCTCAGATCTGACCTTAATCCCCTCCCCATCAGATTAGCCACCCCCCTCACCGGTCTGCGGCAGGAAAACAATGGCGTCCTCTGTGAAGCCCTGGGTCTTGGCAAAGGTGCTAAATTTCTCCTTTATCTCAGCGCTTGGGGTCTGGGTGCGGCCTGCGTGGGAAGGAGAAGCCGCTGGCCGCTGGCCTCTGGTGGGGGAGGACCCAGGCGGCCCCACCCCCGCGGCCTGCCGAGCCCCGCTGCAGGCAGCCGTCTCAGACGGGGAGCCCGGTGTGGGGTGCGTACTGTAGAGGGTGGCCATGTGGAAGTCCCGGCCGAGGCCTTTGGAGCCCGCGGTGTAGAGCAGCGCAAACTTGTCATAGTCTGTTGCCACCACCCACACGTCGTGGGTGCTGCCCCAGTCTGGGAAGCCGGGAGGGAAGCCGGGTTGGGAACCCTGGTCCCAGACCTCCGGCCCACCCCGGCCCAGGAGGGGGTGCTCTCTCCCTGGGCCGGCTGCGGGAAGGAGCCGGGCAAGACCCCCCTCCGAGAGAGACAGGTGGTGCCCAGCTTCCTGCCCAGACAACCCTGAACTCTGCAGGTTCAGGGTCTCCAGCCAGAAATCTGGGGGGTCAGCAGACACACAGGATCAGAACATTAGGGGTCACGGTGCACCCACAAGCCCCTCCGCCAGAACTGGGAAGAAGAGGAAAGATTTCCCAGGGGGAAGCCATCCCCAAGGAAGGGGGTAAATGGTGGGGTGGGGAGTGAAGAGGCCCCCGGCCGCTCTCCTGGGCTGGGAAACCCTGGGGAGGAGTGGGAGGCTTGGGGGGCTACTCGTGTGTACTTCACGGGAGGAAATACCATTGTGGGGGGCACGGAGGGGCCTGGAGTTCAGCTCGAGGAGGACCCGGTGCCCGAGAGAGGGTTCGTGGACCCCCCACATGAGCCTGGGCAGTTCCAGGCCAGACCAGGGGCATGCAGACCCCCGTGGACTACTGGCTCCGGGCTGGACCCAGGGGGCCGAGCGGGGCCCCACTCACGGGGGCTGGTGTAGCTGTAACAGCCCGGGGGTCCTGCCGGCCGCAGCAGCAGGGTCCGCGTCTCACACTGCTCTTTCCTGGAGGCAGACCACCGAAGGGGTCAGGGGTCAGGCCAGGGGCTGTCCCTAGACCGTGGCCGTGGGGCGGGGAGCGCCAGGCCCGCCGCCCCACCTGAGGAAGGTGGACGTGAGGTTGAGGCCTCCGTCTGAGGTCGGGGCCACCACGGACACGCACATGGACAGCGCGCTCTTCTTCTCCCGGAACCAGCTCGAGTTGGAGGCGAGGCCCGAGGTGAACCAGCGCCCCAGGAACTGCGGCGAACGGACCGGCCCGGTCGGCCAGGACCCTCGCGGCCGGGCCTGGCTGGCGGCGGGGTGTGGGGCAGGAGGGGAGCCCGCCCCGCCCCGGCCCGCCCCCGGCCCGCCCCGGCCCGCCCCCGGCCCGCCCCGCCCCGCCCCGCCCCGCCCCCCGGTCCGGCCCGGCTGGTTGCGGGGCGGGAGCGGGCGGCCGAGGCCGCCGGGGCCGTCCCTAGAGGGGCTGGGGCGGGCCGTGCTGCCCGGGGCCGGCCGCGGGGCGCGCGCGACGCTCGGGTCTGCGCGGCCGTCCGGGCGGCCGTCCCCGTCGCGCGCTCGCGCCGTGTGACCCGGGGCCCAGGTGTGGAACGTGCGCCTGTTCCCGCGGCGTCGTGAGCTTGGCGGAGGGGGGACGCGCCGGGATGGCGCAGGCGCGCGTGTCCGCACGTGGCGCGCGTGTCCGCACGTGGCATGTGCGCGCTCACGGACGCGCGTGCTTCCCTGCCGGCCGGGAGCCGCGACTCTGCTCTCTGGGTTGGCGGATGGCCGCAGGCCCGGGACCGGAGCCCTTCTGGTCAGCCTCCTGCTTCTGCTCAGCTCCCTTCCCAGGAAGGCTCGGCCCCAGAGAGCGCCCCTCTCCCTGACGGGGCCCTGTGCCGCCTGGGGGACTGGGCAGGGGAGCCCCTCACCTTGTCCTGTTGGAAGTTGGGCTGCAGGGAGACCTGGGGCTGAGCCGGCGCCTGCAGGACCCCCAGGACCCCCAGCAGGACCAGTCCCTTCCGCAGCGTGTGCAGAGCAGCCATCGTCCTGGAGCCGAGTGTGACCAGGGCCTGTGATGCCAGCCGCGCAGGCAGAGGGAGGGAATCGGCAGGAGGAGCAGAGGCCACTGGAGAGACCCCTATATATGGGCCTGGCTTGGCCTCCACCCAGGGCCCAAGGACAGCCCACTGGAGGCTCGTGATGCCTGATGCCGTGATGCTGGGGGAGGACAGGGCGCTTGAGGCCAGCTGCAGCCTCGCCCCCCGCAGGGCTGCTTATGTAAGAGGCTCTGACCACGCCTGGGCCCTGCCACCTGCCGCTGAGTGAGGGCGGAGGCTCCTGCGAGGCTGGTCCTGTCTCCGGCCCCAGAGATGCCGCCCAGCAGCCTGGCCGGGGGTAGGGAGTGCGTGTCTTGGCACTGCCTTGCCTGGGACCTCAGAGCATGTCTGTCTCACCTGGGGCTGGGACCTCAGAGCATGTCTGTCTCACCTGGGGCTGCGACCCCTCCCACAAGCCCCATCATTCTCTCTCACTGCCCAGGGACCCTGGGGAGGGGGGGACTTGCATTGTATGAGTCTGGTTCTGAAAGGCCCCGTGGGCTGGATGGTGACAGCCCAGTTGGGCCGCAGTAACCAAGGTAACCAGTTCTGCCCCCCAAGTGGGGCCCGAAGGCCAGGCATGCTGGGCACAGCTTCCCCCACAGCCGGCTGCTGGGGCTGGGGCTGGGGTCCCCCTGGGTACCCTTCTCAGCCTGGGGCCCCCCAGTCTTGGGCACAAGCCCACCCTTTGTGTGAGCTTCCGGTTACACTGGTCCTGCCCGGCAGTCTGGCCCGGGAGCGCCGTGGGGGACTCAGGCTGTCAACCGCTGCACAGAGATGGTGTCCCCCTGCCGGCAGAGGTCTCCCCGGGTGGACAGGCTGTCTCTGAGGTCCTGCGCCCTGTTGAGCCCTCACAGGTGACCCTGTCCTTCTGCTTCAGCCCCAGGTCATCCCAGGCTGGCAGAGGCAGGAGAGGTGTGTGTGTCTTGGGGGAGGCGAGGAGGCTGGGCCCCCACCCTGGGGGAGGGAAACGAGGCAGGGGAGAGTTCCCGTGCGTGGGGCGCAGACACAGAGGGCTGGTAGCTGTGGTCAGCGGGGGGACAGGGGCTGGCCATCTGTAGACACAGGCCATTCGGGGGGTGCAGACCCCCGTCCCCGGGCTTCTGCCCAGAAGCTGGATTCTTGGCAGCCCTGGCCTCTGGCTTTGGACCGGCCCGAAGGCTGTTCAGAAATGATCAAGGGGGAGGCGTGGGGTCAGGGCAGCTCCCTGAATGGGACCGGCATGAGCATGGCCACACGAATGAGCACGGCCACCCACCTCGTGAGGGCAGGAGGGCGGGTACCAGGCCCAGGGGTCCTGGCAGGTTGGGGACATCTGCACCGGCTTCCTGGCCCTGGCGAGCCCCTTGCCCTGGGGCCATTGCCAGGGGAGACGGGGAGGCGCTGAGCCTGTCCTGGTGGGACTGGCCTAGTCCCCCTTTGGGAGGACTCAGGAACCCTGGAAAAACAAGCGTGGCAGTTCTGTGGAAGGGTTGAGGGTCAGCTACCGGCAGGAGGAGGCTGGGTCTGGGGCCTCTTATTCCCCCTCCCCGCACCTTTGCGCTGCAGCCCTGACATGCAGGCCAGGGACGAGAGGCGCCCTCCCCGGGGCGGGGGGTAGGGGAGCACACTGGAGCCCTCTGGGGCCCCCTCAGCTGGGCGGCCTCGGGGGGCAGCCGGGTGGGTTCCTGAGCTGGCAGGGGGCTCTTGGCTTCCCAGGCAGAGGTCAAAGTTGGGGGTGGGGTGGAGAGACAGGAGACACCTGAGAGGGAAATGGGAGTAAGAGGGGGGCGGCGGTGCAGGGGAGGGGGCGGCGGTGCAGGGAGGGGGCGGCGGTGCAGGGGAGGGGGCGGCGGTGCAGGGGAGGGGGCGGCGGTGCAGGGAGGGGGCGGCAGTGCAGGGGAGGGGGCAGAGGCTGGCCTGAGACTCCCACCTCCACCCCGGCTCCTCGGGTACCGTCCACGGACTGGGCTGTGGGACAACAGTCCGTCAGAACAGGCAGAATTTGGGGTGCTGACCCCAAGACTCTGCAGTGCCCCTGGGCAGTGCCCCTCCCTGGGCAGTGTCCCAGGATGGGACAGGGGCGGGAAGAGGAATGCGGAGGAAGGCCTGGGGGACAAGGCTGCTCCCCCAGGTGGGCACTGGGCTGGCAGGCCTTTGGCCTTAGGGAGGCCTGTGGCTCTCTGTGTGGCCGGGCTGCAGGTCCCTTAGCCGCCCAGGCTGCCCTGAGACAAGGACACCTCTGCAGGGGAGACCGTAAGCCTGGGGTGAGGCAGTAAGTTGACCTAGGGCGGTGGGACCCAGAGTCGGGGGGAAGAGGCGACCCAGGACAGCAGGATCCCGGAGATATGGGCCTGAGCAGCTCTCATCTGGGAAGAACGGGCTAACCTGCCAGGAAGGGCCCTTGTGACCAGACCCCCCAGGTTCCCCCAGATGCTGGTGGGACGGGGTCCTCCTGAGGACAGAGTGGCTCCTGGTGTCCCGTCCTCAGACCCAGCGTCAGGGACCGCGCCTCCTCCACCATTTCCCCGGTGGGCAGCAGCAGGCCAGTTGCGCGCCCCCCCCCCCCCGCCCCCGCCGTGTCCCTTCTTCCCCAGGTGGCCCTGAGCAGCGGGGCGGGGACTACTGCGGTGGGGGGCGTGGGCCAGAGGCCTGAGTCTGGGACTCGGTTGCTCAGTCCCCCTACGGCCCAAGTGGCCTTCCGTAAATGCGATGGAGTACGGGGCCTGAGCTCACACCCCCTCTCCTGGAGGCCCCGGGGCAGGGCGTGGTGGCCGCTCTTGTCTGTGGTCTCTGAGAGTGCGGTCAGGACTCTAGGAGGGACCAGTCTCCTCCAGGACACCCTCCAGGCCACCCAGCAGACGGCTAAAGGAGCAGCTCCCTCTGACCAGGGTGACCTGGTTGGGCAGGGACAGGGGCATCCTGGCTGTGGTCGCCTTCCGGAGCCTCAGCTTCCCCATCTGTGCAGAGAGTCTCAGGTTCCTCCCTCCCCTCTGCTCCGGACCTTCTCAGGCCCTCCAGCAGGTGCCCCTCCGGGCCCTCACCGGTTCTTTCCTCAAGGGGACCCTGAGCAGAGGGGGCGATGGTGGAGGCCGGGGCCGGGCCCAGCCCGAGGGCCTGAGGGACAGTTTCGGGGCTCAGGAAACAGGTGCCACAGGGTCTGTTGGGCCGGCAGGTAGAGGAGGCGGTGGGCGCCGTGACTCCTGGGTTGCAGGGTCCCGGTGTGATGGCGATCTGGGAGGGGGCACCCAGGAGCCGCCCGAGCCGTCCCTCCCCGCCTCCTCCGCAGTCCCAGGACCCCCACCCCCCCGCACTCTGCGTTCCCCCTGCCCCCACTCACTGAGCCCTCTGTGGTCAGCAGCTCTGAGCTGGGCAGTCTCTGCCGCCCGGGGGGGCCCTGCTCAGCTGACGTGGGGATGGGGGATGGCGTTCATCCGTGCTGGACGCTGGTGCTGGGGAGGCCCCTCCTGCAGACCACATGTGGCTGGGCGGGTCCCAGAGGGACGGGGGTTGGGGGGGGTTGGCTGACAGTGCGCGTTCCTGACCTGTGAGCCCGTGGCACAGGGGATGGTCTCAGGGGCCCCGTGCCCGGGGCCTTAGGTCAGGCCGCCCCTGCCAGGCCCACCGCGGCACCCAGCTCGCTCAGGACACAGAGACCGCGCTGAGCGCCCCCGGGACCCTGCAGCCCAGGCTCGGGGCTGAGGACGGGCACCCACCCGCCTGAGGACAGCTGGGCAGGAGGGCGCTCTGACGGCAGCGGCTTTGGGCCACGGGGATGTCAGGAGTTGGGCTCATCTTCGAGAGGTCCTCAAGGCCATTCCTCTGTCCGGTTAGATACAAGCCGGCGGCCAGGGCCTAAGCTTGGCCTCGTTCTTCGGGGGTCGGGGGGGAGGCGGGACGGCAGCGTTCCCTACAGATGGCTTTCCAGGGCTGAGGCTGTCCAGGTGCCCTGATGACTTCTCACTGACCTGTGGCTCACAGTGTCCTCTGGCCTCCAACAAGGGACTCACAGGGAGCTATGGACCCCACGCACCGTCTGCTTGGCAGTCAGCTCCCCCCGGTCTGTGAGAAGGGGTCTTGAGGGGGCCCTGAGCTGCTGGGCAGGGGTGGCTCCCCTGGACAGCTGGACCCACGCTGCCACGCTGCCCCGGGCTCAACCCCCCAAGATGCTCTTGCTTTGGGAAGTGTGGAGGAGCCTGGCTGGCGGGTCCTCAGAGGGTTTAAGTTGGGAAGAGGAAGTGCCTGGCTCAAGGAGAAGCTGCTGGAGAAAACCCCCGCAGGCCTTATCCCCTTCTCCGGAGCGCCCCCCAGACATGATCAGTGGCATTTCTGGGCCTTACTGGGATCGAAGGCCGCCTAGGGCAGGTGGCCAGGAGCCAGCACCTGCCTGAAGCAGAGAGCTGGGGGGTAGCGTGGTTAGTGCGTCCGGGTCGGGCACTGGGACCCAAAGAGGAAGGGGGGGGGGTGCCAGGTCCAGCTCAGAGCTCAGAGCTCCTCCCCGGCCAGGAATGCTCTCTGTCCCTCCCCACCCTGGCCCCCAGGCCGGCCCAGCCGCCATGGCCACGCTGGGAGAGCTGCCGGGTTGCCAGGTGTCCGAAGAGAGAGGACAGGGACAGAGAGGGGACGGAGACAGGAGCCGTGCAGGGAAGAGCGGCCTGCAGGGTCTGGGCAGAAATCCAGAGTCGACCTCATGCGGGAGCTCCCGCCGCGACCTTACGTGGAAGGGAGGCTCTCCCGTGGGGGCCCTGGGGGAGGCTGTGCCTCGTTTCCAGACCCCGCAGACCCCGCCATAAGATGGTCAGGGTAGGCTGAGGCCATTCCTGGCCCGCAGGAAGCCAGGGCTGGGGGCTGCCCCGGAAAGGGGTCCGGCCGCCACCGTACTCCCGCACACCCCGCCCCCCATAGCTGTGACACTCAGCACCAGGGTGACCAGGGCAGATGGCTTCCAGAAGGGTCCAGCGAGGCAGTGGTGTTGGTTGCCAGAGCCTGCCCGTCCCCTGTTTGAGGGCTGGGGCAGAGGCTTTGGGCAGGTTAACAGATCGGCCCTCCTGGGTCCCCATCAGCTCACCTGGGCGTCCCTCTTCCCAAAGACCCGGAAGCCCAAAGGACAGTTTCGGGCAGAGCCTTGCTCATTCAGGGTCCTCGTGGAGTCTCGTGATTCTAGATTTCTTGGCTCCAGGACGGGGCCACGTCAGGCTGGTCCAGGCGTCCACAGGAGTTCCTGGTCCCAGCAGAGGAATGCAAGGCTGCTGCTGGAGCCCGGGGCCCGAGTCCTTGGTCCTTGGCTTAAGCCTGCCCCTGAGGTGGGGGCTCCTGCCTTTCCCTGGGGGCCCAAGGTGACTCCAAGGGGAGGGGACCACAGTTTCGAGCAGGCCCAGCAACAGGGTGGTCACCTGGAAGGGCTGGGGGGCTCTGGGCCCTGTGGGGCCGGGCAGTGGGCACCCGGGCACGGGCCCCCATCATGGCACCCGGGGAGGCCCTCCAGGGGCCTGCATGACCCTGCTCCCCGGGCTCCTGCTGGCCTCGGCTGGATGCCATCCACGGTGGCAGTCAGTCCTGAGAGCCCAGGACCGCGGCCGGCCCTCCGGGTGAGGGGCCTCAGGGTTCAGTGAAAGGAGAGGACGCCCCGCTCCCACCTGCGCTCGCTCCTGTGCTCTGGGAGCCGGCCGCGGCCGGGCCTGCCACCCTCACCGCCCCGCGGGTCATCGGGCGGTCGAGCTGGCTCCTCCTGGCACCAAGTGTTCCTTTCTGTTGGGGGAGGAGTGTGGGGACAGAAGCGCCTCGGGGGACAGGGCACAGCAAGGCCCTGATGGGCAGCGGGAACGTCTCACTGGAGGGAAAGCAGCAGCCCAGTCTGACAGCCGCGGTCTCGGGCCTGGAAGTTACTCGGGCCGCAGTGTCCAGCGGGCGAGCGGGACCCGGCCCTCGCCGGGATGACCCTGCCTCCCCTTCCACGCGCCTGCCCTCCCAAGGGGGTGCCCCGGCCTCTGGCCAGTCCTGCTGGGGATGTCGCGTCTGCATACCCCCGCCCCGTCCGGCGGCCAGCTGGGCTCCCACCCCGGGGGCGGGGGTGGGCCTGTGGCTAGGACTGGCTGTCCTGGAGGGCACGTGGGAAGGGATGACAGCGGGCACAGGAGGGGGTGCGAGATGGCAAGGAGGCAGCGGGGGCTGTGCCCCCCGGGCCTGGAGCCAGGAGAGCTGAAGTCACAGATGGTCAAAGAATGAGGACAGGGAGGGGGCGACTGGAACCATGGTGGGGCCCAGGGGAGGCTGGCCACTGGGGTTAGAGGCCAAGGGAGGTCACGGGTGGGCCGGCCTGGAGTCTGGCTTCTGGGCCAGGAGGGTGCATGCTGTGCCCACGACCAGATGGACGCGGTCCTTTCCTGCGCGGGAGCAGCCGGACAGCCGTGCCTGGGACTTCGCCTGGCCATGGGGCAGGGAGGTTCAGCCCTAGATGAGCCCAGAGCCAGAAGAGCGGTTGGGATGGGTTGGGAGGGGTGAGGCTGGGAGGCAAGTGGAATAGGGGCGGCACTGCCCAGACTGGGCCGGGGACCCCAGCGGGGCGGGGTGCGCGTGGCTGCGATTGGGCCCGCGGGCTCTGCTCCCAGGTGCCCTAGGCCTCAGGCAGTGCTGTGCTTTGTCAGGCCACTGGCTGTTGGGGTTTCTGGCTGGAAGGATCTGGGAAGAGGCGTGTGGACACCCTGGGGAGCACGTGTGGGGCAGCCTCACCTGCCCCTGCAGGCCGGGGGATGGGTGCCTTGCGGGTGAGGCTCTGCAGGCCCAGACCCGGGCTTATGCCAAGCCCTTGAACGGTCACCCACTGTTTCTGCAGCCCAGGGTGGACGCCAAGGAAAGAGGCCAGCCGCGGCCAAGGTCGCCTGTCAGTGTCGGGCCCAGGGCAACCTCCCCAGCCTCCAGCTCTCGCTGGGCCGTCAGTGTGCTGGGGAGGGGGCTCCCAGGCCCAGGCTTCCCAGGGCAGGGTGGGCTCTGGCCATCCCCAGCACCCATGGGAAGGCAAACGGGAAGGTCACCATGTCCTTCCAGCACTTAGGAGGTGAACGCAGACCACGGCTTCAAGGTCATGGTCCCCGTGTGAGCACAGCAGGGCTGGCATCTCTCCCAGCCCCGGCGGAGGGACACCATCTCTGCCTAGACAGGGTCCCTCCTTCCCTCCTCCCAGGCTCGGTCCCCAGCCTCTACCTAGGTGTGGGGGTGCCGTGCCCCCGCCTCACTGTGCGCGCACCCCACCCCCGGAAGTAAAGAGGTCCGTGGGGTCAGGGATCTGAGCCCTGCAAACCAGCACCCGGGGGTGAGGGAGAGGGCGGCACCCTCCCCTCCTGTGCCCGCGCCCATTCTCTGTCCTGGCCCCTCTCCGCCCCTCCCTGCAGCCCTGAGAGCGCACGGACTTGGCCATCCCCAGATGGCTCCAGGCGGGGGCCTCTTGGGCGCTCGCGGCCCCACAGCAGGGCAGCCCCTGCACCTGGAGCAGCCCCGCCGAGTTGGCCCGGGGCTGGCCCCGCTCGGCCAGTGGGGACCAGGGAGTGGTGGACGCCATGCTCGAGGGCCCCGTTCACGAGCTGCCCCTCAGTCCCTGACGGCATTCTGGGAGGTGAGGCCCAAAGCAGGCCCCAGAGATGCGGGTGAAGCCGTATTTGTGGGAGATGAGAGGGCGGGGCACCCCCACCCTGAACCCCAGGAGTGCGGTCCGCTCCCAGGGGCAGCCCCGGGCCTCCCCCCAGTTCCCCGGCCAGCGGCCCCAGGAGCAGCTTACAGCCCTCCCCAGTGGGGACAGAGACAGGGGACCCTGCTGACGTGCACAGATGCTCCAGGGACAGCTGCTGCCCAGGGGCTCAGAGGGCCGGCAGCGGAGAGAGTGGAAAAAACCCAAACTCCCAGTTAATCCACACAAACCCAAGAAATAAAACAACTTCCTTCAAAACAAAACAGCTTCCTGCCGGCGCATTCCTGCTTGATACAGGCTGTACGTCCCCCGGGGAGAGCGTTCAGAGGAGACACAGAAGAGATGTTTCAGAACAGAGGGATGGAATGTGCGTGTGTGCCCGTGTACGCATGTGTGTGCCCATGTGTGCCCGTGCAACTCTGTGCGCATGTGCGTGCCCGTGTGTGCCCGTGTACGGTTGCGTGCCTGCATGCGGTAGAGATGGGGTTTCAGTGCCCCCCAGTAGCCTAGGAACCTTAGTTAGCTCACGGTGGGGGGTGCGCGGTCAGACCCCCCTTATGTTCCTCGGGTCACGGTGCCCAGGCCTGTCTGTCCCCAGGATGGTCCCATGGCGGCAGAACCCACAGCCGCCCTCCCCCAAGCCCCACCCCTGTTTGCAGTCTGCGGGGGGCATCAGAAGTGGTCTCCCGATGGCCGCCTGGAGAAGGCCCCGGGGTCTTCCGGGAGACCGTGGGGCGTGGTGATGCTGGACACGCTGGCACCCAGCCCCGGGACGGTGCAGACAGAGCTCTGGCCGCGGCACCCTGGCTTCAAAAGCCTTCTCCGCTGAGCCCAGTAGCGAGGAAGGAAGGGGTGTGATCACGCCGGGGTGCTCTGGGTGCTGGGCGGGGAAGGCTGGTGAGACTCCTCACGCTCCTGGTCAGCGCCCGTGGGGGCGGGCGGGGGAGTGTGGCCTGCCAGCACCGAACCTGCCCTCCGTGCCGGGCTCTAACCCCTCTGGCCCCACTGCCTGCCAGAGGGCCCCGTGGAGGGGGCGGCTTGGTCCCGGAGGCCTCATCCAGCCCCTGTTCCTGGGACTTGCCCCTCACAGAGCACCCCACACAAGCTTCTCTTCCCAACAGAGGTGTCCCAGACACACAGAAGCGTGGACACCCAGAAAGGAGGTCCCCGTCCTGCCCCACACCGCGGGATGAGCAAAGGGATTTCTCCCAACGGCCTGCTTCCCCACCACCCTGCAGCGCCCAGGCGGGTGGCCCCAGGCAACACTCGCGATCGCCTGTGCGGTTCCACCTGCTTCACTATGTGCCCTCGCGGGCGCCCGTGACGGGACACGCGGGGAATCAGCAACCAGGCCCAAGTCACTCACAGTGTGGGGGGCGCAGGGCCCGGGGCGGGCACAAGAATGCAGGGCCTAGACACGGGTGCAGGCAGGAGCGGGTGGGAAGGGCTCCAGCACCCACCCACAGGTGCGGTCCCCCAGGCTGTGCACGCGGACCCCTACACTGTACCCGGACCCGTCCACCTGCTGCCTCCCTTCCTCCTCCAGGAAACAGACGGGTCGCTCTGGGAGCCCCGGGTGCTGCTCCAGGCACAGCAGGCCCAGATGATCCCAGGGCTCCTGGGCAGGATAAAGGGACTTGCCCGGGCAGGCACAGGGCCCAGCACAGGGGCCGGCTGCATGGTCCAGCCAGCAACTCTCCGAGGACCCACGGCCGCCCCGTCCTGGGCCAGTGTTCTGGGACGAGCCCAGCCTGGTCTTCCCTCCACACGGGCCCCATCCCTGAGGGACCTGAAAATGTCCTCTTCCTGCTGCCCGGCTCCCAAGCTCTCTGCTCCGTGTTGCCCCCCGAACTTTGCCCCCGTGCCCGCCCGCACTGCAGGCCCAGGAGCAGACTGCTGTTTACTGAGGGAGGCGTGTGGACCTCTCCGGCATCGACGGCCACGCTGTCTCCGTCCTCGTGCTTCCGTTTCTGCTGTGGTTACTCTGCGGCCGTATTATTTATTTATTTATTTTTAAAAAGATTTTATTTATTATCTGACAGAGAGAGAGATCACAAGTAGGCAGAGAGCCAGGCAGGGGGATGGGTGGGCAAGCAGGCTCCCCGCCGAGCAGGGAGCCCCATGCGGGACTCGATTCCGAGACTGCAGGATCATGACCTGAGCCGAAGGCAGAGGCTTTAACCCTCTGAGCCACCCAGGCGCCCCTCCGCGCTGTATTATGGTCGCACACGAATTTAGAATTCTCGTATGTTCTTGATGGAGTCAACCTACTTTATTATGAAATGAGCAGGATTTCTTTTTTTTTTTTTTTTAAGATTTTATTTGTTTGACAGAGAGAGAGAGTGAGAGAGGGAACACGAGCAGGGAGAGCGGGCGAGGGAGAAGCAGGCTTCCCGCCGAGCAGGGAGCCCGACACGGGGCTCAATCCCAGGACCCTGGATGATGACCTGAGCCAGAGGCAGACGCCCAACGACTGAGCCCCCAGGGGCCCCTAACCCAGTGTTTCTGTACCCGCATGTCGTAGACGTTTTTCTCCTGAAATAGCGTCTGATAGGTTCTTTGTAAGACATGCGTTCAGTTAATTTTACTTCATGTGTTGGGGTTTCCGTGTAGCATCTTAGTTTGTGCTTTTTACTTTTCCTGTTCTTAGCCTTTTTATTTTTTAGATTTTATTTATTTATTTGAGAGAATGAGAAGGACAGAGAGAGCATGAGCGGGGCAGGGTCAGAGGGAGAAGCGGACTCCTGACGCGGGGCTCGATCCCGGGACTCCAGGATCATGACCTGAGCCGAAGGCAGACGCTTCACCCAGAGCCCCCAGGGACCCCTGTTCTCACCTTCTTGACACTCTTTTGGTTTTTCATCAATTCATTATTTCACTTGTATAACGTAGGGCATTGTGGGGGACGTGTGTGTGCGTGTGCGCGCGCGCGTGTGCGTAGGCTGTGGCCGATATTACAGCTTCAAGTTGACAAAGTCGCGCGGATGCCTCCCGGTCCTCGCCAACGACGCCGTCTTCGTCGTGATTCAGAGTCGATACATTCAGTCCCCTACAGGCTGTGGTGGTGGTTCTCCGCGGCCAAGGCCGAGCCTCAGGTGCCCCGCCTGCTCTCGGCCGGCCACGCGTCCAGCCCGCTGGGACTCGGGCCTCCGTCTGGGCCCTTGATTTGCCCCTGAAGCACTTCCTTTAGGGTTTTCCTTATACGGCACTTTTTTTAAAAAAAAGGATTCATATTTGTTCGTCTGAGAGGAGAGAGGGAGAGCCGAGCCGGGAGGCAGGAGCCGTGGGCGAGGCTGACGCCCCGCTGAGCCCGGAACCCCAATGCGGGGCTCGACCCCACCACCCCGAGACGGTGCCCCGCGCAGAAGCCGAGTCAGGCCCTCAGCCCACGGGGCCCCCTGTGCCCGTCCTGGCCTCTCTCTGCGGCGCGGCTTTCTCCTCCCGCAGAACCTGCAAGCGGGGAGGGGCGTCGGGACCTGAACCGGGGCGCTGCAGGGGCTCAGTCACTTGAGTCCTGACTCTGATCTCAGCTCAGGTCTTGATCTCAGGGTCGTGAGTCCAAGGCCTGGGCTGGGCTTCACGCTGGGCCTGCTGATAAAACAAGAAGGAGAAGTGCCCTCGGCCGTCGCCTGACCTGGGAGTGACCTGGGGCAGGTGGCCCCAGGCCTGCAGGGGACGTGAGAGACCGCGCGCTGCGCGATCCCAAATCGGGCCAAACTCCTCCTTGGAGACGGAATTCGACCTGCGGCTGTCGGGGCAGAGGCTGGAGAGGGCCGGTTGCACGTGGTGGCCCAGGAGCTCTCTGGGATGCTGGAATGTTCTGCGTCCGGCCGAGCTGTGTTTACACAGGTGTCCGCGCGGTCCCGACGCGTCAGAGCAGCCGGCAAAGTCGTGTCCGTCCCCGTGACTTCAGATCTGAGCCCAGATTTTTATTTTTGTTTTTGTGGAGATTATTTATTTACTTGAGGGAGAAAGAGAGCGAGAGCACAAGCTGGGCGGGGGAGGCCGCGGGAGAGGCAGACCCCCCCGCCGAGCAGGGAGTCCGAACGGGGGCTCGATCCCGGGACCCCGAGGCCGCACCTGAGCTGAAGGCAGACGCTGCACCGAAGGAGCCCCCTCAGTCCGTATTTTAGAAATAAGGTCTAAATAAGGACTTTTCAGACAAAACCGAAGCAGTGAGTCAGGAGCACATGTGCCGTGAAGCGCAGACACGGGGCAGGACCGAGCAGGAGGGACGGCGGGGTGGGGCCACGCGCGGGCGCCACAGGCTCCGGGGACCGTGGTCTGCGTCACCCTCAACACGTCTCGCGGGCGAAAACACAGAATTAAAACACGGGACAGAAATAGAACACAATCTCGGAGGGCAGCGGGGCACCTGGGGGGCTCCGGCGGTTAAGTGTCGGACTCTGCGTTTCGGCTCAGGACAGGACCTCAGGGTCGTGGGACGGAGCCCCGCGTCGGGCTCTGCGCGGAGTGTGGGGTCAGCTTAACGCTCTCCCTCCGTCTCTGCCTCCGCCTCTGTCCTCTCTAAACAAAGGTCTTGAAGGGGGATCTGAACTCTCGTGTTCACAAGAGCCGAGGGACGGGAGCGGCCCGAGCGGCCACCGGCAGGCCCACGGGTGAGCGGGATGCAGCCTGGCCACACCCCGGACCGTGACTCCCCCTTAAAAAGGAGGGGATCCCGGCACCCGCGGCTACGCGGGCGGAGCTGGAGGACGCGGTGCCGAGTGCGGTCAGCCCGGCACGGACGGCCCGCTTGTGTGTCGTGAGTGGAGACACCCAGGAGGCCGGAGGAGTCGGACACAGACGCGCGGCGGGGGCGCCGGGCGCAGGGTTTACGGGGACAGAGTCCAGCCCGGGGAAGACGGACGAGCTCTGGGGACGGCCAGGGCGGACGCTGCGCAGGTGTGAACGCGTCTGATGCCTCAGAAGTGGATACTTAAAGAGGCTTTAAAAAACCCAACAAAGTGAGATTTACAAGCTAATAGAGAGAGAAAATGATGTCATAAAGAAATGAGTCCAACAGGAGGGGCGAGAGCACCTGTCTTCAGACGAGGGGACCCAGCTTGCCATCTGGCTACCCCGCGGGTGCCCGGCCTCTCCGCGCCCAGGCTGGTCCCACGGTGGCCGGAGTCCACACCTGCCCTCTCCCAGAGCTGTCCAAATGTCCCTTCTGTTCCTGCTGCCCTGACTGGTCCCCACCATGACTGTCAAGCCCCCAGCAGGCTCAGGTGCAGACATGGGGCCCCAAAGGGTCGCTTGGCCTTGCCGGCGGCTGTCCCTCCTGGGTGGCCACTCTCCCTGGAAGGGAGCCCCAGAGGCTGGGGAGGGCTCCCTGGCAGTGGGCCGGTTTCTCAGTCCGTCCAGACACAGTCCTGTCCTGCCCACCTTGCCGCCCTCGAGACCACAGCAGCTGGGACACAAGCAGAGTGACGTGGGCCCACGGGGTCCCGGACCCAGAGTCGCCTCAGACACCACACCCATGGCTCAGGCTAGGCTCAAGGATGTCCACCTGGCCCCACCTCGGGGGGCGGGGACACAATCCGTGGCCCTCCCCTACGCCTGCCCTGCCTGTCCCATGGCACTGACCCTGCTGGGACCCACACCACAGCCCTTCAGGAGTGGGGGGAGGGACACCTGCCCTCCAATGACCGGGCTGGGACAAGGGCTGGGGATGGTCGCGGGCATCCTCCAGGGTCCTAAGTCCTGTGTGTCACTGAGGAAAGGGGACACCCCAGGGACCCAGGCCCCCAGGCAGGGCTGAGAGAAGAGCCCAGGGGTCCTGAGTCGCTCAAAATCCTGACCTGCCCTTTGGACTAGCACACAAGGCGCCCTCTGTCCTTCTGCAGGAAGTGAAGACCAGGGTCGCGTGCAGGGGTCCGTTTCCCTGGCTGTGGCCCTGCCCATTCCCCTCTGCCCAGCCCCGGCCCCTCCTCTCAGGCCCGAGCTCCCGGCCCTGCCTGCCCCGGCCACGCCTGGCCAGCTCTCTGCTGCCAGCTGGGCCCAGGGAGGGCGCGCCGTGGGTTGGGCGGACACCAGCGGGAAGGACTCTGGCTGGAGAAGGGCTGAAGGCGGCCTCTCCGTCGGGACGCTGGGGCAGCTGGCTTCCCCCCATCCCAGATCTCTGGGGCCCTGGGTGGCTGCAGCGTGCCCCCATCTGGGGCCTGGAACGCTCCTCTGGGAGGCAGCGCTGTGCTCCCAGGACCAGGGGAAGCCCTAGGCGGCCCATGGATGTCATTGGCACAGTACAGGGCTGTGTGTGGCCTCAGTGGAAAAGGCTGGAGGAAGGCGTGACCCAGACCATGGGGAGTCTTCGGGGAAGGGCCCCTCCTGCCACCCAGGGCTGAAGCCGATAGGCCAGGTGGCCGCCAGAGGGACAAAGACTGGCCCGGGGCCAGGGCCAGCCCACCTGCTTTTATCCCCTTCTGCTGACCCTGCCCTGAGGGAGGAACAGAGCCGGACTGGGGTGGGGAGGGAGGGCACTCAGGCCACAGAAACGCCAGATGGCACAGAGTGAGAGGTCCCCATGTTCTTTGATTTCTGGTGGGATCAGCTTCCCCCAGGCCCTGCTGCCCCCTGCTTGGGGCTCCATGGGGCTGGGATGGGGGGGTGGGGGCGGGTGGAGGCCGGTCCCGTCTGGGACAGGGCAGCTGCCTCTCAGGTGTGCACAGATGGCTGGGGTCCTGGGGTGGGGCTCTCTGCACCTGAAGGAGCCCTGCACCCAGTGGGGGTCCGGCCGGCCCCCCCAACAGGAAGCCAAAACTCCCTGCCCCACCCCTCCCCCGCCCTCCAGGCGGGGGCACCTGTGTCTAGGCTGCTCTTCCGGGGTCCCCGCTGCACCCCTCATGGCAGCTCCAGGGCTCTGGGGACTGGGGAGGTGGGGGGGTCTGTGAACTCGTGTCGCTGGGGGCCACGTGGGCAGGATGGAGGGGACCCGCGGGGACCCACAGTGACCGGCGAAGACGCACTCCCAAGGAGACTGGAGGCTGCCGACTGGCATGAGTGTGCTCCGAGGGCCCTTCCTACTCGCACTCCCCTCCCCTCCTGAAGGTCACGGTGGCTCACATGGCTGGACCCCGACACAGAGCATTTATTCCTCGCTGCGAGCAGGGGAGAGGCCTTGCCGGGGAGGAGCCGCGTCCACCTTCAGCAGGTCCCCGGCTGGGGTGACCAGTCTGATGGGGGAGACAGAGGCTCAGATGCAGGGGGAGCAGAGACGGGACAGAGCCGGGAGGACATCAGGGGCATGAGAGTGGCTCCAGGGAGGGGAGAAGGCGCTGGGGCGGGAGGCTGGCCAGGGACGGAGGGACACACCCTTCGGGGGCCACCCTGCCCCCAGCCCCCAGGCTCGCTGCAGAGGTGCGGTGGGGCCCTCCCAGGCTCGTGCTCGTGAACGCTGTGTCCCTGCGTGGGCCCGCGCCCGCCCTGTATGTCTGCCTGTGTGCCTGGTCACACACGTGGAAAATGCTCCTGGAAGGAGAGGAGGCGGCCCGGGATGCGGGACCCCAGGTGGGGGCAGGCGGCGGCCTGGGAGAGGGGGACCAAGGAGTTGTGAGAAATCCCCTTTGGGCTCCGGCTGAGCCCTCTGGGGTGGCCAGGACCTCGCAGGTCGACCCTGCACGCAGGCCACACTCCCCCATGGGCTCCCACAGGGCTCTCGAGGGCCATGGGCGGGCCCGTGCCGGGTGCAGACCCCTGCGGCCGCCCGAGGGCCCGTTACCTGTCAGGTCTGGGAAGACGACGTTGTCGTCCGACAGGCCCAGCGCTTGCACCAGGCAAATTTGTCCAGCACCACGGTCTGGACCATCCACTTCCTGCCTGGGGCCGGGGGAGAGCAGGGCTGTTGCGCTGCCGGACCCCTGCACTCCGCCCCCCGCCCGCCCGCAGCCCTCCTCCCCCTGCCCCCCCCACCAGCTGGACCTCGGCCGCTGGGCGGGGTCTCACAGAGCAGGTTGATCCTGATGATGCTCTGGCCGCTGGACTGTCTTCTGAACAGCATCAGAGCGAACACACTGTAGTCCGTGTCGTACACCTGCACCTCCTCGGGCTCTGCCGGGACACGGGACGTGACGCCGCAGCATGAGGCCCTTTCCCTGCCTGGGCGCCCTCCCCAGGCCACCCCCCTGCCTCCCACGGTCACCCTCTCACCCTCCCTGCTGTCCACCGAGAATCCCCAGGGCTTTGCCGCCGGAATCAGCACGTACGACCAGGAGACACAGCGGTGGCCCCTGCGGGAGCAGGGGAGAACACAAGAGGAAGGTTCTGGAACCTGGCCAGACCTCTGGTTTCCTTCTCTCCCTCGGCAGGTGGGGGGGCCGGAGCGGGTCCCGCCAGATCTCAGTCGCTCACTTGGAGGAGACGTCTGTCGGAAGCCATGGCGTGGCCCCACACGGGAAGCTTTGCTGCCCTCCCCAGGGAGGCCGTCCCTCCTGGAGGGCGAGGTGTGGGCTCTCCCTCGCCCTCACACATCCCCTTGGAGCCTCTGCCCGGCCCACCCGCCGGCCGCTCCTTCTCAGCCTGGTTGGGACCCCTGACGCATGTGTGTGTGTGATGGGGACAGGAAGGGGTTCCTGGTTGCAGGGTTCCCTCCAGGAGTCCTGAGTGGGCCAGGTGGGCATCGTGGCTGGCACCCCTGACTTCACGGAGCCAGGCCAGATGGGGAGAAGCTGGGCCGGCCGGGTAGGCCCCCCCAGCTCGGGCCCCAGGGGGACTCCCGCCATGCAGGGGCCCCTCCAGGGGAACACACCTGTTCTGAGAAGCAACCAAGTGCAGCCCGGCCTGCAGGTGGGGGAGAGGGGAGGCCGCCCCAAAGCCTTCTCGGTCCAACTGCATTTGCGCTGGGCTCTCTGTCCCCCACTCCTCCCCTCTAACCGACCTCCGACAGGAGCTAGGCCAGTCAGGGGCCCCCAGGAATCTGAGGTGCTACCAACGGGGGTTCTGGGTGGCTGAGCCCGTGCAGCTGGTAGGCCGGGACGGCGGCCAAGGGAGACCCTCAGAGGAGGCTCTCAGCTCTAGGACCTACCTTGGTCCGCACGACAGACCCGCCTGGCTTACGGTCCCTGTTCCCTATTACTCAGACCCAAAGAGCCCTAGCCAGAGACGCTCCCAGGCCCTCTCTCACCTGTAGCCAGGCAGGTGGGCAGGGACGCCTGCCAGGCCTGCAGAAGACATGCTGAGGGTAAAGAAGCCCTCATGGCGCCGGCGTCCCCCGGGGGGGGGGGCACCACACTCACCTCGTTCCCGGGGCCACCCAGCAAGACTCCCGATTCTTCCCAACCGGGGGGGGGGCACTTCTTTCGGGCAGACCAGCCAGAGCACCGGTCACCCTGGATGCAGCGACAGGTTCGGAAGGATCACGTGCCTCCAAAAAACCTGGTCAGAGGCCATTGCCAGGCTGACCAGGATGCTCTCTCTTTTCTGGAATTGGGATCCCTGAGAAGGACATCAGCCCAGGCTAATGTTTTATCCCTGCGAGGTGAGAACTTTCCCAAACAGAGGTCTGGGACAGACAGAGCTGAGAGAGAGAGAGGGAGGGGCTGAAGGGACCCTGATCACACTGTTTGAACTCCTGGATCCAGCTGTACCTGAACTCCGTAAGCCCTCAAGTCTCTTCTGAGTCTGTGATCCAGTAAACTCACCTCTCTTTTGTGTGTGCCCCAGAGCTGGCTTAGGTCATTGGCAGCCTGTGCTGAACCAGGGCACTGGGGCCCATGCTGGCCTCGAGCCATGAAGCCAGTAGGTTCCAGGGGTACAGGCCAGGGATCTCCACTCACCGGGTCATGGCATATGACACTTCAAGGCGGCTGTTATTTTGCTCGAACACTGCAGTGAATGGGTTCAGCATGAACCTGTCCATCTTCCTGTGGGTGCTGCCCGCAAGGCCGACCACAAACCATTCTCCCTGGAACTGTGGGAACCTGAGGTAGGCAGAGCCCAGGATAGCCCAGGGGCCCTCACCAGGCGGTGGCTCCCCACCTGAGCACTGATGACGCCGCAAGGGCTGGGGTGGACTCGCCCAGCGCCTGGCATTTGCCTTAGTTGATGGAGAGGTTCCCACCGCACAGGGACTGGCCGGGGTTACAGGAGGGAACAGCTGGCCCAGGAAGGCCTGTCCGGCTGTCCAGGGACTTTTTCTGTTGAACGTCAGGAATCTCTGTGGGGCATCGGAGACCAGGCTGGGCTCCCCGGACGGTGCCTTCCCCGGCCACCATGGCCGCCCTTGCTCCCTGCACTTGGACCCTAGCTGACTTTCTCACCCTCCCTTCAAGCCCCCAGACCTGGTCTTCCTGGAAGTTCCGTAACACGGAGGGAATGCCTGGCTGGGTGTTTGAGGTCTGGCCCTTCAGGCCCTTCAGCAGGGCGAGCACTGCCCACAGGGCACAACAAGGCCCCATCCCAGGAGGGACGGGGGGAAGCAAGTGGCCCTGTGGCTGCCGACTCAGACCCTCCCCTCTTTATGGGCCCGTCCGCAGGTGCCCCTCCCCAGGGGCACGCCCCTTTCGCGTGCCTTCTCAGAACTGGCAGAAGGGGTGGCCGCAGAGAGCTTGGCGGCAGACTGGGCACGGGCGGGGCCCTCTTGAGATCTTGCCCGCCAAAGACGGGGGGCATCTGGCTCCCAGCCCAGGAAGGGAGACGGGCAGAAAATGGAGGGGCAGGAGGTGCTTGCTGGGTCCACCGGCCCCCAGGGATGTCTCTGCACCTCGCTTTCTGAGTCTGGAGATCCCCAGCTCCAACCCTCTTTGGAACCCCTTCCCAGGGCCCCACGCCTGCGGTGCCTCCCTGTCCGGGCCCCACCTCAGTAGCCTTCCTGCCACCAGGTGCAGAGCAGAATGTTCCATCCCACACAAGGAGCATGAACTTTCCTTAGTCCCGAAGGTCAGGGGCACAGCGTTCTTGTGGAACACTGAGTGCTGAGCCCAGGCCTGCCATCCCGCCCTGCGCCCCACGCCCCGAAACCAAGCGGGGGGCAACAACAGACCAAGGGGCCCTACCGTCCCAAGGGGCAGGGGTCGCGGCCGGGCCGAGTGACACCAGACAACAGGGTGGGGGCAGGCAGCCAGTGCCCCACATCAGGATGACTGAGGGGTGACTGCAGGGGCCCCTGTGCCAGAGGGAGGGCAGGGGCGGCAGCCCAGTCTAGTGGGGGTGGGGCTCCCACACATTCGGCCTAGGGGCAGGAGGGCCTGGGCTCTGGGCATGTCACCAGCTCGGCCACGCCCAGAGAAAGGGCCCGAAGAAAACAGTCACAGAGGTAGGCAAATGTGTGGGTGCGGGACTCTAGGAGACTCGATGTGAACCTGACCTGGGAGCCCCCCGTCCCAGGCCACCTCCTGCCCCACCCGGGGCCTCATGTCCCAGGCCACCTCCTGCCCCCACCCGGGTCCCCCCTGTCCTGGGCCACCTCTGCCATCAGCCAGGTCTCCCCATCTTGGGCCATCTCCTACCCAACAGGTTACCCCTGTCCTAGGCTACCTCCTTCCCCACCTGGGTCCTCATGTCTTGGGCCACCTCCCGCCCCCCACCCAGTTTCCCCCCTATTCTGGGCCACCTCCTGCCCCAACCTGGGCCATCTTGCCCCCCCAACACACACAGTGGGCTGCCCCTTGTCTCCCTCCCCTCCCCCCCAGGTCTCCATATCCTGGGCCACCTCCTTCCCTCCCCCACCCTTGGCTTCCAGCACTCTGTCCTGAGGAGGGGAGGGGACCCAACCAGGACACTAGAAAGCACTGGCCCCCCAAGGACAAGGAGCTTCAGGGCCTGGCTCTGTCCCAGCCCGCACACTGCGTGGAAGGGCGTGGACCGCCTGGTCCTTCCTCCTCCGGGAGCGCTTTCCATTGCCAGGGACACCATCAAGGCCTCTCCGGGTCAGCCGCAGGCCCCAGGCCAGGGGACGCGCAGGGGTCGGGAGGGCCGGGGCCACCAGCATCTCCCCGAGACCCGAGCCCGCCGGGGGGCTGCGAACGGCTCTGGCCCAGAGGAGGAGAAATGCGAACCGATGTCCCCGGAACCGCCCACAGGAGACCTCCGGGCCCAGCAGAAGCTGGGGTGGCGGCTCCGACCGCGGACGCTTTGACCTTGGCGCCCCACCTCCCGCCCGCACCTCCCATCCCGCGGCCCCGCCCTGCGGCCCGAGACCCGCTCCACACGTGCAGGCCGTGCCGCCCTGCGCCTGCGCTCTGGGGACCCTGGGGGCGGGGCACCCCTCCCCCCCCCTCCCGGCCGCGGCGGAGGGCAGGCGGGTGTCCCGCGCCGGAGAGGAACCCGGGGCCTCGCTCCCGGGAGGGCCCCCCCACCCCGCGCACGCCTCCGGGGCTAGCGGGGGCCACGGCTCCGGGCGCCTCCCGCGGCGCTGGGTGACTCTGGCGCCCCCTACCGTCCGCCGGGCGGGTTGCAGGCGGGCGGTGGACTTGCCGAACCGCGCTCCTCCCACAGTCAATGCCATTGGTCGAGGGCGGACACGTGACGCTGGCGGCTCCTCCCACAATCAATGCCATTGGTCGAGGGCGGACACGTGACGCTGGCGGCGCGCGGCGCCGTGTGCAAAGGCTACGGCCCGCGTTCCCGCGTGGTCGCCGAAGCCCTTTCCCCACCCGCTGCCTGGCGCCCCCCCCCCCCCCGGGCTTCTGCGGGACCTTCCCGCGTGCTCGCCGCGCCCGGGGCCGCCCCTTCCGCACAGCCGCAGCCGGAGCCCCGCCGCCCCCCGCACGGCTGCTCCCCAGTTCGCTTGCCCCAAGCTCGGGCGCGGTGCTCTGGGCGCGCTGGCCCCGCCCTCCCGAGCGCCCCGGGCCGAGGCCGAGGGGGTGGACGGGGCCCGGCCTGCGCCGGGGAGGGCAGGGGCGCTGGGTTCAGGGCATCCCCGAGGGTGCGCCGCGGCCGCTGAGGCCCTCAGCTGGGGGCGCGCGCAGGGCTGGCCAGGAGCAGGCCCTGCGGAACGAGCCCGTGCGGCGGTCGTGCGGAGAGCCGGAGGGAGGCGGTGGGTCCCCTGGGCGGCGGGCTCTGTCCAGCCCTGGCCCCCACAGGCAGGGGTCCTGGCCCACCTGTCCACGGGGGCTGCTGTGTGCGCAGAGCGCGGGCATCCGGCGAGAAGGGGCGGCAGTTCGGGGACAGCCCACGGCGCGCCTGCCTGTGGGACCTGGGCGCGGGGGCCTGGGGCGCAGCACCCTCGCGTCCTGCCGAGGCCGGCGGGCTCCCAGGACAGTGCTCCCGGCAGGAGCCGCCTTTCCTGGAGGCCCCCAACCACCCTTGCCAATTAAAGGCAAGTTTGTATCCCTTTTTAGAAAGTATTTTTCTTGGGGCGCCTCGATTTGGGCCGAGGTCGTGATCTCGGGCTGTGGGAGTGCGCGGGCGGCGGGATCCCTGCTGCGCGTGGAGCCTCCTTAAGATCCTGTCTCTGCCCCTCTGTCCCCCCACCCTGCTCCATCTCAAGCGCCCTCCCTCCCTCTCTCCAGAAAATAAAGTATTTTTCTTCTTCTGAGCTACTGAAAATCACCTATTACAATTAAAAGGCAAAACATAAATCATAACGTTTTTACGTAAAAACAGTTCACTTAGAACTACAGTTATTTCACCTAGTTTGTGACAATTAGAGCCCATTGAACATTTCTGTGGAAATAAAATGCACCGGGACAGTAAACCCCACCGCCCCTCCCACCTCTGCCAAGACCCAGAAGGACAGGCCTGGGGAGACAGAGGGACACTGGGCTGCTGAGGGGCCTCAGCCCTGTGGTCACTTGGGAGGGTCTCTGGTGCCGCCGTTTGGACCGGCAGCCCTTCCCGAAGCATCCTTCCCCAGAATCCCTGAGTGGGGGGTATGTCAGAACCCTCCCACACCCCATGGCAGAGGCCCTCATTTTCTGTTTGGGGCCGTGGGGCCAGGCACACAGGGGCCTCTGTGGGACATCCTGCCAGCCCTGAGCCACAGCCCCACCCGGTACAGGTGCGCGGTGACTCCAGCGGGGGTGATCAGTGGCTCTCTGGGACGTGGGGCCCACGGGGAGGCTACAGTTTGCCTCAGAGCCCTGGGGGCCATGGCTCACCGCCTTCCCGTGTTCTCAGCCCTATAGATCTGCCTTTCTGGGAGGCCTGCTGCAAGGGACAGAGGGTGGGCACTGTGCAGTCTGTGGGGTCGGGCATGGTCCGTGGCCACCCACTGGAGATGGAACCTGTCCGAGGCTGCTGCTGGGTCTCCCCCGTGGACACCCCCCCCCCCCCGGTCCTCCTGGTCCCTGTGGTTCCCCTGGGATGGCCTGGTGCTCACCCCTACTCCCTCGCAGCCTGGGGAGGAAGTGGCCGGTGGGGGGGTCCCGCTCCCCGGCGCCCCCTCAGCCTCACCCACAGTCAGTGGTGAGCTCTGGACCTCGAGCTTCCAGGAACAGGGAGCCGTCCCACCTGTGTGCCCAGCGTTGAGAAACCCTCGTCAGATCGATGCCCGGGGCCCCGAGACAGCGTGGCTTGGGGCCAGTTCCGGGCCCAGCTTTGGCCAAGCTAATGCCCATTTCCCTGGACGGACCTTCCAGCTTCAGTCTGGGCCCAGCCTGGGGCTGCCCTTTGCCCTCAGACCCTCCCCACGTTCTCCTGAAGGGAGGCCACCCCGCCCCCCGTCCTGGTTCCCAAGGGGACACTGGGGAGGCTGAGGGAGAGGCAAGCACACGTCCAGGACAGACATGTCTGTCCAGAAGCACCTGGGTGAGCGCTGACTCACAGCGCTGTGGGCCCGGATCTCACCCAGCAAGGCTTGGGGAGGCCGAGAAAGGGAGGGAGAAAGCTGCCCCCACGGAGGAGGCGCCCTCAGAGCCCAGGCACACCCTCCCGGAGCAGGGCGCCTGCAGGCCCCTCAGGGCAGCGGGTGGGCGTCTGTGGGGCAGGGTACCTGCTCCCAAGCCAGCAGAGCTGTCGAAACTGGCCAGTGCCCGCCAGCCAAGGCAGAAGATGGTTTCATGAGATGGGGAGTGGGGGTGCTGAGAGGATCTGGGGCGTGTTCGCACTAGGAGGCGCTCCTGGCGCTGGGTGAGGGCCGCAACCCCCTCCTCTAGTCCTGGGGCAGCCACCCGGAGGGACCCCCGGGGCAGACCTTGACCCTGGGGGGAGGGCTGCAGGGGGGTGGCTCGGAATTGTTTACGTGCCCTTTGCACCCTTGGAGTAGCTTGTTTCCTCTAGGGTCAGTTGTCCCCGGTCCTGACTTCTCTCCAGGGCTCTCCCCGTGTCAGCGACCCCTGGCAGGTCAGCCGGGACCTGGGGTGTGGAAAGCACGCGTAGTCTACCCTGGGGGTAGTGGGGCGCCCCCGGAGGCAGAACTTCCCCAGCACTCCAGATCCCCCAACAGTCTGGCATCACTTGGAGGGGCCTCTCCAGGCAACTGCTGCCCGGGGTGGGGTGGACATTGTTACCCCCTCCTCAGCCTGTCCCTCCCCCTGCCTCCATCCCCCATGGGTCTTGGAGTTCCCAAATTCCAGGATGGTCTCTACAGAGCAAAGCACGCCTTGCCTCCTGGCTCCTCATAGCGGGTAACCTTGGCCAGATCCCGGGTGTGGACACCCCCACCTGGTGCCCCAAGCTCCTGTGCTCACCCCAAACCTGGCTCCTGAATTAGACTGGCCTGCTTCCTCCAGGCACCCCCACACCCTCCTTATGCTCCCTGCCTGTTTAATCTCGTGATCTACCCCAAGGGGCACCTGGCTGCCTGATGCCAGGACTAGACTTGGCCCCAGGTGGTCAGTCCTGCTCCCAGGCCCGTCCCAGCCCTTGGGGTAGCCACAGGGACAGCCCAGCCTCCTGTTTCTAAGACTGTTGCCAGCTCCCCGCAGATCCAGGTACCACATCCAGGACGGGGAGGGGGTCTGCCTGTCCCTCCCCAGTGGCCCGTCCTGCCACAGGCCAGAGGGCCACTGGGACTCTGGACCCATGCCTCCCAGGAAGGAGCTCAGGGTCAGCGGGAGACCAGGAGAACTTGTGGGGAGGGCTCCTGACCCATCTGGGCGGGGGGCAGGCTCTGGTCCCGGGCCTACACCGGGCAGCCCAGCAAGGCTAGCAGGGCACGTGTGCCCACAGCCTGGGAGCAGGGAAGGGCAGCTGGGACCACAGTGCAGCGGCCCAGTTAAGAGGCGGAGACCGGGGCACTGGGACAGCAGGGACTACCCTACCTCCCTGGGGAGGGTTTTTGACCAGGGGAGCCAGCCGCGTGCTCCTCCCCAGCCCACCCAGGGGAGCGGCCCCACGTGCCCATGAGAAGATGGGCAGACAGAGGCCCCGGTGCGGGTCCAACAGGAAAGGAAGAAAGCAGGGGCCAAGACACAGTGTTTAATGAGGGCCACGTTCCTGAGCTCTGAGGGTGATGGGCAGCTTCAGGGCACACGGGAGAGTGTCCCCCCGCGGGGTGGCCCTGACCCTGTGGGGCGCCGGGGCTCAGGGAGGGGCAGCAGGTGCCGCCAGCGTCAGTCAGGGTCTTCGATCCTTCCAAGGTCAGGGCCGCTGCCTGAACTCACCTTCTTGTTTCTGGGGCACAGAGATGAGACTCAGCCAATGAAGGAGCGAGGGGTGCCCCCCGTCACTGCACCACCGGCCAGCACCGCCCACTCACCATCTAGGACGTGGAACTGGTCTGCGGCCTCGCAGAAACCTGAAGGCCCACGCAGGGGTCAGTGGTGGCTGGGGCAGGGCACACGGCAGGAGGGCAGGGCCGGCCCCTGGGGGAGGCTTACCGTACTTGGGGAAGAACAAGACATGGTCCTCGGTCAGGTTGGCCCTCTGGACGTGCTGCTCAAACGCACTCAGCGCCGAGTCACTTGGAGGGAGTGAGCGGGCTGTGGGGCACACAGGGCTCCTGGGCACACGGTGAGGGGCACGCCGGGCACAGGGGTTGTGTGCTTGGGACGGACCCATCCCCCTCCCCATCCTCTCTGTCCCCACACCTGGGCCTATCCGCTAGGGCCCCTCCCTGGACCCCTGCTCAGCTGAGGGTCAGAATGCAGGGAGGGGAGGACAAGGAGGGTCTGTGTGTCCCTCCGGGCTCGCCCCGCACAGATGGCCCTGAGTGTGTGCGGAGCGTGGGTTCCCACAAGGACGCACTGTACAGTTTCACCGACAGCCTCCGCTTCCGCTCCAGGTACAGGATGGCGAAGCCCTCATAGTCCGTCTCTCCCACGACCACGTCCACTGCATGGGCACCTGGAGCCGGGCAGAGTCCGCCGAGTCAGCTCCTTCCCCCCAGCCCCGCCCCCCGCCCTGACGCCCTGGCCTCACCTGGGAGCCGGAAGCGGCCCGGGACTGCCGCGTCTCGGTACAGCTGCAGCACTTGCCAGCAGATCCCGTTCCTGGGGGGCGGGGGGAGCACAGCAGGCTTGGGGCCCCCAGCCCGGGCAGGGCCCCCCAGGACTCTGGGCCAGGCCACAGCAAGGGTGGGGGCAGGGGTCCTTGCGGGGGACTCACAGCTTTCGGAAGGTGCTGACGGCCATGGCTGTGCGCTGGGGAGCCACACGCAGTACGGTGGCCTCGGCCCGATGGCCTTGCTCCTGCAGGAAGCGGCACGAAGAGGCCACAGCCACAAGGAGCCACGTCCCTGCAAACTAGCGGCAGGCCATGGGAGGGCACACGGGGACGAGGGGCTGCCTGGCCCCCGCCCCTGGAAAGCCGGGTGAGATCCTGCCCCCCGACCCGTCCCCCTCTACCTGCTGAGCATCAAAGTCGGCCTTGGGCGGGATGGTGCTGATGGGGGACGGGGGCTGAGGAGGTCTCCGAGCCCTCTGGCTCAGGCAGTCCCCAGCCAGGAGCAAAGTCAAGAGGAGTGCAGTCCTGGGGGTCAGCATGGCGGAGGCGATAACGGTGCGGGGACTGGGGGAAGCCTGGGCCAGGACGGCCGAGTCCTGGGTCAGAGTCCACCGTCCAGTTCCGCCCAGAAGCCTGGCACAGGAAGTCGGCGACGTCCACCGCCAACCCAGTAAGTCCCCGTTGGTCCTCCTGCCTCACCAAGCCCCCTGCCCCCTCCCGAAAGTCCACCCCCAGCCTCCTCAACTCTGCACTTCCCGGCAGGGCCCTGGCGCCATATCCTGTTTACAAAGTCCGCGTTGACCTCTGGTTCCTTGTCCACGACCCCCTAACCCGAGGGCCCGAGCAGCTGGGAGCGGCGGGGCGGGGTCTCGAACCCTCAAAGTCAGTCTTGCCCTCAGCCCAGCCCACGGGCCCCGGTGCGAGGGCGCCGCCCCTCCCGGCCGCCAGGGGCGCTGCTGGGCGCGAGCTCGAGGGCGCGCAGGCGCAGCAACAGCCGAGGCGGGCTGCCGGGTGCTCGGCGCTCGGCGGCCATCGATGCCTCAGGGCTCGAGGCGTCAGCCTGGCGGGCTTCATCATAGAGACGCGGCGGCAGGAGCGGCGGGGCGGAAGCGGGTCGGCCGGCCGAGGCCGGGCGCCGGGGCAGGGGCAGCACAGCCGGGCGGAGGCGGCCGCGGTGAGTGCGCCCGGCCCCGGGGGCAGTCGTCGTCCGGCCCCGGACCCCCGGTTTCCCGGCCCCGAAGAGGGTCGCAAACCGGCCGCGCCCGGTCCCCGGCTCCCCGCCCCCCACGCCCAGCCCCAGCCTCCCTCCCCTCGGCCTCGGCCGCGCCCTCTGCGGATGAATGAGTCGCCGAGGCCGCCGGGCCTGGGGCCGAGCCGAGGCCCCACCCCCCGCAGCCCCTGGGGGGGGGGAGGGGACGTTGGGCCGCCCCCGCCCCGCCCCCACCTCGCCCGGCAGCGGCCGAGGCCGCGCTGGCCCGCTGACCGCCGGGCAGGGCTCCCCCAGGCCACAGGGCAGAGGCCAAGGGCCGGCGGGTGCCCCTGGCGGCGTCTGGGGCAGGCGGGCTGGCGCGTGTCCCGCGGGCCCCAGGCCTCTGCTCGGAAGGACCTCGGCCCCACGCTGACGGCCCCGAAGCCCTGGGGCCGCAAGGTCAGAGTGGCAGGAGTGCGTGGGGGCCAGCGGGTCTTCGTTTCTCGGGCTCGGAGCAGGCACCAGCCCAGGCACGCACGTGTGTCTCGGCCCCGCCCCTCCACCGGCCCCTTCTGGGCGGAGAGCAGATGTGGGGTCCAGCTCGGGCTGGCCCAGGCGGGGAGGTGCCCAGCGGGGTCTGCTGCCCGCCGGGAGCTGCCTGTTCCAGGGAACCACTGGGGCGTGCGGGGACGCCCGTCAGGAGTACGGGGTCCGGGCGTGTGGCTGTCCAGGGCGCTTGGAGAAGCCGCTGGACCGTTAGGCAGGTGGGCAGGGCCGGCGGGCCCTCTACCCAGGCTCAGTCCGATGGAAGTCCCAGCGGGGCACTGGCCTCAGCTCAGCCACGGGCCGTCCCTTGGGGCCAGTATCCTCCGCCGGTGCAACCGGCAACTAAGGGACCACGTGTGGGTTTCAGGGCTGCCTGGGCAGAATGTCACAATGGACGAGGGGGGCACGCCCCTGCTCCCTGACAGCCTCATCTACCAGATCTTCCTGAGCCTGGGCCCAGCGGACGTACTGGCCGCCGGTCTGGTGTGCCGCCAGTGGCAGGCCGTGGCCCGGGACGAGTTCCTGTGGAGGGAGCAGTTCTACCGCTACTACCAGGTGGCCCGAGACGTGCCCCGGCACCCAGGTCAGGGCCTGCACGTGGCCCCACAGGCCACCAGGCTGGCTGGGAGGGCGGGAGGCAGGGCCATTCACATGCTGCCAGCTGAAGCCACAGCACTGGTCCCCCGCTGCCCAGATCTCCATAGCGGTCACCAGGGCAGCGCGGCCCTCCCACGGATGGGGAACAGCCGGGCCACGCCTCAGTACAGGACTGGCTGGGAGGCAGGGGCTTGGGGGTGCCGGGGGCACCCCTGCAGCTGAGGTGATGTCCCCTACGCTGTCAGGGTGCTGGCCTCTGTGGGAAGGGAGGCTCAGGGCCCCGGCGGTGACCCTCCCCCACCCCCAGCGGCCACGTCCTGGTACGAAGAGTTTCGGCGGCTCTATGACACGGTGCCCTGCGTGGAGGTCCAGACGCTCCGGGAGCACGCGGACCAGGTTCTGCACCTCAGCTTCTCCCACTCAGGCTACCAGTTCGCCTCCTGCTCCAAGGACTGCACGGTCAAGGTGAGCCCAGCCCCCAGCAGCTGGGGCCCGCTGGGGCGGTCCACACTGACCACGGAGGGAAGCCACTTGTGCTCCAGGGCCAGGAGCCAGCCGCATGGACCCACATCCCTCGGGTCAGCGGGCAGCCAGGGGCAAGGAGCCCAATCCTGGAGATGGTTCCTGGGCCTGAGCTCAGCTGGGAGAGGGGCTCGCAGCCTGGGCCCTGGGGTCCCGTGCAGGACGGGCTCGAGAGGCCCCCGGATGACTCCGCTCCCGTGCAGATCTGGAACAACGACCTGACCATCTCGCTGCTGCACAGCGCGGACATGCGGCCCTACAACTGGAGCTACACCCAGTTCTCCCAGTTTAACCAGGACGACTCGCTGCTGCTGGCGTCCGGGGTGTTCCTGGGGCCGCACAACTCCTCGTCGGGTGAGATCGCAGTCATCAGCCTAGGTGAGAGCGGCCCCGGGGGCGGGTGGGCAGGGCCACCCCCAACCCTCCTCCTACAAAGCCCTGCGCCCTCCCCCACCCCGCCCAGCCCCTTCCCACAGCCCTGCCCCCGCCCCCAGACAACTTCGCTCTGCTGTCCCGAGTGCGCAACAAGCCCTACGACGTGTTCGGCTGCTGGCTCACGGAGACCAGCCTGATCTCGGGGAACCTGCACCGCATCGGGGACATTACCTCTTGCTCAGTGCTCTGGCTCAACCACGCCTTCCAGGTGAGGGCGGGCACCCCCGGCGGCGGCCCCCTGCCTGGCCTGGTGCCCACCTGCTGTCTCCCACCCCCAGGACGTGGAGTCCGAGAACGTCAACGTGGTGAAACGCCTCTTCAAGATCCAGAACCTCAACGCCAGCACCATCCGCACGGTGATGGTGGCCGACTGCAGCCGCTTTGACAGCCCTGACCTGCTGCTGGACGCTGGCGCGCCCCCCGGCCGCGTCTTTGACCTGGGCACCGACAGCGAGGACGAGGCGGGAGGCCCGGGGCCAGGGCCGGCTCCGGCCCGCACCAAGGAGGGTTTGCGGCGCTTCTTGGATGGCCTCCTGGACGGGCGGCCGCAGCCCCAGCTGTCGGAGCACGCGCTGGAGACCAAGGTGGCCGAGCTGCTGGCCCAGGGCCGCACCAAGCCCCCAGAGCACAGCATGGCCGATGCCCACAAGCTGCTTATCTTCACCACGGGCTGCCTCACCTACTCACCACACCAGATCGGTAGGGGAGCGGGCCCTCCTGCCTCTCTGGAGCATGGGGGCTGAGGATTCCCCACTGCTGGGCTGGCGTCTGGCCAGCGTCTGGCTGGCCAAGGGCAGGGCTGGAGTCTGTGGGCAGAGTCGGCCTCCTCCGTTTGTCCTGGGAGCCCCGCCCTGGTCCAGCCGCCAGGGGTGCATGTTCCATGGGGGCCCCTTGTTCAGAGGCCGCTGCTCTCCCCCGGCCCTCCCGCAGGCATCAAGCAGATCCTGCCACACCAGATGACTACAGCCGGGCCTGTGCTGGGCGAGGGCCGGGGCTCCGATGCCTTCTTTGACGCCCTGGACCACGTCATCGACGTGCACGGACACATCATCGGCATGGGCTTGTCCCCAGACAACAGGTGGGCCCCCGACAGCGTCCTGGGTGGGGGTCTCCCGCAGGCCGCAGATACCCAGAAGGGTGCCTCTCGCCCAGGTACCTGTACGTGAACAGCCGGGCCTGGCCAAGCGGCTCGGTGGTGGCTGACCCCATGCAGCCGCCGCCCATCGCAGAGGAGATCGACCTGCTGGTGTTTGACCTCAAGACCCTGCGGGAGGTGAAGCGGACTCTGCGGGCGCACCGCGCCTACACGCCCGGCGACGAGTGCTTCTTCATCTTCCTGGACGTCAGCAGGGACTTTGTGGCCAGGTAGGCGCGTGGGGCTGGGCCGGGCTGGGGCCGGGAGCAGGGGCAGCGTCTCACCGAGGCTCCCCCGCAGTGGGGCCGAGGACCGGCACGGCTACATCTGGGACCGGCATTACAACACCTGCTTGGCTAAGCTGCGGCACCAGGACGTGGTCAACTCGGTGGTGTTTAGCCCCCAGGAACAGGAGCTGCTGCTGACGGCCAGCGACGACGCCACCATCACAGCCTGGCGCTCGCCCCGCACGGTGCGACGACGCCGCCGTCACAGCCTGGCGCTCCCCCCGCACGGTGCGCACCCCCGGCCCCGCGTCCGCGTCCCCACCCTCTTCTCTCCTGGTTTGGCAGCCAGAGGCGCTGAGAGGGGCGCCGGCCGACAGGAGTGTCCTGGGGCTGCTGGGACCCGCTGAAGACGCCGCAGAGGCCTGCAGCCTTCTCCCAGGGCCCCGACCGAGTGGCGGGCAGAGACACGCGGGACAGTCAAGCCTTAGACGGGGGTCCAGCAGGACCGCAGGGAGGGGACGGCCTGCCCCCCCCTCCCCCAACGCTCACACCACACACCGCCTCCCACAGCTGTGACCTTCAGCACGGGGCCACCCCCCCGGGCTGGCTTGGGATGCACTGGACACTGGGCCCTGCCCTTCCCCCACCCTCTTCCCCCAGGGCCTGTGCCCCGCGACCGTCAGCAGCACACGCACCCCTCGGTCGGGCCTCCTCTGTGAACGCCTTTGCTCACCAGCAGGGCCGGCGGCGCAGGTCAGTGTGCCGTGGGCCCAGGCAAACTGCATGTCACTGGTCACCCGTGCGGGCCTGAATAAACACTTGGCAGGAGCAGCCCGCCGTCCAGTCTCTGTGTGGGGGAGGGGCCCGGCGGACAGCAGGACGCTCGGGGCTGCATCCCCAGCCGCCGTCCCCGGAACCTCGGAGCAGACAAGGTCGTGCCAGAGCGCGGCCAGCATGGCATGCGCTCGCCGCCAGTGGGGAGGTGTGAAGGGGCGCCCCTGGAGGACAGGACCGCACACGGCCGCGGGGGCTGGGGATGTGGGGCGGAGGTGGACGTGGAGGCTGGAAGCAGCCCCGGCCACACCCCCAGAGCTTGTCCCACGTCTGTCCTTGGGGGCGCACCTGCCCCCCTCATTGTGCTGGGTGCCGGGTGCTGGGTTGGGGTGCGGATGGGGCGGCAGCCTGACTTCCGTGCGTGGCTACACAGGGAGCTCATCGTGTCCGACTATCTGACTGCGCACACAGTGACCGTCACCTCAGTCGGGGGACAGACGTGGCGGACACGGACAGGGGAACGGGAGGCCAGAGGCAGTGCCGAGCAGAGGCTGCTGGGGTTGGACCTGCACCGGCTACAGGGGGTCGGCCGGGCAGGGGCCATGAGGGCCTCGGCGGGGAAGCCACTGGGCCCAGAGGAGCTGCTCCTGGCCGAGGGTCCACCAGCGTGGGCAGCGCACCCGGAGGCCGCCCCAGCCCACAGTAATAGCTGCAGGACGATGAGGAGGGGAACCGGGGGACAAGGGCACAGGGCACCAGAGCCCCAGACATCCCGCGCACGGCCCAGCCAAGACCAGAGCCCCAGGGGCAGGCACCACAAGCCGCTAAGATGGAACGTTCTCTGGGGAGACTTAAAATCATCAGGGAGACTCAACATGTAAAAAACAGGGGAGTAAGAAACACCCGCCAGACGTCCGAAAAGGAGCCAGCGGGACAGGACAGGGAGAGTGACTGAGATGGAAAAGAGGTCCGAGCAGACCCCCGGCGGGAGAATTAGCCTCCAGAAGATGGAGGGGGAGGGATGCAACTGGGCGAAACCCAAGGAGGGAGGGAGGCACGGGGAGGGCTGGGGCAGCGCAGCGGCGGCCGCTGCAGCTCACCCCTGCAGCAGCGAGAGCGGGGCAGAGCAGGGCCCAAGTCCGTGGGGACAGACGTGCTCAGAACACGTGTGCTGAGGTCTG
This sequence comes from Meles meles, assembly GCF_922984935.1. NCBI lineage: Eukaryota > Metazoa > Chordata > Mammalia > Carnivora > Mustelidae > Meles > Meles meles. Next base: position 893,920 of record NC_060076.1, read on the forward strand.
GCCGGGATGGGCAGTGTCGCCCACGAGGTGGGTCACAGCAAGGCCACGGTCAGCGAGGGTCCCAAGATCCTAAAGCTCTCAGCGGAGGTCCGGGTCCAAGGACGGTGGGTCAGGCACGTGGCCTGTCCCGCCCGCAGCGCCGCTAGAGGAGCTAAGCGCTCGCTCCGAATGGGGCCACGCAGCAGCGACAGGACGCAACAGCAGACCCAGACCGCCACATCCGCGCCCCCGCCGGAGCTCAGGACAGCCTCAGCCCAGAAGCCAGTGCCCAGAGAAGAGCCGGCCAGGAGGACGGAGCAGCCGACAGAGAGCCCTGCTGGCAGCGAGCGCGCCGGCTGCAGGAGCCTGGGGCGTGGACTGCGGCTCCGGCTCTGAGAGCCCGGGACTGCTGTGCTCGCTGCACTGCCGCTGGGTGGACCCAGAAGCGGCCTTGGGACCATGGAGAGGCATGACAGAGCAGGACGGCAAAGGCCCTATGTCTCTGGCTGAAGAAGCAGACAGGGTTGGTCCCCAGCCAGAGGGAGAAGCTCGGGAAGCAGCCGCGAGGTGGCTATGACCACTAAGGCCGACCGCCGGGCTAAGGCCGACCGCCGGGCCGCAGATGCGTGCGGCAGAGCCAGGAGCCCGTGGACCAGCGCCCAGTCCCGGCCCCAGGACCAGCCCGCAGACCGTGGTGGGCGTGGTGGACCTAACCCTAACAACGCTGACACGGGCCATCGCCCAGGAGTCGGACAGGACCTGGAGCTGATCCAGACACGTCCAGAATGTAACCCACGGTTACTCGGGACACAAAGACCCTCGATATGTCAGCTCGGAGGGAAGGACTTTCAGCAGACGCCAAGGACGAAAAGACCCAGCTGTCGAGACTGTCCGGCACAGACTCTGCGGCAGCATTTGCAGAAACTCTTGGACAGACTTCACAGATGTTTCGACAGACGTGAAGACACGAAAGTCTCAGCACAGAAACAAGATTAAGAGAAGCCAAACGGACCCGTGAGGACTGAAAAGCCAAATTTTAAGACTCACTGGACAGAGGGGCCAGCAGACCGATGTGACAGACCGGTCAGTGACCGTGACTGGAGACAGGTGGACGGAAGTCATCCAATCTGAACAAAGGAAAGAAAACCATTCTGGGGGGAATCAGGCCCCAGAGACCTGTGGGACAGACACTAAAGGTCTGTTTGTCCCCCTGGGAGCCCCCGAAAGAAGAAGAGTGACCTGCGGACAGGACAGCTGGAACTCGCCTGCGTGTGGCGCAAGACACACACCCACAGCTTCTGGAAGCCGAGAAACCCACACACAAACGCATCTCCTCAAACGGCGGGAACCCGAGACAGAAGAACCCGGATGGCAGTGGGGGGGGAGGGGCGCCTGCCCAGCGAGGGGCCGCCCCTCCCCGGCCGCCGCGGGTGAAGACGGCAAGACTGTCATCCCTGAGTGCTGCGGCCGGTGAAAACACCGTTCACGGACTCAGGTGGGATTTCCCAAGTGAAAGAAAATGAAGAGACTCCAGCCAGCGATGGAAGGTCTCCTGCCGGGACGTCAACACCATCGGAATGAGGCTGGGACGCCCCCGAGGGGGCAGACCTGCAGACCCCTGAGCTCGTCAGAACACGTCTGACGGCGGAAAGAAAGGCAGTTAGGGTGTTTTCTGACGGGAGTTTCCGGTCTAGATATGGGGGTGATGAAGGGACCCTTGGGGGTAAGGGCCCACATCCCAGTTAAGGGGCAAAACACCAAGTCCTCCAGGAAGACATTAAAAGCTGAGTGTGTTCTGCGGGTGCCCGGGGCTCCGTCGGCTGAGCGTCCAGCTCGATCTCGGCTCGGGCCTTCATCTCGGGGCCGTGCGGTCAGGCCCCGTGTGGGGTCCCACGCTGCGCACGCAACTGCTTAAAACCACAGTGAATCGAGCACATCGTGATCCTTAGGAGAACCTAGATGTACCGCACAGACAGACAGACAGAACCACAGCAGAGAGACTGACACAGACGACTGAAACAGTCTGAGTAGTTCTGTCCTTCTAGGCCGCAGAGAGGAAATGGAGGCACGAACAGGGAGACCCCACGGAACACAAACACGGGAGGCGCCTTCCCCGGCGCGGCAGAAATGACCTTACCGTCAGCGCGAGACGGGGGACGCGAACCCTGCAACCCCGTCTGCCGGCACGAGCAGAGGCTTCCAACAGGGCATCGGGGAGGGAAACAGCGAAACATTCCGCAGAAGCACTCGGAAAAGGGGCCTCGAGCGGCTCCACTGACCTCTGGGAGTGTGCGCCCTCTCACTGGGGAAGACGGGGTGCTGCCCACGGGGGAGACGCTGAGAAGGCGACCAGTGTGTGTGCAGCTCACAACAGCCAGAACCCGCCGAAGCGGAGCAGCAGAACGAGAGGAGAACGTAGCCGGAGACCCGCAGACCCGGAGACGGCGCCCCCGCTCAGGCCAGAACCCGGCACAGCCCCGAGCAGATTCCCCAGGGCGGCTGGAACCAGGAACCACACACTGGGGAGCCCCTTGTCTGACGCTCCAGAGGTCACAAGAATGCACGCTTGCCGTGGGGGGACCCTTCCTGCCTCTTCGGCCGCCGGTGGACTGGCCATCCTCGGTGTCCTCCTCTGTTGACCTGTCAGTCCAACCTTCTGTCTCCACATCGCCTCCCCCTGGGCCTCTTCCCATCATCGTCCCTCTGCAGTCTGTGTCCAAATCTCCCCTTTTTATACAGTTCCCCGTCCTGCTGGCCTGGGCCCGCCCTGTGCCGCATTGTACCTAGATCACAACCTACAGAAAGGCCACGTTCTGCGTTCCTGGCTGTTCGGATGTCATCGTGTCTTTCTGGGGTTCAACGTGTAGGACCTGCCGGCGGACTGCATTTCCCCGAGCTGTGCGCGGCAGTCCGCTCACGGGGGCGGAAGACACACTCCCTTCCGCGGCACAGGGAACATCGCCGAGAGGACCGCAGGCTGCACTGTGAGACGAACCTCAGTCCAAACTCCTTCTCCGTTCGGCCCCCGCGACCCGACCCCGAAACCAAAGACTGCGGAAGGACACGAACATCCCCGCCGAAAACAGATGCAGAATCCTCAAGCGACAGTTACACCAAATCCAGACAGACCCAGACTGAGGCGCACACTGTGACCTGGGGGACTAAATCCAGAAACCAAGGCTGGTCCTAGATGCAGAGACGGGGCAGGGGCCACTTGGACGCATCTCCTGATGCCGAAAAAGCGCTTCACAGAGCATCCCAGCCGCGCTGAAGCCCTCGGCCAACGGGGAGGAGGGGGGACCTGCTCAGCCTGGGGAAGGCGCCGGCACGTCTGCGGGTAGGGTCTCCCTTGCGGGAGAGGGAACCTTCCCAAGGCCAGGGGCGGTCCGGGAGCCCCTCCTTTGCTCCGGGCCCTCCCACAGGGGGACACTCAGCAGGGGAGTAAATGAGCTAGTGCTGAGTTCACACTCAGAAGCGTGCGTGTCCTCACGCACAGACAGCAGCGCGTTTATGTGGGGAATTCCCCAAAAGCTGCAAAAACAACCAATTCGCTCCTAGAACCAGTGAGCTTATCAAGCTTACGGGATACAAAGAGAATGCACAAAAAACAACTGTTTCTACACACCAGGGATGTACGATTGGAAACCAAAACTTAAAAATTAACTTTTGTGGGGTGTCTGGGTGGGTCAGTCAGTTGAGTGTCCAACTCCTGATTCTGTCGTGATCTTGGGGTCCTGGGATCGAGCCCTACACTGGGCTCCGTGCTCAGCAAGGAGTCTGCTTGGGATTCCCTCTCTGCCCCTTGCTGCCTCGCTTTCTCTGAGTAAACAAATAAACAAAATCTTTAAAGAAATACGACCCTCTGCAGCCGCTCAAGAGCGAAGGAGGCGCTCGGGCAGGAACCTGAGAAAGCAGCCGTCGCGCCGGGCGCTACACAACGAGGACTCGGAGAAAAAGCAGAGACAAAGGATGTTCCTGGGTTGGAAGACAACACAGATGTCAGTTCCCCCCAAACCGACCCTAGATTTACAGCAGCTCCCGTCCGTGCCCAGCAGGGCTTTCTGTAGCTGCGGCAGGGGATTCTGAGACTCACCCATTCTGGCGAAGGAACAGAAACAGCTGGAGACCCTCTGAGCAACGGGGAGGAGAGCGGGGGGTTCCCAGCCAGGCAGCTACTGCTCGCCGGGGCGCGTGCGACAGACGGACTGCGCTGGCGCAGACACACAGGAGGGGGTGACTGGGCTTCACAAAGGCACCAAGTGAGTGGACAGAGGGAGGCTATGGCCGTCTGTGGAGGCAAATGGCACAGTCATTTCCACAAACGGCCAGCCAGATGCAGAGAAATTAACCTAAACTTCACGGGCTTTGCAAAAATCTACTCAGAATGGATCAGAGGCCTAGGCGCGGCCGGTCATGACATACTGCGAGAGGGGACGGCGGGCCACCTCCGGTATCTGGTGACAGGAGGAGGCTCCCAGATGCGACCTGAAAGCTGGGTCCACAGCGCACTTTTCCGGAACTTACCAATCTCGCCCGAGACACAGCCAAGGCGAACCAGAGGAAAGCATCTGCGGCCACACAGCGGACAAACCGTGTCCCTAGAACCGGCCGTCAGCTCTCTGGCTCAGCAGCTGCCCCGCCCCGGGCCACATGAGCGGGAAAGGCGGACGCGAGCCGCGACAGAAGCCCAGCACGCAGCTGCGGAGTGGGGGGCACGGGACCCCACCTGCGCCGCAGGGAGCCCCGAGGGCGTGGCCGCTGTGTCCGCCTACGTGGCTGTGTGACAGGATGCCCCGCTCCGCCACACGTCCGCGGCCACACACGGCGGTGTCTCACAGTCATGAAGGCCCGAGGCAGGGACGAGGCCACCGGCTGGGGCCCGAGTTGAGCACTTCTCGCTGCGTCCGCAGGCGGTGGGAGGGGAGAGTTCCCTGGGGTCCCTCTCCAGAGCCCCACCCGCGACCTGTCATGCCCCCTCCCAAAGGCTCCGTGTCCCAACACCTTCACCTCGGGCTTGGGTTTCAGCCGATGACTCTGGGGGGCGGGGGGCACACAGCCGCTCAGGCCATCGCGGCTACTCTGGAAAACGGCGCACGTTCTCAGGAATTCAAGCGACCCTTACTGTGCGACCCAGCAACGCCCCTGCTCAGGGACGGTGGGAGGGCGCTCCACAGCAGCCTGCCAGCAAGAGCTCGGAGCAGCTGCACGCGGGACCCAAGCTGGGAACCACCCAGACACCCTCCAGCAGGTGCGGACTCCCCCGCCGTAGCAGGAATCCAGCGGCGCTGTCCGCGGTGCTGAGCGTCCATGGTGCCGGGCGGAGGGCCGGGCCTCAGAAGGCGGCGCCCGCGGCTCCAGCCCCAGTGGCCCTCAACGCCGGCAGCACCTGGGGCTCAGGGCAGGGTCCAGAAACGGAGGAGCTGCTCGTGTGCCCCCGTACGTGTGAGCAGACGGTCGGAGCCGCACCCGAAACGCTTATGACCCAACTTCCCCGCGAGGAATCGCAGGGGCTGTCAGAGAAAGTGCCGCTGACTCACTGGCCAGGGGCCCAGGCAAGACCGCAGTTATGGTTCCAAATGCACAGAAAAAGTAAGCGTCGACCCAGGACTCTAAACCCAGTCAACATCTAACCAGAGGCTAGAGTTGGGGCTCGGTCGGTCGGGGGCTCGGCCAGTTGGGCGTCCAACTCTCGATTTCAGCTCAGGTCGTGACCTCAGGGTCATGAGACAGAGCCCCGCGTCAGGCTCCAGCTGGGCACGGAGCTTCTCCCTCTCCCTCTGCCCCTCCCCACACATTCCCCCCAAAACAGAACCAAAATCAAAGATGGGACACACCCAGCTGCAGACGTGGGAAGCCAGAGGCCCACAGGACAGCACAGCGGGCGGCCACGGGGGCACAAGGCAACGGGGAGCCAAAGCAGCATGTAGTGTCCTGGCTGCTGTTGACGGCTTTTAGCGTTTTTTTGCAGATGATTCTATTTGAGAGAGAGAGAGAGAGAGAAGGCACACAAGCAGGGGGAGAGGCAGAGGGAGAAGCAGACTCCCCGCCAAGCCGAGCGCCCAACCCGGACTCGATCCCAGGACCTTGGGATCACGACCTGAGCCGAAGGCAGATGCTTAACGACTGAGCCCTCCGGGAGCCCCCTAACAAGTATTTTTGTGTTTAAAACTAGGGGCGCCTGGGTGGCTCAGTGGGTTAAGCCTCTGCCTTCGGCTCAGGTCATGATCTCAGGGTCCTGGGATCGAGCCCCGCATCGGGCTCTCTGCTCAGCGGGGAGCCTGCTTCCCCCCCTCTCTCTGCCTGCCTCCCTGCCTGCTTGTGATCTCTGTCAAATAAATAAAATCTTAAAAAAAAAAAACTAATATGGACTCGAAATTCTAGAGAACGTGCGGAGGGGGCAGGAGGTCAAGTGAGGGCCAGAGTGGAAGTCACGCCGCGCAGAATGCCACCGGCCCAGCTGGCAGCTCCTCAAACACGCCCCCACATGCCCGTCACCTCCCCCAGCGGCGAGGGAACCGGCCAGGCACGAGCCACACACGACTCTCCCAGCAGCGCAGCTCGCGACAGTCAATGTGAGGACAGCCTGAAGGTCCATCCACAGACAAATCAACCAAATGTGGTAACTGGAGTGTCCTCCGGCCCTCGGAAGCCAGGAGTCCTGACTCCCGCTCCGAGTCTGGAATTGTCCCCCTCGAGCCAGGCGTGAAGGCCACGCTGTGCCACCAGAGGTGGCGTCCAGAACAGAGTCCCCAGGGACAGAGGCGGTAGAGCTAGCCAGGGGCGGGGCCTGCTGCCTTCTGGGAGGGGACAGGGACTGGAACAGACCTGTCACAGGGCCCGCCTCTAGAGCCCATGCTGCGTCCAGAGGCCCCCAGGCTCCCCACAGCAGCCAGCACTCGGCAAGGGCAGGCGCCGGGTGCCCTCGGCTCCGGGGCAGACCTCCCCCTGCTTCTCCCGGAGCCTGATGGCCACCCTCTGCCCACAGCACTCCTCTAGCAAGCTCTCCAGACCCAGACCCCCGAGCCCCTGCAGGCCAGCTGCCCTGGAGAGCAAGGGACGACTGGCAGGCAGCCTCGCCCGGGCCCTCCTCGGCTCGCCGGCCGCCCCCCAACCCACCTTCCCCTTCTCGAATGGGTTCATATCTTTCTGCTCTTGCCTCCCCCTCCTCCCACTCTGCCCTGTGAACCAAAGCTTTTTCAACCGTCTCATTTTACTGCTCTGTTTTAAGGAAAAGGAAGTAAATCCACTAACGTCCTTGGTTTATCCCAACTGACCTAATGGAAAAGAAAACGCACCCCCCCACACACAAATTCCCAAAGTAAAAATCCAATGTGTTGAAAATAGAGCTTTAAAAACCTCACAAAATACCCAAAAGCATTTTCTCGGGGAGACTTGGCACTTCCTAAGCGGTCAGCGGCACAGTCCACAGGAAGCCATCACCCGGCGCGCACAGCCTGCTTCAGGCTCCCGCGCTACCACGGCGCAGTCACGGTACGGACCGGTCCTGCCGACAGGGGAAACCGAGACCGACAACCCAGGAGCCGGACGGGCGGCCAAGGGTGGGCGGGCCAGTCTCTGGGCTCCGCGGCCCAGCAGGCCTCCGTGCTCCCGGGCCAGGAGCCTGACGGGGGCGGCGTGGGGGGATGGTGACGACCGGCGGGTGCGGCCAACCCGGGCCAGCTCTCTGCGAGGACACTGTGGTCTCATTTGTGGGAACGTGGGACAGAAACTCGTGAGGACGGTGCCCCGGAGAGCAGGGAAGGGCCGGGCAGGACTTTACCTTCCTGCCGCGTCTCTCTGAGCGCGACAGCACGCGTCCTGGGGGGGCTCGCTTCTCTCTCCTCAGAGCTTTTCTGTCACTTTAACTCTCGACACAGAGAAGTGAGTCGGGTCAGGCCAGGTCGCATGTGTCGTGGGCTCTCCTCCAAGACGCCTGGGTCGCCCTCCTCCAAGACGCCTGGGTCGCCCCCGACCGGGCCCTCTGGAGCAGGCAGTCCCGAGAACAAATGAGGGGTCCCGAGCACAGCGCAGATGGCCCCCGTCCCACGCTGCACAGGGCAGAGGCCCCGACCCAGGTCCCGCGGAGGTTCAGGCCTGCACTCAGGGCGCCAGGAGGAGGAAATGCCTGGTGTCAGGACAAGTCCTGGTTCAGGGGAGGCAAATGCAAAAGCGGCTGCTGCCCGCTCTTCCAGCACCAGAGGTCCCTGCGTGGACGGGCGGGGACGCGCGGGCACCTGCTCTCAGGCAGCCCCTGGGGAGGCCTGAGGGGAGAGGAGCCAGCAATGAGCAGAGCTTCAGCAAGGCGCGCAGGAAGGAGCTGTCGTGTTGGACGCCACGGAATCTCTCAGGGACTTGGTGACTTGTGGGGAGGGGCCGCGGGAGGGCAGAGTACCAGGACACCCTGAGATGACCACCACGGAGGCCAGAGGCAGACGAACACCACGGATCAGAGATTTAACAGTTTAATAACGACTTCTCCACAGCCCAAAGGGGCAGCCGATCGATCCTGTCTCGTCACAGGGCCGAGTGTGCGCCCCACACTCGCCACAGGGGCAGCCGACAGGACGCCCTGAGGACACGGAGTGTCCTCCCTGCCCGCTGGCCTGGCCAGGCCTGCACAGCAGGACCTCTCCTCAGAGTAGCGGCCAGGCCCGAGAACGTCCCTTCTCTCCAGACTGAAGGGCGGACACAGTGCCGGCTCCCCTTGCCCTTCAGTTCCCCCTGCCCCGAGCGCCCGCACCGCCGGCCCGCTGCCAGCTCCCGGCAGGCCCGCAGCCCACCCCACGGGGCCTGAGCAGAGCGGCCTCTCCCAGGGCGGCCCCTTCCCAGTGGGACGTGAACGCGGCAGGTGCCCACCGCCAGGCTCAGGCCCTGCGTGGTGGCTCCTAACCGAGCCGCCGGCCCCGCGGTTCCTGACCCCCGACCCGACCCCGGGGAGAGGCGGCTAGAGCCCCGTCAGGTCCACGATGGCTTTGATGAAGATGGCATCATCGCGCACGTAGGAGTTCTTGGCCTCCATCTTGGAGACGGGGCAGAAGAGGGGGCAGCCACTGGCAATGTTCATGTCACTGACTGGCCTCTGGAAAGAGGACGAGGTCACGTCGGGTCTAAAGGCATCAATCACGTGCTCCCGGTTGTTCTGGTCGAGCAGCATTAAGGTTACCTGGAGGAGAGTGGCCGCACAGGGACGACACCCTGAGTCACGCCCCACCCAGCCGCAGCTCCCTGTCCGGGGGATCGGTGCCCATTCCGGCACTTTCCATCCCTCGGGCCCCCGGGTCTGAGGCCGCAGGGGACACTGTGGAGCCGCGCTGGCTGGCGCCTCGCCAGCTCGCAGTCACGTGACAGAGGCTCTCATACGGAAAAGCTCGCAGAGCACCCACTGCCCTCCCGAAGGGACAGCCCCTGTCAGTCAGGAGCCGCAGCTGCCTTGTGCTGCCGCCTCCGCCAGGAAGCCCACGGGGCCGGCCCAGCGCGGCGGAGGGCAAGGACGATGGCGCCGGCACCTTCAATCCCTCCACCAGGAGCCAGCTCTGGGTCTCGAGTGTCCGTAACCCGCACAGGCACGGGCTCTCCTGCTGTACCCATCCTCGGGGACCGACTCCGAGGCAGCGTCTTTAACCGCTGGCCCCGAGGGGCGGGGAAGCCTGGGGGCCGACTGGGCAGGGCCCGAGGGCCCGTCCTGACTACCTCATTGCCCCGCAGGCCCCTGGGACAGCCGCTGGGACAGCCTCACGCACCTTCTGGTTGAAGGGCCAGCGCAGGAGGGCGTCGTGGGGGCCCTTCATCACCACAAAGAAGAGCGACAGGTGTGTCCCGCGCCCGGTGCCGTCTCCATTCAGGTAGATACGCAGACACATCTTGTAGCCGTACCTGCTCGTGTAGAAGGCTGTGGGGAGACGCGCCCGTGACCCCATGCCGAGGGCCCCCGAGAAGCCCACACACGGAGAAAATGCCAGGTCTGGGGGCACGTGAGCACCCTCCGAGTGCACACACTTAGCTCCTCGCGGACACGAGTGCCCCAAAACAAAAACAACCAATTAGGAAAAACCTTTCTAAGAACCCCAAATGCAAGCCCACCATAGCCACGTGTGAACCAGCCGTGAAGCTCGGCGCTGGTCCGACCTGAGCCTGGCCTGGAAGGGGCGACAGTGGGTGACACCTGGGACAAGCTCAAGGGGACGTGGCCAACGCCCAGCAGGGTGCCCGGAGACTCCCAGTAGCGGACCTCCCTGCCTTCCTACTCGAGCCTCCAGGAGCTGGAACCGGCCCTGCTCTAGCTGGGGGGGAGGGGGCTCCAGCTGGGGCGCACGCCTGACCCCCCGCCCTCGGCCCGCTTCTGTCAGAGCTCGGTCCAGAAGAGATTCCTGTCGGCAGGGGTGCCCCCGCTCCTCCGGGAACGCGCTAGCAAGGAGGCGCCTGCCAGAGTCCAGAGCCCAGAGGATGGTGCCTGGACAGACAGCCTGCGCCCCCCCAAATCCCGAGCGTGTGCTCCGTCCGGGAGCGGCGAGGAGATGCGGCAGGAGCACACAGCAGCCCTGCCTATGGGCCGCGCTCCCCATCCCGCCCCAGGCCGCCTGCAGGAGAGGGACCCACACGCTCAGCCCGCAGCTCCGAAGCTGCTGCAGGAGTAACGGGCGTGTCGGAGGGGGTCGGGTCTACGTGGGGGGCCCGGGCAGGTGGGGGCCCGGCGGCCCCACGAAGGGCTGCGGAGCGCCCGCGGCCGGGACAGAGCCCAGGCCCCTGTCCCCCGTACCCGCTCACGGCTCTGTCCTCGACCCAGCGGAGAGGCAGCAGGCGCAGGGAGCCCTCCGCAGGCGGCCCCCCAGCCCCCTCGCCCTCTCGGGGAGGCGCTGGCATCTCAGACAGCAGCAGCTCCGGGGGCAGATTCCGGAGCAGCACCTGGGGAGAAGATGGCAGGCGTGCGGCCGGCCACGGCCTCCTGTCGCTTCCTGGCGAAGTCGGAGATCTTCCAGACGAACACGCCGTCGAAGGTGGTCGCCTCCATCTCATGGACCTTCTGCTCCAGCTCGGCCATCGCCAGGTCCTTCAGACCGATGCTCCTCTCCAGCTGCTGCACCTGGGGGGCACGGGAGCCCTGTGAGGGCGTGTGGCTCCTCGGGCGCCAGCGGGCAGGGCCGTGGGCCTCCATCCCACGCGCCCCTGAGGCCACCTTCGCGGGGAGGTGCCTATGAAAGTGCCCCCCAGCCACCCTCCACCAGCTTCGGGCAGCACGGTGTCCCCCGAGGCTTCACTGGGCTCAGCTTGTCTCGAGTGCGCTCCGTCCCCACAAGACGCCCAACCCCACCTATGCCCAAGGTCAAGAGCTCAGTGCAGGAAACACGCTCGCAGTGCCCAGAGCAACCGCGAGGCCTGTTCCCTGCGGCCACAGGCCAGAGAGACAAGGGCGCCTCGGAGCGACCGCGAGGATGCCCACATCAGGCCCGTCAAGTGAGCAGGGCTCACAAACAGAGGAGGCAAAAGCAGAAAGAACGCTGCGCTAGAAAGCAAGGTGCCGTCCTTGAAATCCCAGCTCAGGCGCCATGATGCCCCGGGACCCGCCCAGACTAGCCCTGAGCGCCCCGGGCCCACACCTTGTTACTCAGGGCCTCGATCCTGTCCTGGTCCAGCTGGTGCTGCCGGCCGCAGGCCTCGGCGGTCATGGCTACCCTCTCCACCTCCCGGTTCAGGACGCAGACGATGTTCTCGAAGGTGGCCGTCTTCCTCTCCAGGGCCTCGCACCGCTGCTGCAGCTCCGCAGCCTTGGGGAGCCCTGCCTCGGGGTACAGCGTGCTGGCTTCCCAGCCCCCCACCTCGCTCTGGCTCAGGAAGTGGCCCCCTGCCCCAGAGAGGGGCTTGGCCTCCAGGAGGCCGCCCAGCAGCATGGCCAAGTGCTCGCGGAGCCAGTGGGCCTCGTGTTGCTGCTGCTTCTCGCTCTCCACCTGCAGACGGAAGCGGGGGGCTCAGCCCTGACCCAGAGCCCTGCGGACGGGCTGCAAGGGGAGGCAGGGCGGGGACACCTCCCCATCGCTCACTTGCCAGCATGTCACCTGTCGCTACCTGGAGTCGTCACCTTCCAAAACACAGACCGTCCTAGCAACTTCCCTGCTCGTATTTGACGGAACAGGGAGGAACACACACGTGTAGGAAGTTGCCCAAGCGGAGAGACCCATGAAGCTAACCTTTCCCAAACTCTTCAATATTCTTTATCGCATGCTTCTGACTTTCTCCTAAACTTCACAACGAATAAAAAATTTTTTTCAGGGGCGCCTGGGTGGCTCATTGGGTTAAAGCCTCTGCCTTCGGCTCAGGTCATGGTCTCAGGGTCCTGGGATCGAGCCCCATGTGGGGCTCTCTGCTCTACAGGGAGCCTGCTTCTCCCTCTCTCTGCCTGCCTCTCTGCCTGCTTGTGATCTCTCTCTTTCTGTCAAATAAATAGATGAAATCTTTTAAAAAATTTAAAAATTAAAAAAAATTTTTTTGAAATTTTATTTATTTGAGAGGGAGAGAAAAAAAGAGAGAGAAGGAGGACGAGAAAGCACAGAGGGAGAAGGAGACTCCCTGCTGAGCAGAGAGCCCGACACGGGGCTCAATCCCAGGACCCTGGGACCATGACCTGAGCTGAAGGCAGAGGCTTCACCAACTAGGTCACCCAGACGCCCCCAACTTTTAAACTGTTACACACTCTCAGGACCGTCTGGGGGCTCCGTTGGTTAAGGTCTGACTCCTAGTTTCGGCTCAGGTCCGATCTCAGGGTTGTGAGATCAAGTCCTGAGTCAGGCTCTGTCTTCAACTCAGAGTCTGCTTGAGGGTCTCTCTCCCGTGGCCCCACCCCACTGGCACAGGCCTGCACATGGCTCTCTCGCAAGTCAATCTTTCACAAAATAAAAATAGGGCGCCGGGGGGCTCCGTCGTTAAGGTCTGCCTGTGGCTCAGGTCACGATCCCAGGGTCCTGGGATCGAGCCCTGCATCGGCTCCCTGCTCAGCGGGGAGTCTGCTTCTCCCTCTCCCACTCCCCCTGCTTGTGTTCCTGCTCTCGCTGTCTCTTTGTCTGTCAAATAAACAAAATATTTTAAAAATAATAAAATAATAAAAATAAGAACGTTACACACTCTCAAAAGATCAAAAGTAGAAAGCAACAAACAAACTCCACGAGACACGGTGCCCAGAGAGCACGTCCCGAGAGGCGCTGGGACAGGCGGTCCCCTGCCGGTCCAGGGGTGGGTGTGGGGGCAGCACGTGCGTAACCCGGGGCTGGGGGCTTGAGGTCAGGGTCGGAGCAACGAGCCCAACGCCACCTTCACCCTCGGGGTACGTCTGGCTCCACTGGCTAGACAGCCTGCGGCTGCCGCACTCTGAGCCCACAAGCCGCCAGCAGCGCCCACGGCGGGGGACCGCCACCTGCACCGCACCACCAAACGCAGAGAACGGTGGGAGGGGCCATCCCTGTGGGCCACACCTGAGACCAGGTGTCCGGGCTCCGGATGACAGCAGCCCTCCGACTACCGCCACGGAAGGACTGCCAGGGCGTCTGTGGGCAGTAGCGTGCCAGCCGTACCCCAGGCCCTCAGAGAGCCAGGGGGCTGCACCTCCCACCCCTGGGGACACAGCAGTCGGGGAAAGAAGGGTAGATGCCACGCAGAAGCCTGAACGAGCTGCACAGAAGCCGACAGGTCAAGGTCCTGGGGTGGGAACAGGTGAGTGTGCGCAAGGTGAGCCAGGCCAGTGACCCACCAGGGCCACATAGGCCACCGAGACAGGGGAGGCAGGTGGGGTCCCGGACCTGTCTGCAGGGAGCACGGACCTCCCGGGTGGACCGGACACGGCACAGGAGACAAGGGGAAGGCCCACAGTGACTGCTGGGCTTTGGCTGGCACCACTGGGCGACACAAACTCATTTTGGGCGGGGGGGGGGACTGGGCTGGGGCGGGGGTTCCCAGGGTGCAGCTGAGGCCTGAGATGCCCACGAGGTCAGGGAGGTACAAGGCCCGGGGCATGTTCAGCAGAGGGAGGTGGTCGGAGGTGGGGCCCTGAGTGAGCACGAGGAAGACAAGGGGACGGAGCAGAGCCCGAGCCAAGGCCGGGACAGCTGAGGGCCGAGGAGGCAGCAGGGAAGTGGGAGGGAGACCAGGAGGCCGGCCCGGAGGCCGAGCAAGGACCGCATTCGGGAAGAGGACGCACGGCACGCTTCTGCGCGGTTCCCTTTCGGGAGACAGGGAGCGGCCACAAGGCCCAGCCCCAGCGGACCCATGGCCAGTGGGACTCACCAACTCGGGGCAGCCGACGACATGGAACCTGCACGGGACCCGGCACTTGCCGCACGCCCGGACGTGGTCCTGGAACTAGAAGGAAGGACACTAAGTGCCTTTCCCCTCCCTGCCTGGCCTCTCCAGTCTCACACTGAACAAAATCTGCCAACCCAGTCGGAGAGCCAAATGTGCATACGTGCACACACGCAAAACACGCACACACACGCACGCAAAACATGCACACGCACGCACACACACGCACGCACGCAGCTTGCGGGCGTCAACAGAGGGAGGTGTGCGGAGGGGTGCGCAGGCTGAGGACCTGCACTGGGGGCCAGTGTCTCCGAACACCCGCAGTGGCCCGGTCCTGTGCTCGGGCCTCAGCGCCGTGTGCTGTCCGAGGCCCCGGGGCCTTGGGAGAAGTCTGACCCCCCGGGAGTCAGACTCCCAGCACTGAGCCCGCGTGGCGCTGGCGCACGACCACACTGCCCGGCAGAGCGGATGGGAGAACCCAGAGAGCGAGCGACTGCACGCGTGCGGGCCACGGAGCCAGCAGCCCCTCCTCTGGCCGAGACGGGGGTGGATGCTGCTCTCCGAGGTGGGCAAGGCCAAGGGGCAGCCACGGGACCCCTTAAGAACGGTCCGTCTGCCTCCATCCTCCAGGGGCCTAGAATGACAATCAGGGCTACGAATGCCAAGTGGAAACAGACAAAACACCGAACTAAGTAAAAGGACAAGGCACTGTGACCCAAGCTACCTGACAGAGTTCTAGAAACAGACAAAAGCAGGACTAGGATTCCCTCCCCACTGCAGGAAACAGGCAGGCGTCCCCAGGGGTCCCCGGTCCCCAGCAGGAGAAATGCAGGTGGGCCATAACCAAAAGGCCCAAGAACCTGTGACTTGAGAACCGCAAACGGAGACTCCCGGGAAGGTCTTTCTCAGCTGTCACAGGGCGAGCCCCGAGGGCGTCACCCCACCCGCTGCTGGGGCCCGGACCTGGCTCTGACCTGTCAGCACGCTTGCCCTGGTTCTCCCTCGGGACCCACACAACCGTTTTACCCACCTACGCGACCATTTGGTCCCGAAGGACAGTCTCAGAGACTGGTAAGCAGAGAGACGAAAGGAGGCGCACCCCCGAGAGCCTGCCTCCTGGACTGCAGCCGCGGGGCCCGACTGCGTGTCCCGCGAGCGCCAGGGAGCCGGAGACCGGCCGCCAGCACACGGTCACTGCTGGCGTGCACGGCGCCGGGGCTGCGTCCGGGGCACCAGCACCAGTGCGCCCCCAGGCTGAGATCAGGTACCAAGACGCCCTGCAGCAGGATGGGCCGCTGACACGGAACCGGACAGAAATCGTGACCGCGACAGCCAGTCCGAGCCCACGACGCGGTCTCTCTTAAAACCGAGCAGCGAGCAGCGCTGGCGTGGCTCAGTGGCTCTGGGTTTCCACTCAGGTCATGACCTTGGGGTCCTGAGCTCAGGCCCCACGTGGTGCTCCCTGATCAGCGTGGAGTCTGCCTGTCCCCCTGCCTCTGCCCCTTAGTCACTCCGCCGGGCGCTCTCTCTCAAGCCAACGAGATGAAAAACAAACAAGAGCGAAGCCCCGCCCCGCCGCTGAAGTGTTCTAGAGGAAAGCGGCACCGGAGGAGGCGCCGGGCCAGGGTCTCGGCATGTGTCATTTCTCTCAGGCTGGGTCCCTTCCACCTCCGTGTGACAACACAGTGGCCCACAGGTGACCCACCGCTCTCACCACAAGCCGACACTTCCCCCTCGGGGCCGGGTCAGAGCCCCCCACCATGGGCACGAGCGCCACCCGCCCCCCAGTCCCCGGGGGGTCGGGGAAGCCACTTACTTTCTCCCGGGAGATCTTCTTCTTGCCGCAGCCGTCGCAAGTCAAGGGAAACTTGGGGCAGACTTCGTGATGCGCCTGGAAGACAGCAGTCGGGGGCCAGGGCGGGCGTGAGGTCACCCGTGCCGTCTCGTGGCCTCGTTCTGGGGCAGCAGCTCTGAGACCCCCCAACAGGGTGGGTCCTGCAGGCGCTCAGAAGCACCGGGGGTCAGAGCCGCCCCTCATCTGGCAGCTCCGGGCCACCACGGGAAGGACAAGCCGGCGATGGCGACTCGGGGAGGACACTGCCTGCCAGTCATCCGGAACCCGGGCCATGGAGGGGGCCAGTGCCTCTCTGGCCCCGAGGAGCAAGGCCGGCAGGATGGGCCACGGCCCTGCGAAGGGCAGGAACGCCTCTGGGAGGCCCCCCACGGCCCCCCGATGCAGTCTGGCCCTCAGGAGGCCTCCCCACAGATGGCTCCAGACGAGGAGACTGAGGAACGCAGCAGGGGACCCGGGGACGCAATCGGCCAACCCTGCAGCCCCCGTTTCAACAAACAGACGGAAAAGAAAAGACAGCCCCAGAGCGCCGTTACAGATGAAAAGACCTTGCAGACACGTCATCGAGAGGCAGTGTGGGGACAGATGCCACAGACGTCACTGAACGTGGGCACCGAGGGAGGCAGGGACGGCAGGGAGTCGCCAGTAAGACTCAGAAAGGACAGCAACACACACGGCTTGCCCGAGACTCAAGAATTTTGAGAGAGAATGACTCAAAGCCTGGGGACCCCGACGCGGCCCGGCGCGTGCGGACACGGACACCGGCGAGGGAGGGGGCGGGGCCTCGCACTGCCGCTGTGTGTGCGCAACCTGCTGCGCTCCAACAGCTTGGAAAACGCGGTCGCCCCCAACCCAGGTCCCCACCCAGAACCTTCTGCCTCCTGGCTGGGAGGGAAGGGCCGGGGGCACGCAGCCGAAGCACCAAACCGGCCACAGCGGCAGAGGGCGCGGCTCAGCGGCGCCGTGACGGCCCCACGGGGCCGGGCACCCTCACCTTCATGTCCGCCCAGCAGCAGGGGGCCCGGCAGTGCCGGCAGCTGAGGCTTCTCTCCGGGCACTCGTGCTCCGAGTGACGCTCCTTCTCCCCAAGGCGAACCAGGCCTTTGCACGCCGGGCACTCGGTCAGCATGAACGGGCAGTGTCCTTCATGGGAGCTCTGGCAACAGAGGCAGCAAAACGTCAGCGGGGCACACAGGGGACCCTGTAGGCCACCATCTCCGGGCCCCACGTGCGTGCGGAGATGGCCACCCTGCTGAGGGCCACTGGGACCTGGGCCGACCCCACGGGTGCCAGATGAGGAGTGCCGCTCCGCGCGCCCCGCCTCATCCACTGCAGAACCCGTGCTCCAGGTCAGCCGCGAGGAGGACGCAAGTCCGGCTGCTGGCACCCCGGCCACGTGATACCCCACGTTCTTCCCTACGGATGCTCCGGAGTGATACCCGGGGACAAGAGGACCACTGTCCAGACAGCGAGAGGGGCCACTGAGGGCAGAGACAGCGTGGGGTAGAGGGAGCAGGAGCAGAGGGAGGGCAGGGCGCTCCATGGGGCGGCGGAGCCCGGGCCCCGGGCGGAGGGCCTAGAGCAGGGCGGGTTCTAAGTGGACAGAAGGCCAGTGGGTGACGAGAGTCGGTGTGCTGGGAGGACAGGCCACACAGCCAGACTGAGCAGAGAAGGACCGGGAGCCCCCAACTCATGCCAAGTCCCTCTCGAACAGCCCGCACAGGCGGCATGGACGGGGAGGGTGTGTGGTGACCGGGGGAGGCCGGGCCTGGCCTGGGGCCCTCCAGCCACCGGCGCCAGGAGGAACGTGCGGCGGCGGTGGAGCGTGGCAGGCGCGGCCCCTCTGGAGCCACAGAGCCAGGCGGGCGGGCGCGGGAACCCGGCTGAACCTCAGCTGCCGGCTTTCCTGAGCCTGAGCGGGACGCCGGGGGAGGAGGCTTGGCGCCAAAGGCGGGGAAGGGCAGCGGCAAGGACCCGAAGCCCGTCCCAGGCCGGCCCTGCAGGGCCCGGAGCCCACGGTCCCGCACAGCCTGCAGGCCGGCCGCACGTCTGCCAGGAAGGGGAACGGCACAGGGTTAGGGGAACGGGGAGCTCCACGTCTGTTAGCCGCTGGGTGACTTTATCGCGGTGGACGGCACACAACCTAAAGCTTACCATCTTAACTAACGGCTTTTAAGGACGCCAAACACATTCACACCGCGGGGCACCATCCCCTCCATCTGTCCGCAGAACGAGGTCATCGTCCCACACTGGACTCCGTCCCACTGAACCCTGTGCCCGGCCCCACCCCGCCCCCTACGCCCTGCGTCTGTGGGTCCGATGCCTCGGTCCTCCAGCGAGTTTCCACTCACACACAGAACTGGTCCTTCTGTGCCGGGATGAGCTCACTCAGCACCACATAGTAAGTTTTAGACAGGACACACTAGGGCACGTTGGGGACAACGAGGAGCCTGCTAGGGAAGGAGGCGAGGTCACTGTGCGAGGAAAGTTCTGGACTGGCCCAGAGCAGGAGAACGCCCTCCACCGTGGGCTCAGCATCTGCACAGAGCTGTGGGCTGGGGCATGCACGGGGCGCGCTGCCCTCCCGAGGGACTGAGTCTTCAGGGCTTCCCCCGCGACCTTGGTCGTGGCGCACTCGAAAGCAGCAGGGAGGGCCTCAGACGTGCTGTTCCCGAGCGGGGAACATGCTGGCCCTGTCTCCAACCCGTGCCACGGGCTTGGCTATTGGGGCAAAAGCCCAGCACTTCCGGAGGGAGCAGAAGCCACGGGTGAACTCCAGGGACACGTCTGGCGGGGCCCACACCTCCTCCCAAGCGCCCATGCCACAAGCTCCCAGAGCAGGCACCCCGCCCTCTGCCCTCCCACGGGGACACACCCCAGACCAAATGCCACGCTCCCAGCAGGCCTCCCTGGTTACCCACCGCAGCCCAACCGAGCACCCCACAGGCTGCCATGCGAGGTCCCCCTGTCGGAAGGCCGCACACCAGGCTGGCCGGCCAGGACACACCACGTCGCACGACGGCCCAGCAGAGGGCCAGCCCCACGCTGTCACCGCAGCCCGGCTCCCTGCCACTCCCTGCCGACGTGGCCTGGCCCCCGTAAGCCACCTGCACGGCAGCAGAGCCCGCCTTCGCCGAACCCCCAGGATCCCCAGGGCTGTGGGAGACAGACGCCACGCCGGCCCCCGCGACCCAACGGTAGGCAGTGTCTGGGCTATGCCAACCTCGTAACAGTCACAACGCACCCGGGAGGAGTCCCAGAAGCGATCGTGGCTCAGGAGACGGAATTCAGTACCCGCAGACAGGCTGCTTGGAGTTAATTAAGGACGCTGAACACACGACGGGACACCTGGGGAGCGCTGCGGGGGCCCCGAGGGAGCACGGAGCGAGCTGGCACCAGCGAGACGGACAACGGGGCCCAGCGCTCTGCTGACTGCCACCCGCAGCGGGTCCAACCTCGGACACCTGCCCGCCTGTCACCCCAGGGCCGCCTCGGAGCAGGCGTGGGGCACCCCGCCCTCACGGGACCGGAGAGAAGCGCACACTCTGGAGAAATCGGTATTTATTCAAGCAGAATTCCAGCTGTCTCCGCGAGCAGCGCTGTGCCGCCTTGGAATCCACCGGGACGTGCGGGGGGACGGGGCACTCCTGCCCTGGCCTCGCCTTTCAACTGTGGCCTCCGGTGACCTGCATCCCTCTCCGGCGCTTCTGCAGAGAGCCTTCCCCTGGCCGGCCGGGCCCTCCCGCGCTGCCGCGACAGGCCCGCGCCCGCTCAGGGCCACCTTTGGCACTTGGCAGGTGCCCCACAGATGTCTCTGCCCCGAACTGGAGGTTTAAGTCACCGCCTTCTTAGAAAATGTCAGACATCGTTGCAAAGAAAAATCTCATTCACAGGCTAACCAGGAATTTCCAAACAGCTCAGCCGCGGCATCAGCATTTCACAATGCCACTGCGGGTTCGAGCCCCGCCAAGGGCAGCCAGGTTGGCTCGGAGTGGAGGGCGGGTGTGCGCAGAGGCCTTGATGTCCCCCAGACCTGTGACATTCGCAGCCAAGGACAGGTTCTGCCGAAGGGCCAGGCCTAGTGGCCCAGAGCAACGCCCGCCCTCCCACATGACCAAACCCACCCTCTCAGGGACTTTCCGGGGCTCTCCCGGCCAGCCAGGGACTTTCCAGCCTACATGCCTGCAGGGCCGTGGCCGAGTCCACAGGCTGGCTGCGGTCCCTGGCCGGAGGCCCATGAAGCCACCACCCGCCCGCACTATGGGCCTGGAGGCAGCAGGAACCAGCCTCTCCGACTGGAAGGTGGGGGTGATCCCACCAGTGCCCAGGGCGTCTCTGGGTCCCTGCAGATGGCAGCGCAGCTCCTCGTGCCCACTGCCTAGGCCCCGCAGAGCCTCCTGCACCCGCCCAAGCCCCAGAGCCTGCTCAGGCTCTCCACCCTCCCAGGAGAGACCCACAAACCCACGGCCCCCTCTCCGGACACCCCCGGGCAGTTGGAGCTGCCTCTTCTGCTGAGCAGAACCTCTGCCTGCGTGACGCAGCCCGGGGGCCTCTGGGTCTCAGTCCTGGGAGTCTGGGAGGCACCAGAAGAGGCGTGGGGGGCCCAGAGCTGCTCCACTTCTAAGACCCAGGTGCCCGCTGGACGGAAAGTGCGTCTCTTAGCCTGACCCCACCAGAGCCTCCTCCCTAGAACATGGCCAAGCTGCTCTTCTGGAAACATACGGTGTACAGCCCGGAGACCAGGAAGTCTGACTGGTCAAGGGAAGGAGGAAAGAGGCGCCTGGGTGGCTCAGTGGGTTAAGCCTCTGCCTTCGGCTCAGGTCATGATCCCAGGGTCCTGGAATCGAGCCCACATCGGGCTCTCTGCTCGGCGGGGAGCCTGCTTCCTCCTCTCTCCCTGCCTGCCTCTCCGTCTACTTGTGATCTCTGTCTGTCAAATAAATAAATAAAATCTTCAAAACAAAACAAAACAAGAGAAGGGAAGCTCCGCACCCGGGCCAGGAGCAGGGAGGGAAAAGCCTGCCAGGAGTGCAGGTCCTACTTCCAGCCCCAACGGACCCTCCGCCACCATGACGACTCAGTGCCCAGTGTCCACCCTCTGACAGGGGCTGTCCCAGGGCCTGGGGCAGGAGCGTGCCTGAGCTTCGGAGAGCCAGGGATCCAACAGCCCATCCAGCCTCGCCAACAGGCTGCCCACTGCGAGAGGCCAACCCGCCATTCTCCACGACTGCTGGCCTCCCGCCTGATGGCCACCCTGTCCCCTCCCACCTCTCCGGGTTTCGCTGCTCTGTGGCCCTCACAGGAGTGGCTCCCACAGGGCCGAGCCTCTAGGACGGGCTCCCTTCACTGAGCACAGTGGCCTCCGAGTCCACCCATGTCAGGATTTCCCTCCCCCCTTTGTATGGCCGAATCCTGGTCCACGCGTGCCCAGACTGCATACGGTCCGTCTCCTCCTCAGGCGGAGGACACCCGGCTGCCATGCCGTCTGCGTACAGGCGACCGTCGGGGCCGCGCTAGTTACGAAGCGGGACAGCCACACGAGCGAGCCACGGCGGCTACGCCGGTCTGCCCGCCAGCTGCCACTCACGCCGACGCGGGGACGCGAGCCAGCCCTGCCCGCTGACGCAGGCACACCAGCCGCTGCCCTGTCACTGGCCAGGGCCTCTCTGCGGCCACAGACCGAACATGCAGGATCCTCCTGCCACTCCCAATGTCCACGCGATTCTAAGTAAGAAAGCCCTTGTCTGAAGACACCCAGAAAGGTCCCACCAAGCGAAAAAGCTCCTTTCCTGCATGCTCCGGGAGACGTGGCCATGGTGCCCACGGAGCCAGCACGACATCTGCCACACGCTGTCCCCTTGCGGCCACCCCGCCATGGCATCCCTCCGAGCGGACAACTGAGCCCGGCCACGAAAATCTTCCCCCGAGGCACGACCGCCGTGAGTCCCCGCGTTTGGACGGCGAGCAGCCATGGGCTCCCCGGCGGGCCGGTGCAGGCCCCGCGCGACTGCTCCGGGCCCGGAGGCCGGGCCAGCGCAGGGGCCACCTACCTCGTACTCTTTAAGGGTCCCCTTCCAGGTGCAGCCGTCACTGGGACAGACGGCCGGCAGGCTCTCCACCTCCCTGCGCGCAGCGTTGTCTGGGAAAGCCTGAGGGAAGCGTCCGAGGGTCAGGCCTCCTCCTCCCAGCTGCCCGCCGCCCACCCCACCGCCGACCCTGCCACCGAGACCGCGAGGCTTCCAGACCGAGGCCCAGGCCTGAGCCGCCTCTGGTGTGGCCGCTCCCGGCTCTGTGACCGTGGCTGGGAGGGCCGCATCCCAGCGGTTCCGGCACCACGCGGCCAGGCCTCGGGGGTGTTAGAAAAACACCAGAACGTTTTCTGTTCACTTTGATGTTTTTTGCTTGAAAACTTTTCACTTACCGAACCGCTTTCCAAAATAGAGACGCCTTCCTCATATATGCCCTCGTGAACGCAGGCGGCGCAGTTCTGAGGCCCGGAGCTAGCGAGGGAAGGGCAAGGCCGGCGGTCACCCCAGATGCGGAGGGCGCGGGCGCCTCAGGCCAAGCACCCGCCCCCGCTGCACTCTGCGCCCTCCGGCCCGGCCCTCGCCCCTCGCGAGCAGGCACGCAGGCCCCCCGCGCTGAAGATCTCTGAGCTGGGGGGTGACCCCAACCCTCTGACGGTGAGACCGCCTCCCCTGCAAACACAGGGGCTCTCTGCGGCCCACCCGTGGGGCCGGGCACCGGGGATGAGGCGCTGGCTGCCCGCGCCCACCCCCGCGTCCACGGGCCACTCAGAGCGGCCGCCGGGGGCTGCTGCGTACGTGTCCATCCCCGGAGCGGCGCACCCCATGCAAACGCCCTGAGCCGACCACGGGACTGTGAGCGGTCCTGCGCCCACGCGACCAACAGCAGGAGCGGGAGGCGGACGGGAACGGTGTTTATGTCTCCCCGCGTCCGCAGTGCCCGTCCCGTGCCGCCCCGCCTCCTGGCTCCTGACTTCCCGCCGTCGGAGCCCGCGCCTCTGCCCTCAGGGTCAGCCCCGAGCACAGGTGCGGCGCAGCCACCCGGTACCTGAGGATGCTGCTCAGACAGGAGCAGCAGTAACGGTGGCCGCACTGTGCCTGGAAAGGCCTGCGCAGCACGTTCCTGCAGGCCGAGCACAGGTACTTGTCCTCTGGCTTGGTCCCCAGGAGGGTCTTGGAGAAGCCGGGCTGCGACAGATCTAGGGAGCCGGGAGGGGTCGCGCTGGCCGCAGCCATGAGAGCCGCGCACCGCCGCGCCCTACGGAAGAATAGAGAGCAGGTCACGGGGGTCCTCGGACGGGCCCCAACTGCGGGGAAACAGCCCCTGCCCGGAGGACGGAGGAGCGGCACGCCCGCACTCTGCCGAACCGGGACACCGCCCAGCCCAACCCAGCACTCACGGGGGCCGAGGCTCAGCGGCGCCGCAGGCCAGCAACAGCACGCCCACCTGGAGCCTCCAGACCCGCCGGCCGCCCTCAAGGTCACCCGGCCCACTCTGCTGTGACCCAAGGGCAGAGCGCGTGCCAGATGCCACCTTCCCGCCAACACCGGCCATCCGTAGTCCCTGATGCCTGTGCCTTCCTGACTAGCCCAAGCTTCCCACAGTCGGCGGACAGGAAATTCTGACCTGCCCGTGCTCGGTCCGAGGCAGCAGCCAGGAGGCCGCCACCCCAGACGTCGGCCTCTCCAATGTCACCCCCGCGAGGAGGCACGCAGCCCGCCTGGCACCATGCTCTGCTCTCCGGCCACCGTCACCACGGTCCCTCTCACTTGGGAGCTGCCCTGTGCTATCCCCCAGGCCTTGGCAAGGCCGCTGGGGCAAAGCAAGCAGGACGCACAAGCTGGACGGGGGACAGGCTTCCATGGCCTTCTGAGACCTTGCATGGGACACACTGTTCAACGTCCAGTATTTCAAAATCAACTGGCCCCGCCAACCCTGAGAAAAGGACAAGGACCCAGCAACCCGAGCACGAATCAGTGTTCACTCCGAGCTGCCCAGCCCCTCCGCCAACGCTCCAAACAGCTTCCTTCCCCAACTGCCCCTGGAAACACACCCCCGTGTCTTCCCCGCATGTGCACGGGGAGCACACCGACTTTCAAACCAGGACTTTCTGAAAAGACAGGCCTCTTTCCTACGCCGGTAGGGCTGTCCTCGTGGCCCTGAGCTGTCTGGCCAGCACAGGAAGCCCCGACAGTGTCTCCCTGTCCCCGTCTACGGGCAAACCCTCTCCAACGAAGGCCTCTGGATCTGTGAGGCCTGCCCGGGCTGGCAAGCCAGAGCACACAGGTTCTACTGTGTAACCCGCCTTTACTCCTCCAACCACTGGACAGACGGGGCGGTGGTGCCCACGGCTGCTCAGCAGGACGGCAAGAGCCCCTCTCGCTGGTCACACACCATCAGCACGTGTGGGCGTGTCTGGGCCCCCGCACCATCCACCAGTCCCTTTGACGACTGGGGGATGTCATTCTCTCCAGCCGTCAGGACACAGACGCGTAGGCACTAGAAGGGACCGGCAATAGGCCCTCTGGTGGAAAAGCTAACCCAAGAGCCTGAGAGCTCACGGACACACGCACGGTGCTGGCCAGGAAGACCGAGGTGGGAGGACGTCCTCAGCCCACAGTCTTCAAGGCCACGTTTGTGCGACAAGCACTGACCGAACAAAGGACCCGTCCACGTGCGCTCACTCTCAGGGAGACATCCTGCGCGTCCCGCCTTTCTGTGGGGCCCGCTACGAAACCGATTTCACGACCCATCAATGATCTGACGGTCACTGCTCTATGGTCTCCATCAGACGGAGACGTTTACCTTTACGTAACACCAACCACAGCGACAAGCCACACGCTTCACGCCTGTTTCACGTTCGACTCGCTAAGCGAAACAGAACACACGAGAAGCACTCCACACTCACAGCCGTGTTTCACATGGACGGGAAAAATAGGGGAGAAACAAACCCCATTGTGACAGGGTACAAGGGCCACGGTGACACTTTTCTCTCTTTAAAACCGCACGGAACCGCCTCCCTCAGCGCCCGGGAGTCGCGGCGTCACCCTTCGCGTCGGCGTTCCACCTGCTGCAAGCCGGGCCCAGCTTTCTGGCCGACTGAACTCGCGGCACTAGCCCACCGATGGACTCCCGGTAGCTCTAGAAGAACCACACGAACGGCCTCTCTTTCCGAGTGACGAGGAAGGTAAAAGGCCACGACACGCAGCCAGGCCTCCACGACCTCGCCAACACGGCCGCTCAGCGGGCACGGCTGGTGGCCGCAGCTGCGCTCCTGCTCTGAACGTGGAGAAGCGGCGCTGGAGAGCCCGAGGCGCCCGGCCACACCTCGCACTGGCCCAGGGGTCCCAGCGCCGCCCACGCGGTGCCTGCGGGGTTCCCAGCTTCCGTCCCTAAACGTGTTGTTCAAATCTCATTTGCAAACACATGTGAACTTTAGAGAACGGCGACGAAAGACATCGTGAAAACTCAAAGCCTTGTTCCGAGATGTGACACTATGAGGACGCCTGGGTGGCTCAGTCGTTGGGCGTCTGCCTTCGGCTCAGGTCATGATCCCAGGGTCCTGGGATCGAGTCCCACGTCAGGCTCCTGCTCTCCCCCTGCCTGCTGCTTCCCTGCCTGTGCTCTCTCTGACAAACATTAAACAAAGGAACCCTTCGAAGGCCGCCACCCTCCTGAGCCCCACTGCTGCGCGGCGACGCCGCCTCAGCCCCCAGAAGACGACTTCCCAGTCTCTGACCCTGAACCTCGGAAGGTCTAGGTGGTCTGCGCACGCCCACCCATCTGAACTGACACCGGCCCGGGGGCCTCCCTGGAGGAGCGACACAGGCGCCCGGGCTGGGGGCAGGCCAGCCAGCCACTGCGAGCCGGAGTCCGCACACCGCAGCCTAGAACCGAACGCCCTACTGGTCCCATCAAGCTTCCAAATCCTCTTCCGGGGAAGTCGGCGAAGAGCGAGAACTACCCCCGTTTGCAGCGACTCGCGGGCACACGGGAACAAGCGCTCCGACTCTGCCTGCCCGTGGTTTCACACTTACTCATGCCCCCAAATCGGGCTTTAGACACAAATGCACCAAGTTCCTACAACGAACAGATTTGTGTTTTGTTAAAAGGGCATTTCTAGGGGTGCCTGGGTGGTTCAGTGGGTTAAAGCCTCTGCCTTCGGCTCAGGTCATGATCCCAGGGTCCTGGGATCGAGCCCCACATCGGGCTCTCTGCTCAGCAGGGAGCCTGCTTCCTCCTCTCTCTCTGCCTGCCTCTCTGCCTACTTGTGATCGCTATCAAATAAATAAATAAAATCTTTAAAAAAAGAGAAAAAGAGCACTTCTACCAGACACGAAACAGTACTTCCGAACGGTTCCAGCTACCGGAAGCTTGACCCTGGGACAGCAGAAGCCGGGGGCGATCCCCTCGGGCGGCCTGGGGCTCTAACGTGCCAGATACTCCCTCCTCTTCCCTGTTCCTGGCGCAGAGCTCCTAAAACCCCTGGGATTTCCGGAGCCACAGGGACAGGGGGGCCTCTCTGTTCTTCATAAGCTCCTTGTACACGCGCCCCCACCCAAGGCCAGGGATGGGGGAGGGGCTGGAGCCTGACCTCATCACCAAGGACCAATAATTTAATCAATCCTGCTCCTGTGACAGAGCCCCCCGAACGCCCCGAAGAGTGAGGCTCAGAGCTCCAGACTGGGGACGTCAAAGTGCTGAGAAGCGGTGTGCTGGAGGGCACGGAAGCTCGCGTCCCTGCCCCGTACCTCGTCCTGTGCGCCTCTCCCATCTGTGATTTCCTGGGATCCGTGTTTGCAGGAGTTCCCTGAGCCACTCCAGAAACCACTGAGCCCACGGACAGGGTCCCAGGAACCACATATTTGGTGTCAGAAGGACCATGAGGAGAGAAACAGCCGTTTTCCATTCAGGGGGTCACTGCCTCCATGGACCAAGAGGGAGCCTCTCGGGGCGCCGGAGATGCCCGTACACACGGGTGAGCGCGCACCTCGCCGTGCCCTTAGGGCTCACACATTTTGTTGCACATGTACCTCCGCTTCAAAAAAAAATTTCAAAAAGATGGAATTTCTATTCCCAAAGAGTCAAAAAGGGCCTTAAGTCCCTAATAAATCCCTAATCCTCTCCAAAACAACCTTGTCTCGTAATATTGAAAATGGCAGAGCAACCTGAAAACCAGGTTCTGACCTGGAAGAAGCCCCCCGGAGAGTGGGGGGCATCCAGCCCCTGGACAAGCTCAGGTCCTGCCTCGGTGCGGAGCACAAGGACCCAGGGAAAGGGGCGTCCCTGCGAGAAATCGCCGGCTGAGCTGGAGGCCACAGGGCACCTGGCCCCACCGTCCCAGCCTGGGGCATGAGCACAGGGCAGTGGCGCGGGTCCCCGAAGGACTGGCTGTCTCCTTCCGACAACCAGGCGCCACCCAAACTCGTACAGATGAGACACCGGGGTGCCTGGCTGCCAGGTGAGAAGGGGGGCATCACCATGCCACCAACAGACACAAGGGTCCAACCCTCAGCCGGTGGGTGACACCCCGAATGCCAGGGACCGAGCTCTCCAAGTTCACGTCCCCACTGACAGCTCTGTTTTGTACGACACCAAGATTCCACGTCCCACTTCACCTGCTTGCACGCAGGTCCGAGGCCGGCCAGGAAGCCCGCCGAGGCAGTACTCGAGCTCCCATCAGCATGCAGGGGAAGCCCAAGACCCTCCCCCCCCAGACTGGAAATCCACTGTAAAATTATAAGTTTCTACTGAAGTTCATCTTTTTCCAGGCTCAGCGTACTGCCAGAGAGCAGCCTGGTACCAACTTCACGGCCAACACCTGCTCCTACTACAGCATCGGCACCACGAGCCAACGCCCTGCGGGCGCTTCTGGTCCAGGCACGGGCTCACGCGTCTTCACGCCATCGCCACACGGAAGCTCAGCGTCTCTGATTCAACACTGGGGCTCTTAGCAGGGACAGGGTGCTCCGTCAGTCATGGTGCAGCGACTCTCAGTCCTCCTGGCCCAGGTGACTGCCCTGCGCCCCTGCCCCTCCCCTGGACCTCTAGGTGCCACTGCCCTCACTTCCCCCTGCCCCCGCAACAGCTGGGCCCCCATCTCAGCCCAAGAAGCGCCCCCCCCTTCGGCTGCTGCAGCCACATTCTCCGAGACCTTTCTCTCTCACCCACCCGCCGTGAGCGTGTTAGTAAATCCTGCAGCCCCCCCAACCCGCAAACACCCGGGATCGGAGCACGCTGCCACGGCCAGACCCCGGCCCCACCCCCGTGACCGGCGCTCCTGGCAGCCAGAGGGGCCTGCCCCGTGGTTCTGCCCACCACCCTGCCAGTCCGAGGGCTCTGCTTCCTCAACAAGGCCTTCCCTCTCAGCAGTCAGGAAACTGCACTGCACAGACCGGTCTCTTCTAGAATGTAAGCTAAGCACCAGCAGGTAGGGAACGGGAGGGCAGGAGGGGGGACCCAGGCCATGGCTCCCAGACTCCCCGCGCCTCCATGGACTCCTCTGCCCATTAGTCCCGCCTTCATCCACACCAGTCCAAATGGGGCACCTCGATCCCACACGAGCCAGCCCTTCTGAGGCACCCCCTATTGTACCCCCCACCCCCAGTCCTGCTGAGTACTCGCCTTCCTAAGCCACAACCAGGTCACGAGACCCCAGCGCCACTGCCCCCAGGGCCCCACCGGGAATGTGCCCTCAAGCCTGTTCCTGCGCAGACCCTGGACGGTTTCCGCGGAGTCTGCCTCTTGCATGCCCCTCCTGGGCTCAGACCCGGTGGGAGACTATGGTGAGACCGTGACATGTCCTCCCTGTGGACACAAGGGCCAGGCCCTTGAGAGAGTCGTCCTCACTCCTCTCCATGAGGGAGCAGGCCCAGTGCACGGAGAGCGGCGCCCCAAGCACAGGCCTGGACCCCAGCACACAGTGAAGACAGGCGTGCACCCCGCTCCTGGCGTCACGTGTGCAGTCCGCGGGTGACTTTTCCCAGATTTTCTCCTCCGGACCTTCTTGCCCTTGTCTCTCCACATGCGTGGCTCCTGCTCGTGTACCGACAACGCTGGCGGGAGGGCGGGCAGGCTGGAATTTCCCACAGATCCGACTCTCAAAACACGAAGGGAAAAAGCCCTCATCTTCCTGGAGACAACGCCTTCTCCCGGAACAAGCGACCGCCGCTGAGTCCTGCGCTCTAGTCCCCAAAGTGCAAGCCCTGCTGCAGCCCAGCCCTCCAGGTCCCCGAAGAAACAGCGCCTGCACTTCCCTCCTGGAAGTCTAAAACCCGCTCGAGAGAGAACCCCCAGCTGAAAGCCCCCTCCGCTCGGAGGCCCCCACGAGGCAGCCTACAGGGCCGTGCGGCAGCGAGGCCCACACACGGCCTTCACTCTGTCCATCCCACCGCGCCGGCCTTCACAGGTTCCTGCCCTGCGCCATGCCTGGTGCTGAGGACACTGAGGCAGGGGCGGGCTGGGACCACACCGCACAGTGTGGCCACAGGACGCAGAGACCTGCGACACCGCAGGCACCAGAAGGGTTCACGGTGCAGACCAGGCATGTTGGGAAGCACCTGCAGCCAAAAGGGCTAGACCAGGAGCGCCCCGGGGCGGGGGGGTGCGGACTCCTGCTTTGACTCAGGTCACCATCTGAGGGTCGCGAGATCGACTGAGCCCTGTGTCAGGCTCTGACGGCCGGGAGTCTGCTGGAGACTCTCCTTCCGCCCTGCCCCACCCCTGCTCCACATGGTCCCTCCGTCTCTCAAATAAATAAACATTACAAAAAAAAACCGGCCTGCACAGAGCCCCTAAGTGCCAGTGCGCACCATCAGGAGCCTGGGCCTCAGGGGCTGGGCTTTATTCTGGGAACCCAGCACCCACGGAGAGGGCGGCCCAGATGCGTGGAGCGGAGAAGCCGCCGCCAGAAGCAGTGAGGGCCTCTGGGGCTTGCGACGGGCTGAAGCGAAGCCGTGCTGCACTCACGGGGCCACCACCGCGAGGCCGGTTGAGACGGCACCTAACCCCCACCGAGCCGACAGGGGCCGGCCCACCCAGCCCTCGGTGGGCTGCCGGGCTCTGGCTCTCCCCTGCCATGGACGCCTGAACCGGCTGCTCCAAGTCACCCCGCGGCAGGATCTGGACGCCAGTGCCCAAAGCCATCTCCGCGTCCTCACCACCCGCCTCCGGACGCTCACCTGGCTCCTGCCAACACGCGGGACACCCCACCTGCACTGACGGACAGCGGGATGCCTCGGGGCTGGGACAGCTGGGACGGGGCGGGACGAGCCCGGCCGTCGCAGGTGATCCCGAGCCACAGGGGCGCACAGCTCTCTCACCGCCCAGGGCCCTGAGGGAACTCGCTCTCCCTCCCTGCGTTCCTCACCCCGGTCCGCCCCTCCGGATGCCGGCGGTCAGGACTCGGGCACGACACGCACGACCTCGGAACACGGTCCAAGCGCTCCCTGCTCCCCGCGGGCTGCGGTGCCGTCGGAGGGCGCGAACACACCGGCGCTCGGAGGCACTCCGGCCGGAGGACGAAAGACGAGCCGCTCGCCGACGCCCCCGCGCCCCGCTCGCGCCCAGCCTGCGGGTGCTCGAGGGTCCAGGGCAGCGCCACGGACCCAGAGGGGCCGTCATGCCCCGCAGGAGCTGGGTAGGGGCGGGGCAGCCGAGGAGCAGAGAAGGGCGAGGGCGCGCGGGGGCGGGAACCGGGAGGCCGGGCGCGCCCCGCGAGCGCAGGGCCGGGTCCCTGCCCCAGGTCAGCAGCCCCGCCGGGGGCCGGGTCAGGGGCGCGGGGCGCACGGGCCGGCCGGCGGCCTCCGGGCGGCCGCGCCAGGCGGCGGGGGGCGTGCGGCGCGCTGCCCCCGGGCCGCGACCCCCCGCGCACCCCGGCCGGAGCCGCCGTGGACGCCCGCGGGCGTTCGCGAACTTTCCTGCGCCCGCGGCGCTGCGACTTTCGGTTTCCGGGCGGCGCGGCTCCGAGAAACCCCCTCGGGCCCGCGGGGCGGCGACCCTGCGCGCCCGCCCCGACTCTCCGGCGCCGCGCGCGCGCGCCGCCCCGGCCCCGCCGCCCCCGCGACCCGCCGCCCCCGCGACCCGCGACCCGGGACCCGCGACCCGCGACCCCCGACCCCTACAGCGCCACTCACCAACGGTCGCCGCGCGCCCGGAACTGCGCGCCCGCCCAGCTGCCGCCGCCGCTGCGGACCCGCCCCCCGCGCCCGCCTGACTGACGGGCGCGGGGGCCTACCGGGAGCGCCCAGCGAGCCGCAGCAGGCGCCGATTGGCCAGGTCTCGCCCCCGCCCTCCGCCTCGGCCCGCCCACCCGACGGACTGACGCCAGACCCTATCAGGAGCGCGCCGGAGGCCGCAGCGGGCGCCGATTGGCTGGAGTCGACGCGACGGGAGCGCTTAAGTCGAGCCCCGGCTCAGTCCGCGCAGTCGTCGGGCTCCTGCGCGCGGCCGTCTGCGGTCCTCGTGCGGTCCTCGCGGTCCTCGTGCGGCGGGAAGCGGGGCTCCTGCGGGGAGCGGGCCTCCTGCCGGCAGCCCTAGTGGGCGCCTCCGCTCCCGAGAGCCTGGCCCGTGGGCGCCGCGGCAGTGCCTGCCCCTCCCCGGAGCGCGGCCCAGCGCAGGCCCCAGCGGGCGTTAGGGGTCGCGGAAGTCCGCGGAGTCCCCGCGCTCGGACGCAGCCCGACGGACCGCGGCTCCCCTGCCCCGAAGTCACGCCGGGACGTTCAAATGCCGCGGAACTGCACCTTCTAACGTGGTTTTAAGTGGGGGGTTACTTGTGCGAATCTTTCCACCAAACGAAGCCGAAAACGCACGACCCAGCGCCCGCAGACCCACGAACCGTGACGGGTCCGAGCGCGGACCCCGTCTCCGCCCCTGCGTGTGTGACCCGCGGCCAGGCTGCTCCGGACCTGCCAGAGGAGACCATCTGCCCCTGAGCACGGTTCTGCTGAGCACCTAAGAGAATCCCGTCTCAGCTCGTACCAGGGCTCGCGGGGGGCAGCTGCTCCCTGCGTTCCTTTTCTTAAAGATTTTTATTTATTTGACAGACAGAGATCACAAGTAGGCGGAGAGCCTGGCAGAGAGAGGAGGAAGCAGGCTCCCCGCGGAGCAGAGAGCCCGATGCGGGGCTCCATCCCAGGACCCTGAGATCATGACCTGAGCTGAGGGCAGAGGCTTTAACCCACTGAGCCACCCAGGCGCCCGGAGGGGAGAGTCTTTACCCCAAGTCACCCGGCACGTTGGGCACCCCCAGTGTGAGGGGATCCTCTGAGCAACGGGAACACTTGGGGAGGGAACAAATGTAAGAACAGGAGTGCCAGGGTGACTCGGTGGTTGAGCGTCTGCCTTCGGCTCGGGTCAGGATCCCAGGGTCCCGGGATGGAGCCCCACCGCGGGCTCTCTGCCTCTCTGCTCGGCGGGGAGTCTGCTTCTCCCTCTCCCTACCACTCCACCTGCTTGTGCCCCCCCAATCCAATAAATAAATTCTTTAAAACAAAATAAACCCAAAAAAGAGGCAGGCTTTGCCGTGTTGTGATGTAAGGGCTCTGCGCTTGGTCCACAAGTGCTGACATGGTGCGTCAACACTACTCGGTCTGGAGTCTGAACGCCCCTTTCCAGACCACGTCCTCAGACTCACCCAATAGGCCGCCCTGCCTCTGTCTGAACTCGGGCGGCGGCTCCACAAACTTCGGGGCTGAGTTTGCCACAAGCACCTCCCCAGACCGACTTACAGGTTCCGTGAGGTTTCATCCAAATCCCGTAACTAACTGAGCTCCTCCCAGCATCTGGGACGCCAAGGCTGTCCCGGGAACCCACCCGCAGCTGGGAAGGAAATGGTTCTTGTTACGAAGAGGAGGTTCTCCAGCAGCAGCGTCCCTCCCCGCCCCTTCCTTCAGGGCAAAATCAGGAAGCCGTCGCCTACCTTCTGCGGTGGCTCCCAGAAAGTGTCAGACCCTGCTCTTCCAGGATCGGGGACCGTGTGGCCACCTCGGCCTGGCCCCGAGTCCAGAAGAAATTTCTCTGGCAAAGTTCCGGCCTCCTGGTCCGGCTGCCGCTTGTAGACCTCAGCGCCTGCAGGGCTGGGCGGATCTTAAAGGACCTGCCAGTGGTTTCAGCAGGAAAATTGCTCTTTGACTTTGCTGTTTCCAAGGATTTTCACACACACACATGTTAAAAAATTGGATTCTGACGGCAGGCCTCTGAGGCACGCAGAGCTGATAACGGGAGAGGACGCCCCAGCCTAGCCCAGACTGGGAAGTGGCGCACCCGCCCCCACGCCCGCTCAGCCAGGGTGACACCTCGGTCCTGGCTGGCTGGAAAGCGGTGACTCACTCTGATCGTCAGGCAGCTCAGGGGATTCCCACTCAGGTTCCTTCCTGCCAAAAAGAAAGCAAAACTCCACCCAAGGCAGCTGCAGTGGGAGGGCCTGGGGAGGGCCTGGGGCAGCCCCAGCAGACTGGGAGCGCCCACCTCGTGCTCCCACTGCCCCCTGAAGGCTGGGGTCCAGAGGCAACAGAGGGCCGCTATCCTGGGCCTCAGTGCCCCCCGCTCCGAGAGAGGCATGGACCTGGCTGCACGTTGGGGTCCACACTGTGGCGGACACCGGGCCTGCGGCCTCCCACACCAGCTCTGCCTCAGGCCCGATGGCTCTCGAGGGCCGGCAGTCCGCCCCCACCCCCTCTGTTTCCCCTTCCCAGAGGGTCACCTGTGCCCCAGCGAGGCTTCCCAGTGCCTGCTGCCCCTCCTCTCCCACCAGGGCATGGCCACCCCGTTCAGAGGCCTCTCCTCTTATCCCGCAGGCAGCCGCTGGCACACAGCCCGAGGCAGGAAGGCGGACCCTCTGCCTCGCTCAGGACCCGGACACGGGATGCCCCTCATGTGCCCAGTTGTGTCCCCGCAGGAGGGACCCGGCTCGGCAGAGTTCGCCCCGCGGACGGGCTCGCTCAGCCCCCGCAGCCCGGCTCCAGACCTAGCCGCCCAGCCCTCTGCTCGGCTCACTTCTCACATCTGTGAAGGTGCGCCCCGGCCCGCGGCTTCCGAAGGAAGCTGGTTTTGCTCTCGCTGTTGGGGGGGGCTCCCCCCGCCCACAAAGTGCACAGCCACCGCGGGAGAGCCAGCCCTCCCCCAGGGCAACCCCCTCAAAAAGGAGAAACACAC
Organism: Meles meles; assembly: GCF_922984935.1. Classification (NCBI taxonomy): domain Eukaryota; kingdom Metazoa; phylum Chordata; class Mammalia; order Carnivora; family Mustelidae; genus Meles; species Meles meles. The sequence goes on from NC_060076.1 coordinate 928,214, forward strand.
AAGGCGCTTAGTCTCTGTGGCTGACTTGTCAGCAGCCAGTGCTGGGACAGACTCGTCCTGGGGGCGTCCCAGAACTGCAGTGAGGAGGATGCCAGCCTCCCCCGCCAAAGGTGTCTTGAAGGGCCAGCCCGGAGCCGGCCCCCAGCCGTGGGAGCCTGTGCTGAGCGCTGCTGGTGGAGAGCCATGGTGGTGACCAACACGCGCGGGACACAGCGTCCTCTGCCGGCAGACATGGACCACCGTCTCCGTGGCCGTTCGTCCTGTGTGCACTTGGAGAGATGAGCAGAAAGTCCTAACAGTGGTGAGAACAGAAGAGGAAGGGACATGTTCACTACACACACACCCCCGGTGTTATAACTGATTGAAAGACATTTGTGTTTTAAGCAACAGAAGCTCACTTCAGAAGCTCTGGAAAACACAGGAAAATACCATGAAGAAAGCAAAGATCACCCCAAATTCCCCCACCCAGAAGCAGCTCGTTCCCTACTCCATTTAACACCCTCCTCCCTTCAGCCAACCTCAGAAGGTAAATGCCGCATCACACCCCAAAGCCAAAGGCCCAGGCGACCACGTCACGTGCAGAATTTAAAAATGCCCAGGCTCAGGGCAGCTGGGGGGCTCAGTCGGCGGAGCATGTGACTCTCCATCTTGGGGTTGTGCGTTTGAGACCCACGTTGGGTGTAGAGATACCTAAAGAAAAATGCCCAGGCCGTCCCTAGCCTCTGCCCACCAGGCAGACCTGGCCCCAGGGCCTTTGCACCAGCCAGACCCTCGTGGACCAGCTCCCTGCCTCTCCCAGGTACTTGGCATCCGCCTGGGGCTTCTGGAGGTCCCCGGGTCTCCAGAGAAAGATGAGTCTCTCCCCTGGCGGCCTTGTGCTACCGGCTGGACGGAGGGCAGGTCCCAGGGGCCACCTGCGGCGCCAGGCCGCACTGCCCCGGGCCTCGCCTCCTCGCCCCGCCCACACGGGCGCCGCCGCGGGTCTGCGCTCGCCGCCTGCCGGCCTCCGCGGAAACTGCCGCCGGGCCCGGAGCCCCGCGCACCTGCTCCCCGCGGGGGCTTTGCGGGCACCGCCTCGCTTCACACCCGCCAGCCGTGCGTGCGCAGCTTCTCTCACGCCCGGACCCGCCAAGGGGATCGCCTGGCCAAGGCCCCCGGTGTCTGGGAGGCTCCAAGGGTCCCTCCGGGCCTCTGTCCGCCCTGCCACGCGGGCTCGCCTGCACCCCCGCCCGCCCCGCCCGCCCCCCCGCCGGCCCTCCTTGCTTCCCGGACCCAGGACACAGCCCTCAGCATCCCCGCTCCGGCCCGCGGCCTCCCTTCTCTCCGGGGACCCTCCCGCTGCCCCGCCGCCCCATCGCCGCGGTCCTCGGGCGGAGCCCGACTGCGGCCGAAGCGAGTCGCTCCCCGGTGCCCCGTCCCATGGCCCGTGCTCCCTCCGGGGGTGACGACCCTGCCGTCTCCCGCCCACGGGCCTCCCCAGTCCTCACCGACGGGGATGGACGGGTCCTTCTCAGCGCCCCTCCACCACCAGGCGTGTTCAGGGAGGACAGTGGCCGGAAGACAAAGCAGTAAAAATGTGCTTTGTCTGAACTTCACATACACGATCGTGCCAGCAAAAAAGAAAGCAAATACAGTCAACAGAGGGTATAAAAAAGGAAAAAATGATGGATTAAAACTTTCTTTACTTTGTTGTATTTTCTCAAAAACAAGGGAATACTTATACCAACACCTAAATTTTTCCACAGTAGTGAGCGTTAGGGCCCGGTCTCTGTTTTTGAGGCTCAACGTCTGCAAATTTGACAACGGTTTTGTCGTGATCGATCCTTTTCTCCGTGTCACGTTCAGTACACAGCCAGCCAGCCACGTGTGCCATCGATTTCTGCCCATCGTTGGTCAAAGGACACTTTTCATTAAACTTAATTCTGGTAATTTCCTGCAAAGCCACGGATTAGGGATAACCTTATGAAAGATACACCTGGCGGGGGGCCGAGACGCTGCTTCCACTGCCTTCTAGAAACTGGGCTTCCACCCATGTCTGTAAACACAGCCAGTCCTCCGGGCTTTCAGACATCTCGGCAGCAGGAAGGTCACTCAGACACTGTCACCGCATGGATGTGGTCTCTCTCTCTCTCTCTTTTTTTTAAAGATTTTATTTATTTATTTGACAGACAGAGATCACAAGTAGGCAGAGAGGCAGGCGGGGGGGTGGGGGGGAAGCAGGCTCCCTGCCAAGCAGAGAGCCCGATGTGGGGCTCGATCCCAGGACCCTGAGATCATGACCTGAGCTGAAAGCAGAGGCTTTGTCCCACTGAGCCACCCTGGTGCCCTTTTTTTAAAAAAAATTCTTATTTTTTTTTTAAAGATTTTATTTGAGACAGAGCAAGAGCGAGCAAGAGAGAGCACAAGTAGGGGGAGGGGCAGAGGAAGAGAGAGAAGCAGGCTCCTCGCTGAGCAAGGGTTCGATCTCAGGACCCCTGGATCATGACCTGAGCCAAAGGCAGATGCTTCACCGACTGAGCCACCTGTCCCTGAAAGGGAATTTAAAAACAGAAACAAGAACGTTAGGGTCTCAGTGACAGACTGTAACATCTTAGCAACAGGGGTTCCTGGGAGTGGAAGCTGACAAGAGAGAAGATGTCATAAAAAAAAAAAAAAAAAAAGCACAAGAAAATATCCCGAAGTCAAAGGGCATTATTTTCCAAACTCAGAAGGCCCAAAGTGCTGAGCAAATGATTGGGGTAGAAAACCACATCATGAAATTCTACCCCTATTCATAAGAGCTAATGAGGGAAGCAGCTGGTGCCCATGGGTGGACAGATGAACAGAACGAGGACTGTGCAGGCAATGCAAGTGTCCCCCACAGAAAGGAAGGAGGGTCTGACACCTGCTGTAAGACCCGTGAGCCTGGAGGACACTGCTAAGAGCCAGTCACAACAGGGCGAGTACTGTAGCGTTCCACTTGCTGGAGGTTCGTAGACGAGCTGAAACCGCAGAAGGTAGAATGGTGCTTGCCGAGGGCTTGTGGTGGGCTGGGGGGCAGGATGAAAAGTTAGGGAAGGGGGACAGAATTTCAGTTCTACAAAACGAAGTTGATGGATAGGGACAGTTTCTCAACAGCGTAAGCGTATCTGATACTAAGCTGTACGCTCAAAATGGCGAAGACCGTAATTTCGTGTTAAGTGTATTTTACTACAGTAAAAAAAGATATTTTAGAGGGGGAGGGGCTCGCACAAAGGCTGGCCTGCCAGGAGAGGGAATCACAGAAACACTTTAGCGTCTGTCTGGCGCCCTAACCGTGAATAGTCCTTAAATGTGTGAATAATCCTTTCTCCTTGAGGTATGCAGACTCTCACATTCATGACATTTTACTAGACAGTTTTTAGTTGGTAACAGTGCTAGTTTTTCATTAGGAATACAATATTTAAATTTTATCTTAGAAATACAGAAACCGCTCAGTTTTTTGCCTTCCCGAAGGCAGCAGAGTCGCTTGCTCGTCTCCGTGTATGCAGGAAAAGGGGTAAGGCCGGTGGACGGCTTACTGCAGCGACATGGGCAGAGGGTCATTAACGTGCCTGGCGTGGCACCCCTGGAGGGAACACGGATGCCTCCCAGAGCTGGTTCTCGTGACACCTGCTCCAGCTGCAGGCCCGAGGCTACCTGTCCCGGGACGCTGAGGAAGTGGGAAGCACCCAGAGCCAGGAGAGGGTGTGCTCAGGTAAGCATAGGCGTTGGGGGTGGGGTACAGACCCCTGCATCCCCCGTGTCCTGGTCAGAGAGACTGCCACGAGGGCAGAGGCACGGGAAGTCTTTGCAGCCTCAGGCCTGGGATCCAGACCAAGGCTAGATGGCGGCGCCCCGCACAGAGGACACCGAGGTCTGGGTAACCGTTCTCTGGGTCTGAGCCCACCAGGGCAGTTACGACACTACGGAGCTGATGCAACGTCTCCCGCCGAGATCCCAGCAGTGGGTTCTCATGGCCAAATGTCGGTGAAGCTCCTGGACTTATTTTAACCACCATTAGTTAAGACCACGGCCTCTTTCCACGTGGGCTGTTCCTTTATCCTTCTTCCTGGCCGATCACAAGCGCTTTTGGGATCCCACTAGGGCAACCCTGAGTGGGGATGTGCTTAGCTGGCGTTTATGAGATGTTTTATGATGCTCAGTCTTGCCGGCCTTTCCTGGGGCGGGTGGTCTTCTGTGGCTGCCAATTACCCCCTGCACAGCATAAGCCCGTGGACGTGAGGAAGACACAAGACTTGTGGCGTGAGCCAGAAGCGAGTCTGCGAAGCGGGAGCGAGGACTTGGTTCCCCCAACAGCAGGGCAAACCAGCAGCCGGCTCCTCTGGTAAGCGCTTCCGTGACCAGTAGGAACGACGTAATCCACCGGACGCCCTTCTGTCCGGGTGGAGACCGCACTCATCAGACTCCTGTCTGCGCAGCATCATCCTGCAGGAGCGTCTGTGCGCGCCCCAGGGGTCAGCCGCGCCAACATCAGGACCAGCATGGGACACGGATCCTACCAAACGCCTGGGGAGCGTCCGAGCAGTCCTGGTTTTTCACAGGAACAGTTCGGCAGAGTCATGGCGCGGCGTCCAAGAATACAGCCGAAAACGCACGCAAAAGCGTGAAGGAGACGCACTTGTTAACTCACACGAAGGGTATTTCCCCCAGTTCTGTGCTGCCTGTGCTGCGTGCCAGACCGTCCGTCCCTCCGTTACCGCGACGGGCCGTCCACTCTGCAGGGGAAAGGGAGGCGCGCTTCGCAGGTCACGCGAGCTACACACGGAACGAACACCGACTCTTGTAACGAGCCTGTTCCTACGGTTTCCGCGTTTTCAGACGCTCCAAGTGCGCAGGCTCGAGGCCCGCCCCAGCCCCGCAGCGGCTCGGACCCGACGGCAGGGCGCACGCGGGGCGGCCGCACAGAGCACGCACCCTGCGTCCGAGACCGCGACAGCTCCCCGCAGTCCCCTCCGCACCGGCCGCGGCTCCGGGGGTCCCGTCCTCCCGGCGCGCCCCCAGGCACCGGCCCCTCCCACCCGCACCCTCTCCCTTGCGCGGCCGCACCGCACCCCTCCTCCTCCTCCCTTCCCGTACCCGCGCCCCCCTCCCCTCGTAGCCCCGCGCCCCGCCCCCAGGCCCCCGCTCCGCTGCGGGGCTCCCCGCTCCCCCGCCGCCCGCCCGCCCGCGGCCGCCCCTCCGCGCCCCGACAGCGCGCGGCCCCGACGTCTCCCGCCCCACGTCGCGCGCCGCCCGCCGCCCGCGGGGAGGAGCCGGGCGCGGATTGGGCGCGAGCCGCGGGAAGTGCCCGCCCCCCCCGGGCCGCCGGCCAATGGGGAGGCGGGGGCGGGCCCGCGGCCGTCGCCGGAAGCGGCCGAGCGACGAGGGGACGTCGCGTCGCCGGGGCTCGAGCAGCTGCCGCGGAGCCGCCGGACGGACCGCCGGACCTGCCCGCCCGCCATGGCCGAGAGCGACTGGGACACGGTGACGGTGCTGCGCAAGAAGGGCCCCACGGCCGCCCAGGCCAAGTCCAAGCAGGTGCGGCGCCGGGCGGGCCTCGGGACTCAGGGCGGCCGGGCGGAGGACGCGGGGCGGGGCCGGGGTGCGGGGCCGGGGGTGCGGGCGCGGGCGTGGGGCGGGGCGGGGCGGGGCCGGGGACGAGGCTGGGGGGACCAGCCAGGGCCGGGGGTGAGGGCATGGCGCCCGGGATGAGAGGCCGGAGACCGGGGCAGGGAAGATGGCTGGGCGGAGCCGGTGCGCGACAGAGGTCGGGTGGGGGAAAGGGCCAGGGGCCAGGGAGAAGGGGGGCCGGGGCACAGGGCGTGGGAGGACCGGCGGGGTGGTGGGGGCGTGGACCGCTGGACCGGGAGGGCTGTGGGAGGGTCCCCCAGTGTTTGGGGCCAGTGACGCTGCGTGATGGGGAGGCCCAGGTAAGGCCCCAGACCGTGGAGGCTCTGAATGCCGCCAGGGTGGGCTTGTGGCCAGTGACAGCGGGGAGGGGGGTGAACCGGCCGGGGGAGGGGGAGTGCGCCCGGCCGGACTGGGGTGCAGATCCGGGCGGGTCGTGTTGGTGCACCCGGGTCTCCTTCACCAGTGCTTGGCCTGCCCAAGGCTGGCTGTGGAGCGTCACTGAGGCCTGTTTGGGATGCGGGCAGCCCCTGTCCCTGCGCCAAGGTGGCCTAGAGACCCAGGGCACAGGTGGACTCTGCTTCTGGGTCACTGGAATGAAGGTGACAGGCTCTGAGAGGCACAGAAGGTTCCTAGCTTGGCTTCTCCACTCACAGTTCACGTGTGAGTCGGACGCAGGTGCGGAGGGGCTGGTCAGGGCCCCTGCTGAGTTTGTACCCTCGGGGGGCCTTGGGCCTGCACCCGCCTGCCGGGTCTGGGCCAGGACTCACTGCAGCCCCAGGAACTGGCATTCCCTGACCTGCCCTGAGTTGCTCGCTTGTGGGGTCAGAACCAAACCCACTGTCCTTTTTCCCCGAGGAAACGTAGCAGCGCGAGCTAGGAGTCACGTGGACACGTGTTGGAAGCGTCTCTGAACGTGCCTTCCCTGGCTCGGCCCGTGGCCTCTGTGAGGCGTCCCAGTCGTCAGGAAGTACCTCTTCCTAACATTTGGCCGGTGGAGGTCACAAGGTGTTGGTCTTGCTGGCGACGTTTGGGGGCATGGGCCGTGGCTCTCGTGTTAGGAGTCGGAGTGGCCGGGGAGTCTGACACCAGCCAGTTCCGGGCGCCCCTTGCTGCTTCTGCGGGAGCTCTGTCGGCGGCTCGGGCTCGGGGTACCGGAGGGCGGAGGGTTTTGTATGCTGAGCTTGGGCCTTCGAGTCGGCCTCGCTCGTCTGGCTTGGACGGAGCTTCAGGACACGAGCTGCGGGCCAAGCCGCCTGGGCTGCACAGGCCCCGGACATCCACAGCAGACTGACCGGCCCACGGCAGCCGGCGCTGGTGTCTACAGATCGGATTTTGACCGGAAACTGTGTCCGTGTTTTTAGGCCATCTTGGCGGCTCAGAGACGAGGAGAGGATGTGGAGACATCCAAGAAATGTGAGTAGTGTGCTTCCTCACCAAACACGGGGTGCTGTCGGGCGCTCTCCGCACTAGGCATTGGCGCACCCGCCATGCCCCCGGGGTGTCGGAACGGCTGCGGGGGGCTGGAGGTGGGCTGGGGTCTTAGCAGAGCAGCGGTGCTGGGCGTAGTCAGGCGAGAACTCACACCAGGTTCTGCGCCCCGTGCTCTTAAGCCCGTGGGGTTCCCGTGTTTTGATGCCTGGCTTCCCAGGTCCCCGTGGCACAGGCCGCCTGTGGGCCTGCTTCCTGTTCTGAAATGGCTCTGTTGGGGGTTCGTGGCAAACCCTTTGCTGTGCTTTCGCCTCGCGCCGGTGCAGGGGCCGCTGGCCAGAACAGACAGCACTCAATCACCAAGAACACGGCCAAGCTCGACCGGGAGACCGAGGAGCTGCACCACGACCGCGTGACCCTGGAGGTGGGCAAGGTGATCCAGCAGGGCCGGCAGAGCAAGGGGCTGACGCAGAAGGACTTGGCAACGGTGAGCAGGGCCCTTCCTCCCAGGGTGCGGCCGGGCGGGTGGGAGGTCGGTGGTCAGAACGCACCGCCGCATGGCTGGGGGCGGCTTTCAGTGGCCCTTGGCCCTGGGACCCCCTGGGGAAGCTGTCTTGGGCAGCTGTCTTTTCCTCTTGAGTGTGGCATGGCTTCCACCGTGTGCAGACCCTGGGGCCTCTGAGGGCGGGCACCTAGGAAGGCCCTTGGCCCACGTGTTGCCATGGAAGGCGGTGCTCGTGGCGACTCCCTTGGCTGTGTGCTCATTCTGTGACCTGCTCTTGTTGGAATTGTCACGTGCAAAATCCATCTCTTTAGAAAATCAACGAAAAGCCGCAGGTCATCGCAGACTACGAGAGTGGACGGGCCATTCCTAATAACCAGGTTCTGGGCAAAATCGAGAGAGCTATCGGTGAGTGTCCTTGGTCCTTTATCGGTCCCTGCTGCTGCTGCCTGACCAGGTACAGGGCAGCTACGAAGCACAGGAAGGCCCCTGAAGCTGCGGAATTCTCCAGACCCTTAAGAAACTCCTGAGTCTGTTGTCTGAGTGTCGTCGACCCCCCCAACCCTGGCTTTCACGTTTCCTCTATCCCCCTGCTTTGTTGCTGGCCAGCGCCCTTTGGGCCTGTGGATAGAAGGCTCCGTGGCTGCCCTGTGGTGTCAGTGTGGCCCCGAGCACATGGAGCTCCCAGAGCACTGGAGCCCTAGTTCTGGGAGGGGACAGCTGCCCTCTACCCTGGAAGGTTAGCAGGTGCCCGGACTGTGGGCTGAGCCCAGCCAGGACTGGAGGGGGTGGTCCTTGGCCTCCTTGCTCCCTCCCTGGCTCCTTCCTGTGGAGGAGGGGCTGGTGCTCGAAGGGTAGCGTGGGTGCTGCTGCCGCTTTGGGGGCGATGGCCGGGAGCGCTGTGCTGCTGTCCTGCCTCTCGGGTCCTGGAGTGGCCGCCGCGGCGGTGAGTGGGCCAATGGCTCTTTCAGGCCTCAAGCTCCGGGGGAAGGACATCGGGAAGCCGATTGAGAAGGGGCCAAGGGCGAAATGAACACAAAGCCTCGAAATCAGTGCGTTCCGGCTGATCTCGTCTGGCTGGTTCCCCTTGACCACCAGCGCCAGCGTGGGTCTCTTCATGTGGCCGAGCGGAACGCAGGGCGTTAGCCCTGCCCAGGACCTCCCTCTACCCATACCTGCTGTCAAACAAAACCTTGCAAAGTATTGCTTCTCCTGATCTTTTCTCCTTCCCATCCCCAGTGTCTGCCCGGTCTTGGGGTGACTCCCCGGGGAGCTCTGAGTGGGACCACCTCACGCTGGCGGGGGCTGTGGGGTGGGGCGGCCTGATGGGAACCGAAGATGCTGTCTCCAGTCCGGCTGAGAAGCCAATAAACGATTGTCGCCCTTCCTGCTGGTGGAGAGTCCGTGCTGTGTCGTGCGGTCCGCCACGCCTTCAGCACGCCACTCTGGCCCACGGCGTGGGAAGACACGGGTTTCGCGACACGCCGTGTTGGGGGCGGGTGTGTGCCTGAGGACCGTGAAGGTCACTCTGCAGTGCGGTTTCCTTGTCACCCTTTGCTGGGACAGTTTGTGGGCGTTGCCTCGGGGCACCAGACCCGTGTGCTCCTCTGGCTTGGGCTCTCCAGTGGCCTGGGATGGCAAAGCAGGGGAGCCTTCCGGCGGGCAGGAGAGCACCTGGCTGTGAGGGTGCCCGGGGGGACCCTTCCTGGGTTGGAAAGATTCTGCTCCGTTTTATTAGGGAGGGTATGTGGCACACCAGGGGCCCTGACAGCTCAGAGACGGGGGCGGCCGGCCTTCTCAGAGCCCGTGAGGAGGGCAGGAACCTCAGCTTGGCCTGCCAGCGACCTCAGCGGCATCACAGGGCACCGAGTGACCTCTGCTTTGGGACACATTCTGGGGACCACTTCAACTTGACCGTGGGCTGGCGGACCTGGGGACCCTTATGACACAGGACGTTTACCGTGGGACAGCGAACATGGGACCTTTATTTAGAATCGTGGACACAGCAGAGCATTGCCCCCCGACCCAGACGCACTCTGTGCCCCTTATACCCGGTTAAGCGTTTGCTCCTTGGTCTGTCACCTGCACTGGGCGGGGGGGGGTCTCTCCCTGTCCTAAGTCAGATCAGAATCACCCAGCAAGGCGGGGATGAGGCTCGGGTCAGGATCCCATGGGCTGGGCTGGGCCACGGCCACCTGAGTGTTGGGGTGCCTGCCGGGCCTGGGGCAGGGGCTTATCAGGGTCCCACTGTGTCTGTCTCTGGTGCCTCTGGCCCTGGGTCCTGTCTGGTGTGGTCACTGAGTCCCTGAGATGCGTGGGAGGCAACCCCCAAGCACATCCTGTCAGCCGCGGAGCCCTGGGAGCCCTCTTCGCTGCTGACACAGCGGGACGCACGGACCTCAGCCAGTACGCGGGGGCTGCCCGCACAGGCCAGGGCATTTACTGTTGGGGTGAGAGCCATCCCCAGGCACGTGGGTGGCAGTCTCTGTGCAGGGTGACAGCCCGGGGGCTCCAGGGATCCTGGGGGAGAGGCAGGTCTACTCCCTGGCTGGGGCTGCGGTCGGGGGAGGGGTGCTTGTCCGGGGAGCCAGGCTCTGGGTCATCTACTGGGGGTCGGCGAGCGAAGCCGGCAGGGTGACGTGATCCTAGATGGCAGGAGGGAGCCTGTGAGCGGTGGGCCGGGCAGGCCAGGCCAGGAGGACTTCCCCGCAGTCCCCCCCGCCTGCTGGCCTCACCCAGGGGCACCTACCGCATTGAAGACAATGTTGTCAAAGCCCTGGGCCCCGGCTGCTGTCTCGGCCCGGGAGGGGCAGCTCCCCTTTTTCTGCAACCAGCGCCATCCCCCAAGTCCAGTCAGCAGCAGGACAATGAGCAGGAGGAGGGCGCTGCCGACGACGGCTGGCACCTGAGCGGCCAGCGCTGTGTCCCCTGCGGGCCGTGCACGTGAGCCCTGGGCCTCAAGCCCTGCCCATCAGCCCTACCCCGACAGCTGAGGACATGTGGGATGGCCCGTCCTTGAGGCCCCAGCAGGCTGGAGGGGGGCGCCGGGCTGAGGCCAGGGACCTGGCAGGTAGCTGCTCTGTTCAGACCCGCCCCTTTGTCACCGAGAGACAGTAAGAGCTCCACAGCCAGGCTGGTGGCCGTCTCTGGCGTGACGCGACACCTGCTGCAGGGTTGCGCAGCGCCTGCCCCCTCCACGGGAGTGAGGACATGCAGTGCGGGTCCAAGAAGGGGATGTAGACCCGGCTGGGCCCCCGAGCGACCAAGGACCACGGTGGCCCAGCCCAGAAGGGGAGGAGACGGGTGCCTGCGGGGCTTGGTTACTGTGGAGTCTTTCTTCAGCTCAGATGGTGCTCTCACCTGGCTCGCCCTCCCTGCTCGGGGAGTCAGCTTGAAAGTCCCTTCTTGTGTCCCGCCCCCTGCCCACCGGCTCTCTCACGTGAGCCTTCTCTCTTGGCATGTGAATAAACCTTTAAAAAACGGAGTGGACAGTGGGGGAGGGAGGGAATGGTGCGGGGCCCGTCTTGGTGACTTTGCTGGCCTCTCGGGCCGGAAGCCGGGCCACTGGCAGCCACGTGGGCCATGTGCTGCTGTGCCCGATGGGGGCCCCGAGCGCGAGCAGAGTGGGCGGACCTGGGCAGGGCTCACCTTGGCTGGATGTGGGCCGCCGGCAGGGCTGCCCGGCCAGATACTCCACGTCGTCCAGGGCGATGGGCCCCAGGGCCGGCTGGCCGCTTAGCGTGGCTTCAAACACGATCTGACCGGGCGGGAGAAGGGGTTGCGTGGGCTAGAGGAGGCCGGCCCTGCCGGAGGCCTCTGGGATCTCCAGGCTCAAGGGCCGCCAGGCCTCACCTGGAACTCCTCGGCACTGACCACCTCCACGTGGCCTTCCAGCCACTGGTGCCGCCGCTGTGCGCCGGCGCTCCACACGGCCAGCTGGCCCCGCTCGCTGTTCAGGATCACCCTCAGCTCCCCCTTGTCTGCAGGCGGGGGTCAGGCAGGTCAGGGCTGCTCCTGGCCCCGGCTCTTCCTGCCGCCCAGGCGCCGGAGGCCCAGCCACACTCACAGAAGTGCTCCGGAAAACCCACGTGGTACCAGAATCGGAGGCAGGAGGCCTTGGTGGCAGGCAGAGGCTGGCTGCGCAGCCAGGCGGCCCGGCCCCCTGGGCCCAGCACGCCGGTTTCAAAGAGAACAAAGTGGCCTGGAAACGAGAGAGGGCAGGGCTCGGGGCTGCCTGACGGGATGGAGTGCACGCACGACCTACGGGAGCCGTGACGGGAGCCTAGACGGGCGAGGCTCGGTGGCCCACGGTGGGGTGGGGCGTGTGCCTCTGGCCGTGTGTGGGGTTCTGGGGCCCCTCCCCCGGCTCAGACCCACCTGCTTCTGTGCCCAGAGTGTGGTCCACGGGGGGCTGGGGGTACTGGGAAGGTGTGGCCCCGCTGCTCCAGTCCCAGCTAAACCCTCCCAGGCTGGGCCGGGGCAGATGGCTCCAGCCGCACAGGCCAACCTCGAAGTCACAGGAAGCTGCGAGAGAGCTGGGCAGGTCAGCAGGGCTGCCCCGTTTCCCCTCTCTGGTCCAGGGCCGGGCCAGGTGTCTTGGGGTTGGCATGGAGCCGGTGTGGGGGCCAGGTGGGGTGGGCTCCCACCTGGCAGGGGGCAGGGCCCGTCCTGGAGCAGCAGGTCGTCTAGTGCGATGTAGGACCGTTCCACACCAGCGGCGACCGCCTCAAATACCACCTGCACGGGCACAGGGTGGGGTCGCCTCGCGGGGTCTGGACCGCCCTCGAAGGGGAGAAGGCCCCCTGCCTCCCACACTCACCTTCCAGGCTCTCTCAGCCTGCACGTCCACACTTCCCAAGCGCCAGGCAAAGCCCCCGTGGGCACTGAGGCTGAGCACCTGCTGCCTCCCGGCCTCCTCCACGTGGACCTGCAGGGTGCCTGCCGCAGCACACGGCCAGCCTGGTCAGCAGCCGCCACAAGGAACAGCCCCTCGGGGGCTCCCAGGCAGCCCCTGCCGCCCCTCACCTGGGTTTCTGAGGCTCAGGTGGTACCAGAAGGTCAGGCAGGCGGGCTGGGTCAGAGGCCGGTGCACCTCTGAGGTCAGGGAGGCCACGTGGCCACGGGGCAGGGCGTGTGGGCTCGTGTCCACCACCATGTAGTGTCCTGGGAGGTGCCAAGGTCAGCCCGCGTCTGACTCCCCCTGGGCACCCCCGACCCCCGCCACGTACCCTGAGCTGTCTCTGTGGTGTGGTCGGTGCGGGGGCCCCAGGAGGCACGGCCCGTGGCATTGGTCTGTCGTGTCCAGAGGCCTTGGCCGCTGCTGGAGAAGCCACAGGCCGAGTCCTCAAAGGAGCACCACCTGGAGGCCCAGCAGGGCCCCGGCCGCACGGCCACGTCGTCCAGCGCCATGGTCCCGTGGTAGCCGTCTCGGAGGCCCTGGAACAGCAGCTGGGGGCCAGGGGCGTCAGCGGCTGGGGGCTTGCCCGGCCTCCCCGCCCCCCCAGGCGTGGGGCCTCACTTGGTACTTGGCGCCGGAGCCCGCCTGGTGGTGCAGGGTGGCCCAGGCCTGGTGCCAGCAGTTGCCGTGGGTGCCGCTCCGCGACCACAGGAGGGTTTCTGCCTCTCCGTCCCGCCTCACTGCTAGGCGCAGTGTCCCTAGACGCAGGGGAGGGTAGGAGAGGGCCAGAGCCCGGCTCCTGGGGGCTTCCTGCCTCTCCTCCAGGGCTCTGGAAAGGCAGAACCGGGAGCCCTCACCCAGCCCCAGGGTCACTCACCGATCTGGGGTCCGTGGAGGTGGTACCAGAAGGAGAGACACTCTTGGGTGGCTGCTGGGGCCTGGGGCTGGGTGAGCAGGTGGGCCCCGGGGCCCCGGGCCGGGGGGTCCGTGGGATCCAGGAGCAAGAAGTAGCCTGCCGTGGGGACACCGGGCTGAGCTGCAAAGACGCCAGCTTCCGGGATGGGCTTGGCCAGGGTGGGTGCGCTGCCGTCCACCCGCCCCCTGACTCTGAGAGCTGCTCCCAGGCCTGGGTGCCCCCACCCTACCTTGGCCCGTGGTGTGGTCGTATCCAGGCCCACGGCTCTGGATTCGGCGCCAGTGGGCATCTGTGAGGTGGCCGGAGTGCCAGCCGCAAGTGTCCCGCTCGAAGTTACAGGAGACCTCTGGGGGGGACGGGGGGTCAGCACAGCCCAGCGCCGCTAGGCCCCCCCCGTGTCCTGACGGGGTGGGGGCTCCCAGGGGTCTGTCTGGGTGGTCTGCGTGGGAGGCCCCTGGGGAGGGACTGGGACCTGAGTCCTTCTCAGTGGCCATCACGGGGCTGCAGTCCTCCAAGGTCACATCGTCCACTGCAGCACCCTGCTGGCCAGGGCCGTCCAAGTCCACCAGGCTGACGAACTCCAGCTGCGTCAGGAGCACAAGGGAGGGGGCTGTTAGGTCAGGCCTGGCTCGGTGAGCACCGCCCCCCCGCCCCAGGCTGTCCTCCTCACCCGGAAAGGCCGGCGGCGCGCCCCGATGAGGACCGTGGCCGCCTTCCAGCCCCTGCTGCTGCTTGGGGCCTGCCACACCAGCTCCCGGCTGCTGCCCTCCACCACGACCAGGGCCAGGAAGCCTGGGCGAGGGGGTCCTGCTGGATCCACCCGGCCCGCCCCCCGCCCCCCTCCCGCAGGGTGCACTGGGGAGCTCTCGCCAGCCCCCGCTTGGTACCTTGGGGGTCACTGTGGAAATAGTAAGCCATGCGGAGCTCACAGCGGGGACCCGTGGGGCCCAAGGGAGGTGTGAGGACCCGGGCCTCTGGCGTCAGTTGTCCCCAGGCCCTCTGCAAGGACAGGAAGTGCCCTGAGGAAGAGCGAGGCTGCTCAGAGCCAGTTCCTGCCAGGGACCCCCACCGCAGACACGGTCCCTAGTGCGAAGAGGCAGAGTAAGGACCCCTATGGGGGCACAGTCCGTGGGCCTCGGGCCTCACCCACAGCAGCTCCACCGCCGTCCGCGCGGGGGCCTCCACTCTCCTGGGCCTGGAGACGCCCCCACTGCAGCCGCCCCACACTGGCGTCCTCCCAGCCCCCGGCCGCAGGGGGCTCGAAGTCGGTGGTGCCTGGAACAGCAGCCCCGCTGAGCGAGAGGGTGCGGAGGAAGACGGGCCCCGCCGCCCGCCCCCGGGGGACGCCCCTCACCGCATTCCTGCTCGTCCTCGCCCCCCTCGCACTGGGGCTGGAAGTCGCAGAGCTGCTCCGGGGGGACGCACAGGTCCCCACACGAAAGATGTCCTGGCTCGCAGAAGTCCCGGGGCAGCAGGCTGGACAGCTGGGGCCCAGGGGCCGGGGCCCAGAGCCCAGGGGGCGGGCCGGACATGTCTGTGGGGGCAAATCAGGGGTCAGGCGGGCAGGAGTGGCGCTCCTGCTGGGGAGGGAGGGGCTCCCAGGCCCACCTGGGACTGGCTGGCAGTGCTCCGACAGGATGAGGTCATCCAGGCTCACCACGCCGCCGGGGCCGGTGTGCCCAGTGAGCAGTATCTGAGGGCATGAGGGGCGACTCAGGGCACACCCCAGCACCCTCTGTCCTCCCCAGCTCTGCTCCCTCCGGCCCACCCCCGCCTTGTACTTTCCATGTCACTGGACACCATCTCCGGTCACCGCCCTCCCGCAGCCCCGCGAGAGGGGCTGTGATCGTGACGGTTCCTTCCCTGGAGGGTGACCTGATAAGCAGACCGGCCGTCTGCTGCGGCAGCCCAGAGGGACCCCGGCCAGCACCCTGCCCCCCGAGCTCCCCTGCTCGAGCTCCGTGGGCCCTCCGGACCTCCCATGTGCCCACCCGCCCCCCCCCCCCCAGCCTCTGCGCCCTCTGGCCTCACCCGGAAGGGGTGCTGGCTCTGGATGTCCACCCGGTCTCGGACCCAGGCGGCCCCCAGCTCCCCACGGCGCCTGCGCAGCAGGACGGGGCCCTGGGGGGAGCCCGGGCTCTGCGTCTGCAGGAACAGCTGCAGGGAGCCGTCCTCGGACCCGTGCAGGTGGTAATAGAAGATGAGCTGAGAAGAAGCCGGGGATGGTGAGGGAGACCTGCCGGCCCAGGCCCCGGGGACAAGCCACCCTGTGTGCCCTGCCTCACCGAGCAGTTGTGGGCCCCCGACGCTTGGAACTCGGGGCTGGAGAGGACGGCGGGGGCGCTGGGCTCGGCCACGGAGACCAAGAAGGAGCCTGGGGAGAGACAGGTGTGGGCAGGGCCGGCGGGGCTCTGCGAGGTGAGGGCCAGCGCTCCCAGGCGGGCCTCACCCTGCATGCTGTTCCGGCTGTGGTCCCGGCGTGGCCAGGCTGGCTGCCCGGCGCCCGCACTGTGGTTCCGGGCCCAGCCCTCCGAGTGGTTCCACGGGCCCAGGCCCGTCTCAAAGTCGGTGGTGGTGTGGCGGCCTGGAGGACGGGGGCGGGGCGCTCAGGCTGCCAGCGGGGCCCCTCCCCCCCGCCCCCCACATTCTCTGGATGGTCCACAGCAGCCCTCTAGCTCACGGCAGGCGGGCGTGTCCTCGTCTGAGCCGTCCCCACAGTTGTCCTCTCCGTCGCATAACTGATGGGACTCCACACAGGCCATGTTTCCGCACTGGTGATGCCCCAGAGGGCAGTGTGCCTGGGGGGCTGAGATGGGCGAGGGGCAGCCCATCACCCTGACCCCAAACCGTGGGGCCCGGGGCAGTGGGGGGAGAGGATCGAGACCATCCGAGTTGGGTGTGAGCAGGTGAGGGGCCCCTGCTAACACCCTGCCACAACCCCCCCCGGTGTGGGCCCGTGGTGGGGAGCCTTACTGGGCAGCCCACAGCCCCTGAAGACCACATCGTCCAAGGCCACGGTACCCCTGTGGGTCACATTTCGAGTGGCAGAGAAGGTCACCTGAAAAGAGCGGGGTCCTTGGGACTTAAGTCGAGGCTCAGACCCTCCCTGCTGCCCCCAGTGCCCAGACCATGCCCAGCTCACCTGGAAGTCGTCCCGGATACGGCCGGTGGCCACCACCAGCTCCTGCCAGCCTGGGCCCCAGGGCCCGGAGCTCTGCCACAGGGTCAAGGTCTCGGCCCTGTGGGTCAGCTCTAGCCGCAGCTCAGCCACATCTGGAATGGGGGGCGGGGGGTCCCCGGGGCAACTCAGGCCCCAGGGCTGCCCCCAGCCTGCTACCTGGGTCCGGCCCTCGGACACTTGTTCCTCCTGCTGGGTAGCCTCCCGGGCTCTGCAGCAGCCCTCCTTGCCTTCTGGGTGTCTCCCCTCGGGCACCCCCACCCCAGCAGTAGGGGCCCGGGCACCCACCTCCAGAGGCCGCGTGGAACCAGAGCCTCAGCTCACAGGTGGGGGCTGCGTCGTGCAGGACGGGGGAGCGTAGGACTGCTGTGGAGGCCTCTTTTCCGCGATGGGCACCCACAGCCATGTACCAGCCTGGCCCAGCAGAGAGGTCAGGACATGGGGCTGGGAAGGAAGAGGGGAGGGGATGCGTGGAGACCCAGCCCGGCCTCACCAAGGTCCGTGCCGAGCGTGTGGTCTGAGCGAGGCCCCAGAACCTCCAGGGAGGCTCCTGCCCTGTCTCGGAGCCAGCTGTAGCCTGAGGTGCTGATGTCCTGCCAGCCGCACGGGTCCCGCTCGAAGTCGCAGGCGAAGGGGGCGCCCAGGGTGGGCGAG
Organism: Meles meles; assembly: GCF_922984935.1. NCBI lineage: Eukaryota > Metazoa > Chordata > Mammalia > Carnivora > Mustelidae > Meles > Meles meles. Next base: position 945,420 of record NC_060076.1, read on the forward strand.
GCTCCGTGGTAACCTGGAGAGCGGGAGGTTAGTGGCTGCCTGCCAAGGGCCCGCCCGCCCGCCCCCTGCTCGGCCCTGGCTCACCGCAGCGGGTCTCGTCGGAGCAGCCCGGGCAGTCGCACACGAAGTTGCATGTGGCCTCGCGGGGAGCCCTGCAGGTGCTGGGGACCCCGGTCCCGCCGAGGGGCCCAGCTGCCGACAGAGAGACAGCTGGGTGGCCGGGGCAGGGTGGCCCCCAGGCCCAGGCAACCCACGATGCTGTCCACCTGCTCTGGGGCCCGGGGCCAAGAGGTCAGGTAGGGAGAGGGCTGGGTCCTGCCACCTGGGGCTCCCAGTCAGGCCCAGGCAGAGTCCATCTGGCGTGGGGCGATGGGAGCACCGGGCCAAGGGCCCCCAGCAGGGGACAGCGCCTGAGGACAGGAGCTGGGGCAGCTGCCAGGAGGGGCCCCCGCCCTCTCCTCAGCCTCCGTGTGTCTGAGAGAGGTGGACTAGGGTCTTGCCTTGGGACCTATGGACACTGGGGCCAGAGGAAGCAGAATTCTTGCCCCTGTCCTGGCGACTTGGCCTGCCCACTCTCCCCACCAACTTCACCCGGGGCCCCGCACCCCTCCTCCCCTGCAGGCCCGGCACCTGTGCCCGGCCCCGCTTTAGCAGCCAGAGCCGACAACTCACCCACGAGCAGGACCAGGACAGGCAGGAGGCAGCCGGGCAGAGGCATGGCCGGGCCAGCGGGAACAGGCGGTGTGCGCCCTGGGCGACCTGTGGCCCTTTTGCCCGCTTATCTGCCTGTGGCCCCGCGGGCTGACTGTGCGGATGGCAGTGGGGCCCGGGCCCCTTCCGTACCTGCTGCCCGTCGGAGGGCCCCACCCCGCGTGGGTGAGGATGAACATCCGGCTGTAAAAGGGTCCAGGAAAGGGGCCCCTGGCCGAGGTCAGCTCCCACCTGCCTGGCTCCCTCAGACCAAAGGTCGGGCCGCAGTCATTGTGCCCCCTGCCGCCCGGGCCTGCCTGCTGGAGGCCCGGCAGGGGTGGGACAGGCTGCGGCCACATCGCCGACCCTGTCAGGCTCTGAGGTCTCCTGGAGCTCAGAGGGGGGCCCAGCGTGATCTGACTGTGTCCCTGGCCCCAAGCACCCAGGGGCTTCATCCCCCGTAACTCAGTCCACGGCTTCCAGGTGGCTTAGACATGTATAAATGACAGTCACTTATCCGATGACCATTCCGGGCAGTGTGGCTGGGTGCTGCCAGGCAAAGACCCCGGCGTCTGGCCGCCACTGACCACAGTGAGACACCGGAGCTTGTCTCGTCATCGGCGACGTGAGCTCACAACAGCACCTGCCCGGAGCGGCGCCCCGGAGGCTCCCGTGGGCTCACAGAGGGCGTGCACATGTGATGCCCCTGTGCTCACAGGGAGCCGCGGGGACAGGCACGCTCAGCGGTGTCTGGCTCTCCCCTCCCGATACCATATGCGCTTGCCACAGCTGGTCCCCCACCGCCCTGCACGGGGAGGAGGGGAGGCGGTCCCAGGAGGGGGGCTCCCAGCTCCAATTCTGAGGCCTCAGCCATTTATTTGGAGAAGGAGCCGAGCAGGTGCCCTGGGACCTGGTCTTGGAAGGGGTCCTGGGTCACGTCACGCATGACCACCAGCAGCAGGTCAGGCGGAGACACTGACGTCCGCTGGCCCCGAGGGACCGGGTGCTACTTCCTTGCGCAAGGGCTGAGTTCCTCCCAAATGTCCTTGGACAGAGGAGCCACTGTGGAGGCATCAGGCCATAAAGAGGGGTGGCAGTGCAGGGCCCCCTTATCAGACCACAAAGGGCTGAGTGTGCACGGCCACTCCCTGGGGCCCCCGGAGGTGGAGCCCAGTGAGGGGCAGCCCACAGGGGCCCTGTTGTTTCCAGGGCCAGCTCCGGCTCTCTGCCACACACCCCGAAACAGAAAAATCAAGACACACAGCACCTGGGCGACAGCACGGGTAATAACATTTTTAATTCCTGTGGGTGAGGTAAGCGGGGGCACTTGGGCCAGGCTGGTGTCCTGTCCAGGGGGTACAACTGGCCCCTTGGGCAGGAGGCCTCAGTAGCCATCATCGGTCCAGGTGACCTCGTAATCAGGGTATACAGCTTTGATCTTCTCAGTGGAGATGGAGTGTTGGGCACGACCGTAACCCTGGAGAGAGAAGCCAGTGTTACAGACCCATCCTGGCTCTGGGTGTCCATCAACAGCAACACCAAGCAGCCGACTTGGGGGGCATCCCCGGGTGGAGCCAAACACGGCCATCCCTCCCTGCCTGCCCCAGGGAGCTCTCCTGCAGAAAGGTGGCTGCCAAGGTGAGCCAGAGGACTATCCCAGGTGCCAAGACAGTTGGGGTCACCACTGTGGCTTGGAGAAGGAAGTGGGAGAGGATGCTGTGCTTCACCCCAAAACTTGGAGTGCCTCCAAGAGCTGGAGGGCTGTGATGGCCCAGCCAGGCCTCATGTAGGAACAGGACACGGCCCCCGGGGGGGGGCTGAGGGGCAGGCAGGGGCCTCCCTCCCACTCCACGTGGGAAATGGGCAAGCCACCGGAGGGAGGAGTCAGCAGCTGACACAGCCCAGAGACCCCAGCACTGCAGGCCTCCTGGGGGCAGGGCTGTGAGTGCTCGTGAGAGCTGGTCTCCCACGGACCCGGCGTCGGGGCTCACCATGGAGTAGCCGTACACGTGGATCTTCTTGTCCTGGCTGTGGTGGGAGATGCGCCCGCCTCCCAGGCACTCACAACTATAGCCCTTCTTCTGGATCTCGCCCGATACCTTGTCATAGATGTCAGCTGGGACAGGGAAGGCGGCTCAGCACCGGCCGCGGCCCCCGGGCGGCCAGGGCACGGGACACTCGGGCTCGGAGCAGCTTCTTCCCCGGGAGAGCAGCTCCTCCAGGCTGGGACGCCATGAGAGGGAGGAAGACGTGCACCCGGGCAAGAGCGCCGGTGCTAGGAGACAGGGTCGGGCCCCGGCAGCCCGTTGCCCTCCAGGACCCTGACTCCCCTGAGCCAGCTCAGGGTCAGACCCGGCACAGGATCGCCTCTCGCCCTCAGCCCCGCCCCCGAGCCGGCTGGCCCCGCCCCGCCCCGCCCCCGAGCCGGCTGGCCCCGCCCCCTGGCCCGCCCCGAAAACGCTCTCCGGCTCCGCCCTCACCATGGTACTCGGCCCACTTGTAGCCGCGCACGATCTCCTTGCTCTCCCCGGCCTCGGAGGGCGGCGCTGAGTGAACTCGAATCAGCACGTACTTGAAGACGCCGTCGGAATCGATGTCCACGTCGGCGATCTGGGCGAGGTCGGCCGCCGCCATGTTCCCTGCAGGCCGCGGCCCTTCCCCCAGCGAGCCCGGGTTGAGTCATCCCCGAGGAGGCGGGCTCTGGGAGTCCGGGACCAATCGCGCGGGAGCATGCGCGCTGCGGCCCAGAGCCTCAACCAATCGTGCCGCCGACCTGCAGCACGGCCTGGCCAATGGCAATCTAGCTCCTTGCAACTCTGCGGCCACGCGGGTCCCCCTTAAAGGAGAACAGCGAACCGCAGTGGGTGGTGGTCCAACGCGGCCCAGCGGGCAGTTCCTTTCCAGCGGGTCTGGGAGGCGGGGTGGGCGGCGGGCATGGGGGCGGGCTCCTTCACGGGGGTTCGGCGGCCCGTGAGGCCCTGACCTCTTCTCCTCGTCCCCCCACCGTCCATGTCCCAAGGCCTCCCTCCCCCTCCTCCACCGCGTCCCAAGTCCTCCCTCTCCCTCCTCCCGCCGCACCCCAGGCCCTCCCCGTCCCCCCCTCGCGCCCAGCCCGTCCGGGGCCCCCCTCCCGGTCCCACCCACGCCTCCCCTCCCCCAAAGAGCAAGCGCTGCCACATTTGAGTTGTTTTACTTGGTTCGAAAGCGTTCGCCCCTGGACATAATCCCGGTCCAGGGTCACTCCTGGCCAGCCTGCCCTCGGGCGTCGGGCGGAAAGCTGGGGCCCGCGGCGGGCCTGGCAGGCCGCGAAGGCGGGTGGAGCGAGCGGGGCGCGTGGCCGGTGCACACGCGCTGGGCCGAGGCGGGCGCGCGGGCGTTGTGGGGGGATGGGCGGGAGTGCACGAGGCGGGGGCGAGAGCCGGGAACAGAGGTGTGGGGGCGCTCGCGATTCAATTGATGGTCTCTTCTGGCCGCGACGGGGAGTGCTGGGAGCTCCGGGAGGGCTGTTGCGAGGCCCGGGACTACGGTCACTCGCCCTTACGGAGCCAGGGCGATGGGCGCTGCCGGAGCCGGAGCAGGAGCCGGGTCTCCAGCCTCGCGCCTCCAGCGCAGGGCATAGGGCGAGGCCAGAGCAAGCGCGAGGGGCGGTCGGTGTGGCCACACCCCCATCCCTCCGGTGGACCCCGCCCTGGTCAACTAGCTCGGCCGGGCGCCCGCTCCCAACGGGGAACGTCCAATCTTTTTGTCCTCCCTACGTTGGCGGGTCGGGGCCCCTTCTGGTCCGCCTCCGCGGTCCCTCCCGCTCATCCATCCTGTGCGTCTTCTCCCGCCCTCCCACTCTGCCCTGGCACCCACCTAGGAGCCTCCTGTCCGTGTTGGGCAGACAGCCCGACTCACGCCCTGCCAGGACTCAGCTCTGGGCTGGATCCTGCCAGCGCCCGCACCCACGTCCTCTTTCCCCCTCCCCGGGGGTCCCCTCCTCTGTCTTGGTGTCTTGCGCCATGCCTGAAGACCTGCGGGTACCCCTCCATTGCTGCTTGTCCCAAACTCTCCTGCAAGGGCCCACGACAGGGCGGCCGGAGGGCGGGCAGCGCCCCCAATGTGCGCGCTCGGGGTCCCGCCGTGGTCTCTCTAGCCCGGGCTTGAGCCAGCGGGAACGGGCCGTGCAGGGCCCCCACTAGCCTTTTCTGCTCGGGACACGAACACCTCGGGACTAGTCAGGGTGTCCTCCAGAGAGGAACGGCCTCCGAGCAGGACGCACCCCAAAGCACAGGAAACGGGCGGAGGCATGTAAAAGGGACGGGATTAGGCTCTGGTCAACCCGGCCTGGGGAGGTTCCCGGGAGGCATCGTGGGCGTCAGGGAATGGGCTGACCGGATCTCGGCGGTGGGGTCTGCAGTAGTGACCCGTCCTCTTGAAGGCGGGGCCAGGCGGTCCTCAGGCCCACCCCGCCTCCCAGCGGGGAGCACCAAGGGGCCGAGGACCGGCCTCCGGGGAGGCCCCAGGGCTAGCTGGGGGAGGGGGAGGGCAAGGCGGGGCCTGTGACCTCCAAAGGGAGGGGTCTGGGCGGAGCTTGTGGCGAACAGGTGGAAGACTGGCGGGGAGCACGGCCCGGCCTTGAGCGGCTGGGCGGGGCTCCCGGTGGGCTGGGCGGGGTCTGAGTAGGCAGCGGAGCTCCGGGGCAGGCCCTCGGCGGACTGCGCGGGGCTCGGGGTGGGCCTGGGGCGGACGCGGCGGTCGGTGTCTGAGTAGACCCGAAGCAGCTCGGGGGTGGGCCCCACGCGGACTGGGCGGGGTCGGAGGGGGCGGGCCCCGAGCGGGCGGGGCGGAGCCCGGGCGCGACCCCGCGGCTCACATGATGTCGTCCAGCAGGTTGGCGCTGGCCACCCAGTCCAGCGCGCGTGGCTCGGAGGCGGCCATGATCATGCACATGAAAGGGCGGCCGGTGCGCCGGTCCGTGGGGTAGATGGTGGTGGGCGTGAAGCGCCGGTTGGCCTCGACGAACTCGCAGAGCTGCTCGTAGACGCGCGGGAACTCGTGGCGCAGGAAGACGCCGCGCAGCCGCAGCTCGCGCTGGATGTGGATGAAGGCCACCTCGCGCGCGCGCCGGCCCGCTTCGCCCTCTTGGTCCAGGCCGGCGGTGCCGGGCGGCGGAGTCAGGATCAGCGTCTCCATGTCGGGCTCGCGGCCCCGGGCCGGGGGCGGACGCGCGGGGCTGCCGGCGGCCAGCGCCACCTTGGCGAACTTGCGTACCGTGGGCCCGGGGCTGCGCGGCGCGGGCGCGGGCCGGCCGGAGGCGCCTGGGGGCGCGGCGCCGGGGCCCACGGCCACCGACACGCTGAGCAGGAAGCACTCGGCCGGCTCGTAGAGGCGCCCGGCGGCCGCCAGCTCGCGCGCGTAGCTGCCCAGGGGCGCCGCGTGCGTGGCCAGCTCGCGCAGAGACAGGTAGGTGGGCGACAGCAGCAGCCCCTCGAGGCCGAAGCGCAGGAAGTTGTCTGCGGAGCCCGGGCTCGGGAAGCCCAGGAAGAGCACGCCGCGGCCGCGCGACAGGAAGCCGACGCGCGCGATGCGCGAGAAGGCGCGGTGCACCGGGCCGCTGTCCCGGCAGAACTGCAGCACGTGGCGGCACACGCTGCCCACGCGGCCGTACACGCAGCGCGCCTTGTGCGCGTCCCAGTCCTCGCGGCGGCACAGGCGCGAGCAGTAGTAGGTGTAGCAGCTGTGGCACGACTTGAAGTAGAGGCAGGCGTTGAACATGGTCTCGGTGCGCCGGCAGCGCGCGTTGGAGCACGTCATGAGGTCGTCCTCGTCGGCGCTGGGCTCCGGGGACCCGTCGGCCGCCTGCCCCTGGCCCGCGGGCTCCTCGGCGCTGCCGGCTGACGCCGGGGGCGAGCGCGGCGCCAGCGCGGGGGCCCCGGGGCCCGCGGGCCGAGAGTCCAGCAGGCGGCGCAGGTGGCGGCCCAGGCCGTCGGCCGCGGGGTCGGGGGTCGGGCCCGCGGCGGGCCGGGAGTCGATGACCAGGTCGGTGATGAGCTCGTCCAGCTGCTCGAGGCTGCGCTGGCGGCCACCGGTGGGGCCTTCCGGGGCGGCAGGCGGAGACCGCCGCGGTCGCCCCCCAGGCAGCTCCCAGCCCCTGGCAGTCGGACGCTCGGCGGCGCGCAGGTCGTTGTCGGTGATGGTGATCTCCGGCGTGACGTACCAGTTGCGGCCCAGGCCCTCGCCGGCTCGGCCCTTCTCTGACAGCGACGTCTCGGACAGGGACAGCGCGGCATAGCGTCTGGGCGAGGTGGACAGGTTCACCACGACGGGCGGACGCCGGCCTTCGGGGGATGCGCCTCGAGGCTCCCGTGCCTCGCGCCCCAGCAGGTTCTCGTAGCTGCGGCCACGGCCCAGGGGGTCCTCCCTGCGCGGCCCGGGCGCGAGGATGTTGTCCCAGGAGCGAGAGTAGTGGCGGCTGTCAGTCACCAGCCGGGGCGGGCTGGTGCCGGTGCCGCCGTGCCAAGAGGCCAGCAGCGGGCCAGAGTCCGGGGGAGGCATGACCTGCAGGGTGCGGTAAGGCCGCAGGCCCCAGTCACCCCAGGAGGGGCTGCTGCGTGGGTGCGGGTAAGTCCGAGCCAGGGCGTCGCGGTCGCGGTACCGTCCGAAGTCCTCTGTGTAAAAGGGGCGGAGAGGGGGGTGAGCCCGGGGCTCCTCGGGAGCATAGCGGGGGCCGCAGGGCGGTCCGTAGACTCGCGCGGTCTCCGCATAGTAGGAGCGGGAGGGCGGTTCCTGGACCGGGAAGGGGCGCACTTCCCCCGCATAGTAGCCCGCGCTGCGCCGCGGACTGGGCACAGGGGGCTCCTCGGCCGGGAAGGGCCTGACGTAGTAGCTGTCCAACGGCGGCCCGGGGCTGGCGGGAAAGCCGCCAGGGTGGCCCTCGGGTTCCTCGGTGTAGAAGAACTGGGTGGGGCCCGGCGGCGTGGTGAAGGGCAGGCTTCGGCGCTCCGTGTAGTCCCGGGGCCCAGGCAGCGGACCGTCACAGTACAGCGCCCGCGGGTCCGCGCAGTACGTGTCGCTGGGGGTGGGGGTGCGCGCGAGCGCCATGTGGCGAGGCCCCGGCACGGTGAGGCCGTGGAACTGGGGGGCGGCGCGGGCCCAGGGCGTGGTCTCCGCGGGCCCGCAGGACCGCGAGCCCCGGGCGGTGTGCTGCAACACCGCGTCGTCAGGCTTGATGTCCAGGCGGCAGCGGACGTGGGGTGCGGGCCCGGCGGGCGGCTCCGGGGGCGCGCAGCGGCCGGTGGTGGCGCAGAGGGGCGCCATGCGGCCGGGGCCGCCCCGTTGCGGCTGCAGCTTGATGGGGTGCAGCTCGTTGGCGAGCGCGCGCAGCGCGGGGTACGCAGGCTCCCGGTGTGGCGACGCCTCTGCCCGCGCCGTCCGCTGGGCTTCCCGGCCTCGGCGCGGCAGCACCGGCGGCGAGGCGGGCGCGGGCGCCAGGCCCGGGGGCGCGCGGGGCGCACTCTTGGAGCGGGCGCGGCGCCGGGGCTCGCCGTCGCGGGGCCGGGTGCGCGGCGCCGCAGGCTCTGGGGGCGGCGGCTCTGTGTGGGCCTCCATGGGCGCCCCGTCCAGCGCCTCCAGGAAGTCAAAGCTGCGGCAGTGGCGCTTGTTGAAAGGCGCGGGCGCAGCAGGCGGGCGCTCACATGGCGGGCGCCGCGACTCGGGCCCCGGGGCCGCCACCTTGATGTCTTGGTACACGGTCGACACCAACAGGTCCGGCGGGTCCGTGCGGGTCATCTTAAAAGAGGTCCCCAGGCTGGCGGATGTCGCTTACTCTGCCTTGGGGGGCTTTTGGCCTGGTGGGAGATGCGGGTCAGGGTGTCCCCTCTGCAACCCAGGCCAGGTTCACCCCTGCAGTGGCCCCACTTACCTGGGGCGCAGTGGACACAGCAGTCCTGGCTGCCAGCCTTGGCTGAGGCCGCGGGCTCCCGCTCCATGCCGGCGTCAGGAGCACCTGCAGCAGGAACCCAGGTGTCCAGCCGCTCAGGTCCTGCCGCTTGCCCCTGGGCCCCTCCGTTCCGGGCCACTTTCTGCTGGGATGGAGCCGGTCAGCCAGAAAGGCCATGCTGTTGCTGTGGTCCCCGAGCTCCTGCCCCCATATCCCTGGATGGTCCCTCTGCTCTCAGCGGTGACCCTTGGGCAGGTTTGGGTAGAGAGCCCCCTCCTGGGGCAGGAAGGAGGGAGGGGTGCCAGCGGAATGACTGAATGCTCGTGCGAAGCCGTACTTAGATTTCTTCGGAGGAGCTGGCTTCACAAGGCCCCGGTGACTGAAGCCCCTCCTAGTGCCCAGGGCAGAGCAGGCCCTCTGATGGGCCAGGCGAGGGGGAGTCCCGGGGCCCCAGACTAAACTGGCTCTGCACAAAGTCGCTGAGGCTCCCTACTCACTTGCTGGCCAGGTGGGACGTGGAGTCCCTCCCCCAGTTCTGCAATGACTGCTGCGCTGGCGGCGGTCGCCGGAGCCAAACCCTGGGCGTAAGGCCCCTGTGGGCACTGATGTGGGCCCAGCAGGTTCTGACCTGCCCCGCTTGGAACCCTCTGTGTGTGGCCCAGGCCAGAACAATGCGCCACAGAGGGCATACCTGAGCCCGAAAGCCCCCATTCCTTTGCAGAAACCTTCTTTGATCCCCAGTATCTTGGGGTGGTTGAAACCCACCAAGCTTGTTGGGGTTGTCGTGACAAGGACTGGAGAGCCCCCCCCCCCAGCTTTGCAGCCTGTGCACTGCAGCTGGGAAGCCAGGCACCGGCTGCAGGACCACGTGGGGGCGTTAGCCACCAGCCCATGGCCGCCCCTCTTCCCGTGAGCGCACACCACCAGGCCAGGCCGCAAGCCGGGGAAGCAGGGTGGTGGGCGGTAAAGCCCCCCGCCTTCACTGCTTCTCAGGAGAGGGCCCTCTCCACAGCCGCTCAGGAAGGCTCCATGGCAACCTGAGGTCCCTCTGCCCCCGCAGTGGGGGCTGGGCTAGGGTCCACCCTATGCACTGGGCTAATGTTCGTGCTTGGGCCACCGGCCCAGCTGCTGCCCAGGGGGCTGGCCCGGTTGGGTCAGGTCTCTGGCGATGCTGGCGGCCCCCTCCTCACACAAACGGGGAAGCGTGCCCCAGGCTGAGCGAGAGCGAGCAGGGGGCTGGGCGCTCACCTGGCAGGATCTCTGGCCACCAGGTTGACCCTCTGGGTCCCAGGGTGCCAGGGGCTTTCTGCCCGCAGGTCTGCTCTTCTGGGTCAGGGCCACGGGGTGTCGGTGCCTGTCCCATCCCAGCCCTGCGCCCTCCCCTGTTCGGTCCCTGTCCATAGGACTGTCCCCTTCTCACCCCTTTCCATCCTAAGCTCAGAGCCAGGCCGGGATTGGGGGTCCGATGACAGGGCATGACGCTCCGCCCCAGGGAGGTGACAGCCCGGCTCTGCTGCTGCGGGGTGGGGGGGTGGGGGGTGAGGAGCTGGACTGGGTGATGCCCCTCCCCCTGGTCTTGGGGCCGGCGGCCCTTGCGGGGGTCCCAGGCCGAAGGAGCCCCTCCCGCGGCCCTCCCCGCCGCACAGCCCTGCCCCCGCCCTGAGCGCCTCGCGTGGGGACCCGCTGGTGTAGCTCCCGGGCGGGCCCCCATCCTTGCGGGTGCCCCCTGCCCCGTGATAGCGCCCGTGGAGCAGCGGCCGGCGACCCCTTACCTGGGCGCTGCTTCCCCGCCGCGCGCGCCCGGTGGGCTGCGCAGGGCTGCGCCCGCTCCGCCTTCCCCGCTCCGCTCCGCGGCGTCCCCGGCACCGGCAGAAGCTTCCAGGCAGCAGCGCGGAGGCCGCCGGCCGCTCAGTGCTGCCCCCGCTGGTGGCCGGCGGGGCTGCATTTAAAGGGGCCGTGCGGTGGGCCTGGGACCGGTGGGGCCCACCAGCTGTGTGGGTGCCGAGTGCCAGGTGACAAGCTCTCCCTCACGTCCAAGGTGCAGACCTTGGGTCCAACCGGGGTGGCTGCACCCAGGAGCACCCTGCTAGCCCCCACCTCCAGCCGTACCCCCCCCCCCCAGGCTCTGGCTGCGGGCAGCTCCCGGAACACACGCCTCCGCCAAGCCCTTGCAGGAGCAGATGGGCTGCTCCCAGCCCTGCTGGCCTCTGCTCTGCCGAGCCGGAGGTGCCAAACTGGCAGGTACCTGGGGGCCAGATGGGCACGGCAGAGCGAGGCCCACAGCCTCCTGTTTCCAGGATGCTCAGACTCTCCGGGACGAGGGTACACTCCTCGGCTCCCTGGGGGGCAGTGTCTGGGTGAGTGGAGGGTGTCACCGACTTGCACAGGTCTGCACGTGGCCCACTTCCAAGCCACACCGTGACATCCATCCTCTAGCCGCCCAGCCCCTCCCAGACACGATGCCGAGCCAGGACACAGTCTGACTTGGCAGGCGCTGGAATCACGGATGCCCTTGGCTCCTAAGGGTGGGACCTGCCCTGTTGTGGGTCCTTTAGATCCAGGGCCCTGGGCAGGTTCACCTCCTGTCCGTCTGACCCCGCATGGTGAGCAGCCTCCAACAAGCAGGAGGAGTCCTGGGCTGGGGACTAACAGCCCTGAGGGGTCCGCTGGGTGCCTGGCCTCCAGCCGGGACTGCTGTCCCGCATCCATCCTCCAGGGTGCAGAACTGTCTGGACTGAGACGGGAGGCCTGGCTTCGGCGCTCCCCCCACCCCCCCACCTGCATGGTGCTCATGGCGACGGGGGGGTTGGCGGGTGGGGGCTGGGCACCTGGCAGGCGCCGCTGGGCGGAAGGCACCGGGGAGGGTGGCTGGGACAGGACGCGCCTCAGAGCCACACCTGCCCTAGGAGGGCTGGGACAGGTGTGCAAGACAAAGGCTAGGCCGGCCAGTCTGCACGAAGCGAGACACACCTGGGGCCAGGTGGGGAAGGCCTCTGTGGACCCCTCCCCGGGCCTCCTGTCCAGGGACAGCGGCCTCTCCGGGGGAGGCAGGGAACTCGGGACCTTCCCACACACCCGGGGCGACCTGGGGCAGATGGGGCGGGGGCAGGAGCCCCGTACAGGGAGAAGCAACACAGACACACAGTAAAACAGGAGAGCTTTATGGTCGGAGTGGAGCTGAAGGAAAACGAGAGGAAACAGTGTGTGAGGACCTCCCGGCCCGGTCGGCAGCCAGCGCAGGTGCAGGGCCGGCCCCTGGGCCCCGGGGGAGAGCCGACCCCGGAAAGGTGCCAGTGCCGCCCGGCGTCTGCCCCCCATGCCAGAAGGGGCAGGAAGCGGAGCCCACCCACGTGTGGGGGGCTGGGAGAGCGAGTGCAGCGGGCTGGGGGCAAGCAGGAGCCAGGCCAGTGACGAGGCCGCACCCCGCCCTGTAAACAGCCCTGCGGCCTCCTGGGCCTCAGTCCCATCCCTGAGAAGCGCTGGGGGCCGGCTGCCCGCAGAGCCCCGCCCACAGGCCCCCTCCCTGCACGGTGGGCCCCGGCCCCGCAGCCGCCGCCCCCCACTGGCATGGAGTGGGCCTCTTGCCCTCCAAGGGCACCCCAGCAGTCGGTTGGAGGTGCCAGGCCTACAGCTCCTCGTAGTCCCCGCCCCCGCGGAGGTGGCCGCCTGGGGCCGCGCCCCCCAGGAAGGCCTCCAGCTCGTCCACCGCAGTCCTCTCTGGGGCCCTGGGCCGCCGCCGCCGCTCCTGCCTGCCCTCCTCCCTGTCCTTGCTCTTACGCTTGCTCTTCTTCCTCGCGGCCTTTTCTTCCTCCTGGGAAGAGGACACCTCAGGTTGTGGGGACACCAGGGCCCCACACTGCCCAGTGGGCACGTGGGAGGTGGGAAGCAGGGCGCCTACCTCTTTGCCTTTCTTCTTTTTCTTTTTCTTCTCTTTTGTGGGAGGCTTGCCCTCCTTATCTGCAGAGAAAAGACACAGCATGGGCCTGCGACTCCCTGGCTGGCCAGTGGGCAGCGGGGCACGTCCTTGTCACTGGCGCACAGTGGCCAGAAGGCGCCCTGCGACACTGCGGTGGCCCGTGGGGACCAGAGCACACACCTGGTGCAGACACACGTCCGCCCTAGCGCGAGCCCGGCGGGGGCGGGTCCTTCCTTCTCCATTCGGGGGACAAGGAACCTCTGGGACACACCTCATGTGACCCAGCTGGTTGGCCAAAGCTGGGTTCAAGAGTCTCAGGAGTGAGGGTGGGGACGGGGACAGGGAGCCACGCAGCTGCCTGGGGCGACACGGTGCCACGAGCGCTCCGCCGGCCTGCTGACCATGAAACTCCTCCCTGGGCTGGCAGGACTCCCAAGTCCATCCCGCTCGCAGCCACGCTGCCAGGCCACCAAATGCCACCTGTGCAGACACTTGGCCAGGTGCCCCCTGCCGCCCATCCTTCCAGCATGGTCCTGGCACGCACCCCGTGACCCACAACCCCCCGGCCCCGACTACCTTCGTCGCTGATCTCCTTGCGGCCTGTCTCCACCGGTCCCAACCCAAAGAGGTCTGAGTCATTCTTCAGTCTGAAGGAGGGCATGGGGGGCTTGGGGGGTTGGGGTGGCAGGGCGGGACCAGCATCCTCGTCCGTCCCGTCGGAGAGGTCCTCTCGCACTGGGAACTCGTCCTGGAGAAGGAGCAGGCAGGTTGGGTGGCCAGTGTCTTCCAGCGTTGTGACCCCTGTTGGAAGGTGCCTGCATCTCTCAGGCAGGTGACAGGCCACCTTGAGAGCCCTGGACCCCCAACCGGGGTCAGGGTGGCCGGCAGGGTCCGCTGTGACGGCCAGGATGCTGTGGTACCTCCCTGGCGTCACACGCTGATCGGAGGCGCCTGCCCCCAGAAGATGTCGTTGGGCACTTTCTCCTTCCTGCCGTTCCCACCCGAGACTGTCCCCAGGGCATCCGGACCGAGTGCGCCGCACATCCCCTCCTCACCGCTCTCCGCTGAGGGTCTGAGTCGCTCTCGAAGTCAGGGTCATCCATGACGAAGGACAGCATCTGGGCGGCGATGGGCCCCTCAGGGTCACTCTCCGAAGAGGCCGCCTGCTCATCCGTCCCCTGCTGACGCCCCCCGGTGGGGTCCTCGGCGGGGGACTTGCGGACACCCGGTTGGCGGGACTCCACCGCCTTGGGAGCCGTGCCGCTGTGTAGCCTCGCGGCCTTTGTGGAGGGCCTTGGGGACAAGGAAGAGGTCAGGGGGCTCCCGGCTGTGCCTCCCCCACCCCCGGGCTGGATCCCATCCCCATACCGGTTGGTCTCTGGCTCAGGGTGCTTCTGGGGGGCCAGGACAGTGGCCCTGGGGGGCCCTGCCACCTCCTCCCTGGAAGAAGTGACGTTTTCCTTGTGGATGCGGCCTGCGGGCAGCAGCGGCCTGCTGGGTGGCTTATCTTCAACATCCACGTCATCCTGGAAACCTGCCACCAGCGGGTTCCCGCCCGAGGCCTCCCCATCACTGCAGGGCGGGGGGCAGGGTGTCAGAGGTCACTGGGAGGTACAGAGCTCGCAGCTGCCCACCCTGCGCTCCAGACGCCCGGTACCAGAGACACCAGACGCCCTGTCTGTGGCCGGCATGGGCGCTGGCCGAGGGGCAGCCCTACCCTTGGCACTCCACGTTAGTGGGAGGACAACGGGGGCCTGCTGCAAGGGCAGTCTAGGTCTTGGGGGCCCCTCTGCAAAGGAGCCCACTGGTCAGTGGGACAGGCCAGCGAGGGGGGCAGGGGGTACGAGGTGGGGGCCCAGGAAAAGGGACAGCAGGAAGCCACAGTGGGGCTTGCCGTCCTGCCTGATGGTGGGGTGCAGGGCGTGGGTGTGGATGGGCTGGGGTGTTTCCGGTACTGGGGGAGGAGCCTGGGGCTGGGCTCCGTCCCGCTGCTTTGCATTTCTGGAAGGACCCGGGGATGCGGGACTAGCAGATCTGACCTGGCTTCTGCAGGGCCTTGGGGAGCACATGGGGAGGCCCAGGAGCTGGTGAGGGGTGAGCAGTGGAGGCGGGAGGCCCGGCCTGAACCGCCCCGTCTGCCCATCGTCACGGGGAGGCCCGGGGCTTCTGCCAGCGCCCACGCTCTCTCTGCTTCCAGCCCAAGAAGGGGCTGCCCGTGTCACGGGCGCCAGCATGCGGGGTCAGGCCAGCCTCGCTCTCCCGGCTCCCTCTGGGCAGGGGGCTTCAGGGAGCCCTTCCCCCTGAGAGGCTGCCAATCTGGTGGAGCCCGTCCCCTTGGCTCACCCAGGGCTGGAGGTGCGGGGAAGACGGGGGACCTGCCTGGCCTCTGCTCTTACCTGTCACTGTCTTGCAGGACCTTGGCTCTGACTTTCTTCTCGTCCTCCTGGGGGGCTGTGTCATCCAGGAAGCTTCGGTCAAGGCTTTCTTCAGGAACGAAATCCTCCACGTTCTGGACTTTGGCAGGGGCCTCTGTAGCAGGGGCTGGCTCTGGGGACGGGAGGAGCCGGTTCCCATGTGTCCAACGCCCGCCCCCGCCGGGCCCATGCCAGGCGGTACCCCTGGGACTGGGCTGTGGGGCTGCCTGCCCAGGAGGAAGGAGGTCGGCCCCGTTGTGGTTTGCAAGCTCAAGGGACCAGTGAGATAGGGCACGCCACCGCTTGGGCCACCCACACCCCCCCCCAAAAGCTGCTCCTGGGGCACACCTGGGGGCGAAGGGGCTGCTCCGGCTGCTGGCGAGGTCCCGAACAGCCTGGAGATGATGCCGCGCCGCGGGGCAGGGGCTGTGGGCGGCAGTGGAGCCTCTGTGGGGGGTGGGGGGCAGGGGCAGGCCGAGGGGGTGTGGAGGGGCAGCTGCGGGGCTGGCTGGGGCGTGCTGGGGCTGGAGCTCCCTGTGGACACGGCGCCGGGAGGTACCACCGGAGACTGGGAGCCTGAGGATGGGCTCTGCCCGTTGGCTGCCAACGGGGATGCGTGGCCACGGCTGCGCGCCTCCATCATCTCGAGGAAGCTGGGGGGACACAGAGCAGGCAGTGAGCAGTCCGCCTTCCCTGAAGTCTCCTCCTCTGAGATGAGGGAGGCTGTGTCCCGGCCCTCGGGCTCATCGGCCCTCACGCCCGAGCGTCGAGCAGAGGGTCCCATCACGGAAGGCACTGGCGAGTGCCGACAGGCAGGCTTGGCCCCACACCCGCACTCTGGGATCTCCAGCCACCAGCAGCACAGGACCTGCCGTGCTGAGGGCCCCGAAGCCCCAAGACAGGAAGTAACCTGAACCAGGGGCTCCAAATCAGTGGGGCCTCGGACCGTCCGTGGGGGGGGCTTTCCGACGGAAGGTGTACAACAAACAGGTACCCCGTTCACTGCCCGCGCTCCCTGGGGACCAACAAAAGAGGGGGGCCGGCCACCGTGTGCACCCCCAGGTTAGGACTTAGGGGTGGAGTGAGCAGGATGGGCAGGCCGAGGGCGGAGCTCAGCCCTGGCCTAGGTCTTCGGCGGGTCCTGTGTGTTCCAGGAGAGCTCACCGAGACGGCAATGCCAAGCCCTGCTGCGGGGCTGCCTTCCTCTGGCAGCCTGGCCCCAGGGCCGGGTACCCAAGCTCTGGCTCAGCCAGTCAACCCCAGGAGGAGCTCCACAGCAAGGCCGCTGCCCCCCCCACCCCCAGTGTGGGGCTCACCCTGGGACCGGCCAAGCAGCGATTCCCCCAGAACCACTGGCCAGGTCCAGGACCACACATGGATGTGGCTGTGGGGAGACCCAGAGGCCTCTTGCGAGCCCCTGTGGGGATAGACACGTGCTGGGGGAGCTGGCGGGCCCACGACAGCAGCGCGGACAGTGGTGGCACTTAGGTGCTTTCTGGGGGAACTAAACAGAACGGAAGCGCCGGGGCTGAGGGACAGTTCAGGGTCACCCCCTCCTGACACAGCAAAAGCCTCTCCCAGGAGCCGTGGCAGTGGCCACCAGAGCCCCCGGAGTGGGCGGCGGCAGGGCTTGCCTGGGGCTGCTCGTCCCCCCACAGCGGGTGTCTGCAGTGCGCCGGCGTGGCCAGGAACCTCCCTCCCTCCGCTACCTAGGACCGGAAGGTTCCATTCCTACCCCCCACTCGTTAGCACCACCAGCCTCTCCCAAGGTCAAGGAGCTCTCTGAGGACCTACTCTATCCACTGGGGAAACTGACCTCCCAACCACGGCAGCCTGAGTCAGGGAGCATGAGGCCAGTCAGTCTCAGCAGGGCCTCGGGGACACCCATCAGCTTGGAGTCCCTGGGATCTGGTCAGGTCTACTTAAAAAGGCCCCAAGGTGCTCAGTGGGCCTCAGGGAGTACCCGCAGGGGCTGCTGGTCTGCTCCGCTGGGAGGGGGCGCCTCGCACAAGTCCCGCGGCCAGCTCGGAGAGCACGCGCCCTGCTGACCGTGAGTGACGCAGCCCCCCTTCCTGCGCTCCCGCCCCGCCCACCGCCGCATCCAGACTGCAGTGACTCAGGTTTCTCCCAGTGACATGATCCTCTCAGGCTGTCATGTCCACCCAGGAGGGAGGCGCTCGGCGCTGCTGGCTGGCGAGGCCTGAGCTCCAGGCGTCCAGAGGGAGGCCGGCCCTCCCGCAGAGCCCACGGGCAGCCTCGGGGCGCACGCACATTTCGTAGTTCTGGTCCTCCGTCTCCTGCTGCACCGACAACTCCTCCAGCGTGGCGTCCACGTCCAGCTGGTTCGTCTCCAGCTGCCGGAGCAGTGTTTCTCGCTAGAGGACGAAGCAGAGACCCTTTCAGCCTTGTGCCCCACTTGGCCAGCCCTCGATGAATGACCCAGCAGCGAGCGGGCCACTCCCGCAGCTCAGTGTGGCTCCGAGGACAGGGTCAATGACGTGAGCGACGCCCAGAGAGACGGCGCCCCATCCACACACGGTGCCCCCAGAAGCCCATGCGGCTCTGATGGCCTAACACCAGGCTTCCGCCGTGTCCCTGCACACTCTGAGCTCCGGCACATGCCTTTCCACGGGCATCAGCCACACCTGTGACCCACAAGCTGCTCCGCTTTCTCCGGTGACATGCAGTGCTGACTGCCGGGTACATGAAACACGGATGTTTCCCTCGGGATCTGGGTGCCTGTTGCATGTGGATGGGAAGCTCTAGGGATTGGTAAGAGGGACGCGTGCAACACGCATGGGTCCCGAGGGCAAGAGCGGGTGCAGCGGTGGTGGTCAGCACCAAGGAGCCTGCCTGTGCCAGCCTGCCTTCCAGCCGAGACCGCCACCAAGCACCCTGTCTGCGGGGCGCCCGATCCCCTCCAAAGAGAAAAAGACAGGGCAGGAAGACCACCATCTCCCCAGCAGGCCTACACAGCCTGGAGGAGTAGCGGCCACCGGGCCACCGAGGGGCCACACACACACGATGCCACGATGTTGCATGCCCACGTTCCGGTGTGACAAGAAAGGCGGTCTCCTCTGTGCTTTTGCCCCCGAAAGCCCAAGACCTGGTCTCACGTCGGACAAACCCCTGCGATGCCCTCCCAGCCCAGCGCAGACCCAGCCCAACGCTCCCCGTGAGGCGGGGCCAGGCCTGCGACAGCGCACCAACAGTGCTTCCCTGGTTTGGAGAGCAGCGCCGGGGAAGCCCGAGACTGCCAGGAGGGGAAGCGGAGCGAGGGGCCGGGGGGCCCCCGGCACCACCTCTCTATCTCCTCTGTACACCTCGAATCACTCCCCAGAGTCGCATGGCTGCCAGGCTCTGCGCCCGCACGGCCGGGGGGACAACCTGGTGGGCTCCCCCTGCAGCCACATACCACAGGAGCCCAGGAGGCGCCCACGGGGAAGACCGACGGGCACAAGGGCATGACAGCAGGAGTTGGTGCGGGCCCAAGTCACCCACACATCTCCGGTTCCTGCCTTGTGGGCCAGAAATGGCCCGAAAGGGGCATCTAAGGGATCCCTGGGTCTCAGGCTGGCCTGGCCGAGGGGAGGGGGTGGAGCGGGCCATCCAGGGCTGCCAGCACCAGAGGGGTCCCGCGGAAGCCCGCGCTGCCCGCTCCGCCTGACGCTCACCTGAAGTTGCAGAAATGGGATATTGAAGAATTTGTGAAGATACTTTAGGCCGAAGCTGTTCTTCATGGAGGACTCGGCATAGCGGAAGTACGAGGAGCCTGGAGGCCTGTTTGCAAAAGGAACACGTGGCTTGAGGCAGAGGCGGCTAGTGGTGGGCAGAAGGGCGCAGTCCCTCCGGGCCAAGGGCCACACCTGGACCAGGCTGCTCCTGATGCCGGCACCGCCCCCCGCCACAGGCTAAAGTCAGCACCCCCGCGGCCCCAGGGCCCACACCTGAGGGCCCAGCAGGCGACACCCAGCCTGGACTTGTGCAGAGGCAGGGGCCTCCCTGTATCAGCCCAACCCCTGGCACCCCCTGCCCCCGCAGGCCTGCCGGGTGCCAGGAAGCCAGCCGCCAACACTTGGTTCTGCTGTCCTTGGTCCCAGGTCCTCCTGCTGGACCCTCAGTGCCCACAGCATGGCTCCCAGCCCAGGGCCACTGGAGCTGGGCAGGCAGGGGTGCATCCCCCGCGTGGGCTGCCCCACCCACCTGTCCAGGTTGTCGATAAAGTCACGCACGTCATCAGGCAGGATGACTCGGTGCTCGCCCATGTCGCGATAGTTCCCCAGCACACACACTGGCACGTGGGTCGGCACCTTGGGAAGCTCCCGCAGGATGTAGTTGAAGGTCCTTAGAAGGCACAGGCAAGGAGAGACCTCCTTAGCGTCAGCCTCAAGACCCACACCCCACTGTGTTGCATGTCCTGGGCCCAGGACCCCGGGTGCCTGGAGCACGAGGGCCGAATGCCCATGCCCTCTAAAACAGGCCTTGCTCCTGCTGTTTTCTCTCCAGTTCCCTTCCTGCAGGGGTCCCTGAGGCAAGGGGTCTTTGCACCCTCCCTGTGGGACACGGCTGCAGCCCGCGGGGCTCTCCGAGGGGTGCCTTTGCTGAGCCACAGCCTTGCTCTCCAGGACCGGGCTCCCAGACGGCGTGCGAGGGAGTGAGTGCCGTGTCTCCGACCTGGAGGCTGCCACGGGCGCTGCAGACTCGCACACCCAGGCAGCAAACTGGACTATTTCGGACTCACGCGCCTCCCTGCGAGTGTTAACAAAGGGCCAGGGCTCTCAGCCCTCTGGCCCTGTCTCTACCCTTTCTTCTGCCCCACAGGGCCCAGCAGCTCAGGCCTTGTTTTGGCCGGCACTGTCCCCTGCAAATGCCAGCCGACCCAGGAGGGGGTCGGGGGGCGTCAGCGGAGCTGCTGTCCTCGGCCACAGCGTAGACAGAGGGCACTACCTGTGTGGAGTGTGCTGCCGGTCACGGTCCTGGCCTCCAGGCTCCCTCTGGCCCAGCATCTGAGCGCCAAGCCGGAGCGGGGGCCTGGGTCCGCCCTCGATTCTCCAGGCTGGTACCTGCTGCTCCTCCCTGCAGCCCCCGCGGGCCTCCCAGCGGGCACCCCCGTGCCGGCCTCCACTAGCCGTGTCTGTAGCAGACTGCACGCAGGAAAAGCCACCTCCGGTCCCTAGGCCGGAGGGACACTGTGGCGAAGCCAGGAGAGCAGCCCGGCTGCCTCTCGCACGGGCATGTCTGCGCCACCGGGACCGCCCCAGCCCGCCCCACACGTTTCTGACGCACTGCCTGCCGCCACCGCAGGGCCTCTCCTGCATGCGCTACCGGGCGCCCCACGACAGGAGGCACCCAGGTGTGCGTCCCTGCGCGCCAGGAGGGCTGGGGGGGCCCTGTCGGGTCCCCGTGCATGAACGTATTCCACACAGAGCCAGCAGTAAGACCCCAGGGCTCCGAAGACCGAAGTCTGAGCGTGGAGCGTCCCGGGGAAAACCTGGCTGGATTCCCACCAGCGACACAGCGCAGCATCTGCCGGCAGGACCGAGTGTGTGACGGGACGTGGACTACATCCGCAAGAACCATCAACATTTAAACCAGTGGCAACAGAGTGAAGGCCCCACAGGCCGTTCCCACAAAGGCTGCCGTCCGTTCCTCCCGCGTTCTGTAGGACACCTGTTCCGGCGGCGCATCCCAGAGCGTCCACAGGGCAGGCCTGACTGTTCCTGGACAGGCCTGCGGGAAGGCTGGCCCTGGGCGGCCGTCGGGATGGGGCTCCTGGTGCTGTCTGCCTGCAGTGTCCCCTCCCCACCCTGCAGGATCGGCTCCCCTGCCTTGCTTCTGGGAGGCGGGAGCGCTGGTGCCAGGCAGGCCTGGGGAATCAAGTGTCCCCGTCTGTCCTGGGAGACGGCACTTCGCGCGTGTCATGCTACCTGTGTGACTCCACAAGGAGGGGCCCCTTGGGAGCTGGCACTGGGCTGCCCCCTCATTCCTCCTTGCAGCTTGCTCTGTCGTCTTTTGCTGGGATCTTAGCTCTGCGTCCCCTCGAAGAACGTCAGGGATGTCTTAGGGAACCCCAAACAAATGGCCCCTTCATTTTGCCAAATGTTGCATGGTACTTTCAGGAAGGGCTCTGGGGCTGTGGAAGGTGCGCACCCCCCTCCCGCCCCTGTGCTGTCCCAGCCCCGCCCTCCACATGCTCCCCCTCTGTGCTCATGGACATGCCCGGAGACGGCCAGGCGTGGCTTCCACGTGGCTGAGCCGCTGGTGTGCACGGTGCGCACGGGCAGCCGGGAGTTACCCGGCACTGGCACGGATCCTGGTGTCACTACAAGCAGCCGGCAGCAGGGCGGCCCTCTGGGCGGCGTGGCACTATGGGCCTCGAGGGCTGTTTCCAGCCGTGCCCCCTTACCACTGCTTGGTGATGTCGAACATCATGACCACGCCATTACAGTTCTTGTACACATCCAGGAACTCGGCGTCCAGGGCCATCTCGGACTCTGCCTAGGGACGGGACAAACCGGCATGAGACGGTGCTCGGAGCAGGCTGCCACAGCTTGGAGCCCTATCTCCTGGGAAGGCTGAAAAGCACAGTCTGAAAGGTGACAGCTATTTTCATTTTGGCAAAAAATACGTAAAGGAGATCATCGAGAGTTGCGGTCAGAAAATAGCCTAGGAGGGTCTGCAGCAGTGAAGAGCCCAGACTCGGGGCCACAGCAACTCTGCCCCTGACCTGGGCTTTCTCCACCAGCCTACAGCATCCTCCTCCTGAGCCTCAGGAGCCTTCCAGCACTCAGAGGGACAAGAGCGCTGGAGCAGCCGCCACCCCACTGCGACATGCGCATCCAGACCGGGGGGGGGGGGGGGGAGGCGCAGCAGAGAACCTTCTAGAGCACCCGGACAGGTGTGGCTGCCGTGTGGTGGGAGCAGCAGGGTGTCCCAGAAAGGGCCAGACAGACCTGGGCCAGGCAGTCAGTCAACGTCCCTGCCCTAAAGGGGAGCGAGGAGGCTGCCCACCACCCCGAGACTGTGCACGGGCAGGACGACCCAGAGAGCGGGGTCCTTGGAAAACAACGGGAAAGCCCCCCTGGAACGGAAGGGGTGCCCATCTGCCTCAGACTTCGTGTTGGGGTGGCGGCTGCCGGCAGAGCTCATTCAGAGCCACTCATGCCCGTGTGCCTGGGGCTGCAGAACTGGGCCGTGCACCTAAATACCTCCCAGGTGAAACTCATCATGGGGCCTGGCAGGTGTCCCCACTGACAACTCCGGCAAGCCCAGCCATCCCAAAGGACACCTGTGGGCTACACAGGGCCCCATGAGGAGTGAGAGTCCTGGGGCGGTCCCAACCCTCACCTGGAATGGTGGGCCCCATGGGGGCAGGGGACGCAGCTTACCCACCTCCTGGGGGTCGTTCTCCACCTTCAAGCCATCCCCTCGCCTCCTGGACTTCCCTTGTTAGAAGACAGACGGCAGTTACGGGGGGAATCGTAGCCCCAGGGTACACTTCTCCCCGCTGTCCCGCTGCCAGCTCCAGCAGGCACCGTACTCGTCTGATGGGGCGCCCCGGCCACACAGTGGGTGCCGGAGCAGCCCTGCTGGTGGAGGAGGGGGCCACAGCCCCACCGCGACCCCCGGAGAGAGGCCCTGACGGGTTCCAACAGCTCAGCGGGGTGCTCAGTGAGCCGGCCCAGATTCAAACGCGGGCACTTCCCTCGCTGGCACAGGCTAGCCCAGCCCAGTCCCCCAGGTGCTGCCTGTGGGGCCACAGAGGCTCCCTGGGCTGGGCTGAGGCCCTGGGCAGCTCTAGTGGCTCCTGAGGATAAAGGGCTCCAAACCCTGTGCTCCCTGCCCTTGGGCTCTGAGGTATTTCCAAGCGGGGAGGAAGGGCAGTCTGTCACCTTGGGAATTCCAGGGTCCCTCAGTCTGAGGAACAGCTGGGCAAAGCAAGAAAGCCCTCCCCTCCCCCCAACCACTGCGTTAGTTTCTGACCCTCCCAGCCTTCTGGGGCCGTCGCAGGTCAGCAGCCCCCAGGAGGACACCTGCTCCAGGGCCACAGGGCCCCCCACCATCTCGGGGGGCTACCGCTGCCCGGGCGGCGCAAGGCTGCTCCCCAGGGCCCTCTCTTTCTGGAGAGCCCCCACAAGCAGGTTCTCAAGACTCGCCGGGCCTCGCCTCCGGGCCCCTTTTCCTGCTGTCCACCAGGACTTCAGCCTCGGTGGCCACCAACGCTCAAATACGCCCCCTGCTGCTGTGCGTGGCGCTCAGACCCTGCCCAGCACGAGAACGGCTGGAGCAGTGGAGAGGGGACTAGACGGCTCACCGCCTGCTCACACACAAGCCGGGACCTTCCGCTGCGGTGCCGCCCTGCCCCCGGCCCTCTCCGCGCCTCCGTGGGACACCGTGCGCTGCCAGGCCAAGGGTTCCCACCCCTGCTGCCCTGCATGTGGCGTGCGGGCTTTGTGCCTCCACAGGCACGGAGCGGGCGCACCCATGACCCGTGGGGCGAGCCGCATCTCCGGTGTTCGGCAGGACGCGTCCCAGCAGTGAGGACGGCAGACGCTCACCGGAAGGGGCCCTGTCCCCCAGGTACGGACTCCGCTCTGGACACCTGCATCTCACCCCAACTGATGGAGCTGAGGCCGGGAAGGGGGCCCCCAGGGCTCGGAGGCTTCCCCTCAAACCACAACAGTAACCAGGTCTGGGGCGCGAGGCCCACACAGGCCCCCACGGGCTGAAGGCGTCCTGGTGGCAGCGGCTCCCTTGGCCCCAAGAACTGAAACCCGCCTCCCAAGGGCACGGGAGGGCAGCGGACGGGCACACCTTGCACCAGCAACCACCGTCTCCTTTCTCACTGGAGGACACGCAGCTACGGCAAGCCTCCCAGGTCAGAGGTCAGAGGTCAGAGCACGCTCAGCAGCACACGGGGCCACATGGCACACCGGGGAGGAACACGGGCTCAAGGCCCTAGAGTGAAGAGGGAGTAAGAGGGGCCGAAGGGGACTGCGCCCCTCACCGCCAGGAGCACGCGGGCTTCCCTGTGGGAGCGGAGACACCACAGCCCGAACGGAGCTGTCGGAGGGGCACGCGGCCCCCAGGGGTGGGGGGGGGCTTCGGAAGCCAACAAGCTGGTCCTCGGCTCGGGGGGGGGGGGGCGCCGCGGCCCCCAGCTGTGCCCGGTCCACGCTCCTCTGCCGGGTGCTGCCTCCGTGGGTGGAACACACTTCGGAACGGCATCGGCTGCGGTCCTGACGGCTCGCTACTGAGCGTCCAGCCCCGCCACCGCGGATGCAGGAGGGAGCGGCTCCCAGGCCCAGAGCTCTGACAGCCCCGCGCCGCTCCGGCGAGCGGCCCTTCTGGTCGCACACGCAGCGTCCACAGCTAGTGTGATGGGAACGCAGAGACCTGCGTGCCGGAGACGCCAGGACACGCGCCAACGAAGTGGCCCCGTTCGGGGGGTGGCGGCAAGGAGGGCTTCACGGAGGGAAAAAAACATCAGGAAAAAGGGCTCATGGCGGGATTTACCTTTGTCAACTACGTCCCAGACTTCAACCTTCACGATATCGTCAGTGGCTAAAATAAGGAGAGACATGAAGATTAGTGTCCAACGTGACCTTTGGCTTTCTGGTCACACCTGGGCTCTTAGGGACTGTCCAGGTGTTGCCGTGTGGTCCCACTCTTCCAGCGTGGGTCCACCAGGAGACCTCAGGCTCCTCCCTCAGCACCTTGGCCGAGGACACCCCGCTCCCACGTGCGGCCTTCACATCAGCCGTAGCCTCCCTCCCCGGAGGGCAACAAGGCCCTTCCTGAGCTAGGCTTCTGCTCAGGCTGCACTGAACAGCCCTGGCCTGTCCGCAGCTGACAGTCTCCCAGTTTCCTGCAGGTGTTTCTCGTCCCCAGCCAGGTCTAGCCGCTAGGGTCGCCTCTGCAGGGGCGCCTGGGGAGCAGGCTCCAGGTGCGGGGACAGGCCTCAGTGGGCCTGACTGTGCTCTGGCCTGACTCATCCCGCGACCAGCCCCAGCTCTGTTCACGGGTGTCAGCCCTCCCCAGCCGGCTGCCCAGCACCGAGCTCCCACCGAAGCCTCTGGAGCAGCCGGCTGGGCACAGCCCCTGCTGGGAGGCGGGCACTCTCGCAGGCCGTCGGGACGGCTCACCGCTCGGCTTTCTCAGAACCACCTGTCTTCCCGCGCTCTGCTCACTCTTCACAGGGAGGAGACTCTCAGCCCCTCCTTGGCGGTTCTCTGCCTGGGACGGGTGCCAGGACCCAGGGAGCAGACCCTGTGAACAGCCCGCCCAGGGCATGTGCCACAGCTCCTGGTGGCGGGCCCAAGTGCGAGGACAGTGGGCTCGCCCGTCCCCCCCCGCCGATTCTGAGGGGACAGGTGGAGAACCGCCACGCACCTGTCCCCAAGCTAAGGGCACAAAAGCACGCTGCCGCTATCCCAGCTGCGAAGGGCGCCGGGGGAGCTGCCCTAAGGCTCCGCCAGCCCCGTTGGTGAGCTGGGGTGATGCTGGCCCGTGCAGCTGTCCTGGGATGGGGCCGGGCCGTCACCCAGTGGGAGTCACAACCTCTGCAGGCCCTGTGTCCCGTTCACAACTACATCTTTTTGTCAGTAAAAAGGATGTCTGAAATGGCTCAAAGGACTTTTACTTTCATGGTTCCTGAACTCGCAGAGCAACTGTCTGCCGCCCGTGGGGCTGCAGGACGTAGCACATTCTGTCCATCAGGCGATCTTGCAGAGGGAAAGCCTGCGGCTCAAAGGGACCGCGGGGTCCCTCCTGCTGGTGGGACATGTGTCGGGCCCAGTGCCGGTGGCAGCAGGGAGCACCGGCCTATGGCTCCCCCAGACATCCCCCATGCTAAACCTGAACTCCGTGCCCTTCGGTGGTCTCTAGCACGGAGAGGGGGTGTTTGCCACAGCTCCCGCCGTGGAGGACCCTCCCTCGCCACTTGTCTGCCCGTGCGGAGGGGGGTTTCAGGGCAACCCAAGAGAAGCTCTAGCGAGTGCCCCCATCATAGCGCCTCTGGGCTTGAGGAGGCTCCCTCACATCTACAGGGTTTCCCTGAAGACACGACAGCCGGGGACCCCGCAGCAGGGTCTCCGAGGAGCCAGACCGCGGGAGGACCCGAGAGCCACCCCCCACCGCGCCCCACAGGAGGGGCACCATGCCTGCGCTCCAACCCCGCCTCTCGCCCGCCCCCAACCCACCGCCCGCGCTCACTTTTGTAGCTCCAGTGGATGCTGGTGACCTGGATCTCCTGTGTGGGGATGTACTCCTCCACAAAGTTCTTGCCCTGAAGCCGGTGCCACAACGCGGTCTTGCCGGTGTTCCTGTCCCCACGGATCACGATCTTCACTGAGGGCACAGGACAGATCAGGGAAGCAAATCAGAGTGGCAGAGAACTCGAACTCCAGCAAGGGATGCCACACACGCTTGCTTTTGCACGGAGCGTGGCCTACGTGGCCTGTGAGCAGAGAAGAGCAGGGCACTAGGGCTCAGCTGCTGGGAGACACCCAAGGGCTGGCGGCCCCAGCCCGGGCCTCGGCTCTCCCTCCCTGCTCTGCGGAGGGGGGCCCCAAAGGCATCTCCCCCAGGCTGTGGGGTGACCGAGGCACAGCCCACTCAGACTTTGCACCTGCAGGAAAGTGGTGTCCCCCGGAGCCGGACGTCCTGTGAACTCCTGACTCGCGGGGCCAGGGTCAGGCTGCTGGAGGGGCCAAGGGGCGGCCGACGTTCTCCTGAGGCGGCTCCCTAGATTTCCGTAGCTTGCTCTTAACCTACTTCTGCACAGCCCTGGTATTTTTAGCACAGCTCTGCAGAGCGCCACCATTTTCAAGGCCACACAGCCGGGTTAGAGCACAAAGGAGAATTCAATTTTACTTGCTGTACATATTTATGGAGTGGCCTGGGAGCTGGGTGCACACGCCCGGCGGTGACCAAGCCCACAGGCAGCCGAGTGCGTGGACTCTGGGCAGGTGGGGGCCCAATGCCGCAGCACCGTGCAGGGGTGCGGTCTTCCTGCCAGCTCTGAGATGGCCTGGCATTTGCTATAAGAGTGCCATGGGGGGCGCCTGGGTGGCTCAGTGGGTTAAGCCTCTGCCTTTCACTCAGGTCATGATCCCAGGGTCCTGGGATGGAGCCCCGCATCGGGCTCTCTGCTCAGCAGGGGGCCTGCTTCCTCCTCTCTCTCTCTCCGCCTGCCTCTCTGCCTACTTGTGATCTCTGTCTGTCAAATAAATAAATAAAATTCTTAAAAAAAAAGAGTGCCATGGTCCGGTTTGTTCTAGAAAGACGAAGAGCAGTCGGAATGCCACGGAGAGCCGGCGGGTGGGGGGGCAGGGGTGAGAATGGGAGCGACTCTGATGACCATGGTGGTGGGCTGGACCCCTGGGGAAGGTTCTGGCTTGAGAAGACGTGCAGATGGGCAGCCTGTGGGACGGACTGCCAGGTTCCTGGACCGCCTGGAGCAGCCCTGGATGGGGGATGGCACTTCACGCCCTGGGGCTGGGCGAGGACACTGCGGAGCAGCCCTAGAGCCCTGGTCTGGCCCCCCGGCCATCTGGCCTTTCCCTCCTCGCACCCCCAAGTGCTCCAAAGCCCCTCTGTTCTTGAACACTCAGTACTCTTCGCGCGAGACAATCAGCATCGACCTCCTCAGCCCAGCCCGCGCTCCCCCAGCCCGCGCTCCCCGAGTCCCAGCTTCCGGCTCCGGGACGTGCTCTCAGAAGGTCTCGGGTCAGACCTCGGGGCTGCGCGCCACCCCTGCTCTGTCATGTCCGCACACACAACACAGCCCGCCACTGCCCTCAAGGTCCGGACAATGTACACTCGATTCCAGCCGGAAGCTAGACACCTAGAACCCGGGAGACGGGTCAGGACATGACACGTCTGTGCTGTAAGCGCAGCTGTGGGGAGGTCCCGGGTCCCTGGCGTGAGCCTGAACCCCCTACAGGAAGCATGCCGGTCTAGGGGAGTCCCCTGACGCCGGGGCCTCTGCCCCTCGTTCAGTGAGGATGAGGGGGACAGACCACGAGCAGCTGACCCCCAGGGGGTGGCAGGCTCCTGCGCCCAAGACAACCCTGGCCAGGCTGAGGGCAGGACGAAGCACCAGTCCCCAGACCTTCCTGGGAGCGGCAGGAGCCGCACCTCGGGCTCTCTGCGTACCGCCGGTAGCGCCGTGTTCTCATTTCACGGCTGCAGTTTCTTACCTTTTCTTCGCTTTCCGGAGCAGGCTCCTTTTCAAATCTGCTTGGCCCTTTTGTATAAATTCCTGGTTTTATTTTCAGACCTCTCTTATCTCTCGGACATATCATGCATACTGACTACTTCCACCAAGCAGCGTCCACACAGGACGTGTGAGCCTCCGGCGTACAACACGCTCATCTGTTTATACACACCCTCGGAGGTCCCGGCCCTAAGGGCGGCCACCATCTGCCGCCGCTCGAAGCTGTCACAGTGTTTCGAACTATGTATGGACTTGCCGTTCTGTGAAACCTGACGTCCGCAGAGGCCAAGGTCTGAGGTTCGCTGGGCTTCCTATCTTCTACCGGCAGCTCGCTTTTTCTTGGAACTGTATCTCCGGGGCCCCTTTAAGGTCTGGGTTGAAGCCACGTTCATCACAAGGCCTCTGCCCGGCGTCTGGAGCACTAACAACCTGGCTCATCAGTGGAGCATGTGACTCTTGATTTCAGAGTCGTGGGTTCGAGCCCCATGTTAGGTGTGGAGAGTACTTAAAAATAAAATCTTAAGGGCGTCTGGTGGCTCCGTCGTTAAGCGTCTGCCTTTGGCTCAGGTCTTGATCCCAGAGTCCTGGGATCGAGCCCCGCATCGGGCTCTCTGCTCAGCAGGGAGCTTGCTTCCTCCTCTCTCTCTCTGCCTGCCTCTCTGCCTACTTGTGATCTCTCTCTCTGCCAAATAAATAAATAAAATCTTAAAAAATAAATAAACAAATAAAAATAAAATCCGAACCTCTTCTCATTTTCTGTAAATCACGAATGGGTGTTGAATTTTATCAGATCTATTTCTTGGACCCACTGAGGTTATAATGCTGCTTCTCCTTTAATCCACGGTAAAGCATAGACTATACCATCTCTCCTAACCCTGGCATTCTTGGGGAGTCCTACTTGGTCTCAGTGCAATGATTTGTTATTCATATTCTGATGCTTTTCCAGTGCTCATTTCCTGACCTCTCGCTAGGTGACTAGGTCTGTGCTCACGGACAGGACTGGATGGCTACCCTGCTTCTTGTGTTTTCCTCCTCCGGCCGGCACCAGAGTTTACCACGTGCAGGAAGCAAGCTGAGCGCCCTTGCTTCCACGTTGTCTCAGCTAGAGTGACGCCTGGCTCTCTGAACACTGTTTGTTCCCTCGTGGGGGCGGGGGCAGTGCAGAGGGAGGATGAGAGAGAGAAGCTCAAGCGGACTCCCCACTGAGCACGGGGCCCCGCATGGGGCTCAATCTCACGACCTGAGCCAAAATCACAAGTCAGACGCTGAACCGACTGAGCAACCCAGGCGCCCCGATGTTCTGAAAATATCTAATGATGTGTCTAGCTATGTATGTTTTTAAAAACTCTGGACATGGACCTCTTGGGAGGTCCACGTATTTCATGAATTCTGGAAAATCCCCAGTCTTCATTCCCTCCAATACTGCTCTTCCCCGTTCGCGCTCTTCTGTCTGAAGGCCCCGCCGGGTGTGTGCTGGAATCTGCTTCACTTCTGGGCTTGCGCTCTCTCTTCCAGCACCAACTCTCCCCTTAGTCTGGTTACCGTGCTGCCTCACCTGCTTGCTGACTTCCATTTTCACGACCATGGTTTTCACTCCTAGAGGTTCTCTTTGGTTCTTTTTCAAACATGACTTGTCTGTTCACAGAATCTTGATATAATCTTAAAGCTATTTCCTTCTTACCCTGGAAAAGCTCTCTTATCCTGAAATCAACCTTTCAAAAGGTTTCTTAGTGAAGGAGTGCTTAAGTCTGTTTGTAAATTCTAGTGCTGAGAACCACCTGGCCAGGACTCTGGCGGTCCCAGTGTCTGGAGGCTTTCTCTGTGAGTGAGGAAAGCTGGCCTGAGCGAGGGCACTCCTGACCAGTTCCATCAGGGCTGGTACTTCCTCACTTGAGAAGTTGCCCCAGTTAAGGCTTCTTCACCAAACAGGGCGAAGAAATTGTGTCCAGTGACGGTAGAAAGGACAGACCAGGTCAGGTAACACTCTTCCACTTTGAATGCAAGGAACTTTCAAACTATGACTATGGTCCAGGGCTCCACTCAGGTTTTGATGCTAAATTTGATGTGTACGCTGGGCGCCTGCACGTGACCGGAGGCACGTCTCGGCATCAGACCATTTATTTATTTATTTATTTTTATTTTTTTAAAGGTTTTATTTATTTGACAGACAGAGATCACAGGCAGGCAGAGAGGCAGGCAGAGAGAGAGGTGGAAGCAGGCTCCCTGCTGAGCAGAGAGCCCGATGCGGGGCTCGATCCCAGGACCCTGGGATCACGACCTGAGCTGAAGGCAGAGGCTTTAACCCACTGAGCCACCCAGGCGCCCCGGCATCAGACCATTTAAAAGGAGACGACTTGTCTGCCCCAAGAGAACAAGGATCTGGAAGAAACAGCATCTACACTTGGACGTCTTCAGCTCTTTCCTATAAAAATCCTGCATCTATAGTTCTCAGATTGCTGGTTTCTCCCTCCTAAGTAAGCTATTTTGGAAAATAAACAAAGTCTATCAGAAAGTTTCAAAGCTGCATATTGTCCAACTACAGAGACACCCTCCCTCTAATGTAACTTCTCTCCATCTCACCCCCTTTCTGGGAGTCCTAGGGAATCACAGCCTGTCCCCCAAGCTACCGGAGACTGGGTTTACTTCTCTGGGATAAGTCTACTGCGCACCCCCCACCCTTCTTTGACCACCCAAGGCTAGGCGATGTGCCTCTCGGGGAGTGCTTTCCAGAAGGTGAAAAGTTCAGTTTCCAGTCCCGATTCCACAAGACTAGGATCAAGTTTAAAACAAGACCCTAAGTAATAAAAGTGAATGAGGGACTCCGAATGTAGATGCTACCGGTTTGCACACACGAGTATTCTGACGTGCCATTCTCTTCTCTGGACGTGAAATACATGCAGAACTGTGAGGCGACTACAACTACAACGACCTCTCTTCTAAACCCGCACAGAGGTCCTCCTAATTAGTTTCCTCCTGTTGTGCAGTCAAATGCTCTACCACTGAGCTACACCCCCACTCGTGTTGTGCATTACTGACTAAATAGGTCACCGCAGGACCAAAACTCCCCTTAAAGTCGCAAAGGGAGGGGCAGGGAGGAGTCCAAAGTCTGGTAGCAACGTATGGAAATACTTGAAAGGGGACAATTTAAACGCCGAGAACAACATAAAAAGGTTTTAAATAACGCTAGGAAAGGACAGCGAGAAGGAAAAACTTGAAAGAGGTCAAGAGAACGGTTAGCGTCCAGGAGCTACACAGTTTGCATAATTTATAACAGGCCTGGAAACGTCCTGGGCTCTGGGGGCAGCTGAAAATAACTGCTCCCTCCCTCAGGGGAAGAAAAGTCTCCTACAGTACGTAAGAGTCCTTCTGCCTTCTGGAGCTTTATCCAAATATATCCCCTACAAATGCTCCCAAAACAGGGGAGGGGGTGGGGCAGGCGTGTGTGGCGCAGGCGACATTCCCTTCAAACCGAACAGAAGTCTACGAGGAAAACCCCATCGCTCACACCACCGGGGCCGGCTGGATCTCGGGGCTCCGGGGCAGGCTGTCACGTGGTTCTGCGACGGGGCGCGCCCCCACCCCCTCAAGCGTCACAGACCACAGAGCGCTCCCCACGTTATGTAAGAATCGCCGTTAGGTGAGGTTGTCCGGGCCAATCAGGGCCCCGCAGGGCGCACCGGGAGCCGCCTGGACGCACCGCACGGTGCAAACGAAGCGCACAGATTGCTCACCGCGCCGCTGCTCCTCGGAGTGACCCCGCGGCCCGAGGGGAACGCCACGGCCCGAGGCGCCCGCCCTCCACCCCTGGGGTCCTGCAGGACCTCGTCTCCGGCCCGGCATCAACTCCCGACCCCACGTGAAGGCCCCTAGAGTACCCGCCACAGGTAAGAGCGCGGCAGGTCCTCACCGCAGACGAACAGGGCCTGCCACGGCCACCCGCAGACCGCGAGGCCCCGGGGGCGCGACACGGCCCCCCGTGCTTCCGGGTCCGGGCCGCGACCTGGTCTCCGCCAAGGCCCAGTCGCGGAGCCCGGGCCTGCGGACCCCGCGGGGCAGCGCCCTCCCCGCCCGAGCCCTCGGGCCGCACTTCCCACGTCCCCCTGGCAGGAAGCCCGCGCGCCGGCCTGCACTCACTGTTGTACTGCACGCCCTTGGCGAAGCGCCTCTGCAGCGCCTGGTTCATGGACTGCAGCCCGGCGGGGATATTCTTGTCGCGGCCCGGAGCCTGCTCCGACCCCACCAGCTTCTTGAGCGCGGAGAACATCTTCCCGCTCCCACGTTCGAGCCCGGCGCGGCCCGCGAGCTCAGCGGCGGCGGCGGCGGCGGCGGCCCGGCGCAGATCGCACCATGTCCTGGGTCCCGGCGGCCGGGCGCCTGCCTCGAGGGCGGCTCAGGGGCTCAGCCGCGGCGGTTCCGCTCCGGCCCCAGCGACCCCCCGGCGCGGCCACCCTTCGCCTGTCAGAACCGCCATCTTGGCGCTGGCTCGACGAGGCGCGCGGCTACGGGGCGCCGCGAGGGCCAAGAGGGCGCGCGCATGCGCGGTGACACGCGAGTGGTGCACTCTCGGCGCTAAGGAGCGCTGCGAGCGCCCGGGCCGGCGGCGGCGCGAGGGCGCGCGCATGCGCGGGCGGCGGTGGGCGCGAGCCGCGTGGGCCGGCCGGTCCTCCGAGCCGTCCCCCCGCTTTCGGGGTGGGCCTGACTCCGTCCGCGTCCTCGCGGGGCCCACCCCGACTCTCGCCCTCAACCGCGGGCCCACCCCCAGTATCCCACCGTTCCGCCCGCTGCCCAGCGTGACCCCCCTTCCGCGGCCGCCCGGTGGGAGCCGCCAGCCTCCTGGAAGAAGGTTTATTCGTGTAACGACGAGCCGCGCGGGCGGGGCACGGGCTACTTCTTCTTCTTCCTGGCCGCCTTGAGCCGGCCGTCCAGCAGCCGCCGGGCCTGCCGCTTGATCTCGGCGCGGGAGGGCACGTAGCTGTGGTCCACGTCCGCGAACTGGAAGGTGTCTGGAAAGGAGGGCGAGGAGGAGCGCGCCGGCCTCCCGGGGCCACGCGCCCGCCTCCCGGGGCCACGCGCCCGCCTCCCGGGGCCACGCGCCCGCCTCCCGGGGCCACGCGCCCGCCTCCCGGGGCCACGCGCCCGCCTCCCGGGGCCACGCGCCGGCCACTTTTTCGTAATTCCTCTCTTCGGGCGCGCTGGCCTCTGGGGCCTCACGGGCTTGGGGACAGAGGCTGCCGTTCTTACCCAGGCGGAAGGCCGGGCGCTGGCAAACCCTCCGATTCAGAGCCCACTCCCCCGCCCCTTTCCTTTTGTTAGAGCCTTCATCGGACAGCGATCACGCACACGCACACGCAGGCAGGGCAGGCAGGGCAGGCAGGGGCAGGCAGGGGCGGGTGAAGCAGGCTCCCCGCCCCCACAGAGCCAGGACCCTGAGATCGTGACCTGAGCCGAAGGCAGAGGCTTAACCCACTGAGCCACCCAGGCGCCCCTCCCAACCCCCTTCCTCATCAAACTCTCACACCAAGCGGATATTCTCCCGCTAACTCAACACAGGGTCGGGCAGCAGGCAACTGGGAACAGCCCCTG
Organism: Meles meles; assembly: GCF_922984935.1. Classification (NCBI taxonomy): domain Eukaryota; kingdom Metazoa; phylum Chordata; class Mammalia; order Carnivora; family Mustelidae; genus Meles; species Meles meles. The sequence continues at coordinate 979,163 of NC_060076.1, forward strand.
CCCCCCAAGCCCCAGCATTGCTCAGACGGCCCCTCGGAAGCTCTCTGCCCTGTCCTCCACCCGCTCCTTCCTGCAGAAACTCTAAGAAAGGCTCTGGCCTAGGCCGTTCCCTCACTCCTCTCTGGACTCCCCAAAGGCAGTGATGCTCCCACATGTCAGGAAATGTTACAGATTCTCCTTTCAATGGCACCAGCCTCTCTGTGTCCTCACTAAGTCTCTTCCCTAAATTATAATCCCGTGGGTGCGGGGGACACACTCTCTCTGTCCTTGTGCCACTGCACCCCCCCCCCCCCCGGGGCCCTGTGCCTCCAGGCTGGTCCGGTCAGATGGAGCCATCTGCCACTCATTCCTCCCTTCTTCCCCGTGGCTGGGCAGCCCCGAGGCTGTACCTATCATGTCGTCCTCCGGGTCCTCAAAGCTGATCCTGGTGTTGTGCTTCTCCTTCAGAGTCGAAGTCTCCAGGGTATCCCTCACCTTTGTGTCAACCTGCAGGGCACAGGCGATGGTCAGTCCAGGGAACGGGGGCCGTGTGGGCACGCCCGGCCTCCGGCTACCTCCTCGGTGATGGACAACGTCTGCACTCTGTCGGCCAGGTAGAGCAGCTTTGCTTCGCAGTACGCCAGCTTGCCGAACATGTCGAGGCTGTCGGAGAGCGCCACTTCCTTCTGTGGGCCGGGAGGAGGGTCCCGTCTCTCCTCTGGCTTCTCCCAGGGACTCTGCGGACAGCTCCACCCCCCGACCCCCACAGCGGGTACCTGGGCTGTGGGCAGGGCAATGCCGATCAGCCGGATGAAGAGGTTGTCGATGCCTGTCTGGACGGTCAGCAGCAGTCTCTGGCTCCTGGTCATGCTGGAGTAGGCCTGCTGGAGTCTGTCCTCCTCGTCCCTCAGCATGTCCTTCATTCTCTTCTCCACGGACTTGAAGCTGTTGAGGATGGTGGCACAGATTCCAGGCCAAGGCGCCCCGAGCCGGGTTCTGTGCTAAATTCAGGGGCTCCGGAGTTCGGATGTGGGCGTGTGGCGCCCCTTGGCTGGGGTCCCCCAGCCCACTTGCCAGGCCCCCACTGACTCGTCAGCAGTGGGCGCTCTCGGCTCAGAGCTGGACCCAGCGCACACGGGCTGTTCGCGAGGGCCCCGTCGGGAGCCCCGGGGGCCTGGCGCGCTACCTGGCGGAGGCGGGCGTCTCGCGGAACTTCAGTATCGCCTGCTCCACTTCCAGCTTCTTCATCAAAGCCTCCAGCTTCGCCCGCCGCCCCTCACAGTCCTCCGTCTGCAGCTCCAGGTTCTCCGCGGTGTTCCTCTGAGCCAGGAACCGGCCAGCAATGTCCTGGTGGGGCCAGCGTGGGGACAAGCCGGTGTGGGCCCGGTGGATACAAGCCCCCCCCCCCCCAGACCGGGACTGGTTTCTTCCGGGCGCCTCCCCATGGTTGGGATGGCAGTGACTGTGGCCAGGCAGTGGGCACAGTGCTCTCTGCGGGTCAGCGCGTGGGACCTGCACCGCAAGCCGAGAGGGCAGACGGCCCAAGGCAGGGACGAGGAGACGCCCCTCAAAGACTGCCGCGCTTGGAGCCACTTGTCCGAGGATGGACAAGCTCACGTCAGGGCCGAGGACGTGAACTAAGGCTTACTGACCATAAACCTGCATCAGGTTAAACGGAAGGGCCGGGCAGAGGCGGCCTCTCGTGGGGTCCTAGGGGTTTGGGAAGGGATGGAATTGTGGGTGGGGGGTCTCGGCACTTGGATCCTCGAATCCCAGCAGGCTCCGTGCGAGCAGCCCTTGGCACGTGACTCGGGTACGCTGGCGCGCTCTCCACTCTCGGCCGTGGGGGCTGCGGCTCCGCGTCCCTCCGTTCGGGAGGCTCAGCCAGACCTCGGGCTGGGGCAGGGGCTCCTTGCCTCCCTCCCTCCCTCGCGAGAGCCGGGGAACGGACCCAGAGGTGGGAGCACTGTGCCGCCGTCTTCACTTTCTCCACCAAAGCGGTCACATCCGTCTGGTACTTGATGTCCGCCTTCGAGGTCTCTCTTTTCCTCACTGGTCAGAGCAGAGGGAGGGTGGCCAACATGCAGGAAGAGCGGGGGAGCTCGGCTCGAGGCCGTCAGACAGGTCTGTGCACGCCAGAGAGCTGGGCAGTACCCGTCAGACCTGCCTGCACTCTTGCCCCCCCCCCAACTGGCCCTTCCAGAGTGCCCCAGGGCACGCTCCATCCAGAAACAGCCTGGGATGGGGGCTTTGCGGTGCTTCTCAAAGACAGCCCAAGAGTCCAGGGGGCCGGACTTGTCTCTTCTGGGGAAGCACTGGGGGATGGAGCCCTGGGGTGCCAGGGGACAGCAGAGAAGCTGGGGACTTGGCCACATTGGCAGCAAGCCCAAGGCTGTGGGCTGCACTACTGGCACTCAGCCCCTGCAGGTGGAGCCGGGAGAGCCCGAGTCTCCCTCCCCCTGGCCGCTACAGGTGTTCCTGGCCTTACAGAGACCCGACTGGGCAGCCTGAGCCCCTGCTGGCCTGTGGGACCCTGGCTGGGAGCGGCAGAGCGGAGCACTCACCTTTCACGGTCTCTGTACCCATCAGATTGGAGGGGAAGTCCAGGTCCTGCTGGCCCTGGTGGGAAGGGGAGGTTGAGGTGAGCAGCACCATCTGCTGGGGAGCGGCCACCGCCTCCCCCTTCTCATGCTCCAGTGGGGGTCCTGCGGGGACTCACCCGGCGGTACTTCTCGTTGGTCTCCTTCGTGTGGATCTTGTCAATCAACTTTTTCTGCTGATTGAGCCGGTTCTCGCGAGCCCTGCGTTCCTGGATGAAAGTCGCCTCCCCTTGCCGCGTGTTCATCTGGGGACACGGGAGGTGGGGCATGGTCATGTCTCGCCAAGACCCCCGTGGTGTAAGTCCAGCATTCAGTTTCGGTCCCATCTCTCATATCTGGGAATAGCGTTGGAGGCTCTCGGCTGCGCCCGTCTTCCTAAAACGCTCCTGCCTTCCACCCTCCTCTCCGGGCTCTCCCCCCTCCCCAGCTGAGGGATGCCGCCTTCCCCTTCCATTCCTCTGCTGGAGTCACTGGCCCCAGCAGGAGCCAGGGCTCGGGGACCCCATTTGTCCTGGTGCCTGGGCTCCCCGCTGCTTTGGTGGGCTGCACTGAGAACTCACTCAGTGGGGAGTGATTCCACGTGTCTAAAAAGGAACCTGACGTCTTCCCCCAAACCCTGTCTGCTCCCACGTGTCCTGTTTTGGTGGCTAAACCCAGCATCCACCCGCAACTGTCTGTGCATCCTGGATGGGGCTCTCCCCCTCCCCAACCACATCTCACTTGGCACCAGAACCCTTTGGGTGACCATGAGAGACTTCTAGGCCCGGTCGACTTTAGGAACCCAGTGCTACAACTGGCCCGTCCCAGGCGACCAGCATCTGGACTCTGGTTTCTTTCTGTCTCTGCAGCCGGACCACGCCTGGTTTGGAAACGTACATCTGATCCCAGGGCCCCTGCGTCTCCTGCCAGAGCTCCAGGTTGGGTGGGGGGCCAGGAGCTAAGCCCCAGCCACGTCTGCCTCCCGGCGCTCACAGACTCCGTTCCTCTGCGTCTTCTCTGCTCCGGCCACTTGCTCCTCCTTTGGCCTGGTTATACCCCAGGACTTTTGTCCTTCATCCTCCAGGGCTCGGGAATCTCCGACCTCCAGAGCCCACTCGAGGATCGCCTCTCTGAGCAGGTAAGTGCCCCAGGATGGCCCCACATCACCCACTCCTCTCTCTGCAGCGCGGGCCAATGGTGTGGCGACATTTCTTCATGGATGGCTGGATGGCTTGGTACGCTGACCCCTCATGAGGATGAAGCATGCCTGACTGGCAGGCAGACTGGGTGGCGGGATGGTCCCTGCCTGGGCCAGGCGAGCTCCCTCCTGCGTCTCCCTCCAGGCTCCCATGCCTGGTGGGACCCTCTGTGGCCAGGGCCATCATGTGTGAGCAGAGCAGGCTCATGGGGCAGCCTCTGGTGGCAGGCTGTGTGAGTCTGGGGTGTTCCTGTGGGCCCTGGGCCGGATCGGCCTGCGAGGGAGCCCTGTGGGACCCCCAGCCCTGGGGCTTGAGCTCACCTTGACCTCATCCGTAATCATCATGGCGTCCTGGGACATGACTGTCATGTCTGACAGTTCTGAGCAGTAGTCGTCCACCAGATTCTGTAGCTTGTCCAGTTCCATGGGATACCCGGTCAGCTCCTGCATTGAACGGGGCAAGAGCAGGGGCGCCCGGTGACGCCAGCGGTTGAGTGTCTGACTCGTGATTTTGGCTCAGGTCATAGGTGAGATCAAGCCCCAAGGTGGACTCCGTGCTGGGTGTGGAGCCTGCTTAAGATCTTCTCTCCCACCTCTGCACTCCTGTGCACGGTCTTTCTCTGAAATAAATCAATCTTAAAAAAAAAAAAAAAGAAGGGGCAAGAGCAGGTGGGCCCAGGGGCTACTGGCCAACCAGATGCTGCACTTCCAGAGTGGACGATGCCCCCCAACTCCTTACCCTAGACTGCGTGAGCCCTGAGGATGGTGATGGGGTGTCCCACTGTGGGAGGAGTGACCGCAACCCGGGGAGCCTGCTGCGAGGGACTGGCTGCTGTCCCAAGTGAAGCAGGGAGGCTCCACACACACATGGGTGGTCAGAGACTCGGGGCTCAGGGCCAAGGCTGCCTGACCAGCTGGCTGTGGGAACTCGGGAAAGCCACTTAGCCTCTCTGAGGTCCCCATCTGTCGATAATGGCTCTTTCGGAAGGCGGCTGTCAGAATGTGTTGAGACGGTATAACGAGGTATTGCGCTCAGAGCCAGGTTCATAAATACCCAGTATATCTGACTTAGTATTTTGTTACTGGTTATTACAGTGTAGAATCCTTGCTAGTTTTTTTTTTTTAAATATAGATGACTATGGGAGTTATTTTTTAAAAAACGGCTATGTTCTGGGGCACCTGGGTGGCTCAGTTGGTTAAGTATCTGACTCTTGCTGTCATCTCAGGCGTTGGTCTCAGGGTCGTGAGTTCAAGCCCTATGCTGGTATCCACGCTGGGCGTGGAGCCTAATTAAGAAAAAAAAATGTGGGGGTGCCTGGGTGGCTCGGTGGGTTAAAGCCTCTGTCTTCAGCTCAGGTCATGATCCCAGGGCCCTGGGATCGAGCCCAGCTTCGGGCTCTTTGGTCAGCGGGGAGCCTGCTTCTCCCTCTCTCTCTGTCTGCCTCTCTGCCTACTTGTGATCTCTGTCTGTCAAATAAATAAATAAAATCTAAAAAAATAAAAAGAAAAAAAATGTGTATGTTCTGCAAAGAACGTGCCCCTGGGGGGACGTAATGCTCCCAAATGAAGGAGAGCTGGACCCAGGAGTACAGCGGGGGGGGGGGGGGGGGGCAGGGGTGTGACGAGGGGGGCCCAGGAAGGCAAGGTGGCAGGGCCTCCAGCTGGGTCTCTAGGAACAGGGCACTGAGGCAAGAGGGACAGGCAGGAGGACCACGGGGCCTGGCCGTGTGGGCCACCGGCGGGACCCAGAGGGTTACGACTCCAGCCCGCAGAGCTGCAGTGCCCAGGACACCCTCCCCCCGCCACTTCTGCCGGCCACACCTGGCTGCCCCTGCGCCAGCCTCAGGATGAGGGAGCTGGGAGAAGTCCCTCACTGTCCCTGCCCCTCCTGCCACACTGCTCCTCGCAGCACCATGGCACCCACCGTCCAGCCCCTCCGGTCTCCTCGTCCTCCCCCTCCCCATGGAGAAGCCCTGCCTCCCAGTGGGACTCATGGACCCTGGGGGCTTCCTCCAGGCCTCTTCTGCTGGGGGCGAGGGGGGGCAGCCGGCTTGGGAGAAGTGGGCAGCAAGCTGGGGGTTACCGGCCTGCTCAGAGGTGGCTTGTCCTCTGTAACAGGGGACTTTGTGAGGGCTCAGGACCCATTTTTGCAAAACACAACGCTAAGCCATCAAATACACGCGAGAAAACCTGAACAGTTCTGACATATCCCATGAAATGCCTTTTGAAGTAGCAAATAACAAGTTTGCAGACAGGTACACCGTGCCCCCGCTCAGCGGGGTCCCAAAGCAGGGGTCTGTCCTTGGGGCCACTGGCCTGAAGGGAGCTGCAGCCCCTCCCCTCCGCGGGGGGGGGCAGGGGGCGTGGTTCCGCCCCGAGGCTCCCGTCCCCACTGAGATGCCAGCCCTGCCCCTGGTCTGGGTCCTGAGACCCCCGGCGGCGCCAGATGGCTTCGCTGGGCTGGGGGCTGGGGTGGGGGCTCACTTTCTTCAGGTAGTCCAGCAGGCCCACGTACAGCAGGTGGATGTTCTGACTTGTGGTGATCTTGACCATGGTCTTTTCAATGTTGTTCTCCAGCTGGCGGATGACCTGGGGTGGCCCGAGGGCACATCGTGCTTAGGGACACACCACCCGGGTGCCCACCCGGAGGCTGCGCTTTCTTCCCGGGAGGGCGGTGCCTCTCATCTAGCCCCGCCCGAGGCCCCGCCCCCGCCACCTGCAGCAGGCGCTGCTCCTCCTTGGTGGCGGCCGGCCGGCTCCGCAGGCTGGCCAGCTCCAGCTGCATGCCCTCCAGCTTCTGACCCCGCCGCCGCACCAGGTGGATCAGCACGTTGTGTACGTTCACGCGGTCGAACACGTACTTTCGCAGCTTCTCCCGCGCCACCTGGGTCAGGGAGGGCCCGGCCCGCGCGTGGGTGCGCACGGGGAGCCGGCGCGCAGCGGGGCTGGAGGGGCGGGACCCCTGGGATCGGGACGGGCTCCGCAGCGCCGCTTAGTGGTGGTGGTGGGGGGTGCGCACTGGCCGGGCGCGGCTGAGGGCCACCCCCCCCACCCCACCCCCGCCACCTTACCTCCATGGAGGAGCGGCCGTGCGCCAGCCTCATGGACACGTCCTTCCTGCAAGCCTTGGAAATGGTCCGCTGGTCATACTGCAGAGCGGCGGGGGCTGAGCTGGGTGTGCACCCCCAGCCCCCATCCTTCCAGGCAGCCTCCCCTGGCCTCTTCTACCCTGTGCTAGCCCAGCAGCGAGACCCCATCCAGGCCACTCCAGCTGAGATGTGATGGGAGTCTGGAGAAGAGGGCCCAGGTCTCCCCTCCAAGGCCAGAGAGACAGAGGAGAGGGGCCCGTGCTGTAGGGGTAGCCCTCAAAAAGGACCCCAGTCAGGCCCACCCTGCCTGCCAGACTTTTGGGAGTGACTGGAGCTAGGGGACCAGGTCTTGGGAAGCCCCTCCCCAGGATGCCCCCTGGCTCCAGAAGGGCAGGGGAGGGGGGAGAAGAGAAGGTGCCTGCCCTCCACTTGTGTGTGGGACTGTTGCAGCAGGTGCATGCCCTGCTCCGCCCCCATCCCCAGCCAGGAGTCTGCAGGGAGGGGACAGGACTGCTCACCTTTTTGGCCAAAGCCCAGTCTTGGGCCCCGCGACGGATACTGCTGCGCAGGAGGGCCAGTATGCTTTTGTTCTTGGCCGTCTTCTCCTTTACCGCTTGGATTTGCAGTGCCCGGCATTGCTCTGGGGTGGAGGGTGAGGGCGGAGGGGCAGAGGGCCAGGGGCCCAGGATGTGGGCAGGTCTGGATCCCTGAGCTGAGGGGGCTCCACACGAGGGCTGCCCGAGGCGGGGCAGGCAGGAGAACGTTGATCCCACGGCACAGTCCTTCCTCCCACCGCTCCGGGTCATGGGCTTCCCGGCTCAACGGTGCTTATGGGGATGGCTCTGCGGGGCACATCCTGGGATCCCTTCCAGACCCAGGGGCCAGGGAAACAGGTGGGCCCTTTTCTGTCTCCTCCGGCTTTGGGGCTCGCGGTGCTCACACATCTCTCTGAAGCCCCCCTGTGTGGCAGCCCCTTTGGTCCCTTCTCGTCTGTTTGCGGGATGGGGTGGCCACCAGCCCTCGTTTGCCCTGAACTGGCCCTGTGTTAAATGTGAGAGCCTCTGAGCCCAGGGAGGGGCCGGGCAGGGCCAGGCAGGCTGGTCCCCTGGAGGTGGTGAACTCACCCTGGAGCCGAGTGATCGTCTTCAGCTCCTGGATCTGCTCGTCCACCTCTGCCTCGCTGCGCGTCTTCATGGTAGCCCTTGGGGTCCTCCCGGGACCCTCTGCACCTCCCGCCCTCCCTGTGCTGGGCCTGCTTGGCAGAACCGCACGCAGTTCAGGTTATCCCCGGAATCTCGGCCCATTGTGATGGGGGCCGAGGTTCTCGATGTCCAGTTCAGGGAACCCTGGCGATCCCGGCCCGCCCTGCCCCCACCGGCTGCCCCACGCGAGCCTGGGGGTTGTCCCCTGATGTGTGAGTCTTACGGCTGCTCTCGGCTCAGGGGTATTGGAGGAGGCACCTTCCACAGGACGTGGTCTGTGGTGGTTTGACACTGTGCCCCACACCAGCCCCCCCGTGCCCTCCACACCTCCAGGCTGTCCTCCCACTGAGTTTCCTAAAACTTCCCATCTCTGCCTTATGGGATCTCTGTTCCCTCACCACACCCCAGGCTCAGACTCCACTGGCTCGTGAGAACCCACCTCTCCCTGCTGCCTGCTGCCTGGAGCCCGTCCTGCTACACCTCTGACTCCTGGGGAGATTCCTGGGTCTAGCTTTAGCTGTCACCTTACTCTGGGAGGGGTCACCCCAGCCCACGCTGCTCTTGCAGTTGTGTGCCCTGAACCCCTGGCCGCCTGGGACCCCAGGGGTGCACGCCAGCTAGGTCACTGTTTCCAGCCACGCTGCGTGAATTTGCTGGAGCTGCCATGACGGAGTGCCACAGCCCGTGTGGCTGCCACCGTGGAAATTTGTTGTCTCAGATCCTGGAGGCTGAAACTCGGATCGGAGCGCTGGCAGGGCTGGTTCCTCCTGAGCTCGGAGACGGCCATCTTCTCGCTGCGCCCCCACAAGTTTGTCCCTCTGCTCGTGTCTGTGTCCTCCTCCCCTCAGAAGGACACAGGCCAGACAGGATCAGGGCTGCCCCCCATGTTAGTGCAATCATTTCTTTCAAGGCCTTGTCTCCAAATGCAGTCGTAATCCAAGGTCCTGGGTGTTAGGGCTGTGATGTGTAAATCTGGGGACATGCAGTTTGTAACCACGGCCGGCAGGCTAAGACCCCACACAGGGGTCACTTCCTGGTCATTGCCAGTTTTTAGGAAAGTGAGTCCCGTCCCATTTAAAACTCCACAGGCTCGGGGCGCCTGGGTGGCTCAGTGGGTTAAAGCCTCTGCCTTCAGCCCAGGTCATGATCTCAGGGTCCTGGGATCGAGATCTCTCTCCCTCTGTCAAATAAATAAAATCTTTAAAAACAAACAAACAAACAAAAACCTCCACAGGCTCACCTGCCATCCCTCTGAGGCCTCAGGGGTTTGGAAGGACCAGTCATAGGCATCCCCCGTTCCCCATTCTCCCTGGGACACAGGCAAAGTCTGCTCACTGTCCCTCGGTATTGGTTCTCCCTTGTTCTTCAAACCCCTGAACTTTAGTGGGGTACGTGGCTGCCCAGAACGAGGCAGTCTTCCTAGGCGTGTACCCCATGACTTAATTTTGGCTGATGGAGGGTAAGCCCAAGTGGTGACTGAACTGTCCTCTTCCCTAGCGACTGGGATGAAGGCACGATGGCCGGAGCTGGCGCAGCTGCCCGAGACCATGAGGTGCACCCGGAAGAGAGGCCACAGCAGGGGTACAGCAGGGACAGCAGGGGGCAGACTGAAGGGAGTCCTTGAGCACCTGTCAGCCCTGGATCACCCACCTGGGCCATTACATGAGAGAAAACCCCAACCCTAGCTCACTCACACCATGGTTATCTTGGGCTTCCTGTGCCTTGAGTCCCCGGGGCCAGGCGCTACCTGGCCGCACACCCCCGCTCTGCTCCTTGGTGGCTGGACGTGTGCAAGCAGACCCCGCGTGGGAAGGCCTGCGGAACCGTTGGATTCTGGGGCCGTGCTGGGAGCTGCTCTGGCGCGTCCCGCAGCGTCAGTGTATGGCGCCGAGGGAACGTCTGCCTCCTGTCTTCTTACTGCTTTGCCGTGCTTCCCGATGGTTTTTTTTTTTAATTTTAATTTTTTTTAAAAGATTTTATTTATTTATTTGACAGACAGACAGAGGCAGGCGGGGTGGGGGGGGGAAGCAGGCTCCCTGCCGAGCAGAGAACCCGATGCGGGGCTCGATCCCAGGACCCTGGGATCATGACCTGAGCCGAAGGCAGAGGCTTTAACCCACTGAGCCACCCTGGCGTCCCTTCCCGATGGTTTTACAACTCAGCTGGGAAAAGGCATTTATTTGTGCAGCAAGCCCCCGCAGCAGCTGTCCCCTCTGACTGTGGGGGACGCCAGGGCCGGACAGGGAGTGTCAGAGCACCAGGTCCCGCAGAAGTCCCTTCCACCAAGTGCCCAGGGCCTCTCTGATGCTCTCCAGCTCTCAGCGTCCACCGTATTCCTCACTGCCCTCTGGGAGGCCAACCACTGCAGGGACGGCCCCTCTGGTGTGACCTGGGCAGGAGCAAAGGTTTGCACAGGGTTGGCAGACCTCCCATGAATGTCCGCAGGGGACACCATTGGGTCACCTTAGGGTGTGAGGAGGGCCTGTGTGAGGGCGGAGGGCAAGCCTGAGGTGAGGAGGCCCTGAGGGCTATGTTCTAGAAATTTCCGGCCCCAGGTCTTCTGCGCCCCAGCTGGAGCTCTCCTAGCTGTGCCGATCTGTAGGAGGCAAAGGGAGACAGCTGGAACCACAGCCTCAGCCGCTCACCAGAAGGACACAGGCCTGATGTCAGCCAGCCTGGTGTCTGGACACCCTTCTTGGGGTGTCCACACTCCTGATTCTGCACTCCCCCTGTACCAGGACCACCCAACCCCTCCTGCCCAAGGGGCTCAGGAAGGTCTGGCTGTTGCATGCCACCCACTCCTGCCCCTCCAGGATGGACAGGCCAGAGGAGAGAGGCCCTGTCCAGTCTATACCGTGGGCCGCGGGTTTGCCGGCCAAAACCTCTGGCCCCGGAGCCTCAGGTCCTGCTTTCCACTGCCCTCTGGCCTCTCACCTGCGCCCCTGTCTTCGGGGAGCTGCCCGTCTCCAGGAAGAGCCAGAGGTTGCTGCATACTCGGGTCACCCAGTAGCTGGCCACCGAGCCTGTGACTGGGGAGCAGGGGCCACGGGCCAGTTGGGCTGTGGGCCTGGGCCTCTGCACTTCTCAGGGAAAGGGGACCTGGGCCCAGGCTTCTTCCGGGCGAGGGTCTGGTGGGCTTGGCAGGACTTGCACCGAGAACTGGGACCCCGTCCCAGGAGGTGGGGATGCACGGGACCTCGGCCTCCCCACCCCAGTGGGGACCCCCCCCCCCCCCCCCCCCCGCCGCCGGGCAGCCAGCATCACCTCTGGCGACTTGGGTGCGTGTCAGAGCGGGAGGCACAGCCCCCGGGGTACCCACCCACGGCCACCAGCACGTGCCCCTGGAAGGGGTACGGGAACTTCCTCCGGATGAACATCTGCAGGCCGACGGCGGCGCCGGTGCCTGCCCAGAGCCAAGGCCCCCATCAGCCAGCCTGTCCACCGCCTGGGCGCCCACAGCGGCCAGGCTCCAGCCTCCGAGGACGGGGGCCGGACGGCACCCGCTGGGCACTCGGGTGAGACGGGAAGGTGAGGTGTCCACACCCCAGGACGTCTGGACCCGGCCTCCCTGCGGCAAAGCTGAAAACGCCCTCCACGAAGGCCTGCGACGGGCACGCGGTACTGCCCCAGCCCCTGCGGTGGCGGGCGGGTGAGGGCTCTGTCCCCCCCTTCCACAGGCCCTCCGTCCCGCCGTCGGGCACACTCCGGCCGCGAGGAGCTCGTCGTGAGGCCCTGGGGCCTTGCCCACACGCACCTGCCTCCACGTCCACGTCCACGTCCACCCAGGCTGCCCGGGTCCCCACGACGGGAGCGTCCTCCCCCTGTGTCTCCTCCCCCCTCGGGGAACCCCCCACCGAGCCCCCACCCGCCCCGCTCAGGCCAGATGCTGAGGTCCGGCGCCCGCGTGCCAGGCCGGCCTTCTCACCGGGTGCTTGGCGGCCACGGCGTCGTCCACCTGGGACAGGCCCAGGTTCACGGTGGCCGGCGGGTCCCGGTAGCGGACGGGCGGAGCCTGCGCACGGCGTGCGGAGGGCGGGGCGAGAAGGGGGCGGAGCCTGCGCGGGACAGGCGAAGGGGCGGGGGCGAGCTCGCAGGAGGGGCGGGGCTGGGGGACCTGAGAGAGGGTGGGAAGGGCCGAGGGTCTGAGTGACCGCGGAGAGTCTGGGGTGTGGACTCAGGTGGCCTTTGAAGTAGAGCGGGAATGAGGCTGGGTCCTGGCCCGGTCTCCTGGGGGAGAGTGGGCGTCAGTTTAGGTCGCGGTCAGAACATTGAAGTCCTAGGTGACCTGTGGGCCTGGGAATGGACATGGCTTCAGAGACGCCTGGGCTTCGGGGTCGCGTGGCCTATGGGAGGGTCCAGCTCCCCTGTATGCCCCAGCCAGGGGGAGAGGCCAGCAACCTCCCGGCCTGAGGATGAGGCCCCATGAGGCCCCCTGAATGGGGGCAGCCTCTGTCCAGCGGTCAAGGCTGGGCATTCTGGGTGGGCCGGACACCCCCCCTCCCGCTCTGGCCCTGCACTAGATGGTAGCACCGACCTGAGAAACAAGTTATTTTACCAGCAACTAGGAGTTTACTGGGGAGTAGCACAGACTTGCAATTTGGGACACCCAAGCCACAGCAAAACCAGGGATGAGGCCAACCAATGACCGGGAGAAAGTACGTTATGGAGAAGGAGTGCGAGGGGTTGTTCTGAACCCAGGCCCGCTGGCGAGAAGCAAGCGCTCCGGGTGGTGAGGGCCGGGGGTCGGTTTCTTGTAGGGGAGACAGAGCACATCTTTCCCTGGTGGGGCCTGGGGCTGACGGTTCTCCCCGCCGAGGATGCCATGTGGTCTGGCTGCCCAGAAGGCCAGGAAAGCCAGGGGGTTGGTCACCTTGTCCTGAGCCAAGAGCCCTAGATTCAGGTCTGCACACAGCAGGGGAGACCGGGCTGCAGGCCGGTAGCCTTCCACCTTCCCTGGCTCCACAAGGAGGCCGTTCTGTGCTGTCCACACTCCGCTGGCCAGGATGAGCTTCTTCTGCCCTTCCCACCACCTGCCTCCCCCCTGCCCACACCTGGAGGGGTGTGTGTGCACAAGCTGATGACGAGCCAGCTCCTCTTACCCGGATAGGGGTCTCCCCACCCCCCCTTTCCCTTCTGCCCCCTCCCCTCCCTCAGTCTTCCCCCTCTCTCTCCCCCTCCCCTCTTCCTTCCCCCCTGCTTGTCCTTCCCCTCCCTCCACTCCTCCTGTCTCCTCCCCTGTCCCACCCTCCCTCCTCTTCCTCCTTCCTCTTCTCAGTCCCATTCTTGTGGCTGCTCCGACGAAACTGGAGGCCCAGCAGACGGGAGGGGGCCTGAAGCCTGCAGCAGGGCAGCTGCCGGTCATCCAGAGGCTGACAGGAGGCAGGAAGTGTGGTCCTTGGCGGCTGAGGCCACCACCCCTGCCCTGTAAGTGCCCATTTGACTGAGAGCTCTGGGGCCTGCCCTCAGGCGCAGGACATGCCACCCCAGGAGCCCACGCCCTGACTGGCCTGCACACTGAAGCCAGGCCAGGTCGCAGTGGCCTGCTGCCGGTGATCAGGGTGCTGACGCTGCCTGAGGGGCAGGAGCCCTTCGTGAAGTCACCGCAGAGGTGCCCAGCCCTGGCCCATTCCCCGGAGGGACCCAGAGGGCGCGTGCAAATTAGGGGAAAGCAGACAGTGTGTTTGCAAAGCAACTCCCCAGACGTGAGTGGGACGTGGGAGACCCTGAGGGCCGGGGCAGGAACCTAGAGCTCAGAGCCGCAGAGTGGAGCAACCCAGGTTGGGTGGGGGGGAGCCTGTTCCAGCACATAGAGGGGGAACTGTGTAGGTGAGACCCCTGGGGACTCTAGGGGGAACTGGCCAGCGCAAAGTCACCTCAATTCCCCCCCTCCACTGCTGGGGCCCCCTGGGGTGGAGCCCAATGGTGCAGGGGGCCGGGGGCCCTTGACATTGTCCACGCAGCTTGGGCTGCCTTCATGGTCAGCAGGTGGAGGCTCGGAACACCGGAGATTCTTTCTCCTCCCCTGAGGACGGACCCAGGGTTAGGAAGCACCTGGGGGGCCGGAACCTGACTGGGTTGGGCCTGGCGGAGAGATGGTTAGCAGCCCTGACCAACCATAACCAGTGAGAGCTTACTGGGAGGATACCGGGGCTCCTGGATTAGCAGGATGCTGGAGAACCAAGAGAGTGCGTACGGGGGCAGCCTCGGCGGTCTGGTGAACAGGAACAGAACGAGAACCTCCAGAGGAAGAAGTGTTGGGTCTGAGCCCTCCTCCTGGAGGCTCAGACCCTTGGGCCGGCCAGGGAGGCCGGTGGGCATGGTGGCAGTCCCCCATACCTGTGCCCTTGGTCTTCACAGCATGACGCTGGGAGGCGGTGAGGCAGGGAAGCCAGACGAGGCTCCAGGCGGAGTCTCCGCTGCGGCCGTGGACAAGGCAGGCGGTGCCAGTACGCAGACCCCTGCCACGGGCTGCAGACGTGGTGGCGTGGCAGAGAGGCCCCAGGCTCTAGTGGACCCGCAGGCCGAAGCGACTTTCCTCCCTCATTTGTCCACAGCTACGAACCGAGCACCTTCTGCACCTGGAGCTGGGGAATCCGAAGCCTCAGGCCACCGGTAGCACCTGCTGTCCCCGAATTTAGAGTGTGCAGGGCAGAGACGACACGTGAACACAGAAGAAAACGCAGATTAAGCTCAAAGCCTGGAGGAAAGGGGCCGGGGCGGGGTCGGGTGTAGACTGCGGTTTGAGGAGGCTGCGGGGAGGAGGCGGAAGCCACGAGCCGCCCGGGAACGGCAGGCTCCGCCGGTGCTGGGAGTGCCACGGGGCCAGCGGGCCGGTGTTGCCTCGGTGCCGGGATGGCTCCAGAGAGTCCCAGCGGGGGCACGTCCGATTTGTTGTCCTTGAGGATCGCCCCCCGCTGTGTGGCCGGGCACACGGGGAACCAATGGGTGGCTGCGCTGCGGTGAAGGCCCTGGTCAGGGACGTGCTGGGGGCCCGTGCGTTTTCCGTGGGTAGAGGGGCTGCCCCGCACCTGGAGGGCTCCTCAGGGCGTCCGAGGCTGTGATCGTCTGGGCCTTGGTCCGCCTGCGGTGGGCGTGGACGCCTGTCCTGCCCCCACACTGTCCTTGGAGCTCTGGCCTTGGAGTGGGGTGGCACGGACTCCTTTGGCCTTCCTGTCCCCCAGCCGGAGAGGTGCGTTTGGGGGAAGATTTTGTAGGTATTTGTCGCTTGTATTTATGCGTTTTATTTTATTATTTTTTAAAGATTTTATTTATTTATTTGACAGACAGAGAGATCACAAGTTGGCAGAGAGGCAGAGAGAGAGAGGGAGAAGCAGGCTCCCCGCTGAGCAGAGATCCCGATGCGGGGCTCGAGCCCAGGACCCTGAGACCATGACCTGAGCCGAAGGCAGAGGCTTCACCCACTGAGCCCCCAGGCGCCCCGTGTTTATGCTTTGTTTTATATTATGTTTTGAACGACAAGGTCTCGGCCACACACGGAAACTCACTGTTGTGCTGTCAGCTCTGTGAGTTTATAGACAGACGCAGACGCGTGACCACCACAGTCCCGGCTCCGACGGTGGCTGCGTGCCCTTCCGCTGGCTGCCAAGCCTACCCACCCGGCAGCCCACCACCAGCTTCCTGTTCCTGGGCACTTGCAAATTCTGGAAGGTTCTAGAAAGGTATCCCCGTCTGTAGTCTCCCTGAAAAGGCCTCTCTCACCCAGGAACCATCGGGATTTGTCCGAGCGCGTTACCTGAGTGGATGGTTTGCTCCTCCCACGCCCTCCTGCCACGGACGGCCCGTCATCCACGTGGCCACGGGGGACACTTGGTGGCTTCTGCTTCTGGGTGGTTGTGAATCAAGCCCTGAATCAACACCCATGCGCAGGGTTTTTTCCAAGTTTTCATTTTTCTCGTGTAAACACTGAGGTGTGCAATTGTGAAATTGTACGGGAAATGAGTGTGTCCCTTTCTGAGATCCCACCACACAGTTCCCAGGGCCCTGGCCCTGCGTTCTGATGCCGGGCAGCGAGGACTTGGGACGGTGACCGGCAGCCCTAGAGCTGTGGCGTGTCTCGAGCGGCCTCGCCTTGCCCGTCCCCTGACTCACGGATGCGTTTTCCCATGTTTGTTTGCCATCTGGACGTCTTCGTCGGTGAAGTGGCTTTTCAAATCTTTGCCTGGTTTTTTTTTTTTTTTTTTTTGAGTTGCTTGTTTTTCTTATCATTGCATCTGGAGGGTTTTTACAGAGTCAGGATTTAAGTCCTTTATCAGATGCGTGCTCTGTAAATATGGGACCTGGCGGCGGGCTGGGGTCCCCTGAAACCCAGAGCGGGCGGCCCTCAGAGCCCCCCCTCCTCCCCTCCCTCCCTGCTGGGGGCGAGGCCCTCTCTCCGGCCCTGTAGGCCCCTCCACGCCAGAGCACTGGGCAGCGCTGGCCTTGCCCGGGCCGCCCGCCCCCATCAGCAGTCTCTGGGTCAGGTGCCCCGAGGCCGGCGGGCGGTCCTCCCGTGGAGGGCGCTGTCTGCCTCCCCAGGAAAGGTCACGGGAGGCATGGCCGGGGAGCCCCCACCAGCCCACGGCGCCGCCCTGGCGACACTCGTGCCCGCATGCTTATGCAACCTTTGATAAGACACCTGTGACGCCGTAATCCACCCTAAGTGGCGGCTCAGCTCCGCCCTCCAGACCGGCCTGCCGGAGACCCGGTGCGCGGCAGTGGGGTCTAGAGTGAGGGGTTACCCAGGCCTCTGATGTCCCCTCCGTCACAGCTGGGCTGACCCATGGTGACTCCACTCCTGTGTGCAGTGTGTGTGGCGGGTGTGGGCGAGTGAGGACTTGGGGGACCCAGACCCTGAGTAGGGCCCGTGAGCTAGAGCACCCCCACGTGCCCTGGGGCCCCCGTCCCTGGCCCCAGCCAGTCTGGAGGTGGACGGAGGCCAAGATGAGGTCTCTGCTTGGTCCTTGGTGACTGGCTGGCAGGTGTGGACCGGGAGAGGTGAGAGGTGAGAGTCCGCCTCTCTGGAGCCCTCCGGGAGATGACCCCCGGGACTGCTGGGGGACCTTGGGTGATTGTGCAGGACAATGGACAATGGGGGCTGAGTTTCCAGAGCCAAGTGCATCTGCTGCCCCCCGCCCCTCGGCTAAGCCCGCTGGTGGGCTGGGCTATAAAGCCCGGCCTCCTGGGGCTGGGATTCCTGTGCGGGGAGCCGGGGGGCAGGCATGGCCTTGAAGTGCGTCCTGCTGGGCCAGGCCCTGGTGCTCCTCTGGGTGTCGGTGGCTGGGGCCGAGGTCCTGCTGCAGCCCGATTTTGATGCCAGGAAGGTAACAGAGGCCCCGTGCTGTGGCGTGGGTGGGCATGGGGGACGGGATAACAGGGTTATCGGCCTGGGTTAACGGGATAACGGCCACCCTGCTCTGGGCCGTGAACCCGCCAGCCCTTGGACCCCCCTCTCCATCTAATCCTGGAGCAACCGTGTGGGGGTAATGGCTGACCCATTTCACAGTCGGGGGAACAGAGGTCATGCGACCCGTCCGGGTGGGTGGCAGAACGGTGAGATGGGCGCGGGGACCCACCGCTGCGTGGTTCCAGACAAGCCTGTGTGGCCGTGTGCTTCGTGGCCCCGGTCCCAGGGCAAAGCCGGCCACCGAGCTGCTCTGCAGTTCTCAGGCCTCTGGTACGTGGTGTCCATGGTCTCCGACTGTACGGTCTTCCTGGGCAAGAAGGACCACCTGCTGATGTCCACTAGGGCCATCGAGGCCACGGCGGGCGGCAACCTCAGTGTCCACATGCAGTTCCCTCGGTGAGCGTGGTGGGGCTGGCGGTGGGGGCGGGGCGGGCCAGCAGCCGAGAGTGAGCCCCGGGCTGTGCCCCCCAGGGCTGACGGCTGTCACCTGCTGGACGCTGAGTACCTGAGGGCGGGCTCCGCGGGCCACTTCAGGGTCCCAGGTAGGTCCTGCCCTGCCTGCCTTCAGAGACCCCTGACAAAGCGTCTCCGTGGGGTGACATGGACGGTCCTTCTACCTGGGGCCGCCCCCCGCCCCTCACCATCTCCCGCCCCACCCCTCCTTCCCTTCACTTCTGCCCTTTCCTTGAGCCCCGAAGCGGAGGCCGGCGTGGGTGGGGGTCTGTGCCCGGACCCTGGGCCCTCCCCCATGGTTGGCGGGCCCCTCCCTCTGCAGCCCTGGGCTACCTGGACGTGCGCGTGGTGGACACAGACTACAGCTCGTTCGCCGTGGTCTACATCTACAAGGAACTGGAGGGAGCCCTCAGCACCATGGTGCAGCTCTACAGTGAGAAGCCGGGCCCGCCCTCCCTCCTCGGCCCCGCTGGCTGCTGCCCACCCGGCCCTCTCCGCCCCACCTGGGGCCGCCACTCTGCCCTGTCTCCTCCCGACCCGGCCCCCCGGGCCCTGCCTCCCCTCCTCCGTCACCCCAACCAGGAGCCAAGAAGGAGGGGGGTGGCGGGACTCCGCAGCTCTTCGGAGAGGGGAGGAGTCGTTGCCAGGGGCCCCGGGGGCCCTGCCGCCCTCCGCCCCGCTGCCTGAGAGCCGAAGTGAGGGCTGAGGTTCCGTTTTGCTGTAATTTCTGAGGGCCTTGGCAAAGTGGGCCAGGGGTTCCCCGAGGTGCAGAGGTTGGGGTGAGGGCTAGAGACTGGTTTGGGGGGCCTAAGGGGTGTGGGGCCCAGGGGCACATGGCCCTGGGGAAGACCCAGGCCATGCCAGTCTCCCAGACACCCTGTGTGGATGAGGAAAGGACACCCCTCCGGGCGGCTTCGGTCCCCCTGATTCCGCAGCCAGGCAGGCACTTTTGAGCAGTGCACAACCTGCCCAGTCTTGGGTGATGGACCTGTGGTCAACTCTCAAGGAAGAGCACTGAGGCCAGGAGACATCTACCCCCTTCCCTCCCCTCACCTCTGTGAGCCCAGAGACCTCCATCCACCCCCAACCTCTGTGGTACACAGAGCTCACTGGGGTCCTGCTCTGCCTCAGGCCGGACCCAGGAAGCAAGTCCCCAAGCTGTGAAGACCTTCCGGGACTTCTACCCCACGGTGGGGCTCGAGGACGACATGATGGTCATGCTGCCCAAGTCAGGTGCGCAGGCCCCTTCCCGACCCCTGGGAGTGAGCCAGACCAGGTGGTGCCTCTTGTAAGGTGGCCCGCAGGCCCTCCAGCCGCCCGCGCATACTGGGAGCAGGTCACGGGCAGCCGGGAGGGGGAGACTTTCAGGGGGCCGGGCTGCGGGAGGCTGTGGGCGTCCCGGCTAGCTCAGCGTCTCTGTCTTCCTTCCCGCAGACGCGTGCTCCTCTGGGGACGAGGAAGCTCTCTGACACCCGTGGAGACCCACCTCGGCCCCTCCCAGGTAGGAGCGAGGCAGGGCGGCCTCTCCGTCCCGTTCTCCAGGGCCTGCGTGGGCAGCCCCGGGCCGCCGCTCTGTCCGCCGCTCTGCCTGTGTGGAACCCACTCCTCCAGACCCACCCGGCTGCCTGGCCGGCCACTTGCACGATTCAGGCCTCAGCTTACATGCTATCTCTTCCAGGAAGCCTCCTCTCATTTCCTAGGGCTGCCTTAACAAATGACCACATACAATACAATTTGTTCTCGCCACCGTTCTGGAGGCCGGAGCCCAGAGTCAAGGAGTGGGCCCGCCTGGCTCCTTCTGGAGGCTCAGGGCCGAATCTTGGCCTCTCCCCGCTCCTGCTGCTGCCGGCGGGCCTCGGCCTCCCTTGGCTCGTAGCCCCATCCCTGCTGTCTCTGCCTCGATGGTCACACGGTGGTCCTCCCTCTGTGTGTCTGTGTTCAAATGTCCCTCTTCTGACGAGGACACCGGTCACGGGGGCCGGGCCCGCCCTAAGTCCACGACAGCCTCGTCTCCGTCCTTAACTGATCACGTCCGCAGAGACCTGTCTCCAGGGAAGGTCCCGTCTGAGGCCCCGGGTGGACGTGAGTCCGGCGGATGCTGTCAGTCCAGTGTGCTGTGTGTCCCGTAGCCTCTGGCTACCTCCCTGGGGTACTAGGCCTTGGAATCTGCTAGGAACCTGGTCCCCCCCGGAGAGGGAACCGCCACCTTGCACGGCACTGCCATTATAGGGCCAGGTCCCTGGGAGCCCTCGGGACATGGAAGTAGGTGGACTCTTGGGGACACCCTCCCCCAGGTAGATGCTAAGAAACTGTCCAGCCCCTTACCAAGGTCACAATGAAAATTTTGGGAACCCACAGAAGACACTAAATAACAGAAGTGTCAGAGGCAGCCCTGTGGTCCTTCCTGGCAGGCCCGTGTTTGTGTGGTGGGACTCCTTCCTCATGCTTCAGGGAGCACCCCACCATCCCTCCCGCCATCCCCTCGGCATCCCCCCGATCTTCTCCCCCCGCATCCCCCTGCCATCCCCCCGCATCCCACCCCTAGTATCCCCCCGCCATCCCGCCAGCTTCCCCCCACCATGCCCCCGGCGTCCCGCTCTCCCCGGCCCGGCTGGCTATTCACCCAGTGGGGCGTTGGGCTGTTTTAACTTCTCGTGTGTCGAGAAGGTGCTGCCAACCTCCTGGGCCCGCTGCACCACGCAGGTGCTCGTCTTCGGTGGGAGGAGCGGGGAGGGATGTACCAGATCAGCCTCTGGGAGGTTCTACCTTCGGAGAGTAGCAGCCCCGGCGTCCTGCTGTGGGCCTCGCCCCAACTTCCAGGGTAAAGCGTCCCACGTGGACCCCCCTCTCAGGGGCTGAGTCTGGGGGTTTTGTGGTGGTTCAGTGGCCCTTGTGGGGCTTTCTTGCCATGCCGGCCAGCGAGCAAGCAAGGAAGGTGCTGGAAAGTGTGTTGGGGCCCCCAGGACCGCGGGAAGCCACGGTGTGCTGCTGGCCCCTGGGGCCGCCGTGGTGGGCTTCCACAGTCGTGGAAATTTCGATGGTAGAATTAGCTCTGGCCTTGCAGGCGACGCGTGGCGTGGATGGGGGCAGCGAGGGGCTCCGAGGAGTGTTTGTCGGAAGGGTGCCTGGAGTGACCGTACCTTTCCCGTCTGTGCAGGGCGAGCCGGAGCAGCAGACCTTGTCACCCCGAGTTGTCCGGACCCACCGTCCTCCTGGGTCACCCCCTCCTTCCCAACCCTGGGAACCCTTCCCAACCCCCTTCCCCTCAATAAACATATTCCGCAGTCTAGAGGCCCCTCTCCTCTTTGCAGGGGCCCTTGGGGAGGGCATGGTGGGCCCTGTCTTGATCCAGGGCTCCCGGGGAACCTGAGGCAGGGAAGTGGGCATGAAGGAGACGCTGACCACTGGGCACCTCCTGGCTTGAGGTGACAGGAAGCTCCAGCCCAGCCTGGCACCCGTGAGGGGCTGTACCCGTAGGCGGTGTCTGACATCACTGTCCTGGTCCTCAAGGGCTCAGAGCACCTTCGGGGAGCCAGGGTGCCCAGTGAAGACCGGCCTCGCCATGGGGGCTCCGCTGGGCACATGCCGCCCCCTGGCTGCAGGAGCTGGGGCACAGCAGCCCAGGGGCTTCGAAGCAGGCCTCACAGGGTGTTCCCTCCTGCTGCTGGGCTGACCTTGACCTTGGCTATGTCATAGGCTCCACCGTGGACCCCTGGACACACACAGTGAGCTTGCTGCATTCCTTACTCAGGAAACTGAGGCATAGAGAAGTTGGTGACTTGCCCAGCGAGGGGCCAGGCTGAGGTTGAGGCCCAGTGGTCAGGCTCCAGGGCCCGGGCTGCATGCGGACGCTCCGTGAGATGTTGGGGGAGAGACAGCCCTTCCTGGGGCCCCTGGCCACTGCCGTTCTCCTGAAAGGAGCTCAGCACGTCCAGGTTCCGTCCAGTGCACACACTTGAAAGGGCCGGGTGAGGGGGACAGGAAGATAGTGGGGGTCTTGCTTCATTGCTCACAGGTGCCTGCAGCCTTCCCAGGTCTGGAGCCGGAGGCAGTCGGCCAGATCAGATGAAGGGCATCTGTCCTTATCCTGCTCCTGGTCACCCAGAGACAGCATCCCCCACGCTTCCTGTCCTCCCTCTGTTGCCTCGCCAAGCGCTGGGGGTGGGGGGGACCTTACTCATCAGCCCAGGCTGGGCCAGTTTGGGGCTCGCATCAGCTAGTCCCAGATCAGCCTCCGGGGGGGCCCCTGCTGGTCCTGTGGTGTGGTGGGTCCCTCGGTCTCCGGCAGGCTGGCCAGCTCTGGACTTCCCGCGCCTGGCGGACCCTAAGCTGACAGCCTTAGTGGAAGGGCAGCGCAGCACCCAGGATCCGAGGCGGCCTGTCTCCCCGGGGGGCGGGAGCTGCCCTGTACTGGACCAAGCCTGGAGCCCTCCCAGGGTGTGCTTTTCTGGCCCCGAAGCTGGGAAGCTTGCCTCTTACTGGTCTAGAACCACGGATGCTGGTCCGGGCAGGAGTTTCTCTGGGCACCCTCGGACCCCTCCTGGCCATGTGGCACCCATCCCCCTGCTTTGTGGCCATTACAGCTGGGAAACCAAGGCACACGGCTTGCCCTGAGCCACACAGCTGCTTGGGCCAGAGCCCCTGTCCCTGAGGTGGGTTCCTCTTGCCAGGCTCTTAATCTGGGACAAAATCTACTGTTGGGGGGACCCGGCCGTACTGTTGGGGGGAGCCCAGCTGGGGAAGAGCCGGCTCTGGCCTCCCACTGCCCTGGCTCGTGTCCTGGCCCTGCTCCTCAGGTCGGGGCCGGCAGGACGGAGCCGCTCTCAGGTCAGCCTTCTGGGCGGTGGGTCGTGCCCGGCTGTGTTCGGGCCTGACTGATCCAGGCGAGGACAGGCATGGGGCCTGGCCCGGGGTGGATGAGGACGCGGGCCCCAGGCAGGCGGCTCCCCAGTGTGTGCCGAGACCCCTGAGACGCGGCTGTTCCCCCCGCCACCCCCCGGACCTCTGTGCCTCTCCCGTGCTGCTCCCAAGCTTCCCCTTCCCACGGGGACCCCCCCCAAGGGAGACGAGACCCCTCCTTCATTTCCCCCCTCAGCTCAGTGAGCTGTACCAGGGCCTCGGAGCCCTTCATCTCCTGCCCCAAGGCTGATCCGGAAGAGCTTGAAAGCCGCCACGTGCCGGGTGAGGAAGGTGCTCTGAGCCCATGGGTCTGGGCGCGGCATCCGTCTGTCGGCCCCTACGGGGCTGGAGCTGTGGTCTCAGCTGCCCCATGGTGGGGGCCTCGTCCCCTCTGCTCAGGCGGCCCACCCCCCGGCCATGCCCACATTCATCCCAGACCAGGAAGCTGGCATTCGTGTGGGCTGACCCCACCCCGGTGGCTGTGGGTGTCCCTGGGGCCACTTCCTGGAGGGGTCTCGGCCACGTGTGCCGATGACCGTCTCAGGCTCTTGCGCAACGCTCCCCCGCTAAAAACCCAGGTTCCGGGCAGCAGAGGCACCGTGAGCCGCGATGGAGGCTGGGCTCCTCACTGTCGTCCTGGGCGCTGTCATGGTGCAGGTGCACGCAGCCTCCCGGGACCTGGACCTGCAGAAGGTGGCCTTTCTGTCTTACGTGGGGAGGTCGGGGCAGGGAGGGGCCTCCGTGTCCAGCCCCCCTGCGCCCCAGCCGATGCCAGAGCAGCCCCATCAGGGGCCCCAGGACCAACCCTCCCCAGGTCAGCCCGGACAGAGCAGGTGGCTGAGGGTCTGAGCCTAGCCTGGCTGGTCACCCCGTCCTTGAGAGGGGGTGTAGCAAACGCCCGGGACCGACGGGGCCAGAGCCCTCCCTGAACTTCTCCTGTGGGCAGCCGACTGGTCTTCCAGGACCTCCAGGGCCTGGGGCTCAGCGTGGACCCTTCCTGCTCCTGGATCAGTGGGGTCCGTCCCCTGGGAGCTCCGGTAGGAACAGGCCAGGTGCCTGGGAGCAGCCCTGCTGTGCCAGGTCCCACGGGGCCGCAGTGTGGCGACCAGAGGACGCTTTCCCAGAGCGGGGAGCTCCCACGGGGCTTTGCCCGAGTTCCTTCTTCACAGGTCTGTGTTGACAGCCGAGCCGGGAGCGCTTCAGAAGGGCTCCGAGAGGACACGCACACTTTCCTCTCACAGACGATCAGTTTCTGGGTTTCAGACAGGAGTTCTGGGCTGGGGTGCATTTCTGAAGGCAGGAGCCCCCACCCCGGTCCCAGAGAAGTTGTACCGGCGGGTGCCACAGGCTGTCGGCTGCTACCTCCCCTCTCCTGGGCTCCAGCCACTGCTGCCCCTGGCGTCCTGGCCCCACGGAAGGCCTTGCTGTCTGACGGGCTGAAGGGACTCCTCGGAAGGATGGTGACTGCTGGTTTTTTTTTTTTTTTAAAGATTTTATTTATTTATTTGACAGAGAGAAATCACAAGTAGACAGAGAAGCAGGCAGAGAGGGAGGAGGAAGCAGGCTCCCCGCTGAGCAGAGAGCCCGATGTGGGGCTCGATCCCAGGACCCTGGGATCATGACCTGAGCTGAAGGCAGAGGCTTTAACCCACTGAGCCACCCAGGCGCCCCGGTGACTGCTGTTTTGCCACGAAGACATGCTTACCTTTCAGGGTCCACCGGCGCCCTGCTCCGGGGCCCTGGGGGGTCTGCTGCCGAGCACAGGGCTCCGGCTTCTCTCTCCAGATTGCAGGATTCTGGCGGGAAGTTGGGGTGGCCTCCAGCCAAAACCTGGCTCTGAAGACCCCAAAGAGGCTGGAAGCCTTGTTCCTGAGCTTGAGCGGACGTGAGCTGACTGTGAAGGTTGCGTATAACAGGTGAGGGGTCCTGGGACCCCTGGGAGCTCCAATAGGAACAGGCAGGGGTGGCTGTGGGCCTGGCGGGGGCAATGCCTCCGCTGCGGCTGTGGGGTCTGGACAGGGTCAGTCCCCACTGTGTCCAAAACCCCAGACCTTGACCCCCATCCCCAACACCAGAACCCCCAGGATCTGGGAGCTGTTACATGTAGACCTAGACCTTCAATTCTCCCTAAAAGAAGCGTAGTGTTTTGATAAAGTCCCATTAGGTTGTAAGACACAGAAGCAGCCTTGGGGCTCTCTGGGGTCCCCGCTCTTCCCCTCTCCCAGCCTCGCCCTGGCCCGAGCTCTCCTGGGTACAGACACACCGCCGGGCCCCTCTGCCCCTGCACGCCTGGGATGTGCCCGGCTGAGAGAATGCAGGCTGGTATTTCCCTGATGAGCACCCTGCCGTCTTTCAGCTCAGGAAGTTGTGAGACAGAAGAAATAGTGGGCTCAGAAATAGACGTTTCAGGGACATTTGTTTTTCCTGGTAAGAACCCTTGTCTTGTTGCTACAGTTACAGACCCCGGTCCTGCATACCAGCGACACTTGCCTTGTTATTTTCCCTGTGCTGTTCCCCATGCTGTTCCCTGCACTCCTCCTCAAGCCCCAGGTGCTCCCATGCTCTTACCACCAAGTGGGTCATCCTTCAAGGGCTGTTCTACCTGTCCCCCCAACGCCTTGCCCAGCACGACGGGAGGGTCCGGGCCCTGGGTGCGGAGAGGATGGATTCAGACCTGCACCCGCCTCTGAGGTCGGCCAGGTTGCGAGGTGGCAGTGGGCATGCATGCGGTCTCTGCTGGGCCTCTTGCTCCCAGGCCACAGGGAGATCCACGTGATAGACACGGACTACGAGCAGTACGCCGTCTTGAGGCTGTCCCTCCTCTGGCAAGGCAAGGACTACCGTGTGCTCAAGTATTTCAGTAAGCGCATGCCAGGGCCGGGGCTGGGCCTGCTGCTGCCCTCCTGGGGACGGTCCAGCCCAGCCCAGCCCGGCACCCCCACCCTGTGCCCCCCGCAGCTCGGAGCCTGGAGGATGAATATGGAACAGGCTTCCGGAGATTCCGGGACTTGACTGCAGACGTGGGGCTTTACCTGCTGGCCCGGCACGGTAAGCCCAGGCCTTCTGGGTGGGTGCTAGGCTGGGGACCCTGAGGGCGGGCGGGGGTCCGAAGGGCCCGTCCTGCCGCACCTCACGCCGCCCCGTCCCGCAGGGAGATGCGCCAAGCTCCTGAAGGAGGTGAGCCTCGCCCCGGGCTGCGCTGGGCCCCCCTCCAAGCTGAGTCTCCCACCCCGACAGGGGCCCCAAATCACTCTGGGTCCTGGGCCTCCAGGGTGGGGACGCCGGGCTGCCAGAGGGGGACCCGCGAGGCTGGGGGTCGTGGGCAGGGCTGGGAGAGGGAGGGGAGGAGGCAGGGCCCTCGTCCCGCCTTTCTGGCCAGCCGGGCACTCTCGTCTTGCCCGGGGCTGGGTGGGGGGACACAGGCCCTGTGGGCACCATCTCGGGCTCCCCCTGTCCCACCCGGTGCCAGCCCCCCAATCCCCTCTGTCTCAGCACAGCCCCGAGAGCTGGGGACGGTGACCCTGCCTTGCAGGTAGAGAAACCGAGGCCCAGGGCGGCTTTGGCTCTGGTCATGCAGCTAGGACACGCCCCCCCCCCCCACTCCCCAGCCCTAACCACTGCCCTGAGGGCCGTTTGGAGGCCAGGCCGTGCCCTGAGGCCCTGCCCTTCTGTGTCTCAGGGGCTGATCTAGAGGAGCCCTGGGCCGGGCTGGGACGCTCCGAGCCCCGTCCCTCTGGCCTGTCCTGGCCCCGGGGGGCTGCTGGTCCTTGCTCTGAATAAAGCGCACGACCAAACCCGCTGCCCCGAGCGTCTTTCTTGGGGGAGCAGGGCTGTGGGGGGATGGGTGGGAAGTGACCAGCTGTCTGGTGGCCTGTGGGTGCCACGACCACCTCTGGGGAACAGGAGCCATTCATGTCCCACCCCTGGCTGGGTCTTTGTCCCGGGAGGGCTGAGCTGGGGGGAGGCCACGGGCCGGGCTGGCTTCTGGTCTGTCCCTTGTTTCTTTCCCTGTGGGGCCCGGGGACCACACAGCTCGGTGCGGGATGACAGGGCTGTCTCCCTCCTTCCCGCCGTGGTCATGCCCGGCCCTGCCCTGCTCAGAGCCCACGGGCCAGGCTTCCCGGGTGTGGGGGCCCATGATCTGTCAGAGGCTACCGTCCTGCTCCCTGAGAGTCTGAGCGGCCCCAGGCAGAGCAGGCAGCCAGTGGGCTGAATGGCCTGGTGGGGGACCAGGATGGGTGAGGGAGGGACATCCTATATGAGGGATCATGTCAGAGCCTTCTGGACTCTTCCAGTTCCAGAACATAAAAAGGTGTTTGGACCTGGCCAGACCTCTGGCCTGTCGTCTCCTGGGTGACACGGCTGGCATGTCCGGGGCTCCTGCAGGGTCTGCGGAAGGTTCCCCGGCCATGGCTGGCTCTAGTGAATCCTGGGGATGCCGCCCTGCTCTGTAGCTGTGGCACGGACAGGCCAGGTTCCTCCGGGAGCTCGGGTGGCCCAGCTCGTCTGCCTGGGGGAGACAGAGCCAAGCGGGCCCTGCTCTGGGGGTTGCTGGGGGCCGGGTGGTCCTGGGTGCTGGGAATCCCCACTTTTGCCAGAGGAACAAAGGACCTTCCCCTGCTGTGTGTGGGGGGATGGGCAACAGCGGGGGCGGGGGGGGGGCGGGAGGCGTGCACCGCTGTCCCCATGCCTTCGCATCAGAGCACCGACCAGCCGCAGCCGCAGATACAATCGGGAAGACTTGGGTGGGGGATGGCGGGGGCTCTGCCCAAACACGGAGCCCTGGGCGTGGGAGGGGGGTCAGCTGGGGGGAGGGGCGTGGGGTGGGGGGCCAGCAGAGAACAACCAGGATGGGGAGGCGCCCCAACAGCCGGCTGTCCTCCCTCAGCCTGGGCCAGCTGGTCCCACGTCCTGCGGTCAGGCTGCCCGGCCCCGCTGCCTCTCTGCCTCTGTCGTGGGGAAAGTGGGTGGATTCACGAGCCCCCGATCAGACGGGCCGATGCGGCTGCGGGGCTCCAGGCAGCCATCTCCCCGTGGCGCTGGGACCCGACAGTCCCTTTCAGGCCCCCCTGCTGCGGCTCCCTTCCTGCCCTCTCCATGTCCCCATCCCCAAGTCCCCGGCCCTGTCTCCCTGGCTCCGTCCCCCGGTCTCTGGCTCTCTGATCTCTCCCAACCACCCCCTCACCATCTGGATCCTTCCTGCCATGTGGTGGGAAGCCCCCACCTCTCCCTGTCTCGTGACTGCAGGGTGAGGACAGGGAAGAGCCCCTTGGGGGCGGGTGTGGGGTTCAGGGCAACGGCCGTCCGCAGTCCGTCCGCTGGGACGACGGGGCGACGCCCCTGCCCGGTCAGCCCAGCAGGAGCCTCACAAGGTCTGCACTCAGCTCTTCACGGACAAGGTGGAGATGTGGCCCCTCCGGGGGGAGGGTGCAAAGGTTTGGGTGAGGAGAGAAAGTCGGGCGGTGGGGCCTGGCAGTTTGCTGATGGCTGTGGCGTCTTCAAAGGCCTCGGCGGGCAGCCAGCCGGGGCCGCCAGGTAGGGACGTCCCAGCCCGGCTGGGCCCGGCTGCTCACGGTCAGCGCTGCGTGCGCCTCCGTATCCTCCGTCCAGCCCATGGGCCAGAGGCCCTGTTCCGGCTCCGCTGGCGAGCCCTCGGGTGCCCGTTCCCACGCCTGGGGCATGGCTAGGGCCCTGAGGGGAGACACCAGGCCCCACGGGAAGTACCACCACCCAAGGAGAGAGCTGAAGGGGATTCTAGGGGGCCGTCTGGCCCCGGCACCCTGATCAGGCCCTGCCTGCAGGCCTCGCCCAGCACGTATTCCCAAAGTGCTTTCCAAGGGGTGGCTACGTCCTGGTGTCAGGGCGCGCTCAGAGTCATGCCCCTCCTGTCCTCTCCCTTCACCCTGGAGGCCAGGCATTGCCCTCCAGCCACAGGAACTTGCATTCTGAGGGCCCAGGGCAGCTTTTCTCCCGGGGCCTGTGGCCCGGCTGCTACGGTAGCTGAGCAGACAAATGGACTCTGACTGACGCTGGGCACCCACTGAGTGCTTCTCGCTCTGGCCGGCCTGTCTCATGGGTGGGTGGCCGAGAGCTGGTCTGCCACACGCTGGCCACCTGCTCAGTGAGGCTAGCCCGGGCCCCTCCCCAGCGCCCACGGAGAGACATATAAACCCAGGGACTGGCTCTGAGGCCGCGGCTCCTGTGGCTTTGGGCAGCCGGTCCCCTGTGCCCACACGCCCAGACATGAAGGGCAGAGTGCTCACGGCCCTGCTGGGGCTGTCCGTGGCGCTGGTCGCAGGCACACAGGACCCGGTGCTTAGAGACTTTGACTTTGCCAAGGTAGCAGGTCTCGGGGCACCTGCCATGGGGGGGTGGGCCGCCCCAAACATGCTGGCGGTCCCTTCAGGACCCGCTCTGTCTGGAGCCCCTGTGAGGTCTGTAGGGTGGGGTGTGCCTGGAATTTTCCAGACCGCTGCCCCATTGGGTCCCTGCAGCTCCCTGTGACCCTAGTTTTCAGGCCTCTGGTACGAGATCGCCTTTGCTGCGAAGCTGGAGCCCCAGAGCTCACCGCAGAAGGAGACCAAGGTCGGGGCCGTGGTGGTGGGGCTGGAGGACAGCCGGCTGACCCTGACCGCCGCCTATGAAGAGTGAGTGGGGCGCTGGAAAGAAGGGCCAGCCCTCCTGCCCATGGGCCGCACTATCACCCTGCCAGGACGGAGATGGGCTTAGGGCAGAAAGAAGCTGGGGCAAAACCCTTTCTCCAGGAGAGCCCTCAGAGCAGGGGTGCCGGGGACCCCCTCTCCGGGGCTGTTCATCGGGTGACCCTTGACTTCGGGAGCCGTGCCGGGTGGGGCTCGGCCTCCAGTCCCGCTGCCCGGGGCCCACCCCTGCCAGGACCATCCTCCGGGCCCGGCCGGCAGCAGACCCGCTCACGTCTGGACGCGGGGGCAAGGAGCGGCGTCCCAACTTCGGGGGCCCCCGGGGACTGGGGGGTCTTTCTGCCTGGCCACACGTAGGGTGTCCTGCCCTCTGCGGGCTGCCCGTGTCCAGGACGGCGGGCGTGCTCGGGGCCAGGGCAGCCGGGCTGGCAGGCATCTGCTCTTCCCAGGGAGGGCCGCTGTGTGACTGAGAAGAGCCCGGCCCTGAAGGGGGACGTCCCTGGGAAGTTCAAGATCCCTAAGAAGACCGGTAAGGGGTGCCGCCCCGAGCACTCGGGCCCTTACCTCCCCAGGCTGTTCCGCTTGGCCTGAGGCCACGATGCTGCCCAGCAGGTCCGGGTCCCCCAGCGGACGGGCCAGACAGGGGCTGGGGGTGGGCGCGGGGGAGGCTTCCTGGTGCGGTTCCCGCTCCGCCCATGCTGGGCACCGAGACACCGTCTGGTGGGGCGAGAGGACTTGCTGTCTCTCGGGGGGGCTTGGCCCATGGGCTGCTCCGGTATCCCTGGCTGGAGACCTCGGGCAAGTGGCTCAGGGCCCGGTCTGCCCGGGAGCCCCCGCCTCTGCCCTCAGCCGCCGGAAGCTCTGGGGGGTCCTCAGGCTCCTGTCTGAGATGCTCCCACCGCGTCTGATCAGGCATCCTCCTGTCCTCGTCTGCGGATGCCCCGTCCGCTGTCCTCAGGGAGGCCCTGTGGGGACTCCAGCCCCCTGTGCTCACGAGTGCGCGTGTGGGCACGTGTGAGGTGGGCGTGCGCGGGGAGCAGGGGCTGAGGGGGGCAGCGAGGGCGGGGCCCAGGACCTCCGCTCCGTCCGCCTCCCAGGAGCCAAAGACGTTGTAGTGCTGGCCACGGACTACAGCGCCTACGCCATCCTGGACGTCGCCTTCCACAAAGAAGGAGCGGCCCAGAGGGTCCTGAAGCTTTACAGTAAGCCCAGGCCAGGACCGCACGGACTGGGGCGTGGGTCTGCCGCACCAGCTGGGCTCCAGCTCCAGCCCCCGGGGGGGGCCCCAGCTCTGAGAGGGGGTCAGAGGAGAGGTCGACACGGGCAGGCGGGAGGAGACAGGACGGGCCGTGGGGGGTGGGATGGGACCGGGCGAAGGGGGGGATGGCACAGGGCAGGGAGAGGGTGGGACGGGGTGGGGTGGGGATGACATGGGGCAGTGGGGGGGTGGGATGGGGGGAGAGGCTGGGACTGGGCAGGGAGGGGTCAGGGCCAGGCAGGGAGGGGACAGGACCCGGCAAGGGAGTGGACAGGATGGCATGGGGCAGGGAGGGGGCGGGACGGGGCAGGATATCTGTGGCTTCCCCGGCCTGTCCGGTGCCCCCCCAGGCCGCACACTGGAGATCAAGGAGGACGTCATGAAGAGGTTCTATGAGGTGGCCGGGGAGTCTGGGCTCTCAGAAAAGGACATACACCTTCTCACGTGGGACAGTGAGTGTCCTGGGCCTCCGGGTCAGGGCTCCCCATCTCTCCAACGGTCCCGAGGCGCCCTGGCTTCCCCGACCCACCTCTGTCTTTGTCCACAGTGGCCTGCGTGAATCTGCTGCACAGGGTGAGCTCCTCCTCCTTGTTCTGAGCCGGGGCCGGCCGGCCTTCCTGGGGTCTCCGTCCCGCACCCCTCCCCATCACACGTGGGTCCGTGTCCTCTCTGGGCCAGCTTGCCCTCTGCCACAGGGGCTGGGCGGTGGGCGGGGGTCCGAAGGGCCCGTCCTGCCGCACCTCACGCCGCCCCGTCCCGCAGGGAGATGCGCCAAGCTCCTGAAGGAGGTGAGCCTCGCCCCGGGCTGCGCTGGGCCCCCCTCCAAGCTGAGTCTCCCACCCCGACAGGGGCCCCAAATCACTCTGGGTCCTGGGCCTCCAGGGTGGGGACGCCGGGCTGCCACAGGGGGACCCGCGAGGCTGGGGGTCGCGGACAGGGCTGGGAGAGGGAGGGGAGGAGGCTGGGCCCTCGTCCCGCCTTTCTGGCCAGCCGGGCACTCTCGTCCCGCCTGGGGCTGGGTGGGGGGACACAGGCCCTGTGGGCACCATCTCGGGCTCCCCCTGTCCCACCCGGTGCCAGCCCCCCAATCCCCTCTGTCTCAGCACAGCCCCGAGAGCTGGGGACGGTGACCCTGCCTTGCAGGTAGAGAAACCGAGGCCCAGGGCGGCTTTGGCTCTGGTCATGCAGCTAGGACACGCCCCCCCCCCCCCACTCCCCAGCCCTAACCACTGCCCTGAGGGCCGTTTGGAGGCCAGGCCGTGCCCTGAGGCCCTGCCCTTCTGTGTCTCAGGAGCTGATCTAGAGGAGCCCTGGGCCGGGCTGGGACGCTCCGAGCCCCGTCCCTCTGGCCTGTCCTGGCCCCGGGGGGCTGCTGGTCCTTGCTCTGAATAAAGCGCACGACCAAACCCGCTGCCCCGAGCGTCTTTCTTGGGGGAGCAGGGCTGTGGGGGGATGGGTGGGGCTGCCGGGGAAGTGACAGCAAGTCCGGCTGTCTGGTGGCCTGTGGGCGCCACGACCACCTCTGGGCAACGGGAGCCATTCACATCCCACCCCTGGCTGGGTCTTTGTCCCGGGAGGGCTGAGCTGGGGGGAGGCCACGGGCCGGGCTGGCTTCTGGTCTGTCCCTTGTTTCTTTCCCTGTGGGGCCCGGGGACCACACAGCTCGGTGCGGGATGACAGGGCTGTCTCCCTCCTTCCCGCTGCGGTCATGCCCGGCCCTGCCCTGCTCAGAGCCCACGGGCCAGGCTTCCCGGGTGTGTAGGTCCCACGGTCCATCCCAGGCTGCCGTCCTGCTCCCTGACAGCCTGAGCGGTCCCAGGCCTGGTGCTCCTGAACAGAACTGGAGGTCGGATCTCTCGGCTGCATTCCCGCCTACATTCTTCCATGGCTCCCTCCTGCCCTAAAGTTAACCCCCGTGGGCACGGTGGCCAGGGCCCTTCAGTCCTGGCTGTGCTTCTGTCCCTTGCTGGCTTCCTTGTGCCCAGCCGTGCATGGTTGGTCCAGCCTTTTCCGTCATGCCCTGACACCCCATGACCTGCACTGACTGTCCGATCACCCCGTTTTCTTCCACTAGCTGCGCCGGAGACCGGACGGCAGACAAGGTGGTCTGGTCAGGGAAGGGAAGGTGGGACAGGCGTCAGCCCCGCGGTCTGAGCACAGCCCAGGACAGTCGAAGCTTCTGGGGAGCAGTGCCTCAGGGGTGAGCGGTCCCTGAGGTCCAGCAGTGCTGGGGACTGCTGGGCACTGGCTGCCCCAGAACAGAGAAACCCCAGTGACACTCTGGTGGCCCAGCGTGAAGCCTGCCCCGAGGGTGGGGCCTGCCTGGGACTTGCCAGGCAGAATCCTGAGCCTAATTCCCCAAAGACCCACAGGAGCGATGCTTGAAAGCTGCATTCTGACAGCTTAGGGGTGCTTGGGGACAATTTGGACTTTCCACGGATCTGTCCGGCCCAAGATTGCAATGAGTGCACAGTGAGCCGCCCGGGAGGTGACAGTCAGCCGCGTCGGCTTGGGCGGGCGTGACAGCACCGTGGGCCGGGTGTGGCCCCGGACAGCAGGGTTTACTTCTCAGAGATCTAGAAGCTGGACGCCCGAGGTCAGGGTGCTGACGGGGCTGGTCTGGTGAGACCCGGCTTCCTGGCCCGGAGCCGGCGGGCCTCCCTTGGGCCCACATGTGGCCTCCGCTCCGCGCACCGGGCTCCCCACCTCTTGGACGGGCGCCAGTCCCAGGAGATGCGGTCCGACCTGCACGACCTCCCTACACCCCGTCATTGCCCGAGAGGCCCCAGCTCCAGACACAGCTGCCGTGGCGACTCCGGCTTCAAGAGTGGCGTTTCTGGGGACGCAATTTCGTCCCCAACAAAAGCCAACAGCTTTCAGAGGGCGACAGGGGCAGCCAGAGCCTCTGGAAGTCACCGTGAGCACACAGGCCTCTGGACACGCGGGGAAACGAGGCCGCATCGGAGACTAGGAGGAGGTCCCCGGAGGAGGTCCCCGGACGGCCCGCGGGCGGGGTTGGAACACACTGGCTTTCTAAGTAAGTTCAAGGACAAAAGGAAGGCAGGCTCCAGGAGCTGGCTCGTTAGGAGACGGCAGAATTCGACAGTCGGCTAATGCGAGTGTGCTTGCTCGGGGAGAGCGAACCTGGGGACAGATAGGGCCGTTGGGTGGCAAGCTGGTGACCACGCGGAAAGCCAGGCCGGAACGCAGGCAGTGCTCGGGCTCACCGGGCCAGGACTTTCCTGGACAGGCTCAGCGGACTGCGGAGGGCCAGGAACCCAGACAAACCAACACAATCGTTGGCGCCGAGAAGCAGAGTGGAGAGAGACTGGCCGGGGGGTGGGGGCGCAAGGCTGGGCGTGTAGACTCATCCCGCAAGAGAAAGCAGAGAAACTGGGGCAGAAAAATATTTGAAGAAATGGAGGCCAAAATATGCGCAAAGAAACACAGCCCTGCGGCTCGGGGAGGCCGACGCAGGATGGGGGCACCACGCCCCGGGATGTGGCCGTCCGCGGCTTCCCCGGTTTGCGGACGCGAACGGAGCCGGGGACAAGGCCAGGCGTGGTCATCTCCAGACGACTGGGAATTGCAGGAAATGAAGCTGTTTACGCAGATCACAGCGCAGAGAGTTTGTCGCTATCTACGGGCTGTGCGAGAAGGAGGTGCCAGTGTGGCCCCAGGCCGAGGGACCTCGCAGGTGATGCCCACGGAGCTCAGGAGGGCCGGGAGCGCGGGCTCAGCAGGGCCGGTCAGTGTCCTCCAGGGACCTCGAGACTTCGCTTCTCCGCACGTGTGTCCCGTCCGTCAGCACGGGCTCGGGCCGGCTCGTCCCTGCACGGCTCAGCGCCTACCACAGTCTCCGGTCTTGGTGAGCAAACCCGTGCGGACTTGTCCAGGGTCACTCCTTTAGGATGGCCCCGGAGTCTTTCTGACCTGTTCCCCTGATTCCTCAAACACGTGTTTCCTGTCTGGGACCAGAATCACCCCGAATTCCTCTTAGGTTTCCTGTGACTCAATCTTCGAATCACCTCTCCAAGGAGCCTGGTTCCCTTTTGCAGAGAACGGTACCGAGGAACCAAGGTCTGGGCTCCGGGAACACTCAGCTCTGCATCTCCTGGGGCAGGTGGGGTTGAGCCTTCTCAGCAGAGGGAGCCCCCCTTTCCACCTGCCTTCCCAACGCTGGGAAAAGCATTCTCCTCTGACCCGCCCCGAGCACACGGGAAGGAGTCACCCCGGTGGAGAGCCAGCCTCGGGGATTTGTTTTTAGCTCCTTTACTCTTCAGCCCGAGAATTTCTAGAAACACACTCCGTCCAAAGTTTCTCAGGGCTGATTCTGCAGCCCTCCTTCCCGGGGTTACGTCATCACTTATACGGTTGTGTTCCACTCATTTACTTCGAGGGCGGTAGGTTAATGTGGTCCCAAAGGCACGACCACGCAAAGACGGTCTGCTCAGCGCTGGCGCAGGTGGTTAAGTGTCCGACGCCTGACTTCAGCTCGGGGCACACTCAGAGTGGTGGGATTGAGCCCCGCATCCACTGGCCTCCTCCACGCCCAGCGGGGAACCTGCTGGAGAGTCTCTGTCCTGGCCCCTCTGCCCCTCCCCCTGCTTGCTCCCTCTCTCCTTCTAAAATAAAAAAATAAATCTGTAAAAAAAAAGAAGGTATGCAATGGGAGGGGTTTAACGTCCTCCCCAGCCCTCCCCGGGGGTGCCTAAGCTCTGTCCACGCCCATCTATCCTTCCGTGTCTCTGCTTGCAGAAATAAGCAGACACAGACGTGGGTTCTCATCGCCCTTTCTGTCTCACCTGAAGGCTGTGTACGTCACGTGCCCTCCGGCACCCGGCTTTTTCCGCTTTACGATACACCTGGATGTCCTGTCCCTCCACGGGGGTCGATAGAGACCTCTGGGTCATGTTTCACAGCCCCGTAGGCCTGTTGTGGGTGCATCTGTGGTTCGGCCAGTCTCCCGGGTGTGGCACGGAACCGACTGGGACAGCGGCATCGCAAACCGCGCTTTCCCGGCCAAGCCCTGTGGGTCCTGTCACGCGAGCCGTCCCAGGCGCTTCCTTACGGGAGGTTCCTGGGAGGGGGTTTCTAGAACAAAGATAAACGGGTGCACAGTTAAGGTTTTGCGAAGTTGCCACACTCCCCTCTATGATGATCGCACCGTGTGCGCGAGCCGAGCCGTGCGTGGGCGCGTGTGGGCGGTGCGCGGGGCTCTGCGGTTTTGGCAGTATGACGGGCGACAGGCGGCATCTCCCCGTTGTTTCAATTTGCATTTCTCTTACCGAATGAAAATGTGCCTCGTGTCCATTCAGCAGGGCCCCGCGACAAAGCACCAGACCCTTAAACACCAGCGGTACGGGCTCTCCCAGATCTGGAGGCTGGAGTCAGGCCAGGCGTGGCAGCGGGGACCTGCCAAGGCCTCTCTCCTCCGTGTGTAGGTGGCCGTCTTCTCCCCCTGTGCTCACGCGGTCACCCCTGTCTGTGTACCTTAGTCTCTTCGGATAAGGACCCCAGCTGTGTTTAATCTGAATGACCTCATTTTGACTTAATCGCCCCTTTGAAGTGTCCTCGTCCCACCAGTCGCATGCGGAGTTTCTGGGTTCCGGCGTAGAAGCTGGTCGGGGGCGGGGAGTGCAACTCTGAACGCGCCTGTCCTCGCATGCTTGGGGTCATGTTAAGTTTTTCATGTGAGTTATCCGGTTTTGTCATTTGTCCATTTTCCTGATGGGTTCTCAGTCCTTTTTTCTTTTCTTAAGATTTTATTTATCTATCTGACAGAGAGAGGTCACAAGTAGGCAGAGAGGCAGGCAGGGAGAGAGGAGGAAGCAGGCTCCCCGCTAAGCAGAGAGCCTGACGTGGGGCTCGATCCCAGGACCCTGGGATCATGACCTGAGCCGAAGGCAGAGGCTTAACCCACTGAGCCACCCAGGCGCCCCCAGCCCTTTATTCTTTAATTTTTAGAAGTTTCTTCTAGAGTATGGCTATTAGCCCTCACATGAGACACATGTTGGAAATATTTTCTCCAGCCTTGTCATTCTTCTTTGGACTTTGTTTAGGGCTTTGGTATAAAAAAAGCTTAAAAATAGAGTCAAGTGATTTTCCAGTACTTCGTTTTATTACGTCTGGATTTTGATGCACAGTTAGGGTTGCTCATGGGTTTGTAGGGGTTGATCTGCCCGGGTTGCGTGACATTTCCTAGAATTCCTAGAAGGCAAGAGCCTTCCAGGAGCCTTCCAGGGCCTGCAAAATGAGCTCCATCTCCTGCCACAAAACCCTCCCTTGTGAAGACGTAGGCTTCCTAGTGGTGCCACCTTCAGGACTGAACTCCGACACGACCAGAAAGCCTTTCCCTACCTCCACATCATAGAGGAACTCACCCGCGACTTCTCTCATTCCTCATACGGTTGCATTTCCACGTTTAGCCTTTGGGTCCTGATGCGTTTGGCGCTTACTCTCACGCACGAGGTGACTGTGCTCCGTTTCAACCTCCTTCCCCCTGGACTTCGGTTGTCCTGACAGCGCGCATTTGTAAAACTCTACTTTTCCCCAGGATTTAAGATGTCTCCTTTGTAGTACGGCCTGTTCATTTTGGGTCACAAGAGCCCTCTGTATGTATTTTCTCCCCAAATCCGCATCCTGTAAGATGACTGGGTTACACAGGTGCCATGTGCCTGTACCACTTTTTATGGCTTCCAGCTGTGTTATGAGAATTACGAAGATACAATATCATTTCAGACGTGGCTCTCATCTTGTTAAGCAGGTGATCATAGCCGTTTTCACAATCTGTGTGGTCCTGATGTGTGTGTCTACCCCCTACATCCGTGCTGACGTCCTACCCCCAGGATGGTGACGTGGCGAAGTGAGCCTTCGGAAGGTGACCGGGTCGTGAGTGTGGAGCCCTGGTGAATGGGATCGGTGCCCTTATGAAAGAGACCCCACAGAATGCTGCTACCTCTTCCACCATGAGGTACACCAAGAGGTCTGTGACCCACCAGAGGCCCTCCTTGACCCTGCTGGCACCCCGACTGGAACGTTCAGCCCCCAGAATTGAGAACTGAACATGTGTTGTTCGCAAGCCACCCAGCGTGTATTTTTTTGTGATGTCAGCCAGGCGGACTGGGGGAGCCAGCCATGTGATTTCGAGGCCGGAGCATTCGTGGGTCTGCTTCTATTATCTCTTTCTTTCTTCTTTTTTTTTTTTAAAGAGTTTATTTATTTATTTATTTGACAGACAGAGATCACAAGTAGGCAGAGAGGCAGGCAGAGAGAGAGGAAGGGAAGCAGGCTCCCTGCCAAGCAGAGAGCCTGATGTGGGACTCGATCCCAGGACCCTGAGATCACGACCTGAGCCGAAGGCAGCGGCTTAACCCACTGAGCCACCCAGGCGCCCCTATTATCTCTTTCTTTGCTGCGTTTCTCTTCTTCCATCTTCGTCTCCTCAAACGTCGTGTCAGGAAACTGTACTTGAAAACACACGGTTAACAGGGCTGGTTTGAAGCGTAGGGGGCATTTTTGTCCTTGTATGTCGTCTTCTTCTGCCAGGCATCAGGGAAGCTGGTGGTCACAGGACACCCTAATCCATGTTCAAGGTCTGAGACCCCCAGGCCCTGGGGTGGTGGAAAGTTTAGCTGCAAATTTATGCGAGGGCTGGTTTGCGTGTGCTCGCTGGCAAACTGTCCTCCCAGGCGGGGGCTGCAGCGGCGGCTTCACAGAGGCCCGTCCTTAGAAAGGCCTGACAAGAGCTTTATCTTTCCTCCCTCCTCCAAATCCTTGTTTTTGTGTTGATAGAACCCCTGGAAGCCAGCTGGCAGACGGGCCTGGAAGCACAGTCTGCACGTTCCACCACTTCCTCCAACCTCCCAGCCAAGGGTCTTCCTAGCCACCCCTCCCGGGTTTCAGGGGCTCAGAGAGATCCTACTAAGCCCTCTGTCCTCTGCCCCCAGGGAGGGGCTCAGATGATCGGGGCTGAGAAGTCAGGCCCATACAGAGCTCCCATGGGACCTTGGGGCACGTGCGGCTCCTGAGGGGTCTGGCCAGGGTCAGGGAGCACAGAGGTGGGAGGCAGCAGGGCCAAGGCTGGCCAGAGAGCGGACAAGTTCCGACGGTGGAATGGAGGGGCAGAGGAGCAGGACGTTCCGGATGGGCGTTGACTGTGGGTGGGGGGAGGAGGCCAGGCCAGCAGAGCGAGACTAACGGGTGAGCCAGGAGGGGTGGTTTTTTTAAGTTTTAAATTTTTTTTTTTTAATTTTTAAAGGTTGAAGGAAAAGATCCAGCCTGCATCTCCTGGAGAACTAGCTGGGCCTCCCCTTGGACTTGGCCTTGGTCCTGCCAGCCAGAGTTAAAGACTAGGGTCTCCGGCCTTCCCAGACCGAGCAAGGGAGAGTGTTGAATCTCCGGGGAGGAGAGGAGGTGGTGTGACCGGGATTAGGGTGCTCGTTTCGGAAGCTTCCAACGGAAGGGAGCAGGGATCGGCATGGCCACGTTGACAAAGATGCTTGGTGTGGGCCTGGCACCCATTCCCCGGGGGCGCACGTCCTACGCTCTAGCTCTTCTGGGCCGGGCACAGAGATAGAATAATGATGCCCCCCACCCTTGGGTGATTTCCCCACCTCGCAAGAAGAGCGGCCGGGATGGTGTCCTGTGGTTAGCAGGCCGCCCCCAGTGACCCATTCAGAGACACATAAATGGGTTTTCGGGGGCTGGAGGGACGGCACACCCCTGGCCCCGAGGCAAGTGTGCTGGTGGGCGGATCTCAGGGAGGATGCCAGCTGTCCTGCTGACCGCTCTCCTGGCTTTGGTCTCAGTGCCCAGGACCCAGGCAGTGTGGCTGGGGAGGCTGGACCCTCAGCAGGTAACAGCCTCCCTGCTGGGATGGCACAGGCCTGGAGGCCCGTCCGTCCAAGGGGCCCAGGCCCCTCCTGTGGGGCCACACAGCCTTGGGGCTACCCTCCCAGTGGCAGCCCAGACCGGCACCAGCTATGGGGGACGGGCTGACCTGAGGCAGGGGCCCTGGATTCCCAGGTAGAGAGAGGAAACCTCCAAGGGCTGGAGGGTCAGGCCCCCTTCACATGCTTCTCCTCCACCAGCTGCTGGGGCCCTGGTATGTTCTTGCTGTGGCCTCAGGCGAGAAGGGCTTTGCATTGGAGAAGGCCACGAAGAACATCGAGGGCGTCGTGGTGACCCTGACTTCAGAAAACCACCTGAAAATGCTGTCCTCCAGGCACCGGTGAGCGGGTTGGGCACCCTGCGTCTGGGTAGGGCTCAGGCCGGGCTCGGGGAGCCTCCACGACTCGACGCACGAGCTGCTGCTGCACGAGGGCTCTCCGGGGACTCCCACCACCCTCGCTCCCATGTGTGCCTGCAGGAGACGGAGGGCCCGGGGCCCCTGGGCCAGACCCCGATTAGGAAAGGCGGGTTGTGCTGAGACGGCGCCTGCGACAGTCACGTCAGGGCTTGAAGGAGCGCGCGGGGCCTCTCCGGCGGAGTCATTCCATTCTGTCTGTCAGACAGGAAATACGTGTGCACGGCTCCAAAGTCGGGGTCCCCAGGGTCGTGCCGTGGGGTGGTCCCCGCTGCCCGGCCAGTCCGTCTCCTCCGGGCGGGTAGCCCGTGTCTCTGATGCGTGGGCAGGCACACACCCGCACACGTTTGCCCACACGTGCTGGGGGTTGTTCCCTACCAGCCCACAGAGGCTTGGCTCTCTTTTAAAGCATTTCAGGTTTTGTTCTCTTTGGTCTTTACGAAATGTCTAAAAGCTGCAGCAAGATGAACACAGCGCCGAGATCGCCGCCTTCACCCCTCTAAGCGCACGGCTCAGGGCCGCAGAGCACACTCACGCCGCTGTCCCCTCCCTCCCTCTGTCCCCACTGAACACAGTCCCCACCCCGGTGTCTGCGGTCCACTCCTCCGGGGCCTCCTGGGAGTCGATCCTTCGGATCAGTCCCTCGCTGGGGACCCCGTCCTCCTTGTCCATCCGCGGTGTGGCCAGTATCGGGACTCCTGCCTCTTTCGGGCTGAGTCACGTTCCGTGGTGTGGACGGGCCTCGTGGTTGCTTCCCCTGTTTGGTTCTCTCAGTGGTGCGGCCGCGAGCATGGGTGTGCGAGTCTCCCCTGGAGCCTTTCCCTGGGTTCTTCTGGGCGTGCGCCCTGCAGGGGCTTTGCTGGCCGGACGGTGACCGCCCCCCACACGGACTGGGGCTCTGCTCCTCCTTATCGCGGGGTGGCCCCCCACAGGCCTCCTGCCGCTGGACAGACCGCGCTCTCCGGCCGTCTGCACTTGGAAACCCCCTCTAGGGAGGGGGCCTGGGGGCCTTTGTCTCTGAGGGGTCCCCTGAAGGGTCAGTCCCTGGGAGCTGCCAGGCTCCGGGTCACACGTGTTCCCCAGCTCTTGGTCCTCCGTCATTCTCCGTCGTCGGATGGGCTCCAGACGACCCCGGCAGCTCTTACGCGCCCCGGGATGACGGCAGAGCCCGGGCGCAGCTGGGCGCCCTCCCTGCTTGCGTGTCCGGCGTGTTTTTCTCTGAGGTGTGTTTTTCCCGGTTCGTAGGAACCCGTGAGTTTACGATATTAGACGCTTGTCTGCGACAGAAGCCGTTGCAAATGTATCTTCCAGTCTGTCGTTTTTCCTATAACGTCGAGGAGGGTCGTCTCTTCCTTTACCTCCAGGAAGGGTTTCTTTCCGAGTTTGCGAGGATGCGGCCAGCTTTCCCCCGCGACACGGTGGTCTGGGAACTGCTCCAGCCCCTGGAGCTTCGGGCCCCTTTGCTGCCTGTGGGGTTTGACCCTGGGAAACAAGGGGGAACACTTCTTCTCCGGACGACCACCCGATTTCTAACGTCGTGTTGGCCCGGCCTCCACCGCCCCGGGCTGACTTTGTCACACGCTAAACTCCCACGCTCCCATTTTGCTTTATTTTTGGACTTTTTAAAAAAAGTTTCGTGTGTTTGTTCTCGAGAGAGCGAGCGAGCACGAGCAGGAGGGCCGGGCGGGGGGCACAGCTTCCGCGGACTGTGCTGAGCGCGGAGCCCGCCGTGGCCGCAGGAGCGCCACGTCACAACCGGAGCCGAAGCCAAGAGCCAGAGGCTGGACGGACGGAGCCCCCAGGCGCCCCTGTTTTCGGACTTTCCGCTCGTCCCTCTGTCGACCGTGCAAACTCCGTGTTTGCCCGTTGCAGCCCCGTGCTCCGCCGCGTCCTTTCCCGGACGGCTCTTGCCGGCTCTTCTTCCTTCCAGAAGGTTCCAGCCGCGCACTCATCCTGGTGCAGACACCACGGCGTCTCTGCCGGCTTTGTTCTTTTCATGGACTGACCGCTCAGGGCACGTCAGCCCCTCTGGATGCTGAGTGTCTTTACCCAAAACTGCAGCCGACGCTGTGCCCGTCTGAGGCTCCTACGGTGCCCGCCACGCGGCCCCCAGCAGGGGGGTCTGGGGAGGTGGAAGGTGCCGGTTCGCGTTCGCTCTCGCACCAGCTCCTTCCCAGGCCGGGTGGGATCCGCAGGAGAACAAGGTTTCCAGGAAGCGGGGGCCGGCGGCAGCCAGGACCCCCGTGCGGCACGCGGGCAGCTCCGGGTCCAGGTGGTAGAGCGCTCGTCCCTCCTGGTCCCGGGTCCCGACCTGCAGCCAAGGCGGACGGCGTCTCTTCCAGGCTGGAGAGGTGTGATGTGAACGTGCTGGAGCTGCTGAGACGGGAGCCCGGATGGGTGTTCGAGAACCCCTGTAAGGCACGGCCTCTGCCGTCTCATGCGGGCCGCGGGGCAGGGGAGGGGGCGCTTGGCTCCTGGGCCCTCCCCAGTGGGTTCCACTGCCTGCAGCCCGGGCTAGGGTCCCCTGCCACCTGCCCAGTGCCGTGGGGAGGGGACCGGTCCGGTTCGTCCCCAAGACTTCCACTAGGAAGCGAAAGGACTCATTTTGTCAGAGGTTTTACCCCAATCTTGAGGACAGAGGGCTCTGCGTGGCATGCCCCCATGGGGACCCCGGGCCTCCCTCTGTGGTGGTGCCCGAGGGGACAGGATCCACATGAGCTGGGACAGGTACTCGCCAGCTACCCATCCCGGAGACCCTCTGGGTGCCGGCTCAGGGACCAGGAGACAATGCTGGGGGGCTCTCAGCTTTCCGGGCGGCCTCTGGTGCGGCCTGATGCTCCCCCGGGGCACGTGTTTTCCAGCCCTGGGCGTGTTGGACTACCGGGTGCTAGGCACCAACTTCAGGGACTACGCCATTGTGTTCACGCAGCTGGAGTTCAAGGACGAGGCCTTCAGCACCGTGGAGCTGTACAGTACGTGCTGGGGACCAGGGACCAGGGCCACCAACTCCCACAGCTACGCTGTGCCCCAGAGTCCCAGAGCCTCATGCCAGCCCTCCCTCCCCGCTCAGGAAGGATGGCTGGGGCACGGGGCTCATGTGACGGCCCCTGTCCTGCCCCGCAGGCCGGACGGACCTGGCCAGCCAGGAGGCCATGCGCCTCTTTGCCAGATGGAGCAAGGCCCTGGGCTTCCTGTCGCAGCAGAAGGCCATGCTGCAGCAGGACCGTGAGTGTCACCCGCGGCCCACAGGCCCCTGTCCGGTCTCGGGGTCCTCTGGGCCTCAGGGAGTTAGTTAGGACTGGGGTGGGGAGGTTTTCATGGGGTCACCTGCTCCTGCCCAAGCCAGGCCTGGAGGGGCAGCCCCATCTCGGGCGGGGCTGTGGGCAGAGCGGGGCGGCCCCTGTGTGTCCTGGGTGCCCCCCCTCACAGGTCTTCCTGTCCCTCTAGTCACCTGTGCGCACAAGGCTTTCCAGGTAAGCTGCCTTCCCGAGCATCACCGCAGACCTACAGCCCAGAGCCTCGCCGCTGTGAGGGGCCGGGGACTGGGATGGGGGCAGACTCACCTCTCACAGTGAGTCTGGGGTCTCCCAGTGGTCTTCTTGGTTTCCAGTGACTGTGGCAACCTGCAGGGGGGACAGTGCCTGCTGAGTCGTGTGAGGCCGGCCAAGCACTGGCCTCCTGGCTGGGCCGCCTGGGAGCTCGGCATGTTGGCGTGCCCCCGGACTCAGGCTGCTGCTCCAAATAAAGCGATTGCCCAGCCACCTGCAAATGCCTCTCACCTGTGCGCCGAGGGCGGACAGAAATGCCAGGCGGGGCACTGCCCTGTTGGGGCTCCCGGCGGTGCAGGGGGCAGAGGCTGGGTGCGGTGCGCTCGCCAAGGGCTGGACCACGCGGCACAGAGCCGGCCCTGGAGGAGGGGACACACAGACCCAGGTCTTGGCTCCGGAGTGGGGGCTGGGATGGGGGCAGCGGCTCCTCAAGCAGAGGTCACCAGGGTCCTCAGCTGGTGGGAGGACCGTCTGAGTTAGAGCAGACCCCGGGGGTGGGCGTGGGGGCCACCAGGCTGCACAGCTGGGGAGTCATGGCCTCCAGGGCACAAGGGCGTGGCTTTCCCGGTCTGGGGCTCCGGGGCCAGGGCAGGGCCAGGATTCCAGAGACTGTCGGTCCTCCCGTGGTCTGGTGGGGCCGTGCCTGACGTCGTGGCAAGAGCACAGGCCATCGGCGGAAGCGGGGCTGGGGGCTGGCCATTGCTCGTGGAGAGGGGCAGGGCCCGCGTGGTCGGGGCTGGGCGGGTGCACACACGTCCAGTAGCCCTGTCCGTCAGCGCCTGCCTGGACAGAGAGCCCTGGGGTCCTGCTGGCGCCGTCTGAGCCCTGTCCTCACGGGGGTCCTGTTTCTCCCATGCAAGTAACCCTAGGCAGTGATTCACAGGGACACCTCTGGGCTGTTCACCTCCCTCTGGGGAGGCTGGGATGCGGGGCCCAGGGCCTCCCGTGGGGACATGATGGCCTTCGGACTGAGGCCGACCCGCTGGCCGAGCACCCACGCAGTCCGTCGGGGTCCCAGAGCCCTTCTCCCTCCCACTGGCCCACCCGAGGCTGGCTCCAGGCTCCTGGTTGGCTGGACGCCCACGGCAGGGTCCGGTGGGCAGGGAGATTTAAACCCAGTGCCGAGGTGGCTGAGGAAGGAGGGTGGGGATGGGACCCGGGCGGCTGATGTGCGCGCTGGTCTTGGCGCCTGTGCCGGCTCTGGGGTCCCGGCTGCAGGAACAGCTACCCAGGGAGTCCCAGAACCTCAACTGGAGCAGGGTGAGCCGCACGCGCCGGCCGAGCCCAAGCCAGACCGCTGGGCCGATGGGACCAGGGATGCAGCGCGTGTGGTGGGACGAGCACTCCCTGAAACTCGGCAGTCCCCCGAGGCTGGAGGGAGT
The DNA here is from genome assembly GCF_922984935.1 of Meles meles. NCBI lineage: Eukaryota > Metazoa > Chordata > Mammalia > Carnivora > Mustelidae > Meles > Meles meles. Next base: position 1,024,119 of record NC_060076.1, read on the forward strand.
TCCAGGCCCCGGCCTCTCTGGAGGCTCTCACGACCCCACAGGAGGGGGTAGGGAAGGGCCCCAGGCAGGGGCAGCCTCAGGGCACCGGAGATGCCAGGGCAGAGGCAGAACGAGCAGAGCATGTTCCGGAATAACGAGACGGTGGGTGGGTGGAAGGTTCTAGTGGGGGTGGACAGGGGCACCGGCTGCCCGGGAACGTGGGTTTGTGGCAGGAAGTCCGGCGGATGCGGCCGAGGGCCAAGCTGGAAGGAAGGGGAGGCCTTGCACGGAGGCGAGCTTCAGCACATGGCACCCACGGCCCAGCCCTTGGGGCTCCGGCCAGCCTGGCACCTGCCCGCCAGGGCCCGGGGTGGGCAGCCGGGGTCAGGCACACAGGCTGTGCCGGCCTGGGGGTGTGGGACCTGGGCCGGGCCTCGGGCCAGTGTCGGGGTCTGCTGGGTTCCTGGGGGCCCGGCTGGGAGCCTGGCACGGGCAGCTTTCCCAGCATGCTCTCCACAGTTTTCAGGGTTCTGGTACATTCTGGCTATCGCCTCTGAGGGCCCCGGATTCTTGCCGGGCAGAGCCAGGAGGAAGCTGGGGGCGTCCGTGGTGACAGTGCGCACCGCAGGCCAGCTGAAGTTGGTCCTGGCTTTCGGCCGGTGAGCATGGGGGGTCGGGGGCTGGCACGCTCTTCCCGGAGCCCAATAGCCTGGGGCATCTCCCCGTCCATGGGGGAAAGGGAGCTGGTGGGAGGTGGCGAGCCAGACCCACGATCATCTGGAAATCTAACAGACTGTCTCTGTGGCCCCAAACCCCTTCCTGCCCCTCAAATTCAAGGATTGCTTCCGGGAGATGCCACTGGGCATGCGGGGACGTTCTGCAGACCGTGGGTGTTTGGGGTTGATCCCCTTAAGCTGTGGGACTGGCCCTGGTCCCGACTGGAAAACCCCAGAAACGCAGAGGCAGCAAAGGGTTCCCGCCTTGTCCCCCCCAGGTCACAGGGGTGCCGGTCACACACGTTAATTCTGCGGAAAGACAGGAGGAAGGCGATGTTCAGGAATACTTGTGCGTACGGCGGCCTAGAGCCCAGAGAGAAAGACCTGGGGGTGGGCGTGTCCCTGGCCTCAGGCTGCAGACCCAGAGATGCTCTGTCCCAGGGCTGGGTGCGCGGGAGGGACGGCGGCCCACGGGGGGTCGGGCAAGCCACAGTCCCAGAGCCCACAAGCATGCAAGAGCCTGCAGCCCGGGCCGGGACGGTGGTCGGGTGTGGGGGCACTTCTGGCCCTTTCCAGACACCCCCGCTGGGCAGGGTGACCCCGTGGCCCCCACTTCTCTCCCGGTCCAGTGAAGGGGGTGGAGGGCTTCCACGTGCTGTCCACCGACTACAGCTACGGCGTGGTCTACATGCGCCTGGGCCGGGCCGGCCAGACCTCCAGGACCCTGCTGCTCTTCAGTGAGTCCGGCAGGCGCCTCTGGGGAGGGGGCACGGGGCAGGTGAGGTGGGGGTGGGGGGCGACAAGCCCGGGGGGTAGGCGTGGCCAGGGGAGGCCCCGCCTCAGCGTGGGCCCCACCGCAGAGCGCCACAACCCCGGTGCCCACGATGGACGCTGATGCTCACGGCTCGGCGGGCCAGCCTGGCGGGTTCCAGGGAGGGCCCCTTCCTGCTTTGCCGACGGCCGCTTTCCCCCCGTATCACCTGTTGGTGGGCTCTGGCATTGTCCTCTCCTTACACGGGTGCTGACCCCAGCGCGAGCACCCCTAACCCCGGCACCTCCCCCCTCGCTCTGGGGCTTCAGAGTCTGGACGTGGGAGGGCACGGACACCAGGCCACGTCGCCCGTCACGGCCCTCGCACGGCGGGCAGCGGGAGCACAGGCTTGGGCCACACGGAACGAGCCAGTGGCCAGGTGGGCCGGCCAAGCGCGGGGCCCGGATGGGGGGACCCGTGAACAGGTCTCTGATGTGGCCGTTGCCGCGCTGGGTGGGGGACGCCAGTGCAGAGGGTGAGAGGCCAGCAGTGGGACTGACCGTCCATGTGGAGGCAGGGCCCCCCCAGACTGAGGGCAGGATTGGGGGAGCAGGGCCGGGGCTGAAGGGACGGGGGACAAGGAGCTTCTGTCCAGGGAGCGGGTGGGGAAAGGAGGCACAAACCTACTCTGGGCAGCGGGGCCCATGGGACATCCATCAGAGAGGGCAGGGGGTCCTGTGGAGTCTCCATGGGGGGTGCGGCCAGGGGCAGGGGTGCGGCTGGAGGGACTGTGTGAGCAAAGAGGGCTCCCCACGTGGTCCTCTGTGGTCCTCGCTTCCAGGCCATGCTGGGGACACCCGCCTGCGTTGGAGCACGGAGGGAACAGAGGACACTCCCGGCCCCCGCCCCCCCACCGTCTCCCTCGGCAGCACCCGTCCTGCCGGCTTGGCGGGCACTGCGGTGGCCCCGGGCTGGGGTGTGGCCCCAGACGGCCAGACTTGGGGACACTGACCTGCTGATTCCGCTTCTAACCGCAGGCAGACAGAACATGTCCAGCTTCCCGAGCATGAGAAAGTTTGTGGACATATGTGAGATTTTGGAGGTCGCCAACAGTGTGACTGTCCTCCCAAAAGATGGTAACAGACGCCACGGGTCCTTCTGTCTGGGTCAACCGCACACCCGCCCCTATCCGTCCCGTAAAGCTGACTTGCGGGGCATGGACAGAGGGAGGGGGACAGGGCCGTCTTTTCCCAAGACCTGCAGCCGGCTGGGAAGGTGCTCCCTGGGGAGGGCCCCAGCCCCTGACCCTCCCACCCCCCATCCCTCCACCCCCGACCCCCCCCCCCCCCCCCGCCATCCCCGGTGCCTCAGCAGCACCAGGCCTGCCCCGCCCACAGGCCTGAGCAGGCGGCACCGGGCCTGCGGTCTCGAGCTGCCTTCATCGCGTGCTGGAGGACCCGGGATGCCTGGCCTGGCCACCTGCAGTGCCCCAGGCCAGCACGGGCGGACACTGGGAGGGCCAAAGAACGCTGTGGGCCAACGGGCTCCCGCAGACCCGTGCCCACTCAGGCCTCCTCTCCCTCCCGCAGACACCTGTGCACACCATCCTGCCCTGAGAGCCAGCCGTCCCCTCGCGGCTTCCCTTGGGGCTCTGCCCGCGGGCCCCCCCGACGCCGGGAGCGCTGGCCAAGACGTGCTGAGACGCGCTGGATGACCTCGGGCCCCTGATGGTGATGGCTGGGGCCGTGGCTGTAGCCCAGGAGGGATCCTTCAGGATCATGGAGGGAGGGGGCAGGAGGGCAGGTGCTGACCGGGTAGGGAGAGGCCCAGCCGGGCCCACTGTGCTCGTGGCCTCCCGATTACCTGGCGGAACGAGGCTGTCCCCTTACCTGCCGGGAAATAGACCGGGGCTGGTCCAGCGTCCTCCCTGCCGTGTTCCCTCTCCGCCGCGCGTCGTCTGCCGCCATCCGGGGTCCCTGACGGCCTGCGTTTTCTCAGGAAGCTCACTTACCCGCACGCCGTGTCTAAGCCCCTGGGACTCGTCAGGCACGTGCCAGTGGCCGGAGAGGCCGACAGGCAAAAGCAGCTTCGGGGATCTGGCGAGGCCACCGAGACAGGCTCCCAGCAGGGCTGCAGGCGCGCACACCAGCGCGACTCGGAGAAACATGTCTGCAGACCGGGGGGGGGGGGGGGGGACGGCAGCAGGTCTGACCCGCGCCAGGCGGGGCAGGACCGTCAGGGAGGCCTTCTCGGAGGAAGGGACTTTCGGAAGAGGGGGGTGGTAGTTCGGTGAGTTGGATGGGCACCTGTGGGAGAGGAAACCACGTTTGAAGAACCCCAGGGTGCAGGCTGCAGGGGGGACGTGAAGGCTGCCGGGGGTGGTTTCCATCACAAGAGAGGAAACGGGGCAGGCTTGGGGGCTGAGTCTGGGGTCCGGGACCCCCAAATGGAGATGCCCTGTGGGGGGCTGGAATTCAGAGGACAGAGACGTGGGGGCTGGACACGTGGGGTCACCAGTACGTCGTGGTGATGGCGTGGACGGGTACGGTGAGGGTCACCCAAGGAGAGCACGGCGGGATGGCTCCATCAGCCAAGGCCACGGAGCGACCACTCACAGGATCTCGGGGCTGGGAGCCGCACGGATTCACTTATCTTTCCCGTCTGGGGTCAGCGTGGGGCGAGCCGGTGCAGGCTGGCGGGGCTGGGCGGTGTGGGGTCTCGGCAGCTCAAGCCCCATTGGGGGCTGGGCGGGCTGTGACCGGTTCAGCTTGGCTCTGCTGCCTTTTTGCCCCTCCCGCCGGGAGTGGCCACGTCCTGCTAGGGTCACGGTCACTCCGGGACCACAGCCGTCGAGGCCACAGCAGGCAGGGAAGAAGAGCTCAGCACGGGTCTGGCATGTTTGCTCCAGCGGCTGAGTGAAGCCTGTCGTGGCCCCGGACTCGGAGTCCGGCAGGGGCTGCGAGGCTCACGTTCCGGCCGCAGGCGCAGGCCCCGGAAGACGCGGCCCGCTCAGGCCCCAGACCCTGCCCGCGGCAGCGTCGCACTCGGGCCCTGGGAGCTGGGCCAGGTGTCCGCACCCTGTGCTCCAGCCCAGAGCCCCCATCCCCTCTAGTGGGGGGCAGTAGGAGCGAATCCTGGGTCTGGTGACCTGCAGAGGCCCCCCTAGACCACGCAGCGTGAGGCCAGAGTGGATCGCTGCCTCCGCCTCCGCGGGCCTCGCTCCTCCAGGACGTGAGTGGCTCCCGCTCCACTGTCCTCCGGCCCAGCCCTCTGACGGTTCCACACCTCGGCTGCCCGCTGCTGGGGAAGGCGCTGGGGGAGGCCTGTCTGCACAGAGCACGCCCGGGGCCCAGCAGAGCTCGGCGCCTTCTGGTCAACCCTGCTGTCCACACAGCTCTCTGGGACACTGCGGGTTTCTGTGCCGGCCCCGTCATCGTCCTCCGCAGTTCCAGAAGGCCACAGCCTCTTTCTACTTATTTCCTTACTAGAACGTGGAGGATACCAGCCCCCAGAGAGATGGGGTCTCGACACCCCAGATGCCCTTTTGTACAGCTTAGGAACTGACTGCACACACCGAATTTCTCCCAGAGTCCTGACAAAGACAGGACCCGAGCTCAGTGCTTGTAGGAACAGACCTGACCTATCTCACAGTGCGTGTACCAGACCCCGGCCAGCAGGGAGGGTCTCCTGGCTGTCTGTGCCGTCTGTCACGGGCCTCCCAGGGACATGCTCTCCCTCCGAGAGCCAGAATCCCAACTCAGCTCAGCGGGGAGCCCCTGCCTCCTGGTACCCCAGAGGCCAAGGCTCAGTTCCCGCTCAGGCCCGACTGGGGCGGGCTCCGTCTCCAGGACCGTTCGCGGAGTGTTGGCGGGAAGTCGTTCCAAACAGGGGTGGCAGGACTTGCCTGCCGCTCGTCCTGGACCCTCAGTAGGTTCTCTGGACTGGGGGCTCCCAGGGCGGCTCAACCGTATGGACTTGTGTCTCCAAAGCCCTGGCTCAAAGAGAGACACAAGGACAGAGAACAGAGACCCAGAGACAGACACACAGAAGGAACCCGTGAGAGGGAACCAGACTTCCCTCCATCAGCTTGGAAACGACATCCCATCGTTTTGCCCCATTCTCCTCCTGAGAGCGCAGGCACACGGGCCGTCCAGCCTGGGGGGAGGGGCGCCACAGGGATGTGTGCGCAGGACTCGGGATGCCCGGGCACCACTGTGGGGACGGCCCAGCACAAGGGCGCACGCGAGGTCCTGGGACCGGGGCCGACAGCTAATGGGAGCCCCTAGAAGTCCGTGTGGCCAGGGGACAAGGTCAGAAAGTAAATGGCAGCCTTCCCCATGGGGGCTGGGACACGGGCAGCAGGGGAGTGGCTTTGCCTGGACCCCAGAGCAGACCCGGGTCCCTCTGAGCTCTGTTGCGTGCCCCACCCAGCCCCCACTCCCCTTGGCATTGCCAAGTGTGTGCACCAGCCTCCTGTGACAGCAGGGATGGAACGTCTGCACAGTCCTTCCCCGGATGGCGTCCCGAGAAGTAGAAGCCAGAAGACCCCGCTGCACAGATTGAGAGCCTGGGGAGGCCCTGGGAGATACAGGGTCTGTCCGGGGTCACAGTCCCGGGCAGAAGCAGGAACCCGGACCGAAGCCAGCGCTCTGTCCTCAAAGCGAGGACAATGGTTGCACCAGGCCTCGCGGGGCTGTGGGTGGGCTGTGTGGGTGCCGCGGTGTGGATGGGGCATGGGGTGGAGGGTGAGCACCGAGCAGCCGGGGGAGGGGCCCTCGGGGGCTCTGCTGGGAGGAGGAAGTCGGGGAAGGGGTCCCCAGGAAGTGGTGACCTCACTTCCCTGACCCCAGAGCCCAACGGAATTGGAACCCGCGTCACCAGGCACCCACATTCCAGGGACGCCGCCCTGCGCAGCTCGTTGCTTCGGACGTCGTCCAACCAGCACCATGTTCGCGTGTTGCCTCCCCAACGCGGGACGCTGGAGGCAGAGGACAGCGCGCCCGCCAGACCCTTCCCCTCGCTCGGGAGGTCGTGGCGGGGCTGCCCGACGCCTCTGGCCATTCGGCCGAAAGCAGAGAAAGGTGACCCCGGGAGGCCAGAGCCGGCCACCCAGCCCCACACACTCTGATCGACGGGCACAGCCCCGGGTCCCCCAACCCCTGCGTTTGCGTGTGTGTGTATGTGCACGTGTGACTGTGTGCCAGTGTGCGTGTGCGTGGGAGCATGCGTGTGCGACTGTGTGCCAGTGTGCGTGTGCGTGGGAGCGTGAGTGTGCACGCACGTGGAGGGAAGGAGGGCTCACATGGGCTGGGGCCTTCCTGAGCAGCGGCAGGTGGATGAGGGGTCAGATGCCCGGTGGGCAGGTCCCGTTCAAGGTCAAGGCTAGCTGGGTGGGACGGGGCGTGGGGGATGCGAGCTCCCGGCCAGGGTGGATCCCGAGAGCCCTGCAGGTGTGGGGCCCGGTCCCGGGGGCAGGGCCGTGCACACACAGGTCCGTGTCTGATGTGGGAGCAGCAGGGGGCCTGGGCAAGAGGACAGTGGGGTTGGCTGGGCGGGACTGGGATGCGTCCAGGCCGGCGACTGGTCACTGTCTTTGCAGAAGGCCACGGATGAGGAGATGAGGCAGGCGGACACAACCTCCTCTCTGACCCAGGAGTCCGCAGTCCCAGGAAAGGCTTCCGAACCTCCCAGGCCACCTGCGGAAGCCGAGCCCAGGGGTGAGAAGGCCGGGCTGGGTGCCTGGGGGGGTGTGGGGATGGGTCGGTGCTGGGCCCACAGGGACGAGCCCAAGGGCTGCTGCAGGGCCAGGAGCAAGGACTGGGCTCAGAGCACCCACGGCTGCACCGCCCGCGGGGAGCCGTCCCGCTGAGGCTTCCTTCCCGGCTGCGGCTTCTCTGGGAGGCCCCGCCTGGGTCCCGTCTGCGCCAAGGCACACGCAGAGGCAGGCACGTGGGTGACCTTCTCTCCTCACAGCTGCTCCATCCCAGGAGTCCGGGCCGGCCCTGACGTCAGCAGGAGCTGGGCATTGGGGGACGGTGCCTGCCGCCACCTCAGCCGGGGACCAGCCGCCGGCAGGTGACCAGGAACCGGGCCCCGGAGAGCCCGACGCTGCCCAGGAAGAGCTGGTGCCTGCTCCTGCCCCAGGCCCTGCTCCTGCTCCAGCTCCAGCTCCTCTCCGGATCCTGCCCCTTCCCCGGCCCCTGCCTGGGCCCCTCCTCCCGCCACAGGCCCAGCTCCTGCCCTGGGTCCTGCCCCAGCCAGCGCCAGGGCACCTGACCCAGCTCCAAACCCTGCCCCTGCCACGCCCCCTTCCCCTGCCTGTGCCCCTCTTACTGCCCCACACCCAGGCCCTGCCCCTGCTCCAGCCCCTGCAAGGACTGATTCCTCTTGCCCTGCCCCTGCCACTTTGCCTGCCCCTGCAAGGGCCACTGCCCCTTCCCCTGCCTGTTCCCTTCTTCGTGCCCCACACCCAGCTCCTGTCCCTCATCCTGCACTTTCGCCTGCCCCAACCGAGGCCACTGCCTCTTCCCCTGTCCCCGCCTGTGCCCCTGATCCTGCCACAGTCCCAGCTCCTGCCCTGGGTCCTGCCCCAGCCAGCGCCAGGGCACCTGACCCAGCTCCAGCCCCTACCACTGCCCCTGCCCGTGCCTCTGTCCCTATTCCTGCCCCACACCCATGTCCTGCCCCTTCCCCTGCCAGGACCACCGCCCCTTCCCATGTTGCTCCCTGGGTCCCTGCCCCAGCCCCAGCCCCTCCCCCAACCCCTCCCCCTGCCCCTCCCCCTGCCCCATCAAGGACCGCTGCCCCTTCCCTTGCCCCTCGCAGTGCCACTGGCTTTTCCCCTGCCTCTGCCTGGGCCCCTGTTCCCGCCCCACACCCAGCTCCTGCCCCTTTCTCCTGCCCCTTCCCCTGCCCCCGCCTGCACTCCTGTTCCCGGCCCTGACCCAGCTCCAGCCCTGTGTCCTGCACCGGCTGCTCCTGCTGCCCCTGTCCCTCCCCTTGCTCCCGCTCCTGCCCCTGTCCCCACTCTTGCATCTGGCCGTGCTCCTGGCCCGGCCCCTGTTCCAACCCCAGCCCCTTCACCTGCCCCTGCGGGGCTCCCAGAGCCCCCTAGACAGCCCCCCGCTCTGCGGGGAGAGCTCCCCAGACGGTTCCCCTCAGGTCCATGCCCCGACCCCGACGCCCCGGCACCGTGTTTCATCCCCTGCCCCTGTGTCCTTTCCCTCTGCTACAGTGTCACTGTCCTCGTCGCTGTCCACGTCCTCTACGCTCTCTACGACCTCTTGTACATAAAATGAATCATGTTCCGTGGATCTCGTGCCGAGTACTCAGTCCATCCCCGGCGCCCTCCCCCCACCGCCCAGAACATCGCTGGGGAACGTCTCCTTCCCCAAAGGGGATCCTGAGTCCAAGCCCTCCCTGCCCATGGCTCCCCCAGCCCGGCCCCTCGCCACGCCTCAGCTGCCTTCTCTCTCCTTTCCTTCATCACTTCGGGATGCTTCTGGGAGGGGAATCACCCCGGAGGTGCCCTGGTGTCTGCCCACCTCTTTCCAAAGGGGACTGGGTTTTGTCCTGGGTGTCCGGGACATAGAACTTCCCTTCTGCCATACCGAAACCCCGGATGGACTCCAGAGGAGACGGGATCACGGAGGCCCCTTGAGTGGATAAGGGGCCCGACGTCGGGGCCGAGACCCCTGTTCCCGCTGGGACGCCACAGCCTGACCCCCGACACCACACGGCTGCTTCCTCCCGGGGCCCGCACACACACCAGGGCGAGGCAGAAGCTGGGAGACACACCACACACGGCCAACGCATCGCTCACAACGCAAGGCCAGAGAAAGCCTTCCCCAGCCTCGGGTCCCAACCAGGCTTCAAGTCACCGGGTCCCCCAATGACACAGACCGAAAGCATGCAAGTCGGGGGGGCGGCGGATAGGCACGCGGGGAGCCTGGGTCAGCGATGCGGGAGCTCCCGGGAAAGGCCTCTGGCCAAGGAAACCCTCTGGAGGCAGCACGGGTCCCCCTCAGACCGGCAGGTGTCTGGCCTGGGGACCAGCAGCCCTGGGGAGAACGTGCGGACACGGAGGTCCAGTGCAGGTCCCCCGGAGAGCAGGGCGCCGGGCACCCCTGTCTGGGACAACAGTGGGCAGCGCCCATCCCCGCCCGCAGGGGCACCCAGCACCTCGCGTGGGCAGCGCGCTCCCATCTTGCTGAAAGGAACACCCGTGTGCATCAGCCTCTCTGTATGCAGCAGAATCTATTAACTGGAGTTTCCAGGTCAGCCTTCACACACGTTTAAGGTATTCAACCTCAACAGCCAACATCCCAGGTCTCCGTGTGCACTTTGAGCCTTTTTTGGGAAGCAGGGTTATGGTCCTCTGGGGCTGTGACCTCCGGGATGGGTGGGGAGGAGGAGGTCTGAATGGAGTGACCGAGACACTTGGGGTGACCTGCCCAGCAGGGGCCCTCCCACGGCCCCGCCCCTCTCCGGACCTTGTGCACAATTGAGAGGGTGTGACGGTCAAGGTGCTGCCCTCGGGTGGCAGGGTCTGTACCGGGTGCCGCGGTGGCTCTAGCTCAGAGCAGGGCTCCGACCCCGGAGCTGTCATGAGGGCCGGAGCTGGAGCTCCATGATCTCTGGAGCAGCGGCCGCATCAGCTCCGTTCCCGGCTCTCGCTCGGGGGCAGGTGCTAGAGCAGAAGACCCCTGCAGACCAGATCTAGACCAGGTTCTGTGCTTCAATGTGCTCTGGAACCCGTGACCGGCTCTCCTGACGTGCCCATTTCATGGATAACAAAACCAGGGGCAGTGACGGGAACGGCCACGTGGGGAGAAGGGCTACGGCACGACTTAGACCACGGCTCCTGCCTCCCCTTCACCACGGGCCCCACGCGGGTCGGTCCTGAGCCACGAGACAGGGGCATCTGCCTGCCCCGCCGCTCCCGGCTGAGCGGAGACCCTTAGCCGGGATCTAAGTCCTCGCTGGACTCTGCTCCAGCCAGCCCCAGGCGAGCAGGGACCGGGCCTGCTCACTGCTCTGTCCCCAACCCCCCAAACACGTCACGTGTTCGCGAACCCGTGGGCTCCCCCAGCAGCCCCGCGACGTGGGGGCCACAGAGTGTCGAGTTCACGCTTTCAGCCACGTGTGTGGCACCGGCCGCGGGTCCGGGCGCCGGGTGCAGAGCGAACCCCAGACACCCTCCCCGCCCTCGGAGCTCCCAGCCGACCCCGTGCGGCGGCCTCTCGCCGGCGGTCAGCAAGCGGGGGACGCGGGGCTCGAGCATCTCCAACACCAGCCCGCGCCGGGCCGTGGAGCGGAGCCGGCTCTGCCGCCAGCCGGGATCCAGAACCGCGTCCCGCCCCAGAACGTGCCCCGGCGCGGGACTCGACCCAGCCGTGGAAGCGGCTCTAGAGGCCGAGCCGGGTCCCCACAGACGACAGCCACTCCGTCTCCGTCCCGCGGACGCCCCAGAGGGGGAGCAAGCACCGGCATCCCCTCCCGAGGACAGCCCGCGGCACGCCCGTTCCCACCGCCAGCACAGCTGCGGCGCCCGGGTCAGAGCCGGAGAGCGGGAGCTGGTTCTCCAGCCGGCTGGACGCCGCTCCGGAAGGCCGTGGGCCGTTCCCTTCGCGAAGGCGCAGGGACAGGCGGGCAGGCTGGCGACCTTCTCTCCTCCTGCTGCTTCGGCACCGTCTCAGGATGCAGAACTGCCCGCTGCACTCGAGGCCTCCCGGGCGGCAGCTCCAGAGGTCGAGCTGGGCGGGTCACAGACCTCGAGGCCCCCCCTTGCCCACCTGGACCAGCTCCAGAGCAAGTCATCTCGACCCTCGGTCCCCGCCCCACATGTGGTAACAACGCCCGAAGGAGCATCCGTGGAGACCTCGGTGGGTTTCAGAACCAGCTCCCGCACGGCTCAGGCTCCGGCCCTCGGCGGGGTCCACGGCAGGAGCCACGGGGGTCCCCGGCATGTGCCACGGCTCCGGCCACTGCTTCTGTCCCGCGCTCGAGCCGCTCCACCCAGAGCTGCCCTTCGCCTTGTCTGTGACAGAACGATCTCTTTTTTAATTTTAATTTTAAAGATTTTATTTATTTGACAGAGAGAGAGATCACAAGTAGGCAGAGAGGCAGGCAGAGAGAGAGGAGGAAGCAGGCTCCCCGCTGAGCAGAGAGCTGGATGTGGGGCTCGATCCTAGGACCCTGAGATCATGACCTGAGCCGAAGGCAGAGGCTTTAACCCACTGAGCCACCCAGGCGCCCCAAGCCATCTCTTCTGTTACGTGTTTTATCATTTTTAGCTTTAACGGCTAACATGCAGACTCAATAAAAGTTAACATTTTGTCCCCTTCAGCTGTACCATTCAAGGCCCAAGGTTCCTTGGGCTCCTCTGGTAACTTTGGGGAACATGCCCAGGGCCATGGCATGGGGTGGCTGATGGCCAGAGGTCCCCGAGATGCCCAAACGGCCCCCATAGGCACCCACGTTCTAGAGACAGTGCCCTGCCCAGTTCACCAGGCTGGAGACGCTCCAGTGAGCAAACTATTCTCCTGCTGAATCCCGACGTCCCGAGGATGTGGTCCCAGGAGGCCCGACGGTGAGAGACATTTCCTACACTGCAGACTCTGGGTCAGGTCTCATCCCTGACGCCTCTGGCCGTTTGCCTGGAGGTCCCCAAAGTTAAGACAGAGAGGCCCAGAGCCAGCCAGTCCCACCAGACACGGCTGTGACCTGAGGGTGCAGCACCAGCACCCCTCCGTGCGTGTGCGCGCGCGCGTGTGTAAAGAGGGCTCACACAGTGTGGGCCCACCCCGAGCAGGAACAGGGTGATGAGGGGTCAGATGCCTGCTGGGCAGGTCACGTTCACAGCCCAGATCAAGGCTGGCTGAGTGGGACAGGGTGCAGGGTCTGAGCCCCTCTGCTCAGGGTTTGTCCCAAGGGCTCTACAGGTGGGGGTCACTGTCCTGGGTGCAAGGATGGGCACGCACAGGTCTGGGTCTGATCAGGGAGTGACAAATGGACTGGGCAGGGCTGTGAGGCCTCCGAGCTGCGCGCCAGCTGCTGCCTTTGCAGAGCTGTGGGGAGGCTGGACTGGCTTCTGCTCCTGCACCTGGCTCCTCGCGTGTGCTAGGGGTGCCGCGGGGCCAGCCCGGGCTCCTGGGATGGAGCAGCTGTGAGAGGAGGAGAGAAGGTCACCCGCGTGCCTGCCTCTCCATGTGCCTTGGCGTAGACAGGACCCAGCCCCGGGCCTCCCGGAGAAGCCGCAGCCTGGAAGGAAGCCTCAGCGGGACGGCTCCCCACGGACGGTGCAGCCGCTGGGTGCTCTGAGCCCAGTCCTTGCTCCTGGCCCCGCAGCAGCCCTTGGGCTCATCCCTGTGGGGCCTGGCAACCACCCCTCCCCACACCCCTCAGGCACCCAGGCCGGCCTTCTCACCCTCGGGCTCGGCCTGCGCGGGCTCTGCGCGCTCCAGCTGGGCCAGCAGCAGGTGGGCTCGGCGCTCCAGGTCAGAGCCGGGCATGTTGAGCTGCACGTAGGCCACCAGCTGCTTGAGGCAGGGAAAGTCTGGGGGCTGCCAGAAGTCCTCCGAGTACTGGTCCGGACAGCCAGGTGCCCAGAATGGAGGAGATGGCCCTGGACGTAGGCGGGCAGGCGGCAGCGTCAGTGGCCTGGCCCTTGCTTCCACACGGCCCCCGGGGCACCCCCGGGGATGCTCCATCCAGAGGCCAGGCCTGGCCGGCCCACCCCCACTGGCCATCCAGGCAGGGGCAGGTCCGGCCAGCAGGTGCGAGCCGGCAGTCTCCACGGGAGGGAGCCCTCATCTCTGATGTGAGCACCCCTGCCTTCCCCAGGGGGCCTGACCCACTCCTCTGTCTGTCTGGGGTCCCTCTTGCTGCACCGTAAACCCCAGGAAGGTGGGGAGGGGGCACAGCATCTGCTCTGTCCCAGCCCTGGGGCACACGGTAGGCGCCGCAGCGGTCTGTGGGGAGGAGGGAACAGGCAATGTCCCTCTGTCCCCGGGCCCCGGAGCCCAGCCACAGCCCAGCCCCAGCGGTCTGACTGTCCTCCTGCAGGAGACGCCTCCACAGCTCCGCCCTCCAACAGCGATCACAGACGTGGGGGCCAGGGCTCTGCCCCGTACCCCGGCCCCCACCAAAGCCTCAGATGCCCCCAACCTGGGAGACAGGGGCTCTCCTCCGTCCCAGGGTCCTTCATCCTTCAGACAATGAGAGCACAGAGACCCCTATCCAGAGAAGGCCAGCTGTGCGTCCCACGGAGTGTCCTGTCCCCACCGCTGCTCTTTAGTCTAGGGTTCCCGGTGGACCCCCACCTGGAACCGAGGCCCGCGGGGCAGGGAGACTAGTCAGCCCTCTTCCCTGACTTAGGCAGGCTGTCTAGACGGGGCTTCCTGTCCATGTGCGGAGCGAACGAAGCCCCACAGCATCTACAGGTCTCTGAGTGGGTCCGGGGCCCCTCTGCCAGCCCCCAGGGACCCCTGCTCTGGCTACAGCCAGGATGGGACCCCCAGATGGAATGTGAAACCCCCTCACAGCGGGGAAAGCGGCTTTCGCCGAGACACAGGATACCGAGGCTTGGGGCAGAGAGCTTGTTCATGGTGGAGAGAAGCCCTCTCCACGGGCTGGCCACGGGGTCGGGAACCTGTCCCAGCAGGCCCGACAGCAACCCCATGTGTGGGGTCGGTCCTCGGGGCACACGGGGTCCACACGGGACACCCGAGGCTCAGAGAGGGGAAGTGCCCCGCCCGAGACACACAGCCTGCAGGTGAGGGGGAGCCGCTGTGCGGGGCGGGAGGCCCTGCTCACCTTTTGGGAGTAGCAGGTGCGGGAGCGGCGGCGGGGGTCGCTCCGGTGGGAGGTGCAGGTGCACCGGGAGAGGGCACAAGGACAGGGCGCCGCCCTGGCTCCACCGGCTTCCTCGGGGTGTCAGCACGGGCCGTCCGCATCTCCGGCTCCCGTCCATAGTCAGGACACACTCATTTTCACAACGGGGCTAAGCTTTGGACAAAGGCGGGACGGTCCCACGACAGAAATTGCACACATGTTCCCGTCCCATCCCGAGGGGCAACAGAGTACGAACGATGGCCGTGTCGTTTACACGTAGGTGAAGGACGACCGCGCACCTGCCGAGGCCGGGGTTGGAGCGGGGGCGGGGGGTGAGGGGAGCAGCCCAGACTCCTAGGGTTGACACTACAGCTACTTACGGGGCAAAGCCCTTGTGAACCCCCGGGTGGTGAGGCTCCTGGATGGCTTGGGGGCAGAAGCCCCTCCAGCCCTCCCCACGCCGGGTCCTGGAGACCCCTGGTACCCATCTGCCCCTGAACGTGCCCTGGCCCTTACAGCTGCACGGAGCACGTGCCCCGCCCTTGGGGTGATGCGGTCCTGTTCTCACTGAGCAGCTTCCATGGGGCTCGGCAAAGACAGCAGCACCCAGTGCAGAGACATCACAGCCCTGCCCCGCCGTCCCCACAATCCTTTCCCGGTCCCCCTGCCGCTCCCAGATCAGGGCCCTGCACCTGGGAGGCAGGGAGATGCACCTACAGGGTTCGGGATCAATCCTGGGGAGACGGATGGGATCCCTGCACCCCGTCCCACCCAGTCAGCCTTGACCTGGGCTGTGAACACGACCCACCCAGCAGGCGTCTGACCCCTCCGCATCCTGCTCCTGCTCCTGCTCGGGCTGAGCCCCCTGCTGGCCCCCCCTCCTCCCGATCCCTCAAACACACGCACACACGCACACACACGGGCCGGGGAACTGCGCTGCACAGTCGGGTCACAGCAGCGTCTGGCGGATGGGCTGGCTCTGGGCCTCCCTGTCTTACCTTTGGGTCCCTCCAGGCAAACGGCCAGAGTAGCCGGTGAGACCTGACCCACAGTCTGCAGTGTGGGAAACGGCTCTCACTGCCGGCGTCCCTGAGACCACGCCCTGCGGACATCAGGATAAAGCAGGACAATAGATTTTTCATCGGAGCATCTCAAGCCCAGTGAACTGGATGGGGGCTGTCTCTGGAGTGTGGGTGCCCGGGGACGCGCCTTGGGTATCTTGGCCATCAGTCTGGCATGTCCCCCACCCCCATACTATGGCCCTGGGTATGTTCCCAAGAGACAATGCCCACACCCCACGGCCCAGCTCCCTCCCACCTCGTCCTCTTTCCCCCTTGTCACCTCTGGGGTCCACTCTCCCTTTGACCCCAGCTGGGGAGTTAGTCTGTGTGTGTGGGCGTGGGCGCGCTCGGCACCCAGAGCCTTGTGTGCTCCTGTGCCCACACGGAGATGCCCCGAGGAAGGGCCCCACGTGGGAACGGCCAGGGTCCCCCAGGATCTCAGGGGCGCGCTTTCCAAGGAAACCCCTCGGGGAGGGGCAGCCCGGGCCTTGCAAGCCCGAACCCTCCCCGTTCCTCGAGCCTCTGCTCACCTGTCCGGTCCGGGCCCGTCCCCGCCCCTGCTGACCTCAGTCTGCCACTGTCCCAGGAGGGGCTGGACGAGGAGCTTCACGCGTGGCCTCAGCGGGACCGGAGGCTCCCACCTGCGGGGCGGGCGCGGCGCAGGACGGTTTGGGGTGGGCGGGGCGCGCCCGCCAACGGTCGTCGGGGCCGGGGGACCCTGCAGGTGCGCACGGACCGCGGACAGCGCATGCGCGGGGCCGAGCTCCCGAGGGCGTGCGCGGCCGAGGGGCTCCTGCGGGCTGGGTCCCTGTGTCCCCGTCTCCACCGCCTGCTCGGGGACCCTCCCCTCCTCTTGGGCGGGGGCGATGACGGAGCGGACGTGGAGACCGGGCGCTGGAGAGAAATGACACATACCCCCTTCCTGCCGTCCTGACCCCTGTTCCCCCGCCGTGTTCCTCTCAGGGCAGGGCCGGGTCAGGGCAGGGGCAGCCGGAGGGCACCGGTCTGGGCGGGGAGGAGGCCAGGCCGCCTTTCCCTCATCTTCCTCCCTCCCCTAGCTTCCTGGCAGCACCCCCTCCCCGAGATCCTCCAAACACCTTCATCCCCCGCCGTGATCCCCCCCACGCCCTCCTGGGAGCCCCTGACCCCATTTTCAGAGTAGAAACCGGGTCCCGAACGTTACCACGGGAGCTTGCCTGGCACCGGCTGTGGCATGGCCCTGCCGTGGGTTTGAACCACATCAATCTGACCCAAAGCCTGAGCTCACAGAGGAGCCCGCGGAATAGCCTCTGAGCCCAGCCTTGGAGGTGAGGCCATGGGGGAGGGCACCGTGGGGAGGGCGGCCGGGGGCGCCCTGGGGGCAGTGCCCTGCGGAGGCTGGCGTGGGGTCAGGGGTGCACACGGGGGAGGGCATCTGGACCCGATCGCGCGGGGCTCTCTGGGTGTTGGGCAAGGAGCCGGGGTCACTGCGGGGTGTGGGGTTCAAGGGACACAATGTATCAGAGCCGCTCGTCCAAGGTTTGGAGGGAGGTCAGTGGGCACGTTATTGCCCTCACTCAAGCACGGATCAGAAGCACCAGCCAGGGGTGAGGAGGCTCACCTCCAGGCTCACCCTCTGCGGGCCCCCGGCGGCCCCAACGCCCCCCCCCCCCCGCCCTCCTCCCTCCACGCGACCCACGAGTCCCGGCGCCTGCAAGGCCGGGAGGGACCGCCAGAGGGCGCGGCGGCGGGCGGCGGCGGGCGGCGGCGCGGTGTGACCCTCGCAGGGCGCCGTACGGCCTATAAAAGGCGCGGCGCGCGCTGCTCCGTCCTTTCCCCGCGGTGGCGCGGGGCGGCTGCTCCGGAGGCCCTTGGCACCGCAGCGGTCGGGCGCGGCCGGGTATCGGGGTCGGGCGGGCGGGCGGGGCGGGGACCGAGGGGCGGTGTGGGCAGCGCGGGTGCCCGACCGCCTGGCCCCGGGCTGGCTGCGGGCGGACGACCCCGGCGGGCGGGGCTGGGGCTCGGGGACGCGCGGGCCCGGGGCAGGGTCTCCGGGGGGCGGAGGGTGGCGGCGGGCGGCCGTGATCGCGGGGCCGGCGACCCGCACCTGCCCCCAGAGGCGTTGCAGGTGTGGCTGTCGCCGTGTCGCACCTGCGTCATTGGTGGCAGAGAGGAGCGGGGCTCGTCCACGCGGCGCCCACCTGGGTCGTCGCCGTGGTTCGCGGCCCGACAGGCGAGCGCGCGGGGCGCCTGGCTGCGGGTGGGGGCGGTCACGGTCTGCGGCCTGACGGGCGGCGACCCTGCCCCCTGCGGCGGTGCGTCCGGGCTGCGCGGCCTCGTGTGGATGGCGGGTCCCAGCGCTCGGGAGAGGCCGCGAGGGCCCCTGGCCACGCCGTGGTCTCCGGCCTCGCGCGCTCGGGGCTGCCGGCGCAGGCCGCGGGCCCCGACAGGCGACAGCAGGAGTGACCGGTTCCCTTGTCCCCCGCAGCCTCCTCTGCTCCGAAACCCTACAGTGGTTCCCGCTGCGCCTGGCCCGGTGGACGTGACGGTGACCGCCCACGGACCGGAGCCCGAGGAACTGCCCGCCGGCCTCCCCAGCCAGGTAGGCGCCGGGCGGCGTCCAGGTGGGCGGCTGGTGCGCGGGACGGCGGCCCCACAGTGCTGGACCTGCCGGCACCCCGGGTCCAGCTGCTCTGCTGCACCTGGGACGTCGGGGCGAGAGCGAGCGGCTATTTCTACGCTCAGTGCTCAGAACAGTGAGCGCTAAGAATGGTTTGTAGCCGGACATGCCCAGAGCCGCCGCGGGGCTGGCGGGTTCCACGGCGCGTGGCGGCCGCCCCTGGCATGGGGCTTCTAGCTCGGAACGCCAGACGCGCCGGTCAGTGAGGCCCACGGGGATCGAGCGGGCGGCCGGCTGCGGACACGGTGGGATGGGCCAGGAGAGGGTCTCCTTCTGGAGCGCTTTCCCTGAAGTCGTGCGTCCCTGGCTGAGAGCTGCTCCGAGTGGCCTGGGGTCGGCCGTCGCTCCCTGCGTGGGCTCTGAGCCCTGTGCCCACAGACACCCTCTTTAAGGACCCGCGACAGGCGGTGCAGGAGGCAGGTCTGGTCAGGCTGAGGCGGGGGAGGGACACCGGCGGGCCACAGCCGAGCCCTGTAAATGTAAAGCAGGGCAGTGGGGGGACAGGTGGGACTCGGGCGTTCCTGCCTTCTTGCAGGGGGAGCCCTCAGCGCGGTACAAGCCGGCAAGACCCGGGCAGGCTGCTCAGGGAGAGGCTCACCGATTTCGAGGTAGAGAATAAAAAAAGGTAAGGTACTACGCATTTATTTTCTAAAACGTTTGCAGGGCGTGGGGGTGTTGGGAAGCGGTCACGTTTGCGCAGCCGGTGGAGCTGCTGGACAGGGGCTGCAGGGCTGTCCCAGGAGGTGTCGGCGGACACTGCGGATTCCAGAAAATGCAGGCGGGCGAAGGTGGAGAGGCGGGGCCCCAACTTGGAGGCCCCAGGCCTGTCCGGGTGGCCCTGCGTGTGCCTGGTCTCACAGGCGAAGGGTGAGCCGGCTTCCCCCGCACCATCGTGTCCTGATTCTTAACCCCTAGCCGTTGTGTTCTGGGGGGACGTAGCGTCTTTGCAGAGTTTCTAACTGCCAGAGCCCGTGGTTCTAGGTTTTTTTCCCTTTAAGACTGGCTGATTGAGCCTGGGGTCGGGGGCTGGGAGGAAGGACAGGGAGAGTCTGAAGCAGCGTCTGCACTCAGCCCGGAGCCTGACCTCGCGGCCGGAGCTGAAATCTAGTCGGACCCTCGACCGACGGAGTCACCCCCGGCGCCCTGGTTCGAAACTTTCTGTGCTGTATTTGGATGATGCATTGCCCACCCCACCCCGCAGGGGAGAAAAATCTAGATGGGGAAGAAAGTTATTTTTTAACGTAAGTAGGATGAGTTTTAGGAATTAATACTAACAATCAGGTATTACAGTTGAAA
Source organism: Meles meles (assembly GCF_922984935.1). NCBI lineage: Eukaryota > Metazoa > Chordata > Mammalia > Carnivora > Mustelidae > Meles > Meles meles. Next base: position 1,043,415 of record NC_060076.1, read on the forward strand.
TTTTGGAGTATGTTTTTCGGTAAAAGTGTTTCTCTTTTGGCAAAACTTGAGAATAAATTGGTCTTAAATAAACTGTCTTAACACTTGGTTTTTCTTCCGTGTGATTAGCTGAGGCCCAAGCAGGAGGATGGCGGGGGGGGGGGGGGGCAGTGTCCGCCTGGGCCCCTGCATCGTCTTTCCAGCACTGTGGCCACTCGCTAAGTCTGCAAAGGTCAGCGGCCCCCAGGGACTTGAGGAATAGGCTCTCCGGCCCACCACGACCCAGGATGGGGGCGCAGCCCTTCCCCCAGCTCCCTGAGCCTCCTGGGCTCTGCCGTCTGTAAGTCCTAAACTCCGTGACTGCTTGAGCCTGGGGTTTCCACTTCCCAGAACGGAGGCAGAGGGGGCCGCCTACACTGCCCCTTGGGGCGGGGACAGGGACGGGATGGAGGGTTTCCCATCTGGTGGTTCCCAGACAGCTGCTGGAGTCCTGAGCACTCCCGGAGAGCGTCCGGGAACGGGAGCAGCTCCTTACCAGGCCACCTGGTTTCCCACGATACCTTCTTGGGAACCGTGCCACAGTCCAGCACAGAACAGGTCCCGCCCCCCCCCCCCCCCAACGGGCCTGGGAGAGGCTGTATCTGTGCTGGCTGCTGGGGCCTGTCTGGCGGACTGGGACCCAGAGGACCACTGCGTTCCGTCCGGCCTGGGCAAGAGCAGCCCCTGCCTCGGAACCCGCCGGGCCGATGGTGGGTATGGGAGGCGGGTCCAGCGTGGTGGGAGGGAACCCAGGGACAGTCACAGAAAAGCGGTTTATTTACATCACACGTTCTTCGGAGTCACCGAGATCCCGGTGGGGCCTCGGGCCAGCCCTTGTGGGCGGGCCCCAGGCGCTCCTTCCTGCCCCCACCCCCGTTCCAGCGGCCGGCCGGCCGTCACGAGTACCTGGTGTTGGAGATCTCCTTCCAGAGCAGGGTCTTGAGGTGGCTCAGCACCAGCGAGTGATGCGCCTCCACCTGGCTGGCCCGCCCGCTCAGCGTGGTGCAGGTGCGCAGCTGGCGGCCCAGCTCCTCGCGCAGGTCGGCGGGGGCGCCGGGCAGCAGGTAGTCCCGCAGCAGCTCGCACACCTTGGCCAGGTTGGGCCGGATGAGGTCGCCCTTGCATTGGCGCACGAGCTTGTCGCAGGGCGCCCTGCAGTCCCGGCCGTAGGTGCAGTCGGCGCTGTGCCGGCAGGGCCGGCCCTGCAGGAAGCGGCGCACGGTGGCCTCGGGCGCGACCTGCTGCAGGTCTGCCATCTTGAAGTCGTACTGGGCCGTGTAGCCCACGTTGGCCAGCGTGGTCTCGCACATGTAGAAGGTCCCGTAGGCGCCGTGGAAGAGCTCCTCCACGAACTCCAGCAGCCCGATGGCGATCTTGGCCCTCCAGGGCCACGCGGGCCCCAGCCACTGCTGGAGTGCCGTGTGCAGGGCGGGGGGCAGCAGCGCGCGCAGCAGGGGCGGGAGAGCGGGCCCGTGCCAGGAGCTGTGGGGGACCCCCTCGGTGACGTAGAGGTCCCCGCACGAGCCCAGCAGCCGGGACGCATGCTCCTCCTGGAGGGACAGCAGCAGCAGGAACTCGTTCCGTTGGAGCAGGGCCCACACGGACTTGGCCTCGGCCAGCGACACCCTGCTGTCCTTGTTGAAGTCGGCCATGAGCAGGACCTGCCCGACCAGCGCGGGCAGGGAGGGCAGGTCTCCCAGATTCGCCTGACATTTGGGACCCAAAGAAAGGGAGACCGCGTCATTTCAGGGCCAGCAAGCCTGGCCTGGTGGTGGGGTTCTGCGTTGCAGGTGCCGCCTTGACCTAGTTGGCTCGGACCCCTGGGAGCGCGCCGGGCGGGCTGCACACGGGACCCCGGCGCGTCTGCCAGCTTGGGAGAGCCCGGGGTCCGAGCACAAGCATGGAAGGAACCACCCAGGGCTGTGGGAAGCCCCCTCGCGGACCACAGGAGCATCGTCCTTTCTCCCAGAGCTGCTCCTGGGGCTCCATGTCCCCGTGTCTCCACTGGTGCTCAGGGAGCTGAGGGTGGGCACTTGGGTCTGCTCCCACCCCGCTTACCATGTGGGGAGTTCTCACCCCCCCCCCGGCCCGGGTGGGTTGGCCTGGGGCGGGGGAGACGAGAAGGGGTCCTTTGCACCCAGTCATTGCTCGCAGACCCTGAGACGGTCTGCCCGGGGCTGAGGTCCAGCCACGTGCCTGGACACTGCTGTGGCTGCCACCGGCCTGTCTCCTGCCCTGGACTCCACGGCCCCCAGGAGCCAACTGACCTTGAGAAAGCTGAGGGTCATCTCGCGGAACTCCTTGATTGACGTGCCCCGGGTGGGCTTGTCGAACAGCAGCAGCTCCTGCCGGGGGCCCGGCTCCGACCTGGCCTTGGAGTCCAGGCCCTCCTCAATGCCACACTTAATGGTCACCTCCTTGCCCTGCCACAGCCCACTGTACACCTGCATGGGGCCACAGGAGTCCTCGAACTGACGTCCCCTCCTGCTGCCCCCAGGGTGACCCCAGACAGACCTCACCTGTTGGCCCGGGACGGAGGACAGGCACGCTCTCCACTCCACCTCGTGCAGGCTGCACAGGTCCTGGCAGATGGAGCCGGAGATGATGCCCTTACGGTACTGGTCACACTGGGCACAGGAAGGAGAACCAGGAAGTGGCCTGAGGCCGTGGCGCCCCTCCCCCACCATCCACAGGTTGCCTGTGAGGCCCCTTGTTCTTAAGCTGCTCCAGACCCCTGCAGCTGGGAACCAGCAGCCTCTGGCCATACCTGACCACGTCAGAGGCTGGCAAGAGCCTCTGCCCCCTGCAGCCTGAAAGCTGCCAAACCCCTCGGGGAGTCCACGGCCACCCGTCCCCACCTCCTGCGAGGTGCACGAGTCCAGGGTCTCCCCAACGTGTGCTCTCCCTTGTGACAGGAAGTAGGAGCCGCAGAGCCTGGGACACCATCATGGGGCCCTGCCTCTGCCCCGAGGGTGGTGGGAAGGGGCCGGGCCAGGCCACCTCCTTAGCCAGATGCCCCGGGGGCTGCTGGCGGCCAGAATCGGGCTGGGCTCTGGGCTCTGGGCTCGGAGCAGCGGCTGCTCCCCTGCAGTCCCCTGATCCCTGGGTCTGGGCTGACCCAAGCAGGAAGGTGGGGAAGCCGGAGGTGATGGAATCAGGTCCGTCCCCCACCCCTGCGGGGAGGCGTGGCCATCTGGGGCGGGGCGGGGCGGCAGGGGGGGGTGCCTTCCTGGAAGAGCGTCAGCGTTGCCATGGAGCCGGGGCCCTAGCCGTAGCCGGGCTGGGAGGGAAGTGAGTGTGGGCGGTGTGCAGAGCAGGGTGCCGCCAGAGTGTGGGGAGGGCGGAGGGCAGGCCAGGGCCAGAACCAGAGGCTGCACGAAGGAGGCATCTGCGTGTGGCATCAGAAAGCCACGGCCACTCAGGACGGCAAAGCATTCCACCCCCTTGTAGGGGGCCCCACAGGGGGTTGACTCTGAGCCCCCAGAACTGCAGGGCCTTTGAGGGGACTGGCCAAGGACCGGCTTCTGCCCGACACCACCCCTCCTCACCCGTGGCAGGGCAGGAGGCTGGCTGCCTCAGGGGCAGAGGGGGGCAGTGTGCCCCGTGGTCCCGGCCCATCAGGCTTGGGGCAGGTCGCCCAACTTCCCAGCCCGTTTCCCACCTGCAGGGGAATGAGTACCTGCCAAACACCCAGAGCCCGTAGGAACCTGTGACCCCTGGTCCACGCTTGGACACACTATGAACCCCAACGAAGCAGGCAGGTTTCCTCTGGAAAAGAGGGGGCCTAGGGACACCCCAGGGAGACGCCCCAGGGCACAGTTTCCTCGGGCTCAGAAACACCTGCTGACCCTCTATGCTGCTGCTCCTTGCACCCCTAGGCCAGACCCCCCCCGCCCTCATTCCAGCCTGTGTCCCCCCCACCCTCAGAGCTCCCTCCAGCTCTCACCTGCTGCTCAGGGCCGGTGGCCACACCGCCGGCTCCTAGCCCTCCCCAGCCCTGTCCTCACTCTGAGCAGCCCAACAGCAGGGCCTTGCCAACCCCCGCCCCCCCCCAGAGGCTCCATGTCTGCCCTTGCCTGTCTCCCAAGTCCCTGGACTGTGAGGGCAAAGCCATCTGTCAGGTGCCCAGCTCAGGCCTGGCCGCTGGAGGCCACCGGTGAGCTGTTCTGAAGCCTGCCGAGAACAGGCAGGAGAAGGCCTTTCCCCCGGGCATGGGCACTGCATCCCCGGTGCCCTGTGCCCGCCCAGCCCTCTGGGAAGGTTCTCCGCCATCAGCCAGGCACCGAAGCCCCCCTGGCCTCCTGCAAATCCTGTCGCAGGGGTTCTCCCACCTCTGGGCTTCCCCACATTGGACCCTGTGGGACCTTGGCCAGAGCAAGCCTGCCTGCGCCCTTCCGTGGCCAATGTCAGTCCCACCGAGTCCCCCAGGAGAGGGGACCCTCTTCATCTTCCAGCGGGAGGAGCAGCTCCAGGCCATCAGAACCCTGGCCATCAGCTCGCTGGGGGCTTCAAACTGCCTGGGAAGGCCGGCCAGGGTGCGGGGTGGGCTCAGAAGTCTGGGCCTTGCCAGGGCCGCTGGGCTGGTGTGGCTGGTCCCTCCAGCCCAAGTCACGGGGTGTCCACTAGGGGTGCACCCCTGAGCCCGTGTGCCTTCCTGTGTACGGGCACACACAGGCTCACGACGCCTTCTCCCTCACGTGCACACCCATGGATGCACACGTCACACTCACTCTGAGGCCACGGGCTGCCATTGCGCACGGCCCCCCACCCCTTGTTCCCGCAAGGACCCTACCCATGGCCTCTTTTGGTGAACCTCTGGCCCCAGGAAGTGCACTCAAAGTCCTCAGCATCTGTCCATCCCAGGCTCCCTGCTAAAAGTCCTCCCTGGGCACATCTCTGAGCATCCCAGCCCCACTCTCCCTGCAGCGCTCCCCCCACACCCACCACCCTCGGCTGCACCTCAAAGTCCCCCGCTGGCCCCTCTGAGCATCCAGGGCCAGCTCTAAGTGGCCCCTGCGCATGGGCCAGCACCGGGCAGGGAGGAGTCCGGCCGTAAGGCTGGCCGAGGCGACACTTACGATAACCACCTGGCAGACGTGCCCGCGGCAGAGCTCCGCGTAGGACGAGTAGTGCACGTACACCATCCAGCTGCCCGCAAAGACGCCCAGCCAGACCAAGAAGACGTACTTGACCCTGAGGCCCGGGAGCCGGCCCTGCTGGGAGAGACGCCAGTGAGGGAGCGCCACATTCGGGGTGCGGTGCCCCCACCGGCCGACCCCTCGGCGCCGGCACCCTGCCCAGCTCCAGCTTCCGAAGCGGCCCAGCAGAGGGGTGTTCCCGGGTCTTCCTCCCCGGCCCCCCGCACCCTCCGTGCGCCCACTCTGGGGCGAGGGCCTGGGCCTGGTGCTCCCAGATTTGACATCCCACGAGCGGGCAAGAATAGATCTCAGACTGCCGGGGAACACACAGGAGGCGACTCTGGTTTGATGAATAAAGATGTTTTTTTACAAATTTTCCTCCTAGCTCATTTCATAATGACCTTTAACCTCTGCACAAGGTCAGGCTGGAAAATCCACTGCCCCCCCCATCCTGCACACCGTCCTCTGACCAGTGGGCAGTTGCGGCTGAAACAGGTCCAGCCCGGGATGGGGGGGGGGGGCTGCAGGTGCACAGGGCGGGCCTCAGCGGCCCAGCTGCCCTGTGAGCCTTGAAGAGGCGGCACCTCGGACACCGCGAGTAGGCGGCATTGTCCCCAGAGCCAAAGAGGGACGCAGCCCCAGCGTCCACCGACGGCTGCAGAGCAACACAAAACGGTTCATCCAACACTGTGGAAAATCATTCACTCTAAGAGGAAGGAATCCGGACACCGGCCACACCGCGGATGAACGAGGAGGACGCGGTGCCAGCGAGGTCCGTCCGGCACAGAGGGACAGATCCCGAAGGATCCACTCCCAGGAGGCCCCAGAGGAGTCGGACCCACAGACACCGGGCGGGGGTGGGGGTCAATGTCTAACAGGACAGAGTCCAGCGTGGGCAGACGGCCACGTTCTGGGGATGGACGGAGGGACGGTGCCCAACGGTGTGGACGCGCCGACGCCCCCAGACTGTGCACTTTAAAGCGGGTAAGACGGTCACTTTCATGTCCTGTGTATGTCCCCACAATGGAGAGTAAGTAAGACGGCCTCTGGCCTACAGTGTGTGGGGTGGCGTGGAGACAGCGTCTCGGGGGCTCAGCCCCTCTGCCACTCTTCCCCAGCAGAATTACAGGTGCGAGGGTCCCGAACGCACCTGCAGCAGGTGGGCGAGGGCGGGGCCTCCCATCCAGCACCCCGCCCCACTCCCCGCCCTGGCCAATCACAAGCCGCCTGCACTGCCGTCCAGGAGGGCCGGCTGAGGGGCCGCGGTTACTAATGTTCCCGTGGTGGGGGGCGGGGGGGGGGGAGTGGGATGGGCAGATCCCAGAGCAAGGTGCCAGGACCCGGGGCCAGGGAGCCCAGAGCTTCATGCTCCAACGGAGGTGCTACGTGTCCTCCCGAACTCCAACCACCTCGTGCCCCACCGGGCAGTGACTCCAGTCCTGTTCGCCCTGGGGCCTGCTTAGCCAAAGGCCGGGCTGGGCAGCTGCTCCCCTTCACGGCTCCTGCAGGAGGGACGGGGGCCTCACCTCCTGCATTCCTGGGCACCCATTCACAGAGCTGGCCCTCCTGGGAGGGGCCGCACCAGGAGGACCCCCGAGAGCACCAGGGATGGGCTTGGAGCCTCAGTGGCCACTGGGAGCAGCAAGGACTGGGGTGCGCTGAGCAGAACGAGAGGGCTGGGCCTCAAACCCCCGTGTCCTGCACCACATCTGCTTCCGTCAGATTTGTTCAAAAGGGAAAACAGGAAAGCAAAGAAACGGCGGGTCGGGGACTGGGGGGTGTTGTTTTGCCAGGACAAGGTCCCAAGACTTCCGGCTGGCAAAGAACAATGCTGTCGGTGGGGCTGAGCGTGGCCTTGGGGGGGCCTGGCAGCCCGGAGCAGGGCAGGCTGGAGCAGCGCTGGACCTGGGGCGGACCGCCGGGTGGACCCAGGCTCACAGAGGGACACCAGCCGCACCCCAGCCAGACACCCAGCCGCCCCGCCAGGCTCTCCCAGGACACTGTCCCCACCTGGCCAGCTCTGACTCTGCCGACAGCCTGCTCTTAGATGGGTACTTCCTCTGGGAGCGGTCCCTGGCCCCCATGAGTCCCCCGTGAGTGAGCCCCCAGGACAGGGCAGGTCCTGCTTTTCAGTGCGTCCCATGCAACCGCTCGCCAGCGCCACAGGCCGACTCGGGGTCAGTAACAGCCACATTACCCACGGGCCAGCGCCCCACATGCACGATGGCTCAAACCCTACCTGCAGTCCAGGAGGGAAACTGAGGCCCTGAATGAGACCTGACAATAGCAGGTGGGCGGGGCTGGCTCAGATCCCTGGGAAGCCCCCTGCCCTGGGTCCTAGGGCAAGATCTGGGCCGCCCAGGCAGCAACCTGGTCAAGTCCCCTCCCTCAGGGGACGGGGAGGGGGGCAGCGCACAGCTCACTTCCTGGCCTAGGGGTGGGTCCTCAGGCCCCCTCCGCTCCCACCTCGCCTACTGCTGACCCAAGACCAGGATGCACCCAGGTGGGCCGGGAGGGTGTCCCACACAAACACAAAACCTGAATGTCTCCTGGCTCTGAGGCTTTTCCCTTTGGGGTGGGAGCTGAGGACCGCCAGGCCCCAGGGCCAAGGGCACGACCCTGGCAGGGACCCTGTTGCCCTGGCCCCAGGACAGCCTGGGGACGCTAGGGAGGTGTGGGCTGCTTGAACGGGGCTGTGCCCAAGGCCATCTCAGGGTGGGTTTGGCTCCGACCACCCAGAGCAGAAGCGACAGGCTTCTCAGCGGGGTCCCCTAGGGAGCCTGGGCTTCCCCAGCAGACAGCGACCCGGGTAGGGCCGGTGACTTGTCCAAGGTCATGGTGGGGTCAGGCACACCCCCACGCTCGCGCTGGCTGGGAGATGACCCCGGGGAGGTTCTGTCTTTCTGTGTGTCCCAAGCCTTCCATTACAGAAAAACAAACCTCTTTTAAGTGGGGAAAGAGGCAAGGACCAGGCGTGGTTTCTGGGCCTCCGGGGCGGGGGCCGCGCGCGGGGCGGGGGGGGGGGGGGGTCCAGCCGTGGGGGAGGGGCTTCTTCAGCCCCGGGGGCAGGGTCTGCCAGCCCGCAGCGTCCGCCGCCCCTCCGCCCGCCCCATCACCGCCCCCTCCCCAACCCCTCCCGGCCCCGCAGCCGCCCCAAGGCCACGCAGCGCGTGGAACCCCGCGGCCCGCAGCCGGCCCCCAGGCTAACCGCCGCGGCCTGCACCGAAGCCGGGCAGGCGGGCGCCTACCTGCAGGCCCTTGGAGAAGGGGCAGAAGAGCACCAGGTGCGCCAGACGCCGCAGCCGCCGCATGGTGCGCCCCGGCGTGCGCGGGCCCCGCTCGGCTCGGCCTCAGCCCCGCGGGCCGGCCCGCAACGGCCGCCCTCCGCTGCCGCCTCCCCGCGCGCCCGCGCCCGCGCCCGCGCCCGCGTCCACGCGAGGGCGCACTCCTCCGGCCGGCCCGGACGGGGGCGGGGGCGCGGGCGCGGGCGCGGGGCCGGGAAGGGGGAGGGGAGGGGCGCGGGAGAGGGGCGGGACGGGGGGGAGCGCGGCGGGGACGCGCGGGGGAGGGGCGCCCGCGGTCCCGCCCCGCCCCGCGCACCCTCGCGCGCCCCCCGGATCTGGGTGGCGGGGCTGGCGCCGCGGACCGTCGCGGAGGCCCGGACGGAAGGGGAGGGGCGGCGCGTGGCGGCGCGCGGGGGCAAGGCCCGGAGTCGGGGTCCCGCGCCCGCCGCCCGCCGGCCCTGGCTGCGGGGGCGGACGCGGTGCGAGCGCGCGCGGTTCCGGCCCTGCTCGTCGCCAGAAACCGGGCGCGGCGGGGACAGCCTCGGGGTCGGGCCTGTCGCCGGCACCAGCAATTCCGTGCCCTGGGCCCGGCCTGGGTCAGCGTTGGCCGCGGACGTGGGGCGGCCGGGCGCATCCGCGTGGACTCCCGCGGGGTTCCGCGTGCAGGTGGGTTGTCCCGCCCCGCGGACAAGCGCGGGAGGCCTGCGGGCAGGTGCGCTGCGGGCTCCCGCCGGCCCCGACCCCGGCTGCGGCCCGTGGGGGCGCGCGCATCCCCGTGGACAGACGGTGCTGAACCACCTAGAGACCGTCTGTCCCGAAACCTGCACTTAATTCCCGTCGGCTCTGGCTGCGGGGTTGGGGAGTCCCCGGCATCCAGATACCACTGCGCACCAAGATGCTCCGCCCGACCCGGCTTGTCTTTCAGTGAGCGGGAGCTCCTGACCGTGAGTCCAAGGGACCCGCTTTCCCGTTTACAGTCCGTGCGTCTCTTGCCTGCCGTGTCTGAGAAATCCCACTAACCCAGCAGCGCAAACATCTGCTGTGGTTTTTTCTAGGGTTTTCTCTACAGCAGTGTCTCCCCTCACCCTTGGTCTCAGTTCCCGTGGCGGCCCCGGTCCGGGTGCAGGTGACCCTCCTGGGAAGGATGCCCGGGCCTCCCCCCCAGTGGCCTCCCGCTGTGCCCCGCACCTGCGCCCCGCACCTCCCTCCGCCCTCCGCCCGCCACGTGGGCCTGTCGTCCTCGCGTGGCGTCCAAGAAGGGTGAGCCCAGGGTGATGTGGCATCTGCAGAGCGAGACGGCAGCCACGGGGCTCTATCGCGGCGCGGATACCGTGGCCCTATTTTACTATCAGCTGCGTTGTCATCCCCTTGCTGTGCCTCGTGCTCAAGCTGACCTGGACCGCCGCTCTGGCCCTGCGGGAGAGGACGGAGTCCGTATAGGGCTCGGCACTCCCCGTGGTTCCAGGCGGCCTCTGGGGGTCTTTCATGGAGGTGGATGATTCTGTTTGAAGCTAACTTTTGTACATGGTGTGGGTTATAGGGCAAGATAGGATTTTGTGTTTTGGTTTTGCGTTTTGGGGTGTTGTTGGGCTTTTTTGCACATGGGTGTCTGTTTGTTCTAGCAAATTTGCTGAAAGATGAGCTCCTAGGCGATTCTGTGGCAGAGCGCTGCATGGCCACGGCCCTGCCAACAGCTTTCCCCAGCACCGTGGGGCGAGCTTTCGGCAGGCCTCCCCTCCCCCGGCCCCGGCCGGATTCCCAGCGGTGCTGTGGGCGTCACGGTGACTTCTCTGCCATCCTGGGACCCACGGTCTCTGCCTGGGGCCGGGGGCCTCCAGCTCAGCCCTAGCGGGTCTCCGTGTCTGCTCTTCAGGCCATCCTGTGGCAGACTCCCTGTGTACGTGGCCACATGCTTCTGTTACCTGGTGGGACCCTGGCTGGCACAGGGCAGGTGCAGAACGGGACTCAAGCATCTTTGCCAAACTTACCAACACCCACTGCACCCCACGCTTTGGACCGTGGGGCTCACCCTCCTGCACCCAGTGTCCTCAACCAGATGCTCATTACCCTGGAACTTCGGGCCATGCCAGCCACACGGGAGAGTCCAGGCGGCTGGACCAGAATGAGGTCTCTGTCCGTAGTCCCCTTTCTGGACCCCCAGGCTGGCCAAAGGCTGCCCTGCTCAGGACGGTCTGGATGGAATCCCGATGGCCCCACTTTCATCCTGGTCATCACCGAGGAGGTAGTTCAACCACGGGGCCCAGGCCAGGAAGAGGGCGCAGAGGTGGAGCCAGAAATCTCCATCCGTGAACTTGGGAGAAGGCCGTTCCAAGGCTCGGCCACAGCCGGGACCGGGCGGCAGGACATGTGGACCGGCCCGCCGTAGGTGGCCTTTGTGATACAGGGAGCGCCGTTGCCAGATGGCAGGAGAGACCTGCCACCCGCATCGCGTGCGGTGTCAGGGGCCACGAGAGTGTGACCGGCCAGCGGCTCGGCTTGGAAAAGCAGCCCGTGCTGAGGGAGGAGCCCAGAGACCCGGTTGAAGTCTGATGGAGTCAGCTTGCCAGGAGCTGGGGCTCACTGCCTGGGGACTGTGAGACAGGAGACCCCGCCATGGGCAGGAGTCACGTCTGCTGCGCAGTGACCACCTCTCATCCGGAGTACGAAGTCTGGCGTGTCGCCTCTGGGAAGCAGGGCCACGAGGGATCCGCGGGGGAGACAGTGGCCCACGGGGCTGTGGGGCTGCCTGGTGGGTAGAGAGCAAGCACCTGCCGTCCTGGCATCCACAGTGACCCGGAGTCAGCCAGTGGCTGCCACTTCACGCCCACGGCGCGCAGCCCCAAAGTGGGGTGTCTTTTTTTTTAAGTTTTTATTTATTTATTTGACAGACAGAGATCACAAGTAGGCAGAGAGAGAGAGAGGAGGAAGCAGGCTCCCTGCTGAGCAGAGAGCCCGATGTGGGGCTCGATCCCAGGACCCTGGGATCATGACCTGAGCCGAAAGCAGAGACGTTAACCCACTGAGCCACCCAGGCGCCCCAAGTGGGGTGTCTTTAATGTGTGATTTTGCAAGTGGCAAACCGTACTGGTTTCCTAGGGCTGCGTGACAACGTCACGGACTGAACGACTGACGACAAAGGGACCGATTCTCCCAGTTCTGGAGGGAAGTCTGCAGGCAAGGTGTCAGCGGGCTCGGCCTCCCGCTGCGGGTGCCGGGGGGGGGGGTTGGGGGGGGGCCCGTCCCTGCCTCTGCCAGCCGCTGGGGGTATGCGCCAGCCTCGCCGCTCCGGGACTCGCAGCTGCATCCCTGCGACCTTCGCTCGCCCTCTCACAGGCTGCCTGTGCCCCTGAGTGTCCCCTCTCTGCCTTTGTGTCCTCACATGGCCTTCCACGAGCTATTTCCAAAGAGGGCACGTTCTGACTTCCCGGTGGCTATAAACCTGGGATGCCGGGGGCACCCTCCCACTGCCCGCACAGAGGAAACCACCGAGGATGCGTGTAAGTTGAGGGGCCCCAGAACACGAGCGGCTTCTTCCAGAGCAGCGCGTGTCTGTCTTCCACTCAGTGCGCTGAGCCTGGGAACCCGTGCCGTCCAGGGGCTTGAACTCCTGCCCTTTTCGTGTTCGTGTTCTCAAGACACGGCTTCTGTCTTGGAGTCGAAAATGGCTGCTCCAGCCCCCGCCGTCACCCCCACACTCCAGCAAGAGGAAGCGCAGAGCCTTTCCAGTTAAGGACCTGGACCTCTGTTCCCTTCGGTCTCAGTCCCTGCAAGCTTAGTCACAGGACCAGCCCGGCTGCAGAAAAGCGTGGAAGCGTCGTCCTCCCCTGGAGAGCCACATGTCCCACTGCAGCTGGGACCCTGTAGTCTTGGGCACAAGTCACAGGAAAAACGGAGATATGGAGACTTGGGTCCCTGGACACGTCACCCTTCCAGTAGCCCATCCCCCTGCCCCAGGCCCCAGTGGCCTTGGACTGAGGTCAGGGGTCACGTCATCCCCTTCAGACAGGCATTCTGGGCGGGGTGGAGAATGGGGGCCCAGCACGTGGTGAGGAGGCCGTCGGGCCTGGGGAAGGTGATGTCCACACGGAGACCTAGAGGAGGAGGGCGGGGGTGGGGCCAGGGAGTGGCGGGCTTCCAGGCAGAGGAACAGAGTGCGCGGAGGCCCGGAGGCAGCCGCTTGGACCAGTAATGGGACTGTACGCGTCCCAGTGGGGTGTGGAGGGGAGGGCTTGGTGGGGAGTCTGGACGTGGAACTTCAGCCCAGGCAGCCTCAGATTCCGTGGAAACCTGCCCAGACCAAGGGCCAGCGCCCCAGAGGGCTCCCTCTGGCTAGGAAGCGGAGGCTGGAGCAAAGGGTTTTGCCCGAGGGCCACTGGGAGCCCAGGGCCCCTCCCAGCAGGGCTGTGCATTCTACGCATGCAGAGAAGGGACACTTTCAGTGCGGGGGGGCGGGGTGCTTCTGGAGAGAAGAGGACGCTTGGGAGATCTCAGGACACTAGGGGCACCCCTCCAGGCCAGGGGGATGTGTGCAGGGGTTGAGGGGGTCGGGAAGGACGGGCTGGATACTGTCAGGAGCGGAGGGCCACTTCCTCAGGCCTGGGCCATCTCTGTCGGCCCGGGGACGGCCGGGGGCAGGAGTCACAGGGCCCCCAGACGACAGTCCCAGCCCATCACTGTGTCCTCTCCTCTCAGGGGCACCGGCTGGGCTGCAGGGCCCATCCAGGCAATCCCGGGTGCCCTCCCCAGAGATCCTTAGTCATCTCTGTGAAGGTCACCAGTAAGGTCACCCCCCCAGGGGGACATAACTGCGGTGTGGGAGCGTCGTTCCTCCCACTACAGGGACAAAAACGAATTGCAAAGCAAAGCCGTGTGTGTGGAATGAGACTGTTTGTTCGTCAGGAGCCCGTGTGTCGTTAGTAACTGTGCGTGTGCACGTGTCCGTCCTGGCTAAGGACGGGCCACGAGAAGGTGGCCGAAAGCTGTGGCTCCTTCAGGGCACGGGAAGGGCTGCCGTCCCGTCTGGAGTAACACATTCCCGGATTCAGTATTTTTTTTTTTTTAATTTTATTTATTTATTTGACAGAGAGAGATCACAAGTAGGCAGAGAGGCAGGCAGAGAGAGGAGGAAGCAGGCTCCCTGCTGAGCAGAGAGCCCGATGCGGGACTCCATCCCAGGACCCCGGAATCATGACCTGAGCCGAAGGCAGAGGCTTAACCCCCTGAGCCACCCAGGCACCCCTCCCCCAGCGAGGTTTTAAGTGTGTTTTCACCTTGATGGTGCATAAAAGAACTTGTCCGGTCGTGGTAATAAAAATAAGCTTTCCTCCGGCCCCGGACAGACAAGTTTCCCCCCAGCATCTTGGGTTTCTCAAGGGGCTTTGTGCTGGGCTGTGGCCCCGGGGTTGGGGGGTGGGGGTCCCGGCAGACCCGCAGACCGGAAGATGGGCTTCTCCTGTAGAAGGGCTCGGTCGGTCTGAGCGCCTACTTCATGGGCTGCCCCAGGTTCTGTTGCCTGAATGGACCCTAATTTCCGTAACACGTTGCCTCTTGATGGGCATGTAGGGTGGTCTGAGCGTTCTCCTTCCTGAGCGAGGCTGGGTGAGTGGCCTCCCGGCTGAATCCATACCGATTCCGCAATTATTAACTTGAGGACAGGTCCCCGCGGTGACGTTCTGGGTCAAAGGCTTCATCTCCCTGGCTTCACGGATAAACAGCCTGCAGAGCCCCAGCCAACCCCACTGGGGCCCTAACTGGTTCTGGGGCGTCCGGCTGGCTGCTCCCCGCCCCCACCCCGTTCTTCGTTTGGTCCCACAATGCATCTGCTCTTGCCTGCCTCTGAGCTTTTCTGGATGCTGTGCTGGGACTTCCAGGCACCTCCCAGCGCCACCCAACAGAGGCCCTTCCCGTCCGACAGGCCCCCAGGCCCCCTGGATGCTGGGACTCCCCCGTAGACCTGCCCCAGCCCCACGCACGTCGGGGTCTCCGTGGGACTCCGAGCTCCCTGTGCCCAGGGCGTGTCTGCCTCTGTCCCAGACCTCCTTGGACCTTGGGAGCTCTGGACCTCCAAGACCGACCTCTCCCCGCCAGGAGACTGGAGGGGAAGGGGGTGGTTAGAGAGGGAGGGGGAGGGGTAAGGGGAGATGGAGGGAGGGAGGGGGAGGGAACCATGAGATCGGAATAAGAGCATTCGCGGGGCCCGGAAGGGGCCGCTGGAGAAGTGGGACCCCTGGCAGCCGTGGGGGGCGCGGGGGTCGGGGGCAGCATCAGGGCAGGGCTGAAGGCTGGGACCCGTCTGTGGCCCTGAGGGGTTGCTCATCGCCTCTGGGACCCAGCTGGGCCACCCGCAAGGCAGGGAGGAAGAGTCAGAGCTCCCGCCAGAGCCTGTGGTCGGTGCCACGCCAGGTTCTCACGGGCTCTGAGCGCGCAGTCTCTGGGGCGTGACATTCCCACCCAGCCGGCTGCGTGCCCCCGCCTCGTGCTCGAGGTCGGTGGTGGCCCCCAGAGGCCCCCTGCTCGGGACAAGCCGACGCCCGCATCGGTCAAAACCACATCACCACGCTGCTCCTGAGTTCTGGACCATAGAACCGTCCAGGGCTTTAAGCTGTCTAGCTTGGGGTCACGCAGCGGCGGGTAAGGGTTACAGGACAGTTTTAGAATCGGACGCGCAGAAAAGCATCTTCCATGGGGAGAAACAGAAGAGCAAGGGACAGAGAGTCCAGGAGGCGTTTTATCTTATTTTCTCTAATTTACTTATTTTTAGGGGCAGGGGGAGAGAACGAGCAGCAGACTGCACAGAGCGCTGACCCGTCTCAGGGCTCTGTCTCACGACCCTGAGATGGTGACCTCAGCTGAGATCAAGAGTCGGATGCCTGGGGCGCCTGGGGGGGCTCCGTGGGTGAAGCGTCTGCCTCCAGCTCCCAACATGATCCCAGGGTCGTGGGATCGAGCCCCGTGGCGGGCTTCCTGCTCGGCGCGAAGCCTGCATTTCCCTCTCCCTCTGCTTGTGCCCTCTACGACCCCTTTCTCAAATAAATAAAATCTCAAAAAAAAAAAAAAAAAAAGAGTTGGACACTTAACGACTGAGCCCCCCAGGCGCCCCAGAAAGGCGTTTAGAGAGAACTCAGCACCCGGAGGAGCGGAGCGCTGCTCACTCTGGCAGGAGCTGGCTGCCTCCCGGGTCACCCCGCCAGCTCCCACTCCTCTCCACCGGGCCCCAGCGCTGTGTCCCATGCCAGACGCACACAGGACTTCTGGTCCTTGAGAAGCTCCCGCTTTTCTCTCTTTTCTGGCCCAGAGTTCTCTTCCCCGACTTCTTGCCCTGGTATTTGTCTGTCAGGCCATGGGGAGACCACACCTCCTGCAGGCAGCCAGCCTGGATTGCAGCAACCGCCGCCCCCCCCCCCCCCCATCCCAGAGCCAGCTGCTGGCCAGGGCCCCTGCCCTCTTAGCCCTCTTAGGCCCACAAACAGTGAGCTTCCCCAGGACTGGCACCTGGCGTCTTGTGCTCTGGATTCTGGAACCAGCACGGAGAGAGCCGTGAGTGAATTTTCCGGGACCTCTGCAACAAATGACCAGAAACGGTTACTTAAAACAGCAGAACTGCGTTCTCAACGTTCTGACACCAGAAGTCCAAGCTCCGGGTGTGGGTAGGGCTGTGGTCCCTCGGGAGGCTCTCGGGAGGGTGCCGCCTGCCTCTGTGGGCTCCCGCATCTCCTGGTGCTCCTGGGCTCTGGCCTCTCCCTGTGTCTGTCTGTCTCTTCTCTCACATCTCCGACAGGGACACTGGTCCTCGCACTTAGGCCCGCCCAGATAGTCAGGATGACCCGCTCACCTCTAGATCCTTAGTTCAATGTATCTGCAAAGACCTTTTTTCCAAATAAGGTCCCCTTCCTGGGCACTGGGTAAGGAAGTGGACATGTCCGTCCCACTCTAGGTGGCCAGTGTGCTAGACACCCACGAGCCCCTCCCGCTGCTGAACCACTGAACTCCAGGGTCTGGAGCCCAGGGGACTCCCAAGGCTCCCACCGAGGAGGGAACAAACTGACTTCGGCGGAGCAGGTGCCTGGGGGCAGGGGGAGTGCCCCAGCTCTGTGGGGTTCCCCCGCGCCTCACCTGCATGACTGCCATCTCCTCCAGCAGCCCTGACGTAGATCAGCAGGATTCCCGCAGACTAAGGTCCAGAAAACCCGTATTCCAAGGTGCACAAGCCTGTGGGCCGTGACCCACGCACGGGAGAGGACACAGGAAAACCAACGTCAGACGGAGGCCCCCAAGGACCTCAGCCCCGGGGCTGGTGGGCTCAGGACAGCCAGGAAAGCCTCGCGATGAAAGGGGGACCCCGGGGGTGGCAGAGCGGCGCCAAGGAGCTCGGGAGATGCCCCCACTCCAGTGCCCGCGGCCCCGTGGCAGGGGTCTGCCTGGCAGGCCGTTCACAGGGTCCGGGGGCCCCTCCTGGAGGAACACAGCAGTGTGGGAGGGCAGGTGTTGGGTGACCCCGACCGACGCTCCCGCGCTGGGAAGCGGCAGCCCCTGGGAAGGGTCTGGGGTTGGATGCCGTGATTTCCTCGTTCATTCAGTATTTACTGAGAACACCGTCGCTCGGGACCTGGGAATGGAAGTGAGTGAAACCTCCGCCCGAAAAACCTGCACCTCACGATGTCGCAGACAGACTCGAGCGGGTTTAGCTGCGCACGGAGCGATGAGAAAGTGTGAGTCCGGGGCGGGGAGGCCGTCCCCGGGAAGGCCCCATCCAGGCAGAGGCAGTGTTCGGGGTCTCACCAAGGGCTAGGGCTCTTCAGGGCAAGGAGGGCCCCACAGGCAGGGGCAGCTCCAGGCAGGGGGCAAGGTGACTTGCTGGAGCGCAGAGCCCTGGCTGCAGAGGGAAGCCTAGAGGTCCCGGTTCCCTCCTCTGGGAGAGGAAGCAGGGGTAAGGGGATGTCGTGGAGCAGGTCGCTGGGGAGGGAGGGGAGGAGGGGAGGGCCCATCAGGGAGGTGGTCTGCCCTGCTCCCTCCCAGCCCTGCCCCGGCTCCTGGGACATGGGGAACGCGCAGGGGTTGCCGGATGGCCGTCCGTGCCCCTCGGGACAGAGGGCTCAGCCCCCCTGCCGCAGGCGCACTCTGCACATGAGAAGACAGGGTGAGCGGCTCCCGCCTCACCTCGTGCTCCAAAGCCCTACAGGATCTCGGCGATCTCTGGTTGGTCCTGGAACTCAGTGCAGTGAGTCTCCAAGAAGCCGCCGGCCAGTGCCCAGGATGCAAGTCTGAACGCCACCTCGCCCTGCACAGACGGAGACGCACAAAACTGTACATAGGCGAAGGCAAGAAGGCAGGTGTGCAAAAAAAGGGGCTCACCTGAGCTGGGAAGCCCAGGGGGGCCTCCTGGAGGAGGGAGCTCCAGAGCTGGGTCCTAGACGAGATCTAAGGGAACCGAGGAGGGGAGGCCAGTCAGGAGTGGGGCCAGCAAAGAGACCTGGCCAGGACACCTTGTCCCTGTCTCTCTGTCTGTCTCTGTCCCCTCTCCCCAGAGCTGCACCCCCCACTCATCCTAGGCCCTGTCCTCTGGCCTCCCAACCAGCTCCCGTCCCCAGGGCTGCCCCAGCGGCCTTTGTGGGGAGTGGCGACCCTTGGCCACCGTGTGGGGCTGTCCTCTGTTCCCGGTTAACATCCAAGAACAGTGCAGTCACGGCTCGTGCCGACGTAGAGTGAACACGTGAGTCCGATCAGATAGGGAAAGGGTCCATGTCACAGACCGTCCAGGGCACACACTTGGTGCTCGCATTTCTTAAAAACGGCCACGGGTCTCCCTACCTGTTTCACTGACATTCCCTGCCCCGCGTCCCCCGCCACAGCTTCAGGATCTGCGGACTCTTCCAAAACCGGGCTCCAGGCCAAACAGACCGGCAGGTGTTGAGGCCCGGGCTGGGGTGGGGGGGAGGAAGCACCCCCCGCTGCCCGCTGCCTTTTTAATCACTACGTGTGCCGTGTGGCAGCGCACACGCGACCTAGAACTTGCCCTCTTAACTGCTGTTGGACGCCAGCTCAGGGGCGTCAGACACACTCCCCGCACGGCCCCCCCTCCGTCCCCAGGACTCTCCACCTTCCCAGACTGAGCCTCTGTCCCCTCTGCACACGACCCCTCCCTTCCCCCCGCCTCCTTCCCTGTGTCCGTCTGTCTGTGGGTCTGACTCCTCTGGGGCGTCCTGGGAGTGGGTCCTCCAGCGCCGGTCCCTCCGTCTGGCTGACCTCTCTCAGCCTGGCCCTGTGGGCAGCGGGGGCTGAGCTGCCGTGAAGGTGGCCTCGCGGGGAAGCTCGAGTCCCGTGTCGTCGGAGATGGATGCCCGTCCCCCTGCCGTGAGC
Organism: Meles meles; assembly: GCF_922984935.1. Taxonomy (NCBI): domain Eukaryota; kingdom Metazoa; phylum Chordata; class Mammalia; order Carnivora; family Mustelidae; genus Meles; species Meles meles. Next base: position 1,062,211 of record NC_060076.1, read on the forward strand.
CACGCTCATTTACCATGGAAAAAGGGGACAGGCTCTGTGTCCCGCTGGCTGGCCTGATGCGGGAAGCCCCAGGAGCTGCAGGAAAATCGGCATCAGGGGCCCCGTGTGTCCAAGGGGAGCCGCGGGTGGGTGGGGGTCGTCAGCACCCACGGGAGGCGGTGGGCGCCCTGGCAGTGTCTCGGGCAGGGGTGGAAGGGGAAAACTTTGCCTGAAGGTCTGAAGCTAAGGAGACACTACATGGGAATTAATTGTATTTAAATAAATTCAAAAAATAGACCCTCCCATAGCGCCACCAACACAGCGGGCAAGGCCAGGGCTCTCCAAACTCGCGGGGAGGAGTCGTGGCCCGGGGCTTGGGTCTCACCCCTGCAACCAGGCTCTGCGGTGTCTGGGCCCTGCAGCAGGCTGGGCGGACTCAGTGTGCTCCCCGAGGGGCCCTGACAGGGGCGGGGGGAGCCCTGGCCCAGGCCGCCTCCCGCCTGCCTGCCTGCCTGCCTGCCGCGGGTACCCCGAGAGCTCAGTCCATGCAGATGGCCGGGCTCCTGACCCCAGCAAAGCACCCGGAGCCCTGCCCTGGACGCCGGGCCTGGAAGGGAGCCCAGGGGAGGGGCGAGCAGAGGGGAGCACATCTGCCCGCACCCCCGGCCCCCTGCCTGCAGACGCCAGCTTGGGCCCTGCTTCCCAGGGCCGCCGTCCGTGTGGGGCAGGGCTCATGGCTCCCGCACTGTTGTGGTCTCAGGAAACCTAGGGATCAGGTGCAGGGTCTCCCAGGTGTCAGGCCCCCCCGGGGTACATGGGGAAAGGCCTCTGCCAGCTAGAGGCCCCTGGGCACAGGAGGCCATGCCGCTGGTCCAGGCGCACGGCCGGTGCCCGGCCAGGAGCAGCCTCGGCTGGTGGGCCCCATAGACGCTCAGCACACGGTGCTCGTCCACGAGGCTCATGGCTCGGGACCCACGGCCCCCAGGTGTTTGGGGCCCAAAGATGTGCTTTCCTTGACTTTCAGAAGAGGAAAAAAAGAACTTCTGTGGTCGGATATGACGTCCATCTTCAGACCAACGCAGTCCCAGCGGACACACCCTTCAGTACGTCTTTACGGAGGAAGGAGGCCTCCGAGGCCACGTCCAGGGCCTCCACGAGGGCCACTGTGCTGGGGCGCCCACACCGTGGATGGGAAGATGTGTCCGTGCGGAGCTGGGACAGAAAGGAGGGCAGGAGGAGTGAGGAGATAGGACGGGCACCAGGGAGCCCGAGGAAGGAGGGAGTGGGGCAAGGAGGGGTGACTGTCTCCCCTGCGCCGGACGCTGGGGCAAACAGGGAGCGTGCTGCAAGCCGGCGGCCTCGGTGGCTGGCTGGGTCGCTGCTGCCTCGGCCACCTGGGGGAGCGGGCGGGCCAGAGAGAGTCTGTGCGGAGGGCCCGTGGGCTGGACGGTGCAGAGGGAGGCCATGAAGCTCTAAACAGGGCAAGCTTCCGCCGCCGAGGCCCCTACCCCAGTACCGCACCCAGCCTGGCCCTCCGAGGCCCCTTGGCAGTCTGGTCCAGACAGATCCCTGAGGGCCTGCAGGCCAGCGTCTAGCACCATCCGGGGGCCTATGGGCGGATCCGCCCTGCTTGCAGTCCAGGAGTGATGGGTCGGGGCTGCCAGCCCTGGGCGGCTCTGCGGCTCTGCTCTATCACCCAGTGTGCGTCCCCTGCCAACAGCCCGGGAAGCACCTCCCTCCACCCCTCCCCTGCTGCCTGGGCTCCTTTCCCCTGCGGCGGTCTGTCCACTAGAGGGCAGTGCTGCCCGGCGTTTGGCAGAGAGCAGGCGGGTTGGGGTGGGGGCAGCGAGAGCAGGGACACGAGGGGTGGGGGGACACGACCCGGGGTGGGCACAGGGGATCCGCCCCTAGTCTGGGGAAGGGGTCACCGGATCCAGTGCGGGACGCCCAGTCTGACTTGAATTTCGGGTCGACAACAAATCACATTTTTTAGTATAAATACGTCCTATCCCATGGGACACACTTAGCTGAGAATATTCCTTCTTCACCTGAAACTCGAGTCTGACGCTGTCCTGCATTTCTGCGTGCTGGACCGGTGACCCCACCTGGGGACGGGGGACGCCCGGTGGAGGTGGCCGGGGTCAGGGCGGGGTCGCCGCTCCGGCTCCGAGCTCCTGAGCCCGGTGACTGGGTCTGGCGGCGCCGGTGCAGGCGGGTGTTGGCTGCGGTGCTGGCAGACGTCCAGGCGGAGGCAGGGTGCAGCGGGGTGGCTCATGCTGAGCTGGGGAGCCTTGCTTCTGACCTCTGGGCCCAGTCTCCTAGACTCAGGAGCTCATTTGTCGGGGCCTCTGGCTGGGGAGGTCTGTGGCCACTGTCGAAGGCCGGGGCACAAGTCAGCTCGCGAAAGGGTGGCCCCAGCTGTGCTTGCTGTTGTTGACAGATCTCGACTGGGGCAGTGCACAACCCACGTAACTGTGCCCAGCGGGCCCAAGCAGTGTCTCTGCTTCTCTCTTCACCCAGATTCCGTTCTCTATCCGGCAGGCTTCCCCACCAAGCACTCTGTGTTTCTGGAGTTTCCTCCGTTGTGAGTTCACCTGGATTTTACCTGGTTCGTGGACGGAGTTAGACTCTGACTCACTTTCCACCCTGGGGGTCTGCTGTTGGCCCAGGGCTATCAGGCCCAAACCACCGTCTCATTTGAGCAAGCGTGCGTGTGCCTGCGCACAGAGGGGCAGAGGCAGAACTCGGACACCCCGCCTGCTCCCGGGCGAGAAAGTGGAGCGGGAGGGAGACGGTACCCAAGACCCGTGTGCGGGCTGGCTGGGCCCCTTCCCACGACGGCCGCATTCTTGTGTCCGTGTATCTGGATGTCCCACCGCGTGCACAGATACACACCTGCCGCTCGGGCCAGGGGCCCTGACCTCCAGACTTCCTTGTCCCTTTCTGCGGGCGGTGTGCCCACTCAACTGCGCAGGCGTCCGGCGGCCCCCGCCTGGGTTCTGCGAGCCGAGTCTCCAGTGTGCGCTTCTTCCGGACTGGGGAGGAAGGCTTCCCTCATTCCTTCGCCTTCTCTACCATTCATTTGTTGCCAGAGACTTGCAGGAGCCTGTCTTGGGCCTGAGGCCCCAAGGCCCTTGGGAAAGAGTGGGGAGCTGCGTAGACAGGCTGAGGCTCCGAGGGCCTCAGAAGTCGGGGCACCTGGGAAACCCAGATCCCCTCAAGAACATGGCTCTGGGACTCAGAGACAGCAGCAAAGGGACCTGCGTGAGGCAGGACTCTCAGTCCCGTGGTCAGAGCCTTGTCTCCCGAGTCCCTCATTGCTCCCCTTTGGCCAGCTTGGACGGGGGCCCCACAGAGGGGAAGAGTCGCCCGCCAGCAACGGTGGGAGGAAGTGGGGCCAGGCTGTCGGCGGAGCTGGGCTCCCTCTTGCCCACTCCCTGCCTCATCTTCCAGATGGACAACCCTGAGAAAGGGGGAAACTCGCTCTCTAGTAAGTCAGTGAGCCTGAGCCTCCGGCCTGCCTTTGGTGAGGTGCCCCCGAAGGCCCGGACCGGCCACATCACCGGCCACGGGTGTGGCTCGTGGGGTAGACCCCGGCCCCCACAGTCAGGAGGACGGGAGAGGACCCCGCGAGCTCTCCAGGGCTGCGGGAATTCCGCATGGTCATGGGAGGGTGAAGGAGGCCTGGCGGGGAGGCCACCGCCCTCCTCCCTCCACCCTCCTCCCTCCAGCCTCCCTGCCCCCACCCCGGTGCTGGAGGCACGTTGCTGGCCTTCACAATGCAGGGCGGCCCCTTCTCAGGCCCTCATTGCCTCCTCTCTCTCCTCCAGTGGGAAGCAGGAGAGACGGGGTCAGGGAGCCTCTAGGGCCCCCTGACCCACAGAGGCAGCCCCTGAGCCAGCAGCCGAAGCCAGGAGTGGATGGGGCAAGGCCGAGGGCAGCCGGCTTGGCCCCAGCCCCGTCGACGCAGTGCACTGACCAGGGAGTGCTGGGCAGCTGATCCGGTCCCGATGCCAGCTGGGCCAGGGGTGAGGGGATCAGAGGGCAGTCTGCCTGAGAAGCAGCCGCCGGCAGGCTTGGCGTCCCGCACACGGCCTCCCCCTTTACCCTCCCAGGCCCCAGGGGCCCATGCACGTCCCCTCAGCTCAGACGAGGAAGCCGAGGCCCTGGGAGGAAGGGCAGCTCCCGGGTCACTCAGGGCTCCTGCTCCATCTTGCTGGCTGGAGTCCCGGGGGTGTCCTCTCCAGGACCCTGTGTTCCTGTCTCTCCGGTGGGGGCTGCTGGGCCAGGCCACCTGCGAGGGTGCATCTGGAACCTGGGGCTCTGGTCGCCGTTGGAGCCTCGGGTGAGCTGATGCAAGCGTGGAGGTCGGACTGGCCGTGGGTGCGGGAGGTGCGTGGGGGGCCGCGTGGGGGGCCCGGCTCTTCTGGAGAGCTGGACGGGCCTCAGCCCCAAGACCAGGACCTCCAGGTCTGGTTCCTCTCGGGGCCTCGTCTCCCCCCTTCTGCCCCGTGGTCCCACCTCCCCAGGGGTCCGTTGCTTCGCCCCGCCCAGGCCCCCCTCCCCCCAGCCTGGGACCCAGTTGCTCCAGAGGGCACAACCCGATGGTGACTTTCCGTTGGCCCTTGAGCTCAGGGCCACATGTCCCAGGCTCCGCGTGCCCGGGCCAGCTCCGTCCCCAGCGCCCTGGCCTGCCAGTCCTCCCCCTCCCTCCCTCCTGCCTCCCTGGGGAGTTTGTGGCCCGGACACTGCCCACAGCAGAGACCTGGGAGTCCGCCCAGAGGCCTTACCTCATCTATTTTTAAGCACAAGCCCATGAAAGATTCACAGGCTGCTTTATTTACAGGTGGCGGAGGGCCTCGGCCACGGAGAGGTCTGAAGCCCTGCAGGCCTGGGGGGCACCGCCCTAGTGCCCCCCCCCAACCGCCAGGCTCTCCGAGCTTCCTCCCTTCCTCCCATCCAGCCTGACGCCTGCCTTCCAGGAGTCTTCTCCCCGGTGGTGGGCTCCCTGGAGATGCCCCCCTCCTCCCCAGAGGGAGCAGGGGTCATAGGAAGCTCCCCCCACCACGCCCCTGCCCAGCTGTACAGTCGGCAGCTCCCCCGCCCGCACCCCTGATCTCGCAGAATTGCCCAGAAGCCCTTCCTGAGGGGCCACCTGTCTCCCTTCCTCCCCGGCGGTTTCCATGAGAGAGGAACCTACCTCCCCACGCAGAAGGCAAAGTCGGGAGAGGCCCTTGCCGGGCCAGCCTGGGCCATGGCCCCGCTCATCCCAGCCCAGCCGGGTGAGTTAGCATCCCTGTTTTCCAGGCTAGGAAGCCGAGGCTTGGGTGGTTCGGGCAACGGCACTCTGAAGCCACATGTTGTCACAACAGAGGCGGGTGCCCTGGCCCTGCCCCTGGAGCCACGTGGCGGGGAGGGTCACTCAGTGCTCACTTTATCTCGGCTTCAGGCAGGGAGAGCCCTGGCCCTTCCCTTCAGACACGCCACCCAGGCGGAGAGAAACCTGGAGAACACAGGGCCCTGCCCAGGCGCTGGCAGGAGGCGGCCCCGGGTGCATGGGCAGTTGGGCCGGTCAGCCTCTGGCGGCTCTGCCCATGGGAGCCAGCTGGTTTCCCATGGCCCAGCACCCAGATGGTCCCTCTCCTAGGCCGTGAGCTCCCGCGGGCCTTGGGAGGTGGGACGGCTCAGCTTCAGCTGTGTCCGCTGGCGTCTGGATGAGCCCAAGAGGGCCGGCAGGGCTCTCGGCTCTTACCTGGCAGGGACTGGGGCTGACTTAGTCCGGAGCTCCCCAGCACGCCCCCAGGTCATCGTAGGGACCCCAGGCCCCTGGCGGGGTCAGACAGGACACTGCGCATCCCTGCCCATCGGACCAAGGGTTCCCCATGCTGGGGTGGAACCTGAGTGGGGCCATGGCCATCCCTACTTAGCTGAGAACCACTGACTTAAGAGAAAATCTCTCTCCACCAACCCAGAAGACTCTCATGGGCTTCACTTTCTAGAGACAAAAAGGGTTTTGTTAGCTTTCCAAATAGGACTGGGCGGTACTGAGTATTTCTTTCAGACCAGACCACACCCGGGGAGTTGACGCTCCACGCCCGGGGCGTGTCCCCAGCCCCCAACCTCCCCATCTCACCAGGGGAAGAATGTTTTCTTTTCTTTCGACATTTCCCCAGGAGGAAACTGGGGAAGAAGGTGAGATTGGGTAATAGACTGTCTGTACGGGGACACAGCAGTGAGCCCAGAACTGCGGCCCCCGGGAGCCAGAGGACAGGGCAGGCAGCGGCCACTGACTGCCTCGGGCAGCAGGTGTGGACACAGTGACCAGGCTCCTCCCCTGTCACTCCGGCAGGGCGACTCTCGGACTCTCGCCTCTAGGAGGTTCCACCTGTAAAGTGGGGGTGCACTTGCGGGGAGAGTACGCACCCACCGCGAGCCAGGCGTGGGTCTCAGAGCTGGTCGTGACCCTGTGAGCAGGACAGACAGGCCCCGCCGGGTCAGGGGGCTCAGCACAGGCCTGCAAACGTGTCACCGAGTCGTAGGAAGTGCCGGGAAGAGGGTCAGGGTGAGGCGAGGCAAGGTGGGGGAGCTGGAGGGGTCCCCTTGGACAGGGTGCCACTCGGGGACCAGAAGGAAGTCCCCTCGGATACCGCGGCCGCTTCAGCCGCGTGCGGCTGGTGAGACCCGCATTCTGTGCTCCCTCTTGGGACCCTGGAGGACGAGACCGGCAGGCGTTGCTAGTCAGCCGCAGAGAAGCCGCTGCCACCCAGCCCCTTCCCACTGCAGCCGCAGCCCTGCGTGGTGGCCACCCCCGGACCCCTGTGCTCTCCGGTCTTGCTGCCGCCTGCCCAGGGGCCCAGGGATCTGACAGCCCCCCGGAGCCTGTCGCAAGGATGGAAAGAGACCGGGGCTGTCCGGATGGTGCAACACAAAGATGCGTCCCCACAGATGCACGGAGACCGAGCTGGGAGGCTCTCATTGGGCCTGCGGAGAAACACCACACGTGGAACTCAGGTGAAGCAACCCTCCCGCGGGGACACGTCAGGAACATTGTGAAGGACCTCTACACCCACTCAGGGAGCCCCACCTGCCAAGACCGAGAGGTGCCCTTGAGCCCAGGAGCGAAGCGTTTGTATCTGTGGGTGCACAGGTCTGCTCTGAGACAGCAGCTCGTTTCCCACCGCCCTGGCCCTGTGCTTTAACAGAACCACCATTTTGCACCGAAAAAAGAAAGAAAAAACAAAAAGGAAAACAGACTGGGGCACCTGGTTGGCTCATAAGCGACTGCCTTCGACTCGGGTCATGATCTTGGGGTCCAGGGATGGAGGGGCTCAGCAGGGAGCCTGCTTTTCCTCTGCCTGCTTGTGTCTCTCGCTCTGTCAAATAAATGAATAAAATCTTAGAAAGAAAGAAAGAAAAAGGAAAGAAGAAAGAAAGAACAGAAGAGAAAAAAGAAAAGTAAAGAAACCAGGGAGTTTCGGGGCTGTCAGGAGAGCACGTCAGTAGCAGGCTGCTTCAGCGCCTGAAAACCCCAGAGATGCACCGATACTTCTGACGCCCTTCGGAGGGCCAGGCCTCCCCGGGCGGGCATTCTGGAAATCGCAGCAGACCCGGGACCTCAGCCAGCCAGGAGAGGCCATGTGCCACCTCAGTCTGCGCTCTGGGACCCGGAGGCTGCCCCGGCGGCTGTGACCCGGACACCCAGCTGGGGCCGTCCTTCCACCCAGGGCCAGTAACGCGGAGCTCGGGTGTGAGCACAATGGCTGGATCTGCCCCTGGCCGCGGTGACACACTGTCCTGGCGCCCAACGCGGGCACCCCCAGCCACGCCCAGAAACCCGCCCCATTCCCGCTGCCTCCACCCCGACTGTGTGTGCCCATCAGGCCCGCAGAGTGAGGTCGCCCCAGGGCCAGCCCCCTCTCCCTGAAGCTGCCCCAGGGGACCGGAAGGAGCAGGTGGCCAGGTGGCAGTCCCTCCGGACGCGGTTCAGGGGCTCCTTTGCGTGGCGACCAGGCTGCCAAGGAGGTCGCATCCTTGGGTAACTTTGGAGCTATGCTCTGGGTTAAGGGGCCGCGGGGATGCACGGAACGCAAGGGGGGGCAGGGGGCGGGGAGGCCCCGAGCGCGGGGTAGGGGGGTCGGCGCCAGAGCCCGGGGTGACTCGCCGCAGGCGGCCAGGCTGGGGCGGGCATCGCGCCTCCAGGAGCTAGGTGACCCGGCGGCAGGGGCAGGGGGAGTGTCGCGGGGCGCGGCGGGAGGGCAGTCGCGGGGCGGGGCGGGTCGCGCCTCACCTAGCAGCTTCCTGGGCGCGCTCGCTCCCCGCTCCGCCCCGGGCCGCCCCGCCCCTCCGCCGTCGCAATAAGGGGCACGGGCGCCCGGGGGAGGCCAGCGGTCGCCCGCCCGCAGGTCGTGCGCGCGCGCCGGCCGGAGCTCAGAGCTGCAGCCGAGCCCGCGCCGTCGGGGTTCCCGGGACGCGGTCCGGGCGTGGCGGGGCCATGGAGCTCTGGCCGTGGCTGACCGCGGCGCTGCTGCTGCTGCTGCTGCTCGTGCAGCTGAGCGGCTCGGCCAGGTTCTACGCCAAGATCACCCTGTACTGCGCGCTCTGCTTCTCGGCCTCCGCGGTGGCCGCGGTCGTCTGCCTGCTGCGCCACGGCGGCCGGACAGTGGAGAACATGAGGCAAGGGGACCTGGGCTCGGGGTGGGGGGACAGCGGCGGGGCGGGGCGGAGCGCGGGGGACACGGGGACTGCGCCAGGCGAGGGGACAGCGGCGGGGCGGGGCGGAGCGCGGGGGACACGGGGACTGTGCCAGCCTGGGGGACAGCGCTGGGGGGAGCGGGGCGGAGCGGGGGACACGGGGACTGTGCCAGCCTGGGGGACAGCGGCGGGGCGGGGCGGAGCGCGGGGGACACGGGGACTGTGCCAGCCGGGGGGACAGCGCTGGGGGGAGCGGGGCGGAGAGGGGGACACGGGGACTGCAACGGCCGGGGGGACAGCGGCGGGGCGCGGCGCGGCGCAGAGCGAGGCCGCAGCCCGCTTCCGCTTTCCTAACTTTTACTCTCCCGTCCCTGCTTCCTGTCCCGCCTGGGGATCTCGGGGCTCCCGGCCGGCGCGCGTGGAGAGGGCGGCGGGCACGGGTCCGCGAGAGGCCACGTCACAATGTCTCCGCGCCCCGGCCCCGCGCGGACACCGGGGGATTTCGGAAGGTCTCGGTATCCAGCGTCGCCGCGTCCTTCCGACCCTCCAAGGGCCCCGCGGGACGCTCAGGGCGTTCGGGGCGCCGGGCGGCGGGGGGCGGAGCGGCCCTGGGCGAGGAAGGACGTTGGGCCGGCGGGGAGGCGCCGTCCCGCTCCACCCGCCGGGAAAGAGCAGGTGGGACCGCGGGGCTTTGCTGGAGCGCCGCCCCCGCCTGGAGGAGGCGCACGGGCGGAGCGGGGGCGGGTCACGGATCCCGGTCCTCTGTCTGCCCTGGGCGATGAATGCCCCAGAGATGGGTCCCCAGATCGGACTCCTTTGCTTCCCAGCCCGTCCACCTAAGGAGGTGGGAGGCTCCTGGAGGGGAAGGGTGGGTTTGACCCCTGAGGTCCAGCCGCAGGGTGGAAGGAAGGGAGGGGTGGCTGGAATTTCTCTGTGGACACCTCCGAACTGGGCAGTGCGGTGGTGTGGGCTGGTGCGCATGGGGTGAGGAGGTCAGGCCCAGCTGGAGAGTGGTGGGCCTCCCCCGGTCGGAGGCTAAGGGGTGGCGGCTGCTTCCTGCCAGCCCCAGGAGGGCTGTTGTTAACGTTTCTCTCTGTGGCTTTTGCAATGACTTCTTGGCTGTGGCCTGCGTGAGGATACTGTGGTCCCTGTCCCCCCACCCCCACCCCCATGTGGTTACAGGGCAGCCGGTGAGGGTTGCTGACTTCCCGCCACCTCTCACTTGTCCATCCAGGTGGGCCGATGCTGCCTGGACTGGCCCACACTGCGTGGACCCTCCAGGCCCTGTCCTTAGGGATTTGTGGCTTCCTGCCCTACCCAGAGCAGAGCAGCTCCGTGGGTCTCTGGTGGCCCCGCCCACCAACAGCGAAGCCCAGATCACCATCCCAGGGAGTGCGGACCCCAGGGACAGCCCTCTTGTGGCCCTTCTGGCCATTTTGCCATGTGAGGACCTGTTTCAGGGGCTTCCTCAAAGCAGGGCCCGCACCACTCGAGGGCAGGGAAGCTGGAGGCCGTGCGCCTCTCCGAAGGTGGGCCCGAGGTTAGGGTCCTGGAGCCCCGGAGTCGCTGTGGGTGGCAAGAGGCCTTGCTGGGGGCTGGCCCCCGAGCCAGAGCAGGGCGGTGGGTTCAGGGAGCCACAGGCAGGTGGGCGGTGCTGTCCCCCACCCCGGCGCCAGGTTCTGAGGTGGCGGGGCGGGGGGGCAGGAGGCTGGCGGGGAGCTGGCCCCAGAGCAGATCTGCAGCAGAAGGGAGGGAACCAGGAGGTGACCTGTCCCTCTCCACCGCAGGTATCATCAGGAAGTGTCTGCACAAGCAGCTTCCTCGCCTGTGAAAGGGACTGACTCACACTTCAAAGCTGCTTGTGGGGTCAAGTCAGAAGTCATTAGTCTGCTCTCTGATTTGGGGGCTGGTCACACTCGGCCTTCCCTTGGCCTGCTGGGGCTTGAGATTCTGGCCAGCTAGGCTGAACCCCTGGGGACCCCGGAGGCCGGGCCGGTACCGGGTGGGGGCTTCCTGCAGCTCTCCCCTCTGCAGGGCAGCCCTCGGACTCAGGCTCTGTGAAGGGGCCACCCCAGGACGCGGGTGGGGTAAGAGGAGGCGCTCTGCTCTCCCCAGAGAGAGGCCACAGTCTCCTGTCCGGACGCCCCAGCCCCCGAGGGTGGGTCATCGTGATGGTGCTGCAGACCCCCTAGCCATAGTTGAAGTGGGGGTACGGCCCGGGGGACAGGCTGGGGGCTGCTGCATGCTCCGGGATCCAGGACAGGACCCAGGAGCATAGAGGTGAGGGGCGGGGATGTGCCCCTCACCCATCAGTCTTTCCTGGACCCCTGGGTGCCCTGGGCATCTGCCTGCCCTTCTCTCTGGCCCTGCTCTGTCTTCTGAAAACTGCCCATCTCGCCGGGTGCCGCAGCCTCCGCTCCCATCTCCGGCGGCATGTCGAGGTGCCCCCGCGGGACGAGTGGCCTTGTTCCTCTGATGAACGGTCTGAGGCGCTCCCTGAAGCCAAGGCCTTGGGAGGCCCAAGGGCGGGCGGGAGGAGGCCGTAGTCTGGGCTCCCAGAGCTGAGACGGGGCAGAGCTGGGGTGCAGACCCCCCCGCGAGGGCCGCCAGAGTGCATGTTTTCTGTGCTCCTCTGTGCCCACCAGCGCTAGGGGCGGCGGCAGTGCTGAGAACTGGAGACCCAAGCTGTGGGTGCCCGGAGCTGGGGCGGGGACGGGGGGAGCAGCCCTGCCCTGCCCGCCCCCTGCTTTCCTGCCTTCCCCCGAGCAGCAACAGCCCCTCCCCACAGGGCTCCAGGCCGCAACCCGAGGAGGCCTTTGCCTATTAGACTCCAGTTCTGAGTGTGCAGGGAACAGCGATGGGAACAGAAAAGCCAAAGAGCCTCTGACCCCCTGGAGCCTGAGACCCCAGGATCCCTCCCAGGCTGGTTGTGCACGGTGGAGTCCTAGGCCCCGTTCGCTCGTCCCAGGAGGCAGATGCCCTGGGAGACGAGAGCGAGGCCCAGCGGTGTGATGGGAACACAGTTTGTAGGATCGGGAAACCCTAGTGACGGCGGCCTCAGCGAGAGACCACTTTTTTCTTGCATCGAAGGAGACCAGAGCTGGGCGGCCCATGTCCTGCAGATGAGTTCCAGCCTCCATGCTGTGGCTCTATCACGACTGGGGGCCAGTGTGCATACACGACCTTGGCAGGGCCTCTGAGGGCTGGAGCACATGCTTCCGAGTCCGTCGGAATGGCCAGGTCCCGGCTGGCGCGGCTCTAGGCTTCAGGGGAGGTAGGGCTGCGGGCACCCCATCTGCTGCCTGTGGAACCTCGAGGAGGGAAGAACGGGGTTGCTTGGGCCAGAGACGGGGGCTTACTGGGCCGATTAGGATTTGAACTCGGGACAGCCGAGCCGCTTAGCCAGCGCTCCCAACCACTGTGTGGTCCCGGGGGGTGCACGGGTGGCGATGGAGAGCATTCGGGGGGCCCCGTGGCACATGAGGGCTGGCAGAGGATCCTGGTTTTGCAGGAAAGTCTGGCTTTGTTTTCCTTGGAGTAGGACGGCCAGGGGCGGACTCCCTCCCTGGGACGTGCGGCTGCAGGCCCAGCTCCCTGGAGCCCCGGAGATGCTGGGTCGGGACCAGGGGCTTGCTGGCGGCACCAGCTCCCAGCCCCCTGCTCTTTACCCCATTCCCCACAACCCCATCTGCGAAGGACGCCGGGCTTCTGGGCAGGCCGGAAGCCCCGCCCCACCCCGCCCCTCCCCGCCTCACCCCGCCCCTCCCCGCCTCACCCCGCCCTGGCTCCCAGCCCCTCCCGCTCGCTCTCTCTTCCTCCGGGGCTCCAGCTTCAAAGACGCTTGTTGGAAAACATTCCTTCTCTTGCCAGATGGTCTCTCGTGGGCCTCCTGTCCCCGAGCGGAACGCGGGCTCTCTGTGGCCTTCCTGACAGCTGCCCTCAGGTGGGCCCACCCAGACCCCTCACTCTCTGGGGCAACCCAGCGGGGTCTGGCTTGCCTGGCAGCAACCTAGCCCCAAGCCAGGGGCAGAGGGCAAGGTCCACAGGTGGCCAGAGCCTGGCCTTGAACTCCTTCCAGCCGCCAGGGCGAAGGCTGGTGGGGGGAGGGGCAGGGTGGGGGCTCTGTGGCGGCCAGCTCTGGACTCTTCTTATCTGCTGTGACGTCACCATTGTCCCTGTTCCCGGGGTCCCAGCCTCTTGGGCACAATCTCCACGCCCTTCCCCTGTCACCAGCAGGAGTGAAAGCGTCCATGGATGTAGTCAAGGACATTGCCCAAGGTCATGGCTAGGGGAGCGGGGAGCCAGGATCTGATTGGTCTCACCCAGAGCTTGGGAAGGCCCCGGGGGGTCCTCAGGCTGAACACAGAAGGTCCAAGGAGCCTGGCTGGGCTTCTTTGGGCGCCAGAAAGATCCGTGGTGTTTGAAGCACGTGGGCGTTCTGGGCAGTTCCTGCTGGGGTTGGGGTGAAGTAGAGGGCTCCCTGAGAAAGGTCAGGAAGGGCCAGGACATCCCATCTGCTGGAGAAACGGCCCTGCCCCCGGGGCCTTGAGGTGGAAAGGTGGCGCCCGTCACCCCTCCGACTGCTGGTGGGTGCTGCACCGGCACCCAGGGCCTCCCAGGCCGCCTGGGCTTCAAGTAGCCTTGGCTGCACCCCTGCCCACCTCCCCTGAGGGTCTGGGGGCTAGGGAAGGAGGGCAGCAGCCAGAGGTGTGTGTGCACATCCCGGGGCCAGTGCCAGGGACACCTGCTTCAAGCTTTGGGATCTGACTCCGGAGGGGCAGCTCCTGAGCCTTGCGGCTGGTGGAGAGGCACTCAGGTTAGGTGGGCTTTCGGCACGGTGGGTCTGGGCCTCAGGATGGGGGTGCTGCTGCGGGCTGGCCAAGGGCACGGCCTCCTCCTCCAGTCCTTCGGGCGCTGGGCGGCATCCACAGAGCCTCGGGGAAGGGAGACAGAGACAGGTTTGCTTCTGCGATCCTGGAACGCCATCTCGCAATCCTGGGGCTTCACTCCACCCCACCTCCAGGGTGCCCTTTGCCAGGCGGTTTTCACGTGTTTTCCAAAAACCAGGTCAGGAGGTGGGTTCCGGCCCATCCTGGGTTCCCTGCTGCGTGACCTTGGGCACGTCACTTCCACTTAGCCTAGCCCACCTCTGAGTGTCCCACCCCGTGGGGTCCTCCCTGAGCCAAACAGGAGGCTTCCTGTCACGCCCTGGCCCAAGGCAGGTGCTGTGCACGCCTGGACGGTGGACCTGGGAGGTGGACGTGGGCGGTGGACCGTGCGCTCTGCTCTCCCGGGCAGGGACCCCTCCCTGGCTTTCTCTCCCCGAAGCTGCTGCAGAGCCCGGCTGGCTGCTTTCTGCACCGTGAAAACAAGAGACGTCACCACTTTCACAGAAAACCTTGATACTGTGTGGCATCGGGAAGAGGACAGGGGGACAGGCGTCCGTGTGCGACGGGCGCCTGTCCTGTGGCCCGACCGCTGCCCGTCGTCACAGCCGCAGGTGTGCACGCTTGTCCCCCTGGAGGCCGCTGGCCGAGTCTGTGCGCAGCCTCTCCCACGGTTCCAGAAACCCCGTCTGCGGTCAGTCCCTACAGTACGTGCACCGAGAAGTGCGGGCAGGAAGAGGGAAGAGTCCCGGGCGCAGACGGTGGGGACGGTCGCACAGCACCGGGGGGGATTTCTTGCTGCTGAACTAGACGTTTAAACATGATTAAAATGATGGGGGCACCTGGGCGGCTCCGTCGGTGAAGCGTCTGCCTTGGGCTCGGGTCGTGATCCTGGGGTCCTGCCATCGAGCCCCGCGTCGGGCTCTCTGCTCAGTGGGGACTGCTCATGCTCTCTCTGCCTCTCTCTCAAATAAAATCTTTCAAAAATGATTGAAATGATACATTTTATGTGACCTGAATTTTGCCACAATTTTGAAAGAGGGAGAGAGAGAGAAGCCCGCAGACGCCTCCAGCAGAACAGAACGCGGTCTGTGGTCTGCGTGCGGATGTGGCTGGGTTCTCCGCGGCCGGCGGGGGGAGGGGCGCTGGCCACGGGCACCCGCAGCACGTGCGTCCCAGTCTCCCCGCGTCTGCCCCGGCCGGATCCGACCGACACCTCCTCTCCTCAGCGGGGGACGTTCACGTGGTCTCGGATTTTTTTTTTTTTTTTTTTAAATTTTATTTCTGAGTCATCCCTACAACCCCACGAGGGGCCCGAACTCAAAACCGTGAGATCCAGCATGGCAGGCGGCGGCCCTTGGGTTCTTGGAACCAGACGCACTTGAGGCCTGTGGGCCTGCCTCTTGCAACTAACTGCCTTTGGGTCAGACCCTGGGAGAGGGACCAGATTTCTTTTCTTTCTTCCTTTCCTTCCCCTCCCTTTCCCCCTTTCCCCTTTTCCTTTTTTTTTTTTTTTCATTTTTTTCCCTTTGTTTGTTTGTTTCTTGATTTATTTATTTGAGAGAGCACGCACAAGCCCGGGAGGGACCAAGGGAGATGCAGACTCCCCACCGAGCCTGAAGTTTGGGCTCAATCCCATGACCCTGAGATCCTGACCCTGAGCCAAACCGAGAGAGGACGTTCCACCAGCTCCACCCCCCCACCCACCCCAGGCACCGCAAGACCAGATTCCGAGCCCGGCTTTGCCCAGGTGCTGCCGGCCTTTCGTCCCCAAGCAGCCACGTGAGCGGCTGCAGGGCGTCCCGACATCCCCACCAACCCCTCGTGGAGTTACCGGCCTTTCCCTCGGTCTGGGCCAACCAGAAGAATGAAAACGGGGCTCCTGTTTCAATGTGCGTCGCCTTGATTTCTAGTGAGAGGGAAGATTTTCCGTCTTTCCCCCGGGTGACGAGCCCGCTGGGTCCTCTCCGTGTCCCCTCAGTCGTCCTAGTGGTTGAGAAGCGGTCTCTGTAGACGAGAAGTGGCGCCCGAGGACATGAAGCAGCTGGTCAACCGCTCAGCCTGTGTCCAGGGCCGGCTGGGATGCAGGTCCCTGAGCGGGAAGGGACAAGGGGTACATCTGGCCTGAGCCAGCCAAGACTGGCAGGTCCGGGGAGAAGGACGGCCGGTCTGATGGTGCAGACAGCTGGGGCTTTGTGGCGGCACCTCCCTGAGCCTCAGTGTCCCCATCTGCAGCAGGGGATGGTGGGAGAGCGGCCCCCCCATGGGACTCTGTTCCGAGAAAGCGCAGTGAGCGAGAGCCTGGCTTTCAGACCCAGAGGGCAGGTCCCCAGGCGTCCACTCCCAGAAGGCCCGAGAGGAGACGGATCCACAGACGCGGGGGGCAGAGCAGGGGGAAGGGGGTCTGTGCGTAGCAGGACTGAGTCCAGTCTGGGAAGGGGCGCGCCTTCTGCAGGGGCAGAGGGGCGGACGGCTCCATGGGAGCGCGTTGACGTCCCTGAGCTGTGCCCAAACAGCGGTTCGGAGGGTGCATTTCAGGCTCTCCTCTCTCGTTTCAGGCTCTCCTCTCTCGGGGCCATCCCCGGGCCTGGGGCAGCTCGTTACTCACCCTTGTGTGTAAAACGGAGGGGCTCAGATGCCTGGGGGGCTGCGGGGGCTGCCCAAGCCTTCTGTGAGCGGTGCAAGGGTCCTGGGTCAGTGGTGGGTCAGCCCCCACCGGGGACGGCAAGGACCAGGGCCCTTCAGGGAGTCACAGGGTGTTGAGCCTCGCGCCGCGGGCTGACCCCTACCAGAGGCCGTCCCAGGTAGAGCGCTCCTCCCTGCCGTGTTCTCCAAGGCAGCAGCGCCTGCGGACTCATCCCTGCACCCACAGCCATGCACGCCCACCCTGAAGGTCCCCGATGCCCTAGGGCAGCCCCTGCAGGTGCCGCCGGGTGGGTGAGGGTGCAGCCCAGCCTGGCTGCTGCCTTGCCCTCCTCGTGGGGGGGGCACGTCCCCTCGTTCCCAAGCAGTTGTCAGCCCCTGGAAAGGCCTCCCCTTGATGTGGGCGCCTTCTTCACACTGTGGCCCTGCCCTAAGGGGACGGTTACGGACGTCCCTTGCCAGGTTTCTTTCCCCAGAGCCTACAGGTGGGGGTCCCGCCTCTGCAGGGAGCAGGAAACCCTCTCTCTCCCCGTTGGGTTTTTATTATTTAAGATTTTATTTATTTGACAGAGATCATGACTAGGCAGAGACAGGAGGAAGCAGAGAGGCCCGATGCGGGTCTCGATCCCAGGACCCTGGGATCATGACCTGAGCCAAAGGCAGAGGCTTTAACCCACTGAGCCACCAGGCGTCCCTATTTTATTATTTTTTAAAGATTTTTAAAGTCATCTCTGCACCCAACATGGCCTAGAGCCTGTGATCCTGAGATTTGGAGTCCCGTGCTCCCCTGACCAAGCAGGTCAGGCCCTTCCAGGCAGAGCTTTGTGATGCTGATGAGGCTGAGAACCACACCCAGCCCGGCCCTGGGGGCTCTCAGCCTCCAGTCCCGTTCCAGCTGCCCCTGGCTAAACAAAAACAAGCAGGGGTGTGGGTGAGGGCGGGGCCCCATGGCAGGTTCCCCCAAAGCAAATATACAAGAGGACGGCCCCCCTTTGCCAGGTGCCCAGTCCCCAGAGGCTTTGCTCCTGTTCCCGCCAGGGAGACAGGAGACCCGGCTACACTCGCTGACCCCTGGAGGGACAGGACCCGAAGGCTCTTGGGGGGGGAGGGCGAGCTCAGGGTCCTGCCAGCAGCCGGCGAGAGGGCCCGCTGGGCTCCGTCTGCTGTTCCCGACAGCCCTTCCCGGCTCCTGCCCAGAGCCCAAGATGGGGTGCAGGGCAGGAGGCCCCTGCTCACTGACATTATCTCCTCTCAGGATCATCAAATGGTTTGTCGTGAAGTTCAAGTACGTGTTTGGCCTTCGCTTCGAGATAAAGGGTCTCCAGAAGCTGGAGGTGGACCACCCCTGTGTCATCATTTCTAACCACCAGAGCATTCTGGACATGATGGGTAAGCCGCAGAGGGGCTGCTGGGCCAGCTGGCCCTTCCTGGCTGCGGCACAGCCGGGAACACTGCTCTGGCCTCTGCGGGATGGGAGGGGGCAGGGGGGCTTCAGAGAGGTGGAGCCTGGGCCAGATGACTGGTGGGCAAGGGGGTCAGCCCAGGCCAGGGGGACCCATGCCACCCCCCCGGCCGCAGGACAAAACTGAGTGCCTGAGGCTGAGGCTGGGGGCCGCCGCCCTCACTCCGGCAGCTGGGAGCGCTGCCTCACCCCTCCCTCTACAGGCGAGAGTGCACAGGACTTGGCCGGGTGGCCCATAGGAAGGCATGACCTGGCCCAGGCCTGCTGGGGGTTGAGGCCCAGGGCTGGCTCTCTCCTCCTCCGGGAGGTGGCTGCCCGGCTCTGAGCCCGACCCCCACCTGCCTGGTGTCCCGTGGCCACCTGCAGGCCTGATGGAGGCCCTGCCCGAGCGCTGCGTGCAGATCGCCAAGCGGGAGCTGATCTTCTTGGGGCCCGTCGGCCTGATCATGTACCTCGGCGGCATCTTCTTCATCAACCGGCAGCACTCCCGGACCGCCGTGACCGTGATGGCCGACGTGGGCGAGCGCATGGTCAGGGAGAACGTGAGTGTGGGGCTGGGGGCTTACTTGGCTGTGCCCGCGCTCCCGCCGGCGACAGGGCCGGGCAGCACGTCCGCCCGCGGGCACCGCCTCAGCTGAGAGGCGGGGCTCCTCAGGAGGGGGCGGCCCGGGGCGGTGAGGGATCTCCGGGACAGCTGCCGCCTCTCTCCCCGCAGCTCAAAGTGTGGATCTACCCCGAGGGCACACGGAACGACAACGGGGACCTGCTGCCCTTCAAGAAAGGCGCCTTCTACCTGGCGATCCAGACCCAGGTGCGCGGGGGCACTGCCCTCCTAGCGGGGCGGGGAAGCGGGTCCAGGTTGGCTTAAAGCTGAAGGTGCCTGGCCAGGCTGGGGCCATTGGGCTCGGGGACCACCTCCCACTGGGCAGGCGCCGGGCCTCCTCACCCCTCAAGCAGCTGGCTTCTGACTGCTGGGGGTGCCCTTCGCCCACTCTGAGCACCCCGGCTAGTGCCGATGCGGCCAGCACCCGGCTTCGGCACCGCCTTGGTCACTGGCGGGCAGGGCCCCAGGGGAGGCAGAGGCGGCAGGCCTACTTGGTGGGCTCTTGGGCAGGCCGGGAGCTTCCTGGGCCCCTTCGACTGTGGGCGGGGCTGGTGAGCGACCCGAGGCTGGGGGTGGGGTCAGGGGCCAGCCAGAGCCGGTGAGGGCCCTGGACGGGCGACCTGGAACCCTACACTGGGCCCCTCAGCTTTACTGGTCCTTGAGCTCCAGGGCGCGGTCTGCCCCAGGAGTGACCCCTGCCGAGCTGGGGTGCCTCCAGCCCCCGGGCAGCGTCTCCTGGTGGGGGAAGGGTGGTCTGGCCCAGTTCGGGTAGGGGACAGTGGTCTTCTGGGGTCAGGGTCAGGGGCTTCTGTGCTGCCTGGTCAGGGTCTGGGGGGTGGCTGGGCAGGGTCTGCTCCTGGCACCCCCCGACTCCCCCGCACAGTGACCTCCAGCATCCCCTGGTGTGTGGCCCTCCTTGCAGAGGCTCCAGCTCAGGCCCCCGGGGGTGGGGGTAGAAGCAGCCGGTGAATGGGGTGCAGGAGAAGCCCCGGCGTTGGGCTCTCAGCCCCGGGCCTGCGGCCGCTCCAGCTACCACATGGAGGACAGCCCTGCCACACGCCCGGGGCTGATGTCCCTTCCCTTCGCTGCTGGCGTGGGACAGAGGACCTCGGGGGAGAGTGGAGAGGACGCCGTGGGGGCCCTGGTGAGGCTGGGCTTGTGCAGCCTTGGCTAGGAGACGGACACGATTCCCTGTCTTCTCCAGTTCCCTCCCCCGTCTCCTCCCAGGGCTTCCCAGCCTGCTGCCCACCTGGGCTCCAAGCCTGCGCCCTGCTGGTATCCGGGAGAGGCTCCCTGACCTCCAGGGTTAACCGTGACCCCCAGGGGCCGTTTCTGACCGTGCTGTCTTCCAACAACACCAGCAGAGCCTGTCCCCTCCCCGGCGACAGCTGCCCCCAGTCTCCTAGGACGACCTCCGTGACCTCCAGCTTAACTGTGCAGGGCCCTGCCCCCCGCCCCCCGCAATCTTAGGACCCAGTGGGGCACAGACGCGAATCGCAGGGCCCTGTGCCAGCCCAGGGAGGCTTCCTGGTGGAGAGGATCTTGAGCAACGTGCAGGAGGGGTTTATGGAATGCTGGGGGCAGGGCCTGCTGGTTTTCCTGGAAGCACCGGGGTCACAAAGAGCTCCTGGGGTAATCATTAACGCAGGGCAGGGAAGGTGTCCCCTGCCACGGGGTCAGTGCCTGGGAGGGCCCTGAGGCACGTCACCTTGCCTGTTCCGCAGCCACAGGGACTCCTGGGACCTCCTTAGGCAGAAACAGGCAGGTGCAAGGCTCCCCCCACTACCTCATCCTGGGGCTCAGGGGGCTGGGTGGGCTCCCGCGTGTCCTCAGGCACTGTGGCTTCCTGTCTGCAGGTGCCTGTCATCCCCGTAGTATACTCCAGCTTCTCCTCCTTCTACAACCCCCAGACGAAGCTCTTCACCTCAGGTATCGGCCCCCACCTGCGTGCCCCCCCACCTGCGCACAGCCTCGGCGTGGCTCATTCTCAGTCCTTAGGACAGACTCCCAGGCCCTTGTGGGGCAGTTCCCATTTCGGGGAGGCTGCTGTAGGTCAGTGATCCCTTGGAGAGGAGAGGAAGGAATCTGGAATCCCGAGGGGGTGGGTTCTCTCACACACACACCCAGCCCTGCCTTGGGCCCTCGGGAGGCTCCCCAGGGAGGCCAGTAGGTGGCCGAGGAGGTGGAAGAAGGGGGTTCAGCTGGCGCGGGAGCGAGGACGGGCTGCAGCCTGGGCCCCGGGCCGCTGACGCCGCTCCGCTCCCGACAGGAACCATCAAGGTGGAAGTGCTGGATGCCATCCCCACCAGGGGCCTCACGGTGGCCGATGTCCCCAAGCTGATGGACACCTGCCACCGGGCCATGAGGACCACCTTCCTCTGTTTGTCCAAGACACCCCAGGAGAATGGGGCAACCGCAGGGCCTGGTTCCCAGCCAGCCCAGTAGCTGAGGCCTGGGCTGGGGCGGGACCTGGGGACAGGAGAGGCCCGGCCAGGGGCAGGGCCTGGCTGGAGACGGGACAGAGGGACGTCTCCCCTGCCCCGGTTGCTCAAGATCACTGTGTCCCCAAGGGTCCCCCCGCTTTCACTCAGGGCTCTGGATGCAGGAGGCTGCTGCTTGTTGTTGGCGTCGGACCCAGGCCTTTGATGTCTCCGCAAAAGGAGAGTCGGCTGGAAGCTCCCGAGGAAGCCCACGATGGTGCCTCCTGGATGCGGGAGCAGGTCGGGGAGCGGCTGGGCGGACAGCAGGGCTGGGCTGCACGGCCGCGGGAGACGCTGCACCCTCCTGCCCGAGCCTGCAGGGTGCGGAGCAGGCTGGGCGGCCCCCACAGCCCTCCGGGAGAAGCGGGACTCTGCGGGGGGGCGGCCGGACCCCCGGTCTCGGGCAGCCTGGGCCTCAGAGCCACGGAGCGGAGATCCTGCCCTGCGGGCCTTGGGAGCAAGCCGGCCTGGTGGGCACTGCACTCCGTCCAGGTTTTTTAATAAACGAGCTCTTGGAAACACCTGGTGAGTTGTGGTCACTCAGGGTGGCGGGCATGCTGGGGGTCTGGGGAAGGAGACAGGTTTGTTCCTTGGCTGCCGGCGGGGGTGGGGTGGGGGGTGGAACGAGATTGTCAGCGAGAAGCCATCGTCATTTTGCCGGAAAGCACTGGCCGTAGCTGGTTTTGGAGAGGGGGACCAAGACCCCATACAGGAGGACGGCCCGGTGTGGCTGGAGCCCTTCTGTGCCCCACGGCTGCCCCTTCGCCCGCCTACCAGCCAGCGGGTGGCGCCCATCAGAATGCCCTCCAGATCCCACCAAGGACACAGCAGCTCCTGAACCTTCGTTTTATTCTGAGCAGACGAGCACTCCCCCAGCACGCCGCCCCGCGAGCGAGACCCTGGTGCCTCCCTGCCCCCAGCCACCGGCTGCTCGAGGCTGCCGGCCCGGCTGCGGCAGGATCACACCCAGGAGGGCGCCTCCTCCCACCCTGCCTTGGCTCGAAGTCCCCCTCCTGCCCAACCCAGCACCGTGGGCGAGGCTCTCAGTCGCCACAGCTGAGGACCCCGGCCACCTGTCACAGCTCCTCCTTGCAGGAACCTGCGGACAGACGAAGGGGCTGAGATCAGGGGTCACCGCTTCCCACCACCTTTCCCCACTCCAAGCAGATCCGCTCCCTCAGACCGTGGCTGCCCTGCCCCCGTCTCTGGTCTCTGTGGGCACAGACTGGGTGCAGGTCCCATGATCCCGCGGAGCTCTGTGGGGACGGGGTGGCACTCACAGGACCCCAGCTGCTCCTCCAGGAAGGAGATCTGCTCGCTCAGAGAGTCGATGCGGTCCAGCTGCTGGAAGGAGTGAGCCAGCAGGCTGCTGGGGTCCGGGAGCCCGTGCTCCAGGGCCCTCGAGGCCAGGCTGTGCAGTGGGGCGAGCACGAGCTGCAGCTTCTGCGGGCAGAAGAGATCCTCTGTCCCACAAGGCTTTTAGGGATCTCTGTGGCCAGTGAAGGCTCTGCAGGGCCCCGGATGTCCACCAGAGGGAGCGTCTGTGCCAGGAGAGCCAGGGGCGTGGGCAGGCAGAGGCCTCGCGAGCCTGCGGGCCAGTGGTCTCCAGAGCCTGGGGTCCGGGTCAGAGGAGCTGGTGTGGGGGGTGGGGTGTGCTAGAGCTTCCAAGGGGTTACCAGGCCAACGGCCCCCTGGGCTGCAGGGACAAAGGCGGGGGTAGGAATTCTGGCTGCTGGGGGTGGGCCAAGCCTGGCCCCTCCTCTTCTGGGGCCCCCAGGCCTGCTCGCCCTGCCCGGCCTGGGCTGTCAGTACCCAGGAGGCCTTCTTCCCGGGGCCACCCCCACGGAGCCTCACAACCCCGAGGGCCTGAGCTGCACCACAGGAGACGGTGTGGGGCCTCACCTGCTCCAGGACGTCCACCCGTGACCGGAGTCTCTGCACTTCGTCCTCGACGGCGCTGTCCACGCCTGGGGAGATGCCGGCCCTGAGTCAGGCAGGCCGGGCTCCCAGGCCCACACCCCAGGCTGGCTTCCAGTCCCCGTGCCGAGGCCTCTCGGCCCCGGAGTGTGGCGGCACAGCCCTGGAGACGGGGCAGACGGGGCCCGAGCCCGTGCCCCATCCTAGGCAGCTAGGGCGGCCTGAAGTCTGGGGAGAGGCCCTGCCCCGTCAGCACCCCGGGCAGCGGCGCCCTGCCCCTCCGCACCAGGCTCCCCGCCGCGCTGAGCCGTCCGAGCCGAGCCGTCCGAGCCGAGGTCACCGAGGTGGCGGGTCCTGGGGCCGAGCTGCCGACGGCGCATTATTACTCACGGTACGAGTTTGCAATGTCACAGCGCGTACCAAAAGTAATAATGCGCCGTCGCCAGCAGCGGTGCGGCGCCTCCCGGCCGCGGCGGCAGGATGTGCAGAAGACCGGGGCGCCGTCTTCCACTCTCTCGGCTGAGATGAGGCCCTCTCGCCGCCCCCCCACAGTGCCCCCACGAACCACCCCAGCCCGACCTGGGGAACACCCCCACCTCTGCTCAGGTTGGGGAGACGGCCCCGGTTGGGGCGGCGGCCAGCAGCCCCCAGCGCGCCCAGCACCAACTGGCAGGATGAGGCCCACCCCCTCCCCCGCCCTCCCCGACCCTTCCAAGCGCAGCAGCAAGGATGGGGACACCTGGGAAGTTTACCTGCTGTGGGGTTCGGGGCTACCCTGGGGGTCCCTGTCTTGGGCAGGCAGAGCGCGCCATCTGCAGACCGGCCGTGCCCTTCCCGACACCAGTAACTGCCTGCAGTGTTGACGCAGTACTGGGGACAGGTACCCCGACCGGCCCCGCACTCATCCACATCTGCAGGAAAAGGGGCGTCCGCTAGGGAGGGGCACCCACGCCGACCCCCTCACCACGGACCTGTGCGTGGGCCACCCCGATGCCCGGCGAGGGCCCTGGAGGACCCTCCCTCCCCCCAGGAGGACGGCAGGCCCCTCACCTGTCTGGCAGGTGTCACCCTGCCAGCCTGCAGGGCAGTGACAGCGGCCTGGCTGCACGCAGGTCCCTCCGTTCTGGCACGGTGGCCGGCATATCGCTGTCGAGGGGAGGGCCCGTCACAAACGGAGGGAGGTCCCCAGGGCGCCACGGGGGGCAGCCAGGGAAGGGGGGGCCCGCACAGCAAGGAGGCAGGCGGCTCCGATGGAAGCAGCAGGAGCTCCGCCCGGGTCTGCGCGGCCCCGGAGACAGCCGTGGCCCTCTCACCTGCTCCGCAGGCCCTGGGGAGCCCGCTGGTCCTCTTCCAGCCAGGGCAGCAGGCGTAGTGGGGCCTGGGGGCAGCCGGCCTAGGACTGCGGCGGTAGGCGGTCCTGTAGACGGTCCTGCGTGGGGCGTGGGGACGCCGAGTCAGTGGCAGCACGGCGGTCTCCCAGGTTCTCCGCCCGCCTTCCCTCTCTGGGCGCTGGGCCCATGGACGCTGAGACTGCCCCCTGCCAGCTCGGCTCAAACCACAGCCTCAGAGTCCGGGACTCCCGGGCCCTTCCCGAGCAGGTGGGGAAGGGGGCGCCCACCAACAGGCCCCTCCTCGGCCAGCCTGCCAGTGAAAGGGTCAGGGAGCAGGGCCCCGCCCCTCGCTGGGCCCCACCCACACTGCCCCTGCCTTGTTAGCCAGTGGGGGGGGGATGTCCCACAGACGTCCCACAGGAAGGGCCTTGAGAACCCCACAGACCACAGACAGCGGGATCTCTTTAAGCCGCATTTCCACAGCTGAGCGCCGGAGGACGCGCCCCTCGTGCAGGTGGCCGGCCAGGGGGGTGACCATCGGGGGCCGTCACGGGGAGAGGGGCGCCCACCGGAGCTCGGGGCGGATTTGGCGAGGCAGGCATCGTGTCAAATGGGTAAGAACTTGTAGCCAGCTCCCCGAAAGCAGAAGGCAGCAGACAGGACGGCGAGCCCCCCAGAGACGAGGGTGGGGGAGCAGGAAGGGGCTGACGTCTGAGGTGACTACGGCCATATCCTGAGTCCAAACGGGCATCGGCCTCCGCCGTCCACTGGGACATGGGCCCGGGCTTCCCACCCGGGCTGGCACAGCCCTCCTGCGAGGGCCTGGGCGAGTGGGGGCCCTGTGGGGGCAGGGCGCTCACCGGTAGGTGCTGCAGGCTCGGTGCCCGTCACAGGTGGTGAGGAAGGGCTGGTACACGCGCTGTACGAAGGACTCGGACTCGGGACCCCTGGGAGCCCCGACGGCACACACCCTGCGGCTGCAGAGATGGGGGCGCCGGCCAGTCAGTCCCACAGCTCCCAGCCCGCAGCCCAGAGCCTTCCGGCCCCGGAACCAAGGGAGCCAAGAATCTGGGGAAGGGGCTTCCCAGCGTGCCCACAGGAAGGACCCTCTTCAAGAGTGACAAGGAAGAGCCATGCCCCCGCCCAGTACCGGGGGTTGCCCTGAGGGCTCCTGGCTGCCCACCCTCAGCACCCGGAGGCCCAGGCCCCCACGCGCTGACTCACCCAGGCCGGAAGACGTGCTCAGTGCCGCCCACTGCCAGCACCAGGAACCACAGCGGCAGCAGCTCCCTGGGGCTGAACATGGCCCGCGTCTGCGGGTGGGACGGCCTTCTCCTCAGGGGGGCCTGGAGCACAAGGCGGACCCGTAAACCCCTCTGCGGACCCCTCCTTGAGCCCGTTCCCTGGCTCAGCCGCTTTGCTGGGACCTCCCACTGCAGGAGACCCCCAGGGGCAGTGGCAGGCGGCCACTGCCCCCTCCTCCCGCCCGCTGGCGAGGCAGGCCGGCCCTCTCCCCAGCACAAAGGGCCGGGAACTATAGAAGGCCCCGATGGCAGCAACAGAAGCCGCCCCCTTTCCTGGGCTTAGAGGCTCCTCAGTCCGGGTGAACCTGACGGCAGCTGCGCCTCCGGCAACGTCCACGTGGGAAGGTGGGGGTCCAGGGGGAGCACCTGGGCTAGATTAGTGCCCTCATGTCATGGCAGGGGAGTCCCCATCCCGGTCTGCAGACGGGGTGGGAGTGGGCAGAGCTGGAACCCAGCCCGGCTGGCTTGGTCCTTCTGTCCTCACCTGCCCAATGGGGAGGCAGCCACAGGGGGTGGCCTGGGAGTCTAGGAGGGGTCTGGTTGAGGAGCCATATGGGCCCTGCACAGAGTGGGGCAGAGCCTGCGTGGGAGGGGGCACTCCTGCCCTGGGGTCTGACCAGTCTGCTCCAGGGCTCCCAGGACAGTTGTGGGGGGGTTGGAGCTGCCCTCCCCACAGGCCAGTGGAGCCAAATGCCATCCTTCTCTTCTGGGCATGGACGCCAGGACCCGGGAGAGCACTCCTGGGAATGTGAGAAAGCCCAACCCAGAATTAATGGTCTGCAACGAGCCCAGGGGCCTGTGCGGTGGGGTGAGGGGGCGGCTGTCCAGATGTGCGGCAAGCACCTGGGTAGACGGGGCCCTCCAGACACCCCACTGAAGCCCCCAAGGTGCTGGGGTCTGGCCAGGCAGGCAGCCCCTGGCCCTGCAGGGCCTCCAGCAGGAAGGACATGGAATACAGCTGGACTTCTGTGTGGCAGCAGGTGGAATCAGGGTGGGGTCACCCCCTTCTCTGGGACTCAGTTTCCTCAAAGACACCACGAGGGTCTCAGAGGCCCCTCCTCTACCTGACAGCTGGCCCCATACGGAGTGACCACCATGAGCCACTGCTGAGCGCTCAGGCCTGCCAAGCTTGACCGCATGGGGAAAGGGATGCCGTGACAGGTCACACGGTTGGCTGGGAGTGCAGCCCCTGCTCTGGCCCACGGCAGCCCGTAGACCCAGGTGAGGCAGAAGGCAGCTGGAGGAGAGTCCTTCCCGCACCCCCTGTTCTCCGTGGGGGCCCAAGAAGAGAAGCCACGGTGTTGGGACTTAGTATGGGGCAGGGTCATGTCCCGTGAGCCAGCGTGGGAAGAGGAACTCTGGGAGTGGACCCTGGGGGAGCACACTCTTGGGGGCGTTCCTGGGGTCTAGGCAAGAATTGAAAGGATGGGAACAGGTGGGCCCGGGAGCGGCCCCGGGAAGGTAGAGGTGGCCGCAGGGCCCGGGGGCTGGGCAGGCGCACACGAGGGTCCCACGGAGGCTGTGCCCGCCTGCCCGAGGTCGGGGGAGGCTGGCCTCCCGCAGATGCAACCGGGCCCCACTGCCACCCAGCCCCGCCCCCACTCACTGACAGCGCTTAGAAGTGGCCCGCGCTTGTGACAGACTCGATTCTCCAAGTCACGCTTTCTCCGGAGGCCGCCGGGCAGCCCGCGCGGCCACAGTCTCATGTCCCTCTGCAGCGCAGCTGGGGCGGGGGCGGCCGCGGCGTCTCAGGTGGATGAGCGGTCGCGTCCCGCCCGCCCCGAGGGTCCGCAGGGCCCAGCCCGCCCCCTCCCGCCCACCTGCCCGCGCGGCGTCCCCGCAGCGCCCCCCGGGAGGGCTGGGCCGCAGAGGGAGGGGCGGCCTCGCCGCAGAGCGGCGCCCCGGGGCCCCCTCGCCGGGAGGGCCGCCCTGGACGTTAGGACCCTGGGAGGGCGGCAAGGCGGGGGGCCGGGCCGTGGGGAAGCGCCCTCCCGCCGCCGGCCCCAGCTCCCCTCCCCGGCGCGGCGGACCGCGGGCTGAGGACCGAGACAGGCGCGGGGTCTGGGGCCTGCGGGGACGCTCAGGGCCCGGCGCGGGGGGGGCTGCGGCGCCCCCGCCCCGACCCCCTCCCCGCGCGGCCCGGCTCGGCGCCTGCTGCCGGCAGGGGGCGCCCTTCCCGGAGGCCGCGGGGCCCCTTCTCCGGACCGGGCAGGGCTGGGGGTCGCGCCCCCGCGCCGCAGCCCCGGCGCCCCCCGCCCGCTCACCTCTCGGCTCCCCGCGGTCGCGCTGCGTGACCCCCAGCTCCGCGCGCGCCCGGGTCCCGGCCGCCCCCGCCCCAGCGCGCGGCGAGCTGACCCCGCCCTCGGCGCCCCCGCGCCCCCCGCGCCCCCGGCCCGGCGCCCGCTCCCTCCGCACTCACCGCCCGAGCCGGGCGCGCACGCGCCGCCGCCGCCGCCGCCGCCGCCGAGGGGCCCCGGCCCCGCCCGCCGCCCCGCCCCGCCCCCGCCCCCCGCCCGCCCCGGGTGGGCCCCGAGCCCCCGCGCCCGCCCCCATTGCGCAGATGGGGACACTGAGGCCCGCGGCGCACGGCGCCCCGCGGGCAGGGCAGTGAGTCAGCCCGAGCCCGGGACGCCGGACGCGCACCCGCCTGAGCGCGCCGCTGCCCCTCCCCGGCCGGCGCCGACCCCGCAGCAGGACGCGCGGCCGCAGGGGACGCAGGACTGGGACGCGGTCAGGTGTCCGGAGGCCGCGTGGGGAGCCCGCTCTGGTCGGGGGAGGGGAGGCCCTCGAACTCCCAGGCTGGGCGCCGAACCGTGCGGATGGCCGTCGCAAGGGGGTGGCCGGCGCACTGGGCGCAGACTAAAGCTGACCGCGACTTTGCAGTCACCCGTAGGCTGGGCAGAATGACCCCCGCAGCCCGGGCACCCGTATTTGCACGAGGTCACACGGAGAGCTGTGGCTTGGCGGAGCCTGGCCAGAGCCTAGGTGTGACCTCTCAACCAGTGTGTCAGGTTAGGAGCTCTGTGGGACTCCCCCTGGGTTAGGGTTAGGGTCAAGACCACCCCCGGCGGTCCCCCTCCCCCGGGCCTCCTGGGCTCCATTTCTGCATGTGTCAGGTGGACTAAAGCAGCCCCTCCCGGCAGCAGTGGCCACCAAGGGAGGGGCCGGAACCAGGAGCAGTCACCCCCCACCCGCCAGGAATTATTTGGTCACATCCACACCACGACTCTCACGGCCCTCATTGCATGCCAGGCACAGGGCTTGCTCCCCTCGGCCGCTTCTGCCCTTGAATCCGGGCCTGGACCCCAGTCACCTAAGTGCCTGTGTGTGCAGGGTGTTCCCAGGCCCAGCCGGACCCCCTGCTGGTGCCCAGAGCATCCGAAGCTTGCTGTGGGACTCACCTGGAGACGGGGACTCTGTCATTCCCCTGGACAGCGGCGGCAGCTGCTCTTCCGGCGGGCAGGGCTCCCAGTACGTCCCTCCAGCCGGACTCTGCTGGTCAGAGCCATAGTGTGGGTTAGCGCACGGCCGTGGTCACCCCGATGTCCAGGGGCTGGGATGGCGGCGGGGTGGGTCTTTCCGAGTGTTGCCTGTGGCTCACACCGTCAGCCTCCCAGCAGAGCCAGACCTGCCTCGGGTCCCAGGAGACGGGGATGGACAGGCTGCTGGACATGACCGCAAAGCCAGGGTGCTGCGTGAGGGTCCTTCTTGGGGAAGGGGAGGTCTTCTTGGAGAGCTGGTAGCTTGGGGTGTCAGGTTAGGGCCCATTTTGGTACATGGAGCTAAAGGACAGGAGGGGACCCTGATGGCTGGACAGGAGCCCCCAGGATGAGAGGGCCCCGAGAGCCCCTGGCGGGTGGTCTGCGGGCAGCTGGGGTAGCTGCGGCCAGGACGCAGGGACGCTTGTAGTCATGACGGGCTCCTGAAGGACTTCAGGTCCCCTGGCCCCTGAACCTGAGCAGGGGAGCCCTCACTCAGGCCCAGGCAGGGAAGAGTTAAGAGCCAGGCCTAGGGGAGACCTTCCCCACCCAGTCCCCTGCCCCCATCCTGTCCCTGTCCCTGCAGCAGCCCGGCCGGGCCCCTGGCCCTCACTGGGCTGCTAACCCGGGCCAGGCCAAGGCCTCATGTTCTGCTTCTTCATGTGAACCGCGGGGCTTCCCCAGACAGACCGCGGCTGTGGCCATGGGACCACAGAGCAGCGGAAGCCAGAGAAGCCCCCAGTGCGGCCGGGGGTCTTGGTTGGGGACGCGGGCACTCTGGCTGGAGGAGGGGAGAGGGAGAGCAGGGGCTCCCCTAGGGTCCAGGTGGGCCGTCCCTGTGCCTGAGGACCTCACCCGTGCCCCCGAGGCCAGCCCAGCAGGACGCAGGGGCCACTCTTGTCGGCTCGGCGCACCCAAGGAGCCTAGCCATAGATCCGGCTTTGGGCTTCCTCTGCGTAAGGCCAGAGCCCCCTCCGCCTCCCCTCCCAGACCTATGCTGGGAGGGCTTGCCCACGCTTGGCGGATGGCCCTGGGACCCCCAGCGTTGAGAGGCGAGCCCAGCCGACCTTAGGAGCTCCTCCAGGATGGCAGTCGGCCGGGAGGGCATGTGGAGGGGAAGGCCACAGGCCGCATCGGGCTTCTCCTCTCAGGGGTCACAGTGGCTGCGGGGCCACCCAGGGCTCAGTGTCCCAGCCAGGCGGGCCAGAGTCGTTCTAGACCAGGCCACCCACAACGGGTGTCCTTGGCCAAGGGACCTGAGTGTCCCCAACGTGTTGGGAATGGCACCATCGGGGAGAAGAGCGAGATGGTGACCAGAGGCCAGGGTGTGGAGCTGGCGGGCGGGCACCCAGCCGACAGGTTGCCGCGGCCAGCAGGTCGGGGGGGAGCCAAGGGCTTGCTCACCCCGCTTGGCTCGCTCCCTGTCCCCGAGGCCACCCCTGCCATACCTGATACTGCCTGGACCCGGGCTTGGCCATGGCCCCCATCGCTGCCCGCTCAGGCCAGAGGTGGATCCTCCCCTGTCTGGCCGCCCCGATCGCCTCCGGAGGCCGCCTGCCTGGCCTGACCGCGGAGCTCTCAGCTGGGCCGTGCGGGGCAGCCGTCTGCGGGTGGGGAGGCTCCTCCCGGGGCAAGGAAGGGCGGCTTTTTATGCTTCATCCCGTGTAAATCAGGATTGGGATGGGCCCTTCCCGGCCGGACTTCCTGTGTGTGTTCCTCGCTGATAACAGGGAGCGGCCAGCGAACAAACAGGAGGCCCTGGGAAGGGTGGGGGCCGTCCGGGGGGCGGGGAGGGCTGGCCGGACTGTGGGCAGGGGTGGGGGAGCGGCCCCCTGGGATTTCAGAGTCTAACTCTGAGGCAGCCGGAGACCAGGCGCAGGCCCGGCTGGCAAGCCTGGGACCGCGGGTCTCCGCGCGTGACAGAGGACGTGGTGCCCTGGGAAGCCTCCTTCTGGGCCCATCAGCCGTGTTACCGAAGCTCCACAGGAGGGACTGTTTGTGCCCTGCCCCTGGACTCCCCCGAGGGCAGGCACCTGCACCCCCAGATGTGTATGCCCAGCGTGGGAATCTGGAGGGACCCCTGCCCTGGGAGGGGGGCCCCTGGCCGGAAGAGACCTGGGGATGGGCAAGGTAGGCTGGTGGTCCGGACACCGCCCCTGAGGCCCAGAGTGGCTGAGGGGGGGTCAGGGAGGGCCGTCACCAGCCCAGAGATTCGGGCCTTCTCCAGGAAGGGGCTACCCCGGGGGGCAGTGAGCCCCCTGCTCCTGGAGGTGCACCCACCGGGGGCCTCTCCCAGCGACAGGCAGAGCACACCCCCCCAGCCCTCGCCCCTCCCTCGGCCTCCAGCAGGCAGAGGAGTGCCAGGGCTGGGCATGGAGATGGAGGGATGCAGGGCCTTTGGGAGACCATCAGGGGTGCTTCCTCTGTTTGGCGCTGGGGTGTCTACGGCCATACCACCCTGAACGCGCCCGATCTCGTCTGTTTGGCGCCGGGGTTCACCCCCAGCCCCTGGACTGACTTCCGGTGTCCTCGTTCAGGTGGTGCTGGGAGCCCGCAGGCTGGGCCTCAGTTGCTGGGATCGTGGGTAGCTGGAGACCCAAGGGGACCTGGGCAGCTGCTGAGGACGCACCCGGACCACACAGTTGGCCGAGGGTCCCTGATGCAGCAGGGCCACGCCAGACCTCTGCTGGTTGTCCCGGGGGTTTGTGCCCTGCTTCGGGATCAGCCCCTGCCCACCCACAGCCGGAACACCCCTGCTCGCCCTTACCTCCCTCTGGCCCCACCTAGCTGGGTGTCCTGGCCAAGAGGGAGAAGGGGGAGCCGCTTGGAAAATCCCCCACGGGAATGATGAGAGCACGAGGGACCAGCCTCCTCCCCACCCCCGCAGTTGCAGGGTTGGGGGTCTGCTGCGGGCACAGGGCTGGGGGCCTCGCTAGAGGGTAGGACCCAAGCTGGACTCTGCCCCCGCTGCCCACCCCACCCAGACCCACACCCAGAGATGGTCTCTGAGCCCCCGCAGACACCAGGGCCGGCTGCAGCCAGTCTCTTGTGTGTGCAGACAGGGAAACTGAGGCCTGGGAGAGAGAAGAGACTTGCCCCAGGTGCGCGGTGAGGCAGAGGGCTAGACCGGGTCAGGATCAAGACAGATGCTCTCTTTTCTCAGAGGGAACTCCCTCGGGGCAGCCCCCAGTCCCCCGACCTTCCCTGCCGGGGCGGGCTGACCTGGGAGTAGCTAATGGGCCCGACAGTGAATGTCTCAGTCTCCCTTTAAAGCTCGGCCACATGAGGGAACTTTCTGGAAAGACGCTCCAGAGCACAGACGTGCAATACATACATGGCGAGAGGGAAGAAAGTCGGTCTCCCCAGCCCCCGGGAGCCGGCCAGGGTGGGGCGCCGGCTCTGCCTGCTGCCAGCGGGCTCTGTGAGCCCCCCACGGGCCACGCTTGCCTCCTGACCCGCTCTGCCCTGCCCTCAGTCCCTCCCTGCGCGGAGATCAGAACCAATCCACGGAGAGCAGGCTCTGGGTCAGGGCGCCAAGGGACGGCCTCGCCCTGACCTGCCACTCACCCCCCTCCCAGGCGCTGCAATCAGGCTCCTGCAGTCTCAAGGGCCAGTGCGGGAGGTGGCCCAGGGTCCTGCCCTGAACGGGGCTCAGCTCCTCGGGGTCTGCCTGGGGGGTGGGGTACAGGCGGAGGACAGAGGTGGAAGGTGACACTTTCTTGGACTCCAGGAGGTCCCGGGGCCCTAGAGAGGGGCGAGACATGCTTTCTGCCCCACAGGCCCACCCCGGGGTGCTGGGACGGCGGAAGGGGGCTCCACCTGGGGCGGGCTGGGACCACCCTCCCTCCCACCTCTGGTGGTCCCTGTTTAGGATCCGGGAACACACGGCTCGCCGGCAGGGAGTCATCACTGGAAGGAGTCTGACCGGGCCTGCGGCCCCTGAGGGCACGGTGGGCCCCGGCAGTCCACCATCCACACCTGGGCAGCTTGGAGACCTGGGCCTAGAGCCTGGCCAGCTTCCGGCATGGCGTCCAAGGCTGGGGGAAGTGGTCCCAGCTTCGCTGTTGCCGGAGGCTCTGGGCCTCAGTTTCCCCATCCACCCCGTGGCCAGTAGGGCTGGATGGTCGCAGCTGCCTCCCCGGCTGTGAACGTTCTGAAGCTGTTGGAAAGGGGTCTCGCCGCCTTACCTTCCCTGAGCGCGCTGGTCAGGCCGTGGGGCGTGGCAGAGACCCGCCAGGGCCTTCGCCGTCCTCCCGGGACCCCCCACCCCTGAGCTTTGCGCCTCTGCAACCCCAGGAGGGGGAGACCAGGCCCCCAGCAGAGGCCGGCTTGAGGCCGAGGGGCCCCAGGCGAGGTGTGTGAGCCGAGCTGGGCTGCAGGAAGGAGAGAGCAGAGCCGCCGGCAGAGAGATGGGGCTTCCTGTTTCCCCCCAGAGCAGCCGCGGCCTCAGGACAGGGTGGCCCCGTCCGCCAGGCTGGGCCCGGCCTCTCGCCAGATGTGCTGGGCCTTCACCAAGGGGTGCGGCCGGCCGTGACCGTCCGCAGCGGGGCTGGCTACCCCTGGGCCGTGTCTGCGCCTGAGTTGGACGAGGTCCCAAAGGGAATCAGAGGTTTTCTAGGGAGCCTGGGGGTGTTGGGGCGCCATTGTCTCCCCCACTGCCCGGTACGCCTGCTGGAAGCCCCCCCGGCCAGGCACTGTGCGCGACACTCACGAAATTACCTTCAGGCCATGTGACTGAGGCCCCCAGGGGAACATGCTCGTCCAAGGTCAGCCAGTGGGAACTGGGAGCCCTGGATGGGGGGCCTGGGGGGTGGGGGCGAGCAGCGGGGGACCCTTCTCCGCGCTGCTTCCCAGACCTTACCTGCTGGGGACCGTCCACGCGGTCATGACAAGCTTCCCATTGCTCCTCCACTGCTCAGGCCAGAGGCCCAGGACACGGCCTTTGCCCTGTCTTTGTATCCCCATGGGCTCTGCCTCCAGAGTGTGTCCCTCTTGCTGCTGTCCCATTCTGGTCTGGGCCACCATGCTTCCTGCCTGGGGGACCTCCTCCTCAGCCTGTGGGGCACCCCTGGCCGCACCCCATTTCTTCGTGAAGGTGGCATCAGTTCACGTGACCTCCCAGCTTCAGCACAACTGAGGGCTTCCCACGGCACTGGGGACCGCGTCGGGTCCCTCACACCTGTGGCCTGAACCCCCTTCCTGAGCACCAGCTCCCCGGAGCAGAGACAGGCTACACTTGCCTCGCTCCCTCGGGGACAGCCCTTAGCAGGGCTGCAAAGGGCTACCCGCCACCACCCCACCCAGACGGGCGCCCGGCCCAGAGGCGGTTCCATGTGCGTGTTGCTGTGGAGTTGTGCACGGGGGTGTGGGGGGACGGTGAGCGTGCATGAGAGACCGGCACCCCCCAGGGGATGCCCCTGTCCCCACTCAGGTGCCCATGCCCCGACTCGCGCAGCACGGCTCATCCGCTTTGAGTTCTTTTTCTTTTTTCTTTTTTTTCACAAGTAGGCAGAGAGGCAGGCAGAGAGAGGGGGAAGCAGGCTCCTTGCTCAGCAGAGAGCCCGATGTGGGGCTTGATCCCAGGACCCTGAGACCATGACCTGAGCCGAAGGCAGAGGCTTAACCCACTGAGCCACCTAGGCGCCCCTCCGCTTTGAGTTCTAAGTACGGTGCGGCGCGCTGCGCCCGTGGGTCCGGCCTCTCCCACTGCAGGCGCGTGTGCGCACGGTTGGTGCGGCTGCGTGGCTGGCGGCGGCTTGCCCGTCCTCTGGGCAGCTCCGTCTTCCAGGGGAGGGCAGGGCCGCGCACACGCTGCCGCTTTTGGCTGTTACCAGCTGTGCTGCTCTGAACATTATTGCGCCGCGGTGTTGGCATTTCTCTTGGGTGCCTATATCTGGGCCTTCTCCGGGAGAATTACTGGTCCCAGGAGACGCATGACCCCAGAGACTGCCCAGGTCACCCCCTGAGGGCTGGGGGTTCTGGGTGCCTCACAGCCTCGTTGGCATCTGCTGCTGCCTGGTGTCCGATTTCAGCCATCCTGATGGCTTTGCGGGGCTAGCGCCAGACTGTTCTTTCTGTGACGTGGGGAGAAAGACTCATTTTATAGACGAGACGCCTGGGTGGGCTGAGAGCCAGCCATGGGCACGTGGGGGGCCACGTGGTTCCATGGGTGCCGAGCTCTGGGCTTCAGCGTGGCCGAGCAGCCTGCAAGCTACAGGCCCAGTGAATGTCCCGGGGCTTTGGGTCTGAGCCGCGGAGAGAAGGGGCCGCCAGCTGGAGAGTGAGCTGAGGGTCCCCTGTGTCACTTCTGCTGTGAGTGTGCAGTGTGTCCCTGGCTACCGGGGGCCGCCAGGAGAGCCCCCTCCACTGTGCTGGGGCTGTTGGTCAGCTTGAGGTTGAGGTGGACACTGGGTCCTGCTTGGAAGCTCCGGGGGCGGGCGTTTGTGGTCAGGCTGACCCCCGCCCAGCGGTGGGACCCTGGAGGGTCACCTTCAGGGTCCTCAGCCCCAAACCCCAGTTTGTCCCAGTGCCAGCTTCGCCTGGAGCCCAGGCTCCTCCAGGCCGTGGAGGCCACTCCCCTCCCTTTGGGGCTCCCTCCTTTGTGGGGGCTGAGGAAGGGGGACTTGCCCTCCCCTCCTGGCTCCCTGGACGGAAGCCCCACTCAGAGTCGGGCTGCAATTTGCCAAGCCTGGCGGATGGGGAGGCCATCCATGTGGACGGGGAAAAACACCTTATCTCCTGGGACAGAAAGGGAAGATCTTGCGAAGGGGGCAGGTTGGTGGAGTGGGCGCGGGTCCAGCCCTGCGTGAGGGGGCCATCCTGTCCCTCCACCCTGCCCACTGAGGGAGAGCTGGGACGCTAGCAAGAGAGACCACCGAGGCCCGTCAGCACCACACTTGCGCTCCCCCTGCGAGCGAGCCTGGGGTCAGGATCGGACCCTCCTTATGGAGGAGGAATGAACTCTCGGGGCCACAGAGATGGTCACTGGCAGAGCCTGACCTCTAACCCAGAGCCGAAACACTCCCAGCCTCTGCGAGGGGCATGTGTAGGGGGCGCACCAGGCTTGGGGGACAGATGGGCTGGTCCCTGTCCCCCAGGCCGGCTGCTGGCACCTGTCTGTGACTGTCTATCATCCCAGCGGTCAGCGGAGGCTTGGGCTGCTGACAGGGGCACGGGAGTCCCCTCCCCAGGGAGGCCAGCTGGCACCCTCGGGGTCGTCCTGGGCACCAGTGAAGTCAGGGCCAGTAGGAGCCGGAAGACTTCCCTGCCTCAGTTTCCCTAAGTATCAGATCAGGGCATGAAGGGTCTGGGAGCCCTGGGACAGGTCTGGAGGCCTCTGAACCCTAGCACGCCGGGCAGTTTGTGCTGGGGCTTTCCTGGGGCGCAGGGAAGAGGGGTCTGAGACTCCATCAGATGCCCAAGGGGCCTGTAACCCCAAGTACAGAGCCGGGGGAGGGGCCCTGAGGCCCCCCAGCACCCCAGTGCACACCCTCGGCTCCACAGGCGCCTGTTAGTATCATCAGCTTTCAATTTCCTTACAGGCACAGAGAGGGGGGAAAGGGGCCAGGAATCTCGGCTTCCTCTCAGCCAGGAAACAGGAAGTGAATGTGCCTCCGATTGTGAGCCGCCAGAACAATGGAAACCCCCCCAGGGGAAGGGGAACTGCGTCAGGAGGCCGGGGTGGGGGCTGAGCCTGACCTCTCCACAGCCGTGCTCTGGCCCAGGCATAAATTTAGTCTGGGTCTTTCCTGATGAAAAACTCACATGCCCCACTGCTGGGGGAAGGGGGCACAAGGCCCACCTTGGTCCCTGGGTGGCAGGGCTCCTGGGGTCTTAGGGTCCGTGGGTCCATGTCCCCCTCTCCCCTGTGGGTACACTGAGGTCCAGAGGGGAGGAGCCTGGCCCTGGGGTCCTGGGGTATGGGGAAGGAGCCCCCCTGCCTGCCCACTTAGGGTCACAGATCCTCTCCAGCAGGGCCCACCTGTGTGGGGGACAGAGACCCCGCACCGGGCCCAGGACGCCAGCGGAAATGCCTCCCCTCGTGCCCCTTTGCCTGCTGGGCACCCTGCCCCAGCGCGCAGCCCTGTGCCTCCCCGTTTAGCGAAAGCAGGGCTCCCAGAGGCAGGAGGGCAAAGGCAAGCCGGGCACTGTGCCCAGCCTGGCTCGGTCCCCATAGCGGCGTGACCTCAGGCGGGGCTCCCGGGGGGCTGTGACTCCGCAGAACCAAGACACGGCTGCCGGCTTCTTCTTTCCAGCACCAGGCAGCTTTGCGGGGCTGGAGCTCACCCAGCACCCCGTGCGCCCATTTCCACCGTGCAAGGCAGCGGCTCTCGGTCCAGTGACAGAGCCCGGTGGCCACTGTCCCGGCCAGTTTGAGCATTTCCTTGCTTCAAAAACACCCCGAACCTCTTATCGGTCATTCCCCTCCCCCTCGGGGCCTGTCCCCACCCCCAGCCCTAGACCACCGCTGTTGTCCTGCCTCTGGACGTGCCCGTTCTGGAAGGTCGCGCAAGTGATGTGGTGTGCTGTGCGACCCTTGGCGTCCGGCTCCTCTCACTCGCCTGCTGTTCTGGAGGCTCGAGCACGCCACAGCGTGTGTGCACGCGTGTCCGCGCATGTCCGCACGTGTCCGCGTCGGTCTGCCTCCTCCTGCGTGCGGCCCCAGCTGAGGGGCACTTGGGCTGTTTCTACCTCTGGCTGTTGTGAGCCCTGCCTCCGGGAGCACTTGTGCCAAGCCCTGTGCGGGCTCGTGCGCGCGCCTCTCCGGGGACGCGCCTGGCGGTGGGTTACCGGGTCGGGTGGCAGCTCTGTGCTTGCTTGTCCGAGGAGCCGCCCCAAACTACCTCCCAAGCCAGTGGCTTCTGATCACCCCCTGCCCAGCCCCAGGACGGCTGGGGGGGCCACTCCGCTCCCGTCGGGACCCTGGGACGGAATAGGAAGGGCACGGGCAGGTGTGGACCTTGTGGTCTCCTCTTGGCCAGCTCGGAGCGAACTGAGGCCCCAGGAGGCTCTCTGGGGATGTCACGCAGCCTGTGGGCTGTCCCCTCTCTGCAGACTTGGAGTCAGAGGTCAAATCCGGACCCCACGGGAGCTTGTCCCTGCCCTGGATGTGTGGAACTCGGCCACGGAGCCCCTGCGAGGCACAGGTTTCCCCAGCAGTCCCTCGGAACATCCTCTGGACGGCCCTGCCTAACGTCTCGCTGTCCCCTCTCAGAGCCTGGGATGTGTCTCCAGCCTCACTCCCTAAGCTGAAGCCAGGACAGGAAGGCAGGGCCCTCCACCAGCTTGGGGCGGGGCGGGGGGGGGGGGCAGCTGGGGTCTGGTGTGTGGCTGTGCGTTCAGGATCCTTGGGTCCAGGGCAATCCCGGGCCAGCCCCAGTGTCCTTCGTCAGCCGCCCCGTGGTAAATCTTAGGGTTCCTTCTTGACCCCCACTGTGCCAGGAGTGGACTGAGGTTCAGAGAAGCAAGCGCCCCCCAGGTTGTGTGGCTCATAGCGGAGCTGGGATTAGAATCCAGGCCACCCTGGGCCCTGCACACAGCGGGAGACCATTCACTGTACCCCCACCCGGTTCTGGGATCAGAGCAGTCCCCGCGGAGCCGAGCCCGGTGTCCTCGACTCCCTGTGCATTCTCCGCCAACACCCCACCCCTGTTCTGGGGGAACAGCTCGGCGTTCCCCACTCGTCCCTGTGTATGACCCTGGGAAGGTGTCCCCGTGCCCTTTCCTGGCTGGGGGAGGGGAAGCAGGGCCATCCTGTCCCCAGTCCCGCAGTTCTGCTTGCAGCATCCGAGCAGGCAACAGGTGAGGGGGCCACCCCAAGTCTGGGGACCGCCATCCCATCTCAGATGACGCCAGCCTGCCTCTCAGCCAAGATGCCCCGGAGCCCACGGCAGCCCCTCTAGGGGCTCTCAGCTTCCTGAGCCAGCCCTGCTCTGCACAATGGCCGGAAACGCCTTGCTCAGGCCGTGGTCCAGGCGGCCACGTGTGGCCCTGGGAGAGGTGGGAAGGCTGCTTTGTGGGAGCTCCCGGTGGCCCTGAGGGCCCTGCTGGCTGGCCATCTCTGGGTGGACCACGGCACCGCCCCATGGGAGACGGGGCTGGCGGGGCGATCAGGAAGCCGCCACAGCCGGCCATCATGCCCGAGGCCCACCCTCACTCCGTGATCAGGGAGGGATGCCCGCGCTCCAGCAGGTCCTGGCCAGGAGGCTCCGCCAGGTCCATGAGGCAAAGCGCAGAGGGCTCGGGAGTGTCATCTGGGACCACGCTGGGGAGGTGTGGGATGGTCTAGCTCAGGACGCTTGGGAGCGCCCCGACCCTCACCGCTTTCAGCTCCCCCCACTTTAAAGGAGCCAAATGGAGAAGGAAGACATGCACCTCCCCCCCACACCCCGGGCTGATTCCCCGAGGCCAGGTGCTGCTGGACCCAGCCTCCCCGCAGAGGGACGCAGGCCGCGGACGAGGCTTCTGCCCCGGGGAATCAGCGGGACCTTGGTTGGGGGGGACAGGAAGGCCTCTCTGGGCCTTATTTAGATCGTGTTTTGCCGTTCTAAAATGAAAGATTCTCTGTATGTTGTCCGGGCGGTGAAGTCACGCGAGCAGCTTTCGAAAGAGCCGGTGCACTCGGAGCATGGAGGCACGCGAGAGGAACCGCCGTTCTCGGGGCTCCTGCGTGCCCCAGCGCCCCGCCAGGCCCAGAAGCGAGGGCGCCGCTCCGGCCAGTCCGCGGCTGACGGGAGCCGCTGCGTCCTCGAGGTCCAGTGCGCCGGGCTCCAAGTCACGCTCAGCGCTCACAACCAGACGCGGGACACCTTCGGGTAGATCTGACTTTCTACAGCAGTTTCGGGGTCCGAGCAATATGGAGAGGAAAGCGCAGACTGCCCGCCTTCCCCCGCTGGCTGCCCCCGTCTGCGCCTGCCCCTTGCTGCACCGTGCGCCACGACCCTGCAGGCCCACGCGGTCACCGCCCCGCCTCCAGAGTGTGCACGAGGGCCGGCCAGAGCGTCCACCCGTACGTCTGGGCGGACGTGTGGTGGCACAGACCCGCGTGCTTCCTGCCCAAGCACCCCGAGAGGCACGCGTGCCCAGTGCTCGGTTTCACGGCTCTGGTCAACGTGTTTCCCCAGGGGCTCCCCTCCCCCGGAATCTCGGGACATTCCCGGCCCGGCCCGAAGCACCCCACGCTCCCCCAGACTCACTCTGCTCAGAACTGCCCCGCAGAGCCCCCGCTCCCTCGGCGCCTTTGAGACCCTCCGTGCTGTGTGTGGGTCAGGGCCGGGCTCCTGCCCACGGCCGGGTGGGACTCCCCGGGCAGATCATGGTTTATAACAGATGCGCTCGAAAGCCGGGGGCTCACTTAGGGTTTCTCCAAGAGCAAATGTCGAGTTCCCGTCTGACGCGGCCGTTCCACTCCCAAGTGCGCTCAGAAGGCGATGGGAGTGGGTGCTCGGGCGGACGCACGGGACACCCGCTGCCTGCGGGGCTCACCGCAGCCCAAGGTCAGTCCACGGGGGAGCGGGACTGGGGCATTTCCATACCGTGGAACGTTACTCAGCCATGAAAGAGCAAGACGTACAGACCCTCGCCACAGCCGGGGGTGGGCCTCGAGGACCTGCAGAGTGAGACGCCAGACACGGGGACAAACACCGTCTGCTTCCACGTACAGGAGCTGTGGGGCAGAGGCAAGTCCATGGAGACAGGAAATGCATTCGTGGGGGCTGGGGGCGGGCCCTGGGCACTCAGCATTTGCGGGGTGCCGAGTTTCCAGCTGGGGAGAGGACAGACTTTTGGGTCCTGCTGATGGCCTGGAAGGCATCTGGGAATTGGCTCTTACTGACCCCATCAGATGTGGGGGCGTGTTCAGGGGGGCCCCAGCACAAGAGGGCACATCGCCCAGGCCCAGGCCCTCTGTCCGGCTCCAGAAACAGACATGAGGGGCACGGTGTGGCCCCGGCTCTCCGGGCTCTGTCTGCAGCCCGTGCTGCCCACTCCCACCTCGGGCCTGGGTGGCCCCCAGTTGAGGGTGAGCCCTGCAGTCCGCAGGGGTGAAGAGACCCCTTCTGGGGCCGGAGGATCCCTCCCTCAGCCCAGCTCGCCACACTGCTGCATGGCCAAGAGTCGTGGTCGCTGTGGGCAGTGGGGGGTGTGGCTGATGGTCCTCCCTCTGCCCGTCGTCGGACTCATGATGACCAGGTCATCTTGGGCCAGGTGGCAGGTGGAGTAGCTTGGGGGGTGGGTCCTGAGGGGGCAGCACAAGGGCTGAGCCAGGCCCAGGCTTCCCTGGGACCCCAAGCGGGGACATGGGCAGTATCTGTACCTGAAGGCCCCTAAGACAGGCCTGAGTCACAGGAGCGGTGAGCGCAGAGGGGCTGGGAGGGCTGGGGACCCGCTTTGCCGCTTCCCAAGAATTGGGAGAGGGCCCTGGCTGAGGCGGGGGTCCGGGCAGGAAGGAAGCCTCCGTGACTGTGGGCAGCTTGTCCAGGTGCCCAGCCCCAGGCCTGGCCGGGCCTGGAGCCCTTGCCACCAGGGGCCTCCAACTCCCCCAGGCCTCTGAGCACAGGGGTGGAGAGGAGGGGGAGGGGGAGGAGGGCCACTCCAGGGCGCTGGTCCTCCCGCCCCCGCAGGAAAGGCTGACCGGGGCTGGGGACAAAAGGCGGACGTGCGGCTGGCCATGTGGGCCCTTATCAGGCCTGCACCCGCTGGGCTGCCGGGTCTCTGCGGAAACGCTCCTCTCTGCCCGCCTTCCTGCCTGCGCCTGGCCACCCCGCCAGGCACTGGGCAGGGGCAAGGGGAGGCCGGCAGGGCTGACGCGGTGGGGTGGGCGGGGGCAGGCCACCTGGCCTCGGGGGTTCTGGACCGTGATTGGAGGGAGTGTCCGCCTTCTTCACGGGGCGCTCGGGAGAGCGGGCGTCCCCCGCCCCGCCCCCCAGCGGGCAGACGAGGAAGCCGCCGCCCAGAGGGACAGTGACCAGGCCCGGCCGATGCTCGACGCTCGCGCCGTCAAAGGCTCAGCAATCCTGCGGCTGAGGCTGACGAGGTCCCAGCTCGCGCTCCGGTCCCTCTGGGGCAGGGACGAGGGGGGGGCAGGGAGAGGGCTCCCTTGGGGAAGCCGCTGCTCCCGCCCCACTGTACAGCCAGCGTCTGCACATCCTGTTTCATTCGTAAAAACTGTCTTGATGAGGGCACCTGGGTGCCTCAGTGGGTGAGACGTCTCCTTCGGCTCAGTCATGGTCCCAGGGTGCTGGGGCCAAGTCCCCTGTCGGGCTCTGTGCTCCGCGGGGAGCCTGCGTCCCCCTCCCCCTCTGCCCCACACCCCTGCTGCTTCCTGGCTGACGCAGGTGAGGAGGGGCCGCAGGTAGCTGGTGTTGGGGGCTTGGTGGTGTTCCTGCAAGGACGCAGGATCAGCCGTGGGGGTGGGGGGGACAGGCGGCTGGCCTGGTCCTGCGGCCCCTTCCTACTACCCTGGGGGCAGGCGCCACGGGCTCCATTTTACAGAGGAAACTGCGAGGTCCCGGCCAAGCCAGCCTCCTGCCCCCGCCCAGCGACGCCACCCCAGGCCCAGCTGCCCTCTGCTGGACGCAGGGTTACTGGGTCAGGCTGAGGCTGGGCCCGTGGTGGCCGCGTCCATACCCCTCCCCCTCCCTCCTAAGTGCGGATTTGCAGGATTTGGGGCTGGTGAGGGTGGGGCGACCCAGAGCAGCCCAGTTCTCCGGGACCTTCTGCGCGTGGGGTGTGGCGTGAAGTCTGTGGGGGACGGCCCGCCCTGAGGTGGGGTGGCCAGGCCCAGGCTTCACCACCAGCAGAGACGTACCCCAGCTGCGGCAGGCCTCGCGGTGAGCCCCATGTGTCCACCCTAGGCGAAAACCACGAGACTCTCTCCCCCCCCCCCCGGAGGACATGGGAGCAGGCGGGGGCTTCGGGGGAGACACAGCTGGTCCTCGGGGCTTGTCAGGAGCGGTGCAACTGTCCCCCAGCTCCCCAGCACGTTAAACCCACAGGTGGGTGTGACTGCGCCCCCCCCCCCCTCCGCACCAAGCCCTGGGTTGGAGGTGATGTTGCTCTGCCCCTCCCCCTACACACCTGCCAGGGACTGGTGGCCCCAGGTCAAGTCTGTCCGGAGCCTCAGGCAGGGGTCTCTTGGGGCGGCCCTGCGGCTGGGCTGAGGCCTTGTCTGAAAGGTTCTCCAGCTCCTCTGCGCTTTCATGGTGTGAACCGCAGGGGCTAATCATTCCCGTTTCCCTCAGAAACTGACCAAAGTACAGAGAGATTTCTCAGTCCTGCTGCCTGGGGAAGCTGACCCTAGGGTCCAGGGCTGGGCAGTGGGGGCTTTGGGAGCTCCTGGAGGGTGCCCGTGTGAGGCCAGGTGGGGAGTCCCTGTCTGGTGGGAATGGACGATGGGCCTTGGGGGACGGGACGAAGTGCAGTGCACAGCCACGGACTGCAGGGTCCTGGTGGCCACGCCCCAGGCACCCGCGCTCCCGCAGGCTGTCCCAGTGACACAGACTTCAGGAAGACACCAGAGCCGTCGGCAGAGCCCCGGATGCTTCTCCTTCTGGGCGACGGGGGTAGGCGGGTGGGGAGGGGCCGGCCAGTCCCTCGAACATGAGGAACAAAGGGGGCCTGGTCGTGGGGCTCACGTCCTGCCTCTGCTGTGGGATGTGACTTCCGTGACCTCACCTAGGATCAGGTGACAGTTGTGCCCCCTCTGTGGGCAGCGCTCGGCCAATGTCTGGCTGTGAGAGTCCCTTCTGCTGGTCCTGGAGGGGGGGCCTCTGACCCGTGGACTGGGGGGGGCCCAGCCCAGGCTCCTGCTGCCGCCAGCGAGGCCCCACACTGCTGCCGGGCCTGACTCCCCACCCAGTGGGGCCAGGGCGGCAGCTCAAGCAGCGTGGGCCATAGCCATGTGCCGTGCTGGCGGGGGGGTGGTGCACACGGGGGCCACAGAGGGGCTGGGACTTGTGTCCAGAGCACGTCCGCACTTGGGACCCAGTCTGGCTAGAGGCCCTGCTGCTGTTGACCTGAGGGGACAGAGGAAGTCCCTGATGGCCTCTGGCCTCCCTTGCTGACCCTGGCCGTCTGGGCTGCTTTGGGGGCACCCATGTGTCCCAGGAAACCCTGTCCCCAGACCCAGCTGTCCACTGATCTCTGGGACCAGCTGCCCGGAGAAGGGTTAGGGGCTCACAGGACATTTGGTGCCCGTTGCCATGTTAAGGGCCTCTCTGGGAGCAAGGCCTTCGGCACACGGTCACGTGTTCGCACACACCCCAGACATGGGGCCTGGTGCTCAGGGGCACCCAGGCCTTCCTGCCTTGAAGGTCAACACAGGGTGGCTTGTCCATTCCTGTCCCTCCAGGCCTGGAGGAAGGGGAGGGGGCAGGGAGGGCCTTGAGCCCGTGCGGGGCCCCTTCCCAGCACCTAGGCGGAAGGTTCTCAGCCTGGTAGTCCTCACAGACCCTGCTACTCCCCACAGCAATCTGCAAAGAGCAGGTGGGCCCAGCCCCGTGCAGTTCACCCACTGCCCACTGGGTAGCGGTGTTTCACCACGCGGACAAGGCCCCAGGCCACCGAAATGTCCAAGGGCCGGTGGGCACAGGCAGGGCTGCTCTAACCCTGGACAGGGTTTTGGGCAGCCCTGGCACCCTACGTGTGGAACACGTATGGCCAGACACATTCCCCTGACAACCTGTGCAACTGTACAGGG
The DNA here is from genome assembly GCF_922984935.1 of Meles meles. Taxonomy (NCBI): domain Eukaryota; kingdom Metazoa; phylum Chordata; class Mammalia; order Carnivora; family Mustelidae; genus Meles; species Meles meles. The sequence goes on from NC_060076.1 coordinate 1,106,684, forward strand.
CGGTCCTCTGTGTCCTTTCTTGCCAAAGTAACTCAAGATGTGTGGGGGGGGCGGGTGGGGAGGATGGCAGGGGTCCAGAAGGCCAAGGCCGGTTCCTACTGCTTGTGAGAACCTGCCCTTTGCACGTGGGGCACCCCCTCTGCACCGCAAACGGCCAGGGCAGCCTCCCAGGGAGCTCACCTGAGGCTTCACCCCGGAGCGGTGCCAGACCACCTGCCTGAGCCGAGGGCTTCTGCCTGAGGTCCTGCCACCCGCGAGTGGCCGGCGGCTGGACCTCAGCGTCGCTGGAAGCGCATCAGCCGCAGGCCGCAGGGGATCGCAGGGCCCCAGCCCTCTGGCGCTGGGCCTCGAAGCGGCTCCCCTCGGCCACGCACTCCGGCGCACCCGGTGTCTGCTGGCCCTGCCTGGTCATCGGGCACCTGGGGGAGCAGCAGGGCAGGGGGCGACCCGCGCTCCCCCAGGAGCCCGAGGGTGTGGCTCCCCGAAGCTGCCCGCCGTGCTGCGGGGTGGCTGGGGTCCCACAGACAGCGGCCCGCACCGGCTCCCACTCCCTGACCCTCAGCGCCAGCGCACAGGGGCCTCCCGCGACGACGGGAAACGCAGTCCCACGACCACCTGGGCTGGAAGAGCGGCCGTGCCCCGGGCCAGGGCACCAGGGCTCCGGCGGCGGCCTCCTGAGGACCACGCGGCTTTGGGCAACGAGCCGGGCAAGAGGCCCCCGCCCCGGGATCAGGGCCGCAGGTCCTGCTGGAATCGGAGGCCGTTGCGGCCGGCAGGCAAGGTCGCGGTCACAGGGCCATCGGCCTCTGGCGCAGCGTCCCTCGGGCCCGGGCGCTGGCGGCCGCAGCAGCGACTTCCGGACCCGGGCCGCGGCCTCTGCCCCCCGACTCTGCCCGGTGAACACGACCTCTCCCCTCCCCCAGCCCCCGCACGCCTTTCCCGCCCGGGACCCCACCGCTCCTCCCTGCCCGCGCCGCACCCCGCCCCCGCCCCGCCCCCGCGCTCGGCCCCGCCTCCTGCTGCAGCCCCAGTCCCGCCCCCTCTCTCGGACCCCTGCCCCTTCTCTCCCCGCCCCCCAGCCGTCCCTTAGCCCCGCCCCCGGCTCGCGTTGCCTCCTCCCTCAGCCCCGCCCGCGCCCCGCCGGCCCCGCCCCCTCCGTCCGGGGGTCTCCGACTGGAGGGTGGCCGGTCGCAGTCAGTCTGTCCAGAGAACAAGCCGCCGACGCGGTGTTCAGGCAAGTGTCGCAGGCGGTGAAGAGGGCGCCGCGGCCCCCGTCTGCAGGAACAAGGCGCAGGGGGCCCGGCTGCCCGGGGGTCCGAGGCGGGAGGTGCAGGGGTCAGCCTCCTGTTGCAGTCGGGTCGCTGATCGGATGCGGCCCCCTCGTCTGCGCCGTCCGCTGAGCTGAGAGGAGGCCTCTCCTGGAAACAGCGGGACGCTGCCTGGCCCAGCGCTGGGCACCCGTGGCCCAGCCACACCGATCGTGAGCAGGGCCTCCAGGATTTGTCCCTTCGTGGCGCAGTCACTGGGCACAGCGCCTGCAAGTTTATCCACAGGGTGGCAGGTGTCTTAAGTCCCTTCCTCGTTAAACCTGAAAAATATTCTCATTATTATTATGTCATTGTGACTCGTGTTCCATATTATTGTCACTGCTACCGTTACTGCTGTCTGGAGGGACCACGGCGCAGCCACTCCCCCGTCGACGACCGCTTGGGTTGCTTGCACATGGTGGCCGCTGTGACAGACGCCCCGTGGAGCTGGAGGGTCTGGCTCCTGTGTGCAGCCTGCGGTCATTTACTCAGAGGTGGCATCGCTGGGCCTCACGAGCTCCGAGTTTCGTCCATCGAGTACCACGTGTGGTCACTGCAGCACCAGACATGGGGCATCTCCGCTACCCTCGGCGACTCTCTTCCAGCTGGGACGGAGAATTTGCCCTCCCACCCGAAACCCTAAACAAAACCAGACAAACAAACAAAAAAACATGAAGCAGCAGCTTCTAAGGGTTGGACGCTAGGTGACACGCGATGACGGCCCCTAAGAGACGGGGTCAGGAGTGGGACGCGCCCTACCCCTGTCCCAGCTCACTGCCTCGAGGGGGTTGCCCTGGCCTGGGACAGACCCCTGGATGACGGTCTGGGGGCCAGGTGGCTAGAGCTCATATGAGGGAGTGTGAGAGGGGGAGAGCCACACGGAGCGCTGGCCGTCCACAGCCCCCAGTGGAGGACTGGCCGGCCCGGCCCGGGAGGGTGCCCGGGTGCAGGGGAGGAAGCATCGGTCTTAGAGGGAACCATGCCCCAACCCAGCACCGGCTCCCAGTGGCTGCACCAGAGACTGTCTGCAGGGTGCAGGCTGAGCTCTCAGGAAGGGCTTGCCTCTGTGGTGCAGAGTTACTGCCCCCCGACTGGGCACCTACCCAACCAGAAAAGCGAGGGTTCGAAGGACACACCGTTTCGAGGTAGTGCACCTGCTTCCCCAGAACCGAGCTCAAGATTGACAGAAATGCAAAACACCGGCACCCAGCAAGGCAAGACTCAATGTCTGGCATCCAAGCCAAAGGAGAGGACGTGCAAGGAAGCAGGAGAAGGTGACGCACAGGAGGAGGACCAGCCACCCCGAAGCAGCCCAGAGCTGACGAGGGTGTCCCAGCCGGTCAGCACCGGGGGCCGTCGGGGCAGTGATGAGACCTGGATTCCGTACCCTCAAAGTCAAGTAGAATCACGGTGACACGCCACTCCTGCCCCAGGGCGACTCAGAAACTCGGCGGTGGCAAGTGGGAGCCCGTGCACGGCGGGCAGGAACGACCAGGACCGCGGTGGCGGCCGGGGGCAGAGCGTGCAGTGTCCTCAGAATATAAAATCAGAGTTACCGTACGGGCCGGCGATTCCACTCTTGGTGTCTGCACAAAAGAATTCAAAGCAAGGTCTGGAAGAGACACCCAAACCCCACACTCACAACAGCCCAGAGGTCGCAGCAGCCGGGGTGTCCATCGGCAGGAAAATGGGCAAGCAGACGTGGTCCGTGCATGGCGTGGAACGTGGCTCAGGCCTAGAAGGTGGGAGCCCACGCGATGCTCTGTGAAGGAGGACACCACGCTGCAGCCGGACGCAGAGGGACAAACGCTGCAGGATCAGCCCCCGTGAGGCTCCGGGACCGTGGGACCCACAGACACGGGGAGGGGAGTTGCTATCTCGCGGAGACCCGTTTCCTACTTGCCCGAAGACAAGTCCCGGAGGTGGCCGGTGGCCGGTCACTTGGCGCCACTGAACCACAAAACTTCAAAAACAGTCAAGATAGCAGACGCGACGTTGTGTTTCCCGCAGCGCTCCGGGAAGAAAAAGACGCAAGAGGCGGAGAGCCGGCGCTGGGGCTGCGGATTGGGGGGGGGGGGCGGGGGGAGCTGGGGGGCGGGGCTGGGAAAGGGGCCCGTGTGTACCAGGATGCGGTCCAGTCTGGGCAGAGGACCACGGTGGGGGACCGACGGAGGGGACAGACAGAGGGAAGGCGCACAACAGTGTGAGTGGCCTGAGGCCCCTGGACTGCTCTTAAAAGCGGTGAAGATGATCAATTTTGTCATGTGTATTTTACCACAATTAAAAATAACAACTTTTTAAAAGGTGAAGTGGACGCAGGGAAGGCATTACCCGAGGGAGGGGCGGCCTCCACCACGAGGAAGACCGCGTGGGTGCCCCCGGCCCTGGGGCCTGCGCTGAGACCAGGCTGACTGAGGACTCTTCCCGTGTGACCCAGGAGGACAGTTTGAAAAGCAGCCCCGGGGGGCACCTGGCCGGCTCAGCCTGAAGCACCCGAACCTTGATTTCCGCTCGGGCCTCGATCTCGGGTCCTGGGACGGAGCCCGGTCCGTGAGTTCTCCCTCTGCCCTCCTGCTTGAGAGCTCTTTCTCAAACAAACTAAATAAAATATTTAAACAAATAAAGTAAAACCAGACCCGAACCCTGTCCCGAGCATGGTCAGCAAGCAGCCCGTGGTGCGCTTTCATTTTGACGTTTTTGGCCCAGAAGCAGAGACTTTGAGCTGCTGGAGTGCAGCTTGGGTTTTAAGGGTCTGTCCCTGCTCCCGCGGCCCCGGCGGCCCGTGAGCTGCAGCCTAGCTCCGGGCACTCTAAGTGAAGCGTTTGCTCTAGGATAGGGCTGGACTCCCACTGAAGCCGCAGAAGGTGCGGTGCCGAGGCCCACGTGTCTCCTCCCCACGTCCGTTATCAGCACTTTCCACTGGTTTGGTGCGCCGGGTAGACCCGACCCCGGAGCGTACATTATCATTCGCTCTAAGTGTGTGCTCTGTTCAGATTTTCTTCTGTCCAGGGTCCCCCCGGGCCCCCCCAGATACACACCCCCTCACATTTATTTGGGGGGCGAGCACTTCTTTACTTCCTGGCGCTGAGAGGTTCTAGGCTCCCCGCGCGTACTTCCCGCCCTTCGCAGGGTCAGCGCTGCTGCAAGGAGCCCCGGTCCCTCCCGGCGGGGGGCGGCGCTGGACACCCAGGTCTGGATGCGGGTGCGCTGGCTGCCACGGGAAGCCACAGCTTCCAGATGCTCTCAGCGGGGGAGCAGGGCAGTGGATATGCACCCAAGGATCTGTGTGTGGACACTAGTTTCCACAGGGAGCCCCCCATTTATAGGACTCTAACATGAGCGCCCTGTGCCCACCTTTCCCCACGTGGGGCGCGCCAGCCCCTCCCTGCCGTGCTGCCGGTCCTGCTCCAACACAGACCAGCCCGCCTCCTCCGGCCGCCGGCCGCTTCCCTACTTGCTCTGGGTCACGGTGTCATGGGTTCAGAACTGCTGTCTGTGCTCCCGTGGGGAACAGTCCTGCCCCTGCCCTCTTCTCGGTGCACCTGCGGGTCCTTTTAGTGCTCGGTGTAGCCCCGGACCCAGGCAGTCCTTACACCGAGCTGCCCACCCGCCCGCCCACGCTCGATGGGCTTCCGTGTTCTGGCTCTTCTGAATGAGGCTTCCTGGAACGTTCTAGCACAAGGTTTTTGGTGACCGTGCTAGGCCGATTCTGGCCCTTGTGTCCCCTCTGTGTCAAGCGTGGTGGGACCTGTGAATGCCACCAGAGGCTACTCCTGCCTTAGGTGGCCACACGGGGCCAGCCTGAGAATAATCTAATCACACAATTTTGTTAAAAGCGGGTTATCTCCAGTGGAGGTAGGGAGGGAGTCTGTCACCGGCTTTAAATATAGGGGTGCATCTGCCAAGGAGTGAGGGTAGCCCGTAGGCACAGAGACGACCAGCAAGGAAATGGGGGCCTGGGTCCTGCAAAGCCAACACTGGATTCGGTCAACAACCTGGACGAGCATGGGAGCCAATTCTGCCCTGAGCCTCCGCGGAGCCTGACCCCGCCCTCCGTTTCAGCCTTGTGAGAGTCAGCCCAGATGGGACTTGTGACCTACAGATCCCTGAGTGGACCAGGGGGACTGCGCTAAGCCGCCAAGCCGGTGGCGATTTGTTACCCAGAAACAGATAACGGATAGAGACACGTGTTTTCATTTCTCCAGGATGCGTACCCGATCGTTGAATTGCTGGGGTTTAGGGCAGATGCACACTTAACTCGGGAAACTTCTCCCACAGAGTCTGAGTGGTTGGATTGTCTTAGCTCCCATGGGCATATCCGCGCGCGGCCCATGCCGCAGGTCGTCACCACTAGTCGGCGCTGGCAGCCTGGACGTCAGCCCTTCCAGGGGTCCGTACTAGTGTCTCACTGTGATTTTCCTGCGCATTAGCCTGACCTCTGTAGGTGCGGGGCACCTTTCCGTGAGTTACTGGCCATTTGTGCGTCTCCTTGTGAAATGCTGATTCCAATATTTTGTCTGGTTAGAAATATTGGGTTGTCTGTATTTTGTTCATTGGCGCTCTTTACATGTTCCAACACAAACCCTTTGTCAAAGACTGTGCTATGCACTTCCCCCAGCTTTCAGATTTCCTATTCACTTTGTTCATGGTGTCTTTTGAGGCGTACAAAATTTTTACTTTGATGAGAACCAATTTATTGATTTTTCTTGTACGGATGGTGCTTTTGTGACCTGAAAGAGATCTTTGCCTACCCCAAGCTTGAGAAGATTTTCTCTTATGCTTTTTTTTCTAGAAGGTTCTGGGTTTCATGTTCAGTTCTATGATCCACTCCAATTTCGTTTCAGGGCAAGGAGGGGACTGAGAGTTGAGGCCCAATTTTTTTTCTGTGTGGATATTCAGTGGTTCCAGCACCGTTTGTTAACAAGATTTTCTTTCCCCACTGAGTTGACGCGGCTTCTTGGAAATCAGATGGCCACGTGTTTGTGAGTCTGTTCCTGGAGTCCTCACTCTGTCTTCACGAACCCCTTCATCTGTCCTCTGCCAGTGCCGTGCTGTCTAGACAACCTTTGCTTGGTGGTCTCTACTATGTAGGCCCTTTGACCTCGTCTACTTTCTCAGAATTCTCTCCTCTGTTCTAAATCCTCTGCAATTCCAATTCCAGTTAGAATCACCTCATTGAAAACTTTGTTTTTAATTAATTTATTTATTTTAGAGAGAGAAAGAGGGACAGAGGGAGCGAGAGAATCCCAAGCTGACTCCCCGTGGCACGTGGTGTCTGACGTGGGGCCCGATCTCAGGGCACCAAGATCATGATCAGAGCTGAAACCAAGAGTCAGCCGCTTGACCGACTGAGCTACCCAGGCGTCCCTCGGTGAAAACTTTAAAAGCCTGATGAGATTTTGATAGAATTTGCAGTGAGTCTACCCATTATTTCAGGGAGAATCAGTCTCTCAGAAACACCGGGTTTTCTAATCTCGCTGAGATCTCAGGCCTTTCGTGGTTTCTCTCAGCCAAGTTTCCTGTTCGAAATTCTTCTCTGCTTGTTTTCCTCATTATTTTAGTTCCGATGCATGTGATGTCCTGAGGTTACTGTAAAGGTTTTCAGAGGTCACTTTCCAGTGTTTTGTTATTAGCCAATAGAAACGTAACTCCTTTTTCTAAATTGGCTGCTGGACCGTCTTGTTTGTTCAGCTGCTGTCGTGATTTTAGGAGGATCCACCCATAAGACCACGTCTCCTATTCCTGTTCTCGCCTTCTCGCCGAGGCGGGGGAGAGCCGACGTCCCCACCTTGCTCCTGGCCTCGGGGGCTGCAGCTTCTCACCACGAACAAGACTCGAGCCATCAGTTTCGTATAGACGCTCTCGGCATGTTAGTGAGTTCCCTTCCCTTCCTAGTTTGCTAAGAGTCCGTACCACGCATGGTGCTGGATTTTGTCAAAAGCTTGTCCCCACGCGGGGACAGTATCACATGGGTTTTCTTGGTGAGGCCGCAGCGCGGTGCTTTACACGGGCTGGTTTGAGGACGTTGAACCAGCCTTGCCTTCCCGGGGGAAGCTCCCTGGTCAAGGTGTAGAAGCCCTTCTGTGCCTTGTGGGATTAGATGCCCTGCTTTGTTAAAAGATGTCTGTGTCCACGTATATGAGGGATATTGGTCCCTAATTTTCTTTTCTTGGGATATCTTATCTGGTTTTGGTCTTGGGATATTGTGGCCTCGTGATATTTAATTTTCTTTTAGAGTCTCCGTGGAATTGGTATTTCTCCCGTGAGCGTGTGGTTGCATTCACCAGGGAGGCCTCTGGGCCGGGGATTTTCTTTGTGGCAAGGTTTTAAGTTCTACATGGAGTCTGGGTTCTGGTTAGGTGTGCCTTCTGCGCCCGTCCTCGTCATTTGTGTCTTTCAAGGGGTTTTTTCCCTTCTTCCCTTTCTCCCACCTGGAGGTGGGCAGTCAGATGTGGGATCCAGGGGTCCCCGTCCCCGCCTCAGACCGTCAGAGCAAGGGGTCCCAGTCTCTCCAGGCCGTGCCCTCACCCAGACCTTGGGGTCTCCATACCCCACGTGGCTTCCACCCCCGGGGCAATCCTTGGAGGCCCTCTGGGATTGGGCGGCTGAGTCTGAGTGGCCCACCGTCAGCAGTCAGGGGGTTGGTGGTGGGGGAGTAGGGATGGGGAGGCAGCACTGGGCCAGGAAGAGCCGGGTGTGTGTGTGTGCGTGCACGTGTGTGTGCGTGCCCGTGCGCGCGCGTGTGTGCACGTGTCTGTGCGTGCCTGTGTGTGCGTGCGTGTGCGTGCGTGTGTACACGCCCAGAGCTCTCACAGGACTCCTCTGATCCAGCCCGTCTAGGCCCCACCTGAGCACCCTCCTCATCTGAGCATCTCCCTGCCTCAGCCCCTCCCTCCCTAAATCCCACCCCCTTCTTCCTCCTCTCCTGAGCCCCTCCCCCAACTCGCTCCCCTCCCGAGCGCCCTCCACTCCTGAAGCCCTCCCGGCCAGAGCCCCAGCAACACCGACTTGGCCCGGCAGGTGGCGTCAGGAGCTTGGGAACAGCTCCTGCGGGCAGGTGCAGGGTTGGGTAGGGGAGGGCTCTGTGGCAAGAGATTGGGGACTGCTTCCTCTGAACCGGGGGCTGAGCCCCAGGAGCTGGTCTGAAGTGCGGGGTGTTTCCAGGCCTCGCTGACATGTTTTCCCGTCCCACGGTCTTTAACAAACCACCCTGGGGGGTGCTGGGGGACGGCTGGGAGGAGAGGGGCCTGGAGACGATGACTGGGGCGCACCTGCCAGGTAGGAGTCGCAGATCCCACCAAGTGGTCTCCCAGTAGGGACAGAGCACAGGACCTTCCCCCTCCTCCGTGCCGGGGTAGGGGAGCAGAGGGACCCGCCCAGCCAGGGAGGAGCAGGGCAGGCGAATAAGGAGGAGTCTGGGGGCTTAGGGCTCAGGAGGGGCAGGGGAGAGCAGGTGGGGACCCCACTGTGCTGTGACGGGGGGGGGCTCCGTCCCTGGGTGGGGATAAGTTGGGGGCCCTGGGGAGGAGGCCACGTTTCAGGGACCAACACTTGCCCTCCTCTCTCCGGGGCTGGAGCAGGGCAGCGTATCCGCTAGACTTAGCTGAGCTGTGCCCCACCCCCAACGGTGTGGCGTGGATCCCACCATCCAGGCAGCCAGGGAGGGAGCCTGGTTGGCTGGGGGGAGTCTGGGGTTGTGGGAGCCCTGAGTAGGAAGGCGTCCATGGGCTCAGGAGAGCCTGTGATGTGTGCAGGTGGGCGGGTGGGGCACGCCGGTCCCCGCTGCCCAAGCCCAAACAAATCAGAGCAGCAGCATATGGTCAGCAGGCCCTTTGTTTGCCCAGAAAGAAGCTGCTGGAAAGCTTCCGAGGTCTCGTCCCGGGGGCTGGTCTCCTCCTGGTCGTCCAGTCTGTGCTTAGGGTCAGGGATGCCACAGGTCCGGGTACTGCCCAGGAAACTGAGGTGCAGGTTTGGAAGCCGGTTAGGGCAGTGCCTGGCTGGGGTCCCCCCAGCAGGATGCAGGGAACCCTGGAACAGATGGTCTTGAACCAGCACCGCCCCTCCCTGCCTGTCCGGCTCCCCAAGCACTTGTCAGTGGCCCCATAGTGTCCCCATCTCTCTGGGGCGTCCGGCCCTCTCGCACCTGTGTTCCTCTCCTCTGCAGGCGCAAAGCCGAGGGGAGGCAAGTCTGGGAAGTCTGTGCCCTAGTTTTCTCATCTGTCAGACGGGATGGTAAGTCCTGCTCAGGGTCTGCAGGGCCAGGCTCCTCCTGGGAAGTATTCTGGTTGGGGGCTCTCCCTGGGGTTAGCAGGACAGAGAGCGATCGCCTCCAGGCCCGGGCAGGCCCGCCTCGGGGTCCTCCTGCTGGGTGCCTGTGCTCCCCTGAGTCCAGCGGGAGGCGGGGCAGGCAGCGGAACGTGGGAACCGGAGAGCGGCAGGTGTTACCAGCCTGATTGATGGCGGTTTGGCCAAGGGATCTGGACGGGGGAGGGGAGGCGCTTGTTGGTGGAGGGGGGATCCGGCTGGCAGCCAGCCCCAGGAGGGAGGGCAGAAGGCGGCAGAGCTCTGTCTGGGAAGCCTCGGTGGGGAGCCGCCCTGCCCCCGCGCGGTGAAGACCCCTCAGCCCTGTAACTTCGGCCTTTCCCCCCAGGCCCACGGGTCCTCCCATGGGCCGCCAGGAGCCTCCCTGGAGCCCATGCAGCCTGATGTTTCCTTGTGCAGGTGGGGAAACCGAGACCTGGGGCAAAGTCGGCCTCCTGCTCACTCCCTTTCCCGCCGGGACCCCCGCATCTCCTCCCACACCCGACGTCAGCCTCCCACCCTCCCCTCACGGCCACCCCCACGTGTCCAGGAGCCTCCTGCCTAAGCCCCCCCCCGCCCCGTGTCATCACACAGCGCCCGCCCAGCCCCAGCCCGGGGGAGAGGGCCGCTCCCCGCGCCCCTCCCCCCACAGGCCCCACTCAACCTCCTTACCTGGAGGCTGCCCACCCCCCCCCCCCCCCGCCAGGCTCTGCCCAACTCTAGGAGCCCCCCTTTCCCCTCCGCCCTCCCCCTGTCCCTAGCTGGCTCCTCCCCAGTCTGGTTTCACATCTTCTGAGCTGCTTCCCTGACCCCCAGCCCAGGTCAGGCCCCTCCTTGGGGCCTACAAGTCCCCAGGGCAGACTCCTTCATGCGGCCCAGGGACCAGGGCCCTAGAGACTTTCAGGGGCTCAGGGTAATCAGGAGAGGAGAGGGGCGCCTGGGGGGCTCCGTTGGTGAAGCGTTGGGCTCAGGTCATGACTCCGGGGTGCTGGGATCGAGCCCGTGTTGGGTTCCCTGCTCGGCGGGGAGCCTGCTTCTCCCTCTCCCTCTGCTGTGCCCCCCTGCTTGGGCGCTCTCGCTCTTCTCTTTCTCTGTCAGATAAGTAAGTAAAATCCAAAAAATAAATAAATAAAAGATAGACTCGGCAGGCAGCGCCTGGATGGCTGCGGCGGTTCGGTGTCTGACTCCGACTCCAGCTCTGGCTGCGATCTCGTGGTGGTGAGACGGAGTCCCGCGTCTCCTCGCCAAGTCTTTAAAATAAAGTCAGGTGGGGCGCCTGGGGGGCTCAGTGGGTGAAGCCTCTGCCTTCGGCTCAGGTCATGATCTCAGGGTCCTGGGATCGAGCCCCGCATCGGGCTCTCTGCTCCGCGGGGAGCCGGCTTCCTCCTCTCTCTCTGCCTGCTTGTGATCTCTGTCTGTCAAATAAATAAATAAAATCTTTAAAAAAAAATAAATAAAGTCAGGAGGAAAAATACGAAACTTCGAGAACGAGAAAGTGCTTTCACGCATAATATTAATATATTTGTCTTTAGACCAATGCAGCCATGGAGTCCTATCTTCACCGTTTTTGTCTTTTACGGAGGTAGGGGCCTGGGAAGGCCAAGTGCCCGGGCCCAACCCGGGCTCGCTGCGGCCCAGGTCCTGAGCTGCCCCAGCCCATGCCGGCCACATGGGCTCCCTCACCCGGGGCGGGTCTGCCTGCCCAGACCTGTGAGCCTGGCGTGGGCTCCACATGGCGCCCACTGCACCAGAGAAGGCCCCGTGTGTGTCCAGTGGCCCCTGTGAGGTCGTGAGCTCGGGGAGCCTTGCGGGCGGCTCCCTTGGGGCTAGACCCTGTGAGCTGGGCCCCTCCGCTGCCAGGAGCGGCAGGCAGACACCTATCGCTGGGGGCCCAGGGAAGGTTGAAGTGACCCAGAGGCCACGTAAACTGGGTGATGGTGATGAAACCCCAATAAACCCAGAAGGAAAAGTAGTCGGGCGTGGCTGGGTGCGGGCTGCCGAGCACACCTCGGGGCAGGGCGGGCTGAGCCCCACTCACGGGAGGGGCTGGGGCAGCTTGGGGGAGGGAGATGGACAAGGGCCCGCTGGGCTCAGTCTCCTGACGCCTCTGTGATGCGGGGCCCCAGGGACCCCATTTAGCAGCTGGGAACAAGCCGCACGCGTTCCATGCGGCTCCTGGAACATCCCAGCACCGCCGTCTCCTCTGGAAGAGCTCGGAGCCCTGGCCGGGCCCGGCCTCCTCCGGGGACAGTGCTGGCACCAGCCCAGGGGAAGGGGCCGGGGCCGGGGGTGGATTTTCCCAGCAGGCAGGTGTGCGCTGGGGCGGCGCGGGGCGCAGCCATTCCTCAGCACTTTCCTATGAGAACGGCCCCTCTGGCCGCGCCCTGGCGGACGCTATCGGAAGGCAGCCTTGGAGCCGGGCCGTGTCAACACCGCGGGCTCGCCACCTGGCATCTGGTGCCCGCGGGACATCCCTCCAAGCCAAGACGCTCCTTGCTATTTGTCGCGCCGCTGGGAGAAGCCGAGCAAATACTGCCAGCCCCTCCCCACACCCCCGTGACCTCTGCCGTGTTTGAACTCTCGATGGGCAAACAGGCAGCGATAAGGCACAGAGATTAGGGCGGCAAATAGGCAGCTGCCCCCCCACCCCCGCCCAGCTCAAGCGGAGGATTCCCAGCCTGGACCCCGGGAGGCCCAGGGAGCTGGAGCTTGTGGCTGCAGGGACCTGAGAGCCCAGGCTGAACCGGGCCCCATCCCGCTGGGACTGGGACTTCCCAGAGAGGGGCGTCTGGCTGCACCTCCCTCCCCCAAAGGCACCCCACGCTCCCCAGCAGGCCCTGCTCCACGCGGTAAGCGGCTGACTGACCCGGCTTCGGGTCACACTGAGTGGGGCCGCGTGACAATTGCACTGACCCAGTCCCTGACCCTGTCCCTGACCCAGGTTCCTCTTCCACAAAGTGGGCGGGCACTCGCCACCTCTCAGGGCTGGCTGGGAAGACAGCCTGTGGAGGGACGTGCTGACCCACACTGAATGCTTAGGAAACAGCGGGTCCCGCCAGGGTGACCCAGACTCCCACCTGCACACCGGCCAGCCCTGGCTCCCTCTGCACCCGGCCGCTGCCCTCTGGTCTCCCCTCTGCACCCTGCTTTAGCTGGCCCGAGTCCCCTTTGAAAATGCAGGACCAGGAGGGAACACAACACCCAGCAGACTGGACGGTCACCCTCCGGCTCTGGGGCTTAGCCTCCGCTGATGAGGCCCGGGGAGGTCTCCGTCTGTGAGAAGACGAGGAGCCGGGGACGGGCCATGGGAGCAGCCTGAGGTCTGCAGACACAGGGCTGGAGCTCTGCTTGGAGCCAGAGTCCGTCTGTCCCCAGGAATAGGAACCAGTCTGCTGGGAGCCAGGCTCAGTCTACAGCTGGGATTAGGGATCAGTCCATGACTTGGATCAGGGCTCTGCCTAGGCCGCGGTCGGGGCTCAGGCTGTGACAGGGATGATGAGTCAAATTGTAACCAGGACGAGGAATCCGTCCACGGTTATGGTCAAAGCTCAGTCTGTGCCTGGGGTGGCAGCTCAACCTGTGGCCGGGGTCAGTCTGTGGCCGGGGTCGGGGCTGCCTGGAGTCGGGGCTGCCTGGGATCAGGGCTGGCCAGGGTCCCTCTGCGTCCCCACTGGCTCTCGTCAAACTGCCGCGAGACGCTTTGCTTCCTCTTTGGATCTGAGTGTCCTTGGCCGGCGCCCAGCAGCTCATTCCCCGGGGAGAGGCCTTCCCCCGCCGGTCACATTCCCACGCCTGCCTGGGGAGTTGCTGGGGAGCACTGGGGTGTCGAGGGGCTGCCTCCCAGGGGACCCGCGTCTTGCCCTCCCCAGCCTCTGACAGCAGCCCAAGACTTTGGCAGAAGCAGCTTCTAGCCTGTGGGGTCCCTTGCCCAGAGCCCCGCACCCTGGCGCCCGCCTTCCTGCCCAGCGACGGGGCAGACGAGATGGGCGCCTGAGCACCAAGGCCAGAATGGCCAAGCGCTTCCCCAGGGGGGCTCAGCCTGTCTCCCGGACCCCGCCGGGGCCTGCACCAGCCCGGGGCCTCAGTTTCCCCATGTAAGACAAGAGCAGGGAGGGTCCACTGCGTCCTCCAGCCCGCCCCGCATCCCACCACAGCAAGTCTGACAGCCGGGGCTCACGGGAGCAGTGGGGGTGCCCAGAGAGGGGCCTGTTGGTCTTTAAAACCACGGACCCCGCCCCTCAGGACCCGGTGGGATGCACGGAGACCCACCGGCCGTCCTGACCTCAAGTGCAATGGATATGCTTGGGGATCTTGGTCCCTCACCAGGAGGGTGGGCAGCTTCGGCAGGGCTGGCTGGTGACTGGGGCGGGGCCCTCTGGTGGGGCCAACACCACCAGCTCTGGCCAGTGGATCCCACGTCTCAGCCTGGGGTTGGATAGGCCCGGGAATCGGGGGCTACCCGCCTCTGCCCCCCACTCCCAGCCCATCAGAAAGGGGCCCTGAGGATGTCCTTCCCGTTCCAAAGGCACAGCCAGGAGTGCCAGGACGGTGAAGGCCGTACACACATGGGTTTCCCCAGGACTGTCCCCACGGCGTGGGTGACGACCCCAGCACCCCACTCCTCGGAGGGGAGCTCTGAGGTCTGCAGGCTGAGCCCGGCACAGACTCTGTCGAGGGGCCACGTCGAGGGCCTACATCACCCCGTGGAGGTGCCCAGACCGCTCCGATGAGCCTCAGTCTCAAAGGGGAGAAACTGAGGCCCGGAGAGGGTCAGGGCCTTGGCCGGTGTCCCTGCCTCCGGTCTCAGAAGGATGGGAACTTCTCCCCCATCTGCCTCCTCCCCTGGCTCGTGGGGGTGGGTGTCAGGGCGGGCCGGGGCAGCTGCTCAGCCGGTGTTGCAAGCCGGCCACCCCCCGCCCGCCCCGGCCCGCGTCTGGACTTGCATCGGCCCCTGCCCTTGGGCCCAGAGGAAAGCCTCACCCACCTTCCTGGGATCGAGAGGACAAGTCCCAGCCTGGCCCGCTCCCCCATGCCAGCTTCAAGCGTGAGAAAATCCCGAGCCGAGGAGGCCGGTGTGGCAGGTGGCCGGGGTGTGGGTCCCAGCAAGCCCCCACCCTCCTCGTGCCCGGAGGAGGAGGTCAGCCCCAGCCCTGGCCCTTCCTGGAGCTGGCCTGAAGACACCACGGCCATCTCCGGCCCCTCCAGACCTGGTCCCTGGCTGCAGCTCCCCTAGACCCCTCTGCACCCCCTAAGTACCCCCCAGCGGCATTCGGCAGGTGCTCGGTGCCTGTCTCCACCAGGAGGCTGAACCAGGCAGCGTGGCCCACAGGCCAGCGAGGGGCTGCCCTGTCGCCAGAGTGTTTCCTTCCTGGTCCCAGTCACTGAAGTCTGAGCTGTGCTGGCCCCTGGGGCCAGGTGTGCAGGCCTGAGAGGCACCAGAGCCCCTGCAGAGCCCCTGCCCCCAGCACGAGGGGAGGACAGAGGGGCCCAGCTCCTGGGTGGTGTCCCAGGGCCGGGGGGCACCAAGCTGTGTCCTGTGAATGATGCTGGGTCCTGTATGCATCACTGGGACGCTGGAGACAAGGAGTGGGCAGGGGAGAGGGGGCCCAGAGCCAGGTGGGTGTGCCGTGTGGGTGGGCAGCTCCTTGACTGCTGACCCCTGAGGGGGCATAAGCCAGCAGGGGGAAGGGAGTGCCGTCCTCGGAGCTGCTGGGTGCAGGGGCCCTGCCCGGGCAAGCGCCGGCTCTCTGAGCTGCCTGGGAGCGCGGGTTGGGCCGGCCAGAGGGCCCAGCAGGGTCAGCGAGCGTGGCTGCCTCACAGCAGGACCCTGGCCAAGGGCTTCACATGTTCCCCGAGCCTCAAATGTCCCAAGAGCCCGGCTAGGCCCCACAGAGGCCCCTCCGGAGTTCCACGACCCTGGGGGAGACACGGGAACCCCAGGGGGCTCCCGGGAAGAAGTGGTCTGTGTCTTGCCTCCCAAAGGCCAGGATGGCCCGGCGTGGCAGTTGAACAGAGCTGTCCCTGAGGGACGGGCAGGCCTTACACCTGTGGCCGGGTAGGCACCTCCCAGGTTCGGGCGTGGGGACACCCAGGCCCCTGTCCAGAAGGTTTGGGCTCTGCTCTCCTCAGGACAGCGGCGGGGGGCCTCCGGGACCTAGATCAGGGGCTGTCCTCAGGCCCTGTCCAGAGGCTCACTCAGCGCCCCAGTCTCAGGGGAGGGGGAGAGATGTCTCAGTGGGCACAGAGCCAGAATGACCTACTCCCCCGGAAAGGGAGACCCTGGCTGAGAGCCATGGTGGGTGGGTGCAGGGGAGGCCCCAGGAGCCATGCAGGGAGAGCTGCGGGGAGCAGGCGCAGGCCAACAAAGGATGCGGGGTGCCACGCCGGGCTGAAGCTGCTCTAGAAAGCTCTGTAGAAAGACGCCTTATGCAGGCAGGACAGCGGCGCCAGCAACCTGCGGTCCGTGAGCAGTGCTCAACCTGCACGATCACACAGGGCAACCCTGCCCGGTTCAGAGTGGGCCGCAGCCCAAGGCCCAGGTCCTGGTGTGCAGAGATGGCTGGCCTCCAGAGGGCTTCTGGCCGCAGGGCCGACCCCCTCC
This sequence comes from Meles meles, assembly GCF_922984935.1. Taxonomy (NCBI): domain Eukaryota; kingdom Metazoa; phylum Chordata; class Mammalia; order Carnivora; family Mustelidae; genus Meles; species Meles meles. The sequence continues at coordinate 1,122,893 of NC_060076.1, forward strand.
TCCACTGAGCCCACCTGGGAGACCCTGGCCCGGCAGCTTCCCCACAGGGAGGGGCCTCGGCTTGTTTATCTCCAGTCACCACTGTTCCTTCGCCATCTGTGGTAGAGGAAGGAAGGTCCTTGTCACCAGCCCCACCTGCGGTGGCCACTTCTGGGAACAGGAAGCCAAGGGCTGCAGGTCACCTGCCCTTCTACCCGGGAGGAGCAGGAAGAGACAAGGAGGCTGGGCCGGGGGCTGGAAGGTCCTGGGGGCCCCCAGCGCCCACTCAGCCACCCACACCTGCTGCTTCTCCGCAGCTCTGATCACACCTGTCCTGGAGAAGCCTCCTGGACATGCCCGGGCAGAACCCGCCATCTCCCCTTGGCCTCCAGGGTCCCCTTCCCATGGGCCCCACCTGACAGCGGCTCCTAGGAGAGGAACAGTACCTGGGTCCTGAATGTGAGGGGTCAGTGCCAGAGGCCAGGGCGGCACAGCCTGCCCCCCCCCCTGCGGCCGGGGGTGCCCGCCGAGGCATCTGACGGGGCTCTTGGGCAGAGTCCCAGGCACGCGGGGCGGGGAGTCTGAGACATGGGAGGGGGCTGATTCAGACCAGACCCCTTCCTTCACACCCCTACCTGCTGGTGGGACAAGGCCTTTGTGGGGATGCAGGGGAACCGAGCCCCGGGGGCCCCCTCCCTCTCCTCGCCTAGGGAGAAGCGCCCTGGAGACGGAGCAGCGGGGGACACGGGCGCCCGCAGGGACACGGTCGGGCCGAGCTGGGACTCGGGATTCTGCCACAGCCCGGCAGTCTCTCTGGTGCCATGAGGGCAGCAGGGAGGCTGGCGGGAAAGTGGGCCGGTGTCCCCATGGGAAGAGGGGCTTTCTGGGATCCCCGACGGGGGTTGGCCCCACTCTCCTTCCTCGAAGCCCAGGCCAGGCCCCAGGGCTCCAGGTGGGCGTGTACCAGGTGTGGCCTTCCCCCTCCCCGGCCACAAGTCACACGCAGGGCCTGGCACGGAGAAGGCAGTGCCTCGGGCACCGGCTCGAGCCAGCCGTGCCAGGCAGAGCTGTGTGGCCTGGAGCCGCGTGTGGGGCCGGCGCCGTGGGAGCGGGCCTGTCCCCTCTGCCCTGCAGCTCCCTCCCGAGTAGAGAGAGCACCCAGCCAGTTCCTGCAGAGGCCAGGGTCCTGGGAGGAGGGCGCTCCGGGCAGGGACCCAGAGACCAAGCTCTAGTCCGGGCCTGCTCAAATACCCTGCCGGCCCCCGGCAACCCCCTTCCCTTTTCTGTCTCTCCGACAGATGCGCAACTCAGCCCCGTGGTCTTGCTCCGCCGACGCTGTCTGCGAAGCCCCTCCCAGCACCCACAGCCCTTCCCAGCGGCCCCAGCTGGGAGCAGGCCCCGTGGCAGGGTTCCCAGCCTGTCTCTGCTTGGGGCAGCTATCTCCGGCCCACTGGGCGAGGCTGCGGCACGGCACCGGGCGGGCTGGGAACGCCTCGGGCAACCCCGCTCCCGGGCCCGACGGGGGCCTGCTGAGGTCACGCGGGCAGCGGCCCCCTGATAGCCGGCTGGGCGGGGGCTCGGGGCTCTGTATCCGGCGCCCTGTCAGGGGAGCCTAGATACCCGGGTCTCTCGCGGCCCCTCCCAAGCCCAGACCCAAGCTGGCTTGGGCTGTCCTCTGGGGGGCTGTCACACCTGGGGGTGCCCAAGACATCTTGACTCTGTACCAGGGCAAAGACTGGGAAGGGTCGTGCCGGGCGGGCGCCGTGGGAGGAGCACCGGCCTCCCACCGTGTGTTACTGGTACGGGCGGTGGATCCGGGGCAGCCTGGACCTCCTTCCCGCGACCGCGGGGCCGAACTGCGCCCATCTGCAACTCCCTGGCCGGTGTGTCACGGCCCCCGCGGCCGGACCGCTCCTGGCTCCATCCACGGATGCTCCACCCAGAGCCGTGCTGGACCCCCTCCCGGCTCCCCCTTTCCAACAGGAAACATGGCCCTGGGCTAGTGTGTGGCCCTGGCCTTGTCTCAGGGCTCTCTCTCCGGCTCTGTGGTTGGATCTGTCCATGACCCCCTAGTACAGAGGAGGAAAGTGTCTTGCTGCAACTTGGGGCTGGGTCTCCAACCCAGGATGGCCCTGAGACCAGCTCCCCCGGAGGGCCAGGCTCCTGCTCTGTGCTGGGGGGTCAAGGCACAAAGGGCAACGAGGCACAGGCTGGCCCTGCTCAGCGGATGACAGTGGCCACACGCGCACGGGTGGGGAGCACAGCCCTTGAGCCCACGGCAGGGAGCACTGAAGCTGGGCAGGCCCGGGCCTCGGCAGCCAGAAGGGCCGAAGGAGCTGGGATCCCACTGGCCCCGGCTGGGCGAGGATGACCTGTGGCGCCCAGGGCGCAAGCTGCCTCCCGGGTGACCTCTGGGCTTGCTTGTTGCGTGCGGCCTCAGGCAGCCAGCTTTCCGGGTCACAATCGTTGCACAAGCTTGTGAGGTCTCAGACACGAAGGACCGAATTGCACCAGCCCCACTTCCTCTTTGCTCTGCGACGCCTTGCCGGAGCCAGCGGGGAACCAGCTCTCCCAGCCGGGGTGGGGGGCGTGCGGCCCATCTACGGCTCAGCCTTGTGAGGCTGTGGCAAGGCCCTGAGGCTGCTCCCGGGCTCGGTGAGGCAGGCCGGGGGGTACCCAGTGCTAGCCAGCCTCGGTCTGTCCAGGGCTCGGCCTCCAGGGTCCCTGTGTTCACTGGGACGCAACGGCTCTGGGATCCCTTTTGCACACGGTGTAACAGAGGGGGGAGGGGTGGGTGGAGGAGAAGTCCTTGGGCCTCCTTGACCGTGAGCTCACCTGCTCCTTTCTATGAAAAGCCCACGCAGCAAACAGAACAAGTGTCTTTTCCCATCTCACAGGGGAGAAAACTAGGGCCCAGAGAGATGTCTAGCCTCAAAGGACCCCTGAAATTCCTCCTCCTCCAGGAAGTCCTCTAGGACTACTCCACCTAGAAGGGGTCTCAGCCTCCCTAAAAGCAGTCTTGTCCTAGCCGCTGCTGCCCCTCTGCTCACAGCCACCCTGAGCCCTTCCCCACCACCAGTGGTCCCTCTGGGGCCATTTGGAGCCTGTAGGTGCATCTGGCTTTTCCCCGTCCTCCTTTGCCGGACTTGGGGGACATGAGGCCCTCCCCAAGCATTCGCTCATCTCCCGAGCTTCTTCGCCGGTAGAAGGGGTAAGGACGCAGGAGGTGATGGCCTGGTCCGAGGCCAGGATGCTCCCGCTGCTGGGTCAGCGTGCTGGCGGGGGGCTCTGGGCTGGGAGCCGGGCCTAGAGGCCCTGCACGTGGGCTCTGAGCCCTGGGGGAGGGTCACCTCGTGAGGACCTGCCACGGAAGCCGGACAGGCAGCACCGGGGGGACGTCTCCTGCCGGGGACTGAGGGCCCTGATCACGGCACAGCCAGGCCAGGCGGTGGGAGGCAGGAAGGGAGGAAGCGGGGACCCCGCGCCCACCAGCCCCGCCGCCCCTCCCACCCCCACCGGGTCCCACAGAGCCAGGCTGCCCTGTCACCTGTCCTGCTCTCCATTTTACAGAGGCTCCGACACAGCTTGCCTGACAATAAATCCGAGTTCCCAGCATCGTTTCCTTTGAAAGCATGAAGCCCTGCTCGGACCAGGCCCTCTCCACGCCTCTCCCTGCCGTAACGAGCGGGGCCGACCAGTAGCCCACGCTCTCGGTCCTCCGGCCACTGGGCGCACTGCCTGCGGCCGGGCCGGCCCAGGCCTCCCTCTCCTTCCTCCGTTTCAGCTGGTGGGGAGTTTCTTGCCCTGAAACGCTGGTTCCCCACCTCGCCGGCTTGGCCAGCCCTGCACCTGTCTGCCGTCCTGGCAGGCATGCCCTGGCTCAGACCCCGTCCCAGGAGCTCCTGGAACAGTGGACCACAGGGTCCGGGCTCAGAGGCTAGCTCTTCTGGGAAGACTCCCGATCACCCCAACCCAGCAATCGCCTGCAGCCGCGCCCGACGGAGGACCCCTTCTCCACCATCTCTTTCACTGAGCAGCTCTGCACGCTCCCAGCAGAGGATCTCAGGACCCGAGGGGCAGGCGTGCTCTCATCACCCTGCAGACCGCACCCCCTCCGGGGCCCCTTTCTCACCCACGGCCTCTGTGAAGCACTGAGACTCACGCCAATGCCCCACGCGGTCCCCAGAGCTCCTGACGGCTGGCTCCAGGCCGTGAGCTCACCCGCACCAGGCAGCCTGTCCAGGCAGCCGGGCCGCGGCAGCACCCATTCCTGGTAGACGGAGGACTCCACCAGCGGCCGCCTGGGCCGCCCCCTCCTGGGGGGCCCACCCCTGAACCCTGGGTGCATCAAGTCCTGCACTGGCTGCCCTGTCCCCTCCCTCGGGGGGCTCCGGAGCCACCTATCCCGGCACGTTCAAGTCTCCCGGAAGAGACCCCCTCCGGCCCGCTGTGGTCCCGGTGCCTGCTTGAGTCATGGACAATCCCATGGGCACCAGCACGGCCCCCAGGGAGGGCCCCACTGCAGAAGCCCGCAAAGACCACGGCCATGGGCGACGTGTCCACTCTCCGCCATGCTCAGAGCCACGCACCCCACCACGTCTGGCCTCCCCACTAGGAGGTTTGTGTCTCCGGGCCTGCCTGGGCCCAGAGCCCATTGGACCCCGAGGATGACCCCTGCCTCCAAACCCGTCCTTCCCCCGGTTCCTCCACACCCTCGAGGTGGCCCAGAGCTGTGGGTCTCCCCCAACTCCCACAGCCTGAGGGTCTCCCCAGCCCAGGGCTTAAACCCGACCATGGTGACAAACCCCGGCCAGGATGGGGCAGGCTGGAGTCCAGGCCAGCGGAGGAAGGACTGGGCCCGAGGCCCCGGCTGCCGATCCCACCCCCTGGCCGCTCCCCAGCAGCCGGGAGTGGGGTCAGGCAGTCCCCTCCCCAGCCCCCGCGGAGTGTTTGCACAGCTGGACGTCCCAGAGTGGCCCGCGACCTGCCCTGCTTCGGCTTCAGCTTTAATGGGTCTTTCTGGAGGCCTGCATGGGAGGACGGAGCAGAGGAAATCGCCTCCATCGGGAAGGGCAGTTCGGCTGCAGGGAGGAGGGAGGGCGGGGGCTCCGGAATTTGCTGTCGGCTGGGGGTCTGGGAGGACTCACGCGCCGGGCCTGCAGGAAGGTGGGGTAAGGCGATGTTTTCCTGACCCCGGAAAGCAAAGCCCCAACGTCCTTTCCATCGCTGTCCCCTCTGGCGGGGGGTGGGGCGGCAGCCGAGGACAGGCACAGCTGCGACGGAGAAGCTCCTGCCCTGGGCCCCCACCCCCCTTGGCTGGGGCACTGGGAAGAGGTGTGCACCCCCCGCCCCCACCCGCCTGCAGCTAGGACCAGGGCATGGGTGTAGCTGGGCTGGTGAGACGCGCGGAGGTCAGTCTGTCTGCCCGGGCAAGCGCTTGGACTCCCCTGCCTCAGGGACCCCCGGGAACACAGAGAGCTCCCCAATGGCTCTAGCCATCTGTGCTCTCGGATCCCAAAGGGCCATGGACGCAGAGAGAGACTGGACTGAGCGAGGGCCAGGGCGAGGCTGCCTCGGGCCAGAGGGGACGGTCCGGGCTAGGGTAGAGGTGAGGCGGGGCGAGGGCTCGGAGGTCGTGCGGGAGCAGTGTGTGCGGGGAAGTCTGGCTGCAGGGTAGACGTGGAGGGCCTCGCGTGCCAGGAAAGCGAGGCTCCGGCGGCTCCGTCCCTCCAGGCTGGGAAGGGTCTAGCCCAGCCTCCGGGCCTCCCTTCTGGGCTCGGTCAGCTCTGACTGCAGGGTTCCCCACCAGCTGGTCATGCTGGGAAGGCCCTCCCCGCCCCCCAGGGCCCTCCGCTGCTGCCTCGCAGGCCCGCCTACCGCCAGGCGCTCTGAGGCCTGGGTGCAGAAGGATCTCGGTCAACTCTGAGGTCACGCGTGAATGGCCTCTTGCGCTTTGGTCCAAACGGAGGCCCAGTGGTGAGCCGGCTGGACAGGAGGCAACCACTTCCTGGGCTGGTGGGTGACTCACAGGCCCTTTTCTGGGAAAACTCCCACCCACTCCCCAGCAGATCCGGATGGTGTGGAGCTCGGCCGAGTGGGGGCTGGCTATGGGAAGTGTGGTTATAATTAGGGGCTGGGGTCTGGCGGAGGAGAAGGGGACCCAGGGGAGGGACCAGATGCCTCTTGGCCTCCTGGGCCGCTGGGCTGGTCTCTCTGAGCCTCCAGACTGAGGCTACCCGGCCCTGGACCTCCCCAGCTCTGCACACTGGCCTTTCCTGCTGAGTCAGGACCCGATGTCCCCGGGAAGGGCCACATCGGGTTTGCCTGAGTCCCTCCCTAGGCCCTTCTAGTGATAAAAAGCTTCCCACTTGGGGGCTCAGGCCCTGCACGCAGCCTCTCTGACACCCAGGATAACCCATGGGATGGGCAGCCCAGGGATCCCATGGCTCAGAGAGGCTGAGAAGACGCAGAGCCGGGCTCTGGCCAGATCCGAGTGTCCGGAGGAAACAGGCCACTCCCAAGCGGGCTGGGACATGGGGTCCCTCCCCACGAGGCTCCCAGGCCAGAATCCAAATGCCATTTGCTCAGCAGGTCCCTGGAAAAACATCCTTCTGGGAAGGATCTGAGAAGGGCAGGCTGGGAGGAGGCCTCTGGCCAGGTCAGGAGCGGGGCCCGAGCCTCTTGAACAAACACCACAGCGCCCGCCGCAGATGGGAGCCGGGCCCGGGCCGTCCTCTCCCAGCCCATCTGGCCTCCCACAGCCACCCACCCCCGGCCGCCGCGGGGAGCGCCGCGGTGATGGAGAGACAGCCTGCGCGGGGGCCTGCAAAGCTTTTTTTTGTTGAAACATCAGTGAGATGTACTTTGCCTGCCGTACAATTTCTCACGTAAAGTCTACAGTGCAACGGTTTTTACTGTCTTCATAAATACACGCATCACCACAATCAATTCTAGAGCACTTTCAGCAGCTCAGGAGAAACCCTATCTTCATCGTCTCCCCGCCCGACCCCCAGCACCGGGCAGCTTTCTGGGTCTGTGGCGCCCCAGCTCTGGACACCACACACGATGGGCCCTCTGGTGCGTGGCTCTCACTCCGCGTTCTCTGGGTTCATCCTTTCCTGGCTGGATCGTCGTCTGCGGCACGGACGGACCGGCCTCCGTTCGCCCCTTCTCCTGCGCTGGACGCGGCAGCTGGATGGGCTGCCGCGCTCGCGTGTTCTCACCTCTCCGGGGCGCACTCGGGCCTAGGAGGGGCAGGGCCGGGCCACGCAGCAGCCCTGTCTGACCGCTGCCCCCGGCGGCCGACCGACCGACCGACCGACCGACCGAGGCTCCTCTCTCCGTGCGCGGGGCCGCCGCCCTGGGGGCCGGGTGTGGGAGTGAGCGCCCACCCGGACCCATGCGTGCTGGACGGCCCAGGGATCTGCCCTGGGGGGCAGCAAGGCCAGCTCCCTGTTCCACAGGGACATGCTGGGCTCAGAGGGAAGCCCGGCTCCCAGCTTTGACCAGGGGGGCTGCCGGTCCTGCCTTCTCGGGGGTCCGTGTTCTCCCAATTCTGGGGGGTGCGGCAGGAGTTCGCCCCCTTCCCCTCACCCCGTTCCCTGAGACCTGCCCAGGGCTTGAGCTGGATACTGGGCCCGGGGCTGGAGAATCCATGACCAAACAGTACTCCGGCGGGAGCTTCTAGAGGGTTCCAGAGGCCCCCAGAGCTCCCTAGGCCCGAAGGAGAGTGGCAGCCAGTGGTGGCCGGCAGCCAGCTGGGCTCACCCGCACTGGGCTCCCTTGGATGCACAGGGGACTCAGCAACCCACCCCCACCATGCATTTTTTTGGCTTGGACCCTCCTGTCCCTCTGGAGCCCCCTTACCGCCCGCTCACCCCCAGCTCTGGTCCCTGGTAGCCACCTGCCCAGCTTAGCCTGGGGAAAAGACCAGAATCTTCTCCGCTTACCAGTGTCCCAGCCCCGCCGATGCTCCTGGGAGCACGGTCCTCGTCACTGGGTGCTTGGGTGCCGTTTTGCCCCCTCTCGCACGCCCAGAGTCCAGCTCTGCTCTTTGTCTGGAGGCCCTTCCTCACACAAAAGCATTTTTATGCCTGAGCTCTTGGCCTGGTGCCCACAGCCTGTGGGCAGGGTCCAGGAGCAGGACCCACTGACCAGCTGACCCTGGAGCAGGCCGGTCGCGCTGGGCATCGCTGCCCCCTGCCCCGCCGGCCCCCTGCCGCTTGGCCCACACCGAGGCCCCTGTGACCAGAGGGATTTCCTGCTGCAGCAGAAGGGGCCGGAACCAGCCCCGGGGACAAGGAGGGAGAGTCTGGCCGGCCCCGAGCGTTAACGGTAGCTGCCACTGCCCACCAGCCCGCTCCCTGCCCCCTGCCCTCGGGCAGCTCAGGGGGTGGGCATGCCATCCCCACTCAGAGGCAGGGAAACGAGCAGAGCAAGGCTGAAAAACGCCAAGCCCTGTGGGTGATGGTTTGTGGCCCCAAACCTGCATTCGGACCTATTGGTGCCCCTGACGAGGCTGGTGGGCGCGGGCGCTCGGGGCTGTGTCTGGGCAGGGCTCGCTGCCCCCATGTCCCCGGCACGGCCTCGTCAGTGCTCCCCCAGTGTGGCTGAGGGGTGGCCTGTGCCCTGAAACTCGGGCAGGACCGTCCCAGGCACCGGCTTCCCAGAAACGGCCCTCCCTGTTCCTCGCTGCCCACAGGGGATCGTGCGGAGCCTCTGGGTCCCCCATGCCAGCCGAGCCTTCTGGAGGGTTCCGGCTCACAGTGGTGCTCTGCCTAAAGCTGCCGGTCAGGTCTTCTCTGGGGAGGACTTGGGGGGCAGCCGCCGCGGAGCAGCCTGTCGGGAAGGGCAGGGCAGCCGAAAACCCCGAAGGGCGTCTGTTCCTCCCCAGGCAGAGACCAGGGCCTCCTGGGACCCCACGGGTGGGGGCGGCTGAATGCCTGGTGGTCTGGAGCCCCGCCTCCCTCTGTGCCCACCCCCAGAATTCCCAGGGACGGGGTGCCCAGTCCCCTCCACGGCCCCAGCGCCTCACACAGACCCGATAAAGCAGGTGCCCAGAAGAGACTTGTCGAATGAAGGGGCCAAGACACCCCACTCTCGGGGCCAGGCCACAGGGTCCTGCGGCATTCCTGGAGAGCTGCCTTCCCCACAGTCCCCCCAGGCGCAGGGCCAGCCCACGGTTTAAGGGACGCTTGGCAGGTGGGCACCCAGCTCTCAGTGTGCTGGGTGGAAAGCAGCCCTACAAAGAAAGTCCCCTCGAGAGGGGAGAAGGATGCGAGAAAGGACAGGCAGAGGGCACTTGGGGCTCTTGCTTGCAGAGGAAGGTGACCCGGGCAGCAGGTGGCTGAGGCAAGCCTGCAGGGTGCGGCCTGGCCTCCTGGGTATTTCCCTGGAATGCCCTCAAGGGGCAGCTGCAAGGCAGGGCAGGGCTGGGCCAGGCCGGCCTGCGACGGGCCTCGGAGTCTCCAGCCTATGGCTCCTGGGCTTGCCCGCTGGGGCCCCTCCACTTGGCCCTGCCTGGGAGGTCTCAGGTTCCCAGGACGGGGTTGGGGATGGGCTCTGTCCAAGGCCCTGCCCTTCCCCAGATCCCCTCCTCAGAATATAGGCAACTTCGGGCCCGTTTCTCTGTCACCAGAAGCTGGGCACACTGCCCAGTGGGGCCCAGTGGGGCCACGGAGGAATCCGCGGGGGGCTGGGAGCCAGGGGCGGGGCGGCTCTGGCCACACACACCATTTGCTGAGGCCGCCCAGCTGCGCCGGGCCTCGGCCCTGAGAGGAGAGTGTCCGCCCATTTGCCGCTGTCCCCCACTGAGACCCTGTGGCTTCTGTTTCCTCAGGGAGTGGGGGCCTGTGCCCGGGGGAGGGGGGAGGGCACAGAAGCATCCGAGAAGAGACGAAGATAGGAACAGAAGCACAGACAAGGCTGAAAGGGCCAGCCGCGCCCCCACCCCAAGACAGGGCCCCAGGAGGGTCCGCCAGGCCCGCTCTGCTCCTCCGCCTCCCCCCAGCCTCAGGCCACGGGGACAGGTGAACCAGGGTCGGCCCACACACACTCCAGCGGCCCAGGCTGAGGCAGGGATCCCTTTGAAGTCAAGATCAGACGCTCGAGCCCTGGAAGAAGCAGCTGATGGGAAGTTTCCGTGTGAAATGGAAGGGGGCTGGCGAGCCTGGGGGATCCTGGGAGCCCCCCCTTCTTCCTGGAGGAGGACGGCTCCAGGGAGGGTTGCCTTAATGAGCCCATGCTGAGCACGCTCTCCGTGGGCAGGCCTCTCCCTGCTGCCTCCACACGCGGGGGCAGGGCCAGAAGGCAGCTCTTGGGTGGGCAGGAAGGTGTTGGGTGCAGCCACCCAGAAGGTGGGGTGAGGGCCCCAGGGTTGGGGAAGGCCTCCCAGGCCAAGGGGCTTGGGGCCAAACCCGGAGCACAAGCAGGATTGAGCCTGGGAGACCCAATCACTGCAGACCAAAGAGGAAATCGCCTTCTTCATTCTGGACACTAGACCTCTATTAATACCCCCCAGCCAGCCTTCACACCCTGCCACTCCCCCCACCACGGCACGCTCCCCTTGGCATCCCAGGCCCATGGGCTCTATCCCAGTTTCAGCCCTGGCATGCACTCCCTTCTGGCCCCATGGGAAACTTCTAGCTGTCTGGTTCATGGGGGATGGTCCAGCTGCCCCCAGGCTGGGGACGTCACCCTCCTGGCCCCACCCACAAAGCCTCCCTAGGCATATGTTGGCTCCCTCTGTAATTAGCCACCAGTTGTACCTGCTTTGATCCCTGGCCTGGGAACCTGGCCTCTGCCTCCCCCACATGCTGCGTCAGGAGCAGCTGCCCACCTGGGCATCCTCCGGGCCCCCTGCCCAGAGCCCGCTGCCAGGCCTGGCCCCGTCCCCCGGCCCTGCCTCCCATTTCCAGTCCAGCTCTGGCCGTGGGCAGTACAGCTCCCTCCACAGCTTAGGGTGGCTGTGTGGTCTGGGAGGGGGAGGCTCTGGGGCAGCCCAGAATCGTGAGCCAATCAGGACCGACCCTGACTCAGAAGAGCCCTAAGTGGGGAGGGGTCTTGCCACACGGGACTCGCGGGCTCCAGAGAGCTCGATTTCCACAGCCTGGGCATCCAGAGGGGCTGCTGGGCAGGGCAGAGCCCAGAGTTAGAAAAACAGCCAGAGCAGCATGGGGACCGGGCTCCCACCCCCCCTGCCCAGCCCCGGGGCCTGGGAGGCAGGCTGCGGTCCTGAGGGGAAGCGCCCGCCCCTCGGGCACTGGCTGTCCGGTAAGCTGGGGCCAGCTGGGTCAGAACCCCCTGCCCCCTGGCCCCGGAGGCTCCTGGAAGGGTGAGGGCTGAGGGCTGCTGGGACAGATGCTCTTTGGGGCCCCCGCCCAGGGGGAAAGGAGGCTCACAGACACCCAGGAACTTTCCCTCCCTGACTATGGGCCAGTGACCTTTGAAGTGGGAAGGTCTGCGGGGGCGGGAGGAGCCCTCGCACCGGGCTAATTAGGGAAGCCGGTTTCACTCTCTCTCACACACAGAGTGAAACCAGCTGCGGACGCCCAGGGCAGAGCCGGCCGAGCTCCCCAGACAGGACCCAGGGCAGGGTCTCTGGGCTCTGGGCCTCCCTGGCTTCCATCCCCAAGAGGGGGGATGGCTGGACCTGCTCCCCCTGAGCCCCCCACACATTTTGTAACTGCCTGGTGGGGGACCGGGGCCCTCCGTGGCCTTTGGGGTACCCTCAGAGCCAAGAAGTAGTACACCCTTCATCTCTCAGCGTCCTGCCACCCGGCGTCCCGCTCCTTGCCAGAGAATGAAGGGTGACAAGGTGATGCCTGGGGCTTTAGGCAGAGATCATGGCCGAACCCTGGTGCACTTCCTTTCCCAGGGAAGAGGGCAGGCAGAGGAGGCCAGGGCCCCAGCGCTGCGCCAGTCACCCCCATCCTGGCCAGGGCACATCCCTCTCCCACCCGGCGCTGCACCTGGGGGGGTCTGGGCTCAGGTGAGGGTCTCAGGTGCGGGGCCAGCCCAGACCCCCACCCTCACCTCACCAACACAGGACGTCCCTGCCTGCTCAGGGCCCGAGGACAGGGCCGGGGCGCCGGCCTCCCATCCGAGGGCTGGCGTGAGGCCAGGCCCTACTCCAGCCCCATCCCCCTTCCGCTGGCAGCCAGGGCCTGTGCCGGTGAAGGAGGATCCAGGCTGAGCCAACAAGGAGAACTGGCTGGAAGGCCCGAAGCCACGGCCGCCCCCGCCTCACCCTCTCTGCCTGAGCACCGAGCCCCGAAGCCCTGTAGCCCTGAGCCCTGAGCCCCTGCTTGGGTCAGTCCCCAGCCCCTCGGCCTCTTGCCCAAATCCCGGGTCTCAGCCAGGAAAGGGGCTTCTGAGCGGCCGTCCCGAACACGCAGCGGAGTACGTGTCCGCACCCGTAGTTCCTCCAGGCCCTGCGCACCCCATCCCGACACTAACCACTTGAGGCCTAAACCCCACTGACTGTCCCCTCTCCCACCGGTCTGTGCGGTCCAGAAGACACGACAGGGCCTGGTATTCATCCTGCCACCCATCTGTCCGTCCACCCATCCATCCGTCTGTCCGTCCGCCCCTCCCCCCTCTACCCGCCCCTCCCCCCACCCACTTATCCATCCATCCATCCGTCCGTCCGTCCGTCCACCCTCCACCCACTTGTCCATCCACCCGTCCATCCGTCCATCGACCTCCTCCCTCCATTCATCCAACATCCACGTCCACGTGCACCTCGTCCTTAATGCACTCAGTACGGAACCTTGGAACATCCGCACTTGAACACAGAGGAGCGGACAGAGGTATGCGGCATCTTGAGACCCTTAGGAAATGGACTGTGGCCCTGCTGACCCAGGGCTGTCCGGCTCACTGCAGCCTCCCCCGTCCCTGCTGTCCCCAGGGTCTCCGAGCCGCAGCCCAGGTCCAGCAACACCATTAACTTGGGTGGGTTGGGGGCTCCTGAGGCAGCCCGGGGGGTACTGAGCTCACTTCGCGCTGGGGATCCAGCAGCACCCCACCGGGGACCTCAGCCCTGCCCCTGCCCCTCTGCCCTCGGCCAGCAGGAGCGGCAAGTGCACTCAGTGTCCTTGGGACGCAGGCTCGTCTGGCCCTGCCCAGCCCGGCTTCTCAGCCCTTGGCCAGGGGTGCGCAGCCCAGGGGGGCAGAGGCCGTGCCCTAAGGGGCAGGTCCCTGGGCCTGGGAAGGCCCCCAGGAGGGCAGCTGTCAGAGGAAGGAACCAATCAGTGGTATGTGTGGCCCGGAGTCAGGGCAGCAGATGGAAGGCTGCCCCCCAGGACCCCCCATAGGGCAGGACATGCCAGGCCCCAGTTTCCCTGAACTGCGGGACACCCAGGTGCCTGCAGCCACAGGGGCCTCCCTGAGCCCGTCTGGGGCGCGGAGCACTTCTCAAGCCCACCGAGGTTCCGATTTGCTCGAGAGCCTCAGAACCCACTGCCCACCCCACATGCACACGAACAGGTCGAAGGGCCTGGCCTGGCTGTGCCAGCCGTGGAGGGGCCTCCTCCTGGAGGAGGAGGCATTTCCCTGGCCCTTCGTTGGCGGGTGAACGTATGGGCCAAGATGGTGGAGGGAAGAGCAGGGCCTGCTGGGGGCCGTGCTGGGGCCCGTCAGAGGCTGGAAGAAGAGGAGGCCAGATCTGGGGACCTGACGTCCCAGCAGAAGCTCTCGGGTCTCGAGAGCAGGGCCTGGGGTTAGAGGCTGATAAGGCCTGCGGGCAGCTCTTGTTCTCCCTTCCTTCCTCCCTTCCCAGGACCCGCCCAGCAGCTGCTCTGAGGGCTTGAGGAGCCCTAAGCGGTGGGATCAGGGCCCACAGGGACGTGGACTTCCTGTCCGGGAGCCACCACGTCGGGGACCCCAGCCAGCCGCCGGCTCTGATACAGTCCCTCAGGAAATCCTGGCCCCATGGCAACCCCCAGCTCAGGCAGGCCGGAGCCCCCAGCTCCCACGGGGCCAGTCAGCCCAGGCCCCCGGCCCTCCACTCCGGGCACAGCGCCCCATCACCCCGGGCCCTGGGCCTCACCAGCTCCTCCGAGTGGTTTCTAGTAAGTTCCAACCCCAGCTTTCCTGGCTGCTTCCGCAGCCCTGCGACGGCCACATGGGCTTCTCTGGGGGCCGAAGACAGCCCAGAGTCTGGCACCCATTGCAGACCCTTCCCCTGGGAAAACACATAACCGCACAGAATCTCACACACAACTTTCAGAGTTTCAGGGGGATTACGGACCCAGGAAGCTCCTGACCATCTTGGGGGGAGTCCATGGGCCTCTGGCTGATCCCTGACCAGGGAGGAGGGGTTCCCACCCCATCCGACAGGTGCGAAAACAGAGGCTCAGAAGGGATGCAGACGTGAAGGGTGTCCGGGGTTGCTCAGAGCCCCCCCCCGCCCCCGCAGGCTGCGTCTTGGCCTGCTGGCAACTGCAGAGCCACGGCAAGGGGTGGGAAGCTCCCACACTCCCAGGGCTCTCTGGGCTCTCCGGGGGGAAGCTCTGAGGCTGGGACAGCGGCTCCATCACACCTGGGGCCTGGCGATGCCGGGGCCAGAGGACAGCCTCCAGCCGGCCCTGTCGCAGCACCAGCTGGTGGGGTGTCGGTCCTCCTGGGGCTCAGGCCGGCCCAGGACGGCCCAGGTCCCGCCAGCATCCCTGGCGTGGGGACGAGCCTGCCTGGGGCCCAAATCCCAGCTGCAGCCTCCAGCTGGCTGTGGAGACTGGGGCCACGTGGCTTCCCTTGACCTCAGTTTCCCCAGCTCACAGTAGCTGACTGCAAGTCGAAGACAGACCCAGGGCCCCAGAGCTTCCCCGAGAGACAAGGTCAGGCCTCCAAGCACAAACATCGGAGTCAGGCACACCTGGCCCCAAGCCTCTAAGCCTCTGACCCGGTAGATTCCCCTGGGGCGGCTGGCCGGACCTCCCAAGGCCTCAGTGTCCCCAGCTGTCCTCAGCTGTAAAGGGGAGACAGAATGTGGGCTTTTCAGGTTCGCCGAGCTGCTGTCTACAAAGTGGGCAGCGTGCTCTCAATCAGGGGTGGCTGATGGTGGCCAAGTCCCCCTCCTCACTCTGCAGCCCCAGGCCCGCGACTCAAGCCGAGAGAGAGGGCCGGGATCGTAGAGAGCAGTTCTGGGCGCTTCACGGGGTCAGGCGCAGAGAAGGGCCTCTCACCGAGGTGGGGGAGGAAGCCAACGGAGCAGTTCGCACCAGCTCAGCCCAAAGCCTCAGAACCCTGATGAGGGGGGCAGGGCTGCCCCCGCCCCCCACAAAGTTCCCCCAACCCCAGCATCTCTGGAGCGCTGTGTCTGGGGTCCCACGTGTCTGTCCGGGACAGATTCGGGAGCGCGGCACGGGGTGGGGGCTTCCGCGGAGAATGCCGAAGGCCAGCTGTGCTCTAGAGGAGGGTCGACCCCAGCTCAGGGACAAGGACCCCCCCCCCCCGAGGCCCGAGGGACCGCCAGCCTGCAGATGCTCGGCCACTCCCTGAGCCAGGGAACCCGCCCCTCCTCCTCCCGGTTTCAGAGTTTGTTCCCACGTTTCCAGGCTCCTGGTGGCAGGTGTCGGACGCCCCTGCACCACCCTTCCCTGCCAGAGTGAGGGGACGCTGGGGACACCACCCCTCCCCCACCCACCGGCTCCGAAAGTCACGGCCCGGAGACAGGGAGACCCTGCAGGCCTGGCACTAGCCCCTGCCCCAGGGCCACCCCTGCCAGCCCTCAGCGGACCTCCCGCACTCTGGACCCTGTCTCCGGGCCACCGAGAGCTCCTGTGTTCGAGGGCGCCTGGCTGCTGGCGATTACAAGGCCCCTTTCAAGAGCACCCCTGGGAATCCACGCTGGGGCCCACTCATCTGAGGTGACTTCTGGGCCCTGACCCCGCTCGGCCTCGGTCTCTGGGCCTCCCTCTCTGTCACTGCACTGGGCTGCCTGCTCCCAGGGAGAGGCTCTGTCCCCATTTCCTCAGTGCCTGTCCCAGACTGGATCTCAGAGGTGCAGCGAGGGGCCCCGAAGCTCCCAGCGGGCAAGGAGTCCAGGAGACCCAGTGTCTGTCCCTGCCACCTCCTTTGGTCCTCAGCCAGGAGGCTGCCCCCGGGTTCCCAGGAGCCCCTGGTTAGGGGGCAGGGCCGACTCCTACTCCCTGAGCCCGGGGTCAGGCTGCACTGAGATCTTACACCAACAGAGAGACCAATCCAAGGGGCTCAGAGCCCAGGCTGGGAGGCGGGGGCAGCTGCCTGGAGATGAGTGTCCCGGCAGGTGGACGCCAGGGCACGATGGCGGAGGGTGCCGGGGAGAGGGGCGGGGGAAAGGGCGGAGAGGGGAGGTGCCCGGGGAGGTGTCTGTACACCCAAGCACAGGGCATGGTCTCCCAAGCAGAGGGCACACGTGTGCACGCGTGCACACACACACAGCCCACCCTGGCTCTGTCCGCGCCCCCGTCTCCTGCTGCTCCCTGTCTCTGAGGTCTGGGGCTACCGGGAGAGGGGTTTGTTAGGAAACTGAAGCCCGGGGCGGGGTGGCAGCCTCCACTAGGCCCCTGAGCCAGCTGGCCCCTGGGGTGCGGTGGGAGAGGACAGGCCCCGAGGTGCCATGAGGCTCTGCCCGGCCTTGATGGCCCTGCAGGGACAGCGGGCTCTGGACACTAGCCGCGAGGCAGCAGGGCCCAGCGGCCAGGACAAAGGGCCCTTTGTGCTTTCACTGGCTGCCTCGCGGCCAGGGTTAAGGTGGCGGAATGAGCTCCTGGGAGGTGCTGTCCCCCAATCCTCTGTATGCCAAGCCCCAGGGAGCAGGACAAAGGCAATTACCGTGTCCCCCAGCCCTGCTGCCTCCCTGAGCCGGCCAAGAAGCCTGGCAAGAAGGGGGTGGTGCCGGGCCCTGGAACCTTGCATCAAGGCCTGGACCACCCTGGGCTCCCAGCTTCACTGTCCCTCCCTGGGGTGCCTCCCAAGGTGCCGGCTCCCCCGCCACCAGACCTGAGGGTGCCAGGGGATCGGGTCTCAGGGGCTCCATTCTGGGACCAGAGACTGGGTCACCACCCCTTTGGGTGGTGGAGATGGGCAGACCCCTGCGGTGGGCTCGAGTGGAGGAGGGAGGGACAAGGGGTGAGGTGGGAGAGAAGCTGAAGGGGAGAGGGGAGGAGGGTGTGTTGTCCTAGAGCTCAAAGGCTGGGGGCCTGGCTCTGTGAGCTCACCCCAGCCCCACAGCAGGGACCTTTCATTCTTGGGGAGGGGAGGGCAGCGAGACCCCCTTTGGTC
This sequence comes from Meles meles, assembly GCF_922984935.1. NCBI lineage: Eukaryota > Metazoa > Chordata > Mammalia > Carnivora > Mustelidae > Meles > Meles meles. The sequence goes on from NC_060076.1 coordinate 1,140,134, forward strand.
TGTCCTGTGCTCCCTTCCCTTCTGGTCTCAAGACATCAGGGCCAGCCTCCTGTGGGTGCCTGCCTGCCCCCGGGACGGACCCCCGAGGACCAGGACGGGGCAGACAGCTTCCCAGGGTTCTGCGGGGAGCAGGGCGCCGCCCCGAGGGCTTCCCGGAAGGAGCCCCACCAGGCTCAGTGCCAGGCCCCTATCTGGCAGGGCTCGGTCTGCGGTCCCCGAGCACGTCTGGAACCTCTGGCACGGGGAGGGGACAGGGCGGCCTGCTCAGTGCGGGGATGATGCTGCCGGCCCAGGATCCATCGAGAACCGCATGTGCCTGGCCGGACGTCCGCACGCGGACCTTGGTGCTCCCTGAGATGGACGCTCCTCCAAGCGGGGACAGAGGGAGCCCAAGCCGGGCAGCAGGTGGGCAGACGGGGCGGAAGGTCAGGGCAGGTGTCCTCACTAGGAGCCCCTGCGGGCACAGCCCTCCCCAGGGAGGGAGGAGCTCATGGGCCCTGAGCAAGGTGGGAGACAGGGGTCCCCCTGGCTCCCGCCCACTGGGTAGCTGAGCCCCATGGGAACAGCCAGCAGGTCCCGTCGGCCAGGGCTCGACAGAGCCGCCTGTGGCCTCGCTGGGCCGCGACCGCAACTGGCCGTGTGCGCCCAGCTCTAACGTGAGCGCTGACGAGCACAGCCAGGGCCCAGCTGGGAGGCTCATGTCCCCAGGCTGTGACTCAGGATGCTGCCGGGGGTCTTGGGGATCCCAGATGGGGACAGGGTGGCAGCTGTGGTCTCAGCCGGTTCTCAGGTCACCTGGACTCCCGCAGGTGCCCAGTGGCCGGCGAAGGGCCTGGTCTGCGAAGGGGAGGAAAACGGCCTACGGAGGGCCCAAGCCTCCCAGGACCCAGGGGGCCCTCCTGCCCAGGGGCCCTGCTGCCTCGCCACACCTGTTTGCTGCCCACAGGGCTTTGCACACACACGCACACGCGCACACACGTGCACTGCCCGCCTCCCTCTGCTCTAACCGCTTAGGACGACGTTGGGGTCCATCCAAGGGCCCCACACATGTTGGGTTAGAACCCGAGGTGGGCCCCACAGGCCGCGCCGGGCTCTGACGGGCGGCAGACCGATCGCCGGCAGCCTTGCTGGCCGGGTGCCCGGGTTCCCGAGAGCCCCAGCGACGGGCCTGCTTCCACGTCAGGAGCCTGAAGAGGATGCGCGGGGTGGTCAGCCACTGCCGCCGCCTGGCAGCTCCCGGGGCCGGAGGCGGGAACCCGGTCTCACCAGGCACTCCCTCAGCGCGCCTCACTCTGGGCCAGCTCTGCTCTGGGCCTCAGTCTGCCCAGTCTGTAAATGGACATCCCAGCACTCAGACGCTTTCCCTGGCTGCGGACGGCTGGAGAGTGCTCTGGGCGATCCTGGGCCTGGAGGTGAGGCCTTCGGGGGGCGGGGGGGTGGCAGGAGAACCGGAGTCCGCGTGGGCAGAGCCAGGCCCGGAGGCTCCCGGCTCCCAGCAGCCCCTCCGCCCCGAGCCGCCCTCAGGATCCACGATCCCAAGCATCGATGACCCTCCCCCTCACCGGCGCTCCCACCACCGCCCCCCAGAGCCTGAAGGCAGCGCACGCCCCCTGCCAGGGGAGGGCCGGGCGGGAGCGAGCCTCATGAGCCCGTCCATGGAGCTCAAGACAGCCCAAGCTCACCCAAACCCTCCAATGGCCCCAGTCCTGGCAGAGAGCGGTCTGGGGGCTTCTGCCTTCACAGCCCGGTCCTTATTCCCACGCCCCCAACCCTGCGGGGGGCCCTGCCCGTGCTGGGCCTGGTCTCCGGCGGCAGCTTTGGGCTGAAGGCGTTGGATGCCTGTCGAGACTCGCCCATCTCCTGGGGACACCCGTCTCCCCGGGGGCCCTGCAGACCTGCCCCGCACGGCAAAGCCCAGCCCCTGGCACCCCTTCCCGTGGGGCTGGGGCCGGGAGGGGCTTTCTCAGGAGCCAATGGGGGGGCCCAGCCCCCAGTCTTGGACACAGTAAAGACTGAAACTGGGAGTTTCGGGGGGCAAGGCGGGGCGGGGGCGGGGAGGGCCCAGGCGGGCAGGTGAGCGCAGCAGACTGGTTTCCTGATCCCCTGAGGGCTCAGCGTCTGACGCAGACCTGGGTGGCCCGGGTCCCTTGCTTTCCCAAGGCAGGGAGGGCCCCCTACCCAGCAGAGCCTAAGAGAGCCAGCCTGGGGGCATGGGCAGCAGCTGGGCGGCCTCAGTGTCCTCATCTGCAACTTGGGACCGCCGGGCGTCCCACCGCAGGGGCTGTTTGATGGAGTCTCTCCTCCGCCCCAGCGGCGCTGCCTCCCATGGTCTCCAAGCAGCCCACTGGGCCCAGGCTGGGAGGGCGTCCGGGCCCCCTGGCCCCCCAGCGCCGCGGCCGCATGGAAACCAGCCAGCCTGGGCTCGGACGCCTGCTTAATCTTTCACTGAAAAGATAATTTCTTTCTGTGCCATTGTCGGGCACTGGGGTGGGGGTTGGGGGACAAAGGGGCTTTTGTGCGGCCGCTGTGGAAGGACGCTGCGAGGCCCAGCATTTTCCCCTCCAAACGTAAAGCCCTGCAGCGGGAAGTCTTTCTCATAACCCGCCTCTTCCCGAGTACAGACTCACTTCTGTTCCAGAGGGCCAGGACGTGGCAGAGGGAGGGCCTGGCTGTCCCCGCAGATGCCCCAAGCGCCCAGGAAGGAGGGAGGCCGTGGGTGCGCAGAGGGGTTCAAGCAAACACGTTCCCCGGTGCCTACGGGGCTTCCGGCGCCCGCCGCATCCCCGGGCTTGGGAGCGTCACTCCTCGCCACCCCGCGGCCTGGCAGGAGGGCCGGAGGGCACAGAGCAGGGGCGCAGCCGCCACGCCCCCCTCGTCCCTGCGCACCTGCTACGGCCTCTGGGAACACAAACCAAAGGAGAAATCCCATACACCCACAAAATTAAGAACGCCCGCTGGGGTGCCTGAGCTGGGGGCCGCCTGAGTGCGTCCTCCCCGCGCCTCTGTGTCTGACTCCAGCCTGGCGTCACAACCCCGAGCCGCTCCGCACTCCTTTGACAAGAATCACCCTCCGGCTCAGGGCCTGGGGCTGCGCCACAGCCAGGATGGCCCCTGCAGAGGGCGAGGGCCTCACCCGCAAACCCACGACATTCCCGTCCTCACATGCTCGCGTCCAACAACCCATCAGAGCGTTTCCTGGACCGTCCCGTGCTGTGACCAACCCCACCCAGCAGATGAGGTGATGGGGGTCAGAGATCGGCCCCGTCGTGCCCACCGGGGGGAGCGCATGGCCGGGGCACTTGGCGGGTGACCCTCTCCCAGCTCCCCGAGGGCCACCCCTCTGGGCCGTGGCAGCATTGGCCCTGTCAGGGGTCCTGTCCGCCAGTGCCTCGCGGGGCCTCCACAGCGGGACCCGGCAGACGCTTTCTCCGGCATCAAGGCCACTCCTCGGACCCTCCCCCCATACCTGTGGGGGCAGCACAGCCAGGGTCCTGGGCAGGGGTGGGAACGGGGGGGGGGGAAGGCCCCGCTCGGGGGCAGCGAGGGCATCGAGGGCGGCTCAGGAGGTGCGGGCGGGCTCCGGGCGCGGGAGGTGAGTTGGGCGGAGGGCGGCGACTGGAGACGCGCCGACACCAAACCCAGCTCCGCAGCCCGGACTGGGCGCCACCCCGTACGGGTGGCAGTGAGGTGACGCGCATCCCCTCTAGTGTGTGTCCGCCACGGGCCTGCCCGCCTGCCCCTCCCCAGACCTCTCGTCACATGCGGGGAAGCCAGGCGGGCGGGAGTTCATGCAGGGACACTGGGACCCCATCACATGGGCGCCCACGCCCGTGACTTAGCAGCTCGGTGGGCAGCCCAGCTCCCAGCCCCTCCGAGTCTGTGGTCAGCACCGTAGGGGGTTCCTGGGCAGTAACAGCAAAGCACAGACCAGCGGCTGCCAGCACGAGCGGCTCTCCCAGGTCCGGGGCCACAGCTCTGAACCCAGGTGTGGGAGGGCCGCTCCCTGCAGGGGTGCGGGGGGACGGCCCTCCCCGCCTCCTCCCGCTCCCGGTGACTCTGTGTCTCTTGGCTTGTGGCCATGTCCCCCCCGGTCTCTGCTCCATCTGTCCTCATGTGGCCTTTGCTCTGTGTCTCTGCCTCTCCTCTTCTCGTCTGAGGACACTGGGTGCCGGGCCCACCCTAATGAAGGGTGATTAGGTCTTGAGAGCCCTCTGATTGCATTCGCACAGGCCTATTTCCAAATAAAGTCACTTTCGGGGGTTCTGGGTGGACGTGAATCTGGGGGGACCCTGCCCAGCTCGCTGCGGGCTCTCGGTGTGTGCTGGGCCCGCACGGGCAGCCGCCCCTCCAGGGGAAAGCCTGCTGCCGGTGCTGGGCTGACTCAGCCCTCCAGGGGCTCCCCCGGGCCTGGCAGTCCACGGTGTGACTCTGGCTGCGCGCACGGGTCAGCATCCTGGCGCCCGGCCCACGAGGCAGGACAGCTCGGTCCACAGCCAGAACTTGCGCAGAGCTCTCTCTTTCTCTAGGCCTCACTCAAAACTAAGAGTCTCCTGGGACCCCCACAACAGGGTCAGGGCAGTACTGGGCCCCTCAAACCCACAGAGGCCGGCAAGCACAGGGGGAGTTGCTCACAGCAGGGGCGCCTACAACCTCCTGCCATTGGAGGGGCCCCTGCTGGCTCCCTGTGGGCTTCTGTGCCGGCCGGGCTCTGCCCCAGGCTCCCAGACCATGGGCCCTCACACGCCAGCCTGGCGGAGAAGCCGCTGGACCTCTGCCGGGCTCCCCGGCCTGTCGCTTGCCACTCCTGGCCCCTGACTGGAGTCCCTCGGCGACATCCACTCTGTCCAACGGGGACAGCAATTGGCTCGGAGCACACAGCAGGTGCCTGAGGCCTGCAGAGGCTCAAGCGCCAGGTGACCCATCTGACCTCTGCGGGAGCCAGGACAGGGAGCCCAGTGGGCACAGCGTGGGATGCCCCCTGTGCACCCTTGTAGCCTCCGAGCAGGCACCAGCCTGCCGTCTCCCCGACGTCTGCCTCTGAGTCTCCCCGACGTCTGCCTCTGAGTCCCTGCCTTGCTGGAGGGCTCCGACGTGGGTCTTCCTGACAGTCAGGCTCTCGCTCCACGGGAAAAGGAGCTCACGTGAGGGTTTTGCCAGCTGCTAAGCAGAGCCCTCCCGTTGTACCCTCAGGGGGAGATGGTCCGCGGCCCTGTGAGCCCACCTGGGAGACGCAGCTGGGCGGGACCTCATCCCCACGGGGCCGAGCCTCTCTCGCTGTGATCCCCGATGTCCCTTCTCCAGGGCCCAGACACAGGTCCCTCCGGGAAGCACCAGGGAGCCCCCATGTTCCTGTACAACTTGGCTTTGGAGTTATGGGGTCCCTCCTCTTGTGGTGGGCTCGGTCTGATGCGTGGCACCGGCTCAGGACCTGGGGAGAGAGCCTTCTGTGTCAGGGGCTGGGGTCAGCGCCTTGTCCTGGGTCTTCTTAGCTGTGTTGCTGGGATAATCCCCTGCCTGCCCGTGGGCCCCATGGCCTCGGCCTTATGGCGAATGGGCCTGAGGACACGAGTCCCACAGCTGGTACCACAGGTCTCCAGAGCAGGCCCCCCGGCTGCCGTGCTGCTCTGATTCTCCCCAGCAGAGGGATGTGGGGCACTGGGGGGCCAGGCTCCGGACACTGTCCCCCGCCCCGCCCACCGCGGCTCACAGGGCACGGCAGCCACAATGACCCCAGCCGTGCGGGGCCTGCTCCTCCTCCTCCCTGAGCGCGTTGGCCTGGGCTGTCCTCCCTGCTAGGCTAGCAGAGGTGGACGGAGATGAGAGAGGGTCCTCTGGCCCCTTCCAGAGCTCACCTTCCGACCAGCCTGCCTCCTCCTCCCACCGCTCTTCGGGCAAGGCGAGCTGAATTCCAGAACCAGCTCTGGGGTCACATCCTAAGCCCTGAGGCAGGGCCCCTGCAGAAACCGACTGTCCCTCTCCGCATGTATCCACAGCCCCTGCTCTTGTCCCGCGTCCTCCAGGTCCCTGGCGGTGGGGGGCGTCAGCGTGTCCTGCCGCCTCTCTCCGACCAGTCCCTTTCCTCCCCCTGTGCTGTGGGACAGGGACTGGCCTGGAAACAGGGGAGGCAGGTCCTGTGGGGCCCCTGCCCAGATGCAGCCTCTGCATGGGGCCCTCAGACACCCCCACTCTGTAGCCCTACCCCAGGTCACAGGGTCCCCTCTTCCCAGGTCAGCGCCCTGACTCTCCCCTCAGGGACTTCTCTGCCTCCCCGGTCACACCCGATTCTCACTAGTCCTGGAGCCCGGATTCCCCGTCCCCAGCACCGGCCACACCATAAAGCCAGGGGCCAGGATGACCCTCACTGCTCGTGGGTGGAGAGGAGGTCAGACTGGACACCGGCCCTGACCCGGACGTCACGACGCCTGCGGCTCCCAGGTGCTGGGGAGACAGACCCCCACGGCGGGGGCAGACCGTCACCCTCCCCTTCAGGGCTTGTGGGGCTCTTCAGCCACCTGGCAGGACAACAGCCAGGGCCCAGGCCCTGCTCTGAGCACCCCACTCCTGGGGCCACTCTGGTCCTGCCAACCTCGTGTGGGTTCCCTTGAAGCAGGCCTGAGGCCAGGATCCACGCAGCAGCTTTGGTTTGGGGACAGCGGGGAGGGCGGGAGCACAGGGGCTCAGGCCGCGGGGGGTGGGGGCAGCACGAAGCACTCAGCCCAGAGCTTCTGGGGACGGCCCGTGCATTGGCATCTCCTGTCCCAAGGTACTTGTCACCCTGGGCACTTAGGGCCTGTGCGAGGGCCAAGCGGGTAAGGGCGTGGACCGCAGCCACTAGGAGTGGGGACATGGACAGTGCCACTGAGTTGGGGTGGGGGAGGGAGGGAGAGGCTGGCGCTGGGAACCGCTAGTGTGGGGACCCGTGGTGAGTCAGCGGGCAAGACGGGACAATCTGGGGTGGCTTCCTGGGGGCTGCCAACCCAGGCCTCACTGGGGAGGCCCCTTCTAAAGGGGGCCTGGAACGCACTAGATGAATGCATCGCGGCCTCATTCAGCCTCATTCACGGCTCCGGGGAAGGTGGTATCCTTGCCCCCACTGTCCAGATGAGGAAACAGAGCCCAGGGCGGCCAGGGGGGCTCCAAAGGACCCACCCACAGCCTCCCAGGCAGCAGCTTCCCCATGGCCCCAGACCATGCCCTCCTCGGGCGACAGGCTCCAGAGGCCACCTGTAGCCCGGATCCCCTCCTGGAGCTACACCTGCCTCCCCCGCCCTCCCAGTAGGCCTCTCCCCTGCACGCCCACCACCACACCCGCTCCTCTCGGCAGGTCGTGCCCCAGAAAACTGGGATTTTCCTCCCGTCTCCCTGCCCTGACAACTACGTCTAACCACCAGCTAGGGTGAACCTCTAAAAAGCCTCACAAACTGCAGCGTCCTCTGCTTAAAGCCTTTGACTTCCCATTGGCAACAGTCCGGGTCCACTGCCTTCCTGTGGCCCGGGAGACCTTGTGATGGCCCCGCTGACCACCGCGGTGACCTTCCTGCCCAGCCCCGGCTCCCCCACAGCCTTTGTCCCTTTCCTTCTGTTTCTTGGAGGTACCAAACACCCTCCTACCCCAGGACCTTTGCACAACCCGTTGCCTCGGACATGATGCTCCGCCCCTGCTCTTCGGGTCACTTAGGTGGCAAGGGGCCTTTCCTTGACCGCCCCGAGGCGGTCACATATGCCCTGGAAGTGTTGGTGTCAAGTGTGTGTGCTGAACTCCTGAGAGCAGAGCCGTACGTGCGCACAGTAGGCCTCCTGCGAACAAGTCAGCGAGGGCCTCGGCCGGATGCCTAACCCTAAGGGACCCCAGCCCAGTGGCAGGTTCTGAGCGGGACAGATGGCTGGGAACGTGATGAGGGGCTGCTTGGGGAGCCCCCTGCCCACCCCGGGGCCTGTTTCTTGCCCTGACCCTCTGGGGTTCAAAGGGGCTTGTGGGCCGATGGGACCAGACCAGCGGGAGAGGAAATCCTTGTATTTTTCGAGGACAAATGGAAACGAGCTCTTCTTGTTTACTTCCTGGTGCATTGTGGAGCACCGAGAGGCAGTGGGGGGCGGGGGTACGGGTACTCTGGTAAACTCTTTCTCCCCTGAATTTAATTGTCCCCCTTCCGGCCAGGCTCCTGCAGGCTCGGGCGCCTGGGGAATGGCTTTCCTGGACTTAAAAGCCCAACAAATCAAAGCGGCAGGGCCAGATAAGGCCGGTGGAGTCTGAACCCGGAAACGCGCCCACACTCCTTATTGGGGGGTGGGGGTCAGGACAGGAGCCAGGGGGTGGGCTGGGCCCCCGGAGGTGGAGACCCCTCCCCACAGCGGGGAGGAGCCACACTAAACCCTCAGCCCTTGGGCGGCTTTGGGGACCCTGGGCTGGGGGAGTGTGTCTGCGGCAACTTTTTCCCATGACCTCATCCGGAAGGGCTGAGCACGGGAGGTGAGCCACCCCCCACCCTCCCAGCCGCTGTCAGCCTGGGGGTGCTGGGCAGGGGCTGCCGCGCCCCAGTGTCTTCGGCCAGGGCTGCCTGGGGCCTGGGCCCAGCAGATCCACGCAGGGGTCCCCCCGGGGCCGCAGCCCCTCCTTCGCACCCACCTGCTGGGCAGCCGCCTGCAGTCTCCTGCCTCCCATGGAGGCCAGGGACCAACAGACTGGCCTGCAGCAGGGGGCCGTACACACACAGGGGACTCAGCCCCAGGGAGGGTCACTCTGGGAGGCCCGGGAGGCGGACACCGGCAGGTGGTCCCTGCCTGAGCCTGGAGGAGGAATGACAGCAGGTAGCCACAGGCAGGGGACACCTGGGACAGGCCTGCCACCCTTGGGGACCGCCCCTCAGCAAGTGCTGGCTGGAGGCTTGGGGACCTTGGCGGCTGGGGGGGACACCCCAGCAGAGCCCGGAGAGGTCCTCTCCCGCCCGCCCTGCCTCTCCCTGCAGTGGCTTTGGCCTGGGCACCTCCAGCTCTGGCTGCCCCGCCCCCCCAGCAGAGGCTGGACTCCGCCCCCCGGACTCGGTTCTCACAGCTCCGCTGACTCCCACACGGTTCGCAGATGGGCTTCCCGGACCCCCACCCCCCACTCTCTGGAAACACCAACCAGATGTTGGGACTGGGGCCTGTGGGCGCAGGAGGAAGTGGCGGGGGGCCGGGGGCTGGGGGGGAACATCAGCCTGGAGTGCAGGCAGGCCTGGCTGGGCTCCGAGAAAGACCGGAGTCCAGGCTGCCCCCTCCCCGCGGTGCGGACCGGGGTCCTGAGGACCAGGAGGCCCCGGGGCAGACCCCCCCCCCCCGGGCTGGGGGAGCACAGGCCTCCTTCTTGGCATCAGCCTCGCTGTGCCTCTGTCTCCCTGAGCCTGCCTTTCCACGGCGCGCCTGGCGGAGGCCGGCGGAGTGCCTGCTTCTGCCCAGGGCCACCCCCGGCCTGCTGCCCACCCCTGCTGTCCCCGGAGTGGCCCCGAGCCTGACGGCAGCCGCATTCCTACCCCGCACACACAGAAGCACACACGTGTGCACGTGCACGCGTGAGCCCATCGGCGCGCACGTGTGAATATCCACGTGGCACACTCGTCCACAAACACCTGCTTGAGGACACGCACACACACTCACACGGGCACATGAACACAAGCCTGCGCCGCATCGACCCATGCACAGGGCGTGTGTGTGTGCACACGCGTGTGCAGGTGAGGCCGTGTTCCTGCACCCACGGCGACACCTGCACACCGGCCCGCAACTCACACGCCCCCACGTGCCCCCAACGCTTCCTCCTTCCCAGGAGCAGCTGCTGAGCCCTTCGCCGGACCGGCTTTGTACCCTGTCCTGGTCACGGAGCAGGCGGGTCTTGGGGGGGACCAAGAGGTGACCAGGGAACTGTGTGACGCCCGGGGTGGGGATGGACGCAGTCCAAGAAGACAAACCCGGACCACAGCTCTCAAGTGCCCCTCACCTGCTCCCTGCACGGAAGGGCCAGGGCCAACCGCCCCCCCACCCCAGAACATCGAGAAGCCCCTCCTCCCCAGCATGGCCCCCGGCCTGGGCGGGAGTCTTGGGACCAGGACCTTCAGGTCCCACACACACGGCCCATGTCTGCGAATAAACGTTCCCCGGGTACTTCCTGCCTGGACTCGGCCTGCATGCACACGCCTGGGGCCCGAGCCTGGGAGACCACAGGAGAGTGTGTGTGCGTGTGACGGGCCCCACCAGGCCCCAAGTGGAGGGAGTGTGGGGGCTGGCGGCTGGCCTCCCTCTCCCTGGTTTGTGGGGCGCACAGGGGTGCCCCGGGCATGCGGGTTCTGGCCACACGGGGTCCACCGCCAGGGGCACGTATGGCCGCACCCCGCCTCCCCGACGGCTGCGGAGGCCCCACCTCGGGCGCCCTCCGTGGAGCCCGTGGCCCACAGGCTCCCACCTCCCAGTGCGCGCCGTGCGGGGGACTCCAGAGCCCCCACGGGTCTGACTCACGCGGTGTGCCCCGCAGAGCCTCACAGAACGAATGAGCACACCCAGGAAGGAGCAGACGGCGAGCCAACGTGCAGCCTGGACGCGCCCGAGGAAGCAAAACCGGGCTGTGCGCTCCCTTCTCCCAGCCCCTTCCAGAAAGGCCTTGCTCCGCACCCTGCCCGACCTACCGCTCTGCCTCCAGCTGGCCCCTGACCCCGTCTCTCCCCTGTGCCATCGGCCATCCTGCACGTGCACGACCCAAAGTGACGTGATTGCCTGAAGCATATGGGCCCAAACCCTTCAGCGCTGGGCTGGGGGCGGACGCCCAGAGGGACCACCGGGAGAGGGCAGAGACTGCGCCCCAGGGAAGCAGGTCCCGTGCCGTCCAGGCTCAGACAACCACTCGCGCACTCCATGGCCTCCAGCTGGTTGCTTGCTCACTCTGGGCCTGTGAGTAGGGGGACCTGGGCCCCTGCTGGGCTGGCCTTGACCCCGTGACCCAAGGCGTGTGGGCGAGGTCGGAGGAGCAGTGGGCCTGTGGGAAGCAGCGGGCAAGGTGGAAGGAAGGCCGGCTCCAGCCAGCCCGGGGCGGGGGGGCGGGGGTGAATGCAGGGATGCCCCCCAGGGAGCTGCTCATTGTGGCCGCAGGAAAAGCGGGAGGAAGTGGGGAGGCTGCAGACCCCAAGCAGAGAGGGAGAGGCTGGAGCAGGTGGGGCGGAGGCTCCCGAGCTGCCCAGGACACCCCCTGGAGACGGGCAGACAGAGGCAGCAACCCCGTGATGGGCCTGCCCACGGCAGCCCCTGCAGGCAGACGGAGAAGGGGGTCCTGCTGCACGACAGGTGGCCGGGGACCTGGACAAGCCCGGGATGGGGCGTGGGAGGGTCCAGGAGGTCCCCCCAGCCCCGTGCCTGGGGGAGTGTCTGACGCGACGCTCGCGGGTGCTGGGGCAGCGGAAACACAGACTTGGCTGGAAAGAGCAGACGTGTATTCGCGGTCTCTCTGGAGGCCGGAGTCTGAAGTCAGGACCGTGGCCGGGCCGTGCGCCCTCTGAAGGCTCCGGGGAGGGGCTCTGCCGGCGGCGGCCGGCCACCCTTGCTTCCCTGGGCTTGTGGCTGCGTCTCTGTTCCTTCCACATGTGGTCGCCCCTCCCAGACACTGCCTCCTCCTCGCAGGACGCCTGTCCCTGGACTTCGGGCCCTTCCGAGTGCCGGCGGACCTCATCTCCCGATCTTCACCGGACACCTGCCAAGACCCTCCTCCCGAGTCAGGTCTCGTCCTCAGCTTCCAGGTGGACGTGTTCTGGGGACCGCCACGCCACCCACCACAAATAGCACGGACCCCCAGTCTAGCACGCAATGCGTGCACACGTGGGGCCCTCCCTGGTCCTGCGCTCAGTGCCCAGGCCCCGGAGGCAGGGGAGGTGTGGGGGCCGTGGGCCTGGAGGAGGAAGCTGCGGGGACAGAGGCTAGGAGGCGGGGCTGGGCTAGCAGGGGGGCCTCCCTGTCTCCCCCTCCCCCCGCCCTGTGGCTGTCCTCTGTGCGAGGTCCTGGCAGCGTGTCCGGCGCTCTCCCTGAGGCGGCAGGCCATCCTTGCCGAGAAGTGGGAGGCTCTGGGCCCTGCAGCTTCTGGGTGACAGACAGCAATGGCCATGGCCAGGCCCAGGGCAGGAAAGGAGACACCTCCTGGGGGCCCGAGGGCCTGGGAAGCCTGTGGCAGGTGCGTCCCCAGCTCCCACAGCCCCGTCCGGGCTAAGGTTTCCCCGAGCTGGAGCCGGGTCTGGGCCGGGGCCTCCCCGGTGCGGGCCGGCCTGTGGCCCCGCTCCCAGCGTTGCAGAAATGTCTTTTTGTTGGTGGAACAAAGCAGCTTTGAGCCAGGCCCTTATCTCAGGCTGCTGCGACAAGACACCGCAGCCCCGGCAGGAGCCGGCCGGCCAGCTCGCACAGGGGGCCCCCACGCCCCAGAGTGGCAGGGAGAGCCTGCTGGAAGGGCTGAGGAGGAGGCTAGCAGGTACGGTCTCCCCCTTCGAGGGGTCTGCAGGGGCTCAGGGGGGGCCCAGCAGGTAAGGCCCAGGTAGACGCAGGCGGGCACAGGTGGGCATGGACACGCACAGGCTGGGCCGGGATGGGGGTGAGCTGCCTTCCCAGGAGGAGGGAGACAGGGGTCCAGTGGATCAGGGGCTGCTCACCCCGATACAGGCCTAGATCCCTCGGCAGACAGAGCCTCTGATGCCGGCCACTCGGGGCGGGGTTGGGCAGGAGAAGTGACCTCCAGGAGTCCTTGCTGCCCAACCCGCAGCCAGCCCTGTCCCAGGGAGCTCAGAGGCTGGCCCAGGCGGCCTGGCGGGGGGGGGGGGGAGCGGGTCACTCTGTCCCGCATCTGTGGCCAGGCTGGCCCTGCCATCGCCCACCTGCAGTGAACCGGAGGGCCCCAGGGAGAACGGACACCCTTCTCTGCTCCCTCAGGACCGACCTCGGGCCTCCCGGGAGTTTGGGTGCACTGGGAGAGACCCAGAGAGAAGGACAGAGTCAGTGAGAGGAGACGTGGCAGGCTTGAGCCCATCGGCCCCACACAGGGACCACTCAGGTGGTGCTGTGCCCGCATGGCTCCGCAGAGCTCGGGGCCCTCCCTGCCTTCCTCTCCCCCTCGTGTCTGTGTTGGGGGCACCGTGGGACTCGGAGTGAGCCCTGGGTGCTCCCAGCAGGAAGCCCTCTCGTGGGCCCAGAGACCATACCACCCTTCTGGAAGGTAGGGGAGCAGGGGAGGGGCGGGAAGGGTGGGGGGAGCCCGACAGGAGCCCAGACTCCCTGATGGTGGGTCTGAGGCTGCAGCAGGAGCCCCCTTGCCTGGCGAGGCCGCTCTGGGCAGACACCCTCCTGCCCCACGGACTTCTCGGTCACGGGACCCGTCCTGGTGGCTCGGAGGGGAGCCCTCCCGGCCGTGCTCCGTGGCTGTGCTCCGGGCTCCAGCAGGAGTGGCGCCCCAGGAGGACCAGACTCTGTGCCCTGCGCAGTGCCCCCAGCACTGGTCAGCCTGGCCCCCTCGGCCCCCTGCCGCGGGGCACCTCCCCGGGCTCGGAGGCAGGGTCTGGCCTCCTGCAGCAAACGGCCCTTCCGCTCTCCTTCTCTCCGCCTCCCCGCCTCCCGCTGACTTTCCCACAAACACTTTGGGACAGAAAACACCTTCAGGGGAAGGACCTTGGCAGAGCCCCCCCCTTGGTCCCCCCCCCGCCCCAGGTCCCTGTGCACAACCCGGCCACCCGGCCCTCTGTTGGCCGACGGACTGGGAGACTGCTTCCCGTCCACAGTTCCTGGACTGGTTCCCGATGAGCAGCCCGTGTCTGGGAGCGCAGCCGCGGGGCACCACGGCCTCCGCGGGGCTGGGATCCGGCTGTGTTGCTGGGGGCTCCTCCGCAGGGGGCCCCCTGCTGCCCTGGCCTCACCGGCCTGATGCCGGCCCTCTGGCCCGGGGCTGGCTCGCTTGGCACCTTCCTGCGTTCGTCTACTGTGCAAATACCCACGAGGACGGAGCCGATGGTCTTCAGGCACCGTCCTGGGCTCTGGGGACACGGCAAACGCACAACGGAGGGGCGAGTGCTCCTGGTGCAGCCGGAGCCACGGTGGGAGCACAGGCCGAGCTGCAGGTGGAGGTGGTGAGGGGCCCAGCCAGCCAGGAAGGAATGCAGGGAAGGGTGTTCTCACCAGAGGGAACAGCCAGTGTGAAGTGCTGAGCAGGTTCAAAGTGGTGTGAGGGAGGGGCCGTGGGGTCCAGGAGGCCACGGAGACAACTCCGGCTGCTGGCAGAGCATGGTGGGGGGGAGCAGTGGGGGGTCCATTGTGCGTCATTCTGAAGTCGGACTGGGGAGCGGGCATCGGCCAGCTCTTGCAGGGTTTGGAGACGGAGGGCGTCGAGATGCTGCAGGTTACAGGATGCGGAAGGCTGGAGTCAGCCCTGGACGAGGGGAATCCCGCTGAAACACCAGGTCTGGGGGAAGATGGAGCTCAGGGTCAGAAACATCGAGGCTGGGGCGCCTGGGTGGCTCAGTGGGTTAAAGCCTCTGCCTTCCGCTCAGGTCATTGTCCCGGGGTCCCAGGATCAAGCCCTGCATCAGGCTCTCTGCTCAGCGGGTAGCCTGCTTCTCCCTCTCTCTCTCTCTCTCTGGCTGCCTCTCTGCCTGCTTGTGATCCCTCTCTCTGTCAAATAAATAAATAAAATCTTAAAAAAAAAAAAAAGAAACATTGAGGCTGAGAAGTTCCCTGGGCCCCAGGGGCCGTGCCCGCTCGGCCCTTGGCATTCAGTCTGGGGGTTCTGTGGGAAATCGTCCCGGCTGACATGTGCTTTGGGGGTCGAGTCCTGATGTAGGGTTTAGAGCCCCAGGTCAGCGGTCATAGCAAAGGAGGTGGGGAAGAGATGAGGGGCGGCCCTGGGCAGGGGCCAGGAGGAGGGGACGTCCCACTGGGCACACAGAGAGGAGCGGCACCCCGGAGCCAGACAGCCACCTGCGCTGTGAACAACAGAAGCGTGTTCTCCCCCAGTTCTGAGACCGGAAGTGAGAAACAGGTGGGACGGGCCCCTGTGGGCTGCTCCATCCAGCAGGACGGCCTGGCCATCCTGGGGGCTCTCCCCGCCGGTGGGGGTCTCCCCAGACAAGGCCATGCTCGCACCATCAGTCCCACTTCGGAGAGGAGGTCGTAGCGGCCGCGACCCCCAGGGGCGGAGCCAGGGAGTGTTTCCCAGCTGGGAGCGCGGGGCCTTTCTGCAGAGCCCCACCCCTCCCCGCACAGAGTAAGCGCCTGAGAGAACCGCAGGCGGGAGAGGGAGCAGGGAATGGGACTCCCACTGCCACCCGGTAGGGCGGCTCTGTAGGGCTCTGGGCAAGACGGGGCATCTCTCTCCGAGGGGCCCCTCTGGGAATGGCCCTGGCGGCCTGAAAGCCGAGAGCCGGAGCGGGGGATCAGCTTGCAGCAGCCGCCCCCCCCCCAAGCTGGCTGCTCGGGCTGGCGGGACGTGGGGGCTCCCGGTCACGGTGGCAAAGCCACGCCGGGTTGAGCAGCTGAGGAGGGCAGCCTGGGGGCTCCCGGTCACGGTGGCAAAGCCACGCCGGGTTGAGCAGCTGAGGAGGGCAGCCTGGGGTCCCCCTGTGGCTCACACAGCGCACCCGAGAGCCAGACCCTGCGCGCTCCAGGGCTATAGGCCACCTCCGACTCCCTACAGCCTCCCCGCTCCAGCCCGGGGACCCTCCTGTTTCCGCAGATGGCTCCAGGCTCAGCCGTCTGGGTCACAGGCCTGGAATCTGCAGGCTCTTCTTTGAGCCTCTGTCCCCAACCAGGTGTGAGCTCCCGGTGGGCAGGAAGGGAGGACCTCCTCCCCCTCTACCCTCCCCCTCCCCCTCTACCCTCCCCCTCCCGCTCTACCCTCCCCCTCCCCCTTTCCCCCATGGCCCTGAGGCCTAGCGGATTCCCGAGTGTGTCTGGAGCTAGGCCAGCCTGAGCTGAGGGACCCACGTCAGCCAATCAAATCCTCAGAACGCAGGGGAGCCGGGGTCCTGGGGGGGCCGCCCCCCCTGCTGCGGCGGCTCCTCCCTCAATGGAGAGCCCCAGGGAGACGGGCTGGGGGGCTCTGGGGCAGCCTCTCTGCTCGTTCCCACGCTCGCTGGTCCTGCCCTCAAGCCTGGGGCTCCCTGGCCGGGGGCCCTAATCCCTGCCCACACCTCCGTGAGGAGAGCGTTTACTAAATCTCCTCAAATTACCTCCTCGGAGCGCCCCATCTGTTTACTTCTCGCACTCGGACCCGTATCCGACCTCACCTTGGAGTAACACAGGCAAACCTCTCCAATCTGTTGCCTGAAAGGCACGCGACAAGATGCAACCAAAAACAAAACCGTAATAAAATCTGACTAGAGAACTACTTCCTTAACTTGATAAAATATCCTAACCCCAGCCCGAGCTCTTCCTCATGGGGAAGCTTCTAGAAGCACAGCTGCTGAAGCCGGCTCAGGACACCGGGCGGAAAGAGGAAATGATGGTTATGTAGATGATCCTATTAAGCACCTAAAAACCGGAAAGATTTCAAACAACAAAGGAATTCCTTGAGACCCTCCATGGGCGCAAACACAAACCCGGTAGCTGGCGTAGGAAAGAACTGAGCCTCTAGATGCTGGCTATGAACATTATGAAATAGTAGGAAACCAGTAAGAAATATGTCAGGTTCACATACGTATATATTCAGAGAGAGAGAGAGAGAGCGCGTGTGCACGAACGGGAGCGGCGGAGGCCGGGGGCGTGGCGGGGGCATCTCCAGGCGACTCTGAGCTGAGCACGGAGCCCAGCGCGGGGCTCGATCGCCAGACCCCAGGATCGTGACCTGAGCCGAAATCAAGAGTCAGACGCTTCACCGTGCCGCGTTCCTATGAAAAGGGCGTTCAGATGCAACCGAGGGTCATCCTGCGAAACCTCAGCACAGGGGAAGGCCCAGCCTTTTAATGCACACTTAGTAACATAAACATATTGACTCCCTTTAATAAATCCGTAAGTTATTACAGATGGCACTCTGCTTTTAAAAAACTAACAGGACTTATTTTTAAATCAAACAAACTAGTTCTAAGGCTTGTGCGGAAAACTGCCTGAGCCAAAACAACCAAGGAAATTGTGAAAGAAAGAAGTGTGTGCTCATAAGGGTTACGTTTGGTTGCACACAACAGAGACTTCAACAGGTGGGTGCCTCTTTCTCTGTCTTGTGAAAGAAGCCCTGAGCCAGGGTATCTCAGACTCAGGATCCTTCCATCTCCCTGCCCCACCCTCCTGTGGTGTGGCTTCCCTTCTGGGTTGGCTGGGTGGCCCAAGGTGGCTGCTGGGATTCCGGTCATCACCCCCACATTCCAGGCAGCTGGAAGGAGAAAGGAAGGAGAAGCCTTCATGCCCTCCTCTATAGGGAGAGTCCTTAGAAGGGCCATACCTTCCTTCTGCTCCCTCTCTCTGACCAGAACCTAGCCCCGTGGCCACATCCCGCTGCAGTGAAGCTGGGAAAGGCAGGTGGTCCCTGCTTTGCCGCCTCTCCTAAAGTCAGGTGACAAAGAAGGAAGAGCGAAGGCCGCAGATGCCGGGGTGGGACCCCGCGGTTTCTGCCAAGGTGACAAGAGGGGACCAGCCCCTCCAAGGGTTAAAACGTTTATAAAGCTACACTAATTAAAAGAGCGTGATACTCCACAAAAACAAGCAGGTAGATTGTGGGAACTGAATAAGCCCAGAAACAGACTCAAAGACGCAGGGGAGTTCAGTGTGTGACAAGGACGGCATCTCGAACCAGTGGGGAAAGACGGGTCACTCGAGGGCCCGTCTATACCCGGCAGTGCAGGCAGCCAGTGGGAAAGAATGAGCTGCGTCTGCACTTCACACCGGAATGAACTCCCAACAGGTCAGGTTTCAAGGTGAAAAATAAATCCACAAAGGCCAGAAAGAAACGGGGAAGACATTTCCTTATTAACGTGAGGTAAGACCTTCCTAGGCATGACACAAAATACAAAAACCACACACACACACACACACACAACTTCTTTTACGTTCAAAGACATAAGAAAATTTCTGCATAACAACCCCCCCCCCCCCAGCTCTCGAGGTCTGCGGCTTAGCAACGTAGGGAAGATGTCTGCAAACTACATCACAGAGACAACGGGCTCATTTCTCTCATATAAAAAAAGCTCCAACAAATCAATAAAAATGATTAACAATCCGGTAGGGGGAAAGCGAGAAAGCAAAGGACTTGAGCAGAGAGTCCTCGAGAAAGGAAACGCAGACGCCCACGGACGTGTGAAAAGATGCTCGGCTTCACTGTGGGTGAGAGACGTGCTCGCCGGAACTTCCACGAGGACGGCGATGGTCACAGGTGCGCCTGCGAGAGTGGCCACACCGCTGCGACGCCGTGAGGACCCAGGCTCGCACGCGCTGCTCTAAGTGGTGGCAACCTCGCAGGGCTCAGCTCCTGTTTCCAGAAAACCCCGACGTGCCCGTCCGTGGACCGTAGAAGGCACACAGTGGGATATTCTGTGGGTCCCGGACATGCCTCAGGGAGGCTGTCTTCCGCACACCGTCTGGGTCCTCCCTGCGTTGAGAGCTACTATGACAAGGCGTGTCTGCTGGGAACAGCAGCCGGAGGCCAGCAACAGTAGGGAGGGGCCGACTGGAGGTGCTGGGGTCTCACCAAACCCAGGCCACCTGCTCCAGGTCTGGGTCCAGCTCTGCAGGTGTAGGGGAAGGGGCAGGGTGACAAGGTTGCTTATTCATTCATCAAACACAGCTGCACTGGCCCCAGAGCTCAGCCGTAACCAAGGAGGCCCTACCCTCAACTCGGACTCTGGCAGGACCCACAGGACGACACTGTGGATGCACAGTGACCGCCCTGTGTGACGAAGGTCCTCCTGTAGAAGGCCAGGCCCTGAGGAGGGGCACCTCCCAGGCTGGGGTCCCAGACGGAGGGAGAGAAGATGCAAGGCCAAGGGCAGGCCCGGGGAGCAGGCTCTGCCCTCTCCACAAAAGGAGGTTCCCTCAGCGGCTGGCAGTTCAGCCCAGAGATGGGGGAGGAGGCGAGGGGGCAGTCTCCCCTCCCTGTGGGGGGCCCCCTTTCTGGGGAATCCTGGCCAGGGTCCATCGGTGTCTCATTTGCATGGCCATTCATCCTCTCCCGTCTTTCCCAGCTACCCCAGAGACTAGGCGGTCCCCCAGCCAGTCCCCCCACCCCCGACTGCCCCTCCCCAGAGGGAAGGACAATGGTGGTGGGGAGGAGGTGGTGGAGGGGTCTGGCTGGCCTGGCCAGGCTGGCGGGAACCATTGTGTGTGAGGGCCTGAATGTTTGCACGGCAAGTGCCTTGGCTGCTGAATGGGGCACAGGCATCCCAAGAATGCTGCCTGAGCCCACAGAGGGCCATGCTCTGGAGCACTCGGCCAGCCCAGCACATCCTTGCCAAGCTCCTGAATCTTCCTGTCACTCACACCTTTTGGTACGGAAGGTGGAGATTAGCCAGGTTTGGGCACCAGATGGGAGTGACCAAGGGCTGCCGAGCACAGTGGTATAGGTTGTGCACTGCACAACACCAGGGTGGCCTGTTCATCTCGGCACCCACCAACACTGCCTGTGACCCTGCAGCCTCCCAGTTGACCTCGGTGATCTCCAAAGTAAAACAGGACAGGAGATTCCTGTCCTGAGAGAGTGTCTCTCAGCCCAAGGAGGAGACAGGAGGGGAGATGGAGCAGAAGGACAGTGAAAGGAAGGAAATTTGGTAGGGCTGTGAGAAGGGAGCGGCCTGTGGTCTGACCGGCTATGGGATCCCAGACACAGCAGTGAGCCCATCCCACAGATCCGGGGGGACTGCTGTCAGCCCGGAAGGCGCACCTGCTTCCTGTCTGAAATGAGGGGTGGGTTGGCGCCGGCACCCCCAGGGTATGGGAGGGGAGTGGGCCGGCAGACGCGGGAGCGAGCACCCCAGAGATGGCTGCCCCTGTGACTGGCGTTGTTCTCAGAGACGGAGGTGCTGGGCTGTGCTGTTAGGAGTGGGGGGTTGGGGGCAGCACTTGGCGGCACAGGGAACCGCGAGGGAAAGGCCAGGAAGCATGAACGGTGTCAGGGCCGGATGGCAGCCAAGGGGCAGGCTGCCCATGGCATCAGCCACCGGCGAGGCTGGCACATGGTGGGGGAGGACAAGGGAAGAGAGTGGCTGGCTTGAGGGGAAAGGGACCCAGAGGGGCAGGCAGGAGGCCCAGAGACCCAAGGGTCTGCCCGCATTCCCTGCCCCAGGGTGGGGCTTTGCACTGTCCCGGCAGCAGGTTTTCTGTGGAAGCCGTGGAGAGCTTGGGGGTTTGCAGGGCCCTGACCTGGCCCCGGCAAGGGGACACTGACGGGCAGCATGCCAGCCAGGACAGGGGCTCGGACCAGGCCAGGATCCCCAAGAGGCCTGAGCTGGGGGAGGGCGGCTCCTCCTTCGAGTTGTGAGCCAGTGGCTGGGCCCTGGCCGGCTCCCTGGGGACGACGCAGAGAGAGATGGACATTCTTTTTTTTTTGTAGTATTTTATTTATTTGACAGACAGAGATCACAAGTAGGCAGAGAGGCAGGCAGAGAGAGGAGGAAGCAGGCTCCCCGCGGAGCAGAGAGCCCGATGCGGGGCTCGATCCCGGGACCCTGGGATCATGACCTGAGCCGAAGGCAGAGGCTTTAACCCACTGAGCCCCCCAGGCGCCCCGAGATGGACATTCTCGCCAGCTCTGAGGGGACAAACAAGGACAGAGCCCTCCCAGCCACACTGCGACCTTGGGCCAGTGGCACCCTGCCTCTGTTTCCCACCTGTAAAATGGGCATGGCCGCTGTCCTGGCCTGCCAGGGCTGAGGCAGGACTCTGGGACGCTGCTCCGTGGAGCTGGTGGAGACAGTTCCCCGTCGGTGTCAGGACAGGCTCCCTGGGGGACCCGGCACTGGGAACAGGAGCACGTGGCAAGTGGGACAGGGCCTCCGGTGGTTCCGCGAGGGCTGGGCTTTCATGGTGAGGATGGGGACACTGAGACACAGAGAGCAGCAGGGGCCATCAGGGGTGCGGTGATCAGAGGGCAGAGAGCAGGAGGAGATGGTGGGGCCCTGGTCACCAGGCCTGGCCCGGGAGTCATCGAAGCAGTAGTCTGGGCCATCTGGGGGGTCTTGGGGCACATAACCCCGGGCCGCGGCTGGGGTGCGGGGGAGCTGGGCTCGAGTGGCATTCAGCAAGAGCCCTCTCCCTGACCGCTGACCCGCCGTGACCCTGGCCAAGGGCCAGCTTGGACCACAGCTGTCTGCCTGGCAGAGCCCAAGGCACCAGCGTGCAGGAAGCTGTGCGTCACCGGGAGGAAGCCCTCTCTCTCCTCCCTCCCTCCCCAAAGCCGAAGCCGCTGCGGCTTCCCAGCCCGGACCCCCCAGCGACGACAGCCCAGCGGATCCCCGGGGCCGAGGAGGGTGCCCCACCCCTGACACGCACACACTTGCAGCCCGGGACAGTCACCCGGGAGCTGGCGGGCACAGAGCGGTGAGTGCCGGGGTCCACCAGGCTCTAGGGTCCCCCGCCTCTCCCTCTGCACCGTGAGGCCATGGAGATGAGTTAGGCCTGACCAGTGGTGGGGGAAGGCCCCCCAAAGAGGGGACACTGGGCTAGAATGGGTGTCCGAGGACTCTATCTCAGAGGCAGAGAGATGGTGGGGGTGTGAGGGGCTGCATCTGGGGGACCTGGCGTGGTCTCCATCTGTGCAGGGGGGCAGGCCTCCAGCGAGGGGCCAGGACAGAGAGAAGCTTCTGCACCACACCCTCCCCGGCCCTGGGGGTCAGCCCCAATTTCAGGCAGGACCCAAGTGCCCATTGGGGCCAACAGGAAGCAGGTCTCAATCCAGCTCTGGCCCCTGGCCCAGGGTCCTGGCTCTGCTCTGGGGCCGCAGCTGCGTGCCCGGCGAGAACAGGATGAAGGGAGGCCTGGGCTGGGGTCAGGGGCGGGAGGGACCAGGGGTCGCGGTCAGCGCTGGGTCCACCAGGCCCCAGATGCGGGTGGCAGGGCTGGCCATCTGGACAGAGTGGCGTGACCTCACACCAGGCCAGCGCCCCCTCCCCAGGTTCCCCCAGGCCCGGCCCAGCCCTTGCCTGCCTCTCAGGATACCTGGGGAAACAGAGACCCGCGGCCCTTTGACTGGCCCTCACCTTTCCCCACACCTCGGGCCCGTGTTTCGGAAAAGGCGGCCAGTTCAGGGGATTCCCGGCCCATCCACAGTGAGGGACCTGGGTCCAAACAGGTCACCTCCCTCCTGGAGCCAAGCTTGCTCCCCTAGGGAGGGGGAGAGCACCAGGCTGACCTCCAGGCATGGGGCAGGACCAGGTGGGCCCGCTGCCCGGGGAGAGGGGCTTCACCCTACTCAGAACATAAAAGTGCCCACTTGACGTACGTGTGTGTGTTTATTTATTTTCACGTTTCCTTTTTAAGTAATCCCTAACCCCCATGTGGGACTCGAACTCAGGACCCTGAGACCAAGCGTCGCAGGCTCTACCGACTGAGCCGGCCTGGTGCCCCGAAGGTGGACGCTCTGAAGGGAAGGATTTGGTGGCATCTGGTCCTTTCTCTCCACCGCGCCGCCAGCACCCAGTCCTGGTCCTCAGCCCGGAGCAGAGCTCGCCGACCCCCCGGCCCCTGGCCGTCTCCGCGATTCCCTCCCGGGCACACATCCCCTCCACGTGCGCCCGCGCTGGGGCCGTGCCAGGGAGCACACCACGTTCAACGCTCCTTACGCCGCAGCGCGAGCCAGGACTCGGCTGCCTTCCCTTACTCCTTCTTGAGACGCTCACTCGTGCTGGGGCGGAGGCCAGTCTGTCCCCGCGAGGCCCTCCCGGCCGCCCCTGGCTCCACCCGCACACAGCCCTGTGAGGAAGCTGGTGCTGCCCCAGGTTCGGGGCGAGAACACTGAGGCCGCGGAGTGGGCTTCCCCGCAGGCCGCTGGGCTCGACCCCCCGATGCAGGCATCGCGGCAGAGGCGCCGGAGTGTGGGGGCATCTCCACCAGGGGACAGGGGAGCGTGGCCTGGGGCCGGCCGGCAGGAAGAACAGACACGTGCCCCGCTCAGCCTGAGGAGCCAGGGCGTCCCGTGGGGGTGCCAAGCCAGGGACCCTGTGCTGAGGCAGGGGCAGTCGTGGGGCTTTGGGCGGAGTGTCCCGGCCACTAGGGCTGTGCAAGGGAGAAGCTTCCATGAGCCCCCTCAGGAGGTAAGGCAAGAGGCGAGGCGTCCTTGGCGTCCCAGGCTCCCCGGGTCCAGGGGAGACCCAGATCTGCACACGGGACCCCAAGCCCGGGCTCTTGGCTTGTGTGTGGTCCTGGGGGCTTTGCGTGCTCTGCCGGAGGCTCAGACCGTTGCCCCAGAAATGTTCCAGCACCTGTGGGACCTTGGAGAGCTGCTGAGGCAGCTGGGGGCGGCCCGGTTGGAATCCCGCTGCTGCCTGTCCTTACCATGGTTTTCGGTTTCCTCATCTTTGACTGGCCCTACCTCACAGGTTTGTTGTGACGACAAGTCAAAAGAAATCAGCGTGGGGGGCGCCCAGCCAGCTCAGTGGGGGGACCGTGCAACTGTTGATCTTGGGGTCCTGGGTTCAAACCCCACGCCGGGCATAGAGTGCACTTAAAAAAATGGTTTTAGAACAGCAAGCACTCAGAGTGGTGCCCACTGGGACGAGGCCGGGCACGGTCATCCACGGCCTCCCCCCGCCCGAGCTGCAGGACTAGAGTGCCCTGCCAGAGCCCAGCCCCTGGGACCACCCCTGCCACGTGGGGAGGGAGGGCCCGTCTGTGGCCGCTCTGGGAGTGGGGTCGGTGAGGGCTGCCGGCTCACTGTGCAGAGGCCGGATTCACGGAGCCTCGCCCACCTGGGGACACTCACTGGGCCTGCTCCGTGCCTGGCCTTGTGGACACCGGCTGGCCCTTCCCGCCCACCAGAGCCCCGAGGCAGTACCCAAAGGCAGCGGCCTGGAGCCTGGAACTGGAGCTTCTCCCAGGAGCCAGGAGCTTCTGGCTCAGCCCTTCGTCCCTTCCCTCCCGCTCAGCCCAGCCGGCCTTGGGAGAGGTGCTCTCTGGACCCCCAGGTGCAGAAGCGAGTCGTCCTCGAAGGCCACCACACTGGAGCTCCAGGCCGTTTCCAGAGAACCCCACGCCCCATCCACGTCCTCATTAAGGCCCCACAGGCTGCGGGGCTGGGAGAGGAGGCGCTGGGGTCATAGCGTAGACCCCACGGCCAGCCTCAGGCTCAGAAACCACCTCTGGGGGAGCAGGTGGGGGGCCGAGCACCGAGGAGGGGTGGTCCTGGCTGTGAGAACTGGCCGCTTCCCGCCCAACTCCCCTCCGGACCTCCTGGGGCACATGCTGACCCAGGGACTGACGCCGGGGCCTGGGTGGATGGCCTCTGCGTCTGGGGTGAAGGTCGAGCCCATAAACCACCCGGTTTTGTAAGATGGTCCACGCCACGGACCACGAACGGGAGTAGAACATGGCAGGAACCCACACGGCTGTTTCCCCCGGGGCGAGGGTGTCTTCCTTCCCACGTGGGCACGTCGTGGGCGGGTCGTGCCTTTGAGGCCCTGGCCGCTCTGACCGGCTAGAGCGCTGGGCTGAGGCCACGCCGTGCTCGGCCCTCCCCACCGCCCATCACAGAGCCGGCATCTCTGACACCGCCGGAACTTTCCACAGACGCGACTTTCAACAGCTGCACGTCCTCGGTCAGGCAGACGAGCGCTGGTCTCCGCGGGCGTCTCCCATCCGGGCTGATCCCTGTCTCTGGCGGCTACACCAACTGCCACCGGAGGGGCCTGGGAGGCAGGCTCTCGGGCTTGGCCGGAGCTCCTCAGGACAAGCTCCCGGGGGCAGAACACCACTGGCTCCGGACCACGGATGTCTTCTGCTCATCACTGCACAGGGAAGCCACCTGGGACGGGGCCGGACCTTCCGCTGAGCCGTCCTCTGCCCACAGCACGGAGGCCCGGGAGACGTGCGCTCTGGCTGAGCAGGGAACCTGCACGGAGCTCACCCACTTTCAAGGAATTCTCACACCGTGGGATGCCGGGGTCAGGTTTCCCCTGGGAGTGGTGACTCAGAGGTCCCCAGAATCCTCCAAGGTCTGGGGTGTGCTGACAAGGGCAGGCTGAGGTCAAGGCCGGGCCACCAGACCCAGAAGCAGAGACCGGCCACTGACCCCCAGGGTCACCTCGAGCCGGTCCCCTCCCCGCTGGGCCTCAGTTTCCCATGCACAGCTCCAGCTGGCAAGGAGGGGCACAGGACTAGGGGCCATGCTGGGGGGGTCGCCAGGTCCTTCCGCAATGGGGCCCCCACCCTGGGGCCGGGCCACAGCGAGCCCTGAGAGTTGGCTGGGAAGCTGGGCTTCATCTGGGGTGTCTCCCCAAAGCCACATCCAGGTCCCCAGCGTTGGGACGCCTGGCCTGTGGGGGGGGGGGGGGGGCGGAGACAGAGACACTGAGAAGTCATCATTTCCTGCTCATTTTAAACATTTTGCAAGACCCTTTGACCCAGCCCTTTCCTTTCTCCCCGGGCCTCCCGCCTCCCGTCGATTTTCCTGTTTACTGCGCCCCAGAGGCTGGCCCTGACCCGGCTTCACTGGGGCCAGTTCCCGAAAGGATGGTCGATGCCGTCTCCAGCTTCAGGTCCTGAGCAGTGGGGCCGGCTGGGGCAGGGCCCTCTCCCACCTCCAGGTCTGAGTCCGGGCCACGTCAGCCCCTCCTCGGAAGGGCCTCCTGGCTCCTCCAAACCCACTTGTGTTCCCTCCTGCAGAGGAAGGGCCCTGTAGGGGGGACACAGAGACCCCCTCCCCCTCCCCCCCCTTCCTCCCCCTCCCCCTTCAAGGGCCTCCAGCTAAGCTTACAACAGGCTGCCCACCTGCGCACAGCCCGTGAGGCTGGGGCTCTTGAAGGCCCAAACCCAGCGCCCAGAGCAAGACGCCCGGCTTGGGCCAGGCTTTGCCGAGGAGATGCCCTCCAGTTGTGAGTGTGACCCAGCGGTGTCGGAGTCCGGGACCCAAGGAGGACCCATCTCCATCCTGACAAGCACACTGGCAAGGGTCGGTTTGGTTTGGGAGCAGGGTGGTGGTGACCCCCGCCTTCCAAAGGCCAGAACAGCCCCTTCTGGGGGATGCGTTGAGGTGTCTCGGGGATGGGATGCTTCAGGGAAGGGCTCCACGCGATCCTATAAGGGAACTGAGTGCCTGCCCTGCCGTGTGAACTACCCCACACCCGAGGCGGCTCCGGCTGCCCAGGGAGGCCTACGGTCAGGCCGCGTGGACCATCAGACCAGGAGAGCCCGAAGTCGTCATAACATCCGGCATTCCCAGCCTGGGCTCACTTTTCAGTCCCCGGCCAGACCTGGGGGGTGAGTGGGGTAGGAAGGAACATTCCCGTTTTCCAAAGGGGAAAAGTAAGGCTCTGGAAGGTGAGGTGACTCCTCCAAGGTCACGAAGGCAGTGAGTGGCAGGACGAAGCTTCGGACCCGGGCTTTCTGCTGTCAGCGAAGGAGGGGACAGTCCTGGGGGATGTTTCCTGTCCTGGGGGCTCTGGCAGGATGCTGGGGACAGGGGCCGTGGGCTGAAGAGCCCGGTGCCAGGGGAGGCTGTGGCCCCCAAGGGCCAGGCTGGTGCATCTGGCTCCTGGCCAGCTCCCAGGCTGGGCTCAAGGCTGGGCAGTGTCCAGGAGCCTCACGGGGACACGCAGCAGCCTGGCTGCCAAGGTGGGAACTTTCTTCTAAGCGTAAACAGAAACAGTGGCCTCCGGGGGCCTCTGATGCCTGCTGTGTGGCTCTGAGGTCCCCGGAGCGGAAACACCTGCTCAGCCGGGGGGACGCAGGCGGCCGGCACAGCTCCGTGCGTGAGAGCGCGCCGCCGGGGCCTGGCCCCTTCCCAGGTAGAGCCGGTACACCCTCCCCTCAACCAGCAGCCGGGCCGCACAGCCCCTGCTCCACCCGGCAGAGGAAGTGAGCAGGGGGGCAGCTGGAGGGGGTGCCCAATGCTGGGCCTGGCCGGGGAGGGGCTGGCAGTGCGGCCACCACCTGGGCCCAGGCGAAGCAGGTGGCTTCGGTGTCTGCTGTGATAGGTGGCGGCCAAGGGGCTGCACTAGGCCCCAAAGGGACTGGCCACGGGGGCCTTCTCGGGCTGGCCTGGCAGCGGTGCAGAAACCAGCGAGTGGGCCTCCCGGAGGAGGTGCCGGCTGCTGTCTGACAGGTTCACCGGTCAGCTCGGGAAGCCCCGAGTGGTCATTCACATGCCAGCTGGACAGGCCAGCAGCAGCTTGCCCCAGCTGGAGGGCTTCTGGAAAGGTCTGAGGAGGGAAGCAGGCTCCCTGGGCCATCCCTCTCCACTCCGTGTCCCAGTGGTCAGCAGGCAGGACAGTCTTGCTCAGTCCTTGGCTGGACCACTGTGAATAAAAGGAGAAGATGAAGATTTCATTGCTTTGGAAACAGTAGAGCCCTGGAAGGAATTTAAATGGGTTTTTTAATAACAGCTTCAGGTGTGGCTGGATCCAGGAGCTCCAGTGATGCCATACAGTCTTTATCTCTGTCTCTGCGCTCCTCGAGCTCCACTCCCCACAGTAGGACAAAGATGGCTTGAGTGCCCCCGGCTCAGTGTCTCTTGTGGAAGATGGACTGTGTCCTGGCCAGCCTGGATCACATGCCCCCTCTTGGGTCTGGCTCAAAAGGTTACCCAACTGTACTCATGCGTTGTCCACACACTGAGCGTCCACATTGTGCCGGACACTGCAGCCCCCCCCCAGGTTGTCCCCCCAACCCCAGACCTCGGGGCGAGTCCTGACCCAGTGGCATAGGCCATGTTGAATGAAACCTTATGGAAAAAACCACCATTCCTGCCCCTAATGGTGGGCCTATTCCTCAGGCGGGGCACGTGAGGAAGGTGCCCGGAAGAGGAGCCCTGGGGTGCTGGCAGGCACACAGCCCAAGACTGTCCCCCTGGGGTTCTAAGAACGAGAGAAGCACCTGTTTCATTTCAAACGTGGCCTCTGCTGGGCGTTGCAGGCAGCGGAACTGTCTTTATGCTCGTTCTTTGTGTTTGAATTTTTACAATGGGGGGAGAAATACTATTTTCTTTCTTTTTTTTTTTTAATATTTTATTTATTTGACAGAGAGAAATCACAACTAGGCAGAGAGGCAGGCAGAGAATGAGGAGGAAGCAGGCTCCATGTGAAGCAGAGAGCCCGATGCGGGGCTTGATCCCAGGACCCTGGGATCATGACCTGAGCCAAAGGCAGAGGCTTAACCCACTGAGCCACCCAGGCGCCCCCTATTTTCTTTTGTGTAAAAAAACGTAACGTAAATACAACCATGTTTGTTTTTCTTCAGTTGGTGTTGAAGCGAGGAAAAAGAGTAACTTCGCACGGAGAGATGAGGGTAGGGAGGCACAGGCCTCCAACAGCTGACGGTGTGGCCCCGGCCTAGGGCACTCTGCCTCAGTTTCCCCCTTGGGAAGCTGCGGCTGCCACCGGCTAGCTGAGACCAGGAGGAGGATGCCCCCTCAGAGGCCGCGTTCTCAGGCCGTCCCTGAGTCTCCGCCCTTCCGGTCCCTGACCTTGACCTGCGTGGCTCAGGGGTCACGGCCCTCCCACAGCCAAGCAGAGGGGTCCAGGTGGGAACAGGGCCCTAGGTTCTGGGCTCCAAGGAGCTGGGACCTCCTGTTGGGGTGGGGCAGGCTGGCGGGCTCCCTGGAGGCGGCATTGCCAGGACGGGGCTCCCACACCTCACGGCACCGTCCTTCCTCAGGGCCTCATGGGACAGAGGCCAGCACCTGCTGTCAACACAGGGCCCAGCTCAGGAGTGGGCCACACGTGCCACGGGGGCAATCCGTGGTGGGGAGGGGGCAGGTGCCTCTGGGAAATGGGCACTGGCTCCTCCCCATCTGTCCAGAGGGAGGCTGAACCAACGTCTTCCTCATCCTGCAGAAACGGGAAGCATGACGCCTTGGAGGACGCCTCAGCCGGTCTGCGGCGCGGCCTGGCTCCCTGAGGAAGAAGCACACGGAGGAGACCAAACCCTCCGAGGGGCCAGGACCTCCTGGGGCTTCCTCACGGCTCCCTGGAGCACGGGGACGGGGACCTCGCTGACATCCCTTCTCCATCCCTCAGGGCCGCCGTGTCCTTTCCTGGGAAGGGTTGGGCCCCGGGCTCAGACGGAGCAGGACAGACGGACAGACAAGCAGCTCGGCTGTGAAGCTTGCCCGCGCGTTTCTTCCGTGTGTTTCCTGGAAAGCCTGGAGCGCCCGCGACCCCGCCTCAGTCACGGGGTCAGGCTGTCATCTCTCCGCCTCCCCGCAACCGGGCACCACGGCCGTGGACACAGTGGCGCTCTCGCGGCTTGCTGTGGCAGGGAGGTGAACCCCAGCATCAGGCATCTGGGCGCCGGGTACAGCTGAAGAGGGACCGGCTGTGCCCACGTGGACCGGGAGGCAGGGGACCGAGAACCTCTGCCCTCTCCACCCTCCTGGGATGCCCCAAAGCCACCTAGGAGGGAACCCCAGTTACGCTGCTCTCAGCCCTCACGTCAGTCCCCAGGGTCACGCTCGCAAGGGCTCGTCTACGTGGCGCCTTCAGACCGCAGAGGATTATTCTCCCCCGGTTCTGGGGCGGGAAGTCTGACAGGCGTCGCTGGGCACGCTCCCTACAGAGGTTGTGGGGGTCCCTCCCGCCTGTCCCCACCCCTGCCCCTGCCGGTTGTCCTCACAGGCCCACGCATCCCTGCGGCTCTGGTCCCACGGACACAAGTCGCTGGAGGACGGCCCGGCCCCCTCCGGCCTGCCTCATCTCAGCGCGGCCACAGCTTCAAGGCCGCGAGGGAGACGAGGTGTGTGGACAGGAGCAAGTTCACCCCAATTTCCATCGAAGGACCCACCACGGGCCTGCGGCTCACCGGACAGTCACCGATTCCTTGTGGCATCCGTGGCGGGTCCCCGCGGGAGCGGGGAGGCGGGGCAAGGACAGGGAGCTGCTCCGGCAGAATGCTCTTCCCCGCGTCCCTGCAAGCCGGCCTCTCACTTCCCTGCGTCTCTGCTCCTGGGTCACCTCCTCTGGGAAGCCTCCCGCACGGACCCCCGCCTCAGATGGTACCCCAGCATTACCCTCCTGCCTTCTCTTCCTCCCCCAGGTGGGGGCACCCCCATGCCCAGCCCAGAGCCACGGAGAAGGGACGCTCTGGGTCACTGTCCTGTGTCAGCGCCTAGCACGGCAGGAAGGCGTCCCATGAACACGCCCTGGGTCCAGGAGACCCAGCGACCTCCTCCACAGCCCTGCTCAGACCTACCCAGCAGCTCCCCGGGCCCCCTGGCTGCACTGAGTTGGCCCCGCTGTCCAGGCTGGGGTCGGCCCAGGTGGCCATGCGGCCCGGAACCTGACGGATGTGTAACCGCTAACCCGGGGGAGGGGCCCAGCGCCACAGACAGACGGACGGCTGGGCAGGTGGGCAGGCAGGGTGCTGTGGCCTATGACCCGGCCCATGGCGTCTGTCTCCCTGGGACCCGCAGGCCCTTGGAGGCAACGGTGTGGGAGGGACGGGAGCTGCGGGTGGAGGGGCAGGGGCACCTGCGTGTTCTTCCCTCGCGGCACCTCCAAGGGCTGCCATCCTAAGTGGGAAGCCGACGTGAGTACAGCCTCACTTGGGAGAGGATGCCGGATGGCCCCCTTGAGTGAGGGCCTCTGGGGAGTGGGGGGGGGGGAGGGGTGCAGGTCCCTCTCACAGGCAGCACCCCCCTCCCTGCCAATTCACAGGCTCACTCCTCCCCAGCCCTGCCCTCCGGGAACCAGCTTTCCTTCGCAGTAGGAGAGCCCGTGCGAGCCTGACACCCCCGGAGAGTCCCTCCCCACCCAGCCTCACGGGGCAGCCACAGGCACAAGGTGCCCGCGTGCTGGGCGCTCAGCCCACACTCAGACCCCCACCCCCAGACATCCCCCTCGGCCTCAGCAGGGCACCGGCCTGAATGCATGTCCCGAGTGGGGAGGCTTCGCCCAGCCCCAGCATCCCGGACCTGGCGGGACAGTGGCCCGGGGCACACCGTGTCCTGGTCCTGGCGGCTGCAAGGCCCCCACAGACACACACCCTACTCCATTAGGGCTGCCTGCTGGTACCCGCCAGCGAGAGTAGCTGCCTCCCCTCTGCCGCTGGGTGCCGGGCCGGCGGGGCGCTTCGGTCTGGTCTGCTCCGCTCAAAGACCCTCCTGTGGCTGAGGAGCCCGAGACAGGCTGGGGCGGGCCGGGAGCCCTCTGCGCCAGCTGGGCCAACGCACGCCCGCCACATGAAAGACTTGCCTTCCCTTGCTGATTTTTGAAAATTATTGCACCAAATGTCTACCAGTGAAACGCTGATTGTGATGATAAGGAGGCCGGGGAAGCCAAGAGAAAGAGCCCAGGGCGGGAGAGAGCGAGGTCACGAAACCCCCTTTCTGGGCACCGAGCTCCAATCCCAGAGCGTCCGCTGGAATTTGCCACCAAAGAGCCTGTTTTTATTTAAATGGCCCCGAGCGAGTCTCTGCCTAAGCTAACATTCCCACGCCAACACTCCGGCGTCTCTCGTTTTTGGCCGACTTTTTCCTTAGCTGTCAAGGCAGAAATATAGAAGAATTCTGGTCTTACTTAAGCAGGAGGTGGTTTCCCTTCCCCTGGGAGACGCAGAACGAGCTCCAGCTGGGCTCTACCTGCGGCCCTCTGAGCTGCACGTGTCCCCGGCGCCCTGTGGGCCGAGCCCCGATTTCCAGCCCCGCTTGCTCGGTGGCAGGGGGCCCGGGGGAAGTGTGGGGGAGGACGGAAGTTCTAAACATGTTTAAATGTGTCGGGAGCAAGCGGGAGGGAGCCTGAGAAAGAGGCTGCGGCCAAGGACGGCGGAGCCCCACCTGGGCCGGGCCTCCTGGCCCCTCTTGCGCAATTCTTCCCTGTGAAAATAAAAGTGGACTGACTTTTAAAGGGAAATTTCCAGCTATTTTTAACCCCAGAAAGGAAGAAAGGGAAGGAGGAGGAGGAGGCTGGGAGAGAGGGAGGGAGAGAGGGAGGGAGGAGGGACTCCCCGCGCGGCCAGCAGGCCTTTCCTTGAGTGACTCAGGCCTGCGCTAAGTCGCTGCCGCCGTTTCTACTGAGCCTGAGGGGTGGGGCTGAGCAGTTTCGTCCCCTGGGGCCCTTTCTTTTTGGAGAAAGTTCTGGGCTGCAGCCAGCCGGGCTGGGCAGGGTGGAAGGTCCCCAGAGCTGTCCTCCTCGGAGCCCCCCTTCCCCCTCCCCCGCAGGTTCTGTGGGGTCCTGGAACCCAAGGGGTGAGGACTGGTGTGGGCGGACCCCGGCGCCGGGCTGGGCTCCACAACCTTACTCAGAGCATCGGTGTCCTGTCCGTCCCCCGGGCATGGGGACAGCTTCCCTGTTGGGTCCCAGCCCCCTTGGCCAGCCCTGTCTGGAGGGTCATGTCTGAGCCCCAAAACCCTCTCGGAGCCTGTGCCCATGATGTCCCTCCTCCACGGGGCTCCCCTGATTTTTCCAGCGTCCAAACAGTACCCTGGAGTCCCCACAGAGCTTTCCTCCTCGGAGCCTCAGTCTCCAAGGGACCCCCAGAGGTGAGCCACCAAACCCTGAGTGTCCCAGCCCCAGGCCCGGCTGGGCTGGGTTCCAGTTCTGTGGCCCGCTGAGGGGACCCGGGGGCCTGGAGAGGTCCACGTGGGGCTCCTCCTTCTCAGGGCATGCAGTGGGGGTTTCCCCTCTGAGCAGTGCAGGGGCTGCTGGGAGAGGCAGGTGGTCTCTGTCAGCCCGTGTCTCAAGTGACAAGTCTGTGGTCATCACAGGCCACCCCAGCCCATGCCCACTAGCTCACCTGCTCAGGAAGGCAGGCTACCTGTTCAGGGACTTGCCCGGGCAACGCACTCCCCGGGCTCCAGGCCTGCCTCCGTGATGCCAACCTTGATTCCTGGCCCTTGCCGGCAGGAGGGAGCCGGCCCTTGGCCTGCGCTGACAAGAGGCCTTGGTCCTGCGCAGTGGCCACCGGGGTACGTAGGTGTACAGGACCCCCGCACGCAGGGCCCCGTGCAGAGCCCTAGGTTCCTGCTAGTCACAGCTGCACGAGGAGTGACAGACGTCAGCCAGGGGCTCTGGGACGGCTTCCTGGAGGAAGAGAAGGCTAAGGGTGAGGGGTCGTTTCTGCAGAGGACAAGACAGGCAGACAGCAGAGCGGGGCTCTGACCCAACGCTGATGGGCCCCCAGGGGACGCCCAGCCCCTGCAGGTGGCCCCTGCCAGCCCACTCCTCGTGCCGACGGCCGGGCACACACCTGGGCCTGGTGACTGCGGGCCCCTGCCTGAGGAGCAAGGGGCAAAAGGGGACATGCTGTCCAGCCCGGCCTAGGCCCTTCCTCCTCAGAACAAGGGGGAGCCCTCCGAGGTCGGCTTGAACCCATCCCCAGGAAAGCACAACAGCACGCTAGGGGCCCCGCATCCAGCTCAGGGGACTGGGTGGCTAGGCCCGCCTGTCCACCCGAAGCAGGGCCATAAAGCCCTAAGTCCACACCTTGGGAAAACTCTCAGCCCTCTGGGAAATGGTCCCGCTTGGTGGCAAGGAGAAGAAAGTAGATAGGACTCTGGGAAGGACGTGGCAAAAGGGCCGCTGAGGCCCAGGGGCAATGCTGGTCCCTTGGGGGGCCAGTGGCCAGAGCCCGGTGCTGGGCCCGCACCTGGCGGTGGCTGGTTGTGGCTGGGGTGACAGGCTGGACACCCCTCAGGCCCCCGGGCTCTCTTGACAAGAAGGTCAGGTACGTTTTACCATCAGCTTCCAAAGGTGGTGAGTGAGGCCCTGCCCCTGTGTTCTGCAACCTTCCCACAGCTGCTCTGGAGGGCCCCTCCCCCAGGCCAGGCCAGCGCCCCCGTTGCAGGCCAGACCCTCAGACCAGTTTGTGAGCCTCTGCTCCTTGCCCTCGGCTTTGGAACCCCTGAACCCGCAGCAAGCAGACCTGGGCTCACACCGTAAGTCCCACTGGCTGCCCCCACCTCGCGAGCCACATCGGCGGTGTCCGCCCGGCCCGCTGCAGCCCTCCGGGGGCCCACCTGCCTCTGTGGACGGAGGCCCAGACCTGGCCTGGCCAGGAGCCAGTCTTGGCCTAGCTTTCCTGAAAACTCAGGAGCATCTGCTTACTTTCCCCCAACATCCCAGGGCTGCGAGGGGCCCGGGGGCCCAGAAGCACCCAGACCGACCACAGAGCGGGGAGCGGGCCCAGAACCCCTGACCAGGATACTCGGGCCTCGCCGCTCCTTAGAATCCTGGGGAGCTAACCACATCGCCCCCCGCCCCCGCCAAGCAGGCTGTCACTGCTGACCACCCCCCTTGCCAAATGGGCCGGGAGGGGTTTTCTTATGCGGGCAGGAATGGCCCAAAAGTCAGCATGGCCTCCCCAGCCCGCCCTGACCATGGCACCCCAGCATCGGGAGGCAGCAGGGAGGGGAGCGGACCCAAATCAGTCCGCCCAAGGTGAGCCTGTGGGGCCCTTCTCTCCGCTGGGGCCTGAAATCTGGCCAGAGGAGACACCGAGAACCAGGGCTGGCCCCTGGTCACGGCCAGCAGCCCCTCCGGAAGCCAGCCCTGCAGCCTCACCCCTATTGGTCAAGCTCCCCAGCCAGACTGGGGCCCCTTCCCCAGCAGCCTTGTCTCCACCAGGAGCCCCTTGCCGCCCCACCCCCATCAGGTTTCTGGAGTGGCCTGTGCCCTGCGTCTACCTCCCTTCCTTTGCTTCTCCCACATCACCCTCCACACGTCCTAGACTGGCAGAACCCCTCCTCTCCCCTCCCCTTCCCTCCCTCCAAACCCCTGGCCTGGAAAGTTTGATCAAGAAGAGTCAGGCTGGGCCAGAAAGCTCAGGCCTAATTTGTGAATGAAACAGCTCTGGATCCCCATGCCAGGGCCTTGCCCACCCCGACCTGCCTCAGGCCAGCCCCTGCCTTGGCCACGCACAAACCCTTCCCAGCCCCAGCTACTCTGGCTTTCCTGGGTCTCCTTGGCCACTCTTGCCCATGGGGGTCCCCCAGGCAGCAGGCGGCACAGGGGTTGGAAGGCTGGGAAGCCTGGATGGCCTGTCTACCAGGGGCTGAGGAGAGCCCTGGCTCCTGGGGGAGGCCCAGAGTGGAGTCAGCACAGCTGGGCAGACCCAGGAGGTGCTCCCCTCCGCAATGCTCCCTTCTCCCCTCCTCTCTCTGGAGCTCCCCCCGCCACTCCTCCTTCCAGGGCCCCCTCTTCCCCTCCTTCCAGAGCTGCTCCAAGGCAGCCGGGTGAAAACCTGCTCCCAAGCCAGGCTGAACTTTTGGCCCAAAGCCCATTGACAGAAAGCAGGGCCCCAGCGGAGGGCACCCAGGCAGTGGCTCAGGGAGGAGGGGGTTTCTCCTGAAGCCTTCAGTTCTTCCCCAAGAGTAGAGGGGGCGTGGTGCGCAGAGCCCTGTGCCTGTGGGCCGGAGGGGGGGGACAGAGAGGGACTGACGCCACCCTCTTCCTTCTACAGACAAGCTGCTCCTCCAGCCCCCCCCCTTACATAAACATGTCTCTGCCTCCAGGCGCCTCAGCTCCCGGGCACTGGCCCCGAGAGAAGTTACCCCAGGCTCTGGGAAGCGCAGCCAGCTTCTGGGGGAGACAGGGGCAGCCGCCCTGCCTGGGCCTGACCGTGCCCCGGTGCTCACAGCGTCCTGGCCGCCAACAGTGCTACACACAAGCCTGGCGCCATAGGGGCGACAGGTGCGCTGAGAAGAGTCGGGTGTCCAGTCTGCCCGCCACCAGCCATCCCACTCGGCCCACGCTGCAGGGCTTCCCGCAAGGGCTGCTTCGCTGCCAGCCCCAGGCTCTGCGGACCTGCAGGGGCTCCTTCCCCAGGGTCCCTCACCCAGCTAGGGCCCTCTCAGCCTATAAGGCTCCCCTCTGGCATCACCTACCCCAGAAGCCCCCCAGGACGCCGCGCCAGGTGCTTGTACCTCCTCCCGCGGTGCGCTGCGGACCGCCCTGTGTTGGGACAGGGGTGTCTGTCCCCAGGGCCAGGCCATTAACTTTAGTTTCAGGGGGGACTGTGGCAGACATTTCCAACGCCCAGCGCTTAACCCGGCTGGGCACAGGATGCCCAAATCTGGCATCGCGGCGGAGAAACAAATCATGCGGCAGGAGCACGTGGGAGGCGCCCAGGGCTGCATAGGCGCTAGCAAGGGACTGGTGGGGGGGGCTCGAGCGCTTTCCGGGGCATCTTAGGCTGGAGGCACCAGAAAAGGGGCCGGACTGTGACCAAGGAGCTCTAGGGGCGGGTCCCTCCTGGGGGAGTGGCAGCGCAATCGTGTGGCCGGGCGTTGGCCCCAGGTTGTCTCGTTGGGGCCCCCAGAACCCTCTTTCCAGAAACCACAGCCCTGCTGCCACCGTCCCTCGGGGTCGCTAGCGCTGGGCTGTCTGGCGGGTCTCCTGGAGGCTCGCAACGGAGCCCTCAGGGCTGCTGGGAGGAGAGCCCTGGTTCAGGGCTTACGTCCCGCTGTCGGGGGCACGACCTCTCCCGCCCCGGGCCTGGGGAACCCTAACCGGCCTCGGCCGCCCGTCCCCACCGCGCACGGTCCCCTCAGACTCCCCGGTGCCCACTCCGCCCGCGCCTCCCGCGCTATTGAGATGCAAATCTTTGCCGATTGTGGCCGAGCGCGGCGGCCGTCGGGGCCGGATCCTTCCGCAGTCCGGAGCCAAACTTTTTGCCGCTGAAAACTTTCGAACAAGAAGTAGTCCCTAGGGCTGGCCCCGGCGCCCCGTCGCCCCGCCACGGCCTCCAGCACCGGGAGACCGGGGTTCCGGACGCGCGCCCAGCCCGAGCAGACGCGGGCGGGCGGCGCGCGCGCAGGGGCGAGGCCAGCAAGGGCGAGGGGTGCGGAGGGATCGGCGGGGCGGGCCCGGGGGGCGGGGCCGGCGGGCGGGGGCGGGGCGCACGGCGGCCCGCGCCTCACTAGTGCCTCGGCCGCGGGAGGGAGCGCAGGGGCGCGGGGCGCGGGCGCGGGCGCGAGCGCAGCGGAGGAACGAGCGGGGGAACGAGCGGGGGCACGAGCCGGGCCCGGAGGCCGCGAGGGTCCCAGCGCCGCCCGCCCGCCGAGAAGCCGGGAGCAGTCGCGGGCCGCCGCCGCCGCTCGTGGGACCGTCCGGCGCGCGCCCGTGCGCCCGAGCCCCGCCGTCCCGGCGCAGGAGGCCGCCCCCGGCGCAGCGGGCAGCGGGCGGGCAGGCATGCCGCCGCTCCCGGCGCCCCTGCTCTGCCTGGCGCTGCTGCCCGCGCTCGCCGCACGAGGTAGGCGCCCGCCCGCGAGCCCGCAACTTCCCGCGCCCTCCGGAAACTTTGGCGGCGCCCTGCGCGCGCGCCCCGGGCGGCTGGGAGCGGGCGGCCAGCGCGGGGAGGGGGAACCCGGAGACCCGGGGCGCGGGGAGAAGGACCGAGACTCCCCCGCGCCGCCTGCCCGACCGGGGTGGACCCGCGCCGCCCGCACCTGGAGCCGGGTCTGAAGCCGGGTGGGGCGCTGGGGGCCCCCGGGGCCCCGGGAGGCCCAGCCCTGGGCTCGCCCTCCGTCAGCCACGCGTGGGGCTTGCCGCCGGGGCAGGCGGGCGAGCTGCCTACTGCTTTTCGATTTGAATCGAGTCGGTTTTGGTTTCCTGTTGCTTTGGGGGCCAGTATCTTTTCCCTCGCCGCTGGCCCGCGCCGCGGGCGGATGTTGGGGCGCGGAGCGTGGGGTCCCGGCCGTCGCGCTGCCTTTACGGAGCTGTGCGGCGCGGCCAGGCTGCCGGGCGTGGTGGGCAGCGGGGCGCCAGGCGGACCGGCCTCCTCCCCATTCAGGACAGTTGGCGAAGGGCCGGGCGAGGGGCGCGGACCCGGGGGTCTCCTTCCCACGCGCGATCGCTGCCCCCAGCCAGGCCCCCAGGCGGTCTGGCCGGGGCGGGGGCCGGGGGTGGCGCGGGGGTGCGGAACCCCCAGCTCGAGCTGGTGGGACTTTGACTTTGCGGAGTTGGAGTTTGGAAACCCTGCGAGGGTGAAGGGGGACGTGGAGGAGGCGCGCGTGTCCGTCTCCACTTCACGTCGAGGGACCCAGTGGTGATTAATTCCTCTCTGGCCCCTAAAAGTTGGAGGGGAGACTTAGCGTCCCCCTCCAGACGGTGGGGTCCCAAGTCACATCCGTCCCCACCCCCAAGAGGCTTAATTTACACAGCGCTGGAGAGATGGGGAGGCAGCGACTGGCTTAATCCCTTCTGGGGAAAGGGGTGGAATTCCTTCCAAACGGGTGTCTTCATCGTTCCCCTCCTATGGGTGAAGCTGAAGATGCCCGCCCCCCAGGGGCAGGTATTGGGTGTCCTAGAGGCGGGGCCAGGTCCCCGAGGTGTAGCCCGGTGCCCCAGGAGGCGGCCCTGGTGACAATGGGCTGCTCTGATTCCTAGGCGGGCGGGGCATCAAGCCTCGCAGCTGTCGCCTTTTCCCACGAGCTGGGGGTGGGGGGCAGTGTGGCCACCCCCCCCAGCACCGCCCCTCACAGAACATGTTTGAACAGCAAGACAGTCCTGGTGGCTGGATAGGGGCCCAGCCCCTCTGGGCTCCCCGCTGAAGCCCCATTGAAGAGGGGTCGGGGGTGCTTGGGAGAGTGGCCCAGGGTCATGTCAGATTTCTTCACTGTTGTCAAGATGGCATTTCAGGCCACCCTGTCCACTTTGAGCGTGACCTGCCCACCTGCCACCCAGCCAGCCTGTTGCCTTTCCTCCCCATTTCTGACCACGGAACTCTGGGCAGAGTGTTGAAGCCCCTTGGGGTTCACATTTGGGAGTTTCCGAGGTCCCCTGCCCCCAGCAAGTCCATGACGATGCAGAACCTTGTAGGTAGAGGGGTGGCTATGCCGCTTGGGGGGGCCCTTCCCTGGGCTCAGGGCCCTCCCACCACCCAGGCTGACCTATCGTCTTGCCCCTTCCCAGGTCTGCGATGTTCCCAGCCCAGTGAGAGCTGCCTGAATGGCGGGAAGTGTGAAGTGTTCCCCAATGGCACCGAGGCCTGTGTGTGAGTACGCACCCCTGCGCCCCTGTGGGGACCTGTTGCTTTTGTTGGGAGCAGAGCCCCTGCCTTGTGCATCAGGGGCCAGCGGGGACAGAACACTAGGCCATTGTCTTGTGGAGATGGCCCAGAAGGCTGGGCGCGGTCACGTGCTACTTTTATTGGACAAAGTCTGGCAATTACTTAATCACCAGCAATTACACTGTGTGTGTGGAGCTGGTCCGGCTGCTGGAGGTTCGAGCACGCCTTTGTGGGCCACCTTGGACTCCTGGGGTGTGCTAGGTGGGAATTCTGGGCACCCCATTTCTCCCTAAAGTCCCTGAGAAACAAGTGACCCGCCGGGGAGGCTGTGGGCCTTCAGCGAGGCTGGGTCTCTGGGGGGTGCCTCCTCCTCCTCCTCTGGGCAGGGCCTCTGAGCCAGAAATGGGCTGGTTCAAAGCCAGACCCGCCCCTCTGGGCCTTCCCGGCTCCCCCTCTCTGACCTCCGGGGAGGTTGGGGAGCTCATTCCCCAGGTTGGGGGGGGTGCGCGTGCCTGCCGGGGGGCTCGGGTTCTGTCCTGGCATCTGTAGCTCCAACCTCCCCCCCCCCGCCTCCCCCCCCCCCCCCCCCCCCCCCCCCCCCCCCGCCGCACCAACCGGCCCATCGCCCCGCCCATCGGCTGCCAGGCCTTGGTCCCCGAAGCTGGGGCAGGAATGTGTGTTGTGGGGTGTGTACCTGCGGCTCGCCCCGATTGGGAAGGGGACTCCTGGTTCAGTCCCGCACCCCGCCTGCCCGTGTGCACCGGCCACAGAGGAGTGTTTCTGTTGTGCCGGTGGCCTTGACTTGGTGAGGTGGGAGCCCAAGGTGGCAGTTGGTGGCTGGAGGAAGGGCCCCTCCTCCCCTGGGGTGGGGGGCAGGGGCACAAGGGAAGCAGGGGTTCCCCAGCCGGTCCGGGTCCTCCGTCCTCCTCGGGCGAGCCGCATTCCCACTGCTAAGGGCCCCTTCCCTTGACAACCCTTGGCCCGTGGGCAAGCAGCCCCTCCTTCCCCTGCCCCCAGCCTCCCCGGGCTGAAGCCAATTAAGCAGGTCTGTGAGCAGTTTAATAGACAAAGAGGATTGTGTCTTTGTTGGATGCTAATGAATGCACACTTTTTTTTTTTTTTTGGTTTTTTTGGGTCCTTTTTCTTCTCCTGCAGAAGCCTCACCAACGCTTGATGCCCTAAATCTTGTTTCCTTTCATTCAGAGACCGACAGCTGGGATTCAGGGGAAGCGCGGGGGCTATTGTCGGGAGGCGGATTAATGCCGTGTGATTAATTATGCGTGGCTTCCCAGAATGCATGACTCCCGACTCCCTTCCCGCCGGCCGCGCTCTGGCAGCGCTCACCCATGGGGCGTGGGGGGGGGTCCCTGCGCGTCTGCAGAGGCTCTGGGAAGGCAGGAGGGGCGCTGTGCTGGGGAAGGTGGGAGCCATCTTTCATCAGCGCCACCAAGGAGCAGGGACAGCCCAGCCCAGGAGCCACTGGGGTCTCCCTGGGCTGGAGCCGGGGCCACAAGGGGGCTGCCTTGGGATGTGGCCCCCTCCTGTCCATTGGGGTAAGACCCTTCCAGGGCACAGAGCGACAGTGCAGCGTGCCCTCCCGTCCCTCCGTCCCAGCACCCTGCCAGCCCGAGCCCGGCCACTGAGGGCTGGGGTGGTGGGCTTGGCTTCTCCCTGGGGCCTGAGGCCCCCTCCTCCTTGGCGGGAAGCCTGCCTCGGTCTGGCCTGGCCTGGCGCTCAGCCGAGCTCGGCCCACAGAGACCCCATTGTGCACACCCCACAGATCCACTTGGAAGACGGAACGGAAGCCCTGTCCTCAGAGGCCCTACCTCTGGGTCGCCCCGTGATGGAGATTGGGGAGCAGGGATGGGGTGCCAGCCAGGCCCAGCTGTGGAGAGGCCCAGGTCTGGACTCGGGATGCCGCTCGGGGACGTAATGGCCACTCCTGTGGTGGGCCCTGGCTCCCTCTGTGCCGGGGGCCGGTGCCTTCTGCTGCGACCTGTTCCCCTTGAGGCCCCGGAAAGTCTGCTAGGGTGGGAAGCTGAGCGGGGAAGGCACTTTCTTTCCCCCTAGGTGTGAGGGCGGAGGCCCCTGGTGCCAAGCTAGGTAGGAATTCCGACTCTGTAGCATTCGTCCTGGGCTCTCTCTCAGAAGGTCCTTGACCTCTCTGGGTCGGCTTGCTGGCTCCCCCGTGGAGACCGTAGTGTCCCAGTGCCGGGCACGGTAGTACCTGGTGAGTCATATGTTTCCATCCGAAAGAGAAGAAACCTTCCCCGGAGCCCCACTAGTCAGGTGTCTGTAGGGCTCAGGGTTGGGAAAGAGGTTTTTGTTCGTGTGAAAGCCTTCCCAGGACCGGCACCGGGACTGGTGGGCCGGTGGCTGCCGGGGACAGGCCGTGGGGCCTGTCCCTGTGGGCTGAGCACCAGGCCCAGGGCAGTCAGTGCCGGGGGCGGGGGACACTCACGAGGGCTCCCCCTCTTTTCTTTTGTTTGGAGGAGGGAGAAGGCCCAGGGGATTGTTGTCCACTGGGGTGAGCATGCATCCTCTGTCTGATAGCCTTACGGTGGGGGGCTGCCCCGGCCTGGGTGGGGAGCTGAGGCCCCAGGATCGCTAAGCTGCCCCCCCACCCGTGAGAAAGTCTGCTCCCCGGGTCGCCGCCCAGGTGATCGCAGAAACAGGCTGAGCCATCGCGCTTGGAGCACCTGGGAGGGAAGTCCAGTGGGCTGGCGGCTGGGGGCTCAGCCCCGGGACCAGCCCGTGTTTGAGGCTGGCTCGGCCTCCCACCAGCTCTGTGACCCCGGGTCGCCGGGTCACCTGAGCTCAGACCCACGACTGATCTCTCCGCGGCGTGAAGATTGTGTAAGAACTGCCGGCCAAGTGTCGGGTCCCCCGCTTCTCCCTTTGAGCTGACCGGGCGGGTTTCAGGATCCTCGTTCTCCAGCGTCTGGGCGGCCCACCAGTCCCTTTGGAGGCCGCAGAAGGCGCCGCCCGGGGAGGGGCTCCCCGGAGCTGGCGGTTTTGTTGCTGCCACTGGCTCGCACCCCCCAGTCCCCTTGCTCTCCCCCAAGATGCTTCTGAGCACCTGCTGGGTGCTGCCGGAGGTGCTGGCTGGCGGGCCCGGGGCCGACACAGCCCGGGCCCTTGTGGCGGTGATGTGGTGACTTTCCCGGCAACACCACGTGGGCGTGACGTGTCGGGGGAGGTGAGCGTGGTGGGCGGGGCAGCCTGATCCGGGGCTGACATGGCCCCAGCCTGTGACACCATGTGGTTTGGGCACGGGGCGGGCGGGGTGGGGGGTGCCCTGCCCGGATGGCCGAGCACAAAGTGGCGCCTGGCCCTGCCCCTCTCTCTCTCCAAGCCTGTGTCCTAGCCGGCCGGCCTGTCGCACCGCATGGTCCCCAGTCTCCCTGGCTGCTCTCCGAGGAAGCAGGGCCCGAGGGACAACTTCCCTTTACCAGAGGAGGTTGGGAGGCTTGGGCGGGGGAAATGACGGGGCCTGGCTTCAGAGGGACTGTTCCGTCAGCTCCTGTCACCTGGTCTGGCGGTTTCCACTGAGTCACCTGGGAGCCTTGGGCAAGGCTGGGGGAGGGACAGCCTGACTCCCCAGGCCACCGTGGGGCTTCCTCTGTTTCTGCGGCATCTGGGACCCAGGACGGGGTTAGACACACACGGGCGAGACACGTAGGGTGAACCAGACCGGCCTCCCTTGCTTCCCGGCTCGGTGTGGAGACCTCAAGGAACCCGCCTTCTTTTGAAGGAAGACGCCTCCTGGGGCCAGGCCCTGCCCCTGCACCGTGGCTAACGTTTTTCCCGTTGCAAGAAATACATATTTTTTTTTTTTGAAAAAGAAAGGAAACTGTGCCCTTTGCAGGAAGAGGGTGGGTTCGGGTCAGCTGTGGATGGAGGAGACGCTCTTCAGGATGGTGGGCGGTGCAGCTCGGGGCTGGGACCCCCAGCAGCTGGCAGCAGGGGAGGGGCCCACGGGACCCCACAGGAGCCAGCGACGGCCCCCCGCTGCGCTCACCGTGCCTTCCACGGGCAGCCGGGGCCACGCCGGGCCGAGGGGTGCACCGTCCCGGAGTGGGGAGGGCACCTTTCCTGTTTCGCGTCTTGTCTAGAAATAGTGGGAGGATGTGGCTTGCAGACCTGGTCGAGCGTCTGGATTGCTTTCCTCAACAACGTAGCAGGAGGACGACCGCGCACAGATGGTCGCCTCGACCGGCCCCTGAAGGCCCTGGCAGTCCCGTTTCTTGGTGGCTCACACCCCTCCAGGTGCTGGCCACCGCCCACTGGTGCTGGCCAGCGCTGCTTGTCTTTTTTTTTTAAGCCAGTTTACAGGTGGGAACAACTGAGGCGGTGAGGGGAAGGGCTGGGCTGGGCCGGGGCTGGGCTCTGCCTGCGGGGACCGTGGGGCCGGCATGTCTGTGGGTCCTGAGGCTCCCCGGGACGGCCGGGGCTTAGCTGGCTCTGGTGGGCTGTGTGGGCGCCCCACCGTGTCCTGCCGTGCACCGTCTAGAAGATGGCGGGACCCCCTTCAGACACACATCGCCTCCCTAGGACTGTTTCCCCCTCTGTATGTGACGGCGTTCCCCTCCGCGGCATCCCAGCAGGACCCTGGGACGGGCCCGTAAACGCCCGGTCGGGGTTAGGGGTGCCTGGCAGTGAGGCAGGGCTGGGCGGGAGGCAGGTTCTGTGAGTCTGGGCCCCGCTCTAGGCTCCGGTGTTCCTCGCAGATGCCCGCCCCCCCCCGCCCTGGGCTGGGGAGGGCGCGGTGAAGCACGGGTGTTCTGGTGGAGGGCGGACGTGCGAGGAAGGCCCTTTTCGGGACTAGCCCGGGCCCCAGGGTGTCTTCTCAGACTGGGCCCCACCCCCCACGCAGGACAGAGCGGCCGACAGGTGGGTTGGGGCTGCATAGACGCGTGTTAGGGGTCGGTCACTGGCATCATGAGTCTTGCTGTTTTCACCACTCGGAGCGCACCATCGGGCACC
The DNA here is from genome assembly GCF_922984935.1 of Meles meles. Classification (NCBI taxonomy): domain Eukaryota; kingdom Metazoa; phylum Chordata; class Mammalia; order Carnivora; family Mustelidae; genus Meles; species Meles meles. Next base: position 1,184,174 of record NC_060076.1, read on the forward strand.
TACCGCGTCCCTAAGGCTGGCCCGCACCCGTGCCATCCGGCCTGGGGCCTGCCGTCTGTCCACAGGCCAGCCCTGCGGCACCGTGTCCCTCCCCAACCCCGCAAGGCCTGCGTCCACCTTGCCCGCCTCCAGCACCTACTAAGCGCTCAGTAGAAACCCTCCGCCCACCGCAGCCCTGCAGCACCAGGCCGCGGGCCCCAGCTCCACAGCTCCGTGAGCTCCTCTCTAGACCAGCCCCCAGCCCTGGCCAGCCCTAATCTGCTTTCCGCCCCCGATCTGCCTGTCCTGGACGTGTCACTCGAGCACAGTCCCACGACATGGCTGCTTCTGGGCAGTGTCTCTCTGTGGGGCCCACCTGCCCTGGACCCCGCCGCATCTCTGAGACGTCAGGGATGGGCTGGCACTGGGCATCAGCATCCAGGTCCTGTGGTCTCAGGCTGAAGTACAGAGGAGATGGGGGTTGGAAGGCTTCCCGGAGGAACTGGCCCTCGTCTCTGGGCCCGGGTGGCCGGCCTGCAGTCCCGGTGACCCTAGGCGTGTGGCTTGGCATGTCCCCAGGGGAGTCACCCGGGAAGGCCGGACATGCCTGCGGCCCTGGCCCGCTCAGGCTCCAGGTCCACGCTGGACCCTGCTCTCACTGGCCGCCGAGCATCAGCCTGCCCCGAGCAGCTCGCAGGGCTGTGGTGGGAGGAGGGTCTTACGGAGCGCATAGTAGGTGCTGGGGCAGGCGAGGCCGACGCAGGCTGTGCTGTGTGGGAGAGGAGAGGCGGTGCGGCAGGACACACGGCAGGACAGAAGCAGGCCCCGGGAGCGGGGTGTGGTCATCGCCCGCCGGCCTTTCTGGACTCGCAGGATGGGCTCAGAGTTACCGGGTGTGGCCCCGTGGGAGACAGACGGGGCTGGGGCCCGGCCCCTCGCGCTTAGATGCAGACGGGGTCCCTGCGGGCTGCCTTCCGGGCTAAGGCCGGCTCCGTGTCTCCCCCAGGGCAGCACCGTGGCCCCTCCTGGTCAGGGTCCCTCCCGGTCAGGCACACTTGGGCGCGCTGGCACCCGGGCTCACTGCTGTCGGTGGGGGCACGGCTTTCTCGGCTTCTCTGAGACCCGTGGGATTCTGGGGCAGAAACTCTCCCCCGCAGTGTTTCGCCAAGTGGTGCAATGCCCCACCCTGCACCCCCTGCTCCTGGGGGGTAGCATTCCGGCGGGGGGGGGGGGACCAGCGTGTCAGGTCATTAGCGCTTTCAGGTGAATTACTTTGCTTAAGCCCCTGCTCCCTGGCTTCCCCCTGACGCTTCTTTGAGTGGGTCTGGACCCCTCGGTCTCCCGCCCCCACAGCCATTTGTTGTCCTGTGGGTCTTAAGCTCTCCTGGGCGGGGGGGAGGGGGGGCTTTCTCTGGAGGTCACCCCTGCGCCTCCCTGCCCTGCCCCCAAGCAAATGAAGGCCGCTCTCTGGGGGGCACAGCTTCCAGGAGGAAGGGCCTGGGGTCCCGTTCTCACAGTGGGCCTTGGTGGGGAGGTGTGCACTGGGGAGCCTGGCCTCGGACCCCACACGTGCAGTTTCCAAACCCAAGCATCCCCCGGACACAGTGGCCAGCCCCCCGCCGGGTCTCGGTCTGGGACGCCCCACACGGTCCTGGCCCGGCCGTGGCTTTGGACCCTTCACCCCGAGAGCTCGGCCTGCCGAGGTGGGGACCCTTGCTCGCTCCCCGGGCCACCCCCATGCTCAGGCTGCTCAGAGATGTGGGCGGGGGGTGCTGAGATGCTCGCGGGAGAAGTGGCCACATTCTGGCGTCCGTGCGGGTTGGGCTGGGACCCATCCTGGCCACATGCTAACGAGCGGGTGAGGATTTGCCCGCAGCTGTCTGAGCTCACCCCTCAGCGGGCCGGCTGTCCGCCGTGTGCTCTCGAGGGCTGCAGTTGGTTCCATTAAGCCGGGTAAGCGGCGCCCTCGTCACTGTTGACGCTGTTCATTTGCTGAGCAAATCGCTCCCCCGTGGGGGAGCTGAGGCTTCGGGGAGCTGGGCGGGTGGTCACGGCCGTCCCGCCGTCGCAGCAGTGGGCCCCGGAGGCTGGGGTTTGAGAGGTGGCCCCAGAACATCTGAGACACCCCCACCCCAAGACTTCTTGAACCCACGCGGGGTCATGCAACAGGATAGGAGGATGCCGTGGTGGCCCTTGGGCCCTCGGCTGCTCCTTTCCCTGGGGACACTTCCAGGCCCGGGCGGTCGCCTGGCTGCTGGCCTTCTGCTTTCTTCACCCCACGGTCGTGGCCTGGCCTGGGTCATAGCTGAGCCACAGGCATCTGCCCAGGGGACCAGAACCGAGGACCCAGCCAGACCCGCGGTTGACCCTCCGCCGACCGGCCTGGGTCACAGAGCCTGCTCAGTGCGCCTGCTCTGGTAGGGTGTCCCCTTCCGGGACAGGAAGCTGCCAGGAGGAAGGAGCCCGGCCAGTCTGCGGGGGACAGGCAGGGGGAGAGGGGGGCAGCCACTGCAGCAGGGCGGGAGGGGGGTGGGCGGGGAGAGCGGCAGCTGGCAGCCTCTGGAAAGGTCTGTCCAGGCCTGCGCAGCAGGGCCCTGCGTGGGGCTGGGGACCTGCCTCCCACCATTTCCTCTGTGTCGGTTGTTGGTGAGCGGAAACTGCACAGTTACTGGAAATGAGAGGTTTGGGGAAGAAGCCAGAGTTTTGAGTGTGTGTGTTTTTCCCCCGAAGCTTTTCAGTAAGAGCGACGCTGAGCTCAGCCCGGGCTGTGGGGAGGGTCCTGCCGCACGTCCGCCCGCCCCTCAGAGCCTCTGTATCCCCTCCCTCCAGGGCCTGGGCCAGGTGACTACCTCTGCGCCTTCCGGGCCAACCTGTCCGCCTGGCTGGTCCCGGCTCCCATGGGGCGGCCTACGGGGCGGGGCGGCCCCCTCCCTGCTTCCCCTCCCCCGGGTCAGAGTGAGGGCGGCCTCGGCCCTGTCTGCCCAAGAGCCTGGCAGGCCAGGCCGTGTGTCCCGGCATCCACATGTGGCCGGGGTTCAGCACGTGGTGGCCTGGTCCCCTGGTGCTCGGCAGGCACTGTGCTCTGCTCCCGAGCCCGGGCCAGTGCTGGGGGTGGGCACACAGTGGGAAGTTGAGGCCAGAGGCTGCTGGGCGACTCGAGGTTCTGGAAGGAGGGGCAGTCCAAGCCAGTTGCCCTGAGCAGGGCTTTCCCTCGTTTTAGCACGCTGCTCCCGCAGAGCTGGGGTGGCGTTTCCACCAGCAACACAGGCCGTGGAATGTGCTCCCCCCCTGCCCCCCGCCGGGCTGTGTGGCCTTGGGCTGCCCACTGACCTCTCTGAGCTCCTTTCCCTTGGGGAGGATGGGGACCAGGCACCTCGAGCCGGGTGAGGCGTCCCGCAGAGCTCCTGGCCGGCAGGTGCGGCCCTTACGGCCTATCTGGGGTGGTTCCAAGTCAGTGTCCCCTTTCGGTCTGTCTGGGTTCACACGTGGCTCTAACATGGTCGGTCCCTGACAACAGGTTGGGTGAGTTCTTCTCCGCACCAGAGCCCTCCCCTCATGCTCCGAGGCCTCGTCCAGAAAGTTCTCCTGGACAGGCCCCACCCGGGCACTTGGGCCGAGCTCATGCGAGGGCAGAGGGTCAAGCACAGCCGGAGAACCGCCTGCTTTCCCTGCAGGGAAAAGCCCTCCCGAGGCGGTGGACCCACGGCCTGTCTCGGAACAGCCGGTGTCCCCAGAGGGTGGCAGTGCAGGCCCCCTTCACCTCCTCGACCCGGGCCTGGCCTCTGTCTTCTGGCATTTGCTGCGTCCCAGGGCGCCTCGGAGGCCGTGCGGGGCCTGGGGTGACAGCCAGGGCTACACAGCCAGGTAGGCAAGCCTGGGGGGGAGGGCGCGTGGGGCCTGGTCTCGGGGTGGGGGTGCTCAGTGGGCATGAGAGGGCAGCGGAGGCCAGAGAGAAAGGGCTGGTGAGTGACGCAGGACAGGAGTGACCTCTGGGACCACCACGGACCGTATTCCTGTGCTGCGGCCGGGCCGGAGGGAGCCCGCAGGTGGCCCTGCCAGGTCCCCGCAAGCAGGGTGGTCCTGCCGTGTGCAGCAGGGAGCAGGCTGGCTGTGAGCTCCGGCCCTCTCACGCCAGCGCCTATGGCTAGGAAAGCCCTCAGCCCCGTGGAGGAGGAAGACTGGCCCTCCCGCTGGACGAGGGCTGCAGGGGAGCCGGGCCCAGAGACGGTCCCCCGCCAGCCGGCTGGGAGGCTTCCTGATTCCCAGCCCCCACCCCCACCCCGGGTTTTGTGTTTCAGCGGAGCTGGGGGTAGGAATGCATTGTCTGCTGCGTCCCTCTGGGACTGGGGTGGTCAGGTGAGAAACCCAGGCCTCCTGGGCGGGGTGTGTGGGTATAGGGAACACACATCCTCCCGCTGGACCCGTAGCCGCCCCCTGGCAGGACTGGGGGGCGGCCTGGCTCTGATGGCCCCTGGGGGACTGGCTGCTGGTTAAGAGCTGCGTTCAAGTCCAGCTGGTGCAGCGAGCCTGGGCCCCGGTTTCCTCATCTGTGAAATGGGCCCAGTATGTGCCTGCAGGGCCGGCGTGGGAGCCCGGGGAGGGGAAGCCGGTGGGGTCTCAGCGCAGGTTCTGCTTCATCTTTCTGGAAGCCGCGTGAGAGGGTCCTTGGATACTCGGCAGACTCTGGAAAGAAGCTCAAGTGCCCCTGGGGTCCACCCTGGCCGGCCGGGGGTCGGGGGGGGTCACTGTGCAGGCTTCTCCTCTCCCCACGTCTCCTGAGATGGCAAGTGCTCCTGGGAGCGGAGGCAGGAAGTTGCCAGAGTCATTTCTGGCTTTGGCGGGAGCTCAATCTGCGGTTGCTGACTTCATTAATCGAGTTTTGGATTAAGCCCTCCCTATGGCCTTGTGTGCCTGTCGATTCCTTCATTGCTTCCGAGCGATTGGGGGTGTGGGTCTGCGCTCCGCCCTGCTTGGGAGCAGAGGCCCCTGCCTTTGTGGGGGGCAGTGGGCCTTTGGGAGAGCCCAGGAGAGGTCACACCTGCCACCCTTATCTCCAGTTTGGGCTCTGTCTTTTGGTGGACCAGGAGGAGGGCAAGGATTCTCTGAGTGGGGGTGGGCAGCCCTTTCCTCACACGCCTCATGTCCACGGGGCTTTCTTGTGACCCTGGGGGACCCTGTTCTTGCTGGCTGTGCCAACCGGCCGTCCTCCCCACCCCATAGGTGGGCCTGGTTTGCCTCTGTCCCCAGCTGCTGGGCCATCTCAGGAAGCTTCCCGGCTCCCCCTCTGGCTCCTGCACCGGCCTTTTCCTCCCTCCAGACCACGGGCCACTTCCCACGCCGAGGGTGGGGCAGCCCTGAGTGACATGGGGACAATGAGCCACTAGGGCATTGTTTTCCCTGCAGTGGGAAAGGTGACTTCCCAGGAGAACAGGTCCCTCCCCCACACGAAGGGCTTCCCCCAGAGCCGGGAAGGAAGCCGGCTCTTTCCTCTTCCCCGCATATTTTAGACCTTCCAGAGATGCGACCTGGGGAAGAGATTCAAGACAAAGAGCTGGCTGGACTGTCGGCCGCTGTTGGGCCCGGAAGCCTGGGCCCTGGGTCAGTTCTTACATCTCCAGTGGGGGGGGTGCTCTCCCAGAGCTGAGCTGTCCTGGCCGTTCCCAGTGGGAAAGGACGCCAGGTCCCCAGATGGGCCACCGTTGGGGGAGGCCCACAGAGGTCGCCGAGCTCCCCGCCCAGCCTGTGGTCATCACGTCATCACTCGGCTGTTGCCTCCCGTAAGACAGGTGGCCCCTGCTGGGATACGGGGGGGGACTTAGAGTGGCCCTGCCCAAGGGAGGGGCCAAGGTCCTAGGACTCCCCACTCCCCCCGCCAAGCCTTGAACAGAGAAAGACTTGAGCTCATTGACCCCACTACTCATGGCTGTAGCTCTGGGGACCTCGGGTCTGAGGTCTTTCTGACCTGCCCTCGGTCTACCCCTGTAGCGAAGGAAGTCCACAGGTGGCCCCGTTTGGGTGGGCTGGGACACGGGGGTGCTCTTCTCCCCAGGCCAGGGGTCTCCGCCACTCCCGGCCCAGCTGCCCAGGGGTGGGCGGTCCCTAGTTTTATGTCTGGCATTGGTGGTTTGGCTGGAAGCTGGTGGTCCTTTGTGAACAGCATAGGATTGGGTTGTGGGAGGAGCAGCAGACAGCCAGGCTCCCCCGGCCCTGGTCAGCAGTGGGAATCAGTGATGCTGACTTGGTTGACCGGTACACAGCAGGAGCCCGAGGGCCCCCGAACTGCTTCCTGGGCAGAAGACTCGTGGAGGGCCAGCAGGGGTGTTGTGGGGAGGGGGCTTCTAGGCAGGCAGTCCGCTGCAGGCTGGGCGGGGGCCGTGTGGGGGGCGGGCAGCTTGGGGGCCGGGGTGGTGAGGAGGGAACCTCCTTGTTCTGCTCCCCAGTAACTGATCCTGTGGCCACGGGGCATGGGTCCTGCCGCTGGTGGTGGCAAGATGGGCGGTTCTGCGGGGCCGCGTGGACTTGGTTGAGGAGGGACGCTGATCGCATCCCGGTGGCTCTCCGTAGCAGGGAGCCCTGGCCGCAGGCTACTCGGTGGGCTGGGCGCGCGCTCCTTCCCTGCGATGGGAGGCATGGGCCTTGCTCCCCTGTGGGGTGCCCCCCCCGAGTCCTGCACCAGAGTTTGTCCCGGTCCCGGCAGGGTCGGTCGCCCCAGGAGGGCACATCCTTGCGTCCCCACAACTCTCCATAAACACGCAGAGCTCGCTGGGTCCATCCGTGTGTTCCCAGAGACGCGGTGACTCACGCAGAAACCAAATGCAGTGCTGGCGAGCGTGAGTCCCCTCCGCCCAATGGTGAGGTCGCGGGACGACAGGCACGAGGGCCCTCTGAGCACGTGCAGTCCATTGAGCTTCCCCCGACTCCACTGCCCTCGGGAAACTGAGGCCCAGGCAGAGTGGGACGGAGAGCCCCTCCCGCACCCCCAGGAAGCAGCTCTCCTGGGGTATCGGGTTCCTCCAGCGGGGACAGAGGGAGGGGTACCCCATCGCTGCCCCCGGCCCCCAGCTGGCTGGGGTGCAGGCCCCGTGCTTCCCTCTGGACCACAAACTCCTTGAGGGCAGAGCCGAGCCCAGCTCTCCTCACCCCTCCCTTCCTCTCTTGTCTCCTAGTTTGGGGCGGAGGGAGCTGTCACCGGTCCCCTGGGGGTGGCAGATGGCTGCTTAGCTTAGAAAGGAAAACAGCACAATTTAGAATTAGTCCCGGGTGAAAGGTCACAGCAACATCTGACTCCAGATGCTTTCTGGAGTCGCATTTCTATGGAGTGCGGGTGGGGGGGGAGGGCAGGGGCGAGTGGGTGGAAATACTGAGGTGGGAACAAAGCCCCCAGGGCTGGGGACAGCAGGCCCTGCGGCCATTTGGCCGTCCTCCTCCGTGGGCCAGGGTGTCTGCCGGAAGCCTGGCCTATCTCGGCCCGTCTCGGCCCCTCTGCGGCCAGCGTGGGTCGGCTGACGGGCGGGCGGCGGCGCAGAGGACGGGAGAAAGGGCAGGTGGGGGGCAGATGCTGGGTGGCCTCCTGGAGGGAGCCTCTGTCCCTGTCCGGTCGGCAGGGGGCTCCCCACCCTTCCCGGACAGGAGGGTATGCCGGCCCGCAGGAGGCTTCATTCGGGTCACTTGAGACCCCACCCTGGGCCCGCTCTAGGCTGGCCCCTGTCAGGTGCTGTTCCCTTGGCCAGGCTGGGGCCCCTCCCCACCAGGCACTTACAACAGCCCTCTAGGACAGGCACGGAGGACGGACTGGCCTCCTGGTCCTCCAGCCCCCTGTGGGAAGTCTGGGGGCTGTGGGCAGAGGGGCCCACAGGTGTCCCTCCCCGGGCAGCTCCCGTGCTGTGGCCGGGTGGGGAGAGAGGTGTACGCAGGGGCAGAGGGGAGAGACGGCAGGGCCGGGGCCTGGAGGGGGACAGGCACAGTGGGGAAAGGGTGGCCTCCAGGACTGGCCCAAAGCTAACCCGAGCACCTGCCGTCCCAGACCCTGTGTCTGGCTCAGGGCTTCCCCTTGGCTCAGGCTCCCGGCTGAGCCCCGGTTGTAGGTCGTACCCCACTCGGCCCCAAAAAGCATCTGCCTCTACTGTCCGGTCTGCAGGGACCCCCCCTTCCCTTGTGGGCCTGGCCGTCCTGGAGCTGGGGTGCTGGTGGCGGATGGTGGCACGTCCGGGCCCAGTGCAGGGGCCAGCCAGGCTGGACAGCATGCCTTCACGGTGGTGTCTGCCTGGCCTTGGGCAGGACTAGGGAAGACAATGGGCCTTCTCAGCTGCCGCTTCCCCCCCACAGAGGAGCCTCCCTGGCCCCTGCCCCGCCCGCCCTGGTTGGCGGCCCGCCGCGCCCGGCTGGGAGCAGCTGCTGCCCGCGTCCCCGGCCACAGGCGCACCTGCTCCCCGGCCAGCCTTTGTCCACGCTACCGATGCCTGATGTCTTGGCGTACTTTCCCCCGCGGGCCTCATCGGTGAGGATGCCACCCATCCCGGTGGGTTGTCCCACGGTCTTCCCACCAGAGTCCCCCTCCTGAGCCGGAGCAGGGGGGCTGTTCACAGGGGCGCCGTCCCACTGCTGGAGGGTTTAGGGATGAACCTTCCGGTCCATCTGGGGATGCCCAGCATCCCAACAAGTTAGGAATCCGTCTAGTGGCGGGGGACGCAGGGACACCCCCTGGGGGACCCTGAAGGCTTCCCTTCCCTCAAACCAGCAGGGCTCCGAGCGGGGGGGGGGGGGGGGTGTGTGGACAAGGTCAGCTCCCACCCTGCTCTGATTGCCCAGCGTCCTCCACCCACCGCCCGCCGTCCCGCCAGTGGCTGGGAGAGAAAAAAGAGCCTTTTCTCACAGCGGGAGCAGCGGCCAGCTCCTGCCTGACAATGGAGGGCATTGATAGGTTGGGGGAGGTGCTGCCTGTCCCCCACACCCATCCCCCGTCCCCCCGTTGCTCCTCTCGGGGCTCCCAGTACCGCTCAGGCCGGGAGCAGACGGTCAGTAACTCCCGAGTCATGGAGCGTGGTGGTGTGGGGGTCCCTGAGCCCCAGCCGCCAGCCCCACAGCCTGCTTCCCCAGCAGGCTGGGCAGGAGCCTGGCTCCGTCCTGAGTCACCTCCCCGCCCCCCACAAAGGGCGACTGGTTTTCCTGAGGCCGGCTGGCTTGGGACTGTTGGCTTCTGACAACAGACGGTGGGCCAGGGTGGCCATTTTGTGTTGTCCTTGTCACCTTCCCCAAGTGGCCGCCACAGAGAAAAACCTGCAGAGAGACAGACGCAGCCCAGGCCTTGGGGACAGACAGGGGACAGCTCATTGCTGAGAGATGCGAGGACCCCGAGACCCCGGCTCCCCAGACCGCCACCCCGCCCATGTGGCTCTGGCTCTAGTCCCCGGGGCGGGCCAGGGGGAGGCAGTGAGGACCGGCAGGCTGCCACCTGCGGAGGGGGGTCCCTGTGGGACGGCCATGGCTGTTGCTTCGGTGCCAGGGCTGGGGGCAGCCCCTTCTTGGCGGGGCTCTGGCAGATGGGGTGTTTCCATGCTCAGGAGAGCCCCCTCTTCATCCGGGGGCCGGGGCTGCCCCGCCCACCCCCACCTCTGCCAGGGGCCGGAGGGCCTGCCAACGCGGTGCCCGGAGCTGTGGGTGTGGCATCCCAGCGGCCTTCCCAGGCCACTGTGGGCCGGAGGCGGGCCAGGGCCGTTCCGCCTCGCAGCCTGCGCCCCTGGGAAGAAGGACGCCTGGCTGGTCCCAGGGCCTCACTGCTCTTCCCCTCGAGTGCAGGGCCACAGGGTGACCTCCATGGCCCCTGTGAGGCCCAGGCGCCAGAAACAGGGCCAACAGGTGTCCGGGGGGGGCTCTGGGATGGGGGTGGTGTGTGCAGAGCCCCATCCCTGCAAAGAACCTGTGAGACGCCCCCTTCCCAGTTTGTCCGCTCCCAAGGGAGCCTGAGCAGTGGGTTCTGGGGCAGGGCACGGAGCTGGCCGACGTGGCGGCCTTCACCCCCTGCTCCCCAGCCCCGGGCTGGCTCGGGGAGAGCCCGGGAAGGATTCTCAGGAACTCGGGAAGGATGTGCTTCTGGGCACCTTGATTTCTGTTGTTGTGAAATGGGTGTATTTGCTTGCGGCTGATGTCACCTGGACATTGTAAAGACTTAATCCCCAAGGGGGAAACCGTGTCTGGGCGCTGGGCGTGGGGGACCAGGGGGTGGGGTTGGGGCACCGACTGTGTCCCAGCGGTGTTCTTGTCTGCTAAGAGCCCCTCCGCAGAGGGAACTCCACCTCAGAAAGGAAACGGGGAGGAGTCTCCCACGTCTTGGGCCTCTGTCCCTATTGAAGCAGAAAAGCCATGAACCCTTTTATTACCCAAATAAGGCTCGCTGGTTGCAGGAAAGCTAGCAGGGAGAAGCGGACAAGCCCCCAACAGGGGAGCCCCGGAGCGCTCCATCCTGGGGCACAGCTGGGACCCCCTCTGCCGGCTCGCCCAGCTGCTCACGCAGACGCCCGCGCGGGTTTTGAAACCCAGGCTGTGCTCACTGTGCGTTCTGCTCTCCAGCCCGTTGCCCCGGTTAACATGATCGTTTTTTTTAATTGAGGTGGAATTCACTGAGTGTGAAGTGAACCACTTTAAAGTGTTTGGGTGGGAGGCGGTTGGCTGGTCCCTGGTCTTGTGCGGCCGCCTCCCGCGTCTGGTCCCAGCACCTCCTGCAGCCCCGGAGGAGTCCCGAGCCCACGCCCGGCCACAAGAAGCTGCGGGCCCTGCCGACGCCGGGGTGGGGAACCGGGGCCAGGCCAGGGTGGCGGGGGGCCGGGACGCCGGCATGAGTCACCGCTCTGGCGTGTCCCCCACAGCTGCAGCGGGGCCTTTGCGGGCCAGCGGTGCCAGGCGCCCAACCCCTGCCTCAGCGCCCCCTGCAAGAACGCTGGGACGTGCCACGCCGTGGACCGTGGTGGTCTGGTGGACTACTCCTGCACCTGCCGCCTGGGCTTCTCCGGGCCCCTCTGCCTGACGCCTCGAGACAACGCCTGCCTGTCCACCCCCTGCCGCAATGGGGGCACCTGTGACCTGCTCACGCTCGCCGAGTACAAGTGCCGTTGTCCCCCGGGCTGGGCAGGTGAGAGTGGGCGGCGGCCCCTGAGGACCCCCGGCCCCGGCCCCGCCCCTGCCCCTTTCCAGCCCCGAAATTGTCTGGTTTCGGCTGCTGTGGGGCCCCCGCTCCTCCCCGCCTCCACGAGGACGGGGCTCCTCCGTCTGGTCTTGCGCTCGGGGCCGGGCCAGCTCTCAGTGAGGAGCTCTGATGCGCCCCAGGCCCTGGAGGGGACAGACCGGCTCAGGTCTTGAGGTTGGCTCCACCCGCCGGCCACGCGTCCCGGGCCCCTCAGCCCCTGTCCACAAGAAGATGGCCACGTCCTGCTGTCGGGTCTTGGGGACTAAAGACACGCTGCTTTAGGTCTGCGCGGGGTGGGCTCCTCCGTGGCGCCCGGAAGCCACCCCCGGGGTGGAGGAGGCTCTGGGCGCAGCCCGCCAGAAGCCCGTGTAACCCGCTCGCTGCCCCTCGCCCACCAGGGAAGACGTGCCAGCAGGCCGACCCGTGCGCCTCCAACCCCTGTGCCAACGGCGGCCAGTGCCTGCCCTTCGAGGCCTCGTACATCTGCGGCTGCCCGCCCGGCTTCCACGGCCCCACCTGCCGGCAGGACGTGAACGAGTGCGGCCAGAACCCCAGGCTCTGCCAGAACGGGGGCACCTGCCACAACGAGGTCGGCTCCTACCGCTGCACCTGCCGCGCCACCCACACTGGCCCCCACTGCGAGCTCCCGTATGTGCCCTGCAGCCCCTCCCCCTGCCAGAATGGGGGCACCTGCCGCCCCACGGGGGACACCACCCACGAGTGCGCCTGCCTGCCAGGTACCGTCCCGCCGGCCGAGGGGGCCCCAGGGGTGCGGGAATGGGGTGTCCAGTGTCGGGGCAGGGAAGGGTCTGGAAGGGTTACCAGTCAGGAGGCGGACTGCATGGGGTCCAGGTGTCACCTCAGTCCCTGGCCATCCCTTCGCCCCCTGGGGGGGGTCTGCTGTGACCCCCAACACCTCTTCCCTGCCCCCTTTGGTAGGGACCCGGGTCCCTGCAGCCCCCAGGACAGGCTCATCGGTGAGATGCAGCCCTGGGTGAATCGAGCTGGACAGGGGTTCCCGCCGCCCCCCCCAGGCACCCCTGCACTCATGGCCCCTGGCTCTTTGCCCTGCTCTGGGACTCCTGGGTTGGGCACGAGCCCCCTCTTGAATTCCCTGGAAACCATGTGCCAGTGGTGAAGCTCACCACAGCCTGCCTCCCGTTTCACTGGGACATGTCCTGCCTCCCTGGTGGCTTGTCTCCTGTGGGTATGGGGGACCGTGAGGGGCGGCCACCCACGGCTGGCCCCCGGTAGCTCCGCTGGCCCCGCTGCACAGGCTGGTCTTTGCACCGTAGTTTCTGAGTCAGTTTTGCTGCTGCTGATCTAGAAACTACTACGGGAAGCTTGCAAACCTTGCAGTCTGAGGGCCGGCACTTACCTGCGCCTGGGGCAGGCAAGGAGCAGGAGCCGCAAGGGTGGGGTCACAGGGTTTGTCTGCTGGGTGTATGGGGCCTAGCTGACCCGGGGTTCCCGGGAGGGCTGCCCCAGCTGCCAGCCGCCCCGGCCCCAGCAAAGGGGAAGTGTCCTGCCTGCCTGCTGGCCGCAAAGCCCTGGGCCTTGTCGCCGCATCATCTGCCTTTGCGTGCAGACGCCAGACGCGTGCATTTCCTGGGTAGCGCCGGGTGTTCCCTTCCTACCTGACCGCCACAGTGCCGCTGGCTGTGGGTCGCCCAGGCGGGCTGAGAACCAAGTCCACTTGCCAGGCCCACGCCTGGGTTCTGGGTTCAGTTGCCTTTTTGCTGGCCCGGTGAGCTCGGGCCTGGGACCTCCCATCCAGCCACGTGGCTCACAAGCGTCCTGCCTTCCCGGGGCCACAGTGAGGGCTGGAGGACCCACCAGAGGATACCCCGTGCCCGGAGCTCGTCCAAGGGATGGGGGGAAGCCACGGTCAGGGCCCGCTCCAGCACGCGTGGAAATTACAGCCCGGGCTCTGGGCTCCCACGTGGAGGGAGCGTCCTCCAGAATGCTCCCACTTAGCACCTTGGCTCTTGCCGGCCTCCTGCTTTGGCCCCCACAGCCCTGGTAGGGTAGGGGGGCCGTGAGGGAGGAGACGGCTGCTTCAATGGCAAGAGAGGGGTTCAAAGGCACCCCGGGAGGGGCGTTAATTAGTAAGCGGCTGTAGGTTTGGGCTGTTACCAGCGCACCTTTCTTGGTTGATGATTGAGCGAGCGAGGCTTGAGCGGGTTAATAGCTGAGCGGCGGGGAGGCCGTGAGGCAGGTTGGCCCCAGCTGGGGGAACCTCACCTCTGTTCCTGGGGAGCTGAGGGCCACGTGTGGGTCCCCTGCCCAGAACCCTCCCCAGCCCAGGGCAGTTCCCTAAGACGGGGCATGTGCTGCGCCCCCACGGGGCACCCTGGGGACCCCCACATGGTGCCTGGCCTGGAGGCAGCCACAGGGAACTCTTGAGGCTGTTTCCAAGTGAGCCTCCAGGGTCCCGCATTCCCCAGTCCGTGTCTGTTCAGCAGGCCCTGGGCCAAGTGATCGCTCAGAGAGGAGCGTGTCACCTGTGTGTGCTGGAACGTGGGGCCTGGTCCCACGGAGAGCAGGGGACACGGCCTGGACCCCAAAGGCCCCAAGGCAGCGGGCACCCCAGGGGAGGCCACGGAGGGGCAGCACCCCACCCATGGGCACGGTGGCTCCAGCCAGGACGACGCTGGAGCCGTGGGCCGGGCCTGACCGGTCCCCCGGCTCCTTCTGCCGCAGGCTTCACCGGCCAGAACTGTGAGGAGAACGTGGACGACTGTCCCGGGAACAACTGCAAGAACGGAGGGGCCTGTGTAGACGGCGTAAACACCTACAACTGCCGCTGCCCACCGGAGTGGACAGGTGCGGCCGCCCGTTCTGGCGCGCAGGGACGGCGTGGCCTGGGGCAGCCCCGGCCCGCCACCAGCGTCTGAGGTCCCTGCCCCCGTGGCCGCACCCACGCGACCTCAGCTGCCTGGCGTGGGCCATCCGCAGCCTGGCCCCAGGCAGCCCCATGCTGCAGCCAGGCTCCCTGGGTCTGGGCCATGTTTGGGGCTCACATCCAGCAGACGGCGCACAAGCGGGGCCCCCGAGCCCCGTGCCCACGCAGTGCAGTGGCTCGGGCTGCAGGCGGGTGGAAGGCTTTGCGGCGGAGGCGGACCCCGACCCTCGCGGCCCAGGGCCCTGGCGGCGTTCGCCCAGCCCGACGGTCTTGGCCCTGCAGGTCAGTACTGCACCGAGGACGTGGACGAGTGCCAGCTGATGCCAAACGCCTGCCAGAACGGCGGGACGTGCCACAACAGCCACGGCGGCTACACCTGTGTATGCGTCAACGGCTGGACGGGCGAGGACTGCAGCGAGAACATCGACGACTGCGCCAGCGCTGCCTGCTTCCACGGCGCCACCTGCCATGACCGCGTGGCCTCTTTCTACTGCGAGTGTCCCCACGGCCGCACGGGTGAGGGGCGGGGCCGTCTGGGGTGGCGGGCAGCAGGGGGAGGGCACCACCGGCCTGCAGCTCCCCCGGCCCCGCCTGGCGGGCACACCGTCGCTGGGACACGCAGATGGCGGCTCCCGGAGCCCAGAGATGGCGCGAGAGGGGCCTTTCTGGAGGGAAGAGGGCTGGGGTGTGCTGGGGCAGGCCTGCTGGCGACGAACCTCCCGGCGTGACCTGGGTGTTGTGAGCCCGACAGGGCGCTCGGTGGCGTGGCCGTGGGAGGCTGGTCATCCCCGGGGGGGGGGGGGGGGCGCCTGGCTAACTGCTGCCGCCCCACCAGGTCTGCTCTGCCACTTGAACGACGCTTGCATCAGCAACCCCTGCAACGAGGGCTCCAACTGTGACACCAACCCTGTGAACGGCAAGGCCATCTGCACCTGCCCCTCGGGGTACACGGGGCCGGCCTGCAGCCAGGACGTGGATGAATGCTCGCTGGGTGCGTCAGGGCGAGGGATGCGGCGGGGGGCACAGCCATGGGGCTGCTGGCCCAGTGTTTCCAATCTGATGGGGGAGCCATCGCTTGGAGGACGGCCGGTCTGATGGGGGAGGCGGGCCTGTCCCCGCACGGTCCAGAGGCCGGGGTGCCTGAAGCAGACTCTCACCGGGGCTGCATGCCCCCCCACCCCCCGCCAGGCGCCAACCCCTGTGAGCACGCGGGCAAGTGCGTCAACACGCTGGGCTCCTTCGAGTGCCAGTGTCCGCAGGGCTACACCGGCCCCCGCTGCGAGATCGACGTCAACGAGTGCATCTCCAACCCGTGTCAGAATGACGCGACCTGCCTGGACCAGATCGGGGAGTTCCAGTGCATCTGCATGCCTGGTACGAGGGGCCGGCCTCCGGGCTGGCGGGGCGGGCCCTGGGCTCTGTGGGCAGCGGGAGCTGGGCGCCACGTCCTCTGGGCCCAGGCTGCTCACGGGCCCCTGAACCCCCTCACCGCCCCCCACCCCAGGCTACGAGGGCGTGCACTGTGAGATCAACACGGACGAGTGTGCCAGCAGCCCCTGTCTCCAGAACGGCCACTGCCTGGACAAAATCAACGAGTTTCTGTGCGAGTGCCCCACGGGTGAGGCCCGTCCCCGGCAGGGCTGCCGCCGAGCCCCACATTCTGCTGGAGGGGGACGGTTCCTGGGCTTCAGCCTGTAGGAGCGTCTCCCTACTGCCCTGAGGGAGTGCCGCACAGCTGCCCCTGGGGCTGGGGGACAAGGACTTCATCTTAGGAATGACTAGGCCAGGCTGGGCAGGGGCTGCAGGCCCCCCATCTTGCTGGGGGCATGAGAGAAGCCCAGGACCCAGAAATCCTCCTTGCTGCCAGGCTTCCTTGGGGACGAGAGCACGCTGGGAGAGCGGCGGGCTGCCTGGACCTCTGCGGGGCATGGGTGGGGAAGAGGGGCCAGCCTGGCTCTCAGAGGGCTCGCGGCTGGAAGGGAGTTGGCCTGGCCTGCACTCCCAGCAGGGGGCATGACCCGTCATGGACAGTGCACATAGCCCGCAGTGGACGTGGCCGTCAGGAGCGTCTGAGGGGCTCAGGGCGGGAGGGGTCTGTAAGCCTAGGGGTGCGGGGCCCCAGGAGGCGTTAGCAGGTCAGAGCCTGGGCCTACAGGGTATGAATCCCAAACCCCGGGGACCTCCTTCACAGCCCGACGGGGCTGAGGACACAGCAGCTGAGCTCAGCTGGGAAAGGGCCCTCTTGGAGAGGCGGGAGCTGAAAGGGACAAGAAGAGAGGCTGGGAGGTGCCCTGAGCCCGGGCTTGGCTGCGCAGGCTCTGGGGAGCCCATCGCAGGAGCCCCGCGCTCTGGTGCGGCTGGGGCTCAGCGGGGGCGCCCGGCACCACCGTCTCCGTCGGCAGTGACAGCGGCCCCTCCCCCGCCGCAGGCTTCACCGGACACCTGTGTCAGTATGACGTGGACGAGTGCGCCAGCACGCCCTGCGAGAACGGTGCCAAGTGCCTGGACGGGCCCAGCACCTACACCTGCGTGTGCACGGAAGGTGGGGCCGTGGGGGCGGCGGGGACGGGGGCGAGGCGAGGGTCTCCCGTGGGGAAAGGCACAGGAGGGCCAGACCCAGCCGGCGGCCTTCCGGGAGCAGCCGCCCTGACGCCCCGGGCCCTGCCCCGTAGGCTACACAGGGCCGCACTGTGAGGTGGACATCGACGAGTGTGACCCCGACCCGTGCCACTACGGGGTGTGCAAGGACGGGGTGGCCACCTTCACCTGCCTGTGCCGGCCGGGCTACACGGGCCTCCACTGCGAGAGCAACATCAACGAGTGCTACAGCCAGCCCTGCCGCCACGGCGGCACCTGCCAGGACCGCGACAACGCCTACCTGTGCACCTGCCTCAAGGGGACCACAGGTGCCTGGCTGGGGCTGGGGGGCACGGGGCACAGGGGCGTGGAGGCCTGGGGGCGGGCCCCGGGGCCGACCACTGCTCTGCCCGCCGCCAGGACCCAACTGCGAGACGAACCTGGACGACTGCGCCAGCAGCCCCTGCGACTCGGGCACGTGCCTGGACAAGATCGACGGCTACGAGTGCGCGTGCGAGCCCGGCTACACAGGTGAGCGGCCCGGGGCCCCAGGCGGGCCAGGTCGGGGGCCGCCGAGGGCAGGGTGCCGCGGGCCACCTCCCAGGCCCAGCTCCCGGGATGCCCGCCACGGTTGTGTGGCGCAGAGTGCGGGAGGCCTGCGGCCCTGAGTAGCGCCGGGACGGGCACCCTCGGGCCTCTGGTCCCTGGTCAGAGCCAGACGCCTGAGCACATCCTGCGTCTGACCCAGCCCCGGCGGGGTGGTTGGGATGACGCAGACCCTGTCCCCAGGGACCCTGCGCTCATGCCGAAGCCCCCGTGGACCCAGGGAGGGGGTTGCGTGGCGTCCTAGGTCAGCAGAGGGGAACCGGGGCTTGCTCACTGAGGCACCTGCTCTTGCCGGGGGAGCTCGGGGCCCCCGGAGCCTGCGCGTCTGAGCCCCGCCCGCCCGCAGGGAGCATGTGCAACGTGAACATCGACGACTGCGCGAGCGGCCCGTGCCACCACGGGGGCACCTGTGAGGACGGCGTCAACAGCTTCACGTGCCGCTGCGCCGAGGGCTACCACGGCCCCACCTGCCTGTCCGAGGTCAACGAGTGCAGCAGCGACCCCTGCGTCCACGGGGCCTGCCGCGACAGCCTCAACGGGTAGGCGCGGGGTGGGGGCGCTGCCGGGGGGCAGAGCCCCACACGGGCCGGCGCGGGGTGCAGGTCCGAGGTGACCCGGGGCACGTGTGACGTGCTCATCTGTCCCGCTCCCTGTCCCGGCTGCTGCCAGCTCTGGAACTGCGCCGAGTTCCCGTTTGTGAGGTGGCTGAGGTCGCCCAAAGACGGGGCCTGGGGGGCGAGCTGCGTGACCTCAGCAAAGGGGAGGGGCTGGAGGTGGAGTGAAGCCCGAGGCCACAGATGGAAGCTGGTGCGCCCGAGTCACCAGGGTCAGGGGAGCTTCCAGGCGGAGGGCGCAGGGAGCTGCTGGGAGGGTGGATGTGGGTGCCGTGTGTGTGCCCGAGCCTGTCTCCTGTGGCGTGTTGTGGGGCACCCGGCTGGCGTCCTGAGAGCTAGGGAGCCGGTTGGTGTGGGAGAAGCTCGCTCACGGGGTGTCAGCAGGGCGAGGGCACGGGGCGACGGGCTCGCTTGGCCTCTGACACCCGCCGCATGCCACGCACTGCCCTGTGGGCGTGGGGCTGCGGGCGGGGGCGGGGAGCCCTTGCTCTGTGTTCAAGGCCACATGCTGGCTGAGTGGCGGGGGCCCGACCATGCTCCTGGACGAGGTGGTGGAAACCCTGTGTCGGGCATGGGGTGCTGTTTCCCCCGCTTTAAGGGGCTCTGACGGTCAGAGTGGACCGTGGACCAGCCCCTCTGCCGTCAGACTGTAGAATGGCGTTAGAGCCGGGAGCATGGGCGTGCGTGAACTGCCCCATGGTCCCCACTGCAGATACAAGTGTGACTGTGACCCTGGGTGGAGTGGGGCCAACTGTGACGTGAACGACAACGAGTGTGAGTCCAACCCCTGTGCCAACGGCGGCGCCTGCAGGGACATGACCAGCGGCTACGTGTGCACCTGCCGCGAGGGCTTCAGTGGTGAGCGAATGGGGCCGGGCGGGGGACTCTGGGCCCACCCGCGGTCCCATCACGGGCACCGGCTGCCGCTGGGGTGGGGACCGCGCGGGCTCTGCTTCCACGGCCCCACGGTGACGGGCGCACGGCTGTCGGCCCTCTCTCCCCAGGCCCCAACTGCCAAACCAACATCAACGAGTGTGCTTCCAACCCGTGCCTGAACCGGGGCTCGTGCATCGATGACGTGGCGGCCTACAAGTGCAGCTGCCCGCTGCCCTACACAGGTGCGTGCGGGGCGGGCGGAGCCGGGCCGCTGGGGGCGGGGTGTGGTGCCGCAGCGGCGGGCCAGCGGCTGAGGCCCAGGCCTGGCCACACTTGGGCCTCCCCCTGCGGGGGTCCTTGCCAGATTCGCTGCAGACATACGGAATGCTGGGGACGCGTCGTCATAGGAGTCCGTCCCTGACTGTTGGTTCGGCTGGCCAGCCCACCCGGGAGCTGGGGTCCTCTGCAGCAGAGCTAGGAGCTGGGCCTGGGCTGTTGGCCTCCACGACCCAGTGTCCACACTGCATGGGCCCCTGGGGCCAGACTGCACCCCCCCCACCTTGCTGGCCAGGCTTGAGGGATCCCTTTGACGGCGGGCCTTCTTTGTGCTGGGGAACAAGGAGCCCTCTGTGAGGACCAGCAGAGGCAGGAGGCGTTTCCCTGGGTGTCCTGGCGTCCGCCGTTGGCCCGGCCAACAGGATCGCAGGAAACGGTCCCCTCTGTGGAAGAGATTTACAGAGTGCTGCAGAACCAAAGTCCGCAACCGGTTCTGCCACTGGGTCCCCCCGGGAGTGGGCAGGGGGCGTGGCCGCCGAGCCTGGAGGTCTGGAGGTGATCCTGTCAGGCCAGACAGGTGGGGTGGGGGCTGGGCCCTTGCTGGCCGCCCCACGACGTTGGGTAGCTGGTGGCTGGTGTGGTATTTTCTTTGATCGAGGCTGGGGACCTGGATTTTCTCTCCTGCCTCGATGAGGAAGCTCTCAGCGGTAGCCGCCCAGGGGCCCCATTGCTGGGGACACACGGGTCCCTTTCGGACACAGTATCAGAGGCTGGCGGGCCTGGCGGGGAGGAGCTGGCCTGTGCTGACCCGCTTCCCGTCTGCCCACTTCCTGCTTCCCTCTGCACAATTGTCGGAAACTCTGGCGAATTTCCTGCCTGCCTAGGTCACCGTGGAAACAGATAGAAAGAAAGGCTCTGGAAAATCACCCCGCGGGCCAGGGAGATAATGGGCCGTGGGGAAGATAGTGCTTCCTTTCTTCCCCGGGAGTCGACCCCCACGGCTGTAAACAGGAAGGCTGTCTGCTGGGCTCCCATGGAGGAAGTCACCCCAGTGGGACACTCCTAGCAAGACTGCCCTCCCTGTGCCGCGGTCCTGGGTCACTGGGGCTTCTCCCCTGCTGCCCGGCCTCTGCGCAGGGGCCTCCAGGGCCTCCAGGACCAGGCCCTGGCTGCGCATGGCACAGAGCCCTTGGGAGGTGCTCCCAGGCCTCCCGGGAACCAGGAGAGGGGGTGAAGCCGCGAGCAGGCTGGGCCCCTGTGATGGCGTGGGGGGGCCGCCGGTCTGCTCCCCAGGCTCCCAGGCTGTGTCCTGCAGAGACGTTTTGGAGCTGGGCGTCCCTCTGATTTGTCTTCAGGGCCCCTTTTGGGTCCTGACCCAGCCGGGAGTTGGCGGGGGGTCCCAGGGCAGCACCATTCACCCGCCACGGGGCCAGTCATCGGGAGATGCCGTGGGGCGTGGACCCCCCCCGGGCCAGGCTCCCCGGGTCTCAGCCCTGTCCCCTTCCCCTTAGGAGCCACATGTGAGGTGGTGCTGGCCCCGTGCGCTCCCGGCCCCTGCAGAAACGGGGGCGTGTGCAAGGAGTCTGAGGACTACGAGAGTTTCTCCTGCATCTGCCCCATGGGCTGGCAAGGTGAGGCCTCCTGCCCTGCAGCCCTGCCTGGGTGCGGCCCCCTGGGGCAGGCGGCCTGGGGCCGAGCCAGCAGGGCACAGGGGTGCGAGAAGCAGGCGCGGGCCCGCCGGGGCTCCACCGCCCTGAGTCCTGCCATCGGCCCAGGGGCGGGGGCTCGCAGGGCAGAGTGCCCCTCCTTCTTGGGATGTCCCCAGAGGACCGTCCTGGGGCACAGGAGGCCCCGCTGCTGGGAGGAGGGGAGAGAGGCCTGGAGGCCGGGGGCTGAACCCGCACCCCCTTCGCCCCCAGGACAGACGTGCGAGGTCGACATTAACGAGTGTGTGAAGAGCCCGTGCCGGAACGGCGCCTCCTGCCAGAACACCGACGGCGGCTACCGCTGCCACTGCCGCGCGGGCTTCACAGGGCGCACCTGCGAGACGGACGTGGACGACTGCCGGCCGAGTGAGTGGCCCTGCCAGCCTGGCCCCCCAACATGCTCTGGGACCTGCGGCTCCTCGCGTGGCCGTGGGGCAGGGAGCGGGCTGGGGTGCTCTGGGAGGACGGGTGTGCCAGCCCCTGGGGGCACGTCCGGGGCGCGCCGCAGGAAGCGCAGGGGTAGTCTCGCGCGCGGTCTGAGGAGGGTGGTCCTGGGTGGCCCAGAAGCCTCCAGAGCCGGACTGCCGGCGCCTCGCAGTGGGTTCTGGGAGCTCCTCCCGCAGCGCCGTGCCTGGCCCCACCGGCCGTGCCCTCATCGGTCCTTGTTGTGACCCACCAAGGAGCAGGGCTCTCGGCCAACCCGAGAAACCAAGCATATTGTCCGGAGCCACCCAGCACGCGGGGGAGTCGGGAGCCCAGCTCCGTCGGCCTTCAGGCCTGCACGTTCTGTCCCTGCCCCGCAGCCTGGGGCTGGGGAGCGTGTCGGGGAGCGCGGGCCCCCGGCGTCGGCCGCCTTCAGGCCTGCCTTCTGTCCCCTCCCAGACCCGTGCCACAACGGTGGCTCCTGCGCCGACGGCGTCAACACGGCTTTCTGCAGCTGCCTGCCCGGCTTCCAGGGCCCCTTCTGCGAGGAGGACATCAACGAGTGCGCCAGCAACCCGTGCCGCCACGGGGCCACCTGCACAGACTGCGTGGACAGCTACACCTGTACCTGCCCGGCGGGCTTCAGCGGCATCCACTGCGAGAACAACACGCCCGACTGCACGGAGAGGCGAGTGCCGCGGGGCGACACGGACCCCGGGTGGAGGCGGCCGGGAGGCGGGCCTGGGGCCCGGTGCAGTGCCCCGTGCGCCCAGCAGGTGTCCCCCGGGCCAGCCCTCCCTGCCCGTCCGGTCAGACAGGGTCCCCTGGATCCTCAAAGGGCCAGCGGGAGAACCAGGAGGCCTGGCAGTTTCTCCGGAAGAGCTAACGCGCCCTCCTCTGTCCCACAGCAGCAACGCTGACCCCCCCTTGTTTCCTTCTTTACCTGGGCTGCCAGGGAACTCCACACTCAGTGATCTCGTCCTTTTTTTCCCGTGGTAGCCACACGGGTTCTGGCCTCTTCCTCGCGTTTCCATCCAGCCGCACACTCCTGTGTTACGCAGCTCTCAGCTCGGCTTGTGAGGAAGGCCACGGAAGTGGGTGGCAGGCGGGCCTGAGGTCCCTGCTCTGAGGTCAGCCACGCGATGTCCCGCCGGCGCTGGCTGTTGGGCCCCCCGCCGCCTCTGTCTGAGGCAAGGGAGCAGCCGCCCAGGGGGTTCCCCCAGCCGCGCTCACCCCTCCCCGCTGCTGCTTGCTCACCTCCAGCTCCTGCTTCAACGGGGGCACCTGCGTGGACGGCATCGACTCCTTCACCTGCCTGTGTCCGCCGGGCTTCACCGGCAGCTACTGCGAGCACGACGTCGACGAGTGCGACTCGCGGCCCTGCCTGCACGGGGGCACCTGCCAGGACAGCTACGGGACCTACAAGTGTACCTGCCCCCAGGGCTACACGGGCCTCAACTGCCAGGTGAGCGAGCGGGCCGTGGGGGGCCCAGCAGGTGGTGGACAAGGTGGGGCACTGGCCCCAGAGTGTCGTCACAGCGGGCCCCACTCACGTCGGCCTCCCTGCGCCACTCAGGAAAGCAGGAGGCCAGGAGGGCAGGGTGGCCATGGTCACAGGGCTCCCGGCGACCCCGATTGCCAGCCCAGGGCCCGGCCCAAGGCCGCACTGTCCCTGGAGGAAGCAAGTGCAGAGCTCGGCTTTCAGGTCAGGAGCAGAGGTTTATGGAGTGAGCTCCAGAAGGGGAGGAAGACAGGTAAAAACCAGCTCTTTTATAGAAGATGCACAAAATATTAAAGATGTATTTTTACTGAAGATTTTCAGGTCAGATACTTGTTACAGAGAGTCCCAACAGACTAGTTTACTTCCCCAGAAGAGCCTTCCTTCAGGAAAGGCCAGTCGGGATTAGCCGAGAGCCCAGAGAAAGAGCACTCCCCGCCGCCCCCCGGCCCAGCCAGCTCCTGAGCAGAGGGAGGGGCAGCCCCCGGGCCTCAGCTTCCGCGTCTGCAGGGTGGGCTCCCAGCCCTCACCCCGGGCAGGGGTACTCCGGCCGGTGTGTGCTGAGCACCGGCAGGTGGGGGGCCCAGGCGGGGTTGGGGGTAGTGAGAGCCGGGGCACCCCTGCCGCCCGCAGAGCCTCGTGCGCTGGTGCGACTCCTCCCCCTGCAAGAACGGTGGCAAATGCTGGCAGACCAGCGCCCTGTACCGCTGCGAGTGCCACAGCGGCTGGACCGGCCTCTACTGCGACGTGCCCAACGTGTCCTGTGAGGTGGCCGCCCAGCGGCAAGGTAACCAGCTGCGGGCGACCCGGCGCCCCCCGGGGGTCCCCCGCCGGCCGCCCCCGGCTCACGCCCCTGCCCTTCACCTGCCCGCCAGACATCAACGTCACCCACCTGTGCCGAAACGGGGGGCTCTGCGTGGACGCGGGCAACACCCACCATTGCCGCTGCCAGGCGGGCTACACGGGCAGCTACTGCGAGGACCAGGTGGACGAGTGCTCGCCCAGCCCCTGCCAGAACGGGGCCACCTGCACCGACTACCCTGGTGGCTACTCCTGTGAGGTGGGCACCCGTCCCGCGGGAGTGGGGGGTGCTGCTGGCCGGGCCACTGCGTGCCAGGCCCTAGGCTGTGGGCAAGCACGGCAGGGAAGGCTAAACCAGACAGATGTGGTCGTGGGAAGGGAGGGCTGTGACAATCAGAGAGGACTGCCTGGGGGAGGCGTCCATGGAGGCGGAAGATGTCGTCGAGTCACCCTCTGTGTCCTCTTCCCCAGAGCTTTCCCTCTGGGCTCAGCCGACACCTGCCCAGAGGTGACACCTGTTCCACGAGACAAGCTTCCGCCCGGGCTCCGACCCTTCTCAGAGTCCCCTGGGTGGGGGTCTCCCTCTGGGTTGGCCAGGTGTGAGGAACTCAAGCCTTCGCTGGTTAAGAGGGTAGCCCGTGTGGCCCTGTCAGTCCTCGCAGGGTGCAGAGGGCCACAGCTCAGTCCCCCACTGAGCCACGGGCCTCCACCCCTTGTCCGTGTCGCTGCAGTGTGTGGCCGGGTACCATGGCGTGAACTGCTCCGAGGAGATCAACGAGTGTCTGTCCCAGCCGTGCCGGAATGGGGGCACCTGCATCGACCTCACCAACACCTACAAGTGCTCCTGTCCCCGCGGCACACAGGGTAAGGACTCGCCACACCCCCAGCTGGGGTCCAGGGCCAACTGGGCGCATCAGGCGCTGGCCACAAGCATGCCAGACCCGGTCCCAGCTTCCCTTCTGCTTTGTGGGGCTGAGCGGAGAAAGAGCCAAGGGATGGAGCTAGCCACGCCCCTGGCACAGGGCAGCCCGTTGTGGGGGGGAGGCTGTGGCTGCGTCCTCTCTCCTGAGCGTCTGTGTGGTCCCATCCTGACGCTGGAGGGAGCGCCCTTGGGACGGAGCTAGGCCAGCACGTGGCCAGCGCAGGTCCCTGACAGCGCCCGGGTTCCTGCAGGCATGCACTGTGAGGTCAACGTGGATGACTGCAGCCCCCCCATCGACCCCGTCTCCCGGGGCCCCAAGTGCTTTAACAACGGCACCTGCGTGGACCAGGTGGGCGGCTACAGCTGCACCTGCCCACCCGGCTTCGTGGGCGAGCGCTGTGAGGGGGACGTGAACGAGTGCCTGTCCAACCCCTGCGACGCCCGTGGCACCCAGAACTGCGTGCAGCGCGTCAACGACTTCTACTGCGAGTGCCGCGCCGGCCACACTGGTGGGTGCCGGGGGTGGGCGGGGCAGAGGCTGGGCCGCCCGCGGCCAGTGCCTCATGCCCGCTCTCCTCTTCAGGACGCCGCTGTGAGTCAG
The DNA here is from genome assembly GCF_922984935.1 of Meles meles. Taxonomy (NCBI): domain Eukaryota; kingdom Metazoa; phylum Chordata; class Mammalia; order Carnivora; family Mustelidae; genus Meles; species Meles meles. The sequence goes on from NC_060076.1 coordinate 1,209,137, forward strand.
TCATCAACGGCTGCAAAGGCAGGCCCTGCCAGAACGGGGGCACCTGCGCAGTGGCCTCCAACACTGCCCGCGGGTTCATCTGCAAGTGCCCGGCGGTAGGTGCCACGTGGGGCTGCTTGGTGTTTGGTGGCAGGAAAGTGTCCCCTTGCTGCCATTGATCACGGCGCGCCAGAGGACAAGGGCCGGCTGGAGCTGGGCGCGTCCTCCTGGCTCGCAGACCCGGGCTTTCTGCTGGGAGTTCGTTTTCTGAGGCATCTGGGGTTCACAGCGCCGTGGTGCAGGCGCTGGCCATGCCCCTTTCTCCCCGGTCCCGCCTATGGGGTGACAAGGGGTCGGCCCACACTGGTGCCGCTGCTGCCGGTCAGGGTTCCGACGAACCCAGCGGACACGCACCCTCCAGGGCTCAGTGCCCGCAGTTCCCGGAGCGCCCCTGACAACCCCTGGGCTTCCGGCACGCGGCGGGGTGGGGGTGGGGGGGTGCTGTGCCGTCCAGCGCACGGGCTGTCGGCCCCCTGACGCACGGCCGCCGCCTATACCCGCAGGGCTTCGAGGGCGCCACCTGCGAGAACGACGCGCGGGCCTGCGGGAGCCGGCGCTGCCTCAACGGCGGCACGTGCATCTCGGGCCCGCGCAGCCCCACCTGCCTGTGCCTGGGCGCCTTCACCGGCCCCGAGTGCCAGTTCCCGGCGGGCAGCCCCTGCGTGGGCGGGAACCCCTGCTACAACCAGGGCAGCTGCGAGCCCACGGCCGAGAGCCCCTTCTACCGCTGCCTGTGCCCCGCCAAGTTCAACGGGCTCCTGTGCCACATCCTGGACTACAGCTTCGGGGGCGGCCTGGGCCTGGACATCCCGCCGCCGCAGATCGAGGAGGCATGCGCGCTGCCCGAGTGCCGCGAGGAGGCGGGCAACAAGGTGTGCAGCCTGGCCTGCAACAACCACGCGTGCGGCTGGGACGGCGGCGACTGCTCGCTCAACTTCAACGACCCGTGGCAGAACTGCTCGCAGGCGCTGCAGTGCTGGGACCACTTCGGCGACGGCCGCTGCGACAGTCAGTGCAGCTCCGCCGGCTGCCTGTTCGACGGCTTCGACTGCCAGCGCGCCGAGGGCCGCTGCAAGTGAGGCGGGGGTCGGGCCGCGGCGCGGGGCGGGAGGCGGAGGGGAGGGGGTGGGGGTGGGCACAGGTAGCTTGGCGGGCGCGGGCGGGTCCTGCAGAGGGCAGGCTGGGCGGGGCACCGACTGCGCGGGCAGGTGACAGCCGGCGCCCGCGTCCCTCCGTCCACAGCCCGCTGTACGACCAGTACTGCAGGGACCACTTTGGCGACGGGCACTGCGACCAGGGCTGCAACAGCGCCGAGTGCGAGTGGGACGGGCTGGACTGCGCAGAGCATGTGCCCGAGCGGCTGGCGGCCGGCGCGCTGGTGCTGGTGGTGCTGACGCCGCCCGCGCAGCTGCGCAACCACTCCCTGCACTTCCTGCGGGAGCTCAGCCGCCTGCTGCACACCAACGTGGTGTTCAAGCGCGACGCCCACGGCCAGCCCATGATCTTCCCCTACTACGGCCGCGAGGAGGAGCTGCGCAAGCACCCCATCAAGCGTGCGGCGGACGGCTGGGCCGGGCCCGGTGCCCTGCTGGACCGGGTGGAGGCCGCCCTCCTGCCAGGCAGCGGGGCCGGCCGCCGGCGCAGGGAGCTGGACCCCATGGACATCCGCGGGTGAGTAGCTCCAGCGGCTCCCCTGGGCCGTCCAAACTCGATGGCGGGACACAAGGAGGGTCCGACAAGACCGGGGCTTCCAGGGCACTTCCCGGCACCTCCCAGCAGGGGTGCAGCGCCTGGGGTCAGCTCCCAGCTAAGGACTGGACTCCCGGAACCTCTGTCCTCCTGAGATGGGAGAAGGACGCTTGTGGCCCCCGATGGGAAGGCAGAGGGCGGCAGGTCTGGCTGGGAGAGCGCTTTGAGGGGTCTCAGGTCCACAGCTCTGCTGCGTGCGGTGCTGGGCTCGGTGGGCTGCAGGGAGCACGGTCCGCCTCTGGGGTGGTTCTGTGGCCCCGGGGCCACCTCACCCATCCTGGGAGTGCCCCCCTCCCCCACTGCAACGATGTTGGGGGCCTGAGGGTACATGGGGCGACTGCGGCGGCAGACCAGAGGTCTGAGCCCCCGGACCTGGGTGTTCCCCCAGATCCATCGTCTACCTGGAGATCGACAACCGGCAGTGTGTCCAGTCATCCTCGCAGTGCTTCCAGAGTGCCACGGACGTGGCCGCCTTTCTGGGCGCCCTGGCCTCGCTGGGGAGCCTCAACATCCCTTATAAGATCGAGGCTGTGCAGAGTGAGTGGTCCGCCCAGCCCTGCTCCCGGGGGACGGTTTGCTGGCTTCTAAGGAAAGTCTGCCTGGGCAGGGGGTGCGTCTCCCAGCCCCCCACCGAATGTCCGCATTCTTTGTGCCGTTTTCTGCCCACGGGTGCCTGTCGTGCCGTCCAGAGCTCAGGAAGAACTTCTGTGGGATTTTCTGCCTGGTGCGCCCTCCTTACCCATAGTGACAGCTGCTGGTGCGGCTGGCCCAGGGGACGGACACATCTGCCAGAAAGTGGGGGCCTTTCCCCCACCCCCCGCTCACTCCTGGTTTTTCTTTGTTGGGTATTATTTCAAAATCATTACAGCTTTTTAAAAAAGAGAGAGGGGGAAGAATTGATCGGTGTCGTGTGAAGTCTTGAAGTTTGTATCTCGAAAATCCCCCTAAATCCTTTGTCTTAACAGCTCAATGCAAGTGCAGTGATTCGAAGTTGGCTAATCCTCCTCCCTTAAAGGAGAGAAAAGTAAAAGCCGTCTCCAGATAGTCGGCTGGTGCAGGAGAGAATTTAGCGATAGTTTGCAATTCTGATGAATCGCGTAGAAAATGACCTTATTTTGGGGGGCGGGATGGAGGAGAGCGGGTGAGAAGGCGCCCGGCCGCGGAGCCAGTCCGCTGCCCCCCGGCTGCTGGCCTGCCGCGGAGCTGCCGCCTGATGTCCGGGCGCCCACAGGTGAGACCGTGGAGCCGCCCCCGCCCCCGCAGCTGCACTTCATGTACGTGGCCGTGGCCGCCTTCGTGCTGCTCTTCTTCGTGGGCTGCGGGGTGCTGCTGTCCCGTAAGCGCCGGCGGCAGCATGGACAGCTCTGGTTCCCCGAGGGCTTCAAGGTGTCAGAGGCCAGCAAGAAGAAGCGGCGGGAGCCCCTCGGCGAGGACTCCGTGGGCCTCAAGTTAGTGGACGCGCCGCGGCCTTTGGGGGCTTGGGGGAGACGGGGTGTGCCCCTGCCGACCCACAGGCCACGCCTCACGCGGGCCATGGCCTCAGGAGAGCCCCACTCAGTCCCGCCTCCTGCCCCCCTGCCCCTAGGCCCCTGAAGAATGCCTCAGATGGCGCCCTCATAGACGACAACCAGAATGAGTGGGGTGACGAGGACCTGGAGGCCAAGAAGTTCCGGGTGAGTCCGGCGGGCTCCGGGACCTCCCCAGCGGCCACACCCCTGCCCCAGCCTGCACGTGACGGGGCCCTCCGCTCACCCCTTCCTCAGTTCGAGGAGCCAGTGGTTCTTCCCGACCTGGATGACCAGACAGACCACCGACAGTGGACCCAGCAGCACCTGGACGCCGCCGACCTGCGCGTGTCGGCCATGGCCCCCACGCCGCCCCAGGGCGAAGCCGACGCTGACTGCATGGACGTCAACGTCCGAGGGCCAGGTAGGTGCACAGCCGGCCACCTGCACCGCCCCCCAGAGGCTCTCAGGATAGGGTCGCCCTCGTCCAGCAGCCTGCCAGGGTCGGCATTCTGGAAGCTGAGCACCCCAGGGGGTGGGGGGTGGGGAGGAAGCTGTCGTCCCTCCTTGGAGCAGGGTGGGACCTCCCGGGTGCCTCCACGCATGGCCAGCTCCCGCCTGGGGGAGGCTCTCTGCCCACGCAATCAACTGCTTGTCCTGAAACGTCCATCTGAGGGGCTGATTTCCCAGCCACACATCTCTCGCGTGGTCGCTTCTCGGCGGGGTTATCGGTGAGGGTCTCGTGCAGGTCAGGAAGCAGAGTCACAGGGTCGCCTTTGCCCACCGGCCATTTGGCAGCTAGTCTTGGCTCTGACCCTCAGGAAGCTCAAGTTGATCCTGGGGGCCCCGGGTGCCGCGGGCTGCGCCGCACGTCTGCACGCTGCCCACCCACTCGGGGCCATCGGCACGGCCGCCAGTGCCGCCGCTGGGGGCCCGCCTCCCTGACGGAGCCCTTGCGCCGCTTCCACACAGACGGCTTCACGCCCCTCATGATCGCCTCCTGCAGCGGCGGGGGCCTGGACACGGGCAACAGCGAGGAGGAGGAGGACGCGCCGGCCGTCATCTCCGACTTCATCTACCAGGGCGCCAGCCTGCACAACCAGACGGACCGCACCGGCGAGACCGCCCTGCACCTGGCCGCCCGCTACTCGCGCTCCGATGCGGCCAAGCGCCTGCTGGAGGCCAGCGCAGATGCTAACATCCAGGACAACATGGGGCGGACCCCGCTGCACGCGGCCGTGTCTGCCGACGCACAGGGAGTCTTCCAGGTGGGCAGCTGCCGCCGCGCACGCCCTTCCCCCAGCCCCTGGCCCGCCCGCCTGCTGGTCCGGGCTGGCGACTCGGCCGCGGGGCACCAGAGCCCCAGCACTGAGTGGAGCCCCTGGTATCCCAGCGGCCCTGCGGCTCTGAGTTAGGCGCGAGCAGGGACGGCGGCTGGAGGGGCCTGCAGGAGGCTGGCGTGACCGGGGGCTGGAGGGAGGGGCTTGGCTGGAGGCCAAGGAGGCTGGAGGCGTGGCTCGTGGCGGTGAGAAGGGCTTCGCGGCGGTCTCCTGCTGCGGTGGCCCCCTGCTGCGGTGGCCCCAGGGCTTACCTTGTGGGGATCCCAGGGATGGGATGTCCCTGCACAGACACCCTTTGCAGAGCCACCAGCGGATTCCCTGCTACAGGTCCCCAGGCTCTGGGCGTCCTTGCCCCGAACAGACAAGGTTGGGCACACACGGGGGGCTCGTCACGAAGCTGTGACCGTAGTGATTTGTGGTGCGTTATCCTCCTGTAGAAGTAAGGGAGTGAGGCTGTCGAGGGAGCACCGGGCAGACGAGCCCCTGGAGGCAGGCTCTGGCTGCGTCCACTCTGACGGCCTCTCAGGCCTGCGGACGTGCAAATCCCGTGGGCGCTCCATGGGAGCGAGGCCAGTGCGGGTGCTGCCCGGCGCCCTGCCCCTTGCCCCACCAGGGAACAGTGACCCTCCTTCCCGCCTGGGGCCCAGGGCGCAGCAGCACCCGAAGGACTGCTGGCGCTTCTGTGTCCTGCACAGACGCGGCATAGCTCAGCAGTTCTCAGTGCGTGGTCCAGGCGTGACTCTGCCCGCGGTGGCTGGGCAGGGATTTAACCCTGGGCGGTGTGGGGAGGGTGGCAGCCAGGCCCAGGGTGAGGATGAGGCATCTCACTTGGGCATCGAGGGGCCGGGTCTGGGTGGGCAGCGTAGCCCGGCCCCAACCCCCAGCTGTGGCGGGCGCAGTTCCGCTCCTCCTGTGCTCCTGCCGTCATCCACGCCAGCCGGGTCCGTGCAGACCCCGGGAGGGGCTCTGTGGCGTTGCGGGCTGGTTCCCAGGCATCGGTTCGAGGCCAGCAGCCTCAGACCTTGGCATGCCAAGCCTGAGCCCTGCCCTCTCATCTAGATCCTCATCCGGAACCGAGCCACGGACCTGGACGCCCGCATGCACGACGGCACGACGCCGCTGATCCTGGCCGCCCGGCTGGCTGTGGAGGGCATGCTGGAGGACCTGATCAACTCGCACGCGGACGTCAACGCCGTGGACGACCTGGGTAAGGCGGGCTGCAGCCCGGCCCACAGTGGGAAGGGGGGCACCGCCGCCCGGGCTGCCCCAGCCTAGCCTCTGCTTCCCCACGCAGGCAAGTCTGCCCTGCACTGGGCCGCCGCCGTGAATAACGTGGAGGCGGCCGTCGTGCTGCTGAAGAACGGGGCCAACAAAGACATGCAGAGCAACAAGGTAGGCTCAGCCGGGGCTGACGGGTCCCTCCACCTGGTGCCACCCCTTTCTGAGCACGGCAGCACCACGCCCCCGGCGTGAACCCCTGGGCTCTGACTTCCAAAGCGGGGAGGGCCCTGCGAAGAGCCCTGAGCTCGGGGCCTGTGCACAGCTCGCTCTTGGGCCCGCATCCGTCTGATGCCTGACGCCTTCCAAGCACTCACGTGCTCAGCAGGTGGCATGGCCGTGGCTGTCCTGCGTCACCAAGATCGGCACCACACCTTCTGTCCTCGGCGGTCACCAGGGTGCGGAGAGTTGAAGCACGTGGTGCAGAGAGAGCCCGAGCACTGCTGGGTGTGGGGTGTGGAGCTTGGCACGGTGTGAGGCCCCCGGGTGTGGAGCTGAGTGGCCCCCTTCCTACCAGTGGGACCACGGTTCCTGGGGCTCACCACTGCTCAGTATGTGCCCAAGGCTCAGGAAAGCCCATAGTCTGAGCTCTGGGGGCTCACAGGGTGCAGGCAGGTATCCCAGCTCCCCGGCGGCCGAGCCCTGCCTGCATCTTCCTAACCCCCCCAGGTCTCCCTCGTTCCTTCCTGGGGGACACAGCAGCCGTTGGACCCTGGCATTCCTGAGTCCCCTGCGGGTGACATGTGACCCCTAGCCTCCCACTGGGGAGGCTGAGCCTCAGAAAAGGCAGGGACTGCCAGAGGGCATCAGGCCATGGCCAAAGCCCTATGTGAGCCAGGGAGGCACCATCTGGCCGCACAGCAGCCTCCCGGGCACGGGTGGCAGACAGGGAAACTGAGGCTCCGGGAAGGAACCAAGAGTCCCTTGGGGACCGTCTGGGATGGGGCACCCCCACCCTGGTGCCCAAGGACACACGGTGGGGTCCCTGCGCCCCTGAACTTGGTGTGCTGTCGTGGTGTGCTGTGCTGGTGGCCAGGGGGAGGTCCTGGTTACAGGCTCCCACACGGTCTGCGTCCCCCGTGCTGCTCAAGTCCTGGTGACTCAGGATGCAGGGTCCCTTGGAGCGGGGCTGGGGATGGACTTTCAGGCTGTTTGTAAAACCTGACCTGGACGGCTGACCGTGGGGTTACGGGACAGGCCCCTCCCGAGCGTCTCTCTGCTTTGGTCCCTCCGGTGACGGGGCGTGGGCACGGGCAACCCCTTCACCTGCCTGCCTGTCTGTTCCAGGAGGAGACACCCCTGTTCCTGGCTGCTCGGGAGGGCAGCTACGAGACCGCCAAGGTGCTGCTGGACCACTTCGCCAACCGGGACATCACAGACCACATGGACCGCCTGCCTCGCGACATCGCACAGGAGCGCATGCACCATGATATCGTGCGGCTGCTGGACGAGTACAGCCTGGTACGCAGCCCCCCGCTGCACGGCACCGCCCTGGGCGGCGCGCCCACCCTGTCCCCGCCGCTCTGCTCCCCCAACGGCTACCTGGGCAACCTCAAGCCGGCCGTGCCAGGCAAGAAGGCCCGCAAACCCAGCACCAAGGGCCTGGCCTGCGGCGGCAAGGAGGCCAAGGACCTCAAGGCGCGGAGGAAGAAACCCCAGGACGGCAAGGGCTGCCTGCTGGACAGCTCGAGCGTGCTGTCGCCCGTGGACTCCCTTGAGTCGCCCCACGGCTACCTGTCGGACGTGGCCTCGCCGCCCCTCCTGTCCTCTCCGTTCCAGCAGTCCCCGTCCGTGCCCCTCAGCCACTTGCCCGGCATGCCCGATGCCCACCTGGGTGTTGGCCACCTGAGCGTGGCTGCCAAGCCTGAGATGACAGCCCTGGGCGCGGGCGGCCGGCTGGCCTTCGAGGGGGGCCCACCCCGGCTCTCCCACCTGCCCGTGGCCTCCAGCACCAGCACGGTCCTGGGCGCCGGCGCGGGGGGCACGGCCGTGAATTTCAGCGTGGGGGGTGCTGCAGGCTTGAACGGCCAGTGCGAGTGGCTGTCCCGGCTGCAGAACGGCCTGGTGCCCGGCCAGTACAACCCGCTGCGCGGGAGCGTGGCGCCCAGCCCCCTGGGCACGCAGGCCTCCACCCTGCAGCACGGGATGCTGGGCCCGCTGCACGCGGGCCTCTCCAGCACGGCCGCCCTGTCCCAGATGATGAGCTACCAGGCCCTGCCCAGCACGCGCCTGGCCGGCCAGCCGCACCTGGAGCCGCACCTGGTGCCGGCGCCGGTGCCGCCGCTGCCGCAGGCGCAGCCGCCGCCGCCGAACTTACAGATGCAGCCGCCGGGCCTGCCGCCGCCCGGAGTCCCGCCCCCGCAGCCCCCGCCGCCGCACCTGGGCGTGAGCTCGGCCGCCGGCGGCCACCTGGGCCGGGGCTTCCTGGGCGGCGAGCCGAGCCAGGCGGACGTGCCGCCGCTGGGCCCGGGCGGCCTGGCCGCGCACACCGTCCTGCCGCAGGACAGCCAGGCACTGCCCACCGCGCTGGCCCCGCCCATGACCACCGCCCAGTTCCTGACCCCGCCCTCGCAGCACAGCTACTCGTCCTCGCCCGCGGACAACACCCCCAGCCACCAGCTGCAGGTGCCCGAGCACCCCTTCCTCACCCCGTCCCCCGAGTCCCCGGACCAGTGGTCCAGCTCGTCCCCGCACTCGCACGTGTCCGACTGGTCGGAGGGCATCTCCAGCCCGCCCACCAGCACGCAGGCCCACATCGCGCACGTGCCCGAGGCGCTCAAGTAGACCGCGGGGCGGCTGCGGGCTCTGCGCCCGCACCCGACGGACCGAGAGGACGTTTGCTTAGGAAACAAGTTTTTATACGAAATAAAAGGACAAGGATTTTAATTTTTTTTAGTATTTATTTATGTACTTTTATTTTGCAAGGAAACACTGCCTTTTTATTTATACGTAATGTTTTCTGTGGCTCCAGGTAACAGCTTTTATCTGTTCCAAGAAAATAAACCGGTTCTCAGCCGCGGTTTTCCCACTTGTGATACATGTGGTTACGCATTTGTAAAATACAAACAGATTCATGATGTATAGATGCCATTTATTTATTGATTGTTTTTGTCCCTTCAAAATCCAAAAAGAACCAATGTCGGAGAAGGGAGGTTTGAACCAGCGTGGTCCAGACTGCTGCCGTGACCCCAGATGCCCCCCACCCGGCATCCCCTGCTTTGTGGGAGATGCGTCCAGACCCAGTAAGAACCCTCGTCACACCTTGGCACGTGGATTAATTTGCATCTAAAATAGGGACATACAATGTCAAAGGATGGGGCTTATACATTTTGGTGGCTTTTTTAAAGTGATTTTTTTGAAAACATGCTTTTAAAGACGTGTTCTTGGGGTGTCCCAGAGCACGCTTCCTGGTACCGACCATGAATCTTTGTTTCGGGTTCAGTATTATGGCCTGGTTGTGGATGGGTCTTGTGAGGTCCTGTTCCTTCCAGAAGCTTCTCTGCCGCCACGCCTGGATGTTCAGGCCCGTGGAAGAGTCAGGAGTCCGGAGGCCGTGGGGCGCTCACCCGGGGCGCCACGTGGAGGAATCCTACCCTTTTCTGGGGAAAGACACTGCCTGGGGGACCCCGATGGGCCAGCAGCACAGGCCTGGGCTCAGCTGGCGGCTCCGTTCCCTCAAGAGACTTCCCAGGGCGACCTCTGCCCAGGCTTCGGAAAAACACGGCTGCGCCTGGCCTCGGCTCGCAGAGGCGGCTCCTCCCAGGGCCCGGCGTGGCTCGAGGGTGCGAGCAGCTGAGACGGTGCCCCTTGGGGCGTGGGAGCCAGCACGAGGACCACCCCTCCCGGTAATGGGGGGGCGTCTGCCCGGGGAGGGAGCAGATTCTTGCAAAATCAAGTATAAGCCTGTGGCAAAGTAAATGTCTGTAAACGCATTGTCAAAGGTGGATTTTGTTTAAAAAATCGGAATGAACGGGTCTGCCGGGGTCACGCTGACACGGGATGTCAGGACACGGCTCTGCTCGCGACCCGGGCCTGGCGACCTGACCTGCAGCCGCCCGGACCGTAGCTCCGGAGAGCAAACCCAGGGAAGGCTCCCGTTGCCTCCTCCAGGCAGCCTCCCTGGCCTTGCTGGGGGCAGTGTTGTGCCATCCCTAGTGGGCATGACCAGACACGCCCTAAGATGTCGATTCTTACTGTGTTTTGTAAAAATAGAGTGTAGTTTACAGGAAAAAAAACTTTTTAAAAAAGTTATCTACGTGCAAAACTGTAGGTGATGAAAATGCTGTATTTTTTTCATCCTTTTTTGTTAACTGATACGCAATAAACGTAATGCTGACCGAGATCCCGGTTTGGCTAAACCTGGCGGTGGCGTCACCCCCTTTCTTGGAGGGAGGGAGGGCAGGCCGCTCCACTCCAAGGGGACCAGCAGTTCTTCTGACCCTTCTGATGGGGAGGGTTGGAGACCAGCCAGCCCTAGTCTCGTAGAGGTTCCACAGTGTCTCTGCGTCTGTGTGGGCCGGGCCCCCCTGCAGGGGCCTCCTGGGTCTGGGAACGTGGCTGCCGGGACAGCTCGAGTCAGGCTTCCCCCATCTGTTTCAGTCAGAGGGGCAGGGCACCGCTTACCCAACCTAGGGATGGCGGCCGGGAGCCGGCTGTGGGCGGGAGGTATACGGGGCGGGGCCCAGAGGCCACAGTGGGAAATCTAGACCCCAGCAGGAGGGCAAAGGGGGCCATGGAAGCATCTGAGCAGGGGCACCACGGGGTGACGGAGGGAGTGGGGAAAGTTCTGTGAAGCCGAGGGAGTACCACCGAGGAGGCCTACCCCTGCCAGGCACCCACAGGGGCCTCCCCTTCTCCCTCCTGCCTCCACCGGGCCCCACCCCAGCCGGTGGATTCAAACCAGATTAACAGAGGGAAAGTCTGGCACCTCCTTCTGTGGGAAAGTGCCTCCCAGCCTCCGCAAGCCCAGGTGCAAGCCCGAGATCTCCTCGCTGAGTTCGGAGGCTTCGTTCCCACCCGGCACAGTGTCGGGCCCCAGGCTGTGTAGACCGGACAAGAGGTTCCAGGAAATGAAATACGGTGAGTGGCCCAGTGGTTGTGTCCGGAGAAAGTAGACCCAATCTGAGATCTGTCCCAAGATCCCCCAGCGCCCCGTGACACAGCTCCTAGGTGTACGCGCAAAAGCAGCACCAATGGGCCAAACAAGCCCACACACAGCCCCGTCCACGGTGGCATGAGTCATAGCAGCCAAGAGGTGGGAACGGTCCAAAGCCCATTGACGGTGCATGGGTCAACGAGCTGTGGTAGGCCACGCCGTGATGGCTCATTTTATGTGTCAGCTTGGTTGGGCCATTTGGCCAAACATAAGAGTGTTCCTGGATGAGATGAACATTTGAATCCGCGGCCCTCAGCACGGGTGGGCCTCGCCCCATCAGTTGATGGCCCGCACAGCCCAGAAGGGCTAAGAAGGAAGTCCGTCTGCCTCACGCTTGTCCAGGAACACAGCTCCTTTCCTCCCTCCGATGTTGAACTGAAGCATCAGCTTTTCTTGGGACTCAAACCTGTGACTTCCCAACAAAAACTTGACTGTCAGCTGGGCCGGTTCTGAGGCCCAAGGACTCAGGCTGGAACCTCCAGCACCCACGGTCCCTGGGCACCAGCTTGCTGACCGCAGACCTGGGGGCTCCTCAGCCTCCGTAATCTTATGAGCCAGCTCCTGATCAGAAATCTCTTGATACCTACGTGTGGCCCTGTCGGTCCCGTTGGTCCGGAGAACCCACGCTGAGCACACGGTGAACACTGTTGGCCCCCGAGAGGAGGGAAGGCCTGACTCACAGCACAGAGCGGCCAGACCCCGACACAGGAGGCTGAGCCGGACACATCACTGCCCCGAACAGGGGGGCCCAGAGAGACAGAAAGCGGACTGGGAGCCCCAGGCCCTGCCTGCTGGGTCTGGGGAGCGACTGCAGAGCCACGAAACGTGGGCGTGCCCGGGGCCGCCAGTCGCACGGCATTCGGAACCGACTAACTGTGGCTGATCTGCTCACTCCGGCAGCGGCCGCTCTGTGTTTCACCTCAGTCACTGCTTCAGAAGAACAACTCCCGGCAGTGTTCGAAGCTTCCAAGAAGCTTGCTTGGGTCGCGGGATCCGCTGAAGCAGTGGGATGGGCCTCGGGGGTCCTGATGCTCCCCCAAGTCACTGGAGCCCCTGGCAGCTTGAAGGGGGCCTAGAGAGGAGGGCGGGCCTTGGAGCGTTACACTGGTATGCTGGAGACGGGGCCTGTGTTTCCGCGGGGAGGCCAGCCCCTGGCCGCAGGCTCCGTCCCGCCCCGCCAGCCTGGCAGTCTCATCCCCACGCACCTGGCTCGGAACCACCGGCTGAGCTTTCCACCCGTTTTTCTCCCCGGGGCCCGAACCTGCTCCCTGACTCGAGCCCCCCCCACCAGCAGGGGCCTCCCTCTACCCTGTGGTCCTCACTCCCCGATGTCCACCCTGAGCCAGCCGATTCGGCCGATCCCCACCCTCAGAATGACCCCCATCTAGACACCACGGTCCTCCCCGAGAGGACACGGGCCCTGACCTGGGGGCATCTGTTACGGCTAAACTGTGTGCACCCCCGAATTTCTACGTGAAACCCGAGGTCTCAGGATGCTGGGACGCGGCCCTGTGGGGAGAGCGGATGAAAGCAGACTGAGGCCATCCGGGTGCGCCTCCTCCAGTCTGGCCTGCGTCCTCACGAAGAGACGAGGACACAGACACGCACAGGAGACCACCAGGTGGGGACGCGGGAGCACCTGGCCGTCTCCGAGCACAGGAGAGAGACCTCAGGAGCAGCCGGCGCTGCCTCGCCCCTCTCAGATGTCCAGCCTCGGGGCGGTGAGCACATTCACTTCCGCTAACCCCAGCAGACGGTCTGAGGGCCCACAGGCACATCCCAGGGCCAGGGCGCCGGGAGCCCCTGCCTGCGGGCCCCCTGCCTCCTCAGGAGGCCCACACTCTGCGACACTCCAGCACGTGAGACCAGCACAGAGCCGCCTGCCGGTCCCTGAGCCTGCCTTCGCGGCTGGAGCAGGAGACCTCCCTCGGGGCCGCGGCTTCCAGCAGAAGAATAATGCAACCCACAAATGCAACTTTAAATATCTCAGTAGCCACATTAAAAAAAGGTGAAAAGAAACAAAAAAGCTTATTCGTACATCTTAGATAATCCAATATATCCAAAATATTAGCATCTCAACATGTAAGTCACATAGAGTTAGTGGGATCATTTACATTCTTCTCTCTCTTATACTATGGCTTTAAGACCCAGTGTGCGTTTTAGGCTTTCAGCACACCTCGGTGTGGACCGGCCCGGTGCTCAGCTGACCCGTGTGGCTCATGCCCGCCACGCTGGACGGCACAGGTTCCAGGGTGGCCTCCCGGCACCTCCCAGCGCCCAGGAAGCCGGAGACGCAGCGTCGGCGTCGGCGTGGGTGCTCCAGGGGGGTCCCCATGTGTCTCTGCCCCCTTCTGGCCAGAGCAAGGAGGGGCAGCATCCGTGCCCAGAGATGTAACAGCCCAGCAGGGTGGCCGCGGGGCTGAGCTCTGCTCCGTGGCCACTGACAGCCTCCAGAGCATATCGGCCGGCCAAGACTGGGCTCGGTGCTGGAGCCCATCTTCATGCTGGTGCCGCTCGGGTCCCACTGCAGACCGGTGACAGGTCTTTCATGGCCTGATCTAGAAACCAGAGCCCTGCCGGAGGAGACAGCGCTGTCGGCACAGACCGGCCGTGGAGGGCTTCCCGGGGGCCACTCCTTGTGGGACCACCCCACAGTGGGGGGGTCCCTGGCACAGTGCCAAAGAGTTAGTCTGTCCAAGTGCCTCAAGCAGGAACCTAAGCAGTGTGGTCCGGCGGGACGCCAGGGCACACACCAGAAGCCCTGCATCTCAGATGTCGCCTGGGGGCGTGGTGACGGGTTTGGGGAGCCCTCGGTCGGGCTTGTGTGTCCATGGGTCTTGGAAAGGGCCCCCATGCCCAGCGGGTCCCGAGCGGATGCGACCTTCTGGCAGCCTGAGGGGCCACCCCAGGTGAGCCCAGGCTGCAAACGCGGCTGCGCCTCCCTTGTGCGCCCAGCCCTGCTCCCCGATTCGTGTGGTCTTGGTTTCACCATCCTCGTGGCCACCGTTGGACCAGAGGTGGGTGACTCAGCACCTCTGAGCCTCGGTGTTCTCAGAGGTAAAGTGGGAGCTGCTCGCGGCCACCCTCCTGAGCAAGAGGAGGGGACCCGTGAGGTCGCCGACAGAAAGCTCCCGGCACGCGGTTAAGGACGCAGAAATGCACGGCTGCCGTTACGGCGAGTTCTAACACCGTTGCGCTCCCCACGCTTGCATGCCCGTGTGGTCTTGAAGCCCGGCGGCAGCCCAGGTCAGGAGCCATAGTCGTCCTCCCCGTCCGGCATACGTCGCTCTTGGTGCGACAGGGCGGGTGTGCAAGGGGTCTGGAGGCTGGATTGCGAGGTTCTCCGTGCAGCGCCGGGGCTACTCCTGGGCCAGAGAGCCCGTGACGTGTGCCCAGAGCTTACCACAGGTCTAGGCTTCTCTGCGGTCCTACTCACTGCCCGTCCGGTTTTATGTGTTCGATGACATGGCAGCGTGTCTGCGGTCAAAGCGCCGCTGGTCTCCGAGCACACACGCCGCGATAGACCTTCAGTCACCCCGTCTGGATGTTGCCCCTTCCTAAGCATTAGTCTCAGCAGAGTGCGGCCTGAAGCGAGTTACTGCTCTCCCCCGTGTTCCCTCGTCTGTACGACGGAGGGAAGGGAAGCCGCTGGCGGCACCTGGCGAGGGTCAGGGTAACGCGGAACGTAGGGGTTCTGTACGAGAGAGAAACACTCCGGAGCCGCGAGGATGAAGTCGGTGCGCGCAGCCGGAGAAGCACACGCTCTGCGGGGCCACCAGGCCCAGCTCTGGGAGACGCACGGAGAACCCGCTGTGTTCAGCCCACCAACCCCCGCTCCCGGGGCCGGGGGAGTCCAGAGAGGAACAATCCCCTGGAGAGGGCCGCGGTCCGGTGGTGATGTGAGGAGCCAGAATCCTTCGTCCTGCTGCACCAGGGCCAGATCCCACCGGAGCCCGCGGTGTCCCTGATGCCCACCCGCTGAAGCCCGCGGTCCCCAGGCGCAGGCTCACGGGGCCGCCAACTCCGAGGCGGCTCTCTGCCTCCACCTGCTGGCGGCGTCCGGCTAGTGCCCCCTCTGGCGAGCAGGTGGTCGCACCGGGACTTGATCATTTCTGGCTGCCGCTCACAAATCGCTCATGTCTGTTATAAGCCCGTTTTACAGATGGAGAAGCTGAGGCTTAAAGGGGCAGGTGACTTCCCCAAATGCACCCATCTGAGCCAGGGCCGGTGACTCCTGGTCCATGTTCTCATAACCTTTCGGGAAGACCCACGGCTCGGCCACATCGCTTGCAGACAAGAACACTGATGCTCAGGAGTCACTGCTGAACCCAGCGTGGAGCCGGCAACGGGCAGATGTGGGCATTCTTCCGTGCCCCAGGTCAGCCCTCCTGTCTTCCCAATCCGCAATGCCCCAAGCCTGAAAGTTCTCCCCGCGGACGCTCGGGGCTCTTGCCTTCCTGTCTTGCGCGCTCCGTTGGCTGCCGTTGTGTGCTGGTGCTGTGCAGGGGCCGGCAGCCGGCAGCGAAGAGCTGGGTCCTGCCCTCGGGAGTCACCAGTCTGGCCCAGTAGCCTAACAGCTCCCCTGAGGCCCCAAGGCCACCTCCTGGGCTTCTGGCTCTCAATAGCACCTTGCCAGAGCCAGGGAGAGGCCAGACTGATGACGTCACCCCTGGTGGGGAGCCCCCAAGAGCCTCCTTGCTTTCAGAAACCAAGTGCAGGACCCGAGGAGCCCCGGGCAAGGCCCTCCCGCCGGAGGCCACGTCCCACTGTCTGTGTTCCTGCCCCAAAGCTTCTGTTTGCTTCTGTTTCCTCCATCCCTGGCTCTACCCTGTCACCAGCAGGTGGGACCCAGGCCTTGCCAGGTGCGCCCACACTGAACACGTTGGCAGGTGTCCAGTGTCCACGCTCCCCAGGGCGGAGCCTGGCCGGTCAGTCCCACAGCCACAGCTCCTAGTCATGCCGGCACACAGTAGGGGTTCAGCAGACGACGTATACGGTTTTGTGAAAGAGGTCTCGCTCGGTTTTTCCCAGGGCCCCACTGCGACTGGGACACAACTCACTTTCTCGCCTGGCTCCAACTGTGGCCTGCCTCGCGTGGATTTAGCATCCTTGCGCTTTCTAGGACACCCCTCTCACTATGTCACCTTCCATGTTTAGAACTTGGCTCAACACGAAAAAAAAAAGTTCTCCGAGGCTCACCAGGTGCCAGGCACGTTCGCAGGTGCCAGGGAGGAGACGAGAGAAGGTGCCATGCTTGCAGTTAGCCAGGGTCTGCATTTTTTCCTGCAAGGTGCCCCCCGGGGTCTGGGACAGCTCTATTCCTGCTGGCTTTCTCCCCCAGCTGCCCCACAGAGGTGCCTCCCTCTCCTTATACCCCTTACACACCGCCGACTGGCGCTCCACACCATGGGGGCCACAGAGGAGGCGCGAACACCCAGCTCTCTCCGCCCCCGGACCTGCACTCTCCCGAGGGAACGAACGTCCCCGTCCTCTGCATTCAGGCCTGCTCAGCTGTACGGCCTCCTCTTCCAGAAGCCCTCCCTGCCAGCTCTTCCCACCTCTGCAGCCCTAACGCGCTTTTCCCCTGGACCCCTCAGCTGGCCCTGTCTCACGGGGACAGCCCCTTGCTCTCTCCAGGCTGAGTCAAGCAGGCCCCCTCCTGTGCCCCCAGCCTCAGCGCCCAGGACCACGGGGTGGGGCCAGAGGCTGAGCAGAGCACCTGGTGTGCCCGCCGGCACCCACTTACACACCGCTCTCCTGCAGCTACTTTGTGCCCTGCAGGAGTGAGGGGCAGAGGCTCGTGGCTGTAAGCCACCAGCCTTCAGCTGCCGCATGGGGGGCCCCTGACCCCCTCCCACAATGTGCTCAAGTTCTAGACCAGCGTTGTCTGATGGAAATATACCAGGCTCGTGCGGAACTTTAAACTTCCGACGAGCTACATTAGAGGAAACCGATGAAATAAACGTTAGTTGTATATTTAACGCAATATACCCCAAATGCTGTCACTCCCATGTGTGACAGAGAGCCGCCAGCGGGCCGTTGGATGCTCCCGGCACCGTGGCCTCTGTCGTGTACTTAGAGCCCATCCCAGCTCCGCCCAGCTCCCTCGCAGGAGCTCAGTGGCAGCCTTCTCTGGGCCGCGCAGGCTGCTGGGAGGGGAGGGCGGGAGCTGGCCAGCGCGGAGCCCTGGATCCGGGCGCGCTGTCCACAGGGCTGCAGCTCGTTATGGAGCTTTGTGTGAGGAACCGACGACTCAGGAAAGGGCGACTGACTCCAGCCCCCACAGGCAGGCTTCAGGGAGGTGGTGCCATTTGTATGTAGCCTCCGTGAGCCAGGAAGGAGGAGGGAGGAGAGAACGAGGGACACGCCGCAGGTCGAGGCAAGGACGGCAGTTGCGGTCAAGGCAGGGCACCCCACTACCTGGCGCAGGCCCCTTGCCCCTGACGGGTCCAGGCCAGTCCAGTTCCTGCCTGCTGCTCGGCTAAAGCACCAAGAGCACGTTGTCCAGGTGCCCACTCCGCCGGGACTCCGGGCTGGTGAGGACGGGATGGTCAGGGAGGGCAAGGACGCTTAAAAGCGGCGGACCTGGGCTGGACCTGGACCCAGGCTGCCTGACCTTTGGCTTTCGTGCAGGCCCAGATCCCTCTCCTGCACACCAGGCCACGAAGGGCCAAGGCCGTGACGGCCTCCGCCCGGAGACTTAACAGGAGGGAGGAGGGGATGGGCCCTTGCATCTCTGCCTCTGTTTCCCCCTTCCGGGGGAGTTAACAGGGACGGCGGTCTCTGCCAAGCCGCTTGTTGGGACAAGGTGACCGCAGCAGGAAGTAAACCGAGGGCGGCGAGGGCCGGGGCTGAGTTCCAGCGCTCGCGGACTCTGTGTTCAGATGGGTTGGGACCTTGATTTCTGCAAGGCAAATGTTAGCTTAGCAGAGTGGCCACGTCAGATGGTCTGAAAGTCCCCCGGCAGGCCCTGGGGCCCTGACAGCGTGGCCGCTCCTGGCCAACGTCACAGCACGCAAGTGGCTGAGGCACAGTCTTTCCTCCTTCCCGGGCTCCCGAGGGCCACGGGTGACCAGGGAGCCACCCGCCCCGGCAGGCCTCAGCGGCTGCTGCTGCACAGCTGCGGCGGGCGGCGCGGGCACCGGGGGCTGCAGTCCGGTGGGCAGCGGCGCGCCCCTTCCGGCCCTGCGGACGGAGCCGGGGCAAGCGCGGGCAGGCGGCTGCCCCCCGCGCAGGAAGCTATGCCGGTAAGCGGACCCGGCCTGGCGCCGGCTTCCCCTCCGACTGGACCTCCCTCTCCTCGCGGGGACACGGGGACACCCAGGGCAGCACCGCCTCGTCCCGCGGCCCACGGGCAGGAGCGGCAGGCCAGGCGCGGCGGCCGGTCCCTGGGCTGGGCGCGCGCTGCACGGGGCCCGGGCTCGGAGGGAGCCGACAGGACGGCGGGAGCAGCGGGGCGGGCGGGGCCGGGCCGGGGGCCGCCTACAGGACGCCGCCAGGGCCGGGCTCCCGAGGGCCGCGCGCCCGCCGAAGCGAACTTCTCGGGCCCACCTGGAACCCCCAGCCGCCGCCGGCCGTAACCAGGCAACCCGCGAGCCGCCGCGAAGTGCGCAGGCGCAGCCCGCCGCGGCGCCAGCGCATGCGCGGCCGCCTCCCGCCGGCCTCCAGCCTTGGAGGAAGTCCAACGGCAGGATGGGAGGGTCGCGCCTGCGCCAGGGCGCCGCCGAGTAGCCGTTGTCAGCGGGGGCGCCCGCTGGCCTCGGTCGTTCAAGGCTGGTTCTTCACCTAGATCTGACTGAAGAGCCCCGACTCCCCTCCCACCCTAAGACGAGAAAAGACCGGGAGAAAGACCCGGCGGAGTCCCCGCGACGTCTCCGAGCCGTCCGCCGTGCGCCCGGCCCGGCAGGTGGGCGAAGGGCGGGTCGCGGGGGGGGGGGCGGGGCCAAGGGGGCGGGACGAAGGATGAACGCCGAGATTGGTCGCGGGTGAGGGGCGGGGCCAACGGGGCGGACGAATGGGTGGCCGGCGAGGGAGAGGGCGGAGCGAACGTACGGGGCGCAGCGTCACGGGAGCGGCTGCGATGGGCGGGGCTGATGGGCGTGGTGGGCGGGCGTGGCGCGCGCTGACGTCGCGGTCGGACACGTCGGCGGCGCGGCGGCTGGAGCCGGATGTGCCAAGATGGCTGCTGCGGCTGTCGTGTCTGCTCTCGTCGGTGCAGCCCGGCCGGCTTCCGCCGGCGGCTCCTGAGTGCTTGGCCCGAGGGTCGCGGACGGGCCGGGCGGGAGCCCTGGCAGCCCTGTGGCGCGCCGGTGAGGGCCGGGGTTGGGCGGAGGGGAACGGCCGGGCCGGGCCCA
Source organism: Meles meles (assembly GCF_922984935.1). Classification (NCBI taxonomy): domain Eukaryota; kingdom Metazoa; phylum Chordata; class Mammalia; order Carnivora; family Mustelidae; genus Meles; species Meles meles. The sequence continues at coordinate 1,228,557 of NC_060076.1, forward strand.
GCCCGGAGCGGACAGCGCGTCTCCGGGTGCCGCCGGGGGGTCGGGCTGGGGCGCCGGGCCCGGGTGGGGCCGGGTGGGCCGGGCGCCCGTCTTGTCAGACTGAGGTGGACCCCGCAGAGAGGGCCGGCGCTGTGGCGGGCTCGGCTGTGCGACCCTTGGCTTGGCCCCGGCGGCCTGCGTGGAGGGGGTGTCGGGATGGGAGGGCAGAGCGGGCCGGCAAGTTGGGAAGACGCCGGCGTGTCGGGACGTCTTCGGTTCCGCCTGTGCTTGGCTTGGAGGCTGCCGAGCGGTGGTGTCCCCGCGGCTGAGAGGTGTCCTGCGAGCCGCGCTGGTGAGCGCACGGGCTCGCAGCCGTGGTGTCCGCCGGGAGCTCCGTGGCCAGGCGACCGGGGTGTCGCGGCGGAGGTCGGCCCCTTGGTTCCGCGCCGAGGCTCAGAGGGCTGTGGGACGAGATCGTTACCGCGCTTGGGGCGCAGACGTTGCGGTCGCGGGCGTGCGCGCGTCGCAGCCGTTTAGGATCGGTTTTCGCTGCTTCGCCTGCGGACGCTCTGGGGGGCTCGGAAGCGCCCCGAGCTGCCTCACGTGTGTGCGGACGTTAACGAGCGCCGGCCGCCGGCCGCGGGTGCGGGGTGCGGCGGGAGCGAAGCGGCCACGCCTGGTGTTGCTACACCGGTGCTTGTGCAAGTGGGGCGCCGCCGGCTCCCTGCAGGTGCTGCTCCCCCGCGCCGTTTGCTGCGGCTCTGGGGGCTGCGGTCTCGCAGAGATGAGGCGGGAGGCCTGTTCCTGCCGTTCATTCACCCGGAATAGTAGTAAGTCCCCAAGCCCTCCGCGAGCTCGCGAGCTCTCTCTAGCTAGCCTGTTGCTTTAACGATCCCTTCTTGCTCCGTAGCGCTCCTTCCTGACTGTCAGTGCGCCCTTTAGGATCTTTGCCTTTTTTTAAACTTTTTTTTTTTAAGATTTTATTTACTTATTTGACAGAGAGACGCAGCGAGAGAGGGAGCACAAGCGGGGGGGGGTGGGGAGTGGGAGAGGGAGAAGCAGGCTTCCCGCCGAGCAGGGAGCCGGATGCGGGGCTCCATCCCAGGACCCTGGGACCACGACCGGAACCAAAGGCCCATGCCTAACGACAGAGCCCCCCAGGTGCCCAGATCTTTGCCATTTTTAACAGTGTTGAGACGCCCTTCTCTAAATGTGTGTGATCTGTGCTTAGGAAGGTTGGAGTTGTCTTTGGTGGTGTCTTTGGGTGGAGTGTCCCAGAGTCTGACAGGGACATCCACGCTCACAGTTGCCGTGCGGGAGACTGTCTCCCAGGTGCCTTCTGGCACTTCTGTGGGTTCACACACTCCTTGCTTGAGGCAGCAGCTCTGAGAGGGTGGGCGTGGGCTTCCGGTGTCTCCGTCCCACAGTCAGGAATTTGTATTGGAAGTAGGTTGTGCTCGAGTATTTCCCAGAGACGCGAGGCCGTCTACTTGAGCGCTGGGGTTCGGAGAAACGCTCTGTAGGAGCAGCAGCTGGTGCCTCTGAAACACGGCGACCAGAGACTACAGGATGACTTCCTGGAGGGAGTTGAGCCCCCTGGGGTCAGGAGAGAATGTTCTCGGTTGTTCTGGACGCAGTCGGCATGCTGGTTAAAGAGCTCTCAGTTTCGGGCTGGGGGGAGAGAGCAGGGGTTCTTCTCTACAAGGAAGTGATAGCGTTTGCCTATAAAATGGTTTTTAGTCTGGGAGTTGAGAAAATAGCTTTTAAAGAAAGTTTCTTCAAGGAAAGCGTGTAAGTATAAACCTGCAAAGTTTACATTTTTGGTAACATTTCCCTATTAAACAGCAGTAGGGATTAAGGCATCCCAGAATCTGCTGTGGATAGAACTTTGTAAGATAAAACCCAGAAGAAACCTTGGAAATTGTCCTATTGCTTCTCTCACTTTACAGATGAAGAGACGGGGTCACAGCAAGACAGGGAGTGTGCCCGGCGCCATTCAGCTGGGCGCCCTCCCTCACTCCCCCCGTCACATCTCCACTGGGTAATCCTCTGGGCCTCTGCCATGTGTGGATTTTCTTTTCTTTTCTTTTCTTCCTTCTTTCTTTCCTCCTTTCTTTTTTTTTTTCTTTTTCAAGAAAAGCTTTAAAAAGCTGCTTAGAATGGCCGAGGGCCCTCTGCTAGAGCCTTGCAAGGAGGAAGTTGTGCCTTGGAGGGTGTCCTGGGTGCCTCTGTTGCAGGCTCTGCTTGCTCAGCTCTGAGTCCATGGAAAGCTGTAAACGCTCTTGGTTTGGAAACCGCGGCTTATAACCTGATGAGGTCTCCAGTGCTGACCCTAATACAGTGCATTAAACGTGAGTGAGTTTTAGCGTGCTTGTCCCCAGGAAGGTTCCCTGTTGGCCTGGGCCGGAGCACGTGTGGGCAGCAGTGGTCGTGGACTACTGGGCTCCTAGGACTGGTTTCCGGAGAGACGTTTGTAAATAGCTTTACTTAAGACACATTCCTCAGTGCGTTCTTGTGTCTGGCTGCCAGAAAGATTTCCAAGAGCATTAATGTTGTACCTCTGCAGAAACGTGTGGGTTAGGCTCTGGAGTCCTTCTACGATTTCTCCCTCTGATGCTGACTTATCCCGGCGATGGGCTGAGCTTACCCTGTTTGTTTGTGAGGGTGGTACTGGGGGGAAGGACTTACACGTAGAAAAAGACAGTGACTGGGTTTTTGTCTTAAAGGTACAGGTTAACTGTTCAAGATTATACTTAATGTATTTTATTTAGAAAAAAATCCACCCCAGCAAGAAAAAATACTGTAAAGATGAGTTTGGTCCTTTGTTTTCTATAAAAGTTTTGTTGGCACTCTGTTACTGAAAAATTTTGAATGAAGTCAGTTGGGCAGTTTTAAAGCTGCTTTAAGTTTCCTTGGGGTTTTCATCCCCACACAGTTGATACAGCTCTGGTGGGCAGAGGCCACTTGTCCTGCTGATGCTCCTCCAGCAGTCGCACACAGAAGAGGAGACCTTTTGCACGGGGCATAAAAGGCGTTTTTATTTATTTTAGATTTTGCAGCTTGTCCTACTCTGTGCTCTGTAATGCTCTTTCGTTAAAATGGAAATATTCAACTTTTGTTTTTGAGATTTGATGTTAACCTATGTGAGAAGTGTGATGTGCAGTCTTAATAGAGGAGTAGGCTTACCTACCTGGTGGTAAGACCAGCGGTCCCGTTGCATTTCATCTCTGCCTGCTCGGTGAGGGTGTCGCGGAGGCATCAGGCATTCCGCGCGGGTATTCAGCTGGGTTATGAGCGGCAGAGAAGGCAGTGACTTGTGTGAAGTCAGTCAGGGAGCTCCAGGCGCAGCCTGCGTTTGCACCCCAGGCTGGTGGTGTCCGCCTTCTTGCCTGCACACTCAGCGGCCCTCGCAGCAGCAGCAGCCGCCCCTCCCGGCCGCAGTTCTGGGCAGGAGGGGGTGGGACAGGAACAGCAGGCCTCGGGACGGAAGACGCAGGCTCTTGAGTGGTTTCCAGCCTCTCTCTGTTTTTTTAGTTTTCCTAATTCTGTCTGGGAGTTTGAATATAAGGATTTTATGCTAATTTTTTCTTTTTCTTTTTCCATTCAGATTAAGGAAAACCTATATCCTGCTTCTTCCCGTAAGCAACATCTAACTGTGCAGATCAGTGATGCAGCCGCCGCCGCAGGCAGCCCCGTCGGGCATGGTTGGGCCCCCTCCAGCTGGGACTCCTCAGAGCATGTTCTGGTCCAACAGACCGTACAGGAGACAGGCAAATAATAACGCACCCGTAACTCCCATCACCTGCCCGCTGCAGCCGGTGACGGATCCGTTTGCTTTTAGTAGACAGGCACTACAAAGTACGTCGTTGGGCAGTTCATCCAAAAGCAGCCCGCCCCTTCCGCAAGGCCCGGCCCCACCAGCGTTCCTTCAGCACCCCGGTCTGCCTGTGGCTCACACGAATGCTGGGGGTACCCCTCAAGGACCGGTGTCGCAGCCCAGAGCAGATGGCAGCCTGTTTTCCAGCGTGTTGACCCCTTTGGCACCATCGGATCCTGAGGGGACCAGGAGTGCCTCGGTGGCTCCCAGCTCAGAACCTGAAGCTCAGACTCTGCCACATCCTCAGTACGTTCCAGGAGCGGGTGCGGACAGTTCTCACGGGGGCCGTTGGCATACGAACACGCTTGGGTCCGATAGGCCCCTGAGTAGGCAGAACCCCCACGACAGTGCCACGGCATCAGCACCATCCCCTTTCTTCCCTCAGCCTCGTCAGCAAATGCCAGGGCAGTGGGGACCAGGGCAGGGAGGCGCACAACCCTCAGGTCAACATTATTGGCCCCGCCCAGAAGGACCTGCTCAGAACGCGCTGCCTCACGCCTCCAGCGGTTCTCACTTCCCTGCTCCGTCTACCCTGCACCATGGTCCCAGCCACGAGCAGCTCAGCCCGCTGGTGTCTTTGCCAGGACCCTTAGCCGGTGATGGAAGCAACGAGGCGGCCTGCCTGCAAAGTGGAAACCGTTCAGCAAATAACTTTGATCCTGAACATGTGTTCAGGCAAAATTCTAAAGCTGGGAGTACTCGGGTGAGCCAGGAGCTCAGGCCAAATCCAGGAGTGAACGAAGAGCAGTTGCCGGACCTTGCTCTCAGTAGTCCCCTCACTCAGGGAAATAGCCCAGAAAGCCATTTGCACTGCCCCCCAGGGGCCGGGACCAGCCGAGCCGTGTCAGAAGTGGACTCCGGGGCGCTCTCCATGTTTTTCCAAGGAGGGGAGACAGAAAATGAGGAGAACCTCTCATCCGAAAACACGGGCTCCGCTGGTCGGTCTGACTTCGGTGGCTTCTCCCCCAGCCCCGCACTTGGTCACCCTCCTGCACACGTGGGAGCAGGCGGCATCTACCAGGCCTTTCCCAGAGGTTCCAACAGCGAGGCCACGCAGCAGGGAGGACACCTGCAACCGTACTTTTATCAGACCGCAGGCTCCCCTCCTGACCACCCCACCGCGGCAAGTGCTCCTGTCACCACGTGGGGCGGCGCACCCGGCGCAGGGGTGCACGTGGCCAGCAGCTCGCAGCCTGAGAATGTGGAAGACCTTGAATTCATTCAGAATCAGGAAGTTCTGCCAAGTGAGCCTCCGAGTTTGGACCTTTCCTCCCCCAGCGACCAGGTCAGATACGGGCCCCTGCCCGGGCCAGCCGTTCCCAGGCTCGGCGTTGTGGGCCACTCTGGAGGTGGGGGCCTAAATCTCGAGGCCCCCGATGCAGCGCCGCACCCCGTGCGGTGTGATAGCGTGTCATCCGGTTACAGCGGCGAGAGCCACAGGAATCTCCCGAGTATAGCCAGGCCCCAAGATGTAGGCACTTTCATTCAGCAGGAAGTCGGAAAACCTGAAGATGAGTCTCTGGGGAGTTTTTTTAAGCAAATTGATTCTTCTCCTGTGGGAGGAGAGACAGACGAGACCACTGTGAACCAGAGTCACCACGGCAGCCTGTCCCAGCCCTCAACCCCAAGCCCCCCAAAACCCACTGGAATATTTCAGACAAGTGCAAATAGTTCTTTTGAACCAGTGAAATCGCACTTAGTCGGAGTCAAACCCATCGAGGCCGATCGCGCCAACATGGTGGGGGAGGTGAGAGGGGCCATTGTCCACCAGAAGCAGCGCAGACCCGCTGCTGCCCCGCCCGACACCTCCCCCGGCAACCTGGAGCAGCCCCCGGACAACATGGAGACCCTGTTCACGCTCCAGGCCTGCGCTCCCCCCTTTTCCGTACCTGCGGAGCCGGGGCACGGGCTCGTGCACACCGGGGGACCGCCCCTGGAAACTCTGCCCCTGACAGCTGAGAAAAGGCCTTTGGCCAGAGCCCAGGGGGTTGTGAAGTGTGAGAGCCCAGTGACGACGTTGTGGGCGCAGAACGAGTTGCCAGATTTTGGAGGCAACGTCCTTCTAGCTCCTGCTGCTCCTGCGCTGCACGTGCCTGTGAAACCGCAGCCGTCGGAAGTGATTCAGCCTCCGGATGAGGGCATGTCCGCCCCACAGGCCCGGCAGCCAGGCTCCGGCCTTCTGCAGAGTGGGGGCAGCACTGGTGTTTCTGAGAACCTCGAGAACCCTCCCAAGGTGGGAGAAGAGGAGGCCCTCCCGTCCCAGGCAAGTTCTGGCTATGCCAGTCTCTTATCCTCGCCGCCCACTGAATCTTTGCAGAACCCACCGGTCTTGATTGCCCAGCCTGATCGAAGCTATAATTTGGCTCAGCCCATTAATTTTTCTGTGTCCTTGCCGAGTCCTAATGAGAAGAATCAGCCCTGGAGAGATGCTTTGGTCGGGGATAAACCCTTGGCAAGCAGCTGGGCTCTGGGGGGGGACTCTGGAGACAGCGCCCCTGTGTCTGGGAGCACAGCCGGCCCTCTCGCCCGCTCGCCTTTGCCGACCAGTTTCCCGCACAGTGGTTTTCCACAAGTTCCTGGTACTTCAGACACAGTTCCTAATCCACCTGCTGCTTTGCTGGTTCAGCCACCACCTCATCCAGTTCCAAAGAACTTGGTTTCAGAAAGCCAACGCACTGACAGCGCAGAGAACGGTCTTCCCGAGTTGGTCAGTGGCCCTGCTGGAAGCAGAGGCGTGACGTTGGTGCCGCCTGCGAACGCTGCCGCGGCACCTGCTGGTCATAAGGCAGATGGCTCCAGTCATCGGGAAGAAGCTTCTGGAGCCCTAGACTTCACACGCAGTAGGACTTCGGAAAGTCCTCTACGAATGTATAGCCCACCCCATCCTGACGGCTCCGCATGTCCACACGCCGCCAGCAGTCATCCGAGGCCACCTGGGCCGGGGCCGCGTAACTCAGACCATTTCTACCAACAGGTGATGAAGGACACTCAGGACCAGCGTGGCCTCGAGCGAGCCCAGGAGGAGCCAGCTCCGCCGCCTCCACAAAGGCCCAGACCGGCGTGTTCAGAACCTCCAGACCTGGGAAGTCCACCTGCGCAGGGACAGCCCCAAAACTCGGTCCCACCACCCCCAAGTCCAGCTCCGGCTGACACAGGTCAGCCGCTGCCGCCCCGGCCGCCTCGGTCCTCCAGCGCATCGGTCGCGTCCGCCAGCTCGAGCCAGGCCGCCGTGCAGTCGGAGCGGCACTGGCTGCAGCCGCCGCCACCAGACCTGGCATCTTACTACTACGGCAGACCGCTGTACGATGGCTACCAGTCCCATTACCCCTCGCCGTACCCGCTGGAGCCTGGCGCGGCCCCCCTCTATTACCAGGTACGGTCAAGCTCTCGCACTTGAACCCCGTGACCAGTTGGTTCCTTTCTCTCGAGCCATGGGCCGTGGTGGGCTTCTGTGGCTCGGTTCGGAAGTAACCCATAGTGCCACCGCCGTGCCGGGTGCGGGCTCCAGGCGCCGCGGCGGGGGACAAGCGCGCCTCTCACGGAGGCCCAGCGCGGCCCGTCTCTTGGGAGTTTACTCTGCACGGCTGTGTATTGCGCCATAAGGGGGACCTGATTAATTATTTCACACGGCATCCTCCAATTCCCACGGCTGAGAAGCCGCCTGTCTCCTGTCCCAACGGCTGCTTCTCTGTGGAGAAGCTTCGGGAAACTGGGATAGCCCCTGCGAGCTTCAGCGTGGTTTTGGCGTGAAACATCTGTCTGGCGAGTCGCAGGGACCTGTAGTCTTTGAGGTCCCTCCTTGAGAATAAAAACGTTGAGAGGTAAAAGGTCTGGAATGTCATCCTAGTGAACAGCCAAGGGGGATGAAATTACATGGGCTCTGAGGCGTGCGGTGGCCCCAGCAGTGGGGTGGGGACGGCCGCCGTGCTGCGCGGAAGCCTCGGCCTTCACGGGGGCACGTGCAGGCGCGTGAGCCTTGCTGCGGTCGGGTTCTGCCCAGCCCGTGTCGCTCTGAAGCGCGTGCTTCGAGCACACACATTGGATTGCTGTCTGCATCTCATCACGTCCAGGCCCAGCCCAGCATCACCCAAGGTTAGCTGAGTTCAAAGGAGTGTGGACTAGAGGTTTGGAAAGCACGGTCCTCCTGGGCAGGGGCAGGTGGCCATCCTGGGCTCTCGTAGTCAGAGGTGGATAGGGTTGTGCCGGGCGGCAGTCCCCAGCGACAGGAGGCTTGGGTCTCCTTTGTGGGCTGTGAGCATCTTTGGGAATGTGTGAAGAGCGCACAGCGAACCGCTGGGAGCAACAAATCCTAGATTCTGGAAGGAGCCTGTAGGACTCCTGTTGCCACACGTGGAAACTGACTTCTGATGCGCCCAGAGCCCGGGGGCTGGCAGAGTGTGAGGGGGGCAGTGTACCTGCTTTGGGTCCTTTGTGCAGCAGCTACGTGTGCGTCCTGGGAGCTCCAGCCAGAGCCCAGCGTCACCTCTGGGAGCCCGCTTCCTGGTGCCCTCCGGCCTTGTCACCATAGCCTGCAGCAGTGGTCAGGAATAAGTCCGTTTTACGTGATTCCTCCTCTTTTGCCGGGTGATGGCGGAGAGTCAGGCTCGTAGACCTGAGGGCTGGTTCCGTCTCCTGCCGGGATCGCTTCATTCCTGTCCCCGGTCTTCGCGTGGCCACCTCTTAGAGACAGAGCCGTGGCCATTCATCGGTCTGTTAATGGGGCTGAAAGTCTCGGGAGAGGAAAATGTGATCCTCTCTCCGAGGCTTCCCGGAGCTCGGGGACGCGCTGAGGTGGGACCCTGGGTAGTTCGCTTACCTGAGATGGTGTCTGAAACAGCACAAACTTGGGGGGTCACAGCACCTCCATATTTGAGACCTCGGGGACCAGAAGCCCAGTGGGGCCCTCTAGAGTCTGCGCGGCTCCATCATGGCTGCCCGCTGACACACTGGCCGTCTGCTGAGCAGGCCCGGGGCGGTCCCTTCGAGGAGGATCCTGCCGCCCAGCGGCGGCCGCAGATTTCCAACTCTAGGCTTTCTGTTTTGCATGAGGGAAGCCGCACGTCCAGGGCTCCTCCTGGAGGGCCGTCCCCAGTGCCATTTAGAGCTGGTCCCAGTGGCTTGATGTGTTGTGTCTACTGGTCTCTGATGTTACACACACCCTTCTTTCAGCAGGACGTCTACAGCCTGTATGAGCCCAGGTACAGGTCCTACGACAGCACGGCGGCTGCCTATGCTGAGAACTACCGCTACTCCGAGCCTGAGCGACCCAGCTCCCGAGCAAGTCACTGCTCAGACCGGCCGCCTGCCAGGTGATGGGCCCCGTGGCGCTGGCTGTGGGAGTAACACGGTGCCCTGGGAAGGACAGCGCTCGTGAAGAGTCGCATCGGCGTGTTTCTTCTGTGTGCCATCGGCACGGGCGGAGCGCACGGGCACTTTGGAATGGGACAAAGCCCTCCCCTGCGGCCATGCTGTGCAGTCAGCCGGCGCTGGGGCGGGCAGACCCTCAGCGGGGTCCTCTTCAGGGCCAGCTGGTCACCCCACTGCCGAGGCGCACACGGCTCTGGTGTTCGGCTGCGGGGTGTTCGGGGCCCTTAGACCGTGGCAGCTTTGCCCTCGCGCTGAGCCTCTGCCGCGCCACTAATCCCAGATGTGCCTGATTCTTCGGCCAGGACGCCTGCCCACGTCCCTTTCCCAGCCCTGCCCCCTGTGCCGGAGGCCCCCGCACACCCCTGTCCTGCTGCTCTCTCTCACTGCCCAGGCACGTCTCGGCTGTAGGATTATAGATGAAGGGTTCTTTCTTTCTTTCTTTAAGGTCTGCTTCTTCGAGAGAGAGCAAGAGTGCAGAGGGAAGGGCAGGGCGAGGGAGAATCTTAAGCAGATTTCCTGCTGAGCGTGGAGTCCGACACAGGGCTTGACCTCACGACCCTGAGATCAGGACCTGGGCTGAGATCAAGAGTTGGATGCTTAACCAACCGAGCCTCCCAGGCGCGCCTGGATGAGGGATTTTGAAAGATCCCTGACGTCACGCCTTTAGCCAAGCAGGACCTCAGCGGGTCCCGGGGCTCCTATTCAGAGCCACGGGTGGAGCCGCAAGGGGCCACTGCGGTGTTGCTGCCTGCCTTCCAGAGCATTCCCCCGCACTCGCCCAGCGTCGGGTTAGAGGGGGATGAGTCACGGGAGTAGGTTTCACTACCAGAGTACGCGGCTTCTTGAACTTGTAAGAGGAGGTCTGACCACCAATGGGGACCTCGTGTATGTGCTGCCTTTCAAAATCTTGGGGTCCTGTTGCTGGTCCTTGGGGTCCTTGATAGCTTGTCTGCAGACGAGGCTCTGTCTCCATGAGCTTTTGCCTTTTGAGTTGCCCTCTCCGTGCACCCCTGACCTGCACGTGGCCTTCTAGAACGTACGTAAGAAAGTTCCCGAGGGGTTAGCTCTTGGATAAGCACCTGGAAGTTAAGTATTCTGACTCAGGGAAAGCCGCAGGCAAGTCATTCCTAGAACCCCGTAGGCATGGAGGAGGGCACGGCCAGGACACATCTCGCCATCCTGGTTCCTGTCTGCTTGCCCGCCTGCTGGTTAACATGGAACCTCATCCTGAGACACTGAAGGTGGCCCCGTGCCCTTGAAAGTCACCCAACCAGAGGCCGGGGCAGGTTGCCCAGGAGTGGTCCCGTCCCACCTCAAGTGTCTGTCCTCCTGTTGTCTTCACCGCTCTCCTGTGCCGGCTCTGTAGAGCGGCCTGTCCTTCCTGCCCTGCTTTGGTTGGCGGATGTGCGTGCGTGTGTATGTGTGCTCATGCCCGGCGTGAGCACGTCCCTGCACGAGCGTGTCTTTCGTGTTTGGGGCTGTCTTTGCTGGTGGATGAACAGGCTTGGTTGGTGAGGGCAGCGAGGAGGTGGCGTGCTCTTGGTTCTGCCCTGTGTCGGGTCATTATTCTGAGCCCGCCGCTGGTGTCCTGGGGGCCCGCTCTGCAGGTCGGTGGGGTGGAAGGTTCTCCTCGGAAGCCCTGGGAAGGGCTTGTTCCTACAGCTGAGCCTTGGGAGTGGGTGCTCCTCCCGGGCCGCCCGGCCTCAGCTGAGTGAGACGTTCCTGAAGAGCCATGAGAAAGTCACGTTCTAGATATCAAGTGTTGTCTAAAACTTGTTATTAATCAATACAAATGCCCGTAAGCGTTCTGAGAGTCCACCTGCCCCGGAGGGCGGCTCAGTTGGTTCAGCGTCCAACTCTTGGTTTCGGCTCAGGTCTTGATCTCGGGGTTGTGAGATCGTGGCCTCCGTAGGGCTCTGGGCTGGGTGTCGAGTCTGCTTGGGATTCTGTCTCTCCCTCTGCCCCTCCCCCATCCTCCCAGTCACCGCATGCATGCGCCCTCGCTCTCATTCTGTTGGAGGGAACAAAAGGAATCCTACTGTGTGGAAGTTCTGGCAGCTGACATCACTACGTTCTGCTTTCTGTGCGCTGAGTCAGACTAGTAGCTTGGTCTGTGAGGCCGGCCTCCATCAGGCGCCTTTTCGGTCTCACAACAGTCACTTTTAACTAAGAGGCCCATGCCAGGGGCTAAGCCAGCCACAGCCCTGCACCTGGACGCACAGCATCATGCGTCCAGAGGACGCAGCAGGCAGAAGGGGAAGCAGGCTCCACGCCAAGCAGGAGCCCAATGTGGGACTCGATCCCAGGACCCTGGGATCACGACCTGAGCCGAAGGCAGACGCTTCACCGACCGAACCACGCAGGCGCCCCAAGAGAAGAATTTTAATGACCTGTGTGAGGGGGGTCCCGGCCTCTCCCCATGACTGTTTCGGATTTCCGGCACGTGTTTTTGTGGGTGCCGACGCCTTGGCAGTCCAGTACGTGGCCCGACGTCCCAGCCTTGTGTCAGAAGGGAGTAGGCGGGTTGCTTTAATGGTGTTGTGTGCTTTCAGGCAGGGGTACCCCGAAGGTTACTACGATTCCAAAAGCGGATGGAGCAGCCAGAGTGACCACTATGCGGACTACTACTCCGGCCAGTACGAGTATGGAGGTGCGTACGGGCTTCCCCATGGCCCCCGTGGGCGTGGCCCAGCTCGGCTGTGCTCTGTGATCGTTTCTCAGGAGACTGTTCCCGTTTGGTAGTCCTCGAGTATTTTTAATCCAGGAGCCAAAAGTAGTTGAAAGTAAGCTGTGCCTGGAAACATTTACGTTGCTGTTTTTCGTTAGGAAATTGTGATTCGATTCTAGCGTTAAGGTCTCTGCCACGTTCGTCGTTTCCTTTGACTTTCTAGCAAAGCGTGGTGATGAGCAGTCCAGAGCAGCCTTGTCTTTACGTGGTCACTTAAGCTGATTAGAACAAATCAAGGGGGATGCCAGCTCCTGGGTCGCACTGGCCGTGTCAGGCTGCCAGTGGCCTCCCGTGGCCGGGGCCTCCGACTTGGCGTGGTGCAGACGCCGGATGTGCCCACTGCACCGGGTGCCGCCTGCTGCTCTTGGCGCCTTCCTGCTGGGCGTCGCGTGCCCATCAGCGGCCCTGCCTCTCCCTACTGCGTGGTGCCAGGGAGGGTCCCGGGCCCACAGCCTCTGGGGTGTCCCGGCACGGCCCCCCCGTCTGCTGCTTCCCACAGGCCTCTCCCTCCTGTGTCTGTACCGTGCAGACTTAAAGTTCTCTCACACCTGCCGAAAGTGGCTCTTGTAGCTTATAAGGGTAACGTGGTTTTTTGTTTGTCTGTCTGTTTGTTTTTCAGTTTTTTTAGTTTTGGAATATTTCTTAAAACTGCCTAGGTCGTGTTAGAAGACATGTAAGGGAAATTTGTAGTCATGGGATTAAGTGTTAAAAAGTCGTGACAACGAATAAAATTTGACAGAGATGTCTTCTAGCGGGTTTTCAATTATGTGTGTGGAGAGAACACCCAGTGGCCAGCAGGTGTCATGCGTACAGGCGGGATGCCACCCGGGTCTCACCGTTAATGGTCTCCAAGGTCATGTTGATTTTGGGGAGGAAAGTTGGGTTCCTCTAAGAACCTGGAGGCATTCTTCAGTCCTGGGGTGGTGTGGTTGCTCTGGCTCAGCTTTCTGAGGAGTGTCTTCCCTCTCCTGTTGTCATAAACCATGAATCCCCTGCTTACAGACCCAGGTCGCTGGGACCGGTACCACTATGGTTCCAGATTCAGGGATCCCCGCACCTGTGACCGGAGGTATTGGTATGATGCTGAGTACGATGCGTACAGGAAAGAGAGCTATGCTTACGGCGACAGGTTGGTACAGCGCACTTGATGAGAAGGGCTGCGCGTCGTCAGCTCTGCTCCTGCGTCTCTGCCCTCGTGTCTGTCAGTTACCCGAGCTGCCGTTGTGTTTGGGGTCCTGGCGAGCAGCTGTCACGGGGGTCACTGTCTGAAAGAGAACCAGGCCTTGCTGGCAGTTCCCACCTGGGCTCTTGGAGGGAAACTGGCCTCAGCACAGGGGCTGGAAGTCGGCTCCTCCTCCTCTTGGGTCTGGGAGAGGCGCGGCTGCACGCAGCGTGAACTTGAAGGTAGTTTCTCCAGATCTGAAGGCAGGGATCTGAACTTGGGCTTGGGATGTGGCCGCTCTCCCGAGGGTAGGGCCTGACTGGTCCTCTGTCACGATCCCCACAGGTGGTGACGTGGTGCTCACTGTTGGGTGACAAAGGGCTGTCATCCTGGCGTCACGTACCCCCGTCCTCTTTCCTCACCTCTGTCCCTGGTTCCAGCAGGTCCGAGAGGTACGCTGACCCCTGGAGGTACGACCCTCGCTTCACGGGCAGCTTTGACGATGACCCCGAGCCCCACCGGGACCCTTACGGGGAGGAGGCGGACAGGCGCAGCGTGCACAGCGAGCGCTCCGCCCAGAGCCTGCGCAGCAGTTTCAGCTCCCACTCGCGCCAGGTGGGGGCCCTCGCCCGCCCCTTCGCACGCGACCGCGCTCCTCAGTCCCCTGTGTTCCCGGGAGTTGATGTTTCCTGTTGGCTTCGTGTCTTCCCAGAGTCAGATTTACAGAAATCACGGCATGGCCGCCGGTCCCTACGAGGCCCCGCCTCCTCCCGGCTCCCTGCCTGGCGATTATGCCTACGGCGCCTACGGCAACCATTTTGGCAGTGCCCAGGGCTTCCCGGAGTACGGCTACGCCGCCGAAGTGGGCTGGCCCACCACGGAGCAAGGTGTGTGTGTGCGCGGCACCCTGTGTTCGCACAGGTGCAGAGGGAGGTCGAGTCACACTGCCGGGGTAGCCTCGCAAGCCTGGGGTAGTAGAGGGAATGGATTTCCGCTTGTGGGAATTGCCAATGGTGTGGCCTGGTCTTCTGTGCAGAATAAGGACTGCTGTGAGTCCCAGAGCTTGTCACAGCGGCTGAGAGCTGCCCGGCCTGTCCATAGTGGCCACGTCAGTGTGGCTCTGAGGATAGGCTCCCTGCCAGCCTCTTGGGTGCGGCCGCACTGTTTCCCGGTGCTGGCCACTTGGGTAAGTAGTTTGTGTGGGAAACTCCTAATTCCCGTTGCAAAGCTCCTGTGCACGGACTTGTCACCTGGGCCATGTTCTCAGCCCCTCGCAGAGACGACCCGTCAGACGCTTTTCCTGGAGCCGTCGATGCGGCGGCATGTGTCAGGTCCTATGAAAGTCTGCACTTAAGGCATCAGCCGCCGTCCTTGTCGGGGCTGTTTTACAGGAGTTTGTTTTCAGAAGAGAATAGTTCTCATTTTTAACAGTTGAAACGTTTTCTGACACGTACCTAAGTGCTCCTTTTTTTTTTTTTTTAAGATTTTGTTTATTCATCTGACAGATCACAAGCAGGCAGAGAGGCAGGCAGAGAGAGAGGAGGAAGCAGCCTCCCCGCTGAGCAGAGAGCCCGATGTGGGGCTCGATCCCAGGACGCTGGGATCATGACCTGAGCCGAAGGCAGCGGCTTTAACCCACTGAGCCACCCAGGCACCCCTAAGTGCTCCTTTTTGATGGGATGTTTCATAATTACCGCCTTCCGGTTAAAAACCAGGTTGTTGTGATCAGTCCGACCTGGGGTGCCAGCCACATGGGCACTTGGATAAGCTGCACTGTCGATTTGGTCCAAAGGCAGTAAAAAGTGACAAGCTGATTGTTTCTCACTTCACTTAAACGTAGCTCCGTCGAGACCAACTTCTCCGGAGAAGTTCTCAGTGCCTCACGTCTGTGCCAGGTTCGGGCCTGGGGGTCAGCTCATCAAAGTGATCCCGAACCTGCCCTCGGAAGGGCAGCCTGCGTTGGTCGAAGTCCACAGCATGGAGGTAATTGCGTGAGAGGAAACTGCTCCGGGGCCTGCGCTCTGAAGAAGCGAGGTTGGCAGAGGCTCTTTTCCCACGCGTCTTCGGTTCGTGGTGGCTGTGCTGCGCTGGGCCGTTTCTGCTCGCAGAGGGCGGGACGCTGCCGGGTGTCACCTTCGACGTCGTTCGTTGCAGATTCCTTTTGGCTCTATTCGTGTCTCTGGCTTGGCAGGGAGGACCCTGCTCGTGTTCATCTCGTGGCTTTGGGTCACGGGTAGAGGAGCTTTGTGATCTGGTGGCAGGTGGCGTGGGGGGCCCTGTTCCAAGGCCCTGGCAGGCCTCTTCTGAGCACGCCTGGGGGCCCTGCCTCCGCTGGAGGGGAGACCTGGTTCTAAGTGCTTCAGAGAGAGTTTGAAAATCATGGTGGGACAGCAGACAGGCCCGCGCTTTGGGTGGGGGCGGGCAGGGACGGCGCCGGGAACTTAGCCAGTGCAGCCGGCGGGCACGGGCGGGCGTCGCTGCGCGCCTGCCCCCCGTGAGCTGCTCTCTCTCTGCCCCCTCTGCCCCCTCAGACCTTGCTGCAGCACACGCCAGAGCAGGAGGAGCTGCGCTCGTTCCCGGGCCCGCTCGGCAAGTACGTTCCCCGGCGAAGCGTTCTCGGCGTCCGCGCGGGGGCGCTGCTGCGCTGGGCCTCGCAGACGCGGTGTCGCCGCTCACGGAGCGTGTGTCCTTCTTGCAGGGATGACACCCACAAAGCGGACGTTATTAATTTCGCACAGAGCAAAGCTGCACACTGCTTGCAGAACCAGAGTTTAATTGACAAAGAGTCTGCGAGTCTCCTTTGGAATTTCATTGTTCTCTTGTGCAGACAGAACGGGGTACGCTTCTGTTGGCCTGCGGTTCCGACCCCCCAGAGGACTTGGGTGGGAATCCCGTGCCACACGGCGTGTGGCGGACAGTGGCGCTGTGCAGGGGCTCGCTCGGGGGGGGATTGTCCTCGTGGTGCTTTGGGGAAGTGGAATTCCAGGGCGCAGTGTTTGGGGTGAAGGGAGGTCCGGGTCCGCCTCTGTCCGGTCATCTGCGGTCTGTCCCTCCTGCTCCTGGCCGCGTCCCGAGCGGTGGCTCGTGCCCATGGAGTTGAGGGGCGGGTGCTCACCTGAGGAGTCCTGTTCGGGGCCTCACCTGACCTGGACCAGCCCCCGCCCCCGCCGCAGGAATTTCTGTGTGGAGTGAAGCGCTTTGTTCTCTGCCCCTGTGGCCCCTGCAGACCGTGGTGGGAACAGACCTTGCCGAGCTTTTGTTACGAGACCACAAAACCGCGTGGCTTCCCGGGAAGTCACCCAACGAGGCCAACCTGATTGATTTCACTAACGAGGCTGTGGAGCAAGTAGCAGAAGAGGAGTCCGGGGAGGCCCAGCTCTCGTTTCTCACGGACAACCCGGCCGCCGGCAGCAACACCCTCGAGAAGGAGACGGAGAGGTTCCGGGAGCTGCTGCTGTACGGCCGCAAGAAGGTGAGTGGCCGCGAGACCCCGGGTCTCCGGGCGGGCCCTAGCGTGCGCGGTCCTGCTCTCGGGAGCGGTGGCACCTTGACTGCAACCCGGGGCTAGTGTCTGTGGAGTCCGGTGTGTCCGCTTCCGGCAGCAGAACCGTCTTCCGAGGGTTGCCAGGGTCGGAGACTTGCCCGTGCTCAGGTGCGCCCCTGCTGCGCCCACGTCTCGGACAGACTCGCGCGCGGGGCAGAAGTCAACCGGTCCTCGCCCGGCTGGGCACGCCTTTGCTGTCCCCTCAGCGGGGCGTGTGCAGGGGTGTGCCCCGCAGTGGCCCAGCGCCAAGCCCTGGCCGCGGAGGGAAATTCCCTGCAATCCTGCAGCCCGGAGGAAGGGCCACGCCTGCACTGGGGCGGCTGGGGTCTCGTGGGCCGAGTCCTTGGTATTTGATCTCGTGATGGCAGTTGGAAAGCTCGTATTTGGTAAATAAACCATTTTCACGTGGACGTTTCATGACGGATCGGAGCTGTGGCATCTGTCGGCTTTGCTCAGCGTTTCCCGCTGCTGTGAGCGTCCATCTCTGGAAGAGGCTGTCCTGAGTGCTACCCCAGATGATCCTGGACGCAGGGCGGCCGTGTTAGGAAAGGCTCCATCTGTGTGGAGGTGGTCATCGTGGAGGGCACAGTCGGAGGCAGCAGGACCGCTGCGCGCACGTCCCTGTTCCTCACCCGGGTGCTTGCCCCGGACACTGGCCGCGGGCAGCCGACCCAGCAGCACGGGCCTCGCAGACTCGCTGCAGCAGCTTTCCAGCTCAGGCAGATTGGGGAAAGCTGGCCGCTGCTTCGTGTCTGAACCGGGCGCGTGTGTTGGCGGGCCTGTGACCCACACACCCCTTCGGTGCGCTCCGGTCCCTTGCCCCTGCCGCCCACCATGCGTGACGACCCCGGGTGTGGTTTCTGCTTGCGCACGTCACCGAAGTTCTGGGGACGTGGGTAACCACTGACATGCTTTGCAGGATGCTTTAGAGTCTGCGATGAAAAACGCCTTATGGGGTCACGCTCTGCTGCTTGCAAGTAAGATGGACAGCCGGACACACGCCCGCGTCATGACCAGGTAGAGAGTCTTGCTGTGTAGACTATTTCTGGGAGCGTCCTGCTGGCCCAGTCGCGCTGCCTGGTCAGCTCTTGGAGGCACCGTGACCTGCAGGGCTTGTCGTGGTAAGCTGGGGCGTGTCCCCTGCACCGGGCTGCGGTCACGTTGGCACAGGCACACTGGGCCCTCTTCCCTGCGGCTGTACTGCTGAGGGCCTTGTAAGCATTTTACCACAGTTTTCTGCGCTCTGTGAAACCACCATGACTTCTTTAGTCTTTCTCAATTCGTTTGTTGAAATGCTGGGCTTTGTACACTGTGCCTGGGTCAGGCCCCCGACGGTCATCAAAGGGCCAAAGTGAAACTGGGCTTGTTTCTGTTTGTCATTGAAACAGGGCCAGCTGGGGCGCCTGGGTGGCTCAGTGGGTTAAGCTTCTGCCTTTGGCCCAGGTCACGATCTCAGGGTCCTGGGATCGAGCCCCGCATTGGGCTCTCTGCTCAGCGGGGAGCCTCCTTCCTTCTCTTTCTCTGCCTGCCTCTCTGCCTGCTTGTGATTTTTGTCTATCGAATGAATAAATAAAATCTTAAAAAAGTTTAATAAAAAACAGGGCCAACTTAGCGTTTTCTCTCCTCGTGTCTGCCTAGGTTCGCCAACAGTCTTCCAATCAATGACCCTTTGCAGACAGTGTACCAGCTGATGTCGGGGCGGATGCCTGCTGCGTCCACGGTCAGTGGGCAGGGGCTCCCCAGGGTCCCTGTGGCCTGGCTTCCCGGCTGGGCTCGCTCTCGTGAGAGCCGGCCTCCCGGGCCACAAGGCCTGCGCTTTCTCTTGTCCCGGCTTCCGCGCTGTGCTCTTGGACCTCACCCGTGACGAGATGAAAGTGGCGCTCCCTTCTGAGGATAAGGGTTTGTTTGTTTGGCTTTTTTCTGACCTCAGTGTTGTGGAGACGAGAAGTGGGGTGACTGGAGGCCGCATCTTGCCATGGTTTTGTCCAATCTGAGCAGCAACGTGGATGTGGAGTGCAGGGCGATGGCCACCATGGGCGACACTCTGGGTAGGTCGGCGCGGGCGTGGGGGTCGGGGACCCGACGCGCTCGGGCGTGAGAGCCGCTGTCAGGGTGTGGTGGGTCACGGGGTTTTGCCATTCGTGTGGCCCTTCTGGTGGTTGCTGTCCACGAGTTGAGGTTCTTGGGAGAACTCGGAGGCCCTGAGCCCTGGCCTGCTGTGTGTCTCCTCAGCTTCCAAAGGTCTCTTGGATGCCGCGCACTTCTGCTACCTCATGGCCCAGGTCGGACTGGGGGTTTACACAAAGAAAACCACAAAACTTGTCTTAATTGGATCGAACCACAGGTGAGGACCGTCCAGGTGTCTGTTTTCCTTTAGAAAAGAAGCGTCCCTCCGTCAGCTGAGCCAGAAACCGCGCATGCGCGCTTGGCAGCCGCAGCCTCCCGTCCTGGTGGCTGCTGCTGGTCACGTGGTGTGACACGCTTCTGGGTGCCTTGTTCGGACGCTGAAGGTATTTCTTTCCTCAACAGTTTGCCATTTTTAAAGTTTGCAACCAATGAAGCTATCCAGAGGACAGAAGCCTATGAATACGCCCAGTCTCTTGGGGCACAGACCTGCTCCTTCCCCAATTTCCAGGTGAGCGGGAGCCGCGCCGGCCCATGATTTTAACGAGTGGGTGGTCAGTGCTAGCAAGTGTCTGGTCGTTGAGGGCTTTGAGCTCTTCCCCCACAAATGATAGTTTCTGGAAATCCTGGGGAGTCCTTTGATCTGAAGCTCTTGAGGAGCGAGTCATATCGACATGAGGATTTTCTCTGCATTTAAAACGTTTGCGTGTTGGCTTTCCAGTGCTTCCTGTGCGCGGTTTGCAGCGTCGTGGGGAGGGTGTTCCGTGACCCTGCGGGCGTGTGGGTGTAAACACTGTAGCGGGGGCTTGCGGGGACGCCTGTCCCGCCGTGCTAGCTGCTGGCTGGCCAGGGCGCCTGTGGCGACGAGCCCTGCGGGACAAGTCTACAAAGTGCTGAAGAGGAAGAGGGAGTCTGAGCAGCTTAGTTGCCGCTTTCACGAGAAGCCGTCTGGGAGGGGCTCCGCGCTGCTGGGCGGCCGTGGGGCACACGTGAGGCGCACGGGGCGTTGGAGTAGCGCCCGCTTCGGGGCTGTTGGGTGACACGGGGGCTGGGGAGGTGTGTCAGGACAACCGTGCTACGCTCTCTGGTCCCAGGTGTTCAAGTTCGTCTACTCCTGCCGCCTGGCTGAAATGGGGCTGGCCACGCAGGCCTTCCACTACTGCGAGGTGATCGCCCAGAGCGTCCTGCAGCAGCCGCACCGGCACTCGCCCGTGCTCATCAGCCAGCTGGCTCAGGTAGCGCGTGCTCGGGCGCCCCCGCGGCGGCCTTGGACCCCGGCGCTCGGGCACTGAGGGGTGACCGTGTCGATGCTGGGGACTTCCTTCTTGAGCAGCTTGAGAAATCCAGGCGTCCTTGTGCAGGGAGTGGGTGTTTTGAACTTTTGGGGGACCTCAGCCCGCGACAGAAGCTGGGCCGTAGCTTCGAAGGGAGAAGGACCGCACGTCCAGGAAGTTCCGGGGGGCGGGAGGCCAGTTCAACCCAGCGCCTCACAGTAGGAGCCTCTGGAGTCCGGCGGGCGGGTGGGGGTCCTGGCTGCTCCCGGGCCGGCCTCCGTGTCTCACTCCGTAAAACAGACGCCGTGTGCGCAGCGCGCGTGGGGCAAGGCTGGTCGGCGGCCGGTGCACCCCCCAGCACCTTCGCTCTGGGAAACGCGCTCCCGTGACAGCTGAGGGAGTGTGTTACTGTGGGGAGTTCTCGGCGTCCACGGACGGACACAGAGCAGTCAGCGCGTCCCCATTCCCGCAGCTTCGGCAGCTGTTCCTCAGGGCCTGCGTTCGTCACGCCCCCGTCCTGCCCTGTCCCCACCCTGTCCCCGCACCCCCAAGGCCCGTCAGAGTGTGCGCGTCCCGGCTTGGTCAGCGTTTTGATCCCTGATGCCCAGTCTGTGGAGTCGGGGACGGGCAGCAGCAGCCGATGATGGGGGCGCGGGGATTCCAGCCGCTGCCCGCGGGCTGCCGGGCTCTCCAGAGCCAGTCTGGGTCCTGCACTCCCTTTCCGGCGACTCGGCGGTGCGAGCGACACGTCGGGCCGGGTCACCACCACACGCTTCAGAAACCTGAGGTGGCGGCAGCTCTCTGACCGGACCCTGAAGATGCCTTTTGTTCCGGATGGGGGTGGCTTTTGGAAACACGGTCCCTTGTCATGCCAGGTAGTCACCGGGCCCTTTCCTCCCCGTGTGTGTCCAGATCGCGTCCCAGCTGCGGCTCTTCGACCCGCAGCTCCGAGAGAAGCCCGAGCAGGAGGCCTTCGTGGAGCCGGCCTGGCTGGCGCAGCTGCGGCACGTGGACAGGCAGCTCAAGGTGCGCGGGGGCTTCGGGCTCGGGCCGGGAGGTCGGACACGCTGCGACCGCAGGAGTTCCCACGCCCGTCGTTTTCCCCGCCATGCGTGTGAGCGGCGGAGAGTACAGTCGCGGGGTGCGCGCGTTGGTGCT
The DNA here is from genome assembly GCF_922984935.1 of Meles meles. NCBI lineage: Eukaryota > Metazoa > Chordata > Mammalia > Carnivora > Mustelidae > Meles > Meles meles. The sequence continues at coordinate 1,249,770 of NC_060076.1, forward strand.
CCCGGGGGAGGGAGGGCCTTCCTGAAGCGCGGCCCGGGAGGGTCGGGCTGTCGGGAACGCCTGCCCCGTCTCTCCCTCAGGAGGGCGCCGCGGTGTGGAGTCGGGACGGGACCTTCCCCCAGCGCTGTCCCAGCACCCCGAGCTCTGAGGCGGGCCCCTGTGATGGGCCGGCACTCGGCCCGCCGGGGGGCCCGGGCGCCGGCAACCCGCTGCTGGCGCCGCCTGTGCCCAGCGCTGAGCACCTCGGCCAGGGGGTGCGGCTGCTGCCTTCAGGTGAGCCCCGCGCTGCCGCAGAAGCCGCCCCCCCCCACCCCCTGCCGCTGCTTCCGCACGTGGAACGGTGCCGTCCTGCCGGAGGAGAGCGGAGGGGACGTGTCTTCCCTTCCGCCTCCCCACGCTTGCTCCCTCGGGGGCCTGTTGCGTCTCACGGCCTGAAGCAGCCGTCCCAGCCGGTGGGGCCTGTGGAGGGGGGGCTCGGTGAACTCCGAACTCTCTTTTAGGCCCCTGCTCCCGGGTTGTGCTGGGGCCTTGCTGGGACTCAGGGCCCAGGCCCCACGTGACATTTGATGATGTCCTCCCTCGTCCCTAAGAAGCGTGCGTTCTGCTTTTCCCCAAATGGTCGGCGGCCCGGCATCGCCAGCGCTCCTGCTGCGGTGACTGGTGCTTTTACCCCGCAACGGGAGAGCACGGCCCCGCGAGAGGGCTGGTGATAGTGTCCAACAGTGGCCTGTTTGCTTCCTCGAGTGCTCAGTCCACGCCAGTACCTCAGGCTTCTGTTCTCCGCTCTCTCGGTGCAGCTCCGCCGACGCTCCCCGACAGCCAGCCGGCCCTCCCCGCCAGGGTGCCGTTGTTCCCGGTGCCCCCAGCCACGGGCCCCCTGGAGCTGGGGCCTGGCTGTGGACCCCCGGCGGCTGCCTTCGGCTTTCCAGAGGCCCCTGGGCCTGACCCTGCGGCTCCGTACCCGGGGCCTGGCCTGCCCCCTTGCGCGCCGTCTGTGCAGGAGAGTGAGCACGCGCCCCAGGAGGCCGGGAGCCAGGAGCCAGGTAGGCTTGCTGCAGCGCCAGCCCGAGAGCAGAGCGGGGGGTTTGGCGTCGAAGGAGGCGGTCGGTGGAAGAGCCTTCGGCCGCCCAAACTTGACACGGTTTGTTCGTCAGCATGTGCTGAGGGTTCCGGAAGCCGTGGGCTGGAGGGCTCGCTGATGTCGGTGCTGCCTTCCCCCGGGACTCAGCTGCGCGGCGGTGTGTGGGCGTGAGCAGGTGTCGGGGGCGGCGGGCGGGCCCCATGGGGCTTCTCGTGCCTGCTGGGGGCCTGCCTGTCTTGGTGCCGCGTGTGCCCCGCTTTCCGGAAGAAGCGATTCTGAGAACCTTTCCGGCCTCGGATTCTGAGCCATGCGGTAGGAGACCCTCGGCCAGGGAGAAGCTGTGCTGTGTCGGGCGTACGTCACGTCAGCTCCTGTCCTGTGTCGGCAACACGGAGCCCACAGTGGCCCTCTCTTCTGTTGACAGGGGCGATGCTGCCGGAGGCACTGGGTAGAAACTCACTCCTGGAGCTGAGAGAAGAGGGTCTCGGTGGAAAATTTGCTAACCTGGTACTTGCCCACTTTTTTCCTCCAAGCTCTTTGTGTTCCTTAAGCTGCGTTGGTTAGGAGCCCAGCCTTGCTGTTGCCCAGTTGTAATGGGAGAACCAGGAGAAGCGCGCAGCCGTGGCTCGTTGCTCCTCGGCCAAGAGCTCTCGCCGCGCGCAGTGGGGCTGGGAAGGCCCAATGAGCTCGACCGCTTAGTGGCGCACGGACAGCCCCTCTCCGGAGGCTGCGTTGCTGACAATGACTTTTCCAAAACGGAGAGGCCTCCCGGTCCTGCACCCCTCTCTGCAGTACGATCCCTGACACTCACTGTCTGTCTTGAGAGCCTCGCCGCGGGTCTCGGCTGCTCTGGCCGCAGTGGGGAGGGACACGTGCTTTTCTGCGCGGCGTGTCCCGCAGCCGCCTCTCCACGCACCGGGGCTTCCGTGGGCACGCCGCCACAGGCGCTTGCCGTAGGCCAGGCTTCCGCTGGGCTTTCTTCCGTGAAAATATTCTCACGTAAAGTGAGCGTTTATGGAAGACGGGGGGTCTTCGCTCAGCGATAAGTATTCTGGAAAAAACAAGTCTTTGTTTTAACACGCCTCCTCCCCGTCTGCAGCCAGCGCCCCCTCGACACACACACTCCTTCTTCCCGCCCAGCAGAGCCCAGTGCACCCCGACACAGGTGCTTGGGGGAGCAGGCGGGAGGCAGGGGCTGCTGTCCCTTCCCCTACCCCACTCTGCTCTCATCGCTCACAGGGGTTTTCAGGGCCCCCAGGGAGGTGCCTCGGGTGAGCCTGCTCCCGCGTTGCCTTGGGACAGGGCTCCCCCGGCGTGTCGCAGAACTCCGAGGCGGCCCCGGCGGGGGAGGGTGCCAGCTCCAGTGCTCCGCAGCCGCCGCCGTCCGCTCCAGAAGTGAGGAGACCCACACCCGCAAGCAGGAGAGACACCAGGGAGCCCAAGAAGGTGACCCATGGCCTGGCTCCAGCAGGGTGGGGGGCCTGGGGCCCGGGGAGGGGGCACAGCTCCCACAGACCGCTTTCCCCCATGCTGGCAGCGGGCCAAGGCGTTCCCAGTACCCTCCGCACCCACTGAAGTGCGCAAAGCTTCCTGAGTGTCCGTGTCCCTGTACGACCACTGGCCGGAGCAGAGTTGGAACGGGACCAGGAGGCCCTGTGGGTCCCGTGGCCTGTCAGAACCCACCCCAGACGGTGGCCTCTTCAGACTTTGGGACCTGTCCCAGAACTTCCTGTAAAGGAGGTTAATCTTTCAAAATCAAAGGGTCGTCGTATCTGTGACGTGCAGCTGCTAAAATTCTGTATTTCCTCTTTCTTGGTAACAGACGTTGGCCTTTTTTCTTTTTTTTTAAGATTTTATTTACCTGACAGAGAGATCACAAGCAGGCAGAGAGGCAGGCAGAGAGAGTGAGAGGGAAGCAGGCTCCCCGCTGAGCAGAGAGCCCGATGCGGGGCTCGATCCCAGGATCCTGGGATCATGACCTGAGCTGAAGGCAGAGGCTTCACCCACAGAGCCCCCGGGCGCCCCGGCCTTTTTTTCAGATGGGTGATGATGTGAGAGCCACACACGCACTGTCTCTTGTTGGCGAAACCACTTCTTGCTCTCAGGGTGTGCCTAGGGCGCTGGGGTAGCTGCGTGTCCAGTGTGGGAAGGTGCCACCAGGCACTTTTCCTGGACACTTATACGCGGTGACCTTCCCACAGCAGAGCCAGAGAGGCCCAGTCATTCCTCGTCCCCAGCCCGGCTGGTGACATTCCTCGCTCGTCCCCCGCGCGCACAGGGTGGTTGGGCCGCCCCACAGCAGCCCCTCGGCGGGGCTGTGCTGCCCCCTGGAGCTCGTGCTCCGCCCAGCGGGGCCGCCGAGCACCTTTCTCTCGCCCGTGTGTTCTCCTGCGTGGCACTGGCTTGTCTTGGCCCCAAGTCCCCTGTGACGTGTGCGTCACCGGCACCGTCCCCCAGCCTGCAGACCGTCTCTCTGCTCTCTTCACCTGGGTTTACACGGGACTTGTTCTTGATTTCATACGGTTTAGCAAATTGAACTTCAGTTAACTGTTAGCGTCTTTTTTTTTTTTTAAGCTCGTGTTTATGTATTAGAGCAGGGAGCGCACAAGCAGGGGGAGGGGCAGAGGGCGCTGAGCAGCTTGGCTGCATCCCAGACCCCACCCCGGCTGGGGTCATAACCCGAGCCGCCCAGGTCCCCCTTGCTGCCTAGCATCACGGGGGGACACAGATCAGATGCGGAGCGTGCGTGAGCCTGAGCTAGAGGAGGCTGCTGACCTGCCGTGAGCTCCAAGTGGCGGCTCCCCGAGCACACGCACCCGCTGCCTCCTTGTCTGTGTTTGCGCTGAGGCACGGCCTGCCAGGATGGAAAGGAGCGTCCCTGACACGTGTGTTCTCCCAGTATAGGCCACAGGGCAGGGGACTGTCCGAGGGGCCCACAAGGACATGGCGGGGCTGCTTGCTGCCGCTCGTTGGCATTTAGACAGGAAAAGCTCCAAAAGGCATGTGTTCAGATGTTAACCATTTTTAAGGGCATGGTTCTGTGGCGTCAGCTGCCCCCTTTGCCCATCTCCGGGACTTGGGTTCTCAGACTGGACCTCAGCCCCGTTGCACACCGTGCCCCTCCCCTCCTGCATCTGGGCGTGCGGCTCCTCGGGGGGCCTCCTGGGAGCTGGTCCTCAGGGCCTTTCGGTGCTGGGATCACCTCACGCGGCACCGTGTCCTCAAGGCGGTTCTGACGCTTTTCATGCTTAGAGCGGCGAATCCTGGTTCTCCCGTTGGCTGCCGGGAAAAAGGAGGACAGAAGCTTATTTGCCGGACGACAAGAACAAATCGGTGAGCGCTGTGGAGCGCGGCCCCGAGGGGCGTGCGTGTGCCCGGGCGTGGGGGTCGCCAGCGCGCGGGGTCCGGCTGCCACCCAGGCCCGGACGCCACAGGCGCTGCTTCCTGGCGGCTCTGTCTGCTGATGCTACTTTTCCCGATCGCGGCAGATCGTATGGGATGAAAAGAAGAACCGGTGGGTGGACATAAACGAGCCAGAGGAGGAGGTACGTCTGGGCCCCCGCTCCACGTGCCGTCCCGGTGGCTTCGGGTCTGCAGGCAGGGCTCTGAGCTGGCTTTCCCCTCCACAGAGGAAGGCTCTGCCACCCCCACCCATCTCGCTCCCCAAGGCTCCGCTCGCTGCGCCCCCTGGTCCTGGAGGGCCCCCGAGGGCCTCCGTGAACATGTTCTCTAGGAAAGCAGGTAACAGAGTCAGAGATTAGATTTGGATTGAGAACTTGCTTGTCCTCCAGACATGCCGGAGCCTAAGGGCTGGGTACAGGGCAGATGGCAGTCTGTCTGTCTGCGCGGGGGGTCCTAGTTTTCCTTGGGCGAGTCTGCAGGGGGGTCTCCCCACCGTCTCTAGAGCACAAGAGCCCTGCTCCGCAGCCCCCGAGCTGCTAGCGAGCAGCGCGGCTCTGGTAGCCTCGATGTGCAGAACGGGCACCGCCCCTGGGGTAGCAGCCGGGCTGTGCCACGTGGAGAGCTGCGTCCCGTCTGCTCCTCCCGCTCGGGGAAGGGGGACCCCGGGGGAACGGGGTGCTCTGGGGCGCTGACCCAAATCTGCCGCTTCTCCCGGCGCAGCTGGAGCCAGAGCACGCTACGTGGACGTGTTGAATCCCGGGGGGCCCCAGCGGAGCGAGCCGGCTCTGGCTCCTGCAGAGTTTTTCGCCCCCCTGGCCCCGCTCCCGATTCCTGCTCACGTGTTCGGACCAAACCCAGGTAGGCAGTGTGGGGCCTTCTGACCTCCGATCCCTTTCCTGAGCTGCTCTGGCTTTCATCTCCTGTGAGAAGAGGGACCCAGCCGGTGTGCAGAGAGCTGGGGCTCAGCTGCTCGTTCACGGACCCCCTTCCCTGTCCCCCGCGAGTGGGACTGTGGGAAACGACAGGCCGGGGGCGTTTTGAACGGAATGACAGCTTCCTGCGCTATCCCCTTCACAGATGCAGAGGAAGTCCCACCTGCAGGGGGGGCCGGCAGGGAAGGGCAGGCGCCTGCGGGCGGTCCGGCCAACGCAGAGCCCGCCTCGGAGCCCCAGGTGAGCAGGGCCACAGGCCCGGCAGGGGGGCGGGGAGGGTTTGCCCCACACCCTGCCGGGCAGATTGGCCCGACCTTTGTGTCAGGCCCATCGTGCACCTGGGGACCAAGTCCGTGTGTGTGGGAAGAGTCTTTGCCCTCTAGAGATGGGGAGTGTGACCGTGTGCACGAGGCCTCGTGGTTGTCTCACTGAGATCATAGTCGGAAACGTGGTTTTTAATTTTCGGAACTTGGGTGTGAAATCACGGAGAGTCTGGTGTCTGAGGAGGACAGTGGATTGTGAGCCTGGGTCCCCATTTAACGAGCTGTTTAACCCGTAAGGGGTTACATAATGTTTTGAAGTCTGTTTCCTGCTCGAGTTGGGATGACCAGGCCGTCGTGGGCCCGGGATCCGTGTTCCTTGGACATGGACGGCAGAGTGGTGGGCCCTGCATCTCAGAACGGCGGGGTGGGGGGTGGGATTCCATGTGGTTCCGCCCTGCGGGAGGGCTGCACGTCAGGGCTGCACGTCGTCTTCCTCCCGCAGGCGTTCAGCTCTGCGGCTTCGCTTGCTGGCCCCGAGCTCCCACCCGCCGGTGAGGACAGCTCCCGCGGAGGAGAGGTAAGGCCCTCCCGCCAAAAGGACCTGCCTGGAAGCCACGCCCGGCACGTCGCTCGTGTGCGCTGTCCACGTGGCTGCTTCCTTTAAAAGCGAGTCTTGACGAGTCGGAAGAGACAGTTGAGCAGCTTCTTAAAACCTGCCCAGTGTCACGTTCGCACAACAGACGGTCCCACTCGTCTGTGCAGAATCGCCCGGGGTCCCCACATCGAGCAGGGCTGGAGTGCACCTGCCCCCGGCTCTGCTCAGCACGGCCGGGCCGCCGAGGGCCCGCAGCTGGGGGTGTTTTCTCCCTAAAACCTGCCCCCGAAGGCAGGCCTCGTAAGCTAGCCCTGGCTCCTCTCCGTCCGGACTGTCCCGGTTCTGAGGGCGTCCTGCAGCTCTCGGGGTCACACGGACCGCTCGGAGCCGCGGCATGCATGCTGATTTTCTGTTTGTGTGTGTTTTGTGTGTGTTCCTGTAGCTTTCACGCTGTAGTTCACTGAGTTCATTGTCACGTGAAGTAAGCCAGCATTTTTATCAGGTACCTGTGCCTGGCGGTTCTCACTGGACACGCGTTGAACTGGGTCGCCTTTGTGTCCCCTCTGAGCGCACTGTGCTGGCTGGCCACCGTGCCCGTGTCACTAACGCGACCCGCTGCCTCCCCACCCGCCACACGCCGGAGGATGTAGTGTTCCTTTCTCCCTAGGTCCTCGGGGGGTCGGGAGCCGTCCTGATGCACAGAGGGGCACGTATACCCCGACGTGCCTAGTGAATGAGTGCGGTCTGTGAACTGTTCTTTCCGGATTGGTTTTTCCACGTGGCCGGCCTCCGGCGTGGCCTCACCGTGTGTGAGGGGGTGTCTGAAGCCCGCAGGGGGCAGGAGGGACTTCCGTTCTCTGACCAAGTGTGAGACGGCGTCCCGTAGGCCAGGCCGGGGGCGGCAGGAAGCTGCCCTCCGGCCAGTCTGGGCGGGAGATAAAGGAATGCGTCATCTTTCGTGTGTATCGTGGGACAGAGCTTCCGTTGGCTCAGTAGAAGGCTTCGGGTGACCTTTTTCGTTGCGCACTAAAGCACTGGCTTTCGTGGCCGGGCAGCGAGGCCTGAAGTCCTCAGAAGCGTCTGCCGACTGCCCCACGTCAGCACGAACGGGACCGCCGCACACTCCTTGTCCCTGCATGTTCTGGTTTCGAGGCATCTCTCTGCACGCTGCTTTACCTGTCCCCACTGTCCCTGGACCTTGGCGTAATTACGTCCAGGGCTGCGACCGGTGTCTCCGCCTGCGTCCGGGCTCCCTCAGAAGCACTGGGAGCGGGTCCCCAGGAGTGCGTCTGTTCGCGAGGGGAGCGCAGCGCTGTCGCGGCGGTGCTGACGCGGCCCTCTGTGGTTCTCAGGCTCCCGGCGACCGCCCCGGGGCAGCCGTGCCCTTCTACAGCGCCGCTCAGTTTGCACAGGTCAGTGCCCTCCTGGCCCCTGGCCCGCACCTGCTGACCTTCTCCCTTCCCGGTCGGCCTTTCCCGCTCCGGGCTCCCACGCTGGCCTGCCGGCTCGCTGCGCCGCGGGTCTGCGTCTGACTCCCGTGCACTGGCCCGGGCCCTCCTCACCTGCCCGCCCGTGTCCTGCGCTTGGGGGTTGTTGCTGAACGTTCCCTTTCGTTTCTCTACCTCTGCCTTCTCTCTTCTCCGTGCCCAGTTTTTGCCCGTAGCAGACATACGGCCGCCGGTTTGGGGAGAGCCAGGGCGGGGCGGTCCTGGCATTTAGGATGCAGACGCTCGCCTGAGCCCAGGTGGCCTGGTGCGGCCCGTTGTCCTCACTGCCCGGGGTGACCTGCGGCCTCTGCGCTGGCTGTCGTCCCCCTACCGGCCCGACCTCAGGGCTGCCGCGTCCCACCCAAGTTACGGCCTGGCCGCCGTGCACTGCTTGTCCCCGCCCGGACGTGCTTTCTTCCGGCCCGTTACCGCCAGCTTGTAGTCACTATTGACACGATTTGTTTGGCGCACATTCCAGCCGGGGCGGGCGAGGAGGCTCAGGTAAACACCAGCGCGCTGCCCGCAGGCTGTCCCGGCGGCCCCGCGACCGGCCTCCTCGCTTCGCCCCCTGGCCAAAGCGCGCACCTTTAAGAACGCCCGATTTGGTCCTGGCCTGGCCACTTACCAGGGGTTGCTGTGGGTCGGTGTAGACGGCCCCACCCGCCCGAGTCTCAGGGTGTCCCCGGGGTGGCCTCGGAGGCCGGGCACACGGGAGTCACTTCTTGTCTGCAGGCCCCGGCGCCCTCCGGAGGCTCCAGGACGGGGAGGATCGGCCAGAGGAAGTACCCGGCCTTGAGCTAGAAGAGTCCCCACCGTGGAATAGCATCTGGAACCCTGAAGCCATCATTCTGCTCCACCAAGAACTGGGAGGGATCGCCCGCAACGTCCCCGCGTCCCCGAAGGGGCACGCAGTGATGCCACGTGATCGAACCTGTTCCGCTGCCGTCTCTGAAGGGCGGCCGGAGGCAGGTGCGCAGCCCCCGGAAGGCGCTGGCTGGAGCGGGCGCTCTTGGCTCCTTCGTTCCCCAACGGTGATTGAAGGGTAAACTGTCCGTCCTGAAGAACGTCGTGCCGGGTGAGGCTGGAGGTGTCTTTGCTGCAGGAAGGATCTCGCTCTTGAGGAACCCAGGTGTCCCTGCAAACCTACCCGTGCTTTCCTGTCCCCCACCCCCACGGGGTCCTTTAAAATGCCGAGTGAAGAGGGAGCCCGGGGCCCGGGAGAGGCCCCACCGCCTTCCTGGCGGCCATGGGAGGTCCTTTCTGCATCAAAGTCCCCGAGGAGCCGTGGACTCGGTGGCAAGAATTCGGTCAGCTTTCGAGAGAGGCCCGAGTCGCTGAAGCGCATCTGCGCCCGGTGGCAAAGACGTTTCCAGCTGCTTTTGTGCCCCGTGCGGGCCAGGGGCCCGCTTCGCCCGTCCACGGGGGGCGGCCCTGTGGCTGTGCCCCCCGCGGACTGGCCCCCATCGGTCCACCGTACTGAAACGGTCACTGTGACAAGTTGGACGGGGCTTTCTCCAGTCTGACGAGACCCCTCGAGGGGCCGCGGTGCCCTCTGTCGCCGTTGGCGCTGTGCTCTGTCCTGACTGGTCTTCACGGTGCCGTCCAGTTGCCTTGCTTTCCCTCGCCTGGTTGCCGTCCTCTCGGGCTGGTGACATCTGGAAGAGAGGGCGGAACGGACCGTCGACAGGCGCGGAGTCCGAGGCTCTGTTCTTCCCGCACCAGATCCGCCGCTGGCGTGCGGCCCGGCAGCCGCGCGGACCCGCGGAGGGACCCTCCCCGCGCACTCTGAGCTCTACGGCTTCATCGACTGTTCAGAAAATTACTCTCTCGTTCTCGTTAGGTCTGAAGAGACTACAGAAGAGACTTAAGTATTTATAAGAATCAGTAGAAAATAATTTCTGTAGGTTCCCCCGGGGAGCGTAGTTCGCTTGGGGTTAAATCGAAGTGCAGAAATGGTCTAAGTGTGGAATCCGTGCAGGCCTCCCGTCTCCCCCGGCCCTGGGGCATCTGGGAAGGGCCGCGGGAGTTGTCCCGAGGGGTCGCCACGCGCACGTCTGGGCGCATTTGTTCACTTGGAGAGAGGCCAGGACTGGTCGACGGGGCAGCAGCCTCTTGTGTCCCTTGGTCGGCGCTCAGCGGGGGTCCTGGGACCCCAGACCCCCCTGGCGCCGCACCCCCGGCGCTCCGCCCGGCCTGCCCACTGCTGCCTGCACCGCTGCCAGCGACTTCTGATTCCAGACGCTCCCCGCGAGGCCAGGCGGGAGCCGCTATTTTTCCTAAATGCGAATTGTTACACTGCAAATTGGTAAATAAAGTATTTTGCGCTCGCAAGCGCTGTCTGTTTCCTTCTGCCTGGGTCACCGGGGGTGGGGGGGGTGGGGGGGGTGGGGGGACAAGGCCCCTGCCTGGGGGTGCGGGCTGGAGGGGCTTTCGTTGGGCACGGCTGGGTCCGCTGGGGAGCTCCCACCCCCAGCCCCTCGACAGCAGGTGGGGTGCGCCCCTTGGGGAGGCCTGCCCCAGTGTGTGTCCCCCCGCCCCCCGCCCAGGAAGCTGCGGGGTGGGGAAGGGGGACTGCTCCGCGCTCCCGGGCGCGCGCTGGGTCCTCCGGCCGCCAGGGGCCGCTGCGGGCACCGAGCCGGCCTTTCTCGACGCCCGTTGCCGGGGAGCGGCGCCGGGCCGCAGGGCGGGGGTGCGGGCGGCGCGTTGAGGTGGGTGCAGGGCGGTCCCAGGGCGGCGGCGCGGGTGCAGGGCCCGGGGTGGCCCCTGGGCGGGTATGCGGGGCGACCTCCGGGCAGGGGTGCGTGTCTGGAGCGCAGCGTGACCCCTGGGCGGGGGCGGGGGCGGGTACGCGGATCCGGGGCGCAGGGTGACCCCTGGGCGGGGATACGGGGCGCAGGTCCGAAGCGCGGAGTGACCCCTGGGCCGGGGCGGGGGCGCGAGTCCGGAGCGCGGGGCGACCGGGAACGGCGCGGGTGCGTGAGTCCAGGGCGTGGGGTGACCCTTTGCATGGGCGGGGACGCGTATCCAGGGCGCGGGGCGACCCCGGGGGGGGGGGGCGGGGGGCGCGAGTCCGGAGCGAGGGTCGATCCCTGGGCGGGGGCTGGGGACACGGGCCGGGGGCGGGGTCCTCCTGCTCTGCGGTCGTTGCCCTGGGGCCCCGCGGGCTCGCAGGTTCCGAGCCCCGGCCTGCGGCAGCGGCGACAACGCGGCGGGCGGACGGGGCCTCCCTGGGGGCGGGGTCTGCGGGAGGAGCGGCGGTGACGGGCACGCAGGTGAGGGAGGGTGCGGGGACCCCTTCCCGCGTCCGAGGCTGCTGGAACTGGCCTTGACGTTTGGGCTGTGGTTCTGCCCTGGTCCTCCCCCAGAGCCCCAGGAAGGCACAGTCCCTGCGGTGGCTTCCCGGGAGGAGGGGGCAGGCGACAGGACGGCCCCGGCCTGTCCCTGTCCCCCTGCACTGCAGTCCCGTGGGAGCAGTCACGTGGCACAGGGTCGTGGCTGTCCCAGGCTAATAGCTCGGTTTTCCTGTAGCTTCCTGTGGGGGACGGCAGGACTTCGGGCTTCCCAGCCATGGAGCAACGGGCCCTGCCCTCACCGGCCGGCCCTGGGCCTGAAGGGGAGCCCCCGCGCCTTGTCTCCTCCGCAGCTGCCCACCACGGTCTGGCCATGCATCCCTGACCCTGGGCTTTCCTGGCAGCCCAGAGCAGGAACTGTCCCCCGGTGGCGGGAGGGGGGTGCGGGCTGCCAGCGCCTGGGAGAGCCGGCCCCTGGACTATGCCATCCAGGTTAGCGGTCCTGGGCCGTTCAGGGGCGTCTCCCCCGCAGCCCGCTGCCCAGGGCCATCTGCAGCCTGAAGACAGAATGCTCAAGGGACAGCTCCCGAACACGGGCAAAGACGTCGCAGCCCACCCAGGGTCCCCACCTGCCAACGATGGTCAGGGCCCTGAGAGCCCAGTGTGCCCCCCGAAACTTCCAGCACAGATCAGCAACGAGGACCCACAAGCCAAGGCAACACCCTTCACCCCAAAGCCGCCGCCGAGGCCCCGGCTGGAGCGAGCTCTGTCCCTGGACGAGAAGGCGTGGAGGCGGCGGCGTTTTCCCAGCAGCCACGGGGACCTGGTGGCGTGTGGCGGGGCCAGCCCCTCTAGGGGCTCCTTGCAGGACGAGGTCCCCAGGCCCCCCGCCCACACTGACTCCCCCCACTGTCTGAGCGCCTCCTTGCAGGAGATCCCCACATCCCGCAGGGCCCAGGGCAGCGCGGGAGGGAGCCCTTCTTCATGGGGTCACTGTGTCTCCGGGATGATCAGCACTTCCCTGGACGTCCTGCACCGGGACGGGGCCTCAGCCCGGAGCCCCGCCAGGCTGCCCGCTGTGGACCAGAAGGTGGCCTCCGGTTCCCTGCGGCCGGCCGACCAGGTGGACTCGGGTCAGGCCCACCTCAAGGCCCGCCTGCCGAGCAGACTGTTCCGGGCCCACAGCAGCCTGGGCCCCGGCCGGCCCCCGAGCCCCCTGGCCTCTGAGGCCAGATCCTCCTTCAGCCTGCTGGCGCCCATCCGCGCCAAGGACGTCCGGACCAGGTAGGACCCGGGGGGCGGGGGGGTACTGCACGTTCGTGTGTGGCCTCCACGAGAAGCACGTGAAGGTTTTCTCACAAGACTGCAGTGTGTAGGTGTGGAGCTAACCCCCAGCTCCTTCCCAGAGGGTCACGCCTTCCAGAACTTTCCCTGTGTTTCAGCACCACTCAGGGCCGCGTGCCTACGAAACGTGGTTCAGAGGCGTGCGTGACCTTCTCCGCACAGCGCGGCATCGTTTGCTCGCCCTTGCGTGTGTCGGGACAGGCTCCTGGGGCTGTTGGCTGCGCGCCCCACTGGCCATCGGCTCCCATCGGCCCCACGACCGCGGAGGACGCTTGGTTTCCAGGCCTTGCGGGACCTGAGAAGCTAATGCATTTGGCCTTCGTTACAGCTTCCAAAGAACCTAGCCAGGCGCCCCCCCCCCCGCCGCTGGTGTGTCTCCTCTGCTCTGGGTCCCCGATCCTTCTGAGCCTGTCCAAGCCCACGAGTCTGGTCTTCTCCGGGGTCCTCAGCTGTGGGGCCCACGCTGCGGCCTGAACAGGCCTCCCGTGCCTCCGTGCCGGGCCTGGCTGCTGACCGCTCTCGACACTCCTACCACTTGGCCCGGGCCTCTGCTCCCGCCTGGGCTGGGCCGGTTGTTTGAAGCACACACAGGCCCCGACTTGGGGGTCCCCACGCCACCCCAGCAGGGCACCCGAGGCCCCGGCCCCGCTTCCCTCACCAGACTGCTCGCCACCGCCCCACCTGCTGCCTTCCCCCGTCCAGACCAGGCCGGCAGCCGCCCAGCCGGGCACAGAGCCCGCAGAAGGTGGGGCGGTCACTGTGCCGGTGTGGGCCACCTGTGACCCCAAAGCAGAAACCCTAAAACAACAGGACCGTGTTCCCTCCCCGTTCTGGAGCCAAGTCAGAGCCCACGGTGTCGCAGGGCCGCGCTCCTTCCGGAGGCTCCAGGGGAAGGTCCTTCCTGCTCTTCCAGCTCCCCGTGCCCCCGTGGCCCCCTGGCCTCTGCCCGCACGCGGTGCTCCGCCAGGGTCCGCCTCTCCTCTCACGGGGGTGCGGGTCGTTGACTCTAGCCCCCAAACAAAACCCGCGATGCTCTCGGGTGGCCGTCCTTCAGGAGCCACACCGCAACGCCCCCGTGGCCACAGAGGTCCCCCTGCGCGCGCTTGTCGTCGGGAAGCAGGGGGAGCTGGGGGCGAGCGCTGATGCGCCAGCCAGAACCGGGTCCGCCGCTAGGGCTCCGGGCAGCTGCGGTGACCGTGTGAGCACCACACGGTGCCGAGGACGGGACTGTCGTCTCAGAACCGGCTCCTCGGTTCCCCGTTCCAGACAAGCAGCAAACAGCAGGTTGTGGGGATCCCTCAGCCCAGATCCGCGTGCAAAGACCCCGTCTCCAGCCCCTCGGCGTGCCCTGGAGCGGGTGTGGGGTGCGCCGGGCCCCGGGAGCGGCTGCCCGCAGATGGGGGCAGCCACAGTTCACGTAAGGACGCTGGCGCTCAGATTTTGGGTCATTGTGCGTGTCACCAAACATGGGGTTTTCTTCCCAGCCATTCCTAAGTGTGAAGACCGCCCTTAGCTCTGGACTGGCCACAAAGGTGGGATGTGGCAGTTGGAGCGGACGCCCCGTGCTTAGGGTGACGCGGGCCACAGGCACCACCGTGGCTGACCCCACGGCCTAGGGGGTCCTGAGAGGACACCGTGCCCTCAGGCGCAGAGTGGGGGCCCCTGAGGCCAGGAGGCAGGGGCTCTTGGGGTGCCTGACTGCGGGGTGTGGCCACAGCCTGCCGGGCTCCCGGAGTGGGGCTGAGGCGGCACGGCCCCCGTCTGGGCACGATCGAGTGCGTGTCCTGCACGGCCCAGGGAGGATGTGGGAATCGCTCCTCTGGGCTCCTGAGACCCGCCTTCTGCTCGCAGCGGTCAGCCGGGGCTCGCGACCCTCGCCAGCGATCTGACTTTCTTCAAAGGAGCAGGTTTCTACTCACACGACTAAGGCGTGAGGTTTTCTTAGTGAGCTGGGGTGAAGAGTCATCAGAGGCTTGGAAAGCCCTCGGGGTGGCCGCTACAGACGCCGGGTTGGCTTCTCAAGGCCGCTGCAGAACGGGCCATCCGTGGGGAAGGCGTGGGGCCGGGCCGGCCGGTGCGAGGCCTGCGCTGCAGGCATGGGCAGAGCAGCGTGGGGGGCAGAAGCCAGGCGCGACGGGCTGTACCCGGTGGTCCACCCCAGTGTTCGGAGCCCACCAGACCATCTTCCCGCACCGCAGTGCCCAGCTGCCAGGCCTTGGCACAGAGCCGCCTTGGCCCCCACCCATCCCTGACAGACGGAACTGGGGCAGCCCTGCCAGCTGCCCCGGAAGGTGGAAAGAGCCCTCATTTGCACGCGGCCATCAAGGTGATGGCTGACGAGGGATGTTCTCGTGGACAGGTCAGGTACTCGCCCATCGTCGTGTCGCTGGAGTAGGGATAGGACCCACGGAGCTTGTCGGGGAGCATCTGTAGGAGAGGGGGAGGGAGTCTAGTCAGCGTCTGACACGGCCGGCCCTCAGGAGGTGATGAAGCTCCCCTCTGGGCACTGGGGGGACCCGCGGCCAGTGTCTGCAGCAGGTGGATGGCCCTAAAAGACCTAGGAGACAAACTGACCGAACCCTGGTGTGGCCATTGCCTGGGTGCTGATTCTGGGAGCATCCTGATCTCCAGCTGGGTTGGAAGAAGGTTCTGGAAGGGGATTTCCCAGCAAAAGGAGGACCCCAGACCGTTGGAGAAAGGCGGACACGTGAACACTGTGCAAGGAGTGAGAGGTTGCAGGGAGGCTGGTGTTGCACCCGTATGCGCGTGCTGGGCTTGTCCCTGTGTGCAGGAGAGAGCAGCCCAGTGGCCACAGTAGACAAGCATGTGAGCGCAGTTTTAGCACACTTCTGTGTGATCCGCCGGCCGAGGACGATCTGTTCATGGTTGAGAAACCCGGTCTGGTGTCTCCCGAGACATGAAAGTCACACATCAGAGCCCGCGGCCCCCGTGTCGGTCCAGCACCGCCCAGGCTTGCCCCCGAGAGCGGGCTCCGCGAGGCTGCTGTCCCCAGGGTCCGACGCAGCGGGAAGCACGCGTGCGCACGCTGTGCTCTGGAACCCTTGAAGCAGGCACGAGCGGTGGTTGTCGCGAGGGTGGACACGTCCCCTGTAGCTTTAAGGTCCCTGGAGGCCATGCTGAGGTGGAGAGCAGGCATCACCCTGGCTGCTGCTGTTCGGGGCAAAGAGCCCAGATGTCCCGCTCAAGTTGCTCGTCTGAGGACGTGATGGAAAAGTTGAACGCGTGCCGGTGTTTGTAGAATGGGGAACAGAAGGGTTTTCCGAGAGGGCAGTGGACCATCGCGCTGTGCCCCGTCGACCGCGGGCTCTCGGGAACCCCCAGCTCTGGGAGAGCCTCCCGAAAACGGTGGGGGCCCGAGGCGACAGGTGTGGCTGGGCGGTGTCCCCTGCACCTGGGTCCGTCTGTTCGGGTCCTCGACCCCTGGCTGCTCGCTCTCCACAGGAGCTACCTGGAGGGGAGTCTCCTGGCGAGCGGGGCCCTCATGGGGGCGGAGGAGCTGGCCCGGTACTTCCCGGACCGCCGCGTGGCCCTCTTCGTGGCCACCTGGAACATGCAGGGCCAGAAGGTAAGCCGCCTGCTCCCACGCGGGTTCTCTCCAGGGCTGCCGGCCGCACACGGTCTGCCTGGGCTCTCCCCAGCAGCCGGGGCGCCCGGAAGGCCCCGGCCTCACCCACCTGCCCACCGCCTGCTGGGGGAGGACGTGCTTTTCTGACACACGTGTTTGTGGGGGAGCTTGCGGCTCCCGGCAGACGGGCGGGGAACAGAGACCTCCCTGGGGTCCCCACCCCCACGCACAGCCTCCCCCCGCCGCCCCGTCCACACCCCACCGCCGGGCCGGCTGTGGCTGTCGGTGAGCCCGCGCCGCCGGGTCTGGTCCTTGTCACCTTGGGGTCACTTTGGGCTTCATTCCCTCGGTGCGGAGGGGACAGTGGAGACCTCCAGCCACTCTGCGGTGACGCCTGCTTTGTGTCCTGACCGCCAGTCGCCCGGGGCCAGACTGCACAAGCCAGAGGTCTGGCTCTCGCTTCGGGGGAGCCCCTTAGACCCCATGCTGGTGGCTTTCTCGCCAGCTCAGCCGTCTCTCCCTGGGACGACTCCTCACGGCAAGGACTGTCCTTGGGTTGGTGGTCTCCATCCCCTGTATGTGGGGTGCTCTGATTTCTGGGGGCCGGCCGTGGGCTTCCTGCACTGTGGGCGATCCTGGCACGCCCCTGGGTGCGGGGAAGGGCATGGTGGTTGTCACGGTGGCGTCACAGAAGGACCTTCACTCCACACCGCGGTGGCCCGGGCTGGCCGTGGGGGACGGGCACTGGGGAGGAGAAGGCAGGGCACCTCCTGCTCAGGGTTTGGCTGAGTAACCGGGAGTCCCGACAACACAGGTTCCGGAGGGAAACAGAAGTGATTCTCCCTCCCACTCAAGGAGGAGGCAGGTGCCCAGGCTGGCGGCCCCACTGTCCCTGGGACACCACCGGGCCTGTCCAGGGGATGCCACTCTTGTCCAGGGCCCCCGAGGGCTCGGAGGCTACGCACATCCAGCCATGGGGCGGAGTGCTCACGTCCGGGGCCATGGCACCCCAGCCCGGGTGGCGCCGCCTCCCCACCCAGGGCACATCTGGTGTGCGGGGCACAGAGGCGGCCTGGCGGTGACCAGCTGCGGTGGAGGGAGGCCTGCGCCTGCCTGGATGCATCGCACAGGCCATGCTGGTCCCCGGGCTGTGGGAGAGACTGGGCCGCTGGCTCCGCGGGAGCCCCTTGCTACACACGGTTCCCTGCAGGAGCTGCCCGCGAACCTGGACGAGCTCCTGCTGCCTGCCGAGGCCGACTACGCCCAGGACCTGTACGTCATCGGGGTCCAGGAGGGCTGCTCCGACAGGTAGGAAGCACCCCTGCCCCACGTCTGCCCAGCCCGTCAGCCCCGTGGGTCCCTGGGAACGGCGCTGAGGTCGGCCTTCGGGGCCAGGGCTGCCCGCCAGAGCCACCTCCGGGCCCGTGAGCAGCTCCGAGAGCTGAGAATAAACAAGCTTCGCTTGCTGACGCACCGCTGACGGAGAGGCCGCGAAGAGCAGCGCGGCCCCGGCTGCAGTCCGACCCCTGCGTGGGCTCTTAGGTCTGCAGCGTCCCGGCACTCGGGTCCCCACCCCCCCAGCCGCAGGAGGCCCGCCGCGTGCAGGTGCCCTCGACCTAGGGGAAGGGGCTGGGCTCCAGGCCCCCAGAGTAGCCGGAGAGCATGGGCCTGGGACCAGTACTGGAGATGGGCAAGGCCGCCCGGGGCCCTTGTGTTGCTTGTCCATCCGCCACTCGCCCTGCAGGACACAGCCAGACAGCGGGGCTCTCTGGGCTGCAGGGTGAGGGGCAGCGGGGCTGGAGGTTCCAGCCCCCCTTCCCAGGCTGTCCTGGCCTCCGTCCACAGGCGGGAGTGGGAGACGCGCCTGCAGGAGACGCTGGGCCCCCGCTACGTGACGCTGTACTCGGCGGCGCACGGGGCGCTCTACATGTCCGTGCTCATCCGCAGGGACCTCATCTGGTTCTGCTCAGGTAGGCTGTGCTCTGCGCCGCCACCCGGGGCAGCCCTGGCCGCAGGGCGAGCAGGGCGGCCTTGTCACCCCTCTGTCCCGCAGAGGTGGAGAGCTCCACGGTGACCACACGCATCGTCTCTCACATCAAGACCAAGGGGGCCCTGGGCGTCAGCTTCACCTTCTTCGGCACCTCCCTCCTCTTCATCACGTCGCACTTCACCTGTAAGTCCCCGGCGTGCGGGACATCGCTCCCTGTCGCCGCCGGGAGGGGTCCGGAAGCCAGAGGCCCCGCTACCTGTAACGGTATCGTCCCGTCGGGCTCGGCTCCATGGTGGGCGCCAGGGAGGAGGCCGTGGGGCGGACGCGGAGAGCACCGCGGTACAGCGGCTGGGGGGCAGTGAGCACACGGGTGTCGCCTGTGTCCGCGAGCCCCTGCAGAGGCCCCCACGCTCTGTTCTCCCAGCTGGCGACGGGAAGGTGAGCGAGCGGCTGCTGGACTACAGCAGAACCGTCCAGGGCCTGGCCTTGCCCAAGAGCGTACCCGACACCAGCCCCTACCGCTCCGACGCCGGTGAGCTCCCCTCCGCGTGCTTCTGCCTTGTTCTCTGGGTAGTTCAGTGAGAGAAGACTTTGGGAGCTTTTAAGAATCAAGGTCAGAAAAGTCTAGAAAGTCACCAGGTAACAGGAAAAAGTCCGCTCTGAGGCCTGGTGCCGGGCTCCTCACGAGCCGGGGTGGTCAGCCGGTGCGGCGGCTGGCGTTCACCGGGAGCCCGGACTCACCAGCCCTGCTCTGCACCCCCACTCCCACAGGCCCTCCTGCCTCCCGGCTGCCCCACAGGGGGGCAGCGCCCTGGCGGAGGCAGCGTGCGTGGGAAGTGTGGGCTCCTGTGAGCACGGGCCGTCACGCGGTCCCCGGATGGCCGTTGCTGTGGGAAATGAGGATCGTGAACCCGACTGTAGACCCGAGAGGCCGCGGGGCACTCCCCCCAAGACTGGGGCGGCAGCGCCTTCCCTGGGGAGTCCTTGCCTGTGGCTCCGGCGGGACACCAACCAGACCAGGCCCCGTCGCTAAGGCGTGGTGAGCGCGGGGAGGGCCGGGCTCACGTGCTTTCCCGTTTGGCCAGCGGATGTCACCACCCGGTTCGATGGGGTGTTCTGGTTTGGAGACTTCAACTTCCGTCTGAGCGGCGGGCGCGTGGCCGTGGAGGCCATCCTGAAGCAGGACCTGGGGGAGAAGGTGTCGGCCCTGCTCCGGCATGACCAGCTCACCCAGGAGATGAAGAAAGGTGAGGGCCAGTGGGTGGGGCTCCCCGCCCCCGAGAAGCACGGCCTGCGGGGTTGACGCGGGGCTGACGCGGGGCTGGGACTGTTCCAGGGTCCATCTTCAAGGGTTTCCAGGAGCCGGACATCCACTTCCTTCCGTCATACAAGTTCGACATCGGGAAAGACTCCTACGACACCACCTCCAAGCAGAGGACCCCCTCCTACACGGTGAGCAGCCCCCTGGGGCCGGCCCGGCTCTACGGCTGAGGTCTGGGGCCGCTCGCGCTGGCGAACCGGAGGCTGCGGACCGAGGCGGGGTGTGCGAGCAGCGCCCTGGGGGCTGCAGGGCCTGCAGGGTGCGGTCAGCCTTGGGCCTGAGCTGCTCCAGGCCAGTGACCACAGCTCTCAGAGGCTGCTGGGGCTGGGGGCGGTGCCCTCCGACGGAAGCCCTTGCGGGGGTCGGCTGCCGGTCCCCGGACAGCGAGGCACGTGCCGCATGCTATCACCGGGCCGAGCTGTTTGTGGCGGGACCCCCGCGGTTGGCTCCGGGGCTCAGGCCTGAAGCCACTGCCTCGGCCTGGTCCGCACCCAGTGCCCACACGCCGGTCAGTGCCCGGGGCTCGGGGGAGGGACTCCAGAGGGCAGAGTCTGACACAGGGACAGGCAGGCAGGCCAAGAAACCAGGGGGCATCGGGGCCCCCGTCTGTGGGCTCTTTTCTACAGGACCGGGTTATGTACAAGAGCCGCCACAAGGGTGACATCTGTCCCGTCAAGTACTCCTCCTGCCCAGGCATCAAGACATCTGACCACCGCCCCGTGTACGGCCTGTTCCGGGTCAAAGTGAGGCCGGGGAGAGACAAGTCAGTACCCCGGCCACATGTCCTCACGTGTCCCGCTCTCAGGGCCCGGGGCAGGGGGAGGGAAATGGCATTCCTGATCTGAAGTGGCTGTCACACAGGTGACACGCCCGGGGTCGGGGCTGGCCGGCTCTTCCTGATGTGTGCAGCAGGCCGGGCCCGGGCCGCGGAGGGGTTTCTTGTCGCAGACGGTGGCCACGCTGCAGTGGGCGGCCGGTCCCAGTGGCCCACAGGGAACAGGCGTCGGAGTCGGCCTCCCGGAGGCTAAGGAGACCCCGGGCCCTCCCAGCTGACGCCCTTTCTTCCGCAGCATCCCGCTAGCTGCCGGCAAGTTTGACAGAGAACTCTACGTGCTAGGAATCAAAAGACGCATTTCCAGAGAGATCCAGAGGCAGCAGGCGCTGAAGGGTCAGCACTCGAGCAGCATCTGCACCGTCTCCTGAGGGCACCCGAGGACCCTCGCCACCCACGTGGGAGGTTGCTTGACCAAAAGCCCCTAAAAAGACAGGGAGTGCTGTGTGGGATTTCTCCTGCTTCTGGGCAGCGGACGGACCCATGCTCGAGGCTGACCTGCTTCCTTACCAAGAACCCCACGGGGAGGCCAGAGACCGGCCAGGTGGTACCACGGTGCCGGTGCCCGGAATGGAACCAGCCACGCTCCTTGACAGCATGGCCCGCATCAGGCCCCACGCCGGCCACGCCCCATGCGTGGTCCCTCGGGGCAGGTGTCCAGGTGGGTTGGGGTGGGGCCTGGAGCACTCGCTCCCCCATAGCTGCTGTTGGTAGCGCGAACTGGGAGGTGCCCTTCTGTCTGAGCACAGGGGTCCTGGTACTGAAGCGGGTGAGCTGCTTGGGGTCTCCGTCCCACCGGTGCTCGAGGACAAAGCCGAGGCCCGGCTGGACAGGCCAGAGCCAGCTGACTTCCGAGGAGGGAGCGCGCTCCCACGGCCCCACTGGGACAAGAAGGCCTGGCCTGTTTCTGGGCCGCCTCTGGTCTTCCGGGGGCTGGCCGGGCCCCTCCAGCCATGAAACCGTTTCCCTGCCCTCTTCTGCTTTTGGTGACTTCAGACCATTTGCATACATCTCATTAGCCTCAGATAGCGTTAACAAAGCTTCGGGTGTCCCCACCACATTCCAGATCTCTTCTTTCTTCTGGGGCTGAGCCTGTGATCACCCACAATGGCTCCTAAAGGTAGCCTCTGTATGTGGGAAGACCAAGGGGCACTTGATCTAGTTTTAAATTATTTATTTTTCCATATTTATATTTTTAAATAAATCCATATATTAAATCTTAAATTCTTTCTGGCCGAAGACTGAGTCCTAGAGAGAGCTCATCTGTACGCTCCGCCCATTCTCCTGATGTCCCGGAGAACAAGGTCGTCCAACGGCAGGTCTGGCACACGCTGCGCCCAGCTGCCACCCCGACTGTGGGGCTGGCAGGAAAGGGGCTTTTAAGGGAGAAGGGGACACCCCAGACCTGAGCAGAGGAAACAAGGCCCCTTCCGAAGGAGAGTGTACCTGCTTCTGAGCGCCCACTTCCACAGCACGGAGCCAGGCACAGCCGGTCTGACACAGGGGAAGGTCTGTTCGTGAGACGGTCCAGTCAACCCCGTCGGACCTGAAACTTGTCTGTCTGTATAAAATTATGCTCAAAGAAACGTGCTGTTGAGTTTTGAATTGTGAACTGAAAACGTCTGTTGCAGATTCTCTTGTGGTGAGAGGCCTGCAGAGGCCTTTTCATGCACCTTCCTGGGTACCGTCCTGACGATGGGACCGAGCGATGATGGTGTGATGTGTAGGCGTCTGGCCTGAGACAGGGCTTCGTGTTTTGGGGGATCAGGACACAGAGAGGTCATGGGTCCCGAGTCAGGAAACTCGCTTAAGAGCAGCCAGGAGATCTGAGAGGTACAGGTTTCACTTGGAAAGTCAGGTTAAGATTCCGACAAACGCAGAGAATGCGGGCCAGTCTCTGAAAACCAGCTTCAGAGAGTCGGAAAGCACGAGCAGGAAGGGGGTTCTCATGCCCCGGCTCTCGTGGCCTCCCTGCGCTCTGCTCACGCCAAGCCTCCCTTGGGCACCTGCTGAGCCTGCGGCAGCCACCCTGAAAGCCACGTTGAGGGGGGGCGTGACCACGTGCCGAGGAGGGCAGAGGGGCCCAGCCGAGACGGGGTCAGGGAAGGAGTCAGCAGGAAGGCAGGACAGGTGGCTTGGCACCAGCTTCCAGATGCCTGGGCAGCAGCCAGATGTGGTCAGAGGCTCAAGTCCAGCTGCACGGGTGCTCCGGCCGGGCCCGACACCCACCTGGGCCTCGGGTGTTCCCAGGCTCTGCCCTCCACCTCCCTTGGGTAACCACAGAACAGCACAGTCCACGCTGCTGTGCACCTGCCCTCCGACTCAGGCTCGTCTCCCTCGGCCCCACCCCAGTGGGCACAGAGCCTGGCATCTCCCCCTCCCCAATGTAGTCACCGGCGCACGTGCTGGAAAAGCATGGAAACAGGACGGCGGCCCCAGCAAAGTGGATTAAGTAACTGAAGTAATATTGACGTGTTGATCTCCCCAGAGCAGCCCTGCCCTCCCGCCCGAGCGGCCGAGGTTGAGATGCAGGCTCTGTCCCCAGCTGCCGAGTGCTAGGGACCGCGGCGGCCCTGCAGCCACAAGAGGTGGCCTGCGTGGGCTCCAGGAACTCTATGTGCATTCACGTCTGAGACCTACGAAGCTACGGCACGGGCCCCGCAGCACTCCGCATCCAGCCCCACACCCGCGGGACCCAGTGCTCCACCGCCTCCCAGCAAGCTCCGGGCTTTGCTCCCCGACCGGCCGCCAAGTCTGAGAACCCTGCCTCCCGTCCTGTGCGCTCGGATGCATCTTAAAGGAAAGGACGAGAGACCTCGTGATACCGGTCCAAGAGGATGCCCCTTGGAGACAGCTCGCTTGCCCACGTCCAACCCTGTTCTAGGGCCGCTGCTGACTGAGACACCCCGTCCTCATGACGGTGAAGGGAAACACTGTGCTGAGGAAAACGCTCCTCGAAGCCAACCAGGGGCTCCTGCCCTGCCCCGGGGCCCATGGGGAGGCTGGGAGGGGCCATGGGCCCGGTGGCCTCTGTGGGGAGACGGTCAGGCACTGACCGACTATGACTGCTCACCTCCGGGAGCGCAGGATGGAAGGAAGAGCGCTAACCCACTCCCCTGGCCCCGTCGGCCTGGAACTTTCCTGTGAGCCACCAGCTTCTAGCCACACTGAGGGCAGACCTTTACTCCACTGAGTAGCCTAGTCAACAGCGAAGAACCAGAAGCTCGATGACGTTAAACGTGTTCAAATTTAAAAGAAGAGTCCCATGGTTTGCACCATTTATGAATCTTTGCACTAAACTCACACCCGAAGAAACACGCTGCACCCACCGCCCGGTTGGCCTCTAGCGGAAGAGCCGGTAGGTTCTGGGCAGGCGCCCGTCTCTGCTGGACAGCGCCGCCTGGATGTGCTCGTAGGTGGGCAGGTCACTCAGATCGCCCAGGGCGGCCACCGCGGGCTTCCTGCGGAGCATCTGCGAGGCAGCTCTCCGGATGTCCTCTGGTTTCACGTTGCCTGGCACAGGGGACAAAAGGACCTCAGGAGAGTGGCCGCCTCCTGCACGGACCCCATCTCTGTGTGTGGTTGCAGCCAGGGAACGGCCCCGGGGGTCCGAGGCTGGGCTGCGGACTCCAGACTCCAGAGGGTCCAGATTCCGCTGCGAGGAAATGACTGGTGAGAGGCTGAGGTCAGGGAGGTTTCCTTGGTGAAGGGGGAAGTACCAATGGTTTTGAAGGATTTTCAAATGCGAGTCGGGTCAGTTCCCAGAGCAGCCGACACCCCCGTGAGGGAACAGCTCTGTCTGCACAGCGGCCCCGGGGAGAGGCTGCAGGGAAGAAGCACCGCCGCCCGGAGCTCCGTAGGGCGGACGGTCACACACGCAGCCTTCCGAGGCGGGACCTGGGGCCTCGGCATGCCTGGGAACACTGTGACCAGTGATGCGGTGCTGCTACGGAGGACGAGGCCTTAGGGACAGCGGCCTGCCGATGGCCCGCCGCCGCCTGAGGGCTGCCCGAGGCAGGGTAAGGATGCAGCTCGTGTGCACGAGCCCCGGGAGCTGCCACGATGTCACCACAGAACCACCATCCCAACCCCTGTGGCCTCATGGACCCTCTGAGGAGCTGATGCAGTGTGGGCACACTCGTCCCCCAAAGCGGGAGGGACGCACAGAGGAAACTCAAGGACTTCCTGCACATCACTCCCAGGAGGCCATGGCGACCTCGGTGCAAGTCACAGAAGGAGCGCCCCGTGAGCCACGTGTGGAGCGTCTCTATCCGTCACCTCACCGAGTGTGCCCAGGAGCCCCGTGCGGTGGCCACGGCCCCTCTGTGAGGCCCTGGAAGCCGGAGTCGTGGGGCTCGGCTCTCAGGGATGGGAGGCGGGGCCGGCCCAGGGTGAGGGCTCAGGGGCGCGAGAGCCACAGGTCAGCAGGGCCATGCGGGCCCCCGGGAGGGCCGGGAGGGAGCCCGATCGGGCCAGCGGGACGGTACTCACGGATGAGCGCGCACAGCTCGTGCGGCAGCTTCCTGGAGCGCGTGGCCAGCACCTGCCTCCCCACGTCCTCGAAGATCACAGGCCTGGACTCCAGGTTCATCATGAGCATGGACATGAGCTGCGTCTTGGCCCGCTCCAGCTCCGCCTGAGACGCAAGCCCCCGCCCCACGCGTCAGCTCGCGACGGCTCCCGCGCCGTCGCCCCGCGCCCCCGGGCGGCTCCGAGGGCACCAGCTAGATCTACCATGGCCTGGCCTCGAGCCGCGGAGCACGTGAGACCGACAACACCATGACTCCGGCAAGTTCCGCTCCCAGCGCTCTGCCAGACACCACAGTGGTGACAGGCGGGGCGGCCGCGCGCTGGGAGACAGAGCCGAGATCCTGTGCGGTCGTCTCCGCCAGGACTCCCGATTCCCCACGGCTTCTTCCCACTCTTCCGGCTGCGGGCAAACACGTAACCCTTTTACCCCGGACTCGCTCCATTTCACCGGCAAGTCATTTCCTAACAGACCGCCAACGGAGGCTCAACGTGAGTTTTTTAAATACATGCTTTTAAAATGAGTTTTCTGAAATATGCTTTTATTAGAAACGACTTTTTTTCCCTGACTAGAAAGGGGACCACGTGATTATTGCAAAAAGCACAGACTGAGCAGGAAAGATCCGCGGGGGAAGGCTGTCACCCAGCCTCGCGGGCACTCGGGCCACGCGCTGGGGCTCTCCGCCCGAGCACAGAACCTGCTTATTCGTGCCAGCGCTGGCCCAGCAAGAAACAAGATCTCTAAATGCGTAAAGTGACAAAAACTAACCCCCAAAAAACAAGGAAACAAAGACGTAGGTTAAAATGCAAAGCGGGAGCTCAGCGCCTGGTGAGCTCGGCTCACCCGGCTCTATCCACAGAGCACGTGGCTCTCGGTCTCGGGGCCGTGAGTGAGCTCCAGCCCGTGAGCTCCAGCCCCACGCTGTGGAGACTACTTCAAAAATGAAATCTTTAAAGACACAACCAAACCAAACCAAAAAAGCAAAATAAGAAATTCACTGGAAGTGAGGGGAGAGCCTGAGAACCACCCGAAGGTTGGTTCATCCAGTGTGATGTGGCTTTAATTCACATGGTCCTGCAGGGTGGCCAGACACACGAGACCGCTCGGCCTTACTCCTTCTGGCAAAGCCGAAGGAGACCCCAGGCCAGGCAGGTGTGAGCAGGCCCAGGACGGGTGAGGCAGCAGCTGTTCTTGGTGCTGAGAACAGGGAGCAGAGGGGGTAGCTCGGCTGTGGGCCTGGGCCACCCCGGGGGCTGTACTGTTCTGGCTGAGATGCCGGCGGGGCTGGGAGCATGGAGGACCGGCCAGCCACCCCCTCCCCCCCAACGTGCTCTAACCTGCTGACGCCGCGGGGACGTCTGGAGATGGCTCTGTGCTGTACTTACCACATCCACGGTTCCAGCCATTAAAATAAATTCCTTCGTGAGGATCTCTACCATTTCTCGAACCTTTAAGAAAGAGGGCGCAGATGAAGAGTGTGATCCAGACCCAAGAGCCTCTCTTCCAACTCAGATGAAACGCCCGAGAGCCCGGCTCTGTGTCCTGACTCAAGCTGCACAGAGAGCGGAGGCCGCCAGCTTCGGGCCCAGCCCTCACCTGCCGGGGGTCGGCGCTGGCGTGCACGCACAGCAGGCCCGTGTCCTCGTAACTGTGGTGGTACGAGGTCGCGTTGTACATCCAGTGGTGCCTGCGAGGGACAGGACAAGGCAGTGGCACAGTGCAGAAGTGCCCTGCTGGGCCTGATGGCCCGGGGACAGCCGGTGAAAGCAAGTCAAGCTACCTGTTGAGCACGTTGAGGTAGAGCCTGGTGAACATGCCTTTGCCAGGCCCGCCCGCGGAGAAGGAGCCGCCGCCTCCCATCATCATGTTGAGAACGGCGAAGGGGATGAAATCCTCCTCCTGCGGGAGATGTGAGGGCAGAACTCGGCCAGGGGTGACGCCAGGCTCCCCGACGTGGTGGGCCCCGGGTGAAACTTACCAGGAAGGAACAGCTCTCCAGTCCGATCATGATGTGCGTGAGCTCGGGGAACGGGGCGGGGCCCAGGCTGACGTTGGACATGTCTCTTTCCAGCTACAAGCAGAGAGTGAACAGTGTGCCCACACGGAAAACAAGCGAGCCTCAAAAGCCTCTCAGGTCAGGTCAGCCTAAAGATGCTCCTTGGGACACCTGCGTGGTTTAGCTGAGTGTCCAACTTTTGATCTCAAGGTTGTGAGTTCAAGCCCCACACAGGGCTCCATGCTGGGCGTGGAGCCTACTTTAAAAAAACAAACAGAACAAAGCAAAAGACCCCACGATGGTTCTACAGAAACCGTGGGTGTCACTACGTTCCTTCAGACACAGAAACAGTCCTGTAGCCTTCCACGGGAGCTAGACTCGTTTTTTTTTTTAAAGATCTTATTTATTTACTGTGGGGGTGGGGGGAGGGTGAGAGAGAGCGCACAGAGGGAGAGGGAGAAGCAGACGCCTACTAAGCAGGGGACCCGATGTAGGGCTCGATCCTGGGACCACGACCCGAGCCAAAGGCTGACACTTAACCAACTGAGCCACCCCAGGGCCCCTAAACTCCTTCTTAACAAGCTCTCAGCTTTGAGCAAGAACACGTCCTGCTCCAACCCCAGAACGTGTGTTGTGGTAAAGCCACGAACGTGTGGCTAATTCTAACACCGGCGCGACGAAGCTGAGAACACGCCAAAAACAGAAACTAAACGACACACACCCCCCCACCTCGAGTCACCTTGACCATGCCTCCAGTGTACTGTGCTACTGATCTGTCCACGTCCACAGCCTTCGCACACCCCCAGGCTGGCCGGGCTCCCAGGAGGTGCTTTCTGGCACATTCCACCAGGTGCTCGTGCTCCACGCCCACCCCTGCCAGCACCATGCGGTCGGGGGTGTAGTAGTTTCTCAGGTAGGAATGAAGCACTTCTCGATCGATCTTCGCTATGTTTTCTGTGGGGCAGAAACGGTGGAGGCCAACTGTGTTTTCCTGATAAGCAGCCTAACAAAAGAAGGGAGAAACACGGTGACAGAGAGACCAGGGCCCGGTCTCCCCCTCAGCGGGGTCTGCCATGACACCAGCTGTGACCGGAAGGGCCCGGGGGAGCTTCGCTTTGCTAGCTTGGCAGGAACAGTTTCGTGTGTTTATAAAAGCAGTAAAATCTCTCTCCAGAACGAAGCCTCAAAAAAAAGAAAAATACGAAAAACAAAAACCCGAAAAGCACGTCAACTAAAATGCTCATTCTGGAAATGGATGACGATCCTGTCCAAGAGTGAGGACATGAAGAACAAGCAGGAGTTGCTGGTGTGGGAAAGACAGAGCTTCTGTCCATGCCTGCAGGACGGCAGACGCGCCTGCCCGACCCTGCTGGTGCGGGGCCGGGGCGGAGGGCACCGATGCGGAGGCGGGTGCTTATGGGTGCTCTAGTACCTCGTGAATCATCTCCGTGAGCAGCGGTTCCGGGTCAGGCCGCATGTTAAGGTCCTCCAGCTCAAACTGGACAGCCATTCGTGTCATCTCTATTTCCTCATCTGCAGGGAACCCAGACAAGGCTCAGACCGCACGAGCCAGGAAAGAAATGGCGCTGGCCCCACGCCACCAGGCTGGGCCAAGGGTCATCGGCAGGCAGGCACCGGTATCTCCTTGGCCTTTGTCTGGGTGGACCTGGGGTGCTTGCGTGATGAGGGGATCAGCAGCACGGGGCAGGGCCCAGAGACATTGGGCCTCTTCTCTGGCTCAGCCGTGAGGCAGGTACCTGGACCAGCCCCAAACCCCGGCTTCTCAGGAGAGGCACTCAGGCCCCTGACCCG
Organism: Meles meles; assembly: GCF_922984935.1. Taxonomy (NCBI): domain Eukaryota; kingdom Metazoa; phylum Chordata; class Mammalia; order Carnivora; family Mustelidae; genus Meles; species Meles meles. The sequence continues at coordinate 1,278,229 of NC_060076.1, forward strand.
TCTGCCCCAAAGAACAGGGCAGGAAGGTATTTACAAAAGAGGCACCACCCAGCATGGAAGTGGCCACTTCATTAGCTCGTTGGAGCAAGTACTAGAAGGACTAGAAGGCCAGGCTGATGGGGCCCACTCCGGCCCACCACGGGCACAAAATTCAAGGTCCTGCCACCACCAAGCCAAGGAAGGGGATGGACACAGGGACGTGGAAGCTTCCGGTCACACCGGCCCAGAGCTTACAGACAGTCTGAGGGGTGCCTGGGTGGCTCAGTTGCTAAGCGTCTGCCTTCGGCTCAGGTCACAATCCTAGGGTCCTAGAATGGAGCCCCACATCGGACTCCCTGCTCGGCGGGAAGCCTGCTTCTCCCTCTCCCACTCCCCATGCTTGTGTTCCCGCTCTCGCTGTCTCTGTCATAAATAAATAAAATCTTCCCGGGGCACCTGGCTGGCTCCGTCAGAGCAGCGCGCAACTCCCGATCGCAGGTTGTGAGCTCCAGCACCATGCTGGGTGTAAAAATGACTTAAATGAATAAATAAAAACTTAGAAAAAAGAAAAGGAAAAACCTAATTTAACTGCAAATGTCAAAAAGGCACAGAATTACACCAAAGTACTAAGCACGAAGCTCTTTCCCGACGACCAGCGTTATTTCAAGGAAATCGTGCCAAGCCACCGGCTCCCCCCCGGGCCCAGCTCCCAGCCCCGTCAGGCCGCCCAGGGCCCACCTGTGAGTCTGGGGTGCAGGACCACGTCAGCCAGCAAGCCAACCACCGTGTCCAGGCCCTGAGAATCCGCAGACACGGCATACATGGTGGTGTCCCTGGAAAGCAGCAATGACACCAGGCACCGACGTGAGCACAGGCGCAGACCAACGGGGGCTGTTCCCTGCCCCCCGCACGGAGGACCCGCACACACTCACTACGTCCCATCTTACACTGCGACTGCCAGCACGCGCCGCAGTGACAGCAGCTGTCTAGCCAAGACGGACAGGAGCCGTTCTGAGACATTTCCACGCACACAGGACCCCTGCCACGGGGAGCCCTTTTACCCCGTGCTTCCTGAGCACCTGCTGCCCCGACCCACCGGTCAACGTGCAGTGCGCACGGCCTTACCCGGCCGACAGAGCCACCCGTGGCAGACAAACGCCACGTGCCCCATCCACTGCACCTCTACGCCTGCGTGCTGGCTGCATACTGGATCTCCCTGTTCCCCAAAAGCCCGCTGCCTCTTCCCAGCTGAGCCTCTCCCATGCTGTCCTGGGCGGCCTCCTCCCCTCAGCTGCTTTGGCAAACTCCTTCCGCACCAGTCCATGATGAGCCTGCCACCGCTCCTTTCCAGACTCCACACCAGGTGGGCTGCCCGCCCCGTGCTTCCACCTGTCGTGCTTGTGGCTCTCGTGTCTGTCACCTGCGGGGCGGCGCTCTGCCAGATACGTGAGCGCACGGAGACGGGGCCTGTGTTCCTAGTGCCCAGCTGGCAGTCTCTGGGGACTACCTGGCTCTCCAGCGTGCTCTCTGCTCTAAACCATGCTGCCTACATGCTTCCCCTCACAAGTTCTCCACCCAGCCCGGCCCAGGCCAGGCTCCCTCCTCACCACTAAGCCCCACAGCCTCTCCGGGGTGGGTGTCAGTGGGACTCTGACCAAGGGTAAGAACCACAGCTGCACGTGGGTCCGATGCGACCCGCATACCTCGACGTCTGGCAGTCACAAATGCCCCCGTGCTCTTCCAACGTCAGCAGAATTTCATCTTTACTGTCAAACCGATCTGTCGACTAGTAGAAATAAATACGTAAACCTCAGTACTCGATCCAAACCAACCTCAAATCCGTCCTTTGAGAAAAAACATTTGTTTACTTTAAAAACATAGGAAATCCAATTATCTCTTAACCTAAAAATCTTTCAGTAGAATTACCTTACCAGCTTAGCCGCTTGTTAAAATAACCACTTTAAAGAATATAGAAACGATAGATCTTCTCAAATATAGTCTCAAAGATTACAGATAGGACACTGACCGAAAATGCCAATTTTTCCAAAAAGTGAGCAATTCCACTAAGATATTTTGCTTCGTATCTTGATCCTGAATTAATAAGAACTGGCGATAAAAAGAAAATGCACACGTTAAACCAAATATTGAAAAGACTGGATTTAAGAGAAACCCTGAAGACGGACGGTGGTCAGACAGGCTGACCTAATTACACGAGGACGCCGGTGTGTCCACCACCCGGGCTAGGTCCCAGCGGCCGCACACCATGCCCACACTGACGCGGTTGTGTGCTTCACGTGTGCAGTGGGAAAGGGTGAGGTTTCTAGGAAGGCAGAAAGGGGAAAAGCCCACCACCAGTGCGGCAGTTCATGGTTTGCAGCCGCGGCTTTCAGGCCCTCTGCTGTCCTCCCCCTCCCCCGCCCCGCCCCTGAGCACAACTTGGGACAGTGCGTGAAGCTCAACAGGCGTGGGGCATGGAGACCAACGGGATGCCGCGCCACACCAAACAGTACTTACCTCCTACTGTGCAAAATTGCCCGAATTTGTTTTGGGAGGCCACACGAAGCCCATTCTCCAGCGTGGTGACTTTGGTTTCAAACTTTTCCTGCCCATCGACCGTAGCAAACACAGGCTCAGGCACGCCGGGCAAGGGGGACGAGAGCGGGACGCGGGGGTAGGCGCTGCCGCTGCTGAACCCTCTGCGTGCAGGGGCTCCGGACCTAAACAGAGCAGTCGCGCCCTTACACAGACCCGAGACCCCGAGCCTGGGGTGGCCATCTGGGCACAGGCGGTCTCGTTCCATCCACACTAACACCCGTGCCCCTTTCCGCAGGTGTTTCCACACCCCCGGAGACCACACGCAGGAGTGATGATCACCGCTGCTGGCTGCGAATCCCGGCTCCGCCCCAGGGCCTTGTGGCAAGTTGGCCACGTCTTTGGGCCTCAACTGCCGTCTCTTGTACAGCAGCGACCGCCCCGCACTCTGCACCGAGCTGTGCGGGGCAAACCTCCCTCTCAGCCCCACGGGTGCAAACAGAAGTCAGACCCCCCCTGAGCCCGCCCAGAAGCCCTGCTCGGTGCGGACTCCAGCTCTCTCCCCGGGTCACGCCTTCCAGCGCTCGCCTCCACCCCCGCGAGGCCCCGGCCGGGAACACACTGGGTTCCCCAGCCCCGACGCTCCCGACCTTCCCGTTCGGCCCGGCCGGCACTCGCCGGCGCTTCTCTCACCCCTCGTCTGCCGGCGTGGGCCGCCGCGCGCGCCTCCGAAGTCACACTCCCCGGCTGCCCCCGCCCGACACCGCCCGCCTCCGGCTGGAAGCGTTCGCGCGACCGCTCCGCCCGCGCTCCCGCAGCGCCCGCCCGCACGGAGGGCCGCCCCCAGCGGTGTCCGGGTGGACGTGCCCGCGGCCAGGAAGGCGGGAGAGCGAGTGACGGGCGGAGAAAGCGCGACGGCCCGAGGCCCCGAGGCCCCGCGCGCTCGGCCTCACAAGGGGGCCCGCGGCAGGGCCGGGCCGGGCGGAGATGACACGTGGCCTCCGGCGGGCCCCATGGGCCCGGGAGGACAGGGCGGGAGAGGGCCCGGCGGCCCGGGAGAGGCCGGGCGAATGGGGCTCGGGGCCCGGACCCGGGGGCCCCGCCACGGAAGCGGCCTCCGCGCCTCGGACACAGGGCCGGGGTCCCGAAGCCCGAGCCCGAGCCAGCGGCGCCGCGTCTGCGCGTGGGGAAGCCAGAGGCTGAGCGTCCGGACCGACGCCCGCCGCCCCGACCCCCGGCCGGCCCCCGGCGCGACCCCGACTCACCTCAGCCGCGAGCGGCGCCACGAGCCGGAGCCGCGCAGCAGCAGCCGCGCCGTCGCCAGGACCATAGCCGCCATCTTGGGCCTCCGCCCCCTGCTTCTGTCGTCACTTCCGGGCCCGCCCCCGACGCCCCGCCCCTACGGCGCCGGCCCGCGGAGTTCGGGCGCGCGCTTCCGGTGCCGGGAGCGGAAGCCGCGGCGAGAGGCTGGGAGTGGCGGCCGGGCGGCGGGCGACGGGGGCGGGCGACTCGGGCCGCGGCCGGGCCGGAGCCGGGGCCATGGGGCCGCCGCTGCCGGGCTAGGGAGGGCCGGCGCCGCCGGGCCCGCGGCGATGGCGGGCTACACGCGCCGCCCGGGCGTCCCCCCGCTGTCGCGAGCCCGGAGCCTCGTCATTCCGGACGGTGAGCGGCCGGGCCGGGCTGCGGGGCCGAGCCCGCCGGGCCCCGGGGCCGCCCCCGCCCCCGCCGCGCCGGGCCGGGCTGCAGGTGAGGCGGGCCGCGGGGCGCGCGGCCAATCGCTGTCGTTGTTGTTGCAGCCCCCGCGTTCTCTGAGCGCCGGTCGTGTCTGCCCCAGCTAGACTGTGAGCGCCCCCGTGGCGGGGGCCTGGACTCCCACTTCCTCGGCATTCGGCCGACGTTTATGTGCTATGTGCCCAGCCCGGTGCTAGCTTCCGTGGGAGACACAGGTGAGACGCCAGCCTCAGGGAGCCCCCCGCCGGCGGCCCGTAGGGACTCGCGGGAGCCCAGCTGGCTCCCGACCCAGCGACGGGCGCCCGGTGCCGCTGAGTGCCGGCCCCTCCCCGCACAGACCCTCCCAGTGTAGGATGGTAAGTGCCCAGAGAGAGGTACGCCCCGGGGGGCACCGTCAACCACCCCCTTCCAGGAGAGGTGGGGGACGCGGGACAATGTCCGGCTTTAGTCCGGGGTTCCTCTCCCCGGAGCAGCCCCACGGCAGGGCGCCCAGGGTGAGGGGCGAGCCTTTGGGTGGGGTCTCATCGGGACGTCCCGGGAGAGTGGCAGTCTGTGAGGGTGTGTTCAGAAGGCAGCACGGGGCAGAGGAGGACACGCAGCCACACTGGCCATCCGAGCCTACTGGGAGCTTTTTCTGAAACACACGAGCCGGGGCCCGTGGAAGCCACAGCGCCTCCGCCAGCAGGAGCCGGGGCTGGTGTTTGAGCAGTTCCCCGGCCTGTGGCAGTCACTGCGACGGAGACCCTGTGTTGGAAAGCAGTTGTCACAGAGGCCTCTGTGATCACGTCAAGGCGATGACCTCTCTTTGCAGATTTTGGCTACGGAAAGGGGAAATGTACTAAGCAAGGTCTGCCAGGAGCCCAAGAGACACATTTCGGAGGTAGGGTGGCTGGGCGGTCCTCTCGTTTTCCCTCTGCCCAGCACAAAGTGCCAAGCAGGTGCCTCACGGCGGGTTGTCGGTCTGACAGCGTGCAGTTAGTGTGCCAAGTGGCGGAGGAGTCCCACAGACTCAGACTTAACCCCAGTGCAGAAAGGGCGTGGCTACGAGGACAGATGAGTCTGATGTGCCGGGCGGGAGAGATGTGGGAAGGCACGCCACAGGGGTCTGAAGAGGCAGCACCGGCTAGAAAAACGGGAGTCAGCTCTACCCAAGGTTGGCGCCTGGGCTCAGGTGGTCGTTGCTGGTTAGGGATGAGGAGAGCGGGAAGGAGGTGGGGAAAGAGAGAAAGAAAGGAAAATGGGTGAGCAGGGTTCCTCAAGCTGGCTGCACTGTTGGAACTCCTGGACGGCCCCCGGCGCGATTCTACCCCAGGTAACTACCTGAGTCCGTGGGAGTGGTCTCCATGGGCAGCAAGGAGCAGGAGCCAGGGGTTAGGAGTGGGGAGGAGAATTCTTAACTAAAACTCTACCCCCGATACGGGGTTCAAACTCATACCCCAGCATGAAGAGTCACCGGTCCTACTGCCTGAGCCAGCCAGGCACGCCAGGAAGGAGGTTCAGAATGCGGAAGGACCTCTGTTTTATTGACTAGGTGCTTCACTTCCTAGCGTCGCTGAGTTCTGGTGGGATGAGGGTGGTGGTCCTGATTTTAGATGTGGTCGTGTTCTTGAAAAATTAACAGGGAAGTTTCTTTTCGATCGCTTTTGGGAGACTTTTTGCCATTGTGTCGTGTTATACTGTTTCAGACGATAAACTCGAAGACTTCGCGGAGGCCAACCCGTTCTCCTTCAAAGAGTTTCTAAAAACCAAGAACCTCAGCTTGTCAGGAGAGGATCCAGGCAACAACAGAATTTATTCAAAGGTAGATCCAAGGCGTCGTCTGCGATGACTACACAGAGAAACGTCCAGAGGACATCTCTCTTCCGACGTGGGAGACGCTGAAGGAGCTGGGGGGGCACGGGGAGCCGGCATCTAACGCTGATGGGAAACTCGGGTGGAGAAGCTGCCGGGACCCTTCCCGGCTCTCCTCTTTCCTGGTAGACAGGACGGGGCTGTTCTTTCCACTGCCTCGGAAGACAGGCTTCCAGCAGCTTCTGGGTCTGAGCTGTGCCTCCCCGGCTGTTTTCTTTAGGAAGCCACGAGACACACACTGGGACTTGGCCGCAACTCCCCAACCTCCCAGACCGTGGGGTATGGCCTGGAATATCAGCAGCCATTTTTTGAAGACCCCACGGGGGCTGGCGATCTTCTGGACGAGGACGAAGACGAGGATGAGGACGACGGGTGGAACGGAGCCTACTTGCCGTCCACTGTGGAGCAGACCCGCCCCTCAGGGGTCGCCGCTAGCACGTCACCCTGCAGCACATACATCTCCTTTTTCTCCACCCCGTCGGAGCTGGTGGGGCCTGAGACCCTGCCCCCGTGGACACTGAGCGACTCTGAGTCTCGCGCCTCTCCGCCAGGGAGCCCCAGCATGGACTTCGCGGCCCATGGAGAGTCCCTGGGGGACAGGCATCTCCGGACACTGCAGATTAGCTACGAAGCAGTAAGTGAGGGACTCCGAGTGGCGCCACGTGTCCAAGTGGCGAATTCGCAGATGACCGGAGCCTGCCGGTGGCCTTGGTGGCCTGGGGTCTTGGCACCAAGGACCAGACGGTCTGCGGTGCGGCCATCCACTAGAGTCCCTGTGCGGCGGCGCCCCACGTTGATGGATTCCATGGGCGCCATGCCATCGGCAGAGCCGTGTGCAGGGCGGTGGGCTGCGGCCCCGCTGGGGCAGGAGCCTCGGAGACCCTCGCAGATCCCCCCCTCAGGAAAGGGTCCACTTCAGGCATCAGCTCAAGGATGTCTCGCTGTGTTCTGAGTAGGAGAAACGTGTACAGAAGAGATTACCACTTAGAAGAAGGTCAGGAGTAAAATCGGCGTCTGTGATCCTAGGCCTTTAAAGGGAGAGCGGTCCGCTCCTGGTTGTCCTCCTCTCCAGAAGACTCGCTTATCGAGAAGTTGCAGAGCCGGTTTGCAGAAATGCAGCCTCCTTTTGAGTGAGACACAGAGTTTCTAATAGGGGTTTTCTTTCTCTGTAGTTGAAAGATGAAAACTCGAAACTGAGAAGAAAGCTGACGGAGATCCAGAGCTTCTCTGAGACTCAAACAGAAATGTACGTACGCCCTGAGTCAGCGCTGCCTTCAGAATGCCGGCGAGCGCGCCCCTCTGTCTGCTGCCCGGGCCGGGGCGCCGGGGTGGGACCACACTCAGCTTTCTCTGTCCGCGGGTCGTCTGTGTCACACACGCTCCTCGTGTTCTGAGCGAAAGCTCAGACCCGGACGCCGCGCCCCCGCCGGCCGCGCTTGCTGAGAGCGGCAGGGCCATGGGTCGCTGGCCTCGCGGTAGTCAGCCACCCGCCCCACCGAGTCGCCTCTACGACGCATTCGGACAACGAGCTGCGTGGGTGACCGCAGCCTGGTCTTCTCTGTCCCAGGGTGAGAACACTGGAGCGAAAGCTGGAAGCGAAAATGATCAAGGAGGAAAGCGACTACCGCGATCTGGAGTCCGTGGTCCAGCAGGTGGAGCAGAACCTGGAGCTGATGACGGTACGGGGCCAGGAGGGCGCGCGGGCCTAGTGGCACGGGCCGCGTCCGGTCCTCCGCCGTCAGCCCGCAGAGGTGCGGTGCGAGCCGGAGGCCCCTGGGTGGGGGCGGAGGGCCTCCTTCACTCTGTTTCCGCGTCTTGCTGCGTTACATGGTGCTGGTGCTTTTTTGTTTCTCTTTTGTTGGGACAGAAACGGGCTATGAAGGCAGAAAATCATGTCATGAAGCTGAAACAGGAGATCAGCTTGCTCCAGGTGCGTGGCCAGCACGGGCACAGGGTCTGGGAGCCTCCCCAGCAGCGCTGGCTCGCGCAGTCCGGCCCTGCCGGCTCTCCCCCTGCCCGGTCCTCCCGGCCCTGTTTGCTCTGCTCAGCAGCAGGGTGCTGGGCACGGGCTGCATTGTCCGGGACGGCATGGGGCCCCGCACGAACTTCCCGATTCTGTGGAGGAGGGCTGAGGGTGGTCCCAAGGACGGGGGAAGCCCCGGTCCCTGGGGAGCCCCCTCAGTAGACGCCTGCTGCGGGGGCCGGCCCATGTCCGCTCACTGCCTGTGCCTGTGGCCGCCAAACCGCCTCACTGCTCTCGCCGCCGCAGGCACAGGTGTCCAACTTCAAGCGTGAGAACGAAGCCTTGCGCTCTGGCCAGGGCGCCAGCCTGGCGGTGGTCAAGCAGAACACCGACGTGGCCTTGCAGAACCTCCGTGTTGTCATGAACAATGCCCACTCCTCAATAAAGTGAGTGCAGGGGGGTGCCGAGGGTGCTGGGCACGGGCAGGGTGAGACTGAGATGGCCGGTGGGCCTGCAGGGAAGCGGGGTCCTCAGCTCAGTGTTTGAAAGCACGACCACACTGGGCACAGCGGACACGGCTCTGGGAGCAGACGTGCACTTGTGGGTGCTGTTAACCTTGAGGTTGCACCGGGTGTGCCCGGCTAGCAGGCGCTTGGACCGTCTACGCGGTAAGCGGTTTTTACCGGAGCGCTGACATCACACAGGTCGGAGTCCCAGCTCCGTCACCTGCCAGACACTCTGTTCTGCATGGAGAGGAATAACAGTGTTTCCCTCTCGTCGTAAGAGGTTCTGCAAGGCCACGTAAGAAGCAGATGAGTTTGTCGGAGACCCCCCCGGAGATGGCCGCTGCGGTCGCTCCCCGTGGGTGCCCCCTCTGCCTGCCCCAGGGCCGGGCCCCGCTGGGGAGGAGCGGCGGCCGCCGGAGTCTGCTTTCCCCTCAGGGGCTGCTTTCTGGCTTCTGTCGGGGCTGTTGTCAGAGAGTCGTGGTCGCGGGCCCCTAACATCCACGTTTCTGTTTCAGGCAGCTGGTTTCAGGAGCTGAAACGTTGAATCTTGTTGCCGAAATCCTTAAATCTATAGACAGAATTTCTGAAATTAAAGATGAGGAGGAGTCTTGAGAACCCTGACGTGCTTCTAGGCCGCAGCCCCGCTCACAGCCGGACATCTCTACTCACCAGATTTGGAAATGCCATTGTGTCTTCAAATATGTCGTGCTCGCCCGTAGTAAAGCAGCGTATCATGACCTGCGAGGTGTGAGCAGCCTCTGCAGGGAGAAGCAGTCCCTGTGTGAGAGCCGCACCGGCTTCTCTGCAGCCCTTCGGGGGGCTTGAGCTCCTGCTACTTCCCGGACTAATGCTCTATCGGAAGACGTTTCTATAAAAGCCAGTGATTTTTTGAAGTCACTAAACCTGAAAACCACAGGAACGAGCGTCTTCCCTTGTCATTTCGGGATGTTAATTATGAGTCGGTTGCTCGTCCTTAATTTCGACAGGAGAGAAGCAGGGAAGCCGCAGTCAGTAGCTGCTGCTTCCAAAGGCCTAGGGTCCCGCAACCTTCCTTGGGGCCCCGCCCACTCGGAGTCCAGTCTTCCGGCCGTGGGCCTGTCTGCGGTGGGAGACCTGAGCGCTGAGGCCCCATGGGGGGGGGGGTGCTGGGTCACCCAGGCGGGCCACTGTGTGCAGCCATCTAAGTGCACCTCTGTGCCACGGGGCGGGTTTGAAAAAGTGCTTTGGCTGGAGGGTTTCGATACGTGTTTCAGGGGGTTTATATCATGACGTTTAGGCTTCAGGAGTTCAGAGTACAGAGCCTCCCTGTGTTGGCACAAGGCCCTCCACGGTGCCTTTCCAACCGCTTTGCCACATAGGGCGGGCAGAACATGCACTACGTGCCTTCTTGCCTATTTTTCTGTAGATGTTATTTTTCTAAATAAATTTCCTTTTTGCCTCCTTTTCAAATTGACACCTTTTCTATTTAATAAACTAAAACTATGAACTGTCCCTATTTTTCTGACTCGGGTCTTGATGCTTGAGAAGCACGGTATTGCCTTCTGACATTAGGGCACGCACCTTGTCTGGGGGCGATGTGTGCTGGTACATTAAGCATTAATCCGTGGCCTGTGGGGTCAAGGGTAGACTCCCACCACGCTGCCCGGGCCCGACCACGGCGGCCCCACGCCAGAAGCCAGAGCTGCGTGTTTTGGAGCCGGCTCGGTTGGAACCTCGTGGCGAGCGCCCCTCAGTCGGCGGCTGAGCTTTGGGAAGCATCACCGCCGCGCTCCGGCCTGCGGGGAGAAGCGGGTTCGCGGCGCTGGCGTCAGGGGCAAAGTGCCAGGGGGAGGTTCTCTTCTGGGTGTGCAAGGGGTCCGGGCGCTATGAAAACCGGCCCTGACCTCTTGCCCCGGCAAGGGCAGGCAGAGGGGCCGCGGGAAGCGCGGAGTCCCCTCCCGCAGCGCTCCGGCCGCAGGCTAGCTTGTGCGCACGGCCCGCGGCGGCCCGTTCGTCCAGTCTGGCGCTCGGGCGTCCCTGACCCTGACCCTGACCCTGACCCTGCTCTGTCCACCCGGGGAAGGCGCACTCCCCGTTTCCAGCGGACCGGGCTGAGCCCCGGAGACGCCGCTCAGACGGGGGGTGGCGCCCCGCCCCGCACACGCCCCCAGGAGGAGCCGCCGCAGGCTGGCCGCGCCGGGCTCGGGCCGCCCCCTGACCGCCTAGAGGTCCGCGCGGGGCCCCGGGGTTGGGGGCGGGCGCTGAGGCGGGCTCCGGCCCTGGCCGCCGCGGCGCGGAGCACTTGTGCGCTTTGCTCGCCGGAGCGAACAGCAGAGCCGGAGACAGTTCGCACAGGAGAGACCAGCCGGGCCGGCGACGCGGAGGTCAGCGCGCGGGCAGGAGGCGGAGGTCGAGCCCCGCCCCGGGCCCGCGCTCCGCAGTCCCGAGGGCGGCCGCGCGGGGGCAGCACCACCCTGCCCCGGCCCGGCGTGCCCCGCGCTGCGGCCGCGGGGCGGGACTTCCGGTCTCGCGGCCGCCGGAAGTGTGGGGGGCGGCGGCGCCGCAGAGGCCGAGGTCTGCGGTGAGAGCGGCGGGGTCGGCGGTGAGGGCGGCGGGGCCGGCGGTGAGGGCGGCGGGGCCGTCGCCGGGGAGGGGCCCGGGCGGGGCGGGAGACGCGGAGCCGAGGCAGCTGCGGCGGAGGCGGCAGCCGGGCTCACGGCCGGTCGGGCTCCCTGGCCCCCGGCTCCCGGGTCGGGCCGCGCTCGCGGAGCCGCGGGACCCTCCTCCCTGCCGGCCCCCGCACGGCGCTGCTTCAAGGAGCAGGTCCCGCGGGCGCCCTGTGGGTGCGGGGCCCCTGCCGCGTGCCCCCCGGGCCGGCCGTGCCTGTGCCGCGCGCCGGGCCCTCGCCCGTGTGCCCCGGTGCCCCGGCGGCCGCGGGAAGACGGGCTCTGCGGCCCTGCCGGGGTCGCCCCTGCCGGGGTCCGGCCCCTGCCGCCCGCTGCTCCCAGCCTCCGAGCGGCCGCCGCGTCCACATGGCCTCAGCGCCCGGGGAGCCGGCTGCGGCGCGTGTGGGGTGTGGGGCGGCCGGGCACCGTCCAGGGACGCCCACCCGCCGGACCGCCTGCTCCGGCCTGGCCGGCGTGTGTGAAGGGCGGGTCTCTGAAGTCCTGGGGCTTGTGCCCTTGGCAGGTCGAGGTCATGGATGTGGACGCGGAAAGAGAGAAGATAGCGAAGGAGATCGCGGAGCTGGAGCGCATCCTGGACCCCAGCTCCTCGGGCGTCGGAGTGGGGGTCTCAGCGTCCGGCCTCGGCTTGGACTCCGATGCAGGTGAGCTCTCACGGCCGCGGCTGGAGCCCATCCGGCCCCCTCCAGGCCAGTGCAGTGCTCGGCCACGCTGACCTCCGCCTTTACTCCCCGAGGTGGCCGTTAGCGCTCGTTCTCAGAGGGCGGCGGGGGCGGCCGGCTGTCCTCCTCAGCGGCCGGAAGGTTGCAGAGCTCAGCCTGTCAGCGGCCTTCGTGCCGGACAGCTGAGAGCCACCCCCACGTGCTGTCCTCGGTGCTTCCCTGGGCCCTGAGGCCCCTCCCGCAGCTCTGATTGGGAACCCGCTCGCGGGGTCAGAGTCTAGGAGAAACTGGGCCCTCGGGCCTCTCCCCAGCCTCCGGGGCAGCCCTGAGGCTGTTCTGCAGAGTTTCCGACTCCTCCAGGGCCTCAGCTCTGCCCCTGCCCTGCGCCCAACTAACTCCAGCACCCCCAGACGGGGCTGGCTCCTGCAAGGGCTCCCCACGTGGTCCTGGTGCGTCTGCCCTCTCTGGCTGACCCTGCCCTCGGTCCGGGGCCCGTCTTGCTTGGCGGTGAATAGCGTTCAGCTGCCGGCTGCTGGGGACGTAGGTGCACCTTTGTCCCCAGCCCCTTCAGCCCTTCCCCTGCCGATGGCCGTCAGGAGTGACCCTGTGCTGCACCTGCGGGTCGTTTCCGTGGTGGCTGTGGATCCCGTCGCCGTCACCTGCACAGTGTTTGTGTTCCCACAGATTCGCTGCCAGACGAGGACTCGGAGGCTGTGGGATCCCCAGGCTCGGTAACTACTGGCCTGAGCTGGCCGTTGTGCCCACGGAGGCAGACGCCACCCCTGCCAGTGCCCCCAAGCCCGGGGGGGCGGTGCTCGGAGCGCATTTCAGGTTTTCTGTGTCCTTGTTATTGCCGGTGCCTGTCCCCAAGTATTTGTTGCCAAAATCGAATTTGCTCCAGGATGACGTTCATCTGAGACTCGGCACTCACATCTCCTGGTTCTCCCGAGCTTCCTGACACGGGTGGGAGTGGGCGTGGCGCCACACGTGGGAGGTTTCAGGCGTGCTTGCCGCCGGGTCTGGCCCCTGTGGTTTCCTTGTCTGTGCCATAGTTTCCAGCACGCAGTGGGGCGGTCACAGCACAAGTCAGTCCCAGGACGTGGTCCCTCGGTCAGGCCGGTTTTTAGTGCTACTTTTGTTTATTTTAGGATCGCACATTAATTTGGAAAACTTTCACAGTTTTCCGCGTGTTCTCTCACGAAGGCCGTAGGTGCGGAATTGATTCCATTTTTTAACGGCAGGATAGTCCTTCTGGCGTAGATTTACTGTAGTTCCTCGCCTGAAGGTCCTGCGATTGTTCCTGAGTTTTAGTCCCGCTGGCCATCCTCACACGTGTTGTCCCCTGGTGGTGACAAGGGCACATGGCCTGTTCTGAGCCTTGAGTGCCGCAGAAACGGTCATTGTGGAAGGAGGACGGTATTCAGTTCCTCGTACGTTCTCACCCGAGACGTATTCCCAGATGTTTCTTTCCTCTGTCTGAAGTTACGGAATGTGCACATGCTGGACACAGTCCCACATCGGGGGGGTCTTCTGCTGGCCCCGGACCAGAGCATGAGCTCAGAGGCTCGTTGTGCTGCCCTGGGTCCTGGGCTGGGGGGTCGGGGCGGCGTCTGTGTGCCTCCTTCCTCAGCAGCAGTTTCCGCCCCGTAACCAGGAAGAGGAGCAGTGGGGTGAGGATGACCCCAAGGACAAGACCCTCCCCGAAAACCCAGAGACCTGCCTGCAGTTGAACATGGTCTACCAGGAGGTCATCCAGGAGAGGCTGGCGGAGGTCAGCCTCCTGCTGGCCCAGAACCGGGAGCAGCAGGTAGGACAGGGCCAGGCCCTCAGAACCCCCCTGGCCAGACACCCCAGAACCAGGGCTTTGAGTTCTGCTCCCTGACTGCCCAGGTCCCCTCGTCCGCAAAGGGAGTCGCTGCCGCCTGACCCCAGAGGGCTCCTTGTGTCTGCCCCAGGAGGAGATCATGTGTGACCTGGCAGGGTCCAAAGGCCCCAAGGTGAAGGACGGCAAGAGCCTGCCCCCGAGTCTGTACATAGGGCACTTCATGAAGCCCTACTTCAAGGACAGGGTGACCGGAGTGGTGAGTGGCGGGGGCCCTGCTCTCATCAGGGAGGTTGGGGGTAGGCGGCAGGCTGCGTGGGAAGGAGCTCTCGTCCCCACACCTCCAGTGGGTGTTGGGAATTCCCTGGGACTGTCCAGGACGATACTCTCCGGTCTCCTTAAACTCCTCGGTTGCCGGCGGTGAAAGGGCCTCCGGCCCTGGAGTGTGGCCTGCGAACCTCAGATCATCCCCGGGGACGTTTCCGTAAGAGGTGGCACCATGGGCGGGGCAGCTTGGCCGAGTCGTGCCGGCCTGGTAGCAAGGCCCTGTGGAGCCGCCAAGCCCGCCCCACACACCTCTCGGCCCCCAGCCACTCCCCAGGGAGCAGCTCTGGGCCCAGGTGTCTGGTGCCGGGCCTCCCACGTGGCCGAGCTACTCAAGGAGGCCGAGGGAAAGGCTCCAGAATCCTAGTGGGGCCCGTAAAGTGAACGTACGCGGGTCCTGGCCACGACGTGACAGTGCTTTATCGGTCAGGGGCCTCCTGCCAACGAAGAGACACGGGAGAAGGCCGCCCAGGGCATCAAGGCTTTCGAGGAGCTCCTGGTGACTAAATGTACGTGCCCGGAGTGGGCCTCAGCGCCACAGCCCTGCCTCTCGGACGCCCTCCTGCGGTTCTGTGGGCTCCTTCGCGCCCTGACCTCTGGGCCTGGCCCCTCAAAGCCCCTGCCTGGCTCATGCCATGTGGGGACCCCTATCCCTACGGCTCACCGTCTGGTCTTCCTTTCTGAGAGGCCAGCCCCAGGGGCCCAGCTGCCACTCACTGGCCAGAGGGCCCCCTGCCCGCAGCAGGCCCCTCTGCCCGCCCTGTGGTCGTGGCCCGGTCATGTGCCCACCATATCCTCGCATCGGGGTAGGGGAAGGCGCTGCTGACGTCGTCGTGTCTTGTCAGGGAAGAACTGGGAAAAGGCCTTGCTCCGAAGGTCGGTGGTCAGCGACCGCCTGCAGCGCCTGCTTCAGCCCAAGTTACTGAAGTAAGTCTGAGCACAGCCGCGGCCGTCAGCCTCCCCGCGGAGGGGGGGCAGCCCGGGCTGGACGCTTTGTGACAGCTACTCGGTGTGGCCGCGTCCCTCCACTCGCAGCAGGAGAGACGTTGATCCCTGGGACTTTTCCCCAAAGAGGCACCTGGGCTCGAGGTCGGGTGTGCGAGAACCGGGCAGGCCCAGTGGCCGCGTTCAGTGGTGCTGCTGAGGCAGTTTCTCTGGTCTAAACGCACGTCGTTCGTGAGACGGTCTTTTTTTATGTTGTGCTGGTGTGACACCATGTGACCGTGTCACATGCATCTGTGGCTGGGCCAGGGGTCCAGGGGCTGCCCGTGGTGTCACGGCTTGATGTGTGGGTCAGGATTTGTTTTCAGGGATGGTTTCCTCCTCCCTGGCCTCCGGAAGGGGCGACCACAGGCTTAAGTAGGCTTTGGCTTATCGCCAGCCTGTGCACAGAGCTCCTCCCTGCACACTGGGCCCAAGGCGGGCGGTTAGGACACTGGACCAGTAGTCGTCACTGTGCCTGCTGCAACCACGGTGACAGCCAGGAGGAGGAGCGTCGCTGCCCCCCGAGGGCGGCCTCCCGCTTGGGGTCGGAGCCAGGCTTCGGCATCTGCTCCCTGACACGTGGCTTTATCCTGTGCAGAGACGCGCATGCTGGGGTCCTCGGGGAAGCCACGCTGGCCCCAGGACGCCCGCCCCTACCCCCAGAGTGCGGCCGTGACGCGGGTGACCCTGGTGTGTCTGCCTGCCCCGTAGGCTTGAGTACTTGGACCAGAAACGGAGCAGGGTAACGAGCGAGGCGGAGCGGCAGGTCCTGGAGAAGCAGAGCAAGGAGGCAGAGAGGGAGATCCAGGAGGTCCGGTGCGTGGGTCCTACAGGGAGGGTGTGGCCTGGGGAGAGGTGCGGAAGGCCTGGCAGGACCCTGGCAGCCTGTCCCTTCCTCCAGGCAACTCCCAGAGGAGGCCTTGCTGGGGAACAGGCTGGACAGCCACGACTGGGATAAGATTTCCAACGTTAATGTAAGTCGGGGCAGCGCTGGGCTGATGGCTCAAGGCCATCCTGGCCGCTGAGGGCAGGGGCTGGGATCGGCAAGGTCAGGTTCAGGCGGTCAGGCTGTGTCCCCGGTGGCCGCACCTCCGCGAGACGTCTGGGCAGCCGCACGTTGGGCCCGCCCCACTGGGGTGTGCGGCTTTTCTGAGACGGACAAGTGGGAAGGTTCGGGCTTTATGCTGGGAGCCGAACCCCCACTTCTGGCTGTGTGAGTCCTGGCAACCTGGACGGGGATCCCACTTCTCGGGCGCCGAGCCGCCAGCTGTCTGTGAGCGATGGTCCCTGCAGGTTGGGTTTCTCTGCTGGTGCAGTTCGAGGGCGGCCGCAGCGCGGAGGAGATCCGGAAGTTCTGGCAGAACTGGGAGCACCCGAGCATCAACAAGCAGGAGTGGAGCGGGCAGGAGGTGGACCAGCTGAAGGCCGTCGCAGCCCAGCACGGCCACCTGCAATGGCAGGAGATCGCGGAGGAGCTGGGGGTGAGGACGGGAGGGGCCTCGGGTGCGGGTCCGGGAGGCTGGGCGGGCTTGGCGTTGCGGCGGCCCGGGTCACAGCCCAGCCCTGGGAGCCGGCAGGTTTCTTCATCCTGCTGCTCCTGAGGGTGTGGCCGGCGGGGAGGACGGCCTCTCCACCGCTCTCTGGGCTGAGTCTCTGGAAGCTTCCGGTCCTTCAGCCTCCAGTCTCCGAGTGCTCACCTGCCCTCCCCCTCCCTCCCAAGGCCTGTCTCTGGCTTCCTTCTGGGGCCCGCCTCGTTTCTGTCCAGCTCAGCAGTTGGTTCTGATGGGTCCTGAGGGGAACGCTGTTCCCGGTTTTCTCTGGGCTCTTTCTAAGGTGAGGACCGAGGGCTTGGCTCGGCCTCTGTCTCCGCCGTGCAGGTGGAGCGAGGCTCGCCGCGCTGAGAATGGCTCTCTGTGATTCTCGCCGCCTCCGTGGGCCTTAGCGTAGGGAGGTGCTTCTCTCGTACGCGTTCCGGTGTCTCCGAATCCTTCGGGTTGTGCCCTGGTTTGAGTTTCAGTGGTGTGCGGCCTGGGAGGCTGAGGAGTGCAGCCCCGTGTTTGAGCCGATCGCTGCCGCAGACAGGCACACGATCGCTGCGAACCGAGCTAAGCTGAACCGAAGCCAGAGACCAGTGTAGACCCCGAGGATGGCAGATGGCCCGTCTGTCCTGCTGAGCTCGGTCCGTAGAGCCGCTCGGCCAGAGTGCCATGCCGGCATCAGAAAGGCACGGTCCCCTCGGTGTCTGCTGGCCATGCTCCGCACGCAGAGCCGCTGAGGAACCTGGCCCACGCACTTAGACTGCGTATCTTCAGTAAGTCAGGCTTAAAGTTGTTTTTAGGCTTTTTTAGTTTCCGGGGTTTTATTTCGTGTGTGGGTTGAGAGCCGTGTTGGTTCTCAGTAAACTGGAGGAAGGCACAGAGCCTCCCCGTAGTCCGTCGCCCCCACCGTCGGCGTCCCTGCCTGAACGGCGCTTCCATTTAACCCGGGACAGGTTAGCGCCAGCACACGACACCGACCGTGGCCGGCGGGGCTGTCCTGCAGGCAGGGTGCCCTGTGTGGGCGCGGGCAGGGGGAGGGGACACGTGTCTGCGGGATGGTCTCGCTCACTCAGGTGCCCCGCCGACCTCTCCCAGGACGGCCCAGAGCCGGGGTCCTGCCGCGTGCGGCCTGTCCGGAGGGCCCCATCCTCTCGGGAGTGCAGGTGCCTCCGGGCCGCCTCCCGGCCTGGCCGCTCATGCTGTTTCAGCGCGAATAACACACTGTTGTCTGGGTGGACCTCGCTTTGTCCCTCTGCCTGCTGAGGGCGTCTTGGTCGCGCCTGGGATCCGGCGGCTGGGAGGCTGCTGTTGGGGTCTGTGCGCAGACGTTTGCAGGGACATGAGTGTTCGGCTGCTCCGGGTAAACACCAAGGAGCTGTCGCGTGCTGAGAGGACGTCTGGTTCCGTCCTCCACGGTGGCCGCCCCATGCTGTGACTCCCAGCCACAAACGAGGGTCCTGCTGCCCCGGGTCGTCCCCGGCGTGTGGCGGCATCCAGCCTCCAGACGTGGCCGTCCTCACGGGTGCGTGGCGGCGTCACATTCGCGTCTGCGTCTCTCTGTTGCCGAACACGTGACGCTTTCGTTCTCGCCCGCGTGTCGGTGGCCCGGTGCCCGTGGAGACTTTTGATTTATTTTTCGTTGTTTTCTGATGAGTTGTTTTTTTTTTAACATTTTATTTATTTGACAGACAGAAATCACAAGTAGGCAGAGAGGCCGGCAGAGAGAGGGGGGGAGGCAGGCTCCCCGCCGAGCAGAGAGCCCGATGCAGGGCTCGATCCCAGGACCGTACTCTTGGCGTCGTGTCCTAAAAGGCATCCCTATACCCAAATCTCCTGGGCCTGCAGGCTGCACGCGTCCAGCCGTACGTGTTCTCTGCCCCCCGAGGGTTTTCTTTAGGAGAGAAGAGTTCAAATCGAGGCACTGGTTCTCCCATCAGGGCAAGAGCGAGGGGAGAGGCTTGGGCCACGCCGGTGGCTCACGAGCCGAGCGGGAGCGCGTGTGGGGGCCGGGCTGCAGTCCTCCCGGGAGCTCTCCTAGGACGGTGTCCGCCCCCCACCCCCCCTCCCCGACATGCAGGCACCGCTCAGCCGCCCTTGAGGGAGGCCGGTCAGGGCCCATATTAGGGCAGCGGCGGGCCCAGCGGCGTCAGAAACATGTTCTGCGGGAGGCTCCGCCCCCGGCTGTGGACCAGCCGTTCCCCTGAGGAGCCCAGTGTCGCTTTGGGGTCACGTGGCCGCAGTGTCATGGGCTTTTTGGACGCGCGTATCTGTGAGCGCGCAGACTGGCGCTTCGTGGCCTTCTGGCCTCAGGCCCTCCGCTGTCCCCGCGGGGTCTGGTGGGAGCAGCCAGCTCCCTGCTCTGCGGGCGGTACGCGCCAGTGACGCCCACTCTGCTCTGCTCTGGGGCCTCGGGAAGACCAACCGCAGCGCCTTCCAGTGCCTACAGAAGTACCAGCAGCACAACAAGGCCCTGAAGCGCAAGGAGTGGACGCCCGAGGAGGACCGTCTGCTCACGCAGCTCGTCCAGGAGATGCGCGTCGGCAGCCACATCCCCTACCGGAGGAGTGAGTGCCCGCCTGGGCCCCTGCTGCGGCTCGCGGGGGGGGGGGGGGCACCCGGGGGGGGGAGGCGCCCACCGGACCCAAGGCCCCGCCTGGGCAGAGGCAGTGCGGTCACGACCGGCTGGTGGGGCTGGAGGGGGACGTCTGGGGTCACCCACCCTCTGTCCCCAGTCGTCTACTACATGGAAGGGAGGGACTCCGTGCAGCTCATCTACCGGTGGACCAAGAGCTTGGACCCCAGCCTGAAGAAGGGGTTCTGGGCCCCCGAGGAAGACGCGGTGAGTGGACGGCCACAGAAGCCGAGGGGAGCCTTCCCCCGGGATGTGAGCCTAGCGCCCGCTGTCCCTGCCAAAACGGACCGACATGGCCTAGGGAGCTCGTGGTGGCCTGCAGAGGCTCACGTGTTTGCCGTCCTGTCCTGCAGAAGCTGCTTCAAGCAGTTGCCAAATACGGGCAGCAGGATTGGTTTAAAATCCGGGAAGAGGTGCCAGGTAGGAGCGATGCCCAGTGCCGAGACCGGTGAGTTAGACCTCGCTGGGGAGGGAGGCCTTGCTGGGGTCGCTTCCGGGGAGGCCAAGGGGGTGGGCGAGCCGTCTGTGGGCCCGGATGGTCTGTTGGTGGAGGCTGGGGTGGTCACGGGAGCCCTGCGTACCTGGGTGGCTGGTCGGGAAGCAGGATCCCTGTTTTTTTGAACCAGACTTTTGTACAGACACAAGCCACGGTGGCCCGGGGACGTTCCCCTAAGCCTGTGGCTCAGGTTCATTTTCCAGACCGTGACCGCAAGGTCTCTGGAAGGCCGCCTGGGCAACCTCTTTCCCTCCGCCTGGTGTTTTGTCACGGTTCCTAATGACACAGTCCACGTGTCCTACGACATGTCTCCGCGAGGGGCGTGGCCGGGGGTCGCTGTCGTGAGTGAGCTGTGCGACTGTCACCCCGGGCAGCTGCAGAGCGTGTGACTGGCCCCAGGGAAATGCAGTTCCCCTAAGACAAACGGTTGAGGGCTCAAGCCGAGCCTTCTCCGGAGAGCACAGGAGACCGGGCTCGGCGGCCTCAGTCGCTGCGCAAACACCAGAGCAGCAGCGAGCCGGCACCTTGCGTGCCTCGGGACGGGCGCTCTAAGACCGCGCCAGGGGCCAGATGTAGACGAGGACGTGGAGCCGCACCCACGGAGGATGGCAGGAGCTTCCGTGGGGAGCTGGCTGAGCCCCCTCACGGCCGCCAGAACCAGACGCCTGCCCGCGTGCCGTCAGAGCCGCGCCGCTCACAGCGGCCACACGCGGGTACGGGGTGTCTGTCAGTGAGGGGAGCAGGTCAACGACAAAAGTCACTCTCAGACTGGACGGACGGTTGGGTACTGCTTGGCCTTAACGACGAAACCCCGGGTGGGCACCTGGTGGAATGTGCGACTCTCGATCTTGGGGCCGTGGATTCAAGCCCCACGTTGGGTGGAAAGAGGACTAAAAAGATACGTGGATGACGAGGCCTGACACGCTCCCCCGTGGGCACACCTTGGCGACATGAGCACGTGCACGAGCATCTGTGTGGATGGGCACGCGGGTCACTCCTGGGTGTGCACCTGCGGGTGGGGTTTCCGGGACACATGGGGCTGCCCTGGTCTCCCACAGCGGTGTCCCCACCGAGGCTCCGGAGCTCAGCACCCCCGGTGCTCCGGCCGGTGCAGGGTGGCGGGTGGCATCTCAGTGGCTTCTGCGGCGGCCCCTGGTGTTGAGCGTTGGTGTTGCATGTTTTTTTGTGGAGAAACGTCCGTCTATGCCGTACCGCCCGGTCACGAAAGCGCGTTGTCCATGTGTCGTGGGTTTGTGTGCGCGGATACGTGCTCGGCTACAAGTCCCTCATCCGAAGCCACGTCGGCGCGGCTTTCCCGATGGCGTCCTGTAGACAAGCCGAGAACGTTTCAATGTTGATGGAATTAAGTTAATCTGAATTTTCTTTTCAGTCCTGAGCTTTTGGTGCCGGGTCCCAGAGCCCTTGCTGGCACGGGGACGGCCGTGGGAGCGGGGACAGCTGCAGGAGGGCATTGTGGCGCCCAAAATGTCCCCATGTCGCTGCTGCCCTCAGGTATGTGCGGCGGCTGCGGTCTGGCTTGAAGAAGGGCCGGTGGGCCGCGGGCGAGGAGGGGAAGCTGCTCGAGCTGATCAACAAGCACGGCGTCGGTGAGTCCTGGGCCCCGAGCCCCCGGGAGCGCGGCTTGTGGCGACGCCAGCCCCCTCCCTGTCCCCAGCGTCTCCCCAGCTTGGGGCAGCGGCTCTTCCCCCTTGTGCGCTGACGTGTGGTTGGGATGGAAGGTTCAGGGCGCCTTGGCTCCACTTCTCTGGAGACGGCGGTTCCCGGCTGCGCACGCCTGCCCGACCCACTCTGGGCCCATTTCTGGGGCAGCTTCGTAAAGCTGAGTCATTCGGTGTGAGCACACGGGTTCCGCTGTTTCCCGCTTTACGCTGTAGCCTTGTGTCGTCTGTTTTGAACTTTCTGTCTTCATGCGTCTTGTCTTCCCGAGGAAGACCCCAGAATGGCCTCGGCTGCCCAGCCGCTGATGCGCATTTCCGTGGTTTCTCGTTCCGGCCCCAGAGCTGGCCTGAGTCTGCTCGTTGTCTGCAGCGTTTCCTTAGGAACAGACCCACGGTGTGGGGTTGCCGGGTTCAGGCACACGTGGAATCCTGACTGGCACGGCGTCCCACTGCCCTAAAAACGAGGCACCGTGTTCTCCCGCCGGCGCTGGCGGGAAGAGAATAATTTGCAGTGTTTGGTGTAGAGGCCGGGGTGTGGCAGACAGGCCGGGGCCGTCTTCACGCAAACGCAGATGGATTCTTCCTCTCGTCATGCGTCCCCTAGACTCTTTCCAAAGGCCTCGCTTTGCGCCGCGGTTCGGAGACTGCTCTCCCGCGGGGAGCCGTGCACCACGGGCGCACGTTCTCAGGGAGCACGACGCAGGCCTTGTACGGAGGCGGCACGCGTGCGAGAAGAGCCGCTCGGGCTGTGAACTTGTCATCAAAGACGGTGGGAAGCAACGTCCACGTTGTTGTGTTTTGTAGGTCACTGGGCGAGGATAGCCTCTGAGCTGCCCCATCGGACGGGCTCCCAGTGTCTGAGCAAGTGGAAGATGATGGTCCGGGTGCGTCTCTACCCGAGTCCATCCCGAGAGCCCTGGCGCCTGTGGGGCCGACAGCACTGCCGAGCGGGGAGAGGAGGAGGGACATCTGGTTTCCGGTCCTGGCGTCTCTTCTTCCCGGAAGCCGAGGGCAGGGAGCCCTGGCCTCTCCCGACAGCTGCTGTCCCCTCAGAGCAGTCAGGGGCCAGGGGGCCTGTACTCCCAGGGCACCGTGTCCCGGCCTGCTTGGGCTCTCTCCCCAAAGGGCTAGCCTGCCTGCCGGTTGCCCCTGGTCCGTGAGCCCTGGGCAGCCGAGGCCTCCAAGTAGCCTTTCCCCACAGAAGAAGCAGAGTCGGGGGAGGAGGAGACGGAGGCCCCTTCGCAGCGTGCGGTGGAGCTCCAGCAGCGGGGACAGCAGCAGCGGGGACAGCGATGGCGAGGGCAGCGGCGGCAGCAGCAGCAGCAGCAGCAGGGACAGGGAGGACTCGGAGCCAGAGGAAGCCCCGGAGGCCCGGGCGGGTGGCCAAGAGCTCCCGTCAGCCCAGCACACCGTGCCGGACATGGACCTGTGGGTGCCTGCCAGGCAGAGCACCAGTGAGCCGTGTGGAGGGGGAGCCCAGGGCTGGCCAGGATGCCGTGCTGCCTCCCCCCGCCCTCCCAGGGGCTCCAGCGAGGGTCAGGAGGGCAGCAGAGCCGGTCGCCCCACCCGGGAGGCGGGCCAGGCAGACACTCCCTCCAGGACCCACACCACCAGCATGAGAGGCATCGGGTGCCCAGACTCAGCAGACGCTCACGTCTCGAGTTCAGAGGAGCCGGCAGACAAGGTAGGCCATGGGCCCTGGTGCTGCGTCCCACCTTGCTGCCCTGGGGTCTCGAAGCTGGAGCTGAGGCACCGCGGGCCAGTCTGACCTCACATCGGTTTCACGTGGTTTCTGACCCATCTGTCCCCGAGCAGTGGCAGGGCAGGGCAGGGGGCAGCAAGCAAGGGGTGTCCCCTGGCTTACAAAAGGCCAGACACCTCTCTTGCGCGGGTCCCACTGTCCACTTGCATGGGCCCACCTTGTCCGGCCCCGGGTACGCCTGTCTGGTCAGTGTCCGCCGTGTCAGAGCCCTGGCCGCCCGCCTGGCTCCGGCTGCGTGCGGCGTTGCGGCGAGCAGGCCGCGTGTGCTGGGAGAGGTCAGAGACTCCCCTCGGTGGCACCTGAGGGGATGGCAGGCAGTCCAGGTGTCTGGACAGAGTGTATGCACCGGTCCGCGCTGTGCGTGGCTTCTCTGCCACGTCTGTGACCGTCAGGCTCCCGTGGTCCATCGGCAAAGGGCGCCGGCTGGAGGAGTAGAGGCCTCCACCAACGCCGGCTGCAGCCGAGCCCGGCGGGCACGTGGGTGCCAGGCCTTTGCGACCCACCGAGGCCGCCTTGCTTCGGGACGCTTCCCGCCACTCCGTGCTGGGGTCTGGGTGCGGGGGTGTGCATGCTGCCCTGCAGGCCCTGTGCTCCCCACGGGCCCAGCCTCACGCCGTGTGTCTGTCAGAGCGGGAGTCGCCTGCTGAAGGTGCCGCTGGAGACCGTGCTGCAGGTGCTCAGGACCAACACAGCCCGTCGGCGCCAGACGCTGGTAGGGACTGGCCCCCACCGCCGCCGCCCTGGCTGCCCGGGGCCCCTCCCCAATCCAGGGAGAAGGGGGTGTGGCATTGGCAGTCCGGGAGCCAAGCCTGGCTGGGAAGCTCAGCTGCCTTTCTTCCTTACTCAGGAGAAACTGAGGCAGCCGTGCCTGCTCAGCTCATCCCTGGGGGCCGGTGACGGTGTGGCCGGGCCCCGTGTACGGCAGCTGTGGCACAGGACGATTGGGAGCAGGAGGCGGTGGCGGGGACATGCCTTACAGAGGAGGCTCCTTGAGCGTCAACTTCTGATGGCCGTGAGCCCGTGGGTGGGTGACGTCGTCCTGCCGTGCTCCCCCCGGAGGCCTGCCGCCGTACACACCCGAGGTGCTGCCCCTGGGCTCCGCTGAGAGCCTCCTGTGGGGCCCGGGAGTGGGGAGACACAGGGCAGGTGCAGGGTCGCTCTGCTGGGGCGGGCGGTGCATGGGGAGGTCCCCTTGGAGGGCTGTTTGGGTTTTGTCTCCGACCTGACTAGCCCAGGGGAGACGGTCTGGGAGTGACCGGCATTCGGGCCTTAGCTAGGGTCTTCTCGGGCTCGGCTGCACGGTGCCCGCATGCAAGTTCTGGAGAGCTGGTCGTGCTCTCGTGTTGGGGGGCTCCGAAGGCCAGTCAGGGCCAGCCTTCTCTCCGGGTTCCTGCCCCTCCTTCCAGCTGAGCGTGGCGGCAGATGGATGCAGGGCTCTTTGGGGCCTTGCTAACCACACACGCGTGCCCTCGTTTCCTCAGCCGATGGCATCAGGAAGCAGTTGGAGGAAGCCCGGCTGGCCAGCACCCCTGCGTTCACCCTCTTTATCCAGGTGAGGAGTCCCGGGAGGCAGAGCCTTCCCGGGGTGAAGGGGGCCCGCTTCCCGTGGTCTGACCCTCTGAAGTTCAGACTTGTGGAAGGGTCTTCCGGTGGCCCGTGACGCTTGGCAGGCTGGTCCCTGCAGAAGGGGCAGCCCTGTCCCTACCACCGTCAGTTAAACCCCATCTTGAGGAGGGACAGGGTGCTGGGAAGTATAGACGGAAGATTGGGGGACCAGCGCCCCGGCCCGGTGGCGGCTCTGCTCCGACGCCCCCAGGCCCTGAGGCCAGGCGGGCTGAGCGAAGGGGTCGTGGTCTTGAGGGGCTGTGCCAGCCTCCAGACCTGCCGGAGCAGTGGTCAGAGCAGGCTCAAGTTCAGTTGCAGACGCCCTCATCACCTCAGTCCTGGACGGGGAAGGGGCACGGGGTCTCGTCCGGCATGTGCCATGCGCGTCACATGTGTCCCTCAGTTGCTCCAGATCGACACTGCCGGCTGCATGGAAGTCGTTTGGGAGAGGAAGGCCCAGACTCCTGCCCTGCTCCAGACTGGCACTCGGGACCCAGCGCCTGGGCTTCTGCAGGTGAGGGGCAGGGGTGAGCGCCGGGCGCAGGCTCACCTGGCTTGTGCCACCCCTCCCTCCCTTTGCCATCACCAGGAAGCAAGAGACGGGACGTGTCCCCGGGTTCCCTAGAGGCTGGGCCAGTCCCTGAGAGCAGCCCCGCTGGCTCTTGGCCCCCTCGTGCCCGCCCTCCTAGGAGGTGTCTCCTTGTCTGCCTGGAGTCCCGAGGGCTTTGCGACACGTCCACGGGGGCAGAGCCAGCGCTGGGCCTGCATGGTCCCTGCGTGGAGGCCTCTGAGCCCTGGGGCATCCACTGCTCTGGGCATCGGCCCCGCTGGGGTGGGACGCCGGGTGTCGGGGCCGTCCGCGAGAGGCCGTGTTCCTGGGTCCGGTCACAACTGAAGGGAGTGACAGAATGACTGGGTTGGCCCTTTGGAGCCCCAGCCAGGCCCCCGAGCCCCCGAGTTCTGCCTGGAGAGCCAGGCCCCTGCTTCTCCCTCAGACCACACAGCCCTGACTCCGCCACGATGAGCTCAGCCGGTGGTTCCTGTAAGAGGATGTGGGGAGGGAGGGAGGTCGGCCTTGGGGCCTGGGGCCCCGCTCCCACTGCAGGTGAGGGCAGGAGGAAGGTCTTGCTGCGGGAGAGAAGTGGGCCTGGGCCTGGGACTTCTGAAACGCCGGCTCTTGTGTTTCAGATGCCGCCGTCGCAAGACGCCGCAGGTACCGTCTGTCGCCATTCTTGTCTTCAGCACCTAGCCTAGTGGGAAGGGGCGTTGTGTCTCGGGCTTTGAGCAGCACAGCTGTGGCCGGTGACAGGTCTTGTCCAAGTCCCACTGCAGGGACAGGAGCACGCCTGCTGGGAGCAGGCGAGGCAGCCGCTCAGGCTCCTCCCTTCCCTGCACATAAGCCAGCCCCGGGTGTCCGGGCCGCCGCCAGCCTCCACACGCCAGCAGCACCGTGCAAGGGTCTGGGGCCCGGGGAGACCCCGCGAGGCGGGTGGTGGGGCCCACCAGTCGTGTTGGAGGTACTGAAGGCCAGCACCGGTGTGCGGTACGAGCTGGCCGGTGCCCGGCGGGCGCTGCTGCCCTGGTCATGGCAGGAGCTCCGGGACGTCTGGGAACGAGTGGATGAGACGCCAAGGCTCCTGCTCTGTGCCCCTAGCAGCCGCCCACCCTCCCTCCGGGCCCTCCGCTGGGACATCTGGGAGGCCTGTGCGTGGTCCACTCACAAGCTCACCTGCATGTGTCCTGTGTACCCTGCAGGCCGCAGCCTCCGGAACCTGCCAACGCAGGAAGCTGCAAGGCAGAGCACCAGCCAGAAAGGGAGCAGGGCGTTACGGCCCTGCCGTGCGGAGTCCGGTCCGCAGGCGCCCCTGCCGGCTCTGTGCGGCCCCCGCCCCAAGCCCAAGACTGTCTCCGAGCTGCTGCGGGAGAAGCGGCTTCGAGAGGCACGGGCCAGGAAGGCCACCGCAGGCACCGTGGCTCTCCCACCACAGCTGCTGCTCTCCTCACCACTGGTGCTCCAGCCCCGTCTCCCAGAGGCAACCTCCAACCCCACAGCCTCGGGTCCGGCTGCCGCAGACCCTGCAGCCACAGGACTGAGCGCTTCAGCTGAGGATAAGCAGCCCTCCGCCCTCCCCGTCTTGGCCCGTGGCCTAGCCTCCACAGAGGCTGCTCCTGTGGCCTGCGGAGCTCCGGTTCCCAGCCAGGTCCTCGTGAGCGGCCATCGGGGCGGCCTGGGACAGTCTCAGGCCCCCGCCGCGTCCCGGAAGCAGGGCCTGCCGGACGTGCCGCTCTTCCTCCCCGCCAGCCCCAGCCCCGTTCAGCTGCCTGTCCAGCCCCTCGGCCTGACGCCAGCTCTGGCCACGCACAAGGGCGGGCCACACGTGGCAGCCAGCACCCCTCTGCCTGTCACCTGGGTGCTCACAGCCCAGGCACTGCTCCCGGTGCCGGCCGTGGTGGGCCCTCCTGGGCCAGCAGGGACCTCTGACCCCAAAGGACTGTCAGTGCCTCTGCTGGCTGCCCTGCCGGGGCCGCAGGCGGGTCAGGGCCCCAGGCCCCCTGGGCTGAGCCACCCTTGGCAGCCTCCAGCCAACGTGGACACAAGCTCAGATCCTCCCTCTAGGACAGACCTCTCGACCCTTCCGAGGTTCTGCCAATCCCAAAGTTCCGTGGAAGTGGGCGGTGACGGGGCCCATGCCCGTGGGGGATCTTCCTTCCCTGGAGAGGCCCAAGTGGCCAGGGAAATAGCCGTGCCCAGGATACCCTCTCAGACAACAGTTACAGTAGACGGCCCTGAAGCGAGGCCCCCCTCATGCAGCCAGCCGCCTCTGCAAGCGGGCACTGGCCCTGGGAGTGGCCCAGGAGGGACACCGGGGTCCCCAGGGCCAGTGGGACTCACAGGGCCTCTGGGCCTGGAAAGGCCGCCCCCACCCCGGCCTGGGGCTGAGAGGAGTGCCCTGGACCTGGACCTCCTGTCCCAGGAGAGCGAGGCGGCCGTGCGGGAGTGGCTGAGGGGACAGCAGGGGGTGTGTGTGCCCCCGCTAGGGACCAGGCTGCCCTACCAGCCCCCCGCCTTGTGCAGCCTCCGCGCCTTGTCTGGACTCCTGCTCCACAAGAAGGCCTTGGAGCGGAGAGCCGCCTCCCTCACGTCCAGCGGGGCGGCCGGAGCCCTGCAGGCCTCGCTGGGACAGGTGCACCGGCAGCTCCGGGACAGCCCAGCCTACCTGCTGCTGAAGGCGCGCTTCCTGGCCACTTTCACCCTCCCCGCACTCCTGGCCACCCTGTCTCCACTCGGCGTCCCCACCACCCTGTCCGTGGCTACGAGGGCTGAGTCCGAGAGCGAGGAGGAGCTGGGGGATTCGGAGCTCACGGACAGCTGCGCCACAGGCGGTCCTCGGGCTGGGCGGGCAGCCTCCCTCCCCCTTCAGGTAGGTGGCCGTGGGCACAGAGCCCCCCCCCGCCGCCACCAGCAGCAGCGCCCACACCCAGTCAGGGGAGCCCTGGCCCGCGGGCTGCTGGGGAGGAGGAAGCTGACTCCAGGTCTGCGGACGAGTCCCTGAGGCCAGTGTGGGAAACAGGAAGGAAGCTCTCTCGCCCCTTAGCCCCTCAGCCCCTTTTGGGGCCCCTGTCACATAGCCTTGCCCGAGGGGGCCCTGGCACCCCACGTGCACCCGCGCTCCACTGGGGCACGAGCTCTGCAGAGGTGGCCCTGTGCGTCTGGGAACACCGAGATCCTTCCAGCTGCCGACTCTGGCACCGTGTACCCCAGAAGAGCTTTCTGAGCCGTGGGGGCAAGCTGCTTCCTCATTCCCCGGCAAAAGGCCTGACAAACACGGGAAGTTGTGTCCCCAGGGCTCTTGGCAAGGTGTTCTCTGACCTGTTCTGGGGCCAGCAGGGGAGCTACGTCCTCTGGCTGTGTGCCAAGTCAGGGAGGCCATGGGGTCTGCCGCTGGTGGCCCGTCCCCAGCTAGGACTCACCTCTGTGCCGTCAGGACAGCAGAGGGGGGTTTGGGGCTGGGGCTGTGGGAGGGAGAGCTTCCTGTCCCATCCTGCCTGCAGGCTCTCCACTGGCAGCCACCTGTGTTCCTTGGCACTGCCCTGCCGGCCTGGCTGGGAGAACCAGGACATGCGACGCTGGCTCTGTGGCGTCACCAAGGGAATTGGAGTCCCCAGGTGGGGATACCCAGGGAGGTGGGGGGGCGTGTCTACACTTCTGTGGTCTCCGTTCATCCACAGGCCACCGTGTCTCCACAGGGACAGGTCTGGGAGCTGCGTGTCCCTGGTGCCGCCGTGTCGGGACACAGCTTCCTCCCTGGCGTGTTCTGCTGGGGAGTCACTCCTGTTCTTCTCTGCCTGGGTTCTGTTACAGGGAGCCCCAGACCCTGGGCAGGGCTCTGACTCCTCCTGCCCAGACAGTTCTGACAACCTTGATGTGCTGAGAGCTCGGCACGCCCGGAAGAGGAGGCGGCTGGTGTGAGCGCAGGGTAAGCGCGGGCCTTCCCCGTGGCCGTGCCCTGGGCGTGTGGGAGCCAGCAGCTGTCCAGGTGCAGGGTGGGCTGGCCCTTGTAGCGCTCAACAAGTGTGATGGTGTTAGGTTGGGTGTGGGAATATACAGGACTCTGGGGTCTTGGAGGCCCTGGGGTGGGCCATAGAACCCCCCTTTCCCACTGGGTTCCACACGCCCAGCTGTGGTGCTTCCTGCTTGCTAGCACGCATGTGCCTCAGGGCCTTTGCACTGCTGTGCTGTGTATCTATCTTCTCTGTCTGTAAGGCTCATTCCCTTATTCCAATCATGTCTTTGCTCAGTGGTCAGCTGCTCAGAGATGCTATCCGTGGCTTTTTTGAGGCAGCACCACAGTCCCAGCGCCCATCTCTGTTGATGGCACTCTCCTCTCTACACCTGACATGGTTTATAATGTCAGCTGTGGCGTGAACGCGCGCCCGTGCGGGCAGTAATGTGGTGGGTGCTGCTGGGGCCTCCGTGTGCGGATGCAGGCACCAAGTAGGCACTCAGCACGGATTAGCTGAGTTCATGGGGTGGAGATCCCACGGAGGGAAGGACGTCCGGGTCCGCGGGTCCCCAGAGGTAGGAGTCAACTCCTCTGAGCACGGTGGGGGCCGTGCCTGGAGAAGTCCTGGGTCTGGGACTAGGGCAGATGGGTCCACAGAGGGCAGGCTGGCGGTGGGGGATGTCCCATGAGGAGCCCACCCTGGCTCCCGGGCCTGCCCTCAGCAGGGTCCCTGCACGGACCGCAGGTGGTCAGCCAGCCTGATTCTGTGCCCCCCCGGGGCACGGTGCCCGCCCGTGCTGCTTGCCGTACAGTGCTGTCTGTGGGGTCTGGCTGAGGTCTGGTCCCCACCATCCGGGCATCTCTGTGTTCCAGGAGGCAGGAGCTGTGCTGGACTCTGGTGAGCCCACCCGCCCAGAGAGCCCCACACCGACACTTCCGGAGAAACAGCCAACGCAGCTGGAGGCTGGGGAGGCTCTGCCAGCAGGGACCGTGCGACCACAGGGGTTGGCTGGCCCTCGGGCACAAATTGGGATGTTTGAAGGAATAAAGGAATAGCTAATTTTTTTATTAAAAGGCAAGCCTCAGGCTCTTATGATGTCGTCCTGAGAGACTGGGCGTGTGCGGAGGGTTGGGGCCTCCTCTGGCCGTGTCCTGAGCTGGCTGGCTAGGCCCTGAGTCTGAGGAGCCCCTTG
The DNA here is from genome assembly GCF_922984935.1 of Meles meles. Taxonomy (NCBI): domain Eukaryota; kingdom Metazoa; phylum Chordata; class Mammalia; order Carnivora; family Mustelidae; genus Meles; species Meles meles. Next base: position 1,308,656 of record NC_060076.1, read on the forward strand.
AACTCCAGGCCTGAGTGTTGGGTGTGGGGGGCCCTTTCCACGAGACGCTCACCGAGGGACCTGCCGTGAGCTCCCAGGTGGCCGCTGGTCTTGGTGCGGCCATGGGGACTGGAGTGGACCCACCGTGCTGCCTTCTGGACCACGCTGCCCAGCGAGATGGGCGCCTGGAAGCAGCGACAGTCTGGCTGCCCACAGAGCCTGCAGCGGCTTCAGGCCAGCCCGCCTTCCTCCCTCGCGCCTGCCGCTTGGCAGGAGCCCAAGCCCTGGTCCCCGCCACGGCTCCGAGGGACGCTCAGCTCTGGTCTTGGCGTGCAGCCTCTCAGGGCGGTTGGTTCTAGAGGCTTTGTTCCTGCGTTCCCCGCGCGACCCTCCCCCGGGCACCCCGTCCTCCATCTGCGGGGGTGCCCCCCCCCACGCAGCCTTGGGAACGCGCTTTCGCTTCCCAGCTTGCACCTGGCACCGTTTCAGCTCGTGTCTGCTTTTCCCGCGGGCGTCTTTGGACGTGTGGTTATTTAGAGGTTTCTGTGTAATTTTCAAATGTTTAGGGATTTTCCAGTTAGCGTTTTGTTACGGATTTCTAGTTCCTGATAACACAACATGACGTTTCCGTCGTTGAGTTTTTACAAACACCCACCGTGTTTGTAAAAAACACAGGGACACTGGTGGGCGCAGAACTGGCTGCTCCTGGAGGCGTGGCGTCAGCCTCTGTCCTCCCGGAGACCCGCGGGGGTGGGGGGTGGGCGTCAGGCTGCCCCTGCCTGCTGGATGCAGATGCGCAGGAGGCCCAGGGATGGAGGGTGGCAGGCCCCGGGGCAGGGAGCTGGTGCGGTGAGATGCCCTGCCTGGGGTGGTGGAGTCCGGAGCCCTGGTCTGGGCCTCTCTGCCTGCCTGGCCTCTCCCTAGCTGTTGCCCCCACCTGGCAGCCAGCGTCTCCAGTCAGCGAGGCACTGGCCTGGGGCTTTCCCCAGCCTGAGCAGGGCTGGGGGCCTTCTGCCCCGGTGGTCGGCCTGACCTCTGCCGGCTGGGGAACAGCCCTTTTTTTTTTTTTTTTTAAGATTTTTTTTATTTATTTGACAGAGATCACAAGTAGGCAGAGAGGCAGGCAGAGAGACAGAGAGGAGGAAGCAGGCCCCCCGCTAAGCAGAGAGCCCGATGTGGGGCTCGATCCCAGGACCCTGGAATCATGACCTGAGCCTAAGGCAGAGGCTTTAACCCACTGAGCCACCCAGGCGCCCCAAGGGAACAGCCCTTCTGAAAGCAGTTTGTGTGGCGCCGGGGTCCCAGCAGCCTGCTGCAGAGAGCTGGCGGAGGGGAGACGCTTCCAGGAAGGGACGGGCTTGTGCTGTGATGGCTGTGGTGCAGGCTGGAGACCACGTGGGACAAGCGTGGCCGGGTCTCTGGCCTGCTGGCCGCAGCGGCCTTTCCAGCTGCGTGGCTTCTGGATGCTGCATGGCAGCCCTCCCAGGATCAAGTCCCCACTGTGAGCGGCTGCACGTGTGGGCCCGGCGGCGCGCCCGGAGCTGAGACGCCCACCCCCCTCTTGCAGGTTGCCCGCACTGCTGGTTCCCAGCCGGCCCCGTGCTGGAGAAGCCTCCCGAAGCCTGCATCCAGGCCAGAGCAGACTGGACGGTGCGCTGGCCTCCTCCAGCTCCAGGGAGGGTCTTTGCTCACACTTCCACTTAGTGGGTGCCAGGGCTGGGCCTCCAGGCCTCCGAGCAAGACTTCCACTTCCCTCCGCCCCGCCTCCCGGGCCCTGCCCCGCAGGCGAATCAGAAGGCAGGTCCCAGGAGTGGCCGGCTCCGTGGAGCCCCCAGCACCATCAGGAAGGCACAGTTCTCCCGGGCTCTGCCGGCCGGCCGGCTGCACCTCTTCCCGCTCATCGGACCCGGGTGGCCCCGGCTGACCCACATCCCACTGCGCAGGGGCCCCTCCAGGACCTCGAGGTAGGCAGGGCTGCTGCTCTTTCTGAAGGTGTCCAGGAAGACGCCTGTCCCTCTGCTCAGGGCTCCTGGGACACGAACCCCAGAAGGGCAGCAAGTGGCCTCAACTTTTCTGCCTCGTCCGCCTTCACCGCCACGTGGTACCTGCTCGTCCATCTCTGTGGACTCAGCAGCAGGGGGTCAGGTGCGGGGAAGGCAGGGAGCAGGCTGAATGTCCCAAGGGCCATCCACGGAGTTGCTGGTGTCTGCCTCTGGCTGGATAGGGTGACTGAGGGCTGCGGGAAGTCAGAGAGACCCCTGCAAAGAGCCCACCAGCTGCCCCCCGGAGCTTGGGGAGCACCGTCTAGCTCCTCTGGCTGGAAACCACATTCCCACGCCAGCTGAGGGCTCTCTGAGGCGGCGGGTCAGCAGCTCTGGTCCCACCACCAGGATCCGGCTTCTGGCTTGGCCCAGGCCTCCAGACAGTGGTTCCCACTCCCGCTGGTGGAAGGGAGCCACAGTGGATGGTCCCAACACGGATGGCCCCTTGGTGAGCCGGCACGATGGTGCCCGAGTGGGAGAGGGAGAGGACCCCCGAGCCGTATGGCACCTGGGACCTGAGAGCCCGCAGAGGGCACCAGAGTGGTGCTGGGGCTGGTCGTGGGCGCTGCCGCGGCCCCTCCCGGGACGGCGGGCCTGGCTGTCCTGTGGGCGGTCCATGGTTGCACCACCAGCCGCCTGCGGCCTCCGGAAGGAGAGGAGGTGGCGGGGCCGGGCTCTGAATGGGTGCCACGTCCAGGAAGGAGGAAGTCCCCCACAGCCCTGCCTGGCACGCAGGCACAGGCGGACGAGTCACTGCCTCAGGCTCGTGGCCTCAGCCCGGGGAGACCCTCCACGTCTTCCCCCACCATCATCAGAGCGACTCGGGGACAGAGAGAGCCCGGGTGCCGGGGGAGTGGCAGCAGGGCCCAGGTCTCGGCACGGAGCAGGGAGGGCCGGGGCGGGTGAGGCCAGGCCCCGGTGCGCGGCTGTCCCTCCCTCCTAGCAGCGCTCCCACTGCCCGCAGCCGTGACCAGCGCCATGTCAGACTACGAGAACGAGGACCAGTGCTGGGGCGCGCTGGAGAGCTTCCGCGTGAAGCTCATCTCGGTCATCGACCCCTCGTGCGTCACGCCCTACCTACGCCAGTGCAAGGTGCTGAGCCCCGACGACGAGGAGCAGGTGCTCAGTGACCCCAACCTGGTCACCCGCAAGCGGAAAGTGGGTCAGTGCTGCCTCGGCCGGGGGCGCCGGGCGCAGCGACGGGCACCCCCAGCACCCGCACCCGGTCCTGCCTGTGGGGAGTGGTGGCGCTTCTGGGCACAGCGGAGGCCCCGGGGGAGAGCCCAGGGCGGGCGGGCAGGATGGCCACGGCCCAGCCAGGCCCTGTGGGTTTCAGGCGTGCTCCTGGACATCCTGCAGCGGACTGGCCACAAGGGCTATGTCGCCTTCCTCGAAAGCCTGGAGCTCTACTACCCGCAGCTCTACAAGAAGGTCACGGGCAAGGAGCCCACCCGTGTCTTCTCCGTGATCATCGGTGAGGCACGGGACCCCGCAGGCAGGCCGCCGAGGCGGGCCACCTGACGGACAAACCGGGGACAAGAGCAAGTGTAAGGGGCTCAGGGCTCCGTCCTGCTCCTCTCCCCGCTGGAGGAAAGGCAGGCCCACGCTGGGGGGGCGGGGGGGCGCAGGCTGGCTTACGGGTCAGAGCCCCTGTGGCTAACCCCACCAAAGCCTTGGCTCCTGGAAGGACGGGCGTCTGCTGGCGCTAACAATGGGCAAAGCCACACTTTCCCCGGCCTAGACGCATGTCCCCTTGCCTCACAATCAAGATCATGACAAAATGAGCCAAAGCGGGAGGGTGCCTGGCCTGAGGGCTCCGGTGCCGGGGGGTGGGCCCCGGCGAGGCCGCAGGGCGAGTCAGGGGCTCCACTTGCGTCCTCGAAGGGGAGCACCAGCACCTTGGGGTGGCCCCTCGGCCGGGCCCCACGTCTCCTGGAGGGGGCCCGGCCGGCCCTCGGGCCTGGGGTGCAGCAGGGGGGGTGGGCCGCGGCGGGGCGGCCGTGGGCCGGGTGCGCCCTCTGACATGGCCCAGCCGCCGCAGACGCCTCCGGGGAGTCGGGCCTGACGCAGCTGCTCATGAGCGAGGTGCTGAAGCTGCAGAGGCGGGTGCAGGAGCTGACGCAGCGTCTGGGCTCCCGGGACGAGCTGGCGGCCGAGCTGCGGCTGAAGGACGGGCTGCTCCGCAAGCACCAGGAGCGCGCACAGCGGCTCCGCGAGGAGTGCGAATCCGGCGCCCGCGAGCTCCGGCGCTGCAAGGAGGAGAACTACGACCTGGCCATGCGCCTGGCCCGCCAGAGCGAGGAGAAGGGCGCCGCGCTCACGCACAGCCGCGACCTGCAGCTCGAGGTGCCCGGTGCCCGCGGCCGGGGGGTGGTCGGGCGCCGGGGCGAGGTGGGCCGGCTGACGCGTCCGCCTGCAGGTCGAGCGGCTCAAGCACTGCCTGGTGAGGGCGGAGGACGACTGCCGGGTGGAGCGCAGGAACACGCTGAAGCTGCGGCACGCCGTGGAGCAGCGGCCCAGCCAGGAGCTGGTGTGGGAGCTGCAGCAGGAGAAGGCGCGGCTGCGGGCCCGCGTGCAGGAGCTGGAGGCCGCCGTGCAGGTGTGCGGGTGGGGGGCGGCCGGCGGGGCGGGCCGGGCAGGGCAGCGTTCAGGGAAGCTGGACGGCCCGGCAGGACGCTGGTCCCAGAGCTGGGCCCGCTCGGCTTAGCCACTTCCTGCCGCTCCATCCTGTCCACCAGCCCCAGGAGGGGAAGCCGGACAAGAGCAGCCCCTACGTCCAGGTGCTGGAGGGGGACTGGCGGCAGGCGCTGCGGGACCACCAAGAGCAGGTGGACACCATCCTGTCTCTGCGCAAGGCCCTGCGGCGGGGCGAGGCCCTGCACGCCCGGGTACGTGGCTGGCTGGGCTGAGGGACTGACTGCCCCGTGTCCACGCAGCCCCTGGGATCCACACCCCGACCTCACCCCTTCTTGGAGGTGCAGGGGCGTGGTCTCCTCACTCCACGCCTGGCCCATACTTCCCCAGGATGGCCGGGCCCTGGCTGTGGTCTGGAAGTTCAGGGCTGGCAGGGACCCAGGGGCTGCAGCAGCCTCCCCCTCCCCACGCCGGGCCTGACGCGGAGCTGGAGCTGGAGCATCGGGCTGGGGCTGGGCGGGGGCTGGGGCGGGGGCTGGGGCGGGGGGGCTGGGGCGGGGGCTGGGCGGGGGCTGGGGCGGGGGCTGGGGGGGGGGGCTGGGGCGGGGGCTAGCTGCCGGCTCCCGCAGTGCGTGGAGGAGAAGGAGATGTTTGAGCTACAGTGCCTGGCCCTCCGGAAGGACTCCGAGATGTACAAGGACCGCATCGAGGCCGTGCTGCGGCAGATGGAGGAGGTGGCCAGTGAGAGGGACCAGGTAGGCCGCCTCCCACCCCGGGGGCAGGGCGCCTCGCCCTTGGCCCTTCCAGGGGAGGGCCCTTGTCAGAGAGCTCAGGGACACCCGGAAGGTGACCCCTTCCCCCGCTGCTGGGAAAACCACTGCACCGGCAGGTCGAACCTCCAGATTCTTTCCAAAGTAGGTAGAGTTAGAGTTCCGTGTTTGTCTTACGAAATGGGAAGCGCTCTTGTTTGGCAAATAGGTTTTTTAAAACTTTTTTTTTAAGATTTACTGATTTTAGAGAGAGCTAGAGCGCGTGCGTGGGCGGGGGGCGAGGGAGAGACTCCCAAGCAGACTCCTGGCTGAGTGGGGCTCGATCTCTCCGCCGAAGACCATAACCTGAGCCGGAATCGAGAGCGGGACACTCACCGGACAGAGCCGCCAGGAGCCCAGAAATAGTTTTTTGTTTTTTTTTTAAAAGATTTTATTATTTTACTTATTTGACAGAGAGAGAGATCACAAGTAGGCAGAGGCAGGCAGAGAGAGAGGAGGAAGCAGGCTCCCTGCGGAGCAGAGAGCCCGATGCGGGGCTCGATCCCAGGACCCTGGGATCATGACCTGAGCCGAAGGCAGCGGCTTAATCCACTGAGCCACCCAGGCGCCCCCAGAAATAGCTTTTTAAACTTCAAACACTGTTGGCCCTTTCGTGGGCTGGCTGTGCTCCTGGGGACCGGGGGCGGGGGTCCGTCTGGACTGGGTCCCCATCACTGCTCTCCGCCACCTTCCCGCCACATCATGTGGGGTCCTTTCTGGTCAGGTATGGTGGGTGTTTCAGAGACCGTCCGGAGGGGACCGGCAGCCTGTGCTAGGGGCCTCTAGCTCTGCAGTCCCATGTCGGAAAGCCGCCCCGTGGGGGCCAGAGTGTGCAGAGTGAGCTTGGGGCACGGGGGCTGCCTTGAGGCCACAGGCGGTGGTGGGAAGCGGGAAACAGCGCTACCAGGCCCGGGAGCAGGGCTCCCACCTTCCCTCGGGGGCCGGCAGAGGAGAGGGGTCACTGCAGCCACCAAAGGCAGGCCACTAGCCAGGGACACTGGAGCCGGGCAGCCCCGGTAAGCAGCTGGGATTCTCTCCGGCCTGTCCTAAGTCAGAAGCGGGGACGGAAATGAAGGCAATTCGCAGTGATTCCTCCAGTCCTGGCTGTTTCAGGCCGAGGGCTCCAGGGGACGTGAGTTAGCCTCCAGGCGGTGGGCCGGCTCCCATTGGCCGCTGGGTGGGGGTCAGAGTTGTGTCCTCTGGTGTGGTCTGGCCGGTGTGCACAGAGGGACAGGCGGTAAGGCACGGGCCGCGCCCCCTAGCCACCGAGTTAGTCCCCCGCAGGCCGACCAAGCCGTTCGAGGGGCATGAGCGCAGGGAGGGGGTGCCCCGGGCCGCGCGGGGGCGGGCGGGGGCTCTTCTGGGTTTGGGGCTGGAAGATTTACCCGCACGTTCCCGGCACCCTCGGCGACCCGGACTCCTGGAGCCTTCAAGCACAGACGGGGCCGAGGCGGGCCGGGAGCGGGGGCTCGGGGCCGGGGTCTCCCAGCGCCGTGGCCCCTGCAGGCCATCGCCACACGGGAGGAGCTGCACGCACAGCACTCGCAGAGCCTGCGGGAGAAGGACGCGCTACGGAAGCAGGTCCGGGAGCTGGCCGAGAGGGCGGACGGCCTGCAGCTCCAGCTGTTCCAGCGCGAGGGCCGGCTGCGGGCCGTGGAGGGCAGGCTCAGGAGGCAGCAGCTGGACGCGCTCGTCCTGGTGGGCCTCCTGGGGGCTGGGGGCCTTCGTAGTGCCCGCGGCTCAGAGCCGCAGCCCTGCCACAGTAGAGCCCAGGGGACTGGCCCTCAGGGGCAAGGGGGTCCCCAGAGACACCAGAGCCCAAAGGAGGGGACTCCAGGCAGCCCAGGTCCAGGCCTGGCTTGGCTACTGCACCACGGGTGGCCCGGGGCAGGCCCCAGGCCTTCCCGAGCCCCCTCTGTCCTCTGTACGGGGTCCTCCTCCTGGGAGGTTGGAGGGGCAGAGCTCAGAACCTGGCAGGCCATTCTGGGGGTCAGGAGGGGGAGGGAGGGGTGTTCCGGGGTGCCTGCGCCGGCCACAGCCCGGAGAGGGGCCCCCTCTGAGGACAGGAGCTGGCCTGGGACCCCCTCACCAAGCCCCACTCCACCCCAGGCTCTGGGGGGTGGCTGGGTTTCCCCACGGCCTGCTGACCGCCTCCTCTTCTGTGACCACAGAGCTCCGACCTGGAGGACAGCTCACCCCGGAACTCCCAGGAGGTGCGTGTGACTCTCGGTGGGCTCCAGGCCACCGTCCCCTATGGGAGCTGGGCCAGCTGCTCTCCTCCCAGGCCTCAACCGGGTGGGCTGACTGCCTTTGGGTCCTTGGGGCAGGCAGGCCCTTCCTGCCAGGTCGCTGAGAAACAGCACGGCAGGCCAGGGGGGTCCTGGAGGGTGGTGGTCTAACTGGACACCCATCTCTCTCCCTGGTAGCTCTCGCTCCCCCTGGACCTGGAGGCCATCCAGCTCTCAGACAAAGGTGAGGAGGGGGCAGCTTCTCATGGACGAGTCCAGCCCAGGCCTCTTTGTCACCTTATTCGGCACCGGTCCTGACAGGGGACAGCCCTCTCCCACTGACCTCACAAGCCTACTTTACAGATGGGGACATTGAGGCTTGGAGGGACGAGTGACCCCCAGGCTCCCCAGCGAGCAAACAAGAGCCAGGTGTGGGGGGCCTGCACCCCAGTTCTGATGTTGAGAGCGCGTCCCTCCATTGGAGCCCACTCTGGGCCCAGGAATGCAGCGCTCAGGCACCCTGCTCTCCCCGAGCTTCCGCTTGGGCGGGGGGCAGGGAAGTCTGCCAGCGAGTGTGGGAGGTGCAAACAGAGGGAAGGGGGGCGTCTCAGGGCCAGGCACAGAGATGGCAGAGAGATGGCCTGGGGAGTGACGAAGGGTGACAAGGGGTCGAGGGGCTCATTCTGAAGGTGGCTGCCAGAGGGGAGGTGGGGAGATGGCGTGGGAAGCCAGACCGACCTCCTCAGCCTCAGGCCCACCACCAGCCTCGGAGGGAGGCAAAAGAGGGACAGCCAGTGCGGAAGTGAGGGGGCAGAGCAGTGCAACGCTGCCCAGAGACCGGAACTTCAGGCCACGGAGCCCCAACATGGGGACAGGTGGGCAGGACCCAGCCGGCAGTGAGTGGTAGGGGGAGACCCTGGGAGCCCCAGCCCAGGGTTGGTGTGGCCCCTTGAAGGAGCTGGGGCTTCAGGGTCAGAGGCTGAGGAAGGGAAGGTGCCAGACCCGAGAGAGACCTGGATTGGGGTCGCTCCCCCATGACGTCCATGAGACTAGATGTCCAGGCTCCCACCCTGGCCAGTGTAGGGGAACAGTCCATCTAGCACCTTCTGTCTGGCGGTCCTGAGAGCCCTGAGCCCGTCCAGGCCCTGGCAGATCTCGAAGGCACCAGGCAGCTTGGAATGTTGTGCTCCAACTGCTGGGAGCAGAGCAGTGGGCCCCCAGCAGCCTCTGCCTGCCTAGAGCGTCGGGAGTGGGCACTGACGGCCCTCTTGCGTGCACAACGGGAGGCCTCTCGGGGTTCAAGCGAGGCCCCAGGAGATGGTGCAGGACTGGCCTGGCAGCTTCAGGGGAGAGCAGGTGGCCAGGTGTGGTCCCAGCAGCTGGCAAGGACCCACCGGCCTACTCCTCCATTCCAGGTGGCCCGGCCGACGGGGACAGCCCACAGCAGCCCTTTGCGGCTCTGCAGGAGGAGCAGCTTTCCCTGACCCCCAACGTAAGGCTGCCCCAGGGTCCCTGCTGCCCAGGGGCGCCGCTGGCACGGGTCTCTGTGACCCAGCCGGGAAGGCCGACTGCAAGCGGCATGCCTGGGGGAGACGGCAGGGGTCTCCGCCCCCGGGCTCTGGGCCGCACAAGCCGGGAGCCGAGTCCCCCCTTGTCGGCTGCGGCAGGGGGCAGCGGGCCGGGCGTGGCAGCCGTCGGAAGCCGGTGTTCGAGGCCCCGGGGCGCGGCGGCACCGGGACTCCGGCCCGCGGCTTGCCGGCTCTGTGCGGTCCTCCCGACGCGGGCTGCGCGGTCGCGGGCGGGGCCCCGCCACTCCGGCGGCCTGAACCCCGCTCCTCCCCAGGACGCGGGCCCGAGCGGCGGGGAGCCCCCCGAGAAGGAGCGGCGGCGCCTCAAGGAGAGCTTCGAGAACTACCGCAGGTGCGCGGCGCGGCGGGGCGGGGCGGGGCGGACCGGGGGCGCGGCGGGGCGGGGCGCGGCGGGGGCGCGGCCGGCCCCGCGGACTCGCGCTCGCCCCGCAGGAAGCGCGCGCTCCGGAAGCTGCAGCCCGGCGCGCGGCCGGCGGAGGCGGACTGGGAGACCACCACGGGCAGCGACAACACCGACACCGAGGGCTCCTAGCCAGCGCCGTGCGCGGGGACCGCGCCGCGCCGGGCCGGGGGGCGTGCTCTGGGCGGGCAGCGCTGTCGGATGCAGTTCGGCGAATAAACTACCGGGGTCCCGGCACCGTGTCCTCCGCCCGCCTCGCTCCCGCGTACACCCCGAGCCGCGCGCGCACCTCCCGCCTCCAGGGGGCAGCAGAGCACGGCCTGCCAGTCGGCGGACGGAAGCCGAGAAGGGCCGTTGACGCCGCGTGCCCGCTTCCAAGATGGCGGCAGCGCGGCTTTAGCCGCGTGGAGGTGGGAGGGGGCGGGGCGGGGCAGCCGAGGTCGGAGGGCGGAATGCTGCGGGCTGCGCTGAGCCGCGTGCCGCCGCTACTGAGCCGCAGGTGGCCCCAGGGGCCCGGCCTGAGGGGGTTGTGGGGACGCAGGGGCGGCCCGGAGGCTGCGGAGAGAAGGCAGGCCGGGGTCGGGGTCTGGGGCTGGCGGCGTTTGAGCTCGGGGCCCGGGGCCGCGCACTACCAGCTTGTCTACACTTGCAAGGTGAGCGTGCGACGCGTGCGAAGCTGGCTCCCCGGGAGCGGAGGCCCGTCCCCGAGGGCGGGGTCTTTCGGGGAGAGGGGTGGAGCTGTCCCGGGGGGCGGGGTCTTTCTGGGAGAGGGGTGGAGCTGTCCCCGGGGGCGGGGTCTTTCGGGGAGAGGGGTGGAGCCGTCCCCGAGGGCGGGGTCTTCCGGGGAGAGGGGTGGAGCTGTCCCCGGGGGCGGGGTCTTTCGGGGAGAGGGGTGGAGCCGTCCCCGAGGGCGGGGTCTTCCGGGGAGAGGGGTGGAGCTGTCCCGGGGGGCGGGGCCTTTCCGGGGGAGGGGTGGAGCTGTCCCCGGGGGCGGGGTCTGTCTGGGAGACAGGTGGACTGTCCCCGGGGGCGGGGCCTTTCCGAGAGGGGGTGGAGCTGTCCCTGGGGCGCGGTCTTTGCCGGAGAGAGGTGGAGCCGTCCCCAGGGGCGGGGCCCAGCACACCGGGTAGGTGCGCGGACTCAGGAGGCGGAGGCCGGGCCCCGCGGTGAAGTCTATCCTCAGAGGGGGCGGAGTCTTCCTGAGGGGCGGGCCCAGGCACATGGCATCACCTGGGCTGCGGGTGTCCCCAGGTGTGTGGGAGCCGGTCTTCCAAGCGCATCTCCAAGTTGGCCTATCACCGGGGCGTGGTCATTGTGACCTGCCCCGGCTGCCAGAAGCACCACGTCATCGCCGACAACCTGGGCTGGTTCTCAGACCTGGATGGGAAGAGGTGAGGCCCCGCAGGCAGGGTGGGAGGACAGGCCGGTGCACCCGCGGGCAGGGTGGGAGGATAGGCCGGTGCACCCGGGCTGGCCTGCCGGTCCGGGCCCCACCGCGCATCCGCTGGGTCCCCTTCTTGTCGGGATCCCCGGGGAGCCTGCGCCCCCAGCCTCGTGGGCACAGGAGGGGCTTTGGGTTTGAGTTTGGGGGAAACCAGGAATGACTTGGGCAGGGATGGGCCCAGCCTCACTGCCGGCCTGTCGGGGTCGGGACTGTGAAGTGAGGGGCGCGCTGGGCTGATTCCCTTTTGTCGTGGGCTCCCTCGTCCCCACAGAGAGGTGTGGAGGGTCAGCTCCGGCGGGGGCCTAGTGCCTCACTCGCGTCCTCTGCCCGCACTGGCCGGTCGGTCGCGCCAGACTCGGGGTTTGTGTGAGATGTGTGCGCCCCTCGGGCAGGCGCCTCCTGGCTGGGGGTCCTGGGCTGCTCCGTGGGTTGTTCTGCTTGAGAGCGGGTTGGTAAAAGCTGCTTCTGGGGGCTCCGAAGAGTCCAGAGGTCAGCATGTGGGGAGCCGTGGCCACACCCGTGTGGGGACCCACGCTCCCGGCTCCAGCTTGGCCCTGGGCTGCCCTGGGGTGGTGCTGAAGAGCCCAGGTACAGGGTGGGGGCCCTGGGGGGGTCCCGACACCTCCTTCTCTCTCAGGAATATTGAAGAAATCCTGGAGGCCAGAGGGGAGAAGGTGCGCCGAGTGGCTGGCGAGGGGGCCCTGGAGCTGGTTTTAGAGGCTACCGGGAACCCCGGATCCACCCCTGCTCCAGAAGGGGGTGAAGACCACGACCCCACTCATCCTGGCAAGACGGAGCCCAGCTGACTCTGTCTTCTGCCTTCCGGAAGGTGCTTCAGCCGGGGGCCTCCCGGGCTGGCCTGTTTCCTCTCAATAAACACACGTCCCGTGGAGATGGCGGGGCCTGGCGCCTTCTTGTCCCTGGCTCCGGAGTCACAAGGACTCCCAGGAGCCTCCGCCAGGCGGTGGTCCTGGTCCTCCACGGTCCCTCTGCGCAGAGGACGGGCCCTGTACTTGCCTGCTGGTGGCTGTGTGGGAGGAGACAGGGCAGGGAGCCCGAGCCCCCTGGCCGTGGCGGGTGTCCCCGGACGGGTCCCTCTGCTCTCTGAACTGTGCCTTCCCACCCGCCAAAGATGGGAGACCCTGACAGGTGGAAGGGCAGGAAGACGAGACGTGGGACAGGCATGTGGCAGCGGGGACGTGCTCTGTAGGCCGGGACTCTGGGCTTGCTGGGTCTGGCGGGGACCTGAAAGGCATGGCCAATCAGCCACTCTTCTTCCTGGGGGGCAGCACCCGCCGTGGGTCCTTTCTGGCCAGACACGGGGAGGTCCTCCCGGTCCCCGTTCCTCCCGCGCCCCTGCCGTCCCCAATCCTTCCTGCAGGGCACCGGGGAGCCCGCGCCGCCCTCAGCCCTGACCCTTGGCTGCGGGCCAGAGGGGGTCCGCAGATCAGGCTGCTCACCGTGACCACAGGGGCCTGGGCGGCCGCGGTGGTGACGGGAGTGGGAGTCTCAGTGGGCCGCGCGCCCCACGTGGTGCCCTGCCCCCAGGGGCGTGCGGTTTGTCTCCCAGCCCTGACGGCTGCTCAGGATGTGCTGTGTTTATGGGAGGAGCGCGGGTATTTCCAGAAGTGTGACCTTCACCATTAATCACCCGCCGCAGCCCCGCAAGTCCTGGAGCATTGGAGCACTGCGTCAGCGCCCCGGGATCTGCCATTGTTCTCCCGGGGCGTTGGCGGTGTGTGCGTGACTCGATTACCCCCTGTCTCTCCCCAGGCAGACAACCACCTATTACCCGCTCAGAGCCTCTCTCGCGGGGACTCGGCCTGGAGGCTGAGCCAGCCCCTGCGCCTGCCCCTCCCTGTGGGCCTCGTGGGCCTCGGGAGGCAGGGCCTGGCCTGTGCCTGGCTGCCTCGCTGTCCCCTGGGAGCCCGCTGGGCCTGACAGTGCTGAGCTGGACAGAGGACGGCGGCCCTGGGCCAATCCCGCTCTCCACAGATGGGGAAACTGAGGCCGGGGTGTGGATGTGGGGATAGGCCACGTTTATATTTCCTGTATTCCGATGCTTGACGTCCAGGCCCCACTGACCCTGGAGGGGCTGAACGCACCCCATGGCCAGTACCAGCCAACAAGGGGGGCCCCACTGCCGAGCTGAGATGGTCCACACTGTTGTGTCTCTGGGAAACCACAGCTCCTGGAGGCACTGAGTGGCAGCGCGGTGACCCGTAGCAGAGCCGCCTTCTCTGGGTGCCCGGGTTCCCAACGCACCAAGGATTGTCGGGTCAGGGGCTCTGTGACAGCCCCCCGTGGCCCCTGGGGTGCCCCCTCTGTGGGCATGTCCTGACTGCGGTCCTCCCTGCAGACCTCCCTCCCAACCTGCTTTTGGCCTCCCCGGTCCACCCGCAACTCAGGGGTCTCCCGACCCCCACTCCTGCCCGGCTGTGCAGCCTCCTGTGGGCAGGCGGGTGCCCTGGGCCTAGTGGGTCACTATAGGAGAGGTGAGTGGGGCACCTCCTACCTCGCTGGGTCCCCGGACCCCTCAGCTTTCCTCCTGGGGACACAGCACCATAGAGCAGCTGGGGGTTGGGGTGTCTGCTGGGGCTGTGCCCCCCAAGCTGGCTCCCCGTCTTTGCAGACGGCTCTGTTGCACTCATCGGCCTGTGGTGCCAGGGGTGGGACATCATGGGTGCTCTGCACCTTGTTCCATGGCCCCGAGCAGGTCCTGGGCGGGTGGGCCATGGCTCTGCTGCTGCTGAGAACTCAGGACTGGAGAGGCAAGCGCTCCCGGACACCGTGCGACTCTGTCCACTTAGCACAGACAGCCACTCCCGGGGGAGAACGGAACAAACCTGCCACCAGGTGGCACCATTGCGGGGGTGGGCTTACAGCGCAGTGGTGGCCCCAGGCCCTTGGCGGGGTTGCTTACCCAGGTGAGCTCAATCACCTGGGGCCTCCCTAAAGGACCCAGATCCCCTCATCCTTAGAACTAATTCTGACACAGACATTGTTCACTTGGCAGACTTTATTTTGGGGGGAAAAAACAAAAAAAAATGTACCTCTTGGGTTGGAAAGGACCCACCAACAGCATGGCCGACACGCGTGAGCAATAAATATGCACGTACGTTCAAGTATGTGGGGCGGCCCGGGAGAAGCCCGTGTTGGGCATCGGACCCCACACCCTTCAGAGCATGGTTGCTGTGGGCCCGGGGCCCCAGGCTGTACTGTGGGGTGGGGGTCTGGCTGCCTCCCCAGGCTTAGAGAGCCTCAGAGAAAGACAGGAGCCCGGCTGAGGCACCTCCTGGGGAGAAGGTAGCCCCCACACCCTAGGGGCCGTGGGGTCGAGGTGTGGGGCCAGGGGCTTGCCAGAGGCTGGTGGCAGGCCAAGGCTGCAGCCCCCCGGAGGGCCTATCTCCGTCCCAACCCGTGGGCTGAGGGTGTGTACGGGCCGGACCCTCCCCACAGGAGAAGGCAATGATGTCATCTTCCCAGCTGAGGGCTGGGCGCTCACTTGGAGGCACAGGGTTGAGCCGAGCGGAGCCCCCTGGCTTCTGCCGTCCCTGGGCTTTCGGGGCTTAGGGCTGAGGGCATCACCGCTTATCCCCAGCCTTCCCCTCGCCTCCCTCAAGGCCTGGCCTGCTCTGGACTGGATGCCGGCTAGGGCTGGGGGCCAGGGCCCGGCGACAGTGTGTGGGGACATGTGGCCTGCCTGCACCGTCCTGTCAGGCTCCAGGCTTTCCAAGTCGGACTTCCACCTCCTCCAGCCCAGAGGAGGCGAGCAGGTGGGCTGGCAGGCAAGGGGCTGGGATAGGCCAGGCGTGTCACTCTGTCACCCCCAGGACCGACCCCGGGAGGACAGAAGCGGCCACGTTGCTGGCAGGCCCCGTGGCAGCGGCTTCAGAGCAGCCTTTGGGGGCTTAGGGGTGGCGGAGTCGGAGTCTTCACATTTGCCGGGCGGGCCGGAGGGATGGAGCGGGGCAGAGCGGGGAGCGGCCGGGGAGGGTTAGGGACCAGCAAGCTGCAGGCCAGACCTGGGGCAGGGAGGGGGCAGGGGGAAGGCCAGGCCAGGCGGGCCGGGGCAGGCCTGCAGAAAGCCGTGTCCCACGTGGGAGCCGGTCCAGGACAGAGGCAGGCCACCCACCCAGGGCAGCCCTGGCCCGAGCTGCCCCCCCACAAAGGGGACGTTGTGGGGGCCGTGTGCCCAGCATCGGCCACAGTGGGAAGGGCCAGAGCGCACAGAGCCTGCCCTCAGCCTTGGCCTCTGGAGAAATGGGCTTCTCGGGGCTGTGGGTATCACAGGTGACAGTGAGGCCCTTGGCCCCAAGGTCCAGAGCTGGGCTGGGGCCAGCCTGGCCGTGGCTGCAGGGTCTTAGCTGGCCCCGGGTTGACACTGCTGCCGGGGCTCGGGGCTCCCACCCGCCTCCTGCTCGGGGCTCCCGGCAAGGTCCACCCGCTGCTCGTCCATCCGCTTGGCCTGCACCCTCTGGATGAGGCTGAAGAAGTCCTCGTCGGGCATGGTGGGGCCGCGGGGCAGCACGTCAGGAGGCGGGCAGCGCTGGTCGTCGATCCTGGAGGACTGGGCAGACACGGACTCGTCGGTTGGCAGCTCGGGCCTCCCCCGCCTCGGAGGGCCCCGCCTCGCGCACGGGCCCAGCGGTCCTTGGTCTTGGGGACAAGGCCCAGGCAAGGGTTCTGGCCGGCGGCTCTTTCTGCCTTTACCGGTAAAAATCAGCCCCGCGGGCAATGCTGGGAGTCCCGGCCCCCAGAACGAGGAGCCTCTGCCCAGACCACTCGGGGAGGGGGGGGCCGAGTCACTGCCAGGCATGGGGGAGCAGGCCAGGCTGCGGGGCCGCCGGCTGGCCTTCCCGTCCTGCACCCAAGACCCCCGACAGGGAGGCCTTCAGGAGCCCCGGGGGCAGGACTGGGGGCTGCAGCTCCCCGAGCCCAAGGTGCGAAGCTCCCCAGGGCGCCCGGTGGGGCCAGGGGTCTGGGGCGGGACCGAGGAGGCCCTGGAGCAGAAGGGCTGGGAGCCGGGGCAGCTGCCGACGCGGGCGGGCCAGGGGCTCAGGGGTTCTCTGCGGGGGCCACTTCGGAGGATTTTCGGGCTCGCCCAGGGCCGCGCTTTCCTCTGCTCTGTGGGAACGAACCTCACGTCTGGAAACCACACCGTCCCCCAGGCTGTGGCCTTTCCTGCAGCCTTGCGTGAGCCCTGAACCCTTGTGCTGTCTCGCCCTGCCTGGGGAGGAGCCTGAGGAGCCTCCACCCCACGTGAAGGTGAAGGGGCCCTGGGCCGCTTGGAGGTGGAGAGGGACGCGGGGTGGGGGGCGCGCGCAGGGGGGCGGGCACGGGGAGGAGGGCACGGGGGGGCACAGGGCGGGCATGGGGGAGACAGGGGCGGGCACGGGGAGGGGGGCGCCCCCAGGCCCCCAGCCGCAGGCCCACCTGGCACTTGACGAGCATGTTGAAGAAGTCGTCCCCCGGCTCCTGGGGGTCCCCATCACCGCGCAGACGGCCTAGGTTGCTGTGGGTGACGCGTAGCCCGGGCAGGCTGCCCACGCTGGCCCGTTGGTCGTCCAGCCGGCGGCTCTGGGAGCTGGCAATGAGGTCCAGGAGTTCCTCGGTCTGCGGGGAGGCCGTCAGCGAGGGCTGGGCTGTGGGGGCGAGGTGGGGAGAGGGGGCCCCACGGGCCGGGTCAGGCCAGGGCCCCATCCCACCCTCCACACTTTGGGACATGGGGCTCCCAGCAGTGACCCCAGATGCCCTGGGCTGTCCCTGCCACAGGCCCCAGGCCCGCCCAGGGGGGCTCCTAGGTGCCGCGAAGAAGGCCTGGCTTCCCACGCCTGCTCCTGGCCACGCCTGCTCCTGGCCCACGAAGCGCCCTGACATGGTATGCCCTGGGGAACGGGGATGACGACAGGCTTCCCGGGACGCAGCTTTGGGGGAGGCAGGGGACGAGGTGGTGACAAGGGGCACTTTTGCAGCAGGGGTATCCCACCCCTCGGGGGCAAGGGCTCCCGGGGGACACTGTGGTGGAGGGCGGGGAGTGAGCCAGGACAAGGGAAGCTCCATGGGGGGCACTCACCGACCCTCTCCTCCGGGGTGGGGGCAGCTGTGGCCTCGGAGGCTCCAGGCTGGCCCTCCTCCAGGGGACAGCGCTGGTCGTCCATACGGCTGCTCTGGAACTTGCTCAGGAGATCAAAGAAGCACTCTTCGTCGGAGGATGGGGCCCGAGGGATGCTCTGGGGGGTCGGGGGGGGGGGGGGCGTGCGGTCAGCAATGGCTCTGGCCCAGCCACGGTGGCCCGGCTCCAGTCACCAGCCCCTCAGGCCCCCAGACAGCATTGAGGTCGCTGCTCGGCCGGGATGAGGTCAGGACTCTCGCCCCACCTGCCCATCCTCCTCCCACACCCCACCACCAGCCCCTGCTTGCCCTCCTGGAGCGCTTCCCAGCAGCGTCCCCCACCCCTGCTGCACAGGACTCGATCCCATGCTTGTCATGAGCGCCAGCTGTGCCGGAAGCTCTGGGACCCGACCACCCAGCATGGCACTCGCTAGGGGCGGCCAAACGCACGAATCAACCAGTAGCGAGTGAGTGACCAGACCCTGGGCTGGCAGGAAGCCCTGCTGCCCAGCTCCCGTATCAGAGCCTGTCCGTGCCAGGGCCCCGGCAGCATGACCCAGCAGCATCAGGTCACATCACCAGAGGCACGGAGCCCCAGCTGGGGGAGGTGAGGGCTCCTGGGTTCCGCCCAGTCCCACCCCTCCTGCGGTTAGACCCGTGGGCAGGCCCAGAGGACAGACGTGGGGCGGCCAGGACCCTGGATGCGCAATGTTCAGGCTAAAGAGAAGGTGCGGCCGTCCCCCAGCCCCCTGCACGCTGGCCGAGGTGCCCAGGCTCTGCTCTGAGTGGCTGGGGGGCAGAGCCTGGGCACACTGAGGGATTCTGGGAGATGCCATCTGCGTGCAGCCCGGGTGGTGGGGACGGCTGACCCAGGGGCCACCCGCAAGGTCTAGGCAAGCCCCACTGATGAGGCCAGGGAGCGGGCAGTGGTCCTCAGAGGGAGGGGGGATGGGAAGCGGAGTCCAGGCACTGGACTTGTCCGAGTCCCAACTGGCAAACCGAGTCCCCCTCTGGGCCTCAGTTTACACATTCATAGGAGGGGAGGCTGGAGGCAGTGGTCTCTCAGGGCCCCGAGGGGGACTGGTGGAGGGGCGGCTTTCAGAGGCCACCTTGGCCGCAGACTGCGTCCTCCCCCCCCTTCCTGATGCCGGTGCCCCCTGCCCAGCCCTGGCCTGTCCGCCTCTTGGCTGGTTGAGGGGCCTCCTGGGGCCGGCTCAGAGCCTTGCTCACGGAGAGACCACACAGCAACGGTGTCACCTACCGAGCGCTGGCTGGGACCCAGATCTCCTGACGACCCCCCACCACCCCGCTGCAGAGGCGGGTACCAGGGCGGGGGAGCTTGGTTGGTGATCCCCCAAACAGGCCCAGCCTGGGCCCCCAGGGTGTCACGGTCCCCAAAAGCCAAGAGGGACCCAGGGAGGGGCAACCGCGTGGGTGGTCCTGACAGCCTGCAGGGGAGCCATGCCCACGCCAGCGTGGGAGGACAGCGGCCCCTCCCCGTCCCACCAGGGCGGGCCCAGGCCCAAGGCTGAGGGTGTCCGAAGAGCCCCCGACCCAGGGCTCTGCTGTCCTGCGTCCTGGCCCAAGACCCCACGGAGCCCGGAGCAAACCGGAAGCTGGCGCAGAGTGCACAGGGGCCCGGGCTGGGCGGGGGGCCGGGGGGGCTGCTCTTGGAGTGGTCAGGGCCAAGCGTCAGCTCTGCATGGGGGCGGGGGGGGGGGTCGCGTAGGTGCCTCCCCGGGAGGTCAAGGGCTGATCACAGGCTGCCTGGGGCCCCGGGGCCAGCCAGATGTGGGGGTACATGCCACACCCCCCATGGCTGGGGACCACAGGTGGATGTGAGTCAGGCGAAGGGAGCCAGCCCCTCCCGGAAAAGATGTAGCCAGGGCCCCTCTTCTCCGGACACCCGGGCCCTCAGCACTCTACCTCCCCGGGCTGAGCTCGGTGCTGTCTGCCAGAGGCTTCCCCTGGCCCGTCACCCCTGAAGCTGGGGCTGGGCAGAGGGAGCCCCAGAGCCGAGCTGTGCAGGCCCCCTGGGAAGGGCTGGGGCCTCCGTCGCTTGGGGGGGCGTGTGGGGCTGAGGCTCTGGACAGCAGAGGCCCCGCTTGCGTGCTTTGCCACCCCGGGTCCACGCAGGACACGCTGCGCCCTCTCCGTGGGCCCCTGACTCGGGCTCCCTGGGTCCTGCTGGACTTCCGGCCCGGGACTCGCTGGCTCCCCACACCCCTGCCTTGGCCGGGTGCAGAGGTGCTGAGCTCCCCCCAACAGCACCAACCCCAGGACAGCGGCTCTGCTCTGCACCCCCTCCAGCGTCACACGGCCCCGAGTGCTCCCTGAGCCTCCCGCGCCGGCGACCCGACACTCACGTTAGAACCGCGGCTCCCCTCCCGCGGCTGGGACCGGCTGCACTAGGTGCTGTCCCCAGGCTCGGCCATGTGGTGTCTGCCCTGCCCCCGTAGGCTCGTAGGCTCGGTGCTTAAATAGGCCCCAGGGGCGCACTGTCCCCGCCCCGGAGGGCCCCCTCCCTGCGCTCACTCGCTCCCGCGGGCGCACACTCACACACCAGGCAGACGCGCACGCACACGCTCTGTAAACACTCAGACTATTTCCAGCACGGAGGGCTCCTGCTCTGGCCCACGGGCGGTCAGGCCGAGGGGCGAGGGGGATGGAACCTGTCTGGGAAGCAGCGTTCCCGTGGACAGGGGCCGCCGACAGGGGTCCGGCCTCCTTCCAAGCTGGGTCAGCCCAGAAGTCGTCTCTTTTTTCAGCCCTGACTCCTGAGGCCGGAGCTGGGTCTGTCATGGCCGCACGAGGAGCCAGAAGGATGCTGGTCCTTCCCACGGGCACGGGCTGTGTGGCCACTCCCCGTGCAGCAGCCCGAGGGGCCACCACCACTCAGAACCCTCCCCGCCCCTGCCACTCGCCACGGAGTCCCTTCCCTGCACCGGGCGGTCTGTGGAGCCTCGGCCTGTGGCTGGCCCCCAGGACAGTCCTCGCGCTGGCCCAGGGCCCAGTGTGGGCCGACCCTGGTGCACTGGGGGGAACTGGGTAGGAGCCCTGGCAGGAGGGGAGGACGGGATGGGGACGCGGAGCCCCCAGAGTCCTCTCTGTCCTGCACCTACAGGGAGCTCAGAGCCCTGGAAGGAGGGCCAGCCCACAGTTCTGACGGTGGGGAGCTGGGCCAGTGTCTTCGGGACAGGGGGATCAGGCTGCCACCGGGGTCCAGGCCTCCAGCTGGGGCCAGCCTTGGCTCTCCACCACTGGCATTTCCTGCGAAGGTGTCCCCACAGTCCAGAGCCCTGCCAGGTCTCTGAGGAGCAGAGCTGGGGTTCCAGGAGCTGACCACGGCCTTGGAACCCGAGCTCCACCATCCCTAGCTGGGTGCCCTCGGGCCACCTCCCTCGCTGCCCTGTGCGCCAGTTTCCCTTCTTAGACCTGCTGTAAAGGAATTACACGTGGCAAGCCTGAGCATTGGCTGCTACCCACGTTTGGTAGAAGGCACCCCCTCCCCCGGACGGCAGCCACGGGGACGCAGCTAGGGCCAGGTCACCGTGGGGAAAGGCCTTCCTGTTCAAAGCCTGCTGTGGCTCCCTGATGCCTGGGGGTCCTCCCCTGCCCGACACTTTCTGGAGGGACCGTGACACTCGGGGCCGGCGCATCCCTGCTCCCCACATCCTGCCCCAGGAGGCGTTCCCGGGGCCCGCAAAGCCGCGTGTGATTGTGGCAGGCCCCCGCACTGAGGCTGGGGTCCCCAAACACGGTGCGGTGGCCGTCCCACTCTGCGGGGCCTCAGTGGCGCCCCTCCTCCCCCCTCCCTCCACGGACACAGACCCTGGCTGGCAGGCTGGAGGGCAGTGCCGGGGTCACACGGGGTTGGCAGAGGCCCTCCCGGGCTCAAGGGAAAGACGGGCACAGAGCAGCCCTCCGGGGCTAAGAATACCCAGCGCGGCGCCCACGCTCCCCAGTGTCGGGGCAGGTGCTGATTAAGCCCTCAGAGGAGACCGTTTTTAGACGAACTCCCCGGCGTTGGGATCCAGGTGCTCTGCATGCCTGGTGGTGAGGGCTGGTGTTCTAGGCTGACCTGGGAACCTGGCTTGGCGGGGCCTCCCAAACCCTGACCAAGCTTCTCGAGCCCAGACGGGCCAGCCCTGTCTCCGGGACACAGTGCGGACGCCCGCCAGGAGCGGGAGGTCCCTGTCCCTCTGCCCCCACCGGTCTGCATCCGACTGCCAGCCCATCGCTCCCTCACCCGCCATCTGTCCGCCTCTGGCTCTGGACGCTGTGTACCCAGACTGGGCTGCCGGCCGGGCCCGAGGGCCTGCAGTCCCCCCAAGGCCGTCCTACAGGCCCCCAAACACAAGGCCTCCGGTCCAGGCACTGGGCCCGGCCGAGGCCAGGACACAACGGGTGGAGTGCTGTCCCTGCACCGCGCACCCTGTGCTCAGGCTTAGCTGCGGCACAGGACCCTGGCCTCTGCCCCCGTCGGGTGGGGGCGTGGGCGCCTGACCCGGCCCAGGTCTGCAGCACAGGACGGCACCCGAGAAGAGGTCGCCTACCGTGCGGGGGACCTGCACCCGGACGTCCGCGCTGTCCAGCGGGGAGTGGCCGCCCTCTCGGGGCCTCTCGGCAGCCTCCAGCCCCTCCTGGTATTTCCTGCTCCTCATGGGGAGAGGGAGCACGTCCCTGCCCGGCCCCCGCCACTCCCCCACCTGGTGGCTGTCTCCATTCTGCTCCTGGGGAGGGGGAGGAAGGCCAGGCATGGGCGGGGGCTGTCAGCAATCCCAAACCCACGCTCCCCGGCGCGGGACCCCGAGAGGGGAGAGCAGCAGCCCTGTCTCCCAGACTCGCACCGAAGCTCTCAGGGGTCGGAGAGGGGAGGGAGAGGGCCTGGGGGGATGGAGAGGCAGGGCGGCTGACCACACTGAGCAACGAGTGACCACAGCAGCCACGCGCCTTGTTCCCCAGCAGACCCCCGCCTGAACCCCGTCCACGCTGGAGGGACCAGAGGCTCAGAGAGGGTAGCTCGCTCCCCCAGGGCAACACAGCGCCCACCTCTGGCAGGTACAGTGGGCCCAGAGCCCTACCCTGCCCAGTGTCCAATCGCTTGGGGGCTTGCCAAGGCCTCGCTGCTCCAGCTGGAATGACGGGGAGCACCCAGGAGTGGGAGCCGCCCAGGACGCTGGGCACCGTGGCTGGGTGGGGGGGGCTGAGGGTCTACAGTGGGTAAGGACTAGGGCTTGTCCCCCGGGGCACACAGCTGGTGGGACCCAGGGATGAAGTGGGAGGGGACAGGGCCTGGCGGGGCCTCTCCGGGTGCCAGTGGCTGGGCTTGCGTCTCAGGCTGCGGAGGGCACCTTGGTCTCTAGCCGCGGGGATGCGACACAGACTGGGGTGGGGGTGGAGCCGGCTCAGCAAGCGCTGGGCCAGCCTCGGGGACCTGCTCTCCGGCTCTGCTGCCCACGGCCCCGGGGCCCCAGCCGCCCACCCTGAGCCCCACTCACCCGCTCCAGGGGCAGCCTCAGCAGGCCCCAGGTCTCTGCACTCAGCCTCTGCGTCCTCTTGGGCCTGGCACCTGGAAGACAGCGGGCCCGGTCAGCCTGGCTGACCGGGGACCGAGAGGTGGGCTGGCCCAGGCCACCGGGTTCTCCGGGGACGGTCAGGGTGTCAGCCTGCACCCTGGGCACTGGCGGGGGAACGTCCACCTCACGGTGCCCTGCGGAAGCAGACACAGTGTCCGCATGACTGGACAAGCAGTTGGGAGTGGGGGGTGGGGCAGACTCCCTGGGGCCCGGGGCGGGGTCTGGCCTTGGTGCTCCCCACAGGTCCAGTGTCTGAGCTCCTGCCGTGCCCGGGGCCTCCCCCACCAAACGCCGTGCAGATGGGGCCTCAGACCCTGATCTGTTCACTCCTCAACCTACACGCACATGGGCAGCCCGGGTCCTCCCAGGAGGCGAGCACCCCTCCAGCTACACACAGGCTGGGCACCCGCCAGGGGCCCCATGCAAGGGTTGGGCTGTGCGAGGCAGGGAAGTGCCGTGGGTAGCGTGAGCAAGGCCCGCGGTGTGGCGGATGCTCCAGGGTCCTGTCTTGGTGGCACCAGACGTTGGACCCACAGCCTGCCCTTGGGCTCGGTGCCCCCGGCAGACTGGGCCTGCAGGCCTGTCGCTGGCCGTGCGGAGTGAGCCCCGGGGAAGCGTTTGACCGCGGCTGGCGTGTTGTGGATGCCCGCAGGCTGCATCACGAGGACGGCCTGCCCTCCCTGGCCACCCCGGCACGGACCGGAGCTCCACGCGGTCACCTGTAGCGGACAGCGCAGCACCCCAACCCCACCTGGGCCCACAGGCGCTGAATGAGACATGGTCCCCAGTGCAGGAAGGGCTGGTTCAGAAGGTCATTCAGACCAGCCCAAACCAAACGCCCAGGGCTTCCTAAAAGCGGAGTAGGTGTCCAGCCCTCCTCCCTGTCCTGGCCTCAGGGTTCTGAAGAAGCCACACCCTGCCCCCCACTCTCCAGAGGCCTTGGGTGGAGAAGCGGGGACTCTCGGAGGAGGGGGTCGGGGACCACTGTCCCAGCAGGCCGGGAAGGGACAGCTGCAGCAGCCCGACCAGGAGACGGTGGCCTGCAGCTACCTGGGCCCAGGACGTGGGGTTGTCCGCTGCCCCCCCCCCAGCCTTCAGCTGCGTGGTCAGGGCCAAGCCTGCCTCTGCCCCTGCATGCGGCCCCTGGCCAGCAGGCAGCACCAAGGTGCCGACCCCACGTCGTGCGGCCGAAGGAGCTGGAGCAGGCCCCAAGGGGGTGTCCCCTCTGTGTGTTTCCTCATAAGGGCGCCCACCTGAACCCGTCCACCGCCGCCCTGGACTAGGCAGACAGCTCTGAAGAAACAGCGGGATCCATCCCACACCAACCGGTGCCTGGGGGCCGCGACCAGCCATGGCAGTCATGGAGGGGCACCTCCGTTCGGGGACAGCTGAGTGGCCGGTCAGGATGGGCAGGCCTCTGTGCATAGCCCGTTACTCACCACAGCCAGCGACAACCCGGTTCCATCTCCCGCCA
Source organism: Meles meles (assembly GCF_922984935.1). Lineage (NCBI taxonomy): Eukaryota > Metazoa > Chordata > Mammalia > Carnivora > Mustelidae > Meles > Meles meles. The sequence goes on from NC_060076.1 coordinate 1,332,948, forward strand.
TGGGCGGGCTGGTGGCCCCTGTCTTCTCTGCTCCCTGATACCCCGGGGCCCGATTCGATGGCCCCACCTGGTGTGCTGGGCCCCGCCTGGCTGGACGGTCAGGCGCAGGCCACGGTGGAGGCTGAAATGCCGCTCTGAGACACAGCCTGTGTCCGGCTCTGGGGCGGGTCCCCTCGTGGCCCTCTGAGCCTGGCTAAATGCACCCTCTGTCAGGAGAGCTCCCTCACTGGGGCCTGCAGGCCACACCGGCGCTGGCGCCCGTCCCGTCCCACCCGGCCCAGAGGGTGAGGTCTGGAAACTTCCCTGAGCACCGCCCCCCTCCTGCCTGTGTCTGGCCGGCGCTGCCGTCATTTCTGCCCCACCAGTCTCGTGCTGTGCCCAGGCCCGCCCGGCCCCTCCCACATGCAGCCTGTCCCACCTACGCGGGCAATCCCGCTTTCTAACGGTGTGGCTGTCCCCCAGCTCCTCCCTGCCTTCGGTCTCTTCCAAAATCCCAGCAGCTCCACCTTCAAAACAGATCCAGAATCTGAGCCCTCCTCACCTTGCTGGGGTCTGAGCGCTGCCTCCCTCGTCCGCCTCCCTGCTCTTTGACCCTGTCCAAGCTGGGGGGGCGGCCAGAGAGATGCCTGCAGGGCGTGTTCGATCTGCTTCCTCTGTTCACCCTGCGGGAGCCCCCTCCCTCTCATTGCTCCTCCCAGCCAGGCTTACCCAGGCCCCAGGGCCTTTGCACGGCTTTTCTCCATTGAAGTTCAGGCTCCCTCCCTCCTTCCCCTTCTCTTTGCTCAGCTGTCACTGCTATGGACCAAATGTTTGTGTCCCCCACATTCCATATTGAGGACCCAAACTGCACCGTGATGACATTAGGAAGCAGGACCCTGAGAGGTGATCAGGGTTGAGCTGAGGCCCCGTGGGTGTTGGGGTGGGGGCCCCTGTGAGAAAACACAGCCCCCTCGACCCCCAGACCCCACCGTCCTGGCTCCCGCTCTCACACCTCCAGTCCCCAGCAGCAGCGGAACCATCCGAAGTAAACATCCGGGTCTCTAAGCCTGGTCTTCGGTGCTCGGTTCTGCTCCCGAGCTGACGGAGGCAGCGGCCCCCACAAGGTCACGCGCTCACACCCAGCCTCACGCTGTTCCTTCTTCCCAAACACTTGCAGCGCATTATCTGTCCACTACCGTCTGCCACACGTCGTCACCTCTGGTCACCTCGGGTGGGCTCGCTCCCTGATGAGCAGGCCGGGTCTCCGGGTGTTTATTACGTGGGACCCGTCACACCCAGCTGCCCTCTCAAGACTCTCGATACCGGGGCTCAAGAAAGGAGACCGCCAGCCGCGGTCACAGGGCCTGGAGACGCGGAGCCAGGGTCAGGACGTGAGAGGTCAGGTCCACTTGGCAAGCTCCAGGTCAAGCTTGGAGCAGCCAGGAAAGGGACGGACGTGAGGACAGCTAGGACCCCGCGGCCTTGAAGTCTTCGGCCATGTGTCGTAGGTGCCTGGCTCGCGAATGGGGAACAGGCCACCTGCTGAGTGCGCGGAGGGACAGGGACGTGTCCACATCTTCAGCCCGCCCCAGGGAGTGCCCTCATCCCTGCCCCAAGACGACAGTGGGCCCAGTTCCCGGGTGGGGACCGTGGGGCACAGCTGGGTCAAATCACGGAGTCCGCCCGCCAGGACTGGGCGGAGCCAGAGTCAGGGTCTGCAGCGCAGCTGTGGCTCATTCGCTGCGCACAGCCCAGCCCGCTATGGTGGCCAGACGCGGGGTCCATGGACGGCCCCTACCCTGAGGGACACAAGACCGTGGGTCCAGCTCCCCAGGGCTCAGGGCCGGCCCCACCCTCTCATGAACTGACCGGGCTGCCGCCTCCCGGGGGTGCGGTGGGACCCGCAACTGATACGCCCTCACCGGAAAGGGCAGGCACGCGGCCCGGCAGGAGACCGGACCCAGGCCCAGGCCCCCGCGGCCGGCCGGGAGGAGCCCGTGCCCACCCGGACTTGTTCTGGGGTCTCTGCTGGGATGGGGGCTGCAAGGCCGGGACCTGTGATCAACCACCGACTGAGCCGCACCCGTGCCAGGCTCTGGGTCCTCCAGCCGCAAAGCATAAAGGACCCTTGTTTTTCTCGCAACAGTGAAGAAAAGCTCGAGTCCGCCACCCGCCCGCTGCGGCCCGTCTTCACATGCTCCCAGGGCTCCAGGATGTGGGGCGGGTAACCCTGGTCTCCCCTGGCCCCCTTCCGCGCCCCCCCCACGAACGGACACACACAAGTGCACCATCCCTACCCGCGAGGGTCCGTTTCCAGGCCCCCACCCACGCTCTGTGTGCGTGCAGGGAGTCAGTGAGGGAGTGACCCGGCCCCGGCAGGAGTGTCCCCCTCCACAAGGCCCAGCCCCTGCCAGGCTCACCTGAACAGGGGTTCTCCCTCAGAGCTGCCCAGAGTCCGGGGGCCTACCCGCCCCCAGAAGCCGCCCTGCAGGGTCTGAAGGCCCCCAGAGCCGCCCGGGGCCCCCACACCTGCCTCCATGGCCCGAGCGGGCTGCTCTGGGGGGGCGGCCCATGCCGGGGTGGGGGCTTCCGGAGGCCCCGGCTGGGAAGGGTCTGGGCGCGGGGCAGGGCAGCAGAGCCGGCCTGGGGAGGACAGAAGCCGCCTTGTTCCCAGCACTGCCCGCCGCTCGCCTGTGGTGCGTCCCCGCCTTTCCTCAGCTCGCAGAAGGGGACAAGAGCGGCACAACCTGGACTAGCCTCGCCCCCATGGGAGCCTTTCCAGAAGCCCAGCCCGGCCTCACCCCACCTGCTGCTGGCTTCCTCAGGGCGGGGGGAGCTCGCAGGGCCAGGGGCTCCAAGCAGAGCTGCTCACCTTCAGGAAAAGCCCACCCGAAGGGTCGATACCCTCCTCTACATCCCGGGGCAGGACAGGGGACGAAGGGGGAGCCCTCCTCTTCCCCACGCCCTTCAGCCACCGCACTCCAAAACGAGGGTGGTTGGGGGTCCCAGAAGGCTTTGCGCCTTCACTCCTGTCCTCACCGAGTGGGAGCAACACGTACCCCGTTTCCCAGGACAGGGCAAGCTCAGAAACCCCCAGCGCTAGGCGCTGCAGCCCACCCTGCAGCCCGTCCACACAGCCCACAGCCTCTTCCCCGGCCTCCTCCTCAGCAGGCCTGACGGGCTCTGGAGGCTGGGGCAGGGCAGGCAGGCACCCCTGGGGAACACAGCCATGAGGGGATTGGGGCCAAAACTCAAGGAACCATAGGTTGGGGTCCGTGCAGGCGGGGGGGCGGCTAGCTCCCCACTTGGAGCCGGCCCCACACCCACCTCCTGCCCCGGGGAAGCCAGCTCAGGGTGTCCCCCCCCGGGCCCCACACTTTTTATCCATTTTTTGTTTCGCAAGGAACATTCTGTCCCCACGTGTCCCTGTGTGCCTAACGGTGTGGACCTGTGTGGGGTGACCCGCAGCCGTGAATGAGGTCATTACAACTGCCTTGGCCCACCCCGGGCTTCACCCCGGGCTTAGCACCCGGAGCCTCTCTGGCTGACGCAGCCTCCGCTTCCCGCCCCCGGGGCCCAGCCCTCAGCCCGGAGCAGGAGAATCCCCCACACAGGGGCGGCGAGTGGCCCTCTCCTCGTCTTCCCGTCCCCACGGCGTCACCGGGTGATAAGACAGGGCAACTACAGGTCCTCATTGCCGCAGAGACAACAAAGCACTGGCCTGAAGGCCCCATGTTCAGGCCACACTTGTCCACGCTGTCCCTGCCCCTGAACGCCTTTCTACCCCATACTTTCCAATCTCCCGATTCCTGACCTGACCCGGGGAAACGGCCATCTGTCTGTGTCCTGAGCGCCCTGGACCCCCCGCCCCCCATCCGGGTGCTCCAGAGCAGGGCCGAGAAGGGGTGCCCGTGCAGACACCCCCACGGCCGGGGGCGGACCACCCAACTGGGCAGCTCTGTCCAAAATTCTCCCGCTGACCTTCTGGTCAACCGCACCCAGAAGCCCAGGCACAAGCCCACGCCCCACGCACCCCAGGGGGCCTCCTACCAGACCCCTGCCCACCCAGTCTGGGAACTCACCTTGGGCCTCGTAACCAGCCAGGTCTGGCTTCTCGGTGGCCGTGGGACTGGGCATCCGGCCCAGCAGTAGCTGGAGCTGCGCCACGTTCATGCGCGCCGTGAGCTCCCCGCTGCGGTCCCCGACCTGCAGCCGAGCGGGCCCGGTCAGTGCGCAGGCAAGCGGGGAGGCTCCGGTGGGCCGTGGCTGAGCCCCGCGCCTCCCAGGGAGCCTCACCGTGCCTCAGGGATGGAATCTGGGGGGTTTGGCCCTGGGTAAGGGGGGACACGTGGGCCCCAAGCAGCACCCTACACCCCAGGAATGCCCGGGCCTCAGGCAGCCAGCCCTGTGCCGTGCGGGGCAGCCCGGCCAGAGTGCCCTTCGAAGGCCGTGGCCTGCCCCAGACCCCGCCGTTCTCAGTCCCGGAGCTTTCCATGCAGCCCCCGGCCCCTCAGGCCCCCTCCAGGGTCCCAGCGCAGAGCAGAGGACGGCTTCGCAGGGGAGAGTACGCTGCCCGAGAACAAGCCCGAACACGGTGCGTGGGCCATGGCTAGACCTCGAGTGGAGCCCTGAGGCCGCTGGTGTTCCCCCACCTATGCTCAGGGAACCATGGGGGCCGGCCCTGCTGGGGTGTACTTCCCTGTTCTCCACCACCTGGACTCCTGTGGTCTTGCCCAGAGCAGGCATGGGACTGTGACGGGTCTGGGTAGACACCGGGAGGGTGCTGGGGGGTGCGGCCGTGTCACTGGGGCCAAGGAGGACGGGACTGAGAGAAGGGGGTAGGCTAGGCACCGGGAAGCCAGAGGCCACCTGGGATGACCTGACCATAGTAGGAGGATCCTGGGTCCAGGGTCCCTCGAACACACTGCCTCCCATCCCCAGAACGGTGTCCAGCTGGGGGGTCCCGGGGGAAGAGCCTGGGGGCGGCCATGACTTTGTTCCCCTGGGCTGCCTGTGGCAGGTCATTTCCACCTGGGCCTGGCCAGGTCCCATCGGGGACATAGGACCCGGGCATGGGTGGGCCCACAGGGAATGCTGACACTCGAGGGGGGGGACACAGGTCCCCTGCTCCCCCCCCACACCCTGACTGCAGAGATAAGCACCCACCGGCCTCTGAAGGCTCGCCCAGCACGAGAGAGCCCGGGAGGGACGGAGGAATGTCCAGCCAGGAGCCAGGGCACACAGAGGAGCCTGGTCCCAGGTGGGCCTCTGAGGCCAGCTAAGGCAGCCTCTGGGGACAGGTGGCAGGGCAGGCAGGGCAGGCCGGGCTCACCTCCTGGGAGATCTCCAGGTGTTTCTTGGCGAAAGTCAAGGCCTGTGCGGGGCTCCCCATGGACACGTAGGCATTCCCCAAACTCCAGCACGCCCGGCCTTCGCCCACTCTGCCAGGGCGGGAAACAGGTCACAGGTGCAGCCCGTGGCCTGCCGGGCCTCGCTGGCCCCCTACAGGCCAATGAGGCTCTCACCCCCATGGCTCCCTCCATCCTTGGGGACAGGGACAGGGGCACTCCCCAAGTCATTAATCTTTCAGTTAAGGTGAAAAATCACACAAGGTAAAGGCAACCACTTCAGGGTCAGCCCAGGGGCTCCGTGCACTTAGCCATCACCATCCGGTTCCAAAACGTCATCCCCCCAGGAGCAAGAGCCCCCGGACAGGGCAGCCGGCCAGCAGCCCTCTCCTCCCCGAGAGAGGCGCGCAGCCCACGGCTCGGAGGCCCTGCCCCGGCCGCCGCCCGCACCTGCGCGTGTGGCCGTGTGTTCAGACTTCTGTGTCTCCTCGGAGACACGGGACGCTCACGGGCCAGGGACGGACGCGGTGACGAGGGCCCACCCCCGACCGCTTGGTGCACGGCGGGGCCCATGACGGAGGGAGGCTGAGGCCAGGCAGGGATCAGAGTCGCCTGGCGGTCAGCGGCAGGCCAGGGCCTCGCTGGAAGCAGCTTGCGGCTCAGCCCGCGAGGACCGGCTGGAACCCTCCCGGGCCAGGCCCGCCCCCAGCGTCCCCACGGCCCGAGGGCCCCGCCCGCACACCTGTCGGCCAGCTCCTGGGCGATGAGCAGGTGCCGGAGGTGGTACTCGGCGGCGCGCTCGTAGTCCTGCAGCAGCGTGTACGTGTTGCCCAGGCTGTAGCAGGCCTGCGCCTCCACCGCCTGGTCCTGGAGCTGCCGCGAGAGCTGCAGCGTCTTCCTGGGGAGGGCGCAGGGGTCAGCCCCAGGGAGGAGGGTTTCCAGCACCCCCCTTTTCTGGGGGGCCCCCATCTGCGGGGTGGACAGTGGGCGATAGGGATGCAGTCCATCTGCTCAGTGCCCTCAGCCCCAGGGTCCCACGGGGGTCTCCAGAGAGGACCAGGGACAGCACACCCCAGCTGGGGGTCCTGACTGGGGATGTCAGGGCTCGGCACGGGACCCGGGGCTGGTGACCCGGTCTCTGCGACTCAGGCCAGGAGGTGGACGGCTTGCAGAGCCTCCCAGCACAAGCCAGGGACGCCCAGGAGCCCACGTGGTCTTAACCCTCTGAGTCCCTACGAGACAGATTGCACGTGTGCCCTACGGGCGTCGTGGGGGGCAAGGGCAGCTCCGGGGCTCCACCGACAGCAGGCGCCAGGAGCCCCTCCGCCACGGCCGGCTGTGTCCCTGGCACACGGTGGCTTCTGCTGGCACTTACCGAGTGAAGGTCGTTCTTCCCGTTCCTGGCAGCCCCCAGACGAGGGCTTTGCCAGGCCACCCTTCTGGGGTGGTCCAGAACCCCCCACCTGGCCCCTGGGAAGGCTGGGAGGCCAGGCTCACCTCTGACCTGGGGCTGGTGTCCAGGTGGCCCCCCTCCCCCTGGCTGGGCTGGGCAGGTGGGGGCGGGCGGGCAGGCCTGCCTACTTGTAGTACTCAGCAGCCACGTCAAAGCGCCCCAGGAAGATGTGGGCGTTCCCCAGGTTGCTGTAGGCCCTCCTCTCGGCCGCCTTGTCTCCAAATTCCTTAGCAATGGCCAGGCGCTGAGGACACAGACCCGAGGCCCGGGTGGTCACACAGCAGCCCTGGGACCCGAGGCGGACAGCAGACACAGCCGACCCGCCCAGGGCGGCCCTGCCGATGTCTGCGCGTGCAGAGGGGTCCGCCCAGGTCCCCGCGCCGAGCGCCGACGCAGCCAGGCATCTGGGGGGCCCCGCAGGGCACTCACCTCCTTGTGGAAGGCCGTGGCCTCCATGAAGCTCCCCAGCAGGTAGTGGGTGTTGCCTAGGTTGCCATAGGCCCTGCCCTGGGCCGCCCGGTCGCCCAGCTCCTTCACCAGGGACAGATTCCTCCTGGGGGTCGCGTCTGTCTGAGCCACGTCCCTCTCAGTGCATGGGAAGCAGGGGCCCCGTGACTCCCCCCCCGACAGGCTAGGGGGCGATGAGCAGGCAGCCTCCACTTGGCTCCTCCCAGGAGCGCATCCCAGCGGGCGCTGTGTGAGCTCCGAGGCCGAGTGGGGCTCGTCTGCCCCAGGCTTCTCCCCTGCAGACGCTCGGCCCCATGCCCCTGGCCTTCTTGCGGCCCAATGTTTTCTAAATGCCACACGTGGCTTCTCCGCACCGCCGTGGATGACTGACGTGTGGGGAGACCCCGGGCGCTGGCGTGGAGCCCCACCAGACCCTGAGCACGGGTGCAGCGGGGGTGGGGAAGGACAGCTGGCCGGGCCATCGCCATGCGGGGGTCTGTGGAGAGCCGATGGGGCCAGATAGGACGCCTGCCACGCCCCGTGGCCAGCAGCTGGGCCTCAGGAAGCGCTAGGCAGAGCGTGGACACCCCGCGGCTCACCGGCTCTGCGGGCGCCCCTGCCCACCGCACTCACTCATAGAACTCGGAGGCTCTGCGCAGCGGCTCCCGGACGTCCGGCGGCAGGTGCCCGGGGTCCTGTGCGGCGGTCCAGGACAGCTGCTTGCCCTTGGCATGGTACACGTTGCCGATGTTGTACAGCGCCCTCGCCTCCCCAACCTGAAGGTGGCACCGAGGTTGGGGACCTCTGTAGACCGGGCCCCCAAGGAGCCCACTGTCCCCGGTCCCTATGTCCCCTGAGGCAAGGACCCGGAGGGGGGCGATCGCCACATCCAGATGCTAAGGTAGAGTCGGAGCCCCAAGAAGGGCTGGGGGGCCTCGCGTGTGACGACCGCTCTCTGAGGATGCCCCGAGTGACTGAGTCACAGGGGAGGGGTGGCCATGCCTGGTAACAGGGACCCCTCTTGTCTCTGCTGTCCAAGGGGAGGAAGGGCCTCCCAGCCAGGCCTGGCCCCCTTGAACTGGGACTTGGGGTGAGTCACCCTGTTTCCTTATCTGTGCTGATCTCACAGGGTCACAGAGGGAGGTCACAGAGCAGGACAGTCGAGTGTCCACACCGGGCTGGGCCCACAGCTTCCCCATCCCCCTGCTGCCACGCGGCCACGTCTCCCTCTGGAGCCCAGAGCGGGGAGGTTGGTGAGAGGAAGAACTGACATGGATGTTGGGGGGCAGTGAGCCAGGCCATCCTCCCATCTTCCTCCCACGGGGGACAGCGTGGGGCCACAGGTCGGGGGCGCCGGCCCCCCAGGGAGCCACTGACTGACCTTGTCCCCCTGCTCTTGGGCGATGTCCAGGTGCCTCTGGCAGCAGACAACGGCCTCGTCAAAGCGGCCCAGGACCTTCAGTGTGTTGCCCAGGTTCCCACTGGCCTTGGCCTCCCCCATGCGGTCCCCGATGGTCCTGGAGGGCAGTGGGGAGTGAGCAGCCAGGCTGAGGCCTCCAGACGCTGAGTCCAGAAGGGAGGCTGGGCAGGGGTGCGGCTGGCCTGGCGGGACCGGCCCTGAACTGACTGGGGCCATGCTGGGCAGGGGCCCTATGGCTGGCGGGTGAGGCCCCCTCGGGCAGCCCCCGGGGCGGGGAGTCCAGCTGGGGCTCACTTCCCTGCGGAGCCGAGCCTGCAGCTGTCAGGGCCTGGGGGGCGCCGAATGGAGACCAGGAGAGACGGGGAGAAGGGGGCAGCTGGCAGTGTGAGGAACTTCCAACATGCTGGCGGGGTGCGGAGGACACCCCCTGGGGCTCGCGGCCGGGAAGGGCCCGTGGGCATGGCTGCTGGTTGCCCCGGGGAGCTCCACTCCGGCTCAGGGGCCCCCGCTGCTGGCCGCACGTGCGGAGGAGGAGCAGAGGGTCAGAGATGAGCAGGGCTGGTGTTCGGGGAGGAGAGCAGCTCGAGCCAGGGCCCGGGGGCTGAGGGAGGTGGAGACCTTCGAGAACACGGGGGGGTCGCCCCCCCAACCGACACACACGCAGTCCCGGAGGCACCCACAAGCGCGGACACACCCGGGATTGCAGGCCACGGGCAGATAGACCGCCCCGGGCCCGGACCCCCACGGGCTCCTCGCCGCCGAGCTCCCCGGGGCAGGCGCCTGCGCTCACCGCGCCAGCAGCAGGTCGTGCCGGTGGTAGTCGAGGGCCCGCGAGTACTCCTTCAGGTAGAAGTAGGCGTTGCCCAGCTGGCTGTAGATGGCGCTCAGCGTCTGCAGGTCCTCGGTGCCCACCTGCACCGCCGCCTCGAAGAACGCCGCGCCTGCCTTGAAGTCCCCCGCCTTGCAGAGACGCTCCCCCTCCAGGGCGAGCTCCAGGCACGAGGCCTCCATCCTGGGCGGAGGGGAGGAGAGTCACAGCCTGCCCCTCACGCAGCCCTGCAGGGGACGCGGGCTCCCACCCTGTCGGCACGAGGACCACGAGGCCCTTCGGCAGCGGGACCCACACTGCACGTGCGCGTGCTGTGCCCGGGAGCAGGTGCCAGGGCCGGTGGCACGCCCGTCCCCCAGCTGGCACACGTGTGCACCTCACCAAGGGCGTCTCACTGCCCGCCCCTCACTACCAGGGCTCAGGGGCTCCGGGCAAAGGCGTGAGTCTGTGACCACAGCAAGGCCTCAGGCCACGGCGGCCAAGCTCCAAACACAGCCTCCCGAGAAGTCTCGGGCGCCTGGGAGAGGGTCACCCCCGGAGCCACATCCCTCCTCCAGGGCGGCCTCAGCAGCCTGGGTGGGCCCTGAGCGTCACCAAGGACAACCGGGGCTCAGAGAGGTTTGGAGAGCTGGCCAAGGCCACACAGCAGAACCTGGCCCCCCCCGGCCTAGGGTACGCCCCACCCTCCAAGGTCTCTATGAGGGGCTGCGGGCTCAGGCATCATCTGTTCTCGCCTCCCAGCCCCGGGGGAGGCAGGGCTGCATCCGACCCAAGGGTCAGCCAGCCCTGGGAGCCGAGGAGCGCTCAGCTGCCCACGGTCACGACTGCCTGAAGGACACCTCATGGCACTACCAGGGGCGGACAGGACAGGACCACATGTTGGGACGAACCCGACCCCCGGAAGCTGTTCCAGGTTCCTGGCCCGTGAAGCCAGCCCGACCCCAGGGTCCAGAGTTCCACGTGACAACCTGGGCCCCGGCCGGAAGCTGTGCCAGCCCCTCCTCCCCTGACCTTTGGGCAGGGGCTTCAGAGAAGCAGGGTCCTGCTCGGCCCCTGAGGTGGGGTCTGGGCCCCCCAGCTGCTAGTCTGGGCCCTGCGGTCCCTGGGCCTTAGACCACCTATCCCGGGAGACTCGTTGTGGGGGTCACTCAGTCAGGCCAGCCCTGGTTTGGGCCCTCCCAGCTGTGGGGCCCTGGGCAGGCCACATCACCACTCAGAGTCTCGGTTTCCTCCTCTGTCCTCTTCTGGCTGGTCCTGTGGGTTCCAGGCTCAAGGCCTGGACCGTGGCCCTGCCCTTGGGTGGGAGATAGGGGCCCCAAGCTGGAGGGCACCCTGGCAGGTGACCGTACACGCAGCCCTGGAAAAGTGGGGGGCACGTTCTGCACGGCCGAGGGCCAAACCCAACCACCCGGGTCCGGGTCCGTGGAAAGTCTACAGGTAATTGGAAACGTCCACAGCAAACGGCCCACGTGGCCCAGGGCACCTGCCCCTCGGCTTTGTTGGGTCGCGCAGTGATCAGCAGTTACTGGGGGGACACACGGCTCCCCCCAACCAACCAACAGTGCTCCGGCAGCGCTTCTCCACCGTTTAACCAACCCCTTCGAAACGAACCGCGGCGCCCTGCCCACTTCACCTCTGCATCGCCAGGAAAACACACACTTTCGACGTTTCCAACAGCACCGCTTACCAAGACGCAGGGGTGCACCTGCGGAGCCCCGAGACGCTGAGCCCAGCGCCCCACGCACCATGGGCTCAGCGCTCTCTGCTGGGAAGCCCCCCACCTTCACGGCACTGCTTGCCCAGCCTCGACCCCCCCAGCATCGGGGCCACTCCTCCCGGGAGGGCTGGGCTCTGGGACCTGGCACTGTCCTGCCGGCACCAGGTTCGAGCCGAGCCTGGGGAGCCCCTCCGAGAGCCGGGGCTCAGAGCTCTGGCCTCATAGCCACCCCGCTCCGGGAAGGCCCATCCAGACGCCACGCTGCTGGAGCCCCCCAGTGGCCAACCCCCGTAACCACTGCCACGCTTGGGGCTCCTTAATCTAGGCCTGCCCGGCCTCACCCAGCTGGGCAGCAGGCCACGTGACACCGTGGGCCAAACTCTCCTTGCAGGGGACTTAGTAGCCTCCGGGCTGTGACGCTGCCGTGTCTGGACCAAGCTCACCCTGCTGGCTCTGACCGGGTCGACGGTGGGGGAGAGGGGGTCGGCTGCCCCCAACCCCGCGGGCCTGCCTGGACACCACGGTGAAGGAGGATTCTGGTGCGGGAAGGGCCCGGGGTCCAAAAAAGCAGGAGATGGGGGTCTGCGGAGGGGTGTCGGGCACCCTGAGCCCCAGACTGGCCTGTCTAACCCCGGCTCCAGGATCGTGAGGATGCCCCCTGGACAGGCCGCAGGCAGGGAGTCCGGGCCGGGAGCCCCACCCTCTCTACTGAGCCCGGGAGCCCCCCATGGCCCCTTGGCCTCCAGCACCCACCCCCGCCCCCGTCGGCACCCAGCACACCTCTTCTTCTGCAGGTCGCGCATCTTCTGCGCGTAGAGCCACAGCTCCAGGCCCACGGGCAGCAGCAGGGGGTGGGGCCGCGGGGCACCGTACACCACCTTGCACACGGCCTTCTCTGCCAGGCTCAGGGCCACAGGCGGGCTCTCCGCGGAGGTGGCCGGCATGGCGTGGTTCCAGGCTTCCCTCCTGGCCCACCAGCTCCCGGCCAGCCTCGGCTGCCGGTCCCGGGGATGCCCCGGCCTCATGGTCCCCCTGCCTCTACCCAGCCCAGAGCGGTGGGCTGAAGGCTCTGGCGTCCTAAGTTCCAGGAGACCCCAGGTCCTCAGGCAGGCTGTCCAGGGCCTCCCGGGGACTGAGGGGATCAAGGGATCAGGGCAGCTCAGAGCCGGGGATCAGCACCGTCAGCAGGCAGGGCAGGGCCCAGGCGGGGGAGAGGCTCTCTCTGCCAGGCCACTTGCCCAGCTCAGCAACGGGCATGGGGCTGGCAAAGGGCTCCAAGGCTGTGCAGCTCTGGACCATGGGAACAGGAAGGGGGCGCAGCTCTGGGGTTCCCTCTGACCCCGAGACTACCTGGAGTCAGGGCACACGGAGAAACCGAGAACAAGAGGGAGGGTGGGAGGCCCAGGGCAAAGACCGGCCCAGGTACAGGATCTCAAGGCCAGCACCGGCCCTGTTCACTCAGCAGCGGGGTCTGGTGAGGCTGAGTCTCCGGACAGCCTGGGGCAGGTGAGGACAGGGATGGGGGGATCTGGTCCCAGGCCACTGGCCGCACCAGGTCCTGCTTCCCAGAGTGTCCTCAAACCGAGCACCCCCAAAACGCTAAGGCTTCCGCCAATACCCCCATCCACGCCCCTGGACCGCTCAGCTGACAGGTATGGGGTGGGCCCGGGTCACCGGGTTTCCACCCGGCTCCTATGAACCGGCTAGAGCTCCGACCCCTCGGATCAACCCCAGACTCCTACTCTTCCTCCCAAGGCCCGCCTGAAGGACAGGCCACCCTCCCCTGTCTTCCCTGAGACCCACCCAGGCTGGCCAGGCCCACATCCCTGCCCAGGGAAGAAGATTCCGGGGCCTCTGCCCCGACACCACCTCTGCGGGCCTGTGGGTGTTTGCCCCGTCGCCTGGCACGCGCCCGCTCAGACAAGGGAGGGTCTGGTCTGCGGCCACACTGGGCCGCCCACTCCAGCACCGGTTTGTGGAGCGAGCCTTCCTGCCTTCTAGCCACACGTCCTCCCTGCAGGACTGCCCGGGGCCTGTCCACCCCACAGGCTATGAGGAGCCCCACTTTCGGGGCACGAGAGCCCCTGCAGCTCTGGGCTGGGCCGGGCTGGGCTGACCAGGACTGTGGCCTCAGCTCCCCGACAGCCTCACGTCCTTGCCCTGGGAGGGACAGCCTTCCCACCTGGGGTGTGTCGTCCTCCCCTGCAAGGGCCCACCAGGCCGGCCTGCCCAGAGGCCGCGCCACAGTAGCCGGGAGGAAGGACACCGCCTGCCAAGCTCCTGATGCCCGCCCGCAGGCTTACCGGTTAATAAAATGGTTCTGGAGTCCCCAGTGGCCAAGCTCACTCTTCGGCCACATCACGCCAGCCCTTCCGGCCCCGCCGTGGCATCCAGGACAGCGTCCCCACAGGAGCCGTCAGCCCAGCCTCACGTGGGCCAAACTGCTATGCCCCCATCAGGCTCCTGCCTTCGCCCACCGGTCCCGCCAGCCTGTGCGGGGTCCTCTGGGGCAGACGCCACGGCTGGTCTCCAAGCCAGGCCCCCAGCTCCCACCGCACAGGGTTAGCTGGGGGCTGTGTCCCCCTTCCCTCCACTCTCTGCTAAACGCAGTCACTGCCCTCCCTCTCCAGGGATGTCTGCCCCAGTCCGGGCCACCAAGCTGACGTTCCAGGCCCCCCACTCACCCCATCCCGCTGCCCCCAAAAGCAAAGCCATCCTGACTCCCTTCCACGTGGAGCTTTCGGGACAGCACAGGGCGGGGAGCCTGGTGGGAACAGGGATTGCTGGTGGAGAACGCGTGTGTCACCTGGCTCGGGAAAGCCCTGGGGGCTGCGTTTCCAGTGAGCTCTGGGGCCAGGCCATGAGCCCGCAGACACCGCAGGCACTGCCAGTGCCTGGGATTCAGTGGAAGGAGCCAGAGTGGGGACGGGTAGGTGGCAGGAGGCCGTCCCACTCCTGAGGACGGTCCTGTCCGGCCACCTTATGCTTGGGACCCACGTCTAACAGGGCACCCCACGGTGGGGATGCTCACCACTCCCCCACAGCCTCCCCACTTTCAGGGACCTCCTGGCCACCTGCCCCTCTCCTGAACCCGCCGGCCCCTCCCTCCCCAACCCCTGTTGCAGTTAGGAGACTCTGCCTCCCCAACACCGTCCCCTTCCCAGGGCCCCATCTGGGGACTAGTTGGGCCCATGGGCACACTCACGCCCCTCTCTGCGTGCATTCCGAGCCCAAGTCCCCCAGACCCCGTGTCACCAGGCAGGAATTGGCACGGGAAGGGAGCTGCTGGGGGAGGGCTAGGCCCGGCGCAGAGGTTCCCCGGAACGACTATCTGCAGACGGGTTAAACCGAATGGCCGCTCACGGCCCTCTCAGCTGCCCTCGGTGGGCTTCCTGGCCCGAGTATCCCGGGGGTGGGCGACCTCCTGATGCCTGCCCCCAGCCCTGAGGAAGCGCCTCCCTCCTCTCCAGCTAACAGCCGCCACCCCTCCAGGATGCTCCCACACACGCTCCCCGACTCCCTCCCCTGCCTGCCAGCCTCGAAAGCCAGCACTGAGCGGGCCCGCCCTGCCCACAGTGGCTGTGGGCACCCAACACCCCTGCGAGGGGAGTCGGCGCAGGCCACAGGAGGGCTTGCGGCAGCGCATCCCACATCTGTGCACCCCACGTCTGTGCTCGGCTCGGCCCTTCGAGCTCAGCTCAGCTCTCAGCTGGCAAGGATGTCTGGCCGGGCCCGGGGCCTCTGAGCTCTGCCCCTGCCAAGGACGGCTCCCCCGCCCCCGGCCAGAGTCCTGCCTGGCCTGTTACTGCTGGGCCCCAGCACCGGCCCACACCCCCGACTCCCAAGTCGAGACCAGCACGAAAGCGACCCCAGGCTCAGCTGTGCAGGGGACCCTCTAGGGCGGGCCTCCGGGGTCAGCTGCCAGGAAACCCCCCCGCACACCCCTCCCCTACATGGGGCCCAGGAGCCAGGCCCGGGGGCTCCGCACTCAATCCGGGACCACACAATGGCGGCTGTGTCTGACAGTGGCACGGGGACCAAGTGGGAGGAGCGGCAGGCCTCCTTTTCACTCGCCACCAGGGGCTCATGCTGCACTTTGCGGGGGGCGAGGAGGGGGCCGCACAACCGGGGTTTGCTGCTGACGCACTGGCCAGCTGGGGCTGGAGAGTCCTCCTGGGCAAGGCCGGACCCCTGGAAGGCATCTGGGGAGCTGTCAGGTCCTAGGAATGATGGTGTCCGTCCAAGTCCTAGCTGGGGACCCGTCAGGCACCCTGGAGGCAGCCAGTCCAGCCCCTGCCTGGCCCTGGTGCCGACTGTACTGGGCCCTCAGCATCCCTGGCAGAGTCCATCCCCCGGGAGGACCTGGTGCCCACGTGCTCGGGCACCTGGCATTGCCGTGCAGGACGCCCTGGCCTGGGGTCAGCAGGCAGGCACGCAGGTGTCAGCTCAGACAGCGCGGGCCGTCGGCCTCCATGCAGGGGCCGGGAAGCTGGAGCCTTCTCAGGCAGACACACACCCCACCCGGCTGGGGGCTCTGCAGCCTGGATTCCAGCCTGCGGTCCCCTGAGCCCCAGATTCATGGTGGGGCCGGGGGGACAAAGCCGGGTCCCTTCAGCCATGCTGCCTCCAGAGAACCCAAACCGCGGTGGTGGGGAGGTGGTGCCGGGCTTGGGAGGGAGCTCCTGGCTGGCCCCCTCCACACACCTGCTGGGCCAGGCCGTCCAGCTGTCAGGAGCACAGCTGGGAAGCTGAGGGTCTCCCTCCTGCTGTCCCAGGGCAGGGGGTGGGGGCCGTCCAGCAAGCAGCAGCCCACCCCAGCCCACCCCAGCCCACCCCAGCCCACCCACCATCCGGACCACCGGCTAATTGGGGGGGAAGGGCACCCGCCCTGGGAGGCCTGAGCCCCCGCCCTCCGTGCCCCTCATCCCTGCATGTCCTCCCCCCCACGCCCCCCTCCCTTGCGGGCACCCCCCACCAGCGGTGTCCCCTTCCTCTGCATCCCCTCCTTCACCCCGGGCGCCCCCACCCCTGCACCCCTCCTCCCCCGCGCCTCCGCCGCCGCCAGCCCGCAGGGAGGGCGCGTCCCCGCCACGTTGCGCGCCCACCGCAGCCTTTGTTCCCGGCCTCCCGCCTCCTGCCGCGGGTCCCCGCGCGTCCCGCCCGTCCCCGCAGGCCCCCGCCGGTCCGCCCAGCCTACCTGGAGTAGAGGCGCCGGGCCGGGCCGGGCAGCTCGTCGGCGGCGGGCGGGGCCGGGCCGGCCATGGGGCTGGGGTCGCCGGGGGCCGGGGGCGCGCCCTCCCCGCCCCGCTCGCGCCGCCCTGCGCCGGTCCCCGTCCGCGGTCCGCCGCCCACCGCCCACCGTCAGTCCGCCCTCCGTCGGTCTGTCCGCCCGCCCGCGGGAGGCGCCGAGGAAGTGATGCGCGCGGGGCGCCGCCCCTCCCGCGAGGCCGTGATGTCACCGCCGCCCGCGAGGGGAGGGGGCGCCGACGGAGCCGCGGGTCCCTGCCCCCCGCGCGCGGCCCGGGGAGGGGCGGGGCCTCTGAGCGAGAGCGTCCCTGCCCCCCCAGGACCCTCTCCCCCCCGCGCGGGGCTGGGGGAGCACGGGGGCAGGGGCCTGGCTGCGGGCTTGGCCACTGGGCCCCAGGGTTCTTCTGGGACCCGCGGGGCGCTGGGTGTCCCTGCAGCCGCCTCCCCAGCCCCACGCGGGGGTCGTTTGAGGCCGCCTTGCCTTTGTTTGGCTCGCGGCCAGCCCCCCTCGGTGGTCCCCTGCCCCCCTCATGTCCAGCCCCAACATGCCCACCCCCTTCTCAACCGGCAGTGGGTGCTGGCCCTGGGTGACCCTCTGCCTGCCTTAGAGGCAGCCTGGGAGCTGATGGGAAACACTGCTCCGTGCCCCCGTGTGACTCCCCTGGTCCTCTGGAGGGGGCCTGGGATCTGCACTCACGGCGACCTGCGTGGCCTGGCCCCCGGGGAGCCCCCAACCCTGCTGCTTCTTACTCCCCAAACTTGGGGTCACCGCCTCGGCCTCCCAACCATGGTGTCACTTGTGAAATGTGAGTGGAGGGACCCTGTGCCCACGCCCCCCACTGCCACCGCCCTCCCGCGGCCCCGCCGGCCCCTCTGTGGATGCCCACGAGCCCTGCTGGCTGACACCTCACCCCACGGCCTCCCACTCTGCGCTCTGCGGGGCTGTCGGGGGCCTTTCCCCAGGGCAGGGCCTGCGGATGGGGGGGGCGGGCAGGCAGAAGGCCCCTTGGGCACTCCTGGGTCTCACCTGTCCTGCGGTTCTCAGTCCCAGCCCTCCTGGTGCAGCCAGGGGATCCGGACCCTGGAAGAGTCCCTGAGGCCCAGCGCGACAGCAACAACTCCGGGAGCAGGAAGCGGGTCACTTTCCCAGGAGAGCTGCCCGAAGGTCAGGGAAATGCGGGGGCCTCCAGCGGGACCCTCAGCAGAACGCAGCCCACAGGCAGAGGCCAACGGCAACAAAACTAAACAGAAGATAGAAAAGAGCCTGTTGGCCCGGGGCTAGTTTGTTTTTCCTACGGAAGAGAGGCAGCGGGAATGAGAACCATCTGTGCCCAAAGCCTTGGCGGCCTGGCAGCTCGTCCCACTCGCCCTCCCCCCCGTGACCACAGGAGCCGGGCAAGGCCTTGCTCCCCCGCTGCGGCCAGGCTGCTGGCTGGGGGGGTGGGGGGGGGCTGTGGGCGGGGCCACCCTTATCTGCCACAGCCCCAGGCCTGCGTCCTTGGGGCACCTCCTGAGCCGGCGTCCCTCTGAGGCTGGGGCCCCACCTCTGCCAGACCAGAGCTCAGCATCCCCAGGAGGCAGCAGCTGCTAGCTTCTGTGGGTCTCCTGGGTCTACAGCCGGGGGCCTGGTGCCAAGGAGGCCCTCAGAGTGACGGGACGTGAATGGCAGAGTAGGGGAGAAAAGTGCGGCCCCCTCAGCGGTCACTGCGGGGAAAGCACCTTGTTTTCCTTCCTGGAAATAGGCAGACTGGGGAGCCAGGGTCCCTGGGCTGGGAGAGTCTCTGCTTTATATCAGAGCTTCCCGGGGAGCCGGGTCTCTCTGGGGGTGCTGTGCAGTGAGCCGGTCCACAGCTCAGGCTGACAGGTCAGGCAGGACTGCCCCCTGTCCCCTGCACCGGGTCACCTGCCACAAGCTGTTCTCCTTCTCTGAGCCCTAGTTCTGCCGCCCAGGAAGAGGGTTCAGGGGCTCGCTCCTGCAGGGACCGTGAAGGCCCACGGGAGTGGGCGCTGCTGCTCAGTGCTCGTGGCATGCCGAGAGCTCGGGCAGCACCAGCACGGGGACCGCGCTGCCTGGGCGGCTGGGCCTGGTCTCCACCGGGCCCCGATGGGGTCCTGGGTCCTGGCTGGACCCAACTCCTCTCTCCTGCCCAGAGAACCCGCAGGGAGATGGCCCATGATGAGGGCTGCCACCGGGCAACAGGCCAGTGTGCATTGCCTACACGGCTCCCCACCTGTGAGATGGAGCACATCACTGGGCCACCGAGAGCAGGGGGCTCCCGGGTGACAGGTCTGGGCCGGGAGGAGCTCCTGGAGGGCACCAGCCTTCCGCCACGGCCGGCCTCCCGCTGGTCCTGACTTCCCCCATTTGCTCTGCTCACCGTCCCTGGCCTCCCTGGAGAGGGGGGAGCACGTCTTTACCTTCTGCCTCGTAACTGCCTCCCCACTCCGTGATGCTGGGTGCACCAGCCAGACAGAGCGCTCCCACGGGAGGCCGTAGCACATGCCCTCCATCCATCCATCCCTCCCTCCCTAATGGGCCTCATTCCCAAAGGAGCGTTGGAGGGAAGAAAAGCGATTTCCCGCCCAGACACATCCCTGAGTGGAACGCGAGGGGTAGGCCCAGGCAGCGACGCTGACCCCGGTCTGGGAGGCACCCGGTCTCGAGGGCTGACACACAGCATCCAGAGGGCCCGGGCGCTCCTGTCAGCACGCGTCAGCCGCTGCGCTGCCTCCCTCCGAGGGCACCTGCCACGTGCCTGCCCTGCCCTTCACCACTCAGCCTTCCTGGCACCCCGGCTCGCCGGCACACCCCTCCTGTTGTACAGGCACACAGAGCAGTGGCGTCCCGGGTCTCCCGATGGACCAAGGAGAATGGGCCGCAGGGGCACGGACCGCATCACACCCGGGTCTCCTATCTCACCCCTTCCTGGATCTGTCCTCTGCATCTGTCCCCAGGACATGCCTGGCGGGAGATGACGGTGTATGGTTGCAGGGTTCTTTCGGAGCCCCTGGAAGTGGGGAGCACTGGTGGGCTCTCCAGACTCCCCACGGGCCCGGGATGAAGGCCGGGCCGGCGGAGGGCGTCCAGGCTGCCTGGAGCTATCCGAGGGCGAGCAGACGGGCATACAGGCTTCAGCAGGGTGTGTGGCCCCCGAGGCCCCCTGGGTGTTGGCTGAGGCCGGGGGTGATGGGGATGTCCCCGTGGCCGGCGTGGCTGCTCCTCACCTGTGGTCTCCCAGACCCCTCCCCCCGCCTTCCGCTCCCACCCCTGCAGCAAGGCTGTTCCCGCAGGGCCCAGTGGGAGCTGGAGCACGGCCAGAGCAGATCACTCAGGTGTACTGTGTTCCTGACGATCTCACGGCCCAGAGAAGGAACTTACTGTCCCACATGGTCCCGGGCGAGTGCCTGCTCCCATGGCCCCGAGACCCCTCATGGGTCACCCCGCAGCCATTTCCTCTCTCCTTGGGCCCTTCCAAAGTCCTCAGAGAGTGGGGTCTGCCGGGCCCGCATGCGGGGAGCTGGCGGGAATCGGTCTATCTGCCCCACCCCCGGGACCGCGTGCCCAGGGAATAGCTGGAGGTCGGAGGGAGGCCGCCCACCACCCACGACATCCACGACAGCCGGCCACGCGGCATTCCTGTGGCCCTGGCTGGCCGGCTGCTCACGCCCCCGGAGCCGCGGGAGGCGGGACACATTCGCCCGCCAGAGGCCGGACGGCAGGTCAGTCTGTGCGGCTCAGCCTCGGTGATGCCCCACCCACCTGTGTCCCCAGCCCGGGCCTGGCAGATGAGGGGACGTGGAGAGAGAGGGACACAGAGACCGAGACACGGAGAGAGAGGGGGGGCTGACCCATGCAGTGGAGTCTGGGGGCTCCGGGGTCCCGTGCCGGTGTGTGTGAGGGGAGGGGCGTCGACACGGGACCCCACACTGCACGGAGAAGAGAGGAGACGCCCCGCCCAGCCGACCCAAGGAAGCCCCCGACAGCAAACAGAAAAGGCAGCGGGTTCTCCCCTTCTAGGGGTTCCCTGCCCACAGCTCCCCATTCCAGGAGTGCCGCCGGGGCTAAAAGCCACCCCCAGCCCTTCGGCCCCGCGACCTTGGCCAACCTCCCTGCCCCTTTGGCACCTGTCCCGGCGGCCATGGGCTGCGACGTGGCAGGACAGCGGGCGAGGCGCTGTGAGCACCCGCCAGGCTCCGCCGACATGGGGTGAAGCCCTCTGTGTTGGCTCCGGGGCCGGCGTGCACACGGGCGCACGCCGGCTGGCTGAGGAGAACAATGTTGTTCTCTCTCGGCTCCAGGGCCCGGCAGAGTCCAGGTGTCCCGGGCCGCACTCCCTCCTGAGGCTCCGGGACAGTGTCCTCCCTGCCTGTCCCCTTCTCTGGAGGGACTGGCCATCGGACGCAGCGCCACCGGCCCCAGGACTGTCTCATCTTGAGGTCCTTCACTTGAGTGCGCCTGCAAAGACCTTTTTTCCGAACTGGGTCACGTTGACACCAGGTGGCTGTCTTTTGGGGGCCCCCGCTGCCCTCACTTCCCAGTGCTTCCTTGCAATGGCTGCTACGTGACTCCGGTCACGTGGTTTTGTGGCCTTCTTGCCACGTACCCTTAGCTCGCGAGCACTACCCAGGCCTCACAAAGAGGTCTGCGCGGACGTGACTCGGGGCAGGGCTGTGTGACATTTGTCCGCGGCCTGTTGACCAGGCCCTCGCTGCCCCTTTGCCCCTTGTCCCGGGGAAGCGGGGCACCTGGGGTCCTGGGGTGGGAGCGGTTCCCGGAGCAGAGCCGTCATGCGAGAGAAAACCTCTGTCCGTGGGGGCCCCGCCTGTCTAGAATGCAGGGACAGCGTGCAGCTCGGGACACCACAGGCCCGTGCAATGTCGCCCCCGGAGCAGGGGACGAGCCGGGAAATAGGCCCGGCCCAGCGCAGCTACTCATGAGATCGGGTCCCAGCCCTCCCCTGGGTCTCTCTCCTCTCCCAGGCACAAGCCGGAACAGTGACAGGCTGCTGGGGAGCCCTCGGCGCAAGCCTGGAACACAACGCGCGCTCTGCAAGGGACAGTTGTCACCGGGAGATTTGTCCCTGTGGACGTCCCCCCTCCCTGGCCTGACCCCTCTTGCCTGGCCTGGAGGTCTGGGCAAAGGCAGGGCCCTTCTCAGGCAGCAAGACCAGGGTTGGGGGGGAGAGCTGGGCGTGTCTGAGGCCACTGAGGCTGAGGGATGGGGTCAGCCTGCTCTCGAGAGAACTGGAGCTCCGGCTGGAATGAGAGGAATCCCCAGGGCCCTGGACCCCAAAGGAGGGGCCTCCCCTCCCCTTCCTCACTCCCCCAGGCTTGGCCCTCGAGGGCTGGGTGCTCACCACCTGGGGGCCACGTGTCACGTCCGGAGGAGGCCTGGTCCCGTGGGACCCCCTCACTCCCATGGGGCCCCCCCACACGTGCACCTGCGTCTGCGGGAGCCCGACTTCCTGAAGGCCCCACTGACCGCCAGGTGTCACAGAAAAAGAACCCAGTTTCTGCCCTGCCTCTGCCCTTGCATGCCGTCTCCCTACCCAGGCCTCCGGTGGCCAGGCAGGCTAGAGGGACATGTTCCAACAGCCCGGGGCGGGCCAGGAGGATGGTGGGGTGCTCGGGGGCCCGTGGCCTGGGCGCAGTGAGAATGGGGACTCAGGGAAGGCAGCGGCCGGCACAAGGAAGCAGGGTGGGAAGCTATGGGGGGCACAGGACTTGGGGCCGAGCAAGGACGCGGCCAGCCCCCCGGGGCAACCAGCACACGAGATCTCAGGAAGCACCCAGTGCCCCTTCCCCGTGTTGACCAGACCTATACCTGGACCTGGCCGCCAGGAAGGCAGTCAAGAAGAGCCGCCTGCCTCCGTGGGGTCCCCCCGCGAGGTCTGGCTCTCGGTCCAGCAGCAGAGAGGGGCCTAGGAAAGCAGGAGAAGGGGCCACACCTCTTGCCCAACCCCTCCTGACCCTCACCCTCGCCCACATGGGGTCTGTTCCCTGAGCCTCTGCCCTGCGGTTTCCCCGCAGCTATGGTTGCTATGGAAACCCTGCATCCTAGAGCCCCTCCTCCCACGGGTTCCGCTGGAAGCTCAGCCAGGCCTCCTCCTCTCCAGCCCTCTGTGGCCTCAGGGTGGGGTTCTTTTCATAGCTCATGCTGCCCCGGAGGAAGGACAGGGGTCCTTCCCCTAATTTCCAAATCACGGGTCAGCTCCGTGGGAGAGGGAGGGATGCTGGAGACGCTGGGCCCTGGGTTCCCGTGCACGGTTTTCACTTTCCCCTTGGTGTGGGGCCCCCGCACCAGTGGCCCTAACCCATCTTGGGGGAATGACTGAAGCACGTGGCGGGGGTGGGCGGCTGTCACTTAGCGCAGGGCAGCAGGCATCCACGCGAGGCCCTGGGGAATCCACAGGCCCCAAACCTCTGGAATCCCACCGTCCTGGTCCTCCAAACCGCAAGCCTCCTGAGATGGGGGCACAGACATTTCCCAAGTGTCTGACGTGGAGCACCCTGGAAGGAAGCAGAAGGAAGGAAGGAGAGACAGGTCTGGCACGTCCCTCCCCAGACACAGGACCCCGGGCTTCCGGGCTCCCTCCTTTCCCTGCAGGACTGGTCAGAGCTCAGAGCCAGGCTGATTGGGAAGTTAGGGAGGGGACCCACTGGGGACAAACCAGCCGTGTGCATTTGGTTTTGGCTCCTTGGAAGCCCCATTAAGATGACCGTAATGAGTTTCTTTGTTAAGTTACAAGCTCATAAAGACACAGAGGACCCAAGAGGGAGGCAAGTAGCTGGGGGCCAGCCCTCAGGTGCCATGGAGGAGGCTGGATTCCGGAGGCAACCCCCCACAGCTGGAGGTTGGGACCAAGGGCCCCCACCCGGCAGAGGCAGAGAGCCAGGGAATGGGGGTGCTTACAGAGCCCCTCCCTCTGGCTCCACCCCCCAAGCAAGAGAGCGGAGGGGTCTTCTCAGGGTCTGCCCAGCCCCGAAAGTTTGGAGTGCGCAGCCCACCGTCCCTCAGAGTGACCGGTTTGACCTTGGCCCGACCTGCTGTAGGTCAGTTTCTTCGGACAGGGAGGCCAAGGCAGAGTTTGGGGTGCACGACTGGGTCAGGGGCCTACACAGCTGGCCAGGCCTGCAGGACTCTGGCTGAGTGAGACCTGCTCCCACCCCTGGGTCCCCAGGCCCCGCTGTCCTTCCTACTGGGGACGCAGCCCGCAGGGAGATGCTGAGCGAGGCACCCTCCCCTCTCGGAGTCTGGCCCGGGGGCACTTCCTGCTGTGTCCCCCTTGCTGTGGCTGTGTCCCCAGCCGGGGCCGCCCCTCATGCGCTCTGACAAAAGCGGGAGCCGTGTCACCGGTCAGGCGTGCCTACAGCGCAGGCGGTGGTGCCGGGGCAGAGCAGGCCAACCCGCGCCCCGAGACCCCCTCGTGCAAGGAGCCCCTCCCGCCCTTCCGGAACAAGGAGGCCCCAGAGAGTCGCCCGGTGGCCAAGCTCTGGGGCCCCGTGCCGCCCCGAGTGCTGGGCATTTGGAGGCAGGGAAAGCTGGACCGACTCTGGCCCCTAAGAGCTCCCAGTGCTGGGCACACGGGTGGCCTCCGTCTCTATCCGTGTGGCCAGCGCCCCTCGGGCCAGTACCAAGGCAGCTGGTGACCCCAGCCGGCAGGGCAGGGCCGGGTCTGAGTGGCTTCACACCGCTTCTCGGCGGGTGCTCGCGGATGGGCAGAAAATGGAGGGAGAGAGACCCGCATGCGTTGTTCCCACACCCCGAGCCTCTGCCCAGACCTCCTTTCCTGCGCCGTTCACTCCTTTCCTTTTCAGGTTCCTACCCAGCCCGGAGGCCACCCGCCACTGCCCTTCCACGCACGGGGACCAGGTGCAGAGCCCTTCCCTGGGACGCCGTCCTATCCACACAGCCTTCTGCCCCGTCCCCTCCTGGAAGGAGAGCGCCCCGCTGCAGCACCTGCTCCGGCTCGACTGCGGGGCCACCCAGTGACCAAGCTCGGCACGCCCTGCCCCTTCAGCTGCCTGGCTGGGCCGGCTCCCCTCTGCAGCCGGAGGGCCAGGCTGAGGGCGGGGTGCCGCAGCAGACGGTGCCATGGGGCCCAGACCACGGTTCTGGGGGAGCCTCTTCGTCCCACGTGGGCTGGGTAGGGCCACTGGGCCTCTTGCGTGGGAGGCCTGGCCAGACTCAGCTTGCGATGGCCGTACTCAGTGCCAGGCCCGGCGGGGCTTGGGGCGCAGCTGCACACTAGACTTCCGCGCCAGAACGCATGCGTCTCAGGCTGCTCGGGCTGGGCAACAGAACTTGGCCACCTCGGGCCAGGAGGACTTGCCCTGTTTCTCTGACATCAGCGGGGCAGGGCAACCCCTGCGCGTGGCCATTCTGGCTCCCACCGCCCACCTCCGGGTGCCAGATGTCTCTGAGGGCTGAGGCGGCCCAGCCAGTGTGCAGAGCGCGGTCGGGGCAGCGGGTCACAGCCCTCCTGACGCTTGGGCCCCAGGATGCTGCGCCTCCTGTGTGGTCTTGCTTGGAAGGCCATGCTCTGGGCCAAGGGGTCCTGGCCAAATGCCTCGATTTTTCAGGACAGTGCCCAGCAGCTCCCCAGGGCCGAAGGGCTGCTCCCCCGTGCCGCTTCTGGGAAGGGCAGGTGTACCCCCCGAGTAAGAGACCAGGCTGCTCCCGAGTTTCTCTGCTCCCAAACCCGAAGTTCCTGAACACCGAGAGGAATCTTTTGGTAAGAGATTTTACTAGAGTCTGTTTGAGAGGGAAAGACCCCCCTTCTGGGGGGAGGAGGAGGCAGGGACCGGCAGGGTGGGGAGACCTCCCTGGGGGGCTGCCTCCCCCCGGCGTGACAGAGAGAAGGCACCACGTCAGCGGGACCGGGGAGGGCCCTGACTTCCATCGGGCAGGCCGCCCGTCCCGGGACTCCTGGGCGCCCCTGGAGTGCGAGTTCGGAGCAGGGCTGTGGGCCGCGCGGTTCCCCCGCACACCGACCCGCACCCACTGCTGGAAACCTCCCATAAGGACCGCACGTACGGGCACAGATCTTAGCCAGATGACCAAAGCCCAGGACCCACATGCAGGTCCAGGCACAGAATGCACTGCTGGGGTCCCCCAAGACCCTCCTGTCCCTCCACTGCCAAGGTGAGTGCCCTGGGGAGCCCTCCCGAGCCACCAGACTCCAAGGAGGCAGGAGACACTCAGGTTTTGAGTTTGGTAACTGGGCTTCCCAGCGGCCCTGCCTCCTCCCGTCTCCCCGCACTGGGCACTTCCATGCTGTCTGGAAGCCTGATGGTCTCAGGAGTCCCCCCAACCCCACACGGGGGACAGGGCTCCTAGATGCCAGGCTGCACGGCCAGAGGTGGGGGGGGGAGCGGCTGGAGGTCCCTCGGGGGCAGGAGTGGAGGGCAGAGAGGGAGCGGTCTGGACGCACTAGAGATCCCCCCCACCTGCCTCCTGCCCTGCCCCCACAGGCGCGGGGGGGCCCCAGGTGTGTGTCCCCTGCCCAGGTGGGCTGGATCAGCAGGTGAGGCTGTGCCCCACCCCCCAGCTTCCCAGAAGCCAGCCTGGAGGAGGAGCCTGCGTGGATGGACTCCGAGGTTTCTGTTTCTCCGGCAACATCGGGGCGGGTCTCCCAGGCTCCTCCCCCACCTCCCGGCACCTGGAGGCACAGGTGTCCGTGTCCTGTCGTGTCTGCTCCACTGGCAGGCGTTCCGTGGGCCTTCGAGCCACGGCCGCTGCCCTGCGCCCTCCCCGCAGACAGCTGGTGAGTACCCTGGCGGGGGGCCCTACCTGAGCCCCGCCTGGCCTGCCCCAGTGTCTTGGGAGAGGGTGTGGGGGGCACGGGCAGGTTGGGAAGGGGCTTAGCCTTTCCTTCTTGCACGGAGGTGGCTGAGAGCAGGTCAACATCCTTCTCTGTCCTGCCTTCCTGGGGAGGGGCCTCCCTGTCTGGGGCTCCCTCTGAGGCAAAGCCAGGCTGGCCCTGGGAGTGCGATGCCCTGAGCCCTACCCAGGGGGCTGCCTGCCTCTGGGCTCCGTGCTGCTGTGAGGCCAGCACTAGACTCCCCTGATGACCTGTGCCTCGGTTTCCCCATGTGTACAAGGGGGTGCATACATTCCCGGCCCCCGCTTGGGGCTGATGGGTGGTTCTGCTTTGGGTCCCCCAGCAAGGCCATCATCTGACGAGGAGGCCAGCCCAGCCTGGGTCCTGTCTAGCTAACTCCCCGGACACAGGGCCCATCGGGCCCTCCTGCCCTGCTGGAAGGCTCCCGGCCGGCAGTGTGAGCTGCGGGTTGAGGCGGAGGTAGGAGACCCACGGGCCCCGGCTGGCTGGCTGAGCCGTCTGAAGGTGGTTTGGGCCCCGGGGTGTGTCTGCGTCCACAGGCTCCGTCTGAGAGTCCCCAGGTGCCGGCCTGCTCCAGTCTGGAGGACGCAGGATCCAGGGCAGGTCTCTGCTCTGTGTTGTGTGACTGTGGGCAAGGTGACAACGCCTTCCTCACCGGCTCGGGGTGGAGCCCCGGGTCGCCTGGGGAACGCACCGGGCGCGGGGCCCGGCCCCTGGCAGGATACCCCAAGCAGTCTCCGCAAGTGCCCCAGCAGCCTGAGGAGGGCATGTGGGGCAGGGGGACGAGGACAGGGGCAGGGCCTGGGGGCGGGCGGAGCCCCCTGCTGACTCTCTGTGGGCCTGGCCGTGAGTCCCTCTTGGCAGGAGTGGACGGCGGCTCCGGGGTCCCCTGGGCCGCAGGTTCCATGGACGGCGGCGTCACGGGTCTTGGTTGTGTGGCCCGCTCTGCCCGCCGACCCGAACCCTTGAGGCTGGCCAGGGCGTTTATCTCTGCCGCACCCCACCCACCGGGGCTTCCATCTGTCGTCCCCGACGGTGCCCTCCTCCAACGGCCAACTGCCTTCCCCAGGTCGCTGGTTGTGGCACCGCCTCCCCGCCCACGCATCTGCCGCCCTGGGGGCCCAACCAGCTGCGAGGAGTCCCTCAGCCTCTGTGCCCGGCCGGCGGAGGCGCGACCGGCGGAGACGCTGTGGCCGTTGGGGCAAAGTGGGTGGCGGGGGGGGGACAACGGCCCTGGCCAGACTCCCGCACGAAGCCTGTGCCAGCCGGGCCAGCCCGCCCTGTCTGCCCCGCTCTGCAGACCCGGGCGGTGTGCGTGTGTGTGCGTGTGTGTGCCTGCGTGTGCATCTGTGTTCGGTGTGTCCCGGAGGGGAGTGTGTGCTTTTGTGCAAGAGGGCCCAGTAGGATAGACCATTTGTTGCCGTGCGTCTCCCCAGACACCACCAGAGCTTGGGTCAGCCTCCTACTGCTTCCTTTCGGCCCTCGAAGCCCCGCCCCCCCCAGCCCGCCTGGCTGCTGCTGCTGGGGGGAGGGGGGCTTGCCGGCCGGGCGTGTGGCAGCTGGAGGCTCCAGTCTGGGTACAGGGCCAGTCTGGGCGTGTTTGCCGCAGGGACCGCTGAGTGCCCGGGGCTCGGTCTGAGCAGGTGGCTGTAGGGGTCACAGCCACGTCCATGCCCGTGCCAGCCACGGTGGCTGGCAAGATCTCTGTGGCCTCAAACCCTGGGGCCCAGGGGCTGTGGGCGTGGTGGGTCCCCGTCTCCTTCACGCTCCGCTGACCCGTTCTCCAAGCCTGCTCAGTCAGCCTGGGGCTTGCTGCCCTGGGGACGAGCGGGTGAGAAGCCACATCCAGCCCCTGGAGGACAGCCCCACCCCACCCCACCCCTCCAGCCTGCCTGGGAGCAGCCCCGCAGGGGCCTGGGCCAGGTGCTGTCGGTGGCCCCCCGATCCCGGGACAAAGGGCAGGAGCCCTGGCGAGTTGCCGCTTTCTGGCGGCACTTTGCAGATACCGCACGGGATGGGCCAGTGGTGGGGACCTGGGCTGGCCATCCAGGCGCCGGGGTGGGCTGGGGAGGGCAGAGGTGTGTGGGCTTTCTTTCCTCAGTCTGTCCCCCCAGGCTGCCCCCCCAGGTGAGCACTGTGACTCTGACCCTCCCTTTACTAATGAATGAACCACCTGCCTGAGGTCAGCGGCGAGCCTCTGGGACATTGAGGGGCTGGGCAGGGTGTGCGGACGCTTGGCTTGCTCTCCACAGTAGGCCTCAGGCCAAGAAGCCCGCCCTTGTGGCCCTCCCCACCCCCCCACTTCCGACTCTGCAGCGACCTTGGGCTGCAGGACCATTCAGGGAGATAAAGTCACACACGACCCTGCCATGTTGGGGCTCTTGCCGGGAGTTGTCCCTGTCCCCCAGGGTCCCCAGTCCCCGCGGGGGGCAAAGGAGTGGGCACCAGGACACAGTGGGTCTGACATCGGTGGGTTCTGCACCAGGGAGGAGGCAGGGAGGAGTCAGGATGGGGTCAGGATGGGGTCAGGATGGGGGTGCCTGTCGCAGCCAGGGGACCCTCCCGCTGGGCCTACCTCTCTGCTCAGGGCTGATGGAGACGTGGGGGCCCAGCCCGTGTACGGGTGCCCCCATCCCAGGCTGCGGCTGCTGGTGCCCACACCGCGGCTGGTGGCCCTGGCCGTGGCCCGGCTCACAGAGCTGCTGTTTCCCCAGCAGGAGCCAGCCAGAGCACTGTGGCCGGGCGAGCCACCGCAGCCCAGCAGTGCCCGGAGGGTCCTGGCCAGGCAGAGGCCTCGGGGGCCGGTGCGTCGCCCAACGGGGAACTGGCCCAGAACGGGGGGCGGTAGGCGGAGCAGGGGGCGGGGCAGGTGCTCTGCGCTGGTCGCAGTTCAGGGGGTCGCTGCGGTGCCGGAGTCCTGTACACCGTCACACTCGTTCCTGGGTTCTCCTTTTACTGACTGGAGCGTGGCCACCGGCGGCTGAGCTTACAGCCCCACCGCTTCCCACAGAGGCCACTGCTCCGGACCCATGGTCCTCCTGCTCGTGGGAAACCGGGACCACCAGCTGGCCTCCAGAGACACGTGGACATTGGCTCTAGTCGCCACAGCTCAGGATGACCCTTTCCCACTGCCCTTGAGGGAACAGGGCTAGGAAATCAGGTGGACGCTGGAGAGGATGCCTCCCAGGACATTGCCGACGTAGGCGCCCCAGGGCCGGGCAGGGCCGTGGCCCCCCAGTGCAGACCCCGGGGGCCGCAGTGACCGCGGGGTCTGTCAGGAGAGCCGCAGGGACCACAGTGACCACGGGGTCCTTCAGTGGAGGCCGCGGAGGCCGCAGTGACCGCGGGGTCTGTCAGTGGAGGCCGCGGGGGGGTTCTGTCCAGCATGGGGAGACTCTCTGTGAATCAGCGGAGGCCGAGCTGTCTCTGGGAGTCTCCTCGGTTGTCCGGCCTCTAAGGGTGGTATAGGGGACACCGTGGTCACCCCCGGGTGATGTCCCCTGAGCTTGCCAGTCCCCGTGTAGCAAAAGCTGTCTGCAGGCCCCGTGTATCCCCAACAGGTCGCAGGAACCTGCGTGGGCCACGCGGCTCTCCTGGAAGGGCCTACTTTCCCATACCCCCGGGGCAGCCCTCTCTGTCGACACGAGCGCCTCGCAAACATCGTGAAGAACCGTGGGGGGGGCGCTTGGCATTTTGGCCTCACCGGGCGATGTCCCCCGTGGAACAGGCCAGCCAGGGCAGGGCAGACTCTTGGCCGGGCGGACGGGGCAGAGGGGGATGGTGGTCTCGCGGCCATCGGCAGGGGGACCATGTCGTCAGTCTAGGCTACCAGGTGTGGTCAAGGGCCCTGGGGCCAAAGGCTGGGTCTGGGGTCTGAGGCGCTTTTCTCCCCTTGTCCCAGCTGTAGGAGAAGCTGGTTTTGGAGTAGAAGGGACAGCCCCTCACATTCCAGGCAGGGCCTGTCCCGGGGGCGGCCTCTTTCTTCTGCTGGTGGCTGAACATGGGGCCATGTCCTCTGTGAACAGGGTCCCGCTGGGCTCAGAGCCCTGCCCTTTGTCCTGTCCTGGGGGCAACCGTCCCCAGGCATCCCTGCCTCCCCAGGACAGGCTCTTAGAATAAGCGTCAAGGAGGCTCTCCATTCTGCCTGGAATTAGGTCTTCTGCGGCAGACCCCTTTCTCTGGGCATCCTGAAAGTGAAGCGTTCGTGGCCGGCTCAGCCGTCCCGCTGCTCATGGACGCGGGCCGCCCTGCTTCGTGCCCTCCTGCTGGCGTGAACTCACCAGAAGCTCACAATACCCAGAGGCAGGCGGGGTGGGGTGTCTGGTCACCCAAGGTTACTCAGCCGGCTGCGGGCAGAGCGGGGATTTGAAGCAGCTCTCTGCCTTGGGGGCCATGCCAAGCTCAGAGCCAGCCGACAACAGCGTCCACGTCTTCCCCACCACACCGCCCTGCCAGGGTCGGCGAGAAGGCAACGGGACGCCCACTTCAGGTGGACCCGCCTGGGGTGCTCCCTAGGAGGGCAGGGCCAAGGATGCAGGCCTGGGGCTCCGGGGGCTCAGACCTCTTCAGCTAGCATGTCTGTGGGCCAAAGGATGCCCTGAGCGTGTGCCAGGGAGAGCTGAGAAGCCAGGGAGAGTTGAGAAGCCAGGGCCCACTCGCCCTGACCAGCCCTGAGGAGCCGAAGGCAGCGGCCTGGGCGGTGGTTCCCAGCGGGCTTCGGGCTGGAGGACTGAGACTCTTGTCCAGCCACTGGGGCCGTGTCCTGGGCTGGCTCCCTGGGGCCCCCAGGCTGACATTGCCCCGAACTGAGCTTGAGCCTGGGGTCAAGCCCCACCTCTGCCCCCAGCCCGGCACTGTGGCTGCCCCCGCCCCCCTCTACCTGAGCCCGCCCCCCAGTCCTGGCCGGTCCACTTGCCACACACACAGCTACGGACTCCTGTGCCCTGGGAGGATAGGGGAGGGCCTGCTCACGGCCCCAGCAGGAGTCGAAGGCCTTGCTGTCGCTGAGTGACATGGGGTAATTATGCTGTCACAGGCCACCCAGAATTCTCTCCCCACCGTTGAGGGACAGCTGGTTAGGAAGGCTCCCCCAGGCCATCACCAGCCTGGGGCCCGGCAGCCCGTCATGCCCACCCAGTTTCCACGACTCTCCTGAGGGTTTCCATCGTGGGCCAGGGGACTGGGGTAGGCCAGCCATCTAGCCCGCAGTGGCCACCCCGTCCTGAGCAGGGATGGACACCGGGCTGCAGGCCAGCGGGCGGCCCTGGGAAAGCACCAGCTGACCCCAGGCACGTGGCGACTGGAAGCTCACTGGGCTCTGCCCTTGACCTGGCCCGGTGGCCATGTCGACCTTGGTCATGGGGGTGCTGCCTGCCGGCCTAGGAGAAGGGAAGGGATCCAGCCCCACCCCAAAGATAACCGGAGAGGCTGCCCCCTGTCACTCTGGCTCCTCGGGACCCCGGGCCGCCCCACCACCTGAAGGGCCAGAGCCAAGCCAGGTAGTGTTTGTGCCGATGAGGCGGGGGCCCTGTGAGGGACGGCCTCCTTGCCCAGGAGGGTGGCCGGGTCATCATGAGGCTGGAGGACTCGGGGGGCCCGCGTGCCCCTGCTGCACACCTTTACTGGACCCTCGGTCTCCCCGTCTGTGGATTGCGTTGATGTCTGTGCCTGCCCCCAAGCTCGAGGTGGCAGTCGGAGAGAAGGCCATGGCATGTCCTGCCTGGGGCGTTTTTTCGGCCCCGACTCTCTCGGCCGTGGGCCCGCTGAGATGGGAGAGCGAGGAAGCAGGGCGGGGGCTGGAGGGCCGCGCGGTCTGAGACGCCCCTCTGCTCGGCACGGCCGGGTCCCCACGCCTGACTCGTGCTCTGCTTCTCTGTCCCCAGGGAATCTGGGCTCTGTCCCCCTGAGGCGGAGGATGAGACCATGGCTGCCCTGAGGTGGCCCGGGCCCTCCCGGCAGCCAGGTGACCTGCGGGGAGCTCCCCACATGGCCTGGTCTGACAACGTCGAGCAGCCAGGCCCCCGGGGGAAGGCCCGCAGCCAACCGGTATGGTCAGAAGGCGAGGAGACCAAGGACGGGGACAGCTCGGTGTCATCAGGCCGCCTCTCCGGCTCCTCTGGGGGCCATGAGCCCTGCACGTGTCCCCCCGGGCCCTGGAAGGAGAGGCCCCCCCAGGTGCGGGGGCCCCGGCGGCAGCCTCGAGAGAGCAGCCCACGGCTGGAGCTGCTGAGGGATGGGATCCGGGCCCAGGCACAGTGGCAGGCCAGCTGCGCCTCCCTGGGCCCCTCTGCCCCGTCCAGCGCCTCGCGCCTCTGCAGAGCCTCCAAGCCGGACGCCCGGAGGAAGGCGGGGAGGCCGAAGAAGGCCCCTCCGGCCCCGTGGGAGACCGTCGGGCCCGGGACTTCCGCCACAGGTGATGCTCGGAGGCGGCTGCCCGGCTGCTACCAGGGGCCTCGCCCTGCAGGGACTGCACGGAACCCGCCCTCACGGTGTTCCTCTCTCTCCTCGCCAGGCTTAGGCGCCCTGAGGGTGGCTCCGTGCCGAGTGGAAGACAAGACGATCCCCGGCCCGGGGCGCGAGCCCTCCGGGGTCCCTCGGCGCCGGGCCTCAGGTGAGGGGCTGCACGGCTGGCCATCCTGGCAGCCCCCGTCCCGGGCCCTCTGGCGGCGGTCGGGGCGGACGGATCCGGACCCTGCGGTTCCCTCGGTCTACGCCGCCGGCTCTAGTGTGACCCCGCTCAGACCACACTCAAGAGGCCCCCGCCAGAGAAGGGCCAGGCCCAGATCTGGACCGAGCCTGCCGTTTTCTGGAACGTGGCTTCCCAACCTCTGCCTCCCCCCTCAGGGCGGGAAGGCGGGCAGGCCCTGCGAGGCAGCCCAGGTGCAAAGGGCAGGGGATCCCTGTACAGAATGGGTGACGTCTTTCCCACGTAGTCACATACCAGCCACAGGGCTGGGCTGAGCCCTCCCCTGGGCCTGGGAGGTGCTGAGTGCTCGGTCGTGGGCAGGCAGGCTTCATACAGGTGGGAAGGGGCCAGGGGCCAAGGGAAGGTTTGGGCTCACTCCTTCACTCAACAGATAGGAGGGGTGAGGTTGGAGAGGCAGACAGGAGCCACGCTTGGAGGCCAGAGGGAGGTACACTTGAAGAGGCTGGAATGTACTTAGATGTCCCCGCCGGACGTCTACGCTGTCGGATGCTGGCTGGGTCCAAGGGTCCTGCCAGTCTGAGCCAAGGGGACAGCACCCAGGTCTGGCCCAGCCACGGGCTGCAGCCGCTCCCCATGCCGGGCGCCCAGGCCGGCTGGGGCGCACATCCCTCAGCCCACCTTCTCCTCCCCTGCCCACGGGACCACAAGGGCCTCAGCTGCCCAAGCACCCCACCCCCCAGAGGCCACTGGGACTGCTCAGCCCAGGTCCGGACTGGCCACAGGACTTGGGGACTCAGCATCTAGTGTCATCGGTCACCACCCTTGACCGTCATGTCTCTTCCTCTTTTAGAACCCTCTGGAAGCAGGCGTAGGCCAGGGCTTAGGTCTTTTCTTTTTTCTTTTGAAATTATGCTAAGATACACATAACAAGATTTACCCTCTTCACCACTCTTCAGCGCGCAGTCCGGGGACGACAGCGCGTTCTCACTGTTGTGCACTGTCCCCCTGTCCGTCCCCAGGACGTGGTCCTCTGCCCAGACCGGGCTCTGTCCCGTCACACGCAGACCTGTCCCCTGCCCCCTGCCACAGCCCCCTGTCTGTGGGTCTGACTCCTCTAGGGCCCTGCGTCGCTGGCCCTACAGAATCAGGGCTTTGTGTGTGGGCTGGGCTGCCGGAGGCCCCTCCTGCCAGCAGGTTCTGGGTGAGGACGGAGGAGCCGGCCCAGGCCTGGGGGGTCCTTTGGGCAGCCTCTTCCCAAGCGCCGCTGGCCCCGCTCACACAGCACTGGCCGACGGGCTTCCTCGTGCCCCCACAGAGGCAGCCGTGCCCCAGCCACGGACAAAGACACTGAGGCCGAGCGGCACGGGGAAAGTGACCACACCGGCCCTCCGGAAGCTGGTCCCCTCCTTCCAGGCTCTGTGTCACGGGACGTGGACTACCTCTGCTTCCGGGGGGTCTCCATGTCCCCTCTGATCCAGCCGGGTGGACCCCACCATGCACAGCCCCTGTGGCCCTCGTTCTCACCCCCCTGCCCCTGCTGAGCCCCTGTCCGGCCTGGCTGGCTGCCGCTCCGGGACAACCCGCTGAGTCAGCATAAAGGCTGGAGGTCAGCCTGAGGTGGGCAGGGGAGACCCAGCTGGGAGGCCACTCCGTCGTCCTCTCGGCCCAGGCATGCTGGAATTCGTGACCTGTCGGGGCCCTGAGGGAGGGTATGGAGGGCCCAGGCCTGGTTGGGGGTCTCTCCCAGGGTGACCCCATGCAGACCACTGAGAGGAGCGGGCAGTCAAGCGTATCCCTCTGGTCCTGCTCTCGGCCGCCGGCTCTGGCCCAGGTCCAGGGAGCCGGCTGCGCAGGCACAGAAGCAGGGCGGCCTCTGTGAATGTGTCTGCTCACCTTCCCTCCCTCTCTCCTCCCCCTGAAGTTCCACGGGAGAAAGCCAAAAGGCCAAGTAGTTCTTGCAAGAGGGAGAAGACCCCCAGATCGCCCATCCCCCGGAGAGCCGCCAAAAACCAAGGTAAGATCCGTGCGGCCTGGGGGTGAAAGCCCGTGACCCCGCTCACCGGGTGGGCACACGGCGTTCCCGTACATGGATTCTGGGGCCGAGACATTTGGCCGCCAGCAGAGGCCCGGGCTGCTGTGGGATCGGCAGGGGCTGGGCTTGGCGGGGTGGTCTTCAGGGCATGGGGGAGGGGCAGTCCTGGTGTCCGCATCTCGGGGAACCGCAGACCCTGGCCGTCACCGCGGTGCTGGGGTGCTCCCCACGCAAGGGCCACCCCCGGGGATGGAGTGAAAGCGAGCAGCGGGCTGTCCTTGCAACGCCCCCAGACCGAGGAGGTGAGGAGGTGTCCAGGCACACAGAGCCGCTCACTCCCGTGCTTCACGCACACGGAGAGCCCTATCCCGCACACGCGCGTGGGAGTGGGCGGCTGCGAGGTGTGCGGGCGACGAGGTGTTGGCTCTGCGTCCGCAGCATCCCCGGGAGCCGTCGTGCCGCGGCCTTCAGCAGCGGGCACCCCGGTGGAGGGAGTGCTTTCCCTCTCCGCCTGGTCTGGGTTTGACTCCGGGCATCGAGCCCAGAACACCCGCTTTCACCTGCGCCCTTGGTGGCAGGAAAGACCTGGCATCATGTCCATGGTCTCTGGGCCCTCTGGGGACTTGAAGCAGGGGTGTGCGTTGGCCGACCACGTCCCAGGAGAGTCACAGCGAGGACGGTGACGGGCTTGACGGGCTTGACGGGCTTGACGGTGACGGGCTTCTCCTTCAGGCGTCTCTCCCCTGGGGCCGGGCTGGGGTGGTGGGGTGGTGGCGTCTAGGGACCCAGCAGTCCAGCCTGGGTAGGCTTGGGGCCGTGCCCTCGGACCAGACCAGGCAGTCCCCAGGAGGGCCCTGTGTGGCGTGTGCGGAAGGAGAAAGGCAGTGTCCCTCTGGGCGGTCAGCGCAGAGTGGCCGCCCTCCCTGGACAGCTGCTGGGTGACCCTCACAGCCCTCCTCCAAGGCAGGTGGGCTCCCATTCTGTCGATGGGGACACTGAGGCTCCCAGAGGCCCACGCGGGCGAGCCAGCTCCAGGCCTGTGCCCCTCACCCGAGAGAGCCGGGCGGTGAGCGCTCTGCCCGTGCCCTGCACCCGTCTCTCTGCTGCGCGCCCTCAGACCCGCACCTCTGCTAGGGGCAGTGCTGGCTCCGGCGGGACGCGTGACCTCCTTCCTCCTCTACGCTAGCTTCTGGGGCCCTCGAGGGAGGCAGGCGGCCACCGGCCGATGGGACAGACACGTTTATTCAGCGGGGCAGGAGGCAACAGGAGAGGAGGGCAAACTCCCCCTCGAACCTGACAGGGAAGGACGCTGGGAGCCATGCAGAAGGTTCTAGAGGGTTCTAGAAGGTTCTAGAAGACCCACTGAAAAGGCACAAGATATCACAGTTTTCTGCATCGTTGTCTCCTCCTGCCCCTCAGCTTTGTGGTTTGCTTTATTTTAACGGTCTGCTTGACAAATGACCTGCTTTCTGCCTGACACGGGGTCAGAGGGCGTGCCACGGCTGCATCCATCATCGTAACCACGTGTCACCCTGACGGACTGGACCATTAGTTGCTGTCAGTGACCAAGTCACAGCTGGGCTAAGGAGGGATGAGCTTGGGGTCAGAGGTCGGAGCCACAGGACTCGGGAATTGGATGAATTAGGAATTTGCTGTAGTTAACAAAAAATTAAATCACAATACTTATAAAATATTCATCCATCCGGGCCGAAGGAAAATGAAGCCCAATATTTAATTTCAGATTATAGCCCCTCACTTTGCATTTTTTATCATAGATTAGGTCGGCCCTGGAACTCTGACAGGGCACCTGGGGACTTCATCCATTTCCACAGATTAAAAATCCTCTTGTAAAAAAATTAATTGCCATTAAACTGCTCGGCAGAAGAAAAAATGTGCCCATCAGGACCCATTTATCGACCCAGACCCTTCTGGCGGGCTAATGGGGGGTGAGCGGCCAGGGATGGAGGTTCCTGGGAGGGGCCTGGCCAGCAGGCAGCCCCGTTGCCCAGTGCGGGGGTCCCTGCGTGGTGACCCCACGGAGGGAGCCTTGGTGGTGATTTTGCGCAGTTCAGCAGCGCTGGGGGCCAGGGCGCAGGAGACTTGCTGGGGAGCCCCACCCCACTGGTCCCTTCCACAACCCCGACTCGCCGTGCCCGGCCAGCCCCTGCGGTAAGAGTGACCACTTTCCCGCTTGTGGTCGCAGACAGGGAAACCAAGTGAAGTCATTCACCCCAAGGCCCATCGCCTGTCCTGGGCAGAGCTGGAGTGGACCTTGCTCTTACCTGCGGGTGTCCCAGGGGTCTGTGTGGGAGCATGTGGCCTCAGGGGCCCTCCCTGGAGGGGTGTGGCCTTGGGGGCAGGTCCTGGAGGGACGTGGCCTTACAAAGGGCAAGACTGCAAGTTGGTGTAGCCTTGGGTCTTGCCCTGGAGGCCTGGGCTTCGGGGTGTGGCCAAGGTCCGCCCTTCCAGGCGTGGCCTATGAAGGGCGTGGCTTGATGTGGCCCCTGCCGCTTTTGGGGGCCTGCGGCTCCAGGCCTGTGATTATCTCCGGGTCTAGGTGGTGGGGGAGGGATCCTGTTGGTTGCCTGCCTCGGGGGTCAGTCTCTGCATGGTCTCGCTCTAAGGCACCCTTCCTTGGCAAAAATGCCCCCCTTCGTGGGAGGCAGGACAGGTCTTGGCCTGGGAGGTCTAGCTTCCTGTCCAGGGCTGGCTCTGGGGGAGATGCAGTGTGTGCGTGTGCGAGCATGTCTCTGTGTGAGTGTGAACACGTGTGTGCATACCGGGGGTGGCTAAGGCTCGGCCGCTGCTCCGGCCTCTGCCAGCAGCCTGGTCTAATGCTGGGGGCTGACGCCGGCAGTGGGGTGTGAGGTGGGATTATGAAGTAAGGCTTTCCTCAGTGATGTTTCTTATGTGACGGCATTTGCTGCGGAAAGCTCATTCATGCTTCAGAGGTGGGGGGCGTCTGGGTCCCTGCTCCCTGGGACCCCTCGTCCCATGGCGGGGACAGGCTCGTAGGTGGAGCCTCACGGCAAAGACCGCGCGGGGTCCGATCAGGGCCGAGGTCAGCCGTAGCACAGACGCGCGCTCGCGCCGCCTCCCGACTCCGGCCCTTGCTGGGATGGGCCGGCGTTGACCCTGGATGTGCAGGGCACCTGGGCCCATGGCCTTGGTTTTACTTGGCTTTACAGGCAAAGCCAAGGGGAGCAGGTTTTATTATCCCACTGACCGAGTGTCAAAGAAGTCAGGTCACCATCCAGAGTCATCCTGGGACTCGGCCGGGCCTCTTGCTGGCCAGTGGCTGAGGCTCAGCCCAGCTCCTCTGAGAGTGTGACCTGTCTCGGGGGGCTGCCCGGGGCGGAAGACCTCCTCGCGTGGGCCGCCGTCGGAAGGCCCCAGCCACTCCGCTGTGTGTACGTTTTCTCTGTTTAAGATTCTGAGTTGGTTGGTGTTTACGCCTGGAGGAAAGGACCAGCCCTGGTGAGGGCCCTCCTCGGGCCCGCTCCTGCCCTCCCCAGGCTCCGGAGCAAGGCTCCCTCCAGAGACCAGTCCCCCACCGCGGACTTAGGTAGCTGGTACCTCTCCGCCCGGGCCCCTGCCTGCTCTGCTGGGACGTCTGGAGGGAGGGCTGGGAGCAGGGAGGAGGTGTCCTCAGGTGCCGCGGCCCGTCAAGCGCCCTGCCAACCCACCACCAGGACCTGGAGAAATCTTTTTTTTTTTTTTTTTTTTTTAAAGATTTTATTTATTTATTCGACAGAGAGAGATCACAGGTAGGCAGAGAGGCAGGCAGAGAGAGAGAGAGGGAAGCAGGCTCCCTGTTGAGCAGAGAGCCCGATGCGGGACTCAATCCCAGGACCCTGAGATCATGACCTGAGCCGAAGGCAGCGGCTTAACCCACTGAGCCACCCAGGCGCTCTGGAGAAATCTTTATACTTAAAAGCCAAGGAAAGGCTCCCAGGAGGCAGGCCCCGGCCGTCTAGTGCTTCCCACCATAGGGAGTGCGGGATAAGAGCGTCAGTGTTTCCTCTAGCAAACACATCAACCCCCACTCATGCTGTTTTCGCCGAGTCTAGAGTGGGTGTCTCTGTGCCGGGTGCTGGGCAGAGCTTCGAGTCGCCCACATGCAGCACCCGAGCCCATGATGCGTGTGAGGGCCTGGGGCGAGCTCCCTGGGAGCAGGGCAGAGAGGGCCTGGGCGGGGAGCTCGCTCTGCTCCTTCTGGGGCCCCACAGCTCCGGACAACTGTGACCACCTGTCTTTGCAGGAGATAGCAGGAAAGTCGGAGCAGCTGAGAGCTCCCCTGTCTGCCCCCGGATGCCCAGCCCAGCCTCTGTCCACCATGACCTGCCACTGTCTGCCAACACACCCCACCTGGCTTCCTGCGATCAGCCTGTGACCATCCAAAATGCTCTGACGATCCTCAGAGACCTCCGCCAGCAGATCCAGGCTGGGCTGCAGCTGGCCCGGCATCACCTCCCCAGCGGAGGGCTAGAGCTAGGACGGTCAGACCTGTGGCTGCGGGACCCGGCAGGGAGGAGGCCGTGGGGCCCCTGGAGCACCCCAGATGTGCGGGGCTCCTTCTCGAAGAGTCCTCAAGCAGGGACGAAAGGGAGGCGCTCCTCCCTGGACAGTGCCGGCAGCTTCCCCACTGAGCATCACTGGAACACGCTGGCTATGCGGGAGTCCGATCCCCAGCCGGCTGGAGCGGCCCAAGGATGGAACCCCTCCTTCCAGAGGCCCGGGAGCCTCCCTGAGAAGCTGACCTCCTTGCCTCAACGGCCCTGGAGCGCCTTGGCCGGGCAGGCCTCCAGGACCCAGCTGGCTGGAGCGGCCCAAGGACGGAACCCCTCCTTCCAGAGGCCAGGGGGCCCCCCCGAGAAGCTGACCTCCTTGCCTCAACGGCCCTGGAGCGCCTTGGCCGGGCAGGCCTCCAGGACCCAGCAGGCTGGAGTGGCCCAAGGACGGAACCCCTCCTTCCAGAGGCCCGGGGGCCCCCCTGAGAGCCTGACCTCTTTGCCCCAAAAGCCCGGGAGCACCTCTGCCGGGCAGACCTCCAGGTCCCAGCGGACCTGGGCCACTTATGCAGACTGGGAGACCCGCACCCGGACACCCCGGAGCCCTTGTGGCCCGTGGTCCAGGAGCGCCTCCTTCCCGCAGGGCACCAGCACCCTGTGCACGGCCAGAGCCTCGCGCCCGCCGCCCTCGAGGGTGGAGCACAGCTGGCTGAGGCCCGCGGGGGGTGCCCCTGGGAGGGAGGAGGAGGGGCGGGTGCCGCCGCCCTGCCCGAAGCCCCGGGGGGCCCTGGGCCACCCCTACAGTGCTGAGGCGCTGCGGGAGTTCATGCGCCAGAAGACGCAGGCCCGGCGGCGGCAGGCCTTGGAGGAGAAGGCCTCGGCCGTGCGCGCCCTAGAGCTGAGGAACCAGCGGCTGCAGGACGTGTACAGGAAGCAGCGGGAGGCCGTCCTCGGCAAGGCCGTCCCTATGGTCTCCCAGACGACCCCCGGCATTGTGACCTTCTTCCCACACTGTGCGCAGTCCAGGGTAGGTGCTGGGGGCGGTGAGGGTGCGGGGCTGGCCGGCTCGGCCTCCGAGCTCCCCGCAGACCCGAGGCACCTCCCCAGGCCATGTAGGGGAGGGACCCTCTGCCTCTGCCTCTGCCCCCGCCATAGGGTCCAGCCTGAGCCCCTCCAGAGGTCAGGGTTCATTGTGGGGCTGAGACACAGGGCCTCGGATTCTTCCAGCCTGGCCGGGGCTCTGACTGTTCTCCCTTCTGCTCTAGGGCCTGGAAGCTCCCGGGAGCCTGGGGTCACCTGTGCTGGAATGGAGCAAGGTGACCTCTGGCATGGTGCTGGGGGACCAGGAGGCCCCGGGCAGGTGGGTAGGTGGGCTGCCGTTGCTGGGTGGGGCTCCCTCTGCCCAGAGCCGGTGATCATGGGGCACACCGGATCTCACGGCCCATTCGCGGTGCACGAGGCAGGGGCATCGAGCCACCCCCCGGGTTGGGGGACCACGCCCTCTCCCTGCTCACAGAACATTTCAGCACCCCACCCAAAAGCCAACCGCATGCCCGACAGCCGCTGCCCCCGCAGCCTGGCTGCGTTCCGCCTCCGCGGACGCATCTGTGGGGACGGCTCCCAGGAATGGGGTCCC
This sequence comes from Meles meles, assembly GCF_922984935.1. Taxonomy (NCBI): domain Eukaryota; kingdom Metazoa; phylum Chordata; class Mammalia; order Carnivora; family Mustelidae; genus Meles; species Meles meles. Next base: position 1,374,058 of record NC_060076.1, read on the forward strand.
GCAGCGCCTGGTCCTTGGGGTCTGTCTGGCTTCTCCCTTGGAGCGCGTCTTCTGGGTTCACGCGTGGTGTAGCGCGCGGTGGGCCTTCGTCCCTTCTCTACGGCCACATGAGATTCCCCAGCGCGACCTGCCGCACACGGCGTGGCCGTAGGCCGGCTGGTGGGCATTTGGGCCGCCTCCCCCTTTTGGCGGCAGCAAATGAGTTGTTGGGATTCCGTTTTGTGTCATGTTGCGGACCTGGGAATGACATCGGCGGGCGCCTCTCGGGGGGAAGTCTGTGTTCCACTCCTGGGGAGCCAGCGGGGGGCTTTCCTCACCGGCTGCCCCCGCCCCCCAGCAGGGGGGTCCTGCTTCCTCTGCGTTCTGCCAGCCTCCTTTTCCGGTTTCTCCCTCCTGTTTTTGCTTTGTTTTCACTATGCTTTATTTTCTTAAGACTGTATTTGTTTGAGAGAGAGAGAGAGCAGGGGAGGGCGGGGGAGCAGGCTCCCGCTGAGCAGGGAGACGGACACAAGGCTCCATCCCAGGACCCCGGGATCATGATCTGAGCCGAAGGCAGACGCCCAACGAAGGAGCCCCAGGAGCCCGACTATTGTGTTTGCTGATGGAGCCTGGGCAGCTGCTCCGAAGGCCCCTCCCTGGGTGGCCTCTGGAGGGGTCAGGAGTCCGTCCCCCATGTTGCTCAGGGCACCCCTGCAGGGCCCAATCCACAGAGCTTCGTGGTTTTTACCTGTTTAAACTTGTCTGGCGAGTGCAGCTCAGTGAGCGCTCACAGGCTCCTGCCCCCGCACCCACGGGCAGCCCCGCCCTCTGCAGAAAGGCCAGCAGGGGGGCTCCTGGCCGCTCTGACCTGATGCCCCCGGGGTCCTCCCCGACAGGCAAGGCTGTGGATCCTTCGCCTTCCTCCTTGTGTTCTTTTTTCCCTCACATTTTAGAGAAATTGTAGGAAAACATATGTAACGTGCATTTACCGTCTTTACCGCTTTCACGTTCACAGTCTGGGGGCGTCGGCGCACTCACACTGCTGGGCACCGTCCCCGCCATCTGTCCGCAGGACGTGGTCGTCTGCCAGCACCGGACTCTGTCCCGTGAAACCCTGTTCCCAGCCCCCGGTGCCCCACTCCCCCTCCCTGCATCTGTGGTCCGACTCCTCCGGGGCCTCCTGGGAGCAGATCCTTCGGGGTCCGTCCCTCTGTGCCCCGTAGACCTCGCTGGGGACCGCGTCCTCCGCGTTCATCTGCAGTGTGGCTGGTGTCGGGATTCCTTCCTTTTTATGGAAAAGTGATGTTTTTGTTATTGTTGAGTTGTAGGTGTTCCTCATACATCTGGGCATTGACCTTATGAGATACGGGGTTTGTACTAACGCCCCCCTCCCGGGCGCCGCCGTCCGGGCTGCCGATTGTCCACGTGCACACGCTGTGCGTCCGAGACACTTTGCTTGATCTATTTCTTCCCTTGTCGCCCAGACTTTCAGTGTGAAACCCCAGAACTCGGTCCTTCTCAGGCCCTGTGCGGCCGGCTCTTGTCTAGAGACCCCGTAGCCACGCCTCCGGCCGCAGACAGTGACTGTCATCAGACGCGCTCCTTCCCAGACGCTGTGCCAGGCTCAGCCCTGCACGCCTGGGCTTCCGACACGCCACGCCTGACCCTCTCCACCCTCTCTCCCTGCAGCTTCTGCCTGTGTTTGAACAGAGCCCTGAACCGCTCTGAGACTCTCGAGATGGGCGGCCCCCGGGACGGCGGGAATGGTGCCCCCATGCTGACGTCATCCCGCTCCTCCCCGGGCCCCCTGAAGCTCCAGGACCTGACCACCCACCCCCCGCGCCCAGGCATGTGCATCTACCTGGACCCTGAGGAGAGCGAGTGCCTGGGCACCCCAGGACCCCTGCATTTCCGCTACAAGCAGGCCCGGCTGCAGGCGCTGGAGGCCATGGCCGATGTCCTGAAGCAGCGCATCGACATCCTCACGGCCAAGCTGCACAGGCCGGAGATCCCGGGTGCTCTCGGGGACCCGGTGCCAGACCCCAGCACCGTGCCTGCCGCCCCCGTCTGCTCGGGGGCCCTGGTGACCGACGGGAGCAGAGGGGGCCCCTGGGACTGGGCTGACCAGCCGGCCAGGACGCTGGTCTCTCCCACCTGCTTCCTGGACCACAGGCCGCTGCTGTGGAGCCCCGACTGGGAGAGACGGCAGAGCGTGAGCCCGAGAGGCCACCACTCCGGGGATCCCCAAGGTAGAGCCGCTGCCCTGACCACGAGCAGCCCCCAGCCCCACCAGGGGCCAAGGGGACCCCACTTCCTCCCTCCCCCTCATCTTCCTTTCCCTAAAAGGGGGATAAGGACGACGATACCACAGCAGATGTCCCGGCCACCCGAGGGGCCGCCGGGTCAGTCCTGGCAGAGCCTGGACATGTGCTGAGCTTTCCGTCAGCTACAGACCTTGTCAACACCTTGGCCCTGGCGGGAGGAGGGGGGAGGCCTGGCCCTGAGGCTTCTGTGCCTGTCACCTCCCTGCCCTGCCTCCCAAGAGGGGCGAGAAAGTGGACACAGCCCTCCAGGCTCCTCCTGCGCTGGGGGGTGGGTGCCCCCCCCCTCCCATCCCCGCCCCCAGCGGCTCCTTCCTGTCTGCCAGGGGCTGGTGTGCATCCCCCCAAAGGTTTCACTGAGGACGGGTGTTTGGAGCCCGATAACAGGCTGGCAAGAAACACGGCTTCCTTCCAGACACTCGGCCCCTTCATCAGGAGGTGAGCCTGCACGTCTCTCCCGCGGCCCCCACACCTCGAGCCTCTGGCAGGGCACCGTGGGGGCACAGGGGTGCACAGGGGTCTGGGTGCAGCCGGGCTGCTGGGGGAGGGACCCAGCTCCTGGCCCGACTATGAGAAGCCCCCACACCAAGGTCAGGCTCCCCTGGTTCTGGCCACATGGTGGCTCAGACTCCCCTCTGGCTGGGCTGTGGGCAGTGGGCTCCCAACCCCAGCCGGACACTGCCGGCCGCACCTTCCCGTGGCCCCGTGGCCCGTGTCTAAGTGCTCAGGACCGCCCACCCGCGGACCCTGCACCCTCCCGTGGTTCTCCCCAGCACAGCCTGAGCCTTCGGGGACCCCCAGCACAGCCTGAGCCTTCGGGGACCCCGCTGGTGGAACAGGACACTTGCTGCCAGCAGGGGGCAGCATTGGGCCGGGCGTCTGCTTCTCCGCCACCAGCACCCCAGACCCAGTGGAGAGGTCAGGGAGGGGAGGATCCCCAGAGGCTGCCCCGGGGCCTGAGCTCCAGGCCGACACCCCACATCTGCACGTCCCCCTGCTGCATGGCGGGCAGAGGGCCCAGCAGCTCACACCGCCAGGGGTTCCCACCCAGGGGCCCCCACACCCGGGCACTGCCTCCTCCCCGTCCCCCTGGCCCCGACCAGGCTGTGCAGGGTCGTGCCCTGGACGGTCCGGCAGCCTTCCCGTGCAGGGACTTGCGGGGCCCTCGGCGTGTCCATAAAAGCTGCCTGGCCTGTCCCTTGCCGCTCGCTGCTCGCAGCTCTGTGGCCTCTGGTCGCCTCCTCACTGCCTGGGTCCGAGGATGAAGGTCAAAGACTCCTTGTTCAGCTGCCCCAGGCTGGTGCCCCCAACTTCTCCAGACCCAGGGCCTGGCCCATCCTGCTGCCTCTCAGACCCGCTTCTGAGTTGGGGTGGGGCCACGCCCCACACCGTCCCTTCCCTGCTGGACCCAGGCGGCTCTGTCTGGCTGGGCACCCAGCCTGTCCGCAGCATGGCACGGGGAGGATGCCGGCCGCCGCTCCCCAAGGGCCCGTCCACCCCAGCGTCTCTGGAAGGAAGTGCGGGGGAGGGCGCGCCCCAGCTGTGTGCGTGCGGCCCCCCACAGGCCTCCCTGCACCTCGGGACCTTGCTGTCAGCACCCCGTGAGATGTGTTCCCATTCCCGCTTTACAGACAGCAACACTGAGGCCCAGAGAGACCCAGTGACATGGCCGGGATCCCACAGCTCATGGGAGGCTGGACCCCAGCGCCCAGGGTTCTGCCACTGCGCCCGTTCCCGAGGCTGGTGCGCTGGGACTGGGCCCTGAGGCTGCAGAGTCCCTGGTCCACCCGCCCCCACCACCTGGCCCTCCCGAGCCTGGGGCACGAGTCCTGCAGGGGATCGTCTGAGAACCCCTGCCCTGGGAAGTCTAGGCCCAAGGTCAACGAGGCCCGCGGGCCCCTGGCTGTCTGTGAGTGGAGCCATCTGGGCAGCCAGACACGCTCAGTGCCAGGCTCATCAACACGTAGCGGGGCTGGGTCATGTCCCCAGGGGCAGGGACTATGTGGCCACGAGTTTGCTGTGTGTCCCTTTATGGGCGTGTTTGCTGACCCTAGCTGACCAGCCGATGGCCTCATGGGCATCCCCTTCAGGGAGAGCCGCTGGGTAGCCCTGCAGGGACGTGTCCCCTCCTGTCCCCTCCTGTCCCCTCCTGTCCCCTCCTGGTCATGCACTCCTACAGCAGCCCCTGCCCCATCCTGGGGTCTTCCTGGATTTAGCCCCCTGCTCGTCCCGTCGCCCCCCTGGGCTGCTCCCTCTTTCCAGGACCCTCTTCCCAGCCATCTCCCCTGCACGGCCGTGGGCCGCAGGGGCAGGGGCCACGGGAGGGGGGCCGTGCCCACCACCCCCACCCGTCTCCAGCAGTCCCGAGTCGCTGTGTGCCTGAGGGAGAAACATGACGTGAGCAGGGCTGGGTGCCCCGCAGATGCCGGCACCGTGTTCCCACGGTCATTTCGGGGCACGGCGGCTCTCCCGGCCTACGGCTGTCTCAGGAAAGGCCCCCTCACGCCTCCCTCCTAATCCTGTTCGTGACATGTGCTGGCCAGCCTCAGGGCAGGGGGTTAGGGTGGCCTGCGCGGGGGCCGGTCTCCGAGTCCAGACGGCCTGGTGTGACCCCTGTGTCCTCGGACGCCTGGCTGGCTCAGGCTCCTTCCGTGGGATGCGGCAGCATCTCGGGCCATGAGGAGGGAGCGGTGAGGGTTAAGGCTGTGTGTCTGCCCTGCTCTGCTCTGGGCCTGGAGGACGAAGCCCCTGCGGATGGTAGAAGGGACGACAGAGACCAAGAACGTGCCCTGTGCCCCTCATCCCCCGAGTGGCTGTCTCCCCACGGAGGGTCTGGCATGGGAGCAGACCCAGAGCAGGCCCGGGCGTCCAGCGGAGGGCACTCTGGTCCAGCACAGTGCCTAGCAGGGACCGTGGAAGCCGGGCCTCGGCCGTCTGAGCTCCCGAGGGCTGCTGGTCCCCGGGGTCCCAGTGCCCCTGCTGCTGCTCACAGATGACGCCCCCCCGGCCCAGCTGGGGGACACCGCTGGCGTCAGCATCCATGGGTGTCCCCTGCTCACTGATGCCCTCTCAGTCCTCTGGTCCCAGGCCAATTCCCCTTTGGCTCAGCTCTGGACACAGCGGGTCTGAGAGCTGCTTTGTTTAGGCCGAGGGAACCCGGGTCACCGCCCCCAGCCCCCAGCTGCCTCGCGTCCGGTGCGGGTGTTCCCTCCTGACTCTGCTCACGTGCGTGTCTGTGTGCTCCCAGCTCCCCTGGGGTGCCAGCCGTGCTGGACGCCACCCGCGGCTCCCTGCAGCTGGAAGACGTGCCGGCAGCCAGAGGGGCAGGCTTGCTCACGCCCTGGACCGTGCGAGGCTGCGGTAAGGGCGAGCCTGCGGACAGGCCCTGGGCTGGCTGGTCGGGTGGCCGGGGAGGTCCGCTGGGGACCCCCTCCACTGCCTGATGCTCTGCTGCGTTCCCATGGGTTAGAGAGATCCTTTTCTACGTGGAGAGCGTCCACGCATCAGTATTAAAGGTTTCTGGAGGCTTTCGGGACCCAGCTGCGTGCCGTGTGCTCTCGCCACGCTCCTGTCGTGACCAACACCTGCTTCGTCGAGGGCCCACTACGGGCCCCGCTCCCGGGCCCAGGTTTCTCTGCCTTTCCTTTTGCTTCTGAAGGTGTCGTCCTGGGTTTCAGATGAGGAGACTGGCTGGGGGCCACAGGGCTGGTGCAGAGCCGGGGTGCAGGGGTGCGTGGGGCGGTGCCCCGCCTGGAGCGCGGAGCGGCCCGAGTGGGCTGAGGGGTGCTCCGGGCACAGCGGCTGGGGACGCGTGTGGAAAGCAGCCTGTTGGGGGAGGAGGGGTCCATGCCACCCCCATCTCGTGGTCAGTCTCCCCCACCTCTCCTGCCCGGGGGACTCCCAGCCTGTGGGGTTGGCGCTGGGGAGCCTCACGCCTGGCCCTTCTTCTCCCCATCTCCTGGGGCCCCAGGAGCCTTCGCAGCCCGCTAATTTGCTCGTTTGTTCCTCCCTCTGCTCTTCCAACTTGTGCCCACTGGGTACCTGCTGTGCCCGACGCCAGCCAGATCTGGCCCTGCCCTGGAGGCACCTACTTTTCGTGGGGGCGGGCATCGGGAGGCGCTCGAGTGAGGGCACACAGCATGGCAGTTTCTGAGCGATAAGTGACCAGGATGAGCGACAGGCTTCCGGCAGAGATTTCCCCCGTTTCCAGTCCTAGAAAGTCTGGCCCAGAGAGGGGCAGTGAGGGGCCCAGGGACACCCAGGGAGGAGCCAGGGTCAGGGCTTGGGCGCGGGTATCAGCACACCGCCCACCCCTTACTGCCCGTCTGGAAGGTTGGCTGAGCGGGGGTGGGGGGGTGTGGCTGGCTGTTGTGAGGGTCAAGGGTGATTCCTAGTGGCCTGGGGGTGACTGCCTCCTGGCCAAGATCCTGCAAGGGGGTCAGGCTCTGGCCTTCCCTCCAGCGGGGCAGCCCGCTCTTTCGCCCCCAGCCCCGTCCACCGTGCCCTCAGGGCCAAGCCGCAGGAGTGGCTTCTTGCTCTTGGGAGGGGCAGCCACGGTGGGGGCCGCGGTCCCCAGAGACCCCCTGAGAGGCCCGGAAGGAGCGAGCTCTACAGTCCCTGCACCGAGGTTGGGGTGAGGACCCAGGAGGCTCTGGTTTCGATGGCTTCAGGGGACAGTGGGGACGGCCCCCAGGCCTGTCCACATCTCCACACCTGGGCCCTGGCTGCCAGGAGCCTGGCGCAGCTGTGTGCTCCTGAAAGCTGGGGGAGCACAGGTGGCCCTTTCTCTCGACTGTCAAATGGCATGACGAGAAGCTCAGAGTGGAGGCAGAAAGCCGGTGACCCTGAGGACAGCCACTGTCACTCCGGCCCTCCTGAGGGCACCTGGCACACACACCCCCCGACTCGCGCTCCCTGCACGGTGTCTGCCTGTGTGGGGGGGTCAGCATCGGCGGGGGGCAGGCAGCCTTGCCTGGAGCCATGGGGAGGGACGTGAGAGCAAAGACGGGGACCCTCTCCGCATCCCGGTGGGAAAACCATCCGGCACCAGCTGTAAGGACCCCACCACCAAGGCGTGAGCTCCCCCGGGACTCATTCGGGGGCGGTGGTCAGGGGTCCGCCTGGGCTCCAGGGCAAGGACAGGCCTTCCCACAGAGCAGCCTGTCTCCGCAGGCGCCCTGCCAGCAGGCGAGGGGCCAGGCTGAGTTAGAGAGGGCCCCATGCCACCCGGCATGGGGCCTCGGGGTCCCCTGGGCTCCCACCCACACCTGCCGTGCCTTCCAGAGAAAGGAGACAGGCAGAGCTGTCCCTGCTCTGGGACACGTCCGGGAACAGCCCTCCGGGGGCCTCTGAGTCTGGTCTGGGAGGAGCTGTCGGCCAGGGGCCCCGGCATCTTCCACCGGTGGAACCTGAGGCCAGGTGCCAGGCCGTCCAGAAAAACCTGCTGCTCTCCCAGGCCCCCCCCCCCAGGCCACCCCTCCAGGTGGCAGGGAGCAGGAGGGAAGACAGGTGGAGGCTCACCCCGACTCTCGTCCCTCCCATGTCGCTCCTTACACCGACGGTGGGGCAGGGCCTGTCTCTCTGTGCACAGACTGAAATTCTCCCACAGGACCTCTCTACCCTGAGCCTACAGGCCGCCCCCAAGACTCATTTGAAATCTGAGCTGCCCCAGTCTAGAGCGGCTGGGAGCAGGATCTCGGGTAGCCGGAGACCAAGCAGCGAGCACACCAGAGCGCATGTGCCGGGCTTGCGTGGGACACCTCCTCCGGGAAGCCTCCCAGATGACACTTGGGCTGCGCCAGGTCCTGCCGCTCCCCCAGTCATAGCTTGTGGGCCGTGAACACTTGACCATCTGAGACCACGTTATCTGGTGGAACCCTCTGAAGGAGGAGAGTGTTCTAGATGCTGAGAGGTCTGGTATGGTGGCCATCAGCCACATGGGCTGTCTAGCCGGGGACACGGGGCCAGTGACCCGGGGACACGCCGAAGCATGGCGTGTTGGGTTTTAGTTCCTTTTCACGTAAGCGTAAATGTCAGTGGCACGTGCGGTGGCCAGTGGCCGGTGACCTGGGCCGGAGACCGGGAGACGTCAGCTCCCGGGCCAGTGGTGCTCCCTCCCAGGGCATGGTGTCCTCTCAGCTCCCGTCCGGCTTCAGGCCTGATTCCCCGAGCCGAGCCTCACAACTGGGGCACGCTGTCGTGACAGACCTGCTGTGGGGACAACCCGCTTTCTCCCGGGTCACGGCTCAGGGCTCAGGGCCACGGAGCCCGTGTCTGCCTGGCGACCAGGGGGAGCTGGCGCGGTGTGGCCCTTCCTGGAACCACGAGCCTGCTGGGAGCCTGCAGGATGGTTGGGCCTGGGGGTCCCAAGCACCTTCTCTGCCTCCAGATTCTCCCAGTGGCCACACAACCAAAGCGAGGGAGGGTATTTCCTTCTTGAGGGAACTTGAGCTCAGAAGAGACTTCAAGCCGTTCTCCCCAGCGGGTCTCCATTCCCCGTGGAGGCCAGCAGGGAGGGAGGGGGGCCCCACGGTCAGCACACGTTAGGTGGCCTGAGTCCCTGCTTCTCCCCCACTTCCTGCTTCAGAGTTTTCTCAGTGCTGTGCGAATGCCCTGGGGCTGGTTTCGCTGCAGTCCACAGCCGCTCTGGAAAGCCGGGCCGCTCTGCTCTGGAGCAGGAGAACAGTCTGGGGGACGGCTTTCTCTCTGTACCCTGGCCAGTGACGACAACGGTCATCCAAGAGCCACCAGGAGAGCCCAAGCCCTGGCAGCGAGCCCACACGTCCTTCTCTGCCCGCTGCCGCCAGGCACAGGCCCAGAAGACAGAAGGCGGGCCGAGGAGGAGCAGAGGCCACCCCTCTGACCATGGAGTCGCCCTAGAGTCAGTCGCCCAGGAGCCAGGAGAACCAGTGGTGTGCAGAGCCGGAGCCAGAGCCCCCCACTGCCCTCAGGGACTACCTGCCCCAGGCGGGGAGGCGGAGGTTCCGCGCTCATTCTCCAGAGCAAGCCCAGACATCTCAGGGACGCCTGGGGCCCGCCCAGCTGAGACCCCGATTACAGCGGCGGTGGCTGCCCTCCGCCCCCCATGGGCTCAGTCATCTCGCTGCCAGGGAGGCCGGCGTGTCCCCGCCGAGGCACTGAAGGGCTGGCAATGTGTCCCAGGTTCCCCAGGGCAGGCGAGATGAGCCAAGGTCTGTGTGCGTGGCTCCCGCTGTCGGCAGACTCGGGCGTGGCTCCCGGCAGAGGGTGGCCGAGGTTCAGGCGGCAGGACCCCCAGGCAGAGGTGGAGTCGTCTGAGCAGCCGGCTGCCGCCCCCGCCCCAGGCTGCACCCGTCCGTCGTCCCCAGGGGCCGTGCTGGGAGTCAGGCGCCTGCCCTCCTGCGGGTCGAGGGCTGAGGCCGCTCAGCTGCCCCTTCTCTGTGGCTCCCGCAGGTCAGCGCTCCGGGCTCCTTGCCAACATCCCCTGGAAGTCCCCGAGCGCTCTCAAGTCCCTGCAGGTGTGTCCTGCCCCACCCTGTCGGGCTGATGACAGCTGCGTCCCCACGAGGCCCGCCCGGGTCGGGGGAGCTGGGAGTTACCCTCGCCCTGCTGGGGCTGAGCGGAGAGGCCGAGCAGGGGGCTTCTGGGGGTGTCCCTCGGGGAAGTGTGGCACCCCCTGCCCTCTGGGGCTCAGGGCTTTGGGGCAGCCATGGGGGCAGCACTGTGGGGCCCCCCAGGAATCCTGAGGCTCGGGCCCTCCCTGCAGCTGGAGGTCTGGGAGACGCAGAAGGCCCTGGACCAGCTGCTCTTCAAGTACCAGCTGGAGGTCAGCCGGCCGAGGGCTCGAGGGCTCTCCGCGGGCATGCCCCACCCCTGCCAGGGGGCAGTCCACCCCGCCTGCCCCCGCCCCGAGCCCGGGGCGCCCCCAGGTGGATTCGGCTCTGTGGCTGCGTGCGGGCCACCTGCCTTTGTGGAAGGGCAAGCGGGGGAGGGTGTGGCCACGGAGTCACCTGAACCGCGGGCCCATGGTGCCCGGAGAGGACAGCGTGGCTGCCTGCCAGAGGCCGCTCCGTGGGCCACGCACAGACGCTCAGTTTGAAGCAGAAACAGGGTGTTTCGGCCCAGTACTAACCCAGGGGCTCCTGGCTGAGGGCCCTGATGACCGCCCGAGCCGCTGTCCCGGGCACGTTGGCACCCACCCGCCTCTTGGATCCTCTGCTGAGGGCCTCGTGAGCTGATGATGTGTGCAGGACACACGGCCCTGGCAGGCCTGCCGGGAGGGCCAGGGGCTCCACATCTCCAAACCACCTCTGCCCGGCCCCCTGCGCTTGCTGGTCCGGGTGGTACAGATGTCCCCCACCCCGGTGCCCTGGGAGTGACGTCTGGGCTCTCCTTGGATGTGACCAACCTTCTCTGTGGCTTTGGCTGGGGACTATTGGGATGTACTCACAGCACAGTTGGGGAGGCGTTCCCAGGAGGGTACCCGAGCCCGGGGGAATGTGTGCGAACACGTACACGCGTGTGCCTGCGTGTGCGGGTACCATACACACGCGCCCCCGGGTTCCAGCTCTCTCCTTCCCCTGGCTGCACTGGGGCACAGGGCGGTGGCTCCCCGTGGCTCCCCGGCCGTCTGAGCCCCAGCTCTGGCCTTTCTCTGTGTCTGCTCGGCACCTGCCGCCTTCCCCCAGCCTGCCACGTCCAGCCCTGTCTGGAGGGAAGGGGGTGCCTGTCAGCCCCACGTGGAGGACAGAAGAAGGAGGCCTCTGTGGTCGGGGCCTCCACGACACACTCTGCCTTCCTTTTCTTGCAGCGTCTGATGGAGAAACACTCCCCCCAGGCCAGGCCAGACCCGGCTTTGGCTTCTGCTTCGGAGCAGGAGCGGCCACGGGTGTGTCGAGTCCTGGAGCCCACAGCCTCTCCGAGCACCGAGACCACCAGCCGCAGGTGGGGCCCCGGTGGAGCTGGTCACGGCCTCCCGACGGAGCAGAGGCCCGGGTGGGACGGGCGCAGGCGGCTGGTGCCATCTCCAGCGCTTTCCCCCCACAGACCACAACCAGCCCGGGGCAGAGACGCTGCCACACCCTCCCAGGGTCCCCAGGAAGAACAGCAGAGTCAGGAGGACAAGTCCACCTCTGTAGGTGAGAGTCCTCGAAACACGCACGCGGCAGGTGCCCGACCCCGCACCCGGGGCAGGCAGAGGGGCGGGTTTCAGACACGCACCCCTTCCGCCCGCCGGAGGGCTCTACCGGGGCTTCCCCTTCTCTTTCCCGGGCGACACCTGCCTTAGACGGTTCAGGAGCTCCACGAGTCTCCTTTACTGTTGGAAACACTCTGTCCGCTCTGAAGGTGTCTGCACACAGCCCCTTCCCCTGCTGGCTCTGGCTGGTGTACACACGATTCTGTCTCTGGCTTCACTCTGCCTGGATGTCCATTCGCATGGACGGTGCCGGTGACACGGTCCCTTCGCTTTCGTAAAGCCTAAGGACAAACTCCTTTCATCTTTGCCGAACGGAGACGTCCAGGTGGATGTTTTTCCTCCTGGTTGACACGCTGCCCGGTCCTCTGGCTTGCCCTGTTGGCGACGAGAAAGCTGGGGTCAGGCTTTCTGGGGTCAGGCTCCTCTCCCACGCAGGAGCCGCTTTTCATCTCCGGCTGCCTCTCCCGCTTTCTCTTCGTTGCGGGCTCTGACGGGTTCGGGGGAAGCTTCTCTGTCTCTCGTGCTCGGGGCGTGTTGTGAACTCATACCTGCAAGTGTGCTGGACTCGTGTCTCAGAATGTCCGGCCACACTCACTCCCGTGTCGTCCCCTCGCCTCCACGCACCTGGGCGTTTCGCCACCTCCGGTTCTATGTGCTTGTTTTCTTTTTTTCTTCTGTGTTTCCTTCTGGAGGGCTCCGACGCTGTGCCTTCAAGTTCACCCCTCCTTTCCTCTGCGGCGTCCGACCTGTCCCTAACCCCACTCAGCATCTTTTTCTCCTCGTGCATTTGGGCTTCGTCTCTGAAAGTTCCATCTGGACACTTTTTTATATCATCCCTGATGCTACTTGACTCTTTAAACGTGGGGAATGCTGCTATAAATGCTTCTAGAGTCCTTCCCTGACTCACTGTACCGTCTAGCTCGGTCCGGGCTGACGGCGCACTCTCGTTGCGGGCCGTGCTTTCTTGCTTCTTCACACGCCTGCTGGACACTTGGCACTGTGCCCTGTTGGGAGCTACAGTTGTGTGCTGCTCACGGTTGTGAGCTTCGTTCTGGGATGCAGTCCCTTGGACGCAGTCGGATCCTTCCACGTGTTGCCATGATGATGGCCAGGAGGCTGTGAGGCAGGGCTCAGTCTGCGACCAAGGCAGGACCTTCCGTGAACTCTGCCCTAAGACCCCTGGATCACGAGCTTCTCCAGTCTGACTAGTGGAGACACGTGGGATCCAGGCCTTCTGCTCCTTCCCGTGCTTCTCTCCCCGGCAAGGGTAACTTCCTCATATGGTTCCCACCGAAGGCTCGTGGGAGACACTCCAAATCTCCGGGTTCTCCCTGTGTGGCTCCTTCCTCTCTGGTCCTTCTTCCGTGAGTTTTAGCTGCCTGGGTCTCTCCAGATTTCCAGCTCCATCTCCTCTCCTCGCGAGGTCTGCAAGGCTCTGCCTCAGTTTCCCCGCCGTACACTGCAGCCTAGAAACGTTCTCAAGGCAGTAAGCTGTGGCCAGCGGGGTCTCACCCGTTTTCTGTCTCTCGGGGATCACTTGTGCTCCATTGCCTGGTGTCCAGTGTCTGGAAAACTGTGCTTTCGGATGTGCGTGTGAACATTTATGTATGTGTACGTGACGTACATGGCACTTTTTTGTTTTACTGCATTTTAAAGTTATGTTTCGTGGGACGATCAATCACAATCCAATCCCTTTTGCTCTCTTGGTGGGAAACACAAGTCCTCAAACGAACATTTTACAACTATAGGGTCCTTTCTGCATCCCAGCCAGCACTGAGGGGCGGCGACCAGCGCTCGGTGACGAGAGCTGCTCAGGCTCAGATTTGGGCTCTGTCACCCCACCTGCTTGCTGCTGGACCTCAGATGGGCCACACTCTGTCTTGGGGCCTCAGTCTCTCCCTCTGTGGAAGTGAGGCTGCAGGACCAAGTCCTCCCTGAGGCCCCTCTACCTTGGGTCCGGTCTTTTATATATCAGTGGGTTCACATACAACCTCACACAGGGACAAAGACAAGGTTAAATTCTGGTGTGAAGCTGTGTGTATGTGTGGGGGGGACTAAACTACTCCAGACATCCTACTTGAGTGGCCCTCCTGGAGAAAAGGGCCCTGGAACCCCTGCATGACCCAAACACCGTGTGCTTTCTGTGCTCAGGGCCCGGACAGGAAGTGAGAGCAAACCAAGCTCCCTGCCAGCGGCCCCTGGCCAGGCTCCACCCTCGGGTCAGCCCCACCCACCAGGTACGGGAGCCGTGTGCTGGGGAGGGGTTCAGGGGAGGCACTGGCAGCAGCTTTTTTTTTTTGGAAAGAGAAAGTGGGAGAGAGCATGCGGGGGGGGGGGGGGGCAGAGGGGGAGGGAGAAGCAGGCTCCCTGCTGAGCAAGGAGCCATGTGGGGCTGGACCCCAGGATGCTGGGATCGCGACGGGGGATCACGATCCCAGCCGAGGGCAGACGCTTCACTGAGCCCCCCAGGGGCCCCTGGCAGCCGCTTTTAGACTCAGATCCTCCCGCTGACTGCCTGGAGCCATTAGGCCTGCACCCAGGGTCTCTTCTGCAGATTCTGGGCTGGGGGAGGCAGTCCCCGGCACCAGCATCACGCACCCTTCCAACTGACATCCACCCAGGCCCCGTCCTCGTGCCTGCGGCGGTAGGTGACAGCAGGCATTTCAGCAGGCATTTCGACAGTGCTTCAGGCAGGGCTGGTCCCCACCTTTCAGGGCAGGTGGCCCAGTCTCTCCCCGGCCCTCTTGGGCACAGAGGGCTCAGCGGGGATCAGGGCTGGGGACCCCGCCCTGCCCTTGGGCGCTCACGTTCGGGAAGGGGGTACTCCGCCTCAGGACAGGAGGCACGACAGGGCGCGGGGGCTGGGGGTTGGTGGGAGTTGGGAGGAGTGAGGCGGCCATCCGGGAGGGCTTCTTGGAGGCGGTGGCCTCCTGGGCGGGGCAACGCCCCACCCGGCGAGGCTGGTCCCGGAATGGTCTGCTCGGCCTGCCCCACCACAGTGGAGCCTGGCGGGGCCCTGCAAAGCCAACGTCGCGGGAGACCCCGGCCACTTCACGCTCCAGATGCTCGAGCTGAGCCTGCGGGAGGAGGAGCTGCGCGCGCAGCACCAGACCGCGCTGCTGCGCCTGCGCGAGAAAGCGCTGGCGGAAAGGATGCGCGCTGAGCTGGCCTGGTTGGAGCAGCAGCGAGGGTGAGCGCATGCGCAGTCCCTCTCCCACCCGCTCGGCCCCGCCTCCCGCGCGGGCACCGCCCCCGAGCCGCGGGCAGGACCGCGTGGCCGGGTTGCGGACTGCGCAGGTCCCAGTCGTGAGGGTGTTCGCGGGAGGTTAGTGAAGCCCGCGAGGCACCGGGAACAAACGCCCGAACCCGCCCGCGGTGCCGCCTCCCCCGGGAGCCGCGGCCGGTCCTGCCGTCTAGTGGAGCGGCGCTCGCGGCTGCTGACGGCCTCCGGACACGGCCTCGAGCCGCCTCCCGACGGGCGCCCTCACCCCGAGCGGGCAGCGAGCCGCCTGCAGAGTCGATGCGGCGGGCGGGCCGAGTCCGTGAGGACGCACGCCCCGGATCCGCCGTCCGTGAGGACGCACGCCCCGGATCCGCCGTGTCCGTGAGGACGCACGCCCCGGATCCGCCGTGTCCGTGAGGACGCACGCCCCGGATCCGCCGTGTCCGTGAGGACGCACGCCCCGGATCCGCCGTGTCCGTGAGGACGCACGCCCCGGATCCGCCGTGTCCGTGAGGACGCACGCCCCGGATCCGCCGTGTCCGTGAGGACGCACGCCCCGGATCCGCCGTGTCCGTGAGGACGCACGCCCCGGATCCGCCGTGTCCGTGAGGACGCACGCCCCGGATCCGCCGTGTCCGTGAGGACGCACGCCCCGGATCCGCCGTGTCCGTGAGGACGCACGCCCCGGATCCGCCGTGTCCGTGAGGACGCACGCCCCGGATCCGCCGTGTCCGTGAGGACGCACGCCCCGGATCCGCCGTGTCCGTGAGGACGCACGCCCCGGATCCGCCGTGTCCGTGAGGACGCACGCCCCGGATCCGCCGTGTCCGTGAGGACGCACGCCCCGGATCCGCCGTGTCCGTGAGGACGCACGCCCCGCACGGACACACGCCCCGGATCCGCCGTCCGTGAGGACGCACGCCCCGCACGGACACACGCCCCGGATCCGCCGTCCGTGAGGACGCACGCCCGGCACCGACGCATGTTCCCTCTCTGGCTTCTGGAAAGTGCGCCCCAGAGAAGGGCTTCCCAGGCTGTGCGTTGTGGTTCCATGGCGCGCCCTCCCCAAAGGACCCTCCGGACGCCGGAGCTCCGGGGTGCAAGGCACGGCCTCCCCGCACCCTTCCGGCCCCACAGGGGTCATGAAGCCCAGGTGGGAAGAGTGACAGCCTGGGCGGGGCCCGCAGGTCCGCTGGGTTCCCCCGGCCTGTCCGAGCTGTGGGCGGGGGCCATCCCGGGTCCACCTGGCTGACCAGGGCTGGCCTGTGCAGCTCTCCGCGTCCGCTTGCTGGATGCGAGCTGGGCGGCGGGTCCTGCTCCTCCCTCAGGGGTCTGGGCGGCGAGGGGAGCGCCGCGGAGCCGGCAGTCTTGGCAGAGAGGCAGAAGCAGGTCCTCAGCGGCCTCGAGCGGGAGCAGGTAAGGGCGCGCTCAGCCCCGGGGGTGGGTGGGCGGCTGGCACCGACTCGGTCCTGCCACCCTCCGGGCTGGCTCGCGAGCGCTCTGCACCCGTGGTAGTTCCCCCGCATCAGCGCCCTCCCGGGGGCTCTGGACCCTGTGGTGTGAGGGCAGCGGCCAGGGCCCAGAGGGGGTAGCGTGGCCTCCATCCTTCCCCCTGTGACCTCCTGGAGCCCCGCCAACGGGAGAATGAGAGCAGTGCCTGCTGTGGGGCCTACGGGGGCCTTAGCACGGCCAGCGCCGCCCAGGGGGGTTGTGCACGACCGCAGAGGGGCTCACTCGCTGCTCCGAGCCCAGTGTCCCGGGGCCACTCTGTGGTGGGACCCGTGTTAGCCCCCTTATGCAGATGGAGAAACTGAGGCTCAGTGTGGGGGGCTCGCCTTGCTCAGGGGCCCACAGAGGGGCAGTGAGGGGTGATGCTAGGTTGGCAGAAACCTCCCCCCAGACAGCCTGTAAGGGCCAGAATTCCAGGCAGAGGGGCCGACGGGAGGAGACCCAGACAGATAAATGCCAGGGACACACACCGTGACCGTGAGCTGTGAAGGCAGCTTAGAAGGGGCTCGAGTTATGACATGGCAGTGCAGTGGTGACCCAGGCAGTCTGAGCCCCTGACCGCTGGGGCTTGAGCAAGGGACCCAGCTGTTGGGAACCTTGAGAAGGGCCGTAGCTCTTCTAAGCTCTAAAAGCTGCCTCCCCCCGGGGAGGGCGCGCAGAGACCAAGCACGTGCTCTGGGCAAGATGGCTCTGCTGAACGGCGTCCCTCCAGAGGCAAAGCAGGGACCAGAGGACACCTGCGGACAGTTTAATGAAGGGACGAGTCCAGGGGGCGGGGGCAGGGCCCAGAACCCGGAGAGAGGGAGGGCTATGTGGCGGGGGGGGGGGGGGGGGGGGGCAGAGGTGCAGCCAGCCTGTCCCGACCCAGGCGGGGGGCCAGGGAACAACACCCTACCTTCCCTCCCGCCTCCTGCCAAGCCTCCTGTTGGCCAAGCCCAGGGGTGGCCAACATGCTGACAGGATGAGGAAGGCCCCTCTGGAGCCGGGATGCCCCCAGACTCCCCCTGCCCCGCTCCTCACGCTCATCCGGTGGGTCTGTGCGCGGCGGGGGTTTGGCGACTTCTCCTCTGGCTGGTTCAGAGAGAAATCTGGCGCCTGCAGACGGCTCACCGGTCCTCGCACGCGGAGAGGAAGCTGCTGCTGCAGCACCAAGCGGACATCCTATCCCTGCGGACGGCTGTGGCGCAGCTGCAGCAGGCGCTCGGGGCCCGGACCGCGCTGCCTCAGGTGGGCGCGCTCCCCGGCTGGAGGCCTGTCACCTGCCACCCGGGTGCTCGGTGGGGCAGTGCAGGACCCTCGTCAGTACGCCTCGACCCAGAGCGGGGAGGGCCTGGGAGAGGTCTGGTGGGAGGGCAGGAGGCCGTCACCTCCTGCGGGGACCAAGGAGGTTTCCTGGATAGCACAGCCCTGGTCAGGCTCTCCAGGGGGAGCCAGAACCCCCCCCCCCCATAGTAGGGGAAGGTGCTCCAGGCTCAGGGGTGGGTGAGCAGCCCAGTGGGAAGGAGGGGGTTAGACTAGGCGGGGGATGGGACTGAGGCTCGCGGCGGCTGAGGCAAGAAGGAAGGGTGGCCTGGGCTCCTAGGGGGACAGCCCCTTGGGGAATGCCAAGCAGCAAAGGTGTCCTTGCTCCACCTCCCCGTCCCCACCAGCTGTCGCATGGAGGGGTCGTGTGGACACTGAGCCGGGCGGCCATCCCCAGCCTCAGCGTCTCCTCCGTTGAGATGGGGACGCTGACGGCCTCACCGGCGCGGTGAGGATGGAAAGAACTGGGTTCTGCGGGGTGAGCGGCGGGTGGTGTGCGCCCTGCCCTAGGCCGGCCTGCAGGACAGGTGACCCGGGACTGCCCGTTGCCAGAGCGTGGCCTTGAGTGTGGGCCCGGTGACCCGGGGCAGCCTCGGGCAAGGAATCCCAGCCCTGGGCTTTATGTCTGCACCTGCCTGGGGGCAGTTAGCTCCGACGCGGGCTGCTGGGAGGTTAGAGCCGCAGGTCTCCGCCGGCGAGAGCACCAGCTTCAGCGCTGCGGCCCGGGGCAGCCAGCGGCCTCCACACATATAGCCTGCCCCCTGCATTGCCTGAGAGCAGGGGACACAAGTGTGTTTCACACTGCTCCCCGGTGCTGTTTCTCAGAGGTCTGGCCCTGAAGTCAAGCCCGCTCCGATGGAGGGGCCGGCACGGGGCTCCCTATGCCCGTCAACACCACGTGGGCCCGGCGGTCCCTCCAGCCCCAGACCCCGGAGGAGCTCCGAGAGCCCACGTGCCCAACAGTGAGTTGTCAGCGGCACTCCTGGCCTCCGGGCTCACCATTAAAGCTTTTCCTGTGCTGAGTGGCCCCGGTGCTCGTGGCTGCTGGGCCCTGCACGTCTCAGCCCTGCTGGTGGGGAGGGGGAGGCCCTGGGGACCCTGAGAGGACCCCGCTCCAGCTGGCTGGCCCATGGGGGTGTGGGCAGAGGCCAGCGCGGCCCTGGGGTCCAGTGGAGGAGCACAGCAGAGGAGCACAGCGCTGGCCAGAGTGTGGCCCTGGGGTGCCCTCCCTTCTGTGAGCCTGGCTCCTCATCTATGAAAGGGGACAGGGCTGCCACCGTCCCTGGGCTACGTGGGCTGAAGGGAGACAAAACAACTAGACAGGCTTTGCTGGGGGGCAGCGGGTGGCCCCTGTGTGCCCCTCCCAGCAGCCGGGAGCCCCCTCTGAGGCTGGCTCGGGGCTTTCCTACCAGCTGTGACGGCTGGGCCTCCTCTCACTGGCCTGGCCATGTGGCTGCTGGCCTCGTTTTGTGGCAAAAGGGCCTCTTCTGGCCGATGAGAGGGGCGCTGCCCTGAGAGGGTAGAGGGGAGTCCGATGACCAGGACCCCGACCCAGAGCCCTGTGGGAGAGAGCGAGTTGCTTTTCCCATCACGACTGTCCTACGTCCCTTCCCTTCTGCCTTAATAAAATGGCCCCAGGGCTGTCGGCCCACCAGCCAGACTCTAATCCCAGCGAGCTGGGGGAGAGGACACCAGAGGCAGCCCCTACCCCGGGATGGGCTCGCCGCCCCCACCAGGAGCGGCCTCCACAGGGACCCCGCCGGCCTGCGGGAGCACCGGCGCCTCCTGCGGCCCTCTGCCCACGCGGCGGGACCTGTTGCCTGCCTCCTCCGCGCGAGGGGTCCTGGCCCCTCAGCTGCCCAGCCACAAGCCCCGCTTGCCTTCCCCGTGAGAGGGCTTTGCAAATAAACCTCAGCGTGGACTGATCTCCCCTTCACGTTGCCTTCGATGGCCGGGCCCGGGGGTCTCGGAAGAGGCTTCCAGGCCCACTGTACCCTCTCGGTCCCAGGGAGCCGGGTTGGGAAGGCAGTGTGGGAGGGGCCGTGTGCACAGGCTGCGGTCGGCCTGGGTCCTTCGGGGGCCAGCCGTCCTCCGGGGGGGGTGAGGCGTCACTTGATTTCCCATGACACCAGCGAGGCACCAGTCACCGTCGGAAAGTTCGGGAACAGAAGCTGTGTACACAGAAGGAACAATCTCAAATTCTCGTAACCACCGCCTCTCTCACTGAGAGAGACCTTTGAATTTTTGCGGGAGGTTGGGCCGTGCAGAGAACAGGAACTTCTTTCTTTGGCTCCAGCAAGAGGGGCTCAGCAGAGCTGAGGGTGGGCGAGGGCCCAGGGGCACCCTTGAGCGAGGGCCCCCAGGGCCACTCCCTACGCTGCTCAGTGCCCCCCCCCCCGGGCTCCTGGCCTGAGACCCTGGGTGTGGCGAGGGGGTGGGCAGGATGATAAGCCTTTAAAGGCCAAGGGGGCTCCCATTCCAGGTTATTTAGCCGGTCCTGTCCCCAAGGCAGTGCTGAGGGGTGGGTGATGGGCTCTGGCGCAGCCCCCTTGCTCTGTGCTCCGCGTTGTTGCTCCTGGGGCCGGGCGGGGGCCTGCGTCCGGGACACCCCAGAGTGGACAGCCGCCTCCCAGACCTGGTCCCAGAGAAGTCAGAGCTCCAGCCCCTGAGCGGTCCCTCCTTCAAGGCCCAAGATTACAGGCTTTAGGATGGCCCTGGGACCCCACGCCCTGTTCACGCCCCCGATGTGGGTGTGACCCCACTGCGGGGAGACGCTGGGCAGGGGAGGACAGCAGGCTGCACCCGGCTGTACCGTGCACCTTGGGAGAGAGGGAGGAGAAACACGGCAGGCCGAGCCTGAGCGAGAGGCAGCTGTGGCCCCGCCGGGCTCCCCACCGCCACTGAACTTTGCTCCAGGCCCTTGCCCCCAGCCGCCTCTTTGAGGCTGCGATGATGGGGGAGGGGGGCTCTTGATGTCCATCCATGTGCCCCGAGCACGACAGCAGGCCTGAATGTGTGGCATCTGGGCCTCCCAGAGCGCAGGGGAGCCCAGTGGCCGGTCTCCCCTGTGCTGGGGACGGACGCCTCCCTCCCATCACGCCGCTGAACCGTGCCTATGCCCTGTTAGCCCCCAGCCATAGCCCCGTCTGGGGGCAATGGCCCGGTGGGCAGGCCCCGGCCCTGTCTTCCCTTACCCGTGTGCTGACCACTCAGCCACTGTCCACAACTGTGCCCTGGACACATGCCGTCCTGCTTGTGGAGTGTCCCGGTCAGGGCTCGTCGCCTGGGGAGGGCATGGCCCAGACAGGCAGTCACAGACCCTCTGCACTCACTGCTTTGTAGCCTTCCCACTGGGCAGGAGGACGGGACACACCCCGAGGCCACTTCAGCTGCGGACAGTCACCGGCTGCCTCCAAGGCCTGCATGGGGAGAGGACATGCCTGTGGCCAGTGGCTGGCCTGACGCTGGGGGCCGGCTGGTAGAGAGCCAGATCCCTGTGGACCCAGGTAACCGGACAAGGCAGCAGCGGTCGAGGACTGACGGTCACTCTGTCCAGGGGGCCCTGGCCACTTGGGGCAGCACCAGGCTGGAGATCAGACAGACCTGCGTCCTGGCGAACCTTGCCCGAGCTGTGCAACAGAGCCGTCCCCCACCGCTCCCTCCATGTCTGGGTGCAGGGGGCCTGCCCACAGGAGGGTCCCCTGCACACACCTCCACCACCATTTCTGGGCAGGGGGGTGGGCGACGGGTGCTCCTCCCTGTCCTCAGTCTCGCCCTCTGTAGGACGGGAGGCCAGGTCAAGGGTGGGCCCATTTTCTGAGGCTGATTGTTCCACGTGGCTTCGGAATTCCTGGACACTGTGCCGTCCACACCCTCTGTTCCGTGCCCATCGGCACTCAAGGTCCCTTTGCTCACAGGAGACCCCCCGCCCAACCCCTGCCCTTTGTCATCGATGGAGAAGACACAGTCTCTGACGGAACGCCGTGGGCAGAAACTCCAGGGCCAGCGCTCCCTGGGCGGCAGGAGTCCCTGCAGCCCCCCGGAAGCCACCGTGAGTCGAGGCTTGGCCCTGCACCCTCGGCGGGCAGAGTGGGGCCCGGCCTTGTTTGGTTGGGCTCTGCTGTGTGGCTTTGGATGCGATGGGTCCCCCGGCCACCAGATGAGGGTGTGGATGTTTGGGGCCTGTTTGGCCCTTCCCAGGTGGATTCGTCCATTGAGGGGGTCTTTGGAGCCCGGGGAGGTATCTGGTAAGTGGGGGGTCTCCAGGGCCGTCTTTAAGGGGATGGTCTTTGTTCGTTACCACAGTCACAGGAGCATGCTGGGGGTTATCCGCTGCTCAGGGGCCCGGACTGATGCCGTATCCTGGGGGCGGTCTCTCTCCAACATGCTCCCAGCAGGTGGCTGAAGGCAGCGTAAGCCCGGCAGGGTCGGAGCCAGAGCTGGATTTTGCCAGCAGCCCCAGGGAGGAGCCCCACCAGATGGAAACCTGGGCGTCAGCGGAGCAGAGGTGTGAGGTTTGGGGGCTGCCTTGGGCTGGCGGGACTCTCAGGCAGGAGTCAGGACTCGGGGCATGGAGATGCCTGTCCTCTCCTCCAGAGAACCTCATTCCCTCTGGGCACCCCTCGTCCTGGCCTGGGCCCCCTGAGCACCCCCAGCCCTCCCCGTGCTGTGCGGGGCCTGACCCCCTCTGTGGAAACAAAGACGTCCGCTGGTGAATCAGCCCCAGGGCCGGTGGGAGGGGCAGTTGGAGGTGTCCTTCTGGGGAGACGTGCCCCTGAGCCTCTCGGATGGCAACACCCCCAGACCCGATGCTGCAGGGACAGACCAGAACCCATAAACACGGGGTCCCTTGCCCCCACCCGGGGGGTCCTGTGCCCTGATGGTCCCTTCCTATTGGGGCAGATGCCTGGCAGGCCGGCCGTCAAGCTCACGGGGTAGTTGAAGGTCCCGCAGAGGCCCTGAGGCTGGGGGGACGGGACCCTTTCCGGGGAGCCCCCAAAATGTGACACCCCTAAAATGTGCTTGCAGGATGGAGACCTGTTGGCAGGAGGACCCCCGCGACCCCTTCTGTCGGCCGGAAGCCACCCCGCAGAGTGCCGCTCCAGGTGACCCCCCCACAAAGGCCCCACCTGCACAAGGGACAAGAATCCCCACTTCAGGGTCATCCAAGACCAGCTCCTCAGTCAGAGCCAGGTTTCTCCCAGAGCCCCACCGGGGAGCCCTGCCCGCCCCCACCCTCCCGACACGGGCCCCTGAGGGGCAGGCGAGGGCGACCCCGTCCAGAGCGTCTGGGCCTCAGGGAAGCCGGTGGGCGCGGGTGCAGCCTCCGGGTCCCAAACGCAGCAGCGCCCAGGCCAGACCCGCCCAGACGTGACTCCCTCCCCTGCAGGCGGGCGGAGAGTGGGGGGCTCAGCCACGCGCGGGCACATTTCTTCTGCCCATCAAGGGTTTTCTGGTTGGGGCCACCGGCTTGGGTCCTGTGGCTTGGGGGCTGCGGCCCGTCCGTGCCCCACGGGGGTGACAGAGCATGAGGACTGTGGGCCTCACCCCCAAACGCCCCTCTCTCTGCAGCTGCTGCGCCCTCCAGCCCGCACGCGGGCAGCCCCCTGGGGCTGGGCCCCGAGTCCGAGTCTGGGTCAGCTCCCCGGACCTGTTCCGGGTCCCCAGCCGCCTCCTCCCTGAGCGGGCTGTCCTGCTGTTCTCTCCAGGAGTTCCAGAAGGCGTCCGCCACGCTGGTGCAGCTTTCCGAGAGCTCTGTCTCCCTCTCGGACTGGGAAGCTGGGGACCCCACTGAGGCAGACCCTGGCTGGTCTGGGGAGCTCTCACCTCAAGACTCCCGGCGGGTCCCCCGGGGCAGGGAGCAGGTGGCCTGGGAGAGGCTGGAGGGCGGCAGCAGCGGTCCCCAGGGCGGCTCCCCCACGGACGCAGGGGGGCCAGAGCCCAGGGGAGGACTTGTGCCGGCGGGCCGGCTGCTGCCTCTCCCGGATGCCCCTTCTGGGAGGTCCGGGTCAGAGCTGTCAGAGGCATCCAGCGAGGTCTGGGATGAGGAGAAGCTGCTGGGGCCAGGCCCTGGTGCTGACCCAGCCTCCGGGCGCGCCTCCCCTGCAGGAGGCTCATCCCACCTGGAAGGTGGCAGGGCGCCCTGCTCTGTACCACCTCCTTCCCTGGGCCTTGGGGAGGGGCAGGAAGCTTCCAGAACCAGCGGGAGCCTGATCAGTGGATTAAATACAGAAAGAGCCAAACAGGCGTCGCCGGAGGCTGCCTTCCCACCACTCCCGGCCACAGCCTCTGGCTCCAGTGACTCAGACCTGCCCCTTTCCTCTCCCTCCGAGTCGCTGGCATCCGAGGGGGTGGAGTTTGGTGAAGGACGAGGCAGTGGGGCTCTGCAGGCCTCGGCTGGCTGCCCGGAGAAGCCTGGGGACGCTGACCTGAGTCTGTCCAACCACAGGAAACCTCAACAGGCCTGGTCTGAGCCTGAGGTCCCCGTGAGCCTGCAGGCTCCTCCTGGGGACCCTGGCGGTCTGCTGGCCCGGACATCCAAAGGCTGGGCACCTGGGTGTGGGGGGAGGGGAGACTCCCCTGCCCCAGAGGAAGCCTGCCCCACCCTGGCCAGCGGGGTCTTGCCCGAGATCCTGTCCCCCGTGGACGACGTGCTGTCCTATGGCAGCGCTGACCTTCCGTCCTCCAGCCGCAGGGACACCAGCCTCCCTCCTTGGCCCCCCACGCTCCCTGCAGAGCTTGAGGGCATCAGCCTGCACTCGGGAGACTTCCCTCTCCCACCCGAAGATGCCACGTCTCCTGGGGGCTCGCCGGGCTCCCCTGGGGAGGATGCCTCCATCAAAACTGGGGAGTTGCCCTCCTTGTCCGAGGAGGTCCTGCCTGAGCCACTGTTCCCAGGGCCCCAAGAGTCAGAGCTCTGCCTGAGGGCGGGCAGACAGGGTGGAAGCCTTGGGGGAAAATGGGGCGAATCCTGTTCCGATGGGGAAGCTGAGGCTGTGGGCAGCCTGTGGTCTGAGCCGGCTTGCTGCCTAGGGGCCCCCTCGTGTGGGGGGGACGGTGGTGCCGTAGGGGGGCTCCCAAGGCTGCCAGCGCGGCCCCCAACCCCATCCAGAGTGGCCTTCGTGGCCGGGGAGGCTCTGCCCATGTTGTTGGCGGCCGGAGGTACGGGGCAGTCTGGCACCGGGCACGGCGGCGACCCAGATCCTGCTTTGGGCGCGGACTCCCACGTACCCGGTGGGGAGAGAGCCGAGGTGGTGGACTTGGTGTCCAGCCGTCTCACCAGAAGGATCCTGTGCGACGCGCTTGCTGTGCTCTCGGAGCTGGCCCAGCTGGCCGCCCGCTGACAGAGAAGCAGCTGCGTCCCCACGGCTGACCCGGCACGTCCCCAAGACTGAGGAGACAGGGCAGGGCCCGCGGTGACAGACACCTGTGGCGTGCCTGTGCGTGTGGGAGGCTCCGGAAGCCTGGACCACCGAGGGCAGAGCCGCCGTTCAGAATAGCCACCCGCCGCCGGCTGTGCAGCCGGTCCTCTGACGCTAGGCGGGGGACCGGCCCTGGCACGACACCCCGCGCAGTGGGCTCTGTTCTTCTGGGCTTTGGTCCACGGCTTCCATCAAGCCCCCCGAAAGGGCCCCTGCTGCGCAGTTCAAGAGGCGGGAAGCTGAAAGGTTGCACGGGGTGTGCCCGAAGACTGGCTGGCCCAGGACAGATGTGGAAGTCACGGATTCGAGAGAGAACATTCTGGAGGAGCCGGGGAGGGGAGCAGCTCTGAGGCTGAACCAGGCACCAGCCCACGGAGGCCGCCCGCCAGCACGGACAGCCTTCCGCAAAGGCCACGGGAGAGAGCACCGTTCTGGGGATGCGGGCAGCCCGGGTGCAGGTGGGCAGGGGGCGCGTCTGTGCGGCTCACACCCCCGGCTCTGTGGCCTCGGAGGCCCAGATCTGCACGTGGGCCAGCCCAGCTGTGCGGATTAGAGTAGCCTGCTCCAGGGCCAGAGGTCACCGGCCAAACCTTGGCCTGTCCTCTGGGGGTAGGTGGGCCCAGGCCTCCCTGAGCGCTCAGGACACCTTCTGGAAGACACAAGAGCCCGTTCCCTGGTGGCTGTCCAGCATGGAATGAGCCCTCGGGGACACCGGCGGTCTTCGCGGTGGGGGCGGGGTGCTGACCCCTCAGGCCTTGGCTCCATCCATCCAGGGCCTCGCGCTTCCCAGCTTTTGGAGAGGAACTCACCCCTTGACAGCATTTATGGACCCCTGGGAAGACCCAGACCTTCACGACTTGTAGTTTAGGTGGGACACGTCTCCACGCCTGGCAGAGCCCCGAGGTCGGCCTGTGCCCTCCACCTTCTGGCTCTGGCAAGCTGCCTCCTCCAGGCAGCCCTCCACCAGGCCCCAGCTCAGGGGCAGCCGCGTGTCCGGGCCGGCTGCCGGGCAGACCCACCTTTGTCGCACGCTGGCTCGTCCCGGCTCGGGGCTCGGGGAGGCGCAGTAAGACTCCTCACGCGCTCCTGCTCTCGCCAGGAGAGGCTTGGACCGGGGGTGGGGCGTTCGTGCTCTGTGGACACGTTTCCCAACAGCTTCTGGGCTGCAGCTTTCTTATTGATTTACTTCTAGTTTTCTGAACAAATTAGTCTGTAATTTTTTATTTTTCTCTATTTATTGCTGACCCTTTTGGATTTACGAGGCCGTGTGAGAGGAATTATGTATCTTAAGCACACACGTTTGGCTACCATGGTAAGAAATCTGCGTCAAAACCCTGCAGGTTTGCCCCCTTCCTGGCGGCCGTGGGTGGGGTGGCTGCGCTCCCGGCCGGACCCTCCTGAGCCACTTTCCCCAGTGCTGGAAGCCGGCGCCCACGACGGCCCACGCCCTGCGGGAACTTTGTCCCGCTCAGCCCCGGGGAAGATGTCGATGCCCTCAGTCTCCCCCGGCCCCCTGAATGTGGAGCGCGGCTCTGGCGTTCGGGTCTGTGGAGCCAGCAAAACAACACACCGAGACTGTGGCCGCCAGGGCCTCACGCCTTGGCTCCAATCCCTGACAATCTCTTGGGCCGATAAATCCTGATACCGGCCTCCAGAGAAGTCATTTTCTTTCGCAGAAAACGATTATTCCTCAGTTAAAGCCCACATTTAATTTTCCAGTGATCTGTCTCTTTCAGCTGTCCTGCGTCGCCGTCCCCTTCTGTGGGAAATGCCCCTGGAGGCGCCTTTAGCGCTTCGAGCCCCAAACAAATCACCAGACCAGCTTTATAGGGCCTCTTGATCCTTACCCTGAGTGGCCGGCACAGCCGCTCCTATAAAACACCGCCGAGAGGGGCGCCTGGGTGGCTCGGTGGGTTGAGCCTCTGCCTTTGGCTTAGGTCATGGTCCCAGGGTCCTGGGATGGAGCCCCACATCAGGCTCTCTGCTCAGCGGGGAGCCTGCTTCCCCCTCTCTCTCTGCCTGCCTCTCTGCCTACTTGTGATCTCTGTCAAATAAATAAATAAAATCTTAAAGCAAAACCACCACCGAGGGCCAGGAGGGCAGGGACGGGGCAGCGGCAGCTATGCACCCCAGAGGAACACCCCATCGCCTGTCTGGATGGTGCCGTCCTGTGCCCAGGGCACCTGGCCCCCCAGGGTCTGCCCGGGCCACGTTCTCCGACTGTCGGCTGAGCGCCCGAGCAAACCCAGCTGAGATCAGACTTGTCCGTGCCCAGTCCCCAGGCAGCATCCGGGCCCCCGAAGAAGGTCTGCAAGTCCCCATGGCCCGCCCTCTGCCGGGCATCGATGCCGAGCCGCTCCCTTCCATTTGTCCCCGGAACAGGCCCTCCCACGTCCCCGTGAGCACAGCGGGGAGCGGGCGGTAGAGTTTGTGAAATTGTGCCAACAGGTTTGAGACACGAGGACAGGATCGTGGGCACACACGCAGCTCCCCTGCACCCGTGGCCCGCCCTCCGGCGGCCGCATCCACCCAGGCCATAAGATGACCCAGCGGGGGCTGCTGTGACGCTCAGAGCCCGCCCCAAATGCTGCTGTCCACCTCTTCCGGGGGTGTGGCAGGGACCCTGTCCCCACACGTCCACCATCTGGGCCCTCCTCAAGGTGTCCTTGTGAGGACACACGAGACTGAACCCCCCCCCCCCCCGGCTCCATTCCTGGCACGTGGCCGTGGTCTGGAATAGCCATCCTAGAAGGTTTCTGAGGAACAGACGGTGTTCCCGAGCAGCTCCACGGGGACAGCCAACACCAGCTGGAGGGCAGGGCCCGCTCTGGAGCCGGGGCCGCAGCTGGATCCCTCCCTCGGCCCCACGCAGAGCCTGCCCTGTCTGTGGGGCACAGAAAAGGCTCAGCGCCTCTGCCCTCTGGGGCTCATGCCCATCCAGCCACACAGGCTGGTGTGGCTGCAGCCCCGGGAGCAGGAAGGGAGCGCGCCCTTGTCGGCCCCTCCTGAGGCTCAGGGAGCCCCGGTTGGAGACCTCACCGTCGCATTTGTGCCATGTGCCCTGAACTACAGTACCTGGGCCCCTGAGCCTCAGTTTCCCCCTCTGTAAACAGGAACACCATCCCTCACCGTATCCGCCCCGCAGTGCAGGCGTCCGCACCGTCGGATGCCTGTGGTCACAGCGCATCGTCCTGTCGGAGGGTCGGACAGTCACCCTGGGCTGCGCGTGTTCCTCCCTCAGCGTACAGTCGCCGGGGCCTGCGCTCCTGTGGAGGGCAGCGCCCCTCTCGGGGCCGGGCAGTGCCAGGG
The DNA here is from genome assembly GCF_922984935.1 of Meles meles. Classification (NCBI taxonomy): domain Eukaryota; kingdom Metazoa; phylum Chordata; class Mammalia; order Carnivora; family Mustelidae; genus Meles; species Meles meles. The sequence goes on from NC_060076.1 coordinate 1,402,297, forward strand.
TGGGGCCTGGGGCTTGGAGCAGGGCCTGGAAAGCCAACAGGAGCAGCCGTGCCGCCGGTTTCTCGGATTCCAAGATACACCCGCCCACACCTCGTTTTGGTGCTTCTGAGCTTGGCTGCACTCCACACTCGACGTGTGCGCTCCGGGTGCAGCGTCTCCGTGCTGGGCGAAGCCGGGTGCCACAGCTGGCTCGATGTCACCCAGCCCGTTTGGGGTGAAGTGTCACCGCCCATGCGGACTGGCCGCCAGCGGGCTCACGGGGTCAGCGGCACGAGCCTGCCTTGTCCCCGCGCAGCAGGTCACCCCCGCCCCCTGCCTGATGAGACCCGAGGGAAGGGGATCCCAGGGATCCCCACAGCAGGAAGGGGGGTTTGGCCAGTGCTCTCTGGGACTGGGGCTGGCGGAGCAGGTGCTGGCCGCCTGCCGGCCAAGGAAGGAGCAGGAGAACCCCAAGGCTGTTCAGTGGGGCCGGCACATACCCCACTGGTTGCCTCAGAGCACCCCGCTCTGGCTCCCTCACCACCTGGATGCGGACACGCAGGCCCCGGGGCAGAGCAGTGACAGTGGGATTTGCGCCTGCGGAAGGGAGGGGCACAGTCCCTCCAGGAGGCTCTGGGTGTCTCCCCAGAATTCGTATGTTGAACCTTAACCCCCAGTGTGCTGGTGCTGGGAAGCAGCTTCAGGACGTGGTGGGGGTTTGATGGGGTCATGCAGCCGGGGCCCCGTGAGAAGAGCCCCCAGAGAGCTCTCTCTCGCTCTGTCCACAGGGGCACCTGGAGGAAAGGCCCCAGGAGGGGACAGCAGGAAGGAGGCCAGCAGTTCGCAAACCCAGGAGTGGGCCTCACGGGAAGCTGACCCGCGGACTCCGATCTGGAACGTCCAGCCTCCTGAACTGTGGGAAACGAATGTCTGTCGTTCAGGAAATGCCCAGTCTGAGCGGGCCAAGACAGCACCCTAGGTCAAATTCCTCCTGAGAGTGGGGTGCAGGTGTGCACGGCGGCCTGCAGGAGCCCGGCCAGCCTGTCTCGGCCCGCCCGATGACCAGCCTGCTGGCCTGTTTTCTCCACTGCCGTCTTGTGGCTTCGCGGCCCTGCCCCCAGGTGCAGGTCTAACTGGCCATGGGTGGAGGGGGCAGAGGCAGGGGGCATGGGAGGCCCAGAGGAGGCTGAGCTGCACCCCGAGGGCAGCAGGGTCTCCCAGGGGCCCCAGCAGAGAAGGAGGGGCCCATGGAAGCATAAGAGGCAGCCAGGGGCTCCCTTAGGATGCCGGTGCAGCCCCCTCTGCGGAGAGGGGCCGAGCTGGGGGCATTCAGGGGTGCAGGGACTGGGTGCCTCAATGGCTGGCTTTCACCGTCCCTTTCCCTCCCTGGGTTCCACTAAGCCCACCCTGGCTCTCCCCAACCTGTTCCCTGCGGGGCGGGGCTCTCCCTCCTGCCTGCAGCCCTCCTACCTGCTCCCAGATCTCCACTCCCCTTCCCAGAAGGTCTCCTGGGAAGAGCCATCGATCAGGTCCTCATGGATCGCCCCTTCTCTCCTTCGGCCTTTCCATAAACCGTCCCCTCTGTCCTCGGCCTCCTGAAGTGACCTGCACCAGCCCTACCTACCCTCGGAGCCCCACACCCCCAGAGCCCACCAGTGGCCCGGCACCTCCCTCAGATGTGGCCACGAGCTCAGGCTTCCGCCGCACCCCGACTCCACCCCCCACGTTCCTCGCCAGTCAGCTCAGTCCGCAGCTATGTCCTCCTTCCAGCTGCTCTGGCCAAAACCCTGTGGGAGGACACGACCTCTCCGCCTACATCCGGGTTTGACTCACCGTGTGTCTTACCTTCAAGATGTTCCCAAAGTCCGACCCCATCATTGCCATGCGCCACCACGAGTCCCACCATCACTCGGGGGGCTGTGATGGCCCGCCATGGGCCTCCTGCTTCCCCTCACCCCTCCTGTATGGGAGCCAGAAGAGCAGACCCACATCCCTACTCAAAATCCTCTGATGGCCACATGACTTTCAGAGCTGGGGCCCTCGGCTACAGCCCAGCTAGTAAGGGCCCACCCAGAGCTCTTCTCCGCTGGGTCTCTGGTTCCCTCCCTTCCCTGACTGGCTCTGCTCCAGCTGTTCTTCCAACATGCTCAGTCCTTCTACCTCAGGGCCTTTGCACATGCCCTCCCTCTGCCTGGGCTGCAGAAGAGCCAAGAGGCCTGAAGCATAAGGCTCTGACCAGGCCAGTGACTGCCGCTGACTCAGTCTGCTCTGTGATCCACTTCCTCTCTTCTCTGTTTCGGTCCCACAGTCCAGAGAAAATGTGGATGTGCATAAGTTACAAATAACAATGAAAAACCAGGTCTCCTGCTGAAGTAAGCTAAAAGGCACAGTGATAGGAGTCGAGGAGTCGATAGGTCGTCAGGGAGCTGGCGTGAGCAAGGTTGTACCGAGCATCTGCGGGTCAGGCTCTGTATGCAGAAAACTGGACAAGCAGCCGCTGAGCAAAGAACCCAGGAAGGGACCTAAAGCAGACACAGAACGTGGAAAATACAGTGTGGAAGGCTGAGCCACGGGCCCGGATCCCGGGAATCGAGGACCGAGTGCCACGCCCGCCGGGTCCTGGACGCCACAGCCTTATACAGAAAAGTCTCTAAACCGACCAGGGGGAACACGGTCAGCAGTGGCCCCACCCAGAGAGGACTTCTAAGGCACCTGGACCAGACCCTGTGGGGCTGCACTGCCCCCAGCCCCTTCCCTCCCGTGCGGGAGTCCTTTCTGCTCAGTGAAGCGGCCGCCTGGTCTGGGTCTCTCCTTCCCCCAGTGCGCTCGGACACGGATGCGGGGGACGCGCGCTGGGCGCTGGGGACTTCTCTGGGGGCTCATCGGAGTGTCGGCGAGGCTGAGCAGCACCGCAACAGAGGCACTTTCTCCTTTCTCGGGCGTCTCCGCCTGTAAACGTTGCTGCGGCAGGCCCGAGCACCCCAGGAACCCGACAGCCTGCGTGCCGCCGCTCTGAAGGCCCCGAGGCTGGGCTTGGTGGACCCGGACTGTGCAAATCCAGCTGTGGGTTCTGTCCAGGCTCAGGGGCTCGGAGGCTGTTTGATGGGAAGGGGCGCCCCCTCCCGGCACCTGAGGGTTCCCGGCCAAGGCTGCTCGTTGTTGGCTTCCAAAGTAGAAGGGACACGGTGACCCGACGGGCGACCCGACCCAGCGGACCGCCGGCGTGCGGAGCAGAGCCACCTCCCCTCCCCGGCCTCGCTTTCTCTCCTCCCCACTTTCCCCCGGATCTCTTTGACCCCGAGTTTTCCCCCGAGATCCGCACCAGGTGATGGGGGGCTTCTCTGGGGCCACAGATGAAACCTGTGGCTCGTTCTGGCCCACGGTCCTGCCTCCGGTTCCCAGCGGGGCAGAGGTTCGTCACACCCCCGCTGCAGGAGGCCTTTTGCTCCTATAATTAGCGTGGGTGAGTCTCTGGGTAGCTGAGAGGAGATGCGAACGGGGCGAGTGGGGGATCCCCAATTTGCCTCCCCTGGGAAAGCCTGGTTGCTGCCGAGGGAGGTCCCAGATCGGAGCACACAGCCCAGGCCCTCATCTGGAGCTTGGAGTCAGGACAGAACCCCATCTGCCTGCCGAGGCCGTGGTCGGCCTCTCCCCCTGGGGAGCCCCGCGGGCCGTGCCCCCGAGGACGTGGTGGGGACAGGCCAACCGCACACAGGTCCGCTCTAGTGATGAAACGGGAGGAGGAGGGCACAGGGAACCAAGGGCTCACGGGCACCGAGCGGCTACGACCCCAGCCGCAGAGGTAGGAGGCGGCATCCTGCTCAGGCCCCACCGCAGACGCAGAGTCACGGGGGCTCAGGGAGTCCTTATTCTGTGGGTGGGGAACACGTCTCCCTCCACAGTTCTCTCCCCTGGAGGGCGTCGTCACAACTGACCCTCAGAAAGAAGCGCCTGACAGCTTCTGCCCCTGTGCTGGCCCGAGGACCAGCGGAAGGAGGAGGAAACCGCCTTCTGGGGGAAGTGGAAACCGACGCCGTTCTGCACTCAGAATGTTCTGTAAAAACAAACAAACAAGGCAAATGGTCTGGAGGTTCCTATTTATGTGGGGCTCTCTTCGCCCTCCGGGGCAGCCCTGGCTTGTACAGGACATGTGCGAAGGACCCAGCCTTTCAGGCCGTGGTGCAACGGATCAGAACAAGGTGGGGACAGAGAAAGCAGTCAGGTCTTGACCAAAGCAGACGGGGAGCTGCTCCACCAAAGTACCCTCCTCCCATACAGACAGGAGCCTGAGCGCCCCGTCATTCCTCTCTCCTCCCACTGCAGGAACAAGCGCCGGATGAGGGAGGGGCCCCTCGGCCGGTCTCCCACCCGTTCTCACTCCAGGACTGGAAGCAAACAAAAAAGGCCACAAGAAAAGGTTCGGCTGATCTTGACGACGCTCGAGGTCCCTGTAGAAGCCAGCCGGGCCTTCCATCTTCCCGGGAGAGACAGTATGTTCCTCCTGAACTGGACCCTCTCTGCCTCTGAAAAGGATCACCCGTGTGGGCAGCCAGGACTTATGGAGACAAGCCGTGGACAATGGGAACCCCCGGCCCTCCTTGAAACTTCCGGCCTCCATCTGAGCCCTCCTCAGATGGGGGGGCCCGAGAGCAGAGGCGGCAGGCTCCGCACAAGGAGGAGGAGGAGGAGAGCCTCTAGAGGAGGCTGAAACCCTTCCACGTCCCACTGGGAACCAGGCTGTCCCGATCGGGGCAGGAGACGGAGGACCAGACGTGTCCCCCGATGCGTCGCTGAGCGTCTCGAACACACGTGCGATAGGCCTCTTTTTAGAAAAGTTCTGAGAGGCCCCGAGTAAACTATTAAACTTAACAATCCGGATCCTGATAATTACTAGGGACAGCTTATTCTTAAGGACACACTGTCACCCGTCTACATATATGTATTTTTTATTTACTTGAGAGAGATCGAGAGAGACAGAGAGCACAGAGGGAGAGAAGCAGGCTCTCCGCTGAGCGGAGGAGCCCGACGCGGGGCTCGATACCAGGACCCCAGGATGGTGACCTGAGCCAAAGGCAGACACTTAACCACTGAGCCCCCAGGCTCCCCTTGGTCGGGCTACCTGTGACATTGGGAAAAAGTTACAAAGATCTCCTCACAGGCCCGAGGACAGGCTCCTGAGGACGGCCACCGCCCTCTTCCACACTAGGTGAGGCCCCTGGGGGAGCTCAGCCCGGAGACACAACTTGCACGGCCCGCTCGGCTGCCCACGTCCTGTCACGGGTCAGGAATACTCCCCCCTCCACAGGAGACGAACCTCTAACAGACCTGAAGTTCCTCTTCGGGAAAAATGCAGCCCTTTCCTCGATGCCAGAAAAGTCATGCCTATTAGTCTTTCTCGGTCATTCACAGCATTAGGTGCTCTTGCTTCTCTGCCGCGGGTCACACGCCGCGCCTCCCTGGAGCTCCAGGTCCCTGGAGCGGGGACCTGTCAGAGGCTCCTGCATTTCCTACACAGACTGATTAATTTATCTGGAGCGCGGGCACCAGCGGGGGGAAGCGCCGGGGGAGAGAGAATCTCAAGCAGACTCCGGAACTGCGGAGCCCAGCGTGGGGCTCCATCCCACCACCCTGAGACCGCGACCTGAGCCAGACGGAGTCAGACGCCGGACTGACGGAGCCCCCGCGCCCCCGCTCCTTTCTTCTCATAGCATCAGCCCTGTGGGCCACCTTGGCCTTGGGCCCACGGAACTCATGGGTCGGGCACCCCCAGCACCTGTATTTGGGAGCAGAAGGGCAGCCTTCAGCCCGGCGAGTGTGTGCTGGTGCGCAGCCCGCAGCCGTGGGCACTCAGCTCCGCTGGCCGCGTGTGCGCCGTCCCCACCAGGCCCCTGAAGGCTGACCGGCCCCTCAACCGAGTGGGCCAGGGCGCAGGCCGACCTGTCATTCCACCGGAGGGGCCATGCGCGCCGCTGCGGACTTGAGCGACGCCTCCGGGGAACCCCCGTCCTTGGGTCAACGTGTGGCTCCTGACAGCGCGGGCCCCGGCTGCCTCCAAGCACGCGGCTCCCCGGGACCAAGGCGGAGCCCTCCGGTCACCACGGAAGCACATCGGGGCTCATCGGGGCAGACACTCGGGCCGCGCTTCTCGGGCCGCGGGGACACAGAGCGCCGAGCCGCGGGTCCCGGGAAGCCAGGACCGGGCGCCTCGGCCCTACGCAGGGAGGTCCCCAGGCCCGCGCGGGAATCGGCGGCCGCGGCGTCCCGGGAGCCCCGGCGCGGCCCCCAGCGCGGCCCAGACCGAGATGCCCGGAAGCCGAGCTCAGGGCAGCGGACGCCCAAGTGCAGGCGGGGCCCGTCGGGGGTGAGTGTCCGGCCAGAAGACGGTGCGGTGACGCCCGCACGACGGACGCGGGTCCTCCTCCGTCGCTAAACCCGGCGACCCTGCAGGGGGCGGGGCCGGGCGCACGCTCGGGGGCGGGGCCGGGCGCACGTTCGGGGGCGGGGCCGGGCGCGCGCGGCGCACGTGACGCCGGTTGCCAGGGTGAAAGGTCAGGCGCGCCGCGGCACTCCCAACATGGCGGCGGCGGCGGCCCGCAGCCAGGGAGCCCCGGCCCCGGCGGGGACGGCGGCGGCGGCGGCGACGGCCCGAGCCCGGCGGCTGCCCCCGCTGCTCGTGCTGCTGGCGGCGGCGGCGGCGGGCCCCGGGGCGGGCGGCGCGGCGCGGCTGTACCGCGCGGGCGAGGACGCCGTGTGGGTGCTGGACAGCGGCAGCGTGCGCGGGGCCACGGCCAACAGCTCGGCCGCGTGGCTCGTGCAGTTCTACTCCTCGTGGTGCGGCCACTGCATCGGCTACGCGCCCACCTGGCGGGCCCTGGCCGGGGACGTGCGAGGTGAGGCGCGCCCGCGCGCGACCCCGGCGGCCCGGGCCGCAGCCGCAGCCCCCGGGGGAGCCCGGCGGGGCGGGAGGCGGCGCCCGCAGGGGTAGATGTCCCCGCTGCGTCCCCGAGCCCCTGCCCGTGAACCCTTTCCCGCCGGCGGCGCGTACGGCGGGCGCTCGGAGCGGGCGGGCGGCTTGGCCCTCCGGGTGCGCCGGACGCCTGCGGGGGCCGCCCGCGCCGCCCGCCGGGGACCGGGCCCGGGGCTCCTCGCCGGCCCCGCACGGCTCAGCTGGGGCGCGGTGGGGGGCGTCGGCGGCACCCGCCCCTCCAGCTGAGCTTGGAGTCGGAGCTGCCCCCGCTCGGGGAGGCCGGCCGCGGTCCAGCTGGCGCTCGCTAACCTCTAATTACGCGTTTCCGCGGGCAGGAGCGGAGCAAATTGCTGCACTTTCTTCTGCGCTTTTGTTTCTGGGTCTGACATCTTCCTCTGCTGTGATTTTCTCTCCGTCACGGGACAGACTCATACGCTACTTTACTGACTAAGTAAGATTTTTGTGCAAAATCGTAAATGATTATCTTTATTTTATTTTTAAGATTTTATTTATTTGACAGATGGAGATCACAAGCAGGCAGAGAGGCAGGTAGAGAGAGGAGGAAGCAGGCTCCCCGCGGAGCAGAGAGCCCGATGCGGGGCTCGATCCCGGGACCCTGAGATCATGACCTGAGCCGAAGGCAGAGGCTTAACCCACTGAGCCACCCAGGCGCCCCAACAAATGATTATCTTTAAGATGTGTTCTCCTCTTACTTTAGAGTGTTGGGAGCCTTTTTATTTTTATTTTTTTAACAGATTTTATTCACTCATTTGACAGACAGATCACAAGCACGCAGAGAGGCAGGTGGACGGGTAGGGAGAAGCAGGCTCCCCGCTGAGCAGAGAGCCCGACGCAGGGCTCGATCCCAGGACCCTGAGATCATGACCCAAACCAAAGGCAGGCACCCAACCTCCTGGCTCGGGGCGTCCCTGCCATGTTGGGATTCTTGACTCTGAAGGCTTTGTTCTCCGATCTCGTTTTCTTAAGTTTGGACCCAAGGTCAGAGCCTAGGAGGTGGACAGACTGCCCCTTAAAGGTTCTTTTAAAGCCTTTTCTCTGAGAACAAGCAGGCGTTTTAATAATAGAACTTTTCAGTTGTCATCTGCTTCTCAGCGGCGGACGTGACACGTAAATTCAGACGCAGACGGGGGTGTCTGTGCAAAACATTTGTCATCTGTTTCGTGCGCGTTTTGATTCTCTCGTTGGGCGTCTGAAACAGAAGTGCCGTGAGCCAGATTCGAACATCGCAGACTGTTCTGTGTTGAACCAGCATGTAAGGGGCCTCGAAAATTGTCCCTGGAGCTTGGAAGGAAGGTTCCTTCTAGAAACGAGGGCGGTAAAATCCGTACCTAACGGTGTGATTAACTCAGCTGTTAGCTGAATACGGTTCTCGGAACGGGATTGGACGCTGTCCAAGTCAGGCCTGTGGTGGAAGGGAGATGTGGCTGGAAGTGAAAAGCAGCTGTGGTCTGAGGGAGGACAGCTGCGGGGACACCTGGGCAGAGCCCTCAGCACTGGGGAGTGGCCCACTTGGGATCCCCAAAGAGAGGTCACCTGGGGACTTGCTAGCCCCATCAGTCACTTGTGAATTCGGTGGTCCAGTCCCTGGGGCACACAGACCTTGCCCTGGGCCACCACAGACACCTCTCAGCACCCCTCTTCAAATGGAGAGCACCCAGCCGACTTTTCCCGTCCACCACTCCAACCCCATCTCGAGGCTTCTGGAAAGTGGGATGGGCTTGGCTCCCCGGTGAGATTGCCTGGGGTCAGGGGAGCTCTGTCTCCTGCCGTCCCTTCACCCCTTCACCGTAACTGCCTCAGGGGCCTCTGCCGTTTGCCCCAAGGCGAAGGGACAAAGGGACCGGAAGCAGGAGGGGTAGTCTGCAGGGGTGGGGCTCCTCCCAGCTCTGCAGAACAGCTGAGGGGGCCTTTGTTTTTCTAAAAGACAGGTTGGAGTTTCACACTTCACTGACATTTTCAAGGTTTTGAAGTAAGTGTTCTTCCTGGTAAGAAGGCTTAACTAACAAAAGGTCCGCTGTTGGGTGTCGCCAAATGCTGCTCGGGTGTTTCTGTAGATCTGGCTTAGGCCTGTCAGTTCTAAATCCTTCGCAAAACAGAGCCCTGCTGTGTTCCTGGAAATCATTTAGCCCCGAGCTGTGGCCTTAGCACCGCTTGTGATGCCTTGTGATGCCGCCACCGCATTCGGCCCCTGAGCTGTCTCTGAAGTAGCTCTACGGAAACTTGGTCACCCCAAGACTGTCCCTGTCGGGGTCAGGGTCACCGAGGCCTCAGCCTCTGTTCTTGTGGGTCTCGCATGTGCTCCCGTCTTGCTGGAGCAGGCAGATTCTCTGCAGCAGCCCCGGAGTTCTAGGTGAGGCTCCAAGGGGAGCCGGGACTTGGCGGGCAGTCACTCACGGCGCACGCCTCCTCTCCCTGCTCTGTGCGGCGCTCTTGGTGTCGCCCGTGTCCTGGATGGTGACGCCAAGTCGTTCTCTTAGGGTCACACAGCTGAGTGACAGGCCCTGTGGCCCCCTCTGCGTGGTGGCCATGAGGCAGGGGTGCGTTCCTGCCCCCATGAGGCAGGGGTGCGTTCCTGCCCCCAGTCCACTCTGGCTTGCCCCTTGGGCTCCTCACCACGCAGTCTGGTCTTCCCAGCCACGCCGGCCTCTTGGAGATGAGCTGGGACTGCTTGGTGTCCCAAGCAGTGGTGGTCCCATGGACCCACATTCAAGCAGAGAGGGTGGAGAGCAGGGGTGGCGGCTGATGGGGGAGGGGTGACGACACCAGCAAGAGCGACTGGTCAGTGCACCTGCAGGGGTGTGCAAGGTGGGGAGCCGCAGGAGGCTTCCGGGAGTCTGCCTGCCGGGAGAGCGTGGACAGAAGGTGGCAGGCAGGCAGGGGTGACGTATGCCTGTTATGGCCCCAGGAAAGCCTGTTGTGCCCCCAGCCCTGGCCCAGGTAGCTGTGGTTAGCCCTGAGTGAGTCACGCCCGTGAGACCCAGACTCTGTGACGACTGTGGCCAGAGGAGCACCACTGCGGCACTGCCAAGCTCAGTGATGCCAGGTGTGAGAACCAGGTCATCGGGGCACCGGGAAGACGAGTGGGGGGACTGGGGGCTTTTCCTCTCTCTGGCCGGCATTGTGAGGCTTCAGCTGTTTGCCAGGGGAGAGGCTCGCGGCCGGGATGGCAGTGTCCCATCGGGCTCTGGAACAGCCGCCCAGGACTGTGTGTGGAGCTCGCTTAACCCCTGCGCTGGGGTGGGAGCGCCGCAGAGACCCCCCTCCACTCCCGGAGGACGCCGAGCAGAGTGTGCCCGGACTCCGTCCACCTCCGGTAACTTCTGGATGGCTCAGCTGGACTCTGCTGCTCACTGCGTGGGCTCCATTTCTACCCAGGCTTACACGTGTTTGTTTCTTTTTGTTTAATGTAAGCTCCTTGCCCAGCGTGCAGCCCAGCACAGGGTCTGAACCCGAGACCGTGACCTGAGCTGAGATCACGAGTCAGACACTCAACTAAGCCAGCCGGGCGCCCCTACCCAGGCCTGTGTACCTTAAACTTGCTCTTGACCTTGGAGCCTGTCCAAGAAGACCTTGTTGAAGCAGGAAATGGCCTGCACAGGGGAAAAAGCGTTGTCCGGTGGCTGGAACGGGCAGACCCCACCACCCTGGCTTCCCCTGGAGGGAGAACCCCCCAGTGCAGCTCTGCCTTCCAGACAGCCCTCCTCTTGCTCCCTCTTCCACCCCAGAGGGGAATGACTCGGTGCTGTGATCGTTTTCTGGGACAGATTGATGCTTGCCTGAAGTCAGACTCACAGAGACCTTTGATTAGAACTTGGCAAGTAGCGGTACGAGGTTCAATCCTGTAGGTTAAGAACAGAGTTACTGGAAGGGTAAACTTGAAATAAATTCCAGTTTGCTGTCACACAGAAGCTGCGTCTTTGACAGGTGTGTTTTCAGGCTGTGGTATGGAAAGTGGGCAGGCCTGGGAGCGGAGCGGAGCGTGGCTTACAGACTCCTGTGGGTGCCCCTGGAGGCCGCAGGGCCTCCCAGCTGGTGCCCTCCCCCCGTCTGGTTGGGGTGGCCTGACATTTTGTCAACCAAGCGGTTTGCATTCAGTGTAGAGTGTTTCTGTCCTTTGTGTGGTGGGGTCTAGACAGGTGCGAGAGGCAGGAGGTAGGGAGGGTACGAGTTGAATGAGGCGAGTACCCCGAAGCTAGACCTTTGAAATAGTTTGCATTTTACTTGGTAAAATAGACTGTCTCTTTTGTGTTTGTATGAATGCCTCCATCTGCCAGCGCGTAAACCGAAATTCTCCCTCTGCTGCTTTCCTCGGGAGCCTTCCCGCCCAACACGGACGGGCTTCTTTTCCCGGACAGACAAAGGCCTGGTGAGGTGTCAGCCCACCCCTCCGCTCAGCGGCCCAGTTCGGGCGGGCGGGCGGGCCGGCTGAGCTCTGCAGAGTGCTTGAGGCCTGGTATCCAGACGGCCTCTGTGTGCTGGCCCGTGGCACTGTCCTCTTCCCGTCCGTGCTCCCGCGTGCCCCCTACGGAAGTAGAACCTGATGTCAGTCCTGTGTGTTGGAATTTGTCCTGAGTATGTTCTGTGTGGCCCTGGTAGGTGCGAGAAACCGTGAACAGGACAGGGAAGATCCGAGTGGAGCCTTGTGTCTCAGAGGAAAGGACAGTGAACGGAAACACAAAATGAGGCGAATGGAAGGTCACGAGTCCCAGGAGAGTAAACCGAGCGATTGCATGGGCACCAGGTGGCGGGGAAGGCGTCGGGTGGCATGTGACACTCAGAACATGAGGGACACTCCACAGCCAGTGTGCCACGGCCCCGAGACGGGCAGGACCACGGGCATCCGAGGACTGCCAGGGGCCACCATGGCTGTCCGGTGGGAGGGGCAGCCGGCGGGAGGACTGCAGGAAGGAGGAGCAGCTTTAAGGAGGCGGTTAGATGGTTTGGTTTCTCGGTTTAAAATGCGGCTGGCCCTGGAGAACCGAGGGCCAGGAGTGACTGGGGCGGGGTGAGCCTGCCCTCCCAGCACCCGCCGCCTCCAGGGGGCACTGACGGACCAGGGGCGGCAGATTGGGGGTGGGGGGAAGGAACCGCGGGGTGGGGACACTTGTCTTGCTGCTGCAGGCAGGGTCTTGGAGTTGACCCTTCGTAGTTTGTGGACAGGAGGAAGGACTGCGTTCTAGGCAGTGTTGTGTTTTCGGATCCATGAGTTTTGGTCAAAGCTCACCCAGTGGGACGTCATCCCTCTGGGGAGCCCAGCGGGCGCGGCCATTTCCGGCGTGTATTTCAAGGGCACAGCCCATGTCCCTGCCCTGAGCCACTTTCCACGCTGGGCTAGTTTTTTTCTACATCCTGCCATTACGAAACATTATTTGAAACCTGAAACTATGAAAAAAGAGGGCTGGCGTGTCCTTTCCATGTCATCGGGCCTCGTGTCACGGGCTCCCCCTGGGGCTAGTTTTCCGAGGGACGTCCCGGTGTTGGACCCGGCGTGCTCACTCTTGGCTAAAGGCTCTGACTCACCCACCTCATCTGATGGAGGAACAGAGTCCTGTCCGGAGGAAAAGGGAACCCAGCAGTTGGGGGCTTCCTGCCCTGCTGGGCATTCGTCTGCTGTGTCTCGCAGCCGGCAGTTCCTGGGGGGCCGGGTGCTCCATCCACGTGCCCCTGACCCACTCCTTCAGCGCTCAGTCTGGGAGCACCTTGGGTGCCCATTTGTCCTGCGTGTGTACGAGTCATGCCTTTTTTTTTTTTTGGAAATTGGTCCCTGACACTCGCCGCGAGTGGATGCAGGGTCTGGAGCCCTCCCGTTGGCGAAGTTACCAAGTGTCTGGTTTCCCAGAGGCAGCAAAGGGGGGCCTCCTGGGCGCGGAGTTTCCTCGGAGCCCCCGTGGGCGGTTCGGCAGCAGTCGGCATCCCCAGCGCCCACACTCTGGGGGTAACGCTGCCCCTCTGGCCCTTTCACCGCGCCATAAGGACAAGCAGTGGTTAAAATCCAGGGAAACCAAGGTTTTCTTTTATCTTCTGCACCTCTAAGCCGTCGGCAGTTATGTCCTGTTTCAGAAGGCAGGTCCACCACCGCCTGGCTGCCTGGGAAGGTTGGAGGACTTTGGCGGCTAGAAAGCAAGAGTTGGTGACTGCGGTCGGGGCCGCCTCGGTTTCCCCGTGGCCGCGTCTGCAGCCCAGACCCCGTGCGTCCCCGAGCCCGGCGGCCCCGACTCCTCACCTGGGAAGGCAGCCGGCGCCCCTGAGAGGAGCTGGCTCCCCTCTTCCAGGGGGCAGGGCAGGGCAGGACCAAGGGACCTCCTTTCTTTGTCATCCGGGAGGTTGTGGCTGGGACAGCCTAGTGGGGACAGCAAGTAGGGAGGGGATGTGCACGTCTGGGCCGGGTAGGGCGTGCGGGGAGGGCTCGGGCCCCACATCCAATGGGTCAGCTGCCTTGTGCCTAGTTCCCCCAGAGTCCGTGGGGCCCGACGGGTGGCCACATGTGAACGTTGGACCTGCCCAGGGGTACAGGGTGGGTCAGGACACTGTCTACCCAGAATCCCGGTGCTGGGCTGGGCGCTGACCTGAAGAGAGACTGTCTCGTCCTCGCTCACCATAGCTGCTGGAGCCCGCGGACGGCCGCCTTGTCCCGTATTTCTGGGCACCAGGATGGGAGGTGTTAACCGGTCTGCAGTCTCTGTGCCGCCAGGACCCCGCGCCGCTGGTCAGAGTGATGTCACTCCTCCCCCTGCAGTGTGTGAGTCCCTCCCGGAACCCGCACCCTCACAGGACTGGCCCAGCCCCTAACTGGAGCCGCCCGTGTTGGCCACTCCCCGACCCAAGCTGCCTGCTGGCCTCTCCCCTTCCGTCCCTGCCTCTGGGACCCTGGTCAGTCACCAGCGTCTGCGAGGACGGCAGTTCCCAGGGTCACTGGGAGTTTGCCATTGGCCTGCGCGAGTGCGTGTCTCCTGCTGCCCCGCTGGCTGTGGGGAGTGTTCAGGACACGTTCCGGCAGCAGACACCACGCAGCCGTGCCGTGCGCCGGGCTGTCACCCACCTGTCCTCACACCCCCTTGGAGGGAGGTGTTATCTGGCCTCTGTGTTGTGCCCGCGAGGCAGCGCAGGCACAAAGACCGCGAAGTTGCGCAGCTTCTCCAGACCCGGTAAGAGACAGAGCAGGATGTGGGCTGCGCGGTCCGCCTGATGGGTGTCCTCGTGCCATCTGGCACCGCCTGCCCTCTGTCTGCTCCAGACGGGCCTGCTGGTATGGGGATAGGACAGGCCACTCCGGGGACACCTGGAAGCCTGGTGGGAGTGAACTTAGTAAAGGGGGCAGAGGCCAGGACATGTCAGGACGTGACCTCAGAAGAAGGACATGTCGTGTGGCTGTTGGCGGGGTGAGGTGAAACGCAGCCAGACGAGAGGGGGGCCTGTCCTGACTGTGTGGCTGGTTGAGAATGGCCTTGCTCCCAAGACCGTGGGGAGCCATCAGGGTCCTCTCGGGGCCGTACCCGGTCCCAGCTTGCTGCCACCTGCGTGCAGTGCAGCGGGTAGGGACAGCCTCCGCCCCGGGCGGCTCCCAGAGCCCTGCGGGTGCCCGTCGCCAGCACAGCCTTGGCGACGTCTCCTGCTTCTGCACGCAGGCCTCCCCTCTGTCAGGCAGAGAAGAAGCCCCCTCCCGTCCCCCACGTCCCTGGGGTGGCACGTCGTCAGCACGGCGCCGGCAGAGGAGGTGGGCCTGTCGTGTGCGGCTCGCCCTGCGTGGGGATGGGCAGGCACAGCCGTGCTCAGGCGAAAACGGAGTCAGAGTGTCACGGGGAGGAAGGGGCAGAGGAGGTGAGGACCGCCAGCCACCTGGCGCTTTTGTGACGCCAGGCGACAGTTTCCTGGTTACTGTCCTCAAAGTCAGGATGGCCCAGCTCGGGGGCAGAAGGCTCCTCGCGGCTGGGGCAGCCCCGAGGCCCGGGCAAGGGAGGCGGCACTGGGTGACCCTCATTTAGCCCGCGGGGCCAGGCACCGGCTCCCTCGCCTGTAAAGTCACGTCACAGTCGTGGGCACGGAGCTGGGCTGGGCTGCCGTGGGTCAGAGCGTTTTTAGATTGTGGAGTCCTGCACGAGATGGAGGCGGTTACGTGGCCGCCCTTGCAGAGCAACGTGGCTCTTGGGGGTTGGGCCGAGCCCTGGGGGCACCGGGAGTGGGAAGCAACCCCTCTGCCGTGTCGCTGCGTGGGGCCGCTCGGCTGCACCTGCGGCTCGGAGAGGGGCTCCCCGCGTCGTGGACGCAGCTCCTGCCAGTGCATGTAGACCGTGGTCGGGTGGAGGGATGGTGGAAAGTATGCTGGCAATACAAGGAGAAGTGCTTTTTCCCAAGAACTGGTTTTCTGGGTGTTTCACGAGGAGACACGGTGCAGAGACTTGTTGAGGAACTGGTTGACTCGTTCCACACCTGACCATGTGCGGGTCAGAGGAGCACGCGTGTCGCGTGGTGGGGGCGGGCTGGATTTGAAGGAGGGAGGGTCTTCGTCGGAGCTGGTAGGATGAAGGGAGAGCAGAGCCTTGCGCCTGTGCCGGTCAGCACACTCGTGTTGCCTGTGACGGCAGGTGACAGTTCCCACCAAGCGGACTGTGAACCCGGGGCAGATTCTTTTTTTTTTTTTTTTTAAGATTTTATTTATTTATTTGTCAGAGAGAGAGAGAGAGCGAGCGATCACAGGCAGACAGAGTGGCAGGCAGAGGCAGAGGAGAAGCAGGCTCCCCTCCGAGCAAGGAACCCAACATGGGACTCGATCCCAGGACGCTGGGATCATGACCTGAGCCAAAGGCAGCTGCTTAACCAACTGAGCCACCCAGGCGTCCCCGGGGCAGATTCTTTAATCCGTCTGACTCTCAGCTCCCGCATCTGTAACGTCCCGCCTGTTTCACCCGGCAACTTCCGTAGGTGGTGACTTGGTAAGAAAGCTTGAAAAGTACGGTGTAGTTGACTTCCTTTTTGGATGCAAGGCTGGTGGGGAGCTTTTCTTGCCATTTTAACTGTGCCTGGGCAGAAAGTCAGGGCAGGCCTTTCTGTGCAGGTGACATTTGTGTTGAAATCGATGAATAAGGCAGCAAGTATAAGCTGGAGGAAAGCGTGTTCCCCCAAGAAAGAGCAGCTGCGAAGGTCCTGGGGCAGGAGGGTGCTTGGACCTGTCTGTGGTTTGAGGGGAGCAGTGAATGAGGAAGAGACGAGGGTACAAGTCAGCTGATGAAATGGCAGAAATGCGCAGAATCTGGAAGGTTCTGAGGACACGTAGGAAGTGGTCTTGCCTGCAGACATGCATGCCTTGCTGCGGGCAACCCTCCGGGGTCCTTTCCAACCGAGGTTAGGATTTGAAGAATCATACAGTTCAGTCTCGATCAGAATGTTTCTTCTTATCACGGAAGCGCAGGAGCTGGGAGCAGCTGGCGGATGCTGGGGCCCGGGGGAAGTCCGCCGGGAAGAAGAGCAGCCCAGTCAGTGCGGCCGGTTTGCAGGAGGTGTGGGAGCCTGGCTGCTGGCCGCCGCCCGGGGACACAGACTTTATCCTGCATGTGCTCAGAGCTGGGCACCCGATGGCGCTGCTGAGTCACGGTCGGGGGCGGCTGCAGAGGGGCACAGGGACCAGCGGCTGCTTTCCAGCCCTTCCTCTCATCTGGGGCTGCGGGCTGAGCCTGAGGCCGGACAGCCTCTAGTTCTCGGGGGCACAGCAGCACGCCACCCTGCCTTCGGGGTTACCAGGCCGTTCACAGGGGCTGACAGCCGTTCTTACCTCCGCGTGGGAAGCCGGCACGTTCCCGCTGTCCCCTTGCCCTGTTAGACTCAGGAGGGTAATTGCAGTGCGGCTGGTGCCGCCGTGGCCTTGGGTCGGGTTCGATTCAGCATCCTCACATGCAGCGTCACGACCTGGGGCTGTCCCGTGGGGCGCTGTCGGAGCCTCTCGACCCCGGGGGCTCCGGCAGTGGGAACTGAGCACAGCACGAGTAGCCACGGGGCTCAGTGTCCGCCGGCCCCCGCACCCTGGGGCTGCGGTGTGATTCTTGTGTGTGACGTGCTTAGTAAGAAGACTCGAGAACAAGGAAGTCAGACCAAGTCCCACCGCGAAAACCAGGCCGTCGCGAGCATCGAGGAGTGCGCGCCTTCGGCTGCTTTCCCGCTCCGCTGGCTTGATGATTTGTCGCGATTCTCCCAACGCTCAGGGTTAGCCCGTGGGGCAGGTCTTCATTTTCTCACGCGCTCGTTCTGGGCAGTGGGTGCTTTTATTTTTTTAAGCATGAAATGACAGCGTGTCATGGAAATTCCCAGTAAACAGCGAAACCCTGCGCTTGTGAGGCAGGGACGAGGAGGCAAACAGGAGGCGTTTTGGCAAGATGAATGGGAAGAGAAGCGAGGACGACAGGCTGGGGGAGGCCCCCCCCAACAGGGCCGTGGGGGTGCGCGTGGCAGGGGGGCCGCTGCCGTGCGGGAGGAGCACGCAGGATGGAGGCTGCCGACGAGAGCGCCGTGTGGCAGGTGGAGGCCACCGCCCTGGAGGGCCCCGCGTGCAGGTGGGGGCCGCCGCGGCGGAGGGGGCGGCTGTGGGGGGGCTGCCGCTGCGGCGGAGGGCAATGCTGGCACGGCGCTGAGCTCCCGCTCTGGGCCATCTGCTGCCCTAATTGGATGCGAGTATTAACTGTCCTTCCTTGGTTCCGTGTAATCCGAGACTCCAGAGAGATGTGACCTGTGGTTCCCGAAGTTTCTGTGATTCTTGCTTGGAGCCCTCTGAAGTGGCCTCGGGGCGGGACTTGGTTTCGGGGAAGCAACATGAGCGGAACGGTGTTTGGTCCTCGGTGGTGAAAGCCAGCGGTGGGTCTTCCCACGGCGTTGACGCTGGTCGCTGGCTTCGTGAGGACGGAGGATGGAGGACGGAGCAGGGAGGAGGGAGGAAGGAGGACGGAGGATGGAGGGAGGAGGAGGACAGAGCAGGGAGGAGGGTGGAGGGAGGCGAGTAGTTCTAGCGCAAATGGTGCCTCAGTTGGGCAACCGGGAAGCTACGGACTTGGCCGCGTCCAGGAGTGCTCGTGTGGTACGGGATCCGGTCACGTCTGGTGGCTCTCTCCTCCCAGGCCCGTGTTCAGTGTGTAGCCTCTGAAGTTCAGGATCGCAGCCAGGACCCGGCAAACCTGTGTGACGTGACTTTTGACCGGATGACGGCATTAGCCCGGCGGTGCCCTGTCAGCACGCCCGGCAGCACGGGGCCTCCTCGGGGTCTGTGTGGGACCCTCGTGAGCCCCCACGCGGCACTCCCTTAGCTGCAGGGGACCAGGAGTGGACCCGCCCACCGCCCCTGGTGGCCCCGTGGCCAGTGTCTGTGGAGGGTCTGCGTCCTGCTGCGGTGTCTGCAGACCGCCGCGCCCCGTGTCCTGCTTCCTCGGGCTGCCCCTAAGGAGCCGGGAGGTGTCTGGCGGCGTTAACCGGGACGTCCTCGGGGGAGGGATCAAATCTTTTAAAGAGAGAACCTCACTTTTTGGAGGATCCCGGGGAAGCCGTGCCTTTGAGACTGGCAGCCACGGGGCCGAGCCATGCACATGTCTGCCTGTGCGCACCGCGCCTCGGGGCTGCATGAGCCAGGCCCCTCTGTGCACAGGCGTCCCGCCCGTCCGTGACGGGGTGAGAGGACATGCCGCCACGTTCGGGGAGGGGGGAGGGCGGTCTGTCAGTAGGAAGGGAGGAAGGGAGGGAGCCAGAGGTCACCCACCCACAGGGCCAGCTGGGAAGCCATCTCCCCAGAGGCTCAGACGTGAGTCTCGGCGCAGGTGCACGCAGGCCCGGGGAGGTAAGCAGAGACGTGCGGTCGGCCCAGCCCTGGTGTTGGGGGGACCCGGGGTCTTCGACAGGAAGTGCGTGGGGCAGAGGGCTGTAGATGGAAAGACACACGGTCAGTCACAGCCTCCTGACCAGTGAAACTTAAGGAGAGGTGAATCCTGAGGGGGGGGGGGAGAGAGAGAGAGAGTGAGAGAGACTCGGTGTGACCGCGGCCACTGCTGGCCGTGACCAGGCGGTGGGACTGTTGAGTGGAAGCGTGTTTGGAGGGAGGGGGCTGCCCGGCCGGAGACCTTGTGGTAGTCCCATGTGGCGACATTCCCATGAGAAAATCTTTAAAGATAAGCAAAATCTGTGTGTAAAACCGCACCTGTTCTACTCTTAGGACCGGCGCCAGCCAGCATTAGGGGCTCTGGGGGAGGCGTCCACGGAGAGTAGAAGCTGCTTCCCAGAAAGAATGCGGCTCAGACGCCGTGGCCACAGGTTCTCATTTGCACGAGAGCCCGGGAGTGCCGTCGCTAAGCACGCGCGGCCGGGCCTCTCCGTCTGCGGGCGCTCTCGGCGGCCCCTGGGGCGGGCCAGCGCCCGCCAGCTTCCTTCCGGCAGAGCCGTGCTTGGTGGGAGCGGGGCGGCTTGCACACTGGGCAGTCCGTTGGCCATGTTGTCCGCGATGGGCGCATCCTGAAGCCTGGGGAGGCTGTTCTCCCCTCCAGCCTGACACACGAGTGCTCTCGGCACGTGCGGGCTGGATCCAGGACCTGAGGGGCGGCGTGGGCCGGTGGGCCGGTGGCCCGTGTGGATGCGGGCCCACGCCCGCGCGGAAGGTCACACTCCTGTGTTTCAGACTGGTCTGCTGCCATCCGCGTCGCCGCTCTGGACTGCGGGGAGGAGGAGAACTACGAGGTGTGCCGAGCCTACGACATCCACTTCTACCCCACCTTCCGGGTGAGTGCCCTGCCCTGCCTCGCGCCGGCTCTTCCCCTCTTCCCGCCCCGCCGGAGGGGCACCTGCCCGCGGGATCTACCGCGTGTGTTGCTCCTGCACCCGGGCACGTGGGGGTGGCACTTGGGACTTGGCAGGAACTCGTTTGCACAGGGTCACCCCTGGTGTTCCGCCCTCTTGGGTTGTGTGTGTCGTGGGGGCTGTACGTGCGCATCGGGGCCCTCCGGCGCATCCTGTATCTGGTGGGTCAGGTTGTCAGAGCGACACCTGGCAGGTGGCCTTTGGATGGCCCTACAGGCAGGTTTTACTGTGTTTTGTTTTGTTTTTTAAGATTTTATTTATTTGACAGAGAGAGACAGCGAGAGAGGGAACCCAAACGGGGAGTAGGAGAGGGAGAAGCAGGCTTCCCGCAGAGCAGGGAGCCCGATGCAGGGCTCGATCCCAGGACCCTGGGATATGACCTGAGGCAGAGGCTTAACGACTGAGCCACCCAGGTGCCCCAATTTTACCCTTTTCTTCCACGGGGGCCGAGAGTGAGCGGATCTGTTGAGAAGGTTCCAAAGGTGCACGTGCAGGGACTGCGTGCACCCGTGTGTGTGCATGTGTGCACGTGTGCGCGCGCTGCGGTCCCGCAGGGGACATGTCCCAGAAAACATGTGGCCTCTGGGGAAGCTTGGGGGCCCCCAGTCTTCCAGCCCCAAAACCCTGGGCTCCGTGCGGCCCAGTCCCGGTGCTGTCCTGCTGCTCCCGTGGCCGGGCTCGGTGGCAGCCGCACCTCCACCCCCAGGGACGCTCCTCCAGAGCTTCACAGCCTCACCCTCGACTTCCCCGTCTGAGTTTTATCGTGTTTTAGCCGACTCGCAGGGTGCTGTGCCGGCTGTGAGCCCCAGGCCTTCGGTCTTGCACTAAGCAGGTTTGCCGAGAGCTCCCGCATCCTCCGCGGTGGCTCCGGAGCTCTGAGGACGGCTGCCTGTGTGACCGCGGCCACGTCTTCTGTTCAAGCGCGCTGTGTCCCGCAGCTGCTCCTTCCGCGTGCCGCAAGGCGCTCGGGGCCTTGCAGCTTTCGTGACTGATGGGCAGGAGTCCCGGGCCCGTTCTCGACGCTGACCTTTCTTTCCGCTGCGAGAACGGAGAGGCTCTTCCCCCGGTTCGCGCTTCTCACCCCCTTCAGCATCTCTCCTAGCGAAGAAGGTTTTTAACTTGAAGAGTTTCTTCTCCTGCCCCGAGATGTCCCATGGCATCTGTCACCCGCACCGTAGGTCGGAGCCGGCCACTAGGATGCACGTTGGTGTCGGGAGTCAGGGAAAGCGCCGGCTGCGTGGCCTGGCTTCTGGCCCTCCTGGGTCAGAGAGCGTAGATCACGGAACCCCGGGCGTCAGCCCGAAACGTGGATGGCTGCAGACGCGCGTGGAAATGTGCGGCTCCTTCTCAGTTAACGGGAACTTGCTGGAGCAGATTAACTCAAGCTCTCTTAAAACGACGGTCATTGTCTTGCTTCAAGATTAAACATTTGCGCACGGGGCGCCTCGGGCGCTCAGCAGGTTAAGCGTCTGCCTTCGGCTCAGGTCATGATCTCAGGGTCCTGGGATCAAGCCCCGCATCGGGCTCTGTGCTCCGCGGGGAGCCTGCTTCCTCCCTTTCTTCGCCTGCCTCTCTGCCTGCTTGTGATCTGTCTGTCAAATAGAAAAACAAGAGATTAAACATGTGCACAGACACCAGGTCTGGCTGTTTATTACTTGTTCTGTGTTTTTCCTCTTAGTATTTCAAGGCGTTTACAAAGGACTTTACAACTGGAGAAAATTTTAAAGGTAAGGACAAGTTTTATATTTTGTTGTCAGGGTCGCCTCAGAAACCCGTTTAGGCGAAGGTGATTTCAGGAGAGCAGGGAGCCGTGGGACGGGTCCGTGGGCTCCACGCCTGCGTCAGCGACTGCGTCGGCCCTTCTGACCGCCGGTCCTCGGCCGGCTCAGCATGTCGTTTCGGCGGCGATTTTTATTCCGGGTTTTGCCTTCCTTGTGAAATTTGACAGTGAAGTCTTTTTTTTTTTTTAAGTAAACTCCTCACTCAAAAATATTCGGAGAAGTTCATGCACCCCGTGCTTGCCTCGTGAATTGTGTGAGGGCCCCTCCCCCTGCCCCGGGGAGCCAGTGCCCAGGTCAGGCTCCCGGGGACGGCGGGTCTCCAGCAGGGTCGCCGGGCGTGTGCTGCGCCCTCCGTCTCCACGCCGTGTGTGTGAGACTGGCCCCTGGTGCCCATTCGTTCCCACACCAGTCGCCGCGTGCTCTGTCCTGTGCACCCACCGTGGTCTGTTGACGACCGTCGGTGCGTCCTGCCCGTGTCCGTGCGGTGCCGTCCGGGGCCCTGGGGCCGTGGCACTCCACGCGGTGACGGTGGCTGCCTCCCTGCAGGGCCTGACCGAGAGCTGCAGACGGTGAGGCGGACAATGATCGACTTCCTGCAGAACCACACAGACGCAGACAGGCCGCCCGCATGCCCACCGTTGGACCCCATTCCGTGCGTAGTTGCGTGAAGAGGGGAGCGTTGGGGCTGGAGCCGAATTTCCTAAACACGGATTTGTGTTAAGTGGCGTGGGTGCTGCATGGGAGGGCCAGCCCGCTCTCTTGGAAGCACTGAACGCCTCTTTGTTTCTCTCAAAAGGCCCAGCGACGTCCTTTCCCTTGTGGACACTCGCGGTGGCCGTTACGTGGCCGTCCTGTTTGAGAGCCACGGCTCCTATGTCGGCCGTGAGGTACCGTATCCGTGTCTGTCCCCCTCTCTCCATGAGTGTGCCGCGATTCGGTTTCCCCACGGTAGTGACCTCATCCTCCGGCCTGTGGCCTTCCCGCGTCTCGCTCCCGTTAATTCTTGGGACGTTGTGGTGTGGCTCAGCGGATCAGCTGGTTCACAGAAAACACCGTGAGAAGGGGCCTTGACGGCGAAGCGGGGACCCGAGTGGGGCCCCTAGACCCAGCTTTCAGGGCGCCCTGCCTCTTCCCTCGAGGCTCTTTATTTCTTACTCGTCGACGTCGCCATCAGGATTTTTTCTCGGCTGTGTTGGAAACACTCAACTTTTCCGCCAGGTCCAAGATTATATAAAACATCGTTTCTACGGTGGAACTTTCTTCTGTTCTCTTTTCGTACGTGGGGTCTGAAGCCTCTGCTCCTGGTGCCAGACTCCGGCGTGGAGGACAGGAGGTCCCTCAGGGCGCAGGGAGCGGCTGGCTGCTGGAGCTCTCCTGCTTGTGCCTGGCACCTTCCGCCGCCTCCCGCTCACCTGCTGCCTGCCTCCTGGCCGCGTCGCCGCCTCCGGGAGCTCTGGGCGGGAAGGCGGGACACCGTGTGCTCCTGGCAGGTGCTCTCGTCGGTGCACGCTCAGGCGGAGGCTACGAGTATCAGCAGTCAGAACGCCGCACCGGGCCTATGCCTCCGAGTTCCGGCGACATCGTGCCGCCGTCTCTGTGGCTGACCGGAACTCCCCGGGTGGCAGGGAGCATAGGAGGAGCCAGCAGCAGCCGGACCCAGCGTCCTCACCTGGCACCCCCGGCGCTGTCCCAAGGCCGCCTCTCCCTGCTGTGCACTTGCGTCCTCGGCGTCCCTCTCTTCCCGCACGCAGGCAGGACGGGCGGGTGGCTGCGGCCATTCCCCGGAGGGCAGTCCTCCGTGGGGCCGGGGTGGAGAGCCTGGCGCGCGCTTCTGGCAACGCCCCGCTTGGGACGCGCGTCCTCTGTGGCTGAACGAAGCTGACCGATGCGGGTTCCACACCCCGTCGCGTTGGTGGTGCGCCAGCCTCGGGGGTCGCTCTCACGCCACCCCAGCTCCTACGGTGCTGCTGCTGTGACCCTTCTGCTCCGTCCCTGTGCCTGTGCCTTCAGCCCAAGCAGGGAAGGCCGGGCTTCGTCCAGATGACACCGTTCGCGGTTTTCATGCTCACGCTGCTTTGTGCTCCTGAGACGCGGCCCCCACAGCGAAGGTGATGTTGCTTTCTCCGTCCACAGGTGATCTTAGACCTGCTTCCGTACGAGAACATCGTGGTGAAGAGAGTGCTGGACGCAGAGAAGGGCTTCCTGGAGAAACTCGGTGTCTCTTCCCTTCCCTCCTGTTACTTGGTTTACCCAAATGGGACGCGTGGATTAATTAACGTGTAAGTGCCGTTTGACTTCAGGAGTGTTGCGACCCCTGGCAGGATCTGGGGACCCCTCCAAGTGTGGGAGCCTCCTCTGGGCTAGATGCCACGCGCCTCGTCACAGTTAGGAGCACAGAACCCGCCTGGACGCCATCTGCGTGCCCCGAGTGCCACTAGAAAGTGAACAGCCCTCAGCAGGGTGGGGAAGGGCCCCAGGTGGGAAGGTGAGACGGGGTCCTGGTGCCTGTGGTGTCTGCCCTAGCCCCAGGAGGCCTGCCTGCCCTGGGGGTTGCCCGCCCAGACCCTGGCTGGGAGGTGCCCACATAGCCGGCAATGACTCGGCCACTCTTGGCGCGTCTCAGTGTGCTGGGACACGCCCAGCCAGGACGTGCTCCCTGGGCTCCTGGCTCGTCTGGGAAGCGGCCTCCCCAGAGCCTGGGAAGCGCCCCGGTCCTTGGGTAGGTTTCCCTTCTGAAGAAGCGGAAGTCAGGGTGGGCGTGGCCGCCTCCGTGGATTGGGTGGCTCATGCGGTCCTCTGCCAGCGGGCTCGTCCTGGCCCCGCCCCCTGGGGCTGGCCCCGCAGCAGAGGGTACCAGCGCCGCGTCTGCAGCAGACACTGCCCCAACGGAGCGTCCCTGAGCGGAATGCCATTTTGAAGAGAAATGCTTGTTCCACGCTCCAAGCCCCGTTGGTAGCACTTGTGCACGGGAAGTGACGCGGATGTCGGAGTCGGAGGAGCCGTGGATGTCGTTGATGAGCCTGAGCTCCTTTGGAGGGGCTCGGGAGTCGAGTGCGCGCTCCTCCCCAGCCGGGCCAGGGCCCTCCGGCCCTCGGATACCCCTGCAGCCCTGACTGCCCGACCCCCCGCTTGCAGCTGGCAGGGCACCGGCAGAGGCCCTGGGCATGCTGGAAGCCGCAGCCAAGGAAACCTGTTACTGGTCCTCACTGTGGCTACAGCTCGGTGATTTGTGGCTCCATCTTAACCTCCAGGTCGGGGGGGGGGGGGGCACGCCCCCCCGACGCCCATGCTACCAGCACCCTGCCCTGCTGCCCGCGCACCTGCAACCAAGGCCCAGAGCATGGGTGGGCTGGGGGGTCCGGACAGGCTCCGTCCCTTGCGGAGGGAGGGCTCTTCTCGCTCGGGGGACCCGGGGGCCTGGGGGACCGGCGCGTGTTCCGACACCTGCGGAGGGGGGACCAGGCCCCTGGAGGCGCCCTGGCCTGCGCCCACACCTGGCCCCCTTTCTCGCAGCGGGAAGCCCCTCCGATCGTTTTTTTCCTCTTATTTGAAGTCCTTACCGGATGTCAGGAAAAAATTGCTTTCGTTGCCTGAAAAACCCAACAAGGAAGAGAATCCCGAAGTCGTCGTTTGGAGAGAATTTGACAGGCAGGTACCCTCCGGCCTTAGCTGGCCCGGGCGAGGCTGCGTGCGCGGGCGTCGTGCAGCCCTGAGCGATGGGCTTTGCTCAGACACACCCCTGCCGGCTGTGGGGGAATTGCCGCTGTCGTCCTGTGGGGAGCGGGGGTCCCTCGGGGTGGGCGCAGGGACGGCGTATTCAGGCGACGAAGGTGCTCACCAGGCCTCGCGGTGTTTGCTCTCAGGTCGAAGCTCCACACGGCGGACCTGGAGTCGGGGCTGCACCATCTCCTGAGGGTGGAGCTGGCTGCCCACAAGTCCCTCGCGGGGGCTGAGCTGCGGACACTCAAGGACTTCGTCACCGTCCTCGCCAGGGTGCGCCGCATCTCACCCGGGCCGCAGGGGGGGCTCAGGAGGGCACCTGGGGGCGTGGCGGGCAGCGCAGCCGACCTCAGTCGGAGGACTGCTCTGTCTCCAGCAGCTCGGGCCTGCGCTGGCTCTGTCCCTGCTCAGCACGCGCCAGTTCTGAGCCCCGGCCATGTGGCGGAGGCCAGGTCGCTGCTTGCCGGGTGACCAGACGAGGTGTCGGGGCGGGGCTGGGGACGTGCGGGCAGGGAAGCTGCGGCAGGCAGAGGGCACGAGGAGGCCGCCCAGCAGCCCTCCCTGCGCAGGTGTGTCCAGTGGGCCGGGTGCAGGGGTGGCAGCACCTTCGCGGGCGGGCGGAGCGGTGAGGGTGCGCGGGCGGAGCGGTGAGGGTGCGCGGGCGGGCGGTGAGGGTGCGCGGGCGGAGCGATGAGGGTGCGCGGGCGGGTTGGCGTCAGTCGGGAGCTGTGGCTGTCGGGTCACCTTTCTACCAGGAGCCCTTAGCTGCCGGGCCAAGAACCCAAGGCCTGCTGTTTCCTTGGGCCAGAGCAGCAGGAAGCGGGAGGTCATCCCTCTTCCCCAGGGAGTACCTGGGGCCCCTCTGCGCTCTCACGGCGGGGAAGGCCTCGGTCACAGTGGCCTGAGGACAGAGCGCTTTGCCCGCGTCTGGCATCGCAGTCATGCCTGTTGTCTCGAAGAGAGGGAAGCTTTGCTCGGAAGGACTTCTCTCGGGGCACCCGGCTGGCTTTGTCGATGGCTCTGCGGCTCTTGATTTCGGGGTTGGGGGTTCAGGCCCCACACTGGGATAGCGATGACTTAAAAATAGGTAAGTGGCTTCTCTTGCGGCAGGTGAGGGGCTTGGTACAGTAATTCCTGTCCAACGCTTCTACGGTGTGTCGGACACTTGTGTCCCATGACTTTGGAAAGAGAAGGAAGGAGGCCAGACTCACAGCCCCAGGAGAGTGAGTCACGTGACGTGTTCCCGGGGAAGACAGGTTGTGTAGGCAGGTGTGTGGCCGGCGGTCCCGGCCCAGAGCCCCGCGGTCCTCCCTCCTCCGCCTCCTCGTCCTCTGCCTCAGGCGTGCAGCTCTGTGGTCAGGGAGACGGTCCGTTGTTCTTTCTGAAGCTTCGCTGGACCTGGAAGCTAGAGGCTGGCGTGTCGCTAGCGGCACGTTGTGACGCACGCGGCAAACGGGGTCCTGCAGCCGTGAGCTGTGCTGGCCCCGGGGCAGTGGGGCTCCACCGGCCCTGAGCTCTGGGCGGCGTCAAGTCTGGCATGTGGGGAAGGGCCGCGCCCTCGGTCGCCAAGCCGGTGCTGCTCTGAGCGCGAGGGGACGCAGCTGTGTGGCCGGCACAGACGCTTCGTTAACAGGCACAATGCACCCTCCGGGATGAAAGCCCCTGTGGGATGCGCCCCTTGCTTGGTTCCGCAGTCAGACAGCAGAGGGGGAGGCGGAGGGAGCACGGAGTGCGGCAGGTGGGCCTGCGTGCGTTAGCTCGAGCGGGATCAGTCAGTCGCGGCGCTTCCAGAAAGGGCCGCAGGGCCCTCCACCCCGGGATGCAAAAGGCAGGTGGTGGCCGTGTCGTCTGTCACCGTGAAGCAGTTGCCGGCAGGGGCTCCGAGCTGGTGGGCGAGGTGCAGGCGGCCGTGCGAGCGGGAGGCCCGCCTGCGGCTCCTCCGTCCCCCTGCTCTGTGCTCCGGACAGACCCCCACCCCAGCCCTAGGGGAGAGCCCTGGGACCTCACCCAGCAGACCGGGTGGGTCCGTGTCAGGCAGACCCCTCCTGGCCTAGGTCCCCAGGGACGGCTGTGCCGTGGGCGGCGTCTCCCCCGAACCGTCTCTGAGTGCGGTGCTTCCTCGCACAGCTGTTCCCCGGCCGGGCGCCGGTCAGGAAGCTGCTGGAGACGCTGCAGGAGTGGCTGGCCAGCCTTCCCCTGGACAGGATCCCCTACAACGCCGTGCTTGACCTGGTCAACAACAAGATGCGGGTGAGCCCCCCGCATCCTCCTGCTCTCCCTCCCTGCCCAGGAGCCCGGCCACGTCCCGCCCCACCGTGGCCCGCAGGTCCCACCGTCCCTGTTCCTGGGACGCACTCCGCATGTCGCCTCTGCCTGTGGCGAGGTCGGCTGAGGCCACGGGAGGCGTGCTGTGACACGGCGGACAGTGGGTGCTCGGCCTCTTGTGTTACTTGTGTTTGTGGTAAATGCCTCAGTCTTACAGTCAAAAGGCTGATAAAACCATGTGCTCAGGGGCGCCTGGGTGGCTCAGTGGTTTAAGCCACTGCCTTCGGCTCAGGTCATGATCTCAGGGTCCTGGGATCGAGTCCTGCACCAGGCTCTCTGCTCTGCAGGGAGCCTGCTTCCCTCTCACTCTCTCTGCCTGCCTCTCTGCCTACTTGTGATCTCTCTGTCAAATAAATAAATAAAATCTTTAAAAAAAAAAACAAAAAAAAAACCATGTGCTCGGTGAGACGCGGGGAGGCCCCGCCAGCGTCCCCGGGTGAGGTCTCCTCCCTCCTGCCCCAGCTCTCGGAAGCTCCAGTCAGGACGTGAGCCACACGTCGGGTGCTCACTGGCGCCTTGCTGTCCGGCAGCACAGAGACGTGCTGGGTGCTGGCCTTGACCTCCTCCTGGCCTCCCCCCAGCCTGGAGGCCCCCACAGGCTCCTTGGCTACAGGGTCTGTCCGCATGCACGTCCCTGTGGGAACCACGTGCTTCAGGCCCCGTGGACAAGCCCTGTGCCAGCCGGCCTGCCGGGAGACGCAGGCCATGGCTATGGACTTGGCGTTGGAAGCCCCTGCTCGGCTGCGTGCACGTGGACCCTGGGCTGTTAGGGCCTCGGCACTCCACGGATGCCGCCGTGAGCCACACCTGCTCCGGCTGAGAACCGCTGGGCCTCTGGGTGGTTTCTCTTACCCTGCCCCAGTGGGTGGCAGCGCCGGTTAAGTGACTCTAACGCTCGAGGCGGGGAGCCCGGACGCTTTCCTGAAGCTGCATTGATCCGATACCACGAACCATCCCGTCCCTGCCGGGGCAAGGAAAGGCACAGGCTCCGTCCCCCTAGTCTGAGAGCTCCTTTGGTGGAATAGAGGCTTTGTTTTCGCTGGTTCGGTGTGGAATTTAAATACACGCGTAAGGAGACATGGGGTTGACAAAATTCTGACGCGTGAACACTGGGTGTAACCAGCGCCCGCTCAAGCCGGAGGACGCTCGCCAGCTCCTTTAACACTGAAGTCATCCCATTCTCTCCGTGCTGACAGATCTCTGGAATATTCCTTACTGATCACGTAACGTGGGTTGGATGTCAAGGAAGCCGTCCGGAGCTCAGGGGCTACACGTGCTCTCTCTGGCAGCTGTTCCACACTCTGACTGTCGAAGCCGGGGCCCGCCCAGAGGCGCTGGATGGTACAGGTACGCGCTGTCCCCACGCGGGCCCAGGGCACGCCGAGCCCACCTGCCACGTTCGCTGTGCTGGGGCCTGTCAGTGTCCTGAGCAGCGGTGCTTGAGGGGACACGTCCCCGGGGCTGCCAGGGGGGTGCCGGGCTAAGGAACGTGGAGGGGAGCGTCTTGCCTGCGCAGGCGCCGGGTCCTCCGGAGCTCACCAGCCTGTGCGCGGCTGACATGTGGGGACAGTGTCAGAACGAGGGCACACGGCCAGGACCTCCTTTCTCGCAAAAGCATGAGCCGAGTGAAGCGCGTTCAGACACGTCTGCTTGGTACGTGTGGTCGTGAAACACGCCGACAGCTTAGCTTTCTGCGGGAGCGTCTGTGGGCCAGGGACTCCGACGGCGCTGGGCCCGGGGTCCCGGTGCTGGTGTCTGGCGAGCCTGCGGGCCCGGTGCCGCCTGGCACGGGGGTGTCATCAGGCATCTGCCCTGCGTGGAGCCCCTCCCCTGCTTGCTTGTGGGGCGGCGGCAGGACTCGGGGCCTTGCTGGCGGTCGGCCGGCGGCGCTCCCAGTTCCTCGCCACGTGGCAGCCGGCTCTGCAGGCCAGTGGGCGTGTCCTCGGTGCGCGGCCGGTCACTTCTGCTGTGGGCCCGGTTAGCGGTGCGCGGCCAGCCTGGCCTGCCCGGGGAGGGCCGAGCCCGCCGAGCGTGTGGGAGCGGCAGCCCCGGGCCGTCGGAGAGGCCACCTACACGGAGAGCTTAAAAGCCACAAGAGGTCAGGTTGGTGTTAATAATGTTTGTCTTCGGGCGGTCACTGAAGCGGAGCAGTCGCGGTTGTGGCCCCACAGCAGGGACGATGTGCAGGGGCTTCTCCACTCCGGGCTCCGCCGTGCACTTCCCCTGTGAGGCTGGCCTCTGGCCGCTGCGGGCGGGTCGTGTTTCGTTTACCGTTTATTCTCTTAAAGATTTTACATACTTACTTGACCCGGGGTGGGGAGCACACGCAAGCCAGGGAGAGGGAGAAGCAGGCTCCCCGCTGAGCAGGGAGTCCAGCCATGGCCGTGGGGCTCGATCCCGGGACCCTGGGGTCATGACCTGAGCCGAAGGCAGACGCTTCGCCGACGGAGCCCCCAGGTCCCCGACCACCTGCCCTCTAGTCCGCGCTTGGACCAGGCAGCTGCAGACGCTGCTCTGCTGAGTGAAGGTGGGGCTCCCTCCCTCCCCGGTTTCGGTCCGGAAAGACTGGAACGTGCATACGTCCTGCTCCAGAACACAGCGAACCAAACGCTGGGGCTTGAGAGAACCGTGGCTTTATGTGCTTGGGATTCAGTGTAGGTCACCCCAGCTCCCCACGGCCCCGGGCTTAGGAAGGACCTTGGGGCTGGGCCAGATGGCACAGGACGTCTTGTGGCACGGTCCGTCGGTCAAACGGGCCTTGCCAGACCTGGGTCCGTGGTGGGGTAGAGCGGCTTCCGGTGCTGGGGGAGTCAGTGTAGTCGCCGCAGGGGGACGGGCTGTGTGTGGGAGTGAGCCTCGGGGTGATGCGGACGGCCACGTCTCGGGGACCTGGCGGGGGACGCGCTCCGCTCTGCGGGAGCTCACAGCGTCGGGCCGGACGGCGGCCGAGCAGCAGGGCACGCCGTCGGCAAGGAGCCACACCGAGGAGCACAGCTCGTGCCCGGAGAACTGGGTCAGATGGACGCAGCCGGATTAGGTCTTGGGAGGTTTTTCCTCTCCTTAGTGCGTGTGTAAACCCCATCGACTAAACCGCCGCATCCTCTAATCCCCCGCAGGTAGGGCTTTATGGCTCTTGTCCTCTCTGAAGATTAGGGCGGTCGGGCTGCAGTGGTTTGCGAGGGCGACAAGAGGAGGATTACCCGGGACGCGTGGCAGCTGGCGGCCGGGAGAGAAGGGCTGGGAGCTGAGCCTTGGGAGGGCCGGCCGGCAACGTGTCCTCATCGCGTGCGCACCGGCCCCCGCCGCCCTCGGAGACACGCCGCGCGGAGGAGATGGTGGCTGTCCGCTCGGCCAGGGCTTCTGCTGCCCCTGGGGAGGTCTGCCGGTCCACGAGGGGTGTGGGCGCGGGCCCCCCGCGAGCGGAACCACACGGGGAAGGAGGAGATCACAGGAGGGCCTGCTCTCCATTGACACAGATTCTGTCTCAAGCATGACTTTTTTTCCCCCCAATTACTTCGCTACGTGTCTTCTAATGCTCACATTTAATCTGCTTTAATCTCACAGCGTCTCGCTCCCTGGCTCAGTCCCCCCCCATTAGCTGTCTGAAGGGAGTCGCCGGCGCCAGCCCCGTGACCGCCCCCCGCCCCCGTTTGCTGTTCTCAGGGGTCCTCATTTTACTGAGACGGTGGCTGCTTCCCCTGCTGTTGGGGGCCGCGTCTTCGGACAGTCATGTTCCGCGTTCACGGTGTCTTTACGCAGCGCGTCCTGGCGGCGCCTGCACCCACACCCGGGACACACAGTCCATGTGGCATTGCCTCTCGTGGACAGGGTCAGCATCTCAAGAGGGGGCAGGTCCTCGCCTGCTGCTGCCCTGTCGTGCCCTGGAGGGAGCCCTGGTGCATCGCGGCCTCGGGCTGGTTTTCCCGGCTGTTGTGCACACCCTGGAGCGCGTGCTGCGCTGGACACGGGCTGTGGATCTGCTCTCCAGGGGACACGAGCCACCCCTTCTGGACGCGGCAGGCGTCCAGGAGATGCTGCTTTCTCCCTATGTCCTTCCCGCACAGACAAGCAGGGCCGTCCCGCGGGCCCCGGGGTAGGCACTGGGCCCGTTCCCGGCTCCTGACGCCAGCCCGAGCCCTGGGGCCTGTGGACACGCTCCTGTAGTGCGGACGCGCTCTGCCCCCGCCCCCCCGTAGGTCTGGAGGACGACCCCCAGGCCGTGCTGCAGACCATCCGGAGGTACATGCGCACCTTCTTCGGCTGCAAGGCGTGCAGCGAGCACTTCGAGGCGGCGGCTAAAGCGTCCATGGGCGCAGTGAAAACCTCGGACCGAGCGGTTCTCTGGCTGTGGGAGACTCACAACCTAGTCAACAGCCGCCTGGCAGGTGAGCAGAAGCCACCCTGGGGCGGCCAAGCCCGGGGCCGGAGGGGCCGCCGCAGCGGGGGTGAGGCCGTGTACGCAGACGTCCGTCAGAGCGAGGCTGTGTAGACGGGTGGCTGCCCGGAGGACAGCCGAGGACGCAGCCACCCCAGGCCGCCGGCGTCCCTGCCTCTCCCCACTCCTCCCCCTCGGGGAGCCTGCCGGGCCCCGCGGACAGTGGGTGGCAGAGGACTGGGGTCGAACCGGTGTCCGGAAAGCCGTTGGCGGCGCCGCGGTCTGTCAGCGACGCCCACCGCCGGGCGGCTTTGTGTGTCTCCTCCCGGCTAACTCAGCCTCTGCCCCAAATCACCGGCAGATTGAAATTAGGCTTAGCCATAATTCTGCTGACGGATAAGTCTTAATAGAGATGAGTAGAAAAAACCACTAAACTATTGGTTTTTATTTAATCCACCGTGTCAGGAAACGCTACGACCGAAGCACTAAAGAGAATTGGTTTTTCTTTGCCCTCAGAGCTGCTGCGGCTCAGCTCGCAAGGCCACAAAACCTCCGCTTGCCGCGGGGGGTCCGTCCACGGCTGTCGCTTCCACCGCGGCTCTAGTTCTGGGACCTTCCACCCCCGGGTGTGTGACCGCCCTGCCCCCACCATACCCCAGACCCGGGGGGTTGTCCCGGGCAGCCCCGCCCAGGAGTCCCACGTGCCCCCCATGTGCTTGCGCAGCAGCAGAAAGGGGCTTCCCACAGCCGAGTCGTTGTGTCCCTGCTTCAGTTCTGCGTCTCCCCATGGCCCCCCAGGCCCACTTCTGGCCTCTGCACGGAGGCCCAGACTCCTTAGAGACCTCAGAGACCGGCCCTGGGCCTCGCTGTGCGTGTGGCGTGTGACACCAGGCCCCAGCAGCTCCCCCTTGGAGTCCTCGTGGGCACCTCTGCCTCACGCCCGGCACAGACCCCGGTGGGTGGTGCCTGGGCCTCGGGCGCCAGCCCCTGCCTCCCGGCCGTGTGCTCACGGGCAGGAGGGGAGTGTCTCCATTGGGTCACACCCAGTAGACGTGATTTTGTCCACGTCTACTCACGGAAGCACTTTGGGGGTGGCAGGGCACCCCACGTCAGGTCAGGGGACTCTGGGAGCCGAGGAGCCCGGTGTGGCGCACCTGGTCGTCCTCATATCTGCGTGACAGGGGCCAGAGCTGCGGGGTCGGGCGGGGTAGGGCGGGGTCGGGCGGGGTGTCGCCCACCCCGAGGGAAGAGAAGGAAGGGGGAAGGGAAGTGAGCGGGTCAGGCTGCTCTCCGTGGGCTTCGTCACCCAGAGGAGCGAACGCACTGACCCGGGGACAGGAGGAGTCTCAGCCGTGGCCTCCAGGGATGGCTGGCGGGCCGTGACTGAACCGCCTCGTGAGCGGATGTTAAGCAGGAAGTAGCGTGACCTTCAACCTGGGGGCGCTCTGCATTGGAGTTGGTGTGCGCCCCGCTGTCGGAGCGCTGGGGAGTCACAGTTCCTGCGAGGAGTGGTCCTGCCGGCCGAGTTGACCCGCGCAGTGTGGTCAGCGGGTGCAGGACCGGGCTGCCTCGCTGTGCCGCCGCTGGGAGCGGGCCAGGCGGCCGGCTTTGCGTGGGTTCCCACGGCAGGTCTCGCTCCCAGGTTGGGTTTAGAGGTCCTGATGGGATTTGGGGGTCTGGGAGGGCCCACACGTGCCCGAAGTGCTGTGGAATTGTCTGGGCAGCCTGTGTCCAGGGGCAGGGACTCCGGGGGTTTGTGTGGCCGTCACCTCAGATGCACCTGAAGAGGGGAGAGGACAGGCAGGGACAGGGCACGAGCAGGGGCCTCGGGATCCCAGGGAGGCAGAGTAGCCGCAGCGGGAGCGGGGTCTGGCTGGGTGGGTGGCGCCATCCGAGCGAGGACCCTTCCCTTGCTGTGGCCGCGGCGCCCTGCCAGAGGTTCCGGGGAAGAAACGACATTTGGGGGGGGGGGCTTGGGGGACGGGTATCTGTGCAGGAGTGATGGGTGTGAGGCCAGGAGCACTGGGAGGTCACGGTGCAGGCGGGTGGACAGGGGAGGCATGTGCGGGACATGGGGCAGTTGGGTCACCAGAGATCCCTTCACCGTTGCTCTCCCTCCCCGTCCCAGGCCATCTAAGTGAGGACCCCAAGTTTCCGAAGGTTCCGTGGCCCACCCCGGACCTCTGCCCAGCCTGCCACGAGGAGATCAAGGGCGTGCACAGCTGGGACGAGGGCCAGGTGCTTCTGTTCTTGAAGCAGCACTACGGCAGCGACAATCTCGTGGACACGTATGCGGCAGAGCTGGGGGACACCAGCGAAGGAGACGGCCCACCCCAGGGCGGGGAGCAGGGGAAAGGCCTCGCCTCCCCAGGGAAGCCTCAGAGAGACCAGCGCGCCGAGAGTCTCCGGCCACCCAGCGTGCTGCCTCCCAGACCCCGCCTGTCGGATGGCTCGCAGCTGGGCCTGGACGGGAGGCTGCGGAGCGCGAGCGGAGCTGAGGGCCGCAGGGAGGCGGAGATGGCCGTGCCCTTCCTCGGGATGGGCTTCTCTGGCCTGGACATGAGCCTCTGCGTCGTGCTCTACGTGGCCTCTTCCTTGTTCCTGATGGTGATGTACTTCTTCTTCCGAGTGCGGTCCAAGCGGTGGAAAGTCAGACATCACCGGCCGTCCGTGTAGAACCGAGCGGGACCACAGAAGCGCCTTTGGGGGAACAGCCCCACCGGGCCACCTGCAGCTTTCATAGAAGAACAAGGATTTTATGAACCGCGAGACCCGGTTTTACTTCCAGTGGCGGGCAGGCCGGTGTTCGCCTTGGGCCCATATGCCCTCCTGGCGTGCTCCCTGAGCGCCTGTACAGGGCCGACGGCAAAAATGTGTCTGTATCTTCGCTCTCCTTGGTCTAAGGAAAGGGGGAGTCCAGGTTTTTTCCCGGCAGACAGATTTTCCCGGCTGCCTTCGTCCCGAGTTTCTTGATGCACGTCACCTTCCGCAAGCCTGGCTGGGGATTCCGAGAGCAGCCAAGCCCTTGTGCGCCGGGAGGCCGGCGGGCGATTGCATGTGGCCAGCCTGGGCCCCGCGGAGCTGCAGCACGGCCCCCCGCAGCGGGTCCCCAGTGCACCGCACCCTCAGCCGCACCTCCAGGCCAGTCTGGTCCTCAGAGACCTGTTTGCGTCCGGGCTTTCCGGCAGTTTGGTGGTTTCTGCTGAAGCAGGAGAGCACCCCATGGCGTCGGAGCGGCTCAGAAGCAGAGGGACAGCAACTCCTCCCCTCCGTGCTCTGCAGGCTGCCGTCCCTCCAGGGGGAAGGGAGGGGGAGGGTTTGTGACTTGACTGCCTTGCAAGGAAGCCCGCTGCGGGGGAGGTGGCGCCTTCATGAATCTGGCGGCAGGAGAGCGCTCAGTGAGCACAGGCCGTCCCCAACTGCCTGTGCCCCACACGGAGGGCAGAGCCCCGCACAGGAGGGGTGTGGGGTGGCCGAGGCCCTGGGGAACCTTTCAGGGAGCCCTTCATCTGTGCCCCATGGTCCAGCCGCTGCAGGGCCTGCTGCCAAACGAAGCAGATGCTAGGACCCGAGGGCCGCGTCACACGGTGGTGCCCGGTGGCCCTCTGGGGGTGACGTGTGTGGGGGCGACGTGTGTACGGTCGTCAGAACCTTTAAGGCTGAGCCCCAAATCTCATTTCCCAGAAGCTGTTTTACAAAAGGTCCTGGCCCAGGACCCCGGTCCCCCAGGCTTCAGTGATTGATTTTTTTACCGTTTAATGATTTTTCACACACTGTGCGTCAAACCCAAATCACTTAGAGGTGAATTTGCTCCTGGAGAGGTAAACAGACAAAACGAGCAGGCGCTGCCTTTTTCGTGGAGATGCTTTGTGACGTCAGTTTGTCCACAAGCCGCTCCTGTCCTAGGACCATCCGACCATCTTCTCCACTTCGCCCAGCGCCTGCTGTGATCACGAACGAACGCCTGCTGACCTGGGGCGTGTCTGGGGGGGGGAGCAGGCGAGCTGTCAGGAGCTTGAGCTCCTGCAGGGGGACGGGAGATGGGACGGGGGGGGGGGGGGGGGGACGGAATCGGGTGGGCATGGGATGGGGGCAGGACAGGATGGAGGACAGAGAATGGGGGACTAGAGCACAGGGAATGAGGGATGGGGTGAGGACGGGGAGGGGGGGACGGACAAGGGAACCAGACAGGGATGTGGTAGGGAAAGGGGATGCGGGCAGGTGACTGGGGGCGGGGTGGGGGATGGGGCTCCGTCCGCAGCTTCCCAGCTGCTTGGCTTGTGTGGCTTCTCCAGAGGTTTCCTTCCCGTTGGGCTGTGCCCCGTTACTGAAGACCCGAAAGCTGGGCACCGGCCGGATGCACCCACAGAATCCAGAGGGGCTGCTCAGCGCCACGAATGAAACTGCCTTCTGGTTCGCGTCCAGTGTGTTCCCTCCCCAAAATACGTCTCCGCACGCGGCGTGGGCTGGGATGAAGGCACAGGCCGCCGAGGCCATGACCACCACAAAACCCAGGGACAGCCTCTCGGGGTTCGTGGTAACGTTGCAGTTGGAGGTCGCCGTTACTCGAGGGACAGGTTCCCCCAGACCGTGAGCAGTCCGGGACAGGTGGCGTGCCCAGGCAGCCACAGGACGTGTCCATTGTGTGGGTGTGAATGTGGCCACATGCCTCACGTGGCCTGCTAGGAATGGGACGTTAACTTTGGGCAAGGTTTAAGGTCTATTTTCTAAAGTTGTAAGCGTTCAGATTAATGAATAAAATAGTTCGGTAATTTAAATGTGTATTTATTTTTAATGGAAGGATTTTGATTAAAAAGAAGCTAATTGACGTGGCAACGTCAGAAATTTCTTACCTGTAAGAAAGCATTTTGTATTTAAGTGAACCATAATGTGCACATTTTAAAATAAATAAACCTGACATTTGGAAGGACTGTAATTCTTTTGAAAACGGGGGCTCGCTCTGGCGGGGATAGGTCGGGGCGCAGAACGGACCCCTCCTTCCCTCCCGGAGTTCGCGGGCCGGGCGTCTGAAACCCTGGGGTTCCATGTGTTGAGCCTCCGGTTTCGGAAGACGGCCCAGGATCGGGTGGAAAGGGAAAGATGGAAGATCAATTATAGATCATCTTCTCGGGCTCATGTAGGTCGGGACCGACCGCAGGACCTCAGCCTTCACGCACGTCACACGGTAGAGCGATGCGACGCGGCAGGGATGGATACGCGGGAGTCCCGTGACTTCATGAGGCAGCAGGGGCGCCCTGGTGGCTGGAGCCCCAGCCCAGCCAGCGCTGGACAGGGCTCTCCTCGGCCGCCCCCTGCCGCCCCATCTGCACATCCCAGCCCCGCCTCTAGCCAGGGCTTTGCCCCCAACACCTGTTTGCTGCCTCGGGTTCTGAACTATTGATTCCTCTGCTTCTGCCTTTTGTTTTGTTTTGTTTTGCTGGGGGCGGGGCGGGGGGGGGCGGGCACTCTGGCCGCGGAGGCTTCTGAGGGACCCGCTGGAGGTGGGCCCCGTGGATTCACCTTCCCAGCCAGGCTGTGTGCTAGCTATAGGTAACCCCCTTCCTCAGAGAGGGAGCCCCTGTGTGCCCGCCGGGCAGGGCACGGACCACTCTGCCATTCCGGGTCTGTGTGGTGCTGGTGTTCGCAAGGGTCCGCCATCTGGTAACCCCTTCCAGCCCTTGAGTCCTGAGCGATT
Source organism: Meles meles (assembly GCF_922984935.1). Classification (NCBI taxonomy): domain Eukaryota; kingdom Metazoa; phylum Chordata; class Mammalia; order Carnivora; family Mustelidae; genus Meles; species Meles meles. The sequence goes on from NC_060076.1 coordinate 1,439,979, forward strand.
CCTGCTGGGGGCGCCCCTGTGCCCTTCTCAGCTGCCCTGCGGGCGTAGGGGTGTGCTGCTGCCGACCTGGGGGAGGCTGTGTGGGCAACAGTTCCCTCAGGACAGCAGCAACCTTGCGTGCTGGGCCACACCTAGAGCCAGAGAGGCATGGGGGCCGGGGCTGGAGGCCGATGAGGCTGGAGCGGCAGAGTTCCGGACACTACCCTGTAGGGCAGGGCCAGGCCCCCCCCCACCATGCTTCCCCAGCCCGGACCAAGGCTCTGGGCAGAGCTGGCGGAAACTGCCTGCCCCTGGCGACGGGAGGAAAGGTGGAGTGAGGCTGGCTGAGGGACTAGAGGTGGGAGGGTGCGGAAAAGGGCCCGAGGAGGGGACATGGGTGGGGGGATCCGGCGGGTGCTTGGTGGAGGGACTGGAAACCAAGGGAGGTGGGGAAGTGAGGAGGGAGCTGGGAGGAAGGCGGGCAGTGGTGGGTTTGCTGGGGGAGGCAGGTGGGGGATTGCAGACCTAGGAAGGTAGGGTGGTGGGGAAGCGGGATGGGGGAACAGGGGCTGGCAGGGTTTGGGGGAGGCGGAGAGGGGGTGGGGGACAAGGGGCCTTGGGAGATGGGGAGGTGGGCTGGGCAGGGGGAGGCAGGCACAGCGATGGCTGACCTAGGGAGGTGGTGGGACGGTGGGGAGGGGGGCTAGGGGAACAGAGTGGTGGGCGTGGTCAGCGAAGGTGGAGAGGGGTGGGGGACAGGGGCCCTGGGGAGACGGGCGGCTGTCCGCTCATTCAGCACCGCGGACAGCGCCCAGGCCCGAGGCTCCCGCGGCCGAAGCTCTGCACACCTCGTCTCTGTCCCGGGCCTTGGGGAGTTCTGAGCCCTCTCGGGGTCGCAGAGGAGGAAGGCGAAGGGCAGCCTGGACCACTTGGACTCCCATCTCTGGCCTGGCAGTCGTCATGCTGCTGGAAACCGAGCTCAGTGGAGACCGAGATCTGCAACAGGCCTCCATGGCCACTGCCGGCTGCAGCCTCGGTCGGACTCGGGGTAAGGGCCCCCGCGAACCCCTCGGCCTCCAGCCCAGGCAAGATGACCCAATGGGAGAAACGACTAGGACAGCAGAGTCAGGCAGAGGGATGGTGGGGAGAGAGGGACCCAGACACAGCAGAGGAAGAAATTCTGGAGAAATCACGGTGGGTGGGGGGGAGGCAGCACCCATGAGAGATGGGAACAGAGGTGAGGGGATGCGAGTCTGGCAGATCCTGTGGGCAGAGGGCCTGGAGTTCGCTGCGGTGGCCCCAGAGGGCTGTTGTGGAGCACCCCGAGCACAGACGGGGCCTTGCAGGCACTGCTGGGAGGAAGGGATAGGGCAGAGCGGAGACATCAGTTTCCTCCAGAGACCCCACACCCCTCAGCTCTCCCACACTGCCCAACAGTGCAGCCCAACCCCTGGGCTGGGTCTCCCACCTAAATCGCCCTCCCAAGGACCACTCGATCGCCATGGACGTTGGAAAATAACGGAGGCATTGTTGGCAGGCCGGCCAGATGCTGAGCATGTGGGGCGGCCGCCTCCTGGACCCACTGCCGCCTGCCCCTTCCCCCTCAAACCACACATGGCCCCTCTAGGCAGGGCTCTGCAGCAGCTGACACTCGGCGGCCAACATCCCTGTGCGCCCAGCACCCGGCTCCCCGGCTGGTGCACCCTGGCCCTGTCCTCTGGTAACAGTGTCTTGCACAGGGAAGCGTGCAGTGCTGGTGGTATGACCTTTGCTCAGATCCGTGGGGCTGGCTCTGCCGGGATCTGGGAGGGCACCGTGCTTTTCCTGCCCACAGCCTTCCAGGCTTGCCTCTTTGGTAAAACGCACAGACGAGCTGACCGGAGGCCAGGATACGGAGCAGGGTGAAGACTGTCCTATCCCATGGGACTCTCCCAGGTGGAGGGATGGGGAGGCTGGCAGAAATCTGCTCACCCCCATCACTGCCTGAGGCCCCTGCCCTCACCATGCCCCATGCTGCAATGGCCCCACACTGCTGTTTCCTAATTATTGGGGAAGGGGTGTCCTCTGGGCAGGAGCAGCTGCCCTGGGTGGGGGGCGCCTCTCTCTGTATGCAAGCATGGGTGGGTTCCCACAGGCTTACCCTTTGGACTGGGGACAAAATGCTGGGAGATCAGGTGTGGGATTGCCTTCTGTGCAAGCTGGTGAGTGGAGGGAAGTGAGGACGGACCTCCAACTCCCCCAGCTCTGTCCTTCCTGACCCGAGTCCTGGCCGATGACTGGGCGGAGGACACCGGGTGTACCTGCCGAGAATCGCCCCTCTCTGTGCCCATTCTGGTGACAGTTCCCAGAAGCTGGTCACAGCTGGGAGGTCTAAGGTCGTGTCTGGCTCCTGGTGGCTCTGCTATGAGCCTTTGGGCGCCACACTCACCCTCTCTTGGTCCCGGGTCGCGTCCTTGCGGACCAGACGTTGTCACCAAGCCTCCCAGACCCGGCTCTCAAGCGGCGGTGGGACGCGGCTCCCTCCCGGACCGTCCTCCCGGGACCCCCAGCCTTCCCGCACGGGAGCACGCCTGGAGCCCAGGCCTCAGCCCGCGGCCCGCAGCGCGGGGCAGGAAGCTGCGGGGCCGGGTCAGCTCCCGCGGGCAGCCCTGGCCCGGCTCCTCCCCTGACTGTCCCCGCCCTCCTCGGCCGGCTACTCGGGTGGCGTCTGGGCACCCCGAGTCCCCTCGCAAAGGCGCGCGTAGCCAGCGGACGCCCGCGGCGCTTCTCCGCGACCCCGGCCCCGCCCCGCGCCGCGGCCCCGCCTCCCGCCGCTCCGCCCTCCGCGCGGCCTGAGGCTCCGGGCCCCAGGGCGGCCCGCGGGCGCAGCGCCCAGCAGCGCGGGGAATAGCTCGGACACCGGCCTGGGGCCCCGGAAGCCGTGGCCTCCCCGGGCCCCGGGAAAGTTCGGGGCCGGAGAGCCGCGGCGCCAGGCGACGGGACCCATGGAGGCGCGCGGGGAGCTGGGCCCGGGCCGCGAGTCGGCGGGCGGCGACCTGCTGCTGGCGCTTCTGGCGCGGAGGGAGGACCTGCGCCGAGGTGGGTGCCCGGGCGAGCGGCTGCACGGGGAGACCCGGAGGTCCTCGCTCCTTTCCGGGCTTGGCCACGCAGGGGGTGGGAGACGGGGGCCGCGGGCGGGCGTGGGGACAAGGGCCCCAGCACGTCCCCACCCGGGCGCCTCAGAAGCGAGTTAGCGTCGGGGCCCCTGGAGCCGTGCTTTGGGTTGCGCGGTCGCAGCGCCCAAGAGCCCAGGCCAGAGAGTACTTGGGGTCCCAGGACCGATTTAGGAAAGCCTCTCCCTCAACCGGAGAGCATGCAGAGGGCAACCGTGCGTCCCGGTGACCGCCGGACGGACGAGAAGATGCCGGACAGGGCTGACGGCACCCAGACAGTCCGCACTTGCCGGGAAAAGACAGTCAGAGGCAGGGCAGCGTGTGTCGCTGGAGCCCGCTGGCAGATGTCCCTAGCTGAGGGCTCCTTGTCTGCCCCACACGTACCTGCTCATCGGTGGCTCCCAGGCTGGTCCTCAGGACCCTTGCGGAGGAAAGACCCCAGCTCCTGCCGCACCAGTCCCACCCCCAGGCTCTCTCCCACGCTTGGGCTCAGAGAAGGGCCGTCGCCACTGCTTCTCCCAGGCTTCGCCGCCCGCGGGACCACTGGATGGAGACGGAGGCGGGCCTGGTCGCGTGGGGAGTGTCAGGGACCCAGCAGGTGGGAAAGAGGTTACATCCAGGCTGTGGGGTCTCTTTCGTCCCCTACTTATTTATTTATTTTTCCAAAGGTTCCTGGGAGGGGTTGGCCGCAGGGGCTGGGAGGAAAGGGTGGGAGGCGGAGGGAGAGGGAGAGAGGGGAGGCGCACTCCCATCGCGATCGCTCAGGAGAGCTGGCCCTGAGCGGGCGGGCGGGCGCGAGGCTCCACTGCACCCCACCAGCGCTGAGGGTAGGAGACCCCGCCGAGGCCGGAGTCGCCATGCAGCGTAAGGCCCGGGTCGCAGGGCGCGTCGGGGAGCAACAGGGGCCCAGTGGGAGCAGCGTTTGCTGGACGCGGGGCAGAGGGCAGCTCGGCCGGGCGCTGTCCCGGCCACGGTGCTGAATCCGCGCTCGCGGGCCTGTCTAGCCACCAAATCTAGGCCGGCTGCGCTCGCTCTTCTGCCGGCGCCGCTAGCGAGGGGGGCTCCCCACGCTCCGCTGCACTGGGGCCGCGGTTTGGTCTGACGCGGGACCGCATCCTCGGGGAGTTTCCTGCTGCTGGGCGAGGGAAGCAGTCGATCAGGGTGCTTTCAGCCGGGGACGCAGGGAGGCCCTTCTCTGGTCCTCCCACCCACTGCGAGCTGGCTTGGAGCCGGAGGGGTCTCTGGCCGGGGAGGGAGCATGGCCAGGTGGGTGCAACGTTTGCCCAGGCTCCCGCTCCTGCTGCTGGTTCTTTCCTCTCCAGAAGACTTTTCTAAACCAACAAGGAGATTCACGCTGCGAGCACCCTGCAAAGCCCCACGTGGGCCAGTGGCTCCCGCAGACCACCCCAGTTTCCCCAGCCTCGTTCCCCCAGAGGCCTGCAGTCACACGGTGGCAGAGCCGAGTGTCGGAGTCACTCATGTCAGGCACCAACACTTGAGTATGGTGACAGTGATCCAGTCGTCCAGTCCGCGCACAAGGACCTGCGAGGGCTCCCAGAGATGGGGAGGACACCAGTTTTTACCTTGGTGGCTGAGCCGGGTTGGGTGGCCAGGCTTCAACAACGGACCTCCAGCTGCAAGGATGCTTAATTGCGCAAAATAGCGACGGGGATCGGGCGGTCCGCGCCCCGGGACCACGAGGGTCTCACCTCCGGGTCCTGCTAGACAGCTCCTGCGGTGGGGTTTTCATTTGAGCTCAAGGTGCACACTTTGTGCTCTCTGGGAACATTTTGCAGTTGACGGTATCTGGCCGAACGGAATGGCCGGGGCCCCTTCCTGCCCCGGGCACACTTCTAAACTATTTCAGTTTTCCCAAATTTTAGCCGTGGGCCAGGCCGCAGACTTCGGTGTCATGCGCTCCCTACGCCCGGGAACCAAGGAACCACGCACGCCGGCCGGGAAGGGGGTGTGTGGGGAAGGGGGTCTCCCGCGGCAGCCCCGGCCCGCGGGCTGGAGCAGGAAGGGGACTCCAGTGCTCCCACTCTGTGCGGTGCCTCTGACCTCGGTGGCTCCTTGGCCTGCAGAGATCCCGCTGTGCGCAGGCTGCGACCAGCACATCCTGGACCGCTTCATCCTCAAGGCACTGGACCGCCACTGGCACAGCAAGTGTCTGAAGTGCGCGGACTGCCACGCGCCCCTGGCCGAGCGCTGCTTCAGCCGCGGGGAGAACGTCTACTGCAAAGACGACTTCTTCAAGTGAGCGTGGCCGCGGGCTTGAGCGGGAGGGCAGGGCTGCGGTCTGCTCCTGCAAGGCGGGCCCCTCCTCTTACCCAGGCCGGGGTGTGGGTGGGGAGTCTCCACCGGCGCCAGGCCTGGCTGGCAGGGCAGCTCAGTTCTGTCCAAGTAATGAATTTTGTAAATCATGGAAACACGGTCGTTCAAAAAGACAACCCCAAGTTTACAGAACTTGATTGGATTTACTCCGTCTTAATTTCGGTCTTGTTTTTGTCTTCAATGCTGGGGAGAGGGTGCTTTTCGAGCACAGGCCTCTGGGGTCTAAGGGAAGTGCCCTATGGATCCCGCTTCCCCACTGGGACACCGAGTTCAGGGCCGCGAGGCTCTTCCCCGAGGCCTCTGGTTCCCTTCTCCGTATTCTGTGCAGCTCTGTGGGGGCTGCCGGCCGGCGACTAGGGGCAGGGCCCGGGTGAGCCTCCCTCCTGAACCGCCCTGCGCAGCTTCCCGCTCCTCGCTCTCCAACCCGCTCCCGGCGAAGGAGCCCCGGACGCTGCGCTGAGCCGCGCCCTGTGCGTCCCGCAGGCGATTCGGAACCAAGTGCGCCGCGTGCCAGCTGGGCATCCCGCCCACGCAGGTGGTGCGCCGCGCCCAGGACTTCGTGTACCACCTGCACTGTTTCGCCTGCGTCGTGTGCAAGCGGCAGCTGGCCACGGGGGACGAGTTCTACCTCATGGAAGACAGCCGGCTCGTGTGCAAGGCGGATTACGAGACGGCCAAGCAGCGCGGTGAGTGGGAGGGTCCAGCCACCTCCTTTCCCCGTCTGCGAAATGGGGCTGGGGTCCGTCTGTTAGGGGCGCGGAGGGATCCCCACGGCCAGCGCGGGCCTCAGAGCGCTCCCTCAGGGGCGCAAACTTACGCGCCTCCCCCCCCTCCCGCCCCCGCCAGGAGGGGTCGGGGCCGCCCGGGTAGGGACGATCCACCGGCTCCGGGGAGGCCTGGCTCGGGGCCTTAGCGGCCTCCTTCCACCCTCGGGGACGCAGGGAGGTTGGTCTGAAATGTGTGGATTATCGCCCCAAACCCTTGACCGTGAAGATCCGTCCCTACCCACAGCTTTGGAACAAAGGGGAACCCGGGCGGAGGCGGGAGGGGAAGGGGGCAGCAGCCCCTCCGCCTTTACTGCGGTGTCCCCGCGCCCCGGCGGGGTGGGAGGCCGTCGGGCGGCGGAGCGGCCCAGCCTCACGGCACCTTTCGCGGCGCAGAGGCCGAGGCCACGGCCAAGCGGCCGCGCACGACCATCACGGCCAAGCAGCTGGAGACGCTGAAGAGCGCCTACAACACGTCGCCCAAGCCGGCGCGCCACGTGCGCGAGCAGCTCTCGTCGGAGACCGGCCTGGACATGCGCGTCGTGCAGGTCAGCGCGCGCCCCGGCCCCGCGCCCCGCGCCCCGCGCCCCGCGCCCGGCTCACCCGCCCTCCGCCGCTCGCCCCGCCGCAGGTGTGGTTCCAGAACCGCCGCGCCAAGGAGAAGCGGCTCAAGAAGGACGCGGGCCGGCAGCGCTGGGGCCAGTACTTCCGCAGCATGAAGCGCGCCCGCGGCCCCAAGTCGGACAAGGACAGCGTGCAGGAGGAGGGGCAGGACAGCGACGCCGACGTCTCGTTCTCGGGTACGGCGGCCGCCTCGCCCTGGGGGCGCCACTCGGGAGGCCCGCAGCTCGCGCGCCCTGCGGTCCCCAGCAGCCTGCAAATGGGAATTTCCCAGTCAGGGGCTGCCCTGGCCTTCCTTTAAAAGCGTTCACAGACTCCGGTCCCCTCTCCCCAAGCCCTGCGGTTTGGCCCCTGGTGGGGGACAGCCCCGAAGACCCACGTGGCCCTCACCAGGCTTCTCTGGGGAAGGGGTCCGACCATTTCTGTGGCTCCTGATGCTTGCAGTGATTTTCAGGAAAGTGGGCAGTGGTTTCGGGGTGAGTGACAAAAAACTCTCTGCTGTTTGGAGTTGGGGGTGGTCCACCCGTCTCTGTGCGATCTAACCATCTCATCCTGTCCGTGAGCGACCCCATACTTACCCGTTAATGCCCATCTGCAGACAGTTTGTGCGAGAGACCCTGTCTGGCTGCATCGTGAGTGACCTCAGGCCCCTGGCTCTGCGCTCAGAGCCTCAGTTAAGTTGTCTGCAAAATGGCCGTGCGGCCACCCTTCCCCGGGCAGCCTTGCAGATTATCCCGCGACCCTGGGCCCTGGCCGGCCTGTTCCTCGCCCGGATCCCGCGAGGGGATCCCCCCAAGACACCAGGTGGGACTGAGCTGAACAAAGGCGACAAGCACGGAGGCAGAGGGCAGCCTCAGTTCTGAGAGCGCAGAGGCTTGGGCTGGCGGGTGCAGGCTGGCCGCGAGTCCCCCAGAGGAGGGGCGCTGGGGCCGAAGGGGGAGGGGCGGGCGCTGAGCAGCGTCGTCTGTTTCCATTGCAGATGAGCCCGCCGTGGCCGAAATGGGCCCTGCCAATGGCCTCTACGGCAGCCTGGGGGAGCCCACCCCGGCCTTGGGCAGGCCCGCGGGAGCCCCAGGCAGCTTCCCGCTGGAGCACGGAGGCCTGGCCGGCCCGGAGCAGTACCGCGAGCTGCGCCCCGGCAGCCCGTATGGTGTCCCCCCATCGCCAGCTGCGCTGCAGAGCCTCCCTGGCCCCCAGCCCCTCCTCTCTGGCTTAGTATACCCGGATGCCAGCTTGGGCCTGGTGCCCGGGGGGACCCCAGGTGGGCCCCCGCCCATGAGGGTGCTGGCGGGAAACGGACCCAGCTCCGACCTGTCCACAGGGAGCAGCGGGGGCTACCCCGACTTCCCTGCCAGCCCCGCCTCCTGGCTGGACGAGGTGGACCACGGCCAGTTCTGACCGAGGCTCCCGGCTCCACCGAGCTCCGGACGCAAGGGGTGTGGGAAGCAGCGCTGGCCCTGGCTGGGGGGCCCGAAGCGGCACTCCCCTCCTCTCCCAGAGCGCACGACCTCGGCGGGAAAGCAGGTGCCACGGGCGGCCGCAGGGGACAGGATGAGACCTCAAAGGAGGGCTCCTTTCTACGGAGTGCCTAACCCCGCGCCCCTCCCTCCGGGGCAGAGGGACTCCAGCGGCTCCTGACCGTGCCGGCTCCTTCTCGAACAAGGGCCGCCGGCCTGGTGGCTGCCAGCGAGCCGTGTTTTGTAAGCAGATTTCTCCCTTGATCGACCAATTAACTGGACACTTGCTGTTTTTAGACACAAAGCATCCCCCCACCCAGGCCGGGCTTTCCCCCCTGCCACGCTCCAGCCCAGGGCCACGCCGTCTTGGGGCTGGAGGAGGCTTGACTGTCTGAAATGAAAACACAGAGCACGAACCATGCCTCTCTCTCCGGGCTCCATCTCCCTGATGGAGGCCCACTTTAGGTCAGAGATGGGCCGAGCAGGGACCACGCCCGTGTCCCTCTGGTCCCAACCCCCACCTCCCCCAGGAGCCTCCTCTCTCGTCTTCCCTGGGGAGCTGGCTCTAGAGCTTTCTGTTCTGGACTTCAGCACCTGTCGGGAGGAGACGCCCCTGCCCGGCCGCCCTTCTCCAGGAGCAACGCGTTAAGGTTAAGGCCGTGGGGACCTCCCTCCCCGCCTACACCAAATTTCCATCCCCTCCCCCGTCACAGCTGCCCCCAAGCCCTCGGAGTCCAGGCCACGCCCAGCCCGCCGACTTCCGTTGCCAAACAGCCCGCGGCCCTCCCTCTCGGACTGGGCTCTAGCTGCCCGAGGACTGGGCGGCCTCCTGCCCCAGACCCCGAGGCCGGCGGCGGGTGAGACCGGCCGCAAACCTGCATCCCACGCTACCTGTCCGTTCTGTGGACATCCCGAGTTTTTTATTTACTCTCTGACTATCAGCTCTTTCCGAGACTTCAATAAACTTGTCAGTGACGGTCGACAAGGTCTGGGTCCGGGTCTCTAGTGCGGCGGGGGGCGCGCGGGCGCGGGGGGGGGGGGTGGGCTGGTGCCCCGGTACCCGGGCCCTGGGAGAGGGGGGGCTGGGGTGACGGGACGGTGCTCCCAGCGGGGAGCGGCAGCAACGGGGTGGGGGCAGGGCGGCCAGACCCGGCCCATCCGGAGATTCCCAGCGCTGGTCCCGGGTGTCTCTCGCTGACTTGGATTCCAATCCGAGCCATCTGCGAACTCGCTGTGTGGCTCTGGACGAGTGAGCTGCCCTCTCTGAGCCCTGTCGCCCTGCGAAGTGGAGACACAGCTCGCAGCTCCTCCGAGGGGAGGCGTAAGGAGAGAGTCAGTGCTCGCCAAGCCGGTGAGTGCTCCCTGGAGGGCAGGACGGGGGCCTCCCGCCAGACAGCAGGGCGTGGAGGCGCGTGGAAGCATGAGCCCCCGGGGCAGGGGAGGAGCGGTGGGTGGTGGGAGGGAGGAGGGGTGCTCCATGGGAGCGGTCCCTCGCTGTCACAACCTCGAAGAGGCACTCACGGGAGCCCCGGGACCCGGGAATTGGGAGGCGCCAGGAGAGGAGTCTTGCGAACAGAGGGTGCATCTGGGCGTGTCCAGACCGCACTGGGGCAGGAGGACGAGACAGTGGCCCATGAGAGAGCGCCTGCCGTGAGCAGAGTTGCGGCGCGGGGAAGTGTGACCGGCCTGGGTTGGCCTGGCAGGTGGTGCTCAGAGGTCAGGCCTGGGGGGGTGGGGAGGGGAAGGCCCCGGGGCTGGCGGGGCGGGGTCCTGCAGCGGTCGACCTCGCACTTCCTGCCGGGGGCTGGGGAGCCCCTGCAGAGGAAAGCAGCCCGGGCTGAGTTGTGATCCCGGCGGGACGGCATGGGGGTGGGCGCTTTCTGATCCCGCCGCCGTGGGGGGCGGGGGTATGCGTGTGTAAATCCTCAAGTCAACACCCCTCCTCCTGCCTCAAGCCGGTCCCCCAAGCCACCCGGGACCTTTTAGGCGCTGACAGGTTAATAAAGTGCTAAGTGTCCCCACGGGGCCCTCCGCCTGTTGGCAGTTGCCCACCGAGCTCGCTCCAGCTGGCGGCGCGTCAATAATCCCGGAGCCGAGTCGGGGCGGTGGCCCCAGGGTTGGCAGCCTCCGAGACCCCTGAGGGCTGGGCCCAGCCCGCGTGTGGGAAGCACGAGACCCCGGCTGGTGTGCTGGAGGGACGGGCGCGATGGCCCAGGCACCCGGCGGAGGCGTTTGGCCATCAGACCCGCAGCCAGCCTGCGGTGCTCACTCGCGCCCCGTCTCTGGCCTTGGCGTCCCCATCTGAGTGGGGCACCCCCTGGGTGGAAACACAGTTCCATATCCGGGGGCCACCACGAAGCTGGGTGCCCGGGGCCCTCGCCGGGACTGGCATGGCAGCGGGCCGCGGTGCGGAGGGCCCCGGCACTGCCCGGACCCTGACCGGCGTTGCCAGCCGACATCAGGTGCCCCAGGCTGGGGGCCACCTGGGTGGGGACACCACTTGAGCTTGCTAACCTCTTCGGCTGGGGCGGGGGGTAAGGCTTATTAACCTTTCAACCCATTGATGTCTGACATTATCAAATGTAAATGCGTGAATGATATAAATAACAATATCGACCAATACTTAAAGGGTCTTCTCTCCTTTTAAATACAAAATTCACACGGGAGGCCAAAGTTGGAAGGACACTCCCCAACCCAGGACCCGCCACTCCCTGAGAGGAGGGGATGCGACTGCTCCCAGGCCTGCCCGTCTCCCTCCTCACTCCCCCCACCTGCTGGCTTGTCTAGAGGGACTGGTCCCCCCAGATGTGGACAGGAGGGGATCCAAGCCCTGGGGACTCTCCTGGTTGGGCACCAAGACTATCAATCAATGGGTTTTCGCAGGAACCAGTCTGGAGCGCTCAATTCCAGGGGCTGTAATGATCAATTCTTTAAGCCCATAATTGTTCAAATTACTCTGAGCAACATAAAACATTAATTTTAAGAAATTTAATAGCAAAAAGCTCTTTAAATCCACAATGAGATAAATGACACCCAGCGTTGCGACCTTTTTCCATACCTTGGTGACATTGAATAATCTGAAAGTTATTTACATTTTCATTCTTCGTGGAAAATGTTGACAAGCTTTTGGCCACGGGCGAGGTGCGCGGGCGGCGTGAGGGCCCCCTCCCCCTAATTAATGGGGGAGCCGCGGCTCCATAAAGCAGGGTTTCCATCCGTCTGCCCGGCGACCTGCGCTGGCGGCTCCCACCCCTCCTGGAGCCAAAGCCACAGGCTCATTTTTTACCATGAAAAGATTCCCTCCTGACCAGCAGGGCCCCCTCCTGGCACGCCCACCCGATGCGGGACTCAGGAGCGGCTGTCGTGGGGGGTGGCGCGGGGAGGGGTCCACGGCCGGACCTGGGGGAAGCGACAGCTGCCGCGGACCCGAGTCAGTTGCGCGCCCTACGGCTTCACGTCGGCAGGAGTGCGTGCGGGTGTGGGCGTGGAGGTCATGCCCGAGTCCGGGGGGAGGGGGGCAGGTGGGCTAAGCCCTCCAAGCCCTGACCTCCACGTGTTCCCAGAGACCATCCGGGTGGCCGTCTCGGCCAGGCTGCGGGATGTGCCGTGTGGGATGGCCTGGCGCCGGGCTGACGTCTGCGGGAGGGAAGCTGGGCGACCCGGGGAGGGGCTGACCTTTCCAAGCCTCGGCACTGGGCAGCATCCTGGCCTCCCTCCCGGGGTCGCCCTGAGGGGACAGGCTCCAATGAAGGGTTGGGCAGCGCTGGGGACAGCAACAGAAGAACCCCTCCGAGAGGCTGAGGGCAAATCCCACGGACACAGAGGAAACAGCCCCTGACCTCCGCCACCCCCAGACGCTCCGCGCGCCCCCGTGCCTTCTCCCCGAACTCGGGGGCCTCAGTCGCCGTGAGGGAAGAGGGCCTTGTGTGCATGGGCCCTGGAGGCTCTGGCGCCCTCCCTGCGTCTGAACAGAGTGCCCAGGTCTGGGTGTCCTCTGAGCCAGCTGGAGGACCCAGACGGGGCGGCGACAGGGTCTCACGCCCACACGCCCTCTCCAGCCAGCGTGCGCCCCTCGGGTGGGCGGCAGGAGGCGCTGCGGGGACCTGCTGGGGGAGGGCCTTGCTCAAGGTGATTAGTCTGGGAAGACCCCAGCCCGGAGCGGTCCCCGTCCCAGAGGGTCCCCTGGCCCTGACAGCGCTTCCGTCATTGAGTTTCCCCTATCACAGAAGGGCCCCCACCCCTGAGGGATCTCCCATCCCAAAAGGTCCCCCCAACCCTTAAGGGTGCCCTGTCCAGAGGAGTGCCCCATCCTTGGGGGTGTCCCCCAAACCTGTGGGCAGCCACCATTCTGTCCTCCACGTCCGTGGCCATCAGCTGTGGGCCAAGAGATGACTCTGTGTCTCTCTGCCAGCCGTCCCACTCATCTGCGAGGGGGTGGTCATCCAACCCAGGAAGAGATACCCCCCCCCGGGCTCTGGGGAAATCGAGTCAGAATGATAACACGAGGCAAACCAGATACTAACAAGCGCTGGCGCGGCTGCTGGGGCTCTAAGAAGCCGCCGCCGTGGGCACCGTGGTGCCGCGCGCCCCAGCAACTTCCCTCGGGGGTGTGCACCCAAGAGACGCAACGCAGGGACCCAACCGGACACCCCGGATACGCATGTTCCCAGTGGCACGGAACAGCCAGGTGGCCGCTGGCTGGGAGCTCTCGGCCCTCTCCCGGGGAACGGGCTCCCGTCCAGAGAGGCTTGACTTGAGGGCTGAGCAGAGAAAGGCATATCCCGCCCCCACCCAGGCCTGTGGTCGTCTACAAAGTGGCTCTGTCCTGTTCCCCAGCCTAAAGCTCCACAAGAGACCCCTGACCATTGTCCCCGGGCCAGCCCGCCCAGACCTCCAGCTCTGCGGGCGCTCCAGAAAGGGCAGAGGTCGAGACCTGAGATGTCTCAGGGCAACAGGCCCCCCCGCCCTCATTTTCTCTCAGTGCCGGGAGAACAATGCTCGCTGCCCACGGGGCGGGCGCGTCTGCACTCTGGAGAGGCTCCTTGGCCTCCCTGGAGGACAGGAGGCGGGCCGGTCAGCTGCCACCGGCCCTGAGCTGCGCGGGGAGGGGAGCACCTCCAGGGACGGTGGGCAGGGCAGAAAGGGACAGGGACCCCGAGCCCCGTGGGGCGCCGGCATCTCACGTGGCCTGACTCTCTGGGACAGGGCAGACACCTGCTCCAGGGCCCTGGCACCCAGCGCAGGGCTTGGCGAGGACGCCCCTGACCGGTTCCCTCCTAGCCAGGCCCGTCCTGGGGGCTGCCTTGGGGCCTGGGGCTGCGCGCGCGTCTCCCGGTCTTCCAGAAGACCCCCCTTCAGCGCCCTCGGCCAGAAACCCCTCTGCAGTGTACAGCTGAGACCCCCCCGCAGGCCTTTCCCCGGGGAGGGGGCGGCCGTCCTTTCTCCCTGACGAATGTTTCCGTCAGAGCTCCCGCTAATCTTCAGAATGACAAGGTTTAAAATTTAATTAGCAAGTTCCTCTTATGCAAATTCTCCTCATTAAACTAAGTGTCCTATTAGTTAAAATGAAGCCCGGCGGGGGCTGGGGTCGGGTCTCCGGCTGACGCCGCACACAGCTTCCTCCTCCGCGGGCTCCTGCCGCAGGGGCGGCCGCTCTCCCCCTCGTCCTTCAGGGGACACCGGCGGCAGCACCAGAGGGGGGGCCGCGGGGCGGGGGGGTGTGGCCAGGGCCCCGCCTGCCGCCCGGAGTGGTGCCGGGGAGGCCTCTACAGCCCCATCCCTGCGGCCCGCTGGGACCGCGGCTCGCAGGCCTGGGGTGGCCCGGCTGAGCTCCCGGGAGGGGCGGCCGCGCTCCGCGTGGAGAACGCATGGTGCGCGGCTTCTCAGTGGCTCCGGGTAGAAAACGTAGAGAACGTGTAGGACCCGCCCCTGCTGTTCCTTCCAACCAAGAAGCCGCCGGCTGCTGCCCCTCACACCTGCACACTCCGGGGCCATCTCCTGGGCCCCCGAATGTCCCTCGAGATGCGTTCTGCTGGTGGCCTTACTTACCTGAGGTCTGACTGGCTATTGGCCCCTCGCATGGTTTCTGCTCAGTTCCTGGGGACGTCAGCTCCGGCCCCCTGGGGACCCCGTCCAGCCTGGGCAGGAGGGCCGCGCGCCTACCCCTTCCCCCATGCCCGGAGTCTGGAGCTGTCGGACTGGACCCACCTGGTCCTGGGAAAGGGTCAGCATCTTTCCTCTCCAGGGGCATCCCCTCGACCAAAGGGAACAAGCCCCATGTTGCCTTCCTCTTCTTTTCTAGAACGTTCTATGCCAAGGCCACTCCCCATACCCTATCCGTAACAACCCCTCCCCATCTGAGGGGGCCCTAGCACAGTCTGGGGCGTCTGTGGTCACTTCGTGGCTCTCCGCCCCCCCCCCCAGCTCTCTTCCCCTCCCCCTAGGGCTCCTGGCTGGAGAACGGGAAGTTTCTCAAACTGTACCTAAGGGTCGACTGCTCTCAGAGGCTCCCGGGGGCTCCCCACAAGTCTTTAAAAGTGTGAGTTCATGGCAGCCAACCTGGGGGTGGGGGAGGCACTCGTCCCATCAGGGAGGTCTGCCTCAGGGTCAGAGGCTGACCTCTCTGGGGCGTGGGCTCGGACCAGCCCAGCAGACCCTGGGGGGCTGCTGGCTGAGGGGTGGAAACCAAGAGGCACTTCCCAGCCCCCAAGGAAGCTGGACCACCAGTCAGAGCCCGTGTTTCCTCTGCCCTAGCCTCGTGCCCCCTTGGGGGCCTCTCACGCTGCACCCTGTCCCTGTCCCCGGACACACAGGCCTATCCCAGCCCCTCGGGCCCATGAGCTGGAGGGCACCCGATGGGCCTGGAGGCCGACTCCGAGGGTGGCCCTGGGAAGAGGCCCAGCCAAGCTCTCACGCATCCTCGTGGCTCACCTCACCCAGCCCCTACATCTGGCCTCCCTTCTCGTCCATCTGGCCTGCGTGCATGGGCCCGGGCGGGTGGGGGGCGCTGCACAAGGGTCCAGGAGGGCTGCGGCCCACCTCCCCCAGGGGCCTGGCCACCTGCCTCCTGCCACCGTCCTTTAGCAAACCCTCCGAGGAATTTCTCAGTGGAGCTCTCTCCCGACTGCTCCTGGCTGAGAGGGCTTAGGGGGCCCGGGCGGAGGGGCCCGCAGTGGGGATGGGGAGCCGAGCGGGGGAGGGGGGACCCGGCTGCCCCAGCACCCCCGCAGGTCGGCCCAAGTCCAGGCCGCCCCTCAGTGACAGAGCTCCGCGTTTTCAAAGCCCCTCCTGCCCCCGGTATCTTGCAAAAGGAGCCCCGAACAGCTGGCGTGGTTAGGAGTGGGCACGAGCTAACTCAGGGGACAGAAATCCTCGTGTGGGACTTAGGGGGGCTGCGCGTTTGCGGCTCCCTGTTTTCCTCTGGGTTGAAATAATTCGGCCCATTAGTTTGTGATTCCCACTAAAATGTTTAATTAAATAACCGGTTTCAGCTTTTAGGCCGATCTCTTATTAACTCTGAGCTCTCGGAAACACGAGAAGCTGGTCTCCAGGTCTCGGTGCGGCTGCCCTCCCTTTGTGTCCGCGGCTAAAGTGGGGGCGGGCTTGAAGGCTGGAGGCCGCGTTACAGGTTTAAGGTCATTTAATTGAGTCGTGGCTGGTCCCGGACATCCTTCTTAAGGTTTTTGCTAATCGCGGTGAATCGTATTTGCAAACAAAACTTTGGAACTTAGGAAACAACGCAAGTCTCGAGTTAATTGAGTTTCTGAAAAAACCAAAGTAATTATACCGAATGCCCTTTTTTTATGCTAAAAAAAATAGGAACATTCAAGAACACAGAATATGGCTTTTGAACAAATTAAATCTTTGCTGCCCAGCCTCAGGCCGGCTGTTGTGTCCTCTGGGTGGTCAGAGCCCCGTCCTCGCCCACCTCTGCTCTCCTGCGTCCCCCGAAGAGAGGTGTTAGCCCCCGGGAGGCAGGCATGGAACGTGCTGCGGGAAAGTGTCTTTACAGGTGTAACTGAGTAGAGATACTAGGTTGGGGTAGGTCCTAACCCAGTGACCGGTGTCCTGCGAGGGCCGGGGCAGGGATGGAGGGCGCTGGGACAGGCCGTGGGGCAGGGCGCCCGCAAGGGTCCGGGTCCTCCGGGGGTCTGCCCCTCCCTTCCCCAGCCCATGCACACCAGCCCGGCCTGTCCTTCCCTCCTGCGCTGCGCCCCGGGAGCCACACGCCTGTGGGTTTCTGCAGGTTCAGTCCGAGTCTTCCAAGGCCTTGTGTAAGCCTAAGCCGAGGGGGTGGGGAGCAAGCACGTCGGCTGACCCTTCCCCCGACAAAGGTCCCCGCGACCCTGCCTGGCCCTCCCCAAGCCGCCAATATTAGAAAGGATTTGTGTCCCCGATAAATAATGCGAAGTTAAATTACATCCGCTCCGGCTTAAATTTTCATATCCCTGTTTCTCATCTCCATAAAGAAATTCTGCTTGCGGGCCTCCCAGGGTGGCCTCTGCCGGCTGCCGGGAAGGTCCTAATGAAATGACTCCTCTGGGGGGCGGCCGGCGGGGAAGGGGGTAGGAGGGGCCCGCCTGCCTGGGGGGAAAAGGTAAAAAGGCCAGAGTTCAAATTATTTATCTCCCTAATAACGTGCCGGGTCGCAGGCATCGAGCGGCCCGAGCCAGGCCGGTGGTGATGCATGAGGAGGCGGGCCCGGCGGCGTGGGAGCTTCCCGGAGTGACCCCACCACAAGGGCATGGCAAGGACGTGCCTTAGAGACGGCCGCAGAGCTGGGGATCCCCCCATATCCAGGGAGAGGTGGCGCCGCCAGGGCTCAGGGAGGGAGCCCGAACATGCAGGGCAGATGGGGCACAGAGGTTTGCTTGGGGTTTCTGCCCGGCTGGGCTGCGTAGCCAAAGTCAGGGGCTGGCTTTGGCCCCCTTTCTAGTGTTTTTCCTAGACCTGGGACAAACCAGGTACTCGGACAATGCTGGGTGCCCTCCCGGGGGGTGCAGGTGGGAGGGGAGAAGCTGGGCTCGCCCTGGGGCGACGAGGGGCCGATGGCATGAACCGGAGTCCCAGGCAGGGTGGGGGATGCCCCTGCAGGCTGACGTCCTTGGGAGTGCCGGGCCGGGCGGGCGGCAGCAGATGGCCTTGAAGGCCAGGGGGAGAAGGAGGTCCCCTGTCCTTCCCCCCACCCCGCCCTGGGGCGCAGCCCTGGGAGGAAGGACATGCGGCCAGACTTCGGAACGGAGCAGCCAGGCAGACCACAGCACAGGCCTGGGAGGCCCCTGAACCGAGGCGAGGATCCGCAGTGAGAATTTAAATCCGCAGTTACGGCTGCAAGGAAGGGGGCCACCCTGCGCCTGTCCAGACCGCAGGGTCCTCCAGCGCTGGGGTCCTGTGAGCCCCTCTGCTCCGCGGATGCAGTCCCTGGGCCAGGGCCGGGGTCCGCGGCGATTCCCCCAGATCCCCGCAGCTGTTCCCTGGACTCCCCCTCCAGAAGACTCAGGGGGAGCCCTTCACCCGCTGAGAGCTGCGGCCTCTCCGCCCGCATCGTGGCCCCGCGTCCCACTTTCCCTTCCCCCAGGTCCCCACCCCAGGCTGGAGAGCTCCAGACCCTGGCTGGACGGGGAGCATGGCCCCAGGTTCCTGCCCCTCCCCCCGCCACACCCCCCGCCCCCGTATTTATGGCCACTTAATCTGTGCGAGCGGCCAGCCCTGATAGATCTCTGAGTATCGATCAGCTTTAGGCTGATAGAAGTTCAAGCTCACAAGGCCTCGCTCTTTGACCCCCAAATAGGGCATGAATCTCAATCAAATAGACCGGTGTACGCACACGACTCCTACCCCGGGCGGGGCTGCGCGGAAATCAATGGCGAGTACTAATGACTCACGATTTATAGAACACGCACCATTTTAATATTAGAATAAATGTCATATTGCAAAGGGAGGGGACACAGGGGGTCTCAGGGAAAATATTTCTTAGAGAGCCTTTTCTGCTGGAAAATGATGTGCGTGGAATTTTATGAACTCAAATTTATAGACCTCATTTGGGCTTATAATTTAAAACCGCTTATAAGAAAGACGTTAAGTAGAGTGCCGGGTGGGGGGCAGGGGCTGGACGAGTGGGTGGTCCCAGAGCCTCGGGCTGGGGGAAGCCACAGGGAGGGGTCCGGGGTCCCAGGGCGAGGCTCTGCCAGGGCCTGAGCAGCATCTGGGGGAGGGGCAGCCGGCAGGACCCCAGGGCGTCCTCAGTGCCAGGCGAGGGCGGGTCTCCCTGCGGGTATCGGCACGCACCGCAGGCGAAGCCAGGCACGCGGGTGCATGCGTGCGCCCTTCGCACGTTCTCGGGGCCCGTCTGCCCCGCGCAGCGCACACACCGCCCGGGGCCGTCCACGCCGTGCCGTGCCCTGGTGCACACACACTCCACCTCCGGCTCCAAAACCACTTCTCTGAGCTCCCGGCCAAAGAGTGGTCTTGGTCCCAAGCTCCCCACCCCGACGGGGCTCCAAGTCACCTGTGTCCTGGCCTGGGTGGAGGTCAAAGGGTTACCCTGAACTTTGTCACCCGGATAAACTCTGCTGGGTGACGGGGCGGGTGGGCACCACTGTCTGTAGGAACGGGCTTGGGCCCAGCAGGACTTCGCCCCCAGTCTGATACCAGGGCACCGAGGCCGCCACCCCACCCCCACCCCAGGGGCAGCCTGACCCCAGGCAGAGGCCGGCCCTGTGTGGAGGAGAGCACGGGAGGCCCACCCCAGCCTGCACGACCCCCTCGAGGGTCTGACCCTCAATGACCTTGGTGGAGACCGCGGGGGGCCGCCTGTGGCTCCGCAAATCCTGTCCCTCTGGGCCTCAGTTTTCCCACCTGTGTCTGGAGAGTGTCCTCCCTGGACCGTCAGGGGCCTTCAAGCCCAGTCTCCGGCACCTGATTCTGGAGCCCTGCCTGCGGCTCAGGTCCCCACCCCAGCCTGATCCCGCACAGTCCCTGCTGGGAGCCCGCCCGAGGGCGGGCCTCTGGGAGCCGGCGTTTCCAGAAGGTCCCACGGGGCAGGGATTCACCTTTTCTAGTAGCCTCTCCCCCGGGACTCCCCTCCGGGCACGGGGCTCCTTGCTGAGAGCTGGGAAGACGTCTGTCGGGACGGGAACCTTCCCCCATTCCCTTACAGAATTACAGAATCGCCACTTCCCCTGCCAGGGTCCTGGGCTGTCCCCGAAGTCCCAGAAGCCCAGCAGGGGAGGTCCCCACTGGGCTTTCTCCCGGCACGCGGTGAGGACTCAGCCTCCTCCATCGCCGCGGTGCCTGGTGTGGGCCGGGCATGCTGTACGTTTGCGACTTGATTAGAGGAGAGTGTGGAGCTTGGGAAGGCGGCCTCCTCTCGGTGGTCAATTCCGCTCCTGCAGGCCGTAAATCTCCAGGCCTATGATTTGTGACTCCGCACTCCCGATAAATTAAATCTTTCTTGATGAAAAGGTTGGCGCTCCTGGCTGTGCTTCAGGTCACTGTGCTCGTCCAGAGTGAGCGGTGAGGGGCCCTGGGCGGGGCTCCCCGCTGCCCCCCACCAGCCGCCTGCCCACAGCGGGACATTTGGGACATTTGGGCTCTTGGTGGAAAGTGTCTGCAGATTTCTGAAGCAAGAACAGAGCCGTTCTCAGGGCACGGGGGCGCGGGACAGGGCCTGCGCAAGGAGACCTGGGGCCATTGCCTAGGCCTGGTCCTGCGGGCTAGCCTTGGGCAGTTCCAGAACTGGCTTCTGGGACCTTCCGTGCTGGGGTTGGGGGCAGGAGTCAGACCACTGGGCTCCTGGGGCCAGCTTCTCCTGCCACACCTCCCCGCATCCTCGGAGCCTAGGTCCCTAACCTGGGAGCTAAGCCAGGGCCACCGCAGGGACGTACGTTGGAGGTCTGCGCCAAGGACAGCCTGACCCTGGGCGGAAGGTGGCCGGCGTCCCCTCGGAACAGGCCTCTGGCCCCAGGAGTGTCTGAAAGCGGTTCACAGAACGACCCAGGACTTGAGACCCGCCGGCTCTTGGAATACAGCGGACCTGTCTCAGAAACCAAGAGGAACGAGGTCTGCATTCTGGCCCTGCTCGAGTTGACCCCAGGGCAAGTGCCGGGGAGATTGCTCCGCCACAGGACGGAATCTCCCAGAGCCGCCCAGCAAACTAGGCGGAAGCCCACACAGAACGGACTCGGGTTTCAGGGTGGTTCTCGGCGCCCACATTTCGTCTGGGGCTTAGGCTCTGGCACCAGAGACAAAAGCCCTAACCCCAGGCTTCCTGGGACTCCATTATGCTGATGAAGCAAGTCATTTGGAGGCACTCAGGCCTTTTTGGCTGATTGCTTTTGGGAGAGAGCCGCCCCTCCGGAGCCGCTGGGGAGTCCCCTCTAGGAGGGGTGGGGGCCACCCGGGGTCAGCGGCCCGCTGGTGAGGAGAGGCCCCTCTGAACACCCGTAACTCTCCCGACTACACACAGGGGTGCCTCTGACCCCCTGCGAACTCCGGCAGAGCTCAGGGAGGAAAGGGGGGCAGGAAGGGGCCCGGCAGGGCTCTGGGGACCCTTTGGGTCCGATGTCCTAGGAGCTCAGGGTTTCTTGCCCAGTGGAGGGTCTATGCCTGGGCTTCTGGGCCCCAGGCCCTGGGGATGGCTGCCTCGCTGGACGGACTGTGGGTGAAGCTGAGACGGGCAGCGAGTTGGGACCCCAGCTGCCCAGGCTAGCCCACGACGCTTTGGGCAGAGGCTCCCGGCTACCGGGGGCATGTTCAGAAAGGTGACCCCAGAAAGGCTGCTCCCCCGCTTGCCCCGGCGCCTGTCCACACCTGCCGCATCACTGCCCCGGACCCTCAGGTCTGCCCCTCCCTCGGGGAACTCACCGTCAGGGCGGGCAGCCCAATGCCCAGTCCCTCACAGCCCAACTCACCCATCCCCACCTCGGCCCCCAGTGCCTTGGATCCTTTCTGACTCTCTGGCCTCAGGGCCTTTGTACCTGCTGTGTCCTCTGCCTGGCACACTATTCTGCACTGCCTCCCTGGGCACCTCTTGTGTGCCTGCACCACTTGGGGTCACTGGAGTGGGTCTCGGCCTGCGTGCTGGGTGGATGGGTCGGGCCAGAGCAGGAGAGTCTGGGGCCAACGGGGGGAGGGCGTGGAGGGGGCTGCCGGCGGGTTTGGGGTCCGCTGCTCCAAAATGCCATCCCCGGGATATCGAAGCCTTGACGTTGGCGGAGGTTCTCCCTGAATCCGTCCCGAGACCTCCTGTGAGAGGCAGTCTCCCCACACCCGCGATGGGAGCACCCTTACCTCCAAAGGCGAGGGGACCCTGGGAAGAATCCGAACGAGCAGGCCTTGCTCAGCGGACCCCAGGTCACCACGCTGCCCCACACTCCTTGACCTGTCGTGCTCCTCTGGGCCTGTCTGCCCTCCGTCAGACACGCGAGTCGCCGGCCGCTTTGGGCATCTGCTGCCCCGTGAAGCCTCCCTCGTCGCAGAAAACTCAGACTAATCTGAAGACGCACACGTGTGCTTTTCCTCTGCTCGTCTGTCTTTGTCTGTCGACCTCTCAGACCCAGGGGTGCTAAGAGGGTCGCCGGAACTTCTTGCTCCCGTGAGCGGGTGCTGGTCAGGTGTGGAGCCGGATTCCAGGGCGGCAAGGGCACAGACACTCAGCTTCGGGGCCACACGCCCCTGGGGCTGTGTCACTGACCTGACCCCGTAACAGTGACCACAGCCCGGGGAGCCTCATGCAATGGAAACATACTCTCCCCGGCTCTGGAACCGCAGCCCTAAACCAAGATGTCCGCAGGGCCGCCCTCCCTCCAGACGCTGTAGAGGAGGGGTCCCACTAGCCTGTCCCAGCTCCTGGTGGCCCCTGGAGTCCCTTGTTCTGTGGCCGCATTGCCCCAAGCCTCTGCCTCCTTCTTCATACGGCTTCTGCTCTATGCCTGCCCCCCTCCCCTCTTATAAGGACCCCAGTCTTTGGGTATAGGGCCCGCCCTAACCCAGGAGGGTCTTATCTCTGAGATCCTTAACGGATTACACCTGCAAAGACCCTGCATCTGCCCCCGACTGGCTGACCGTGAGCCCCCGCCAGCCTCCGTGCCCCCATGCGCCCTTCTGTAAGGTGGACACGACCCCCCTCGCTCAGAGAATCCACACCGTCTAAGAGGCTCCCTCATCCCCTGCTTGAACTCTGGACTGAGAGCAACGCCCCTGACAGCCGGGTGGGCCCAGGGTTCGAAGGCCTTGGGGCCAAGCTGACAGCGTCCCCCCCTGCTCCCCCGAGCAAAGCCCCTGGGCCTCAGAGAGGCGTCTCCAAACGAAGGCAGCAGACCCCGTGCCTGGCTGGGGGGAGCCGCCGGTTCAGCTGTGTTTCTAGCAATTTCTGCACTGTCAAGGCGTCGGTCCGCGGGGAATGGGTGGTTCTGGGTCAGCAATAATAAGCCCAGCGGGGTGTGCTGGTCACCTCTCTGGGTCACTACCGGAGCCCCAGGCAGCCTCTGTCCACTGTAGCCCGTGAGTCTGCGGTCCGGGGCCCCAGCTCTGCCCGCCCGCCCTGCTCCCACATGGCGGGCTTGGACAGAGGACCGAAGGCTTGCTCGGACCCCGCTGCCCACCAACCACCTCTTCCGACAGTGTGGGCGGCGGGGGCGCCCCATCCCCCGCCCCGCACCCCCTCACACCTGCACGCGGGGGCCTCCCACTAGCAGCAGCAGTCACAGCCGCGAGCTGCGTGATGGGACTCTGCCAGGCCCCACGGGAAGCCTGCGACCCCGGACGTCGTCGCAGATCCTCGTGGCAGTTTATGCCGTGGGGCCCCAAGCCCACTTACAGACGAGTAAACCGAGCCTCCCAGAATGACGTCGCCCACTCGAACTCACAGCAGCTTCAGGGGCTAGGGGCAGGGGAGCCCGGTCCAAGGCCGCTTCCAGCGGATGTCAAAGGCTTGCTGCCCCCTTCCCGTCTCCCACATCCACAGCGGAACGGGAGCCCCCAGAGTGGCCAGCACCTCCCCAGAGGCTCCCAGCGGCCTCCCCAGAACAGCCTCGGAGGCAGGGGTGGAGGGGGACAGGCTCCGGGGACCCACGAGCACGGTGTGGGAAAGGAGGGGCCCACCGCAGCCCGGAGCTCGCCACGTGCCCCAGTTCCCCCCAGGCACCTTGCCCCGTCCTTGTCCGCACAGCCCCTGGAGGGCAGGTGTGCATTCTGGGCCGGGGGACAGGGCAGGTGTGGGGGCAGGCAGGGGCCGAAGGGCCGGTTTCAGCCGCTGGGCAGCTCTGCCAAGGACCTTGGGTGCCAGCGTCAGGCCTGGGCTGTCTTGCTGGGGGAGGGGAGGACCGTCCTCTGACTCTGGGTGGCATCGGTTTCGCAGGAGGGAAATCAGACCCTGGACGACCTACATCTGAGAAGGGGACATTCTTCGCTTGCTCCTGGGGGTCAGTTCCAGCCTCCTGGTCCCCCGCAATCCTGTTGACTTAATTGGGCTTTTGTCTGGGTGGCCCCGGGGGGATTACCCGGGGTTCCTGTTACAATCCCTTCTGGGGCCCACGGAGGAGGTGAGCCTGAGGCCTGTTTTCCTGTTGTCCTGGGAACAACCTGAGTGCTCTGGGCTCCGTGGTCAGCATCAGCCCAGCGAGGCCTGCCCTGGGGTGCAGGGAGGGCGGATGGGCCCCTGTGTGCAGGCCAGGGGTTGGGGGGCGTTCCAGCCGGAGGGCACCCACCGCAGAGGTCCTGAGGTGGGAGGACCGAGGCATGTCCCAGGACCTGGAAGGAGGCTGAGGCAGGGAGAGGGAGGGTGCCCCACGGCTGGGTGGCGGGAAGGACCGACGCAGCGGTGATAAGACAACACTGTGGGGGGATGGGCAGGCTGGAGTGGGCTCTACTTGACGGAAGAGAAGCTGAGGGTCAGAGTGGTCCGGAGGCAGCACCCTGGTGATGCAGCTAATGGGCTGAGCTGGGAGCAAATCCCAGCCTGGGGATTTCAGTCCTGCTCCGTGGTCAGCGCAGCCCACAACCCCTCTTCTGGGGGCTCCCGACCAGAGTAAAGACACCGTCCGACTGGGCAAGAGACCTTGAACACACAGTCCCGACCGTGAGTCCCCAGGCAGGGCAAGGGCTGCTGGGGGGCCGTGGGGGGCAGGGGTGGGGTGAGCCCTGGCAGGGTCACCCCCTCCCCATGGCTGGCCGGCCTCTGCTGCCCCCTGGCGGCCACCCCAGCCCAGAGAGCCTCGACCCACCGTCTGCTGCCTTGAGGCTCCCAACCTGGGATTCTGCAAACAGGTTCACCAAATTGTCAATTAAGTGAAAATCAATCCGGAGCCATTCATCACAGGCCGCCATCGATCGGGGCCCCCGGGGAGCGATTGAGGCCAAGTGCAGCCCCACATCTGCTACATCAGGGCAGCCTCTGTGATCCATCATCGGGAACGGCCACTGCGCCCGTGGGGCTTGGGGCCGGCCCAGCAGGCGGGGGGCGGTGGGCACAGGGCCCTCTGCCCACGGAGGCTCCTCTGCTCCCCCAGCCCCCACACGCCAGCCCCTTCCCTGCCCGAGCCCACCCTCACCTTCCTGAAGGACGAGGACCCTCCGTGCCTCTCCTTGCTGGCTCCCACGGCCTGCTGGCTCCCTCGCACGGTGCCCATGAGGACCCTGGGGTCCATAGCCAGGGGCCTCAGGAAGTCTGTGGGAGGAGACGGACCCCCCTCCCATCCGCAGCCTCCCCTCTCTGTCTGGCCTCCCCGCAGCGGGTGCCCTGACCCCTGCTCCCTATCGACCCCGCCCCTGGCATGAGTATAACCCATGTGGAACCTTAAAGCATGAGCTGAGTTCCAGACGCCCCCTCCAGGGAGGACCCCATCCAGGGACTGGTCTTGGGACCGCAGGCCAGGGATGAGTCCCTAGGAGATCAGAGCCCCCAGGACACCCCCAGGACTTGCCGCACACCCCTGGGGAGTCCGCAAGCCCCCGAGACACTCACTTTTCTCTTAGAATTCCTTTGCAATACAGCACTCGGGTCACTATTTCTATGTCAGGAGGGAACAGACCGTGGCCACCCTGCCTGCAGTCAGCCTGTTTCCAGGCCCCTCGAGGGAGCCGCCCCAGCCCAGACCTCCGGAGCCTCCCAGCAGGCCATGGGGGGACCCCGTGCATGTGGTCAGTGCTTGAGAGCTGGACACCCTGCTCTATAAGCCAGTGGTGTTTTGGGGGGAGGGGCCTCTCTGGCCACCCTCGTTGTCTCCACGGGACAGATGAGAGCATGATAGGGAGACCCCCAGCCCTTCCTCCTGGGCTTTAAGGTGGGAACCACCACCCTGCCCGAGTTCAGGATTTGGGCTGAACACGGGGATTGTTCCGCGAGCTGTGGGAGGAGCCAGGTGCTCGAGTCCCTCCCACGTGCTGACACTGTGCCTCTGCGGCTTGCACTTCCGGGGGCAGCTCCTAGCTGGCCAGCCCTGCCCACCTCCCGTGGGCCATGCACAGGGACACGGAGGAGGCGTCTGACGTTGGGAGACAGGCGACTCCGGACAGGGATTCAGGGAGATGGGGAGCAGACGAGGTGCCGCCGGGGCTGGCATGGGCCGAGGAACACAAAGAGCGCCAGCCATCTTCTGAGAGAAGGCTGAGCGGGCAGAGGGGGCTCCCGGGAGCCACGGGGCATCACCTGGAGTCTCCTGCCTGCCCAGCCGGGCATGTGCAGCGGGGGCCCAGGCCGGAGAACCACGGGAGAGCAAGAGGAATCCTCGGAACTTACACGGGGCCAGGAGTGCAGCGGTGTCTGTGGCCTGGGTGAGAGGCCTCATAATTCCCAGGACATCAGCTGAAATGCTCAGCTCTGGGGCCAGATTAACCCCAAGCTAGCGATGTGCTAACAGACCATCAGAGCTCAGCAGCTAGGGTCCGAAGGGGCAAACTGTTCCCAGTAATTGAACTACATCCCAGAACAAAGCTCAGGAGGATCTCTGGGGACACAAAATGTCCTTCACCTGACTAGTGGGAATCTAACTGTCTAGCACTCAAGCAGAAATTACCAGGTAGGCAAAGAAGCAGGACAAAATGTCCCAAGACACTGCATAACCAACGAAATGGGTCAGAAAGGACAGAGGTGAGAGGACGAGCCGAGAAGGCTGTCGGGACAGGTACTGGTGCCGTGTTCCCTACGCCCCAGGAGGAGGAAGGAAGGCTCGGCATACAAAGGAGGGCTTGAAGGACACAAAGACCGGAGTCACATCTCTGGAGAGGAAAATCCGCTGCCTGGGATAGACGAACACTACAGAAAGGAAGATGCACATGAACTCGGAGACACGCAACAGAAACACGGAGAGGAAAGGCCACAAAAGCCACATGCTCCTGCCGCTGGAGTCCTTGAGGCTGAAGACAGAGAAGGGGACGTACGTGAAGAATTAACAGCCAAAACCTTCCCCGAATTGATGGAACCTGTAAACCCACAGGTCCAAGAAGCTCTACAAACCCCAAACGCAAGGAATAGGAAGAAAACGACGCTGAAGCTCATTTTGTTTCTTGAAACCAGTGACGAAGAAAGAGCGTGCCAGGCAAGCAGCCAGCGGGGAAGGACACATCCGTGCAGAGGCGCGAAGGACAGCCAGCTCCTCCACGGAAGCAGGGCAGGCATCTCGGAGGCTCGGCAGACGTCTCCGTCACAAACGACGTGAGAGAAGCGCTTTTCAGGCAAGCGAGAGCTGGGAGAATTCTTCACCAGCAAACCCGCAGCGCAGGACGCGTCAAAGGAAATCCTTCAGACAGAGAGCGAGTTACCCTGCAGGAAGATCCATCCACACAAAGAAATGGAGAGCACAGGGAACGGAAACCCTACGGGTGATGGAAAGTCCTTTCTTCCTAATAAGAAATTGTTACGTAATTGACTGTTTTAGGCAAACGTTGTGATAATGTGTATGGCGTACGTCGGAGTGTGGGACGACAGCACCCGGGCCGGGGCGGGCACAGAGGTCCATGGGACGAGGTGCTTGGGCGGACGGAAGCGATAGGAGTGCTTGAAGGTAGACCGCGGTGAGTTAAGGGCGTTCGATCCCTCAAACGGCCACTAAAAACACGAAATAGAACGTCGTCACTAGTAAGTCGAGGGAGGAGATACGGTGGAACAGGAAACGCATCCCGTCAAGCGAAGGAGGCAGAAGGCGTGGGGAGAGGGCGCAGAGCCGAAGGAGGGAGGGACGGCAGACGGCAGGGGACACCCGGCACGGTAAGCGACCGGTCTGAGCGCCCCACTAAAACCCGGCGCTGTGTTCTGCCACTCGTGCTGAGGCTGCGCTAGCCTGAGGACACCCGGCCCGGGAGAGAAGCCAGCGCGGAAGGGCCCGCACCGTCTGGTTCCGTTGTAAGACCCTCCGAGAATAGTCAAATTCCCGGACACAGAAAGCAGGACACCAGCCCGGGGAGCTCGGGGCCGGGAGGGTGTCAGCATTTAACAGGGACAGAATTTCAGCTGGGAAAGATGATGAGGTTACGGGGACGGATGGAGCGGACGGACACACACCAGCGTGAATGTGTTTCGTGCCACTGAGTCATACCCTTTAAAGTGGCTGAAATGAAGGGGCGTCTGGGCAGCTCACGCAGTGGGTGACTGACTCTTGGTTTCTGCTCAGGTCATGACCTCGGGGCTCCGTGTGGGCTCTGGGCTCCGAGGAGAGTCTGCCCCTCCCCCACCCTGCTCATAAGCTCTCTCTCTCGAATAAATACATCTTTAAAAAATAAAGAAAAGAAAAAGACAACAATTGTCGGAATCGATGGGAAAATCACCATGGGCCAGGGACCGCTCTGGACGCATGGTCGGCAAACCGCCTTGCCCGCCCCCAGCCCCACTCCCCTGCATGGAGGGACCCGCGACGCAGACACCTGGGACAGCTCCCGACTCTCGGGAAGAAGGGAGGAGCGACAGGCACAAGGCTTCGCTTCTGGGGGCCGTGAGGCCCATGGGTGCCCAGAGGAGGCGCGGGGCCAAGGGAGCTCAGGGCTGGGCCCCGCGTGGCCCATGTTAGCAACAATATTTATCGCAGCGAGGAGACAGCGTCCTCTCAAACGTCTACGTGTGGGGGACACCATTAAGGGTTTTATGCTGCAACCAGTCCGCTGGGGATTTTGCAGCCATTGAAGGGTGTTGACGAACTTGGGAAGATGTCTGTTGCCGTGAGCACAAAACAGGAAACTGACCATGTGCCACATTATGCCACGGCGCCCGCGGCGCGTGTCCACACAGCTACGCACTCACACATGCACGGACACACACGTGTGCACGGACACGGAGACGTGCTTGCACGCACACGCACACTCATGCGCACCGGCACACACAGACACACGCACGCACGCACGGGCACACCCCTCCACTCACACGGGCACACACAGATGCGCACGCGTGTACTCACACGGGCGCACGCGCAGACACACACCACACACAGCCGCCATCTCCCCCACTCTGCAGAGGAGGACTTGAGCCACGGGCCCTGCTGGGCCACGGTCCGGAGCGTGACTCTGGGATCGCTCCCTCCCCCAGGCTGGCCCCAGGGTCAACCCGCGGTCTGAGGGCGTCCCCTGGTTGCTCCGCCGCACCCCCCACCAGCAGGCCTTGCCCACGGCCTGTGTAAGGACATGTAAGCAACGAGGCCGCTGCCGGACCCTCGATGCGCAGGGGCTGCGTCCCAGGAACGAATGAGACTCTTCCTCGGACCCAGCGGCCCCGAGGAAGACGGGGACCAAGGGGAAGGGGGTGGAGAGAGCCGGGATCCACCACTAATTCTTTCAAACTGCTGTTTATTGAAATGAGGCACCAGGGATAAACCAGAGGTGGGTCGATAATGGTCTGTCTAACACAATCAGCCCGGCCTCCGCCACCGCACCCCCTCCCCATGCCGGGTGAAGCCCGGGAGGACAGAGGCCAGCCCGGCCCCAGGCCTGGGTCCCCGCCGCCCCGCCCAGGGAAGTGGTGCAGCCCCCCCCCCCCAACCCTGGGCCCTCGTCCCCTCCCTCTCTCCCGCCCCACAGGCAGGCGTCTTCTTCCCAGGGTCACCCAGAGATAGGAGCAGCTCGTGGGGAGCAGGGCTCCCACCTGGCCTGAGGCTGGGTTGCCCTGGGTGCTGCTCCGGGTGCTCCAGCCTGCCCACGATCCTCGCTCCTCGCCGCCCCAGGGCCCAGTGCTGGGAGTCCTTGGCCACAACCAGCCCTGGGTAGCCTGTGCCCAGCCTGGGGCCTCTGTGCCTCACGTCTGAATGCCTGGGTCCCACGGAGCAGCGGGATGGGGCCCACGTGAGACTCCTCCTGGAGGCTGTGCCTCCCCAAAAGGGACTTGACTCTGCTGGCGGCCTAGGCGCAGACCGTCCTGCCCCTCTCGCTCAGGCCCAGGCTCCGCGGGGCCTCAGGAGTCCCGGGGTGGGGGGTGCCGGTTGCCCGAACCCAGCCCTGTGGGGTAGAGACCCCGGCCTGTCCCAGCTCCCTGCTCCCCAGAGCCAGTCCTGCTCTCTGTGCACAGGGCCCACTCCCGGCCTCCAGGCTGACGTCCGAGCGCAGCTGCCAGTGAGGACGGCGGAGGTCTGGGGCAGGATGGCGGCAGGCGGGGCTGCGAGCAGGTGAGGCAGGGCCCAGGCAGGGGCTCACAGCTCATCTGTCCTTTGGAAAATGCGCCCATGGGCCACCCGTGCGCTGGCTTCCCAGGACAGGCCGGCCAGTCTGTGGTCAGAGTGGGACGACACAGGTCAGGGCGTGGCAAGGGCGTCTTGGAGGAGCCCAGAAATACGGTGGAATCGCCCCTTCCCGCCGGCACACCAGGCCCAGCTGCGGGGACGTCTACTCCTTCCCAAGTGACGAGGGGGGATATTCGAACCCCCCGTCCTGCCAGCCCTCTGGGGTGAGGGGGTGGGGGGCTTTCTAGCGTGCTGGGCCTCAGGCAGGTCCACGGACGCAGCAGGTCCCATATGCCCCGCTTTGCCTGAGCTCGGGGGCCAAACTCAGCTTGTACTTGACCCTGAACTCGACCTTGTACTTGAACTTGTCGGGGGAACACTTTGAAGGTTCAGAGTAGGGTGACCCCAGAAGGCTCCGAGCACGTCCCGCGTTCAGCTCCTGTAGGGGGGGCGACAGCGCAGACCACCGAGGAGACAGGTGTGTTAGCCCCAGAGCTAACGGGGGAGCGGGCACGGGGCTCTGCGCAGTGGAAGGGGAAATGGGCTGACCCCCCGGGTTTCACTTCTCCAGCAGGACGCGGACACCTTCCCCTGAGGGCAGCCTTTCCCAGAGCCGAGTGGCCCAAGTAGGGTTTGCCGTGACCCCCTGCAGGGACGCGGGCAGTGGGGCGCTCAGCCACAAGGCAAGCTGCCTGGCTTCTACAGGAGCACGAGGAGCTGCCGGCCTTCTGGCCCTGTCTTCCCCTGGGAATGTCTTCCCTGGGACCGGCCCCACGTACTTCCCCCCAAGCAAGAGCACAGGACAGGGGCCTCAGAGCGACCTTGCCACCTGAAGCAGGGAAGGCCACCTCTCCCCCGGGGGACCCACGGCCAGCCACCTCTAGGCACCTGCTCCTAGAGGCCTAGGCTCCAGCGCCTTTGGTCTGAGCTCCGCAGGCAGCTGCCCCCCCGCCACCCCGAGGGCCTAGAAACAAGGCTGCCACGGGAATGAGGGCAGGCGGGCTGACACCTTCGGGGCCCAGACCTGCCCGCAACGTTTCATCTGCAGCTCCGGCCCCCAGGAGAGGTCCACAGAATCACAGAATCGGAAAGATGTGGTCAAACAGGATGTGCTGGGCGTGGCTCACCAGGAGAGCAAGGGACCGCCGCCTCCCGTAGCCTGGAGACCCCCACTCAGTGGGCCTGGGCACGAGCAGGGGTCCACAGCCTCACGAGCTCCAGGCCTCCAGGCAGCCGGATGCTCTGGGGGCGTCCCCTGGCCTGGCGGTCCCCAGGACACAGCTCAGTCCACAGACGGCCAACCCTCCAGGGCCGTCCCCATGCAGGCTGGATTCCAGCGCTCCTGTCCGTGCACAAAACCAAGCTCTCCCTGGGTGTAGATGTGCTTCTGACTCTTCCCGACCACCGTCCCCTTGGGCCTCAGTTTCCCCATCTGCAGGGGAGGGGTCCGGAGTGGCCGCGTTGGTTCTGGGTGCTGATCCAAGGGCTCGCAGTTCACCCAGGAGGGGATTCCGCGCGCTCTCCCAGGAGATGAGGCGGTGAGGCTGGGTTCCTGCGCCTCCTTCTAAGCGCCCCGGCCCGGGGGGCAGCTCCTGGAAACACGGGGCGCCTCCCGTCGCAGGGCGGGTGCCACCGGCAGCGTGGCCGCCGCCTGAGCCCCCAGCGCGGGGAGGGGAGCGGCCGAGACTGAGAGGAAATCAAAAGCAAATTATTTTCGGGATTATGGCTCTGGAGCCCTGGCTGGATATGGCCCATTTTTCAGAGCAGACAAAGCCATTTTCCGAGGGATCAATTTTGCCCGAGCGAGTCGCCTCCTCTCAGCCCACAATCCATCATATCTCCTCATTTGCAATTTCTCGTGTCTGAGTGTTTTAAGTTTCCGATGAATTGTTTCATAAAGCTTTCTTTCCTGCCACCCAAGCAGGGCGCCCGGGGCCGGCCGGAGCCGCGGGCCGCACACGCGGTCAGCCCGGTCCTGGCGCGCAGGCCGGGCCGCAGGGGCGGGAGCCGGTGGGGCGGCAGCGGGGGCCGGGCTCGGCCACGCGGAGGCGGCCGGGCGGGTGCGGGGAAAGTTTTGAAGAGATTTATTCTGATGTGCTGCGGAGGGAGGGCCATCCTTCAAGAGGCGGCGAGTGTAAAAACCCCCGGCCTGTTGATTGGTCTGTCATAGTGATTTGTGGCTCTTCCCCTGAGGTAATGGGGAGCAACTGGGCCCTTGAAAGGCAGCCGGACAGATTGCTGAGCGGAGCGGGCGGGAGGCCGTGGCGGCCGGCAAGATTTATTGACCTCGACCCTCCGAGGTCCCCTCAGTGCTTTTAATCTGGCCTTTAAGCTTGTCACCAGCCCTGATTGCAGCCGGGCAGGCTCCCCGGGGCCCCACAGGGTAGAGGCACGGGGCCACCCGGGGGCCTTGCCATCTGGCCCGCTGCCCCCATGGCTGCCCTACCCCGCAGAGGAGGCGCGGTGACCCCCTGCTGCCCGGATCCGCTGCCAGCCAGGGCCGCTGCTCTCGTGCAAATGACTTCGCGGAGCTCTGCGTCTCTTCCCATGCGGCTGGCCCAGTCACTTGAGCGTCCGGAGGTCCCGGCGGTGCTCCCGGGGCCGCGCAGCCCCCACCACAGTCCACGGCAGACGCGCTCTCCACCCCGGAGAGCATCTGGGGGCGTCTCGGCGGCTCCTGTCCTGCTCAGCAGACCCTCAGCACACAGTCCAGCCGCCGCGCTCCTTGACTTTTTTACCCAAAGGAGCGGAAAGCTCGGGTCCGCACAAAGACCTGCGCGGCTCTGGAGCACGTGTGCTCGTGGCGGCCGTAGCTGGAAGCAGCCAGGATGCCCTTCAGCAGGGGCTCGGAATGTCCACGTTGAGCCGCGGTCCTTGTGGGCCACAGAATACGATTCAGCACTAAACAGGAACGTGCTGCAAGTCCGGGACACAGCACGGAGGCCGCTTATGGGCTCCCAGAGATTGACAGAGGCCGACTGAGAAACCGCTGCGTGTGGATCGAAACCACCCTGAGCTGCCGGTGACCACGGCCATCACGACGCAGACAAGGGGACAGGTGTCGGCCAGGGCTCGGAGACAGGGCCCTGGAGCACGGCTGGGGAACACACACGGGGGCAGCCACTGTGGGAGACGGCTTGGAGCTTCCCTGAGAACTGAGAACTGGAACCTCCGTCCGGTCCTGGATACCCCCTGGCCTGGGTGCTCATCCGAAGGACGGGAAACCCCGTCGTCCAGCGGCGTCTGCAGCCCATGCTCACAGGGGCTGGCCCGGAAACAAGCCGCGTGTCCACGGACGGACGGATGGAGAGGACGCGGCTCCGCGTGGGACAGTGGAATATGCCACAAGAAAGAAGGAAATCCTGCCGCTTTTGACACCACGGACGCTCCCGGAGGGCGTCACACTGGCGACCATGTCTGACAAAGATGGACGCTGGGGCCCCCACTCGGATGTGGGTCCTAAGACCCCTGAGCCCGTAGAGGCAGGTGCCTCTGTGAGCAGAGCAGGCCGGTGTGAGCAGAGCAGGTGCCGGGGGGCTGGAGGCGGCGGAGGACGCGCTTCCACGCGCTGACGGATGGGGTGGGGTTCGGGACGCGCGGCCCCAGCACCGCAGTTTACAATGTCACAGCTTTGGAAGTGGCTATGGGAGTAGGTCTTTGAAGTTCTCATCACAGGACGGAAGGGCCATGACCCTGAGAGGTGAGGGCGTCCACCGCACACGCACGTGCCCACCGTGGGTCACGTGGCCCAGTGACCCCATGCGGCGTGTGGCCCTTCACGGGACCGTGACGCCTCTGAGGGCTGCCGGGCTGCGCTGAGCGGTCAGGGTCATGTCCTTCCCTCCCCTGCACAGGCTTCTCTGGTTCGTCTGTCATCTGTGGAGGGCACGTGGGCTGTTCCCCTTTGGCGATGGCGTGGTGCCGCCGTGGACACTTGTGGACATGTTTTCCCGTGGGGGGCCGTTGCCGTGTCTCTCGGGGGCACACCCAGGGCTGGAGGTGCCGCGCGTCGGGTGGCCCACGTGTGGCTATTTGGGAGCTGCCAGGGTGTGGCTGCCACGAGTCCCCTGACAGCGGAATCGAGCGTGCTCGTCGTCCCGCTCGGCAGGGGACAGGAGAGTGTGAAGGAGCAAAGCAAACAGCGTGTGCGCCGTGGGCCCGCGGGCCGGCGCCTCTTCCCGTCGGGCCTTGACCTTGTTCCTCCTCACCGCCAGCTCTGCCCCTCGCCTGTCCTGGCTGCGCGCCGTGTGCTCGGTGCTGAGCGGAAGGCTTTCCTGCACGCGTTTCAAACCGCTGTCGGATGTTCCGGGTGCTGGAGGCCCCGCTGTGCCTAACGGCATTCGGGGGCCCCAAGAGGTGCTGTCCATGCCCCGCGGCCGTGTGGGCCCGGGGTCTTCTTGGGGCCCGGGTCGTGGCGTGGCCATCAGCCGGTTCGAGGGCCAATGGTGGAGACCAGGGCAGACCCTCGGGGCCCAGCGTGCCCCTCAGACGTACCGCTCTCTGTGAGCACCCCATTTTCCCAGGGCAGCCCAGAGGGCGAGGTCCACACCTCCCTGACCTCTGAGGGACCAGACCCGTCATGGGCCCCCTGGGAGGTGGTGCGCTGCGGGGGCCGGGGGCCTTGTAGCCCAGGTTCATGGGGCAAGGGGGATGTCGTGGGGCAGCCCGTCTGTCACCTTCACGGCGACCAAGTTCCCTTTCCTTTCCTCCAGAAGACTGGGAAGCCTCTGGCGTTTGAAAATCAATAATAACTCCAGCGACACCAGGGGCTGGGCAGGGACACCGGAGGGAGGTGACACAGAGCCAACACGCTTCGCCTCCTTAAAGACACTGTTTCTGAGCCCCTCCCGCGGACGGGACGGCTCAATCTATTCCGAGCTCGCACTGAGAAATTAAATTCCCTTTAGCCGAATAGGAGCCTGGCTTCAATCAACGGGGGGCCTGTCCCCCTCCCCCGCCCGCCCTCCCTCCCCTCCTCTCCTGTAAGTATGCAAATACGGGCACCTTGCGGGCGGCCATCGATCCTGGTGCTCGCAAGGAAATGAGATTAAAACGGAGCTGCGGCCACGGGCTGCCCTGCTCGTGGCCCTCGGCTGCTTGGGTATTCTCGGGCATGGCTCTCCTGCCCGCCTGGCCCCTGACCCTGCTGCCCTGGCGGGGGCCTGTCCTGGCAATGGATGGCCCTGACCTTGAGAACTTCCTGCAGTAGGAACCGCCTCCACCCGGAACACCCCCGCCCCCAGCCGGGTCAGGTTCCATGAACACCTCGGGCCCTGGTGTGGGAATGCGCGTCCCGAAAGTGAGTGTCCCTCCCAGCAGGGCCCGTGACAGAGTTCAGGTCCCAGACCCCACGGAGGACCCCAGAATGGGTGGCCTGCGGTCCCCACCCCCGGGGCTTTGGCACACACCCCAAACACCATTGTTTTCATCCCGGCGCCCACTCTCACCCCACAGATGGCCTGCACGTCCGTGGGGGCAGGGCCTGGTGCCGGACCCCGGAGACATGGGAAAGACGGATGTCTGCCCTGCACTCTGCCACCCCCGAGATGATCAGAATGTGTCTGCTGGTGAGGGGCCTCCAGGAGGGGAAGGGTCTTCAGGACCGACAGGAGGCTCTGTGGTGGGGTGGGGTTTTGGGCTGGGAGCCTCTGCGTGGGACCACTGACACCAGCCCCTTGGCCGACGGAAGCAGGTCTTGGTCTCTGCTGAGGATCCCTGCCATTCGTCCCAAGCCAGAACAGGACCCAGAGCCGCTTGTGGGCTCATGGCTCCCTCCCTCCCGGCGGGGCCCCCAAGCCAGGAGGTGGATGCTCCAGGGGCAGAAACAAGTGAGGAAGTTGGGACACACTTGGTGTGAGGGGGGCCGACTTTCCCGAGCCGTTCTTGGGCCCTGTTCCCACTCAAGCAGCCCTGGGGGGCTATAGGTGGGGGCCAGACCCACCCCAGGCCACGTGGAGGGTCTCGTGGAGACAAGGGCCAGAGCGAGGAGACACCGTGAGCTGGTGCTCCCTGGGAAGGAGGCAGGACGAGAGACTGGCCAGGGCGGAAGGCCCAGGGTGGCCCCATTCTCCTCACCCCAGTCCACCAGCCCCCTCAGGTGTCTCCTGTCCCTACCTCCGGGCCTTTGTACCCGCTGCTCCCTGCCCCCAGGGCCCTGTGTGATGGGCTCCTTCTTGCCCCTGAGGATTCAGCTCTCAGGTCACAGCCTCCCACCGGTCTGGATCAGCACCCTGACCTGCACCGTCCTAGAGCTCCGTCTCTGCTTCTCCCCACCCTCCCGCTGGCTCTCTGGGCTTGTTTCTGCTGTGACCCCGTTTTACAGGGAGGGACCCCTCTAGTGAGGGGCAGAACCGGACCCAGAGCCCCGCCGCTGCCTCTGCAGGCTGCCCAAGGCCTGTCTGTCCGAAACGGGGCCTGCGGGTAGAGCTTCAGAGGGTTAAGTGAGGCTGGGAGTCGGGGGAGCCCCGTCCCCCCGTGCCAGGGTGAGGAGCACAGCCCGTCTTCGATGTAGAGCTGTGACGTTCATTGTGATGTGTGGCGCTCGCCGTAATGAAACTGATTCATTCCCAACAATCAAGGCTACACTGAATAATATATTTAATTAGCCAGATTTCCTGTGCACGTTGGCAGGACGGAACTGGCAAGTTCTCGGTGTAATACACTTAATTCTGAAATAAATCATTGTTTGCAGAGGCACACGCAAGGCCCGCCCCCCAGGGGGCCAAGGGCACTGTGCCGGGGGGGGGGGGGTGCGGGTCTGCCATTGCTGGTCACCCCGTGGGCATAGACGTTCGGGGAAGTCCTTCCTGCTGTGGGGAGGGTGAGTGAGGAGGGCTGGCTGCCTGGGCCGGGCGTGGGTGGCGGCCAGGAGCCTGCTCTGCCCAGTGACAGCTGCCAGGGCCCCGGGGAAAGTGTGCGGAGTCGTCAGGCTGTCCAGTAGGAAAACCGTCCTGTGGGTGTCAGCGGGGGGTCAGAGAGCTGGGGAGGGGTCCCCCAGTCCCAGGCTCATCCGGACCCCATGTCCCCAGGTACAGCCCAGCCCCGCCGCCCAGCTGGTGCCAGTGCAGCTCAGAGGGCCCCGGGCCTGGGCCGGCTCCCTTCCCCGGGCTGGGGCCTGGCGTCCACCCTTGGGAGCACCCATGTCCCCACCCGAGCTCTGTGAGGACCCACACGGCTTCCACCACTGACAGCCTGAACAAGGACTGAGAGACTTTTCCAGAACCAAAGCCGGCAGGCTCTGTCCCTCCCAGCAGAGTCCCCGGGACAGGAGGGGTCCTTGGGCGTGTCCTCCACACCCCCCCATGAGGGCAGGAGGGGCTTTGGCGTGCCTCCCTCTCGGGCAGCCCTCCCGCCCCGGGCTCTGGTTACCACGTGCGCCGCCATCTGCCACCTGCGGGGCTGGCCTCGTGCATAATTCAGGCATCTTGGAGCGGTCCCCACGAATGGGCTTTGACGAGGCCTGACTAGCCCGATCGGGTGTCGAGGAGACATTGGACCCACCAGCAACAGGACCTGTGTCCCATGCCCTGTCTGGGCTTCGGTGACAGGCCAGGCAGGGAGCAGGCATGGGAGCTGTCCTGCTGTGGGGGTCACACTCTGCCTTCTCCACGGCCGCGGGCCGCTCGAGCAGGGGGCGGGGCGTGTGCTCGGGTCCAGCCCGTCCCTCACCTGCCCTGTGGCCTCCGTCATGGGGTCACACCCCAGCCTTTGGGCCTCGGTTCCCATTTGCTAAAGAGACCCGGGGGGTTGGAGGGGAGTGAGATGACCTTCGGGTGGGGCTGCCCCGAGGTGCCCACCAGCCCCGGGAGGCCCAGCCGCCTGGAGACCTGTCCTTGAACCTGAGCCTGGTGCTTCGCTCCCCAGGCCACGCCCCCTCGCTCTGTGCAACTGGAGAGGAAATTCGGGCCTCTCAGGACTGACCCTAAAACGAGATCTCAGACCATGGCCTCCGACACCCAGAATCCATGACCGCCCCGACGTGGGCCACTGCAGAGGACCCACCGCTGCGGCCACTGTGCCTAGGAGCTTCCGGGCATTGTGGCTCAGCCGGGGGACACTGGGAGGCTGCCAGGGAGGCTGCGGGCGGGGCGGACCCCTAAAGGCCCTTCCTGGCCTGCATCTCGGGTGTGACCGCAGGACCTTGTGTGCGTGCAGGCCTGCCCCGCGTGCTCACCGCCTGCTGCAGGCCGGTCCTGCAGGCCCCGAGCCCGGGATCAGAGGACAAGCCTCCAGGACCACAAAGCTGCCCTCACCGCGTCCCCCAGATATGCCGGTCCCGGCAGCAGAGGGGGGCACGGCGACTGCAGACAAGGCCGGGTGGGCGGCTTCCCGGGCTCTGCCTGCGCCCCCCGGGCCGTCTGCCGGGCCCGTTTGAAGGCTGCTGAGAGGACATGGACGAGAGAGCCAAGGGCAGAGAGGGGCTCACCAGGAACCCTGAGGGCCCCGCCAGGCCTGCGCGGGGCCCAGAAGTGGCTCCCAGGATGGGGACCCCGTCCTTTTGGGGACACACATCTCGCGTGGGCACCTGCAGACCAGGTAACCCGAGCCCTCTGCTCCGGCTGTCATTGCTGTTGAGAAAAGAGGGATCCCTGCCCTTGAATAATTGATGACAGGCAGGAACAATGGACCGTGGGGAGCATCTGGCAGGCAGGGGTCCCCCCCCTTCCGTGCTGGCATCAGACGAAACTGCCTTTCGGGAGGGGTCGCTGGCCGGTGGGGGCAGAGCCCGGCGTGCCTGCTCCGTGCCCCGGCGCCGACTTGTGGGCTCTGCCCTCTCGCGGTTCCCAGGGGGCACGTGTGTGTTCCCAGAGCGGACGTGTAAGCCACACACTGGACGTGCTCGTGTTTGTGCCCCCCCACATCACCGGAGCCCTCGTTCACATGCGTGTTTGCACGCACACACACCCGACGCACACGCCACACACACGAGAACACGTCCTTCCGTGAGGGCAACCTGCCATTGCAACCCTGGCCCTGGGGGCCTCAGGGACCTCTCCAAGCCGGCGGGAAGCTTCCCTTCCATGACGGCCGTGTGCTTCCTACTGAGGCCTGAGGACTCGGCGTGGGGCGAGGGGAGCAGGGGGAGGAGGGGCAGGGGGGCCAGGTGTGTCCTGGTGAGCCTGACCTTGGCCAACCCCCTCACCCTGAGTGGCTGCTCTCGGGACAGACGAGCTGGCACCTGACCCTTCCTCTCACGTCATTCCACTTACTCCTCTCAGCTGGGCATCGTCGTCTGGGGAAACTGAGGCCCACGTGGGGAAGAACGTCCCCGGAGCTGCCCGATGTCCGGATCCTCGCTCACACTGGCGAGCTGGCCGGGGCCGGGACCTCTGCCCTCCCGGCGCTTGTCTGCGCCCACGTGGACCATGGTGACTCCCTGCTTCTGAGCTTGGTCATGGCCATCAGGCAGAGTCCCGGCAGCTCTGCCTGCAGGCCCTGGGGGTGGGCAGCCTGAGCAGAGGGCTTCCCACCCGGGACGGGAAGCCAGGGTCCCGCTCTGGGCTGAGGCTGGGCGGGGCATCCCAGCTCCGGAACCTTCCAGGGCTGGGGTACTGAGTCTAGGAGTGGTGTCTGGGCAGAAGAAACGGGGACGCTCCCCAGAGCCCGGCAGCAGCCCTGGGTGCGGGGATGAGGTGAGGGAGGAGCGGGCTTGCACCCCTGCCCGGGGCCCCAGGTGGGGGTTTGAGGAGAGAACAGCCCATGCCAGCGGGCACCTCTGCAGTGTTGGCCTTGAGGCACCAGAGTCCTGCCCAGAGCAGGCACGGCCTGGGGCCCGATGACTCCTCTGGCTTCCTCGCTGTCCCCGGCCCGGCCTCACCGAGGGGGGACTCACACTCTGTCCCCCGCGTCAGTGGTCCCCTCGCTGCAGGGCACCGGCACTGCAGCCCTTAACCGTGCGTCTTGTTGGACTCCCAAGACCATGTCCTGGTCGACGTCTCTGAGGACACCGACGCGGGGCCGAGGGCCCGGGCAGGGGCGGCAGGTGCCGAGAGCACCGGCCTCCGGGAGCTGGTGGGCCTCAAAGCTCCCCCAGGCTTGCGCTGGGAGCCAGGGTGCAGGCGGCAGCTGTGTCCCCACTGCCCAGCAGTGACCAGGGCAGACTTAGCTGCCGGGGGTGGGGGTGGGGGACATGGGACCACCGAGATCTGGGAAAGAGCCCCTGCTCAGAAGCGGCCTGTGCCTTGAGATGGAAACGGATATTTTGTCCAAATTCTCCAACGCCGGGGGCTGTGCGGAGCGCGGCTGGGTTGGCGATGGGAAGAGCAGAACGGGCCGCCGGCCTGCGACCCACGCAGCTGCCCGAGGGGAGGGGCCCGGGCTGGCTGGAGCGGCTTCCCCGCCCACTGTGGAGGCTCGTGGACATTCCCGGGCCGGCTTCACCAGCTGACGCTCTGATTTCCCAAAAATGTTCCCGCGGGCCCGAAACCTTCCCAAGTGATGCTCGCGGGCGGTGGAGGTGTGAGCCCCCCCAGGGAGAGCCTGACCCGGCTTGACCCTGACCCTTGGGAAGGACAAGAAGGGGACTCTCTGGGCATCTCGCTCGGGAGGACCTGCCTGTCTCCCCTCCTGCAAGGTTGTGGACAGATCTGGAAGGGGCCACTCCCGGTCCCCACCCTGCTCCTCTCCCCGCCACCCCTGTGCCCCATCCTCGTGGCTGGGCTGCCGGCCCATCGGGTTTGAGAACACAGATTGGCAGAAGCAAGCTCCTCGGAGTCCCCGGAGGGCCCACGAGCCTGCAGCCCTGGGAGGCGGGTGCCTCACTGCAGGTCTCACGGGAGGGGACAGTTGGGACTGCCTGTCCAGAGCCTGCCTTGGCTTCCCCTTCCCAAAACAGACCGGCAGGGCTGCTGGCCCGAAACCCTCTGGGAGATCCCGGGAGGCAGTGAGGTCGTGGGGCAGCCTCCAGACCCGGCGAGAGGAGCAGCGGGAGGGGCCCTGTTCCTGCTCTGCAGGCCCCCACCTGCCTTGGTCCTAGCCATCGGAGAGGGAGACCCCCGTGTCACTCGGGCCGGGGGCCCCGATGTTCCAGTGTTTCCATACGCCTCCAGCATCCGTGACCACACCCAGGGCAGGGCTGCTGTGTGCTGGGGTGTCTGCCGCGGGGTGGCCGCAGCTTATGCTGCCCCTGCTTCCCCAGAAGAGATCATAAGCAGGCCCGTTTCCCAAACCCCGCCGAGCGGCTGCCCACGCGAGCCAAGCTCAGAAGGAGGCCGCTCCTCCCTGGGCATCTGCCCCCTGGCCTGCCCGGGACGCCTCTGGTGACCCTCGGAGGCCACTGAGGGTAAAGGAGGCTTGGAAACATGAATAATGTTTAGATTCTCTGTCTTACGACCTGGAGACAGGCTTCCAAGTGGTGAGACCCCTGCTTTGCGGGGGTCAGGCATGCAGGCCCTGCCCCCATGGCAGGACGCCCTCCTGGTTCCCCGGGGACCGCGTGGCCGCGGGGGACCGTCCCTTCAGCTCGTAGAATAGTGATTCCATTCCCACTCATTGATCTCCCTGAGTTTTTGAAGGAAATTTTATTTGTCTGGGGTTTCTAGTCATTAAGTTAAAACCAGTAAAACAGCAAAATCAACGCACATGGGGCGCGGCCCGGCCCGAGCGTGACGAGGGGAAACAGCTGAATAAGTTGCAACGAGGACCCGGCCTGGGGGGGCCGGCCTGGGGGGGCCCCGGCGCTCACGGGGGACGACGGTCCTCCGGGCCTCGGACCTCACCGGGAGCCACTTGGGGGCCAGCGGGGGAAGGCAGTGCAGGGCCTGTGGGGCCGGGAGCGGCGGGGCTGGACCTCGAAGCCCGGCGCCCTGGGCCTCCCGCCGTGCAGGCAGCCCTCCACAAAGACGAGGGTCGTTTCCTTGGAATTCGGGATGCACATCTGAGCACGCGAGTGGTTTGTGATTCTCAGCTCCTGGGACGCCCTCGAGCTTTGCAGACGGTGCCAGTGGCACGAGGCCACCTTTGCCCTGGCGTGCGTGGGGACAGCCTGGCCTAGATGCGCCAGGAGGAGGCCCGGCCAAGCACCAGGGCTCCCATCTGCCTGCTCACCTGCCCCTGAGCCCACTGGGCTGTGAGTGCCACGTGGGTGCAGTGGACTGGGACCATGTGACAGCAGGACCCTCTGTGACAAGTGACAGGAAGGCTCCCCGTGCTGCTGGGGAGGCCAGAGCTGCCCGGTGCTGAGGGTGCCTGGACGCAAAGGGGTGGGGGACAGAGACGGCAGAGGGGCCCCACCAGGGCAGGGCAGGTCCCAGCTGGGAGCAAAGCTGGCTTGGTCCTCGGTGTCCGGAGTTCCTAGAAGCTTCTCATCACGGGAGAGCCTCGTGTGTGCCTCTGCTGATGGAACTAGCTAGAAAACCCAGGGCCTCCGGTTTCTCAAGCCCAGCACCTCGCAGGATGGGGACGGAGGCGGGCAGACGGCTTCCCTCCTTTATGGTTCACGCGTCACAATTCACCCCGCTGCGGTGGGCGGCTCCGTGGTTTTCAGTACATCCGTGGATGCGTGCAAGCATCGCCAAGGTCAGCTGGAGAACATTTTTATCACCCCAGACAGACACCAGCTACACCGCGGATGGACCTGGAGGGCGGGGCGCGGAGTGAGGTCAGCCCAGCACAGAGGGACTGATCCTAAAGGATTGGATCCCAGGAGGCCCAAGAGGAGTCGGACCCACAGACACGGGGAGTGGGAAGGACCGTGTTCCATGGGGACAGAGGCTCAGTGTGGGCAGGTGGAGAGCCCTGGGACGGGCAGAGGGACAGGATGGCTGCACGGCGGCATGAGTGTCTTGACCGTGGCCAAGCACTTAAAAAAAGGTGAAGATGAGGGGCGCCTGGGGGGCTCCGTCAGGGAAGCGTCTGCCTTCGGCTCAGGCCACGATCTCAGGGTCCTGGAATCAAGTCCCGCATTGGGCTCCCGGCTCAGCAGGACGCCTGCTTCTTTTCCTCTCCCTCTGCTGCTCCCCCTGCTTATGCTCTCTCTCTCCCTCGAATAAATAAAATTAAAAAAAAATTTTTTAAGGTGTTCCCAAGATGTACCCCAATCCAGGAGGAGAAAGTCCCCTCTCCAGAGCTGCTCTCTGGCCTGGGAGGACCCGGGGGTCCAAGGTCGCCATTGTATATGGATCGGAAGGATGCCCAGTCCCTCCGTGGCTTCAAATAATGAAAAGTCGCCGCCCACAACACCCCTGGATGTGCGGGGATTTTAATCTCACAGGTGACCTTGAGGCCCGTATCTCCTGCTGCGGGGGACGGCGGTCTCGGGAGACAGAGGAGGGAACGTTCTCTGCGTGCAAGCCCTGGCCTCTGTCCCGTGTACCCCGCTTCCCAGTGCTGCCAACACTGGGCGCTCTGCCCTCAGGGGATCTGTGGCGGGGCAGGGGACAGTCAACGCGGGTGTCCAACTCCCAGGCCCACGCCCGTCCCATCCACTGGGCAGGGCTTGAAGGGCAGGAATTCCCCATCCAGAGGCCCACCAAGTCAGAACACGCGTCACCGTCTTCTGGGATCCCTGGAGGAGACCCAGTCTCCCTGCAGGCCAGGGGCAATGCCACGGCCGGAGCCGCCGTAGGAGCTTCGATGAGGGGTTTCCAGAACCCCGTCTGCAGCGGCGGTGCAGCCTGCCAGGCCCTGCCCATCTTTCCCATCAGGGAGAACTCGTGGTTTCGAGGACCCCCCAGCTCGGGAGGGATCCGCAAATGACAAAGCCCAAAGCATGTGTGGGGGACCTGGGAAAGGGGAGGGGAGAAGACAGGGAGCGGGGAGGGCGGCTCGTGGGCCTGTCTGCTGGGCTCCGGGGGCAGAGCTCTCCCTCCTGGGAGCTCCGGGGCACGGCCGTCCGCATGTCTCCTCCCCCCGGAATCTGGGACTTCACGTGGCAGCGGTGTTTGACACTTGAAT
The DNA here is from genome assembly GCF_922984935.1 of Meles meles. Lineage (NCBI taxonomy): Eukaryota > Metazoa > Chordata > Mammalia > Carnivora > Mustelidae > Meles > Meles meles. The sequence goes on from NC_060076.1 coordinate 1,483,814, forward strand.
TCCATAGGAAATTAAATCAATTACAGAGTCTAATAAAGGATCCCAGGTTTTTAATTAAACTAAGCTTAATTAAATGGTGAGCACGGCTCTGTCGATGCCCTGATCAGGCCCTGGGGAGCCAGGAGCATCTGGGGAGGCCATGGGGGCGTTGGCGGGAGGGGGTCGATAGCCACACGCCTGCCGGCTCTGGCTGTCCGACGGCAGGGGTGGTGGGTGTCACGGGGCAGGGAAGGGGGGATCCTGCCCTGCAGAAGCTCAGCCACTTCCGGCCCAGCCGCCGAGAGTCTGGAGATGCCCCGTTATACAGAGGAGGAGAGGCCCCCGAGAGCCAGCAACACGCAGAGGTCACCCAGCAGCCCGGTGTCAGCGTCTCCCCTCTACGCTGTCCCGGGGCACCCTGCCACGGAACCACCTCTGCCTCTCCTTGCGGCAGGTGTGACCACAGGGCCTTCACTGGCACCCCACCTCCCCGGGCCCTGCCTCCAGCTGGCCCCTCTGCCCACAGCCCTGGGCTGGGCCTCCCTCCCCTGCCCACCTGGGCTCCCCACCCTTCCTGGCCCTGAACCTTAGCAGTTGACAGATGAAAACACCCGGCCTAGCCAGAGTTGATGGGCTGCCCGAGAAGCCATCTGTGCTGGGACCCGGATGCTGGGTACGGCCCCTCTCTTGCCCCCACGTGACCTGGAGCCTGGCCCTAGGCACCAAGCACCATGGGGACGACTGGGCAGCCAAGCAGTTTGGGGTAGCTGCCTGGCTGCCGTGGGCCAGGGAACAGACCTGGGGAGGCTTTTTGGGGATAGAGCCCTGGGGGGACCATGGGAGTGGTTTGGCCCCAGAGGCTGGGGAGGGACTGGGCAGGGGAGCCAGTGAAGGCTGTGTGTGGACAGTAAATAGACTGCGTGGGAGTCCGATCACCCTGAAGCCCCCAGTTTGTGACTTTTCATCTCTGTGCTTGTACTTACCGGGAGTAAAGTCGTGGCGTTTGCCGGACAGGCTCAGGGCCATCCTGGGTGCATACGTGCGAAGCAGGTGTCCACGATGGTGAAGAGAACAGAAGCTAAAATCAACAAAGACAGCCAGGTTGACCAAAAGGGTTCCTAACAGGACTGGTCCCGGACCCTTCCACTGCAGTGTCCCGAGCCAGCCTGAAACCAGCGGACGTCAGGATGCTCACTCCGTTGCTGCTGAACTGCCCTCACCTCCCGGACAGACGGAGCAGAAATGGTCAGCCTCAGGCAGCCCCAGGGCCACAGAGCGGACCCCTCAGTCCAGACACCGCTGGCTGGGTAGGACCATGCATCCTGGGGCAATTCCGACTCCCTGTGCCTCGTGACTCCGGCGGAAGCAGCCCACAGGGGACCGGGGGTCCCTCCTGGACAGTGCTATCCGTCCAGCTGTGGGAATCCCTTCCGGCCTGCCGAGGATGCCTGGAACCTCCAGCCCCTCCCCCACAGCTCTGTCTCCCTGTCCCTCCCTGTCCTCAGGCTCTGGGCTCGGAGCACCTCCCTGCACCCCGCCCAGGTGCCCAGAACCTGATGGATGTCTGTCAGCGAGACACCGTGTGCGTTCTACCCCGGCGCCTGGAGCCAAACTGCATAATAAAAACACAACCTTCACGGCGATTGCCTGATCTGTATTTATTGCATAACACGCAGAATTAATAAGAACCCGACTTCAGACAGCCATGGCAAACGGGTGCAGAAAGACTTGCCCCGGTGAACAAATGAATTCATAAATGACCCCAAAACACTGAGATCACCGGTCTCGGGACCCTACTGCCATGCTAAGGCGTCCTCCTGTCCCTGGGCTCGAGTCCAGGCCCGGGAATCGGTGCTGCACCCCGCAAAGGGTGACGGCCCCCCCGGCTGTTACCTGGAGCTGCCGTGAGACAGGTGGGTGTTCTGCAGCGGCTCAGACGGGAGCCCTGTGGGGTCTGGGGGTGCAGGTCAGTGGCCCCCAAGGTTATTGGGGGACACAGGGGAGTGCCAGCATCTCCCTGCATCTCTGACAGCTCTGTGGTGGGGCCCTCGTCCTGCCTTCCAGGAGCACCCAGGAGACTCACACAGGAAGCCAATCATCCACTCAGCAGAAGTCCACTGGCCACCAAGAATGTGGGGCTACAGCAGTGAGCCCTGTGAGCCAGGCAGGGGCATCTGGGGGAGTCCCTGGACACCCCAGCAGGTAACCCCTGCCAGCTGGGGGAAGGGCTGGGTGTCCTCCAAGCCGCCCACCCAGTGCTGGGACAGCCCCCTGCAGACTCTCCCTGAGCACCTGGCAGAGAGTCAAGCAGGTGCCATGGCCCCCAGGGGCCACTGTGTTCCCTGCCTCGGTCCTTCGATCTCGCCCTCGACGGTGAAACCACTCAGCACGGCACAAGGGACCAACACAGGCCACTGGGCCACCCGCAGGGCATGGCTAGGCCACGCTTCCAATGTGCGTGTCCCCCGCATGAGTCTGGGCGGTGCTTCAGCGGCGGTGTGCCCAGGTCACTGTCAGGCCTCAACCTGGCTGGCCCGTCCCGGGGGCACAGGTCCCTTCGCCGCCGAACCCACATCTCCTCCTCTGAAGACTGAGAACCCCGGCCTGGAGCCCGGGCCAGAGTCCCAGGAGAGAATGAAAATGAGAGAGTGAAGCCTGCATCTGGGGGAGGCAGGGAGGGTTCTCAGGGCAGCGAAACGACTCTGGCCGTCTTGAACGGCAGGCCCGGGGCCCCGCGCGTGTGTCCAAACCCACAGACCATGGCACACCAAGAGTGAGCACAAAGGTGAACTGTGGACTCTGGGTGACAATGACGTGTCGACAGGGGGTCCTCAGCCGTAGCAAGGGGGCCGCTGCAGCGGGTGCCGGTGACGGCGGAGGCCGTACGCGTGTGGGGCCTCTGCTCCTGTCTGTCTGTCTGTCTGCTGGGAACCGAAGAGTGTTCTCAAAGATTGCGGGGGGCGCCTGGGGGCGCAGTGGGTTAAGCCTCTGCCTTCAGCTCAGGTCATGATCCCAGGGTCCTGGGATCGAGCCCCACATCGGGCTCTGCTCAGTGGGGAGCCTGCTTCTCCCTCCCCTGCTCCCTCTGCTTGGGTTCCCTCTCACTGTGTCTCTGTCAAATAAATAAATAAAATCTTTTAAAAAATAACAAAATAAAACAAAGCGAACCCCACAGGGATATAATCCTTTTGCGAATCACTGGGACACACTTATCAGACCACCCCCTTCTAAGAGGTCTTTCTGAGCTCATGGGGTGGCCCCCGCCCCCCGCCCCCCTGCCAGTGGAGCTCTTTCCAGGCAGCGCTGGTCTGCGCGTCCCTTTTGTGACTGCAAGACTCATTGGCCAACAGATGCTGGTGTCAGACCCCGGGAGCTGGGTGGGACAGGATGGGGGGGCAGGGGCGGAGCTGTCTGGGGCAGGGGTGACCCAGCCTGTGCCCAGAAGCCCCCAGGGAGAGGACAGCGTGAGCCACTCAGCAGGGCTTTGAGACTCCCATCTGCAGCCGCCTCTGCAGCCCGGACCACCCAGGGGGAGACGAAGGGCCAACGGGGGCCCGCGGGGGCCAGCAGCCCCAGAGATGTGGAGGGCAGATGTGGGGGACCGTCTCGGAGAGCTGGCGGCTTGTCCTCAGGACCCCCGACTTCGTCAGCAGCATCACCAGTGGCTGGGCCCTGAGGGCTCCCCCCGCCCCCAGAAGCATGTGCAGCCCGGCCACACTCACCCCCTTCAACAGCGGGGCCCCACCCACAGCGGGAGGAGTCCCCGGGAGCCAGGACCCTTGACCCCGCCCTGTCCCCTTGGTAGCCGCCTGGTGCCAGCGCACCCATCCGAGCCCCGTGTCCACAGTCACGGTTCTTATCAAAGGTTCCGTCCCTCGTTTTCTTACCTGTGAATTGGGTCTCCCACCCTCTGAGAGCGTCTCCCTCTGTCTCTCCCCGTCTGTCTCTCCGCCGCGGATCAAAGGATGACCCTAGGCACCGTGTAGAGCCCACACAGCCCCCGCCTGCGCTGGGGACTCACCCCGGGCCTGCGCCGCTGCATTCCTGCTGGAACACCTGCGCCCCGCACGCCCACCTGCGCCCCGCACGCCCACCTGCGCCCCGCACGCCCACCTGCGCTGTTCCAGGACAAGTCAGCGGGCGCCCCCTGCAGGCCTCTGGGGGGACGGTCTGGGCGCCGGAAGCCGCGGCCGCGGAGGGAGTCCTGACACCCCGCCCCGGCCCGGGCCACCGGCCAGGGGTCCCAGGACCCAGGCGGGAGGGCAGGGCCGCCCCCCTAGCGCCGGAGGCGGAGCGCGGGAGCAGGGCTTGCCCGCGCGACCCCTCGCCCGGGTCAGGCGGGCAATGGCGATCCCAGGAGGGCCGGGTCAGGGCGCTCAGCCCTCTGCTCGGAGCCCCCCGCCCGCTGTGCTCGGGGACCCTCGTGTACAGGGCGTGCGAGTCCCTTCTGGGCTCGGGGCTCTGTTCACCCCTAAAGTGGGGCGCCCAGGGTGCCCCGAGAAAGCCTGCGCTCGGGAAGCGGCCGCAGCAGCGCGGGCCCCGCTTCGCAGGCGTCTGACCCCAAGAGGAAACTGAGGCCCGGCGAGAGGGAGCGACCCGCCTGGGTCCGTGGGAGGGACAGGGCAGCTGGCGGGCCCCGCGGTGAGCCCGAGTGCGGAGCGGCGCCCCCGACGGCGATGAGCTGCGGTGAGGAGGGCCCCGGGGTGCGCCCTCGCGGTCCCCGGGGCCGCACCCAGGCTGCGCGGACCGGGCGGACCGCGGACCCCGGCGCCTGCTGCCCGGGGGCGCCCTCTGCCGGCCGCCGCGCGCACCCGCCGGGCCCGGGGAGCGGGGCGCTGGGGGGCGCCGCGGGGATTCTCCCGGGTCTTCCCTTGCGGCTCCGTCACCTGCGGGCGCTGGCGGGGGGCGGGGCAGGACGCCGGCTCCTTAGAGACGCTGGCCGGCCCGCGCTGTCGCCCCTGCAGCGCGACCCTCTTCCCGGAGCCGCGGCGGGACAGTGCTGTCCTTCCGCCGTCGGCTGCGAACCAACGCCGACCTGCAGTCCGCCGGGTCTCAGGTCCGCGGAAAGCGGTGCGCAGGCCGCACCGTGGGCACCGGCGCCACGGTTACCCCCACCCAACGCGGGGAGCCTGCCCCAGGATGCCGGCCGGTTGCCCACATGCCCTTACCCCTGGGAGCAGGCGGCGAGGGAGGCAGCTCCTCCTGACCCAGACCACAGGCCCAGAGCCTGGAGCGGGAAACCGGACCGGCTGAGAAGTGTCGGCAGCAGCAAAACACAAGGTCGGCGCGCTGGTCCCGGGCTGCGTTCAGGCCGGGTTGGATCCAGCACCTGAGTCCTGCGCCTGCACACCTCTGGGGCTCCCGGGAGCCAGCAGCAGGTTCTTCTGGTGGGAGGTGAGGGAAGGGAGCAGCCACTTGGTCAGCTCTGAGGCCAGCCCAGCACAGAGGAGAGTTAAGACTCGTTCGTGGCAGACCCTGGCCCAGTGCCCACAGCAGATGGTCTGGACAGTGGCCTTGCCGTGGCACCAGCCGTCCGGTGATGTGGAGGGTTGCCCCGCGTGCATCTGTGCCGTCGGTTCCCACCTGTCCCAGTCAGAGGCACTGCCCACCGCACCGCACAGAGGCGGAAGCTGGGCCCCGGGTCCAGCGAGACCCTGGAGGTCCAGCCAGGATGTGGGGCACCGGAGGTCAGTCTGGCCCCAGCGCCCCTGCCCAGGGAATCGGGGCTCAGTGACCAGGGCTGGGAGTGTCACTTCTCAGGGGACACCGCGTTCATCTGGACAGAGGACAGGAGCATTTTCAGTGTTCAGGACACATGGTTTCTGCCGCTGTCCTCAGAGGGTCAGCGAGCCAGGCTCAGTGTCCTTTTGCTGCTCATGACGCCTCCACCAAGCGATTTCCAAGTCCTGAGAGCTCTTCCTCTCCACGGGGCCAGGGGCCCCGCGAGGACACAGGCCAGTCACTGTCACCTGGGGCGGGGCGGGTGCCTTGGACAGAAACCTGGACAGGCTCGGGGTCCCTCAGCACCAGCCTCCCTCCACGTGGTGAGGGAGGTGGTGACCGGGGCTTCTGTCCCTCCCAAGGTCCAGCACCATTTCTTTGTTTCTAGTAAACCCCCAAGCCCCGGGGGAGCTGGCAGGCCTGGGACCCGTGGTGACGCCGAGGCCCGCTGCAGGACGAGGAGGGCCGGCACGGATGTGGCGGCCACGCGTCATCCCCCGGACCCCACCCAGCCGCATGCCCCAGGCCCCAGCACGCCGCAAGCAAAGCCTCCTGAACGCACTCCCAGAAGACCCCCTGGCTAAGCCCCCACTCGCCCTCCAGCCTGCCCACAGCGCGCTCCTGCCGGGCCCTTCCCTCGCCCCCGGCCCCGGGCTGTGGGGTTGGCTGCTGCCTCGGCGTCCGCCCACGCCCTTCCCGGCCTCGACCCTCGGAGCCAGGGCCAGCCTCGCCGTGGCCTCAGGGAGCCCTGGTGGGAAGGAGGACCGAGGGTTCTGGGGAGCAGTCATGCCCTTGGGACACTGGACAAACACTGCTGTCAAGCGTGCCACTTTTAGGGACTCTGGGAGGTGACTTTGGCTCATTCTGGCCAGACAAGCCCTGTGCTGGGCATAGGGTCGTACAGCTCAACCAGACCCAGGCCCTACTGGAGTGCCAGGAGCTCACGCCCAGCAGGCAGTCCCACCGGGGAGGTCCTGAGACAGGCACCCGAGGCATGCACTTGGTCCAGCCCTGGGGGTCAGGAAGGCTTCCTGGAAGAGGAGGGATCTTGAGCTGACTCTTTTTTTTTTTTTTTTTAAAGATTTATTTATTTATTTGACAGAGAGAGATCACAAGTAGGCAGAGAGGCAGACAGAGAGGAGGAGGCAGGCTCACCGCCAAGCAGAGAGCCCGATGCGGGGCTCGATCCCAGGACCCCGAGGTCATGACCTGAGCCGAAGGCAGAGGCTTTAACCCACGGAGCCACCCAGGCACCCCTTGAGCTGACTCTTGAAGGGTCTGAAGGGACACCTCTGCGAGGCGAATTGCCCCAGAAGAGGAAGACCTCGAAGTCACGGCCCTCGTCGGGGGGTGCCAGCTGCTAGGTTTCCTGGGGTGGGGTGGCCTGGGTGACGGTGGCCAGGGTGCAGAACCTCTAGGCCTGCGGGTCGGGGAGTCTTCGAGAAGACTCCTTCCACAGTGGGAGCAACTGCAGGAAGACGCATTGGAAGGAAATGTCTGGAAGGACGGAAGCTTCTGGAAGGGTGGCAGGGTGTGACGGAGGAGGAAGGACAGATCGTGATCTGAGAGGCATGAACACCGCAGGTTCCCGTACTGGGCCATGCACTGGGTCCAGAGTCTGGAAACCCCTCGGCGTCCAGCCCCATCACCCCTCCCCGCCCGCTGGGAGCCCTCCCGCCCGCCTCCACCCACTCTTCTGGAGTTTTTCATGTGAATCGAAGCTCTCAGAAATACGGTTTTATCTGCCCCCCCTTCCGTATTTAACATTTTTTAATTTTTATTTTCTCTAAGATTGGAGAGATTGAACACGAGCAGGGGGAGGGGCGGAGGGAGCAGCATCCTCCCCACTGACTGTGGAGCCCGGACGCGGGGCTCGATCCTAGGGCCCTGGGATCACGACCTGAGCCCCCTGGGTACCCCCCTTTTCTTCTCATCGCGGTGGAACTCAGAACATTCTCCGTCTGAAGTTCTGAGCGCACAGCCCCAGGGCGTCAAGCACATTCGCCCTGTTGTTGTATTCGTCCCTAGGACGTGGTCCTCTTCCCGAACGGAAGCTCTGGCCCGTCACACACGGGCCCCCTTCCCCTCTGTGCCGGTGGGTCCCACTCCTCTGGGGCCTCTTGGGAGTGGATCCTTCAGGATCTGGGACTCGAGTCTGGACGATGCTTTCTGAGATCACGGTCTCCGATCCAATTAATCTGGTGCCTCTGTGTGCTAAGCTGCGGGGGCCGGGCTGCCCTTCCAGCAGGGCCTCGGGCCTCTCCTCCCAGAGGCGCCTGAGCCCCCAGACTGAGCGTGACATCAGCACAGGCCTGCTCGCGGACCCGCGCTGGTGAGGACGAGCCAGCTGCCCCTCTCCGAGCGGCGGGCCCTCTTTGCTGCATGCTGGGGCAATGACGGGAGGCACGACTCCCCCGGCGGTTCTCGGGAGACTGCGTCCGTGCCAGGGAGGCCGGCTGAGGGGTGGTGAGGGCAGGAGCTCGGGCAGGGAGCCCCGAGCATGGAACCTCGGCCCTGGGTCGTCTGCTGCAGCAAGCGGGTCGGGGGGCTTGCCGCGGCCGGGGGGGCTTGCTGCAGCCGGGGTCAGGAGCCTCCCGCGGTCCGCCCGCATCGGCAATCCGCCCGCAAGAAACAGGGATGTGCGCTGCGGTGTTATCTATAAGCACAAAACACGGGCACCGACACCCGCGTCCTGTCAGAGAGGAATTGATGGCGTCATAACGGAGCCCGGAAGGCCAGATTCGTGAAGCGCGTTCATTGGCACAGAAGAATGTTCGTGACGTAGCAAGGTCAAGGTTGGGAAGGACAGAATGCAACCCTGGGTGTGCAACATAACCCCGACTTTGACAATAAAGATGAAGCGTTTTGCCTGGCAGAGAACGGCGTGAGCTCTGGGGGTTCAGTGGTGCGACATCCGGGGGGCCGGGCCTGGAGCTGAGAGCCCCGCCTCCCCCTGCAGGCCCAGGCGAGGGCTTGGGCTCCTCCACAGTCCTTCTCCCCGTCACTGTCCACCCGCGCTGCCCCGGCAGGAAGGACAAAGCACACTGGAGTCAAAACCCTCAGTTGTTATTTTTTAAAGATACGTTTGTTTATTTTAGACGGAGAGACAGCGGGCGGGAGGGGCAGAGGGGGAGGGAGAGAGAGTCTTTTTTTTTTTTTTTTAAGATTTTATTTATTTATTTGACAGAGATCACAAGTAGGCAGAGAGGCAGGCAGAGAGAGAATGAGAGGGAAGCAGGCTCCCCGCGGAGCAGAGAGCCCGATGCAGGACTCGATCCCAGGACCCTGAGATCATGACCTGAGCCGAAGGCAGCGGCTTAAACCACTGAGCCACCCAGGCGCCCGGGAGAGAGAGTCTTAAGCAGACTCGCTGCTTAGGCCTGAGCCCAACATGGGGCTCGATCCCATGACCCTGAGATCATGACCCGAGCCGAAACGGACGGTCCGATGCTTCACTGACTGAGCCACCCGGTGCCTCTCAAAGCCCTCGTTTAATCAAGAATCAGAGGTTGGAATGGGCAGGCTCCGGGGCAGATGCCGGGGACAGACCATCCCAAGCACGTTCTGGAAGGGGCTGGTATCCGCAGCTGAGGCGAGCCCGGGGCATCTGGAGCCAAGCAGAGCGAGCGTGGACTTCACTCCAGACGGCCACGTCCAGGCCTGGCTCCTCCCAGTGACCCAGGTGGACGCTGCCGAGTTCCCAGGACGGCACGTCCGTGAGGCTCTGAGCGGAGGGCCCGGCCACTAGCCCTCCGGCTGGGCCAACCACTGCCCTCGTGCGACACAGCCCCTTCCTCGGTGGCCCCGACCTCCGCGCTCTGTCCTCGCCCACGGCGCGCACGCCCGCACTCACTCATCAGCTCCCGGCCTCCAGATTACTCTGGGGCTGATGAAATTAGCGAGTGCAATCATGACCCGAAGCAAGTTAGTCGGGAGAATTTATTGGACCTGCCAGTTTTATGCATGTCTGATTAAGTATTATAAGGTTTGTTTTTGATTTTGCATAATTTAACTTTACATCCTGCACTGGGGGGGCCCATCAACCATTAACGACCCAAATAAACCTCTTTTAAGACACATCTACTTATAATTTACTTCTGGATGCGGTCTCTTCCAGGTTTTTTTGGTGTTGTTGCCAAAGAGACAAATACGTTAAAAGTAACATTTTGCGCCGTTCCGCTCCCCCTATAAATCTCTCCGCGTGTGTACAATTCGTTACAAGTTCTGAAAGGAGTACAAGTCAGCACTTGTATCGCAACAAGCGACATGTAAATGCGCGTGTTTGTCTCCCCACGGGCCCTAAAACATGCGGGCGGCCTGGGCTGCTCCACCGGCCGCCCCGTCCCGCCCCGCTCCGGGCCGTGATGAGCTGCGCCGCAAATCTCCTCCCGTCAGCCCAGAAGCGCTCCATCAGCGGGAGCAGGAACGGTGTCGCGGGGAGATCAGCGCGGGAGGAAACACAGCCAGGCCCTGGGGGTGCAGGCGCTCACCTTGAAGGCGGTCCCGGGGTGGCCAGGACCCGGGTTTCGGGAGGGCACATCCACGAAGTGGCGTAAAGGCTGCAGACCAGGAGGGCAGGGCCACGCAGAAGCCGGCCACGCGGCCTCCTCCTCTCCGCAGAGAAGAGGCGGAGTGTCCGCGCGCCCGCGGACTCCGAGGCTGGGGTGCAGTGGGCATTTCTCTGCGGCTCGATGGCAGCGCCGCACAGCCCTACTCTGCCCGGCCTTGGCGAAGGCCACACCTCGCTAAACCCTCCAACAGCCCCTGGGGCTGCAGGGCCTCCTTGGCTGATGAAGAAGAACCGCCAGGACGGGCCAGTGACTCATCCAACCACAGACCCACCTCCTGTGGCTCGGCGCCGGGCACCGGTGACATCGGGCGGGTCTGTCATCTAAAGCCGTCATCCAGCAGCCCCCGACGGCCCCCAGCACCACTCACGATGGCCCCCAATGTGGCCTGAGTGCTTCCCCAGCACCCACCGCAGTCCACTTCCCGCAGGCTGTGGGCATGGGCGCCGGACCGAAGCCTGGCGGGGCAAGGGCTCACGGTGATGCCAGGCCTCTGGGCAGTCCCACCCATCCTGGGCCCTCTACAGGCCACAGACACAGCAGGGCACAGCCGCTCCCTCCCCTTAGCAGCTTCAGCTTAGGGCCGGGGGAGGGGGTGGGGGGACGGCGGGAAGAAGCAGCCAGGCCCAGGCACAGCCACGCCAGACCGGAACCCAGCTCAAGCCTGCCCTGGACCGGGAGATGGCAGAGCGCCGGCCCGCTGGGGGACGGTGAGGGGAGGAGGAGAGGTGGCATGAAAGGCCACATTCCCTCTCCTGAAGCAGGCCTGCTGACGACGGACGACCTGTCTGTCTGTCCCTCCCGCTCTGGCCGCGCCCCTGCCAGGGAGCCAACATCAGAAGACGAACGCTTCCGCGGACATTCAGACCGGCACAGCACAGAGTCCCAGCCTCGGCCTGCCCCCCCTCGCAGCCCACGGGGGCCCGAGTCAGGGGCTGAGCCCCCAGAGCGCCCGCAACACGGGTACAGGGGCCCCCGCGCGGGCCGTGACCGACGTTCTCAGGAGACGGACGACCGGAGGTGATGGGTGTGGCCGGTGCTGTCCTCAGAGCCGCGCCGGTCACCTGCGGCCACCCCACAGGCGGTCCCGGAATAGGCCGGCTAACGTGTTCGTTCGCCAGCGCGGCCGCCCAGAGCGTCACAGAGCCCGGCTCGAACCACAGAAGCGCATCTCCTCACCTCCCGGAGGCCAGACGCCTGAGAGCCGGGTGCGGGCAGGGCTGGCTCCTCCCAAGGCCCCCAGGAATGCCGTCTACCACTTCCACGGTGACCGACCTCTGGGCGCGTCCAGTGGGCCCTACCGGCAGGGCGTGCCCTGGACTCCAGGCCTGGGGCCGCCCCGAGGAGAGCACCCTGTCCGGGGTCACAGAGGCCGAGCAGCCGTCCCGGCGGGGATGGGAGATGCTGTGCCACCCACACCGAGGGGACAGGGTCACCGGACAGACAAGCAGAGGTCGGATGGAGCGCCAGACCCCACAGGGAGGCCTGCCGGCCGCTGGGAGGAGGCGTCTCAGTGCGCGTGCCGCCCAGTGGCCCCTGGGGGTGCGGGGCGCGTCCGGGTCAGAGCCGGGCCCGCCGGCCAACAGTGTCTCCTCAGGCACGAAGTGGGCGCGAGGCCGTGTGCCGGCAGGTGGTGTAAGGACCGGAAACCACGGGCTCCGCTCACACGGTTTGGTGAGACTGAGAACAGCAGTCTCTTCCCTCGGCCCGCCTGCAGGCCGGGATGCAGACCCGGCCCACCCAGGCTTCTCTGCCCTGTGCCATCTGGGGTCTCCGCCCCAGCCCCGCGGCCTCGCGCCCAGCTGCGCTCCTGCTCCCACGGGGAAAGCCGTGGCCACGGCGCTCAGCGCGGAGCCCCTCCCCACGGCCTCTCCAAACGCCCCCGTGTGCCCGTGTGTGTGCCCCAGAGACCCCGAGTACCCTCCACCGAACACCCCACACGCCATCCGCGTGGCCCCCCCCGGCCCTGCCACGTGGCCCATTAACTCCACACATGACCTCTGTCCCCCCTCCCCCCACGAATCCCTCCCTCCCATGCCCACACCGTGGCCTGCACGTGACCACCTTACAGACACCGTGTGCCGCCCACGTGCTCGCTCCACGGAACCACCACAGACCCCCTGTGCTGCCACTCTTATCCACGCTGCTGCCACAGCCCTGCCGTGGGGCCCAAGGTGACCCCCACTGGACCCACGTGCCCCCCTCCACAAACCCCTCCTCACCGCCTCCCTTCGCTTCCGGCGTGGCCCACGCAACCACTGCGGGATCCCGTGAGCCTCCTCCGCTCACGTCTGCTGCCTTTCCCGGGCACTCGAAAGCTGCGCTCAGAAGAGCCTGGCCCCGGGGCGCCTGGGGGCACAGTGGGTTAAAGCCTCTGCCTTCAGCTCAGGTCATGATCCCAGGGTCCTGGGATCGAGCCCCGCATTGGGCTCTCTGCTCAACGGGGGGCCTGCTTCCCTTCCTCTCTCTGCCTGCCTCTGCCTGCTTGTGATCTCTGTCAAGCGCCTGGGTGGCTCAGTGGGTTAAGCTGCTGCCTTCGGCTCAGGTCATGATCTCAGGGTCCTGGGATCGAGTCCCGCATCGGGCTCTCTGCTCAGCAGCGAGCCTGCTTCCCTCTCTCTCTCTCTGCCTGCCTCTCTGTCTGCTTGTGATCTCTCTCTGTCAAGTAAATAAATAAAATCTTTAAAAAAAAAAAAAAAAATAAAGTAAAATAAAAAAAAATTAAAAAAAAGAGCCCAGCCCAGAGCCCCGAATGGCGTCCCCCACATGCGCCTCACATGCCTGTCACGTGTCCCCCGCCTCCCGTGGCCCAGCGTCCACCAGCTCGGCAGCTGGGTTCCGGGGGGGAGCATTAGGACATCGAGGGGGGTGGTGTGTGGCTTCTCTGACCCAACCCGGGAGACGCCACAGGGTCACCTGGGCCTCAGGATCTGGTCGCTGAGGCAGCCCGTGCACTGGTGCCGGGAGACTGTGGGGTGTGTATGAGGACCCCGGAGGTGGGGCCCCTCTGGGAGCTGGGGGCTCGCTCGGGCCTCGAACTGGGGCAAGCACGCTGCCCGGCGTCCAGCAGACGTCACTGTGACCACGAGCTGGACGCCACGCGGACCCCTGCCAAGGACGGGTGAGTTAAACGTGACCCCAAGGGTGACGCTCCTCCCCGTTTAAAGTGGGGAGCAGGGCCCTGCGAACCGTAAAGGCCGAAGGGTAGAGGATCTCGGGTTTGTCGGCCTTTGGGTGTCCTCCCGGGAGCCCACTCCATTCTGCCACGGGAGCTCGAAAGCAGCCCCGACCGCACAGGGGCCGGGCGGGCCCAGGACAGCGGCTTTAAGGCCTGGAAGCCCCCGGCGGACTCAGAGCCGCTCTGCAGCTACGGAAACCGCCCGGCAGGTGGCGCGCGGCCACTGCCCGCCGCCCAGCCCCGCGGGGACGCCTGGGGACCGGGTGCTCAGGAGGGTGGAGAGCGGGATCCCCACCGGGGCCCCAAACGAGGACCTGCAAACCGACAGCAGGGTCGGAGGCTTCCCCTGGCCCTGCCCCAAGGCAGCGCTGAGGACACAGCCCGCCGGGCTCCTTACCTGCGAGCCTGCGCGGCCCGTGGGGACGGACCAGACTGGCTCAGAGGGCTCGTTGGTGAGGCTTCTGGGGTTGGGGGACCAGGGTTCGTGCGCACCGGCCCGAAGCAGGAGCACGTCGCACCGTGGCGGGCAGAAGACTGGGCTGACGGGCGCGTGGGCCTGTCCGCGAGACGTGTGCGGCGCGGGACGGACGACGGCGCAGAGCAGGCGGCAGCCCGCGCACACCCGGGGACGGCGCGGGTGCCGGGGACGGCGCGGGTGCCGGGGACGGATGCCGCGCGGGCGGAGGCGGCTTTCCGGAGGGGAGCAGGAGCGCGGCACGCGGCTGAGGCGGAAGCGAGCCGGCGGGAAGGCACAGGTCGTGTACCGAGCAACGCGACCTCCGCACAGACCTGGAGGGGCCGACGGGGTGCCCCGGGGGACGGGGCTGGAGCGGCGCGGCGAGGGCCCGAGTGCGGCGCGGGCGGTTACTGCAGAACCCAGCCGGCAGAGGCTGCATTTTGAGGAACATTTACTGAAATATCCTCCTTTTCTGCCACCTGCTGCCCCTCACGCCGCTCGGGCCCCTTTCCGGGCTTCCCCCGCTCCCTCCGCGGGCGCGGCCCCGCCTCCTCCCCGAGGGCCCGGAGCGCAAAGGCCGGGACGCAGGAGCCCGCCGCAGGGACGCGCAGCAGGGACGGGTGCGGCAGGCGGGCCGGAGGCGAGGGCCGGGGGCTTCGGGCCTGGGACGCGGCGGACCGGCAGCGCGGAGGGGAGCCCGGCGGCGGCCCCCAGCGTCGGGGACGCGGAGCCGCATCTACGAGGGAGCGACCCGGAACCCGGCAGGCCTGAAACCCTTCACGAGTCCGCGCGCGAGCCTCCGGGTCCCGCTGGGGCAACGCCGGGCGCCGCGGCGGCAGTGGGCCCCGCCCGGCCGCAGCTCCGCGGGCCGCGGACACGTGAGGACGGCGCGCGCGTGCGCAGAGGGGGCTGCCCACGGTCGCACGCGCAGGCCCACCATCGGCGCCTGCGCAGTACAGACCGAGCAGCCGGCGGCGTACGCGGGACGAGGCGTCGGGCGGCAGTGCTAAGGACGGCGCGCACGCAGGCACGTAAGCACGCACGCCCTGGGGAAGTGTCGAGTTCCGGCTGCTCAGAGTCTCTCCGAGCCGGGGGGAAGGGAGGCGCTCTCGGTGACGGCTCGGGCGGAGGGGGTGGAAGGGAAGTGCTACGGTGGCCGCAGAGGGACGGCGGTACGGCTCCCGCGCTGGGCCAAACGCCGCCGGCCGCCGGGCGCGCAAGCCCCGGGCCCTTCGGGGCGGCCTCGGTCAGGGACGTGTGAGCGGCTGGGCCCCGCAGCCGCCGCGCCGTGGGCACCATGCGGCCGCCCTGCTCCTGGAGCCCCGTGGGCCGGGGGAGGCCGCACGCTCTGCCGCCCGCACCGCCGGCCTTCCCCGGCGCCGGCACGGAGAGGGCACCTGGTGAGCGGCGGACGGGCCTGCCCGGGGGTGGCTCGCGGGTCCGCGCCAGAGCCCGCCGCCTGCCTGCCCCGGGAGCCCGCGGCGCGGACGCTGGGGCGGGGGTGGGGGGCGTAGCGGCGGCGGGCCCGGGGCGGGAGGGAGGCGGGCAGGGAGCCTAGCGGGGTCCAGCGGACGAGGCCCGCCGGTGCAGGTGCGGCCGGACCGAGGCAAGCGCGCGGAGCCGCCCGGGGCTCAGACCAGGCTCTGAGGTCTGACGCACGCGTCTCCCGAGCCCGTAGCCCCCCGGCTGCCCCGCTGTCCACACGTCCGCACGTGCAGCCGTCCCCCCACGAGGGGTTTAGGCGGTCAGCAGAGACCACTCGGCGTGTGTCCTT
This sequence comes from Meles meles, assembly GCF_922984935.1. NCBI lineage: Eukaryota > Metazoa > Chordata > Mammalia > Carnivora > Mustelidae > Meles > Meles meles. The sequence continues at coordinate 1,499,491 of NC_060076.1, forward strand.
TCCTGGTGCCCGGTCCGCAGGCCTGCGATGTCCTCTGATTGCCAGGCGTGGTCCCCAGCGTCCCCCCCCCACCCCCGCGGGAGCCCTGGACGGGCAGGGAGGGGAGGGGGGCGGACCGGCTTCAGGTCACTCCTAGGGAGCCTCAGCGCCAGGCTCCGGACCCCCCCGTCTGGTCTTCGCGCTTGGCTCCTCGGTCTGCGTCCGGTGCCTCTGTAGCGTCCGTGCTTCTTGTGGCGAGAGCGGCCCCCGGGCACGTGAGCCGAGGGGGCAGGTTCCCCGTGGCCCCGGGGCTCACCCCGCTCCTGTCTTTGTCGCTTCCCCGCAGGCCGCGGCACCCCCCGGGGCTCAGCTGCCGCGCGCGGGCCTGGGTGCCCATGACGCCTGTGCCGACCGCTGCGCGGACACCGTGCTGCCACCAGCTCGCCGCAGCGCCCGGGCCCCGATGCCGGTCATGCCCATCCCGCGGCGGGTGCGCTCCTTCCACGGCCCGCACACCACCTGCCTGCACGCGGCCTGCGGGCCGGCGCGCGCCTCCCGCCTGGCGCGCACCAAGTACAACAACTTCGACGTGTACGTGCGCGCGCGCTGGCTGTACGGCTTCATCCGCTTCCTGCTGTACTTCAGCTGCAGCCTGTTCACCGCCGCGCTCTGGGGCGCGCTGGCCGCGCTCTTCTGCCTGCAGTACGCGGGCGTGCGCGTGCTGCTGCGCTTCCAGCTCAAGCTGTCGGTGCTGCTGCTGCTGCTGGGCCGCCGGCGCGTGGACTTCCGCCTCCTCAACGAGCTGCTCATCTACGGCATCCGCGTGACCGTGCTGCTGGTCGGGGGCCTGGGCTGGTGCTTCATGGTCTTCGTGGACATGTGAGGGCCCGGCCTGGGCCTCCGCCGCGGGCTGTCTTCCCCGCGGCCCCTGCTTCTCCTGACCGGCGGGGTCGGGACTCCTCCCGTCTCGCGGGTCTGGGCGGGGAGGTGCTGAGACTGCTCCGGGAAGGGGACGCGGGCGCCCCCTCTGCCGCTCGTTTTCTGCCCTGACCCTCCTTGTGTGTCCCTGGGGGGTCAGCGCCTCGCGGCCGCCAGCCCTCGCTTTCCCAGGCCGTGCCAGGGTGAGGCCCGTTGGCCCCCCCGCCCTTGGAGAGCCTCTGTGTCCCTGCTTCCTCCCCGGGACAGGGCATCCCAGGCTGCGAGCGAGGGCCTCCTGGCCAGCTGCACCGCCCCTCCCCATGAGCCGCCAGCCCCAGCCTTAGGGCAGTGTCAGGCTCAAGTGGCTGGCGTGCACACTGCCAGAAAGCTGCTCGCTCTGCCCTGGGCCGCCCACGTCCCGGCACAGTGCTCAGGCACTCCGTCTGTCCCCCTGAATGGCCGCGGGGTCCTGAGTCCCAGGCCCGGCTTCTGGGCCACGTTGGTTTGCTTAGAGGCGGTTGAGTGGGAGTCACAGGCATCCTTGGCCAGTTCCCAGATCGGGGACCAGCCCTGCTCCAGGGCGATCTGCGTTCCTCTCGGGCAGGTTTGCTGAAAACGTCAGGCGGGATCCCATAGTCTCTCCAAGTGTAGAATTCTGGGAGGCCCCTGAACTTCTGGCTGGGGGTGGGGAGGGGAGCCGAGCTTTGGCCTCTCTCCCTCTGAGGGATGGCTGGCATTGAGACGTGCGTGCTGGGAGCTGACGTCCGCGGTCTGGAGAAGCACCACAGTCTCTGTGCGCCTGTCCCCGGGACACGAGCGGAGCTGCTGCTGAAGGAGGCCCTCTTGGGCGTGCGTGTGCACGGGCTGGGCTGCCCCTGTGTTCTTGCCCCCGTTGAGAGCCGCTGTTGAGGGACAAGCAGAACTGAATGTGGGGCCGGAAGGAGCGAAGGGCCTGTTGGTCCATCCAGGGCCCCATGTCTTGTGCAGACCCCTCGCTTCTCTGTCAGAGGAGAGGGTGGCCTGGTGGCCCCGTACTCACAGCAGGTCTCCTTGGCAGGTGAGAAGCCACTCGGGATAATTGTGCTGGGACGACAGGAGAGACCGGGGACAGCAGACAGCCCCATCCTGGGGGTGACCCCTCATCCCGAGTTGTCCCTCCCCACCCCCCCAAGCATGGGCAGTGGCCCCTTTGACCTTGTGTGGCCAGGCAGTCCAGGGGCCAGGGGAGCTGTCGGACTGTTGGGTGCCCCGGGAGGAAGACTCCAAATTCAGGGAGAGAAGGTGAAGAAAGCTCGGCTGTAAACCACACTCTTTGATTTGTAGCCGGCTCCTGTCCAGCAGTTGCCACCGTGGGGACGGTGGGAGCGCTCCTGGGACAAAGTCCTTGCTCGGGTGGAGTCTGCGGGCTCCCTGGATGCCCGGCGGGGAGCTGACCTGCGTGTACCCCACTTCTCAGCGCCGCAGAGAATCTTTTGCACTAAATCATGCTGTTTCCTAAAAGTTTTGTTCTGTGTTAACTCAGATCCCCCAGAGCTCCCGCCACAGAGGTGGACACGTGTCCGTGCCGTCAGGACGGCAGGAGGGGTGTGGCCGGGCTGCCTCGACGGTGGTTGCGGCCGCATGAGCTAGCGCCGTGAACACAGGTGCTCGGTGAGGCGAGCGCATGTTAGATTCTTTACGAGATGAGCCACCTGCATTAAACTTATTTTTTTAATACGTTGACGGAGTGATTGCTTAAAGCTCAAGAGCTTTGTTCTTTCTGTAAGGGTCTGACCGACCAAAGATGCCACGGAAGGAGTCTGTGCCAGGCAAAACCAAGGACGCTTTAAAGCAGGCGTCTGCGGTGCCAAGGCAGGGATGCCCATGTGGGGCTCAAGGGGCCCACCTTGACCTTGCGACAGGGGGTCTGTCGGGACGGCAGGGACAGTGTGGCCGTGCCGGCAGCGGGTCCCAGCAAGGTCCCCGGGGCCGACTTGTACCCGCCAACAAGGGTGTAGAGTCCTCACAGGGCCGGGGAATAGGTCCCAGAGCCGAGTGCACGTGTGAGCTCCCTCCCAGGGAAGATCCGTGTGCACGGGGAGGACGGGAGGACGCTGGCTGCAAACCAAAGCGTTGGTTCTTGTTTAACCAAAAGCCTTGGAAAAACGAGAGACACATGGTTACTTAGTATCTTTATTTTGTAAACGTCTCCGAGCTTCCATGCGGGGACGCTCCTGTTCCCATGACAGCGACGCCCCACCACGCTGCTGCGCTGGCCAGAAAGTGCCACGGAAAGGCCGCCCGGCTGCAGCTTCCGGGCTTTTGTGGAACTGGGTGTTTTCCCAGCAGAAAACAGTCCTAAGTTGTTTCGGGGTTTGGCTTGCGGTGGCAGAGCTGGGAAGCGGCTGTGGTGGCCGCGGGCGCGGGGCACTGGCAGCTGCCAGGGCAGCGGCCCCAGCAGGCCGGCTTAGGATGGTGCTTGGTGAGCGCAAGTCCTCCTCCACCAGGTGGGCCTCCGGCCAACTCCCCGATCCCATCTTCAAGGACAGCCTGTGGAGCCATGGGCCAAGCAGTGGGAGAGCAGGGCTGGGACCCGAGGCTGCAGTCCGGACGCTGCCACCCAGAGAGGGGTCTCAGCCTCAGAGCATCATGGGGTGGGGGGGTGACCTGTGAGGCCAGCGGCTCCCGGTCAGCAGCATCCTGCTGAGATGTCATTTAGAGCAGAGCATGTGCTCGTTATGCGCTCCCTGTCTTGGGAAAAAGGACTGACCTTAGGCCTGAGCGCAGGTCCCAAGGCCGGGCGGGCAGGTGCCAGGAGCTGGAGCGGGCTTGGGAGCCAGGAGTCATCCTCACAAAGCTGCCAGGCCTCCGCGGCTCCTGCGCCTCCTCCCTCCCAGATGGCCCAGGCTGCCTTCAAGGTGGGTGGGGGAGGGAGTGACCCGGGACAGCCACTAGGTCAGACCGAGTGAGCTGGGAGGGCAGGGAGGGCCCCCGCTGCTCTTGCAGGACCCCCCGTGGGTGAAGATGGGCCCAAGGTGGGGCGGGAGGGAAGAGAAGAGGGAGGAGAGCGCCTGGAAGGTTCTGCAGGCGGCAGGCGGCCCCAGCGACAGTACCTGGATGCAGGTGGTGGCAAGTTTGTCCTTGATTGGGGAGGTGGGGGTGAGGAGCCGGGGCTGCGCTAGAGAGGGCGTGGGAGAGGGGGGCTCCGGGAGGTCTCCTAGCCTGGCAGGGGGATGGTCCAGTCAGGCTCAGGCTGGGTCTGGAGGTCAGGGTTAGGACAGAAGTGAGGGGGGCAGAGAGGGCGTGGGGGAGGAGGGAGGAGAGAAGCAGAAGCAGTTCCCCTGAACAAAGAGCGGAGGCGCCGAGTCCCCACGTCCCTGGGAGCTGGGTGCCGGGAGGCAGGAGGAAAAGCCTCAGTGGCCACGGCCACGCCCTCGCCCTCCGGCTGGTTTCCAGCCCGTCCCTCTGCTGAGGGCCTCCCAGGGTGCGAGGGGCTGTCAGGAGGAGGGAATCAGCCAGCAGAGGGGGCAACGGCGAGGAAGGGTGGTGCTTTGGGAACTTCCAGAAACCGGAGGTTTCTGTGAGCAAGTCTGGGCACCATCCAGACCCAGGGCAGTACGGACATCTCAGGAGATGCGCTCTCTGGCCCTGCGGGCACTCCCAGCAGCCCGCAGGAGGTCACACCTGGAGGGGCAGTTGGACTGGTGTCTTTCCCGGTCCCCCCTCCCCCCTGCAGTATGGTGGGGGGCTGGGGGGGAGGGACACAGCCCCGCCCCGGACGATGGCTGGGCAGGCGCCACCTGCTCTGGACCAGAGTGTGAGCCCAGTACCGCTGCGGAGGACAGGGCGGTCGACTGGGGCTGGCTGCACCGACATCGGATGGTCCCTGACCTTGAGAGGTCCCTGTCATTGGCAGCCTGTGATTGGAGGAGGGAGCGGGCGGAGGGCAGGCGCTCGGTGCTGAATCAGCCCTTTCTGGGCCGGAGCGAGCTTCCTTCCCTCCGCAGAGCCCAGTGCTTCTCCTTTCCCCCTCCCTGCTGCTGCTGGGAAAGGGCCTCTCTGGGCCAGCCCCTCCCGGACGGCCGGCCGCCCCATCCCCTCGAGGCCCGCCTGCCGCTCTGCACCAAGCTGCACCCTGGAGCCACTTTGCAGAAATCCCAGCAGTCTGGCACGCCTCCCTGACAGCTCCCAGAAGAGGGAGCGCCCCGCCTCACCAGCATCCTCGCCCAGAGGGGACAGGGAGGACGGGAGGGAGCCGCTGATTCAGCGGCTCGTGGGCTGCGCCCTTCCCCCCGCCCCAGCGGGCAGCGTGCCCGGGCCTGCTGGCCGCTGTGTCACACGGGGCCTCTGGCAGAGTGGCTGTGGCTCTCGCTGTGTGGCCGCCTCTGCGCCTGGTGCCGGGGGAGGGCCTGCCGGAGGGTGCGTGGCAAGACGCCTGCCTCGGCCGTAACCATGGCCTTACCCAAGAGAGCCAGAACGCCACTCCTGGCCGCCAGGCTTGGGAGCCCAGGCTGAGGCAGACCCCCTCCGCCTTTGGCCGGTTCAGCCATGTCCCCTGCCACCTTGCCCTGGGATTGGACGCCCCCTGAGCCCTGGGCTGGGGATGGGCTGCTCTGGTGGGAGGACGACGAGGCTGGGTCACTGGGTGGAGCAGGGCAGGGCCTGGGCCCCCCGCCCGAAAGTGGGCATCGCTCTAGAGGGGACAGCCATGCCCCAGCCTCTGGAGTCGGTCAGTGGGAGAACACCTCCAGAGGAGAGCCCCGCAGGCCTGTGTGCGAGCCGGAGAAGCACACGGCCACCGTTCTGCGGGGAGGGGCCAGGACTCCATTCTGCTTTCCCAGCACACGCGTGCCTCGTCCAGGCTGCGGCATGAATATTCATGTAGAAATCCGTCAGTCCAGGCTGACCGCAGTGGGTGATGGCTGGGGAGAGCAGTGGGGGGGTGGTCAGGTGGCCTCCCAGGAGGCATGTCCCCCTGCCCCAGGGGGTTGGCACCAGGTCGCCTGGAGCCCCGGGGGGCCCTTTCCTTCCAGGGGCACCCAGAAGAGGTTGTGCAGGTTTTGCTGTGGACGCCGCTTTCTCGGGTGGGCAGGGAGGGGGGCCCTTCCCGCCCTCACTCGGGTCAGGAGACCTGGAGACACAGTGTACGTGCCACTTGGGGCCTACCCTGACCCCCGTGCCGCACTGGTGGGGGTGTTTCTGCCCACGCGCAGACCTAGTGAGCAGAGACGGTGGGTGTCCAGGTCTTTGCAACGGCCCAGCCACACCCCTGCTCCAGGGCCCCTCTGCCTTCTCTCCACCCTCCACCCCTCAACCCCGGCCCCTAGGCGCTCCTCCTCCAGGACTGGAATGCTGCCCAGCAGCTGACCTGCCCTTCACCTTTCAGAGCCCAGGGGAGGGGGGGGCTCCGCACGCTCCCTGCCAGCCCACACCAGGCAGGGGCAGCCCTTGGACAATACAATTCTGAGTTTTAATTGTGAACTCGCTATTTACAACAACATCCCGACATAACGTCCTGGGAATTATCTGTGTTTTTCCAACTGAGCTTCCACCTCCCGGTCCCTGCGTTCCTGGCTCCGGGGGGCGGCGCAAGGACCCCCCCCCTCCACGGCGCCGCCTGCCGCTGAGTCAGCCCGAGCTCGGCACCACCTGCGTGGGGAGCCGCTCTCCTCTGAGCAGCTGCAGCCCCCTCGACCCGCCGAGACACTGGGGCGTGTGTGTGCCTGCACGTGCACTCACACGTGTGCGTGGTGCTGCGTGTTTGCCCGAAGTTCCGAGCCTGTCCCTGGGCACTTGAGCGCGGGCAGGGCAGGGTGGACCGGAGCTGGGCCTGCCTCCCTGCCCCTGCGGCTCCCTTTGCCCCCAGTGGCTTGCTCCCTTTGCCTTTCCCACGTTTGGCTCAGACGGCACGAGCCGACCGCATGGAGGGCATTGTGTCCTCGCCACCGCCCTGTGCCGGTCTGTGCGCCTCTCCGGGACCAGCTTTTCCTGCGACATATGGGAGTGGAAAGCAAGAGCAGCTAGACACAGTCTAGAGCGGGCAGCTCCTGGAAGGAGGCCGGGGTTTGCTCCTGGGAGAGCTTCACACGAGGGTGGGGGACTCCCGAGGAGCCCAGACTGCCGCAGGGGCTGGAGCTCCGCGTGGCCCTCCCCAGGGGCAGGTGCTGGTAGCCAGGGGCTGAGGCTGGAGCCCTGCCGGGGGGTGGGGGACATGCCTTTCTGTCCTTTGCGGCCTGGACCTCTTCCTGGTCTTGACCTCAGGGGCAGGCTGGCAGACCGTCTCCGGGGGCGCGATGCGCTCACACAGTCCTCAAATGAGCGAAGGGCCGCGGGGGCTGTGCTGTCTCAGTCCGCCCCTGGCGGCTGGGACGGGCCACCGCGGCAGGGCGCACCACCACAGCTCCGGGGGCTGCTCGTCCAGGACCCCGGCGCCCGCACAGTCCGCGTCCGGTGGGGCCGCTGCCCAGCTCACAGACGCGACTTCTCGCTGTGTCCTCCCGCGGCGGGAGGCGGACAGAGGCCTCTGGGGTCCCTTCCTGCAGCTCCGCCCTGTGACCTCCTCCCCTCCCAAGGGCGTCCTGACACCTTCACCGGGGGCGGGGTTAGGCTTCAACCCAGGACTTTGGGGAGAACACAGAGTCTTTTCTTTTTTTTTTAAGATTTATTAGTTATTTGAGAGGGAGAGAGAGACTTCATGTGTGCAGGGTGAGGGGCAGAGGGAGAGGGAGAGAGAACCGGAAGCACACTCTGCACTCAGAACCGATGCCGCGCTCCATCCCAGGACCCTGAGGTCACGCCCTGAGCCCAGGACACACATTCTGAGGACAGCAGCTCCTCGTGCCCCGAGGGAGACGGTGTCCAAGGTCGCACAGCGCCCCGCAAGCTTGGCCTCGCAGGTGGGACGCCTCCCTCCAGAAGCGTCCGTGGGGACAGGTGCCTACAGTTGGCGGACTTCTCCGGGGAAGGTAGTGCCCCCCCGCCCTGGAACTGGCCCTGGAGCGCCTGCCCTTAACTCGGCAGGGGTCCCCCGCTCTCCGCCCCGGCCGTGTGGGTGCCCGGCTCACCTGTGGCTGCCCCCAGCGGCTGCGCCCACCCTGGCATGTCCGGCCAGGCTCTGCGGTCCCTCCCGGGGGAAGGTGAGTCACCGCCGCCACCCATCCCTCCGCCTGCCCCGCGGCAGGAAGCAGCAGCTGCGTTACAGCTGCACAAAACGTTAGAGAGAAATTTAGGACAGAAGAAGAAGATTGGAGCATCCAGTTTAAACCAAGGGGAGGCACACGGAAGCCGACGCGGTGCTGCCCTAGTTCACTCGCACGGAGAGCCACGGGCTCCGCAGCCGCTGCCGCGGAACCAAAATATTCACCCAGTTTCCTTCTGTGGAAGGGCCCCGAGCCGGCCTCCGAGGACTCACAGATGTCCCCGGGCCCCAGGGCGCGGCCTCAGATGGCCCCGGGGCTGGCAGAACCCCGGGCCCGGGGTCCCAGGCAGCCCTGGCTACCACCTATGCGTCTGGCCCACAGGAGTTCGCGGCGCACCAGCCCTGCACACTCCTCATCTGTCCATCACTCCCTGCCCGAGCACGTGTCGGCCGGCCAGCCAGCTGGCTGTTCCCAGCTGGGGGAGCCAGTCTGGTGCAAACAGGGGCTGCCCTCGGAGAAGGGCTCTTCAGGAGTCTGGGTAGGTAAGTCTTCATCTCCAGGGCGGCTGTCGGGTGTCTCCAGCCACCACAGGAGAACCCACCGTCAGCGCAAGCATGGGGCCAAGGGTGGCCTGCAAGCCAGTGAGGGGGAGGCGGGCGAGCCACAGACCGAGCGCTGAGCTCCTGGTGCGCCCTCCAGCCTGGAGCGGGGAGACCATCCCTGCCAGAGCGGGCGCGGCTGCAGGCGCACCCAGCCACCGCCCAGCTCCCCACCTCTCGGGGAAGTTCAGGGACCTCTGGCCTGCACTGCGACATGTTCCAGCGACGAGAATTAACTTCCCAACAACGTGCCGGCTCTGCCTGGGGTTTGAAGGAGAGGCGGATTACAGGACAGTCTTAAAGCCCGGGGTCTGTTCAGTCCTTCAGCAAAATGCCCTGGGCAGATCATCCCCCCGGCAGCTTTGTAGGGGGTCGAGGAGAGGCGTCCGTACCCGCTCACACGCCCACCGGGAGCCGGGTGCGCCCCTGCCCAGGAGAAGCCCTGCTGTGGCAGGCGGGCCCCGCACCCTCACACATCTTCCCCCTTGTGGGGAGCCTGGCAGGGGCTCTCGCCCTGGCTCCTCCAGCCTCCCGAGTGTGTCGTTCCAAGCTCAGGGCAGACACGACCCTGTCGCTGTGCTCCCTGAGATGTATTCCTGGGCTCCCGGCAGGCGAGGTCGGGGATGGGCAGGGATGCAGTGCTGGGCCTTGCTGGCTTCGGGACCCTGCCCTGCGGCCTGTGGGATTGAAGCCAGTGCCCCTGCTGGTGCCCCCCACATTGCACAGAGGTACCAGCGCCTTCTCAAAGTGCTCTGGAATGTTCCAGGATGCATTCCCGGAAGCCTGGCTTCCCAGCGGTGTTGTAAGTGCCTTGAAGGTCCCAGGACCCAGCAGACACAGGGCTGGGGCAGCGGGGAGTTTGCTGGTGGGGCTGGGGCTCCAGCAGCCAGGGGGACTTGCCCATTAGCACAAAGCCCAGGCCTGAGTTAAGGCCACACCTGGTGACCGAAAGGCCAGCTCTGGCCCGTTCCCCAGACCGACCGCCTCATGTGGTTGGTCCGAACCGGAGCCGCCAGGTCCTTACCGAGAACCTTCCAGGACAGGGGACAGATGAAAAGGACCCACCCGCAGCCCCAAACACCACCCAGAGCAGACGGCTGAGTCCTCGAGGGGCCGGGGCTGTCTGTCCGTCCCTCACTCTTGGCTCCTTTCCCTGGGGGACCCTGTGGGCCACATGACCCATGCAGGCCGGAGAAGGGGGACAGTGCACAGCCCTTTTGACTCCTCCTGGGGGGTGAGCTTGTAAGCAGGAGGCCCCTCCCCTGGGCGGCCACATGGAGTGACTTCAGGAAGGTGCTCAGTTCACCCTCCGGCCAGCCCTGGGCCACGCTGCTCATGAGTAGCTGCGGGCCACGGCTCCCGCTCCTGCCCGCCCGAGCCCTGGAGTCTCACCTGGGTCGGGGCGGAGAGTGGAGCCCTGCCCCCGTGCTGCTCCTCTGAGCAAGACCCTTGGCCAGACTGGGGACATGGAGCCGAGGACGCAGTTCTCCCGCAAGCCAGAATGAGGGGAGGGGAAGAAGGAGTGGGAGTCACACCTGGGGTGTCCCATGGAACCCCCCGCTCACCTCCCTGGCCCCAGACCCCATGCCATCTCCAGAGGCCCCGGTCTCAGGGTCAGGCCATGGCTGTGGTGGGCCTAGGAGCAGGGACACGTCTGGTGGGGGGTTGCAGGGGCTACGCCCCACACTGTGCCCAGCTCTGAAGGGATGTGCCCATCGAGGGACATAGCCCTGAGCAGGAGCTCCCAGAGTGGGAGGGCTGAGTGGGAGCTTGTGGCGAGGGCACCGCTGCCCCCTCAGGAGGCCCTGGTTCATCTGATTCATCGTAGCCTTCACCCCCAGGGCTCCATCTGGGTGTGGTTCCTCCTGCGAGCGCGCAGACCTCCCCCGAGGTCGGGTGGGGGGCAGCCTGTCCCGGAGGGTTCTCCTGGTGGGCACCCCTCGGATCCCAGTGCAGACCCCACCACCCCTGGCTGGCCCTTGAGAATGAAGTTTAGTCTTCCTGTGCTTCCAAAACCCTAAGCACCCGGTCTTCCTGGCAAGACCAGAGCCAGGTTTGAATCTGCAGGGCCCAGCCGCCCGCGGGCTGCCTGGCGGCAGGAGGAAGCTCCTGGCGAATGTGCCGTAGTGTGTACGCGCGACCCCAGACCCAGTGCTCCTGCCTTGCCGTGCTCCATCATGTCCAGCCTGCCCCCCATCATCCCCGAGGGCTCTGGGTCCACGGCTGGCTGCCAGCCCCGCTCCTGCAGTGGGGAGAGCAGGCCAGGCCGGACCCCACGGCACTCCGCATGGATCCCAGCAAGAACAGGCACCCTCAGACCCTCATGTGCACCCTGGCCACCTGGGGGGTCCCCTCAGCAGGACAAAGGACTAGGGGTGGGCAGAGGAGGAGGGGTGGGAGGTGGGGGACCACGCAATGCAGCAGCGTGGCCCAGAAGCCACTAATGCTTGCGGAGGCGGGCGGTCCCACCCTGTGGCCAGCTGCTGAGACGTCAAGGGAAGACCGGGGCTCACCGCTGGACGTGGGGCAGTGATGACCCCCAGTGACAGGAGGGCCCCGCCATCCCCGTGCACTGAGCCCTGGCCCCATCTGGTCTGATGCCTGGGGCCGTTGACTCAAGTGGGAACCGCCCAAGGATTCCTGCAGCCCACAGAGGAGGCTTGATTCCCCCAAACTTCCTCCATCTTCCCATCTGGGGGAATGGGCATCACAGGCCTCCCACCTGGGTCCTTCTGGCTCCCTCTCCTAGGGTCCTGGGAGGATCCCTAGTAGTTCTCCTGGAAGCCAGCAACTCGGAGACCCCTTCCCCACATGCATGGGGTCAGGAGCTTGCTTGGCGTGGAAGGAGCAGAATCCCAGCTCCACTGTCCAAGCAGTCCCTTCCCTCCACCCCTCCCACCTCCCCCTGCACCACTGGGAGCCTGTCCCCCTCCACGGACACTCAGCCAACGCCTGGCAGGCTGCTTCCTCCTCTCATGTCCACGCACGGCATTTGGTGTTTTCTCGTGGAAAACGGGTATCAGATTCATGTCTTCCCTGCTTTTAACCACAGAGCTCTGGGGCAGCCCACATGCTGGGCAGCCGTCCCCCGCCGCGTTCATCTTCCCGCAGTGAACAGTCGCCATTGAACGTGGACCCCTGCACCTCCTGCCCCCCTCCAGCAGGTGACCCCTTAGGTATTTCAGTGCGTGGGATCTGGGCACGGCTCCGCTGTGCGGGGCCACGTCGGGTGTTCCGTCAAAGGAGGCCAGGTTGCGTCCAGAGGCTGTGAACGGGGCCGTGCACACGGGGGCGCAAAGAAGGCTTTGAGACCCTGCTCCCGATTTTGACTCCCATCAGAAGCGGAACTGCTGGGTCGCGTGTAATTCTCTTCAGTTCGGGAAGAACTGTACGCCTTTCCCCACGGCGGCCGCTCTGGCCGGTTCCCGGTTCCGGCTCCACGATGGCCTCTCACCGCGTGCGCATGGCTTTCTGGGCCGTGGCATTCTGGGCCTTTAACTGACTGTGCCCCCGCCTCAGACAGAAGGCCCAGGCAAGCTGCTCCGGCCCACCCTGCTCTCCCTGCCCCGTGTCCCAGGGCCGAGTCCCGGGCCTGGCGCGCGGCCCTGCTCACGGACGACCTGGCCTCCTGCTCTCTGGGGGCAGGTGTGCAGCCTGTCTACCCCCCACCATGGGACAGGCCCTGCCGGCCACCCTCCTGGGCTGCCTGCGCTCTGGCCGGGCCTGTCTCCGCAACTGTGTCTCCTCACCCTAGTGGCCAGATTCAACCATCTGCTGGGGTGTGGAAGTGCACCCCAGGAGGGAACCCAATGCTGTGAGAGCCCGCTGCGGGGTCCAAACGGCTTCCCTGAAGACCTGAGTAGGACAGAACCTAAAGTAGGGCCTAAAGGATAAACGATCAGAGTTCACGTGCCAACACAGGGAGAGGAGGGATCCCAGGCAGGGGGACTGCAGGTGCAAAGGTCCTGTGGACATGGGCACAGACTGGCGGGCCCGTGTGCTACAAGGACAGGGTGGGTGGGTGGAGGACAGAAGCTGGGCAGTGGGCAGAGGCCGGCTGCTCAGGCCTGGAGGGAATTCACTGAGCACAGGGTGAGGCCCCATCAGCCCTTCTCTCCACTCTGGCTGCCCCTTGCCCTCCTCCTTTCCCCGTGCTTCTCATCCTTGGACACCTCCCTAGTCCCCAGCTCCTGTGTCTGCAGGACAGCCAGACTCTCCACCAGAAACACGGAAGTTTGAAATGCCCCTCGTACGGGGTCTTTGTCATCTGCAGGGATGCGTGGACTGATGCAGGTGGGGGACCACGGCCTGAACCCCAGGAGTCTGTTGCCAGATTCAGTACAGAACGCCCTTGGTCCCCCTTCCGGTGTGGGCCGATGCCTCCTAATGTGGACGCCGCACAGACAGGATGCAGGGCCCGGCAGGCAGGGCCCGGAGCCGCCAGAGCTTGCACGCCGCCCTGGGCTTCTGAGAGCACTGCGATGACGCCCGAAAGGACCACCGGAGACCGCCTGTGCCCCTGTGTCTCAGGCCCCCGTGAGTACCCGCAGCCCGGCGTGTCCCCAGAGGGGAGAGGGGGACTCCCAGGGGTGGGGGGCTGCCGATTCTCCAGAGCCATGGTAGGAGGAGGAATGGCAGAAGGACCCGGGGTCCTGGCTCTGGGGCAGCCGAGTTGCTAGCCCCTTTGCTGGAGGGGTCGGGCCTGGAGCCTCAGGACCTGTTAGCACCCCCCATTGTTCTTCCCCTCCTACAGGAATGCACACGTTGCTGCCCTGCACGCAGGCCCCCCAGCGCCCAGTAGCCGGGCCAGGAACAAAGCGAGGTAGTTTCCTGGGGAGGGGTGCGGGCTGTGTTCAAGGTTGCCCCCTGACAGGAGCCAGGGCCTGATGTCTGGAGCAGGGCAGTGGCTGGATGGTGGCCCGGGGCCCTGGGGCAGATGGCCCCTGGGCGTCCCTGCCCGGTGTCCTGTGCCTTGTTGAGTCAGGGACAAGCAGGCTGGGTAGGGAGAGAGGAGCAGGGTGCTAGTGACCGGGCACAGAAACCGGATGTGAAGAAATGTGATGGACGACATTAAGGACGGTGGGGAAGGCGGGCCTTGCTTGTGCTCGCGAGGCTAGAACAGGCCGGTCCCCTTATGTGATACAGACAAGACATTTACCATGTTCTCTGGTCAGTGTTCTAAAAAAAGGCCTGACCCTGGAGGCCCTGCAGGCGAGCCATGGTGGACGGTCCCTCGAGAGAGCTCCATTTCTTTCCTTTCTGTTCTCACCTTCACTTTATAAACTTTCGCTTCACCTCCCCCTTTGGTGGCCCCGAGATCCATTCTTCGACTCCACGAGACCAGAATCCTGCAGCTCTGGGGCCCAGGGCGGCCACGAGTGCGGCAGCTCTTGTTCCCTCCATCCCGCGGACCTGGCTGCCCCCGAAGGCGTCCGCAGTGCCGCCCTGGGGTCCCGGGCAGACGTGCTGAGGGGCGCAGGCCACCGGATCCCGTGCGACCGCTTGCTGGCCTTGATTCGAATCCAAAACTGGGGATGGGGCAAAACCCGACAGGGCAAAGTGGGGGCCGGACTCGGCTGCGAGTCCTGGCTTGGGGTCTGTGGCATCGCTGGCTCCTGCCCCGCTTAGACGGACGAGGCAGGTCTGCTCCCCGAGTCTGGGGTGAGACTGGGGCTCCAACCCTGGCTGCGAGGGGATGGCCCGAGCGCCCAGGCGTTCAGCGACAACGCCCCCCCCTCCCCCCCGCTGCTCGGTTGGCACAGAGCAGGATCCTAACAAAGGGGTCCTTTGTGGACCGCTGGCGTGTGGCCGCACACGGGCGGCCAGGGCCTCTCCCGGAGCTTCCCGGGGGAGGGGCCGGAAGTTGAGCTTCATGGCTTTTCTGCCCGCTGCCCGGTCTCGGGGTCAGGGTCGTCCCTGAGTTAGCTTCTGCTGGGAAGGCGGGTGCTCGGGGCGATGGCGGGACAACCGTCCACTGGCCGCTCCCCATTGGGGCTGAAGAAGAGCCCACCCGGGGCAGCTTCCCAGGGAGGGTGAGGGACCCACCGTCACTCAGGTGTTTTCTTTGGCTCGGGTGAACTCCTCCTTGGACCATAGAGAGCAAACGCCATGGCGCCGAAGGCTTTCCAGCGTCCTTGCTTCTGTGCCGACGGGCCGGCGTGGGACAAGAAGGGCAGACACCCTCCTTCACTGCCCCTGCGCGGGCCTGGCCCTGGCGCCCAGGTGCAAGGACACGCGGTGGGCACCCAGCTCCCACTCGGCTCAGGCCAACAGGACTCTGCGCGCACCTGCTGGGGAGGCTCCGTTTTCCTGCTGGGCTGCTTGTGGGGCTGGAGTCTGTTCTCATGCCAGCAGACCCGGCCAGGGTGTGACCCTGGGGACCCCTGCCTACTGCTTCCTGTCCTGCCAACAGAAGACTCTGGACACTCAGGGACCCCCAACTCCGGCAGGTGGACATGGGCTCTGGCCCCTCATCACTGAGGGCACAGCACCCCTCAGGCTCCCACACTCTGCAGACATCTGTGGTCACCTGACCCATACCAGGCACCCCACTGGGCCAGGGCTAGGGTGGTGGACAACATGGGGAGCTGGTGCCTGTGGGGGCGGGGGAGAAGGTGGCTGTGAGTGTCAGAGTGGATTAGCACCCGGGGTGGGGTCAGGGAGAGTCCGCGGGCAACGGCCCATCTGTCACTTTTATATGGGAGGGTTGGGAAGGCCCAGTCTCCAGGGTGACTGGGCAGAGACCCAGAGGAAGTGAATCCTCTCAAAGACATGGCGGGGGGGAGGGGGGAAGGTACGGGTAGTGGGAACGGCAGGTGCAAAGTCCCTGGGGCAGAAGGAGGCCAGCAGTTGGAGGGCCCATGCAGAAACCAGTGAGGCTGGAGTGGAGCTGCGTCAGGACCAAGTGGGGGGAGTGTGGGCTGGGGACCCAGGTCTTGGCCGTTGCCAAGACTCGGGCTCAAGTTCTGTGTGGGAGGGAGATGGTGGCGTGGAGGGATCTGAGCAGAAGGGATCTGTGATCTGACATGTTTACAGGCATCTCTGTGGTCCTGCGTGGTCCAAGACCTGGACGGGCCACGGTGTGGGGGGAGCCGGGGGACCCCAGCTTTGGGGCTGCCGCAGTAACTTGAGGAGAAGGGGATTGGACGGGGAGGGTCTGCGGAGAGATGGCGGGTGTGAGAAGGGGTCAGCTGTACGGTGGAGCTGCAGGCCTAGGGGACCCATGGGACCCGGGATGGGAGAAAGTGACCCATAAGCTGGTGTCTGGCCTGAGCTTCCCAAAGGGTGAGCGGCCATTTGCTGCAGCAGAAGAGGCAGGGGGGAGCAGGTCTAGGACATGGCGAGGGACTCTGTCCGGCCATGGCACGGAGACGGCCATCAGCCACCCAAGCGGGCAGTCGAGGAGGCAGCTGGTGAGTGCGTCTTGAGTCTAGGTGTGTTTGACCGTCCTTAGTCCTTCCAGACATTGGATGGAGGTCAGTGTCTTCCAGAATGGACGCGGCGCAGTGCGCAGACCTGACCCCCGAAACCGCTCACGGAGGACGCCCAGGCCAGAACCGCGGAGGAAGCAGACTTCGGGGCATGTGTGGCTGGAGGGGCCCTGGGAGGAAAGAGGTGCCCCCCAGAACCCTCCTCGACGGATGGCCAACCCCGGGGTGCTCAGGTCTGCACAGAGCACTGAGCCACCTGCAGGACGCGCCGAGGCTTTTGGCATCCGGGGGAGGACGGACAGGTGGCCAGGCACTGGTTCTCTGCCTTGCTCCCAAGTGTCCCCGGGCCCCCACCCAAGACACCCCCCCCCCCCGTGGCTTATCTGTTTGCAGATTTAACTCTCCTCACCTCCCTCTCCCTGCCTCTGCCCGCCCCCAGCCCTATGCTCTCTGCATTCGCGAAGGACCTGACACCAGGCCGGGCCTTCCTGAGCTGAGGAAGCCCCAGTTGGCCCAGCAGAGGGGCTGCGGCGCTAATCAGATCCCTCAGGAGGGGACTGTGGCCGCCCCGCCCCTCTATCAGCCCACACCAGGCTGATGGCGCACACGTCTAACTCTCGACGCTCACTGCGGAGGCAGGAGGCGCTCGGGCCCACACCCTGAGTTCCTTGGTGACCCAGGCTGGGAGCCCTGGCTGAGCGAGCCGGGGGCTGGCTGCACGTTCGTCCAGAGCTGCGTTATTCTCACTAGCAAAACAGGAGTAGGGACAGAGCTAACCTCACAGGACTGCCGGAACAGACAGAGCGCCCAGAGCGAGCCCAGGACACGCAGCCCAGGCCTGGAAGTGAGTTAACCGGCAAAACCACTCGTATTTAAACGCCTGGGTGGCTCAGTTGTTAGGCAAATACCTTCGCTGGGGTCACAATCTCGGGCTCCTTTCTGCAGGGAGCCTGCCCCCCCCCCCAGCTTCTGTTCCCTCCCACTGTCTCTCTCCCAGTCAAATAAAAAATCTTTGTTACAAAATAAAAAACAAAACGTGCCCGTGCTGCAGACTCACACCCAGATGCCCAGAAACCGCACGGAATCCTGGTAGTTACCCTTGGGGAATGGGTTTCTGGTTCCCTGTTGTCTTTTAAAACTTCTCAGTGTTTTCCAAATGTCCTCCATTAAAGAAGAAAGACTCCTTTGATATTTAGAAAACAAAGTGAGGGAAACGTCGGAATGTGCGAAGTGTGAACCAGCTCCCCAGGTGAGCAGGGTCCCCCAGGGAGTGCGCAAATGGAGGTGGGGTGCCCAGTCTTCACTGCCTGCTGGGGGGCGGCCACCCCTCCAGACCTTCTGTGGGCCTCATGGACCACTGGGAGAGGACCTCGGGGGGCCTAGTGAATGGCTTCTGTGGCCTCACCCTGGGCTGGAAGTGCCCAGAGACTAGTCTGTCCCTGTTCACCATGTCATCCGTAGAAGCCCTGATCTCCAGAGGGCTTGAGGAGAGGGGTCAGGGCTGGGGGAGGGATGCGGGGGCGGGGCTGGGGGGTTTGTGTTTCCACTGCCCAGGTGGTCCGTAGCACTTAGGAGCCTGTGGGAATCTCAAGGCTGCAGGGGTGGCCTGGAGGCACCCAGCCCCCGGCCCCCACCTGTTCCAGAGCCTTCTGCAGACAGCCCCTGGGTGGGTGCTGGAGGTTTACCTTCCTCTCCCTCACCTTACACCTCTGGAACCACGTGACCACATGCCAAACCACATGACTGTGTCTCTAGTGGGTAGAGAGAGGCCCCCTGGACATGTCAGACTGCCCCATGGGGTTGGAAGGGGCAGTAGGCTGGACGGGTCTGGAGGTGAGGAAACCAGAACCCTGTTTGGGTCTGAGTGGTGATCTGGGGGTGTCTACTCATCCTGCCAGAGGGCAGGGCAAGGCAAGAGTGAGCTGGTGGGAGGATGTTTTCTGTGCAGACCCACAAGTTGGGGTTGGTGGTCCGTCTATGATCAGGGTGAGGGACCCAGCTTGAGGTTGGGGATGGAAGTACTTGGACCAGCTTCTGACCATTGTCCTATGAATGACCTTGGTTAACTGGCAGGGCTTTTGCCCTAGCCTCTGACTCCCAAGGGGTCTAGAACATTCTCTGGGAAGGCCAGTGGACACCTTGTTCTCCACGCTAATCCCCTCCTCCCGACCCCATACTCAAGATCACTGTTCTGGTGCCTCGCTCATTTTCCCAGGAGGACCCTTGTGGGAGGGAGGGAGCCACGCTGCCTCTGGCCCGGGAGGACCACCGTGGCCTGTCCTGACCCCAGACCCCAGATTAGGATGGGGGCGACTGAGAAGGGGGCGTTCGTGGGTCCCTTCCGATGTGCGGCCTGTTTCACTCAGAGGCGCAACTCTGTCCACGGGAGCGAACCTCGGACGGACCTGGAGCCGCAGGGCTGGGAGGGGAGCGGCGGACGGCTGGGAACGCATCCCAGTAGGCGCCAGTGTGCCCGGATCACGCCACGCCTGAAAGCAGCCCCGGCCAAGCTCCCGGCGCGAGCGGGAGGCCCGGGTGCCCGGCGTCGGGTTCGCCCGGCGGCGCTCGCGCATCCCCGCGGTCCTCGCACGCGCTCCCGCCGGCGCCGCCTCGCGGGGGCCGCTCGGGGCAGGCGGGGCCGCCGCGGGGAGGGGGCGCTGCGGGGCCCGGCCCCCCGGCCCCCCCCCCGGCCCCCCCCCCCCGCCGCCGGCTGCGCGGGTCCGTTCGGGGGTCGGTGGGCGGGCGGGGGGGGAGGGCGTGGGTCCGGCGCGGGGCGGGACGCTGTGGGGGGGACGGAGGGCGGCGCGGAGGGGCCGAGGACCCCCGCCCCCGCCCCGCGCCCCGGGACGCCCCGCGCCCCCTCCCCCCTCGGGCGCCTCCCCCGGCGCGTGCCGGCTCCCACCTGGCGGCCGCGCGCACCCCGGGGCGGCGGGTGCGCGCGCGGCCGGCGCGCTGTCCCTTTAAACGGCCCGCGGCGCCTCCCCGCGCCCCGCCCGCCGCGGTGCGGCCGGTGCTGGGCGAGGCCGGAGAAAGTCCATGTGAGCCGGAGCGCGGGGACGAGACTTCCTGCCGCCGCAGGCCGGACCGGGCCGGGCGCCCGCAGGTACGCGCAACTCGGCGCCTCCGGCCGCGCCCGCCGCCGCACTTCCCGCAAACTCCGCGGCCGCAGCCCCGCAGCCCCGCGGCCCCGCAGCCCCGCGGCCCAAGTTCGCGCGCGCCCGCCCGCCGGCCCGGGGAGGCGGCGGGGCCCGGCCTGCGGGGCCGCCGACCCGCCCGCGCCCGCCCCGAGCGGGGCCCCGGGCGCCTCCCGGCCGGCGGCCGCGGGGCCCCGCTCGGGACGCCCGGCCCCCGCCCTCCCGCGCCCTCCCGCGCCGCCCCGGCCCGGCCCTCCCGCGCGCCGAGGCCCGGGGCCAGGGTCCGAGAACGGCCGCGCGGCTGCGCCTCCGCCTCCGCCGGGCTGCGCCTCTCCCTCCCGGTCCCGGGGGTGGGGGGGCCTGGCTGGGGCGTCCCTGCCCCCCCCCCCGTCCCTCCCTCGTGCGGCCCGCGGCCCGGGGAGAACTGGGGGTCGGCTGCCCCGGGAGGGGCTCGCACCTGTCATCCGCGGCTCCGACCCTGCGGAGCTGAGGTCTTGGTGCTCAAGCCCCTTATCCGAGGACCTCAGAGGTGACCTCCGAGGCCGCTGCCCGCGCCCACGCCCGTGACCCAGGGGGACGACCCAGGTTCTTCCGAAGTCTGCGGCGTTGGGGGGGGTCATGAGGTCACAGGTCACCTCCCGGTCTCTCTTCCCCGCCTCTCAGAAGTTTGGTCTTGGGGCTGGTGATTGCCAACTCTCTCCGGCCGCCCTTTAATTAAACTGCGGGCTTGCAGGTGGTAGGTGCCCTGGGGCTGGCCCTACAGGCCGTCCCGCACCACCCTCCTCCTCCTCCCTCTCAGGTGGTGCATCCAACTCCGAGATGATGCTGGCCATGGGCAGTCGGGCTCCTCCTTTCTAGCGGTAGTTCTTGGGGCTCCCGGAGCACCCAGCTGTGTGTCCCCTTTTGGGCGTGTTCTAGCTGAGCCTATCCCCTGTGGGGGGAGCTGGGGGGACAGTGGGCCCTGGAGGCCGAGGTCCTGCCTGCCCCCAGTGTGCTGGCCCTGGAGGAAAGCTGCTGGTTCTCTGCGGCCTGCAAGCATTCTGCTGGGCCCCTCCCCAGGCAGAGGGGGCAGAGACCCAGGCCCACGGCACCCCCCTTCCTGCATCCTGCCCCACAGGCCACGGGCCCACCCTCCCAACTGGTCTGGTCTGGTCTGGTTCCCTCCGGGGGTCTTCTCTCTGCACCCCTGCCCCTTCCTCCTCCTCGTCTGGAGCCCCTGAGCACCGTCCCCTCCCCCTCCAGCGTGCCCAGAAGACGGCAGCAGGGGCTCTCTGCACTGACTCACTGAAGTCTCCTGAGGAAGCCGGAGACACGGCCTCTGTCACTGGCTCTGTTTCACAGGTGAGGAACCAGCTTGGCACGCAGCAGCCAGGCAGCAGGTCAGGCAGTGGGCGCTGCCTCCCACCTCCTGAAGAGCCACCTTGTGGCTTCTCCTGTGGCCCCCTGTGGCTCCTGTCCCTCCCAGGAGGTCCTTTGGCATTTCGGTAGGGTCATTCCATTGTTGGGTGGCACCTTGGTTGGAGCCGGAGCCAAGGAAACAGGAGGAGGAGGCCCACGGTGTGGGGCCCCTGCTGGCTCCGCGAGCCTGCTGGGAGGAGAGCTCGACACCAGGTGTCACTTGTCACCTCGCCCAGAGGTCTGAGCTCAGTAGCCACACCCAGGGCAGAGGCGGTGCTGACCAGAAGCCGGCTCGGTCCACCCCCTCCTGCAGCCCTGCAGAGGCGCCCCCGCTCCGATGCCCCCCTGCACGAGGCTGTCTCTGGGCTCTTTCCCTGGTTTCCAGCTCAATCCCGGGCGCGCGTGTCTCACTGGCCGGGGTGTCGGCACAGGCTGGTGGGCATCTGCAGCCAGGGTTCCTCGTGAAGCTTGGCCTCAGGGTCCCACCTGCCTGCCTTGCGTCCTTGGCTAAGGTGGGCCTCGTACCCACCAGGGGACAGGAGATGAAAATTGTGGCATTGACCCTTTCTAGAACTTTCCCAAGGCTCCACCCCACACCACTGCCTCTGAGGCCTGTGCTTCCTGGAATGCAGAGCTGGGGGCGGGTGGGGAGGGTCAGCCCCAGGCCTCCGGTTGCAGGCCCCGGCACTGGCCATCACCAAGGGAGAAGTCTCCATGTCCTGAGGCCTCGCTTTCAGGTGCCCCCAGCTGCCTGGCCTGCCCCTCCACCACCACCCCGCAGCGCAGGCCCTTTCCACCGGGGCGTCCCGTACCTAGGTCCTCCCTGCACTCTGTTGCCTGGAGGGGGGGCTATCGGGGGTGGGAGTGGCCCCCCAGGCTGGGGGCAGCTGTGGTCAGGGTCTGTTGAAGCGCAGCCCAGGGGGCCATGGGGAGAGGCGGGAGGCAGCGCCCACTGCCTGACCCTCTGCCTGGCTGCTGCGTGCCAAGCTGGCTCCTCACCTGTGAAACAGAGCCAGCGACAGAGGCCTTGTCTCCCGGCGGTGTCCTCGGGAGACTGAAGTGATAGTGCCAAGAGCCCCTGCTGCCCTTCTCTGGGCACCTTGGGGGGGGGGTTGGGCTCTGGAGGAGAGGATGGGGAGGGAGGGGGAGGGGTGGGGAGAGGGAAGACCTGGGGAGAGACCCACACTACCCCAGGCCACACCGGGCCCTTCACCCGGGAACGCTGCACGTTGACCTCCGTGCAGTGGGCATGCTGGGGAAGTTTGGCGGAGGCTGGGTTCCGGGGACGCCCTGAGCTGCCTTTCCGTTCAGGGTAGGGTCAGCCACTTGGTTTCTGCCTGAGGCTGGTCTTCCAGGCCTGGGCTTTTGGAAGGGAGCAGGGACCTGTGCTGTGCTGCTGCTGCTGGCGGGCGGGCGGGGGGGGGGGGGGGGGGGGGGCGGGGGTGTCCCAGTGCAGGGGCAGGCGCGGCTGGTCTGAGCTGCTGCTGGGAGCCGCGCCAGCTCTGGCCAACCGGCTTTGGGAGCTAGTGAGGTCCAGGTCTGGGCTGGGGTCTGCCTGGGGCTGGGGAGTGCCTCGGGGCGGTTGAGGGCTGGCTGGGTGGGGCCTCTTGCCTGCCCCAGCCTGCAGGGTGTCCCGGGCCCTCCCAGAGCCCCTCGTCCAGCACCCTGCTACAGCCCTGCCTGGCCTGCTCCCCGCCAGCCGCCCAGTCTTCCCCGAGATGAACAGTCGGGCTCTCGGGTGCTTCTGCGGCTCAGCTTGGGGCTACAGCCTGTTGTCCGTTTGGGTCTGCACCTCGATTCAGGGGTGTGTGGGCCCCACCCTGGGACCTGTGGGCGAGGAGGGCAGCAAGCACCGCTGTCCTTAGGGCAGGGCAGGGGTCCTGGCGATCGCGCCTTCTAGTGAACACTTGCTGTCACCAGGCCTGGCTCTCCGGCTCTTCTGCTGGCCAGGGCTCCTCTCCGTGTCTCCTGCGGCTGCTGCCTGCCGGGAGCTGGGCTTCCTCCGCCGTGACCTCTGGCCTTTGTGTTTGTGGGTTCAGGTTTTGGAAGTGGGCCTTGATGGGGCATTGGATGAGAGTCTGGCGGGCTGTGGGTGAACACAGAGGGGTCTGGACGTGGTCATAGACGTTTGGGACGTGAACTTTGGAGTGAGGCTCCCTGGTGGCCGCCGTGGTGGTAGCATCTTCAAAGCGGGGCAGTGTCCTTGAGGACAAGGGCAGCAGGAGCACATCCGAGTGGGAGAAGGCAGGGAGGAGGGTCTGACCATGACCTGGGGCTCCCCAGCCTCCTACCACGCCTGCCGGCTGGCCCTGCATCCAGGCAATGAGGCCGTGGGGCCCGACAGAGAGGCAGGGGCTCTCCCAGGTCACATCCCGCCCGGAGCTCTGTGACCTTGGATGCGGAGCGCACCCTCTCTCCACCCCACCCTGACCTGTGTGTTTCCCTGTCGTAGCTTCCTTGTTGGCTCGGCTAGAGGTGAGCGCAGCGGCCTCTCGCCTCTGCAGGTCTGCAGGTCCGGCCCAGCCTGGAGGCCCCGTCGGGGTGCCCCTCCCTGGAAGTGGGCCGGAGCCGGGGAGGGACACATGTCCCTTTAAGGGGAGGCTGCTTCTCCTTGGCTCTGGGGAGGACGCAGGCATACTTTCCTCCGAGGCCTTGTTCTCCTTCCCAGGGGGAGGAGAGGCTGGCCCCGGGTCTCTGAAGGAATCTGCCCCCTCCCCCTCGGCCCGGGGCCCTGGCATCCAGGAGGGCACATGGCCATGGATGGGCCCCGCCCAGCGCCTGCCTGTGTGCCGGGGAAGCAGGCAGGTCGGGGGCGGGACCGCAGGGGCCTGAAAGTGCCCATATATAGTCACTGGGTTTGAGCAGAGTGCCGTTGAGAGCCATGTCCCAGGCCCGGCCCCCTGCCCGACTCCCAGGTCCCCCGGAGGGAAGCCTTGCCTGGGGGTGGGGTGGGCTGGGGGGTGTTGCTGAGAGGAGGTGGATTTGGGGTGACGCCATCCTGCAGAGCTGCGGTGCTCTGTGAGTGTTTGTTGATTGCAAATAAAAATTTCTGGAGCCCGCCCTAGTCGGGACCAGGTGCATCTCTAAGAACTGTCTTGGGAGCAGGAGCGAGCGCTCTGTGGCCGCCACACCCAGGAGAGCTGCCCGGGCTCCTCGCCTGAGGGTGTTGGGGGTGGGATGCCCCAGCCTCGGCCCCACAAAACCCTTGTGTTATGGGGATGCCCCGGACGCCCGCTCCCCACCCCCTCAGCACCAGGGCCATGCACTCTGATGGCTGCGTGCTGTCCTGGTCTGCCGGACGCTGATGGGACTGAGGGGTGGCCCCGTGCCTGTGGCTCGGGAGCAAGAGGACGTTGCCCTGGGTGTTTGTGGCCTGCAGGCCTTCCTGGGGCTCTGCGGCCTGGCTTCCAGCTTCTGCCCCTGCTGTCTCCTTTCTTTGCCCCGTCCCAGTCCCTGTGCCAGGAAGGGAGAAGTACCCGCATTCCTGACTTTTGTGCCGTTAAAATATCACAGTGTTAACATAGTTCTGCTCATTTAATTTAGTTTCCATTGCGGTGCCGAGCGCCTCTGAAATTGAGCATCCTGCTACTTTTGTCCTGTCAGCAGTTTTTTCTTCCCTTTTTTTGGGTATAAAACCATTAGAGAGGCAAGATTAAAAAGATACATTACAATTAAAATGTTAATGAAATCTGCATCATACAACTTTTGGAGCCCTTTAGGCATTAATCTTGCCTCTGTCCTGTCCATTAACTTCGGCTAAGCTTGTTCCACACTGACCCCTGCTGAGAGATTTGTGCTATAATTGGATTTTTTTTTAATAAAAAGGAAAAAAAAAGGCTTTTAAGAAAATAAAGGTTGAGTGGCGGCTCTGGCTCCTAAGCCAAGGGCGGGGGGAGCAGGGGAGTACGCCGCCTCCCCCGAGGGCTTCCCCTCTGAGCAAGGTGGGGACCCCTGCCCCCCCAGCTCCAGTGCCCCCGCGGCTGCCCCAGGGTCCCTCGGACCATCCATTTTGTGGGGGGGTGGGTCCCTGGGACAGGACGTCCTCCCTGGGGTGTTGGACGAGCTTCTGTTGGGGTGTGGGTGTGCACCAGTCAAGGCTAAGCTCACCTGCCTGGGGAGAGGGTGCAGAGCCCAGGTGCTGGGTGCGGGGGGGGGGGGGGGGACGGGGGCATTGCCAGCCGGGCCCTTGGTGGGACGAGGAAGGGCCGCGGGCACCAAAGCCTGGGGTTTTCTCAGGATTGTGCCTCCCCGGAAGGCTGGCCTCCTGGGCACGGGGGTCTCCAGCAGGAGGCTAGGGCTGGGGCCTGTGGGAAAGGGGAGCCCCTCTGGCCTCCTGTCAGGGCAGTTGGGATCCCTGGTGAGTGTGGGTGGTAGGTGCCCCCGCGGAGTTCTCTGTGCGGACTCGCCCTGGCCGGGGGCGGCGCCGCAGCTGGGTAGGGTGCCCCAGCCTGGGTGAGGCTGGGGTCCGGGGTGGCCAGTGGCTGGTGGCGTCTGGGGCCAGCGGGTGGGGAGGGCTTTCCCGGACCCCAGCGCCGCAGTCACAGCCGTCACCGGGAAGCTGGTCAGGTGGTTGGCAGTGGGCTGCTACAGACAGATTTCATGTCTGTGTGTTTTTGCAACACCTTTCTATAAAGGGAAACATAATTTAAAATATGATTACTTAGTGTTGTAACAGCCGCCTCAGCGCTCCACGCTATGCCGAGATCATTATCAGAGGCTGATATTAACTTGCAAAGAATATTATGCAAATTGCCTGCTGGCTCCTCCGGGAAGCCTGCTCCCGGGATGGGCGTGGGGCACCGGCCAGTGCCTCCAGGGGGACACCGAGGGACACCAGGCGCAGGGGCAGCCCAGACCTGGTGGAGGCTTCAAGGGGTGTCGTGATGTTTGCTGAGCGCGCATCGCCTCTGTGCTGGGACCTGGCCTTCCCAGGGGTCCCTGGGATCCACGCAGACAGCCCCATGGTGTGGTTCACTGTGACCGGGTCTGGGAGGAGCTGGACCTGGGGGTTCACGAGCCCCAAGCACTTGTCATTCCCTGAGGGAGGGACTGAGGTCACAGGACACCCCCCCCCCCCTGCTGAGGCTGACTTAGCCCCCTGGCCCAGCCCCGGGGGCCTGCAGTTTAATGGCTTCAAGATTTCCTTCCAAGTCCCTTCTCCCTGTGTCTGGAAGAAGTCGGACAGAGCAAGTTTGGGGTTAAAAACACCCCTGACAAAAAAAAAAACCAAAAAAAAAAAAAAACACCCCTGACCTCATGGGGCAGACAGTGTCCACCTGGAACTGGAAACCTGGTGGCGCCCCACAACCTCAGGTCCCCCGTGCTTCCCGTGAGCG
This sequence comes from Meles meles, assembly GCF_922984935.1. Lineage (NCBI taxonomy): Eukaryota > Metazoa > Chordata > Mammalia > Carnivora > Mustelidae > Meles > Meles meles. The sequence goes on from NC_060076.1 coordinate 1,525,403, forward strand.
TGGTCACAAGTGGGCAGGTCAGGAAGGCAGGGACCCCCCACAGTGTGGACGGGAGACTTGCTCTCCCCGGGGTGATACGGCCAGGAAGAGGCCTGGATTGGAAGCCGCTGGGGCTGGACGGGACCGTGACTGTGCCCAGGATCCTGCCAGGGCTGTCCCTGGGCTGCGCCCCACCAGTAGCCACTTTCTGCGGAGTCTGGGCGTGTCATCTTGGGGTTTCTGAACTCCGTTCCTCACGGTGCTGCTGTGGGACCCTGGGTAAACACGGTGGCCTCCCCAGGCCTCGGTTCCCCACCTGTAAAATGGGGGAAGAGCTTTGAAGAGATGCAGAATGGGGCACATCCCCCTTCTGGCTGCCGGGATGGCGATGGTCGGGGCAAATTGAGGCTCTGGCTGGCGGGCCGGGCCGTCCCCGGCCCGCTCTTGCCCCCACTGACTGACCCGGCAGCTGCTTCTTTCTTTCCTGCAGAGATCCTCCCCCTCAGCCCTCCCATTTTGTGACTGCTGCTCTGAGGGGCTCCCTTGGGTCCTGTGGGCTCCAGGAGGGGAGTGATGTGTGCGTGTGGGGGAAGTCAGGCGGGCAGGGAGGAGGGCAGGAGCCGTGTGGGCACCTGGTGGGTGTGGCCTTGGCCACAGCTGACCCTACCCCTGGTGGCTTACAGCGACACAATTTGTTCTCGCCACCATTCTGGAGGCCGGAGCCCAGAGTCAAGGAGTGGGCCCGGCTGGCTCCTTCTGGGGGCTCAGGGCCGAATCTTGGCCTCTCCCCGCTCCTGCTGCTGCCGGCGGGCCTCGGCCTCCCTTGGCTCGTAGCCCCATCCCTGCTGTCTCTGCCTCGATGGTCACACGGCTGTCCTCCCTCTGTGTGTCTGTGTTCAAATGTCCCTCTTCTGACGAGGACACCGGTCACGGGGGCCGGGCCCGCCCTAAGTCCACGACAGCCTCGTCTCCGTCCTTAACTGATCACGTCCGCGGAGACCTGTCTCCAGGGAAGGTCCCGTCTGAGGCCCCGGGTGGACGTGAGCCTGGCGGATGCTGTCAGTCCAGTGTGTTCGGGGTGGGGGGTGGTCACAGGAATCCTCCCGTGCCTGGCGGCGAGGAGGGGGGCTTGCTGAGACAGGCCGTTTGGTTCTGCCCCGTGCTTGCCTGGGAGAGTGGGCTTCCAGACACACGGACGGTGGCCACTGCTCCGACAAGTAGCGGATGGCGGAGCGGAAGGGCCAGTATCATTTGGGATGTCTAGAAAGACCTTTGTTTTCGGGCCCGAAGCCGGGGTCGAGGGCAGGAAATGGGGCCGTGGGCGGGGGAAGAGTTTCCTGAGACAGCGTCTGGTTATATAAGTTTCGGGACGGGAGGCAGAATTTGTGTTAATTGTTGTAACCTAGTTTAGTTGGCCAGTCCCTGTCACGTGAAGGGTCCAGGAAAGGTGTGTCGGTCACAGAGGAGTCCTCAGGGCTGGGCCTGGCTGTGTGCCGGCTCCCAAATGCAGCGCAGCCCTCTGGCCTGTCCTCCATCCCCCAGAAGAAAAGTGAGCTCCTGAGGTGAGGGCCAGGTGATCCAGGAGAGGAGGCGGGTCCCCAGAGCGGGCTGGGGCCGCGGGGGGTGGGAGCAAGAGCGGGTGCTGTCCTTGGGGTCCACACCAGGCCGGACCTCGCGGGGCCCCCCACTCCTGGGCCCCCCCACTCCTGGGCCCAGGACTACAGGAAGTCGGCGGCTGGCTCTGGAGAGATGAGATGCGGGCCTGGGGCCTTCCTTGGTGGAGGAGCAGGGTCCCCAGTCTCTGCCCCTGCCCTGGGGGCCTCTCCGAGCCACGCAGACCCACCTGGGCCAGGCTGGGCTGCAGAGTGAGGGCCCCAGGTCGTGGGGGGCTGCCCTGTGGTTTTGCTTTCGGTCTCTTGTCAGATTCTTTTTTTTTTTTTTAAAGATTTTATTTATTTATTTGACAGGCAGAGATCACAAGTAGGCAGAGAGGCAGGTAGAGAGAGGAGGAAGCAGGCTCCCTGCTGAGCAGAGAGCCCGATGTGGGGCTCGATCCCAGGACGCTGGGATCATGACCTGAGCCGAAGGCAAAGGCTTAACCCACTGAGCCACCCAGGCGCCCCTCTTGTCAGATTCTTAATAACTCAGGAAAACGACTTCTGGGATGAGGTGAGAGTAAGTTGCCCTGAGTGGTCACCACGTGCCGGGTGCGCGGCCCCTGGCAGAGTCTGAGCGCGCCCCCCCGGGTCACCCCTCGCAGCTGGGGCAGTGCTGTGGGCCCGCGGTCCAAGCAAGGGCCAGGGCTGCCTTCAACGTTGTAATTCAGAAAAATTCTAGTTGCTTATGTATAAATTTTGTCATTTTAACCAGTTTTAAGAGCAGTCCAGGGGCATCAGGCCACTCACACTGTTGTGCGCCGTCCCTCTGTCCGTCCCCTCCGTTGGTCCCCCACCATGGTCCTCTGCCCAGACTGAACCGTGTCCCGGTACACATGGGCCCCTTTCCCAGCCCCGCCCCCCAGCTCTCCCCCCCCCCCCCCAATCCGCAGCCCCAGTGCCGGCTCTCCGCCTCTTGCGTCTTTTTCTTCCCGGAGCGCTGCGGGAAACACAACGTCGCGTCTGCTATCTTGACTGTTTTTGAAGTTTTGTGGTTCAGTGACGCCAAGTGACCGGCCACCGTCCACCTCCAGGACTTGTCCTCGGGCAAGTAGGAAACGGGTCCCCATGAGACAGCAGCTCGCGTCCCCGTGTCTGTGGGTCCCACGGTCCCGGAGCCTCACGGGGGCCGATCCTGCGGCGTTTGTCCCTCTGCGTCCAGCTGCTCTCGCGGAGCGTAGTGTCCTCCTTCACGGAGCACCGCGTGGGCTCCCACCTTCTAGGGCTGAGCCACGTTCCACGCCGTGCACGGACCACGTCTGCTTGCCCATTGCTCTGTCGATGGACACTTGGCTCATTTCCACGTCTGGGCTCACTGAAGAACGACGCTGTGAGCATGGGTGTGCTGTGACGTGTCTGAGCCTTCCTGTGTCTCTTAGGCTCCCTCAGTCTGGAACCTTCCATGCTCTTTCTTGGCTCTGGAATCCAGGCTGGTTTTGCGGAATGCCTCCCAGCCTGGGTTTGTCTGAGGCTAACGTGCGGTAGCCGGTGGGCAGTACATCTCGGGTGGGGAGGCCGTGGTGCGTGACTGTCCTGTCCGCCGGAGGTGGCCTCATGTCGCCGGTGGACACTCTGTCTGCTACGTGTGTTTCCACGGGTGGAGGGCAGTGGGTGCCCTCCACCCGTGGGCTCACGCCGCACCCCTCCCATCCTCCGGCCGCGCTCCTCTGTGTGTCCCAGCTCCTTCTCAGGAACCCCTCGAGCCGGTGAGACCTCCTTTTGACTGGACTGATCACATGTGCAGAGCCCGTGGCTTCGGTAAGATCACATCGTGAGCTGGCGGTGTGGGGGCGAGGGCCTGTTCCCGGTCCCGCCATGCCACCATCTCGCTCTCTCCTGCCTCTAGTCTCGGAGCAGCAGAGCTGGCCCTGACCCCCTGAGCAGGGGGATGTCCCTCTGTCCCTGGTCTGGGCTTGTGCCTCTGACCTTCCTCCTAGGCTCCCTTCTGCTGGGCGTCGGGGAGGGTCGTCTCCATCTCTGGAGCTGAGGGGGACTGCAGGGTTTCCAGCCTGGGATCGGGCCAGCATGTGGAGTCCTGCTCTCGAGTGAGGCCGCCGAGTCTGGGGACCGTCGTGTCTGCCCAGCTCAGACGGCGGAGGAGGTCCTGTGGCCAGAAGACAGGGCCATTCCTCCTGCTCCAAGATTTGATGGGATCGAGGCAGTCAGCAGAAAGTCCTAGTCCTAAAGGGGACCAGACACGAAGGTGAAGTTAGCAAAATGAAGTTAGCCACTCTTGGAAGACATGTTTCTCTTTGGGAAGAAGGAAGGACGCCAGCATCCAGGGCTCGAGGATGGCCAGAAGGACTGCTCGGCTGCCAGCCAGCCCCACGGGGAGTGTTAAGCCAGGTGCACAGGACAGGCGGCCGGGGGTCTGCATGGCCCACCGGCCGCCGAGGGGCGCTGCGCACCGTGGACCTGTCCCTAGGGCTCCAGGAGGCCCACATCTTCCTTCCGAGGGCCCTAGGGGCCATGGTGCTCTCAGGGAGGTGCTGCCCGGGGCAGGCTGGTGCCTCTCCCTGACTGTGGGTGCTGTGCTCTGGGCGTTATAGGCAAGGGCGCCCCAGGCTGGGGTGCGCATGGGTCAGCCTCCCCCGGAGTCAGGCTGCTGTCCCCAGTGAGGCATTGGGAGGAGACGGGAGCCCTGGTGTCCAAGAGGTCCAGCCACCAGCTTAGGGCTGCAGGCCGAGGCTTGGGATGGCCCTCCTGGCTGCTCGCCTTGTCTCGGACACCTGTGGCCGTTTTAAGAGGGCCCCCCTCCCCCAACAGAGGGGCTGGGCAGTCACGGCTTTACTTTTGAGTCGGCCCAGAGCTGCTGGCTGGGGGTCTCAGGAGCGCGTCTGATGCTCCCCTCATTTTGTGGAAGGGACAGAGCTGAGCAGGGGTGGTGATGACCGTCCGCACTGATGGTTTTCTTGGGGTCCCAGGGTGCTGCTCCGCGGGGGCTGGGGTGGTTGCCAGCTGCCCACCCAGCCCTGCCCCCATCCCGGACCTGCCTGGTTACATGGGCTGGTCCTCCAGCCAGGCAGGCAGGATGAACGGGGGGCTGCTGCCGGGGTCAGGACGGCCCCACCGGGGACCCTTAGGAAGGGGTGGGTGTCCTGGTCTGGGTGGGGTGGCACGGCGGTGGCTGAAGCCACGGACACAAGGTGGGGCCGCCCCTCTGCTGGCCGGCGGGTATTCCTGGTTTCCGTTAGTCCTCCCTGTTTCTTAACTGCACTTTCGTAACGGTTTTAACTGAATGGAGCCACGGGGCGGGCTCGTTCGAGCCCCAGCAGCTGTGATTACATTACAGTCGCTGATTTCCAAGAAACCCCACGAGGGAATTCGTTCGAGCCCGCCGAGGAGGCGGGCACCCTGCACATCTGAGCTGCCAGGCCTGTCCTCTGGACTGCCACCGAGCAGGGACACCGCAGGGACAGAGGCCCCCGCCAGCTCCTGGTGGCGACCATGTCGGCAGGTTCTCGGCTACCACACAGGCTGACCCCCGTCTAGCCTCCGCTCGGAGCCCCTGCTGGGGGCTGGCCTGGAGCTCCGGCCACCTCTCTCCCTCTGCGTTTCCAGTGGCTTAGGGGCCTGGAGGTTCCCCAGGTGGGCGTCTGGGTCCTGAGTTTGGTTCGGTATCCGCCCTTGGGGACTCTTTCCCAGGTTCCTTATCCTGGAATAGATGAACACGCGTGGCCACGTCATGTCGTTTCCCCCGAGACTGTTGGAGATCCTTGACCTTGGGCTATGGTGTTCTAGGTCAGCCCCTTCTGCTCGTTGGAGCAGCCACCCATGGGGTTAGCCGTCCCTGGGAGGGGCTGTCCAAGGCCGTCCCCATGCACACTGGCTCTTGCTCACGCCGCTGGGCCTGGGCTAGGGGCTGCTCATGGTGGAGGGGAGACCAGTGGGTTTTCCTGGTGCCAGCCCAGGGCCCAGAAACACTGTCCCTACGGCGATCAACAACACAGCCATGCGGTTACTGACTTGTTCTAGAATGTATAAAGTCAGCTTTCACTCATGCTGGAAACGGGGTCTGTTCACCTGTCACTGACGTCCCGGCCAGTCTGGGAGGCCGTGGTGCCCGCCTGCCGCATGGGGTGGGTGCTTTACTGAGTCCTACGGCGGCCCAGCTCGGGTCTGGCTGGCTGTACTCTCCCCGAGTTCCTTCTGTCTGGGAGACCAGAGGGCCCCGCCTGTGTCTGGAGAGGAGACCCCCCACCTGGTCTGCTCTCTGCCCCCCCCAGAGTCCTTTGGTAAATGAAATGAAATGAAAGCCCCACACAGTTTCCTTTGTCGGCTGCATTCGCACAGCCCGGGTGGGGGTGGCCTGTACGTTTCCGTAGGGTCGATGACGGTTTAAGAACCCAGTGCGGTGGGCTGACTCGGGGAGCGCTGGCCACGCAGCTTTCCCTGGACGGAGCCCCACAGGGCGGCGGAGGGCGGGCGGGCCCCATGGCCGCGAGTGGGACTCTGCTGTGCATGGACCCAGCCTCCGCCTTTGTCCCAGAGGCCATGCTGCTTCCCCCCTTTCTTGCTTGAGGGGCAGCGGAGGCAGGAGGGGCAGGCCAGGTGTCCCTTGTCCAAGCTGTACCTTGACGTCACGGGCTGGGAGCCAGGGAGCCGGGCCCACCCGAGGGTGTCCTGGGCAGCCTGGGGTCTGCGGTCTCTGCCCCACCGCAGCCGAGCCGCTGTGAGGCGTCCCCCTGTGAGAAGCCAGACGGCCACACTGGTGGCTGGTTCCATGGGGAGCTGGCTGGCTGGCCTGGCCCCGCATCCCCACAGGCTCCTTGTGGCCCTTGGCCCTCACTGTGGCTCCTTGTGGTTCCTCGTGGTTGGTCTCGTCCAGGAGGAATGCCCAGACGTTCGAGTGGGTGGTTTTCAGGTTCTCTGCCCTAAACTGAGCGTGCACTTTGTTTTAAGAAGCCACGATTGAAGTCAAATTAACATATTTACCTTCAGTGCTCCCAGGGGAACCATCAGGGACCGGGGAGGTGCGGCAGCGGCGGGCACAGTGACGGTGGCTGGCGGCGGCGGCGGTGGCGGCGGGGACGGGTGCGGGTCCTATGCTGGCCCCTGGACTCCCCACCGCGTCGTGACGTCTCTTGCGTACCTGCCCCCGGAGGAGGTGGCGACCGACTGCGCCCTGGCCCCCCATGCCTGGGCCCTTGTCCCACTTGGTCTGTGGCACTGGGCTGGGTCCCTCTGTCCCATATAGCCTCGGTGGCTTGTGGCCCAGGAGCACTTAGTCCTGGAGTCCTTTCTGGACCAGGAGGCCTGATGTCTGCTCTCAAGATGCAGGTCCTGTTCCTGGGCCACCGAGCCCGTCCCTTCCCAGCTCAGACCCACGGTTTCCCGGTCTGTAAGAGCGGGATGGGGTGTCGCTCTGGAGCTTGGGTAGAAAAGCCAGCAGGACCTGGACATTGCGGCCACAGGCAGTAAGACCGGGATCCTCGAGCCCCATATGTCAGCTTTCCCCGGGGGACATGGAGTTCTGGGGTCTTGGGAGTTTGGCTGAGGGGGTGGCCATCCTGGGGAGCCCCCCGCAGCTGCAGTGCAGGGTGGGGGTCTGGGGACACAGCCTCTGAGCCCCCAACAGTAATTTTGGAAAACGCGTGCATTGACTGCTGAGATAACTTGCAGAAATGTTCTTCGCAGAAGCGGGAATGCAGTGACATCACGTACCGATTTCCTGCCCTGAAAGGCTCGGTGTGGGGCGTGGAGTGCGCCGCGCTGTCCCCCACCCTGCGGCGCTCACCTGCTCTGTTCGGTACGGACGACGCACAGAAACCGCCACGGATCCCGAGTGCGGACTTGGATCCGTTCCTCCGCAGCTGACACAGCTGGGTGTGCGGGTGTGCGGGGGGAGGGGAGAGTCCGGGTTGGAGCACCCTCCCGGACCCTTGTCCCTGCAACCCGCCTGCCAGCCCGCCGAGCTCCCGGCACCTGGATGGGTTTGCTGGTGTTGAGTCTCCGGTGAGGGCGTGGGGTGCGGCTCCCTTCGCTCTGCGCCCCGGCCGTCACCACGTCCCCGTGGGCACCTGTTGTCCTGGGCGTGCTTGTTGGACAAGTGTCCCTTGGGGACTCCCCCCGCCCCGTCTTCAGCAGCTGATTTGTTGTGGGCTCTGGGGTTGGTCCTGCTTGGGGGTGCTGGCAGGCAGCCTCTCCTGGGGCATGGGGGGTGCAGGTAGGTGCCCCCCCCCAGGCCTTGCTCCGTCTCCCCGGTGACTAACCCTACCCTGCCTTCTGTTTGGTGCCTTCGGATGTCCCACCCCCGGTGTCTGGTCTTGGCTCCCCCCTTCCTGCTGACCGGCTTGTGGAGTTCTTGAGACGTTCTGATCGCGAGTCCTTGGCTTTACAGGTCCGACACGTGTCTCTTCCTCCTCGTCGGTCCTGTCTCCACGCCAGTCTTTCGAATTCACGATTTCTCTGCAAGGCGGTTCACCAGCCTCTTCCTTAATGGCTGGAGCTGTGTGTCCTGCTTGGGGCCTTTTTGCCAAAACCCACGTTTTTCTTCTGTGCCTGACGTTTGACTCTCGCACCTTTCACACAGAGGTTTGACGGATTATTGAAAAATTTTAATGGTGAAATAGACATGACATAAAATTTATCATTTTAAGCATTTCTAAGTGCACAGTCCGGGGGCGTCAGCCCGTTCACACCGTTGGGCACCGTCCCTCCGTCCATCCCCAGAACGTGGCCGTCTGCTCACGCTGGACTCTGTCCTGTTAGACGTTGACCCCCGCCCCCGCCCGGTGTCTGTGGGTCCGACTCCTCCAGGGCCTCCTGGGAGTCGATCCTTCGGGATCTGTCTCTCTGTGCCGGGCGGACCTCGCTGGGGACCCCGTCCTCCTCGTTCATCCGCGGTGTGGCCGGTGTCCGGATTTCCTTCCTTTTTAAGCCTGAATTATGTTCCGTGGTGTGGACGGGAAAGCTGGTTCAAAGAGCATTTGAGGAACTGAGTATTTATAGTCACTGAAGGAAGAAAGCTGGGGTCCGGCTGTTCGGTTAGTTACGAAATTGCTTAATGTCCCCAAGGACAAGAAAGCCAGAGCCTTCAGGGTTCCCTTTGCTCCTGGACAGAAATCATCATTTGTGTCTCTTTCAGGCACAAGTCTAAGAACCGACACCACATGGTCTGGGGCGTAACAGACGTCAGACAGCAGGTCAGGCGGGGATCTGAAACGATCTCTGCATGAGGCCGTCCTGGGTGGGCCTGTGACCCTTCCCCCTGCTGCACGGGAACGGCACACAGTTAACCCTCCGCTGCCTTTCCCAGCTTCGGAAAGTTCTTAGCGGGATCCTCTTGTGCTCCTGAAAGATCTCCAAATACAGTTCTATTTATTTGTTTTTTAAACTTAAAAAAAAGATGTATTTTATTTATTTGACAGAGATCACAAGTAGGCAGAGAGGCAGGCAGAGAGAGAGGGGGAAGAGAGGGGGAAGCAGGCTCCCTGTGGAGCAGAGAGCCCGATGCGGGGCTCGATCCCAAGACCCTGGGACCATGACCTGAGCCGAAGGCAGAGGCTGTAATCTATCGAGTCACCCAGGCGCCTCCAAATACAGTTTCAAAAGGCGTGGTTGGCTGCGTTCCGTCGGATCCATTGCACGGGGCGGCAGGGGCCCCGGTGGGTGCAGCTGGCAGCCGCAAGGCCCAGGTGCCGGGCACCTGCGAGCCCCAGCAGCCTCGATGACGGCAGGGGACCCTTGTGCTCTCCTCGCTCACCCCTGCAGAGCCCGGGAGCCTGTTGGTGTTCCGGAGACCCGCCTGGGCCTCGAGGTCAGCCTGTGCAGTCGCCTGGTCCAGCTCGTCAGGTGCGAGGGGGGCGGGCTCTGCAGGGCACCGCACGTGGCTCGGGAAAGGGCGAGCGGCCCCGGAAACGAGGAGCAGCCCAGGAAGGGCATTGGCTTCTGAGTTTGAGACTGGGGAGAAGGCACTCGCGCAGGGCACCGCGTTCCCATGGGACTGTCCCCACACATGGACAGAAGAGGGGCTCGGGGCTGCTCTCCGCAGGGAGGGAGGGCTTTCGGGCCCAGGATTTCAGGACCAACTCTCAGGTTCCGCGTCACCCTCCCCGTGGTCGGTGTAGGCCTTGGTCTGCGGCCCATGTCCCCGTGGACGGAGAGGCAGCTGGACGCCAGGTCCCCTTCTTAGAGGCGGCCAACGTGGCACACCTCTTCCTGGGTCACCCGCTCCCGGCCAGCGACTTCCGCGGAGTAGAAGCCCCCGCCGATGAGCACGCAGGCCCGTTCCTCTCCCTGGGACCCTGCAGCGCCAGCGGGACGGATGGGAAGGCCTGCACGTGGCTGGGGTGTGACGGCAGTGAGGCAGTGCCCCGGCCGGAGCTCCTGGAGGGCCACGCGGGAGGACTGTGCCCAGGAGCGCGCTGGCTGCAGGGCAGGCGGGGAGGTGGTTTGGAGGCTCGGGCGCAGCGAAGTTTCCTTACAAAGGCGCTCGTCATTTCTAAGATCACTTAGGATTATTCGATCCACGACACCCAGCCAGAGCCAGGCGCTGTCCCGCTCCGTAGAGCGTGGGTCTCCCCTGACGACACGGATTTTGTCTCCTCTGAATCAGGGCCTTAAGTGACGCAGCTGGACCTCCCCCCACGTGACACCCAGACCCTCTTCTGTTGTTCCCATGAGCCTCTGTCTGCCATGTGTGGTTTGGGGCCCATGGGTGCTCCCGCTGCGTCCGAGCCTTTATTCATTCATTTATTTATTTTTTAAAGTGTGCATAAATATTTTCTAAAGATTGTATTTATTTGTCAGAGAGAGAGAGAAAGAGGGAGCGCACAAGCGGGCAGAGAGGCAGGCGGTGGGGGGGGGAGTAGGCTCCCGCTGAGCAGAGAGCCTGATGTGGGCCTCAATCCCAGGACCCTGAGATCATCACCCTCTCTGAAGGCAGAGGCTTAATGACTGAGCCACTGGGGCTGCCTGAGAGAGAAGAACTTTAAGTTTAAAAAAAAAAACAGTCAAGATCTCGCCACGGTGGGGTGGGGGGGGGGGAGGACACGCCTGGGTGGCTCAGTGGGTTGAGCCTCTGCTTGCAGCTCGGGTCATGATCTCAGGGTCCTGGGATCGAGCCCCGCATCGGGCTCTCTGCTCAGTGAGGAGCCTGCCCCGCCCCCCACCTGCCTCTCTGCCTGCTTGTGATCTCTCTCTGTCAAATAAATAAATAAAATCTTGGGGGGAAAAAAAGTGTCAACATGGTCCATGCAGAACGGCCAGAGCTGCTCGGAGATTGGGGCTCCGCCGTGGGGGCTGCGGGTGAGGCGCAGCGGCATCCTGCCGGGGGCGGACGCCGTCGTTGGTGCAGCCCTGCGGCCGGGCTCACGGAAGTGCGATGCTGGGCAGCCCACGACTCCCAGCACCTTAGAAAAAATTCTGTTCTGTGATAATCCACCAGGACAGAGCAAACTTGCCAAACTTTTAGTATTCCGTGCCTTCTTTTCAGTGGCTGCTGACGGGCATCACGAAGCAAGGGAAAGAAAGGTCACCTCCCGCCGACCTCCTCCCGTGCCCCGTTTATCCGTTTGAAGCATTTTGTCCTCTGTCCCTTTCACACTCTGGAACAAGCAGACGTCTGACGTAGGATGACACGCCTCTTCTCCCCCGACAACAGAAGCCCCCGCTCAGTGTCCTTGCATCCGCATCTGGGCCCATGGTGTCCCGTGCTCTGACGCTTTCAGACTCAGTGACTTCCTTCTCTCTGGCAAAGGGACTGCGGTGAGCCGTGGACCTGCCCGTCGTGCACCGTGTCCCAGCACTGGTCCCAGCACCGGGAGCCCCTCCAGCGTGCGAGCGTGCGTGTGCAGGCAGACACACACACACACACACACACACACACACACAGAGACACACACACACACACACACACACACACACACACACACACACACACCCCGTCCCAGTGCCTTTCCCACCTCATCAGAGTGGCCAGGAACGAGCCCATCGCACCTGCGGTGAGTGAGGTCAGCCGAAACACCTGCTTCCTGGTCGCTGTCTCGGTCGTGCGGAGCTGGCTGGACACGGCTGGATGGTATGGACGAGTGGTGCTCCGAGGTGTGGAAGGGAGCAATGACTCTGGAATCCTATTTTATGCTGACACCCCAAAAACCAACACAGTTGCTTTTTTTTTTTTTCTTTTAAACTTTGTGTTTTGAGATGTTCCTAGATTGACGTGCCGTTGGGAATGGTCAGAACAGAGAAACAAGGATGTTGTGTAACCCTGTATGGGAATGTTATCTGATCACAAAAAGGAGTGGGTGAATTTTACGGTATATGGATCGGATCTGGCTGACCATCCCCAGGAGTCGCACGGGATCCCTCCAGCCCCGGTCCTGTTAGCCTCTGGCGGCGACCACCGCGGTCTCTCCGGTCAGCCATCCGTCTTCCATCCTCACCGGCATTTGGTGGTTTGGTCGTGTGTCTCGTGGCGGCATTCATGTGCGTTTCCGGTTGGCTGTGAAACCTTCCGCGCGCTTGTCTGAGGTCTGTGTGTCCCGTGCTCTGAAATGTCTCCGTGTCTTCAGCCGATGTTTAGGCGGACTGTGTTTTCCTGTCGAGATGTGTAGCCTGTGTACTAACCCTTGGTGGCGTATGAGCCCGTGCTGGGTCTTTTCATCTTCCTAACGGTCTTTGGCTGAGCAAAAGTTTAAAATTTTGATAAAGCCAAGTTTACGAGTTTTTGCTGTGTCTAGCCCTAGATTCTGGAGTTCCTCCCCTGTCCCTTTTTCTCGTTTTCGGTCACATGCAGATCTCAGTCCATTTTGGATTAGTTTCGTACATGGTGTGAAGTCAGGGTTCATCTGGTCTGCCTCTGGGTGTGCACTTGGCCCCGCACCATTTGCTAAAAAGGCTAGCTGTCCCTCACTGACTTCGCTTTTGCATCTTTGTCAAGGGTTCGTTGGGCTTCTTCCTGGGTCGTCTTCAGGGTTCTCCTGTTCCCTGATCTCTCTCTGTCTCGCACTGTCTCTGTCTATCTCGCACTGTCTTCGTTAGTGTAGCTGTCTGGTAAGCCCTGAAATCAGGCGGCCTGGTTCCTCCCACTGAATTCTTCTTAGAAATTGTCTTAGGGGGGTGCCTGAGTGGCTCAGTGGGTTAAGCCTCTGCCTTTGGCTCAGGTCATGATCCCAGGGTCCTGGGATTGAGCTCCGCATCGGGCTCTCTGCTCAGCGGGAAGCCTGCTTCCTCCTCTCTCTCTCTCTGCCTGCCTCTCCAACTACTTGAGATCTCTGTCTGTCAAATAAATAAAAAAAAACAAAAAGAAAGAAATTGTCTTAGGTCTCTTGGGGGCTCTTGGGGGGCTCAGTTGGTTAAGTGTGTGACTTCAGCTCAGGGCATGATCACGGGGTCCTAGGATCGAGTCCTGCATCAGGCTCCCTGCTCAGTCGGGAGCCTGCTTCTCCCTCTCTCTCTGTCCCTACACCTCCCCCTTGCATCCCTGTACCTCTCCCTGCTTGTACTCGCTCTCTCTCATATAAATAAGTAAAATCTTTAAAAAATTTAGTTCCTTTGCCTTTTCAGATAACGTTTTGGGTTAATCTTGTCTATTTCTATGAAAAAATGTGCTGGAGGCTTGGTGGGATGTCGTTAAACCTGTATTATCAATCTGGGGAGAACTCTTTGGGGGAGAATCTTTCCATCCATGAATATGGTATAGCTCTCTGTTTACTCAGATGTAGGTTTCTTCCATCGGCGTTTTGAGGTTTTCGGCATATGAGTCCTGTACATCTTTTGTTTTTATTTACATGTCGTGTTTTTTAAAAACTCTACTCCCTACATGGGGCTGGAACTTAGAACCCCGAGATCAAGTGTCGTATGTTCTACCGATGGAGCCAGCCAGGCACCCGTTACATGTAGATTTTTTGGAATGATCATAGGTTAGTATTGTATTTTTAATTTTTGGAAATTAATAGTATATAGAAATATAATTGTTTATGTTTTATCTTGTAACCCTGATAAAGCCACTTACTAGTTCTAGGAGTTTTTTTGGTGGATTCCCTGGGATTTTCTATGTAGACAATCCAGCCATCAGCAAATAGGGACAGCTTTATTTCTTCCTCTCCAATCTGTGTATATTTTCTTGCTGTATTGTGCTGTGTTAAGAGTAGTGAGGGCAGATATCCTTGCCATGTTCTCCATCTTAAGGAGAAAGCACCAACTGTAGGATTTTTGTAGATTCTCTTCTGTTAAGTTGAGGAAGTTCTCTGAGAGTTTTTATCACGGGTGGATGTTGAATATTGTCAAATACTTCTTCTGCATTGAATGTTATGTTCATGTGATAGTGGGTTACATTGACTGATTCTAGAATATTGAATCAGCCTTGCATCCATCCCTGGAATAAATCCCACTTGATCATGGTATATAACTTTTTAAATATATTACTGAATTCTGTTTGTTCATATTTTGTTAAGGATTTTGCATCTATATCATGAGGAACATTGGTTTGCAGTTTTCTGTCTTTGTGCCATCTTTGTCTGGTCTTGGTATCAGGGTAATACTCATTTCATAAATGAATTGGGAAGTGTTCCTTCCTTCCTTTTCTATTTTCTGAAAAGATTGTGTACCAGTAGCGTTAATTTATCTTTTGATGTTTGGTGGAATTCCCCAGGGAAACTGTCTGGCCTTAGAGATTTCTTTTTTTGACAATTTTTAAAATTACAGATTCATTTTTCTTAATAGTTAGAAGGCTATTCAAATGTTGTGTTCCATGTTAGGTGAATTGTGGTAGGTTTTTATCCTCTTAGGAACTGGTTATTTAATTTATGGTGTTGGGTTTATGTGTGTGAAATTGTCATTATTCTTTTTACGTTTGTGGGGTCTGTAGTGATATCCCATTTCATTCCTGATACCGGTAATTAATCTGTCTTCTCTCTCTCTTTTTCTTTGTCGGTCATGTGGGAGGGTTGTCAATTTCATTGACCTTTTAAAAGAACCAACTCCTTGTTTCATTGATTTTTTTTTTTTATTTTCAATTTCGTTGATTTCTCTCTTATTATTTCCTCGGAGTTTATTTTGCTTATTATTCTAGGTTCTTGAGGAGAGAGCTTAGATTATTGATTGGAAATTTTCCCTTTTTTCTTTTTTTTTTTTTTTTTTTAAAGATTTTATTTATTTATTTGACAGACAGAGATCACAAGTAGGCCGAGAGGCAGACAGAGAGAAAGGAGGAAGCAGGCTCCCTGCTGAGCAGAGAGCCCGATGTGGGGCTCGACCCCAGGACCCTGGGATCATGACCCGAGTGAAAGGCAGAGGCTTTAACCCACTGAGCCACCCAGGCGCCCAAAATTTTCCCTTTTTTCTACTGCAAGCACGAGTGCGATACGTTTTCCTTTCAGCTCTGGATTGGTGTTCCACACATTCTGACAGGTTGTATCTCCTCTTCACTTGACCTCTTGAGACTTCCTCCGACACGTGGGTGACTTTGAGGTACAGGTGTTGCTTCTTCCAGATGTCTGGAGATTTCCTTGTTAACGTTTCTGCTGATGCATTTCTTTTTCTTTTTCTTTATTTATTTTTAAAATATTTTATTTACTTATTTTACTGACAGAGATCACAAGTAGACAAAGAAGGAGGCGGGGGGTGAGGGAAGCAGGCTCCCCGCCGAGCAGAGAGCCCGACGTGGGGCTCGATCCCAGGACCCTGAGATCATGACCTGAGCTCAAGGCAGAGGCTTAACCCACTGAGCCACTCAGGTGCCCCGCCGATGCATTTCTAATTTGGTTTTATTGTGGGAGAACACACGGTGTGATTTTGGTTCTTTTAAATTTCTTGAGATTTGTTTCTTGGCCCAGGATATTGCTCGTCATGGTGTAGGTTCCACAGACACTTGAAAAGAGTGTGTATTGTGCTGTTGTTGGGTGGGCGGCTCTGTGACGTGCTCATCCTGTTAGTTGACTTTGGTTCTCTGTGCCTTTGCTGATCTGCTATCTAGGACTGTCTGTTGTTGAGAGAGGGTTGTTGAAGTCCCCAGAAATAATCATGTATTTGTGTTTCTTTTTTAGCTGTTCTGTTGTCTGTACACATTAAGGATCTTTGTGCCTTCTGGGTGGATTAACCCTTTGATCCTTGTGAATTGTCTTTCTTTGTCTCTGATGATTTTCTTTGCTGAAATCTACTTTATTTGATATAGCAACCCGTTTTCTTTTGACTATTTTTGCATGGTTTATCTTTTCCAGTCTTTTTCTTTTCAAATGGCCTGTATCATGTTTGAAAGTGAGTTTCTTGTAGACAGCATATAACTGGATCTTGTTTTTCCATTATTCTGCCAATCTCTGTCTTTTAATTGGTATAATTATGCCATTTTTATTTGATAGAATTACTAATATGCCAGGGCTTAAGTCCACCATTTGACTTTTTGACACGTTTGTTTTGTCCTTTTGTTTGTTTCTCTGTGCCCCCTAGACATTAAAATTCCGTTTTGATGTATCTGTGATGTTTTTCTTTTCAGAAGATAGCTTTATTAAGATATAATTCACATACCATACACTTAACCATAAGGTACACAATCCAGTGTTTACTCAGAGTTATGTGACCATCATCACAGTCAATTTTAGAACATTTTCATCAATGCAGAAAGAAACCCTACACCTTTTAGCTGTCACTCCTATTCCCTCTTTTCCTCCCTGATCTTTTGCCACTTCTGGCTCTAGGCAACCACTGATTTGTTTGTTTGTTTTAATTTTATTTTTTTAAAAGATTTTATTTATTTATTTGACAGAGATCACAAGCAGGCAGAGAGGCAGGCAGAGAGAGGAGGAATCAGGCTCCCTGCTGAGCAGAGAGCCCGATGTGGGGCTCGATCCTCAGACTTGAGATCATGACCTGAGTCGAAGGCAGAGGCTTTAACCCACTGAGCCACCCAGGCGCCATAGCCCTGTTTTGTTTTTTAAAGATTTTACTTACTTGGCAGTGTACCAGCAGGGGGAGTGGCAGAGGGAGAAGTAGGCTCCCGGCCAAGCAGAGAGCCTGATGAGGGACTCGATCCCAGGACCCTGGGATCATGACCCGAACTGAAGGCAGAGGCTTAACTGACAGGCATCCCCACTGACCTGTTTTATGTCTATAAGTTGCCTGTTCAAGACATTCATATAGATGGAACCATATAATAACGTAGTCCTTCATGGCTTTTTGTACTTAGCGTGATGTTTTGGGGGTTCATGTTCACGCAGCACGTATCACTACTTCATTCCTCTTTGTGGACGAATAATACTCCATCGGGTGGCGGTGCCACATCGAGAGTTTATCCACGCATTGGTTGGTGGACCTTTGGGCTGTTTCCACCTTCCGGCGATTGCGAGTGACGCTGCTATTCATATACCGGTTTTTGCACGGACTTTTGTTGTAATTTCTCTCGGTCATACCTAGGAGTGGGGCTGGGTACAGCATACGGCAGCTCCATGCTTCACCTTCTGAGGAGCTTCCAGATTGTTCTCCAGATTTGGCTGCACCCATTTCCGTTCCCGTCACATCCTCACCAACACCGTTCATCTGTCTTTCTGACGATAGCCATTCAGCTGGTGTGAAGGGTGCCCTCGTTACAGTTTTGATTTGCGTTTCCCTGATGGTTCGTGATGTGGAGCATCTTTTCACATGCGTGTTGGACATTCGTGTGTCTTCTTTGGGAAATGTTACCGATGCTTGGCCCATTTTTAAATTGGGTTGTCCTTTTATTATTGAGTTGTTGGGGTTCTTCCTATAGTCTAGATACAGATTTCTTATCAGAAGTACGATTCCAGATATCCCCTCCCATTCTTTGTCTTTTCAGTTTCTCGATGGCGTCCTTGGATGCACAAAAGTTTTTAAACTTAATGAAGTCGAGTTTATCTGGTTTTCTTGTGTTGTTGTGCTTCTGGGCTCTTATCTCAGAATCCGTTGCCTGACCCAGGGTTACAGAGATTTACCCTGCATGTTCTCTCAAGAGTCCTATAGTTTTAGCTCTTACATTCTGATCTTTGATTTGTTCTAAGTTAATGTTTGTATGGTGTGAGGTGAGGACCCAACTTCATTTTTTTTTTTTTTTAAGATTTTTTATTTGACAGAGAAAGAGAAAGCACAAGCAGGGGGAGCAGCAGGGAGAGGGAGAGGGAGAAGCAGGCTCCCCACTGAGCAGGGAGCCCAACACGGGGCTCGATCCCAGGACCCCGGGACCATGACCCCAGCTGAAGGTGGACGCCCAACTGACTGAGCCACCCGGCGCCCCTCCGACTTCATTCTCTTGCATGTGGATGTCCAGTTTTCCCAGGACCATATTTTGAAAAGACTATTCTTTTCTTATTGAATGGTCTTGGCCCCCTTGTTGTCGGATTCTGGACTCTCCCTTTCACTCCACTGATCTGTGGGTACGTCCTCATGTCGGTACCACACTGTTTGGATTACGGTAGCTTCATAGTAAGCCTTGAAATTGGGAGGTGTGAGTGCTCCAACTTTGTTCTTTTTGAATAATCTTTTGGCTGTTCTGGGTTTCTTTTATTTCCATATGAATTTTAAGATGGGTTTGTTAATTTCTGTGACGAGATCCGCCGGGATTTTGGTGAGGATCACACTGAATCTGTGGGTCGTTTTGGGGGGCACTGCCACCTTAACAGACGTTAGCTCTTCCAGTCCCTGGGGTGTCTTCTCGCTTCTTTAGAGCTTCAGTTTCTTTTGACAGGATTCTGCAGTTTTTAAAGTGTAAGTTTTTACACTACTGTTAAATTTATCCCCAAGTATTTTATGTTTTTTGATCTTATAAGTGGGATTATTTACTAAATTCGTGTTCAGATTGTTCCTAGTGTGTAGACATTGTTTTTGAGTTTTTTGTACTGATCTGTCTTGTAACCTTGCTGGATTTGTTTATCAGCCCTAGTAGTTTTTGGTTGCTTCCTTAGAATTTTCTGTTTCAAGATCATGTCCTCTACAAATAGAGATAGTTTTACTTTTTTCTTTCAAACGGTTTTTATTTCATTTCGTGCCCAGCGGCCTCTGCTAGACCCTGCCCTCCAGCGTTGACCTCCTTGTGCTCCGCCACACCCTCGCCGAAGCAGCCATTCTTCTAATGAGTGTGGTATCGGTTGTGGGTTTTCCCGTATGCGCTGTCTTCAGGCTGACGGCATCTCCCCGATTCCCACTTCGCCGAGTGTCTTTCTGTTGCTCATGAGCCCCGTGTCTGTGGATGACAGGTGTTCGAATGACCTGACAGACTTCAGAGCCCCACTCCAGGACCCCATCTTCCCGGAACTGGAAGTCTAACACAGTGTTGATTCCAGTTTTTGCATCCGTTTGAATCATTTAGTAGAGTTGACAATAAGTTTTCTATTTCTTTGTGGTCTCGAGCATAGTGTTAGAGTAATGCCACCTTCTCTGGTTGGTCAACAAGGAGTTTGGAAATAAGGGGAAATAAGGACTTTGGGAAATTCAGATTAGCCACTTTCCTCGTGAGAAAACACATCCAGATCTTGAACAAAATGCGTGCTGGATTTTTAAGTCAAAGAAAAGACATCAGCGCCCCCACCCCACCCCCTCAAGGTATCAGACGGTCTGATTTGTTAAGGATTGTGGGGATTCGGAGTTTTATAGGGAAATAACTTTTCGAACTGGTTGATTCTCTGAAAAGGGTCCCCTCCCCCTTAAATGCTAGCTCATTTACATTTGAGGTTCCTTTTCTTTATGTTTGGCGAATTCTAAAGGTTTTAGATTTATAAAATTGTTTACTATCTACTAATGTGGGAGGAAGACACAACTCTTTCTTTAAGAGACTCTGTAAGTCATGAACACCCATCAGAGTTAGGAAAAATCCCAGCCTGGTGTGCGAAGGGGCTCATCTCGGGTCTAGACACAGAGAACCTGCAGTGTTAACCACGGGTCAGAAGTAAACAGAGAGCAGCTCACCTTTCCTTGTCTGACAAGAGAGAGCGGTTTCTCGCTGCCGTGGACCTGAGCTGTGGCCTTGAGTGATGAACAGACATGACGGGCAGCTCAGATGAGACCCCTCGTCCGCCCCGCACAGTCTCATCATGCTCAGACCAGGAAGCCAGACCTCAGGCACCTCTGCCTCCACCCGCTCACTGGCTCACAGCTCTGGGGGCGCCTCTGGACGGGCAGCCCGGACTAGCCTCAGTCCTGGTGACCGCTCCTCCCTGGTCCTTGCCCTGGAGAAAGGACGTGGCCCGAACCCCGAGTGACACAGGATTCAGGGGGGCAGACCCACGAGGCCAACAACCAGAGATGAAATGGTCTTGGAGGAAGAAAGGAACTGCAGAAGCAGAAAGATAGCTTGGGCTCCCTCTGGGAGATGGGGGGGCTCAGCGCTGTCCCCGCAGGCGAGGCCACTGGTGGCTGTGTTTTATAAGGTATGAATGAGAGTCGGGGGCCGGTACAGCACTGCGGAGGTGTGTTGCCCCTGGGGGAGGGGCGTGCAGGGCCGGAGGCTGCCTGGGAGGCAGGCACGGGGCGAGCAGGTGGTCTCCTTACCCCATAGGTTAGTGTCCTGCAGAGCAAAACCCCTCATCCTTGGGGCTGTCTTTTCCTGTAGGGAGAGAGCTTTGCGTCTTTCCTGGACAGAAACGAACGTGCTGGTGTGTAACTTGACGGAGCCTAGCGGGGCAGTGAGTCGGAGGGTGTCCTCCCAGATGGTGGTCATCTTGGAGCCGTCTTGGGGGAGGCCCTGCTTCCCCGTGATGGCGAGGGGACATCTGCTTCACCTCCAAGTGTTTGGTCATTCTCGGAACAGCGTACCAGCCATCGGGACCTGATGCTTATCTCCTGAGCCGCTCCCCTCCCCTGCTGGCCTGCCTGCTCGGAGCCTCGCGGCCCTTTCCGACCTGGTGGTCTCGGGTGTCTCCATGGGGCGACCCGCTGGCTCCAGGTGCCACACGGGTCTCGGGCGGGCAGAGGGCAGCGTGTCCCCACCATCCACCGTTCCCCATCCTGCCGCTCTAGGGTCCTTCCTCTGCGGTCTTGGAGCTTCCCTGGCCCTCCAGCTTCTTCCGTGGGGCTGAATTCCCAGCTGTCCCCTCAGTGGCCAGGGCCCCCCAGGGAGAAGGCCAGACCTGGGAAGCCTCGTGTCCTGCAGGACCAGGCCAAGCCTCGTCGTGGAGCGGGTGTCCACTGTGGGTTCGAGGGGCTGGAGGTGGCCTGTGGCCAGGCCGGTGCTGCTGGGACAGCAGGAGCCCTGACCCATCCGCTCTACCCTTGACAGGCAGGGAGTTGGTGGCCGCGGCCGCCCCAACCTCCATGGGATTCCAGGGCCGCCCCCCAGCCCCTGAGCGGGGCCGCCTCCGTGCTAGAACGTGGTACCGGCGGGCCTCGTCCCGACTCTGACATCCAGGATGAGTAGCGTGATCTGGGGAGCGGGTGTGTTGCACGCGCATGCGCACCTGTCCCCACCTCCTCTGCCCCCTTCCGCCTGTGCAGACCCCATCCACAGGCCCTCGGGCAGCGTTCGGGTCCAGGAGGGCTTCGGTATGCGGGGGAGGTCGCGGTGAAGGTGCCGGACCATAGCCGGGTTCCCACGGCTGGACGCCCAGATAGCCGCTGCCGGGCAGGGGGATGAGCCGGGCAGGGCCGGGGCCCCGGAGTCCGGAGGGTGGTGAGGCCAGGCCTCTGGGCCCTGAGGGTCTCCGGGGAGCGTGGTGCCCACCCAGCAGCGTCCTCCGTGGTCTCGCAGGCGTGTCCCGTTGCTGTTTGGTCCTGTGTGTCGACTTCCGTCCTCGAGGTGTGATGGGCCTGTGGGTAGGGGTGGGCCGGGCCTCAGCCTGGGGGCCCAGCGGGCATGGCTGACCCTCGGGGACAGCACAGAAGGCCTTTCACCCCCTTGGGTTGGCTGGCCAGCCCGTGCGGGGGTCCAGCCCCTCCCAGGGGTCCTGCCCTTCCCGGTGTGAGCACTGAGGCCTCCGTTCCCGGACACACCGGCCGGCTCGGCAGCCGTCTGTGCCGCCGCTTCTGTGAGGTCTGGGTGTCTGCAGCCCCAGCTGCCGGCTTGCCACGGGAGCCACGAGACACAGGGGGTGGGGACTGATGTGAGCCCGGATGGGAGGGGAGCGAGGTCCTGCCCACGGCCCTGGCGCTACGCAGCATTCCCCGGGCTGTAAAGTTTGGTATTTATGGTCTTTACTTTTCATATCAGTAATTACCTTTTATGGCCCCGGCTTTGAGCCGCGGCCCAAGCCTCTGATCGTGGGTGGAGCGCAGGCCCCCCCACCCCCCGCCCCCACGCAGCAAGACGCGTCCGCCTCGCACGAGGGCTCGGGGAGACCCGGGGTTTGTGGTTTCCAGCCTCACACTGCAGCACGATCCCAATTACGTGCGGCTTTTATCCGGCCCCCAGGATTCTTAGTGCATTATCCGTATTTCCTTTAATTTGTGGGATTTCTAGTAAATGGGCTTAAAAATAGGTCTGGGCGTGATGCCAGGCAGATGCGGGCAGCAGGCATCTCTGTGTCTTCTCTGAAGGCAGCGTGGGGCAACCCCTGTGTCACTTGGGCCCGTGCCTCCCACGGGTCCCCCGAGGTAGTCCTGCCACCGCACCCAGGAGGAGCCGGGCTGCGCCAGCCCCAGCATCCTGCTCCTGGACAGGGCTGGCTCTGGGCTGCGGCTGGGGGCCAGGACGGGGCCGGGCTGTGCAGCGAGCTGGTGCCTGGGCTGCTCAGGAGGCAGAGCCGGGGGCTTTTGGGGTGTGGGTGAGGGGTGGTGCCGGCCGGGCGGAGGTTTCTCTGTGTTCCCCGGCTGGCCGCTTTGCCCCGGGGCTGCGCACGTGCCCGCTGCAGCCCGGCCGCGGGGACCGGAGGTCTGCCCCTCAGTGCCGCCTACTGGGTCCTGGATGCCCCTTTGGTGTCCACCCATGAAGGTGGGCCCTGTGTTGGGCCTTGAACAGCTGGTGTGGCCTCTGTCCCCCTCCCTGGCCCAGACCCTCCTGTTCTCTAGGCCTCTGTGCCGCGTCTCCCCGCAGACGGAGGCTGGGCCCAGACGGCAGAGCCGAAGCCCACCCAGAGCGGGCGCCTCCTCGGGACTCGAAGACCCGCTGGGCCATCCCCGGCCCTTCAGTAGCTCAGCGCTGGGGCCGGGGTTCCATCCCCCAAGTGGGCGTCACCCCAGGGGTGGCACCTGTCTGGCTCTGTGCTCTGCCGGGCCAGCTGAGCAGGCAGGAGGGCCAGAGTGTCCAGGGGTTAAACACGGGGACAGGGTGATGGAGACAGCCCCGACCCACAGGGTACACCCTCATGGGCCTCGGGGGCCTCCGTGAGCCGGGCGGCCACGTCAGGTGGGTAGCTGGGGGTCCTCGGGCAGGGAAGAAGGCGCGTGGCTGGGAACCCCTTAGGGAGAAGCTGAGGCAGCCTGGCCGGCCCGGGGGGTGCCCCTGGGCTTCTGCAGGCCTCTCCCAACCCCACACTTGTCTCCCACTTTACAGCCAGCAAGGCTTAGGTTGGCCGGGGAGAGGCTGGGGACAGTGCTGCCCAGCCCTAGGTCAGGGGGGCCACCGTCACCAGTGGGCAGCTTGCCTGGAGCCCCCAGGTGGGGGCTGCTGCGTCGTGGCCCCCCGGCTCTGCGTATCACACCCCCCCGTGGCTGATTTAGTATTTCTGTGTCGGTCTGATTTACATTAGGTTTTTAAGCATAATTAGAAATGCGGGGAGCTTTGTGTCTTACCTCGACTATTTATGGCACGATATGCAGATGAGGAAGGGCTATGAATATTAACGGACGGGGGTGGGGGCCGGTGCTCCGCTGAGTCCCTGTGGGTGAGGGGTTGGTGACCGGCCCCAGGCGGCACCCGGCCTCCGCCCGCCGGGGACCCCCACCCAGCCCCCCAGCTGCTCTGGGACCCTCCTCACCTCCCCCCACGGGCCAGCGGCCGGGAGAGCGCCCCGTGGGCTGAGGATGGGGTCCAGCTCCGGGGGCCTGGCCAGCTCAGGCTGGGCAGCCCCCAAGTGTCCCCGGGGCCAGAGGTGCAAGGGGGGCCCCGTGTCAGCCAATAAGGGAGGAGGCGGCCCGTCCGCAGGCGCGTGGAGCTGCTTTTTAAGTTACTAAACTATGCCCGAGGGACACGCTCTTCCCGCTTATGTCACTGAAATTACAAACACGGCGAGGGAGATCGTGGGCTCCGTTCAAAACACGGCTTCCTTTTCCGGAAGCCTTCCGCAGCCGCCCTGGGGCCCGTGTGCGCCGGCCCGAGGGACCGTGCACGCCGTGCTCTTGGCCCCCAACCCCGCACCCACGCAGAAGTCAAAACACCGGAGAGGGCGAGGGCTGGTGGCGGGCGGTGGCTCGGCGGAAGGAGCCCAGTGGAGCCGGGCTCGCTGGGCCGCACCCGCCACTGGACCGCACCCGTGTCAGAGCCCGCGCCGTGGACGCCTGTCGAGAGGCAGGACCCGCGGTCTCGACCGAGGGGTGTCTTCCCAGCCTGAGCCCAGCCCCCTGGCCCTGCCAAGTGGCTCTGGTGGCCGTTGGTGGCCTGCCCGGCGCCCCGGGTCCTCGGGCGTGTGCTGTCTCTCTGAGCACCAGCCCCGTGTCTGTGGCTCTCTCCTTGGGGGGGCAAGGGGGAAGGATTGATAAGCACATGTTTGAATTTGCAGATTCTGGCTTGCTGCCCTTTTCTGTTGGGGAAAAAAAATGGTTCCAGGCAAACGTGTGTTAAAACTGGCTCTGAGGCTTGATGCTGTCCAGGCTGTGGTCTGAGACGGAGGCTGAGCTTTCCAGGGGCCTGTGTGCCCCTTGCCCTGGGGGCCAAGTTGCCCCTCTGTGGCGGAGCTGGTCTGCCCTCTCTCTCCACCACGGACGCCTGCCCCGGCTGGGTGCGGGTGCGGGAAGCTGGAGAGGGGCGGGTCCCGGCCGCCGGGCCTGTGCAGGGTCACAGTGGGTGCCGCGGTCCCCTCGTCTCCGCACCCACCCGGAGAGCAGGGGCTGGGACGCAGGTGCAGCTGGCTGAGCGCACAGTGGGTGTGTGGGGGGCCTGTGCGGGACTGGCTCCTGGCTGCGGAGACCCCACCCCGGGGGCCTGCTTCTGCTCGCCCCCGTCCGGGAGGGGTGACAACGGGCCCTTCCATTAGCGAGGCCGAGGCTGCGCAGCCTGGTTTTATGATGTACTAAAAGTTTAATGCAAACCTGAGGCCTAAGCTGGCTGGGGCCTCGCCCGGTCTGGGGGCACCCGGCCCGCCCCGAGCTGGGCAGCGGTGAGGAGAACCAGAGAGCTGGCCCGTCGACCCCAGAGGGGACTGCGTCCCCCCCTGCTCCCGCAGGCCTGAACCAAGCCCGCACTGTCAGCTGGAACGCTGAGGCCAGGGTTCCGCGGGCCCCCGGGCCTCCATCCAAAGTGAGCTGGCCTCCCCGCCGACCCCTCCTCACCCTCCTCGCTGCCCTGCCCTGCTTGTGCTCATCACTGTCTCCGAGGAGCACCTGCACTCGGAGGATGCGCCCTTGTGGCTGGCTGCTCCCAGAATGGGGGGGCGCCGCGGGGCAGGGAGGCAGGGATGGGTTCCACTTGTCCTGGTGTGCCTGCCTGCCTCCCTCCCCGCCGCCGTGCACGGGCCCCCGTTTGCGCAGGCCCGGGTCTCTTACGAGATGGGAAAAGTTAAACCCTGCGCGATGATTGTATTTAATGCCAATTACCTTGCCTCTCCTCTCCTCTCTGGTGGTGATCCTGAAAAAGATAGACGGTACATTCCTCTGCTGTGGGTGAGGGGGCTCCTTGGGATGGAGGGCAGGGCCGGGAGGGTGAGGGGTGGCGGGCCGGGGTCCTGTAGGGCTTTTGAGGACGTCTGGCCAGGACCTACCTGCAGACCTTGGGGCTGTGTCTCGGTGGGGGCCTGGGTAGGAGGCCCCTCCTCTTGGACTGTCCATCCTCCTCTGGTCCTCCGGACCCCAAAGGGAAGTCCTTGGCGTGCTCCTGGCACCTGTTAGAGCCCAGTGTGGCTGGTCTCTGCCTGGCCACACCCCAAGAATCCGTACCCTACCTGCATCCTCCCTAGGGCCTCGGGCCTGTCGGGGGGCCTGTTGGGCCTGTCGGGGGGCCTGTCTGGGAGCCTGTCTGCAGCTCTGGGGACCCGTGGCCCACCCGCTTCTCCGCACGCTCCTTCCCTCGTCCACCATCCACCGGCAGGCGGCGCTGCGCTTGGGGGGCTGGGAGGGGCTTTGGTTGACGACTGTGACCCCAGGTCCTAGATCCTGGCTCTCCCTGAGGGAGGGGTGTGTGAGAGGAGACCCCCCCCCATTACTCATGTTTCCTCATTCTGGGGGAGGTCTGCATGGGGTGGGGGCCCCTGGGGCTGGCTCAGCTGCAGGGCCTGGACTCTGGCTCTGGGATTTCCCAAAGTGGGTTCCATTCTGCAGGGCGTCATGAGGGGGGAGGGTTCAGTGGCACAGTGGTTTTAAAGATGGCCAGAACGATTGGAGAGATCTGGTGTTCCCGGCTCTTCAGAACCTTCCAGATGCCCGCGGGCGTAGTGACTCCTGCTGTTGGGGGTACCGAATGCGCGTTGCTTGGGAAGCAGGGAGATGGGGAAACTGAGGCATAGAAGGGGCAGGTGTTCTTGGTAGAGCTGGGCCCCGCCGCACAGGGAAGAGTGGGGGGGACCCCGCTGCCCTCAGCCCTCTCAGGTCCCGGGGCCCTCCTCTCTGGCCACCGTGCGCCGGTCGGCTGCGGCCTGTCCTGCTTTCAGGGTTCTGGGCACGTAAACCAAGCCTTTATTTTATTCTTTTCTCCTAAAGTTCAGCTTTGTTTGCATCCCAGCCAGGGCTTCTAAGAAAGAATCTAACACCAGCGGCCCGGGGCTCGTGGGGGGGTGCCGGGCTGTGGGGCAGCAGCTCCGGCCTGCAGGTGGCTTGAGGACACACAGGCAACACCTCCACGGGCCTCTCTCCCCAGAGACCAGAAGGCCTCATCACCTTCCCAGGGAACAATGGGCCGGCTCTGGCGCCTGCCGTCCTGGGCTCGGGGCTGGGGGCGGGGAGGGCGGTGGAGGGGGAGACACCCACCTCCACTGCCGCCTCCCCTCCAGGTCACAGCGGGTCTGCGTCCTCGCGGTGCCGTTTGCTAACACCCTCCGCCCTGTGGTGACCGTCCAGGGTAACCCTGGCCCCCACTTCCCAGACGAGCTTCCCAGGTGGGGCCCCATTTGCTTGAGGCCGCGGGACAAGGACACAGCATGGTCGGGCGGGGCTGGCACAGGGGCTTGTCGTCCTGCTGGGACCCGAGATTCCAGCCCTGCTGACCAGGCAGGACCTGCCGTGTGAAGGGACTGGCTCTGAGGGCCTCACGCTGTCCCTTGCTCTCAGTCGTGCACCTGGTCACTGTCCTGCCCGGCCCCAGGCAGTTGGGACCCTCTAGGAACTGGTGCCCGGTGCTGGCCTCTGTCCGCCCCTGCCAGCCTGGGGCCCCCCCCTCAGCACCAGAGCCCTGGTCTGGCCCAGGGGAGCCTCCCTGGCTTTCCGGGAGATTCCTGGCAGCGGGAGCTGCGGGTCTGTGAAGGGGCCACGCGGGGGGCTCCCTCCCGGGCGTGCCCAGCATTGGCTAAACAAACATCCACCAGGCACTGAGCAGGTCCCCTTGGCCTCGCTCAGCTCGAGAGCGGCACCTGACAGGCTTCTCTGAGGAGGTGACGAAGAGGCAGAGTCCTGAAGTAGGCAGGTCTGTGTCAGGGAGTACGGCTGTGTCCTGGGGCCCAGGGGCCTGAGTCCTGCCCCCAGGCCAAGGTTGGCCCCCCCTCCCCTCCCCTCCCCTCCCCTCCCCTCCCCAGCAGGGGTTCTACCCGGTTTTTGGCCTCTGGGTGTCCTGTTTCCCCAGGTCTGCTCTGCCTGTGGCCTAGTGGGCCTTCCTTTGTGGCTAGGTGGCATGTGGGGAGGGGGGCTGTGTCCCCACTCCCCACCTCATCTGGGGGCCGTTGGGCCTCTCCTGGGCCCCAGGAGAAGGAGCCTGTACCCAGTCTGGAGCCTGACAGGGCTTCTCGTTGGGGCTTCCCTGGGTCGGTCCTTCTGGGTCTGGATCAAGCGGGCTGGCAAGGCCGCCCCCCACAGCCCCCACCCTGGGGTTGTGCGGACTCGAGCATCCACGTGAATGCCCGCTCGGGGCTGTTGGTGCCCAGGGTACCGAGTGGCCGTCCCCCAGGACCAGGGCAGTGGGGACCAGGCTGTGAGGGGCGTGTGGCCTGAAGCCCGCCCGGCCGCCAGACTTCATCTAGGTAGAGGCAAGGGGGGGCTGGGGTTTGTACTCGCTCAGTCATGGGGCGGGGGTGTGGGGGGCTGAGGGCTGGGCCCCCATGTCCCCCGGCTGGCCCCCGGGTCCCCAGAGCAGTGAGTGGGGACCGTTGCTGCCATCGCACGGCTTGTCGCCCTCCCCCCAGGGTAGGCCTCCGTGCCGTGCCGTGGGAGGCCCAGAGCTGCCCGGGGGTGCTTCCCCACACCTGGATTTCTCCCTGTGCTGCCTTGTGAATGGGGAGGCACCAGATGGCCCTTTCTTTCTCCGGATGCCACTGGCCTGTGGGAGCGCTGCTGCCCACCACCCCCTGCCGGCCCCTCCCGGCCGCGCCCACCAGGGTGTTGGGCTGGCAGCCCCCCCCCCCCCCACACCGCAGCCACCGCCAGCGTCATCCCTGCCCCTCTGCCCAGGACCACGGTTGGCAAGAGGGGACACCGAGGCTGGTGGGTTACAGGTGGTGTGAGCCCAGAACGGGACCGGCGGAGGCAACGCGCTCGACGCAGCCTTCCCTCCGGAGCGAGGCCGGGGAGCGGGGGCTGGGGGGAGGCCACGGGCCCTGCGTGGCAGCCTGGCCTCCTTCCCACCATCCCGTCCCATCCCGTCCCCTCCCATCACTGATGGTGACTTTGCCCACCTGTGGGGGATGGGGGTGCGGGGTTAGGTCCTGCCCATCTGCAAGGTCTGTGCCCCCCCCAACTGCACTCACAAGTCTTGACGAGATCCACCTCAGGGCTTGGGGGGCAGGGTGACTCCTGGGTGAGTGGGATGGGGGCTGGTCTGCCCTGTTTGGGGCTGCTGCCCCGGGGACCCCAGGGAGAGGGGAGGTGGAGCAGGGCACTGTGGGTCGCTGCGGGGCGCTGGGCCTCCTCTCCTCCTTCTTCACCTCCTTTCTCATCTTCTCACCTTCTCACCACCTCCACTCCCGGGGTCCCTGCCCTCATCCAGTTCCTGCCCTGTTCCACCCGCCCCCTCGCCCCCCATGCCCTCTGGTCCCCCTTGTCCCCGTGCCCTCATCCCCTTGTCCGCCCCATCCCCTTCCGTCCTCCGTGTCCCTCGACCCCCGCCCTCCATACCCATCACCCCCTTTGTCCTCCCGCCCTTCCTCCTCCTGCCCCTACCCCCTCGTCCCCCCATCCTGACATCCCTCTACCCCCTTGTCCCTCTACCAACTTGTCCCATGCCCTGCCTCCATCCCCCACATCCCCTACCCTCTTGTACCCCGTCCCCCTCCTCCTGTCCCGCCCCCTTCTCCCACCCTCTTGGTCCCCCATCCCCCCTGTTCTCCTTCGTCCCCCTTGTCCCCCATCCCCTGCGCCCCTGTCCCCCATTCTCCCACCCCTCCACCCCCTTGTTCCTTACCCAACTTGTGCCCTGTCCCCCTGCCTCCATCCCCCTCATCCCCCTCCCTCTTGTCCCCTGTCCCCCTGTGCCCGGTCCCCTTGTTGTCCTGCCCCCCTCCCCCACTCTCATGCCCCCAGCCCTGGTCCGCCCCGCCCCCGCCCGCCCTGGCGGAGTTGGCGGCTCTGACGGGGCCCGCAGACTGTTTGGAATAGTTTAAATGCTTTGACACTCGGTCGTCCTGGATGGCAGCGCGGCGGCTGACTGGGTAATTCGCATGCAGAGCTGCACCATAAATCTGGGCGCTCAGTTACCGTGGCACCGCGGAGCCCTCCGCGTACAGTACAGTATTTCTGCCATCTTTGTTTGCATTGCGGTGAGTCATCAAAGTCTGTCTTGTACCAACACCCGGAGCGTGCATTCCTGTGGCACCAGCACTCCACTGTTTTGAAAGCCGGGGCTGGAGCTGGCATTTACTGGGCTCCCAAATCAAAGGCGGCATTCATTCCGGAGAGCCGCCCGAATGTCCGTCTGCATCCGGCCGCTGCATTTAGATGCTGTGCGCTGCCCCGGGAGCCGGGCTGGGTGCAGCTGAGCTGCGGCCGAGCCCAGCGCCCAGACTCCCTGCCCTGCTCCCTCCCTCCTCCTCCTCCTCCTCCTCCTCCTCCTCCTCCTCCTCCTCCTCTCCCGGCTCCGCGCGCCCTCCCCACCCCAAGGGCTCCCGCTCCGTTTGCTGCATTCCCGGAGCAGCTGGCGAGCCTGCCCCTGCCAGGCTGAGCGGGCAGTGCCGGGCCCCCTGCGGCTGCCGCCCAAGGTAGGTCTCCCCCGCGGGCCGGTGCCACGGCCTGCCGGCAACTTCTCTGTGGCGGGGGCGCTGCGGGCCCTCCCCCAGCAGCCGCCCATCTGCCCAACTCCTGTCGCCGGGGTCTGGCGCTCCGCCCTCCCCTTGCCCCGGGCGCCTCCGCGGCCGCCTGCACTTTCCTCCCACGGGACAGAGCGGCCCTTTGTGCGGGCGCCGCTGTACGGAGTTGGGCCGGCGCCTCCTCCCCCGGCCGGCCGTCCCCAGCCCCCCCCACCCGTGAATCCGGCATCAGATCAATCAACCTCCCGGAGGTTGCCCCGTCCCCAGCCCCTGGGGCACCCGGCGAGCCCTTGCCGGCCCCTCCCCCGTCTCCCCCTGACCCCTTTAGTCACCTGGGCTGGGGCTGACCAGCCGGGATTGGCCGGTGTGGGGAGCCGGGGGACTGGGAGGGCGGGCAGGTGGGGCTGCGCCAGGCTCCCCAGTGGTGGTCCAGCTGTGGTGCGTCCCCGCGGTGCAGTGGCCTGGGGAGATGGTCCGGGGGAGGGGCGGCGGTGGCGCGCCTGACTTCCAGCTTCGGCTCACTTCCCTGGGCGCCCCACCCTGGCCCTCCTCGCAGGGGGACGTGGGCTCCCCCCTTGGGACCTCTGTGCGGCACCTCCAGGGGAAGAGGAGGAAAACAAATGAGAAACCAAAATACCCCCTTGCAGGACCCGCTTGGTTTGGGTTCCGGCCCCCCCAGGGGAAGGGCTGTGTGGGGCCCTTTGCTGCTAACTTTTTCCCGGGGAGAAGAGCTTGCAGACGGGACCCGCCGCCCTCACCCCTCCTAGCCTCCGTGGCTGGCTGTGCCCTGATCCGTGTTCTGTCCTCCCTGTCCTCTCTGTTCCCCCGGAGTGCAGGCCTCCTCTGCTGTCTGCTGTTCCTGACTTCTAAGACGGGGCGTTCCTGCCCGAGGGCTCTAGCGCTGTCCTGGGGGTGGGCTCTGGGAGCTGCACAAGGTGTCGGGGGCACCCCCCCGCTGGAATGTGGCTGTGCAGCTCTGAGTCCCGTGGGGTGCTGGCCCAGCCAGGGTCCCGCTTGTGAGGAGCTCTTCCCCAGGACCTCCCCTGGGCCCTCTGTCTGCTGGGGAGGGCCCTGCTGCAGGGCCTGGGGTGGGCAAGGAGGAGGGACGGGGGGGGTGGGGTGGGAGGGGTGGGAGGGGAGTTGTCGCGGGCCTGTTGGGGTGAGCCCTGGCTGTCCAGCAGCCTGACCAGGTGTCCCTGCGCCCTGTCTCCCTGCAGATGTGCCCCCCTCGGGCGCTCCCGCGCTGAGTGTGAGGCGAGCCCCCCCCCGCCGGCCCACCATGTCGCAGGTGCTGCACATCGAGATCCCCAACTTCGGGAACACCGTGCTCGGCTGCCTCAACGAGCAGCGCCTGCTGGGCCTCTACTGTGATGTGTCCATCGTGGTCAAAGGCCAGGCTTTCAAGGCCCACCGGGCCGTCCTGGCCGCCAGCAGCCTCTACTTCCGGGACCTGTTCAGCGGCAACAGCAAGAGCGCCTTCGAGCTGCCGGGCACCGTGCCGCCCGCCTGCTTCCAGCAGATCCTGTCCTTCTGCTACACGGGCAGGCTGACCATGGCGGCCAGCGAGCAGCTCGTGGTCATGTACACGGCCGGGTTCCTGCAGATCCAGCACATCGTGGAGCGCGGCACGGACCTCATGTTCAAGGTGAGCTCGCCCCACTGTGACTCACAGACCGCCATGATCGAGGACGCCAGCTCGGAGCCCCAGAGCCCCTGCACCCAGCTGCAGCCGGCCGCCCCCGCAGCCCCCCCCTACGTCGTGTCCCCCTCCGTGCCCATCCCGCTGCTGACCCGCGTGAAGCACGAAGCCACGGAGCTGCCGCCGGCCGCCGGCCCGGGCCTGGCCCCCAAGCGCCCGCTGGAGACGGGGCCCCGGGATGGCACGACGGTGGCGGCGGGCGCCACGGTGGCGGGCGCAGCCCCGCTCAAGCTGCCCCGGGTGTCCTACTACGGGGTGCCCAGCCTGGCCACCCTCATCCCCAGCATCCAGCAGGTGCCCTACTCCCAGGGAGAGCGGACCAGCCCGGGGGCCAGCAGCCTGCCCACCACGGACAGCCCCACCTCTTACCACAACGAGGAGGACGAGGAGGACGACGAGGCCTACGACACGATCGCGGAGGAGCAGTTTGGCCAGATGTACATCAAGGCCGCCGGCAGCTACGCAGGTACCACGCGGTGGGGGCCCGGTCTGTGCCCCACCCGCCGCCGCCCGTCAGTGGGGGCGGGTGCTCCTCTGGGCCCCGCGCGGGCACCGAGGTGGGGCTGACCTCTGGTCATGAGCGCTCGGGGTGGCCGCCGTGCCAGGGGAGGGCAGGGGACAGTCCCCAGCCGAGGCTGAGGACCGGACGCCTGACGTTGGGTGAAACCTCCCCCCGGAAGTCACAGCCTGGGGCTCATGAGAGGACAGGGAGGACCTCAGTGGCCCAGGGACCTGCCCGAGGGCTCATGGGGTATCGTGCGACTGACCTGCTCAAGGCCTTAGTGACCCAGTGGGGCCCCATCTGCCTGACCTTTGACCTCAGCCCTTCCCTGGGACTCAGGGAGGCCAGAGACTCCCCTGTATCTGGCTTCTGTGCTGCTGCCTCTCGGGGTCCAGCCCCAAGGGACAGGCTGGAAAGAGCTTGTTGAACTGAGTATTTGGGGGGTCGCCCACTGGGGGCCTGTGTTCCGGGGGTGCCTGACTGGATGTGGCATAACATACTACGTCCCGGTTCCTGGAGACTGTTTGGGGTCCGCTGGGCAGAGGGTCCGGGAGTTGGGGCCCCGGATCGGGTGTCCACCTGCCTTCCGTGTTCCCCGAAAACTGGCTGTGTGCCTGGGCCCGCTGCCTGCTCATTTGCATGCAGGGCCCGTGCCCGGTGGATCGGCTCTGGACACGTGGTGCTGGCGGGAAGTGACGTCCCAGAGCTGGGGCCTGAGGGACAGTGTGTTGACTTCCCTCCCCTCTGGTGCCCTGCGTCCTGGTGCCCTGATGGGGTGGGTGCTGCCCCCTGTCCCCATCTACTCCACATCCAGCCTGGAACTGGCCAATCCGACCTGCTGGGAACCTTGGGACGGCCTCTCCCCGAGAGCAGCCGAGGACGGACGGGGGGGAGGGGGTCTGGCCAAGTCGGCGCCCTCTGTGGGGAGCAGGGAGGCTCTGCCGGGGGCACCCGCCTGCCCTCCTCAGGGCTGTGGGTGGAGGGTTTTTCCATTGGGCTCATGACGTCGTTTGAATGCGCGTGGTGGTAGTTAAGTAGCTTCCACAGGACAGGACTGCAAGGACCGCGTTGATCTGGGCGTGGTTCTTCCTTGGAGTTGCAGAGGGAGGGGCTTGGTGTCCTGGTACCAGGATGCCGGCTCTGGGCTCGGGCCTTAGGGGGCCTCTGGGAACCTGTCCCATGTGTAGTTCCCTCTGCCCACGCTGACAGCCACTCTGGGGGCCGGGGAAGGGCCGCGTGGAGCCCCAGCCTCAGCCGGAGGGAGCCGGAATCTGCCAAGGGTCCAGGGGCAGGGACTGTCCACTGGTGGCCACCGTGAGACACCATGGAGCCAGGAGAGGACCCCAGTCTCCAGACGTCTCCCTCCAGTGTGTGGCCACGGGCCTTGGCCGGAGTGGGGTGCTGAGGGAGAGGGTGAGGTTTTGGGATTGCGGAAATGAGTCTGGGACCTTCCTCTCAGCTGGACTGTAGCGGCCTGCCTCTGTGCTTGGGTTTTCCAAGGAACCAGGGAATGGTGCCATGGGAAGGGCAGGCCGGGGGTTGGAGGCCGAGCTGCCCTGGACTGCTCCTCTGCCTTGACCGTGACCCGGCTTTCCCACCAGCATCCCCCCGAAACCTCCCCCGAAGACAAGATGCTGGGGTACAGGCCTGGCCCAGGGCCGTGGGCCTGCGGGGGTCACTCATCCAAGGAGCCCCTTGTCGCCTCCTCCCTGGGGGTGTTGGAGGCAGGATGGGAAACGGGAGAGGACAGGAGGCCTCGGCGGGCAGAGCCTGGGGCCGGCCTAGGGTGCTACAGTCTGGGTTTTCTCCTCGGTGAGACCATAAGTGGGGCAGTGGGGGGAGTTCTTGGTTAAAATCTAGGTTATTGGCAGTGACGTCGCTGGCATCGCCGGGCGCCGGGTGAGCTGGGAAGAGGGCGGTGGGGCGGGGGCCGTGGGGGTAAGCAGGCGGGGGGGGCTGCCCTCAGAGGATGCCTGCCCGCACCCCAGGCTCCCTCTGCGCGCCTGCTTGGTCGGGTTGGGGGACATCCTCACAGCCCCTTGGGCGGCTGGGCAGTCGCTGCCCTCAGTCTGGCGCCCGGATTCGGGTTGGGCAGGCTGTTGAGCTGAGGGCACCGGGATGTTCCAAGGCGCGCCCTGGAACCTCTTCCCAGCCCATTTCCCCACCTGTCCAAGGAGAGCTGGGCCCGGGCGACCTCCCAGGGTCTCTGGGCCAGCACTGTCTGTGCAGGAAAGTGTGGGAGCCCACAGGTGCCCCCATGTCCACCCTCCACCTTGTCACGACCAGCTCCCGCACCCCGAGCCTCCTGTTCTGGAAATGAAGGAATTGAACACGGCAGATGAAGTTAGGGGACCGTCCCTCAGTGGCCCCGCCGTGTTCCCGCAGGGCCTGTGTGTCCTGTGTCCCCTGGGCTCCTCGTCCACCGGGCGGGGACACCACAGCTGACTTCCTCGTCCCCCAGGACACCGGGGTTGTTCGGAGTTGCTGCTCTTAGCACTGAGTGACCAGGAGGGTGCCGAGCGGGGGCGGGGGGCATCGGTAGGGTGGGTCAGGCTCCTTCCCGTCTCTCCACAGCCCCTGGCTTGGAGCGGGATCTCCTGGGGACCTAGGAAGCCTCTGCCCCAGCTTTGAGCCAGGGGAGTGAGTGGAGGAGGCTGCCCCTCTCGGCGGTGGGGGTTGGTGGTGTGGTACAGAGGCGCGGGGTCTGCTCCCACCGGCCACCCTTGCCACTCTCCTTGGGCACATGTGCACCCACGGGCCGGGAGCAGTGGTGGCCCAGACAGGGAGAGAGACAGCGAACAGGGCCTCGAACGAGTAATTAATCTTGGCTGGGGGTCACCCTGAGGCAGGATGGGCGGGAGTGTCGCTTAGGGGTGGGAGATTGAGCCCACCGAGGGTGCCCTGGGAGGGCGTCCTTGTGCCACCGCTGCAGGTGGGGCGGGTCTGGCTGGGGCGGCCACTTTCCGCACCACTGGCCCCCCCCCCCCCCCCCCCCCGTCAGGGCTCCTGTGGCACCTTCTGCCACAGGCTCAGCCCCTCCTCCCGTACCTGTGGATGTCAGAGACCAAGGCCCCGAGCCGGGCACTTCCACTGGGCCCCGCTCGCTCCCGGGAGGGGACCCCCGTGGGCCACTGTCCGAGGTGCGCAGTGGCCCCACCCGGCCTTGCTTCTGCTCCCTCGGGGGCCCGGCCAGCTCCCCGGGGGTCAGCCCGTGTGCCCGACGCCGACACGGCATGGGGTCCTGGCTCGCGCCCCATGTCTGTTCCCGGTTCCGCCTGCCGGGAGCAGAAGCTGCAGGTGACCCCCGTGGCTCCGGAAGGACAGAGAGTGTGTGCTGTGTCCTGGACCAGCCTGCTCAGCGCCACCCGTGAGGCCGGTGCCGTGCCATCCCGCGGCTGTCCATCCCCGCACCCCAGCCCCCTGCCTGTCGGGGGCCGCGCCCACCTGTAGCCCCGCTTCCGGCTTGGGGGTCTCGCAGAGAACGGGAAGGCAAGGTTTGTTCTGCGAATCCCAACCCCAAGCCGCCCTCCCTGCTTCCTGGCCTGGGTCAGGACGTCCACACTGCCGGAGCTCAGCCCCAAGGCTGGGAGGGCCCGGGGAGGAGTGGGGCTGTTCGTCCCTGGTCTGGTGAGGGTGGGGGTTCCCTCCCTTTGAAGGCAGTGCTCCAGCCCGGCAGGGGCGGTGCCGGCCCTGAGGGCAGGGGGCTCGGCTGTGCACTCCAGCTGCAGTCTGGGGCTCGTCCCTGAGAGCCTCCAGCGGTGGCCTCCCTGGTTCCCCGGTCCTCAGCATCTCCTGTCTCGGGGACAGGACAGAGCCCGTCATATGTCACGAGTAACCCTCCAGCCCGAGGACCCCAGGGTTTCCTGCTCTGTCTGTTCCCGGGGTCTCAGTCTACCTCCGTGCAGTGGGTGTGAAAGGCGCCTGTCCGTGTCTTGGCTGTGGTGGCAGAGCGTGGTCACTGCCCACCCCGGCGGCCTCCCAGCGGCTCTGTCCGTCTGGACATGCCGGCCTGTTCTAGAATGTCAGGGGAAGCGTCGCGCACTGGGCGCTCCCGCTTCTGTCTGGGCAGAGTGCGTGCGGGGCTCGTCTGTGCCAGGAGGGTCAGTCCCTCGGTTCCCTCCCCAGTCTGGTGCTCAGTCAGCCGTACGGCACCCAGCCGGTTCCGAGGGTCATGGGTCTGGTGACTGGGAGCAGTCGGGTCCCGCGGTCACCGTGGCACAGGACACGGACCTGGGCTTTGACCACATGGGGCTGTAGCTCCTTCCACGCGCCCTGGGGTTGGGACTGCGGGTTCCTGCGGTCCCACCATCCGTCTTTTATCCGAGGCCCTCACGTCCACGGGGTCGGACTTGCCATGGAGCCGCTGCAAGTCTGTCCTCACGGCCCTGTTCCCGTTCTCCTGCCGACACCTCCTCGCACCTGGGTGTGTTTTACGATTTTATTCATCATTTGAGAGAAAGAGCGGGTGCGTGAGAGGAGGCAGGGGAACAGAGGGAGAAGCGGGCTCTGCATGGAGCGTGGAGCCCAACACGGGGCTCAATCCCACGACCTTGAGACCATGGCCTGAGCCGAACTCATGAGTCGGACGCTCAAGCTCCCCT
The DNA here is from genome assembly GCF_922984935.1 of Meles meles. Classification (NCBI taxonomy): domain Eukaryota; kingdom Metazoa; phylum Chordata; class Mammalia; order Carnivora; family Mustelidae; genus Meles; species Meles meles. Next base: position 1,562,191 of record NC_060076.1, read on the forward strand.
GCGGACCCCCGGTGCCCCTCTGCCGGCACCTTTCGGTTGAATGTTTCCTTCTTGGCCCCGCTGTTGACGGGATCTATGCCTCGGACGCCTCCCCTCGGCCGGTCCGCTTCCTCTGCGACGCTGTCCCTCCTGCCGCCGCACTCCCGTCCCCGCTGGCCTGGTGTGCAGCCACGTGCTCCCCATGCTCCCACGCAACGGCCTCCCCCTGCGCCGCTCTGCCCGCCAGGGACAGCCGACTCTCTGGGTTCAGTTTCTAGTCCGTTTTAAAAAAAATCTAAGTTCGGGGCCGCCTGGGTGGCTCGGTCTTGAGGGAAGCCTCCGACTCGATCTCAGGGCCGGGAGTGCGTGCGCCGCGCTGGGCTGGGACCACGTCTGGACCCGGCTTAGAAAGAGATGGCAGGTGACGGGTGATGATTCGTGAGTAACTGACGTCCATCCTGCCGCTCGGTTCTCCGGTCTCACCGCCGCGGGTGGTCTTGTCACGGCCTCTGCACGCCAGAGCCCCTCCCCACGTCACCCTCGTCCGGTCCCCGGGGTCCCTGCTTCCCCGGCTCTTGCCCCGCTGCTCTGCGTTGTCCTGGGGATGGCCCGGGGGAGCCGGACCGCGTGGGTGTCCCGGGCGCCGTGTGAACGTGTGGCCACAGCGGTCGGGCTGCTCCTTTACTGGTCACGGGGCGTTTCTGTGGCTCCTAGTTCCCAGTAGTGAGAGCGAGGCCGTGTGCACGCTCGTGCTCCCACGCTGGCGCGTGCTGGAGGCTCCCGTCCCACGGCGTGGGCCCCCGCAGTGAGGCGGCCGTCGTGTGGCAGGCGTGCGTCTGACTGGGGGACGCTGCCCGGCTCTCGTGGGTCACGCTGCAGCCAGACGGGCCGTGCTCGCGCCGAGGCTGGGCTCGCCGTGTTTTAAAGCCGCTGCTGCTGGGCCGCAGTGGTGTCCGGATGTCGGATGTCGGCTTCCTCCCTTGTGTCCAACACCCTCGTACCACCCGCCGCCGCGCCCCGACCCTCGGCCCTTCTTCCTGCTTGTTCGGCTCCCTGGGCCCTGGCGGCCGTTGTGCGTTCCTCGTGGATTTGGGGGAAGCCTCTGCTGCGTGCGTGAGTCACCGACGTTTCCTCCTGGACTCCGTGTTGGTTCGTCCCCTGACAGAGTCTCTGTAAAGCACATTCTCAGGGCGCCCGGGGGCTCCGTCCGTGAAGCGTCTGCCTTCGGCTCAGGTCGTGATCCCGGGGTCCTGGGATCGAGTCCCGCATCGGGCTCCCTGCTCGGCGGGGAGCCTGCTTCTCCCTCTGCCTGCCGCTCCCCTGCCCGTGCCCGTGCTTTCTCTGACAATCTTTTTCAAAACATGAGAAGACCCGTTGGGTATTTACCCACATGTTTATTTTGTGTGGACACGAGTTTCGTCTGGTGCCGTTTTTCTTCCGCTTGAAGAATTTCCCGTGACGTTTCTCACGGCGCTGACGCCGGACCAGCGATGAGTTCCAGAAACTCGCGGACGGTCTCAGAGGCGCCTCCGTCAGTCAGCCTCGCTGGCGCGGGACGTGCAGGGGCGCCCCTGCCCCGGGCACGGTCTGTGCTGGCGTCCCCGGCTCGCACTCGCGCGTGGTGGGCGCCGGCCTCCGGCTTTCCTCCCGGGAAACCGCAGGAAGGTGCTGTGTCTCCGCGGGCACCCGTCTTCATGGCAGCGCCGTTTCACTCCTGGTCCGGCTGCCCACAGCTCTCCTCCTTGGCTCCTCTCGGCTCGATGGCGGCATCGCGGTCGGGTTCTGTCGCTGGGCTCAAGCCTCCGCCCCTCGTGCCGTCCTGCGTCATTTCTTCACCGGTTTTCCTCCTCCTTGGGGCCACCTTTCCAGGTTGGTCCCGTGTCTGCTCATTGTCGGTGGATCTGGGACTTGGCGCAGGTCGCCGTGTGGGGCACCCGCGGCTCGTGGTTCCAGGCCCCTCGTGGTGGCACCGAGCGGGACTCAGTAGCGGCCTGCGTGGTGGCCTGCGCCGGGAGCGTCCCCTCTCGTGGGGGGAGCTGCCTGTCCTCACTCTGCCTGTCCCGGGTGCATCCGGAGACCTCCCCGCCCGGCCTCTGCCTTCCTCTCGGACACGAGAGGTTTATCCGCTTTTCCTTTTGATCAGTCGGTTTTTGTGTTTTGTCTTAAGAAAGACCTTTCTCTCCACAGCGAGGTATTGTGACGTTCCTCTGTGCTCCTTGAAAAAAAAAAGCCAAACTTTAGATTTGAAGTCATTTTAAATGCGCAGAAACGTCCTGATAGGCGCCTCTGCTCAGACGTGCTCGTGGGCTGGAAGGTGCCGGGTTCGCTCCGCCGCCCCTTCGTCTGCAGCCGGAGAGGCTGTGGGGTGTCCGACCTCCCGAGAGCACGTTGCCAGAGTCACACCCTTCTGCCCCCTGGGTGAGCGCTTGTGACACACAAGGACAATGTCCCATGGAAGCACGCACTCCCGCCGGCTGTGGAGCAGGGCCCCTCCGAGCCACGGTCCACGGGGTGTCCCCGTGGCCCCCTCCGCCCCCTGCAGCTCCTCTTGGATCTCTTGGATCCTCTTGGATCCCGGCTCGGGTCAGAAGCATGCCGCGTGTTGGTGGCTGTTTGCCGTCCTCCCTGTAGTCTGGGACAGTTTCTCGCCCCTTGTCCCTTGGGACACTGGCCTCTCTTGGAGCGCGGCTCAGCCCCTGTTTGGGTTTGGCGGGTCTTGCCTCATGACTGGGCTCGGGTCGTGCGTGTCGGTGGAGCTCCGCGGAGGCCACGAGGGTCCCTCCCGATGGCGTGTGCTCCTCGGTGGTGACGGGTGACCCCTGCCAGGGAAGGTGACCCCTGCCAGCGAAGCCACGCTCTTCCCTTTGCAAGACGAGACCGTGGCCCCCTCCCCGCCCCGCAGGTTCAGCGCGCGCCGAGATTCCTGCCGCGGCCGCAGTCTGGCTCCTCAGCCCGGGGTTGGCTCACCGGCGGTCCCCGCGTCCCCACGCATTCCGCTCTTGCACTGACCACTAGTGTACAGGGTGTTTACAGCACGTTTCACTCTGTCCCGCTCTGCGAATGTTCCAGGATCGACTCTTTCCTTTCAGGGGGACGGGGCACGTGCCGCCCTCCCGGCCCTCGGAGCTGGATTCCTGGATTCAGACACGCGGTCAGGCCAGGGTCTCCAAATCCGGTTCAGCCCCGGGTCGTCCTGGCCTCCCCTTGCGCGGGTTCCCCTCCTCCAGCCGGGACTCGGACGCAGGGAAGGCTTTAGAGTCTGCAGCACGTCCGGGATTGCGGCTTTAATGGGCTGCGACGGGGCCAGCGCGGACCCTCACCCCACCTGACTCCCCAGTGGGTCAGCCGCGGTCCGCGGGCGACCACCTCCTCCCACGGCGTCACTCCGCGAGCCCACCTGGGACGTGCCCTCCCCTGCCCCAGCGCGTCCCCCTGTCCCTGGTTCTCTTCCTTACAGTGGCCGGGCCTGCCTCCTCTTTGCGTTCTTACACACACGCCTTTTAGAACCGCGTTGTCAGACGCCACAGCAGCGTCTGCCGGGGTTTGCCGTCGCCTCCGGCCAGGCCTGGGGCGCGCCCAGGTCCCTGCGGTGCTCGCTGTTTCCGTCCACTTACTTACGCCTTTTCCGGGCTTTTCTTGGGACTGTGGTGGTGGCCTCTGCCCGCCCGTTGTCACATTAATTCCTAGAAACTCATTTTTTGTTTGAATCTACATGGTATTTAAGTTTCTTCTTTCTTGTCACTGGTTGTTGCGAGTGTTACAGGAGCAAACGGGGTTTATTATTTAAGAAAAAAATCTGGCCGGAGCTCACTTACGTGTTCTGACCGCTCGCCTGCGGATTCTTCCGGACTCTGCGTGTGCAGCCCTGGCGTCGGCCCGCCCCGGGGGTTCTGCTGCTGCTCCTGACCGTGCGTCTTCCTCTCTGCCCGGCTGGACTGGCCAGGGCTTCCCGCTCGGCCGCCGCCTCTCCAAACGCGGGAGCAGCCTGCCATGGTTCGACTTCAAGGGGGGTCTTTGCTCCAGGTGCTTGGCGTGAGCGTTGGGAGAGGAAGGACGTTCTTTTTGTAGATGAAGTGTTTTTTCTTCTTTTTTTGTGTTAAATTTTAACCAAAGCTTCGTCTCTAAGTACCGAAACGGTCCCGTGGTTCCCCTCTTCTCCTCTGCTACTTCTCCGAGCTATGGACGGAGCCCTCTCGGATATCCGAACAAGACAGAACCAGAACCTCGTGCTCCTGGAATCCGTTCAGCCTCGTTGCAGTTGAAGCTCGCGATCTGGCTTCCTGATTTCTTTGTTTTTTTCCCCGTTTTGGGTGACTGCTGGGGGGCATGCGGCGCTGCCCGGGATCCGACTCTGGAAGGGGGGTCAGGCGTACTGGGCGGACAGAGAGGGCAAGTGCAGGGCCTGCGTCCGGCTGCTGGTGAATGGGGGGGGTCGCCCGCTCTGGTCAGAGCCGGGCAGGGGCCGCGTCCTGAGCGCAGCCGACGCACGTGCAGCCCCGACGGCCTCTTTATGTTGGAACTTCGCCGAGCCCTGTCCGGCAGGCTCCTGCCCCGCGTCCTGAACCCTGTTGATTTCTGCCCTTTCTCCTTTTCTTTCTCTGAAGAAAGATTCTGGGAATTTGTTTCTCTATTTTACACCTTTATGTATGTTTCACTTCAGTTTCCTTCCACTTTCCGGGTTGCGCCGCCTGTTGACTCCCCAGTGCCCAAGGCAGCCGTGGAGACAATCGGCTCCTCCGACTCTCCACCGTGTGCGCCGAGGGCCGTGCGCTCCCTGGTCCGTGCGGCCGCCTTCTGGGTAGTGCCTTTCCCTTGTCGATGGCGCAGACCGCGTCCCCGTGTCCCTGAGCTGACCACAGGGCGGGCGGCCGGGGTGCGGCGCTCGGCTCCCGGACATGTGCCGGGCTTTCTGGTCACCTCTTTGCCCCCGGCCAGAGGGTGTTCAGAGCGGCTCTGTGCTCGGGCGTCCGTCGGCTGTCCGTGCCCGCGCACCGGCCATACCCGAGAAGAGCACGAGGAGTCGTGCAGCCTGGTAAACCATCCCGGCCGGGCGCGCCCTGCACACTCTGTCGCGGTTGCTGTCCTCTCCCGTTGAAGTGGCCGTCCTGCCGCTCCGGCACATCCTCCAACAGCCGGCGGGGAGGGTCAGCGCGCTCTCCGGCTGGTGTGAGCTGTGGGGGCGGATGCCGCGGGTCCGCGTGTGGCTTCCAGCCTTTCCTTGTCCTTCTGTTCCACGGGCTTCGCGGACTTGCCGTTTCTAGTCCTTTTTAGCCCGGTCCGGTTACATTTCGTGTAATCACTGACAACTTCGGGTCTCCTCTCCCATCTCGCTGCTTCCCGTCTGTCCCGCTGATGCCCCGTGTTCCTGTGTTCCCGCTTTCTGGTCAGTCAGCCTGATTCTGTTTCTTTCCCTTTTCTTCTCTTGTTGTAAGTTCGTGCGCTGCTCCAGGTTAGGGTTTCACGTCCATCCCGACGGACGCTTCTCCTTCAGGGACCCGCAAGGCCTCCTGACCGGGCTCTGTCTTCATTCTGGGGACGTTTTCAGGGCCCCCAGCCCTTCCTGGCCGTGTCCCAAGTGTGCTGACGCTTCCCCGCACAGTGTCCCGGGGCTCTTTCCCTCTCTTCCCTCTCCCTCTTCGCTGGCGCCTCTCAGCCACGATGGCCTCCCGTGCACACTGCCTGCTTCCTGGGCTCCCGGGACACGGGGTCGTCCTCTCCCCCACTTTGACTCTTTCTTGGGACTCTCCTACTTCCCTTCCCCTTCTCTGCTTCAATCTGGATTGTCTTCCAGGGTGAAAATCTCGTCACCTGCTCTGTTCCATCTCCAGCACCGATTCCCGTGTCCAGGGTCTGATTCTGGTTTTCCAGTGAAGTTCTCCGTCACGTCCCCACACTCCCTGGTGTGTGCGGAGCTCTTGTCCGGGACGGATCCCCAGGGGGTCTGATCTCGTGTCTTTTTGTAAATTGGGGTTTTATTACTCATTTTCCCGTGTTCCTGGTTATTTCTTACTGAACGCCGGACCGTGTGTGAGAAGATCCAGGAGCCCCCACCGGGGCTGCTCCAGAGACGGTCTGCCGGGCCCTCGGGTCTCCGCTGGAACTGGCAGGATGCCGGCGCCGTGACCAGTTCTGGGTATCGGCTGAAGGCCTGCGGTCCCCAGAGTACTTCCTCCTGGCGGACCCCAAGATCCGATGTCTGTTTATCTTGTATGTGGACACCACGTTCTTGATTTAACTTTTTCTTAGTTCTTGGTGGTCATTTTTCTGAATCTGGCCTCCACGTGAGCTGCTTTGTGGTGGAAGGAAGTTGAAGGAAAGCCAGGAGGTCCCCCGGGCTGGGGCACCTCGAGTCTGCATGCTCCAGGCCCCACGCCCCTGCTGCCTGGCCCCCACGGCCGTGGACTGCTCAGCTCAGGGGGCCTGGCCCTGAAAGTTAAGCAACTTTTATGCAGCTTCTGGAGTTGATCGTGTTGGAGGGACACTCCATGGCCGGGCGGGCATCTCTGGGGAACCTTACAAGTCAAACACATTTATTTATTTATTTGACAGAGATCACAAGTAAGCAGAGAGGCAGGAGGGGGGGTAGAGCAGGCTTCTGCTGAACAGAGAGCCCAATGCAGGGCTCGATCCCAGGACCCTGAGATCATGACCTGAGCCAAAGGCAGAGGCTTTAACCCACTGAGCCACTCAGGCACACCTAAGCACATTTATTTTGGGGGCGCCTGGGGGCTCTGCCGTTAAGCATCTGCCTTCAGCTCAGGCCATGATCCCAGGGTCCTGGGATCGAGTCCCACATTGGGCTCCCTGCTCAGTAGAAGCCTGCTTCTCCCTCTCCCACTCCCCCTGCTTGTGTTCCCTGTTGTCTCTCTATGTCAAATAAATAAAGTCTTTTAAAAAGTCAAATCAAATAAACACCTTTTTTTTTGGCATAGCTAGTGTACGTCCATCATCGTGAACGGAGACCACACTGGGGAAGGCCGTTCTCCCAGCTGACCGTCCGCCTCCCGCTGTCTCCCAGAGGCCTGGCGTCTCGTCTTTGTGCAGCGCGTGCACGCGCATTGTACCTAAACACGTTCCCCGGGCACAGAGCCCTCCTGGGTTTTCATGGTGACCACTGTCTCCTGGTGTCCTGGGCCGTGACCTGTCCGGTCGTGTGCAGGGAACAGGGGATGGAGAGGCGACTTGCATCTCGAGGCCGGTGCTGGACGAGCCCTGGGAGCAGACCCAGGGGTGGAGGCAGGAGGAGATGGTCAAATGCACAGTGACAGATGCCCCTGGCTTTGCTGGGGCTCCGTTCGGGACTTCATGGGGTCTCCCAGGGCCAGACCCAGGTGCTGGACACAAGACTAGCAGGGCTTGTGGAGTCTGGGCCCAGGCAGCGGCTGCGGCAGGTTTGAGCTGGACGGGGAGCTGCCCAGAGGACGTTTTGGGCGTTTGGAGCTGGAAACAGAGGGGCGGGGGCTGCGGCGGAGGACGCGGCTCTGGGCGGCACCGGGTGCTGTCCGGGCGGAGCCGTCTCAGTGCTGCGTCCCCCTGTGGCTGCCCCTGTCTGTGCCTTCGCGAGCAGGGGACCCAGAGGCCTGCCGTGTCCCTCTCTGTCTGTGCCCCGGGGCCCTGGGGCCCTGGGCAGCAGCGTCTGCGCACACGTCCTCCCCACTCCCGGCCGCACATTCCCAGCTGTGTGTGTTTCTCCTGGGCCTTCCCGGCCGGACTTGCCTGTGCCCGGCGCGTCGGTTCTGAGACGCCCTGTGTCCTTGCCCTTGAGCGTCCACAAGACGGGGTGATCTTGCTGTCGGTGGGGGACGTGGCTTCCCCACGTGGAGGAACACCGTCCCGGATGACCCCCAGCCCCCAGGCCCAGGTGCACCTTGGGGAACCGCCACCAGCCCTGTTCCGGGGTGCTGAGGTGGTCGTGTCCTGGGGCTGCCGGTCTCGGGGGCCCTTTCAGAGCTGCGGGTCTGGTAGGTGCCGAGCGGGGAGGCCGCCTGGGGCCGAGCGGGGACAGGGCGGGGCGGGCGTGTGTTCACTGTGCAGAGCAACTGCGTCGCCCTCCACACGGCTGCCGTCGGTCCCCCGGCCCCACGCTGTCCCTGTAGTCACCGCCCAGTTCTCTCTCCCCAGAGTCCTGTGTTCGGGACCCTGTCCCACACACCAGGTGTGTGACCGTGGGAGATCGTCCCCTTCTGTCCCACTGGCGAGTTTGAGGCTCCCCTGCATGGTGCCGCTGTCTTCCCGACGTCTGTGTGGTGGTGACCCGCTCTGCGGGCGCTCGGCCGTGTCCGCCTGCCGCCGCGGGGCCCAGGCTGTCTCCAGCCTGGCGTGCTGGTGAGCGGAGCGCGGTGAGCCCCCTCGTTGGGGGCCTGTGTGGACTGTCTCCGTGTCTCGTTTCTCCCGGGTGAGTGCCTCAGGTGGGACTGCCGACTCCCGGGAAGCTGTGCGCCTGTGTCCCCGCGAGTGCGCCCGCCCGCCGGGGCCGGTGCCCAGCTGCTCCCTCCCGCCGCCCGGTACGCCTGGGGTTTGCGAGGTGCTCCGTACGCGTGAATTGGGGTCTCTGTGTGGTTTATGTGCCGCTTTTCCACAGCTGATGACGTGGAGCATCTTTTCATGTGCTAATTGGCCATCTGGGTCATCTCTGGCCGAGTGTCTGTTCAGATCTTTTGCCCATTTTAAAAACCAAACCATCCGTCTTCTTGCTGTCGAGTTTGAGAGTTCGCGCTGGATTTTCGGGGCAAGTCCTGGGTCATGTGTGGTCTGCGGACCGCTCCTTCTGGCCTGGGGGCAGGCTTGTCTGTACCTCGTTCCCACACGGGAGGTTTTCGTCCTCATCTGGTCGGTTTTAACCCATCGATTCTTTTGTGGGTTGTGTCTGAGCTTTTAGCTGAACCCAAGATCACAGAGATTTTCTTCCAAAAGGGTCACGCTTTTGTGTTGTACGTTAGGTCCATGACCCGTTTTTACTCTCTGTCGGGCGAGGTGTGAGGTTTAGATCGAGGGTCATTTTGTGGATTCCTTTTGCCATTTGCCCACACACCACCCGTTCCAGGGCACCCCGCGTCGGAGCAGCTGTCCTTCCCCTGCCGTGGTGAGTGACCCTTTGTCACAAGTGAGCCGAGTGTGTTTGTGTGGGTCTGACCCGGGCCCGTGGACGGGGGTGTCCCTCGCTTGCCCTCATGAACCTCGCAGGCTTGGTTACAGTCACTGCAGTCGTGAGAAGTGGACGGTGTGATTCGGCGTTTTTCTTTCATTGGGTTCTAAGTTGTGTTTTCCCATAGAGTCACGGATGGGGTCCCTCTCCTTCCCTGGCACTTTAACAAACAGCGTATGCTCTCGTAGGGTGGCAGTCCCCTTCTCTGTCCCCCCACCTGCCCGCCCAGCCTCGGTGGCGCTCCATCCTCTGCAGGCGGCTGCTGGCCGTGGTGGGGGCTCCCCATGCCGTCCTGGGTGCACCTGGGGACAGGAACAGAGCCGGCCCCTGGGGCCCCGTGGCGCGCTGGCGTCCTGCAGGCTGGGGGATCCGGGTGGTGGGGAGCGGCCCGGCACGTTCTCTACACGCCCAGTCAGGGAGCCACGGGAGGGAGAGGAGGTGCCGGAGAGGACGGGGGGAGCCTGCCGGGGTCCCTCCAGGCCCGCCTCGCCCGCTCTGCCCTCTGCCGGCCCCCCACCCCGTTGTACCGAGGTTGAGCTGACGGACGTCACCGTATGACTTGCAGGGTGAGGGCCCAGGTCCCCACAGTCACTGTTCATCTCTCAGGAGAGTGGTTCTGTTGCACCAGCACGTACGCACGGGGTTTCCCGTCCCGCTGGTGGCCGGTGCGCCGTCCAGGGCCCGTGCGCGCCCTCGCGGCTCTGGTACTGTCCCCTCGTCCGTCTCAAGGACTCTGCATCTTCCCAACCCGAACTCTGCCCCGTTCCACACGGATCTCCCCTCCTGCGGTCCGTCCCCGCGGGTCTGAGCCCTCTCGGGCCCACACGGCGGCGGAGTCTGGCGGGATCTGGCCTCTGCTGGACTCCTCTCCTTCAGCGCCAGGTCCTTGAGGCCCCGTCCTTCCTCGGCTGGACTCTGCGGCGTCCCCGAGTCTGGGAGCACTTGGGGCCCTTCTCGGTGCCCAGAGTTCCCCCCAGGGTCCATCCTTGTGTCTAGTCACAGCTCTCTCTGTCCAGTGGTCTAAGGGGCACTGTTTGCCTGTCCTTGGTCGCTGTCCCCTTCGGCCCAGACCAGCTGCTGCTCCAGATTTTCCGTGCAGGCCCCGTTGACGGTGAATCACGTTCCCCGCACTGAGCGACTACTCCCCTCTCGGTACAAATAGCTAATCGCTCTTTCATGTGCTTCTCCACATTCCACGGTGCCAAAATATTTGGAGCCCTCAGTCCTGAAGCCGGTTAAAAACAAGGCCATGGATGGGGAAGGGGGTCGGGTGCCTCGATGTGATCTGCGGGGCGGCCCGTGGGCTGCTGTGTCCCTTCCCACAGCCCACCCAGCACGCCTGCCGGAATGCCCGCCTGAAGGCCGTGGGGATGCCCTAGGGACCCCCCTGCTCCCCTGTGCCCTCATGGCCCCCGCCTCCGTGCCCTGGGCCCCCTGCGCCCCCCTCCCCCTGCACGCTCCCCCGGGTCCGCCAGAACCTGGTCGGAAGCCGCCCGCTCCGCTCCGCTCAGCTGTGGGCTGCTGCGGCGGGAGATCTGGGGCCAGGGAAGGGGCGGGGACGGACTCCAGAGCACCTCTCCAGATGAGCCACCGCTCGGGCTCGGTATTTTTAGCCGGCGCGGTATCCGGCGCTCAGCAGAGCAGAAATAGAAGAGGCTCTTTTGGATGTTCTGGATATGCCGCTCTCTGCTCTCGGGAGCCGGGCTGGGGGCTGGGGGCTGGGGGCAGGCGTGCCGGGTGCAGACAACTTCTGCTGTGCAGAGAGACACGGCAGGACGCGCGGTGGACGGCGGGGTTTCTGCCGGTGAGCGTCCTGCATGTACGCGCGGCGGGCCGGCCGTGCTGTGCTGCGTCTGCGTGTGGAGTCACAGCAGGCCATGGGGGGACGGGGGCGGCTAATTATGTTTTAAAATATCCGGGTTGTTTTCCCTGTGCTCCCTGAGCCCCCGGACGCTCCGGGTTTAGAAGAGTCTCTGGTGCTCTGGGCGGCTCCATCCCACCCGGTGCCACGCACACACCTGCTGGGAGGTGTGCCTGGCCCCCAGAGCGGCCCAGCACCCTCTGACCCATGTCCCGGTCCGTGCTGGACCGGCTGGAGCTGCAGGCCCCCCTCCGCTCTGGTCTCAGCCGCCTGCCCTCTCCGCAGAGGCCTGCCCGCCATGTCCAGGATGCCAGTCCCCAGCGGCTGAGTGGTCCTCGCCACTCCCCTCCGGGAGCTTGAGGCCGCACCAGGGTCTGGAGGCCTGGGGGTGGGGAGGGCCTGCCCGGAACCCTTCCTTGCCATCCTCCCTCCCAAAGCCCCTTCGCAGCAACCCCCCATGCGGCTTCCCCAGGCGCCTGGCCCAGCCTGGCCCCTCCTGCCCTCAGTGCCCACAGGTGCTGATTCTTCCTCGAACCCACTGCCCCTAAGGGGCAGTGGGTCACAGTGCAGAGGGGACAGCTGAGGGGACAGACTGGCCCAGCCTCAGTGGTGGCTGGGTGCACCTGCCCTGGGCCTGCCTGATGGAGAGCAGGTTCCCACGGCCAGACCAGGCCTGGGGGTGGGGGCGGGCGGCGGCCACCTCCATGCCCACAGCCTGCTGCCCTCCTGCTTCCCTGTCCCCCGCCCCATCGGGGCTGCTCCCGGCCCGCACTCCATCCTGCAGAGGGGCCGTTCTCCCTGGTCAGACCACGGGTCTGGCTCCCTCATACTGGCCACTTGTTCCTGCCTTGTCTGTAGGCCTCTGCCTGGGGGACACCTTGCAGGAGCCTCCCAGGCCCTCCCAGCTCGTTTCCAGGTCTGGGGGTAACAGCCCTCCCCTGCCTTCCTCCGTTCGCTCACTCCCTCTTGTCCTCCCCGCCGGGGTCAGGACCAGGTGGGCAGGGAGAGAGAATGGAGGGCGGGCATAGAGTGGGTCTGACCGGGTCTGGGCAGGAGGGAAGGGCGTTGTCCAGCTCCGTCCATGTCCTGGCGCAGCCCGAGCGCGCCCCTAACCAGATCGGGTCTGTGTCCACAGTGCAAGAGAAGCCGGAGCCCGTGCCCCTGGAGAGCCGCTCCTGCGTCCTCATCCGCCGTGACCTTGTGGCCCTGCCCGCCAGCCTCATCAGCCAGATCGGCTACCGCTGCCACCCCAAGCTGTACTCGGAAGGGGACCCCGGCGAGAAGCTGGAGCTGGTGGCAGGTGAAGGGTCCCCCCCACCCCCCGTCTGTTGTATGGAAATGCGCCCTCCTCCTTTCTCCTCCGAGCTGTGAACAATGTACTCATCACCAATCAGTCAAAAAACAGAAGATAGAACATCTTAAATTTCCGCTAATTTCCTTTTAGAAGAATGTGTCATTAAGAGGAGTTATTCAATTGAATTAATTTAGCATTTTAATTGAATCCCCTGGGCCGGCCGCACGGCTGACTGGCGGGGCCTGCAATCACGATTGTGTTTTAATTGAGATGGCAGAGAAAACCAGATCGCATTCGCACGCTGGCCCCTCCCCCAGCCCCCACAGTGTCCCCGCCGGACGCAGCTCAGCGCCGGAAACGGAGTTTGATGGAAACAGACGGCACCCGTTGGGGCCGAGTGCCTTTGTCGGCAAGAACCCTCCTCCCCGCGTGGGGCCGCGTGGGGCCTCGCTGCTCCTAGCAGATCGAAGGCTGTTCGCGGGGAACAGTCACCCGTGCTGGGGGAGGAGGAGCCATTTTCTGGGAGTGTCCTCCCGTGGTCACCGGGGGAGCCCCAGACAGGCTGGCCAGGACCCACGGGCACCGTCCCTCCTCCGCGGTGCTGTTGTGCACCCACTGGGAGCCTCTGGGTTCCCCCAGTCCTGTTTGCTCCTCCTGACCGCTGTACCCGGGGCAGCACTGTGGGGCTCTACCTGACCGTCCCCTCTGTTGGGAGCCACAGTGCCAGGGGGCAGCAGTAGAGCAGGGCAGAGGGGGTGGGGCACACCTGTCTGCCAGGGTGTGGGGTTGGGGCGGGCAAGGGCCGGCCTCCTTCCCTGGCCCGACCCACAGCTAGACATCAGGGGGGCGGGCCCCCCGGGACCCCAGCCCCTTACGGAGTCCCTTCAACGAGGGAGCGCCCAGCCTGTGTGGCCCAGATGACCGCTCTGCTGTCGGCCTTGAGCCTCTGCAGACGGGAGACGGCCTGACCGGGGCCTTCATAGACGCTCGGTCAGACAGCACAGACCCAACGCCCCGATGGGGTCTCCATCCAGGGCCCCCCGGGGTAGAGCACGTCCGCATGTCCGCGTACCTTCCTTCCACCCTGCCCCGCCCTTGCCTTTCCTCCCAAGGTTCAGTGCGGGATGTGATGGCGGGTCCCCAGGGAAGGCCTGATGGGGACGGTGGGTGTCCTGAGGCCCCCACGCACGTGCCCTTGGTGTCGTCTTCTCCAGAGTTGGGGACACTGAGCGACACGTGCGTCCGCTCCTTTCCCCGCGAGCAGAGTCTGGTCTGACAGAGGCCGCCCCATGCTCTCGGCAGGCTCTGGCCTCGCCGGGCTCTGGCCTCGCCGCTGCCGGGCCCTGCTGGGCGCCCAGGGCTTGCCAGGCTCTGTCGGATGAACAGCGCCGTGTCAGCTCGCTGAGCGCACCCCTGCCTGTGGCGAGCTGCACCCTCCCCCCGCATGTGCTGGGCTGGCTGACCTCCCGGATCCCACCTTCCCCCACGGCCTGAGGGGCTTTGGTTTTGGGGAAGGGACGGAGAGGCGAGGAGGCAGAGCAGGGGATGCCCTCGAGGCCGGAAGGGCGACCTGGGCACAGCGCTCGGGCCTGTGACTGAGGGCACTCCTGCAGGTGACAGGGCCTCGGCACAGTGAGGGATGCCTGGAGCGATGTCCCCAGCCTGTGGGGTCCCAGGCCCCAGGGGGAGCGCTGCTGCTGGAGTTGGGGTGGCCCGGCGCCGCCCCCTGCTTCCCAGCAGCCCCCGGCCCCGGGCGCACCTGCTCTGGCCCCCGCGGCCCCGGGAAGGTGTGGGTCGTGGGTCGTGGGTCACAGCCTCTGTCTGGCGGTCGCAGGCTCCGGGGTCTACATCACGCGCGGACAGCTCATGAACTGCCACCTGTGTGCGGGCGTGAAGCACAAAGTCCTGCTGCGGCGGCTGCTCGCCACCTTCTTCGACAGGTGGGTCCCGGGCGGGCGCGGAGGCCGTTCGGGCCTCTTGGCCTTGGGTCCACGGCCCCCCGCCGTGCTGCTGTCCCACCGCGGATCGGGGATGTGCGAGGGCACACGCCCATCGGAGGGGGCCTGGCTGGCCTGGACGCCCCCTCCCCGTAAAAGAAGAGCCACGCTTCGTGAGTGGGTCAGAGGAGCCCGGCCCCGAGGGGCTTTGCTTCCCTCCCGTCTCTCGGAGAGTGGTGGGGTTAGGGTCACCCCGACCCCCGGAAGTCAGTAGCAGTGCAGAGGGAGGCCGGGAGGGCAGGCCCCCCCGGCCGGCGGCCTCACTGCCCTCCCCGCCCCAGGAACACCCTGGCCAACAGCTGCGGCACCGGTATCCGCTCCTCCACCAGCGACCCCAGCCGCAAGCCCCTGGACAGCCGGGTCCTGAATGCCGTGAAACGTGAGTGCCCCGGGCGCCCTGGGGGGCTGGGGGGCCACGGCTGCGGGAGGTGGCTTCTCCTGGGCGCTGCGCCGGCCCTGCGGGGCTTGGGGGCGGAGGGGAGAAAAGAGCAGCTCGCGGGAGCCAGGTCTCGAGGTGTTAACGTTCTTGGTGGGTTTCCAAGCGTGATGCATTCAGCTGCGCGCGGAACTATTTTAATATGTGAAATAGATCTAATTTTCCTTTTTGAACAAAACCCCTTATTTACATTTCGAGGTTATTTTGAGCCTTTGCCATCTGCTCGCCGGCTTCTGCCTCCCGCTCCTGGGCGCGGGGGCGGGGTGTCGTGGAGCCGGGTCCGTCCCCGCAGCTCGCTGCTGCCCCGTCCCAGCCCCCCGGCCCCAGGAGCCGCGGCCGCCCTGCTCGGGCCACCCTGGCCCTCCCGCGGCCGTCAGCACGCAAAGCGCTGTCTCACTTCCCTGCTTGGAACACGTGTCTCGTGAGACCGGTTTTGTTCCAGAGCAGAGAGGGCCCTTTGTGATCGGTCATGACCGTCCCAAAGCTGGCGGCCGCTGGGCTCCGGGAACGGGGGGTGTGCGGCGATGCTGGCGTGAGGGGTTCGCCCCAGGGACCTGCGTCCGGCCCCCAGGCTGCTTGCAGAGCTGGGTCCTGGGGCTCCCGGGGCAGGGGACTCTTCGTAACGGCGGAGTGCGGATATGGCCCCGGCTGCCACTTCCTCCTGGTGGGGCCTGGGTGCAGGACAGGTGTGGACCGGCTCCCACCACCCTCCTCATCCAGCCTGCGAGGAAGAGCCTCTCTGAGGCCCCAAGAGGCCTGAGCCTCACAATGGGAGGTGGGAGGACCACCTCCCTTGTGGCCCTGCCCCGGTTGCCCTTCTGGCCAGAGCAAGGTCACTGAGCAGGCTCGTCTCAGCAGGCCCTGGGACCCAGGCCGGGTGGGACAGAGCAGGAAGGTGAGGCCCAGAGATGCCAGGGACCTGCTCAAGGCCACACAGCCAACCGGTGCTCAGGGAGGGCCCACGGTCTTGTGCTCTGACGCTGACTGGCCCTCTTCCCCTGGACATTCCGGCCTGAGGGAACAGGGCAGGGCCTCCAGGATCGAGTGGTGAGAAGGGTGACCACGGGTCTGCCAGCTGAGGCCAGGATGGGCCCCGGGGCCAGCGGTCAGCAGGGTGGAGGCCCCCTTCCCCGCTGGCACAGGAGGACGGCGGCAGCACACGAGCGCCCCGACCCCGGGTGGCTGACCGCGCCCCTCCCCGCCCCGTGTCCGCAGTGTACTGTCAGAACTTCGCGCCCAGCTTCAAGGAGAGCGAGATGAACGTCATCGCGGCGGACATGTGCACCAACGCCCGCCGGGTCCGTAAGCGCTGGCTGCCCAAGATCAAGTCTATGCTGCCCGAGGGCGTGGAGATGTACCGCACGGTCATGGGCTCCTCGGCGGCCGGCATGCCCCTCGACCCTGACTTCCCACCTGCGGCGGCGCAGGTCTTCGAGCAGCGCATCTACGCGGAGCGGCGCGGGGACGCGGCCACCATCGTGGCTCTGAGGACTGACGCCGTGAACGTCGACCTGAGCGCCGCCGCCAACCCCGGCTTCGACGCGGCCGAGGAGGCGGATGGGGCTGGCTCGGTCATCCAGGAGGTGGCCGCGCCCGAGCCGCCGCCCGCCGCGGCCCCGAGCCCCCCGCAGCCCTTCGAGCAGGCGGGTGCGAGCTCCAGCCGGCCGCAGACGCCCGCCGCGCCCCGGAGACCGGAGGCGGCGTTCGCGGGGACCTTGTAGAGGGGCCGCCGGGAGGCTGGCGGCCAGTACTAAAGCTGCTTGCATGCGTTACTAATACAAACATGTGATCAAGCCACTTACTACGGAACTGCTACTGTTGCCTGAGAAAAATGTGATTTTTATCCTGCTTGTATTTAAAGTTTATGAAGGAAACAAATGCATTCGTTATACTGTAAAGGGTTAGTCCGCTGGTGACCTAGTTGCGAGGAAGGTCCCAGGGCTCCTTTGATACCTGCGAGGTTTGTCTCCAGGCCACGGGCCCCTGACCCCGCTCCGGGAGGGGCGAGAGCCTGCGGCCCCCGGTGCCCGGGAGCCGGATCGGGGGCCTGTGGCCTGGGCCTGTCTCCCGACCCTCGCTGCTCACTCGGGGGACCCCACCCGCCCTTTGGGGCCAGGGGCCAGGGCTGGGCCCCCAGGGGCCAAACTCCTCCTTTTCCCTTCTTCCTGAGACTCGGGGGTCAGGCCTGCCGGGCCGGCCGCGTGCGTGGGGCGCGCGAGCGCGTGTGTGCGTGTGTTTGAGCGTGTGCGGGGGCAGCGGTGTGAGCACAGCAGGGAGGAGGAGAGTTCCGTGCACCTCCGTCCTCCCGCCCTGCGCCCGGGGGGCCCTCCCGGGCCCCTCAGCTCCACGGCCTCTGGTACCCCTGGGCCCCACGGGTGCGGCCGCTGCCCCAAGTGCCCGCCGGCTCTGCCCGGCTGCCCGCTGTCCTGTGGTGTAGCCGCGCCGCCCTCGGCCATGTTGGGATTACATTTGTTTGTTTGTTTGTTTTTGTCTTAAATCGGACCTAGTTCATGTATGGTTTGAAAACTTTCAGACCCAAATCAGCAAAAAATTAGGGACGATTTGGTGCCCCTGCCCTCAACCCTCTATGCCTGGGTCTGGGTCACCTGTGGACCGCACCCCTCCCTGCCCTGGCCCAGGTCCCGGGGCCCAGCGGGGGTGTGTGACGGAGGGGCTGGAGTCCCCGTGGCCGGGCTGGGCCTGAGCGTGTCCCTGATCCTGCTGCAGACCCTGGGCTCGGGCGGGGGCGGGGGCAGGGGGCGGTAGGAGCCGGGCAGCAGCAGGGTGGACGATCCGGGGCGGGGGCGCAGTGAGGAGGGGCCTGAGACGAGCCGGGGGTGGGTGAGGCTGGAAGGCTCACTTGCAAGTTGGGGTGCCGGTCTTCGGTGAGCAAGGCGCGGGTTGTGCGCACGCAGCTAGTGGTCGGGAGGCTTCCTCCTGAGTCCCAGCGCCCCCCCTCCCCGCACCACCAACCGCCCGCGAGACCAGACGCCCTTCCATTCCCAGATGAAGGGGTCTGTTGCCCCCCCACCCCCCGCACGCTGCCTCCCCCGACCAGGTGCACAGCCGCCGGCAGTCCCTGTGCTCAGCCTCCCTGTGACCCACAAACCTGAACCTCCCCCAGCTGCGGGCCTGCCCTGCGGGGCTGCGGCTCCGTGTGCTCGGGGGCCCTCTGACCGCGGTCCTGCGTGGAGAGGCTTCCGGGACGCCCAGGCTGGGCGTGGAGCCTCCAGGCCTCCTCCAGCCAAGGCACACATGGGCCTGCCTTCCAGAAAGATCTGAGGGCTCCCAGGAGGGAGTGGGGGTACCTCGGGCAGGCCCCTGGGAGCTTGTCTCAGCCCCTGTGCCCGAGAGCAGCGGTGGGGGCGGGGGGCGGTCTGGGTCCGAAAGGGGCCGCACTCCTGCTGGGGATCCGAGCCAACCTCCTGGCCCAGAGGTGAGCCACACTGTCTCCATCTCTTTCTCCCGTGACCTGGGCCCAGCTGGGGCTGGAGCTGCATGGGCCTGGGGCCCCAAGGCCACTCAGGACCTAGCCCTCCTGGAACTGAGAGGCCCAGCCCCCGGCATCCTCAGGCGGCCGCTGGGGGTGTGGAGGGGAGGATGGGGAGGCTTGGCCCCCATCCCCCCCTGCAGCTTCCATTCCCGACCCTGATGTGCACTTTAATTTGACCATCCCTGAGGACCCTGGGGAGACAGGCGGCTGGCCTGTCCTGGCCATCAGCAGAAGGGCTCTCGTGCTCGCTGTCCCTGCCCCCCCAACTCCAGAGTGGGAGCGGCCCCCAACCTGAGGCCAGGACACGAAGGGGTGCCCGTGTCCCGGTGACGGTGGCGGCGCCCACACAGAGAAGGCCTGACCGCTGTTCAGGCCAGCACAATGTCCCGCGACCTCGGTCCCTTAATCGTGTGTAACCGCCGTCCGTTTCTTGTTCTGGGTAGGGAAGGCAGGAGCGATGTGTGGAACTTCAGTACTTCAATGTGAATGGGTCCTGAGCTCCCCCTGCGCCCCGGGCGGGCCAGGCCGAGCGTTTTGCACTAATGTGTCCCGCGGCGGACGCGGGTCCGGAGCGTTTGCGGACGGGCGTGGCTGATGATTGTATCTGCCGGGGCGCTCCCTCCGCGTCCAGAATGTTCCGCGGGGCGGGCAGCGGCGGGCCTGGGCTCGGAGGGGCCTTCCAGAGTGCCTTAGCATCTTCTGATCATTTTTCCCAAGGAAAACCAGTTAAAACCGGACCCTCCCCCTCCTCTGTTTACAAGACGACTAATTCCTGTCCTGTGAGCGTGATCCCGACTCACCCAGACCCCGTAGAGCGAGAGACAAGCCACTCAGTATTTATGACGTGTCTGCACCTGACCCCCAGCTTGACTATTAGCAATACACATACACTATGTAGACTAATGCAGAGCTGAGTTAGACCCGCGCCTTTCTGAGAGGAGAGAAGGGACTGGACCCCGTCGGGGCGGACGTGGCGGGCGGCCGGCTGGGCCCCCACCCTCGCCCGCCCTCCCTGGCGGACGGGCTGTGCCGCAGGAGGCAGTGGGACGGAGTGCAAAAGGTCCAGAAGTGGGGACGGGGAGAGGGGACAGGATGCCGTGAGCTGGCGGGGCCGTCCGGCCGGCGCGCCTCGGTGCTTGAATTCCGTCTCGTGTTCTGTGCCGTGTCACCTAGAGCTCTCTGTGGCGCTTAACTTCGCGTTGGAGTCAGGCGTCTTGCCTTGCCCCCGACTGTGGCTGTGGCTGTGGATGCGTGGCCGCGGGGAGAGACGGTCCTGGGAGCCCCCCGCCCCCGGCTGCGGTCTGGTCCGTGGCGTCTGGTTCTGGGGCGGTTGTGTTTGGAGCTGGGAGGGGGGCAGGGGATGGGAGCTGGGTTGGGGGGGACGGGGACTCTGGGGTGCCCGGCCCTGACTTCCCCTTGAAGGGCGGAAGGTTCTAGAGGCAGCCCTGTGCCACCCCTGGCCACTTACTGCTTAGCTCCCCCTCTCGGGTTATTTTTATGGATGTATCTTGATGCCAGTGGAAGGCCGATGGCCCATTAGCCACCTGAAAACTGTGAGAAAACCTCTGTTTGCCTTTGCCAGCAGTAAATCCTAAACACAGAGCTGGGAGTCTGGAGCTGCTGTTTCACAATGTTGCTGGTGCGTGAGTGTGTCCTTCTGCCAGCCGGGCCGCTCCGAGCGTCACCTGCCGCCGGCCGGAGAGCATTAGGGCTTTGGTACAAGATGTTTCTAACGCGCCAAAAGGTTTTGGGTTTTGTTTGTTTGTTTGTTTGTTTTGTTTCTTTGGAAAAAAAAAAACATGCAAAGGAAAATTACGCAGAATCTAAAGCATTCGGATTGGACAACCTGCTTGAATTCCGATCAACTCCTTCGTTGTTAGCGTTTTGCACATGATTGTAATTTTTATGTCAAAAGAAGCCAAAACTTGCAATACTATTTTTAGCAGACAAAAAAAGAACTAAGTATAAAATGTATAAATATTTTTGACTTGAACATTGGATGGCACTGGGTGCAAACAGACCGTTCATCCTCTGGACGGAGCGTTTGGGAAAAAGAGCCTTTTTACAGAGACACGGTTCCTGTCCAGTCTGGGAGGGGTTAAGTCCTGCTGTAACTCACGACTGTTAAACAATAAATAAACGAAATCACTGTTCCTTGTGCCGTGGAGCAGGTTTGTTTTCCTAGAACCACCCCACCCCGTCCGCGCCCCCCCTTCCCGCAGGTGCGTGCTCCCTCCTGCCGCCCGGCCCCCGCCCCCGCCCCGCTACTCCGCAGAGTCAACCCTGTCTGTTGCCTTTGCTGCCGCACTAGTCACAGCCTGCAGAGACGTCCGCCGGCCGCCAGGAAACCCAGGGCTTCCGCGGCGCGCCGAGCCCGAGCAGGACGTGGAAGTCCTTGCAAACAGAAGGATGTGATCGTTACTTGTAAAGCGCTTTGTAAAATTCACATTTACAGAATAATAAAGTCAGTTCAAACCCAAGTGGCTTGCGCTTTGCTCCGTCAGTGGGACTGGGGGAGACATTGCGGAGCCAAGGAGGAAGCCGGCTGTTGGGCAGGGTGGCCCGGTGACTCGGGACACCCCCAGGAGCCAGGCTCACCGGGTGGGGGCAGGGGCTGCCCAGGTTTGCTGCCCAACAGGCACTGGCCTCCCTTCCCCCAGGGACGTATCTTCCATGGACGGGGGCTGGGTGGGCAGGATGCGGGGAGGGGGGGTCGCGTGCCCGGGCAGGGCCTTGGGCTGGCCTGGGAGGGGCCCCTTTTCTTTGTATTGTCTGCAACCCGGAGAGCCGCCTCACCTGGCTCACCTGCCTGCCCCCGCCAGGTGTGAGGCTACCTGCTTCCGGTCCCCCGCCGCCTCCTCCTGGGCCAGGTCTGCCCCCATATGGACAGAGGGGGAATTGCAGATGAACGGCCGGTCTCCTGGCCTGACCCTGAGCCCCCGGTGCCCACCGGGTCCCCACCAGGCCAGCTCTGGACTGGGGTCCTCAGATCCAGGCCGGGCCACTCCCTGCCTCCTTGGTTTCTCTGCCACGTCGCAAGGACGTTTTTGCGTGTGCTTCCCACCCCGGACGCCTGCGAGGTGGGCTCCTGCCTTCCTTCTCCGCTGCACCGCTGGTCTCTGGCGGAGCTAGACCGTGGGTCTATGTGCTCCCTTGTCTAGCGAGCTTGTCCCAGGGACAGGGTGCTTCATGGTGACGTCCCCAGAATGGGGTCCCCTGTATCCACGGCCAGCACATCACACTCTCTCCCCAGGAATGCCCAAGGAGCCTGGCCCTCACGGCTGGGGAGCTGGGTGTGCGTGTCCCCAGCCCAGCTGACCACTGTCATCTCAGGCCTGTGCCAGCCCCTTCCCACCCACGCCTCCAAGCTGCTGGACTGGGTGGACTCCCCCGTCACCTCCCTGGGCTGGTAGAGACACCCGCCTCTGGGCCACGGGACGCCCACGGACCTCCAAACGCCCGATCCGGCGGCCTAGGGCCAGCTGAGGCCCACGCGGGACAGGAGTACGAGGAGGGTCTGGGCTTGGAACCCAGTTCTGCTGGGACCTGTGACATGGGGCCTCCTGGTGTTTTGGGAGGAGTGGCCGGGCATCTGTCGGCCATCCCCCCGCTGCCGCCCCTGCCCTTCAGCCGGCCTCCCTGCCCTCACAGTCTGGGCAGAGACTGCGGCGTCAGCTCAGCCCCTCTGCTCAGCCCTTTGTCCCTCCTGGGAGGAGGGTGCGGCTCAGCAGGACCAGAGGCTCTGCCCGGGGAGTCCTTTGTCCCCAGCATAAAGGATCAGAGCCCCTGGGGTGGGGGCGACCCTGACCTGCGGAAGGAAGGCCTGCTGGTCCAAGCTGTGCGGCGGTCAGGGTGAGGGCCTGGCCGGTGCAGGGGGCGGTGCAGGGGGAGAGCAGGGAGGAGGGGGGCAGGGGGCTGGGAGCTCCCACTCGTCATTGACGAGCTTTGATTGCCGTGTTCTTCACAACCCCACTGGGTGGGCCCCGTCTGTCCCTGGAGGGGGACTGCGGGCCTGCCCCGAGCACCCAGGGCCGTGCAGGCAGTGGCCTCCACTGCAGCCCAGGAGGCTTGGGGCGGGTCAGTCTCAGCTCTGCGTCACGTCCGCTCTATCAGGTGGCCCAGGAGGGCTGGGCAAGAGGGTCTGCCGGGAAGTGGACACAGACACTTGTGTAGGGACCCGGGGGATCTCTGTTGGGACAGAAAGGGGAACGGTGGCCTGGGGGCGGTAGATCAGGGCCCTGGGCTGGGAGGGAGGGGCGGGGGCTGAGAGGCCCCCGGCTTGGAGACACTGTGGCTGCCGCACACACAGGGGACGAGCCCACAGGGGGCAGGAGACGACTGAGCTTTACAGAGGTCTGGCCGCCTGTGTGCCTGGTCGGGGGTGCGACGCCATTCCCCCTGCCTGCTGCTGCTTGGGCTCCCCGAGAGTGTCTGTGGCCAGGGGTGAGGGCCAGGGCTGGGCCCTGGGTAAGGTGCAGGTCGGGGCACCCCGGGTAGCCTCAGCGGAAAGGCAGCCCTAAGGGCGGGCTGGAAGCGACCTCTGGTCCCGGGCTGTTGCTCTGGCCCTATGACCCGCCTCGAGGGGCCTCCATCCGTCCACCGGAGGCCGTCCGGGTGGGCCAGGGCTGTGAAGGCTGCTGTGATCCCAGGTCCCCACCCAGAGCTTCCTGGGCCCCCTGGCAGGGACTGGGCCTGCAGAGAGAGGGTGCGGGGCGGGCAGAGGCGCCACCGTGGGCAACATTCTGGCCCAG
This sequence comes from Meles meles, assembly GCF_922984935.1. Taxonomy (NCBI): domain Eukaryota; kingdom Metazoa; phylum Chordata; class Mammalia; order Carnivora; family Mustelidae; genus Meles; species Meles meles. Next base: position 1,585,147 of record NC_060076.1, read on the forward strand.
GAAGCGCTGGCGCCGGGGGGGGGGCGCTCCTCGGGTTCCCCCCCACCCCTCCCACAAACACAACCCACACCAGCGAGGTAGGTCTCACTGAGCAGAAGCTGCTCCCAGCCCCCAGGGGATCCATAATTGACTAACTGCTCCAGACAGACTGCGGAGCTGGGAGATGGATGGTGTTGCCTCAAGGGGTGGGGACGTGTGGAGGCCCCGATTTCCCCGGAGAGGAAGGCAGCTTCTCCAGGGCTGGACATCACAGGCTGGGGAGACCAAGGCCTTGACCGGGGCCAGCCAGGCTGGGATGGAGCCCGTGCCCCAGGCTGCCTGCATGGCCTGGGGCGGCCGGCTCCTGGCTGGGCTCCCCGCTTCCCGGAGGGGAGGGCTGGTGTGTGGCTGTAGCCCGGCTCTATCAGGTAAGGACAGAAGCCACCCTGGCCAGGAGCCAGCCATGTGTGTCTCTCTTGCCTCCCTGTGGCGGGGCAGGTTCTGGCAAAGGGCTCCCCCAGCAGCACTGGGCACCCGTTCAGGAAGCAGCTCTCCCTGGCATGGGAGGTTCTGGGGGCCCCGCCCGCTTGTAAGCCACCCCTCGGGGCATCCAGCTGCGTGGCCCTCACCCTGCTCAGGCCCGTGGCCAGCCCTTCTGCAGCGGGGCAGGGGCAGAAGCTCACCCGGAAGGAAGAGGTCACGGCCCCCAGCCGGGGGCTGCACTTGGGGGGAGGGCAGAAGTCCCCCCTAGGGGAAGGGTGTTCAGGTCCAGGCCCTGGGCAGCCCCCAGGGACAGCCTCGGTGGCAGCGGTGGGGAACATGACCTCCAGGGGCCCCGGAGGGATGGATCTCCATCCTGAGCTGCTTCCTGAGGCCCCTCCTTCCCCTGGGCGCACGGAGGCCTGGATGCAGCTTGGGGCTGGGAGAGCGTTTCCTGCCCGGAGGGAATTCGCAGCCCCGTGGACCCCGAGCCATCCCAGAATGATCACTCCCAGCCTCCCGGCCAGCTGGGACCCTGGTGGTTCAACGGTCCCGTCCCTTCATCCATCGGCCGGGCCCCTCTCCGGGCCCCCCGTCCTCGACGCGCCAGTGATGTGGCTGAAGAGACCCTCCGATTTGAGGTCCGGCTCAGGGCCACGGGCTGTGAGACCGGCACACGTCTGCCCATCCCCCGACTGCGGCTTCAGTCTCCGGACCGCAGGGTCTCTGCAGTGGGCCCCGCCCACAGGGCTCCCGGGTCCCTCATGAGGCCACCCTCTCCCCTGTGCCCTTCCGCCTGCAGAAGTGGAGGCCTGCGGAGGGGCAGGGCCACGGGACAGCCCCGCCCCGGGCCCCCCCCCCCCCCCGCAGGCGGGGGTCGTCCTGGGGGCTGATGCCTGGGGCAGACGGGCAGGTGCTCCCGGCATTCTCTTCCGCAAGGCTCCCGCCACACAGACAGGGCATCGGGGGTCATAGGGAGGGGGATTGGGGTGCAGAGCTTGGGGCGGAGAGGGATGGCCTTTGGGCCAGGAGGGACTGCAGTCCTCAGGAAGGGGCTCCAGGCTTGGACTGGTGGCTTCTCTCCCTGCCCATGAAGCGGGGGTGAAAGGGGTGGGAAGGGGGGGAGGGGAGGTGGGCAAAGCTGGACTCACCACCTGGAGGCTCTGCGGGGCTGCAGACGGTCCCCCGAGACTCAGGACCGGCTGCAGGGGTGCTGGCCTCTGTCTCCACACAGGCCCTGGGCAGCCACTCGGCTTTACAACCCCACGCACCCCTTTCAGGGCCTCCCCGGGCCGGGGCTCCGTGCAGACCCAGAGCTTGCCTAGGTTGGAGGGCCGACTTGTGCCCTGGCTTCAGCCCTCATGGGGACTCCAGTCCCAGGGGACATGCCAGGAGGATGTGCACTGCCCAGTGCTGGTCCCAAGAGCATCTTCAGGACTGAGTGGGGAGACCCTCCTGCAGGGAGCCCTGGACTTGGGCTGGAAGGGAAACGTCAGGCCCCCACAGCTAAGAGAGCAGGACCGGCAAGGCGGGCATGTCTGGGAGGGAAATTAGGACCTGATACCAAAATGCTCGGAAAAGCCCGGCCTTGATCGGATGGGCTTTGCCGTAGACCCACCCCAAGTGGGAATACATCAGTGATTAGGCCTAAAAGCTCGGGCCATTTAGCTTTTATTCGATTGGCAGAGAGGCCCTCTGTGCCCTCTGCTTTTTGCCGTTTGATTATATGTCTGTGCTCAACATGCCAGTCCTGGAACGCAGGCTGCCTGCAGGACTCATTGGGATGGAAATCAATCTGATTAGTGAGCTTCGATTTCGATTTCGTGAGGACCGTGAGGACGGAGGCTGTGATCCAGGCGGAAGCCAGCTCTGCAGACTTGGAACTTTCTGAGGACACACCTGTGCGGAGGGACTCACGCCGGAGGAGCCGTGGCTGGAAGGGCGGGTACGCGGGGCCCCTGGGAGCACCCAGGGCTGGTGGTGTACAGGGCTCCCTGCTGCTTTCTCCCTCCTTGGCCTTGGCGAGCTCTCAGCTCCTCTGGGCCTCAGTTCCCACACCCCCATCAGATGGGATCTGGGGAGGGGTAGAGGGCAAGACAGCCATCCAGCAGGCCAAGGGAAGGGATCAAGGAGCCAGTAGACTCCCCGTCCCAAGCCCCCAGGATGTCCCCACATGACCTCCACCCGTTCCCAATGTCCGCGTTCATCCCTGAACCCCAGCCCCTACAGACTGTGGAAGGAAGGTGCTCCATCCCCCCAGGCCTGTCCCCCATCTTGTCCCCCTTCCAGAGAGGTTCTGGTGTCGGCCCCTAGCCACACAGGTGTGTGGAGAAGCCCCGGTGTCCCTGAGTCCAGTGTCCAGGGTGGGCTGTCGGGAGGTTTCCCTGCCGAGGCTGCGGGCCCACAGGCGCCCCCGGCGTGCTTGCTGGACACCCTGCGCGTCTCCAGGGTCCATGGCGCTCTGGGCAGCGGCTGAGGGCCAGGAAAGGCTTCCTGTGGGGGTGCCCCAGAGCGGGCACTGAAGGAGGTCAGGGCAGAGGCCCAGCAGGAAGAAAGATGGGGTGCCCAGCCTTGGAGAGAGGGGGTCTTCTGCGGCCTTGAATGCCAGGCCCACGACACCCCATCTCCTGGCAGACTCCCCCGGTCTGGTTCTGGGTTTGCGCTCCCGGAGACAGAGGCCCAGGCGGGCGGGCCTCATGGGGCGGGGGCGGGGGGGCCCCAGGAGCCGCAGCTGCTCGGGCAAGTCCCAGAGCCCCGCTTCTGCGCCGCCGAGTCACGTGCGCCCTGCGTCTGTTTCGTGGAGCAGATGGTGGGCGCAGTAACACTTTAAATGAAGGATTCTAGAAGCACATTAAATTTAGATTTAATAAGACAGTTATTGTATGGAAATTAAAGACCCATTGATTATTCTTTGATTATTGAGATCCAGGCACCTACGGCACGAATCAGTTGCAGGAGCGTGCGCGGGAGGCACGGAGGGAGCGGGCCTGGGGGGCGGCTTCTCGGCCCAGCTGCCCCGCCCCCGCCTGGAGTTTCCAGAGCCCAGTCCCTCCGGGCTGACCTGGAGCACAGGGTGGGATCCCGGGTTCCTTCAGCCTGCGGGGACCTGGGGGAGGCGCGGGGAAGTCTGGGGCCCTTCTCAGCACGAGGACGTTGCGCTACAAGGGACGCTGCCCGGGAGGGACGCCTGCAGACCCAGGTCACCGGTTAGGAACATGAAACTGAGGCACCTGGGTGGCTCAGTGGGTTAAAGCCTCTGCTTTCGGCTCAGGCTCTCGTCTGGTTCTCCGCTCAGTGGGGAGCCTGCTTCCTCCTCTCTCTCTCTCTGCCTGCCTCTCTGCCTACTTGTGATCTCTGTCTGTTAAATAAAATAAATAAAATCTTAAAAAAAAAAAAAGGAACCTGAAGCCAAGAGGAGAGGCCAGGGGAAGCCCAGGCCCCCAACCCTCCCCGTCTCTCTCCGCTCCCTCCTCTGCCTTACTCCATCTCCTACCCCACACTGGAGTCCCCTCACCCTCCTGGGGGCCTGTGGCGCCTCCTGGGATGCTCCCCGCGATGCCCGCCATCCCTCCCACACTCACTGAGACCCCGCTGCGCGCCGAGGTCCCAGGCTGTCGGGGGGCGGCTGTCAGGGACACGCCCTCCCTGTCCGTGGGAGGCCGGTGGGCCGCATGACGTTGGCCTCCGTAGAGAGCAGGGCCAGGACCGTCTGGGAGGCAAGAGAGGTTGCCCTCTACCCCTCCCTGGAGGAGGTCGGTCAGCTCAGCCCACCTGGCAGCCCACCTGGGAGGACAGAGAGAGAAGAGACCCCCGGCAGGAGGTCCAAGTCTCCTCCCCCAGGTCTCATCCAGGTGCCCAGCAGCCTATGGCCCAGAGGGTTGGCCACCCTGACTGTCCACAGAGGTGGGGAGGGGAGAGCTTGGAGGGTTCGGGCCCCAGCCTGGCACCAGAGCCCAGGCCAGGCTGCCCGGGGTGGATGAGGCGCAGAGGGGAGGCCCCCCCAGCATCCCGGCCCCCCAGGGACGCGGCCTCTGCCTCTGTACCGTGCCTGCCTCCTCCCGGTGGGGATCTGCCTGTGGGCACTGCTCACTTCTTCTGTTTAACCAGCGCGGCTTCGGCTGGGAAGCTGTCGGCGGCAGTCTGCAAACATCCCTTCCCGCCTGCCAAGCGACACCAGCCGACAGCTTGGCTGGCAGTCGGCTCACACAGGCTGCCCGGCCTGGCACACGGCTTCTTGCCCGTGGCCGGGGAGGGCTGTCCCCCGCGGCGCTCCGGGTCTTGCAGCCCTGCAACAGGGCTCTGGACCCCACCTGTCCCCCGGCCTCATCCCTGGGGCAGCCTCGGCAGACCTGGGAGGACGGGGAACCCCGCGGCTGGGAGAGGCCGTGGGAGGAATGACAGAACTCTGGGGAGACAGGAGGTGTGGGAAGAGATGAGAAGCTCTAGGAGGGAGCAAGTGTCCCTGAGGTTTGGGGGACAGGCCACCTCTTGAGGTCAGCCTTGTGCCAATGCCCAAGTCCCCTTCCTTCCCAAGACACTCGTGCCAACACCCGCCCTAGCTGGAGGGGATCCTAGGCCCAGGACCTTCTCAGCGGAACTGGGCCCTTCGGCAAGGAGGTCTGCCCAGCACTGACTGCAGGATGGCCCTCTGTGGGCATGAGGGGCTGGGTCGGTCTCACCGAGGTCAGTCTCTGGGGCATGCGGGCAGGGCAGCCTCTGGGGGGGGGGTACTGGAGCCCTGGCCCCACCTCCCCCCTGCAACCTAGACTCCCCCGGCCGGAGGGAGAGGTTTGGGGCTGCCTGGAAGTCCCCATTCTGGTGCTTGGATCCCCCCAGCCTCGGACTGCTCCCAGGGCCCCAGGAGCGTTCACGCTGTCCACACTGTCCAGCTTAGCTTTCAGGAGCAGGTTGCATGATTCAAAATTAATAATCTTGCTGTCTCATGGCCTCATAATTAAGTGTCCGGTCATCTGATTATTGTCAGAGAGCGATTTGTCCTCCAGCAATAAGGACAGCCTGCCGGAGGCAGGCCCGGGAGGGGCTTAAACCCCTCCACCCGTAGTGCTCGCCCCTCTCGGGCTGGCGGACCCTCAGCCTCGGCTTCCTTCGCAGCCGCCCCGGGGGCGCAGAGGTGCGCCGGACGGTCTCGCTGCCTCTGGGGCTCCTGCACAGAGGGGGCCACGGAGCGCTGCAGGCTGCTGGACGCTGCGCTGGCCTCAGGCTTGGGGGCTCCGGGTGCGCGGTGCCCCCCGCAACCGTGGGTGGATACGTGTGGACTCAGCGTGCTGAGGCTGGCTGTCCAGGGCCGGGGGCTTCGCGTAGGAGCCCTCGCCTGAGCCTCAGTTTCTCCACCTCCTGTCTGCGGCGGCTGAGGGGGAGACCGTCTCTGCCGCACGGTGGGTGGAGGGGCCACGTGTAGACCCTACCAGCCGCCGGCCCTGGGGTCCCTCCCTACCTGTGTCTGGGCCCCAGCCTCCAGAGACCTGCCAGCCAGGTCACGGGGAACAGAGTCGGAGGCCCCAGGGGCTTGTGAGGCCCGGGCTCGGGGACCCAGCAGAAGGCAACCACAAAGCCCCCTGCGGTGTTCCCGGCCTGGCCTCGGAGGAAGCAAGGCCCCGGGGCGCTCAGCTCCTGAGCCCGCCCCCTCGCCTCTGCCCCAGGCCGGAGTGCTCGTCCCACAGGTCACCTAAGGGCCATGCCTCACCACCCCTGCGGGCTCTGAGGGGCCCCCGGGTGGGGGAGGAGCATCCCCTCGGGCTAGCGGTGAGTCGTCCCCCACCGGTGGGAAACACAGAGGCCTCTTGCACACCCTGAACCTTCCCTGGGAGGAAGGAGGGAGGGGCCCTGAGCCCGTGGGGGGGGCGGCCCTGCACCTCGGGTCAGGGCGTCCCCTCGGGCCAGTCCCGTGGCCACCGTACAGCCCCAGACATAATCCGTATTCCTTTGAACATTTAAAAATTAGGGCCAGAATAAAAGCTTGTTTTTTGAGGGAGGAGAAAACGTAAATAACGAGCTAACAAGAGGCTTTTGGTGCAACATAATCGTCCAACAAGGAAGGAGTCTGCAGTCGCGGTTGCCGGCCGAGTGTCCTTCCAGGTCAGTTACTCACGTCGCGGAGGCAGAGCAACGAACGTCTGAGCTTCTGCAGCACCTTTGAGCCCAGCAGGCCCCTGACGAGGGGCACCAACCCGAGCGCCCTGGGCCAGCAGCGGCGGCCACTCCGGGGACGCCTGCCGGACCGCCCTGCCGAGCCGCTGGGCCGTGTCCAGCCCCGCAGGACCGTGTGGGGGACTCGGGAGTCAGGGCGCAGAGCAGGGCTCAGGCTCACCGCCAGCCGGGCCAGCCACGCTCCCGTCTGGTCTGAGTCTCTCCGTCCGCTCCTCTCCTGGCCTCAGTCTCGCCATGGGGAGCGACTGCCCGGCGTCTCCTGCCCCGACTGGTGGCCGGCGTTGGCCGGGCAGAGGGCGCTGCTGCAGCCACAGCCCTGGGGGTCGGGGAGAGGCTGCAGGGGGCTGTCTCCAGCCCTGGCCACCCCTTGCGAGCCCCTTCCACCACCCCCACCCCCGCCCTGGGACCCCTCCTGCAGGCTCCAGGCTTGCCTTTCCCCGGGTCAGGGGTCGGGGTGGTGGTGGGCAGCGGCAGGGGAGAAAGGGCAGGAGTGACGCCTCTGACACCTGGTGGGGGGCAGCTTTGAGGGGGGCCGTGGAGCCAAGGGGACAGCCTGGAGCCTCCCAGCCTGGGGGCAGGAGACAGGCCCGCTCCCGGGTTTTCGGACCGGTTCTCTGGGTCTGGGAGAAAGGGATGCTCTCCCCAGCCCCCAGGCAAGCTCCGGAGTCTCCACCGCCTGCTTCTTCCCTGAGCTGGGGGCCAGGGCGAGGGGCTAGTGCCTTTCCTGCAACTCGACCCCTTACAGTACGAAACCCTGTGAAATGTTGGTGTACAGAACTCCTGCAAAGGTCGCCTCAGACTGGGGGGCGCCCTACCTTCTCAGGAGGGTCCCTGAGCCCCATCTCAGGAAACCACTGTGGACCGGCCATCTGGGGCCAGCCTGGGGTCCCCACTCCTGGTCCCAACGCCCGCCCTGCTTCTCTGCCAGCGCCCCGGCCGTGGACGCGCTCTCCATGTGAGAAAGGAAGCCGCTTTGGGTCGACCACTCATCTCCTCCTCCCGGCCCTGCTGCCCCTGGCGGATGGGTGCACATAGGGTTGGGACGGGATGGGCACCCTCCGTCCTGCTTCGGCCCCTCCTGCCGCCAGGGGCAGGTGGCGGGAGCGGAAGGGGTCCTGGGACCGTGGCCCCCACATAATGCTGTGGGCCTCCACCAACAGGACTCGGACGGACGGATCTGCGAAGTCTCATACCTATAACTTTAAATTAAAAAAGCTGCTTATGGGTCTGCCGGCAGCTCCGCACGGCAGCCCCATAAAGATCGCGTTCAGCACAAGCCGTTATGCGCCGAGTTGACTCTATATACATTTCTAAATGGTTCGGCAAACAGCGGCCTACTTACGGGCAGGGAAGGAGAGCGGGTTCATTTGGGGTAACAAATGATCCTTGATTTGATTTTAAATGCAGTGACAGCCAAACTGATTTCTTATTTAATCACTTCCCTGTGCTGTTGAGAACAGGGCAGTATTCGCCGCCGCCGCGCAGAGCGGGCTCCGCAAGCCGCCGGAAGGGGCGGCGGCAGCAGCTTCTGTGCTGGGGCAGAGCGAGATCGCGGAGCGCGGCTCGGAACCAGAATGGGCACTTCTGTCATTGACCCAGTGGCTGACATCGCTATTTCTTCCTGCTTCCAATTTTTCAGTAAGAAAAATACAGGCAATGTGATTCTCTTTGCATTACAGGTGAAACATCTTGATTCTTTATTAAATATTTGTATTAATTTCAAGTACTACAAAGCGTCTGTGCCGATAAATCAGGCTCGGAGCAGGCGGTCCCCTCCGCTCGCTCTCCAGGAAGCGGCCCCTTTCTGAGCGCGGCCTCGGAGAAGGTTTCTGTATTCGCCGTCAGGCTCCCTCTGTTCCTGCTTTATGGCCGTGCGTCCACGCCACGATGGGCACGTGTTTGCTCCTCAAGGTCCAACGTTTCGGGCAATCGCTCCCCCTCCCCAGTTTCGTGTTCTATCTAATTAGGAGTTACTGCCCTGGCATCAGGCCCGGCACCAGCTGGGACACGCGGCCCCTCTCTGCCACGGGAGTCATGGGGAGACTTTGGGAGCCACGGGGGCCGGGGCTGAGGGCTGGGGCAACCCGGGTCCTCCCGTAGCTCGAGAGAAAGGAGGGTCCCTCGGCCCCCGCCGTGCCCCCACATCTTGCCTTCACTCCTCTCTGATGCAATCGCTCCGTGGGGCTTGGTCAAGGCGGCTCTGAGGACAACACAACAGTGGGGACTTCTCTGGGTGGCCCTGGAGGGCGTCGACTCTCGGACGGGTGCAGGCCTCAGCCTGTCCCAGTTTGGAGGTACGTCTGTGAGGGGCGGGTGTCTGGGGCTGGGGCCCTGCAGACTCCGAGGGTCTCCTGGCCTGGGGGTGTTCCAGTGGCCCTGGGGCTGTGGCTGGGGAGCCAGCAGGTGGTCTGTGGGGGGGACAGCGCGTGTGGTTCACTGCGACCACTAAGGACACTGTTACTCACAGTCCGGGTACCCGAGACATGGCCACGGCCGGGCCCCTTCACGGTCCTTGCCGCCCCAACCCCTGCTTACCAACCTGATCTGCCCACGCCCAGGCCCCATGGCCGCTCACCTCTGGGCCCTTGGCAGGCTCGGGCTGGGGGCTCTCTAGTCTCCACCCGCTGAATCCTCCACCGCCTCCACGATCAGGGACTGTGGAAGGCTCAGTCCCGTCCTGACTCTGCCGACCTCCGACAAGCCCGGCCTCTACAGCCACCTTCTGGCCTGGAAGGGCTGCTGGGGGTCCTAGTGAGTCGGTGGGCCGTGGGTCAGGAACCCTGTCCCTCGTCCCCAGGAGGACGCCTGAGGTCCACCGTGACCAGATGACGCAGGAGGAGCAGTCTGGAAGGCTTCATGGAGGAGGAGCTCTGGAGCAGGCCACGGGTCCCGCATGAGCCAGGCCAGAGAAGGGACAAGCTTGGAGGGGGCAGGGCATGGGCAAGGGGTAGAGCAGGGAGATGGATGGTGGGGAGGAGCAGAGGCCAGAGTCCCCGAAAGCCAGGGAGGATGCAGACTCTGGCTCCCTGGGGACGCTGTGCCGGGGGAGCGCCCGCAGGATACCTAGGAAGCGGCGCCTGGAGACGGCCACACGCCGGGACTCAGCACAAAACCTTCAAAGCGGCAGGTGAGTCTCCAAGACAGTCTCGGAGGTGGCAAAGGAGCAGAGCGATTCTTGAAGCCAGGTCAGGCCTGAGCCTGGGGCAGAGCGGCCCCAGAGGAAGGAGGCTGACCGGAACCACTGCCCAGTCCAGCCCGCGGTCGGGGGTCGGCCGTGGGCAGATGTAAGCCCCGTGGGGCACTCGGCCCAGGGCAGGAGGGAAACGCCTCCTTGGCTTCTGGGTGGCCAAGGCATTCTCAGGGGGCCGGCCATGGACAGCGCGTGTCTGGGGATGGGGTGGTGTCCGGGAACTTCGCTGCCTCTGCAGAAAGTGCCTGCGCGGAGGAGGGAGGGTGGACAGGGTAAGGGTTAGGAACGTTGTGTTCCCAGCACCTCCTGGGCAGGGACCTGATCTGAATGCAGTGTGTGCAGCTGCTGGAGCCTCCACGACCCCAGGGGGTGGGGAGGGGGGGCTGTGGGCCAGGCTGGGGAGGGGGGAGGGGAAGGGAGGGGAGGGGAGGGGAGGGGAGGGTGGCTGGGGCCTCCCAGTGACCCCCTCAAGCCCCGTGGCCATCCCGGGAAAACCCCGTCCATGGCAGAATTGGATGACTGAAGTGGGGACCCCTCCAAATCCTGCCACCTCCCTAATGGTCTGGGTCCTGTTGGGGAACAGGAGGTTGGGGGGTGTGAGCAGCCGGCACCCCCCTCTGGGCCTTGTTCCCCCGGGGGGGGGGTGAGCCCATGAGTGACAGGAGCGGAACACAGCCAGGTGGGCACCCACTACAGCAGATGGGGACCGAGGTCCTCTGCACTCTGGACCCCTGTGCCTTCCTGAGACCCCCTCACCCACCCCTCCAGCCTGGCTCTGCTACCCTGCAGGTGGGGACCCAGGGTGCAGACGGGCGAGGGGCTGGGGTGCATGTCCCGCCTCCAGGCCCCGCAGCCGTGTGACTGGGGGGGGGAACTCACCATGCTTACCCATGAAAGCTCCTCGGGTGTCCTGGAGCTGAGCGGGGCGTGGGTGGCCCAGGCCTCCTGGCTCTCCGCACAGGGACGGGATGAAGACGGGCTGACATTGTGTCCCTACTGGGTTCCACGTGGCCCCCAGTTGGGACAGACCGTTGCCACCTGGGCGGCGTGCCAGGTCCCCAGCCGGCTGACGAGAGGCCGGTGCGCTGAGCCTGCTGGTTCCTGACTCACTCACAGCCGGGCGTCCCTGGGTTGGTGCCTCCGTGGTGGGTCGCCAAGGCTGGTGCCACAGCAGCCCAGTGGGAGGAGGAGGGATTTTGAGGCCCCTAGGGGCTCCCTCACCCCCTACAAGAATGACCCCCAGAGGCAGCCAGCCTCCCCTCCCCACCCTGGGGGCAGGCACCTGGGCTGGGCTCAGCCCCAGGATGCCCGAGGGTGGGAAAGCCACGGGGCAGCCCACAGAGTCCCGGGGTCTGCAGGGGGGTTCCGGGTTCCACAGATCACCTCCCCCATGAGCCTCAGTTTCCCAGAGGCCCTGATGGGGGTGCACAGGGGGCTGGGGGTGTCGCCCTCATGACCACCCTCCCCGGGGCTGGGGGGTCAGCTGTCACCCCCCCCCACACACCTCCTCCAAGACCTGATGCCCTTCCCCCACGGGGGCTGCAGAGTGAGGGCTCGTCCCGGCCCTCTGCACAGCCTGTCCTCGGGCTGGAACCTGTGCGGCCTCCGTTCCGGACGTGATGCGTACGGGGCCAGGCCCAAGTGTCTGAGGTCTCAGCCGCTGACAGTGGGGGTGACCCAGGGCTCTCTCGGGGTGAACAGATTTGTGGGAGAGGAGCCAGCAAGCCCCTGGCATTAGACTTCACGCGCAGAGGCCACGCGTTGCTTAGAAGAAACCGATTTTGTTTTGTGCTCGTCCTGCTGACAGCGTCTTGCCTTGGCGCCTCTAAGCGGCTTTTGATGGTTCTGGTTTTGGGGATGTTGTAACAGGAGTTTTGAAATATTCCAGCCACCCTGGGGCACCGTGGGTCCTGCGGAGCGTGGGGGCCTGAACCCTGGGGCCTGGCTGGGCACGCTGCCCGAGGGTGAGGGGGCGGGACTCTCCCGGTTGTGTTGTGGCTCCCCCCCCCCCCCGCCCCCATCCCGCCGGTACCGGCTGCGCTGCAGCAGTCGGTGGACGTTATTGCGTTGGCCTCCGGGCGGGGGAAGGGAGCGGTCAGCGTTCAGAGGGGACAGAGGCTCAGTCTGGGAAGGTGGAGTGTCCCGGGGACGGAGTGGCGCGGCGGCCTGAGTGTGTCTGACGCCGCTGAGCTGTGTGCTCAAATGCGCTAAGGTGGTCAATTTTGTGTTCTTTACCACGATTAAAAGACGTATACTTAGGAACGTATCTGGGGTCCACGAACAGAGCACCACTGAGGGTTCAAGGGACACAGAGGCCAGTGTGAAAAGAGCCCAGGGGCCCGGAGTGGAACAGTCTGAGCAAAACGGTCATGTCGGGCTCTAAGCTGAGGTCATAAATCTCTGTGGGCCACACCGGTCTGCAGAGAGGCCGGGGAGATGGGTCTCCGCGCAGACGCCCCTCAGGGCACACGGTAGGCACCGGCGTGGGCGGCTGTGGCCAGCCCTGCTCACCACGCCTCTGCTGGCCGCCAGGGTCACCAAGGTCACCGTCTGTCCTATCACCTGGTGGTGCGTACCTGACACGTGGACTGAGAAGGGGCACCTCAGCTCTGGGGTCTCCCTGAAACCGCCCCCCCAGTCCAGTCACAAAGGACATGTGGAACAAATCCCAACTGAGGGCCATTCCACGAAATCCCGGTCCTGCGCTCCTCACAGCCATCAAGGTCATTGAAATGAGGCCCAGGGCAGCCCCTACGACAGCGAAGGGACCCTGGGCAGGCAGAGACTTCAGTAAAAACTCACGCTCTTTGACAGAGCGCGCACTTAGATGAACTACAAAAGTGTATGCCTGGGGGTGCCTGGCGCTCTCTGGGAGCGTGTGGCGGGGGCCTGTGGGGGTCCCTCCAGCTCCAGACCCCAGGCCAGCTTGTGGGGCACATCTCAGCGCCTGAACCCCGGCTTCGGGCAGGACCGTGGGTCCTGGAGGAGGGGCGCCAGGGTTAGGACACGCAGGCTCGGGGAGGAGTCGGGTCGACAGAGGGATGGTGGCCGGCGCTCTGAGAGGGTGTGCAGAGGGACAGTGGCTGGAATGACCACATCTTAACCCAGCATAATGTGGACAGTCTTGTTATGAAAAACACCAGAAAGCCATTAATGTAAATCATGAAATATTCAGCAAGGCAGTCACTTAAATGGCTCGTGTTCCCAGAATCGGAGCCGGGTGCTTCCTGCCTCGGGGGCGTCCGGACATCAGCTCTCTGGTGCGTGTTCAGAGGTCATTATCTCAGAACGGGGAAGTGTTAGCTCATCGCTGAGGACGTCCGCCTCGGAGTGGGGAAGGGAGGTGCTTCCAAGGCCGCGGCCACCCTGCCCGGCGCCCCCGGAGGTGCTGTCCTCAGAGGGGGGGTGGCCAGGGTGGGGCCCCCTCCGCAGCTTTCCGGCAGCTGGGTCACCCGCGTGAGCCGTCCTCTGCATGACAGTCCTCCCTAAACACGCAGCCCAGCCCAGGTCACGCTGACAACAAGGAGAGCCGCCATGTCCCCCTGTTTGCACTTTGCTGGTCCCTCACAGGCCTTCCCCCCTTTCTTGGGCCAGCAGGCCGCAGTCGCGCAGCTGGTGAATGTCAGGGCGAGTGTTTGGGTCAGATCCGTTTGGCTCCAGAATCAGGATCTCGACCATCATGCCTGCGCCTGGAAAACTCCCCACGAGATTAAACAAAGCAAGAGAACAGTGGGAGGAAAACAAGAGAAGGATGGACCCATTGGGAGAGCTGCTGTCCAACGTAGAAGATGACAGTGTCGGCGAGCACGTGGAGACGGGGACCTTGCGAGCTTTGGTGCAGGTGCAGAGTGGTGGGGCCACCATGGAAGAAAGGACGAGGGGGCGGGGGATCGTCCTCTAAAAACTGAACATAGACCTGCCCTCTGACCCAGCAATCCCCCTCTGGGTATGTCCCCTGAAGAATGGAAAGCAGGTTTAGCGAAGGTGTTCGTGTGCCCATGTTCATAGCAGCTTCGTTCAAAGCAGCCAAAAGTAGACACAACCCAAGGGTCCAGTGACGGAAGGACGGATGGATAAACAACGCAGTCCGTCCACACCACGGAACGTGACTCAGCCTGAAAGAGGCAGGAGTCCCGACGCCGGCCACCCCGCGGGTGGACGAGGAGGACGTGGTCCCCGGTGAGGTCCGCCCGGCACAGAGGGACGGGTCCGGAGGAACGGCTCCCAGGAGGCCGGAGGAGCCGGCCCGCAGAGGCAGGGAGGGGAGGGCGGGGGCTGGGGCTGGACTTGGGGGGACGGGTCAATAGTTAATGGGGATAAGAGGCTCAGTCTGGAGAGACGAACGTCTTGTTCGAGGGATGGGTGTGAATGTGCTTGACACCCCTGGGCGCGCACTTCAAGACGGCGAACGGTCAGTGTCGTGTCATATGTATTTTACCGTTTAAAAGTGAGCACACGAGGTTGGTGAGCAGTGTGGGTGCAGGGGCTGGACCGGCGTCCACGGGAAGCCCAGACGGGACGACGCCAGCCGGCGGGGCGGCCTGAGCCGGGGCAGTGTTTCAGCACCGCGGAGAGAGACACGGCCGCGCCTGCACCCGGTCCGGAGACGCCGTCCTGACCTCTGCCTGCCGGCTGCTCACTCTGGCAAAGCGGGCAGGGCTTTGGCAACATTTCCCAAGGACTTTGCATCTCAGGGTCTGCGGGGCTTCTCCAGCAAGGGTGGAGGGCGATCCTGCCTGAGGCTGTGCGCCTGAAGGCCATCCCAGCTGGGAATGACTCTCAGGGGTCTGGGTCCCAACCCGTTCTGCACTGACCGGGCACGGCCTCAGGGAGCCTCCTGTCCGCCTAGGGGCCTCCTGACTCTACCCACTGCCACGGGTGCTTCCTGGAACCAGGGCGCCCGTCTGAAGACAGGAAGGGTGCAGGGGAGGCCGGGACAGGGGACAGAGAAGGCCTGCCTGCTTTTCAGCTCCTGACACCAAGCTCGTCCCCTGGGGTGGCATGGCCCCAGCCCCTGGGAGAGGCTTGTGTGCTGTTCTTGTCCCGGAGGCAAGGGGTGTGGTATTGGCTCGTATCCCCCGGCTGGGACTAGAAAGGGCACTCGTGGGTGAGCGGCTCTGCTCCGAGCCCCTCCCCCGCAGCGCCGATGGCGTCCCTGGGAAAAATCACCACGCGTCCCACAAATGCCATTTCAGCAAAAAGCACACAGCCTTCAGGAAACGAAGCCTCTGGAGGCCCTGGCCACTCAACTTCTCTGTGACAAGATCCCAGGGACAGTTGAAGACGTCTGGTTACGGTAAGGCTGCTCTGGTCCCCATCAGTGGCTTTCAGCAGGGGTCGGTGACGCCTTCTGGGCGCGCGGTGCTGCCTGCCTATGCGAGCACGCTTCGGCGCTGGGGAGAAGCGTTCAGCCCCGTGAGATTTCCACTTTTTGCACCAACCTCATCCCTGGGGCCTGTGGGGCGGCCCCTCGGTTGTTCACAGAGCGCACTGTGGGCCCCTGGAGGTCCAGACCCCGGGATGGACACGCGTTCTGCAGCTCTGTTCTGGAAGAGTGAGACGTGGTGTGATGCTCCGAGACAGTTCTCGGGGCCACACCTTGTCCGTGCGCATCATTTCCAGAGTAAACCTGTGTCACAGCTCTCCCCCGTCTCACGGGTGAGCAACCGAGGCCCAGAGCGACTCATTCATTCATTCCTTCTTCACTTGTTCAAAACAAACAAGAGCGGCGCCTGGCTCAGTGTGTTAAAGCCGCTGCCTTCGGCTCAGGTCATGATCTCAGGGTCCTGGGATCGAGCCTCGCATCGGGCTCCCTGCTCAGCGGGGAGCCTGCTTCCTCCCCCCACCCCATTCTCTGCCTGCCTCTCTGCCTGCTTGTGATCTCCGTCTGTCAAATAAAGAAATAAAGTCTTTAAAAAAACAAAACAAAACCAAGAACATGGCCGCCTGCTCTCCCACAAGCGCCGCACTGGGGCTGGGGTCCGGGAACCAGAGGCGCCTGCCAGTGAGGCAGGAGAGGCAGGAGTGAGGACAGGGAGACAGGAAGGCCTGAGCTCGGGTCCAGGGCGACTCACGCCTGTAGGGGCAGCCGGGGTGGGCTCTGCAGCAGAGGGAGGCTGGAATGGAGTCTCGGGGGCTGTGGGGGGGTTCAGTACAAGCTGGGGTGGGGGCTTTGTGGGTGCAGAGAGTGAGGAAGCCCAGGCAGGTGGGGTGCGGGGCTGGGCCCCCTTGGTCGCCAACCTGAGACCAGGCTGAGGAGGTGAGCCCCAATCCACAGACGGCCATGGTGGGGGCCCTTAGGGTCTGTCTGGTGACAGGCTGGGGGCAGGGAGGCCAGCGCTGAAGAGGCCGGGGGAGGGCTGGGGTCCCAGGAGCTTCCCAGCTACCAGCAGCCCATCTCTGAGAGGAGTTCCTTCCCGTCTGAACGGTCCTGGAAGGGAGACACGGCATCGGATTTTCCACTTGAACACGTGTTTAGTGAGCGGCTGCGGGTTCCTGGGTGCCTGGGACGGCCCATAATCTCATCAAGTCGTGGAGATCACACTGAGAGGACGTTCCCGGGGACGCTGCCGGGCGGTAGGCCTCCTCCGTCTGCCCGGGGGTGCCGTCACTCCTGCTCCACGGAGATCGAAGATGCAAACGTCAGGACCGGGGGGCCCGGGACTCTGTCTCCCCAGACCTGAGGCCGCAGCGAGAGGCTTAAGAACACCGGCTCTGGCATCGGCTAAGCCTGGCTCAAAACCTGGCTTGAGACCCCCATTTCACAGGTGAGCCATGGAGGCCCAGAGGGACTTGGCTCGGGTCACTCGAGGTCAAGATTTGAACTGGCCTCTATCTAGCTCCTCGGCAAAGCTTCCCGCCTCCTTGGCCACCGTCGTGGCCAGGAGGATCCCAGGAGCCAAGGGTACACCTGCTTATAAACTGTGAAGTGCCCAGGGGAAGGGAAGGGGCTGCAGCCCACCCGCTGCTCAGGCAGTGACACTGCTGCGGGGCTGACGCTCCTGCGGGGCCGACGCTGCTGTGGGCCGACCGTGTGTCTGGGCCGCGGGATGGGGAGGCCTGGAACCCCCACCCGGTCCCCTACGGGGCAGAGACTGGACCAGAAAGTCGCTGCCATTTCATTATTTCAGGGCCTGGAATATTACTATTCATGACAGCAAGCTTAAAAATGAAATAATAAGTCTGTCCTTTTAAAAAGCAAATTGTGACCCTGGAATATTCATGAGCCGTGACTTCCCGGGAATGGCAGCAGCGTGGGGATTAGCATTTGGTTAAGTCAGCAGCCCAGGAATTTAGGGAAATGCACTTGTCACTCTGAGGAAACGAGTGATTAATACTTTTCCTGTTTGCGGGGCCCCTAACGGGTGAATTTTTAATGTAATGATTAATTAACCTTGGGACCACTCCTATCTGCCGACTCCCGAGGCTGCGGTCCTCGAGGGTGGGGTGCGCCTGGCTCGCACACACCCAGCGGGGTGGGTGCCCGTGACCTCTTGGCTGGGGCTTGAGTAGGGTGTCCCTGGAGCCCACACCCCCCCAGACCTCGGCCTGGCTTTACGTGGCCACAGGCTCTTTGCAGATGTGATCGGTTAGGGATCTGGGGATGAGGTCCCCTGGGTTTACGGAGGGCCCTTCATCTCATGACAGCGTCTTCTAGAAGGAGGAGAGACAGGGGCATGGCGTGGAGAGGGAAATTTGGGACACAGGGAGCAGGCCCAGGAGGGAGAGCAGCAACAAGTGTGGGCTGTTTCTGCGCGGAGGGACACCAACAGCAGGCCGGGGACAGACCCTCCCCCACAGGGGATGAGCCCTGCCCCCACCTGCGGCCCCCAGAGCTGGGTGAGAGTAGATTCTTTGTGGGACACTCCCACACTCGGCGACCTTAAGGGGCGGTGCCAGACGGAGGGGGCCAAGCGTGGAGCTGTCTCCTGGGAACCAGGAGCCGCCCCCAGACCTAAGCAGCAGGTGCTGGGTGCGGCCTTTTGCGTGAACAGGTTAAATGACCAGATGCCTGCCCCTCCGGTCTCTGGGCCTGGGTCTCCCACCGTAGGGTGTTGGCCCAGAGCTGTGCTTTTCAAACTGGGCTCCCCAGGGCACCCACAGGGGTGACAGGGTTGTTTCTTCTTGTTGGGTGCCTCAGTTTCCCCCTCAACCATCTTCTCCTTCCTCTTGCGGTCTGGAGGACAGCTCTTAGGCATCCTTTATGGCCCGCCCCCATGACCCTCACAGGGCGGTGCTTGCTGGGCCCAAGAGGGCTCCCAGCAGCGGCGCTGAGAGGACTCCAGCTGGGTCCTGCCTGCGGGTCACCAGGGAGCCCGCTGGACCGCGGCTCGCCCCCGCCCTCTAGCGGTCGCCCAGAGGCACCGCTGGGCAGCCGCTGTCGGAGGCTTTGGGTCCCCACAGGGTGGGCTGCCCTGGGGGCCAGGAGCTCCAGGATGGACGCCTCTCAGCCAGACTTGGAGTCCCCTTAGCCAGGAGACCCTCTCCAGCCTTTATGGCCTAGCCGCTGTCTGCTAGGGGCCGAGGAGCGGAATCCAGGCCAGAGTCAGAGGGTGTGGGGACACCACGGGGGGGAGCTCATCCTCTTGGCACCAGCCAGGGCAGCTCGGGCTCTTCCCGGGCACTCTCGGTGCTGGGACGGGAGCCAAAGCTGGCTCTGCTGCATTCAGGGAAACCCTCGGCTCATGCCGAAGCCCCGTTGGGTCCTGGGCCTGCCACGTTCAGACCAACCGGCCCTTGGTCCTGAGAGTGCTTCCCGGAGCGGGCGGCCACCTTACTCGTGCCCAGCTGCTGCCCTACCGGTACCTGCAGGGGCACCAGCACACAGTAGGGGCTGAAGACTCGGGGGGGGGGGGGGCGAGGCAGGCGCACCAGGCAGCTCTTGCAGGCAGAGGCTGTGACGAGTCCGGTCCACAGTGCGCCTTAGGGACCAGCCTCTGCCGGGGGGCGGGGGAGGCAGGGGTTTGACGCGGGGAGAAGCTCAGCTGGCTGTGGCCGGGCTGGTGGGGAGCTCTAGGGCCGGGGAGAGGCTGGGTCTTTATACGCCACGGCTCAGCCGCGGGAGCAGCGGGAGCTACGACCCTGCAAAGCAACAAAGGCAGCTGCTGACCGCTCCCCAAAGCTGGGGGGCAGTCCTCCCTCTGCCTGTCCCCACGAGTCCTAATCCTCCCCTAGAAGAGGAAACAGCTCGGTGCCTTCAACTGCCTTCCGGCCGGTCCCTCAGACGCCCCGCACATCCACCCCTGCACGTGGAGAGCAGAGCTCAGCCTCTCCCCGCGCCACCTTGTCCTCCCCTCGGGGGGCGGCACCGCTGTGCACCTTGTCAGCACGCTGGAGGCGCTCACGGCACCCTGGATTCTGCTCTCGCCTCACGTGCCCTCCTCCGTCAGAGCTATTCCCGCACCGGCCGCGTCTCCTGCCCACATGCCACTGTCTTCGCTGTCTTGGTTCAGGCTCTTCGTGTCACACTCTGGAAGGGTGCAGGAGCTTCCCGGCTTTCTGCTGCGTCCAGGATGGCTCCTGTCCTCCTCCCTACCCCCATCGGAGACCCCGCCACCCACACGCAGCTCCCACGGCCTCCGGTGAGGTCCATGTGCCATACTGCGGCTTCCTGTGTCCTCGCCCGCCCTCCCTGCCCGTCTCCCGGCCATGCTGAGACTGCCCCCTCCCCCCACGCCACTGCTCCAGCATTCTCCACTTCTCATCCTCGGCCCTCCTATGTCACTGGGTCCCGTCAGCGCCCCTGGTGCCCCCCTCCTCTCTGGCTCTGCTTGCTCGGGCATCCTTCTGTCCCATGAGACCATGTCTTAACGTCTTCCTGGGGCAGAATTCCCGTCTCCGGCCTTAATCATGCCTGTGTGCGGGGTGACTAGCGGAGGGTCTGACTCATGGAAGAATTACTGATCACTACTCCGGACAGATGAGATTCGGGCAGGATCAGGACGATTCTAGGGGAGAGTGAGGGCATGTGTACAAAGTAGCTTGGGGACAGCAAGTGGCCGACTGGGACAGATGCTGGGACCACCTTCCCATCTGACGGCCAGTCTCCTAGAGCAGGAGCCGTATTGGTCTCTGCGCGGTGAAGGACTTCCGGACGAACGAAGGAGCGAGTGGTGGCTGATCAGTCACCTGGGCTAGGTCCGGCCCGAAGGGCTCCTTCCACGTCTGTCATCCTCCCAGGAAGTGCGTGCAGAGTGCCCTGGTCAGGGGTCGCAGCTGTGGGCTAGCACTCTGCCCCCTGAGCCCAGGGAGGTTCGGGTGAGGCCAGGGACCCGCCTTCCTAACCAGTTTCCAAGTGCCGCTGCCGCTGGGCTGGGGACCGACTTGGGGACGGCGCTCCAGAGCCTGCGGTCGGAGACGCACGGCGGCGGCCCCGGGCCCAACTAATGCACCCGCAGGCGCCTCGTCAAGCGGGGAAAGCAGCAGCGGAGGCCACCCGGGCTGTGACTTCGAGACGTGAGCAAGGTGGGCCCCGGGGCTCGGCTGGTGGCGCGTCTGCCCTGCGCTCGGGTGCTCGGACCGGGCCGGGCCGCAGGTCGGCCTTCCTGCTTCTCCCCGGCCTGACCCTCCCCTGCGTGCGCGCCCCCCCGCCTGACCCACCCCTGCGTGTACAGGCTCTCCCCCTCTGACCCTCCCCTGCGTGTACGCGCTCCCCCCCCACCCGCCGGCCTGACCCTCCCCTGCGTGCGCGCTCCCCGACCTGGCCCTCCCTTGCGTGCGCGCCCCCGCCCGACCCTCCGCGGCGTGCGCGCGCTCCCCCGCCTGACTCCCCTGCGTGCGCGCGCTCTGTCCGATAAATAAAATCCTTTAAAACGATGTAAAGACAGTGTGGAGCGTCTTTCACTGCTCTTCCCTCCGCAGTCGTGGGGACTGGCTGTGTACTCTACACCGAGAGCCCATCTCCGAACGGGCCACCGGACTCAAGGGTAGCGCGGGCCACGGCCGGAAGCGACAAAGCGCAGGCCGGTGCTGGAGAGACCTAGCAGCGCCAGAACGACAGCTCCCGGCATGCCCCGGCGCCGGCCTGTGACGTACTTCCTGCGCGGAGGGGGGCGCGCGCGCCTCGGCCGCGGGAGAACCACATCTCCCGGCATGCTCCGGGCGCGCGCTGTGACGCACTTCCGTCGCGGCGCACCAGCGCGCCCCCGGCGGCCCGGCGGCGGGAGCGCGGCGACCGCTGGGCCCGCGGCAAGTGACGGGCGGCGGGCCGAGGGGAGCCGGGGCGGGGCGGCGGCGGCCAGCGAGAGGGCGCGCGGGCGGCCTGGCCCCGCCCCGGTGACCTTCACGGCCCGGGCGGCGGGCGCAGGCCGGGCGGCGGCGGCGGCGCGATGTTCGTGCAGGAGGAGAAGATCTTCGCGGGCAAGGTGCTGCGGCTGCACATCTGCGCGTCCGACGGCGCCGAGTGGCTGGAGGAGGCGACCGAGGACACGGCGGTGGAGCAGCTCAAGGAGCGCTGCCTCAAGCACGTAAGGCCGCCGCGCCCCGGCCTGCCCCCGGCCCAGCCCCCGCCCGCCCGGCGCGGGTCGTGGAGGTCCCGCGGCAGCCCGGGGAGCTGGGCGCGGGCGGGAGACTGCGGCAGGGACGCGCGTCGCCGCGCCCGGCAGGCCCTCCTGGTTTCCCGGCCGCTGGGCTTGCTTGCCCTTGGGGTGAGGCCCCGGGAGCGGGGAGCAGTGCCCGGGGAGGGAGGGGCGCGCCGTGGAGACGTCCCTTCCCCTCCCTGCGGGCCGGCCCGTGGGCCAGCGCCCGGCTCTGGCCGCTCGTGCCGCCGAACGGGCGCGGGCCCGGCTGCCCCGGAGCCCTGCTTGCCCGAGGCCTTTACACTGACTCGTGGGCAGGGCCCGGGGCAGGGCCCGGGGCAGGGCCGGGGCGCGGGGAGACGCGGTGTTCACGGCTCCGTCGCGGCTGGGCTCCTGGCCGGGCGGGCTCCTCGGGTTGCTCACGTCTGGAACGAGTCCCGGGCGGCTTTCCCTCCGCGCGCCGCCTGCCCCGCTCTGGCCGCGGGAAACGGTGCTGGGCAGGACCGAGCGCTGTCAGAGCGGAGCTCAGCCCTTCCCCGCGGTCGCCGCTGCCCAGCGACTTGCCCTGCGCCAACGAGCTCTGGGTTGTCCGGGTAACCGCTCCGGAGGCACTTTTGAGTCCCTGTGCAGCTGCCCTGTAACGGCCCAGGGCAGGCCAGGGAGCGCTCTGGTTGCCAGTGAGCCCTGTTCTGGAACGTGCTGGACGGCGGTGACTCTCACCGACGAGGAGGGGGCTCTGGGCTGGCAGCCGCCGGCGGCCGTGCCGTCCTTTCTTCTGTTGGGTGCTGTCGCCATGAACCCCAGGACGGCACTCAGCCAGCAGGCCGGGGGCTCCTGGACCGTCCAGGCCGACAGAGCCGGCACCATGTTTGTGTAGCGCGGTGCGTTTTAGCAACAGCCTCCCTGAGATGCCGTGTCCCCTCCCCGGCAGCCCACCAAAGACAGCAGCTCCCTGAGGGCTGGGCCTGCGTTCTCGGGTCCGGGGCCAGGCTCCCAGTGCGCCCCAAACAAGCGTGTGGATTAATGGGGCACGTGGGGAGGATTGAGAGTCCAGGACTGCGTGGACATGGCAGGCCACCTGCTGAGTCAGGCAGGGAGAAGTCGTGGGTAAATGGGGATGGCATTCAGCTTAACTCACTACGTAGCCGTCCTAATACTGTTTCGTGAAGGGGACCCGGAAATGGGAGCTTACTGGTCCCCAGATTGCTGATGGATCTCCGGAGCTCTTGGGGGTCTTAGGCAGCCAATTTGAGTAAGATGCTAATTATTATGTACCTGATATTTATTATTCCAGCTGGGAGTGAGGTGTGTCGTTGGGATTTTTCTGGCACTCTCCTACTTTGAATGGCGATTTTATGCCACTCTGCGGTCTTTCCCAGGGTGGAGGAACGGCGCAAATCACGAGACCCGGGAGCTGAGTCGTCAGAAAGTCCTCCCACCTCCGAGCCCGTCCTGTTCCGTAGGCAGGGCCTGCCGCCTCTCGAGCCAGCCAGGACGTGTTGGTTAGGAGAGAGCATTCTCAAGTTGCAGCCTCGAATGTCCCCCGAAACCGTTCCCTGAATGTCCTGTCGCTGCAGGCAGCGAGGCTCGGCCTGTGCTTGAGCGTCTGTCTCCTTCCCACTGTGCTTTGGTGCTGGCTCAGGTGGAGCCCTGCCCGTGGAGGGGACAGTGTGGGTGTCTCCCCACCCCCACGGTGCTGTTGGGAGTGTGGTGCTTTCTCATTGAGGGTATCGTCGTGAGAACTCTTGGAGAAGGGCACTGGGCGGCGCAGTGGGTTAAGCCGCTGCCTTCGGCTCAGGTCATGATCCCAGGACCCTGGGATCGAGTCCCGCATCGGGCTCCTTGCTCGGCAGGGAGCCTGCTTCTCTCTCTACCTCTGCCTGCCTCTCTGCCTACTTGTATGCACGCTCTATCTCTCTTACAAATAAATAAATAAAATCTTAAAAAAAAAACCTCTTGGGGAGCTGGGGTGCTGCTCTTGCTTTGCTCTTTTGGGGTTTTGTGTTGATTGAGATCTTTCATGAAATTGCTACGACATGATACAGTCACTGTCCGTACGGCTGTTAATGTTTTTTCTTTCTTTCTCTTTTTAAGATTTTATTGATTTGAGAGAGCAAGCACACGGGCAGGGAGGAGGGGCAGAGGCAGAGGGAGAAGCAGACTCCTCTCAGCAGGGAGCCCACTACGGGGCTCGATCCCAGGACCCCAGGATCATGACCTGAGCCACCCAGGCGCCCCAGGCTGTTCATGTTTCTTAGGTCACATGATCGTGCGTCTTGGGACGACACGGGATGTCAGGTGTGGGAGCCCCTCTTGGCTCCCCTGGGGAGGAGGCAGTCTCGGGGCGTGTCACAGCCTCCCGGCCCAGGCATTGGGCTCTTGTGGGGCTCTGTGGCTGCCCTGGCTCGCTTGCTCCGAGGGCTTCTGCTGAGAACAAAGACCCAGAGAGAAGTAACCGCGCAGTACGGGTGACTCAGCCTGTGTTGTGCCCCTGGCACGCGGCCGGCATGCCTCCCGCCGGCGGTGGCAGGAGCCAGATGAGGGTTGTTTTGGAAAATTGTGTCTCATAGACTGTATTCTGAACGTGTCGAATGCGCTAGGCTGCAGGTTTCAGGGTTAGAAGAAGCACACCCAGTATTTCTGGGAGCAGAGCCAGTGTTGAACTCAAGGCGAGCGAGGGGGTTGGTGTCCGCTGTCGTGAGTGGTGGGAGTGCATCTTCTCTGGGCTGGCCTCCACCTCCGCCCCCTTCGCCCGGCCAGTTTATGTGAGTGTGCGACAGCGCCCCGAAGCCTTCACGTCCCGGGCGTCGCCGCAGCCCCCTCCGGCCTGGATGTCCGTGCCCCCCGCCCCGGTGCTGCGTTCTGGGGCTCCTGGGGTCCTGTGAGCTGTAGCCGTGTGCCAGTCCACCCCCTTTGAACGCCCAGGAGGGGCCTGCCCGCGGCGCCCGCAGCTTCAAGGTCCATGTGGTGGTCACTTGGTGAACCAAGGGTCACGCGGGGGCTGGTTGCCCTCGGGCTCGTGCAGGTGGCGAAGCGGTCCGGCCCCTATTTCTGGCTCTCGTGGGCCAGCTTCTCCGTCTGCTCTCTCTCAGCCCCTTCTTGCATCTGGAGGAGAGAAGAAGTGCGCGAGTCACACCTCGACCTTCAGGGAACGTGGTCCTGCGCTTTTCATTTTTAGATGACTCTCCGGATCCTTCCAGACGAGGGAAGCGATTCGGGCCGCCTCTGGCAGCGAGGTGTTCTGTGTCAGGCTGGGCTCCTATTTCAGGACGACATAGCGGTCGGTGGACAGATCGCTGCCCAGAGGGATCAGATGTTGTGGCATTTTGTCCGCCTTCCACCATTCGTGGGGGGTCTTTGACGTCGTCTGTGTCTTCGTTTTCTAGCTGGTAACCAGGAACCGCCTGCTGTGGCTCGGGGTGTCAGGTCCTAACATCATTACGGTTATGATTTATTTTGTCTTTAAATATATGATCCCCTCCCCCCCAGTGTGCCCATGGGAGCTTGGAAGACCCCAAAAGCGTGACCCATCACAAATTGATCCATGCTGCTTCGGAGAGGGTGCTGAGTGATGCCAAAACAATCTTGGAAGAGAACGTCCAAGACCAAGGTAGGGGCCTCGCGGGGCAGCGGCGGGAGCCTCGGCGCAGCTGGGAGTGGGGAGCAAGAGGCAGAGGCGCCCTCGGCGTCCGAGTCCGTGCTCCAGGCTGGGGCCGAGCGGGGAAACCGGGTCAGCTAAAATGCTTTTATTCTTCCTTTGTTGAAACAAAGCGTGCGTTGTGGGCCGTTTGTGAAAAACAGCACACGCCGAAATTGGACAAGCAGCACCCATCCGAGAAGCCAGATGTGAACTTATTTTTAACTGTGTCGGAGCAGGACCGGGGCCTCGGGAGCCGCTGCCGGCTTCCTTCTGGGGCGGGAAGGTCCAGTCACGGCCGTTGTTTCCGACGCCCTCGGGGGACACTGACTCCGCGCACACCCGTTCACTCGCTTGGAGTTTGTGTCGGGAGGCGCTTGAGGAGAAGCTTGTACTTTTGTGTTTGTCATTCAAAGGGTGGTTTCAGTTCGCGATTCTCCTGGACATACTGTTTATAACCCCCGCCGGCGCGGTCCAGCCCACGGCCGGGTGGGAGCGGGCCCGCCGCGCGCCCGCGGCCTTGGCCCGCGGCAGGTGGTCAGCTCCGAGGGTCGAGCCCGAGCCCGGGAGAATGCGAGCATTTTGTGGGCTCTCTTCCACCTGTTCGCGCGGTTCTCAGGGCTGTGCTGTGTGCCTCCTCGGCCGCCGGCCACCTGTGGGACCCGCGGGCAGGAAGGCGGGGAGGCACGGGCGTGCGTGAGCTCTGGGCCTGGGCGGCACCTGGGGGAGCCCCTGCTCCTCTGGCCGTGGGTCCTCTCGCGCCCGTTTTGCCGTGTCACGGAGGAGATCGGCAACCAGCTTGACGGCGTCCTTTCTCCCTAGATGTCTTGTTGCTGATAAAGAAACGTGCTCCGACCCCGCTTCCTAAGATGGCTGACGTCTCGGCAGAAGAAAAGGTGAGTTTCCGAGTGTGGAACCGCAAGTCTTGGTGTGAGTCTCCACCCTCCAGCCTGCGAGAAAGAAGCGTTCTGGGAATGAGTCATTCCCAGACCCGGCAGGGCCCGCAGTCAACCACTGCGGGGTCTCCTGTCGTGGCCGAGCCCCTCCTGGTCGCTGGTCCGGCGCCACTCCTGAGCCGCTGTCAGGCCTGCCTCTCATCGCGCGAGGCCTGTGCCCACGGGACAGGGAGAAGGGGCACAGGGAAGGGGTGGCGAGTGGCGCACTCGGCCCCTCTCCCAGGAGGGCAGGCACGTGCGCAGGGAAGGGCCAGGCAGCCCCCTCGCCATGCCCCGTGCAAAGCCGTGCCGCTCCAACGGGCAGCCATGCTCATTTCACGGTTTTCCTTTGTTTCTCTTGGGTGGAGTTTCTTGCTCTTGCTTTGAAATGCTCGGGACAGTGCTCACCCCGAGAAAGCAGGCCGGGCTCTGTGGGCTGGGCCCTGCGCCACTAGCGGGCTGAGCTATCTGAGGGCCTGCTGCGGCTCCACGGCCCTGGGCTTTGTGCGCCCTTCTTATCTGTGGCTGCACCTGGCCGGCGTCCGCTGGCCCGCAGGCCAGGCCGGCAGCTCACCCCATCTCTAGGAGGCAGATCTGGGCCTGCCCTGCCCCGCCCTGAGAGCCACCCGCGCTTCTCGGGTTACAGCGTTGGCCCTGGGTGGCCGGTGTAGACGGCGGCGTTCCCAGCGCCCCTGCTCCTCTGGGTGCCTCGCAGCAACCCACGGACCTCACTTGGTGGGTCCCCTTTTCTGTGCGTGAATTTGCAAAGGGAAACATGCGACGTTAGTGCCTGTTCTTGAGAATTAGTCTTAATTTTAAGTGAAAGTAACGTGCGTTTCTGAAGTCAGCTCACGTAACCGGTCTCTTATAAGAGTATCCTCCTCCCACCGGTGTCATGCGCCCTAAAGCCGACCTCTTGGAGCTCTTTCCCCCATTCCCCAGTAATTCTTCTGATTTCAAAACCACACGCAGAATTGAGTATTTCTCAGTTTTTGGTTCTTGGGCTCCTTGATGTTTGGAGGATCAGACCCTGACGCTGGCTGAAGGTGTCCGGGCTTCCGTCGGCGTTAGCGTGCACGTGCTGTTTTCCGTCAGGAGCGAGGGGTACTTGGATTGTTTTATCCTTTTTCATGCAACTTCGTTTCTTCCAGAGTCAGCGATTGCCTCGTCGACGTGTTTTCTGCAGGCGTATCGCTAAGCTTTCAGATAGATCCTTCTGAAGGCAGGGTCCTGTGTATGAGGCCATCTGCCGGTCCCTGCTGTCCTGGGGACGTCCTTCCAGCTCTTCTGGCCACATCCCTCTGCCTCACAGGTCTCCAGGCCTGTCGTGCGGCGTGGCCTTCTCGCCTCACCCCTGTGTCAGAGCTTCTGAACCTGGTGTATCTGGACATTTCCTGTTGCCACCTGTCACGGGATCACGGACGCAGCGGCCCAGAACTGCACACAGCTCCCGGTCTGACCTGCAGACCTGCAGTCTGGGCGGGCTCAGCTGGGCCCTCCCTGGGCGTCGGGTTCCAGTCAAGGTGTGGCTGGTCTGCGTGCCTCCAGGGAGGCTGTGGGGAAGGGTCTGCTTCCAGATCCTGCAGGCGGTTGGCAGTGCGGCCGGCTGAAGGGCCGGTCCCGTTTCCTTCCTCTGTCAGCCCAGGTCCGGGGGGACTTTCTCTCGGCGCATGGGGCCTGCCGCTCTCCCTGCATCTCTGGAACCAGCAGCAGAATTTCTCAAGTGTTGAATTTCCGGCCAGAAAGAGCCCCGTCCTTTTTCAGGCCTTACCCGCTTAGGTCAGGTTGGCTGTGCCACAGCGTGACCGCACCGCGGGGAGCGGCCATCCTGCTCACGGGCTCTGGCATCGTGCAGGCCTCATTGCCAGGAGCGGGCTCTTAGGGCCGTCTTCGAACTCTGCCTGCAGGACCCAGTGTCTTGCTGTTGACTGTCCCCTGGTCTGGTGGCGCCTGGCTTCTTCCGGCCTCTAGAAAGGAGGGGGGTCTTGAGGCCCCTGCACTGCAGCCTCGAGGGTCTCCAGGCCTGTCCTGCAGCGTGGCCTTCTTGCCTGCTGCTGGTGAGGGGCTGCTGGTGAGGGCCGGCCGCGTGCGCGCACGGGGAAGGCGGTCCCCGTTCCCAGGGTGGCCGTGTGGCCGGCACTGGTCGGGCCTGACTCGTCTCCTGTGCGTGCTCCGTTCCGTCCGGGGTCTCTCCGCGGGTGGGGGAGCCTGGTGAGGGCACTGGGACTTCACGGCTTCTGCCTCTGCTGCGCGTGGCATGTGGCGTCTGGAGACCGTGTGTTTTTGTTCTGGAAGTTTTCCTGGATTGTTTTCGGGGATGCCCTCCCCTCATTTTCTCTTCCCTCTTTCTGGAGTTGCTGCTGGTTGGATGCTGGACCTGCCTTCAGGGCGGTGTCCTGGACATTGTCCTCTGCCCGCTGCGGCCTGTTGATCTGGCCATGACAGTTTGCGTCTCCCGTGGGGACATGGCCTCCGGTGGTAGCACCCTGTCTCTCTGGCGGTTTCCTCCAGTTCTCTCTTCCCTGCTTCTCTCCTTTCCCTTCTTGTCTTGGTCCCTGTCCTTTGTGGTGGGGGCTTCCCGCGTGCCCCTGGCCCTCCTGGGCCACCTTCTCAGTAAGAGACAAGGGGGCTCACCGGCTGCTCTCTGTGCCCGGTGGGGTGTACCTGCCGCCGGGCTTCCCTGTGGGGCAGACCAGCCCTGGGCTCCACCTCCCCACAGCGGGAGGTCTCCTGCTCCGTGTCCCCGACTGGGTGGGGGGTGGGGCCGGGTCTCATTGTCGAGGATTAGCATGGTACCGCCTTTTCTTGCTGCTGAGCCCAGGCTCCCTGACTCCGGGCTCCCCAAGTCTGCTTCCCCAGGCGGATGCTGGCTGAGCAGGGCGGCGGAGGAGCCGTGTTCTCGGGTCCAGCTGCTCACTCCAAGCCCGGCGGGCTTCCTTCGGGCTGTGGTGTTGGCCTGGAGTTGGCCAGGCCTGGTTTCTGGTCGGGCTTCTCCGAGCGCTCTGCGGAACCCTGTTTCTGTCTGGGCAGATGGTCTGCGTTTCTCTTGTTCTCGGTCTCGGAGCCTCACGGTCCAGTCCGGACACGCTGCTGCGAGGGCTTCCAGAAGCGGGCGGGGTGCTTGTGTGCTCCTGGCCCCGCACAGCCACAGCTCACGGGGGATGCTCTCTCTGTGGCCGCAGGGGACCGTGTGCATCTTCTCTCCGGCCCTGCCACCCTCTGGCCACGACAGGCAGGAATTGTGTCCCGAGTGAGCACCGAACCCGCAGAGACCCTCTGCTGCCGACGAGAGTGCTTCTCTCCCTGTGTGTTCAGCTCAGGTGGCCTTGCCTGGCACGGTTCTCGTACTCATTTCCGACTTCCTAATCACTGTCCCCTCCAGAAGAAACAGGAGCAGAAAGCCCCAGACAGAGAGGCCATCTACCGAGCCACTGCCAACGTGCCGTCCCACAACATGGACCGGGCCGAGGTCCAGACCAACATCAGAGACGTGAGTGCTCGCGGTGGGCTGCGCCGCGGGCCCGTCACGCCTGCGTGGGGGCTGCACGGCTTCTCGGCGGTGCTTTGGGAAGCCGGGGAAGAGGGCGGGCAGGAGCTTTGCGTATAACCGAGAATTGTTCTAAAACAGGTTTGAAAAGACATCGGAAGGCAGGACCAAGACTGATCCCACTGGGAGAATATTAGCGTTTTGCTCTAATTTGCCAAAAATTTGCAGCTAGAAGTCTGGATTCTTAGTTTCTTTGGATTGGAAGGTTCTAGGCTAAATACAGTGTGTCCAGTGCCCTGTGGACCGTCCGAGAACTGGGGGTACGCCCACGCTGTGCAGGACTGGGACGGCACGGCCGTCTCCTCCGAGAGCACCACCACCAGCCCTGCTGGTTGGAGCAGCAGAGGGTTCCCTACCGGGCAGGGCGCCGGGCTCTGACGGTGTCCCGGGCCGTGTGCGGGATTGGCCCAGCAGTGGCTCTCATAGGCTGAGGCCTGTTGTGGGAAAGAGGGGCGGCTGATCCCCGTCTCGCCCGTGGGGCTGGGGACCGTCTGTTGGGGTTTCTGAATGCGTTCCCAGTGGCCGCCTTCCTCGGTGGGGGCCGGCTGGCAGATACCGACTCTGCTGTGCCGGCCGGCCTCCGGCCGGGTAACAATCAGAGGCCCGGCTCTGGGAAGCCCATCGGTCAGGCTGATCTCTTCTGCTTCCGTAGCGGGCTCGTGCTGCGTCGCCAGCTGAGAAGCCGTGCGCACAGCCCGTCTGTGCCAGCGAGGCCGCTCCTCCCCGCCAGGCACACGGCCCTCCTGCCACTCTGGCCTCACCCACCTCCTCCCCGTCCGGCTCCACACTCCGGAACCGATAGCGGCGTGGTTGGGACGCCCAGATACGGAGTTGTAGGCCCGGGAGTGTGGTCACCCATCCAGGCAGGTCTCTGGGGCACTTGGAGAAGTCAGAGTCTTTCTTTCTTGCCCCGCAGTTCCAGACAGAACTCCGGAAGATCCTGGTGTCGCTCATCGAGGTGGCGCAGAAGTTGTTGGCGCTGAACCCGGACGCGGTCGAACTGTTTAAGAAGGCGAATGGTATGAGCGCGCCCCGGGGGACCGGATCCTGCGTTCAGACCCCACCGCGTGCCCCCACCTCAGAGGCTGGCTCAGCCGCCCACGGTCCGCATTCACACTCCTCACGGTCCCCGCGTCAGTACTGGGAACACCAGTCTGCTCGCGTTTCCTGTGGCCGCGGGGCTCCTGCTCCGCGTGCCGGCCGAGGGCTCCGTGTCCACGTGCTGCGTTTCAGGGGGCTTGGCCTGCAGGTGGGCCCCTCGGGCTCCAGGCTGGGGGCTGCCCTCGCACTGGCCTGGTCCTCACAGGTGGCCCCGTCTCTCGCCCGCAGCGATGCTGGACGAGGAGGAGGATGGCAGAGTGGACGAAGCCGCCCTGCGGCAGCTCACTGAGATGGGCTTCCCGGAGACCAGGGCCGCCAAGGCCCTTCGGCTGAACCAGTACGTCCGGGCCGCCTACTTCCCTTGCTGCCCATGCTGTCTGGCTCCCCTGGGGTGACTTCCTCCGTCCCAGAGTCTTGGGTTGAACCGTGTACAGTAAATGTGCGTTTTTAAAGCAAGGTGTTTCAGGGCACGTCCCAGGAGTGACTCAGTGGGCCGTCTCGGGACAGTGGCCCTTGCCGGGAACGCGCTGTGGGTAGGCTGAACCGTGGTCCTCCCCGGGGCCATTGCAGGCAGCACGTGGGAGCCTGCGCGTGTCAGGGACGTGGCAGCTGGCGGTGCATGCGGTGTCTCCCCCGGGAGCCCCCCAGGCTTGCCAGGCCGCAGCCGCTCGCTTCCACGCCTACCCTTGGATCCGAAGCGCACGACTTGTACTCCAGAGGACAGTCCGCGGGCTCTGCTCCTTTTTGCCTTGGGCCTTGATTCTCACGTGTACCTCATGGGTTCGTTCTCCGGGCTTAGTGCTTGGGTTTCTGTGCCCTGGCCAGGGTCTTGGGATCGTTTGGGGCAGGGCCCAGAGCTCCAGACCCTTCTGTACTGAGATGCCCGACGAGGGCTACCAGAGAGGCTTTCCCTGGGGATGTCAAGGAGGCTCGAGGCCCTCTGACCTGCCTGGGGCTGCTGGAAAGAGTCTCCTGTTGCCTCTCAGCATGTCGGTGCCTCAGGCCATGGAGTGGCTGATCGAGCATGCGGAAGACCCGACCGCTGACGCGCCGCTCCCAGGCCAGGCCTCGCAGGAAGGGGCACAGGCCGAGGCTGCTCCCGAGGCTGCCCCCGAGGCTGCCGGGACGAGCACGGGAGACGAGGAGCCGAGAGATGAGCTAACGGAGATCTTCAAGAAGATCCGGAGGAAAAGGGAGTTTCGGGCTGACGCTCGGGTACGTGTTCCGGGGCGGGGGGCGGCCAGGCGGGGTTGCCTTGCCCCACGTGGGAGTGGAGCTCAGTGAGGGGCTCGTAGATGGGCCCAAACCCAGTTTTAAGTTGTCCCCACGTGGATCCCGGTGGGCATTTCTCCAAGGAGTTTGCCGAGACGTTTGTCACCCCCTGAGAGCTACAGCAGGGTTTCGTCTACGTTGTCGCTGTTGGCGAGCCATGGGCTTGGGCCGGAACGCCGCCCGGAGGTGGGAGGATGGGGCGCTGCGGGGTTGCCTGTGGGCTGGGAGGCTGGGCAGCCTCCGGCCATCTGGGAACCGCGTCTGCAGGATCAAAGGTCCTGGGGCCCGGCCGGCGCGGGCCATGCTCGGGGGCGACATTGCTGTGGGTTCAGGCTGCTCCTTTGCTGCCATCCCGTTCTTAGCGTTCCTGTGGCTGCCTGTTCTGTTCTGTTCTCCGCGGCTCTGCGCTGCTCCGTTCCTCTTCTGGGCTTTGTTTCCTCTGGGACGCGTCTGGTGCTTTAAGCCTGCGTTTTTCTTTCCGGTTACAGATCCGTGAGCTCCAGCTGTTGGGGTTCTGAGTCCACACGTCTGCTTCTGCGGGGGGCCCCGTGCCGTCTGGGGGGGCTCACCTGCAGGCTTGTGTTTCTGCGGACCCCCGGGTGGCTGGGCTGTGGGCCACCCGCCACGGGGGGTTCTGAGGCTGTTGCCCCAGGCTGAGCGGCACCTCCCGCCAGGGGCCCGCTTCCACATTAGCTATGAAGGCAGGGCTCCCGGGCCTCCGTGCGGTACAGCCGCGGCTCGGAGGGTGTAGATGCTTCACAGGGTCCTGGCCTTAAGCTCCGACTGCTCACTTCATAGGGCCCCATGGCCCACGGCCTGTCCCCCAGGCCACGCTGACGGCTCCCGCCGCCTCCCACGGCAGCCCCGCTGTCCCGCGAGTTGGCTGCTCATCTTGGCTTTCCGGCGAGCTCAGCTGTGCATCCGGCAGCGTGTCTGCTGAGCTGGGGCGGGTGTTTCTGGAGCCTGGGGTGTGTGCTGGGCCGAGCCCTGTGGGTCGGGCAGCCGCCCTCTTGGGGTGGTTTGTGCTCTGCCTTGGGGCTCCGGGCGTCCCCTGAGGGCGCTTCTGCGTCGTCCTCGTCCAGCCCGTCGGCTTGGCCCTGGCATGTGGCGAGCACCGCTGCTGTCCCGACGCGCCCCTCTCCTGAGATGTGCGCCTCTGCTGGGCCTTCCTCGGGCCTCTCGGTGGTAGACGGTCTGTGACCGTCAGAAAGGGCTGTCGAGGCCCGTCCAGCCTCTGGTCCTGCGCCGTTGGAGAGAAGAGTCCGGAAGTCCGGGTCCGAGAGCGGGGCTTGTGCTGAGACCGAAACAGTCTTTTTGCTGTCGTGCCCCAGCCGCCCCCCATGCCAGCTGCAGCGGGTGGGGCGCGAGTGAGTGCCCAGGCCCCTGGCAGGAAGGCGGGGCACACCCCTGTGGTCACCGTGCACAAGTCCTGGGGCATCGCTTCCCGGGCTGAGGCAGAGGTGAGTGGCTCGCTTTTACGGATGGCCACAGGGAGGCCACCCTGTCCTTGGGTTTAGTGGGGGGCTCTGGGCGAGCTTATGTGACTTGGGAGTCAGACTGTGGCGCGGTGGGTCCTTTTTCCTGCTTTCGGGGGTGGAGCCGGTGCAGGAAAGCCGGGGACGTGGGCTGTGTTGGGAGAGCGCCAGCTCAGCTCAGCCGCGACCGTCTGGCTCCGGGCAAGGTCAGTCCTGACGGCCATGTGCAGCTGACGTCCTTCCTGTCGGGTGCTCCTTGGGACACCCGACGGTCTAGTTCGGCTGAGCCTGGCCCACAGAGGGTGGCGCACGGGGGCTCTGCGGGTTGCTGCCCAACACTGCTGCCCAGGCGCCAGGCAGAAGGAGAGCTGTGATGGCAGGAGGAAGATGGGACCTCACAAGAGTGTGGTTTGGTCTTTAAAGAATTAACCTGGGGCGCCTGGGTGGCTCAGTGGGTTAAAGCCTCTGCCTTCGGCTCAGGTCATGATCCCAGGGTCCTGGGATCGAGCCCCGCATGGGGCTCTCTGCTCAGCAGGGAGTCTGCTTTCCCCCCTCTTTCTGCCTGCCTTTCGGCCTACTTGTGATCTCTGTCAAATAAATAAATAAATAAAATCTAAAAAAAAAAAAAAAGAATTAACTTGATAAAATCTTTACCTCCCCCGCCCCAAAGTGGACTTTTCTAAAAATTGTGTGAAAATCAAGAACAGGGACTCCTGGGTGGCCCCGTTGGTTGGGCGTCTGCATTCGGCTCAGGTTGTGATCCCGGGGTCCTGAGATCGAGTTCTGGGTGGGGCTCCCTGCTCAGCGGGGAGTCTGCTCCTCCCCCCCTCGTGCTTGCTGCTCTCTCTCAAATTAGTAATAAAAAAGGTAAAAAGTCAAGAGTAAAGCAAGGCCGTGGTGTCTTTACGTGCTTTTTGTCATGAAAATGTGCGTGTCCCCACCTCCCAGAACACTGAGCCCAGTCGCTCCCTCTAAAGTCACCAAGTGTTCGAGATGCAGTTTACGTCGTAATACAGTGAAATGTTGAAAACTAATTTCAGTGTCGATTTTTAAAGATAGAATCTGAAGAATTCTCCCTCCCACCTTTTTTCTTCCCAAAATGAATGTTAGTGTGGCCATTTTGGTCTTCACTTCGATCGGGTTTGCTTACACGGCCTCTTCCTGATACCTTTTACTCTGGGTCACGGGGTCATCCGCTGCGAGCTCCTGTGTGGTTGTGGGAACCGCGGGGACCAGCCTGCGGGGGTCTGACGTGGGCACGGCCGGCCCGCGCGGCGGAGGGAGGCAGGCTTCGAGCACGGTGCCCCGGAACGTCCCGGGCCGACCGCGTTGGCCGCCCGCGAGGATGCCGTGGTGAAAGGGGCCCGCTCCGGGGCTCTGAGCGGTCTGTGCCTCCCCCGCAGGCCGTCGCTTCCCTGATGGAGATGGGCTTCGACGAGAAGGAAGTGATGGACGCCCTCAGAGTGAACAACAACCAGCAGAGCGCCGCCGTGAGTACCGCCGGCCGGGGGCCCTGTGTGCGTCCGGCTCCTCCCGCAGGCCGCCGGTTGTTTAATTCCCTGGTGAAACGAGGGGAGAGGGTCCGAGGGCATAAAATGTCTTTCTGAGAAAGCACATGCTTGGCAGGCAGGTGTGTTTGTTCGCTGAGCGTGTTGAACCGACCCTGAGGCGGATCCCGCCTGCGGACACGCACCAGCGGCTGGCGGACCGCGGCCCCGGGAGGGCGTGGTGGCCGGCAGGGGGCGCTGCGCTGTGGGCACTCGGGCGCCTCGGCTGCCCACCAGCCGGCTCCGGGCCCTCCCGGGGACGCAGCCCGGGGTTCCGTGCATGTCTTTCTTCTCCTCCCAGTACTCTGGCTGGGTCCTGCCTCCTCCCCCTTCAGTGACCGAGGACCGAGAAGCCGCCGCGGTTTGCCTGAGCTGCGGAGCGGGGATCGGCTAGACCAGTGTGGCTCTTCCTTCCCGATGTCAGAGCCCCCGGGTCTGCGGGCAGCTGGTGCTGTGGGGGGTCAGGAGGGGCTCACGGGGCCGGCTCTTGCATTTGCAGTGCGAGTGGCTGCTGGGAGACCGGAAGCCGTCCCCCGAGGAGCTGGACAAGGGCATCGACCCCGACAGCCCTCTCTTCCAAGCCATTCTGGATAACCCGGTGGTGCAGCTGGGCCTGACCAACCCCAAAACGTTACTAGGTACGTGGCCTTCCCTAGCGCGGGCCCGTCGCACCCCACGGATGTCACCAAGTGATGGGGGTCTCCGCCAGTGCCTGGGACTCCTGCCTGCGCCACTGTGGGGCCGGCGCGCGGGTTGTGCCCGCAGGGTGGTGGTTCTGTGCGGGGCCTTGGACGAGCTCCTGGACCAGTCAGGGTGGCTTGTCCAGGTGCGGGCGAGCGTGGGCGGCACCCACAGGCCGGACCGGGTGGGTGGGAGGCGTTTGCCTTGGCCCTTCCGGGGGTGAGGGACTTCTCCGGCCCCATTTTGTCTGTGGAACATAACGTGTGTGCGGAAGCGTGTGGGACTTTCCTGACTTAAAGTAAGACTAACAGCCACGCGTCGACGTTCTGCTTCGGAAGACGGGGTTAAAGGGCGTCTGCCTTCGGCTTGGGTCGTGCTCTCGGGGTCCGGGGAGTCCCGCGTCGGCGCTGTACTCAGCGCGCAGCGTGCCTCTCCCTCTCCTTCGGCCTGCCGCTCCGCCGGCTTGTGCTCTGACAAACAAACAATCTTTAGAAGAAATTGAAGAAAAACACAGTATTAAAAGAAGTCTGGAGTGTTCCAGGCCCCGTAGGTCCTCTGGGCGCCTCCCGTACTGCACCCCTGTCCCCCCAGCCCTGGGAGCGAGACTTCATTGTCGCTCGGGCCCCTAGGAGGCGGTGCCGCCTGTGTCTGTCCCCAGAGCCCCGTCCCCTCGCGCCTGCCTTTCTGGCGGGGTGGGTCCCGGGCGGGCCTCTGTCTCCCAGCGGGACTGTGCCACGGAGTGAGACTGTGACACAGGGCGTGTCCCCGCTCTGCCATCCCCAGGCCAGGCGTGTGCGGGTGGGGCCGCAGGGGTGCGTCAGGCCCGGTCTCCCAGGACGCCTGCTGAGAGCGCCCGCCGCCCACGCGCGCACAGCTGTGAGCTGTGAGGCCCAGCCCGTTCCGGGAGCCATGTAGGACCTCAGCTCTGAAAGGCCCGTCCTGGGTGGTGTTCTCTGGAGCATTTTCTTACGCAGCCGCAAAGCCCCTTGTGTCTGCTGGACGCGGCCCTTTATCAGTTCAGTTGTATCTTGAATGTCCTTCTCCGTTCCCGGGGTTCCTGCTGCGTCACAGGGACGCATTTCAACATAGTTGAACATGTGTATGTTTCATCTGGGAAAACTCTCTGGCCTGGAGGTGAGGAAGACACTCTTTGTTTCTAGAAGTTGTCGGTTTTGCTTTCCTTCTCTAAGTCGGTCACTGCCAGGAGTGTGTGCGGTGCAGACTGGGGAGGCTGTGGGTCCCCAAGTTCCGGGCTTTGGTGGCGCGTGTGTACGTGCATTTTCCTTCTCTGTGCGGGATGTGTGGGCGCCTCGCTGGGCTCCCCGGCTCCCCTGCTGCCTGCGGGCCTGACGGGAGGAAGGAGGGTGCTGCCTTGGGTCGGTCCACACCCTCTTCTGAAGGGTGTTCTTCTGATGCCCCCGAGACTGCCCTCTGCTCCCGACTGGTTTTGTCTTTTCTCGGAGGGTTCCCTCACCACGGACGTGGCGTTTCACTGAACGTCTTTGCCCTCTGCTGGGACCGTCCTGCGGGGTCACGTTTGCCCACGGGGAGCTTCTCCTCAGGTTTCCGAAACAAGGGGGCAGGGTAGGTGCCGCCCAGCTGCGGCTCATGGACAGCTCTGGGGGCCCCGAGCTGCCCAGCACAGGGGGGCCACGTGTGTCGTGCCCCCGGCACTCTGCCTGCCCCAGGACAGCCTCCCCGGCCGCTGGGCCCCCATGCCACCGGGGCACAGGCCCATGCACACACCTTCCCGACAAGAGAGTTTAAAGTGACCGTCCGTGATCACTTCAGATGAGCTGAAGCGCTGGCCCTAGTTCCCCTGGGGCGAGCTGGAGAGGGTGCAGAAGCCAGCGGACGTCTCCTCTGCTCCCGCCGCTGCCCCGTCGCTGGTTTCCTTCCGAGGCACGGCGGGCCTGTGTGTGCCCCGGTTTACCCCGTGTCCTGGTGCACCCCTGTGCTGCACGTCCTGCCTTCGCCGTTTTACTGTTTTCATAGATTTACTCATTTCAGAGAGAGACACACACAGGGAGCGTGTGCGTGTGTGCGCGTGGAGGCAGAGGGGGAGAGACTCCTGAGTGGGCTCCCCGCTGAGCACAGAGCCGGACGCGGGGCTCGATCTCACGAGCCCAAGATCACGACCTGAGCCGCCGGAGTCGGACGCTTCCCTGATTGCAAAGAGCCCCTTGGCCTTGCTGTCGCTCACAGAGGAGTTTAGCTGGTGCTGGTCCTTCATTCTGTGCAGAAGCCTTGGGTGGTGAAGCTCGCGCTGTCCCCCCATTCCCACCACGGCTCTTCCCCTCGTGGCAGTGGGCCGGCCACCCCGACCGCCCTCCTCTGTGCCTCCTGCTTCGGGTGCAGCTCGAGCTCCGGAGGGTGGAATGCCTGGCTTGGGGGCCCGGGCCCCGCGGTTGGCTGCTGTGCCCCCGGCTGTTCGCGTCCCTGCCTGCGTGTGCCGGTCTCGGATCCTCACGCGCCCTGGAGGGTCCGCTGTTCCCGCTGCGGCCTCGGCCTCCGAGCTTGACCTGGAGGTCTGTGCCTGTCGACGCCCGTCCTTCGTCATCGTGTGGACTTGGTCGGTCTTCGGTTCCGAGAAATTGTTTTTCTGAAACTCTCGAGTGTGAGGCCCGCGAAGACCGAGCTCCCCACGAAGCCTGCCGGGTGGTCTCCGCAGTCGGCCCGCCCCACGCTTTTGTTCGGCCCTGGGCTCCCAGGAGGAAGGTGGACATGGGCTCCTCCCCGCTCTGGACCCCTGTGCCGCCCGTGTTCCCTCTCATTCTCCCGGATGCCCAGGTGTCCTTCGGGTTCCCTGCTCCCTTGGCCTGGTTTTCAGAGGCTTTCGATCGGGAGGGTCCGCGGCGATCGTTTCGAGGGCTGGGAGGGCTGTCCGTCCTACACGCGAGGGAAGCGCCCTTTCCCATGGAGCCGTGGGCCCACGAGACCCCAAAGAGCCTCCAGGCCCTGGAGGAAGTGGCCCCTGTGCCCTGCGCGTGGGGGGCAGCTGCGTGCTGGCCGCAGGCGAGGGCTGCTCATGCTATCTCTGCGGGAGATGCTTTCGTGGAACTGCCGAGACGGTTTGTTTCTTGCGGAATTGCTCAGTCACGTGTGCATTTTGTGTTTGCCTCCTGATTCCTTTATTAAGATTTTACTTTGAAGTCGTCTCCAGAGCGTCTGGGCAGCTCAGTGGGTTAAGTCTCTGCCTTCGGCTCAGGTCATGGTCTCAGGGTCCTGGGATCGAGTTCTGCATCGGGCTCTCTGCTCGGCGGGGAGCCTGCTTCCTTCTCTCTCTTCCTGCCTCTCTGCCTGCTTGTGCTCTCTCTCTCTTTCAAATAAACTTAGGAAAAAAAGTCGTCTCCACACCAAACATGGGGCGTGGACTCAGTGACCCCGAGGTCACGAGTCACCTGTTCTGCCCACTGAACCAGCCGGGAGCCCTTCAGTTATGTATTTTAAAGTCCTTTCCTTAAGACGGAACATTCTGATTCTCCCGTCAGACAGTGTAACTTTGCAGCAGTGTGCCCCTGTCTTTTCTGCGTCTGGTGACTTTGCCTGGTGGGTTTGGAAGCGGAACGACCGACTCACAGGCTGTGACTGTGTCAAGATCGCTGGTAGCCGCGGCCAGGTCGCTGTCCGGTGTCGGTGGGCCGGCGAGTGCAGGGGCTGCCGCTGGCACCTGGGACCGGGCTCGCGGTCTGCCCACAGCGAGTACATGCGTGGGACGGCAGATGCTGCGGGGGTGGCAGGGGGTTGGCGGGTGGCCCCAGCGACACGAGGCCCGCCCTCCAGGACGGCACGGCCAGGCTCTTGGGTGCGGAGGGGCCGTCTCAGCCGGCATCACTCTGTCTTCCCGCAGCGTTCGAAGACATGCTGGAAAACCCACTGAACAGCAGCCAGTGGATGAACGACCCGGAGACGGGGCCGGTCGTGCTGCAGATCTCCAGGATCTTCCAGACCCTGAACCGCGCGTAGGCGCCACGGCCGCCCCGCCCTGCTGCCCTGCTCCTGTCCCGGGAGCTCGAGCTGGCTGCAGCCGCAGCACCCCCCACCCCACCCCCCCGCCGGGCGCCGGAGAGCGTGGGGACCCCTGGCTGCTGTGGGCCGGGGGGACGGGGCGGGACTGGAGGGCACCTCGCTGCGGCCAGGCGTCAGGGCGCAGGGCTCCTGCCACACTTTGATCTTTGCTTGAAAACCTGTGTGATGGGCGCATGTGCGGCCGCGTCCAGCCTCAGACGGCGGTGGCTGCTCCGGGGGTTGTCGCCTCCCCCGACAGGGCCCCTGCAGGCTCTGGAAGCGCCCCGGACCCGACCTGTAGCTGCTGCTTGTTCCTTGGAAGAAGGCACGTTCCACCCAAAGTGTTAACGCCAGTGCTAACTTAAGTAGAGGAATTCACAGATGCTTTTTCTTTAACAAATAAATTCCCTTTTTCCTATCGTCTGTGTTCGTATCATTTCACCGCCAGAGAAGAGCCCGTTGGCGCTCTTGACAGAGTGCGCTGGGCTCTGCTGCCCGGCTCCTGGGCTGTCGCGGGCGCGGACTGTGGGCGCCGTGCAGGTTCGGGCGTGCTCGGGGGGACTCTGCTGTCGTGGGGCCGGCCGGGCGCCCCCCAGGCCACCCTTGGCCCAATCGGGGCACCAGCCGTCGGCCTCTACCACACCGTTCCCTTTTTAAACATTACTTGGGGGGTGCCTGGGTGGCTCAGTCGGTGGAGTGCCCGGCTCCTGACTTTGGCTCAGGCCGTGATCTCAGGGTCCTGGAGTGAAGCGCCCCCCCTCACCTCGCATACCGTCCCCCTGTGTGGACTCTGCGCTCAGTGGGAAGTCGCCTGGACATCCTCTCCCTCTGCCCTTCCCCCACTCGTATGCTCTCTCGTGCTCTCCCTCTAAAATAATATTTTTATTTTTACTTACGTTTTTAAAGATTTCATTTATTTATTTGACAGAGCAAGAGAGCACAAACGGGGAGCAGTAGAGGGAGAGGGGGAAGCAGTCTTCCTGCCGAGCAGGGAGCCCGATGCGGGGCTCGATCCCAGGACACTGAGGTCATGACCTGAGCCGAAGGCAGAGGCTTCAATCCACTGAGTCACCCAGGCGCCCCAGAAGATAAATCTTTTAAAAAAAAACTGCTCATGTTGCAAGATGAGAAAATACATTGTAGCTTTCCTTTTTTCCCAATTCTGCTCATTCGTCGGCACTTACAGCGGGTCTCAAAGGCTTCTCTGGACTTCTCTGCTGAAGCCTTGCCTGCAGCCCAGCTTGGTGGGCCCCGCTGTGGGCCTCGTGGACCGGTGCAGGCCGGGGCCGCCTCGCTGCCGGGAAGCCTCGGCCCAGCTCCCTCCCCGTGTCAGCGGGGAGCAGTGTTCTAAGAAACCGTTTTCCCACAGATCTGGGTGCTCATTCTTCTCTACGTTCAGACTGTGCACACGAGTAGCGGAAGTCAGCTTTGAAGGTCGTGAATCAGACGGCGTCCACCGTTCGCTCCCACGGCTGTCGGACAGAGGGCCAGGGACGGGCTCTGCGTTCTTACTAGGCGTCCCGTCTTGTCTTGAGAACAGCCGACTGCAAATGGCTCTTTGGCTTCGTGTCTGTTTTCCTTGGCGCTCTGCGGGGTGTCCCTGCGCCCAGCGAGAGCTGGGTGGGCCGTGCATTTCTCAGGCTCCACGGGACCGACCGGCGGCAGAGTCCGGGGGGCTGGCCCCAGCGCGTACCCCCAGCAGCTCTGTCCGGGTGGGCGTGGGTGGAGCCTCACCGGGGGCCTCGGGCTCTCCGAGTGCACCTTCTTCTCCACCCACCGCTCCGGAGATCCTTCAGGAAGAAGAGTGCGGCCGTACCCAGCTCAGAGCCTGCCCTCGGACCGCCGGAGCAGCCCGAGCCAGGAGCTGGGGATGAAGACGTCTGGTGCCGTAGCGCAGCCGGACAGCCGGGCCTCCCCCAGACACCATTTCTGCGTCGCTTCCTGGAGACGGTTTCGGGTTGGGAGCCAGTGAGGCGTTTGGTGTCATCTCTCGGGGAGCCATGGGCCTGCCCGGCTCTGGTTCCCATGAGGCTTCTCTCCCTGTTTGGGGGTCTGCCGTGGCCACCCGGGGCAGCGGTGCACCGGAGGTGAGCGTGGGCAGCTGCGTCTCCTGTGACTGATGAGAACCTGCAGTGACGCCGGCATCCAGGCTGCCCCCCCAAACTGCAGGAGGACCTCGTGGCGTGGGCCTGGCGTGTGCACGTGGCGTCCGTGGCTTCCGGTGCAGCCCTGGGGCTGCCTCAGCAGGGCCCCTTTCTCACCGTGGTCCGTCTTCGTGGGAGCCGCACACCGGGCTCAGGTGCAGCTCGGGGGGCGGAAAAGGTGGCTGAGCTGAGGCCCGTGGTTCGGGGCACGGCTGGCGGTAGAGGTTTCTGTCCAAGGTGAGCCGTGGCCGGTTATGTCCCCCTCCTGTCCCTGGGCGGCCACGCGGCTGCTGAGAGCTCGCCGCCCGCTGGATTCCTGCCTCGTCCGTGACAAATACCCGAGGGTA
Source organism: Meles meles (assembly GCF_922984935.1). NCBI lineage: Eukaryota > Metazoa > Chordata > Mammalia > Carnivora > Mustelidae > Meles > Meles meles. Next base: position 1,627,174 of record NC_060076.1, read on the forward strand.
GCTGCTGTACCGTCTGCAGTGAGATTTGGAGAAGACACGATGGAATCACTTGCCGGGCTTGGGAAGGAAGATGAGGGGGACAGACCGCGGTTTGAACCAAACGTGCACTACACTCCCGGGCGGGGCTGTTTCCGCACCTGCGGGTTGTCACTCTGCTCTCGGTGGCCGCGCCCTCAGGACAGCAGACCAAAGCACACGGACATTCGTGACCTAAATCCTGGGGCTCTGGAAACCGTTCCAGCTCTCGCAGAGCGCAGTGTGCTCGTGACGGCGCGGTCGCCCTGTTCCAGGAGGCTCCCCGAGAACTAAGCGCGAACAGCGGTGTGTTGCCGGCAGAGCTGGTCTCCAGGCGCAGACGATGCCGCGGGGCCTCAGCTGCGTGTTGCCTGGCGGCCACGGGAACCCATGTGGGCACGGAGGGCACGAGGCGCCGCACGTGTGCGGTGGGCTCGGGGGTGAGGCAGGCGAGCCGAGGGGCTTGAGCAAGAGCCTGCGCGAGCGTGCCCGCTTCCTCTCCACCTGCGGGGCCCCGGCGTGCCTCCCCATCCCACCCGCCCTCCTCGCGACTCCTTTGTGGGGGCCGTGGAGGGTGCCGATGCCCGTGTTGATCAGTAGGAAGGTGTCGATGCCCATGTTGACGTCCCCCGCGCCAAATGTCCTCAGCGCTCAGCATGTAAACCGGCCTGAGAGGACTCATGTTCGAAGCCCGCCTGGGGACCCCGGGTGTTTCGGCTTTCCTTCTTTGCTCGGACCAGGAACGTGGGCGCTGCCCGCCGGCACTCAGGCTTGGGCCTGCTCCCGCTCGCCTCCGTTCTCATCTGCTGTCCCTCCCGAGAGGTGGCAGATCCTGACGGGTCCACGGGCCGTTGGATTGTCCCCTGCAGTGGCTCCCACCGCACACTGTTCCTCTGGGGACCGAGCGGCTATTTTAAGCGAAATGTCCTCAAAGAAATGGGGAGCGTGTGCTCCAGTCAGCAGAGCAAGGATCTGCGTGGAGTGCACCACCCCCCCACCAGGAGCACAGCTCCCGTGGTGCCTGGGGTCGTCTGGTCAGGAGTACACCCCAGGTCGAGTGTTCCAGGAGGGGCCGGTGCTGACCATGGTGAGGCGTGCGCTCCCACCACGTGGCTGGAACCAGGACCGGCGGGGGGCTCCGTGGCCCACACCCGTCCGCCCTACTGCCCTGTCGTTGACCCGGCGGCGGCGTGGCATGAGGCCAGGGTGGCCCGGTGCCGGGAGCCCGTGGCGGTCGGAGACGTGCTTTGGGAACGTGTGCGTGCCTGGGCTGGTGTCCTGGGCTCAGCTGTGTCCAGGAGCCCGCGTGGGCCGAGGGAGAGAGCAAAGAGGAGCAGACCAGCATTTCCCGTGGGCGGAGGGAGGCACGGCTGCTCTCTCCAGGGCACAGTGTGCAACATCCCACCCCGGCACACGGCAGGTCCTGGACGCGTGACGGGCGACAGGCTAGGGGGCAAGACCTGGGACATGGAGACATAAACCCTGTCTCATGGCTCCAGGTGCTGCCTGAGGCCTGAGTTCAAGGGTGAGGGACAGAGACGTCCAGGATGACCGGTGGCACCGCTGTGTCCCATGTCACCTGCTGTGGGACTCCTGACACACGCAGGCAGCTGTTCAGGGTTGAACTGTGTCCTTCAGGGAAGGTCTGTTGCTGCCCCTCTCCCCAGGACGTTGGGTGCACCTGCGTCGGGAGTCGGGGCTTCCACAGTGGGGAGCGGGGAAGACGAGGTCACCGGTGGTCCCAGTCTTCCCAGGCAGTGAGGTGGACGCGTGGCAGGTGCAGGCTGTGCGGAGATGGGGGGGGGGGGAGCGGGCAGGGCTTCTCGCAACGCTTGGGCCAGCCAAGGCCGCCAGCAGCTGGGAGAAGCTGGAGCAGAACCTCCGTCTGGACCCAGCAGGAGCCGGCTTTGGGCGGCAGCTCAGGACCCAGAGACCAGACGAGCTGCTGGACGAGGGCTGGTCTGCGGGGCTGTCACGGCGGCCTGGGAAACCCCTGCCCGGTCTGCCCGGCGCCCAGGAACACCCCTGCTCCGTCCGCCCGGCGCCCAGCCCGCCTGCAGTGCCGGGGTGGGCGGGCAGTGCGTGAGGCCGCCTGGGGCTCCGTGTGGCGGGAGCAGTGTGTTCAGGACATGCACAAGTGCCTTCTCGTGACAACGTGGCGTGTTGGAGCCTCCGGTTCCCCAGGCCTTTCGTGACCCCAGTGGCCATTCCTACTAGAATTTCGCTCCTGGCGAGAGCTGAGTCGAAGCCAGGTTTTGGGAGCCCAGGCCTCTGCGGTGAAAGGGGGAAGTGACTCAGTCGTGAATCTCCAAGAGGTGCATACTTTGTGCCTTTGAAATGGGGCAGGATGACGTCCGTGGCCTTGACCCCTCGCGGCATGGGGTGGCATCTGCCAGGGTCCTGCTGCTCAGCCGGGCCCCTGCTCCCCAGAGGGACGAGGAAGTGCTCGCTTCTGGTTTGCTGGGCACCAGCTGTGACGGCCGGCCAGGACGGATGGATGGGTGGGGAGAAGCCATAATCAGTCAAGGGCACAGTCAAGGCCCCTGACCCGCAGCCCCCTCTCCTGAGCTCCTGGGTCGTGAGGTCCCTCCTGGGTGCCGCGTCCTCCAAGGAAGGTGATGGATGCGTGGCCCGTGTCGGCCCAGCCCTGGCAGCTGCCACGTGCCCTCAAGCCCTCCTTCTCCCGGGACGCTCTTGTCCCTGGGGGAGGGCGGCAGGAACTTCCCTCCGACGAGTGTTTGTGGGGCTCACAGCCCGGCCGGCCCACACATCTCCCCTCGGGTGTCTCTCCCTGGGGGGGCTTGAATCCAATGAACTCAGTTCAAATTAGCATCTTACCTTCTGGGTAGCGGCGATGAAAGGAAGGCCAGATGGGGGGCGTCGGGCTGAATGTCAGGGTGCTGTGGTCGGTGGGTGGCGGCTGTGACGTGGGGTGGCCGACTGCTGATGCTGGCTCCTTGATTTGGGGAGGGTCACGCTTCTGTCCCAAGCCGGTGAGGGTGGACAGGACGGGCTTCCCATCCTGGCATGCGCTAGAGCTTGCCTGTGCCCCAGTTGTCTGGTTTTTTAAGAAGATTTTTATTACTTTTGGGGCACCTGGGTGGCTCAGGGGTGAAGCGTCTGCCTTCGGCCTGGGTCATGATCCCAGGGTCCTGGGATCGAGTCCCACATCGGGCTCTCTGCTTGGCGTGGAGCCTGCTTCCCCCTCTCCTTCTGCCTCTGCTCTCTCACTCTCAATAAATAAAGTCTTAAAAAAAAGCATTTTTATTATTTTTAAGTCAACTCTACCCCAACGTGGGGCTCAAACTCCCAGTTCTGAGACTAGACTCACTCCCCCGCCGACTGAACCAGCCAGTGCTCCTGTCCGTCTGTTTTCATGCAAACGCGTAGGACACAAGATACGTTGGCTGTTCCCCCAAACAACCCGGGGCACCACCCTCCCAGCACGTGAACGAGGTCAGCAGCTCCGAAGCTCTCTGGACGCCGTCAGTCAGTGGCTTCCATGGCTGCCCTGCGGCACGGGCCTGACGATGCTGTCGCTGGCCGTGGTGCTGGACTCCATCTCCCCTCCCGCCGGTGGTGGGGCTGGTGCCGAATGGCCGGTCTCCGAGCCGCCGCGGCCCGCCCCGGCCCCAAGCTCCAGCCGCACCCCACTCCGCTCGTTAGCCCACGAAGCATGCTCTGGCCCCCCCAGTCAAGGGGTTCTCGGAGCTGTGCGCCAGGAACCACGGACAGACGCCCAGCGTTTGTTTTTATCACCTCACAGCTGGGAATTCCGGGGACCCTGCCCCACCCCACCCCGTGGGAGCAGGTCACACACGTGAGCCTCACCCGTCACACGTGTCTGTCCTGGGTGACCTACGGGGCCGGGAAGCCCAGCCCTGAGCAGGGGCCCCACTAGGCTGGGGCAACTGGGCAGGGGGCTACAGTGGCAGGCAGCAGCCCTGGGCTGAGAACCGTGTGTCCCCCGTGGGCCGGGATGGCCGGGCCATGCCGAGTGTGTTTGGGAAGAGCGAGGAATCGGTTACCTTGTTGGTGCGGGTCTGGGGCCACTGGGACCAAGTGCCCCTGACATGGTGGCTTCAACCCATGCCAGTTTGTGGTCCTGCCTCACTGGCCACGGTGTGGGTGTGGCGGGCTGGTCCCTCCAAGGGCTCTGGGGAGGACGTCTGCCTTTCCGGCTCCTCGGGGGCTTATACGCATGTTCGAGGCCAGCAGAGCCTACCCCGGGCTTTTCTCCGACCTCTGCGTCTGTCCTCCCGTCTTCTCCCTCTGACTCTGACCCTCCTGCCTCCCTTTTATGACGACGGGCCCTGGTCCACCCCCGGCGGCTGGGATGGGCCGCCGCGGACGGGCCACGACCACAGCTCCGGGGGCTGCTCGTCCAGGACCCCAGCGCCCGCACCGTCCGCGTCCGGTGGGGCCGCTCCCCGGCTCACAGACGGGACTTCTCGCTGTGTCCTCCCGCGGCGGGAGGGGCACGGGGGCCTCTGGGGTCCCTTCCTGCAGCTCCGCCCTGTGACCTCCTCTCCTCCCAAGGGGCCTTCACCTGGGGCGGCGTGTTAGGCTTCTACACTGTGACTCTGGGGGCGACACCCTCCCAGCTACAGAGCAGTCCTGTGGCCAGGCCCACCCGGGAAATCCAGGACCGTCACCATCTCAAGGTCCTCGACCCGGTGCCATCGGCGCGTCCTCCTGCCGTGTCGGGCAGCACGCCCACAGGCTCGGGCACAGGACGTGGCTGTCTTGGGGGCGTCCTTTTCAGCCCCGGCACCATTTCACTGGCCTGTCGGTTGCAGGATAAACAGCATCCACTCGGCCTGCCACTCGGGGTGCGTCTCGGAGCCCGCGGGGGGCGGCGGGTAAGTGTACCCCACAGGCCACCACCTCCTCCCTGGGGGGCCGGGCGAGGGTCCTCAGCCGCGGGTGCCGAGGGCTCGCTGAGAGGCCGCGGTCGCGGGTGGCCCACAAGGACCCGCTCAGCGAGCCCTGGGAGGCCGGGTCTGAACACAGCGAGATCATTCCGGCCCGGGCTGCGGGCTGGGCCTCCGGTGCGGGCTCCCTGACCAGCCGGGCTCCGAAGGCGGGGCCGTGCTGCTGGGCTCCGGCTCTGGCTTTTATTTTGACCTAGTCTCTCTGTTTTTTTCTTTTTTAAAGAAAAAGCCAGGAGGTTGGCCTATTTTGTCCTGGCAAAAATACTTTTTTTCTTTTATAACAAAATCTTCCTTCGGGCCATGGGATGGGCACACGCGGTCGCACCCCGGTGGGCCGGGCCGCCGAGGGACGGTCTGTCCAGCGGTGATGAGCGTGACGGCCGGAGCCGGAGCCGGCCACCGGGGACTCAGCACACCTCACGCTTCCGCGAGGCTCTCAGGAAGACCGGAATACGCCAGATTTTAATGGAATCAAAACTGAAAATAGAAACATGTCATTTAAAAAATTTCCATGAAGAAGAGACAGTTGCCGGGTGACTGGAAAAGGCTGAATCAGACTTTTCTTCAGGTCGCACCCGTAGGAGCTCAGCAGAACCTGATCGCCGCCTCCACTGGCCCGTTCTGGCCAACGCACGGGCGCTGCTGGGCCGGGCCGCCCGTGGTCCGTGGCCGTGTCCCCAGGAGCTGAAATGCCACCAGCAGCGGGCACTTGGAGAATCTGTGGGAACAAGGAAACGCAGGAGAACCTGGGACTTGTAAAAACCGTGTGGGGAAAATGGCATAAAAATAGTACGAAGTTGGCAGAGGCCCTGAGGACAGTCGTCTTGTTTCTTTGGGGGTTGGAAGGGCATTGGGGCTGCCTGCAGGGGGAACAGGGCTCGGGAGCAGGTGGACGCACCTGGTGGGAGGGAGGGAGCCAGCCCAAGGCCACCTGCTGCTGGGGAGAATTTGCTTCCTTGTGTCTTTGTGGACTTTTGAGGGACCAAGGCAGTGACCTGCCTGCTCGCACTCCAAGCCGGTTGGCCAAGGGGAGGACAGGGCGCCACTCCCCGACTTGGGAGCTGGAACCCCACCTGGGGTCTCTCTCTGGGGCCCCCTCCACTGGCTTCCTCCAGGCTCCAGGGCTGGCCGGACACTGGGGAGCAGGTCCTAACATCGTCTTCGTGTCTGGATGGGTCCCTGACAAACCACTCCTTCTGCAAATAAAACCAGTCCCATATTGACAGTGAAGTCGGGGTTTGGACCATCGGGCAGAACGTGTCTGCAGTTTGGGTTAAAGACAACGGCTCCGAGCTGAAACTTCCAGGAACGCCCAGAGGCCTGTGTCAGACGCTCCTTCACACAAAGGACTTACCCAAAACGAAAACCAAGCCATGAGTGGAGAGGCCCCCGTCCTGGAGGGTCACTGTAGCGACGCTGACCCGGCGGTCCTAACCACCCTGGGGGAGCCTGCACTTCTTCCACGTCGTCCCCTCCGACGCCGCCAGCTCCCCAGGCTGCGGTCCAGGCCCCAGCCCTCCCCGCAGCACACCCTCCGGCTTTGCCTCGTTTGCACCCCCACGCCCTGTCACGCCCAGCGGCTCCCTGTGCACTCGGTGGGGGATGTGCCCCTGTGCCATCAGCCTGCTGTCCACGAGAAGCCCCGTGGGGCTGCCCAGCCGTGCGTGCCATCTCCAGCCCCGCCCCGCTCCCACCCTCCCACACGCCTGCGCTGGGCTTCCTCCTGGCCCCTCAAGCCCCCGGGCCTCCATCCCGCCCCCCGGCAAGCCGCTGGCCCCCTCCAGGGCCATGGCTGGGCCCTTTCTTGGGCCTGAGGTGGAAGGACGTCATCGTACCCCCGTACTGCACCAGTCCTGGTGTGTCCGCACCCACAGGCTGTGGGTCCACCCTCTGTGGACGCAGAAACACCCGGGAGCGCGCACGCCTGCCCGGGGCCATCACTCTGTTTTTCTGTGACTCCGGACCGCGCAGCTCCGTTCGCTTCGCCTCTGTCGCCCCACACGTCTGCTTGTCCGGGGGCCCTAGATGGCTCTCTAGGGGCCCCCAGGGCAGCTCCCTCTCCGGGGGCTAGCACCCCGACCTCCAGGCCCACACACAGGACCCAGGCTGCCCGCTGCCTGAGGCGATGGCCTTCTGGGGGCTTCTCCCCATAGTGCCCCTTTGTCCACGGCTGGTGGTGCCCTCTCGATGGCGACATCCCGTATCCCAGGAGTGGACGTGTCCATGTGGGGTCCAACAGGCGTCCCAAATTTAAGATGCCCAAAGCTACACCAGGCCCTGCTCCTTCTGCCACAAGCCGGGCCCTGGCCTTTGCTGTCTTGGGGCAAGATGAGTTGACCTTTGGAATTCTCAGGACAAAGTCCCTTGAGCGGAGATGGAATGACGCAAACCACTGAAACTGAAGAAGAAACAGATGATCTGAGTAGACCCCGAGCCAGTGAAGAGGGAGAATTTTTTTTTTTTTTAAGATTTTATTATTTTCCTTTTGGGGGAGGTGGCAGAGGGAGAGAATCCCAAGAAGGCTCCCCGCCCAGCACACAGCCCCTCCCGGGGCTCAGTCTCACGGCCCCCAGATCATGACCTGAGCAGACATGAAGACCCGCACGCTCCAGCGGCTGAGCCTGCCAGGCGCCCCGGGCGGGAGAATTCTTACGCGGCAGCGACAGATCCGGGCCCGGGCTTGGGCGTGGACGCTCAGCCCCATCCAGTGCCCGCAGAGGAGTGGACGCCACTTCTGCACACGCTTTCCAAAACACACAAGAGGAGGGAACACTTCATCCCATTTTATGAGGCCAGGGTTCCCCCTGGCCCCAAAGCAGACAGAGACACAACGCTGGGCCGGTATCTCACGAACCGGGCACGAACCCCTAGTGTCGCGGTGGTTAGCCACACCCAGGAGCGTGGAAGCAGGACCGTCTGCGGGTGAGCCCCCCAAAGATGGCCGGGTCAGACGCTCCCTTTTGTCCCTGCTGAGTGGCTGTGATGGGGCGTCCACGCGCAGACAGAGTGCCTTTGTGGGGGCTGTGGGATCTGGTGCAGCCCAACACCGAGGAGCCTGGGGAAGGCAGCCTTGGCCCCACACAGCTGACCTGCCCAGAGAGGTCCCCGCCACAGACCCCGGAACAGCCCCATCTGGCACTGGTCCAGCTGGTGGCCTCCTCTGCCCCCGGCCCTGGCCGGAGGTACTCGCAGCCATGCCTTGGTGACCAGACGCAGACCTCACCCCGGCTATGGGTCCTCAAGTGGCGGCGTGTGACCGGCCCCAGCCCCTCCCAGCCACAGTCCGCGAGCGGTCCCACCAGCACAGGGACACACGGCAGGACCTGCTCCCATCCGTTTCCCCAGAGATTCTGAAAGGCCCTGCCCTCAGCTCCAGCCCCTCCAGCCCTGGCCAGGGAGCCCAGTCCAGGCCACCCAGGAGCCTGGCGGAAGTACACGTGTCTGTGCCTCCAAAGCCAGGTCTGCAGACCTCAGTCGTGCCTGTGTAGCCTGAAGCAGCCGGGACTTGGTCAGCCATGGCCTGGGGCCCCACCGGTGACCCGGCCAGAAGATGGCATCTCCCCATCCCAGGGATCTGTAATGTAAGCAGAAAGTTAGGGTCCCCAGGAGGAAGACAGACGTGTCCTTTTAGCTCCCAGACATGTCACGGAAGGACATCAGCCACCATCCGGGAACAGCCTAAGCAGACCCAGTGCACGCTCGAGCATTCGTCTCGGATCTGAACCCCTCTCAGCACCAGGGGCCCCACCGGCCTCGGGACTCCGACCTGGACTCGGCCACCGCGAGAGGACTTCTGCCACAACTCCAGGCCGTGCCCCCACGGCGCGAGGCCTGTGCTCACAAGCTCCCCAGTTTTGTTGTCGGGAGAGATACAGCTCAGGGAAAGGTCCTTGACTTGTTGCCCGTAAACCCTTCCTCCTCCTGTCGTTGGACCTGGTTGTATGTTTCGGCTTAAAGCCCGCCAAGAGGCCAACTCGGTTTTGGGTGACCGCTGCCGTCTGAGGGCCCAGCGGCAGACCCGGCGCCAGCCCTACCGAACAAGGTCCTGGCCGAAGGCAGTTGCATCCCCCAGGGACCAGACGGGACCCACGCCTCGGTGACAAGCCTGCCATCCACGGCTCCCCAGCAGCCCCGGCGCCAGCCTCTAAGCCAGCTCCTCCCCGAATGACGGCCACACCAGAGGTGACACCACCGTCCTGAGCGGGGACAGAGGAAGCTGTTCCCCCACCCAGATGGGTCTTCACAGCCTAGAAGAGGGGTGGACCAGCCCCCCCTGCCCCCGCATCTTCAGAGATGAAGGAGGGATAAAGACATCTCAGACAAACAGAAGCTGAGGGAGTTCATCGCCACCAAACCCGCCTTGCAGGACACGCTAAAGGGACCTCCTCAAGCTGCGATGAGAGGATGCGAAGTGACAGTATAGAAGCAAATGCATAGTCACATTCAGAACACCCCTCACCCCGCGACGGGCGTGTGAGCCACCGCTGTCCCCAGTGCGAGGCGCAGAACGGGGAGGCACTGTGAAAACCAGCAGCAGCTACAGTAACCTGCAAACGGGCGCACACACGGGAAGTCGTCAACTGTGGTGTCGGTGGCATAAAGGGAGGGGGAGGAGCAATGGCGTAGCTTTCACACGTGACCGAAGGCGAGTGTTGTCGTGTTAAAATAGGCTGTTCTGGGGCGCCCGGCTGGCTCAGTCAGTGGACTGTATGACTCTTAAGCTTGGGCTCATGAGTTCAAGCCCCATGTTGGGTGTAGAGACGACTGAAAAAAAAAAGACTCTTATATCTACATAAAAGAGAAAGGAGTTAGAGCGCACCACTGCAATAAGCGATGAAAGAAAGAAGAACAGAAGAACAAAGTGATACAAAACAGTGAACAAATTGGCAATTCCGAGTCCTTCCATTTATTAGTTCTTTTAAACGTAAATGGGTTAAGTTTTCCAATCAAGAGACTTATCCTGGCTGAATGGATTAAAAGCGAGATCCAACAATACACTGCCTATGGGCGATTCACTTCAGTTCTAGGACACACATAGGATGAAAGGGTGTGAACACACATGCCTTGTGCATAGACGCCCAATGACAGCAGGGGTGGCTATGCTGGTGTGACAGGAGAGAGACCGTCAGTCAAAATTGGTCACAAGAGATAAAGAAGGTCAATTAATAAGGGGTCAATTTATCAAGAACACATAACAATTGTAAATCTATAGGAGCTCCTAAAACATGGGAGCTCCTAACATAGGAGCTCAACATAGGAGCTCCTAAAAATCTGAAAAAAGAAATTAACAGAAGTGAAGGGGACAATAGACATACAGTGGTAGGAGGGGATTTGAAGATCCCACTGTTGGCATTGGGTAGACTGCCCAGACACAGACTCGGTAAGGAAATGACGTATTTGAACAACACTGTGGACCCAAAGGACCCAAGAGGCACACACAAGAGGCCCAGCAGCAGCAGAATGCAATTCTTCTCAAGTGTGCACGGAGCGCTTTTCAGGATGTGTCATAGTCTAGGCCACGAAGCAGGTCTTAATGAATCAAAGGAGACTGAAATCCTATCACAAGTCTTTTCCGACCACCATGATATGAAACGAGAAATCAGTAACAGGAGGACAGGGACGGCTGGGGTGGTGCAGTTGAGCGTCTTCTTGGTTTCAGGTATGATTGTGATCTCATCATTGTGAGATCGAGCCCTGTGTCACGCTCCACGCTTGGTACAGAGTACGCATGAGATTCTCTCTCCCCCTGCCCCTCCCCCCAAATAAATAAAGTTTAAAAAAAGAGAAGGACTACAAATATACTGAAATTAAAACACACACATCTGAATAACTAAGGGCTCAAAGAAGGAATCAAAAAAGAAATCAGGAAGTATCTTGAGACAAACAGGATACAACATACAAAATTTATGGGATGGGGCAAGAGCAGTTCTAAGAGGGAAGTTTAGAGACATAAATGCCTACATTAAGAAAAAAAGATTGCAAATAAACACCCTAACTTTACACTTCAGGGAAATATGAGAACAAACAGCCCAACATTAGCAGGAGGAAGGAAATAATAAAGATGATTAGAGCAGAAATAAATAAAGTAGGAACTAGAAGGACAAGAGGGAAAAAAAAATCAAGGACGCTAGGAGCTGGTGTTTTGAAAAGATAAACAAAATTGACAGACCTTTAGCTAGACTAACCAAGAAAAAAAGGACTCAAATCAACAAAAGTATAATGAAGAGGAGAGACGTGGTAAGAAATGCCGCAGAATACAAAGGATCATAAGAGACTACTATGGACAATTACATTCTGAACTGAATAACTTAGAAGAAATGGATGTTATTTCTAGAAATGTACAAACCTGAATCATGAATAGAAAATCTGAACATACCAATACTGACTAAGGAGAGGGAACAAATCATCAAAAATATCCTCCCCCAGAAAAAGCTCAGGACCAAATGGTTTTACTGGTGAATTGTCCTAAACATTTTAAGAATTAACACCAATCTTTTTTTTTTTTAAGATTTTGTTTATTTATTTGACAGACAGAGATCGCAAGTAGACAGAGATGCAGGCAGAGAGAGAGAGGGGGAAGCAGGCTCCCCGCTGAGCAGAGAGCCCAATGCGGGGCTCGATCCCAAGACCCTGGGATCATGACCTGAGCTGAAGGCAGAGGCTTTAACCTGCTGAGCCACCCAGCCGCCCCAAGAATTAACACCAATCTTTCTCAAACTCTTCCAAAAACCAGAAGAGGGGAAGCACTCCCAAACAAATAATCCAGTTTAAAAATTGGCAAAGGAGCTGAACAGATATTTCATCCAAAGAGGACATACAAGTGACCAACAAATATATGAAAACGGTGCTTGCCATCTCTCAGCATCAGGGCCCTGTAAACCCAGACCACAGTGAGGTATCATCTCACACTGGTCAGAATGGCTACAATCAAAAACGCAAGAGATCAGGAGTGTCGGCGAGGATGTGGAGAAGGGGGCCTCATGCGCAGATAGGGGGATGTAATCTGGTGCAGCCATCGTGGAAAATGGTACGGAGGTTCTTTAAAATTTAAAATAAAACAAACAAAATTAAAAACAACTATTGTATGACCCAGCAGTTCCACTTCTGGGTATATTGCTGAAGGAAATAAAACCACTCTCTCAAAGAGACATCTACCCCCCCATGTTCATGACAGCATTATTTACTCAGCCAAGACGTGGACACAACCTGTGTTCAGCACTGTAGCGTATCCTTGAAGGTTGCTAGGAGAGTGAATGCTAAATGTTCTACACACACACACACACACAGAAGGTAACCAGGTGAGGAGACGGACGTAAACTGACCTGCGGTAATTGTTTCATGATATACACCTACATGTAAAAACTCCGCGTACTACGTACTGCAGACGGACCAGGTCATCACGGTACACCTTGCACAGTGCTTCCTGTCAACTCATCTCAGTAAAGCTAACACCACCACCACCACCAAACCCCTCCAAAATGATTTGCCGCACTTGAAAAAAATGATCTGCTCTGGGCTTTATCTCAGGAATGCAAGGCTGGTTCAATATCTGAAAATCAACCAATACCACATTAATAGTGTAAAAAGACCCTACACCATCATCTCAGCAATCACAAAAGGGCTCGGACAGAACCTAACACCCTTTCGTGATAAAACACTCAGCAAACAAGTAATAGAGGGGAATTTCCTCAGCCAGATAAGCTCAGAAAACCCCCCCTTAACATAGTCTTGGACAGTGGGAGATGGGATGCTTTCTCCTAAGGGCAGAAACGAGATGGACCTGCACTGCGTGACCTCGGCTCAGCGGATGCCTGGAGACTGTGGCCAGGGACATCAGGTAAGGGAAGAAATAAAGTGACACCAGACTGACGAGTAAGAGGTCCCAGAACGTGGGAGTTGTCATCATCGTACATGCAGAAGATCTGTAGGGGTCAGCTGAAACACAGTCGGAACTAATGAGGCGTCCATCAAAGTAGCGGGACACAAGATCAACAGGGACACCCTTGGAGTCACCCTTGACCAGATCCTTCTCCCCCATTCCACGTCCTGTGCCAGGCACGGTCTCCCTGCTGCCTGCCCTGCCCGGCCCAGCATCTGTTCCTTGACCCCACAGTGTTAGTCACCCGGTCCCTGTCCCCGTTCTGTGCTCCAGGGCCCCTGTGGCTCCCCGCCGAGAAGAGGTCAGAGCTCCCTGAGCTGACCGCCCCCACCCCCACCCCCACCCCAAGCCCCTTTGCTAGCTGTGTCTCTCCCTCCTGGGCCCTGGACTCGGGCGTCCGTGTCGCTCACGGCCCAGCACTGCCGCCGCTGTGCCCCTGCCCGGACGCCCCCGCCTGCCGTCACTCCCCGCGGGCTCCCATGCGCCCGCGGCCGCCCGGAGGGACCCCAGGCCCGGCTCTCCGCCCGGTGCTTGTGCAGTGACCGCGGGCTCCTCGCTGTGGCGTGGGGTGGCGGCCCTCCGCGCCCGGACCCGCACTCAGGGGGCCCGCGTCCCTGGTCTCCGCGGGCCCCGGGTCTCCGGGCCGGGGGTGGGTCCGCGGGGAACCACCGCGCGGGGCAGCCCGGCCGCAGCGTTGTTCTCTGGGAGGGGGAGCCCCCGGGGCTGCTCTGGTGGGCGGGGGTGTCGCCCCCCGGGGGTGGCCGTCTGCCCGCCGGGGGCGGCTGGGACCTCTGGGGCAGACGACCCGGGGTCGGCGCGGAGGAGGCGCGGCCCAGACAAAGGGCTGCTGCGGGACTCGCCGGGGCCTTCCAGCCCGCGGGCATCCGCGGCCTCGCCCGCGCCCGTTCCCGCGCCCGCTCCCGCGCCCGCTCCGCGCGACCCCGCTCCCGGTGCTCGCGGAGAGGGGCGGGGTCTCGGGCTGGCCCACTGCGCGTGCGGTAAGGGGCGGGGCGCGCGCAGGCCGGGGGCGGGCTGCTCCCATTGCGCGTGCGGCTGGGGGCGGGGCGAGGGCTGGTCGGGGGGGCGGGGCGGCGGGCGGCACTCAGCGCGCGTGCGCAGGGCTTCGGCGTCGCGCGCGCTCCCGCCGGTTGGCCGCCTCTTCAGCGGCCGCCGCCGCCGCCCCCGCCGCCCCCGCCCCCGGCCCGCGCACGCGCCCCCAGTCCCGGCCCCGCGGCCCGGCCCGCGCCCCTCGTCTCGCCGCCTTCCCGGCCTCCGGGCCTCCGGGCCTCCCGGCGCCCCGGCCTCGCGGCGCGGCCCCGCAGCATGCAGCAGCAGCACCCGCGGCGGCGGCGGCGGCGGCGGCTGTGAGGTGAGGCCGGGGCGGGGGCGGCCTCCCGGGGGCGGCGGTGCTCGCGGGCGCGGGTCCCGGCGCGGCGAGGGGCGCGGCGCCTTTGTTGCGGCGGAGGCCGGGCGCCGCCCGCGCCGCAGCGGCCTTTTTGTGTGCAGATGGTGGACGCGGGCGGCGGCCCGGCCGGGGAGGGCTGGAGGAGGATGGAGGCCGCGCCCGACGGCGCCGCGGACATCGTGCCCCTGGACCGCTACGACTCGGCCCGCGCCAAGATCGCGGCCAACCTGCAGTGGATCTGCGCCAAGGCCTACGGCATCGGTGGGTCGGGGCGGGGCCGGGGCGGGGGTTCCGGGGGCGGCGGTGGGGCCGGGGCCGCCTTTGTGCGCGGGGTCCCGGGCCGCACGGCGCCGCGCGGGGGGCTCTCCGGAGCCGGCGGGCCGCGGGCCGGGGCGCGCGATGGCGGCGGCGCGGGCGGGGGTCGCCCGGCAGGTGCGGCAGGAGGCGGCGCGTCCGCGGCCGCCGCTCGGTGGCTGCGCGGGGTGGGTGCGGGGCCGGCGGTCCTGCCGGGGGTGGGTGCGGGGCAGACCCTGGACGCCCTGCGCCGGCCAGGCGCGCAGAGGCTCGCACGCGGCACTGCCCGGCGGGAAACGGGTGTGGAATGGAGCGCGTCGCGCGAGCCCCGGCCCCGCGGGGGGCTCCGGCTGTGAAGAACTGGGTAACCTTGTTGCCGCAGCCGCCGCGCTCGGCCCTCATGTGCTTAGCGGATCAGGATGCTCCGGGCTCCTGCTCTCGGAACTTCCCAGACAGGGACCGCGTCGTGGCTTCGTAAGACCCGGTGCTTTGTTTGGGTCCGTGCTGGGCGCTGGCGCTGGGCAGCCTACCTTTTCCGTGGGCGCCGCTGTCCGCCGGCCTTTCCTCTGTGCACACGTCCCCGCTCGCGGGGCGCAGCAGCGACCTGCGGAGCGGCCCTTGGGGATGGACTTGGCGGGCCGGCGTGAGCCCGTCCGGAGCAGGGCGGCCCCGGGACACGATCGCACCAGTCGGAGCAGCCCGTGCCCCGGGGAGGCCCGGCCAGTCGTGACGGTGAACGGCCTGCAGCCTGCGCGGGCTTCCTTGGGTTGGCGGGACAGCGCGCTAGGAGCGCCTTTTCCTCCTTTCGCAGCCTTGGATCTGCGGTTTCGTTGGTGGCTGCGCTGACCATGCAGGTTCTGGGGAGTTGGGTGCACGCGTGAATTTTGTGATTTTAGGGAAAGCATGGAATTGATAGAAACTGCAGAACGGTGAGAGCAAGCCGTGAGGAGGAATACTGGGTGTCTCGCAGCTGGGGTAACGAAGGGCCCCCGGCGGGGTGGGCCTTTGCGGCTTTGCCTCCCACGGGCTGCTGTTGCCTTCCGAGACCGTTTTCCGACGTGAGGACGTCTTAGGTTCTTCCCAGCTCCCGGCAGACTTCCTGCTTTTCCACGGCCGCGTAGTGCTTCACCAGAGGCTCGGTCACCGCGCAGGGGCGCTGGCTCCGAGGCCCAGTGTGTCCTTGGGCCCGGCTCCTGGGGCATGTGTGCGGGGTCTCGCTGCTGTGCGTGTTTTGGAGATTTTACGTGTGGAAATGACTGCGTCCCGGTGGTGACTGCTGTGCGGCACAGATACTTTTCAGAAGCCTGCCCGCTGCCCGCTGCTCGCTCTGCGGCTTCTTCAGAGCGGGTGTGCTTGTCTCACTGCGCTCAGCTCTGGCCACGGGCGGGGGCTTCGGCCGCTCTCGGAGATGAGTGTGCGCCTCTCAGGGTCCGGTTTTATTCGCAGTACCAGATCTCTCTTTAGTGCTTGTCGACTCATCCGGTAATTAATTAGAGACTCATGAAAATAGGCTACCGTTTTGGGATCGTTAAAGGTGGGTGTTCGTAGAGCGGAACGTGCGCGGGAGCTGGAGGGGGAAAGATGCTGTCCGAGCCTGAGACCGGATTCCGTGTTGCCCGCCCGGCGTTGGGTCGCTCTCCCCGTTGCGGTGGCGCAGTGGGCAAAGGCTGAGTCTGGGAGGTCTGCTTTCCATTCAGTTTTGCCATACGAGAAGGCCTTTCCGGCCTGTACGTTGATTCAGAAGGGGAACAGACTTTTTTTTTCCCTAGTTGAATGTCCCTTTAAATTTACAGATTTGGGCGATCCTAAGTCACGTGATTCAGAAGACTCACCTTGGCTCAGCTGGAGTGGTTTCTTGGAGGTGGCGGGTGTGGAGGTCACGGCCTGGGTGGGAGCCGGGCGCTGCCCGGGGTCTGGTCTTTCAGGAGAGCAGAACGGTGGGGGGGAGTGGATTTTGATAGGATAGTTTAGACAGCCCCCCCGCCCCAAAATTCTTCTCCTGATCCAGGGGCCTGTTCTTTGTTTCTTCTCTGGGACAGCTCCCTGTGTCTCTCCGGTTTAGTTCCAGCTAATTTGACAGTTCTTCGGGGCTGCAGCTTCCAGGGCACGACAGTGTTGCGGGTGGCGGTGGAAGCCTTCGGTGTTCGCCCGTGCTGTTTTCATCAAGTAGCTGCGTGGACCTGCGTCGCTGCTCTGTGCGGGCGTGGGAAGCGCGCAGGCGCTCTAGGGCCGGTGCTCCGACGCGGCCGTCATGCCCTGTGTCTGCCTTGTGGGACTCTCCGCGTCCCCCCGGGTCACCGCGCGCCATCTGTAGCGCCCGGGGAGGCTCAGGGGCGCGTCCCTCAGCCGGGCCTGCTGGTGGCCTGCCGTGATTCAGAAAGGCGCCTTCAGCTCGCTGCAGCCCAGAGCCGGGGTCCCCTTGTGCTTGCTCTGCCCCTCCTTCTCGGGGTGACCGTTGTTTCGCGGAGAGTGCTTCGGTCATTTTCTTAGCGGTAGTGTGTCGGATGTGCTGAAGGCGTCCGTTTAAAAGTTTCTGCAAGAAAGCGTGGAAGCCGTAGGCCATGTGGCGTTTGGTCTCTGAGTCCTGAGTCCAAGACCATCGTGGGGCTAGAGGTTACTTACGAAAACCAAGAGAAATAAAAGTAAAAGCTGCTTACCTGGGAAATTTTGTGAAGTCTTTTTCGGTGAAAGTTGTAACAAATTTGTAAAAAAGGAGTGACCTGAAGTGCCATTTGATTGTAGGGGAGAGTGCCGTAAAGGGTTACCGCGTGCCTGGCTTTGACTTTAGCTTATGACCTTAGAAGCTTAAAGGGTTCTAGGCCTTGGTGTCAGGGGCTCTTGGGAGGGCATAATTGTTCTCTTCCAAGGACAGGGTTGAAACAGCAAGCAGGGAAGGTACTGGGAGGCACGCAGCTGCTTCCGGACTTGTTGCCATGTGGCCGAACGCGGGCGACTTTCCTGTCAAGGCGCGCCGGGAGCCGGGCTGACACTGGCCGCCCTCAGCGCTCCCTGGCCCGGCGCTGAGCTGCCCCAGTCCGGCAGGCCCGGAGTGGCCCCCAGGGCAGCTCACGGCGGTGGAGAGAGCCCGTCCTCCGCGAGGGATTGACCCTCGCCCTCTCACTCGCACCGGAGTGATCAGACAGCTGACTGGGAAAGCGTGTTGTGGGAAGCGAGCTCCTCACGGCTGGGCCGGGTCCCTGTGACGGAGCTGGGACGGGCTGCTGTGTCGCGTTCTGCAGACCGCAGGGACGGCCGGAGCCGGTCTGCTCAGTGGGTGTCGGCAGCAGCCTCTCTTCGGTGGCAGCTCTGGGGCTCACCGCCTTGCTTTGCCACAGGGACCTTTGGGGAAAATGCACTGTGTGCTTGGAACCCCTCTCTGGGCCCCAGAACTGGGAGGAGAGCCGGCGGCTGCCCTAGCCCCCAAGCTGGTGGGAGAACAGGCCCAGGTGAGTCTCCGTCGGGAGGTCCTTACTTGCAAGCAGATGGTCGTTTTTTTTAACCTGGTGATTTACTCGGATTCCTGGTTTATGAGTTCACGTTGTATTTTTTTTTAATTAAAAAAATTCTTTTTGAAGACCTCACTTATTTGTTTGACCAAGAAGGAGAGACACAGTGAACACGAGCAGGGGAGCTGCAGAGGGAGAAGCAGGCTCCCCGCTGAGCAGGAAGCCCGACACGGGCTCCATCCCAGGACCCTGGGTCAGGACCCGAGCCAAAGGCAGCCGCTTTACGACTGAGCCCTGCAGGTGCCCCCGGATTGTACTTTTTATTTTACTATTATTATTATTATTATTTTAATATTTTATTTATTTATTTGACAGATAGAGATCACAAGTAGTCAGAGAGGCAGGCAGAGAGAGAGGAGGAAGCAGGCTCCCCGCCGAGCAGAGAGCCCCATGTGGGGCTCGATCCCAGGACCCTGAGATCATGACCTGAGCCGAAGGCAGAGGATTTAACCCACTGAGCCACCCAGGTGCCCCTATTATTATTATTTTTTAAAGATTTTATTTATTTATTTGACAGAGATCACAAGCAGGCAGAGAGAGAGATTGGAGGAAGCAGGCTCCCCGCTGAGCAGAGAGCCCGATGTGGAACTCGATCCCAGGACCCTGGGATCATGACCTGAGGCTTAACCCACTGAGCCACCAGGCGCCCCGGATTGTACTTTTTAATAGTCAATTGCTCTTGGCAGGAGCTCGGGGACTTTGGAGGTGCGGGGGTCAGGCAGCCTGGCTGTCCCCTCCAGGTTTCCTAGATAGTGAAGGGGCCGCTGCTAGGCCTGTGGCACAACCTTCCCTCTGCTCGGAGCGCTGAGGACGGCCTGGTGTCTGTGAGGCCAGGGGTCCCGGTTGTCCTGGTGGATGCTCTGTTTGCCACGTTCAGCTGCTTGTCCAGCGGGTGCCAGAGCTGAAACCCTTCTTGAAGTGGCTGGAGTGCGGCGAGAGATGCTCTGTGTTCCGTCGCCACGACTGTGACCTGCATGAGTTTGCGTTTCTCAAACTCCACCCGTTTGCACACATCCTCTTTCCTGTCCTGTTGGCACCAGCTGAAGCTAACCAGGGCGCGGATGTCCACCTCGAAGTTCAGACTGTCCCGATCCTTTACATGGGAGCGACCCTCAGGGCGGCCGGCCGCTCCTAGGCTGCAGCGGTAACTCGTGCACGGGCCCCTCCAAGAAGCCCGTCCGTGCGACCCTTATCCCCGACTAGCTCATGGGCTTCCCCTGCTGTTGCTTGGTTTTGTGGCCGTGGTACCGTACGTGGACAGTGTTCTTTTTTACTTCCTAGTTGGACGGTTGAGCCACTCCGATTGCTTTCATCTTTCGTCTGATCGGAGCGTGGCCGCGATGGGGCCAGCGATCACCGCGTAGCTGCCCCGGGCGTCACTGTCCTGTGTGCTCCGTGGCCCAGGGCGTCGGTACGGGCCCAGGTGCGCCCATCGGCTTGAAGCCCACACGAGCCGTGTAGGGAGGGAAGGGAGGTGAGCGAGCGCAGCACGGAGTCGGTGCCTCAGCCGTCGGGAGGCGGACTGGGGAGCCGCTGGCCGGGGGCGTGGGCCCCCTGGAGCAGTGGGTGGGCTTCGTGGGTCAGAGGCTCAGAAGGACGGGTCCGGCGTGGGAAGCCCCTCCAGGAGAGAGGGGGGCGTCTGGCTGGTTGTGTGCAGGGGAAGAAGTGCTCCATGCGGACTGAGTATCCTGTGACAGGGCTCGAGGACTGGAATGGTAGGGATCCGTTTAGGAAACCAGTGTGGACCAGATGGGCTGCGGCGTTCCACGCTGTAGGGGTTTCTTTCGTGATGCGTGCCTGGGAAGGTTTGTGTGTGGGGGGGGGGGGCTGATGAGAGACGGAGCCTGGCAGGATTCTTCTAGCAGGTGGGAGTGGGCAGAGGCCGTAGTCTAGTGGGGGATCTGGGATCAGGTCTCGGGGTGTTTCGGCTGCCATGACAACATGACGTAGCCTGGATGACATCTGTCTCTCCCAGGGCTGGAGGCTGCAAGCCCCGGACCCTGGCGCCGGCAGCATCGGCGTGCGGCTAGCCTGCTTCCTGCCTTGGAGGTGGCTGCTCCGGGCCGGGGACGGGAGAGCTCTCCGGAGCCTCCTTCCGAGGGCACTAACCCCCCGGTGAGGGTGCACCTCCTCACGCCTTCAGCCCGGGGCTGGCTTTCACCCTGTGGGCTTGGGGGTGCACACAGAGTGCCTAGCAGAGCTGGGGGTGTTGTGCTTGACGGGCCGAGGCCTAGCCTAGCCTGTCTGCAGCGGGGACGACAGAGCAGACGAACCCCCGAGACGGGCTGGGTTGACGTCGGGGTGGGACTAGTCAGCCCTTATTCCGCACAGCTCTTCTGCTCTCGTGCCTTTCCCACCCCTCCACCTGGCCTAGCCCTTGCTGTGCGCCTAACCCGTGCACTTGCGGGCCCCTGGGTGACTCCTCTACTCGCGTCAGACTCACTCACACAAAATTAGATGGCCGTCAGGTCAGCGAGCCTGTGCTGTGGACTCGGGGGTCCTTGACAGGCCTCTCAGGGCTCGGGTAGTGCCCGACTTGGCCAAACACTCGGACACCTGGGATGCACCCAAGGGGACAGGCACCTGGGGAAGGAACAGGTGCTGTGGCAGAGCAGGTAAGGGGAGTGTGAGGGAATCTGGAATGTTCCATTCGAGTTAAGTGAGGCCTGAGTTTGTGGCTTAGGTGGGGAAGAACCAGGTGGAGAGGGCACAGGCGGTCGGAAGCCGGCATGGAGAGGAGGAGATAGGGTAGGGCCCCTTCCTGCCCAGGGGCCACCCGCGCAGCTGGGACTGGTGTGGCTCTGGGTGCACGGTGGGAAGGCGAGTGTGCGTTGGGAGAGATGCCTGGGGCCCGGCCTTGGGCTGCCTTGAATGGCCGGTGGGCAAAGTGGGGTTTTGTTGTCTCAACTGGGGAGCTGTTGAAGGTTCGTGAGGCGAGAAGAGACGTTGGAAACCTGCGCCTTCCAGAGAAGTCTCTAGGGTAGGGTAGTGCCCCTTGTTCGGCAGGTGCACTGGGAAGTTTTCCTTCGGACCCTGGGAAAATCGGCTCTGTCGAGAGACACTTGGCACACGTGCATACAACGATGCGCACACGTTCTGAGAGTGTAGTTTGAGGATCCCGAGCACGGTCAAGGTCAGCTCTTTGCACTGACCGTCTGCAGGGGTCCACGTGCGCCCCTCCAGCGGGGCCCAGCCCAGAGCCTCTCTGATGTGCTCCAGGGGCTGTGGGTGAGCTCGGATTTTCTAGGGCCGTGTGTACTCTCCGCACACCGCAGCTGTGCCGTGTGGCTTCCTGCACATGGCCTGGTAATTTGGAGACTCAGCTATCCGAGTGCACAGACCTTTTTGCTTGCGCGGCGGCCCTTGTGGTCTGGCTGCTCCCATGGGCGTGGCTGCTGGGACTTCTGTCTGCCACGGATATCACTGCCGTGGGTGCTCGCGGACATGGCTGGGTGTGAGCTTCCGTTTCCGTTGTCCTGGGGGACACCCGGCCCTGGAGTTGCTGGGACACGTGGTGCTTTTCACTGCCCGCTGCTTCCCCTTCCTGTTGGCACCAGCGAAGTGTGAGAGCCCCAGTGGACGCGCGTCCTTGCCGGCACACGGCACTGTCGGTCTTTGTAACTAGCCGTTCGGGTGCACGGGTCGTGCGGGCTCCTTCATGACTCAGGGTGATCAGCACTTTTTTTATAGGCTTGTTGGCCATTTGAATCTTTGTCGTTGTTTTTGGTTGCTTTCAGGTCTTCGGACAGTGTTTTAAGAAATTAAACTTTTCTTTTGAGATAATGGTATGTTAACATGGCATTTGTAAGAAATTACTCAGAGAGGTCTTGGGCCCCCTTTCCTCAGTCTCCCCTGTGGTAACTTCTTGCAGAACGGTAACTGGGAAGGACAGCCGGTTACTGACCGTGCAGGATGCAGACACAGAACATCCCGTTCCTACAGCGACCGCACCTGCTGCCCTTCCTTCGCTTGCTCTTTGTCTCGGTTCCCGGGGTGGTTCTTAGATTACTAACCTTTTTCCTTTTCTGGTCTCAGTGCTCGGTGCTATGAACTTCCCACTTGGTACTGCCTTTGCTGCATCCCACATACGTCTGGTTGTTGTGTTTTCATTTTCATGCAGTTCTGTGAGCTCTGTTTCCCTCGATGCTTCTCGTTGACCCAGGAGGTTTTTATTTTATTTTATTTATTTGACAGGCAGAGATCACAAGTTGTCAGGCAGGCAGGGAGAGAGGAGGAAGCAGGCTTTCCTCCCTGAGCAGAGAGCCTGATGCGGGATTCGATCCCAGGACCCTGAGGTCATGACTTGAGCTGAAGGCAGAGGCTTTAACCCACTCAGCCACTCAGGCGCCCTGACCCAGGAGTTATTTTTAAGTGTGATTTCCACGTGTTGAGATTTTCCCGTTTTGTTTTTCTGTTGTGATTTCTAGTGTGACTCTGCTGTGGTGAGGGAATACTCGGTAGAATTTCTAGTCTTTTAAACTTCTTGGAGTTTGTTTTGCTGCCCAGGATAAGGTCCTTGTGGTGAACGTTCCTTGGGCACCGGAGGAGCGGCGTTTTCTACGTGGGGGCAGTGGTCTGCACGTGCCCGCCGGGTCCCTCGGCTGGGTGGGACCGTGCGGATCTCTGTCCTCCCTGACTTCCGTGTAGCACTTCTGTCGGTGCTGGTGGGGTGTTGAAGCCCTGAGCCCTGCTTGCACATTCGTCGGTTTCTCTTCTCTTCCCTCAGGGTCTGAGGCTCTAATTTGGTGTGTTCCCAATTAGGATTTTAATGTCTTCCTGATGGGTTGACCCTCTCATTGTTAGGTGATACATCTCTTTGTCTTCAGTTTTCCTCTGCTGTGTCCGGTACTGCTGAGCGAGGCCTGCACTTGTGTGTTTGTTTGGGAACAGTGTTTTCCTGGCTTAGCCTCTCCGGTCCCTTCATTTCCAGCCTCCTGCTGGACTTTGAGGTGACTCTCTCGTCCGCAGCACATGGCGGTATTGGTCCGCTCTGCCGGTCTTTGTCTTTTATGTGTGGCCCTTGGGGTGTTTACGTTTAGTGGAGTTGCTAGTGGTTAAGGCTTAAGTCTGACGTTTTATTGTGTTTAATGCTTCTTGTTCTGTTTTCGTTTCCTGCCTTCCCGTGGATCGCTTGGCTGCTTCCTAGGACTCTATCTTGGTCTGTGCAGGTTGTTTTCGGGAGCACATCTCCAGTGCTCTCAGTAGCTGCGGGTGTCGCAGTGTATGGGGCTCAGCCCGGCTGACGGGCACCGGTTGGCCATTTCGAGTGAGGTGTCAAACACCGTTTTCCACCTTGGTCCCTTTGCTCTCCCCACCCTTACATGCTTGTTGTGAGGATCAGAGGGCGCTGGGTTTTCGTTTGTCACCGGAGGTCGTTCAGAGAGCACGTGAGGAGCAGAGTCTGTTGTGTCTGACCAGACTATCTGTGCCTTTCTGTTACTCTTCCTCCCCGACGCTCCGGGGTTCCCTCTTCTGGCGGATTTCGACATTCGTGTGAGGTGTGCTGGACATTTTTTTAATATTTAAGAAAATTGAAAAAATCTGTTTGAGAAAGAGAGTGACAGAGAGTTTGAGGAGGGTGAGAGGCAGAGGGAGAAGCAGACTCCCCGCGGAGCAGGGGTCCTGATGCGGGACTGGGTCCCAGGACCCCCGGGTCATGACCCTAGCTGAAGGCAGAGGCTTTATTGAGTGAGCCACCCAGGCGCCCCGGAAATTACTGTTTGTTTTTGTTTTTTTTAAGTTTTCCTGTGTCTGGGGGTGCCTGGCTGGTGCGGTCAGTTGGGCCTCTGGCTCTTGGTTTGGGCTCAGGTCATGAGCTCAGGGTTGTGGGATCGAGCCCCACTTCAGGCTCCGTGCTCAGGGTGGAGTCTGCTTGAGTTTCTCTCTCTTTCCCTCTGCCCCTCGCTGCGCAGAATAAGTAAATAAGTAGATAAATAAAGTTTGCTTCCCAATTAGAATGTCTTTATTTCTCCTTCATCTCTTCACCAGATGTGGAATCTGGTTGATGGCTCTGTGCCACAAGCGCGTGAAAAAGGTGTGCCGCTTCCGTCCAGCCCACGTGGCTCCGGGACAGACCTGCCGTCCGTCGGGCTCAGGGCCCCTGTTTGGAGTGCAGGGTTTCTCTTCAGCTGCTTCCAAATATTTTCTTTGTCTTTAATTTTCAAAAGTTAGTGATGATGTGTCTCCGTGTAGATTTCTTTGGGTCTGTGTCATTTGGGGTTCACCCGGTTTCTTGGAACCTGTGGATTTATAGTTTCTGCCATATTCGAGAGGTTTTCAGCCATTATTTTCTCCTCATACTCTTTCAGCCCCACTCGCTGTCCCCTCTTTTCGGGGACTCCGGGGACCTGGATGTTGGCTCTCGTGCTCCTCTCCTGCAGGCCTCAAGGCTCATTTGTCTTCGGCGTGCTGTCTGTCTGTCCAGCTTGGGGGACAGTGTCTCTCTGCCTGCAGGCTCACTGCCGCCGCCCTCCGTCACGTCCGCTCTTGAGCCCAGCCGGCCAGTGCAGGGTGTAGCTCTAGTGTTCAGTTTCGTGTTTGGTTCTTGTATCACTTCTTTTTCTTTGCTGAAATTCTCTATTTTTCTTGTTTCGGGAGGATTCGTCGTTGCTTGTGGAATCACTTTTAGGATAGTTGCTTTAAAGTCCTCGTCAGAGAACTCCGACATTCTGCTCGCTTTGGTGTTGGTGTCAGTGGGTGATCTTTCCTCACGAGTCATGAGTTTCCTGGTTCTGGGTGTGACGAGGGATTTTTGATCATTTTTGTGTCGGGAGCCTCTGGGTCCCATCTACAGTTCCCGCAGCGCCATCCCTAGTCAAGCGCAGCACGCCGGCCTGGGCCTACCTGTGTGCAGTGTGGTGCCAAGGGCAGTCTAACGTTCAGGGCCCGAGTGCTTTCGGGATGGCTGCCTGGTGCGTCTGCGGCCGGGGGGCTCCCGTTGTGCCTGCTGGTGCTGCTTTCAGGACGCGGAAGAGCTTCCTGGCGCTGGACGTCCTGGCGTCTCTGGAGGACAGAGGGCATGTCCTGGGCCGGGTGCTGGCCGTGGTGGGGTCCCCCCCTGTGCAGACTGTCGGGGGTGGGGGCTGGAAGGAGAGTACTTCCAGACTGGGGGCTGTGTGAGGGAGGTGTTCCAGACTGCTTATTAGTGGGGCTTCTTGTCTGCCCCCCACTGGTTCTGCCGGGCCGGCCTGCTCGGTGGGGCTCCCGGTCAGTGTGGGGCAGGAATGAGCCCACTCCGCTTGCCTTCTGTTGCGAGGCGGAGGGTCAAGAAAGCCCGGTCTGGACACTCCTGTTGGGTGGGACGTCATGAGCTGCCCCGTGGCTGTGCCGCTCCTCCAGTCCGGGGGTCCCAGAACGGTTTGCCCTCCTCAGGCGGCTTTCATATTCTCCTTTTGGTTGTCTTTTGACTTTCTTCCGAGGTTTGTGGTTGGACTTAGAGGAGAGGAGCAGGGAGGGACAAGTCCGTGCCCCCTTGTCCTTGAGCACTCGGCCACAGGGCCCTCACGGCTGCTCTGAGTTGGTGTTGTGTTCTCCGGTTCTGCCGCACCGCCCGCAGGCTCTTCCGTGCGTACGCCTGTACCCCGGGTTTCGTGAACTTTGCAAGTACGGAAGATTCTTGTGTGTTTGCTGGAGGACAGTTTCTGTCCCGTGTTTTCTCTCCTTCCTCTTCCCGTGACGCCTGCGGACTCCGTCGTTTCCCTTCTCTGCTGCGCGCTCTCCTCCGTGGCGGGTCTGCGGCGTGAGGCTTAGTTACTGGACGTTTTTGTCCTGGGCCTTCTGCTTCGTCGCTTTTCTTATCTGACAAGTTCTTTTTTCTTTTTTTGTAATTTCCAGATTGTGTTTCTGTCAAAATGCTTCCCGTCTTCTTTTAATATTTTATGTTATGTTTTTTATACTTTCATGTTATTTTATTTTTAAATATTTTGAAGATTTTATTTATTTGAGAGAGAGAGCACACACACGAGAGAGCACAGGCAGGGAGAGCTGCAGAGGGAGAGGGAGAAGCTGACTCCCCGCTGAGCAGGGAGCCCGAAGCGGGACTCGATCCCAGGACCCCGGGATCCTGACCTGAGCCGAAGGCAGACCCTTCACCGACTGAGCCACCCAGGCGCCCCTTCGTCTTGTCTTTTCTCCTTCCATTGTTTTCAGGGTAGTCAGCAGAGGCCTCCAGCTCATCACGCCGGCCGTCGTCTCAGGAACCTGTTGCTTCGTCTTTGTTGCGTTGCCGTATAATTAGGATGTGTCTGGGCCCTGTTTTCTTCCAGTCGGTTCTGTTTGGTTTTGCTGGGCTTCCTAAGCCTGCAGACCTGTGTCTTCTAGTAACTACGGGGAGAGTTGGCCATGACTTACTCAGAGGCTTCCGGGCACCGTTCTTTTCCCTGCAGGAGCACAGGCGTCAGACGTCTGACGTCACCCGAGGCTCTTCTCTTCTGTCTGTCCCCTCGGCTTGATGATGTCACACACACGTCTCTGCTTCACTGACCCACTTCCCCGTCCTCTTCGTTCTCCTTCCTGCTCAGGGACCATTTTGTCAATACACCATGTTGTTTTGTCCTCAAATTTTGCCCCCCCCCCCAGTTTTATTTTTCTGCCGAGAACTTTTATCATCTCATTTATTTCCAGAGTCCTGACCTTGATCTTGTAGAGCCTGGTTGTAGTCCGTGCTTTAAAGTCTGGTCATTCTGACATCGGGGTCATCCAGGATTGGCATCTGTTGCTTGAGTCCCCCCCTACCCCCCCCGAGAATTGGCCACATTTTCCTATTTTTTATTTTATTGTTTAAAAAGATTTTATTTATTTGTCAGAGCGAGCACACAGGCCGACAGAGTGGCAGCAGAGACAGAGAGAAGCAGGCTCCCTGCGGATGTGGGGCTTGATCCCAGAAAGCTGGGATCATGACCTGAGCCAAAGGCAGCTGCTTAACCCACTGAGCCACCCAGGCGCCCCTATCTTATTTTTAAAAAGATTTGTTTATGTATTCAAGGTCATCTTGGTCCTTTGGGTCTCTTCCACATGCTTGTAGCTCAGGGTTGTCTGGTTTCATCCATGGAATTAGGGATCCCCTTCCTGGCTCTCTCTTTTCTTGGATTCTCCCTACACTTTCTGGCTCCAAGAAGTCCCTCTCCACCGGCTGGAAGGACGGGGCTTCAGGTGGAGTCCTAGCTGCCCCTGATGCCACCGTGCAGCCCCAGCGTGCCTGGGGCGGGGCGGCCAGCGAAGCCAGGTGGGAGAGCAACAGCTTCCCTCACGTCCTCAGACCACGGAGGCCCCTCCCCTCTCGTGTTCCGGCTCCTGCACTGTCCCCATCGTCCTGTAACCAGGGCAGGCTGGAAGGAAGAGGGGAAATCAAGCCCGGGTCCCACTTGCCAGCATGCAGGGCCCTTCCCTCGGTCCTCTGGCAGGAAGGACCCGGTTTGCGTCAGAATTTTGGCTGTGCGCCCCCCGTGCGGTGCTGCATCGGCCGCCCTCGGCTCAGAGGCAGGAGAGGAGCTGGGTACAGAGCGGGGGACCCCGTAAGTGTTGCTCCTTCGGGCTGCTCGCACAGTCGCCTGCTGTTGTTGGCTTCGAGAACCCTCCCGTGGCTGCTTTTGGTTTCCTGCAGAGTTCATGGTGGTCAGTGGGGAGAGGCCGTCCTGACCTCCTTCAGCCTGGCAGTCCCGCAGGCCCAGGAGCCGGCTTCTCCCGCTTGTTGTCTCTGCTGGCTTTGTGCAGGACCTCCTGTCGTTCTGCTACTCCGCTTCTTGTCATTTGTGCTGAGTGGATGAGGTGTCTGGGGGATGGCAGGGCCCTCGGAGGTCTGAGACGGAGCCTTCCTCTGGGAGGAGAGTGCGTTTGTAGACCCTGGCCCCAGTCGCCGGTCACCTCCCTCTCGTGTGCGGCTCCGGCTGCTCTCTGGGGCTGCTGAGCTCTGGTTCAAGCCTGTTCTTGGGGTGCGGCCTTTGGGGTTTTCAGCCGAGAGTGTCTGCGAGGTTACCCGGGTTCCCTGCTGTTTGTCCCGCCCTGCAAATCCAAATTTTGCCCTTAAAACTTGAAAGGCTAGAAATGTGGCTTACTCTTTTTCACTTTTTCTTTTTATTTCTTTTTTTGAGATTTTGTTTATCTGAGAGAGCCGAGCCAGAAGCAGAGGCACAAGTCAAGGGGAGGGCAGAGGGAGAAGCTTCCCCGAGCTGCAGTCCGACACGGGGCTCGATCCCGCAACCCTGAGATCATGACCTGAGCTGAAGGTAGACCCTTCACAGACTGAGCCCCCGGCGCCCCAGCTGCAGGGTCCTCCTGGGACACAGGGTGGCCCGGACAGCATGCTGCAGCAGCGTGGGCTCTCTGGAACGTGTCCAGTGACCTTGTCCTCGTCAGCTAGCCGGACCCCCGACGGCGTCAGTTCTGTGTGCACCGTCTGGGATGTGAGGCCTCCCGGTACTGGACACTGCTCTCCGCGCGGGTGTGTAAGGATCCCAACTTGGTGTCTGGTCACGAGTCTTCCCTGACCCGATGCGGGGCCTGCTGTCGGGCGCCCGCGGTGGAACCCCTGGGGTGGTGGCTGCGGGTGCTGTCTCTTCCCTGGGGAGAGGGACGAGCACTTCCTGGGGAGTCTCTGAGGTGTGAGCTAGGAGGGTCTTGCCAGGACACTGGCGCTGGGGTTTGTGCTCAACCCTTCCCTCCCCTAGGCACCGTCCTGGTCAGAGGTCAGAGAGCTGTTCTCCGAGTTGTACTCCGTTGGGGGGGGGCAGGGGCGGGGCCTGCCCAGGGCTGACAGGTCTGCTTCCCGCGGTGCTGGGCCAGGGCCGCAGTGTCTCCCCCCCGGGGGTAGCGCTGTGTGGTCCGCAGCCCCCTCTTCTCTTTAGCAGTGCCCGGCCCTCCTCTGCTCTGGTCTTGGGTTTCCCTCCACTCTGGGACTTCTTTTCTATTTATGTATTTATTTGACAGACAGAGATCACAGGCAGGCAGAGAGAGGAGGAAGCAGGCTCCCCGCCGAGCAGAGAGCCCGATGTGGGGCTCGATCCCAGGACCCTGAGATCATGACTGGAGCCAAAGGCAGAGGCTTTAACCTACTGAGCCACCCAGGTGTCCCCTGGGACTTCTTTTTAATGGAGTTTCTCAGAGTTTTGTGTTAGTGTTTTCATTCATTTAAGAAACGTTTGCTCTTCCTTCTTGGAGCATGCTCGTAAACACCGGTCGGTCCCCGTCAGAGGACTCGGACGTTTGGGCCCTCGCGGAGTCAGGGGTCTCTTGAGTGCGGTTCCTGTTTTCTTGGCGGAGTAAATCCGGATCATGTTTTGGGTGTTCTGACTCTGACATGTGAGACCCTGGATCCTGTTAAGATCTAGAAAGTTTTCTTTCTTTTTTTTTCTTTATTAAATTTTTAAACTTTTTTATAAACACGTAACATATTTTCCCCCAGGGGTACAGGTCTGTGAACTGCCAGGTTTACACACTTCGCAGCGCGCACCGTAGCACACGCCCTCCCCGGTGTCATCGCCCAGCCTAGAAAGTTTTCTTTAAACCGTCCGCCCAGTTAGGCAGAGACCGAGTCTGCCTGCCTCGTGTGCCGCTCAGCTCCGTGTGCGTTTGGTCCTGAAAGGCCTGGGCCCCTCTGGCCAGCCCACAGGACACCACAGTGAATCCTGGGTCCCCGTGTAGTTCTCAAGTCGTTGCTGTGCCGATCCCGTTGGGGTCACACCGGGGCCACTCGGGTCGTGTGGGACAGGACGCACAGATTTGGGGATTCCCTATGCAGCATCCGCTCCTGCTTTCTGAGGTGGGGGGTTCCCAGGGTCTGTCCTCCTGGTCTGGCTGGAAGATGAGTCTGTGCTTCCTGCCACCGAGACGGCCCCAGCACAGCGGGGCGGGGAGAGCGCGCACGGGGCGCCTGCTTGCACGGCTGTCGGCTGCGGCTTCGGTGCTGAGCTTGGTGGCTGTAGGGGCAGGAGGGTCCGCGGATTCCCCCCAGCACAGCCGCTCGGCTTTCCTGCATTCCCCGTGTAGGCGTGGGCTGTGGGCAGATTCGAAGGCCTCTGGCCGGTTTTACTGCCCTTAGGATGATTTGTGGGGCTTGTCCCCATGCGTCCCCGACGAGAAGCGGCATAGGTGTCCTTGATGGGGATCGTCACAGCCGCCTCTGGAACCTCAGAGTGGTGCGAGCGCTGACGTCTCGGCCCCCGCCCGCGGTGGAGATGGGCTGCGGCAGGGCACGGCGGGGCTGCTGAAAGCCCCGGGCTGAGGTGCTGTCCTGCGGGTCGTGGGCGGCTGGGTGGTCTCTGCTGTCCTCAGACCCCGCTGGAGCCTGCTGGGGTCTTGGGCTTCAGTGGGGGGGGGGGAGCTGGGTGTTGGCGGGGGGTTCCTTTGCCTGGTGGCGGGGCGGACAGCGACAGATGGGCGCTTCCTTGACGTGCCTCTTCAACCTCTTAAAGTCCTCGAGGTCGTGTGGAGGAGAGCGGCCGCTAACCC
Organism: Meles meles; assembly: GCF_922984935.1. Classification (NCBI taxonomy): domain Eukaryota; kingdom Metazoa; phylum Chordata; class Mammalia; order Carnivora; family Mustelidae; genus Meles; species Meles meles. The sequence continues at coordinate 1,657,651 of NC_060076.1, forward strand.
TTGCGTGAGACCCATGGACTCCAGCTCTGCCCTCCGCACCGTGACTCCGGTCTCTGCCTTGGACAGAGGACATGCCCTTAGCCCCTGAGGATCTGGGAGGCCCGGTGGCAGGAGGCGCTGCCCTCTGTCGCCTGCGCACCTGCTGCCGTCTCCGCTTCCCCCACCTCCTCCCTCTGCGGGGGCGGCGGGCCCGAGCCCTCCCATCACCCACACTGCCTTCGCCGACGTGCACCTGCGGGTCCTAGCCCTGTGTCGCTGGCCATCCACAGTGTGCCTGCTGCCACCGCAGGCCTGTGTCAGCGGGACCCCTGTCCCCCAGACCGCGCTCTCGTGGCCCCACGTTCCGCTCGGTTGCCAGGCATCGCCCTCCCACTTGGAAGCCTCCTGCCTTCCAGCCGTCTGCTGGGAGCGCCTTCGGCTCGTGGCCTCTGCCCTCACACCCACCTGCTGCTTCCCCCTTCCTGCCTTCTGTCTGTCCTTCCGTCCGTCCTTTCCTTCCTTCTGTCCATCCCCCTCAGCCAGAGATGGGGCCACCACTCAGGCCTCGGTCTGCCGGCTGTGCTCCCGTGGTCGCGGTCGGTCAGAGCTGCTCCCACGGTCGCGGTTGGTCGGAGCTGCTCCTGCCGCCGCCTGCAGGCCCCCTGCCGCCCTCAAAGCCATGGGAGGCGCTGGCCCTCAGCAGCCCCTCGGCCTGTGCCCGCCTCAGCCGGCTCCTCCAGGGCGGGTGCTGCCTTGCACTCGTAAACCCACGGGCACCTTCCAGCCTCTTGGGTCTTGTGTTGCGGACCACTGCCGCTCGGATGTGTTCCCTCTCTGACCCCGCCTTCTGGGGCACCCCCTGCCCTGACCTCTTCTCCGTGTCCGGGCTGGGCAGCCATCCGCGGGCGGTGCGCCCTGTGCACGCTGACCCCGTGGCCGCCCTGACGATTCCTGGGGCGTGGGTCCCAGCCACCTCCTTTCTCCCGTGCTTGGGTCACTGGGTTTTTTGCCTCTGCTGAGACCTCTGCGAGAGCCCCCTGGATGCCACAGAGCTGTCGTGCCTGGCGGAGAGCGTCCTTCTCGCCTGGCCGTCCCCCGTGCCTCTGGTTTTCGAGTTAGCAGAAGCCCCCGTCCTGCATCTCGTCGGCCAGGTGGGCAACTTGCCGTCTTCCTTGGTCGCACCGCAGACCTGGTGCCCCTCCCGCCGCTGCCTGTTCACAGCCAGCCCCCGTCACTCGGGCCGCTGACTGCAGTAGGGCTCTGGCGGCTAGCGACCCCTGTCCTCCGACTGCCCCGATCCCCCGGGGCTGGTCGCCCCCGTTACTCTAGGCCCCCCGAGCACCTGTGCCCGCCTCAGTGCCTGACGGCCCCATGGACACCCCGAGTCCCTCCTGTGCGGGCAGTGGGTAGGGGCCTAGTCGGTCGCCTGGTGGGCGAGTAACAAAGCGGCCACAGGCCGGCTCCTCCTGCGGCCTGGGGCCGTGGTTTCCCGGAATCCTCTCGTCAGGGTCCTGGCTTCATGTGTCCCTCGTGTGTCATCGTCCCTGCCCCCCATCCTGCCTCGTCGGCTGCGCACGGCCTGCTCCCTGCCCTCCGGTGCCGACCTGGGGTCTCATCTGTGCCCCACTGCACCCTGTCCCCGTCTGCGTGGTGCCCAGAGCCTTGTGTCCGTGTCAGTTGGTGACTGCTCAGTCGTCTGAAGAGGCCCTGCCCCGGGCGGTGGCTCTGCCTCGTTTGACCCCTCGCTTCTGCACGTTTCTGGCTCCCAGGAGGTGCTCAGTAATGAGCCCTAAACAAACGGGTAATTGTGACCAACTGGTCTTGGGTCGTAGAGGAGAGGGAGAGTCAGTCACTGGGCATAGGCCCAAGACGCTTGCAAGTTGTCTTTTTTTAAACTGGTTGTTGACTCAGTAAAACCGGTGGGAAATTTCAGAATGTGCCCAAGCAGTCCTGGCAGGCGCTGAGCCCCGAAGCGGCTGGTTAGCTGACTCTGCTGGAGAGGGGGTGGGGTGGGGGGGGCTGGTGCGGCCCTGGGGGTGGGGTACAGGGACCCGCCGGGACACGGGGCAGCAGGGGCCCGTGTCGACGTCCAGAGTGTGTACCTGGAGCGGATCATCATTTTCCCGTAACTGCCAGGGTCCTGAGCCCGCAGGTTAGGTGAGTCAGGCGTGGGACTCATGTTCATGTCCTTACGTGATTAAAAAGCGGTTTATGTGAAGCAACTCATAGTGATTATTATTTTATTTATTTATTTGACTGAGAGATCACAAGCAGGCAGAGAGAGAGAGGGAAGCAGACTCCCCACAGCAGAGAGCCCGATGTGGGGCTCGATCCCAGGACCCTGAGATCGTGACCTGAGCCGAAGGCAGAGGCTTAACCCATCGAGCCCCCCAGGCGCCCCTGTAGTGATTATTTTTGAAGCTTCCACTAAGTGGGCCTCCTGTGGAAAAGAGAAGGGAGCTGCGGGGCATGATGGGTGCTCTGTCCAGCCTTGCCGGCTTCCGGGGTTCAGCTCGAGTGTCTTTCTGCCCCTATGTTCCAGGACCCCTGTCCTTCCTAGGGCCAGCCCCTCGCTGTGCCTGTGTCCCATCCTCTCCATGGCAGTGGCTGCCAGTGTCTGGATCTGTTTCAAAGCGGAAGCCCGCCAGAGTTGCTTGCCAGAAGGTTGGCAGGAAGAGAACTGGATGACCCTGAAGCTTTAGGTTTGAGCAGCTGACCTTGAGACGGATTGGCCCAGGAGGGCGGGCGGGGGAGGTGAAGGTCGGGCTAGGCTCCGTGGTGGCAGCCTCCACCTGCCAGTCCCCAGGGGGCAGAGGGGTGGAGGAGCTCAGGGGAGGGGCTGGCGTCAGGTCATCGTCAGGGCGTGCAGATGACGAGGTCCCCTGCCTGGTGAAGTGGGGAGTGCCCCTTCCAGTGTTTGGAGAAATGGGGAGCCAGCAGAGGGGATGGAGGTGGGGCAGGCGTGGAGAGAGGCAGGACACTTGGGGGGGGGGGTCCCGAGGTCCCGGTGCTGGCTGGTCCCACCGCCCCTGCCCAGGGCAGCCTTGTGTGTTTCCCCTGAAAATGTCCTCGGACCGGGGACTCCCTGGCTCAGTGTCCTCCCCTGACTTCTGTCCTGCTGGGGACCAGGTCTGGCGTCCTCCACGTGTGTCCTCCCAGGCTGCTCTCTGCTCCCTGGGATGGCTCCTGTCCCTGCCTTGGCACCCGGTCCCTGCCTTGGCCGCCCCCCACTCGCACGTCCCGATCACCTACCAAGAAAGCGGAAATCTTCTCCCTGTGTTTCGCACTGGTCCTCTCTTCTTTTGTAGTTGGTACGGTCTGTTGTGATTCAGAAGCCTGGGCGATTTCCAAATAGGATCGGCTCTGACAGGGTACATTCATTCTGGAGCCTGGGCTGGTTTGTCCTGAGGCAAGGGTGTGTCCCTCTGGTCCTGGTCCTCCCTGCCGGCTGGGCTACCCTGATGCTCTCATGGGGCTTCGAGCCAGGAGCTTGGAAACACGAGGGCAGCGTACAAGGTAGCTACTGTCGTGGCAAGTGAGCGCCAAGGAGACAGCGACGCGGAGGAGGCCCAGAGCCGCAGTGAAGTGACTCAGCGCTCTGAGAACAGTGCGGGGGACAGAGGGGGCGGGGCAGGGGGGGCAGGCGGAGGGTGTTTTGGGGGTCCCTGGCAAGGTGGCCTCTTCCTCAGGCGGTGCCACAGAGAGTGGGGCCGGAGCCTGGACCGTGCAGGGAGAGGGCATGCTGCCGGCCCCGGGTCTCAGCCCTGGGAGTCTCGGGTTTCCTTCAGTAGCCTCCCCGGAGAGACTGGGCTTGTCGGAAGCCTTCCACAGGTGGGATGGTTCCAGGGCTCGACCGGCGTGTGTGCGGGAGGTCTCAGGCTGGAGAGGTAAAGGTCTGCGGGCCTCTCCAGCGGAGACCTGCCTCTGTGTGGGCTGTTTCCCAATCCACTTGAGTACAGTGTGTCCCCACTCTTGGGGGACAGCCGTTGACGTCGTGCAGGGTGAGTGTGAGGGACACCACAGGGCCGGCCATTCCAGCCATTTAGAAAGTGAGTGTCCCCAGCTGTGCACAGACAGCCGGTGTGTTCACGCGGGAGGTGGTGTAGACACCGACTCCGGCTGCGTTTGTGGTTGGTTTCTGCCGCTTGTGACCTTGAGCACGTGGTGTACTCGCTCTGTGCCTCCGTTTCCCCATTTGTAATGCAGAGACAGAAGTCTCGATTTGATGGAATTGTGGTGATGCTTCATGGACACGGCTTGGGTGGCCCTGGTGCTGCCTGGTCCAAAGTCGGGTGAAGGCCCGGCGCCGCTGTTTTGGCTTCGGCACGGTGGCCAAAGGCCCGGCCTTCTCGTCTGTAAAGACCCCAGTGTTTGGCCTCGCTGTCCTCTCCAGCTGGGTGTCAGAGGAAAGATGCGCTCGGCTCCCTTCCCGCACTGATGTCGGCTGTCCCACGGGGCCACCAACTGCTGGGTGGTCCCAGGTGCCGCACGTGTCGCCTGTGGCGGGACCAGGTGCCCTGCCGCCCAGCCTCACTGTGTCTCGGTTGATTTTTGCCTCCATTACCCGCTTTGGGCCCCACACCTACTTCTCGTTCCCCTGTGTCGGGACAGTTGTTCACTGAGGTTGTGGTGGGGAAGTTGCCCCAGGCTGTGCCTCGCCCAGGCTGCCCGTCCCTGCGGGGGTAAGCAGCCGTTGCCTCTGCCAGGGGAGAAGGCGTGGGAGTGTGCGGTCCTGGGGTCTCTCTACGTCGTGAGTCACCCTTCGGGATCAGTGGCAGCTCTGTCCTCTGTTAGTGTTTTGAACGGACGCGTCGCGCTCACGTGGTCCTCTCTTCCCTTGGCTCAGATAACATCCCCGAGGACCTCAGGGACCCCTTTTACATTGACCAGTATGAGCAGGAGCACATCAAACCGCCCGTCATCAAGCTCCTGCTGTCCAGTGAGCTGTACTGCCGTGTTTGCAGCCTCATCCTCAAGGGGGACCAGGTGGCCGCCCTTCAGGGACACCAGTCTGTCATCCAGGCCCTGTCCCGGAAAGGGATTTACGTGATGGAGAGTGATGACACCCCCGTGACGGACCCCGACCTCAGCCACGCACCCATAAAGATGGTGAGTTTCCTGCGCTGTCGCCGCGGGGACTGCTTTTAGGGCTGCTAGGGCCACGGCCACCAGCACGGCGCCCCGGCCTGTCCTGCTGCCGGCTGTCCGCCTGTGGCTCAGCTGCGCGTGGCGCGGTCGGCCCGAAACTTGAGGCACAGGTGGCTCGGGCGCGAGAGTCCCGCGGGCTGGCCCAGTGCGCGTGTGCGGGTGAGGCCCCGAGCTGTGCGTGTCTCGGGGGGCCCGGGCTGCAGAGAGTGGGGAAGGAGCCGCTTCCTCTCCGCGCTTGTCGGCGTCGGGAGAGCTCTGGACGCCGAGCGTGGGCTGAGGCCTGTTAATAGAAACATCTGCAGGCAGAGGTTTTGCGGTGTCGTGCCCACCCGTCCCCAAGCCCGTCCTGTTGGGTTGTTCCATGCGTATCGCGTGCGTGTCCCGATACGGAAGGAAACGTGCCTGTCTCCGCATCCCCATTTCCCTTGAGGCCGCACCGCTGTGGGACCGCGCAGGCGCTCTGCGCCGGTTCCCTGCTCCCACGTTGGTGCTTGGGCTGGTCACTGGCGTTTTGCATTCTGTGGCTTTTCACTCGTGGGCTTTGTGACGATGTGTTGGGCGAGTCAGGAGGCTGTTCCTCGGTTCTGGGAAGAAAGGGTGCAAAGGTGTGCTGTGCTGTGAGCCTTCAGGGCTCCCGACTGGCACCTGGGGGCCTGTTCGTGGTCCCGTGGCCTCAGACACACCTCTTCCCCTTGGACCTTTTGTCTCAGCCCCGGAACAGGGATGCCCCCCTTGGGGCTCTCCAGGTTGCCATGGAGATGAGAAAGGCACGGGGCCCTCCACACCACAGAGTGCCGAGTTGGCCAGAGCCTGGGGACGGGTAATGTGCAGATAACGACCTTGAAAGAACGGAACTGGTTGGAGCCTGCGAGCCGAGTCCGTGTTGAACCTGACTGTTGCTTCTGCTTCCAGAGCGCCCACATGGCGATGGTGGACGCCCTCATGATGGCCTACACCGTGGAGATGATCAGCATCGAGAAGGTGGTGGCCAGCGTCAAGCGCTTCTCGACATTCAGCGCCTCGAAGGAGCTTCCGTACGACCTCGAGGACGCCATGGTGTTCTGGGTGAACAAGGTGAGAGCCGGGGGCCGCGGCCAGGGCGGGCACGAGGGGCTGCAGTCGTCTCCCCGAGCAGTGCGAAGGGCTGGGCGCCCCTTGGGTGGCAGGTGCTGTCTCCACAGGGGACGGGAGGCACCTTCCTCGCGTGTCGCGTTGAGAACCAGCCCCTGGTGGGGCCCGTGGGGGCAGGAGCGAGCGCGCCGTGCGCGCCGTGCGCCTGCGGCCCTGCGGACCGAGAGGGCTCCGCGCCTGGCCGTGGAAAGGAGGGGTGTGAGTGGGGCACGAGCAGCAGCACGCCTCTCGGCCTGTCGAGGTTCATCTCCCTGCCTCTGGGCGTTCAAGGAGGCCTTGAGTTTACAAGGCGCTTCGGCGATTAAGAGAAAAGTGGTATTTTCCCGAGTGCTGTTTCCCCCCTTGAGTTTAGGGGCTGCCAGTGTGGTCTGCAGAGTGTGGAAGTCGTGGTAGTGGCCTGTGTTACTGATGGGGTCACCTCACCAACGCTTTTCAGTTATAAGCATCCTTATTTGCACGTGTGCACTGGGGGACGCTTGGGTCCTAAAGCAGAGGGAACAGAAGACGGAGTTGTGGGGCGCCTGGGTGGTTCAGTGGGTTAAGCCGCTGCCTTCGGCTCAGGTCATGGTCTCAGGGTCCTGGGATCGAGCCCCACGTTGGGCTCTGCTCAGCGGAGAGCCTGCTTCCCTTCCTCTCTCTCTGCCTGCCTCTCTTGTGATTTCTCTCTGGTCAAATAAATAAAATCTTTAAAAAAAAAAAAAGAAGACGGAGTCGTGCCCTGTCACGCTGTTTGAGTGTGCCACGAGTTGTAAAGGACTTCCTTACACAGCCGTGCATGCGTTCTTTACAGTGTAAGGCTTTAGTAAGAGGCGAGGTGAGGATCCGTGGCCGTGGAATGAGTCCAAGAACATGGCGAAGCCCGGCCCTGGTGTGTGGGTCGGCTCCTTTGAAAGGGCCTCCCTCGTTGTCCTGGGAAGCAAGGCCTTATGTGAAGTGCCTGTCGTGACTTCTCGCTAAGACGCCCATTGTGTACTTGGTTTCCCGCCCAGGTGTAGGTCAGCGGGATCAGATGGAGGACCAGACGACCTAGAGTCCTGCCCAGTGAGGCAGAGGGCTTCTCCACGGTTCACTGGAACCTCTGGGTCCTGGTGTGGACTTGGAAGCTGGCCATGGCCCAGCAGGTCGCCTCTTGGTGGGGGCTGCATGTCTTACTTGTCGTTTGTGTAATCCCACGTGTGTCGGAAGCGCCCACAAGAACTTGGTTAAAAAATGATGTTTGGGGCTGCTGCATGTTTCCATGGGAAACTGAACCCCGAGTGATTCTTTCCTTCTTTTTTGTCTTGAGAGCAAGAGGTAGGGAGGGACAGAGGAAGAGGGAGCGAGACACTCTTAAGCAGGCTTCATGGAGTGTGGCGTCCGTTGCGGTGCTCCGTCTCGCCTCCTGAGATCATGAGCTAGGGTGAAACCTCGAGTCCGCCGCTTGGCCAAGCGAGCCCCGCCCGCGCTCACCAGGACTGTTCCGTACATCCAGCGTGAGCTTCTGTGGTCAGGCCTTCGGGCGTGTGTGTTCTTACCGGTGACCTACGAAGCTGTGTTGGTTTCAGGAGGTCGGCACAGCGGTTTGACAGCTCGCTCCCCGCCGCGGTTGCTGCAGACGGAGCCGCTGTCCGTCGCCACGCGGCCTCCGCAGGGCCCTTGTGCCCGATGTTACCCCTTTCCTCACCGCTGAAGTTCAAGTTCTAGCCTCCCCCCCAACAACTTTCATCGAGTTTTTCCCTTTGTAGACAAAATGACATGGTCATTATAGAAAATTTAGAGAACACGGTGCGTAAACAGAATCAAATATGTATTTGCTGTAACCTTACCAGCTGGAAATGTAGTGTTTTAGTATAGATTCTCATCGTTCTTGTTCATTTGGACGTTTATGTAGGCTTAAGGGCGCAACTGGGTGCTTCCAGCTGCTGGGCCCCAAGCAGAGGCTTGCCGTTGGCGGGATGGGGGGCGTGTACCTGCCGCCCGCCTGCTGTCGTCTCCGGGGGCTACGGAGGCCGCCGTGTGCGTTTTTCTCCTGCATGCGACTGGTGGCCAGTGGTCGCCGCGTAGCTGAGGTTTGTTTTTACAGGCTTTAGACTGGTTTCTGCAGGTTCTGAGTGTAGCGGTCGGACTGGTTTTTCATACTGTTGGTCCATGAAGGCGTCTTATTCCGTGACTTCCCTTAGATCGGAGATGGCTGAGAAAGAACTTGCCATTTTTAAGGGAGAAACATAGCGTCATCTTTTACTTTTATGTTTTCATTCACTGGTCAAATCAAAGTTTAAAAAATAGGGTATATGTTTGGCTACTTCCTTTTTTTTTTGGTAAATTGTTATCTTTGGTCATATTTCTTTGGGGTGGGGTGTATTCCTTTTCTCCCCGACGTGATCACGTTTCGCATATTTTAGGGTTGCCCTCCACGTTGCTGTGTTTTTGCGCACAGTTCCCCAGGTTCTCGTTGCCTCTGTTTGCCTGCGGGCCGTGGCTGCGGTGCGGAAGGTGGCCGTCGTGTGGTCCGGCAGCGTCACTTGGCGGTTCACAGCTGTTTTCTGGCACTAGCCTCTGTTTTGAAGAAAGCCCTGCTTCTGGTGCATCTGCCTCTGGTCGGCATTGCCGTACCGTTCAGTATTCGCTCACGGGACCTTCCCCTTAGGTCCCCGGCGGCCTCCTGTGGTCACGTGGCCTGCTGGGGATGGATCTGCAGTCAGGGGTGACATACTGTGACTAGGAACGACATTGTCACAGCCCGCAACCCTTTTCTTGAGTGCCACACTTTGGTTTTCCTGGAGTTAATACTTGCTTCCGTTTTGTGGTGACTTTGCTTTGTCCCTGCCCAGTAGTTTCCGTGTCGCACTAGTCCTTTAGTGTTTCCACGTGGACACAAGCTTCGTACGTTGATGGGTTTTCCCTCCTGCGTGTTCTTCGACGCTGGCCGAGTGCGGAGCTCTGGCCAGGGCCGCCGCGCTCACGGCTTCCCCGCGATTTCGCTCCAGCACGGGCTTGCGGTGTCAGACGGGGGCTCCTCTGGGGTGTGAGGAGGGACGCTCTCGGCACTCGGGGTTTCCCCGGAGCTGTGACGGGCCGCGAGCTCCCCACAGCCTTTCCCACGTGGACGCCAGTGGCTGTGGGTCCTCGGGTGCTGGCGGCTTAGAAGGGGGCCCGGAAGCCTTCCCTCCTTCGTTTTGCGGTGGGTTTTCTCCCCACTGAAAACTGCTGCGTGTTCAACGTGTTCAGGTTCTCGGGAGCTCACGCAGGAGCTTTCTCCCGGCGTCGGTGTGCAGTGCCTGAGGAGATCTGGGTCTTCTTCGAAGCTGTGGTTGTAGACAGTGTGTTCCCCAGGTTCCTGCCGGGTGAGTACGCCTGGGTGCAGATTTTGGCTTTTCTCACGGCCGGGTTGGCCCGTTTTCACTTGGGAAGGTGTTTCTGTGGGTTCGCTTCCTTTCTGTGTCTGGGCGCTGTCTCCCCCCCAGCCACTGTGGAGGGACACGCTTGTCCGGCGACCTCTGGGTTTTTTCCTCTCTGGCATCACTTCTCGGGACTGTGCTGCCCAGCCCAAGTGGCTCGGTGGTTGCCACCTAGGCTCTTGCCTACCTGCCAGCTGGCACTTGCCTCACCACCGTCTGGAGAGCCCTTGGCGTCCGTGCCGGGCCGGCCCCCGGCCTCCCTCTCAGCGGGTGCCGCTGTGCCGGGAGCGTGTCCGGACATGGCCGCGTGCTCAGAAAGGCTGCGGCTTTGCCCACGTTCCCAGCTTCTGAGCAGGCCCCTTTCCCTCCCGCTGGGTCACCGAGCACTCTGGAGGGGGCTGGGGAATTGCCCTCCCTAGGGCTGGGACTCACCACTGAGCTGTTCTCCAGAGTCCGTGCTCTCAGCGTGTGACCGAGCTGTCCTCTGTCCTGGAGTTCTGGAGTTCTACCAGGACCGTCTTGCTGTGGCTTTTCCCATTTTTCTTGATGGCTGGCCAGTTGCTTAGTCTTTGACAAACAAACAGAGCCCAGCTTCACTGCTCTGTGTCTGAGTTTTGACAAGTGGCTGTGTGTTTAACCCTCACAGTCAGGGTGGCACCTCCGTCACGTCAGAGTCCCTTTGTGCCCTGTGCAACTAGTCCTGCAGCCTAGATCACTGCTGCTCTGTTTTCTGCCCTGCGAGTTAGCGTTCGCTCTTGCAGGTTTTGTATGTGCTCAGTTTGCGGATGGCTTCTTCCGCGGAATGAAACGGTCCTGAAATCGATCCTCGCTAGCGTCTGCCCGCGGTTTTCTTTCCCAACTCAGGAGGGTTCCGTTGTATGAGCAGAGCGTGGCTTCCTGGTCCCCCGCGGATGGGCACTGCGCTTGTTCCCAGGGTCGGTCTCTTGTGACTGACGCTGCCAGGGACACCGCGCACAAGTCCCCACGCGGGTGTGTTTCGTTGAGTAGCGCGCATGGAGGAGTAGGGCTGCCGGGTCAGCGGCGCGGACGTACGACCGACCGTTGGAAGAGACTGCTGGAGTGTCTTCGCGAGTGACGAATCTCCCGCTACCGAGGGGGCCCCGGTGGCCCCAGCCGTTGCCAGCCCTTGGCCTTGTCAGTCTGGGCGCCGCTGGAGCGGACGTGTGCAGCCGGCGTCCCCCGGCTTCCTCCGCTCCTTCCCGAGGACTGGGGACGCTTGCAGGTCGTCCGGGGTTAGCCGCGTGTTCAAGGATGCTGCCCGACTTCGCGTTTTGTCTTTAATTCTGTCAGTTTGGGTGAATTGCGACTTCCAAGGAATCGCAGTTTTACTTAAGTGATTGAATTAAATTATTACCCCTTCAGTGCGTGCGTGTCTGTAGTGACGCCTCCTCTTGTTGCTGTCACTTGAGTTTCTTTCCTCGGTTTGGTCTGGTTTGTCATCTTCTGTGATCTTCTAAAAACACGCTTTAGATTTTTACTGATTTCATTTACTATTTAACGTCTCTTCCTTTTTATTTTGGATTTGCTTTGCTCTCCTCTCTGGTCGAAGACAGAAAGTGAGCTCTTGCAGCGCGCCAGCCTGTAGCTCTCCAGCAGGAGCGCCCCCGTTTGCGTGCTGAGGCGCTCGTCCTGCCCCCCTGCGGCTTACCTGGAGTGCGGGGCTGAGTCTGGGCGGCTGCTGGGCTCCTGCGGTGCTCAGGTTTCGCACTCTCTGGTGCTCACACAGTAGAGTCCGCGATGGCAGCCCTGACTCTGTTGGGGGCTGACGGTCTGTGGCGTGGCTTTCTTGAGTGCTCGGCGGGTGCGGGGACACGGCGCGTGCTGTGCTGGTGTTGCGGGGTGCTCTGCCGCGGGCGCCCCGTCCCGCCGCCACTGCGATGGTCCTTGCAGTCTCAGCGCCCGTCGTGGGTTCCGCTCTGCCGTGTTGGTGCTTGCGGCCTGCTGTTACACGTACCGTCGCTAGCATCTCTGTATCTCCTGGATGGATGAACCCTTTTGTCATCGGGGAGTGTCTCTCTCTCTCCCAGGTGCCCGTCCTTGTCCCCAGGGCCGCCTCCACTCCTGAAGCACAGCCGCCCGGCTTCCTAACCCCTGGTGCCTGTGCTCTGCCTTTCCGTTCCTCCTCTGTACCTTTTCACTCTGTTGTCTGTTTTCCCTTTTTTTTTTTTTTTTTAAGGATTTTGGTTTTCAGTAATCTCTACCAGCATGGGGCTCGAACACACAAGCCTCCAAGATCAAGAGTCCAGGCTCCACACTGAGCCAACCAGGCGCCCCTCTCTTGTCTTTCTCTTTAAAACGAGCACCGGCCTTGTCGCTGAAGTGTTCAGAGCAGTTACGTGTAAAGTGGTTCCTGAGACATCTGGGCTTGAGATCTGCTTTCCATTTTTCTCATTATTTCCTTTTCTCTCTTCTTTTATGGCTTGTGTCGGACTATTTCTCAGGACTCTGCTTTATCCAGTAGTTTTCGGGGGCTCGTTTAGGGTTTACAGTATGCATCTTTACTTCTGTACATGGACTTCAGATAAAGTGATACCATTTCACAAATGATGTCAGAAACGTCTTTTCTCTTCCTGACCTCTGTGGTGCTGTTGGCATTCGCTTCCCTGGAATCGCAGACGTACTACTTTGCTTTCAGCAGTTAGATAGCCTTTTTAAAAATCATTATTATTATTGTTGTTCTTTTAAAGATCTTATTTATTTATTGGACAGAGATCACAAGTAGGCAGGGGGCAGGCAGCGAAAGTGAGAGGGAGAAGCAGGCTCCCCGCCAAGCAGAGAGCCCAATGCGGGGCTTGATCCCAGGACCCTGAGATCATGACCTGAGCCGAAGGCAGAGGCTTAACCCTCTGAGCCACCCACATGCTCTGCCTGTGTTCTTGTTTAATAAAACATTCAGTTTCGGGTGCCTGGTGGCGCCTAAGTGACTGTCTTTGGCTCAGGTCATGATCCCGGGGTCCTGGGATCAGGTCCTGCATGGGGCTCCCTGCTCAGAGGGGAGCCTGCTTCTCCCTGTCCCTCTGCCCCTCCCCCTGCTTGTGCTCCCCCCACCCCCGTCTCTGTCAAATAAATAAATAAAATCTTTAAAAAAAATTAAGTTTGGAGCCCTTTCATCTGATTATAGTTTTGACCATACCCCTTGAACCATTAATGAGTATTTTTCTCCATGATTTTATTTTATTTATTTTTTTAAACATTTATTTATTTTGAGAGAGAGAGTACACGATATTTTGTACAAGTGTATTTTGAGAGGGAGCGTGCAGGCAGGGGCGGGGGAGGGGAGAGGGAATCCTCAAGCAGACTCCCTGCTGAGCCCAGAGCCGGACTTCCACCCTGGGGTCGACTTCGACCGGGGGGTTGTGAGCTCAGCCGAACCCGGGAGTCGCACGGTCAGCCGACTGAGCCACCCAGGCGCCCCCTGCGTATTATTTTATGGTTGCAGTTTTGATTTTATCTTTGGGTTAATCATCCAGGAGAGAATACTTCAATTTCTGAGAATTTGTATTAGTTGTTTAATTTTGTTTAGTACAGTTAAATCTTATGGTTAAAGTTGGTTTGGTGTCACATGTGACCAGGCAGGGAGCACATGGGACACCTGCTGGGCTCTGCCGCGGGCTGTCCCAGCCACACGGTCTCACAAGTGGCGTTTGCTGGTGGTGACAGTTTGCGCTGTCTCTGTGCCCCAGGCGTTCACCGAGGTGGCCCGCTGACCCTGTCGGGAGGTGACGAGCATCACACGGGCGGGCAGGGGCATGGAGTGTTTCGGGGAGCAGCAGGCCAGCTTTGGTCTCCCTGTGGAGCGACCGTGCCGTGGGGTCTTGCATCTGTGCGGTGGGCCTCAGGGATGCCTGTGCCCGTGGGAACGTGGACAAGCGGGGTGGGGTGCAGCTGGGGGGTGCAGAGGTTCGTGTGTGCAGATACTAAAGCCACAGCCCTTTTAATGCATTTTTCTTCTGCTTCAGGTAAACCTTAAAATGAGAGAGATAACAGAGAAAGAAGTGAAGTTGAAACAGCAGTTGTTGGAAAGCCCAGCTCACCAAAAGGTAAATTCAGCTCCTCTGGAGTGCGTCCAGCTAGTGTTCTCCGGGTTTCAAGAATTGTGTCAGTGCTCACTACTTGCTTCCTCTTTATTTGCACGCCCCCGCCCCACCCCTGCAGAGGAGTGAGGCCCGAGGTCTCCTGGGAGACCAGCTCCCTGCCTTGGGTGGGTGTGGTGGGCGTGGCAGGGCAGTCTGGGTTTCTTCCTGAGGGGGGGGTGGGGGGGGGTCATGTAGGTCACGTGGGAGGGAGAGGGAGATGTGGGAGGGATTAGAAACTCTGAATGGGGACGTATAGTGCTACCTGGGAATTAGCCTCTAGAAAGAGGAGAAAATCGCCTGCTGTCAGAGGTGCCCTCGAGAATCCTTTCTGTGGCCGGCGAGGTCGAGCGTGGCCGTGGTGTGTCTAGAGCCTGGAGCCCAGGCAGATAATGTTACGTGTCCCACGAAATGACACAGATGCGGCATATTCCATTCTCATTTCTGACCTTTCCTTCCCCTGCGATAGTATTTTTTTGCTAAGCAGGCATGTGACTGAACCCACATCCCTCAAACGCATGTACCATGTGGCCCGGTCACGTCTGTGGTCTCGGCGTCCCTTCGCCTCCTCCACGCGCTCCTGGACTCCGGGGATGCCGTGGGCACCACGCTCTGGGCCACACTTTCCGAGCCTCATTGGTCTTCAGATGGGCACAGACGACGCCCCGAGCGCCTCTCCGAGCGGCGGTTGGCGTCTGTCGATGGCCTGTCGTGTGCCTGGCCCGCCAAGTTTCCGGGGTGTCCTTTGCTCCCGCAGAGGCTAGTGTTGGTGCGGGTGCCTGTGACTTTGCACCTCAGTCGTGTGGTGAGCGAGGGCGTCCGGGTCACGTGCACCGGACAGCCCTTCTCAGAGGACGTCCCGGCTCTGTGAATGTTGTGTGACGGTGTGTCTGACGCGGTCCCGCCAGGGCCTGTCTGCTGACACTCTCTCCTGCTTCCTCCCCTGCTTCCCGAGCAGTCCCCCTCCAAGTGGTACTGGAAGTTAGTGCCCGTAAGTGAACGCCGTGTGCCCAGCCACACCAGACAGCCGTCGTGTCGCGGTCACTTGCTTCCATTAAACAGCTGCTCACACCCGGACCCGGTCCTTTGGTTGAGAGGGTCCTCCCTGCGGTGGGCACTGCTTTTCCCCAGTGCCAGCCGCGACCCGGTTCTGGGCTCCGTAGGCTTTTTGTAGACCACACCCAGCTTGGCTTTGCCTGGTTTCTTAGGGAATTTTATAGGCCGAGTCTGGCCTTCTTCTTACGGACACTTAGTTTACTTCTTTATGTGATGAGCATAAACGTAGACGAGAGGACCCGTCTCTGGTCTAACAGATACAGGAAGGAACAGTCGAGTTTCCAGGTTACTCTTGACATTTTGTCAAGATGTTACGTTCCCTGACGGTGAGATTTAATGTGACATCTCCTAGTGAGTGTGACCCGGGTCATGGGGTGGCTGCAGGAGGCGTGCCTCGTGGAAGCTGCTCTCGTGGCAGAGGGGGACGTCCCTCTCCAGAGACGTCTCTTGGGGTGTGTGGAGCACCCCTGCTCCCTTCCAACCCCCCCACTCTGGGGTGGGGAACGGGACGGCCAGGCAAGGTCTGCAGGTCTGAATTAGGTCAGCAGATTCAGGATTTCTGCAATCCAGTTTAACAGTAAGTGTGAATTTTCCCATAAGAAGAAAGTTGAAAAGTGGGGATTTGGGTCTACAGTTTTAGCTGTGCTCCCCCTGGTGATGTGTTCTAAAAGCAGAAGCTGCTTGTCGCCCCACTCCTGTGGGAAAGCACGGGGCCCTTCCAGTGGTGCGTTTTAGGCTGGAGTTGTGGCGCACAGAGCTTTCCGCAGACTCCTCGTTGCCCGTGCCTTCAGTTTAGTTATTCAGACCAGCCAGTCCTGGGTGTTTGATCGTGAGGGAGACACCATGGCTGTAAGCCGGCCCGTGGGGGGCGTGTGCTGGATTCTGCTTTGTGGCCAGCTTTGGGGAGGATTTTGCTTTTCTTTGAGATGCGTTTGTAACCAAGACAGGACAAGCTTGTTAGTGTTTGTGTGTCTCCGCACTTCTTGAGCCGGGAAGGCCAACGGCCTAAGTGTTAAGTTACGTTACTTAGTGAGGATGTCGTCGGGAATGGAGCCGTCCTGTAGGAAGGCGAGTCTCAGCGGACAGTGTCGTAGAGTCTGAAAGACGCGGTCAGGAGCAGTGGCCCTTCAGGCCCCGCGTAGAGGCCAGTAGCCGGGGCTGCACCTCTGGAGCCTGGTGGACAGGCTCGTGGGGCCGAGCCCGGGGCGCGGCGGGCAGGCCTGGCAGGCTCAGCTACTCTGTGCTGGTGCTGTGCGGCCTGGACGTTTTAGGGACCTGCCTTGAAGGTAACGAGACAAGCTCTCTGGACCCCGAGGTTGAGTCATTTTCCCCGATCTTAAGCCCCAGCCATCCATCTTCCGCCAGACGTCATTCGCTTTGCTGCATGCCGTTGTCCGTCTGTCCCCGTGTGTGCTGTGTCGTTTGTGTGGAAGCCTGGCCCGGTGCATGCGCTCTGCTCTGAACCCGGCCCGCGGGCTGTCCCATGGGCGCTTGCCGTCCCCGCTGTCGCGGGCCCTGAGAAACAAGTTAAAGTCTCCGTCAGCACATCAGGGGCACGGAGGAAACCCGTCCCTGCTGGATGCGCGGCCCGCGGCAGCCGTGTCGACTCTTCTGCTCAGGTCGATACTCAGACAACTTTAAATTCGATTGCTCGGAGATGGTTTTTCTTTGGGTGGAATCCTGCGTGAGTCTCAGAAATCCGCGGTCGTCAGGACGGACGGCTGGTTTTCTTTCCTGTTTGCCTCATGTGTTTTCTTCCCCCGGAACGAGGCGGCTGTGCTGTGAGGGTTGATGCAGAGGAAACGGACTGCGCGTGGCGGGACCCAGGGACAGGTGCCTGTGTGCACTCGCCTCCCCTGGGCGGCGTGTGTGTCTGCACACCCGTCCCCGGACATCCCGCAGTGGGGGCCTTGCCGGCAGGCAGGGGGTGGCTTGGGACCCGGTGCACAGCCCCTCCTCCGAAGGCAGGAGGGTGGAGGCCGTGGCCGCCTGCTTATCGCAGGGCAGGTGCGCATGTCTGGTCTCCTGACGCCCTGTCGCATTTACGAGAAGTCTGGAATTTTCTCTAACGCGGTTTGGGGAGTTTCTCAAACTGTACGTTAGTGTTGTTTCGCCCCTTTCTTAATGGCTGAGGTCAGAGCTGATCCCGCCGAGCCAGGAGCAGTGAGGCAGGTCTTCCGACCCTCAGTGTCTCACCATTTAACTTGTTTCTCATCGTTCCGAGCGGGCGGCTTGCGGGAGTGTGGCCGCGCACCCTGCCTCACTCTCACGCACCCTCAGGATGGGACAGCCCGGCGTCGTCTGCGGCTTGCTACTGTCCCCCAGGGTGGCCGTGGCGCTCAGCTCCCCGGGCCTTAGCATGTGTGTTCAAGGCAGAGCACGTCGTCCGGACATTCGAGCTTTTCCCGCGCGATCGCCATTGTTCCCACGTCATCCAGCGGGCGTCGTGTCCGCTGTCCCCGTGACGGCCGGCAGCGTGGCGGTCGTGGGGGCGCGGCTCGCCTGCACTGTGCTCCTTCTCTCGGCTGCAGGTGCGCTATCGCCGAGAGCACCTGTCCGCCAGGCAGCCGCCCTACTTCCCGTTGCTGGAGGACCTGATGCGGGACGGCAGCGACGGGGCCGCGCTCTTGGCTGTGGTCCACTACTACTGCCCAGAGCAGATGAAGCTGGACGGTGAGTGCCGCACGCCCCCGGGGAGCAGACCCGAGCCCTGCGGGAGCACCGCGCGCGAGTGGGGCCAGATGCGTCAAGGGCCGGGGCGTAGCACGTGGAGTCCTTGACCCCAGCCAGGATGTCGGTGGATAGGTAGAGGCAGACCAGGGTGACCTACATTTTTATCTCACAAAGAAGTGGGATTTCGGAAGTGTTTGGGTAAAGTCTTAAACATATGTGATTTCTCTTACATTTCAGCGTGGCTAGGGTTTGTCTGTCTTGCTACAGCCCGTTTGAAGCATCTGGAACCGGGGGCCCGCTGGCTTCGTCTCAGCCAGGTCTTGGTCTCAGGGTGGTGAGCTCAAGCCCTGCATGGGGCTCCGTGCCCTAGTCAGTAAAACTGAAATCATCTGGAGCCTAGTTGGGGGGACGGCAAGTTTCTGAGTGGCTCCCGCACGCGTCGTGCTGGTGACAGGTCAGCGTATCTCTTAGGCGTGCGTAGCCCGGTGGGTGGGGGAGGAGACACAGACGGCTCCGTGGACCGCAGGGCAGCGGGGACCACGGGAACAGGGATGCAGGTTTAGGTTTTGCTAAGCATCCTTCCTTCTTTCTGAGGGAGGGACGCGCAGGCCAGGAGCGTGCCCGGACGACGCCCTTACCCGTGAAGTGTTTGTGTTAGACGCGGGCCCCAGGGGATGGCGCGGAGGTTGATCCTGCCTCAAACACGGGGGAGCTGCGTGTCGAAGCATTTATAGCTAAAGCCGTAGCTGAGCTTGAAAGAAAGGGCCGATCTTGGGTTCCAGAGAGGGTCTCTGTCTTGGAGGGAACATCGTGACTGGCTCCTGTTCACCCCGGGACTATCAGGCCTCTCGTGCTCGTCTGGCCTCGGGGCTGTGTTTTTGGGACCGTGGTGACGGGACCAACGCCCGCATACCGGCCTCGGAAAGATTCAGGAGACTCGTAGGAAGCCCGTGGCCCTGGGACTGGGGTGGTCTTTCTTGAGGAAATAGATCTTCCCGGGGCATCACAGGTGTGAGGGGGTGACTTGCAGGCTGCCCGCGTGGTGAGGGCAGGCGAATTCCCGAACTGAGTCTAGCACTGTGCGAGCCTGGGGCCATGGCAGGAGGGGACGGGAGGAGGAGGGCTGCTCTAAGGGGGCACCTCCAGGAGCCGGGCTCCCCACGTGCCCGCGGAGAACGGCCACCCCAGCGCGGAGGACGGGCTCCGTGGCCGAGCAGGGCCGTGTGGGGAACGGCACGTGCAGCGTCGGGTTTGACTCCTGGGCGGGCGTGAAACGGAATGTTGGAATGAGAAACAACGCTCAGAACGACGGAGGACATGACAGGCCGTGGGAACCCTAAGAGGGGACGGACCGTTCAGTGTGTGCTGGAACTGCCCCGGGCCCTCCGCACCTGGGGTGGGGTTTGCGTGCCTGTCGCCCTCCGCCTTCTGGCTGTTTCTCCGGTCCGCCTTCCGTCCGCCTCCGGTCCGCCTTCCGTCCGCCTCCGTCCACCTTCCGTCCGCCTCCCTCCGCCTCCGGTCCACCTTCCGTCCGCCTTCCGGCTCAGCAGTGCGGGTGGCTCCTGCTTCCAGTGCGTCGAGCCTGCCCCTCTGACCCGGGGTCGGGGTCGTAAGACAACGAGTTTCTGGCAGGAGGGAGTCCCCAGCACAGAGGAGGGGGAGCCACGGGAAGACGTGGCCGCCTCGAGCCTCGTTGCGTCCGCCGGCAGCACATGGGCGTGGGATTTACAAGTGACCAAAGTCCAGGAGGCGTGACCCGAGTCCTGCCCCTAAGCTCGTCCCAGAAGCGGAGGAGGCGCGGCTACGAGTGGAGGAAGGCGGGGCGGTTGGGCACCAGGGACCTGGCCGGTCCGGTGCGTGGCTGCCGCGGGGCCTGCGCTGTGAAGCAAGCCGGGAAGTGTCTGTGCGAGGTGGACCTGATTAAGGCCCCAAGAGAAACTGGGCAGATTGCAGAGAACTGAAACTTCCCTCGATGCGGTAAAATGAGAAATCGTTCTCCAAACCTCTAAAATTTTTAATGTTTAGAGAGCAGAGAAGATACGTGGCCGTCCTAGCGGGGTTCTCCAGTGTGAGCTCCCCAAGGGCAGCTGTCCTTTCTGTCCATCTCACCCGCGCGGAGGACAGGTCGGTGCTCAGGGGACCCGCGCCGCCCAGCGAACGGACGACGCGCACAGAGCTTGTGCCGGGCAGCCAGGGACGGCGGGAAAGGGCAGACCTGTGGCCGCAGGGCACATTCTGGAAAGTGGGGAACTTGAAGACCTAACAAACTAGGTTGATCTGGCGCATTAGAAAAGAAGCCCAGAAAGCTGAAGGAAGGAGAACGGGGAGTGGCTTTCTCTCCCCTTCCGTAGTCGGCAGCCCCGACCCCAGGGAGCTGAGGTGTGGACTTGGTCTCGGAGGACAACGGGCCGCATCCGGACTCTGAGCGGCAAGTGCCTGATGACGGCGCAGCAAGGAGCTGCGGCCCCGGGGAATGGGAGCAGCTCACTCCCGGACAACCCCGGAAAGGCAGCAGGACAGACGCACTCAGGGAGGCACCCAGTGGGGACTTGGCTGGGGTGCCTGCCGCGAGGGCGGGGTCCCTCCTCCTCCGTCAGGCTGTGGTGACCTGACACGTCTCAGGAGATGGGCAACCGCCCTCGGGGCAAGCTGGGCCGCACAGCTGTGGCGTCGGGCGTCTCACACAGGCGGGCAGGTACGGCGGCCGGGCGCCCTGACAGCCGGCCCTGGTGGGAGCTTCCTCGTTCCGGAGGGCGAGACGCTGCTTCTTGCCGTTGGCGGGCTCAGGCGGCTGCCTGCCTCCCGCGGCACCTCGGGTCCGTCTGTCGCGCTCCCAGTGCCAAAGGCCTTGGGGGTGAATGAAGGGGGGGGCGGCGTGCACACCGGGGGTGTTATTATGCAGCCACAAAAGAGAATGAAATCTGGCCTTTTGCGACCACATGCACGGACCTAAAGGGTATCCAGCTCAGCGAAGTCAGACACGTCAACAGCGTATGATTTCACTTGCGTGTGGGATGTACGAAAACAAAACAAACAAATCAGCACTGGGGGGGGGGGGCGGCCGGTTGCCGGGGCGGAGCCGGGTTGGGAGAGTGCGGACCTCAGCCACAGAAGCAGCCCCGGGGTGACAGGGACAGCTCCGGGGTCCAGTCGGCAGTGTGGGCGTGGCCTCGTGCGGGACAGACGGTGACCTCACGTGTCATGGGGAGCGTCTCACGACGTATTTAGCTGCCGGCTCGCTCTTCTCTACGCCTGAAGCTGGTGTGATGTCAGCTGCGCGTCAGACAGTCGTGCTGGGGTGCCCTGGGGCTCAGCGGGTGAAGCGTCTGCCTTCGGCTCAGGTCCTCATCCCGGGGTCCTGGGATGCCCGCGTGGGGCTGCCTGCTCCACGGGAGCCAGCTTCTCCCTCTGGGCGCCCCCGCCCCACTCACGTGCATGCTCTCTCTGTCTCCAGGAAACATAAATAAATGTTAAAAGAAAGTTGTGCTAATTCCTGTCTAATCTTGCTTCCTGTCATCGTACCAAGTGGGATAAAGTCATGTGCTTGAAGGCCAGTTTTTACCAGCATTTCTTCGTATCAGTAATTTTTTAAGTGACCAAGTGTTTTATATCTCATTTTATGGCGTAAGGACAATTTTTATATCACTGAATAAATGAGTCTGCGATGCTGAAAACAAGGGGAAAGGATTCTTCTCCGCAGAAACGGGCCTTGGGCGGTCCCACAGCTGCTGCCTGCTGGCGGTCCTCCGGGAGGGCGCCGGCCGCCCACTGCCCCACGCGGAGTCTTTCCCCTGCGGCCTTGCCCTCGACCCTGGGTGGCTGCTGACCCCCCCACATTTGAGGAAGGCCCTGGCCTGAACTCGAGGCCAGGTCAGGAGAGGCCATGCAGGGGGCGAGAGAAGACAACGGGAGATGAGGGAGGACAGCGGGTCTGCCGCCAGGGACAGGGCGCCGGCGGGGACCAGCGCCAGACACGGGTGTGCGGTGTGACGGCGCAGGCGGGCTCTGGAAATAAGACGCGGCGCTGCAACTTCGGAGTTCGCGCGAGCGATGGAGGACGGCCGTGAAGAGCTCCCCCAGCAAGGAGAGCCCCGAAGCAAAGTGGACGGCGGGAGAGACGACGTGGAGCAGTGAGAGACCCCGTCTGGACAGACAGGGCCGGAAGGCGGGGGACTTAGCCAGGACGGCTGCAGAATGCGCCAGAAACAAGCCGTGAGAAGCCGCTGCCCGCGTGTGCTGGACGCCCTGGGAGCCCGCCGGCTCTGGGCCCGCACAGACTGCTGTGGCCGTGCTGCGCCTACACAGTCTGCCCTCGGGGTCCTGGCCTCGGGGTTCTGCCCTGCCTCCGGGAGCCACTGGCCCTGAGTCCTGAACAAAGGAGGACCTGTTGACCGTCCTTGGAAGGAGTTTTAAACTGTATTTGCGGATGTGGAGCATCAGTACAAAACCCGTGATTTCCTCGGATTGCTCGTTTGTTGCCGGTCCAGTAAATGAATTGTTACAGAAAGGGACCGAGTCACGTAAAAACTGACTCGGAAGCATGAAGGCAAAGGGACACAGTGACTGTTCTGTTGCACTTTGTCTGGATACGCGCGTCACAGGAGATGCGCGCGGAATTCCCGCTGTAGTTTGATCCGACGCCGCCTTTGTTCTGCGCTGTCTCGCGCGTTGGGTTTTTTCTCTCTGGACCATCTGAGAAGGCCTTGGGGGACAGAAGCATTCTGTCACCACAGCGAGTCGGGAAAGTTTTGTCTGTTGTTGCTGTCGTGTTGCTCCCAGTGCGGGTTCGAGCCCATGCCACGCACCGTGGCAGTCATCAGGCCTCTTGTGTGGTGTCCTGTCGTCAGGAGCCGGTTCCCAGTCTTTTTGTCTTTCCTGGCCTTGACCTTTTGAAGGGTACAGCAGGTCCTTCAATTTGCGGAACGTCCCTTGTTCGGGTTTGTCCATTGTGCCCTCCTGCTGAGATCCGGGCGGGCATTTTTAGCACGAATTCCCCACCAGTGGTGTGTCTTCCCAGGGTGGGCCGGCGTCGTGGCCCCTTGGGTTGCTTGTCAGGAGGTGTCGCTGGGCTTCTCCAGTCTGAGACCACTAGGATTGCTTTCTCATTAATTAGTTGTTTGGGGAAGGGGCTCTGAGACCTAAGCCTGTTTCTCATCAGACTTTGACCTGCTGGTGGTCCTGTCCGTCGACGGTTTTCTATCTCTGGCCTTTCCTCTGCCCATGCCTATGCGTTGGTCTGTCTCGGGGGCTCGGGGTCTTGCTGGTCCAGCGCTTGTAACCCACGTGTTCGTTACTCTGTCGTGGTTGTCGCCGGCTTCGGACAAGTCATTCTGAAGAATAAGAGTGTGGGTACTTGGCTCTCTGAAGACCAGGTTTCGTTGAACTTGACGAACCAGGTGGTTTGGGCCCGGGAAAGCTCGGTGGCCTCGAGGAGCTGCACAAGCCGTGTTCTGGGGGCTTGGTGCCGGGGAGGCTCCTGGTGCCATGGATGGGTGGCCACCCGTGGGGAGGCCGTGAGGTCTCAGTCTCCCTGAGGTGGGAGTCCCTGCCTGAGGTGAAACACCTACACCTGAAACGTGAAACTTTGGGGAAGGAAAAACAGGAAAATGTTTTATTCAGCATTGGGATGGGTACTGAGATTACGAAACAACCACAAGCGATAGGATTATTGCGTTTAACCATATTGAAGGTCAGGGCGCTGACCGAGGAACACTGTGAACAAAATGTAGTGGTGAATGATGACCCGTGAAAAAATGATGGGACCAGCAGACGAAGGGTCGTCGCATGGTCCTGCCATAAACGCAGTGAGTAGAGGTTGTACAAATGAGTGAGAAGACGAGCAGCCTGCAGAGAAGGGACAGGCTTCGGCAGAGAGGACGTCAAGAATGCCCCCAGTGGTCAGGGAGGTGCCTTTTCAGGAGGGGGACCTCGCATGCATCCAGGGGGCAGGAGCTCCGAGGCTGGCTAACGCCCAGCTGGTGGCCGGGGGGCCGAGAGCAGGCAGCCCGGTGTGCGGAGCATGGCTCCTGTTCCCCCCGCCGCCTCTCGGAGAGCCGCAGGAGCCGAGCGCAGACTTGATTCTCATGGCGTAGCAGCGGGAGTTGGAGGACGTGGGCCAGCTGTCCACACGCAGAACTGAGATCTCCCGCCCACACAGAAGGACTTGGAAACGTAAACCTGAGCTTGGGGAAAGACAGGCTGCAAAATGGTAGGTCGCCTGTGTTACCCAGAGCATCCATCGGAGAAAGCGGGGTCTCGGTGCAGTGCACACGGACACCTGTGCGGGCGCGGGTTCCGCAGCCGGAGAGAGCCACGGCCTTGGGCGCACGGTGGGGTGGGCTTCAAGACTGTCTGTGGGCTTCGAGCCCCGGAAGAGCAGAGCGGAATCAGATAAGGTGTGCTGTGATCGCTTCTCCCGTCTGCGTGCGGGTGCTCGGGGTCCGGTCCCTGCATTTGTCAGTTTCATAGTCCGCGCTTAAGATAGGGACGCGCTTCTGTCTGCAGCGTGCACGGTTACTGGGTTTCTTTGGAGGCGTGGCGGCGGGCCGGGTTGCTCGGTGAGGACGGCACACCGCAGATCTCAGTTGTCCTGCTTCCAGACTCTTGGCGGTGGCTTCTTGAAAAGAGTTATTTTCAAATAAGTTCTACTTCTGGCGTTCTCGTGTACGTGAGCTTGCAGGCAGAGCTCCCGTAGTGCTCGGCACAGCTCCTTCCACGCTTGCTGGAGAGCAGCCGCTTCCGCTCCCTGCCCACTTCCTCCCCCAGCACTCAGACTCCTGGGGCTGGAGGCCCATGCGTGAGTTGACTGCTGGAAGGGTCTGGCTTCGTGCAAAGCAGTGTACCTGGGAAATTGTCCCGCCCCAGACGCCAGCGGCCAGCAGTCCCCAGCCGCTTTGCTGGAGGGAGACTGCTGTTATGTGTGGTCTCCTGATTTTGTGCGTGTGTGATTAGAAGTATCCAATGTTACTCCTTGGAAAGCCTGACATTTCCTGTTCTGTACCCCCGTCCCCACCCCCAGTGGAGATCACGTCTCACAGAGGGTTTGCGGTTGGCGAAGGAGACGCAGTGGAACATTGGCCAGCTTTGTGTGGCAAGGCCCCTGGAGAAACCGCAGGGTTTTGGAGCCCAGTCTTAAATCTCAGACGGTTTCTCTTACGCATTTTAGGTGTTAACAGTTAAATTCAGGTCCTGGGGATTCTCGATCTCTTTCTTGAGTGTTTGCCTACTGTACTTAGTGTCCCTGGTTACATTTCCTGCAATGTTTAATCCATGGCGCTGCCCTTTCACAGCCGCACTCCCTCCATTTAGCATGTGTTCAGGGCAGAATTAGACACGTGTGTACGCGCGCTTTGGGAGCAGAGTGTCCCCAGGATCAGCCGCTCCTGTCTTGTCCGGCAGATATATGCCTGAAGGAGGTCACGTCCATGGCCGACAGCCTGTACAACATCCGGCTTCTGAGAGAGTTCGCCAACGAGTACCTCAACAGATGCTTCTATCTCACGCTGGAGGACATGCTCTATGCTCCCCTCGTGCTGAAGGTGACCGTGAGTTAGTAAAAACGCAGGTTTTAAACCCATTTATGAATAAGCTGCTTACTTGCGTGCCTGGTTTTGTTTCTTTTCTTTTAGCCGAACGTTATGGTTTTCATCGCCGAGCTCTTCTGGTGGTTTGAGAACGTCAAACCGGATTTCGTCCAGCCCAGGGATGTTCAGGAACTGAAGGACGGTGAGTGGCGAGCCTTTCTGGGGACAGATGGTGGTTTTGTCCGAAACGCCAGGTGCAGTGACAGGAAGGCGCCCGTCACAGGGCTCTGCCTTTCCGCACAAGGCGGTGTTTAACTGCTTTCTCCTGGGAACACGGAGCTCAGGGTGGCTGTCTTTGCTGCCGTGTGCTGCTGCGCTGTGGCCCGCGGTGGTCACTGCATGAGCTTTTCCGCTCTGGGCCCGTGCTTGTCCGCAGCATCAGAATCCCGGCGTATTTGGAGAAGCGCTTCTGG
Organism: Meles meles; assembly: GCF_922984935.1. Lineage (NCBI taxonomy): Eukaryota > Metazoa > Chordata > Mammalia > Carnivora > Mustelidae > Meles > Meles meles. The sequence goes on from NC_060076.1 coordinate 1,683,105, forward strand.
GGGCTTCCAGTTAGCCTCCCTGGAGGGGGGGTGTACAGCTCCGCTCTCGTCCGCGAGGAAGAAGAAACATCTGTTGACTGTGGGCTAGGGTAAATCAGCCAGGCCCTGGAATCAGCCGGGACCGTGGGGACCCACAGTGCGGGAGAGCATCTCCGTGTCTGCGCAGTTCCTTGTTAAGGATCTAAAAGGCCACGAAGGAAACACTTAGAAATCTGCTGTATTAAAATTAAGATTTTTTCATTGAAAGAAAGTAAAGAGTTAAAAACAAGGAGTCACAGTGGGGAGAAGGTGTTTATAATATGTACAGCAGTTACCTGCTACTGGAGTGTGTCCCTGGTGTCTGACATCCTGGTGCCCAGCGCGAGTCACTGGCGCCCGGCGTGACCGGGGCCCGGAGCGTGTCCCTGGTACTCAAAGTATATAAAAGCTCATGCATATCACTAAGAAAAAAGAGCAGAAAAATGAGCAAGAGACTTGAATAGGGAGTTTAAGAAAGTCGTACTGCGGACGCCCAGTCGCCTTGCGGGAAAGGCTTAGCCTCCTCAGCCCTGAAAGCAGCACTGCGGGACGGACGCCCCAGCGGACTGGCCGTGAGACAGTCGAGCGGGCTTGGGGCCGGAATGCAGGTGCGGTTCCCTCCCCTTTTGTTTTTGGGGCGACAGGGGTCGCCCCAGCTCAAGAGCCTTCGCATCACCTCTTGCCTGAGAGGCCGGAGCCTGCCCCGCCTCTGCCAGCCGGGCCCCATGCTCGCTGCCGCCTCACTTGCCGTCCTTCCCGTGGTGCCTGTGAGGTCGTGCCCTGACCGCGATCCTTCCCTGCGCCTTGGTCCTTGCTGTGCTTTCCTGGGTTCCCAGCCCCCAGCAGTGTGTGTGGAGCCCGGCCGGCGCCAGAAGTGCTGATGGGAACGAGATGCCTCGTGGTGACCACTCGGTGTTGTGACCTGTGCTCTGGCCAGAAGAGCTGGCCTCCGAATGGGGGGTGGTGGTTTTCCAGAAAAAGTGGGAGGGAGGCGTGGGGGCAGCCGTGCGGGGCAAGGGGGCACGTGTGAGGCTCCCTGTGGGCTGTGGCCTGACTCGTGGAGCCCACCTGGTCTGGTGCTGGCCGCGTGGGTGCCACGCTGCCCGACATGCTGGGAGCGTGTGGCCGCCGTGTGGCCCAGCCGTGCAGACGGGAATGGCAGCCTCCAGGCTGACCGCGTGTGTCTGCTCACGGCTATCACTGGTCCTCCCACGGTGGGCCTGGTGGAGATGACGTGCCACCAAGTGGTCACTGGGTCTCCTCTGCGGGCTGTGTGCCGCCTTTCGTCTCCCAGGTGCAGGCCCGCCCCTGCCTCTGGCTCGTACAGGCGCAAACCTGTTGTGCCCATGCAGTGGGGTCTGCGGGCACCCCGGCGGGCAGTGGCCAGCAGCCTAGTCCACATTGTGAATTGACGCGCTGTTCCCCAGGCTCGGGCTTGCCTTCTGCCAGTGACGGGCAGGAGCTGGGAGCCCGCCGGGGCCGTGGCGGACGTCACCCACAGCCGGAGGCACCGACAGCTTCCGGGCTTGGTTGGAGGCCGGTTTGCCTTCCTCACTGGGAGCGCGGGACAGCGTTCTGCTCGGGACACGTTGTCCTGGGTGTCCTGTGGCCGAGGCATTTGGTCTCTGCCATGCCCAGTGTGTGCCAGGTTGCTTTGTTTGTTTGTCTAAAGATGTCCTTATTTGGAGAAAAGAGAGGGTGGGCAGGTGCGTGCAGGCTTGTTGGGGGAAGGGCACAGGGAGAGAGAAGCCCAGGAAGACTCCCCTCCAAACGCAGAGCCTGACATGGGGCTCGATCCCAGGGCCCTGAGATCATGACCTGGGCGACGCTGAGGGTCAGACGCTTCGCCGACAGAGCCTCCCAGGCGCCCCAGGGCTTGGTGTTTGGAGGGGGGTGGCTCCTTGTGGCGGGTGGTGCGGCCCTGCACAGCGGGCATCCGCGGTCATCGTCCGTGTTTCTGCCCCTGGGACTTGGCACCCTGTGGCTCTTTTCCTGCCACTGATGCCTGCAGGCCCGAGGGACTGTGGAGCTGTGGGGCCCGGGACCTTGCCTGCTTTGTGTCCCCCGGCGGGAGCCGTGTTCCAGGTCACCATGTGACCTCTAGGATCCTCCTTCACGGCACAGGCTGTGAGATGGTGTCTTTTGTGTTTTACTTTGGATGGGATGACCTGGGTTGTCCGACCCCGGCACACCTGGTTCGAGCTCTGAGGTTCTGTTTCCTGCTGGCACTCCCAGGGCCACTTCGGCGCGGGCCCTGGGGTGCAGAGGTTGTTCCCTGTGGTCCCCCCGACTTGGGCCGGGATCCGTCCAGTTGCCCCAGCTCAGCCCGGGGCTGCAAGTTCAGAGTGTGCAGGCCCTTCACGGGTGCTGATCCGTCCCCGATGGGATTACTCGGGTCCTGCTGTCCTCTCAGGGCTGAGGCCGTGGGGTGCGCAGTTTCTCTGGCTCCCTTCCGCCTTCCCACACGCAGGGCGGACACAGCCAGCCCCCTGGCAGCTGGACTTCACTGGCCTCCACCTCCCCACTCTGAAGGGGCCACAGCAGTGGTTCGGGCCTCTGGGTGTCAGGATCGACTCAGGCCTGTGTCCACCCGTCAGTGACACTTCAAGTTTCCCGTTGCCCCAGCGCGTGGGCCCCTGAGTAAGTGGTGACTGTCCCTGTGGGGCCTGACTCTAGGGTCAGTGCGGGTGGTCTTGCCTCAGTGTTGTGGGTCCTCGCTCCTGGCGGTGACACTCTTCTGGGCGGTGGTTCCAGGCACAGACCCTGGCTCAGACCCAGACACGGGACGTGTGGGAGTGGCCTCCTGGACATGGGGGTGTGCGGGCGCTGCCCTCTGCACCCTGAGCCCCTGTGTTTGGTTTCTTTCCCAGGAAGGGCTGCCCGGGGCTGTCTTGAGTCTGGGGCTGCCGTGGCAGCCAGTGGCAGGGCGCCCGTGGTGGTGGTGGCGGCTTGGTGGTGTTTGGAGACACGCCCGCCAGTTTCGGGGCTTCTTGCTCTAATCTGTGGTGTAGCTTTTCATTTTGTAGCCATCTTGGTAGAACGTTTGCAGTATTCATCACTACGAAATACACTCACTGATTTGAAACCAGTGTTTTGGACAAGTTTGTTTTAGGTGAAAGTTGCATTAATTTTTAGTTCTTATAAAAGCTGTGGGGTTTTTTTTTTTTTTTAGGTGTTTTTCCTGATGTTTTATTTATTATTTTAAAAAGATTCTATTTATTTACTTATTGGACAGAGATCACAAACAGGCAGAGCCAGGCAAAGAGAGGGAGAAGCAGGCTCCCCGCTGAGCGGAGAGCCCGATGCGGGACTCCATCCCAGAACCCCGGGATCATGACCCGAGCCGAAGGCAGAGGCTTTAACCCACTGAGCCCCCCAGGCACCCCCTTGCTGATGCTTTAAGTAACTGTAAGTAACGTGAACATTTCTGTAAACTGTGTTTTCTGCAGCTAAAACAGTGTCACACCACAAGAGCAGCCGGCCCCCCGTTCCCATCTCCAACGCCACCAAGCGCAGCTTCCTGGGCAGCCCCGCAGCCGTGAGCCCCGCCGACGCGCAGCCGCTCACCCAGCCGCTGGCTGAGGGTGGCCACAGGCACCGCGCACACGACGAGCCCGAACACCTGTGAGTCCCCGGCCCGTCCGCCTGTTCTAGTTGCTTGGCAGCTTGAGTTGCAGCGTCTTTCCAAAGGGGTGAGGGAGGAGGTGCTGGGGGGTTGGCCGTGGGAGGGCCTCCGCCGGCCGGGCCCCCTGCCCCCTGCCCCCGGGACCCTCCAGGCACGCAGAGGGGCCGCAAGTCCCTGTGAGCCTCAGTTGCAGTTTTGGGATATTTACCCCAGGTTGGAAATTCTTGGTACTTTTTGGGCTTGTTTTTATAATAATTAATTTTTCCCAAAGAATCTACGATTCCCTCCCAGACTGCTGTGAGCCTGTGACGTTCTCTTGAGTTTACTGTGTTTGCCGCTGACCTTGCGGACTGACAAGCCCGTGACTCTCTCGCCTGTTCTTTCCTGTCTAGGGGGAAAGGGGCTTCTGCCTTTAGCCCGTCCCATCCTTTACTGCCTCTGAGACAGAGACAGCAGAAGGCCGTGCAGGGGGAGGGCCCCCCCGGTAAGAGCGCCGTTTCCCCTTCGCCCGCCTTCCCCTCCCCCTTTCTCCTGTAACTCATTAAAGAGATCGTCCTCAAGTTGAACGTTCCTACTGTGATGTGGTTGTTTTAGTTAGGAAGGTGATGGTAGAATAAATTTTAATTTGTTTTGATATTCCTTCGCGTTTATAGTCTGTATAGAGAAAATATCCTTAAAACCTAATAACCTATGTGAAGTTACAGAAGATTGCTGTGTGTTCGCTAAGCAGGAGCATCTGTGTGTTGATGTTTACTTGAGGTCTGGTTGTTCCATGTCGTGATGTGGACTAATTACCGAGTCAGGTGTCGCTCACTGGAATTCCCGAAATTCGCATTGCGATGCTCTGCTTTCCTTGGGCAGTTGTGTCCTGCATTTGCTTAAGAAATGGTCCTTATGTTGAAAGAATTTCAGATACTATGAAATGAGTTGCTTAACCCCGAGCGTCCCGTTCTCCCCACACGCAGATCAGAGACACCGGTCCAGTTCTTTAACCCGAGTCGACGCTCAGCCGCGCGGTGCACCGCTAGCGTGGTCAGAAAAAAAGAACAGGTGAGCTCCGCGTGTCAGAGACGCTTGTGTGTGACGTGCTCGCTAGGCGAGCACAGTGGCTCTCCCGATGGGCTCCCTCCCCTGTCCACGGGGCAGAACTGTTTCCTGACGGGGCTGGGCCGTTCTCCATGTTCCTCACTCTGGAGGTCGATCGAATTGGAGTCAGACATGGGAGTCCGGGTGGACAGCAGATAATAATTCATATTATAAACTTTTTTTTTTGTAAGATTCTATTTATTTATTTGACAGAGATCACAGGCAGGCAGAGAGAGAGGAGGAAGCAGGCTCCCCACGGAGCAGAGAGCCCAATGAGGGGCTCGATCCCAGGACCCTGGGATCATGACCTGACCTGAAGGCAGAGGCTTAACGACTGAGCCACCCAGGAGCCCCTCAGTTTTAATTTCGAGTGTGATAAATTTTCATATTGATAAATATATACTAAAAACTATTTGGTGTCCTCAGTGATTTTTAAGGATGTAGAGGGGTTCTGGACTGAAACGTTTGAGAATTGCTGAACTGAAGCTGGTCTCTGTCGTCCCCTTCCCTGGCCGAGGGTTTGCTTAAATCCTCTAGAGCTCCGATTTGTCGTCTTTTTCCGTCACTAGTATCGTGTCGCTCGGGGTCTGAGTCACTGCTTGTGTAGACGGTGGCATGTCCAATGGTTTCTTTCCCCACGTGGCAGGCCTGTGTCTCAGCCGGCACCCTTCGCTCTCCGTCACGCCACCAGCTGTGACATGGACCCCGGTTCCAGTGACAGCGTCAGCCTGGCCCGCTCCATCAGCAAGGACAGCCTGGCCTCCAATGTCGTTAACCTGACGCCGCAGAACCAGCCGCAGCCCACGGCGCTGAAGACCGATGGGAAGAGCCTTCTGAACAATGTCGATATCGAGGATGAGGAAGAAGAGCTGGTAGCCATCATTAGAACGGGTGTGGCACCCCACTGTGGTGACCGGGGCCTGCCCCCAAGCGCCGGGTCTCCCCAGAGGCTGGCGGATGCCCTAGAAAGTAAGCCTGACAGTTTCTTCCTGGAGCCGTTGATGCCGGCCGTGCTTCGGCCCGCCAAAGAGAAGCAGGCGGTCGCCAAGGAGGAAGAGTGTGGGGAGGGGCGGCCACGGAGCTTCACATCCAAGAGGCCCGGCGAGGGCCACCAGCCCCTGGTGCGCAAGAGGGCACCCAGCAGTCACGGTGCTCGTGACCTGAGTAGGACTTTCACCCCAATCTCCTGTGCGGAACTCCCTGTGGGCACGGAGCCTGTGCCCATGGAGCCGGGGCCGCCGGTGGCCGGGGACGCCCGCGGTGGGCTCCTGGGCAGCGGTGGCTTCAATCTGTTACCTCAGGGGCACACTGCCGATGGCTTCTTCCTTCACGTCGCCAGAGCTGATGAGGATCCCGAGGGCAGGTTCTGCGTCGGCTGTGCCCGGAGCCCCGGTGCCCACGAGCACGAGCCGTGGGCCATCCTGAGGCAGGACTCAGACTCGGACGTGGCGGACCTGGAGGAAGCCGAGCAGGATTTCGTGGGCGAGGACCCCCCCGTGGTGACGGCCAGGTGTGTTGGTGAGGAGGAGTCAGCCAAGCTGCAGGAGGACATGAAGGGGAAGGAGCACGAGGACAAGGACGACGCCAGCGGCCGCTCGAGCCCGTGCCTGAGCACGGTGTCTCAGGTCAGCAGCGTCTCCGTGGCCAGTGGCAGCGTGAAGATGACCAGCTTCGCGGAGCGCAAGCTGCAGAGGCTAAACAGCTGCGAGACCAAGTCGAGCACCAGCAGCTCCCAGAAGACCACGCCCGACGCGTCCGAGAGCTGCCCGGCCCCTCTGACCACATGGAAGCAGAGGCGGGAGCAGAGCCCGAGCCGGCAGGGCCGGGAGCACGCCGGCCTCCTGGCGTCCGAGCTGGCGCGGCTCCACATGCAGCTGGAGGAGAAGCGCCGCGCCATCGAGGCGCAGAAGCACAAGGTGGAGGCCCTGTCGGCCCGGCAGCGGCTCCAGCTGGGCAAGGCCGCCTTCCTGCACGTGGTCAAGAAGGGGAAGGCCGACGGCGTGCTCCCGCCGCGCAAGCCGGATGCCCTGGCGGGAGAGCACGCCCAGCACAACGGCGAGGACTTCGACGGCGGGGTCTGCACATCCGAGGAGTTTGTCCTGAAGGAGGAGGGCCGGGAAGGCGTCCTGGCGTCTCCAGATGTGGACGCGGAGGGCCTGCTTCTCCTGCAGCCGCCCAGAGCGAAGGTCCCCGCCACGCTGCCCGAGCTGGAGAAGAGCAAGGTGCTGTCCGCCGCCCTGCTGGAGGACGCCGGCGAGGCGCTGGACGTGAGCGAGGGTGAGCTGTCCATCGAGAAGCTGAATGAGACCATCAGCACGCTGCAGCAGGCCATCCTGAGGATCTCGCAGCAGCAGGAGCAGCTGCTCATGAAGCCGCCCGCGGCCCCGGGCCCGAAGCAGAACGCCCAGGACCAGAAGGTCAGGGCGGCCATCCACTTCGTGGAGCCGCTCTCTCCGCCCGGGACGACGGGTCACCGCAAGCCTCCCCGCCTTGGGCAGGGTCGGAACTCTCGCTCGGGCAGGCCAGCCGAGCTCAAAGTGCCCAAGGACAGACAGCAGGCTTCCTCCCGCAGCAAGACCCCCACGCCCAGTAGAGAGACCCTCCCTCACCTGCGGCCCTTCACCCCTCGGACCCCCTCCGACCCGGGCTGGGACAGTGTTGCGGAGCCTGGAAACGAGGCTCATGACAAATGCCTCTTCGACAGCTACAGGCTCCACGATGAAAACAACCAGCGGACTTTTGTCTTGCCCCCTTCCAAAGACACAAACATCCTCTCGGAACAGGTGGGCCTCAAAGACGTTCTGGATGGCAGCGCGGAGGAGGCGGCACCTGGCTCTCCGGCTGTGTCCGGGAAGGAGAGTGTCCCTGTGGACGAGCCCCCGAGGAGCAAGGCCAGTCTCATCGAGGTGGACCTCTCGGACCTGAAGGCCCCTGATGAGGACGGGGAGACGGAGGGCCCCCAGAGCTCGGCGGACCTTGCCAGCGAAGGCGATCAGAAGCCGGGGGTCGGCTTCTTCTTCAAGGTAAACTGTCGGACGGGTGTCGGGTTTCCTCTCGTGCCCTTGGTTTTACGGGTGTGTCAGAGGCTCACACCCGAGCTGGGCCCCGCGAGCTCTGTCGCTGGGACCGACTCCACCGGAAGCACCCATGGGTGCGACCTGTTGCAGCGAGCGTGGCCGTGTGCCCGTGAGGCTTCAGTGCCGGGCCGAAGCGGGAATCCCCTGCCGTTTTCATGGCTCAGAAGTGTTCTGTTTCTGTTGACGGTTGCCTGACCGTTCGGTAAACGCCGGTTGTTAGCTCCTGGGCCCGTGGGGGCTGGGTCCGGCCTCCAGGGCAAGGTTTGCCGAGCCTGGGAGAGCAGCGGGATCTCTGAGGAACTTCCTTCGGGCTGTGTCTTTCTTGCGGTGTTTTCTCAGGTAGAAAGGGAGGCGGGGTGGGGGAGCTTCTCTGCTGTTTTCCACGACTTCTCCCTCGGGGCGCAGGGTGCGTCTCCTCTGACCAGCAGCCAGGCCGTACGTGGCACCTGATGCTTTGAACCTGTCAGCTCCTGTGTGGAAAGCGAGGCAGATGGGACCCAGTAGGAAGGTGATGGCTGGGGCTGTTTTCGGGGTGGCCTAGTTGTTCCCGAGTGTCCCCGTGTCTGCGAGGACGGCCGATCCTCGGTGAGGGAGGCGGGGACGCCTGCGGCTGTGCCAGGACCCGCTGTTGGCGCGCGTGCGCTGCGGGGGCTGTGTCCGGCGGGTGACGCGAGCGGCCCGCTTGCAGGACGAGCAGAAGGCGGAGGACGAGCTGGCCAAGAAGCGGGCAGCCTTCCTCCTGAAGCAGCAGCGCAAGGCCGAGGAGGCGCGCGCACGGAAGCAGCAGCTGGAGGCGGAGGTGGAGCTGCGGAGGGACGAGGCCCGGTGAGCCGGCCCCCGCCGCACCCCTGCTCGGGCCTCCCTGCCCCGGCCGGCTCCCCCTTCCTGCCCCGGCCTGTCCCCATCCCGCCCCCCACGGGGCCAAGCCGGGCTCTGCTTTACACCCTTAGGGCTGGTCCCCCTCGCCATGCGTGACCGTCAGGGCTGTGGGTTCGCGTCCGGCTGCCGCCGGGTGGGGGCGTCGGGCGTGCACGGGCGCAGAGTGCGGGGCCGTCGGCCCTGAGCCCCGCGGAGCGCGTGTGAGCGGGCGCGTGTCTGCAGGCGGAAAGCAGAGGAAGACCGGGTCCGGAAGGAGGAGGAGAAGGCGCGGCGGGAGCTCATCAAGCAGGAGTACCTGCGTCGGAAGCAGCAGCAGATGTTAGAGGAGCAGGGGCTGGGCAAGCCCAAAGCCAAGCCCAAGAAGCCGCGGCCCAAGTCCGTCCACCGCGAGGAGTCATGCAGCGATTCGGGGACCAAGTGCTCCTCGACCCGTAAGCAGGCGGGGCGCGCGGGCGGCCGTGTGCGGCGACGGTGGGGGGTGCCGCGGCGGGCCTGGCGGCAGCTCTCCTCTCCCACCAGCCGACCACCTGAGCCGGGCCCAGTCGGGCTCCAGCCTGTCCCTGGCCTCCGCGGCGACCACCGAGCCCGAGAGCGTGCACTCGGGGGGCACGCCTTCCCAGCGGTAAGGGGGCCCGTGGGGCGGATGTGGGGGGGGTCGCGGGCGGTGATCCTGGGGTGATTTCCCGGGAAGTCCTGTCCGCCCCACCCCGCAGGCTGCGTCCGAGCCGAGGCGCTGGAGCCTCCGTGCGGGGCTGCCTCTTCCCTGTGAGCCCGGACGCGTCCCTGAGTACCACGGCTCCCAGCAGTGCCTCGCTGGGGCCTCCGGCGTGCACTCCAGCCGTCCCGTGGTGGCGTTGCGGGCTTAGGACCCCGATCAGGACCGGCCCTCTGCCCTCTGCCCTCCGTACCCTGGATGTGGCTCCCATGGTGACCGCCCCTGGCTGGGTTCAGCCTGCGGGTCTGGCGGCTGCTGCTGGTCGGTGCCGCGGCAGGCGAGTGCCCGGCCTGCATGAGGCCGGGTTTCTGTGGCGTGGGACAGCTTCCCTTGGGACCTTGCAGTGATGGGGACTGCACGGGGGACTTGCTGGTACCAGCACCGACGGCCTTGTGCCTTCTGCACGTGTGTCGTTGGCCCCGCGTGTTTTCCGGTCTTTACTGTGTGTTTCCTCCTGTGGCCGTGGCCACGTGGTCCTCTTCGTCACGTGGCTGGTGGCTTCCTGTCACCAGCGCCCTGCGCAGGGCCCACGTCAGGGACTCTGGATCCTGGCTGGGGTTCGGTTCCGCCGCGGTGTCCCCTGGGCCGGCCGTGTGCTGCTTTGCCACCCTTGGCTTCCGCTGGGCTCTGCGGGGACGGCCCCGAGGGTGCCCTTAGGCCCGCCTGGCGTCGGGGAGGGGCCGAGACCTGGGCTTCGGGACTCCGTCCATGGTGCTCCCTCCCGGGGCCTGTCTCTCGTGTGTCAGCAGCGCACATCTCCCGAAGCGAGTCTGGAAGCTTCCCGAGCCAGCAGAGTCTCGGAGCTGCTTTCCTGCTCCAGTGGGGTGCCGCCGCAGGCAGGCCTCTGACGGAGGGCAGTGTCCTTGCAGGGTGTCTACTCTCGTCACTGTGTTGGGCCCCTTGTATTTTGCCCTGAGTTTGTAGTCATGTTTGGGAGGCAGAGTGGGTGGGGCCGCTGCCCGGCTCCTCCGCGGCGGGCATTGCTTCCTGCTTGGCTGGCTGGGCTGGGCGAGAGGGGACGCCTGCAACTGTCCCTCCCCTGTCCCCACCCCCCCGCTTCAGAGTCGAGTCCCTGGAAGCCTTGCCCACCCTGAGCCGCAACCCCAGCCGGAGCACAGACAGAGACTGGGAGACGGCGTCGGCAGCGTCGTCTCTCGCGTCCGTGGCCGAGTACACAGGTAACGGGAGGTCATGGGCGCGTCCCTGCCGCGGGGGGACGGGGGGAGGCAGGCCCTGCCCGGCTATGGCCCACGACGTGCCTTTCTGTTCCTTTGGCCCCATGCCGAGTCATTTTGTCTTGGCACTAGGGAGACGTAGACCTTCAAACTATTTCTTGGTTCTTTTACGTATGAGAGCAAGTGAAACCAGAAAGGGACTAACACCACCTTGATTCTTAGTTTACTGAAAGATGGTAACTCGGAATGAATGCTTTCCAACAGATCTGAAGTGGCTGTTGCCTTCCGATTTCAAAAACAGACCTTGCTGACCCTGCCTGGTTGCTGCTTGGGGAACTCTGGGTTTTCTTGTGCGTGCGTGCGCCTGAGAGTGTAACTTTGTGCCTCTCGCCTGTTTTCACAGGTCCCAAGCTCTTTAAGGAGCCCAGTAGCAAGTCAAACAAACCGATCATTCACAACGCTATCTCTCACTGTTGTCTGGCTGGGAAAGTGAACGAGCCTCACAAGAATTCCATATTGGAGGCAAGTATCCAACGTCAGCCGCTTGTTCTTTTTAAGTGCGGCACCGTTGGCGCGCGCTGTCACTAACCACGAGTCTTTACGTAGAGGGAAGGATGTTAGTGAATGAAGAGCCTTTCCTAAAACAGAGCCTGGTTACTCAGTGCGCAGGTGCTTCCCCGCCGTGGCTTTGCCGCCGAGTCGCCCGGGCGCCACTGGTGGTGCGGGTGGGGAAGCGCGGGCACACGGGAGCCGCCTGCATGGCGCTCTGCTGCGCGGGGGCGGGGGGGGCGCTTGAGGAAGAGAGGGCTGCGGACGGGCCGGACTCAGGGCTGTTGCCCTGGGGACAGAGCTGGAGTCGAGGGCAGGGCCCTCACGTGCGGAATGAGTGGCAGGAGCTGGTAGCCGCGGCCGTTAGCCGAGGGCAGGGTGACTGCAGGTGGCGGAGGGGACCGGAGTTTCTGCACTCCGGTGCCTGTGGCCGTGGCCGAGGCCGTGTCGGCTGGAGATGGGAGGAGCCGGCAGGATATCCTGAGGGATGACGGGAGATGCAAGCTTGGCGTGAAGTGCTTGCTGTTTGGCTCCGTGGTGCCGGACGCCCCCTTCGTGTTGGCCACCGTGATCACAGCTGCCGCGGGATGGTGTTGGCCTCGGCCACTTTAGGGGGAAGCTGATGACGGTCTCAGCGAGAAGTTGATCTGCAGCGGGAAGTGGAGGGTCGAGGTGGCTTGCATGCCCTGAGCCTGACTGGCTCTCAGTGTCGGGGGTGGCGACGCCCCGTGCCCCACGCAGGGTGGGGACGCCTCTCCTTCGGCATCCTCACGCAGGGCTCGATCCTGGGGATCAGTCGCGGGGCGAACCCCAAGGCCCGGGCTGTGATGTGGACATTCTGGGGTGTGAGGCAGGCCCTGACGGAGGAGCTCGCGGCTGCTTCTGGGAGAGGCTGGAGAGGACGTGGTGTCCGCTCTGGTGCTGTGGCGTGGAAACGGCCGCAGACCCTGTGTGACCGAGTGGGCGTGGTCTGTGCCCGCAGCACTGCTGACGGCGGCAGGTGGCGGCCGCGCTGGGCCTGTGCCGCACAAGAGGAAGCGATGAGTTGCCTGGGAGCGGAGAGGACAGCAGGGCGGGGGCCGGGGGGAGGGTCCGCCCGCAGCCGGGAGCACAGCCTGCGTGGACACCAGGGGCAGAGGGGCTGGAGGAGCTCGGGGGAGGCCGGTGCACATGGATGGGGCAGCTCGCACAGGGCGCTGTCGGCGGCGGGACCCGCCGGGCTCTCGGTGAGGTGGTGCTGGCGGCTGTGGGCAGGGGGGCGCACACGCAGCCGGCCCTCCGGGCGCCCTGTAGCCTGCGGGCCAGGGGCCGGCGCGAGGGGCGCGAGGCGGGGAGCGGGGGTGCGGAAGGAGGGCGGCGACTGGGCCGGGCCGCGGCGTGGGACGCGTGGGGGGCCCCGTGTCTGGCGGCGCTGCTGCTTTGCATCTTGCTCCTTGTTTAAACGCACTTTTTAGTTCGTTGAAGTCAGTATCGTTTATACTTCCGGATCCGGGTTTTCCCACTTGATCTTTGAAAATATGTATTTGTGTGTGAGTTTATTTAAGTAAACGATGAGCCTGTTACATTCTTAGGAAGCTGGTATGTGTCTGTGAAAAACAAGTGTGTTTTCTAAAGCAGAAACAGAAGAGCGGCTCTGCTTTGCATTTTTACGAATCTTTTAACTTCCTGGCTTCATGGAGGGCGGCCTGGTCCCTGTGTGCTTCTGTGGGTGGTCTGTGAGGAACGCCTGTCCCCGGCCTCTGGAGCAGCCCGTGGCACGCTGGGCCGAGCGGGTGAGGGCAGAGCCCGGCCGCGGCTGTGAGAGGGCGCTGGGCTCGGGGACCCCGATGGTGCTGGGTTGGGTGGTTCAGCTTGGGCTCTAACACGGAAACCTGGAGGTCAGAGCCGCACGCAGCGGACACGGTGACCGGTACCCACCCTGCTGCTTGCCTCGGGCTCCTTGGGGGCACGTCCCTGGTAGGCTTGGCAGTTTTCCGTCTGTTTGCAGACCGGTACAGCTGTCGTCTGTAGCTCGGGCATAGAAGGAAACCCTGTCCCTTGAGCCACTCCCCACGTACCCCAGCTCCCACCAACCTGCTGTCCGTCTCTGGAGGGGCCTCCCCTGGCCGTGTCCCATGAAGGAGGTCCCGCACCGGGAGGCCTTTTGGGGCTGTCTGCTCCCTGACCGCGTCATGGGTGTGTCCCATCCCTGTCGAGCACGGGGCAGGGGCGCTCTCCCTTTAGTGGCCACATCTGACTCCATTGTGCGGTTCTGCCCCCGTGTGTTTCTCTGCTCTCCCGCTGAAGGGCATCTGGCTTTCTGCTCCGGTGACGGTGCTAACGAATGCCGCCGCAAGCATTCACGTAGGAGGTTTTGTGTGGAAGCTTCAGACGAGAGTTGCCGAGCCTCGGGGGGTGACTCTGTGCTCAACGTTCCAAGCAGTCGCCCAGCTGGGTCCGCTCCCTGTGGCCGCGCGGGAGGCTCTGGTCTCTGCACACCAGCACTGGCACTTGCCATCGTCCTTCTGTTGGGGGGTGGCCCTCCCCGTGGCGTGAGCGCTGTCCCAGTGTGGGTTTTGATCTGCATTTCTCTGGTGGCCCATGAGGGCGTGTGTGATTTTTCACTCCATCTCAGAAGCATTTTTCCTCACACACGTGGACCACCTAAGTCAAGTCTCAGGGGCAGGTGCTGCTCCCCCGCTGTGCAAGTGGGAGGACCTCGGCCGGGGTGTGGGTGGGCCGTGCAGAGAGCGGGAGGCGCGCCGGAGCCTCTCTCTAGCCCTCGCCTCTCCTCCTCTCCTCCCTTCCTGCAGGAGCTGGAGAAGTGTGACGCCAATCACTACATCATCCTGTTCCGTGACGCCGGCTGCCAGTTCCGAGCGCTTTACTGCTACTATCCCGACACCGAGGAGATCTACAAGCTGACCGGCACGGGCCCAAAGAGCATCACCAAGAAGATGATCGACAAGCTGTATAAATACAGCTCAGACCGAAAACAGTTTAACCTGATCCCGGCCAAAACCATGTCCGTCAGTGTGGACGCGCTCACTATTCATAACCACTTGTGGCAGCCCAAGCGGCCCGCGGTGCCAAAGAAGACCCAGACTCGTAAATGACAGGGGCGCCGGCGGGCGGGTCCGAAGGGTGTGTGGACAGCATCGATATTTATTATTTTCATCCGTTTGGGTACGAAGTGTGCGTAGTCACAGACCTTTTCCAGAGAGGCTGCCCGTGAAACCGCGGAAAACCGTCCCTTGGCTCCCAGCGCACGCACAGGATGCCGGGCGGAGCGAGGAGGACGAGGCACCCCGCTGAGTGGCTCGTGGAGGCCGCGGCCGACCACGGGGGGTGTCGTGAGGTCTCCAGGCCGTGGATCCCTTTACTTGAAGTTCTCCTTCGGTGTGAATGGAAAGTGATCTTCACTTTCTCACCTCCTGCCCTCCCCACCTTGCACGTGACCTCACGCCCCTCGTGCTGGCCGGCTGCAATCCCAGGAGATGGCGGGGCTGAGGCTCGGTCTCGGGTCGGGGGTTGAATGTGTTTAGGAAAGGGATTTGAATTGGGGGAATCTTGGTCATTTGAGAAATTGTATGATATTTATTGATTGTGTCTACTGCCAATGTTTATATCCAGTTCTGAGATTTCTGAAAAAAATTCTTGTTCTTTGCTGCTCAGAAAACGTTTACTGAAAATACCAGTTCACTAAAAGCCCTGAAAATCTGCAAAGTCTGTCTTCTGCTAAGATGATGTTTACAGACGTGGCGACTGCCGGCGCGTGATCACGCGTGGCCCGCGGCTGCCTGACTGCAGGTGCGCAAGCCGAGCCAATGCCAGCCGGCGCTCGCGACGTTTTAGATAGTACTCTGATGATTTGTTCACTTTAATAAAGACAGATTTTGCTAACGTAGAATAGTTTTCACTCTGAGCATGTTTCTCTCGAGAGCTGATGCACTTAGGCTGACGGGTCCCTCCGTGGCGTTCCGATGTCCTGACTTGTCCGTCCCGAGTCTGGCTTCTGACGGGCAGCGCGCCCTGAGAGGACTGTGCAGGGCTCCGTTCACATCAGCCGTTGTGTGCTGTTGCGGATTTACAAACAATGTAAGTGGTTGTTTGCAGCTATCTGGGAACTCCAAGCAAGCGAAACGGCTTTGGATTCTGTCCGTGTTGGTGCAGATGGTCGTCCGTGCCTCTCCCAACCGGAGGCTCCCGGGAGACAGGTGCGCCCGGCCCCCCGGCCTTCACGCAGCTGCAGTCCTGCTGACGCTGTGTGACTGACCAGCTGCTCTGGGCCTTGATCTGAGCCAAGTGTCGGAACATTCTGGAGTCGCGTGCGTTAGTTTTGCACGTTTTCTTGGGAGTATCATTCGAATCTGTCTTGAACTGCGGCAGACCCTTCAGATCGATGGGAAAAGTCAGACCCTTGTCCCTGCTCCCGAACTTGCAGAAGATGGAAGGTAAGTGAGTTCTGTATCTGAGGAAGGAGGGAACAGGCTACAGAGCACGGGGAGGAACTGTGGGCCTTCTTTCCGCCTCCTCCCATCGGCGCCCTCCGCCCTCTGAAGACCCCAGGTCCGTCCGTCCTGTGTTAGCAGCGGCTCCGTCCTGGGAGCGCGTTGCGGGGCTGCAGGATTCCGGAAGCGGAGTGCGAAGGGGTCGGCAGTGGACTTCTTGTCCCCGTGCGTTTCACTCGTGGGCTGTGTCTCTCCTTGTACGTTTGATCTTCTACTGTTATATTTATTTTAAGAGATCGCTAAGACGTAATAAAGTAATTAACTAATTTGCGTTCTGTTAGTCACACCTGTGTGCGGTTGCTGTGGGTCCTTCTGTCGGTCTGTGTCCACTCCTTGCTCCGAGAAGTTTCTGGTGGTTTTTACGTTGGAAACACTCCGCTCCCAGAGAGCCCTGTCCTCTTGTCGTGTGGAGCATGGAGGCTTTCTGACGAGCCGCTTGCCTTCGTGGAGTCCCAACGGGTAGCCGCTTCTCTGCCGACTCGCCAGGGTCCTGGTGAAGTGAGGAGATGTGGTGGTTGTTACCGAGGACTCAGCGCTTACGGCAGAGAGCTGGGAAGTGAGTTCCTGCCAGACCGGGTAAATCCTGGGTTTTCTTGATGGGATTAGTCGGCCTGTGGAGTGCTCGGACATTGTCCCTACAGTCTTCTCATTGTCCCTTACATCAACAGGCCCTCACTTAGAGGCTGACACTTTTAAAAAAATTTGTCTTTTAAAGATTTTATTTATTTGAGAGAGAGAGAGCACGAGAGTGTGAGAGCACGAGCAGGAAGAGCAGCCGGCAGAGGGGGAAGCAGGCTCCCTGCTGAGCAGGGAGCCGGACTCAGGGCCCGATCCCCGGACCCTGGGCCAGAACCCAAGCGGAAGGCAGCTGCCTCGCCAGCTGAGCCCCCAGGTGCCCCCAGCAGCTGTCGTTTCTGATGTCCTGTCGTCAGGCCGGTGCTGAAATGGCCGATAGAAGTGTTTGGTGTATCGATTGGTAGAGCCAGCTTTTTTACTATGAAAAATTTCAGACCCACGGGATGCATTTCGTGGTTGAGATTTTATTTATTACTTTTTATTTTTAAAATTGTTTTATTTGACAGAGATCAAATGTAGGCAGAGAGGCAGGCAGAGAAAGAAGGGGAAGCAGGCTCCTGCTGAGCAGAGAACCCGATGCGGGGCTCAATCCCAGGACCCTGGGATCATGACCTGAACTGAAGGCAGAGGCTTAACCCAGAGCCACCAGGCACGCCTCGCGGTTGAGATTTTAGTCCCTTCTGGCTTGATGCGGCAAACATTTTTCAGTTCTGTAGGATGGCCTTACAGCTTTATAAAGGGTGCACGTTTTCCAACGCCCCCGTGGTATTTGCGTCGTGTCGCAAATCTCGTAGGACGGCACGACAGCCGTCTCGTGGCCTCCTGGAATGCTGACGGGCTGGAGTCGGTCTGTGCTTGTCCCGCCGCAGAGTTCAGCCTGTGGAGGAAGTGGCACCCAGATGACTGGTCGGACATGGGGCGCCGGGAGCCCCGAGGGTCGCCGTTGTAGGACGGATGCCAGCCAGTTCTCGGTTGACCTGCTCTCGCGTCCACACCCCCGCGCGCAGCAGTATCACAGCTGGGGTGTGGGCGCACAGGTGGCCCGTCTGCCCGTGGGGCCTTCCATGCCGCATCCTCCGGGCGCCGCTCCGGAGCCGCGTCCGGGCAGGTGTTCGGGCCCCGGGCCTGCTCTTGGAGGGCGGAGATGCGAGCAGCGTTCGGCGGTCCCTCCTTGCATGTACTTCTGCCGCTTGTGACCGTGGTTGTGCTCGGAAGGGGCGAGAACTCACCTAAAGAAGCTTTCCTTTTGGAAGGAACTTGGGTTCAGATGAGCTTGGGGTCGCCTTTGAGGACAGAGGCTGATGTTTGCGGACTGGCCTTGACTTCGAACAGGTTTCTGTCAGACTGCGTCACACACGGAAGGGACACGGCGATGTCGCTGCTTGTGCCCCACCAGCCCCGGCCGAGAAGCAGGACGCACCGGGGTGGCCTCTTCTCTGGGCAGCTCGGGGCGCCTGGCTCCGACCCTGGGTCTGGGGTCGCCAGCCGACTCGCGCTGGGGGCTCTGCCGTCAGCGGCACGTGAGGCCCGGGCCGTGGATGCGGCCCGCGA
The DNA here is from genome assembly GCF_922984935.1 of Meles meles. NCBI lineage: Eukaryota > Metazoa > Chordata > Mammalia > Carnivora > Mustelidae > Meles > Meles meles. The sequence continues at coordinate 1,700,846 of NC_060076.1, forward strand.
TCTCGGACAGGCACCGGGCCCAAAAAGCCTCTCGGTGTCCCTGTCCTGCTCTTGGCTTCCCCCGTTCCGGGCAAATCCATGTGCTCGTTTGCCAATGAGCAGAGAGGGACGGTCCCCACTCTGTCCCCACCTTCGGCCTGACGCCGTCCTCGCTGCCTTAGAAAGAGTGACTTACACGTCCGGAATTCTCTCCGGAATCGCAAGGGGCACATCTTGCCGGAGCCGCTTGTCTTGGGAATGAGTGACAGTCCGGAAGCTCCGTGAGGACCGCAGTGAGGACCTCCACACGGTGCGTGGCCTGTGAAGTCTGCTTCAGGGAAACACGTTTCTGGGCGATGAGAACGGGGTTGGTTCCCCTGCAGAGAAGCGGCGACGGCGTCAAACCCGTTCCCCGTGGAAGTGCAGGCCCTGCGCGTGGCCCTGCGAGGCCCGAGGCCGCAGCCGGGGGGGAGCCTGTCGCCAGCCCCCAGGGAGACAAGGTTCTGACCTCAGCCCCACTGGCCGGCGTCAGGGTCGCTGGACCACGCCACTGGCGGGTGAGCACACGTGTGCCGACGGTGTGGGCGGTGTTCCGGGGTGACGTCGCTGCCCCCGCGGGCCCGCGTGGACCAAAGCTCCCGCGGCCAGGCACGAGACGACCTTGTGACTCGGCTCTTGTTCTAGAAAGAAGGCACAAGCCCGTCCCTCGCTGTCTTCCGTCGTCCCCGAGGGCAGTCACATGGTTGCGATGCTGATGAAACCCTCTGGTCTTCGGTTTTGCGGAAGGCGGAATTTACTTTTGCCTTTTTATTCCACATGTAGGTTTTTGTTGGTTTCATTACAAAACAGTCCTAAACCGAAGCAGGACCTACATTCGGAAGAGTCAGCAGCTCACGGTGTGCGGTGCAATGAATTTTCAGTTTTCGGACGGACGGTTCCCTGTGTCTGGTGCCCGCTGTTGTCCTATCTTCAAGGCTTGGAGAGGGGCTTGGGGTCGCTGGTGTCTCTTGTCCATCTCAGCTCCTTCACTGGGGACCCAAGGGCTCGGCACCAGCTCTGGGAGGAGGCACTGGGGGAAGGGGCTCCCCTTGGAAGAGCCCTGAGCCCACGTGTACAGTAGGACGACTGGGTACCAGCCCCTGGAACCACCCCAGAGCTCAGGGTGGGTGAGGAGTGCCCCGGGACTCCTTCTGTCCTGAAGGGCCAGGACCCCAAGATGGGATGAGAGAGGGGGCTGTGGCAGAGGCCTAGAGCAAGTCTGGAGCCCGCAGCGTCTTGGGACACAGCACAGGGCAGCAAGGTGGCATGGCAACCCCACAGGGACCCTGGAGGCTCGATGCCAGGGTGAGGAGCCCTACCTGGGAGCCAGGCACACCGCAAACCGGGGAGCCCTCTCTGAGGAGCCCCTCCAAGAAGGGGTCTGCTGCTGGGGCCCAGAGACCCCGGGGGCCTGCCCGTGCGGTGGGGGAGCTGTGCGCACTGCCCCCTTTAGAAGGGGCCCCTGTGGAGTGCCGCGGGCATGGGGGGCTACTGCCCCGAAGCCCCCAGGCTCTGCGCCAGGCCCGGGTGGGCAGGCTGACCCGACGGGGTCATCTGTGGCCACTCCGCGCTCTGCAGCCAGGGTAGGGTGGAAGCGGCCACAGATGCTGGGGGCTCAAGCTGGCAGACCCGGGGCGGGACCCACGGCCCAGCTCCGTGGGTGGACGGAGTCTTGGGCCCGAGACCCCACTCTGGAGCATCCCCAGGCTCCTGCTGACCTCACTAGGGGCAAAGGTGGTTCTGGCCAGCCGGCTGCCCCTGGGGGCCTGGGATGGCGGAGGCGCTCCCCGCAGTGCCAGCCCCGGGTGGGCGGCTGAGGTCCTGGACTTGGAGCAGCCCAGATGCCACCCTGGGCCGCGGACTTCCGTGTGCATCCGCCCTGCCCTGCGGTCGGGTCCCACTGGGGTGCACCCACCTTCTCCGCAGACCCGCAGCCCAGCCCCCCGTCGTAAGACCCCTGCCTCTGCAGCTCCGGAACATGGGGTCCAGCCTGAGCCCCTCGAGGAGACCATGGGTGTGTGCTCCGGGGCGAAGATGAGACCACCTGCCTCCGTGGTCCTGGGGGGCCTGGACGGGGTCGCAGGCTGCTCCTGCCGACACACAGCTCGTGGCTTTTGCTAATTTGGGGGCTCCTTCTGCTGTGCACGTAGGTGGGGTGACCTTGCTGTTCTCACGGCCCTGTCCTTGGCTTGGGGACCCTGCCTCCTGCCTGTGAGGGGTTTCACGGCACCTTCCCGGCGCCGTGTCCCTCCATCTCCCGGCTCATCGCTTGGACCTTCAGAGATGGTTTGGGGTTGTCCTGGCGTTTGCCGCCTCTGCCGCCACTTGTGGGCACAGCTTGCCCTTTTGCAGGGGGCGTTCCCCCCCGCACCCCCACGATGGCCCCTTCCTCTCGCCCTCCTGTCAGCCGGGCCCGCCTCGCCCCTCGGGGGACTCCTGTCCGAGCAGTGTCCTGCCAGATGAGGAACCAGAAGTTCCTCCTCGTGTCTTAAGACTCCTGCCAGAAACACGGAGAAGCTGCTCGCCCGTCCCGGGGGCGGCCCCTCCTGGCGTTCGTGCCATCGGCCCCGTTGTCCTCATGCATCAGTGTCCCTGCCGTCCCTGCCGGCCCGTCCCCGGAGGCTGCCACCTGCTCAGCAGCCCCTTCCTCACCAGCCCTGGCCCCAGCATGGCTGCACGACGTCCTTGCGCACTGAGGGCAGAGGCCCTGGGGGATGAGCTGGACTCGTGTGGCCCGGGGCTGGGGGAGCGCGCCCCTCTGCTGCCTGCCACCATCTGGATGCCCTGTCCAGCACCTGCTGGGGGGCTCTGGCAGAGCCTGGGGTCCCCGTACCCATCCCAGGGAGCCCCCGCCCCAGCCATGCTTCCCAGCTGTCAGCACCCAGATGCCCGGTGGTCGCGAAGGCCCAGGCCGGCAGCATTTCCTCGGGACGGGGCCTTCCCTGTGGGGTCCGAGTGGGGCAGGGGCCACAGCATGCGTGTCTCAACCTCGGAATTGGAGGGCTGGGGGTGGGGCTGGGGGTGGAGCTGGGCCAGGCCTAGACCACGAGGCCGCAGAGGGAAAGCCTTGTAACCGACCCTCACGTTTGCGGAAAGCATCCATTTAATAGAAGGTTCCAGCACTGACCGCTCGCCTGTCACACACAGCGACGGAAGCCCGGCAGCGTGGCATGCGCGACCTCCACGTCCTTCCCTTGCAGCGAGAACCTGGGTCAGCAGCCCAGGGTGAGTTGTGCTTTGGGTCGGTGCTAACAGGCGTCCAGCGGCCCGTGGAAACACACCAGCCCTGCCTGACGCCCACGGACACAGGGCTGCGGCCGTTCACGTCAACACGGACGGGAAGGACGTCTTCTTGTTCCGCAAAGTCCTGGGTCGCGGGAACCTTCGGATGGCAGCGGGGCCCCTCGGGGGGTCTTGAGGCAGCCCATTCCCCTCCATGTGCTCTGAGCAGGCCCAGCCTCAGGGCTGGGGGGCTCCAGGCCAAGCTGCTGACTTCCTGGGGTTCACGGCTCCCCTCTCCTGCCAGCCACACCGTGCTGGAGCGCTCGCCGGCAGGGAGACCCCTTGGCCCGACCCTGGGCCAGACCCTCACCGTCGCGTGGCCAGGCTGGGCCCCGTGAGTGGGCCATCGGTACGTGGCCTTGGGAACACGGCCTCCGCGTCAGCTGTGTGAGTGGGCACAGTTGTCCGGGGCGTGGTTCCCTCCCGTCCGCATGCACCCCCGCTGGCCTCCCCGTCCGCCGCAGCCGGACCCCGTCGCGAGTTGCGGCACGTTGCGAGGGGATGCGGACTGTAAGGTTTGTAAAAACTGGTTAAAAAGGCCTCCCCGCCAGCTTCTCCTGGGGCCCGGGGCATGCGTCCCCCTCCTCCCCGGGGAGGGCTCCCGTCCGGGGCGGGCCAGACCGACGCCGGGGCGCTGTGGGGGCGCGGCGGGGCCCCGGCGCTCCATGCAGCGTGAGGCATGCCGTCGGGTTGGGGCTCCTCGCGGGGCCGGCTCAGAGCTGCGTCTCGTCGCGGGTCTCAGGGTTGCAGGAAGCCAGCCTGTGGCTGCCGCTGCTCTTCTGGCTCTGGGGGCCGCTCGCCACGTGCGCCAGGGGATCGGAGCGGATGAGGTACCTGCGGGGGTCAGGAGAGCCCTGGACGCTGTACTCCGCCCGGGCCGGGGCGGGGGGGCCGTGGGGTCCACTCGTGGGGGGCCGCGGGACTCACACGATGTCGTTGGGCTCCAGCCTCGTGTCGGGCGGGGGGTTGATGAGGACGTAGGAGAGCGTGTTCTGGTGGTCATTCATCTCGTCTGCAAAGGACACGGGCCCGTGGCGGTCACCGGTCCGCTGCGACCCCCTCCACTGTGCCGCGCCCCACGAGCCGGGGGCTCTGGCCTGGCCCCAGGATCTTCCTCACCTTCCCTGGTGCACCCCGTGGGGCTGGCCCTGCCGGATGGTACCTGCTGGGGGCCCGGCACGGGCGGGGTCTGCCACGAGGGCGCGCACGGGCGACACCCACAGCCCGGGACAGCCGGCCGCTCCAACGTGCAGCCCGAGCACACCTGCCGCTTGCACCAGCCTGCGAGCGCCCACACGCGCGCACGCACACCTGACCCAGCCCTGCCGCCGGCCCCTCCCTACCAGGCTGACCACCCTCTCTCTCCTTCCCTTCGCTGCACACACGTCCTGTTTCCTGAAGCCTGCTCCACGGCGTCAGCCCACAGGACCCCTGCCCCAGCCCCTTTCCCAGTGGGGGGCCCCTTCAGAGCCCACAGGGACGGCCTGGTCTCTGGCACACAGGTGGCCGTGGGGACGCAGCCCGTGCTGGGGAGAACGGGTTCTGCAGGAGCAGCCGTCCCGCCACAGACGTCCCCTGGCCGCTGGCAGAGAAACGAATGGCTCGCGACCTCAGTTTACCCATCGGCAATGCCAGAAGGCATCTCCCCACCCAGGGCGGCCATCAATGGGAGGGCACTCCAGAGGGCTCTAGCTCTGGGGGCCCGCACCCCCAGCTCTTGTCATTTCCTTCTCCTCGCACCATCCCCTGTCCCCAAGGACGGGATTCTCTGCAAAGCTGGAGAAGCAGCCCGTGGGCCGGCTGGGCTGGGGGTCGAGCTGTGCCGAGTCGACTCCGCCCTGCAGCCACGGGCCGGGCACAGCGGCTCCCCTGGAGGCAGGCAGGGGCACGGGCTGGGCCCTGGGGGGGCAGCGAACATGCTCGGACTTTTGGGCCATCCCCTGGCGCCAGCCGCTGCGTCCACCCCAGGAACCGCTGCCTGGCGACCACAGCTCTCTGCTCTTGCCACGGCTCGCGCTGGAGCCCTTGGGTGGAAGCTGCCGGCCGTCGAGCACAGGGGCTCAGTTGGTGGCCGTGCGGGGCAGCACACCTTCCCGCCTCAGGGCCCCGAGTGTCTCCGGGGCGGGCCGCGTGGTGCGTGCAGCGGTGCCAGGCGGAGCGCGAGGTGGGTCTTGTCGACCCCCAATCACAGGCACCAGCAGAGCGGCCACGCTGAGACGGACGCCAGGGCCGCACCCAGAAAGTGGGGGGCGGTGCTGCGGTCAGAGCCACCAGCCGGTGCCCCCAGGGCACACGGGCCACCCCTCCGTGGCTGGGCAGCCATCCTCACGCGCTGGCACCTGCCTCTTGGGGCCTTCCCCACCCGGCCTGGGCCCCCGCGTCTCCCCCGGACAACCAGGTGAAACCAACAGCTTAGGACGGGGACGAGCCAGGCTCAGTGTCGTGCATCTGGGGGAGCTGGGCTGCGCGGTGGTCAGGTGGGCCGTGGGGGCCCAGCCGCAGCGCCGGGGGATGGGGCTGCTTGGTCACGAGCCACTGACCCCAGTTTCCCCAGGACAGGCGAGCTGCACGGTGACCACCATGCTCCGGTGGGCGCAGGGGCTGATGAAGGTCCTGGCAAAGGGCCGAAGGAGCTGTCCCCTACCCCGCGCCCCAGCCCGCACTCCTGCTGCCCCAGGCCTTCCCGCGACCCTGCCGACCAGGTGCTTCCATGCCACTCGCCCTCCCCACCGCACACTGGGGTCCGCGCTCTCTGCCCCCAGCCCCGCACCTAACCAAGTCTCAGCGGCCTCCCTCACGGGTGCAGCGGGCAGGGGTGAGGGCGTACAGCTGCACCAAGAGGGCTGCCTGCGGGTGATGCCCTCCCCGGGGGCCTGGCTAAGGCGCGTCCGTCTCCTCTGCCCCGGCCTCAGGCACTATCCAACGCCCACATCGGGAGGCGCTCAGCCTCCGTGGGAAGCAGGGCTGGCTGGGCGCAGGAGGGGGCCACGCGGCCTCCCTGTTCGCGGAAGCTGCCGGACTTGGACCCGTGCTGGCCCCGTGGGTCTTCCATGAGCACCGTCCCGGCTTGCAAGGAAAAGCACAAGAACCCAGGAGAGGCCAAGGCCTTCCCAGCACGGGCCAGCCCCCGACTGAGGTTTCCATTCTGGGGCCTGGGTCTGCCGCAGCCGGCTCCCGGCTCAGCTCTGGACGGAGGGGCTGCCCCGGGGGGCCTGGGCACGGTAATCTGACCTTTCTCTAGGGCTGCGAGGGGCCTGGCAGCAGGGCCCGTGGCCTGACGCTGCGCTGCCTTCTGTTGGGGGCCTCAGGGCAGATCCGGGGCTGCTGGGTGTCTTCTTGGAAGGAACCGGACCCCAGATGAGAGAAGGGCGTATAGACAGGCTCTGTCTCGGCCGGAAAGGGAGACCCCCTCTTGGAGCTCCTGCCAGCGCCCCTGACGCAGGCGGCCCGCAAAAGGCCGGGGCAGAGCAGACCCCAATTCCCTGCTGTGGCCAGGCCTTGCCACACTCCCCGTGTGTGCATGTGCGCACGCACGGGACCCAGGCCCAGAACCGTTCTTCTGGATGCTCTCCTGGAGGCGGGTGGGCTCAGGACACACGGGAGCAAGACCGTGGTGCAACCCGAGGACGGCGCGGTGACCGTCAGGGCCCTGCGCAGGGGTGGCCTGGGCGCACGAGGGCCCTGCCTGCAGAGCCCCTCCACGCCTACTCTCCTGTCCGCCTGCCTGGCTGGGGCGGCCCGTCGGCACGGCTGGCATATGCCCCCTCGTGTGGCAGCTGGACTCGGCCGGAGCAGAATTACCTTGCAAATATCCCAGGTTTACCCGATTCATGACATCACTGGCCGTTAAATTTGCTACATCCTCTACGGAGCACACAGCGAGGGGGCAGACAGAAACAGAGAGAGAGAGGTCAGCAAGCAGCATGGCGGCCGGCACAGCGGGGGACAGCCAGCCGCACGCGGGAGGCCGTGCACGCGGGGACCGGCCGGCGCCAGCCACCGGGGAAGCAGGTCCGCCACCACGACGTGGCTTCCTTCTCTGCCAAGCTGTGGGGAGGGCAGGGGGGTGCGGAGGTCAGGGGAACACGGGACAGCCAGTCCCGGGGTCGGTGGGCCCGAGCCTCTGCCGACCCTGGCCGTGGGGCCGGTGCGCACCGTCTTGAGGGGCAGGGACGTGGAGCGGGACAGAGGTGGAGCGAGCAGCTTCCGCGTGGTGGGGGCAGGGCCGGCCCAACTCTGGCCTCTGGTCCCACCTGGACGGGGCCCTGGGGCCCCTGAGCCAGGCACACGCAGGACGCAGGCTGCCACAAGCCCGTGCCCGCAGGGGGACAGCCAAGCCTGAGCCCCAGGCAGAGTCCCCGAGACGGAACCCCACGCCCGCCAGAGGCTCGACCCAGCGTGGGGTGCGGGTGCCGACGGGCAGCGGCGGGAACGGAGGCAGCAGCTCCGCAGCGTCTCTCCTCCGGGTCTGCTCGTGGCCGAGGTCATGAACGTCCCCCAGATAAGTTCCACAGAAAAGGGGGCTGCCAGGGTCCGCGGAGCAGCCACAAGCAGCGGAAGCAGGGCCCGTGTCTCAGGAGCAGCCGTGGGGCCCCACGTGCACGGTGGCCATGGCTCCAGCTGCCCCCTGCTGGGCCCCGGACGCTCTGGCTGCTGGGAAGGCCGGGGAAGGGGTGGCGGGGGCTGCGGGGTCTCCCTGCCACGTTCCCGTTCTCCATGGGAACAAAGTGCAGCCTGCGTTTCTGACCCCAGAGGCGCCTCACTGAACATACATGAGGACTGTGGCCTTGGCTTTGGGGGAGCCCTTCCTGGCCTGGCCCGCCCCCCCGGCCACGGCTCCCGTGAGTTCCACAGGCTGGGCTCGGTCAGCTTGATCTAGTCCCATTTCACAGATGGGGAGACTGAGGCCGCAGAGTGGTGAGTGCGAGCCCTCCCTGCAGGACTCAGGGCCAGTTCCGGGGGGGTCCTGCATGCTGGCATCAGAGGGGCTCCAAGGGGCCGCGTGGCCGTGGTGGGCAGCGCGGAGGCGGCCCCTGGGCACCCGGTCACGCGCGGTGTCTGTCCCAGCCCCGTGGCGGGCGGTGGTGCCCGTGCTCTTACCGTAGCCGGTGGTGGGCAGCCCCAGATGCTTCATGCGGTTCTTGACCAGCTCGGAGAGCTCCTGGCGCTCGGAGCGGCCATACAGGCTGAGCCTCTGCTGGCCGGCCCACTCGGCGGCCGCCGCCTTCCCTGCCGGCTTGGGGCCCCTGCGGCTCAGCTTCCGGGCCCACGGCAGGCTCTTGCGCCGCAGCAGCGGGTGCTCAGCCGGGTCCCCTCCGACCGGGTGCCGGCCGTGGGTGCTGCTGCCGCCGCCCGCCCGCGCGCCCCAGGGCCCCCTGGCTTCCTGCGTGTCCTGGCAGTCCTCCACGCTCACCGAGATCTGGGACTGGCCGAGGCGAGAGGGTGAGGGGCGGGGAGCCCAGCCTTCTGCTGGGGGACCCCAAGCCCCAGGGGCACGAGTGCCTTCCTCCTCCAGCCCAGGCCACCAGCCTCCAGGTCTGTCCACATTTGCCAGGGAACGAGGGTGGCTATGGCCACCTCTTGGGGCCCTCCCACCTGGACCCGGCCAGTCCTGACTTTGCCACGGAGGACCACCCCTCTGTGAGCCTCAGTCTCCCTGTCTTGGAGAGGGGAGAGCAGGAGAGCAGGGACGGGGAGCGTGGTTGATGGGAGAGGGACAGCAGCTCAGTGAGGGCATGGGAACCCGGGGGTGCGGGGAGACTCCCACCTGCGCAGCAGCCCTGCGAGGCTGGGGGCTTGGAGGTCGGGTCAGAACGGCAGGGAGGGGACCACCTGCTACGACGGGGCCACAGCGGGAGGTGCACATGGGGCCGGAGGGACTGGTTTGCTCAGGGGCCCTCTTGGAGCCGTGCCGAGGCCGACCCATCCTGGGGATGCGCTCCCCGACCCTGCTGTCTCCCCGTGCTCCCCAGACTTGGGGTCGGGAAGCGCACCTTCATGGGAGGCTCACGGGGCCACTCACCTGGGCTCTGAGGTCGTGGGGCTGCAAAGGAAACGAGAGACAGCCTGGGTGCCTGGGGGTGCCTCTGCCCCCACCCCAGACACTGCCTGAGCCCCTCATGGGCTCGGGACCCGCGTGGCAGGCTGCCCAGTGTGGCTCCGGCTGGCTCCCTCGGTCTCAAGCTCCCCGGCCCCACGCGGGAGTCCCAGCCGCCCACCCCCATGAGCCTGACCCCAGGAGGGCCTGGCAAGCCAAGGCCTGGATCCCGGGACTGAAACACGGCGGCGCGTGACATGAAATTCAGGCGCGAGCCCGTCCTCGGGAGCCCCTCGCCCGAACCTCGGAGGTGGAGAAGACGTGGCACTCGGTGCGGTAGATGCCGATGGGGATCTCGGCGCTGGAGGAGCACAGCTTCTGAAAGAGCCGCCCGTACGTGCGGATCCACAGGTCCTCCTCTGTGACTTTCATCTAGAGCGAGCGGCGGCCCTGAGCGGGGGCCGGCCACGGGCACCCCCACCACGGCCAGCCCGCCCGGCCGGCCCCGTCACTCACGGCGCAGAGGTAGCCGGAGCCCGGCGTGGTGTCGAGGCCCAGCAGCAGCCTGGTGATGGAGATCATGTAGTCCTTCACGAAGGACTGGCCGGAGAGGGAGGCCGCTGTGAGGCGGGGGCACCCCGGGGACAGGCCGGGTCCCTTCCCGTGCCCGCCGGGCGCCCACAGTCCCCTGCTGGGAAGCCTGGCTCGGCCTCGGGAGCCAGAGACCCAGAGGCCGCCAGGAGCAGAGCCCAGGGCAGTGTCTTTCTGGGAGGAAGAGGACGGGGACGCCAGGAGGGGACCCAGGGAGGGATGCTCCAAACGCGGCTTCGTGGGCTGGAGGTGGGGAGGGGGCTTGGGCTGCCGGCGGCCCCCACCCCCGCGCCGCCCCCGCTGACCTGGTAGAGCAGTGTGTCCAGCATGCTGATGCTGAAGACGCGGCCCGCGGCAAACGGCAGGCGGAACATGAAGGCCAGGTTGGAGCCGTTCTCCCGCTCCCTCTAGGGAAAGGGGGGCTCAGGTGGGCGCTCAGGCCGCGGCGCTGTGGGGGGTGCAGGGAGTGCGCGCCCCGGCAGACGGCTGAGCTTGGCCCCAGCACCCGGCTAGTGGCCCCTGACCCCAGACACACTCGGGGCCGGAGCTCAGGAGGGGGACCTGCCCAGTCCCACGGGACCCCCCACGCTTGCTTTCATGCGCGGCTCTCGCCGTCCCAAAATAATAATCTCCGTCACTTTATCCTCGAGCCTGTGTAAGTGAAGTCAGGCGGGACGGTGGAGCGCGGGGTCACGAAACCATGGAAACGCGTGCACCGTTCCCCCCTCCCCGTCCCCGTGGCGCCCACCAGGGTCCGTGAGCGCCGCGTTCCCGGGACCCGCCGTGGAGGTGCCCGTAGCTACGGGACACGTCACCACGGCCTTGCAGCGGGAACACAGAGGCACCCTGGCCCAGCTCCGGGCGTCGGGAGCCCAGCGTGGATTTCACCGGGTGGAATGAAGGCGCCAGCGGGGCCGCGCTCCTTCCCGCAGCTCTGCGGACAGTCTTTCCCTCCTGCTTCGTGTCTAGAAGCCGAACGCGCTGCCCGGCTCGTGGCTCACTCCTGCCCCCAGCCAGCGGTGCACCTGCTGACCTCTGACCCTCCGCCTCCGGCCTGGCAGGTCCCCGGGGAGGACACTGGGCCCCCAGGGGGCCCTCTCCTGTCTACAGGGTCCCTTGACTGCGGTGTACCACACTGCATCCAGGCCCTAGTGAGTCGGACGTGGACCTCTTTGGGGCCGTTCCCCCCAGCACCCAAGATTCGTCTGCAACTGACGGCCGAGAGGCCCCCTTTCTCCCGGGACCAGACTTGCTTCAAAGGCAGGAGGCAGGCATAGGACGCAGAAGACCCGGGGGCCGCCTGGAGGCCTTTCCTGCCCGAGGGCAGCAGGGCGTGGCATCGGGCGTGAAGTCACCGGCGGGTTCTGCTGGCGGCATTTGTCTGCTCAAGTGCGCCCTGTTTGGGCGTGGGCTGCAGGCCCAAGTCCCCCGAGAGCGTCTGCGTCCCACGGGTGCGCGGCGGAACCCGGCTGCCTTCCTGTCCAAGGGGCACCGGGGACCCAAGGAGGAACCGACTCCACGGGGCCTTGGAGGGGCGCTATGGCGTCTTCAACACGACGTCCCTGGCGCTTGAACACGGGGGCCCGTGACCTCAGGCTGCAGGAGACCCTGCGGATTCCGGGGCTGGCGCCTCAGGGACCCCTCCTGCGGGCGGGGTGGGGGCGGAGGCGTGCTGGGTCGGCAGCCCCTTGGCTGACAAGCGGCCAGAACGGGCTGGGGGATCCCCAGCGCTTTGTCCCACCTCCCTGGCCGTCCTCCCGCCAGGTCCTCTCTTCACACGGCTCTGCGGCCGGCAGACACCGCGGCAACGTGGGTCGCCTGTTCAAAAAAATGTCTCCTTCATCGTCTCAGTGTTGCTTGAAGTAGGAGACGCACACACTTTTATAAAAACAAACTGCCGCTAATTCTTCAAAAGACGAGCCCGGATGCCCCCGGGGGAGACGTGCCGCCCGGCCCTCTGCTGAGCCACAGATCTGGGGCGTGCCTGGGCGCAGAGACCATGGGGGACCCCAGGCCAAGTCTAGCCGGTCAGAAGACAAGGCCTCCGTGGCCTCAGGCCCGGGGCTCACGGGGGGTAAGGGGACGTCGGCTCCGACCATCTGGGGGAAGGTGACAACCCGCCGCTCTGACGGCCCCCCATCTCCGCGGCCCAGGACCCCCAGCCCGCGTCTGCCTGGAGGAGCCCGGGCTGTTTCTCGAGGCAGCGTCCTGGGGTCACACGTGCCGATGTCCTCCCTTCTGTCCAGGCCCAGACCACGCAGCCCCATGATAGGGTTCGTCGTCCTGGGCCGGGCAGGGGGTACCAGCCACGGGAAGTGAGGCTGCACGGGGGCCGGCAGGGGACGTAGGCGCAGAAGGAAGGGAGGGGGCGCAGGCTACCTCGAAGCCCACCTCCTAGAACAGTCTGTGCGGGAGGCCTCCGAGGGACGGCACGCGCTCTAGGGAGCGGGCAGCGAGGGCCGGGACCAGCGAGCGGCTGGAGCCCAACCCCGTGCCGGTCACCCCCACCCCTGCTCGGGTTAGACCGAAATTCCTAGATCGCGAGACTCTGGCTCGATCCTGAGCCGCATCTGGACGGAGTCCGGCGTGTTCCCACCTTTCCAAGCACAGATGCACAGCCCCGAGGCTGCCGCGAGGGGCGCAGAGTGGCCGGGAGGACCGGCCCCAGGTGGTCGGCAGAGCGCACTCCAGGGAGGGCCTGACTGGGCCGGGTGCCGAGCAGGAGCCCCTGTGTGTCCTCCGAGGGGCTAGAGGCCCCCTGCCCGGCGTCCCTCCGGCACACGCGGCGCCAGGTCCTCACGGGCCTCGTGACCTGCCCCTGGGCTCCTTCCACCGTCCGCCCGCGTCAGGGTGAAGCTCTAGCGCTCGTCCCTTCTATCTGGGGTTGACGGCCAGGCCTGGCTCAGGTGGACGGCCGCCGAGGCTCCCTGCTCCTGCCCTCATCCCAGCACAGGCCCTGCCCCTTGCTGCGCACTGGTGCCCCCAGTGGCCTGAGCAGGGACCATATCACCGGGGCCTGTGTCCCGGGTGGCCCATCCCTGTGCCCCAGAGCACCACACCAACGCCAGCCAGCGGATGTCCCTCCTGGAGCCCCCTGAAGCCCACAGTGGATTCCTACCCCACCTCCCCTCCACTGTGTGGTCCTGGGCATCTGCCTGCCCTCTCTGACCCTAACTCCTTTGTGTGCACCTGCCCGCTGGTGGAGACCCGTCACGTTTCCGGTTTGGGCACAGGACGTGGGACGCGGGAATGAGTAGTCTATGTCCCCACCCCGTGCTGGTATTTACGGACATGGCGGGCAGCCTCAGCCCCGGGCATGGCCAGGCCTGGACCTGGCCGTTAGGGGGACCAGGGCCCCTAAAGGCTCTGGGCAACAAAGGAGCCTCACACGGGAGCTGAGTCCCCGTCTCAGGCCCCCTTTGGCCAGAGGAGAGCAGGTGCCTCGGCCTTCCACGGCCCCTGAGCCCCAAGAACCCCCCGGTCCACTCCCTCCGGACTCAGGGACCTGGGTTCAGCACGTGGGGCGGGGGAGGTCCGGCGCGGCTGCTCACCTTTTCCAGCTTGGAAAGAGCCAGAGAGTAGCTGTCCTTAGCCCGGAACTGCATGAAGCGCATGTTGGAAGGGTGGGTGAGCTCCGTGGTGATGCTCAAGCTGGGGAACAGCCTGCGGGGCAGCGGGGTCAGGGCGGGGTCCGCAATGGCGGATGGGGCAGCGGGGGCTCGGGACGGGTCCCCCGGTCACAGATGGGGCAGCGGGGGCTCGGGACGGGTCCCCCGGTCACAGCGGCAGCAGTGGGCCGGGCTCCTGGATGGCTGGGGCGCTGGTTCTGGACCCAGCCTGGCCCTGCTGCGGCGCCCCGGGAGCGAGTCCCGGCCTCTCACCGGAACATGGTCTGCACGTTGACGATGGTCTTGGCGTCCGCCATGTAGTCCTCCTCGGCGCTCATGGTGCTCTCCTTGTCCACCACCACCAGGTTGTCCGCGTAGATGATGCCACACTGCAGCAGGCTGTCCAGGCTGGGTCGGGGGACAGGCCACGTGGCAGGGGGTCCCCGAGGGCCAGGTCGGGCACCTTACCCCCCTCCCCTGCACCTCCTGGGCTCCCCACACCCGGAGAGGAGTCTCTGGGGGAGGGGCGGGGCAGGGAGGGGCTCCGTAGGGAGCCGGTGAGGCAGGCGTCCCTTACTTGTCCACGGAGCCCTCCATGTAGTAGACCATGGGGAAGCAGCAGATGGCCTCCAGGAAGTGGTGGTCAGGCCTGTGGGGACAGCAGGTCCCGTGGGTGCCCGCCCTGCTCTGCCGCTCCCCCCCCCCCGTGCCCAGCTGGGCCCTGCCCTGGGTGAGAAGGGCTGGATGCAGCAGGGGTCCCCCAAGACCACAGCGCATCAGACCTGAGGGGCCTTTACAGAACCACGCGGCTGTGCCTTGTTTTGCCTGAGGGAGAACCACGGCCCCGTGCAGGAGGGGGACTGGCTCGGCTCAGACCCCAGGCTCGGGGGGGTCGAGGTGCTGGGGCTGGACAAGGGCCCCCCTGGGCATTCGCAGTGCGGGGACAGGAGAAACCGTGCGGGAGGAAGGGTGCTCCTGAGCACCGGGGGGCCCGGGGACACAGGGGGCCTCTGCAAGCGGGTGCAGGGGTGCGTGGAGGGTCTCACTTGTTGTCCAGCAGCAGCACGATGGGGTTGAGCTCCCGGCGGGATCTGTAGTAGGCCCGCAGCGGCACGATGAAGTTGTACAGCCCGTTGCCCGCCGTCTCCGCCGACACGATGATCAGCTTGTTCTTGAAGCCGTAGGCCTTGGCGTCCTCATAGCTGTTGTGTTTGCAGCCCTGCCGAGAGCCGGGGCCGACCTCAGCCTTGGGACTGAGACCGCCCGTTCCTGTCCCAGCAAAACCTGGGTTTACCGGGAAGAAGCGAGATTCCACCCGGAACCAGCCGTGGGCCAGTTCTGAGAAGAGCAGCCCTGCTGGGCTTCGGAGAAGGGGGGCGTGGGGAGGGGCTCTTCTGAATTGAAAGTCCACTGGGGGCAGGTGTGGTGGCCTCTCACTGGCTGCCCCGTGGCTAGCCCGTCCCTTCCCGCTGGCTCTGCCCTTGATGGCGGCCATGAGGAGCTCCCTCTGCCCACCTCCTGTCTCTGGGGGGCTTCTGCTTACTGACTTTCACACGGCATCGGCCACCGTGGCGACGCCAGGCTTCTCAGGGACCCCTTGCCGAAGGGCGCCCACAGGCACCTGGTGGCCAGTTGCTGGCCCCGGCCCCTCCGCGGCCTGCAGCAGCCCCCTGGGAGCCACACGCCCCAGCAGACCCGTTCACCCCGCCTGCGGCAGCTCCGTCATGACCGCCCTGGGGCAGAGCTACGGCGGGAGGGGATGGTGCCGTGGGACCCCACATCCAGGAGCGGAGGGAGGCGCTGTGCGAACCTGCATCTCAGCAGACGCAGAAAGGAAATCTGTGTCGTGCGTGTGCCTGTGTACACGCGTGTGTCATGCGCACACACGTGTGTACAGCCGCATGTGCGGTGCATGTCCGTGTGCGCACGTCAGGCCACATGTGCGCGTCGTGTCTGTGTCGTGCGTGTTGTGTGCGTACAGTGCACGTGTGTGCGTGTCCATCCGTGTCTGCACATGTTCCAGCTCCACCCGCTGCGGCACCCCAGGGGCTGGGAGCGCGCCTGCACCCAGAACTTGGTGTCACCCCCATTTTGCACCGAGACTCGGGGCTCCCTGGGGGAATGGCTCCAGGGCAGGAGCAGGGCAGGTGCACGACAGGGCGGGGATGCTGTGGAAGCGTTCCGGGGACAACAGGGACACAGTCCCGTCCCAACGTGCCCGAACGACTTCCCCCCGCAACACAGGGAAGTCCGAGCCCCGAAATCAGTAACGATTGGCCACAAACGGCAGCACCACAGGAGTAGGCGTGTGGCGGCCCCGAACCAAAGGGGAATCAGAGGCCACAGTGTGCGAACCGGTAAGTGCAGAAGCGGACACGCTTCCTCACGGCTGGACACTTAAAAACAGGTGCGAGGGGATCCGGGCTGAGACACACATAGGCGAGGACAGATCTTCCACGTCTCCCCACACATGACTCACTAGCCACAAGGGCAGAAGCGGAGGAAGCTGGGTGGGCCACGTGACCCACAGCAGCACCCCCAGGGATGTGGCGCCTCCGAGGACACGTCACCTTCGGAGATCGGGCCCCAGGTGCACAGGCGGAGTCTTCTCACGAGAAAGTTCTCAGACCCATCCCCCCATCCAAGGCAGGTGCCACCAAACCACTGTCCATGCCTCCAGACGCCAGGGCTGAGAGCCACGTGAGAAGGGTCAGGACAGGTGTGTGCACCGCGAGGTGTGGACGGGTCCTGGTGGGGAACCTGCTGCGTGAAGGGCAGCGAGGGCTGTGGGACAAGGGGGCGCTCCGAGGTGGCCAGTGGACCCAACAGGGGTGCTGAGGGACATCCTGACTCTCAGGAAGCACACGGGAGGGGGGCAGGGGGAAGGGGTCCACCTGCTCCCAGGGGGTGCGGGTAAAACCCGCATGCCTGCGGAGGCCGAGAGCTAACGCGGCGAGTCTGGGCAAAGGCCCAGGATCTCCTCCTCGTCTTGCAGCTTCTCTGGAAGTTCGCGGTTACCTCGCAAGGCCAAGTCCCCTGGAGCGAGGGGGAGCGACCCACCTTGTCCAGCCGCAGGCAGCAGAACGGGGCCTTCACTGGCAGAAGGTGGCACAAGGTGGGGGAGCTGCCGATGTAGGGCGAGTTGGGGGGGTAGCCCTTCACATACCTGGTGTGGGAGACAGGAGCCGCCCTGTCCGGGGGTCCTGGGGGCTCCGGCTCCGCCCCCGCGGCCCTACCCCGGCTGGTCCCGCACCCCCCAGCGCGGCAGGGCTGTGCCCCCGAGTGGCCACACGGAGGCGCCAGACCCCGTCGGGGGACTGCGTGTCGGGGGAGGAGGGCTGGGCCGGGACGAAGGGGTCTGAGGTGAGAAGCCACGCAGCATGCACACGCACACACAACTCGTGGACACACACGAGCTCACACAGAGCCTGCGATCACGGGCATAACCCGAGGCTCGTGCCCTCCCTGAAGCCGCCAGCACCCCAGCCCGTGGGCCCACGCTGGCCCTCGGCCCCTCTCTGCCGGCTGCCGGGGGCTGGGCTGGTCTCCCCAGCAGCACCCAGTGCACCCCACACGGGGGCGGCCACAGCCGGGCCCTGAGCAGCGTGGGGAGGGGACAGCCTTCTGCTTTGTCTCCAGCTGGCTTTGGGGACACGGCCTTGGCGGCCAGCCACGCCACCTGCCTCTGGGGCTGGATGGCGCCTCCCCAAAGGCTCCCCTACCGTGACCTCAATAGAGGACAGCCTCCCCCTCTGAGCACACCCGGCCCGCGGGTGTGGCATCCCGCGGTACGATGCGGAGGGGAGACGGGACAGGGGGCACAGCCCAGCTTTCATTCCGTTTCCCAAACGTGGTCTCCCATGAAGCCCTGACTCAGCCCACGGCGCCTTCTCCCTCCCTCCCTGCTGGCCCCAGCCCCCAGGCCTGCGTCCGCCCCCGACTGGAAGCTTCTGTCTGGGTGCAGGGGCACTCACTCCACCACCGACAGCCCCTCGTCGTCTGACGGCGTCATCTCGTCCTCCGACGGGTCACTCAGCAGGTCGCAGGGCAGCAGAGCTGAGCTGTCGGCCAGCTCCAGGACGGGTGCGATACTGGGCCGCCGGCTGCCCGAGCCGTTCTCTGTGGGCAGCGCGAGCCTGCCGTCCCCGCCGTCCCCACCGCTCTGTGCGGGCCGGCACTCTGTGTTCTGGAGGTCCATGGCCACTGTCCCTGGAGCAGAGCGGCTGGCCTTGGCTGGCCGTCCCTCCCTGGGCTCTGCTGGGGACGGCTGGTTCGCGGATCGGAGGTGGGACCGCTGGTGAGGTTGGCCTCCCCCCACCCCCCTCCCAGGTCGGACACTGGGACGCCCCCGAGGGCCCTGCGGGGCGGTGGGGACCGACGGGAGCACGAGGCGCGGGCGGGGGCTCACCCATGGAGGCCACGATGCTGTGCATGGGCAGGCGGGAGGAGCCGTCGTACAGCCCCTGCGCCGGGAAGCCCTTCTTCTTCTGCTTCTCCTCCTGCTTGAAGATGAAGGCGGAGTTCTCCTCCTTGGTGATGTTGATGTAGAAGCAGGTGTCGGCCGCCGCCAGCGTGTGCCGCGGCCCGGGGTTCAGCAGGATGCTCTTGTCCTCGCGCTTCAGCCCGATGAGACACACGCCGTACCTGCGCGCGGCGCGTCTTGGCGGGGTCCGGCGGCGGCTGCCGGCGACCCGCGGCCCCGCCCCCGCCCGCGCCCCCGCCCCCTCCCGCGGCCCCGGGCCCTGCCCCCTCGGCGGCTCGCCCCCGCCCGAGGCCCCGCCCCCCGAGGCCCCTCCTCTCCCCTCCCGCGGCCCCGGGCCCCGCCCCTTGGCGCCCCGCCCCCGCCCTCTCCCCACCCCCGAGGCCCCTCCCCCCCTCCCGCGGCCCCGAGGCCCCTCCCCCCCTCCCGCGGCCCCGGGCCCCGCCCCTCGGCGCCCCGCCCCCGCCCGCGGCCCCGCCCGGTCCCCGCCCGCGGGCGCGTACTTCTTGTGCGCGTGGAAGGCGGCGTAGGTGAAGCTCTTGCCCTCGTACTCGCGGAAGAACTTGCTGTCCCCCATGCGCACGTGGTACACCTCGTTGCCCGAGCAGCGCCCGTACATGCGCTGCCACTGCTCCGGGGACTCCTGGCCCTCCCTGCGGGGCGGCCGCCCGTCAGCGGCCCCGGCGGGCGGCCCACGGCCCCCTCCCCCGCCGCCCCGCCTCGCGCTGAGGGCGGAGCCCAGCAGGCCCCGCCCGGACGGCCCCGCCCCCGCCCCCGCCCGGGCCGCGCACTCACTGGCCGCGGGACGTGTGCACCAGCAGCGTGATGAGCGTGGACGTGGCGGGACAGATGCAGTTGAGGGCCAGCATGGCGTACTTGCACTCCTCCTCGCACACCACGTGGTCTGCGGCGGGACGGGGCAGGTGGCCGCCCGGGCCTCGCGCCCCCACCCCCAGCCTGACTCCCAGCTTGAGGACCGTGCAGGGCGGGGTCTGCCCCCCCCCACCGGCAGCCCAGCGGGAGCGCGACCACGGAGGTACCTCTCGGAGGCCCCACGGACACTGGGGCCCGCGTGCCCGACGGTCCCCTCCCACGGGGACGCCTGCGTGGGCTTCACCGCGCCCCACAGCCCCCATAGGCTCTGTGAGCTCGCGGGGGCTCCAGCCCTCCAACGCCCCACGGGGGCGCACACCCGGCCCCACGCACCTGCGAACTTGACGTGGAACTTGTTCTCCGGCTTGAGAATCTGGACGTAGAGGGGGCAGTTGGGCGCAAAGTCCTTCACGGCCCAGGCTCGCAGGATGGTCTGGTGGTCCTGGGGGAGGGGAGGCCGGGTCAGTGCTGAGGGGCGGCAGCAGCCCAGGGGAGGGTCTCTGCCCTCAGGTGTCCCCCTGCTCGCCCCCCGGGGCCAGCGGCACTCACTGCCGCTGTGCGATCCACTTCGTTGCGGCTGCTGAGGATAAAGCAGGCCTCCCCGTTGTCCATCCTGCAAAGCACCAGGTCTGAGCACTGCCTGGACCGTCCACGCTCCTGTCTCAGACGTCAGGGGCTCAGAGGCCGGAAGGGCTGGGCCCCGTCGGACCCCACCTCGCTCTGGGCTGATGGGCTAGTGTCAGGACTCAGACCAGATCGCGGGGGGTGGGGGGGGGGCATCCTCTAAGACCCTATTAAGCCAGGGCTGGGCTGGGGCGCAGAATGGGGGAGAGCGTGTGGTGGTGAAGAGGCTGGACCCTTGTCCACTTGCTGGCCTGTCCCACCCAAGCGACTTGGATGGCCGGTTCTGCTCTCCTCTCCCACCTCTGAGAGCCCCTGGCTGCAGCAAGGGCACCGAGGACGTGCTCACGCCCCAGGGCAGGGAGGCCGCTCCCTCCCCAACATGCTGCCCTGCCGCCTACCCACGCTGGCTCATGCTTGCCCCTGCCAGGCCTCTGCCTCTCCCTGCCCCTTGGCCTGGAGCTGGGTGCTGGGTCACAGGAGAGGCTGGGCCCCCTGGCCACGGCCACCTCCATGCTGGAGTCCTTTCTAAAACGTTATAGGAAGGAAGGGGGACCCAGGGCTCAGGAGGTGGGCAGGGGGGCGCCCTGGCTATCGGGCCTACTGCTTCCCCTTGGCCAGTATGCCCCACACTCCATCACAGGATGAGTAGAGGTCCCTGGAATGAAGATATGGCGAGGGGGGTCTCCTGGGCTGTCCTGCAGCGTGCAGAGGCACATTCTGGGAAGTTCCATCCGACAGCTTGGTCTTCTTACCTCAAGTCACTCTGGCAGCTTGTCTTTTTTTTTTTTTAAGATTTTATTTGTCAGAGCACAAGAACGCAGCAGGGGCAGTGGGAGAGAGAAGCAGGCTCCTCGCGGAGCAGGGAGCCCGATGTGGGGCTCGATCCCAGGACCCCGGGATCACCACCCGAGCCGAAGGCAGACGCTTAACGTACTGAGCCGCCCAGGCATCCCGCAGCTTGTCTTTAAAAGAAACCTTGCCCACGGCCCCCGCCTTCCCACCCTGACCCCACCTGGAGCCATTCCCGGAACCTGACTGCATCTCCCATCCCGGAGCAGGGGAGAGCGGGAGCCCCGGCAGGCTGACCCTTGGGCACGGGAGGGCAGGTAGGCTGGGCATGCCCTGGTGCTCCGAGGTGGGGTGCATGTGGGGCCTGGCTGGCCTGGGAGGGCTGTGGGCCCGGAGCCCGAGTGGGAGCCCCTGGCTGCCCCGATGATCCTCCCCACTCGGCCCCTCCCTCACCCGGGCCGGCACTCACTTGGCTCGTATGAGGTCCTGGTCTTTGAGCGCAGAGCCCTGGAGGTAGATGACCCGCTGGGACCACAGGGGGATTTGCAGGACCCTGCGGACCTGGATGTCCATCTCGGTGGGGCACAGGATAACCACGTAATAGTCCTGCGGGGGGCGGGGTCAGTCCCACCGCGGCTCAGGCGCAGCGCGGTGCAGACAGCGGGGATCGGCCGCGGCGCTCACCTGCAGCCGGGGGTGCGCGTAGAACTCGTTGAGGAAGTCCATGAGCAGGTCCACCTTGAGGGAGCTGACGCACAGCACCACGTGCTTCTCCGTCTGCGCCCGGTGGCGGCTGTAGTTCCCGCCCGACTTCTGGCGCTCCATCCACAGGTAGACCAGCTCCTCAAACTGAGGGGGAGAGCCGCCGTGTCCCGGGGGCCCGGCTCAGGGGCGTGCAGGGAAGGGGCACTCCCTCACGGGCGCTGCACACGCACAGCCCCCTTCCCCGACAGCACAGGCCGCGGGGGGACGGACACCCTGCTTTCTGGCCCCCGGAGGCTGGCAACGGTGACGCGATGCCCAAGTCCACGCTCCCAACATGGGGGCCATGATGAGAACTTGGGGTCGCCATGGGCCCCAAAGATCCCTTTGGGGAAGCCTGGGGGTGGCAGGAAACTCTCAGGCAACAGGACTGAAATCCCGACTCCTGGCGCAGAAGAGACTCTTCTGTCCCATGGGGACTTGCCCCCCCCTCCCGCCCACGCCTCAGGGACGCCAGCCTGGCACCCGCCCCCTGTGAGTCCTTCTGAAGTAGGAAGGAGAGGGAGGGGTACAAGTGACTCGGGAGGGGAGCAGGGCTCCGTGGACCCGCGGGGGTGTGGGCGGCCTCCTTCTCTGGCAGTTCCCGCGCTATCTCCCGGGCCTGAGATTCAACACCCCTGCCTTCGGGGGCTGCCCTCCGGTGTGTGCGCCCCTGCTGGGCCGCCCGCTTCTATCCCGCCGAGATGGGATCGTTTCACTGAGTTTAGGGCGCACCTGCTAGGTTCTGGGGACAAGACCCCGTGGCCTTGAAGCATAGGACTGGCTCTGCGGCTGGAGGGGTCACCCATGTGGGGTGGGGGCCGCGTGCATGGACTCCGGGCCTCAGCTGCCCCCTCTGTAAGATGGCACGATGGTGTCTGCCTCCCGGGGCCAAGAGGCAGCTAAGTGACCTGACTGTGTTAGGTTCCACCGTGTCCCCTAAGATTCACGCCCACTGGGAACCTCCCCATTGGGACCTTCCGTGGAAACAGGGTCTTTGCAGGCGAGATTAGTTAGGGTGAGGTCAGACAGGACTGGAGTGGGCCTCCTCCAATGTCTGGTGCCCCAAAAGGAGGGCAGTGGGCGCGGAGACCGAGGAGGAGGAGGCATGTGAGGCGGGGAGCGGGGAGGGGACGGATGGAGCCATGAGCTGGGGGAGCCCAGGGGTCCGGCGGCTCCAGAAGCGGGCAAGCTGTGAAAGGGAGCCTCCCTCGGGGTGTCCAGCCGGAGTCACCCTGCTGTCGCCCTGGACTAGATGCGAGCTCAGACAGGGTCAGGACGTCTCTACCGTGTGAAGTCTGCGTGTGACACGCGGTCCGTGGTGGCCGCTGCCTTTGCTCTTGTCCGCGGGAGCTAACCAGGCAGCGGACTTGAGCAGAGGGACACGGGGAGAAAACGGGGACCGCCCCCTTCCACCTTCCACGAGGGGGCGGGCAGCTGCTCTGGCCGGAGCTCAGCCGCATCCTTGCTCCTGAGGCCCCGGCCCGTCTCCTCCAACAGGCCACGGTCCCCCACTGAGAGCGCGGCCCCTGGCTCCTCGACCCGACCCGCTGGCGGTGGCCACACCAGCCCCAGACGGCGCGGCTCCCGCAGGGCCGGAGCCGAAGGGCTCGCCCCCTCCCGTCCCACACGGGTCTCCGGCTCTCCTCCGTCCCGAGCCGGGCGTGGGGGTGGGGGGGCGCGGGCGGGACGCACCTGCAGCGGCAGCACCACCAGCGCCACACAGATCATGATGACCACGAGCAGCTGCGACGGCCAGATCTTGGGCGTCACGTCGCCGTAGCCCACGGTGGAGAAGGTCACGATGCAGAAGTAGAAGGCGGTGAGCAGGGACAGGTTCTCGCCCGCTCGCTCCAGGTGCTGGATGCCGCACGTCCTGGGGACCGGGCGGTCAGAGGGCCGTGAGCGGCGCCGGGGCCACCTCACAGCTCCCCTGGTGCCCCGTCACTGGCCGGGGGACCCCCCCACCCCACATGTAGTCCTGAGTCTGGCTCAGTCCCTGTGGGCTCTGGGTGTCCCCCCCCCAAACGGTCGGCCAGAGCCCGCACAACCCCGCCCGTCGGATTTCCCCCAGACATTCCCTTTCCGGCCCACGGCTTTCGAGGCCCCTGGAAAATGCACCCCGAAGTTCGTGCACTGGCTGAATGTGGGCCTGGGGGCCCGTGGGACTGGGCGTGCCCCCGCTGTGAGCCCCCACACGCCACCCCACCTGCCAGCCTCCTCACCCAGGAGGTCAGACGGGGTGTGGGGATTGTCCAGCCCCTCCCGGGCCCAGCTGGACAGCCCTGCTTCCCGCGCATGTGACCCCCAGGCCCAGTCCCCAGACGGAAGGTGCTGCTGGCAGGGCCTGGGGGAACCACAGCACCCACCATGGGGTGCTCAACACAGAGAGGGGCTCAGAGACCCTCCCCCAGGGGACAGGCACAGGGAGAGATCAGGTTGAGCCCCCAGCTCTGCTGGGCTCTGTGTGTGTTGGGAGGGCGGGGGGGGTGTGTGGCCAGGAAGCCTGTGGCCCTCCTTCTCTCTTTCCCAGGCCTTGGTGCCTGTCCTGCCTCTTTGCCCGAGGGACGGGAGGTGGTGACCAGCTTCACCAGCACCGGGCAGGGCACATCCCCGGCCTCCTCCTAGAGGAGCTGGACTCGGGCCCCCGCCGGCTGCGAGTGTGGGCTCCGAGCCGCCCCTCGGCCCAGGGCCGGACTGCCGACCGCCCCCTCGGGGCCTCCCTGACCTCCGGGACGCGCAGGCGAGGGTGGCCGGCCCCCCGCAGGGCGCACTCACCCCGTGAACACCAGACACAGCATGGTGCAGAAGAGGACGAGCACTTGGTTGGACACGGCCGACTGCGCGCGCAGGGTGGCGCGGTGGATGTCGTTCTGCGGGACGCCGCCGGTCAGGGCCACCGCCTGGGACCGCCCCGCAGCTGGGGCCCTTCCCGCCGCGCGTCCCAGGGCTTGGGAGCGAGCGAGCGGGTGCGTCGGCAGCCTGGGCCCCCCTGCGGGACACCTGCCCTCGGCCCCTCTCACGTCCCCCATGGTGGGGGGCTGCCGGGGGCACAGACCGGAAGGACCTGGCTTCAGTGCGGATGGGGGTGTGCCTTGGGGGAGCCCGTGTCCCGCTGCCAGCTGACAGCTCGGTAAAGGGGTTTTGGCCAGACACTCGACAGAGGGTCTGTCCCTGGGTCTGGGTCACATGGGCCGGTCCATGTGGCCCGTGGGCTCCCGCCCCTCCTCCCGCAGCTGCAGGCAAAGCTCTGGCTGGACTCGGCTGCTGCACGAGGCCACCGCGGGTCCCGGTGGGGACAGAGACCGGAGGGTCGAGACGGGCCTTAAGCCATGACAGAGGCCGTGTGCTGCCGCGCCTCAGCACGGCTTCCTGGGCATGGAGGGACGGTGGCCAGCTCCCTGCCAGGCGGGGGGCATCCTGGGGAGCTCAGACCCGGGGAGGCCGGCCGCTGCGTGGCTCGGGGCTTACGATCATGTTTTCCAGGGCGTGCTTGGCCAGCCAGCAGTTCAGAAACACGGGGATGAACAGGTTTCTCAGGGGCGCCCAGAATATCTGTGGAGGAGACAGGTCAGGGGCTGGCCCTGGGGGCCCCCCCCGCTCGGCCGGGGCTCACCCACCGTCACGATGAAGGGCAGCGTGTTGATCATCTCCAGGACAAAGGAGACGCGGAAGATCTGCTCCCAGATGTTCCCCTGGGCGCCGGGGTGGCGGAAGAGAGACGCAAACCAGCCAGGAGGTCAGGGAACGGGGTAGGGGGCAAGCCGGCCAGGACTGGGGTGGGGGGTCAGAGGGGAGGGCCAGGCGAGGGGGTACTCACTTTGTAGCTGAGGTAAATGAGGAGCATTGTCTCCAGGAAGCTGATTATGGCCACGATGACCTAGGAGGGGCGGAGCCTGAGTGGGGCTGGGGGGGGCAGGGCCCACCCGGAGCCATGCCCCCCACTCACCTGAATCGCCCACAGAGTCATCTTTCTTTCCACCCAAAGGATGGGCGCCCTGGGGAGGGAGGGAGGTGAGCCTTGGGCTGTTGCCCCCCAACCCCCCGGGCCTCTGGTGACCCGAGCTGCTCCTTGGGAGGATGGAGGGCACCAGCCTTGCCCCCGGAGGGGACAAGAACAGGAGGGGAAGGGGAGGCTCCCCAGGAGAGGAGGCCAGGCCCGAAGCCGGGGTCGTGGGGCAGGGCTGCAGGCTCAGGGGGGCCCTTCACCCTGGACAGGCTCACTGGGGCTCACCGAGCCCGGGGCTCCCTTCCTCCCCTGCTCCGGGGGGTGCAGTCCAGCGGGGAAGGGGACAAACTGAGTGAGTGGGAAGCCAGAAGCCCCTCTACCCAGGAGGTGGCCGAGCCCTGGGGGACGCATCCTGAACTCTGAAGCAGGCATCCTGGTCGCTCTGGGGCCACGGCTCTCCTTGGGTGACGGTGCCGCACACCGGGGAGCAGCCTCGACTCACTCGGGACCCTCCCTGCCGCTGCCCCCACCCCCACGCCATCTGCGGGCTGAGCTGGAGTGGGGGCTGCTGTCAAGTCACGTGGTGGTGCCTCTAAGTCTAACGCTGCCCCCGAGGCCTCAGGGGGCTCTCCAGGGGCACCCTGGTACCGCCCAGCGCACAGGCGAAGGCCCCGCGCCCGTCCTGAGGGGCTCGGCCAGGGGACTCACCAGTTGATCTCAGAGGAGGAGCTGTTGAAGGTGTAGTTCCGCTTCGGGCAGCCCCAGCTGTGGAGAGAGAGAGCTGGCCAGGCCGAGGCCCTGAAGACACGCTTCCCAAGGTTGCCGCGGGCGCGGGAGCACGCCGGGACCCCCCTCTGCACCCCACCCAGGGCGCGTGGACCCCCAGGCCGGGGTGGGAAAGCACAGCACGCCGGGACAGGGAAGGCAGAGCCCAGGGAAGAGCTGGGGCTTCGGCCTGGTCTGACCAGAAGGCGCTGGGGCGGGCCGGAGAGGGATCGTGGAGGCCCCCGGAGTCCCGAGCTGCCGCACACGAGGCAGGACGACGCGTGAGGGACGGGGGACAGGCAGCGAGCTCCCACCCTGAGGTGGTGACTCCAAGACGCACGTCTCTGGGTCACTCCCAGGAACAAAGCTCTCCACTCCCTGGGAAGGCGGTAGGGGCGGTAGGGGCGTGGCAGGCCTGATCATCTGCCCCGGGATATAACCAACGCAGGGGGGGGGGGGAGGGGGGGCACGGACTGAGGGGACCTCGCGCTCACAGAGCCCCATGGTGACAGGCAGCTCCCTCCTCCTTTTCTTCCAACTCACCCTTTCCCTGAGCCTTACTGGGGCTAATGTTGTGAACTCAGTGCTCGTAGACGTGGCTGGCTGTCCTCCCCTCCACCCAGACCGCCATCTGTCCATCCACCATCCGTCCGTCCACCCAGCCACCAGCCACCATCCCTCCATGTACTCTCCGTAATTCACTCGTCCATCTCTCCGTCCATCCAACCGCCACACACTCACTCATGACTCCTCCGTCCACCCCCCACCCCCCATCCCCCCATCCCTCCCCCGGTCCCTCCTCCTTCCCTTCGCCCTCCCCCCTGCCCAGCCACGTGCTGGGCACTGGACGATGACTATAATAGACGTGGGCCCTGCAGGGTTGTGGAACCAGACGCCTCAGGGTGCGCGGGGGGATGAGAGAAGGTGACATGAACTCAGGGAAGGGGTTTGAGAGTCAGAACCCTCAGTTTTCTCCTCAAACCCCCACGGCCGGATCTGTGCAGCCCCCAGGGTGAGGGCGGAGGGGTTCCAAGGGAGGCGAAACAGTGTGTGGCTTGGGGACACCAGGCCCGGGGCAGACAGGAGTGGAGTGCAGCTTGGCCTGTCCTTGGGCCCTAGCTTCCTCCCTGGCTCGGCCTGGGAGCCCGGTGGCCGCGCCCTACCCTCAGGGAAGAGGCAAGAAGACTGGCTCTGCGGAGGGAGCCCGGCGGGCTGACCCGGCTCTGCGGCCCTCGCCTGGGGCTGCGGACACTCACTCAGCGCGAGCTCCGGAGAAGCAGAGACCGAGCCAAAGAGAAAACCGCAAGCAAGAGCCCAGTTCCCGACGCCATCTCGGGAGAAGCGGGAAGGCCGCGCCTGCCTGAAGCAAGGGGAGCTCCGGGAATCGGGGCCCGACGCGGAGAGACGGGCCGGACTAGAGACGAAGCTCAGAAAGTCAACTTAGAGGAGACACGGGGGACACGGGATTGTCCAGAGCCACACGCCCGGGCATCGGAAGCCCAGGGATGGCAGAGGAGGGGAAAGGTGTCCTCTTCCGGGGCCCTGTCCCCCGGTCCGGTGTGGGAGAGAAGGGGCCACCCGAGGTGTCCCTGAGACTGCCAGGCACAGAGAGATGATTCCGCCAGCCGGCCGGCGAGAAAAGCAGGCGTCCCCCAAGGGCGACCAGCAGAACCCGAAGCAGCAAGGCCACGCGGGGCATCCGTGAGCCTGCGTGACAGCCCAGACCTGGGGGGGCGGCGGGTGCCCCCTGCCAGGGATGGGGGCCCAGGAGGAGCCGTGGCACCGCATGCAGCCCAGGCTGGCTTGTGTCCTGCCCCCTCCCTGGCCGAAGCCGGCACCGAGCCGCTGGCCGAGCCCCTCCTGTGCTCCACTGGAGGCATGGCCGGCCGCCGACCACGGCCGGGGCGCCCTTGTCCCCAGGCTCAGCAGGACCCTGAGTGAGGACACAGGGAAGGCAGGAGTCCCCGAGGGGCCGGGCTGGGCCGGACGCCGGCACACACCCCATGCAGACCCCCGCAGTCTTGGCCCTGGCCAGCGGCCGCCCCGCGTCACCCACCATCCGATCCCCAGGGCTGGGTCGTCAAGGAGCACGCGGACAATGTACAGCAAGCAGGTGAGCAGCTTCAGCGAGAAGTTGAACAGCCGGATCCTCAGGCCTGCGGGGGAGCGGCCATCAGGGCTCCTGTACCACCGGAGTCCCGCGGTGACGGTCCCCCGTCACTGCCGGCATCTCCCCCCCGCCCCCGGGCCCCTGGGACCCCCTGGGCTGGGCTGCCCCGGGGACTGAGGGACCGCTCTGTATGGTCGGGGGCTGCTACTGTCCTGCCCTACAGACAGGGGTGCAGACAGCTCCCTGGGCCACCCACTCCTCAGTATGGGAGGAAGGGATTCTCGGGGGCACCGGGACGGGTGAGGACCCGGTGGTACCGCCACACCCCACCCTGTGTGCCCGTAAGAGTCTGAGGTGGCCAGGCTCCTGCTGGGGAAGTGGAGGGAACCTACAGGGGAAGGGGGGGTTGCACGGAGGGGAGCAGGGAAGCTTACAGGGGGCGGGTAGGAGGGTCCTGATTCCAGCCCAGTGTCCAGCAGGGGAGCAGAGTCCCCACAGTTTCCAGGGCCTGAAGCTGAGACCAGGGGCCTTTCCCCCCTGCCCTGGGTCCACCACTCACTGACAAAGCCCCTCCTCCGCCCCAGCCCCTGCCCTGCACAGGCCCCCTGGCTCAGTGACGTCCCCCTCCGGCCCCCACAACCCTGCTGCCCCCGCAGGCCCCGGCCCCCGCCCCTGCTCACTGGATCTCTGGTTTTTGATGAAGAACAGCTTGAGGCGCTCCTTGAAGGTGTTCTCATTGACGTAGAACTCCACCTGGACCCTGGGGGCGGGGAGAGGGCCATGGGGGGCTCTGGCCAGCGGGGGCTCCCCCGGGGCCGGACCCGCTACCCCTGCACTTCAGGAGCTGGGCGGACAGACGGACAGAGGGCGTCGCAGGACAAGCAGCCCCCCCCGCCCCCCCAGTGATCCAGGCATCCGTGTGCTCCTGGCAGACCTGCCCGCCTCACCCTTGCAAAGCCAGTGGGCACAGCGGGGGCCGGTCAGCAGCCACCTGCTTCCCACCAGGGCCCTCCAGGCCCTGAGGGTGACCCCCACAGGCCCCCAGCCTTGACTGTCACAGGCAGCCATTCACCCAGATTAAATGCACCCTGTGAGGCCTTCAGCACGGCTCAAAACATGCCAGCTCATCTACGTAGAATGTTCTGGAAGCTCATAGTTGCTCATAGTTCATAGAAGCTCATAGTTGTCTGATGGCCCCTGGTGGCTGCGGCCTGAGACTCGCTGCAGCCTGCAGGACGGTCACGCGGAGGGCTGGGAGGCGCGACCTCCCCTGCAGCCAGGCCAGCACCGGCCCCTCCGGCCCCGGCTGCCCTCGCGCCCTCGGGCTCGCCGACGCCCACAGGCTCCCAGTCCTGCTCAGGCCCCCAGCGTCCTGGGACGGACCGAAGCAGGGCCAGCACGTCAGTGAGGGAGTCGCTTCGGGGAAGGGTCATTTGGTCCCCGGTGGTGACACAGGGCCTGGGGCAAAGGGCCACTGGCCGCCACAGCTCTGGCCTCACACAGGGGCCCCCTGTGGCCGCTCTGCCCCACGCGCTGGTCTGGTGGGGGTTCAGGGTCCCCCGGCATAGAAACTCCAGTGACGACAGCAAGCAGGACAGGCGGGGCGTGGTCCTGGGACCAGGGATCCTGTGGCGGGCAGCCTGTCCTCCTGCCGGCCTCCCGGCCACCACCCACCAGGGCAGGGGCTCCGTCACGTGGGCTGTGAACCGCGGCCCCGGGCACCCCCCGGCAGAAGTTAGCCCGGCTCTCACCCTGACAGGGGCGGGGCTGTTGGGCCGGGGCGGCTGCAGCCGTCCTCCTTCCCCACATGCTGCTGTGGGCAGAGTACACGCAACACAGACTCAGACGGAGGCCGTCCGCGCTGGCCCTGGTCGTGGGCCCTCGGGAGGGGCCTCGGACTGGGCGTCTGCCCCCCCCCCCGCCCTGCTCCGGGCTGGGGGCCTCGGCCCCGGCCACGGTGGCCTCTGTCGGTCACAGGGCTCGAGAAGGGCCCCAGAAAGACAGGGGTGGTGTGGGCCCCTCTCCCCTCTCGTGTCCGGTGCAGGGGGTCACCCGGCCACAACCTGGACTCCTGGAGCCGAGCAGCAGGAAGGAGCTTCCATAGACCAGTGCGCTCCGACCCCAGAGCCAGGGGCCAGCGTACTTCCTGGTTCCCCAGCACACGCCCCGGACCCCAGCACACGCCCCAGACCCAGCACACGCCCCGGATCCAGCCCAGGCTCCTTTCCTCTCTCCCTTTGGAGCGCTGCCCCCTGCTCTCTGGGCTTCCTTCAGAGCCCCCGAATCCCGTCTGCCTCTGGAGGTGTCACCTGGAGCTGGGTTGGGGGCCCCCGAGAGTCTCTCTGGGGAGTTGGTCAGACAAGCCCGCTGGGGCCTGCGCCCGGTCTGGTCAGGTCAGGAGGACAGATGGGCAGATGGGACTCAGTGAGCCCGAGGGTCTCCCCAGGGCCCCAGAGCACCCAGCTCAGGAACACACCCTCCCCGTCACTCTGGCCCTGTCCCAGCGAAGCCTCGACATGGGTCTCCCCACACCACCTGGGCCGTCCACTCTGGCTTGTCCCTGGCCAGCAAGGCCCCGCCTGCCCTGGGGCACTGGTAGCCGTGGGGCACCTTCCTCCGCAGCTTCCGAGGACACTGACCACGCTGTCCTCCACCGCCACCAGCTCCGGTCCCCTCCCCACCCTCCTCCGAGCCCCTGCTGCCCTCCAGCATCACCCCTTGGGGTGCTGCTCCCTAAACCAGCAGGACCAGCCCCTCCCCAGGCCAGAAGTGGCTTCCTCCTCCACGTCAGACCTCAGACCCACCTCCTCCCGGGGCCACCCTCTATGCGGCCGAGTGCCCTTCCAGCGCTTCTGCCCCCCTGCCTGTGCCTTCTGGGAGGCTGGACACCAGCAGGTGAGACAAAGGGCAGGAGGGGGCGCCTGGGTGGCTCAGTGGGTTAAGCCTCTGCCTTCAGCTCAGGTCATGGTCTCAGGGTCCTGGGATCGAGCCCCGCATCGGGCTCTCTGCTCAGCGGGGAGCCTGCTTCCCTCTCTCTCTGCCTGCCTCTCTGCCTACTTGTGATCTCTCTCTGTCAAATAAATAAAACCTTTAAAAAAAAAACAAAAAACAAAGGGCAGGAGGCTTGAGTCCCTAGATCCTTCCCGCTCTCTCTGTCGGGAAAACCCAGGGGGCCCCCAGCTCCTTCCCTGGCACCCCGACCCCCTGCCCCTGCTTCCCGCCAGCCTCTTACTGCCTGGGAGCTTTTCCCGATCGTCCCCCACCTCCCGGGCCTGCGGGGTCAGGACCGCTGACCTGGGCTTGTGGGGCGCCCCGGACACTGTCGCTTCCCTCCCCCGCTCCTCAGAAGTGGAACCCTAGTCACACCTTGGCCGGCCCTTGTCCCGTTGTGGGGCAGCCGCAGACACCCACTGGGACAGCCCCCAAGGCGGTCGGTGGCCAGCAGCCAGCGGCCTGTGGATGGACGCGAAAAGTCTGGCGGACGTGGCCACGCGGACCGAGCCTGCAGGGCCGGGGAGCACAGGAAGCCGCCTGAGCTTTTAATTTTTCATGAGCTGCGGCTGCCCGCTTCTAGCCCCGCCACGGGTGCAAGCGCTGAGCTGTCCGCACCCCGAGGTGCCGGTGGTGATGAGCATGACAAGACCCAAGGGGCGCGGTGGACTCAGGAGGAGACGCCTTCCCAGCCGCCTGGTCCCGACCCGAGCCCCCCCGTGCCCCCGCAGGCTGGTCCGGCTGAAGGACGCGCTCTGGGCTCTGTGAGCTCAAGGGAAGAAGCGAGGGGCCCCGGGACACAGATGGTCTGGCCCTCCTGAGGCCTCTTGGCTGCCTGGCTGCTCTGCGGCCCCTGCGCCTGCCTGAGCCCCGGCCTCCTCACCTGGGAAAGGAACAGTGACGGGACCGTCTGCCACATCGCCTCGAGGGAGCCAGGCCGGGGCTGTTACCTGCCCTCTCTGGGTCTCAGGCTCCTTCCTGGGAAATCTGGCAAAACGTCCATTCCCGGATGGAGGGTTAAGTGATTGATGGCCCCTGTGCGCGGCCTGGGGCTTGGCACACCCCGCCCCCCCACCCGGACTGATCGGGGTGCCCCCAGTGGCCGGCTCTGGCTCACACTGCCCCAGAGAGATGGGCCTGGGCCAGAAGTCCGCATGCGTGGCTGCACATGGGGTGTGGCCGATGCCCTCGTGGGCAGGACTGTGACCCTGGCTGGGGCTACCCCCTCCCCGATGGCTGGTCCTGCTGTGGCTCAAGGCCCTGGGACAGGGCTGGTGACCGAGCTCCCAGGAAGCCACCCACGGGCGAGCCGGGAGATGGGCCCTGGGAACCCACCCACAGTGTGGTGGTCTCGGGGCCGGGCGTCGGCCCCCGTGGCCAGCAAACTCTGCTGCGCACCACAGGCTGGGGTGAGCAAAGAAGTCGACCTTTCTACGCACCCGTTCTAGGCAGGAGGCCTGGAGGGGAGGGCTGGGCGCGCCCGAGGCCCCTGCTTCCTGCTGCCAGGGGCCCAGGAAGAAGGTTGGAGGTGGGGTGTCCCTCAGGGTTGCCGCGGTGGGCCTGGTCCGGGGCCCAGAGGCTGCGGGGAGCCTGAGGCTCAAACAGCTGGGGTCGGGCCACCAGCCCTGGGGACCAGACGGGCTCAACCTGGGCCCCATCCCTGGGACAGTCCTCAGTCTTCAGAGGCGAGCGGCCACACTCGTCCCTCCATGGAGGGGGTGTGGGCACGAAGGCTGCTTTGTCCCAGCCACTCCCAGCCCCCAGCCTGCAGACTCGCCTGTGGGGGGCTGGTGGCCACATCCTTCCCGCACCCCAACCCTCACCGGGGCTGAAAGCTCTCCTCCAGCGCCTGCCCACGGCCAGGGACCGACGGCCGGAGGGACGTCCCCTGGGTGGGGAAGCTGGAGGAGCAGAGCAGCCAGGGGAAGGGGGCGTGGATAGTGGCTTCTCAGAAAGCAGAGGAGACAGCCTGGGCCTTCCGGGGAGGGTGGTCCTGTCTGGAGCCTGCTGCGTGCGTGTCGGGGAGGCCCGTGTGGGTGCCCTCGGCTGGGCAGGGGCCTGGGAGAACCTCTGTGGGCCTCCGTGGACCCCGGGTGTCTGCTCTACCGGTGACGACTCTGGGGGGCTGTACATGGTCCACATTCCCCAGCAGCCTGGGGTGCCCCACAGAGCCCTGTGGGCAGTGGACCCCCCTGTTACCCACTGCGCCACAGGGGCCTGGGCCGGCCCGGCCTCTTGGCTCCCACACTCCAGACGGGAGAATCCCAGCCCCAAGCCTCAGGCCGCAGGGAGAGCGTAGGCAGCGGGACGCACCAAGGGAGGGTGACCACCAAGGGAGGGCGACCGTGTGAATGGATGAAGTCAGGCTCCACTTGGTGGCCACACTGAACACCGAGGGCCTGGGCAGGATGTGGCCACTCTGAGGACGACGCAGGTCTCCCCGGCCTCAAAGCCACCCTCCACCTGACCTACATCTGAGCTGAGCCCAGGAATAGCCTGGACCAGCGCACATCGCCCAGCCTGGGTGAGGCAGGAGGGTCCCAGCAGTCGTCTATGTGCCTGTCCCTGTCCAGGCAGAGGCTGGGGGTCCCCGCCTCCGGACAGCCCTGTTTCTCACTGCAGGGCTCCGCCCGGGGGACTCGGCCCACGCTCCAGCCCTCAGGCCCACGTCTCCTGTTGGTGTGAGGAGGGGGTGGCCGGAGCTGCCTCGTGCCTGCTCCTGCCTGGAGTCCCCCCGCCTCCCCGGGGCCGCCGTGGGTGCCAGGACACCTGCCCGTCCCCGCGGGCGTCCCTGCAAGCACTTACTGAGACAGAGAGGACTCCAGGCTGAAGTCTTCCACGTGAAGCCTGGGGACAGACACAGGCGCTCACGTCAACACGGAAGACGGACAGACGGAGGACCTGGACTCCTGGACCAGGCGGGTCATGGACACTCAAGGAGGCGCTGGGCAGGGTCCGAGGGAAGCGGGGCGAACCCATGGGCATGCACCCCTCCCCCACCCACGGAGCCCACAGGCAGCAGAGGGGCCCCCGGGGGGCAGCCTGCAGCGGGGCAGTGACCGCGCCCGGAGACCTCGGTGCCCTGGAAAGCAGCACAGGCAGCAGCCGGCCCCTGCGTCCCCTGCCCAGGCCGTACCCCACCCAAGGCCAAGGCCAAGGCGGCCCGCCTTCAGCCCAGGGATTAGGAAAGGATCAGCCCGCTCGGCGAGCGCTCACTGTCCCTGCTCCTGCCATGCCTGCCCCAGGCACCACGACCCTGGCTCCAGGGAAAGGCACCGTTAGCCTCACTTTCCACCTGGGGAGCCGGCTTGGCCAGGACCAGTTCCCACACAAGACGCGACAGTCAGGGCTCCCTTGTCTCAAGTCCACCCACCTCCCCTCTGCTCCCCTGCTCTCTGTGGGCCACAGAGCCCATGAGCCCTGCACCCTGACCTCCCAGGGAGAGGACAGGCCGAGGCTGGGTGCTGACGCTTCTTAGGGGGTGCCCAGGTGCTCCCCCTGCACTGACCAACCACCACATGGCGGCTGCCCTTTGGGCCGCCTGCCCTCGGGTTCTGCCAGCCTGGCCACACGCAGCTGACCCCAAGACAGCTGGCCTGGGCTGGAGGGGAGGCCGGTGGGAGCTATGGGGCTCTGGGGACTGGCCCCCGGGGGGCTGGCGGGGGTCTGTGTGTGTGCCGGAAGTCTACTCTTCTCTGATGACGGGCTCTTAATCCTCAAAGCAGCCACATTCCAGAAGAGGAAGCACGGGTTCAGAGAGGACCACTTCTTTCCCAAGGCCACAGGCAGGAGGAAGGAGCTGGCCTGTAGGGCAGAGGCCGTCCCTCGCCATGGGCTGGGCCGCAGGCACTCGCCCACCCGTTCCCTGTGGGTGGGCAGCCTCCCCTCCCAGTGCCCAGCCCGCAGCTCCCGGTGCTGCAGTGGGCAAGGTGAGGCCTCAGGACGCTCTGGGAACAAGGTCTGGACGGGGTGTGCGGAGGGGCTGGGCCCCCATGGAGCAGTGGGAGCCAGGGCTGCACCGGGCCTCAGCTTGGAGTCACCGGGAGTTTCCGGCAGAGTCTACACGTTTGTCCGGCTCAGGTTCCCTTTCACAGGCCCCGGCACTGCCCCAAGCCCCGAGCTGGGGTGACAGCTGTCCCAGGAGTCTGGCAGGGCCACGGCCATGGTGGTGGAGCCAGGAATTCACGGAGAGTGGGTGCGGGTCCCTGGGGAGTGGTGTGGAAGGTCGAGGTTCCTGGAGGAGGGGGGGGCGCACAGGAAGGGGAGGGGGCGAGTGCACCTGGGGGGAGGGGGCTCTGCCTGCTGCTGTTGGACAGAGACAGGCAGGCTTGGGGTCAGGGCAAACACGTGGGGCCCTGGGAAGAACAGCAGGAAAGCAGGACCACACTGGAACCCCGAGGACCCCCAGATGCGGTGGCGACGGCCGGGCTAGAGCACCCGGGCGGGCGTGCGGAGTGAACGGTGTTTCCTGCGGTCCTCGCTCCCCCTCCCTCCCCAGCCCCACGGATCACAGACGCTCCCAGGGTCCTGCATGTGGGGATGGGCCCTGCCCCTCCAGGCCCCTCCTCAGTGGTCAGAGACACAGCCGGACGGACAGAGTGCGTCCAGGGGCCGCTCAATGCCGCCCCCACGTGGGATGCTAACCCAGGCCGGGCGCCGGCTGCCACCTGTCCCGGCCCCGCCCCCGTCAAGCCCCGCCCACCAGGCCCACCTCCTGGCCCCGCCCCTACACCGCAGGCTCCGCCTCCCCCCGCGGGCCTGGGCGCGCAGCCCCTGGCGGGCAGCTGGACTTCCCTCTCTCCTCCCTGAACCCTGCCGGTCAGCCCGGCTCAGAGGGACCCCGCCCCTCCCCTGAACTACCCTCCCCTGAATTACCAGTGGCGGGGCACAGACAGCCGCGCGGCCAAGTGCACGACTCCTGCGCCCAGGCCCTCCTGCTCCCCCTCCTCCTTGGGGACCCCTCTTCCTCTCTTTCTGCCCTGGGGACACCCTGGCCTCCACCTGCCGCCTCACACCGGGCCTGATTTCCATTCTGGCCTCTGACCTTCTGCTCCTCCCCTCCCCTCAGGGCACCCACGCCCACAAGAGGGTCCCCGCTGGCCAGCCTGGCTCCTGCCCCTGGCGATCTCCTGGCTGTGCCTCCAGGTGCCCCAGACTCAGCCGTCCACGGGGCGCCCCTCACACCCCGCCCCACTCCCCACGACTCCCACAGCCCTGGACTCTCCCTCCTAGACCCGCAGCCCCTCCTTCTCACTGATGCTGCCCGCATGCCTTTCAGGCTGCCCAGCCCGGTGTCCCCTCCAAGGACACACCAGCGACCCCTCCTTTGGTGCAGAACCCAAATCCTGGTGGAGGGGGTTCCCAGTAATTGGGTCTATCATCTCCCGCCCTGTCTGTCCTTCCAGATCAGCATGCCTGACCTGCCATAGCACCTGGGAAGGACAAGGCCACCCAGTTCCGGGGTTGTTGGGGGCACAAGGGGGCCCCAGAGCAGCGCTGACCCCTGTGGAGGGCTCACTGGTCCCCTTGCTCAGAAGCTCTTGAATGACGGGCTGCATCACTCCAACCCCCAGATCCCAATTTCCAACCATTGTCCCCCTCCCACACCTGGCCTCACAAGGCATAGGGGAGGCAAGGGACAGAGGAAAAAGAGACCCATGAGCTTAGAGGCCAGGGAGCCTCAGCTGGGTGTGTGTGTGGGGAACCCATGCGGGCCCACAGCATCCCTGTGACTAGGGTGCACTGTGTTGGGACTGGGTGGGTGAGGGGCTTGGGCGTGGGACTGGGAGCAGGACTTCCCTGGGCCTCACTGCCTCCCCAGCACTGGTGAGGCATCCAGAAGGCTCTGGGCCACCCTGAGAAAGGCTCATGCTGCCGAGTGGCCCGGGGAGCTCTGGCCCTGGCTGGACCCGGCGGGCGGCCAGGCATGCAAATGAGACCAATTTCAGGAGCTGTGGCCCCTAGCTCCCTCTGACAAACGTCTCCGCACCCTGGACCCTCGGGGTGCCGGGTGCTCGGTCACATCTGAGTGCCTAAGGAGGCCTGCGAGTCCTCCTCCGCTCAGGAACCTGTTGTGGGTGCTCTCTGCCTCGTCCAGAATGAACCTCGTAGCATGTGTCTAACGTCTGGGGGCATCAGGCAGCCGGACTCCCGGCCCTCGGAAAGTGCCCTTTGCTCCACGCAAGGAGGCTGATATGGGCCCTACACTTCAGGGGCTGTGGGGACAGAATGAGTCCCCCACGTAAGCACGAGCACAGAACTGGGAGCAGGAGAGTGCGGGCATGGGAGAGGGCTTCCTGGAGGAGGCGGCCTTGCCATCTCAGCTCCCGTTCTGCACTGCAGGCTCGGACGCAGCCTGGGCAGGACCTGCCATCTCCACGTCCCTGCAGGAACAGGGACAGCAAGGGGAGCCAATCTCTTCCAAGGGCTGGGCTGGCAGTAACCAGAGCCTCCAGAATCACTGCCCCCCACGGTGTCCAAGAAGCGATGGAGGGGAGAGAGATCCGTCCTCAGGGCTTTGGCCAGCACTCGCTTCCTTCCCACCCAGGCTGCCCATTAGCTGCCCCCAAGCCTCTTAGACGCACTTCGCCTCATTCTTGACAGTCCGCTCCAGGGACTGGGAGTAGCCACTGGGCAGCTCCAAGGAGCCGGAAATGGGGTGTGAAGGCAGGGAGGGGCCGGGACAGCCTGCAGTCCGGTGGGAGGGGCAGGGGAGAGACTCCCGAGGCACCCCCGATTCTGCCATCTGCCAGGCCAACTCCCTGCCAACCTCCGCCCCGACCTTAATGAGGCCTGGCGCCCCCACCCCTGGGCTTCAGCCCTGGCTGCTGGCTCAGCCTGGAGGGCCCCTGCCGACCTCCTGGAGTCCCTCCCTGAAGACCAGCAGCCCGGGGAGCCCCCGCTCTCCTCACCCCGGCCCAGCCTGGTCCTCTCTGCCAGACACAGGATTCCGTGCCCACGATGTGTGCCTACACCAGGGCGGTCTGATTCATCTCTGTTCCTCCCGCAGCATCTAGAAGGGCTCCCTGCACACAGAAGGCTAAGTACTAGTGCAGTCCAAGCCTCAGTGTCCTCATCCGTGAGATGGGGATGCTGCGTGCCACCCGGCCGTGACATGGGGGAGCTGTGTGCCCCCCTGCCCTCAGAGGAGCCGGAGAAGGGACTGTGATGCCCCCTCCCCAGGAGAGCCCCCTCCCCAGGAAACAGGTCTCCTGCACCCTGGGGGCCACTAGCTCGGGGCACTCGTCCCCAGGGAACCCGAGACCTGACTATGTCCCAGCTCCAATCGGCTATGCAGACTTTGGCCAGGCCCCCAACCTCCCTGGGCCTCACGCTGCCCGCCTCTGGAGTGGGGATGAGGACGCTGGCCCTGCCTCCCGACAAGCGGCCGCTAGAACCAACAGGAGTGTGGGCTCAGTGGCCCAGGACAGGCAGGGTCCCCGAGCCACCTGGCGCTCTGTCCGGGTCCTCTCTTCCCTCTCCCCTCCAGTCTTACCTGCGGGCCCACCGTACCAGTTCCGAGAGCAGGAGGGAGTTGCGGGGGGAGGGGGGAACCACAGGCTCCGCGCGCCTGGGTGAGGGTTCCCAGCGGGGAACCCGGTCATCGCCCCCCTCCCCGGGGCTGCAGGCAACGCGGCAGGTGCAGCCCAGCGGAGCCCGTGCGAGATGCGAGCGGCAGAAGCAAAGCCCCTCCCGGCGGCTCGCGGGGGTCCCCAGGCGCGCGCCCCTACCTCTGGCCCACGTCGCTGCCCACGGAGCCCCCGCCGCGGGCCGGCAGCAGCGGGCTGAGGCCGTGCGGCTCCTCCGGCGCCGAGGCGCCGGCCGGGGCGCCCCCCGGGCCCGCCTTGCCCTCGGACGGCGAGCGCGGCAGCTTGGCCCGCGCCATCCTGCGGGAGCGCACGGGCGGGAGGCGGCGGGGGCGGCGCTCCCATCTCCGCGCCCCGCCCCGCGCTCCCCGCGCCGCCGCCGCAGTGGATCGGCCCGGCCGGGCGGGCGGGGGCGCAGAGAGGCGGGTGGGGGGCGGCCGGACCGCGGAGGAGTCCCGGCGGGAGGGGTCTCGGCGCCCAGGGGCCAGCGCCGCCGTGTAACGGAAGTAGTAGTAAGAATCACGACAGTCACGGCGGCGCTGGGGGAGGGGAGCAGTAGTGGCGCGGTGACAGCTGGTGGCTCTTGGCCACTCACCTCCGCAGGCGAGAGCGGCTGGAGCCCACGAGCTCGGTGCTCAGCCGTGTGCCCAAGTCCCAGGCGGCCTGTGGGGCCTGGGGACTCAGGTGGGGCTCTGGATGGCCCCCCCCAACCCATGCTGGCTCAGGTTGGGTGATCCCACCCCCGCCAGGTGGGACATGCCCGACCTGTCTGCCCATCCTCTCTCCATCCCACAGGGCCGCTGTCCGTGGGGGCACTCGCCAAGCAGGGCCCATATGCTAGGTTCTGCTTGGTGCCAGGCACAAGGGCCCTCCCTGCTTTGGACAAAGCAGCTGCTTCGTGGACGGCTCGGGTCACCCCGACGACTGGGTATAACCCGGGAGACAGCGCAAGCTTCAGTTTTGTTAAGTGGGGAGATGAGGCACGGAGGTCAGAGGTGGCTTCCCCAGGAGACGGAGGCAGGGAGAAACAGAGGAGCTGGCAGGTGAGGCGGCTTGGCCGGGGCAGCTGCCGGCAGGTGTGGGTGCTGGGGGCCGAGGCTCTGGCTGGAGCCCGCTGGGGGCAGGAGGTGCTGAGAAGCGCCGCTGAACTCAGCGGCCAGCGCTCCAGGCCTTCCTGACTTGCCTGAACCCTGACGCCCAGACCCGGGGCTCCAGCTTGCCTGGCTTCTGGAAGGGCTGTGGAAGGACGGTGGGCATCAGAACCCGCAGCCCCTGCCGGGCCCTCCCCAGATGTGGAGAGGCAGGAAGGTCCGGCACAGAGCCATTCGGGGTCTCGGCAGACCCCCAGCACCCCCCGGGCTGTACCCCCATCAGGAATCTGCCTTAAAGGAACAAGGTGTTGATGTGGGCAAAGCCCCACGCCTGCTCCTGCGGGGGAGGGGGCGAGGAGATGGCGGCCACTTGTCCCCCTTCCTGCGGGACGACACGCAGCGGCTGCCCCCGGTGAGTGCGGGGCTCTGGGCAATGACGTGGCTCCTTCAGTCAGTAAGGAGTGGGGTGGGTGGCGGGGGTGATCACGTGACCACCTGGGGGGAGGAAGCCGTGGGGCTCCTTGGGAGTCGTTTTCACCCACAGACAGGACATGGGCTCGTGGTCCCTGGGCCACGATGGCGTGGCGCCCACCTATATGCGCGCTGACCGCCAGCGCGCCCGTCCACCGCAGGGCAGCCCGCACATCGGGCCGGGGGCCGCGTCCGCCACGGCTGCCGTGCGTTCTCCCGTTCCTGGGTTTTGAGGACACTTGGTCCACACGTGGCGATGGCTTCCAAGGTTCGTGGTAAGGGGGACAAAGGACGGTTTTCCCAGCGTTATGCATGACGTGGCCTAACGGAAACCATCGGCTGATTGCAGGGACGGACCACCAGGCGACCGTCAGCCGCTCCGTCTGCAGTGGGTGGCGGGGGCCCTTCCAGCTGGCCCGCTGCAGCGCTTACGTAAGCTCTGATTTATTTGGAAGATGGTCATCCAGTTTACTGCACGGTCCCTGTTTCCTGTACGTGGAGGAGAGACCCCCGGGCGTGGGGCACTGAGTTCCCTGGCCACGGCACACCGCGAGCCGTGTCCCAAACTGCCCGCTCCCGCTGGGCTTGGACAAGCTCGAGCCCCGTGGCGGCGGCAGGGGGGCGGAAGCAAAGAGCCGTCTCCTTTTCCCAAGCACCACAAACACGGTTTTCCTCCTCTTGCTGGAGCAGCTCAGGAGCAGGGGTCGCTCTGCATCTTCTGTGCCCAGAGGGGCGGGGCCCGGCGGAGGGGGGAGCACAGGTGGCAGTCGCCAGGCTTCCGGAGGACTGGATGGCGGGGAACCCACCAGGGCTGCGGGAGTGGGTGGGCGGTGATGCCCGAGACAGGGAGGACAAGAGGAGAACACGGGGTGGCCTACCAGACCCACTCTGGGCATCCTTCGCGCGCCTGCCCGACACTGTCTCGTGGGGGACTGGGTGCCCACGCCTGGCACGCTGTGGGCGGCGGGGCTGGAGAGGGACCTGGGAGCAGGTGAGGCCTGCAGGTGGGACCTTACAGGTGTGCAGGCAGGGAAGAGGGCTGGCTCCAGAGCCTCGAGCCTAGGGAGAGGCAGAAGCTTCGCTAGAGGGGGCGCGGGATAACGGGAGTGGCAGGCAGAGCGTGGCTGGGGACCCCCAGGCGGGTGCCGGCCTCCACCCTCTGAAGCCAAACTGGGGTGTGGGGTCCTCGGCATCCTCACCCACAGCCCCACGTCGGGAGAGGGGACCTGGGGGTGTCCTGATGGCAGCACCATCGCAGGGCTGGGGCGGTGCCCGGGCTGCTCCCGGGGGCCAGGGAGTCCACGGAAAGATGCTCGACACCGCCAGTCACGAGGGCAGCGCGACTCAAACGAGAAGCCACCGCGCTCGCTGGGACGGCGGTGATCCACAGGCAGAAAGAAAAGGTGCTGGACAGACGCGGAGAACTGGGAACCGTGGGCGCGTCGCTGGGAACGTGAGAGGCCCCTGCGGCAGTGGGAGGGCCTGGAGCCTCCTCAGGATTCCCCTGTGAGCCGGCAGCTCCGCCCGGGCAGGAAGCCGGTCTCCGGGAGGCGGTGGCACACCGTCCGGGTCACTCACAAGAGCGGAACGTGGAAGCAGCCCAAGGGCCCAAAGACAGGAGGGCGAGACGTGGTCCGTCCGCAGCACGGAGCAGGACGCGGCCTCCGAGAGCAGGGAGTCCCGGCACCGGCTGCAGCGTGGCAGAGCCGGAGGGCTGGTGCGGGCAGAGGTCAGCCCGGCACCGCGGGACCAGCTCTGTGAGAGTGGAAACGCCGCGGGGAGCCGGACCCACAGACGAGGAGGGCGGGGCGCGGCTGTGGCCGAGGGAGGGGACAGTGTTTCACTGGGACGGTTTAGGCAGATGACACGTTCTGGGGAAGGCTGCCCCACAAGCATGTGCCCTGAACTGTGTCCCTAAACACACCTAGGATGGTAAGTTTTCTGTTATGCGTGCGGTCCGCCGTGACGAGACGCCGGGGGGGAGGCAGGGAGCTCGGCCGGAGGGGCTCCGCCGGGCCAGCAGGGACAGGTGAGCACCGGCACGGGCGAAGATTAAATCACGGCGGCGGGGTTTCCCGCCGCTGCCGGGACGACGCACCCCAAATGGAGTGGCTGAGAACAACACGAGTTTATCATCTCATCGTCCTGGGACCCCAGCTCCAAGCGGGGCAGGGCCGGTTCCCCCTGGAGGCTCTGGAGAGGGGTGTTCCTGCCGCTGCAGCTTCTCGGGGTCCTAGCCTCCTGCCGCTGACCTCTGCTTCGGTCTTCCACCTCCCTTCTCCGAGGAGCCTGTGACGCCACGGGGCCAGCAAAGATCCCCCGCATCGGAAGCCTCCATCTCACGACGTCCACGAAGGCCCTCTGGCCCGTGGTGGCGACATGCGCCAGGTGCCGGGAACTGGGGTGTGAGCGTTCTGGGGGCTCTGCTGCGCCTCTGCGGCCCCGCGGTGAACTCCCCGTGCCCACAAGGAGGGGCAGAGAAGCGGCCCTGTGGGGTCACAGCCCGGGGCTGCCAGGACACGCTGCCTTGCTCGGGAAACCGACGACGAGAGAGAAAGGACGGTGCGCGTTTTTCTGCCTTTCCGGCAGGAGTCCGGGTCAGGGTGCACGCCCAGCTCCGCTCCACGAAGGAGAAGCAGCCCCTGCAGAGGCGCGTGGTTGACACTTGGGGGCCAGACGCAGACGGGGCAGGCGGCAGGGCCCCGCGCGGATGCTCCTGGAGCTGCGGTCTGGGACGCACATGGGGTCCGTGCAGGGCAGCTGGGGGCTGTGCCAGCTCTAACCCAGCAGGGTACGGGGCCACGTGGCGACCACAGCGTCACCTAAAAAGCCCTTCCTGTTCAGTCCACGGGGCCTTCGGACCCAAGAGCCAGCGTGTGAGGAAACTGGAGGCGGAGGGAAGGGCAGTCGCACGCAGGTGGACAGCGGGTGGCCCCACAGGAAGGAGGCCTCACGCATCGGCTGTCTCTGCTGCGTGACCAGTCGCCACCGGCTTCGCCGCTGCAGGCAATGCCTCACCCCTGCCGGTGCTGCAGGGTGGGTCCGGGCGCTGCCTGGCTCGGTCTGTCCTGGGGGCTCGTGAGGCTGCGGCCGCCACCGCGGGGCTGGGCTCTCTCGCCCGCAGCTCCTCCAGACCCCGGGGGCTGGCGGGCGGCCGGGCCCCTGGTCCCTCTGGCTGCCACCCTCCCTTCCCCAGGCTGCCTCCTTCCTTGGCTTGCGCCCCCCGCCCTGGAGCGCCAGGCACTGGGGCACCCGTGGCTCAAACCGCCGGCTCGTCCACGTCCCGCCAGAGACGACGTCCGCTTTCCGTGCGCTCGTGCGACGGGGCCAGGCCCCCCAGAGGATATCCTTCTGGTCAGCTCAGAGGTCGCGCTGAGCCTTCTCCCTCTGCCTGCCTCCCAGCTGCCCATCGTGTAGGTGCAGAGCCCCCTCGACGACCTCGTGGGCACCTCGTGACCCTACTTCCACTCAAGGTCCCCTTCTGAGGCCCCG
Source organism: Meles meles (assembly GCF_922984935.1). NCBI lineage: Eukaryota > Metazoa > Chordata > Mammalia > Carnivora > Mustelidae > Meles > Meles meles. Next base: position 1,744,344 of record NC_060076.1, read on the forward strand.
GGGTGGGGGGTTGGAACGCCAACACGTGACTTTAGAAGGTTCGGCCGCTGAACTGCGTTGTGTGCCGTGAACCCGGGTGTGGCCTCCCGTCACATTCACGGTCCTGGGCAGCCATGGAGATCTTGGGGGGGCCGCCCCGAGTGGGAGCTGTTCGGAATCACGAGGAGTCCAAGGATCCTAATAACCAGACAGCACACAGGACTCCTGGTCTGAGCAAAGCAGCCGCGAGGGGTGAGCTCCCCCCTGGGCAGCTGCTGCCGCTCCCCTCCCTGGGCCCCCGGCCCCCGCTCCCCTCCACGCCCTCCACCAGTCCCTGAGCACCACCAGAGGCTCCCCAGCACATGGCGTGAGTCTCGGGGAGTCCCCTGTACACGCCACTGGGAACGTGCTGCCACGAGACAGTGGCTTCCCAGCGTGGGGCTGGCCCGCAGGCCTGGGCACACCCCAGACGGAAACGGGATGGTTTCTCCCGATGGCCACTCTCCCCCAATAATTCCGTGCATTCCAGTGCCCACGGCTGTCATAGCGGGGACCGTGCCCTCCCAGTTCTAAGCCCCAAAGTCCGCGGTCAGTTCCGCAGGGCTGTGACCCCTGGAAGCTGCCGTGTCCCTTGGCTTGGACCGTGCCCTGCTGATCCTTGCCTCCGTCCTCATTCGAGCTTGTCTCTGTAAAACTGCCCTCTGCCTCTCTCTCTTTTCAAATTGGGGTAAAACACACATAACAAAGTTTACCATTTTAACCTTCTTTGCCTCCTTCTAATGAGGACACTTGGGACAGCACTTTGGGAGAATTCTCTCCCCATCCTAAAATCCTTACTTCACTCCCTCCTGCAAAGTCCCTGCCATCTGAGGCCACATTCACAGGTTCCACGAATTAGGACGGGGACATCCTTGAAGGACTATCATTCAGCCGACCTGGGGGGTGCAGTCCTGGGCCCTGGCTGCTATCTTCCTGGGGCAGCTCCCACAGCCCGCCTGTGTGTCCCGCTCCCACCCAGCGGGTCCAGAGGAATGTGGCGGGGCTGGCTTGTGGGGGGTGCCACCGCTGTGGGGGGCACCGCCTGGCCATGGGGCCACATTTCCGCTCACAGGCATCAGAACCCCTGCCGGGCTCAGCTGGAGTTCTTGGCCACATTCCCCTCTGGAAGGAGACAGGGCTGGGGTCCTTCTCCCTGCTCCCAGGCCCTAGTTAATTGCTCTGAAAGGGCCTAGAACGAAGGACAAACCGGCCGGAGAGGCAGAGCAAGACAGAGAAGACACGGAGACGCGGAGACAGACAGTCAGCTGCTGGTTAGCGTGGGCGGGGCGGGGGGGGGCAGGGCAGGCCCCGCGGGGAGGGTCTGGGGGCGCGGGAGCTTTCCTGAGGTGAACTCACCTCAGTCTCTCGGCCCCGCGGGCGGAGGCAGGAGGAGGGCAGAGAAGGAGGCAAAGAAGGCCCACTAAGGCTGGAATGGGGCTGCGGAGGAGGGAGGGAGCCAGGACGTGGGCCCCCCAGGGGGTGAGGAGGCAGCTGGCTCACCTCCCAGAAGGGACTCCCACCCCTAGAAAAGACAAAGCCGCAGTGGGGGTTGGCCAGGGCCGTGCCAGGCTTGGGGGGGGTCTCCCTGCCCAGCACACAGCTGTGGAGAGGAGAGCCGGGACCTCTGCGTCTGTCCCCTCCTTCTCCCCCTGCGCACCTGCCCCAGGCCCCAGCCCCCTGCCTAGTACAGACACCTCCCCCGCCTCCTGCCTGCCCCTTGCTGCCCCAGGGAAGCTGCGTTCCCTGCCTGCCAAGGGGCCTCCTTCCTGGGCTCTAGCAAGGGTCAAGGTCACGAAGGTCGCAGGCCCCCTCAGCCCCTGAGCCCTGGAAGCCAGGAGCCATTGTTCCCACAGGCCAGGGGAGGCCCAGTGGGAGGGGCCTCTCTTTCTCCGCTGAAAAGCCCATTTTCCACGTCAGTGTAGGACCCGCTCCAGAAGACACCCCCCAAAAGGACGGGCCATCTTATTCCCAGACTCCATCCAACCTCCGTGGGCCAAGGGTCCCACGGACAAGGGCAGGAACCACCCTGCCGGCCCAGGCCCTCGCAGCCCCACGCCACAGGCTCCCTTAGTACCCAGACAAGGGGGAAGGTGCCGGGTCCCTGGCTTCGGAGCCCCCTACCCTGTGATAGCGGAGTCAGCATCCTGGGGGGCCACAAACTGGGGGCCCTAAGACAACAGGAACTCATCTTCTGCCGTTCCGAGGCCAGCAGTCCTTCTGGAAGCTCCAGGCGAGGGTCCTTCTCGTCTCTCCCAGCTCCCGGGGTCCCTCTCCCGGCTTGGGGCCACGTCCTCGCAGCCTCTGCCCTTGTCCTCTCTTCTCTAGGGACACTGGTCACGGGGCGCAGCACCCACCCTAACCTAGAATCGTCTCACCTTGAGAGCTTTACCTTGATCACAGCTGCGAAGGCCCTATTTCCAGAAAAGACCGTGTGCACAGGCTCGGCGTAAGCACGGGTTCTGGGGCTGGTGCGGGCTTGTTGCAAGCACCGTTAGGGTCTGGGTCTGGGGTACTCTCTGCGGCCCGCCCTTCCCGACGCTCTCCTAGTCAGCCTTGGAAACCCGGACAGGGCCCTTCGCTGCGTGCACGCCCAGCCTGGAGGGAACACAGGAGGCTCCACGCAGCCTCTCTCTCCAGTCTCTTCTGGGACGCCCTCGAAGCGTAAGGACTGTGAAGTCAAAGGAGAGCTTAACCCCGCGAAGGGAAGGGCCACCTGCCACCTGCCGTTTCTCTTGTAGCGTTAACTCCTCCGCCAAGCCGGCAACTTCGTATGCTGAAGCCGCAGCCCCCGGTGGGATGCTGTTGGGAGGCATCCCTGGGGGGTGATTAGGGTTCGCTAAGGTCCCAGCGCTCCCTCTGTCTCTCCACCACATGAAGACGCTACGAGAAGACGGCTGTAAACCGAGAAGGGGCCGTCAGCCGGACCCACTGTGCTGGCTCCGTGCTCTCGGACCTCCCGTTGCCAGAACTCTGAGACGTCAGTGTCTCTTGCTTCAGCTGCCCGGTCTAGGCCATTTTGTTACCGAGCCCTGCTGCCTCCCTGCTCCGTTCCGGATGCGTGCACGGCGCGACGGTCCCCCCACGACATGGCTACGGCGGTAAACGGCCATCACGGGGAGCCCAACAGGCGCTAACGGGAACTACAGTTTGAAACCAAAACCGATCGTGGTTTTGGAGCCCCTGGAGGATGCTGGTGCCCCTCACGGGGGGTCCATGCCACGCTTCACACTAATTTGGGAGGAAGCCAACCCTGAGTCGCGCACACGTGTCTCCCAGTGTGGGCTTAGAGCTGGCACAGCCCAGAGGCAGAATGGGGAGCACGGCTCCCGGGGGACACCCAAGTCCCCATCTTGGGGACTCTGAGACACATCCAGGGCCTGAGCAGGGGGGCCAGGACAGCTGGCACACGGACTGAGACCCCCCACACCCTCAGTGCCCAGAAGACAGAGCAGCGTGCCCAGTCCACAAACACACACAGGGCCAGAGCCCGGCTGACCCGTCTGGGCACACGTGGGCCTGTGCCCCTCCCACTCCTGTCCCTCCCTGTTGTCCCTTTACTCTCCGCCTGCCTGCTGCTCACCTTCTCAGGCTGGGGGACCCCAGTCCCCAGAATCCCCACTTCGAGGAAGGCACGACCTGCCCCCAGGAGCTCGGCCTCCGCAGGGGTCACCGCCCTTCTCTCTACCTCCCCCCACCACTCAGGCCCTTGTTCCCTGTGGGGGACCCCAGGTGACACGGGGAACAGAATCACACAGCCCTGGCCCACTCACAGTGCAGCGGGGCAGGCGCAGGTGATGAGCCTTGGGCCGGGAAGGTGAGTGGGAAAAATCACCAATTTTACTCCCTTAAAGGTCCTTAAGCTCGAGGAACGGGCCAGAACCCGGCCCCACCACAGGATCTTCCTGGGCTGGATCGCGAAGCAGTGCCGTAGCGAGCCTCAGACGCCCGCGTCCCTGGAGCAGCCTTGCGGTATCCAGCTCAGCGCCCGGGGCCACACGCCAGCGCCCGGGGCCATGCCCCAACGGCGAAGCCAGAACCTGCCCAGACTGTGCGTGGGGCAGCGGGCTTTGGGGCTCAGGTGGGATAGAGGTACGGCGGGCAGCTGGGGGCACCAGAATTTCGGGTCAGAGCCCGGGAGTGAGGGAGAGTACTGGGAGTCTGTCGGAGAGGCCGGTGGGCAGCAGGCAGGTGCCCGTGGGCAGGAACAGCCGCTCCCGGGGGTGATGGGCTCTGCACGGGTGGCTGAGCTGGTTGAATGGAGTCTCTGGGGGGAGCTGAGGGGTTTGGCTTTAGCCCCATGTCCCCCCTGCCCGGGCCCATCCAGTCCTACTGTGCAGGTCCTGAAGGTGGCAAGAATCCTCCAGCCCCGCTGGGCCCCGCCAGCCTGGGCCCTGGCCGTTTCCCCGGCCGGCGAGTCCTCCGAGGCCTGCGTATTTGCAATGAACCTGGGCCGCCAGCTGGGGCAGGGCCAGGAGCAGGCGCTGGGGCAGAGCCAGGAGCAGGCGCTGGGGCAGAGCGGGGGTCCCACCTCGTCCCACCCTGACTATGGAGCCACCAGCCCAGCCCTGCCATGAGCCACGGCACCGAACAGGAGGTAGGCCCCCAGGAGGTCCGAGCCCCGCAGCCCCACGCAGGAAGGAGCCAGCGAAGCAGCGGGCTCCTCTGGTGCCCAGACAGCCGCCCCTTCAGCCTGGCCGGTGTGGGCGGGGGCATGTCCGTGGTCTCTGGTCCCCCTCCACTGTGACAGGGTCCTCTGTGTTCATTCTCCGCAGGGAACCTCCATGTGCAAAATGCGGGCTGGCCTGCTGTCCCCATGGCCCCCCTCACAGCCCCAATCTTCCCCGGACCCCCTCCAGAGCAGAGATCCCGGCGGCGCTCGCCCTCCTGGGCTCTCGGGAGGGTCCTGGGTCCTGTGCCGGTGAGCAGGGACAGTGTCCCGCTCTGAAGCCTGTGCATCTGCTGGAGCCCCGGGGGGAGGAAGAGAGGGGGGAAGAGGGGGGGAAGGGCCCTGGGGCGGGAGCAGCCTGGGGCGGTTCTGACCGGGCCACACTGAAATCCGCCTGCGCTGGTGGCCTCTCCTGTGGGGCTCGGCAATGTCCACTCACTAACGGTTACAGCTGAGTGGCCCTGAGGGCAGCTGCTCCCGATCCCCCCTGCTGCAGGGGCCTGAGCCCCTTCTGCTCAGCCGAGGGGAGGGGGCGCGCCTCCCGCAGGGACCCCAGGCCTGCCTGCTCCTCCCCGCACCCAAAACCTGGGTTTGAGGGTCCCCAGTGGACCAAGAGCTGGGGAGTCCTTGCCCCGGGAGCCCCGCTGTCAATCACCCTGCTGCAGGGCGGCCAGGGGTCTGCGCTCGAGCCCCCGCACCGCACCCCAGGCTCCAGCAGCGCAGGACTGCCTGTGTTCCCACTTCCCGGCTTGTTGTGTGGATAATATTTGGCATTGCTCGACTCCAGAGAAGCAAGTCCGGCTCCCGCCTCTGTTGTCAGAGGAGCACAGACCCACAGCCCAGTGGGGTCCCCTGGAGTCCTGGCCTCTTTGTCCTTCCTGCGGCAGCCTGGTGCCCCCCTAATCCCCAGGGCCCCCAAGGGCACTGATCCCTGGATGCTTCTCAGGGTCCGTCCGCCCTCCGCTCAGATGCCAGGGGGAGGGGGCGGGCGCCGGTGCTGACTCTGCCTCCAGCTGCGCCCCCCACCCCGCGGGTGGGGTTCCGGCCCGGCAGGCAGCTGTGGAAAGCAGCTGGTCAGGGACACGCAGGCCAGGAGGTGGCCACATGCCAGGCCCTTTGTCCTCACGTGTGGCTCTCCCCACCCCAGCCCTTTCCACAGTTCTCCTCGTGGGGGACAAGGCGGTGGTGTCCCTGTGTCCCCCTGCACCTCAGGGGACAGAGCCCACCTGCATCTCCCCGAGCCTGGGGGTGGGCAGGGCGGAAAGCCTCCCGTCTGTGCTCCAGGACAGGAGGTGGAGAAACACTTACGATGACAAAAGCTGCCACCCACGTCGCTGTCTCATCACAGGGCTGTCTGCGGGGTGACGGGGACTGTCATCACCCCTTCCTGTGGCCCCCAGCTGTGACGCACTCAGATCCCTAAGTCTATCCCCCACGACCCTAGTGCCTCGCGCTCAGGTGTCCAGGCGCCCGGGAGGGTCAGCTCTGCTGCAGACCAGTGTGGGGGGGTGGGGAGCAGGAGGCGGAGTGGGGGGTCCCGAGCCCCAGGCCTTGCCTGGCCCGGGGCACTGCAGAGTCCTGCTCCCCAGGACCTCAAGACCTGGCCCTGCAGGCAGCGGAGAAGGCGGCCCGTGACCTCGGCTGCTCTCTGCAAGTTTTGTGAGTTCTGGCTCTGCCCTCCTCCCCCGCCCGGCTCCCCCCACCCCCCCAGGAGAGGCGACGCAGCCTCCTTGACCCACGTGGGCCGAGTCCCTCCCTCCCTCCAGGGCCATAGCATGTGAGGCGGCAGTGACTCACTGCTGGTGGCTTTATGTCTCCGGAGAGCAGGAAGCCCACAGCCCTGCCTGCCCACTCGCAGCCTGCCAAGAGTCAGGGCAGCAAATCGCAGCTCACCCCACAGAGCCTGCCCTGGGGCCTGGGGGCTGCAGGTGGAGGGCTGGGGGGAGGGAATGGCCTCCAGGGTAATGCAGGGTGGGGCCCGCCAGAGTCCCCAGCCTCGTGGTGCTGGGGGACAGCCTGCAGCCCCAGCACCCCATGCCAGGCCCCTGCCCCCGGAAACACCATGACAGGGTTTCTATACGTGCAGAAGGGGACCTGCCGGGCCGGGCAGAAGCCTGCCTCCATCCTCCACCTTGGGAATCAGTGATGGGGGAGGGCACATAGGCACTGAGGATGAGAAAGGGACAGAGGGAGAAACTCTAGGGGCCCATGTCACAGGCATCCAGGAAGTGGCCTCCAGCAGCCCGGCGTCCCTGGCGCCTCCTCCCTGAGCCAGGACTGTCAGCTCCGAGCCAGGCTGGGCCTCCCTGCTTGCGAGTCCTGACGGATGGGGGTCTCAGGTGATCTCAGCTGCCCCCACCCCCAAACACAATCCTGGCCCCAATAAGACCTAGGAGCATAGCCTGTGAGCATGAGGGGTCCTCGAGAGGGACAAGGCCACGCCTGAACCAACAAGTTTGAAAACAAAGCTCTTCTCACTGCGTTCCTGGCACAGTGGCGGGGGGGGGGGGGTGGTGGTGGTAGAGGAAAGATCCCTCCTCTAAGTCTCCACCTTGCCCATTCCTCAGTGCCCCCCAACACCCTGGGGGGTGGAACCCTGGGCAGCCAACACCGCACCTCCCAGGGTCCCCTCCGGTCCCCAAGCAAGCAGGGGTAGCATCGCCTGGAACCCGGCAGGACAGGTGCAAACCAGTGGCCCCCTCCCCACCCAGGAGCCCCGTGGACCCTCCAAGGGCCAGCCACATCCACCGAGGCCCTGTGCCTCCTCTCTGGGGCAAGCAGGGAGAAGACCTCTGCCATCCACTCCTGAAAGCAGAGGGATGTGTGGCTTAAATTATGCCAACCGCAGACACTGGCATTTACCGACGCAGCCAGAGGCCCCCGGCCTTCTCGGGGCGACAGACGCCATTCCTGCCCACGTTGGAAACATCTCTGGGGCTGCTGTTCTCAAGACTTAACGGAGTCCCAGGGAAGCAGGCGCCGCGGGGCTGGTGCTGCCCTAGGAAGATGCCCAGAATGCAGGTTCAACTCTGCGTTCCAGGAGGGCAGGAGAGCCCTGGCCACAGGCAGGGTCCTCCTGACCCCTCTGTCTCCCCAGAAAGGGATGTGAAACTTTCCCTGTGTGTGCTCTTGGGTGGGCTCATCATTACAACATTCAGTCCGACAAGAGGAACCAGGGATCAGGAAGCCCCCGTCTACTGAACTCTCGACCTTGACCGTGAGTGGGCAGGCGCGGTCAGCTCGGCTCTCCTCCCGATGGGAACGCAAGCAGACGTGCTGGGGTCCGGTGGGACGCTCTGCTTCCGGTGGTGGGCACAGTGGTCTTAAAATCCCTTTCCACACGCTTCGGCAGCTCCTCACGGTCCTTACCCACTGACCCTGTTCACAGATCTGACTTTTCCCAGGTCAGCTTCAGCAAACGCTCATCCCAGGGGCTCAGTCTGCGTCCAACCCTTCCAACCCGTGTGCGCTACGTGCTGACGCCAACGGCTGCACTGTGGGGGGACACTGGACCTCGCCCAGCTGGTCCCAGGCTGGGCGGGGAGGGACCTGCCGGTGCCCAGGGCCATGGAGGGCGGCTCGGCACACACAGCAAGGAGAGCCGGCTCCTTCCCCAGCCCTGCAGGCTCTGCCGCCGCCACCGCTGAGTCCCTGTGCTTGCAGTGAAGGCGGGTGGAAAAGCGCCTCCCTTGAGGCTGACGGAGCTTAAGCGCAGGGTGTTTACCCAAGACAGCTATTTGGGGAAAAGGCAGAGAAAAGCAACATTTCTTCCAGCTTCCTGCAGCCCTCCCGGTGTATGAATTACTCCTACCAGCTGGTTCTGCTGGTCTCTTACCGAAAGACTCATTCTGGTTTTCTCCAGCCAGGAAAATTGGAGGTGAGGGGCCGTGGCCACCCTCCCTAAGGGACCATGGCAGGAGCTTGAAAGAAGCTCCCTCAGCTAAGAATAAATGGCCCCAATCAGAGTCTGGAGGACATCAGCCTTCAGCCAGACTCCCGGGCTCCGCCGCCAGCTTGCTTCTGGCCCTGGCCTTGTCCCCCAAGTCAGCGGGGCTTGGAGTGGGGCAGGGGGCAGCACCCGCGCCCCCGGGGAGGCCAGGCGGGGGGCGGTCTTTGGGAGGACTCCCCAGCACAGAGCTCCCCGTCCCATCCCCCGGGCCCCCTCCAGAAGACGCGCGCCCCCTCGCCCAGCCCCCACCGAAACTTCCCCCGCCGGAAGCCCGGAAGCCCGGGAAAGTTGAAGGGCAGCGGGCGGCGCCGGCCTCAGCACCGCGGACAGCTCCGAGCGCGCGGCGACCCCCGCCCCTACCTGTCGTCGTTCTGGAAGGACGGGTCGCCCAGCAGCAGGTCCCGGAAGCGGTACCGTGGAGGCAAGGGCAGCACCTCCGTGTCCAGGTCGCTCATCCTGAAGCTGCCGGTGTCCGGGCGCTCGCCGTCCCCGCAGCTGCCGTCCCCGCCGCCCGGCTGCCTGCGGGCACACGCCAGCGCCCCCTCAGCCCGCGCCCGCGCCGCGCCCGCGCCCCCCAGGGCTCCGCCTCCCGCGGACCCCCGCCCGCGGGGCCAGCAGAGCCCTCCGCGGTCTGCGCCCCCAAGTACCCCACCCCACCCCCGCCTCCCGCAGACGTCCGCCCGCGGGGTCAGCGGGAGAGCCGCCCCGGCCCCGCATCCGCCCAAATACCCCCTCCACTGGTGTAGGTCGGCTTCACGCAGCCCCAACCTGCCCACCTGACCCCACCCCCGGCCCCTGCAGGGCCCTGCCCGCTGGGTCAGCCACGTACACCCCTCCCCCCTGCACCTCCTTCCCCTGTGAATCCGCGAATCCCCCTCTCCTCCCAAAGACCCCTGCCTGGTCAGCCCAGAGCAGCTCACTCTCACCCCACCTGCACCCCCAGACCCCTCCATCCCCAGCCGTGCCTTCTGCAGGCCCCTGTCACCCACACCAGCCAGCCCCCCCCCCCTACTCCACCCTACCCTACCCGCCAGGCCTGTGGCCACTGGAACGCACAGCACCTGCCAGGGGCTCACTCCAAAGCACACAGGGAGAGGTTTGTCAAGTCCAGTTCAGGGTCATGAAGCCCGCCCAGCGCCCCCCGCCACAGTCCTTGCTGCTAAGGCTGTCTGCTCAGTTTTCCTCCAGGTCCAGAGCACCCGACTTTGACCCAGAGACCTCCTCCCAGACCCTCAGGCTCCTGGGGAGGGGGAGTCCCTGACCAGAAGACTTAAGAGAGGACCTTGTTCTCTGCCTCCCCCGGGGCCAAGGGGCTTGTCTCAGATCAGAGCCCAGGAGGGGGTGTCACTTGGGGGGGGGCTGAATTGCCTTTGGCGGTGTCCACAGGATTCAGAGACCACAGACCCCCCTGCCCCATCGCCTGAGTTGAAGAGACCTGACCATGCCCGGCCCAGGGGGTTTGGGGCCAGACTCGGTAAGCCAAGGGGGTCCCTGGAGTTGCAAACGTCTTCCAGGGCTCCTGCCCCTTCCCCGTCCACCCCCATCGCCACACTGGAGTGAGTTTTGGCTCGTTACCCCAATAGAAGTGTGGGCAGATGCCAGCGCAGCCACCCCCAGGCTCCGGGCCTTCTGGGGCGGCAGCTCCCAAGGCTCATGCGCCCTCTCTGCTCTCCAGGCAAGAGGGCCACTAGCCACCCCTTGAGCCCATAACCTCAGAACAGCTCGGTGGCTCCTGACCGAGCAGGACAGCTGCGCATCTCTTAATGGGACGCCCCCGTGGCACAGATGTGCAAACAGGGACCCAGGCTCCCGAGCTCAACCAGCACCCTGGACTTCCGGTCCTCTGGCATCGGCGGACCTTCCAGCGCAGTCCAGCCCCGGGTCAGCCCAGGGTGGGATGTTCGGGAGAAAGCAGGCAGCCTCTACCTGCCGGGCTCACCCTCCCCAGGCTCCTGTAAGAGCCAAGACCCCCAGGAAGGCCACACCACAGCTGTGATTCTTTAGAGTGGGGGGGTGCTGGGCTGGGCCTCCTGGGCCCCTTCTAAGCTGCTCCAGGGAGAGCAGAAGGAGCTGGGGACGGTGCCCTCCACTTTAGCAGCCCTGTTCCCCAGTCTAAAGCTGGGCTGGCTGGAGGGTGGCAGGAGGACGCAGGAGCTGGACTTGGCCTCCAGGCAGGCATAGGAGTCTGCTGACCACACTCCGTTCCCTGAGCTGGAAAATTGAGGGCAGGCTGTGCCCAGAGGCCAGGAGCGGCTGCCGGGTTGGGGGGGGGCACTCACCTGGAGCACGAGATCCTCTCAGGCAGACAGGCGGCCGCCTAGAAGCCCTCCTCTCCTTCCTCAAACCCGGAGGGGTCAGGCACATTCCCTGAGCCCCCAGCAAGGCCCGGCCCACGCTCCCTCTGCCCTGAATACGCAGCAGGGGGGTCTCTGCACCCCCATCCCACAGGTCTCAGAGCTGCTGAGGACTTGGAGCACCCCCAGGCTGAGCCGCAAGTGGCAGGCGCAGGCCTGACACGCCCACGTGCTGTTTTCCCAGGTTACAAGGTCAACCCTGAGGATCTGGCAATGTCTGAAAAACAACATTTTCCTAATTGCATCAGTGTGGCTGCGTGTTTTTCCTTAGTCACACCCGGCTGGGCTGGGGGGAGGTGCGCGCAGGCAGGAGGGCAGAGCCTGGGGGCTGTAGTCTCCGTGTGCCCCTCTCTTGCTGAACGCCTCCTTCAGTGGCCGAACCCCGAGACACAGCTCCCCGGGCAGCGCTGCCCCTGATTCCTTCCCAGGCTTCAGCTGCTTTGGGTCCTCCATCTCTCCTAACCTCAAGGCTCAGACCTGCAGGGTCGCGGAAGAGTTCAGAGGGGAAACTCCGCTGTGCGGGGGTGGGGTGGGGGCAGGCCTGGCCTCCCACTCCTGCGGTGGGTGGTAAGGGTGTGTTGCCGTCATTCCCGACGGTGCCGCTGGGACGCGGGACACGGGAGTCAGTACACGGGCACCCCACAGGCCTCCTGGCACCCTGCCTTGTTCCCCCAGCAGAACTGAAAGCCCAGGACTGTTTGTTGTGCTAGCTGAGGGCTGGGGCCCCCGGGGTCTCCTGGAAAGTTGCCCATGGCTGAGCCATGTTCTCTGAGGCACCGGGGTCTGGTGAGAGATCCCAGTGAGACCTCACCCCAAGTCCCAAGGCACCTGTCCCCGAGAACTCCTGGGCACCCGGGAAGCATGCTGTCCCATCCCTGCCGCGGCGGAGGTGGTCTGGGTGGGGCAGGGACAGGACCCTGGCTTGGCTGCCCAGACACAGTGTCCACCGCCCCCTTCCTGCTCCCTTGTCCCCGCCTGACCTGAGGGGCCTGGGGAGGAAGCCTGGGAAGTCCGCGACTGTGCCCGTTGTCTTTACGTCTCCTGTGACGCGGCTGCACCGGAGGACTGCTGATTTCTGCAAGCACTGTGTGCTCGGCGGCCCAGGAAGGTCCCATCTCCCCAGCCCTCACAAGCCCTCAGGACAAGCCCGGGAGCCGCCTCTGTGGGACCTGCCAACCCTTGGAGCCAGGGCAGAGCGGGGGGCGTCCCCGCTCCTCCCGGGGAATCTCAGGGCCTGTGGGCACCAAGCACGAGGCCCAGGCAGCAGCAGAGGGGTCGGAGGACTCGAGCGAGGCTCAGGCCTGTCCCTTCAGTTCATGCTGGGCAGCCCCGGCGGAGTCACTGCCCCTCTCTGAGCCGCAGCTTCCTCCTCTTGAGTGAGAGTGCCTCCATCCTCCCGGGCTGGACGTAAAGGGGAAAAAGGAAGTGAGTGAGACGCGTACGGCATAACCCTGGTACAGGACGGCTTCGTCTGCCTCCGTGTCTAATTCCAGGCTGGCTGCGCGGCATCTGGCCACGTTCCCATGGATAAAGGTTCCGACCCCAAGCGTCAGGTTCCTGGGGTGGCCAACACCCCATCCTGCCATTTCCAGGTCAGCTGGAGGCCCCTCTGGGGAGCTGGGATTTGTGACGCTGACCCCAGGCGGAGAGGCCGGGGATGGGAAAGGATGCGTACAGCCTGACACAGAGCGAGTTCCATGCATGCTCTTTCCTGCGCCCTAAGCCCCCAACCCTGTGGGAGGAGAGCCTCAGCGGCCCGGTGGGGTAGCGGCACGGGGTCCCGGAAACAAAGGGCACAGTGCCAGGACTCACAGCGCCTCTCCTCTGAGGTGAGGACCCATGGGCTCACGGAGCCCAGGGACCTGAAGCTCAGGAACAGGCCCCGGGGGAGAGAGGCCAGGCTGGCCTGATGCCGGAGCCTCCCGCTACCAGCAGACGTGCTTGCTGCCTTTGGGCGGCGAGGGGAAGCCCCAAGAGCCTGCTTCTCTGCCCTGCTCGCAGCAGCCCCTTTGGTGCTCGAGCAGCCAGTCGGCAGGACTACAGGAAGGCCAAGGGTCAGAGACCTGCTCCTCCCAGCAAAGGCACTGGGACCGAACGGTCTCATGCTCACTTCCCGCCCCTCAAACGGCCCCAGAGCCCAGAAGGCAACGGAAGCTTCTCTGCTCCTCCGTCGGGGCCGGCCCCAACCTGTCGCTGAAGTCACACTCGCACGGAAGCGCGGCCGGCATCAGCCCGTCTCCCTTAAGACCCGATGTGCGAACGGCCTGAATTGACTGTTCATGACGGGATCCAGGAGCCGTTAACGTCGCACGACCAAAACTCAATGCGGTTTACCCAAGAAACGTGCAACGTACTTTGTTATGCTGCAGATTCAAGGACGAGGTCCACCTGGATCACACTGGCAGGTACCAAAAAACACATTTGTTAAGATCCAAAACCCACTGATACGTTCCCCAGAGGAAGACACACCCCCACTTAATGAACAACAACGAAAGGAATCTTGCAGCGGTCGAGGCCCACACGGTGCCTGTGCTGGGACGCCAGTCTGCCTGGTACGACGGGAGTCCCGGCCAGCGCAGGAGACAAAAACAAAAAGCGAGGAGAACGAAGGCTGAAAAGAAACGCACGCGTCTCCTGCGTGTGGCCGGCACGCCCAGAACCCCCGAGAGACTCAACTCAAGAACTATTAGGACAAACGGGAGCATCTTGTCGCCGAGCCCCACCTGAGCACATCCCGCAAGCCGGCAGCAGGAGCGAGAACACGGGGCGAGCGCCTCGGGCAGACCCCGCTCGCGGCCGCCGCACAGACCCCCGGAGCCCAGGGGACCGCGGGGGAGACCGCCCGGCACGTGGACGCCGGCTGGAAGCCGCCGTAGCGGGACGAGGAGATCGTGCCCCCGACAGCCCCGCAGCACGTCCCCAGACAAAGCAGCAACTCGTTCCCGCCAACACATGGGCTCAATCTCCCAAAACGTGCCAGACTGTTTCCGAAATTCAGACCCAAAAAGAAACGTGCAACCCGGGCCAAGCCTGGCCTCGCGGCTGTCGGCACGAGCCGCAGCCACGGTAGCCCTGGGGTTTGGCACGAGAAAGGACACTTGGCGGGGACCCAGGGACGTGCAGGGGTGGTGGGCGTGGCGGCGCCCCCTTCCCCACGGTGATGGGACATGGGGATGTGGCCTGGCGGGGTCGGCGCTGGAACGCAGGTACCCGGGCTGCGGCAAACACGGGACCCCCCCCTTGCGGTCGCCCACAGAGGAGACTGGAACAGGACGCCGGGAGGAGCTGTCTGGCGCGGAGAAGGCCTCTAACGCGCAACGACCACAGCACGTCGAGAAACGGCGCGGAGGACAGAACCGCGATCTCCAGGGACAGCCGCCTCCGGCAGCAGCAGTCCCACCAGGTCCCCCGTGGGACCGCCTGCACGTCGCAGAGGGAAGACACGCGAGCACAGAACGGCGGAGGACGGGTGAGTGGCAGGTCTGCGCTCACTGGAGAAGCTTCCCGCCCCTCCGGCGTTCGGGGAGACAGAGCCGAGCGCGGGCACATGCTGGTGGCCGCGTGTGGTCCCAGAACGTCCAGAGCAAGAGGGCGTGGGCGGGCTCCCGTGCCCGTGCCTGCCACGTGGACACGAGAGGAGCCGCTGGGAGCCACGCCCCGGCTATGCGGGAACAGCAGGGCTGGCCCCCTGGAGACATGGGCCTCACAGGGGCTCTCACTCTGCAGACAGCACAACTCCAGTCCCAAAGAACCTCCACAGGAGGGCGTTTCCTCTGGGCACCCCGCTGGGGGCACAGACTGTCCCCACCGCGTGGTGACCTTGGTTCAGGGGCGGCAGCAGGTGGAAAGGCCACGTCCCATCCACAATGCCACATGAGGAGTCCGTGTCATATGAGCTTGTTGCTGGAGGCCAGGAGGCCAGGACCGGCCCTGCCCCCGGCTTCCCCAGACCGGAGCGCCCGTCCCCTGGGCCCACCTCTGGGGAGGAGTGCTCTGCTCCTCATACCAGGCGTGGGGCGTCCTGAGAAAACACTCCACCCCCCAGGGCTGTTGTAGGGTCCGGATTGCTGACAGTACTAATGGACAGTCCCAGGGCCCACGGGGAGTGGCAGTTCCTCTAAGGGACACAGTGTCTCTCCTATGACGTGTCCCTCTGTGGTTCAAAGTCAGTTCAAAATTCCCAAGGAGCCTGCAGAGCCACGCCCAGCAGAGGCACTGGGGATGGGGGACGTGTGCACGTGGACGTGTGCACAGACGTGTGTGAGTACGCCCGTGCGCATGGGTACGTGTGTGAGCCCGGCCCCACGCACCCCTGCTCGGCATCCAGGAGAGCCCTGAAGTCACTGCAGCGTCGTCGGGGCGGGGGGCGGCGGAGGGCCGGGCATGGTGCCCGGGGAAGTGGACAGCCACGGAAGGCTAAGTGCTTCCTCTGCACGATAATTAAAAAGCCAGAGCCTTTCGAGCTCCTCAGCAGCAGGCAGGCAGGCGTCTCTGGGGAGCGTCCGCTGTCTCTCCACAGGGGACGGGCTCTGACTCCTCGCCTCCAGCTGCTGCTCCCCTCTGTCTCCCCCCTGCGTCCAGTTCCAAAGGGAGAGCCTGGAACACGTCATCGAGCTGAATTCAAACTGGAAAGTCACCCAAATGGACCCTTCACGGTAGCTTTCTCTAAGCACGGAACTAACCCGGAGGGCAGGCAGGAAGGACCTGGTCGAGCTGGGGATGCAGGGCCTCGGGCCTGGGACAAGGGCCTGTCCCTGCCACTGACCTGCCCTGAGCCCAAGGTCCACCCAGAAGCCACGGGATCTGTCGTCCCCCCCCCCCCCAGCTGGGCTCAGGCCTACCGCTCAAGAAAGCCCCCCGCGGCACACACCAACAAGGACATGCCTTGTCCTTGTCCCTGGTCCCTCAGGGACGGGGGGTGGGTCCGTGTCCAGATCGCCAGGCCCAGCACTCCCCTGCTGGGTGCCCACAACCCTTAGCTCGTCCTGCCCGAGAGCCGTGTCCCATCCTCTGGCCGAAGGTACCCAAGGACCTGTCCCTCCAGCAGGACACACGGGACGAGGGGGCCTTAGGAACCCGTCAGGACGGCCAGCCCGAGGTGGGAATGTGAACTCGCCGCTGCCATGGCCGGGCATGGGGGCTCCCCTAGAGCACGGCTACCCTATCTGTCCCCGCCAGGCCCCTGCTCAGCCCGCAGAGCTGGCCACAGGCCGTGCCCCCGAAGGCTGCCCTGCCCTGCAGAGGTGTCCTCACGAAACAGAAGCCCGGTGCGGCTGCCACTCCGTCCACGCGCCACACCGACTCCTGGCAGGTCCTCGGCTCTTTGAGTCTCGTGCTCCCGGCATCCAAGAGAACCCAGTGCTGGGCGGCTCCCCTGTCCTCTGACACCCGCTGGCGCCTCCGGGGTCACGTTGCCACCAACACCCCAGGGCTCCCACAAGGACTCCACGCCAGGCTGTCAGCCTCTCCCGGGCCCCAGACCCCTGCCGGCCTGGCGCTATCACAGTCACTGTGGGGACAAACCCCGCACTCCCGTCACGGTTCCCACGGGGGCGGTCAGGAGAGCTGGCTGTCACTGGCTGGGGGTAGACAGGTGGGCCGACTTCCCCGAGCCTTGCCACACCCGTGTCCCACAGGGTCAGGGAGGACCTGTTCAGGCCTCCAGGTGCCCCAGGTCCTCAAGTGCTGGCCCTGAGACCACGGGTGCCCCCGTCTCCCCGCACCGCCCAGCGCAGCGGTCACAGACGCCCCCGCAGAGCCCGAGCTGCATCTGCTCTCCTGCCCGCTTCCCGCCCTGACCCCTTGGGAGATACGGGAGCTTGTGCCCTGTCCCCGTGCACTGTCCCCCGCGGCTCGGCAGGGGCGGAGCTGACAAGGACGGCACGCCGGGATGCTCGCCCCTGCCTGAGCCACAGTGTGGGCAGCGGACACCACGGCCTCCACACTGCTCGGACCCGGCCACGGCCCCTTCCTGCGGCTGCCCAGCAGCCCGAGCTGAGTCCTGAGGTTCTGGGTCCCCTCCGCTAGCGAGGACATGGCGGCTGCCCTTCTTTTCAGGAAACCAGCACCAGCTGAGGTCCCCAGCAAGTGGCCTCTGGCCCAGTCGCTGTCAGTGTGTCAGGCAACATCACGGGCCAGCGAGAGCCATTGCCTAGGGTGGCTGGCGTGTCCGGAGGCCTCCAGACCTCCCTGCCCCCCACGGAACAGCCCAGAGCGACAACACGGCTGACTGTCTACTACGCCCCCCGAGGAAGGACCGGACGGCATCAGACTTCTCCGGAGCGGCTCTCGAGGGACTCAGTCCAGGCAGGTGGCCCGGCCCCGCCTCCATCCTCCGCAAACATTTTAAACACACCAGCGTCTACCGTGAGCCTCACCTCCTGGGCAAGGCCCCTGGCTCGGCAGGGGAAAAACATTTCGGGGGAAGGTGTGGAGGAGGACAGCCACCCGCACCCACGGAAGAGCTCCCGAGCCGACTCGACTGCCTGCGGCGTCCGGGGCTGCTCCCAAGCCAACACCCACCTTGGGGCGCCCTCCAGAGACTCCCCATCCCCCGCCCACATTCCAGGGGCCCCCGTCCACATTCCAGGGGCCCCACTCTCCTACTGCAATGCACGTGTGACGCACACACACACCCAGGCACGCACACACCTGCCCGTTAGGCCCCTCACGCACAAGGCTCCAGACACACTCAGGAGATGTGCCCGGGGCACAACTCCGGGGGCTTGTCTGGAGAGAAGGCGGGCGGCCCTCCGAACAGCCTGCAAACCCCCGCTTCCTCCGGCAGCCCAAGCAGAAACCTTGGCGAAGAATTCACACTTAGTCACTAACCCTCCGTGGGGAGAGGAAGTCACAGTCACACAGCCGACCTCGGCCACCCCGCGGGTTACTCAGACCCAGACGAGAGGACAAGCTGGCGGGCGCACGGACCGGCACACATAGCGGCCGTGGGGCAGCTGGGCGTGAGGACACAGGTCACGCCCGCAGGCCCGCCCTCTGACAGAAGCAAGTCCCCCGTGGCCACCCCCCCCCCCGGTCTCCTCACTCACCGCCGTGTTTCCGAGCTGCTGCTGCAGACTCCCCTGGCTGAAGGCAGACCTGAGTCCCCTCCAGCCCCCGGGAGGCCACCCTCGTGCGGCCCGAGCTGGGCTGGACCTCGGGTCCTGGGAACCTTCCCCTCAGGCCTAGGCCACTTCCTGCTGCCCTGGAAGGACTGCTCCCTAATATGGGCCTGGAGGGCCGGCCGAGACCTCTGGCCAGGCACGTCCCTGGCAGGACGCCAGCCCTCTGCGCCCTCTGCCATCAGGGCCCACAGGAGGCCACGCCAGCCCCAGTGGGGAGGGGTAGGGCTGAGGGGAACTGGCAGTTCTGGGAAAGGCCACAGGGCTCAGACCAGAAGGCTAGCACCGGCCAGCTCAGGGGCAGGACCGGCCTCCCCAGGCCTCTGTCCCTTCCATAACAACCGTTACCTGCAGGACAGTGACGTCTGTACTTGGGGGAGGAAGAGGATAAAAAGGGCAGTGCCCGTTGATATGACGGGTGGCCGGAGCCTGGGACCCCACCTCCCAGGGCTAGACCTAAGGTCTAGGACCAAGGTAAAGGTTCCTGCAGCCCAGAGAGCCAAGGGCCCTCCCTGGGACCTCTTGTGCTTGACCTCACAGCCTGGGGACCGGCCCCCGCCAGCAGCACGCAGGGGTACCCACAAACCCCCACCCCCTGGCCCAGAACCACAGCGCTGTTACCGACATCACGCAGCCCCTCTCAAGACAGCCGCACTCAAGACAGAGCCTCACCCAAGGTCCGGAGAGAGCGCCAAGCCAGGCCCCTGGACTCCGGAGCCGCCCCTGCTGTGAAGTTTGCAGCAGGAACCTCCCCAACCCAGGCCCCTATTTCACCCAAGAAAAGTCTTTCTCCTCCCAGCTGACACCTGCGTTCCCACCCCGCAGCCTTGTCCTTCGCTGCTCCCACTCCAGTCCGGCCTCGCCTTCGTTGGGCGGGGGTGGGGTGGTCCTTACGCAGGCTAGCTTCTCCTGTGGCCTCCCCATCTAGCCTGACCTTCTCCTGCGGGTCCTCACCCAGTCTCCCTTCCCCCATTCAGCCTGACCTCCCACCCAGCACGACCTTCCCTGGGTTGCGACAAAAAGCCCAGCGGGTCTGTTGGGACTCTGCCTTCCCTGGGGCTCCCCGGAGCGCTGTGCCCTCTGTGCCAGTCACCTGGCTGCACGGGACACGTGGCATCCTGGGACACTGCGTGGGGAAGGGTGGCCGACCGTCACTGGCTCCCAAGCCACCTAGAAGCTATATCAGGAACTACTCTCACATTGCTAAACAAATAGGGACCCAGAAGAGAAAGGACAAGCCCAAATATCAAATCCTCAAAAACCAGGATTCCTGCCTTTGATGTAAAATCGTGCCTCCCTCCCACACTCCAGTCTGGGTCCTTCCTGCAAGGATGGCCCTTGGTTGGACCCCCGCTTCCCTGTGGACTACCCTTCTGCCATGGCCCACTTGGGGGCCACACGGCCACCCCCCCCAGCAGGCGTGCACCCCAAGGGCCCTTCGTCCAGGTTGGGTGAAGGGTGGCTCCAGCTCCCCAGCTGGGGACCGCACCTCCTGGGAGGTGCTGAACCCCACACATAAAGACGTAGACGGCTGCCCCAGGACCACCTGCGCGCTGAGAGCGCAGACACACAGACGCCAGCCCCAGGCACCTGCTGGTCGTCGGGGTGAGTGCCTCTTTGGTGCAGCCAGTTCCTGCGGAGCGCACCTGTCCCCCCCCCCCCCTTAGGCGGGAAAGGGCGTTCCCAGGCGCGGGGCGTGCGTGGAGATGGACCTGGGATGTGGGGCTCTGGGGTGGGGGGAGGGTCTCGGGTGGTGCAAGGGTCCTGGGAGGGGACGCAGGCGGGGACTGGGGTCCCTCCACCAGGGGACAGGTGCGTCGGCCGTACCTGCGGGCGCATCTGCCGTCGTCGAACACGAAGGTCCGGTTGGTGTGGCCCTCGCCGCGCGCCCCCCGCCGCGCCTCCCTGGACCAGCCCCCCGGGACGCGCGCCCCGTCGGGGAGAGGCATGCGCGACCGCAGCGGCTGGGATCCGGAGCGGAGGGAAAAGCTGCTTTGCTTTGGCCGAAGCACCGCACTTTTCTCCCTCCGAGCAGAAGAAAGCCTGTTCTGGGATGGGGGTCGGCGCCAGGCGGACCGTGTCCCCTGCTGGCGGCGCCGCGACCGGTCGTGTGGGCGCATCCGCACCCGAGGACCCGCCCCCCGCCGCGGCGCTCGGAACCCTCCCAGCCGCGCTTTAACGCTGGAGACGTCCAAGGGCGCATAGAGCTGCTCGCTCCTGGGGGGAGGGGGCTCGGTCCTCCCAGCGACGCCTGCCCGCGTCCCTGGAGGCGCAGCAAGAGGAGCGGACAGGCCCTGGCGCACGGGCATCGGACGCCCCAGGGACCTGCGGGGCCTGGGCTCTGAGCGGCGCTCCCCCGGGCAGTGAGCTGAGGGGGTGGCGGTGGGCAGGCCGAGGGCACAGGCGTGGCCGGAGGCAGGGTGGGGAGGCAGGCTGGCCAGCCCTGGGCGCTGGAGGGAGGGAAGATGCCACCCAGAGCTGCGGCTGGGTGCGGTCCGCGAGCCCCCGGCTCCTGGGCGGAGGGTGGCGCTTCACGGAGGAGGAGCGCCTGGGAAGGGGACATGGTTCGGGGGACAGCACAGGTGCACTGCAGACTGGTGTCTTCCAGAGGTGTCCTCCAGCCCTCCCCGGCCCACCGGATCCCACAGATCTCCGACGGCAGTTCTCAGACCCGCTGTCCGCTCTCCTCTGGGACTCCCCACCCAGCGGGCTTCCTGGCTGCAGAACCTTCCAGAAACCCTCAGCTGCTCCTCCTCCTCTCCCCACACCTATGGCTGCCCCCGCCTCAGGCAACACCCACTGCTCCGTGGGGGGCCCGCCCCCGTCCAGAAAACCACTCCACCCTCCTGCCCTCCTTCCCGGGGTAGCCTTCGCCTGCGTCCCCCTCCCTAGCCAGGCTCCCTGAGGGCAGGCCCGGCCTGGCTGGTGGCTGAGCGCAGTGAGCGGGCGTGGGAGCGGCCGACCCCGGACCCCCGACCCCCGGGGAGAGAGCAGAGGAGCACCCAGGTCGGCGGACTCCAGCCTCAGAGCCCGCAGACCACGCCCGCACCCCGCCCCGCCCCGCAGCTTCTGCGGGATGGCCGGGGAGGGTGCGGGCGGGGCTGCACGTGGGGCAGGGGCCCACGTGAGTGGGCGGAGCCGGCCTGACGCATGCGCAGGTGCGGGGCGCGTGGTTGCGTCCCTGCAGCTGCGCTCATGGCGTCCTGCGGCCCTGGGGCTGCGCTTGGGGGGTGCAGGTGAGGAAGTGGGGGCGCTGGAGGGGTCAGGCGGAAGGCCTCTGCTCAGGGGTGCGGGGCTGGGGACCCGAGCTGCAGGTCCCCGTCCGGCGGGACCGCCTGGGGCAGGGCACCGTGCGCAGGCCTTGTGCGGGGCGGCGGGCCAAGGGGGGCCCTGGGCAGCAGCAGCCCCGACCGCGCCCGGCGGCCCCCAGAGACGGCCGTGAGGGCCCCTGGGTCCCGGCGGCCTTTTCCGGGGTTCACGGAGCTCCACGCTCTTGTCTGTCCCGGGCAGTGCCTCGTCCCCATCCAGCGTCCAGGGCTGCAGCGAGGACTACGGCCAGGCCGCCCGCCTGGTCAGGGTGCCCCCCGAGCGCCCCGGCTCTGGCTTCGGCTCCAGCCTTGGCCTCCCGAGGAACGTGCTCAGCGAGAGGGAGCGCAGGTGGGCGGAGGACCGTCCTGGGCTTGCCGGGGCCGTGTGGTGGGGCGGTGGACATCAGACGGGGCTGTGACGTGGGTGTGGGGTGTGGGCAGTGGGCCGGGGATGTGGGGGCCGTGCAGTCAGCGGGCAGTTAGCATGTGGCAAGAAAACCCCAGGGAGGGGCTTCCAGGGCCCACCTGGGCAGCCCCCTCTCTGACCCCGGGGCCTGGGCGGCTCAAGGGTGTGCCTCCCGGGTCTCTAGCAGGGGTGGTGCAGGGATAGGCGGCCAGAGCTGGTGCAAAGATCCGGGTAGCCTGTGGCCCACAACCCAGAAGGGCTCACCTTGTTCCGAGAGCTGCCCAGGGGTGAGCCCGGGGTCCCTCTGAGGGGAGAGCCGGTGGCCGTGGTCCTCGCTGGCCAGGGCCGGGTGGGCTGCCGGACATGTGGCTTGTCTGGAAGCAGGAAGCGGATCTCGGTGAGCTGCGAGCGCCTGCGGGCCCTGCTGCCCCGTTTTGACGGCCGGCGGGAGGACATGGCCTCGGTGCTGGAGATGGCCGTGCAGTTCCTTCGGCTCGCCGGCACCCTGCTTCCCAGCCAGGAGCCGCACCCCGTGAGTGGCGTTCGGGCCCGGGCCGCACTGCGCGGAGGAGCTGTCGGGGACAGGGTGGCTGTGATGGCGGTGGGGCGGTGTTCTCTGTTTGTGCCGGTTCCAGCTGTCCGTGCACCGTCTCCCCCAGTGAGGCGGGAGCCCCCAGGAACAGGCTTGGGCCCCGCTTCAGTCCCTGACGTCCCCTCCGTCCACCGTTCTGCTCTTCCGGGCTGTGGTCTGTGCTCAGGCTGAGCCTCTTGGACCCCCGCGGGGCAGCCCGTGACGACCCGTGCCTGCGTTTCCTGTGTGTGTGTGTGTTGCTCGGCTGTTGTCGGTTATGAGACTTGTTTCCGTTTTAGGTTCTGGGTCCGTCCAGGGAGGTGTGGCGCGAGTGGCCGACGGACGTTCTACCGCAGGGCCTGTCGCGTGAGGGCGCAGCAGGGTCCCCAGACTGTGGCACGGGAGCCTCCGGCCTGACTGTGTTAGTGTCCCCTGGGGGCTGGGGGGCCCATGGGGGCGGCAGGGGCAGACCACTCAGGATCTTCCTCTGTCTTCATGTCACTTAGGCCACCGGCTGCTGTGAGCTGTGGGACCGCGGGCGCAGGTGAGGACGAGGCCCTGCGGGGGGCGGCCGAGGTGGTGGAGGGGCCGCCAGTCCTCCCTGGTAAGTGAGAGCGGGTCCCGGTGTGGATGGGTTTGGTGTCTTCAGCAGCGGACAGGCTTGGGCTGCAGGATGGCTTCTGAGCCCGGGGCACGGCAGGGTCCATTCTTCAACGAAGTTTGGTACTGTCCGGGGTCTCATCGTGACACCCCCACGTGTCGGGGTGAAGCTCGGGGACCCCACGCTGCTCTCAGCTGCGGCAAACAGGTTCACGGGCGCTGCCGAGAGCAAGGGCATGGCTGAGGTTCCCGGGCTTCTCGGCTGCAGGCTGTCCTTTGTCTGTCCTTGTCCTTCTTTGTTGGGGAGCAGCGTCCAAGTTTTTGCTCCCCGAGGACAGGCCCCCAGTCCTCCTTCACCTTGGGTCTCTGGGGTCCCTGGGTCCCATCCTTGTGCCTGCTGCTGGCCATGGCTGTGCCCGGCTCTCTCGAGCAGCCCCCACACAGCCTGGGCTTCTTGGCGCCCTCCTGGTCCCGTCTTCTGGAGCCGCGTGAGTCACAGGCTCTGCACGGGGAGGGCGCCTGTCCTCCGCTTCTGTGCAGCCACGCGCGCAGGACATTTCCGATGACTGCGGCTGCCTCGTGCTGGACCCCGCCGCCCAGCCGTCTGTCGCTCCTTGGGTGTGAATGGCCGTGGGTGGTTTAGGCCCCATGCACTTGACTGCCTTGGGAGCCAAGGCTATGCCTTCTGATTGCCCGAATGTGCCCATGGAGTGGGGGAGGGGACCTCCTGTCACCAGGGCTGGCAGCAGAGCTGGGGCCTCCGGGGGCCTTGGGGCACCGAGGGCAGGTGTGAGGGTGCAGAGGTCACGTGGCAGGGAGTGAGACCCAGGGGTGGAGGCTGGGGTAGGGACTGTGGGCAGCTGGGGCCGTTCCACATCTGAGCTCTAAGGGCCGAGCTGAGGCCAAGCGGGTGTCTCTTCTGAGAAGCTTCCCTGAGCCCAGTCACCTAGCACCACGGCCCTGGGTGTCTGTCTCTGGGTCCTTTGTCTGTCTCCTGCTCCTGAGCTCTCCTGTCCCTGTGCCGGGGACTGTGGATGGGGCCGAGGGCTTGTGGGGAGGCTACCCTGCACCTGCCTTCTGTCGTAGAGCCCTGCAGCCTGCTGTCCCAGCCCCCAGGCCCAAGTCCTTCCGAGGTCCTGAGGCCGCCCCCACTCTGGCCTCCCCGCGCGTGGCAGCCGCCCTCCCCCCTGGTGAGTGAAGAGGCTCCGATCTGCCTGGGCCGGGCGGGGCCCCCAGCGGATGGGGCCGACCATGTTGGGACGCTGGACACCAGGTGGGTGCCCGGGTGGGCCTTTGCGGCAGCCGGTACTCGGCCCCCCGCCCCCCCATCATGGTCTGTGCCCGGGCCGCAGCTGGCTGCCCGGGCCCGTTTGAGCCAGACGCCGCCGTGTGGCTTTCTGACGCGTTTCCAAAAACATCGTCGTGTTTCTAGCCGGTCTGTGTTTTGGCTGATAGTAAACGAGTTTGTGTTTTGTGAGCGTGCACCAGCTGGGGCGTGGGAAGGGAGCGTGGCAGAGGCTGGAGGGAAACCAGCAGAAGCGGGTGGCGGGATGGGCCCGTCTGTCCTCGGTGGGCAGGTTCGGTCTTGTGGTGGGGGAGGGGCGCCCTGTTCATCCTGAACCTGAAGCCACCTTGGAGCTCCTGCACTTTCCCCTTGACATTTAGGGAGTTGGGCTCAGCTGGGGTCACTCACGATGGCGTCTTCTGATCCCGTGCAGGCCCGTGTTGGGATGTGATGTGGAAGACGGGGCGTCCTGCTTGCTGAACGCCGGTCCCGACTGGTGGCTGGGTGAGCGGGGGTGTGTGCCTGGGCCATGCTGCAGGGTCTCAGCCAGTCTGGGTCAGGGGCCGGGCAGGTGGCTGGGAGGCACGGGGAGGGGTGAGTGGGCTCACCGTGCTGGGTGCTACCGAGGTTCTGCTGCCTGTCTCTGAGCCGGTGTCCTCTGTGCTGGTGGTCGTCGAGGTCCCGGGGTGGGGAGTACAAGGCGGCACGTGTGCACGTAGTGCCTGTGTGAGCGTGGCGTGTGGGGCTGGCTGCGGGTCTGTGTGTTCCCTCCCTCCAAGCATCCCTGCGAGGGCATCAGGACAGGAGAGAGCAGGACGTCTTTGAGATGAGCCATGTGGGCCGTGGTTTCCCGTTGTGCTCTCATGGGTCCTCCCGGGTCTCCAGCACGGCCAGCAGGAGTGGGCTCGTCCGCCTGTCGTGGCACTCGGGAGTCAAGGGCTTCCAAGCTGGGCAGGACAGAGAGGGGCGGGCCTCTTCTGCACCTTGACCCGCCGTTGGCCACAGATTGACGTGTCCGCTCTGCTTCCAGGGTCCGTGGAGGGCAGAGGTGCCCGTGCCCCTTCTCGGAGTGCGGTCAGGAGCAGCCTGCTGGACAGGGCCGAGCCAGGCTTCCCAACAGACCCCGAGCCCGGCCTCCACGAGCTCCCGGATGGCCCCCTGGAGCCATGGGGCTCGGATGCAGGCTGCCCCAGCCTGGCCCTGCGGGAGGAGATGGACAGTATCTTCCCCGACTTCTTCCCCGGCTAGGGGGCGGGGAGGGCCCGTGCCGCACGTGTCCGGTGCCGTGCGGCTCATTTTGGGTTCGGGAGGCAGCGGCGCTGAGCTGTGGCGAGGCTGGCGGGCTGCAGCCGTGGAGGCTGATTAAAGGCGGGGCGGCGACCCTGCGGAAAGCGGGACTTGGGGAGCGTCTGTGTAATCAGTGCCATTCACTCGTTCCCTGGGCAGATGGCGCGGCTTCCGCGTGGAGCGTGGGCACCTGCCCGGGGCTTTGTTTTGGCGCCGTTCTTGGCCTTGTAGAGTCTGTAAATAGTCCTGCAGCCTGGGGAGGGCTCCGGGGCTGACTTCTGCGCTCCCGGCCGGCTCCCTGGAGCTGTGCTCCCTCGGCACCTCTCATGCCCTGAGGTTGGTCCGAGTGGCCCTCATGGTCCAAGGGTCTGTGGAGGGAGGCCCTGGTGCTCTCAGCCACAGCCAGCGCCCCGAGGGAAGGGCTGGACTCCCTGCCTTCGAGGTTGGGTGAGTCCTGTGCACTCCTCTCTCAAGGTGTGGGTGTGCCTGGGCCAGAGGCCATCTGGTGTCAGCATCTGGACCCTTCTCCTGGCCAGCACAGCTCCAGTCCCAGCGGCTCTGGACCACTGGGGGCTGGGGAAGGCCTGGGTTACTGGGAGGAGCATCCCCAGCCCCCGTGGTCAGGTGCGGCGGATCCTGCCCAGCTTCTCACCCCCTTTCAGTTCAGCAGAGGCGGGTTCATGTCCCTGACCCAGGCTGGCCAGGGCCTCACTGCTCTGCTCCTGCTTGCGCCTTTCTGGAGCCGCCCCAGCCCCCCGTGACCCTCCAGCCCAGCGAGTGCTCCGGGGGCCAGAGGGCTCCCTGTTCTCCAGGAGAGTAGGTTCTCCTGACTGTGAGTCCTGAGCCCCTGGCCCAGGCTGCCTGCCCCACACCTGCATGCGTTTCCATTCCTGCAGCCGGAAAGTTCCATTCATTCTGTGAGTCACTGCAGACGACCGTGAGGAGCGGCTGGCGTGGGATGGAAGCTCCGGCAGAGCGAGCCCGCGGTGCAGCTGGAGGAGAGCCAGGCAGTGGCTGGGGGGGCGCTTGCGGGAGGCCAGGTGCCCACGGGGGGCAGCTGTCGCCCCCAGACCCCAGTCCTCAGGACCCCGTGCTCTCGTGTGTGTGCGCTTGTGGGCGTCACTGCTGGTGTGCACATGCGTGTTCACGTGTGTTCCTTGAGCGCACACCTGTGCCTCTCTTTGTGGGGGAGGACGACGCTGCAGGTGTCCCACCATCAGGCCAGCACCCCGAACCCAGCTGTGGGGTGCCCTGCTGTGCCAGGCCACCGTGTCGGGGCTGAGGCAGGTGCCAGGCCCTGCCCCCATGAGTTTTTGGCTCCCTGAGACCGTGGGGGCTTTGGGGAAGCATTGCTAGGCCTTGAGCCCCAGGAGCCGGTCTGTCTATGCTGGGGTTCACCCCAGGGCTCCCTGGAAATCGCAGCTGATTCTGGTCAAGCTGACCTGGAGCAGGCAGGCTCCGAGCCCCGGGGCCCGCTGCCCCTTCAACCTCCGGTCAGCACCCACTGAGGGAGATCGGGAGCCAAAGCTGAGGCTCTGGAGAACAAGGAGGAGACCCAGCCCCAGGCTCTCGGGAGGGATGAGGCCCTGTCTCGGGGGGCAGGCCTGCCTCACCTTGAGCCCACGGAGGGGGCACCTGGAGCTGGTGTTGCAGATGACCCCGGGGCCCTGTCTGGGCCAGTGGGGTGAGAGCCGCGCTTGATCGGCAATGTCTGCCCCTCCCCCCAGCCCCCAGGGGAGGAGAGTGGCCCAGAACCAGCATTCCCCCCAGCTGGGCCATGGCCCCTGCCCTGCCGGCTATAGGAGTGTGGACGCAGAACCCCATCCCTGAGCTGGCTGGGGCCTGGCCTCCCCCGGTGGACGGGGACATGCAGGGCAGAGGCAAGCAGGGCTTGATGGCAGGACCCCGCCCGCAGGGGAGCTGGAGGAGAGAGGGGCTGCTGCAGGGCCTGCTGGGGGCTTGGCCAGAGCTGGAAGGAGCTGCGGGGTTCAGGGAGTTACCCGCTTCCTGCCGTCCTGCTCTCCAGCGCTTTGTGAACCCGAATTCCGGCCCCAGGGGCAGTGGTCCTCACTGCGCGCCCTTCAAGCCGTGCTGCTGGCGACTTTGGGCTTGTTCTAGGGCCTTGGGGGTGGCTGGGGGGCTTCAGCAAGTCTCCACCCAGCTCTCACGGTGACCTGCTTCCCTCCCCACTGCTCCCACCATGAGGACTGCCTGGAAGTAAGACACAGAGAACGGACGAGGCCCTGGCAGGACCCCAGACGCTCTCAGGCCACACCTCTCAGTCCACACTCCCCTTGGGTTGGGACATTTTGGGGGGGCTGTGCGCGCGGCTGGGCCTCGGGGACAGTTGGCCATTGGTCTAACCAGTGACTGTTGATACCCTGTCTTCTTCTGCGTCCTGCCCGCTCTCCTCTCCGTCCTCTCGTCTCTCTGCTGCTGCTCTCACTCCTTGGGCCTCGTGGCCACTGTGGTCACCGTGAGCTGGGATCTGGGTCGAGGTGTTCATTTCTGCTCAGGGACCTCATCCAGCTCACCGGCCACACGGGTCCTGCCCTGGGGGGCTGGGCGCCCCGCTGCTGGGAAGAGGTGCCGTCCCGGGCCCCTCATTTGCCTCCAGGCTCTGGTCGTCTGTTGGCAGGACAGGCATAAGCTCCCTCGCCCATCCCAGCTGGCAGTGAGTGAGTGAGTGAGAGGAGACCCTCGCTTGACTGGTCAGGACTCACTGTCTGCACCCCCCCACCCCAGCATTCAGCCCCTAGGGAGCCCAACGTCCACTGGGTGCGTCTCTAGCCCCGCCCTTGTTTGCCGATGGCCAGGACACCTTGTCCCCCAGTAGGCCCCACTGTCCCTCAGCCCAGCACCTGGGCCCAGCGGCCCCCAGGTCTGCTCACAGCCAGTGCCCTAGTTTGGAGGTCCCATTCCCGCTGCTCAGAGGATGGTAGACGGGTCCCTTCCCCCTGCCTGTCCGCCTCCCTGGGCCTGGATAGGGCATTCAGGTTGTGGGCCGAGATGGTCTGGGCCTGCCGGGAGGGGGGCGGGCTGCGGGCACAGGGGCTCTGGGCACAGCAGCTGGGCTCGCATGGAGAGGAGCGAGGACGCCGGAGTCCGGGACCCAGACACACATCACGGTGGGCAGGGTCGGTGTGCCCCAGGGTGAGGGCTGGGGGAGAAAGGCTGCGGTGTGGGACGCAGGGGTAGCCCGGGCTCCGGGGAGCCGAGGAGAGGGACTGGTGTCGCCCCCGGATGGGGGGCAGCGGGAGAGGATGGGGCTGTTGACCCAAGCAACGAGGCCTGTGGCCGCTGAGACGGCCCCCCCCCCCGCCCCCACAGGACCATCTTCCAGTGTTGGGTCTTGCTGCTCACAGTGGGTGCGGCAGGTGCGGTGGCTTCTGACGAAGGAGGCTGGGGCGGGTGCCCGAGGGTGGGGACCACAGAGGGCATCGGGCAGGGAGGGCCCCTGCGTGCTGGGGGTGTCTTGGGGGTGGGTCGAGGGGCCTGGGAGGCTCATCCCCGCTGCAGACCCCTCTTCTGACTGGGGACACCACAGCGGCTCCCCTTCCTCCCCGGCTGACACGGGCCTCGGTGCTGGACGGCACGGCCTGCCTTGAGCCCCCCTCGAGGAGCCCTTGACTGCTGGCAAGAGCACCCCGTCTGGGGCGGGGGTGGGCTCGAGGGATGGCTCAGATGCTGGGGCCCCGGGGTAGGACAGGACCTCTGTGCAGCGGGGTGCCCATGGAGGGGAGGCTGGGGCCTTCAGTGGGCCCCAGTGGCAGCTGCGGGCACCACCTGCCGGGCCTGTACGGTTGGAGGGGGAAGGGGCAGCGGTGGCGTCCCCTGCCGGCTGCCCAGTGGCTGTCCCTGCCCCCAGGGCCTCAGCCCCCAATTAGCAGAGACACGTGTGTGGCCAGAGGGGCTCCTGAGCCGGGTCCGACCTAGATGGATGGTGCTGACGTCTTTGTCCCCACAACACCTGCTTCTGGCCCCGCTGGGCGGGGAGCCCTGGGACTGGGCACCGAGTGGCCCTGGGGTCCGGCCTCGCTGACTGCCTGCACCATGCATGGCCATCACTTTGGAACGGCGCCCTGGGAACCCCTAGCGGTTTCCTCCACCATGCGGACATGAGCCCGCGGTGAGTTGGGTTACTCGGGGGGACGGTGCTCACCAACCTGACCCCCGTGGCCCTGGCCCTGTGTGGTCACCGACTGGAACACCCCCACAGAGCACACTCGGTCTCGGGGCGGGAGTCATTTATTGGACACACCAGGAACGGTCTCCGGGGATAGGCGGCTTCCGGGGCAGTGGGAGCGGTTGAAGGCTCTTCCGTTGACTGTGAACTGTCAGTCCTTGGCAGCTCCAGTGAGCGAGAGGCGGGCAGGTGGGTTCAGGGGTGGGGACAGGTGGGGTGGATCCGCAGTACCCTGGGCTCTGCCCCTGCGCCGGGGGGGGGTGGTGGGGGTCTTCCACGAGCAGACCCTCCCCCATCTGCTCTGCTACACCCTGCCTTCTGCAGGCCGGCCCGAGCCTCTCGGCAGGTCCCCCAGGCCAGGCCGGCCCTGCCCCGTCAGTGCTCTGGGGGACCCCGTGGGCACCCCCACCTTGGGTTCCGGCCAGCAGAACCAGCGGTTGAAATCTCCGCGCCGTCCTCCCCCGGCTGCATGGTCCCCACGGCTGGCGTGGCCGGTGCTCAGGTTGTGTGGGGCAGCAGTCGCCCCTCACTGCCCTGCTCGAGCAGCCCCGAGCCATAGCCCTGCAGGGTCAGAGGTCACTCACCTGGGCCCAGTGACCTACCTACCGTCGGGCACGTGGGCAGCAATCTGTGAAGAGGGGCACGGGTTCCTGAGCGGGGGTCCAAGCCGCGCCCTTCTGGCCTCTGGGGCTGGGGCGAGGGCGACCACTTATCCATTCGGGTCAGGTAGACGATGCTGGCCGGGCTGATCCTGTGGCGTGTATGGTAATTCTTAAACGTCTGTGTGATGTCCCAGCTCACGGTAGGGCTCCGGCCTGCAGGCAGAGGGACAGGGGCCATCCCCCCGGCAGGTCATTTGAGATGACGGGCCATGGGGTTCTGGGAGCTTGGAGACGGCCCTGGGTTTTCTGGGTGCAGGCAGGGTTGTGGGGATGAGCTGCCGTGGCCAGAGAGGGAAGGGTGTGCTCGGAGGGCCCCCATGCCAGGCTGGAGAGGAGGCAGGTGCCCCACAGAGCTCCGGCCGGCCCTCGGCTGGGGTCCAGCCCGTCCCCTGGCCCCGGGCCTCGGTCCCAACCAGTGACTCCTTTGTCAGCCGTGCATCGGGGTCCGGAGCCTGGGCCTGAGGACATCTGTGGGTGTCTGGTTGTCGGGGTGGTTTAAAGGCCAACAGATCGACCCAGCGGTGTCTGGGAAGCACCAGGGTGACACGGGGAAAAGTTCGACCGACGGCCGGCCTCTCCTCACCTTTCTCGAGCATCGCTCTGCCCCGCGGTCTGCAGTCTGCTCCCCTGCGCGCCGCTTGGCCCGGGCGTGGCCGGTGCCTCCTGGATGTTTGGACCTCACCCCACTGGCCCTGCGGATCTGGGGGCCCAACACGGGGCCATGCACAAATCAGATCGTCTTGGTGCTCCCTGCATGGCTGGAATGGGTCTCCTGAAAGGTGGGGGTGGAGTCCTGGGCCCCAGAACTTGGAAATGGGGTAAAGTCTGGAAGCAGATTTGCGGGTGTGGCGAGTGTGTTAGGATGAGGAGGTAAATGCTGGGTTCAAAGTGGGCAGGAAAACCGGGGGCAGGTGTTCTCTTAAGAGAAGGAGGAACAGGAGAAGCCCCATGGGGACGGAGGCAGAGCTCAGGGACAGAGCCGAGGCTCCTGGGGCTGGAAGGGACAGGAGGAGCTGTGGCTGGAGGGAGTCGGGCCCCTTGCCGCGCCCCTGCCACTGACCCTCGCTGGCCTCGGAGAGCTCTGTGACTGGTGAAGCCCAACCAACAGCCCTTACCTCTGGGCCCGAGTGAGGTCGCCAGCCTGTTTCCTAAACATGAACATTTCCCCAGCCGCGTCTGGTCGCTGCCACGTCACACCTAGGATGCCGTGGTCCCCGCCGAGATGTCCCAGTGAACCCACAGAGCCCCGTCTCTTACCTGCGCTTCTTGTCCGTGCGTCTCCGTGGCCCTAGTGGCCTCGGGAAGAGCAGAGGCTCCTACAGCCCGGGGGCCGCCGGCAAGACCGCGGGGCATCACTAGGGTGGGAGGGGCGCGACCTCGGGTTTCCTCCAGACTTGACTGTCCGTGAAGCTGACGGAGGCCCACCCGAGCTGCTGGCTGTCAGGGCTCCCCTGCTGGCCTAGTGCCCTCCTCCTTCCCCGGAACCCGGGTCCCGCCGGCCGGCCGTGGAGGCACTTACCGAGGCGGTTCAGTAGTACCGTCTCCTTCCCGTGCCCGCTGTTGTGGACGCAGAAGATGAGAAGGCGAGTGGGGTCCACCTCCTCCAGGAAGACGGTGCTGCGGCCAGCAGCTGTGAACCCGGGCAGCAGGGCGGGAGGCGGGAGTGTGGGGTTCGCCCCGGGAGCCCTGCTGTCCCTCCGCAGCCTTGGACAGCTCGTGCTTGTGAGCGGTTGGGCCCCGGAAGGGGCAGGACTGCGTGCAGGCTCCCTGCCCTTCCCAGACACCCACTGCCCGTGGAGGGGCCCTGGGGGGTGCCGAAGCCGGCCGGGGACGCTCCTGCAAGGAGGCGTGCCGGGAGGGGAGCTCCTGGCCACACACTGCCGGGACTCCCAGGGGCTCCCCGCCCACAGGCTGGATGATGCTGACCGTTCATACTTCCATCTCAGCGTGTACTGAAATTTCTGTTTTGTTTTACCTGCCATCATTATAATCGGGACACACATGCCCTTTATTCTGGGACAATTCCTTAGGACCCCGGATCCAGAAGACGTGCCCACAGCGCCCCTTGGTGGGACTGGGTGGGGCTTGGCCATGCTGGATGTTGGACACGTGTGTCCCATCCCAGCACAGCGAGCCCCAGCCCTGCCCTGTGTCACTGTGTCACCCTTTCTCCAGTGTCTCGGTTAGACGGCCTTGAGCTGACTGGGGATAGGGCACGGGGCTCCCCTGGACCTTGGCCCTGTCCGGCAACCTCTTCCCAGACTTACCTTCGGTAGAGATGAAACTCCTGGTCCTGAGGGTCACGCGGATTTTGTGAACGAAGAACATCATGTCTGAGTCCTGCCAGAGGAGTTTTGGTTCAGTGGAAGCCTGGGCTACTGAGAACCAGTCGCCGCTGACCCACCAAGCAGAGGGGGGTATGCTGGTCCCCGGGGGGCAGCAGGGGGGCTGGCCGGTTCCTGGCCCTGTCCCCTTCCCTCTGCCCCCAGCTGCCACCTCTCCGCACTCCAGATGCCCCCTGTGGCTACCAGATTCTCATCGATGTCGGGGTCCTGGGGGACTGTGCAGGGCGTAGGGGCCCCTCAGCAAGGCCAGCACCAGGACCAGTGGTGGGGTGTTCACGGTGACACAGGCGTGGCCCAGGGATGACTGCTGGCACCCCGGGCGTCCAGAGCCTGTCGCACTGGCCCTTTTGTACCCTGCTGGGAGAGGGCTCCTGCCACGTGACTGGCTGTCATGGGTTCCCTCCTGCTCACCACGATGACCTCTATTTGTTGGCACTACCGCCAACAATGGCCACTTGTCACAAAGCCCCTGCCCGACCCATGCTGATGGTTGTGCCGTTTCCCAGAGCCACAACCGTGTGCCTGGGCTGCCTCCAGGATCCGTGTGTCCCCAGTGGGCACCGACCTCTGCTCTTGGAGTCACGGAGCTCCTGATGCAGCCAGCAGCCTGGGTGGTTGTGGCGTCTCCTCGTGATGGCCGCCCGTGTGGTTGAGGGCTTGGTCACGGCGTCCAGGGACTCTGCAGGACATCTGAGGGACCGGAGTGCCCGTGCCCCGTGCTGCTGTGCCGGGGCTCTGGGGACAGTGGCCGTCTGTGAGATGGCCTCGCTGCCCAGTGCGTCTCCTGGAATTGCCCACCTATGTAGAGCAAGGAGAGGCCTAGGGCCCAGGAGGATGGGAACGGGCTGGGGGCCACAGGCTGGGCTGGGCTGCACCCCATTTCCACTTTGGCCTATTTCCAGAGCCTCCCTGCTGCAGGGTGACCCGAGCCGGGCTGAATTCAGCTGCTCAGAGACCCCAGGGCCCAAGGGAACAGAGACCAGTGCAAGTGCAGGTTACAGTGTCCCCCGTGGGCCGGGGGCCTCAGGTCCTGAGCCCCAGTGGCCTCATTGTGGACGTGGCTGTGATGACTCTGCCCGCCCGTCCACCCACCTGCCCACTGGGCTGCAGACTGCCGGGGGGTGCTCACGGGAGGTCTCCATCACCCCACCCCTGCACCCCCACCAAGGCTGGGTCACTGTGCTGTGTCTCCGTGCTCACCCCTGTCCCCCGTGGTCTGTGCTCACGACGGTGGCGGCACGTGGTTGTCAGAACCGGACCGGGACCTTTACAAAGAAGGAAACGTTACGAGTCTCACTGACATAAAGTGGGCCCAGCCGGCGCGGCCAGGCTGATGTGTTAGAGCCTGTGGGGTCTGATCCAGAGACGCGAGGTTGGTCACAGCGAGTCACCGTATTTCACGCGCAGAGACGCAGAGAAGCTCGTGTGGGCGTCACGTGAGCAGCCGGGAAGCCCCCGAGGAGAACCAGCAGGACGTGCGCCCAAAGCCGCTGTCGACACAGACGGGAACGGGTCTGTTGGAAGCGGGCTGCCAGATTCCTAGAAAACAGTCCTGCGTCAGCACGAAGCACGGAAAGCGGACCTCGCAGGACCGTGGGCGCTGTCACCCCTGCTGCGGGACACGGCACTGGCCCCCTCCGGCAAGGGACGAAGGGAGCACGGGGAGGTTCGACGAGGAGCCTTAGTGAGGTCGTGGGAGATGGCCCGCTGGTGGGCTCGTCACGCTGGCGAGTGCAGGGAGGCGGGTGGTCCGAGGGTCTGTAAAAGGCACCATCTCTGAGTGTGAGCGGTCCTGCTGTGGGAGGCCGAAGAGACTTTATTTGCAATTCAGAAAAAAAGTCAAGTAACCAGCAATAAATCCAACAAAGAAAATCGGGCGGACCTTCTGGCCGGGAGACTACCAGCTAGGCCTGAGACGTCTAGGTGAACGGAGTCAATCACAGACCAGTCCTGGGCTGGAAGTCTCAGCGGCCGTGTGCGTGCTCCCAGGACCAGCTGCGACCCCGCCAGACGCCCGGCGGGAGGCGTGGTGTGTGGTCCGCTCGTGCCGCGGCGCCCAGCCGCTCGGTTTGGTGGGACTCGCTCCGGCAGACTTGTGTTCTCACCGCAGAGGTTTCGTGATGAAGCCCATGTGGAATTGGCAAAGCCAGAAGGAAGCACATGCCCTCCCTCGCACGGGCCCCGCAGAGAAATGGGGTGCGCGACGGCGTTTTTAAGACTGGGCACTGGATGCCTTTCGGGACGAGGATAAGTGTGAGCCTGCCCGAGTCCCACACAAAGTTGAACCCCATCAGGGCACTGCGTGGTGTCCCGCTCCAGAGCTGGGTGGCCCTTCTGTCACCAGGACCTCAGAATGTGACCTTCTTTGAGACTGAGTCTTTGTGGGTTTAATCCAGCGCTAGGGGGGCCCACGGAGCAGAGGTGGGGGGATGCGGCCACAAGCCAGGGCATGCCAGCAGCCCCGGAGCTAGAAGGGGTCGGAAGCGCCAGTCGGCCCTGGAGTCTCTGGAGGAGGGTACGGCCCTGTCACATGGAGGGGGGCCTTTGGACCTCAGAGTCAACCGGCTGTGTCTGCCCCATCTGTGATTCCTTGTTACTGCAGGACGCCCATACGGCAGGACGGGAGACAAGTCCCCGCAGGAACAGGTGGCCCACTCAGAGGGGCATCTGCGGAGTTCAGGGAAGGGACGAGGCTCGAGTGTGGGATGGTGGGGAGAGGCCAGCCAGGGGAGGGCCGGGCCCCGGGAGGGACGCAGCAGGGTGGGCTGCTAGTGACCCTGGACTCCGGTTCCCGTCTCCCACGGGGCCTCCCTTCCCTGGGTCCCGTGGGAAGCTGCCTGTCGCTGCAGCTGTAGAGACGTGGTTGTGGGTGGAGAGAGGGTCTGTAGGAAGGGGCGGAGTCCCGCACAGGTGGTCGGTCCACTGGGATGTGAGAGGCAAAACCGTCAAGCCTCTGAACCGGAGGAGGACTGCAGAGCACATCCCACGGGCTTGGGGAGAAAGAGCCAGCAGAGACGGGACAGAAAGGTCAGGACCTTTGGTGAAAAGCCCACTCAATGGACTGTGGGAGAGGAAGAGCCCCATTCACTGAAGACAGGCAGCCACAGGTGGTAAAGATGAACGTCTCTGTCACCAGTCGAGGGCTCTTTTCCAGAATATGTAAAGAGCACACACCAAAGCAACAAGAGCGCACCGACGGACAAATGGGCACAAGACTCGAGTTCCGACTTGACCAAGCAGCGATCTGACAGCCCGAAGCACGGAAGGGTGTGCGACCTCACTGGTAACCAGAGAAGTGGAAATTATACCGAGATTCTCGACACCCCTTAGCCCCAGCACCCCAGAATGTTAGAAATAAAATGACCACACCAGCCGTCGTGAGGATGGGAACTCGCAGGAGCTCGGATGCTGCAGGGCAGGGAGGTCAGTGGGTCCAAAGCCTCAGAAGGCCAGTTGCACAGCCAGCCAGAGCCCCTGGACACGGCCACTGCTCTGCTAGGCATATCCCCACAGACATGTGAGCCCACAGGGCCCCTGGGTCCCCAGCATTCACTCCAAAGTCCAGGCGGGGGACCGTGGTGCTGGCTGTCCTCGGGAGGCTGGGGAGCGTCTGCTGCTCACGTTTCACAGCTGGCACGGCGACCCCCGTCCCCCAGAGCAGCCATCACCCACCAGAGGCCCACTGCCCCCCGGGAGCGCCAGGTGCCTCCCCTGCCGTGCTGCCACGAGAGGGGCCCCAAACCATGCCTGCGAGAACACGGGCTGCCGTCGGAGCCCCTCCTGTTGTGGGCGCCGTCTTCCCTTTGTTCTGAACGAAGAAGTGCAGGGACAGCCCCCGCGGGCTCAGGGAGGTCGTGTGCGGGAGCTGCAGGACGCTTCGTGGGTCCCTGTGCAGTGAGGTGGGGAGTGGCTCATGGGCGGTGGCGTTCGGCAGGGGCACCGGGCACTTCGGCAGCGATCAGCCATGGGCAGCACATGCTGGTTCCGACCCTGGAAGCCACGGGGAGGGGTGCTGCGGTGGTGGCCAGCCTGCGTCCCAGGGTTTAACCCTGCGGTGTGTTTGCGGTCACACTGCTTGCCTGGGGGGGGCGCCTGGCAGGGTCCTCCTCGGGGCTGACCTCAGTCCTGACACCCGGCCACCTGGGACCTCGCCGGCTGTGGCTGGGGGAGAGGACGTGTGTGGACAGCAGTCTGTGTGAGTCACTTGGGGTGAGTGAGCTTGGGGATGCCCAGAACTGGGGGAACTGGAGACTGGGCAGGGGCTGGGGGGACCCTCCGTGCCTCGCAGAGGGGCTTGCAGTGAAAGCAGAGCGGGCGTTGCATTGCTTGGAGGGTAAATGCAAGAAAGGGACACGGTCTCGTTCTACTCCTTCAGGGAGAGGCCCCCTGCCTCCTGGGCGGTGTGGGGGTGAGCAGGGCCATGGGTGTGGGGTCGGGCGTCCAAGACACTGGCGTCACTAGAGACTGGAAGGCCAGGATCTTGGGTTCTGTGTTTCAATTTGGAAAGCATTTTGGGAGGACCCGTTCTTGCGTGATTCTGGCTGCTGCCTTTAGGACCCCTGGGATCTTGGGGTCTTTACCCCCCAACCTTGGAATGGCTGCCCAGGTGTCCCTCTGCGACTGGTGGTTGCCCAGCTCCTCCCAGTCCCCCGAGATCCTAGCGGGTGTGGGTAGGCCCACTTGGCACCAGTTGGGCTTCAAGACACCTGAAGCTCCAAGAACAAAGCGGGGGGGCCTGGGCCGAGCCAAGGTGCTGCCCGTGACTCCTGGGGTCCTCCCTGCTCAGGAATGGCCGTGTTTGGACTGATGGGTGCTGGGGACCCTCCCCTGTGCCCCCATTCAGGTGAGCACCGGCCCCCCCGGCAGAGTCATGGGGTGTGCGCTGCTGTTCCTGAATGGGGCTGGATAGGGTCTCCCCAAAATTCTGATCCATCCAGACCTCAGAACGGGACCTTATCTGGAGTAAGAGTCTTTGCAGATGGAATTAAGGTGAGGCTTGACCTGGGATCGTCCTGGATCCTCGTGGGCCCTGAACTGGGGACGGGTGCGGAGACAAGGCTCATGTGTGACGCGGAGTGATGAGCCTGGCGGGGACGGACGGGAGGCGCAGGGTCAGGAAACTACAGGCCGGGGACACGGGCCCCACCGAGCCCGGGAGAGGCAAGGGGAAGTTTCTCCCTCGGAGCCTCGGCAGGGCTCAGTGCCGCGGACCTCCCGGGCTTGGCTCTCTGGCCTCGGATCAGGGGGAGGGGGCAGCACAGTTGAGCTGCGTCACCCCCATGTGTGTGCGAGCGACGGTGGCCCCCGGGAGGCCCACCCGCCTTGTTACCCTGTGGCACCAGGTCCTCTCTTGTTATAGATACGGAGATGAGGGGGCGGGTCACTCGTCGACATGCCATGGGCGACGGTGACAAGGCAGGCCCCCGCCACTCTCCCTGGCCTGCTCCGGGGCTCAGCTGGCTGTCTCCGTCCTTGTCCATCCCGGGCAGGCCTCCTGGTCAGGCTAGAATGCTCCGGAATGCGACCTCCCAGCCATGCTTGTGTCCGCGGCCCCTCGAGGAGGTCACGGGCACCTCGCCCCGTCTCAGACCAGCCCCAGGTGCAGCCCGGACGTGCAGCCCTCACCCCAGTCGGCCCGCTCTCTGCCTGGGCATCCTTGTCGGGATCCGACGGTGATGCCCGTCCCTGAGGGGCCCTTCCTGGCCTGGCTCCCAGCCGCATTTACCGTCCCCCGGGGCCCAGGGTGGCGTGACAGTTGGCACGTCAACAAAGGTTCCTGGGAGGCTCATTTTCTAAAAACAAAAGCTGGCGTCCTGGCGGCCTCTTCCTGGAACAGACTGGTAGCGAGGCCTCTGGCCTGGGACCAGCAGGTCACTCGCTTGCATTCTCTGTCCTTGGGGCAGGTATGGGGATTGGCGTCTTCATCCTTGTCCAAGGGCCTGGGTGACCTCAGCCAGCCGTGGGCGCTGGCCGCACCCTTTGTGTCCATGTGTCCACTCTGCGTCATCTGCCTCCCAGGCTGCGTGGAGGTCACGGGTGCCGGGGCAGGACCGAGAACGTGGGACAGCTGCTGGCTGCAGAGGGCCACGGCCCCGCTCTGCAGCAGCAAGGGGGCTGACGCCTGGGGCCGGGGCTCAGCCAGGGGCTGGCCGTGGCTCTCCCATAGGCGGTCCCCACAGTGGCCCTGTGCCTTCGGGCCCTTGGGCTCTCCCAGCACCCATCTTTTGGGTGAGCGGAACCCAGAGCCCTCTGATGTCCCTCACTCACCCCGCCCTGCGGTGCTGGAGACCAGGCTGCCAAGTGTCCCTCACTCGCCCACTGGGAGCTCGGGCTCACGTCTGCAGGCGGGCGTCCCCTGTCTAGTGGGGCATCTTGGGGTCGGGGATATGTACCATGTGCTTGCTGGCCATCCTCCCAGAGTGACCTCTGACGTAGCTCGGTCCTTGAAGCACGTTCACCCCCGCAGGGTGCCAATGCCCCTGGCGCGGCGGGCGGTTCCCGCCGAGAAGCCGGACGTTAATTTTCCATGGTGAGCGCCTACTGCCGCCGGCCTGGGGGCTGAAGCAGCTCTCCGGTGACACGGGTTTTTCCGTGCCCGCCCCGCCATGGGGCGCCCCTGCAGGGGGGACCCTACCCCAGATCCCTGCCAGCGCGTCCCCCCACGGTGCGTCCCTGGCCCCTTGTTTTCATTTTGTCTGTTCTGGGGACTGATCGGAATGGTGTTGCACGGGGCACACGTTCTCATACCCAGGCTTTTTGGTCACCCACGTGACCTTCTAAGCGAATGGGTTTATTTTTGGTCGTGTCTGTGTCACAGAAGATCTGCCATCAGAAGCGTCACGAGCGCACGGGCCACGGTGTGTGGCCGGCCCCCCCTCGGGCTCCAGAGCTCCCCCTCCTCCCAGCTCCTCTCCACCTGCAGCTGTGGCCCCCGCCCGGGCCCCCACCCTGCCGCTCTCGGCCACCATGACCCCGCTAGGGCCCGCATAGACACGGAGTCCTCCGGGTTCGGGCCTTTCGTGGGCGGCCTTATCTCACCGAGCAGCAGAACGTGCCCAAAGCTCACGTGGGTCGCGGCACGTGTCAGAATGTCGGCCCACGCCATGTGGTGGTCACCCGCGCCCCGGTCCGTGGGTGCCGGGTCGTCTCTGCGGCTGTTCACGCGGGAGTGTGACACAGCGGCGTCCCCGCTTTCAGCGCATGTGGGGCTCCGCCTGGAAGGGGACTTGCTGGGCCACGTCGTGGTTCTGGGTCTCATCCGTCGGGAAACTGCGGCTGTTTGCCACAGACGCCGCGGCATGTTGTGTCCTCGCCAGCAGCGGGAATGTGTGTCTGTCTGTGAGTGTGGGTGAGTCCGTGTGAGTGTGTGAATGTGTGTGTCCCCGTGTCCCCGTGGGTCTGTGTCCGTGTGTGTCCGTGTGTCTGTGAGTGAGTCCGTGTGACTGTCCACATCTGTGTGTGTCCGTGAGCGTGTCTGAGTGTGAGTCCGTGTGACTGTCCACATCTGTGTGTGTCCGTGAGCGTGTGATGTCGTAAACACCGCAGGCGTGTGGGGTCCTTGCTCACGGCTGTGGCCCGCGTGGCCATGGGGTTGGGTTGGGTTCCCCTCCCCGGAGTGTCCTATGCGGAGCTGTCCCGCGGGCCGTCTGTCCGCGCCGCTGTCCGTGGACGTGTGGGTTCCTTCCGGCCCCGGGCTCGTGGCCGTGCGGTCCCTCGGTGACGCGTCATGCGGCTATCTGAGGGGCTGAGCACAAACTCGTACTAGACGCTGAGCAGACATTCCGTGCCAAGCGCCCAGCGGAAGCCCAGTCTCTACTGAACGTCTCGGAGCAGAGTGGCGGGGGTGCGAGCCGCCGTGCTTCCCACGTCGTTACAAACCCCCCAGACTCCGGGAAGGAGCCGTGGCCCGCGGCAGCCCCACGGGCCACGCCGGAGACTTCTTGCTTCACGCCGGCGCCGCCGCGGATGAGTCAGCTCTTAATTCAGCCGCTGCGTGGGTGGGAAGCGGCAGGACACCTTGGTTTTGCGTAGCGTCTCTGACGGCTGGTGGCGCCGGGCACCTTTCCGTGGACCTCTCCGCCACGTGCCCACACGCCGTCTTCGGTGAAGTGCCTGTTCCCCTTCGCTGCCTGTTTTTTTTTTTTTCTTCTTAAAAATTGGGTGGTTTTCCTTTTGCTGTTGATGTGTTGGAGTCTTTAGAGAAGCTACCTGTGAGGTCTGTCGGATGTGTGTGGCTTGGTGGTTTTCCCCGTTAACTGTGGTATGATTAACCGTCCTGGGATGAATTGAGCCGCAAAAGAGAAAGGGGACCGTCTCGCATGGTTTCTGTTCTCTGACCTGTGCTGAGGCTTGTGGGTCATGGTGCAAGCTGTGGTGTGGGCGTGGGTGCCCCGTGCCCGAGGGACACCTGCCGAGTGTGGCACCCCGTGGCTGTGCCCTGGTCATGTCTCCTCACGTCTGCGCCTGTGCTGGTTCTGCCTTGTTGGCCTGGCAGCGACCGTGGGAGGACCGCGGAGAGGGCAGGTCCCCGCGTGGACATGGCCTCCCGTGGAACGGCTGTCTTTGCGGATGTGAGTACATTGGGCATCCTTGGTGGGGGGTTTCCTGGATCACCCGCTGGGCTGTAAACGCACCGGCAAGGGTCTTTAGAGGGGAGAAACCGTGGGATATTTTGACCCAAAAGGAAGAATTTGCCTGGTGGAGGGGTTTGAAGACGCTCTGCTCCCGGCTTTGAAGCAGGAGAAGGGGCCGGGAAGCAGGAATGACGCTCTGGAAGCAGCTGAGAACCCAGATCCTTCCCGAGGGCCCCTGGAGGGAGCGAGGCTCTGCTGGCCGCTGGCTCTCCGTCCGGGAGACTGATCTCCGACTCCTGACCTCCAGAGCTGGGCAGAGGAACTGCGAGGCCAGGCGGCGGGGGTCGTCTGGTGAACGCAGAGCCCGTGGCCTCCCCCACGCAGGGGCAGGAGCACCTGCCCAGGCCCAGCCCGTGTGCCCTGTAGCCCCTCTCTGGGGCTCCTGGTCCCCACTCCTTCCTTGCCTACTGGCTCCGGTCCCCACCTCCTCCCCAAACTTGCCCAGGGCCCAGGCCAGCCGGCAGGTGGCACTTAGGGGCACACCTCATTTCAGGGAAAAATCTTTCTGTTCTGGGTCACGGAGTCCTTTGTGTGCAAAGAGCAAATGGCCTTCTCACTGAAAGGTGCGCTCGGTTATAAATGCTCCATGTTGCCCCTGGTCCCGGGGGCGCCCTGAGCCCCACGCGGACCCCTGGGGCCTGGCTGTTGGGACAGCCAGGCATGCGAGATCGGTCCAGAGAGTATGTCCTGTGCAGGGAGCTCCCCAGGGGTGTCAGCGTCCACGCTGAGCTTCTCAGCACCATTGGGGAGCATGTCGATGTCTTCACCTTGAATAGCGATAATGGGTGCCTGTCCCTGCTGGGCAGAGCTCTGCTGGGGACACCAGCTGTCTTTGTCCTGCCCCATGCCTAGCAAGTCGTGTTCCTGCCCTGGAAGCCAGCAGACGGGCAGCCGTGGGATGTGTAGGGAAACAGAGGCAGGGGCCCTTCCAAGCTGGCTCCTGGTGTGGGAGAGGTTGTGAGCCATAGAAGGGGACTCGGGACCACAGGCAAGGCAGCAGGGTGGGGCGTCATTGCTTGTCCCAACCCAGACCACAGACCAACCACCCCTTCATCTCTGGAGTCTTCTCAAGGATCCAGGGGAGCTGCTTACCCAGTTCACCCTTTCCTGCCAAGGATGCTGTCCCTGGACCCACAGCTGGGGTGCTTCCCCCAAGCGGATCAGTGAGTCACCCCCAGTCTCCAGGGACTCTGTGACTGTCATGGGTCACCCCAGCCCTTCCCAGATTCCGGCTTCCTGGGCACAACGCCCTTCATTCTCCTTGG
This sequence comes from Meles meles, assembly GCF_922984935.1. Taxonomy (NCBI): domain Eukaryota; kingdom Metazoa; phylum Chordata; class Mammalia; order Carnivora; family Mustelidae; genus Meles; species Meles meles. The sequence continues at coordinate 1,787,000 of NC_060076.1, forward strand.
CCATGTCCATAGGAGGGAGCCTCACCCGCCAGTGCCCCCATTCTGGATCGCTGGCATGATTTGGGGCTGTGTGCGGCTTCCCCTGCCCCTGTGGTCCAATCTGTGCGTGACCTGGCATCCTGTGGGGGCGTGTGGGTGGCCTTGGCCCCGTACAGACAGGTGTGTTTGCTGTGGGTCCTCAGGGGAGGAGAGAGAGTGAACGCCCTGGGCTGGACGTCCGTCCCACCATCCCCAATGCTTGTTTGCTGATGTCCCTGGACCCGGCGTGCGGGTCCACCTGACCTCTCAGGCCTCAGCCTCCACCTGGGTTGGGGAGAGGCCTCAGTCTCCTGTGTCCTCTTTTGGGTGCTCCGGTCACGGCTCGTGGCCTCTTGTACGTGACAAACGATAGAAAACATCACTGACGCCGAGCGCGCGGCCCCGTCTCATCTTTGATTTCGTTTCACGTTTGTCTTGTGAGAACTTCCTCGCGTCTGCGTCCTCGCTGCCCCGGTGTTTGCTGCCCCCCGGGGCCCTCCTCCCGCCCCGGGGGCCGCGCTCCTCCCTGAGCTCCTCCTGGCTGCTCGCCCTCCGGATGGGCCGCGGGGCTGTCTTTCGGTCTGGCCCGTCTCCGAGATGTCCTGGCCTCTTCTCGCTGCGGACGTCCTCTCCCTCCTGGCCTGGTCTTTGTTCGCCGGAGCTTCTGGAGCGATGGGGAGCGTGTCGGACTCGCTTTGGCTTCTCTAAGTGGAACCGTTCTGTAGGACCGTTTCTCCTTTCCAGGGGGCTTCTGGCTCGAAGACGCGTCTGTGTCCAGCCCCGTAGCGGCCGCTCATTCCCGGTGTTGCAGAAGCCGTCGGGCGTCCCTGGTGTTTCCCGGGACACGAAGAGCCTTCTTGCCGTCGTCAGCGTTTCTCTGCGAGCGGAAGCGCGTGCACATGATTTTGTCAGCTGTTTGAATTTTTGCTTTGTGAAGTGCGTCCTTGTCGTCTTTGTGCGTTGCTGGCTGTGGGAGGGGCCTGCGGTGTGGACCCGAGGCAGAGCCCGCAGGGAGGACTTCGTCAGAGCTGCAGGGCAGAGGGGGCACCGGGACGGCTCATCCTGACGGCCTGGCCCCTGGGCGCCCCCCTGGGAAGGGCAGCCGGGAAGCCTTTGCCGGGGGCTCCCCGGGGTACCGACCCAGTGTCCCAGCGGGTGGGGCGCCCTCGCCTCCTGCCCGGCTAGAGCCCTCCTTTGGGGCACCTTCGGGCAGTAACCCCAGGGGGCCCCACGCCCACCAAGAGGGCAGACGTGGGAGCTTGCCCTCATTCTCACTCACGGGGATGCCCTCTGGGTCTTTCCCCTCCCCGGTGATGAGCGGGACCCCATCTCCCCCCCCCGTCTGACCTGGAGCAGGCACCATGACCGGGGCCCAGCGGGGCCTCAGGGTGTTAGGGTGATCGAGGTGCACCCACGTCACTGGGAGGAGGCACGGGTTAGAGGTTGCAGCCTGAGCTGCGGACCCAAGTGGGACCTGTGCCTCCACACCCCACCCGCCAAGCACGCCCTCATGAGGACCACCCTCTCTCCTTAGACCCTGGGCTTTGGGTGAAGCCGTCACTGCCTTGGCTCTTGGGAGGATACCTGACTCAGGCCTGGTCGCCAAGAAGCACGAGAGCCTCGCCTCTCTCCACTTGGAGAAGAGCACAGGCAGGGCGAGGACCTGGGTAGGCCCGCGGGCCACAGTGTGGAGGCCTCTGCAGGGACTTTGGAGAGATGTATGAGTGCATTATGCTGTTATCTCGAGGAAGGGGGAGGTCGTCTGTGGCTGCTGGCAGCCGTATGGGCAGCCGGAGAATGGAGCCAACAAGGAAAGAAAGAAAAGAAGCAAGAGACAGAGAGAGATGGCTCTTCTGCTCCTGGATACAGCCATGCCTGCTGGCAGCTCTGCCTCAGCACCTTTCATGTGTAAGAGCCAACACAGTCCATGCACCGCCAAAGTGTGCACGTGAGGTTTTCTGTCATTTGAAGCCAAGAGTCCTAATGCCTGCCTGTCCACACACTTGGGAGGGTGAGGCTGTAATGAACGTGTTCCTCGTCACTTGGCGACAGTCTGTGCCTGAGTTCTGTGGGCACTCAGGTTGGGGGGGGCTCTGCCTGCTTCTGCCCATGCACTCGGATTGGGGGACATGGTTTGTCTTTTCGTTTTTCTTTCTTTCTTTCTTTAAAGATTTTATTTATTTATTTGACAGACAGAGATCACAAGTAGGCAGAGAGGCAGGCAGAGAGAGAAGGAAACAGGCTCCCTGCTGAGCAGAGAGCCCGATGCGGGACTTGATCCCAGGACCCTGAGATCATGACCTGAGTCGAAGGCAGAGGCTTAACCCACTGAGCCACCCAGGCGCCCCATGGTTCGTCTTTTCCTTTGTTCGTTTCCGCAGCCCCAGAAGAAATGACCCCTGGACAGTTTGGACCAACCCGGCAGTCATCTTTTGAAAGGAACGGCCTTTATTGTGCAAGGGGAGGGGTCCCCCGCCACGGGAGCGTGTGGCCGGGGCAGATGGAGAGCAGGGAGCAGGATGGGGCCGGCTGGGACCGCACACGGAAGCGCAGGCGGGTGTCTTTGGTGGAGTCCCTGGAGGGCTTGCGGGGTGGGGGAGGGGAGCTGAGCAGGGCGCCCGGACCTGCGGTCTGAGTCCCCATGGAGACGAGACCCTGCTTCTTGGCTCTGCACACAGGGGTGGCGATTGGGGAGGGGACAGCACGGGAGGTGGGGCAGGTCTGGGCTCTGAGAGGCAGCTCCAGGGCCGCGTGGGGGCTCCGTCTGCCCCCTGGGCCCTTTTGTGTAGGTCGGGGGGCCGTGGGGAAGCCCGCGGGTCAGCTCCAGAGCGGCACCACTCACCTGTGCGGGGCGACGGCCCTAGGATCTGAAACTCTGGCAGCGATCTGAGGGGCACAGTGACCTGGAGTGAGCCCCTGCCCGCCGGGTGGCCGCCAACCCACGGGGACCCAAGGGCGCAGGAGAGCGGTGAGGCTCACCGTCCGTGTTCAGAACCACAGTCTGGTCCTCGTGCAGGCCGAGGTCGTCACAGACGGACTGGAACGTCTGCAGGATGTCCTGCTGCGTGCTGGGGTCCCGCACTGCGGAGGACATGGGGGGTCTGCCGGGTGCCGTGGGGGGTGGAGGGCAGAGGCCCAGGGGCATTAGAGGCTGTTGGAGGGACCAGGGGACAGTGCTCTGGACCGATAGGGGAGTCCGTGTCTTGGTGGGAAATGGGGGCTGGTGTGGGGAGAGGGAGAAACCCGTCTTTCCCTCGGGATGATGTCGGAGGAGGGGACTGTCCCTTTTTCCCCTGCCAAGCAGCGTGGCGGTGGCGCCCCGGTGTGGGAGGGTCCTGGCGAGAGGGCCGCGTGGGCGAGTGTGTGGGGGTGTGAGGGGATCCCTAGGGCCACAGAGGCTGAGGCCAAGCGGGAGCACGGCTGGGGCCGGAGCCTTCCCCTGGGGTCTGGTCCCTGGCATCCCCAGACTGTTTAGTCCTCTGCTGGGGGGGCAGCGGGCCACCTCCCCTGGGTTGGCTGGAGTGGAGTCCTGCCTGTGAGGGGGTCCCTGGCACCCTGTTCCTTGGAGGGGACCCCGCGCACCCATCAGGTGGACCACCAGGCTGGTCACGTCTTCATACTGGTTGATCATGTGGAGAATTAGGTAGACGTTGGGCTGTACCTCGTCCAGGTAGAGGTCATTGTGTCCCCAGACTGTGGAGGACATGGGGGCTGACGCTGGCTGGAGATGGGGGGCTGCCCGGTGGGGTGACCGCAGGCCCATCTGGGTGGGGGGAAGCCTCTCCCCTTCCGGTGCCTGGGGCCGGGCCCCGCGTCCTGCCCAGCCTCGGGGACCCGGGTTGGGGAACGGGCTCTGAGCCTGGGAGCTGGGCTGGAGGCCCGCGTCCTGATGCCGGCCCGGCCCTCGGGCACGGAGCTGCCGGGTCCTTGCCACGGGGCCAAACCTCTGAGTGGGCCGTGCCCGCGGGGGGTCCGTCGTCTGCACACACTTACACTCCAGGTCGAATTTGTTGTTGGTGTCCGTCTTGAACGCGGTGAGGGAGACTTTCTCGCACCGGCCTTCCTGCCTGCAGAGAGAGGCCGGGGCATGTCCTCTGCCCACCTGCCCTTTCCGTGTTTTAAATGAAAGTGTAGTTTGCCCACAGTGGCAGTCGCTGCTCTCCATGCGGGCGTCGGTGAATTGGGCCAGTGCAGCCCTTTGATCCCACAAAGGCGACCTTGGCCCTCCTCACTCCTGGGCGGCGCCTCCAGGCTCTGGGCCCCGTGGATGCCCAGAAGCCGCGTTATCAGCTGCCGCTGAGGGGACGCGCCTGGGACTGCAGCAGCTGCACCCCCACAGCATGCACGAGCCCGGGTCCCAGAGCCTGGGACCCCGGGGCCGAGAGGGGGCGGGACGGCGGCAGAGGCCACACGGCTGTGAGGGGTCTGGAGTCAGACCTCTGAGGCTTCTCCCGTGGAACAGCGTCCCCGTCCCCTCCCTGAGGCCGGCCGAGTCCACCCAGCTCCCCCGCCGCGCCCGAAGCCCCCCGCGCCCTGCACCCACGGTATGAGGATGTCCCCGTGCAGGTTCCCGTCCTTCGCGCTCATGGTGTTGATGAAAACCCTGAAGTGCCCGCCAGGCCTGATCAGAGCCGAGTTGTTGGAGGCCAGGGCGGCGGTGTGCCAGGTCCCAGCCAGCTGCGGGGCCGTGAGAGGACAGGGTGAGGCCCGGACCCTGCCCTCGGCCGGCCCCCCACCTCCGTGCCCGGCACCTGCTCCCATGGCGCAGGAGGGCCCTGTGATGCCGGTGCACCCAGCGGGTTCAAGGATGGTCCCCGTGTGTGGCACCTCCCTTCTCGGGCCAGCGGACTGGCTGGCGTGTGACCAGGGGAAGGAGACCCAACCCGGCTTCTGGCCCCGTGGCTCTGCCCAGCACTTGCCGCGTCGGCGCCAGGAGAGGCTTCACTCCCTTCTGGACTGAGCTCAAGGCTCCTTCCAAGACCGTGGCAGGCACTCCAGCCCCCAACGTTGCCTTTGGAACTTGTTCACGGGTCCCCCACCACGGACTTGCTCTGCGGCTCATTTACGCATCGTCAGGGTTGGTGTCTAGGCTCTGCTCTTGTGTCTGGGGCGGGGTCTGTCCGTGGCCTGCAGGGGCGTTGGCACCCGGTGGCGTCAGATAGGGCTGACCCCGAGCACAGGCCTCTCAGCCCTGCTTCCCTGCACAGACTCCGACGGGGGGCATCTGGCTGCCCGGGGCATCATTCCAACCCCAGTCCTGCTCCCCGGACGACCCCCTGAAGGCCTCTCACCCGCTGTCCGCAGCGCTCACTCGGGGTCTGGTCCCTGGGAGCAGCCGGCCCCCTTGTGCTCACCTCCTGCAGGCTTTGCTCCTGAGCCTGGAGGCCACCGACTAGGGCCAGGCCCACGGTCAGCAGTAGGAGCCGCATGCCCACAGCACCTTCCGTCTGGGTTCGGAGACAGCTCTCGCAGGCTCTGGTGGCCGGGCCCCGTGGCCTGTCTATAGAGCCCTGTGGTTGGGGGAGAGGTCACGTGGCGAGGGCTCCTGCCCCCTCCCTGCGGGGGGTGTGGGGACTCTCGATGCTCGTGTCTTAACCTTGATCTCGACGTTAGTCTGTCTTGTGTACTCTCTTCTGTGTTGCTTTGGGCTCCGAAACCGTCCGGTGCCCACGCAGCCAGTTTCCAAAACCAACAACCGTCCGCAGGCCGGGCCAACTTCCTGGGCCCGGAGGCTGCTGGAGTCACCTTGGCGTGCCCTCCGTGCCAGTCACGTTGCCGGAACGCGGCTGGTGAACGGGGGCTGGGAACAGGGAGCCCTCGGGGTTGAGAACCCGGGGCCCCGCAGGCCCCCACAGGCCCCCACAGGCCGGGGACAGTGACTGAAGCTGTCGGGGGCTGAATCGGGACCCTCCAGCTACGTATGTGGGAGTCCAGACCCCCAGGACCTCAGAATGTGACCTTGTTTGAAGCCAGCGCTGGGACAGTTGTGAGTTTAGATGACATCATGCTGGAACGGGGCCCTGAGCCAGGATGGCTGCTGTCCTCGGGAACGGGGTTTTGGGGCACAAGATTCGCACAAGGAGACGCTGAGTGAGGACTCGGGATTTGCTGCCACGGCGGCAGGACCCCTAGGAGCGGGGACAGGCCAGGGACGGACCCTCAGTGGGAGCAGCCAGGCCACACCCCCATCCTAGCCCTCTAGCCTCCCAGCTGGGAGAGGGGAGATCTGTTTTGTTTAAATCCGTGGGTATCACTTTGTTCCGGCCCCCCAGCAGACTCAGCACCTGACGGGTGCTCCCTGCTGCTCCCAGAGGCCACGGCCCTGCCGCCGCCATCCCGTCCCCTCTGCCCAGACCTGAGGACTGGGAGGGACCGGGCAGCATTTTCCTTAGGGAGCCCCCCCCCCCCCGCCTTTGTGACCGGGTTGCAGGAAGTCCCAGGGCCTGGGTCCTGCTCCAGCGCTCAGGACACCCCTGTCCCCGGAGCCCCGAGGAGGTCCCAGGATGAGGGGCCATTTCCCTGCGGCCTGCCTCTCTCGGGATTAGGATTCCATGGGGACCGCTGACCCCCGAGCTTGGCTCGTCCCCCGTGGCCGCCACCCGCTGTTCTCCCAACATTGCCGTGAGCTGCGTGTTTATCCCTAGTGATGGCAGCTGGGCTCTCTGGGAGGGGATGGGGTCAGGAATGCAGGCGGTCTGGGAGGTGCTGGGGGTCAAACTGCGTCCCCCCAAAAGATTCGTGTTAGTCCCAACCCCTGGGAGCTCAGGACGTGACCTGGTTTGGGACTGCAGTCTTTGCCGGTGTCATGAAGATGAGGTCATGCAGGGGCCGGGGGGCCCTCAGCGCATCGTGGCAGGTGTCTGTGCAGGGAGAGGGACGCCGGGACATGGGCTGTGGCGGGAAGGCAGGCGGGGGAGGGAAGTGTTACCCGCCCAGGACTGCCCGGCCCGTGTCTGCAGGGGCTGCGAGACACCGGTGGTGGGGCTTCCCCCCGAGCCGCTGAAGGATCCCCCACTGCTCCTGGCCTTGATGGGGGCTTCTAAGCTGCCCAGTCCGTGGGAACGTGTTGGGGGCAGCCTGGGGCGTGAGGCGGGGGAAGCGGGAACAGCGGCAGAGCCTCGGCCACAGCACGACTGACCCCTCGGCAGTCAGAAAGAAACCGGTGTGAAGGGGGCGAGCTGCTGGGCGGCGGGGGCCGGTCGGTTCTACCCGCGGAGCTGAGGGCTCCCGAGAGCCAGCCGGGCAGTGGGCGCCCTCTCAGACGGTCCCCTGCTGGGCGCCCCGCCGTGCACACAAGGGGGCCCAGCCTGAGCTCCCGCGTCTCCTCGGTGGCAAGATCTTCTGCCCTTGGTTCGCGTCTGCAGCGAAAACCTTACAGCGGGTGTGGGAGGGGTTACGGGTTCCTTGATCTGCGCGAATTCCGCAAACTCTAGGTGCTCCTTCCTGTGTTTGGGCCAGATTTGCGGAGCGCCTGTGTGTGCCCACGGGAATCCCCGCCGCGCGGGGTGGGACACGTCAGGACGCGATGGGGGGGTCACAGACCCTACGTTCTCCGGCGGAGACAGTCCGAGGAAGACACGGGAAGTTGGGGAGCCTTTCTGGGTCCGTGTCGAAAGGGACAGTCCCCCTGAGAATGGGACCTGTGAGCAGAGTGGGGAGCAGCGCGGGGAGGGTCGAGGGCAGGGGGAGGGCAGGGCGGGCACAGTGAGTGAGGTTCGAGGCCCCCCGCCCCGCGGCGAGGTGGGAGCCGAGGGAGACGGCCCAGCGAGCGCTCGCTTCGCCTCCGTGCGTGAAGGACCAGATCGGAGTCTGGTTCGCGTTTGGCTTCTCTTTCCGCCTGCGCCGACGCAGGTCCGTGCTCCGTGTCCTGCGTTGTTTCTGAGGGGGCGTCCCTGCTCCCCGATGGCTCCGTGTCCCTAACGGGCCAGGCGGGACAGGTGCTCGTTCGCAGGTGACCTGGGGGCGCTTTCCTCCGTGCTGTTTTGGCCAGAGGGTTCTAGAGTTCTAGAATCTACCAGTTCACGTTTTCTGCCAAATCTGGGATTTGTTCCACCCATTATTCCTTTAAACGTGTCCCCCGCGTCCCTCCCTCCTCTGTCTCGAAGCTGCAGTGGAGTACCAGGCCCTGGCGGTCGCCACACGTCACACGTCACACGATTGCGGATGTGCTGCTCGCGCCCCCCCTCCCGTTCTCCTCTTTGGTTTTGAGATTGGACAGTTTCTCCAGCTCTGTCCTCAAGGTCACCGACTTCTCCGTCTCCACGCGGCCCCTGAGACCATCCAGGGAGTGTTTAATCTGATGTGTGTACAGTGAGCGCTGGGATTTCTGTCTCTTTCCTCTCAGAGCGGTTACGTCCCCGAGCTGTGCCTTGTTTCAGTTCCTTACGAGCGTGTTTTTCCGTTCCGTCCTTGACCACGAATCTTCGTGGCAGCGGCTTACATGTCCGGTCCGGCGACTCCGGCACCTGCCCTCTCAGCACGGGCTTGCCCTTCGTGTGTTTGCTGGTTTGGGAGTGTGTCCAGGACACCCTGAATGGTGTGATTTAGAGCCCGGATCCTATCTAATTCCTCTCCGGAGTTTTCAGTGGCCGTGTCCTTGGCTGGATCCAGACCCTGAACACGGTGTGTTTGCTGGGACAGAAACGTCCGTTCTTTCCAGGCCCGCCGGCTGCACAGTCTGTCCCGGGCACGCAGAGAGGTAACAGAGGCACATGGGCGGGTTCAGAGCTCGCCCTCCTGCCCGGGATGCCTCTGTCCGTGCTTGGGGCTCGGATTCTCGAAGTCAGGAATTCGGGGGTTTCTGTCCGCGTGTTGGCCGCCCAGCCGCAGCCGAGCGGGCCCGTGCTCACGCAGAGAGCTGCTAAGGAGAAAAAGAGACGTAAAGAAGGAAAAATACACACATCTCTCCCGGTGTTGTCTCTTCGTCCGACGTGGTCCCGTGCGTTTAGAGGGTTGTTGGTGTCCTACCCCCGGAGCAGGCGGGGGCAAGGGTTGTGTTTTGAGGAGTTGGATTCCTGCTGGGGGACTGGCCGAGGGTGTGGGAGCAGGAGGCCCACGGATGGTGCAGAGCTGCCGTCCTGACACCTGGACAGAGGGAGTTGGGGGAAGCAGGCGTCCTGCGGCAGGTGCCCCGAGCGGAAGGGACCTTGTCGGCCTCGGGGTGCGCGTGGGACTGACAGGTGCTCAGTACTGCCGGGTCTGTTGGCCCGTCCTGGGTCCCAGCCTCACGTCCCACGAGAGACGGACCTCCAGTGTGGCCACTGCCCAGTGGGGAGCCCTGGGCCAGCCCCCTGTGGGGCTCTGAGATTCAGGGCACCCCTGGGAAGCGACTGGAGTGCCATGTCCGGGCTTCTGGAGCAAGAAGGGGACGGAATAATGTCCAGGACAGCGCAGGTGAGAGCCAGGCCCCTCTTCCTCCCTACAGCTCGGACCGCAGGGGGCCCTGAACCTCTGCCTCCTGGGATGTGAGGCTGCGGTGGCAGGAACCTCTTGCCAGCCCGTGAACCCCGAGCCTGCCCCACAATGTCCTCCTGCCAGGAGGCGGATGTCCCCAGATTCAGTCCTCCTGGGGACAGTCATGAGGGACAGCCTGTGTCAGGCAGAGGGGGTCTGAGCAGTGCAGCCGGGAACCGGTCCTCTGAGAGCTCCCTTCCCCCCAGGGTTTCCCGGCAATACCCTGTCGGGGGCAGCCGCCCATCGTGGCCTCAGTGGTGCTGGCGGGAAAGGGCCTGCAGCCGCACGGACTTTGGAAGATGCCTGAGTGTTGTGGGGCCGCCCGGGGCGGAAGCCCCCCACGACGACGGAGTCCCTAGGCCTGACAGCCCGTTGTGGGGCCGCTCATGGGAGCCCGAGCTCTGTGTCCTGCCCCTGGGCTGGAGGCGAGCGGGCCGAGGGCAGCAGCAGACGGGGGCTGTGGATGAGGTGGGTGGGAGGGCCAGGCCGACCCACCCCTTCTCTGGGCGCCTCGCTGGGTTCACCCCTGCCCGAGGCCGTGCAGAAACCCAGTTAGACCTCAGCTTCTGACGCACCACGAACCGTTTCCCCGCACGGGTGCGCCCTGTGCCGTGTGGCGTCTGGTGGTCCTGTCCCAGGGGTCTGGGTTCTGACCCCCGCAGGCCAGCGCTGGTCCCGATCCCGAGGGACCCTCCCACATGGTGTCGTGATGCCACACGTGAGACCACCCACCCACGCTCCCCAGACCTCTCCCTTACCTTCCGGGGCTGTGATGCCCTTGGGGCTGGAGAAGCGGAGGGCAAGGGGGCCGTGCCTCTGCCTCTGGGGCTTGGGCTTGGGGTGGTGGATGGCCAGCGTTGACGCCTCTGCCCCCCCCTTTACTCTGTGTCACGGCCTCAACCCCCGACCCTGCCATGCAGGGTCACTACCCCAGGACACTTCTCTTCAGCCTGGAGCCCCCGGCACCGGGCTCCCCGCATGCCTCGTTCATTCTGGATCACTGAGCTCCACGCTCCCTACTAAACCGAGGTCAGTGCCTGCAGGTAGAGGTCGGGAGCAAGTGACGGAGAGGCCGCGGGTGGGCCTGGGTCTTGGGGGCCGAGGGTCCCGCAAGCGGTCTGACCCCGTGGCTTTCCCTGCCTCCCAGAGGCTGCCTTTCTCTGTGGGCATGGCCAAGGTCACCCTCTGGGTCCAAACCCGGCTCTGTTAGGCGCTGCTGGCACCGAGGGGATGCTGGTTTTGAAAGGTCAGCCTTTAAAACAACACGGAGCAGCCTCTCCCGGAGCCAGAGCCTCCCTCCTCCCGGCGTCCCTGACCTTGAGGCAGGGTGAGCCCGCGGATCCGTTCCTGGCTCAGAGCACAGACTCCACAATCGATCGTTTAACTGGGGGTCTGTGCGCCAGCCTCCTGGCAGGGGCTGAGACTGCGGTGACGGCCAGGAGACATGGCTCCCCTGTGCCAATGCCATCCGCCCGGTGGTGGGGGAGGTGCTCGGTCCAGGGCCGCCCCTGTGATCCTTGTCACGATGACCTGATGGTGCGGGGTCCTTGTCCGCAGCTTGCTGCCGTGGAAACTGAGGCACAGGGAGGTCAAGAACCGTGCCCAAGGTCGCAGAGCGGACAGGTGGCAGAGTCTGGGTCAGCCTCCGACACCTGTGGGGAGCCAGGCCGCCTGCCGTAAGAGCCAGGAGGGACAGGAGGACGGAGGCGGTCCCGAGCACACAGATTCGTGGACCAGGACAGCCAGACGGACGAGAGGTGCGTGTGTTTTGGAAGGACGCGATGGAATCAGCACGGTAAGAGGCAGGTCAGAGACGGGGGCGGGGGTCTGCAGCCCAGGGAGCAAAACTGGATCCATATCCAAAGTAGAGAGTTAAGAATCAACAAGGAGAAAACCCACAAACTGAGAAAGGGAGCAAGGAATTCGAACGGGGAGCCCCCGGAGGGGGAGGAGAGCGCACCACTACTGGGAGTCCGGCGGCAGGCGGACAGCCAGCTCTGGCCTCTCACCTGGGAGACGGGAGACGGGGCCGGGCGACCCCCGAGGACAGAGGGGGCAGTGATGGGTGCCGGGGCCGGAGTGGCTTGGAGTCCTTGCAGGGACGTGGGGGCTATACGCACCCGTGGGCCCTGCCCTGGACTGTTTACCCAGGCGGTGCAGGGGCACCCCAGACCCTCGGCCCCGGAAGCGCAGAGGCAGCAAGCGTGGCGTAGGTTTTAAAAGGAGTCGTTTATGTATTAGAGAGAGAGTGTGTGCGGGGGGAGGGGCAGAGGGAGACAAGCCGACCCTGGGCAGAGCGTGGAGCCCGACGCCGGGCTCTGTCTCAGGACTCTGAGATCACGACCTGAGCCCAAGAGTCGGTGGCTCAAGTGACAGAGCCCCCCAGGCGCCCCAGTGTGGGGAGTTAAGGCTGAAACGAGGTTTCTGCCGAGCGGCAGAGCGAGAGCCGCGTGCGCCCGCGTGGACGGCCCCACAGCCGGGAGCGAGGCAGGGTGCTGGCCGGCGCGGACACCTCCTCGGGGGCTTTCCAGGGAGAAAGGCGCCCAGGGGCGGGGGATGGGATCCAGTTATGCGTGGACGGTGGTTGTGGTGCACCAGTGTGACAAAATGTGACAGAGTGACTGGAGGCCAGGGTCTGCTCGAGCCCCCGGGGGCCACAGGGGGGTCGGAGATGTCCTGTCTGTCGGAGAGACGTCCTGACCAAACACCGAGACAGGGAAGGGAAGCGGTGCAGAGCTCCCCACGATGCGGGTCATGGAACTGCCCCGGAGAGCCTCGGGGGAGCAGGGTACGGCGTTCACCCCCAGATGAGGGATCTGGCCTGCCTGTCGGTGCACCCCTGGGATGACCCTGGCCGCACCCAGCGCTGGCCGGCACCCGAGATGGGCCCGTCTGCCAGCAGCCCCGGACGGCCTGGTCACATGCGACCTCCCAGCTCCGGCCCCTCTCCACCTCCCTGACCCTGCTGGAGCCGCCCCCCCCCAACTCCGGCCCTCTCCCTGGCCTCACTCCCCGCCAGAAGGCTCAGTCGGCTCTGGATGGGGAGTTTGGCCGTGGTGGACTGCCGGGTACTGCCTGTGAGGCCTGTCCGCGATGCTTCAGCTGGAGACCGACACGGGTCTGTGGCCTCCCCGGGAAGAGGGGCAGGACAGGGAGTGTGGTGTTAGCAGTCCATGGGACGCTGAGGGAGTCAGGGCCAGGGTCCCCAACAAGACAACAGGAAGCCGGGACAGCTGAGATGAGACCACGAGAGCGTCCTGTCCGGCAGCCTTTGCGGGAGTGACTTTTGCAAAACGTCCCGAAATAGAACAATGAACTGTAAAGCCCTGGTTGGTCCCTGTCACATGCCAAGGCAGTGGAATAAAACCCGCTAGTGGACGGGTGTGGCCAGAGCCCCGACGGGCGCACCTCAGCAGCCAGTCCACGGGGGCCACTCTCAGCTGGCTTGAGACAGTTCCTGAAAAGAGCTGATCAGAAGCCCCGAACGCGAGAACGGCAACCCTCTTGCCGCCCCCCGTCTTCGGGAGCTCTGTACCACCGCTCAGGTGACCTTGCCTGACTGCCCGCCCCCTCCGTCGGGTCTGCCTCTTCCTTCCTCCAGCCGGCGCGGGCACCAAGGAACAGAATCCTTATAACAGTGGCAGAGATTTAAGGGGGCTGGGCTCCTACCCTGGACCCTTCCAGGCCATGCCCTGTACATGGGGACCCCCAAAGCCCCTGTGAGCCCCACTGTCCTGGGTGACACGGCAGAGTCATCTCCCCCTGAGCCCCGCTCCCCCGCCAGCCCCTCACGAAACTCACGCACCGAAAGGCCTGGGTGGGTTCCTCTTCTTGTATTAGAAGCAGGTATCTGGGAAGACAGAGCTGGGCTCGCAGACGGGGCCTCCCTGGGGTCCCCACCCCCCAGCCCCGAGACCCCGGGGCTCCCTGGACACCCCTGCCCCAGGCCCGTCCAGCCCGAGGCTGCCGGTGCCGAAGGCGGCGGGCCCTACGTTGGCTGCTCAGGCTGATGACGCTCTCTGGGCCCAGTCCGGACTCTCCGCGGACTTTCTCACATCTGTTCTGGAAGCTGGGGCTTGGGTCCGGCACCCGTCCTGAGGACAGAGCAGCGGGGGTGGGGGTCCCTCACTGCTTGCTCGGACGTGGGCGCACAGAGGAGGTCTCGGGGGATGCGGGCAGTGCCGACGCTGAAGGGGGGTGCCCTGAGTAGAGATGGGTCTGAGCCGGGTGGAGGGTCCCCCACCCTCCGTGATGTGACTTGACCGTGGCTAGACCAACATGTGGGGGCTCGGTGTGTGGCCAGAGCCCCCCAGGATAGAAGGTGTCTGCAGAGAATGGGCCCCCGGAGCCTGGCCGGTCTCCCCCAGCCGACGGGCGGAGTCGGAGGCGAGACCGTAGAGTGCCAGCGCGTTGGTCTCTGTCCCGTTCCTGACGTTCCGGAGGCGGAAGGTGACGCACAGCTCGCAGCCGGTCTCTGACAGGAGCAGCTGTTTTGCCCTCGTCTGTGTGCAGACTTGGCTCAGAGGGGCCCCCGCCGGCACCGCGGGTTACGCATTGGCTGTGCTGTGGGGCCGTGGGTGCCAGGCGGGTGGGAGGAGCGGTGGCCCCTGACAGCGGTCTCTGGACGTTGTTGGTGGAGCAGGGCAGGCCCCCTCCCCTGAGCCCCACTCTGGCACACCTGCCTCCCCAGGGCCGGGGCAGGGGCGGGGGCCTTCCCGAGGGTGGCGGGCCAGACCGGGGCTCTCACGGCACGGGGCAAGCTGTCACAGGGCCCCATGGAATCCCCGAGGTCAGAGCTCACCAGAGAAGGCCAGGGCCCGGAGGGATGGGAGCGCGCCGACGCCAGGCAGGGAGGACCCCCGTGCACTTACAGCTGACCGCGTACTCCCTGTTCTTCTCCGTCTTCTCGCAGACCACGGCCGCCTGCACGCACTCCCCGTGCACCCTGAGACCAGCTGGGTGATGCCGGGCAGCTGACCCGCATCCCGAGGCCGACCCCACGTGCAGCCCTGCCCTCCCGCTCTCCAGGGTGCCGGTGGCGGGACACCCGGCCTCCCCAGTCCCGGCCAGGACAGGCGGCACACCCGTGAACCGGAAACGGAACCTGGGTCCGCCGTCTTTCAAGCTTTCAATTTTCCGTATGAAGACCCTCAGGCCCCTGTTTTCCTCGATCCGCTTCATGTCGTCCGAGGCCGTGCACACCGAATACCGGAGCCCTGAGACCCACAGACAGGACGCGGATGGGCGAGGAGCCTCGGGGGCAGCCCTGGGACTTCCTGGAGCCTCCTTCCTGGGGCCGGACCCCTGAGTGTACGGCTGCCAACCAGGGTCCTCCCCTCCCTGCCCTCCTGGGACCCCCTTCTCTCTTCTCAAGGACAGTTCTCTCCTCTCAGGGAGCCGCTCTGCCTGCCCAGGGACCCCTCTTTCCTTCCAGGGACCCTGCAGCCATCACAGCTGGGGGAGGAGAAGCAAGCCCTTCCAGGAGCCATGCCCTCCTCCCAGGTCACAGACCGTGGATGCAGGGAGGACAGGGGCCCTGCGGCAGGGAAGGCCCAGACTCTGGACTGCGGACCCCCTTCGGCCGTGTCCTGGTTCTCCGCACGACGGTGGGGGCCTCGCCCATGGCCTGCCTCCCGTACACCCCTTTCTGCCCTGTGGTGTCCGCCCCCAGCGTGGCCTGTCCTCCCCACCCACCCTCCGCATGCTGGAAACACGGCCAAAGGCCCACGGTGGCCGCCACCTCCCACCGCGTTTGGACGTCCTGCAGCCAACCAAGGGCTCACCCCGGAATCTGTTCGACAGGGTGTCCGTCTGGGTCAGAACAGCAAGGGGCAGTCAGGTGAGGCCGGGGGCCCTGGGTGGGAGCCCCCAGCAGCTGCAGGGGCCACAGGTGACGCCGGGCCCTCCCTGGGCTCCCCGTGCTGCTGGAGCTGGGCAGCAGACAGTCCTAGGCCACGTTCCTGCCTGGGCCTCGAGAGCATTTAGGTCCCGTGTGGCCATGCGGGCGGGATCTACGTGGGCCATCCCGGCCTTGAGGACGTGACTGTGAATTCAGAGCGAAGGCCCACGGGGCCCTGGAAGAGATGGATCCCGGGGAGGCACATGATGGGGCCCCAGGCGGTGGGGCCATAACGAGAGACACGTTTTGGGGTTCGGGGCCCGGAGACCACAGACATGGATTCAGACAGACGTGGGTCTGGCCTCCAGCCTGTCCCCGTCCTGGCCAGGGTCCAGGGCAGTGCTGGAAAGTTCCCGATCTCTCTGTGCTGCCTGCAGGCACAGGGCTGGCCGAGGCCCCCAGGAGGACTGACCAGGACGTCAGACCCCAAATCCTATGAAGAGTGCCAGATCCCAGCTCGAGCACCGGTGGACACCGGTTCCAGGGTCCGTGAGGACACTGAGTACCAGTTCTTGGTTTTGGGGAAGCCCCCAGAGGGGGAGGCCGACACTACATAGTGAGCGGCAATGACCAGGGCCGGCCTGCCCCGCCCGCTGCCCTTGCTAACCGCTGGCTGGCCCCTCCCTGGCCACCCCTGCATGGCTCCTTCCACCTCCAAACCTCGGTCCCACTCAGGGGTGGCTTCTGGAACGCCAAACCTAGCCCCTTGGTCCCTGATCTTGGCTCTCAGGTAAAGACGGCATCACGGAGGCCTGTGGGGGGCCGGGGTGGCCCGGAGGCAAGGGCAGCCTTGGCGGCTCTGAGAAGCGGGCCCGCGCGCACCACTCTCCCCCACGGCCGGGCATCGGGCAGTGGCCTGGGGTAGGTCTCTGCCCCACGTCTGCCCTCCCTGGGTCTGGGCAGCCCCACAGCGGGGTCTTCCGAGGCCCACAGTCTTGCAGCAGGAGGGGCCTTCCACGCCCGCCTAGGCACCTTCCAGGCAGTGGGGTGTGCTGATGGGTGTGAACGGCAGGGGCACCCCGGGGAGGGTTGGGCGCTGGGGGAGGCCTCTGCGTGAGCACAGAGGTGGGAGCCAGGCGTCTGGGAGCCGAGGAGCGGCGGGGAGGCCACTGGCCCACCACCGGGAGAGCGCGCTTGGCCCACACTGCTGCCTGCGCCTCGGGCCCCCTCAGCGGTGCGGGCCCGCGTCCACGGGCTCCACGCCGTCAGTCTGGGTGGTCTGTCGCGGAGCCTCAGGAAGCCACGACACCAGCATGTGGGCTATGCTCTCGGCAATAAACGTGACTTCGTTTTCAAAGGGGAGGCGTCGGGAAAGGTGCGTGTTACGACCACAGGGCGTGATGGCAGGTCCTGCGTTCTGTGATTTCACCGGGTCTCCGTGCCCCGGCCGGGCCGCCTGGCGCCGGTGTGGTGTGTCTCCGGTCTGAAGGACGCTGCGGGAGCGCCGGGAGGCGCCGGGCGGAAGCGAGGGGGACGCCACGGTGGGACGAGGGGACACGTGGGTGCGCGTCAGAGGCTGAACACACGCGCCGTCCAAGCTCCTCCCTGTGAGTGAGGGTCAGTCATGAGAAAGCAGGGAGGGGACAACAGAGGAGACAAGGAGCATTTAGAGATCTCCTTTACGTTTTTATTTTTATTTTATTTTTTTATTTTTTAAAAGACTCTTTTGATCTTTTTAAAAAAGATTTTATTTATCTATTCAACAGAGAGAGAGAGATCACAAGTAGGCAGAGAGGCAGGCAGAGAGAGGAGGGAAACAGGTTCCCCGCTGAGCAGAGAGCCCGATGCGGGGCTCAGTCCCAGGACCCTGAGATCATGACCCCAGCCGAAGGCAAAGACTTAACCCACGGAGCCACCCAGGCGCCCCTCCTTTATGTTTTTAAAAAATATGTTATTTATTCACTGAGAGAGAGAGCAAGTGAGCACATGAGCGGGGAGGAGCAGAGGGCGAGAATCTTGAGCAGACGCCCTGCGGAACATGGGGCCCGACGTGGGACCCGACCCCACGACCCGAGCTGCAACCAAGAGTCAGCGGCGCACCCCACGGAGCCACCTAGGCACCCCATCCTTGGCTTCTCGACAGACCGGGTCCTGTCATCCGGCGGCCGCGAGAAGCCCCCGCCAGCAGAGGCGTCGTTATGACTGAGACGTCCTGACGTCCGCGTCCTCAAAGGGCCTGCTGACGTCACCACCCACAGGGCAGGGGACAGCGTCCGGCCTGAGGCTGTGCGAAGACCTAGAGACTGACAGCAAAGGGGGGGAGCCGGGCGGGTTCTGACGGACACAGAGAAACCGGAGACGGAAGTCCCCGCAGGCCCCCTGGAGATCGGCTTTCTTGCCCGTCGGCGGGGATATCCGCTGCCCACGTGCGCGTCTTCGTGAGACCAGGGTGTGTGTGTGGTAGGTCCAGGGAGGGTGGTGGTGTTGGGGGAACAGACAGGACACGAGAGGACAGTGTCTCACAGCGAGCTTCACCATCTTCCGGAGCCCATGGGGACCCAGGCGGGGCCCCAGGTCCGTGGGATGGTTTGCTTCTCTGGGGTTAGCAGACGGCAGGTGGGTTTCGTGGGGTCCTAACATCAGCCCGCACCGCAGGCAGCCGGGCGCGTGAGCACGCGGTGTGGGGGAGGGGTAGGCGTGCAGCACGGAGTTGGGCGGCCTTGGCCGCCACGTGACGACAGTCCTCTGCACCCCGCAGGCTTCGCCCCCACACTGGCCCAGGCCGACCCAGCTGTGGGTGGAGCACGTCCCTCCAGGGCGATGCTTTCCCTGGGGCAGGACCCCCTCTTCGACCAGCCACGATTTCCATACCTCTGTTGCTCTGTGGGACCCCAGCGATCTGGGACCCCAACATTCTAAAAGAAAGGCCACTTTCGGGGCGCCTGGGTGGCCCAGTCAGTGAAGCTTCCGGCTCCTGATCTCAGCTCAGGTCTTGATCTTGGGGCCGTGGTCCAAGCCCCGCGTCAGGCTCCGTGTTGGGTGCAGAGCCTGCTTATAACCAAACGGGCACTTTTTAGCAAGTTCCTGGTTTGTAAGTTCATGATGCTCGCGCAGACCATCCAGAGGGTGGTGTCTACCTGCAAGCAGGGGTTTGTAATCCTCCCAGCAACCCCCCACGAGCCCTTTCTTGCCGTTGCCCCTTTGGCCGCCACCTCTCACCCCGCACCTCTTTCCCAACTACTGGTTCCCTTCCTGACCCGGAGACACAGCTCCTCACCAAGTGGCTCCCGACCCCCAAACTGGACGAACCATTTATGCGCCTAGAGCCCTGTCCCTGCGGTCTGCCCCGACCGCTGGGGACCGCTGGGGACAGCTGGGGCCCCCTCCTGGGCTCCCCTGCTGTAGCTGGCAGGCTGTGCATCCGCCGGCTGTGGCGTCAGCACCGGACAGCGCCCGGCCCGCCGCACGGGCTCCGTAGGTCTGGGGGAACACAGGTGTGACTCCTAGTAACTTGGTTCTCCCTCCGCCCCCAGGGCTGAAGTAGAAGAACCACGGCTCTCAGGTGGTTTACTCCCAGGTAAGGGGAGACGCGTCCGCCCGCACAGAGAACGATGCTGGGTTTGCAGCCAGCGGTGTGTCCGATCAGTGACAGCGGCCCTTGGAGGCGCGTCTGGCGCATCCTGTCTGCCACGGCCGCGCGGTCGCCGCTGTTAGGGTTGCGCTCTCACCGGCTCAGCCGGGTCCCTGCTGGTCTTGGGTCGTCTGCCGCTCGGGGCTTTTGCAAGTGAGGCTTCAGTGACTAGCCCTGTACGGAGATCTTCTCCCACTATTGCTTGAGCGGATCTGGCGGATGAGTCCCCCAGACGCGGTCACTCGGTCAAAGAAGGCAGGCAGTTATAATTTGGACGTGGGTCGGTAAACTTCCCTTCAATAACGGTACCGTTGTAGTTGGGTACAGCGGATAAACGGAGGCATCAGAAAATCGTTTATTCTAGGCCAAACTGCTAGTTTCAAGTCAGCTTTAAACGAAGTCAGCTTGCAGTTCCGTGCTTATTCCGTGTTGGAGCGTATTTAATCATTCATTTGTGTCTGATCTTCTGCGAATGACCTCACGCGGGCATGCATTTTGTATATGTGCTGCCGAAGCGAGCACTGGGCATGCGTTTTGAATAGACCTCAGCGTCGGAGATGACTCGTGTCCCTGGTTCCCCACAGCGGCCTCATTCGCTCACGCAAAGCCTCCTGGTGCTCCTTGTGGGTTTGCTTACTGGCGGCAACAGTCGTGATGTGCATCCGGCTTCTTGTCCGTCCCCGTCCCTTACCCTGGACCCTGTCATTCGTACAAAGAGGATATCACACGCACTCTTGGGACTTACGTTTTCTCTTGACGCTGGAAGCTGCTCGTGAAGGACGTGTTTGTCGGGCACGAGCAGATCCCACTGTTCTGGGGCTGATGACGCCACGTTCAGGGACCTCCATCCGCGGGCGTCACAGAGCAGCTCTCAAAAACAGACTCCGTGAACGTCTCAAAATGGAGAAGGGATATTCCATGACCCACAGCCCCGCCAGCGCAAGCTTGGTGTGAGCCGTCTCAGGTGGGGCCTGGAGAGAGAGGAGGGCCTCACTCAGACAGACAAGCGGATTTCCCCCTTGACACCTGCTGGGCAGGCCTGGGGGACATCCTGGAAGGGACTCTAATGTTCTCCCTTTAACAAAATCATGGGATCAGACCGAAAGCACCGTGAGTTCCTTGGCTTCTTTGGGATGAGGATGGGTCCACGTGTTCTTGTCTAGAATTCCCAGGTCCCAGGACAAGTCTGTGCAGAGGACATGAAGCCGGGTCCCCCAGAACGGCCCCCCACTTCCATCCCTCCGAGCAACAGTGCACTTCCCCACACCACGGGGGCTGAGTGAGCTATAAAAAAACGTTTAATTTTGCCAACCTGATAAGTAAAATAGCATCTCTTTTTCTAGGAATCCTTGTGAAGTCAAACCTCCTCTTAGGCTACAACGATCGGCTTCTGACACACGATGGTGCAAACGATCGGTTTCGTGCTCTGCTCACTTTCCTCACACTGGGGCCCTCTTCGCGAGCTGACGAATCGCTTCCGAGAGGTCGTGTGGGCCCTCTGTCGAGCTTCTTGGCAATATTAATTTCAGGTTTGGATTTTAATTTTGGTGAGGATGTTTCTGAGACATGGAAAGCGTAATTACCATCTTTCCCCAATATTTGTATCTGTAGGGTGGGGGCCCATCCCTGAGATAGAGACAGACTCTCAGGGTTTTATGTTTGCCCAGAATCACCGGGAATTAATTTTAAGATAATGCAGAGTGAGACAGCGAAACTGAACTTTTTCCCTCCAGATCTCTTGGCTATTTCTCCCAACACTGTTTATCGAGTAAATCGTCTTTTAAGATGGGCCACTAGTACGTCGCCCTGCTCCTGTGCTCGCTAGCGTTCGTTTCTTGACTCTGCCCCCTGCTCGATTGCTGTTGGGTCCTGCTCGCTACACCAGAACGGGACCTGTGGGCCTCCTCTCTAAACATGTCAAAACTTTCGTTCTTTCGTGTGGGTTCTAGATTCGGGTTTTTGGTTCAGGGCAAAGATCCCACTGGAATATTTTTAAAAAGATTTTATGTATTTATTTGTTTGAGAGAGAGCGAGCGAGTGGGTACAGAAGGGGGGGAGAGGCAGGCAGAGGCAGAGGGAGAGGCAGGCGTCCCGCGGAGCAGGGAGCCGGATGCAGAGCTCGATCCCAGGACCCCGAGATCACGACCCGAGCGGAAGGCAGGTGCTTCACCACCGGAGCCCCCAGGCGCCCTCGCCCTGCCCCACTGGAATATTGATTGAACTGCTTGGAGGCACAGGTTACCCTGAGGATTACTACATGTTTATGACTTTGAAGACTGTGCGGGAGACCCCATATCCATTTACTTAAGTCACTTTTTCACGGTCCCAGAGGAAGGACTTGAAAGTTTTTTCTCCATATAAAGTCTGCAGGTTTCTGGCCAAAAGTGTGAGCATTACTTTCTCATTGTACCGCAGCCATTCTGTGTCTGGAATTTGGGTTTTCGGGTTCGCAGGCAAGCATCATGCTTGGAGCACCTGCGGGTGTCGCGCGGCGTCTGAGCGAGCGGCAGGGGGACGTCCGCTGGGGGCCCCGTGGCTCGGGCGATGGTGCTGACCTCACACGCTTGGTTGGGCCTGGTGCATGCGGCCTTGCTGAGGAGGGGGCGGGGCCTTGTCTTCGCAGGCGCCGTTCTGGGGCAGGATCTGGTCATACCTGTCTCTGACATTTCCAGACGGTCCTGCGGAAGCCGCTGACCCAGTTTCCGGAGAGCCTGCCCTTCCCTGGGTTGTCTTCTGCTCACCCGAGAAGAGGGGGAGGCTTGGGTCCAGCCACTGCCCTGGTGGCCCCCTTGACCTTCAGGACAGGGCGCTGGCCTGTCTCGGCTCCCCGTCGGGCAGGTGCCTGGGCCTGTCTCCCTGGCTCTTCTCGGGGAGCGCGTGGGCGGGTACTGGGCGCCCTCGGCACTCTCTGACCTGGGCGGGCGTGAGGCTTGGCTCCCCGGCCCAGCGCACCTCTCCGGAGTTGACCCAGAGCAGGAGCAGGTGGAAGCAGGTCAGAGGAGCCCCAGCCCAGACCCTAGCGGGGTCCCCCGCCACTGCAATGCTGTTTGCCGTGGCCCAGAGCCCTGGGGGCTGCCGGTCCCCTCCCGGCCACTCAGACAATTCTCACGCCCCGGGGCCCGGCTGGGAGAGGCCGGGAAGGGGACGGCTGGAGGCCGGGCTCAGGCTCAGGCTGGAGGGGCTGCCTCAGGTGGCCCAGGGGTTCGGGAGGCCTCAGGGCAAGCAAGGCAGGGGGAGGGGAGGGAGGCGAGGGCAGGGGTCAGGAGGGCCAGGCAGGACTTCTCCGGCGGCCCTGACCTAGGCTTCAGCTGCGGGACACCGGGCTGTGGAGGGGAGAGGACAGGATAGGGATCCCAAGGTTTTGTCCCTTTGAAACAGCCAAACCCGGCGTGCAGCCGGCGGCCGTCGCTGGGGAGCAGCTTGCCTTCTGCAGCCCAGCACCCACGGGCCGCCGTGTCCTGCCAAGGCCCTGTGCCCTCACTTTGACCCAGACTCCCCACCCGCCCCTCAGTTTGCCCCCCTCGCCCACAGGCATTGTTGACCCTGTGGCGCAGCCATGCTCCCCTGCTCCGGGCTCCCTTGTCCCTGACAGATCAGGGACGGGCCTGCAGTGACCCCGGGTAGCCCGGGAGAGGGCTAGAGGGTGTGTCTGCCTTGTTCTCCTCGCTTCCCCCACCGCCACCCCAAACAGCCTGGCATGCGTGTGTGGACGGACAGAACGGCGCCCAGGGAAGGGGTGTGGGGGTTAGGGGCTCTGCTGGGTCGCCTTGTTTCCAAGCCCCTCGGACCCCAGTGTCCGAATCCACAGACTGGGGTCGGATATTGTGCCCAGGTCCCTGTGTTCTAGGGGCTTCGTGCCATCTGGCAGGCGAGGCGCCCGGCACTGGGCCGACGGGCTGTGGCCCCCGAGAGGCTGACCGTAGTTTCGCTTGCTCTGGTCTGTGCCTGTCGCTGCTCCTGGGGGTTCCGGGCCCGGCGGGTGAGGCCCCAGCGCGGTGGCCTGGACTCGGGGTGGGGGGGGTGTCCGGAGCGCCGAGCTTACCGTCGAGGTTGAAGACAGGGGCTTTCTGCAGGTGGAATCTGGCCACGTACTCTAGGAACGTCCGCAGCCACGTGGGGTCCCCGCGCGTTCTTCTGGCTGAAGTCAGAGGGGCCCAGAGTCCGGAGGCCGCGTCTTTTCCCCAAGCATCCCTCCTCTCGCCAGCCCGAGCCCTGCGGCTGACCGGCTGGTGGCTGCGGCCTCAGCCCTGGTCCCCTCCGTCCTCGTCTGCCCCGGGAGCAGGTCCGCCCTTGGCGGAGGGGGGACAGCGCTCCTTCCGGGGCTCGTCAGGCCCCAGCCCCCGTGGGGGAGCCCCCTGCTGTCTGCGCCACTCGGCCAGCCCGGGATGCCCCCCACGGCCTCCATCTAGTCCTCAGGCGCCCCCACCTGCCCAGCCCATCCTCTGCGCCCTCCCCGGGGACACCCCACCCCCCTCGGCCTCTTCCACTTTCTGGGCCTGATGGGATTCAGGGCTTTTAGGATCCGTGACTAGCTTCCCGGTCAAGACAGGGGGGCCTCATGTTCTAATAGGGTCCCCGCTCCCGGGACACACTCGCGTGCGTGCACACACACACACACAGACACACGTGTACGCACACACCCACACGTGCGCACCGCGGGCGAATCTGAGTGAGCCCGGGAGGGAGCCAGCGGGCAGGTGCAGGGCTGCCCCTCCTGAGGGGCGGGCGCCCAGGGGAAGCACCCACAGGGTCCCTGTTGGCGCCAGCACCCCCGGAGCCCCCGCCCCCTAAGCCGAGGTGCTGGGCAGAGGCCCCGGCGGGCGTCCGGAGAGCGGCCACCTACCCAGTAGAGCCCACAGGCCGGTGACCTCGCCGGCGTCCTCGAGGCGGACGTAGAGAATGAGGCTGCTGCGGTCCGCGCTCACGAAGCAGACGTGCACGTTGGCGCCTCCCTCCACTGTGGGGGACCCCGGCCCAGCGACAGGTGAAGCCTCTCTCCCTGCCCCCCCGACATGACCCCGGACAGCGCAGGACCCCGGCAGGCTGTCCCCCTCCAGCCCCTGCCCTGGTTCGGGACATCGAGCGTCCCCGTCCAGCACGGCACCCGGGCCAGAGGGCGGGCTACTCACGGGAGCCTCGGAACTGGCCTTGGAGCCCGGTTGGGTGGACGGTGATGTTCACTCCTTTGCACACCCCCTCTCCCCTGGGGAAGAGAGGGGCATATGGTGGTCACGTCCTCTTCCTGTCTCCCGGCCCCTGGGGACATCGGAGGCGCCCTGGCTGAGCTCCCAGGTGCCTGCTTGAGTCTCCCGGCTCCCTGGGCTCCTGAGGTCATCCAGCTGGGGCACAGGGCTAGAGGGAGGAGCGAGGAACCAGCGACTTCCTTGTTGCTGGAATGGAGCCAAACCTCCCGGAAGGAGTGGGACCCAGTCTGTCCTCGGCTTGGAGCTCCAGGGCTCTGGGTGGGGGACTGGTCTGGCGGGCCCTAGTCACTGGGCTCCACACATAGGCCCCTCCTTTTCGGCCCCCCGCCCTGGTCAGTGTCTCCGCTGGGGTGGGTGGGGCGTGGGCCAGGTGCCCGCGGACCCTGGGAGCGCACGGCCCTTGGGATGGGTGTGTACGGCCGAGCACCATTACGGCTGTGGCTCCAACTTGGGGTCCTCAAGGCCCTGGGTGCAGGGCAGGTCTAGGTACGGCTGACCCTGCACAGCATGTCATCACCGTGGGTGCTGCGCGTCACCTGACCAGTGCGCGGCCCAGCCCTGCCCGGGCTTCTGTGCTTTCCACGGCGGGAGGGACCGGGCGTGTGCGGGTCTGTCCCCACCCCTCGTCGTAAGGCTCTGGGGCTTCTGAAGTTAGATCTTACGCCTCTCGGGGGTGTCTCAAGCCTGCAGCTTAGTGCCTTGTGTCCCTCTGGTCCTCCCCACTGGTCACCGTCCCTTGGGAGGCCTCCGGGCGGGCTCACTCTGCGAGGGGCTGCAGAGACCATGCTTACGTCCAGAACAAGACGAACTCCACGTCCTCGCCCCGCGTCCAAATGGAATGGAGGCCGAGCCTCAGGGGGTCGTCTGGGGAGACCAGGTGGGCGCGGCTGGCAGCCAGCTGGATAGTCAGCCAGCGTCCCTCCACCTGCAGGATGCAAGGTGCAGGGCCTGGACAGTCCCTGGCCCAAGTCTCCGCTCTCAGGCCGCAGCACCCCAGCGCTGAGCGCCGCCCGGGGAGCTCAAGGGCCAGCAGGGTGTGCTGGGGCGGGGGGACAGCTGGCCCTTTGGAAATGGCCTCCTCTGTCAGGCTGCCCTCTGTCTCCCCCAGTCCCTTCTTGCCTCTCCCTTCCCGCTTCCTTCAGCTCCTCCCGTGTCTGGTCGTAGCACTGTCCCCTGCTGGGTTCCAGACCCCCTGGCCGGGTCTGGGGAGGCGAGAGGGACGCCCCGGATCCACACCGAGTGCTGGCCTTGCTCCAGCCACGCTCCCCACAGTGCTGGGTGTTGGGCAGGTGGGACAGGCAGGGCAGGGGGGACTCTGGGCCCCTCCTTGCCCCCGGGGCCGAGCAGGACACCCCATTCCTGTCTGGGCTGGGCAGACCCCGCCAGGAGCAGCTGTCCCTTTGCGAGCCTGGGCCTGGGCCCGGGCCTCCCCTCGCCTCTCGGCTGGCCTCTCCCGGGGTCCCGCTCCAGGAGGCTGCCACGCCCCCAGGGGCACTCGCCGCCTCGTCCCAGGACTGCGCCTGGGCCCTGACCCGGCTCTGTTACCTCGTGGGCATTAAACCCGGGCTGCACCGGCACGTCGTCCAGGGTCTTCTGGGCACCGGCCAGGCCCAGGCTGAGGACCAGCAGCAGCAGCGGCCCCCTCTGCGGGACCATGACCGCGGGGCCCAGAGGGAGAGGAGGCCCGGCAGCAGGGTCCTTTCTTCGTGGGCGTCCTCCAGAGGCCACTTGTTAGGAGACCGTCCCTGCCAGGCTCCCTGAACACTCAGAATTGTTCCCACGGAAGGATGCGGCCTCCCCGAGACCCACCTCTTCTCTGAGGGATGGGACAGGTGTCATTTGGCCTGGGCGGCGGGTGCCGTCGGGGCAGTCTGGCCACATTGCTGGCTGTCCTGGGCGTCACCTCACCCCTGGGAGCTCAGCTCCCTCCTCCTGGCAGGTGCTCCTCTGGGGACATCGTGCATGCTCCTCGTCTGAGCCAGGACGGCCCTCCCCCTCCTCCCCTTCCGCCGTCCTGGGAGGTGAGCTGGGAGGGAGGGCAGGAGGCGCGCAGACTCAGGATGGCTTGAACCCGGGGCCATGGGGCTGCTTCATTTTTCCCACAGTGTGTCCCACACCCTCTCCCATCACGGCCACTCAGACCGGACTCCAGCGGCTGCTGGCTCACCGCCCTCTCCGGGGCCCTCCGAGCTGCATGACCCTGCGGGCCAGGGTGCAGCGGAGACGGAGCGGTTTACAGCTTGGAGGGCAGGACAGCCGTGGGGGAGGGGCACAGAGGGCAGGACAGCCGCGGGGGAGGGGCAGGGAGGTCACGACACTCCAGAGGTGGACATGGGGGAACAAGACACTGTCCCTGGGATGGCACCTCTGAGGATCCGAGGAACCAGCCCAGAGGGAACCCTCCCCTCCATGTGCCAGGGACACTTGGCTCCCATGTCAGGGGTCCTTAGGTGATTTCCTCTGTCTGTCCCCTCTCCTGGGAGCCTGTCCCTTCCCTGTGTCCTCCTGATTTCCTCCTGTCCCCCCAACCCCCACACCTGTGGCCTGCTGAGGCGGCCGAGCACCCTGGAGCCTCATGGGGCCGGTGCTCCGAGCGTCCGTGAAGCCGCAGGGTCACCGGGCTCCGGACTCGGCTCCTCGGCCGCCCTCCTGCGCGGTTCCCGAAGGGGGTCTGGGGGCCCCCATCAGTCTAGGCTACGGTGTTGAGTTCTCTGAGTGACTCTCCACTTTCCCGTGAGCCGTGTCCCCTGGAGCCCGGCTATCTGGGTCACACCAGGAGTGAGAACCGGTTGCGCTGGGTTCGCCCAGGCGGGGCTGCGGGATCCTGTCCCATCCACTGCCGCCGCCCAGACGGACGCCCCAATTCCCTGGGGCTGCGAGGAACACCCAGGAGCGGCAGGAAAGCTGGGGGGCTGGTCAGCTCTGGGGTCTCTGAGGACATGGCTGGGTTGAGCAGGTGGCCACTGCCCCCAGCTGGGGGGAGAGGACAGGAGGCTCAGGCTGCAGTTTTCCAGGGCTTTGAGGTTAGGCAGGACGTTTGGGTGGGAGCGTCCTGCTTCCATCCTTGGACCTGGGTCCCGGACCCCACGCCAGGGCAGTGCTGACTTGCTTTGGGGGCCCACAGGGGGGAGAGGACCTCGCAGTCACACGGGAGAGCTGCGGACTGCTGTTCTGTGCTGTCGGGGGGCGGCCGGCGTGGCTATGTGGGGCCCGCGGTGAGCCCGGCCCCAGGCAGAGCCGGACCCCGGGGCCCGGAGACCAGAGCTGGGCCGATGGAGCCGTAGTGGGGGGGAAGACAGAATTTACCCCGAAACCAGACACCAGAGGCGGGGGGTCTTCAGGGCGGGGCTTGTCCCTTGGAAGGAGGAACGGGAGAACGGTCCAGGAGCCCTGACGGGAGGAGGCTGGCACAGGGGCAGACCGTGCCCTCTCCCAGAGCGGGCCCCCGCCTTCTGCCAGGCACCTGCGGGCGCGGGCAGCTGGGGACAGGTCAACAGAGCCTTCTGGAACGTGAGCCTGCCAGGGGGCTCCACGCGTGGACACACGCATGACAGTGTCCCACGGTGCCCACCTCGTGGAAGGGGTGACCGCTGAGCTGTGTGCTGGGGTGAGGCTGGGCGAGGGGAGGAGGGAACGGTACTCCAGTGGGTGGAAGGGCATGTGCGAGAGCCCTGGGGCACGTGGGGGACGGCTGACTGAGGGACCCCAGGTCTGAGGGGCGCGGGAACGTGGGGCGTGTGGGGAGGTGAGGGCGCGCCCGGAGGTCACCGAGGCCAGGGCACAGGAGCTCCTGCGTCACGTGCGGAATGTGGATTTCATCTGTGTGATGGCAGCTGGTGGTGACCTTCTGGCAAGATCCCTGGGCTGTGAGGCTGTCCGGGTCACACCCTCTCGCGGAGGCAGGGCTGGCAGGGAGGGGGCCAGGAGGCCACGCGGGGACCAGCCCCCGGCCGCGGGGCGGCCAGTCAGCCAGGAGGGCCAAGGCCAGAGGGAGCCGGGGCCGGCAGTGCCCGGATACGGGGTTGTGGAAACTGCTCCGGGCAGGGGGGTGGCAGGGGGTGTCGGGAACGTCCTAGAAAGCAGCTCCAAGCCTCGGATCCTTTCTGAGTTAAAACATTTTAAAAAGTTAAAAAAAAGTTTAAAAACGTGCACGAGCTGGAAATGAAAAGACCTGCCGGGCAGCAGGAGCGGCGCATGGAGGGGAGGGGGAGCGCGTGTGTGTTTGGGGCCAGACCGGAGCCTGGGTAGGGGTTTTCGTCCTGGTGCTCCCGAATCTTTCTGTCCCTCCCTCCTGCCATCTCCCCTGCCCCCTCCACCCCGGTCATCCAAGCCATGGACGTCAGAGGTCAGCACCAGAGTGTCTGCTGTGCGCTCTGGGTCCTGGACCCTGCCCTGACTGAGCCCTGTCCTGTGCCCCCCTCCTGCGCCGGGAGCCCCGGGACTGAGAGCCGCCCCCACGGACAGGCTGGCTGCTCTTACCATCGTTATGCCCACCCGCGCCTGGGGCTGAGGTGCTGTCCTGCCCGGCCTTTCCGGGGTCCCCCATCACCCCAGACACAGGGAGAGTAGCTCCAGGCCTCTGAGAGGTCACTAGCACATTCACCAAGGGGGTGTCCCTGCGGGCACCCAGGGTGGGACCTCAGATGACAGTCCACGGCTCTTCTGGGCCTCCCTCTGCCCCGGGAGGGGTCTAGCGTCTGTCGCCACGACGGGTCTGGGGGAGAGGACGGGTGCGCTGGGCAGGACGCCAGGGACGTGGGCCCGGCCTCCACCTGGCAGCTCACACCCGCTGGTCACTGCACGCCTGGCCTCGGGGGACCTGGGACAGTCACGGCCACGTCAGAGGTGAACTCAGAAGGCTCTGGCTGACATGTCCTTGCAGACCCGAGGTCCAGCCCACGCCGTGGAGGTCACCAAAGGACTCTAGCGAGACCCACATGTGGACGTCCGAAATGGCTCTCCAGGAGGGGCTGGGCCTGGCCTGAGTGAAGAGGGAGACCGGCAGGAGCGGGACAGTGAGCCTCTGGGGCAAATGTCCCCCCCGCATCGCATTTCTGCACCGTTTGGGCCGGTGTTTTCCGGGCTCTTCCTGCAACCGGAGGACCCGGGTGCCACCCAGCGGCCGTCCTGGGGACCGCAACGCTCCACGCTGGGCAGGACCCAGCAGCTGCTTCTCGTCCTGCCGTGGCGAGGTTCTGCCTTCGAGCTCCGTCGTTAGGGTTCAAGGTGAGGAAATGAGAGCTGCTTGCTCGCTTGTGACCACCGAGGCCGCGCCAGCTCCGAGTCCGCCCTTGGCTCAGGCTGTTCAGACTGCGTAACGCAAGGCACGGAACAGACTTGTACCTTCTAGAGATAGGCACGAGCCACGGAAGGCACCACGGCAGGGTGGGGCGTGGGGACTGGTGTCTTGGAGCGGAGTGGGGCTCTGCCGTGGGGGCTGCCCAGCCAACCTCAGGCTCAGCGGCTCAGCTGTGGGATTTCCTCGGAGCAGTTTTGGTAATTAGGTGGGAAGTGGACGGGAGCCAGGGGCCAGCGAGCCGAGCAGGGCCGGGCTGTCGTTTGGAGAAACGAGGCTCCTTCCTAGGAAGGACCCGTGGAGAGCAAGGGAAGGGGAGGACACTGTTTGCTGGGAGCCTCGTCTCGGCTTATACTCAAATTAGGGAGGATTTAGCACGGTTTTGGGGACACCCCCCTCCTGGGGACTGCATGCCAGTCGGGTGTGTGTGTGGGTCCGTTTCTGGGCTCTTCACCCTGTCCCACTGGTCGACGCGTCTCTGCCCCTACAAACGCCGCAGTCCTGCTTCTTCTGCCTGTATGGTTAGATCGGAAATGTAATAGGCCGATTCCTCCGATTCAATTGCTTTTTTCAGAATTACATTCACTATTCTAGTACCTTCGTCCGTCCATAGAAACCTTAGAATAATCTCACATGTGTCTACAAAAAGCCCTGCTGGGGTTTCGGTAGGAACCGCGTGAACGCTGCACGCCAGCCTGACGTCTTTCTCTCCGTCGAGTCTCCGCTCACGAGCACCGTAGCTCTAGTTACGGAGAAGCGCCTTGATCGCCCTCAGCGACGTTGCATCTCCCCGGCACGCGGACCTGCGCGTGTGTCTCTAGCCCCGCGCCCCAGTCTTCCGCCTTCTCGGGGGTGACTAACACTGGTGTCTTTAATGCCGGCGTCCACACGTCCTCGCTAGCATGTAGAAACGTCGTCGGTTTTGTGTGTTTATCCGATATCCTGAAACCCGATGAGCTCGGCCCTGCCAGGAGGTTCCTTCTGTGTTTCCGTAGATTCCCGAAGTGGGTCACGCTGACTGGTTTTCAAGCGCTGAACGGCCCCCGCATCCCTGCCGTAAATCCCGCCTCGCTACGGTGTCTCATCGTCTTGATCTATCGCCGAATTCGATGTGTTAGTATTTCGTGAAGCATTGTTGCATCCGTATTGATGAGAAACATTAACCTACCATTTTCTCTTTTTCTAAAAAAACCTCTGTGTGTGGTTTTGGCACCCGAGCACTGTTTGCTTCGTGAAGCAAACAAGGAAATGCTCTTTCCTCCCCGATGTCCAGCCGGAGGTTGTGCGGCGTTCTGACCGGTTCTTCGGAGATTTGCCGCGAGTCTCCTGTGAAATCACCTGGGCCGGAAAACGTCTTTTTGTGGCGTTTTGAAATCAGGACTTCAAATTTCTCGCACGTGCAGGGCTCTTCTGATCGTCCGGTTCTTACGGGATTAGTCGTGGTAGCTTCTGTTTTTCGAGGAATTGGCCCGTTTCGCCTAAAGCGTCACACTGATGTGTGTAGAGGTGGTCGCGACAGTCCCTTCTTGTCCTTTGACGCCTGCAGGGGCCGTGGCGAGGTGCCCTTCCATTCCCGAGTTAATAATCCGTGTCTTCTGTCTGTCTTGCCCGGTCAGTCATGCTAGACGTTCCCTTCCCAGTGCTCACGCCTTTTCTTCCTTCTCCTTACCTCAGCGCACGGAGACCTTCAGCACGAGGCTCAACAGGATGATGGCGCTCCGCTCTCAGTCTCCGGGGAGAGCAAGCCGTCTCTTACGACTAAGAACGACGTTCGCGGGCTGTGTTTTGGTTGTTTTGTTTTTGTTTTTTAATGATCGGTTTAAGGGTGCTCCTTTCCAGGCCTAGGGAGGACTGTGTTTCATTTCCGCTTCCTTCTGGTTGAGTGACGACGGAGCCCGGAGCGGACGGCCTGCGCCCTCTGGGTGTCTACGTTTTCCCCCTGGTGTGGTGACCGGGGGCCTCCCGGGGTGGCTGCTTGATCATCTGGATCCCTGCATGACCGTGAGGTCCAGGGTGCCCGGTAGTCTGTGGAGGAAGTC
The DNA here is from genome assembly GCF_922984935.1 of Meles meles. Lineage (NCBI taxonomy): Eukaryota > Metazoa > Chordata > Mammalia > Carnivora > Mustelidae > Meles > Meles meles. Next base: position 1,818,480 of record NC_060076.1, read on the forward strand.
ATGATAATCACGACATAAATCGGACGTTTTAAGCCCCCGAGATCTTAAGGCTGTTTGGTGGCGCCGCGTCAACCAGCTGATGCTGAACGACACCTTCGATATGTGGAAAGTTTGCCTCATGAAAGGGATATGGCACTTGCGGAACATATTCTAAAAACTCAGTTAAAGCTGCTTATATGGGAGCTCCTGGGTGGCTCAGGGGGTTAAGCCTCTGCCTTCGGCTCTGGTCATGATCCCAGGGTCCTGGGATCCAGTCCCGCATCAGGCTCCCTGCTCGGGTGGGAAGCCTGCTTCTCTCTCCGCCTCTGCCTGTCTCTCTGCCTACTTGTGATCTCTCTGTCAAATAAATAAAATTAAAAAAAAAAAAAAAAGAAAAGCTGCCTGTATGGGCATTTCCCTGATCTCCTAGCTGCCGAAGTTTCGATGTTTCCTAACACGGAAATGTCCTTGACTCTGGGTTGAATCATGATGTGTTGAATTCATTGTTAGAGTCAAACTGCTAATAAATTATTTAGAGGTTTGGGTCTTTATTCCCCGAGGGGAGGGCCACCCTCCTCTCCCTTCTCCTGCGTCCTCCTCCTCCTCCAGGTTGGCCATAGGCCAGTCCAGCAAGTTCCCGTCTATGTCTACGCCCTCGGACGACCGTCTGAGCCGGGAGCCGCCTGATGGCAGCCGGCTAAGAAGGTCTGGGGCTGCTCATTATTTCCTGTAGCTATTGTTCTTTGAAAAATTAAAAAATAGGGGAAGTTGGGGTGCTCGGGTCATGATCTCAGGGTCGTGAGGTTGAGCCTGGCGCACACTCAGTGTGGAGTCTGCTTGGGTCTCTCTCTCCCTCTGCCCCTCCCACCGGTGCCCGGTGCTCGCTCGTTCTCCGATTCTCGGCACCACGTTCGCAGGAGCCGAGACCCGGCGGCAGCCCGCGTCCTGCGGTGGACGAGTGGGAGAGGGAGACGCAGTGAGCAGACAGCACGGAGCACTGCCCGTCCAGAACCCAGACGGGGTCTCGCCGTTCACGACGACATGCGCGGACCCAGAGGATGCTGAGAAGGACTGAGGAGGAGAAACGCTATTGGATTTCATGTATATGTGGAATCTGAGAAACAAATGGAAAAATAAATCACGCACAAAAACACAGACTCACAAGCACGGAGAACACACTGTGGTTGCCAGTCGGGGCCGACCCGCTGGAGGGGAGGAGGGTACAGCCTCCGGTTATGACACGAGGAGTCGCGAGGACGAGACGTACAGCGCGGGCAGCGCGGTTGGGCACACTGACGTGACTACCGCGCCGGCCTCCGGTGCTGAGCGCTGTGCTGCGGACACGGGTCTGAGTCCGCTCGGCCGGACCCTCGAAGCTAACACACCATCAGGGCTCATCTATGCCTCAGTTAAAAAATTTAAAAAATTTTTTTAAAATTAATTTTTAAAGTTTTCCTTTTAGCTCAAATGGTAATTAGTGTTTTTCCAGAAGTGTGTCTCTAACACACGTATCTAAGTTTACACAGATAAAAATATGTGTGTATTTTGTATCTAAGTTGTTCTTTTTTTAAAGATTTTATTTATTTATTTGACAGATCACAAGTAGGCAGAGAGGCAGGCAGAGAGAGAGGAGGAAGCAGGCTCACCACTGAGCAGAGAGACCGATGTGGGGCTCCATCCCAGGACCCTGAGATCATGACCTGAGCTGAAGGCAGAGGCTTAACCCACTGAGCCACCCAGATGCCCCTAAGTTGTTCTTGGTATTTAAGATGCCTGCTGCTCTCTCCCTACCTTAGGGACACTGAACGTGTGGAAAACAGGTCTCCTTTCCACCTCTGACTGCTTTCCTGGGACCCGCTGACCGGGGACACCTCTATTCCGTCCCAGCCCAGAGCAGGTCGGCACGGGGCACGTGGAGCTCGTGCCCAGGCTTCCTGGTAGCAATCACCTCCTGTTTCTGGACGCGAGCTTGAGGGTCCCGGGGCTGTACGTTCGGAAGAGCACGGATTGATGCGCGAGTAACGCACGTACGGTTCTCTGTCGGCGTTTACTGCATCGCGACCCAGATGTTCCTTGCTCGTCCTTTGTGAAGGTCGTGCGGCCTGCAGCCTATCGGACCTGCTGCCCCCTGCGACCTTCTTATCGTGTTTGTCAGGTTTAAGAGAGACCCTGTTATGAGTGCTGATCCCCAGATGTCGCGGGCCGTGGTGCTGAAGCCCGAACCCTGCCTCCCGCGCCCGACGACCAAGAACGACCCAGGCAGACTGCTGGTTGCTTGATTCCTTTATTGCTGGAGGAGGAGAGGCTCAGACCAGGGCCCCCGAGGATCCCGCGGCCTGAGGAGGAGCAGGTCCGGGAGCCCCGGGTGGGCTCGGTCCCTCCTGATTCGTCTGATGGGGCAGGGAGGGGGCGATGTCCTCTCTGGGACCTGAAAGGGACGCGGGCTCCCCTGTGACTCCTGGGGAGCCTGTTGGGCCCTCGCCAGCCCCTCCCAGCCTGGGGGTGAGGGACGGCCTCTCCGCCTCAGGCTGAGTGGTGGTCAGCCCACGCCAGCCCCCCACACCCTTGCCCAGAAGAGGCCACGGGGACACCGTGCGAGAGCTTGACTGGGACATGGGGAGGACATCCCAGGAAGGCCACGGGAGAGAGGGTGTCCGTGGCCAGCCTGGCCCCTGCCGTCACCAGGAGGGACACCGGTTTCCAGCCATTCCCGCAGAGGGACCGGGGCCTGACAGAGGGGACCTAGGGTTCCCCTGGGACGCCCCCCACCCGTGCAAGTGGCCAGGACGTGGGGGCAGGGCTGGTACGTTACCGCAGGAGGCGGGTCAGGCAGGAGCTCACCTAGACGCGGCACTGCTCTGTTGGTGGGGGAGGGGAGAGCCGTGGGGGGGGTCACAAGTCGCCAGGACAGCCCTGGGCCCAGAGGGGTGCGGCAGAGGGGGTGGGGCGGGAGGACCCCGCCTCGGGGCCCTGCACCTCCCACTCCCCATCCTGGGCGGCCTGGGAAGCGGGGGCCACCATGGAGGCAGTGGGGCCCAGCGCTCGCGGCTGTCCGATGGGCGGGCCCCACGCGGGGGTGAGCGGGGACGGGGGGCGTGGAGGGGGTCACCTTCCACCCGCGTCGGGCTGAAGAAGAGCCGGATGCGCACGGGCAGGGTCTTGAGGGCTCTGTCGAATTTCTGCACGACCACGTTGTCGACCTTCAGGGTCCTGGCTGTGGGGGGCGGCGGGTCACCCCTGGGCTCCAGGGTCCCTGTCCCCTCCCCTTCCTCCCGGGACGGTGCTGGGAAGAGAGGGGCCCCTGCCCCGGGCTGCCGGGGGTCCCGAACCAGTGCGGGCTGACTGCCAGACCCGGGAGCCTCTGCTAAGGGGACCCGGGGAGCACATGGCGATGCTGTTCCTGTGACCGGGAAATGGCACTTTTCTCAGGATGTTGTAGGTTACAGACGTTTTTGTATCTGACTTGTTACGTGGCGGAATAAAGGAAACTCCGTGTGCAAAGGCTGGAGCCTGCCCGTCACACGGAGACGTCATGGGAGCTCGCCGCTGACCGGCCCCTCGGCCGACATCTGTCCCTGTCACCAGCCACCGACAGGCCCCAAGACGCCACCTTTCTCAACACCTGCCCACCCTCTCCTGACAAGACCCTGGGGGCCTCCCCTGGGGACTCGAGGCCTGTTGCAGGCCGGTGCTCGTCGCGGGCGCCGGGGTCCTACCCAGGTACTGGCACATCAGCCTGGGCTCGGCGGCGCCCGTGCGGTCCACGCAGAAGAACAGGTAGTTGTTGTAGTCCGTGTCGAGCACAGAGACCTTGTTCTCCTCCAGATCTGGGGAGAGACCGGGGTGGGGGTGTATGGGGTCCTCTGTGGCCACCACCGGCACGGCCCGGGCAGGGGGCTTCTCCGGAGCCCCACATGGCCCAGAGAGCTGTGCGGCCCTCCCTGTTCACCGCGGATCCCTCCACAGATGCCGAGGAGCCTCCTGGAAGGGGCTCGCTCATCACTCGGTCCTGTGTCCTGGGGCCCAGCGTGGTTCAGAAGCGGGTTTCCACGCTGATCTTGAGGGAAGGGGCCCCTGGGAGGAGAAGGGGACCCTCCAGAAATAGGTTGGTCTGAGGGGGCGGGGTCTGTCGCCATGGTGATGGGAGGCAGGGGGAGGGTGTCCCTGGGGGCTGCCAGGGGCACAGCGTCACAGGAAGGGCCGGCGTCCCAGCAGCTGTCACCCGAGGCCTCTTCCAGTCAAAGCCGGGCGAGAGGACAGGCCCAGGAGGGCGGCATGGAGGGCGGTGGACGCAGATGCTCCCTGAGGCCCGGCCACAGACAGCGAGCTCGGTCTCGTGGCCGCCGGGGTCAGAGCAGCCCAGCAGGGACCTGCCGAGGCTCTACACCATAGCACCAAAGGTGGGGGCTGGGGCCGGGAGAGCTGGCAATGCGGGGCACCCTCAGGCTGGAACACAGGCCCCTCGACCGCCACAAGCCAGAGAGGCGGCTGTCCGGCGTGGCCCGGGAGCCCAGCACTCACAGTTGATCTTGAACTCAGCAGGGACCTTGGTTTTTTCGGCCATGACCTTCTGCTCAGCACACCTGCCGTCCTCCCTGAAAGAAGGTTCTTTGTGGGCCGGCTGGCCGGGCTTCTTGTGGTAGAGCCAAACCATGGGCGGGGGCAGAAGCCAGGCTCCAGGAGGGCCCCGGGCAGGAGGCCTGGGCCTGGGCTGCTCGCACCGTGACCTCTAGACCTGGCAGGTGACCCAGAGGGACAGAGCCGCGAGAGGGCCGACCAGAGGGAAATCAGACCGGGAGTGTCCTTGTACCCACAGTCAGGGGCGATGATCGGCCTTTGGCTGGTAATCGTGGGGGTTGGGTCCTCCTCTCTGCTCCCCACACTCACCCAGCTCTCTCCTCTACCCCCAGCGCCACTCCGGGGACAGACAGAGCTCATGGTGGGACCTGCCCAGGCCCCCAGGCCCCGGTCCCACAGCTGCCCAGCAGCCGCCACACGGGTCTTTCTACCCACGGACCTGGGGCCACCCTGTGTGGTAGCCTGCTGGCCTGGAGCCCAGGGTGGGGTCCCGAGGGCTCTGGGAACCACCCAGAGGGAGCCGGCTCCCATCAGGACCCTGCCCTGCCCGCCCCCCAGCCTACCCCGGAACCAGGCCCTCGCTGCCCCCAACCCGGGCGGGGCACACCCACCATCTGCGCAGAATGATCTCCAGGTTGTTCTCGGGGGTGGGTCTCAGCTCCTGGACGTACACTCTCAGGGGGGCGGCCTCGGAGTCCAGGAGGGAGATGTCGCTGGCCGCCATGGCCATGGAGTGCCACATCCCAGCCACCTGGGGACGGGGCCTTGAGTGCCGTGGGGGGTGGGAAGGGGGGCGGGAAGGGGCCCGACCCCCCCAGGGCTTTCCCTCCCACCCCGGCGGGGGCCCAGTCTAAGTGGGGTGGCCGTCAGTGAGATCTGGAGGACCCTGGGCGTCTGCCAGACACTGGGCTACACGATCTCCACGCGGGAAATAACACCCCTGTGTTCCCAGGGGGGTCTGGATACACATCAGACAAGTTCTCTAGAATCTTCTGGATCTTGGGAAACCAAGGGACAAGCTGCCCCGAAGACGGAGAGGCAGGTCGGGCTTTCCCGACCTCGAGGGTGCGGCTCGTGCTCGTGTCTCCCCCCGAGTCCCCACTGCCCTGCACCCCGGCGGCTCACTCCGCCCCAGCCGTCCGCCCACCTTCTGGAGGTCCAGGTTCTCCATGGTCTGGGGGATGACGATGGCCTGGAGGCCACACACAAGGGCCAGGCCCAGGGCGAGCTGGAGACACTTCATGGCTGCGGCTGTGACACGCTGAGCTCCCGGGAGTGAGGAAGGCCGGGCAGCGGGCGCAGGCCCTTATATGGGGGCCAGGGGCCTGCGAGCCAGCCCCGTCCAGGCCCCCTGGGCACGCGGTTCCCCGAATCCCCCGGGGCTCATCCCCAGGCCCCCAGGGCTTCCTCCCCCAGGACAACAGGAGGCCTTCTTCCCTCTCAGTGGGAACAGGAAGGTCCCCGTGTGCCCGGGGCCTGGACAGTTCCTGGCAGCCCCAGAGGGGAGGCTCCGGGGCCAGGTGGGTGCGGGCTGCGCCGGCGGCAGGAACACTTCCTGGGTCATGAACTTGGGCAACAGCAGGTCAGAATCAGCACTGAGGACAGCTGTGTCCCGGAGGGTGGGAGAGCCCCATGCCAGCCCAGGGTCTGTGGACGACGTGCCCGTGGGTGGCCGTCTGTCCTGCACAGGGACAGACTCACCTACATCTTTACCCTCCTCCTTTCTGCAGGTGCCCCCCACCCCGGGCCACCCCCCGTGCCCGCCTCCCTGAAAGTCTCCAATCCTTCCTGCCGTTTCTCTGGTTTTGCTCTTCCCTCAGCCTCAGCTCCTCCCTGGTCACCGCACCCACCCACGGCAGGAAGGGGCGCGCGTACCTTCTGGGGGCCCCGAGGATGGGCCTGGCCGGCAGCGAGCACTCTGTGAACACGGGATGCTGAGTAACAGCTGTGGACGGCACCAGCGGGCCGGCGGCGGCTGCGGGCATCGTCGGGGTGACCCCTCGGGGCGCAGTGCACGTGCGCGCTGCTCCGGAAAGTTCCACGTGGCTCTGTGTGATGGTGAAGGTTGGAATCCTGGATCTGCCCGCTCCCACGTTATCCTGACGCGCTTCCTGGGGCTCCTCGTGTGAGCTGTCACCGGGGACCCAGGAGCTCCAGGGCTGTCCCTGGCAGAAGAATGTGTCCTGCTGACCCCTGTTGTGCGGGCGGCCCCTGCAGGGGATGTGGGCACCGTCTGTCTCAAGCGAAGCCCCACACTTCCGGCAGTTAACCTGCTCGGGGCGGGGAGGCGGGCTTCAGGGCGGAGGAAGGAGCAGGAAGGGGGACAGCTGCCTCCAGCGTGTCCCACAGAGGGACAGCCTCACTCTCCCGATGCCCAGAAGTGTTGGGCCTTCCCCGGCGGCCCACGGCCTGTGCTCAGGGCCTCGGTGCCCACGTGTCAGCACCGCCCGTGTCTTGGAGGCTAAGGGCGCTGCTGCTCTAGCTCTGGGTTCTCTTCCGTGGGGACCAGTCATCCCTGTGCCAGGAGGGAGCCCACCCCTCCTGCGAGATGGTGGTCCTGGGCCCACTGGGCTCCTGTCTCAGGGGCGAGGCGGTCACTCGGGTGTGGCCCTCCGGTGGCATCCAAGCCCCATGACCCCTGCGTCTCCTGGGGCAGGTGGCAGGTCTCAGTGTGGGCACGGCTCCTGCGCCCGGGGGACCGCGGTTCTAGGTCTGCGGAAACTTGGGTGGGGGTTGAGCAAAGGGGGGCGGAGCGGACCTTCCCGCCGCGGCCCAGTGCGGGGGGCGTCCGGCGGGCTCCGCAGGGGCGCCTGCACACAGCGGCCCGTCTGGCCCTCCCACCCCGCCTGCGGTCCTGGGACAGCCCGCCACGGTCAGTGTGTTCGCGGTGTGCGCTGAGCCGCTGGCGGCGCCCTGGGTGGGTTGGCGTCCCCCCAAAACCCTTGTCCCCCCGGAACCTCTGAATGTGACCTTATTTGGAAACAGGGCCTCTGCAGCTGTGATGATGTCCGATGAGGCCCGCGGGAGCAGGGGCTAATGTCTAGTGTCCCTTTAAGAGAAAACGGACACAGTGGGGACCCAGGCAGGAGGCCGTGAGACAACAGAGCCAGGGTCTGGCGGGACAGGGACAAGGGGCGCCTGGCATCGCCGCAGGGCCTGGGGATGAAGGGGCCCGGACCCTCCCTGGGGCCTTCGGAGGGGGCACGGCCCTGTCCACACCTTGACCCTGGGCTTTGGGCCTCAGAACTGGGGGAGAGCGGGCTTCTGTCCACTGCAGACCCCCAGCGGGCCGGGCCCGGTGGCTCTGGCGGGCGTCCCCTGCGCCGCGGCTGCGAGGCTTCCAGCCGGGTCCGCAGGTGAGAAGGGAACGCCATGTGTTCTGGTGAACGCGGGAAGTGCAGGTCTCACCACCCGCGTGAGCATCTGCCCAGCACGGGGCTCAGAGGTGCTGTCCTGTCTGCCCGTGGGGGCCCCAGGGCGCAGGGCGAGGGACACGCCCATTTGTCTGTCCAGAAACGGCGTTCCGCGGAGCTCCGGTGCAGAGACACGTGGGGTGAGAAGCCCGTGGCTGGTGCTGTCTGGGGTGTGGGAGACCGAGGCCCCGGGGGTCCCACTTCCCCAGGTCGCTGCCCCAGCCAGTGGGGCCTGGGAGGAGACTGGGCCCTGCAGATGCTCCCCCTGCTCCCCGCCCCTGGGACCCCCCATGCTTCGGGAGTGGGGCCTAGAGCAGGCCCGTCCCTGCGGGAGCTGGGAGTTATGTTCTTAGGCCGGACGCCCGGGCCCGGGGGGGGGTGGGGTTCCGTGGGCCTCTATTCTGTGAGAGGCCCTCTTGCATGCGCCGCCCTGTCTCCCGGGGACCCCTCCCCACAGCAGGCGTCTGCGTGGCCTCAGGAGCGCGAGTCTGAGTTTTGCTGGGTGCGACCATGGGGCCGGCACCAGGTGCCCCCAGGCTTGCACAACCGTGGGTCCCTTTCTCCCGGAAACAGCCCCGTTCCTGGTGCGGGCCCCCTCCCTGCACGGATCTGTGGCATACCGGGCCCCCCGAGCAGCGGGCGCTCGTGTTGTCGCTCACACCGTTGTTGTAGAACAGACGCTGTAATGAGCCGAAGGGGCCCCCAGGGTGTCACCGAACAGTGTCTCTTTGCTTTTTACACATTTCTTATTTATTCATTTGAGAGAGAGCGAGCGAGCACGAGTGGGGAGAGGGAGAAGCGGGTTCCCCACAGAGCAGAGAGCCCGATGCGGGGCTTGATCCTAGGACGCTGGGATCACGACCTGAGCCAAAGGCAGGCGCTTCACCCATGGAGCCCCCCAGGCGGCCCCACAGAGAATCTCTCAAAAGCCAAGTTACTGCTGTGGGATGGATGGCAGCTCCCCAGAAAAGCAAAGAGAATTGCCTACGATCCCACGACGCCACGCCGTGCCCGAGGTCTGGAAGCGGACCTTGGAGAGTTCTTTCTGCCCCCTGTGTTCCCAGCAGCGCCGTCCACACCGGCCGGAGGAGGAGAGCAGCCCGAGTGCCCACGCACAGGTGCATGGATGAGCAGGACGCGGCCCGGCCACACCTCGGAACGTGACTCCCCCTTAAAAAGAAGGGGGTCCCGGCACCTGCTACCATGGGGTTGGAGCTGCAGGACGTGGTGTCTGGACACACCAGCCTGGCTCGGACGGACCAGTCCTGAAGGTTCCACTCATGTGAGGGCCCGGAGGAGTCAAGTTCATGGGGACAGTAGGATGGGGGGCCGGGGGTCGGGGGAGGACAGACATTGTCTAACGGGACAGAGTCCCGGGTGGGCAGACGACCACGTTCTGGGCACGGACGGAGGGGACGGCGCACAACGGTGTGAATGCGCTGAGGCCCCCCGACTGAGCACTTAGAAATGCTGGGATGGTGTAACTCACGTTCTGTGTATTTTGCCATAATTTAAAAAAGCCGAATTGCCCGCAGCAGCCCATCTCTGGGCTCTCCTGTCCTTCCGTCCCGAGGCTGCCCTCCCGATCCTTCTTCTGGGAGCGCTCATCCTGGGAGGGGTCTCACTCTGTTTCCTCCGAAGGCACCTGAGCCCCGTCCCCCGGCCCCGACCGCTCGACCTTTTGCAGAAAGGCCAGGGTGGCCTGCCCTGAAACCTCCTTTGAGAACTTTCTTGTGCCAAATAATCTTGGGGTTCGCACCGAAGCGGGGTGCTCGGTGTTGGTGAAGCCTGGTTCTGAAATGAGCCCAGCCTCAGGCCCGGCCTCCTGTGGAAGGGGGGGGGGCATCCAGAGGCGGCTTCCCTTGGGAGGGGGCCCCATGGATCTTTCTGGCCAGGGCACTGGGTAACCTGGTGTCACAGGAGGGACTCTGGTTTGATCCACACAGGGAATGGGCCGCCCTGGGCTGCCTTCTGCTGCCTGGCCAGTGTCAGGACACGCCGGGGCGCGGTCACCTTCTCTCCGGTCGGGGGACCCAGGGCAGCCTGCCACTGTCTGATCCCAGGGTCCCAGACCACATGGCCTTCCTCGTCCCCCTGCCAGGCTGGTGGGATCTTCAGGGCTCGTGTTCGTGGAGCATGGAGGAGCACGGAGGTGGCTTTGCTGACTTTCAACGAGGGGTGGGCCCAGCAGGAAGCAGGGCAGTCCGCAGACCTCAGGGGGGCCCTGATGTGGGGGCCTGAGGCCCCAGTGGCTGGGGGTGGCGGTGGCCACGAAGGCGGGACCGGGAGACTGAGGTGCTGGTGGGCCGCAGCTGGAGGAGCCTGAGCTCTCTGTGGGCGGACGGACACGGCGGTTTCCTCCTGGGGTCCCGCCTGCTGCTCCCTGTCCTCTCCGTGGGGCAGACAAGAAGCAGACACGGGGCGGTAAGGGGACCCGCCCAGGTCCCCAGCAGACAGGTCAGAGCAGGCCGGCCCGCAGCCCACGCTCTCCGCCACAGTGCCCACGCCTCACCGCCACGTCGGCTGTGTGGCCCAGAGGACCACTAACGGGGGTGGAACCCCGGGTCTGTACGGGGCGCCCCGCACATCCCACGGCCTGTGGTCGGACCCCGTCACTGTGTCTCGGGGACTGGAACCGTGGGGCCGGGGGGCGGGGGCGGGGGTCCACGTCCAACTCTGCCTCTGACCGGGCTATGTGCCCTGGAGGCTGGGAGCTGCTCGGCCTCCCTCCCTCGGGGTGGACGGGGGGCGGCTGCCGTCCGGGGCTGGTGTGGATTCTGGGAAGGCCCTCACAGTCTCGGCGTGCCAAGGTCGGGACATTTTCCCGCTCCCACTTGTCTCTTGGGGGGAGTGGGTCCCCTCTGCAGCGGCTCCCCTGCTGGGAGCCTGCAGCCCTAACAGGAAGGCGGGGCTGGGGAGGGGCCTGCGTTGCTGCTGTCCCACGCTGTGGGCTGTGTCCCCTCTCTGCCCCGCCCTGGAGCTCCAACAGCCCCACCTCCAGGATGGCGGGACCGCAGGAGGGTCCAAGAAGACCCCGAGACCTTTCTCTCTCAAGAAATGGAACTGAAAACTTGTGCGTCTCCAGGTGTCTCCCTGTCAGCACACAGGGCTTCCACGGTCCTGGGACGAGGGAGACTTGTCCAACACTCCTTATGCTGGGGCGGCGACGATAAGGGGCCTGTTGGGAGCCGCGCTGACACCACCCCGCCCCCACCCACTGCCCAAGCTGTGCCTCCCGCGCCCGACGACCAAGAACGACCCAGGCAGACTGCTGGTTGCTTGATTCCTTTATTGCTGGAGGAGGAGAGGCTCAGACCAGGGCCCCCGAGGATCCCGCGGCCTGAGGAGGAGCAGGTCCGGGAGCCCCGGGTGGGCTCGGTCCCTCCTGATTCGTCTGATGGGGCAGGGAGGGGGCGATGTCCTCTCTGGGACCTGAAAGGGACGCGGGCTCCCCTGTGACTCCTGGGGAGCCTGTTGGGCCCTCGCCAGCCCCTCCCAGCCTGGGGGTGAGGGACGGCCTCTCCGCCTCAGGCTGAGTGGTGGTCAGCCCACGCCAGCCCCCCACACCCTTGCCCAGAAGAGGCCACGGGGACACCGTGCGAGAGCTTGACTGGGACATGGGGAGGACATCCCAGGAAGGCCACGGGAGAGAGGGTGTCCGTGGCCAGCCTGGCCCCTGCCGTCACCAGGAGGGACACCAGTTTCCAGCCATTCCCACAGAGGGACCGGGGCCTGACAGAGGGGACCTAGGGTTCCCCTGGGACGCCCCCCACCCGTGCAAGTGGCCAGGACGTGGGGGCAGGGCTGGTACGTTACCGCAGGAGGCGGGTCAGGCAGGAGCTCACCTAGACGCGGCACTGCTCTGTTGGTGGGGGAGGGGAGAGCCGTGGGGGGGGGGTCACAAGTCGCCAGGACAGCCCTGGGCCCAGAGGGGTGCGGCAGAGGGGGTGGGGCAGGAGGATCCCGCCTCGGGACCCTGCACCTCCCACCCCCGATCCCGGGGAATGGGGGCCACAGGGAAGGAAGATGCTGTCCCGATGTCTCTGGAACCCTGACGGGGACCCTGGGCTGGGCAGCTTGTGGAGGAGGGGCTGCCGCAGGCCAGAGCTCACCCTTCCCCTGGCTCAGGTCCAGGATGATCCGCATGGGCGCCGGCAGGGTCTTGAGGGCTCTGTCGAATTTCTCCATGACCTCGTTGTCGACCTCCAGGCTCCTGGCTGTGGGGGGCGGCGGGTCAGTCCCTGGGCCGCGGGGCTTGGATGACCTCAGGGAGCCGCGGGGGCCCCGCCCAGGGAGTGAGTGCGGGAAGGATGTCCTGGACAGCGTCCTGCGGTCAGCTCCCAGGGTGGCCTCCGGGGCTCAGCCCACCAGCCTGCGGGGTCCCCGTCCCTCCCCTTCCTCCCGGGACGGCGCTGGGAACAGAGGGCTCCCCGCCCTGGGCTGCCGGGGTCCCGCACCAGCAGCTGCTGACTGCCCGACCCGGGAGGCCCTGCTGCCCCGGCGCCGTGGGCCCCTCGGGGACCGGGGAGAGACGCCCGAGGACAGCAGCAGGGCTGGTACCGAGCTTCCGCGGTGCGTCCGAATGTCGCCCTCCGGAGTCGCTCATGTCGGAACAGTTCTGAGACCACTAAGAGTCTCCTTCCTGCCTAGTTTCGGGTTCTCACTGACCGGTTCCACCCACTGTGCTGTGTAGCCCTGCGCTCGTGGACATACCCCGTCACCCGCTCGGCCTGTCGCTCGTCCCTGAGTTCCCCACACCGGTGCTGAAGGGAGCCCCAGGGGCTGGGGCGGCCCCCCCCGACCCCGCCCCTGCAGGGCTCCGCTACGCACCCAGGTACTGGCACATGATGCCGCTCCCAGCGCGGGGCACGGGCGCCTCCATGCAGAAGAACAGGAAGTGGGCGTAGTCTGTGTCCAGCACGGAAATCCTTCTCTCCCCTTGGTCTGGAACAGAGGCCGGAAATCTGTCCGTGGGCCCCCCGGACCTCCCACACCGGCACTGCCGCTTCCCCAAAGCCGAGGGCCTGCCCCCCCTTCCCAGGCCTCGCCTTCCCCCGCGTTCACTTCCACAGCCGCTACCGAGAGCCCCCAGACTCGGGAGAGGGCAGGTGGGCTGCGGTGGCCGGGGAGGGCTGGCAGCCATGGGGAGGGCCGGGCTCTGTCCCAGAGGAGGCCGAGGGTGGGGCGGGGGCTGCCGGGCCCAGGGGACCGTGCAGTACGGAAAGGGGGAACCGTGGGCGCCTGGGGGGCTCAGGAGGTTCAGCCTCTGCCTTCGGCTCGGGTCATGATCTCAGGGTCCTGGGATCGAGCCCCACTTCGGGCTCTCTGCTCCGTGGGGAGGCTGCTTCCCCCTCTCTCTCTGCCTGCCTCTCTGCCTACTTGTGATCTCTCTCTCTGTCAAATGAATAAATAAAATATTAAAAAAAAAGAAAGAAAGAAGAAAGGTGGGACTGAGGCGGGGGAGGTCCACAACATTCCAGAAGCAGGTTCCAGGACCAAGAGGCAAATGCAGTGTGTTTAGCCAGAGGTCTGGCTTAGGGGGACACGTCCAAGGAGCCATAGGCTGCCTGCCGGCCCCTGAGCAGGGAGGTCCCCTCACACCTGCCCTCAGACGCGTCCCTGCACGGACCCCACCTGCACGGCCGTACGGACGTCACAGCGAGTCAGACGCGGCTCTGCTGTCTTCCCACGCCCAGCAGGGAGCACAGCGGCCAGGAGGAGGCTGAGCCCCGGGCGGAGTGGGGTCCCCAGGCCCCATTCCCCCGGGAGTGCCCTTCGTGGCCTTTGTGGCGTAGGCGCAGGAGAAGCAGGCCTGACTCCTTCCTGCCGCCGGGACGTGGGCTTCCGAGCGAGCCCCCGTGCCCAGCGTGGGAGGGGACGCTGCTTGCCGGGAGACGCCTGGGAGGGGCGGGGGCCTCAGGCGTGGGGTCGGTGCACTCACCGTCGACCACGAACACGGCTGGGTCCTCGGTCTTCTGGGCCACGATGTTCCGCTCAATGCAGGCGTGGTTTTCCCTGAAAAGCCAAAGAGTATGGGGGGGTCGTCCATGAACCCCAGTGTGGGGACAGGAGCGGCTCTGGCCCTGGGCTGGCGGAGGGCAGTGCCGCGAGGGCGTGGCCCAACGTGAGCAGCCCCGTGGCCCTGATCAGGTGACGTGGCCAAGTCGGCAATGGGGCAGACCAAGCCGGCCGGGACACCTGCCGGTGGCCGAGAGACCATGTCGGAAAACTGACCCTGTCTGGGAGGGGCTGCTACAGCACTTCCCGGGACCTCGTCATGGGACACTCAGAGTCCCTCGAGCGCCGGCCCCCGCTCTGCCTGCGGACCTGGGGCCGCCCTGCGTGGTCCGCCTGCTGGCCCGGAGCCCGGGGGATACCCAGGGCACCTGGAATCACCCAGTCGGACCCGGCTCCCATCGGGACCCTGCCCTCCCACCCCCCTCCATGCCTCCCTGCCCGCCCCCCTGCCTGTCCCGGAGCCAGGCCCTCGCTGCCCCCAACCCGGGCGGGGCACACCCACCGTCTGCGCAGAACGATCTCCAGGTTGTTCTCGGGGGTGGGTCTCAGCTCCTGGACGTACACTCTCAGGGGGGCGGCCTCGGAGTCCAGGAGGGAGATGTCGCTGGCCGCCATGGCCATGGAGTGCCACATCCCAGCCACCTGGGGACGGGGCCTTGAGTGCCGTGGGGGGCGGGAAGGGGGGCGGGAAGGGGGGCGGGAAGGGGGGCGGGAAGGGGCCCGACCCCCCCAGGGCTCTCCCTCCCACCCCAGCCTGCTGGACGGTCTCCTGCACGCATTTCCCAGGCGGCCCTGCAAGCGCACTAGGACACATCGGAGGGTCCCTACCCCATGCCAAAGCCCACGTGGGTTCTCGCGTGTTTGGAATGCCCGCCGTCTCCACCCCAGCGCTGGCCTGTGTAAGCTCCCACTCGGGGCGCCCCTGTCTTAGGTGACTGCACCCCGGGGGCGAGACGGGGACAGGGAGGTGGCTGGAGCCAGCATTCAGGGGGACAGAGACATGCCTGAGCTCTATGCCTCAGTGTCTGCCCTTAGATGTCTGCAGCCGGGCTCTCCTGCCCTCCGTCAGCCATCCCGGCCCCGGCCCCGGCTGTGGTCCCCAGCACCCACCCCTCATGCCCCTACCTTTTTTATATCCAGGTTCCTCGTGGTCTGGGGGATGACAATGGCCTGGAGGCCACACAGAAGGGCCAGGCCCAGGGCGAGCTGGAGACACTTCATGGCTGCGGCTGTGACACGCTGAGCTCCCGGGAGTGAGGAAGGCCGGGCAGCGGGCGCGGGCCCTTATATGGGGGCCGGGGGCCTGCGAGCCAGCCCCGTCCAGGCCTCCCGGGCACGCGGTTCCCCGAATCCCCCGGGGCTCATCCCCAGGCCCCCAGGGCTTCCTCCCCCAGGACAACAGGAGGCCTTCTTCCCTCTCAGTGGGAACCGGAAGGTCCCCGTGTGCCCGGGGCCTGGACAGTTCCTGGCAGCCCCAGAGGGGAGGCTCCGGGGCCGGGTGGGTGCGGGCTGGCGCCGGCGGCAGGAACACTTCCTGGGTCACGAACTTGGGCAACAGCAGGTCAGAATCAGCACCGAGGACAGCTGTGTCCTGGAGGGTGGGAGAGCCCCATGCCAGCCCAGGGTCTGTGGACGACGTGCCCGTGGGTGGCCATCTGTCCTGCACAAGGGGCACACCTTGTCACCATCTTTGTCCCTTCTTGCGGTCACCCTGTTCACACAGCTGTTCTGAGCATGCTCGCCCTGGGGAGGGACGTGGCTGTGCGGTCTGCTGTGCCCCATAGGGACCCCTCCTTGCTCCTGCATGGCCGCCTGGGCCCACCGGTCATCGTCCGGGGGCAAAGGCTATCTCGGATGTTTCGGCACACAGAGTGTCCAGAGGACTCTGGCGCGACCCCACAGCCCTCGCCCTCCTGCCCAGAGCCACCCTAGCGGGTTTGCGATGCTCCAAAGCACGGGCACCAGCTTCCTTCCCTTGCTCGCAGGTCTGGGGGCAGGGACAGGGCAGCAGCAGCAGCGGGAAGGCGGAGAGCAGGCCCCTGGGCCCAGGCAGACGAGCGCATGGCTGGCAAAGCTGACTGGCTCCAGAGAGGGAGGCAGGCGTGGGATGCGGT
Organism: Meles meles; assembly: GCF_922984935.1. Lineage (NCBI taxonomy): Eukaryota > Metazoa > Chordata > Mammalia > Carnivora > Mustelidae > Meles > Meles meles. Next base: position 1,834,582 of record NC_060076.1, read on the forward strand.
GGGCGGGGAGGGGACCGGGGGACCCGGGACTCAGCAGTGGGCCTGTGGATCAGGAACCCAAACTGGAAAAAACACAGGCCTTTATTTTGGGGTCTTGGATGGCAACTCAGGGAGCACAGGCTCCGGGGGGACCAGAAGGGAGAGCAAGGGGTGTTGATGAGAGCGAGGGAAGGAGTAATAACGTGATTCAGGGAAGAAAGGAAGAGAAAAAACCCGCTGGTGTGGGGCCACCTGGCGAGGGCCCCTTCTGGTTAGTTTCTTCCTGATGACTTCTTCGGGGCTCACGAACTCTGCGTTGGTCAACTTGCTGTCCTCTGTGACCCGCCTGCCAGTTGCTCTGGTGACATTTTATGCGCCCCTGGTTACAAAGCCATCTCCACCTCCGGCCCGGTTCGGGAGCTCGTCAGCCAGAAGGGACAACGAGGGTCCCCACGTCCAGGAGTGTTAGACAGTCCCATAGCCCGGGTGCTGGGGATGCCGGGGACCCCGACGAGGGGACGGAGGGCTTGGAGAGGTGAGGTGTGACGGTCCCGGCAGAGAATGGTGACCGGGCCTGGGCGGACGTAGGCATTTGTAGACCTATGTCTTGCTCTGAGAATTCCATGAATTTCTTTCTCTCTTTTCTTCCCCCCACCCACCCCACCAAAGATTTTGTTTGTTTGACAGAGGGAGTGCGAGAGCACGAGTAGGCAGAGGGGCAGGGGCAGAGGGAGGAGCAGCCTCCCCACCGAGCAGGGAGCCCGACGCGGGGCTCGATCCCAGGACCCCGAGATTACGACGGGAGCCGAAGGCAGACGTTTCACTGCCTGAGCCCTCCAGGTGCCCCGAATTCCATGAATTTCTAAAATTTCTAAAATTCCATGAATTTCTAAAAGTCACAAATTCTTGACAAGAATGTGGTTTTCCATTACCCTCATGCATTGCCCTTGCCACGTGAAAGCCCAGAGAAGGAGGGATTCTTTCCACATGCTCTCAACACGTGAGCCCAGTGGGGGAAACGGCGTCTGCGAGGGACACAGGCCACGACAGAACCCACGCTGTGCTCTCTGTCCCGCCTCAGAGCCGGCGGGACGATGGCCGCTCTGCCTGGCATTGCTGGGTCCCCCTGCCGTGGACCCCACACCTCCAGGGCCTCCTCTGTGGGGGACCCCACACAGGTGGGGGCGGGGGAGCTCTGGGTAGTGTCCACCTGGTGCTCCGAGCTGCTGTGATGGGCATGAGGCAGCTGATGCTGTCCAGCCGTGCAAACTGGCCCCAGGTAGCTGAAGGTGGTCCCCGTGGCCACCCCCAGGCTCGCGCCTCTGCGGGGACACAGGACGAGAGGGTCCCCTGGTGCCCAGCACAGACGGGAGGCTCAGCCTGGTCCCAGGCGGCCGGCTCCCTGGCGCTCCCCACTCCCCGGCCTCCCGTTTGCCCCAGCTCTGGGCCAGCCTGGAGTGGGGCCCGCTTCCCTGCTGCCCGCCTTTCACGACGGGTTAAAGCTACCCCAGCAGGGCTCACAGTCTGTGGGGTTGTCCGGGGATCTCCGGCTCTCTCGAGATTTATAGAGGCTGACTCCCTAGCCCCCTGTCTAGGGCTGACGCTCCTCCATTCCCTGCCTCACCTTTGAATTTAGCCCCAAGTCCATACCTGCAGCTCAGGAGCCCACCCTGGTTTCCCTCACCCCCACGCTTCTGAGCACAGCAGAACGACAACCTTCCTGCCGAATGCCTTTCCGCAGCAGGCCAGCTGCCAAACCCACCCTCCCTGTGCAAGGCAAGGCTTGGGGACCACTTTCTGAGAAGGGCGTTCCCGAAGGTCCCACGTACTGGGGGCCCATACCGTCACGGCCCGGCTTCCCTGCGGCACCCTTGCCGCCTCGCACGCACCCCATAGACGGGTGGAGATTTACAGGCCACTGAACAGGAGCCTTGACAGATGCCCTGGGATCCTTCCGGAACATGGACCAGGGGAAGCCTGGGAGAGGCTGCTCTGAGAGCATTTCCCACTCGCCCCCACACCTTCCTAGGAGGCTGCCACGGGAGAGGTCTTCTTCTGCTGGGTTCCGATGCAGTCTGAGGCTTCTGCCTCCCGGGGAAAAGCTACTCCACTTTGTCGGGAAGGGGCTTCTCAACAACAGGACGCCCCACCACCGTGGTTGCATTGCCATATCCGGATCCTTCTGGACCTGCTGTCATCCCGTAAGACAGGGGACATGGGGTTGGCGCCCTTGCTTATCTTGCTCTTGTGGTCAATGTGCACAATACGGCTTCTGAGTCTAAGAAGGGCTCGTCGTTCCTTCCCAGCTGCACCTGCCGGCCTTGCCTGGCACGTGAAGCTGTCACGCCGCCAGGTACGCCACCTGGTCCGTGTTTGTGGAGCAGAAACAACTGTTTTTGCATTTTGAAAGTTACCCGTACTCCTCGTAGTAAATCTCTGCAGACTTTATCCCAGAGTTGACTGTCCAAGGGGCTCTACTGAGGCAGTGTCGAGATAGCAAAGATTGTGAAAATGGCACACAGCATCGCAAATGGTGTTTGAGGAAAGGAATAAGGGATGGATGGATGGAAGGAGGATGGTGGATGGATGGTTGTCTGGCCGGCTGGCTGGTGGATAGTAGATGGTTGGATGGATGGTTGGCTACATGGATGGATGGAAGGACGGATGGTGGATGATGGTTGTCTGGCCGGCTGGCTGGTGGATAGTAGATGGTTGGATGGATGGTTGGCTACATAGATGGATGGAAGGACGGATGGTGGATGGATGGTTGGCTGGCTGGCTGGATGGTGGGTAGTAGATGGTTGGATGGATGGTTGCCTACATGGATGGATGGATGGTTGGTTGGATGGTAGATGGATGGTTGTCTGGCCGGCTGGATGGTGGGTAGTAGATGGTTGGATGGATGGATGAATGGCTTCCTTAACTCATATTCCTTAACTCATAGGCCATTTAATTTCTCATTCTCTCAAGCTCTGCAACTTTCCAAGGTGCTCTCATGTCCATTATCACTTTTGACCCCTCCCAATCAGCTTCCTGTGCAGATGTCAAGAATGAGATAGAACGTGCCAAGTCCCTGACCTATACTCACGAAGTTAATAACCAAGGCTGGCCTCGTGTCCAGGGCTGTTGAAGTCAGCCAGAAGCTGTTTCTAGAACAGAACGTGACATCCAGCTCCTAGGGCCCTCCTTGACCTGGTGCCGGGCCACCTTCCTGAACCCAGGGTGAGCCCAACACCTGCCAGACTCTGGAGGGTCCTGGGGCACTTGCTCACAATGGATCTTTGTGTCTCACAGGCTCCATTTTTGGCTCCATCTGGGATTTCCCAATAACCTAAGTGACAGCTGGATCTGATAATTAACCGAGTGGGGCAGGAAAGAGGCGAACAGCATTCAGTGTTAGGGCTGCAAGTGGTAATTAGGGTACTAAGGTTGTGCTCATAAATATTTACAAGGAAAATTTGGACTCAGAATCCTGAACTTGGCCCTGTTATTCCCCAGGCTTTCTCCACCTCCCCAGAAACACCTGATCCAGAGGACAAACCAGGACAGACACTTGCTGACACTTCAATTCATGTTTTAGGATGATCAAAGTTGGGTTTTACCCTCTTTATAAGCTAGACCAGTCTATGGTTCATTTTACCGCAAGAATATGGAGATTGCAGGGCAACATTTGAATGAAAGAGAAAATTGCAGATTATTTAGAAAATGAAAATGAACACATCGTGCCTCAGATTCTGAGAGACCCAAGTAAAGAGGCTCTCAGGAAAATCTGGGGTCCTAAAGATAATTTTAATAAATTAAAAGAATGAAAATGATTTAATTAGTGATACCACTCAAATGTTAGGGGGGGAACAACATAACCAGAAGAAAGGATAAGGAAGAAACTGCAAATATAAAAGCAGAAATTACTGAATCAGAAAATAGAAAAATGGTATATTTGGTCAAGTGATGGTTCTTGAGAAATACCAGTAAAATATGGAATCTTCGGTGCCCTAATCGAGGAAAAAGGGGAAAGGAGAGTATACATCAAGTAATAGACGCTATTGAGAAAATAACCATAAAAGGAGAAGAAAGTAAAGAACCATTAGGAGGGAAATGTTTACTTCACCTCATGGAATAAATAAAAAGTTGGATAAATATAGGGAGTTTCTAGAAAAATATAAGTTACGCAACCTGACAGTGAGAGAGCTATAGAGTATTAATGGACTAATTTCCTAGAAAAAAACCTACAAAAAGGAAAAATAAGTTAAGGAGGTATTTCCCCCCGAAATACCAGTTTCAAAAAGTCTTTTACAGGGAAAATCTAACACACCTTTAAGAGACAGTTAATTTGAAGGCTAAAAACATAAGGAAACTTTCCAAATCATTTAAAAAAATATTTTATTTATTTGACAGAGAGAGATCACAAGTAGGCAGAGAGGCAGGCAGAGAGAGAGAGGGAAGCAGGTTCCCTGCCGAGCGGAGAGACCGATGCAGGTCTCCATCCCAGGACCCTGGAATCGTGACCTGAGCCAAAGGCAGAGGCTTTAACCCACTGAGCCACCCAGGCGCCCCTCCAAATCATTTTTATGAATTTCAGACTTTGTTTCCAAAACCTGTCAAGAAATGTACAGATTGATCTCAGTTTTGAATATCAATGTAAAATTATTAAAATATTATCAAATAGAGCACAGTAATGCTTTTGGAGGGTAATACATAAGAGCCTCATTTCAGGATTGTGAGCATAATTCGTATTAATAAACTTATTGATGAAATTCATCAGAGTAATAGATCACAAAATTATTTTTAATAATAAATTTAACAAAAATTATACAAACTCCATGTGAAAAAGAATTACACTCTTGAGGACCCAACAGAGGACACAAACAAAGGGAATTCATGTCACAATTGTGGAACTTTCGTAAAGATGTCAGTTCTCCCCCAAGTCAACCCATAAATGTAATGCAAGTCCATAAAAATATCAGCAATATTTTTTACCAGACCATTTGATCCTAAAGTATATTTGAATTTAAGTAAGTAAGAATAACTAACAAAATTCTGTTAAAGAAGACTAACAGGGATGAATTATCCACACCAGATGTTACGATAAAATAATTAAAACATTGGGGTTCTGGACCACACCAAAGCAAAAAGCTTCTGCACAGTAAACAAAACCATCAACAAAATAAAAAGGCAGCCTACTGAGTGGGAGAAGATATTTTCAAATGATAGACCTGGTGCGGAGGTGATATCCAAAATGAACTTAACAACTCAACAGCAAAACAAAACAAAACAAAACAACAACAACAACAAAACCCACTAAAAAATGGGCAGAGGTCCCGAATAGACATTTTGTCAAAGAAGACATGCAGATGGCCTACAGGTAAGTGAAAAGATGCTCAACATCCCTCATCATCAGGGACATGAAAATCAAAAGCACAACGAGATGCCCTTCACCCCTGTCAGACTGGCTAAAAGCAAAAACACAGGAAATAACAAGTGTTGGCGAGGACGCAGAGAGAAGGGAGCCCTTGTGCACTGCTGGTGGGAATGCAAACTGGTGCGGCCACTGTGGAAAACAGTACAGAGTAATTAAAAATAGAAAGGTCGTATGATCCAGTAGTTCCACTGCTTGGTATTTACCCAAAGAAAATGAAAATACTAACCCCAAAAGATATACGCATCCCTGGTCGTTGCAGCATTGTTTACAATAGCCAAGATATGGACGCGGCCCAAGTGGCATTGACAGATGAATGGATAAAGAAGATGTGATATATACCATGGAGTATTACTCAGCCATGAAAAAGAACGAGATCTTGCCATTTGCAACAACATGGGTGGATCTAGACGGTATTATGTTAAGTGAAGTAAGTCAAGCAGAGAAAGACAAATACCATATGATTTCATTCATATGTGGAATCTAAAAAACAAAACAAAACAAACAAACAAAAAGCAGAAACAGACCTGTAAACACAGAGAACAAACTAATGGTTGCCAAAGGAGGCGGGATACACAAGATAGGTGAAGGGGAGTGGGAGGTCCAGGCTTCCAGCTATGGAATGAGTAAGTCACGGGGATGACAGGTGCAGCCCAGGGAACATAGTGATATCGCAGTAGCAAGAATGGGGACATATGGTGAGCACACGGACATGTAGAAACCCTGAATCACTGTTGTACACCTGAACCTAATGGAACATTGTGGGCCAACTGTGCTTCAAACACAACGCAAAGCAAAGCAAACCAAACCACTGGGGTTCCTGCCCACAGCCCAATAGAATGGATGAAAAGTCTCTGAACAGACTCAAACACACAAGAGAATCAGGAATGTGGGGAAACTCAGTAGTTAATAAATGCTCTTGGGAGAACAGTGTGGACATTTGGAAAATACAGTTTGAGTCTTAACTCATGAAATAAAACAAACGAATTCCTGATGAAACAAAAGATTGGACAATGAAAACAATGAAATTCAGGAATTCAATGTGAGAATATAAGAGGCCTCTCTCAAGATGATCAAAACCCTACAACAGTGGTCAGAAGCAACAAAAGGAAACACTAGTGAGTTTAACCACATAGAGGAAACTCACTGAAATGACACCACAGGCCAAGTAAAAAGAGAAATAATGAACTGAGGAAAACTATTTTTTAATTGATATCACAAATAATATCTAATTTCCTTAATATATAAAGAGCTCCTGCAAATCAATAAGCACCAAGAATTCAATAGACAAAGATATGACTTGATCCTTCTCAGAAAAGTATTTTCAATTAACTAAAAATGAGAACAAAATATATTAAAATATGTGGATGCACACTTTGAAGGGAATTTGTGCCACTGATGCTTATATTAGGCCACATAAACATGCTCAGTTGAAAAATCTAAGCCTGCAGCTTAAGCAACTAGGAGAACAACTTGAAACTAATGCAAGCAAGAGGAAAGAGATAATGGTAATAGCAAAAATCAATGACATAGAAAACACAAAACCTACAGAAAAGAATAAATCAAAAACAGTTTTGCGGGATGCCTGGGTGGCTCAGTTGGTTAAGCATCTGCCTTAGGCTCAGGTCATGATCCCAGGATCCTGGGATGGAGCTCCAAATTGCTCCCTGCTGAACAGAGAGCTTGCTTCTCCCTCTCCCTCTGCCTGCTGCTCTACCTACTCTACGCTCTCTCTCTGTCACATAAATAAATAAAATCTTTTTTTTTTTTAAGTTTTAATCTTTGAAAAGATCAAGAAAATGGATAAACCTGGGATGGAGCTCCAAATTGCTCCCTGCTGAACAGAGAGCTTGCTTCTCCCTCTCCCTCTGCCTGCTGCTCTACCTACTCTACGCTCTCTCTCTGTCACATAAATAAATAAAATCTTTTTTTTTTTAAGTTTTAATCTTTGAAAAGATCAAGAAAATGGATAAACCTTTAGGCAGACAAAACTGGAAAACCCTGATTAGTGGACATGTATCATTATTAGGGATGAAGAATGTGACATCAGTACAGATCTTATGGAAACAAAAATGATATTAGAGGTTGCTAAAACCGAAAGTAAACTAACTAAAAAGGGTGCCTGGGTGGCTCAGGCGGTTAAGCATCCAGCTCTTGGTTTCGGCTCAGGTCATGATCTCAGGGTTGTGAGACTGAGTCCTGGTTTGAGATTGTATGTCTCCCTCTCCCGCTGCCCCCTCCCCACTCATGGGTGCTTGCGTGCACTCTCTCTCTCTCTCTTTCTCTCCCTCTTCCTATTAAGGGAAAATTTGTATGACTTTATGGAAATAATTCTAATAACTTGAACAAAATGCATAAATTCCTGGAAAGATGCAAATTATCAAAGCCTATCACAGAAGCAATGGATAGCCCGATTCGACACAGATCTATTGCAGACCTTGATTTTGCGGATGAAAATCTCTCCCTCCCTTGCTAAAATCTCAAAGCACAGTTGGCCTCACTGTTAAATTCTCTCCAGCATTTAAGAAAGCAGGAACACGAATCTTGCAGAAACTCTTCCAGAAATCGCAAGCCGAGAAGGGACTCCCCACTCGTGCTGTGAGACACGCACTGCTACAGGCTGCCTACGTGTTATTAATTAAATGAGACTTACTTCTCCTTTGAATTGAAACCCCACCTTCACTGTCCACCAAATTCCTACACAAATTTCTCATCACTCTCTTTTGCTCCCCGATCTTTGGGTTTATTCCGATGACAACGTGAACCCTTCCCTGTCCCTTCTTGCGACTGTGCGTGGAAGAGGTTGGCACCACTAGCCCCAGGCCCCTCCCTCCCTGCCTGGGGACAGGTCCTCCTTCAAAGCCATTTCCCAAGTCCCATCTGTTTCGATTTGGACTCTGACTGATAAGGACACCAATATTGTCACCAACACGAATGTTCCTACTAGGTTGACCTTAAGATTTCTTTTTCCCTAGAATACAGTCCACGAAAGATCGAAGTGTGAGTAGGTGGGGCACTGTCGCGGGGGGGCCAGACCCCAGGGTGGGCACAGGGGTCTGTCCCACAGTGAACGGGGCGTGACCAGAGAGGGTGCGGCCTCTGAGCGAGATGTCGATGCGATCTCACACACGTACGCCCCCTCATGTTGGAAATGACACGCTTTGTGACGGATGGATTGCCGTGGGGGCGTCAAACCCTGTCACTGGCAAAAAGAAAAAGAAAAAAATCGACACTTTCTTCTCTGAAATGGGCAATTTTGCAGAAGTCAGATTTCTTTGTTTCTGCGTGTTCATCGTTTTATGGCTTGTTGCCTTTCAGTTTTTATTTTATTTTCATTTTTTAAGGTTTTATCTATCTATTTATTTGAGAGAGAGAGAGAGCACGAGAGAGAAAGCACGAGCGGGGGAGGGGCAGGAGGCGGGGGGGGGGGGGGAGCAGGCTTCCTGCTGAGCAGGGGGCCCGACTCTCGCTCCATCTCAGGACCCTGGGGTCATGACCTGAGCCGAAGGCAGACGCTTCACCGACTGAGCCCCCCAGGCGTCCCTCGGTTTTTATTTTCGTTTACATCTAAAATGTATAAGATTCGAACTGGTTCAAAACTTAAAATTGCCTGAAAATCTGTACCCGCGAGTTTCTGCGCCCGCGCCCCCAGCTTCCTGCCCGTAGACTAGCTCGCTCGGGTCCGCTCATCCTTCCTGGCCGTCTTCCCACGTCAGTTTAGAGAATTTAGGGGAAGGAGGCTGACCGTGGCACCACCTACAGAGAAATCGTGCTTCCTCTTTTATTCTCTGAACACGGTCCGTGGGAAACTCGTTCACACAGATTCACACAGATGCTCCCCTGCCGGGACGCAGGGGTGACTGTGCCTTTCACGGGCTTTTGCGTGGCTGTCCTGGTGGGAAAGGCGGGAGCTGGGTGGGTGTGTGCACTGTCGCCAGGCCGCTGTCCCCCACCGTGGCCCCCCGATCGGGCAGGTGGAGCTCGTTGTGCTCCCTGAGAACAGTCCCGGGTGCCGGCCTCTTGCAGGCACTTCTGCGTGGCCGCGGGAATGGAGGGACGCCTGGGACAGTGCAGGTGACCCTGTTCTCATGGTGGCCTCCTTCCGCTGTGCTGGCTGTCGGGTGTAATGGTGTGTGTGTGCATCGCCTGCCTCCCAGACCTGGAGCTGCTCACTCCTGGTCCTAAAGGACCTGTCTACGCCCTCCTGATGCTGGTGGCGGTGCAGGGTCCGCGCCTATGCGCCCGGCTGCTTTGGTACGGGCCCCGCCCACTTTTTCTCTAGTCTTCTTGGGTTTGTTTGGGATGATGACATTTGCTGTGAAATCTTCCATTTGGGAGTTTTTAAGTCTCTTGGGTTACAGCCAAACAGCTGAACCCCTTACGATGCTTTTCATCACATCTCTCTCCGTCTGTGCTCACTGATAGTTCCGGAAATGTCGAATCTGCGGTTTTTCCCAGCTGTTTCTGAGCTAAGCCCGTCCAGCTCACCCCTGCCCTCACCTTGGGGGTACAGGCACCTTATTTTCCTTATTTTAATGCTTCTTTTCTAACCTAAATTGATCGCAGGTTCATTTATTTTAGTTTCCTTTCGCTAACTCATTTAAAGATTAAGGGCTTTGAGCTTCTCTCCTAGCTCGTTGACGCTGGGATTTCCTAGATATTTGACAGATTTTGCACAAGGGGGTTCTCTCGTTTTGTGGATGAGAAACCAGAGGAAATTCCCCCCCAGGAGCTGATGTCGCCCGAGCCCCCCGAGAACGGCAGTAGAGCCCCAGCCCCCCCGCAGCCCCCAACAGCACTGCACAGAAGGGAGGTCTTGCAGCTTTATTTGGAACCCAGAGAGCAGGCTGCAACCGGAGAACACGGACCCAGGAAGGAGGAAGGGGACGGGACCGGGTGGCCGGCTTCTTCGAAAGGACAAGGAAACTTCTGCCTTCTGGGGTGGGGTGGCGCTGGCTGGTCTGGTTTCTCCTGTGGGGGAGGCGAGCAATGGGGTTTTGCAGGTCACTAAGACAGACAAAGGCAGAGAGCATGCTGTAGGGGGAGGGGACAGGGGTGGGAGTGGCCAGGACGCCTACATTTAAGGATGTGGCCCCTGGCCCCCACATTCTCAACTTTGCCTTCCACCCAGCCATTCCCAACCCCCTCCCCACCCTGCTTCCCCTCCACCTCCTTCAAACAACTGCATGAACCCCAAAAGAAAGCCTGGGGTCCCGGAGTAGAGCACATGCTTGGACCCAAGTGTTTCTGGGACAGAGCCAGGCACTTGGGCAGCATGGCCAGCCTGGCCCCTGCAGTCACCAGGAGGGACACCAGGTTCCAACCATTCCTGCAGAGGGACCAGGGCCCAAAGGAGGGGAGTTGGGGGTCCCCTGGGACGCCCCCCCACCCGTGCAAGTGGCCAGGACGTGGGGGCAGGGCTGGTACGTTACCGCAGGAGGCGGGTCAGGCAGGAGCTCACCTAGACGCGGCACTGCTCTGTTGGTGGGGGAGGGGAGAGCCGTGGGGGGGGTCACAAGTCGCCAGGACAGCCCTGGGCCCAGAGGGGTGCGGCAGAGGGGGTGGGGCGGGAGGACCCCGCCTCGGGGCCCTGCACCTCCCACTCCCCATCCTGGGCGGCCTGGGAAGCGGGGGCCACCATGGAGGCAGTGGGGCCCAGCGCTCGCGGCTGTCCGATGGGCGGGCCCCACGCGGGGGTGAGCGGGGACGGGGGGCGTGGAGGGGGTCACCTTCCACCCGCGTCGGGTTGAAGAAGAGCCGGATGCGCACGGGCAGGGTCTTGAGGGCTCTGTCGAATTTCTGCACGACCTCGTTGTCGACCTTCAGGGTCCTGGCTGTGGGGGGCGGCGGGTCACCCCTGGGCTCCAGGGTCCCTGTCCCCTCCTCTTCCTCCTGGGACGGCATGTGGACAGGAGGAGAGCACCCAGCTCCCTAGTCTAGGGTCTCACCAGCATAGCTGAGCCTCCAGAAAGTGCTTCATTCGGGCAACCCTGGAATGTCTCTGCCTTATGCTACGGGTTCTCCTGGCTTCATTTCATTAAGAACATTACCGCCAACGAAAGCTTCTAATTAGTATTACTCTTTTGACCAAGCCAGTAACAGTAAGCCCAGCCCCTTGACCCAGCAACCATCCTCCTGGCCCCTTTCGATTTCTGATGCAGTGAGTGGACTTGGCCCCCCCGGGGAAAAACGGGGACCCCCAGACCCGCCGGCCCATAGGGTGCTGCACTGTCCACTCCCTGGGTGCCCAAGGTGCCGGCGGGGGTCCTTAGCCACCGTCCCACTCAGGGTGACCTCGTGCATCGGCACCGCCTACCCAGGTACTGGCACGTCAGCCTGGGCTCGGCGGCGCCCGTGCGGTCCACGCAGAAGAACAGGTAGTTGTTGTAGTCCGTGTCGAGCACAAAGACCTCGTCCTCCTCCAGATCTGGGGGTGAAGAGAAAGGCCAAAGTGAAGATGGAGTCCCGTCCAGAAGGAGCACCCCTCCTGTGTGCCGGTGGGCACCCAGGGTTTCCGCCGGGTGGCACCAGGCGCGGGCATGGCCAGAGGCAGCAGGAGAGGAAAGGGAGAGGAAAGACGGAGCACAAAGCCCCTGCGGTGGGCGAGAGGCCGGCGTGTGGCGGGACGGGGGTGGGGAAGAGCAGAGGCTGCACACAGACAGCCTCCCGGTGGGCAGGGAGGAGCTGGAGGGTGAGGGGAGGGGGAGGAGAGGGCAGGGAGGAGGGGGGCAGAAGACCCAGGCCCTGGAGAGGCAAGGGCTCTGGAGAGGAGACAGAGGGTCAGGGTGGCCCAGAGCAAGTCTTAAGTAGAGAAACAAGTCGAATTTGCTGGGGGAATCCCCATAAGACATTTCAGTGCCTCCTTTGTTTCTACTTTACCACGAAGTTCTCCATTCGTGTTTTTTATAATTCACCCCCCACCCCCACGAACGCTGCAATCTGTGACAGGAACGCGCAGAAGGAGGTGCTCTGCGTCTGTCCCACCGCCCCCGACGGTGCTCTGCGTCCCGCTCATCCAGCGGAGTCCAGGAGCGCGGCGAGAGTGTGAGTCCCGGCCGTCCAGAGCGAGCGGGAGGCAGCCCTGCTCCCTGTGAGCCAGAAGACGCTCCGAGGACCGTCATGGGGAGGAAACTCGCGGCGGGCGCTGCACCACCACACCCGAGAGGCCCAGAGCTTGGGCAGAGGACGGCTGGTGAGAGCCAGGTGGCCGCGCACGTGCCCACCTCACCTCCCACTGCCAGGACAGCCGCCTCCCAGGGACAGCCGTGGCCGTGTGTGCCCCTCAGAGCCGGCCCCAGGCACTGGGGACACCCACCGTTGATGTCGAACTTGGCAGCGCACTCCGTTTTCTCCGCAAAGACCTTCTGCTCCACACACCTGTTGTCTTCCCTGAAAGGTGGTGACAGCATTAGGGGTGACGCTAAACTTGTCCTCGCTTTGGTCCCTCACAGTAGACAGAGCTCATGGTGGGACCTGCCCAGGCCCCCGGGCCCCGGCCCCACGGCTGCCCAGCGGCCTCCACACGGGCCTTTCTGCCCACGGACCTGGGGCCGCCCTGTGTGGTAGCCTGCCGGCCTGGAGCCCAGGGTGGGGTCCCGAGGGCTCTGGGAACCACCCAGAGGGAGCCGGCTCCCATCAGGACCCTGCCCTGCCCGCCCCCCAGCCTACCCCGGAGCCAGGCCCTCGCTGCCCCCAACCCGGGCGGGGCACACCCACCGTCTGCGCAGAACGATCTCCAGGTTGTTCTCGGGGGTGGGTCTCAGCTCCTGGACGTACACTCTCAGGGGGGCGGCCTCGGAGTCCAGGAGGGAGATGTCGCTGGCCGCCGTGGCCATGGAGTGCCACATCCCAGCCACCTGGGGACGGGGCCTTGAGTGCCGTGGGGGGCGGGAAGGGGGGCGGGAAGGGGGGCGGGAAGGGGGGCGGGAAGGGGGGGCGGGAAGGGGGGCGGGAAGGGGGGCGGGAAGGGGGGGCGGGAAGGGGGGGCGGGAAGGGGGGGCGGGAAGGGGGGCGGGAAGGGGGGCGGGAAGGGGGGCGGGAAGGGGCCCGGCCCCCCCCCCCCAGGGCTCTCCCTCCCACCTCGGCGGGGGCCCAGTCTAACTGGGGTGGCCGTCAGTGAGCTCTGGAGGACCCTGGGCGTCCGCCAGACACTGGGCTACACGATCTCCACGCGGGAAATAACACCCCTGTGTTCCCAGGGGGGTCTGGATACACATCAGACAAGTTCTCTAGAATCTTCTGGATCTTGGGAAACCAAGGGACAAGCTGCCCCGAAGACGGAGAGGCAGGTGGGGCTTTCCCGACCTCGAGGGTGCGGCTCGTGCTCGTGTCTCCCCCCGAGTCCCCACTGCCCTGCACCCCTGCGGCTCACTCCGCCCCCGCCGTCCACCCACCTTCTGGAGGTCCAGGTTCTCCATGGTCTGGGGGATGACGATGGCCTGGAGGCCACACACAAGGGCCAGGCCCAGGGCGAGCTGGAGACACTTCATGGCTGCGGCTGTGACACGCTGAGCTCCCGGGAGTGAGGAAGGCCGGGCAGCGGGCGCGGGCCCTTATATGGGGGCCGGGGGCCTGCGAGCCAGCCCCGTCCAGGCCCCCTGGGCACGCGGTTCCCCGAATCCCCCGGGGCTCATCCCCAGGCCCCCAGGGCTTCCTCCCCCAGGACAACAGGAGGCCTTTTTCCCTCTCAGTGGGAACCGGAAGGTCCCCGTGTGCCCGGGGCCTGGACAGTTCCTGGCAGCCCCAGAGGGGAGGCTCCAGGGCCGGGTGGGTGCGGGCTGCGCCGGCGGCAGGAACACTTCCTCTGAGGGAGCTGAACCTGCCTGTCTCCCCATAGCCTCCCCTGTGCTCCCCGGCTCTGTGCCATTTGGCAGCAGGGACCCCAGCAGCACCCCACTGGGACGCCGGGCTCATCAGGCTGTGCTCAAACGACCTTGGCGACTTCACGCTGGAATGACCTCTTCAATCGCCTGCTCTTGGGCGTTCTCAGCAGTGTCTCTGGACGCGTGGACCACAGGGACTTTGTTAGTGGACAGCACGACTATGACCGGCCTCCCCTTCCTGCTGCTGCCCCTGCCCCCACTTAGCTGCAGGAAAGGGGGTTCAGATCAGATCTGATCCCACTCACCTTCTCCGGGAACCAGAAGGAATGAACCTCCAGGGTCCCCATTACTTAGGGAACGAGCGGTTCGTGAAATCTCCCGGAGAACTTCTCAGACCCACGGAGGCAGGGACGGACCCATCAGGCCCGGGTGGGAGGTTCTCCCCAGAGGTGTGAGAGGTGGGCTGGTGGCCCATGGCCTCGCTTAAAACGCCAGCAGGAGCTCTTCTCCTCATTCCAGAGGCCAGGGAGGGGTGGGGCTCCAGAACGTTCCACCAACGGTAGAAGGAAAGTGACAGGTCCGTGGAAGGCGCCGTCCAAGGGGGCCATCAGCCGTCCCCTCGTCTCTGCACACGTGAGTTTCCGTCTTAAAACAAAAACAGAAACAAAACCAACCCATGATCACTCTCAAAGGTGACCGCCTGCTGCGTGTGCACTGGGAGGGCGGGGGCCCCGGAGCAAAATGGCTTCAACCCCCCAGGGTCGTCACGTCTCACTCGGAGGTTCCCAAGCTCTGGCAGCTCCAAACCCTTTCCCTGCTCCCCCGTACTGGCCGCCCGCACAGCCGCGGAGCCCGCCCTGGCTGCGCGTCCCTGTTCCCCGCCGCTGTGTCTGCCCTGCAAGGTTAAGGAAACTTCCTATTTGTAGTTCGGTAAGAGGCGCGGCCCTGCAGGTGCCGCCGTGCTCCACAGCTTTTCACCGAACGCCGTTTCGGCACCAGCTGCGGGGATGGCCTAGTCCTCCCTCTAGGAAAAGAGCAGAGGCTCTGTCCGGTGTGGCGGGAGGAGCTGGCGGGGGCTAGGGGAGGCATGGCCAGCGGCTTCCGTGGACGGAGGGCCGAAGTCCCAGACCCAGCGCAAGCTCGCCCACTGAAACCGTTGCCACCGAGCCACTCACGCTGCAGGGTGACCGCGGCGGGCAGAGGACAGAGGACTCGACCGTGGGTGCAGACAGCCCGAGGAGCCCGGACACGCAGCAGCCCACGCGAGCCGTTCAGCCAGCTGCGAGGGCAGGGGCAAATTCCTTCCCTTCAGCCCCGCTGCGGCATCAGATGGTTACCAGTCGCCAGGAAAGCCAAGGCTTTGCCGGGAAGAGTAACAAGATGATAAAACAGCAAGGAAACACAACAAGTCCAGGAACTTCATCAGGAAAGTTTAAAACACATGCGCAGGGGCCCAAGACAACTCGAATAAAGGAAGGTTTACGACTTTGTATGAGAAAACCCATAATAAGGTTTCCCCATTAAAAATCATCAGCCGGGGGCGCCTGGGTGGCTCAGTGGTTTAAGCTGCTGCCTTCGGCTCAGGTCATGATCTCAGGGTCCTGGGATTGAGTCCCACATCGGGCTCTCTGCTCAGCAGGGAGCCTGCTTCCCTCTCACTCTCTCTGTCTGCCTCTCTGCCTACTTACGATCTCTCTCTGTCAAATAAATAAATAAAATCTTTAAAAAAAAAATCATCCGCGGAATAGTTTTTGAAAAGTGTTTATTGTGGGAAATACACGCGGTGTAACGTGGCCGTCTTCACTGTTTCTAAGTGCACCGTCCAGGGCGTCAGCGCGCTCCCACTGCTGGGCACCGTCCCCTCCGTCCGTCCCCTCCGTCCGTCCCCTCCGTCCGTCCCCTCCATCCGTCCCCTCCGTCCGTCCCCAGGACGTGGTCATCATCATTGCCATCGTCATTGTCCCACACTGGACGCTGTCCCGCTAAGCCCTGTTCCCAGGCCCTGAGACCCCACCTCTGCAGGGCCTGCCCCAGCACCGTGATGGGCCCGGAAGAGAAGGGCGAGGGTCCTGGGTCCTCCTGCCCTCCTCCTGCCCGGCCTCTCTTCCCGCTGGTGCCCGCAGAGGACACAGGGAGGAGGCACATGGAGTCCGTGGGAAGCTGTGTCCTGGAGGCCTTGGAGAGCAGGCTCAGCCATGGCCAATGGGGCCAGCAGCGTGCTCGGGGACCCTCCCTTCTGCTCCTGGCTCCCAGACCTCTGGCTGCCAGCGCATCCCTGGCCATGGGCCGACCTAGAGACAGGGTCCTGCCTCTGTCACCTTCACAAAGGCCCCTGGGTTTGCAGTTTAGGTGGTGGTTAAATGGCTTTGTTTGGATCCTGTGAATGGATGCTCTTAATTGTGTATAATTAGCCCTTGGGTTCGGCTCCTTCCGAGCAGCCCCGTCTGGAAGGGAGAGTGTTACCAAGGCGGGAAACAGTACGTCTCCGAGTCAGGAGCCTGGGAGAGGGGAGGGTAGCCTCCTGGGTGCCCTCCGTCCCTCTCGGTGCCTGCCCCGGAAGCCCCGGACAGGCCCTGCCTCCCCTCCCCCTCTCCCCCGGGGCCGATGTCCCCCCCCCCACCTCCTGGACTCAAGGCAACGTGTCCAGCTGCTCCAAGTGCCCCTGTCTTGGTGCCCTTTGCACCCATCGAGGACCAGCCTCTGTCCATCTCTGTGGTTCCTGGCAGAGACCTGAATGGATGAGGAGCCCGTCAGGCCCCCCAGTGGGAGCCGCTCCTCCCCATCCGGGGCGCCCATTGTGCACAGTCCTGGAAGTGGCAGATGTGAGGATGGGGGGACAGCCGAGGGGGCCACACGCGGAGGGCTCCCCTGGACTCCCCTGGCCTTGCCGGTGGAGGAAGGGCCACGGACCATCGAAGGGGAGGCCCCGGGTGAGAGGCCCCTGAGGCCACCGGCACGTGTGTCTGCCGGACTCACTGCCAGCAGCTCGGCTCCTGCGGGGGGGCACCCACCGTGCTCCAGACAAGGGGGCGCAGAGGGCCCGCCACGGCGTGGGGAGAAGCGTGGGGGTCTTAGACACAGGACAGTGCGCTGAGAGAAGCCGGACATGAGGGGCGCCTGGCGTGACTCCTCTCCTACGAACCTCAGAAACCGGCAAATTCCCAGACAGCGCAGAGCGGGGTTTGACGGGCTGGGGGAAGGGGGAGGGGCTCCTTGGGGGGTGAACACGCTCTGGGACCGGAGAGAGTGCGGACTGCCCAGCTCTGGGAATGAATTGTTCCCTTTGAACGGACGGTCCACGTTTTGCTACATGAATTTCGCCTCAATAAGATGGAGGGAGGAGTCCTCCTGGCTGGACTCGAGACACGGAGCCCGGGGCAGCGGTGGAGACGTTTCCGGAACAGAGCACGGACATCGGTGCAGGCTGAGCGTGCGCAGCACACTTTGCTCGGACCAGCCCCTGCGTGCAAAGCGCCTGCGGGGGCCGGAGAGGAGGGCTTCCTGGGCCTCCATGGAGGCGGAATCTGGCCCCCGCCCCACCTGGCCCGTGACTGTCCTCCCCAGGACACTTGGGCCTCCTGGTCCAGGCCTTCTCGAAAACCACTGAGCAGCACAGAGCCAGCATCTGGCTGGCCTTCAGGCAGGGCTGGCTCATTGGGAGGGGACGGTGCCGGGGCAGGGACGGGGCTGGGCCGGGCGGTCCAGGCAGGAAGTGACTCCAACACAGCCTCTGCCACCCCCCCCGGGAGATGACCCCAAAACAGGCTCTGCAGAAGCCCAGAGCTGGGCCCCAGGGCCCCCTGCAGCTCTGCCTGCTTGTCCTCCTCCTGGGGCCGACCTGCCCAAGACTGTCACTTGCCTGATCCTAGCACCACCCCCCTGAGTTTCAGCCCCAGACCACTGAGGACCCTGGAGCCCCTTCTCTGGCCCTTGGGGCAGCTCTGCGAGAGGGGACCAGCTGCTTACTGGCAGCAGGGAGACAAATGGAGCCAGGCCCTGGGCTCCCAGGACAGGGGACCTTGGATGGGACAGCATGCCCGGGGTCTCCCTGTGGGGACCAGCCGATGGCCTCACGCTTTCGCCGGAAAGTGGGCTGAGGAGCGTTGTCACTACAGAAAGCCAGACACGCAATGCCAAGGCCGTCCAGGCCCTCTCGTTCCGTCCCGGGACCGGCAGCGGTCTTGCTCTGCAGCAGGGGCCCCTGGCCCCGTGTCTCCGGCCTGGGCCCTGCCGTCTGCCCTTGGACTCGGGGGAGGCTGTGTCCAGGAGAGGCCCAGGGACACCTGTGGTCTGGGAAACTGCTCCCTGCACCTCCTGCCTACAGGGGGGCTGGCCCGTCCGCCCTTCCCACCCCAGTGGAGACCCCGCGGGCTGTGGGTCAAGCTATTCACCGCAAAGCTGTGGGTGCCGGTGATTTCGGAAAACGGCTGTGCTCGCACCGGAATGTGAAAGCAGGTTCCTCCCGCTGCACCCCCTCCCCGGGCCTGGAGGGAGGGGGCAGGAGCAGAGTCGCGCCCCGACTGGGGTCCCAGTGTCCTGCTGTCTGCATTCCAGTGGCCCCGGGAAGCCTCCCGTCCCGCCTGTGCTCTCACTCCTGCCACGGCCTCCAGCCCGTGGGGAAATGGGGGACCCGGTGAGCCCAACGTCTATGGGTCCCCACCTCTGGTCTGAATCTGTCATCCTCACATCCCTCTCCCCCGACCACAGAACCGCCCAGAACCTGTGCTGCGTGGGGGTCGGTCCTGCAGAAAGCCCCCACGGGACCCCCGACAGAGCCACAGCCGCCCCCCTCCGCCCGCTGGACCGCGGCCCCGCCACGGAGAACCAGGACGTCGGTGGGTCCTCGCCTCCTCCCGCCCTGGCTCGCCCACCCGAGGGACCCCCCAGACAGACAGAGCCGCCAGGGACTGCAGAAACCCTTTATGTGGACACAGGAGTGGGGCTGGCAGGAGGGGTGGGGCGGGCCGGTCCCCGGGGGGTGGTTCCTTCCGCGTCCTGCAGTTCTGCAGGACGGAGGGTCCTGGGGCTGCTGTCCCGGGGCTGCCGTGGAGCTGTGCCTCCTGCCCTGGGAAGGAGGGGTGTCGAGGGGTGCCGGGGGCGGGGGCTGCTGCAGGGGGGGCCGGGGCGGGCTCGCGGGGGCTGCAGAGCGAGTCTGAGCAGAGAAGAAGGTCCTTCTGCTGTCTGCCCGCAACCACAGCTCTGTGCTCGTGAGGGAAAAGCCCCCGAGGTGTGACGGGGGGTGGGCCGTCATGGGACCCCAGAAGGACGCCCATTTTGTCGGCATCTGGGCTGTGCTCACAGCAGATCTGGGGGCCTCGGGCACCTCAGGACTCCTCCAGCTCCATGTTAACGAGCCCCGAGAGGGAGATCCAGGCGGCAGAGGCTCAGGGTGGGTGGCGGTGGGCGGAGCACTCGGGGCCATGGGGAGGGGCCGGCGGGGACACCACGCCCACTGGACTCCGGATGGCCTGGTGGCTCTGGGGAAGGCTTGGGGGCCCGCGGGGTCCCTCCTGCCTGCAGGTTGGGGTGCCCCCGGGGATCCGACTTTCCTCGAGGGTCACTCACCCTAATCACGTGTGGGAAGGTGTGGGAACGCAGCTCTCTGCAGAAACAAAGAAAGAGCCTGAGTGATGAGACCCCCCCAGACCAGGGCCTAGCCCCATCACTGCCCGTGGCTCACACTCGGCCACGAAGACCCAGAGGGGCCCCTGGTGTCCCTGAGACATGTCGCTGCTCTGGTCTCTCCCCCAGGGGAGGAGGGGACCTGAGAGGGGCACACGGGGACACGGCAGAGCCGTGCTCTCACCCGTCTGCACGGGCGTGTGGATGTCCTTCTGTGGCAAGCCCTTGCGCTGGGTGAATTTCTTAAATGCTTCCAGAGCTTCCGGGTTCACGTCGGGATGTCTGCCTGCGGCGAGGAGAGCAGGTGAGCCCGCAGTGTCCGGCGCGGACCCGGGGAGGGCACGGGCAGGTGTACGTGGCAGCGGCAGGAACCTCACCCAGGAGCTTGGCTGTTCGGAATCTTCTCCGCTCACGCTGTCCCTCGCTGTAGAACATGAGGTAGTCCCGCACGGGAGTCTCCTCTACCTGCACGTGACTCCTGCCTCCAACTGCAGGGGCCACGGAGGGGGCACGCGACCATCCTGATCCCGACAGAGGCCCCCCGGACGGCCACCCCCTGGGATCCCCTCGCCCGTCCCCAGGTTCCCCTCTTGACCTGAGCCCCAGGACTGGGGTCCCCAGCACCACGGCCCCCAGTCCTGGGCATAGGACCTGACCCGGGCCGTGGGGGCGGGGCGGGAAGGCTGCCTGGGCGCGGAAGGCTCTGGTTCTTGGGGGGCACCGCCCACCGCCCAAGCACCGGGGACTCACAGGCTGTGTATTTGCCGGGTGTGTCGGTTTTCTCCAGGGTGATCTCCACTTCCTGGCACTGGTCGTCGATCCTGGAGGAGGGGACAGAAGTCAGCTGGCCGAGGGCTTGGTGTCCACTTCCACGTCCCGACCTCGGAGCAGCTCAGGGGACCCCAGCCCTGCCCGGGGCCCTTCTCCCTCCAGGGCTTGGTGGGTGTTTGGTGTCATTCCACACCTGTGGCCGGACAGGAGGGCCCGGGGGGGGGTGGCTGAGGCCGTGGGACAGGGAGGCCACTGAGTGGCCTGGCTCGTGCTCACCGGTACACAGAGGAGGCGCGCACGTGCCCACTGCTCAGTACCGTGAACAGTATGGGGGACGTCCGGGCCACTGGGGAGCCCGTCTCTGAGACGAGAGCACTGATGTACCACTTCCCCGAAATCTGAAAGACACGCGTCCTCTGTAGGCAATGTCGCACATGTGACCAGCTCTCCCGGGCCCCTGCGCTCCCATAATTCCAGCTCCAAACCCCACCAGACACCGCCAGCATGTCTGAGGCTCTCGGGGACACCTGCTCCCCTGACATCTTCAGGTCCCTTCCTAATTCCAGCACATTGCCCCAGCCCCAGCCCCATGTCCCACGGTGCTGGCAACGAGACGGGGGTCCTTTTGGCTCTGAATCTTCCTGCTGTCCCTGACCATAGCCTGCAGAGGGTCAGGGCTGAGCCCAGAAATGTGTCTAACTCCTGACCACCAACCCTCCGCTGCCCCAGCCCAGCCCGCCCCACATGAGCCACACATCGGGGTCCTGGAAGGACAGGGGGTCCTGGGCCTGCACGGTGATCAGGCCGAGGGCCGTGGCCAGGAGCAGGGTCTTCATCTCCAGGGCTCTGTGTTCACGGCTGCCTGACGAGTTGTCTCTGGGGCTCAGAGAAGCTGTTTGGGCTCCTCACGGGGCTGCCCTTTATACCCTGGCCCCGGGTCCCCAGGGACTTGGCACAGACCACCTGCGATCCACGGCCAGCTGGCAGGGAGGGCCTAGGGTTTGGAATAACAGCTCATTAAGCCCCCAGGCCCGGGTGTTCCCAGGGTCAC
Organism: Meles meles; assembly: GCF_922984935.1. Taxonomy (NCBI): domain Eukaryota; kingdom Metazoa; phylum Chordata; class Mammalia; order Carnivora; family Mustelidae; genus Meles; species Meles meles. The sequence goes on from NC_060076.1 coordinate 1,856,243, forward strand.
ACATTCCCAGTGGGGCGTGATTTGCAGCAGGAGGCTCACGGAATGGGGGGGCAGAGCTCTCGGAATGGGAGCCTCAGGCGGAAAACCAACAGTGTCACCCCTCGGCTCATCCCGGGCCATCCAGGGTCTGCTCAGGCCTGCCCTCACCGCCTTGGGGGCCCCCGTAGCTGCAGTTCCTGGACCTGCCGTGTTGCACCCTGGATCGTCCCCTAAGGGGCCCTGTTTTGGGATTCAGGGCTCGACTGCCACCATGCCTCCCTGGGGAGAGGCCCCAGATGCGCTACGGGAACGTCGCCTTCCTCCTGTCCTGCTGGGTCTGTGGGACACTTCTGTGCTTCCTCTGCCGCTACTGTGACAAAGTACCCCAGGCTTAGTACTCAGAGCCCGGAAACTTAGTCTCTCCCAGGCTGGCTGCGTAGAAGTCTGAGAGCAAGGCAACCCTGGACTGAGGTCCCCCCACCCAGTGAGGCCCTAAGGAGGTAGTGGGGCAGAGTGGGGTCGGGGGTCCCTGCTGACTCTCCCAGCTCCCGGAGGCCCCAGCTCTCTGCTCTGCTCTGTGGCTTCTGTCCTGTGACCCACACCTCTTCTCTCCTCTGGGCACCGGCCCTGGGGTGTAGAGCCCGCGGTCCAGGATGACCTGACTTCATGGTCTGTGACAGTCAATCACCTCTGCAAAGACCCTGTTTCTGAATCGAGCTCCAGGCTCCAGGCGAGCGTATCTTTCGGGCGTCGCCATCCAGCCCGGCCCACCATGTTCCCCTCTCTGCAGGGACCCCGCACGTGTCTTTGTCTTCTCATGTGTTGCACCTGCCCCTGTCAGGGACTGGGCCCCCTGCTCGCAGCCGTGCTCGCAGGACACGGAGGAGCTGGGCCCTGAGGAGCCCTGTCCTTCCCCTGGTGGTCCGAGGCTCACCTGCTGAGTGCGCCCCTCCCTCGTGGGGTCTGACCCAAAGCCCCCGTTTCACGCAGCCAGCTGAGAGGCTCAGACACCAAAGCCTGGACCCCGTGGTCGAGCCCCCATTGCCCTCTGAGTAAGGACCCTGTGCTCCTTCCGGGACCAGAGCAGGTCCCGGGCTCGGAGTGTGTGTCGTGTGGTCCACAGCCGACCTCAGCAGGAGGCCGGGGCCGCGGGTGGCTGTTTCGGGGCCTCACAAAGCCGTCCTTGTGCGTCAGGGCCCCTCCCCCACATGCTCTCTGCTGGTGATGGAACTAAACGTGTCACTTGTAATTACCCTGGTAATTGCCCCCCGGAAGGTGTTCTGGAGCACAGCCTGGCCCTCCCCAGGGTGGGGAAGGGGCGGGCCCGATGCCCTTTTAGGCCCAAACCAGGAGGCAGGTCCAGGCTTTGAGAAAGGCTCTCCTGTTCCCTGTGTGTGCGGAGCTTCTGCCAGGGGCAGGTGTGATCCCTGCCCCTACCACATCACAGAGAGGACAGGGGTCCCCTGAACCCCTTGATGCCCCAGCTCTGCAGAGTCTTTGGCACTGACCCTCACAAGGGCACCAAGGGGCCCGAGAGGCAGCATGTGTCCACAGCCCAGCTGAGGTTTGCTGGGACTCCGGGGCGCTGGGGGACGCTGGCAGGCCACGAGGACTGTGGGCCCAGCCCTCCAGGTGGACGTCACCTGATGCACACGTTTACAATTGTGGGTGTGAAGTGGCTGTTGGGGAAGGACACACACATCAGTGGAGCAGAACAGAGAATTCAGACTTGGGGCCACGTAATTGGGCCAGTTTATTGTTTGACAAATGTTCTGGAACGATCGAACAGACACACGCAAATAAAGGAGCCTTGACGTAAGCCTCATGCATTCCTTTACGAAAGTAGCTACATCGATCACAGGCCTCAGTGTAACATGATTCAAGAGAAATTCTCCGGAGCTGGTGTCAGGCAAAGCACTCTTAGATACAGCACACAAGCGTGTACATAAGGACAAATCAGTGAATTGGAGGTCATAAAAATCCAAAACTTCTGCTCTACAAAGTCAGTTGTTAAAAGAATTAAAGGAAAAACAAAAAGCCACGTGCTGGGAGAAACAGTTGTAAATTTCATAATCTGGAAAAGAACACATTTGAAACAATCTCAAACCTCAGCAGTAAAAAAAACGAACAACCCGATAAAAATGAGCAAAACACTTGAACAGACATTTCCCCGAAGCGAACATCCGGGTGGCAAGGGGCCCTGGAACTGGGATGCGGTGCCACTGGCCATGAATGGGGTGGGGTCAGCCACGCCGTCCAGGAGACGCGATTCACGTCTGGAGTGTGCGGCACCGAGCGGGACCCCAGTCCACAGCTGCTCTGGGGAGCGGCTCGGCGATCTCTGACAAATCCGGTTCTACACTCCTGTACAACGGGGCGACCTTTCCCAGCTCTGTATGTAGCAGGAACGAACACACGGGGCTGCGTGTCTGCAAACGTGCACGGCAGCGCTCGTCATGATGGCTGAGAGTCAGCTATGCCGCCGGGGGCCTTCCCCTGGAGCAGGTCGGACAAACCACGGCCCCTCCATGCGATGGAATGACAGCAAACGGAGTGAGGGGTGGACCAAGCCGACAGCTTGGTGGGCTGCAGAGTGAGGGCAGCCAGCCTCACGGGCACCCCGATTCTGTTTATGTGGCTTCTGGACAAGGCAGAGCTGCTGGAAAAGAGATGAGTGGTTGCTGGGGGGTGGGGGAGGCAGCAGGGGGGAGGTTTTGCCCGTAGCGTCAGGGCATGGAACGGCTCTACGTCCCGACTATGCCGGTGGCCACGCAAATCTATGCGTGAGCGGACGTTCGCAGGACTGTATGTGGAAATGCTGCCGGTGGAGGCGGACAAGGACCACCCACGTGCCCCCAGCGCCGCCGGGGAACCTGCCTCCTCAGCACCCTCTCCGCCAGTGCCAGAGCGCACGGCGTGTCCCGTTGTCCTCCCTCCGGCCCCTCAGGCTGCGAGGACTCTGGCTGCGGTTTCCCTGCGTGTGTGCTCGTGTTTGCCCAGAACGCCAGGAGGGCCACTTTGTCGGTGGCGGACAGGGCCCTGGAGGCGTGGGGCACGAGGTGACAGCTGGGACACGGCACCGGAAGCAAGGTTTTGGGACCCCTGTAGGACTGGTGACCGGCTGGCGGCAGCTTTCTGAAAGGCGCCGTCGAAACTCGGGGCTCAGGTCCGCAGACATCTTCTGTACGGGCATTGGCGTTGCTGTGTCCTCCAGCAGCCTCGGCACACAGGGGCCTGACTCCGGACCCCAGCGCAACGCCGTGGGCTGTGGGAGTGCGCCAGGAGTGGAACTCAAACCTTGCCAGGTCTGTCCCGTGAGAGTCGGGGAGATGCCGAAGGAGTGGCCCGCGACACCCACGGTTGGGACGTGGACGGGAGCCCCAGTCCACGTGCAAGGTGAGGACAGTGGCCCCTGTCCCTGAGCAGAAGCAGCCCCTTGTGCCTGCGGGAGTGTCTGGCTTCCCACTCCCGGGAACCCTCGGCCAAGGCGCCGTGTGGTGTCAATTCTGAGGGGCTCAGAGGGCCGGCCTCAGCGTTGGATTGTGTGCAAGTCGCCCGCCTGCCTGGGCCTCCAGAGGCTGGACTGTCAGGCCGCCTCGGGCCGCCGGGGGCGTCCTCCAACACGGACTGAGGCCTGCCCTGTGGGCCGTCCAGGGAGGCTGTGATCCCAGAGCTGCTCCTGCTTATTTACTTACTTAAAGATTTTATTTATGTATTTGAGAGAGACACACAGCGAGAGAGCGAGCACAAGCAGGGGGAGTGGGAGAGGGAGAAGCAGGCTCGGCGCTGAGCCGGGAGCCCGACACAGGTGTGCATCCCAGGACCCGGGGTCATGGCCGGAGCCGGAGGCAGACGCTTCGCCCACGGAGCCCCCCAGGCGCCCCTCCCAGAGCCGCTGTCAGCATGAAAGGAGGGGTCCCCTGTCGGCGGGTCGGGGTCAGGAGAGAGAGCCCACGCCCAGCTCTACGTAAAGAATTAGCAACCAGCCGCGGGGAGCCGGGACTGTAAAGGACGGACGTCAGAGAGGACCAGCGGGTCCACCCAGGGCTGAAGCCCAGGACCGCGTCCAGGAGCAGACACGGTGGGAGGCAGACTCTGCTGGAGTCCGGCAGCGGGGAGAGACACTCGCCGGGCTTGGGGCTGGAGGAGGTACCCGTGGAACTCTCCAGAAAGCCGCCAGTGGGTGGAGGCTGCTGGGTGTCCCGCTTGCTGCCAGGAGCTTCGGGGTAAAGGAGAAAGGGGCAGGGAGGAGGCAGACCCCGGGCTGGGCACCCTCCTGGCCCACCCTCCACCCACAGGCCTGCACTTGGATCCCACGTGGGAGGGCAGCGGGTCGAGCCTCAGGCCTCGCGGTGGCAATGGCTTCCCAGGACCCATCTTCATTCTTGGTTCTCTTCGTTCTCTAGGCCACTTGCCAGAGGGGCCATCCCTACGCTGGTCTCTGGGGGTCCCAGTGCCTGGGTCCAAGGCTTTTGTGATGGCTGTCCCCGGGCAGGGTGGCGCCGGCAGGGATGCCCTCGAGAGCACCAGGTCCTCAGACGCTCCCTTCTGCTCTACCCAGCGGCAGACGTCCCCCCGCTCGCCAGGACCGGTGTCGGCCTGGAGCCGAGAGAGAGTAACGGCGACCTGGGGCTGGGCTATCTGAGTGTGTGAGGCATGGGGGAGGGACTGGGATGCAGTGACGCGGGGCCCCAGGCATCATCCCCGACCACAAGTCCCTCTGAGTCCCCGCTGGGCTCTCCTGGGGGCAGGAGCACACCCCCAGCAGGACTGCCGGCCACTCGTGCCCTGGGCTAGCCCTCCACTGACCCCCGCCAAATGGGGGGGATGAACGGAGGGCACGCCCCGGGAACCCCACCTGGGACGCCCACATTCTGGCTTCGCCTCGTAAAGCCGGGTCAAATTTCTCAGCCGGCACTGACCCGCATTCCGAGGGCCCCGCAAGGACTTGGGGACAGTGGCCCTTTCTCAGCTCCGCACGCCCTCTTCTGTTGGGATCGTCAAGTGCTGGTCCTTTACCAGCGGCCCGGGCTCCACCTCCGGCTGTCCCCCCGGGGGCACGGGGTTAACGCTGGACAAAGTGTGGAAACAGCGCTCCACGGGAGGGCGGTCAGCGCTGGGAGGAAGGTCACGCTGCTTCTGTCCCGAAGGCAGGCCTGGTCTCCCACAGAAATGCCGTGCCCCTCCCGGCTTGAGAACCAGGGGACAGAGGACAGGGCCATCGTGGCCGCCGGAAAGGGAAGGGAGAAATCCTGGGAAGAAAAGCCAGGGAGTCAGAGCCCAAGTACCGCAGGCGGACGGTCCGAATCTGGGGCTCACCCTGAAACATGAGCCCGCAGGGCGACGTGGAGCCGCCCCGCGGGGGTGAGGGGGCTAACCCGCTGTGTGGGGACGGCAGGGTGAAGCTGGGCTCCAGATGAGGTAAATGACTATTTATTTATTTATTTTTTAAAAGATTTTATTTACCTGACACACAGGGGAGATCAGAAGTAGGCAGAGAGAGAGAGAGAGGAGGAAGCAGGCTCCCCGCTGAGCAGGGAGCCCGATGCGGGGCTCGATCCCAGGACCCTGGGACCATGACCTGAGCCAAAGGCAGAGGCTTAACCCACTGAGCCACCCAGACACCCCAGTAAATGCCTGTTTAAAAGGGTAAAGTCCATACGCTCCTTTTCTGAAGATTTTATTTATTTACTGTTTTAGAGAGAGGGACCAAACGCGCAGAGAAACCGGAGACCGTCAGAGAGACGTGGTTCACGGCACACGAGGGACACGGAGGTCAGGTAGGCGTCAGCGCTCATCAGGGACCCCCGGGGGCAGGAGCCGGTGGGCTGACCTCCGTCAAGTCTGGAAAGAAAGCAGGAGCCCGCCCGGAGCCGCACAGCCGCTACCCACCCCGGAGAGAAGCCAAAGTGAAAACGCTGGGATGAGGGCACGCGGCGGGTTTGGGGCGCCGGGCCGGGCCGCGGACGGGTTGAGGGTCAGGGCCCAGGAGTGGGGGCAGGTAGGGGAACAGAAAGCTCTGCTTTCCCCTCTCGGGCCCTCCATGGCTCGTCTGTTTGGCCAGCGGGCCCCCACGGGGAGTCGGAGAGAAGGGGCGTGCGCGGCTGTAAGGTTTCTGCATTGCAGGAGAGCCCGGGTGCTGTGGCCCCAGACAGCTCCGCCGAGGTGCCGAGTGAGCCAGAGATGGGTGGGAGGGCGGTCGGAATGGGGTGGCACGGGGGGAGGGGGGTGTCCCTGTGGATCCCCTGGTCTCTCAGAAGCCCTGAGACCGGCCATGTGTTTTTTTCTTTCTTCACCACCAGCCTGAGGGACACCCCTACCTCCAAAATGTCCCTCAACCCCCAGAAAGCAGTCCCAGCCCTGCTGCCCCCGGGGACAGAGCTCGGGGGTCTTGGCGAGGCTCTGGCGGTGCCGAGGGAGGCTCTGGTCGGATCCCAGCTCGGGGAAGGTCCCATGGAGGTGTCCCCATGTACAGGGCTGAGCCCGGGCAGAGTGGGTCCCGTCGGCCTGGCCGGTCTGAGGGCGCAGGCTTGGGGCCACGTGCTGGAGCCCGATGCACCTGTCACTCTCCGCGGGTGGACGTCCCTCCAGGACAAAGCCTTGGTGAGGAGCTGTGTTCGGCAGCACGCCCTCTGTCCTCACGGTGCCCGCTGGGACAGCCGGGCTACCAGGGGCACATGGGGCCTTACGAGGGACATCTAAACTGATGTTCTCCCCAGACACCCTGGGACGAGGGCCTGGGACAAGGGACTGGGTCCGGTAGTCTGTCTGGTGTTGCCCGGGATGCGGGAGGAAGTGGAGAGACTGAGTCGGGGGTGGGGGCTTTGACACAACCGAGCCCAGGCTGGTGCAGAGATGCTCTGCGAGCCACCACGGAAGTGCGGTGGCGCCTGCCCAGAGGGACAGTGCACTGGCATTCGTGCCCGTTCAGTGCCCTCACTGACGGACGGCCGAACACCCCGTACCCCAACTGCCTCCAGGCTCTGAGCTGTCTCCGTGGCCCCACAGGAGCCATGAAGTGGAAACATTGCCCTGAAACCTGTGCACCCGCCACAGGTGACCTGGGAGCCTGGACTGGGTGTCCGTGCCCCCGTCATAGGTGACCTGGGAGCCTGGACTGGGTGTCCGTGCCCCCGTCATAGGTGACCTGGGAGCCTGGACTGGGTGTCCGTGCCCCCGTCATAGGTGACCTGGGAGCCTGGACTGGGTGTCCGTGCCCCCGTCATAGGTGACCTGGGAGCCTGGACTGGGTGTCCGTGCCCCCGTCATAGGTGACCTGGGAGCCTGGACTGGGTGTCCGTGCCCCCGTCATAGGTGACCTGGGAGCCTGGACTGGGTGTCCGTGCCCCCGTCATAGGTGACCTGGGAGCCTGGACTGGGTGTCCGTGCCCCTGTCATAGGTGACCTGGGAGCCTGGACTGGGTGTCCGTGCCCCCGTCATAGGTGACCTGGGAGCCTGGACTGGGTGTCCGTGCACCTGTTATAGGTGACCTGGGAGCCGGGCGGCTGGACCCAGACTGGGTGTCGGGAGTGTCTGCTCCAAGGAGGCCCTCGGGTGCTGCGCAGCCTAATTACCCCAGGGCCCCCCGAGTTGTGTCAGCAGCCGGTCCACACTGGGAGCCCGGGAACGCCAGTTCACCCCACTCCACGGGCATTATGTGGACATTACCAGCCCCTGGCACCCTGTCCCTGGTGTGGTCCCTGCCTGGTCCTGCCCTAGCAGCCCTCCGTGTTCAGAGCCTCGTAGCTGGGCACTCTCCTTCTCATCTCCAAGTGTCCCTGTGTCTCACTGTGTCATATTGGGCCATCGGAGACTGAGTCTTAGAAAACACCAGGAACCTGCAAAGACGTCTGAGCAGATTCCTGTGGCTCTTCTGCCCCGGAGCTGTAACTCGCCTTTCCAAACCTGCCCGGACTCGCGTGGCCGGCTTCAAGCTGCACCAGGGAGGGCGGGAGCTCCAATGGATCGGCCTAAGAAGCAGGCGCCGGCTTCCTTGGCCCCGACACAGCCCAGACCCCAGCCATACCCTGATCTGAGCTGCCGGCCCCCTCCCACCTCCCTGCTGCCCCATGCAGGCTGCTCGGGTATAGGACCAATGCCAAGGGCCCCGGGGACTCTGCAGACCCCCACCTGGGCTGAGGCTTCCCTTTGTTCCAAGCCTGACAAGTCTTACTTGGGTAGCTCCGTGGATCAGGCCTCTCCCCCAAGCACAGAACCATCCAGAACCTGAGCTTCGTGGGGGTCGGTCCTGCAGAAAGCCCCCACGGGACCCCCGACAGAGCCGCAGCTGCCCCCTTCCGCGTGCTGGACCGCCACCACGGAGAACCAGGACGTCGGTGGGTCCTCGCCTCCTCCCGCCCTGACTCGCCCACCCGAGGGACCCCCCAGACAGACAGAGCCACCAGGGACTGCAGAAACCCTTTATGTGGACACAGGAGTGGGCGGAGGGCCGGGGGGTGGAGAGGGGGGCTGGCAGGAGGGGTGGGGCGGGCCAGGTCCCCGGTGGGGGGTGGTAGTTCCTTCTGCGTCCTGCAGGACGGAGGGTCCTGGGGCTGCTGTCCCGGGGCTGCCGTGGAGCGGATGGCTGTGGGAAGGAGGGGGTCGGTGAGGCTGGGGGCGGGGGCTGCCGCAGGGGGGGCCGGGGCGTGCTCGCGGGGGCTGTAGAGCCAGTCTGAGCAGAGGAAGGAGAAGCTTCCCATGGGCTTCCCCGAGACTCCCAGCTGGGGTGTGAGCCCCTGACGAGGTGACTGCCCTCCCGGGGGAGGGGCGGAGGAGGAGCAGGGATGCGGTTCTCGATTCCAGCTCTGACAGCAACTGGGGGGTCCCCCAAACTCCTGACACACAGCCAGGGAGGGACCCAGGAGATGCACAATATCCCACACACGGATGCCATGTTTCTGGATCTTTGAAGCAACTCATTGTGTGAACAGAGTTGCAATGACTGTTCTGGGGCGAGGAGGGATTTCACACCCTCGGGCCGGTCGGGAGGCCCGTCTGTCGGCTGACGTCACCCCGTGGCGCGACCGCCCAGAAGGGATTTTCCAGCTGCTGGGTGGGGGCTAGTCTAGGAAGCGGAGTCTGCAGGCGATGCCCCTGGGCTGCTGGCCGTGTCTGTCTGGCCCAGGTGGGACCCAGGGTCGGGGGCAGACCATGTGCCTCCTGAGATCCCACGGGCTCCAAGGCCATTTTCACATGTGTCCCCAGCAACTGGCCACTTACCCTAGTCTCCTCTCAAATAGCAAGTTTCTGTGGGAAAAAAGGAGACGCACATGATCCAGGAAATCCCGGGGAACCGGTCAGCACCCCAGGGCCCTCGCCGGCCAGCGCGTCAGCCAGCCCCGGAGAGAGCAAAGCCACCGTCAGATGCGGTGTGTTCTCCGAAAGCGTCTGCCGCCAGTCCCACTGCTGGGGCGGGGCGCGGGGGCAACTGGGCAGGACCGGCCGGGGCTTCCTTCCTACCAATCTGTGTGGGTTCCAAGATGTCCTGGTTGAGTCCTTTGGCTCTTACGAAACTCCGAAAATTCTCCAGGGCCTCCTGGTTGTTCTTGGGGTCCCTTCCTGTCGGGGGAACCAGGAGACACGAGGCTGAGGGGCAAGCCCGGGAGGCATCTCTCCACCACAGCCTGGGTGCGAGCCCGCGCACCCGCGTGGGGGTTGCACCGAGGCCCCTGGGCCAGGAGGGGAGCCGGGCCACTGTGGGCATCGAGTGGGAGCCCCTGCGGCGGCCCCGGGAGGAACACGCCTGGAGGGGAGTGGCTGTGATCCTACCCTGCCCCAGAGACGTCCCTTCCCAGGCAGACCCCATGCACTTGGAGGTCTGGGTCCCCAGGGAGGAGGTGGAGCTGTCCCCCCCCCCCCGGGTGCAGCTCGGCCGATCCCTGACACGGGAGTCCCTGTGCCCACAGCAGCTCTCTGCTCCCGCGGGGATTCCACCGCAGGGACCCGGGCTGTGCATCCAGGTCCTACGGCCCAGGAGTGGGAATGAGGGCAGCCGGAGGGAGTCTGGAGAGGGATGGAGGGGAGGAGGAGTCTGGAGAGGGGCCGAGGGGAGGGAGAGCATCTGTAGGGATGTGTGACCCTTACCCACGAGCTTGGCCATTTGGATCTGCTTCCCGTGGAGGTCGCCGCTACAGTAAAGGACATAGTGGTCCTTCGCCGGTGACGGCAAGATGTACACGACCCGACTGCCGTTGTCTGGGGAGGACAGCAGCACGCGTCCGGGGAGAGCCACGGGATTCTCCAGAAGGAGCCCGCCCTCTCCCAGGTTCGGCTTGGCAGACCGCCCGGCCCCCACGCGCTCCCGGGCTCCCCACGCTGCCCCCAGTGCCCGCACCCACACCCCGCACCCCGCACCCCGCACGTGGGTCCCGGAGAAGTCTTGGGCTGTGGGGTCAGAAGAGCTTGGGGCGCGGGGCGCAGGGTGCTCAACCCCCTGACCTCCAAACATGACTGTGCTCTTGGCCCCTGACATGGGCACGGCCATCACCGGAAGTCCCTGGACAGGCCTGTCCCTTCTGGAGACAAATGTGTCCCTAGAACTGGGGCCCGTCCATGTCTGTAGGGCCGTTTGGCTCACGAGAGGAGACAGTAGGTTTAAGGGGTCAGATAGGAGCGGACTTCTCAGGCTGGAAACCCCCTCTGCCCATGTGGGGGGGGCGCAGCCTGGCCGACCTCCAGGACTCACAGGCCATGAATCTGCCGGGCTCGGGAGTTTTCTGCAGGACCACTTCCATGTCCTGGCACTGACCGTTTATCCTAGAACACAGGGGCCACGTGGGGATGCTGCCCTGGGGTGCCCCTCCTGCCTCCAGCAGTCCTAGGACAACGCCCTGTGATGTCCTGGGTCTGAAACAGAGCCACGGGCGTCTCCACCCGACGTCCCTGCTGGACCCACATGCCAAGTGGGGCAACTCCCCAGGGCTCCCCCAGGGGAGGAGACGGGGCCATCACACCCCAATCAGCCGCTCTGGCCCTCTGGGGCTTCCCCCCAACCTGTGCCCCTGCCGGTGAGGCAGCCCCCATGGCAGGGTCCCCCAACGCTGCCCAGTGCTGAGTGTGAGGCGGGATTACGAGGGCACCAGCGTGCACTGCCTGTCCCACCCAGATGCTGGCTCTCCGGTATGTGTGCGGGGGTTGCTGGGGGCCCCCAGGTGCCACACTTACAGCATGCTGACGTGGGCTTCCAGGTCGCCCCCTTCCAGGACTGTGAGGATCATGGGAGTCACTGAGTCGGGTTTGATCTCGGGCAGGTCCTGGTCCGCCGTCATGGCCTTCAGATACCATTTCCCCGACACCTGGAGAAGGTTCCCTTTCCTCAGGGCTCAGGCCGACCCCCTCCGGGGTCCCCCTCCTGCTCTGCAGCCAGGGCTGGAGGCACGAGGATTTCTCAGCCCACCACCCTCCCCAGCGAATGCCCCGTGCCCTTGCCAGACCCACCTGCGGCCAGCCTTGCTCCAGGGCCCCCTGTCCCCTGGGGCCCATCTGGCACAGACCCCTTTTGCTCTGACCATTCCCTCAGGGACAGAGGTTAGTGCCTGACCCTACAACGTCTCCCCTTTCCCTAAGCCCCCTTGAGCACTCCCTGCCCCATTCGAGCCTCACATCTACGGGGTCCTCTTGCGAGGCTGGGGGGTCCTGGGCCTGCAGGACGGCGATGAGGCTGAGCCCAACGGTCAGCAGCAGGATGGCCATCTCTCAGTCTGGGCTCGCGGCTGCCAGCAGGTGGCTCGCTGGGGCTCGGACAGGCTGTGCCCACTCTTCACACCGCCGCCTTTATACCCCTCGGCCCAGGGCCCCCAGGAGACCTGGCACAGACAGCTGGCCACTCCCCTCCCGGCCATAAACGGCGGCCAGTTCTGCAGTGGAGCGGATGAAATGTCATTATTGTCGGCCCGAACAAATCTTGTTAACTGCCACGGACCATCAGAGAAGGGCCACCGGCCAGAGGACAGAGTTGCAGATCTTATCTGGGAGGGAAGCGAGTCTGAGTGCTGGGGGCGGGGGCGCTCTGGGAGGGAGGCCGTGGAGGGGACACACCAAGTGCCAGGGTGCGCCGCCTCCGTCCCCACCGGCGGGGCCGACGTGCTGGCTGCCAGAGACAGGGAGCAGGTTGGACCAGGGGGCCGTGGGCTTGGTCTCACTGACCTTCCTGCATCCCGGGCAGGCTCCCTAACCTTGAATTCAGCCTTGAGAAGGGACCTACCGCGTGAATTTAAGGAGTTCATCTACACTCCGGCGGAGCGGGCAGCTTGACATGGACCCTCCGCTGCGTGTACAGAGCAGAGTAGATCCGCAGTAGAAGGGGAGAACCGTGATGGGCAGGTGGGGTTAGGAACGTAGCAATGCATACGTGACATCACGCTCAAACACACACGTGTGCACATACACACACGACAGCACGCACACAGGCCATTGTGCGCACGCACGCACGCTATCAGGATGGGAGAGAACCAGCCTGCAGAGAGAGGGAGACCAGCCGCCTGCAATCGGATGACGTCATCTCTGATTCCCCGCACATCACGGCAGAACAGGGCAGACCAAACACAGTGATTTAAAAAGATTTTTTTAATTTATTTCAGAGAGAGAGAGCGCACGAGCGAGCACGAGCAGAGGAAGTGGCAGAGGGAGAGGGGGAAGCAGGGTCCCGCTGAGCAGGGAGCCCGATGCTGGGCTTGATCCCAAGATCCTGCGACCATGACCTCAGCCGAAGGCAGAGGCTCACCCACTGAGCCCCAAACACAACGTAAGGTCAGAAGCATTGCATAGGGACAAAAAGGGACCAATATAAAAACAGTGCAGGGAGCGGTCTAGGAAGATGGCAGAACGGTCAAGAAATCGAAAGCCGGTTTGTCGAAACGCAAGCAGTGAAACCGGCGGGAAGACGTGGGGCTCTTGGCGAAGCCACGGTCCCAGTGGGAGACGATGAGGCGTCACCAGGGGCAGAGGTCCCAGGTTTAAAAGCGCACAGCAACGCAGAAGGTGCCAGACCAGGAGGACAAAATCCGTGCGTCCGAAGACCCTGCCGGGACCACTGAAGACTTCTGTTCTGTTAAAACGCGCCCGGAAGAGTCAGGAAAACGGCCCAGGTCCCGAGTAACGTGGGAAATACCAGGGGCCCCCTTTCCGGCCGCAGAGCTATGAGAATGGAGCCCGGCGAGCAGGGCGGTGTGCAAGGACGACCTGCAGCCCAGTCCTCCCACGGCTCGTGCTTTGAGGAGGAAATTGCAGGGAAAACACGGGACTTGTAGCGGCGAAGCCAACAGCCGGGCGGGAGCGTGCTGGGACCGGGGTGCGGCCCCGCGGGTTCCTCTGCTGGGTTCCTACTCCCGGCGAGATGGGGCAAGGAGGTAGGGTTCAGGGGCGTGTAGGTCCTGAGGGCGGTCCCCCCCCCCCCCAGACAGGGTTCCTGACCTTGTCCCGACCTTGCTGAGAGACCCAGAGCCCCGCCTCACCCCTTCAAGCAGGTGAGGACACGGCGAGAAGACCTCGGCCAGGGAGGAGACCCCGAATCCACGGGCGTCGGGATCCTGGGCTCCCAGACTCCAACCTCTGAGGAGGCATCGCCGGCCGGCTCAGCCCCAGCCTGTGCCCTCGGTGAACAACCACAGAAGCTACCCCCGGCGCCACCTGCCTTTCTCCAACAGCCACGGAACGACAGAAACGCGTGAGCTGCGTGTTTAAATCCAGGAATAATACCAGCAGCCTAGAGAAATGAGAAGCCAGGAAGGAACGAGAATGTTTTTTAAGTGGGGGAAGACCAACAGCGGTTAAGTTTGGGAACGGTGCACGACCACACACTTTCAGCCAGACTGGTGAGAAAAATGAGAAAAGCAATTAAACAGCATCGGGATGAGGAGACGATTGGAGCTCAGACTGGGGCTAAGGGAGCCCCTGAGCTGGCCGGTCTCAGCCCCCCCAGGAGGGGCCGCAACTCTGAGGAGAGTGGGGTGTTGTCGCTGGGCTGCCCCAACGGACCCTGAAATCGAGGAGACAGCCCAGGACCAGATCCAAGCGGGGCCGGAAATGCAGCGAGAACGTCCGTGCGGGGCCGTGGGTGGAGCTCGCCTGCAGGGTCGAGGTTTGCTGATGTCCCTGCCTCACACCACACACACTCGCACGCACATGGTCCCAGGCAGACGGCGAGGTGTAAATATGGAAAGCAAGGCTTTGGCGACCCGAAAAGAAAAGTTGACTAGTACCGTTATGACCTGGAGGTAGGTGCTGGGGTCCCGAAAAACTCCGTAGAATGCAAATGGGAGTTAACGGCAACCAGAGCCGAGGACCAGGCTTGCAGCGCGCTTGTGTGATGCTTCTGCAGGATGCCGGCCCATGGGGACCGCGGGACCAGGCCCTTCCCTCGGACGGCCCGTCTCCACGCACTGGGCAAAGGGTGTGGGGCGCTGGGCGCCTGGGGGCTGCGAGGGCATGAGGGGTGCTCTGGTGACCTGCAGGGTGAGAGGCAAAGGAAATCTGGCCGCAACCCGCCCCCCATCAGGGCAGGCATCTCTAGCGTGTGGTGCGTGGGAATTGTCATCCACGGCTGCTGGCGCGCACTGCCGCCCCATGGTAGGGCCACGGACAGTGGCCAGCAGTGTCTGGGGCTCAGTGGGACGGCAGGACGGTCACTTGAGTGTGTAGGGCTGTGGCTGGCTTCCCAGGGTGGTCATGGCTTTTGGGAGGATTCCTACTGCCCTCCGTGCTGGTGCCCCTGGCGTCCCCCCCGGAACGGCAGCTGCGGGTCACCGCGCAGAGGCGAGCGGATGGGTCTCGGATGAGGGGTGAGCTCAGCTCCAGGCGGCCTGGCCCGAGTGTGCGGCAGCTTTGTCCGACTGAGACGACGGGAAACGGCGTTCCCTCCCACGGACGGCCCGTCTCCACGCAAGCCCTCGCTGTCGGAAACCGCCGGGTGCTCCCACACGTACGCTCTTTGGACGGTGAGCGCCGCAGGTGGACTCGGTCAGGCCTCGCTGACGTGCCGCGCCGGCCAGCGGTCCCCAGAGAGCACGTCGGTGCTGGACGGGACCGAGCGTTGCGCACCCCGGCCAGCGGGCGTGAGACGAGGGTCCGCTGCCCCTCGCTGGGGCCGAGGCCGACGTCTCTTTCTCTTACGGGAAACAGGAGGAAGTCGGTGTCTGAGGAAGCGGCCGTCGGGGCCAGTGGCTCTCAGACGGGGGACGCCGCTGCTTCACGGGATGGGCAGGCAGGAGCTAATCAAGTTGTACGGTTTTTCTCAGGTTTGCAGAGTTTGTCAAACTTAGCGTTTCAAATGCTTTTCCATGCCCCACACAAGTACCCGTTTTCATAAGTGGTTGAGGTTCAGACTTTGCCTTCTTTCTGCTCTTCATCCGGTCTGGGTGGGTTTGTCCCCGCTGAGCCTCCTTGTCACCTGACTGGCCCCCGGGACCCTGCGAACTGACCCCACAAGCCCCGCCTTCTGGACTGTCCGTCTGCCTCCCGGTGTCCCTCTGGCCTCTGCCATCCTGAGAAGCCCAGGACGGCCACCCCCTCCTGGGGAGGAAGGGACCAGCCACAGCGTCCACATGGGGCTGCGTGCCGCAGCTGACGGTCGTGCCCCGAAGGAGCCTCGTCCCCAGGTCGGCTCCGCTCCACTCCTGCATTTTCTGGCTCACGTGCTCCTTCAGGACTGGGGCCAGAAGGGGCCTTGGCCCGGTGGCAGCCTGCTGAGCTGAGCGGCACTTGACCTCGGAGCCCCAGGGAGCGGCCGGGCAGCCCGAGGGCCCTGTGTTTGCCAAGGGGCCGTCTCCAGGAAAGGTCGGCTGTGTTTGTGTTCCAGCTCTTCCTTTTCCTTGAGCTCCTGCTGGGTGCCTGGCTTTTCTGAGCACAGGACCCCTTTGTTCCACCGGTTTGCTCTGTCTCACCGCGAAGGTCACACCAACCGGTGTGTGCCCGGGGCCACCTCAGATCCGCGTCCTCCTCTCTGGGCAGCTAGGTCGATGCCAGCGGACACGGCCTCCAGGGGAGGCCTCTCTCTCCCCCTCCCCCCAGCACAAGGAGCTCCCCGCCGCTCCTCACCCCCTCACCTGAGAAGGGGATCACAGGCGCTGTCCCCGGGCCATGGCAGCCTCCCCGAGGCGGTCAGCCCTTGGGTCCTGCCAGATGGGCCTTGGGCAGCACGGGCTCCGTCAGCGGCCGGTGCAGGGGGCTCATGATGGACACGCTAACCTCTTAGCCAGGCTTCCTCCTAGGGGCCTGGACCCTTCCCTCCGCAGCTGGGAAGGGCTCGGAGCAGGGGGCCTGAGGGTCAGCCCAATAAGTGCCCCAAATGGCCTCTGAACTACAGGACGACCGTCCGGGCACTTTCCCTAATGACCCGGAGTCAGGCCCGGGGAGCAGCGGGGAGGGAAGTGCCACGAGCTGGAGCCACTGAGGGAGGTCACCGCTGTGTGTCCCCAGGGCTCTCGGGCCCTGCCGGGCAGAACCAGGCCCCCCCGCCTCCACCCTGAGGGCCTCCCGCGCCGCCGCCCTGCACCCCAGCTGCTGGGGGGTAGGTAGCTGGAGACGTCCCAGGAGGGGCCCCGAGGCCAGGCGCCGAGTGCGGGAGGCCGTTTTCTCCGTCCTGGGACCCGAGTACCTGCTCTTCTTCTCACACACCCGCGGAGGCCGGCAGGCTCCTCTCTGCGACCGGACACACAGCTCTGCTCAGGAAGGCCCTGTTTGGTGAAAGCCCAGAGAGTCAATACTTAGGACATCAGCCATTCGGCAAGTCTCGCGGAAGGTGTGGGGGCCATAAAGAAACCAGGAGCTGGCCACAGGCTCTGCAACCACACACGGTCCCGCCGGGTCTTTGGAGATGGGAATTTACTGAAGACCTGGGGAGGCCGAGTTCGCCCGGCAGCAGCGCAGGGACCTGCTGTGGCCGCCAGCGCCCACTGACGAGGCAGCGATGGTCCGGTCGCCATCCCCGGCACCCGTACCGCCCGCAGTCCCTCCCCAGGGCTCATGGCAGCCCGCAGCGGCCAGAATTTCTTTACCGCCCACGCGGGCGATGTTCCAAGAGCACGTCCCTGTTCTATCACTAACACCGCTTCGATGTGTCCCACCGAAAATCATAGCCTCCCTCACCCGCAAACACTAAAGCTTCGCTCGCACCAAGAGGACCGGGTACCTTTCGGGGAGGCACACGGGGGCCACTGGTCTTGACCTTGGAGGAGCCGTGACTCTTGTCCCCTTTCATGGAAGGGATGGTGGGGCCGGAGCGGGGTTGGGGGCCTCAGAGGCTGGTGTAGCCTGGGGCTCCCAGGGGACCGCTCCAGGGATGGGGTTTTGAGTACCTACACCCTGGAGAACCTCCCTCCTTTCTCCCTTGTGCTGGTTTTTTGAGTCCTTGGATGAATCCACAGGCGGGGTGGCCCCACCCTGAACTGATAGCGGAAACACTGCCCTCGGGGTGGGGCTGACCAAGGGGGATTTTAACTCCCGCCTTTGAATTTTCAGCACTTTCTGATGTTTGTGTCTTTGACTCTAGAACAACGCAGGGGTAAGGAGCCCTGACCTCACCCCCCGTGGAGGCCCTCGGAACCGAACTCCTAATAGTGCGCAGTTGTGCGGAAGGCGCACTGATCAAACCATTGACTGACTCACAGATGTTCTGTGTGCGACAGACTGTACGCTCGTCCTATGGGAGCTGCAGGAAAGAAGATGTTGGCAGGGAAACCATGAGGTGGGGGAAACACATTTACAGCCCAGACTGCACTTCCTGAGAAGGATTCGGGTGTAAGAGGACCCACGTGCTTCCAATCCGTGTTGATCATGGGCCAACTGCATAATCAGAACTTTTAAAAAAGGTCATTTGCACCCAATAGAGGCAGATATATTTGTTTTTGTTTTTTTTTTTTATATTTGTACTGTAATTTTATTCTTTTAAGAAGATACGTAAACTGCCTACGACTCACACCCTCCCCCCAAAACAGGTTTGCCATTAGGTACAACATTAATTAGGGGACAATCATACTGTCGCCACGATTTCTCCCCGATTCGTTTGCTCTCCATCTGGGCCGCACCCCCCGTGGCCCTGGGGGGCAGCTGGGTATTTCCTCGTGGGTATCGAACGTGTCTTTTCTGGTTTTCTGAGGCCTCCGAGAGACCAGTGAGAAGAGCTGAGAGTGTCCTCGTGCTGTTGGGACCCAGGAGCAATGTGAGTGTGGGACGTTAGGGGCTCCATGAAGCCCTTGGGGCCCTTTGGCGAGCTCGTCCAACAGGCGTTCTCACGGGCACTGACCGCCCTCCCAGCCCCACGGTGAGTCTGGCTGATCTCAGTGACCCCATCCTCTGGAACCAGTCGGGGAGACATGGGCAGAGACAGGCAGAGGATGTCTGAGAGCCACAGTAGGAGCCCTGCCAGGATGAGACAGCCCTGTGGACCCTGCAGGACGGACATGCAAAGCTCCCAGGCTCTCAGTGGCCTCATGGGAACTTAGACTCCGGCCACGCGAGCCGATGCGCAGCCAGGTTGATCCAGCCGTGGGCGGCGGATGGCGAAGGTGGTGTGGTGGGGGGGAGGTGTGGTGACAGTGGGCACCAGCGTCAAGGCCAGGCAGGTGCTGGACCGTGAGAGGTCGGCTCTGGTGAGATGGGCTCTGCACGGCCTGGCACCCCTGGAGTCCAGCGACGAGGAAGGAAGCTTGTGGACAAAGCAGCAGGATGTATTCTACAACTAGAACAGCTGACCTTTCAGACTCCAGAGGCGGCTGGTGCCTGTCTCCAAAGTCCCCGCTCTCAAACAATTACGCGGTCCACCGTGCACGCGGCAAGCCAACATCAATATCCGTGTCCACATCGCTTCAGAGGGCTAGGCCAGGCCACGGGGAAGTGAACACCAGGCAACTACGGGGTCCACCCCGCACGCGGAAAGCCAACATCAATATCCACGTGCACGCGGGCTTCAGCGGGCTTGGCCACGCCGCGGGGAAGCGAGCCGGTGCCGGGCCTGCAGCCCTCAGCTCTGACCGCAGGGGGACGGGCCCAGACCGCCCTGGTGACTTGGGGATTTCCCGGGGTCAGGGCAGTGGCTCGCACCTTCCTGGAGGCTGAAGAGAGCGGCGACTGCTTGCTTTGTCTGGATTTTGTTCTGGGGAAGGGGGACATGTGGCAGGTGCCAGTGGAGAGGCCGCCAGGACTCTGTGGGTTTGGTAACTAAGCTGGGGCTCTCAGGGCGCGTCTTCCCTGGAACCCCGCCCCGGGCCGGGCGGCGGCAACATTCTGATCCGACTGCCGGGTTGGTCTGGGAAGTGTTTTCTGCTTCTTTCTCCTTCCTCTGCCTCCGTCAAGGGACAGAACTGCGTGGAGGCCACACTGCCTTCCGGCAATTCTGTCAACACGCGCTTCTCACGGCTGGTGTTCATCCGGATTTAATGGTGCAATTGGATGGTTTCTCCTACATTTCAGAGTTGTGCAGCCTTCTGCAAAATCTAGTTTTAGAGCATTCCCACCTCTCCAGAAAGGTCCCTCCTGCCCTCACACCTCAATCTCCTGTCCCGCCCCAGCCCTGGAAAACCAGCACCCAGCACCGCACACTGTTCGCCCCTGGACGTTTCAGACAAGGCGGAGCTCACAGCAGGTGCCTTCGGGGTCCCAGCCTCTTTCGGTCAGCATCACATCTTCAAGACTCAGCCCCATCGTGGGGTGCTGGTGCTCTGTTCCTTTTTATGGCTGACTACTGCTCCGTTCCATCACATGGAGAGACCCCGCATCCTGTCTCTCCGTTCCCCAGCCGATGGGCATCTGGGGGGCTCCCTTGTGACGACAACACTGCTCGGAGCATCACTGGGAAGGACTCGGCATGCTCATCCATCCTCGGTTCTCCTGTGGTCGTGCCGAGTGAGGAACGGGCTCTTGGGTCCTCCAGTGACTCTTCAATTATTGGGAAAACTTCCGGGGTGTTTCTGTGGCGCCCGTACTGTTTCACATTCCTGCTCACAACATACGGTGGTCTCGCTTCCCCCCCTCCTTGATAACACCTGTTAGTGCCCAGTCTCTGACTGGTGCCATCCTGTAGGTGTGAGGAGGGTCTCACCGTGATTTGGATTTGTTTCCCTGATGACTAATGATGTCAAGTCATTTTTCAGGTGCTTTCGGCCACTCATGGATCTTCCTGGATGAAATGCGCATCACATCTTTTACCCATTTTTGGGGGTGAGTTGTTCATTTTTATGGCTTCTCCTTCTTCATTATTATTATTGTTATTACTCAAGAGTTTTTTTATTTTTTAATAGTTCAACCTTTTTAGAAAGTTTCTTAGGTATTGTGGATACAATGGTGTTTTTTGAAACACAAAAGTTTTTAACTTTGATCGTCCAATTTGTCGTATTTTAAATGGATCATGCTTTTGGTGTATATCTAAGAAATCTGGTCAACCGAAGATCATGAAGAATTTCTCCTGTGGTTTTTTTTTTTTTTTTTTTTCTCCAGGTTTTATAGCTTTAACTCTCGCCTTCAGCTTTAGGCTCTATCTTGGGTTACTTTTTCATATGCTGTGAGGTGCAGACCTAAATTAATCTTTTTGCCGGTGGTTACGCAACTATCCCAGGAGAATTAGTAGGAAATGTTCCTCTTTCACTGTTGAATTGTCTTGGCACCTTGTCAAAATCAATGAGCCGTAAATACCTGGACTTCTTACTGGGAGCTCCAACTTACTCCATGGACCTACATGCCAATCCTTATGGCAGTGTCCCATCGCCCCTGATTGCTGTGGTTTCAAAGAAGGCTCTAAAATGAGAAGTATGGGATCTCCAACACTGTTCTTTTTCAAGAATGTTTTGCCTACTCAGGTCCCTTGCAATCCCATGTATATTTCAAGATCAGTTTGTATACTAAAGGAAAGAAAACACACAAGAACCCCCAAACCCCACTTGGATTTTCTCAGTGATTGAATTGAATCCATCTGTTGGTTTTGGGAGGTTGGCCATCCTGACAGTCCTGAGTCTTCTGATCCACGAGCCCAGAACATCTCCCCATCTTCTTATACCATTTGAGCTCTTGGCACTGTTTTATAGGTCAGTGCACAAGTCTTGGGCTTCTTTTGTTGAAGTTACTTCTAAGCATGTTATTCTTTTGGGGGATGTTGCAATTGGAATTGTCGTCTTGCTTTCATTTGCAGATTGTTGATTACTGGTCAGTGCAAACACAACGGAAGCCTGCGTGTTGATCTTGTATCCCAAGACCGTGCAAACTCCTTCATTGATTTGTACAGGTTCTTGTTGATTCCCGGGAATCCTCTACCCAGAATCATGCTGTATATGAGAAAACTGTTTCACTCCTTCCTTTCCAAATGGGAACTTTGATCTCTTTCTTTTCTCATTTTGGTTTTGGCTTTGCAGCTTGTTTTTTGTAGTTTTCTTTTGTTTTTGTTTTTGTTTTTTATCATAGTGTACTGGCTAGAACCTTCATGAATTTGGAAGACCCTGTTGTTGAAGGCATGGACATCTATAATTATTTTATCTTCCTGAAGACTCATGATTCATTTGTGATGGAATATCTCTCTTTGTCTCCAGTAAAATTTCTGTTCTCTTAAAGTCTATTTTTCTGATTTTAATATAACTTCTTCAGCTCTCATGTTCACTCTTTGCATGGTGTCTCTTTTCCCATCATGTTGTTTTAACCTCCTTGTGACTTGAATCTGTAGCATTTCTCTTGTAGATCATGGAGCTGGATGGTAGTTTCCATCCAGTCTAACAGCATCTGCCTTTTGATTGAAGCATTTAACCTGTTTACATTTAGTGGAATGAATTAAAATTTTTTTTTGTTTTTGCTGCTAAAATAACTGGCAGTTTTATTTTATTTGAATTCAATTAATTAACTGATAGCGTGTTATTAGTTTCAGAGATAGAGTTCAGTGATTCATCAGTGGCGTGTAACACCCAGTGGCTGGGATTGTGTCTGCCCTCCCGCTATCTGTTTACTGTGTGTCTCCTGTCTTTTTAGTCTTCCATTCCTCTCTACTGTCTTCTTTTGTGTTAAATAGAGAGTTGGCTCGGTAATTTCTGCTTCCTCTCGACCCCCTCTGCTCTCGGACTGGGAGTGTTGCTATGCCGGAGGGTATTCTGCAGCCTGGATGCTCTGCTCTTTTCATTTTGTTCTGCTTTTCAGATCAGAGGGTTTCTCTATCGGTTTGCTCTGAATTTGCAGATTCCTTTCTCGGCCTCTCAGACGTCCTCTTGCTCTCTCCCAGTAAATCTTCCAAAGATGCTACAGTACATTTCAATGTCAAACTTCCCATTAGGTTCTTTTTGATAATTCCTGGGCCTTTATTTTCTTAATACATGAGTCCTTATCAACTTACTTTCCTTTAGTTCTTTAAACATGGTTTACATTAATTCTGTTTTTGTTTTGGATTCTGGCTTCCTGGTGATCAGAGAGAGCTTATGTAGATGTTGGGCTCAAACACCTTCAGGCAGGAAGGCATCTGTTACTCGCCAATGGATCTGGGTGTAGGTATGGGAGCACGTTCAAAGTGGTCACCATTTACCAAGCTGCGCTGGATGGACCTCTTTCCCAACCTTCCCGTGTCTCCTCTGCATGTGTGTGAGGCCTCACACTGAGCCAGGAGTATGCAGAGAGCTGGGGCCCTCTCTGGTCTTCCGTGAGGACGTGGCTCTGGGGCTCTGTCCGCCCTCAGGCAGCTGGAATATGGACCTCCCAGGAGAGCTGCCACTGAGATGCCTCCTGTTTCCAGGAATTCTTCACGATGTGGCCCAGGTCTCTGCAGCTGTGCAGATCGGGTTGGCGATCTCTGACAGTAGAGCCACGGTTGTTCAGGCCTGTCCCCCGGCCTAGTAGAGACATTAGACTGAGGGTTCAGGGGGACAGGAGCTGCCCCAGGCAAAAACACAGGATGGTCTCACTGACCCTCCAAGACCTGCAGATCCACTTCACTGACTGGTGGCACTCCGGTCTCTTCCTGAGACCTGGATGAAGAAGGGATGTGGGTAATTGGCCACGGGGCACGGGGAGGCCTGGTGAGGGCGGCCTTGGCGGGGGAGGGCCCTGAAGTGTCCCAGAAGAGGCAGGAGACAAGGAAGACGACGGGACAGAGCTTCCCAAGGGGGATGACGTAAGGCTCAGAGGACCTCCGAGGCCCTTGGGAAAACTCGGAGGCCCTGGGGACGGTGGCTGCGATGCTGTCCCTGGGGCTGCACAGTTGTGTCCCCAACCCCCAGCCAACACTGCCCGAGGCACTCTTTGTTGCATCGAGGAATTCAGGGCCGGTGGGCCAGGAGGACTCCCAGGGCGTCAAGTCGAGGATATCCTGACTCTGCCTCCCTTTTCAGGACTCGCTGTGTCTCGAGGCGGTGTGAAGCATCATTCGGTCCTTTCTTGGTGCAGCCGCCCCCCCCCTCCCCCGTGTTCCGGAGCAGATTGCTGGTGCCCATCCCACTGCTCAGCCTGAGGACTGTCCCCCGTCAGCTCCCACAGTGACCGGGAGTGCCATGGGGACAGGGACCACGTGGGTGGGGGTGCTCCCGGATGAAGCTCCAGTGCTCGGTTCCCATCTGGGGGCCCAGATCCTCTGCTGGATGAGGGAGGAGGGGAAGGAGTCAGGCTGGGGGAGAGGGAGGAAAGGAGGGAGGGAAAGAAAGAAGAGGAAGGTGCAGAGGGAGGGAAGGACGGAGGGAGGGAAGGACGGAGGGAGGGACGGAAGGCATGAGGGAGGGAGGCCGTGAAAGCACAGGAGTGCGGCCCATCCATCAGGAGTCCTTGGGTGGAGGGAGGTCCGAGGGCGTCCCAGCCCAGACCCTGGATGGTGGCTCAGGGCACATGCAACCAGCCTCCCCGTCCTGCCCTTCCTTCTCCTGGGCCCTGTGTCATCCTGGATCCCGTCCACCTCCTCCTCCAACCATTCTGAATGTTCCCAGGAGGAGGGGGACAGGGGGGCGTCTCAGGAGGGGCTTCCCGCATCCCGTGCCCCGGACGACACTGGGACAGGAGCCCCAGGACACTGTCTCCTGAGGACTGGGACCGAGCATGGCGTCCATCTCCTTGGGCACGAGCACTGTTCCATTCCCAGCTGTCCCCGCTGTCTCTCCCTGCTCTCTCCCTTCTGGCGAGAAAAACGGCGCCAGAGTTTCCGGGCTGAGTCCCAGGACGAGCACTGCTAGGTGCTGGGTGCCCCTGCGGCCTGGGATGGGCGCTGCCCACTGTTGTCCCAGACAGGGGTGCCCGTCCCCCTGCTCTCTGGGGGACCTTCACTGGACCTCCGTGTCCGCGCATTCTCCCTGGGGCTGCTGGTCCCCAGGCTAGACACCTGCCGGTCTAAGGGGGACCCGCGCTGCCTCCCCAGGGTTTGCTTGGCCAGAGGCCTTTCCCGGGAGCTCCCGCATTGCTGACGCAGGCTCCCCGCGTGCCTATCCGCCGCCCCCCCGACTTGCATGCTTTCGGTCTGTGTCGTTGGGGGCCCCGGTGACTTGAAGCCTGGTTGGGACCCGAGGTCGGGGAAAGCTTTCTCTGGCCTTGCATTGTGAGCGATGCGTTGGCCGTGTGTGGTGTGTCTCCCAGCTTCTGCCTCGCCCTGGTGTGTGTGCGGGCCCCGGGAGGAAGCAGCCGTGTGGTGTCGGGGGTCAGGCTGTGGCGTCCCAGCGGGAACAGGGGTCTCGGCCCCGACGTCGGGCCCCTTATCCACTCAAGGGGCCTCCATGATCCCGTCTCCTCTGGAGTCCATCCGGGGTTTCGGTATGGCAGAAGGGAAGTTCTATGTCCCGGACACCCAGGACAAAACCCAGTCCCCTTTGGAAAGAGGTGGGCAGACTCTAGGGCACCTCCGGGGTGATTCCCCTCCCAGAAGCATCCCGAAGTGGTGAAGGAAGGGAGAGAGAAAGCAGCTGAGGCGTGGCGAGGGGCCGGGCTGGGGGAGCCATGGGCAGGGAGGGCTTGGACTCAGGATCCCCTTTGGGGAAGGAGACGTTCCCCAGCGATGTTCTGGGCGGTGGGGGGAGGGCGCCGGGGATGGACTGAGTGCTCGGCACGAGATCCACGGAACACGATTCATTTTATGTACAAGAGGTCGTAGAGAGCGTAGAGGACGTGGACAGCGACGAGGACAGTGACACTGTAGCAGAGGGAAAGGACACAGGGGCAGGGGATGAAACACGGTGCCGGGGCGTCAGGGTCGGGGCATGGACCTGAGGGGAACCGTCCGGGGAGCTCTCCCCGCAGAGCGGGGGGCTGTCTAGGGGGCTCTGGGAGCCCCGCAGGGGCAGGTGAAGGGGCTGGGGTTGGGACAGGGGCCGGGCCAGGAGCACGGCCAGATGCAAGAGCGGGGACAGGGGCAGGAGCGGGAGCAAGGGGAGGGACAGGGGCAGCAGGAGCGGCCGGTGCAGGACACAGGGCTGGAGCTGGGTCAGGGCTGGGAACAGGAGTGCAGGCGGGGGCAGGGGAAGGGGCAGTGGCCCTGCGAGGGGCAAGGGAAGGGGCAGCGGTCCTTGATGGGGCGGGGGGAGGGGCAGGGGGAGGGGCTGGGGGAGGGGCTGGGGCTGGGGCAGGAACAGGGACCCAGGGAGCAACATGGGAAGGGGCGGTGGTCCTGGCAGGGGAAGGGGCAGGACATGGGTGTGGGGCAGGAATAGGGGCAGAGGCAGGCGAAGGGGTAGGGGTCCTGGTAGGAGCAAGGGAAGGGGCAGGAGGTGGGGCAGGGCAAGGGGCAAGGGCCGTGGCAGGCTCAGGGGAAGGTGCAGTGGTCCTGGACAGTGCAAGGGGAAGGGAAGGGACAGGATCCAGGGTAGGGACTGGGTCTGGGGCAGGAACAAGAGCACAGGCAGGGGCAGGGGCAGGGGCAATGGAAGGGGAAGGGACAGGATCAGGGACAGGAGCTGGGTCTGGGGCAAGAACAGGGGCACAGGCATGGGCAGGGGAAGGGGCAGTGGCCCTCGCAGGGGCAGGGGCAGTGGTAGGGGCTGGAGCTGGGTCAGGTGCCCTGGCGCTGGCTGGGGCAGGACCCAGGGCAGGAGCTGGGCCTGTGGCGGGAGGAGGGGCCCAGGCAGGGGCCGGGGAAGGGGCAGGATCTGGAGAGGAGCTGGAGCTGGAGCAGGAGCAGGGCCTGGGGCAGGAGCAGGCACCAGCTCTTCCTGGGCAGCGTCGGGCTCTCCGGGGCCCGGTTCCTGGTCACCTGCCGGCGGCTGGTCCCCGGCTGAGGTGGCGGCAGGCACCGTCCCCCAATGCCCAGCTCCTGCTGACGTCAGGGCCGGCCCGGACTCCTGGGATGGAGCAGCTGTGAGGAGAGAAGGTCACCCACGTGCCTGCCTCTGCGTGTGCCTTGGCGCAGATGGGACCCAGGCGGGGCCTCCCAGAGAAGCCGCAGCCGGGAAGGAAGCCTCAGCGGGACGGCTCCCCGGGAGCGGTGCAGCCGCGGGTGCTCTGAGCCCAGTCCTTGCTCCTGGCCCTGCAGCAGCCCTTGGGCTCGTCCCTGTGGGCCCAGCACCGACCCATCCCCACACTCCCCCAGGCACCCAGCCCGGCCTTCTCACCCTTGGGCTCGGCTTCCGCAGGTGGCCTGGGAGGTTCGGAAGCCTTTCCTGGGACTGCGGACTCCTGGGTCAGAGAGGAGGTTGTGTCCGCCTGCCTCATCTCCTCATCCGTGGCCTTCTGCAAAGACAGGGACCAGTCGCCGGCCTGGACGCATCCCAGTCCCGCCCGGCCGACCTCACTGTCCTCTTGCCCAGGCCCCCTGCTGCTCCCACATCAGACACGGACCTGTGTGTGCACGGCCCTGCCCCCGGCACCGGGCCCCACACCTGCAGGGCTCTCGGGATCCACCCTGGCCGGGAGCTCGCATCCCCCACGCCCCGTCCCACCCAGCTAGCCTTGACCTTGAACGGGACCTGCCCACTGGGCATCTGACCCCTCATCCACCTGCCGCTGCTCAGGAAGGCCCCAGCCCATGTGAGCCCTCCTTCCCTCCACGTGCGTGCACACTCACGCTCCCACGCACACGCACACTGGCACACAGTCGCACGTGCACATACACACACACGCAAACGCAGGGGTTGGGGGACCCGGGGCTGCGCCCGTCGATCAGAGTGTGTGGGGTTGGGTGGCCGGCTCTGGCCTCCCGGGGTCACCTTTCTCTGCTTTCGGCCGAATGGCCAGAGGCGTCGGGCAGCCCCGCCACGATATCCCGAGCGAGGGGAAGGGTCTGGCGGGCGCGCTGTCCTCTGCCTCCAGCGTCCCGCGTTGGGGAGGCAACACGCGAACATGGTGCTGGTTGGACGACGTCCGAAGCAACGAGCTGCGCAGGGCGGCGTCCCTGGAATGTGGGTGCCTGGCAACGCGGGTTCCAATTCCGTTGGGCTCTGGGGTCAGGGAAGTGAGGTCACCACTTCCTGGGGACCCCTTCCCCGACTTCCTCCTCCCAGCAGAGCCCCCGAGGGCCCCCTACCCCAGCTGCTCGGTGCTCACCCTCCACCCCATGCCCCATCCACACCGCGGCACCCACACAGCCCACCCACAGCCCCGCAAGGCCTGGTGCAACCATTGTCCTCGCTTTGAGGACAGAGTGCTGGCTTCGGTCCGGGTTCCTGCTTCTGCCCGGGACTGTGACCCCGGACAGACCCTGTATCTCCCAGGGCCTCCCCAGGCTCTCAATCTGTGCAGTGGGGTCTTCTGGTTTCTACTTCTCGGGACGCCATCCGGGGAAGGACTGTGCAGACGTTCCGTCCCTGCTGTCACAGGAGGCTGGTGCACACACTTGGCAATGCGAGGGGTGGCGGGGGCTGGGCGGGGCACGCAACACAGCTCAGAGGGGCCCGGGTCTGCTCTGGGGTCCAGGCAAAGCCACTCCCCTGCTGCCCGTGTCCCGGACCCTGTAGGAAGGCTGCCATTTACTTTCTGACCTTGTCCCCTGGTGTGTCTCTGTGTCTTTCCCGGGAGCAGAATTGGGAGCTCTTGGGGTGATGTGGCAAACCTGAGGCCTGCCTTGTCCCCGTTTCCCTCTCCTGTCCTGGTTGGCTCCCGGCTTGGCTCCCTCCTAAGGCCTCCTCACCCTGAGCAGAGCACAGAGTCTGGAACCCCTTCCAAATGGGGCCTCTGAGGCTGTAACTTCGAGGGCTGACCTTGGTTCCCAGACCAGTGGGCTAAGTGCTTTGCTATTTTCTAGAAGCCCACGTCCTCAGCCCCCCAAGCCCCCTGGCCGCCCTCTGGTCAGAAGCACGTTGAGGGAGTACCAAGCATTTTCCCAGGCCCGGCAGCGCGGTGGGTCCGGGAGTACCAAGCATTTTCCCAGGCCCGGCAGCGCGGTGGGTCCGGGAGTACCAAGCATTTTCCCAGGCCCGGCAGCCTGGTGGGTCCGGGAGTACCAAGCATTTTCCCAGGCCCGGCAGCGCGGTGGGTCCGGGAGTACCAAGCATTTTCCCAGGTCCGGCAGCGCGGTGGGTCCGGGAGTACCAAGCATTTTCCCAGGCCCGGGAGCGCGGTGGGTCCGGGAGTACCAAGCATTTTCCCAGGCCCGGCAGCGCGGTGGGTCCGGGATGAAGATCCAAAGCCAACAGGCTCTTCCACAAGCCCGTGGGTCCCGAGGGACACCCCGTCTCCTCAGCCCACTTGACAGATGAGCGAGCTGAATCCCTTTGGGGCTCGCCCCATCCGGACTGGGGGTGCCTCTTCCTACTTCCAGGTGCCCAGAATGGACACCAGGCCCCAGACCCTGTTCCCCCACCCCAGTGCCCTGGCAAAGACCCTGGGCCCCTGGGGAGCCCCTGACCATCAGCCTGGCCTGACTCTGCTCCCCATGCTATGGATCCAGGTTCTTGCAGGGGTTCTGATGCCCCTGCCCCCATGGCCCAGCTGTCTCTGACCTCTTCCTTCTTTCCCCCTCGTCACCCACCCCCCTCCAGGGTGTCCTCTACTTTTGACCCCCAGCTGGGCAGTCAGAGTGGGGTGTGTGTGTGTGTGTGTGTGTGTGTGTGTGTGTGTGTGTTTGCGCGTGCACAGGTGAACATGTCAGGGGATGCCCAAGGTCATGTCCCCACATGGGACAGGGTGGGGAGCTACCCCGAGGATCTGAGGGGCTCTCACCTCCAAAGGGACCCTCATGGGAGGGTTGGGGCTGGCCTAGGACTGGAGAGCTTCCCCACTCCTTGGACCCTGTACCCCTCATTTGTCCTGGGCCAGCCCCTGCCTCTCTAGACCCCAGGTTCCCAACTGTCCCTGAGGTTTTTGCATGGGAATGCTTGAACTTGGCCGCTCCTCCGGGGGTAGGTGGAGGACAGGTGCACCAGGCACACAGGCCTCCCTCCCGAGAGGGCCCGGTGTGCACAGGGGACCTGCCCACTGCACCTGTCCCATGACCCAGCCCCAGTTCCGCACCCGACCTGTCCTCCATGTTCCCTCCCCACCTGGGAGACAGGGGCTCTCCTCCGTCCCAGGGTCCTTCATCCTTCAGACAATGAGAGCACAGAGACCCCTATCCAGAGAAGGCCAGCTGTGCGTCCCACGGAGTGTCCTGTCCCCACCGCTGCTCTTTAGTCTAGGGTTCCCGGTGGACCCCCACCTGGAACCGAGGCCCGCGGGGCAGGGAGACTAGTCCGCCCTCTTCCCTGACTTAGGCAGGCTGTCTAGACGGGGCTTCCTGTCCATGTGCGGAGCGAACGAAGCCCCACAGCATCTACAGGTCTCTGAGTGGGTCCGGGGCCCCTCTGCCAGCCCCCAGGGACCCCTGCTCTGGCTACAGCCAGGATGGGACCCCCAGATGGAATGTGAAACCCCCTCACAGCGGGGAAAGCGGCTTTCGCCGAGACACAGGATACCGAGGCTTGGGGCAGAGAGCTTGTTCATGGTGGAGAGAAGCCCTCTCCACGGGCTGGCCACGGGGTCGGGAACCTGTCCCAGCAGGCCCGACAGCAACCCCATGTGTGGGGTCGGTCCTCGGGGCACACGGGGTCCACACGGGACACCCGAGGCTCAGAGAGGGGAAGTGCCCCGCCCGAGACACACAGCCTGCAGGTGAGGGGGAGCCGCTGTGCGGGGCGGGAGGCCCTGCTCACCTTTTGGGAGTAGCAGGTGCGGGAGCGGCGGCGGGGGTCGCTCCGGTGGGAGGTGCAGGTGCACCGGGAGAGGGCACAAGGACAGGGCGCCGCCCTGGCTCCACCGGCTTCCTCGGGGTGTCAGCACGGGCCGTCCGCATCTCCGGCTCCCGTCCATAGTCAGGACACACTCATTTTCACAACGGGGCTAAGCTTTGGACAAAGGCGGGACGGTCCCACGACAGAAATTGCACACATGTTCCCGTCCCATCCCGAGGGGCAACAGAGTACGAACGATGGCCGTGTCGTTTACACGTAGGTGAAGGACGACCGCGCACCTGCCGAGGCCGGGGTTGGAGCTGGGGCGGGGGGTGAGGGGAGCAGCCCAGACTCCTAGGGTTGACACTACGGCCACTTACGGGGCAAAGCCCTTGTGAACCCCCGGGTGGTGAGGCTCCTGGATGGCTTGGGGGCAGAAGCCCCTCCGGCCCTCCCCACGCCGGGTCCTGGAGACCCCAGTACCCACACTCCCCGTTCTTCCCGTCCCTCATTGGTAACACGGCACTCAACCGCACTGCGGTCACGAATCCACGAGCTTCGCTCTCCCAGGCCCTTGCTCTGGGGGCCTTCACCAGCACCAAGATCGCCGCTGCTCACGGCAGCGCCCTGCCAGGGCCCAGGGAGGTCCCGTCTAGGGGCAAGTCAGACACAGCCGCAGCCTGGGGGGTGGAGGCCCCCCTTTCTCTACTTACGGGGAGGCCCGTCCCCTGCCTCTCCCAGGCCTTGCACACACTCACCGACTCCTTCGGGCTCTCCTGGGGTTCCTTTCCAGGGTAGCCGGCTTGGAGGTCCCCTGCCACCAGGGTCACCCTTCTAGGTCAGTTTAGAAGTGGCCCAGGGGCCTCCCTGATCTTCCTAGGGTGGCCGCACTGTCTGTCCCAGAAGCCTGCTCCGCGCCTTTGCGTCCCCAACGCCCTGAAGGTGTCTCGCTCACTTGTGTCTCCCTGTCCCCGTAGGTCTTCACTCAGCAGGGGGTCCCCCGTCTGCCCCCTGTGCCCCCAGTGCTCCAGGAGCGGCGCACAGCGGTGACCAGTAACAACCGGCGTCACCCTGCTGGTGTCCACCAGCCTTCAGTGTGCGGCTTCCGGGACCCTCAGAGGACAGAGGAGGGCCGGGGCCAGGCCAGCCGTTAGCGTGCTCCCCTGGTGGTACGGGGTACGGGCCATCGCACCGACCGCAGCCCCTGAACCAGGACGGCACGGGGGCCGAGCCACGTCCCGTATGTGCTTCGCCTCCCGCTGTGTGGCTCACCGTCCTACCCAGATCTGAGCCGCTCGGGGCCAGCCCGGGACACCCCTCCTTCCACAGCCTGCTCCTGAAGCCTGGCATGGCTCTCTTCCCCTATGGGCTCGCGGGGGTCCTGCACAGGCCCCAGAACTGCCGTTCACAGGATGGTTTCACATCACGTTTGGGTTTCAAGGGGTTTGGGCTCTTTAGAACCAGTCTCTCGGGAGCTCGGAGGGACGGGGACCGAGCACCTCATTCCAGGAACGGCAGGTGGTGCAGCGAACACCCCAGACATCCCTGGGCGTCGCCAAGTGCCGAGCGGCCTGTACACACGAAGCTTGAGAGTCCCGTGGGCGTTGTGGGCCCTGCGGGGGGGGTCACAAATGCCACATCCAGAGCAAAAGCGTGGAAGCCACAGGCCGCAGAGGCACGTTTGTCCAAACATAAACTTTATTTCTGTGACTCTCTTGCCTGCTTGGCCTGGCCTGTCCCAGCCCAGAGGGGACCGTCTGGGGGTCTTGCCCTGAGGCCTCACATGACAAAGCAGCCCGGCCCTGGCATTCACTGGTGGGGAACGGAAAGCGAAGACGACCAAATTCAAGGTGCGAGCGAGGCTTTTCAGACTCCAGGACAAGCACGTTTCTTGACAGGTCCTCTTGGGACTGGTTGCCTGCTCTCTGGGTCTCCGCCGGGCCCCGCAGGTCTGGAGCGGGGCCCTGGGGTGGGGGCAGCTGCCAGGAACGGTCACCAACAGCAGGGACCCAAGCGATGCCTTGAGCCACAGGGAACCTGCTAGAGACCAGGGCCAGGGAAGGGGCTCCCAGCTCTCCCTCGGGTGAGGAGTGGGCGTGTGGAGGGACCCAGGCCCAGCCCGGCCTAGGCTCCCAGGGAAGGAGGGGCAGCCGGGCCCTGGCCCCCGGCCCTCTGCTCCACTGGGCCCTGCAGACGATACAGGGCCTCCATCTGCCTCCGCTTCTCCTTGGCCCGGAGGATTGTGGTCTGGAAGAGCCCGCAGAAGAGCCGGATGGCCGGGGGCGAGTCGTCGTTGCCGGGGACGGGGTAGGTGATGAGGCAGGGGTTACAGTTGGTGTCCACGATGCCCACCGTGGGGATGTGCATCTTGGCCGCGTCTCTCACAGCGACGTGCGGCTCAAAGACGTTGTTGAGCGTGTGCAGGAAGATGATGAGGTCCGGCAGGCGGACCCCGGGGCCCAGGAGGAGCGGGGCGTTGGTCAGCAGGCCGCCCTTGAAGTAGCGCGTGTGCGCGTACTCGCCGCAGTCCCGGGCCGTGGTCTCGATCAGGTGCGAGAACTGCCGGTTGCGGCCCACGAACAAGATGATGCCCTTGCGATAGGCCACGTGGGCCGTGAAGTTCAAGGCCAGCTGCAGGTGCACGGCCGTCTGCTCCAGGTCGATGATGTCCTGGCCGAGGCGGCTCCCAAAGATGTAGGGCTCCATAAACCTGCCGGAGACCCCACCCACGCAAGAGTGGGCAACGTGGGCACGGCCAACCCCGGCCAGCGGTCCCAGGGGCCCTCCGTGGCCAACCCTGGGGCCGCGAGGCCCGTGCCCTCCGGGGTCCGCTAACCCCGGAACTGGCACCATCTGCAAGCCCGCCACCTTGCCAGCGGTGCAGACCCCTGTCCAGGGTCAGCCGAGAGGCAGTGCGGGTGGGATGGGGGTTGCGTCCAGCTCCTCTGCCCCGGGGAACTGGGTCCCATCACCGTCCCCCAGATGTCTCCGAGCACCTCCCTCCCTGGCCTCCCCGAACCTCCAAAACATCCTCAACGCGTCCATTCCAGGGAGACTCCTCTCTGCAACCCTGGAGCCCCCGTCTCCTGCCCCTGCTCCCAGGAGCTGCCAGCAACGGGTCTGCCCCGCTAGGGCCGGGAGCCTCAGAGGTACGAAGTCTGGCACGG
This sequence comes from Meles meles, assembly GCF_922984935.1. Taxonomy (NCBI): domain Eukaryota; kingdom Metazoa; phylum Chordata; class Mammalia; order Carnivora; family Mustelidae; genus Meles; species Meles meles. The sequence goes on from NC_060076.1 coordinate 1,889,395, forward strand.
GGACCAGGGTGCAGTCCAAGGATGAGGGCCTGCTTCTCCCTGGGGCTCAGCGGCCCCATCAACGGGACGGCGCTCAGCCCGCTCCATGCCACCGGAACAGGGGCTGTGGACCCCAAGGATCCCGAGGCAGGAGGGCCTCCTGCTGGGCCGCTCACTGTCCTGCCCAGATCTGTGGGCTCCGCCATGCCCCGCCCGGGGCGTCTGCTACCTGTGCCGACAGCCTGCTTTGTGGCCCAGGTGCACGCGGGCGTCGAAGAGACTTCTCAGGGAAAACAGCTCCTTGACGTTGAAGAAGTCCGAGTGCTTGAGGGGCTCACTGAGGATCCTGTCGCTGACATCTGGGGTGGGGGGGGAGAGGATGCCATGGCCTTTGCTCCCCCAGCTCCCAGCGGCCGAGGGGAGCAACACGAGGGTGGGGAGGGGCAGTGAAGCCGGGCAGATGGGTCCTCTCCCGGAGACCCGCCTGGAGTCAGGGGCCGACCCCGCTTTGCTCCTGGGGAATCCCCGTCCCGTCTTCACGCAGAAAGGAGGGGCCGGCTGGTTTCCGAGGCCCTTCCGGCTCCCCCAGCCGCCAGCGGACGGTCCCCCCATCAGGAGTCAGGGAGGACTCAGCGGTCACCTCCCAAGGAGCCAAGCCACGTGGTAACGTCTCCCTCCTCCTGCCCACCCCAGGGGCGCCACCCAGCAGGGTGCGGGGGGCAGGGCAGCGCCGCTTCGGTGCGGGTGACCCCGCGCGGACCACGCGGGGCTGCCGGGCCGAGAGCGGGAGGCCGGCCGCCCCTTCCTCAGGCCCGCACCCTCCCGGGGCGTCAGGACGAAAGCCGGGCCCGGGCCTCCGCTGGCGGACGGGCTCAGCCCGAGCTCGGGGAGGGGCCGGCATTACCGTTGCTGTCCTCGGGCGCGCTGACGGCCGAGGTCGCGGCGCTCGCCAGGGTCCTGCCGCCCGGCCGGGGTGGCCCCGGGGTCGCGCTCGGCAGCAGGCGGGGTCGCAGCGGCCGGGACCGGACACCTGGGGAGAGAGCGGGCTGGAGGCGCGCCGGCCGGGGTCCCCGCGGGTCCCGCCGCCCCCCTGCTGCGGGGACGCCCGCGCCGCCCCGGGACCCCGCCCGGCCTCCCGCCCGCGCCCGCCGGGCCCGCGCGCACTCACCCGCGCCGAGCAGCCGGGGCACGGCGGGCGCCATGGCGCGGAGGGCAGGACGGGCCGGGACGCGCCTCCGCCGCCGCCGCCGCTCCCCGGCTGCTCCGCGCAGCGCCGCCTGCCGTCCCGGAGGAGCCCCTGCAGCTGGGCCGCGCGCCGGCCCCCGCGCCCTCCGCACCGCCGGACACTCCGGCGCGGCCGGCCGCTGCCCCAGGGAGCGTCGCCTGGGACGGGGCGCGCCCGGAGTCCGCACGAAGACTCGGGGCCGGGGACACGACGTCCGGGCCCGCGGCGCCCAGGCGCGCAGTGAGCGGCCGCGCGGAGCCGGCGCTGGGCCTTTCGCGGGTGAAGCGCGAGGCCCGGGGCCCCCCTGCAGGGAGGGGACGGCAGGGAACGCGGGCGTCGCCCCCAGCCCCCACCGCCTGCCGGCGCGGCGCCTTTAAGGCCGGGCCGCCGGGGTCACGTGGCCCGCCGTCGCCTGGCAACGGGACGCCGCAGCGCTTCCCGCGGTCTCCAGCCGCAGGCGCGAGCGCAGGCGCATGGCCCAGGCGAACCCGCGAGCGTGCGCGGCGGCGGCGGAGCCCCCGGCCCCGGCCCCCGCGGTCTCCCCGGCCCCCGCGGTCTCCGCGGCCCCCCTGGCCCCGGTCCCCGCGGTCTCCCCGGCCCCCGCGGCCCCCCCGGCCCCGGCCCCCGCGCCCCCGCAGAGGACCAGCGACTGCTACCGCGTGGACGAGGACCTGCCGGCCAGGTTCAACAACCCGGCGTGGTTTCGGGGCTACGGGTGAGGACGGGGTCCCGTCAGGGGCCGCCTGACCTCGCAGGGGCTCGGGCGGAGGCTCCGCTCGCCAGGCCGGGACGCGGGCGTCCCCAGGTCCCCAGCCTGTCCTGGAGCCCAGGTCAAAGGGGGGTCAGCTGTTAGCACCCGGTGAGCGAGCAAGTGCCCGAAGCTGCGGGCGCCCCAGCGGGGTCGGGGTGGGGGCTCCCGAGGGCAAGGGTGGCCAGGAAGCCCCGCCCCCCGCGACTGGGCCCAGCCCGCGCTTTCGTGCGGGGATAAGCCTCTGCGGAACGGGAAAGGGCGACCCCCGCTGTCCCCGGCAGACCTCAGGCCGCACAGCGGTGAACCCGTCACCGCACCAGCCCTGCCCTCCCGCACCCGGGCCCCTCCGCATCCTTGTTTTCCGAGAGAGGCCTCTGGGGCGCGGAGGGACAGCTTCTCGCCCCAGGTCCGGTGGCCTAAGGCAGAGCTGACCTGGGACTCACAGCTCCTCCGTTAAACTGTCGGCATGAGAGACCGAGGGCGAGTTTCCCCCAGACGCTCAGAGGTGGAGGGTCGGGGGCTGCGCTTTCCTTTCGGGAGGTCTTTGGGGCTTTGCGCCCCTTGGGGAAGACCTGGGGTGGCATGGAGCAGGGGAGGCTGAGCCGAGCCGCGCGTTCGCCCATGTGCACAGCCGCAGGGCCTCCCTGTGGCCTTCCCAGCAGAGCTCTGGCAACCAGACGTTCTAAGGCTGCCGTCTGGGCGTCCTTAGAGTAACTGGTCTCTCCCGGCAGGACCAAGAAGGCGGTCTCGGTGTACAGGACCAGTAACGACACCTACGGGAGCAGAGCCCCCACTGTGCACGAGATGCCCGTACGTGGGAAGCCTGTGGGTCGCGGAGCCTGTCTGGGAGCAGGCTGACTCCCTCCCCACCCCGGATTTCTGGGGAGGGCAACGCACCATGGAGTGGTGGGGAGGGGCCCCAAGTCCCAGCATCCCAAAGCAGGAGGGGGCACATCCAATCCTTTCCAAACAGGGCAGGGAGAAATAAGTGAGCAAGCAACTCCCACAGTGAAAGCTTTTAAGGATCAAAAAGGTGTGTGCGGACTGGTCAAGCCGTCCCAGGAGACTGGCCCCGGTCACACGCGGACTGGTCAAGCCGTCCCAGGAGACTGGCCCCGGTCACACGCGGACTGGTCAAGCCGTCCCAGGAGACTGGCCCCGGTCACACTCAGGCACCACGACCTCTGGCACCTTAGGGCAGTGAGTTCTGAGGCCAAGAAGAGAACAGCTGCTTTCTTTCTGGAATAATATTTGATCTTAATTAACCTGTGACCTTAAGAGGCAGTACTGGCCCATATCCCTGGTTGTACAAGCCCAAGGCACACGGGTGGACGCGGGGACCTGTGCACCTTTGCAGACTCCCCACCCCCTTTTTTGAGGTCGACTTCACAGTCTGGAGGTCTAGAACCCCTTTCTAAAATCCTCCTGATGCCCCTCCTGGGCCAGGTGGAGGGCCAGCGGACGGGCATAGGCATCCCCTGGATACCCAGGACAGCAGCGACTCCCATTTTGGGGCCTCACTCCACAAGGGCAGTGCCTCCCCACGCCCCTGGGCTGGTGGGGTAGGGGCATCAGAGGCGTTTTAAAGCCCTAAAGGGATTCGACCCTGCAGTCAGGGTTGAGACTCAGGGATGGCTCTTACAGAAGAGAACACGGAAGTTCAGAGAGGTCCAGTCACTTCTCCGGTTGGTAGGAGCAGGACCCCGGGGGTCACGTGGGGCAGGCCATCCTTCTGTCCACCCAGGGAGAACACAAGCAGAGTCAGTGATTATTCCCAGACCTCGGGTATAAACCAGGATGGTCCGGGGCGAACTAGGCCACCCCCCAACCCTGGCGTCTCTGCTTCCTAGGAATAGAGACAACATTTTCTTGCAGATTCTTACTTTTTTCCAGAGATGCCTGTTGGCTGACTGCTCAGGGGCGCTCTAACACCCCATTAATCCGAGTGTCCCTTTTCACTTCCAGAAAGTATTTTATCCAAATTCGAATAAATTTTCCAGACAACTTGCAGCTGGTGGAATGTTCCGGAACAATACCTTCAACGTCTACATGGAGAAGAGCATTGTGACGGGTCCCGACAACTACATCACCCCCTACGACCGGTTCAATTTCCACCCCAGTTACAACGTCAGCCAGCCGTCCATCTGCGACTGGCCGGCCTCCTGACCCCGGCGGCGGTCTGAGGGGTCAGCCCTGCTCTCTCACCATCTGCCCAGCTGTAGAAGGACAGACTTCCCTGCTTTCCCTGAAAACGGTTTTTAGATTAGAAAAACACGCAGACGGGGCTGTCAGGCCGTGTGTGCCCTGTTTGATGTCTAAGATGGAAAGGATGCTAACGGCTTGACTCGTCATTAAAAATGTTGCCACAGCCCGAGTTCCTGACTCACCGGTGATCTGGGGCGGGACCGTCGGCGTCCTGGGCCCTGCGTCGTGGCCTGAAGCCGGGAATGCCTGGGTAGCCCCCCCCGTGTCTTTCCTGGGAGCCGTTTGATACTCGTGACAAACGATGGAGGGCTTTCGGTTCCGAGGCTCCCTGGCAGAAATCCGCAGCAGCTCTGGGAGGCCACAGTGGGAGGGTCGGGTGCCCCGCTTGAGGGCCTGGGGCGAGGACAGGGACTGCGTGGGGAAGACCCACAGGAGCACCGTCACTGTCCCTGACCCGGGCTGGCCAGCTTGGAGTCCCGGCGAACGCCCCGCAGCCACCGAGGGGCAGGCCTGGGAGGCCGGATCTGTGGAGGCGGTGGTGGGTACGTGGGACTTCTCTCTGGGGGTTTGCTCGCAGTTTTCAGTACAAAGTGAAAAACCAGCGGGCAGGGAATGACACACTTCCCTCTGTAGTTCCTGATCCACGTTCGCTAGCATGCAGGGAGCGGGTTCTCCAGGAGGAGAGTTTTTCTGGGCTGGTGTCTTTTTCGGACGCCAGTCCCCACCTTCCTGAGAGCAGGGTGTGTTCGTCCTGGGAAGCCTGGGAAGCATGGGCTCCTGGCGATGTCATTGTTCCCTACCACGGGTGACAACCCATCCACGGAAATTTTAGTCCCATGAAAGTGGGGAGAGATTAAACCTCGTGCCTGCTGATTTTTTCATTAAAACCTTTTTTTTTATTAATACGCAAAGCTAAACATTTTGGCAATACTCTTCATGTCCAATTTGGGATGGAAATGGTTTCCACAGGAAATCAAACACTCTTTTTTTAAAAAACATTTTATCTATTTTTTTGACAGAGACACAGCGAGAGAGGGAACACAAGCAGGGGGAGTGGGAGAGGGAGAAGCAGGCTTCCCGCCGAGCAGGGAGCCCGATGCAGGACTCGATCCCAGCACCCCTGCTATGGAGGTAAAGCCCAATTCTCCTGGCGCGGCCAGGAGAGGTGGTCTTCACCCCTGAGGAGGCCTGGCCGTGTGGGGCCGATTCTTCCCACCTCGAGATGAAACCCCAGAGACAGGGCTTCTGAAGACCTCACTGACTGGTCCAGCGACTCAGGACGCTGGACGCGTGTTCACACGGATGCTATAGACTTGTCCCCAGCGGCTTCCCGCCCTACAGTTAAAGTCACTCGGAATAAACGGTTTCAGATAGGAAATTTGTCAACACCGGGGAGCACCACTCTGTTGAGAGCACGGAGAAGCTGAAGCCCCAGGGATCCTGCAAATAAACTGGTCCCCGCTCCTGGTCGGCCTCGCCCAGAGCAGCCGCGGCTGTGGTCTGCAGACGTCGACGGTGGGGCCCTTCGGCACGCCCTTCAATTCATTTGGAGGGACGGGGATCGAGGTGCAGTGACTTTCCTGTCTTTACAGGGGCACGAACGGGGCCAGCAGCTTAAACGCCTGGCTCCCCAGTGCAGGTGTGTCTCCGCTTGGGAAAACCTGCTGTCAGATTGGGCGCCTTGTCTGTGGAAGACCCTCCCCCTGCGGGGGCCGGCACGCGGGCATCCCACCCTAACCGCCAGGGCCCCCTCCCCTCCCGCCTCCACGCCACCTGTGCCCATTCTTTCTGGAAAGATGCAGTGAGTCCCAGGATGCCCTATGGGAAAATCAGGCTTTTCCCCTTCTTTGCATTGAATGAAGGAACCTGTAGCCCGGGACTCACAGACGACTCCTTCCCAGCGACGGGAGGGGGTGGCTTCCTAGGGATCAGTTTGACTTGGTAACGCCTCAGCCCTCCGACTGCGCGGGAGGCCGAGCCGCTGGGGTCGCGAGCTGTAGCTCCCCGGACTGCTAGTTCACTCTCCCCCGCGCAGCCCTCCTTCCAGACAGGCTGCAGGGGCACCTCCGGGCTGGCCCCAGCATGCGCCACGGGGGATCTGGGGTGGAGGCGCAGAAGGAGGAGGGTGCCGGGGGTCCCGGGGATGGGCCCGCAGTGCCCAGGAACTACGTAGCATGGGGGTCGGCCCCGTGGGGGTCCCAGAAACCCGGGAGGCAGGAAGGAGGCAACTGCAAAGGGGGCCGGTTCTGGGGGAGGCCCAGCAGGGGCGAGGGGCCCCCTTGACATCACCCCACAAAGGCCAGTCCAGGGAAGACAAGCTTCGAAAGCCGATTCGTGAGCAGTGTTTATTAGCGTTTTAAAAACCCGGTTCTTATGTACAAAACAAGCTGATTTTTGTTTTCAGGTGTGAAGAGCACTCTTTAAAAATTAAATTTAAAGCTTGGATTACACGAATTGAACCGTTTCCCCCTGGAAGCACCTGAGTGAGAACCGGACGGGCGCTGGCAAAGGCGCCCGCGTGCGTCCCGGGCAGGCTGCGGCGCGGGTGCGGGGGTGCCGTGCGGCTAAACCCCGGGAAATTCACTCGCGTGTTCAACGCCGGCTAAACCGAGCTGCAAAGGTTGACTTTGCTCCGAGTCCATCACAGCCAAACGGCAGTGGAGAGCCGTGAAGACCGGGGTCACTGCTGGAATCTGCCAGACGGCCGCACGGCACCGCCGTGACCACTGAGCGCCCGCCCCGTGGGTTGCCTCTGAGCAGAAGGCACGGGGAGCCCTGCTCCTCTCCACCCGCAAGACGCCGCAGCTCGGCTCTAACACACCGCGAGGCCGGGCGCCCCGCCCGTGACCACGCACCGCGCAGGGCCAGGCCCTGGTCGTCCCCCCCGCCCCCCCCCCCCCCCCCCCGGGGAAGGCAGGCCCTGGGGAAGCCACCAGGTGTGTCTGCTGGGTGGTGTGACTCCACCTTGATGAGGCCCCGGTCCCGGGAGGGTGCAGGGCCTTGTGCCAGGTGCTTGCAGCATTGGGCACCAGAACCGGCCAAGTGGCTCGAGCCTTGTGTGTTCCAGCGCCCAGGCCAAGAGGAGGACATTGAGAACACACGTCGTCTGTTACCCTTCGGATCTGTGACTAAGACTGGAGAACAGTGGCTCCCACAGAAAAGAGCTTTATTGAGCTGCTGGAATCACGCAGGGATCGCACAGGGCTGGGCCTGAAACACCACGGGCTCAGGTGTGGACCGCGTGGGCCACTGAGGCCTCACGTGGCATTTCCATGTGCAACAGGGGACGGCCAGTCGTGCGCTCCCTGGCCTTTGTGCTCGGAGATGTTTCCAATCGAGGCCACAAGTGTAGAGTGCAGAGGCCTCACTCTGGCCTCGTGGGCCCAGGGGCCTTTATATGACAAATGCTGTCGGGCAGCTTCCCAGCGGAGACTTCTGCGGGCGCCTTTGTGACTCTCAGGGCGGGCCGGTGGCGACTGCTACCTTCCCGGGCGCAGCCAGCCCTTCCCAGCCGCACCTGCCCTGAACTATCAGAGTCAGGCCACGTCACCCCTGGCTACGATGGTCCCACGCTCGCCCGGACGCCACGGAAAGCTGCGGCGAGGCCCGCCCTACAAAATCGAACAATGGTTATTTTCCAAAAATATTTTTTACAGCACTTTAAATAATTTACAAAAAAGCTACAAAAATCATATATTCCAGGACACATCCGTTAAATAACACCATCGCTCCCAGTGGACGGGGTATGTACAGCGCGGCGCAGAGCGGCCTCTGGGTTCCGTCCGGGGGTGGGGACTGTCACACACACGCACGGGCACAAGCGGGTCTGTCTGCTTCCCAGGAAGATGGAGCCTGCGAGTGGCCTCACGGCTGGAGGGCTTTGCCCTTGGCCCCCGGGCCGCCGCCCTCCTCCACGGAGGTGTCACTGAGCTCGCTGGAGTCACTCCCCAAGGCCTCCTGGACCTCGCTGTCACCACCGATGGCCCCCCGCCTGCACCTCAGGTCTAGAACGTCCTCCTCGGAGCCCGAGTTCCTCCTGGCGTGCAGACCGCACGCCGCCTGGGACTTCCGGCCGGGCCAGTGTCCCCCCTCTTTCTTCGTGAGCAGGGGCGCGCTTCCAAACACGGGGCTGTGGCCGGCCCGGGTCTCTCTGAAGGCCGAGAAGGACGGGCCCTGCCGGGGCAGACCAAGGGCCGGGCTGAAGACGCCGGCCTGCGTGCCGCCCCAGGAGATGCTCTTTCCAAAGTGGAACAGCTGTGTGGACAGCAGTGAGGAGAAGCCCGTGAAGGGCAGGCCTTTCTTGGGGTCCTGGCCCTCCGGCCCCTGCTCTCTCTGGCCCCCGAGGCCCCCTCTCCACATGACCTCTCTGCCTTCTGGGCTCAGCGCCCACGTGCTCTGCAGCCGACTCTGGTGGGCGAAGTTGGCCCACGGGAGGGCGAGGCTGGCCCGCGGGCTCCCCAGCCCATGCGCTCCCGGTTTCCGAGTCCGTGGGCTCTGGCCCTGGGTCGTCACAGCAAAGGCCACACCGGGGCTTTCTGCCCGGGTGCCCGCTTCAGCTCGAGCAGGCAGTGAGCCGAGAGCACGTTCCCTGGCATGCTCGGTCCCTCTCGGGCTCTGATCTTTGTGGGTGCAAACCAGTCGCTGACCAGCAGCCGACCCTTTGGCAGACAGGGCCCTCGCCGTGCTGGTGTGCCTGGCCATGGCTCTGGGGAGGCAGGCCTGCTCTGTACGGGGACCGCTCCTCCCGCCTGGAAGGAAGGCTCTCCCCGTACCCCCTGGGCCTCCGGACTGTTGAGGGCCGCCCCTGCCCCGCTGGCTCCGCGTGCACACACCGGGATGAGGAGCCAGGGCGGGCGCCGGCCCCTTCCGGCACGGCAGCTCTGGCCTGGGCATGCTCCCCGTCCTTGGGGCAGCTGGACCCCCTCCCGGGGCTTCTGAGCCGCTCCCGGACTCCTTGGCCTTTTCGGCCAAGAACTTCCTGATCTCCAGCTCGATGCTGTCGTCACTGTCCACGGAGCTGCTGTCCTCGGGCGGAGGCTGGGGGCCAGGGGCTGCGCCTTGAGGTTCGCAGGTGGCGGCTTCACGGAAGAACAGATTCCCTTCAGACGCTCTCCTCCGGAGCGCGAGGGCCGGGGGCACGTCGCCGGGGCCCGCGCTGTCCGCCCCGGTTCTCTCCGGGTCTCTGCAGGAGACGCTCAGTGCCTTTTCCCCCAGGTTCTCCCTGCTGCCTTTTTTGGGCTTCGAGGGGCAGCTTTTCAACAGATGGGGGCTTCTGTCCGTCCAGTCTCTCCGGAAGCCACCGAGTTTGTGCAAGAACTGGGGCTCGGTGGTGCTGAACCTGACCTTCTTCTTGCGTGTGGCCCTGGGGTCCCTCCACCTCTTCTTGAGCCTCCGCCTGGACCGCAGGAGGTCCTTGATGGCCGAGTCCAGGTCCTCGTCACTGTCCAGAGAACTGCTCTTGTCGTCAGAGCTGCCCCGCTCACCAGTGCTCTGCGCTGGGGCTGGGTTCCCGTGGCCGGGCCACATGCTGCCCCCGGCGTCAGGGCCACTGTGCCGGTCGCCCAGCTCATGTGGCCTGCAGGGGAGGGGCTGGCCCTTGGTCTGGCCTTCTGCCCTGGGGGCCTGGCCGGGCTGTGCGCTCGCTGGGCTGTGGTCAGGATCCCGGGCGCCCTCTGGCGCCGTCTCTCTTGCTTTCTTGGGTGTGGACAGTGTCCCGGCATGGCTGCCTCCTCTGCACTTCCTTTTGCAGCTCAGCGACAGGCCCAGCGTTTTAGAGCTGGGGATCCTAGGGCCTGGGGGCGGTGCTGGGCTCGAGGTGGTCTGTGGGCAGCTCTCCGTCCGGGCCAGCCAAGCTCCTGACTGTGCCTTCAGAGCCAGGAACGTCCGGATCTCCTGCTCGATGCTGTCACTGCTGTCCGCAGAGCTGCTGTCCCCGTCACAGCGGGAAGGCACGGTCAGGGGGCCGGAGACTGGGCTGGCGGGCAGGGGTCTCTCGCTGCCCCCCGCGGGGGCCGGCAGGATGGTTTTGGAAATGTCCAAGATTGCTTCGGCGCACATCAGCTCAGCGGACGTGTCTGCCCGGCATGGCGGCTGTTCCGTAAGCTCGTTTTCAGCAGCCCTGGGATCTCTGGGTGGCTTGGAGAGGTGGGCAGGGTCAGGGCCACCTGGGCTGAGGTCCACGGTGGGCTTCTTCCTGCCTGGTGCTTTCCTGCGGGTTCCAGGCAAGGCACCTTTTGTGGTACGGCCTGTGCTGCGCGTGGGAGGGTCCGGCTCCCTCCCGTCCCCAACCAGCGTTCCCTGCGGCGGGTCTCCGCCCGCCTCCTTCCTCTTCTCCAGCTGGTACAGCTGGATGGCCTCCTCGATGCCGTCATCGCTGCTAGAGCCAGACGCCTTGGACACCAGGGCTGCGCTCCGGGCTTGCCGGGCCCTCCGCCCAGGGCCAGTGCTCCTCCTGACCGCGCCTTTATTCTGGGCTGCTTCTGCAGGGCGGGGGCCCGCGCTCTCTGGCTCGGCAGTGGCCTTGGACCTGAGGCCCCGGGGCCGAGCGCTCACCTTGGCGGGCCTGGGAGGTTTCCGGAAGAGAAAGTCCTTGCAGACCCCCATCACCTCCTGCCGATGTGTCTTGACCGTCGGCTCTCTGCCGGGTCTAAACGCGGATCTGACCGCATTATCGCTGGGGTCTGGTTTTGTGTCCACAGAAACATCACACCTTGGGGTCTCGTGTTGCCTTTTCTCGTGCAGAAACTGTTCGATCTCTGCCTGGATGCTCTGCTCGAAGGAGTCGTCGCTGCTAACACTAACCGGGGAGGCGGAGCCCCGGTCTTGGCCGGCGGCCGCGCGGCTGCCAGCAGGGCCTCCTGGGCTGGGTGCCAACTTTGGGGGACACGGGGCAATCAGGCTGCTACTCAGAGGAACTTCTGGTTTGGACCGCCTGCCCCCCTCCGTGGCCCCGGGCGGTGGGGCGGCCCCGCTCTTGGCCTTCAGGTACTCCTGGATCGCTTCCTCAATGTCCCGGTCCACGGAGTCGTCGCTGTCCGAATCCAGCACCAAGGGGCCAAAGTCTCCGGCTTCCTCCTCCCTCGAAGGGACAAAATCAGTGCCGAGACCACAGGCAGCAAATGCGGGGGTGGCGGCCAGCCTGGCGTCCTGGCCTCTCTCTGCCCTCTGGCTCCTGTGCACGGCAAGCTCATCGCTCATGCCCAGAGCAGCCTGGTCGCCCTGGAGCGTGCTGATGACCATTTGCACTTGGGCACTCACCGAAGCTCTTGAGACACCCTCCTTCGGCTCCGAGAAGCACCCAGGAAACCTACAGCTTCCCGGTGTGCCGAAGGCCTCCCATTTGGACTGGAGAGCGACCACAGGAGGGGCATTCATGAGAAACATTCTAGCAGACGGGGAGGGGCGTGCGGCGTGGTGGGTCTCTATTTTTCTGCCCCTTTCACATTCTGGACGGAAAGAGAGGACACGGGTAGGATGCCATTCTGCTGGGCCACGTGGCCACGGGGGAACCGCCCACCGGGCCAGAGTCCAGAGGGCCGCGTCAGAGGCGGACGCCAGGTGAGCTGGGGGCGCCGGGCGGGTCACTCATGCTTCCTGGCCTTGATGTGCTCTGCGGCAGGGGGAGGCCGGCTATAGAGACTGAGTGCGGGACCGCTCCGAGCCACGGGCCCCGTGTTCACGCAGGACCGCAGGCCAGTGTCCTCTCCAGGCCCACGCTCCTGCTCGGGCTGTCCATCTTCTCTGTCAGGGAAATGGGGTCTGGCCGCAGCCGAGGCCGTCGGAGGCGCTGCGCGATCGGGTCCGCACGCGCTTCTCCGCCGGTCACAAAGAAGGGCTCCGAGACACGTAAGCGTAGCGAGACTTCGCGCGGTCGTTGCACGCTCGACGAGACAAACAAGCTCCTGAAACAAAAAGGGACGTGAGGTGAGCCACCATAAAGCGATTTCCCCGAACATCCCGAGTCACTCCTGTTAAAGCCTTTTTATTTACAAATGCTGGATGTGCGTCTGTCAGGCAGTCTCACGGCTCGGACTGCTGTGTCCAGCTAATGAGCAGAGAAGTGGCCCCGGACACTATCCTGTGCCCTTTTCCATCCTGTCTGGGTACTCCGGGCCCCGCATCTCAGGCCAAAGGTGGCTTCGGGCTGGTCTTGGGACCAATGCCAAGGCCTGCTCGCACACAGCCTTTCCGTTGGAGGTCAGGGACCGCCGCTGCAGAGGGGAGCGCTGCGTGCTCGGTGAAGGGTCACTTAGAAAGTACGACGCGTCACATAACCATGCCTTCCTAACCTGTTGCTCCTGCCTCTCCTGACCACCCACACCCCCTCCCCCAAATGGGAACGCGGAGCAGGCGGGATGCAGGAGACCAGCTCTGAAGCACCTGCAGGCACAGGGAAACGATCGCCACCCCATAACGGTGCCACGCTGGGCTGGCGCTGCCCTTGCAACCTCACTGGGTGGGCTGGAGCGGGCCTGCCTATCGGCTTCTTGGCACGGGTCCTCCTCCGCCGGGAGCTTCTGTCCCGACAAGCACATCATCCTCTATCTATGCGCTCGGTCCTTTCCGAGACAGCGTGGCCGGCCACCTGGGCACAGACATGCCCACGCAGGTGCCACGGGCGATTAACCAGAGGGCACCGTGAATCCAGAAGCTCTTTGGTACTGTGGATTCAGGCCCAAAGGGTGAAACTGTCACGTAAAAGCATTTATTGTAATTCCTTGAAATTCTCATGGCCACTTTTAGGGGAACGACACAGCAGCCAACGTTTGCAAAGCATTTCAGGGATTTTGTCGTCTTCATTCTTCCTACCCCCCAGCATCCTCTGCCCACTTTTGAAATAGACTTTGGACGGCCACGGTACAGAAAACCAGAATCATCTGCTTCAGAGGCTGAAGGTTCAGCTAGTAAAGATTTTTTTTTTCCCCGAAAGAAAGAGCATGAATTTAAGGGTTTGAAATTCAAATTTGGAAAAACTTAATCCTCAGACCGAAGACCGTTCACCGCCGCGAATTCACAGCCATCCGGGGCCACAGCTCGGGTGCCGGAGGAAGCACGTGAAGGTTGCCCGCCCGCTGTCAGACTTGGTCCCACCGGGGCCCACGGCCTCTCCCGGGACAGCAACCTCCAGGGAGGTTCCCTAGTCACAGAGCAGTGGGGACAAGGGTCAGGAGAGGGTCTCTGCACTGGCCCGGGGGGACCTGTGCCACCCTGCTGCGCTCATTGTTCAAGCTGCCATGGCAGAATGACGGAGATTCGGAGACGTTCGTGTCGGCCTCGGTCTGTGAAATCTAAACCGAGAATGTTCACTCCTTAAGTAGCAATAATACGATTTTAAAAGAACGGGCCCAGGGATGACCCGAAAGGTGCTGGGCTGCTCCAAGTTCTATACTAGGCAGCAAAGCTGCGGGGTGGGAGGGGGGAGAAGGCTGGTCTCTACTAACCATGTTCCCCGCACTCCCCTGGGGCTCCCGGTGAGCAAAGTTCTGAATTGTCAAATCCCCTCGCGCAAGACTGAGGTGAAAATTCAGAGGGAATCTCCAGCGACAGCTTGTGGCTTTAAAACAATCAACTACGTAAGATGAATCATTCTGAAAAACTCCCCAAAACTATACTTGGAGAGAACTGTGAGCTGCCGCTCCGGGCTCTGGCTTTGTCAAAGGGCATCCCTGTACCCCCAGAGCCCCTGGCCAGGTGTGCACGGAGGCTGTGGGGGCACCCAGCCCTGCACCCCAAAGCCTGGTGGTGCCGACATTGAGAAAGCAGTGGAGGGCACCCGGACACCTTCTGAGTCTCCACACCGAACCTCAGGGAGGACCGACTCCTGCTTGGGCTCGTCACCCGCACAGGCTGGATCCCGGCACCGAATGTCCCCAGATGCATCTCTCGGCTCACCAAAAAGCGGTTCAGCTCCTGGTCTTCCCTCTCGGGTGGCAGCTTCCCCAGCCCGGGTGCGGGAGAGGACGGGCAGGGTACCAGGCCCCAAGTGGGCGTGGGCCTGCCGGGAGGTGAGGCTCTACCCCCTCCCCGGGCGGAGCCGCCCGACCTCCGCTGGTGACTGGGGGCGCGGGGCCGGGGGCCGGACACCTCCCTGCCGGCCCGGCCCTCTCACCCCCGCCCCCGGGGCGCCCGGCCAGGTGCGCTCGAGCACCTCCCGCGGGGCGGGGCCGGCCTGCGCCCGGGTCTGCGCCGGGGATGCGCGGGGACCCGGGCGCCGGGGGCCGCAGGGGCCAGGGGCCGGCCGGGGCCCCGCGACCCTCCCGGAAGCTGCGGCCGGGCGCGGGGCGGAGCCGCCTTTCCGCCGGAGGGCCGGGCCCGGGGCCGCGCTCGGGGCGGGGAGCCGGGCCAGGCCGGAAGCGCCGGCCGCCGGGCCGCACCTGCGCGCACCTGGGCTCGCCCGCCCCGCGCCGCGGCCTCCGACGGACGCGGGGCCGCCTCGGGGGCGCTCCCCCCGCCCCGGCCAGGCGGCGGCCCCGGCGCGCCCGCCCCCCGGCCCGGCCACGCTCGCCCCGCCCCGGCCCGCCGCCGCCCCCGGCCCTCCGCTCGCGCGCGCGCGCCCCGGGGAGGGCGGGGAGGGCGGAGTGGGGAGGGGAGGGCAGGGGAGGGGAGGGCCGGGCAGGCGGGCCCGCGCGGGGCCGGGGGGCGGGGCGGGCGGGCGCGGGCGGCGGCGGCGCCCCCTCCCCGGACCTACCGGCGGCCGCGCTCCGGAAGCCGTGCCCGGTGGCTGGGCATCATGGGAATGGCACGGCCGAGTTCCGGGGGAGGCGCGCGGCCCGCCGGACCCCCGCCCGCGAGCGCGCGCCCACCTGCCGGCCGGCTGCGGGGCGCCCCCGCCCCCGCCCCGCCCCCGCCCGGCGGCCGGCCCCGCGCGCCCCTCGCTCCCCCCACGGCGTCCCGCCCCGCGCGCCCACGCTCGCTCGGGCCGGGACGCCCCCGCGCCGGGGAGTTGGGGTGGCTGACGTGTGACCCCCCGCCCGCCCTGCCGGAGGCGGGGCCGGCGCTGGGGGCCGCCCTGTCCCTGGGGTGCCGGCGCGGCGCGGCGCGGGGCGGGGGGTGCGCGCGCCCAGTGAGTGCTGGAAGGTGGGGACCCGGAGGGGCGGTGGGTCCTGACGTCGGTGCTGCGATGACCCCTGCAGTGTCACTAGGAGGTCCTCCACGAGTGGCCACTGTGTGCCTGCCCCGGGCCCGCGGCGCGGTCCTCCTGCCCCCGCGCCGGAGTGTGCGCTGAGCCTGCCCGGGGCCCTGAAGCCGCCGCACCTCGGCCCCCCCAAGCCCACGTCGCCCAGGCTGCCGGCTCCAGGGCCGGCTTTCTCTCCAGCAAAGCTGCCCAGGCCGCGAGGCCGCCAGCCGCCTGTGCCCTTAGCGGTGGCGCTTGCTCTCACCCGAAAGAGATCGGGAACCCCAGAAAGCTGAGGCTGGGCCAGTAACCTGCCCAGGGAAGCGGGGCTGGTAGGAGTCCCCAAGGCGAGCGCGGCTCCCCCGCTCCAGAGCCGGTCTCTGAGCACCCGGGAGTGCCGGCCCTGGGCCTGGCCTGTGGGGCTGGGGTTCTGGCCTTGGGGGCGTGGGCAGTGCGTGGCTGGGTTTGTGCACAGACCCGCAGCTGTTTCTAAGGGCTGAGGCATGTGGAAGAGACATGGCTGCTGGCCCGTTTGCAGAGGGGAGGGGAGCTGGTCTTCAGAAGCGCCCCCGGGGTAGGTCAGGTTGTCTCTGCTCTCTTCCCAGGCCATGGGACCTCCTGGCTCAGAGGCCCCTGCTCATAGCCTGTGTGTTGCGGGGGCTGCTGGGGGTCCCAGGGCCCGAGCGGTGGGAGCCTGGCTGGTAACAGAAGCAGATGAAAAGAAGGCATGGTGACTGTCTGTCTGGATGTCCCCGCTGGCCTGCTTGGCCTCCGCCCAGATGCCTGGGTTGGGGGGGGGTGCTGGGGTTCCTTTCTTGTCTAGTGAGTTCCAGAGGTTTGACAGGATGAGAACCAGAGGCTTTTTCTCACAGGGAGTAAGAAGGGGGGGGGGGCAGTTCTAATCTTGCAGGTCTGGGGAGTTTGGGGACCAAGTGTCAAGAAACCCATGAAAGCATTGTTGTAATGCTTCCGTGAGTTCCTTCAGTTAACCCTAGTTTTCACTGTGAGAGTAATAGGCGTTCATTACAAGGAGTCTGAGAAGACGGACCTCGTTAATAACTTAGCTTCGCAGAGAGACGGACCGTAACTACGGTGGCATGTTTCTTCACGGTTTTTAAACGGCGCTGTGGTGAACATCTCTGATGATCAGGCCCTGCCCTCCACCCCTTATCCAAGACCCGCAGCGGCCGCCTGGAACCACGGGGAGTGCCGAGCCCTATACGGACTCCGTCCTCTCCCGCAGGGCCGGAGCGGCGGTCCAGGTCAGCTTGAGCACGAGGCACAGCAAGGGGATGACAACGCAGCTGATAGTAAAATAGGGCCACGGTATCCGCGCCGCGATAGAGTCCCGTGGCTGCCGTCTCGCTCTGCAGATGCCACATCACCCTGGGCTCACCCTTCTTGGACGCCACGCGAGGACGACAGGCCCACGTGGCGGGCGGAGGGAGGTGCGGGGCGCAGGTCTGGGGCACAGCGGGAGGCCGCTGTGGGGGGGGGGCGGGCATCCGTCCCAGGAGGGTCACCTGCACCCGGACCGGGGCCTCCACGGGAACTTAGGTGGGGGCTGCTGTGTGTCATTGGAAGTTGCCTGAGTACATCCTCGGGGTAAATTCCAGAAACAGACACTGGGGTGACTACCATGCATTTTGCCAAGGTGCCCTCCGGAGGCGCCATCTGGTGCCGTGTCCCCTAAGGTGTCCCCCAAGGTGTCCCCGCAGCCCCTGGTCTCCTCCTGGCCGCACTGCACGTTCTGTCTGGGCTCGGAGAGCAGGACTTTTGTTGATTTGATTCCGTGCCTTTGGCCGCTGGAGATATTGAGCATCTCGACTTCGCTCGTGGCCGTGGGGAAGCTTGCCCATACACGTCCCTGCGCGCGTTTTTTCCTCCTGGGCTCTGTGTCTTCCTCCCACCCCAGAGCTCTGTCCGTGAAGGGCTTTAGCCCATCTCTCCCGGGCACTTGCGTGCATCACACCGATGTTTCGGTTCATCTTTTAACTTTGGAATTCAGCTTCTGCTTGTGACGCCCCAGATGTGAATGTGCGTGCGGCCAGATCCATTGGGTCTCCCGATATGAGCTCTGGCTCTGGGACGAGGCCTCGGGCAGCTTTCACCACGCCAAGATTTCATCAGCGTTCACCTGTTGATGGCTAAGTTTCAAAATACGAGAGCTGTGTAAGGCACGAGGGGGACGGGAGTCCACTGGAGGAAATCAGAAGCCAAACCTGTGGTGGGAAGAGACGGTCTCTTCAAAGGGAGAGCGTTTCTCCGTGTCGTCTGGAGCACAGCCTTCAAATATGCAGGGACCCTCCCCACGCGTGCAAGCCCGGCAGGCACACACCCAGCCACACACGCATGCCTGCACGCTCCTGCACCCCCACGCACGCACACATGCACACCAGCCACACAGGCACGCACACACAGGCACGCACACATGCACACACGCATGGACGAACCGACACGTGCCCCGCACGCACATACGCAGGCACTTGCGGGCACCTCGCGTGTCTTCAGCTTCTGGAAGCTGTACCTGCTGTGCACGGCCAAGTCTTCGCAGGAAGGACGAGAAGACGCGTCTGTTTTTTCTCGAGACTGTCCCAGTGGGGCGCCCAGGGGGCTGAGTCAGTTCAACAACCAACTCCTGTTTCAGCTCAGGTCCTGAGGTTCGGGCGGGATCCGGCGCCACGTCGGGCTCCGCGGCAGCATGGAGGCTGCTGGAGCTTCTCTCTTCCTCTCTAGCCGCCCCTCCTCCCCTCGCACCCACTCTCTCACATCGGTCCGTCTTTAAACATGAACAAACAAACAAAATCCTCTCCCGTCCTGAGAGGTGTCGGCTTTGGTGTTGGGAACTCGGGGTTCCCCTCTACATAGGCTCCCGACCTCAGGTTCGGGTCTCCCAGAGCCCACGGGCCGCCTCCCCAGTGTTCTTGCAACAACAGGATCCCCCTTGCTCCCCCCGAGGGGCGTCGGCTCCGCCCAGGCCCGGTGCTTCTGGAAGGACAGTCTGTGGCTGTGTTGTCCTCTTGAGGGGCCGCCATGGGAACGGGAAGCCGTGGCGGGGTACCTGGTCAGGCCCTGGGGT
This sequence comes from Meles meles, assembly GCF_922984935.1. Taxonomy (NCBI): domain Eukaryota; kingdom Metazoa; phylum Chordata; class Mammalia; order Carnivora; family Mustelidae; genus Meles; species Meles meles. Next base: position 1,907,747 of record NC_060076.1, read on the forward strand.
CCACACCGTGGCGGGGTACCTGGTCAGGCCCTCGGGTCCACGCCGGCCGCTGGCCCCTCTGGTCTTCCGTCTGTCCTTCCGTCGCGGGAACAGAGGATCCTGAGGGAACTTCTTGTTACTCTCCATACATCTCCAGAAGCTGGCCCCAGGGACCAGAGTCCATGCGGTAGAGATGCGGGGACCCTGCAGTTGATCTGTTTCCTTTCATGGAGTTCTGATGCTCTCGTAAGCACAAATGAGAGGCGCCCCCGACTCAAGGAAGCTGGATGTCGCCGGAGCCCCCGGAGACCCCGTCATCCTGCTGCGTCCCCGTCTGTGCGAAGTTGAGAATCTGGCCCGAGGTCGTGCACACAACGCCTCCGGGGGCATCTCTACCAAGACTGTTCCTGGCTCATCAACACAAAGGACCCTTCAGGACCGCCAGCAGGGTCCGTGACGTCGCTGTGGGCACATGGCTTGCCAGGAAAGAATGAGGTCACCCATGTGCCCCGTGGGGAGCGGGTTGGGGTGGCAGCAGGTGCCGGACGGACTCCCGTTCTCAGGCTGTGGGGAGCAAGCCGTGGTGGGGACCGTGCCCGGCTGTCTTACCATTTCTGCTGACCTCTCTCATGCCCTTCTCATTCCGAGGTCACAGGCGTTTTGGCTTTCCTATGCACAGAACTTAGGCGACGTATGTAATGTGCAGGGTGACGGACGTGGTGCACGGGTCCCTCCCCAAGCCAGGGGTGGGGGCTCGGCCCTTTGCAGCCCATCTTTGGAAATTCTCTTGCGACTGTAAGAAGCCGTTGCGTCGCGTCGCGTCAGGCTTTTACTGGCTTCGTTTAGTTTTACTTCTTGAGCGTCAGGTTCTTAGAATCGGCACGAATTTTTCCTGGCGTGTCCCTTGCCATTTCAGGGGCCGGCGTGACGCTGGGATGGCCTGTTGACAAGGTGGCCTCCGACCCGAGAGCCCAGTGGAAGCCCCCTGAGATGACGAGGTTCTGGAGGACCCCGTGCGTCCATCCTATGTTGTGAGACGAGAACACGTCACCTCACATTTATTCGAGAGGGACCGGGATAATTTCCAAATCAAGAGTGGAGGGAACGTGATTTTCTCGCTCCGATTCCCGGCAGAAGACGGGTGGCTGAAGCCCCTTAGTGGGTGCTGTTGCAAGTTGGCTCCTGTCCTCTGCCCGGGAGGCCTGCTGGCAGCTGGGGGTGGCGCTGGGCCATGGCGGGACTGGGGGTGCGGGGCTGGGATAAGTGGGGGGGCCCTTCCAAGGCGGGAAAAATGTTGAGAAAAGGCAAAAGGGACAAAGGCCAGTAGCAGTCAGACGCCCCTGACCCAAGGAGCCCGGGGACAGGAGGTGTCCCTCCACACATGAAGGGTGTGTGGGGGCTTTGTGCGGGCCCCCCGAGATGCAGGGCTGGTTGGGGAGGGTGTGCTGTGGACGCAATGGGGATTGGCCCAGGGGAGGTGAGTGGCCCAGCTTCCGCAGCCCTGCCCAGGGGCCGCTTCGCATGGGCTGCCCCCATGCAGGGCATGACTGCGGCCCGGGAATGTCCTTCGGGCTGGGGCTCGGCCCATGGGCGTCCGGCCAGCTGCCGGTGTCTGCTGCGGCGTCTCTGGGACTTCATCTTGGGAAGCAGCTACTGGATGTTGTGGGGCTGCTCGCCGCTGTGTCCACGGCCCAGGCCTGGGCTGTCCACCCGCGGTCTTCCTCACATGTCTTATCCAAAGCACACTCAGTGGAAGAGGCCGCAGAAAATGGGTCAAGAAATTTGAAGATTTGTGTAGATCTAGCTTCGCGATAAAGGCCTGAAATGGGATTTTAACAGTCCGGATTCTCACGTGACGGCAAATGTGACGTGAAACAAATTCTGGCGAAACTCGTCCCGAGGGGGCTCCGTGCTCCTGGCCACCAGCAAGTGGAGAACGTGAGACAGTCGTCACTCGGGGCTCAAAATATTTCCCCCGTCTGCAGAAAACACTATTTCGCTTATCCTTTGGCAGAAGGGAGAGGTGATCTGCCGCATGCTCTCTGCGGTTTGGAAAGGCAATGTGGAGAGTGTTAGATCTAAAGTTTATGTATCTTTTATGTTTTGTATGCTTTTAAAATCTTATGTCTGTGAAGAAGTCTACTTATATCCCTAAACGCATATTCCCTTTCTGAGACGTGGGATGCTCAGGAGTATCCTGCAGGCTTGGTAAAGGACTCTGGGTCCGGCGTAGAGACCCGTGGGGGCCGCTGGGGGGCAGGAGGGTCCGCGAGGGGAGCTCTACCTTCCATGTCCCCAGAGGCCCGTCCAGGACCTGAAGCTTGTGGAAGGGTGGCCATCCAGGAGAGAGAAGGGAGGGGCGCCCAGGGGGCTCAGTCATTAAGTGTCTGCCTTCGGCTTGGGTCATGATCCCAGGGTCCTGGGATTGAACCCAACATCGGGTTCCCCGCTCAGTGGGACGCCGCTTCTCCCTCTGCCTCTGCTGTTCCTCCTGCTTGTACTTTCTCTCTCTCAAGTAAATAAATATAATCTAAAAAAAAAAAAAAAAGAGAGAGAGAGAGAAGAGAGCCCAGGCCCCTCCTGATTCCCAAAGGCCCCAACTTCAAACTCACACCACATCCAGCAGTGTTTCCGCCATGGCCCGTTTTGGGACAACGTGGGAATATTCCTACTCCAAGAACTGTCATTCACGTGCAGACACGGGCTCAGGAGGTCTGCGCTGCGGGTGGGCGGTGCGGTTAGGAGCGGGCACGGCAGGAGTGCTCAGCGTGCGGGTGGAGACGGAGCTCCGGGGGGGCTGACTAGCACGCTCCCCAGCCCGGACCCCGTCTTCCCCACCGTGGGACGCGTGTCACATTTCTGCTGCTCATGCCCGGCAGACGGGAGAGAGATTGCCCCGCACCCCGGGAAGCTTTGCCCCCCCACACCCCAGGAAACCCTCAGGGGGCCAAGCACCGAGCAGGTGAGAAGCTGAGGGTGAGGAGGAGCGGGGTGGGTGCAGAGCCAGGGGCAGTGTGGGGCAGCATGGGGCAGAGCTGGGGGCAGCGTGGGGCAGCTCTGGGGGCGGTGTGGGGCAGCGTGGGGCAGGGCTCCTCTCGCGGGGTTGCTCTGGGCGTCGTGGTCCCTTCCAGGCGTGGCAACGTTCCACCTGCTTGCGTGTGACCAGAGAGCGCGGTGGTTCTTCACACCTGGCAACCCGGGCTCTGGTGTGCTCGTCCGTCTGCCCGCCGCCCCTCGATGCCGGGACAGGGACGAAGCTGCAGGAGGCAGGCCTCGGAGACGGCGCGGGCGTGATCACACACGGCTGGCACCTTCTGCTCGGTGTCCGTAGTGGACAAGCCCCGTTATGAGAGCCAAGTGCAGAGCTGGACATTCCAGAACCGTGGTCTGTGGGCTCCTTGGAGGAGGGGTTCTGCCCCCGTATGACCCGACGGCCAGGGAGCCCGACGGAGAGGAGCTCCAGCCTGGCCGTGCACGACCAGCAGCTGAGTGACGCGCTGTTTGCTCGGCGACTTGGGCCCAGGTGACTTTCGCACGCCCCCCCCCCCCAAGTGCTGCCACCTGCCCACGGCCCAGCGGGCTACCCCCTTCTATCCCCGACACCCCGTGCCCCAGGAAGTCACTCTGGGACAGGGGCTCACCACGGACGCAGGCTCGGGCAGGTCACCTGGCTGGGGGGAGGCGGCAGCGCCTGGTGGGGCCCTGTTGGATCCCAGGCCACTGCTGTCCCCAAGGACGAAAGGGGAGGGGAGGGCTGGGCAACCTTCGTGGCTAAGAAGCTACTCCCGGTTGGAGGGTGGGAACCACCGCACTCCCCGAGGTCCTCGCGACTGAGGGGGCCGCTGGGAGAGCTGCCGTCACAGCTGGACGCTCCCCCACGCGTGGTCCTGCTCCGGCATCCGCCCCGACGCTGGCCTCATGCAGACGAGACTCTACCCAGCACCTCACGGAAGCCCAGGGTCCCGAAAGCTGGGACGACACGGAGAAGGGCAGCTGGACAGTCGGCTTCTGCTTCCCCCAGCGCTTTGGTCGAAGGGCTGGACTTCAGACCCGAGAACAGGTGGACCGCCTGTCCACTGGGCCTTCCCGCGGTGTCCATGCTCCTATTCACGTACCGCCGCGGTCACCTCCAACGCCCTCGGAGACCCCGCCTCGGCCCCCAGGACTGAGGAAGCCAAGGAACCGGGAATGGAGTGTTTGTGACGCCAGGAGAGACCGGCTTCTTGGACCGTCCCCCAGGGATCCAGTGCGGCCCGAGGCCCTTCCCGAGAAACATCTGGGCCCACCTGCCCTTGCTGGAGACAGAGCTGGTGCTGGGCTCCCCGTCCTCGGGGGCCCGGAGACCCCGGGCTTTAAGGGCAGGCTGACGGCAGCCAGAGCTCCGTTCTGTGTGTCCTGCTGTGACCAGGATTCTCATCCTGTCCAGAGAAGAAGGTAGAAACTTAGTGTACGGCCATGTCTGCCCCGACGGAAGCTTCTGGCTGCTGAGGCAGGTCCCCCTCCCTGGAGAGGAGCCGCAGCCGCGCCCTGCTGGCCGAGGAGGCCCGCGCAAGCCAGAGACCAGACGACCTGAGCTGCGGTAGAGACCGTTGCAAGAGACCAAAGCGCACAAGGAGTTTAAAGCTATGAATTCACCGTAATATCTTTTTTAAAAAGCCGACTCGGTCAGTCCCGGGGGATAACAGGATTGGGGTCCTCCTCTGGAAGACAGGCGAGCCACGAGAAGAGTCCCGCGTTTTTCCTGCCTTTCCCGTGTGAACGGGGCTGGGGTGCGGGGTCGCTGGCATCGCGGGCTGGGCTCTCTTTCCGCAGGAGCCCAACTACCAAGTGTGAGTGGGACGATGGCATGAGACCATCGCCGTCTTGTCACTCGCGGGTTACTGAGTGCAGGGAACCGCAGCCCCCGGCCCAGAGAAAAGGGATCATCAGATTTTCTGTGTCCCTGATGGAGAACGTGGCAGTCCCAAGGGGTGGCCAAGGGATGGGCTGGAAGGTGACAGAGCCCCTGGCCCCAACTGCCACCTTGGGGGAAGGCCACCGGCCAGGCCATGGGGAGCTGCACACTGAGGGGGCGGCTAGCGGCACCCATCCCAGCGCGTGGGGACTTGGAAGACCGGCCGGGTCCCCGCTGGAGCAGCCGCAGTGGAAGGGAGGGCTGGAGAAGGCTCGGGGGTCCCCTCCTCACAGCCAGGGATGCGGGGGTCCTCCATGCCTTGCACCTGCAGGGGCTCCTGGAGGTTAAGCCCTTGGAACTTTGGGTCCCCAGACGGCAGCCCAGGATGTCCCGGCTCACTGCCCCCACAGGCAGCCTGCAGCCTTCAGAATTCCCATCTTCATCGTGCTCTTGGTTTGCGTGTGGGGACCCCGTGGGTCCCCCTCTGCCCCTTCTGGATTGGGTCTCTCTGCTTTTCCTGTTTCTCTCCTGCTTTCCGTCTCCGTGTCACGTCCTCTCTTCCACCCCCTCGGGTCGCCGCCCTTCCTTGCTTGCTTGTAAGAACGAGTGGGGCTCCGACCCCGTGCACGGCCCACCCTGCCCGTTGCCCGGACTCCGTGCTGGGAGGAGTCGGGAAGGAGGGAGCAGCCGGGAGTGCCGTCAGGCCCATCGAGGTGTGGGGTGGGTCTTGCCGACGTGTGAAGGGGAGTCTCAAATGCTGGCAAGGGTTTTGCAGGCCGTCTGGAAGCCCCTCCCCTTACAAGGCAGGATCTTAGCTGTGCAGTCGGTGTCCCAAGTCAGGCCCGAGCTCATCACCACGGTCACCATGCACAACATTCGGACTGACAGCAAGTGCAGGTTTACGGAGCTGGGACCTATTTGGGTTTCCTTTAAAGGCGGTAAAAGTAGCAGCAGCAGAGGAGATCTGACGTCTAGTGGGGCGGATGCTCTTACGCGAGAGCTCTCTCATGCCGGCCCGGGTGCGCGACCCGGAGCAGCGGGCTACCCGCAGACAGGAGCTCCCTGCCGGTCCCTCCCGAGCCCACGGTGCCAGCCCCGGCCTCCCTGCCCGGCCCGTTGGCACCGTCGGCCTCCGTCAGACGGTGATTTGTCCTGTCTCAGCTCTGGCTGGGGTGTCGGCCGTCTCGCTACAGAAGCTCCTGAGATGGGATCAGTGTGTCCCCGGGGGCCAGGCTGGCGCAGGCTCCCATGGCCCGTTGCCCTCCACTCTCCCCTGACCTGACTTCCAAGGCCGGGTTGACAGACAATAGTCAGGAGTCTTGGAAGGACACACCCAGCAGGCGTCGACCCCCCTTTGCCCTCCACTGGGATCTGGAACGGAAACCTGCCGCTCTGCGCAGGACCACAGGGAGCGGGTCTGTGGGCTCTTCGGGGCCGGCCTCCACCTGCACCCGGGAGGCTGCAGGGTGAGCGGGGCCGAGCCCGGGCGCTCATTCCGGCAAGCAGCCCGTCATCTTCAGGGATGTCTCAGAGCCCGAGTGCAGAGTCGTTGTCACCAGGGGCTGGGGTGGGTGGCGGAGGACTCAGGGCCGCTGGCCGGGGGTGGGGTCTCTCTGCGGGGAGGAAACTGTTCCGGATGGGTCTGTGTGGTGGGCTTGCTCCTGCGGTGAACACGCTAGAAGTCACGGGCCTGCTGGCGCTCAGGGAGGTGACGGGCCGCTGTCCGTGTCAGATCACACCCGATAAAGCTGTTAGACAAACAGTTCCCGTCCACCCTGCACGTTGCCCAGGGGCCCGCGGCCTCAGAAAGGGCTGGGCAAGATCTCCACGCCTTCCCCGCCGGCCTGCCGCACAACGTGCTGGGGAGCAGGGGTGGCGGGGAGGCCTGAGCGGTGGCAGGCGCTCCTGAGGCCGAGATGTGCGGCTCCAGTTTCTCCTCGGTTCAGGGGTTCGTCCCGGGCGAGGGCTTCCCGCAGCCTGGCGCCTCCCTTCCCCGCAAGCACTACAACTGGTGCTCGGCTGTGCGCGGGGTTCTCCAGGTCCCGGGGGAGGCCCGTGAAGGCGCAGCGTGGTCTCCGAGCCTTGCGCAGGCTAGATACTAACAGAAAGTCAAAGTGGACTCGGGAGACATTTGTTTCGTGCCTTCTGGGTGCCAGACCACGGCCATACGGAGGAAGCAGGAGTCCAGCCCTGCCCCCCAAGAGCCACAGTGGACGGGCGATCAGGGTGGTGAGCATCGGCCAGTGCAGTGTGAAATGAGGCTGGGGAACTTGGGCCAGGCACACTCAGGCTTGAGTCAGAATGCGGTGAGGGGCCGCTGAAGAGCTTCAAGCAGTAGAGGCGCAGGATCAGAGCCCCTCCTGGGCTGCTGAATGGGGCAGGGTGGCCATGTTCAGTTATGTAGGTTGCTCACTGCACAAGGAAGGCTGAGTCACACAAAGGTCCTATATGGGCAAATGGTGGCCCTGCTGGTTAGAAGGAAGGAGAGGCACAGGCTAGCAGAGAGATTGGCCCCTCATGAGATAATGGCAGGGTAGGGGGGTTCCCAGAGGGAAAGTGCAGGGGGAGGGCAACACACAAGGGTGGCCTAGGAGGGAGGAGATGGGGATGACGAGGAATGAATAAATACGATCTGGGGAGAGATCACGTTCTGCTGAGGGGAAGCAGGCTATGAAGTCAAACAGGGCAGCAAAGCCAGGGAGTCAAGGCGGGAGGGACGGAGCTGCCCAGGGAGGGTGACATCAGAATGGGGACCAGAACGATTCCTGGGACTGAGCAATTCTGACGTGTGAAGGAAAGCTTTCCCTGCAGGGGAACAGTAAGTGCAAAGGCACTGAGGCAGGAATGGGTTTGGAGGCTTTGGGACACAGAAAGGAGGCCAGGGCAAGTTGCACGTAAGGAGAGAGTGAGGAGGTAGAGCCAGGAGGCTGGAGGCAGGAGGCAGGTGGCAGAGGGCAAGAGTCTGGAGGCAGGAAGGACGGCCAGTGCCCGAATCGAGCAGGCCTTGATAGTCTTCTACGAGCCATATGTTGCTGTTTGAAGGTTTTATTTTAATAAGTGATTTTATTTTGAAATGATTTTAGATATAGAGAGAAGTTACAAAAATAGCACACATATGTCCTAACCTAGACTTCCCCCGTATTAACCTCGTAGCACACCTGTGTTTCTGCCTCTCGTCCTCTCTTACCACGGTTTTCACGCACAGTTGAGAGTAAGCTGCAGACCTCGACGCTCACATGCCTGCACGAGTCCTCCCTGAACACAAGCACTGTCTCGGCCCAACGCAGCCCAGTGACGGGAATCGGCAAATTCATACCGAGGCAGAACGTTTATCCAGCTCGCAGACGGCGCTCAGATCGCACCAGCTGCCCCAGCCGCGTCCTCTGGGGCGAGCAGGAGCCGACGGTGTGGCCCAGGACTGGGGCCGCGGGTCTCCTTTAGTCCGCGCGGCTTCCCCCCGACTCTGACTTCAGTCATTTCCTGGTCTTCGTCTTCATGACCTTGATGGTGCTGGAGAGTTCTGCTAGAGCGAGCTCTCCCTCTCGAGAGACGGTCTGTTTTTCTCTCTCTGAAGTTCCCTTGTGATGGGAAGCATCGTGGAAGTGAGCTTGCGTCCTCGTCCGTGTGTCCCACCAGCAGGCCCAGGCGTTCATCGGTCCAGTTCCTGGGGTGAAGGTCGACCCGTTGGCCAGGGTGGTGTCAGGCAGAATTCTTCTGCGTGTCACGCGTTCACCCGCTGGCGTTGGCGCCCACTGATGATTCTTGCCGGGGGGGGGGGAGACGGTGATGATTGTCAGACGGTGGTTTTCCCGTTTCCGCCATCTGTCTTTATCCGCCGTCGCCCTGGACAAGACAGGCTTCCCCTCCCCCTCCCACGTGTCTCTGCAAGCGCGGACTCATGACCGTTGTTTTACGTCATACTTTGTTACTATCACCGTTGCTGTTGTTCAAATCGTCCCGGCCTTGGCCAGGAGGCTTCTGGAGAGTTTTGATGAGGGCATCACAACCAGGTGCGGTTTTAAAAGGTTCCCTGTGGACATTCGGGCTCAACTGCGCTGGGGAGCAGGGGTGACGACAGGGACGGCCACGGCTGGAGCAGGTGCAGCCCTCAGACGCCGCCGTGGGAACGGTGGGGACGCGCGAGGCTGCTGCAGCCACTCTGGAGAACGGGGGCCCTTCCTCATGGAGTCACACAGCCCCCGACGGCTTCCGTCATTCCGCAGCTTCGAGAAGCTTGTATAAATAGGCTCGCGCAGTGCTGTTCTCCGACGCTGGCTCCTTTGCCTTGGCGTGATGTTTCCGAGACCCGCCCACGCTGCGTGTGTCAGACGTGGGTTCCTCTCTGTCCCCAGCATATTCCAGTGCACGGAAATATCCGAGTTTTATAACCTACCGGCTGCCCAGAGACAGGCTCTTTCCCACTTGGGACTCTCCCCCACGCTGTGGCCCCAAGGGCAGCGGAGTCACAGGAACAGTGAGGAAGGGGCTGAGGCCGAAGGCCTGGAAAGGGCTAGAAAAGCCCCTCCCCGCCTTGAACTCTGACTCCGGCACCCTGCTGGGACCCCTGTCCAGACCGCCCTAGAGGGACAGGTACACTCAGGCTTGGGGGACTGTGATTCTCAGATGTCCCTGCTGTCCCTAGGGTTCCGGTCTGTTTGAGAATCTCTCCCAGGGTCAGCTCTGTCCCCAGCCAACCTTGCCCGTGAGAGCAAGGACGTCGGACGCTCTGAGGGCAGGTCTCGGGGCTTCCTGGCAGTTCGAAGGCTCAGACAGCTGGACACCCACCCGGTTTGGCGCTGCAGCTAGGAGCTGGCCCCAGGAGATGCGGCTCCTCTGAGCCAGACCCCGAGAGGCTGCTCTACCGGCATGTTCCAGAGTGCCTGCTGACCTCTGGGAGGGCAAGGGGCTGGCTTTCCTGAGAATTTAGGTTGTGGGCTGGTGAAGGCCGTGGGCAGAAAGGGGGTTGTTATCATTCAAGCGACGTCAGTACCCTTTCCGCTGTGGGGTGACAGGCTAGGTTGGATTTCTTTTCTTTCTTCCTTTTTTTTTTTTTTTAAAAAAAAGAGTTTATTTATTTATTTGACACAGTGAGAGAGGGAACACAAGCAGGGGGAGAGGGAGAGAGAGAAGCAGGCTTCCTACTCAGCACGGAGCCCGATGTGGGCTCAATTCTAGGACCCTGGGATCATGACCTGAGCTGAAGGCGGACGCTTAATGACTGAGCCAGCCAGGCGCCCCGAGGTTTCTAATATGGAAGGTAGCCAGGTTAAGGTGCGAGCTTCCCTGTAGGTGGTCTTCCAGAACGGCCCTGGGGGTCGGATGCAGGGAGCAGAGCCGCCCACCCTCTCCGATAGCTGTCCGAGTCATTCGTTCTTTTGCATGCTTGTCAGATAAGCAATGGGAACCTGCAGGGGCTCCCTCTTAGCTCCAGGACACCGAGGTAGACACACCGGCAGGATGGTGCAGCCCACGTCCCGTACGCTCAGCCCGCCCTCCCCTCCCCACCTCCGGTGCAACAACTCGATGTCGACCGTACTCCATTATGAGTCTGTGGGCTCCCGCCGCTCCCTGCAGACCAGACCCTGCGTACGCAGCCCCCGACTCCTGTTCCCACGGTGGAGAACAGCCATCACGGCCCACTCCAGGAAACGAGTCCTGGGGTGATTTTGTCAAGCCCCACAACCAACCAGACACCCACAACCTGCCTGGTGACTCACACCGTTCTCCTGAATTCTCCTTGGATGACATTTCCTATTTGCAGAGGTGCCGTCCAGCCGGACAGCATGGTCGTGTGCTGTCCTACCGGTCGGAGGACCGTCCTCCAGAGGGGGCCTCTTTCTCTGGGGAAGACGACTTAATCTCCAGTCCGCTACAACATCTGAGTTGCGTTCCTCAGCTAGTAAAAGTCATAGTGTTTGTTTGTGTTCTAGGAAGGTCAGCGGCTGGCTGTTTGGAGATTATACCCGGGTGTCGGGAGCGAGGACCTGGACAGTCGGAGGCCACCAGCATCATTCAGGACGGTGATGTAGCACAATGTCGTTCCAGCAGGCTCCGAGGACAGGGAGTTTGTGTCTTCAGGGGGCAAGGCTCTCTCCTGAAGGGAGCCTGCAGGCCGGCTGTGCAGGTGTGGGGGGCTGAGGTCTGCAGGAGCGCGGGGCTCTATCCCGAGGCGGCTCTGTGGCCTCTCTGGGCCAGTGTCCCAGGTCAGGACTCCTCTTGAGCAGCTTCTCTCGAGGACACCTGTCCAGCATGGCTGTACCAGCCTTTGCTGTACCCCAGACGCTTGGCGCCCGGCTCCCCCGCAGCCAGCAGCTCTGTCCCTGGTGCTGCAGGACGGTTCCGAGGGAAGGAGTCGGGCTGGCAGGGCTCATCTTTCCAAACCAGACTTCCGGTCACGGGTCACAGACCACTCTGTGGGTTGCTTGTCCCTGGGGCAGGTGTCGGCTCCAATCAGTTGTGCTTAGAGGGTGAATGGCCTTGTGGGGGGGAGGCTGATCCCCAGAAGGAATTCCGGGTAAAGCAGGGTCAGCCGCTTGGGAAATGGGAGTCATATGTTGGGCATTAGATGCCCAGGAGGCACCCGGGACTGAAAATGACCCCGAAAGGACCAGCTCCTTGTCCACCATTCTTGGTTCTCATTGCAGTATGGCCGTCCACGCTGTCCCCTTCGCCAGCCCCCTGGGATGCTGGATTGCAAGCAGGGGCGGAAGTTGCTTCTACCCCACACAGCTGCCCCTTCCAAGGTGACTTTGCTGCTCCTCCTGCCCTGAGCTGGAGTCGATTTCCACCCCTTAGTCCTGCGTTCGGGCACGTGGCTTGCTTGGGCTGGTGGGGCTCCGCAAAGGCGATGTGCGCGGGGCCTGAATGACCTTGCATACTGGGGGTCGCTGACTGTGCTGATGTGGGAGCCCCCAGACCCCAGTGGGAAGAAGCCCAGGCTGGCAGAATGAAGCGTTCTGACCCCAGAGCAGGAAGGAGCTTTCCTGGCTGAGGACAGGGCGATCATCCGGCGTCGGCCAACCCACCACAGCCGCGGAGGCATGAAAGCAGCTGAGACCAGGGGAAAAGCAGCAGCTGAGCGCGGATGAGACCAGTGGAAAAGCACCAGCTGAGCGCGGAGTGCTGACCCACCAACTCGAGCACGGAGCATGGCGGCTGTCCGGCAGACAGCGAAAGCTGGCTGAAACGGGAGCCGGGACCCAGAAGTGGGGGGCCAAAAGCCTGTGGGTCCAGGCGGCAGGCAGAGAGGGGAAGGAGGCAAGCAGACGGTCAGCAAAGGCTGGGAAATGGCAGGCCACTGGTGCAGTCCAGAAAGGCGCAGAAGGGCCTCGACGGGAGGGAAGACGGCGGCACGGGGCTCAGCAGCCAGCCCGACGCTGTCTGCTGCAATGCGGAGGATGGGACGTGTACCTGGCCGACTCGCGGATCTGGCTCGCAAGATGTCAGGGAGCTCCCGCCAGCCGCGTGAGAGCCGGGCAGAGACACGAGCCAAAATGAGAGCTGCTGGTCTGCACGCAGAACGTGGGGGACACAGAGAGCAGCCAGGACGGCGGGACTGAAAGTAGCACCGCTTTCCGTCTCCCGTCTCTCCCTCTGGCAGAAGACGGCAACGGTAAGACATGGCCGCGTGAAGATCAGAAGCAACAGGGAGCTTCAGCTCCCGGAAAGACGGCCGGCGGTGACCAGTCGACCCTCCGTGGCAGACCAGAGAGTTTCTGAGTCTTTAGGGCCCCTGCCCAAGCTGGAGAGGCCCGTCTAGAAAGGAATTGATGGTGGGACCTCAGTTGAATGAGCTGGAGTTTTATTCGTAGGAAATCCATACAGTTTTTCTGTTAAAAATTTTTAACTTTAGGGGCGCCTGGGTGGCTCAGTGGTTTAAGCTGCTGCCTTCAGCTCAGGTCATGATCTCGGGGTCCTGGGATCGAGTCCCGCGTTGGGCTCTCTGCTTGGCGGGGAGCCTGCTTCCTCCTCTCTCTCTCTGCCTGCTTCTCTCCCTACTTGTGATCTCTATCTGTCAAATAAATAAATAAAATTTAAAAAAAAAATTTTTTTAACTTTATAATTTTTTAAAAGATTTTATTGATTTATTTGACAGAGACATAGAGATCACAAGTAGGCAGAGAGGCAGGCAGAGGGAGAGGGGAAGCAGGCTCCCTGCTGAGCAGAGAGGGCGACGCGGGACACGATCCCAGGCCCCTGGGATCATGACCTGAGCTGAGGGCAGAGGCTTAATTGACTGAGCCACCCAGGCATCCTGAAATCCACAGTTTTAAAGGTGGTTCAACTGCTGGAGACCCCAGAGTGGGACCCGAGATGGCTCGAGCTGCAGGAAGTCTTCTCGGGGTGCAGCTTTCTCTGAGCAGAAACCCGAGTGAGGAAGCCGGTCATCGGCCAAGGGACCCCTGCTTGTGGAAGTAAGGACCTCTCAGAGGGCAGAGCTCTGAGCACGGTGGTTGCAGCCTGTCCTGTGTAAGGAAGCACACTGTCCTCGCTTCCCCCTCCCTCCCTCCCTGCCCCGTTCCCCCACTGGTGCTTCCTGAGATGACCGTTGAGGAAATGCCCACCTCCAAGGCGTTTCTCCCTGAGTATGATGCTGGGTGACTTCTCCCCAGGGTGAAGTGCCCACACTGCTGACCAGAGGAGACGTGCACAGGGAGACGCCGAGGAGGATGGGGGTCCCGGTGAGCAGGGTAGGTTGTGGGGGGCCGTGGATGTCATGGCCAGGGAGAGGGTCCGCGTAGGAAATAGCACTGTTTCAGGACAGCGATGTCTGATGGTGAGCCTCTAGTTTCCGTCTTGCGTGGTCATCGGCTGTCCGCAAGAAGAAAGTGCACGTTAGAAGGTACGCGCGCTGCATTTCGCTATTTTTAATCAGGTCGTTTACGGGTTGGTTGGTGAATTCTGTCCAGTCCCATTGTACACGCGTCATAATCATCCACTCTCCTCCCGCCGGATGAGTATGAATGTTCCGGCTCCCGACCCCACCAGGCGTGCTCGCACACTTTGGGGGGCAAGCGCAGCCCGTGCCTCTTCACCGTGAGCAGCCCCACCCGTTCCAAAGGGGCCACCCGCTCCTGCTCCTGCGGGCGGCGGGGGTCCCAGCCCCCACAGTCCTTGCCGGCATGTGTTGCTTCGGTGCCTCTCGTGGACAGGCGGGCTCCCCGCAGCCGCAGTGTCCCCTTCGGCGCCCCCCAAACATGTCCCGCACGGCCTCAGGTGGGTCCGTGGTCATCGCGAGCGCTCCTCCCCGTTGGAGTCTCTTGTCCGAGCTTTCATTGTGTTACTGATCCTTTTCTCATTAATTTACAATGTTTCTTTAAATAATCCAGGAGGCTGTGTTTGGCGACACACACTGTAACTACTCCTGCCTCTCCCGCTTGCCGCTTCTTCCCCAAGGGCAGCTTTCCGGGAATAGAAGCTCTTAGTTTTAATGTCGTTGAAATTGTCAGTATTTCCCCGTACGACAGACTCCCTTTGCCTTTCCCCACTCGGGGGTGAAAAGTTGTTTTTTCCAAAGATCCTTTAAAATCTTTGTATTTTTATCTTTCGCGTTTAATGCTACAAGCCAGGTGGGACAGGTTTTGCGCACACTGTGTGAGCTTCGGATTACGTACATTCGGAACTGGGAGTATTTCTTTTTTTAAATTTTTTTTTTTTTTTTTTTTTATTTGAGAGAGAGAGACTGACAGAGGGAGAGGGAGACCAGCAGACTCCCGCCTAGCGGAGAGCCGGATGCGGGGCTCGGTCCCAGGACACTGAGATCATGACCTGAGCCGAAATCAAGGGTCAGATGCTAACTGGCTGAGCCACCCAGGCACCCCCCAAAATATGAATATTTCTCTGCCCAGAACCACTACTGGAAGAAGCACTTCCCTCCCCGGTGCCCTGCCGTGACACCTTTGTCATAAATCAACTACCCGCTTTCGCCAAGAGCCGTTTCTGGGATCCGCAGCCGATTGCCAAACCACGCTCTCCCAGTTACTTAATTGCTGTCTTAATTACTCATTCAGCAGCTGACGGACGGTCTAATTTGGGGCAATTACGTGGTCATTTGAGTACGGCGTCTTTGGCTCAGCACAATACATCAGAAATTCATCCGTGACTCTGCATGCCACGAGACCGCTCCGTGGAAGTGCTGGGTGAAAACTTGTCCACGTTCCCTGGTTCGTTTGTCCTTCGCCGGCTGGAGGACATTGGGGTTGTTTCAGTTTGAGGCTATTACAAGTAACACACCCATATTTCCCCTTTTCTTGGGTGGATATCAGAGAGTGAAATTATTGGGTCATACGGTGCATTTTCACGAGATCGCCAAATTGTCAGCTAGCGTAGCTGCCTTCCTCCCGCAGCGAGGGAGAGCTCCAGTCGCTCCACGCCCTCCTCCCACCTCCGTGTGCGTGGTCTCGGTGACTCGCGGTGGCGTGCCGTAGCCTCTCGCCGTGGTTTCGCTCTGTGCCTGCTAATGACAAAAGCCGGCGAGTCTCATTTCGTGTGCTTTTTTGTCCTCCGCGTATCTTCCTCAGTGAGTCTCCCCCCGGTGTTAAGGTTAACAGATTGTTCTGTTTTCATTCTTACTTTGAAGGTCTTCTATGTTCTGGATACGGGTTGTTCATCGGCTACGCATTTTACAAAAAACGTCCCCCCAGCCTCTGGCTTCTCTTTTCACTTGCTTAACGGTGTGTTTAGAAGAGCTGACATTTTTCATTTTTTAAAAAAAGATTTTATTTATTTATTTAACAAAGAGGCAGTGAGAGTAGGAACACCAGCAGGGGGAGCGGGAGAGAGGGAAGCAGGCTCCTTGCAGAGCAGAGAGCCGGATGCAGGGCTCGATCCTAGGACCCTGGGATCATGATCTGAGCTGAAGGGAGATGCTTAAAGGCTGAGCCACCCAGGCACCCTGACATTTTTCAGTTTTGGTGATGTATAATTTGCAATATTTTTCTTTTATGACGTATACTTTTGATGTCACACCTGAGAAATCCATTAAGAGCCATTAAGATTGTCCCCTATGTTTTCTTAAGGAAATTGGAGCTTAAAGTTGGATGTTAGGCTTACGATCCGTTCCAAGTTAGCATCCGGGCACGGTTCAAGATACGGGGCAGGATTCTTTCTTCCAGCATGTGGGTAGAGCTAACGGTCCTAGCACCACGGAGCACCCGCCTCTGTGAAACTGCCTTGACGCCTCGGCTGGAGACCAGTTGATCGCGCGTGTTTTACGCCTGTGTCTGGATTCTCTACGTCGTTCCACGGCGGCTGTGTCCGCCCTTCCGCCGGTCGCCTTGTTTGCTGTCCTGACATCAGGGAGGAGCAGTTCTCCCCTTTGTGTTCCTCGTCTGTCTTCGAAACAGCTTGTGGATTTTTTAAACTTTTTTTCTTTTTAAAGGAATTTTAGGAATATGTAGAATGTATATTTGTAGCAGTTTTGGTAAGTTACATTTTTCTTAGAATCTGCCCATGTAATGTGGTTTTCGAACCTTTCGACTACAGCTGGGTGTGAGATCCCTGTAAGCCTTTGGCTCGTGCACGAGATTTGAAGCGATGACCCCTTTCCGTTTTCGGTGTTGGTTGCCTGCGCCTGGTGCCTTCTCTCTGTTTGCAATATTGACCCCACCACCCATGTGTCACTTACATTCCTTTTTTGGAAGAACCAAGTGTTGGACCTTGTCCACTTTCTAGTTTTTTTTTTTTTAATTTAAGGATTCCTTATTTATTTATTTGAGAGAGAGAGAGAGCAAGAGAGAGTGAGTGAGAGAGAGCGCACAAGCAGGGGGAGTGGCAGAAGCAGGCTCCCCGCTGAGCAGCGAGTCCAACTTGGGGCTTGAGCCCAGGACCCTGGGATCATGACCTGAGCAGAAGGCAGGTGCTTAACCCACTGAGCCACCCAGGCGCCACTGCATCTCAAGTTTTGATATATTAGGTCTTTATTATCATTCAGTTAAAAATATTTTTCTAGTAATTTTATAGTAATTTCTGAGCATGGGTCTTTCTGAAATTAAAAAAAAAAATAAAAGGATTCCATCTTAATTTCACTGTTTTGGTTACATGTCGCTTTTGACAAATTATCCCAAAACATTGATTTAAAATGACAATAGCAAATTGCATTGACTTTGCTCAGGACTAGAAGTTTGGGGGCAACTCAGTGGGTGGGACTGAGAGGCCGGGGTGCATCCTCTCATGGGTCCATCCTGTCCCCCGTCTAGCCATTGATGGACCGCTGCTGGGGGACCCCAGCAGAACATCTTCAAAGGTGTTCTCAAGTGTCCTCATGAGTCCTTAGCTTCCTCACGGAACCAGGCTGGTTTGACAGGAAGATCGTTCTGAGAAAGAGCCAGCAGGAAGTGGGGTCACCTCGGGTGTCCCCTAGCATCTGTTCCCCGGAAGTCTGTCCTCGAGGCAGCTGCAATGACCCATCAGGTTCAAAACCAGGGAATTAGGCTCCTCTCTTAATAGGAAGTGCCAAGGTTCTGGAAAACTCTGGAAAAGGAGTAGCGTTGCAGCCAGTTTTGGAAAATACGATCTGTTGCACTCACTGTAGTCAGAGAACGTACTCTGCACGATCTCAATCACATTTTTTTGGAGACTTTATGATTCATTTTTGGAAGCATTTGAGAGGCATGTGGACTCTGTAGTCATGAGAAGTCATAAAGCGTCAATTTTGTTTGCACGTAGATCCATGTCCACACTGACTTCCTGTCTGATTGTTCTGTTTACTGAGAGAATATGTTAAAATCTCCTGTTATGATTGCAGATTTGTCTGTTTTTCTTTGTTTATTTAGACGTTTTTGCTGTATGTATTTTGAAGCTATTTTATTAGGAACATAAAAATTTAGAATTGTTCCATATCCCTGATCGATGGATTGTCTCGTCAGTTCGAAGGGCTTCTGCTTATCTCTAGGGAAGCTTTTGGCTTTTTTAGAGTTTATTTTCCTAATGTCACTAGAGCTGCACAGATTTCCTTCGGTCAGCATCCTGTGCTACCCTTTCCCGCCCCTGTAACTTCGTCCTTCCAGATGCTTGTGTCTGGGGTTACTTCCTGCCCAGACTCTGTGCTTCCCCAGCCCTGCTCCGGCCCCGTCCCCCGCCCTCCCTGTACCCCCGGCCCCACCCTAGCCACCCCCGCCAGCCCCGTAGGTAATTCCAGGTCGACTCTTACTTACTTGGAGCACCTTATTAAGTTTATTAAGTGCAAATACTTTAAACAAATCCATCCGGTACTGTGCACGGAGAGGACACTTTTTATTAGATTTTTATTTTTAAAAAGAAAAAGAACCAGGCCGCCTCCTCCTTCCTGGCTGCTTTGGTATTAACACTCGTTCCTCAGGAACGAGGCAGGGTCCTGGGGCGTCGCTGCCCGCACAGCCCGGCTTCCCCAAGCTGTCTGCTCCTCCGTTTCCGGGAGCCTCTCCAACGGGAGCGCTCCTTCGGGGTCCACTGGACACGGAAGGCCCCAGCTTCAGATCCGCCCTCCCCCCAACGGGCCACTTTACCCAAACCTGCCGAGTGGAAGAGGCTGTCGAAAATGTGTCAGGAATGACAAAGCTTGGCCCAAAATGGGAACCCGAGAGACTTCTGTGCCGATGGAGAAAATGAGGGAAAATGAGGGAAATGCGATGGGGAGATGCCGGTCCAACTTGCGCTCACTCGGGTCTGTCCCGTGGGACCCCTCCCTGTGGGACATGCGCTTTGTAAAGTTGGTTTACAAACACCTGCCCCAGACTGAGCACGTAGGTCCCTCCAACCAGGCTCAGAAAAGATCCACCATCTAAGAAAAGAATTCCCGCCAAACCAGCAGTTCTCACTGGAGGCCCCCCGGGGACCCCAACAGGAATCCACGCAGCCCCCAGGGTGAGGAGGGCCACGGCTGGGACCCTGCTTTCTGTGACTCTCTCAGGAAAAGCAGAGCGGCCATCTTAATTTTGGCAGGAAAACATAGGTTTTATAGTTTTGTGCAAAAATATGTTTATTACGGAGAGAAGAGCTCCCCTCGCCCCGAACTCCCGCCTCGCAGAGCCTCCTGGAATCGGGAAGGGTGGCTGCTCGTCTATCCTGATTGATTTATGGCAACAGGAGAATTAATTGGTTTAAATGTTCCAACCCGAAGGCGCGTTTTGGCTGATGGATGCGATCTGCCATAGAGAAGGTGGTCCACGACTCTCTGTAGGATAAACGAGGGTGCGCAGGCCTGGCGGGCACGGGGAGGAGGCAAGGCATGAGCCCCGACTCCCAGCGGGGGACTGGCGACCCTGTTCTCACAGCTGGACCGCTGGGGCGTGGACCCTCAGGGGCACTCTCTCAGGAGGACGGGCTGGCGAGGAAAATGCTCTCTAACCCCACACCTCCCAACAGCAGGGCAGCAAGTGAAAACCGTCTGCAGTAAGGCTTTGTGTGTTTTGGTGCAAATGCTTCCCTGTGTTAAGTGTCTTTTTTTGTTTTTGTTTTTTTTAAAGATTTTATTTATTTGACAGACAGAGATCACAAGTAGGCAGAGCAGTAGGCCGGGCGGGGGGGGGGGGCGGGGGCGCTGGGGAAGCAGGCTCCCCGCTGAGCAGAGAGCCCGATGCAGGGCTCCATCCCAGGACCCTGAGACCATGACCTGAGCAGAAGGTGGAGGCTTTAACCCACTGAGCCACCCAGGTGCCCCACTGTTAAGTGTCTTTTAAAAAGGCATGTCATCCTTCCTCCTAGAGGCTGTCCTGAGAACCCAGGCGCTAGCCGTCTGCCTGGGCTTGTAAGACCTCACCGGCCAGCCGGGACCCAGTGCCCTGGCAGGGAGAGGAGGCCGAGAGGCGAGTGTGGTTAATGCACGTGTGCGTGCCTGTGCACGTGTGAAGGGGAGGGCTCCCCCTTCCAGGTGGTGACGTGTGACAGTGTCATCCTGGAACCCTGTGGCCACCTGGAGAAGGTCCATTTGCAGAGGAAGGGAAGAGAGAAGGAGGGAGGCAGAAGCGCCCAGAGCCTCTGCTTGGTCTCCAGACCCCGGCCGAGGCTGCCTCCAGGCTGCTGGAAGCTTCCTTCCGGGTGAGCTGGCGAGCCTGCGTCTCTGCCTCTTGCGGAGGACAGAGCTTTTCCAGCAGGCTCTGCACTTCCTGTGGATATCGCTGTTCATGAGGTCTTTGCATGGGGCAGCTCAGACATTTGCAAGACGTGAGTGTCTAGATGGGAAGTGAACCAGTTTTGGGTTGTTCAAAAGGGAAGCGATGGGACAGCCATTGGTCACGAAGAGCTGATGTGACCGTCTCCCAGCCTCTGTGTGGGAGATGGTTTTACCGTGACATCCGGGGCCCTGCAGGGAGCCGTCCAGAGGTGGGGGAGCACTTGCTCTCCGCTGCTCCCCTGGGCTGGGAGCTCTCCCGGCAGGGGCCAGGTTCAGGGAGAGACCATCCCCAGAGGGACCATCCCCAGAGCTGGTGATCCAGGAGCATCTGGTGAGGACTTCCCATGGCCTGTGGCTCCCCTGCCCGTCCTCTGTGGGAGGAAGCAGCCACGGCCCACTGCGCTCTGGGGAGAGGGACAGAGACCCTGCTGCTCAAAGGAAAGAGGGTCCCAGACTTCGGGGCCACGTTTTTTCGCCACCATGCGTGAGTCTCTAAGATGTCTTCAAGCCTGGAAGGTAGTTTCATGGGAAAATTCCTAGTGCGAGAACGCACGCTGTCCTTTGTGTCTGGGGGGTGGAAAGGACCATAGATCCAGAACACTGGGAATGAATGGTGACATCCAGAGCACACCCCAAAACCGGGAGCTCTCCGGATCTTTACATCACCCCAGCCTTCAAAGCTGGGTCCCTGTTGCCACTCAGAGCACCCTCCAAGGGCGAAAGCACTTAAAAAAAGTTTGAGGCGAAATTCATGAAACATAAAAGGCATCTTCGTAAAGAACACAATTCCGTGACAATTTACACCTCACACTTTCTGCAACTATGTTCTGTGTCTGGCTCTGGAGCATCCCCTCGTCCTCCTTCCCTCCCCGGGAGCACCCATGTACCTTCTCTGGGGACTGGCTTGTTCTGGACACACCTCAGGGGCAGGGGTCCTAGAACACGTGGCCTCTGTGTCCGCCTCGTGCCCCTAGCATGGTGTTTGAGGTCTGTCCATGGCCGAGTGACCCTCTGCTGTTTGGTTCATCCGTCTCCCCGCGGATGGACATTTGGGCGGTTTTCTTATTTTGGCTGTTGTGAATAGCGCTGCTCCGAAGGTTGGTGGGGAGGTTTTTGTCTGAATGTCTGACAGCACTTGAGAGAGAGAGAGAGACACACACACACAGAAGAGCTGGCAGGGCCCATGCTTCACCCACAACTCTGCCAAAGGGTGCTGGGTGCCAGGCCGCTGCTGGGCCGGCGGCTGCCTGCCTTCCCGGGTTGGAGCCCTAAGCCCCAGAGTGACTGTGGCTGGGCCTTGAGTGGGCACTTACGCTTAGATGAGGTCATGAGGGGGGCCTTGAGGCCACAGGGCTGGTGTCCTTATGAGAGAGAGACGGCAGACCCCGTGTCTGCGAGCCTGCTCCCAGGAAGGGCCACGGAGGCCACGGCCAGGAGTCGGCATCCCTACGCCCGCAGGCCAGGCTTCACCAGAAACCAAGTTCACCGGCCCCTGATCCGGGACTTCTGGCCTCTGGAACTGAGAAAATCAAGCTGTGCGTTTCGGGCGCCCGGTGTGTGGGATCTCCCCAGACGGACGCGCCCCTTCTTCTGGAAACACCTCTGGTGCCGGGCGAACCGGGTGATCTCCTGGGGCTGAGACGGGCCTCCCCCGCCCCTCCCCGGCCGGGCGCCCGTCCGTGTTTACTTAACGTTTGGTATTTTGCCCACTGTGATCCTTTTGCATTGACTTTGATTCTAAAATTACATTAAATATATTTACAAAATTCCGATTCGTGAGTTTTTTGGTGTTTTCACTTATCCTGTGCTCAAGACAAGTGCCTTGTTGGCCTTCCCTTCCCAGCCCCCTTCTGGCATTTCTGGGCCCTTCGGCTCCAGGAGCCTCCTTTTTTCTTCTTTTCTTTTCCCACAAGGTTAGAGCTGTAATTGGCATGTGACGGGAAGCTAATGTCAGGTGTCCGCACGCGATGGTTCCGTATCGCTGCAGACGGCCGCGTGACCGCCGCGCCGTCCAGTGACCACTGTCACTTCGCGTCGTCACAGGACACGCAGCGGCTTTCAAATACGCGGTGCGGCCCGATGACCGGTGACACCTCCGGACCTGCTTGCTGCAGGGCCACACCTCTGACCCCTGCCCCACCCCCCACGGGGGCCGAGGGCACCTGTCGGAGCCCCGGGAGCGGCCTTGGGCGGAAATGCCGGCTCTACCCACTGGGGCCCAGGGTGTCCGGCGGAAGAGGTCTGGGTGCAGGAGGTGCAGGGCTGTTGGCTTCAGAGCCTGAGAAATCCAGCTCTGGGACCGGGAGCAAGTCCTTCCCGCGTTGCCTGGCATCGACCAGGCGCTTCTCTTTTCAAAAAGGGCCTCTGTGGCTTTTCTGGTTCGTGTCCTCGCCCCTGGCAGGTGCGGGAGGAGGGGTCTTTGGTCCGTCCTGCCCCCTCCATGGGACGACGGAGCGGGGGCCGTGGCTGGAAGCGTCCCCACACCCCGGCCTTTCCGCTTAGGGAAAATGCGAAGTAGCTCACGGTGTGTTCCCACAGACGGGGGCGCGCTGGCGAGAACGGGGTGTCCTGGCTGAAGGGAATCTGTTCCTGGAACTCGTCTCCCTTGTCCTCGCCTTTTAAAATGCGGCACAGTACTGTCCCGGGAGCCGGCGCCGGGAAGACTGTTCTGTCTGCCTCGCGGAGGCCGTGCTGCGGCCAGCACCCCGGGAGGGCTGCACCCCGAGGCCCCACGGGTGCGGCCCACTCTCGACCTCTGGCAGGCCCCTCGCCCAACGCAGGAGGCCGTGGGGGCAGGACGCCTTGACGTGCTCCCTGCAGTGAAGGCAATGCCCAGAACCCACTCTCTGACCCCTGCTGCCCGAGGCAGCCCTCCCTCCAGGTCTGACGGCACCTGGCTGCCGGGCGCCCTGAGGACAGCCAGATGGAGCTGCAGACTCTGCGGGCCCGTGCCGGGCTCTGGGTGAGCGCCCAGTGCAGCAGGGGACCCGGTGAGCGGCAGGATGATGTGGCAACCGTGACTGCATGTCACCAGGGGGCATCGCGTGGGGCACCGGACAGCCTAGAGGCCGGTGAGCGGGACTCACAGGAGAGGTGATGCCCAAAGGGAGCTTTTAGGTGGGCAGAAAGGGCAGGAGGTGGGGCTTCCAGGTAGAAGGAGCCTTAGGGTGTCAGGCGTGCGGGGTGGGTGGGGGGATGGAGACCCACCACCTCAGCGGGCCTGGGGTGGGCGGGTCGGGGCGGAGGCCCACGAGGACTTCTCCCTCAGCTAACCTTGCTTCACGCGTCTGCCATGCCCGACCGGGTGGCCTCCACCCCCGCACCTCCATCAGCCCTAGCTTGGTGGCGGGTGGCAGCTGGACACTGGGGCTTGGGTGGCATGCGGAGGGAGGCCGGTAGGAGCCATGGAGGGAGGTCCCATGGGCAGCAGATGCCCACGCAGGACCTTTCAGCCGCGGGGACATGGCGCAGCGAACAGAAGAGGACCGGGATCTCCTGGCGTGGACCCAGACTCTGCCCCAGGACCCCGCAGAGCTCCCGCCGAGCTGACAGATAATGCTTACTCCCTCCCAGCTCTGCTGACCCGGCAGAAGCCCACGTGGGCAGGTTTGGGGAAAGGAAATCCTGGGGAGGAGGAGAGACAGGGACTGGAGACGGGGTGACCTGTAACACTGTCTTTGTGGCTTTCCAGGGGCTTGGGACAAGCTGGTCCCCGCTTGGCCGTGGGGGAACGGAGCACCGAGTCCTTGGAGTCCCCGTCAGGAGGGCGCAGTCGGAGGACGCAGTCAGAGGCCGCTCACGGCCAAAACGCTTCCATCAGCACCTGGGAGGGGAGAACCCAGTCCCCAGGGATCCACCTTGTCCGACCCCAGGCCCATTTCCAGAACTTTCTCAGCAATGGGAAGAAACGCCTGGGGCTTTGTGGAGACCTCTCAGGGCGCGGGGGTCCCTAGAAAGCAGCTGGTGGTGAGGCTGATTGGGATGGTCGTTTGTCTGCTGGGGCAGTGGTTACGTTGCCCCGCAGAGGGCGGCGCAGAGGGCACGAGGCTGGGCTCACCTCCCCGAGGCTGGAGTGCTAAGAGGTGCGGGCAGGGCTGGCTCCTCCTGAGGCCTCCCTCCTGGGCTTGCAGATGGCCGTGTCCTCCCTGTGCCCGCACGCGGTCATCCCTCTGCGCGTCTCTGTCCTAGTCTCTGTCCTAGCAGGCCCCCAGTCGGGCTGAATGTCACCCTCGTGACCTCATTTCACCCTGACCACCTCTGTAAAGACCGTGTCTCCACACGCAGTCGCGTCCTAACGTGCCGGGAGTCAGGACTCCCACAGAAATACGGGGCTGCACGGACGGGCCCACAGCAGGAGGTGTGGTGCCAGCAAGCCTGCAACAGAAGGACAGGGACGCAGGCCACGTGGGGTGCACGGCCACACGAGGTGTGGGGAGGAAGCCCCGCTTCGGAGCTGTCCATGGTGGGGGGGCGAAGGGAAGGATGCCGTCCCCTGGCTGGCTCCTGTGTCCTGTGTCTCGTTGGTCAAAGCCTGTCGCTCTTCCTGCTTGGCCTGGGTTGGCCCCGAGCCCCTGGAAGCCGATTCCGTGCCCTGCAGTGTGGCTCTTTGCCAGTCTGGGCAGGGCGGGAGGCTTGTGAGCGCGGCCCAGGGAGAGGTAGGCAGCTGCGGCCCTGGGTCCGGGTGTGACGGCGTCCTCGAGCCTCCCCTCCAGCAGCTGGGCTGGTTGCTGGGATCTGCCCAGGCCCGGGTATGAGCCTGGGGACACCAGCTCTGCCCTGGCGCCCGCTGTGTGCGGGGCGTGCACTCCGCCTCCTGTGGGTGGTTCCTTCCTGCCGCAGAGGGGGTAGCGGGCCCCGAGGGAGAGTGTCCCACACAGGCGTCCCAGCATGCCTGGCCTCGGACACTCGACAGGGACTCCTGGTGCACCCGCAGGAAGCCCCCCCACCTCCCGCGGCAGCATCAACAGCGGTGACAACAGGGGGGAGGACAGCGATCCCTTCCAGGCGCCACAGCCCGAAGCTGGAGCAGGGCCGCGCGTCAGCAGGGAGAGGGCGAACCTCTTGCCCTGTGAGCAGCCTGGGCTCCGAGGGTCCCATCCCCGCCCACGGTGCACGGTCACTGCGTCCCCTCAGGGCTTCCCCTGGCCCCTTTCAGGAGCCATCGGTGCCCTGTCTTCCATGTCACCCTTGTGCTTCTCCTGGGGCTCACAGGCTCTGGGGGCCCGGCGGCACCCAGGTCTCGGTAGTGGGCGAGGTCAGTCCTCAGCTGTCCCCCCGCCGGCCCTCTGCCAGAGTGCAGCCCGTCCGCTGTCCCCTCTGGCTCCGGGCACCTGCCAAGTGCTCCGTGGAGAGTATGTCCCTCGCGTCCGAGTGTGAGTCGGGACTGCACACGGACACGCGTACCATCCGCCCGGAACCGGATGCCTGCTTGGGGTTAAGACGTGGGACCAACCGTTAATGGGCTGCCCCACTGGGCATCCAAGCGTTCTGTGTGTCTTCTCCAGGTTTTCCCGGAGTCTAGCTCAGTGTCCGCGGGTGAGGACCAGGGCACGGTGGGGAGCCTGGCCCGAGGCCACAGGGTGACCCTGTAGCTGGTCCCTTCAGACACCCGTTCACAGGCGGACATGCCTTCACAGGCATCCCTCCACCTGGAGGGAAGGTCAGGGGACTTTGTGCTCTGTGTCCCCCTCCTGGCTTGTGGGAAGACTGTCTGCTGGTCTCTGTTTCTGGAAAGTCCATTTGGTGGCGCATCTGGTTCTGACCCACTTGGACACGGGTGTGAGCAGCTCCGCTCGGCTGAAGGTTCCCTGACCCCGCGTGGGCTGCCCAGAATGGAGGTCCCGCGGACCGACATGGCCCCACTCAGCTCTTGTGTTGAGCATGGGCCGGCGGGGGCCCCGGCGGGGACACCAGGATGGCAGAGGACAGCTCGGGGTGCAGACCAGCTCTGAGACCCCGTCTCAGAGTCTCCCGAGTGCCCTGCTCAGAGTGCTTGCAAGCCGTGGAGGAAAGGATCCAAGTCGGATCTGGGGATTGGTGTCCCCCCTGCTTCCTAGCCACGTCGGGACTTGCTGCGGGGGCCCAGCATGGACTTTCAGGTGTCTCTGCCCCAAGGGAGGTTTCCTGGGAAGACGCCAGAAGGATCCCAGTCTGGAAATGCCGTCCTTGGTGGAGCTTGCCCACCTCCGTCTCTAGAGGACGTAGTTCATCAGAATGGGACCCCGCCCCCCAGACGAAGGGGAGGGGCTTGGCCTAGGGGAGTGGGGTGGGTTACCCTAGGTCATGACCAGTGTTCTCAGAGAGTCCTGGCTGCCTTCCACGGGCACTCCTGCCCTGGGCTGTCCCCTCGGTCACCTCTTGGCCAGGGTTTGAGCACACACTGGGAATGTGGGGGACCTCACCACCCCGGTCCCCGGAGGGGGCACGCAGGCCCCGGCTGGGGCAGGCCTGGGCGAACGGAGTCTGTCCCAGTCACACAGGGAGTGGCCTAGGAAGGGGGTCGGTTCTATCCGCCTCCAAAGATCACACTTTTCCCTTCCGTCCAGGGTAGCTTGATGTGACGCAAGTCCGACCCCCAGAGTGGGGCCTGTTTGGGTCACGTGCGTCCCAGTGTGGAGGGACCTGGCCGCGGGCACGGGGAGCCCACAGGGCCGAAGGCTGGGGACGAGGCTGCGGTGTGCAGGGTTCGGGGGTCTGGGCCCTGGGGCTGGGGGAGAGCCATGCCCGACCCTCGGCCAAGCCCGGAGCAGGATCCACCGCATCCCGTTCCTGTGTGTCTGGTGGTGGCTGTGTGGTGGGCTGTGTGCAGCGCCGGTGGCTGGATACGGCTCCTCGGGGGATAGGGAGCGGGAGCCTGGGCAGTGACTTGTCTTGGGCTCAGGGCCGGCTGTCACCTGCGTGAGTCCTAGCAACGGTGGCTTTGGAGGGCCCTGGAGTGTCGCTGGGGTCACTCCTCCTGGACGGGTCAGGGTGGGCCGTGAGTTTGGGGACCGGTTTGTGGCCTGCCAAGGGGTTGGGTGAGGGGCCCTGCACCTGGTTGTCACGTGGGAGACTGTCTGCCCAGGTGCCGGCCACCGCCCCCCGCCCCCGGCTTGCCGTGAGGCTGCCTCCCTTCCAGCCTCTGCGCCCGCGTCCGGCCCAGAGCAGCCTGACCTGCTTGCCCGCACCTGGCCTCTGGAGAATGACTGATAGGCCGGGGAAGTCCCAGCATCGAGACCAAGTCCTCCGGGCCTGAGCTGGGCAGGCCTGATGGCGGACAGCGTCCCATCTAATGCCTGAGGGGGCGAGGCGGTCACAGGAGGCCAGAGCACCTAGGACCGCCCTGGAGAAGAGCCAGGACAGACGCCGGAGGAGGCGCTGGTGATAAAAGCAGGGATGTGCTCCGTCCTCAGTCCTGGGCCCTCTGGGTGCGGCTCTGGTGGAGGCTGAGGATGGGGCCCTCAGTGCAGGCGGGGAGGCTTGGCCTGATTCCCAGCTGCCCTGTGGCTTCTCCCCTTACCCTGTGGCTGCTCCCTTCCCCAGGTCTTTTCCCTTCCCTGTGACTGTCCCTTGCCAGTGCTGTCCCCTTCCCCATGGCTGCCCAGGGGCACAGGCTTTCCTTGCTCATGGTCCCGGCTTCCCCACCGCTTCGCAGAGGGACTCCTGCTCCTGCTCAGGGACTGAGGAAGGTCCCTTCTGTCCCTCCTCCTGGGCGAGGGAGCCCTGCCGCTGCTGTCCCTGTGGACACACGGAAACTGGGCAACAGAGTTTAGGGAAGCCACACCTCTGGGGGGTCCTCTACTGCCGCAGCAGCTGGACGTCCACGGGAACAGATCCGACCGGTCCAGGCAGCAGGGCCCCTCCCTGACGGTGTCCCGGCAGAACCCCGCTCCCACATGCCACCGGGCGCGCTCCCGGGGGCTGGCTCACGCCAACCACAGCTGCTCTCATGGTTTCGGTACGCGACGCCTCCTCCGCTTTCCTGCCGGGGTGCGGAGGCAGGTGCTGGGGCCGCAGCGTGTGGGCCGTAGGGCTGGGCCCTTACCCTCGGGGTCTCTGCTCAGAGTCCGAGAGTGACAACAGCAGGAGGGGGGGCTGTAAGGCCACACTGACCCCAAGCTGGTGCCGCAGGTTCCGGGTCTCTCCCCCAACCCTTCCTCCCTGAGAGCTTGCCTGTGGCTCCTGCCCTGGCCCGGGGTCCCCACTGCTGTCCCCCCATCCCTGCTCCCGCCCAGTCACAGCGTGCTATGCCCACCCTATTGGCCGGGTTGTACCCCACCTGGGTGCCATGACAGTCCCTCCCCCGCGGTGAGCCTCCCTGGGCCACCAGAGTCCCCTCCCTAACTCCTCAGTCTGGCCTCGTCTGTCTCTGCTCAGAACCCTGCAGCTCCCCACCCCCGAGCCTCCCGGAGTGAGTGTCCCTCCCTGCTCACTCCCGTGACGCTGACCACGTGTCCTGCCCCCAATCCCTGCAGCCCCCCCAGCCCCGTGTGTCCCCTCCCACCCCATGGACCTGGCTTGGACGGGATGGACTCCTCCCATGGGGGTTCCCGGGGGGCCCCGTGAGCCTCTCGACCAGGGCGACCACACAGCTCAGCTCACGCCTCTGTCTCCCCCAGACTGGTGTTCCATGAGCGAGGCCACCGAGCCTGGTCCCCGTGGAGGTCCTGGCACGGTGGGTTCTCAGTAAGATGCGGCTTGAATGAACATGTGACCGATGACCCTGGGGCCCCCGGGCCCTAAAATGCCAGAATCATGGCTGCCGTGGGAAGGAGCCTCGGGGGTCACCCCCCACTCAGGACTCACAGCCTCCAGCCCTGTGAGCTCCATCCCACCCCCGCCGCGACCGTCCCCTCCTTCCCTCCGTCTTCTGCGGGACGCACAGCCGGCCGCGGCCCAGGATGGCTGGCGACCGCCAGCCTGTGTTTGCCCACGAGGGGGCGCTGAGAGCCCACCCACGGACGCCGGGCGGCCTGGGGAGGGGGCGGGGGGAGCAGGTGGCCCGAGTGGGAGTGTGCAGGTGCGCCGTCCACACGGATGAGGGGGCCTGGGGGCCGTGGGCCAGGGCGGCCGACGCGGCCCCTGATGGGCGCAGGTCAGGAGTGGGGCGGGTCCAGGGCAGGCGGCCAGCTCTGCCCTGCCCTCCCCTTTTAGCCTGGGACCCCACCGGCCTCCACAGGCCTGGGTCCCCCAGGGCTCTGCCCTCTGCCCCGTGTCCCTCAGCCCCAGCTCTCGTGGGTGTGACCCAGATGCTCGGTGAAAACCCCCGTTCCTGGGCCCTCGGGAGCCTGCGTCTGTGTTTGTGGCTCACCCGGGAAGCCTTGGGGCCACTCCCAGAGGACCTGCCCGGCCCGTCGGCCATCTGTTTTCTTTGCAGGGGTCAGGGCGAGGGAGACGGGTGGGAACTGGGCCGAGGTTCACGGGGGGGGGGATGGTAGTTGAGGTGGGGCGCGGACAGCAGTGTCTGGAATGGTCCCAGCCAGGCAGCTGCGGTCGGGGTTGCTGGTGGGGACGGGATGGAGGAGGCGAGGTGGTCCCCAGCCCGGTCCTAAGTCCTCCGGGAGAAAAAGAAGCCCCAGGGGCCCAGAGGAGGCCGCTCCTCCCACCTGAGAGGGGCCCAAGGTGTGAGTGGGAGCAGGTCTGTGGGTGGGGCAGACAGTGGGGACCTCCTGGAAGCAGGTGGGGGGCACGCCGGGAGATGGGCCTGGGGTCACAGACCCTGGGGCAGCCCAGGGCTGTCCCGTGCAGAAGGAGGCCAATGGTGGACTGTGGGGGGGCACTCAGCGCGTGTGAGCCTGAGCAGCTCGGGCGGGACCCATCTTCTCCTGGGGGGATGGTGGTGCAGGGGTGGGTCCTCGTTCTCCTCCCCCAACCCACCCCCAGGGCGCACCCCAGCACATCTGCCCCCTTGTCTCTAGCCGCCTGCCAGGTCCCCTCCAGCTCAGGTCCAGGGTGTCTCTGTCCCACACTCCTGGTCCCTTCCCGATGCAGCAACCGCCGGGACTCCCCTTCCTGGCTGTGGGGACCTCTGAGACTCTGTCCTGGCTGTCACCGCCCGGCGTCCCCCTGCCCCATCTCCATGTCCCCCTGCCCTCCCCATGGCTGCTGGCCTCTCTGGCCTTCGGGGCTCCTGCGATCTATCCGCCGCTTCCCTAGGGCGGTTGCTCGGCCCAGGATGGGCTTAGATCCAGGCCCATCTGCTTTGCCCGCACCTGGCCTTACTCCCTGTGGCCTCGAGGTAAAAACAGAGCTGCGTGTGCGCGTCCCATGCTGCCTGCCCCCGATGCGGCCCACTGGGGTGGGGCCGTCTGCTCTACCCAGCCCCCGGCCCCCAGCCCGGACACGGCTCGCAGGCACAGAAAAAGGTCTGATGAAGAATGAGTGGAGAACCTCCCGGAGTGGTTCGGGCCTCTGAGCATCAGTGTCCCACCTGCGAAGCTGGCAGGAGCAGTGTTTGTTGTGAGGGTCACATGTGCCCTCCGCGTGGCCTCTGCCAAGGTCGGCTCATCCACCGCGGGCACAAGCTCAGACCACGGCCAGGACTCGTCATGCTGGCCCTGTGCCAGCAACTCACTGGGCTGCCCCGGTCGGCAGCAGGCACCTCGAGGAAGCGGGGAGCGCCATCCCCAAGCTTGGGTCACCACGGCCACGGGCAGAGCGTGGACAAGGCTCCCGAGAGGCACAGTGCCCAGGGCCTGGTCCGGGCTGCGGGCTCCCGCCTGGGGTCGGCCACAGCCCGCCCTGAGCGTCCGCGGCTCTGTCCTCCAGCCAGAAGGGTGTCGCTCCCTCTAAACTGACTTGGCGCCGGGCCTGCTGGAATAAGACAGCGCCCTGCTTCCCCGCTGGGCTGGATTCCTTCCGAATGGAAGACAAATGCGTTTTAATTTGTTCTAACTTGACACAACTCCCATCCCCACCCCCACCTTGAGAAACTGGGTCACCAAGCAGAGCAGTCCTTCGCTGCCTCAAACTCACAGTTTCTCCCCAGGAAGAGGCTCTTGTGCCTTTGATCGCACGGGAGGCTCCCGCGGAGCTGCCCCTCTGCACACCTGGTCCTGCGCTCGGAGAGTTCCAGCAACGGGCGGGCTTTGGGGAGCTGCATGGCAGCTCGAGGACGGAGCTGTCCACCCCCAGAGCTGGAAGAGGCCTCGGACAGGGTTTGGCCTCCAGCCTCTCCCTTCAGGGGAGCTGAGGTCGGGGTGCAGAGCTCAGGCTTGGCCCCGGGTCCCACGGGGCGTGGTGTGGCCCCGGGGCTGTGGGGAGACGGTGCGCCAGGCCACGGTACCAGAGCCCAGAGCGGCTCACACCTTGCTCCCTGTTCTCGGGAGATCTTGCTCATCACACTTTAATGAAGGCAGAGCTGCTGGGGCCTCGGGACTGAGCATGCAGGCTTAATTACTCCGGGCTCCCCGCCCTGCCTCCCCTGGCCTGCCGTCCTCCAGCCTCCGGCCTTGGCTCCGGGTCCGGGCCCTGCCCCTGTCCACCTCCCATTGGCGGCATCACCGTGGGCTCAGCTTGCAGGCTCATGCATCCGTCTGTCCGTGCGCCGGTTGGCCGATTACCTTCCCGCCCAGTTCCCCGCCCAGCCATCTATCCTTCTGTCCGTGGTTCCGTCTGTCGGTCTGCCCGCCCACGGCCCGTCCCGCCATGTGCTCGCACAGCCGTGCGCCCGCCCACTCACCCGCCCGTCCTCCGTCCGCCACTCCTCCGTGCAGCTGTCCTCCGTCCCCTCATGCTATAAATGTTCTCCTCGGGCGAGTCACGATGCCACTCCCGAGCCGCGAGTGGGGAGGGACAGACTGGAGGGAGACAACCAGGTACCTGTGCTCACAGAGCCAGAGGCTGGTGGCCACGGCGGAGCCAGCGGGCTGTCCCCGGGGCAGGGGGCCCGGCGGGGGGAGGGCAGTGCAGGGGCTGACGCAGCCTGATGGCGGAGGGCTTCCTGGAGGACCGATGGCTTCGCTGAGATCCGGGAGGCCCCTCTCCTGGGCCAAGCCGGTTCTCCCCGCGGCGTCTCCCGATACGTGCGGAGGAGGCAACACGGAGAAGTCTGCGTCGCCGCCCGCACGGTGGCGCGACCAGCCTGCCCACGAGCCATCTGCCTCTTTTCGTTCCCCGAGCGAGCGTGCTGGAGCCCGTGGGCTGCCCGGCTCCCTGCGCAGCTGTCAGCGGCACACGTGGGCCCCGACTCCTGCCCCGCGGAGCCTGGGAGTTGGGGGTGGGGAGCGTCTCCCGTCCTGATGGAGACGGGGCTGGGCCTGGAGAGCCCAAAGGCGCCGGAGGGAGGCTCCCCTGGGGACACCGCACTTGACAGTTTACAGGTTTGTGTCTGTGACTGTCCTGGGAGGCCACAAGGAGGCGACCACGGCTGCCTCACACAAGCGGAAACTGATCTAGGGAGGGGGCGGCTCGTCCCTGGCACAGAGGGCCCAGGGATAGGCCTCAGGCTTCTGCCCCGCGGCACCTGTGACCTGTGCAGCCCGGGCTGGGGGGTGGAAGGTCTGGCCGTGGGTGGGGCTCGGGGAGGGCGAGGGGTGCAGGGAGAGGTGGGAGAGTGCCCTGGCGTAGGGGCAGTGAGCCCTGCACCCCGGCAGGCTTCTTACACGCGTGCGTGTGTGTGCATGTGCCCGTGCTCCCGAGACGCACACGGGCCCTGCCTGCGGCTGGGTCGGGCTCCCTGGCGCTTGCTCGCTGTCTGCAGGACCCTTCAGCCGTTCACGGGTCGAGCTCCTGCTCGGGGCTTGACCTGTCCCAGTGGCCCGTCTCCAGCAGATTTCTCCCCCTGTGCGGCTGCGTTCTTGGTCGTGGGTCCTGTGTATTGTAGGCTGTGCGGCAGCAACGCTAGATGACAGGGACACGTCCCCCCTACACCACGCTGTCTGCAGACGTTGCTGAGTGTCCCCTAGAGGGACCCAATGCCCATTGAGAACGGCTGGTTTATGGCCGTGGACAGGGTCCCCCCTGCCTTCCTGGAGCTCACAGTCCTCGAGGGGGACAGTCTGCTTGAGTCACAGAGAGGCGGCGGGATGGGCAAGAGGAGGCCCCTTGGTGGTCAGGCCACGGGCTAGCTGGTGGGGGGGAAGGGAGACCGGGAGATGGGGTCCTGGGCATCTGGAGGAGGAGGGAGCCCCCGCTGAGCCGAGGAGGCCGGGAGAAGGGCCCAGGGACTCAGGCACACTGTCCCGCCCATGGAGGGACCCTGGGTCTGGAGGGGGAGGCTTTGCCTTTCCACCTCTTGCCGGATTTGCCTCTGCACTCACGTGCCCTTGCCCCATCTGTCGCAGGGCGGGGGCCACGGGGGAGGCTGACGACTGTCCCCAGATCACTGAAGGTGGTGATTAAAGGCTCAGACCCAGAGCGTCCTTAGAAAGGACACAGAGCAGAAAGGCCTTGGAATTAGCAGCTGCTTCCCTGCCCGGCCCAGGGGGAGGGGAGCTGCCACGGCAGGAGGGCAGTGGGCAGGCTAGTCTGCTGGGCTGGGGCCCGTCAGGCCTCAGTGGCACCTCGACACCTCGGGTGTCTCTGCTGGGGAGCATGGAGGGCTGCAGGGAGGCAGCGCCTCACCTCGCCGGGTGGAGACGTGCAGGGCAGGCCCCAGCTGAGGTTGGTGGCTGGGCCGCAGGTGCCGGAGATATTGCTGGGCTCTTCTGGTCCCTGGTGGTGCTGACGCCCCCTTCCGAGCCGTCCCATCCTTCAGGGCTGCCCAGGGGAGCTAGACTCCGGGGCACCACCGAGAATCGGTGTTGTCCGCCGCAGTGGGGAGCAGATCTCGTCCGGCCTCCCGTCTTCCCTCCCAGGAACGCACAGGGGTTTGCCCGGGAGGCCTGCTCCGGGTGTGACGGCCTGCGCCCTGCGTGGGGAGGTGGGGGTGGGACTGGGTTGGGGGCCTGAAGGACGAGGACAGGCGGGCAGGGGGCAGAGGAGCAAGACAGTGGGGTGATGCGGTCTAGGCACCAGGAGGGCGAGGGGCCCGCGGACTCCGGGAAGGGACGTGTTTGGGGCATCGCTCTCTGGAGCGCGGGGCAGGGCGGGGGTTGTGGGAGGAAACGGATTCAGGTCAGTTCAGTCTTTCACACAACGCATAAATAAAGGCCCGAATTTCCTTTATTAATTAACTTTGGCTGTTGGGCTGTGGGTCTTTGAACGTGGCTCTGGCCGATACCTGCCGCCTGGGTCTCCTAAGGAGTGCGGAGCGGAGAGAAAGCCCCGGAGGGAGAGGCCAGCCGGTCCCGCGTCTCCCTCTGCCAGGCGAGGGCCGGCTTCGTTCGGTGGGAGTGGGTGTCTCCTGGCCGGGGGCGGGCGTCTGCGGTCCCTGGGAGGCCCCTACATGTGGAAGGAGCTCAGAATCGGGGTCCCCCGAACTGGGCCCAGCACTGTACGTACTTGACCCCGAGGGGGAGCACTGTGCCCCCTGAGCCCCAGGTCAGAGGGGAGGGTCTCCCGCTAAGGCCGCCCTCTGCGCTCAGACGCACCTGCCACGTCTGCCGCAGGTGAGTCGGATCTGAAGCCGGAGCGGCCACACGTCCCTTGCCCTGACAGAGCTGGGGGCCGCCCCCCTGCCCACGGCTGCCCACCGGGAGTCCCGCTGTCTGCCTCTGCTAGAGCTCAGACTCCCCCTGTAGCAGCCACTGCTCCCCGTGCTTCCTGAACCCTCCGTGTCCCCGCATGGGTCACCCCTAGCCCCCCGCCTGCAACCTTTTCTCCAGCTGCCCTTGCGGCTGGGGAGGGGCTGAAACCCTTCTAGAGACCCTTCCGTGCCGCCCGCCGGGACGGGGCTCTGGGGCAGGAGGAAAGCAAGGCCTTTTGTCCAAAGTTGTTAAGGAGTTTGGCACACAAGAGCAGAACATGGATGCGAGTGTGGGGACACAGGGCCACCAGCCCCCAGAGCCCGCCCTGTCCTGGGCCCACGTCCTTAACTCACCTCCGGGGCCTCTTCCAGGGGCAGGAGGGCCGCAGCAGACCTGTCCGCGGGTGGCATGGGCCCCGCTGCTCTTGAAACCAAGCACAAGGGGTCCGGACCAACGGCCATGAGGGTGATGCTCGGTGGACACACGACGGGAAGACGGGTGGGGCCCCGCGTTTCCTCAGCCTCACTCACACCGCTGGGGGTCTCCGCGGTGTTGACACGGGCGTGGAGGCATGGGAGCCCTTCGGAACTCAGGCTCTTCATCAGAGAATCGGAGGCTTGACCGGTCCCTGTGTGGGGAGGGCTGAGGACAACACTCGGAGCCGGGGCGGGGATCCGGCTGGCTGTCCCGGGAGCAGAGTCTGCACTGGGAGGGGCCGAGGTCTAGGCTGGCTCTCCCTCAGGCCTATGCTCCCCTCATGGCCCCAGACCCACAGGAGCTCCAGCAGGGACAGGACCTCTCTCTCCTTACAGCTCGATGGTCGTATTTATTTTATTCTACGGCTTTGATCTATAAAATGCCTCTGTGTACCCAGGAAAATCCTCCAGAAGGGGTCGGCTCCTCTCAAGTTTTAGGAGTGAAATATGGCATTCACACCTTTCATGGGCCGGCGGTAACATTTTACTAGACAGACCCGTTGGCTAGAGGTCAGTGGCTCGCTGTGTCTCTCCTAGGACATGGAGAGAGGATACACTCCTAAGACACGGCCAGGGGCACATGGCGGCCCTGTGTCCAGAGACGGCTGCCAAAGGCTCCAGCCTGCAGACCTGGCCAGGGCAGGGACCGGTGGGGCAGGGCTGGGAAGGACCGGCCGGGGCAGGGGCCAGGTGGGCAGGGCTGGGAAGGACCGGCCGGGGCAGGGGCCAGGTGGGCAGGGCAGAGAAGGACCGGCTGGGGTAGTAGGGCTGCACGAGATGGTGCCCGTGATGGAAATAACACCACTCAGGCCCGGCTCTCTCAAGCATCCTATCCTCTCTGCGCCAGGGCAGACATCCACCTCCCTTCTCTTCGGGGCTTCCAGACCCTCCTCCCGGCCCCTGGTCTGGCAGGTGCTGGGCATGGGATGGATGTCCAGCTCCACCATGGGCCTCTGTCCTCGTGATGCGACCATGTACTTCCACGCTCTGAGCCCGCCTGGCTGTCGCTCCTTCCTCCGAGCAGCCTCAGAAACATGCGAGCGGTCCCCTGGTTCACACTCAGGCTCGGCAGACCCTGAGCCGTTCACCCTCTCCAGAGCCCCGGAGGTGAGGACGGGTGAGGACGAGGCCAGTGGCACACATCTCCCTGGGACAGAATGACGGGGGCAGCTTCGGCCCAGGTGTGGGCGGGACGGGCACTGTGGTCTCCACGGCCCCCTGCTTGGGACTCAGGACCAACTTGTGGTCCCAGGAGGAACCTGCTTAGAGCTTCAGCAACTTACCTCCCCCTTCCCAAAGCCAGACATCATCGGGGAGGGCACAGGGTTTAGGACCTTGGATGCCGGGCAGCAAAGGACGGTGACTTCTGGGGAGTGGAAGCAAACGAGGGAGCCCCTGACTGTGCTCGCTCGTGTCCTTGATGGAGCTCCGGGGCCGTGGGCCCAGGGAGACCAGGGCACCTGGCGTGGGTGGAGAGAGGAGGAGAGAGCATGGCATGGAGAGGACTGTGGGAGCTCCTGGAGCCTTCCTCTGAGCGCCAGTCACTGTGTGCGCATGTGGATAGCTTCCAGGGCCTGGGAGGAGACCACTGCCCGGAGGAGAGGAGCGAACAGTCCCGGGAGCCGACACAGAGAAGAGAGGGGAGAAGCACCTGTTCCCACCCGCCAGAGGGGAGGCCTCGTGGTTCGAGGGTCACTGGGCGACCTCAGAAGCGTCTCTCCTCGGTCATGGGGACTTACCGACCTGATTAAGCACTTCCCGGTCCTGCGTACTAACACTGAAAAGCAAGACAAAGGGTTCCAAGTGTTTCAAAGAAAGTATGCGTCCCGAAGCAAAGCTCAGGTCGATGGATACGAATAAGAAAGCTTCAGCACCCAAAAAGGGGAACTTCATGAAGCTGGGCATTCAACGGGAAACGGCCAGACACCCCAGAGGCAGGGAAACACGAGCCCCGAGGAGGAGAAACGCAGTCTGCGGCACCAACCCAGGACCGCCCCAGGCGCTAGAGTCGGCAGGCGGGTGTGAAATCGGCTGCCAGGACCGTGTTGCAGGCGTCCCCAGAGCGGGGGGAAGCAGCATCCACGCGGGGAGGTACGAAAGGCCGGGCCAGACTCCGAGCACAGTGCGGTGTCTGGGATGAGGACGTCGACGGGACTCCACACGGCAGGGCGAGGATGAGTGAACTCCAAGACACAGCGGCAGCATCGAGACGGGTCAGGGAAGAGCCGTCGGGAACAGCAGCCGCCCATCGGGGAGCCCGGGGTCCACGTCGGGGGAGGGAGGGACGGGAGCGGGAGACGTCGGGAGAAATCATGGCCTGTAAGTGTCCAAGTCTGACGCAGCCGTGACCCCCTGGATTCCGGACGCCCAGCGAGCCCCAGGCAGTGGAGCTTGACGAAACCCCAGCCGGACACCTCACAAGCCTGTCACTCAAGCCTGTGACACCAGGGCAAGTGGGACTGATGGACTGAGGGGCAGCCGATGTGGAGAAGGGATTTGTCATGGAAACCAGCAGGGACAGCAGAAGCAGCTCTGGGGGAGGACAGAAGTCACCGCCCCGAGTCTGAACTCAGGGAGGCTCCGTCAGAGACGAAGGTGACGGGAAGGCCATCCAGGTGCACAGAGCAGAAGGGGCCAGCAAGAGGCTGACCGCAAGGAGCCCTGAGGCATCATTCAGGAAGAGGACTGGTGTCCCTGGGACCGCGGGCCCAGCCGGAGGAGCCAGACCGCGAGCCGCAGACCGTGGGGGCACGTACAGTGCGTGTGTCTCCGCTCCCCACGGCTTGGATCACCACGCGGTGCGGCCAGGGGCCTGGCCCTCCCACACCGTCTCCACAGAAACCTGATGGGGCCGGCGCCGTTCCTGTCCCCGTTCTACAGATAAGGAAACTGAGGCTGGAGGGCCGGAGTGGGCGCCGGCCCAGGGTTGAATGCTGCCCCTTCCACTCCTGAGTCGCTCTGCTCCCTGCTCCTCCTGCACCAAACCCATCTCTTCTGTCCCCTGGCTCCCCCCATCTCGGGCAGCGTCCCCCCCCCCAGCCCCTGGGTCTGGCTGGAGCAAAGGCGGAAGACCAGACCCCTTCCCTCTGCCCCCCCTTCATGGCACCCCCAGAGCCTCAGCTCTCCGGAACCTCCAGGAGATGAAGGATGGGCCGGGCTGTTGCCGTGGCGACCACTCATCATTTACTGCTGGCCCGAGGACACACTTGCTCCAGCTGGTGGAGAGCAATTGGCAGGTGTTGGTTCCTTCTGGGTGGCTCCGCTGGACGCAGGCTCTGCCCACAGGCCCTCCCGGGCTCCGGCTGTGGACTGGGCAGCTGGCGGGGGCGGGGGGGGTCGGCGGGCCTGCTCCTTTCTCCACATCGACCAGTGCTTTAGTCACACACCGGGTCCCGGGGGGCAGGTCAGACCCCGGCCTGAGGGCCTGGGCGTGCTCGGCGCCCCGGGGTCTGGTCTCCGAGTCCCCCCAACCGTCTGGCCGCCTGTGTCCCACCTGTTCCGCAGGGCAGACAGGCCTGCGCGCCTGCCTGTTGCCAGCCCCGCGTGCGTGTGTTCCTGTGGAAAACCGAGGCCCAGGCGACTGGGCTGGAGGGGGATCGTGGCTGGCCGTCAGTGCCCGGCCAGAAATCAGCGTGCCCTCACTCGGCACACACACTTCCAGGGACGTTCTGATAAAAATAAACACGTGTGGAATGGGTCTATGTAACGTTTAAAGTTGTGGTGGGATGCGGATTACAGCGAGTCTACCGTTCCAGTCATTTTTAAGTGCGGTTCCAGGGCATTGGGCTCATTCGCCCGGTTGTGAGCCTGCTGTCGGGCTCCAGGACTCCCCATCTTCCCAGACTGAACCTCGTCCCCGATCCACCTGGCCCTCGCCTCCCCGGCCCCAGCTGCCCGCCCCCGCCCTCCTGCGTCCGCGGCTCCCGCCCCTCCTGTAACTAACTCCTGCAAACGGGACCCTACAGTGTGGGTGCTCTGGAGACCGGCTTACTTCGCCGAGCACAGTGTCCTCTGGCTTGTCCATGTTTTATCAGGATTTCCTCCTTTTAGAGCTGCCGTCATATTCCGTTGTACGGACCTATCAAGTGTGCGTATCCATCGTCCCTGGGTGGGCGTGTGGACTCCTCATGGTCTCATTGAGAGAGCCGGGCAGGGGAGGGTGGGCCTTTGGTGCCTTCTCAGCCTTCCTGGCCAAGCTCTTCCCCACCTGCCCTGTCCATGCCCTGGACTTCTCTCGTGCCTTCTGGCCCCATAGTTGCACACCTCGGGACACT
Source organism: Meles meles (assembly GCF_922984935.1). Taxonomy (NCBI): domain Eukaryota; kingdom Metazoa; phylum Chordata; class Mammalia; order Carnivora; family Mustelidae; genus Meles; species Meles meles. The sequence continues at coordinate 1,947,007 of NC_060076.1, forward strand.
CATCTGATGTCAAGCCCTTGGTTCTGGGCCCCTCTGGATGGGAGGCAGGGGCTTCCGGGGGCCGTCGTGGATGCTCTAAGCCCTGCCTGGTCTTCCCAGGACCGGGCTGCAGCAGAGACCGGGAGAAGCAAGGAGCAGAGAGGTGCCCTGGATGGGCGCCTTGCACCTGCTGCTGGGAGCCCCCGTGTGGGTGTGGGAGATCCCGCCTCCGAGGATATCTCGTGTGGGGCCTCTCTCCTTGACATGGGGAAGCCTGCCGGCTGGCCACCTACCATTGTCCCTTCTCCTGAGGTCACCTGGCCACTTCAAGTGGTCCTCATGGAAAGGGTCTCTTTCAAGATGACCCAAGCCCGGATCCCCTCCTGGAGAAGCCCACCCGAGTCCTTGCCCCCAAACGGGGCCCTGCAACCCTGCTGCACGCAATGTGACTCCTTAGTCCCCGTCATAGCCCCCAGCCTCGGACAGCTCAGGCACGGGTGTCCAGACCTGGGGTCCCCTGGCTTAACTCACGGTAACAGGAGGGGTACCCACGTCCTTGCCCATTCTGGGGGGTCCAGGACCCAGCACATGACAACGTTTTCTTCAGGGAAATGCCAGTCCCGCTCTCCCACCCCGTGGCAGACTCCCAATGTCCTCTTACAGGGTCGGGGGTACGGGAGGGCAGGTTGGCGCCTGGCTGGAGGGCGTGCGGACCGCTTCAGTGCCGAGACTGTCATACTGGGTCCCAGAGAAACACTCGGCTGATGGTTCTCGGCTCCAGGCGCACATCGGAAGAAGTGACATCCTGCCAGGAAAGGGGTCAGGCACTAGCCTGCCCCAGAGGGAGCCTCACCCAAGAGTGGACAGGACGCCCGGGGGCCGCGGCAGAGACTGCGTTCGGGACACAGCAAGGACCAGACAGCAGTCACCATGCAGGGAGAGCAACGGGGGAGCGTGTCAGGAGCAGCCAAGCCCCCGCGAGGCTACACACGGCTCCAGGGTCAGCAGATCAAAGGGGGATGCGGGCCACTTGGACATGTGCCTTGGCTCTGCCTTTGGTGCCATTTACCTGCACGGGACTGGTTGTTGTGGACTACCGGGTTTTGGGAGCGGGGACTGTAGGGGACAGCCTGTGTCCTCGGCCGTGGCTAGACTGGAGCTGAGCTCGGTGGGCGCCCAGGCTGGCCCCAGGGCGGGGAAGCAGGCGGCCGCGCTGTGCTGTGCTCAGGAGCGAGGTGACGAATGGAGCCGCAGGAAGGAAGTTAGGGGTCTTCAGGGAGCCCAGCAGACTTTTTTGCGGTGAAAGAGCCATAAATCAAGGCTGTGTTTAGAGCTATTAGCGCCTTGCTCATGCCCGGTCGGCGTGTGTGTGCGTGTGGTGCTGCGGCTGCGGGGGTGGGGGAAGGAAGGGCCACCGTGACTGGAACGTGGGTTCTGTGCGGGAGTCGGGCTGCACGCCCTCCCGCCCTGTGCAGAAGCGAAGGTGAACATCGGGGTCTCTGTCCAAGGGTGACGGTGGCCAGGAAAAGGGGGGCAGGGATCCCAGACCCAGATATGTGCACGGAGCCACACAGGGAAGCCCTGGGGACCCCCGCCGCCCCGCAGGGTCCTCCGCAGACCCACAGAGGCCCGCAACCAGGGGCTGATGTCCAGGGAAGCGAGGACAGGCGCTGGCAGCCTGCAGCCCCAGGGCCTGGGGGTCCTTCTGGCTCACTGGGGCGTGACAGGCGGGGGCCCTGGCCTGGCCGAGCTGCTTCAGTCAATTGTTTGTGCCGCCACGTCTTCATTCTCTTCCCATTCAGAGGTGGCCTCAGTGTCTGGCCGCCTGGCATCTGGTCGGTCCCCCCAACGTGCTTGGCCCCCAGAAGGCAGAGGAGGCCAGTTTGTGGGAGCTGAGGAATGCGGTCGTCAGAAGCCCTGGGCTCCCCGCTGCTCTCGTGGCCTGAGCCCCTGCTCTGTGGCGGAGACCCCTCGGCCAGGCCCCGAGTCTCACGGCGAGAGGGGCCCCACAGGTAAGCCGCCCCGTGGCTCACCCAGGGGAGACCTAGAAAGGCAGGAGTGAGGGCTGATCCTCAAGGAGCAAAACTGGGCATTGCATCCATGTGGGAGGAGAAGCGGCCATAAAGGGACTGTCGGACAGGGGCAATTGGCCTGGCCACTTGGCCTGTGGCCTGAGGGAAAAGACTGCGGGATTGGTGCGACGGATCAGCCTCGCGGGCCAGGCAGTACCTAGGTACCTGGTTGAATACCACGCTGGGTGTGTCTGTGAGGGTTTCTGGATGGGACGGACATTTGAATCCACGGACTGGCTGAAGCACATGACCCTCCCCAATGTGGGTGGGCTTCCTTCAATCAGTTGAAGGCCTGACGAGAACAACAGTTGGGGTGAGGGAGAACCGGCTTTCTGTCTGTTTGAGCTGGGACAGGGGTCCCCTCCGGCACTCAGACTGTAGAGGACACCCCCGGCTTGTGGGACTTCTCAGCCTCCCTGGCCAGATGGGCCGATCCTTACCTATCAATCTGTCAATCATCTGTCTGTCTGTCTGTCATTGATCTAGCAGCTTGTCCTATGGTTCTGTTTCTCGGGAGAAGCCTGCCCAGTACGGGCCGGAGTAAGGAAGTCTTGGGGACCAGCGTGTGGGGGGAGAGGGCCGTGGCTCCAGGTGTCCCAAGCTAAAGCCAACAGAGGGGCCTCAAGATCCGGGAAGACGATGTGACTCAGGAGCGGGATGTCACCCAGCACCAGCAGGGAGACCGCAAGGACCAGTGGCCGCTGTGGTGGAGAGGGAGCCCCCCACGGGCCCAGGAGAGTCAGCTGCGGGTGCCACCCAGCGTCCAACCAACAAAGGCGGGGGAGGAGCCCTGGAGAGGCCCCTGCTCCCGGGAGGATGGCCAGCCCACGGCTCCGGTTGGCTGTAGGAGAGCTGCTGGGTTGCTCCAGGCCCCAGGCTTTGTGCTGAAGCCCTAAGGCCGGGCTCACAGGGGGTGGGACCCACAGCCAAGAAGTCTGCTGGCTCGATCCTGCGGCATGATGCTTCCCCAGTGGGAACTCCTGACCCAAGGGGACCATCTTGGGCCTCCCACCAGGACTAAGTGGAATTATCAACGTCTAAATCTCACTCTCTTGGCGCACCCTCTGTGTGTCCCGCCCTGTGAAAGCATTTTCTGTTCCTTGTGTTCTCCGGCCCTGGGGGCCGCAGCGAGGGTAACACCGGCCGCGGTGTGGGCGGCGAGAGCCCTCGGAAGCACCAGAGGACAACGCTTCGCCGGGAAGCAGGCGGCCGCCCCTCCCCCAGGCCGGGGGCGAGGGGGAGCCCCGGGGAGCCAGCAGAACGCCCCGCTCCAGGCTCCGGGGGCCCACTCCGGCCCGAGTCGGGGCAAGGGGCTCTCAATTAGTGTTGAGACTGAGAGGTTTCCTCCGACAAGACTGAACATTTTTTTAAAAAGTACTTTGGACGGGGTTTAGATTTATAGAAAAGTTGCAAAGATGGTTCAGAGACTTCCTGCCCTGATGGCCACGGCGCGCTGGGTCACAGCCAGGACACGCACCCTGAGTCTTACTGGCGGCCTTTTGCAGGGCGCGGGGCCCGCTTAGGGGCTGAGACTGAGCCATAGTAATGGGGCATGGAGCTGCCCAGGGGGAGCCGGCCTCCGGGAGAGAAGGCGGGCCTCTGACCTCACGGGGGCGGGGCTCTGGCCTGGAGAGGGCGGGGCTCTCACCACACGGGACGGGGCTCTGACCTCACGGGGGCGGGGCTCTGGCCTAGAGGGGGCGGGGCTCTGACCTCATGGGGCGGGGCTCTGACCTCGTGGGGGCGGGGCTCCGCCCAGGTGTCCTGTGCCCCGCACAGTGGGGAGCCGCCAGGACCACAGCAGTCTGGGGATTCACTGGCACAGTCTGTCCTTCCCCACCGTCCCCAGGATGTGCCTCTTGGTCGCCAGCGCCTGGCACACAGGTGCTCCGTCCGTTTTTGTTAAATGATGGAGGTAGGCAGGGTGGGTGTGGGAGACATTGGGAGGGCTGGCTGCCCTGGGGAGGTGGAGGGGCAGAAGGCCGCCCCTCCCAACGGGACACCTGAGCCGGCTGCCCAGAGGGAGGCAGAGGGCGGGGCTGGGGAGGTTCATTCTGTTACCAGAACCAACGAACCTCTTCCCTCCCAGGCCAGCAGCAACGCACCCCAGCTCTGGTTGCCCCTTACGTACTTCAGGGTTGACGGGGTCCTTTTCCTGAGAATGGATTTGCACACCCCATTTTAGGGGCCCTGAGACTCCGCTCCCCTGGGGCCCACAGCCCAGCAGCACCTAGAGATGCTCTTAGTTCCAAGCGTCCTTGACCTTCCCCTCCCCCACTGTCTACCTTCCACACCCTAGAAACGTCTGATCTAGGCGCCTCGTGCATCTTTCCCTGAGCTGGGAAGACCCAGGCTCAGATCCCACACTGAGCTTCCTGACCCTGCTGTGCACAGCGCCAGCAGCCCAGGAGGGGGACTGACTTGCCGCCAGCCAGGCCTGGCTGCGGGTGGATTTCAGGGCTTATGGTGCCGAATCCCCTCGCTGACCCACCCAACGCCCACGCTTGCCTGACCCAGAGCCCCCTCAACCCGCAGCTGTCCTGCTCTGATGGCGGTATGTGGGTCCGTGTGCAGGGAATCAGGGGAACCAGGCAGCAGGCGATCTGATGTCCTGGTGCGGGCCACAGAGAGCTCCTGGCAGTCGCCTACGCCGGCAGGAGGGAGCGTGTGCTCGGGGGCCTGAGATGCTCCCGGCCTCAGTGGTGACTCCCCTGGTTGAGTCGGGCCCTCGGACTCGGCCCCCGAACTTCCCTGTTGGGGGCAATGTCCGACTCTGACACCACTGAATGCGTATTTCAGTAATGACCCAGGTTACGAGCCTTCAGGGTCTTACAATTGCATTATTAAAAAGAACTCTCGGAAGGCACCTAGAATGCATCAAAGTACTCAATATTCCACATCTGATCATAATTAAAAGTAAAAAATACGACCCAGAAGGGGGCTGCTTGTGACAGATTTGCTGCGTGGGGCTAATGGGAGCATTATTAACACGAGGAAATTGCTGGAGACAGGCTTGGCAGGACGCCCGGTTTCAGTGCGTGCGGAGGGCGAGGGGGCCGGTGGCCATGAGTGCTTCTGACCCCCAGGCCAGGTCAAGCAGCAGCTCTGACCCCCGAGCTCTGCCTGGTCCCTATTCTGGGGACCCAGGGCCTCTGTGCCGACTGGGAATGGACCATGATGGTGTGCTGGGCAGCTCGGCGGAGGGGACCCGGATGAAGATGGGAGGCAAGTGGTGGCAGGTGGTGGGCTGCCTAGGGACCCTGGAGCAGACGGAGTCCTGCATCCCCCTGCTGCTGTGGGGGCTGGCAGTCAACAGGGGCCCTCGGGGGACCCTCTGCAGCCCGGCTCTTGGCTGACGAGAGCAGCCCGTCCCCCTTCCCAGGCTTCTTCTGAGGGTGGCCAGCATCCGGACTGGTGGAGGTGGGGCGGACTGATGCGGGTGGGGTGTGGACGGTCTGGGCCCCGAGCCTGGCCTGGGGCGGCTTTGAGCACCTGCAGGATGGACGGCCTGGGGTCAAGATGGTGTCAGAGCTGAGTTCTCTGGGGATCCCGCCTCCTCCCTCCGCCCAGAGGCTCCTCCTAGGGCCACTGCCCCTGAACCTCCCACACAGCCATCTCTGACTCAGGGACAGAGTCCCGACAGCCAGCGGGCCTGTGGTGGAGGGCTGGAGCCATGCTGGGCCGCAGTGGGGTTGGCATCTGTTTGGTGTCTCGGGGGCAGCTGGAGGGAACAGGGGTCAGGAGACACTCACCTTACCTGATCTCAGCCGACAACAGGACAGGGGGCACGGCGGCTCATTTCCATGCGTCCCGTCTCAGGCACCCGCACTCAGAAGAGAGAGCTTGCCCTTCTCCTCATAAGCCCAGCGCAGCTGCCTGTTTTCCGCTTCCCCGTCCCAGCTCCTACGTGCCGAGTGGACAGTGCAGATGCCGAGACCGGTGGCCTTGTTACCCTCTGCGCCCCACACCCCGTGGACAAGGGCCTCACACGCACACAGATTCTAAAGCCAGAGTCCCGGTGCAGGTCCACCGCAGCCCCGTGCCAGGCGTGTGCTCCTGCCTCAGTTTCCCCATCTGGGGTGTGTTTTACAGTATGAGATGGTGAGGATCAGGAGGGCCATATAGGGAAGGGGGCAGGCACACGGGAAGTGCAAGGTCCTGGTGTCAGCTGCCACGAACTCACACCCAAGTCCTGCTCCCCTGGAGGTGGCCCGGACTCCAGGCAGCCGTCACCAGCCTCCCAGCGCCTGGGGCCTTGTTAACACTCAGGTTCCGATTCGTTGGGTGTATGGGTTTCCGCGGCTGCCGTCAGCTCAGCACAACAGGGATCCGAGATTTATTCTCCCTGTTCTGAGGCCCCGGGGTCCAGGCTCAAGGGCTGCACTCTGCTGGAGGCTCAGGGGGGAACAAGGCTCCTTCCTTGTCCCCTGCAGCTGCTGGGCTCTAGGCGTCCCTCCGCTTGGGGCCACATCCCTCTGGCCTCTGCCTGTGGCTTCTCCTCTCTGGTGTCGCATCTCCCTCTGTCTCTGCCCTTGAGACACTGGGGCGGCTGTCAGGAGTGACAGCCACAGGGGGATGGGACTGTGGGGCGGGGGACGGGGGCGCTGGGAAGGAAATGCAAAGATACAGTGGAACCGCATCCTCTGAAAACCGTGGAAGATGACGGATGACCACGGCTTTCCTGCTGGCTTGTGTCTTCGCGGAGGCTCCGGGAGGCGGATGAGCAGGAAGAGGTTTAATTAGGTGCCAGGAGCTGAGGAGCGATTAGCACACGGGCCCCGTGACGCCCCGTGTTACTGCACTAACTACACAGATTGCACGTGAATTACTGTCGGGCCCGGCTCGTGGTTTTTTTTTGGAAGAATAATTTTATTTACTCAACACGGGCTGAAAGAATTATTGAAATGAGAGAAATGGGGACGCAGGGGTCCGACTGCTCCCACGGAAGGGGTTCTGCGGTCAGATGGGGAGAGGGCGGGCTCTCCTTGCTCAACCCCCCCGCCCCCTGCAGAGATGCAGTGGTCCCAGCGTGGACGCCTGCCTGGCTCGCCGGCGATGCTGCCCAGCGGGGAGGGTTCATCAGGAGCTGCCCCGCTCAGGTCCCCCCCCCCACCCCCGTACTGCCTCCTCCGGCCACGAGTGGGTACCTGTCTGGAGGCCGGCCCCTGCAGGATGCCGGGACACCAGGGTGGGAAAGCCGTGCTCCTGCTCACAGGGCATCTGGAGTTGCTAGCCGGGGAGACACAAAGGAATATTCCACGGCAGTGGGAGGTGTGGAGAGGTAGAGACAGAGCCGGGTCTCGGGAGAGGGCGGGGCGGGGGGCGTGCAGGGCCTGGGTCTGGAGGGCACAGGGCGTCCGCAGCCCCGGCCTCCCCTGTGGGAGACATGAGAGGGTCTGTGTCTGCTCCTTGGGATGGGGCTGTGGTGGGGGGTGTCCACAGGCTGAGGGTTTCCCAGCAACGGGGAGGAGCCCAGAGCCAGGCACCCCCCACCCTCCGGGCTCGGTTACACCCCGGCCAGAGTCGAACCGAGCACCACCGTCACCCCGAGGCGGGACACCCCCAGGAGAGGCTGAGTGAGTGTCCGGGCCACGGCACTGCGGCAGGATGGCGGGAGGGGCAACCCTGTGCTCAGAGGGGTCCAGACGTGCACGTGTCCCTCCCAGGGTCGTGGTGCAAGCCAGAGCCCGAAGCACCTGCCAGAGCCCATCTGGCCTCCCAGGCCCTGCTCCCTAGCCCTGCTCCCCAGCCCTCCCGCCGGGACCAGCTCTGGCAGGATGGCTGGGAAGTCCCCAGCAGGTAGATGTTCACCCACTTTACTCTCTTCATTCTTCTTCCCTGCTACCCCTCCCCTGTCACCTCCCCTCCCCCCTCTACCCCCAACTTTCTTCCCCTCTCCTTCTTTCCTTTCCCCTCCCTCCCCCTCCCTGCCTCCCTCACTCCCTCCCTGTTCCCCTCCACCTCCTCCCTCTTTCCTCTCTCCTGTCCCTTCCTCTCTCTTCCGCTTCTTTCCCTTTCCCTTCTTCCCCCTTCCTTCCTCCCTCCTCCTCCCCTCCTTCCCTCCATCCCTTCCTCCCTCCCTCCCTCCCTTTCTCTCTCCCTCCTCCCAGGATCCAGTGTACTGGAGACTGACAGGACCAAGCGTCTCTCTTACACGCCCCACTGGGGCTCCCCATCACAGACCCCGGTCTCACTTTCGCCTACCCATCCTGCCCCCAGGGACCAGCACTGCCCTCTGCCCTGGCAGGCCCTGGGCCCTGGAGCCCTGAGGGTGTGTGCCCAGTGTCTGAGGTGAGCCACAGCACCAACCCAGGCCAGCAGGGTGGGCAACCCGGAGTGTGGCTGCCGTACCCCCAGACTCGCCTGGTGGCACTGGGTTGGGGCCCTGGGGAAGGGGAGAGGCCACCCCTTCCTGGAGGTCCTGGTGCCTCCCCCGTGGCAGTGGCAGGAGGGGGACCCCACAGCTGGGACGCCCCTCCAGGCTCGCCTGCACTCACCCCGAGAGTCAGAGGGAGTGCGCCTTGGGGTGTCTCCTGCCTGGGGGACCCTCTTCCTCCTTCCAACCTTCCTAGCTCCAGCTACGCGGAGGCCTTCCTCAGGAACAAGCCGGGAAAAACAAATTGTGTAATTTCTGTGATGTCACACAGGAGTTAGATGCTCGGATGCACAATCAGGTAAGAGATAAGGAAGAATGGGAAAACTCCTGCTGACACTTTACGTTTAGGATTTTTCTTGAAACGGCAGTAAGTAGTGACTAAAATACATCACGTGGAAGGAAGGAGAAAACCCTGAATTTCAGGCCCATTACCCGCCCGTTCTCCCACTTTGTTCAGCCAGAACCCTGCATTTCCACTTTGCTCTGGGCCCCCCAGTGTAGCTCTGACCCATGTCCCCGCCCACCTGCGGGCTCACTTTCCCCAGGGCCCACCCATGTCTCCATCCCTGTCCTCCATCCCTCCTGCCCCTCTGCCCTCTTCCCCCTCACAGGCTCCTGATCCTTAACCTTCCATGACTCCCACTGCCCAGCCTCGCTGTGTGGCCTCAAGGACACCTTCCAGGGACGCCATGCTCCTCTCCTGCCCCCTCTGTCTTGACCCCAGGAAACCACAATTCACAAAGAAGGGCCCCTTTGTCTTGTCCTCCCAGTCTCCCAGACAGGGTGGGATTTGGCCAAGAAGAGAAGGGAGTCCAGTTCCTGCCTGGAGGTTCTGATTCGTGGCCTGCATCTCCTTTCTCTGCAAACATTACGAAGGTGCCCCTGGGGTCGCGGGGCCTGGCAGTCTCTGTGTGTCTTCACCGTCTGACCCGGGGAGCCATCCCCTCGGACATGTGGTCTGCTCTGAGTGTTGCCTTCCCAGGACCACTCTGGGGCCTCTCGGGGCCCCTGGCTGCCCTTTGCGGACCTCCACTGCCGGCAGGGAAAGAAAGACTCGTAATTAGTACCCCCCACGTGTGTGGAGATGCCGGTGGCGGCCCAGGACCTGCTCCGGTGTCTGAAAGGTCCCCCTGATCTTGTCTGGTTGTTAATTTGCACCATCTGTGGGGAAAGCAAACGTCAACTCTGCTGGCCCAGACAGGCGGGTGGCGAACCCTTAATGCATGGTGTTTCTGTGTTCTCGCTGCTTGCCAATGACTCCCCAAAAGCACTTCCAAAGGGCACGTGGGCCCTGGAGGGCCCTCTCCAGAGGGGCTTTGGTCCTTGGGACGAGGGTGCCTTTGCCCTGGGGAGGGGCTTCCAAGGGAACAGAACTCGAAGCAGGGACCCAGCTGGGGTTCGCAGGATCCCGAGTTTGGGCACACGTGCCTTGGGGGCAGTGACCCAGGGGCACCCACGCAGCTGTGGGGGGAGACGGAGCCGGCTGGTGCAGGTTGCTCTCCCCGCCCCGGGGCAGCTGGTTCTGGAGATGAGTAGCTCACCTCAGCCCCCGCTGGAGATGCCCCGTCTCCACACAGGGCACTTCTCGCTCTCCATGTAAAAGGATGCTTTTGGCCAACCTCAGGATGTTGTTAAAACTTCATGGGCTCCCCTTCAGCGGGGGACCATTGGCCGTAACCTCGACTGAGCCGGATCTGCGCCTGGCCCAGGTGTGTCTCCTGCTGGCGTGCCCGTCTCCTCGATGTCACAGAAACCAGAGATCATCCTGGAGCTGGCAGGACCGGTTCCGAATAAAGCATTGTTAACACCACTATTAAATGCCTGATGACTCTTTTTTTCTTCTCCAAACTGTGTTTCAGGGCCAGGCTTGGCCGACAGTGATGAATATTTCATTGTAAAGCGAGCCCTCGCGGCTCCCGCGGCACTGTGCACGTCACGGGCCTGGGGAGGCCAAGCCAGCAGGTCCCATGGAGGCCTGGGGCCCCCCAGCCCGCAGCTGGCACATTTGGGCTCCAGAGGCCAAGAGGCCCCTCCCTTCCAGCGAGTCGGCGCCGGGGGGGGGGGGGGGGGGGGGGGGGGGGGGCTCGCTGTCCTTGGTGCTGAACTTTACTCCTGTGGCGGCTGCTTTCTGACCGACGGAGGGCAGGCCCGGCCTCCCCGCTCCCAGAGCTGGACTCCCAGAGCCGGGAGGAGCGTCCCTGCAAGCCCCAAGCCCCCGTGAATGCCCCAAGGCTGTGGTTGCGTTGATTCATAAATAAGTGTGTAGGCTCATTATGAAGGTGCTTGGCGCAGAGCAGACATTCATTAGGCACTTGAAAAATGCGCCCATGGCCGGTGAGTGAGTGGAGAGATATGAATTAGTTAATTAAAAGGCACAGACGAGCCACTGGATGTCTGTTAGTCCTCTGTAGGTAGTAGCCACCAAGAAACGAGGGTTACGGGCTGGAACGCACACCAGCCGACCAGGCCTGGGGCCTTCGCTCCTGCCAGGACGCCCCTGCTCCACCTGGTGGGCCCGCTCCTGGACGCACTCTGCTGGGGACCAGTGTCCCTCTGGGGGCCTGCTTGCTGACCTGACCTTCTCTGGATGGCTCATTTGGAAGAGGAGCTCCTTCCTGGCATGTGGTAGGCCCCCCTCAGCCCCCACTGTACTGCGGACAGCTTCTCTGATATATTTCCCTGGTAATGAGAATCTGAGAAACCTCATTAATCCTGACAGCCGTAATTAGGGTTCACAGACATTGTGTCTGGGGCTGGCTCAAGCCAGTATTTGCTTTCTCCTCAGATAGAAAAGGGCTGACGGACGAGCGAGTCTATGAGTCAGTGCTCACGAGGAGGAAGGGCGTGCCGTCAGCGCTCCGGTGGATGGGCGGACGCCGGCCCGGGCGCTGACTCAGGGAGGTGAGTGACGTCCTCGGAAAACTGTGGTGGCTCTGCGGCCCCCAGCCCTCCATGGCCCTCACGGGAGGTCACGTGACTGAAGACATCACAGGCTGAGCTGGGCGGCACCGGTCCTGTGCAGACGGCGGGTCACCCACCTGCAGCCGGAACACCCCCTGGCTTCTTGCCTTTGGCTTCTCTCTTACAATTTAATTGAACAGATTTCTAGCTAAGCAGTTCAGCAACGTGAAGACACATTTACCGAGGATCGTATTAGGCGGTAGTACCGTGACACGCACCCACCACGCCACCATCGCACGATGGGGTCCCTGTCCCGAGCGCTCTCCGTGCTCCATCCAAGCGCTCTCCGTGCTCCATCCACCACCCCTGGCAACCCCTGAGCCTCTCACTGTCTCCAAAACTTTGGAAAGCCAAAGTCTAGAAACCCGTAGAGCCCTGAACACACAACGCTCGGCCTTCCCGTGCTGGGGCCCCCCGACAGGCATGTGAGATTCTTCCATTTGTAGCCTGACCCCCACTTCCTTTTAGTGCGGAACACCATTCCTTTGTCGGGACGGACCGCACTTGATTCATGCACGTTCCTTCTGAGGGACATCTTGGCTACTCCCGGATTTAGGCAATTCTAAGCAAGACTGCCCTAAACATCCACGAACGGGGTTTTCAGTGGATGTAGATTTTCCACGAATTGAGGTGAAGGCCGAGGGGTGCGGTTACTGGATGATACAGAAAGAACGGGTCCAGTTTCATAAGAAATGGCTAACCCGTGCTGCCGAGCGCTGGCCCTGTTCCACGGTCGCCCGGCACCAACTGCGTGCCTGACGCTGCCTGTGTTCTGGACGCCGGCCGGTCCCGGAGGCGCATGGCGGTGTCTCGCTGTCATTTTGATTGGCATTTCCCTGTGGTCGGGGGACATGGAGCATCTTTCTGCCACCCGTATATCTTCTTCGGTGAGCTGTCCAGATATTTTGCCCATTTTTTAAATTGGGTTTTTTGTTTTTCCTCATTGTTGAGTTTTAGGAGCCCTTTATCAGATGCTTTGCGGATATTTTTCCCCCCGTGTGTGTCGTGGTTTCTCACTGCGCTAACATTGTCTTTTGAAGAGCAGAAGGTTTTCATTTTAAAGAGGTCCTGCTTATGGGCCGTTTCATCCAGGGACAGCACCCCTCCCTGTGGCCGAGACGTCACCAACACGCCCAGGCTCTCCTGGGCTTTTTCTCTCTGATCGGGAGGCTTCGGACCTTATGTTCAAGCCTGCGCTCCATTTTGTGTTAACTTTTATGAAAGAGGCGTGGGCCAGGGCCTCCCCTGGGGGGCACACCTGCACCCTGGTGCCTGGTCTCCGCCCCTCAAGATGAGAGAAAGCCTGGTCAGCGGCCCCCAGCTCAGTGCTCATGCCCACAAAGGGGTTAGGGGTGGGGAACACACGGAAGTCATGGCCTTCATGCAGCAATTTCTCCGGTCTTGTACCCTTCCGAGCAGGTGCCCATGGGCTGTGCAGACCCTTCTGCTGATGGTGCTGGCTGGGGGACCGCCCGCCAGAGGGGCTCAAGGGTGTGGGGTGCACACACAGTCAGCGAAGCCCGTCTGGAGGGTCAGGAAGGCTTCCTGGAGGAGGGGCCGTCCAAGGGAGATTTATGGGCCAGACGAGAATTAAGTCTAAGTATCAGCGAGAGGAGAGGGGGATGTGGGGATGTTTCTGTGCCTGCCTGGGAGAGGGTCTGGCAGGAGCACGTGGGAACTCGTGCAGGATATGCGGATGTTGGTGTCCGATGCTAACGGCCACCAGGGGCTCGTTGGGCTTGAACAAGTTGGGCTGATTGCTGGCGACAGCTCTGGAGAACACCCTCTCTGGGATGCGGGGTGTCTCCACACAGGATGTTAGAAACAGCCGACTGAGGGTCTCAGCCTTGTGTTGGGTGATTTTGGGGGATTCAAGGAAGTGGGGTTTGTCCTGGATTGCGTGCTATCAGGAAGCAGGTGGGGATTTTCGGTCACAAGGCAGAAGGGTAAGGAAAGGCCAGAGGGCCCGCAGTGTGCCTGGGGGCTGGGACGCCGAGCTAAGGAGCCTGTGGGCAGGGGGAGCGCCGAGGGGCTCAGGGTCACTAGAGCTGAACATGGGCAGGAGGCATCAGACACCCCGTCTCTCTGGGGTGGAGACGCAGGTGTTGTGTTCTGGGGGCCGGAAGGAGGAGAATGAGGTCCCAAGGCCTATTTACAAGCAGCTGCCTGGGGCCCTGCTCTCCTGGACCACTTGAACACTGTGCTCTGGGTACCTGAATGGGGTCGGGTGCTGGGGACCCTGGGGAGCCGGATGGGGCCCCAGACCTCCTGAGCCCCAGGCTGAGGCTCTGCATGGATCCTTCAGACTTTAGTTCCAACATCCTTTTATTTTTATTTTAATGCATTTTTCAAGGTTGGAAACACAGTCTAATGTAACCCAGTGTTAATCGGTCCAGCAATACCTAGTGTGGTCATTAGCCCCCGGACCTCCTGCTCTGGAAGCAAGTGGGCAGAGGCAGGCAGGCCAGGCAGTTGGGGCCCTGGGGGGTCTCCTCACCGCCCCTGCCATCAGTTGCTGTAGGTTCCCCAATTCTAACTGCCCCTCCCCCCACCCCCATGTGCCTGGGACCCAGGACCGGATGGTCCCAGACTCACGTCCCTCCCTCTCTCTTTCCTTTCTCGTAAAAGCCAACAGTGACTGGGGCAGAATGGAACCGCACTGGGCACTCTGGGTGACATTCTTGCTGTTCCCGTGAGGGCAGGGATGTCTTCCCCATTTCACAGATGAGAACATTGAGGCTCAGGGTAAGGGCTTGGTGCTTGCGGCTGTCCTTCCACTCTGCGCTGCGTCCCGGCACAGCTGGAGTTTTGACGGAGGCTGACATAGGACCAATGGGGCGCGTCTTTCACCCCAGAACGCCCAGTGCCCCATTTTGTCTTGGGGGCAGTTGTCTCTCCACCGCCAAAGTTCTGCTGGGGATGGTCAGGGCTGTGGGGTGGGGCCGGGTGGAAAGCAGTCTGACCCCACACGTCATCGGGGAGCAGTTCCAATCAGCAAGCAGAGCCCACAGGAGTCCCTTAGTGGCTAGAAGGTCATTATCACTTCCCTTATTTTACTTATATTTGGGCAAGGGCTGTCGCAGCAACAGCCAGGGAAGGCTTCTCTGCCCCCAGGGACGCGCAGCCACGCGGGAGAGAGATCTGCCGTGGCTCAACCCACGTGGTGCTCCACCATCTCTCTGCATGGCCTACGGGTGCAGCCGGGCACGTCGGGGCCACTTGAGCCACGAGCCTCGGGACAGTGGCTGTGGGCCCCCTGGCTGGGCTGTGGCCTGACCAGGCCCTGTTTGTAAACCGAGGCCCCGACGTGAGCTGCAGGAAGCCACCGAGGGGGCCATGCTTGCTGGAGCAAGCCACGGTGTCTGTGCAGCCCCGGGGAGCCCCGTTCAGAACCCGGCACGTGCCTGGTGCTTCCGTACGTGGACACCCATCTTGCCAAGGACTCGAACACCTGGCCTCCCTGTTCAGGGTCGCCCAAGGTCGCCCAGCTAGTGGCTGCTGGGGATCAGCGTCTGGCCCATGTTAGTTAGTGTGGCCCCTGGGCCTGTGTCCTACCCTCGACCCCACCGTGCCCTGGCTAGTGCCTGGGGAGTCCTGTTTGTTCCCCGGCTTCGAGACCCCAGACAAGGAAGCCCCTTCTAGAGTACTGTGGCTGTCGATCCTTCATGGGATCCTGGCCAGGATCCAATCTTGGGGGCTTCAGGGAGCGAACAGTGCCCTGCAGCTGCCGGCATGCTCTCAGACTTGACCTTGGGTCCCCCAGAGACCTCAGGAGCTGGTGTACGGACCCAATGACTGGCCCCCCACGGGATTCCCAGGGACACACCGAGGCGAGGCCTTCAAACTCCACTCACTGGCATTCGTGCACCCAGGGAAGCCCGCACCTCTGGTCACAAGGGCACATGCAAGGTCAGTGCCAGGTCTGGCCTCACCCGTCATGCTGTGGGGCCCCAGCAGGGCTGCTCTGGGGACCTGCAGCCTTGCACACACCTGTGGTCGCCCCGTGGAGGCCGGAGCGAGCTGCCCAGCGCAGTGGGTTAGCTCGCTGCTGACTACCCTCCCCGCTCCGGTGGCTGCTGGAGCCGGCAGAGCAAGCTGCGGGCCGGAGAGCCCTCCTGAGTCGGAATTCCGACAGCACTTCTGTGGTGTCATAGCTGACCGGCGGCAGGGGCCTCTAACGGTTGCAGGGGGAGGAGAAGGTAATTTAGGGCAGAGAAACAGCTATCGATCGAGGCCAGAAGTTACCGCCGCCACCTGTCTCCGGGGCCTGGCTCCAAGCCCCAGCCCCCACCCCCGACCTCGGGTGCTCCCGGCGCGGTCACCAGTCACAAGCCTCCACAGCTCCACTTCCCAGGCCAGGAAGCCAAGGCCTGGCGGGCTCTGCTCTCCCCGCACCCACCTCTGGGGGCCTCCAGCACAGGGGGCGGGGCCTCCACCACAGGGGTGGGCCCTCCAGCACACGGGGCGGGGCCTCCAGCACAGGGGGCGGGGCCTCCAGCACAGGGGGCGGGGCCTCCAGCACAGGGGGCGGGCTGACCCAGTGTGCCCGGGCAGGTCATGGCCGTGGACATTTGAACTCGAGAGGCTGGTGTCCGTCTGTCCGCGTGCACGGACGTCACGCTGAGCAAAGCAAGCAGGCAGCGGGCAGCCCCAGCCGCCCCCCCGCCCCCCGGAACACTCTCCGTATCTGCAAACCGCAGGCGGGACGGGGGAGATGGGGGTGGCGCCCAAGTCTCTGGGTGGGGGTGTGGGGTTTGGGGAGACTCGCCTTCCCCTCGACAGAGGTTCGGGTTTTCCACGATGAGTCGTAGCGTCTTCATCAAGAACGAATGTGGCGTTCTTGGACGGTAAGGGGCTGTCTCAGGGTCTGTGGCCACCCTGGCTGTGAGGGGGAGGGGCTAGGAGCGCTGGGCCTGGGGCAGCGAGTCCCTGCTCCTGGTGTGCGAGGAAGGGTGTCCGGGGTCCTTCTGCTGTCTCTGCATCAGCTCCCTGAAACAAGCAGGACCCACTGCTCATAGGGAGCCTCGGGGAGGGGGGGGTGGTCCGAGCCAGGCACGCTGGCGGGAGGGCCTCACCTGGACCCTGGCTGTCCCTGGGCAGGCTGGGGGTCCTTCCAGGCCCTGTAGCAGATGCCATGGTGTCCACCCAGATTCCCTGCTTGAGCCCCAGCGCCCACCCCCGGCAGCTGGCAACACCTGCTCACAGCGGCTGTCCTCCAGCCTTGGCCACAGGCACACTCCTGGTCCATGGTCACTGCCCCCTTGGGTCGGGGGGATGGCAGCCCGTACCAGTGATGAGCGGAAGCAGGGGTACCAAGGCCTGTCCGCCTTGCCTCAATCTAGGCCAAGTCCGAGGGGCCTAGACTGCCCCGTCCCCATGTGTTATGCTGAGGCCTGGCAGCTGCCGGCCAGCTGGGCCCTCTGCCACGCTCCCTTCTGTAGCTCCTTGCGGGCGAGCCGCTAAGACCTGCTCTTCGAAGAGGAAACCAGGCAGGGACAGGCTCTCCACTGATGGGCAGGCTCCACCTGCCCTCTCCTCCCGAGAGGGTACGGGCCAGTTTGGGCCCCCCAGGCGGCCTCCAGTCCCCTCCCTATCACACAGGAGCCTCTGGACACACCGGGCTGCCCTGGGCTGTGTCTCTGGGACCCGCTTCCCTGCTTCATCAGACTTTTCAGATGGAGCCTCTT
This sequence comes from Meles meles, assembly GCF_922984935.1. Taxonomy (NCBI): domain Eukaryota; kingdom Metazoa; phylum Chordata; class Mammalia; order Carnivora; family Mustelidae; genus Meles; species Meles meles. The sequence continues at coordinate 1,964,082 of NC_060076.1, forward strand.
CCCCAGCCTCCCCGGGAGGTCGGTAGGGGTCTGGAAGCTGGGGGCCGCACGGTGGGAGTCCCACACTCGGGCACCAAGACCCTTTGCCATGGGCCTGGGACGCAGGCCGGCGGGAGTGTGGGGCTTGGCTCTGTGCATGACCACCTTCCCTGGTCTGTAAAAGAGGGGTGCTGGACTGGTGTGGGCGCAAAGGCAACGGTCTGTTAGAGCGATCGGTAAGCGCCCAGTTAATGTCATCGGCGCTGCTCGGCTGGCTGCCATCCCCGTCCCTCCGTAATGGTCCTTGTTACCGGCAGGATGGAGCCTCCCGGCCTCCTGCCCCTGCCCGACCCCGGGCTGCTGACTGGGCGGTGGGTCCTGACTCTGCCTCCTGAGGTGGCCTTGGCAGGGCCACAGAGGGGGGCTGGCCCGGGGCTGAGGCTGGCGAGGACTGCGGCCCACCTCAGGCTGGGCCCCGGGCGTTGAACGGGCACCGTGCCCGCTCCCCGGGCTTCACGCTCCTTGGGAGGAAGCAGATGGAGCCTGTCAGCTCTACTTACGCCCGGTCTTCCCAAAACCAGCCAAGCGTGCCCCGGAACAGGGGAGCCGCTCCTCGGAGCAGCTGGTGGGGCTCCAGGCTGGCATCTCCTGGGGCCCCGTGACGCTGATTAGCAGGAAATAATGCGCAGGCAGAGGGAGCGGGCCCAAAGAGGACCTGCTGGCCCGGGGCCCAGAGCTGTCATCCAGGCTGGCGTGCCCAGGAGGCCGGGGTGCACAGCCGGCTTCCCTTGCCCACAGCTGGCCCCTTCCATCAGTGTCCTCCATGGGCCCACTGGGGCTCAATCCTGGACCTGGGATTCCAGGAGGGATTGATCACTTGCATTTTGTCTGTGATGGAGACCTCCCCTGGGTCCCCTGCGCCAAGTGTCGTCTGCTCGGCTCTCACCCAGAGCTCACTCTGTCGGCTCAGAGCAAAGCCCCGCTTCTCTGTGCTCGAGCTCCTACCTGTCTTCCCCTCCCGCCCCCCTGCGAAACCCACCTCGCTCCCGTTTGTTGTGCCAGTGACGCAGGTCATGATAGAGAATCCCGAGAATTGCAAACGAGGAGGAGAGAGTCCTCCCCAAGCCCCCATCTGGAGGGGCCCCCTTCTACGGTTTGGAGACGCATCTTCCATGTGGGTAAGACACGCGAATCTATAGCCCGCCCGGGTGTTCCTGACCCGTTAATTCCACGTAGCAGTTTACCAGGAACGCACACCCGCTCCCTAAGTGCGTCTCCACCGCGCACAGGGCCACCGCCAGCGCCCGCCTCAGCGTGTTCGAGCCTCGACCCTGGAAGTGGTTTTTAAAGCATTAACATCTGTGTGTACGTCCTTAATTATTTCCTGTGAAGCACGGCTGTAGGAGTGGACTTGCTAGGTCAGAGGTGCGCGTGCGTGCGTGCGTGTGTGTGCATGTGTGCGTGTGTGCGTGTGCGTGTGTGTGTGTGCGTGTGTGTGCACGTACTCCTGGAGTAAGGTGTTGCCCTGTGCGGTGACTGCCGTGCAGCACGTTTTGCTGAGATGGGTTCACGTGCACACGCAGCCCAGTGATGGCTAGTGTGTTCGCAGCGGTCTGTGGTCGCCATCACAACCGATGTGAGGACCCTCTCTTCGCCCCCAAAAGGAGACGCCCATCCCCACGGGCACTGACTCGAGCCCCGGTGCCCGCAGCCCCTGCCCACCACTGCCGCGCTGCCCAGCTCCGTGGCTCTGCCCGTTCCCGACGTTCTCCTAAGTGGGATCCTGCAACACGTGGTCCCGCGTGTCGGGCTTCTCCCACCTGGCGTGCTGTTCTCGAGCTCATCTGTGCCGTGGCGGGGACCAGAACTCCGTCCCCTGCAGGAACCCTGGGAGGCGGCATGCACAGTTTTCAGGCTTCATGGGGCTCCCCCAAGGCCGTGTCTGCTCAGTGCCCAGCCGCAGATGGGGTGTCCATGTCTCGGGGTTGCCACTGGGCCTCGGTCCTGGTTGGGGTTTCTGTGGGAGGGGATCTCAGTGGGAGGTCGGATCCTGGCAGGGTCACAGCTAGGGTCACATGGAGCCCCAGGAAGCGATCATGACCTCCATGCTGTCAGCAGTCTTTAAAAAATCTTCAAGCCAGAGGAATTTTAATTCGCCTGAATTGACGAAAATGCGGTGGGATACAGCAGGCTTTCTGTTGGTTAGTGTTGGAAAAGTTGATGTCAGTCTCCTAACACCTAACACAATGGAAGGTGGGATATTGGTAAAAAGTTGTTGCTATGACGATGCGGAGGAAGCCATTCGCGTTTGTCGGAGGGACTCCGAGACTGCCCCTCCTTGGAGGCCAACCAGCACCCGGCAGGTTTAGGGGAGCCGGGACTGCTCCTCGGAGGCCTGTCGTGACCGCCGCACTCCACTGGGACTGATGACCACCCCCCATCCCTCCGCAAACTGGCCTGCACCCTGAGTTGAGCACTGCCCTTGGCCGGACCCCTGGGTCTGTCTGGACCCGCTCCGCCATCCGGCGTCCTCTCTGCATGGACGTTTGCAGCTCCCGGGTGTGACAGCGTGCACGAGGCTCTGCTGAGGAACACAGAGCTCGATGGTCAGCTCTGCACGGTCTTCCGTGTGACCCTCTCTCCCCTCATCCCCCTGGTGCCCTCAGGCCACCCAGCTCATGGGCAGGGATCGAGGCTCACGGGATGGTGTTGCCACCCCAGAACTCTGACCTCACCTGGAGCTGTCCTGCCTGGACTCATCCTTGCCCCAGGATGACAGGATCCTGGCCGCTGAACGTGGCGCTCAGTGGAGACAGCACATCGGCCTGGGGAAGGGGTGTGGCCCGTGCACCTGTCACCATCCCGTCCTGGAGCTGGCTGGAGGAGGGCATGTGGGCTGCCGGCTGAGTAAAAGGGAGAGTGGAGCCAGGTGGCCGAGGGCTGCTCTTGAGGTCTGGAAGTTTCCAGGCTGTGTTTGCCTCCAGTCTGCTTCCAAGTCCCCATGTGAGCTCCTCCAGGGGTCCAGCTGGGCTGTCGCAGAGAAGGCAGCCCTGAGCCCCACCTCCCGGGAGTGGGGAGCCCTGAAGGATGGGGGCTGCGCTCCCCTGCACTTACAGGGATCTCTCTCTTCTCTTGAAGTGGACCAGGGAAAGGGCCACCGTGGAAGCAAACACCCCCCCGCCCCCGACCCGGAGAGGGCCGCGGCCCCAGGGAGCAGGGGCTCTGACCCTGTCGCAGGGAAAGGAGCTGCGCCGGACACTCGGCCGTATGAGCAAAGGTAGAAACAAACCTCCACTCCCTGGTCGGGGCCTGGGTGCGATTAATATTTCATGCCCCGAGAAGGCAGTGACATTTTGCTGGATGGCTTCAATTCGCTCCCGAGCCTCGTTCTCGTGCTAATAATCAGCTTGCTTATCATAATGGTTTATTAATCTGTTTCGCAGTGTGAAGTCACTCGGCGTGCTCCATGCATCCCTCCTGCTGCTGCCTGGCATGGACAGAAATGGCTCAGGCCCGTGGGTGCTCGTGAAGGGGGTCCTGTTCTTGGAGGCCTGGGCCAGGGAGCAGCCGGGGAGCAGACTGGGACTGGAGGCTCACGGCTCCGGTGTGTCTCTGAGCTCAGAGGGCACCTCTGGACCAAACGCAGGGAGGGAAGGCCCCGGCGTGGCTCGGCTCTCTCTTTTCTGCCTCTGTCCTTTGATGTCCCTTGACCCAAGGGGAAGGCTTAGGAAGAAATCTCTACGTGAAAAATTTTAGATGGGGTTAAGTAGCAGGGGACACGGGAGACAGCGGAATTGTTTGGGTGGGCAATTTTTTTTGTTCCAGAAAGGATTTTTACACAGGGGCTGGTGTATTCTGCGTCCTGTGACCTGCCCTCCTGGACAGGGTGGGCCGCCTGACCCCAGGGCAGCCGTTGCTTCACACGCCGAGTCCTGCCTGAGTCTCTCGGGCCCCTCGTCCCCTCTTTGTCGCTGCCTTGGGACGGTGCCGGTCTGTTGTTTTATAGAGTGTCCCGCACACTGGGTTTGTCAAGGACTTCCTCACGATGAGATCCTCACTGGGCATTCCGGCAGGACGGGGAAGCGTCTTTCTCAGCGCGCCGTCCCTGGGGGACGCGAGGGCCACAGGGCCACGTGCTGTTGACCTTGAGCCCTTGGCCGAGCTGCTGTCTACGGGGCTTCTCTCCTGCAAATTTTTCCCTTGAAAAGCTATTTGAAAATACTCTCTTGGAAAACACTCCTGTGTTTCTGGTTGTAATTAGTAAATGGCTTGAGGGAGATGCTCGGGGCGATGCAAATGCACGGTTATTTGTCACTGTGACTTGGGGCGCCCGCGGGGGGTCTTGCCGGTAGCTGCTCTCATGAGAGCTCGGGCAGTGCTCTGCTCCCGCACCTCCGCGTGCATCATCAGACTCTTCTCTGGAAAGAGCCGTCCCTCCCCCGCTGAACTGCTGCAGATAGTCCCTGAGGCCAGCACGGGCCGGCGGACATTTATTTTGTTGGGTTGGAATGTACCACTCTTGGTATCTGTGTTCTCGCCAGATCCTCCCGGCGTTGGCCGGGGCAGCATCTTGGGGCTGGGTCCTGCGTCCCTGGACTTGGGCTTCGATTTCCTGACCTCACAGGCTCCAGCTCGGGTCCAACCCCAGAACCTGCCTCTTCTCCGAAGAGGCCAAGGGGATTCTGGGAAAGGAGGCCCAATGTTTGCATCTTCTGCAGGGTCGCTCCCAACGCTGCCCTCTTCCGCCCGGGACTGTGACCGAGTCACCAGCCAAGGCCCCTGCCCTCTGTCAGCCCTGGGGGGGGGGTGTTTTTCTGGGTTGGGGGGACATCCCTCACTCGTGTTGGCAAAAGAGTGGAGAGAAGGAAGCAGGTCCGTCAGGTAGAGACAGAGGAGGGATCTAGAGACTCAGGAATGGCTGGCGAGGCTGGTGGAGGGTAGTGGGGGCTGATGAGGGATATTAGGGGGCTGGTGGAGGGTAGTGGGGGTCAGTGGGGGTAGTGGGCATGTGGGGTTGTGGCCGTCAGGGGATACTGGGGTGCTGGGGGATAAGTGGGATGGTGGGGCATGGAGGAGGCTAGTGGACGCGGGACACGGAGGCAGAGACGTCTGACCCACGGCTGAGCCCCTCTGAGAGGGCACCGGACTGACCTGGTTGTGGGGGTAGTGAGTGGCCTTGGCTGGAGTGCAGGAGGGGACTCTGACACAGTCCCAGGAGGCGTGTTCTCTCATGCTGCCCGTGAACCATGTCTGTCCCACGTCCTGTGGTACAGCCACGTCTGTGCTCGGCGCGGACCCTCCCCGCTCGTTTCTCCAGCTCCTCAGCATTCAGCCGTCCACAGCGCGGGCACCACCGTGACCCAGCTCCCCTTTGCACCCCAGCAATGGAGAACTCTTTGCACCCAGCCTGGGCAATGACCTTGATCCTGATCCCGGACTAAAAGGACCCCTCGACTGGTCACGGCTCCCTGATCCGGATGGAGCCCCCTCTTCTGGCCCGGAGCTGGTCTCCGACGCCTGCCTCTGGCCTGCAGCCTGAGTGCTTGCCCGGTTGCTGCTTTTCTCAGTGACCAGCAAAGCCCTGTCACGGGCGAAGCCCTTTCCTCCTGTACCTGTGAGCTCACACGCATGTCTGCGCACCGCTTCCCCGGGGGAGCCCTGAGCCATTGCTCTGAGCACGGCTATCCTGATACCAGCCTGACGCCGGCTCCTGCCCTCACCTCTCAGTGAGGTCACGGGACCCTCCCCCCACGTCACCTTCCACCACTAGACGGGCGGGGGCCCCCCAGACCCTGGAGCTCATCTCTGCCCCCAGCTCCCTTCCTCACTGCTGCCCACTTGCTACCGACCTTTAGCACCGGGCTGCGAATCTTGGCAGAGGCCACCCCTTAAAGCCACTGGTGTTCCTGACAGCACCTCGACAGCCTCCCTCCTCAGCAGTGGAGACCGGGACAGGGAGGCCTGGCTGTCCAGAGGACAGGGGGCTGCAGGCAGGTGAGGGAAGGGCCTCCGGTCCGCACTAGTCTCCGGCTGGGATGCAGGGCAGCCTGGATTTGGCACCTGCTCTCAGATACTGGGACTTGGGACCTGACCGCCTACAGGGAGTTTGCGGGGAGAAGGAGTAGAGAGGTTTGGGAAGGGAACCCGGGGTTTGGGTTAGCGAGCCACGGAGGGCCAGGAGCCAAGCTGGGTCCCTCCCCTCCTGAGCTTGGTTTGTCCACTTGTCAGTGGAGCTGCGTACCCAGGCTGCTGTTGCGGGCAGGGTGAATGCTGCGGGTGAGCGTGGGCAGGAGCCCAAGGTCAGAAAGCTGTTAACAGGGGTAGCCCCACGGCTGTGAGGGGCTCTGTGTGGGCTGGGCTGGGCCAGGCACGCGGCGCCTCCCTCTCCCCTGCTCCCAAGCATGCAGACCCGTCCGGTCATCTCTCGTCCAGACCACAGTGAGACCCTCCCGCTTCCTCCAACCTGCCCCCAGCTCCTGACCCCCACAGCCCCAGGGAGCTTTCGGGTAGCGGGTCTCCGAGTGTGGTCTCTGCCCAGCAGCTCTGGCTGGGAGGGCGTTAAGGGCACCGCTCTCAGATCCCACCCAGACCTGCCGAATCAGGAGCCCAGGGATGGGGCCAGCACTTGGGGGGCGCGCCGCACACTCTGGGGTGGGGGTCCCCGCTCTGGCACAGGGCAGGTCAGTGAAGGCCCCATTGGAGCTGCCGTGCGTTCCCACCACAGCAGGAGCGCGGCAGGGAGATTTAGGGGCGCTTTCGGGGGGTTGCGAACCTGCTCGGTTCTTGCGAGTCGCCTGGGTGCTGTACTAACAGACGTATATTCCCCTGTTGTCCGGGGGAGACACCCAGGGTGGGGGAGGGGGGCGGCAGCTCCTTCCAGAAGGTGACCCAGCCGGCTCCTCCCGCCCTCTGGGGACGGAGGCCTGGACGGGAAGGAGCAGGTCCCAGTGTCTGCTCCATCTGCCGAAGGCTGGCCGCCCTCCCCACTGCCCCAGCGCCGACCTTCACCCGCGTGGCACAGGGCGATGGGCTTAGGGCTGCACTCCGTCTCCCCACACAGCCCGCAGAGACAGCCCCATACCGCCTCCTCGGTGTCGCAGGCATTTAAATTGCCGTTTTATTTAAATTTATGTCCGAGGATATGGGCGGAGAAAGGGCCATTTCAAAGTCAGTTTCTGCTTTATGGCTTTACGGGGGATCACATCGGGCAGCTGTTGGAAATATCTCGCTGCTCCCAGCACAGCAGAGGAGCACGTGGCTCACACAGGCTCTGGCTGTTCCCAGGAAGAGGTCCTACCTCCCAGCCAGAGCTCTTGCTTCCTACCCTAGCTGCAGCCTGAGCCCCGTTCCGTCATCAGGCTGAGCCCTGACCCCAGACTGAGTCCCGACCCCAGCCCAAGACTGAGGTCTGATCCCAACCCAGACTGAACCCTGACCCCAGCCCCAGACTGAACCCCGACCCCAGCCCAAGACTGAGCCCTGATCCCAGCCCCAGACTGAACCCTGACCCCAGCCCAAGACTGAGGCCTGATCCCAACCCAGACTGAGCCCTGATCCCAGCCCCAGACTGAACCCCGATCCCAACCCCAGACTGAGCCCTGATCCCAGCCCAAGACTGAGCCCTGATCCCAACCCCAGACTGAACCCCGACCCCAGCCCCAGACTGAACCCTAACCCCAGCCCCAGATATGGCCCTGACCTAGACCCTACTAACTCTTCTTCGAGGTCATGTAGCTGCGCAGGAGGGCGTTAGGGGCCGCTGGAGCTCACACAGTTCCCTACCTCTTTGGGCTACGCAGAGGCACAGCTCCAGTGTGTCGTGGTTCTGGGCAGCTGATTCCCACAGCTGGAGGAACATCTGCCCACGTACCGTGAGCTGATGAGGCTGCGAACGGTTGGCTGCTCCCGACACCCCTTCCTCGCGCACGGAGCAGCTGCTGGAGCCCGCGGGGCTCGGCACCTCTGCGGAGGACGTGGCCCGGGGGACTCAGACCAGCGTGATGCTCCAGCCGCGGAGGGGGCAGGGAGGCCGACCTGGGGTAGGGGTGGCGAGGGGCAGGGTCCCACCTGGGGATGTCATCCCAGCCCTGAAAGGGCGCTGCGGTCATCCTGGGACTTCGGAGGCATGGCCCAGGAGGTCTGGAGGGCTGGGGCCGCTGCAGGGAGCGGAGAGTCCTTGGAATCCGGGAGCCAGACTGGAGTGGGCTGTGCAGTGAGGGGCGGTGAGACATGAGACAGTGGTGCCGCCGATTCTTCTGTTCTTCCCCAGCTTTCTACTGTCTTATTTACACAACGGCGCATACTCTGCAATTCCAGCTTTAATCCTCCCAAACCCACTGTGGGTGCAAGAAGCCAAACTACAGTGAAATGCTGACAAGCCCCGGGCACGGATGCGGGTGGCGGGTCCGCCTCAGTGTGGCTGAGGCCAGGGGCCGTCTGAGCCGGCGGCTGCCCCGACAAGGGCCCTGCACAGCCCGTGCTCCTGGGATGTTGGCCCCGCCTTGGGGGGTTGGGGTGTGGCCTGTGCGCGGAGGGTGTGGGCCCATGCTCGGGGCGGGGGGTGTGGGCCCTACCACACAGTGTGGTCCACGTCTCCGCTTGCCGCAGTGCATAATCGGAGGCGGAAAACAGGACCCACAGAAGAGATCCTGCAGCATCTCCATAGCACCGCCGACCGTGCTGGGGGGGACGGGCAGTGGCCGAGGGGCCCGCGGGGCCGGCTCTGGGCACGGTGAACCCCGCTCAGGATTGGGGCTGGGCCGTGGCTGCAGTGAGGGGGGCACTTTGGTCCTCACAGCCTCCAGCCCCCCCACCGCGCAGGGGGGTAGGCCTCCTGTTGGAGCTGGTCAGAGATTCGTGTGCTTCCGCACACACGAGAGCACACACACATGCACAACACACACATCCATGTGCACGCACACACAGCCGTGCACACACACACACCCACGTGCACACACACAGCCATGCACGCACACATCCACGCACGAGCACGCACACAGCCGCGTGCACACATCCACGCACGAGCACGCACACAGCCGCGCGCACATCCACGCACGAGCACGCGCACACCCACGCACGAGCACGCACACAGCCGTGCACATATCCATGCACGAGCACGCACACAGCCGCGCGCACATCCACGCACGAGCACGCACAGAACCGCACGCGCACATCCACGAACGAGCACGCACACAGCCGCGCGCACATCCACGCACGAGCACGCACAGAGCCGCACGCCCACATCCACGCACGAGCACGCACACAGCCGCGCGCACATCCACGCACGAGCACGCACAGAGCCGCACGCGCACATCCATGCACGAGCACGCACACAGCCGCGCGCACATCCACGCACGAGCACGCACAGAGCCGCACGCGCACATCCACGCACGAGCACGCACACAGCCGTGCACATATCCACGCACGAGCACGCACACAGGTATACACGTAACACATGTCCACACACATGCGGGGACAGGTGCACACGTGCACTCGAAGTGCCTACCCACACCTGAGGGCACACACGTGCGTACACGAAATGCACTCATGGGGCACACGCATCCACGTGCAGTACCACATCTTGCAAGGGGACCCAAGCCCCGCTTTCCCAGGACGCGGGCTGAGACACCGGTTCCTAGCAGAAGGCCTGGCCGCCCATCCATTTGTTCCTAACCAAGCAAGTGACGCGCTGGCCCGTCTGCTGCGGCCCCGACAGGACACGAGATACAGAAATAAAGGGAGCAGCTCGCAGTGTTAGCTGCCTGTGGGCCCCCCTCCTCCGCCAGCCCCACACGAGGGCCAGACCACGCGGGAAGGTGGGATCCGGGCGGCGCTCTGCAGGTGGCCGGCCCCCCGGTCTGGCAGTGTTGGTATCTTCGTCTCTCACATCGGACAGCGGGGACGACCGACCCGTCCCGTCGCATCTCTCCTGACCGGCCCGCTGCCGTCACCCCCCCATCTCCGAGGTCCCGCGAACTGCCGGGCAGGGCGAATTTGGGAAGGCGGCACTGGTCTCTGAAGGGCACCCTTACATTCGTACAAGGAACGAGGGTCCTAGAGGGCGGTGGGCATCCCACCCGTGCAAGGGGGCATGCCAGCGCGGGGGGCCCACCGTGCCCCACCACCGACCCCCCACTCCGGGCCCGTTGTGGTGGTGAGGAAGGTCCTGGAAAGGCGAGCCTAGGGTTTCTGCTGGTGCGGAGGCCCGCGGCTGTCCATGGTGCTGCTGCCTCCGGCCGAGGGCTGCTGGCTTGTTCAGGGGGACGCCATGGTGCTTGCCGCTGGAGCTCCTTGTGCGACACTGACCCGGACGCGTCTCGCCTGACACTGGGTCCTTCTCCCTTCCCCACCCCCCAGGTGGCCAGGACGCCATGACTTGGTGGGGACGGGGGGCGGGACAGGGCCCTCTGGCCCCTCATGCTTCGACCACTCAAGCCTGACTCCCAGGCCTGTGACCAGGGATTTGTCAAAAAGCAAGTTTTAAATTAGAGAGGGCGTCCCGACCTGGTCCTCACAAGCACTCAGAGGCCGTCCGGGAGCAGACCTCTCTGCGCCCCCACTGACCTTGAACCTTGTACTGCTCTGTTCTGTGTGAGGTTCACGTGCCAGAGAGAAGCGCGTTGGGCTATCTGCCGTCCTGCTTCCTGGCCTTTCTCAGGGCTCTCCTGCAGGGCTGAGTGGGTGGGTGGGTGGGGGCTCTCTGCCGCCTCCCCTGCCCGCCTGCAGGCTGCTCCATGCACACTAGGTGGCGCTGCCTCACGCCCGTGCCCGCCGACCCGGCACCTGCACCTGCACAGGCAAGGCTGGGAGAGGACCGTCTCCCGCAGGCCCAAGGCCTCAGCCCTGTGATGGGGACAGAGCCCCTCCCCCAGGGCAGCGGGCGGGACGTGGGGCCCTCACTGCTGGATTCTGGGAGCCCAGAGCGCAGATTTTGTTCGATCTCCCCAGGAGAAGCCCAGCTCTGGCCAGGAAATGCCCCTCCTTGTCTGTGGGGCCGGGATGCGTGCGTGTGCGTGTGCGTAGAGGCTGCAGGCGTGGGAGGCAGGGTGCTCCGAGCCAGGCCAGGTCCTGTGGTGTGGGCTGGACTCAGGGAGACGGCCTCACCCTCCCTGAAATCTCTCCGAGCCTCGGTTTACTCATCTGTAGGGGGGAGATGCCCTGGACTGGCCCCGCCTGCTCCCCACGGAGGCCACGGGTGGGCCACGGCCGGGAGGGAAGGGGCTGCTCCGTAAACTGCAGCGTGACGCACCCTGTCAGGCGAAGGGACGCCTTCTCCACGATGGTCACGGTGCCCCGGCAGGGTCTCATGCCGGCCCCGGGCTGCCTGAGGGCCTGTGATGTCCCTCTGTCCTAGGGTGCCAGACCGTCACCCCACAGGGGAGGAGATGGAGGCTGGGGCAAGCCCAAGCTTGCCGCCAGGGCCCTCGTGCAGCTTGTGGGGCGGGAGGAAGCCCATAGGATACCACCTGGGGTGCAGAAACCCGTCAGCAACTTGCAGGGCCAGAGAGCACGGGACCCAGGCTGGTACTGGACGTTGGGGGACCCCTTCCCCAGGAACCCCGGGGCCCCATGACCTCTAGGGACCCGCTCAGCCACACCACCTCCTGGAAAGGTCAGACCCCTGAGGAGGGGGTCCTCTGGAGGTCAGCTTATCCTGGCCCAGCGTGGGGACCCCCCAATAGCTCCTCCCTCGTGACTGCCAGGGCCTGGGCTCAGCCAACACCCCGGTTCTCTGCCCCTGTGGCTCCCCGATGCCTGTCTGCCCCTGAGCCGCTTCCAGGGAAGAACCCAAAGCCCAGCCTGGAGACGGGTGACTCTGGAGGGAGGTCGGTCTCCGTGGGAGCTCTGTCCTGGAGAGGCCCGACAGCAGGCTTGGCTGTCTCAGGGAGGGGCCCCAGGGAGGTGCAGACGCACAGATTTCTTGACAAGATGAGCCTTATCCCCCGTCTGCCCAGCGGCTGGGGTGTCTGCAAACCTGGGTGTGGCCCAGGCTCTCTGGCCAGTGGCATCCCCACACTGGTCCCAGGGCCAAACCAGGCAACTGTCCCTGGGCAGGGGCAGGTGCACAGACCCTCCAGCACAGCGGGGGGTGCCTGGGGCCCAAAAGTGTTGTAACGTGGCCTGGTGGGGTGCCTCTGGGGGGCTGGGGAGCCTTCGCCATCTGGGAGCCCTGAAGCAGGGGGACATGCCGCCTTTCCTAATTTGCATAAAGGCACTATAAGGACTCCCAGGGGCCCTGTCCAGAGAGCTTGACACAGGGGCACAGGTGTCCTCAGTTCCCTGGAGCATGGGGAGTCCAGAGTCACGGCTGTCCTCAGCTCCCTCAGGCACAGGGCCATCCCCTGGCATGAGACCAAGGGCGCCTTGGGGAGGCTGCAGGGCTGCAGAGGAAAGTAATAGTAACAGGAACACTGGGATGACCCTGTCACTACTAAGCCCGGCCAGGGCGGTATGCCTGAGTGGGAGTCACGACGCAGCTCCCCCCAGGGCTGGAGGCGGATCTGGGACTTTCCCGTTTTGCAGAAGATAAATAGAGGTGCCCGTCTGAGGCCCTGGCTGCTCGGAGCTTGAGGGGACCAGCCCAGGAGCGAGAAGAGCAACCTCGGGGCCCGCCTTGCGGGCTGGCCCGCACCCCGGCCGGCCGTGCCTGTCGCACGCCGGCCCCGAAACCCTTGGTGCGCTGGGCGGTGGGCGTGCAGGGAGCAGTGTGCGTGGACGGGGCTGGACTGACGAGGGCTCCTTGCCCACAGCCAGGCGTCCCCACGGGGAGGTGCACCCTTCCCGCCCCTCCCCACATCTCGTCCTTTCTCAACTGGGCCCCACGGACCTGGACCCGCACGTGTCCATCCCAGGATCCCTTGCCCCCCATGGCCACCAGCCGCCGGCAGCGTCTCCAGAGCCTCCCGGCCCAGACCAGGTCTTACAAAAGCCTGTCTCTGCCAGCGGCCTCGGGTACAAACGGGCCTCCATTAGCGACCGTGGCGCGACAGCGTCTCCCCGCTGAGCGCAGACGGCGCGTGTCTCTGCGGAGCCAGCGTCCCCAGGGGAACGGGGTCCTGCTCTGACAAACAGGGCATGGATGCCGGCTTTTCACGGTTGGCAGGTGCCCACCGCCCCAGGTCGGCCCTTCCCCTCTCCTGTGGGGTGGCCGCCGCGGGGTCCAGCACCTGCCCCCCAGGGGCCGACCTGCTCTCTGCTCCGCCGGGCGGCGAGGGTCTTCAGAGCGGCGGCCACAGGGCACTCAGTCTGGACAGGCCATCGGCTCCTGCAAAAGCATGCGTTGCCCCCTGGGGACGGTCAGGCCGTAGGATGCCCCATGCCCGGCACCGTGTGAGTGCCATCGAGCCCTGGGCCCCGCGGCTGCTTCTTGGGACACCCCACATGGTGGAGAGAGAGGCAGAGGCCTGGCTGCTTCTGGGGAGGGTGGGGGATCCGGCCAAGCTGGTGCCGGAGCGGGGTGGCTGCCGGCAGAGCTTACGGGGTGCTGCCCCCGCTATGGTTTCCAGGTTCTGCAGGGACCGTGGAGGGTCCCCTGCTCTGGAGCCAACTGGGGCGCGCCAGCCACACACACTGGGAAACCATTAAATGGGATTTCTCAAAAATTCATCCTTAGATGGCATCCCTTTGGGAAGTTAGATGGGTTTGTTCACTAGTTAAACCAAAATAAATTGCACGGGAGGTTGGTGCTTATGAATTTTTAAAACGACGCGTCTGTATTTATCTGGCATTTATTTTATTTTAATTTTTGCCTTCCTGCCTGCCTGTTTGGGGCAGCGCAGCTGTGGGCCAGGCTGTGCCTGCAACCTCCGGCTTCGGCTGTCTAAATATTTTATTCGCCCCTTGCAAATGGGAAATGTAATCAGAAGCCCGACTCCTGGCCACACCAGGGAAGGCGGGGCTGGCCGTCCCGCTCTCTTCCATCTTTGGATTACAAGCCACTGGGAGCAGACGCTTCATTTTTATTTTTGACAACAACCAAGGCAAAGATTTCTGCAGATATGAACTCTCCAGGGGACGCCTGGGAAGCTCAGTCAGTTAAGCGTCTGCCTTCAGCTTGGATCATGATCCCGGGGTCCTGGGATCGAGTTCCGCATGGGGCTCTCTGCTCAGCAGGGAGCCTGCTTCCCCCTCTCCCCCTGATGCTCCCCCCGCTCCTGCGCTCACACATACTCCCTCTCAAATAAATCCTGAACAGAACATAACACAGCTTGCACCAGGACGGGAATGTCCAGATCCAGCCCTGGGGGTTGCTTCGGGCCACGAGACTGGAAGGCACAAAGGCAGAGGTCAGGGGCAGAAGGCGCTGGGCAGTGGGAGGGAACTCTGGAGATAACGGAGGGAGACAGAGGTGTCAGCCTGCGTGGGGCGGGTCGTCTGTACTTCCGGCAGCCCCAGGAGGAACAGCCCTTCTGAGTCCTTCCCGTTCCTCCGGGGCTGCGGGGCTGCTTGTCTTAAAGGGCGTCTGCCCTCGGGAGGACCCTGGTCCCTTGCAAGTGAGGCTACTCAGGCCGCCTCTGGACAGGAGACATCCAGGGCCTGTGTCCACCTCGTGAGCTCCCGCCGTGGGGCCCCCACTGTGCGCGGCCATGTGACCTTGCCGTGGGAGGGCGCCCGTCGGGTGCACTGGGTATCACGTGGCGCAGGTGGCATTGGGACGGCCGAGGCTCGGGCAGCTTTGTTCTGAGGGTCCTGGCCACCTCCGCTTTAGGCCAGCCTGTCTGGGCACCACTGCGGTGAGGGGGCTGGACCCCTCCCAGCCTTTACACCCTGCTGCCGGGGACCACGCCTCACTTCTAGAACCTCCGGGGCTGCTGGGGCTGGCAGGTGGAGCCGGCTTGGGTCCAGCTGCTGCTGCTTCTCCTCCCTGCGACGCCGTGACGGTCCCCACCCCCGAGGTGAAGAGGGCCCCTGGGAAATGGCCCCAACCCCCGGCGCCATGCAAGTCAGTGTTCACCCCGTACCTGGGCCCTGGGGACTCGGGCCTCTCAGACATTCAGGAAGTCTCTCCTGGTGGCGTCTTCTGGGCTCGTGGAGAGCAGCTCAAGCCAGCCACCCCCGTCACGGGATCAGGAGAAAACGCGGGCCGGGACGAGGGCACGGGCCGCGCTTGGGAGCCGCTGCTCGGGCCTCTCCGTCCCAGGCTTGGCACAGAGACCTCTGGGCTATGTCTACGCACCTTATAAACTTAGCGCGTATTTTCACCAAACACAAGCCGCACACGCTTCCACAGCCTGCCCTTCCTCCTCCGGTCCACGGAGAGCATCTGTCCCTGTCCACTGTCCAGGTTGGACGCACTTCATTCACGGCGTGAGAATCTGCTGCAAGTCCGCACCGTAGGGTACCAGCGCACGCACGCCTTCTGTGGCCAAAAGTGAGCTTTTACGTTCCTCAGCAACACCGGAGTGGACAAGCTGTGTGTCTGGATACTGGTCTGCTTGTCAGTCCCTGGGGCGGCTTTGGGGGTTGGGACAGTGCCCGAACCTGCTCGTAGCTGGAGTGGCCGAGGTCCTGGCGAGGGGCTTCTCAGCCAGGGTTTGCTGCGGGAGCTGGGACTCTGCTGATCCCCGGGCTTCCATGTAGGGCTGTGCAAGTGGCAGGCAGCTGCTCTCCAGCGACTGCTGTCTGTGGGGACACAGTGTCATTGGTGTGGCCTGGAGTCACGTGTAGCGGTGGCCCAGCTTCGAAGGCAGGGCAGGGCCCCTGGAGACTCCCGTGGCTTCCGCCGATGGGACCGTGAGCCCAGGGAGGCAAGGTGCTGGCTGGGTCGACCACACTTCTGCCCCAAGTCTGAATGGTTGTGTCCCCGCCTGGGCAGCACGTACCTGCGTCAGGAAGCTGTTAGCCGTACCGGTATGGAAGGTTCTGGAGGAGGAGTGACGGCTCTGTGGCTGCCACATGGGCCTTCCGCTCTCTCGGCTTTATCCTGGACACTCCCCATTCTTGCCTCTCAGCCAGCTCCGGCTCGTCCTCAGGACCCAGACCGTGGCCCTCCAGGTGGGCCTGGGATGCCCTCGGAGCTCTGACGGCTGAGCTGTAGGAACTCAGGCTCCCACTGGGCCATCAGTTCCTCAAGGTCCTGGGCCTCCTCCCTGCCAGCCCTGGCCCCCCAGACATAGGGTCCCGGGAACCTGGAAGACCTGGTTCCGTCCAGGTTCCGGTCATCAAGCCAATGACCCTGTGCGTATTTCGGTCTGGCTACTTGAAGCCTCCTGGAGGCCTCCTTTAGCAGACAGACGGGTAGTTGGCAAGTCAGACCCCCAGGCTCAGAGATGTCTTCGGCTTCTACGGCAACGACCTTGCGCTTCAAGGCCGGTAAGTGTCTGCTCCAGGCCGTGGGCCAGTGAACATGACCCGCAGCCGTCTTCTCAGTGCCGGTGGCCTGTCCGGCAAACCAGACTCCCTGTGACGGTGGAAGGGCGCTTTCTTCCGCGAGAGAAGAAGCGTGGCGCTTGCCCAGAGATGTGCGTGTTTCACGGAAATGATTGATCTTTGGCTGCTCTACAGCTGCATCATTGTTGATGATGCCCTGTCAGGGCAAACCTGCTGGACCAGACCCTTGACCAGGAACATTTACAGGCTAGTCTGGTACCGCACCTCACCAGGCCTTCCCTACTATTATTCGTAGCTGGGACAGGGATCCTGTTTGAGCACTTGTCCATCCCTCCATCCACTAATCCATCCGTCCATCGATCCATCAACCCATCTACCTATCCGTCTACCCACTATCCATCTGTCTAATCATCCGACCATCTATCTACCCATCCAGTCATCCATCCATCCATCCGTCCACCCGCCCACCCGCCCACCCATCCATCTGTCCATCCATCCATCCATCTATCCATCTATCCATCAACCCATCTACCTATCTGTCTACCCACTATCCATCCGTCCATCCATCCTTCCATCCATCCATCTATCCATCAACCCATCTACCTATCCGTCTACCCACTATCCATCTGTCCATCCACCCATTTACTTATCCATCTACCCACTATCCATCTGCCCTTTCACCTACCCATCCAATCATCCATCCATTCACCCATCATCCACCATCTACCTCTCCATCCACCCACCACCCATCTGTCTATCCATTCATCTAAACCTCTTTTGAGCAGTTAGTCAAATTACTTCCTCTCTGGCCTTCATTATGTCATTTATGAAAAAGGAGTAAGGATGCCCAGCTCACACAATTACCATGAAGGTAGACAAAATCGCGTGACGGCTGTAAGTGACTCGGAACGGTGCTTGGCCGTGGTAGCACGTGGGGTACTTGTTATTTCTGGAGACGTCCCGGCCCGGCCACCGTGGGAGAGGCGTCTGGCACTGCGGGGGGTTTGTCTCGGCTTTGGCTCCTGGCCAGGGACCTGGGTTGATCCTCTTGATCCTCTCTGAGCTCTGGCTTCTGTACCAAGAAAGGCCTCTTGAAGACTCGGTGAGACAATTAGTGGAGGCGTCGGAGGCGTTTATTCCCGGGTCAGACACCTACAGATTGTTCTTTGTCGTCCTCACCACCATGGTCAACACCTCTACAGGAGTTTCGCGAGCGCTGGTATGGATCGAATTCCGCCCCTCCGACATCCCGGTGTTGCCGTCCTAACTCCAAGAAGCTTGGAGTGTGACTCTATTTGTAGGTGGGGTCTTTAGAGAGGGGGTTAAGTTAAACTGAGGTCATTAGGGTGAGTCCTTATATGATGGGACTGGGTCCTTATACGCAGAGGAGAGTAGGCACAGAGGGAATTACGGGAAGTCCGTGCGGGGACCCAGGGAGAAGGCACCGCCCAGCACCCAGGAGAGAAGACCGGGGACTCAGAAGGAAAGCCCGTCGGCTGACACATTGATGGTGGACCTCCAGCACCCATGAGTACGAGGCACCTTTCTGTCATGGAAGCCCCAGCCTGCGGTGCTCCGGCACAGAGATCCCAGGAAACTCCCACAAGCACCTGCTGCGTTCACCGCCGTGCGGGGCAATGGCTGCGGCTGGGAGTCAGACCCACCCCTTCGTCCACACCGTAGGCGTTTCTGGCCTCCCTAAGGACACCCACATCCTGGCGAAGGTCTTCTCTACCCCTGGGGAGCGAACATCTTTTCGTGGAAGAAGGAGGACCACGTGTGCTAAGCGCCGCTTTCCCTGAGCGCATCTCGTTCTGGGCTCCGGAGACAGCCCCGCTGGGTCGGCCCAGACATAAGTCTTAACAAGCTGGATACGGCGACTCAGAGGGATGGGGTGTGATGGGGTCACTCGAGAAATGTGCTCGGAGAGAGAGTGTGTTCACGCAGGCTCGGCTCTTTCCTTGCTGGTGGCCTGGGGCCAGGTGTCTCCCCTCCACTGCCCCCAGCCCAAGGCCATTGTCTGACCACAGGGGCCGAGGTGTGACCTCGAACCACCTCACTCCCCCACTGTGTTGGACGTCACAGACGTGGCAAGATGGCCTGGAGCAGGCCTGGTTCCAGGGCTGGAGCGCCACACACGTTTGGCCCCCTCTCGTGTCCCCTCCCCACTCTCCCCGTCCCTGGGGGCTGGGGCTGTAGAGAAGAGCCTGTTCCTTCCCTTCAGGGGTGCTGGCGGTAATGAAATCAAATCCCTACCTGTAGGCAAAGCCCTGGGCTGGACCAAACTGTGCCGTGTCCTCGTCACTCCCGGGGCTCACTGGGGGGCTGGGGTTCGCCCTGGAAAAGCAGCCGGACCACCTGCTCCTGGGGCAGCCCAGCCTCCTGCCCTCTGGCCGACGGAACGTCCACATCCTGATGCTGCAGGGGCCAGAGCTGTGCTGCAGCCTGGTGCCTCCAGGCCAGCCTGAGGAGGCTACCTCGGAATTCTGGAAGCTTCCACCTGCCCAGAGTCACACGCAGCTCAGTGTGGGAGCACAGCTCCAACCCTTCTGCGTGGTGGGGACGTTGGAGGAGAAGAATGTGCACCTTTGCTCCCAGCAGCAGTTCGAGTGTGAGCCTCACCTGGTGGGAGCCGCTGGACGGACCCCATGCAGGTGATCACAGCGACAACCCTTATGGGACCCCTGCCACGCCTACTCGCCCGCGTGCTCTGCCTGTGTATCAACCTGTTTTCATCCTCAGTACGAGCCTGAACTGGGGGCGATCGCTTCCCCATTTTACAGATGAGGAAACGAGGCCACTCCACCTGCCACTGGGGTCAGCCCCACCGCTCCCGGTGGCTCTCGGGGCATGGAGGGGGGCTGTGAGCGGCCTCGCTGTCTCTCCCCTGCCACAGCCACCTTGAAAGCCGTGGCTGTAGCCACAGACGGACCCAGACTGAGCCTCTGGGTCTCAGCCTGGGAGGCGCTGCCCCGACAGCCACTGGCCGCGGCCGACTCTGTGGTGGGAACCACTCGGGGAGTGAGCCACGAGGTGTCCTGGGGGCTTGTGTTCGGCACAGCCCCCCTTCCTCCCCATCCCGATGATCTGTGGGCGTCGGTCCAGGGTCCGGGGAGCCTCTGTCGGGATGAGGTATCGCGTCCTCTGACTCTCCTGGGGAAGCTGACACAAAATAGACACAAAATGGACCCCTCGCACCAGGAGTGGGTGCTGGAGACTGGACAAGGGAGCTTCCATCTGTGATGTGAGAGTCAGGGGACCCGGCGGACCCCAGGTATTGGTGTGAGCGTTTGGGGCCAGCAGTGAGGACCTGCCCCAGAAGGATGCACGGAGGCCAAGGGCTGAGCCAACACAGCCACCCCAGGAGAAGGGCTCCTGCCCCAGCCCTGCGGTGTAGAGAACTCCCCGGAACAGGGCCAGGGGGCTCAGCCCAGCCCCTCGGGAGGCTCAGACCCTCGCTCGCACACCGTCTTTTAGAAATGGATCTTGTCCCCCTTTGCATTAAACACATGCGCGGCCTGCTCACGGTACCAGTGGGCGAAGCCAGCAAGCCGGCTGTTGGAGGCCGTGGTAGGGTTTGAAAAGCCCGCATGCGAACCGCCGCCTGCATTACGGATCGTGTGCTCCAGATTAGATCAGAGGAACAGTTTATGGGGTTTAAAGACAGGCACACGTACGCACGCATCGCGAGTGTGCCCGTCACGTCCATGTACACAGCTATTTGCGTACCGTCCCCCTCGCTCGGGGGAGGATGACAGAAACTCACCAGCTGCACACGGAAAACCTGAAACTTGTGGGCAGGCCGCAGGCAGCGGGTGGGGCCTGTGGTGGGGACGGGGGCGGCTGGCGTCGGGTCAGGGCAGTGGGGCTGAGGTGCTGGTTGATGGTGTAGACGTGGCTGGGGTGTAGACGTGGCCCGGGGAGAGGGCCCAGCGGGCTCAGCCCACAGCCTACGCGTCCATCGCCAGTTGCTCTGGGCACTTCTTGAGCAGCAAACAAACCAGACATGGGGGCCTTCGGGGGAGTCAGGCGGGAAGTGATGCCCGAGAGAGGCTCAGAGGAATCGGTGTCTCGGGGACGTTTAGGGGCTCCGCGTGCACAGAGCCGAGACCCGTCCCCTGCTGAAGGCCTCTGGTGTCCACAAAGCCCTCCTGCCTGCACTTTCCCCTGTTCCAGAAACATTACAGGTTTACAAGTGACTGGATCCTCTTGCCTGTGTTTGAGTCCTGGCCCAGCACGGAGCGGCTGTGTGGTCTTGGGAAAGTTCCTTGAACTCTCTGTGCCTCAGTGTTCTTGTCTGCAAAATGAGGGCAGTCAGGATGCCTAGCTACCTCTCCGTGTGTTGGGAGGGAGAAAACATTCAGCCCGCCCTCTGGGGTGCCCGCGCCCACACCTGGTCACTTGGCCAGAATTAGCTCTTTCCCACCTGGGTCCTCAGACTCTGCCTCCCGGAGCAGTCGCTGTGTAGCCTTCTGACTCTGCGGGTGTCCTCTGTGCGGCCGCGAGCCTCAGCTCTGCGGCCAGAGCCTGTGCCCAGCGGGAGAGACCAGCTGGCACCCAGGGACCTGTCTGAGCTGGGACCTGTGTCAGTGTGCGTGCGTGCAGATATCTGTGTGTGTGTCTGTGTGTGTGCGTCTGTGTGTGTGCATCTGTGTGTGTGTCTGTGTGTGTGTCTGTGTGTCTGTGTGTGTGTCTCTGTGTGTGTGTCTGTGTGTGTGTCTGTGTGTCTGTGTGTGTGTCTGTGTGTGTGCGTCTGTGTGTGTGTCTGTGTGTGTCTGTGTGTGTGTCTGTGTGTGTGTCTGTGTGTGTTTGCAGGAGCACACCGTGTCCTGGCCGTTCCCGCTCCAGCCAGGCCTGGGGAGGGCCACCGTCCCAAGGGACTGAGCGGGGTCTGCGCTCTGGCGTCATGCTGGACCCTGCTGCCGGAGAGAGCTGGCTGCTGGTCTCTGCATGGAGACACACGGTCTCCCTTTTGGCTGCTGAGAATTCCAGCTCCATCTCCGCCAGGCAGATGCGAGGGCACGCTGATGGCACCGGGCCCTTCGCTGGTGCGTCTCTCCCACGGCCGCCCCCTCCCGCCCAGACCCCTTCTCCTTCCGAGGCCAGAAAGCAATGGAAGGACAGGTGAGCGTTGGTCCCTGGGGAGGGGGCAGGGCACCCTGTGGCAGGACAGGGACTTTGTCTCAGGGAAAGACAGCAGGGGCTCCGATGACCCAGAGAGGCCACCCTGTCCCTCGGCCCAGCTTCCCGAGCTCCCCTCCTGCCGCGCGGGGACCTCCCGGGACCCAGGGGGGAGCAGCCTCTTGGAGCGGTAAACGTTTACTCAGTAGTGATCACACCAGGCCTGCACACTCAACACAAAGCATTAAAGGAGTCAGAATACAATCTTTTTATGGGCAGCAGATTGAAAATCCATCAACATGTGCCCATCGATCACCAGTGCTGACAGAAACCACCGGAAAGAGAAAAACAAACATAAATAAGCTTTGTCCAACTGGGGGAAGCTGGAAGCCGCCGAGAGGTCCCCGGGGGCTCCCGACGTCGGCGCTGATGCCCGGCGTGCTGACCGCCTCCGGCCTCACGGCCTGCAGGAGGCGGCCCAGGTCAGGGCCAGGGGCCATCGGCTGGCCCCTGTCACTCTTGCCCGCCTGCACCCGGGAGTCTGGGGCCTCGAGTCCTCCAGAGCGTAGCAGGGATGAACAGACTTGCTGGGGGCACCCCCAAGGCGGGGGCCGGGAGCCGGTTATAGATGGGGGCGTCCAACCCGCCTCCCAGCATCTGTCCCCGCAGCTCCACGGCTTGGAAGGAAGCTTCTCCCCAGAAGGCCTGCCTCCCTATCTTCTTTTCTTAAGGTTCCAGAACGTTCCCGTCTTCTTGCAGAGACAGAAACAGTGACCCCTTCCACGGTGGGGCCCAGGCAGCGGTGTTGGGCCCACGGCATCAAGGACCAAAGTCCTTGGGCCCCTTCCTCACCCCTACCCCCGCACCCCCGCCTGGAACACGCGGCCCTCCTCTCCCCTCCTCTGCTCTCCCCGCCCCTCCCCTAGTCTGTGCACCGCAGGCCCGCAGGCCCGTCCACCTTCCGGACCTCGGACGCCATGTGCAGAAGAGTCTGCTGGGATCCGGCTCCACACCTCCCCGGGGACTGCCTGTCCCCTCCTGTCCCCGTCCTGTCCCCTCCCTGGACGGCGGCATCCCCATGCGGCACTGCCAGGTGAAGGTGTGGAAATCCAGCCAAGGAGGGTCTGATGCGGGGGTTCTTGGAGGAGGTGGACTGGGTGTGGGGCTGTGGCCAAGCCCCGGCTTCAAGTTGGCGCCGGTCCTCGGGCTAGGACTGTCGTGTTTGTGGTTAGGGTTCTGGCTTCTGCAGGGGTCCTTAGGGTGTAGCTCACCTGACCGCTGCCAAGTGCCACCTCGGGCGTCCGAGCAGAGACTCGAGAGGCGGAAGCCGTCACCGGCATCACAACACGAGGATTCTCCCAGCATCCGTGGCGTGGCTGTCTCCGGTCTCGTGGCCGCCGACACGCACGTGGGCTTGGGGGCGTGACTGCAGCCCTGGGACTGGCCTGGCGGTGGGCGTCAGAGCCGCTCGAAGCCAGGAGTCGGACCCCGTCTGCTCGAGGCCGGGAGAGGCGGAGGTGACTCGTTTCTAACAAGTCAGGTTCGATCGACACGTTCATTCACACCTCAATGCGTTTCTTCTGTTTCTGCGTTTCCTCGTTCACGAGATTCTGTTTAACATCAAGTAACAGTAACAAATACGGATGAACTACCCTTCCTTCGTTTCTGTAACACGTTTGAGGTAGAATTCGCGTTCTGTACGATTCGTCTCCCGAAAGCGCGCAGTCCGGGGCTATTTGACGTGCTGCAGCCGCTGTCAGGACACGGTCGGGACACGGTCACTGTGGCAGACAGAGGCTCCTTCCTCTGGCCGCGGCCCCGAGAACCCGCGGATCTGCCCCCGCCCCTGAGAATCGGCCTGTCCCGGGCACTTCGCGGGACGTGGCTCACCGGCCTCTTCTCTGGAGAAGTGGCTCTCCAGGTCCTTCACTGGCTTCACAGTTGGGCGGCTTGTCCTTCTCTCAGAGTCGTGCAAGCGCCTTACAAAATGTGGGTCCTCGATCAGACATAGGCCCCATTGATGACCTTTCAAAATTGCTTGGAGGCAAGAGAGTGCGTGGAGACTGGGCTCTGCCCCAACCAAGCCTCATGCCCTCGGGGAACGGTCCCTCATTTCTAGGGAACACTGTGGATGGCTCACGTCTGTCCAGGCCCGAGAAGCCCCGTCCATCCCCACGGCCTCAGCTTGTCGCCTCTCCCGCCTCCACGCCCCCCGTGCCTCCAGCCCTGAGACAAAGCCGCCTGCCCCAAGGGCTCCCAGGCTCCCCCCTTCTGGGATGGTGCCACCTGGGTGGTGGCCCAGGCTTCTCTGAGCTGCAGCCATGCACTCCGGGCCACCCGACTCCTTGGCCGCAGAGCCCTGCCCCCCGAAGCCCCTCCGCCGCCTGAGATGAGGGAGCTGCAGCCCCGAGCCCCAGCCCGAGCTCCCGCGGCCCCCACGGCGCTGGATTCAAATTCAGGGGGACCCCTGCCCAGGGCTCAGCCTCGGAGCAGCGGCGGCCCTTCGCCTCGGGCAGGCCCCAGAGAGCGCTTAGCTCTGGCAGCAAGAAAGCGACGGGCCAGGCGCGCGTTTCTCCTCCCAGCCCGAGTGGCCGGCGTCTGTCACAGCTGAACAAATCTGTATTAGCAGCTCGACTGGCGGGACCTCACGCCGCACGCCGCCTTCCACGGCGCCTGTCCTCGCGTGGCTCTCGGCCGATTAATAAATTAAATTAAGCCCATCAATCCGCCCCGCCGTGGCCAGCCTCCTTCGTCCCTCACCGCTAGGTGCGCCGACCGCCTCGTCGCCGCGGGGCACCGGAGGGCAGGCCGGGGTGGGCACAGCAGGCGGGGTGGTGGGCTCTGAGTGACGCCCCGCGTGCGCACCCTGCAGCGGCCACTCGAGGAGACGACCGGCAGCCCGCGGCTGAGCTTGGGGCTCGTCGACAGGGTGCGGCCTGGAGCACGGGGCTGCAGGGCGGTCGTGGGGAGACTCCCATTCCCACGGCGTGACGGTGCCTGCGGCTTCGTGATCCCCCATGGCTCACCCCAGCCGCGGTCCCAGCCGTCCCGGATCCTGTCTTTATCTGAAGGTTTTGATATCTATTTGTAATAAATATCAAATGTTTGGCGTTGATTTTGAGTTGAATGTATCATGTTAAGGTAGAATGGATGGTGGCGATTGTCTTCGGCCGTCCCTTCAGTTCTGTGCCAGAGGCCCATGCCCGGCTTCCCTCCCCCTGCTCCGGGTGCTGGCTCGGCCGCGGAGGCGGACATGCGGCGGGCAGGTGGACTGTCATGGGCTCCGCACCGCCTCTAGGCAGCCGGTGACGCCACGGAGCGAGGCCCAGCCCAGCCCAGCCCAGCCAGAGGGCCCTGGCTCAACCCAGCCCTGCCCTGCGGTCACCCCTCAGCTGGGTGGGGAGCTTCCAGGACCAAGGCAGTGTTTGCTCCTTCCTTCAAGCCCTCCCCCGTCTTCTCTGCACCTGGCACCCGCTCCCCACCTTCCCACTGGGAGCTTTTCGGTCGGACACAGAGCAGGTGCTGGGAGGCCTGAGCATTAGGAAGAAGCCGCAAGGACCCCTCACCTCTGCCGCTACCGCCGCTGGCAGCCGCCGGTAACACCAGACACGCTTCCCCGCCTTCATCTCTGGCCCCTCCACACGTGACTGATGCCGGAGAGACGGGAGCCTTGGGTCGGAGTGGCCCCGCCAAACAGTGGCATTTGACCCATGCTCACGCCTCCCTACTGAGCCCCGTGCTCCCCGGTGGCCCCGGTGCTTTGCCTCATGGGTTCTGGTCGGGATGTCATCTCCGTGCACCTGCCCTCCTGTGCTGGAGAATGAGACTTGTGTCCCTCCGTCCGGGGTGCACGCTCCTGTGCAGGTGAAGGCCATCCGGGTGTCCCCACTGCCAGACCTTGCCCCTTAGCGCCGGCCACAATCTGCTGAGCACGCCTATGCCATTGGCTGCGCCCGGGTTTCCGAACCTCTGAGCCAGAGGCAGCCCCATCCCCTGTGATCAGGAGGTGGTCACTGTCACAGCCCAGAGAGGGCTGGGAGGGGGCGGTGGGGTGTGCTGTCTCTGACTGCTGGCCCTCAATCCCATCTCCCCAAGGGCTCTGACGTCTGCCCCGTTGGCTCCTCGGAGCGCGGGAATCCCGGTCCGCTGTCCCCACCCTGATGCCGCTGCAGGGGTCCCCGACTTGGGAGGGCCCAGAAGGAAGCGGGAGGCTTCATTCCCATCTCGGGGGGCATGGCACGGGGGGCAGGAGCCCTTTGGGAGTGGCACGGCTGGGCTAAGTCCTTGTCCGCCCCGAGAGCCCTGGGAGGATGGCCACGTGCCACCAGCTGGGAAGAAGAAGGTGCGTGTGTGGTAGGGTTCCGGGCTCCAGGCCTTCGGGGGCAGGAAACAAGTGTGGCTCCACCCAACGTCCCCAGGGCTGGCAGCCCGGCCCCGTGTGGCAGCAGGTGGCCCAGCCTAGGGCTGGGTGGGAGCCACAAGGCAGGCAGGTACCTGCCTTCTCCTGGAAGGTCACGGAGAGGAGAGACTCCCGCCTGGCTGGAGGGAAGCGGGGGCAGTGGGGCTGGGGGACGGCCGAGCGTGGGGACGTGGCTGTGCCCTGGAGGGAGGAACGCCACGTGGGGCTGGGGGGGGTGTTGGCTCTTATGTGTCACCGTCCGTGGAGGCCTGCCCTGCTGCCATGAGGCGGCCCAGGTTTCTCACGCGGGTGGCAGCCGGCTCGTGGGGCGGGTGAAGGCCCGGAGCGTTGGCGCCAGCACGTCGGCAGGGAAGCGGGGATCCCTGGACAGATCTCCCCGGAGCAGGGAAGGCCACGCAAAACCCCAGCCCTGACTCCCAGCGCCCCACCTCTCGGCCCCCGCTGCCTCCTCCCCTGCAGCTGACGCGGCGGGCAGCGGGATCGGACGGCCTCGCAGCTGGCCCGAGGGGACGCCAGCCCGTGCCATGCATCTCCTCCCCGGGGAGGCTGGGTGGGGGAGGGGCCGCCCGCCAGGCCCACCCGCTCCCACCTCCACCGGTTTTCTCCTCTCTGGGTCTGTCTCTCGGACGGACGGGCACTTTCTGATTCGGTCCCAAGCGTTTTGTATGAAAATTCGTCAAGTCTCCGGGTAAAATGTCTGGGCCTCGCGTTCTGTTGGGGGAAGAAGGCAAACTACGAATCCAGGGTCTTCAGTGCTCGTCTATCCACGGTGCCGTCAGGGGCAGGAGGTGACTTTTCACCCATGAATTTGCCAACGGCACCTAAACTTTCGCTACTGGCGGAAAGCTCCGATTCCGGGTCGGGCACCCGCACCCTCCTAGCGCGGCGGACGGAGGCTCGCAGTTCGGCTCACCCTCACGTTCTCTCTCTGTCGTGTCTTTATTTGTCGTCAGTATCCAAAAGCGTGTCCGTTTTGTTGTCCGCTTTTCCCCACGCAGGGGCCTCGGTGTTTCCGACCGTCCCCGGCGCGTGCGTTTCCGCTTCGCTCGTGTTCGATTCGAGCCGCTTGTTTCAGTCCGTCGTCCTTCCGATGGTGCCTCAGACGGATGCGTCTCCGGCTTCTCTCTCTTTTCCAGAACCGTCACGGCGCCCTTTGCACCTGCTGGTACCTGAGTGGGGGCCGCAGTCCCCAAGCTGACGCGTGCGGTGCCGTGTGACCACAACTGGCCACACCAGATGCATCTGGGCTCCGCTGACACCTTCTGTGAGCCCTGCGAGAGTCAAAGCTTCCGGAAGGTTCTGCTCGACGCCCCGCTGCTTCTCTCGGGTCCAACCGTGGGCTCGACGGCTCTGTGATCAGATGACAAGATCTCGGCGTTCCGAGAGCTCGTGCGCATGAGGGACGTGTTTTATCCCATGCCGCCTGCTCGTGGAAGCCTTTCCTTCTGCGCTGGAGGGGGCGAGTGCTCGGGGGTTCCGGGGCGTTTGCTTCTGCTGCCCAGCAGGCCGTGCCCGTGTCCCCTGCGTCCCAGGGTCTGTCCCCGGTGCTCCATCTGCCGGTCGCAGGAGGCCTGTCGACGCCTGTTTCCGCGTCACAGGTGGTGGCACGCTAACGGTGGGTGAGGGCGGTAGCCTCTCTGCACCCCAGGCCTTTCTGCCCCTGGTGGCACCGGCTGCCGTGAGCGCGGCCGTGTCCGCCTGGCATCCCCTGTCTCCGGGCTCCTGCCTTCCCCGTCTGAGTCTTTCCGTGTCCTGCATCCCACGGCGTCTTCTCCGCACGGCCTGCAGCCACCATTCGCCCACGGGGACCCCAGCGCCCACCAATATGCTGGGCTTGCTTCACCACGAACCACGCATCCCGCCTTTCCTCTCACTCACTCCCCCAACTTCCCGCGTCTGTCGGCACCCCCCACTCTGATTTCCCTCCGTGGGTCTGGTGTCCGGTCCGTGGGTCTGGGCGCTGCCGTGTTTTCTGGCTGTCAGGTCGGATCGTGCCCTGCAGCCGTGAAGACCCAAGGATGAGTCATCAGACCCCCGCGGCCCCCGAGCCGCTCGAGGCTCAGCACCCATGCGCCCTCCTGCTCCCATCTGTGCCATGGCTCCTGCGTGGCCCCCGACGCACCCTTGCTGTGGACAGGCTCCTTCAGGTCCACTCGGGTCTGGCCCCTGGTGCCTCACGTGTCCGCCGGGGACCACAGTCTTTCAGGAGGGGGAGGACGGTGGGCATCGAGGGGTCGTGTCTGTCCTCTAGACATCAAGACCAAGATGAAAGCCTTCCAAAAACCCGTCCTGAGCCCAGGGCTTCCCGAAGAGACAATTGAGGAGGAAACCCCTTTGTCCTCCAGGCCACTGTTCTGGAAGATTCTCTGGGAAGGCAAGTTCATGCCTGCCACAACCTGGGTCCAGCCCAGTCACTCTCGGGAAAGCGGCCAGCCAGGGTCCCACTCCCATCCCTGGAGGAGACCCTGCCTGCTTGCCCCCGCCCTGAGCTTCCTGGTGCTCCAGGCTCCGTCGGGCGGCAGGTGCTCTGTGTGGCCTCACCTACCCCTCCACCCTCCGCCACGCAGGAGGTCCTGTTGCTTTTCCCCACTCAGAGGTGAGGAAACCCAGGCTCGGGGGGCTTGAGCCCAAGGCCAGACCCAGGTGCACGTCGGGGGGGAAGGTCAGTCTGGGCCCTGCCCAACGGGGCTAGGGACAGGGGCTGGACGTCCCCTGTCCTCCGGCCCCATCCTCCCTGCCTGTGCCCTGGGTTCCCTGTGCCCTGGCTTTGGGTAGCCATGCGGGGGGATGCGACACCTGTGCCTCTTCCCAGGCTGCCCCGGTCTGGGCTCAGGGGACCCCCTTTCTCCCCCGTCTGGCGCATTGGAGCGATTGCCACCTGGGTCTCCGGGAGCCGCGGCCCCCGCTCCGTAGAGTGGCTTCGGTTTCTCTGTTTGACCACACGCCTGCTACCTGCGGCGCCAGCAGACGGTGCTGGGGAGGAGGAGGGGTGACCCGCGGAGCCGCAAGAAGATGCGGGTCCCCCGAGGGCCTCGTGCGGGTCACAGCAACAAGGATGCTTGCCGATCGGCGGGACGGGGCTGTCTGGTGGGTGAGGCGGGCGCGTGCACACTGCTGGGCACCAGTCTCCCTGGTCTGGCAGCGCTGGTGACACTGAGGAGCAAAGGGTCCCTGACCCATTGTCGCGCATGCGACGTGCTCTGGCACGATGGGGACGTTCTGGAAAGTTCTCCCAGTGCGGCACAGCTGGAAACCGAAACGCAGGGCAGGACCCGCGCGTCCTAGAAGGAGGCTGATGCGGAAGCCGGGGTCTGCTGGCGGAGGCGGGGGGCAGCAGCAGGGAGGGCGAGGGGCAGCCGCCGCGGGTGTCCGCGTGGCCAGGTGGCCGAGCCGGCAGAGACACAGAGGGGCACTCGGGATGAGGCCTTTCGTTCGAATGCAGAGGCGCCCAAGGCCGTGAGACACAGAGTTTACGGACACGCACGTGTGTGGGGAAAGCATGGGGCCCTCGGGAGGAGTGACCCCACTTCCCGCAGGGCTGGTCCTTCGGGGAGCGGGGGGGCTGGGAAGGGCAGGTGCCGCCGCTAACACTCCATTTCTTTGAAGAGGGAGACGGTTGGGACCAGATGGCGAAAAGTTAACGTCTGTGCAGTCTGGGGGTGGGTGCTTGGGTGCTCTTCATGGTGACTCTCAAGCACTTGGAATCGTGATCAAAAGGGTTATAGAGGCTTTGCAGGGAGAGCAGAGGGATGGAGGCCTCGGGCGGTGGCGTCTTGGGTCAGTCACCGCGGCGCGGCGAGCGGAGTCTGGGATGGTGTGCACACCCCGTGGACAGCACGGGTAGGACTCCGGCACCTGACCCTGGCTCTGCCCCCAGTCCCGGGCACCCCGGGCAAGGTCCTCGACTCCTGCGCGTGTGCTGGTGACGTGAGATCACAAGACGGCGTCCGGTTCCCGGAAGCGCACACGTATTCGGGGATGGAGAGGCCTCCGCCGAGCTCTGGCTGGGTGCGCTTGGGAAAGCAGAGTGAGACTCCGCCCCGCGTGGGGCCAACGTGCCTGGGGCTTCTTCTACCCAATACACAATCCCAAATGAGTAAGATAAAAAGTCACCAAAGAGAGAACAGCTAAGACAGAAATGGAAGCGTCTCGGGGCAGGGGGTCGTTGGGCAGGCCTGGGTGCTGGGTCAGCGGTGGTTCTGTCTGTCTGGTGGCCGTCCAGTGGCCACGGGAACACAGGGGCTGTGAGGAGGAGCCGCGATCCCCTTGCACCCCCCTCGGTGGAGGCCACACCGCCCACTGTGTCCCGGGACCCCCGGGATGGGGTCTGCCGGTGGACGGCCCGGGGCGGGAAGCACTGGGGGGCCGAGGGGCATGGAAAGCAGCCCCCTTCTCGGCCGAGACCCAGGCTCTGAGTTGTCAAAGCAATTCCCAGGTGTGTTGGGTTTTCAGAGCGTCGTGAAAGTCCCATGAGGCACTGGGGAGGGGCGTCGGGAGGGGGACGCCCAAGCAGCCCGGGGCTCCAGAATCGCCCGCCACCTTCCCGCCTCCTCCGGCTCCCGCCCCCATGGCACGGCCTAGCCAGCGGCGGAGAAACGTCTCTCCTTCCCCGAAGGGATGAGACCTCACATTTTGAGGGGCTCGAAAAGCAGAAAACCCTGCACATAAAGCCGGTGTTTGCGAAAGAATCACGGTTCCCTGCTGCTTCCTCTGGGCCTCGAGAGCTCAGGTTCCAGGGAGATCAGTTCTCCTGAGTTAGGGCAAAACGGGCAGGTGCGCACAGTGGGTCGCGGGGACGCGGGGCTTCAGCCCGAGGCCCGGCCCAGGCCCCAACAGGCGCGGCTGTCAGAGGGGGGCCCTGCTGCCTTGCGGGGCCGCGCGTCCTGCCGCCGTTGGGACACTCTCGCGTCTGCGGCCTTGGTGTGAGGCTCGCGGTGACCGACCTACCCGCCAGGCACAAGAGCACCGCAGAGCCGCGGAGGTAATTAAATGCCAAGTCTGAGAAACGTGTCCGTGGCTCCGCGGCTCTGCGTGTTCCTGCGCTCCCGGCGGCCGATGGCAGGACCAAGAGGCTTGTCAGGCTCTCACAGGAAGCAGGTGTGACAGGGAGGGGAAGGGACAGCCTGACCGACACTCGGGTGATCACCAGAAATGAGGCCATCAGTGTGCGTCTCTGCACCTCCGTGGAGGGGCTCTGCTGCTGACCTGCTGGTCTTGGCGGACGGGGTCCCTGCCTGGGGACCCCCCAGGCCGGGGCGGTGCCTCTGCAGGGGCCAGGAATTCTGGAGTCTCCTTCCAGCCCGTGAACCAACCGCCCTGGACGGCTGTGTCCCGTCATGCAGCTAATTCGTCATGTCGCTGGGCAAACACAGCCCACTACGTTCCCACCGGGTCCCCTCGCCCTCCTCCCTCCCGGGGTGGGGAGGGAACAGACCCCTTCCCCAGCTGACCCGAGAGGGAGCTGCTGTTCCGATTTCTGCACTCACGGGGCGTGGAGCTCCCTGCCGCTCACAAGGTACCCCAGAGCAGATAGGGCGCCCAGGGGGACAGGAGTGGGAGGGGCTGCCTCTGTCCTCACACCGGCAGACCTCTGACCCTTGCAGGTTCCCCAGAGTGCCCCTGCGTCCTGCCTGACTTGTGGGTCGTGGGACTTTGGATCCCACACCTGGACTGGGGCGGCATGCCTGCCCTCCTGTGGCAGGTCCTGGGCTCAGGGATGGGGTCAGAGGCCCCCAGAGTGGGGAGTGGGAGGCAGATGGCGGCGAGGAGGGATAGACCAGCCCCCTGGCCACTCTCTGCGTCTCACTGACTCAGACTGGAGAAGCCCCCGGACTGCCCAGTGAACGAAAGTACGTTCCTTTCTGGCCTTCCAAAGGGAGGGGAGGCAGGTTCTCTCAACCTGAACTGGCCTCATGCTGGCCGGTGAGAGATTCCCTACAGACAGCGGCTGGGGCCAGCCTCAGCGAGGGGCCCAGGTCAGGAGTTGGCCCACAGGGCAGGGAATGCAGACTGCAGGCCTGGAGGCCTATCCCTGGTGCCCTCCGGGGTCCGGCCCCAACTTTGCACCTGTCATAGGTCCCGCCGTCGGGGCGGAGGCTTGGGGTCGCTGGGGACCAAGGGAGCCCACGAGGGGCTCCTGCCGGACGAGCTCTGGGCTTCTGAGTGTGTCTTCTGCCTCCGGTCCGTGGCACCTATGGCTTGATCCACACCTGCTGGCAGGTGACAGGCAGGAGCCGAGCTGGCCTGGGCTTCAGAGCCGTGGGTGCCCCCCGGAGCCGCAGGAGGGCTGAGGACCCAGACCTGAGTGTCCACACCGTCCCTCCGTGGCTGTAACAGATTTCGGCTCATCGATGCCGAGGCTGGGGAGAGAGCCGGACCGGGCCCTTCCTGTCACATCTGACGCAGCAGTCCACGTGGGGCCGCCCCAGCCTCCCGAGGGGAAGCAGCCCATCTGCGGTGAGCTGTCCGCACCAGACCTCCGCATCGAACCACTTAATTCCAGGGTCAGTGTGACGACACGGTTTCTGGGGGCTCGTCCTTCCAAACGAGTCGTGTCTGAGCCCTCAGAGAGCCCAGAGCCTTTGTCCTCGTCCCGGGGAGGCCAGCAGTACCGGCAGGGATGGTGTGGCCGCCTTCCACGTCCGAGGGTGGTCACTGCGTGGACTCACAGGCTGCCGGGGGCCTGGGGGCCTGGGTGAGGAGCTGGAGGAGGGACCCTCAGAGGTGGGCGGCTCCGAACGCCCAGGGCACAGCCGGGAAAGCCGAGTCCGCCCTGCGCGTCAGGGTGGGACCCAGCCACGTGCTACCTGCAGCCACAGGGCCGGCGTGGGGGAAACAGAGGCGGCCCTGCCCCAGGTCTCGTCCTGGTGCCGAGGACGTGTCCAGCACGTGGGAAGCAGCCCGGCAGAGCTGGCGGGGCCGGAGCCCGGGGCTGGGCGGGGCCGCCGGTGTCTGGTCACCCCCCACTGGCCCCGCACTTGGAAGCTCCGCGTCAGCTCCTGTCCCATCTGCTCCTGCAGCTCTGGGCGGGCGGGGCAGACCGTCTGTCCCACCACGGAGCCCGGCGCAGCCACCCCGTGTGACCGGCTGTCATGGGTGGGACAGACTGACAGGCAGGCGGGGGACGCCCGGATCGTCTCTGGCCCCGCCGGGTCCCAGCTGTCCGTCAGCAGTGACGTGGATGCACATTGCTGATTCTCCTGCTGGGGCACTCGGGGTTCTTTCCAGTGATTGGCTGGACACTCGGGTACCGGCCTCTGTGTGGATGGATGCCCCCTCCTCCTGGCAAATCCCTGGAGCAGAAACCCAGGACCACGCGGGCCTCTGTGTCCGACTCGAGCAGGGACCGCCACCGCCCGTTTTCCGAAGGCCTGGGACCCACACGCTCACTGGCCTGGGAGAGTCCCAGGTGCCCCGTGAGTGTCCTTGGTGTGGGCGGCCTTACGACAGTCCTTCTGGCGGGCCTGCCCCGGCACCCCACAACGTGGTCATCACTCAGCACGAGGACTGAGGATGCACGGGTAGGCTGTGTGTGTGTGTGTGTGTGTAAATGCACACGTGTGTGCCTGGTGGCCGGCCCATCTCTCTGCCTGCTCCCGGCCCAGGGGCCCTGCAAGCTGTCCCTCACGGAGCACCCGACCCTGCTCGGGGTGTGTGAGGCCTTGTGTCCAACAGGGAGAGCCCTGGGGCCGGGGCGCGAGCCACCAGGGGGTTGAAGGTGACGGCCTCCGTGTGGTGGGACAGGGGCCAGGGTCTCACCATCTTGGAGATGTCGACAGCACCCAGGAGAGTGTGGTCCCTCCACTTTGGAAAACTGGACAGGAGTTCGAGGACGGGAGTCCATGCTCTGACCCCTGGACTGGCCCGCCATCCCCGGGAGCCTTGATTTGCTCTTCCTTAAAATGGGACGACCCTGCTCTTTCCTGATTATATCGCAGGGTTGGAGACACAAACGAACTTGTTCTCAGGCACAGGCTGCACAGTGGACGGGATGGTGGACTCCGCAGCCGGCGACTCGTGGTCCGGGAGCCACGCAGAAAGGCCACAGAAACCGAGAAAGTCTTAGAGTTGCTTGGCCGGGCAGTTTTGTCTGTTGAATCTAAGAACACGGGGGCTTCTAATTTGTGGGTTCTCTAATGGTGGTTTTTGGCTTCATTTTACGGGCATTGGTCTGGGCGGATGGGAAAAGGTACTGCTCATTCTTGCCGCAGAGCCTTTGGGAAGCACAGATTTAAACCATAAAGAATAAGCATTTCTTTTTAAAAAGGCAGTTTGGAAGCAAGTGCCGCCCAACGCCGCGTGGGCGCTGGCGGCCGTGGGTGCACCTTCCCGACGGCCGCCTGCTGAGTGTGCGTCAAGGGCTCTGGAGACGTGGCCGTCCTTGGACGCAGTAATCAGCTGAGATGAGGTCCCAGAAGTGGCCGCGGGACACCCGGCAGGCACCTTCCGCAGCTGTGCAGACCTGAAGCTGGCCCGCCCTCCCCCCACGAAGGAGCCGGGATGTCGCCGCGGCTCGAAGGCCCGGTGGCCGGCAGGGAGTCGTCCAAAGTCATGTCGGCACCAGATCGCGGAGGCGTGTGAGTGAGATCTTCCTTCCTCCGTGTGTTCACCTGACGAGTGTTTACTGATAACCGACGGGGGCCTGGCAGGTGCGTCGGACACGGACGTGTTCCCTGGTGCAAGCGGCCTTCAGAGCCCGGCGCCCCGTGGCCCCAGGGCACCTCGGCAGAGAGAGAGAGGAGCGTGCGCCCCAGCACGGCCCGGCCCTCACGCTGGGGGCAGGGTGGTGGGCGTCCTGTTTTCCTTTGGCTTCCCAGTATGTGCCACGATGTCCTGTGTGGAATATATAGGGCTTGAGAAATTAGGTTTGGAAATAAATGCAATTTAAAAAGCCTCCATTTGCATATAAACAAGGGTATGCGGGAAGAAGTGCGTTATAAGTCATCGGATTCTGTCTCGAAAACTCGGGCAGGGCCTCGGTCCAGGCCTCTCCCTGCTGACCCTGGAAGGGGCTCCAGGCCCGCACGCCCGGCTGCCCCGGCGCTGCTCCCCAAGGCCCCAGGACGCTATCTCTGTGCGTCAGGCTGCGCCCCTGACCCTCCAGGGGGCACAGCCCTCATCTGGCTCTCCAGGCCCTCACCCGAGCCTCAGCCCGGCCCCGCAGCCCTTCAACCCTTTGGCCAAGGCCAGTGTGGCCGAGAGACCGGCCCCGTGTCCTTCTGGGTCTTGACTATGGCCTCCCCCTGCCTCTGCTCTGATCACAGCCCCTGATCACTGGACCCCACCTGGGTAAGCAAGGATAGGGGCAGGGGACTCTGGTTGGGATGGGCTTCACCCAAAACTCTGTCCTGCTGAGGACGCCCTGAGGACAGTTCCTGCCCAGCTCACGTCACCCTGCTTTGGCCAGGCCACCCATCACTCAGGTCCTCCCCCGAAGGGGACTTGTGTTGCTGGCTTTTCCACTTGCTCCCTCTTCCCATAGCTGAACCACTCTGCAGAATTCAGCTTGGATACCTCCTCCAGGAAGCTCTCCAGGCATCTTCCCCTCGCAGCAGGGAGAGGTGCTCTTCTGGGCTCGCAGGGCCCACACCTCCCCAGTTTTGGGGCTCACTGCCTATGCACCAGAAGAAGCTTCTCTGTCCCCCCACCGATGCCAGTTCCGCGAGGCCCCGAGTGTCTCAACCTCATTCTCAGCACGTGCGATGGGCACAAGGGTGCAAAGTTACCAAGGAGTTCCATGGGAAGGGTGGGCATCTGAGCCAGCCAGCGCTTTCCCACGCCAGCACCACGCTCTGCCCGAGTCCTCGGCGGTGGGGGCTGGTTTCGGGGGAAAGGCTTGAGGCTCTTCTGGCCACTGTGCCCGTCCCAAGGCCAAACGTCTGATGTGCCCTTTTCGCAACAAAACCGTCAAAAGCGGGCGCAGCAGGCTGGACATGAAGGGCCATCGACCGATCCTAAGTGGCTCGCGTGCGGGTGTTAAAGCGTTCCCTTGGCGCCCCTTGACCCCGTGCTCGTGCACGCTCAGGGCGGTGAAGGGGCCGTTGTGTCTGGGGGCTCCGCGGGGTCTCCCGCATCCATCTCCTCGCCTCTGAAACTCAAGTGAATCCGCCAGATGCTGTTTCCATGGCAACCCCCCTCTTCCAACAGCGAGGCTGAAAAAGCAAGTTTTCAGCTTAATCTCTCTGGAAGTCTGCTGGCACCAGGGTGCTGTTTAGGAGGAAATGGGGGCCATTCGGTTCGGATGAGGGGCCCTGCCTGAGCCTGCCCATTGCCGCCGCGCTTCTGAGGTCTAAGGAGTTATTACCGCTGCGTTGTTATCTTGCCTCGTGCAGCAAGCGGCCGTCTCTGATGGCGGGGGAGGCGTCCTCTCACCTCCGGTTTTTGGATGGGCAAAGGGAACTTGCCGGGGGGCACAGGGCTTGTAAGGGGCCAAGTTAGGCCTGGACGCAAGTGGCATCTGTGGCCTTGACTTCCGTGGAGACTGTCCACGCCTCCCATCAGGGCCTATACACCGGGCACACCGGCCCCACTGGAGGGCTCCCTGCGGTCTCCCCAAGGCCCAGAGCCAGACAGAAGCCAGGCCCGCACCCCAGGGACACACCAGGACTACCTGTTGGCACAAAGGCCCTTGCTGGCTGCACAGGAGCTCTGGTGGGACGTGCGCCCTCGCAGCCGGCTGTCACGTGTGTCCGTGCAGACCCTGCTGGCCCCGTGGCCGGAGACTTCCCCTTCCCCTGGCTGACCTGGGTGGGGCCGGGTGTCTCCCAGGTGCTGGGGGTGGTCGTTCACCCATGATACTTCCGGATCCGCGCTGTGGATGTGGCCTCAGGAACCGGGTGTCTCCTTCCATCTCAAGGGAGCAAAAAAATGCACTTAGAAGTTCTGCTCCTCGAGGCACTAGTAACGTTTCAAGGGTTCAGGAGCCACACGTGGCTGCCACAGTGGACGGTGGAAACGTTCATTGTGCTCGTGGCAGGAAGTCTTGCTGAACAGCACCGATCTGGGCAGTGGAATCTAGAAAGTTCTTCAGAGTTTGACCCGAACAGACCCACACAGGTCACCTGCTGTCAACCCCGGGTCCTTCCTCTCCCTGTTTGCCTGCAGGACTTCCTGTATGTCCGAAACACGGCGCTCTGTCCCTGCACGTGTCTCCCGGGAAATGAGGCCAGCACAGGCGGCCTCTCCTCATGGTCGGATCCCTGTCTTTCTCCGGTGAGGACACTGCCCGGACCCCGGGGTCCTTCAGCCAGCGGCCACTCTGCTCCCTGTGGCCTCAGGTGTCGGCGGGTGACGGCCCGGCTGCTCCAGGGACGTCAGACCGAACACTGTGTCCCGTGCACAGAGACCCCTGAGACTTTGTCCGGCCTCCCAATATGCTTGCCCAAGAGGGACGTCAGTGTGTGTCTCCGAGGTGGTAGTTCGCTTTGTAAGCCATTGAGTTGGTCGCTGGCGTGAAAGGTGCCGGTGACAGCGGCAGTTTCTTGGCTCTCTCCCCAGGGAAGTCACCAGAACTGCCGGGAGACAGAGCCCCCCGAGAGTTTAGCCCACATGTGGCCCCGGCAGTGCTCTCTCCCTGGTTCAGACAAGGGACAGAAAGCGGCACTTGTCACTGGCGGCTGCAACAAGCCGGGGCCTGGCGGGCGGGGGAGGGGTCGCAGGACTGACCCGGAGGCAGGCCCAGGGACTCTGCTCTGGGCTGCTAACCCAGCAGGACTTTGGGGCCCTGCCCTGGCCCCCAGGACAGCTCTGGCTCAGAGGAAGCAGCTGGGGACGAGTGCATTGGCCCTCTCCCCTTGCTCTCTCTACCGTCGGGAGCTCCCGGGCACACATCATGGGGCCTCGCCCCCGCTCACAAGCTGTCCGCGCCTCGCTCCCCATCTCTCTGAGCCCGGGCCCCTCATCTGTCACCGGGCTCGGTGGTGGCCCTGACCTTGAGCCTCACCATCAGGGTCATATGAGATGGTCCCCTGGGTGCTCCCTCTGCTCCGTTTCGGGGGCGCGCAGGATTTGGGCTGTGTGCGTTCAAAGCAGGCTGGATGGTGTTCTCGTAAAGAGCTGCCTGCTGGCCGCTGGAGGCCCCGTCTTCAAAAGAGCTCCAGCCTTTTGGCTCATTTCCCGTGCGTTTTGTGTTGTTTCCGTGTGTTCTTTGTCAGGCAATCAGCGTGTTGTGCAATAATGAGGTGGGTAGTGATGATGTTTGCCGCCTCGGGATGCGGGTCAGCGGCCGCCGTTCATGCTGCCGTGAGCTCACCGCCCCGGAGAGCTGCTTTTCTGGAAGCTGCTTTCCGAAGCGGGTGCATAAATTTGATTTTACAGGAAGAAAGAAAAGGAGGGAAGCGGTGGGGGGAGGGAGTCGGAGAGGGAGGGAGGAAAGGCAGGGCTGGGGAGGACCCACAGCTACGGACAGATGTCTTCAGCCAGCGGACGTGGGCAGTGAGGGGCAGACGCGGGCAGTGAGGGGCAGACACGGGCAGTGAGGGGTGGACGCGGGCAGTGAGGGGCCGATGGCAAGCTCACAAAGCCCAGGGATTTGAAGCCAGGGGAGCCCAGGCCTTTGGTTCACCTCTGTTCAGGGGGCAGGCGCCTCCATCGGCCAGAGTGCGGCCTGCAGGAGTGAGGCCTGCCCAGCTCCCCCACCGGCTGGTCTTGTCGGGCTGCTGCGCCACGGAGAGGGCTCCTTGATTCCTCCCACCTCAACTCTCCCCTTCCTCCCTGTGTCCTGCCCCCGCACCCCACCCCGCCTCCCCACCCCTGGCTGGGCTGGCCCGCTGGGTCCCTTTCCCCCCAGAAAACCCGCCCACTGGACACGCAGGGCGGGTGTGCACGTCTATGAAGAAACTGGGCAGGGAGGTTCAACCCACTGCTGGGATGCGTGCAGGAATTCTTTGTCTGCAGATAAAAACAATTTCTGTCTTGAAATGTGCTTTTCCCTGGGCCGTGGCCAAGAAGCTCAGTGGGTTTTAAGCATGGCAGGGACGTGGGAGACCATCTTCGAGCAGCCAGTATGATAGGCAAACCTCGTCCGGAGTGACCAGAGTGCTGAGCGCGCTCTAGCTGGTTGGAGATGCATCCTGTCCCTCTGACCGAGCGGCCCATGTGGGGGCCACCCTGGGTAGCTGCCGGCCCACTGCTTAGGCCACGCTGTTTGCTCAGTGGCGAGACGGAGTGGAGAAGCTCCCACGGGCACCGGATTCGCCAGGAGCAGCCGCCCCTTCGCCACGTTGACGGGAGAGCCTGCCCTTGCTGACGTTTGGGGTCAGGCGGTGGGCTGGGCCTGGAGGGTCAGGCAGATGGGTTTGGGTGCCCCAGCGGGTCGTGTTTCGTTGCCAGAGCCTTGTCTTCCTGCCCTGGGAGGGGCAGAGCACATGCAGGCTGAGCGCTCCGCATCAGGTGGAAATGCTCATCCCTGGGCCGTGCCCCGGGAGGACGCCCTACGCCGAGTGGCTCCTGGCGTTTCTCTGGCCCGTTTCCCCTGCTGTGATTTCAAAGAAAGTGTGCTCTGTGCCGGCGGGGGGGTGGGGGGGTGGGGACAGGAGGAAGGTCAGAGTCCCAGAGACGCTGAAGCTGCTGCTTTGGGGATAGACGGGGGCCAGGAGCCATGGAGGCAGAGGCTTCCAGAACAGGGAAAGGCAGTGTGGGAGCCGGGCCCAGGAGACCCACTGCAGACTCCCAGAGCCACCCCGGGTTCGGGTGTGTGGTTTTGAGCTCTCTGCCTGTGGTTGTGTGTTGTGGCTGCAGGACGTGAGGTGTGGGGCAGTCACGGATGTTTCGGAGCTCGGGTGACCTGGGACAAGGGGGCAGGGATAGCGAGGTGGCAGAATTGGAGCGGGGGGGCCATGGGGTCCCGGCGCAGTCCCAGGAGAGAGGCAGGCGTCACGAGCAGCGAGCAGCGCCCTGAACTGGCTGCAGAGAAGGTGTCGGGCTTGTTTATGGGATTTTATGGCTGAGCTGGAAGGTTGACCTCGGGCCGCAAGGGGGAGGGGCCCCAGCTCTGTCTTGAGCCCCAGGCAGCCCCTGAAGGTGCTGTCCGAGTGAGATGGGGTGGGAGGGAGAGTCAGGGCTCTACCCACTCATGTCGGCTGTGGAGCCTGTTGGATCTTGGGGGGCTGTGTGTCCAGGAGGAGGCTGGGTACGAGCAGTGGGGAGCTGGGAGGGCCGGGCTGGGCTGGAGGTTGTCCAGGTCCAACTGGGCGGAGCCTCCCAGGACGGTGGTGGGGGGGGAGGCCGAGCCCCGGGGCCCCTCCTCCACCTCCACCAGGAGGGCAGAGAGGGAGGCTGGCCGGCGAGGGGACTGAGAGGGGTCCCTAGGAGATCAGGGAGAATGGGGACACCTGCCTCCTGGGACCCCATAGCGCTGTGACCCTGACTCCAGCCGGTGCCAGCGTCCCCTGCCAGGGCGTGGGGCTGGGAGCTGCAGTGTGCTTGGCCAGGGAAGCGAGCGGTTGTTGACTTTCCAGAAAGCTCTGAAAGCTTTGCTCCTGCAGCAGCCGCTCTGAGAGTGGACTGAAGGAAGAGCAGCCCCGGTACCCCTCCCCGGGCCTGGCTCTCCAGGAGCACAGACTTCGGTCTATGGCTACCCCCCCATCTGGTTAAAGAGCATGAGCCCTGGGGGTGCCTTCCCCATCCCCCAGAGGGCCTGCAGGGTCCCTGCCAGTCCAGGTAGGCTCCTCTGCCCTGGTCTGGGGATCTGTTACTTTCCTGGCTGTCACCGGTTGCAAGGTCAGCACTGGGCCCTGGGCCGTCAGAGGAAGATAAAGTAAATCGGGGATAGAGGTGCGTTGGGTGGGTCTCTACCGTGAACCCGGCACCGATGGGCATTTCCCCAGGACTGTGTCCCTTCGTCCTCAGGACACTTTGAGGACAAACCCCTATATGGTCCCCACTTAGACTTTCGAGGAAGGACGTCATCGGCCAAGATCAGACCTGGGCTGTGCTGTCCATGCCCTGAACGCCACCGGCGAAGGCAAGTGTGTGAGGGAGGCTGACGGGAGGTCCGGCTCTGGACAGGGGAAGGACACGGAATGTTCTGCACTAGTATTTGCTGCGATCAGGGCCCCCTGCCAGCACCTGGGGCGCCGGGGCTTTGGAGGCTCACTGCCTGGTCCTTCGGGTGCTCCCCGTGGAGGGGAGCCTCCATCTCCATAGTCAGGGCTCTCTTCTAAGGGAGGCCCGCACACTGTCATGGGTGTTTACGTGGCCCGGCCCCTTTTGGTCATGCTGGGACGAATCGTTCCCTCACCGACTGCCCGGGAGCCGGCCCCAGCTCCCTGCCACATCCCTGCACGTGAGCTCGGCCCTGGGCGGTCTGAGTGCCGAGGCAAATCCAACACAGGCTTCTGCTGGACCGCGGCCCTGTCGTCCGTCCCCAGCATGCCTGTCCCGTCGCTGCTGGGCTGGCGGGCCGGCTGCCTTCCCTCTGTGGCCCAAGGCCCGTGGTTCCCGGCCCTGGTCCTGGGTCCCGGTCCCAGGTCCAGCACTGCACTTGGACCAAGTAGACAAGTAGATATTCATTCGTTCACCCACGAATGTGAGGGCCCACTACACGCCACGCACGTCTATGAAAAGAGCAATGGAATGAACCAACACTGGGCTTGCTGAGTCTGGCTTGGTTCTCCTCCCCCGCACCCGCCCCCGGCCTATCTGGAAAAGTCTGGGCCTCAGTTTCCCCCTCTGTAAAATCAAGTCCACCACACTCAGCGCCCACCACGTTATCTCTAGAAAGACCCGGCCCGGCCTTGCTCCCTGGCGCCCAGCGTCACTAAAACCCCTAGCGCTGGTACTTAGGGTCTTGGTGAGGAGAGACCTGGGATTTGGCCAATTCCCTGCCAGATGCTCCTGTCATCAGGCAGACCTTGAGATGCCCTTGTCCTTGCCCCGCAGCCCTGCCGGCCCCGCACTCCCGCAGAGCAATCTGCTCCCCGTCATCTCTTTAAATATTTACGCGGGCGTGATGCAATGCCGGGCTCTGATGGCCTGGCCTGGCACTCGGGCCCCGGCGGCAGGCTTTCAGAGCTTAATTTTAATATTTTGTTGGAAGAAAATTGACCCGGAGAGAAAGCTGAAGCTTTCAAGGCATTATGATGCCGAGGAGCTTGGATAGACCCAGCAGGAATTTCACTTAAGAGAAAAAGATGCTTTTGTTCTTCTGAACCTTCCCCTGGGCCCGTCTACCCGCACCTCCACGGAGGGGGAGGCAGGGGCGGGGGCCGGTGATGTCATGACCAGTGAGGGCTGTCTCAGGCGAGCGGACCCCTGGACTGGGGAGGGGAGAGCGAGACAGGCCTCTGCACCTGGCTCTTCGGAGGGGCCGCCGAGAGCCTGGGCTGGCGGGGGAGGGGCAGCGGGGTGCTCCGGGTGACGGCGCTGCTGGACCCGGGGAGCTGGAGCCGGAGCTTCCTGGAGGAGAGGGCCTCGCTCGGAGGACGGTCCCTCGCCCACCTGTCTTCTGCAAACGGAGACAGGAGTGGATGTCCAGCAGCCCGGGGTCAGCTGCCCGGACCACCCCCTGACCCTTCGCTCACAGGACAAATGACGTCACCCCAGCAGCTCAGCTTCCTTATCGGGCAACGGGGGGGTCAACGCCCGTCCTGCTGGTCCCGCGGCGGGGCGAGCGGGCCCTGGGCCGTTCAGAGGTTGAAGCTGAACAGTGCTCCTGGCGTTGGTGCTCCTGGGTCGGCTGTCTCTCGCAGCCCATGTGTGACCCTCAGCTCACGGGTTTCGTGGGTAACGCAGTGGCAATGGTCACCTTGTAGTGTCTCGGAGCTCCAGTGAGATTCCTCGCGTGAGAGGACGAGGCCCCGGCGTGCAGACGGGGCTCGGAGATGGTGACCCCGCTGCCCGGGGCTGGTGCTCCGTGAAGGGCACTGGGAGGTGGCGGGGGTTGGGGGTGGGCGCGGCCGCTGGAACCAGAGCAAGAGACTGGTGGCCGTCCAGACCCGCAGCCGGCTTCTCCGCCAGCGAGGACGCTTCTGCGGACTGGAGATTCTTGAAGTAGCTCTGGGTCAGGGCTGACCTTTGCTTAGCAAATGGTTCCTCAAGACGTCGCAAAGCCATTATGCCGAGTTTTCCAAGGTAATAGCGAAAACAGCTTACAGAGCAAACGTCCCGAGAAGCACTTACGAATGTCCAATTGAACCGTAGATCCCATAAGTGCTGGCTTCCAGAAATTCTTATCTGTTCATTAGGAAGGTTCTGGAGCTGCACAGAGCCCTTTGCAGCCCACAGAGGAGCGTTGGCCAAGTGACACATGGCTGGGCCGGGTCAGAAGCCAGATGCGTCGGCGGGACGACAGGGCAGCGTTTCTGTGAGTGTCTGGACGCTACGATGTTCCTGCTGGTCCCTTCGTCCTGAGCCAGAGGCCCTGAGGAGCCGGGGCCCCGGGGACGGTGCTGTGGCCATGCATGGCCAGTGACACCACAGCCTTGCCCGGCCCCAGCTGCACACTCGTGAGGCCTGTTGCTAATAAGATGGTCGGTTCGGCCTGTAAGCGGATCGTCCTGCTAACTAATGTGTCTGTAGCTCAGAATTATTTATTGCCTGTGATTGCTCTGCCTCGGTTTTCAATACATAATTCATATTTTGGA
Organism: Meles meles; assembly: GCF_922984935.1. Classification (NCBI taxonomy): domain Eukaryota; kingdom Metazoa; phylum Chordata; class Mammalia; order Carnivora; family Mustelidae; genus Meles; species Meles meles. The sequence goes on from NC_060076.1 coordinate 2,007,513, forward strand.
GATTTCTTATTTTCGGATCTCAGAGCTGGGAGGAATGAGAAGCCTGGAGTCCAGGCCACGTGTGCGCATCCCCAGCACGGGGAGATTGAGGCACCGGCTGGGGACACGGACTGTCTGCCGCCCAGACCAGACAGTGGTGCCTGCCAGGGAGCCCTAGGCCCCAGGCTTCATCTCTTGGTAGAGAGACTCTGACCCCCGGGATCAGAGCCTGGCGGGGAGTCTGCTGTCCCTCATCCTCCTCAAGTTTCAGGGCTGCTCTCCAGGAGGCCCTCGAAGTGGGGTTGTTCTCGGCAGAGGGGAGGAAAGCATCCAGCCGAGCGGGAGAAGCTGGGGTCAGATTCGGAAGGCAGCTATGCTCACCACTATACCACCAACGCTGGGGTCAGATTCGGGAGGCAGTGCGGGCTCTCAGAGGGGAGGCCAGGACCAGGAGCGAGCTCTGGTTATTAGAGATGCCCCCTGCTCTGGACTAGGGCTGCCCGAGGCCAGCTTCAGTGGCAAAGGCTGGGCCATATGGACCCCAGCACGGCTCCTAATCCCTTGACTATAAAGCGATCAATGCGTCCAAAACGCCCCAGGGAGCTCCCGTAATAAGAAAGGAGGCTTTGAACAAAATTGCTGCCCAGAGATCAAGCAAACTCAGTCTGGGAGGTTCTCAGGTAGTGGTGCCGTGCGGCTCACCTCCGACGGGTCTGGGCTGCACACGCCGGCTCTGTGGTTTGCACTCCCTCTGCTGAAGCCCCAGCCTCAGAAGGACAGCGGGAGCTACGGTCGCTCAGCAAGGATGTGAGCAGTGAGATGGGGATGAAAAGGATGCGGTCCCCGTGCGGGGAGGGCCGGGCCGGGCAGGCAGCAGAGCGCTCGGAACACAAAAGCACCGCGGGAGCTCGGCGCCAGGTGCAGACGGGACGGGAGGGACCACGCGAGTCCCACCCAGACGTCTTCCTCAGAGCTCCTTTCTGTCCCACACACCAGAGGTCGGTGCTGGCGGGTCGCAGAACCGCGGAGGGCTCTTTAAGTAAGGGTGTGTGCCCGTGCGGGTGTGAGCGTGTGTGCACTCACGGGAGCGTGGGTGCAGGCAGGCACACGTGTGAGCACGTGGACATTACGTGTGTGATGCGCGTGTGCTCGGTGTTTGCACAACTGTACACGCGCGCGTGCGAGCACGGGTGCACGGGGTCATGGATGCATGGTTCGTGCGTGTGCATTATGTGTGCAGGCGTGTGGCCCGCACGTGTGCACGTGTGAGCTGTGTGTGCACCGCGTGCTGTGCGTGTGCGCGTGTACGAGTCGTGCGCAGGCACGCGCAGGCACTGTACGCCCGTGTGCACACGAGAGCCTGTGAGCACTGGGCGGTGGTGGGTGTGGTGTGAGATAACAGGGTGATCGTGCGTCTCGGGGATGCTGTCCTCGGACTCGGTCCCGTGTGAACCCCAAGAGGGTGTCACAATCCCCCAGGCACCCAAACTGTCAGCCGGGGTCGGCCGGTCACCTTTGGTTACCGTCAGACGTTAACTTCTGCATAGAAGCGCAGCCCGGAAGGGGCCTGCCGCTGTCGTGCTGATCTGTGGACCCCTGGTACGAGGCCGGGGACGGCCTCGCGGTGGGAGTTCGTCCTGAGTGTCCAGCCTTCCCCTGGGCTAGCACAGGGCTTCCCAGCCTCTGCACTGCTGATGTTGGGGGGGCGCCTGTTGGGGCCCCGTTGTGCCCTGAAGGAGGGTTGGGCACGCGGGACGCACCTGCTAGATGAGAGCAACACCTCTGCTGGGTGTTGTGGGCACAGCTGCCGCCAGGCTTCACGCACGCTCTGCTCTGGACACTCAGCCCGCTCCGTCAGCCTGAACCCCTCCACTCAGCCTGGGGTCAGTCTTTAGTCGGACAGGGACGCACAGACACGGAGCGACACGGCTCCCTGCCAGGCCCTGCCTCTGGGACGCGGGACGTGAAGAGCAAGGGTGCCCCGTCCCCATCACTGGATGACAGTGCCGTCCCCTCCCAGTCTCAGAGGTCAGTTTTTTGTCCCAGTCCTACCTGTCCTTGCGGCCAGGTCAGCCAGCTGTGCCCTCTGACCCGGCTCGGGGGCTGGGATCCCTGGGGTGCCTTGGTTTACTCTGAACCCCTCTCAAGGCCTCTGTAGCTTTCGACTCGTGTCTTCCGCCCCACGAGGAGGCCGCCCCTCTCAGGTCCAGTGATCAGGACATGGACAGCTGTCACCATCGTCCGGAGGCTACCCAGCGTTCACCTGTCCCTGCAGTGATGCGGTCAGTATGCCCCGGGTCCTCCTGGCTCCGCTTGGCCCCCTGAGCAAGCTCCCTGGCCCCGTGGAGCTCTGTGGGGCGGGAGCCGGGCCCCTGCGCCAGCCGGGCAGCCCCGAGTCGGCTTTAAGGGAGGGTCAGGCCACGCTGCCAGGCAAGACGTTCACCCAGAGAAACGCAGGCGCTGCGAGTGTTGAGAATTTGCTTCGGCGCGAATCTCTCCCGAGTGCGGGGGAGTGGAGCAAAGGGGTCGGCAGGTAATTCAGTAATTAAAAACAAACATTGCTTCATTTGACAGGACTCGGTCGTTGCTGGCTGCCGAGCCCAGACGGAGGCTCCAGTGAGATACTCATTCTGGGGGTGCGGTGTGGGGGCCCCGACAGGGGGCGGGAAGGACAGGGCGGGCAAGCGAGGCCTTAGCTTGGACGGCTCTCGCTAAGTCCTCTGTCGATGCTCTGAGTCTGTGCGATCGGGCCCCAGAGCATCGGCACCAAGACAGGGCCCCCGAGAGTCCCCCGCGCCCCGACACATCTCTCCTGCGGGAAATTACACCCCACAGCGTCCCTCGGGGTAGTGGCCCACCTGCTCCTAACTCGGGCCAGGACTCCCCTGTCTGGCCACGCCCCTCTGACCGCAGAGGAGAAAACTCAGGAAGGGTGATGGGAGGCCGGGAGGGGGTGAGGCCACACTCGGAAGCACCGGCGGCACTTAAAGCACTCGGACTTGGCACGCTGTCACCCAACGTCCCATCCGTTTCTCCCCAGTTAGACGGGGCAGTGATGACGCCGCGTCTCCCTGCTCGGTCATCCTCGCCGGGGCTCCGGCGGGCGCCTCGCCTACGGTGGCGAATGAACCACTACTGCGGTCCCCGCAGACCGGGGGGCCGAGCCTGCAGGAGGTGTCTGGGCCACAGGGGTGGTGCGGGAAAGAAGGAGCCCGTGGAAACAGAGTCCTCTGCCTGCCGGGGGTGGGGGCTGAGTCATTCACATGCTGCCTCCAAGGCCAGCTCCTTGAGCAGGGCTGTCCGGGGCTGGGGACAGTCTGGGGAGACCCGGAGGCCCCAGGCTGGGACCCCTAGCGTGGGTCCTACTGCTTCTTTCTGGGTCTCTCTGAACAGGCGGACTCTGTTATAAATGCCGTGTTGCAGGCCACAGAGACAGTGCAGGGACCGGACGTGGGGACCTGTAGCACGTGAGCCAAATGTCAGTCCTTGCACTTGCCGCCGGCTAAACCCGGCGGGGTGCCGTGGAGGAACCAGCGGACCAGGTCACCCTCCACCGTGAGCTTGGGAACATGTGTTTGACTTGTGGGACCCTGTCACTGTGTCCACAAGGGGAGCCCCTCGTGGGTCCCACGGCTCTCCGGGCCGGGCGGGGAGGAGAGTGACCAGCAGGCAGCAGGAGGGGGGCAGCCCAAAGCCTTTGCTGACTCGGCAACTTCCAAGGTCATGGTCACCTTCCATAGGGAAGCCCTCACTCGGACCATGCCCCACCCTGGCTGGGCAGGGTCTGGGTTTCCAAGGAGCCAGGGAATCCCCCTTCAGACCGTTCCGTTCTGGGTCAGCTGGAGCCATTCTGGCAGCGCGATGAGTGACTTGGGGGATGGACTCATTGTACAGTTGCTCAGGCAACAAATGGTTATTAAATTCCGACTGTATTCGAGGTTCCGGGCTCAGGGTGGGATGGAACAGGACTGACGAGAGGAGGAGGCAGGGCTTCCTGGGCTGTGAGGCAGGCGGGGGCAAACCCTGGGAGCCGGGTCACTGCAGGGTCGTGTGCCGGGGGTGCGGGGCTGGGGGAAGGGCAGAGAGTTCCAGGAAGGGAAAAGGATTCCAACCTGGAGAGGCTTCCAGGAGGAGGTGGCCCAGATGGTGGGTGGGATCGGGAGGTGCACTCAAGGGAAAGAAGGAAGATTGGAGGCTTTGCACGTGTGCTGGGAACGGGTGGGGTGTGGACAGTCGCAGATCCTGAGCTCAGCCTGACGTCTGCTCTGGCTGGGCGGCCCCGGAGCCCTGCTCGGGTGGGTGGGAGGCTCTGCCTCGTCTGTGCTTCACGTTGGGGCCTCACCGGGAAACGCCTCCTTTCCGGGCAGGTCCCTCCTGGGGACCACGGGCTCAGGAGGTAAATGTCCGTGTGCCCGTGTGTGCGTGGTGTGCGTTGGTGTACGTGTGTGTGTGTGTACATCGACTTGGCAACCCCATTGCCGTGCACCAGCAGCCTCCTGGACTTGGGGGCAGGAGGGGACAACAGGGAGAAGACATGTGATGTTGGACAAGTGTCCACGAGCCAAGCTGGGTGGTTTTCCTGCCTGTGAGACGCTGATAGGTGAGACTTAGTCATTTAAGTCGGCAGGTCCGTGCGTGTCTGGAAGCCAGCTGGAGACACCTGCTTTCGGGCCTTGGGGGAGTTTCCTGTTCCACTCGCCGTGGCCAGGGAGGCGGCCGGCAGCCCGGCAATGTCCGGGCCGGTCGGGGATGGGGATGAGCTTCTGGGTCGGCACAGGACCGCAGAGATGTGCTCCTTCCTGGTTCTGGAGGTGAAGGTCCCGGTCGAGGTGTGGGCAGGGCTGCGCTCCCTCCAGGGCTCCAGGGGAGAGCCTATCCTGCCTCTCCTGGCTCCTGGTGGCCCGGGGTCCCTTGGCCTCTGCACTCTAGTCGTCAAGGGCTGCATCTTCCAATCCATGCACTCCATCTTCCATCAGGGTCTCCTCTGTGTGTCAAGCCCCCTCCCTGTCCCTTAGAAATGTGTATGGGTCCCCACAGCCTCACTGGCCCTGGGGGCCCCCGTGCTGTCTGTCCTGCCCCCAGAGAACTGTCTGTCCACTCCTCAGGCACCCTGTGAACTTGGTTTCCCCTCCTGGGGCGGGGGCTATCTCCCTCTGTCCAGCCTGCTGCGCCTGTGGGGCTGGGGACCTGAGCCGCGGCCCCTGTGCCACGGTGCCCATCCCATTGGGTGTTCGGGGTTTCCACTGAGGAGTCCCCCGAAGGCGAGGAGAAGGGGGCAGCGGGCACTCTGGCAGCCTCACTGGGGACACAGGGGTCACCCCGAGGGAAGCCAGCCTCTCTCGGGGCAGCAGGACCTGGGAACCTGGAGAGAGTCCCTCCGTCAGGGTCGGCACAGCCTCCGTCTGCTCCCAGCCGGTCAGGGGGCCTGGAACATGCTGGAACACAGGCACGACTTGCCATGCTCCCCCAGGGGCAGACATGGCTCCCCTGGGTCCCTCCTCCCCAGGGCCCCCGCCAGCTCCTCTTTGTCTGGGGCCCCCCATTCTCGCCCTCATCGGCCCACGCGGCGGACTGAGCTGATGAGAGGCCCCCCTCCGGGCTCATCCCCGGGGAAGGTCCACGGGGGCAGCAGCCCAGGAAAATCAAATCACCGAACGCGGTAATTTAATCCAGGAAAACGAGCTCCTAATGATTCGGGGCTTTGAGAATGACTGATTGGATGCAGGATTTGCTCAGCTGTCTTCGGGGAGCGGCCGGCTTCCACAGGGAGGCTGACAGCGGAGGCTGGGAGGGCACCTCACCAGTCCGCAGCCCCAGGGTGCCGTCACCCAGAGGCTCTGGCCCGGGGAGACGCAGGCCCACGCGAGCTGGGGTGGGGGCTGCTGGGAGCCGGGCCGGCCGTGCCCATCCTCTCTGGTCCTCCCTTGACCAGACTGCTGATTTCCAGATCCTTCTAGACTCACTGGCGGTTGTGGGAAACCATGAGGAGAGCCCCCGCACCCCTCACCCGTGTCCCCAGTGGTAACATCGCCCACACTCGTAGGGCGCCAGTGTGCTGGGACCAGGGCCTTCCCTCACCCGTGGGGCCCTCCCAGGTCAGGTCCTCCTGCCCCCCGGCTCCCACCACCGCCCCTTTTCAGTCACTCGGTCACTGCGCCCTGCCGATGAGAGAGGGGCCCCAACGTGTGACTGCGGAGTTCGCCTTTCCTCGCTCTGGGTGACTCTCTGGAGCCTCGTCCCGCCTGCCACGTGCACCTGTTGCTGGCGTCGTCGCTGCTGCGGGGCCTTTGCGCCCGGGGAGACCTCGGTTTGTCTGACGGCTCCTCCGCGGAGGGCGGTTGGGTCCCGTGGGGATCACGAATGAAGCTGCCGCGAGCGCTGTGTGCAGGGCTGTGGGCACACCTTCGTCTCTGCGGCTCCGACTAAACGTGCAGGAGCGCAATTGTGGGACCGGGCTGGGGGCGTCCAGACCGTAAGGAAACTGCTATTGTCGTCCGGAGCGCCGCACACTTCCCACGCGCACCGGCAAGGCCTGCGTGAGCTGGCGTCCCCACGGCTTCTCCAGCCAGTGCCGAGAACCTCGTGTGCTCGTTCCCAGCCCCGTCGCTCCCTGCCTCAGTTTCCCTGACCGTGAAGTGGCGGTATTCCATCCCCCAGCCCGGATGATCCTCATAAGCCACGGAGGCGGGGCTGGGAGAGGCTGTACTCAGTGCAAACGCTGTGTCCGCGGTGTTGTGTGTCCACGGTGTCGTGTGTCCGCAGTGTCATGTGTCCGTGGTATCGTGTGTCTGCGGTGTCGTGTGTCTGCGGTGTTGTGTGTCTGCGGTTTTGTGTGTCCACAGTGTTGTGTGTCCGTGGTGTTGTGTCCACACGACTCCCTGCAGACAGAGTGTGCTTAGCCTGGTCGTGGGGGAAGGACTGACTGGAGCAGTGACAAGAATGTCCCGGAGACGACCACATCAAGACCCCGGGGGGCCTGCGGGCCGCTGATGGGTCATCGGACACTCTTCCCTCCCCGACGGCTGGACCGAGTAGAGCCGGCGCGGCCGGGCACGGGCTCAGCAGCAGGGACACTGCTCCGACGTTCCGGGCCTCGCCCGGGTTCCCCAGACCTCAAAGCACCCCGGAGTGCAAGTCTTCTGGCACTTTCCATTCAAACCAGCACCACCGGTGAAGCAGCCTTCGGTCTCGTTGCGGCTGGAGCGGGCCGCTGGGGTGGCTCAGGTTTCAGGAAGGACTGTGCGTGTGCTGTGTTTGTGTACATGTGTGTGTACATCTGTGTGTGTGCACGTGCAGAAAACAGGTGTGTGCATGAGCATAAAGATGTGTGTGCTCTTGCTGGTCACACACGCGCACACCCTCCGTGTGGGGGTGAGCACGTGCGTGTTTGAGTAAGAGCCGTGGCCTCGGTGTGCATATGTGTGCACGAGCGTGCCGTGACCTTACCCGTGTGGTCGTGCACGTGTGCAGATGTGGGAGCACACACATGCGTGTGCACGTGGGCTGAGTGTGTGCGTCCACGCTCGTGCGCCGCTCTGGGTGTGCGTGTGTGGGGGTGCACTGTGCGGTGCCGCTAGATGAGCAGCTGGGACTGTAGCCTCCGGGACGGGTGACGACAGGCTCCCAGCGTGGAGGGGTTCCTGCACTTCCGGGGCGCCGACCGCTCAGAGGAACCCACGTGGCATGGGGGCACAGGGGCCTGCAGGCTGAGTCGAAGGGCCGTTTTCTCGGGGAGGACCAGCCCATTTCCCGTACCATGGGCTTCCCAATCATCAGACCCTTGCCTTGGTTGTAGACTTTCTTCAGACGCAATAATTAATAATGCAAACCAAGAATAGCAGCGTTTGTCAAGAATAGTAGAAACAGTCATCAGTGTGTAACCAAAAGCGGCCTAACCCTTCGCCTGTTAGTTTAAATTAACACTTTTTTCTTTCATCAAAGTCATGTGGTTCTTCCCCCTCCAAAAACAACAATCCCTTCCTTTCCCGTACGAGGAGGCGTGTGTGGCGTCCTTCCTGCAGCCGTGGAGAGCACGGTGACCCCACGGGACACACCTGCCGCCAGGCAGGCGCCTCACTTGCCGAGACAGCGGGCCGTGCTCTCCGGGGCACGCTTCATTTGCTCTGCCACAGGTCGTCACCGCAACAGCAGCTGCTCTCTGCAGGGTCCCCTGGTTCGGACAGACCCAGCGTGGTCCCCGGGTGGCTGCGCTGCTCCCTGGGCTCCATCTCTGTGCTGCCCGCAGGACCCCGTGGGCTGCGTCCCCTTCCCAAGTGGCCGAGGGGCGGTCCTTAGCTCCTGAGCTAAGAGAGCGGTGACGCCGCGGACAGCTTCTCCTTTGACCCGTGGGGTGTCGGGGACCAAATGGCAGACGTTCGCTAAGAGTTGGTGACCTCAGGCTCCACCCTACAAGCTGCGCCTCGGGGCACCTGACGGTAGGAGGTAGGGGACGGTCGGCTTTCTGCTGTGCCGCACAGTGCCACACGGTGCCACATGGTGCGGCCGAGGGAGAGCCAGAACATTCGGCCTAGGACCCGGGACCCACGTGCTGGCCTGGTGCGGGTCAAAGGCCCCGCTGCTCGGCAGAGGGCTTCCCCTTCTTGTGACCTTGGGGCTGGCTGGGGCCGGGGGCCGCAGGGCCTTTCCTGGAAACGGGGCTGTTTCTGTGGGCCCAACCCGCTTCCTGGACATTCACGGAGTTCAGGCTGGAGGTCCTGAGGCTGCAGGGCAGGCTGTCCCTGAGCCCAAGCCTCTGTTGCCCGTCCCAAGGTGCACTGGCGTGGGCTTCAAGGCACACGGCCGGAAGGGCCAATATGGGGCCCCCCGCACCCTCCGAATGCTCCCCTCTGCCCCAGCCCGCCCCTTCCACAGCGGTAGGGGGTGGGGGTGGGCTTTCCAGAGGCTCGGGGAGCAGTGAGGGCCGGACCTGACACTCGCCCACTGTGACAGGGACGTTGGCCGCAGCTGGTCACCAGGCAGGACACACAGCTGACCCGGACTGGGTCCCAGACAGGAACTGGCAACTTTGTTGCATGTCGGTGGCTGAGGACCAGGCTCTGCTGCTTCCAGCCGCGTGACCTTGGGAAGAGCTGTGCCCCCCTGGGTCTCGGTTTCTGCATCTGCAAAATGGGGGCAACGACCAACCCCTTCCCGCGGGCAGCGTGATGGGAGGAGGAACCCCCGGCCTGTGCAGGGCACTCAGGGACTCCGGACAGCGAGCTTCACCCCTCGTCTTTCATACTATGACGTCACTCAGGGATGCCACATGCTTTGGCCCCGGCAGGGTCCCCCTGGGTCTCTGGGCGGTGCGGGCCCCTGCGTGGGATCCTGCCGACACCAAGGCCGGTGGTCACGCTTTGCTTCTCTAGGGGAGAGTCCAGAGCTGGGCCGTCCCCAGGCCTGGTGAAGCCACGGGAGTTGGTCCCAAATCACAGAGCTTTGCCTCCAAGGGCAAGGCTGTGGAGCTGACCCCCTGCTCCAGACGCTCTCATGCTGTGTCTGCCCTGCTGTCCTGGGCTGTGGTCCGGGGCCACCGGGTCATGCCTACCTGTAGGTGCAGGGGACAACGGAGTCCTTGCCCTGTCCCCTGGCGTGGGCCCCTCACCTCTCCCCGAAGCGTCTGCGCCCAGGGCTGGGCTGTGTCCTCCATCCGCCTGTCTTAACAACAGCCTTTCAGCCTTCGGGGTCCCTGGGCCGCACCATCCTCAGATGTGTGTGCCCCGCCTCCCGCCCTGGTCTTCCTGTGGGGCCGGCCTCGAGCCTCTGCGCAGCTCTGTTACCCGGCCTTTGCCGGGACGCGGGTCCTGTCGGGCTGAAATCAAACGCGTGGATTCTGCAGAGAGAGAGAGGACAGGCGGCTAATGAGCGGCTGTGCACATCCCGAGTCCTGGGGGCTAATTCCCGAAGAGCCAGATCAGAAACAGGCCTAAAAGCCCAGTTTGATAAATTTCCAGGACGCCAACCCCGAGGGGAGCAAGGAGAGCTTGAAAGGAGGCGAGGCCGTTGATGTGTTCCTGTTTGTCTTTGCCGCCGCTGTGGCTGGGGACATGGCTGGGGACGCGGCTGGGACGCGGCTGGGATGCGGCTGGGCCAGCCTTTGAAGCGCTGTCTCCCCTGCGTTCTTCATCTCACTCTGTCCTCCTTCATCTTCACCCGCCTCCCCGGGAAGCTAACTTGGGAATCCACGGGGGTGAACACAAGGTCCTCCTTGGTGTCCGTGCCCACCCCGAACCCGTGTTCCAGAGCCTAGGGGCCGCTCCCAGTGTCACCTGGCTGGACCCCTGGGAGCTGCGGAGACAGGCTGCCCACCTGGGAGTCAGCCTGCAGCGATGGGCAGTGGTCCCGGATGGCCCCCAGTGGGCCCTGGGCTGGCCACCAGGGACAGTACAGTGACACGGCCATGGCCCTCGTGCCCAGGAGGTCCCCAGGAGGGGCGGGAGGTGCTGACGCAGTCGGGGCCTCAGGGGTCAGTCTCAAGGCTCCCCAGAGAACCCGGTCCAGCGGGCAGGAAACATCTCTGGATACAGGAGGACGTCCCTGGAACTTAGCGGACCTGGAAGGAGCATGCGGCCTCTTGGCTCCTGAAACCCCCGTCCCCACTGCTCCCACGGTCTGCTTCCCTACACACCCGCGCTCTCCCGCCAGGGCACCTGGCAATTGGGATAAACAGGTCCGGTCCCAGGACCTGGGGTTCCTGTCCTTGTTAATATTCCTTCCCGCTTAGTCTGTTTCAAAAGAAGGGAATGCGGAACAAGACAGGGAGGCCTGCTTGCCCCTGAAGTCTCCTGGGAGGGCAGGGTGTGGGGGGAGGAGCAGAACTGGTGGGGCTGAGCCGCCTGGCGGCAGGATGGGGGGTGCGGTGGGGAGTGCACGGGACGGGTCATGGCAGGATGGGGGTGCGGTGGGGGGTGCACGGGACGGGTCATGGCAGGATGGGGGTGCGGTGGGGGGTGCACGGGATGGGTCATGGCAGGATGGGGGGTGCGGTGGGGAGTGCACGGGACGGGTCATGGCAGGATGGGGGTGCGGTGGGGGGTGCACGGGACGGGTCATGGCAGGGCTGCAGGCTGTGGGCTGTGGGCCTCTTCCTGCCCCCAGGGCCCCTCTCCTGCTTCCTCCTCACCTTGTCCCTGCACACGGGGCCACTCCCAGCTCCTCTCCTGGCCGGCAGCCTCTCAGGCCAGGGCCCCGGTCCATGTGCCCGCGGCAGGTGCTGCCCGCTGCTACTCAGGATGGAGAGGACGGAGTCAGGCACTCAGGTCCCCGGGGCTGCCGTCCGTCCCCAGTTTCACGTCTATCTGGGGGGGGGGGCACAAGGAAGGAGGGAGAGGGAGGCTTGCGGCCAGCTGTTCCCCCTTCTCTCTAGAGGAGGCCCCAAGACCTAAGCACCCAGGTCTGCACTGGGAAAGATGCTGTCCGTGTGCTGCTGGACCCTGCCGACAGGGGCCGCCCTGTGCCTGCCCCCACGGAGGGGACCCAGCCGCAGCCTGTCCCTGTGCCCCTCGCCCCCCGCCGGCCTCCCAGCCCCTGCGGCTCCCCCTCCTCATCACCCAGCACCCCTGCTGTGCCCTGGCCTCCAGATGGCCCCCGGGGTCCGCTGTCCCCGAAGCACCGGCTTTGGAGCCCGCGTGCCAGCCCCGTCTGCTGCTGTCTGTCACTGCCGCTGCGATCTCGCCCAGGGCCTGTGTGCTTAGCTGCTTATTTACGTACCGGGGAAGACAGAACGGCGGCAGGGGCCCGTGGCCCAACCCAGCTGCCTGCGGAACGGGGAGGACAGAGGCTCGGTCCCTCCCTCACAGGCTGAGCCAAGCCCAGCTCAACTGCCAGCTCGCCGTGGACTCCGCCGGCCCACAGCCTCTCGGTCCTCAGTTTCCCCCAGCAGTGGGGGTGGGGCTACCCGAGCTCCTGGGTCCTCGTCATCCCAACCAATCCTGGCAGCTTGCTCTGTGTCCCGTGCTTCGGAGGGGTCGCGGGCGAGCCCTGTGGGGGCGGATGGTGTCGCCGCATTTGTGTCCATCCAGAGGCCAGAACGTGACCTCGTTTGACCACAGGGTCTTTGCAGATGTTCCTCATTAAGGATCCCGAGATGATGTCCTCCTGGGTTAGGGCGGGCCCTGCCCTGCATCCAAAGACTGGGGTCCTTGCGAGAAAAGGGGGGACGCAGACACAGAGGGACAGGCCATATGACGGCCGAGATCGGAGACCGTCAGCCACAGGCCCAGGAGCACGGGGGCCTCCAGGAGCTGGAAGAGGCAGGAAGGCTCCTCCCCTGCAGCCTCCGGAGCGAGGTCCTGCCGGCACCCGAGCTCCAGGCCTGGGTGGCAGCTGTGGGTGCTAAGCGAAGCCCGGAAGAGATTGCCACAGGGAGAGCCCCCCCGCCCCGTCCCCGCCACGTGGAGCCCCTCCGCCCCGTCCCCGCCACGTGGAGGGGCCCGGCTGCAGGCGGTTAGTGAGCGGGAGCGCCCCTCCCCCTCCCACCTGCGGGGACAAAGGGCATCTGGTGAAAGGACGGGCTCCCTCAAGGGGACCACTTTGTCGTAGCTACTCAGGCCCATGGCATCTGTGCGTTCCTTTGTCCCCTGAAGGGGAAGGTGGCTGGTTTTGGTCCCGGCACTCCCGACGTGGGGACACAGAGAGGCGGGGAAGAGACGAGGACCCAGGACCCAGGAAACAGCAACTCGGCTGGTTAATGCCTCCAGGCACGGGGCTCTGGAGCCCACCTGCCTGGGCCATCTGGTGACCCGTCCAAGCTCGTCCCTTCTCTCTCTGTGAGCCTGCGGCGCCAGGCAGGGGTCAGGGCAAGGAGCAAGGGGACGGCCGTGGCTCCCGTGGACAAGGGACAGCAAGCACAGTGTTCAGGGGGCAGGCCACGTGTGAAGCCAGACAGGTGCCAGGGAGGTGACCCCGGCAGCCAGGACGGCCGTGTCTCCCCAGGAGCATGACCGCCTGTACCCCCTGCAACCTTGTGCCTTTCTTCTGGCCAGGGGGACGCTTCCAGCCCTGTCCCCCTTCTGACCCTATGCCCCAGCATCCCTGTGTGGCCGTGGCAAGGGTCCGTGGACACGCTCTTCCCTAGAGGCACAGCCCAGCCCAGGCCTGCTCACCCACAGTCAGAAACACCTGTGCTTGGACCAGGTGCGATGGTCCTGAGTTGGCTCCGGGACTCCCAGATCATTCGTTTAGTCATTCATCAAACATTCAGTGTGACCTCCACGGACTGGATTTGTGCTGAATCCTGCGACACGGCCCGAGTCCTGGGTTAAGGGGACTCCGCCCCAGGAAAGCCTGGGGACAGCTGGGATGGGAGGCACCTAGGACCGGAGCGGGGGTGGGGCGGGGTGTCTGGCTCAGCCCCCGTGTCCAGGACAGCTCTCGTGGGAAAAGTGGTGGGGGCGCAAGGTGTGCAAAGGCCTGCAGGGGGTGAGGGGTGTGCGGGTGCCGTGTGGACACCAGCAGGAGGACGGGGACGCCAGGCCGTGAGCCCCACACAGAGGTGGCCCTGGAGGTGGAGCTCAGGGGTCTGTTTTGTTCTGAGCCTGCAAGAGGCTTCAGGCAGGAGAGGCTCCCCCAGGAGTGGGGGCAGACGGGGGGTGAGACTGAGGTGTGGTGACAAGGCAGGCGTGGCTGGGGTCCCCCAGGCAGCAGAGGGACGAGGGACAGGGCAGTGGCAGGACCAGCTTGGCGGTGGAGGGCGTGGGCTGGAGCGGTTTGGTGGGTGAGCGGTGGGCAGGCGAGAGCACATGGGACGGTATCTCCCCAGGTCCTGCTGGGGTGACGTCCTCTGCTCCCACAGCCCCAAGCCTGTGCCAAGAGCCTGGCCTCACTGTGGCCACAGCAGAGCCGGCGTCGCCCCTGGGCTGCAAGTTCCCGGCTGCGGGAGCCCTGTCTGCCGGGCGTCAGCATCCAGGCTCTGCCTGTGCCCGGGGAGGGGGCGTTTTGCAGACAAGAAGACGGTGGTCAAAAGCATGAAAGCAACGGGCCTCCCTGGCAGCTGGTCACCGTGTCTCCACCAGCGACTGCTACATTCCAGAAAGACCCCAAATGCCGCTGAGTGCAGGCTTCGCACGGCCGGCGGCGGACTAGCCGTTGCTCGTGTTAATTCATCTCAGGAACATTGCTGAGGCCAAATGGGCTGTGGCTCGGCTTCTCCCACAAGCCCGCCGAGGGCCACCCCGTTACACAGATTAGGAAGCCGGGCTGTGAGCAGAGCTGGGCTCCACACTCTGGTCTGGTGGTCTGGGAGCTGCGGCCATCTGCCCCAGACACCCCCTGGCCCCGCAGGCTACCTCTGCCACTCCCTGGCACCTCACGCCCTGGGTTCTCCAGACACTTTTCACTTCGGCCCGGCCAGGGGTGTGAGGGCCCTTGATGCGACCCACTGGTGAGCGGGCAGGGACAAGGGGCACCTGTCCTAATCAGTCTGAGGTCGGGGATCTCTCGGAAGCTGTGGGCGAACCCTCCGTCACCCGCCACGTCGGCCTGGGGAAGCGGCGGAGCCCGGCCGATGGCCGATGCTGGCTCCAGGCTCTCAGCCAGAGGGGCGGACGGCGAGAGGCAGCCGAGCGAGAGGAGCCTGCTCTTTGGGATGAAGGGGATGATGGTTTTCTAAAAGCTCATCGCTCTTTGAGACCAGAAAAGGGTTTTCCCTTAGCTCACCCAGGATATGATGAGACACACGGCTGAATTATAGGAACTTCCCAGATCACAGAGCGGAAAAAAGCACCGTCCATCACAGAAAAGGAAACCACACTCTGCCTGGAGCGCCGAGAGTCCCGCCGCAGAGCCGAGAGCCTGCACCTGCCCCGAGGGTGTGGGGGGGGGGCGCCCTCCTGAGCAGAACCACCACACAGCTGAGGTCACGACAGGACAGACCAGCCACCAGCTGCTCCGGAGTCCGGCGTCCGACTCAGCCAAAGCACGCCACAACAAAGGGGTGGGGTGGGGTAGGTCACCCGGCTTGGGGTCAGTCCCAAAGTCCGAGCTGGACGGGGCAGCCGAGAGCACCCTCCTGCAGGCGCTGCAGATCCGGAGAGACGCAGCTGGAACCAGGCTGTGCTCCCTGGGGCTGAGCCACGTTGGTGTCCAGGACGGAGCCCTGCAGGGGCCGTGGGCATGTGCTCCTTTGGACTCGGGCCTGGGGTAGTGAGGGGCTGGTTTTGCTGGAGCCAAAGGGAGTGAAGGGGGCCTCCCTGGACGCTGTGCCCATGGGCTTTGGATGCATGAGCTCATGGTTCCCAGGCTGCCCTGGCAGGGTCCTCCTGAGGTCAAGGTCAGCATTTGGGACACCAAAGAGGTCAGCTTATGCGCATGGAGTGCAGTACCGGGCATGTGGGGTGTCACCTGCCAGAGACGGACCACAGATAATCTAGAGCTGGCTAGAAGTAAGTCACCTGGTAAGATTCCCTTGCTGCCCTGGAAGGGAGTGAGCACCCTGTCACTGGAGGTGTGCAAGGGAGTGCCGTGGTTGTGAAGGAGCTGTGGACACGTTGTTGGAGATAGAGACGCAGGGGTGCTCAGGGATCATTTGGTCTCACTCTGTGGTTTCCATGAAGAAGAACCACAGCCGAGAAGATAGTGTCCTCCCGCAGAGCCTGGCAAATACACCAGCTCGATGCCTCGGGGCCCTCCTGGAGGCTCCTCTTGTCCTGACGGGAGAGGCCAGCGGCAGAGAGGCCGGCGGCTGATGATCAAGGGAAAGACGGAGTCCCAAAGGCAGGTGGGAGGAAGCCCCGGGCTACCTCGGACTGTAGGTCCGCTTCTGGCCACTGGACCTGCTACCGGGTCCCTGTACAGCCCCAGGATCATGTCACACCATCTCCTGGCCACAGCGGATGTGTCCCACCTTCCTTATGCAGCCCTAGGTGTGCGCCTCAGCCGCTCTCATTTCAGGAGGAGACGAAAGCCCAGGCCTGGAGCCCAGGGTCAGACCTCCCATGAGGCTGAGCTGGGGTTTTGGGGGGGTCTGGCTGCCCGCCCCCCAGGCACTTAGGAGGTGATGGGCAGGGGCGAGGGAGGGAGGGAGGGAGCGTGAGCGTGTGCGAGGAGCCCAGGGAGCGGCAGAGGAGGCGATGGTGGGCTAGGATCAGGGCCTGGAGGTGGGGGGCAGCTGTGGGCATTAGCATCCTGGGGGAGGTTTGCTGGGCTGGGTGGCCTCAGAGGGGACAGCAAGGAGGGAGCTGATGACGAAAGGCCACTGGGGAGCTGGTCTGGGGTCTGAGCTAGCGTGTGGCAGGGACACAGCGTGAGGCAGAACTGGGGCTCATGAGATGGGGTTGGGGGTAGCCGAGAGTAGGAGCAGATGGTCAGGACACCTACAGGGCATCGGGTTCAGGGCGCACCCTCAGGGGAGAGGCAACCGCATTCCCCTTCCGCACAGGGGTTTGACAGTGCCCTCCCCTCCCCCGGA
Source organism: Meles meles (assembly GCF_922984935.1). NCBI lineage: Eukaryota > Metazoa > Chordata > Mammalia > Carnivora > Mustelidae > Meles > Meles meles. The sequence continues at coordinate 2,023,897 of NC_060076.1, forward strand.
CGCACATACACTCCAGATTTCTTCTCTAAGCACCGACCATCCCTGGCAAAGGCTCGGAGGTGCAGGTGGCTTCTCCCCGCCACCCCTAGCGTGGCCGCTCCCGTATCTCCCTGCTCCTGCAGGCCTCCTGGGGGGCCGCCCTGCCGGGCACCCATGTCCAGCCCGCCTGGCTTGGAGGCAGGTGCAGGGAGACGCTGTGTGAGACGCACGGGGACGCCGAGAGCAGGCCTGGCAGGACGGCCTGGGTGGGTGCGTCGGGCAAGGGCAGAGGTGAGCACAGTCACACCTTCCGAAGACAGTGCCAGGCGCTTGGCTCTGTGGGAAGCAGAGTGAGGTCAGGTGAGTCCTTGAAAATCCTCCCACCTGGATCCCCAGCGATGGTCGGATCTCAGCCCGCTCCTGCTTTGGGAGCAGAGCAGCCACTGGCTGTGGCCGGCACCCACGCCTCCCCTGGGCGCCCGGGCCAGGCAGGTGGGCCTCTCTGGGATGATCAACACTCAGGGCGCCCGGTGCCGGGGCCGACCTGGTTCGGGCTGAACCATCTGCCCCGTTCTTGGCCGAGTGGGTCTCCTGACCGCTACCTATCAGGGCCAGAGGCTGCCCCTCCCCCGCCTCCCACAGCCTGCTGGCCCCTTCCTCCTGACCAAGGTGTAGGCAGCAGGCTTGGCTCCCTTGGAGGGAGCCTCCAAACCTGTCCACACGGAGGCGATGCCCTAGAGATAGGGGCACCCCTTTCGATGGGTCTGGAACAGAGACTCAATGCCGACGTGTCGGGCTTCGGAATAGACTGGCCTGGCCTGAGAGCCTGCTGGGTCCAGCACTTTCTTGTAGGGCTTCCAGCACCTCCCATGGGCCGGCCCATGTCCCCGCTCGTGGCTCTCCTTGGCCTGGGGGTTACTGCCCTGGTTCAGCAGGAAGGACACAGAGGGAAGCGGCTTGTCCACGTTAGGAAAAGAAGGGCGGATCTGGAGCCCGGGCTCCGACGTCTGCGCTCCTTCCGCTGTGCTGGCTGAGCTGTGCTGGAGGTGACCTTGAACATCCCTGGGGCCTTGAAACGAAAGGGAGGCTCGGTGAGCCAAGCAGAGGACCCTGGATCCTTTAAAATGCATGTCAGAGGCGTGGCCTCTTTCCTGCGCCTTTTATGTCTTACCAACGCACCACCAATTCTCCAAATAGCCACGATCCCCCGCCAGGATCCAACCCTGGAAATAGTCAGAAATTGGGACGGGGCAGCAGGGAGTGTCTTTCGGCAGAAGGGTGGTTTGGGAGGCTCGTGCAGAACGGGGGAGCCCGGGCTCCCCTTCTGGAGCTGCGCGAGGGGGCGGTGTCGGTGGGGGGGGGGGGTCCAGCGGGAGGCAGCTGGGACCGGCTTTATATTTAGGTGGGGTAGGTGGCTGCCTACTCAGTGCGATTTCACAGGCTCCGGGGCCCCTTCCAAGCCCCAAAATACCTCCTCCACCTGCTCCCTGGCGCCAGCAGTCTCTCTGCTTCAGAGTGAGAAGGAAAGCCAGCCGCCCCTTGGTGTGGGGGCCGACACTGATCTCGGCCAGCTCTCCTTCAAGGAGCAGGGGTTCCACCGACGTGCAGGCGGGAAGGGGCCCTCCAGGCCTGTCCTGGCTGCTGTTGCGACTCCCCCCCTCGGCCTCTGTGTCTCCTGGGGAAACACTAGGGGCTAAAGGCCGTGGATTCTTAATGCACACTGAGCCCTCTCCCGAGCCAGGCCGTCTGCCAAATACTAGCGAAGCTCCCGGCAGGTCAACACATCCCCGCTTGGAAGGACGCTGCTGTCCAGAGGGAGAGACGGAGGAAACTGACAGCCCACATGTAAGTCGCTTCACATCTTGACGTGCCAAGAGAGAGAAAGGACAACATGCTACAAGGCACACGACAGGGCACCCCAATTTTATATGGTTGATCAAGAAGGGCATTTTAGCTGAGGCTCTGTGGGTGAATAGGAGTTCTCTAGGTGATGAAAGGGAAGGAGGCCTCCATGCAGGGAAGAGCACACAAGAGGGCTTGAGGCAGGAGGAAGATGAGGTATTGAAGGACTTCACAGAAGCTAATGGCCCAGAAGGGAAAGTTGGAGCCATGAAGCTGACAGGCGGACAGGAAGCACCCGTACCCGAAGCCAGCCCACGCACAGCAGCCTCACCTCCAAGGTCCGGACACCTGTCAGGGGCGTCGCCGTCTGGCCGGCTGCAGCGTCCCATCTCCGGGTGACCCCCCAGTAATCCCGCACACCTTCACCTCTGCGCTGTGCCGCTCCAGGTGGGAGGAGAGAAGACCGGCTTTGTGCAGAGATGATGGGATCGGCCGGAGAAGCAGTCACGTGCTCAGCCGCCCTCCCCCTGCAGGGTCCCCCCGGCTCAGTGAGCGCAGCACCCGGGGGTGGTCGGTGCTTCCTGGAGGTGCTTTATTACAGAGGAGAGCCTTCCACAGACGGGGACACCCGTGCGGCGTTGCTGTATCCTTCAGAGAACGCGATTTCATCCTGGGCCCGGCCGACATGTGTTTAGGACTCACTGTGGTGTGGAAAGCAACAGAGACCCGGCCGCCTGCCGGGCAGTATGCTCAGATTTCTCTGGTTTACCCTTTTGTAAACTATTTTTTTTTCTCCTTCTCTGACAATAAAAAGCTTCAGATCATTAGGACAAAAATGTTCAAAGCAAAATAAAAATTCATCAGTTCCGGTCCCATTATTTGGGAATGTGGACTATGAAGGCTCCAAGCATCTGCTTTGATGAACCAATTTCCAATGTAAAACAGTGACAATTTTTAGTTTTCCCGAACACCAAAGCCAGCTGCCTATCCCACCTGTTAACCCTGTGGTACAGAATTCTGTGATCACATCAGTGGAAATGTACTCACCGAGGGGTTGGAACGCCCTTCCGAGGTGCTCACATGGGGGGGGGGCTGCGATCTGGCGGTGGGGCGGGGCTCAGAGACGACTGGGGACCCCCTTCCTGCAGCATTTCTGGACCCTCGCTAGCGACAGCAAGGTAGGCTTCATTCCTCACTGCCCGAGGTCTCGACTGCCGCCCTAGGTGGGGCCGCCCTTAATCCTGAGTACAAGCAGGCGTGGAAGGAAGGGTCAGGTGGCGGACAATCACGAAGCAGAACTTGCCTAGGCATCCGAGGTGGGCGTTCTGCCAACCTGGCCTACAGGGCTCTTCCTCAGGGCAGCCCGGGACTTAGTTGTGGAGGGCAGGGGGTGAGGAGCCCCGTGGGTCTCAAGGGTGGCAGATGCTCCCCACCGCACTGATGTAGCAGCACGTTGCTGAAACTGGGCATCGAGGATAGAGATAGGCCTCGGGGTAGAGCCCCCTGAATAGAGGGCCCAGAGAAGCCTGTTGAACATCTGTCAAGGAGGGAGTCCTTGGCAGTGTGCTGCGGTGAGACGACAGCGGGAGGGAATCAAGTCATGAGTCCCCGTTACGGGGTCCGATGCTCAGACACCGGCCGTGGAGAGAAGGGGTCTGGGTAGAAAGCACACCTGCCACTCACTCAGGGACACGGGTCCCTTCTCTCTGACCTCAGGTTCTGCGTCTGTAAAGTGGGGACAAGCCTTCCAGCTTCACAGGATGTGGAAATGCTTGGCATGGGAACTGGACAAGCAGCGTGCTTCGTTTGCTATCAGTGCTGTTACTACATCAATGGTAGACACATCTGGATCTTGACTTATTCAAGTAAACAAGTCTTTAGAATAAAATCTGGAAGTTTCTTTTCTTTGCCATGTGCTCCGACTCAACCACCTTAATTACCTACGTTTTGGTGTGAGTGTCTCCTTACAGTTCTCTGTTTCTGTGCATTCACACGTCTCTCTGATATCACCATCATCATCATCATCACCATCATCATCACCATCATCACCATCATCATCACCATCATCATCATCATCATCATCATCATCACCGTCATCACCATCATCATCATCATCACCATCATCATCATCATCGTCACCATCATCATCACCGTCATCACCATCATCATCACCATCATCACCATCATCATCATCATCACCATCATCATCATCATCATTATCATCATCATCATCACCGTCATCACCATCATCATCATCACCATCATCATCACCATCATCACCATCATCATCATCATCATCATCATCATCACCGTCATCACCATCATCATCATCATCACCATCATCATCATCATCGTCACCATCATCATCACCGTCATCACCATCATCATCACCATCATCATCACCATCACCACCATCACCACCACCATCATTACCACCACTACCCTCACCATCATCAGGATTATTTTGCATGAATGGGATTATCCTATACATATCCCCTGGCTAAAAAATGTGTCTTAGGAGTCTTTTCATTTCAGTATGAAGAGGTACGTTTAATTCTTCTTATGATTGAATAGTACACCATTGGACTGGAGCAGCTTCTGTCTTTTCATGGATCCATTCCCATAGTGATGGACCTTGGGCTTTCAGGTTTTCTACATTTGTGAATAATGCTGCAATTAACATCCTTGAACAAGCTGTGTGGTAGACAGACTAACGGTTCCCCCTCCCAAAGATGTGCACTTCCTAATCACCAAAACTGGAGAACGTGTTACCCAGCAAAAGGCATTTTGAAGATGTGATGAAGTTAAGTGCCTTGAGATGGAAAGGTTATTCTGGTTTATCTGGTGGGCCCAAAGTAATCATGAGGGTCCTCCTAAGAGTCCTATCAACACCTTGATTTTAGATTTCTGATCCTCACACTGTAAGAGAATAAATTGTTCTTTGTTTAGGCCATTACGTTTGTGGAAATTTGTTATAAAAGTAATTGGAAACCAATATATCCACATTCAGGAACATACACTAATTTCTGTAGGCCAGATTCCTAGAAATGCATTTGCACAATCAAAGGGTCTGCTCACTTACAATTTTTCTTAACTTTGGAAAGTGCCCAATAAATAGAGTTTACAAACGTACACACAATCACATATATGGTCTGACGGGTTTCATCTCCACACAAGAGCCAGCACTGGATATTTTCACTATTTTAAAGTATTTGTCAGTTTGGAGACAAACTGTGATCTCACTAAAGTTTAATTTTAATTTCTTCGAATGATGCTAATTGCATTTTCCCCTCTGAGTTGCCTGTTTGCTGTTTGCAATCTTTGTTTGTTATGAGTTTCTTATTTACTTGTAAGAACTCTCCATATTTTCTAAATAGTAATCCTTTATTTACCTTAGGGATTGCAAATATTTTTTTCTCAGTCAGTTGCATGTCTTCTGAATTTTTAAAACAGTGTCTTTGGTCAAGGAGAAGATTTAAAAAAGGTTTTACAAATAAAATATGTCAATCATTTTCTTTACGGTTTCCAGGTTTCTTATTTACTTCACACATTTTTCTTTCCCAAAGGATATAAAAATGTACCTGCTTTCTTCTAAAATGTTTACAGTCTATTAAAATGTATAAGCCTTTAATTATTTTTAATTTCTGTGAATGGTGTGAGGTAGGGATCCAATGGTTCTCTTCATAAGGACAGCAAATGTCCGTGCATTTGTTGAAAAGATTATCCTTTCTCCATCGTGTTTGCTGCGTTTTCCCCACGTCAACGCCAGGTATGTTTGGGTCTATATCTGGAATTCCTGTTCCACCCATTAATCTTTACATCTGTCTTTACATCAGAACCTCTTTGTCGCCATTACTATGACTTAATAAATCTTGAAGCCAGGTCACGTCCTCTAGCGTTGATGTTTCCTTTCTTTCTTTCTTTCCTTCCTTTCTTCCTTTTCTTTCTTTCTCTCTTCCCTTCTTTATTCTTTTTTTTTTCCTGCAAGTTCTGAAATTTTTATTCTGAAACAGTCCAGGGGTTTTGCTTGTCAATTTCTGGGATTTTGATTGGGACTGCAGTGAATCTATAGATTAATTGAGAAAAATCAATACTTTAACAACACTGAATCTTCCAGCTCATGACCATGGTCTCTCTCCCTTTGCTTAGGATTTCTGCAACGTCTTTCAGCAAAATGTTGTCATTTTCATCATACAGATCTTGAGCTCGTTGTGTCAGATTTGTTCCCAAGTATCTCATTAATGCCGCTTCGCTCAGTGTTTAAAAAGAAACGTCGCGGGGCACCTGGGTGGCTCAGTGGGTTAAAGCCGCTGCCTTCGGCTCAGGTCATGATCCCAGGGTCCTGGGATCAAGCCCCACATCAGGCTCTCTGCTTAGCAGGGAGCCTGCTTCCTCTCTCTCTCTGCCTGCCTCTCTGCCTACTTGTGATCTGTCTGTCAAATAAATAAATAAAATCTTTAAAAAAAAATAAGAAACGTCGCTTTCTGATTGTTTGTTGCTGGTACATAGAAATAAAATTGATTGCATCTCCTCGTGTCCTTGGACTTGATACGCCGAGTTATTAGATCTGGTAGCTTTGTCTACTAGTTTTTCCTGCCCAGACAATCTTGTTTGTTGTGAGTAGGGACCATTGGCTGTCTCCTTTCCAATCTGCATGCCATTCCTATCCTGTTCTTGCCAGCCGCACTGAGCGTGATCTCCAGGACAGTGTGGAAGTGATGAGTGGACACCATGGCCCATTCCCACTCTCTGGTCACACCACTAGGTCTGTCCGCACCGAAGGACAGTGACAGCCCCAGACACCCTGCAGGGACCCTCGTCAGACTGGGCAGGTTCCCTTCCACTCCTGAGAACTTTAATCATGACTGGATATTGGAGCTCATGAATGATTCTTCGGCACCTGCTGAGACGCTCAAGTAACAATGTCAGTGTCTACGATTTGGAATATTATTGGAGCAAATTACCTTGATCGATTAGCAAAGGTTAAGCCAGCCTGTGCTCTGGGGATAAAACCTACCCGGCTATGTGTGCTGTCCTTGCTGGATGTTGTGGGTCTCGCTTTGCGAACGCTCTGTGGAGGGTCTGCGCGACCGCGCTGTGAGGGCGACGGGCCTGCCATTTCTTTGTCTGCCGTGTCTTTGTCTGGTATTTTCTGGAATCAGAGTAACACCAGCTTCACGGAATGAGTTGTGGTGTCCCCCCCAAACTTCCTGGATGAATTAGGGTGGGAGCTGGGTAGCATCTAGTGAACTTTGACCCCACCGTGAGGTCGGACCTTCCGTGCCCCGTATCGCGCCGCACGTACCAGGAGGCGTGGCTGCAGCCCGGGGACATCTCCAGGCACTGGCGGGGCCACAGGCAGGGCTCCTTGCTCACTTTCCTGCTCTCAGAGGTCGCTGTTTCCTGCCCATCGTTGGACACTGTCTGAAAACCGTCCCTTCCTCTCGGTCTGCCCATGTTGTAGGCGTCTGAAGCAAAGGGGTGACCCCAGCCCCTGCTGCCGTCACAGCTGGCCGTGGAGGGAGGTCGAGATTATTGTTGCAAAGTGAGTCTCTCTGAAGGAGTCTGGGAGGGGAGGGAGGTAGACTGCAGTTAAAGCGTCTGAATTTTTATCTGAAGCTTAGAGCAGGTCCAGGACGGTCTTTGCTCTTAGTGACTTGTCCCCAGAGTGCCTCGGGGTACGGGGAGAACGTGTTTCCATTTCGTGCAGGGGGAGGTGTGCTGACCCCTGCCACCGATGGGGACACGTTCCCGTCCCCACACGTGGCACAGGGAGGGTCCTGCGGACACACCTGTGCTGGACTTAGGGACACGAATGCAGGGCCCTGTTCTGTTCCAGCAACTTCTCTCTCACACACTACTTCCCTCAGCGGTCCTCGGGTCCATCGGAACCCCGTGGGCAGGACCAGATCCAGAATGATGATGCCTGGATCCATCCACCGTGTCGTGCCTCCCAGGCCACCTCCTCTAGGGCCCGTGGGGCCGTCCAGGGGTCATGGGTCATTTGCTCACAGGGACAGGAACGGCTAGCCAGGAAGACCACCCCGCGGGCTCCCTGCAGGTTCTCCAGGGAAGGGACCTGAGGCAAGGAATAAACTGGGTGTTTTCCCGCAGCAGCCAGGGAACCTGTAAACCATTTCCACTCCTTCCTCCTTATTTAACAGAGGGGGCCAGGGACAAGCATGAGACAGAAGGGAGGATGATTTAAAAACTTGACCCTCTCGTCTCCAGGCTCAGCCACAGTCAGAGGGTTCGAGAGAAGGCAGCTAAGCCGGAAGGACCCGGACGTGGGTCTGCGTCCCCTTCTCGGGCCTGGGCGGCCCTGCCCTGTCTGACCGCATCCGTCCACTCCGAGCGGCAGTCAAGGCCATGCCCATCGTTCCTGTCACTTATACAGCAGCTCGGGAGACCCGCAGGGGAGCAGCTACCTGGCTGCTCCGCGTGGGGCAGCCCAATCCCCCGGCCCTCCCCACCCGGGCCCTCCTGTCTCACCCTTCACCTCCCCGCCCTGGACCTGTAACTAGTCCGGCAGGCCCCAGTGGAGACCACAGCCACGACTGCACAAGGAGGTGAGAGACGCACTCTTCCCCCAGGAAAGAAAAGGAAAAGCGTCCCCTGGGTCTGGTCCGCCTGCTTCCCGCCCACCCCTGGGACAGGAGGGAGAGAGCCTTGTGATGTGTGCACTCGCTTCTGCCTTCTGTATCAGGGAGCATTCTAGAACGTCACACAGACAGGGGAGCTAACTGCTCAGCTCTGTGCCTCCGGATAGTAGTCGGTCAGCCTCCCTCAGCAGTGGGGCTGGTGCCCTCCTGGCCACCGTGAGAATGACAGGGGACGCAGGGCTGTGCTCCCAGCCCCAGGAGGCCACTGTGGATGCCCCTGGCCCACCTCAGCATGGCTCCCCAGGCTCACAGCCCTCCTGCTCTGCCTTCCTTACAAACCACCGTACTCTGCCCCAGGGCCTTTGCACAGGCTGTTCTCTGGGCCAGTGTGCTGCTCTCACAGCATCCCCGTGGTTTCCTCCCTGTGCCCTCTCAGAGGGACCTTCCTGACCCCCTTGCATATGGCAGCCCCCTCCCCCTGCCTATTCTAACGTGCGTGTGGCACAGCACGCCACGTGGACAGGCACCGAGCCCAGTCGTAGGCGACTCGTCTCCACTGTGGAGAGCCTGGCAGCAGCTTGGACACGATCCTGTGAATGCACAGAAACTCGCGTGACCAGGATTCCGAAAGCAGGGGGACCTGAGGCTCCTGGGGCCTGAGCTCACCCGGGGGGAGAGGGAACAAGGGCAGGCCGCTGTCAGGGCCCAGTTGGCATCTAATAAGGGAAACGTATTCGCTGTGTCCCAGACAAGCCAGAGCGCTGGCCGGTCCTAACACCAAAGGGCCCGTGGCAGCCGTGCCACAGCCCCGGTCCTCCCTGCCTCGGGGACTTGAGTCAGGCAGCCGCTGGGCCCGGGGGCAGAGGCAGACCAGCGGCTGGTTGCGGGCGGCAAGCGGTCAAGGGCAGTCAAGGTCACTCACCTGGTAGCGGGGGAGGGGCCGTGACCAGGCTTGGCTCGGCCTGTGAGGTTCTGTCAGCACGCGTGGGTCCTGGGGACGCCACCCCCACCGCGGGAGCCCCCCGTGATGAGTCTGCAGCTGGGGCCTCTACCTGCACACGGGGCAGGGGAGCATCGGCCGCAGGACCGGGTGCCCACAGCCGGGCCACCGCCCTCCCTTCCCCGCTCTGTGGCTGGCGTCCCCTGGGGATGTGCCGCTCGCAGGCCCGGAGCCAGGAGACCGGCAGTGTGACTTCCAGGAGCTTCCAGGAGCTTCCAGGAACGCCCTCTGCCCCTCTGCCCCTGCTTTTGACCCAGGCTGAGCACGGACACCCGGCCTTGCAGGGGCCGAGCGCCGGCCGTGGGCCAGGGAAGCCGGGGAGTATGGGCAGGCCTCCGTCTGAAAGTCGGGCGAGGCAAGAGCCACTCCCTGGGGAAGGGCCGGGAGCCCTGGTCTGGGACAGGTTGCGGCCACCTGCTGGCTCTGGGGGGGGGGAGGTAGAGCAGCGCTCAAAGGTGAGTGGGTGGAGACCCAAAGTCATTGACAGAGGACACCAGAAACCCCCAACGCCCGGAGCCAGTCTCGGGGGGAATCCTGTGGGCGGGGCCGAGAGCAGGGCCGAGGGGGCCTTCGGAATCTGGGCGCTGTGCCGGGGGGGTTGGGGGCCGGATCCCCCCTGCTCTAGTCAAATGCCGCCGTGTCCTGGTGGCCATGTCCTGAGAGGCCTGTTCCACGTCTGAGTTGCAAATCTCCTGTGCTCCAGTCACCCTGGGGGCCCGGGAGGACGGGGTAGTGCTGCTCCCAGAGCCGTTCAGAGAAGGGGCTGTCTCTTGCTACGGCACGTTCACCCCATGTTTGGTCTCCTGCCTGCCTCTCACCCTCTCCTCCCCTCGTGCCACAGGAATAACCATTCCAAACGCACACGGCTGCCACTCCCCCGCCCCCACACCCTCCGTAGCTCCCTAGTGCTTTCGGTTCGAGTCCTGCAGCGCACCCTTCCTTGGACCCCGTCCCAGAGGTGCCCCTGGGCCTCTGGCGCCCCCTCGCACCCTGTGCAGGGGTCCTCCCTCTGCACCCCCGCAGCCCAGGCGCTCAGAGCAGATCTGCCCAACGGATGAAAATGCAAACTACAGACACACTGCCTTTCTTGGAGGTGAGAAATCAGGCCTCCGCAGGGAGCATGCACATGGGATGGGATTTAGGCTCTGGAGGGGCCTGAGGGAGCCTCAAGCCGGCGCCTCCCGGACAGCAGCGCTCTGGGCGGAGCTGTTGGTGTTTCTCTCATGGACCGAACGGGACAAACCCACCAGGAGGGGCCCCGGGCTTCCAGTCTCCGAGCTTCTACGCGCAGGACCTTGAACTCGTACCCTGACGGGAGTTAGTGAGAAGGAATTTGCACCGGGGGAGGCTCTGGGAACCCGCCCGTGAGGCTACGGGGACGGGGCCGCACCCTTCTACTTCCAATCAAAGGAGGGTCCGCGTTGCCCCTGGACGGTGGCAGAGACCGTGGGGCAGTGGCGGCTGAGGGCATGTGCGCATGCGTGTGCACGCACGACCGTGTGTTCACGCGGGGTGCGGTGTGCACTGTCTGCACGCGTACGTACGAATGCACATGTGCTTACGTGTGTGCTCGCGTGTGCACGTACGAAGGCAAGTGTGTGCTCGCGTGTGCTTACGTGTGTGCTCGCGTGTGCTTACGCGTGTGCGTGCGTTTGCCCGAGAGTGCGTGCTCCAATCTCGTTCTGAAACATAACCCAGCTCCCTCACAGGGAGCATCGGGGAATATTTACTACCTTGTTTTCTTTCCCCCTCCAAAAAAAAGTAATTTCGCTGTTGGGTTATTAAATCCATTTTTATTGCTACAAAAATGCCTCCCATCCATTAAGATGAGGGGCGCCTGGTACTCGAGGATGATTGCATCTCGGCCGCCGGTGAGCCTCCCTGTCGTGCAGGAGGGAGGCTGGTGGCAGGCCTCCCAGCCACGCCTCTGGGGCCCCGACATCCTCTCTCTGCTCGGAGACCGTGAGAAGAGCAGCCTCGTAGGCAGCTGCTGGTGGACGGGGTCTTCGGGCGGGGCCACCCCCAGACCCGGAAGCCCCTACCAGGCCTGCTGGAGAGAAGAAGTTAAATGATGCTCTGTTTGCCGTAGCAAGCCGTGGCCATGGGGGCCTCCGGCCAGGTGCCAGGGCCCAGCGGTCCTCAGAGGCTCAGCCCACGCCTGCTCCGCCCGGCCGGCAGCCCTCGCTCGGGTGCGGGGCCCCTCAGATGGGCCCCACTGCAGTGACCCACAGGCGCCCGACTCAGGCTGCTCCACAGCCTCCTCTGCTTGTCCCGAAGCTGGTGGCTCCCACACGCCCCGACCCCAGTATGGAGCAGCCTGGGCCCTGGTGGAGAGGGCAGGGCGACCCCCCTGCCACGCTGGCTCTTGACCCGGGGGATCCCCGTCTTCCTCCTGTGAGCTGTTAGCAGCCCATGGCTTCCAGCATCTGCCCGCATCACCCAGGGACCAGGCCCCGGGGGCAAGGGGCCGGCTCCACCTCTGTGCCGGGCCCTGGGGCAGGCCTCGCGAGGCTCAGGACCGGAGCTCCCTGCGGCGGCTGAAACACAGAACCCGGCCCAGCACGGCGGAGGTGCCGGCTCCCCGTGTGCGGGCTCCGAGGCCCTGGTCCCAGGAACCAGGAGACACCTTGGAGCCCGGGGGCCCCGGGCTGGGCCGGGGCACTCAGAGCGGGGCGGTCCTCGTCTGCAGTACCCCCTGCCTGCGGGGTCAACACTCCCAGCCCAGCAAGTTCGTTTCAGAGAGCCGTTGTCGACGGACAGTATTGACTGACCCCTGACGTGGCTCTGGGGTAACAGGCTCACAGCGCCCCTGCCCTGCACTCAGGAGGGACTGCCCTTACCTCAACGTGCAGACCGGGGCTCAGAGAGCTTAGGGATGTGGCCCACCGGTGGCGCGCAGTGAGGGAGGGACCAAGCTGGGATCTGAACCCAGGTCTCCTGCTTGTACCCTCTGTCCCCCAATGCACACCACGCCAGCAGCGACCTGGCCCTCCCGAGGGGCTGCATTTGACCTCCACGTGCCTGTTGGCTGGAGGGGCGTGTCCTCCACTTAACCAGGTAAGGCTATGCAGAGATTCTACATGCTGCCAAGGCCAAAAGGACGCCCAGCCTTTGGGGTCCCCCACACGTCCTCCAGGGACTCCAGCGGTCCTCAGCATAGAGGCTGCCCTCACCTGGCCCGGAGGCTCCTATAGGCCGGGCCCCTTGGCTGCCGCTGCTCAGCAGGGCCCCGGCCACTGTCTGGCCTCCGGTTGCTTCCTCCAGGGGTCCAGGCCCATCCGTCTGGGCCCTTCCCAGACTCTGTTCCCCGCCCGGGATCACCCGCCCGGGATCACCCGCGCCCTCTTCTTGGCCCTGTACTCTTTTGGACTTCAGCCCGGGGGGCCCAGAGAGGGTCTGACGCTGGCCCATGGCCACGCAGCTCTGAAGCCAGGTGGGGTGGAGCCGGGTCTAACAGGTGTCGGCTCAGGGGTCTGGGTGCTGCTTTCCAGGAGCCCGACTGCTGGATGAGCAGGACAGGATGGAGGGAGGTGGTCAGTCGCCTACCCCGCTTACAGCCGCCTTGGGCACCCGGCCAGGTTCTGATCCAGTGGCTGAAACTGGGATTCCCCAGGGGAACGCTGCGGGATGCCTTCCAAACCCTTCCGTCAGTGATGCCCCAAAGGCGCCTCGGGGGCAGGGGGAGTGGGTACCGTTGAGCCCTTCCGACACTCTCGGGCCCCCCCAGACCGCCGACCTGCCCTGCCGTCAGCCCACCCTCACTGCTCCCTCCAGAGCCAGGCGGCGCCGGGCTTCCTGGGAGATCTCGGCGCCCCCGTTAGAGCACGCTGCGCCGCACGACAGCCCGGTCCCCCCTTCTCCCAGGAGAAAGGCTGGGCCCACCCCGTGACCCCGTGTTCCTTCTCAGGGGCTGGGGCACAGGAACGAGAGCCCCGCCAAGGCCTGGGAGGCAACTGGGGGAGGGGATGGGGCTGTTGGCCCCTCTGGGCAAGTCCCCGTGCGCAGTCGGCCGACCCCATCCCTGCGTGGGGCTCCAGCGCACCCACCATCCCCAAACCCCGCAGCCGGGCTTCAGCCTGACAGCTCAGCGCGGCCTCCCTGGACAGCTGACCCGGCCACGGGGGCCTCCCCACCGGGCCCCGCTGCCTCCACTCCACCTGTAGGAGCCACGTTCTGGGGGCAGCGGGGGAAGAGGACGAGAGGAGGAGGTGGGAGGACGAGTCGGAAAACGGGGTCTCAGGTCCGAGCCTGCGAGGGCTGGGCTCAAACACAGTCGGAAATTGTTTCGGGGGGAAACCTCTCTTGGCAGCTCTCTTCGGACCAGGAGGAGGAGTGTCCGGACCACAGCTGCGGGGTGGGGCTGTGGGTGGCTCTTCAGGATGGCCCGGGGCAATGACTGCCTGGCGCGGGGTGAGGGCAGGACCGCTCCGACGATGTGGCACGTGGAATTCCACGGTGAGCGTCTCAGGTTTGCCCGTGATGTTTCTGAGTTTGCGGGGCAGACCCCGGCGGGTTGAAAGGGCTCGGAGTGCGGCGTGCCCTGGCTTTGCCCGGCTGTCGGAGGAAGGGAGCGCTCGCCGCTGGGGGCTGACGACACCTGGGGGAAGCCTCCCAGGCTGGGGTTCCTCTACCACCGCCGGCCAAACCCTGGGGGCCTGCCAGGAGGAGGCCGCCCTGGAGCTCACCCCTTGCTCCTTGAAATCCAGTATATCCAGGGAGAGCTCTCTCTTGAGATTACTAGAAAGGTGACCCACGATTTCCAGCATTTTCTTCCTTGTCATGTCTGTGTCGATGTAAACGTGTCCAATTTTTCAGTGTTTTTTTTTTCCCCTTTGGTTGGGAAATGTCACTGGAACGCCAGGCTCGGAGTTTGGAGCACCCAAATGACACTCCCTGCCCCCGCCCACCCAGCACACACTCTCCCTCCTACTGAAGCTGCCAGATTTAGAGGGAAAAGAAACAAACCTATAACAAAACGGGACACCCTGTTAAAACCGAATTTCGGGAAAACAACAACAAATACTTGTTTAGTGCAAATATATCCCACGAACTCTCTGGGACATACTTAACGCTAGCGAAATGGCTCGTTGTTTCTCTGAGATCCAGATTTCACGGGGTGTTATGGCCCCACCCCCGACCCATACCCACCCACATACCAGCTGCGACCGTGCGCTAACTGCCACCTTCCACTTGCCCACCAGCCGCCCCCCCCCCCGAGTCTTCGGGGCCCCAGGGAGGAGCATCCTGGAACCGAGCAGAGCCTTGTGCACAGACCACGTTTCTGGGGCCCGGGGACGAGTTTCGGCAGCGTCTAAAAGGACCCCGGAGGGACAGGGTGTGACTGAAGTGTAGACAGGTGGCCAGGGGCCCACCGCCTTGGCCGCATCCCAGGGGAGGCCAGTGGGTGAATCCGCACCGTGCCCCAAACTCCTCAAGCCCGGTGCAGCCGGCTGGGGGCTGCGCTGAGCCTGGGCCCTAGAGTTCGGTAGGACTAGACGGCCCCTCCAGTGGGGAAACTGAGGCTGGAGCAAGTGAGGGGCCTGACCAGGGAGCCTCGGTCTCCCGGGCTTCCCCCGGCCCTCTCCCGCATCTCGGGGCACTCTGGGCTTCAGTCCAGGCTCCGACACCGTGTGAATGTCCTGTGACCACAAATTTGGTCACATAACACGACTGGAATTTATTCCCTCGTGGCTCTGGAGGTCAGAAACCCAAAAGGGGTCTCACTGGGCTAACTTAGGGTGTGGACAGGGCTGGCTCCTCCCGGGGATGCCAGGGAAGGCGCCACGTCCTCGCCTTCCCGGCTGCGGAGACCACCCGCGTTGCTCGGCTCCAGGCGCCGGCGATGGCCCGGGGGTCCCGTGCTCCGACTCCGCCCTCCTGCTGCTCTCCGGCACATCTCGGGGCCCTTGGCACCGTGAGGTTTCACGCTGCCAGATCTGGGGCAGCCTCGGGCAACGGACACAACTGTCCTTGGTGGCTTCACTCAAGTGTCCTAGTGACAGGCGCGAGCATTTTGTCATTGTGCAGGTTCTTAGAAGCCACGTGGCAGCCGGCCCCCCACAGCAGCGCCCCACCCCGCCCTCCGTGGCAGCGAGCAGACTGGTTTCTAGAACAAGCGTGGGAGGCAGAGAAACATGGCACAAATCCTAACAGCTCGCCCGCTACCCGAGGGGTGTCAGAACGTTTCCACATGCCCCGTGCCTCAGTTTCCCCATCTGTAAAACGGGAATGATGCTGCGGCCGAGGATTCGACAGGACGATGAACGTGAAGAGCACCCTGCAGGGCCCGGCTCCAGGTTTGGTCAGCGGCCAGCGGTGTCCCCTTCATTTCAGCGTCCCTGAGTCGTGGCTTTCTGGTCTGTTGAATTGCCCCCGGGGCTGGGAAGCTCACTCTCTCATGGGACCAGCACGTGGTGTTTGAGGGTCCAGGGGTGGGTGTCGGGAGAACAAGGGGGCAGGCCCAGCTTTGGCACGGACACCGGGCCCTTCTGTCGCTCTGGGCCTCAGTTTCCCCAACTGTGAAGCGGAGGCTTGGCTCCGACTTTCCTTTGTGGGGGTTTCGAGACGTCAGGATTCTGTGAACTCAGGTCAGCGCCACACTGCTGATCCCATATGTAATTATTTTTTCTCAGGATCACACATTCTTGAATAAAAATGAAATAAGACCGTCAGAAACACTGATGAAATTCTCTTTGACCTGACATTAATATGCCACATCCGAGGCAGGAAAATGAATCAGGAAGGTTAAAGATGGGGGGGCCTGGAGTGTAAGCGACGGCCGCGGCGAGGCGGCGGGGGAGGGAGGGACATTGTTTCTGTGTGTATTTATTTGCTCTGACATGAGTGCGTGAAGCTGGTGCATATGAAATCTCACATAAACACGAACACCGGTGGGACATCCCTCCACTCACTGCGCGGCCCCCATCAGCGGATCAGAGCCTTCCGACAGACGCCCGAGGCACCAGGCACCCCCAAACCAAGCGCACCTGCCAAAGACACATTCTTCTCAGAAGATTTGGGCGGTAGGGGTGGGCGGTGGGTGCCTAGGAGGGATTCTGATAAGGTGGGAGGAACGAAACTGGGCAGAGATGGCGAGGGGGTGTCCCAGCCGAGGGACAAGGGACAGCTCTGCTCCTGTCCCCACTCCAAGAGTCAGCAAGCAGGTCCCGTGCTGCGGGGACCAGGGCTGATGGCCACAGCGCAGTCCCGTCAGACGGGTGTGATGGGCTCGGTGGGGAATGACGATTGTCCGGGCCGGGACGTCCGCCCCCGTCCTCCCACCACTCTGCACTGTCTTTCGATCTCAGCAGAGGCACCAGGCAACAGGTCGAGGTGCTGGTGGAGGTCCCCGGTGTGCCCCGGGCTGGCTCAATTCCCCTGGTGCAGACGCCCGGAGCAACCCCCAGCCCCCCACCTGGCTGATGCCCCCAGACCCTCAGGCTCCAGGTGACCTGGTCCTGCCTGAAGGTGGACCTCCCTTGCCGTGTGATGGAGGTCGAGGGCTTAGCCGTGCTCGCCGGGGGTTCCCAGACCGGGAAGGTCAGACGAGCGGGCGTGTTCTCCCCGCCAGCGGTCTGTAAAACTCAGCCCTGACCAAGCTCAAGCCAGACAAGGCCAGCGTTAGGCCTGAGGCCCTGAGGGGGTAGAGGTCCCCTCTGTCCTGCAGCTCTCGTTCCTCCCGTGGCGTGGGCAGCAGTGAAGAGCCGAGAATGTGCCAGTAGTGGGGCGGGGGGGTCTTGCAGGGCCGCCTGGGGCGGGCTTCCAGAAGTTCGTTAAGCTGGGTCTTCCCCGAAGCGGGGGCAACTTTGGCGCATGGGCAACGAGGGTAGGCCTAGAGGGTCACTCCTGGCGTGTGTTTCCAGGGACAGGAGAAGTGGAGAGTGACCGTGGAGGGGCAGGGTGGCCGTGGCGGGGTGCGGGGTGGTCAGCCTGGGGCTGGGCAGGCTCTCCCTTCGGCTGCTTTCGGAGCCCGCCCAGTGAGGGTGGGCAGGAGAGCACCGCGGCATCACCTCCAGGGTCCGTACCGGGCACCGAACTCCTCTTACACTTGGTGCCTCGTCGTCGACGTCGACGTCGCTCCAGGTCAGTGAAGGAGTCCCGACTGCAGAGGGGGTCGACGAAGCCACGGTCGCAGAGGGCAGGCTGCTGGCACTGTCCTGGGAAGGACCTGGCGCAGCGCGCTTGGCTGGTGCGCCCCAGAGGCGGGGGCGGCCCCGGGGCCGCGGCCCATGGTTGCTGTGGTTATGGGAACCCAAGCGCCAGGCCGGCTGAGCTCCTTCCAGAGGGAGGGCCTGCGACGCTGGGCACCGCCTGGGAAGGGCTCCCGGGGCTCAGCAGGGTGACCGTGAACAGGGCCGACCGCAGCCAGCGCTCACGTGGAACCAGAGGCTCTGCGGACCCCCGGTGCGTGGCTCTCCGCTCCAACATGCGCTCGCGAGCGAGGCTTAGTGACTGAGCCCCCAGGCGCCCCACGTGCAATAGACTCTAAAAGACCCGCCCGCCTGCTTCTCCTGCGGAAGAGTCGGGCTCGATACCCCACATGAGAGCACCGTGTCCTGGCCTGGATCCTGGGCTCCGTCCTGTCCTCTGGTCAAACCCCGCCTGGCCCACAACTCCAGGCTTCGCTCCCAGCCTGGAACAGCCACACGGAGCAGTGCAGTTCTGGAAAGTTCTCAAACCCAGCGAGCGAACCTCCACACCGACACCATCATTACTGCTGTCTTATCGGGAAGCGCACAGGTGGGTCTCAGGCTGAATTCGGGTCCCAGGCGTATCTCGGAACGGGAGGTCCCCTACCCACTTTTAACGTAGGCAGAAAGCAATCTCAGAACAGATTTGGGGTGAGGCTTAGGGACCGAATTTGCCGTTCTCCTGGGGCCCCTGTCAGGCCCCCTCCAAGCTGCTCCCAGTCTGGCCGGGAGGCAGAAGTGGTCCAGTCTCTGAACGTTTCCTGTAATGGCCTAAAATAAATAAATCAATCAATCAAGTTAATACACTTTTTTTTCTTTTTTAGGTCAGGTTTAGGTTCACAGACAAACTGGACAGAGAGCAGGTTTCCCATACACCACCCCCCCACCACTTCCTATGATTTTGGTATTACTTGGTTTGTTTTTTCTAAGTTGGCTTTGCTGGAACTTCTCCTCGGTTTTTCAGAAATTTGACTTTCAGTTCACTGAAAAACTGAGCCGCAGGTACAGAGAGTTCCCTTATCCCCTCGGCCCCCCCATGTGTGCACAGCCCCGCGCCCTGACGTCCCGTCACCCAGAGTCCACTGTTCCCGTGGGGCTCAGTGCCGGCTGCGCGTGACCCGTGCGCTTGGACAAATGCGCAGAGCCCCGTGCCCACCCCCGTGCCGTCCTGCCGGCACCCTGTGTCGCCGTGGTGCGGGACTTAGGACCGGGGAGTGGCTGTGTCCTGCAAACACGGACCGTGTCACGTTCTCGGCTCATGCGAGAATCCCAGTCAAACGCCCTTCACAGCCGAGACACGTCTGTCTTGGTTCAGTTTGGTTCTCACAGCGGGAACCACAACCCTAAACTCCCTTTTCTCTCTCCTTTAGCCTTCGACGTGAACACCTGCTTCGTTAAAGGAAGGGACGTGGCTTACCGTGGATCCCTAGGAATCATGCAGGGCCAGGGCTGGACCCAGCTCTGTGAGGACGTGGGACAAAAACGGGGCACCGCCCTTGCTCTCCAAGGTCCCCCAGTCTTTGTGGGAAGATGATGTCTTCCCGCGGAGCAGGGTCAAGGCCCCAGACAGAACTGTCTGGGCCCGATGTGGAGGGCTTGCCCAGAGTGGACGCCCATTCTGCCACAGGCGTTCTGCTCCCGGTGCCCACATACCCCGCTCTGATCCCCTCGGACCTGCGTCCTGGCTGCCCAGATGCCCCGCTCCGATCCCCTCAGACTTGTGTCCCACCCGCCAGCATGCCCTGCTCCGATCCCTTTGGACCCGCATCCTGGCTGCCCACACAGCCCGGGGCCAGTCCCCTCGGATCCTTGTCTCCGCTGACCACACGCCCTGCTCTGACCCCCTGGGACCGTCAGCGACACGGTCGCTTTCACAGGGGACCGCACTTTGTGTCCGGGGCCGGGCAGGGGATCAGAGGTGGGGGGCCCAGCTGGCGGCCGCTGCCTCAGTCTGATCAGCCCCCAGGTCCCTTCATCCGCGGTGACGTCCTTCAACGGCGCCTTTGCTCCTGGAGTCCATCTTGCTGTTGCCCTTGCCTGGCCGGGGAGCACAGGGTTGGAGCGAGGCTGGCACATTGGCCTCCCCGGACTCCGAGGCTGCAGCGGACAGGTGCAACGGCGGGCGGTGGCTGCAGAGGATGCCCCTGGCAACGCCCCCTCCCCTGGAGAGTCTGAGCGGCGGTCTTTGTCTTTGCTCCCAAGCTCCCTGAGCTGCCGCCGCTTTGGGCCCTTCTGAGCCTGGATCTCCCGTGTTCCTTGGATGCGGTGAGCAGCCCGTGCCCTGCAAATCCCCTGCTAGTCGTCCAGGCTGTGGGCTTAGGCCGGTCCGTGGCGGCTTCTGCTGCTGCCAACCGCACGGCCGCATACAGGGCTCTGCTGTCCTCGCCGGACTCAGCAGGAAGGAGAGGCAGATCAGCGCCGGGAGTGACTTCGGCCCTGGGAGTGATGTCCGTCCCTGGGAGAGATGTCTGTGTGTGGAGTGACGTCAGCCCTGGGAGTGACTTCGGTCTGGGGAGTGATAGTGGCCTCAGGAGTGACGTCAGCCCTGGGAAGTGACGTCAGCCAAGGCGTGAGGGCCCACATGTCCGGAGTCTCAGGCTTGGTTTGGGCCACCACGGCCCCGTCCTCCCAGGAAACAAGCAGCTGGGGCGGCAGCCTGGCCTTTCACGGTCAGTTGCAAAACCTGTCCTCGTGGTTGCAGACACCGGTTGGGAGTCCTCGCGGCTGTCCCCTCCACACCCCTCCCCAGACAGCGCTCAGCAGTAGCCTCTGTGGTCCCGCCGACAGAACGTGTCGGAAGATGGGCTGGAGATGCCGAATGCTCCTGCATGAACCGCAGACACACTGGGTCCCCCAGGATGAGTCCATCCCCTCCTCCCCTCGCCCCTGGGGAGACACCACATCCAGGGGGCGGTGGGGCGCCCTTCCCTCTCCCCAGCTGTGTCTGGCAAGTCCAGGCCTCCTGCGAGCCTCTGAGCAGCGTCGCCCTCGCCAGCCAGCGCGGGAGGGAGCCCGGTTTGCCCTTGAAGGGAGCAGGAAGGGGGCTCTTACCGTGCAGAGATCCGTTCCTCGGGATGATGAATGCCTTTGTGTCGGGTGCCCTTGCTTTCTGCGCTGAAGCCAAGACACGTGTAAAAGCCCTTTAAGGGCACTCATTTACAAGGCCGGTACACAGCCCGCAGAATCTCGTATTTCACTGTGTTTACTGCGGGCCAGGGCTAGAGCCTGCCCCTCTCGGCCCCGCGTGTCATCAATCTCGGGCTGGAGCTGGCCGGCAGATCGCATCTGCTCCCGCAACGTGCCCGGTGGCCAGGCTGAAGAGCGTCTCGTCTGGCTTTTTCCATTTTCCTCCTAACAGGGTCAATATTTTAATAGATCCAAGTACCGTATAAACTGGGGGCGGTTTCCAGGAGACGGGCGCTGTTCTGCACTCTCCCGCGTGGTGATCAACTCCGCGGCCTGTGACGCGTGGACTGCAGGGCCCTGCTGTGTCCCTCCGGGGGCCACGAGGCCAACGAGCTCCTTGTCCGGGAGCCCAGGGGCTTCTGGGCCCCCCTCAGTGGGGCTCGTGGCACCTAGTGACCCTGCCGGTGCTTGTGGGCTTCCTGCCTTCAGTGCTGGGCCCGAGGGATGCTCCCCACCCCCGCCCTCTGGCGCTGGCTCCCTCCCGTGCTGGCAACGGGGGGCTCCAGGGCCCCAGGCACACGCTCCACAGGCCACACGCAGGACCCAGCCCCATGGTGGGCCACCAGCCTGGGCCTGGGAAGGGAGGTACCAGCGAGCTGGTGGGTTTGGTTCTCGAAGAAGCGAGGGCCCTGGGAGGTGAGGCGGCTTGGCCGTGAGGCCTGGTGGCCCCAAGACAGTTAGGACTCCAGGCCACGCCGTGTTCGCACGGTCTGTGTGTTGGCCGGGTCTGCCAAGAGGCTTCCCGCTGCTACTGGGGCCTTCGAAGACGTCAGGGAGGAGACGCATGGCCGCCTGAGCCAGGAGGTGCCTGGGGACTGACAAGGGTTTGCCGATCAAGGACGTGAGCAGTGCTGCCTGTTGATAGGACGGAATGGAGAAAGTCCTCCCGGAGCATCTCCCATGCTTCTCCTGCTGCCAGGCGCTGGCCCCCACACTCACGGTGGGTCGGCAACCTGCTCCCCACCGAGGCGGCTGGCGGTAAGGCTGGGGGCGTGTGGTAACGAAACATCTCGGGCAGGGCCCGGCCGTGGTCTCTCCCACTTCCCAGGATGAGACCGTGGGTCTGAAAGGAGTGGAAAGGACAGCAAATGCCCAGGCCAATGAGGGCATCTCCCCGGGGTCATCGGCAAGGGCAGAGGGCAGGAGGGACCTCGCCGCGCAGAGCACCAGGTTGGCAGACGGGGACGAGTCCGCTGTTCCCATTTCACAGACGGGGAACTGAGGCAGCTTGCGATCGGCAGGTTCCCAGGGAGACCTCGGGCACTCCCGTGACGGGGTCACACTTGTCAGGGTCAGGCCACGGCCCCGGGCCCCGGCCTGGGTTCTCACACCCCAGCCGCACACGTGTCTGGAGCAACCGGGCCCGCTCGCCGGGAGCACGAGTCGCACGCGGTTCTGTGTGTTTTATGTCGCGTGACTCGTTAATTAAAACACCGCTTCCGGGAATCGGGTGAGCAAGGCTCAGTGTCCACAATATGTTTTTTGTGTTTTCTGTGTTTTGTGGGGCCGTTGGGATGAACCCAAACAGTGATTCAGTATCCAAATGTCACACTTGGCTGGGGAGACCGTTCCCATGTGAGCACATATGTGAATCCAGGATTTAACAACAAGTCAAAACCCTCTGCGGCCGTGGGAGGACGGAGCAGCCACACGTCGCGTTGGCAGCGTCCACGGCCCCTGGGGGGTTGGGTTTCAACCTGGGACGATGGCTCCGGCTCCCCCTTTGGGGTCGTCCCAGGCACAGCTGCTCTGTGGGACGGGCTGCGGATGTGTCAGCTGAAGAGGTCCCGAGGCTTCTGGGTCCCCCTGGGGGCACAGGTGGGGGTCCCCATGGCCGTGGGCCTTGTGCTGGCCCATGAGACCGGGCCAGGGGATGAGAGTCAACTCCAGAAAGAAACGTGAAGGGCCAGAGGACATTTCCCCTCTTCTGTGGGGGCTGAGGGAGTGTGAGCAAGGAGGGACCTCCACGTGGGGTCCCCGGGGTCCTACCAACCCACCCGGCACACGGCAGGCCTGAGGGCCTTGGGGGGCACGTACTGCAGAGACATACCCTGGCCCAGCCTGATGGACGTCAAGGCCGTCTGTCACCGGACCTGGGAAACAGTGGGTCACCCCGAGTCCAGTGCAGTGGGGGGTGTCTTCGGGCCCCCACGGACCACAGTAGTGAGCATCCGAGACAATCCCACGGTCCTCGACCGCAGGTCTGCGCCGGGCCCCCAGGTCATCCGACTGCACCTCCCCGTTGCCCTTGGAGACCGCCATGAACGTCACTCTACAGAGAAGCAAGTGTGGGTCGCACCCCCAAGACGCTCCCCTCAGGCTGTGTTACTCTGGCTCCTCCGGGTTCTGTGGCCGAGTCACCCTGCCGGCCGAGGGACCCAGGCGAGGTCTGATTTCAGATTCCTCTCGTGGGCCATCGGGGTCATACAGACGCCGGGGATGTCACCATCCGAAGCAAAATGGAGATGTCCGAGGCGGCTGATCAGGAGGCAGGGCCGTCAGATGGACGGGAGGGTGGACTGGGCAGGTTCAGGGCCCCGGCACCGTGGAGCTGCCGGAAGCAAGGCCCGGGCCGATCCCCGCTGTCAGCCCCCAGACGCGGCCAGGTCGGGCAGTGAGTCACTGTGGGGAGACGCTGACGGAGATGCTGATGTGCGTGGGGTAGGGAGAAGCAGCAGTCTCCCTGCTCGCACTGGGGCCATCTGCTGTGTGCCCCCAAACACACTGTTTGTCCAGCCCAGGACCTGTCCTTGGTAAGGACCCGGCAGGCCTGGGGGACGCTCTGCTGGGACAGTAACTCATGGGACACTGGTTGCCCTCCGGCTCTGCCGGCTTTGAGATGACTTTCCCACTGGAAGGGGCTGCGGGACCCCTGTCACCGGGCACACGAGGTCCACCAGCCTCCCGCAGGTGAGCCGTCGTGGGCGGGTGTGGCGGCCAGGCTGCTGGGGGCTGTGCCCCTGGACCCCACGATCGCAGCCTCGACATGGGGACTGCACTTGCCTGCATCCCGGGGTCTAGGCAGCGGGAGCGCGGATGCTTCTCTGTCCCAGGTGATGCAGGTGGGCACTGAGGGCCAGTTGTGAAAGGTGCGTTGAAGTGTGGCTCCCAGTGGAGGCCGGCTTAGGGCTAGAGGAACTGTCCTTGTGTCAGGGTACCTGAGCTCAGTGGGGCTGAGGGGGGGAACGGGCCATCCTGAAAACGAGCCAGATAATGACCAGGGGACCTGAAACCCCGCAGGCTCCAGCACACAGCTCCCTCTGTCTGCAGAGCTGGGGGGAAGCAGCCCCCGCGGACCCCCGTGCCTTCCTTCCACCTGGCCGCCAGCTGCCCCGGGGTTCGTGCTGACCTGCCTGCCGGTCCTGTGCTGAGATGAGATGGTGAGCCTGCACCCTGCTGGGGTCCCTCTTGGCCCACTGCGAGCGCTTCTGGAGGCTCCTGGGAAGGGAGGGAAGGGTCAGGCTGACCCCGGGCAGGAAGACCAAGACACAGCACCGTGGACACAGCACCGGGGCTCCACGGCAGCCCCCGAGGCCTGGTGGACCTGAGCAGCGGGACAACCGGTGGTGGCAGGAACGGGAGGCTGGCGGCCGTGGCCGGGCTCCCCTCTGCTCTCACTGCTCCAGGGGGCCGGGTCTCTGGCTTTGGCCGCTCTGACCCGGCAGCAGCGGCCATCCTGCCCGGCCACTGAGGCCGTGTGAACTTGCACAGGCTGTCCTGCACGGAACCTGGGTCTCCCCCAAGCCCAGAGGCTTGTCTCCGGGGCCTGCCGCAGCCCACCTGCAGTTGAAGGTCTTGTCGCTTGAACGAAAGCGGTGACACGCTGAGCTGCCAAAGGGGCAGAGTCACGTGACCGTCTGCCTGGCCTTTCGGCAAAGTCACTTGTCTGGGGAGAAAGGGCACGGGGATGAGGTCTCCTGCCTGTTGCCTCAAGAGCGGCCGTCAGCAAGCAAAGGTCCTCCCGTCGTGGAGCTCGCCCCTGAAACCGAGGTGAGGCACTAGTAAAACCCAGCAACGAATTCATACCAATACACAAAGCGTGTCCTGTGGGGTGGAAAGGGGGTGGGAGTGCTGGGGGGACAGGGGACTCTAATTTTAAATGAGGGTAAGGGCAGGCCTCACAGATGGGGCATTTGAGCGGAGGCCTGGAAGTGATGGAAAGAGCCCACAGATATCTGAGAGGAGAGCATTCTCAGAGGGAGACGCATGTGCAAAGGTCCTGGGTGAGAACAAGTCCACTGTGCTTATGAGCAGCAGCAACGAGCCCAGCAACGTCAGAGAGAGGGAGCGAGGGGGTGAGCACAGGGAGGGCGAGATGGTCAGGGAGCCGGAGCGGTCAGGCCCCTGCAGGTCAGGCCCTGCGGCCTGAGAGCTACAGGGGCCAGGACTCTCGTCTGCCTCCCGGTGAGAATGGGCCTCTGGTGGGTGTAAATTAGGTGGCGAAGTGAGCGGGCCAGGGGTGCAGAAGCTACTCTCCAGCTCTTCGTGGAGACCAGGCCGAGTTGGTGACCCGAGAGAAGGACCGGTTGGGAGGAAGGGCGGGGCTGCGGGCAGGTCAGCAGCCTCGTGTCCCTTCTCTGAGGCCGTCTCCCTGCTGTTGCGTTCACGATCTGTCATATTTAAAGGTCCAGGCAGAAAGCTCAGGGTAAAGCACCCACAGTGGCCCTGGTGGCTCCAGCAGCCTCAGTTTCCCCAACAAGACCAAAGGGGCCGGCCTGGCGGGGGAGTCCGAACCCTGTTACTAGGAGAAATCTAGCCCAAATGCAGCTTGGCAAGTGCCCGCGCCCGGCGCCCTGTTCACCCCGAATCCTCTGTGACCCCAAGGCCTGTGGCAGTCGTTCCGGCCCTGCCACCCCCAGGGACATGGACCTCGAGAGAAGCTCAGCTCAGTGTGACCCCAGGAGAGACTCAAACCTCATGTAACAGAGATGGCGCGTCGTCACCAGACACGCAGCGAGGACACAGCCTCTCGACGTCAGGAGGGCCCTGTGTCCACTCGCTCACCGCTGGGGAGTGGCCGAAGCCACGTCGCTCATGAGCACCGGCGCTGAGTCCGCCGTCCATGCCCGCCGTCCACTCCCTTTCCAGCAGGCCCTGGGGAGGCTCTCAGGGCGCGGCGGAAAAACACGCAGGGAGCTCTGTGTGCGCGGCCGCCGGGCCCCCTGCCCCGTGAGGGAGAATGAACTCTGTTTCAGGACTTGGAGACCCAGGGGTGCTTGGCACAGCAGCGGCTCCTTGAGGACACGAGTCGGGGGGTGTCCACGCATTAGGGCCGTGGCAGTGAGGGTGAAGGAGAGGCAGACTGGTGGCCCTGAGTGGCCTCCCCAGCCACCTGTGTTCACGAGCCCTGCTGTGAAGGCCTTTGGGCCACGGGGTACAGTTGGTCTGACCCCCAGAACCACCCTGGCCACCAGGAGGACTTTGAGGCACGTGGTCCTCTGAGCCTCAGTTTCCCGGCTGCCGTGCAGGCCGTGGGAGAAGACTGCAGGCTTCAGACCAGGTCCTGCCTTCCCAGTCAGGCCCTGCAGATGCAGGGACTTAATCATCTCTGTCCCCGATCCTCCCCCATCCGCTGCCCGTGTCACCGTCAGGACACAGATCCGCTGTGGCCCAGGTGTCAGGGTCTGTTCTGAAGAAATGGAGACATAGAGGCCCAGGTCACTGGGCTCCTCAAGGCCGCACGTCTCAGGGAGCAGCCGGCCCAGGGCTAAAGCTTGTTCCCTGGCTGTCCTGTGGTCCCAGCCTGCCTCTGCGCCACAGCTGTGGGAGCTCCAGCAGGGACACGGAGTGACCAGCATTTGATGGCCCCAGCAGCCCGGCCTCCCAGGATGACATGGGCAGGTCCTGTTCCTCACCGGGCCAGGCTGTCTGTGCGGCTGACGGCAGCCTGCAGAAGACTTGCCACGGCTCTGCCGGGTCAGGTTGGAACGGCACCGGGTCGTCTGCACTGGGGGCCCATCCTGCGGTCGCTCAGATGCCCCGCACTGGGGCAGTCCTGCCACCAGGCCCCGCGTGCTGAGGCTCCGGCGGGCGCGACGGGCACCTCCTGAGAGAGCGGGACCCCCAGGAGACTCCTTCCCGATTCCTAGCCCACAGGAACTGAAATCCTGCCTGTTGCTTTCATCTCGTGCAGCTAAGACTTGGGGATAACCTGTCCCAATTCTTGCAGGACTAGGGTAGTGGACACCACGCACCCGACAGAGACGCTGGGAGGACAGGCGGGAGGGGGGATGTGGAGGCTTGTCTCCAGCTGGTCCCAGACCTCGTGGCCAGCATGGCTGGCGTGGACAGTGTGGCAGGTGTGCCTGGCACGGCTGGTGTCGCGGGTGTGGCCAGCAGGGCGGGTATGGCCACTGGGACCACATGGCTGCCGTGGCTGATGTGGCCGTTGTGGCCGCCGCTGTCCTCTCCTTACACTTGCTAATGCTTGCTGACCGGGAGCCCAGGGTCAGCCTCCCCCTCTCTTGTGCGGTGTGGCTCGGGAACATGGGTGACTTCCAGAGCAGACGCGGGGGTTTTACCAGGAGCGGTCACGGAGGTGCTGTCTTTGGACGAAGCTGGGGCATCACCAGCGGCCGCGGGCGAAGGCAGAGGCTCTGCTCCACGTGCCATCCCCGCCTTCACCCAGAAGCCCAGGGCTCCTCTGTCCGTCCGGCTCGGAGCAGGAGGAGGCGGAAATTGCGTTAGCCTGCACATTTGGGCTGCTGTGGTTTTACTCAAAGCCCCTTCTCTTGCTCATTTTTAATCTCCCCTTGCATTTTCAAACAGCTGGCAGCTGAGTGTAACTCAAGTGCACGTCCCAGGCACCGAGGCAGGCTTCTCCGGGGCCCGACCCCCTCTCCCGCGCTTCCCCTGCAGCTGGTGGGACGGAGGGCTGCACCCGCGGGGGGCCGTGGAGAATTCCCAGCGGGTCTAGCAGCGGCGGCTGAAGGACGGGCGGGAAGGAGGTGCAGGGGACCCAGCCTGCGGGGGAGACCACGTGCAGGGACAAGGCAGGGTCCCGGGGTCGGTCTCAGGAAGGCCATCGGCCTGGACTTGGGCTCTGGCAGCTGCGGGGAAGCCAAAGGTGGGGCAGGAGGGCAAGACGCCCCCAGGAGAACCCATTGCCCAGACCCCACCTGGCCTGGCCGTGAGCCCCTGGGGCCCCCGCCGCTCCTCAGACCCTCGGCTCTCAGTCAGCTGGCCAGGATCTGTGTGGGGCGGTCCCGCCCTATGCCGGTCCTGGGGCAACTCAGCTGGCAGTGACAGTTTCTCCAGGAGGAGCCCAGACGCAGACGCCCTGCTCGTGCGTATTTGCAATTAATGCTACTTTGGATCATTTTAAAGCAGTAGATCGTCCCTAATAAGAGTTGATTCACTGGGCAGGCAGAGCCCTTGATTTAAAAACCGATACGTGTCCAGATAAGAAGATTAAAGGGGAGGTTGGTGTCCCGTCTGGTCTGACATGGCCACGGGGTCAAGGCGTCCTGTCAGGTGGGGGTCTGGGGTGGGCTGGCTGTCCTGGAGCGCACGGGACGGAGGCCCACGCTGCGTGCCCGCCCAGCCCCTGCCTTTCTCACCACGGTTCCACCTGTTAACAGATGGGACTATTTTTAACCAGCCTGCCAACACCTCTGTGGCTTTGTATTCTTCACGGCGAAATCCGCATCTGAGGGGGAGTTAGGGCTTCTTAATACCACAGAAATCTGGGGCAGCTCGTGTGGGAGGAGAAGGAGGAATTTCAAAGGGAGCCCCACAGATGGGCTCCGAGGGACCCGGGAGGCACTGCGAGAATGGACTGAGCTCTGTGCAGCGTTGACGTCCCGGGAGGATGAATGAGGACTGGTGTCCTGCAGGGTTGTGCCCTCCTGTGGGCTGTTCTGGGGTTCCAGGGAGGACGAGGGGGTGATAGCGTCCCCAGCTCTGGACTCGGGATGAGGAGAGTGAGGCCGTTGAGTCCCTGAGACTCTCTTCTTCAAGAATAGAGGGGAAGAGCCGCCCTGGTCCTGCGGAGATGTTCCTGGGAAATGTCCCCGGGGCCAGATTTCTTCTCCTGTTCCAGATCCGGGGCTGAGACAAGCCCCTGACACCAGCCCCAGACACGCCTGGCCCTCACGTGGGCTGCACGGCAGGGCTGCACCCCAGCCGGGGCGCCCGCCGACCCCCCAATGCCTGGATGGGAGACCTACACCCTTGGTGGCCTGGGGGCATTTGCATGCAGAGACTGCTCTGGGGCCAGGCCACTCTCCAGGGCAGCTGTCCTCCATGTCCTGACCCAGCCGGAGGCCCTCCCCTCCTGAGACCTCCCCGCATCTCCAGGGGGACGGGTAGGGGGTGGTGGGGGAGAGCAGGAGAGGTTCCAACCACCACCACCTGGACAGGAGAGACTGCTCACACCTCATTGGCCAGAACCGGTCACGTGACCACCGCCTGGTCTTGCCCCCTCCCCAGCCCCAGAAGGAGGACTTTGGAAATGGGATCTGGTGACAGGAAGGACTGCTCTGCCCCTCACATTCATCGTAAATGAGCAAACAAAGGAAAGCTTGCTGGAGCCTGGGTCCTAGCCCTAGTTGGCCGGGTGGGACCACAGCCGGGAAAGCCAAGCCATGATTTAGAGGATGTTCAGTTCTGGGAGGGCGTTGTCAGCCCAACCCCTACCAGACGCCTCACTGCACTTCGACTGAATCCCTACTTAGGGCAATGGTTAAAAGGCGTGTCTGAGCCGGGACGCCGGTGCTGGGCTGTGGGGGTCTGGCTGCGGCCCGCCCGGGGTGATGGACCGGCCTCAGGGAGCTCGCCGGCCCTGGGCAGGCGGGCAGGGAATGAGGCGTTAATGATGGATGACCCAAGGGGGCTGGTTTAATTTCCCACCATCACCTGGCACTCCGCGGCGGGCATCGCTTCCCAGGCTCTGCCCATCCATCAAGCAAGCAGGAGGTCAGAAGTCCTCATTTCGTTGTTGCCGGGGGAGAGAGAGGGGGCGGGATGTGTGCCTTCTCGGGAGCAGAGGTGGGAGTTCAGTGAAAGAGAAAGAAAGCTGTCGTTGGACACCAGCGCCTGGCCCAGGCTGGCCTGTACCGGGGTGGGGGGGGGGTGCAAGGGGCTATTTGCTGAGGCCCCGAGGCGACTCGGTCCTGGCGGGGCCACGTCCTGGGGGCCGGCTAGCTCGTGCAGACCCTCCCCGCCTCTGGAGACGCAGCTCAGCGGGCACATTGCTCCGGACTGCGGGATAATCGCACGATGGGGCCGAACCTTCCCTCCCGGCCAGGCTTTCCTCCTACGCCACGTTGCTGTTCCAGAACGGACACGGCTTTCCCTCCCCACCCACCGCACCCCTGCCTGGCAGAGGTGTTGCACCCTTGAGTGTTGTTACGTGTGCGTTGCTGATTTCTCTTTGTCGGCGGAGAGCAGCAGGGAGAGCAGAAGGACAGCCCGTATGTTGATGACAAAGCTGTCTGGTCTCTGTCAGGGACCGGTGCCCTCTTCCCTCCTGCCCCAGCCCTCTGTCCTGGGCGCTTCTTCCAAGCCCCACCCCCAGGGCCCCACCTTGGTGAGTTTGGTCTGACCCGGCAGGGTGGGAGGGCCTTTGCCTTCCCCTGAGCTCCACACCTCCCGCTCTGGTGTCCACACGTGATTCATCCACAGCCGGCCTCAGCCTGCCACACTCCCCTCCCCGAAGCGTCATTGCCAGCCTTTAAAAATAGCGTTATTGTTTCCTTCTGGCTATAAAGCTAATCTATAATGATTGCAAAAAAAAAAAAAAGTTCAGAAAATTCAGAAAGCCTGAAGGAGGAAGTCTTGCCCCCCACCGGCTGCCGCCCGGTTCTCTGCAGAAAGACGCACATGTCTGGACACGAGGAAGGGCTCCGAGGATGCTGGTCCACGTCCACGGACAGGCCATGGGGTCGCTTTCGTGGCTCCACCAAGACACAGCTAAGAGCCCCCATCTGAATCAGGCTGGGCGCACCCACGGGCGCAGCAGGGAGCCCTGGGAGCCTGCGTCTCCCATTTGGAAACATGGACTGAGGACGGTCCTGACCACCGAGGGCAGCTCCGCAGCCTCAGGGAGAAAAGCTCCTTTGTGCGCGGGGCTGGGTGCAGATTTTGGCCCTGCCGGTGTCCTCCACGCCCTGGCTCCTGCTGGACCTGCCGCCTGGGTTCCTCACTTGGACCCCGAGCTCAGTGCAACCTGTCCTGTTCAACGTCCCATGAGACCTGCTCCATTCTGCTCTTCAGACGACACAGCCGCAGTCCCGGGCCCATGCGGCGCTGACATCGCGTCCTGCAAGAGGACTGTGGGCCCATGCGTCCCTCCTCGTCCCATCCTGACTGAGTTTGAGGGGTAGGTGGGGGATGTCTGATGTGGTGCCCAGAAAGCATCGCTCAGCGCCCAGAGCTCGCACACAGGCCACGCAGCCCAGGGTGGAGGGGCCGGCCAGAGCCCAGGCCAATCCGAAGCCCCCGCCTGGACCCCGGGGCGCCCCGTGAGCTGCGAGTCAGAGCCAGGCCCGCGCAGCCACATCGTTCCAGGCGGTTCCTGGAAAGTGCTCCTGACTAGCCTTCTTCCAGGCAGCAAATGACGCCCCGGGAGAGGGCGCAGGGCCTCCAGCCCCAGACTCAGGCTCCCTCTCTCCAGGGCAAGAGGATGGCTGGTTCGGGGCTGGCTTGCCCAGTGCGGAACAGCGACCTGGTGGGAGTTAGTGCACAGATGAGGCCCACATGCCTGACACTCGGACGCCCTCTGTGTCCAACTCACCTGGCCTGCCCTTGGCTGTGCCCTGGAGGACAGCTGGAGCTGGAGCCGTGAGCGCCCGCAGAGCCCCCGGACGCAGGGAGAGCAGCTCATAGCGAGGTGCCCTCCATGCGGGCTTACAGCCGCCGCAGGAGCAGCTCCCCTGGCCGCCCTTGGCCTGCCCCTGCACCGCCCGCCGGGGTCTCGCCCTCACCACGGACACCCTTCCCGCTCTGGACTCCGCCTCCACCCGACTCTGGCAATGCAGTCACGGCCCGGACGGCCCCAGCGTCAGCCCAGGTCTGTTGCAAGGCCGTGCTAGTGTTGGCTTTTGTAACGACGTGACAGTGACGGTGTTACTCCTCGTGGCTCGTCCCCGGCTGGGCGCAATCCGTATGCCAGGCTTGAATCCCGTAGGGCAGTCACCAGGAGCGCCCGAGTCCCCCAGCCAGGGCGAGCAATGAGACCAGTGGCCAGGGCCTGGCACTCTCTGCCATCCGCACAGGGTGACCTTGACCTTGGTCTGTGCCTGTCCTGTACCCTCTAGTGACCGTGTGCAGAGGGAGGCGTGGAGAGCTATGGGGCCTCTGGGAGTGCGGCTCAGTGGGGTCGGGGCGGTTTGTTGTCAGGCGCTGGAGAACAAGGGGCAGGTGTGTCTCTGGCCCAGAGCCCCCCTGCTCACAGACCGTGTGCCCACTGCTCTCTCAACGCTGGGGAGGGGTGATAGGGCCCTAAGAGCCTTTGGGACAGGGATCCTGGGACCTGGCCGACCCTTCCTCCCCGGCAGGAGACCTTGCTCCCTGGAGAGACCTTCCTTCCAGTGGGACTCAGATGGGCCTGACCAGACACACAACCTCGGCTTCATCCTGGAAACTTCTCTCCCCGCAGACATAGGAATGGGGCTCTCGAGTCGCTCTCCTCCATGGTGTGTGGCCGTCAGACGACCTGCAGCTCCACGGGCTCCAGCCCCAGCAACGTCAGCACCACGGGGGTCCCGGCAAGATCAGCTCTGGGAGTTCCGGGCGCGTTGGTCGTGGTGTCACCCTGAGCCTCAGGCCGTGGCTTCTCACCTGCTCCTGCCCCATCAACACCGTCAGCGGACAAGATCCAGATGACCGGCCAAGGACATGGCCACTGCCCTCCACGGAATAAAGATATTGATGGGAGGGACGGGAGAATGAACGCTGTGCAAGTCCTCGCGACCCCAGGGCTCAGCAGTCCCGCCGCACCTACTCGGCCCCTTGCGGGCCTGGCCCGGGATGGTGATGGGGCAGGTGTGGGAGCCGCAGGGCACGGGGTGCCTGACCTCCCCCCTTTGGTGTGACCATGTCCAGACCATTTTACCGAGAAACTCCAAGTCGCCCGAAACGTGGCCCCAGGCACTGGGCTGGCTCTAGACACATGTCCTCCTTTTCAACTTCCCCAGCCCTGCAAGGTGTCTTTTCTAGATGAGGGAAGAGTTTCGGAGAAGCAGAAATTTGCCAAGGGCCCAGTGGGTCAGCAGCTGGGATCCCCAGGGCGGAGAGGCCCAGGTGGGGCTGTGGGCCCTCTGGAAGGGCAGGATTGTGCCCCGCATCCAGCCGACCCCTGTGGCCTCCCTCCAGGACCCCAACTCCCCTGGGACCCCGCCTGCCCTCCCCGGGACCCCACCCTCCCCGGGAACCTGCCTGTCCCCCCGGGACCCTGAGCCCCCAGAACCCACGTGCTCAGGCCTTGCTCTCTCCAGGTGCCAGCAGACCGCTGTTGTGCTGCAGGACACGTCCTGACTCGTGGCAGAAAACTTGAGCATCGCGAGGCCACCCCTCCATCCCGTTGGGGGCAGCGGAGGGTGCAGCTGTGAGCAAGGAGTGTCCAGCCAAGGAATGCTGACCTGTGGCTCTGGGACCCCGTTACACTGGTTACCCCCACCGCCAGGCTCAGGGAGGGGCCGACCGTGGACCTGCTCTGTCGGGAGCCATGCCCCGGCTCCTCTTGGCACTAGTCATTCAGCCCCAGTGGCCTGGACTTCTTGCTGAGCGCTGACCTTGGCTGACCCTGGCCTGGGGGGAGAACACGGCTGACACGGTCTCTGCCCCCAGGGACGTGTCCGGCCCCACCCAGAGACACCAGGCCCGCAGGTGCGTCCACAGCACATGGTGATGTTTGAACTCCATGCTTCAGCCCCCGCCCTGCCCTGGGGACACAAGGGGACAGCTTGTGTCCAAGCCTGGAGCCGCGACATCCAGCTCAGTCCTGCCCTCTCGCCTGTATCCCGAGGACAGATGTTTCTGGTCAGAGCTTTGGGGCACAGATCTGTGGACGGTTCACTTGCGTGTTGAGGGTCCTGCCAACGGTGCCTGGCGCCTGCCACCCATACTCATCCTGCCCCGAAGAGGCAGTGCATGTCCCACAGAGAGCCAGAGATAGGCAGAGACAGAGACACAGAGACAGAGAGCCAGAAAGAGGGGAATGGGGTGCAGTGAGAGGCCAGGACGCTGGTGGCTGAGCTGGGACCAGGCTCGTCCACCTGGGATGTCAGGGGCGTCCTCACCACTGAGGTCCTTCCTCCAACAACCCCTGCCCTGCGACAAACCACCCTGGGGCGGGTCCCGCGTTCCCAGAGCTCGTGCCACAGGGGAGAAGCAGCAGTAACCAAGTACCCCATGTCAGCTTTTACGGAAATGATCATTGAAAGCAGTTTTTGCTTTTTATGGGATTTTACGGTGTCAGAGAAAGAGGACAA
Source organism: Meles meles (assembly GCF_922984935.1). Taxonomy (NCBI): domain Eukaryota; kingdom Metazoa; phylum Chordata; class Mammalia; order Carnivora; family Mustelidae; genus Meles; species Meles meles. Next base: position 2,058,128 of record NC_060076.1, read on the forward strand.
GGAGCGCGGGTGCCCAGACAGCGCCGCCCTCCTCTTCCCCTCTTCCCAGACGTGCTCACACATGTGTGCACCGACTCTTTCTGAACCGAGAGTAGGTTGGAGCCACAAGGCTGGCCGGTTGCCCTAATGCAAGAGCGTGCATTTCTTAGGGGTGAGGACAGGCCCCCGTGATCTCCGTGCAAAGGGACAGGTCCCTGTGATCTCTGTGCAGTGGGGACAGGCCCCCGTTATCTCTGTGCAGTGGCCGGAGTCAGGAGATGATTGTTTGCGCCAATGCTCGTCCACGCTCATGTCCACCCAGCTGAGGCCCTGCCTTCCTGGCGGGGGGTCCCGGTGAGCCTGGCTCTGTCCATGGTCTCCTCCACCTGGGAGAGTTTCTCTTCCTTCTCGCTCCCCAGAAGTCTGGCGGCATCCGTGTGTTTATGTTTGTCCCCAAATCTCGGGGATGTCTGACCCGTGTCCTTCACACCTCTTTCTCGTCCCATCCTCCGGCGCAAGGAGACTCTGGGTCTCTTGGCATCTTGCCGCTGGCCGTGGAGGCTGCACTCGTGTCTCCAGCTCGTCCCTAGAACTCGTCCCCGCCTGCCCCTCAGACGGCGGGCCTCGCCCGGCTCCGAGCCCACCCTGTGCCCCGTCCCTCCTCCTCCCACGCCGTCTCTCCAGGCCTGGAAGGGCCACGTGATACTCTCGTGGTTCTCGCTTGCGTGTGAAGGCTTCCCGCCGTCGGACACGGCATCCCTCCTGCCGGGCACTGGACCACGCCCGTCTCAGCGGCTGTCCCAGCATCGGGGGTCTCGGGCAGCGTCCACCACTCCTCCCTGTCCGCAGGCCACGTCCTCCTGCGCGCACCTGTCCAGGCACCTGCGTGGTGCTGGCCCAGGACGCTAGGGCGCAGAGACTCTGGACGTCCTGTCTCCTTGTCCTGCTGGACAGCGTGGGGCTTCGTCCGGACCAGCAGCTCATTTCCCAGCCGGACGACGGTTTGATTCTCTGAGGCTCAGCTGGCGCTTTTCTCAGGAAGGCTCAGGCCAGGCTGGTCCCACTCCTGAGGGGAGCCTGTGGCTCCCGGCCCCGCCCACGAGCCCCGCCCACGAGCCCCGCCCCACCACGAGCCCCGCCCCAGCCCTGCCCTAGGCCCCGCCCCTCATCACTGCCGGGGGTGGGGTGGTGGGGGGGCAGGGGCAGAACTCCCATGTCCTCCAGCACAGGGCTCCGCTCCCACCTCCCGCCGCCCCACGCATCTACTGGGGGGCCGTACACCTGTTCTCACCTGCTGTGCGTCCCGTGGGAAAGGTCGTGTCCCGTCCCCCCCACCCCCAGTCCGGCACAGATGCGCTACGGAGGGGAACGAGCCCGCCATGCGGGAGATCCCAGTGAGTGCGGTCGCGTCTAAGGAAGTGGGAGCCACAGAGGGCGACAGGTAGGGAGGAGCCTGAGTGTCCCTGGCGGGTCCGTTCAGATGAGGATCTGGGCTCCCCCCGCCCCACCGGCTTCCCGGGGCGCTCCTGGCTGCTCACTGCAGGTGCTCACCTGAGCCTCCTGGCCCCAGGGTGGACAGCTTCACGGAGGGTATTTTTTCCAGACAAAAGGAACCCAAGACCCTTGGCTGGGAGAGATTTATGGGCTCTGTCTCCAGGCCTCACAGGCCCTTCATCTTCCGTGACCGAGGTGCCCCGTCTCCACCAAAGCCCATGACCCCTCCCTTCCCAGAGGGACCCCAGCGACTGAGCTTGACACGGGGCATGGAGTGATGGATGGCTCCGGTTCCTAGGCTCTTCTGCTCTCTGGCGCCTGTGTTGGGAGCAGGAGGGCGCGGGCCGCAGGCTCCCCGTGGCTTCGCAGACCTTCATGGGTCCTTCCAGACCGGGGGCCCGTCTCCGCCTGCCTGAGACACCTCCGTGGCTGTCCAGGGGCTGATCCCCTTCCGTGGCCGCCTTTGTCGTGGGGGGAAGGGTTGGAGGAGGACATGCTGGGAGCCAGAGCTTCAGACTGAATCTCGTACGTGGGTCCTTCCGTCTCCTTCTCCAGGTATCTGAAAGCGGGCTGCGGGGGTCCCCCTGAGGCCAGCGACACCAGATCAGGGTTCACCCATGTGTGTGGCTGGCTGTGTGGTCTCTGCAGAGGCAGGGCTGAGGCCGTGGCTCCAGGCTGAGCCCCACAGAGTCTTGGGCACAGGGCCGGCCATGAGGGGCCATCACACACAACCCGGGCGTCCCCCAGAGCGGGAATGATAACAAGGCCTGAGAAACAGAGTGTGAGAACACAGCTGAGGCCCCCACCTGGCCGGGACACATGTCCCCGTGAGTCCGAACATGCTGGTGTGTCTTTGGGGTGGATCATGGTCCAGGGAAAGGGCTCGCTGTTCGGAGGCCCCGGGGACCGGTGGCCCAGCTCTGCTCTTTCCGTGACAGGACTGACTTGCCCGTGCTGGGCCCTGTGACTGGCTCTGTGCCTGGGTTGTGCTCAGAGGCTGTGGCGTGTGGTCAGCGGACCCCACCCTTAAGATCTCCGTGAGGATCTCCGCCCCCCTGGGACCCCTGGAGAACCCTAAGAACAGGGAGGGGGTGTGTCTCAGTTCCAGACGTCCCCGGGAGGCAGAGGGCCCCAGCTCCATTGCTGAACTTGGAAAGCTGTTCAAGCCGCCGGCCTGGACCTGGGAAACGTCCTCCAAGCCCGGCGTCCACACGCTGCTGAGGGTTTGTCCTGGGGCCCGGGGCCGGCGTCTGGGATGTGCATGGGCTGCTGTAGGCTTCACTCCCAGGAAGCCCAGCCACGGCCAGTGTCCCAGAGAGGGCCCCGTCCTGGGCCCTTCTGATCCACTCAGCAGCAGCCCAGGCCCAGACGCCGAAGGGACTCGGGACAAGCTGCTGGCCTGGGCCGATGGACACAGTTCCTGCTGAGGGGTGGAGACAGGGTTGGTGTGTGGAGGGGCAGCCTGGGGCTCGGCTGACCGGCTGCAGCGACACGAAGGTCCACTGCACCGCACATGCCAGCCCGCACTGGGGCAGCCGCCCTGGAGGCGGACAGCGGGGCGAAGGACAGCCTCGCCGTTTCTCCAGTCAGCTTGTCGGAGGGCCTTCGAGGCTGGCGCTGAGGGTTTGTGCCCCTGACCTCGGCAGGCTCTAGCTGCATCCCCGGCCCTGCTCAGCTCTTAGGACCAGCAGCCAGCGCGGAGGGACGGCGTGGCCCTGTCTCCTCTTCCCTGCATAGTGCCTCCTCTGTGACACCAGGAGACAGTGGGCTGTCCCTGAACTATACTCCTGGCTTGCCAGGTCCTGGAGCCTCTGACAGCTGTCCCCTCCCCGGGTCACACCCCTGCCCAGGTCACCGGGTCCCTCCCCACCTGTCCCGGGCCCTGTCCAGTGCCAGACACAGGGGCCGCTGACAGGGAACCGGCATTTCAAGCGCTCCAGGAACTCGCCTGTCCACACGCGGTGGGTGGGATCGTGTCCCCACAGGGACGCTGAGGTCCTAAGGCCTGGCACTTGAGGATGTGGCCTTATTTGGAAATAAGGACTGTGCGGTAAGTAAGGTGTCGTTGAGAAGAGGTTGTGTTAGGGTGAGTGGGCCCCGATCCTCCACCTGGTGTTTCTGGTGTCCTGTTAGGCGCTGCGGGGAAGGCACAGGTGCGGAGGAGGAAGGCGGGACGGGGGTGACGAGTACAAGCCAGGGCACCGCCAGCCCCACCAACGCCAAGATCTGGGACTTCCAGCCACCAAAGCCGCGCGAGAACCCATTTCCCCTGGACGAGCCGTCCAGCTGGCGTACTCGGCCACGACGAGCACAGATGGGTACGCACGGGTGCCGGGCCTGGCTCCCGCCCGTCCTTGCACACGGCCTGCGGGAGAATGGCCACAGCTTTATCTCCACCACATTTGGTGACCTGAGCTAAGCCTGCTTCCCGCCAGGCTCCCCTCCCCATGGCCCAGGAGCGGAGCTGGGGCTGAGAACCATCCCTGTGCTTCAAGGCGGCGAGTTTTTGAGAAAAACCAGTGGACCCCGGCCTGAGCTGGAGGAGGAGGTGAGGAGCCAACAGGCCAGCAAGGGGCGGGTGTGCAGCTGTGGGTCTTGGGGTCCTGGCCGCACTATCCTGCCCCTTCTGGGGTCATAGTGAGGGACAGGGACGCACTGGGGAAAGAGGGGACGGAGTTCGGATCCCTGCCTGCAGCCCCAAGGCCGCCCATGAGCAGCTCCGGCCTTGGAAGGAGCAAAACAGGATAAAATAACAACAAGGACGGAAGGAAGAGTGTCAGGAGCGCCTCCGGGGGTGACGGTTACTCCCCGTGTGAATGAGCCACCACGGGACATTTGGGTTAACTCTGCTGTGGGCGTGTCTGGCGAGGGTGGGCCTCGTCCAACCCGGTGCCGGCCTCCACAGAAGGAAAAGGCAGAGGGGGAGGGGAGTGTCCCCCTGTCTGCTGCTGGTCTTCAAGCCTGCACCGGTCCCCTCCTGCCTCAGCGTGGGCTGCACTGGGACGGACACCAGGGCTTAGCTCACTGGCCGCAGACCTCGGGGCGTCACGGCCTCTGTGACTGTGGGAGTCTGCTCCTCACAATGACTCTCTCCAGACCCACCTCCGACTGGGTCTGTTTCTGAGTCACACAAGGAGCTGGGAGGCGCTGGCAGGAGGTGGTGGGGGGACCGGCTGGGCAGAAGGTCCCGGCGGGGGAGCCGCCCACCCACCAGCTGGAGCAGCGGCAGCCCTGACTCCCTGACTCTCTGCCCCTGACCGCTTGCCTGGGGGCGAGACGGGAGTCACAGACACTACCGGGGTGTTCTGAGGACTGAATGACATAGTCGGGGGCCCAGGGGCCAAAGCTGGCCTGTTTTTGTCCATCAAGTCTTATCAGCATGTGGCCACCCCCATTGGCTGCCCCATCCTGGCTTCCTGCTGCCCTGACCGTTAGGACGGGGCCCCGCCGCCTGCGGACCTGAAGCGCTCACACCGGCCTTTTCTGGAGCGCACCAGCCCCCCGCCACAGGAGCTGGTGGGCTCGGGGGCCGCTGCCCTGTGCCCCAGCCTCACCCACGCCATCAGGACTCCCTATGCTAAGAGGGGCCCCCCAAGGTCGCTCCCATGTGGATAGCCACGGGCAGAGGCCTGGCGCCGTCCTCCCTCGGCGTCCCCTCCTGCCTCTGGCTGACCGCCGGCGCCCATCGCGGGCCAGCGCCGGGCAGAGGTGCTCCCGCTAATGAAGCTACTCCCGCTAATGAAAGCCGGTAACGGGGCTAACGGACCAGCCACGAATGCATTAACCTTTCGAAAGGGACGTCCGAAAGGCAGAAAACCCGCCAGGATTCTGAGCGAGGGAGCGGAGCGGGGGAATGACAAGGCAGCCGGAGGTTCGCGGGCAGAGGGCAGCGGATGTCTTTCCCCCACCCAGGGGCGGGGTCTGCAGGTTTGCCTTGAGCGCTGGGGACGGGGGCGGGGGGTGGCACACAGCTGAGCCCCTCCTCCTTCCTCCTTTCCTTGAAGACCGTCCCTGGAGTCCCAGAGGAAAGGTGGCTCAGGGCATCCGAGGACGTGGCAGCCGGAAGCAGGTGGCGCTCCTCGGGCCCACCCGCCCTCACTGCCGCTGAGGTCGTGACCGTCACACAGCTGCCCCTGGGCAGACCCCCAAGCCACGCTGCCTTCCGTTCTCAGGTTCCCGCCACCCAGTGCCCACTGTGCACCCAGCTGGACACAAGAACCCTTGGTCAGAGAAGCTTTAAGGGGATGAGTGTGAGAGGGGTGATGGGGGCCTTCCTGGAGGAGGGGATCGAGCCTGTCAGCAAAGGACGTGGGTCCTCCCTTCCTCCTTGGGCTGCAGGTCGCCAACATCCCTTCCTCCCCGGGCGATGGGGACCTCGGCCGCCTGGAGCCCAGGCTGGGTCTGACCGCTCCTTCCCGCATCACCCCCACCCCAGGAACCCCACCGGCCAGGTTGGGCTGCACCCTGGCCTTTGCCCCTCTCATCCCCAGTCCCTCGAGGATCTGCCTGCAACCTGGGACACTTTTCTTCTGTCCCTCATGCACACTGAGCCCGTCCCCATTGCAGCCGACACTCTGGGTGACATGCCCTCCCCAGACGTTCACAGTCCCTGAGGTCGGTCCCCTTCCTGCCCATCTCAGGAGGCCCGTGGCCGAGGTGTCCGCCCCAGTCACCCTCTCTGTGGGGACAGGACCTGTCTTGCCCTGTTGTTCAGAGCCTGTCACATAAGCGGCATCTACAGACAGGCCCCGACGGGGCAGTGGGGGGCTCCCCACCCAGAAGTGCGGGGAAGTGGGCTTCCCGGCGCTGAGTCTCCCAGCCCGTCTCTGGGGGCGGGTGGGATTTTCCACCAGAGGACTCGTCCGCACAGGGAAAGCTGAGGTGTGGGGGCACCGTCTTCCAGGACTGGCATCGCCCTCCCGTCCCTGGAGGGAAGCTCTTCCAGCGGGAATATGCCTGATGTTTACTGGAATGGAGCGCCCTCGGGGCTGTCAGAATTTTGGTAGAAATGACAAAATCCCTTAAACGTCTTGTTTCCCGATGGCCGCTCTCCTGGTGGCTTTGAAAGGCGCTTGGACACAAGCGGCAGGGCCCTTCCCGGCCCGAGAATGTCATGGGCTGATTGATCGGAATGAAAAACGGCGCGAGAAGGGGAGCCTGATTGAGAAATTCTCCTGATAAGCATTTCAATGCTTCCCCAAATTGATTTCAGATACCAAGATCCCTGATAAAGTGGAAATTTACAGTCTGACTCCTAAAATTCCTTCTCTATCATCGACTCAACAGATGGTATTTCTTCAGGCCACCTTTAATAGCCCTAGAAATTAAATTAGTGAAAAATGGAGAGCTCCCGTAACATTAAAAGTCATCTGCGGCTTCAGGAACCCAGTGAATTTCCACCCACAGAAGCAATCCTATATGAAGAGAGGCTGGAAATGACTTTCTGGTGTAAAATAGAATTGCGTATCTATCACCCGCTTGGCTCTTTGGGCCAAACCCAGGGGCTGGGGCTGCAGCCGGCCGGTCCCTCCCGTGGACGAGCGGCTGAGTCGGCGAGGGTGACCTCGGGGCCGCTGGCGCGTGCGTGGTATCACGTCCCTCTGCAGGCAGAGGAAAGAGGCACCGAGGTTCCCGCAGGCACACTGTGCGTCGGGCACACACAGACACAGACCGCTCATCGGGGTCGGCACAAAAGTCCCCAGTGAGAGAGACAAGGAGACGGGGCTCATGTTCTGGCGATGCCTGGCTGTCTCCACGTCACAGGCTGGGAGGGACACTGCCAGCCCCAAGTCTGTGTCTCTCAGGCCCCAGACCCAGGTGCTTTCCTTGGCCCAGGGGCGGGTACTGTGACCAGAGCCTCTTCTGGCCAGAGGCCAACGTCAGCCTCCCACGAGCAGGAGCCAGGGGGTCCTGGCCTCTTTCCCCGCTGCCACATTGGACACGAACCTCCATTCTCTGGTGTCCTGTCACGCGGTCGTGCTAAGCCATCTGCTCTTTGGAAACCCTTCCCATGAAACACGTCCCCACCGACCTCTGCGGCGAGCCCCATTACTGGGACCAATGTAATGAATAACCCTTCCCCCAAGCTCTGTGGTCCCACGAGTGTTTCACGGCCTTAGGAGGAGCCCTTGACGTGGCTCGGACGGGGTCTGGCGCCCAGCGGGCGGTCGGCGAGAACCGGGGTGCGTCCTGTTTCCCTCTCACGTGGACTTGCGTTTGTCACGTGTTCCTTCCTGGTTTGCTCACCCAGCTGGCGTGCCTCTTCCGTGGGCTCCCGCTACGGATTCCAACTAGCTCAGCTTCAAAACTGGGCCAGGAGACCCACCCCCGAACATGGGGGCTTCCTTCCTGCCTGATAAACCCAGGCCCACAGTCACACGTGCCGGGAGTGGGGACACGGGCGAGTAAGACCATGACCCTGGGAAGAGCTGAAGCCCCTCCCCCTCCCGCCCCCTCCCCACCTGCACCTGACTCCTCAGGCCCTCGGCCCCAGGGCAGGGAGACCTGCCCTGGCTCCCCCCTGGCCTCCCCCTGACCTGCGGGCATCAGCAGAGAGCGCACGTTCTGCTGCGTGTCCCTGAGGCTCCCACATGGCGAGGCCACCCCGTGTTGTCCCTCCCCAGGGGGGTCTTGCGTATGGGGGGGGGGTGCCTTCTGGCGATCCCCAGGGTTGGGACAGCGGCTCCCGGGTGTCCAGCCGGGAAATCGGGGCCCCGGGGTCACAGTGACACCGCATTCCCATGACGTTTGGGACGAAGAAGAGCTTGGAGGAGTAGAACTTGGAACAGCGCATTTCTTGAACTCCCTCCAAGCCACTTCTGAGTGCCACCTGTTCCTTCCCAGGTTGCTTCCGCCAGGCAGCTCTGAGAAGCCCCCGGCCGCCAGCTGAGCTCTTCCCTCGCCCACCCCCGACACCCCCTGCTGGGAACTGGCTCCGCTCCCAGAACATTTTCATGCCTGTCTGTGGGAACCACGAGGACAGGTACATTTTTCATCTGGACAGGGCAGTCTCGTGACCTCTCCATCAGGGCAAAGCGCCCCTGTGCCCCGTCCCCCTGCACGCGTGCACACCCTACGGACACTCCCGCCCACCGCCGTCCACCTGGCCGTCAGGGACAGCACGACTTCCGGTCGGCACCGAGAGGCCTGTTCCCAGCTGGTCTCCCATGCCCGTGTCCCCTGCTGAGGAGCTGCCCGGGCTGGGACTGTCTCCGGTCCCCAGGCACCAGAGAGAGGAGCAGGTGCTCGGTGGGAACCTGCTTCTGGTGTCCTGGGGGTGTGATCCCTGGCACGCCCCCCAGCTCCTCACCACCCAGTCCCCTGGTCTGCAAAATGGGAAACACAGTAGCTCCCAGGTCACAGGACATCAACGGGACTGTGCACCGCGGTGCTCTCAGAGCCTGGGATGTACGCGGAGCCCAGTAAGTTGCTCTGGACTCTCCTGGTTCCATCTTCCCATGCACTGGCTTTGATTTGGGCTGGCGGCCCTCATGGTCGCAGTGTGGTTGCCAGGAGCCACCCCTTGTCCTCAAGTCTCCTCCCTTCCATCTCAGAGGAGCAAGGGCCCATGACATCAGGATGCATCTGTTATGGCCTGTCTTTGGGCCGCCCCAGTCTCCCGAGGCCCAAGAATGGGGTCCGCATGCTGTCTGGTCGGGGCGGGAGCATCAGGTAGAGCCTTCCTCAGTAACTCGCGCTCTACCCCAGTCCTGCTGTCGTTCTCGCCGATGCCACATGTGGCCCATGACCCAGGCTCCGTTCCTGAGCCACCTTCATAATCCAGACTCGGTTCCACTCTCGCTGCTTGTCGGCCCACGCCGGAGGAGGTGAGCCGGTGGCCTCAACCTGGTGGGGGGCTGGGAGCGCCCAATCTTCAAATAACAGACTATGGGTGATTTTTCCTCTTCTCGGCAGATAAAACCATTTTCTCCCCAAAGCAATAGAAATGTTCTTGCTCTTTTCTCTGCTGTCCATGATAAACGGAGAACCTCACGGCCACATCTTACCTTCCCTTTTGCCCCCGGACACCCATTTGCTTGGGAACTGTCGCCTCTGCAGCGGGGAGTGTTGACAGTGACTCAGGCTCTCCTGGTTCTCGCCAGCCCCGGCGTCTGCCTCGTCAGCCGGACCGAACGGGGGGAGCTCGGGGCACCCTCCTTGCCTCCCCCAGGTCTGGGCCTCGCGTCCGTGTCCTCGGGCTCCCGGGCAGCTCCGCACCTTCCCCAGCTGTCCTCTGTTCTCGTGGGAGAAAAACGGACGGAAACCAGTCCCATCACCATCCCAGGGCTGACGCAGGTCCCCTCTCTGGAGCCAGGCAAACCTCTTGGGACGGGGGGAGGCAGGCATCAGACCACTCAGGAGTTCAGCATGATGGACAGCTGTCCTCTGCAGGGTGGTTCAGTGGGGACAGTCTTCTCTGCCCCGTGCCAGGCACCCCTCATTCCTCTGTCTGCTGATGGAGACGCTCAGCCACCCCTGGGCCCCTGGAGAGTTCAGCATCACCGGTACAGCTGGGACTGGAGACGGATGGGGGCCATCACCAGTCCCCTAACCACACAGCTTGAGCTCCTTGGAGGGGATGTCATGTGAGGGTCCAGTCACCTTGGCCATGAGACCCTCCCCGGTGCCTCCGCCAGAAATGGTCTCACTGCCACGCCCAGGCGCCCTGATCTGTCCTATCTGCAGTGCTCACAGGGGCGGGTAATACCCGGTTTATTTGCCCCATATTTCTTGACGCCGACCCCTCTCCCCTGGCGGCACCCTCTGGCAGGCAGCCTGCTGGCCTGGGCCCTGGCACGGAGGGGAGGAAGGACAGAGGAAGGGAGCGCACCCACGAGTCCGCAGACTCCCCCATCCGTCCCCGAGAGACACCTGCCAGAAAGCGGGAGCATTTCCAAAGCAGTGGGTTTTGCTAAAAACACCCCCTCCCTCCCTCGGGCCTCCCCCCCGAATTCCCCCTTGTACCATTCCTAGGGCATTTGGGTTATGAGCCTTCATTTGGCTACAGTGTATGTGGGGCCCCGGAGGACCCCGGGCAGCACGGGGAGCTTTGTCTCCTGTCCAGGCAGGGACACCTGCTCTGCCTTCCCGTCCACTCCCGGCCCAGGAAGATCTCCAGGAGCCAAGTGGCCAAGCAGACTCTGGACGCCCGTGTCTCATGGAAGTGCCAGGTGACTCAGCCCTGCGCTTCAGCAGGGAGGACGTGCTGGGACAATCCCCACGCCCACGCTGCTCACAGCCTCAGGGAAGCACTGATTAGCATGTTGGCGATATTTTGGCTCCCGGAAGCTATTAATCCCGAAGTACACCTCCACCTTGCAGGCAGGCCGAAGTCTGTCCCAGCCCCTCTCACAGCTCACTCTCAGGGCTAGGGGCCTTTCAGGGGCCACGGCTGCGGGGCTGGTCTTGCTCGGGGGCGGGGCGGAGAGACGGAGGGGCTCCCAGTCCAGCAGGTCCAGCGGAGGGACCAACAGGCGACACCTGTGTGAGGCAGGGGTTCGAGGGCCACCTGGCCAGCCATGAGACAGACCGAGACAGACCAAGCAGGGGACTCAGGGGCCACTGCGGGCAGCCGCACCCATCTGGCACCCCTCGGGCCTGGGGCACAGCTTCTCAGTTGCTTCCCCAGCATCATCCCAGCATCCCGCCTTCGGCTCGGGGTCTTCTCAGGTGGCGTCTGTGTCCTGTTGCTACCCGGCCCCTCGATCCCAAGGGCTTCCCCCACCTGGGGCAGGGGCCCACGCTCCCCCAGGAGGGTGGCGATCTGAGTGGGAACATGGAGTGTCCAGCGGTCTGTCCAGGGGACACATGAGTCTGGAGGCAGGTAGGATTACTGCGTCTGGAAGAGGAGGTTCCAACCAGAACAAGAAAAGCCCTGGGGCTCCCATGAGGGATGAGCCATCAGAACCTCCCCCCCGCCCCCCGGCTCAGGGGCCGCTTCTCAGCAGGACCCTGTTGTGAAACGGCGTCACGTACACGTGCACTCAGCACACTTCCTCCCGTGGCCCGTGGGTCAGCCCTGCGGTAGGAGCAGAACCCACGAGCCCCCGCAGCTGCTCTTATCAGAACAGAGACGGTCCCTAAGTGAGCAGCGTGACTCAGAGGGGGCAGGAGAGAGTCTGGGCAGGAGAGTCGGGTTTCTGTGAGGTGAGGAGTGGATCTAGCCGTGCACGATTGGGCTGACCTGCTGTGGGCAGAGGGGCACGTGCAAGGTCCTGAGGCCAGCGGGACCGGTTTGAGGAAAGGAAAGGGCAGAGTGCCTGGGAAACCCAGATGCGCTGTGTGCAGAGAGGGGCTCTGGCTGACTCCAGAGTGGGCTTCTTGGGAAGATGGGGTGTAGCCCGGGGGTCTGTTTGAGGACCCACGTTTTGATCGATATGGCCCTCGCCCGTGTGCTCCTGGGTGCAGGGGTGCCCAGTGAGTCCTGTGGAAACGAGCAGGTCAGAGCCTTTCTCCTGCTTGGGAGGTGAGCAATGAAAATGACCCTCCCTCCCAGCTGGGCCAGAGCTCCCGTGGCGAGACGGACTCCCCCTGCGGCGTCCAGCCTCCAGGCTTTGAAGCTGGGGGTTCCCCGGGCACAGGGCTGCTGCTGTAAGGGCTTCCTGGGTCCACATGGCTTGACCATCCTGTTCCACTGACAGGGGCGCTGGCCGGGTCTTCCTCCCTCTCCTCCCACCAGATTCCGCCACGTAACCATAATGCATTTCGTGACCTCAGCCTCTGCCTCTGGCCTCCACGGCCGGCTCCATGGGCCTCCCTTGGGGCCAGGCCAGAGGGGCCGAGCTAGCCTGGGTGTGAGGTACGACATCCCAAAGGGGGGCTGGTAACATGCCAGGCCCCTCACAGCCTGTCGCTGGCTCCGGCTGGCTGTCCCTGGGGCCCACGTTCTTTTGGCCAAGCTCACCTTAGTGTCCCGAGGAAATGGCTGCATCCACAGAGGTAAGGGGCTGGGAGGAGGGAGAATTTGCTGAGTCATAAAGGACCTGCCTCCCCCCTCCACTCCCACCATCTCTGTGTGGCCTCCCACTGTCGTTGGATTCTTTAACGGCAAGACGGGGCAAGGGGCCAGGGGCTGAGCTCCTGCATCTGGCCAGTGCCCTGGACGCGCGTCCTCTCCCCCGCGGCCCTGCTGGAATGCCCGCTGCCGCATTCCGTGGCGCCCACTCCTCCCGGAGGCTCTTCTAGCCTCGGGCCGCGGGCTCTGGGAGCCCAGACAGGAGGAACGTCCAGACCCGGGTGCGGAGGCAGGCGAGCTTCTGAGGCCTCGTCAGACAAATGCGAGGCTCCGTCCCCCGCTCCTCCCTCCCTCGACCGAACAAATGAGCTGCCTGTCGGGAGGCGGCAGGAGATCCGTCTCCCCTTGAGCGGTGGGGCTGCCGCGCCCGACGTGTGCATCCGTCTCCATCTACCTACGAGAATCCCTTTCGTCCTCCTCCTGAATTTATGGGCGGCGGCACATCCCCTCCTGAGAAAATACGTTAGCAGCGATAAATACAGGCTCCAGCCTGGCAGACAAATGCCCGGGCGTGTAAGTGAAGCCGCCACGGTGGGATCCCAGGCAGCTCCGGAGAGGCGTCGCTGGATTCTGCAGCCCGGCTCCGGCGGCCCGTGTGCGCCTTGGCCAGGACCCCGCTGAGCGCCGCAGCCCAGACCTCAGAGGGCTGGGAAGGAAGCGGGTGGAGGAGGACCGTTAGAGACAAGGCCGTCTGGGGGAAGGAAAGGTCGAGAGGCACCTCCCAGAGGCCCGGCTGGAACCCAGTGTCCACGGGAGCCGCAGCCTCAGCACTCAGCCAGGTGATTATGGCCGAGGAGAAAGTCGAGCCTGCCAGGCAGCCCTGAACCTGGGGAGTGGGACAGAGTCGGGACCTGAAGTCCCTGCAGCCGGACCTTGGGCCCGCCACCTAGCGTCGCTGCCCCGGAGGCACTACCATGCCTCCCCTGTGGACGTGGCGGGCGGGGGTGCGGGCACACACCTCGTCTCCCACACCTCCGTAACTGGGGGGCGCCGAGAACATGCCATGCCCGCTGAGAAGCCGGCTCCATCTGCCGCATCCTGGCCCATCCACGCCCAGTCTGGCCAAATCCGGTGTTTGCAAAGCACTTTCTATCCATCCTTCCCTCCTGGGCCTCAAGACTCTGCCATGACTCAGCCCCGTGGAGGGTAACATCACCCCAGTGCGAGGGCACGAACCCAACTTGGAGCCGGCACTGCCCCCAGGCCCCGGTGCCCGCTCGGCCCCTTCCCTCCCTCCCAGGGGCCCTGCTCCAGCCCCGACACCGGAGGGGAGCTCTCCTCTTGCTCTTCGCGCCAAACACCGCGGCCGTCACCAAGGGCCGTCTCTGCTAGAGAAGGGGGGCACGGAGAGAGCCGTCTGCACTGGGGCCAGCGTTCGGCTATAACAGAAGGAAACCAGTGGGTTGTTGGAGCCGTGATTAGTAGAAGCTGGTCGTGCGCACACCAGACACTCGGCAGAGCCGAGCGCTCCAACCAGACCACGGATCGCTCCAACCAGACCACGGATCACTCCAACCAGACCACGGATCGCTCCAACCAGACCACGGATCGCTCCAACCAGACCACGGATCGCTCCAACCAGACCACGGATCGCTCCAACCAGACCACGGATCGCTCCAACCAGACCACGGATCCCTCCAACCAGACCATGGATCGCGGCTCAGGCACGTGATTACAAAGCAGCTCACGTGGAGGGAAGGTGGTGACTGTATCCTTCCCAGGGACTGGCTCCAATGTTAGAATTTTCTTTCTCTTTTTTTCTTTTAATTTGATTTACTCATTTAAGAGAGAGACAGAGAGAGCTCAAGCAGGGAGACGCAGACGGAGAGGGAGAAGCAGACTCCCCGCCGATGGGGAGCCGGACACGGGGCTCGAACCCAGGACCAGGGGATTTCCTGAAGTGGCGGAGTCCGCAGATGGCTACCTTGTGTCAACCGGTTTTGCTTGTGGTTTCCAGAGACACAAGCAAGAAACACCCCGGGTCAGGGGAAGCTAAATGCAGCGCTGTTGGCGTGACTGTACTGGTTTTGTCTGCTCGAGGAATTTTAAGGCTGGTCTGTTTTATTTTGTTTTGTTTTTAATTTTAACAGTTGACCCCCGCTCTCTGCCCTTGGCCACTGGCTCAGCGGACTGGAAGGATGGCCGGGTAGGACAGCGCCGTCCAGTCACCACTGTGGATGTCCTCGGGCTCGGGGGCCACATTTGGGGCTTTCCCCCAGTGGAGTCGGCAGACTGGAGCACCGCGGGATCCCCGCCTTCCTCGTTCCGTGGTTACTTCACCCAGGCGTCTGATCCCCCATCAGGGGCTGCCCACAGGCACATAAACCCTCGGCGTGCACACACGCCGGACAGCAGGGTGCCGACTGCGGGGAGGACGACAGACAGGGGTCCACACACTTCCCAGAGCAGAGCTTCCCGGGAGCCAACACCTATCCATCAGAGAACTCAAACACGCTATAATTTTTTAAAAGAGTTTATTTATTTGGCAGAGAGAGAGCACAAGCAGGCGGAGTAGCAAGTAGAGGGGGAAGCAGGCTCCCCGCTGAACAGGAAGCCTGATGCGGTTCGATCCCAGGACCCTGAGATCATGACCCGAGCCGAAGGCAGAGGCTTTAACCCACGGAGCCACCCAGGTGCCCCGAATGGGTTACAGTTTTTTAAAAGCTGCTCACAGAGGCACACAATCACGTGCCCTCACGATGACTCGGGACAGGATGGATCGGAGCACGTCTGATCCCAGGAGGGGGTGTTCCGTCCGCCTGACTTAGACCTCTAAGTTAGTCTCGGGTCTCTAAGCAACCGGGTCATCTGCTGAGAACCGTTTGTATGGAAAAGGGTCAGAGCCCCAGCAAGTCATGCACCCGCTTTCCGAGTGCGGAGAGCAGCGAAGGCTCCAGACGTGGGCTCTGTGCACCCTTGAGGGAGCGCGGGCAGGCAGTGGCAGGCTAGCGGCTCTTCCAGGCCTGCAGCGAGCTGTCCCTGCCGGTCTCCCAAGGCCACGCGGCAGCCCGCAGGAGGACCGTCTGCACGTGAGCCACTGTGGCGATCGCCGTGAAGCTCGGGCCGACCTGCTCCAGGATGGCTGACGCGGCCTCAGGAAGAGGCCGTGTTAACTGCATACTGATTCCAAGTCTAAAGAGTGAGAAAAAAATGGGAAATGTTAGCGTTTGGAGGGCTCCAGCCCCACGCCGGAGGACGCTAGAAGAAATCCGGATCCGGTCTGGTTCCTGGTGGGGAAGGACAAGCCGCTCTAGACTCCGACACCCATGAAGCCAGATCCTCAAAACACGACTCCTTTTTTCTGTAATCATTCCTGGTTCCGTCCCAGATGACCCCGGGAGGCCTGTTTGTTGGCAAACCAAGTCCAGTTTTCAGCACACGCGGCCGCATTCGTCAAGCAGCAAGAGCGACCTGTCACGCAGCTTCCTCCTCATCTGCTTTGCTGGAACTTTCCGTCAACAGTCTCACGTTGCACGTGGAGAAGCCCCCGGAGGCCGGGAAGCCCAGCCACGGCCTCGCCCGATGGGTCCTGCTCCAGGAGGGATCCGTCTTGGCCTCACGCAAATACGTAAACTGTCACGAAGAACGAGAACACTTCCTTAGAGTTTCCGAATTCTGGATGCATCACGTAGGGAGAAAAAGATAAATGTTTTGACCTTTTTTAAAAGACTTGCTTTGCCAACTTGTTGTAAGCTACAGGCAGCCACAGAGAGGGGCGGGGGAAGCCGGGCCCCGTGAACCGGGAACGAAACGCTGAGGGACAGGGATGCGGAAGGGAGACCCTCCAGCTCTAACCGCCGGCCTCAGCCTCCCACACTCCGCTCTCGCTTGGCTCTCGGTCCGGTTCTCCTCCAGGGCAGGGAGGAGCGGAGTGCGGCCTCCTGGTGCAGCTCACAGGACGGAGAACCACCTGCCTGCCAGGAGTCGGGTGTCCTTCGAAACCCTTCATCGGAAGCACAGGCCTCGACCTCAGCCCAGCACAGGCCCTGTCCGGTGGGGACGGTGGAGTCCTCCAGCGGCCGGCACAGCGCCCTGCCCCTCTCCCTCCACCCTCTGCCCCCTCCTCAGGCACAGCTGCTTACTGGGAAGATGTCCACAACTACATAGGCCCGAGGCTGGGGTGGCCCAAGACTCCGTTCAGTCCGGAAGGTGAGCACAGGTCTGGGGTTGGGACTCTTGGAAAAGCCGGAGTGTCCCTGATGAAGGGAGGCGGACACTCCTGCTTCTGTCTTTTGTCCTCCAAGAACCCCCTTCCTTCAGCCTAAAATGTGACTGAAGTCTGGGGTTACTGCAGCCATTTTGTGTCTAAGAGGCTGGGAGTGGGTCCCTGTCGTCATTGTGGCGTTCCGTACCAGCCCTGGCAGCACACCTCTGGATTTATGTTGTGTGACGAGAGAGAGAATCTGAATTTAGGGAGGTCGCTGCACTTAGGTTTCTGAGACACAGAGCTGGGTGCCGTCCATCTGGACCCTCACCACCCCGAACCTGGAAGGAAGGAACGCGTTTACACACACCTTCTCAGTCTGTGCCTGATGGAGCCTCGGAAATGATGGCTAAGACTAAACTGTCCCTCTGGTCAGTTATGAGGGCAGGTTCTTTTCACGGACAGACGGAGGAGACAGCCAGCCTGGCTGTGGGTGACGGCCTTCACAGGCACCGAATCCCCTGCACGGAACCAGCAGACTCTGTGGTTGACCTGGGAGTCCACGAGAAACGTCAGTGCGCTGAGCACGGAGCGGGGTGCCGTCCCCGCGTCGGGCACCGGGGGAGGCCGTTGAAAGGGGTCCCCGGGCCTGGCCAGAGCCTCCAAATCAGAATCCCTGGGGGGTGGAGCAGACTCTGCATTTTTAATAGTCTCCCCCTTCCACAGGGGCGTCCTACACCTTCTGGAGCCTAAGAGCCCACAACCGGGTCCAGTCTCATTTCACCCTCGAGAAAAGGAGGGCCAGGCCTCGCCGAGCTGTCGCACGGCCAGTGCCCAGCCCAGGGCGGCTCCCGGAAGTGCAGGGACGGGGCTGCTTGGCGGCTCTTCCTCCCCGCCCAAGGACACCCAGCGCAACCGGCATTAACTGGCTGGAGGAAAAGGTGCTGCCCTCCAGGTTCTTGGCAACTTGCAGCCAGAGACAGAGCTCGGTGTGCGCCCGACTGTCTTCCCTCCCGGGTAGGGCACGACTGGCCCCTGGACCTCTTCCCCGCACCGTCCAGTGTGGGGGTGGGCGTGTGCATACGTGCGTGAGGCGTGCACGAGCCCTCTCCCCACAAGCAGGACGTTGAAGGCCGTATGGACTCAGGTCATACTGTACGGAGCAGGTAGTGATATCACCTCTGGGGACATTTGCAGCGTCTCTTCTGGGGCTCAGCCCTGAGCTGGAGATGTCCTCATCTGGAAGCCGCAGGAGAGCCCCACGGGGCTAGGCCAGGAGGCAGGTGACCCAGAGGCCCTCCCTTCCCTAGGAGGGGCGCTGGCCGTGGGGCTGACACCCTCCTGCGGCCGCGTCTAACTCTTCTCCCGGCCTCGGGGTCACCTTCACCCGTCCCTCTACGAGAAGGGCACGAGCTGCAAGGGTGAGCCCCACGGCCAGGTGCCCCAGAGCCGACGGAGAGCCCTGGGTGTCTCTGGCCTGAATCCGTCCCCGACACCTGACAGACCCCGCCTTGCGTGAGGCCCCGGTGATGGCCTCAGCGGGCAGCCTACCACGGAGTTAGAGTCACTGTGACGAATGTCATGCAGAGGAAAGAGACACTGGTTCCAGGCCTGGATGACGAATGCCCTGGTGACATGCAGGCTTTGGGCGGAAGAGGAGGGGAGACGGCCAGCCGGGAAGCAGGACAGCACGAGTAGACTGTGGAGTGTGGGGGCAGAGAGGGGCCCACAGGCAGGGTGAGACTCCGGGGTCTCCCCTAACTGATCACAGTACGGATCATCCCTGCAGCTACAGCTCCAGCCGTCTCCTCTCCAGTGATCTGCACAGACCCTGAGCAAATGGCTCTGTTTTACAGAACAGCTTCGGCAGACAGACTGGGCCTGGGCCACCGTGGTGCAGTTCATCGGAGGCCACCTTGTCTAAGCCACAGTTGGGAGCAGGGGCCTGATGTGTTCAGATCTGAGTCCGGAGTGGTCCTGAGCATAAAGGATGGCGGGGGGGCGGGTGTGGCCGGAGAGGTGAGGGGGGGCCGTGGAGGGCTGCACGGAGGACTCGGGAAGGCCGGCCATCGGGTCCAATGGATGAACAGGTGCACGCACCCATCTTCACTGTGTGCTCCGTCATGGAGGAGGGAGCCGTGGGGGCTGGCAGGAGCTCCCCCAGCCACGGTACGGGAAAGGGATTCTGCTCTGAGCCAAGCCACAGTCCCGGGAGGGTGTCATGCTGGGGGTTCTGGTGTGCGTGTGACCACACTTCAAGGAATGGTCCCCAAAACCCAGACAGAGACCGGACTGCCGCTTCGGGTGGGCTCTGCCTTCAAAGAACATGAAGCGTCCTAGGTTTTGTGGGCGACCTGATTTGCTAATTTAACAAACATTGAGTGCCCCATCTGGTCCCCAGTCATGGTCGCTGCCCTCTGGGGGTTCGTGGCTCCTGGAGCAGGGTGCTGGGAAGGGGGCAGAGGGGGTGTCTGGATGCCAGTGGCTGCGGGTCTCCACCTGCCCGGTACCTCCAGGAGGTCACTTCCTGGGCTCCTGTGAGTGGTCAGGCCATGTGACCGCTTCTGGCCAAGGCGCTCTGAGCAGGAGGGGGCGTGGCGTTCAGTCACAGGGGCGGGGCCTGCAGGACCAGAGCTGACTACCGGGCTGCCCTGTGGTGACCTGCACCGGGAGGGCAGAGCCCTCGGCTGACCCCCGGTGCCCGTGTGTGGAAAGGGCTACGACCTTGCCATCTCCGTCCTGACTGATTTGGGCACGAGACGTAGTTGGTCGGTAATCCCAGACTGCAGATCAAGATGTGTGTTTTCCGAGATTTCTGGGAGTCGGTGTTAGGGACCCAGGGCCTGTCACCTGCGGGAAGAACGGGGCCGGGATGGCGCCTCTGCAGGAGCCTGACAAGAGCTCTGCCAAGTCAGGGACACGGGACCAAAAGTAAGGGACCAAGGCCAAGTGTTCCGAAAGGCGAGACAAAGGTGAGAGCCGTCCCGCAGGGGCCACCCTCAACCCTGGTGCTCGTGGTAGAAAGTCATAAAGGTCATCTTAAAGGGGGCCCGGACCCGAGGACCCCTCCCAGGGCTGTGCCGCCCTGCAGAAAGAGGCAACAGTCGGGGCCGGGGAGGAGAGGGGAGACCGTGGGGACAGGGACGCAGCAGGAGACCCCCTGCGGGAGAGTCCCCACGTGCTCCAGACGCGCCATGTGTGAGTGCCTGGGCTCTGAGCACTTGCTGGTCGGGAGACTGGAGCCCCTTTCCTAGACGGCAACCCTGAGGGTGGGCAACCAGGAGCGGGGGCGGGGGGCAAGATGGGTGTGCGACAGGGGAGAAGGCCACGTGGCCTGGCAGCCCTCCCGCCGGAACCGGGGGCACAGCGGATGGTCTGTGCAGTGCGTCAGCGTCTCCTGACCTGGAACAAGACCTTCTTTCGGAACCGAGGCTGTGTCTTCGGCCACGCTGCGTGTCAGAGGTCTGGGAGTCAAGGAAGCCTGCCTGGAAGAGGAGGCGTGTCCGTCAGCGGCCTCTGTTCACTGAAGGGCTGCCTCAGGGCCCCGGGCAGACAGTGCAGCCTCAGAGCAAGGTGGGAAAGAGGGGGTCAGCAGAGGGCAGGTGCTGGGGTCTCTGAGGGGCGGGAGTGGGCTGTGGGCACTGCCCTGGGGGTTGAGCCCTCCATCCTCTTGGCAAGAAGCCTTGTGCCATTGCTCTCAGCCGGAACTCACTTCTCGGCCATGTGGCCGCAGCGGGTTGCAAGGGAGCAAGCAGAGCTCACCCGCACGGCGAGCGTGCGCTTGGGTGCGGGCCTGCGGTGGGGACTCTGTGAGCTCTCACCCTCCCACCGAGGCCTGCCCTCCCGTGGCGGCACAGGGATGGGGGTGCGTCACCCCTCAGCCTGCAGTACGGGCAGTGGGGGAGGGGAGGGGGAGGAGCAGGGTCCGTGGCCCCGGTGCCTCCTCTGGGAATGGGGACGGGGCACCAGGCGCAGGCCACACGCGGGCAGGTTGGGATGTGACGGGACGCCTGAGAGCAGGGGCTCCACACCCGCGTCCTTGCTCCTGCTGCCCCGCCTCGGTCGCCTGCCCTGTCCCCTGTGCGTGCCCCCCTGCGTGTTTCGGTACCAGGCCCGAGGCACAGTGAGCTGGGCGCGCTGGCGGGAGCAAGGCCAGGCTGGCCAGGCCTGGTGGCTCTCACACAGCCGGAGAGCCAGCTCGTGTGGGACCCTTGGGAACCAGAGGAGAGGGTCGGGCACAGGCCTAACTCACGGCCCCAGCGGGCACATGGGCACAGCTGGCCGCAGAGGACGGGGTGCACAGCACGGCCCCTCGCAGACACTCGGCTTCTCCTCCTCCCTGGCTACAAGAGGGGGAGGCGTCTGCCCCATGAAGGTCGCTGAGGAAGGGCCGTGGGCTGGGGTAACGAGGCCCGGGCGTCGGGTTGCCAGGCTTGTCTGCCAGCGCCCATGCCCTTCCGTCGGCAGACGTGGGTCACGCGCTCTCCTCCTCCTCCTTTCTGAACTTCGGTAAAATAATGAGTCAGAGCCGAGCGTGTGCCCTGCCGCTGCCGTGATCTCGCCCCTTGGCAGCTCCTGAGTCGCCCTAAGGAGCTGCCGGCCTCACGAGGTGCCGCCCCCCCCCCCCCGCAAGTCCCCTCTGGGTGCCTGTGGACCTCCGCGCTCCCAGGCCTGCTTGCAGTCCCCACTGGGGAGGTCTGGGCCCCGGCCGCACGCCGCCCAGCAGGTCCTTCCTGGAGCCTGGACCTGGTGCTCTCGGAAGGACCAGGGAGCCCGGGATGCTGCCGGCGGGGGCAGCTCTGTCCAGTCTGTAGAGGTCTCCCTGCAGGATTTTTATTTGTCTGGGACCAGGGGGCCCAGCAGGGACTTGGGCTTGCCACCTGCACCCGGCCTGGGGTTCCCCGGAGTCAGATAGAGGTATTTTCACAGCAGCCACCTGTCCTAGGCACGGAGGAGGGCGAGGCAGGCAGACAGACATGGCGCTACCCTCGGAAGGGGGGTGGGGGGAAGCGGCTGCAGGTGCCGGGGGACCCGAAACTGGGAAGGATCGAAGACGCATGGCGGTGGCGGGTCTGTCCAAGGTTTGCCTGCTCAGAGCCTGTCACTGTGACCTTCCTCGGAAAGAGTCTTTGTAGATATAATTAAGTTAAAGATCATGAGACGTGATCGTCCTGGTTTAGGTGGTATCGAATCCAAGGGCAAGTGTCCTTAAAAGAGAGGAGACTAAGCGAGCACAGGGTAACGCTCAGTGACGCTGCCCCAAACCCAGGGACTGTGGGGTCTCCAGGAGCTGGGAGAGGCAGGAGAGACCCTCCCCTGGAGCCTGTGCCCTGCCTGGATCTCAGTCTCAGACTCTGGCCTCCGGCACTGGGGTGGGGGTCACGTTCCCGGGGTTGTAGACCCCCAGGCTGTGCTGGTTGGTTAAGGTGTCCCCAGAGCACTAATCCACACTGGCCGGAACGTGCTGGCCCGAGAGCAGCAAGAAGGACCCCCAGCTGGGAAGGATTTGGGCAGAGGAAAGCGAAGCCTGCCATCTGTGCCCAGCTGGGACAGGTGGCTCCAGAAGAAAGCCCTCGGTGGGGTCCCGGGGGACACTGCGTGACATCACGGGCCAACTCAGGACATGGAGGGCACCAGCTGAGAGCAAGGTCCATGCAGACTCTCCATCGAAAAGCTCAGACTGCAGTGGGGGCAGGGAGGTGGTGAGCAAAACAACCCACAGGACGGGTGTCGGGGGGGACCAGGCGGGACGCGGAGGAGGCCGCGTGGGAGTGGGGTTCGGGGGCGCGGTCCCCAGGACGCAGCACTGGGCTGAGGTCTGACGACAGAAGATGGGCCTGGGAGACTTGGGGAGGGCATTAGGCAGAGGAGCTACTTCCCCCAGCCCCGAGGCAGGAAGGAGCTGTGCGGGGCGGAGCCAGCGGGCGGGAATGGGCGGGAGCGGGCAGGGAGGGGCTCTAGGGAAGCGGATGGCCAAGCCTGGCGGGAGCAAGAACACGCGGCCTCGTGTCCAGTGTCCGGGGATGGCTCGTGGAGGCTGGACCGTGGAGTGGCGGCGTGGGGTGGGGACGGGCCGGGCATCTGCTCAGGCTCAGAGGTGAAGGTGGTTCCTGTGAAGACGGAGGGACCTGCGTGGTTTGGGGGGTGGACAACCCGTACCGTTGGCCAGATATGGAGCGAGGGAGGGCCTCCGGCACGTCCTGGGGTTCTGGTCTGAGCCGCTGGAGGAATGGGGTGGCGGGAGGTGAACAGGAAGGTATGGGGCTCTGGGGGTGACGGGGACACACTGAGTGGACATTTCCGTGTAGACGTCGATGGGGGAGTCTGAAGCGAGGAGGAGAGGCCGGGTGCGGGGGGACGCTCCGCATGCCCCTGCCTGGAAGGACCCGGCTCAGAGTGCGCACAGCGGTGCCGGCCAGCGGGTGCCCGTACACTCCGCCCTGGCGGGGGATGGAGACGGGGCTGGCGGTGGTGCAGGCCGCCCGTGGGATGGGCCTTCTCCGCGGAGTTTCCAGGGAGCCCAGCCGCCTCCTGCCGCGGCCCGTGGTGTGGGGAGCACGTCAGCAGGTCACCTCCCTTGTCTGTGGCCTCCGCTCAGCGTCTGCAGACACACCCTCCCGCCCGTGTGCAGCCTGGGGACCTGACGTAGACGAGTCTCACTGCCAACCCTCCAGGCCTTGGCAACCCTCATCCCCCCAGAGACAGGGAGTTGCATCAGCCTGGGGCCTACCTCGCTCCTGTGGTTCTGGCCTGAGGCCCCCGCGCCACCGTCCCCTGCTGGTGCTGACTGCCGCCCCCTGCTCCCCAAACCCTGGGAGCCGGGGAGGTTGGACTTCTCACGTATGATTCCGGGAGCCAAGGGGCCGGTGAACACATGCGGGTCCCAAGAACCTTCGGAGGAGCACAAGAGCTCCCAGGACAACACCTAGCACCCCCTCGGGGCTCCCGGTCCTAGGCAGGGTGGGGGATGGTGAGGGACAGGGTCCTGGGTGACATGTCCTCCCGGCCTGCTCACCCGTGCCCACTGGGCAGCTCCCCCTCCTCCCTGGGCTGTGGGCCTCCTGGTTCCTTCACCTGGACGGGACCCTGGAGGCTTCTGCAGGGGCTTGGGCATGGCTTCTGTGGGGCAGGAAACACCCCCCAGCTGGCGGGTCCTGGAGACAACAGGGGCTTTGTTGGAAGTGCCTGCTGGGCCAAGGGCTCCCGTTCTCAGCTCTCGGGCAGACAGCAGGGGCTGGGGTCCTGTGCTGCCGGCCCCTACCTCCTCCCGGCACACTCATCCTCAGGAAAGCGTCCCAGACTTCCTGCACCTGCCTGTGACATCAGCAGCGGTCCTGGGACCCATCCCCCTTCCCCAAACCGAACGAGAGCTCCCGTCCTCTGGGGATGGGCTTCAGACACCACCGAGGGAAAGTCCTGACGTGGGAGGCCTTTTGCCTGCGCCTCACCACCGGCCAGGACCAAGGGAGTCCTGGGCCTGGGGAAATCCTGGGCTCCAGAGGCCTACAGAGCCCCTCCCGACGGCCGTCCCTGTTGCTGTGGAGAAGCCCCCGTGGTTTCCAGTCGGCCTCCTCAGCCTGCTCCTGGTGACGGTGGTGGCTCAGGGAGTCCCTGTTGTGTCCAGATACCGAGGGTCTCTCAGGGTCCGTTTCTCGGATGGCTATGCTGGACGTCTCCTCCCAGAGAGCACCCTGGGACCTGGGCCTGGCAGTAGGAGTCGGGAGGCCTTCACTTCTCTGGGTCCCCGAGGCTGTGCTCCCGGCGAGGGTGGGGGTGAAGCCAGGCAGGCGGGCTGGTCCGGGAGCAGAGGGCCCCGCGTCGGGGCCCCATCCTGTCTGGTCCCGTCGGAATGGGGCGCCCGACCCCTGGACCTGTCGGCAGGCGCTTGCCCCACCCCCGCAGCGGCGGGTCCCAGGATGGCCGCCTGCCGACGATTGCCAAGTGATCCGCTTGAGGGCAGGGGCCACGTCCCTTGCTCAGACCCGGGCTCTCCCCATCCCTGCCTGCCTCCTGCAACCAGCCGCCCCCACGATGTTGCCCCCTTCGCTGGCACCTCCCGCCCCCGGAGGCTCAGCGGCTGCCCGCCCTGCGTCTGCACCTCCAGACTGTAAGCTCTGACGGCCGAGCTCGCTCACATCCTAACCTCCCGCGGCCGGGGCGGGAAGAAGGTGGGGTGCGCGTGGGGGGGGGGACGGGGCAGGAAGTCCCACGGCCACGGCCACCCTCCAGGCTCCCCACGGCTCCCCGGAGGGGCGCGGGCAGCGTGACTCACGGGCAGACACCTGGGATTTCTAGAATCCTGCTCTCCCTGGGGGGCCCTGCACCGTGCTTCGGCCTGTCCCCCGCGCCACCAAGCCCACCCCCCCCCACGCGTCCTGCCCTCAGGACTGCCGTGCACTGAGCCGCAGCAGGTTTTTTCCACTGCACCTCCGGTCCCTGACACGAACTTAATTAGCTTCTGTTTTCCAAACAGGCGACGTGACTCAGCACTTCCGCACACTTGCGCGGTCTAAATCTGTCCCTAAGCCCCAGGTGTCTCTCAGATCAGTCCTTCGTCACCTGAGATCGCAGGGTCAGAGCCCCACAGCGGAGGGTGATTTCCAGCAGCTTCCTGGGAGGACCAGGCTGGGCCCCGCAGACAGCCCTTCCTCTGGACCAGCTGCCCACGGGGCCACGGCCACAAAAGGCTCAGTTCTTTCCCTGGGTTTGTCCTTCTCCCGGGCGGTGGGAGGCGGGGGCACGCTCAATCCCCAGGAGTGGCTGGAAGTTAAGATCAAGGTCACCATCCACACTGCTGCTCTGCAGGCTTCGGGACCGGAAAGACCTGCCTGGTTCCCCTTCGGCTGCTTGGGGTGAAGGGCGGCAGAGGGGGGTTGGGGTGTGGGGGTGGCTTTGGCAGAGAGCAGTCGGGGTCAGGGTCGCAGGCCGGGGCGCCCTCCCCGCCAGTCTCAGGTCCATTGCTCGGTCTCCCTTCTCCCCGCTGTTCTCCCTGCCCTGCCCCCTTCCTCCCTCCTCTCCCCTCCCCATCGGCTTCCCTCAGTGCCTGACCTTGGGTGGAGGCAGGACCTGTGATGAGGGGCTGGACGTGGACCCCGCCTTCGTGGCTGTTAGCAGGACGCCAGGCAGTAAGCCAGCCTCCCGACAGCCGCTGTGACCGGGTGGGAAGGACTTCCGTCCACCCACCCAGCATCCCTCACTCTCGCCCCAGGACAAGTGAACTCCCCTCCCCAGCCCGGCCTGAGGGTGACGTTCACCACACGCGTCAGGATGGTCACGGACACCCCAACAGCCAGACCCGAACCTGGTGCCGCCCAATGCACCTCCTTCTCTGCGCAGTAAGAGCGCTTGCTGTCCTCCAGCCTGTCGGCGCGGCCGCGGGGTCTGGGGCAGGAGTGGGCAGCGGGGGGACCGGGGCTGCCCTGAGGGCCCCGCGTGAGCTTCCCGGGGCTGCTCTAGCAACCGCACAGGTGCACCCGCTCACGCGAACGCCCACTCTAAGTCCGAGGGCCACGGCGTCAGGGATGGGGCACCCCTTGTGGAAGCTCTCGGGGACTCCCTCCCTCGCCCTTCCCGGGGCTAGCGGCGTCTCCGTGCCTTTGCTCCCTGGGTGGGGGCCCCTGGTTCCGTCTCCCCTCTGACGCCTGCCTCCGTCCCGTGAGGACGGCAGGATGACGCTGGGCCCGCTCGCCGCCGGGACGTCTCTCATCTCAGGGTCTGGCATCTCAAGGCTCCCTCTTGACCCGGGTTCACAGGTCCAGAGGTCCTCAGGTTAGGACATGGGCCTCTTGGGAGCTGGGGTTCTGTCCGCCGGGGAGTCCTGGCTCCTCTCCCATGGGTGTTCCACCGGACCCTTGTTATCGCCAGCGGCTTGACAGCAGCGCCCTCGGGCCCCACGTAACCCACCCAGCTAAGGCTCCAAGGGGGCCTGGTCCTCGTTAAAGCCCAAAGCACAGGCCCCCGCCATCAGATAAGCTGTTGCTCTTTCATTACCAGTTGCAAAACATAATTACGGATTTGGAATAAATTACCTGTTAGCGCAGATGGTCACTCCCTGCCTCTGCCGCCGTCAGGCAACTAAACAACACGGCCAGACGCTCTGGAACGGGCTACCGATGCCGCCCCCCCCCCCCACCCGCCCCGGAGCCCAGATGGGGCCACCGATCAGACGTTGACGGGCGAGCGCGGGCTCCTCGCCGTCCTCCCGGGATCGGGGCCCCTGGGCTGCCCCCGGCCCTCCTGCTGATGCTTCCCATGGGGGGCTTCTGCCGGGGCCCTGACGCCTCGCCGGCCGCGCCCGCACCCTGCCGCTCCCCACCGCACGCCTCCCTGGCCCCCAGTGATTTCCTGAGGAAACACACTTGCTGTTTTCTGGAGACACAGAAGCAGGATCCCACTCGTTTGGGCGCACACCACCCCTGGTGCAGCCCCCTCCCCACCTTCTCGGTCCATCCAGCCTCAGAGGGAAGATCCTCCCTCTGATGTCCTGTGTGGTCTCCAAGAGCCACATAATTTCCATCCTCTGGGTGGAGACTGGAAAGGTGGATTCAGGCGGTTTGCATCATAGGGAAGGTCCATCAGCTCTGGACCCGTCTTCTTCAAAACCCAGCGTGGCCTGCTCCCCACT
This sequence comes from Meles meles, assembly GCF_922984935.1. Lineage (NCBI taxonomy): Eukaryota > Metazoa > Chordata > Mammalia > Carnivora > Mustelidae > Meles > Meles meles. Next base: position 2,085,383 of record NC_060076.1, read on the forward strand.
CTGAGCCCTCTGTGGCCCAGAGCCCTCCGTGGCCGCCCGCTGCGCTCCGTGGCCCAGAGCCCTCCGTGGCTGCCCGCTGCCTGCTCTGGGTCCAGCAGCCTCGCAGCCGGGCACCTCAGGTGGGGATCAGAAGTGCCCCCACGTGCTCTTCTGCAAATGGGGACACAGAACCCCCCACCACAGCACAGTGACAACCGCAAGCCCGGAAGGGCACAGCCAGCAGCCGGGGAAGTCCGCATAGGCAGCGTCCATCACAGACCCGGCCCCTCGGTGAGGGGCCTGAACAGGGCCCACTTGCTCTCTGCAAGGACCTCGCTTAGATTTGCCCACGCGTGGGTGCTGACGGGAGCCAGTCGCCCAACCACCCGGTCCCCGACAGATGACGGGATGAAGGGGTGCCCTGCCACGGCCACACCGCCGTCAGGTCCCGTCCCCCGTGATGCTGTCAGCGCGAAGGTGACCTGTGCTGGCTCTGCTGGACAGGTCATGTCCCGTCCTCACGGCTGAGCACCGGGGTAGTAAGGACAGGGGCTCGGGAGGTCCGAGGAGGTGAGGGTTTTATTTTAACCTCTGTGGCAAGGCCTGGTCCCCTTCGCCCGCTCTGGTCTGCGTCCACGGCCACTCACCCGAAGTGTCAGGAAGATCACGGACCGCCCACCCATCACACCGGGGGCCAGACACCCGTGGCCACCCGTGAGGGTCTCTTTCTAAACCCCCGCGAGCAGCACAGGTTGTCCCTGGGAGTGACAAGCCTCCAGGCAGCAGGTGGCCGTGACCGAGCTCGGGAAGGTCCACCCCAGGCCCCAGTCTCCCCCGCAGATGTGAGGGTCTTCCCGAGGACTGAGGCCGGCTGGGACACGGGCCGCGCCACCCTCCGCCCTGACAGGTGTCTTTTAGAAAACCTGTCTCCCAGGGCCACGTCCTGGGCCCTTGGGCAGCCTCGGGGACGTGTTGGCTGATGCCTCTCCCAGTTTCGAAGTAGACCATTTGACACCCAGCCAGAGCGCCCGGGGCCCCTCCGCAGCCCGTCTCCCTGATTTATAAAGTCAGCGGTTCCCGAAGCTCCAGAAGCGCCGTGGCCGGTGTTTTACGCGGCCCTTTTAGACGCACAATGCATTTTACGACTTGATTAAGAAAGCGACAGGAAAGTGCCGGCTTTTCCCCCCGCGCAGGAAATCGACACGCCCAGCATCTCCAATCGATGAAATAATATTTTGCTGACTTCGAGATGTCATCTCGGGGGTGGGCTGGGCTGCGGGAGCCGGGTGGGGCGTCGAGCTGGCTGCTGATGTATGGAAAACCGATGCGGTGCTGTGCTCCGACAGATGGCTCGGGCGAGGCGGGGTGCTGGGGGGCCGCCTAGGGAAGTCACCCCGCCCTGGCCCGGCACCCACTCTCCTTGCGGCCTGCAGACCACCCGTGAATGAGGCCCCGCGGGCAGAGGCTGTGGGGGGACGCAGGCTTACATGCCATGGGGACGGGAGGGAACAGAGGTCCCTCGATCCTGCTCCTCTCCTCAGCGAGGGGCACATCTCCTGGGCACCCCACAGTGATTTCCTCCCCTCTGCTTGCATACCGCCCATGCTGGGGAGCTCACCACCAAAGGACACACTCTTCCTACATCCACAGAAACCCCCTCCCCGGACCCGCCCCTTGGTGGTCCCACCCGTTAAGGCTGTGAGTGTTTAGTCCTTCCTCCAGAAGCGAGGCCACACCTGATACCAAACAGGGGGCCAGCCCTAGAGACACCTGGCTTGGCACGCCATTACTCCCAGCTACCTCGGTGCCTGCACGTTTCTCCCGGCCCCAGCCCGCTGCCTCCCTCTTCACACCCGAGGCCGACCCTCGTCCCCGACGGGAGCTCGCTGACCCCACTGGGGAGCACCTGCTTTCAGGGTCGGCCTCCCACAAACGCCTCCCTGCACCGTCCTGCTAGGATAGCCGGTATCCCCGGGGCTGAGACTTTGCTCCCCGAGACCCCCATAGCGGGCCCTTTCCCCACGTGGTCAAACTCCGTCTTCTCTCCTCTCTCTGAAGCCCCAGTTCCCTCCCCGTGGCACCTGCGGGGGCCTGCTGGGCACGGTCCTGCCGCAGCCGCCCCTCTGCCCCCTGGCTCCATCGGCTTGCTTTCCCCCCACCAGGACCTCCCTGGCAGCGGGTCATGCCCTTGACCTGGTCACCCCGGGCATCTCCTCCACTCAAATCGTCGCTGCAGCCTCCAGAGTTGTAACACCTCCGCTGGGGCCGCGTTCTCACGACGGAACACCGCCACCCCACCTGACCGCACGGTGTCTGGGAGCCGTCCTGATCTCCCACTGCCCCTCGCTCTGTGCAGTCCGGCTGACCTTCCCACTGCTCTTGGCTGGCCTGGCACCCAAGTGGTTAACCCCATGATTGCTCTGCTTGCCGGAGGCTGCGTGGAAACAGAAGAGCGTCCTCGGGAGGAAGCTACCCTGGGGACGGTTCTCCTGCAGCTGCCCCTGACGGCCCCCAACAAGCTCCAGCAGCCCCACCGAGCAGACCTGCCCTTGGCCCCGTGCCTCTCCCCAGCGGTGCCCCCTTTCCCAGCAGAGCTTCTCAGAGGCAAAGCTCCGGGTACCTGCTGTGCTCTCCCATCCCACCTTCTCCCGGACCTCCCGACTCTGCGCCGGTCCTTCCCTCCCTCCCACCCTCCCTCCCTCCCTCCCTCCCGGCTCCAGCCACGCCAGCCAGCCCCTCTTCCTCACACACGCCAGGTGCATCTGTCCTGGGGACTTGGATCCTGCTGAACGCTGCCTCCCGTGCCTCCCTGACCCCTCACCACTCCCGTCTCAGTGGCCCACAGGCTTTCTGGTTTCTAGCTGCCCCCCACCCACACGGTAGGCCTGCAGAGGAGAACCCTCGCCGCCCCCCTCACCACAGCATTCCCAGTGCCCGAGACAGCACCTGGCACGCGCAGGTGCTGCGGAGATACTGGGTGGGTGAACGGGTGAACGGCTCTTCGGGTAACCGAGCTCAGAAGCAGGTACTTATGTCCACCCCAGCCAGTGCATCAAAGCAGCCCCAGGGAAACTGAGCCCTTTGGTCATTTACAAGCCGAGCTCCCTCATCTTCGTGCCGACACCTGGGCTTATGGGTCTCTGTGTCCCTGTGGCTGCAGGGCCTTCTGCACAGCCCGTGGCCACAGGGGAACCCTGGAACGGCAGGCGGGAAGAGACCTAGACCTTCGTGCGTCGAGGTCCAGCGGCTCAGAAGAGGAGGCGAGTGGCGGAGAGCCATAGCCTGGCCCACGCTCAGCAAACCCGCCGCTCCAGCTCGGGGGGCACGCGCGGCTCTCCCTGCTCACACCTGTGTGTCCACCAGGAGTCCTGGAGAGACACTCCCAGGCAACCTTGATGGGAAACGTCATTGTCCACGTCCCCAGGGCCACCAGCCCCAGTGTCCCGGTGCCTTGTCTAGCCATCAGGGGAAGTTCTAGAAGCCTGAAGCTTTTGCCTGGTTTGTGTGTTATCTGATGGTCTGAATATCCACACAACGGCTCTGCGCCTACTTTCCCACCGGAAGGTCCCATCTCAGGGCCAAAAAGCCTTCATAGCTAAGCTTTAAGGAGCGGCGTGACCAGAACATGCCCCGGACCAGAACCAGCAGAGCCCAGTTTGGGATAATTTCACAAGAAAGGGGATCACACGGTTCCAAGGAGACACCCGTGCACCTGACTTGAGCGATTAGCTTCCCGTGGCCGGGGCCAGACATGCCGGTGGGGGTCACGGCTCAGGGCCATGGTCTGGAGCCAGGGTGGGACGGACAGGAAGGGCTCCCGCGGAGGCAGCTGAGACCAGGACGAGGGCACCCGCAGCGGTGTGTTGCACACGAGCGCGTGCGGGGGCAGGCGTGAGGCCCGGGGGCCTGGCAGCGAGCACGACCCAAGGGCCCGCGCCCTGGCCAGGAGCGCATGGCAGAGAGCGGTGGACGCGGGCAAACATCCCGGAAAAGACTGGAACAGCGCGGGGCGGGGGGGGGGGTGCTGTTTGGAGAAACACAATTTCTGGTATTGTTCTTGAAACAACGGGTTGCGTCTCATCAAATAATGTTCCTGCAACTCACCACTAATTTGTTCTCACGATCAACCTTACCAATTCTTTCGCGCAGGATCTATTTTCTGACTCGGTCTCTGCACCTTCTCTCTCAGTTCTGCCTTTCGTTCCGGCTGCTCTGAATAATTCACACACTCCAAATTGCTTCTAGCTCCTTCTGCCGAGACGTGGGAGCCGGAGGCTGCGCTGTCAGGGTGCCGGGGGTGGGGGCAGGGAGCCGGGCCTCCTCTTGCCCCGCTGGTGGGGGCCTGCGCCATCCTGAAGCCGGGCGAAGGCACAGAGCGGGCAGGGCCGGCCTCCGCCCCTGCAGGGACTTGGGCTGAGGGCCCTTCTCGTCCTTCTGGTGTCACCGCCCGACTCTCAGTTTTGAGCAGTCGACAGGCCACGTGCGGACACCCCCCGAGGCCGGAAGAGCCGGGCCAGTTCCTGCTGCTCGGCGGCCAGCGCCCAGGGCTGGCACCGCGACACCTCCAAGGAGGTCCAGAAAGGTTTGCTCCATTGGAATGGCGCATGGACGGCGGTCAGAGTCCGACATGCATTTCAACGGCCCCCGTGCAGCCTGGGCCGGCCTCCCTCCTCCGCGCTCTCATGGGACCAAGCGCCCGCTGTCATTCACTTGTTTGGGAAACTTACTGAACACCTATCGTGTGCAGACGTGGAGCGGGGCCCTGGGGACACGGGGACTCGCAGACGGGTGGGCGGACGCGTTCCTGCAGGGTCGAGTCGCCTGCTGGTGGAGAAGTCAGCCCTGTGGACATCGGGCGGGGGGGGCGGGGAGGGACGGGAATGTGCCAGGCGGAGGGAGCCGTCTGCGCGAGGGCACAGGGTCCTGCCATGTGACATCGGAGATGAGCACCTACGGATCCGACATTTGCTGTTTCCTCGAGACTGTGCAGCCTTGGGGCTCCTAGAGGGGACTGTGACTCTGGCTGCCCGTCTGTGGTGAGTGGGGCTGCCCGGGGAGTGCAGCAAGGTGGTGGGCATGGCCAACCTGCCCCCGAGGCCTGCTGGAGGTCACTGATGGCTCCGGTCCAAGCTTCCCAGCCCGCGCGAAGCGATGGCCACCAGGACGAATGTGTAATGCACTCAGGGGCTCCCCCAGAGCCCAGCACGCTGAGTCAGGAGTCAGGACCTAGCCCGGCCAGTGCCTCAGCCTCCTCACCCAGAGACCCCAGCCTCCGTGCCGTGCAAGGGCGGGCTCAGGTGCTACTCAGGTTGCTCCCATTTGCATCCCTTTCTACAGCTCGGGGAAGCTGCCCCGCTGGGGGTCAGTTGAGGAGCCAGCGCTGGCTGGGATCTGAGCAGGTGACGCCAGTCTCCAGCACTTACCGGCTCCTGCTCCGTGGGGCTGGACATCCTCCCGCTTCCGTGAAAACCCCTCTGCAGGGGAGGGAGCAAGAACGGGTGATTCTTATCAGAAAATCGCCTTTCAGACTTCCCCGAGGCTGTATTTATGGAATCATCAATGGTTCGAAGATGCTGCTTAAATTTTTCTATTTTTTTTTCTTGCTTTTTTATGGGCAAAAGGAGCTGCTGGTTTTGTAACCGAGAAGTGGAGGCTGATGAACAGCTTCTGGAGCTCTCTGTGCCGTTGGCCGGGTGCCATGGGCTGGGGTGCCAGGGGTGGGCCGCCAGCACAGAGCTTGGGCCCCAGGCAGCACACCCCATCTGTCTGTCCTCTGTCCTTTCCACAGCGCCACAATGCCTGGGCCGGGTTGGGAACTGTGGGCTGCAGGAGACCCTTAACTGAACGTCTCCTTTCTGGGCCCTTCCCGGGTGAGCATCTGGTCCTCCAATGACCCTGTGCGGCCACTGTTTCTCTTCTTGATTATGGCCTGTCACAGCCAACTTAACAGGGACAACGGGCACCGGCCTAAGCCAGACCGGCAGCCGGGAGCGGACAGCCACGCCCGTCCTGCTAACGAAAGGCAGCGGCGGTGGGGTGGGGGGGGGGGGGAGCTGGGCTGGACCCGGGTACCTCTGCGTCCCTGTGCCTCCGGATGACCTGGCCGCAGAGGGGTGAGCACCGCTGGCCAGCGAGGTCCTTGCAGCAGCAGCAGCAGCAGCAGCAGCAGCAGCAGCAGCGGCGGCTGGAGGGAGGGAGAGGGGAGAGGGGACGTCCCCCTGGGATGACACGGAATTTGATAAGCAAAATGAAACAATGAAACGCGAGCAGGAAGAACATCACTCCTGGCGACCTGATTTTCGGGCCTGTCGCAGGAGGAAGATCAATAAGGAAATTACTGTTTTTTCAGAGTCAGCTGCTGGAGCCTCCTGCGAGGCTACAGACCCCGCCAGGCCTGGCTCTGGAAGGAAGAACGCGGCGCGGGGTTGGGCGTCGGCAACTCCACAAGTCCAGCTGGTCGGGGACAGCTGCACGACACCCACTTCTGCAAACGGGGCCCCGCGTTCGGCGGGAGCCTGTCTTGGCGTGGCCGCTGGGGAGCGGCGCTGACAGGTTCAGGCAGTAACTAGTCTCTCCGGGCCGGAGTGACGAGCCGGCCAAGGGGTCCCAGGGTCATCCGCCAGCGCACAGGCTTCGCCAAGTGGGAAAGCGAGGTTGGAGAGGGTCAAGGGCTCCTGGCCTGAAGGTCACTTGGGACCTAACTGCAGAGCGGCCTCCCCGGAAAGCGAGGGTCGGAGCCCTGACGTCTCTGACTCCTGGTGCTGCCCCCCAACCCCGGCTGGGCGCGCAGGCCACAGAGCCGCGGCTGCCTCCTGAGAAGAGGGACCGTCTCCCAGCACCAGAGGGGACACTCCCAGCACCCCTCCCACGAGGCCCGTGTCAGGCGAGGAAGCGGAGACCCTGATCCGAGTGGAGGCAGAGTGGAGCCCCTCCCTCACCGTGATGGCACAGGGCGCGTCCCATCTGGGACTTGGAGGGCCGGAAGGCTCCCCGCGCAGTGGGCTGGGCGAACTCCACTGTGCAGCGGTGATCCCTGGTCCTGGGGAGGGCGGGGGAGGGGCGGACCTGGCGCTGCTCGGAGCCGGGAGTGTGCCTGTGTGTGTGCATGTGTGTGCATGTGAACACGCGCGTGCATGTGCTCAGAGGACGGTCCTGCCCGCCCCCCTCCCCACCCCCGCCAGCCTCCCCCCGCAGGGGTAGAGCAGAAACGGACGCCAGCCTCTGGGCCTCCAGGCTCTCCTCCTGCTCCGCGTCCAGCAGCAGTGACTCACGGGCACCCAGGGCTGGAGGCCCGGCCCGGATCCTCGCCAGGCACACCGCTCTGGTACCTTCCACCGCGCGCCGTATGATGAATGAACTGCGGGAACCTCAGCAGCCGGAGGACGTGCTGTGTGCGCCCGTGCGCCGGCCAAGGGCGGGAGGAGCAGAGCACGGGCCAGCCTGCCCCTCGGCAGCGGGTTCTGGCTGCTGCTTCTTTCGGCCGTGTCGGCTTCTGCGACGTGGAGACAACGCCGCAGCTTGGAGGACGTGGGACGTATCCACAGAGCCGCCGGAAGACGGGTCTCACCTTGCTCTGAGTCCTGGCCACATGTCTGGGTTCAGACACTTCGTGTAGAATAGCAAATAATTGCTTCCGAGACATGATCACCCCGAAACCACTTTCATCCTGGTAGACCCAGCAGAACTAGTGAGGCAGAAACCCCGCCCTCGGGGAGGAACGGGCCAGCGAGGTGTCCCCGCACACCAGCCTCTCCGAGACCCGCTGAAAAGCCGCGGCGTACGTGCCTGCGTCCAGGAAGTCATGGATACTCACCGACGGTGAAACCCCACTCAAGCTCTGTAAGCGAACCTTTGCTTGGCAGAGGATTTCCAGTGACGGCTCCCAACAGGGCTCAGTGAGGGAAAATTCCAGAAAGAGACCCAAGTGCCTGGGACACTCCGCATAGGATTCAAGGGGGGAAATTGGGACCATGGGTCTGCTGGAAAAAGATAAAGCGGGACGCGTGGGTCGAGCTCTAGGAAGCCCAAAGCGCCGAGGGCCTCAGTGTAAGGGGTTACCACACTGCAGTGCCAAGAAGCAAGGCGCGGTCTGCGTCCCCAGGGTCACCTTCAGGAAGCTGCCACACGAGGACGGCAAGGTGCCGGGTCGTATACACGTGGGGTGCCCTTTTTCTAAGAAGAGTGGGGTGCAGCCACCAGCCAATGCCTCTCCTGGCTCTTGGCTTCAAAGGACTCCATGTGTCACTCGCATAGCCTGTGAAAACAATGTCTAACGATGGATTTCTTAAAGCAAGATCCTGCTACAAGAGACCCCTCTGGAAACTACTTACTCAGGAAACCGGAACACACTGTTCTCTCCAGATAGTCTCCTCAGTACTGCAGGGCAGGGCCACCAAGGACGGGACATCTTACCCAACGGTGAGCAGGTCCGCCATGACGCCTTCACAGAGAGAAGGTTCTGCTCAGCATCAGACCGTCCGTCCAGCTCCCAGGTTCCTCAGGTCCCCGGCGGCCCCTCCAGTACGCCCGGGAATCCAGCCTCGCTCCTGTGGCATGGAATGTTCCACGGCCACTTGCTCCTGGTCACACTTCCGTGGGAGGTGCCACGTCTCTCTGGGCCATGCCCACACACGTGGCTGGGCAAGGAGCCGACCCAAATCCCGCTCCAGCCTCAAGGTAACTGCCCCCGGGGGGCTCATTTCCCCATGAGCACCAAGGAACCGCTCACCGGCCTCGGCTCGGTCCCGCCCACACGTCCGCTCACCGCCTCCGGTGGCCTGCAAGGGCCGGAGCTTTCGGACGCTTCTCCAGGTCGGCCCGCACCCTCGTGTGGGTGTGGACGCTGTGTCGCGGGTTGGAAGCTCAGCTGCCCGGGAGACGGCTGGGCCTCCGGAGCCCGAGTTCCCTAATCTGGGGACGGGGACTGGTCCCTCTTCTAAGGGTGCTGTGAAGTCAGAGGGGCACGTGGGGGCCGGACGGGCGCTCCGTCGGCACCTAACGTGGTCTGTGCTCAAACGACCGCTTGTAACCGTCAGAGGAGTTCAGTTAAAGGTTCCGATAAAGCAACGATCTCCCGCCCGTCTCTGCGCTCGGCCCGTCTCTGCGCTCGGCCCGTCTCTGCGCTCAGCGGCCTGTCATTGCGGGCCCGGCTCACAGAGGCAGCCGGCGTCGCCCGCGACCCTGCGCTTCCCAGGCGCCCGAGCGACCCGCCGCGCCCACAGCAGCTGCCCCGCTCCAGCAGGCCCGCGAGGGCGTGGGCAGGGAGAAGGGCTCCTCACGGGGCCTTGTGTGCGTGCTGTGTGGCACCGGGGCTCTGAAGGAGCCACAGCATGGTCCGCGGACACCGGCACGCGGGGTCAACGGTCTCAGACTTCCTTCCAGACGGCGCTTTCAGGAATGGGGCAGGCCCCAGGCCCGGCCGTGCTCGGAGCTGAGCGCCTCATGTTCTGCCCTCCGAGTCCCCCTCCCCGAAGAAGCCCGGGTTTGATTCCAGGCCAGACTTTTAATAAAGAAAATTCATCTGCAGGTTGTTGCGCCATCAGCCGGCATATTCGGTTATTGGGATCTGGGAGATTTAGTGGCTGGTCGCTTGTTTTATTTCCTCTCCGGACGGACCATTTCTCTTGTGTATTTAATATCCTGGAGGCATATTTTCCCTAGCAAATTCTCAGTCCGAGACAGCAAATCCATTCTGGACCTCGCGGGCCATTGCTTCGTTTCTGGAACTCGGAACAGGTGTCTCTCTGTACGTTTGCTCTTCCCTCCGTCGCTCGGCGGAACGAGGAGGTGGTAGGCCCGTCTCGGCAGCTGCGATCACCGGGCAGCCCCGGCCTGGTGCGCTTGGCCGGGTCCCCATCATCCCGGGAGCAGCCAGGGGCCTTGTGGACTGAATTGTGGCTTTACTGAAACTCGGGGTTTTACTCCAATAGCCAGCTCCCACCTCTCAGGGGGAGGACTTTGGGTGCCTCACTCCAAGAAAACCCGTAAGGATGTGGAAGTGGGAGCCCGTCTCCCCCTTCTACAATCTGTACTTGCAAGCTCCGCCGGCCGAGGAGGGAGACGTCCGGTGAACGAGGCTCTAATGAAAGCCCAGGCCTCCCCCTGCCTGCCCCTCCTCTCCTGCCATCACGATGGGCATATCCCTGAGCTCCAGCAGAAACACACTAACGGGCCAGGCCCAGTGACAAGAAAGCAGGAAAGCATTTGGGGAGGGGGAGGGTTTGGGGCAGGACCCAGTTCCTCATCGAAGGTCACAGCCTGTGAGTTGGCCCCGGGCCTGCGGATGAGCGAGATTCTCTGTGTCCCAGGCCTGGGGACCCGGGTCCCAGAGACGGCCGGCCGCTGACCTCTGGGACCCAGCAAAGCCCCACTGAGCCAGCCCGCCGGGGAGGACCTGCTTTACCTCTGCGGACGGGTCGGCGTCTTCTCCATAGGCGCCCCGCCCTGTCTCCGGAGGGCGCCTGTGCCGGGCCCCATCCAGAGGAGCTCTTGGAGGAGACCCCACAGTGGAGTGTGGTGGGGTTCCAGGGCTACGGCCTCGGGTTCGGACCCATCCCGAGGGGCGGCGGAGCCCCAGGCTGGTCCTCTGGCTTCCGGGGGATGGGGTTGGGGACCGGCGGCCATCCCTTCCAGGGCACACCCACAGGGCACACCCACAGAGCTCTGCAAGGCCCCTCATCTTTAAAACCTCAGAAATGACGAGTGAACCAAAGACATCTGCTAATATCTTTATTGTTCCTTCGATAACTGGACGGTACAAAGTTCCCCTCGTTTCGACTTTGAACTGTACTCCCCACGCACTGTTGTCCTCGGGATCATTCCTTTCCCAGCGGAAACAGAGTTTCCCTCGATAAGCCCTTCCTACCCGCGGTTACGCTATTTAGATAATTTAACAAGAAGAGAGTAATTCCTCTAGGATCAACATGAACTTGATTACCTCTTTCTAAGGGTGAACACTGAATTTTTTTTTTTTTTTCTTTTTAGGAACAAAACCATCCACTTACTAAACCCAAACTACAGCACGGCATCGACAACACGCGTTGCAGGAACTGAACACACAGAGCTACCACCTCAAGGAGACGACAGACAGACGCGGCACGATATATCTACGGGGGACGCGAGCTCGAACAAGTGGGCGCTGCGGCTGTCCACGCCACGCACGGGGCCGCCGGCGGCGGGTGGCGCGCACGGGTCCGTGGGGGCGCGGAGCCTCGGGGCAGCTCGGCGGAGACACAACAGGCGGTCGAGGACGGCAGCTGCGATGGGATGAGTTACAGTCGCCGACGGCGGCCCCCGCGGACGCCGAGCGCGGCCGGCCGCGGGCCCTCGATGAGACACGGCAGGGACGCCCACCGGAGCCCAGCGCAATCTAGGGGGAGTGTCCATGCGACCTAACAGTGGTTGTCCTCAGGGCGAGAACTGGCCAACAGTCGTTGCCTTACTTCTGTAGGTAATTTGACCAGAAAGGGGGCCAGGCGGGAGGGGGTGGGGCGACGGGGCGGGGGCGGGGACCAGGACGGGGATCCCTGGACTGCAGTTCCAGCTGCAAAGACGGGGGTGGGGTGGGGTTGGGGGCGTCTTCTCTTCCCAAGCGTGTCGCCCTCTCGCTCCGACCAGGGGCACGGGGAGACAACGCCACCACGCGGTGCCGGGGCCCACGCTGCTGCTGATGTTTCGAAATTAGTATTATTAGTGTCGTTAGCTTATGTCGGCAGCCGTCCCACAGGAAGGTCCGTGTGGGGGAGGCTGCGGCCCCCTGGGCTTTCCGGGCGGAGACAACTACAACTCGTCGGACCGGATGACGTGAAAGAGGGTGACGTTGTAGAGAATCTGGTGGCCGTTGTTCCAAGCGTACAGGGCGCGGTCCTTGGGGTTGTAGTCCAGCATGGAGATGTGGGAGTACTTGTTCTGGAAGGGGATGTCGATGTACTCGTAGGTCGAGGCGTTGGTCTGGTAGGCGTAGTGGACCTTGGTGCCCCCCGAGTAGCCGTTGGTGACGTAGAGGGTCCCGCAGATGATGAAGGCTTCGCCGGCGCTGCGCTTGGGGTAGCTCGTGTTCCACGTCTGCAGCACCTGCAGGGACACGGGGTCCAGCTTGCTGATCACGATGTTGCCCGCATTCTGGTTGGTGGCGTAGACGGCCCACAGCCCGTTCTCGTCCACCATGAGGTCGATGTCCGAGTGGCCGCCCCAGGCGTAATGGTACATGTTGTTGTAACCGGCATAGTCCAGGCTCCGCGTCTTCAGGATCGTCTCCGTCTTCAGGTCGAACCGGATGACGATGTGGCTCTGGAACTTGTTGAAGTAGATGGAGCCGTTGTAGACCACCTGCCCCGTGCCGGACCAGGGGTGCGGGAGGCGGTGGGACGTGAAATTGTCTGTGGTCATGAAGTCGGTCATGGACTTGTACTCGCGGACAAAGCGGTTGTTGTGGTAGCCGTCCATGTACCAGACCTGTGGGGGGCGGGGGCAGAGAGAGAGAGCGCACCCGTTAGGGCTCTGGGGGCCGGGCTGTGCTCCCCCGGCGGAGCCTCGCCGCTCAGGCTCAGAGTCTCGTTGATTGGCAGCAGCCCGGGACCTCGAGAAGGACCCGAAAGAATGAGGGGAGGAGAGTGCAGACCGGGCAATGTCCTGTCCCTCCCCCAAATGCGCAGGTGCTCCTCAACGGGGACAGGGCTGTCTCTGCTGGGAAAGAAGAGTCTGGCAGGACAAAGTGTGGGGAGGCACACTCTGGGCGGGGCATCTGGGGACAGGCGCCACCGAGCCTGGGCTGTGGCCACCCCACAAGTCAGGGAAGCGGCGGCAACAGAACCTTCCCAGCCCCCTCCGCTTGGGCCGCGTCCAGACTGTGGCTCCCTGTGTTCTCCCTGGCAGGGTCCCTAGCAGGTGCTCCCACGTACTGGGGGAAGGAAGGAACCCCATCAGTGTATGAACCCCCAAGCCAGCAAGACAGCGCTGGACAAGGGGAAACTGGGGATGTGGGGACCCATCGCCAAGGGCGCAGAAAGTGTGACCTTCTGCGTCCAAGGGGCTGTCGGGTGTCAGGCCTCTTGTCCCACCAGCGGCCTGGTGGGCATCCTGTCTGTTAGGCAGGGAGGCGTGCGGGACGCTACATGTGGAATCACGGTCCCCACACCCCCCCGGGCTTCTTCTCCAAGAAGAACGAAGGCTTCGTGCAAGGCTCCGAGGGTCACAGAGGGCCACAAGCCACCAAGAGAACGGACCCAGGGGCGGCCCACGTTTGGGGTCAAAGAGGAAGAGTTTCTTGATGATCGCTTAAATGCCTGTTGGCTCCAAAACCGTCTAGACTTTGTACAAAACGCTTTAGTCATTTTCAACCAATATGGGAGCAAATTAGGAAGCAATGCCGTTACTCAGAGGCAGATCTGCTGGGCTAACGCCATCCCCAGAGCATCTGTCCGGCAGTAAGACAGCTGCTTTATCCGTCAAGGCTCTGCCGGCTGCCGGGGAGATTAAGGAAGCGAGGCTTTCAGACACAGCATCACACGTGAGTGAAAAATTAAGAAAAAGAAATCCTAACCTTGTTCCTGAGGCATCTATCTGGATGCTTGGAGATAAATGCGCTTTTTGTCTTTAATGAGGTTTTTTTTGAAAACTGGGTCTCGTTTGAGGCTTTTATTACCCTTAGCCCCCGCAGCCCGGCCCACAGTGATGCGGGTCTCCGATTAGAACGGGTGAGTGCTGGGCTGCCAGGGGTTCCGGGTGCCATGGACACCCTGCCGAGGACTGGCCCTCCTGCCTGCCCTTGGCTCTCTCCCAGGACGGGGAGCTCACTGCTTCTTCCAAGACCCGGCTCAAACAACATGCCCCCCTTGGAACCGTCTGCCGACCCTTGCCACAGGAGCTGCCTCTCTCCCACTCAGCATGGAGAGCACCCCTGAATGCGTGCCAGCGTCTCCCCCCTCACAAGTGGGCCTGTGGCACGGGGGACCCCAGGGTCCGGCGCCTCCCTCTCGTGGGCAGAAAGGGGGTGACATGGCACCAAATGGCTCGGGATTTGTAAACCGCCTCTTCTTCCGGGAAACTAGCGAGTCGGACCCAGGGCACGCTTCTGGAAAATGCAGTTTAGGCTGGGAGGGGAAGCTGGCACGAGACCCTAAGTGTTTGCCAACCAGCTCTTGGCCTGTGACTGCAAGACCCCACGAAAGGCCCTCTACGGAAGAGCGCGCCGCAGCAGCCCTCCGGGTTCACCGCGATCTCCGGATCGGAAAGCCTCTCCCGCCCCCCCCATCCGAGTCCCAAGGCTCACACACCACCCCCAGGAAGCCTCCCGCGATTCTCCGGCTTCACCCAGAACCCCCATGTCTGAACTTCTAGAATCTGGAACCTGGCTGCCCGCTGAGCCTCCGGCTGCCCCCTGAGCCCCCGGGCACGCTCACTTCCCAGAATTGTCGCATGGGACTCCAGGGACAGAGCCGGGCACGCGTGCTCGTTGAAGCAGGCGACGCCAATGTGTAGGCAAGGCTGGGCCCTCTGGCTCGGAGGCTGCACGTCTTGCTGCCGCCTGTGGCCCCTTACCCTTGGTTGTGCCTTCAGCTCCCTATCGGCCTCCGGGGCTGGTGCCACCTGATCGGACCTTCCTGGACTGTGATCCAGACGGTCACTGCTCTGTAAACCTGACTCCTCAGTCCCAGGCTCTTCCCGGCAGCGTCCGGCGGCCTCTGCACCTGGCAGGCCAAGTCCCTGGCTCTCAGGCACCTCTGGTCTGGCGTCCCTGTGTCCCGCGCCTGCTGCTCCCACTGGGCTGCCCCCCCTCCATGGATCAAGTTCATCTCCTAGAGGACATTTCTTACACCCCCTCTACCCCCAGGCAGGGAGGCCTCAATTTTGTAGGGGGTGGCCCCCAAAAGACGTGTCCACAGCCGGGACCCTGCAAGTGTGACCTTATTTGGAAAAGAGAGATTTGCACCCCGGGATGGATTAGGGCAGGCCCTTAAATCCAGCAGGGGGTGTCTTGAGGGGAGGAGAGACGTAGACACGGAGGAGCTGATGCCCACCGGCCCGGGACGCCCACAGCCGAAGCCAGCGAACAGGAGGGAAGGTGTCGTGGACTCCAGACAGAGTCAGGGACAGGGTCTCCTGAGGGGTGGGGGGCACAGTCTGGCATCAGGAGTGAGAGCGTCAGGAGCCCCAGCACCGTCAGAAGCACGCGGGCCAGTCCCCACCGAGGGAAGGCAGGTTTGGGCAAAGAAGAACCCAGCAGAGCCCAGCGTAGGGCCTGGCACACAGCTGGAGCTCCATAAAGGAGTCACGGAAGGAAAGGCACAAGGCGTCCTGAGCTAACCCTGTTCTAGCAGCTCAGTGCGAAGGCGTCGGGACGCCGTGAGCCGTGCTCACTCCTCTGGAGCCCCCCGCCACGGGCCCCCCACCAGGGACCCCCTGTGCAGCGTTCCCTGCATTCCCCCCCCCACCTCTGGCCACGTGTCTCTGACCACACCACCATGGCAGCCTGCCCCGAAGCTGACACGGATTGTTTCCCTTTGGAACAAGTTACTGGTTTCCTGCATGTGTGACCAAACTGGGAGGGGAGAATGAGAAAGATCAAAACAAAACATCTGTCCTCCAGATCAATGGCCAGGCCCAGGGATGCGTCACTCAGCGTGCTGGGAGTTGGGGGTGGCTGTGCTGAGCGCACGGCTTGGAACGGCCCCAAGCACACAGGTGCGGGGCAGAGCTGCCTGGCGTCCCCGCCAGCAGGCTGCGCTGCCCCCTTCCCCTTGCCAGCAGCTCCCCACGGAAGCCTCCTCCCGCTGCCCCCTCTCCACATGCTCCGTCCATCCCCGGGGCCTCCCTTTCTGGACGGCGATCTGGTCACCAAGCAGAAAACAGGTGTCCGGTTATCAAGAGCATCCCCCAGCCCTTGACAGCTTTGCGAACAGAGAGCCTCCCTGTTTGGGGCAAACAGCCAGGCTTCCCGGAGCCCCGACACTTGGGACCTGAGAAAGGGTCTTCCGAGCAGTGCAAAGGAAAGGGTGTCACAGTGGGGCCAGAGGCACGCATGGGCACAAACCCCCAGGCCCAGGTGTGTGGGGCAGGCAGACGGCAGGTGGGCGGGGAGGGACGGGGCAGTCTCCGGGCAACTGCCGTAGACGCTTGTTAGTGAAACCGCTGATCGCCCTTCCTGAGACCATGGGCACAAGACTAGACTGGGGTTTTCTCACCAAATAGCAGGGGTAACGGTGACCTCCACACCGGCAGGTCGTTGGAGGGTCGCCGGACGCCCAGCCAGGACTGGCAGGCAGAGCGGTGTGCAGAGGGCAGGGAACGCGGACGAACGGATCACCGCGCACAGAAGGGCTCCGCTGTGCCAGCGCGGAGCCGAACCTGGAGCAGAGCTGGGGTCGCCGCGGGGGTTGTGGGCCAGAAGACCAGTCGGGATTACAATTAGCCCCTTAGACCGTCAGAGAACTCGCAAGCAGCAGCTAACCGTCCAGACTCAGGAAACAGAACAGAAACCGCCCCAAACACCAGTCCGCACTCGCATCCGGGTCTGCAGTCCCCGACCGGCCCCTCCAGAGTCCCCTGCAGCGGAGGCTGGTGTGCGCGGCTCTGGGGGCAGGGATGGAGGGTGGGTAGACAGATGGCAGCCACCACGAGCCGGCGGTCACTGTCCCCCCCAACCTTCCCCAGCAGAAAGTGCGGGGCCACCTCACTTCCAAAATACAAGACGCTGCTTCCTGCCATCCCAGCTGTGGCAGTGGGGGAGGGGAGCTGCGAGGCCAGAAATCTCGGGAGAGGAAGCGACCCTTCCCTTCCCAGTAAGAGCCCCCCAGACAAGGCCCAGCAGCCCCTCTCAATCCCCCTGAAGGAAGAGCAGAGATTCTTTTAAAAAGTGACCAGTTTCTAAACGTCCTGCCAGGCCCCGGAAGCCAGGGGGTGGGTGGGAGACGCCCCAGACTTCTGGCTTGTTCTGAGCCCTGAGGCGTAGCCAGCAAGCGGTTACATGCCCAGACCTGTCCCTCCTCCCCTGACAGCCCTAGGCAAGTCTTCCCCTGGCAGAAGGTCTGAGGGCTACCGAACGGCCACGTCCAGGTGGCCCCGCGCTCAGCCGGCCAGCCTTCACCCCACACCCCCAAAGGGTCTCACAAGACTCAACCCGGGCCCTGCCTTTCTCTCCTTTTCTGACTTTTTATCCCGGGGGGAAATGAACACGACCTCTTCCCTAAATCAAAAAGGAACCTGCGTTTCCATCGGCCTTGGGACAAATGAGACGCCACTGAAGTAAGGAAGGCCTGCCCGACAGGACGGTCCTCCTGGAGCAAGGGTGGGGCTCAGGTGGCTGGGAGCTCCCCTCCCCTAGAGCGGAGCCCGGCAGGGCTCGGCAGGGGTGTCCTGCTCTAACAATTGCCACCACTGTTCCCATATTGGGCCCCGTCCCTGTGGTCTGTGACTCGGGGTTAGCACTGGGAGCTCAGCCAGGACCTAAGCCCCTCCCCAAAGTGGCCGGGGGTGGGGTGGGGGACAAACCCACGGGGGCGCCCAGCTGGGCTCCCGCCACAGCCGCTGGGGCGGTTCTTGGCACAGGTGGGCACACGGGCATTAGCGTGAGGGCCAAACGTTCGGGGGATGGAGACCAGGCTCACTCATCCCCCGGGGTGACCGCAGCACCCTCAGGCCCGGCAGGGGAAGCACTTACCCTGTTATCACCTTCTGGGGCCAGAGGATCCGTCATCCAGGACCCGAACCTTGAGCCTGAGGTCTTGACAGTCACGGGGTCACTGATGCCTGTCAGCTTGCCGCAGGCTGGAAGACAGTACACGGCGCGGAGGAGTGACTCCCTTGGCCCGAGCCCGACCACCCACTGCGGAGGACGCGGGTCCCTCTGCCCGCCTGGGTCCGGGTGTCAGCTGCTCTTGCCTCTCTTCTTCCCAGCCCCAAAGTCCAGAGAAGCTGCCCCCGCCCCAAACAGAGCCGCTGAGGCCAGGGTGGACGGGGAGAGGGAGGAGCAGCGGCCCCCCCACCGCCTCCCTCCCTCGGTCCCCAAGGGCTTGGGGCTGGAGGGGCCAGAGCAGGACACGGGGGTGACCAGCCTTGCCAGGACACGGATTTTCTCTTGCGGGCAGTGGGCACGGCAGCAGCTCGAGCCCTTAAGCCTCTGGGAAAGAGAATATCCCAAGCCCCAAGTGTCGGGCCCCCGCAGAGTCCCAAGACGCCTCTTTGGGAAGAACCCACAGCTCCATGCCCGGGACCCGTTAGAACTGGACGAGGGGAAAGTCCCCCTCCTTCCCTGGAGAGCCTGCGAGCATCTCCCGCAGGGGGAAAAGGTCCTTCCGCCTGGGGGGAGCCCTGAGGCTGGAGACCGGGGACTCCGGAGGTAGTGACAGAGCCGCGGGCCGGGCCTCAGAGGTGGCCTCGGTGTGGGCCGGGCCTCAGAGGTGGCCTCGGTACTGGCCGGGCCTCAGAGGTGGCCTCGGTGCGGGCCGGGCCTCAGAGGTGGCCTCGGTGCTGCCCGTCTCAGGAATGGAGGCCGGGGTGGTGGGGGGGGGACTCAAAGCCACACCAGCACTCGGGGCCAGCGGAGGCTGGGACCCAGCGCTCTCTGCGGCCCAGCGCCCGTCCCGCAGCCCCGTGGGCCTGCCAGGCTGCACCTGCCGCCCCAGCCAAGACTCCACGACCTCTTAGGTCTTCCAGAATAAACGAGTCCCCGCCAGCCAGGAGCCAATCAGCAGGTAGACACAGCCCAGTCAGCAAGTCTCCAAGAGAATCCGGTGCTTTCAGAAGACTGACAGTGACTTAAGCCAGGGACACAGTTTAGCCGGGATAATCCCGCAGAGCGGGGGGCGGGCCAGGCCGCAGGAGCTGGTCTCTCTCCAAGAACTTGAAGCAGGGTGTGACTCTGCACTAACACCATCACGCGGGACAGCAGAGACAGACCCCCAACACCCCAGCCCAGCGCCGGGCGTCCCATCTCTCTGTGCTGGCGGAGCGCAGAGGCCGTGAGGAGGGACGAGCCGCCTGCAGGCCGTTGGGGGGCTGGGTCTGCACCCAGATCCCATCGGCAGCACCGCCCTCCTCACCACGGGCCGCCGCCTCGGGTCCACACCTATTTTTACCAGCCTGTCCCTTCCCCTCTCCGAGTTTCCTGTCTGTTCCGCTTTTAGGAGCAACCGTGGGCCCTCCCACGTCAATACTGTCCCCTCGCAGCCCACGGCTTCCTGGCAGGAGTCATCGCTCGGGGGCTGGTGGCAGGTCGGCAGGTGTGCCTGGTCCCCGCTGAGAATCGCAGCAAGTTCGCTGGGCCCCGTGCACAGGTTCCCCAACTCTGGGGGGACAAGGGGGACTGGAGGAAGGTCCAAGGTTACCAGCGTCTATAGGGACTGGGAGAAAAAGGGGGTGCTCAAGGCTGGTGTCCCCCGTACTCTCTTGGTTCCTATGACCTGGGGGCTCTGGGGGCTGGCTGTCCCCAAGGAGACAGCAGCTTCTCTGACCTGGGTGGGGATTGGGAGATGTTGACAGGGCCCACGCCCAGGCACCAACAGCCTCCCCACTGCTGAGCCAGGGGACAGCGGTCCCGCCAGCAGCCTGGAAGGAGGAGCCGTCACCCTCAAGTGTGTCATGGCTCGGGGAGTCCCGTGGGCCCATGGGTTTTCCAACCAATAGCACACCGTGGGCTCGGACACTGCACAGCATTATACTAACTCACACCGAGGCTCTGGCCAAGCCCCCCGTGCCGGCTGATCACCCCAAAGGAGACCAGATGTCCGTCCTCCACATCACACCCAGCAGGCGAACATGGCAGGCCAGCGCCCTCCCTGGGCAGCACAGATGCCTGGCCCTTCTCGCCGCCACGCCTTTGCTCTGGCTGTCCCTCCACCTGGCACGTCCTCCGCCTGCCCTCCCACCCGTCCTCTACGGCCTGGCCCAAACCCACGCCTCGTCCTGAGACCTCTGCCTTTGGAACCCTGCCCACCTTGTCCTCACCACCTCCTGCCAGTGACCCCATATGTCTTGGGGCCTCAGACCCGAGTGTCCAGGTCTGGTTGCCCCGGGTACAAGCTTGTTGCCCTCTCTTGCTGTTTCCCCAAGGCTCTGCCCAAGGAATTGTCCGTGAACTAGTGAGGGAACCATCTCTCAGTTCCTCAGAGGTAAAGTGATTCATCTCTCAGAAAACCCTCACGATGTCCTTCACCACATGCACCCGCAGAGGGGACGAGAGGTAAAGCAGGGTCACCCTCCTCTGAGTGTGGGACAGAAGCCCAAAGGGCAGCTGTAGGGGCTGAAGCAGTGGGGAGCCTCTAGAAGGGTGCCTGACGTGCATGTCGGGCTCAGTGGAGGCAGCTGCCGTGCTCATGACTGTGGATTCAGATTAAGGATGGGGAGGAAAGTTGGGGTCGGGGCTGCCTCGGACCACCCAGTTGTGTCCTGCCCACTGTGGGCCTTCAGGGCTGGGGCAGAGCAGGGGAGCCGGCCACTGCAGGAAACAGGTTGCAGGTCGGGTCTGATCTGGAGGCAAACGCTTTGCAGTAGCACCAACACCTGCTGTCCCCAGGCTGCGGTCTGCCCTCCCTTCACCCGGGTGCCCCCGGCTCTGAGGGCAGCCTCCAGCCTCCCCAGCCCCTTGGAGGGAGCCTGGAAGTCACGGATCAGAGCGTGCAGAGAAGGGCCTGGCTGGCCTGGGAGCCCTGCTCTTCCAAACACTGGCTGTAGCCTCAGGTCTCCAGGGCCTCCCGGGCTGGAGGCTGCCCCCCACCCCTCGGCTTGAGTCAGGGAGTTATTTTTGGTTCTCTGTCCAGACTGGTTCTGCCAAGACCTCGGAGCTGACAGGATCTAAAAAAGCCCCACGGCAGAGCCTCATGGAGGAGTCTTGGCACATTCAGTTCAGGAAAGTGTCCCTCCCTGTCACGCGGGCTCAGGATGTGCGTAAGGAGGGAAGGAGGTCCCCGCGCAGGTGCAGCTCAGAGGAGGCGGAGCTCCAGGGCCAAGCACCCCGCTGGGACGGCCTGGCCACCCTCGCCCTCCAGAGCTCAGGGGCAGAGCCCAGGACGGGTCTCAGGAGGGAGAGCACCGTGCAAAGCCAGGGGCCTGGACAAAACTGTGCCCTGCGTGAAATCATTTGCCTCGTGCTACTGCTAGGGGTCCACTTCCGAACAACAGCTGGGGCAGTCTCCACGGGGAGCCTTGAGCAGGCCCAGAGTGACATGCCCACCGAGATCCAGGCCAGAGGCCAGAGCGAGGGCCCGAGAGCCCCGCAGCAGGCAGGCTGGGCCCCCAGATTTTGGTCTCCCTCAGCCCCAGCTTTCATCCCTCCTGGACTGGGAACTGTGTGCGAGGCTGGGAGGTGGGGAAGGCACATGTCCTCGTAGGGGGGAGAACTGGAGGACAAAGCAGACCCCGAGCCTGGGAGTGCCACCAAGGGAGGATCCCCCGTCTCCCCTCCGCACATGGGCAGGGCGGGGCAGGTGCCGGGAGACCTCTCCCCAGGCACAATCCCCAGCACTTCCTGGGAGGCTCCAAAGGGGAAGCCTGCCCTGCCAGAGTCCCACTCGGGTCAACACGTGAGCAGCAGCTCAGCCGCGGGTTGGTTTCTTTGCCGTGGGGTCTCCTGCAGGCTGAGGTCTCCCAGGCTTCTCTCTCCACCCTCCACTGACTGCAAAACCTGCTCACGTGACTTTCGGCCTCACCCTTGGCTGCAGCTCCCTCCGCCAGCCCCTCCAGGCTCCTGGGAGCAGACTGGGGCCAATCCCTCTGCCTTCCTGAGCCTGTCCCATCTCAAGGGCAAGAGAATGGAGAGGGGGCTTCAGACTTGCCTCCCCCAGGAGAGAGAGCCTGGGATGTGGAGCCCAGGCAGAGCACCCCTGCCCTGACATCCCAAACCGGCAAAGATATCTTCGCCCTGACTGCTATCAACACGGACCCACGGCTTCATTCACGTGAGTTCTTGGTGGAACAATCAGAGGCCCAGAGATTCTGACGCCAGGGCCTTCCCACTGGGGAAGCCCCCAATCTCAGCTATTCCCCTGCCCCCATTTTACAGAGTGGAAAAGTGAGGCCTGAAGGTAACAGACCCACCAGATGCTCGGGACGTTGATGTATGAACAGCATGTAGCACTGGACCCTGAGTCTCTGGGCCTGCTGGTTTAGCTTCCGGGTCATCTCTGTAGGCTCCCCCGGTGGAGGGGGCCCGTGAAGTCTCCCGCCCCAGCCTGGGGGACCGGGTGGCTGGGCGGCTCTGGTGCTCCCCTGTCTGGGAACAAGGGGAGCTCGGGGGAGCGGTCAGAAGCCGCCTCTTTTGCAGAGATGGCCAGAGAGGCTGAGCCCCACCTCTGGCTTTAGAAACGGAGTTTCAGATCCTTTCTGGCTGGGCCTCTGGGAAAAACATACAATCCCATCGAGAGAGCAATCTTTACAAATAGAAACAGAAAACAAACGGAGCCTCCTTGTTTTTCCTCTGTGTATGTTCTGGGGTCAGGAATTACCAGCCATGTCGACTTAAAAGAGAGGGTGGCCGCAAGAAGCCACCAGATTGAGAGCACGCCAGCAGAGGGGGGCTGAAGTGTCTATACCGGGAAGGAAATAACGGGACCGACAGGGAGACTTCAGACCAAGGAGCCAAGGTGCCCAGGGGGCGGGGCGGGAGCTACTGAAAGGCTGCACCCAGCGGGAGCCCCAAGCTCCCCGGCAGGTGTCGGGAACGGGGGCCCCACCGTGCAGGAGGTGCCTCCTCGGCTCTATGTTCCCCAGAATCTCCCAGCAGGAAAGAGGCTGCTGAGACCGTACTCATTGGCGAGGCTGAAATAAAGACCGTCTCAAGCAGCCACGGGGTAGGAACATGGTCCTTAAATTACTGGGCTGGAATGGGCAGTCACTGTTCAAACTACCACCTGCCTGTTGAGCTGCCCCACACCCACCCACCCACCCACCTGCCTGTTACTCCCCCTGCCAACATATCTGTCTGTCTGCCCACCTAGCTGCCTCCCTCGCACTTACAACGCGCCTGCCCAACCCCCGCCCACTCTACTGGGCTATGAGGTGTCCCTGGACTCGTGCGGTCATCCCAGGGCATGGGGATCTTCACTGTACAGATAAGCAAGTGCTGCCCTGGAGACAGTCAGTGCCTGGGGACAGTCCCACAGCCGCAGGGGATACCTAACTTACAGACCGAGGGCTCTCACCCTCTGGTGTTCATGGGAACCTCCTGGCTGTTGGTTAAATGTAGATCCCCGGGCCCCCCTGCCCCCCGCAGACTGACTCAGTGGGTCTACCTCCAAGTCAAGGTGTTTCTGAAGAAAGAAACACAGAGGCAAGACAAGATGGTTGCAGTCTGATGGGAGAGAATGGGGCCCCTGGGAGTCGTCCTCTCTCTTTACTCCCAGATCAACCATCTCGGTGGCCCAAGGGTAACCGTGTGGAAGCCCCAAGATCCTAAGCTGGAAGGAAAATTCACGCAGCTTCTAAAAATAGACCAGGTGCTGATGGAAAGGCTGCTCTTCCCAAGGGGGTGGTGTCCCCCCCCCGGGAGAGGCCTGTGGCTTCTCATTGTTTGTAACTTTCCACTCTGAATTTCCATTTTGCTCCTTGACCCCCCCCCACAGGGAAAGCGTGGAGGTCCCATCTCAGTTTCTTACTGATATACATAGTCTGTATCCCAGGGAGGGCATAAAATAAACAATAACCACCACCCCACCCCCACCTCGACCCCTGGATTCTTCAGAGGCTGAGACCCCTGGGTGGGGGCATTTGGAGGGTCTGGAGAGAGAGAGGCAGTCAGCGTGGGCTAATGCTGGGTAGAAACCCCAATCTGCGCCCAACAGAAGTCATTATATAACCCACAGTCATAAATACAGTTCCATAATCGTGAACACTCGAAACATCCGCACCGACCCCTACAGTGTCTGGACAGGAAATGCTGTGGAGACGGCCCCGCCCTGACCTTCCTGGGGCTGTCCCAGGTCCCCCTGCCCCTGACACACCAGGACTGGGGCACCAAGAAGGGCATCACTGGAAAAACGCAGAAGACAATCCCTCATGGGACACAGCGAAGTGCCCATATTAAGCCAGATTAAACTCCCAATGCCTCTCGCCTCCTCCCTGGGCTGGGGAACTTTTGAGTGTTTTCCTTTGCTGGGAGGCCTAGAACAGCATCTGAAATAATCTGGGCGTGCGGACCTGCTCCAGCAGGGGGGTTGGCCGACTACTTCCTTGCCTTTTGGATGTTCTCTCCCTTTTGCCTCAAGGCATCAGGGATTTTTAAAAGTATTTGCTACTTCAGGATGTTGTAGGTTTATAAGAAGGTATTTGGGGTATGGGTGGGTGGGTTTGGGGAGGGAGTCAAGTTAGAATATCAGATAAAACCCAATGGAAACTTCTTCATAAACCAGAATTACCCTAAAAATTACCCTATGGTGCACTAAGTATACAGTATGAACATGAACAGCCTTGGTGTCAAACGCATAGCAGGAGAGAAGGGCCAGCTGATCTGCACACGAAAACCTAAGAATGAATTGGAAATTGGGAAACAGGCCAGACGAGTGGGCTCAGATGCCAGTAAGTCACGGTCTGTGACAGCAACCAACAGGGGAGCTGTAAGGTGAGCGGGAATTCAAGCAGAAGCCAGAATCCAGAGGGGTGCCCCCATGGTGGGGGAACCCACAGATCTGGTGGCCCCCCAAGGAAGCAACAACAGGGTTGAGGAGCAAGTGAGCCCAGGGGCTCCCTCCATCCAGGCCGTTAGGAGGGACTGACGCCTTTTCTCACTGTGAATGGCAAGTCCTCTATGCTGGTGTGACTGAATTTTCTTTTATCTTTTATTCAAACTATGCACGATTCGCTATCTCGGGAGTTCCGTCAGCCTTTGTCCCCAGCCTGGAGAGAGGATGAGATGTATGTTCCCAGCCCTATTAACCTCATGTCCTAACCTCACCCATCACACACAGACACACGCACCCACTCACACGTGCACGCACACAGATGGCATGTGGCATCTAGTCCCTTTTCCGGATGTGTGACTACCTGGGGTCTGTGAGCCAGCCTTTGCACAGGACTGGACAGTGCCCTAGGGTGAGTGCCGTCTACCTGTGCTCCTAAACCGGAGCCCTACCCAGGAGCCCTAATCCGGCCAGGCCAGGGCCTCCCTGAAGCCAGGCGGGCGCTGTCCGCTTCAGCACCACTCCCTAAGCCTGTGCGTGAGCGGAGGTGGGCGGGGCAGCGCCACGCCCCTGGCGGCGGCCTCCCTGAGGCCAGGCGGGCGCTGTCCGCTTCAGCACCACTCCCTAAGCCTCTGCGTGAGCGGAGGTGGGCGGGGCAGCGCCACGGCCCCGCAGGGTTCTGGTCCTACCTAGTTTTTGCATGCATGCACGGAGCCTTTCTTCAAGATTGGACACTCTGCTCTGAAGTTCATCGTAGTCATAGGCGCCAATTTCCTCTTGCAGTTCGTTAAGCACTGACGTCAGATTCTGGACCTCCTCCTTAAATTGCAATACCAATTTGGCATCGGCCTTGTACTCTTCCAACACAGGTATCAAAGGCCTAAGTTCATCCATTTTCGCTTTTATCGCCTGCAAGGTTAAAATAAGCTGGGTTCAGTGCTCTGCGTGCAAAAACTTGCAACACCCTGCCTTGGCCTGGCTTCTCCCCAGGTGAGGGAGTCTGTGCACACTCCTGTTTCATTTATAGGTTTATGTATTCTGGCCCAAAAGAGTTAGAAGAGCATATTAAACAGTCTTCAGAACACCAACATATTTGGGAAAGGTCTTTATTGTCAGTTTAGAATGCAACATCTTAAGGTTACATGCTTTTAGTCACACACACAAAGTTTCTTTTTTTTTTTTTTCTTTTTCAAAAAATGCATTGACAAGGGTTCAAACTGTCCGTGGAATGCGGCTACGGTCGCATGCAAAAGAGGGTCCTGGTTGTGTTCAAGGTTCCTTAGTGTCATGGTGCTAAGTATTGGGAAATAATAGTAAAAATGCATGGTGCAAAAGCTCTCTGACCCTCTTTCATGGTTACATGGGAGTGGACTGCATCTTCAGTCACTGCGGCACTGAAAAAACGCTTTTAAGTTAGCCCTGCAAGCAAGAAAACGAAATACCGTTGAAGAGCTACCTCACTAGCCTGCCTTAAACAGACAGCCATTAATAGACAAATATTTTCACGGTCACTTAAAAAAAAAACAAACCACACACTCCATTGCTAGATTTAGTCCAAACCAACTGCTTTAACAGTTATAGAGATTCTCTCACAATTCCTGGCATAATTCTTAATGCAATTAAAGCATGGTCAAAGGCAAGGGATTGCTTTTCCTCCCCTGGGGCCATGTTGCCCCAAATTTTGGAACTGGGAGAGATGCCCGTGTGGACAGTGCTTGCAAAGACGAGCTAGCTCATGGCCGCTAAAGACACCCCCGTCTTCAAAGGAATCGGATTCTAGCATGGCACAGGGAATGCTGGGCTTTCAGGGAGAGACACAAACTCTTTTTGGTCAGGCAGGTCAAAAATCTCTCTCTCCGAGATAATTCACCACGATAAAGACATCAGCAGCAAGGACAACATGGTCACCTGCCTCCACCAAGAGCCATTGGCTCACTGCTCCTCGATAGGATCAGGCCTGCTATTATTTCATTTATAATATAGATTTATTACTTCGTTAGCCTGCCGTTTCGTTTGTATAATGTATCAGTTTTAAAAGCGGATTACTTCTTGCTTCATGCAGGGAGCACATCAAAGGAAAACATTAGCATAAAAAGGACTGGAAGACAGAGCGTCAGCAATTTCTAGTCAAGCAGGGCTGTGTAATTTGACCTGTTCATTTATATCTGGGCTAGATTAGTAATTAACATGCACGTGTGCCTTAATTAAGGTGCATATAATTTTTTAATTTAATCATTTTGAAGCTGAGTAAACTTAAGGTATATATATGCATATATATATACATATTTCTATATATGTATATATAATTTTAGGTCAAACTCTGGCTTTAATGTCCAGAGAGACCTGGAGAGAAAAAAAAGAAAAAACACTTACCAGGAAGTGAGAAAGATGTTGGTGTCTCTCTCTTGCCTCCCTACAAATCTACAGTGTGCCTTGTCATAGCTAAATTAGGTCAGATGTGAAAAATTGCCCCGAGTGATCCCTGCTCAGAAATGGCTCTAATCAATTAAGCTAATCCTTGGCTAATGTGATTTACCTAGAGCAGCTGCCGAATGACGAGGACCAATCGTGTCCCTTCCCAGCTAATCTGTGACCTGGCTTGAGAAGCCAGGTCCTGGGACCCCGGCCTGGGAAGCTCATGGGGGCTGAAAACTGCGGCTCCATCTTCCCATTTGACTGTGTCTTTCGCCAAAAGAGAGCGAGGGCCGGCTGCCTCTCCATTTCCAAGGACAGCGGCGGCCGTTTGCAAGGCAAAGGCCCATTTCTGCTGGGCTCCTCCCGGGCCCCAACTTTCTCTTTCTGGGGGGGGAAGGGGAAAGCGCGAAGGGAAACCAAGCCCAGCCTCGACTCAGAGGAGGAGCAGCACACGTACCTTGAACTGCCTGGCCAGGTGTTGCTTATGGCTCTCCTCCACCTGCTTGAACTTGGACTCCAGTCCCTTCATTTGGTTCTCCATCTTCTCCACATACTGCAAGTCCCTCTGGGTCCGCCTGTCCAGGACCTCTATGGATTGAGACATGTTTTGCACCTGTCAAAAAGGTAACAGGTTCAAGAAAGGAGCTGCACGGGTGCCTGCCCGTCTTATTTGCCTCCTAATACACGACGGTGACCTTTCCCAGGCAGCCGACACATTGGGAGCCAGAGGCGGCCCATGCATTATTTACTGGTTAATCACCAGCATCGGGGAGTATTAGGACCAAGAACTCCCCAAACAGAGCAAACTGGTTTGGGAAACGTTTCCTCTGCCATGTTCCAGATGCTTTCTCTTCCAGCCGGGGATGCAAATCAGGGGTTCAGTAGCCTCGGGTCCTCCCCCAGCTCCCAGCTCCAGGCATACAAGGCTTTGGGTGACTTTTTTTTCCCCTTTCTCTTGTCAGTGGGGAAGGGACTGTGTCTCAGTCTCCTTATTCTGCAGGATGAAACCGGACAGGCAGGCTTAAATACCAGCCAGTTTGAAGTGCTGTTGGGCTCCCCCCACCCCGGGTGGAGACTCTCCGTCCCCCTACATCTCATGGGGATCCTGCTGCAAAGGTGGGTGGCAGGAGGGAGCCAAGCTACAAGGGAACTGCTCTTTCCAACTCTGTGTCAACACTTGTCCCCATCTCACGCCCCATCCATCACCCCTCCCGGGATCACAGGCAGATGGCTGCTCTGCAAACACGCGCGTTCCATGCATAGAGTCAGGAATCAATCACCGGCCAGTGAAGAATCGCTACTTCTCATCTTTGCAGACAGACCTGAATTGAGTCTATCCTCAAGATGGAACTTTAATATTCAACAGGATTCCAGAGAGCTTAAAAGAAAAACAGTTTCAGTGCAACCACCTGCCAGGGCGTTTTATTTTTGGGGGAACTGGCTGGTGGTTCTGTGCACATGCATTTGGGGCAGTGGGGGGAGCAGACGGAGTTCAGGGCTGTGCGGTGGCGTTCGGGTCACTCCTTGGAATCGAATCCAATCACCAGGGAGGAAGACACCTTCACAACCACCGCAGATCTCCATTTCTGATTTCCGGCTGCCTTTGAAAATCCTCCCCCTTTTTAGGCACAGAATCATTTCGGTATGACCCATAGCTTGACTCGGTCAGGGAAAGGATGACAGTGCGCTTTCCACCACTTCCGGTCTAGCCTCCGCCCCGGTAAACAAAGTAAGAGCCCAAACGAAATGCTTCTCGGTAGGAGAAAAACCGATATTACTCACTGCAGCATTTTCAAATGCCTGGGATTTTATGACTAGTTATTTAAAAGTAACACACAAATCCAGTTTAAAAATTCGGGTTTGTAAAATACCGTATGCGGGTTACTCGGATACTCTCTGACCCTTTCTGTGGGGAACTGGAAACATTTGCTCTGTTACCCTCTCCCTGCCCCCCTCACCTGTCCAATTCTGTCACACCCAATAGCCACAGGACTTCCTTGGGGAAGAGTTGTGAGTTTGGGTTTCCTTCATATTTTAAAGCCCAGCCCCAATACCACCTCCTCCAGGGAGGTTTCCAGGATGCGCCAGAGCCAGAAGCGGCTGCAAACCACTTGGGAACGGCATCACTTCGTTGGCGCCACGCCTGCCGGGCAGTAACCGCACACACATCGTCTCAACCAGCTGGCTGGATGGGAAACGCGGCGTGGGAGGGGCCTGGGGCTTTTTCACTCCCACAACCGCAGCAACCCCCTCCCCCACACCCTCACCACGTCCCTGGGCCTACTGCACGGAGGTCCTCCTGCAGCCACAATGTCGGGAGGAGCACAAATGGGCTCCCCAGCCAAGAGCCCTCTCCCCTCCTGAGACGCAGCGTTCCTGCTGTGTTGGCAAAACCAAGCGCGGGGGCTTCCGTGGGCTGAGCTGAAGCTGCTGGGTCGGCACCAGCTCCAGATTCTGCCCTCCGACAGGGGCCACACGCAGAGAAACGGGCTTCTCCTCTGCCAGACGAGGGATGCTTTTCACGGATTTTGAGTAAGATTAAATTTAAGATTGAGAAAACCAATTCTGAAGATGCCAAACAACTCCACTGCCCTAAAACAAAACACAGACTCTCCTACTGTCTGTCCCACCTGAAGCGAGGACCCCCTCTCTGGCCGGTCATAAAGCAGACGACTGGGCGGAGGGGTACAACGCCTCCCAGGGGGGTGTTCTCCCTCAAGACGACCCCGGTCTACGCCCCAGCCCCGGGGCCATCCATCCTCTTTCCAGCAGAATGTGTCCCTTGAAGCCAACTGATGAGCTCAAGGTCACACAGTTCCCACACGACACCATCCCCCCCCAGGCTGAGCCCATCCGGTCACTGATTCGATCCGATCCTTACAACGCCCTGGCCGGTGAGCACTGTCCATGCATGAGGAGACCGAGGCCCAGAGAAGTTCGGCAGCTTGTCTACCATCCCACAGCGGTCAGCAACGATCCAAAGCCTGGCCTGCCTCCAAAGCCCACACTTCCAAAGTCAGGGCTGACGGCTTTTTCAAAGAGAACATAACCCGCGGCCCCAACACGCCTTTTCCACTCGGCGGGTTGCCTGTGGCCCTCAGCCCCTGCGGCATCGGAGGGAACACACCCCCAGAGCCACGCTCCTCAGGCACGAGGAGACACACCCCCGCCCCCGGCCCAGGCAAGAGCAGCCCTGCCCCCAATCCCAGCCCAGTCTGAATGCAGGAAGCCGCGAGGCCCCCTTTTACAACAAAAGGCTGCGGCCCTCTGAAAACACAGAGCCCACTGGGGTATAAAATAGGGCTTTAAATCTTCCAGCCCCGACATGGTAGAGTATGGAGGCAGGAAGAATGGCCCCAGGCCTGCGCTCCCTGGGGGGGGGGGGGCGGCGGGCGGCTCCAGAGGGCACCTCTCCCAAGAGCTGGGGGGGGGGGGGCAGCAGCCCACCCCCTCTCGCCCTCCCCCCTGCCCCCCTCCAGGTCCCAGAGGCCCCTCCCAGCTCCACCTCCTTCCTCTGCAATTCTGAATAATTAAAGGCCCAATTAGGCTTTGGTCTAGTTTAGTGTTAATGAACGTTTGCGGAATCTGCTCAATGCATTTTACTTTAATTCTTTCTAAATGACATACTGGGTGGGCTAGAGACGGCAGAACAAAGACTGCCCCTTGCCCGGGAGCAGGTGCCGGGGGCCAGGCGGAGCCCAAGGCCTCCGTGCCCTTCTCCCCGCCCCCACCAACACCATCCCGGGACGGCCGCGCAGAGCTGGGAGCACCCCGGAATCGCTTACCCACGCCATCCCTCCCCACTCTGGGAAACTGAGGCTACGACGATGACCTGCGTTGCCGGCCGCTGTATGAGAGGCTGCGGCGAGCTGAGCTCCAACCGAGCAGTTCTGCCCCAGCGCCGTGGGCTGTCCTCCCTCCAGCTGCCAGGGCCACGACCTGCCCCAGCGAGGAGGAGCACGGCTGGGGGAGGGGGTGGGGAAGGGCTTCCGCAGGGCTCAGGCCCCGCCCCACCCCTTACTCCTCAACTGGCAAAGTCCTGTCTTACCAGGGTGTGTGTGTGTATGAGTGCGTGTGTGTGTTGTGTTTATGTGGGTGTGGGTGTGTATGCGGGGGATGTGTGGTGGGTGTGAGGCGTGTGTGTGGGGGGTGCGTGCGTATCCGGTGTGTGGGTGTGGTTATGTATGCGGGGGATGTGTGGTGGGTGTGAGGCGTGTGTGTGGGGGGTGCGTGCGTATCCGGTGTGCAGGTGTGGGGGTGTGTGCGTGGGGTGTGTGGGTGGTGAGTGCCAGGCATGTGCAGGGGTGTGCGGTGTCCATGTGCGCACATGGGTGATGAAACCCGGTGAAAAATCTCACCCAGTTGACGTGATTCTTGTGAAGGGTCTTGAAATGACGGATTTGAAATGTGTGCTGGACCCACACAGCGCTGCTGCCCGCGGCTGCCGGGGGGCGGACCCCGGGTGCACTTGTACCCCCAGACCTGCAACTGGCAGATCCCACCTCCCGCGGGCAGCAAAAGAGCCCTTCGGCTGAGACCCAACGGGCTCCTGGGGCGCTCTCCCTGGTGGCTGCTCAGTCACAGCCCTGAGCCCTCCGGACTATAGGTCTCCGCCTCGCTGGAAACGGTGGCCGGGGAGAGCCACCCTGGTCCCCTCTCCCCATGCCCACACGGCTCCTCCGCGGAGTGACCAGCAGGGTCGACTCATCTCCTCCTGCGCCTTCCGTGGGGCATGGGCGGGGGTGTCTCCATCCACCCATTCATTCATTCACAGACATTCTGAGTCTGGACACGCCAAGAAAGAGGGCGGTCTTGAAGCTGGGACAGACGGTGCAAGCTAGCCCATCCTGGGTGCTGGTGTGGGCGCACACATGCACGGAGATGGGCACACGCGCGCACACGCACCCCGCACAGACTCACCTTCTCCAGGAGCTGCCTGAGCTGTTTGGTGCGGGCGTCGCGTGAGCACATGGTCTGCTGGGGGGCGACCACGGTGCAGATGCACCGGCCCTCGCTGTCCTGGGCGGAGCTGTACACCTGCCAGCTCTCCTCGGGGTTGGTGGGCAACACCTGGATGTGGGGGGGGGGGGAGGGGAGCGAGAGGGAGACAAGTGAGACCAGAAGGCAGCGCACCAGGAACGACAACCAGGGAGGGCTGTCCAAGTCCGACCCCTGGCAGGGAAGGACAAAAAACGGGCCAAAGACACGTTCTGACCCCGGGGAGGGGCAACAGCCCCTGAGAACAAAGGGGCAGAATCCCATCGAGGTCCCCCCGGGGCTGCAAGGAAGCCGAACAGGCAAGACTTGAAATTTTGTTCCAATTCCGGGGATGTTTTGTGTCCAGGCATGTGACTGAATGGATAGGCTAGGTGGCAGGGACGGGGGAGAGGCTGCACGCCCTGACTGAGGCGTCGGGCAGGCAAGCAGGGGCTGGCTGACTCACAGCAGCACATAATTCAGAAACAAGATCTCCCCGTAAAGCAAGCCGGGGTGGCTGGCGCAGCCTCACGACGCCGTCCCTGACGCCCGGAGATGAAGCGCCAGGGGTAACAGCCGGGATCCGGCAGCCCATTAGCCCAGAGCCGCAACGACCCCGCGCCCGGGCTGCCATCCCGCGGGCAGCCTGGCAGACACAGTCCGAGGAGATGCCAGCCTTCTAACTCCACGAGGCTGCTACCCACGAGTCATTGTGTGGATCTCACCAAGTTTCTGGTGACACGGGGGGCCAGCTCACAGCAACCTCAGTCCTGGGGTATGCTCAAGACCCCCGAGAGACCAGAGTGTCACCTTGCAGCCCGGCTCAGGTGTGGGGCGCCAGGCACACGCAGGGGGCGACGCCACTGTCCAGAAACACTCCCAGAGCACAGACCCTCCCCCGCAGCCTGCCCTGTCGCCTCAGGTCACCTCCCTGCTATTTTTAGCGTGGGGCTGGGGTGGAGAATCTATAGTAACTGTCCACTTGCTTCATTCATCGCCAACCCGAGCAGCTTAGGACCCAGACGCAGGAGCACAGTCATCATGAAAGCGGCCCTGGATGTCATCCTTGAGACACAAGGTGGGGTGAACATGACGAGGGTCGTAGGAGGGGTCACGTGGAGACATCCTCCCAGAGCGCTGTGCCCTGGGCAGCCCAAACCAGGTGGGAGAGAAGCCTCCTGCTGCCTCCCCCCTCCCCCCGCCTGCCTCTGAGGGAGCCAGCCTGGGGCCCTTCCTCACATCCTCCTCCGCTCAGGGGTGCTTCCCGCTTAGCCTGGCTCGCGCAGCTCCAGCCACCATCTGAGCCAGCCCTGCCCACAGGCGCCCTGGCCACTCGCTTCCCCCCCCTACCAAAGCCTTGACAAGGGAAGAAAAAGCCACCTGGGAGGCAGGAAGGAGGGCTGATGGGATGGAGAGGGGGCCGGCGCCTCCCAGGGCCCCACCTGGGCCACTGCACCTTGGGGCTCCAGGACGGAGGGACCTGGCGTAGGGATGAGCAGGGAAGCGAGCCTGAGCAAGAGCGAGCTGCCAGCTCCCCCCACCCCCGCCCACGGCCCACTCCCGCGGTCCAGTCCCGCTGGCTCCCACAAAGTAGGGCGGGCTCCAACCGAGCCCTGGCTGGACCAGCCCCTACAGGGTGGAGCGGCGGCATTCCCACCCCTTACTTGCTGAGTGACCTTGGACTAGTCCCCAAGTCCCCTGCCTCAGTTTCCTGACCTTGTCAGTGAGGGACTTACTACAAGTTGAAGGGGACTCTAAGCGACAGCGTCCCTGAGGCCCCTGCCTCACGAGGAAACCCAGCAAAGGAAGGAGGCGGTGCCCCTGAGGACCAGGGCAGCCGACAGCCGGCTGGGCAGCGCGGGGACGGGGTCACTCCCGCCCACGGGGAGGGGGGAGCCGCAGGGTCCCTTGCCCGTGCCCTTGGCCCTGCGCCCTGCACGGCGCCGCCCAGCCGGGGGTCGGGTCGGAGGGAGCTGCGGGAGGGCCCGCGGGGCGGCGGCGGGGACTTACGCCGGTGCTGCGGTCGAGCGTCCCGCCGCTGGCCGCAGAGAGCTTGGTGGTGTTGAGGCCCACCAGCGAGGGCAGCGTCTGGGACATCCAGTTGGTGATCATGGCCATGGTGCTCAGCACAACCCCGATCTTGAGCAGCGGCACCGACATCGCGCCTCGAGTCGCCTCCTGCGCCCGCGCGCGCCGGCGCCGGCTCCGGCTCCGCGCCCCCGGGCAGCCTTCAGGCGGCGGGCACCGCGGCGGGCAGGGGCGCCCGGCCGAGTCCCCGCGCCCCCTCGGCCCGCCGCCGCCCGCCCGCCGTAGCGGCCGCCGCCCCGCGCGCCCCGGCCATGGCTGCGCCGCCCCGGGCGCCGGGGGAAGAGTGGCCGCTGCCCGCCGCCCGCCGCCTGCCGCCCGCCGCCCGGTGTCCGCGGTGCCGCCGCCCCTCCGCGCCCTGCGCCCGCGCCCCGCCGCCGGCTCGGCTCCGGCTCCGGCTCTGAGCTCCGCGCGGGCTGCGCGCGGGGGCCGCGGCCGGGAGGCGGGGACACGGCCGGGCGGCGGCCGACGCAATCTGCCCAGGAAATGGGTGGATTTTTCCTCTCCGCTCGGCTCCCCGCCGCCCCCTGGCTGCTGGCAGCGAGGCCTGCAAACCCCAGCCGCGGAGGGGCTGAGACGGGTGTTGGGGAGAAAGCTGACCACCGCCCCAGAGTCCCGAAATCCGCCTGCGCCTCGGTGGCCCGACTGCCCAGATCGGTGCGCCCTGGCTACCCTCCGGCTGAGTCAGGCCTGGGCATCCCTCTTGGACCACCCCCCACCAGAGCAGGCGGTCAGCTCTGGCTGCCGGGGACCTGCTTGGGGGTGGCTCCGTGCTTGCCAGGCCAGCCCTGCCGCCCCCTGAAGCCCAGCTGGGAGGGGGTCTCCAGCTCCAGCCCTGGGGGAGAGGGAAAGAGGTGTAAAGGCGAGGGCTCTCTGGGAGCTGCGGGGGGGGGGTGCTCTAATGCCTCCGGGAAGAAAGGGTCTCATGGCAGTGGCTGGCACCCACCAGCGTGGGCTCCTGGGTGTGGGTGGGAGGGGTCCGTGTGTGCAGGAGGGGTTCAGGGCCCAGCTCACAGGGCAGGAGCTAGGTGCAAGTTTGTGGCTCAGGCGTCTCGGCCGGAGAGCTAAAGGTGCCCTGCCCTCGAGGAGCATGGCCCTGGGTGGAGGCCTTGAGGTCTACGGTTGGGGGCGAGAGTGGTGCTCCCCAGCCCCGGTGCTGCGGGAGAGGGGCTGGGCATTCTAGCTCAAGTTTCCGGCCTTCTGCAGCGTCAGGCCAGGACACGTGCGAGTCTCGGACGCCCGGGGCTGACTGGGTCGAACCCCTTCACAGGGCTTTGGCCTAGCAGGAAGCTTCCAGGGGGTGAAAGGCATCTCGTCCAGTCCCCCGTCCAGCTGTCCCAGCCCTCTGGGAAGGGAAGACTTCCCCAGATCGCAGCTGCCTGGGTGAGAATAAATCTCCCTTCTGAAAGGGCATTGCGATGGGCCAGGCTTCCTGGGTCCCCCGGAAGATGGGCACTGCCTTCCCGGGGGCTTCACTCTGCTCCGTCCCCTTTCAGAGAGGGGACTTGATGACAGCCAGGAATGTCCTGGCCTGAGTGCGAGGGTGAGACCCGGCTGAAGGGTTTCCTGATTGGCTTCGCTGAGGGACTCCAGGAGTGCGCGAGGCAGGTTCCAAGCATTGGGGAAGGGCGCCATCTCCCAGCGTGTGCTGGTACTGCAGGCTCCGCGGAGCCCTGGGGAGCCGGGTCGCACCAGGTCACCAGGGAGGCGACCAGTGCTGTACTTCCTTCCTCTGCGGGCACAGGACGAACGGATTCGTAGCCCAAATCACACACTCAGATGCTCCTGCAGACAGTGGCCACTTACTTGGTGGGAAGAATTCCAGATCGAACCCAACCCCATCTACAAACTCTCAGGCCCTAGAAGCTGCTCGTACTTGCTTATAACCTGCTAGTGCGAGACACGGGGACAGCGCACTGTGGACCAAGCCCGGGACAAGGCCGAGACACGGGGACAGCGCGCGCTGTATGGCCCCGGACAGAAACCGTCCCCGCGCCAGAGCAGACTGCCAGCGCCGCAACCGAGGACACGCCCTGGCCAGAGGGGGCATCGCGGATGAGCCACTCAGCGCCGAGAATGAGAATGCAGACTCCGGGCGGACAGCCGGCCACCAGCTGGGAGATGCTAGCCAGGGCGATAGCCCTCCTGTGTCTCAGTTTCCCCATCTATGAAATGGGTTCAATAATAGTGCTCGTCTGCTTTCTCTGCAGGTATTACGAAGACTGGACGGTTAGCGGAGGTGCAGCCTTGGCACCCAGGGAGGTATCCTGCTTGGCACCAGACAAAACCTACCCAGGAGGGCCCTCCGCTGAGCCACAGGGTTTAAGTGAATGGCAGAGCTGGGCCGTACGCCCCGCCCCCCCAGAGAGCTCGGCCACCCCTCCTGAGAGCTGCTGCTCTGATACGGACACACAAAGGCTGAAGCGGTCCCGCCTGGGCACAAAACCAGCGCCCGCCAAGCAGAGCCTCGTTCTCGGGCAGTGAGACTCCAGATGGGCAGATGTCAAGAATTAGACAACGACAAAACGCTCCTGATTTTGAAGAACATCTGATTTCACTTGATGTCAGTAATGTCCATAAGGATTTGCAGTGGGCACGCTAAATCTTTAGAGCACCGACCTGGCCGGGCTCCTCCCTGGAGATACCGGAGCCCAGGCCAGTGGAGACGCCAGAGATGAGGCTCCATCCGAGGGACCGGCGGAGGCAGGAAGGTCTGGGGACCGCTGAGCGGCTTCGCTCCGCTTGCCTGGAACTCGCTCTGACCCTGGGCACAGCACTGGGCTGGCCTGGGGAAGGCCCCTCTGCAGTCACGTTGGCGAGCTGGGGGGAGGGTTTCTGGCACCCCCCCGCCCAGTCATGGCTGGGAGGCTGGCTTTTAAACACGCAGCTCTGGGTTACCCGTACCGGGTTTGCCGCACGCGGACAGTGCCTCGGAGTTCCTGCGTGGCTCAGGAGCAGAGCTGGCCCCGGGAGGTCGGGGGGAAGCCAGCCCCCACCCAGCCAGACGCCTTTCAGCCCCTCCTCGCCACCTCTCCCTTTCTTGTCGACGTTTATAAAGAAGTGGACAGAGGCATCGTTTACGTCCCTCCCTCCCAGACAGTGTGTAGACAGAACAGGGGTGTGCAGTGGGTACAGTCCTGCTCCTGACCCACTGGCCGCCTGCACCCCTGCCGCTCAGACCTGCACCCCTACCATCTTGGCATGCACCCTTGCCCCCTGCCCTGCACCCCCGCCACCCTGCCCAGCTCCTCTGAACCCCTGCCCTGCTCCCCTGACCCTCTCTCCTGCTCCCCTGACCCCCTGCTCTGCTCCCCTATCAATTTGGCATGCACTCCTGTCTCCCTACACCACTGCCCTGCACCCCTGCCACTCTGTCCTACTCCCCTGCCACCCTGCCCTGAACTCCTGCCCTACCCCCCAACTCCCTGACCTACACCCTCACCCCTGCCCTGCACGCCATCACCTTGGCATGCACCCCTGCCACCGTGTCCCCTGCCCTGCACCCTTGAGGCCCTGCTACCCTGCCCTGCATCCCTGTCCCCCTACCCTGCTCCCTGCCCTCCTGCCCTGCACGCCATCACCTTGGCATGCACCCCTGTCTCCCTGCCCTGTTCCCCTGCTCTGATGAGCTGGAGGTTGGAGGGAAGTCACTTCCAACTCATCAGTCCCAAACCAAAGTCCTCTCCAGTGGCCGGACTGCATGAGTCAGTAGGAGAGACGACGGCACCTTGTGCGCTGGAGAGGGTCATCGAGAAGCCTCGAGCAAGCGCGATCTGATTTAGAAGCCGCACAGTATTTCCCAAAACGAACTGAATCGTTGAAGAATAAGGCATTTGGATCACAGAGCCCTGGCGCTGGCCAACCCCACATGCTCCTGAGGAGGAACTTAAATCCCAGTTTCCACACGGTTTCCCTAGAAGCAAGATCTCACTTGGGTTCCCAACGCGGCAGCACCGCGGAGCACTAAGGGACGCAGGCGCGGAGCCCCGGACACACTCACGCCGGGGCGCGACGTCCCTTCATCATGGTGGACGCCCCGGGGCGATGCTTTCACTGGGTCGGGCTCAGAAAGACGACGAAACCTGTCCAAGGTCACCCGGGGCGCCTGCCATTCCCAGGACCAAGCCCCAAAACGTGGTGGCCCTCCGCCCGACAGTTGTCACGGTGTCTGCTCCCGTTGTCGTGACGAAGCAGCACCGGCAGACGGCTTGTAGACCACAGATATTTGTGGCTCACAGCGGGGTGGCGCTGGGAGTCCGAGAGCACGGGCCGGTGGGGTCGTGGTCTGGGGGGGCCTCCTCGCCACGTCCGGGGCACTAGGCCTGTCGTGTCGGCGAGCGCCTCCCAAAGGGCTTCCTGAAGGCCCCGCCTCCCGGTGCCGTCACGTTTTGGGGTTAGGATGTCAACACGTGAATTGGGGGGGACCAGCCAGGTCTCTATCCTCCAGCCTTGACCTTGGTGGACTCTGCAAGTTCACCAGCACACACGAAAACAAGACGCCGGCCTCGAGGGCCCAGGGCTTCAGAGCTCTCAGAAGGAGGGCCGACGTGACGTGCCTGCGGGAGGACCCTCCTGCTGGAAGCCGCGTCCTTCTTCTGGGGGACGGCACCTGGGGGGTGTCCGAGCACGACCTGACGAAGGCCCACCGCATCCCCGTGGCCCGCGGGGAGGAACTCGGGGCGTCTCCGTGCCACAGACAGAGCATGGGTCCGCTGTGCTCAGGTCGGAGCCAAGGGACACGCCCAAAGAAACATCAGATGCTCTTTTGCTGTTAGGAAACGGCGCACATTTTTCCCAAGCTCCCTGCACGCAGCTGGGGTGGGGGAAGGGGGAGGATGGGGGGGGAGACGAGGGAGGGGGCCACGCAGAGCCGATCCGCTGCTCCAGCCCGTAAGCGCCCTTTCCGATTGCTTTCCTGCTGGGAAGAACACCCTGCAGCAGGGACAGGGTCTGGTCTGGGGCCGGGCACCTTGGGAGGAGCCCACGGTGACCTGAACCCCCTCTCCCAGCAGCCATGGAAACCCGCCACGGGCAGCCCGGGGCAAGCATCCCGTCATTCTGCGCCCTCCATGGCCTCTGGCTTGACCCCGGCGGGACGGCGGTGCACAGGGTCACTGCTCCTCACATCCTCCCGAGGGGAGGTCTCCTCCTGACCTAGCCCCCTGCACTTGCCAGGCCCTCTGTGGGAGAGGGGCTCCGGCCATAGCCGCTGTGGGGCTGGGCGGTGTGGAAAGGCCTGACCTGCGCTTTGCTGAGGATGCTCTGCTCTCTGGCCAACCGCCGCGAAAGCGTGTCCGGAGCGGGTCCAGAAGACCCAGGCCGGGGCTCCACCTGCCGCCGCCAGCCTGCCCCACACTTGCTCGGTCGCTCCTGGGAGCCGCCGCCGCTGGAAGTTTGCTCGCTGAGCTGCAGGAAGCTGGCCCATCCCGGTGCCCAGCCTCCTCCCAGGACACTTCCTTCCACCGGCCACGCAGGCTCAAACTCCTCTGAGGTTTTGGGACTCACGGTGTCTCTTCCAGCCCCGTGGGGACAGCAGCCGCCTCCCGGGGCGGGGGCACTATGCTCTGTGACCCACAGCTTTTCCCCGGCCTGCTTCTTCCCCGAGCCACGACACCCCCTTCCAGCCCTCAGTCCTGACTCTCTCTGTCCGTCCGGAGAGCTGGCTGCCCATGGCCCCTCCCTGTTGCCTCCCCTCCACTCTCTGCTCCCACTCTGGGAAGTTCTATGCCGCTTTCATAAACGCTGCCTCCGATGGGCTTGCGTCCAGACCGGGAGGCCACGGCCGCTCGTCCTCCTAGTTGCCAGCGGAAATGGGGTCCACTTCTGGGAGAGGCCCTTCGAAGCGCCCAGATGAGAGAGTTCTGCAGGGCCCTGTGGGCTGAGCTCGTGGTCTTCGGGGATCCCTCACGAACGTCACTGTGTCCACCGTCCATTAAGGGACGTCCCTGTAACTGACGGAGAAGGACGGACTCTTTTCTACTGAGTCGATCGTGATCCTGACTCAAACTCACAGTTCCTGACGTGGATCGGAAGGTGCCGGAGTCATGGAAACATCCGAGAGTCCACGCTCGGTCCAGCGGTGGAGGCGGAGGCCCCCAAAAGTCACCACCCGCTCAAAGCAGGACCTGGGCTCTGCCACACGTTGCTCCCTCCCAGAGCCTGCGCTCTGCCCTCGGAGAATTGGACCCTCTGCCCGCTGGGCCCAGGCTCGGCCTCAGAAAACTGCCTGGCCATCTCCAACAGAGGGAGGGTTGTCTCTGGAGAAAGAGAGTCCCTCGATGCCATGCCCCCGGCACCCTCTCCCCGCTCCCCACTCACAGCTGACCTGCCCCTGCCCCTGTCTCTGCATCCACAGGACAAGGCCTGGAGGCTCGGCTGCCCGGAGATCTGGAGCCGGGGTGCACTGGGCAGGGCAGGAGCCCAGGGACTCACGGCCACGGGCGGCGTTTGTTTCTGAAAGCCCATCCCCGTTCTTGCTCCGAATCCCGCTCTGCTCTCAGATTTAACACCAACACCCTGCGGGCTGAGCTCGCTATTTATAACATGTCTGAACACACCTCTGTTCTCTCTTCAACCCTCAGACACCCCAAGCATCACTTGAAACAAGCGGGAGTTGCTTTCTTCCCAGAGCCACACTCGCGAGCCATCTCGCATCCGGAGAAGTCTCTGCCGTGCTCGCTGGTGCCACGGGAGCGGAGCTGCTGATCGCAGACGGGGCTGCAGATGGGGCTTCCGCCCGCCTCTCCCCAGGCTGCCCGAGGCTGCCCACTCTCCTCCCGACTGACCCATGGACTGTAGATGCCATTAAACCCTGCATACGGGCCACACAGGACCAATCCCTGTCGCCCAGATCAGAGCAAGCGGATCAGAAAGCTCGAGTCTTTAAACACTGCCCGAGAGCAAAGAAGGCACCTTCACCCTCTGTCATCTGGCCATTGTCCTAAGATTTAACCTGGGCCCAGAGGGAGGGGAGCTGGTGTTAGCAGGGTCTGGTCCATCCTCCCCCGGGGCTGCGTGTGTGATGCCCAGAGCCTCACATGGTGCGACTGGGACCCCGTCCCATCGGCGACGAGCAGCGTTGGTTGAGTGTGTCTGCACGTCCCTGCGGCTTCTCAGACTCAGCCCTCAGGCAGATGCTGGGACCCGCAAGGACATGCAGAGCAACGTCCTCACATCTCACGTTATTCCCCAGAGGCCTGAGGGCAGGGGCCTGGGTGTGCTCTCCCAGACACCCCCTGGGGATGGCGACTTGCTCGAGGCCACCACCCTTCATGGTAGGAAGGAGACCGCAACATGGGCACCACCCCAAAATGTTTGCGGAGCTCTGCTGCTCCCCTTCTAAAAGCTGAGTTTCCGGGTCAGAGCACAGGGCCGGCCACTGGAGACTCGGCCAACCAGACGCCCCAGGGCTGCCCTGCAAAGGTCTGCAGGTCTGGCTCGATGGCTCTAGGCCCCTTCTGGCTGCTGCTCATGACCTTGAGCCTTTCCCTCTGCTTTCCACGCTTCCTCTCCACCTTAACGTAAACATGAGCCCGGCGTCTCAGGCAGCAGACAGATCTGGGGCCCACCAGGGCTCTGTCACTCAGCTACATCCCCTCCAGCCTCGGGGTCCTCGGTTGGACTGTGAGGACGCCGCACGGGATCGCTGGGCTTGCCCCCTGCAGATCCAGACGGCACTCCTGGCGGGCAGTGGGACTCGGGGACACTCAGCCAACAGTCACCCTCCTTGCTGGGATTAACCCTGTGCCGGAGGGTCCGGCAAGCTTCTCATGCCTGTGACCACCTGGAAAGCGAAGGGATGGACATCTTCGCTTCCTGCCTGCTGCCCAGGGGCCAAGCCGCCTGGACGGTCGCTGGGGGCCCCGCCATGGGGAGGACCCTAAAGCGGCTGCTTTCAGAGTGTGAGGAAGGTCCTCGGTGCTCCTTGCAGAACCCCAAATCAGCTCTGCTGCCTGTCAGCCTGGCTGGCTGTGGCTGTGTATCTAATCCAGTTTAGCTAGTAATTAGTTTTGTATTACTTTCCACGGTGATGTTAATACTGATTACAGGGCCTGATAACTTTAGTCATAAATACAACCCAAGGCAGAAAATTACCTTTCTTTTTACTGGGGAAGGCGGAAGCCGGTGGAATGAGAAGCAAATTGCTCTCCGTGATTTGCCAAGAAGGAGGATTTACAGCTTTGTGCCGCCCTCGTGTCCCGGCACCTCCCTGCCCCCAGAAGGGGGGCCCACCTGGGGGGGGCACTTCCCTCCCTGCTCCTCTGTTGGACCAGCCCTAAGGCGGGAGGGAGCGTACAGACCCTCTGAAATGCGGCGCGTCATGATCTAACTGGTTCGGGAAAAGACCACAGCGCCGGAGCCCC
The DNA here is from genome assembly GCF_922984935.1 of Meles meles. Taxonomy (NCBI): domain Eukaryota; kingdom Metazoa; phylum Chordata; class Mammalia; order Carnivora; family Mustelidae; genus Meles; species Meles meles. The sequence goes on from NC_060076.1 coordinate 2,127,807, forward strand.
CACCTCCCCACCACTGCCAGTCCGGGATCCAGTGCAGACGGGGGAGGCCAGGGACAAGGGCAGCTGGACGGGAGGTCAGTGGGCTCACCCGTCCAGGGTTAGACTCCAACAGGTCACAGCACTGGGCTGTTTTATTCTCGTTAAGTTTGCTCAGGGGGGCGGGTTGTGTCTTCCCCTGTGGGACGGGCAGAATCTCAGGAGCAGAGAACGGATTTGGTGTGACGGGTCCCAGCGGGGCTCTAAGGGACTAACCCCTCGCCAGCTGTCCCGTCCGTGCACGGAGCCCACCCACACCTCCCCCGGGGAGTCGGCTGTGCTCACATCTGAGCTCGGGTTCCTGGAGCAGCCCTGACTAGCACAATGACACTCAGCCCTCAAGTTCACTGTTCACAGCTGGAAGCCCTTCAGGGTGTGGGGCGAGGCTTGGAGTCCTTAAGAAAGGCCGAGGCTGGCTACAGACAGGAGCCCCGCTTCTCTGTTAGAATAAATTGGATTCCTCCACACACCCTTCCTCCTGCGAGCTCAGCCTCCACGGGGAGCCCCCTCCGCCCCTGGCACAGAGCCTGCCCCGACCCCAGAGCCCCGGGTGCACACGGTCTCCTGCCTCTGACACAAACCATTACCGCAGAGCCTCAGGTCTTCCCACGAAGCTTGTCGGCCCAGAAGCCAGACCACAGGGCTCGGACACGCTCCGCACCGCGAGCCCAGGTCTGACTGTGCCAAACCCCACCGGCTGGCCTCGGAGATCAGCACGCGGTCCGGGGGCGGGTTAGCAACGGGGCAGGACGGGTCTGGTCGGGGGGGCGACGTCTTTGAGAGGCATCCCGTTTTTAAAAGGTGGAAGTTCATACTAAGAGGCTAAGAGCTTTTCTCAAGGTCACCCCAATGGCGCCTGGTACAAGTAAGGGCAGCCGAGTCAAGGTCATTACTACAGAGCCCCCACTCATTTCACACCTTCCTAGGCAGACAGCACGCCCCTATTGCTGGACCAGATGGGTCTGGGGCTCAGGTAGCCCCAGCTGCCCCCCTCCCCCAGGACAGAGGGTCAGCTCCCCCAAAACCCAGTCTCCCCCAGGACAGAGAGGTCAGCTCCCCCGCACCCAGCCTCCCCCAAGACAGAGGGGTCAGCTCCCCCCACGGGAAACTCCTAAGGCGCTTCTCAAGGGGCGTGAAGCAGCAGCCTCTGATTGGAAATCGGAGAACGAGACCAAGTCAGGTGTCTCTCCGACCGAGCACAGGGCTCACGGGGCCCACCCGCCTGGCAGGCAGCGCGCCGTCACTGGCTGGTACTGGACCGAGCGGCTCCTCATACGCGAGCTGCGGGGGACAGATGGCGTGGCCCCCGCCCCGCGCCTCGCCTCCTTCGGGCTGCACGCGTGAAGCGCAGGTATAAGCCTCGCCTTTCTGACTTGTTCCCACTTGCACGCGGGCTGACCCCCATCTTGACGGCCCTGGAGCCTTGCGTGCGGAGCTCTGGAAGTGTCTCCAAAGGGAGGGTGCGGCCGTGGGAGCGACTTAGAGTGGGAGAGGAGCAGGAGGGGCGGGGGAGACAGACCCCGCAGGGCTCAGCCTCCAGTGCTCGGCTCTCCGTTGGCTGATTTGAGGGGTTCACAGCATTCGGAGCCTTGTGCACGAGGCCGCGAGGTGTGGCTTCCCAGGGTTGAATCACTTCAGGATCAAGAAAGCAAGACTCTTGAGTGTGGATGTCCCCGAGCAGCTCTCAGATTCTGAACAGCCGGGTTCTGGCCCACACCCGCTCCCCTCTCTGCTCCCCACCCTAGAGGCTACTGATCAAGGGGACAGGCCCCTGGCCCAGCCCTCATGGCATGGGGGCTCCTGCCACCGGGGCAGGACCAGGTCGAGGGGATCTCTGGAGCTGCTGGCCAGTCTGAGAACCTTCCTAGTCTAGGAACAATCCCGGTGATTTAAGCTGGTTGAGTCTTTGTTCTAAAATCCCACCCCAGTTCAGGACAATCGGCCTCCACTAGACAGAACTCTGCTAGCCCAACCTCAGAGGGAGCCCCGGGAGGGTGGGGCCATGCCTCCGGGCTGCCCTGAGGGACACAGTCCCCTGAGACATCCATCCAGAACTCTGCATCAGAAATAGGAAAACAACACCATTCCCTTGGCTGGTGCAGGGGGGCGGGGGCCGGGAGCTGACCTGGGTCTGGAAGGGGGACCTGATTGCAGGAGGAGAGGTAGGTGTGTGGGCAGGGGCTGGCTGACCCTCAGCCGGGGGAGGGGGTGGGGGCGGGTTGGGGGGGGGACTATCAGCACGGCGGAGCAAACACTTTGGCCACCAACCAAAGCTTCCAATTGAAGTTGAACGGAAAGTTTCTTCCCAGAACAGGGGATCTTTAAAAAGATGCCAGGAGGAGACCTCCGGAGTACAGCCGTCTGTGGTCAGGGTGCCTGGAATCGAGAAGGCCACTGAGGCTTGCAGGGCCCTCGGGATAGCCCCTTCGGGGGCCCCGGAGAGCTCGTTATCTCTTTCCCAAAATGTCTCCATAAGGCACGTGCTGCCAGTCACCCTCTGCCTGTGTGTGCTCATGTGTGTGCGTGCGGGCAAGGATGTCCATCCACGGTGCACGAGTCCTCTGGCTGGGCTCTCCCCGCGCCAAGAAAACTTCTCTCCCTGAGACTGTGCAGTCTCTCCAGGGAAGCCGAGTGTCTGGGGTCACCGGAGAAGGGTCTCCGAGGGCAGTGGGAGCAAGAGAAACCTCCCCCGCCACCCCCCGCCCTTCCGGAGCAGAGCCAGGGAGCCAGCAAGGGCTTCAAGGCGGAACAAGGGAAGCTTGTTCCAGAGCCTTCTCTCCTGTGATCTACCTCTTGCCCTCTTTGTTTCCTCTTTTACCCTGAGATGGAGGGACACAGAGGGAGGAAAGGAGGGCCAGGGGCAGCTGGGGCTTGTGGCCAAGGTGCGGGGCCGCCCGTCCACCTCCTGGACCCACAGCTCCAAGAGGCCAGCATCCCTCAGCTCCGAGCATGGCACAGTGGCACCATCGAAAGGGCGTTTTAATGTCACCCCGGAGCAGCCGGGCTCCTGAAGCTGGCAGCCTCAACCCAGCACCCCGGTGCCAAAGCGACACCCCCATTCCGGCGCTCTCAGACGGCCCTTCTCCTCCCCCAGCCCTGCCAGCTCAGAAACGGATTTTTTAAAATGGAGAATACCAGCCAGAGACAGGCTTTCTACTGACACATTGTTCCGGGGATGGCAAGCCCGCTTAAAATGCCCAGCAGTCCCCACACACGCACACGGCGGCTTGCCACTCACACTTCCTGCCGCGCATGTGGTCACAACCCCCCCACCCCAGGCTCCGCGCGCGGAGCCCACAATGCACCCAGCCCGGCGCGCACTGTCTGGCCTGCGGGAGAAAATTGCCACCACCACCTGCTTGGGGAGCCCCAAGGGCAGTGTTCTCCCCAAAGGCAGAGATGCTCTGTAGCAGGGGTGTGGGGGTGGGACGCAGAGCTGCCTCTGGAAACGCCAGGAGCTCGGACAGCTCAGCTCGCTCGGCATCCTCTCCCTCCCCGCAGATGACAGCAGTCGCTGGAGGAGCCCTCATGCTGCCCTTTGAACTTCTCCGGGGAGTGGGAGGCTGGGGGGGGGGGGTCCTGAGAGAGGGGCAGCCTCACCGCCGCTCAGGGCCGGGGCTGGGGGTTCCGGAGGTCGGGCGCGCAGCCGTCTGGGGTCGGCCCCACCCATCCCTCCAAGCCCCGCGCGCTGCACTCGGGCCCCCTCCCCAGCCAGGCGCCAAGCTGCCAGCCAGCCGCTCCGGACTTCCCGGTCCCCGTGCGCGCTGGGCGGCCGCCGCGCTCCCTCGCTCGCTCGCGGGGAGGAAAATGGCGTTGGATGCACGTACTTGAGTGAGTTCCGTGCCCATCAGGACGAGGAAGAGGAGGCTGAGGAGCTTCCGGGCCGGTTGCATGTCTCGCTGCCACCGCCGCCGTCCTGGCATGCAGGAGCCCTGGTGCTGGCGCCGGCGCTGCGTGGACGCGGACGCGCTCCCGGCTCTGCTGGCCCCGCGCCTTCAGCACCCGGAGCCTCCGCTCTGCATGGCGAGCGCGTCCTGCGCGCTGTCCCCGCTGTCCCCGGGCGGGGCGCGGCCCTCCGCGGCCCCTCCTCCTGCGCTCCCCCACCCGCTCCGGCGCGCCTGGGCGGCGGTGCCAAAAGTTTGCGAGGAAGGCAGCGGGGGCGGGGGGGGGGGCGCAGAGGGACCCGCGCGCCACGCTCACGCGCGGGAGTGGGGAGGGCGGCGGCGGGGAAGCCGGGACAGGATGTGACATCAAAAAGGCGGGGGAAATTTAATTCGGGAGAGAAGAGTCCATCCTGGCTGGCTGCGGCCGCGGGGGCTCTGGACCCCAGCGATCTGGGATGGGGATGGCAGGGGGCGGGCCGGGACCAGCCGCAGGGGGAGGGTGTGGCCTGCCCGCCCCGCCCCGCCCCAGGGGGAAGCTCGACAGCTCCAGGAGGTCCTGAGAAGGAGGTGAACATGTCCTTAGGTGTTAGCATTTAATGAGACGTTAGACTGAGGCTCAGACCCGGGAAGGGGGTCTCAAGGCAGGCGCGGGAGTGGGGGGCGGCAGGCAGGGCTAGCAAGCAGGTGGGCCGCCGCTCAGATGGGCCTTCTTCCTGTCCTCCTGGGGTGGTCAGCGCGGGGCACAGGTGTCCTGGGGCTGCCTGTGGGTGAGGATCTGTCCTTGTGTTCACGGTTAGTGCGCATTGTGGGGGCAGGGGCACGGGCACACAGGCCTGGAAGGGTCCCCCACGGGTCTGCATTGTGTCGTCCTTCCTGTCACCCGACGCTGTCCTTTTACACGTACTCCCTGTACTCCCTGCCGGAGATGCAAGTCTTAGACCAGGGCGGCTTGTCCGGGGTTCCCATTTCCCATTTAAACCCCTCTCTGGGGAGAGAAGTCCCCAAGCACCTGTTTTCTGAGAAGCTCAGGTGACAAGAGATACTTAGACGCGTGTCTCTCTTCTCGGTTGTTCAGTGCGTAGCTGTTGGAAAGTGCATTCTGGGACGAAGGCTGCCAGCGGCGAGTGGGATGGTCCAACCTTCTCCCGTCACAGACGGGGAAACGGGAGCCCTGGTGGGGGTAACAGCATGTCGCCCAAGGAGGGGCAGAGCCAGGATGCGATGCCAACTCCCAGCCTGTCCCCATGCTGTCGGGCACTGGAGGGCGTGCAGGGGTGGGCTCGGGCACCTTGAGAAGAGAAGGAGGTGGGGGGCCGCCAGGCCTCCACTCTCTGAGCGGCTCTGCCATGGAGGACCCCTGCTCTCTGGGGTCTGTCCTCCAGTGCGGTGGCCCTGAGAGCCCGAGAGCAGGTGGCCCCCGGAGGAAGGGGAGAGGAGCCGCCCCGGGAGCTCTCTGCTGCTGCCCATCCTCCCCCTGCACTGAGGCTTCTCGCCGGCCCCTCAGCTACTGGGGGCCGCTCAGAGAGGCTGCGCCGAGCTGGGGGGCCGGGGTCTTTTTCTGACCCTACTACGGAGTGGCTCCGAGCCTTTTGTCCCACATGCTGTGGGGCAGGAATGAGTGATGCCAGTTCCAGCCCCTTAGGCTATTGAGAAGCCCGAGTGCAGGGCCGGTACAAACATTCTGTAAACTCGGAAGGACCGGGAGGGAGGTGCTGAGGGTCACGGAGGGCCTTCAGGGCTCCAGGCCTGCCGCCTGAGCGCCCCTTCTGCTGAGTCTGGAACAGAGGTCTGGGCATCCGTGCGCCTGGCACCCCTAACCACAATGGCCAGAAAACTGAAACGACTCAAGTGTCCCTGACAGAAGGTGAGTAAGAAGGTTGTGTGTTCGCAGGCTGGGCTGTCACTCAAGTGTTCCGACACAAGCTTGTGGACAGATCTGGAGGACATCGTGCTGCGAGAGGTGAGCCAGACCCAGAAGCAAGGACCCCATAGAATCCACTCCCACCAGGCCAGGCCAGGGGAGTCGGGCCGTGGAGACAGAGGGCTGGGGGAGGGGAGTGGGGAGTCATGCCTTAAGGGGACAGAATGTCTCTGTGGGGCGATAAACATGTCTGGGCCTGGAGGCAGGTGAGGGCTGCACGACTTGGTGAACGTGCTCAGTGCCCCTGAATTAGACACTTAAAAACTAAGTGAATTTTGGGGACGCCTGGGGGGCTCAGTCCGTGGGTCCTCTACCTTCGGCTCAGGTCACAACCCTGGGGTCCCAGGATCAAGTCTCGCGTGGGGCTCCCTGCTCAGCGTGGAGTCTGCTTCTCCCTCTGCCTCTGCCCCTTTCCTGTTCTTGCTTGTCCGTCCCCTTCCCGAATAAATGAATAAATAATCTTTTAAAAAGTCGTGAAGGTTTTAGGGTCCACATACACGCATGCATAATTTCTTAAATAACAGTAGACCCCAAACCATTGTGCTGTACGCTCCGATGGTTGGTCACGCCGGAGGTACGTTACATCTTAGTAAAGCAGGGTTTTTTAAAAATTACATACTCGTTTTTGCATTGCTTTAAGGAAATAAAATGCAAAGAAGAACACAGCAGCGAGAGCAACAGAAGCCCACGCCCAGCATAACCGGCGTCGTCACCAGGGACGGCCGCGCAGACACCTGTGTGGGCAGGTGCGCGGGGGAAGTAGGCTGCGGAAGTGTAAGACGGTGTCCCCCGAGACCGCGTTCCGAGTCCCGACCTGCGATGCGGACTCGTCAGCCTCCCGGGCCCTGCCCTCCGAGCCCCTTCCTGCCAGCTGGGTGCAGCCGGCGGGCCACGGCGTGGGAGACGCCTGGGACCGTGCCTGGCACACACAGGCTCAGCCCCAGAAACTCGAGGGAGAGACGGGTAGGCGCCGATGTCAAACGATGAGGTCATCCCCCACGCGCTGTGCAGCCTGGAAGGAGCAGATCGAACTTGAACCTGACAGAAGGACGGGAAACCAAAGCGAAGCCGAAGACATTGGGAACTAGAAGCTCGTTTACCGCCATAACACAAGCACCGTCTCCCAGAAAACCTGCTAATGAGGAGAAAGAGAAATCCCCGGGGCCCGTGGGCTGTGGAGCTGAACGCGCTTCCAGCCCAGGCTCCCGTCGCGGCCCCACGCGACACGTCCCGGCGTGGACACGGGGCAGGGGTCATTCGCTCTTCCTCTGGCTGCCCTCCTGGCTCCGTGTTTATTTCTAGTGCTTCTGTTATTTTCACGTTTCAGGGTTTACACTGTTCCTCTCGACCTCCCACATCAAAGTCCCCTTGTGAGGGGCCCCTGGGGGCTCCGTCGGTGAAGCGTCTGCTTTTGGCTCGGGTCACGATCTCGGGGTGCTGGCATCGAGCCCCGCGTCAGGCTCCCTGCTCAGCGAGGAGCCTGCTGCTTCTCCCTCTCTCTCCGCCGCTCCCCCTGCTTAGGCTGCCCCTCCCCCACCTCTCTCTTTCTCTCTGTCAAATAAATAAATAAAACCTTAAAAAAAAAAATCCCCTGGCGAGCTGGTCCTAGTTCTGGATTCCAGGGGACCCGGGGCCGGCCCCCCTGCACCAGCAGGCTCCCCCGGGTTCGTGCTTTGATTCACCCCTGTTGGGCTGGCCGAAGCCGGGTGCCAGGCGACCACAGCCAGAGACACTGCCACACCTCTCTGTTGACCCGTGTAGGTGCTTGTCTTTCTTCCTACCCCGCCAGCTTTCCCACTCGGGGAACCACGAGGAGCCCCTGAGCTGAGCTGGGACGTGGCCCAGTGGGTGTGGTGCCACAGGCGTCCTCCCTGGAACTCCCGAGGAGCGCTGGGGAAGGAGCTGAGCCCCCGCTGAGACCCCTCTGAAAGGCTGAGTGATAGGCTTCCTGCTCCTTTAAGACAAGCCTCCTTCCCTGCCAGCCTCATTACAGTGTGCCAGAGTGGTTGCCAAGGCAACGGCACTAACTCTCCCCTCTCCTCTCTGCAAATTTCTTAGCAAATGGGGCTGCTCCCACGCAAGGTGTCGGCCGAGCCGGCAGGCTGCCCGGCTTCTGCCTCGTCCAGGCGCTGAGCCGAGTGCCCACCTTTCCTTCCCAGCCTCTCCGGGCCCTCGGTGACCTCGGATCAACTGGCTCCAGACTCCCAGGAGGGACAGGTGTAGATCCAGAGCCCACTATGTGACAGGTGGGCCAGACACAGCCTCCCGCGGTGTGGGCGCCAGGCCCGGGGTGAGGGTGACAGGCTCTCCCCACGACCCATGGCGGACTTCCCTCATCAGCTGCTAGGCTTTGGGGAGGAAAGGGTGCTGGTCGTGCCGGGCCACCGGCTTCGCTCCTGGACTCGGTGCCGTGTCACTGCTCAGATGCGGGCTGTGCCAGCAGAGACCACACCGGTGCCGCCATCCTCAGCCCCGTGGGGTGTCCAGCCTGTGCTAAGAGCCATGGAATTGGGCGGCCTCATGGGGTGGGATGCTCCTGCCCCTTCCCTCTCTTGCAACAGCTTCCCTCCTCCTTGTCCAGCCGGGATACCGGGGGGACTCCCTGGAGCCACTTTCCGTCTCTGGGGAAGGGCTGAAGAGAGGCCATCCCAGCGCAGGGTCTCTTCTGACGCTCGCTCTGAGGATCAAAGGCACAGCCTTTGGTCTTCCTCCCTCCAGCTGCAGCTCGACCCACAGCTCCACCCAAGGACAGAGATGGTTTACTTCCTCTCACGTCTGTGCAGAGTCCCTCTTGCACTGCCCAGGACCTCCAGTAAATGCCGAGTAGATGTGGGGACAGCGGGGTCCTTGCTTCGCACCCCGTCTTACAGGGACGGCACTCACTGCAGTGAGCGTGATGTTACCATAGATGTTAGTGTTGGCTGAGAAAACAGAAGCTCTGGGATAAGAACAGAACCTCTGATTTGGGTGTCGGAACTGGGATTTGGGGGAACAGCCCCACTGTGTCCCGCTGAGTTGTTGAAGGGAGCGGTCTTTGTGGGCAAAGTGTGGAAGTGTTAGGAAACGTACGAGATTTTCCAAAAGTGATGACTGGAGACAGAAGGACATTTCTCAACCCACAGGTTTCCAGATGCCTTGTGCCAGTGCCTGGCAAGATACCCTTTGCGAGGTGTCCAGTTCTCATCAAGAGTGCAGAGCCTGAAGTCCCAGGTTCGGTCACATGTGCTCACCCAGTTCAGTAGTTCAGTTCCTGTCCCCAAAACAGGATGAAGTTTTGGTCCCAAAATAGAGCTTCACATGCTCAGAAGTTTTCCCTGGGTTCACAGAGCTGTCCTCGTGGTTCTCTTTATCCTTAGTTGGCCGAGAATTTTATTATGATTGGAAGTTTAATTCTGTCCAAGGCTTTTTCCTGTATCTACTGAAACAAGTGCCTGGTTTTTCCTTGATGCTGTTCCTACTGGTCAGTTACATTAACTGATTTTCAAATGTTAAACCATCCTTGCATTCTGAGAGAAACCCTACTTGGTCTTAATGGATCATCCCTTTCCATAGGTTGCTGGGTCCCCTGAGCTGTTCACAGGCATCGAAGTCCACGAGGAATACTGCTTTCCAGTTGCTACTGTTGTTTTTCTTTTCTTTTTAAAGAAGATTTTATTTATTTGTTTGCTTGAAAGGGGGGGGGGGCAGAGGGATGGGAGAAGCAGGCTTCTAGCTGACCAGGGAGCCTGATGTGGGGCTTGATCCCAGGACCCCGGATCATGACCTGAGCCAAAGGCAGGTGCTTAACGGAATGAGCCACCCAGGCCCCCTGGTTGTTGCAAAACCCCATTAAAACAACAACAACAACAACAACAGATATAGAGATACACAGACTTCCTCTTTCCTCTAATGCAAAATTTGGCAACTAGTGTTGTCCAAGGAATTTTTCCTATTCATCAGAAGGAACGTATCAGACGCACCAGTGTGAAGTTACTAATGATACTCTTATCAAATTGCTACTGTTGTTGAAGATATCGGCACGAAGATATTCATGGTATTTTCTTGTGTTTTTAAGATCTGAAATAGCAGGTTGTCTGGTGGCTTGGTTGGTTAGGCATCTGAGTCTCGATTTAGGCTCAGGTAACGATCTCAGGGTTGTGAGATTGAGCCCCACATCAGCTCCTCATTCCTTGTTCAGAAAGGAGTCTGCTCGAGATCGTCTCTTTCTGTCTCTCTCTGTCTCTGTCTCACCTTTCCTCTGCCCTTCCTCCTGCTCTCTCTCTCTCTTTCCCTAAAATAAATAAATAAATAAATAAATATATCTAAAAAAACAATCTGAAATAAGCAATTTTTTTCATTCATTTTTCATTCCTGATAGGGATCATTTGTGGGTTTTTCTCATTTTTTTTTCCTTGGTCAGTCTAGCTGTGGTTTTAACCGACTGTTGGATCTTTCCAAAGAATAGCGCTTGGCTTTGTTGTCAGTTTTTCCTATTTTTATTAGTTTCCTGTTTCTCTGATATCTTTTCCTTATTCCTTTCTCCATTCTAGTTACTTTGCGTTGATTTTGCTCCTTTTTTTTTTTTTTTCCCAGCTCTTGAGATAGAAATTTTGGTGATTGATTTTGGACCTCTGCTCATATCTGACAGAAGCCACTTAGAACCGTGGATTTCCCTATATGCTCAGCTCTAACGGCACCCCATAAATTGTCACCTGTTGTGTTTTCGTTATCCCCTCCGTGTGAAATATTTTCTAATCTCCATTGTGACGTCCTCCTTGAGCATGTTAGATGCTGTTGGCATGCATACATTTGGGAGTTTCCTAGATCTCTTGTTGTTGATTTCTAATTTAATTCCACTGGGTCCAGAGAGCACCCTCTGCCTGACTTCCATCCTTTTACATTTGGTTTGTTTGCTCCATGGCTCAGAATATGGTCTGTCTGGGGAACGGACCATGTGCACTTGGGAAGAATGCACATTTTTCAGTCGTTGGGCTTAGTGTTCAGGATCAACTTTGTCAAGGTGATGGATGATGTTGTTCAGGTCCTCTACATTTCTATTGACTTTTCTCTCCAGCGCCCCCCCTTTTTTATGAGTGTGGCCTCGTTTTTCTTCTTTTGGTTCTACCAGTGAGCGTTTCGTACATTCTTAGACTCTGTGCTTGTTTCCTCTTCCTGGCAAATGGACCCATTTATCTTTACAAAATGTCCATCTTTATCTTTGGCAACATTTTTTGTCTTGGAAGTCTATTGTACTTGATGGGAATAAAGCTACTTTAACTTCTTACCCTTCCTGTCTTCATGGTATAGACTTTCCACCCCTCACCTCCAGCCTGTTTTGTCTTCATACTTGAGATGCTTCTTTCGTAGATGGTATTGACAGATCTCGCTTTCCATTTGATCCATTCTGATAACCTCTGCCTTTTTCATTGGAGTACTTACTTATTCTATTAAGAGAATTCATAAGTGTTAGGCATATTGTTTTTATATCTCTTTTCTGGTCTTTTTTTCCTTTTTTTGTTTTTTATTCTTATTCTTCTGCTTTCATACTTTCTTTTGGATTATGTGACGGTTTTTAAAAATAATTCCATCATAATTTGTTTCTTGATGTTCAAGTTATGCAGCTTTGTGTTATTATTTTAGGGGTTATTCCAGGGATATGACAAATGCTCCCTAATTTTTCAGTCGATGTGGGTTAATGGTCTGTTCACACCTTTGTCCTTTGTAAGATCATCAAATGTGTTGCTTCACATGCATGGTAAACTCCCAAGATAATGTCTATGTCTTGCTTTAGCCAGTCTTATGTTTTTCTGAGAACTTAAAGGGAAAATTCTTGTTTTCTCTTTACCCAGATACTTGCCAGTTCCAGTGCTCTTTGTTCATTCCTGAAGACCCACATTTCCACGTGGCATCATTTTCCTCTGCCTGAGGGAAACCTTTTGCCATTTCTTGTTCTGTCGGGTCCTGCAAGAGGATTCTCTTACCTGTCCTTTGGGGGAAATGTCTTTACTCTTCTCTGTTGAGGCTACTTTCACTGGATGTAGAATTCCTGGCAGAGAAGGCTTTTCTCTTGCCACTTTCAGATTGCGCAGGTACCATTTATCTCCACAGTGTTTTCTTGCTCTTCTTCATATCGGGTGATTTCTATCACCTGGCCTGCATTCTGGTTCCCTGAGTCGCTCCTCTGTGCTGTCCAATCTGCTGATGAAGCCCATCAGGTAAACCTTTTTCATTCATGATATTTTATTTTTCAGTGCTAGAATTTCCATTTGGATGCTTTTGACATTGTCTCCTTGATTTTCTACCTTTCCGTTGATTGTGACGGTGTTTTCCGTTCCTTCATGGAACATAGTTGCAAATGGCGGCCTCGTCTAGTAAATCCAGTGCTGGGTTTACCTCGGGGGTCTTTTCCCTCGCAGGTGTGTCACTTTCCTTCCTACTCAGTTGCTGAGCCCTTTTGGAAACTATTGCCTTGTTATGAGACTCTGGATTCTGGGCATCACTCCAGCTTACTTGGGTAGATGCAGACGGCCCGCTTGGGCACACCTATGGATAACAGAAGTGCAAATCTCAGTCACGCCCACTCCCCTCTGCCTGACGCTTGTGCCTTCAGGGTCCATCCAGAGTGTGAGTGTTTGTAGTTGTTTTTGGGGAGAAGATTGGTTTGTTAGTCTGTGTGCATTGGAAATAGAACCCTGGCAGCCATCTGTTCCATGTGGATGTGTTCACCACCCAGAGGGGCGGAGAGGAGGGGTGGTCATGCCTTCAGAGGCAGCTCATCCCGGGCCCTTGTGTGGAACTGGCCAACTTTCACTCCCTCTGCTCTGGCACTTTGTGGTTGGCCTCCGCAAGCAGCCAGGTGGACTTCAAATGTTCTGTCTGGAGACTCCTTCAGTAGCTCGTGGGGTTTGTGGGGTTATTTAGTCCTGGTTTTCCATGAAACCACAGGAAGCAGTGGTGGCAGACTTCTTCCTTGAAAGAACAAAGAATGCGTGGCATATATTGACGGCCCACACCCTGGCCCTCCGCGCTCCGTGGCCCACTAGGCTCTCACACGCCTTCTGCCCCGTCCATGCCTCTCCAGCCTCCTCTTGCCACCTGGGACCACAGCCGACCTCATACCTGTTAGGTTTGGGTGATGGCGGCCCCATCCATGAACGCCACTCTGCCCCATGCCTACCATGCATAAGGTCACTGTGACCTGGTGCTCAAATTGCATTAATTAAGTGGGGCTTAGGAAGGACAGCTTGCTTCTGGGGTGGCCTGGAGGCCAGGGAAGACTCAAATTCTGGTGCTGGACTCACGTGAGCACTGGTCACTCGCATGTGGGCCACGGATGCTGGTGGTCTGCTGGAACCCCCCAATGGTGCCCTCTCCATGTGGGCGCTTGGCTTCCTCCCAGCATGGTATCAGGGTGTCAAGGGCAGCTGTCTAGGAGAACAAGGTTGAAGGAAGGGCATGGCATTTTTGTGAACTGGCATCCCTTCCTCTGTATCCTATTGGTTGCGGTGGCACAAAGTCTGCCAAGGTTCAAGGAGAGGGGACACAGGCCTAGCCATGGGATGCTTGTAAGGCCACCATCGTGGTACAGAAGGCACACGAGGACAAGACAGAGCAGGGGACCACATACGGCAAATCGATCTGCCACAGGGACTATCTGATGAATGAATGAATGTCAATAAAAAGCAACTATTCTATCTTCTGCTTTAAAGAGCTTATGATGAAAAAAAAATGAAGAGCTCACAATGGAGTGTGCAAAGCAGTTACTTTTCTAAACACATGACGTGTTTGCGCTAGGAAGGTGCGCTGCGAGGTTTCTGCTCCTCAGCCGCTACTCGTAACCAGTTATTACAGACAGCAGCACTTACAGGGTAATCGTCGTGCGCCAGGCGCCTTCAAAGCGTTTTATCAATGTCAACTCATTTAGTCCTGTACCTGCCGGTCCTATCCAAGATCGACGACCACCCACTCCAGGATGTGAAGTCTGAAAGCCACATGGCATGTAACTTAGGACCCACGTTCTCCACCCGTGTCCGGGTCCCATAGCTCCTCTTTCCCTCATTGTCCTGAGCATCTGGTCCCCTGGGGCTCTCAGGACTTGAGGCCTGCAGGACACCAGGCTGAGCGTCACAGCCAGAGCAGGAGAAGGTTCAAGGGCAGGTGTGTCTTAAATGTTCTGCCTGCACTGAGGGCTCAGGGTGGGCAGAGCGGGTCCGTGGGAAGACCGTGCAGGGCGGTCAGGTGGGAAAGGCAGTACGTGAATGACTCCTCCTGGGTCTCTAAACTGCTCCGAACCAGGACCAGAGAGTTCTGGCTCTTCTTGGGTCGGCTGTGAGTGGGAGCATCATGCACATGGAGGGTGAGCCGTTTTCACGTGCTCGGCGTTGGGCCAGGGCCTGGGACCTGGGGCCGGTGCTGGCGGAGGCCCACCGAATCAACGGGTACGCACTGGGGGCAACACCTGTGATGGTCCCCCAGCTTCTTCAGACCTGCAGGTGCTGGTCCTGGGAGGACACGGAGCGCATGGGCTCATCTCTCTCCTGCCCGTCCTGAGACTTAGACCCGGACGGAGGGGCCTCATCACGGTCACCTGAACTCCTGCAATCCACTGAGCCCCTTTCTGTCCCCCGTCCCAGTCCGTAGCCACCTGCTGTCTGTGTGCCCAAGGTAAGGGTCACCTTCCACACCCAGACCTGGTCCCAGCCTTCCTGTCCGGGAGTGAATGAGAGAGACTGCGCCTTCCTCTGCAAGGGCCCGACTCCGTGACCTGGGCTCTGTCAACAAATGTGTCTGGCGGCCACACTCACCGGGTCACACTCGTATCCCCCACAGATCTGTGGCTGCTGCTCCCGGGGGTGGGGATCTGCACTCTGGTCTCAGGGTCCCCACTCAGCTTTTAGCCTTGCACGTGAACCAGAAATTAGGGGGGTGGGGCAGTGCGGGGCCATGCAGTCAGGTGAGTCTTTTTCCCTGCTCACATGTCACAGACATGGTGTGGAGGAGAGGTCTGGGGACAGGGCTGATGTGTTCTTGGAAATGGGAACAGAATGAGCGTGAACCCCGTGTGATCTGGCCCAGGGCCGAGGTCAGCTGAGACGGCGCCTGACCTCCCTTCTGCAAACAGCAGCCAGATGGGCTCCAGGACCCAGATCCCAGGTTTGCATCCAGGGCTCAGTGGCCGGCTTCTCTAATAGACTGTTGTTTGTCCCGGAGGAAGAGTGCTGCTCGAACCCGGAATCCACCCAGCTGGTGCGGGTCCTTCTGTCCCCGTTTGCCACAATGCTGAGTACTTACTCTCCTAGTGGACGGTGCTCTTGAACCCACACCACCGCCAGGAAGCCCCCGCGTTTGCAGGTCAGAGGCCTTTTCTCCCTGGCTGGTCCCTCGCGGCCTCCGGCCCTCCAAACAGCAGAGAAAATAGACGTGCGAACTGTCCACCCAGGCAAGTCTGGGAACGTGGAGAGAGGAGGGGAAACAAAGACATCCTTACTCGGCCATGTTCCCCTCGAAACCGAGTCTTCAGAGTGTGACTTGGAGCCAGGGGCCCTGTGAATGCAGGGTGGCCTGTCCTGCGGCGTTAGGGATGAGAAGCCCTCGCTCAAGCTGGCGCCGCCGGCCGATGGCACCTCGCGGGGGGGTCTGTGTTCGGGCTCTTCCCTGGCCAGCGTGGGTACTCGTGAGCCGTCTGCCTGGTGCTCCGACGGGAGCTCGTCCCCTGCTGCAGACGCACTCCCTGCCCCGCCCGGAGCAGGACGCCGCACACAGGGCAGCGTCATCTCCACGGTGCTGACCCTCCCGCCGCTGAACTCCAGGGGCCTCCACCCTGCCTTCGGATGTGCGTAACCTGTTCCCTCTGCCCCAACCCCCAGCCTCAGGCCCCGGGAAGGAGGGGGCACGGGGCACCTGCGCTGTGCTGGGAGGGGACGCAGGTGTCAGCGTCCGACCCAAACCGCCACACCCACGAACAGGTGCCGCCGATGGAGTCCGAGCCACGCCTCCCCCACAGCCCCACGCCGGCCGGGGCTCGCGTCGCTGATGTGTGTTTCTGATGTGAAGACCGATCATTTTGGGGCATTTAAAAGCCATTTGCGTGTTCTTCTGTGTTGACTCTGCTCACGCACGTTCCTTTTTTTCTCTATTGGGTTCTTGGTCCTTTTCTGATGGATTTCTAAGGGGACCTAAACGTTAAGGTATTAACCTTCTGCGATATGTTGAAGACACGTTCTCAGTTCACCATGTGGCGTGTGACTTTTCCTGCCTGTGTGAAAAGGTCACATTTTGGGGACAGCACGGTTGCCCATCTTTTCTTTCATGGCTCCTTGCTTTGGGGCCCTCCGCACTCTGAGATCATAGATAGAGATGAGGCTGGGCCCTCGAGGAGACCGTGCAACCCTCAGCCCGTGGGTTCGCCTCTGCGTGGGGACGGGCTCCTGCTCGTCCCCAGCACGGCCCGCCAGCTGGCCCAGCACACAGGTGGGGCCACACCTGGAGACAGCAGTGACTGTCCTTCAGTCCACCCCCTCCAGCCAGGATCCCGCCCATGACCACCTGTTGCCACCAGTGTGCTGTCCGTGACCGTCACCAGCAGGGGCTCTGAGGGCCCGGGAGCAAACTCGCGCAGGTCACCCCATGTGTATCCATCGCAGGGCACCCAGACCACCGTGGTGGCCCTCGATGGCAGCCGACAGGGGCTGCACGCCCTTCCACCCACTGCACGGTGGGGCAGGCAGTGCCGGCAGTTGCCAGCCTCCGGGCGTTAGCCTCCCCACTGTCCCTGCTGTCCCTGCTCCATCCACGCCACAGGCCTGGGTGGCCCTGGGGCCCGCTGACCCTGCTGCTGCCTGTCGCTCCCACCCACCTTCCCCGGATCGTTCCCACGGGCACAGGAGTGCGCTGAGCCTCCTGCGTCATGAACGCCGGCAGGGAGAAAGCCCCGGACGATTCCTCTGCCCGTTCCTCTGCCCCGCTCCAAAGAGCGTCTGTGTCACTGACCCGCTCTCTTCTCTCTTCTCAGGAACTGTCTCTGCAAGCCTGTACCCCCCGAGCCTGCACCATGGCCCCTCCTCGGTCAGTCCCCTGCCGGCCCTGGACTCCCTCCGGCGACACTAGGAGCCACGGAGGCAGCCCCCAGGACATCCCCCCTTGCCCTACCCTGCCCCACCCTTCCTCCTTCACAGCTGTCCCCCCAGCGGGGGTTGTCCCTGACCTCCCCTTCCCTGACCTTCCCTTCTCCCCCAGCCTCTGTCTCCGAGGGGGCCCCGGTCCGCAGGGCCTTCCCCCGCAGCAGCCTGGTGACCTCTCCCAGATGTGTGTCCCCAGCGGGACGCCCGCCCTCCGTTCCAATCCCAGCCTGCTCCCTGGAGGGGACGCCACTTCTATCCCCCTGGCCGTTGGGGCGCAGACCCTGGAGCTGTCCCTGCAGCTTATGGTCCAGCGTCCGGTCCATGAGCAGACCCCGGGGGGCCACCTATCGCCATATACGTGTCCATCCGCCTCCTCCCACTGCCACCCTCTCCGCAGGCTGGCCTCACGCGTTCGAAGCCCATGTGTCCCTCCGACCCCCAACGCAGGGCCCTGCACTTGGAGTCATGCTCTCTTGGTGGCGTTTTGAAATTCTCCGTGATTTTCGAGTGAGGGGTCCCACATCCGCGTCTTGGGCCGGTCCTGGGAACTGCTGCGGGACCTCGTGCCGGGGCTAGCGACCCCCTCCCTCGTGACATTCGTCGGCCTCCCAGTGGTGCCGCTGCTGTCCAGGCCCGATGCGGACATCGGAGAGGCCCTTAAAGGCCGGGGCCACGACAGCCTGTCCACTGGCTTCTCGCGTCGCTGAGGGAAAAGCCACGATTCCCACCAGGACTTCATGACCTTTCAGGACCTGCTCTCCCAGCACTTCCCTGACTCACTCGGCCTCCCTCTCTTCCCCAGATGGGCCAGCTCCCCTCCCCCAAACCCTAAACACACAGGTCGTTGCCCCCGCCCACCCGCCTGCACTCACCTGGGCCGTGAGGTGTACAGGAAACCCACACCATGACCTCATTCGTGTCTGGGTCCCCTGCGTGGACCCCCCGGGTTGCGACATAAAACAGTGCAAGTTTATCCGCCAAGGTCCCAGACGTCGGAGTCTGGCGTCCGTCCCTAGGGCTGCCGTCAAGGTCCGGGCAGGGCTGGAGGCCGGAGCGAATCGGATTCTCTGCCTTTGGTGGCACTTGTTACAGAAACCACGGGAGACGCACGTCCGCCACACTGCGCGTCTCGCCTCTTCATCTTGTCCCCGTGAGGGAATGCCGCCTAATCAGGATGGGAGGCCGGGTCGGCTGTGTTCATGGCTAGCCGCCTGGCGGCACCGAGAACAGGACTGCCCATGGCAGGCGCGCAATGAAGCGTTGTTATTCGAGCGCAGTGGGATGGGATTGTTCCGGAAGAACGTGTGCTCAGCCGCAGCCTCGTCTCCGGGAGGAGGACTGTAGCCACAGGGGGACCCACTCCTCAGCTCCCGGACGGACGCTGTCCCGGGCTGGACAGACGCTGTCCCGGGCTGGATGGACGCCATCCCGGGCTGGGGCACCCAGGCTGCCAGTGGGACGGCAGGGAGACAGGCATCCTTAGCTCCTATCAGTAGGGATGTGTTGTGGGTTCAGCTGTGTCCCCCAAGGAGACGTGTGACAGTCTGAATACCTGGTCTGGAGAACGTGTCTGTGTCTGGGATGTGTTGAGTTCACATGAGGTCATGAGGGGACCAATGCAGAGATGAAGGATGTTCTTGTAAGAAGAGGAGAGAGACACTGGGGAGAAGCCTGGTGGTGGAGGCGGACACGGGCGACGGGTCTCCAAGCCAAGGGACACCAGGGGCTCTCGGCGACGGCCGGAATCCAGAGGAGGCGAGGAAAGATTCTCCTCGACGCGCTTCAGAGGAGCACGGCCCTGCTCACGCCTTGATCTCGGACTTCCAGCTTCCGAAGTCATGACACAAGCCACTGCTGTCACCTGAGGCTCAGTCTGTGGAGCTTGTCCCCGCGGCAGCGGGTACGGAAGGCGTGACCACGCAGCCCCGTGGGAGATCCAGCAACGTGGCCAAGTGCGGCGGCCCCAGCAGGGAGTGGGGGAGGCACAAGGCTGTCAGGGAAGGGCGGGCGAGCAGAGACAATCTCTCCATCCCACCCAGTCACCAGAACACGTCCAGGCAGAGAAGGGAAGCCGTACGTCCCCATGGCATGTCCACCTGCCATCCGAGAAAGGGACTACAGTACCGGTGACACCCAGAAGCACAACGAGCAGTCGCCTCCATTGGACAACGTGGAAGGCCCGTTGGAAAGTCCGGGGGTGGTGATGCACGGAGGGAAGAAACAGACTGGAGGGACCGGTGCAGGAGGGGACCTCCTCGGCACGGGCCCTCCTGGGACTCACTTCAGCGAACTTTAGCCCAAGATCTGTGCCTGGTGGGATATGCCATTTACGTCCTCCTGGTGAAGAGATGCAAAACCATCGGACTGTATTCGGCAACAGTAGTGAAGATGTCGACCCTGTCCCTCTGACGACATCACGCGTGTGTGTTGGAGGTGTGCGTCCTCGGGGCAGGGCGGGGCGCCTCGGAGAGAAGGTGATGCAGGCCCAAGAGAAGGATGGAAATATGGAGTGACAGAAATCACACACAAACCCTGGCTTGGGAAACGCCACTGTGACGCTGTAACTATTTTCTCTTTAAGTTTGTGCAAGAGAGAGAGACTCGGAGTGAGCGTGGGGCCTGGAGACGAGGACCAGCTGCACAGTAGTGCACGCATCCCCGTGCACACACGCATGCATGCCCCCGTGCACACATGCCCCGTATACACACTCATGCCCCCATACACACACGCCCCATACACACACGCATGCCCCCGTGCACACACGTCCATGTGCACACACGCCCCCGTGCACACACAATCTGCACGCACCACTTCCCACCCGCAGGTTCCGGGGCTCTGGAGGAGTGCAGGACCCATTTGGATCAAGAACTACGCCGGTTGACCCTGGAGCATCTCATCAGGCCGAAAGCAAGGGGCGTTTGGACGACACCCGTCGTTAGAAGGACGCAGCCTGCCCCGTCCGCCAGGAGCACTTACACCTCCGCCCTGTACTTCCATCATTTTCCCTTTTAGTTGGTCACCAGACCTAGAGTCACACAGAGGGAAGGACATTTTAAAACGGCAGGTGTCCTTTTTGACGAAACCTCCACGGGAGGTACATTACTCCACTGTCCCGCGGCTGAGCAGGGCGCTCCTGGGACGCGGGGAGGCCGACTGGCACCTGCCGCGGACAGCCTGGGAGAGAAGGGCTGCGGGGCCGGGCAGCGGGGTCATGCGACGTCCCTGCGGCCTTGAAAAGGCCAGCTCAGCCGAGATGCCCCTCCATCTGGGGGGGTGGGAGAGACGTGGTGAAGAGGAGGAAACAGGAGGGCACCCCGAGGGAGGGGAGCCCGGGGCACCAGGCAGGGCCGCCCCCCCTTCACCGCGTGGGGAACGCAGATCAGGAAGCAACTATTTCAACCCGTGGCGTGCGGGCCGGGAGAAAGGGACCCACACGTTTCCGTGGCTACATAGTGGGAGCAGGTTTTTTTGGGAGGATTTTGTTATGAATAATTAATGTCGAGTTTTTCGGTTTTATGTAATGAAAATATTTTTGGGGTCTGTCTTCTTTTTAGAATCTTGTTTGTCGGTCTACGCTACAGAATTTAAAACGTATGCATATGCGTATTTCCCTTTTTGATACTTTTTTTTAAATCACACTTAAAATAAAATTCTGTACCACAAATGAAAGGAAATAACTTGCTGCTTTTCATCTCTAAAGGAAGAATGCTAACTAGCCTCGCGGGCACGCGTCCTTCCTGCTGGCTTGGGGACGCTACTTCCTGCCGAAAGCAGGTGCCCGGTAGAGTTTCAGGCGGTGGTTGAAGAGGTGCGGGACCTGAAACGTACCTCCCGGAAATCCCGGAGTCCCGCACGGCTCGGGAACTGCCACTCCCATTCTGGTGGTATTTTTAATGGAAATCCAGTGGAAGGAGGGAGAGGGGAAGTGGGTGGAAGATGGGACCCTCTGCTTTCTAGATAAGAGGTCAGCACGGGGTCCAGATCCCTCTGGAACTGGCCGCCGAGCGGAGGGTACCCTGGGAGGCGATGGCCTCCCCAGCCTCAGGGACTGTCCAGGGCCCCTCATAAGCTACGCACTTGGCACGGGTCTCGCCTCTGTGTGGATGGAGGCCAACAGGGGTCTTCACCTGCCCGGAGTGTATCTGGCCCTGGGAGAAGCCAGCTCTGGGCCGAGCGTGTGGCGCGGGAGCCCGCGGGTCTGGCCAGCTGTGGCTAGGGGCTCACGCGCGCTGCCCAGTGACCTGTGGCATGCTGGTGCGGCGTGTCCGGGGCCCACCGGCACCCGGAGGCATGCACCTGTGCGGCGTGTATCCCGCGTTCCCTGCACTTTGCCTCCGGCTGCCTGGTGGGGAGGCGGAAGCAGGACGGGCAGCAGGACGGGCTGCAGGGTATGTGGGGAACTTGCATGTCCTCCACCGCTTTTCTAGAATTTTCCAACCTTAGCTCTGAGTTGTGAGTCTGAAGGGGAGTGGAGTCACTGCCAGCTCCCAGCTGTTCCTGTTCTCTTGGGAACGGGAACCTGCCGGCGGGAGGGGGCTGGGCAGTGTCTTCTCGTGGCCTTGGTGGCTCCCTCTGGGGACCTCTGCCAAGTGGTGTCCAGGGGGTCCCAGAGGAGGGCAGGACTGGGGAGCCTCTGAAGACCCATCCCAGGAAAGCTTCAGACCCTACCGGGTGACCTCAGTCCCCTCGGGGAGACCTGTGGTCCGTGCAGAAAGGACGGCACAAAGAGTTACAGCGGGGGCTCTCCTGGTGGGAGCAGGAGTTTCCAGCCTGAGAAGGTGATGTGTTCCTTGTTCGGTTACTGAAACCCTCGAGAGGTTCTACAGAGGGGCGGCCTTCATGTGAGACTCTGCTTAACTGTAACCACTGGGCTTTGCCCAGGACCTGCAGCTTGGGAAACCTGCCGTTCTTCTCCCCGCGTAATTCCCAGAGGCCACATCCTCGGGACCACGGAGCTGCTTCTGGGAGAGCCCGGGTCGAATCTTCTCGGCTCGGCCCTGGAGAAGGCAGGCCACGAGAGAAGGAGCACCGAAGCCCAGAGACCTCCAGAGGGACGCAGCGTCCACGGATTGGATTGGGACTTGGAAGAGGCCAAGGGACCATGGGAATAGTGACCTGTGTGTCCCCATTGGAGATGGACTTTGTCCAGACTGAAAATTCGTTCATAAGAGAGCAATTCAGATTAAAAAAAAAAAAAAGCATTTTTCAAAAGGACACAGCTTGTAGGGGTCCAGTAGGTGAAAGACGTGCCATTTTGGGCACAAGAGCAACTTAGTAAGACTGACACGTGGATGCTCGTGAGCCCCGAGCTCAGCCCGGGAAGGCCATCTGGGTCCTTCTGGACGTGGGTGAACACCGGGGAGAGCCCAGCGTCCCTCTTCCCTTTCCTGTGGGCACTGAGCCTCGGTGGGAAGGGAGTTGGAGGCTGACAAGAGTCCGGCTCACCGGGAGGTACAGACCGACCCAGGCCATGCTCGGCAGTCCTGCCGGACCCTCGGGAGGCAGGCGGATGGGTTTGTGAGAACAGACGGGGCTGACCCCATCTCCCCAGGGAGGGACAATGAGACGTGGTGGGCCCCCCCCAGGCAGCGTGGCAGGAAGCGCCCATCTGCCTCCCAGGGCTCTCGTCGGGGCTCTGGGTTGGACGGTGGTCCAGGGAGGACTTGAGGTGCAGCCAGCGGACCCCGGCTTCGGGGAACCCCAGGGGACAAGCAACCCCATCCCTAAACCAAAGAGAAAGGCAAAAATAGCAGCCAGCTGGGAGAGGGGGCACCTGCTGTCTCGGGGGCGGCCTGAGCAGCAGAGGCTGGTCCCCAATCCGGGTCTGGTGAGGCTCCTCCCGACTGTGCACCCACGTGGCGGAGGGGCGTGAGGGCGCGAGGGCATGAGGCAGACTCTCTGGCGTCTGTGTCAGGAGGGCACTGGTCCCGTCACGGGGACCCCACCCTCAAGACCTCGTCAAAACCGGATCACTGCCAGGGTCCGTCCCTCCTCCTCACGCCGTCCGGCCATCGCCTGTGGGTTGGGCTTCCACGCACGAGCCTGGGCACAGGGACACAGTCCGTCTAGAACACCTACGTGGCGAAGGACTCCCCAGAAACCTGTCGGCAAATCCGTGTGGGCTTCAGATCTTAATTCAAGCTCATACGTGGCAGAGACATTTCAGAAGCATCAGGAAATGCCAGCACCGTCCGTGGGATGACCGCGGGGCTTGCCACCTGGACACGCACAGAGCCTCTGCGCGCCGGGCCTCCCCGTGTCCCCCGCCACGCCAGCAGACACCGGCCGTCTCTTCCCTTCCCCTTCCTAGCAGCTCGGACATGGACTGACTGTTCCCTGACCCTGGGGAGCCACGCCACTCGAGGGTCAGCGTCTCATCTCAGAGCTGCTCCGTGAGGTGAGGCTCCCGGTCCCTGGGACAGAGGTGACGCTCGCCGACTCGAGCAGAGACCGCATGGGTGGGCCGGGTGTGAGCAGCTCTGGAGGCCACCCTCCTGTCCCCGCGCCGGTGCTGGCCACTGGCCCCAGGTGGGAGTCAACTGCGTGGCACGGTCTGGGTGGGAAGGAGCCCGCGAGGCCTGTGCTAAAGAACCGAGGCCCGCATTGGGATCAGAGTCTCAGGTGCTGAGGGTGGGCGCCCAGACCCCTGCAGCTAGAAGCCTGTCCACGGGGTCTTCTGCCCCTGGGGGGGTCTTGCCGCAGAAGGGTGCAGCCCTTCCCGGCCCCAAGGGTCCACGCGAGGACCGGTGCGCAGACACGACGGGAAGTCGCGAGGGTCTCCTCGCGGGAGGCTGCGGCCCGCTGTCTGGTGGCCGCATGTCTGGAAGCGTGGGGGACCCTCGTCCCCGGGGCGTGAGTCGACGGCCCTGCCGGCGCACGGAGAGGATTCACGGGCGTGCATGCATGTACGCAGCAACACGGCCTGTGCACGCAGGGCTGTGCGCGGGTGCTTGTGTGAACACGGGCGTGCCCAGACGTGCACGCGCGCGAGTCCTGGGGAGAGACGAGATGGTGCAGGACTCCGCTCCAGCCCCGAACCTTTGCTTCCTGGTAGCGCCACCAGCCAGGGCTCGGCTATGGCGCAGCATCAGCTTGAGACGCTCTGGTCCTTCTCACCCCATCCTTTCCCGTGGCCTGTGGGACAGACTCCCAGGGGCCAGGTAATGCTTGGGATGGATGCAGCAAGATCTTAGCCATGGAGGCTCCTTCCCGCCCCCCTTCCTCCAGAAGCTCCCCGCGGTGCGTGTCTGGCCGGCAGGGAATGCTGCGATGACTGTTCAGGCCAAGACTTGTGTTGTCCAAGGTGTGCGCCCCAAGTACTCATCCCTTGGGGAGGCTTCCCCAGACGGGGCGCACACCTCGGACAACACCTTGGACAACCCACCACTTCCCCGGCAGCGTCGCTCTCCGCTCCGACCCCAGGCGTGAGCGGGCTGGGCGCGGGCAAAGCTAATTAATTCTGGATACCGCCGTGCGGCCCGTGAAGGTAAGCCAGGCACACGGAGGCAGAGTGGTTTGCCAATCAAGGTCAATGAATTCATTTATTGATCAAAGAGCTGCCTTGTACTTTCCCTCCCAGCAAAGAGCCTTCCCTTTCTTCATTCTGAAAGGTCCCCCGGGGTCTCCAGGGACAAGTGGAGTCCATGCTGCCCCTCACTCCCCTCGCCTGTGCCCCAGCTCCTGGCTCGGGCCTGGCTCTGACTGCCCGAAGCCCAGATCTGAGTTCTCTCCCCCTTCTCTGCTCTGTCTGCCCACTTGCCTTCCGGGGCTCCACACCTGGGGGTCCTCCCCGAATCCCAGTCACCGGGGGTCCCATCTTAGCCTGAGCCTCACCCGCCACTCTCGGCGACGACCCCTAGCTGGTCCGGCCCACACGTCGCTGCTCATTCCTTCTCGATTCATTCATGGATGGTTGTAAGATTGAGGGTGTTGCTGGGGAGAGAGGAAGGCTCCCCAGCGGGCCGGAGGCTGGGGCACGGCTTGGGGCAGGTCAGAGGCTCGTTGGCAATGTGACATGGGGCAGGTCAAGCGTCTCCTGACCCAAACGTCCTCTCTCTCAAATGGGACGATTGTAAAATATAAAGTTAACCCTTGCCCGTCTTGGGGAAGAAAAGCATCCAGGAGAAGGCACTGGAAACCAGGGCAGCGGGAGGACAGCGGCGAAACCAAACAGCAGGCGCGGCCGGGCTGCGGACACCAGTGCACACCACCCTCAGAGCTTCAGAGAGAAAACTGCCGTGCGGGCCCGTCACCCCACGTCTCTCGGTGCCCCGCACACTCGCCAGGGGACGAAACCGCCAATTCCCCGGACAGAGAATTCGACGGGTCCCCACCGACCGATGAACTGTCTGCCTCCGAGTGGGTTCCGTTCCAGGCCCATTGGGCTTCTGCAAGAGGATGTTGGAGAAGAGAATCAGGGACCAAGCACTGTGTCTTCTAGAAGCTTCTGGCAGAACAGCAGAAGTTGCTTCAGGTTGGGCCTGGCTGTCTGCACCAGGAGGCACCTTGCTCCAGTAGCTAGAAAAAGAGTGTTGGGCACAGGTTCTTGGAGCAAAGCCCCAAAGTGGGGGAGGCACAGGGGGACGAGGGGCTTGGGGCACCCCAGAGCTGGTGTGCCTGCTCCTGGGACTCTGCACCGGGGCCGAGGTGATGGTGCTCGCCCAGAGATGGTTGGACGTGGCAGAGGCCCCGTCCATGCTGCGTGGGGCTGCGGTGGGGACAGGGGCACGGGTTTGCCGGTCACAGGGCCGGAGCGGCAGAGCTGAGTCCAGGGACCGAGCAGCTTTGTGGCTCAGCCCCAACGCCTCCATGTTCCCCCCACCGCGCCCCTCCCAGGCCAGGCTTCGCCGCGAGAGCTCCCGCTGGGGTGAAGAGCAGGAGAAGGGGTCCCAGGGCATACCCCCCTCCATACATACCCAGACCTGGGCAGCAAGCTGGGACCTCTGAGGCCCATAGCCCCTTGTCACTGGGGACTTGGGCCATTTGCACCGCAAGGAGGATGCTGTAAGGGACAGCGTCTCACCTGAGTGTGCGAGCACACCCACCGGCACAGCGAAGGCCAGCCTGGGAGCAGGCCTTCCGGAAGGGCCCTCACAGATTTTCTGCCAAACCGTCTCCTGCACCTCCCCCCAGCGCCCACCGCTGGGGGAGAAGTGCCAGACGAGGGAAGCCTCGCTCCACCCATGGATCCCATCCCCAAGGGCAGGGGTCACGACCGCAGGGGAGCCGGGCTGGTCTGCAGCTCCCAGCGTGTCTGGTTCACGCCCCTGCACCAGATCTGGCCTCCTGCGCTCTCCAGGCCCTGGGCAGCCCAGCTCCGGGGCTTGCTGGGAGGGTCCAGGCGGCCACTGCTGCCTGTTCTGCAGCTTGGAGACTCCTTGCTCCTCTCGCCATCTTTCACGCTCCTGGGGGGCAGAGTTGCGCTGCAGTCCATGGAACATTCTGGAAACCCCTGGGGGAGTGTGACAAACATCTGGGATGTTCAGGGGCATCTTCCAAGCTCAGGGGAGTTTCTGGGCCAGACAAGGGCCAGGCACCAGGTGGGAGGCCACGCAGCACACCTTGCCCACCAGCCAGCTCCCAGAGCCACCCTCTGGCTTCTCCCGCCTGTCGGAGGGACTTCTGGGCCCCACGTCCTCAGGACTCTGCCAGGCCACCTTCCTGGGCAGTAGTGGGGGAGCCCAGCTCCAGCCCTGCTTGTCTCTTTACCTTCGTCCACACTCCACCGCCTGCCTCTCTCCCTGTAGGCACGAGGCAGCAGTCACACGGGGTGTGGGGTGCGCGGCCTGTCCCACAACCGGCCCGCTCGCCCGAGAAAGGAGACGACCAGCTCCTGGGAGAGGGAGGGATTGGGGCAGGCACACGGTTCACAGCCCATGGGGACACCAGTGGGTTCCCCAGGGGAAAGAGCAGGGGGACTGAGGGCTTCTTGGAGGGGCGTCCACGTGGAGAAGCCCCACACAGAGGGTCCCGTCTGTTGGGTCGGGGCAGCGGTAGGAGGGACTGCAGAGTGTCCTGTCTCCCGAGCTGACATCGGGGACTTTTTCTCAGAACCTTCCGGAGACAATATCCGTGCCCAACTGATTTTGTGCAGGCATGCTGTGGTCAGAGTGCAGAATTTTTACTTGGAGGAGCCCTGAGGGTCTCTTTCAAAGGACAGTTAGACCTTCGAACCGTTTACCTCTGGCCAAGTCGCTCCTGCTGACCTGCTCCCCAGAGGCAGCGTGGACGGAAGCACCTCACTTCGGCTGCCCAGAGTGACGTGCGGCCGGAGCGGGAAGAGGCGGTTCCCGCCCACAGTCACGGTCAAACGCAGTGCGCTCGGATCCTGCCCCGGGGAGTGCCAGGACTGGTGGATACCCACTGCTCCCTCGGCGTCACGGGGGGACTCGGCAAGTGCGTGGAGGACACACGGAACCGGACGGCTGGGACATGCGTGGCAGGAGCCTTTCCTGGACAAGTCTGCTTGTGGCGGAAGGTTGGCCAAAGCCCATCCCTGTGCTTCTCCAGCGGCCGAGAGACGCTCGGGGGGAGGCACCCGGGCGCGATGCTCTGGGGTTTCCGAGCCACGGAGTAGCAGCCACAGCGTCCCGTGTCCTGAGCCTGGCCACGTGGCCCTGGGTGGGGACAGGCCATCCTCCTCGGAAGAAGCCGCCGGGAGCCTCCCGCACCTGCAGGAGTAAGGGCCAAGCAGCCACGGACGTCCTCTAGGCTTCTTCTGCAGCCGTGTCCCTTTCCCCTGCTGATTGATTGCTTCTGTCATTTCCTGGGTCAGTGTGGCCTCATGCGTACTTCTTTTATGCTCTGAGATATAACCAGATACGGCCCGGCTGCAGGCCCTGTCCTCGAAGCGGAAGCCGGGGCAAGGCTTGCTGTCTGGGGCCAGGTCTCCAGATTCACGCTCCCTCCAGACCCTGTGGCCGTGGTCCACACGGACTCCAGCCCCGCCCCTGCGGCGGGCCCCTCGTTTCCACGATGAAGGGAGGTTTCCTTCCATCCCTGACCTGCGGCCCCCACACTCTGAGCCCTCCCAAGGGATGCCCTCTCCCTGGCCCTGGCCCCGGAGCCCCCCCCACCCCCCTCCCCCCAGTGCAAAGCTCTCTGGGACCCTCCAGGCTCGCAGCCGCTGCTCAGTGAAATGCACGTTGGCTGTGGGGAGATGGGGCAGTGCACACTGGTCAGAAATTCCGGGAACAAATGCCCGTCCCAGTTCTTTAAAAATGCGAAGCCTGTGTCAGGGAAGGCGGCGCCAGCAAACACCGGCTCTGTGCTGGCTTTGAAACATGTAGGTCAGTATTTCCATTTCAAAAAGGCAGCCGCTGGTGGCTGAAGTTATTAAGCAGGGCGTGGAGAGCAGGTGGCAGGCCCTGACCGTGGCCGCGGCGGGGAAGGGGAGAGCGGCTGCCTTTGGAAGCACAAGAATGAACGTTAGGCCCCAATTAGCAAGGGCAGCCAGGAAGCTCTCTGCAACCGGGAGAGAGACGGACAGGCCAGGCTCCCGCCTCGAAAGGGCCCCAGGGCTGTTTTCTGTGCTGGGACCCCCGAGGGGCTGTGGGGCCGAGGACAGGACAGCAGAGCCTGTTAATGTGGCCCCAGAACCGCGCCGGGCGGGGACCGCGACAAGCCTTCGCGCCGCCTGCGGTCTTCCTGATGTGAGAGTAATACGCAATCCTGAGACAGACACCCACGGGCTAGAGACGAGACCGAGGCTGTAATCTCAGCCAGCAGACATCCCAGGCGTGGCTGTTGTGGACGGAGGGTGCACGAGCCGTGCCAGGCCCCCCTGCACCATCTCCCGGTCCTTCCCAGACTGGGCAAGGTGTCCCTCGTCCCCTGGCCTTAAGGTGCCAGTGAGGAGACTCAGAGCTGGGGGAGGAGGCACCCCACGGACAGCCGGGCTCCCGGGAAGGCGTGTGGAGGGCGGGGTCACCATCCACCACTGTGGACCGGCACCTCCTCCACCAGGGAGGCCTCCAGGGTGGCTGCGCTCAGAGCTCAGCACACCCGGTCTGGTCCTTTCCCTGCCATGTGTCCGTGTGCACACCTGTGCGTGCGTGTGTACGCGTGTGTGCAAGTTTCTGTGCGTGTGCCTGTGTGTGGTTGCACGCGTGCGTGCGAGTCGCTGTGCGTGTGTGCACGTGGGCCTGCACACCTGTGTGCGTGTTACAGAGCTGAGGTCGTGCTGCATACACATCGCGGACCTCGTACCCTAACACCTGGCGAGGGGTGCTGGGTGCGACGGCCCCCGGCAGCCTCCCCCCGCCCCAGGGGCAGCCCTTGCTGCAATTCCGCACCCCCGAGCCTCCCCAACCGTCTCCTGCCCAGGTCCCGGCGCTCGTGCTGAGTTTGCCGTGGAAAGACGAGGCCGGCCTGCTCCCGGGAAACCCCTCAGCCCTCGCGTCCAGGGAGTAGACCGGGTCATGCTTCGGGAAGGGGCACACAGCCTCCGCCTCCAAGCCCTGCTTCCGGAGGCGGAAGACTCCTGCCTCCCTCCGCTGGAGCGAGGCCGCCGCGCTCTGCCCTGGGACCCGCGGGCACTGTGGGCGTGGGTGAGGGAGCAGGGGGGAGGTCCCTGCGGGGAGAGAAGCACCATCTTCTCAGCATGCCATTGGGGCGTCTCTGAGGGTCTCCAGAAAGCTCACGTGCCCGCGTCAGATCGGGGGTGCGGCACGAAGTTCCCGAAGTTCCTCGGAGGAGGAAGCCAAAGCTGCCCGCAAGCCTGGTTCTCCAGGCAGAGGGGCCCCGCCATGGGCATCCGGGCGAGGGCTGGCTCTGTCTTGAGAGTGGGGGTGGCGGGGAGGAAGAGGAGGCCCTCGCCGGCCCTCTCTTGTGGCCTCCGGGAGCCCCACCCCATGGCAGAAGGGGCGGCCAGACAGCAGTCCTGGGAGCCGGCTTCAGCAGAGCCGGTGAGCTCTCCCAGGGCAAGGGGGCAGCTGGTGCGACCTCGGAGGGTCTGCGGTTCTGACTCCTCTGCCCTCGGTGTCCTCACATTGACCACAGGCAACGTAACGTGGCCACCGCTGCTGGCCAGCGCCGCCCCTGTCTTCACTCCCTGCCTTGCCGGCACACCTTGGGGTGTGGAGGGAAGTGGGTGGAGGGCTTCGGGCTGAGCCGGGGTCAGAGACACAGGTGGAGGGCCGGGAAGACCAGGAAAGGGCCGGGTGTCAAGGGGTGGAGGGCCGAGGGGGTGGGCAGAGAACGGGGCTGGGTCCCGGGTGCGGGGGCCCAGCCTGGGCACACGTAAGACCTTCTCTCTGCCTCTGGGGGTTTCCCGCCTCCCCTGTGCGTCTCCAGGGCCCTCGGCTAGAACGAGACGAGATGAAGGCGTGTAAGTGCTTTTGTAAGCCGCCGCACACCGCACCAGCGCGCGCTAATATTACTCTTATGGCTGTGATTATTGTTATTCCGAGTGCACTAGGAAGACGGATGGCCTGCCAGGAGAGTCCGATCTGTCAAAAAAGTCGTCGTATCTCAGCACCAAAATGCTTTGAAATCCACGGAGGAAAGAGGCTTATCACCAAAGGCAGGTGATTATCGTTGTATTTGAGCGAACGTGCCTAAGACCTAGCTTCCGACAGGAGAAAGCCGTCCACAAGAAATGAAGTCGGGCTTTCCCCCGTCCCTCGCCGTATTCAGACTCTGGCTCAAGAGATGAAAGTGCGGAAGGCAACCAGGAAGAGGCTTTCCGTGGCCGGCAGACCTCCTTTCCCCCTGATTGATGGAGCTTAGGAGAAGGGAACTGTGAATTACTACTCACGCCCTCCAAGCCCAGCACCCAGGGGCTGCTCGTGGGTGTCCCAGCCACCGCCCTGGCCCGGTGACCGTGGGGTCTGAGCTGTAGGTTGTGGCTTGGACCCTGGGATGCCCATCTCCCATCTCAGAGCCCGAGCTCAGCGCTCTCTCCCTGCCCCGTGTCGAGCCCAATCACGCACTGAATCCTCGGGTGGGCATCTGGGGTCACAGGATGCCTCCCTGGCCCGGGACAGGTGTGCATGGGCGTTGCCCGCCTCCGGGGAGTTGAGCTAAGCCGGTTCTGGGGCTCAGGCCGCTACTGTGGAGAGAGCGTCACCCTACGTTCCAGTGGTACCATTCCCCTTGACCCTGAAGCCCCAGTCCCGAGGACGCCCAGGGCAAGGCTCTGTCCTTCCCCCTGTGCCCAACAGCACCCCCAATCATTCAGGTCCCCAATGTCTTGGGGAAGCACCCTGCGGACAGGTCACTGAAGGGTTAGACCAGTAGAGGCACTGTGACCAGCCAGTTCAGGACAGAGGGGCTGAGGGTCATCCCTGGTCCTTCCTCCCCCCAGATGCCCACCAGGAAGCCCAGCCAGTGCCTTGGTCCCACTGCTACCGTCCCCCTTGGGTCTGCTGGCACCGTGGGGCTCCTGGATCGCAGGAAGGGGGTCGACCGTGCAGAGCTCTGCCCTGACCACACGTGGACAGCGGTCCCAGCCTGGACTCCAGGAGCAGCCGGCTGGCTTGCCCTGGGCTCCCAGGGCTGCCCAGACTTCTTTGGGCCTTATTTGCGGAGGCCGCCTCCTGGCTCATGAGCTGGACGTGCGGCATTTGGGAAGCCCCAGGCTGTCGGGACAAAACTGACGTCCATTTGGGCCCCAAGAAGCTTCCCACAAGCTGGGGGCTTGAGACGATGGGAACGGGCTCTCTCCCAGTTGTGGCAGGCACAAGTCTGAATCCATGGCGTCGTGGGCCGGGCTCCCTCCCGAGGCTCCAGGGATGGTCCTTCCTTCTCTCCCAGCCCTGGTGGCCCCGGGGTCCCTGGGCTGTGGACGTGCCTTCCGGTCACCACTCCCTTGGCCCATGGCTTCCATTCCAGGTCGAATGTCCCTCTGTCTGTCTCTCTCTTATAAGGGCCCTCATGCAACATCGGGGCCACCTGGAGAGCGCACCCCCAGCACACCTCAGAGGGCCTGTTTCCACGCACCACGGCGTACGCGGGCTCTGGGGACTGGCTATGGGCAGGCGTCCCGGGCAGGCTGGGCCGACTCCCCGAGTGTCGCGTTCTGAAGCGCCAACGCCAGCCTCTGGCAGGGCCCAGTGCATATTTCTCCACAGCCATTTTTCAGTTTAATTGGTCTGAAATGGATTTGGCTGGAAGGGACGTCCCAGGTAATAAATTGATTTAATAACCCCTCCCCGTGAGAGGACTGCACTCCGGCTGCCAGAGAGGCACCCGAGTGTTCCGCACGGGGGGCTGGAGGCAGCGGGTCCCACCCGAGCACCTGCCAGGACCTGCCCCGGAAGGGCCCCCCCTCCGAGCCCCAGGCGGGATCTCCAGCACGCAGGGCCATCCACAAGGGTCCACCTTCAGCCCAGACCACCGCGGGCGGCTTGGCACCTGGAGATATAGCTCCCTCTGGACATGTCCTCTTGAGGGTCCTTCTTAAGAGGGCAGGAGCCAGCCCGCTGCACCTAGTACCCCAAGCCCACAGGGCAGCTGGGGTCATTGCCTTTCCCGGAACAGGCCCGTGTGTCAGGGCTGGGGGACCTGCAGTGCACAGCCAGGGCTCCCGTCCCTGCCCTTTGATGGGCCCAGGGCCCCAGATTGACTTAAGGAGAGCCTTGCTCCTCCTGCGGTGACGAGGGGCCGGGATTTGGACTGGAGGCAGCGCTGCTGGGGACGCGGCTCTGGAGGCTGTCATTTCCCCGCCCAGGGTGGAAAGCACACCCCAGGAAAAGGTCGTTGGAGAAGGGAGGGTAGAGGCACCTGCAGCGTTCTGTTCCCGGGGGTCTCCTGGCCCCGAGCGAGGGGCCGGGGCAGAAAAACAACAGGCAACTCCCGGTCCTGTCCACCTCACTCAGGTTGAGGGGGACGGTGACCCAGGACCCGTGGACAACATAGGTTTCCGCTGCTCAGGGAGAGGCCATGGCTGGGTCTGGAGATGCTTTCTGGGTGACGCGTGTGGCAGTCAAAGGCAGTGGGACCTTTGACAAGTCTCTCTGGTGACCCCATATGTCACCTGCTGGCAAGTGAAGGGCCTGACGGGGCCCCAGAGAGGGAGGTGGCCCTTGGTCCTGACAGGGTCTAAAGGCCTGCCCACAGGAGGGTCCCCGTGAATGAGGCGGGCGGGACTGTGCCCTCTGTGTGCCCAGTCTTGTCCGGGAAGGGCGGCTGCTGGGAAAGGCAGGGACATGTGCAGTGGGTTCAGGGAATCTGTCACCCCAATGACGCCGTTTAATGAGCACGTGACTGCAGACATGTTCCAGCAGCAAGGCCCGTGGCTCCGGACGCTGGTTCACTTCCGGCACAGAAGGGCACAGCGAATTCTACCCGCGCCGTCCGCTGCTATCGCTCCCCACCGCTGGCCCCAGAGTCAACCCTTCCCATCTGGCACTGCCAGGACGTGGTCGCAGAGGGGTGTGAGCCGTCCTGGCCACGCCAGCCGGGGACCCCGGGAGCACAGAGGACGACTCCGGGGGACATCTCGGCCAATCAGTGTGGCGAGAGCAGAGCCGGCTTCTCCCTCCTGGTAGCAGCTTCCTAGAGAATCACTTGTGTTTCCCTTTCCCCGCACAGACGTCAGACAGTGCTTCCTAAATGCTGTTTGCCTCCCGCTGACCGCAGGGCGGGTGCACCACCGAGCCCAGGAGCCGGGGGCGTGGACGCGGAGGGGCCATGGACACGGAGGCCCATGTCCCGCCCCGCAGCCCTGGGTCACCCTCAGAGCCGCCCCCTGTTCCTAAGCTTCGTGTTGGTCTCACCCCCTGGAGCTCCATCAGCCTTCCTGGATGGGGACTCCAACCCTGGGGACGCCGAGCAGGCAGCGCTGACGTCCTGCGGGCGGCAGGTGCGGCCTCACGAGGCTTGAGGGCATGCCGGCTGGTATCTCTGGCTCCTTGTGCACATGAGGTCCAAGAGAATCACAATCCCGTCCTCCACGCCGTGCTCCAGCCCCTGCCCCCGACCGGCTTTTCCCAGTCCTGGCCCTTTCTGCCAGGGCGCGATCCTGTCCTAACCCTGCGAGGCGTAGGCTGCCCTGCGTCTGCTTAGCCCTGGCTCCCACCCACCCAAGGGTGAGTCCCATGTGGGCGAGGGGCAGCTGCCCTGAGCTGTTTTCCTGCTCCTCCGCGAGGCTGGGCCAAGGCCCCTACTTCCCCTCCCCCTGCTGCTGCGCTGGGACCCCCGGACCCGCAGGCTGTGGGGCTCTCCTAGGAGCAGAGCTCAGCGCCGCCCTGACTCTGTCCCCTCCTGCGGCGGCTCACAGAAAACCCGTCTTACAGGGCGCACCTTTGCCCTCCTGGAACAGACGCTGGGTGCTGGCCTCCTCCGGCTCTTTGGACCCTGCTGCTGTGCGCGACCCTGCGCGGACCCGGCACGGACCCGGTGCGGACCCTGCCCGGACGGCTGGTGTCCACTTCTCTCAGGCGGAGGTGCAGGAGTGGTTGCGGGGCCGTGAGGCTCAACTTCAAGGGCGGCAGAGAGCCCTGCACTTCAGCCTCGCCCCGCCCTGCCCACACCTGTGTCTGGGTCTGGTGGGGGAGGACCCCTTCGCTGTGCCCTGCGGGCGTCTCCCCTGGGACCGGAACCGGAGCCACCTTGGGAAGAAGCCGAGGCAGAGACCCGCAGTCCCGTGTGCAGACCCCTCGCGCAGACACTGCCTGCACCCACCCCGGCTCTGGGCAAGGTGGCCGGTATGAGGGAGACTTTGGTCCCACCGCGGTGGCCCCTGGGGCCCGGGCAAGCCTCACCAATGGGGCAGGAAACGGGCACGTTCCAGCATCCACCCTGGCCCTTCACGCAGAGGCTGATGACGCGGGGAGCGCAAAGCAGGAAAGGAGCGTCCTCGGACCCCTGTGGCCGGAGCAACGCCCCAACGGTGTCTCCAACCGCAGACTTACTCCCTCCTGGTTCAGGGCCCGGGGGTCTGGGCAGGGGCAGGCAAGGCTGCTGCCGCCCTCCTGGGCCTGCAGGGGCCACCTGCCTTCCTGCGGTGACCTCCCACAGCCTTCCTCTGCCTGTGTGTGTTTCTGGGGTCTCGCTTTGTGTCCCACGTTCCTCTTCTGATAAGGACACGGCGGGATTGGATTCAGACCATCTCCAAGGACCTCATTGGACTTAGTCACCTCTTTTTTTAAGCTTTTATTTATTTATTTGAGAGAGAAAGAGAAAGATCACAAGCGGGGTGAAGGACAGAGGGAGAAGCAGACTCCCCACTGGGCAAGGGGCCTGATGTGGGGCTTGATCCCAGGACCCCGGAATCACCACCTGAACCGAAGGCAGATGCTTCCAGGCTGAACCGCCCAGGCGCCCAGATTTAATTATGTCTGAAAGGGATCTACCTCCACACGTGGTGACGTGCCATAGTCCTGGGGTTGGGACCTCAAGATGCGGATTTCCGGGACAAAACGCAGCCCATACACAAACCAAACCTCCAAGTGTCTCCAGGGCTGTTCACTGGGGGAGGGCATGGTTCTGAAGAGGGAGAGGGTGCCGGGAGGGCCCCGCGGAGGTGCAGAGGGAGGGAGGGAGGTGGGGGCAGGGCGCGGGCACCTGCACCTGGCTGCCGCCACCCTGGGGTGGGGGTCGGGTGGCGGACTGCGGGCAGACGCGTTTCTGGATCCAGGATGTGAGAGAACAGCCTGCGGCCCTCCCTTCTTGTTCAATTAAGGGCTGTGGGAAGCAGAAGGCGTCCCTCCTCATTCAGCCCAGCCCCTCCTTTGTCATGGTAATTAAAGTCAGGGCCAGCCGGCTGAGACAGGTGCCATTATTAGCACTCAATCAAGCACCTGTTTTAAGATAGGCCCCCGGAAAGTGACGGCCCGCAGGACGGAGGAATACGTGTTCGAGAAGGGCAGGGAAGCCACGGAACCACACGACTTTGTCAGCGCGGCTCCCTGCCCGGGGGTGGGGGGTGAGGGGGCAGAGGGCAGCCGTGAAGGGGGTACACAGGGCTGCAGGCGCGCCCCGGGGGGCACTGGGGAGGAAGGTGGGTCTGGGGACGCTTCCCGTTGCTGAGCAGCCTCCTGAGGGAATGACCCCCTTGGCATCCTCTGAAGGCTCTCCGAGGTCCACACCAGCAGCCTCGCGAACCGATCGTGACAAACGCCTCACACGTGCCATCTGGGTCGCTCCAGGGCCCGGACGACCGGCCTGGTGAGTCTGTGTCCACAGCAAACTCCGATAATTAAACACATCCCGTTTGGAACCATAAAATAACCTCACAGTGAAGAAACCTGACAAGAACCACCTCCCAGGTGACCGAGGTCCCCACCAACCGTGGCGAGCCACGGTGGCAGAGTGGACCCCTGACCTGTGGGACCAGAAGGAGCCTTCCCTCGGGGGTCTCCCTAAACCCCCCACCCATCTAACTCCCAGCAGACAAATCCCAGC
Source organism: Meles meles (assembly GCF_922984935.1). NCBI lineage: Eukaryota > Metazoa > Chordata > Mammalia > Carnivora > Mustelidae > Meles > Meles meles. The sequence goes on from NC_060076.1 coordinate 2,164,094, forward strand.
TGAGGGCCCTCTAGGAAATCCCTGCCCTGGGCTCCCAGAGCCATCAAGGTCACCAGCAGGAAGGAAAGTGCGAGCATATCCTATGGAAACATATCCTAGCCCTTTGTCCAAGATGACTCTCCTCTTGGCTTTTCCTCCCCTCCCCGCCACACAGTAGGGCTGACGATGCTCTCCTCTGTTAAGGTCCTTCGCACCTTCTGTGGCTCCCGTGGCTCCTGCTCACCTGTGGGCAGGGGAGGGGCAGCCTGCTCCCGGGGGCCAGGTGCCCTGCCCCCTCGCCCTCCCCAGGGACACCCTGCTCCCCGCCACGCACGCCCGTCCTCGTCACCTAAGCCTTCCCCACGACATGACATGGCCAGTCAAGGCTGCGAGGCCCCGTCTCTGTGCTCAGTGGAGGATATTTTCAGCCAAGCAAAAAATACCTTTGCGGGAGGAATTGTTGAGATCCCAAGAAAAATAATAATTGCACAGCGCATCTGTCGTGAAGTCTATTTTGGGAGCGCTTTTCTGGTGCTGTTGATCCCACCTTAACTAGGGTTGTAAGAAGTGACGCCCGTTTGCTCCTGTAAAGCGAAAACCCTAGGACACCGTCGTGCAGTGTAGCTCTCCAGGCCAGGCAGAGGCCCCGTGCGGGGTGCACTGGACATTCCCTACAGCTTGGCAGAGGAAGACCATTAAGGCCCGGAGTCGGGATCGGGACAGCGAGCGAGCTGGGCCACGCTGATGGTGACAGCTGCCACCTTCAATCCAAGCACCGATGACAGCCGGGGGCAGCCGCGGCGGCTGTGGGGCCGGAAGGGAGACATGGGGGGAAGTGCGGGGCCGGGAAGGGAGAACCTGCAGCCCCCGCCGCTGGGGCTGCCCCCTCCCCCACCCCCACTCCTGCCGGCGCAGACCTCAGCCAAGGGGAGGCCGGGGGCCGCCAGGTCTTCGAGGGCCTGAAAAGGAAGGCTGGGCTGCTTGGGGCATCCGTCTGGTCCCGGCTCCTTGGTGGGTGTGCCTCTGTGGTCCCTCTCCGTCAGCATTCCCCACCTGGCGTCGCCTTGAGTCTCACCTGACTCCGAAGGTGGGGGCCAGCGCCGAGCTTTCTCAAAGCTCCCTGGGCCATGGTAACGAACACTGGTTTGCAAACCTGGGTGGGGGGGGGGGGGAGGGGCAGCGGCGGCGTCCTCCGCTCGCGGGATGGTCCCTCTGGACGCTCCCCGGGCATCTCGGATCCACCACACCGAGAACGTTCTCCTGCGTGCTGCTCCCTCAGACTCCTGTAACCCCGGGAGCGACTCCCACCCACCAGAAATCAGGGCGTCGCGTCTCACTCCCCCCCTCCACTCCCACACCCGTGGCCATGTGGGGTCAGAGCCGGCCTCTCCACCGTGAGCTCCGAGGCCTCCAGAACTCCACGGGCTGGACCTGCTCTGACATCGTCCTTCTCCCTTCGGCCACCTGCCCGGGTTGGAGGACTCCGCTCAGAAGCCATCTCCTGGGGAGGACCCCCCCACCCCGACCTTCTCAGGCTGGGTCCCACTCTGGCCCACCCTGGAGGGCTGCTCCGGCTCCCCAGAGGTCAAGGCCACAAGCAGGTGTCCCAGGGCCCCTGGCAAAGAATGGGGCCTCTGTAGGTATTTAGTGAACAGACAGGAAATGGGTGACACCAGCAAAACTTTGATCCTAGAAACCCTGGGGGCACGTTGTCTCCGGTGCTCAGGTGCGGTGAGTGGTCGGGAGGACTCCGTGAGGGTTCTTCTGTCCTCTGTCCTCTCCTGATGGAGCCATGGGCTGAGCCCTCCTGTCCCGCGTCCCTGCCCTCGGCTGCCATCTCTTTGCTCACTTGGGCTGCTTCCCGCACTGCCCGCCTTCCAGCCAGAGGAATGCTCTAGGGCCCTGCGACTTCTCCAAACCTTTAAATACTGATTTCCTGGGGCACGTACAAGTCACCAAACAAATAGGAGTTTAAAAAGGCTTCTTGCTATTTGCTTTGTGGTTAATTACTCGTTGTCTCAAAGCAGAGCGGGAACAGCACGGAAGGAATCTGGAATTGTCCTCAAAGCTCCAAGCAAAGGACCCTTTTCTGTCTGCTGAAGCCTTGGGAGCCTTGGAGGGAGGGCCGGAGACCGGGCCAATGGCGAAAGGAAGCATGTGGCTAGGATCAAGCGGGACAGCGGGCTAGAGCGCTGTCCCCTGCCCGCAGCCCTGCACACGCCTGTTCTGCCCAAGGGACCTAAAGATCTTCTCTACCAGCGATTTCCAAACTCTGCACCAGAATCTCACGCGGTATGTGAAGGAGAAATCTTCCCTTCCCCCTCCCCTCCCTGGCAGGCAGGGTCACCAGCGTTAGCAAATAAAAGGACAGCGTGCCTAGTCAAATCCGAGTGCCAGATAAACAATGAATGATTTTTTTGTACGAGAGCACCCCACACAATATTGATGATATGCTTACACGAAAAAGTTACGGTTATTTATCTGACAAAAAGAATCAGACCTAACTGGGAGTCCTGTGGAGGTTGCCTGCCCTCTCTAGACCAACTAGTCCAGTGGGGAAGCTATCCTAGACTCTAAGTGACCCTCCAAGAGCCAGATGACTAGCTGGTGGACAAGACTACTGGGAGATCTCCTGATTTAACTACCACCCATCTGTCCATTCATCTAACCACCAATACATCAGTCAACCACTCACGCAACCGTCCACTCACCCACCCATGCACCACCATCCATCCATCCTTCTACCATCAACCATCTACCAGCCATCCCTCCATCTGTCCACTTAGCCATCTGTCCACCCGTCATCCATCCCCCCCCTTGCCTTATCCACCACCCACTTCCATCCAGCCCCCCATCTGTCCTTCTAGCCATCCAAACATCTACTGCCCAACCATCCTTCCATCCTCTCAACCATCCGTCCACCCCCACCCACCCACCCACCGTCCACCGTCCATCGTCCCCTCACCCAGCTATTTTTCCATCCACCAACTCTCCACCCTACCCTCCTATCCACCATCCACCTTCCATCCGTCCACCCACCATCCACCCACCATCCCCCATCCATTCACCCCTGCGTCCAGCCAGCCTGCTCGCAAGTAAATATCTCTTCAGAGCCAAGTGGGCTCTGGGCCTTATGCAGCTGCTGGACAAACAGACGTAAACAGGTGGACTTCATGACCCAGGGAGGCCTTCATGAGCCACTGGGGGAGCCGACGGCAGCCCGCCACTAGCCTACGGAGCAAGTTTTCTGCTGCTCTGATCACAGTGGGCGTGGAGTGCCCTGGGAGCCCCCCAGAGAGTCCCACACGCTGGTGGAGGGAGGGGTGGTCCCGGCAGGTGGTCCCGGGCTGTGTCTTAAAGGAGGAGAGGCACCTGCTGACATCTGCTAAGGAGAAGGGAAGCAGGCGCAGCAGGAGAGCGCGGCCGCGGAGACTGGGATCCAGCGCTGGGGTCCGCTCCCCCGAGGCAGCGGGGCGGTCTGCGGCACCAGGCATTACCCTCGGGCAGGGATTCACCAAGTCAGCACGACTGGCCGGTTTCGACAAGATTAATTCTTTGTTTAACTCCATCTCGGTCTCTACCCTCTTGATGCCAGAAAAGTTGGGACCATGAAAATAACTGTGGCTCCTCGCGCGTGACCCCTGAGTTTGAGGCTGGAGGGGCAAAGACCAACGCAAACATGCTCCCTTCTTCCAAGCGGGTTATGGTCTTCCCAGAAACCCCACGGCGCTGAAGGTGGGGTCCACGGTGCCGAGAAAATGCTCGCAAGGATCGCCGCGGCCTTCACAACGCTCGGAACCACGGCAAGCGCCTGGCAGAAGGCCCCCGCCCTCGAGGGGTCCCAGGACGAGCTGGTCGCTGCTCTCCAGCAGGCGTCACCAGGGCGTGTGGACATGTACCAGCAGACTGTAGGGACACACTGTTTGTCCTGCACGACGTGCGGTTGGGCGGTATTTTGATCAAACACCATCATCTTCTATGTACAAGCTGCACGAGTAAATAGAAAAATCACCCAGTCCGCCGCCCCATGAAAAATTACTCTCGGGTCCGTCCTGCACGCACTTCCCGAGCGGTCTGGCTAATTGAGTATGGGGAGGGGACGGGGTGTCACCAGCGCCGCCGTGAACCTCACGTCTCCATTTCAATAAGCTGGAGCTTCCAGAACTTTCCGCAGATGTGTGGATTAAAACTGTACTCGGTGGCTTTTTAATCAAACAAACCTTACGGAGGTTTCAAAATCACGAATCATTTAGGACACTGCTAGACAGGAAGCCCCTTTGGGAAACGATTTCCCGAGGTACGGCATCACCCAGGTTGGGAAGCAAGTCCTTCTCGTCAGCGCGGGCCCTCCCCGTGGGCTCCTGTCCACACCTAGTGAGACAGGCTTCGGCTTCGGCGTCGGGGAGAGAGGGGGTGCCGGGCTGCCCGGGGCTGGCTCTCGGGCCGGGAGCATCTCTGTAGGGCCGTGCTCCCTCCCGACACCCTGGGGAGGGTCCTCCCTGCCTCTCCCAGCTCCTGGGGGCCCAGGTGTCCTTGGCTCAGCGCGGAGTCCCTCCATCCCTGCTCTGTCCTCACACGGCCTCTCCTCTTCTCCCTGCGACTCCGCTGCATCTCTCATGAGGACACTTACCACTGGATTTCGGGCCACCCCAACCCAAGATGATCTCAGCCTGAGGCCTTCAGTTAAATCTACAAAAAAACTTTACCTTTTTTTGTTTTGTTTTGTTTCCATTCCCAGGTCCTGTCTGTCCTTCCTTGGTTCTCAGGGTCCCTTTTGTGGCCTCCTGTCTTCTGCCTGACAACCAGTTCCTCTGCACCCTGCTCTCTGCTGGTACACCGTGCCCCACCCAACTCCTCCCTGGAACTCGCGGCCGACACAGCGGAAGGTGTCGGAAGCGGCTCCCGGTCCCCGGCTCAGGGCCGGCGTCCACACAGCCTCGAGATCGGGGTTCGGGGTGGTGACGGGCTTCCTCCACTGGGACCGTGGACTTCTCCCTCCATGTGTCCCTCCAGCACGGTGACTCTGGAGGCCGTGGGGGACGATGGCAGCCCCCCGAGCGGGCTGGCACGGGCACCCGAGCCCCCAGCCTGAAGGGTCAGTCCCGCAGCCGCATTCCCAGCCTCCTGGAGGGAGACGCGAGCATGCTGACGCTGCAGACCCCAAAGCGGGCACGCGTGCCCTCGCCCCAGGCCGGCGGGAGCTCCTCCTGGGAGCTGCGCGCGCTGCCGGCCCTGGGCACTGTGGGCCGAGTGCCCTCTCCGAAAGGCGCTGTGCGTCATGTGGGTGCTCCTCTGCACAGCTCTGGTACTGACAGGCGGCCAGGACCGATGGGCAGACAGACTCGGGGAAGACCAGTGAAAGCGGCGGGCGGTGGGTGTGGGAAGACCAGGTAGGGGAGGGGGGCCGGTGTGACGTGGTCCCCTCCCTCCTCTCCTGCCGGCACACAGTGTCACCAGCGCTGTGGCCGAAACCAGCCCAGCTTCTGCCTCCCACAGTTCCAGGCTCAGGATCTGAAATCAAGGCGCGTGGAGGCGCCCGGAGGTGCCCGGAGGAAGAAGCTGCTTCCTTTCTTCGTCCCGCTCCCAGACACACCTGCTTCCCTCAGCTCCTGGCCGCCGCCTGTGACCTCCGCTTCATCCAGGGCTCTCAGCCCCCACCTCCAGCTCCCAACACCGTGCTCGTCTCTCCAGAGCCTTCCCCGCTTTGCTATTCCCTCTGCCTCGAAGACCCCACCAGCCCTTCCGACCTGGGCCCCCTCTCACACCGCCTCCTCCAGGAAGCCCTCCATCTCCTCCTGCTCCCCAGCAACTCCTCCCTCTGCGGGGAACCCAGCTCCCTGTGTCTCTCCGACGCGGACGCTGGGCCAGAACTGCACGAGCTGCACAGCCGGGCGGGCACGCGGGTCCAGGTGCTCCCGGCACCTACTCCTGAGCCCGGCTCGGATCCATCCACGGCTGCAGGGGCTGGGCTTCCTCCCCTCCTCCTGCCGTGGACTCCGGGCCACAGCCAGCTCCCAGGGCCCCATGGAACAGGCTGACGGACCCCAGATCAACACACAGGTCCGACACCTTCCAAAGGCTCCACCTGCCCTCTGGAATTTTAGTATATGTGCTGCCGAAGCGAGCACCACCTGCCCTCTGGAAACCCAAGGTGCTCACCAAGCTCCGGGAGCAGCACCCCTCCCAACCAGGACAAAGCCCTCCTCTCTTGCTGTCTCCTCAGGGACATCTGAGGTCACCCACGTCACTTCCAAGTCAACCTCGGGTCATCTCCTGGTCCTCAACACGTGGGGCAGCTGCCTTCTCCACCCCCTAGTGTGCTCTTGCCCCTTCCCCTCCCCCTTCCTACCCGCCGGCCCTCCCACCCCCTGCTCCCTCCACCCCTGCCCCCTGCTCCCTGCCCCCCTGCTCCCCAAAGCACGGGCTGAGGAGGAAAAGAAGCAGCTTTAATTTGCTAAAAGCAGCTGGTTTGGCTCAGCTCATGGAGCCTGAGCAGTTCTAATTAGCGCCATCCAGTACTGTTCAGAGGGATTTTGCAAACTTAGCAGCTCCTGGTTTTTCCTTTCAGCGTCCCAGAGATCAAGTCACAAGAGGAGGCCCAAGGAGAGCCCCAGGGTGACCCTGCAGAGCGCCCGTCTCTGTGTCCCGGCACAGCCCCGGCAGCTAAGCAGGCTCCGCAGGCAGAGGAAGGGGGGATGGGTGGGCACGGAGGCTCAGGACGCAGGTGGGTCTCGGGCCACACGCGGCCACCGTCAGGAGGCCTGCAAGCCAGGCCTCGCTCACTCAAGGCTCCTGGCTGTTGGGAATCTCGGGCGGCCACCCCACCTGTGAGCTGGGGAAGGCTGTCATCGTGGGTGAGTGGCCGGGCAGGTGCCTGCCTCAGTCCCCGGGACCAGACATTCTGCCAGGCTTGGATCAACTTGTCCTTGTACTTTGTCTAGCATTGACTTTCTGCTCAGTCTAATTTCTTCCTGGAGCTGACTTGGCCACCGAACGGGGCCTCGGCCGGTCTGGAAGTACCGATGTCTGTGTCCTGACTGTCAGCCTCCCGCGCGGCTCGGGGAGGATCTGCAAAGTAAACGGATGAGCAAGTTCATTCACGGACCGATGTTAGGGACTGAGACCAGGTCTCCCAACAGTGTGTTCCCTGACAGCCCCTCAGTGTGTTGTTGTAGGGAGAGAAGGAGGGAGGAGAGAGGGGGAGAGGAAGCGACTCTGGGGACCTGCTCACGGTGACACAAGCCCCCCCCCGCCCCCACCCCACCCCGAGCTGCATCCCAGCCCCCAGCTGCCCAGCCTGGACTCTCTCCCGCACACCGGGGTCTGACGAACACTGATAAGGCTCGTCGTCGGGGAAGGTTCGGCTGAGCAGACCCACCTTGGGGGAGGCCATGATTGATTAAGATTTCTCCCTGATGCCCACGGAAGATTTAGATTTTTCTAAAACAAGGCTGGGAAGACAATTCCAGGAAGTGGGAACCGAATTCAAGGCAGACCGGCCCCCCAAGGGCTGCTGCGGAGCCCTCCTAGCGTGGAGGGCTCCCCCACGTCGGGAAGAGAGACGAGCACCCCATAAAGCCTGTTGAGCCCGTGACGGGGCCCAGGACAGGTCAGCTTCCCGAGGAGGCTTCTGTGGGCACCCACTGCCCCTTTCAAGCCACCCCCACATCCATCCTCTCATTTGGAGGAAAACCAGCGTTCCAGGAGCGCTCGGAGCGCGCCGTCTACGGGGCAGATGGCGAGGAACCCAGAGGCTGTCCAGCTGCGCGGCCCACCCGGGAGGGCGTCCCCCCCGCCCCCCCCACTCCCCCCAGCGGCCCCCTGACTAATGGCCAGCAGCCCACCTTTCCGTGAGAAGCAAGGGGTACGGTAACAATGCCAAGGTCGGGTGTCATCGGCGCCGGTGGGATGCGAGGAGTTCATACACGCTCCTCCCTGCGTCTGGGGAGTTTTGAAGGTTTCGTAACAGAAGTTGACAACAAAGAAGTGAAGCAACCCGAGCGGTGGCCGGCCCGGGCTCCAGAGTCAGGTTTTAAAAGCTTTAGGTCAAATGATAAAATGACGGTTAGAGCAGACTCTCGCCGGCACTTCTTGCTGCAAAGGAAATTTAACCTGCACCTTCTAGATGCTCGTCTCCCCGGCGTTGACGCTCAGACGCGTGCGGAGGGGTGTCTCCAGACCCCACACCCGCGTTCAGTGCTCACGGAGGCCCCGAGTTTGCTCCTGCGGGTGCCGATGGCCCCCCGCACCCGGAATGCTCACCTCTCCGGGGAGGGCCCCGTGGGGGCACCGGGAGCAAACCTGCCGGTCAGGATTTCACCCCGAAAAGCACCACTGACTCTGGGGGCGCAGGAGGCCCTTGGCAAGGTGGTGGTGAGGGTCCTCCCTCCCTCTGTGCATCCCTGGGCCTCAGCTTCTTCGGCCGCAGAACAGGAGTGTCCATGGTCAACCTCGTAGGTTCACCGCGAGGATAAAATCGATGAAACAGGAGCCTGGCCCCTAGCACAGGGCTCGGTAAGATCTTCACCCGGACCGCACTGGCTGCCTGGGCCCGGAGCGGCGTCTGTACAGACGTTCTGCAGAAATCGCGGATGGCCCCTCAGCGGGCGGACAGCCACGTGCGGAGACCCTCTGGAAGGACCCCCGTGCACCCCTCTGCAGGCTCCTACGGGGTGGACATCCCTTCCTGCTCCCCCAGCCAGATTCTCGAGGGTCCAGCTCGGGCTTGCAACGGAGAGACCGAGGAAACAGGGCGGCTCCTTTTTCTGGGGAGACTGACCCACTCCTGGAAACCCCTGGGCAATAATTCAAGACTGCGTCCAAGGTGACATCAGGCCCAGAGCGCGATGCCTGCAACCCCCAGCATGCAAGTGAGAGGTGTCCGGAGCCTGGGCGGCAGGCGTGCCAGGAGCCGGGAGCCGGAGCAGGGCCCGTAACAGGAGCCGAGGGCCGGGAGCCGGGGGTTCTCACCCTGAATGCTCCCTGCATGCTCCCTGCACACCTGTGCCTGCACTCCTGACCAGGGGACCCGCGGCTCCCTGCCCCTCCAACAACAGTGACCCCCTCTTCTCACACCTCCCTGTACCCTGGGCTCTGCAGACATTGGCTTGGGACTTGCGTGTGCATGTCTGGTTCTCAGCAGCCTCCAAAGGCACCTTGTGCACAAGTCACCGTATTCACGTCCAGACCCTCGGTGCCTGTACCAGCCACGCCACAGGAGGGAAACTCGGAGAGACCGGGCCCTGATGACCACCAACAAAACAGCAAGTGGCACCTGCTGGTTGCGGCATTCTGAGCTGCCCGACGGAGTCTGGAGCGAAAGGAGGAACCACATCCTGAGGCTCATCTGCTGACATTCTGGCGTCCAGTGCAAAGTGACAAAACATTTGTGGTCCCCGAGGCCCCGTCACCAGCTGCCAGGCCCACCTCCCGCTTGATGCCCTTCCTGGATGCTGGGCAGGTGTGGCTTCCCACCAGCGGCAGACTCGGTGCCCGGGGCTTGGGGGTGTCCTGGGGCCCGAGGTCTCCAACTGTTTGTTCTCACCGGTCCGTCCGGTCTCCGGGGCTCCAGGAGGCAAAGGCTCTTTGTTCTTCCGGTTCCTCACCAGCGGGTCCCTGGGCCCCAAAGGGCAGCACACAGACGGGGGTTTTAGGAAGGTCCAGGCACTTCGCTTGTCCTGGGGAGCTCACCAGGCTGCCACCATGCCTGGAAAGGACCCTCAGCTGCTGGGCGGGGAGACTGAGCAGCAGGGAGGGGCACGGTGCACCGCAGACCTCCAGGGGCCAACGCCCTTCATGACATTCAAGGTTGCTGCCACAGCGAGCGTAAACACTCCCTGGGACGGCTGAGGAAATCTGTTTAATTAAGGATTAAGTCTTAAAATTAAATTATGAAGAAACCCGTAAATCCCTTTTGCACAAATTGGAATGAGATGGCCGCTGCACCCTGGAGCTCTGGCAGGTGCCGCCCCCAGACGAGGCCCCAAATCAGAAGGGTCCCTCTGCAGGGCAGCTGGGGAAGGAGAGTGGATCGTGGAGCCTGGATGCCAGCTGTGCCCCAGGCTGGGTCATCACCCAAAGCCTTGTGTAGCAGGTCCCCTGAGCCTCCCCGAGCACGGAAAGAACGGAGACCCCAGGGGAGAAGCGGCACCACCTGGGGCCCAGGGAGACACGAGCCCCGCTGTCCCGTCCACGCTGGGCTGCTGCACGGCCCCACGGTCTCCCTGGAGGGCCGTAAGTCCGTTTCTCAGAGCAAAGCCGCTTGAACCGAGGAGGGAGCAGTGTTTGTTCTCCCTGATGCTGCGGAGCCCCTGATCTTCCCTCCCGGTTCTGGAGGCGCCCTCCACAGCACCCCCAGCACAGGCTGGGGCACGCAGGTGGTAGGGAGGGGCTGCCGCAGGCCGGATCCCTGCCCCCAGCAAGGGTGCACGCGAGCTCCGGGCAGGGAGGGGGGCCCATCACCCTGCTGTCTCTGGAGCGGAGGGAGGAGGGCCTGACGGGTTCAGGGTGGGCTCCAGCCGAGGCTGGGGACCTGCTGGGGAGAAGGAGCTCACCGGCCGCTGGGAAGTCGGGTATGGTGATGCCCCTGGCGGCAGGGCAAGGGCCAGCCCCATCTCTGAGAGCGCGGGACGCCACAGAGCTGATTCCAAGTCTGGAAGCAAATTACCAAAAAAACAACTTTCCCTGCTGAACACTTGTGCTCCATTCTGTGTGCCCGGACCCAGACCCGGGAGGCCAACAGGGAGCTCTGCCGCCAGTCCGCACAGGCAGACAACACTGAGGGCTTGCACGGGAGGAGGGCCGGGGAAGCTGGCGGGGCGACGACAGCGGCTGATGGAGGAGGCAGTGAAGGGCAAGGTTAGCGCTGCCCGGCTGCTCAGATGCTCCCCCAGGGCAGCGGTGCCTTTCCTGCACACCCACCACCGCGCACCTGTCCCCCCGCCCCTCCGGCCACACCACGGCTCTCCCACAGCCTCCACCTGTGACCTGCTGCCAGCAGGGGTTGACGACTCTCCCTGCCAGCAGGGAACACTGGGACCCTCCAGGGATGCCCCACCACCCAAGGCCATCTTGTTCTGAAATCTTCAGGGAACTTTATCCCATCATTTCTTTCTGGACTGTTTGCATCTGCCCCACCAGCGAGGGCTGTGTGCATCAGAGCTCCTTGGCGTGATTTGACCATGAAATTGAATTAGCCTCTTAAAAACTGAGTCCTAGAATAATCCATATTGGCAGCCGGGAAAATGAACTGGGGCCCCTCGTGCCCAAAAAGCTAGATGCAAAACACAAGGACACCACCTACATCCCACCACACAGTCCAACTTCCTCCATGCTGACCTGCTGTGCAAAGGCCCTGCAGTGAGCTACCTTTAAGCCCTGAAGATGCTGACCTCCTGCACTCCTATTACAGAAACATGTCCAGCCCTCCATGGCTGGGCTCTCCCCCTTACTGTCAAGAAGGACAAATGAGAGCAGACAGCTACTTATCTCATTCCCATTCTACATAAATTCCTAATCCTGGATTACTCAAAGTCTGGCTGCAGAGATAAAAGTTCTGCCCATTAAATGACAAAACAGACAATGCAGATGTGAGGGGATTAAGTAGTAAACAGTGTGGTTCTTAGCAGGGAGCAGAGGCACACGTGTGTGTAGGGAAGGACTTTCCTGGGAGAGGAGACTTTCACACCAGGGTTTGAGACAGCCAACATTTTACATCCTTACTGCTCTTGGGGTCAGCAGTTTGGGTTGGCCTCGGCTGGCCGCCTGTGGGGTCCCTCACGCAGCTGTAGACGTGTGGCATTGGATGGTGCCAGATGGCTCCAGTGGCCTCACTCATGTGCCGGGCAGTAGCGGCTGTTCTCTGGGCCTCTCTCCCCTCTGCACTGGGGCTTCTTTACACAGTGTCTGGGCACAGCAAGACAGAGGGTGAGACCTACAGCTCCTTCTCCAGCACCTCTAATTGTCCAAACGGGTCTCCAGGTCAGCCCAAAGCAACAGGTGGGGAGTAGCCTTCCCCTGTTGAGGAAGAATCTGCAGAGTTACGGACCAAAGGGGCCCGTGCTCAGGGAGGAGCACATCCAGCAGCCCAAGAAACAATCCAACACCCTTGGGGAAACATCAGCGTTACAAACCATTAGGGTCAGATGGGACCTTCCCAAGACATCAACCTGACCATGCCGTCAGGGAATGGGGCAGCTGGTGATAAGCCACAGGCCAGCAGCACCAGGAAAGCAACTCCAGGATCACCGCACAGTGCAAGGAGAGCTCTTTGGCGTCACTTTGAGTGGGAAGGAGGAGGCGGCGGGAATCAAGCACACGGCTAATAGTTAGCCGGGGCCAAGGGGCACATGTGTGATCCCCAGAGTTCGTGTGATGGGCTGCCCTGGGTCTGACCCTGCGTGGAAGGGAACTCCACTCCTCTCAGTCCCCAGCATGAAGTTTGTGAAGCAGGTCTGGTCCGTGCTCATACAATTATGTCCACATTTATTGAGCACTTTCTGCATGTAAACATGTTGAATCATGACAACACCCTTCCAGGCAGCTACTGTTCTCTTCTTGTCACACACCCAGCTACGGTTCCTTCCCCCACCTGTGATGTCCCAACAGGTAACATCTTCTTGCCCACTCCAGGGAGGGGGACTCAGACCCTGAGGAGGCAGCTTTCAGGGTCTGGAACCTGAGCAGGTCTCTGTTGGGCTTTGACACATACTTCAAAACACCAGTACATTTAAATCTTGAAGCAAGCATCCAGCGGAGCAAGGAAGCCCCGCCTTACCTCTTCCCTCACCTCCCCATCATGTCCTTGCTCAATCCGGGAACAAACAGGCAGAGACCTTCCTGTTCCCAGCCAACATGGACTCTAAGGAAACCAGGGCCCAGTGGTGGATATGGAGAGGCACTACCCAGGCCCCCTTAAGAATGGCCTGGATGCTCTGCTTTGGGCAGTGGTCGGCACACAACCTCCAGCCATCAGTGCCCTTGCAGTCCTACCAGTTTCTGCTTTGTGTGTTTTGAAGCTCTGTTATTAGGTGCATACATGTTGAGGACTATTATGCCCCCTTTTAACTGACCCCTTCATCATTATGAAAAGACTTTCTTTTGGTGATATCTTTGCCACAAAATCTTCTTTGTCTTATAATAGAGCCAAAGCAGATTTCTTTTGATTACTATTAGCATGATATGTCTTTTCTTATTCATGTTCTTTGGGGCTATTTCTGTCTTTATATTTAGTATGGGATTCTTATAAGCTAAATACAGCTTGTTTACCCAGTCTGTCAATCTCTGCCTTTTGTTTGAGGTGTTTAGACCATTTACACTTAATGTGATTATTAATTAGACGGGTTTTCAATCTACCATCTTGCCTTTTTTCCCTATTTATCCCATATATTCTTTGTTCCTTTTTCCTCTTTTCAAAGTGCTTTTAAAAAATCAACTGCAATTTTTTAAAGAAAATTTTAACTCTTTTGTTGGCTAATTAACTAACCCCTTGTTATAGTATTTTATTGGTTACTTTGAGACTTATCATGTACACATTTAGCTTACCAAAGTCTGTGTTCAAGGAATACATCATTTCACCTATGAAATAAGAGCCTCGTGGGCACCTGGGTGGCTCGGTGGGTTGAGGCCTCTGCCTTCGGCTCAGGTCATGATCCCAGGGTCCTGGGATCGAGCCCCGCATCGGGCTCTCTGCTCAGTGAGGAGCCTGCTTCCCTTCCTCTCTCTCTCTGCCTGCCTCTCTGCCTATTTGTGATCTCTGTCTGTCAAATGGATGGGTAAAATCGTTAAAAAACAAACAAACAAACAAACAAACAAAAAACCCTCCATCATCACTGTCCTTCCTTTCCCCCTCCTATGTTATAAACTTCATAACACTTTTTTGTTTTTGATTTAAATAGATTTCCATATGGTCTTATTTTCCTTCTGCTTAAAAGACTCCCTCTCGTGCTGCTTGTAGTATAGATCTGTTAGTGAAAGATAGTTTCAGCTGTTGCATGGCTAAAAAAACCCTTTTTATCTCACCTTCATTTCCTAAAGATAATTTTCCTGATAGGAGAGTTCCAGCTTACTCTAAGAATTGATAGCATTTTTTTTTTATCTGAACAGTGACGCTTCTGAAAAGTAAATAAATAATTCCATTTATATTAGCCTCAAAGACAATAAAATACTTCGGAATAAATCTAAGCAAGGAGGTGCAACATCTCTTACTTTGAAAAACCACAAGACATCGATCAAAGAAATGAAAGACACAAAACAAATGGAAAGACGCCCGTCCCCATGGACTGGGAGAACTGATATTGCTAAGGCGTCGATACTACTGACAACGGTCTGCAGATTCCGTGCAATCTCCATCGAAATCCCCACAGCATTTTTTTCCCCACAAAATAAGAAAACCACCTTCAAATTATATGGAACCACGAAAGACTCCAAATAGCCAAAGCAATCTTGAGAGAAAAGAACAAAATAGGAGACACCGTACTCCCCGACTGCAGCTTACTATAGAGCTGTAGTAACTAGACAGGGTGGAACTGGCATAAACACAGGCAAAAAGACCAAAGGAACAGAGCTGAGAGCCCAGGAAAACACATGTTTGGCCAACTAATACTTGACAGGGAACCAAGACTACTCTGTGGGGAAAATACAGTCTCTTCAGTTAGTACTGGTGGGAAAACTGGATCTTCCCAAGTAAAAGAACAGGATGGGGGCCCCCGGGGGCTCAGTCATCAAGCGTCTGCCTTCGGCTCAGGTCATGATCTCAGGGGCCTGGGCTCAACTCCGCATCGGGCTCCCTGCTCAGTAGGGAGCCTGCCTTTCCCTCTCCATCTGCCTGCTGTTCCCCCTACTTGTGCTCACACTCTCTGTCAAATAAATAAATAGAATCTTTAAAAAAAAAAAAAGAAGAATGGATTTGACCTTTATCTTACACTATTCACAGAAATTAACTCAGAATGGATTACAGACTTAAATGTAAGCTCTAAAACCACGAAACTCTTGCAGTTTTCTTCCTAGAAGAAAATGAGAAAAAAGCACACTGGTATGGGGCTTCATAAAGATGTTTTGGAAATCACACAAAGGAACAAAATAAGAAATAAACAAGTGGGACCACATCAAACCGAAAGGCTCCTGTAAGCAAAAGAAACGGTGGACAAAGCGAAAAGATGGGCTGGGAAAAACATGTGTAAGACTTATATTTGTTAAGGGGTTATTTCCAAGATGTGAAGAGTTCATACAACTCAACAGCAAAAAAATCCACAACTGATCCAATTAAAAATAGACCTTTTCCCAAAGAGGACATGCAGATGGCCACAGACACACGGAAAGATGCTCACCATCATTGGTCATCGGGAAACACACATCAGAACCGCAATGAGACCACCTCACAACCCGCCAGGTGGCTAAGATCAGGCACACGAGAAACACGTGTCGGCGAGGAGGCAGAGAAAGGGGAACCCTCTTATCCTGTTGGTGGGAATGAAAACGGGTGCATGCACTATGGAAAACAGTATGGAGGCTCCTCAAAAAGTTGAGAATTAGAGCTCCTGGGGGTCTCTGGCAGTGAATCATCTGCCTTCAGCTCAGTCCTGGGATCAAGTCCTGCATTGCACTCTCTGCTCAGCGGGGAGTCTGCTCCTCCTTCTGCCTCTCCCCTGGCTTGCGTGCACTCTCTCTCTCTCTCTCTGAAATAAATAAATAACCCCCCCCCCCTTTAAGTTAAAAGCAGCAGTACCATATGATGCGGCAATTCTACCTTTTGGTGTCTGTCCAAAGAAACAAAAATACTAACTTGAAAAGTTTTCTGCATCTCCAAGTTCACTGAAGTGTTATCTACAGTAGTCAAGACACAGAGACAACCTAAGTGTCCACCGATGGGCGAATGGGTAAAGAAAATGTGGTGCGTGCGCGCACACACACACACACACACACACTGTTCGGTCACAAAAATAAGGAAATCCTACCATTTGCAACTGCGTGGCTGGGCCTTGAAGACTAAGTAAAATAAGTCAGACAAAGACAAATACTATATTATCTCATTTACATCATTAAAATACCAAGGTCAGAAAATAAGATTGGATTTGTGGTTCTCAGAGGCTGGAGGACGGGCATGGAAAGTTGGGACCGGGAAGGTGGCGCTCAACACAGTCAACGCTGCTGAACGCCATAGAGGAACGATCCCAAGCGAGTAGCCTCTAAGAGTTCTCACAAGGGGAACATCCTTTCCTTCTCTCTTTATTGTGTCTGTGGGAGACGATGGAGGTGGACTGAGTCCGTGGAGGGTCATCATTTCTCATGGATGTGGATGAAGTCGTCGTGCTGGGCACCTGTCACTCCCCGTAGATGGATGTCCGTCCCTTCTCAGAATGCCAGCTTGACAGCCCTGCTCTTCTCCAGACTCCAACGAGGCTGATTTCTCTGCCTCAGGTTGTTCCAGCAAAAGCCCTGACCCGTCCTCCCCTCCTCTGCATGCACGGGTCCTTTTTCTCTGGCGACCTGCAAGATACTCTTGCTATCACTAGTTCAAAGACCGAGAGTATTCTGTACCGTGGGGTACCTGTGTTTGGGGTTTGGGTTCTTGGAACTCACTGGGTTATATAGACTGTGGGTTTATAGTTTTCATCAATTTGGAGAATGTTTGTATTTTATTTCTTCGGGTGCCTTGGTGGCCCCATCTTGTGTCTCCCTTGGAGACGTCAGTCACACATCTGTCGGGACGCATGCGGCTGTCCCACAGCCGCCACACTCTGCTACCGCTTTCTCTTGTTCTCTGTGTTCTGCGTGGTGATGTCTCCACGGCTACGTCTCTAATTTCCCCAGGGGTCTGCTCTCCAGGGTTGGCTCTGGCGCCAAGTCCTTCGGATGATCTCCTCCTTAGAATTTGCTGTTTCCACGTCAAGAGCGTTGACTCCGCTCCCTTGTGTCTCCCGTGTCTCTGCATGTCATGTCTACTCTTCCCTGTGGCTCCTCGTCCACATGGGACGTGGTGACACTAACTGGACTGTCCTCCCCTCCCAGTCCTGTTGTTGGTGTCATTCCCAGGTCAGCTTCTATGGGCTAATTTTTCTTTTTGGTGTGGGTGGTATCTCCTTGCTTTCTTCATGCCCAGTAAATTTTGGTTAGACGCTAGTTATCACGAATTTAACCTTGTTGGATACCCAAGATTATATATAATCTGATAAATTCCTTGGCTTATTCTGGGACACAGTTAAGTTACGGGAGACTTGTTATCCTTTCAGTGAGCTTTTCCGGATGAGAACATCTGAGCCATCCGGAGCCACGCTCCTCACTGCGGAGGCCACGCTCTTCCCGGAGTCCCATCCGATGCCCTGTGACTCATGACGTCACACATGCCTGGTCTTGCATGTGTTCCTGGGACTGCTCCCCATGATTCTTTTGGGTGTTTTCCCCCCTGGCCTCACATGCTTATTCACTGAAAACCCATAAGTCTCCTCTGCTGACGGGCCCCCCGTCTTCAGTGCTCTACCTTGTGGATGCTGACCTCCAGGGCCCCCCAAACTCCCAGCTTCATTTCCTCCACTTTGTGAGAATTCAGGGGTCCTCCCAGCTCACCCTTCTTGTCTGCAACCTAAAAACTCTCTAGGTAAGCAGGTGCAAATGTCCTGGGGCTTCTTTCCTTGGTCTCACACCTTCCAGGGTGTATTTCTTTTTTGTTTGCTTTCCAGACTCCTGAGAGCCATTGTTTGATACATTTTTTTCTAGCATTCTGTTGTTTTGTGTTGTGTTTTTTCAGTCGTGTCAGGAGGGAGAGAGTAATCTGGTTCCTGTTACTCCTTCTTGGCTGGAAGCTATGTTAGTTTTCAAATTTTCCCCAGCCACGGAAAGGTTTCGCTAGAAACATTCACTCCACAAATATTTATTCACCAAATGTAAATACGCCAGCCAGGGGCCTGGGCACGGGGAGGAGAAGTGGGGGCAAGACAGATGGGACCGCCGCCCTCAGAGGTGAGAGAGACATCAAGCCAACCACACAATGACTGTTTCATTACCGTCGTGATCCCCGAGGGTTATGAAAGCTGACGGCATCCAAGCAGATGCGATCAAGTCAATGTGATTATCCGTGAAATGTACATTTCTGGGAAGTGACTAATGATGAGTCATTTGCAGAATCAGGTAGAAGAACAGAAACGGGTCCAAATGGCCACGGGAGCGAGGCGCATCCTGGTGGCGGCTGGGGGCAGAGGACGGAGCACAGGGCCTCTGGAACACCCGCCTCACCTCCAGAATGCCCAGGGAGACGCGGCTTCCGTGTCACTTGTCCCTGCAGCCCCCTCCTCCCCGCAGCCAGCAGCCAGGCGAACATCCATGCAGCACACGAGTGCCAGGCCTGGACCGGCTGCTAAGAGCTAAGGAACAAAGAGCACAGAGCCCTTTGGTGGGTGGGGCCGAGCGAGAGGGGGCTCGCCAGGTGCTGGAGTTTGAGGAGGGGCGGAGGACCCCCCAGGCTCTCACTGACTGGGCAGGTGAATCCGTGGTGGGGGCAGTGGTCAGAGGGAAGGAGAGGGACAGGGGTGAGGGGGCCAGTGGGGGCTCCTGGGGCAGGAGGACAGGAGTGATGCAGGAGGAGGGGGCAGCAAGCTCCCGGGAGGGGCTGGGGGCTGGGCTGGAGCCGCCTGGGACCCTGAGTCTGCCTTCCCTTGGACAACTCGATCTGATGGCCCCAAGCACCCACGTGTCCCAAGAACCATCCGGGCATCGGCTGGACAGGACGCCGTCTCGGGGCACAGGGTCCGTCAGATGAACTCGGGATGCAAAGGGTTAAAACCCTCATCTTCTTGGGTCACCTCAAAACTGGAGCAGAGCTGGAGAAGCATTTCAGCGGGTTGTGTGGAGCCCTTCTGGGCAGGATGGAGCCTCCACGGAGTGTCCTTGCCCTCCACCAGGTGTGCTCCAGACACGCGGAAGCCATCGTGCCCCAGAGGCTCCAGGGCCAGGTGACGGGGGTGACAGGTGCGTCTCCTCGTGGGCCGGGGGCAGCGGCCGACGGGACACCGAGGCCCCCCAGCCAGGGCTGGAGGAGCGGCTTCTCCCTGCATTGGACAGGAGCGGGACGCCTTCGGGACTCTGCCCGTGGGCTTGACCCTGCGGCGCCCGTGGGGTTTCAAGCCGTCCATGCAGCCTCACACGGTCTCGGCAGGAAGGACCAAGCAGACTGAGATCCTCAGGGGCTCTGAGGCTTTAACACAACTCTCCTGGCTGTGCCCCCGCGGCTCCAGGAGGCGGCAAATGGGCCAAGATGGCACCGTCCCTGGATAGCCAGGACCCCACATCGGGGTCCTCGTTGGCCTGTCCTGAGCTCTAGAGAGGACCTCGTTCCACGGGAGGACCCGGGACCTCTTCTGCATGGAGGACACGGCAACCTCAGCTGGGCCGCAGGTGTCCTGGGAATGAGGACACCCCTGCCCGCATGTGGAGGGGCTGTGTCTCCCGTCCCCCCCCCCCCACTGTACACTCCCCGCAGTCCAGACGCTCCCGCTGTCAGAGACACCTCAGGGTGGGGCTCGCAGGACTGCGCAGGGAAGGGAGGCAGCTGCCTTCGACGCCTGATCCCAGACGCCTCCGCCTCGCCCGGCCAGCGGGAGCACCCCCGGGTCAGGGCATCTGGCCGGAGGGGGACCTTGCCCTCAGCGAGGACGCTGGGCTGGGTGGGCGGGGCCGGGTCCTGGCACGTCCTCAGGAACCCCGGTGCGGGGCCGGCTGGCCCTTCCATTCTCCGTGGCTTGCACGTTCTTGCCCTAAACCGCCTTGAAAATAGCAACCCATCGACACTTGGCCCTTGCTGGCGGAACGCACTGCCATTAATTATTCATACCGAGACGGTTTTAGGAGAGGCCGAGCACTCATTGACTGGGAAGTACGATTATTATTTCATTAAAGATTGATCACACATGCGGTTGGTCATTTAAGTAATGACTCTGCCGGCGCCGTTAATTGAATGACAGATGATCCCACCCTTGCTCCTCTGCGTCGATGCAGAGTCTACGGAGAAGCAGGGGCCCCTCCCCCACCCGGGGTCCTGAGACAGTCAGGGCAGGGCCATGGGAGCTCGGGCTGCAAAGCGGGTCGGCGTGGGGCTCCAAGGCACCAGGCCTGGCGTCGGGGCCCCCGTCCAGTGGCCACGGACCCACGCACAGCCGCCAGCTCTCAGTCCACAGCGAGCATCTCCAGGAGGAACAGAATTTCAAGGTCGTGAGACAGATGCCGGGTGCCGTTTAATGTCACTTGGTCACAAAAAGCAGGTTGATTGATGGAGGTTGATGGTGGGGACGGTCCTCCCAGGTCCTGTGACGTCCGTGTCGTCTGCATGAAGTCAGAACTGCGTGAAGTCCAGCCTGTGGGCATCCGAGGGTGGCACGGGGCATGCACGCGTTCGCTCACATGGGCTCAGTGAGTGAACGTGGGAACTGAGATCAGGCACAGCCCGCTGCCCACACCCCACTGACTCTCCTCGGTAAGTGCAGAATAAGACGATTCCCAGAGAACCATCCCGGGGAGACCATCCCCCCCCCGGCCCAGCGCCCACCGCAGAAGCCCCCAGTGCCCACAAGTACTGGCACCGGGACCCTGGGGACAGCCTGAGAAGCATTTCCCGGAAGACAGTGCCGCACCAGCCCCAACCCGGCTCCTCCACGGAGGGCGAGTCTCCAGGCAGAGCCTCCAGCGAGCAGCAGGCGGGAGAGAAGGTCTGAAGTCCTGGGGTCTGGGGTTGTAGATCACAGGGATGGGGGACAGGGAGCAGGTGCGGGATGGTGACGGGGAAGCTGGGGTGCAGGGGATAGGTCTTGGGCTCCCTGGAGGAGGTGCCCTTGGGGGGCTCCTCTGCCCATCTCAGAGTCCCTGCACCCAGTGGGGGCTGGGGATGAATTTCCCTCTGGCCCAGACTGTGCTTTCCCTGCCCGGACCTGTGCCCCTGCGAGGTTTCTGCCCAGGTGCGTGGCCTCCCAGACCCCCGGGCTTCTCCAGCCATGCAACCCCGGGAGGCCACTGAGCCCCCTGCCTGGCCCCCTGGCCCCATTGCCCTTCCCTGGGCTGACACCAGGCTGCCTGTGGGGTGGGGAGGCAGGGGGCAGGGGTGATGGACGGCCCCCTCTTCCCACCCCCTGCTCTTCCCACCCTCGCCTGAGAGCCGGGGAGGCAGTCAGCCACATTCGTGCCCAGAGGAGCTGCCTGGAGCTTCGCCTCCGCTGAGAATAATGAGGCTTTCGTCTCCATCAGCGGCTCTGGCTTACTAAGCACTTCCCCGCTGGCATTTTGCGCCCGCCACCACCACCCAGCTCTCTCCTTCCAGATGCAAAAACGGGGCTCCAGGCGAGTGAAGGTCAGCTGCTCTCTCAGGAGGGAAGCCTCCGCTCCTCCAGATGGCTGGGGTGCCCTCAGACGTCCCCTTCCTGCTGGGGCTGCCTGGGGGACCCCCCAGGCGGAGTGGGGAAGCGGTGACTCCCCCGAGCTGTTCATCTGCTGTGTGACCTTGAGAAACTCACGTTGCCTCTCTGGGCCCACGCTGGGGCCCAAATGTTGAATGTTCAGTTCCCAGCCTGGAGCCATTTGCCGCCACCTTCCCCGATGAGGTCACCAGATGGAAGGTTCCAGGGCCCAGAGTCCCCAGCGTCCCTCCTGCGGCTCACCTCCTCCTGGTCCTCATTTCTTTTCGCTACAGAAGGCGGGCGGGAAGCCAGGCAGGGGACTACCTCGAGACCCTGGAGAAGGAGGCGCCGGGGGGCTGAGCCCACCGCCCACGCTCCGCTGAGATGGGCTTGTCTCCTCGGTCGTCAGCGACCTCTTCTCCATTAAGGAGCGAACGGTCGCTTTTGTAGACGCCCATCTCTGAGCTCCACGAAAGGGAATCCGTAGAATAAAGGACTGGCCCAATTACATCTCTGCTTTTTAAGGAAAAGAAACCCAAATTTAGCACCGTGGGAAGCGGAGCTACAGAGAAAAGCAGCGCGAGCGAACGTCGTCCGTGCCCCGGGGCAGCCCCTTCCTGAGGGAGCGGGGGCAGGACGACCTGGGCGGGCCACGGCGCTGAGGCTGTGTCCACGCTCGGCCACCGTGGGTGCTGCTGCGTGGGGCCCACCTTGCAAGCCACAGGAGAGCTTCTCTCGTGGAGGATGCACTGGAGAGGGGAGAGGTCCCTGCGCCTGGAGGCCGCGCCGTCTCGTCCAGCCAGGACGGCACCCGCTGGGTACAGGGTCCAGTCACTCATTCTGGGCCCGGCAAGGAGCGGGCCTTGCTGAGTGGTGTTTTAATTTGTTCTAAGGTTGCTGACCACACGGAACCAAGCTGTTCGTAATGACGAGTGGGAAGCTGCGTGTAAGGTGAGCCGTGAACGCCGCTCACTCCGTTCCCGTCCGCATGCCTGGCCCCAGCCTGGCTCCGCTCGGCCACAGCCCTCCCCCTGCTTCCCGTCCAGCTGCCAGAGGGGCCTCTCGCGGACCCGTCTTCTAGTTGAGGAACCCGAGCGTCAGGGCGCCAGTGGCCCAGCATCCCAAGAGGCTCGGTCATCAGGACAACCTGGCTAGGGGCTCCCTCCCCGAAGTCCCTGTTCTCACCAGGGGTTTGGGCCACAGGGGACCCTTCCTGCCCCATCCTGGGCTGCGAAGCCCTGGGTGGGGGGGGGTGTCTTTATCACGGTCTCATCAGTGTGTCCGGCTCCAGAACTGTCTCTCATGGGACACCTGTGCCCATGGAGTTCGCCTGCAGCCTCGGGTCACAAAGGAGAACATGGGCCCAGACACGAAAGCGGGGACCTGGGTCACCCAGGGGCGTGTCCAGCCCAGACTGTGGGGGACGCCACCCACCAAGCCCGACCCGGCTCGGGGCTGCGGCCTGTGAGTGCCGGGCAGAGCCGACCACGCTCCAGGCCGCCAAGAGACTGCTGACCGCCCCCAGACCAAGGCTGTGGACCCTGCTGGCGGATGAAATGAGTCTCTTTGTCACAAAGAAACGCGAAATTTGGAAAAATGGTTCTTCTCTGCACGGCGGCCTCAGGCCATTAAGTGCCTCTGTGGCCCATCACGGAGCATAAGGACTGGCCCCTGGTGGCCTTTCCAGGAAAGCCCATTAGCAGTGGGGACAGTCCGGGGACAGAGGAGGGGGCCGCTCCCCAGCTGGCTCCATTAACCTCGTCTCCTTGGTTCTCAGTCCATTTGGACGAGCTCTTCTCACGGAGCCCGGAGCCCACTTCCGCCCTCTCAGGACGCCATAAACGAGCTGCGCATCCCGGGGAGGGGTGGCGGGGGGGACGGGGAGCCACGGACACGGAGCCTGGCTTGTGGACGTCTCCCCGACAGCTGGCACGGCGATGCTCCTGGTGGCTCATTGCAGGGACAGTGGCAGGGGCCCCGGGCTCAGCCCGATTACTCTCACTTTCTCCCGCCCCCGCCCCCGTTCTAAAGGCCACACACATACTCGTAGAAGCCTCAATGGAGAGAGGCTTCATCCCTTGCCTCAGCCTGCAGGACCCGTGGGCTCCCACTGTGCGGGGTGCACTGACGGGCAGAGAGGGCACAGACGTGGGTACGGGGTTGAGAGAAATGACAGCTAATGACTCACCCACGTTCACGGTCAAGACGGAGGTCCTCAGGGCGGGTGCCTAGAGAATCAGGAGAGCCTGGGGAGGACCATGAGGCAGGCCTGGGGCCACGCACCTGCCCCGAGCAGCCTGACAGGCCGCGGTTGGGGTTTCACACCCACGGGGTCAGCTCCTGCCGTCAGGCTGCCCGGCCTCAGCTCACTCCCGGGGCCCAGCGGGGGCTTCCCGGCATCGCACCCGGTGGACACGGAGGAGAAGAGGCGGAGGGAAGGGTCAGCGTCCGCCCCTTCCCCTCGCCAAGACGGTGTATTAGCTCTTACTGCTGCGTAAAGCGTGACCCCAAAACACAGAGGCTCACTGACAACCCTTTCCCATCTCTCGGCTTCGCAGGGTCAGGCCTTCAGTCGAGCTTACACGGGCACTGTCTCGGGCGTCTCGGGAGCCTGCCGTGAGGCTTGGCCGGGGCGGGGTGGTCTGAAGGCCAACGGGGCGGGGAAGCCGCTTCTGAGACGGCCGGGAAGGAGGCTTCGGCTCCTCGTAGCATGTGGACGTCTCCCCAGGCTGGCAGGTGTCCTCACGTGCGGCAGCCGGTGTCCCCAGGAACTCAAGGTCCGAGAGAGGGAGCAAGGGGAAGCCGCAATTTGGTGACAGTCTCCAGAGCCACTTGCTATCCCGTTGTCCACACTCCCATAAGGTAAGTCCCGGCCACGCCCCTGGAGGGACGGTTGCTTAAGAAATTGTAACATGGTGTAAGTTGTCTGTGAAACCCGTCCCCGTTCCTCCACGCGACGTGCGGCGGCGGGTGCAAACACTCCTTAGTGCCGACCCCAGCCGCGCCCTGCGGTCTTGCTGTGGCGCCGACCCCGCCCCTGCGAGGAGGCGTGGCTCGCGGCTTGGCCGGAGACTGCGCGCTGTTTCACGAGCTGTTTCATGACACACGGGCGCAGGACGAGTCCCCGGGGCCACCGCTCGACGGCTTTGACTCCCGTCCCAGGGGGCGTTCACGCTGCAGTCAGCGCTCACGGATCTGAAACAGACTTCGGGCGGGCACGGGGTCGGAGACGGCCATGTGCACGCTGTCCGCGCTCTCCTCCTCCTGGGGGCTCTCGGTCCCACAGGACCCGGCCCCATGAACGGAGACCAGGTGCCACATTCCACTCCAGGTGGGCCAGGACACTTCCCAGGTGCGTCCTGCCTTGCCCTCCCTCTCTGCCACCTGAGCCCAGGAAGGTGGGCCATGAGCCAGGGGGCTTGGGTCCCTGAGCGCTGGTGTGGCTTTGTGTCCACAGCTGGCTTCTGCTAGAGCCCACCTCGCCCCTGTGCCCGGTGGTCTCCCGAGATGGCCTCCAAGGGGCACGGGACTGCGTCAGAGGACACGTGCAGGGCAGGCAGCCGTCCTCGTCCTCCGGGGTTCCTCTGTGCCCGGCCTCCAGCCCCCACGAGCCCTCCACAGACAAGGCAGGAGCTGACCCACCCAGACGCTCTCACCAGGGCTCGGGTCCTTCCTGTCTCTAGCTCTTGTTGCTGTCCCCTCCCCCTGGGCTGCGACCTGACCCGGTGGACTCAGGTTTCAATAAAGGCGTGTCCAAAGAGCCTGCCCTCCCAGTCCCTGAGGGGTGGACAGCCTGAGCAGCGGTGCCCCCCAGCCCGGGGAACCTCTGTCCCTGCTAGGCACAGCCGGGCTCCCTCCTCATGTCCACCACATGCCGAGCTCCCACAGGGCTGCTCCGTCTGGTCCAGCTCAGCACACAGAAGGCACAGGGGAAGCTCATCGTGTGAATGACGGGAAACAAAGACAAGTGAGCAAATGTGTGGCCGAGGTGAGTGCTGGGCCGGAACCATGTCCCCCCAAAATCCTAACCCCAGAACCTCAGAACCCGACTGTGTTTGGAGGCAGGGTCTTTGCAGAGGGGACCGAGTTCAAGTGAGGACATTAGGATGGCCTCCCCCAGGGGCACTGGTGTCCTTATCCAAAGGGGAAAGTAGGGCACAGGCGCACAGAGGGACAGCCACGTGAGGACACGCGGTAAAGACCGAGAGGGACGGGCGCACGTGTAGATGACTGAAGGGAGTGGGACTCGGGGACCAGCCCTCAGGTTTGTGCTCCGTGGACCTCCAGAACGGGAACCGGGCCCCGCCGTGGGGGGACAAACACATGGCCGGCTCCGGGGGACGTCCACCCGCATGTACAGAACAACGGGGTGTGAGGACGCAAGTCCAGACAGCGAGACCCAACCGTGGCGGCCGACGCACAAGGCCCTCAGAAGATGTCGCGAGCATCTCCGCGACCTTGGCCACACAGTGCGTCCTCCACTGTGACCTGGAAAGCACAAGGAGCAGAGGGAAAAGACGGATCGTCGGACACGATGAAGACTGAAAACTGCACACCCGAGGACGCAGACGCGGAACGGCCTGACAGCGCGGGAGGGGACCCGCGTGCGAGCCGGGCGGGGCCTGTATCCGGACGCAAGGAGTCCTTGTGACTCAGTAACTATTTCAGAAAGGAAAACACCCAATCGTTTGAAGGGCAGAGGATTTGCAGCGACATTTCGGTAAGTCACATACGCAAACAGGCAGCCAGCGGGCACAGTGATGCTCCTTATCACCGGCGATCAGAGACGGGCGTGGAGACCACGCCCCGTGTACCCACAGGGACACGGAGACACGGGGACACGGGACGAGGAGGGGCGGGTCCACAGATTCGCACCAGCACAGGGAGGCCGCTCCCCTCGTGCGCGCTGCCTAACGCTCACGCAACGTCTCCCAGCCCCTCTGCCCCAGGGAGGCCACGCGGTGTGAACCCCGCCTGTCCGTCCGCCGGACTCTCCCGTCCCACCTGTGCAGGAGGGTCCTGGGCAAGCTCAGGCAGACGCTGGGGAGGGACCCCTGTAGCAGTGCAGGATGTCAGCAGGGGCGCGGCCCAGAGCTTCGCGGGTCTCTAGCAGATGCTGCCAGCCCAGCCCGGCGGCGGTCGGAGCCACGGGCAGTGCTGCCTGGAAGCGGCGGCAAGGGCGACGCCGGGGCGCGACCCTGGGGTGGGGCTGCAGTCGGGGTTAGGGTTGGGGTTGGGGTGACGCTACTTCTCAATTTGCTTCTTTGATTTCCGCCTGTACCCGAAGCTCCGGAACGGCAGTGCATCGCTCCCAAGATCAGGGTCCACGAGTGAGGGGGGCACGTGCCTCTGCGCCGACCCTCCCTGAAGTTGCCCTGGATCGGCCCTGCTCTTGTCGCTGGCCAGTGGCACGGCTGTGTCCTTGCCCGCTCCAGGCCTCTCCCGCTGGTTGCCATGGAAACGCCTTACACTTGGTGGAGCCCTGGTTAAGACACCTGCCAGGATCAGTGAGACACTGTGGCCGGGCCGGCCGTGTGTCAGCTGAGTGGCTCAGAGGGTGGTCAGGAACCTGGCCATCGGGTGCTGCTTTGGACACGCCCCCACGGGGGCCTGTCTGCCATCGGCGATGGGCCTTTGGGGCTCCGTGGAGCTGGGCTGAGAGACCTCGTCGGCCAGCACTGTCCTGCCATGGCTAGGGCTGGGGACACGAAGTCCCTGGGCGAGCACTCAGGGTGAGACATGACTCCAGCATCTGCCTTCGTGGGGTGGAGTTCGGGGCAGGTGTGCTGGGGCAGGTGGCCCACTGGCCTGGGCCCGAGCATGGCTCTGTGGCTTGCTGTCCATGACCTTCATGGACGCCTCTGTCCTCCTCTGTGAAGCCGCCCCATCCTCCCCGCTGGCCGAGCGGCCCGTGGAAGGTGTCATGCAGCAGGACAGCCTGAGGTGGTAATGAGGTGCCCGGGCAGGGAGCTGAGCTGTTTCTCCGGCTCCGTGCCCACAGCAGCCTGGCCAGGCCCCGAGCTCCCTGAGAAACCAGGGTCAGCTGTTGGTGACTGTGGGGCTGCCCTGGGCAGTTTGGACCCAAGGACGCCCCTGGGTGCCGCAAGGCGGGAAGAGTCTTCTAGCACATTCCGAGGGAGCCCAAGCCTTCTGCTCTGCTGGTCCAGCCCCACAGACCCTAGGCCCGGGGTTTCCGGTGATGCTCCGGCCTCTGGAATTAGGAAGCCTGCCCGGGGATTGGGACCATGCTGTGGTCAGAGCTCTTCCTTCCCTTCTGCCTCCCCGAGGCCAGAGCTGCTCATCTGTCAAGTCGGTCCAGGACCCTGGCCTGCCGGCTCCCCACGGGGCTGTCGAAGGCGAGGGAGCGGCTGGGCGAGGCCGAGCGTTTGAAAGCCGCCCGCACAGGTGGTTATCACCACGGCCAGCACGGCCTGTCCGCCCCAGCACCCCGTAGCAGAAGGACCTACATCTCCTGGCTGGAGGCGAGACGGGGGCTGTCCGGGCTCAGGGAGCACGGAGCCTCATTCCTGGGCAGGGGCATTGGCTTGGACGGAGGAACCGCGGGCCGCACCCTGGCAGCACCTGGATGAGGGGGGGCTCCTGTGAGCGTGACGGGCCCGGGAGGCGAGGGGCACGGGGACGCAGGCGGGAGAGCAGGTGCGCGTTCTGCAAGCCCGTGTGTGCATGTGCGTGTGTATGTGTGTGCGTGTGTGCACGTGCGTGTGTGTGCACACGGGGGTGTAAATTAGGGCTCTGGTCAGCACATCGCGGGGGGAGGGGCGGATGGGGGGCCACGGGGGGGGAGACAGACTTCCCCACCCTGGGCCCTGCACCCTCCACCCTCCAGAGGCTTTCTTGCCCAGGCAACGGATCCAGAGGCTTCCGGCAGGAACCGGGAGCTCAGGACTCCAGCCCACCTGCATCCAGCCAGGAGGCCCGGCCCAGCCCCTTTCTCCCCCAGGTCAGATCTTACAAGGGCAAGGGCAGGGTGAGGCCACCTGGAGACAAAAGGTGGGATGCGAAGGGCTCACTGCTTCTCCGTAGCCTCTCACCATCCGCCACGGTTTGCAGGCAATTCAAGCGCCTCCTGCCCCGGGGACCTTGGTGACACCCTTGTGCCCACCTGGGGGGGGCGCTGCATCCCTCAAGGGGGACCTGGGAGGCAGCACTGGCCAGGGACGGGTTTCAGGCAGAGGCACAGAGGCCCCCAGTGTCCCAAGAAGGGACTACACAGAAGTGGGCTGAGCTGAGCCTTGGGACAAAGTGGAGGCCTCAGCCCATCTGAGTCCTCTCACGCCTCCGGGCCTCAGTTTCCTCTTCTCTAAAAGGGGTCACAGCCCAGAGTCACAGCCTGAGTGAGACGACGCGTCCATGTTAGGGTCTCTCTTGTATCCGCACTTGGAGCACGAGGCCTGTCCTTCCTCCCGAATGAGCAGAAGGGCTCGGCCCGCTTCTGAGGAACATGCCTCCCCCCATCCCACCTGGTGGCTCAGCCGGGAGTCCTGGGAGCACTTTTCTGGAACCGAACACCGTGGCCTGAATCCGGCGGCTGCTCAAGGTGACATGGGGCGCGGGCTGCTCACGGCTCTGCACCTTCCTCCCCTGGGCGGCCCGTAGTCTGCGGCAGGAGAGGCGAAGCCCAGAGAGAGGCTGGTCCGGGAGAGACCAGAGCCGGGGCGGCTGGGAGAGGAACCGAGAGCCGGTGCCGGGAAGCCCTGCTGAGCTCGCTCGAGGAGAGGGGGACAGTCCCGAGGGGAAAACCGCTTCGCGTACTGCATTCATTTCTTCTGTTAGACAAAGTGCTCCCTCCTGGCTCCCGCCCAGGCCTCCAGAAGCCAAAGTGCTTCGCCAGCCCCGACTCTGGGTCCCCATTTGGAAAGATCATCGGGACTGCCCAGGCCCACTTAAGATCCGGAGAGGGGACTCATTCCCGCCGGGTGACCCCAGGGAGTAGAGGGCAGGATGGCCCCTCACCCACCTCATCACAGCCCACGTGGGCAAGGACAGGCCAGGGGCAGAACGGGACAGCCAGGCTCCTGGGGGGGGGGGGGGAGGTGGAGACAGAAGCCCCCCGGCCAGCCTTGTCCCCTGGGAGGTCCGGAGCTGGTCACTCCTGGTCAGCTTCCTGATGGCCCCATGCGGATGCTCTGGGACTGTTGTAGGGGGACCCACAGGCTGCCTGTGGCACCGAGACCTCTGGGTCCCTCCATGTCTTTGCTGCTTTCAGCTGACGACCCTCAGCCTGGGTGGGGATGCCCGGTGGGCACCTGGCATGCTGCTGCGGGACAGGGAGGTGGGCGTCAGGCAGAGCTAGCCTCTGCCTGGGTTTTCATGGCTGGGCACCTCATGGAGCCCTCCTGGGGCGCGCTGAGGCCCAGCTGTGCCCATCCCCATTTACACGCCCAGAGACGGAGATTCCCGAAGTCCTTTGAGACCCTGCAGCAAGCCCGGAACCGGGCCGAAGGGTCTGTCCTGGCGGCACTTTCTATCCAAGCCCCCCGTGGCCCCTGCTTGCGCCAGGAAGGACCCTGGGACAGCCCCCCCAGCACCTCCCGCCCCCCCAGCACCTCCCAGGATCTTTGAGTGGCCTCCTGGGGGTGGGCGGGGATTACGGGTCTGACCCAGGCAGACTGGAGGAGAACAGTGTCTGAGAAGAGAGGCTCATTCCAAGAAAGTTCGTCTCGGCCTCAGTTTCCCCCGTGTAAAACGACCGGTGTGGGTAACATGCAACCTCTGGGTTCCGAGAATCAACCCTTTGCTACTGGAAGATGGTCAGGAGAGAACCTCAAAGAGAAGCCGGGTTCAGAGAGGCACTGCCCCGCCCCTGCACGTGCCCTGCCCCTGCACCAGCCCCACCTACACGGGACCACCTTCAGCCCCTCCCACTCCGTGGCAGGTGCAGGGTCCTGCCCTCCAGGTGCCCTGTCGGGGGTGGGCGGGGGAGCCCACGAGATGTTTAATTTGTCACCCGTTCCAAGAATGGTGGGAAAATCATAATGATTCTGTCTTGAGCAGCGAGAGTATTATTTACAGCTTCAAACTCTACAACAATTCGAATGCAAAACAGGACGTGCTGTATTTATAGCTGTTTGCCCAGCTGGGGAGGGCAGCACGGGCACCCAGAGCGGAGCGCTTGGCTCGCAGCCGCTCGCTGGGAAAATGGTGAGTCCGCCAGCCCTCCCCGGGAGCTTCGAGCCGGAAAGTGTGCACGTACCAGAGAAAACCGTGAACAAAAGCAGAGGGAAAGAGCCCTCGGTGGCAGCCCAGTGGCTTCCTTTTTATTGAAAATTACATTTTTATTGATTCCTGCTTCTGTGCCTGGCGAAGCTGGAGAAGCAGGCCGGTACGACGTGGACGAAAGACGCCCCCAGAGCCTGCCCACGGGGCGGGGGTGGGGGGCGGCTGTCTCCAATCTGCGCCGAGGGGACGGGTTGGGGGCAGGCACACCTGACTCAGTTTCCCTGCTCCTGGGAAAAGAGCCAGCCGGCACAGCCATCCCTGGGGACGGAGATGATTAATGAGCAACCCAGGAGAGCTGTGAAAATGAAAAATGTCCTCACCGTCCCAGGGATTAATCATCATATAATGCTTGTTCCATATCTGTGCGGGGACTTAATTACATACCGTCGGCGAACGGCGTCCCCTGCTCCTCGGCCGAGCCTGCGGAGCAGAGTGTCGGTGGAGAACAAAGCTCTCCTTTGCAGCAGCAGAAAAGCTCTGGCAGCTTTTTCACACAAGAAGGAACAAAAGCAGCCTCAGATGGAGACGGGCCTTGCAGGTTCTGAGGCTGGATCGGGGAGAGTCAGAAATGGCTCTTCGCTTGTGGTTCTAAAAATAGGATTGATCCCATTTGCCCCCCGGGCTGGCTGGAAGTGTCCTTGGCCCCACAGGCTGCCTTCCCGAAGGGGTCAGGAGAGCACGGACGCTCCCAGATATGTTCCCTGCATTGAGTTCGAGCTGACTCCCTCCAGCTAGTTTCTGGGGTGAAGACCCTGGTCGTGGGGGAGTCTTGGGGGCAGAGACTTGACCTGTGGACACTTCCTGCTGCGGTAGGCACTGGGCATCTGCTTTTTCCTTCCTGAAGGCTTGTCATAGGTAAGTGCGGGTTAAAGTCCTCCAATTCTGAATGTCACCACACGTGAGCGAGAGCCTTCCACGTGCTCTGAAGATAAGAAGTGTCCACACACCTCCGTCCACCCGGGACAGCGGGCGTCCTTCTCCACCTGTTAACCCGTGCAGGGACCCCTTTCCATCTCCAAACCAGAGATCCCGTCATCTGGTTGATATGAAAGGGCACATCTGAACTGGTCTCCAAGATCAGACAGGACCTGGTGAGAGAGACGCCCAGAGACGCAAGTTGAGACACCAGTTACAACGGCGGGTCCAGGAGCCCCAGGGTGACCCCATTTCCGGTGGTGATGGCAGAAAGGCTCCTGCAACAGAACCTCTTGGTTTTGTCCCCTGGAAACTGGAGATGATAACGGGACCTGCTTGAGACGTGAGCAATGACTCTCATCAGTGAGGGTCCAGCGCTGGCAGGGCTCCATAGCAACACCCCCATCCGCCTTGGGGCAAAGCTGAGCGCTCAGTCCTGCCCTCCATGCCCCAGAGCAAGGATGAGAAGCTGCGGATGAGAAGCGCGCAGACATCTGACGGGTGGAGAGGCCCGAGGCTTGGCTTTGCCGCCACGGAGCCGGGCAGCGAGATGCCAAGCTGACAGGACCCACCACCCCGGCTTGGCTCAGTCTGGGTCCCACTCGGACCACATCCATTGTTGTCGATGTTGGGGTCCGTTATCAGAGGAACGAGACTGAGACAAAGTGAAGGTTATGTGAAGCTTTATTCTATGCCAAGCATCAGAGGTCAGACTGCCCGGCCAGGGCCGCCTCCGAAGAGGGCGACGCCCTCCCGATCCCACAGGCTGGTTTTAGAGGGCAGAACCGCAGACCCAAGGTACGTGGCTTCTATTGTTAAGGAGTTTACTCCCGGAATCAATACCTGGGACCATACCAGGAGCTCCGGGGGCGTTTATTCCCAGAATGAAGTCCGCGGATATAAAGAACAATGCGGCCACCCAGGCACTATGGAGTCGCTCTGGCTAAGCAGGCCCGAATAGTCAGACAGGTTTTAACATTAAATCGGCCCTAACGGTCAACCGCAAGGTGAAGGAGCTCAGCCCAGGCTGCTACCCACCGCAGCACCCGCAGAGAGCAGGGAGGGAGCCGGCAGAGGGCCGTGTGGGGACCGCGCCCACCCGCACCACCAGAACAGACCCGGGTTGCCGTGGAGGGCGGAGCCTGGCCACTTCCCAGAGTCCACGGTGCACCTTTCACACTGCCTTCCTGCAGCCTGTGGGCCTGAGGAAGGAGGGGCAGCCCAGGGGCAGGGTCTGCCCAGAACCTGGGAGGTGTCCTGATTCGAGCGGCTGAGGGAGGGGCAGCCCTCCCTGGACGGTGAAGCTCATCGCCTTGACAGGAGAGCGACCGTTATTCCGGTCAGATCGCCTCTCGCGTCCTTCAAACCAGACAGATTTGATCAGAGGAAATAAAACTAATTTGAAGGCTGAGCCCCACAGGGAGAGCACCCATGAGACCGCTGGATGCTCTTGGTGGGGGACATCTAGGCTCAGAGGCCGCACCCTGGAAAGGGCGGGAAGCTTCCTCCTCGCCGAGCCCAGGTCCCACACTCCTCCTCCGGCCGCAGCGGGCTCTGTGAGCTGTGCCGCTGGCCTAAGGCTCCTCGAGGGTTTACACTGCAGATCGGAGGTTCCCTCCCCACCGGGCGGGGATGGTGAAGAAAGACGGTAGGTGTTGGTGTCTGGCCGTCACCATCCAGCGCATGCCCTCTTGGACACGCTTCCCGTCAAAGACGGTTGAAATGTGCACGTGGGCTCTGCGCCGTCCACTCCACAGCCCACCAGCCCCCCCCCAGGTTGGAAGCATGCGCAGGTGACCCGAGGCCCCAGGGCCACTCCTGCCATCGACACGGCACAGAGCTCTGGGCTGCCTAAGCCCTCTCCCTGCTGTCCGCGCAGCTCGTGGGGCCTCTAGGGAGATGCTCGGGTCTTTGTCCTGAGCAAAGGCAACAGAGAACACCCCGATGTCTAGAGCATCCTGGGACCCAGGACGGAGCCCGTCAGGACCGGGAGCTGGTATGACCCTTCACTGACTTGTCTTAGGAGGACTTGCCGGAGCGGAGGGAGGGCCGCAGCTGAGACCCGAGTGTGTGTGACTCGCAACTAACTGGACCTGAAAGAGGAAACTGTGGCGGGGGGTGGGCCCTGGGCTCCCGGCTGCGGTTTCCAGCCGAACCACGGGGGACTCGGCGGTTTGCTTGTTCTGAGGAAAACCCCACAAGCCGCACTCTGACCTTGTCTTGGTTCTTGTTTCCCGTCCCTTTTGCAATGTCTCCTTTTAATAGGCTGTGTGGGGAAATCGCCCAGATGAAAAGCTTAAGAAACACCACAGCCGGCTCACCCAGCCCCCTCATGGGGTTTGGAAATTTCTAGATGGGTTAGTGTGCTTTGAGTGACTGGCCATCTGGTTTGCCCAGGACCGAAGGGTTTTCTGGGACATCGATCTTCCACTGCAGACATGGGGACATGGGGACATGTTCCCAGGCAGGGAGGGTACGTGGGTCCTGTCAAGGTCCCTGGTGGTGGCCCAGGAGCCCCACCTCCCTTTCCCTCCCTCATGGGGATTGGCTAGCGGACAGCCAATCAGAGGCTTCCCTGGGAGTTTCCAGTGGGATGTTGGGTCATAGTGTCCCTTGTCTCCCCGGTCACAGGGTGGGACGGTGGTGACTCGTCAGTGACCGTGGCAAGGGTCTCTTGCCTTCTAGAGAGCTGAGAAAAAGCCCCGGCAGGGACACCGCGTGTGCCTGCCTGTGTCAACACACCCCTTGTGGCCAGGATGACCAGGATTGGGGATGCCGAGAGGACAGTCGGAAGGCTGCGGTCCCACCGAAACCTCTTGCCCCGAGCCCCCCTCCACCAGGCAAAGAAGCCGCTCCGCCAGTGGCTACAGGGGATGCACGGAGGCCACGGAGGCCACGCAGAAGGGATCCATGTGCAATAAATAACTCCCAGCGCTTTCCTATAACAACGTGTGTCCCAGATCCGTGCTGTTCACTCTGCCCCGCCGCGGCCCCTTTCAGCGAGGCTGATCCTGTCCTCACCCAAGTTCAGAAGCGAAATTCACTGCGGTGAGCGCACGGCCTGGCAGCCCCGGCCCGTGCGCTCACGCAGAGCAAATTGAGGTGCACAGCGGCTCCGGGGGCAGAGCTCCGGGACCGGTGGTAAGCGCATCCGGTGTGGTTTCGTGGCTTTGGTCCCTCTGCTGCCTGTTTCACGCCTCATGTATATGACAGCCCGGGCCAGGCTCACACGGGACCAGCAGGCCCACAGCCACTTGGCCGGTATGTGAGGTCAAGAGCAAACCGGATTGCATCCTGGTTCCTGGGAACAAACAGCAGGGGAAGGCTTGGGGATTTTGCCAAGTAGTTTAACATAGGTGAGAACGCACGCCCAGACTTTTCTCGTGTGAAGGTACACACAATACACACTAAGCCAGCGGCACAGTAAACCAAACAGAACAGAACAAGCCCCTCCGCTTCCTGCTCGTCTTCCTCCAGTTTCCGGAAGGTGAAGCTGACCTCTAACCTGTGCAAATCAGGGGGGCGCCCCGTGAGATCCGCTTTCTCTGCAGCGTTCGGGGCTTGCAGACTCAAGTAAGATACAAAAACAGGACCCAGGCACCAGGGCTCGTCCTCGGGGGAGGGCTGTCTTTGTCTGTGGCCTCAGTGAGCAGCGCTATGTGAACGCCTCCTGCCCCAGGGATGCCGGAGACTTCGAACGGGGATTATCTGCCTCCTGAGATATAAATTCCAATTTACTCTGACACAAACTATTACCCTGCGAACGCCGGTCATCTGTCTTCAGGTGCCCGGCGGATACTCGGCGCCTGCGTCATTATCTTGGGGAAGTTGAAGGGGCGCGGGCTGGGGGCTGCCTCCTGCCCGGCTCACCTGGGCTCCGCCTCGCCCTCTCCTCCCCACGGCCGGCCCCATGGCACGCTTCTCCCGCCCACCCCCGCACGGGCTGGGGAGCCCCTCGGATAGAGGTGGGCCTGGACTGCAGCCAGCCTGGGGGTCCCGTCCGGGCCAAGGAGAGGCTGATGGAGCCAGAAACGAGGAGATGAGCAACGGGAAGCCAGGCGGGCTGGGCTGCACAGAAAGCAGGGCTCTGTCCCCACCCGCAGAGGCAGAGGAACCCTCTGTTCCAGGTCTCCCGGCTCAGTCCTGTGTCTAAGGCCCGTCCCTTCTTCTCAGCACTGCACGCCTTACTGAGATCTAAGGCCCCCCAAGTCCCCCCACGCGCCGTCCCACGCTTGTTAGCATCTTCAGACCATCCCCACACTCAGGTTTAGGTCATTGTCATCCCCTCGGAAGAAACCCCCTGCCCTTGGCTGTGCCCTCGCTGCCCGCCTCCCCCAGCCTCTTCCCACCTGCGGATCGGCAAGCTCATGCACACAGTAGGGCGTCAGCCCTTCCTGCCTTCTTGTGCCCCGAGGCTAACCAGTGTACGGATGGGCCACGGTTGGTTGATCATCCGTGAGCTCACGCACACTTCGGCGGCGGCCAGCGGTGCTGCCCTGACCGTGGCATCCGAGTCCGGTGCGGATGCGTTTCCAGGTCTGCCGGGGACACGGATGCGTCGGAGGGCCGTCGCCGGGTGGCCTGGTGGCTCTGCGTCCAGGACCGCGTCGGGGTCTCTAGGCGGCTGCCCATTTCACGCTCCTGGGCCAGCAATGTCGTGATATGTTTTGTCTCAAGCCTGGAGACAGGGGGCCGGTGAGCAAGGACACTTCAGGGCACCGACGTCCTACAGACCTGGGGATGGTTGACCCCGAGCAGACTCCTCGCCTCAGCCGGGGGCCTCACATGCACCCCATGAGGCTCAAGTCCTAGAGGGAGAGCCGCACATGGCCAGGGTTCTACGGGAGGATGTCCAGTGACCCTGGGGTCCCAGCGGGGAGCCAGCGGAGCGGGCAGGTACAGGGTCTGGAAGGACTGTGGGGGAAGATGCCTCGCTGTAAGAAAGGAAAACCGAGGCTCTGAGCACGGGGGTGACAGGGGTGTGCGCAGACATGCGTGGACGCATGGGTGTGCATGCGAAGAAGGAATTCCCATTCTGGGGAAAAGGGAGCTGGTTTTGTCAGCTTCGGTTTTAGCGAGTCACTGATGTTTTCCCACGGCGGTGACTTATCCGGAACATAAAGGTCAGTAGACTCAACAGATGTGTTGGTTTGTCTGTGGACGTCTTGGGTCCACGAAAGCCAAAGCCGTTCGTTTTCCCTGGCATCGATCAATTGGGAAATACAGGTTTTCGAAAGGTGCCATTCGCAGTAGGAACCGAAGCCATAAAGCACGATGGAATGAATCTAACCCAAAATTTAGAACTCTGCTGTGAGATGTAGAAGCCGACCCAAATAAATTGGAAGGCCTCCTGGCATTGTAATGACGGCAGCAGTCTCCAGATTAGCCCACGGGTTCAGTGCGGTCCCAGGGGGACGTTCTGTGGGGCTCGCAGGGGACCCAAGCCTTACCTGCAGGGACGAAAGGCCACGGAGGGTCATCTCAGTAAAGTGGGCGGACTTGTCCTGCGAGAGAGCGAGGCATCCCACAGGGACGGGACGCAATGCAGCACCGGCCCTGGGCCACGGACTGGAACCAGCAGCTCAGGGACATGGCCGGCCGCGCACACGTGGGATCTTTCGGAGGAGCGGGAGCCCCGCACGGCCAAGGAGGGAAAGACAGGCTTGGGTAGATGGTTGTGGAAACCCGCAGAGGAGGGGGAACATCACAGAGCGTCCCCGTGTGTGAGGGGCTCACGTGGCAAGGAGCGTCGCGTGGAAGGAAGGACCAGGTGCCAGAGGAAGACGAAGGAGGATGGACGAAGGAGGATGGACGAAGGAGGATGGCCAACGGGAGGCAGGCACGGGCTTTTGGGGCTTAGGAGGCTGGAAAGGTCTCATCAATGAAACTTCAAAAGCAGAAACTGTAAGCTCAGAAAACGTATCTGGGCAGTCGGTGGGGAGCTGCCAGACGGAAGATGTCTGCAGCCTCTCGCGCCCGCACGCGATTAACGCCTGCAAAGTGCAATGGAAAGGCAGGACGTCTACGAGCCAGAAATCAGATCAGGCAATGAGGGGAGCAGTTTCCGTGACAGGAAAGCCTTGCAGCCCAAAAGCTGGGCCAACTGGGCCACAGCCGGCCCCAGACAGACAGTCGGACAGACAGCTGGATGGACAGCCGGGGAAGGCAGGACCCAGTGGGGACGCACAGCCATTCTGAACGACAGGCCAGTGTTACTAAGGCAAACTAAGCATCTGCAGGCCCAGCACCCCGAACCCTCACTCCGGTGGGACCCTGGGGAGATGTTCGCAGGTCCCCAGGAGCCTGCGTGCAGCCCCATGCTGGAGTGGGGGGGTGGTCAAGGCCACACCGCACAATCCCTGGGGACGCACACACGTCAGAGATGACCAGGACGCCTCTGAGTGTAACTTGGCAGTTGAGGACAAAGCGTGGGTGTGTATTAAGACGGATGTTCCCAAGGGTCACACACACACACACACACACACACACACACACACTCTGGGAGCTCGGTGCAGAAAGCAGAATTCAGAATGAAGCACAGTGAATGCCATTGACCGAAGATAAAAACACACACACAAAAATGCACTTTGCAAGAACATGGTTAAATTTTTTTAAAAATCCACTGAACACATTACAGCAGGAGGGGCCTGCAGTGTGGGGTCTCAGGACAGAAAGAGGGTGAGGGCAAGAGGGCGTCTGGAGATCAACCCACTCCAGCCCCTGGGGGCTTTTAGGGACCAACTGCCCCCCTCATTGCCCTGTGCTGGCGTTTGCAGAGCCCCTGACCGGCCTGGAGCCCCCCTCCTCACCCCGAGCACACCGGCCGGGGGATTCCCGGGAGCACAGGTGCGCCCGTTCTTTCCTGGAGATCCCGAAAGAGGATTGGCCTTCCCTCTGGGCTGCTCTCCTTTGCTGGGTCTCCTCCTGGAGACAGAATTCACCCCGCTGGGGAGACGAGGTAGAGCGGAGGAAGGTAGGGAGAAACCGGTGTGGGGGGAGGGCGTCCTTGTCCACGTCTAAGGTGTCCCTGGAGACGGGAGCACAGGCGGGGTTGCACCTCATTTCCCCCCAGAGGCCTTTGGATGAAGAGGACAAGGTCCCTGCTGCCCTCAGAGATGCGGGTCGTGGCTGTGATGGCCCCGTCCCTGCTCCTCTGGGTGCAGGTGGCTCAGGTCAGTGTCCCCACCCGCAGGCCACAGGAATCCTGCTCTGCACCTGGACCAGGGGCGGCTCCCCCAGGCTGACCCCACGTGGCCAGTGCGGCTCCCAGGCCCCCCGCCTGCTCTTCCTTCTCCACACCAGGGACCGTCCTCGGAAGGTACGACCTTCCGCCAGGACCGCTCTGCAGTGTCTTTCAGCCCTTCCTTGA
The DNA here is from genome assembly GCF_922984935.1 of Meles meles. Classification (NCBI taxonomy): domain Eukaryota; kingdom Metazoa; phylum Chordata; class Mammalia; order Carnivora; family Mustelidae; genus Meles; species Meles meles. The sequence continues at coordinate 2,202,971 of NC_060076.1, forward strand.
TGGATGTGAAACCAGGGGACGCCCCTCTGTGCAGCATGACCGTGCTGCTGGCCACCACCCTTGTTGGTCCAGGGACAGGGACCGTGGGTGAGGTTACACACCGAGCTTGCCATGGGCCAAGACGGCCAGCTCAGTCCTCTCTGGGCACTGCCTTCCAGGCCACCAGCGCCCAGCGAGCTCGCAGATCCCTGGAGTGGGGTGTGCAGGGCAGGAAGGGGCGTGAGATGGTGGAGATCTCGAGGGCTGGCCGAGCAGTCAGGGCACCTGCCGCACTTGTGGAGAGAGACGGCTTGCTCCTGGCAGCCGGCAGAGCCAGCCCCGCCCAGCAGCGTCCCTGGGGGGCCCCGTTGTGCCCTTATGGGCCCCTTCTTCCATAGAAAACACGGGAAGTCATATATTGTAACTGTGGGGGCTCAAAGACAAATATCATCTGGGGTAAATCTTGTTCGTTTTCTTCTGATTTTAAAAGAAATAAAAAATAAATGACAGTGGGCCCTTGAAAATGTCACACGTTGTGGACACTGTGTCCCCAGGGCCTTTGTGGACCTGTCCATGCTGGGTGCCCACAGAGCCTCTGCCAGAGCCCTGGCCACTTGGGCTGCTGCCCTCTGATCCTGGGCGCCACAGGAGAGCTCCCCCTACCCCCCGGCAGGACAGCCATGGCCAACCCAGCGGCTGGGGGCCGGGGGCACGGGGAAGCCACGAGTAGGTCATCGGGACTGCCGAAGCTTACAACAGTGACCGAGAAGCCAGGGGGCTCCTCCACCTGGTGGTAAAACACAGAGCGGAAGCTGAGGCTGGACCCGATCCCAGCAGCCAGGCCGGGGAGGGCGGCTCCTTGGAGCTGGGAGGTGGGGTGCGGTGCAGGGGAATGGGCCGCGGATGCCCCTGTGTGCCAGCATCCAAATGTGGCTCCTGCTACCCGGGCCCCAGGGGCAGGCCTGGAGGGCTCCCAGGTCCCCTCTGATGGTGCGTCCACACACGAGCAGTGGATGGCTGGCCCACCGCACAGTGTGAACCAGCTATAGGGACGTCTCCAGTTCCTGGAGACAAGTAGTGCTCAGCCGCTTGCCTCTGCCGGCCCCGAGCGGTCAGCTCCAGGAGGAAGTGGGCCAGACCCTGGGTGGCTGCCCTGGTTGTAATCAGGGGGTGTTGGGGCCCCAGGCCGCGGGGAGTCGCAAGTCCTGATATTATTACGACAGCACTTTGTTGAGCCATAAGCCACTGAATTTTATAGGGCGACCACTTCTGTCCTCCCAATGGATGGCGTCAGTGTCCCCCGGATGAAGGGGTGGTGTCCCCTGTCCTGCAAGCCCAGGGGACAGTCACTCCCTCTGTCCAATGACACCCTCCTCCAGCCAGTCTCCTCCTGGTCACTCAAAGACCCATGGCAGGATTCACATTCAGCACCAAGAGCACCAGCCTGCCAGGAGTGAGGCAGGAGGAAAGCTGATACACGGGCACTTTTGGGGAGCCGCCCTTTTTGGAAGCTGACACACCAACACTATCACACAACGTCCTCTCCTTTATGCCCAGTGCACGTTTGTGAATTTCAACATTTTTGCAGGAAGCGGGATTCCTTCACGTTATGTCCCGGCAGACCACACCTCGGGGGACGGGTCCGTCCTGCCCCAGACGGACGTTCCGGTTGTCTGAAGTTCGGAGCCTGACGTTCTTCAGCAGGTGTCCCCTATGCCTGGGCACACACTGCTTTGGAGGAAGACTGGGTTTCCAAGAGCTCGTCCCAGAGCTGGAATATGTGTGCGACTGTAGGGAGCAATGCTGATTTCCAAAGTGGCCATGCAGTGACCCACACTGAGCGGTGCTGGAGGACGGCTCCCCTCCTGCTGGAGCAGCCTCACCAAGCTTGGCATCGCCCTCCTTGCCGGGAAAGTTCTGCCCTTTGGTGAGTGTACATGAATCGATCTCGTGTGGCTTGAATTGCATCTTTCTGCTGACAAAGCAGGAAGGCATAAATACCCAGTAGTGCAATTGCTGGGTCATAGGGTAGCTCTACTTTCAACCTTTTGAGGAACCTCCAAGCTGTTTTCCAGAGCGGCTGCACCAGCTTGCATTCCCACCAAGAGTGTAGGAGGGTTCCCCTTTCTCCACATCCTCACCAGCATCTGTCATCTCCCGACTTGTTAATTATAGACATTCTGACTGATGTGAGGTGGTGTCTTGTTATGGTTTTGATTTGTATTTCCCTGATGCCGAGTGACGTGGAGCAGTTTTTCATGTGTCTGTTGGCCATCTGGATGTCTTCATTGTAGAAATGTCTGTTCATGTCCTCTGCCCATTTCTTGATTGGATTATTTGTTCTTTGGGTGTTGAGTTTGCTAAGCTCTTTATAGATTTTGGATACTAGCCCCTTATCTGATATGTCATTTGCAAATATCTTCTCCCATTCTGTCATTTGTCTTTTGGTTTTGTTAACTGTTTTCTTTGCTGTGCAAAAGCTTTGGATCTTGATGAAATTGCAATAGTTCATTTTTGCCCTTGCTTCCCTTGACTTTGGTGATGTTTCCAGGAAGAAGTTGCTGCGGCTGAGGTCGAAGAGGCTGCTGCCTGTGTTCTCCTCAAGGATTTGGATGGATTCCTTTCTCACATTGTGGTCTTTCATCCATTTTTGGGTCTATTTTCATGTGTGGTGTAAGGAAATGGTCCAATTTCATTTTTCTGCATGTGTTTGTCCAATTTTCCCAACACCATTTATTGAAGAGGCTGTCTTCTTTCCACTGGACATTCTTTCCTGCTTTGTCGAAGATTAGTTGACCATAGAGTTGAGGGTCTATTTCTGGGCTCTCTATTCTGTTCCATTGATCTATGTGTCTGTTTTTGTGCCAGTACCATGCTGTCCTGATGATGACAGCTTTGTAATAGAGCTTGAAGTCCGAAATTGAGATGCCACCAACTTTGGCTTTCTTTTTCAATATTCCTTTGGCTATTCGAGGTCTTTTCTGGTTCCATATAAATTTTAGGTTTATTTGTTCCATTTCTTTGAAAAAAATGGATGGTATTTTGATAGGGATTGCATTAAATGTGTAGATTGATTTAGCTAGCATAGACATTTTCACAATATTTGTTCTTCCAATCCAGGAGCATGGAATATTTTTCCATTTCTTTGTGTCTTCCTCAATTTCTTTCATGAGTACTTTATAGTTTTCTGAGTATAGAGTCTTTGCCTCTTTGGTTAGGTTTATTCCTAGCTATCTTATGGTTTTGGGTGCAACTGTAAATGGGATTGACTCCTTAATTTCTCTTTCTTCTGTCTTGTTGCTGGTGTAGAGAAATACAACTGATTTCTGTGCATTGATTTTATATCCTGACACTTTACTAAATTCCTGTACAAGTTCTAGCAGTTTTGGAGTGGAGCCTTTTGGGTTTTCCACATATAGTATCATATTATCTGCAAAGAGTTTGACTTCTTCTTTGCCAATTTGGATGCGTTTAATTTTCTTTTGTTGTCTGATTGCTGAGGCTAGGACTTCTAGTACTATGTTGAATAGCAGTGGTGATAATGGACATCCCTGCCGTGTTCCTGACCTTAGTGAAAAGTTTTCAGTTTTTCTCCATTGAGAATGATATTTGCGGTGGGTTTTTCATAGATGGCTTTGATGATATTGAGGTATGTGCCCTCTATCCCTACACTTTGAAGAGTTTTGATCAGGAAGGGATGCTGTACTTTGTCAAATGCTTTTTCAGCATCTATTGAGAGTATCATATGGTTCTTGTTCTTTCTTTTATTAATGTGTTCTATCACATTGATTGATTTGCTAATGTTGAACCAACCCTGCAGCCCTGGAATAAATCCCACTTGATCGTGGTGAATAATCCTTTTAATGTACTATTGAATCCTATTGGCTAGGATTTTGGTGAGAATTTTCACATCTGTGTTCTTCAAGGCTATTGGTCTGTAGTTCTCTTTTTTGATGGGATCCTTGTCTGGTTTTGGGATCAAGGTGATGCTGGCCTCATAAAATGAGTTTGGAAGTTTTCCTTCCATTTCTATTTTTTGGAACAGTTTCAGGAGAATAAGTATTAATTCTTCTTTAAGAGTTTGGTAGAATTCCCCTGGGAAGCCGTCTGGCCCTGGGCTTTTGTTTGTTTGGAGATTTTTGATGACTGTTTCAATCTCCTTACTGGTTATAGGTCTGTTCAGGTTTTCTATTTCTTCCTGGTTCAGTTGTGGTAGTTTATATGTCTCTAGGAATACATTCATTTCTTCCAGATTGTCAAATTTGTTGGCATGGAGTTGTTCATCATATGTTCTTATAATTGTTTGTATTTCTTTGGTGTTGGTTGTAATCTCTCCTCTTTCATTCATGATTTTATTTATTTGGGTTCTTTCTCTTTTCTTTTTGGTAAATCTGGCCAGGGGTTTATCAATCTTATTAATTCTTTCAAAGAACCAGCTCCTAGTTTCGTTGATTTGTTCTATTGTTTTTTGTTTTTTTTTGTTGTTGTTGTTGTTTGTTTGTTTGTTTCTATTTCATTGATTTCTGCTCTGATCTTTATTATTTCTCTTCTCCTGCTGGGTTTAGGCTTTGTTTGTTGTTCTTTCTCTAGCTCCTTTAGGTGTAGGGTTAGGTTGTGTATTTGAGAACTTTCTTGTTTCTTGAGAAAGGCTTGTATCAGGTTACGTATCTTAAGAAACAAGAGTTCTTAATGTCAACCTCACTTTTTAGACTTCTCCTTTACATTTGGAGCTTTCCTGTCCTGTGTAAGATGCCACCAAGCTTATTTGATATCTAACAATGCGGTCTACAACTACAATTGTCTTCCCTTCCACAGTGGGTCTAGCATTCTTTCAACATGAATTATGTTTGTACAAGGGCCAATGTGGTTTTCTTGTTTTCCCGTATGAATATTTAGCAGTTCACACCATTTTTGGAAGCCTTCTTCCTTCCCAGTGTTCTGTAGGGACACCACGAATGTAAACCAGGGGGTCAGTGAATGCCCGAGCCTGTTTCAAAACTATGTTCCCTTCTGTCATTTTATGCTGCATCCTGGAGCTACTATCACATTCTTAAATAGCTATATCTTTATGATGATTATGGTATCAGGTTGAACAAGCCATCCTTCTTTATTCTTGCTCAAGAACAACTTAGTTATTGGCCCTTTGCCTTTTATACAAATATTAAATCCACCTTGTCATTTTATTTCACAGTAAAATGGGCACTTGAGTGACAATGCAGTGACTCTGTAGATCAGTCAGGAGTTTTATAATATTGAGTGTTCTAATCCAAGAACAGAAAATATTCTTCCTATTATTTTGATCTTCTATGGTGTCTCTCAGCTCATATTTGATAGCTTTCAACACAGAGGATTCACACATATTTTGTTAGGATTCTTTATTTAACTTGGGTGTGGTTATTATAGCAAATTTTTAAAATGTCATCCTGTAATACCTTGTGATAATTTTTAGAATTATAACTTATTTTTGCTAAACCTATTCATTCTAAAATTTTGATTTCAGATCCTCAGATTTTTCACATATTAAACATATCTTCTGAAAATAATAGCAGCTTCATGTCTGCCTTTCCAATCCTTTTATACTTTATTTTTTCTGCCTTGCACAGACAATGCAATCCAGTATAGTACTGACCACAAGTGGAGATTATAAGCACCCTTGTTTGTTTTCAGTCTCTGCTGGGGCATTTCAGTTTTCACCATTAATTATGTTGTCATTTCTGTATCTGCAGCATCTGGGGATCTGTTTCTATCATCTATTGCTTTGATTCGTTCTTCTACATGTTGCCTTTCATCCTCATGAAACTGGTTATCTTGTATTGTGTTCTAATAGTTAATTTGAAACAATATATATATATATATATATTTGCTGAAATAATGTAGGTCCTGGGATGAAGTTATTCTCCATCAGAGGACATTTTTGTTAGTTTCAGCTGGAAGCCAGGGGGCACTAACAACCTCATAAGGCCTTACAAGAATTCAGGAGTTGAGACTTTTTCCTGGGACACACCGACATGTTTTGGTCCCTGCAAAGGCTGGCCATGGATGGTTCCATCCTCATGAGTGGAGAGCAGCCCTCTGGATCCCAACCCCTGATTCACTCCCTCAACCCCACATTTTGACCTTTATCATGCAAAATTGGCAAGGTCACTGAGCAGCTTCACAGCTGTCTTTTAGGGATTGGCAGAAAGAGGCTCTGGGTGCGCATTTTCCCTCTACAGATTTCTGTTGCTCCCAAGAGTTAGGCAAGATAACCCTTTCCTGTGTGGTTAACTTGGTCGTGCCTTCAAGCAAAACTTTTTAACATGTTGCTTGTTTGCCCTTAGTGGGTAGATGGCCCCAAATACTAGAATGCCATTTCCAAAAGTCAAATGCCTTTTATCAATCCAAATTTAAAGTATTTGTACTTGACAGAAGCTTACATCCTTTCTGATTCTTTGGCCCACCGATCATTAAGAACAAGAACTTGATATCTGAAAGTATTATTGACATCTTGCCTAAAATAATCCTATCAGCAATGCAAAGAGGAAGGACCCTAGTGTCTGAGGGCTGCGGCAGTTGGGGTCTGAGGGACATAGACCCACTACTTCTCTCCCTATCCTGACTCATGCCAGGAGAGCATTCCTGAACTGACTTCTCTCCACCAGACCAGTTACATCAATGAAGTCTAGACCTGTGCCTGCAGAGAGAGGCTGCCTGTTCCAGTAGCTCAGGGAGGCTGAATGGTGCCTCAGGCCATGCAACCCACATGTTCCTCTGTCTTTTAAACATTTTTTAAAAGATTTTATTTTTGTATTTGACAGAGAGAGAAAGATCACAAGTATACAGAGAGGCAGGCAGAGAGAGCAGGAGAAGGAAGCTCCCCGGTGAGCAGAGAGCCCGATGAGGGGCTTGATCCCATGGCCCTGAGATCATGACCCAAGCTGAAGGGAGAGGCCCAACCCACTGAACCACCTAGGCGCCCCTCCTCTGTCATAATAGACCGAGGCCACTACACCAAAACATGGAAAGCTTCGTGTCTTTGCAGTACACAGAGATGGACACAAGGTCCTAGGTGCCCCTTGACAGCCTACTCCTTTCAGGAAACTTCTTATCTGGCCACCCCCACTTCTATGGTTGGACCACAGCCCACACACCCTGGCCCAGGGAAATCTCAGTTTTACCCTCTGCTCTTCCTCTTGATACCATCCCACTCTCACTGGTGACCATGTCTACACCTCTCCAGAACCTCTTCCCAGAATCCCCACAACGAGCAGGATTCATAGCATGAGATATGGAGTAAGGCCTCAGGGGCTTGGGGGAAAGACGTATCCATGCCTCTGGAGGTAATGAACAGCCCCAGGGATCCTTGGTGCATTCAATGAACTCGACACAAAGGTCTGGCTCTTCTTGGGTCTGTGACTTCAATTTCTCCACCTGTGAAATTCAAACAGTCTTATCCACCTAATGGGACAGTGTGAGTGGCACTTGGCACAGAGTAAGTACTCAGATTTCTTTTCCTCTTCTTTCATGTTGAGTGCCCGGGGACTCACTCAGACCCTGAATATTCTGGAAATCAGGTGAGGGACGGAGATATCTTTAGTCAGCTCTTCCTCATACTCAAGGCCACAGAGTATTGTTTGGGTATAGCTCGGTGCTGGGAAGGGGGTTTGGGGTCTGGGCTTTCCTCAGCCACACACAGAGCAGACCGTTTCCAGGAGAGGGGTTCTGGGAGCTCCCTTAATGGGAAACAGGATGCCCTTGCTAAGGGAAGTGAACCTGATTTAGCAGAAAGCTTGGTGGGGCCCAAATGGAAGGAAACACCCTTGGCCATCACCTGATACTCCCCGTGGGTTGGACTGAAGAGCCTATAGCAAGTGAGCGTCCCTCTGGGAGTTGAGAAATTGCTGGCCCAGGCTGGGGCCAGCTTCGGTGCCCTATAAGAGCTGGGAGCCTCTTCGACGTGGGAGACCAGAGGACATGGAGCCAAGCAGAGTCACCCGGCCCCTGGGGCCCGCTGGTCGCCTCCTTCTGCTCCTCTGCGTCAAGACCCTGGCCACCCAGGCTGCGGACACCTGTCCAGGTGAGGCCGACCTGAGGGGGTAACTAGATCTCGCTAGCCACGGGTGAGCCCTCCACGTGCATCTTCCAACTCTCCTCATCCTCCTCAGAGGCCGACACCTGCCGGGCTGCTGGCGGGAGGGAGGGAACAAGCTGTGATGTCTGCCTCACTCTTGGGTCTGGGACAGGCCCCAGGAGCCTCACTTCTAGGGCTCCGCTTTGTCTCCAAGGAGGAAGAAAATGCTATTTACGTTCTGTCTCTGCTTGTGGGCCTCCCGGAGACGATCTCTCAAAGTCGCAAAGCCCTGGGATCTCACACTCACGTGGGGCTGTTAATGCGCATCCCTGCCCGTCGCCGCAGACGGTCTGGGTCAGTAGACGCAGGGGCAAAGGGAGTGGGGTCCTGCTCCAAATCCTAAGCAGGAGGATCAGGCCCTGAGTGCAGGAGAGCAGCCTCCCCCTTTGGAGGGCAGACTGATGGAGGAGGCACAAAGGGCACCTCGAAGCCTGTGGCACAGGAGAATCCAGAGGACAGGAGGGAGACACCCCAGGCGGTGGCAGCTGCCGCGACCTCCGCAGCAGCCTGGGGTGTCCGTGGCCCCCAAGGCACCCCCAGGCCCCGTGGAGGCATCTCTGAGCTTCGTCATCCACACGATTCAACTCCACCAAGGGAATAACCCTCTGCTCCCAGCTCTGCGGGCCCGGCTCTGTGTCCTGGGAGCCAGCTCGGCCCTCTCCAGGCACCCACAGGGACCCCTTCTGGCTCAGGACTTCCGTGCGCACACGCCTGAGGTCTGGGGGTGAATTTCCCACGGTGACCCCAATTCCCCAGGTTTCTTCTCGGTACTCGTTGTTCGGTTCTCCCGAGAGTCCCCGGTGTGCGGGCAGCTCCTTCCAAACGCCACGGATCCCACTCAGAGTCTAAACGGGGCACCATCCGATGTTCCCCCGCAGCCCTCGTCCGATGCTCTCGGGGCCCAGAGGACAGAAGCCCCGAGGGGTTGAGTGACTTGTCCGGGGACACACAGCACTGAGGAGCCGGGTTGCCTCAGCAGGGAGGACTCCCAGGCCGTCTCCTCCGGCCTGACCCGCACACACAGCAGGGCAGAGGGGGGAGAGAGCAAGTCGACCCCACACGTGAGAAACCCGCCTCCAGGTTGACCCTGTGGGGGTCCCCGGCGGTCTGCCCGGGCCCGAGGACAGCACACAGACAGGAGCCTCGGAGTGGGCGGCCAGTGTGCGGGACCTGCTGAGCCACCAGGCCCGGGGAAGGCACCGACCGTCACTGCGTGTTTCCCTGCAGAGGTCAAGGTGCTGGGGCTGGAGGGCTCCGACAAGCTCAGCATCCTCCGGGGCTGCCCGGGGCTGCCCGGGGCCGCAGGGCCCAAAGGAGACGCAGGCGTCAATGGAGAGAGAGGTACGGGCACCGGGCCGGGGCGGGGAAACCGAGCTTCTGCTCCTCTCCAGCAAGACCCGGGGGTGGGCTAGGCACCCGGCCCCCTAGTGGCCATGGCTGCTCCGTCCACCCTGGGGCAGATGTTCCGTGGCTAAGTGGCGCTGGCGGGCCTTAGGACCCGGGACAGAGAGGTCAGGTGGGATGTGGTGGCTGCACCTTTGCCCATGAGGTCCGTGTCCGTGGAATTTGCAGGAGCACCCGGGTCCCCTGGAGTCCCTGGCAAGGCAGGACCACCGGGACCCAAAGGTAACAACGGGATGAAGGGCGATGGCCCCTTGCGGAACCCCGGGCTCCGGCCACGGAGAAAGGAGAGAGGAACACAGACAAAGGGACAGGGAGACAAAAAGACGGGGACATGGGGACACAAGGACACAGGGAAGAGGACAGAGAGAGAGATGGGGAGGGACATGGAGGCAGACAGAGGGACAGCGGGCCTCGGGTCATACTTCCAAGGAGCCTTGGAGCTAACTTCCAAGTTAGCGCGTGACCAGGGTCCTGACCCAGGGAACGTGGTCCACAGGGACCTCTCCTTCCGGGGGACGGGATCCCAGGCCTCGGGGTTCCGCCCCTGCTTGCAGACCCTGGCATTGGAACCCTTGGAAAGCCACCGGAACAATGAGGGTGCCCTGCCCAGAGCAGGAGGCCTGGGCTCGGCCCCCACCGACCCCTGAGGGCAGAGCAGGTGGGGGGTGTCTGAGCACTCAGGCGGCCTCTCCCTGACCACACCCCCCTGTGTCGGGGGTCCTATCCTCCTGTCTCTGCTCCAGGGGACCGAGGGGACAAAGGAGTGTGCGGGGAGAAAGGTGAGTCGGGCTCACAGTCCTGGGGCTTTGTCCACGTGGGGGTCCCCGAGGCCGCAGTCAGCCTGGCAGCATCTGCCCAGGGAGGTCTCAGACCCGAGTCCCTCTTCCGTCAGGGAAATGCTGGGGAGCGCGCAGGGTCTGGGTCAGGGCTGGGCTCGCTGCCCGGGTCCGTGACGGGGCGGAGCCCGGCGTCTGCGTGCGGGAACCCAAGGGATGACAAGACAGCGTTACTGCTGAATGTGGACACTGCCCTTACCTTCCCCTGTTTATTCTCACCTCTTTATCAGACAGATTGTGAGAGGCAGAAAAGGCAACTCACAAACTCGAAACCCAGTCCCGTGCTCCCAGCACAAGTTAAGAGGGCAGGATTGGGGCACCGACCCGAACGCCCGTCGCCCCCCCAGGGTCTCCCCGAACAGAGGATCAAGGGGACGGTGGGGGGAGCTGACGCAGACCAGAGGGACCCAGAGGAGTCCATTCCCGCGCCACTGAGGACGCGGGGCCCTGAGGAGATGGCCGGCTCGGGGTGCATGGCGGGACCCTGAGTGACGGCACTGCCCCACGGCGCCAGCCCAGGCTGGACACAGGGGCCCAGCAGACCCGCTTCCAGGGACGGGCAGTCCCGGAACCCATGCCTGGGACTGGACGATCTGCCCTGGACAGATCCTGACCCTATGTCCACGCTGTGTGTCCCGGCCAGGGAGCACCTGTGGCTGAGGGGGACGGGGGGGCGCCCATTGCTAGACCGTGACGTGTGTGTCCTGTCCCCACGAACAGGAGAGCCTGGGCCTCAGTCCTGTGACACAGGTGACCGACCACGCCACCGCCCTCCCCCGCTTCCCGTTCACCAGAGGCCGGTCCCACGCTCAGCCGGGCTCCAGAACCCAAGGACCACACAGTCTTAGACACGTTTCCCTCCCGTGGCTACTCAGCCATGGGCAGCCGGCACCTGGCCATGTTCTCGGGAAGCCCAGATGTCCCCTGAAGACCAGGGGTCCACGGACTCAGGTGGGGTGGCCCTGGGAGGGGATGGCCAGGTAGACTGGGCTTGGCCGTCGCGACTGGGGACCCGGGCCTTGGAGTCTGTCCGGCCCAGGGTCCCCTGCACCCCCACCCACCCAGACACCCCAGTACCCACCGCACCCCGCCCAGGGCGCCCTGCCTGACATCAGCCTCCGGGTCTGCCCCAGCACCTCGGACCTGCAAGGACCTGCTCGTGAGGGGACACTTTCTGACCGGCTGGTACACCATCTACCTGCCCGACTGCCGGCCGCTGAGCGTGCTGTGCGACATGGACACGGACGGCGGGGGGTGGACCGTGAGTGTCGGCGGCCGGGGGACCGCCCAGGGGTGCGGGGGGACAGTGGGCCCTACCTGGGGATCCCAGAGAACAGCTCGTCCGCTGGCAGGGAGGACACGATCGTGTGACTGTTGGCAAACTGTCCAGATCCCCCCGTGAGGCCGACCCGTCCCCTGGCCCCGGCCGGGACGAACCAGACAACTTGGTGGGGCATAAACGCTATGGGAGGGACTGCAACGTTGGGGCGAGGCCCAGAGGGAGCCCAAACCTCCAGCTGTGTGGCTTTGGACGTGTCCCCACCCTCTCTGGTCCTCCTTTCTCCCCCTCCCTCAGCTGTGGGCTCTGCCCAGCCCTGGGGTCAGACATGAGGACGCACAGCCATGCCGGGGCTCGGCAGGGATGACCTCTGAGCCACAAGGCCTCCCCCCCATAGGGTGTCCCCTGAGCCGCGAACCCCATCAGGGCCCCGGTGCCGAGCCCTCCCGCGTCCGCAGGTTTTCCAGCGAAGGAGCGACGGCTCCGTGGATTTCTACCGGGACTGGGCCGCGTACAAGCAGGGCTTCGGCAGTCAGCTGGGGGAGTTCTGGCTGGGGAATGACAACATCCACGCCCTGACCGCCCAGGGTACGTCCCCACCTCCACCTGCCCCTACCGGGAGCGGAGGACTCCGCCCTCCTCCTTCAGGGGGCTGGCTCTGTTCCGGGACCCGGCCTTCATCTCACACACCAGGTGGGGGCACGTTAGGACGGAGGGGAGGACGGAGGGGACGGAGGACGGAGGGGACGGACTCCAGCAAGTGATCCGGACTTAGATCCCAGGACAGGAGGGACCAGCGGCCTCAGGGGTGGGCTCCCCGTCCAGCCCTGATCCCACCGGCGCCAGGGAGCGCACAACCTTCTCACCGCGGGAACGTGCCAGTACTTCCCGCACGGGGCGGGGAGTGATGTCCCAAACCGCCCGGAAAAGGCACACACGGAGCGTAGTGTCGTGATCCAGCGCGTGAGCACGAGGAGGGCATGTTGGGGGCAGAAGGACCCTCGCCACGTGGCTTCCACGCCCCGTCCTATACCCACGGACATCGTCCGTGACTGTGCCAACCCTGGATGCCGGGTCCACACAGCCCCTGCATCCATCCCTAAATTCCCACCTGCCAGCCCTGGGTCGAGGGTCCCTCTGCTGGGACCTCACAGCCTTTCTGCCCCAGGAACCAGCGAGCTCCGGGTAGACCTCGTGGACTTCGAGGGCAACCGCCAGTTTGCCACGTACAGCTCGTTCCGGATGGCGGGCGAGGCCGAGAAGTACAGGCTGGTCCTGGGAGCCTTCACAGGGGGCAGCGCGGGTGAGTGTCTGCCTGGGCCGGGGCCCGGACGGCAGCGCAGAGGGACCCGCTCCCCGTCCCGGCTCTGCGTCTTCCTCAGGGAGAGCGGAGGCGCCAGCCAGACGGGGCTCTCCCTCCGTACGTGAAGAAATGTTACCCACACCTCACGGGCCCCTCCAGGTGGATGGGACCCATTTAGTAGGAAGTGCAGGAAGAGCCACTCTTCTTCTTGCTGCCGCTCCTGACACAAACAGGGACCCGGTGATAACGGAGCCCATCTCTGTGGATCCCGGGTTCCCGCTTCACGGTGCCTGGTGCTCTCTGCTGAGCAACCTAGGAGCGCAGGGCCGGGAGTGGCCTCCCTCCAAGAAAGGGTGCCTGCCAGCTGGGAGGGACAGACGGGATTCCAGAAGACCTAGATCACTGTACCAGAGAGCAAGGGTTCACAGGAATCCTCTAGAGTTGTGCAGTGCACGACCTGAACTCCTCGTCACTGCAGTTCTTGCCTAGAACTAGGATCCAAATGAAACGGCCCACTCTCCCTCCATGCAGGTGATTCCCTGACATACCACAACAACTACCCCTTCTCCACCAAGGACCAGGACAATGACTCAAGTACGGAAAACTGTGCTGAGCGCTACCAGGGGGCCTGGTGGTACAATAATTGTCACCTGGCGAATCTCAATGGTCTCTACCTCGGGGGTTCCCATGGAAGCTTTGCAAACGGCATTAACTGGAATTCAGGGAAAGGCTACAACTACAGCTACAAGGTGTCGGAGATGATGGTGAGGCCCGTGTAGCACGGGGCCGTCCACGCGCACAGTGGCCGCAGGGAGGGCTGGTCTGGACCCTCTCAGGGCAGGGAGCTCGCGCTCGGGGTCCTCAGCCTGGTCCCTCCAGGGACCCTGTCGCTTTGTGCCCTTCACCCACACTAACGCCCCTTTTCCCTTCCAAGCTGGTGAGAACAGGGAACCCTGATCTCGGCAGCCACGCATGTTCTCAATAAAGACATTTGCTTCCTCGCTCGGCACACGTGGGCGCCACCTGTCTTTCCCTGACCACGGGTCACGCCGCCTCTGTTCCTTGGTTCGCGCCCCACCGTGGACGCTGAGGGAGTTTCTGGGGCTCTCGGGCCAGGGTTGGCGCACAGGGCCCGTGGCCGTGCCCTTTGCCTCCGCGTGCTGGTGGCCACGGTCTGTGGTCCCCCGGCCTTTAAGCCGCTGACACGGCAGAGCGGCCGGACACAGACCACGTGCCCACAACCGTAAGTCCTGAAGTCTTCCCCAGGCAGCCCTTGAGAAAGTGTCTGCTGACGCGGGGTCAGAGGTGACCTGGCCTGTCCCAGGCCCCAGCCCCGCCCCAGGTCCCCTACTCAGCCTCCCCACCCCCTCCCGGGCTCCCGTGGGACGCACTCGGGACAGCCTCAGACATTGAGCAAGGCTGGCACTTGGCCCTGTGCCGTTCGTGTCCTCCTAGACCCCCGGTGACCGCTCCGGCTTTGTGGTCTCCTTGTAGAGAATCTGGGAGGGCTCGAGGGGGATCCCACCTTCCTTGCCCCCAGGGTCCCTCCCGGGGCTTCGCTGGTCTAAGAGCCACACAGAGCTTCTGGCAGACGGTATGTGTGGTGTGTCTGGATCCTTCTGGAACACATGCCTGGTTTTCTCTCCGTTCCTGGAGGGAGATGTGTCCCAATGATCCGGAACCACTGCTCTGGCCTCGGGCTCCATGACCCGCCCCTGCTCTGGGGGGAGCCCATGCGGGACACCATCCTCAACCCCAAACCGCGGGAGGAAGGGCCACGGCCCGACCCAGCGCTGGGCAGTGAGGACCGTGTCCCCGTGGGCATGGCAGCACTCGGAGCCTAGGGTCTCACGTGCCCTGACCTTCAGCCCTGGAAATGGGGTCCTCCTGGGAATGACCTTCCTTCAGGAAGCCAGGATCTCAAAGAAACAATTAAACCCTGAGAAAGCACTTCGCCTCTCCAGAGCCGGGTCATCATGGTGCGAGGCCGGAAGAAGACCGTCAGACAAACACAGAAACATCCTGAGCCTGGCAAGCCGGCATTCTTTTGCAGTCGCGTTCGAAAAATCCATTCAATTAAGAGATGGGTTAAAAGGTTAAGAAAAAAAAATTGTAATTATTTAATTTGAACCTTGTCGGACTCCATTGACAAATGCTCTCTTGCTTTTAGGACCTGGTCAGGTTGTGAACGGTCCCTCTCAATTGCGGGCATCGGTACTGGGGGGAGCAAGGGGCTCCGGTCACTAACCTCAAGGAACAGCAGGTTCATTTGCATGATGGCCACCTGTGTCCCCTGGGCTGGGCTGTCCCCTGTCCTCCCTTGATGCTCCTCCACGGTTCGGGTCTGCGGTGTGGGAAAGGGGGAAGAGGCCCGTGGGTCTGTGCACACGCCCTCAGATTCTCGACTGTGCTGTGACCTCTGTGGTCGCAGGAGGACACGGGTCCTGCCTGGCAAGACTCGTTTTGGTGGGAGCTGGGAGCAACCCCTGAAGACTTGCGAAGCCACGAGGCCACCCCACAAGGTCAGGACAGTGCAGCCAGGGTTCCCAGCTGTCGGGGGAGGGGGCAATGATCCGGTCCAGGCCGAGGAGGGCCTGTCGTGTGCATCCACGTCCCTGGGAAGGATCGGCACTGCACGCGTGCGTGGAGCCATGGACGCCCCTGCCCCTGGTTTTCCCTCCTCGACTCCCTCTCCTCCCGGGTCCGCCCTCTCACATTTGAACTGCTTCTGGCCCCAGTCTGATTTCTGGTTTCCTCTGCCCTGTGCTGTCCATCGTGGGAGGAAGACCCTTCTCCCAGCCAGCATGGGTGGCCTGCTGGAGCCTTCTGGAGCCTCCATCTCCTTACCCAGTGGCTCTGGGACGCTTGGACTCAGTTCTTGCTGCGGTCTGCCGTCCAATGGGTCTTCCCTTCCAGTCCTGCACCTGGGGCTCTGGGGTCCCTGCCCTGGCCAGCCATCCACCCATGCCTGGAAGCCCAAAGTTGCCTCCCGGCATCATCTGTGACCGCTGGGCTTTGGGACTCCCAAGGGCAAGGTCCCAGAGCAGAGCTGCTTCCGTCCAGAAGAAGCAACTGTTTGTTTCACTGGGGCTGTGCCCAGTTCTGTGTCTGCCTGGGCTCTGCTGGTGATGTGACCTCGGGCCATCGCTTGACCTCTCTGCGTTCTTCTCCTGTGACTGGGGGAACGGGATGGCTTTGCGGACTCTGGGGTAAGGCCAGTGGGTGTGCAGCTTGGGGTCCGCGATAGACGCAGGGGTCAGTGATTGTGGTGTGGGCTCTGGGCATCGCCCGCCTCCTCTGAGCCCCCTCCATAGTCTCCCTCCCAGCTCCTAGGAGCCTCCTTGCCCGGGCTGGCCGCCGCACCTGGCTCCGGACTCAGCGTCCCTTCTGCCGTCACAACCTGGGGGGAGGAGCCCCTTGGCTTCTGGTCACTGTTGTATGCTGGGCAGCCCCTGCCCACCCACCCAGGGCTTCCCCGGGCCCCCACCCCGCTGGGGGTGTCGGGGGTCTGCCGTGGGTGGTCTGGGATCGGAGGTCGCTGCCGCATCTGCCTGCAGCACGGCTGCCCATCCGTGCCCGGCGTGCTCCGAGGGGCCGAGCAGAAGTCAGGCTGTCCGGTGTCTCAGAATCCACCAGGGAAAGTCTGCTTCCTCTCTCGTTCTCTCCTGGCCTGAGGAACATTACCCCCTTCCCGAATAAAGCTGACCTCCAGGGGCCGTGATGGGCCCCAAACCAGTTGTGGGCTCTTGCTCCAGGCTGCCAAGCCTGCTTGCTCTGAACCCCCTTCCCCTTTGCCTAGGTTCACAAGTTCTCCTAAGGCTTCAAAACCTTAGAGCATGTTATAAGAGAAGGACTTGGAAGGGGTCAGCTGGTGCATTTTAGGCTCAGGCGGGTCGGGGGAAGCAGGACACTGCTCATCAGAAGGAGATGACGTTTCAGGCTGCATTAATGAAGGCACGATGTCTAGAACTGAGGAGGAGACGCCACATTCTTGTCTGCACTGGTCAGGCCACACCTGTGCCTTAGGTCCTGCGCGTCACCCTTTAAAGGAACCAGGGAGGGCTAGTGGTCTGGGTCTGGTCCTGTCCACGTCTTGCCTCCTACAACATAGAAGGCAGCTCCGTGGCTCTGAGGGAAAACGTGAGAACCAGAAGCCCAGTTGTCCTTGTGTAGCATTTGCTGCTGAAGAGGCCTCGTGAGGGAGAGGCCCACCTGTGGGGAAACATAGCTGTTCGCATGCCGGATCCCCGGAAGCGGGGCCTAGGAAGTTGAGGTCTTGCAGACTGGAAAATGCTGGGCATTTCTAGACCCCAAACAGTGAGAGATGGGATTTTGTTCAAGCCCCCGAGGAAAAGACCAGGGGACCGTGTTAGGGACGAGTGGCCCTGCCTTGCACGTCACGGTCTTTGTGCTCAAGCCTGGAAGCCCCAAGCAGGCCTCGCCACGACGCTGGAGGCACAGGCGTGTGCACATCCATTAGCAACAAATGCAGCGTGAGAAGCGTGTCAGGAGGAGCGCGTGGAGACGGTGGGCAGGAGGGGCTGGTCCCCACCTCGCAGCCGCGCTCACCCACCCCGGGGGCGTCGGACGTGACCTGGGGAGGAAACACCTCTGTCTTGTCTTACAGCCCCGAGATAGGAAAGTTAAGCAGCTGGCGGTCGCTCTGCTTGACACAGAGGGGCCAAGGTATGGGCGGACAGACGTGGGAACGGCAGACCGGAGCCCGTATATGCGCCCTCGTCCTGAAACCCGCCGTGAGCGTGAGCCCACGTAGGCCCCTTCCTGTTTCTCTAACCACCCTCGAGCTCCTCCGTGGGGCTGTCGTTGTCCCCGTGACTAATGAGCCATATGGGGAGGGGGCGGCCCATTAGCCGGTCCCTGGAGCCTCGCAGAAGCCTGGAAGCCCCACCCGCCCACTGTGCAATGTGGCGGAACTCCCAGTCAGGAAGCCCGGAGAGCCAGCAGCCATCTGGAAAAGTCCATCTGTTCCAAAGCAGCAAATACGCCCCCCCGGAGTCCCAGGCCCTCCATCTCGAGAGGGCGTTCCCGGTTTTAACCCGGGCTGGACGGTCAACGCCCCATCCTGGGATCGGGAACAGGTGCAGCCGCTCTGGTCCCTGCTTTCACGCGGGAGGAGGACCGGTGGCTGCCCGGGCCCCGACCGCCCCCGCGGGCAGCCCTTGTGGCGTGACGGGGCAGTGGTCAGTGGCATCAGAGCTCCTCGGCCTGTGGAACGGGCCCTGCCTCGCTGCAGAGCTCAGCTCTGGAGGGGGCCCAGTGGAGAGCAGGACAAGTTTAAAGTCCTTGACCCAGGATCCCCAGAAGGAGCCGACTGCGGGGCTGCTACCCGGGACATCAGAGTCAAGGGCAGAGTGCACATCCAAGCTAAACAAAACCCCCAAACCATGTTGGACAGGCTGGCGAGGGCCCTGAGGCAGTGGTCTGCACCCCTGAGTGGGGGGTCCCACGTCTGAGGAGCTCAGGCCTGGCGGTCGGCCGGGGCCTGGGCTGCGGCGTCTGCGGGTGGCCGGCCCGGCTCTGCTGCTCCTGGCTTCGGGCCGCGTGAGCGCGATGGCGGAGCCGCATTCCCACTCAGGCCTGCGTTCCCGACGCCTGCAGCATCCTCTTATGCACAAGCTTGGCTGTTCTGAGCCACGGGGAGTGGGGCCTCCGTTTGCTTGCCCTCAATCACCCACCAGTACCCCGACCTGCCTGAAACCTGCAGGCGATGGGCTCTAGACTGGGCTGCCCCTCAGAACCATCTGGGAGGGTCTTAAAAAGTCAGAGTCGGGGGCTCATTCCAGACCTACAAGACCGAGATCTCAGTGGGCAAGCGGGGCTGTGTCTGCGGACGGCTTCCTGCTGCCTCTATGACAAGCCACGTGGGAAAACCCACGCGCCACGCCGGTGGGCGTCTCTGTGGACCCCCAGTACCCCGTGCGCCCTCGAGTCCTCAGAGCACAGCGCCAGACTGGCAGGGCAGAGCAGAAGCCAATCGGAACACTAAGAACGTCGAGTCGGGATTGGGTTAGCGCACGGTGGGGTGACGTGCCCTCCGTGTTTCCCACACAGGGCCACTTTCACAGAGAACTCTACGGGCTTGGAACCGGCAAGCTCACCCCGGAACTTATTTCTGGAGAAAACTTCACAGACGAGGGAAAGCCATGGCATAGACGCATTCTTTACAAAGTCACAGGTCTACCCAGTCCCCACCAGGAGGAGGGTGACGGTCCCCTGGAACGAATCCAGGGTGACCATTGAAACAAGGTGACCGGGGTAGCCCCAGGGGGAGGGAAGCATGAGGACATGCTCCCCAGAGTCCACGAGTGGATGAGAAAACAGGGACCGGCCACCTTATGAACTCACGACAGGCGTGGGACCAGGTTCAGAGATTCTCTTTGGAGGCGGACGGGGACAGGGCTGCAGGGGACGGGGTCGGAGGAGCCGTCGGGGCGGGGTATTGCTGGGACAGAGCCCATGCCCCCGGGGGCCGCGGCTGGGCACAGCGCAGGAGAGGGCTCGCAGACGACACCGGACTGAAGCCGGGGCTGGGGATGAAAACCTGGAAAACAGGCGGGGGCGGGGGGGGGGGGGGGAGGGCCAGAGCAAACTGCCCACGCATGTGAGGGGAGGCCTGGGAGCAGGGGGGCAGGGTGGAGGGGGTCCCAGCGAGCCTCACGCACCCCTCCCAGCACAGGCACGGGGGCAGAGGGGAAACCTTAGAAACCCCAAGGAAAAGGGTCACATGCCTTCAGAGGAGAAACCCTAAGGTCTTGTGCAGAAACAAGAGCATCTCAGGGCACCCGGGATGGGGGAGTCCGTCGGTGGAGCGTCTGCCTTCGGCTCAGGTGGTGATCCCAGGGTCCCGGGGATCCAGCCCCGTGTCAGGCTTCCTGCTCAGCGGGGAACCTGCTGCTCCCTCTCCCTCTGCCCCTCCCCCTCACGCGTGTTCTCACACACCCTGCTCCCTGCTGGCTCTCAAAGCAATAAACACAAAATCTTTGAAAAGAAAAGAAATGCCGGCGTCTGGAAATGCTGGACGTGCCCTCCCCAGGGCTGAAAAAACTGCCCGCCGAGAATTCCACACCCAGGGAGGGCTCTTTCCAAGACGAAGATGTTTGCCGGAAACCAGAGGACTGAGTTGATCACCGGCAGACCCACGCCGGAAAACAAGCAAACAAGAGACCAAAAGAAAAACTCCAAGAAACAAACGGAAAGCAGGAAGCAACAAGAGCAAGGCACCCGGGGCGAGGGGGTGGACAGGCCACGAGGGGCAGAGGGGACAGCGCTGTGCCATCCATGCCCACGGGGCTCCAGGGGGTGGCTGAAGCAGGGTCGGGGCAGCGGTGACAAAAGGCAGGAGGGGGGCAGTCAGGGGCTTTGGCATTCTGTGCTGGTGAAGGGCCCGAGGGACCACTGACCTCGTCTTTAAAAGGTCCAGGGCGATGCTCGGTCACCAGCGTCCACTCGGAAGGTGTGGGGGCGCGTGTACACAGGGGAAGCTGGTAGAGGGGCCGTGGGGTGATGAACGCACCCAGGGGACGCAGAAGGGCCCAGAGAGCAGAGAGGAGGAGCTTGGGGACCAGGCTGCGGGAAAGCCCTCCATGGGCACCTGTGGGCGGGGCCACGGTGATGCTCCTGCCCCTCCCCCCCACGTGGGGCTCCCAGGGCCCCGCCCCCTAGTTCTCTCCCTTACTCAGGGCAGATCTGGCCATCACCGAAATGTCCCCATTTGAGTGTAGGAAACTCTTCCTTGGTACTTTTCCTTTTAAAATTAATGTGTGGTTTCTGAAAGCTACAAAACCACACAAAACAAAACACAATGTAACTTCCCTGATCACTGGTCATTTACGTCTGGTCATCGATCTTGCTTTTCCACTCACAAGACCTGCAAATCCTCACAGTCAGCTTTCCCGGGCCTTTGACGACGGCACGTTTAATTCATAAGTACCCTCGACACTTCAAATTGCAATAATAAAGTGTAAAAGATTCAAATCCCTTCTTGGGCTGTTCGATCGTCTAATGAACAGAATCGTCCTCGTGCTAATTAATTTTTAGAAACCGGAGTAATTTCACTCAGAAAGGCAATGAGCCCACAGCCCCCCAGGCGCCCCGCGTAGACGCGCACCAAGATTTCCACGCAGTGATATGAGACCAAGTTACTTACACGTCTAAGGTGGGGTTCGTGCGACTTTCTCGGCAACGGGGCAAATTCTTTCAACCTAAGTGTGAGATACCGAACCTGCCCAGATGCCTGAATGCAGAAGTCGTAATTCCATGACTTCTTGCGTGAACGATAGCTACACTTAATTCACGTCTTCCCGGGTTTCTAGGGTGACTTCCTCCTAAGGAATAAGGCTTCGTCCCCGTGAGCAGACGTGGCTTTCCCTGCAGACTGCGGCCAGGACCGGGTGGGATCTGGCCAGTGGCTGGGCTGCAGGGGGCCGCACCGAAGCAGGGACCCGAGATGGGAGGGAAGGGCGGGTGCATCACCCCCATTCCTGGGCCCAGGGAGCGCACGTTCCGTACAGCCGTGGATGCAGGACGTACAGGAGAGTACACCTCGTGGAAATGTGGCCCCGATAATTTTATCCCGGTGGAGCCAGCGGCAGATCGCCGCCCAGGAGAAGAAACGGGGCACATGGGCCCCACGCAGGCCGTCTGCGACCCGTCCCCGAAAGCCATCGCTGTCTTGGCTTCCTTGTGTCTGTTTATGGCCCGAATGTGCAACCCCACGTACCACATACTACGGGGCATCTTAACTTGGAGAACAGCTTGGCGTGCGGCGGGCTCCCAGCCCTCACTCCTGAATCTGGCCCCGCTGCCGCCCTGCCTGGGCGCTCGCGTATCCGCGTCCTTGGCCGCACTCGCCACGGCTCTCCCGTCCTTGGGGAGCAGAAGTGCCGCCGGTGGGGGGCTGTGCTCAGCTCCCAGCATTCAGCCCAACTCTTTCCCAGGTCGGTGGCATCAGCCCCAGCTCTCGGCCGGTGCGCGAGCATCCGCCCAGAGCCCCGCATCCCTGCGGCCGCCGGCCGTCCGTGTGAGTGCGTGATCGGACCTCCTTCTGGTCCTAATTCCCGTTTCCCCGAGAACTCATCAAGCCGAGAACTTTTAAAAAAATACGTCTGTGCTGTGGATACCATCTTTCGGGAAGCGTCTGTTCAAATCTCTTACCTGCTTCGTGCTGAGCTGTCCTAATGTTCTGACTGATCTTAGGAGTTCAAGTTCTGGACGTGAGGCTGCTTTTCCTGCCAGCTGCCGTACGGAGAATCATACACCCGCCGCCACAGGCTCCCGCCGTCATCCCCAGACCGCGAGGACCGTGTCACCTCACATGGCCAAAGGGAGTCGGCAGACAGCATGAAGTTAAGGACCCCGAGATGGTGGGGGCGCGGGGGGATGGTCCTGGGCGGTGCAGGGGACCGACCCGACCTCCCATCCTTCCACGCAGAGAGGCTTTCCCGGCTGTGCTCAGAGGGAGACGGGGGCCCCGGGAGCAGGGCCGGGAGGAGATGTCGCGGGCTGTGAGGCTGGGGAGGGGCCTCAGCCAAGGAACGCCAGTGGGCTCTAGAGGCTGGAAAAGGCAAAGAATCAGACACCCCCCTCGAGTCCCCAGTAGGAACACATTCCTGCTGGTGACTCACGTCCTGCCCAGTGAGACCCAGGTAGGACTTCAAATGCACAGAACACGTTTCTGTCCCTCTAAGCCACCAGGGCTTTGGTAACGAGCTGCGGCAGCCGCGGAAGTCCGGATGTCCGCGTGGTGGACGGAATGTCTGAGTGCGTGATGTCCCTTCTATTCTCGCACGTGCTCTTTGGTAGACGGGGGCTTGGATTTCAACGTGGCCCAATGATCAACCCGTCCCCTGGTGTCTGCTGCTTCTAAAATCCCAGTTAAGGGTCAGTCCCTGGCCTGAGGACGGGAAGCGGTCCTCGCTCGAGGTCTGTGGGGACCTGGGGCTGCGGTGCGGGCAGGGCTGGCTGGCCGGCGGCCCCACGTGTCTCAGCAGGTGCGGAGGTGCCTCCCAGGGCTGTCCAGCTGCTCTCCGCAAGGTCCGAAGCTGAAACGTTCCCACAGAAACTTCTCCCCCTTTCTGAAGAGAGTTTTCTAGGTTCAAAGGGACCTTTGGGGTGGTGTGGATGCTGTGGGGGGGCTGCAGGAGTCTTGGGGGGAGCGGGTGGGGCTCCCCGGGTCAGTCAGTGGGGGGCGTGAGGCTGGGGGCTGCTCAGCAGGGGGACATCTCCCCAACCGAGCGAGCTCAGAAGCCCCCACTGAGCCAGAGCTGGGGCCGAGGCCCTCGGTGACTGCTCTCAGAAACGCAAATGAAACTGGACAAAAAAGGAAAAAAAACAAAACCCGGGTCTGTCGGAAAGCAAACCCTGAAAAATATCCCCTTCCTGCTGCGGTGCGGCGGGTATGTGCGTCGGACACACGGATGGGCCAGAACGGCTGGGAGACGGCCGGGTTCCCGGGCTGGGCAGCGAGGGGTGGCAGGGGCGGCGGGGGCCGGTTTTCACTGGGGCCAGCGTCGCCGTGCGGAGGGCTCTCCACCGGCATCTCCAGCCCCTCACAGCTGCGGCCCGTGGACTCCCCGCAACGTCCAGCTGATGCCGTTCGCAAAGCTCTTATGCTCCCCCCCCCGCCCCGCAGAGAGGGTTCAGGGAGGACAGGTGACCCCCGGGGGACCCCCCTTAGGTACCGCTCAGCACAGGCTGAAGTCCTCAGCTCATCGTCCTTGTGTGGCCGGAGAACCCTCTGCTCGGGAGAGCGGTGTGCGAGGCTGGTGTGGAAAGGGCCCTGCCTTCAGGAGCCTGAGCCCTGCATCCCTCCCTCTGCACGGGCGTCCACGAAGCTCCCAGGGAGGGACAGTCTGCCCAGGCCTCGGAGGCACACGACCCCCCCCTTCCCACTGTGCGTTGCCCCCGCTGCTCCGCAGGACCCTGAGGACTGCCAGGGCCGTCCCCTCCCTGGCCAGTGTCTTTAGTCCCCTGCCTGGGCTGCTGTGGTCACCCCCAGCGGAAGCAGCAAGCCTCATCCGGGGCCGCCTGCTCCGTCTTCAGCCGTGAGCAGGGAGCCCACCCCCGCCTCGGCAGTGCAGTCTCCCCCCCAGCCTCCCTAGACCCTCTACACAATGGGGACAACAGGCCCTGCCCGGGGCTTCCCTCGGCCTCCCCCATCAGCCCATGTGACTCACGGTGCACAGCCCCCGGGCGCCTCTTACCTGCTCTGCCCACAGGAGCGCACAGCGTTCCGCAGCCCCGGGCTCCAGATCTCAGGGGCTTCTGTCTCGGGAGTTCTCAGGGCCTTCAGGGAACGCAGGTCCACGGCATTCCCGGGAGCGCGCGCTGTAGGAAGTGTCCCGTGCCATGAGCACAGTCTGGAAACCAGGCTCCAGGAACCGGTGCGAGATCAGCCTCTTCTTCCCCAGGCCCATGGGGAGGAGGATGGGGAGCCTCAGGCCCCACACACAGGCGCCTCGCTGTCCTGCGGGCACAGACGGAGAAGCCGGGACTCAGGGTGCGGAAACCCCACTGGGCCGGGCTGGACTGGGACGCAGGTCCCCTTGGCACGGCAGCCCGGACCCCTCTGCCCGGGCGGACACTCACCGGCGCTGCCCCCCGCGAAGGCTTACAGCACCAGCCTGCACTTCTCGGCCTCGCCCGCCGTCTTGAACGAGCTGTAATCGGCCGATTGGCAGTCGCCCTTGAAGTGTGCAGGGTCTACACAGAGCCATGCCGGGGTCCACGGCTCAGGGGCCCCACCACGTGGGGGAGTCCTTGTAGCTCAGCGGGATCGCGGCCTGGCTTCTGCTCGGCCCCTCGGAGCACGCCGGGCATGGGTGGGCAGCCGCGTTGCAGGCAGATGTGGCAGCGACCTCCGATCCTGGACCCCGGACGGCCCACAGCAGACCCCGGACCCCTCAGTGGCAAGGGGAGGGCACGGGGAAGCCCCGGGTGCGTGGGCAGGGGCTGCCCAGCTTACAACAGTGACCGAGAAGCCAAGGGGCTCCTCCACCCAGGTTGTGACGGCAGAAGGGACGCTGAGTCCGGAGCCAGGTGCGGCGGCCAGCCCGGGCAAGGAGGCTCCTAGGAGCTGGGAGGGAGACTATGGAGGGGGCTCAGAGGAGGCGGGCGATGCCCAGAGCCCACACCACAATCACTGACCCCTGCGTCTATCGCGGATCCCAAGCTGCGCACCCACTGGCCTTACCCCAGAGTCCGCAAAGCCATCCCGTTCCCCCAGTCACAGGAGAAGAACGCAGAGAGGTCAAGCGATGGCCCGAGGCCACACCGCCAGCAGAGCCCAGGCAGACCCAGGTGCGTGTGGACACAGAGCCGGCACAGCCCCAGTGAAACAAACAGTTGCTTCTTCTGGACGGAGGCAACTCTGCTCTGAGACCCAGACCTTGGAAGTGCCAAAGCCCAGCGGTCGCAGACAGCGCCGGGAGGCCAGTGTGGGCTTCCAAGCATGGGTGGACGGCTGCCAGGGCAGGGACCGGCCTCGCACCATGATGACCCGGCTCTGGAGAGGCGAAGTGCTTTCTCAGGGTTTAATTGTTTCTTTGAGATCCTGGCTTCCTGAAGGAAGGTCATTCCCAGGAGGACCCCATTTCCAGGGCTGAAGGTCAGGGCACGTGAGACCCTAGGCTCCGAGTGCTGCCATGCCCATGGGGACACGGTCCTCACTGCCCAGCGCTGGGTCGGGCCGTGGCCCTTCCTCCCGCGGTTTGGGGCTGAGGATGGTGTCCCGCATGGGCTCCCCCCAGAGCAGGGGCGGGTCATGGAGCCCGAGGCCAGAGCAGTGGTTCCGGATCCTCGGGACACATCTCCCTCCAGGAACGGAGAGAAAACCAGGCATGTGTTCCAGAAGGATCCAGACACACCACACACACCGTCTGCCAGAAGCTCTGTGTGGCTCTTAGACCAGCAAAGCCCCGGGAGGGACCCTGGGGGCAAGGAAGGTGGGATCCCCCTCGAGCCCTCCCAGATTCTCTACAAGGAGACCACAAAGCCGGAGCGGTCACCGGGGGTCTAGGAGGACACGAACGGCACAGGGCCAAGTGCCAGCCGTTGTGGGGACCCGCTGCCCAGGCTGGGGATGGGGTCCCCTGAGGGCACATGGGTGGCGGGGGCAGAGAGGGCTGACTAGACAGCTCGGCAGACAGGGGCTCCCGGGCTAACGCCCCTTTCGTCTCTCCGATGTCCTGCCGGCTTAGGGGCGGGGCCGTCCATGCCCCGCGTGCCTGCTGGCCAGGTGTGGGGACGCCTGACCCTGGACCCTCGGACCGTGCGCCCCTCCCCCGGGCCGCGCAGAGCAGCCGCACGTGCTGCCTTATACCCCTCGGTCTTGTTCCTGCCCAGGGACCCGCAGGCCTGTGGTCAGCCTTGCTCGATGTCTGAGGCTGTCCCGAGTGCGTCCCACGGGAGCCCAGGAGGGGGTGGGGAGGCTGAGTAGGGGACCTGGGGCGGGGCTGGGGCCTGGGACAGGCCAGGTCACCTCTGACCCCGCGTCAGCAGACACTTTCTCAAGGGCTGCCTGGGGAAGACTTCAGGACTTACGGTTGTAGGCACGTGGTCTGTGTCCGGCCGCTCTGCCGTGTCAGCGGCTTAAAGGCCGGGGGACCACAGACCGTGGCCACCAGCACGCGGAGGCAAAGGGCACGGCCACGGGCCCTGTGCGCCAACCCTGGCCCGAGAGCCCCAGAAACTCCCTCAGCGTCCAAGGTGGGGCGCGAACCAAGGAACAGAGGCGGCGTGACCCGTGGTCAGGGAAAGACAGGTGGCGCCCACGTGTGCCGAGCGAGGAAGCAAATGTCTTTATTGAGAACATGCGTGGCTGCCGAGATCAGGGTTCCCTGTTCTCACCGGCTTGGAAGGGAGAAGGGGCGTTAGTGTGGGTGAAGGGCACAAAGCGACAGGGTCCCTGGAGGGACCAGGCTGAGGACCCCGAGCGCGAGCTCCCTGCCCTGAGAGGGTCCAGACCAGCCCTCCCTGCAGCCACTGTGCGCGTGGACGGCCCCGTGCTACACGGGCCTCACCATCATCTCCGACACCTTGTAGCTGTAGTTGTAGCCTTTCCCCGTCTTCCAGTTAATGCCGTTTGCAAAGGTCTCATGGGAGCCCGGGAGGTAGAGACCATTGAGATTCGCCAGGTGACATTTAGAGTACCACCAGGCCCCCTGGTAGCGCTCAGCACAGTTTTCCGTACTTGAGTCATTGTCCTGGTCCTTGGTGGAGAAGGGGTAGTTGTTGTGGTATGTCAAGGAATCACCTGCATGGAGGGAGAGTGGGCCGTTTCATTTGGATCCTAGTTCTAGGCAAGAACTGCAGTGACGAGGAGTTCAGGTCGTGCACTGCACAACTCTAGAGGATGCCTGTGAACCCTTGCTCTCTGGTACAGTGATCTAGGTCTTCTGGAATCCCGTCTGTCCCTCCCAGCTGGCAGGCACCCTGTCTTGGAGGGAGGCCACTCCTGGCCCTGCGCTCCTAGGTTGCTCAGCAGAGAGCACCAGGCACCGTGAAGCGGGAACCCGGGATCCACAGAGATGGGCTCCGTTATCACCGGGTCCCTGTTTGTGTCAGGAGCGGCAGCAAGAAGAAGAGTGGCTCTTCCTGCACTTCCTACTAAATGGGTCCCATCCACCTGGAGGGGCCCGTGAGGTGTGGGTAACATTTCTTCACGTACGGAGGGAGAGCCCCGTCTGGCTGGCGCCTCCGCTCTCCCTGAGGAAGACGCAGAGCCGGGTCGGGGAGCGGGTCCCTCTGCGCTGCCGCCCGGGCCCCGGCCCAGGAGGACACTCACCCGCGCTGCCCCCCGTGAAGGCTCCCAGGACCAGCCTGTACTTCTCGGCCTCGCCCGCCATCCGGAACGAGCTGTACTTGGCAAACTGGCGGTTGCCCTCGAAGTCCACGAGGTCTACCCGGAGCTCGCTGGTTCCTGGGGCAGAAAGGCTGTGAGGTCCCAGCAGAGGGACCCTCGACCCAGGGCTGGCAGGTGGGAATTTAGGGATGGATGCAGGGGCTGTGTGGACCCGGCATCCAGGGTTGGCACAGTCACGGACGATGTCCGTGGGTATAGGACGGGCCATGGAAGCCACGTGGCGAGGGTCCTTCTGCCCCCGACATGCCCTCCTCGTGCTCACGCGCTGGATCATGACACTACGCTTCGTGTGTGCCTTTTCCGGGCGGTTTGGGACATCACTCCCCGCCCCGTGCGGGAAGTACTGGCACGTTCCCGCGGTGAGAAGGTTGTGCGCTCCCTGGCGCCGGTGGGATCAGGGCTGGACGTGGAGCCCACCCCTGAGGCCACTGGTCCCTCCTGTCCTGGGATCTAAGTCCGATCACTTGCCGGAGTCCGTCCCCTCCGTCCTAACGTGCCCCCACCTGGTGTGTGAGATGAAGGCCGGGTCCCATGCACGGGGGGACCCGGAACAGAGCGAGTCCCCGGCAGGAGGAGGGCGGGGTCCTCGGTTCGGGGTGGGGCAGGTGGAGGTGGGGACGTACCCTGGGCGGTCAGGGCGTGGATGTTGTCATTCCCCAGCCAGAACTCCCCCAGCTGACTGCCAAAGCCCTGCTTGTACGCGGCCCAGTCCCGGTAGAAATCCACGGAGCCGTCGCTCCTTCGCTGGAAAACCTGCGGACAGTGGGAGGGCTCAGGGCCGGGGCCCTCCGGGGTCCGCAGCTCAGGGTCCGCGGCTCAGGGGACACCCTATGGTGGGGAGGTCTTATGGCTCAGGGGTCATGCCGGCCGCCCACCCGGCATGGCTGTGCGGCCTCATGTCTGACCCCAGGGCTGGGCAGAGCCCACAGCTGAGGGAGGGGGAGAAAGGAGGACCAGAGAGGGTGGGGACACGTCCAAAGCCACACAGCTGGAGGTTTGGGCTCCCTCTGGGCCTCGCCCCAACGTTGCAGTCCTTCCCATAGCGTTTATGCCCCACCAAGTTGTCTGGTTCGTCCCGGCCGGGGCCAGGGGACGGGTCGGCCTCACGGGGGGATCCGGACAGTTTGCCAACAGTCACACGATCGTGTCCTCCCTGCCAGCGGACGAGCTGTTCTCTGGGATCCCCAGGTAGGGCCCACTGTCCCCCCGCACCCCTGGGCGGTCCCCCGGCCGCCGACACTCACGGTCCACCCCCCGCCGTCTGTGTCCATGTCGCACAGCACGCTCAGCGGCCGGCAGTCGGGCAGGTAGATGGTGTACCAGCCGGTCAGAAAGTGTCCCCTCGCGAGCAGGTCCTTGCAGGTCCGAGGTGCTGGGGCAGACCCGGAGGCTGATGTCAGGCAGGGCGCCCTGGGCGGGGTGCGGTGGGTACTGGGGTGTCTGGGTGGGTGGGGGTGCAGGGGACCCTGGGCCGGACAGACTCCAAGGCCCGGGTCCCCAGTCGTGACGGCCAAGCCCAGTCTACCTGGCCATCCCCTCCCAGGGCCACCCCACCTGAGTCCTTGGACCCCTGGTCTTTAGGGGACATCTGGGCTTCCTGAGAACATGGCCAGGTGCCGGCTGCCCATGGCTGAGTAGCCACGGGAGGGAAACGTGTCTAAGACTGTGTGGTCCTTGGGTTCTGGAGCCCGGCTGAGCGTGGGACCGGCCTCTGGTGAGCGGGAAGCGGGGGAGGGCGGTGGCGTGGTCGGTCACCTGTGTCACAGGACTGAGGCCCAGGCTCTCCTGTTCGTGGGGACAGGACACACACGTCACGGTCTAGCAATGGGCGCCCCCCCGTCCCCCTCAGCCACAGGTGCTCCCTGGCCGGGACACACAGCGTGGACATAGGGTCAGGATCTGTCCAGGGCAGATCGTCCAGTCCCAGGCATGGGTTCCGGGACTGCCCGTCCCTGGAAGCGGGTCTGCTGGGCTCCTGTGTCCAGCCTGGGCTGGCGCCGTGGGGCAGTGCCGTCACTCAGGGTCCCGCCATGCACCCCGAGCCGGCCATCTCCTCAGGGCCCCGCGTCCTCAGTGGCGCGGGAATGGACTCCTCTGGGTCCCTCTGGTCTGCGTCAGCTCCCCCCACCGTCCCCTTGATCCTCTGTTCGGGGAGACCCTGGGGGGCGACGGGCGTTCGGGTCGGTGCCCCAATCCTGCCCTCTTAACTTGTGCTGGGAGCACGGGACTGGGTTTCGAGTTTGTGAGTTGCCTTTTCTGCCTCTCACAATCTGTCTGATAAAGAGGTGAGAATAAACAGGGGAAGGTAAGGGCAGTGTCCACATTCAGCAATAACGCTGTCTTGTCATCCCTTGGGTTCCCGCACGCAGACGCCGGGCTCTGCCCCGTCACGGACCCGGGCAGCGAGCCCAGCCCTGACCCAGACCCTGCGCGCTCCCCAGCATTTCCCTGACGGAAGAGGGACTCGGGTCTGAGACCTCCCTGGGCAGATGCTGCCAGGCTGACTGCGGCCTCGGGGACCCCCACGTGGACAAAGCCCCAGGACTGTGAGCCCGACTCACCTTTCTCCCCGCACACTCCTTTGTCCCCTCGGTCCCCTGGAGCAGAGACAGGAGAATAGGACCCCCGACACAGGGGGGTGTGGTCAGGGAGAGGCCGCCTGAGTGCTCAGACACCCCCCACCTGCTCTGCCCTCAGGGGTCGGTGGGGGCCGAGCCCCAGGCCTCCTGCTCTGGACAGGGCACCCTCATTGTTCCGGTGGCTTTCCAAGGGTTCCAATGCCAGGGTCTGCAA
Source organism: Meles meles (assembly GCF_922984935.1). Classification (NCBI taxonomy): domain Eukaryota; kingdom Metazoa; phylum Chordata; class Mammalia; order Carnivora; family Mustelidae; genus Meles; species Meles meles. Next base: position 2,233,556 of record NC_060076.1, read on the forward strand.
GCAGGGGCGGAACCCCGAGGCCTGGGATCCCGTCCCCCGGAAGGAGAGGTCCCTGTGGACCACGTTCCCTGGGTCAGGACCCTGGTCATGCGCTAACTTGGAAGTTAGCTCCAAGGCTCCTTGGAAGTATGACCCGAGGCCCGCTGTCCCTCTGTCTGCCTCCATGTCCCTCCCCATCTCTCTCTCTGTCCTCTTCCCTGTGTCCTTGTGTCCCCATGTCCCCGTCTTTTTGTCTCCCTGTCCCTCTGTCTGTGTTCCTCTCTCCTTTCTCCGTGGCCGGAGCCCGGGGTTCCGCAAGGGGCCGTCGCCCTTCATCCCGTTGTTACCTTTGGGTCCCGGTGGTCCTGCCTTGCCAGGGACTCCAGGGGACCCGGGTGCTCCTGCAAATTCCAGGGACACGGACCTCATGGGCAAAGGTGCAGCCACCACATCCCACCTGACCTCTCTGTCCCGGGTCCTAAGGCCCGCCAGCGCCACTTAGCCCTGGAACCGCTGCCCCGGGTAGGACGGAGCAGCCATGGCCACTAGGGGGCCGGGTGCCTAGCCCACCCCCGGGTCTTGCTGGAGAGGAGCAGAAGCTCGGTTTCCCCGCCCTGGCCCGGTGCCCGTACCTCTCTCTCCATTGACGCCTGCGTCTCCTTTGGGCCCTGCGGCCCCGGGCAGCCCCGGGCAGCCCCGGAGGATGCTGAGCTTGTCGGAGCCCTCCAGCCCCAGCACCTTGACCTCTGCAGGGAAACACGCAGTGACGGTCGGTGCCTTCCCCGGGCCTGGTGGCTCAGCAGGTCCCGCACACTGGCCGCCCGCTCCGAGGCTCCTGTCTGTGTGCTGTCCTCGGGCCCGGGCAGACCGCCGGGGACCCCCACAGGGTCAACCTGGAGGCGGGTTTCTCACGTGTGGGGTCGACTTGCTCTCTCCCCCCTCTGCCCTGCTGTGTGTGCGGGTCAGGCCGGAGGAGACGGCCTGGGAGTCCTCCCTGCTGAGGCAACCCGGCTCCTCAGTGCTGTGTGTCCCCGGACAAGTCACTCAACCCCTCGGGGCTTCTGTCCTCTGGGCCCCGAGAGCATCGGACGAGGGCTGCGGGGGAACATCGGATGGTGCCCCGTTTAGACTCTGAGTGGGATCCGTGGCGTTTGGAAGGAGCTGCCCGCACACCGGGGACTCTCGGGAGAACCGAACAACGAGTACCGAGAAGAAACCTGGGGAATTGGGGTCACCGTGGGAAATTCACCCCCAGACCTCAGGCGTGTGCGCACGGAAGTCCTGAGCCAGAAGGGGTCCCTGTGGGTGCCTGGAGAGGGCCGAGCTGGCTCCCAGGACACAGAGCCGGGCCCGCAGAGCTGGGAGCAGAGGGTTATTCCCTTGGTGGAGTTGGATCGTGTGGATGACGAAGCTCAGAGATGCGTCCACGGGGCCTGGGGGTGCCTTGGGGGCCACGGACACCCCAGGCTGCTGCGGAAGTCCCGGCAGCTGCCACCGCCTGGGGTCTCTTGGGTCCTCACCTCACTGCTCAGGTCAATGTAGACTTCATGTTTATTTTTGCTAAATTTTTTCTCATTAAAAAAAGAAGACTTGGCTATTTTAGGCACATTAGGAAACAAGACATGTTTAGGGAAGCAAATTAACTGTCCCCTGATATCCCTCACGGGTCCCATGCGTGTTTCAGGCCTCACGCATCAGACCTCTCTTGGGCTACTCAGTGTAAGTTGTGTCCCCGTCCTGCCCGACCCCACTAGGAGGAACGGAGTGGCCCGTGGACGCTTGGACGTGCACTTGTTCCGTCCCACCTGGTCCAGAACCTCCCACGGCCCAGCGCCACTGGAACAGCTTGTGAGAGCAGCCGGCCAGGGAAAGCCTGCCCTGTCCTCTCCCTCAGAGACATGGTGCGACTCCCGGGTCCCCAGAACCTGAGAGCCACAGAGCATTGGCTGGGAGGTCTCCCACGCCTGTGCCAAGGGCACACAGTCTGACCCGGGGGCGTCCGCCCTCTGCCTTCACACACCCCAGCAGTGGGACCAAAGGGTCAACTCCGGCTCATGAGCCCTGGTGATCGCCACCCCGGCTCCTGGACCCCGCTGACTCCCCCCGGCTCGTGGACCCCGAGACCCGGCGGAGAAGGATCCTGCGCAGGCTTCCCCACCGACGGCGCGGACGGGGGGCGCAGATCACCTCTGGTGGGGCTGCGTCTCCTCCTTTGCCCACCAGCCTCCCTTTCTGGAAAAGGACACTCCGAACGCGCTATCACGAGGAATGACGAAGGGAAGCTGGCGGCGGGCCGAGCTCGGGCCTGGCATGCGAGCGGAGGCCACCCGCGGCCGACCTGGTCCTGGTCCGTGCGGCTCCCCTGGCGTCTGACTCACCCGGACAGGTGTCGGCGGTGGCCCAGGCCCCGGTGCACAAGAGCACAGCGAGGGCCGTGAGGGCAGCTCCGCTCCGCTCCATGGCTCTGGTCTGTGCTGCTGCGGGAGCTCCTGGGCTCTGAGAGGCCGCGGCCGCCGCCTTGACCTCTGGCTTTATTTCTCACGGTGGCCACTTCCTCCCGAGGCCGGAGGTGACCCAGCCCCACACCCTACTTGATGAGCGTCCTGTGTGACGGCCTCACTTCCCCCAGCAGGGACGCTCTCCCCAGGAGGAGGCCCCCAGGGGTGTGTGGGACAGGACCAGCCTGGCTGTGTGCGTCCCAGAGGAATGCCCAGGCCGCCGGCCCTCTTCCCCAGGCTCTGCGGGACGAGCATCGGGGCCTCCGCAGGATGCCAGGCTTCAGAGCACCATTCGCTGGCGGGCGGTGGGGTCAAGTCTCCAGCGGGTCCAAGGGGAGGGAAGGGCAGAGTGGCCACCACCGGAGAGCCCCTGGCCCGGTGCCACATGTGGCCGCTGACCAGCTGCCCTGAGAAGGGGTGTGGGGGGCCAGGCCAGTGACGCGGACGGAGAACAGGCTGTGGGCCATGCCGGGGGAGCTGCACGTTGGGGGCGGCGGGCGGGGGCTGGGGAAGGTCCCACATAGTTGCCCTGGGCCGTGGGACCCTGGCTGCAGGCAGGCGCACCCCCGCGGGGAAGTGAGCAGTTGGCCTGTGTCCCCACCCCACTTGCCGGTAGCCCCTGTCCAGGTGTGACCTTAGAACCGTGACCCCAAGTGAGACCACAGCCTGTGAAGCTCAGGCGTCCCTTGGAGGTCATCTCAGTGCCCGCGAGCCGGCTCGGAGGGCCCTGTGGCCTCTTACGGGTTCAGGGGGGAGACACGAGGGACGGATGTCTCTGCTGCCCTGGGCAGCTTGGAGTGTGGCCCAGGTGCCATCATCCTGGGGCAGGAGAGGGTGGCCCCTTGGGCAGAGGACCTGCTTCAGGAGAGGTGACCCAGCTTCAGAGGAACCTCCAACGGTCTGGCAGTCGTGACCGGCTGTCTGCATGTGGGGTCACTCCTGGCCTCATGGCTGGCTGACCACACTCCCGCAGGGGTGGCATCCTGGCTCCCTTGCAGGGGGCTATCTTCAGGAGGATGAGGCAGGTCAGGACAAGCCTCTCCCCACGTGTCCTTTTTATCAAGTGCCCACAAGTTGCAAATAAGCCACAGGCCCACGGGGCCTATCTTGGGAGGGCACGTCCCATTACCCTCAACCTGGGCTGGTCCGCAGTGGGGAGAGGCCACACCCCAGCGGCAGGAAGAGGCGTGCTCCCTGGGCACCCGCGGAACCGGACCTCCCTCGGGGGTCGGCCCTCAAAGTTTGCGGCGGGACAGATGCAGACAGCGGGGCCCCCGGAGCGACAGCTGGAAGCTGTGGTGTCCCGCCTGTGTGGCCCGGTTCCGCCATCGGGGACGGCCTTCCTACAGCATGAGGACAGGTCGAGGGACCGAAACACACAGTCCGGATACTGGAGCATAAAGCCTCGACGGTCCGAGGTTCTGAGCGTTGGCCGCAGGGACAAGAATCTGGCCTGTTAGAGGGACGACCGGACAGTCCAGGTGAAAACAGGAGCCGGGGTCGCAGCCCCGGCAGGTGACCTGGTGCGGAAAGAGTGCTGTGTTTCAGCTGTGGAACAGGAGCCGAGCCCCGGGTTCCTCACGTCCGCGTGTTTGCCTGATTAGTTTTCTCAAGGTCAGCTGACGCCCGCGGCTTCCGTTAAGGGCCGACAAGCAAAGGCTGAAGCGAGAACCGGGAGACGTTCACTGCATCGACCGCTGATGATGCTTTCGGCTGAAATTCTCTAAGTGAGCAAATGGAGCAAGGATTACTCAAGGGGCCTCCGAGAGAGCCCGAAAACATGCCTCTCACGCCCTGGACTCCGGAAGTTACGATTCTAACACTCGGAGCAGATTGCACTTGGATTCACACATGGTAAAGACCGTAGCGGGAGGAGCGGTGGTCTCTGGGCAAGAAGCCAAGCAGGACCCCGGGAGACAGCACAGAGGGACATGAGTCCACAGGCAAGGGTCAGCCCCAGGTGTTCCCCTGCAAAATGAAGGGCGTCTCTGGTCATCGATGAGGGAACCAAGGCCCAGAGAAGGAAGGAGCCGGTCCGGGGCCACACAGCTTGTTACCCGAGCATCAGGATTAGAACCTGGCTCCCGGAGTCCGTGGGATGCTCGCGCCCCTGCCCCCTGCCTCCCTCTGTCCTGCCTCTGTCCAGGGTCCTGCCCCCTGCAATCCGGCTCAGCCAGGTCTCCGTCCCGTGGTGAGAGGTTTGGGTCTGTGCTCAGGCCCCAGGCCCAGGGCCCCATCCGCTCGCCCCTCATGGGCAGCTCCTACAACAGGAAGTGGCCAGTCCGGCCTCCCCTCCGGAGGCTTATGTGCCGGCATTGGGGGTGGGGGGGGGACAAAGGACTGACCGTACCCAGAGAGTGCATTTTCAAGGTCCCTGTTTGCATCGTGATGCTTTTGCCCTCATTCACGGACTTGCATCCCAGAAGATGCATTTCTCATAAGCGGCGCATCCCGGGATCCTGGTTTCCCAGGCGAGCTAACATCCAGGGTGACAGCAGACGTGCTCAGGCGGCGCTCACGGGCTCTTGTCCACGCCCCCGTCGTTGCTCTCTCCTGCCTCGTCTTCGCTGGGTCGACCTGGTTTCTCCGCGCTTTACGCTCCCTCTGCCTTGACACCTGGGCTCTGCCTCTTCGTGTGACAGTCGGTGGCCGGGCGGGGACTTGCTCAAGGCCTCTCCATCATCACTGTCCCCTTCGGTGACCAGCATGCCAGGTCACAATTCACATGCGAACGTCCCACAGGCCTTTCCTTACAGTTGTTATGGGTTTGCTGCTCCATGCTATGAGCCCCTGAAACGCATTTTTCTTATTTGAGTCTTAAAAATCCAATTGTCGTTCAACAGCCTCTTTAAAAGGCGGGGGAGTATTTTACACACATTTACCTTCTCTGCCGCTCTCGTCTTCCTCGGGATCTGCATCCCCACTCGGAATCCTAAAGAACTTCCTTCCCCGCTTCGGGGAACGTGGGTCTGTGGGCAACACGTCTCCTCTGCTCGCGATGCTCGGGAAGTGTCCTTAGTTCAGCGCCACTTGTAATCCCAGCTTCGTTAGAGTCTATGTGAACAGTTTCTGCCTCTCAGCTCCTCCGGACAGCCTTCCGCTGCCCTCGGCCCTCGGCCCTCCTTCGCCAGGAGAAGCCCCCCAGCCCGGTCCCCCAGCACTGAGCTGGTCTGGCCCCCACCCCGTCCCTGCTGCCTGCCTCTCCCGTCCCTCGTCCCCTGCAGTTTCCAGCCATACATCTGGGGTGGGGGAGGGGGGTTTCCTCCTTTTCCCCCAGCTTGGGTTCTATGGAGTTCTTGATCTAGAGACTCATGCTATTGCTTGAATGTAGCCATCTGGGGCTCATATTTCCTCATACATTCTTCTGCCCCGTCCCCCCTCCCCACCACTTCCAGCAGCAATGATACGGCTCTCGCAGGTCAGGTTGGTACCTTCCCGGTGATCAAGGTTTTATTCACGTTTTACAAAAACCTTGTTTCCCACGCTTCAGTTTGGGTATTTTCGGGGTTGTGTTGTCCGTTCAATGAATTCTTTTTTTTTTTTATTTCAGAGACTACAAGTTTTTATTTCTAATATTTACCATTGGTTCATTTCTTAAAGTTTCCTTGTCTCCTTTGAAATCCCTCACTTCCTCAGCCATGACACCCATCTTTTCTCGGACACCACATGACATTAATCTACGTGTTTTGCAGCCCGTGTCTGTAAGTTCCAACATCGGAGACACCATTCATTCATTTCCGTCGACTTTTGCCCTCTTGATCATGGGTTACATTTTCCCTCTCTTGCGTGTCTTGTAAACTTTGATTCTATGCAAGACATTGCGGACAAGGTGCTGCAGAGACTCAGGGCTCAGGGCTCGTTCTCGGAAGAGAGCTGAGGTTTGTGCTGGTAGCTCTGGGCCCGGGCTTGCTAGGGTGGCCCTATTCTGTCCCTGATCCTGAGGGATGACTTCAGTCTGGGGATACCCATCCCAGGGTTGTGTCTCCTGGGGTTTCAACAGAAAGCCTGACGTGTCTATTAGATCCATCGAAATGACCGCACTTGAACTCAAGGAGCCTCCGGGCACCGGGGAGTGCTGGCCTCTCCACTCTGCTGTGTCAGGCTGCCAGCGGCTCCCCTTGGCAGCCAGCCGGGGGCAGGGGAGGCTGGTGTGACGAGCTTTGGGCTCCTCCCCATGTGTTTTCTTGTTTTCAGGATTTCCCAGCTCACCTCCACCGCTCTGTAGCCTAGAGCTCTGACTCCAAGTCCCCAGCCTGCTAAGACAGCCTCCTTCTGCTTCAGCAACACCCCTCGCATCTCGAGGACCAGGGAGGGCCCTCAGGAGAAAGTCGGGAGCCGGCACCTGGTCCCACGTGTCTCCCTTCTCTAGGCTGACCCCACATCCAGTTTCTGCTTTTTGTCTCTATGCAGGGACTTGAAACAGTTTGTTTTCACCAGTACTCTAGAACGTTCTGTTTCTATGGGTGGAACGTTAAGACAATGTAAGCTATCTTCCGGTTTCCAGACCCTAGAAGTCAAAGCTCTTCATTCCACGGGTGGCATTTGAGAAGAGAACTGAAAACCATGAGTCAGACACGCAGTTTCTCGGGAACAGTCTTACAGAAGGGGGATGAGAGCTCAGTGGATCTGAGACAGAGCCAGGAGGCAGGTGCCGGGATAAAGGAGGAGCGCAAAGTGGGAACCAGCATGGGAGGAGCTGACTAATGCGGGAACACTGGTACCCACTCCCGCACCAAACAGAACCAACATTCAGGTGACTCTGACACAGACTCAAGAGTGAGAGCCGTTGGCCAGCACTTTCCGGTGACTTCCAGGGCCTGGCCTCTGAGTCCACCTGCTTTCCTTGAGCATGAGAAGTCCTCCCATGACAAGCCCCTCTTCCTTAACTCCAAATCTCTCACCTCACCTGGCCCTCAGAGCCCCAGATCGACATTCTCTGCTCCATCCATGAGCCTAGATCTGGAGCCCGATGGACTCCACTCTAGTCCCCACCAATGGCCGCCAGAGCCGAAGTCTGGGCCAAGCTGGTCTCTAACTGAAAGTTTCGCCAGCCTCTGCCTCTAGAGAACATGCCCAGTGGGGTGGGGGTGACCAACGCTCATTTGCAGTCTGTATGGTGTGTCAGGTATCCCCCAGTGCCTGCCAGGCCATCACAAGGGCCCCGTGGGGAAGATGCCAGGAAGCTGAGTCAGAGCCACGAGCTCAGGAATGCCTCCAGCCTTGAGGAGCACGTGCTGGGATTCGTGCCTTTCCTGAGAAGACCTGAAGCCCACAGACTTGGGGAAGCCAGCATTGGTTCTGGTGTCCCATGACTGGGGAGGGGGATTTTGCCAGGAGCCACCCAGCCAGCTGGTCCTGGGAAGGCCCTGGAGGAGGAGACACAGCCCAGCAGGAGGGCTGTCCCCCAGCCGACGGGGAGGAAGCAGGATCACAAGAGTCACAGCCAATTCATCGTCCAGACCTGGGCCAAACCCTCTCCTCCACAAATTCTCTCGATGACGGGTACTTGCGGGGACCCCTCCTCGGAACCTGAACCCCTGTGGTAGCCTACTGATGCCTCCCAGGTAGTGGAGCCCCAGGGACGCACAGTGGACACCTGGGTGCCCTGTTTCCATGCTCCTGTGGACCTGAAGGCAGGTTTGCAGCCCCTCCGTGCACGCACCCTGTGGCATTTGCAGTGGCCCAAGCTGGGGCTGCCCGAGGGCAAACAGACGCCATGATGCCACGCACCCTGAGCGCCCCCCAGGCTGCCTTGGCTGCGGTCATGGGAAATGAGCTCTCTCTGCTCCCCCATGGCCAAGCACCCCTCCCGTGTTCCTTTCTCCTGCTCCGGGATATCCACCTCAAGGGATCGGCTCCAGTGGCCAGCCCTCAAGGGCAAGGGGTCCCCTCTATAGACAAGCCCAGACAGTCCTTTCACAGACAGACAAATATCACAGGGGTAGGCACGAGAAATTCCAAAGACGTCCTCTGCACCCGTCCAAATTCTGCTCTCCCGTCCCTCCACCTCCTCCAGGGGCACACACCCGTCCACCATGGCTCAGCCTGTGGCTTTGGAGCCTCAGGCTTTGGCAATGACTTGGTCGCCCCCGGCGCTGCTCTGGGGCGCTATCCCTGAGTCCTCCTCAGATGTCCGTGAGCTCGTTGCAAGTCGGATGCTCTTGCCCGAACCCCCGAGAGGTGTTTGACCCTTCGAGGCTGCTCAGTGACTGATGTTCGCAGTGTGATGCTCGGCATCCTGAGACCAGGGGGCGAGTAGCCCAGATGTGGCTGGACGGACACCGGGGACGCAGAGCTCTTGCAGGACCTGGTGCTGAGGCCCAAGTTCACAGGCTCCTCATGCATGATCTCATCTGACCCGACAGCCTGGTGGAGCACCAGCTACCTCTATGTTACAGAGGAGGACACCGGGCAGCTGGCGTCGACTTCTGACCTGTCCCCTTAGGGGCTAAGAAACTAGCCTAAGGTCACAAGGTTGCCGAGGAACACCCAGCATTTGCATACACGCCTCATGAATGCGACAGCGTGCAGACCCCAAGCTGGCCCCCGGGGTCCTCAACCTCCCGGTATCCTCCCCTTGGGTAATCCTCTCTGTAAATGTGGGCTGAACAGAGGATTTGCCTGCAAGTAAGAGAATCTAGCAAGGTTGAGGGGCTGTCCCTTCCACGACCAGCTTACAAAGATTGTGCTTCCGTCTAGCTAGCGGACTTCCATCCTTGCTGGTTTGGATGATGCGTTGCCATGTTGGAAAAGCCCCATGCAAGGCGCAAGATGCCTCCAGCCAACAGTCATTGATGCCTGAGGCCCTCAGTGCAATGGCCCTCAAGGCAACGACTCTTGCCAACGACGTGAGCAAGTCCCGCAGGTCTCTCCCTGGTGGGGTCTCTGGGGGAGACATTGGCCAGGGCTGGCACCGTGCCTGCCACTGTGTGAGGCCCCAAAGTGGGGATCCATGCGAGCACAGTTGGCCTGATACGGGTGTGTTGTTCGGAAGCTCTAAGTTTTGGGGTGATTTTGATGTAGTGATGAGTAATACAAGCCCTGGAAGTGGTTCCTTGTCTGTCTCTCCAGAAACTCGAGTCTTCCAATACCCCATGCCGGTGTCCTTCTTGTAGCACTTCCTCGGTTTAAAGTGAATTTGAGAAAATACCGAAGGGAAAGCCAGATCCTTGCAACAGAGACCATGTCGGCTCCCAACGAACACCCGCGAGCTGGACGACTCCCAAACCCACATGACAGCACTTATCCGTTCGGGAAGGAAAAACAAGAAGGCAGGATGTTTGTGCAATGTGGCTTTTGTTGAAGTCTTTACTCCCGGAGGTCGCTGGGAAGTGGTATTTTCTTGCCCGGGACACAAAACACAGCCCGGCTGCTGGAGGGGCTGCTGGGCAGCGCAGCAAGTTGGGGCAGCAAAGGCGGGTGGGCAGATCTCCCCGTGTGCAGGGAGAGGGCCCTGGCAGCCACGGTTCCTGTTACCTCTTCTGGGGGCCCCTCGGATCGCTTCCTCTTCAGCTGAAATCGACCTCGTGATAAAGTCTCACATGTGAGATGGTCGGACCCAGCGAGACGATTTTTTTTCAATGCTCCAGACAGCGTTTGCCAGGTCAGCAGTACCTGACGCCCTGGCAGCCTCCACGGGCCATACGTTTCACACACGCAATGTGTTATCTGTTGCCTACATGTTTGCACCTCCTCCGTGTAGAGGAGCTCTACGGGACTCTCCGTACAGCTCGGACTTTGTTCGGCGCGATGTCTCAGGACCCGCCAGTTAGTGGTTGGCCTGTGAATCCGTTGTGGGTACAGACTCAGCCCACTTTGTGCCGTGAAGGGTGTCGTGGGAGTGCTGAGGTGGGAAAGGTGGCCGAGGGCAGGTGGGGGGGGCAGGCCGGAGAGGGGCTTCCACCTGCAGAAGTCTGGGTGGGCGGGAGGAACCTGGCTGTCTCTGCAGGCCCCCAGCCCCGACCAGTCACAGAGCCTGTGGGGTTCTGGCCACTCCCATGCCCAGGGCCTCTGCTTTAGAAGGTCTCGGGCTCCACAGAGAATCGGCACCTTCGGGAAGTGGTACGGGTGATTTCAGTGGACAGGCAGGTTAGGGGAACTGCCAGTGAGCAGACGTCAGGGGCCACCACCAGAGGACCACGTTGTCCCCACACCCAGCAGTGGCTGCCTGAGGCCACTTCCTCCCAGGAGCATGAGTTGTCCCCTCCCCAATGGGCAACTTGTGAAACCCATGTCCTCGCCCCTCAGCCCGTTCTCCATTCAAGGACACAGGCAGCCCGCCAGGTTCTGAGGGACCCCTGGTCCCATAGCAGCAGTGACCCTCGTGTCGTGTGTCCCATCTTACGCATGGGCAGACAGAGGCTCCGAGTACTGGGCATTGGTGGCATCTGAGTCTGGGTTACGGAGACAGCTGTCCCCTCTCCGTTCATCTGCCACACCTGTGTCTCCACGTGCAAACGGTGCCCGCACCTGCCGTGGTACCGGGGGTCTGGTCCCCAAGCTGGTGTCCCCCTCGGGCTCCCTGTTCCGCACTGCCCCACCTCTCTCAGCAAGCCCTGCAGACTCCATGTTAGAAACACCCAGACTGGGACCATTCTCAGCGTGTCCCCGCACGGTCACCTGTCACCTGGGGGACTGCAGACGCTGGCTCTGTCCCAACATGGCTCCAGGGGTGAGCGGTCCAAACACGGGTCCTGCCGCATCACACATCAGGTACACGCCACCCACACGCCACACACACGCACACACGCACACACACGCACACACGCGCACACACATACACAGGCATGCACCCGCACGCACCCGCACGCAGGCGCACATTTCCTCTCTCCCTTTCTATGGCTTTGTTTATGCTTAGAGAAAAGGGACACCTGGATCCCTTACGCATTTTAGCTTTCCTGGGCCCTCACCCTCCGGACGGGCTTCCCGCTCTTCTCTCCTTGTGTCCGTTTCCACCCGAGAGAGGCCGGGCAGGGCGGCCTCTGCCCCTGCTGGCCCAGAGCCCGACCTGTGGCTGACGGTCACTAAACTGGACGTCCCCAGACGAATGAAGGAAGGTTTGCAGTAGAACGTCTTGGGGGCGAGAGGAGGAGGTTGGGGCAAGGAAGACGGGGGCGGGGGAGCGTGCTTCCCGCGGAAGTCCCTTCCCAGAAGGACAGGCCCTGGGAGCAGGTGCTGCCACAGACATGGGGGCTCTCCCCGGGGTGTCCGTGGGCTCCCAGCCCTCCTGGGGCCCAGCTGCCAGGTTGACGCTGCTGGCAGGTGTGGACGCGCCCACCCACATGGGTGACCCACCTATTGTCCGAATGAAGGCGCTGCCCCCGGCCAGCTGGGACCGGCACAGCTCTTGGAGGCCGAGGGCCCTGGCAGGTAGAGAGGGACCTGTGTCCCGACACCTGGGGCCCGGGAGCTCAGCTCTGCAGCCACGGGGCCCTCTTGCCAGGCCGGTGCTCACACATCCCTCCCTCCTCCGTGCCCCTCCTCCCCCCAGCACGAGGCAGCATTGCTGGGACAAGGGGACGGAGGACACTTTGCAAAGCAGGAAAACTTGAACGGTTTCCAGCTCCAGACGGTGAACAATGGCCTGCTGGCTCCTTCCTGGGGACAGACGTTTCCCCGGCCCAGCAAGAGCGGACGCGGCCCCCCGGGAGCACTAACAGGAAAGGTCAGCGGCCACCCAACCCCCGTGGGCCCACGTGCAAACAGGGCTCCCAGGTGGACCCCGAGCTGTGGACCCTGAACCCCGCTCTGCAGCGAGGCCGGGCTGGGACACGGTCACTGCCACAAGTTCTCATCTCTCCCGACACCGAGGCAAAGGCCGGGGTCACGTCTCCACTCCCTTCTCCACGGGGCCCGGCCTGGACGTGGTGGCTGCGGGTGTCCGGAGAGCTCTTGCTGACGAGTTGCCGGGATGGACGGCGGGCGGAGGAGAGCGGCGCCTGCGTCCAGGACCGGGGATACCTCCTGGCAAGCATCCCCGGGCTCTGGGCCGCGTCCCTACCTGCTGGCTCTTCCCCTTAACCCAGCTGAGGGACAGGCGCTTGCGTCCGGCAGGTTTCAAGGATGGGGGAGGCCCAGAGACACCGGCGGCTCTGCAGGACCTCGCCCCGGGCAGGCCTCACCCAGGACCGGCTCTCAGTCCCCGCCCTGCCCGGGCCTCTGTCTTCTCCCCTTTGGGGCTGAGAGCAAAGCAGTCGCCTCCCTTGCCACACCCTTGGGTACTCGGGGCAGCCGCTGGGGCTCTGGGAGTCCCAGCCACTGACACCTTCGGGCTAAGGTGGCGTGGTCGCTGGGGGACAGCTGTCACGAACGGTACCCAGCATCCCGCCGCAGCCGCTGCCGGGCCCCCCGGCTCCACGGTGCCCCCTGCACGGCCCGCCAGCCCCTCTCCCTCCTGATTCCCCGCCGCAGCCCTCAGGCCCGTCCCACTGCGACGGGGGCCGCTCCTCGCGTGGTCCTGCCTCCTTCATCCAGAGCCACCAGAGTCCGTGCCAACGTGGTCCTTCACGCCGCTGGTGGCCGAGCTGAGCCCGGCATGTCCGCTGGCGCTTCTCTGCATCCACGCTGGTCCCCACAAAGGGTTGTCCCCTCCAGTCCTAGAGGTCCTTGGTCCCTGCTGGCTCCTTCCAGAACTTGTGTCTACCCTATACCACCTTCCTGTGCTGTCCAGAGCGCCCGGCCTGGCCGCCGCCCTTCCGGCTCCGGCCTCTTCCCTCGGGGATAACCTGCCCGCGGGCGCCGCAGGGGTCAAGAGCGGTCGGAACCACCCCAGCCTCCGGCCGCCCCGTGGCTCCGCAAGACCAGCTTCTGGCTCTCGGGCCCGTTTCCATCGCTCAGGACGGCCGGTAGGTCCGGAGCCCAAGCGGGCAGCAAGCCACCTGAGGCCTTGTGTCTGAGGCTCGGAGGCCCGCGACCTTGCATCTGGACGGAGGGGACGCTGCCGGCGCCAGGACCACACGCGGAGGCCTGCGGTCCAGGCTCCGGCGCAGCCGCAAACGCTCCCGGGTACTTGGCTTGAAGCAGCGAACGCGTCTCTCACTCCGCGGCAGTTTCCTCACGGGTGAGCCGAGGACCCCCTCCGGGTCCACTGGGGACGCGGCCGCTCCAGGGACCAAGGCTGACGGCACGTGAGAGGGAGCCCCAGCTACGGCCCGGGGGAGCCGGGGTCAGGAGCAGCTCTGGGGGTCGGCGGCCGGACGGGCCCCACGAGCTCAGGGGTGATCCGGAGGTGCAGCCGGACAGTGCAGTGGGGAGGCTCGGGGACGTGCACCGGGGCTCCCGATGAGGGGGAGGTCTGCTCACGGCCAAGGCCTGGACCCCCGAGCGCCCGGCCACATCCTGCCAGCCCCCCAGGAACGGCTCCGTCCTCCGTCCTGCTCGCGGGGGATGCACCGCCTTGGCGGCACCGCCCTCCCTCTGCGGCCGCCGGCCCCACACAGCGAGCGGCTCCACGCAGGGGGAAGGCCCCGGCTCCCGGGAAGACCGCCCGTCGCGTCTGTTCACGGTGGAAGCGGTGAGCTCACTCACTGAGCGACCCTTCAGGGACGTCTGCGTCACACGGGGTTACATGACTGTGAAAGACCCCTTCCTGGGCGTCACAGACAGGACTCGGGAACACGCCTGTGGGCTTCTCAAGCAATGGGCAGGTGTCAACTGACATCGTGTGTTTAAAGGGCCCGATGGCCTAGAATCCTCGCTGTGGGTTTTCCGGTGGTCGGTTTTCCCCCTTCCCACCGGACAGGAGGCGGAACAAGAACCACACCAGAGAGCGTCTGCAAACGTAAGAAGTACTTTATTGCAATATACCATGGCAAGGTGGCCTCGGGAGAAGGGGACACGTCTGACTTCCATAGAATGACAACAACTTTGAAGGGGCCACAAGGATGAGGAGGACGACGTAAGGGGGGGACTCGGGGGAGAATCACATGACCTAGACAAGGCCCACGGGGCACCGCGTGGCCGTCCTCGGATATGGCTTCGCTTTGGAAGAGACAAATGTGAGAGTCATTGGCACGTGTCAGCCTCCTGGGCTCGGGAGAACCTCGGAGCCAGACTTCTCTTTGGCGACAGCAAGACTCCACGTCCACGGGGATGCGGGAAATACTCGCGGGTGTTCCTGACGCCCGGGGCGGGGGCTCTGCTGTGGTCTCCCCAGCGGGAGGGGCGGCCCGGCGGGCAGAGGGCAGCACCAGAACTGCGGGTCACAGCGGCTCCCAAGGGGGCCGAGCAGGGCCCGGGGGCCCCGCCCACTCCCCCCAGCACCGAAGGAAAAGGCGTTGCTTTTCACAGTGAGGGGCAGCCCTTCCTGGCCGGTCCCTCGGGCACTCCGTCCGCAGAAGACGGCCCCCCGGCCCTCGCTCGCGAAGCAGCCCCCCAGCCCCGAGCTGCAGGCCGGCAGAGGCCGGTCCCCCGCATGCTTGCAGGTGGACATCCAGATTGCTCACGTGCGGGAAGCAGCCCCGCCAGCAGCCCCGAGAGACCCCCGGGTTCATTGCACATCTCCCCGTCTGCACAGGCAGCTTCGGTCAGTTCTGAGCACGAACAGGAATTAGCACCAAACGTTCGGCACACCGAAGACGACCCGCTCGTTGGCACACCGCGGACAGCGCGGACAGCGTCTTCGACCGTGGGTGTTTTCTCCAATCCCAGAAGCACAACGTAACGCTAGCACGGGCCTCGCCGCGGTCTCGGGGCGCAGAAGCACGCGGGCCAGCGGGAAGGACGGCGAGCGCTCACCCTCCCGTCCTCCGCAGGGACCCATGCTCCGTGTGGGCAGACACCGGGACGAAGAGAGGCGGGAGGAGGAGGCACGGCCGGGTGACCCCAGGGTCCCCTTTCAAGGAGATCTCAAAACAGATAGCACCACAAAGGAAAAGGGAAGAAGTGAGCACCAATTTCCATTTAATTATCATCTACAGAATGTGGTTTCCCCACTCTGGGGGACACTCTCCCATCAGGCTCCGCGGGGAGAAAAACGGGGAAAGGAAGCAATTAAAATTAATTTATGCCGCGATTTAATCTAAGTGCATGTAGGAAAGGCAAAGCATCAAGTTCTTTTTTTTTTTCCTCTCCATTAAAAAAAAATCCAGAGCGCATCCAAAAATCATCTGAGAAGGGGTCCGGCACCCACTGTTCAAACAGCAGCGCGGCCTCCTGCCGCCCTGGGCGGACCTCATTGCACGATCCTGGCCCGGCGGGGACGGGGCTGCCCCTTCCTCACCGGAACCGGACGCCCACCCTCCTCCCCACCCTCCCAGTGGGACTGAAGCCGGGCTGCCATGCGTGATTGAAAGTCGGGGACACTGAACATGTATGACAACACAATACAAATATTTACTTAAAACTCACAAAGACGAAAGCACCTTTAATCCATCGGAAAGGCACGTGCAGAATGACATTTGGCCCATGAATGGATCGTGTAGCTGAGAACAGAGGCTCCGGCTGGAAGGGGGTGACCTTTATGAGCCTTGCCTCTGAATACTTTTTGAAGGTCAGGGGAAATACACATCTTCAAGTTGAATTAAAAAAAGAAAGTGATCTCCAAATCCTGCAGCCCCACACCCCGGCCCGGCAGCCTCTGTGCGGACAGATCGGCCGGCGCGGCAACGGCAACGGCAAGAGTGGCCTCGTCGTCCCTGTGGCGTGCGGTGGGGACAGAACGGGGCTGGCGCGACGGTGGGGCCCGGTGGCTGTGGGCTGTCTAGGTCATGTGATTCAGCTCCGGGTGGGGGACTCGGCTCTTTCCCTTTGCTCTCTGTGGGTCTGGGGTCTGGCTCGGTGCAGAGCCGGGCGCAGACGAGGTCAGGGGAGGGACGAGGGGCCTTCACTGTCCAGGACGCCCGCAGACGGCGCGCTGAGGTCACGAGGTTGCTCTTGGGGGCCGGGCTCGTGGCTCCTAGCCCAGGAAGCAAGCCGGCCCCACTTCAAATCCGAATTTCTGGGACGCTTCACCGAAGTCATTGAACATGATGTCCACGATGGGCACCTGCTCCACCTTGGGCGTGTCGATCTCCAGAACCGTCTTCTGATGCCCTTTCCTCGTCTGGGAAGCAGAAGAGAGGCCTGTGTCAGTAAGCGGGGTGGGGAGCGGGGGTGGGGTCCCTCGCG
Source organism: Meles meles (assembly GCF_922984935.1). NCBI lineage: Eukaryota > Metazoa > Chordata > Mammalia > Carnivora > Mustelidae > Meles > Meles meles. The sequence goes on from NC_060076.1 coordinate 2,250,139, forward strand.
GGGCGGACCCTCCCCCGCCCCACGCTCCTGGGCTCCCACACACAGGAGCCCATGGCCGGCAGCTGAGAAAGCGGGTTTGCGCCATCTGTCTGGGCAGGTGGAGGGAGGGAGACGTGCCTGACCGGGGCAGGCAGCGCCCCTCCCCACCCAACATCCCATTCAGCCCTCCCCGCAGTCCCAGACCCGCGCCCGCCCCTGCCAGCTGGGACACCCCACGGCAACCCCGCCGGGACCGGCTCCAGAGAGCACAGCCCCGCCGGAACACACCCGAGCCCCCGCTCCTTGTTCAAGACGCGGAGTTCTAAGACGGTAACGGCGGATTGCCAGCCCTGCCCTTGGCAATCCCACCCAGAAGCAAGAGGAGTCCATACTCACAAGTGTGAGAAGAGGAGGGAACCTGACCCACTCCCCGGTCTCGAGGAGTACCGGGTAAACTGGGGCACAGAGGGCCAGGGACAGCAGAGGGAGGGCGCGGCGTGCTGCGGTGAGCCCCTTGCTCAGACGGTCTGTTTTATCTCCGTGAGAGTCTCGAGTCACCCTTCGCTCAACCTCGCCACGGCCTCCAGGGAGGCTCAGAGGACCATGGTGGAGTTCGGACATGACCGCCACGGAGCCGGGCACCCTCCCCTGCCCAGCACCACTCTCAGGACAGCAGGTGCACCGCTGGCTGCTTTCTGGGGCAGGATCGTGGCCTGGACCGCAGCCATGCTGGGGCTCAGGCTCGGGCTCCTGGCCAGCAGCGCTGGCTTCTTTGGACCCCACGGTGGAGAAGGAGGAACTGGGTCCTTCCAGCTCTGAGCGAGGTGGGGCCATTGGGGCTCAAATCTCTGTCCTTTTGGAAGGACGGCAGCTCCCCCAGGCGGGGCTGTGCAGCTGTGTCTGGAGGCGTTTGGGGCTGTCACAGCTATGTGGGGGACTGACCTCTGGGGGGTCGAGGCCACAGACACTGCTCAACACCCTACGATGCAGACAAAGCCCCCAACTCCACACACCCCGCAGACGCATCTGGCCCCAAAGGCCGAGGAGCTCTGGTCCGGAGTCACGTCTCCTCTGCCCGACTCAAGGCGCAGAAGCAGGAAGGAGAGGTAGACATGATGGGCAAGAGGGTTTTAGCTCAATTCCCAGAAGATCTTCCTGACACTGAAACTTTGCAGCCACGGCCACGACTGCCCCAGGTGGCAGTGAGTTCCTGGTCAAGGGAGGCATTCAAGGACCAGCTATGCCGGAAATGGACTACGGTGGGAAGGGGCAGGCATTGGGAGACTGCATTCTGCCATATGCTAAGGGCCTTGGGCAGCTCACTGGACCTCTCCTGACCTCAGATTTTGCTTCTGCAATTAAAGAGGAGACCTGACCTGCAGCTCTTCCCCAGAACCTGCAGTGGCCCTAGAGGCGCTTGGTGCGTGGAGGCCAGGTTCTGCCAACACACCCAGGCCACCAGGAGACGGGGCCAGAGAAGGCAGGCCTTTGGCTCTGGGGTCAAGGAAGACGGGAGCTGGACCCCGGGCTGGCCTACAGCAGAGACCGGAGGGGGGCTCCGAGCTGGGCAGCATTGCTGGGAACCCCCGGGGGCTCCGGGATTTGCTTTGGCGATGAGCAAGACAGGGGGCATCAGGAGAAAAAGGGATGGGGGCACCAGGCTCCTCCTGGGGAGCTCCTTGGGGTAACAGGTGTGTGTGAGCGGGAGTGAGGAGCCGGGGGCGGCCAGCCCTTTCCCCGCCGGGGGTTCCCGACTCCCGAGAGGCATTTCCCAGTCCCCCTCGCAGGGAAGGCTCCCTTCTTCTGGAGAACCCGTCTGCTCGCTTCACCGGAAGGCGGGTACTGGCCTCACCCGAGTGTCTCCCTCCTGCCTCAGAAGCCAGGATGCTCCGAGCTGGGCTCAAGGCCCCGGGGTCCTGCCTCTCCTCTGGAGGCCGAGACACAGGGAAAATTCTACTTGCTGCCTCACGACCTTCTCAACACAGCCTGGGGCGTGCGTCAGAAGCGCGAGCAGATGCCAGGGGCGAAGGCCCCTCCCCCAGTGTGTCTGGACCCCGGGGTCGGACCCCTCTTCTTCAAACGGGGATGAGTCCTGCACATTCCAGCCAGACCCAAGGACTCACCCCACAGACCCCAGGATCGGGGGAGCAGGGAGGAGGGGCAGGGTGCCACGGGAACCCTGTGCTCTGGGCAGCCTCCCCCATCAGCCCCAAGGTGGCCCTGGGGTAGGGAGCAGGATCCGCGTTCCCCAGGGCGGGACGGGGCTGCCCCGTCCAAGGGCCTCAGCCAGGGTAGGATGCAAGTGGCGAGCCCGGGTCCCTTCCTCGGCTGCTACTGGGCAGCTTCGTGCACTCCCGTTTCTGCGGGACCCAGAAGCCCCGCGGAGCCGTCCACGACACTCCGGCCTGGCCGGACAGCACCGGATGGCCTCGGCAGACATGAGGGAGCGCCGTCACCTTGCACGCACGCAGGTCCGGGAGCAGCAGGGAGCACTAACCCCGAGGCAGGAGCAGCGGCTTCCCGCAAGCCCAGGGTGGCCGCTCAGGGCTCGGGGACGCCTCTCCCTGGCCTGGGACACCCTGGGACCAGCTCTGAGAGACGCTCTAGCTGCTCCGTTCACAAAGGGGGTGGGAGACTAAGTGTGGGAGCGCCGGGCCAACGCGCAGACATCTCCAGTGACGTGTCCACCCGGAAATGTGCGGGAGGGACGCGGTCTGGAGCGGGTGCTGAGCGTCCGGGAGAGCCTCCGGGCCACACGGGGAGGGCACGGCACCTTCCAGGGACGGGCCCCGTGTGCCAGCTGGAGGGAGGCCCTGCAAAGGGTTGGCCCTGGACACAGAGCGGGGCTGGAGCCCACGCTAGCCCTGTCCCCACGGGAGCTGGCCTGGCCACCATGGACAGAACCTCTGAGTCCAGAACTGGAGGACAGAGACTCCCAGACAGCGCCACACGGCAACCCCCACCCCCAGCCTCTCTAAGGCCACACGAGGGCCATGCCTGAGGGTTTCAACGGGACCGGACCCCCTGGCTCATGGCTGCGCCCTAAACACCTCCCAAGACACGAGGACACAGCTCCGAGCTCCCAGGTTGACGGCAGAGCCTGCCCCCGCCCCCCCCCCCCCAGAGGCACAGAGCCGAGGAGCTGGCCTTTGGGGGGGACCCCGACCTCGCTCTGGGAGGCCACAGGTGGGGTGCACAGGAGGGCAAGCGTCCCGGGGCCCAGGGTCCGAGGCGTGAACGCAGCTGCGGCACCGACAGGCCATACGGGCTGAGCAAGCCTCCAGTCAGGCCAGCGAGCGGAACGGCCCTTACTGGCGGGCGCACGGGGCCCGGGCACAACCTAGCACGGCCACGCTAGCCCGGGGGCTGGTGCCAGCCCCGAACCCACAGACACTGCCCAGCACCGTGCGTGTACTGGCCGCTCCCGGGAAGGCCCTGAGGAGAGACTCTAATCCAGGCCAGACGGACACGGGTCCCATGTCACAGCCGGCCGGGGCCAGGACCCGGCTCGCTGGCCTTCCCGTCCGGGCTCCGCTTTCCCAGACCCGCACCCTTGCCTGAGGGACGAAGGCAGAGGCCCCAGTCGCCGCATGCGATACTCACAGCACAGCCGTCCACCAGGGCGCGAATGTAAGGGCTATTGTCATAGGACATCTCCTCGTCGTTGGAGCCCAGGAAGCGCATGGCCTTGTCGTAGCTGCCCGTGGTGGCGTCGTGCCAGGCCACCGACTGGTAGCAGTTGTAGGTGACGTTCTGGTTGGCCGAGGCGCTGAGCAGCCGCAGGAAGGTCATCTGCACCACACCCACGGGGTTGCCCTCGGCGTCCACGTAGGAGAGCTGGGGGGACAGGAGGGGCGGCGCTCAGCAGTGAGGGGACAGGACCTCCCTCACGGCCCAGCCTTCACGGTCTCCGTCCGCGCGCTGTCTCCTCCGGAACGTGAGCCGTGCCGGGGCGCCGCCCTAGGAATGCGCCACACGCCCAGTCCCCGAGGCCAGAACACACTGGCTCTCTCGGCGGCTCCCCGAAACAGAGTGAAACGCACCGCATTTCTTTCTGAGACCTACACAACCCACCTGCCCTCCTGGCCAGGCTGGACCCTACTCATCCAGGGCTCAGGTCATGCACCTTCTCCAGGAAGCCTGCCCGGGCCAGGTGCCCTTCCCCACCCCGGCCTGGCTCACTGGCTGTTTTCCCTCCTGGTCTGCAGCCGTCCCCAGACCGTGAGCACCCTGGAGGCAGAGACTCGGCCTTGAGTTCTGTCGCCATGGCCTGAGGCCGGCTAAAGGAAGGATCTCTTGAGATTATGGTAATAGATGAAAAACATTTGGTAGGTGCCCTGGCCAGGGAGCTGTGGACAGTGCAGACAGAGAGGGCAGGGGGTCTCGGGGGTAACTCGGGCCGGCTAGGGGCATGCATGGGGCGCTGGGACGTCCCAGCAGCAAGAGGGACCTGAGCCATTTGGCCACAAGCTGGAGAGCAGGGTGACCGGGCGCCCTCCTGCAAGGACAGGGAGCCCCAAGATGGCACACGGGAAAGGCCGCTCCTGCCTCTCTGGGGCACAGAACCCAGAGGAAAGCAGAGCAGACCTTCCTGGCCTGGGTGCTGGGACTCAGCGGTGCCCAGGCCACGTGGGGGTAGCGGGGGCCACTCTGGGGACAGGACTCCCTGCCAGCAAGCCCAGAGCAGGGCACTAGGAAATGACGGTCCCGTTCTCAAGGGCCTTCCTGGTGTCACCGGCTCCCCACAAACAGGTCCTGAGCTCCAGGGGTGCAGGGAGGGCTCAGGGCGTCCCCAGAGGTGAGTCTCGCTGTCTGCGTCCTTGCAGACTCCAGCTTCCGAAATAGCCAGACACGGCCAGGACACACGGGTGCCTGCCTCCCCCGGATGAGGCTGGGCCTCTCCCCGTCTCGGCGCTCTGCCGGCCTCCCCGTGGGAGGCAGAGGGCGCCCCGCTGTTTCTGGGCGTCTGTGGAGGCCGTGCCGGACACACGAGAGCAAATGGAGGCCCGTGCTGTCCCTCACTCATACACACGTCTGCAGAACTAGCGGCGTGGAGGCGGGGGCCCGGCTGGCGACCCTGTCCCTCCCCGCCAGGGCCGGGAGGTCACCGCTGCCGCCCAGCACCAGCTCAGCCTGCAGCGACCGCACACTTCACGGTCAGACCCTGGGGAGGAAAACCGAATACCAACCAGCAATCCGGGCCATCAGGCGCTCCTGGGAGGACGCTCGACTGACTGGGAGAAGCGCGCATGCACGGGGACAAGCCAGAGAACAGCAGGGACACAGAAGGACCCGAGGCCCCCAGGGCTGGGCCCGCCCTCCCGGGGAAAGAGGCTCCGCACGCGTGTTCCTGGGCTATGGCCAGAGCGGCCCCGACCAGAGCAGAGGCCCGTTTCTTCAGGACGGGACCTGCTCTGCGTCCCGTCCACCAGGACGGTCCCAGAGAGCTGGAATCCCCAAAGGAGAAGCTGGTTTCCCCCGGGGCGTCCCTCTGCCTCCAAGCTCGGTATCGAGTCTGAAATGGGACAAAGGGGGGAGGCGGGCTCCCCAGGTCGGTGGTGGAAAGCGGGTGTTCTATGTAAGGTGCGGGGTGCGGGGCTCGAGGGGTGCCCGGCTGTCTCTGTCTGGGACCCCAGCTAGCCCGACCCGCCCTCATGGGCCCCAGCCCCCGGCTCGCTGGGCCCAGCCCACGCCAAGGGGGCGTCCGCGGCATCCTTCTGTGTGTGGCTGCTCTTCCCGAGGCGAGCACGGCAGGGGTGGAGGGAGGAGGAAGAGCAGGGCGGGAAGAGGCGAGAGGCCCGCCATCCGCACAGACAGAAGGAAGTCTCCACGGACGTGGCCAGGAGAGCGCGGACCTCCAGAGGGTCTGTGAGAAGCCGGAGCGGCTTAGATCAAGGACACGGAGCGTGGGCGGTGCTGGCAGCCAGGAGGGGCCTGGGGGTCGCAGAGCGAGGGGCCTTGAGAGGCGGGACAAGGCAAAGGCTGGCAGGAAGCCACCGCTCTGGGAGTCCTTGGGGACCTGGCCTCTGTGGAACCCCCTCCCGAGGAGGCCATGGTGCCCGCACGGACGGCGGCTGGCCAGGTGGGAATCACGGAGCTCCCACAGGACGGCTTCTAGGCGACGAAGGACCCCTCCCGGGGCACAGAGTGGGGCACGAGCAGTTCGGACGACGTGAAGGCAAGGAGCAGCGTCAGGCGCCTGCGACAGGTCCACCTCGACCTTTGGCCCTTCCACTTGCTAGAAAGGGGGCACAGGGCCCAGCTCAAAGCCCTGGGACGGTCGGGCAACATGCCCGAGCCAGCGGGTCAGCCTTGGGCCTGGCACGAAGGAGCGCAGACCGGCTGTCTCCGGCCGGCAACAGGACATCCCCTTCGCTTCCTTCAAGGGACACCTGCGTCTTTCCGATTCTGGGACGGATGATTTTGAGCGGCTCCCCAGGAGTTACAGCGAGGCTAACCGAGGCCCATGGGTGCACCGAGAAGCCACGGCCAGGCCATCAGGATGGCCCCCGCCCGGCAGCTGCAGAGGAGTGGCCTCCGTGGCCCCTGTCCTGGGGAGAGCTCGGTTTAGGGGTCTGGGACCCATGTCATCTGACCTGGCCACTAGGACTGAGAAGGAGAGAACCCTCCAGCTCCCAGTGTCTGGTTCCCGCTCCTGGCCATGCCCTGGGCACCCAGCTCCTGTCCCAGGCTGGACTGGAAATCTGTCCCCCGGCTCCCAGGCCGGACGAGCTCTCATCGGGGGACAGCAGGTGTGGGCGCCGAGGTGGTGTCTGGCTGTCACGTGCCGTGGAGTGGCTCGGCCGAGGGGGCGAGAGCAGGTGCGACGCACGGTGGCCACGCGTGCCATGCAGAGCCGGGAGCCAGGCCGAGCGGCAAGCGGGCAGCGTCCCGGCAGCCACTTACCAGGGACCCTCGCTTGTACTGACTATACCAGGTGGCAGGCCGCTCTTTGGGCCAGCGGGCCATTTTACTCTGTAAGACACGGAATGGACGCGTGTGAAAGGCGACTGCGGGAAGCCAGAGGCAGCCTTACCAGTTTACCGCGCTTGAATTCACTGAACCAGGAACCCGGGTTTTCTTTGGGCCAAGAAGTGATCCTGGCCTAAACACGGAGCGGGCGGGGGAGGGAGAGAAACAGAAGGACAGCGTTACTTCTCCCGCCGCCGTGAGCAGCGCCCCCCCCCACCTGCAAACACGCCTTCCCCCGCCCGACCTCGCCCCCCACGGCCGAGGGGGTTCCTGCGGTGTCGGGGTGCTCGCCCTGGGCCAGACTGCGCTGAGGCCTGGGAGAGGCCGGCCGCCTGCGACCCGCACGTCCGTGCACACCCGGGCTCTTGTGTGGGGCCCGCGGCTTTGGAACTATGGGAGGGGGATGCGTCCCCGGGTGCCCGAGGCACTGGGGACCGGAGGAGCCAGCGTGCACGGACGCGCCAAGAGAAGGACCCGCAGCTGCCCCTTGTGGGGTCTCATCTGATGCGCGTGTCCTGCATGGCTGTGTGTGGTGGGCGGGGCCTCCCGAGGTCGCAGCAGGATGCTGATGGTCACCCGGACAGACAGCCTCTGCCCAGAAGCGGGGGCTCCCACTAGGGGGTTGCTGGGCGCGGGGCCGCCGCAGTTCCCGAGGACAGACATAGCGCCGAGCAGGCTCAGGCGTGCTGTGGGGCCCATGAGGAAACGCACGACCCCCTCTAGGAGGATGGCCTGCCGCGGGCTCCAGGGCAGAAACGGAGTCACTCGCCGCACAGCCAGGGAGCACAGTGGACCGGCCCACAGGCCTCTGCTCCGCCAGGTCCTGGTCGTGCCCTGGGGGAGGCGGGAGCCCGACTCCCCGTTCAGTCCCCTGGGGCTCCCCTCTGAGCTGGTTGCGTGCAGTGGGGGAAAGAGGCCCAGCCGCCCTCCTGTGTGTGCTTCTGGGCACGCCCGCGTCCACGCTCAGATAACACGCGCCTCCTCCGGGAACCGGGCACAGGTGCGGGCGGCCGGCAGAGCATCCCTTCTCTCCGGGGGCTGAGCCCGAGGAAGAGCTCGGCGCAGTGGGGGTCACTCGGCCCCTGGCCTGCTGTCCGCCCGCCGACACCACCAGCTCGGGCTCCTGGGGCGCCCAATAACCCTCCAGCAGCAAGGCCACGTGTTGGCGACAGCTAGTCATAAAAAAGATGAGAAACGACGCCTTTTCCACCCAAATCTCCTCCCGGGGCTCTGCCAAGCCGGAGGCTCCTGAGGCCTGCATTTTCCCTCTGAGCATCAGGCTGTGTGCTGGGGGCGTCCGGGTGACCAGGGGCTTCCGGTCGGGGAGTGCACAGAACACAGCGGTCCCCATGGCCCCGTGGGGCCAGGCCTTCTGTCCAGGGGTTCTGGAGCTCCCCATAGGGACAGTGAGATGCAGGGGTGAGGGAACGGCACCCCTGCAGACCACAGGAGGCCTGACTCCTCCCGCACCCGAGCCACGACCTGCCTGGACAGCCGGCTGCCTCGGGGCATGGTGGGGGTCTGCATAGGCCCCACACAGAGGCCACTGCGTCACGGTCATCCTGCAGTTGGGGACCTCGTCTGCCTCAGCTGTCCTGCACCCAAGGGGAAAGCAGCCCACGTCCCCTGCCCGTCCGCACGCACACGCACGCCGGCCCCACACACGTCCGTCCCACCCCCCCATTCACCCCCATCTGCACACACACGAACTCGCCCACGGAAAGGATCGTTAGCCGCTGTCCCCCGACTCTATGCATCAGAACCTCGCTGACGAAAATCCCACCCAGAGCAGATGTGGGACACTCGTGCTGCCCTCGGGAGAGGGGTGCCCAGATGTCAGCCCAGATGAGAACAAGGCAAACGCCAGCTTCTCAAAGACGCATTGGGGGGATTGTGGACTTGCCCCCGAGGCACCCCCACGGATTCCGGCTGCTCTGGGGGCAGACCTGCGGGGCCGTGTCCGGAAGGAGCCGAGTGCCCCACGGTTGGAATCTCCACGTGGGGCCAGCCGTCCCCTCCCCGGCCACCGCGCCAGGCTGCGCCCACCCCGTCCCACAGCTAGGTCTACTTCTTGGGGAGAAACCGTGGCTTTGAACCCGACCCTGCCACAATGGGAAGGCAGCTGGGCAGGCAGGCACTCACCCCTTCGGACTTCTTGTCGGGGAAGACGCACGTGGCCCCTCCGGCTGTGAAGTTGCAATACACTTTGAAGGAATCCCTGGAGCAACCCTGGTTCGGGTCCACCCAGTACTCTCCTGCACGGCGGACAGAGGACGTGAGCGGCTCCCGGAGTGGCTGCAGAAGCCGGGGAGAACGCAGCCGGCCGGGCGCACAGGCCGCCAGCACAGGCCTCCCCGGGGCTCGTCGGACGCACACGGCTTTCCGGGCTGCGTCCAGAGCCACGACAGACCCATCCCCAAGGGCCCAGCTGGACGGTGGGGGCCACGGCGCCCGTGCTGCAGTGAGCAGGGGAGGGTGAGCCGGCCGCCTCGGTGGGTCGGCGTCGGACACTCACCACCCCGGGACTGAGCGAGGATGGGGAGCGTGGACGGCCCTGCAGCCACGGAGAAAGCTGCTCACACGTCCCCGGAGGCAAAGCCCCAGGGGCCAAGGACGCTGTACTCCAGAGGCTGCGTGTGGCTTAGGGCGGTGAGGACGGGAGGGGCTTTGGTTGGGGCTAGTCCGGTTTCCAGAGCACCGGCCCAGCGCACCCCGACACGGACGTCAGTTTTGGGTCTGACGCGGGCCCTGCCGACAGCGCCGACGCCGGCTGTGCCCGTGGAGCGAACCCTCCGGCTTCCTCTGAGAGGCAGGGTTTGGCCCCTTTCCACGGAAGGGTGACACAAGGCTCAGGGTCACGCGGGACAGCGGCTAAGACCGGCCAGAACGGGGCTCTGTGCCCCACAAAGCCTTGCCCTCCTTCCCTGGCCGCCCGGGACCCGGTCACGCCCCGCGACGCCTCCGTCGGCTTCCGGGGGAGAAGCCCAGGCAGCCCGCGGCACAGCCGTGGACACGGAGGCGGCGACCTTCCCGCGGCGCCCGCCCCACCCCGTGCCCGCCCGCGCGGCCCCGCGGACCCACCGTCCGGGAAGTCGGGATGGCACAGCTGCAGGTCCTTGCACGTGCGCGCGGGGTTCTGCTGCGTGCCCAGCGGCCGCTTCATCTGCTCGATCTCCAGCTTCAGCGAGTTGAGCGAGCCGAAGATCTCCTCCATGCCGTCCGCATAGTCCGCGTAGTTCTCGCCCGCCCCGTCGTCCAGCAGCTGGCTGGCGTCGATGTTCCGCCGCGTCCTCGACGCCTGGATCGGCAGCGGCTGGATGACCTCGCCAGGGGGGCCCTGTGTGGGCACAGGCCCAGGTGGGTCCCGATGGGAGCAGCGCCAGGGCCGCCGGGACCCCGTGTCCCGCTGCAGACGCCCGTCACCCCCGCCCCTGAGCACCGCACGCCCAGCCCTGCCTCCGGGCCTCCCTGCAGTGCGCCGCCCTCCTCCAGGCCGCGGCCGGGCCGGGCGTTCGAGCCTCTGCTGGGCTCAAAGCGACCCGCCCTCCCCTGCCCCACAGCCCAGCCTGGGGCCGCACACAGTGGGGCCACACGGACGCCTGCCGGTGTGGGAGCCCCAGCCGAGGACAGAGACAGGAATCGAGAGACTGTTGAGCCAACCAGGGGGGACCCGTGGAGGGCGTCCCACAGTGAGGCTCATCACGGCCCCTACCCACGCCCTGGGGGCCTTGTTGGGGGCTGCGCACTATCACGGGCACGCACACACCCAGTCTCTCCCTCCCTCCCGGCCCCGGACTCCACCACGTTCTAGAAAGTGGACAGCACACACAGACGCTCCCAGCACGGCCGTAGCATCGGGAGAGCCCCCCCCCCCGCGACTTTCAAGTCTTCGAAGGCTACTCACCGGTGGGCCGGGGGGACCTGGGTGGCCCGCCTCACCCTTCGGGCCAGTGGGACCCTGGGAGACAGAAAAGACCAGCTGTCATCACCGAGGCTGCTGTGACTTGAACCCCCTCCATGCTCCAGGATGATCCGCGGGGACCGGCGCGGAGACCATGAGGGACAAAGTTGAACACGCCAGGGAGAAGGATGGCAGGGACCCTCCGGTCCCCAGCCCCAGATGGAAGAGTCTGACGCCCCGAGATGGGAGTCTGGGGGCACCTTCCTGCTAAAGTGGGGAGCAAGAATCCACAGGCCGCGGTCTGTCGCGACTCTGGTGGGGGACACGCTCGGGACAGTCGGTGCTGGAGGAGAAGCCCGTGGGGACATGGCTGCCACCAGTCAAGAGTGTAGAAGGCCCGAGTGGTTCTCACCGAGGAGAACACACCCCCCACCCAGGGCAGAAGGGGCCTGTCTGGGGCACACACCACTTACCGAGGATCCCTTAGCACCTTTTGGCCCAGGAGGACCCTGTAGAGAGTGGGGGACAACATCAGCTCATGCTCGGGCGTCCCCTGGCCACTGTCCTTCTCAGGCCTGACCGGCTCTTCACCCGGAGCCCGCACCCAAATCCCCTCTCCCAGGAGTCCGTGCTTGTACTCGCTTGACGCGGGGGCAGGGCAGGGTGCTCGGCCACACGGAGAGGACAGTCGTGTCCGAGTCTGATCACCCTGCTCCCACGTCCCCCCACCTCCAGCTGCAAAACCATGGTTCAGGCAGCCAGAGTCGGAGGAACAGCAGGGAGAGCGTCAGACTGTGGGACTGCCTGGGACCTCGGGGACCCAGGAGGGGCAACTGGGGGCTCACAGCCCTGTAGGATGGCTCTGGCATGCCAGGGGCCCCAGCAGTGTGGGGGGGGCCCTGCACCGGGTAGTCCCTGACCCCTCTCATCGGGGCCAGGCAGTCTCGCTCACGCTGATGGGGACAACTCCTCGCCCTGCCCAGGCTGTCTGAGGTGCCACATCAGGTCTCCTAAAATGCCCGCCTCCCCGGCCTGAAACCAGGGCTCAGAGACCCCCCTCCCCGCTTCTGTCGCTCGGGGCCCTGACGCGGAGGGGATGGGCCACGTCCACCCGGTGGCGGCCCCACCCCGGGGCTCCCGGCCGTCCTAGAATCCTCCTGCCGCGCAGAGGCCCACGGCCCAGGCTCGCCTGCCCCCTGCTCTCCCCACAATGACACAGGACCATCCACCGCTCCCAGATACACACCGGCAAGCCGGGAGGGCCCGGGGGACCGATCGGGCCAGAAGGTCCAGTGATGCCCTGAAAAGGAGCAGAAAACACAGTCACACATCACTCGAGGGTCACAGACAAACTCTCCTGCCTCGAAGCTGCGGCCGTCCACGCTCCCGGTCTGTCCCCCAGCAGACGCCCTCCGACGAGGGGCCGGCCGCCGTGGAGGGGAGCCGTCTCTCCTCGCGGGGCCTGGCGGGGCCCGAACACGCTCCAGGAGACTGACCACCCCCGGCTGGCCGTCCGGGCCAGGCCGGGACGCGGGCATCTTCAGGGCCGCGGGGAGGGGTCTGCGTGTTGTCATCCCTGCGAGCGCTCTGACTGGAAATTCAGAAGCTCCACACCCAGGGGCTGGCTTGGTCCTGCCTTGTTTCCCATTCACGGCCTGTGTCTCCCCGACCCCAGCGCAGGACACACAGAGCGTCCCAGGGTCCTGTCTGCGCTGCCTGCCCGCCGCTCCATGTGCGTCTCCCCACTGGGAGCTCGCGGCCTCCGATCAGACCCTGGATCCGTGCAGGCCAGGCCAGCGGGCGCGGCCGGTGATTCGCGCTGGTTTTCGCACCCGGCACCATGGCTGTAGGGGCGCCGCCTAGAACCCAATTCCACACGGCACCCCCCGGGGCTGAAGGGGCAGCCGGACAGAGGGAGGCCAAGAGCAGGTGCCCTTCCCCTCCCCTCCGCCTTAGGGACTGGGGCAGCTCATCACCGTCAGAATCTAAGACAGTCTCCAGCCAGCACCTCCCACCGGGGACGCTGCAGGGACCGCTTGCGGTGAGGGCACAGGGCGGTGCTTACACTGGGGGCCGGCACCCCGGACATCTTCCAAACTCCCGAGGTCACGGGCTGCCACGGCCCGGACGGCACGGGTGCAGGACACGGCCGACGCCACAGGGAGGGCGCCGGTGGACGGAGCAGGGCCCCGAGGACACCCCCCAGGACCTACGGGGCCCCCGAGGGTCTCCTGTCACTCCCCGCCTCCCCGGCCTGCCTCACGAGACCAGTCCCCTTGCGGTCAGGCGTGGCCCGACGGGGGCACCGAGAAGGGCACGCGCACCTTGGGCAGCAGGGATCTCTGTCTGGAGGGAAGCCCGCATGTGGGAGGGACACAGATGCGGCAGGTCGGCCACGTGCCCCCACCCCCCTGCACGGCCCACATCGCCCTTCCCCTGACCACGGAGTCCACGTCCAGTGGCTCACTGTGCAGGGTGGGGAGGAGGTCTCCGGCCAAGGTTTGCAGCGCTGTGGTTTTTGGGGAAGTCTGGGGCCACGACTTCACATCCAGGGTCAGGGTGTGGGCCCCGCGCCTGTGTCTGGCAAACACGGGCCGAGCCTCGCCAGTGGCCTAGGCAGCCAGCTGGGTCAGAGACCTCTGCGGGGCCGTGATGTGAACCAGCCTCCCCTCTGTGGCCCAGCAGGGCCCCACAGAGGAAGCCAGGGGTGGCCAGTCCATGTTCGCGTCCCCTCCGCTGTTCCATCCAGAGATGATGGACGTGAGGACGTCCTTCCAGCTCTACCTGGACTCAGGTCCACTGGGCACCAGGTTATAAGCAGCTACTCAGCACCGCGAGGGGCCGCACTGGGTGGGGGAGGGGTTACCACCTCACGCACCTGTTCTCCCTTAGGGCCAGAGGAGCCCTGGGGGCCGGGGAGACCACGGTCACCCTTCTCGCCCTGTTCACCCGGAGGTCCGATGAGTCCAATCAAGCCTGGATGACCCTGTCGGCGGACAAAGGCAGGAAGGGGCGCTCACTGGGGCGGCGTGTCTCCGCCAACCCCGTGGGCCGGCTGGACGGGGCAGCAGGTCCCTGCCACGGGGACCACGGAGACGCCAGCCCACTTCTCCCGGCGGGCGCGTGCCTACAGGCAGGTCAAGGGACAAGACCGCAGGAACAACATGGACGGTCTGTGGTGAACATCGCACCTTGAGAGACGGGGAGACGTGGGTCCACGTACAGACCCATGTGAGGACGCGGTGTTTTCCCCAGTGGCTCTGTGCGTCGTGTACGCGTCAAAGCGTGCACCTTTTTGTACAGGGCACGGAGACTCGGAGACTCTGTGGACCCCGTGAGAAAAAGCTGCCGAGTATTACAGACGCTGTAATAATTTGCTATTTTTTTCCAAAAAACTTCCTACAGAGGCTGCCATGTGTTTGTTTTACATGAGCCTGCAGAAAGTTCTAGAAGGGTGTTTCCAGCTTTCCTTACTTCAGAGGCTGAGCGGTGACAGGCACCAGAGTGGAAAGGAACAGACTTCTCCGTCCCTCAGATGGGACTGTCTGGTTTGTGGACGTGCCTTACACGTGTCAGGAAACCCACGTGAGCCGAAGACATTCCCCCGACCTGAGAAGGCACGTGGGCTTGGCCCTGCTGCGGAGCCCTGGCCCTCGCCCTGAGAGAAGCGTCCCGGGCCACCGTGTCCAGAGGGGGCCACAGTGTCCAGAACGGGCGCGCTCCTTGAACCCTGATGCCCCTCCACCGGGAGCCTCGTGCAGGCCTCCGGGGTCCCCAGCGAGGGCAGGGACAGAGTGTCCCACGTAGCACTAGCTGGTTGTAGTTCTCAGTCCCCCAGGACCCATCCCCAACCTGTGGCAGGCACTGCCCGGTTGGGTGACTGATAGTTAGAAACCCCGTGTGTCTGAGGGGCCCCGAGTCACAGCCTCAGAAGCAGCTAAGTCCTGTCTTACCTTTTCCCCTTTGGGGCCAGAATCTCCTTTGAGGCCGGGGAGTCCTGGGGGACCCTGCAGGAGGAGACGACGGGGTCAGAGCTGTCCTCCCCAGCTCTGCCCTCCCCCACTGCTCCCCGGGAGCATGCTTGAGGTTATCACTCACCATGGGGCCAGGGGGGCCGTCAGGGCCTGGGGAGCCTGGGAGACCTTGTTCACCCTGAAACACAAGGGGCCGTCAGCATGAGCCCCACGGGCTCTGTCCCCGTGTCCCTGTGCCCACACCACACTCCTGTAGCAGCCACCCCTCTCTGGCCCCCGTCCACTCACCACAGGGCCCGGGATCCCTCGCAGGCCATCAGGCCCAGGCTTCCCGGGGGCCCCCTGGGGGCCGATGGGGCCAGTCTTCCCAGGAGGGCCTTCCAAGCCGGCTTCCCCCTGCAGGGTGCACGGACACAGAGGGACAGAGATGCTTGAGGCTGTGGCCACCCTGGCCCAGGACCCCTGGTCCGAGAACCCCAGACGCCCCCAGATGGCTGGGGCTGTTCCAGGTTCTCCACGCTCTGTGCAGGAGCCGTCCTGTCCCATTCTTTGTCCCCTAATTTCCTCAGCCAGCGGAGTTTCCCAGTCTCCAGAGATCCTGGCCCCCACGGCCATTCTGGGCGGCCCTGCACTCGAGGGGACAGGGCCACCATTTCCTAGACCTGCACGGGGCTGGATGGCTCCTGCCACAGCCTCCGTTCCCAACAGGACAGCTCAAGGAAGGGGCAGGGCCATGGGAGTCACAGGGAGCAGCCCCTCGAGGGCCCTGGGCACCGGGCGGCGGGTGAGGGGCTCAGTGCAGATGCCCCGTCTTCTGTCCCAAGCATGGGGGCGGCCGTGGGGGGACCGATGGCCTGTGTGGCCAGGCCCCTCCCTGTGTGGGGTGAGAGCCCCCGGATGCCCGTACGGCTGTCCTGGGTCCACACCTCTCACTCCCCACCCCACTCAGCCGTCACACAGGTGGGAAAGCTCTGGAAGCTCTGTGGTCACAGCCGGAGAAGCACGTTACCTTGGCTCCCTTCTCTCCCTGTCTGCCTTCAGGGCCTGCGGGGCCTGGGGGGCCCTGGAACAGAGCAAAGGAACAGCGTGTGAGAAGCAGCTTGCAGAAGCCAGAGCGATGAGCTCGGTGTCTGCAGGGAAACAGGCCTGCGCTCAAGGGGCACTCAGGGAGGGCAAGGAGGGTCAGGAGGTTGGGGTGGGGGCTGCCGGGCCCCGGCCAGCCAGGACAAGGCCATCGGAATGAGTCTCAGGGACCCCGGTTCTGGGAAAGACCTCTGAGTCCATCCGTGGGGGCCTCTGGCAGCCCGCAGTGCTGGGGCCCTGATCTGGGTTGCACCCTCAGGCCGGCTTCCTGCCACACTGGCCAAAGGCTCAGTATTCCCCGTGCAGAGAAACGCCGTGTCCCCCGCTCGGACTTTTGAGAAAGGTCTGACCCAGGGGGTGAGGCCTTTCCGGCCTCGTGGGTGCCTTTCCCCCACACCAGGCATGACTGATGGGTGTTTGGCCTCTCCCCGAAGCAGGGGTGAGGCCCCTAGCGGGCGAGACGGCTAAAGATGTGGCCAGGCTGCGGCACACACCCACCAGGACCAGCGAGAGCACGCGGGGCTGCGCGGGGGGCCGGGGGCCGGGGGAGGCTCCTGCAAGATGCTGGCGGCCCAGGACAGTCGCAGGATCACTTACCCTTTTTCCTGGAGGCCCAGACGGCCCTGGTTCGCCAGTAGGGCCTGGAGATCCCTGGTGTCAGAGAGAGAACACAGAATTTGGGAATCAGGGTCGGTCAGGGGCATGGCGGGTGTGGGCTGGCGTGAGGCTGACACACAGAGTCCCCCGTGTCCTCTGTCCTCGGCCAGCCCTGCGGCCGCCTCTCTTCCCGTGCAGCCGCTGCGAGAGGTCCCAGATGAAGTCAGGCTGTACTCGGCCTCTGCCTGGACCTCTGGGCTTGTGCTGGGCTGCGGCAGTGTGGGGAGCCCGGCTCACATCTGTAGTGTGGCCGCATTTGATCCTAGTTTTTTTAGGAGATTTATTTATCTGAGAGAGAGGGCATGAGCGCACAAGCAAGGGGACGGGTCGAGCGAGAGAGTCCTCAAGAGACTCCCCCACAGAGCAAGGAGCCCGATGCAGGGCTTGAACTCGCGACCCTGAGACTGTGCCCTAAGCCAAATCAGGAGTCGGATACTTAACCAACTGAGCGTCCGGGCGCCCCAAGTGGTCACATTTTAAGAGAGAACTTTCTCTTCAGACAGCAGTTACTCTGGATACGGGGGGGCGAACTCCGGCCACAGCCCCCTCACCCCACACACATCCCCTTCTACAGAGCGGACCCCCGAGGCACAGGGAGGGCCAGGGTCATCCCAAGTCACAGGCCAGGGCGCAGGGGGTCCTGGCCTCCAAGCTGGTCTCCCCAAGATTTCTTTGCTAGTTGTTCCTCTGAAACCAGTCACACCAGGCCAGGCCCATGGGGAGGACATGCCCAGCAGCCGTCTGCCTGGCTGGTGCAGGGCGGGGGTGAAGGAAATCCGGGAGGATGCCGGGCCGTCCGTCCCCAAGGGGAGGACCACTGGGGCGGTTCCGGACCGGAGAGGCCCGGCATGAAGCAAGCATTCAGAAACTCAGTGTCTGTTGGGTATAAGGTCGACTGTGAGCTCAGCCCTGGGGGCTGGCCGGGCAGAGCCCTTTGGAGGAGAGGCGCAGCCCAGTGAGGCAGAAATAAGGCCGTCCTGAAGCTCGAGGTAGGCTCGGGGCAGTTGTGGACCCCCCTGGTGACCGGTGCCAAACCCTGGGCACAGCGTCACTAGCTCTCAACAGAGCCCACAGGGGCTTGCGGCCCCTATCACGGTTAGAGCTGATCCTACAAGGTAACCAGGCTTGGGTTTTTCTCGGAAATGAACAGAGCAAGCTGCAAATCCCCAAGTGCCCGCCAGCCTCCACCAGGAAGCCGGGCCGGGGTCCCTGGAGGCCACGAGGGGACTCACCGTTTGTCCAGCTTCACCATCGTCCCCTTTGTCGCCAGGGGGGCCATCTTGACCCTGTGGGGACAAGAGCAAGTTCCTTCTGCCTCCTGATGGCGCCCGAGCTGCTCACCAGTGCGCTGCATCCCCAGGCCCTCCCTGAGGCTCCAAGTCCGCCTGGGCGGTGGGCACGGTGGGCACGGTGGGCTCAAGCAGGACCGCGCCCCGTGACCACCACCACCAGGACGCCGTCTGGAAGAGCACCGTGTCCCAAAGAGAGTTCGCAGAAGACACCCGAGAGAAAGAGTGGGGGCTGGCCAAGGCAGGGGCAGGGCTGCGGGGGTGAGGGCCTCGGGGGCCCGGAACACCTACCGCAGGGCCAGGCTCTCCGGGGGGACCGGGATCTCCGGGAAAACCGACAGGGCCCTGGAAGGGATGAAAACGGGCACATCAGGCCCTCAGTGCCTGAGCCGCTGCCGCGGCATCGGCTTCCCCTGACCCCTCCTCACCCAGCCCCTGCAACACCCTCGGTCCTGACGCCAGGAGGTCGACGCCTCATCGCAGCCACACCACCCCCGGCAGGACAGGCTCAGCGTCCCACTTTCTGGGCACACGGAAGACAGGCGCCCCGCCTGCACTTCTGCTCCCAGAGCTCCAGGCCAAGGCAGAGCCCAGACCTTCAGGCTTCTAGAATGTTCCATGCGCAGAACCCCCTCCGGAGGCAAAGCCAGGGCAGGCCATGGGAGGGGGCCTCCCCACAGACGGCTGTTCGTGCAGCATGAAAGCAAGCTGCCCGGGCTCCGCGTGGGGGGCCCCCAGCCCCCCAGCCCCCAGCCCCCAGCTCGCTTCCTCACCTGCACAGCCCTGTCTTGGCAGCTGGTGCGGAAACCCCTGGACTTTAGAAACGTTACCCTAGACCGCAGCGGTCAGCAGGCCTTACTGCAGCACCGTGAGGGTAACCCGCGCCCAGAGCCCGCCAGCATCTCAGAGCTACTCACGGGGCTGCCTTTGGGTCCGTCGTCCCCAGGGGGGCCTTTGGGTCCAGGGGGTCCAGCGGCACCAGAAGGGCCGGACTCGCCCTTCTCACCCCGTTCTCCTTTGGGTCCCTGGAGGGAAAGGCCAGTGTCAGTGTCCTCAGAGCCAGACTCCGTTTCCGAAAGCGCAGGGCTGGCCTCAGGCGTGGCCCGTTCCCGTGCGTGGGCCGGCAAGTGCCTGACGGGGCCCCACGCTGGGCCCAGAGGACAGGATTATGAACAGGAACGTGCGTGCGCACACAGGCATGCTCGCACACACAGACGCACACGCGTGCTCACCCCCATCCCCCTCCAGCTTGTTACAGCCCCTCCAGGAGCCAAGCATGAGGGGAAACGCGGCCCATCGCATGGATGGGAAAACTGAGGCCAAGTGTGAGCTTCCCACCCAGAGAGGACCACGGTGCTGTGCCCCCACGCCGCCCCCGACTCCACTCACCGGGGGGCCCCCTTCTCCGGGCAGGCCAGGCTCTCCAGCTTCACCAGGCTCACCCTGAGGAGGAAAGAGTCATAATGACGGTGGCCTGGAGATGAAGGGTCCCAGCTCCCAGCACTTAGCAAGTCCTCCCAGCTGTCAGGCCCAAGCGGTGCGGGCCCGGGGAGAGAGCGCGGTCACTGCACTCCCACAGCCCCCGGGTCAGACACATCCGTGTCAGGAGAAGTGACACGGGCAGGCTGTGACGGTCACCCAGAGTTGGGGACCACAGCACCCGGAGCGTCACAGACGGCGCCCCGCGTGAGCTGGGGGAGAATCACAAGGAGCCGGCGGAAGGTCTGGGAGGACAGCACGGACGGGAAGGGCCGGGCAGAGGTGGCCAGAAAGCATCATGTCAGAGGGCGCAGCCGCCCGGCAGAGGCCAGAGCCCAGAAGGAAGATGCCTCCGGCCGGAAACAGGCGCACGTCACGAATCCGTGGGCTTAGCAGGACACCACGAGCAGGACCGGTAATGCTCGTATCGTAAAAATGAGCAGTGTCGGAGGACTTCTTCCAGTTTAAGAGGCTGAAGTCAGAAAGTTCTGGGAACGGCGCACGAGGAATGCAAATGAATGGAAACGTGTCGGTCTCATTCCTTTTATCCCAAGGAGGTAGGGTCCGTGCGTCAGAAGCAATGCACACGCAGTGTGTGCCCGCCGCACACACGCTGTACGGGCACACGCACACGTGTGCACACACAGAAACCCGCCGTGCTCATGGAGGCGTCCCAGGACCCATCCCCCAAATCAGCCAGATCGGATGAAGCTCCCGGGCCACACGAGCACAGAACTGACCACAAGGGGGACAGCAAAGCGCCACCCCCGGCACTTCCAGGACGGAGAAGCAGACCCATCGGAGATCCTGGAGAGGGGGCGGGGCCGGCTGCTGGTTGTGTGGCTTGGGGATCGTGCACAAGGCCACGGTGAACAGGGGTTAGAGCCCCCAGCTCCCAGCACACACCTGCCAAGTGTCTAAGTGCGTTTGACGGGAATGGCCCAGGCACGCCCTGTGTGTCTCCGTATCCACAGCAGGACACACACACACACACACACACACACCCGGGGTCTCCCACACACATTCGCACGTCAGACGCTACCGCAGGAAGGGGCAGGAGTCACCTTCTCTCCCACGGCACCGGGATTGCCGATTCCACCCGGCGGCCCTTGGGGTCCGTCAGCGCCTGGAGCTCCAGAGGGGCCTCGGGGGCCGGGGGGACCTGGGGGACCCTAGGGGAAGGAGAGCCATTGAGCACAGACGAAACGCAAACCGCGGCCACAACAGGAGCGGGAGGCCGGTGCGCCCCGGACGCGCTTACCATCTGACCCACGTCCCCGGTCTCGCCCTTCTCTCCGGGAGGTCCTGGCAGACCCTGCGCAGGAACACAGAGGAAACTCAGCGGCGGGCGCCGCACTACCCCAGGACCCCCACGGCGCCCGCCATCTCCCCGCCCCGGCGCCACGCGGGCATCCGACGGCCTCCGCGCGTACTTCACGTGTGGCCGGGTAGGACACCCCCACGATGCCGTCTCAGAACCAGCCTGAGCAGACCATCCGAGGGTGCTCGGAGATCTGTGGACCGAGACCCTGGCTGCGGGGGCCCAGCCAACAGTAAAGCCTGCCGGGCCAACAGCAGGGAAACGTCGGAACAAATCACGTTACCGAGTATGTCGGCACGCGGCGCAGGGACGAAACAGTACGTCTTCAAAAATAAACCAAAAGGGAGCCGTCCAAAGACTACTGAAGCACTCTGGACGCGACTCGAGAAAGGGATGGGAGAAGCCGTGCACAGTCCTGCTACACACACGGCGGGACCCTCGGGCTTTCCAAAAGCCCCAGGAAGCCACACGGGGACACGCGCGTGAAGCTTCGGTGCTGAAACGTGCCCGAGCGCTCCCAGCCACCCTCCCTGGGTGGTCCGTGTGGAAGGCACCGCTTTCCTTTACGTGTTTACGATCGGCCGATCACTCCCGGCATCTCTGCAGTGAGCTCAGAGACGTCCCGCTAGTTAAGAGACGCAAATACGGACACGTCTGCAGTTATGGAAACTGGCCTTGCTTCTGACTAAGGAGGAAGTCCTGGGAGGTCCCCAAAGCCTGGTCTGAGATTCCCCACTCTTTTCATGTAAGGGGAGAGGGAAGGAGGAGGGGAGGGAAGGGGAGGAGAGAGGGAAGAGGGGGCAGGAGAGGAGAGGGAGGAGGGGAGGGCAGGGCAGGGAAAAGAGAGGAGGGGAGGGGAAGTAGAGGCAAGGGGACCGGAGGGAGAGAGCAGGGAAGGGGAGAGAGGGGACAAAGGGGACAGAAGGGAGGGGGAGGAGAGGGGAAGAGAGAGGGAGGGGCAGAGAGTGTCTGAGGTAGACCAGCAGCCGCCCCCAAACCCTGTATTTACCTGCAGCCCCACCGGCCCGGGGGGCCCAGGAAAACCTCTTGGACCCTCGTCACCTTTCTGCCCAAAGAGGCCTTGCTGGCCGCGAGGGCCTGGCTCGCCGTCGGCTCCCTGCAGGAGAGAGTGGGGCGTGGGTGAGGAGCAATTGGCTGTGCCCCGCCGGCGGGAGGCGCTCGGGATGTCGGGGGGTCCCCGAAGCACAGATACTCACGGAGGGGCCTGGCTGTCCGATGGGGCCCTGCGGACCAGTGGGCCCGGGTGGACCCTGTGTGGAAAAGAGAGACACGGTTGCTTCCCGGGTCACAGCGGAGGCCGAGGGCACTACGGTGCGAGGCCGTCGGCTCAGCCCCCCCACACGGCCACCGAGGGAAGAAGTCCAGCCCGATGGCGCCGGCTCCCTGTCGGCTCTGGGTTCAGGCCCGAGCGTGTCGTCATGGGCGGGGCAGGGGGCAGCGGCCCCGGAGCCTCATCTTTGCTCCACCACACCTAGGACCTGGGCCAGAGCCTGTTCTGAAAGCAAGGCTCCCCACGCCGAGCTAGGACCCGAGTGCAGTCCGTGCCTGGCAGTGTGACATCGGCCCCCACGCGTCCCCACGCACATTCCACGACGACCGGAACGAGTGCGAGAGGGAAGCCAGGGGCCTGGACAGCGCCGTCCTGGGCGTGCGCCCAGCACCCGGTGGCAGGAAGGTCCCCACTGCCAGGAAGGACCCGGCAGCCGAGGGATGCGCTGGGACTTCCGAGCACACAAGGAAAATGAAGGGGCACGGCTCAGGGGGCTGCTCCTGGGGGCGCCCGCGGTCCCCAGCGTCACGGGGCGGCCGTGACCCGGGCTGCGGAGCTGAACAGCGCACAGACCCCCGCTCTATTCCGCAAAGCTGCGACTGCGTCCTGCTTGCCTGTGGTGAGGGCTGCCCGCGGACACGAACACGCGTGTGCATGTGAGCACCCCCAGGGCACGCGTGCGTGCCGCCACCCACGCACGAGTTCCGGCGGGAACGGAAGCCCGGGAGCTGCGTGCTGCTCCTCCGGGCGGCCGCCGCGGTCGTGTCCGGGACGGCGCCAACATGGACGGCACGCGCGTGCGGCCCCATACCTGCTCGCCCTTGTCCCCTTTGCTCCCCTTCTGTCCGGGCTCCCCGATCTCTCCCTGCGGAAGACGAGGAAGGTCCGTTAGTCCTGAACTGTCTGCATGTTCTCCGCGCCTCATGATTACTTTTCCTGGGGATTAAGACGAATGTCCTCTCCAGGGCGGCCGGAGAGCGTTCCGAGGAAGAGACGCTTCCATAAATTTGGTTGATCTCCCTTCTCAGCAGCGCACGGGCGCGAGGCCGGGATGTCACGCGGTGCAGGGGTGTAGGGGACCGGAGGATCGGTGACAATACTGTCAGGTGCACGGCCTGCACAGCACCATGGGGACGGGGCAGCGACTGAGCCCCGGGGTGGGAATTAATGCCTCTAGCGTCGCTGCTCGGAGCTGCGCCCCACCCCCAGAGGCGGCGTCCCTGCGCAGGGACAAGTCAGAAGTGGATCACAAATGCCGGGTCCACCGGAGGAGCTACATTCCACCGTCCCCGCTGCGCGAGGACCGAGACACCAGCTCCCGCAGGAGCCGCGCGGGAGTGAGAAAGCTCGGGGCGGGAGGGGGCCTGGACAATGCGAGCGGAGACACTGGAGAACAGATACCGAGTGAAACCTCACTACCGCGGCCCCACGCCCAGCGCCGAGGTGCTGCATCGGGAAGGGGAAGGGAAGGTCCCGGTACACGGCACCCCGCGCACGCGGAAGCGTCTCCCAGGCCCCCCGCGACCACCACAGAACCGTGAGCTTCTCTGAAATCACGCACGGGCACCCAGTGCGCAGGGTGGGCCGGGGTCCCTGGGAGCCAGTACCCACGGGCCGTGCTGCGTGTCATCCATGGGCAGAAGGACCTGTCCCAGCTCTCCTTACCTTATCTCCATCTTCTCCCGGGGGGCCCACGGGGCCAGCTGGACCGGGGAGCCCCACAGGACCCTGGAGGCCGTCTCGGCCAGCTGGGCCTTGGGGCCCTTTCTCACCCTACAGAGGAGAGAAGATCCCTGGTCAAAGAGAGCTCCGTCATGGGAATGTCCCGCCACCACTCATCGCCCCGAAGAGGGGCCCATGGGCAGGGAGCCGGCAGTTTGGGCCAGTGACCATTGTCATGGTCCCCGTGGATGTTAGCCCCCGCTACGCAGAGGGCGACTCTGAGCTGAGCCCAGCCCTGTGCCACCTGCTTCCCGGGCACCGTTGCCTTTCGTCTGTGCCCTTCTTACAAAGAACGCTTTTTTTTTTTTTTTTTTTAAGATTTTTATTTATTTATTTGACACAGAGAGATCACAAGTAGGCAGAGAGGCAGGCAGAGAGAGAGGAGGAAGCAGGCTCCCGGCGGAGCAGAGAGCCCGATGTGGGGCTCGATCCCAGGACCCTGAGATCATGACCTGAGCCGAAGGCAGAGGCTTTAACCCACTGAGCCACCCAGGCGCCCCGAAGAACGCTTCTTTAGAAATGGGGAAACAGGCATGGCGGGCAAGCAGTGGGGCCAGGAGTCAGCCAAGCCGGATTCCTGAGCCTGCGGGTGGGACCATCTGTGCTAGTGGCTGAGGGCCTGAGCTCTGGCCTCCAGCCACGTTCCCACCCTTCCAATTCTCTGCCAACACCCGGGGCCAAACAGGCATGCACACGCCCGTCTCTCTGTTCCTGTAATTCTATTGGTTCATTTCCCTCATAGCTGCCCGTGGGAATCTCAAACGTCCTAAGGCCCAGCTTTGCTCATATTTCCCAGGTCAGAACCACTCTGTGAGCGCAGAACGAGGTTGGGGTGCGTGTTGGGGAGGGGGACGCAGGAGAGAACACGAGCTCTCGGTCTCAGGACCCAAACGCGGCCAGCATCTGCCCGGACATCACTGCTCCATCCCATCCCTTCCCACCGCACAAGTCACGCCCTGGGCCCTCAATTTCATTCCTGTCGAGATAAATTTCTACCCTAATGAAGCCAGAAAATGCCCAGGCTGCCTCTGGCTCGCCTGGAACCTTCCCACCTGACATTACTGGTCAGGTTGGCTGTGCTCGGAGACAACGGGCCTTGTCCTCTCTCCGGAGCTCTTTGGGGGGAATGACATGCTTTCGGCTGGTGAGTGCCACTCCGAGAGGTTTCCGCTCGAGTGTTTACTCTCCCGAAGCAACAGACCTGTTTCCCACTGGTCTGTGCGCTCTGTGCACACTGAATGCCCCAGCGAAGGTGGGCTCCTCGCACGGGTTCTGCTGGATGGGTGTCCGTGGCCCCAGTGGGAATGATTAGCTGCCGTCAGAACGCCCAGGCCAGACTGGATGGGCTCTTGCAGGGGCAGACGCTCCAGCCTGGTCTCAACGGGGAGCTCCCGCCCACAGAAGGCACCTGGGCCCTTCCCGCCCACCGACCAGAGCGCAGGACGCCGGAGTTAGACTGCATCTCTCTGGCAGGAGTCCGGCAGCGGGGGCGTGCTGACCCCACCGGAGACCACCTGCGTGCACATTTGCCCTCTCCCCCCAGAACGCCGCTCATGCTGACGTCTGACGGCAGACCGAAAGCTGGAGTGAAATTTGTCTCCACGGCCATTGGAACGCGAGGCAGGGGGGAGTTTGCAAAACCCGCGGGGTACCCAGACGCGGTCAGAGCAGGAGCCTGCCAGGGCAGTAACGGGCGTTTTGTGGTTATTTGGGGGGAGCCCTCGGTGAAGGGCAGCCATTGGCTTCCAATAGCAGTCCAGACAACACGGACCCGTTACTCTCTTGCAGGGAAACCAAGGCTGGGGCGGGAGGACTCACAATGCCTCCACGCTCGGCGGGGCGGGCATACATGTGGTCACTGAGAGGCTGGCTGTCGGGGGTCCAGGAAGAAACTTCCTCCCAACCCATCTTTTCTCCATTCCTGTCCCCAGACTAGCAGAGGGGACTCCCATCCCAAACACCCACCCTTCTCACACAAAGACCAGCCTGGCTCAGGCCGGACAGAGGGGCTGTGCACACAGCAGGAAGCTAAGACCCGTCCACACATGGTGCTCAGAGGCCAGACCGAGGCCAAGGCCACACTGGGACACACGCTGTCCTCAGCCCTTCCCTCTATCTGACGTGCCGGGACACAGATACACAGGTGCGACAGGCTAGGCCTTGGCCAAAATGCTCCCCAGGACCCTCCTGGCTCGGGTCACTCCCTGATAAAACCTGGCCAGCCCTGAGAACCCAGCCTTGGAGCTCAGTCAGGATGCTGGGAACAGGGGCGCCTGGGTGGCTCAGTGGGTTAAAGCCTCTGCCTTCAGCTCAGGTCATGATCCCAGGGTCCTGGGATCAAGCCCCGCATCGCATCGGGCTCTCTGCTCAGCAGGGAGCCTGCTTCCTCCTCTCTCTCTGCCTGCCTCTCTGCCTACTTGTGATCTCTGTCTGTCAAATAAATTTAAAAAAAAAAAAAAAAAGGATGCTGGGAACGTATAGACTTTCCTGGGGGACAAGCATGGGCTCCATCTACCTCCCACATCCTACAAGCCCCTGGGGCACCCACACTAGTGGCAGGGACGGACAAGGCTGGGGTGGGGAGGGCCCTGTGCCCCCGAGGCAGTACTCACAGGAGCTCCTTTCTCCCCCGCTGGCCCTGGAGGTCCTTGGGGCCCGGGTCTCCCCGGGATTCCGATGGGTCCAGCAGCACCGGCCGGGCCTCTCTCCCCCGGAGACCCCTGGGGTGGGCGAGAAGATGGTTCATTTCCAAGACTCTCAAAGGACATGAATACGGTTTCCCACTCTGCTCGCCCTCGCTCCAGATCCCTCAACAGCTCCCAGGGCCCTGGGCGGCACGGACGACTCAGACCAGCTCTGGGTTTCTCTTAGCTCCTCCCTTCCTATGATCCCAAGCTCGTGCCTTCCTCCTCCTCCTCCTCAGCTGCTCCCCTGGGGTGATCTCCTCACCTGGGCTCCTCTCTGGGGCCCGCCTGCCCACAAAGGGCTCCCTCTCTGCCCTGCTCCCCCACATTCTACGGGTGAGGCTCAAGACCCGGGAGCACCACTGATGGGCGGGAACCAGGCCTACTTCGAGGGTCAGCACTGGCCTTCATCGGAAAGAAAGGCAACGTTTCAAAGAAAGGCCTGGCTTCCCAGCTGCTGACTCTCTGAAACGGTCCATGACTCAGTTGGGAAAAGGTGGTCTGTGTCCAGACTCAGACAGGGCCCCGGGCAGCTCCTGCGACCCTCCGATCTGTGCAGCAGAGCACGGGCTGTGAGATGGGCCCCATCTGAGGAGTGGGGGGAGTCACGTCCATCGAGTGTCAGCCCAAGCATCTGTGGGCAGGGTGGTCACAGCCCCACATGGCTCCCGTGTCCCCCAGACCACAGAGGCAGCTTCGGGGACACCGTATCTTCAGAGGTCTCATAGCTGGCCCTGAATGCTGGAGGGACCATTCGGGTGACAGGCAACACTTGCAGGAGTCCCCAGGGCTCAGCTCTGGGGACAGACTGTATCTGTGCTGGCTGGCCTCTGCGTGGGCAGCCCGGGGCACGTGGGCCGTCCGGCCCTCAAATCCACGCTCTGGGGCGGGAGAGATCCGTGCCCTGCCACGGCCCCTGGCCCAGACCTACACTGAGCGCGCCAGCATGCTCCTCGCTCCCCTCAAAGCGCGATGGGACCTCGTGGCCCTGCCTTCCCTCTGCCCACTTCTCCACCTGCCCGCACCGTGCCCCTGGCTTGCTGTCCCCCGGGCCAGCCTGCGGCCCTCCGTCCCCCTCCCCCCATGGACTTCTCAGGACCCACAGCAGGCCAGGGCGGATGTGAGCGCTCTGTCAGGCCGCCTGTCTTGCCTGCAGACTAGGTCTTGAGGCAGCGGATGGAAGAAAACCTCGGTGCTGGCCACAGTACTCACCGCGGGGCCGGGCGGGCCAGGCGGGCCTTCACTGCCTTTCAGTCCCAGTGCGCCCTGCAGAGCAACGAGAGTGGGGTCGGGGCATCGTGGGGACAGGCCCCCGGGCTGGGCGGTGTCCAGCTCCCTCCCCCGCCGGGCCACTCACTCACCACTGGGCCAGGAAGCCCTCGATCCCCAGGGAAGCCGCGTAACCCAGGGGGGCCGTCTTTCCCGGGGAGGCCGGCAGGACCTGGGTCACCCTGAAACCGGAGCCATTGATGAGTCTCTGAGCAACGTCCAAGAGCTGGGGGGCGGGGGGTGGGGGGTGGGGCGGGCTTCCTCCCCCGGCTCCACCTGGGCTCAGGCAGCGTTTGATTTGTTCCACAGAGCTTCCAGAACTTTCTCTGGGGCCTAGCATGGGAGCAGAGGGGTCTCCGGCCAGCACGCCCATGGCCTCCTTCCCAGACTCAGAGGGCCCCTCGGGGACTGGGATATACACCTGCCGTGCCCACGTGTGTTGTGCCATGTTGGGGACACATGTGCGTCCCAGCTCGCACACGTGTGCACCCACAGAGGCACGCAGGATTTACCCGACCGGTGAGGTTTTACGCCGCCTCATGGTTTTGGGGTTTAGTCTTGCATGTGGCCGCATCGAAACGGCTGGCTTTGCTGTGTCCCTCCCTGGAGCGTGGCAAGGGGAGGGCTCGCCGTCTCCAGCTGATACACGGTCGTGGAATCACGACCACCACGTGGGGCGCCCTGCGGTGGGGAAAGGGGGTACGGGACCCACGCGAAGAGGTAGGACTGAAAAGCGACTGCTTGCCTTTCCATTTTTATCACTTATTCCTTCGCCTCTAGTGATGGGAAACTTTCTGAGGGTCACTTTCTGCTCAATTAGTTTCAGACACGAAGCATGTTTCTGGGAGCCGGTGTGGCAGCCGGGGGAGGGGAGGTCAGCAAGACCCGGTCCCGGGGCAGAAAGCCAAGGACGACCTGAGCCGCAGCCCCATTACCACCCATCCCTGCAACAAGCCGGCCCGCTTCCTCCTTCAGACCCGGAGAAAGCGGGGCCAAGTCTGCGGTCTGGGAAGCGGACGGGCACGAACAGCATTTGTCTGAGAAATTACTCATTCAGAGTCTTTCCAGGGCAGGAGAAAACTTCCCCTGGGAAGCCTGGGCTGGCCAGAGGCCCCGACCAACTCACCTTCGTGCCTTCTTTCCCAGCCAGTCCCGGGAGCCCCTGTTCCCCGGGGGGGCCTGGGGGCCCAGGGTGGCCACGCTCGCCCATCGGACCGGTCTCTCCCGTGGGACCCTGAGCGGGAAGTCAGTGTCAGCCACAGACATTTCCAAGAGACATGCCAGGGAACAACCTCTCTTCCCCAGCTCGGACAGCCCTGGCCGTGGAGGCTGAGGGCCCGCTGTGTGCCCACCAAACCCCATGCCGAGTCTCCTCCTTCCCATAAAAATCCCAACGGAAGAGAGCAGAATGGACGGGGTGGGAGTAAAAGGAAGCTGGTCCGTGAGGGGGTCAGGTTGCCACACCGAGGTGGGCGGCGTGTGACCCAAGGCCACAGCGGGTCAACGTCTCATTTACCGCTATGAGAGGAGGGAGCTCGCCAGGAAGCTCGAAGCCGTCGGTCCTGGCTGCGAGCCGCCCGGCAGTGGGAGCACCGCTGGCGGGTAGCAGCACAGGCCGGGGGCGCTGACCAGAGCCCAGGGTGGGAGGCCTGGGCTGCGGCGGGGGTACTGGGGAGCAGGGGAGATCAGGCACAGCGAGGCCCTGCCTGGCTGGCCCCGCCCCAACCGCCCGCCGGCCCTCTCTGTTCTGCCTGCGCTGTTCTCACTGACTGCTCAACAGAGCGTCCCCCGCTCTCCCATCTGGCTCCCTGTGCGGGGCTCAGCTCTGAATGCCAACGAGCCTGTGGGACGCGGGACTCTCCAGGAGCCGCACCTACACCTTCCGCATCCGGGGGGGGGGGCGCCACACGGATGGCCCACGGAGGCCAGGGATGTGCCGCCGCTCACCTGAGGCCCGACGACGCCCGGGGGCCCGGGGGGGCCGGTCTTGCCTTGGAAACCCTGCAGAGAGAGTCAGCACCTGAGCGGGCCGAGCGGCTCCCTCCAGAAGCCTCACGCCCCAGCCCCCCGCCCCGGCCCCAAAGAGCTCAGGCTCCCGACTTCACCCAGAGGGCCCAGCTCTCCTGTTCTGGGTCCGCATTAATTTCACACAGATAATGAAGCCAGACGAGTTGGCTTCACTCACTGCTTGCCACTGCCGTGTTTTCGTGCCGAAAAATAGATTTTAAAACCGTTTTCTTTATAATGCCGCTAAGTGTTCATTTTCCCAGCCGAGGTGCTGCCGGTTCTCAGCCTCTGGAACCCCGACTCAGGCGCGACCTTTGGGCCATTTCTCATTAGCAGCTCCGGAAGGTCATCCTGCGCGGGTCATTAAGGTCTCTGCCGCGTGACAGGTGACCTCACCGGCCCCTGGGCGTGCGTGGAAATGGCTGCTCTTGTAGTCCAGCAGCTGGAAGGTGCCGTGAGCTCGGTTCCGTGGGAATTCCTCGCTTCGGCCCGCACGCTGCTCGCGGGCAACGACCCCGGCTTCCCTTGGGACGTTGGCTGGCTGCACACACCTCCTTCAAGGAGCAAGCAGACTGCAAACTGGGAGGCTCGCTTTCTGGCATGTCTACAGAGCACGAAACATGCCAACGACATGCCACCTGCAGGGCCACGTGAGTTGGCGGAGACGTGCAGATGTGACGCCCAGGAAGCCGTGGGCGGAAGCTCCAGGACCTGGAGCGGGAAGCCGTTGGCCCCAGTGACAGCCAGAGGGCGAGCGGACCTGCCGGCGTGGCTGACGGTCAGGGGCGGTCCCCTGCCTCCCCGGGAGGACGGCCACTGTGCCGGCCTTTGAAACTTCCTGCGACGCCGCTGGACCGCGCAAACCTGTGGCGAGTCGGCGGCGAGTCGGCGTCTCTTCAGATTCTCAGAGGGCCCTTCTCTTTAGCCCAGGGCAGTGGCATACAACGCACGGAAATGGCCATTTTCCAAGCAGAATTCTTTGTAGGCAGCACTTCCAGGGGCAGAAATGAGGGGCGGGGGACAGGCTGAAGACCCCCTGCTTTGTGGGCCAGGGTCGACGTGCCCAAGGGGAGCCGCGGCCTGCGTGTAAAGGCCGGAAGGGCCTCTCTGCCGCAGAGGCAGGACCATCATTGGCTGCTGAGGATGGAATCGGTCTCCAGCCCCGGCCAGAAACGGGCTTCGGGTTCACATCTAGAGGAGTCGGTCTCTTGAGCATGTATTTCCTGAAGACTGAAGTCAACCCCTGACCAAAAAGACAACTTCTGGAGGATGTGTTTGGGTCCCCCGTTGGAGCCGTCTGTCCTGGCCGGGTCCGGAGAGGGCTGCTCCCCTGTCCCCGAGGACAGCCAGGCGCGGCGGAGGTCCTGGGGGTTCCGGGGCTACTTTCCCAGCAAAGACTTCGTTATTCTTGCCGCCTGCCTTCAGGGCAAGTCAGAGGGAGAAATCCACACACTTGGCAAAGCCTCCTATCTCGTCTCCTCGGAACAGCATTAGAGAAAAACACGCAAAGCCCAGATGAGATGATTTAATTTTTCTCCACAAACACAAGAGCGAGGTAGACTGCGCTCATCAGCCAGCACCCGCCGCGCGGCAGAGCGCCGGGAAGGTGTCATTAAAAGCGGTTTCATCACAATGAACCAGAGAGACAAAGGGATGTGTTTTTAGGGCGAGCACCAAGAAGACATTACATCTGGCGTTCCAAGTCTCGCTGGACACAGGGACCCTGTTGGCCGCGAGAGACTTTCAGAGACCTGTGACCCCAAAAAACCCAGCTGTGGGGACAAAGGGCCTCCCAGCAACCTCCCCCATCTCTCTGCGGACTAGGGGCTCCCCGGCTGTCTGAACCTGGAGCTTCAAGGTCACAGGTGTCCCTCACCACAGTTTCCCGCAGGACACGCCCGTGGTGGACACCATGTGCTGGGTCAAATCCCAAATGGCCCATAGGGCCAAGAAGTGAGCTTATTTCTGAAAAATGCTTTTGTTCCCAACCGAAGCGCCCAGATGGCACAGCTGAGGCCAGGCTCTCCTAAAGGGAAGGGCGAGGTGGGCGGTGGGCGTGGGGCGGCAAGGTGGCCGACGGTGAGCAGAGCCGGAAGCCCCCGTCTCCTCGGAGGAGGCCCTGCCCAGCTCCTGCCGTCAAGCCCGAGGCCGGAAGGGCCCGGAGAGAGGAGGCCCGGCCCGGTGCAAGGCCCGTGGCCGTCCTCCTGCAGCTTCCCGCATGGCTCCCCTCCTGACACCGCGGAGCCCTCCCGGTTCCCTCCCATCTGAATGCGACGCTGCCCTCACAGGGATTTCACGGAGGAAGAGGAAACCACGTGCAGGGGGCATCTGTCTGCCACGATGGTTTACATGTGACCTTGGACCAGAGTCGCTGGGACGAGGTAGAGGCCGGCACCTGCCTCTTCCCCCAGAGCTGCCCTGGGTGGTGCAGGCCTGCCCGGGGCCGTGCACAGACAGGCTGACCCCGGGTCCGCGGGAGACGGCCCGGGCCTCAGGAGCCCTTCCCGAGGCGGCCGCTCCCTCCAAGCTCACTGAGCGCAGGAGGCGGAACCCCCGTGCGGGGCTGCGGGAGAGGCCGGGCCAACCCTCATCCCTGGCCCCCGTGTGCCCACACGGCCCAGACTCACGGTCTCTCCTCTCTGTCCAGGGTGTCCTGGGAGCCCGTCCTTGCCCGGCGGGCCCTGAAGGAAGAAGCAAAGGGAAGAAGTTTTATTCGGTTCTGACATGCACGCTGCTTTGAGATTTAATCCCATACCGGGGGGTGACTGCCACCCCATTTCGGAGAAAATGCCTGTAGCCATTTGTCACGGCACCTATACCATCCCGAGGGCCGCTCTTCACCTCCCGGGGGGAAACGGAGGCAGGCGGCTTGGGGACCCAGGGTCCTGTCCTGGTCGCTGACCTCTAGGCATATACAGTGCCTCTTCCGAATTACTGAGGTGCGTCCCTCAAACACAGGTTGAGTCCTCATCCCCCACACCTGCGAGGGTGACCTCACTCGGACACCGAGGCTTTGCCGACGTCAAGTCAAGACGAGGTCACACGGCACTAGGGTGGGCCCTAACCCAGTGACCGGTGTCCTCACAACAAGACGGAGGTTTGAAGACCCCAAGAGGCCCAGGGAGGAGGCGACCACGTGAGGACAGAGGCAGGACAGGGTGAAAGCCAGCCGCCAACCACAGGAAGCCAGGACAGGGACAGGGGACAATCTCCCCCAGGGCCCCCCAGAAGGCACCCGCCCAGCCAACTTCTGCACTTGGGAGCTTTGGCCTCCAGACTATGAGAACATGTCGCTGCTGTCGGTGGTCACCCGGCGCAGCCCCTGCACACTCACACGGGCCCCGCTAGAAGGTTGTGCTGCTCTCAGCGAGAGCGAGCTCCGCGCTTCCGAAAGGCAGCTCTCTCCAGCCAGTTTCCCGCCCACCGGCCCACCGGGAGGGCCCCTCCCCCCCCCCCCCCCCCCCCCCCGCACAGACCCCCCGGGGAGGGACGAAGGTCTCCAGGAATCCCCGCGCCCGTGCGACAAGGAAACACATTACTTACAGGGGGGCCCTTGGGTCCAGGGAAACCGGTGGGTCCTTGGGGTCCGTTGGGTCCCTGGGGACAGAGCATGGTGGCTGAGCACAGAAGTCATTTCCCCGCGGTGTGGGCACCCAGCCGCCCCCACCGCTGTCATCCGGAGTTGTCGGTTCTCTGAGCGATGGTCCTCTCTGCTCCCACCACCCCCGGACCCCTTCTCCATTTGTTCCAGCCCCTCCTCACCGACGTGAACAAGGTCAGGCCCGGGAGCTGAGGGCCAGCCTGGGGCCGAGGGCCCAGTTTTCTGACGGCTCAGCCGCCTCTGAGCCCCAAGACCACGGCCAAGGGGAGGGGGTTGCTGACTTCGGCAGGCAGGAGACTTCACTCCCACCGACCTTGAGGGAAACCCACTCCTCCAGGAGGGTCCGAGGCACACCTCCTCTCCCCCCGCCCACCCCAGGAGGAAGCGGACGGGACAGTTCAGGCAAACGCTGCTCCCCAGAGATGCTCACCCGTTCGCCCGGCGGGCCGGCCGGACCATCGCCCCCAGAGTTGCCCTAGGGAGGGAGGGACAGAGCGAGAGGAGCTTCATTATCACCCGTGTTATTCCTGTTGGCGGCAGAAAGACTCTGGCCCGGGACAGCGCCGGGGTCAGGGTCACAGACGTCACGTGAGCCCGTGTGCAGGTCACCCGGTTCTCAGGAAAGAGCAGAGAGCACCTGCCCTTGGGGCACGCCCCAAACAGCCGTCTGTCATCTCGCCTCTGCACCCAGGTCAGACACTGAGCTGTGACCTGCAGGGCTGTGACATTTCCCCGAGGACAGTCCCCTGCGGGGGGACGAAGGCTGTGCTCCCACCAAGAAATACATCAAGAACTCCTGTGGGGAGGACGCGGCGTCCACTCCGAACCCCCGCGCCGAGGCAGCGGCCACTCCCTGGCCTTAGCGGCTCTCGCAGGAGAGCCTTACGCCCGCGTACGGGAGCGCGCTCCTCATGGAAGAGCGCACAGTGGCCTCCAGCGGCCACATCGGTCAGCCTGGTGCGGCCCGGCTCTGCTCCGCGGCCAACCAGAAGGCCCACGTCCCTGGTGGGAATGCACTTGGGACTGGCGTCCCGGTGGGACAGGGAGGGCCTGCTTGGCGGCCGTGCGGCTCCACACAGAGAACCGGGGGACTTGGCGTCAGTGCCCCTTGGCGGGAAGAGGGGACGTGGGAGACGGGCTCAGGCTCTCTCCTGAGGCAGAAAGAACTTTCTTTCCATTTCTGGCAAAGCTCTCTCTACAGCTTTCAAATGCTTCTCAAGAAAAGAAATAGGGCTTCCCCACCGGAACTGGATGGTGGGTACCAGGACGGTTTGGTGTTTATGCAAAGCGCTGTGGGCCCGGCTTCCTAGGGCCTCGGGGCTGCTGTCTCAGGGGTTCCAGTATCAGGAGGGGCCCTTCCCACCTCCACTCTCGGGGTCGAGACACGTGATTCCATTCAACCTGCCCGGCCCGGGAGCTGCTGGACCAGCTCCTTCTTAAATACCCTCAAGCAAATGTCTTTCTTTCGTTTCTGTTTCTCCAAATGAGAAGGCCACGGGTAACTGGCAGGCACCCCAGAAGACACTGAAAACCTACCTTGGGGCCAGGCTTCCCAGTGATGCCCCGGGGCCCTCGTTCACCCCGCGGACCCTGTGCAGGCAGGAGAGAGGAAAGGTGAGCTCAGAGCATCCCAGCCCTCGAGACCACCCTGCCCCTCCCACCGAGCAGGCTCCCCACAACGCGCTCCCGCTTCTGGAAGCCCGGAGGGCAGTTACCGTCGGGCCTCGTTGCCCCCGTGGTCCCGGCTTCCCAGGCGTGCCCTAGAACCAGAGAAGAAGGGGCTAGTCAGTGGCTCAAGACACCTGCCACGGCCTCGGTGCTGGCCATCTCCGGGTCACGGAGAGGGGGCTCGGCGACAGAAAGGAGGAAGGCCCCCTCCTTATCTTTGCTTTTACAGGAGATTTTTCCAGGCTGAAGGACTGCACGACACATTCAATACACAGGGCTTTGTGCTCCGGCTCTGGCCTGCAGAAATCCAATTTTCCTCCCGCACCCTGATGGATGTGTACCACCGTTATCTGGTTTCCTTCTCACAAGCATCAACACCCCTCCGCCCACCCTCTCCCTCTCTCTCTCCCAGCGGCGGAGGTGGTGGTGGGGGATCATTATTGCAAGAGAAGAGAAGAACGTCAACCCCTTTCATACATAATTTACTTTTGCTACTGTCGAGAATATTAGCCATTAAATTTTCAACAGGCTCCGCAGACAAGCAAACTTGCAACTCAATGGATAAATCACACACCCAAACTCATTTGCTTCTTCTAATAGAATGGGGACTCCTTTTTCTTGCTGTCGTTGTTCTGCATTTTCCAAACCACGGGAAACAGAGGCGCTGTATCTTTTTTTACCTCCGAAGCAAAGCTCTGATAACCGGTAAAGGCAGTTTACCCACGGCGTGCGGGAGCAGCGGGCTGAACACCACCCGGGTGTCCCCACCGCCTCTCGACTGATTTTCCAGAGAATCTCATCCCGGTTTCTACCGATAGCGCCCAAGACAGAGCCGTGCAGCTAACAGCCTGACACGCAGCCTCTCCCCAGCCCTTGTTTGCTACCAGAATCGAAACAGCTTCCTGCAGCCTCCCATCTTGAAGTGAATTTAATAAAACCGTGTATGATGATGAGATAATTATGTTGCCTTTTAACAATGCACTCTGGTTTCCCTGCTTTAATGATACAGCAATATCCTTTGCCTTCAAATAAATATTTGAATACGAAAATTAATGAAACATTTGCTTTCTTCTAACGGTTGACTCTCACCAGCGTGGAGGCCGGGGCCAGCCCTGGCTGCTGCTTGGCGTTTGGGGGTGCACGAAGGTGCACGTCTCTGCACCCCAGCCTCCACCCAAACCCCCACCCTCGGCACCCGGCCCACGGTCGTCCCGCGGAGACGACCCGCCCCAGCGCGGACAGCCGCCGTGGTCCACCCAGGCCTCCCAGGTCTTCTTTGCAAACTAAGCCACGCCAGAGAGGCACGGACGCTGCTGGACGGGAAGCAGCCGAGCACGGTCTTCCTGGTGGCTTGCCTGTGAGCGCCTGTCCTCACGTCCCCGCTGCTGAGGCACAGGCAGCCCCGAAACAGCACTGCTCGCGCCGAGAAGCCAAACGCAGATGGTGTCTCTGGATCCTGGTCCCCCTCGGCCACCAGCCCGGCGGCGCCGCCCTCCGGGTCAGCGGGGGCTCAGGGCCGGCGAGGAGTAGTCTCCGCCACCGGTACCAGGAGCTTCCGCTTCTCACCGCCTTCCCCCAGGTTCTCGTCCGCATCTCGATGATTTCCGCTTCAGACCCTCGGGGAGGACGCTTTAAACGCAGCCAGCGCCGTAGGTCAAGCAGCAAGACCTCACCGCGCTCCCCGGGGTGGCTCTGAACCCTGGAGACGCCGTCCCTTCCCTCCTCCACCACCTGCTCACCGTCCTCTCGCCCGCGGGACGGCCCCTGGCCCTGACCCCTGCTCGGCCCCCCAGTCAGGCCCGCTCATGCCAGACATCTGTCCCTGACCCCTGCCTGCCTCTGCGGTGACCCCTCTCTGCCCATCCTGCTTCGTGTGCTCTGAGCTCGCACCGCCAACTGCTGCGGCTTCGGCTTTGCTTACGGATTCGCCCACTGGCCCAACCTCTAGAAGGCAAGGTCCCCGAGGGCGGGGATGTGGGCTTCTCCGCTGCGTCCTCAGGGCTCCAAGGGCACCTGGGACACGGCGGCCGAGGAGGTGCCCCACGCTTGCTGTCTGTACAGATGGACAGACAGACGCAGTGTCAGGATGCCAAGAACTACCCCACGAGTTGGTTGAGCAGGGGCGGCGAGCCACCAGACTGCCACCGGCCCTGGAGGGTTGAGAACCACGAGGGCTCAGGGAAGGTCACTGTCACGGGGAGACAGTTCCTCTCTCCTTCCCTGGGGAAGGTTCCAGAACACAGACATCTCTCTCCAGAGGGGGCGCCGGGTGGACGCGCGTCCTCGGGGCTCCTCTCCCGCGCAGGGTCACAGGTTCTCAAATGCCTGTGGGACCTGGGGCGTGGGCAGCCCACGAGCGAGCAGTGAACGTGCG
This sequence comes from Meles meles, assembly GCF_922984935.1. Taxonomy (NCBI): domain Eukaryota; kingdom Metazoa; phylum Chordata; class Mammalia; order Carnivora; family Mustelidae; genus Meles; species Meles meles. The sequence continues at coordinate 2,287,410 of NC_060076.1, forward strand.
GGTCTCCCCCGGGCGTGCATGTAAACCCACGGTGGGATGAGGTTCGCTAGTGCGCGGGGCCGTCTCAGACGGCAGACACGGCCATGTTCCTCCAGATGCCCCATGCTCCGCTTGCCTCTGTGTCCCCAGACCCCAGGAGGGGCAGGGGGACTATTTCTCTCCCACGATGAGTGGACGTTCTGGCCGGTCCTGTTTGGCCGTGGCCCAAGCCGTTCCCTTTTATCAAAGTTCACATCTTTGGCCTCTGGCCCCGTCCTCACCGGGTAGTCACCACCACTCACAAGCTACAGAATCCCTGGGAACTCCCCGCATGGATGGTTTCCTCGGGGTGTCCGTCCTTCCGGGCCTGGAACCACGAGCTCACCGGTGCAAGCCCCAGGCCCCACACCGCCCTGCTCGTCAACCACCTCGGTTTCTGCGGTGCCCCCGGTGACCCGTGGCACCAACGCAGGAGGACAGCCCGGCCCGGCAGACGCCTCCACGGCCGGCACGGAGGTGAGGTCAAATCGCAGGACCGAACGCTGACTGTCACGACCCCCACCCCCGGAGAGGCTCCCTGCAGGGTGCTGTCAGAGGTCACCTGGCCTCCACCAGGAGCCACCCCCTTGTCGCCCTATGCTGCGGTGGCCTCTGTGAGCACCGCAGAGGACAGCCTCCCCTGAAGACACCTGTCAGACTCTCCCTCAAAGGAAGAAGCAGCTGGACAGACAGGAGGGGAGGGAAGTGGGCAGATGACAGATACGCGGACAGCGACAGACAGACAGGGAAGAGATGCACCCGCCGATGTCCATCCAGAGAGAGATGGGATCTACACGGAGACACAGAGCAGAGAGACAGAGCCAGACCCAGAGCCAGAGGGTGACGGTGCCCCGTGTTCACACGGCTGGCTGGCTCCGAGAGCGGTCCCACGTTCTCTGCCCCGTGCACCGGGCACACACGTTTGTTCACGCGGGTTTGGCTGGTTTGCCGCGTCTCTCTGTTTCCAGGAAAGCTCACAGTCTCTGCTCCCACCCAGTAAGGACAGTCTGGAGCACACGCTCCGAGCAGGTGCCGTCCCCGCCTGTGCCAGGGGCTGTAGTATGGGGCTCTGTGGGGCAGGCCTGTCCCAGCATACCCAAAAGCTGCACTCCTTCTGAGGCCTGGGGTCCCCCCACATCTCACAGACTGGCCCCTCGGTCCCCATAGGCCCGCGGATCCCGTCCTGAGGGGCGCCCTCAGGCAGCCTCATGTAAGCTCCCGGCCGGGAAGCCTGGGCCAGCAGAGCTTCGGGACGGAGTCGGGGCAGGGCTTCCCCCGCCCGTCCCCGCAGAGCGCCGAAGTTCACGGTGACAACGGGGACCACAGCACGCCACACTGGGCCGACGCCCAGTGACTACGGCAGCTGGGGGGTAACGCGGGAGGGGAGGGGAGCTTCCTGAGTCCGACGAGCAGAAAGGGTGACACACAAAGTAGGAGAAATTCCTTTTTCTCCTGAACGTAGCCTGGGGGACGTCACTTGGGTTGAGAGGGATGAATCCCGGTTTCACGAATGACCAGAGGAGCTGTCGGGGTCGTGGTGGTCATTAGAAAGCGCTACACCCCCCCGACACGCTTCTCTGTCCTGCTACCGCCCCTCCGACCCCACCGCCACCCAGCCTCATGCGCAGGACAAGTCTCTGGCCTGTGAGCCAGAGGCCACGAGCTCAAGGTCGGCTGTCCGGAAAGCAGTTTTGGCAGCAAAGTGGGTGAAAGGAAACGAGATATCCTAGAAAATATGCCCACATATACCAATACACCACAACGCCAAGGCCGCAGAACCAGCCCCCGGACCAGAGGTCAGGCTGTCCTTACCCTGCCGCCCTTCTCTCCGTTGGCTCCAGGAAAGCCAGGAAAGCCAATCGAACCCTGGAAGAGAGGAACCGACGAAGAGGTGTGAGAGCCGGGCCTTGGGGTGAGCCATGCTACATGCGTAGTGCGCAGCCCAGGACACAAGTACGCACCAGCCCACCCACCCGTCCACACACCCACCTCTCCCTCTAGCCGTCCATCCGTCCACCCGTCCCCCCGTCCACGCATCCATCCATCTGTCCACACGCCCATCCATCCGTCCATCCATCCACCCACGCACTCATCCATCCACCCACCCGTCGTCCGCCACCCACGCGTCGCCCACCCTCTGGATCAAAGTTTCCCAAGCATCTCATAGAGTCCACATCTAAAAGCCAAAGCTGTCTTAACCACGCTTCTCGCTCTCCCTTTCTCCACAGCCACGGCTTCCAAAGGCTGGTACTTGGGAGGAGCAGACCTCCCAGATCCCTGAGACGCACCAGAGATGACGTGCGGATCTCACGTTCAGACACGTTGTTTACTGTGCCTGTTGTCAGGTTCTGTCACCTTCCCAGAACACCTCTAAATAAAGCATGGCGGCTGGCAGAGTCCACAGTCAATGCAAACTTATGCCCTGACCGGGCCGACCCACAGCTGTTCCTTCCAGAAACCTACAAGGGGCACGCGGACAAACGACGCACTCGGGACCTACGAGCTGAGCCTCCCCGTGACGCGGAGGCACCCCACGCTCGCATTCACAGGTGGGGGCCTGTCTTCAGAGTGGGTCCCGGCTCCCCGTGCGGCTTGAGACCCTGACCTGCTTAGGTCAGGAAAAGCTCACACACGTCCAAGCCTGGCACTTCTCACAGGGGCTGAGCGTGGCCCACCCCCTCCCCCCCCGCCCGCCCGCCGACCCAGGCAGGGGACCGTGCCACGGACACCCGGGTGTAGGTGCCACAGAGCTCCGTGGCTGCATCCAGGCACTCCCAAGGGCTTTCAGAACAGCCAGGCAGCCTCGAGGTTCCACCCTTGCCTTCCAAGGACACTGCCTGAATTTGAACCACACACCCTCCAACTTCTCTCGGCTCTGCCCCCCGAGGGTCACGCACTTCAGGAGAGAAAACCCGTCCATCAGCCCCTCTTCCTCTAAGACACAGTGGGTGCCGCCACGTCACAGCCTCGTCCCGCACGCCACCGTCGGACACTGAACAAATCCCTGCTTAACCGCAAACCACCTCCCTGCGCACAGGGCGTGGGTCTAGGCCCGGGGGTGGGTCTTAGCCTTCCAGGGAGGGACTGCTGTTTCCTTAGGCGGCATGGGAATGCCCTTCGGGGCAGCCCGTCCCCAGGGCGCCTCCTGCTCATGGGACAGAGCCTGGGAGTCTGGAGCGGCCCGGGAGCCAGGGAGGCAGGAAGGCGCCGACGCAAGCCTGGGCGAGACGGGAGCTCTCCTCCTCCACTAATTATGTCTCCGGAGCAGGCGGCTGGTTATTTTTTAAGGAAGAACCATGAATAATAAAAAATGAGTTTTGAAAAAAAAAATCATGTTTTAAGTGATTTCCAAACCCTCGAGGAGCTGTTTCACTTAAAGCAGGACATGATTTTCATCTGAGGAAGGTTTCATCTCTCTCTGATGCTCAGTTACGAGCAAATAAGCTTCCAGTCTCCAGGGTGAAGCAGAGATGAGCGCCGCTTCTCGGGTGCCCGGTGGAGAGAGAGCAGCGGCCACGCGGCCTGCAGCCCCCGGCTCTGGCTGGCTCTGCCCCCTTCTCTGAAAGCCTCTGATAACGGTCCCAGCACTTCCTTCCAAACTGGCCGGACTAATGCCAAAGGCCGTGAATATGGCAGAACTTGCAGGGGACGGGGCACGCAGCAGCCTCCCCAGGAGCAGGGACCGGGCGGGAGGGGGCAGGGCAGGCAGGAGCCCGGAGGGGTGTCCGAACACCTGACGTGCCCATAGATTACCTTGGGTCCTTGTCTTCCTGGGTAACCCGGCAATCCCGGCACTCCGAGTTTTCCCTGGGGAGAGACAAGGCATTGTGTTATCCGGCCGGCACCACCTTCCTCCGTCCGCGTTCTCAGAGCAGAGAAAACCAGCACGTGTCAGCCGGGGCCTGAGCGGGCTGCGGTTTCCAAAGCCCGAAGGACTCAGAGAGACCCCCTGCCTGCCCTCTGGAACCGCATCTCCGGAAAACCCTGCCTTAGCCAGTTATAAAAGCCAAGGTTCCTCAAGTAGAGACAATGCGACGCTGAAGCAAAAGCAACTCAAGGCAAATCTTCCATAAAAGAACGTTTACCCTTGAGACTCTGTTTAACCCTTTGGAAAAGGGTCCTAGGCTTGGGGCAAGACGGGGCGCTCTGGGAGCCCGATCCCGTGCCAGGGCAGAGGGGAAGGGCGGGCAGCCTCCCACAGCCCCGAGTGCAGGGGTAAGGACAGCCGCAGGAGTCCCCGCAGGCAAGCAAAGCCGGGGCAAGCAAAGTCCCCAAGCTCTGGGAACCCTGCGGGAAGGAGCTCTCCCAGGATGCTGGCAAAGTGCTCAGAACAGCCGGGCTCAGGACAAGGATGAACCTGTCCACAGACACACTCCCTGGGAAGGCTGGCAAGGGTGCCAGGGAGGCAAAGGGGACAGGACCCGGGTCAGATCACGCCCATCCCTCTGGGGACCTCAGCCTGGTGGAGTCACCAGCTGGACAGCCAAGGCCATCAGAAGGGTCTATCCCCGGGGGCCGATGGAGCATTTCAAGTCACGTACCTTCTCCCCGGGGGGTCCCAGAGGACCAGGGTCGCCATTCGGACCTCCGCGACCCTTCGGGCCCTCGGGGCCATCTTCTCCTCTAGGACCAGGGGGGCCGATCTCCCCCTGCAAGTCAGAGAAGAGCAGGTGAGGGAGAAGCCCCCAGTCTCTCCCTCCACACGAGAGCAGCCCATCTGGGCCCGAGAGTCCAGGTCAGACCTTGTGGCAGGAGCCACTCAGCCCACCGGGTGGCCCCAAGCAGATGGAACGTGCTCGGGTCCGACCAAACCAGAGCTGCGTGCAGCAGGCTACAGGCTCTGCTGACCGGCCAGGCCGTCCCTCTGCACGGAGGCAGGCGGCTCTCTCCTCAAGGCCGCACGCTCCTGCTCCCCAGTTACCTTCTCCAAATGAGCCCCTCTTGGCTGAGATGACCGGTAAACGCAGGAACTCTGAATCGCTACTTCCCCAAACACGCAGAAGAGCCCGTGCACGGGGACCCGCTTTTCCCCTTGAAGCCCCAGGAGGCATAGGGCTGGACCACAGCTCCTGGCCGGGTAGCTGTCGGAGCACGGCTGGCACACAGGAAACCACGGCACGTGTCCCAGAGATGACAGGGTCCCAACACTGCCCCATCCAACTTGCCTATGGTACGGATGGGGAGGCCTGGGCCCAGGCAAGAGCGAGCGTCTGGGGGCTTGCCGAGGTCAGCAGCTGCCCGCCAGCCAGGGTCTGACGCCCACCCTGGCTCTCTGCCCATTGCCGACCCTCCCTCTGATCGTCGGCTCCCCCCCGTCCCATGACTGCGGCACAGTCACGCCACCCACCACAGAAACGCACGCCGCACAGATGAAGACCAGAGACTCCCCTATCCTTAAGGTCCAGCCTGTCTGCAGGCCCAGGTCCCTGGATCCCTAACAAGCGTTTTTCTCCATTAACAAGAGTCCTTCACACATTCACTGAGCACCTAGAAAATGCCAAGTGCTGGGCGGAAATTTCTCTGGGGGAAATTAAAACGGACGACTCGGACCTCCAGCTGAGGAAAGGTCCCAAGCCCCAGTCCCGCCCTCTCCCAGCTCCAACAGCGGGCCGGCCCACGGAGCCCGCATGTGCCTGCCAAACGTCTTTTGTGCGGCCTCTTTTGAAAACACGTCCTTGTGATAGAGACCCTGAAGGCGGGCTGCCTTGTTGGAGCCAGAAGAAAAAGGACTTTGACCAGCTGAACAGAAAGGACCCTCCGATGTGGGCGGTCGGGGTCCTGTCACCATGGAGAAAGCTCTAGAACAGCGGTGTGTGGCAGGAACATATCCGGGACATAACTGTGAACCCGTTCTCTCCCTTTTATTCCTCCTCCTTTGATAGACGCCAAGACTGCTTTTGCCTTTGGAGCTGGAGACGCCACGCAAGCGTGTGGGGCTCGGGGGCTCGGACGTGTTCTGAAAAGGCACCTGCAGGCCCTCCTTGTCAGGGGATAATTTTGGCAGCCACGTGACGGCCCTGGGTCCGCGGAGAGCCGCCCATCCAGGTGTGCGTCCGTGCCTGCCGGGCGGTCCAGGCACCTGGCTCCCTCCTGCCCGGCCTGGGCTCACTCTGAGGCTGGGGGGCAACCTTCAAAGTGCCCGCACCGCGGTGTGTGGCCGCGGGTCCGCTGCCCGGACACTCCCTGCTGCGCCGTCTGCATCAGCCTCTCCTCATTTAGATGAAAATGCGGCCGGGGGCTTCCCGCGGGACACCTGCCTAGTGAGTCACCTCCTCCTGCCCCCGCACCGGCCGCCGGCCTCTGGAGCGGAGGTGAATTATTGATTAAAACAACGGGTTTGTTGCAGCTTCTGATCGCCCAGGAAGAGGTTACAGACACAGGGGCTGCTCGGGGTCCTCAGAACACGCAGGGACACTTGGCGGACCATCCTGCGGGGGTGGGCAGGGACCCCGGCCCTCCCTGGACAGAGGGCAGCCCCTTCCCCTCTGCTCCCCACAGCGCTCCCACCCTTCTGAGCCAGAGGAACTTCTCTGCTGTCCAGAGTGCCAGCCGGAACCAGGCACAGGGGTAGGTGACCACAGGTGACCCCAGTCATGGGGCTTAATACCAGACAAGAGTCACCGTGGCTCTGAGCCAGAAATGAGGGGCCCATGGTGGGGGAGACACACACAGAGCCAGGCCTCTGGGCCCCCAGCTGCCCCTGCCTGAGGGCCTAGAGCTCCCAGGAAGGCTTTACCTTCTTTAGAGAGGCTGACCTATGGCCTCAAACACCCCAGCCTTCCTGCCCCGCCCCATGGCCCGGCTCCCGACCCACCTGCAGCCCCACCCCAGCCCCTCTCCTGACCCTCCAAGGCCCCTCCCCACATCCCTGCCCCCACCCCCAACCCCGCCTCTGCCCCGACACCCCAAAACACTCACCCGATCACCCTTGATGCCCATGTCTCCTTTAAAGCCAGGAAAGCCGTCTTCACCCTGACAAGGGACAAGACAGTGCCCGGGCTGCTGGGAAGAGCCCACCTCCCGGATGGCCGGTCCCCACAGTCAGCACGGGGCCCCACAGCCTCACAGCCACGGCCCCAGGAGGACACGCGCCAAGTGGGGGGCTGCTGAGTGAAGGGCGTCCCTCTAACCCTTTGCAGTCGTGGGGCCAAGCTGGCGATCTGCAGCCTGCACAGCTGGGCACAGCTGCCCCTCCCCATCCCCCACAGCTGCCTCCGGTCCAGGCACCGCAGGGGCCCAGTGACCGCTGACCAGCGAGCAGCAGAGGGGGGGCTCTTCTGCCCCACAGAAGCCGGGACCAGTGAGCGCTGCAGGCAGGGAAGGGCCTGGGGCTCAGACAGTCCTGCTGCGGGGCTGCCCTCTGTGACAGTCCTGCCTTTTCTGGCCCAGCAGGACACATTCCTGCCGTTTGTGAATCTGGGGATTCACTCACATCAGTGGCCTGCCGTCCACTCAAGTCCACCGAGACACCCACAGAGACCCTCAGGAGGGTCACACAGGCCCACCTGGCTCACCCTTCCCTCCCAGTGTCCAGGCCCTGCGTCCTGATCTGGCCATAGCGGCACCACGTTCCCTCTGCGCCCGACTCCGTGGCAGTGCGAGGGGCTGTCCCTCCCCTTGCGAGGCAGCCGCACGGGAGTGGGGCGTGGGACGTCCACGGCCTCTGCAGGTGAGGGGCGGGCTGTGTGCTGGGCAGGGGGTGTGAAGACCCAGCACCTCAGTCCCGCCGGGAGGGACACAGCCTGTCCCCTTGGACACGTTTTTCCTTTTGCAGACAGCCTGGCCCACAGGGTGTGCCAGTCCCTCCGTCTCAGAGGCCACGGCAGCCTCGTCTGTGGCCAACGCTGTCCCAGTGGACCACCTGCCGGAACCCTGCCCTGGGAACCCTGCCCTGGGAATCCCACTCTGCGCCACGTGCTCCCAGCGGCCCCGGCAGGAAGCGGCACTCACCTTCTCGCCCTTGGTGCCCTTCAGCCCGCGGATGCCATCTGCTCCCTGTGTAAACACAGAGGGAAGAGAGCGAGTCAGAGCCTCTCCAGAGCTCTCGGAAGGAAAGGCTCTGCACCCCGAATGACCAGGAGGGAGAGCGCTCGGCAGCCCCAGCCCAGGCAGCTTCCCTGGCACTCCCAGTCTCAAATCAAGGGCTCCCTGGGCTCACAGAGCAACCTCCTGTCCTCGCATCCCACGCGAGGCCCCCGTGTCTGTGATTCCCTGATGGCCTCCACAGGCATCTCGCCCTCTTTCAGAAACCTCCGCCTCCCTGAGGTCCGGGGAGCAGGTGGGACGCGAGGCCTCAGCGTGGGCTCTGGAATCAGGTCCCGGCCCCAGCTCTGTGGCCTCGGACACGGTCCCAGGTACCTGGTGCCTCAGTTTCCTCATTTGGAAAGTGGGGGTGAAGACTAGCATTACCTTGTTCCGGCTGGTGGGAGGGGGACACCAGGCAAGGCCCCAGGACCTGGTGGGTGCTCAGTTATCAAGAGCAACGTGCTACGGTCACTCGGGATTATTAACACGTGGGCGCTATAATCGCATTAATTACTGATTAATCATAAGGACCGCAGCGCCAGTAATAACCAGCTCAGGACATGCCTCGTCTCTGGGCCAAACAAGAACTGTAAGGGACAGACATGTCCTCTTCGCTATGCCCCGCCCCGTGCTAGCGCCGCGCCCAGGCCGGGTGACGCCGTCCGTGGCATGGAGTTAAGTGGCCACGGCCTGGGCCCTCCAAGCAGGCAGCAGAACTGACCGCTGACTCCCAGAGACCAGCTGCCCGCGGGACCCCAGAGAGAGGCCGGGCCCCCCATCTGCCTCCAGGGGAGGCTGCAGACAGGACAGCAGAGCCGCCTCCCGGGACCCTCGGGCGGCCAGCGGTCCTCGGGCGGCTAGAGGTTTGCACAGACGGTGCGGTTTGCCTCTTCCCGGGGACTGAGGAGGGGCTCTAAGAGGCTGGACAGGCCTGGGGGGCGCGGCCTCCTGCCACCCAGATGCCTGCAGGCCCCGTGGGTCCCAGGCAAATGGATGCCTCAGGGCAGAGGGGAGGCGTGGTTACCCTGAAACCCCGATGCCCTGGGGGGTCTGGCACCAGCCTCCTCCCTCTTGCCGTGTTGCCGGCAAGGACTTCCCCTGCCCACCCCTCCTGGACCTGAGGTCAGAGGTCGGGAGAGTGCTGCCCAGGGGACAAACAGACCGGGTCTCAGAGCCCCGGCCCTACTGACATCCAGGGCTAGGTGACCGTGTCACGGGGCTGCCCTGTTCCAGAGCAGGGGGTCGGGGGCAGCGTCCCTGACCTCTAGCCATCCGATGACAGTAGGCTCCCTCCAAGTTGTAACAGTCAGAAATGTCCCCTGATGTTCCCCAGGGGGCACGAATCCGCCCTGGTTGGTGGAGCACCACGGGATGCCCTGTGGCCCTCGTGGGCCAGCCTGGGGGACCGGAAGCAAAGGGACCTAGAGAGCAACAGGGCTTTGCCCAAGGCCTTGAGAGGATTCGTATCTACGGTCTTCCCCAGCCCGCCGGCTCCTGCAGGCTGGCAGAGCGGGGGGGGTGACCCTGCTGGCAGCCAGGCCCACGCAGATGTCCTCGGGAAGGTCGGGGACGTGGGCGCGTACAGAGGGGCGCTTCCCCGGAAGGAAGGGAGGCCGGACATGGTGGAGAAGAGCCGGGCGCCCTCACCGAGGGCCGGCCCTAGCGGAGACCACACGCCACCTCTCGGCCCTGCCCAGTCACCTCCCTGGGGGCCTGCCGCCCCTCAGGCCGCGGACTCCTCTGACGGCTTCCGAAGCCCGGGAAGGAGAACCTATTTCTCCAATGACAAGAGCGCTCGGCTTTGCTTTCCTCCCTCTCTGCGCTTCCAAGTCTAAGCGGCTCGCTGGCGGCGTGAATGAATTTTAATCAGATAGACAAGATAAGCGCATCCTCCACAAACATTTTACAGCGAACACCTACGGCTCACAGACACAGCCCTATGCAAGTAGCCACGTACGGGGCCGGCGGGCGCTTTTTCTGTGACAAAATGCGTAAGATCAACCTGCGAGAGCTCACATTATCAGCATTTCCGCCGAATAATCATCCTGGCACGACTCACTAGCGAGCTGGTAAAAGCCTGCACCGGGGAGAAACCATGGCCTCCGAGGGCTCCCGGCCCCGGGAAGTCTGTCCGCGGTGGCTTGGGCCCTCAGAAGGCCACGATTCCTGGGACACGCAGCAGGGCAGCTCAGGGAACAGCCCCGGGGCTCTGGGTTCAGAGTAAGCAGGTCTGGGTGTGAGTCCTGCTGAGGCACCGATGTTAGGCTAACTTGGCCCATGACTGCACCCTGAGCTCCTAGCCTCTGTCCTCCGCCCGCACACTCGCTCGCTCCCGGGGCACGAGGATGCTCAGGAGAGGTAAGCACCAAATGATGCAGGGCAGGCCCGGGAGCCCGCGCATGTGTTCACGCAAATTCCTCAGGCTGCTCTGGCTGTGTGTGTGCACGTCGTACATTTCCCTGCACAGCAAGTTACAATCACTCGGAAGGAAAAACTCCATCAGCTTTCTTCAAGCCCCAAGACTGTCTAGAGCTCTCAGACGCGCCGCCGCCATTGTCCTCGGAGAAGGGAGAACTCCGCCACCCCGACGCACCCCTGCCCAGCACGCGTTCCTGGGACACATCCCTCTCCGCATAACCGTGCCCGACGTGTCCAGAGCCGGCACGGCTGGAGACCACGTTACGTGACTCAAACGTGGTCCGCTCTGGCAGGAAGAGCCGGGGCCCGGCGTTGGGTTCTGCTCCGGAGCTCTGTGCCCCGCTGAACCAGGCTCCGGGAGGCCTTCAGCGGCAGGAAGGCAGTCGGGGATGAATGGCCATCTCCCCCCAGCTGCTCCCCACCCCCACCCCGCCGCCACCGCCGCTCCGTCTGCCCCGGTGCTGTCCACGGGACGGGCTCGCTCGCTCCAGGAAGCCGGACACCCCCAGGAAAGAATGTGAGGCCCTTCCCCTTGGCTGAGGCGTGTGTCCCTTCAGGGCTTGGGAGGGAACAGGCCCCAGGTGACGACTACAGCAGCGTCCCAAGAGAGGCACAGAGAGCCACCGTCCTGTGTTGTCGCGACACACAGACGCCCACTACGGGGGATCAGCCCCATCGGGCCACAAATGGTCACTCCCCCGCCTGCCCAGGCCCTCTGTCCTGGGATCCAATGAGCCCGGGAGGACCAGGGCTGCTGTGCCCCACAAGCCCAACCGTGACCTCCGGGAAGCCGAATCTCACCTTGACTCCTCGAGGACCCGGATAGCCGATTGGGCCCTGGGGGCCAGGCGGACCCTGAAACCAAAGGGGGAAGACCATTAACTCCGACCCGGGTGGGCAGGCGTTCTGTGCCCTCCCTGCACAGCCGGAAAGCTTGCCTTCCACCAACAAGCTCCCCCAGCCCTGAGCAGGGCGGACATCCCAGATCAGACCCTCAGGAGAGGCTCCTCAGGAGACACGCAGACCTGCTCCTATGGGACCCAGTCCCCCGGGAAAGCAGACGTGCACGCTGTCCCGTGATGAGAACACCAGGGACCAACCCAACGGCAGCCCCAGCCCAGCAGCTGGGGAGGGGGAGTGGGGCAGCGAGATGGGGAGGGGGCTCTGACGCTTTGGAAGGGCGGGCTGCCCTGAAGGGAGCACAGAGTCCACAGAGGCGGCTCGGATGACGGGGGACAGCTGCCGGCTGGGGCAGGAGACAAGGGCTGGCCATCTGGGAGGGGGTGCCGGTGACAGCCAGCGGGCCTTGCTGACCAGTGTCCCGTGCACGGAGCGGGGTGGCCCAGGGAGGGCTGCGGATACCATGGGAGGCACAAGGGGACTTTGGCCACAAACAGGGCGGCAGACCCTGGGGACTCAGGCTGCCTGGAGACTCTTCCCGCCTCCAAACCGCCAAGTCCTGGACCCCAAACAGACAATGGCAACTGATCAGGAGGAGCCCCCGGCCCAGGCCCCGCCCTGTCACCAGGCTTCTGTGTGGCCCACGTGACGGCTGTGCCTGCAGCCCCGTGTGCAGTAACCAAGGAGGGTGGCCGGGTCACAGGGCTCTGCGTGGGAGGAGGTGCCCTGGGCACAGACACCAGAGGGAGGGCCCGGCTGCTCCCACTCATGTCATTCTGAACCCACCTGGCCTCCTTTCTCTCCTGGAGGGCCTTCTTTGCCAGGGTGTCCCTGTCGTGAGAGAGAAGGCAGGTGTTAGTCGGTGATCGTCCCCCACAGCTGTGGTCACATGTGGGAGGGAGAGCCAGACCCCCATCTCCTTCCCCCCACGCCCCCCGCCAGAGATGCGGACGTCAAAGGCATCGGGCAGCTGAGCCCGGAAGTCACCCCAGACACGGGCCCCGAGCCAGTCCTTCAGCCCGGACCCTCGGCTGCCGCCTCTGTACGTGCGCTCCGCGTGGGCCCAGTGATGACCTGAGCCGGCACGGAGGAGGACGTGCGTGGACACCCGCGGGCGGGATCTGCCCGTAGTGATGTCACCGGCCCAGCCCGCCCCCAAGTGCAGGTGGCCGGGACCGGGACCACAAGGCATTCGCTCCACAAGGATTCTGTGCCGAGGGAGGGATGATGTGGGGCTGGGGGTCTGGACACACCACCTTCCGGACGGGCAGGCGCCACGCTGTCTGCAGGACCCTCTCATGCTGGGAGACGTGCGGGGGGCGGACAGGCTGGTGCCCGGACAGGCCACGCCCTGTCATTCGCCTGGATTCCCCGTGTGGCCCTAAGTCCTTGGGCAGGTTGCCTGCCAACCTCTTAGCTGATACAGGCCGGAGGGGACGACCTGCTCCCAAGATACAGGTCCAGAGCCGACGCCCAGCAGACACGGTCGCGGCCCCAGGGGCACTGCCCTGTCCATCCGAGTCCCAGCCAAGCCCGTCCTCAGAAACACGAGCTCTGACTTTCCCGCCTAGGTTAGTCACTAGCTTTACGCCCCTGAGCTCCTGAGGCAGGCCCGGGATACAAGCAGAAAGGGGAATGCTTCCCTGTCTGGAATTAGTCCAGGGATTCTAGTGAAAAGGCTGCATGGTGCGGCGAGGGCACGGTCTGATTCTGGGCTTGGTTACCCCCGACCCGCTGCGTGACCTTAGGGAAGTCATTCGCCCTCTCTGGGCCTCCATTTGTTCACGTGTCAGAGGAGAGCGGGGACCAGTTGCTCCTTCAGCTTGAGGGCTCTAAGCATCAGGGACCCTATTCCTAGAACACAACGGCCTTGTGAGGACCTAAGTCTCCCCCTTCTGAGAATAAATGCTTGTGGGCGTTCCTTCTGATTCCTGTTAGCCGTGCACTTGGATTTAATGTTGCACAAACAGCCTGCTTGGAGAGCAAAGCAAGCAGGAGGCTACGGAAGGTCCTCTACAGGGCGGGGTGCCCGCAGGGAGCCTCGGGGCAGAGCCTGCCGGTGCCTGCCTTTGAGGGAAGTCAGGCGGCAGATGGGCCACCCAGGGAGACACGCTGCCGTCCGTGCTGCCTTTCCCAAACAAAGCTCATAGCACCCACGCCTCAGGGTGGCAGGGCTGGACCCAAACAGTGCCAAGGAGAGGGTGCCCTGCCTTGGGGTGACCGGGAGGGTGTGGATCCTGGCCCGCCATCACATGGCTTCTTGGCGGGACTTTACTCCAGCCCATTTCCACTACGGACCTGGGGGTACAGGGAGGGCAGCTGGGGTGCTCGAGCCCCGGGCACCAAGTGGGTCCCTTGGAGGGCATGCCCACGCCCTCCACGCGGTAAGGTCCTCGCTCACGGGGCGCAGACGACCACGTGCCTGCCTCACAGGTCGCTACAGAGACGGGACAAGCAGGTGCACCGGGCCCTCAGGACTGTGCCCAGCGTGGAGCGAATGGCCAGCACGTGTCCGCAGTTACCGTAATTACTAGCTTTATTTGAATGGAGGCCAAATTTCTTTAGGCGCATTTTAAGTTGCATTTACAGAATGAGAGCAACCACGGGGGGACGCACAAAGCAGGCTCATTAAAAATGTCGGAACAGGAAAATACTGAAAGGAAATACATCAAAATAAGAGATTGATTCCTTCCCCCTAGGGAAAGGCCAAGCTGTCTCCCCTCCTTTGCATTTTTGCAATACCCCATAACGAGGATATGCTTGTATAATGGGAAAATAATGAAGCTTAAATTATGTGTATTTGATACTTTTCTGATTAAAAAAGTAATATATGTTTTCTGTGGCCCATCAGGCAAGAGGAAAAGCAGACGCGGTCCCTGCTCACCTCACCGACCACGGCACCCCTGGCTAACTGCGCTAGAGACGCTCTCATCCGTCCTCCGCACAAGGCACGCAAGACGGGCGTCGTATGATGTGGTTTTAGTTTAGTGTCGCGCGGCGGGCCTTTTCTCGCGTCACCGAATACACGCCAGAAGTCGGTTTCTCCTAGCTCCGCAGTACTCCCTCGAACCATAATTCACACTCCCGCGTCCCCGCCGTGGGCTCTCCGGGATGATTTCACCACGCGCCCCAGCGCGTCTGTCCGGAAACAAGGCTTTAAATCAACCTTCCTTTTGGCAGCCAAAGCCAAACCCAACTCCAGGGAAAAGAGACACAAAACCGTCTGTTTAAGGACGATCGACAGCGCGCTGCCTCGTAACGAGAGTGTGTTTCAACGTCTCTGTTCCTGCAAATTCCCGGGAGACAACCGGCCGGCTCGCGGGGGCCCCGGCACCTGTCCCCCTCCCCCGCCCCCGGGGCGTCCGACGCGTGAAGGACCTGCGCGTGCTCCCATTCTAGGTTCAAGTGTTCGCTGAGGGAGAGAAGTGCAGCCTATGGGCCCCGCGGAGCAGGGAGGGGGATCTACAGCGGGAGGAAAACCAGACCCTGCCAGGCACCTAGCATGCGGGAGGACGGGTCAGTGTGGGGATGGGGTGGGGGTCTCCCAGTCAGGTCAGGGAGGTGGGAGTCAGCAGCCCACCCCACCCCCAGCACCCTCTCCCTGGAGCCGCTGTGGGAGACGCCCCTCACCCCAAACACTGCAGAAGATGCACGGGGGGTGGGGCACACAAGGACACGCGGCCCCTGCTATGGTGGGCTGGGCCTTGGAGATGGCGTCAAGGTGGTTTTCGTTTTGCTGTCATTTCATTTACTTCGCTAATTTCCTGAACCGGATGTGTCATTCTACAGTCAGAAGAGGAAATTCAGTACAAACATAAGTGACAGGAGGGACGCGACGTGCTATGTCCACGCTCGCAGACGCGCAGACGGGGGAGGACACGGGAGGCCAGGGCAGCTCATGCACGGTGGGGCAGGCGAGCCCCCGGCTTGGAGAGGGACAGGGCGGTGGCGGACGTGTGATGCCGGGGGCCCAGCCAGGGAAGCCGACGGCCGTGCCTTACACGGTGGCCCGTGACTGTCAACGTACGAGCTCTTGCTTAGTTTTTAGCGGCTGAGATGTGAACGAGACGCCCTGCCCGCAACAGGTAATTCAGCCAGTCACGGTTTTGGCAACAGCCGATGCAGGCAGCATCACATGAATCTTCTCGAATGAACCCAAATCCCAGATCCCACCAGCAACGTGCAAAGCCGGCGGTGGGAGCGGATGAGGCCCCCACACCCACCACGTGGCCCCTCCCTGCCCCTCCCTCCAGCGGCGCAGCCGCGGTCGGACCGTCACTGACTCGCTATTTCTAGCAGGGGCGAGTCTGGCCCCACAGCTGTGCTCGCACATGCTGACGCCCTCCTGCAGACCCTCCCTCTCAGCAAGCGATCGCTAAAAACACCCTCGTCGCTGTCCGTCCCGTCGACACCAGCGACACAGGGACGCTCGGGGCCCAGCCCGCCCTCCTCGGAGTTAGAAACGCAGCCGGGCTCCGGTCGTGAAGCAGCGTCCCACACTCAAGTCCGGCTCACGCCATCTCCACCCCTTCCTGGGGACCCTCGCTGGGAAAGTGTGTCCAAAGCCGGGTAACTACCGGGCACGCAAGCTTGCAACCGATCGGGTCTTCATCGGCAGAGGAGAGAGAGAGGAAATGAGGGGCGAGGGGTGGCCTGGGTGCCAGGTCCCGCCCCTGGGGGGACCGGGGCCAGGTGTGTGCAGGGGTGAGGCAGGCAGGGTACTCACCGGGGGTCCGTCAGCACCGGGCATTCCTGGGAGGCCTGGTTTACCCAAGGGACCCTGGAACAAACCAGAGACCCCGTGAGCCCCCTGGGTCACCTCTTCCCTGGGCTGCCCACCCTCCACCTGCCCGAAGAACATTTCTGGAAAAGGATGCTCAAGGCCAGAAGCTTCCAGCAACCAAAGCCCCCGGAGAGGGGGGACTGTTGCCTCTGCTGCTCCGGGTTCCTGGAAGCTGCCGCCACCCATGGGGCTGAGAACCACACCATACAGGCAGCCCTGACCCAAGAGAAGCACGAGCTCTCGGCAGGTGCCAGGATACACTCAGCGGCCAGATTCCGCAAACACACAGCAAAAGCAAACAATGAAACAGGACGCCGGGTCAGGCTGGACGTCAGGCAAACAACAAACGGTCAGGTCCAGCTGAACGCCGAGCTCACTTCTCTTCCTTAATCCGGCGACCCTATGCAGAGCTAGACAAGCAGTGTGTGGGTGGCCCAGCGATCGGGTCAATGAAAGACAAAGATCCCGCTCTCCCCTGAGCTCATCTGCTCCGTGCACAGGGCACGGAGCATCCCTGCCGCTGGGGGAGGACAGAAGCTCATGCGGCCAGGGACGACTGGCACCCCCGCAGGCCGCACCCTGGCAGAACGAGCTTGCCGGGGCAGAAACGCCCTGTTGGCCGATGGGACCATCCCTGCACCTGCACAGCCCACTCACCTTATCTCCTGGAGGCCCGATGGCACCCTGGGGGCCTGGAAGACCCTATGAGAGGAGGACAGAGCAAGAAAGGTCAAGGAAGTTGGCTCCAAACACCTCCCTGCCACCTGCCCACCTTCCCCGGCACCCGCCCCCTCATCTGGGCACCAACAACTCAGTCCTCACATCTAGGCTGTACATCCCTTCGGCTGGGACAGGCAGCCCAGGGCCCAGGACACCCCAACACACCCACACCCCTCACCGCCCCCCCACTGCTCGCTTACCTGGGCACCTGGATTACCCTGCTGTCCTGGGGGGCCAGGCTCTCCCTGGGGGCCCTAGAGGGAACAAAGGCAAGGCCACTCGTGGGAACTCTGGAGGGCATGAGTCTGCTCTCATGCCCAACACCTCCCATGCCAGGCGGGAAGAGGCAGGCGGCCCCATGGCGGAGGGGAACCAGGCCTTGGCACCCGCGAGGCTCTCCACACTGACCCGACAGGAGGAAAGCTCTGTTGTTTCTGCTGGCGACCCAGACGGCCGCTGGCAAGGAGCCCGTGAAAGGAACAGACGAGAAACTGTTCTGTTTGGCAGAACGTTTCCAAAAACATTGGGATAAAGTCTCCCAGTAGAGCCATGAGACCCGTCTCTCGTGGGCTGGGCTCACAGTGCCCGCTCAGCGCCGGGCTGCGCGCAGGGAGAGGGCCAGCTCCCTCAGGGCTGGTCCGGCTCTGGCGGGAACGAGCTCTCCAGCAGCGGCTCCATGCAGGGCCAGGGCTCAGGGCCCGCACCGCCCTCCTCCTCCTCACATTCCCACCCCATTTGATGGCAACCACCGGGTGGCAGACCCTGGACACTTACCACGTTTCCCTTCGGGCCTGGTTGGCCGTCCATCCCCGTCACACCCTGGATGAGAGGGAAAGGGAAGGATCACCAGGACAGAAGGCTGAAGAACCCACAGGGCGCCCAGGGACCATCCCACTGGACTGGGCTCGGTGTCCTGCCCACATGGTCTCGGGATGCCACACCCTCTGGGGACGGGGCAGGAGCTGATCCCAAATAATCCCACAGGCCCGATGGGCCAGCGGACGGTGGAGCTGCTGGGCCCCCGCGTGGGGTGGGGCAGGCCCAGGGAAGCCACCCACCCGGACAGGGCCCCACCAGACCCGCAGGCTGCCTCCTCCCAGAACTTTCCCAGGGGAACGTGAGGCATCCGGAGGTTATTGGTAACAGCACGTGAGGCATGAGGATGGGGAGATCCACACGGCCAGCTGGGCTCCGTGTCTCCACCCGCAAAGGCACACGGGCTAGAGGGTTCCTTCTGCCTGTGAGCAGCAGAGCCCTGCTGACCTCACCAGCCCCGGGCAACTGTCCGAGTGGACAGACACGCAGAGGTGACAGGCCTTACCGGAGGTCCAGGAGGGCCCGGGGGCCCCTTTGGTCCCAGCAGACCACGCGGCCCCTGCAAGAGGAAGGAACAAGTTCCCACTTGGCCAAGAAGCCTGGCCCGGCCCGGCCCCAGGCAAAACCTGCAGCCTCGCTCCTGCCAGAGCCTTTGCGGTGCAGGCGTCCACACCTCCCCGGGAAGCGTGGCCGCGCCCTGTCCTCGCCAGCCTCACCTCCTCCCCCCGCCCGGCCTCTCCGCCTCCGCTCTGGGAAGCAGAGACGGGAGCCAGGCGCCAACGGGCAGCTCAGACCGGGGATGAAGGGGCGCCTCAGAGCCTTTCAAGTCGGGGGGCCCTTCCACACATGTGCGGGGCAGGTGCCCATACAAGCTCTCCTCGCGGAGGCCACAAAGACAGGCGGCTGCGTGGTGGGCTTTTGTCCACGTCTCGTCACTGGCTCCCTCTCAGACCCTCCCATGCAGGGACCCGGCGGCCAAACACGAGAGACCAAGCGCGGAGCCCAGGTTTCTTCTGGGACCTGCACAGCCCCGCCCTCCCCTGCAGCGAGGGGCACGAGTGGGGACAGCCGCTTGTGCTCATGGAGGGACACGGCCCCAAGGCAGCGCCGACCCCAGCACGGACTCCCGTGGCCCCACCCAGAACCGCTGGCCCCTGCCTTGCCCGCGGGGGCTCACCCAGCCCTTAACCAAGGCGCGACCACCCTTTCGATGGACACGCTTCAGACCCCCTGGAAGAGAAATTCCCACACGCACTGCCGTGCACCTGTCCCCTTCGCTAGGTAAATGTCTGGCCTCGTAAACGCTTCCTAGGCGTTCGTAACCCAGAAGGCATCACTTAGACGCATGTTAAGATGAGGACCGGGTAACGGGGTCTCCTGGGGGGCTGATCAGACATCGGGGGATAATTTCATCCCCCGTGAAGGTGCACGCGCAGCCCAGGCCCCCTCTGTGCCGCGCTGGCAACGTTTCTCCTCCGTTAACGTCGCCAGAGGCTCACGGCCGTGGCGATGTGGACGACAGAAGCAAGACGTCTGCGAACTACTCTCAGTAAAACGAAAGTGGTGTTCTTTCTCACCGAGGAAACGGGCCTGGGCCCTGAACAGAGGTCGGCCTGGAGAAAAGAGCTGTTTGATGCCCCGGGAGGGCCACCCGGACAGAGGGCCCCACGATCGTGAAGCGCTGACACCAGAATGGACGGTAGTCGGACGGGTCCCTGCAACTGCCCTGGGATACTAGCCTGGCGTGCTGGGCATCCGCCAAGCCTGCAGCTTGCACGCCCTCATGAGGGCCCCCCGGATGCCCCCCGATGACCTTGGATGCCCCCGTGATGACCTTGGATGCCCACCATGATGACCTTGGATGCCCCCATGATGACCTTGGATGTCCATCGTGATGACCTTGGGTGCCCCCGTGATGACCCTGAACACCCCCATGATGACTTTGGATGACCACCGTGATGACCTTGGACACCCACCACGATGACCTTGGACATGCACCAGGCCCATGGCCTGGGGGCCCAACCACAGCCGCCCAGGCCTCAGCTTCTCCCTCTGGGCAAGGTCGTATTTGCCCCACCAGCCTTTCCAATGTGCTCCTTCTCTTCTTCCCCCGCTGAGTCTCTGTTTCAAGGCTGACCCCTTCTCTAATCTATGCTCTAGGTCGGTCCCTGGTTCTGCCCAGAGCAGAGCCTCCTTGAGCAGCCCATCGCCGTGCTGAGCAGACAGAACGCGATCGAGACTTACGGGTTCCCCAGGCAGCCCTCTGGGCCCGACTTCTCCATCGTCACCCTGTGGGGGAGAAAAGCAGCAGGATTTCAGAGACACGTTCTAAAGCCTGGACAGAGACAGTGCCCCTGCCGCTGTGCGACAGATGCTTTGTCCCGGGGCTGCTTCTGCCTCGGCCAGATTTACTGGTCCTGGTACCAGCCAGGAAGGCCCAGAAATGTCCGCAGGCCCAGAAAGCTGCAGGATCGGGCAGGACCTGGGGCCCCGGGACACTGCTCAGGAGGCCACAAACCACAGCTCCAACGAGGAGAAAGCTGCACGGGAAGGGTCCTGGGAGCAAGGGATCTGGTCGCCTTCATGGGTGACGATGGGTACGAAGGACGGAGGGGTAGAAGCTGGACAGAGACGGAAAACAGGGAGCGAGGGAGGGAGGGAGAGAGGGGGAGAGGGAGGGAAGTGGAGAGGGACGAAGGCAAATGACAGGAATGCGAGCGGCAGAAGCTAGGGCAGAAAGGAGTCACGGACGATCCCCAGATCCCCGCGCCGACCCCGAGGTAGCCCGACCTCTCCGCCAGGGCCTAAGAACGGCACAGGGAGGAAACCCAGATGAGTCTTCCTTCCGGCTGGAGAAGGCAAGGCTGCCCCGGCTTGACTGGTCCCAGATCAGGAGCTGCTTGTCAACACCCCACTTCTGTCTGTCAACGCGCCGCTCCCTTCCCTCCTCCCCGCACACGCGCACACGCACGCGCGCACACACAGGCACACCCAGGCCTGCGCATCTGCGCGTGAGCACACGTGGGTATCAGGCACACACGAAGTCGTGCCCGCACACGCGAGCACACGTACATATCCACACACGCGTGCGCACACACACGCACACACCTCCGGGAGGACCCTTCGCCTCTCCCACGGTGCAGTGAACTCTGCTGGGTGCAGACAGAAGGGGCCGGGACAAAGCCAGCCTGGGAGCCACTGAGGACAGAAGCACGGCCGGGCCCGCCCTTCCGCTGCCCTACCTGCTCCCCTTACACTCAGGGCTTCTAGACCCTGTCCCTGAAATACCCCAACACCCCAAGACACGGTGTGAGTGATGGGGGTGTGAGGAGGCGGGGCTCAAAAGCCCCCCACGCTTCTCCACCGCAGGACCAGGTGCTCTGGTCTCCCAGGGAGCCGCAGCCCCAGGAAGAGCCACCGGACAAACACACACACTCCGCGGAGCCCCCAGGGGAGGGCCGTCTCCCGCCGCGGCCCCAACCTCCAGAGCCGCCCACTCCAGACTCTCCCCCATCTCCCCAGATCCCCAGGCTCTGCACCCACAGCCTGCATCGGAGCCGTGGACGAGCAGGGACACGGAGCTCACACTTGCCAACACGTCTCCACAGTGACCTGGGCACCCGCCTCCTGGAACTAAGGGCTCTTTCTGAGGCCGGCGACAGCTGAAAGCCGCTCGGAGACACCACACAGGGCAGGACCAATGGTCAAGCGTCTCAGAAGTGGCTTGCAGGCTGTCCCCACATGCCATGGCTTCACTGTCCCCACCCCCCACCCCCAGCCGCACGCCTGGCGGGCAAGCACTCTGCTGCCTGCATTTCCCAGCGGTTCGCAGCCCAGACCCCGCGAGGGGACAGGCAGGCGGGGACATACCCGTTCTCCATCGTCTCCGGGAGGTCCTGGTGGCCCAGAAGGCCCAGGGTCACCCTAGGAAGTCAAGCAGGGTCAGCATTAGGCACGTGGGAGCAGACGCCCACGACTGTCCCAAATGCCCATCTATCTTTTTGTGATTCCGAGTCTGGACGTCCCGAGCCCGCTGAAGACTCCCAGAGCCGTGGAAGTCCGTTCGGGGAGCTGGTGTCGGGAGGCAGGGTCCGGGGCAGGTCCACAGACACGGGGCCAAGGGACACTGCAGCAGGGCTGAGCCACACCCCGTGAGCTTCTCCGTGGCAAGCCGGGGAGAACCCCAGCCCCACAGGGTCCCCCAAGAAAGGGCTGTGGCCCTGGACAGCGAGTGTCCTGAGGGTGGGCGCCGGGTCCCCTCCCACCCCTGGCGGCTTTGGGCCTTGCACACAGTCGGTGCTCAATACGGGCTCATCCATCGCACGGACGGGCCCTGACCTAGCGGGTGCTTTCTTCTGGTCTCCGTGTCGCAGTTGGAGAACGCGGACAACGCAGCTTTGGTAAACTGCTAGGACCATTTCTCAGCGTGCTACGGGACGTGATGGGTAACCGTCTGCCCGACACAAGCAACCAGCGTGCGAACGTGCACGCACACGTACACACACGCACACGTGCCCGCCTGTCCACAAGGGCCAAAGACAGGCATCGTCTGCTTCAAAGGGAACAGGCCAGATAGAAGGTGTCCGGCGGGCAGCCCAGGGCTGTCGCATGGAGACCGCCTCCCACAGGAGGAGAGACGGGGGTGCCGGCCACTGCACGCACCCGCCCTCGTCAGCAGCAGCCACGTGGGCCGTGCAAAGGGTCCGTGGCCGCTCGTGCCACGCCAGGCCCCCCCGACCGGACAGCGGGCTCCTCCAGGGCAGGCTTACCCTCGCCCTCCATCACCCTCGAGCGCGGAGCCCGATGGCTCTTTCATTAGAAGCTGCTCAGGAGAAACCCGCTTTCTCTGGGCTGACGTTCCGGGGCCGCACTGGCACGGGTTTCCCCTCCCACCACCTGGGACCGGAGGGGACCCGGCCCCACGCGAGAGCGCTAAGGCCTCCCGAGACACACGTCCATCAGTGTCTCTGTGCCAGAAACGCACAGGCAGGACACTTACCCGGTGGCCCTTCTCTCCCGGCAGTCCCGCGAGCCCGTCGAAGCCGCGGTCACCCTGTGAGGGAACAGGGAGGCTTTTCAGAGACCACGCCGCACACGGCTCGGCTGCCCGGCCTTGGGCCGCACCCAGGAACCCTGTGTACCGTGACCCCAGCCTCCACTCACCACACATCCCACTGCCTTGGGCCTATGTTCCCGGGCTCTTTTCCCCCAAACACCAGCAAAGCCCAGAAACACTTCGGTGCCTTTTTCCTTGGCCCGCAGACTCTGAGCCTCGTGGCAGAGTGACCACGGCCATGCGCCCGTCTTGCTCACTGCTATGCCCTCAGCGCCGAGCCGCACCCAGCACGCACAGTCGCCTGTACTCATCCAGTGGATGGCCTGACCCTGGGCTGCCAACACCGTGGCTCCCGGCCACCCCCCGGGGTGCCTCAGGAGCCCAGGTACAGAGCCCTGTCTCGAGGATGCCGCAAACCAGGTGGGGAGAGGCCGAGAGTAGCCGGGCTTAAGTACGCTTCTGCGATTGGAAGAAGACTGTGGTCTGCGGGGAGAGATTCGAGAAGCCTTTCTTCCCTCCTGCCGCTCCAGAGACTCGAGACCAGAGCCTCACCGGAGCTCGGCGTGGGAACCGCACCAGTTACTAAGTGGACAGATGGCTCGGACACCTGGCTAGGGCGGTGACCCGTGTTCTGGCCGCTCCAGGTAGCAGGAGCAGTCCACATCACAGCGTGCTCACTGGGGACATAAGCCTTTCCTCTCGTGCCGCGCACAGCCTGGGCCGGCTCTCCGGGGGCCGAGACGGGGACCCCACACTCGCCCACATGCACTGTCTACTCGGTCCCTGCCATGCCGAGGAGCAGGTGTCCCAGCACGGACAAGAAGGCTCCCTGCCCGTGCACTTGGCGTTCCTGCGTCCCCCCACAGTGTGTCTGACCGTGTCACCTGTCCTTGCAGGAATGGATTCTCTGACTGGGATTCTACCCCTGCGAAGCTCACCACCCCCTGGAAAGGAGCAAACTCTCTGCAGCTGTCACTCCTGCCCGTGACAGTCACCCCCCAGCCCGGTCCTCGTGCCAACACGTCAGAGAGACTGAGCCGAGCAGCACCTTCCTCACGCCCAAGCCCCCACCCTGGATGAGCACGGGCGTCGTGAGTCATGACTTGTCCCAACTGCAGTCACCGCACAACCAACATGTTGGCCACGTCGCCAGCATGACGCCGGCGATGGCGGCCATGGCCGCGAGGACCCCAGGAAGCAACGAGCGTGGCCTACCTTGGGGCCAGTCTGTCCAGGCATCCCTCTTGCTCCGTCACTCCCAGCTCGGCCCTGGAACAGAGGAGGCCAAATGTCACGGGGACCCGTGAGCGGGGCCTTCCTGGGACGCCCAGCAGAGTCGCACAGCCCCGCGTGGCCGGGCTGGTCGAGAGGACCCAGGCCCAGACTCCTGGGGCTGCTGTGCGCCTCTTGACGTGGTCCCCATCTTTGAGCCTCACCACCTGAAACGCTAGACGCGGCGATGCCTCTCTGTTGGGGGGTGAGACTGCGCCGCAGGAGAGCCAGCAGGCAGCGCCGTGTGGCCACAGGACTGGAGGTCTGTGGGTCTGGGGCTCCCAAGAGAGCGTGTCCCCACAGCAAAGCCCAGGCCAGCACCCTGCCAACTGCAGAAGCCAGATTATAGACAGGAGTCATGGAAAGCATGTGCCAAGGATCGGTCCCATTGGCCACGAAGCAAACTGAGCCTCACGGTGGTGGCGGATCTCACGGAAGCCACACAGCTGCCCACGGAAGCAAGACACCCCGTCCGCGGGGGCCACACAGCTGCCCACGGAAGCAAGACACCCCGTCCGCGGGGGCCACACAGCTGCCCACGGAAGCAAGACACCCCGTCCGCGGGGGCCACACAGCTGCCCACGGAAGCAAGACACTCCGTCCGTGGGAGCCACTCCTGGACCCATCACTTCCAGCCCACTCCCAGGAAACCACAAGGACAAGCCCAGGGTCCCCACCTGACTGGCCACAGGGACGAAGGGCAGGGCCCACTCCAAAGGCCCCACAGCCATCCCGGGAGAGCCCTGCCAGGCTTGAGGCACCTGGACAGGGACGGAGACTCAGCCAGGTGCCGACACGCTAACGCACAATGTCAGCCGGCTGAGGAGGAAGGGCCGACCCGGACCGATGTCCTCTCTCCTCCCCGCGTCCTGCGTGCCGCTGATCAAACAAGGCCACCCCGGCCGCACTCGGGGCACCTGGGTGCTGTCACCCTGGGCCACGGAACCCCGCCAGCCACGGGAGGACCTGCACTCGGCCTTCCCCACCTTCCCCACCCCCGCCACGCCAGCCTGAGGAACCGCTCCCGGGGAAACGGGGCAGTATGCATTCACAGAGACTCACAGAAACCTTGAATGAAATAAAAATCTTTCCGGAATCAGACCCGAGACAAACCCCAGACTGTCTCCCAAGAATCAGCGAACTCCAGCATCGGTGGCCCACATGTGGAAGCATCGGTCCGACCCTGCATGGGGCCTGCATCTCCCTGGCACCGGGGACCTGCGTCCTGAGGGCCACACGAGGGCCGTGCCCCGTCACTCCCGCTCACGACCACTGTTAGCCACCCCTGCCCCCTCAAAGAGTCCCGTCTGCCCCGCACGCTCTCCAGGCAAAACGGCCAGGCAGGCCCAGGGGACAGCACTCCTCAGACAGACTCACACCCAGATCCCTCTCCTCCCTCACTCGAAGTTTCCTCTGGCTGAATTGACCCACTCCTTAGCCATCTTTCTGATGTGATGTGAGATCATTAGGCTCTCCCTGGCTTGTCTGGACGGGGATCGTCGATGTGTATTAGCCTGTAAACACACGCCCCGTTCAGCAGCCACGATCATACGGACACAAACTAGTTCCATCCGCTAAAACCAGCCCCCAGAGTTCCAGGGATCCTGGACATCCACCTGGCCTCCCCCCGCGGCCCCGCCACCAAACTGAGGCTGTTTCCGGAGAAACAAGCCCACCCCAAGGAAATAAGGCCCACCGATCACTTTGTCTTCCCCGCACTTGCTCCCCAAGGGCCTGGGAAACTGCTTCAATTAAAAATGTTTGTGAAACTAAATTAACGTGCTCAGGACGGAGGCCAGGGCACCAGAGGCGAGTGAGTCGCACCTGCCCCAGGGAACGGGATATGGCCTTGAAAACAGTTGCCCTTCGGTGGGAGGGGAGCAGCCGGCCCTGGGGCCCCGAGCAGAGCAGACTCCACCCCCGCAGGACCCGCAAAACTCACCCTTCTCCCAGGCTTTCCAGCCGGGCCAGGCGGGCCCTGCACACCTCGGGGTCCCTGTCCGGAAGCAAAGAGGGCAACGGGTCAGGCTGGGTGTGTGTTTTCCAGAAGTCAAAGCAAAGCCTTGTCCCTGTGCTCATCAAGCTGGCCGGTGGGGGCTCGTGGGTCGCAGTGGGTCGGGCACAGACCTGCGGCCCAAGTGAAGGCCCGAAGGGGCCCAGCCCACTGTCCCCAGTTGTCCCCCAGCTGTCCCCAGCGTGGAACAGTTATTTCTGCCCCACTCCCAGCTGCACACAAGGCCACAGTTTCAGTTTCCACCGGCTCCCTTGAAGACATGCGGTGTGGGGGCCCCCATTCCAGCGGCCTCCCCCTCTGAGGCACATGGGGTGCCCCCCAAAGCAGCGAGAGTGAGATGCCCACGTACCTGAGGCCCCATGTCTCCCGGCTCGCCCTTCAGTCCTCCACTCCCCGGAGGGCCCTAGGGAGACACGGTCTGGGTTAAGGAATGCACATCAGACTTCCGGGAATGGGTCACCCCGTGGGGCAGGGCTTGCCGCTGAGAATCAGTGGTGCTCACAGCCCTCAGAGTCCGAGGGACGAGCAGTGAGTTCCCAGGGATGTGGGTGTCCCCTTAGTTTTGAACAAAACGCTGGACAGTGGCGCGTACGGGACGGGAGCCACAAAGCCCACGCTGTGCTTATTTCTCTCTCTGGGATGAGTGTGACTGGGGTCTGTCACGGCCCACGGCTCAGGGCAACGGCTGGGCATCCTTGGGGCCCATGACAAGGCAGGAGCCGCAGGTGGACAGGAGCAGCCCCGAGCCTGCCCTGGCGGGGAAGGGGCTGGTGCAGACCCGGGACAGAGAGCCAGTCCACCGCTCCCGGGGGAACGGGCCTGGCAGGTGGTGAAATCCTGTCTCCTTGCAAACAGCAGAGGCCGCCCGCACTCCCTGGGGATCCCGCTGGCCGGCCCTGAGTGTGCTTGGGCACACCCCATGCAGGGCTTGAGCAGCTGGAGGGGTGGCACGTGAGAAATCCTGGGTCTGTCCCCACTCGAGTGCTCTTGACTTTGGGAACATGATTGTAAAGAGTAAAGACACCCGGAAAGAAAGGCTCCCAGGGTCAGGAGGGAAATCCCAGGCAGAGCAGGCGTGGCAGGCCTCCCAGCTCCCGGGCCACCACCCCGGGGCCGCTGGACCCGCCGGGGCGCCGCTGGTACATCAGTGGTGGGTAAGAGCTTCAAGGGTGCTCTCTCCGGGAAAGCCCGGGGCTGAAGCGACTGACGAAGGACACCCCAGCCCTCACCACGCTCCCCTGCTCTCCCCGCCAAGGACTCACCATGGGGCCGGGCCTTCCAGTAAGACCCATCGGGCCAGCCGGCCCCCGCAGCGCCAGCTACAAGAGAAAACAGGGCAGGCTGAGGAACAGCGGGGTACAGGTCCTCACGCGGGATGCTCCACCAGGCGGGAAAGGCCCGACAGGACATGCCAAGGACGGGGGCTTCTGCAGGAGGGGTCAGACGGAGCTCCAGAAACCCGGCACCGAGACTCCCCTGGGGCCTGAGCCAACCCCGCATGGAACGGAGAAGGCGGAGGGGGGACCTGGGCGTGGCGTGCCCCTGCTGCGGGGATGGGTTACCTGCTCCTGTCCCCCAGCCGGCGCCCGCACCCCGCCCCGGGAGGCCTGCCCCAGCCCTTTGCCCCAGGAGTGCGCCTGGAACGCAGCCTCCCGCTCTGGGCCGGGGTGGGCGTGAGCTTCCCTCGTGCACACATGGTACGTCCCCGAAGAGACACCTCCAGCAGCCGGGAGAGCCCTGGGGCCTCCGCGGGGTGGGATTACAGCTCCCAGAGGAGGGAGTTGTTGGAGCCCCGGCCACAGACCTCTGGGAACACCTGCCCAGGGCGCCCCTGCCACGCCCCTGCCACGCCCAGCCGCTGTCCCACGCCCGGCCGCTGTCCCCCGCCCTGCCCTGCCTGGAGCTCGGCTCCCACCTGCCACAGCCCAGGTCAGCCCCCTTCCCCGAAGGATCTCCTCCACTCCTGTTCTGTGACTCAGTTTCCTGCCCCCTCGCCCCACCCCACCCCTGAATCACGCCATTTTCGTTCTGGAAAAGATTTGTTTGCATGACAAAATCTTATAAATTCATCACCCACTGGCTTCAGTGAAAGGTCTCGGATGAACAGCCAGTCAGGCAGGCCCAGCCGGCAAATTCGGCCGCGGGCACCGGGGCAGCATCACGCGGACCATTTATCCGGCAGCCACAGCTCGCGTGCGGCCGGCTGGCAACTCCGTGTGTGCCGATCCCTACAGTCGCCCCCACCGGCCACAGCCGCATAGACATCGCCCGAAGGGGGGCTATTTAACAGCTCCCTGAGATGCCCCATTAAAGGCGACACCCCGTGGGACGATCAGTCACCCCAGCCGCCCCACAGAACCGGGCTTTGCTCTTGTCACCGGCAACCAGCGACCGGGAGCATCGTTAGTTAAAACCTCGGTTCACTCGCCGGCTGATCTGCTGTGAGTGGAGTCGTCAGGAAGCAAGGGGACCCTTACGCCAGGCAAGGGGCTTTGGGGCCCACAGGAGCTCTCCCAGAGGCTCTGTCTCAGCCCGGCCCCACCGCGGGAAGCCCCTTCCAGGTCTGTCCATCCCCAGAGCCCCACGGGGACAGCTGATGGCCCTGTGCATCCGCATCCTGGAACCTGGACTCTCGGTGTGGACAACGGAGCCCTGAGATCCCCCCTGCCCTTTTCCCAGTGCCGGCCTGGGCCCCCAGCTAGCCGTAGACGGGTGCATGCCCTACACCAGGAGGCAAGCCCCACCACACCCCTGCACCAGGGATGCAGACACCACTTATCCCCCAGGAGGCAAGCCCTCCCCCCCCACCCCTGCACCAGGGACGCAGACGCACTTACCCGGGCCTGCTGCAGGATGGCCTGAGCCTGGGACTCCTGAGCCGACACCATGGGGCCTTTGGAGCTGGCGTCACCGCCCCCTCCGAAGCGAAACTGCGGGTATGAGGTGGGGGTCACCCGGGACGCACCGGTGCAGGTGCCCGTCCTGGGCCCAGGGCCTCTCGGGTGACTGCAGAGCCTTGGGGAGCCTTCTGGGGCAGCATCTGGCACCAGAGCCCTCCCAGCACCCACTGCCCCAGCCCCACCTGCCAGCCTCGGCCCTGGGGCCCCCTGGAGACCTGGCCCAGGTCTGGGGAGAACGTTCTGGCTTCTGCGGCCCCTCGCCCTGAGACCCCGCAGCCCCGACCTGTTACAAGAAAGACCCCAGGGCCCGGTGCAAACGCCTGCTTAGCCAGGAAGCTCCCGGCTCACACGGTGTCTCCCTGAGCTCTGCCCAGCCTCCCGGGCAGCACTGGGCCACCGTCAGAAGCCTGCCCTCCAGGCCAGCATGCCACACACGCCCTCCTGGGCCTGGGCTCCCAGTGAAGGAGATGGCCCCATGAGGTCAAGGGCAGGGCAGGCACAAGGGGGGAGCAGCTGGCAGCATGCCCAGCCAGAGTCCCAGCGGAGAAGGACAGACACCGCTCGGCGCATGCCCAGCCGGAGTCCCA
This sequence comes from Meles meles, assembly GCF_922984935.1. Lineage (NCBI taxonomy): Eukaryota > Metazoa > Chordata > Mammalia > Carnivora > Mustelidae > Meles > Meles meles. The sequence goes on from NC_060076.1 coordinate 2,316,919, forward strand.
GCGGAGACGGACAGACGCCGCTCAGCTTTCTTGCAGAGAGCCAGACTCCCTGCCCCTTGGGTGCACCAGCCCTGGAGACCTTGGCCACCAGGGTCCATTTTGCACATCGGCAGAAACACCCTCAGAGGGCCTGTTTCTAGAGACGGCCCACGTCAGAGTGATTCTGTGGCCAGGGGACAGACCCTTAGACGCTGAGCCCACGGCGCCCTCCCCACCCCATTCTGAGCCCTGAGCCCACCCCCACGAATCAGGATACTCACAGGCAGCATGAGCATGGTACCAGGAGGGCCAGGCAGCCCATCAGCCCCAGGGAGGCCTGGGCGTCCAGGGGGACCCTGTGGACAGAGGGCACAAGACAGCTGGGTCACGATGCAACGGGGACGGAGCAGGGCTATGTCCAGATGAGGAAGTCAGAGCCACAGCCCACGAGGAAATGCACAGGCCAAGCACAGAGCGGAAAGACCCCATGGCACAGAATGTTCCAGAGGCCAAGCGCAGGGAAGACAGGGGCACTGGCTTTGGGCAGGTGAGGACAGGTTTCTAGGGGAGAGGGATGAGGAGGGAGGGGGCTCTGGGCAGGACCCAGAGCGATTTACTGGGAGAGGTGGGAGACGGCAATCCAGAGACACAGGGACAGTGGGGAGCGGGCAGCGTCCACCATCCAGAAACGCGCCCTCCAGGCCCGCACACCAGCAGCTGGGGCCGCCCCCAGGGGCCAAGGCCTGTGTCCTCCATCAGCCAGTGCGCTGGCCCCCCCGACCCGGTCCCCACCAACGCTCTCTGTGATTGCTCGGACGGAAGGCAAGGCGGTCTAAGCATCCGCTTGCTGGGACAGATGCAAGGGACGTCCTGGGGACACAGACCCTTCTCGAGCAATTTCAAGAGCCCGTGTGTACACAGCCGACCCCGGGGCTGCTGTGGATCCTGTTAGTCTGGTCCCAAAGGCAGGTCCCAGACAGACGCCCCTCGACAGATCCTCTGGATGAACCCTGGCCTTTTCCACACTCAAACGTAAAACAAGAAAGACAGTGTATCTTCAAAAAACAAATGTTTTCTCTCCCGGCTTCCTCACGGAGCCTGGCGGACTCCCACGGAGCCTGAGCATGAAGCTCGGTCTGTGTCCAGAAGGAGGTGTGACTCCCTCTTCCTGAAAAAGGGACCCCCACTGGCCACACCCCAATACACCGACAGGCGTCAGGCCCAGCCCTCTGCAGCAGGCACGGCTGCCCGCGGACAACGGCGCTCACACCCCGGAGGGCGAAGCGGCAGGCACGGCCGGCGACACCCATCCCTGGTTGCCAGCCAAGAAGACGGAGGACCCGCGGCCCCCAGGCATCACCCTGAGGGACATGGACTGTCCACGCCTGAACCCATGGTGGCTTCTCTGGTTATCATACTGTCGACGCGGTCCCGGCCTCGAGAGCTGCTGTGGACACGATCTCTACAAAGCGGGAAGGGAGAGCTCCCTCTCCTCCCTGCACGGCAGCCTGCACGCAGAGCGCGCCCACGGGTGTGCGGGGCGTGCGTAGGGCCCCGGAGCTGTTCTCCTTCTCCAGGAGGTCCCCCTCCAGCGCCGCCCGGCACTCGGCCCCTTCTCTCTGCTGCGGGTTCCTGCTCACGAGCTCAGTGGCCATAGACCTGCCCCTGCGTGACGGGCCCCCCGGCGCCCCTGCCCGTCTTCCGCAGGCACAGGCTGGGCGCTGGGTGCCCGGACAGCCGCGTCAGGGAAGTCCCGGAGGCAGAACCGCGGGGTCAACGGTCTGCTCCCAGACGCAGCCGAACTGCCCTTGCCTGCCTTTTCAGAAAAAATCCACAGAAAACAACAAGTGTGAGCAAAAAAGAAAAAACTGGGAGCAGGTTTGGCCACCGGGGTCCCCTCTTGGAAAGCCGGGGAGCCGCCCACTGCTGGGCCTCGTGCCTCAGAGGCAGTCCCAAATCAAACCCCAGTGTAAGACCAGGGTCCATGTCCGCCAGGGACCAGACGCTGTCCCCGCGGTGTGCGTGCAGCTCGGCGGCACGGGAGGCTGTGTGACGGGGTCCCGCAGAGCCCCCCACCCACCACGGCTTGCAAACCGTCAGCAAACCTCTGCCTGTCACGTGTTGCCTCTGTCACTTCCAGACCCAGCGGCCTCTCCATGTGACCGTCCCCAGCCACCGTCCCCAGCCGCACACCCACCCAAACCGTTAGGCCCGTCCTCTCCAGGCAGCATGCCAGGCCCTGGGGATAAACGTCCGTTAGGACCCACACACGCTCCTAGTTTCCCCTGCCCGCAGCGTAGCGGTCTGGTTGCCATCCGACAGGCCTGCGCTCCCGTCCACGCTGGTCAGACCCGCAGGAAAACTCAGCGAAAAGGAAAACAAGCCCAGCGGACGGGCCCCGAGGCTGCAGTACCCCCGAGCCCCACCAGGTGGCAGAGCGGAATCGCGGTGTCCCCCCTCAGCCCTGTCCAGCAGCTACCCTGGCCGGGCAGGGACCCGGGGACCCATCCCTTTGATGGAGGGGGGCCCCAAGATGGGTCCGTCTGACCCAGGGATGTGTGCCTTTGATCGGGGGACCTCAGACCTGGGGGGAGTCAAGAGTGAATCCCTTTGACTGGGGACCCCAAGATAGGTCTCTGTGACCAGAGGACCCCGGGACGGGTCCCTGTGACCAGAGGACCCCGGGACGGGTCCCTGTGACCAGAGGACCCCGGGACGGGTCCCTGGGACCCAGGGCAAGCCCTCCGTGCTGGTGCCTGATCCCCAACAAGGAAGATGGAGTGAGGGGAGGGCGAGCCCAGGAAGCTCCCATGCAGGTCCGGACCCCGCGCGCCAGGGACAGCACTCGTCACCGTCGGGCTAACGCAGGCTGCAGGGCCCTCCGTGAGCCGAGCGCAGCAGCCTCCGTGGGAGCCTCGCCGTGGCCACCTGCCCCAGGCGCAGGGCCGCCAAGGAGGGCCGCTCCCTAAACTCCCGCAGACGCGGACGCCATAGGAGGTGGGTGAGAGGCAGCAGGCCCCGCGGCGTGGGGAGGGGGACTGACGAGCCGGATGCCGGGGGTACGTGCGAGGACGCCAGCCACAGAGCGGAGAGACACACGGACAAACCCCGCGAGTCAAGCGCTGAGTCGCCCTTACCCTTTCTCCAGGGTCACCCGCTTGCCCAGTGGGGCCCATCGTTCCCGGAGGTCCTGGGAGACCCTGGAATTGAAAACGAAATCAGGACAGAATTCAAAGGTTCAGCCACGAGGCAACACCCATTCCCGCCTCGCTTCGCGGGGGATGGTGGAGACGGGCCCCTAGGAGGGGGGTCTGCAAAGGGCGGTCAATGGCCCCCTCTTTTCCACCCCCCGCCCCCAAGCACCTCCCACAGGCCTGGGACGTGAAACAGACACTCACCGCGGGGCCTTCAGGGCCCGGCGGCCCCTCCATGAGCATACCCTGGGAAAGACAGGAGACAGTGTCTGAGACCCCAGGACCACAACCCTCCTGAGATCCCAGAAGACGCCTGGGTCCCCAGCAGACCCTGCTGGTGAGGCGGACCCCATGAGGACCACAGACGCGGGCCTCGGGGGCGCGCCAACCAGAAGCCCCGAGCAAGAGGGAGATGCCACCAAGCCCACTGGAGACGGGCCGCCCTCCTGCAGAAGCCCCTCACCCCGCCACTGGCCGGCACGCTCGGCACCCCCAAGTGGGGACAAGGCCTCCGCATCGGCCTGGACCCCAGAGAGGCCGTGAGGGCAGCTGAGGGGTCCATGGACAGAGCTCCCTGGCCCGGGGTGGGGGTGGGGGGTGGCCCCGCTCCCCAGCGTGCACTTCCAGCCCTGTCCCGGAGCAGGACTCTCCGCTCTCCTGGCCAGGCAGCAGCAGGCCAGGCTCCTGCACCCTTGTGTCTCACGCCAGCCTTGGGCACCCTGAGACAGCGCACAGCCTGCGGGCGGGAAGGGGTCTCCCACCCCCGCAGGGATTTCCTCGCCGAGAACGCAGCAGGAACAGCATCTGTGGCTGAGCAGGCTTCCGCCACACTCGGGACCCACAGAGTGGACAGCGCTGCGCTCCTCCCCACGGATTCTTGAGACTGCAGGGACAGGGCTCGGGGGCCACAAGTCCCTGGCCCAGGGACAGACCTTCTGCTGCTCCGTCCTCCCCGAAGGCAGAGAAAGCACAGACTGCTTTCCTCCAGGACGGTGTGCGCCCCTGTGCCCAGACTTCCCTTCCAAAGTGAACCGGGCTTTTGAGAAACGTGCCCCGCCCTGGGGACAGGGGAATGCCCAGCTGAGGCTCAAAGACCCACACTGGTGAGGGGCACCGGGCCGCTGGGCCCTCCGACCCACGAGGGCTCCCCAGTCGCCGTGAAGACGTGTTTACACAGACGTGCTCTCGGAGGAATTTCTGTCTCCGAGATGTACACAGGCAGCTCATCCAATCGCTTTCGGATTTCCCCCTCGGACAAAGGCAGCTGGGGAGGCTCAGCGGGGGAGCTGAGGGACCTCTGGCCATGGCGGGGCCTGGGGCCTGCAGCTCTCTTCCAGACACTGGCTGCTGCTCTCGGGTTGCTGGGGCAATGCCAGCCACAGATCTCCCGGGAGGCCGGGCCGGAGCGGTCCAGGGCGGCCTGGGAAGGAGGTCGGGCGCCAGGATGAAGGAGCCCAGCAGAGAAGGGCCTGAACTTTCCCGTGGCCATGACCCAGGAGGGAGACAGGTGTCATTGACAAGGGAAAGTGGCGGACGTCCTCTGGGCTGCTAGCCCGGTCTACTCCCCCCAGGGTGCAGACGCCTGTCTCAACACTCAGTGGGAAGGTGACTGAGTGACGGCCTCAGCCTGGCCCAGCTGGAAACAGCTCTCAACGCAGGTGCATCGGCCCGCTGAAGAGCCCTCAAAAAACACGTTCCTTCCGAACCACCGCGGAGAGCGGAGACGGCGATGCGTAGGCCTCCCGGGAGCGTTCACCGGGCTACCATGAGATACAGTCTGGGGATGGGTCCCTGGACTCCCAGGATGCCGGTAAACCTGAGTCCCCAAGGCGGAGAGGTCTGCTGCTCTCTCAAGGAGCCGCGGACCCTGCTAACAAACGACGGGAGGTGTGGCAGGGAGGGCGACAGAGGCTGGTTCCGAGGGCTCCATGGACAAGAGTCGCTCTCCCCAAAGGGCGGGCGCTGGGGCAAGGTGGGGGCCCGGGAAGCGGTGGCCACCCCGTCCTCTGTGGTCAGCGACGAGAGCCACGCCGGCCGGCTCCCGGGACTCGGCCTCCGTTTATGGAACTAAGACTCAGGGCATCTCTGGGCTGAGAAGTTCTGACTGTTTACAGGGCATCCCCAGGGGCCCTGGCGGGGCCGGGAGGACTCAGGGAATGGACTAGGGATGGGGCAGGACTGAACGCCCAGGCCAGAGGAGGGAGCCCTTCCCTAGCTGTGTCCAGATGCCTCGAGATGAGTTGGACCTGGTGTAGACGCTGTAGACACACGGTCTGTGCTGGACCAGCCCCTTCTCCAGCCCCGCCCCCGCCCGCCCCCAGCGGACCACCCTGGCCGCCGGGGCACCAGGGCTCCCCTCCAGGGGTCGTGCGGTGGCTGTGAGCGGACAGGAAGCACACCCAGGTGCTGCCGGCCTCGCCCTCCCCAGCACCTCCCTATCGGGGCCACATTCATCCCACGCAGGAAGTCCTGCCACCAAAGCCAGGCGGACCCCACGGAAGGAACCCGAGTCAAGAGCAGGTCCATCCGGGGACCAGAGTGTCTGCGGACACGAGCCATGCTGAGGCCAGGACCCCGTCACGACTGCAACACCTGCTGTCCCTCCGGGGTGCCCCCGCCCCAGCTGCTGGCTGCTCCCCCCCACTCTTCCCCTGTGGCTGGACTTGACGTCAGGAATTTTCATGTCGCCGAGCAAGGGGTGTCCTGGTGCTGGTCCTGCCCCTCGGCACCTCTGCACCCTCCCCTGTACCCCATCGGCCACCCCCTTCCTTGGACCCGCAGAAAACTCTGAAAGGGATGTCCTCAGCCTGAGAAAAGGTTGTGGGTCTAGTGGGCACAGCCTGTGAGGCTGACGGGTCCCATCCCCGGACAGGCCCAGAGCAAACACCACAAGGGGCTGCCTTCGCCACTCTCCAGATGCTTCCAGGGGCTGGGCATGGGGCCAAGCCAGGAGGGCTGTGCTGAAACTCTGCCCACTGGGCATTTCCCCCAGAGATGGGCCGTGTCCCGTCTGCCCTGGCCACTCTGGAGAGGCCAGCAGTGAAGGTTCTAGAAGTACCTTCCCAGGTCCATGGGAGGACGGAGGCCACAGAATGCCCCATCCCAGGAACCCAAGGTCATAAGGAACCAGACACCCCGACATCTTGTCTAGAGCTGAGCACCAGGAACCACCCTTGGCCCAGCTCCGCCCTGTGACCGGCCGCGGGGCAGGACGCCGGCCTCCTCCCTCTGGTGCTTGGACGACGTGGCAGGGTGGGCCTCGGCCAGCCCCTCCCCGCCGTCCTGCCCACAGCAGCTGCCCGGCCTACAGCGCCGAGGCCGCCCCACGCAGCTGCGGAGCCCGGCCCTCCCAGCCCATCACGCGGCGCCTCGCGTCTGACCCTGACCACTCTCAGGCCACGGAGTAGAGTCCGCCACTCCCAGCCGGGCTCCCCGGGGGCAGAGGACAAGCAGCAAGGAGCGGCCCCTGGGCCCCCAGCCACGAGCCTCCCCCTTCCCCGCCCCACTCGCTCAGCACCATCCCATCTAATCCCCCTGACCCCGCAGCCGGCAGAGCGAGTTCTCAAGCTCCCTGGCCACGGGACAGCCCCCAACACGTCACCAGTTTCCACACTCACCCCAGGCGGTGGCCACGCCGGCCCAGCCCGGATCCGAGGTGCCCCACGAACCCCCCGACCCCTCCGGAGGGGCTGCCCTCCTTCTCACAAGCTCTGGGTCTCTCACCCCGGTGACGACGGCCACGCACAGCGAGGCACTCAGACCCCAAGTGCACAGCGTTCTCCCTGCCGGGATCCCAGCGGCTGGCACCTCAGTCAAGGTCTGGAACATTCCTCCACCTGAGATCCTTTTCTGAAGCCTCAGCAGCAAGCGGCGTGTGGCGTCCGCGAGGGGCCCCCGGCCGAGCCTCTGCCTGCCTCACCCGGCACCCACGGACTCCGGAGAGGGGCTGAGAGCGTCCTTACCGGCTCGATGATGGCGGGCTCTCCCTTTTGACCCTTCTCTCCTCGCGGTCCTTCAATCTGGGGTCACAAAACACAGGTGGACAGAGGGTGAGCGGAGGAGGGAGCTCACCAGGCAGGGGCAGCTCAGAGTCTGCCCTCCCCGAGCCCCGAAGGTGCCGGCAGAAGGAGCCCCGGAGCCCCACAGCCCCTCACCCCTTCGTAGATGGTGTCCTGGTTGGCGGGCATGCCTGGCCCTATCTCCGATGGGGAGACAGTGGGGTCGTAGTAGGGGTCGTAGTAGGTCTCGTCCAGGTTCCGGATGGTTTCTTCTGTAAACTCCCCTTCCAAGTCATCCTCTGGAGGTGGAGCCGGCTGGGAGAGAGGGGCAGCAGCGGTCACCGGAGGGCCGTGTGGAACGGGGCAGAGACCCCTTCCCTGCCCAGCCCCATAGCCCAGGGACGTCAAGGACGAGGCCTCCCAGGAGTCCAGTCGGACTCGCTGAAGCTACTCCTGGGTCCCGGTGGCCCCTCACGCGTCTTCCCTCTCGCCACAGGGGGACTTGACCCCAAACCCCACGGGACCCCGCGGCCAGCTGGGGCGACGTGGGGACCAGCGTGCTGAGGGGCAGTCAGTGCCGTCGGGGGACCCAGCCCAGGGCCTCACAGTCGGAGGCAACAAGCCCCCAATCCCATGCTGCGGACAGAGGGGCTGGACCGTCAGAACCGGGTGTCCTTTCTGTGCCGTCAAGAACCCGGCTCCACGCGAAGCCGACTTCGCAGCGTTCGCTGTGTGCGCTGCTGAACTCCTCCCTCGTGTGAACACTTGCCCCCAGCCCCTAGAGGTGGACCTGGGAATGCCAACTTGTGAATGACAACGGAAATCCACAGGGGCTCTCCAAGGTCGGGGACGGGGTTTCGAGCCAGGTCTGCCCGGCGGGAAAGCCCACGGTCGTACCCGGCACTAGCTGGCCCCATGTCTCTCCTGACCGTCCAGACCCCCCGCTCGTGCACTGTCCTGCCTGGCCCCCTCAGGCCACAGAGACGGACACCGCAAATGTGCGTGTCCTCGTCCGTCCCCACCCGAAACCCTGAGAGAATGGGCGGGCAGGGCTCATTCCACCCATTTCGCCGATGGAAAACAAGCAACAGTGAGACGGGCTCAGGGAATTGGGGACCCCAAACCTGCTCAGGGCCCCTGGGGGCCAGGGTCTGCTGGGCTGTGGAGCAGGGAGCCAGTCCAGGATCCCCGAGGTTAGAGCAGAGGAAAGACGGAGCCCAGAGCGCTCCCCCGCCCCCACCCTGCCCCAGCCCAGGCCCACGTGGAAGAGAAGCAATTACATTGGAGGAGTTGGCGGTGCCGGCCGTGCCGGTGGGGACCTCGGCCCCGGCGCCGTGGTCCGGGGACTGGTCGGGGTTCTCGAAGCCCTCGTTGTAGTTGATGTCATCGTAAGGGGCGGGCGTGTAGTAGTCCTCGCTGGGCATGTAGTCATAGTCCCCAATGCCGGGGTCCTCCTCCTTCCCGGCCCCCTCGCTGACATCGGGCACCGCGGGGGCTGCCGTGGTGGGCGGGGTCTGCTCCTGAGATGGGGGAGCAGGGCGGGAGTCAGGGGGTCTGGAGGGGACCCCCAGCATGGCCCCGTGGCCGCCTAAGAGCCCTGTGGATGCCGTCCATGCCGGGAGGCAGCCAGCCCCGGGGCGTGCTGTCCGTGGCCCAAAACCCCCCATCCTGCCCTCGGAAAGGGCGTTCTGCAGCCCCAGGTTTAAGAGGAAAAGACCTCAGACGCAGAGCTGCACGCTCCCCCGCCTCCCGGGCCGAAGCACGGACGGTCACCAGGCCCCTGCGGCGCTGCTCCCTGCCGAGCTCGCACCCACCCCCTCCCGGCCTCCACACCGGCCCCGGCGTCCTCCCCACTGTGGCCAGCAGCGCCGGGCGGCCGCCACACAAACCTCAGCAACCTCCGTGGTCTCTCTAGCGGCCTCCACGGGCTTCTTGGTGGGGGTGGGCTCTTTGCCTGGGTCGTCCGTGTCCTCGTAGTAGGGGTACTCGTAGTAGTACGTATCGCCTTCACCTTCTCCTTCCGGGTACTGAAAGCAAATCGGGGCCACGTGAGGAAGGCGAGACCCCACCGGGAGCCCGGCTGCTCGCCTCACCGTCCAGGTTCAGCCAGGAAGAGCGGACACCAGGAAGTCGTGGCTCCGAACGGGCCTCTGCTGTCTCCAGCTCCTTGGGCAGCTGAGGCAGCCCCATGAGAAGCACAAGGGAAGGAATGGGGGGCCCAGGGCCCCCTCAAAGAAAATTGAGTTCTAAAAGGTACAGTTGTTCTGATCCTTTAGGACCGAGGGCCAGGACAGCCAGCCAGGCTGTGGGGTCCTGTGGCACCCTGCTGTCCCTCTGAATCCTCTGACCCTCACTGAAGCTCCAGACCATAGTGACAGAGAAGGTCTCACCCCTAAAACAGGTGCAGGGGCCCAGCCAGGAGGCCTTGGCTGCAGGGACTCAGCCCAAGCTCAGAAGACCTGCCTGGGCCACGGGACCCCGGTTTCATGCGGATCACCCTTCCTTCTCTTCTAACTGGTCGTGACAGAAGGAGACCAGGAGGACTAATGACAGCAGGGTGAACATGACAGAGGACGGGCACCGCTGTGACCAGGAGGTGAGAGACGACCGTCACTTGTAAATGGCGGCGAGAACTCCAGGCGGGCTGAGCCACGGGGCTGCTGGGTACGGGGCAGCACCAACCTTGGACTCTTGCCCAGCAGGTTTATTTTAAATAGGGGTCGCGTGGCCTTTGTGTCCCTCCACCCCGGCCTGCCTGACCTGCCCCCTCCCAAGCGGTCTGCCTGCAACACCACTGTGAACCCGGGGGCTGACTCACATATTCGTCTGGATTGGGATCCTGTGACTGGGGCTTGTCGGGGACGGCTGTGTCACAGTCGGGGCTGTAGTGCTCGCAGTAGTCGTAAGCTGCCCGGTGGTCCGAGACGAAGAGCAGCTGCTGGATATCACCCTGGAAAAGGACAAAAGCACTTGAGTAAGTGACATACAGGGAATGAACACGGGGATCCAGGAGGCTGGTGGCCAGTAGCCCAGACACACCTTGGGAGGAGCTTGTCCTCAGGACCAGCCTTCCTCTCAGGGAGCTGCTACCTCCAATTACCACTCAAGCTAGGACGGCCCGCCCGTCCACCCATCCATCCATCAACTACTCATCCATCCATCCATCTACCCATCCACCCATCCATCCATCCACCCATCCATCCATCATCTACTCATCCATCTATCCATCCACCCATCCATCCATCCATCCATCCATCATCTACTCATCCATCTATCCACCCATCCATCCATCCATCCATCATCTACTCATCTATCCATCCATCCATCCACCCATCCATCCATCATCTACTCATCCATCTATCCATCCACCCATCTATCCATCATCTACTCATCATCTACCCATCCATCCATCCATCCATCCATCATCTACTCATCCATCCACCCATCCATCCATCCATCCATCTATCCATCCACCCATCCATCCATCATCTACTCATCCATCTATCCATCCATCCATCCACCCATCCATCCATCCACCCATCCATCCATCCATCCATCCATCCACCCACCCACCCATCCATCCATCTATCCATCCATCATCTACTCATCCATCTATCCATCCATCCACCCACCCACCCATCCATCCATCTATCCATCCATCATCTACTCATCCATCTATCCATCCATCCACCCACCCACCCATCCATCCATCTATCCATCCATCATCTACTCATCCATCTATCCATCCATCCACCCACCCACCCATCCATCCATCCATCTACCCATCCATCCATCCATCATCCATCTACCCATCCACCCATCCATCCATCCATCCATCCACCATCTACTCATTCATCTATCCATCCACCCATCCACCCATCCATCCATCCAACCACCCATCCATCCACCCACCCACCCGTCTACCCATCCATCTATCCATCCAACCACCTACCTACCCATCTGTCCATCCATCTATCCATCCATCCATCCATCCATCCACCCACCTGTATATCCATCCACCCATCCATCCATCCACCCATCAATCCATCCATCCATCTACCTACCCACCCACATAACTATCCAACCATCCATCCATACATCCTTCCACCCACCCATTATCCATCCATCTACCCAGCCATCCAGCCATCCATCAACCCATCCATCCATCCATCTACCTACCCACCCACATAACTATCCAACCATCTATCCATCCATCCATCCACCCACCCATCCATCCATCCATCCATCCATCTACACATCCTATCCATCTACCTACCCACCCACATAACTATCCAACCATCCATCCATCCATCCATCCATCCATCCACCCATCCATCTATCCATCCAACCACCTACCTACCCATCTGTCCATCCATCTATCCATCTATCCATCCATCCATCCATCCACCTACCTGTATATCCATCCACCCATCCATCCATCCACCCATCCATCCATCCACCCATCAATCCATCCATCCATCTACCTACCCACCCACATAACTATCCAACCATCCATCCATACATCCTTCCACCCACCCATTATCCATCCATCTACCCAGCCATCCAGCCACCCATCAACCCATCCATCCATCCATCCATCTACCTACCCACCCACATAACTATCCAACCATCCATCCATCCATCCTTCCACCCACCCATTATCCATCCATCTACCCAGCCATCCAGCCACCCATCAACCCATCCATCCACCTATCCACCCACCCATCGATCCACCCATCTATGCATCCACACACCCATCTATCCATCCACCCATCCATCCATCCACTAACCCACTTACCCACCCATCCATCCACCTACCTACCTACCCACCCACACAACCATCCATCCATCCACCCCCGCCACCTACCCATCCATTCATCAGACACTTGTTGGGCACCTGCCAGGTGCCAGCCAAGTGCTCAGAGATTTTTGCGAACTGTGGGTGATAAATGCAAGCTGTAAACTAAACTGTGAGAGCTTGCAGGTGCGCTCTCACTTTCCCTGTCACCCCCCACCACGGGTGAGGCAGGATTTATTTTTAAAGAGGAAAATACCATCTGACCTAGAAATTCCAGTCCTATGAATTCAGAGACGTAAATAATTCACTCAAGAAAGAACTGCACTAGGTATCAAACAGGTCCACAGACACCCATGCTCACAGCAGCATTATACACAACAGCCAAGTGGTGGGAACAGCCCAAATGTCCATCAGTGCATGAACAGATAAACAAATCGTGGTCTATCCACACATCGGAATATTCAACCATGAAAGGAAATGAGGTATGGACACAGGCTATGGACCACCTGGATGAGCCCACACTACCAACCACACAATATTCTGGTTCACTGCCATGGCAGCCAACATTCCCACTATGTCAGATGGGAAAAATGCGACAATTCCATGTTGTTTTCCTCAAGATGTGTCAACAGCAGACAAACAAAGAAGAACAAAAACCATGGGTCTGATGAATGTTACCAAATATTTGATGTCTCCCCGGCAGGGGAACTTAGGGCTCCAATCAGATGGCTATAAACTGGCCAATATAATAATGATTTTATTAATGATTAATGTTTAGATAGTGTTTACTATAAATCAGGTATTGGACAAAGAACCCGCATGCTGTCACTTCCTTTGTGTCATTAATTCCCATCTGAAGCTGAGAAAACTGGAGCCCTGAGGTCACCTCAGGGTCACACAACATTCATGGTCACACAACAGGTGAGATGGAGCCAGCTTAATGCAGCCTTCATGGTATCCATCACCATGTAACATGCTGGGCTCAAGGAGGGAAAGGAACATGGAGGAACATGCCCAATGTTGAAACTATGTCACTAGAGATGGTGCTCAAGAAAGGATAATTGTGGGCCATGCCCAGTGTTGAGCTCCTTGGCCCAGAGCCCACCCTGCCATGTGCACATCCATCTATCCACCATCCATCCACCACCCATCCATCACTCATCCAACTATCCACCCATTCATCCATCAACCACCCACCATCCATCAACCATTCACCATCAATCCATCATCTACCATCCATCCATCCATCATCCATCCACCCACCCATCCATCCATCATCCATCCACCTCCATCATCCATTCACCATCCATCCATCTGTCCATCATCCATCCATCCATCCATCCATCATCCATCATCCATCCATCATCCATCCACCATCCATCATCCATTCATCATCCATCCATCTGTCCATCATTCATCATCATCCATCATCCATCCATCCACCCAACCATCCATCAACTATCCACCAACCATCATCCATTCACCATCTATCTACCATCTGTCATCCATCCTTCTAATCATCCAGTAGCAATCATTGAGCACCTACTAAGTCCTAGTCCCTGTATTACACACGGAAATGTAGCCATGGCCCAGAACCACTGCCTGGCAGTGTCTACACTCTTTCTAACACTTTGCACTTGCCTTGTGCCCCACGGGTAAAAGCACATGCATACCCACACCCATGTACTCATGTGGTTGTCAGAGATGCCCCTCGACTCCCACTGTCCCTTTCTGTCCAGACACCTGAGGCTACCCCTACTCCTGCACGTCCACTCTCCCATGGCCCAACAAAAGGCCCATTCTGCTCCTGAAGACAAAGCCATGAGGGAAGCAAGATAATATGGTATCCGTGAGCTTGACTGAAAGGAGGCAGTGCTCATTCTGCACATGTCAGAACCACAGGCGCAAGCAAGGAAGCCATGTCCTCCATCCCCTCCGTTTGGTAAAGGTGTGTGAGCCCCTTCCCTGAGGTGGACACAGACTAGGCTAGATGTGGAAGGCTGAGAGGATGTGCCTCTCACAGTCACTGGGTGTGGCTCCCCACGTGGCCTCCCAGGGACTGGGACGCTAAGTGCCAGCCCCATGCAGGGCTCTGAGGGACAGGATCCATCGCCCTTCCCTGGCTGGCCAAAGCTTCTGTAAGTTCACCGGCCCAGAGACGGGGTGGGGAGGGCTGACACAGTGGCAGAACTGGGTGAGTCTTACAGTCCAGAAAAGGCGTCTCCTGCCTGGCCCCTGAGACGTGGGTCCGAATTATGTGGCCCCCAACTTGGGATTGAAGACCCTGAAGCGAGGGCCTCAGAACTTGCCCCAAGCAGACCGGTCTCCGGAGAGACGGCGAGACGCTCCGGCTCCGGCTCCGTCCCTGGAAACAATCCTGGCCCCTCCCCCAGCCCTTCGAGGGGCAGAACCGCAGCCTGCCTCCCTCCCTCCCTCCGTCTCTCCCTTCCCCGACCTCGCTGCCTCCTCCCTGTCCCTCTCTGCTTCGCCATCCCTCCCTCTGGGTGTCAGAGGCTGCTGGCCCGTGCTGTAAACTCTCCCGCGGACAAGAACCATGTGACAGGACCAGTGAATCAAACCACACGGTTTTATTAAGCAACACGACTTCCAGTTCAGATTTTATCCAATTCAAATAAAATATGTCCTTCGCCTTTCTGCTGGCAACTTGACGTCTGAATGTGCGTTCCCCGGATACAGTCTCCGGAAGGGAGAGGAGGCTCGGGGGCCTTTGGGGGTGGCCGTGGCAGTCGCCACCCAGCGCTCCCCTCCATCGAGCCACCGGCACAGGGGACCACAGGTGTCTGGTAAAGGGCCTGCCTCCCCAGGAAGCCCAAGTCCTCGGGCCATGGCCACGTGTGGCACACCTGTGTCCCTGTACCCCAGAGCGCCCCACCGAGAACCAGGCTTCACAGGCCCCCATGCGGTGGCCCAGGCTGCCCCCAACACCAGGCAACGAACAAGGCTAAAGGCTACGGCGTAAACACCAGGAAGAGGCACGGCCGAGCGCTTCCTGCGGACTCACCGGCGCTCTGGAATCCGAGGGCACGGTCGGCGCTGACCTGAACCTCCCCGCCAGCCCTGCTTCCCTGCCTGCCTCGCCCACGCCACACATGGCTGCGAAGGGAGCACGTGGTCAGCAGCAGGTCACCTCCGGACCCGGCAAGCGCGAAGCCCCCTTCATTCCCAGAGCCCACCTTCCTCCGCAGACTCCTAGGCTTGTAGCAAATCCTTTCCCCACAAACCCCCGAGGGGGTCTCCATACCAAAGTACATGTGTCCCTTTGTTCCACGGGTGTGTGTCTCAAAGGACAGGGATCCGTCCACCCCCGCGCCTCTGTGAGAAGGGGAAACAGGCGTGGGTCCGAGCCTCTTGGAAGCCCTCGTCCAGGGCTCCTGCCGCCCCCTCCCACCTCTTCCCTGCACACACAGGAGTTGTGTGCGCAGGTTGACATGTCGAATACCCGTGTGCTCCTTGCAGAGAAGCTGTCCCCCACGGACCTTTCTCTGGTTGGGACCAGACACAACCTGAGAATCTTTGTCAACCTAGGGCTGCGGCAATTGCCACCCTGTGCCTTGGAGACGGCTCGCCCGTGGCTGACCCTGATCTGGCTCACACTGGATCTCACGGGTCCCATGGATGCTCATGGTGTTGTGACTGTTCTGAGAGCATTTTCATGATGCTTCGTGGGGCAAAACAAGCTCCAAGCCACAGACCCCGAGAGTCGATTGGTGACCCCTTTTCCCAGCAGAGCTTTTCTCTGTAGCCGCTGGTGGGAGATGTGGGGGGCCTGGCATGAAGACCCCTGCTGCCCACGGGGCAGGGTCAGCGGGACAGCCCTGGGCGTGGCGTGTCTGTGTTCTGGGGGGACGAGACGGACGGCAGGAGGCGGGGGCCGGGATGGGAGGCCCACCCATGAGCACAAGCAGGGGACCCGGTGAGGCCACTAGCCTGCAGCTTCTGGGCCCTCAGGAGCCGAATGCCAGCGCGGTGAGGCTGGCCAAGGTCAGAGCTGCTGGTGGGTCCCCTGACTGTCTGGAAGCAGTGAGGGCAGCCCAGGATATTTGCGATCCAGCTGTCCTCTCGGGTCCGGGGAGACTCTGACTAGGAACCCTCAACCAGCCTGGCCTTGACCTTGGACGAGTCGGGAGCCCCCTGCCCTGAAGGCAGCCTAGCAACCTCCAAACTCGAAGACACATGACCCACTTGTAGCCTCTGGAGTTTTCTGGGTGTGTGCGTGTGCGCGTGGGCAGGGGCACACGTGTGCACGCGCAGTGCAGTGGATGACCTTCATGTGACCTTCTAGGCTGGCTGACCCACTCGTGAACAGAAACCGAAAGAGAGCCTCTGTCCTTGGGGACCCTTGGGAGAAAGTGAAGGGACATTATCCCCTCTGGACACGAGGCACCTTGAACTTCAGTCAGGAGTCGTGGGGCGACAGAGGGCGGTGGCGGACACCAGGCCTGGAGCAGGAGCGCCCAAGAGAGGCCGAGTGCGGGGGAGCCTGGGGCTCACACCCTGGCCCAGCACACTGCCCGGCACGGTCACACTCCCACAGGCCCCAGCACGGGCGAGCCAGGAAAACGCCACCTGCCTGGCTGCAGGATCCCCCTGAAGCCTAGGGATTCACGTTTCGACGATTCCAGGTGCCCCATCAATAACCCAAATTGTTACTCAACTAGAATCAAGGGCCACTCACCACCCTGGAGGCGCCGGACCCCGTCTCACGTGGTGCCTTCCCTTTGCTGGGCGCTCGTGGGAGCTCCGTGCGTCCCACTCCCATGGCCTCCCGGCCCCTCAGGCTCCCTCGGGACACAGGGATCTGGGCTCTCAGCCCAGCTGGGGCATCTCAAATGGGGTCCCGTGGAGGAGCCTGGGGGTCCCCAGCAGGGTTTACACACCAGCATGTCACACAGGATGGTAGTTAAGAAAGCGTTTACGGACTTGCGTCACACAGGTCAAAACCTGCGACGAAGTAAAATGGTCTCACTTCGGACCAGTAGTGGGAGGTCCATGGGGTGGGGGGGGTCCCCCGAGAGTCCCCGCGCTTCCGTGCAGCTGGGCTTCAAGGTCCAAGGCCAGGGGTTCTCTAGTCTAGGGAAGGTGCTGGTGGGTCCCCAGTGCACCACGGCTCCCCTGAACCTCCCTACTGCCCCTGTTCACAGAGGGGAAAACTGAGGGATCGAGGGCCTGGAACTTTCCAGAACCAAGAAGGACCCACCCCTCACTCCGCATCCCCGTGTCATCCTACCGCTGTCCCACACTTGAGCTTCCGGCGCCTCTCCAACAACAGCGGCCAGAATCGACGGACAACTCCCCCGCCACCGTCTCCCCCTGCAGACTCTGGCTTCCGGGCCTAAGGGGCTCCCCTGCTCACGGGCCTCTCACACTGTTCCCCTGCCCCACGCCCAGGCCACCCGAGCCGACTGCCCGCTCCACCCCGACCGGCTGGCAGGCATGGCTGTGGCTCTCCCCGGGGCCAGGAGAAGCCCTCTCCCTCCACGGAGCCTTGCCTGGCTTTGCCCCACGTGCCCTCAACACCCTGGGTGGCAGGCGAGCCCCAGCCTGATTCCCGCCCGACCGCTCCGTCCAGGGGCCCCAGCGGGCAGGTGGCTCCCCCAGCTGCCCTCCAGCCTCCCTCCGGGAGCACAGGGCACCCGCCCCGGACTCACCGGCCTGATAATGGGCATCCTGCTCCCCCCAGAGGGCAGCCGTCCTACCAAGGGGCCTGCGCCCCTCAGCAACAGCCACCTGATCCCAGGGCTCTGGAGACGACCCAGCCCCCTCCCCACCACAGTACCCTCCACCTGCACGGCCCCCACGTGCTCGTCGCGGCTCCTCTGTGCTCACGAGGGGTGGGGGTCACCTCGTGTCTTCTTTCTTATCCCCATTTTGTGGACGCGCACACTGAGGCTCAGAGAGGCGGGGCCTCGCGCAGGAGCACAGAGTGGGGGTCTCCGCCCAAGAGCAGCCTGGCCCCCGTGGAGTTCAAGTGGAACGTCTGCGTGGACAACAACCGTGGCCTGACCCCGGCCGCCCTCTGCGGGTGCAGACCCTCGGGGTGCAGGTGGCACCTGAGTCCGCATCTGGGCCCCAGGCCCGCAGCTGGCCCGGTGGTGGCCCGGACCCCCTGCCAGAGCAGCCCGCCCCCGCTGTTTTCCCTCCGTCCCTCGTTCTGAGGCCGACCGCCGTTTCCGGCCCCTACACACTTATGTCCGCCACGTGCCAGGTCAGCAAAGCTCCGCCCAGCCCCCAGCAGCTTCTGCCACGGTACCTGGTGGTCATGAAGGCCACTCCGCTCCGCGGTGCAGCCTCGACACCCCAGGAGACAGTGGGCGCCCTTCCCCTGCCGAGGACAGGCTGGCATCAGGCCCGGGGACGCGGCGGGGCACGGGGGAGCCTCGGCCCTCGCTGAGCCGGGAGCATTTTGCTGAGGGAGTCGGTTCTACGCTTCCAATAATGAGCTTTCCTCCAGCCCGCATTTCTGCTTCGGGCCGAGGATATTGCAAAGTTTCAGCTGGGAGGCGTGGCAGACTTGGGCGCCGCAGCGCCGGAAGCCGGAGTCTGCCCCAACAAGGGCCCCTCCCTACCTGGCGCACCCCTGCGGCTGCCCGTGATCCCCTCCCGTGCGCCTGAATGCAGCCTCCCTCCTCTCGGCAGAACTCCCGGGCCCCCGGGGAGCAGCCCTGCCTCCATGGCCCCCACACCACGGCCCCCCTCATCCAACCCACACAGGCCCCGTGGGGACCCCCGCCACACAATCGGCTTTCCCTGTGGGTTCTGCCATCTGACCTTAGAGCACTTCATGACCTGAGACAGGGCCACGAGAAGGGAGACACTTCTTGATCGAGATGGCAGCCCGCGTGGTCGGCAACCACGCCGTCCCTGCAGCCAAATCGAGAAACTTTCCACTTCCAGCCACCAGCAGGCTCTGGTCACAAACCAGCGGTGCCTGCGCGAGTCTGGATGCCCGTGGCCCGGTGTGTGGCCACCTGCAGCATGGGGAGGCCCAGGGCCCCAGCCCGGCTCTCACGGGACAGGAGGGAAGGGCAGCGGGGAGACCAGCACACCGAGTTGTCATCCCAACCGCAGAGGCAGCGAGCCACGACTCCCTCGACTGAGGGGATGCAGCATCGGACTCGGGGGGCTTCTGGGAGAGTGGGACCCCAGTCTCTGTGACCAGCGGCGGGGGCAGGACCGCCTGGGCCCAGCAAGTGACTCGGAGCTGCAACGTACACACGGAGCCCCAGGGACACATCGGCGACGGGCCACCGCTGTCTAGCTGGCTAAGCGTTCTTCCCCAGGACGCCTGGTGGGTTCTAGCCACCGTGTCCCACAAACAGTGGCCAGGGGACATACAATCGTCACGTGTATTCTGGTGTTCATGCTCTTGGGACCACACAAGTCACGCCTAAAGTCGTGTGTGGCATTGTTCACCCATGACGTGCGCGTGATGGGGAGAGAGGCCCCAGGCAGAGCAAATACCTGTTCCCCGGTTTTCGGGGGACCCGTGGAGTCTGAGCAAGTGGAACACTCTCTGGGCAAGTGTCAAAGACATACTTCCATGTGGCGGGAAACCACTCTGCTGTCCCCAGGTGCCACCCCGCCCTGCGTCCCAGTCTGTGACCTTCCCCACCACGTGACCACCGCCAGTCCCCCTACAATGATCACCTGCGCCACCAGCCAGAGCCTGCCCCAGGGTGTCGAGGGGCGAGTCTGCTCACACCTGCGTCTCCCTGACAGGGCACGGTGGCCAGGGGTGGGGCGTCACGTCCCAGCCACATCAGACCTGACACTGACCGCCATGACTAAGGGTCAGCTTGGTGAAGTCGGAGAGGGGACACCTTGTCCCCGGACTGAGGGACGGGACAGCAGAGCCAGTCACCAGGGCCTGGCTGTTGGGCGCCCCTCGTCCAGAGCCCCTGAGATGCTGAGGGCCCGGGTCTCCCCCGCCTTCCCGCCGGTGGTGCGGGACCCTTCGCTCCAGACGCTCAGCTGCCAGTCCAGCCACGAGGGCCACGTTTGCACGTGGGCAGCACCCAAGTGAGGCGGCCCCGTCCTTCTCCCCCTGGACTCAGAGCAGAGAGCCTGTGGACACCGGGCTGACTGGGGAGATCTCTGCGCACAGGGGACATGGGCTCTGTGACAAGCTGTTCGGAAGAAGGAGCAGGGACCCTGGGAACCGCCGCACGGAGCCACGGGGCGCCGACCACCGCGGCCTGTGCGCGTGCTTCATCCCCCCGGGCCGCCACTGTCCTCCGCGAAAGACGACGAGGAGCCCTGCCTGGCGGGAGCGTCCTGAGGACGGTGTGACAGTGGGTGCAGCTCACGCTGTGGGCGGGCACCCGGGGGGCCCGGGCAGAGGAGCAACGGCCGGAACCACCAGCGCCTCCTCCAGAACCGCGACCTACACCACCACCGGCATCACCGCCCACACCGGCTCCCTCACCAGCACCCCTGCGTTACCTCCACTGCCGCCATGACAGCAGGCCACCAGCAGGCCACCAGCAGGCCACCAGCGTGGACCCCCGACAAAGGCCCGCAGCGTCTCCTGCGGGAAGGGCTGATGAGCCCCCGGCTCAGGCGGCGGCCTCTGCAGCAGCCCTATCAGGAGACTCATGGACACGAAGATGAAGAAATCACGTTTCTGACCACAAGCCTCAAGCTTTAACGCTTCCGCGGGAGGTGGTCCCAGTGGCCGAGTGACCAGCCGCCAGGGTTCAAGGGAGGCCTGCTGAGGCGGCTGGGCCTCGGTGCTGGGACCCGCTGGAGGTGGGTGCCACAGGTTCGCATCCGTACCCGGCCTCTCCGGGGTCCTCCCTCGGCCACCACGCCATCCGCACCCCCCGGAGGAGACTCTCAAGCCCCAGGCACGAGGTCCCTCTCCACCCCGCCTTGCCCGTCCCAGGCTCAGACCCAGGTCTTCAGCTCAGCCTCCGCGGGACACAGCCCACACCTGCGGTCACCTTGCCCTCGGTCCCGCACACATTATCGTAGCCCCGCATCACACTGCGATCGCTGACGGGCTCGGCACACGCCGACCCCTCCACCTTCTCCGTAGGAAACGCTGCCCCCGCATCCCCCTGGTCTACACTGGCACCACTGGCTGTTTGGAACCGAGGTGCAGAAACCCACTGTCATCCCACCGGATTTCACCTCCTTGGCTCCAGGGCGTGGTTCCAGCCTGGAAGACCTTTCTGAGCCTCATCTGTCAATCAAGAGGGTAACTGGGCGTCATCTGTGACCGTTGGGCTTGGCTGGAGTCATTTAACGCGGCGTGGGGGATGGGGAGGCGGGGGGCATTGAGGGGCAGTTTGGAGGCCAGGCTGCTCCGCGCGCCTCTGCCTTCAGGCCCCCACCTGCTCCGTGACCCACCCTCACTGCAGGCCGCCGTGCGAGGGGTCAGGCATCGTGACAAAGGCCACGTACTGTGACTCCAGCCAGCATCCTGGGCTACACCCCAAGGCTGGGCTATCCCGGCTGCAAACACCCACGACTAGGCCTGGCAGAGACAGGCTGGGTTGGCGTGACTCGCTCACGGGGATAATCTGTGCTCCCCAGCTCCTGAGAAGCGGCTTCCAACACAGCCCCCAGAAGCAGGAGCTGTAGGCGAGTAAGGCCCAGCTCTGGAGAGGGCCGTGTGCGCCCAGAGGAAACCCAGTCCTCCAGGAACTAGAGGCCCCCGGGAGGGCCAAGAGTTCTCCCAGTGTCCTTGAGACCCGCCAGACCCTTCTCCAGGGAGTGCTTGTCGGTGCTTGTGGGCACCAACAGTTGGACTGGCCGCAGCCGGACAGAGGCCTCCTGGAGGGGCCTGGAAGTTCCAGCGTGGACCAGAGAGCGGTGGCTCCAGGCTCAAGTGAACAGCAGCAGGGCCTGGGGCGGCTGGGCAGGAAGGAGAAGGTCACTCTGAAGGGCACTCACAGGCCTTGGGGCCCAGGGGCCGGTTGGAGGGTCACCAGCAAGAGGCAAGCTAGCACGCAGCGGGGTCTGTCGGGCCGGAGGGTAAGTCATCTAAAAGGAGGACGGAAGTCTGACGCCCAAGGCCCCTCACCCTCCACGTGAGAACTGGAATGTCCTTCTGATCCAGGACGTCCAGCCCTGGGCCCAAAGTCTGGCCCCTCACTTCCCTGCTGTGCAACCTTGGGCAGGTGGTTTTGCCTCTCTGGGCTCCAGGTAGCCCGTGAGCACTGAGGAGCCAACAAAACACGCCCGTCCCGGGCTGCTGCGCAGAATCGTCGGGCAATTATCAGGAGGCTGTCGGCCGTTGGGGCTGGAGGTACCTCCTTAGCGCTGGGAGGGGCGTCGCCTGTATCTGCTTTTCCACACAGAACAGAAGGACATTGGGAGGCACAGCCCCTGCCCAAACGAGCCTCCCAGTGCGGCCCGGTGCCCGGCCCCCTGGACGCCGAGGCCGCGCCGTGCAGACCTCACGGGGCCTGTCCTTCCGGGCGCCAGGAGCATCCGTGCAGATCCGGGATAGCACGGTGGGAAGGTGAGTCCGCGCTCGCCCTTCCACGTGCTCAGAGGAAGCCCCCCGACAGGCGCTCGCACAACGTGAGAGGCTCCCCCACGCCCCCAACACAGGGACACGTGCTTAGGAAAGGGGCACCCGGCAAATGCCCACACAGACGCCCCAGGCCAGGAGTCTCTTTGTCCCAAGGTGATGTCCCCCCCGGAGGCCCAGGGACGCTGAAGGCCCATAGCCAGCCTGGGGACCCCCTCTGCCGCCCACGCAGGCCCACGCGGCACGTCCCTCGGAGGTCCCACCGCACCGCCCGTGGGCCGGCACTCTGCAGGTGCGGGCTGGATGCCGGCCCCGGGCCCCCCACCCGCCGGCTGCTCTCGCAGTCTCCGACTCTCACATCTGCAACACGGGGACGGGAATGATGGTACCAACCCTTGTCATCACAACCGCCAGGGCACACGCCCCTCCCCTCCCCCAGCGTGGTCCTGAGAGTCTGACGATTCACAGCTCGCTGGATGAGGAGGGACACCCACGAGCCCGGCAGCACCACCTCCCGCGGGAGGAGACGGAGTCCCAGGCCAGCCCCGAGCTGTGCGAATGTAGGGGGAGGCCAGGGCAAGGCTGAAGCCTCCCCAGGCCCCCTGACAATGGGCAGCAGTAGAGAAAAAGCCCCCCCCAACACACACAGTGGGGCCCCCGTCCTCCGGTCACCCACAGGGGCAGCTCCCAAGCTTGGGCACCGCTGCAGGCTGGCTCCCAGGGCTCCGCATCCAGAAGCATGGGCCACAGGCTCCGGCCCCTCCAGGAAAGCCACCGACCCTCCCCCTGTCCACGGATGGGCCCTAGCCCATCCCTGCCGCAGCCCTGCAGGTGACCTCGAGATGACATGCCCTCCCTGGAGCGCCAGCACCCATCCTCCCTAGGGACCCGCACATCAGCAGGTCATTCCACAAGGCCGGGCTCCCAGCCTTGCATCAGGGCTGCATCCCTGGGCTGGGACAGGGTCCCGCTGCTCAGAGTTTCCACGGAGCAATCCCGAAGCCCTCCCGGGCCAGGGAGCAGGGGCTACCTGGTCCCGCACCACGTAGGCAGAAGCAGGCCTGCCTGATTCTGTGGGGTCTCTCCGACCGCCCCTAGCTGCCACCCCCACCCTACCCCCAATCCCGGGTAGAGACAGATGGTGGCCCCAGCTGCGTGGCTCAACAGGACCAGGGCGACCCGGGCCTGCTCCAGGGGCACATCCTCAGGGCTCAGGCCTCACCCCAAACACCCTGACCACAGAAGCACAGACGAAAGGCCCTGGGTGCGGGCGTCAACTGAGACCCACTGTCCCACTGCTCCAGCCAGCCTCCACGAGGCAGCCATCCCGCCCGACATCCAGCTGGTCACTGGTCCCCCGCCTGCGGGCCGCTGCCACCTGCACCAAGCACAAGTCCCAGCCCGGGCTTGCCCACTGCCCAGCCCTTCCTGGGCCTGAGCTGGAGACAAAAATATACCTCAAAAGCCCTGCACACCATCCTCATTGGCCGGCAGTCGCCCATCCAAGCCAGGAGGCAGGCGGGGGGCTGCCCGGGACCATCCCCTCCAGCCAGGAGGAGCTCACCGTCCTGCCTCCCCGGCCGGACTCAGCAGCAGACGAGGAAAGACTCGACTGGAAACCAGCCGCACATCCGTGTCCAGCGACGCAGGCTTCATTACCCACACAGGCCCTGCAGGAATCAGCGGGTGAACCCCCTTCCGGGCTGGTCTGGAAACAGGTTCAATAACGACCCCCACGCCCAGTCCTACTCCCAGACTCTAGGAACGGGACCTTCTCTGGAAACGCACTCTTCATGGATGGAAGGACGCTCAGGTTCTCGAAGGAGCCCGCGCTGGATTAGCCCCAAATCCCGTGAGAGCGTCCTCAGGAGAAAGATGAGGGGCAGACAGACAAGAGGAGAGCTGCGAGCCGCTGGGAGTAGAACCTGCAGCCAAGGAACCCTGGGGCCACCGGGAGCTAGGGGAGGCAGGAAGGACCCCCACCCAAGGTCCTCGGAAAGGAGCAGAGCCCTGCTAACCCCTTCAGGTCGCACTTCTGGCCCCCAAAACTGGGAGAGAAACCTTTTCCATCCTCCCAAGACACCAGACTTTGGAGACTCGTGGGGACTGTCATGTCCCTGCCCTTCCTGGGAATTAGGGAAGGCCCCTGGGAAGGGGTCGGAGCCGAAGACCGGGGAGCGAGGCTCTGACCTTGCTCACTCCTGTCCCGCTGCCTCCCTTGGGGTCCGCCAGAGAACTGCCCTGGTGGACGCGGGGCTGGGCCTCACGCGGCCACACAAGGCAAGGAGGTGCCCCCGAGGAGAGCTTTGCTGGCCACTGAGCAGAGGCAGGGTCTTGTGGGCCTAGGGATGGAGCCGACGGCCAGGCTCTTCAGGGACACTCTGCCCACTGTGGGCCCCACCCAGGACATGCCATCTGAGGTCAGAGCACCTGGGTTTGAGATGCCCGCCCTCTCTCCCAAGGCCATCACTCAGGCCCGTAATTTAGCCCCGGGAGCTTCCATGTCCCCATCTAAAGTCAGGGGACACAGGCTGGAGCAGGGAGAGGGTGCCATGCAGACGGGGCTCCCTCCTCAGCTGCTCTGCAAACGCGGGAGGCCCTGGGACTCAGGGCCTGTATGTGGGCCCACGCCAGCCCGGGGAGGGCAGGGATGTGGGCACCGTGCTCAGAATGGCCTGCGCTGTTGGGCAGCTCGGGCTCTGTGCACAGAACGCAGGAGGACCGTGCATGGCACGGGCCGGGACCGCAGCACCCGTCTTGCAGTGCGGCAAGGAAGGGCCCTGGGAGGTTTCTAGACACGGTCCTCGCCGGGTCCCGCGTGGAGGCTGGTTCCTCCTGTTCCCGGCATGGGTCTAACTAGCCACACCAACAGGAGAAGCACCCCTGGGCTGGGAGCGGGGTGCAGGGCAGGGCACAGGGGCTTCTGAACCCCATCAACCGTGGGGATGCAGGGGGCACGGGTGCTTTATGGGCAAGGGTCCCAGAGCCTCAAGCCACGGCCGATTCCCCACTTGCATCCCCCCGGCGTCTGAACGCGAGCTCAGGTTTGGTCCCTGCCCCCCAAATGCACCGCCTTCCAAGGACGGGAGAAGCAACCGCAGCTCCCCTCCACAGAGAAACCTGGGTCAGCGCGACACGCCCACGGGGAGCACGGAAACAGACCAACAGAAGGGCGGCCTCCCAGCCCCAGAGGGAACCGGTCCTCCGGCACACGGTCCTCATGCCACAGTCCCCGGGGAGAGTCCGCAGCTCCCCAGTCACGGCCCGCACTCTCCGCTGGCCCTGGGTCCCCCGGTGCATCCCCGTGGCAGGTAACGGGATGGTCCCTGGAGGGGCCTGGGAGCTCAGAGGCCACAGCGTGCACAGTGCAAGCGGGGACGGGGATCCAGGCCTCCGACACCAAGCCCACAGATCTCTCGCCTTCGAGACACTGATGCCCGCAAGCGTGTGCGTGGACGGGGAGGGCTCTATGCTGCCCAGAGGGTCCCCGCCGCCTCGTGGATGGCCCAGAAAGCCCAGCCCAGCAGAGGCCCGCTCCGGCCCCAGGCAAGCTGCATTCCAGGAAAGAACGTGTCAGTGGAAAAGCCAGGCCTCTGGAAAACGGGAATCAGAGATGAGGTAACCCCTTGTGTCTCCAAATGAAAGGCGGTGGACAGCCAGGAGGACCGTCTTCTCCTGCCGGCACCTGGGGCTCCGGTGAACAGTCCGTTCGGTCATGTTGCCCCTCGAGACACCTGAGAGCTTAGAAGTGGGTCTGGCGCCCAGCCCAGAGCGCCCTGGCTCCCCGTCCCCTGGGGTGGGCCTCCCTCTGTTCCCGACTCACCGGAGAGGAGGGTCCTCCCACCACAGAGGCCCTCCCTGACCCCGGCCAAGCCCCACCCTCCAGACCCCTCCATCTGGAACACCCGCCGGCTCCAGGCCCCCCTGAGGAGCAAAGGGTGAGGAGAGGTGTCTGTGCCCCCATTCAGCCGGTGTTTCCGGGCCCTGCCGGGGACACTGCTCGGCAGGCCGGGCACGGAAGTCCAGCTCTGGCTGCCAGTGAGACTGCAAACAGCCTGTGCTGGCTCCTTCTGGAAGGTTCTGGAGCTTCACTGACCCCACAGGTCAGGGCACTCTGATGTCCCGGGGGCCCACGTGGGGCCCAGGGAACAAGCAGCCCCTGGCATCCCTGGGACCACCCGGGATTGGCTCCAGCTGGGGAAGGTTGTGACCCGGTTTCTGAGGTCCCGGTGGCACGGGTCAAGGGGACGGAAGCAGCACGGGCTGCTGGGGGTGTGGTGCCTGCCACGCAACGTGACATCAGAGCAGCCCGTCAGGCTCTCGGCAGCAACAGGGCCAGGGCCCTACCCGGCTCCCCACGGTTTTCCGGGCTTTCTGCGGGCTCTTCTCCCTCTCTGCTGCCAGTGCCCCGGGAGTGGCGAGGGGTGATGGCAGGGCAGAGCCCTTGGCAGGCACCATCACGGGCCCCGCTGGCCAGCGCTGCCCTGGCTGGCCTCCCCCCCAGCTCTACCATGGAAGCAAAACAACCACTTCTCAGCTCCTGCCAGACACATTCGCTTTCCCTGGCACTCTTGTCTGTGTTTCCAAAAACACAAAGCTCGTTCCTAAGCCCTGGAGGAAAACAAGCCTTTCTCCTGCCCGGGGAAGCCCGCAGGACCCGTCCTCTTCTGAAGAACGGCTCCGGCCTCCCTCATGGTGGGCCCTCAGCCCACGCAGCCCCCACGCCACCCGGGACCCTGGGACACAGGCACACCCCGGGGAAAGCCGCAGGACACGAGACGCACAGCTCCCAGTGACACCGTGGTGAACAGCGGCCCGGAGCAGACCCGCAAAACGCACTCTCCGCCTCAGAACCCGCGGGCAGGGTCCACAGGGGAAGGAGCGAGGCCGTGGCCGCCAGCCAGCCTGAGCCCCTCAGCTCACTCCAGCCCAGCACTAGGGACGGCCTGGCCAGGGGCCCCTGCCTGGGGCGGGGTGCGAGCACAATGGCTCCCAGCGCAAGCCCTGGGGGACTGGGAGGGCCATGTGCAGGCACAGGCCAGGGCAGGTCCCCGGAGGGCTAACCTCAGCTCCGGGTGCACGCCCCTGGCCAGCCCTTCCGGGCCGGCCCCCTGCCTGCCCACCTGGAGGCCCTGGTCTCGAAGGCAGGCGTCCCGGCACTGAACTTGCAAGGTGAGTCTGGAGACGTGGAGAGGAAGGACAGCTTATGAGCCCAAGCCGCCCCCTGGACACACGCCCATCAGTGATGTCCCTGCAGGTGAACGTGGACAAAGGGCCAGAGGGCCCCAGAACGGCCTCAGCTCTGACCTCCAAGGGTCTGGGGAAGTGTGCTTCTCTGGGGCCTGCAGGGGGTTGGGGGGCATTTTACCCAGATTCCACCCACAGTGCTGGCCTCCCCCACCCATTTTCCAGATGAAGTCGTTGGGCTTGGAGAGGTTTGGCAATGGGCTGCGGCTATCAGCTGGAAAGGAAGCGGATAAGGCCCAAGGCCCATGGGACCTTTGCCTGCACCTTCCTCCTGGGGCGGCTTCAGAAGGGACCCGACGGTCCCATCCCCGTCCAGCAGGACGGACCCGTCAGAGGCTCACATCGGGGCTGGGAGACCGGGGGCTGCCAACCTGCACAACCAGGCCGAGGGTCTGCCCCTGGAAGGAAGGGTTCCCTGGAGCTCCGAGCCCCTATGCCAGGCTCTTGCCCTGGACGGCACTTTCCTTGGGACAAAGGGGCCTCTGTGGGGCCCCGTGCACCCCAGGAAAGTCCCCAGTGCCCCAATAAGCTCTCTAGAGTTCAGTAAAGCCTTGTCTGCACACAGCGGTCAGCGCGGGACTCTGTGTGCCCGGGGCGGGGGCGCCCCCACCAAAGTCACCCCCAATCCTTCCAGCTCACCAGGCCCTTGCAGAGCCGTGGGACAAAGTGGCTTTTGATGAGGGGAAGACATCCTTCCGGGGAAGAACCCAGCTGCTGCAGAAATCGTTTTCAACGGCGCCGCCCCCTTCCCCGTTCTGAAGGTGGGGGAGGAGCCAAGTGCCCGACACGGGGGGGGGGGGGGGGGGCGTTATTTGAAATCGGGCACAGAGTACAAGACTTAGTCACTTCTGCTTCAAAAGAAGCAGAGACTGGTCCTCCCTCGCCATGACAGCCAGGCCGGCTGGGCATCGAGGGCCGCCGCACGCAGCTCAGTGGCTGCTCTGGGAGAAGAGAGGCCAGACGGAATGCTCCGGGGGCCACGGGGCCACTGGTTTCGCTGAGAAAGTCAGGTCACATTTTCCAACACGAGCAAGTCCGGCCGCCAGGAAAGTCCGCGTCTGGGACAACATTGCCCGCACAACACGAACCCCTTGCCGGCCACGAAGCCTCCCATCCCTGGCAGCCACTCAGGCCAGCCGTTTCGAGCACATTCCCAACCTGCCGTTTTGATCCAAGGCCGGCCCGGCCCCAGCCGCACTGGGAGGCCCGCACGGCCTCACGCACGCACCCCCGGCTCAACACGGCCGCCGGCCCACGCTGCAGACGAGGACCCTAGGTCTTGGACAGGCCAGGCGGCCCAGCCAGGTTCCCCGCACGGGATTTGGGCCCTGAGCTCTCCCGCGGCTCCCCCACAGCGGTGCGGTTCCAGAATCTGGTGCTCCCGGGAAAGCAGCTCCTTCTGGCTCGGCCGGTGTATCGAGGTAAGGCAGTATTTGCTTTAGGATCCTAATTTTTTTTTAAAGATAAAACTTGTCCTGTCCTCTTTACGAGGACAGGCACCTGGGAGCACACAGGAGGCAAGAGAAAGGATGTGGCTTTTTGCCCCGCACGGAGAAACTACCGCACAGTAAGCGAATTCAAATCCACAAAGCCACGGCCCAGCCTCGGCAAACCTTCCCGCCTCCGGGGGCAGAACTTCAACCAACAGGAAGATGGGTCGTGTCCGCGGTGACCCTCGGTCCCCATCACGAGCGGGCACCCACGCCCGGGGCTTCGTAGCTGAGCCCAGGTGAGCCCCCGCGACGTGGCATGGCCGCTCCAACGTCAGACAAGTGAGGCCCAGAGCGCGGCAGCGTGCCCTGCTTCCCGGGATCTGAACCAGCGGCCGCTCGATCCCAGTCTGCCTGACCCCGCTGCCTCCGACCCCAGCTCCCCGGGAGAGCCCCACAGCCACCCCCCCCCCCCCCCCCCCGCCACCTGGCTGCCGGCCCTGCAATTCCCCGCCGGCCATTCACCCGGGTCTCCGGGCAAGTCAGGTCAGAAGTGGGCCCAGGGGGCGCGTCTCCAGAACCTGCAAAACTTGGCAGCACCATAGGGTTCCCACTGTCCCGGCACACGCCAAGGGCCACCACTCCCAGCAGGGCCCACAGACCCGCCATCACGGGCCGGCCCCCCCTTCTCTGAGCGGCCCTCCCACCCTGTGTCCGCAGGGACATGGCTGTTCTGGGCCCTGCTCGTCCGTCATCCCACCCGCCTTGACATGGAACTCAGACCAAAACCAAGCCACTAACCTTCCTCAAGCGCCTACGCTGAGGGCCGCCGTGGGCCACGGCCACAGGAAGTACCACGTTCGTGGTCCCACTGCACAGACGGGGAAGCTGAGGCTACGCCACGGCGGGGCAACTTGCCTGAGCCCCCAACCCAGCGCACGATGGTGGGGGCCTGCACCGGGCCAGCCGTCCCCCTGTAGGTTTTGTCTTCCTGCCACATGCCCCTTTTTGACTTTGCAGAAAGATGAGACTTTGGGAAAGTCACTCTTTCCCTGCTCAGTGGCAGACCTCCCCCACCGGCCAGCCCTAGCGTCTGCAGAGATGTGACTCCCTCTAGAACAGAAATGGGAGTAACAAGGCACATTCTCTCCCTCCAGGGTCCCCTGCCAAGCACCGGGATCGGGTCAGCACCTGACCAGCCCGGGGGGGCCTCTCCAGTTCTCGAGCAGATGGAGGGGCCTGGAGACCCAACCTCAGGTGTGCCCGCAAGGCCGGAGGGCGTGGAGCATTCCTCAAACACGGCAGGGTATGTGTGCGGTCGCAGGACTTCCAAGAGGAAAGGCTGCCCCGTAATATGTACAAGAAGGAAGTCCAACGGAAGGGTCTGGCTGTCACCTCGTCCCAGCCAGAGGGGCCACCGGTCACCTGAAGTGCCTTCTAGAATGCAGATCCCAGGGCCCTGCCACAGGGCTGGAGCCTCAGCTCCTCGGGAGGCAACGCCTAAGCACCTGGACATGGGAGAGTCCTCAGGGAACACCGGTGTGCTCCCCCACGGCTTCTGGAAACTGCTAGCCCCGGCGGAGGTGACCTGCTCCTGCAGGACGGGGCTCTCTAACGCTGTCTTATAGTGACCCCCAGTCTTCAAAGGAGGGAAATGCAGGGCCCTGCTCGGCCCCCGTCCCGGTCCCTGAGGCAGAGAAGCCCGGCTCCAGGCGGCAGGCGTGCACTGCCAAGGGACAGCGCCCCTGAAGGACGGCGGCTCGTGCCTCAGCACCTGCGCCTGGCCCGGCACTGGCCTCCGGGCCCCCCAGCCCAGCTGCCCCCTTCCCAGGTCAACCCTCAGATACCAGATGGCAGGAGTCCACGTCTATCCACGAACCCCAGGCCATGCTCACCAAAGCCCGTGCCTTTCCCAAGCTCGTGCCCAGGCCCCTTGGGCAAGGATGGACACGGCTGTCCCCACATAGCCTCTCCATTCCCACAGGCCACAAAGAGCCCTCGGGATTGTAGCCGACGCCGCAGCCAACAGAAACCACGGCCACATCAGAATGCCAGCTGTCCCCAAGCCTGTCTCCTCACAGGCTGCCAGCAGCAGCCACAGCGGCCGTAGGCAGGAGTGACCCCTTGCCGGCTCTGGTCCCAGGTGACCGTGGGACAGCCTCCCCTTCTCTTACCTCAAAGACTTCCTCATCCAGGATCCGGGTCCCAAACACGATGATGCCATTGACATCTATCATGGGATGGTCACTGCGGGCCAGGTGCTTGGTGGTCTTCTTTTTACAATCCAAGATCAAGGTGACGTTTTTCTTGTGGATGCTGAGAGCAATCCTGTGCCACCTGCAAAGAAACAGCCCGGGCGGGTGACGGGGGCCCGGGTCACAGGTCGCCAATCCAGGGGACACCTCAGCAGTTGCGGTGGGGCTGGGCCACTCTGAGCCCAGCCTCTGCCATCAGACCGGGTTGCCCAAGGGCCGGCAGATGCCATGGTCCGGCCTCATGTGAACCTGAACCCCACAGCAAACTGCTGGGGGCTGCTGGGGAAGACGGGGTTTGCTGGGGAGCGGTGGGACGGAGGGATCGCCAGGGAGCGGTCAGCGAGAAACCCGGGAGCCACACCCGGAGGGGCTCTACGGTCAGGCGCGCGGTGTGTCAGCCACGGAGGAGCTGACTTCCACGCCTCCAGGGTTCCGGCATGCCCTAGACAGAGAATTCCAGAAAGACGGTCCTTTTTTTTTTTTTTTTTAATCATTCACGCCCACATGTAATGTGGCTGCATCCTGAAGGACGTCGTACATCGTTTACGGAAGACACGGTACATATACGCAACGGAGCGCTACTCCGCCATCGGAAAGGACGGACTCTGCCGTTCGCAACGACGTGGCTGGAGCTAGAGGGTGTTACGCTGAGCAAAAGAAGTCAGAGAAAGACAGACACCGTACGACTTCACTGACATGTGGAACTTAAGAAACCAAACAGGAGCCTAGCGGAAGGGAGGAAAATAAAACGAGACGGAATCAGAGAGGGAGACAAACCGTAAGAGACTCTTAACCATAGAAAACAAACGGAGGGCTGCTGGAGGGACGGGGCGGGAGGAGGGGTGGCCGGGGGATGGCTGTTAAGGACGATGCGTGATGTAACGAGTGCTGGGTGTCCCTCGCAACTGATGAACCACTGAACTCTAGCTCTGAACTCGTAATACGCTGTGTGTTAATTAATTGAATTTAAATAAAAAAATCAATAAATAAAAGGATGTCGTACATCCTTTCCGGAAGGAGTTGGGCATAACCACACCATCTTCAATGTCCCTTCGAGACTAGGAGGCCAGCACTTGAGATATTCTAGTGCATGTGAAGGAGAAGGGGAGACCCAGGAAGATGTAAGGACCCCCCGCGAAGACGCAGACGACAACTCCAGCCCCGTTGTCTCTCTGCCCGGTGCCCGCCAGTGTGCACGGTGGCAGCTTCCTGCTTTTTTACCAAGTGCGTCCTGCCGCAGCTCCCTTGCCGGGCTTTAGGCGGTCTGCCCAGACCCCCCAGCAGGAGTAGGACTGGGTTGCTGAGTGGTGCTCACTTACTTGCCATCCGACAGGTTGATGCCCCTGAAGAGGGGGTAATCCTCTGGCCCTGGTTTCCCCGTGTGGTCCTCATAGAGGAAGACCGGAGAGCGGCCCATCTCCAGGCCGATCTGCTGGATGCCCTGCTCATTGTAGATGGAGACCAGGAAGGCCTGGCTGCCTTTCTTGGCTTTCACAGTGGTTAGAATGGAGAAATCCTCAGGAAATGAAGATGCTGTAACAGAAGACAGAGATTAAAAGGCAGTCAGGAGCCCCCAACGACACGCAGTCACAGCTCTACAGCAAACCGGCTTGGGGACCTGGCAACTTTTGATGCCTACAGTGGTGCACGGCCATCTGCTGCACACCTGTCCCTGGATCGAACTGTTCCTGCAGCCCTTCCCTCTCACCACATGAGCAAGCCTACCCTCTCGGAGGCTCAGTTCAAATGCAAACCTCATTGGTCCTTCCATCAATGAGCCTTCAATGTATCTCCTCGGTTCCTATACCTCAATACATCTGTGTATAAATCCTGACTAGAACCTCCTAGAATGTCCGCTCCCTCGGGGCAGGGGCTGTTTCAGATGCGTCTTCATACCCTCCATAGTGCCTAAGGCTGCACCTAGCAGATTGTGTCTCCTCGAGTGCCCTCGGGAGGGGGGTGGAGATGGGGTGGAGGGAGGCCAGGGGCAGGGATCACATCTCCTGGCTAATACACGAAACAGAAGATAAGTAGAAAGAAATGGGAAGACCTGAACCCAAATTTTGAAAAGGAAGAAAAACAGCAAACCCCGTATGTTAATGGCAGGGAATGCTCTTTACGATCCAGGACAGAAAGGCCACGAGGTCATCAACGGCCAGGCCCACGCCAGCCCACCGAGGGGAGCGTGGGCCTGCTCCACATGCCCCGGATCTCCCCACAGACGCGCGCCCTTCCCCGGGCCACGGCAGGAAATCTCGGCGCCTCCTCCCCTCGATGCTGCCGGGGAGGAGCAGCTCTGCCGCGGGCCCCGGGCACGGAGCAAGCGTGGCTGGTCCCCGGAGCCTCCAGGAAACACTCCGCTGCACCGGCCAGAAGGCGTGGGCACGGGCACCCTCGCGGAAGAGGGGCTCTGACCTGGCTTACGGACCTGGATAAGGAGCGACCCTGTAGTCAGACCCAGTGTGACAAGTTGGAGCAGCTGACCCCGAGGCCTGTGGGGCTGCAGAGCTCCGGTCAGGGCCGCTCACTGCGGAGACGCTACCCGTGAGCGCCCTCTGCTGACAAAGCCGGTGCGGCCGGGCGGGGGCCTCTGCTCCTGCTCAAGGGAGCCCAGAGTGGCAGGGTGCCGTGTCGGGCACAAGGGGACCTTCAGGGCACCAGGCCCGGGGTGGGGAGGGGTACGGCCTGGCTGTGGCTTCCGTGACCTCTGCAGGACCCAGGGTGGGGAGATGTTGCCAGGGCGAGCCAAGGGCAAGAGAGGCCAAGGCTGCTTCCATCAGGGAAACCAACGGGCCCCCAAATTGCAGCTCAAAGACTCGCATGAGGTCCCAGGCAGACACAGAAGGCAGCTGAGAGGTCCGCCCCACGGGCCCCACGCCCCCAGCCAAGGTGCCATGGGGAGACGGAGGCCCAAGGCCCCCAGCCCCAGGGGTCAGGCTAGGGTCTCCCTCCCCAAAGGGTCGTCTCAGGTCCCTTCCCACTGTGAGGTGACGCTGGGCAGCACGGCCATCCGTCCCAGGACAGGCCGAGTCAGGCCCCCCTTCCACGCAGACAGGAAGCCTTTGGGAAGAGGTGTGCTGAGGTCACCAGGGTCACAGAGCCCTCGGCTCCATGCTGTCCCTCCACACGTGGGACGTGAGGGGAGTCAGAGCCACTGCCTCAGCCCTACCCCCCCGGGGGAGCAGCAGCCACTGGGCAGGAGAAGCCCCGACTGCAAGGCCAGGGGCAGGACCTTGGGGCCCTGTTGGGTTCCTGGGGGTGGACGGGCACCAAGGGGCCTGGGGGGCATTTGACCCAAGCTTGGAGCCACTGTCCGGGTCCAGAGCGGCACAGGCACGGTCCCTCCCTGGCATCTCAAGGGTCACCGGCCCCAGCCCAGCCCAAGACGACGCCATGCCATGTACAGCCGTCGTCCCGTCTGAAACACAGAAGATCGGGGAACGAGAGCACAGCCCAGGGGGCCCTGACCCCCAGCTCGTGAGGACACCGTGTCCCAGTGTCTACACCCCCGTGCGAGCAGATCTCGGCTCAGAGAGCCTGAGAGGATAACTTATGCCTGACATGAATCTCCCTGCTGGCGACATGCACCGGCTTTAACGTCCCGGAGATGGTCTGTTCCAGGCGTGGTGTGGGCGGGACGCAGACAGCTCCATGACCCGCGCTGTCTGGGCCATCAGGGATCAGTGTCTGGGTCCCGCCCTTCCCACTAGATTTCTCAGAGTCGCAGGGGAGAGGCCCAATTACTTCCTGAGGTCATTTCCTGTTCCCTCCGCTGAGGCCCAAGGGCACTGGGGCCATTTGGGTATACAGCAGGAACTTAATAAAGGCATCACTATTCAACTGAATCCTACTAAGCGAACAGCTCCCGGGCAGGACGTTCTGCTGGGCCGGAGATGATCTGGAGCCCTAGGCCCCCCTGGAGGGAAGGACTGGGGCAAAGGCCAAAGGGGGTTTGTGACGAGGGGACACTGTCACATCCCAGCCCGGTTTCAGATCCCGAACGTGAAGGGAGGCTCAGTGGCCCCGAGGTTACCAGACAGACGACAACTGGAGAGAGGACCCCAATCCCAGGCAGGAGCGTGGAGGGGGGCTGGGGATCTTGGGGAAGCTCGCTGTGTCCTGGGGTCCCGGAAGTCAGGGCAGCCCAGTGGGACACACGGCCTCCATATTCATGGAGAATCCACGATGGCTTCTTCTAGGTTCTTGGGACTGTCCTCCACTGATGCCCCCTCGCAGGCAGACAGTGGTGAGGCCCCGAGACCCCAGGAAAGCAGGGTCACCCTCCCTGGCTTGCCCCCCAAAGTGTCCCAGTTCTGGGCTCTGCCTTGTCCTTACAGCCTGTCAGGGCCACCCAGGGCCAAATGTCAGGAAAGGCCCATGCCTACAGTCACGCTATGGGGTCCCACTGACCGCAGGACCTGGACCACTGGGTGTAAGCGAGACAAGGAAGGCCCCTCGGGATCAGGGAGGACACATGTCTCCATCCGGCAAGCAGGTGCAGACATCACCAAACCGGAAGGAGGGCGGCCCCTCAGCCGGGCCTTCACTGTGCCACCCTGACTCCCTGGCCCAGGGAGCCCGGGACCGCAGATGGCTCGTAGAGAGTCGCCCGACAGGCGAACGGGCATGGTGGGCGCCACGGGCTCACCCGCGACAGGCACAGGCTGGGGGAAGAACACGCCCCCACAAAGCTCGGCCTTGGCCATAGAGCGCTGCTCCGTGAGCCCACGACGGGCCCTGTGTCCTCAGAGCAGCTGGGCAACTCCGGGGTCTTCTCGTCACCGCCACGAGTCACCCGGACACGGGCGTCCTTTGTTCTAAGACTCGTTCAAACACGTTCACACTCACTCAGGCCGCCTGACCCCTGGCTCGGCCCGCAGACACGGGCATCCAAAATGCAGCCACGCTGCCCCCTGACCCGGGAGACGGGCCTCCCAGGGAAAAGGTCAGCCAGGGTCCAAGAGAGAAGGGACAGAAGCCACGTGTCACACCCGAGGCCACAGGCACACGACGCTGGCCTGGAAGACCATCCTGTGGCTGCTTTCACGAACTCCACACTTTGGGATTCGGAGAAGGGACCCCCGCCCCCGAAACTCCTGCTCAGATCAGCCCATGGCCGTCTCCAGCCTTATTTGGGCGTGAGGAGGGGCTGCCTCTGCCCGATCCTGTCCCGCTCCCCACGCCGATCGTGACCAGAAGACCCTGTCCGAGCGTTTACACGGTCTCATCAAGTCACTAATTCCAGAGCTTAGGGGAAACACAGGCTGAGAGACTGTGCCTGTCTTACAGGTGAGGGACCCACACCCATCTCCCGTCACTCCTCCATCCCCGGGATCCGTGCAGTGTCCGGAGGGCGGGACAGACTCTCAGCCTGAGCGGGGCGTCAGGGATCAGACTGATGGCAGATCCGTGCCCGGCAGGACGCCTGGCTTCCCCGGCCTGGCAGGGGGACGGCATCGTGCACGCCCCACACAGCCGCCAGGCCTGGGGCAGTCACCCCCGGGGCTCCAGGGGGTGACTCGGTCTCTCTAGGATGGGGGAATGTGGGGACAAGGGGGATGTGGGGCGGAGATGAGAGCAAGCCGCCCGGTGGGTGATTCTAGAAGACAGGCTCAGCCCCGAAGCGGAGGGAGAGCTCTGGGGACATGTGGACCAGCGGCCCGACAGCAGGGGGCCTGACCGTGACCTCATCTGAAGCCCAGGGCAGCCGGGCATGCAGAGGTGGGCTCCCGGGAGGTCCTGGAGGGGACCCAGTGCCCCAACTGACCTCATCTACCCGAAGTGACCTTCGTGAAAAGGGCCGACCCAGCCTCTCTTGGGGACAGACTCTTGAGGGCCCGTGGGTCAAAGGCGGGCTGAGGGCAAGGGGCACCAGAAGCAAGCACGGAGCCCCTGAAGGAGCGTGGCCTTCGGGACCCCGTGGGGGACGCGGGAGCACAGAGACACCATGACTTGTCCATGGGCTGCCCAACGTCGGGGTCACAGCCAAGTCACCAAAAAGTGAAGCGAAATCCTCCCCTAATGACAGTGTATTACAGCCCACGGAGCAGCCGCCTGCCGGGGGGGGGGGGGTGCCTGCCTGGCCCCCCCTTTCTGACCCGAATCAGAAGGAGCTCGTTTAAGCGGGGGCAGGGGGCTCGGTGATGGATCATGGGCTGCTAACCCACATCCAGATAAGCCCCGAGGGTTTAGCTGACCCCAGGGGAGGGGGTGTTTATCCCACAGCATCCACAGCCGGGCCACAGGGACAACTGGGACGGCCCATGTCAGCAGCCAACGTCGCCCCCCGCCCGGGCACAGAATTCAGGGCAGCGATCTGGCACCCGGCAGCTGCTTCTCCTAAGAAGCCCGCACCCTCTGGCTGCGGCCGACGCCCCATTCCTGGCTCTTCGTGTCACCGCCCCAGCTGACCTTCTGCTCCGGCGCACGTCCCTTCCCACGACCCTGGGTCTCTCTCGCCCTCGCCACGTCACGGGAGAACCAGCGGTCACCCTTTTGCGTGTGGCGTCGAGGCAGCCTGTCTATGCGGAAGAGACACCTGCTTGGAAGGGCAAGGGGAGGCCGCCCGGGCTGTTTCACCAGAATGAGACCACAGCGGCCCCCGGAGAAGGGCTTCCCGGAAAGCCAAGTGTGCCTCCCCGGCCACACAGGCACCCCGCCCTGCGCCCCGGCTGGAGGTGGGCGGGTGCGGCCATACCTGTCCCCGCACACGCCCGTCCCCACCCCAGCCCCGCGCCTGGAACACAGGCTCCGTCCCTCCTCCCGGAACACACACGCGTCTCTTACCAGGGTACAGCTGCTTGGTGGGCGCACTGAGCTGGGCATCCTTCGTGACTCTGTAAGCGACATCTGGACCCTTGGAAGATCTCCGCGTGGCACAGAAGCCTGTTGTCTTGGTTATGCCATCAGGCAAGTTGTGAAAATCGAGGACCTTCAGGAGATCTGCCGGCTGAGCTGAAAGGGCAAAGGGAAGCCGGGGTTAGCCGCAGGGGAAGCCCAGCAGACAGAACCGGCCACCGGCCGGAAGCACACACATGGCAATGGGAACCAGCTCCAAACCAACCGAGAAACTGGGGGGGCTCGGGGGTGCAGGATGGGCCGCTCGGAGAAGAGCACACGTGCGCGTCCCCAGAACGCTGCTCCCGGGCCAGCTCCAGCTGCGCCACGCACCAGGAGCGAACCATCACTCGCCCCCCGCGCCCCCACGGCCTCCCCTCCCCAAGTTTGCGGACTTGGCTCCTCGGCCCCGTCATCCCCCACGGGCAGGTGCTGGAGGGACCCAGACACCCTCTCCCACCCCATCTTGGGAAAGCCGTCCAGACGCAAGCCGCCGGCCTGGACGGACGCCCCTGCTCACGGGGGCGGCTGCGGAGGGACGGAGGTCTTCCGGAGCGAGGCACCGGCAGCTCGCGGGTTCTGCGCTGCAGCCTGGCGGTCAGCACGTCCAGTGTGACCAGGACGAGAACCACAGAGACCGCTGGCACATTTTAGCCACCGTGGTCACCCGATCAAAATGCGATTCTCCCATCACTATTGACAGCAAGAGCCAATTTCCATTTCCCCCAGAGGACCTATGCCTAGGCAAAACAGTTGGAACCAAGGCCAAGGGAGGAGAGGATCCGTGCATCCCTTCCAAAAAGTTCTGGACCCTCCATCGGGGCGCTTCAGAGAAGGGCTGCAGAGCCTGAGGGCGTTCCCACCGCAGCCAGAGCACGTCCTGCAGCAAGAGCCGGCCCCCTGTGTCCTGGCTCCCTCCTTCTCGTCAGGAAGAGCAGGGACCGCCAGGCTCTGAGACCACAGCCGGGATCCACACACCTGCCCCAAACAGACCTCAGGGCGAGCGCCAGCTCCCATTCCTGCAAACAAGAGGCCCCAGGAGTCCCGGCCGAGGAAATAAACTCTCACTTGGAGTGGGACGGTTGGGCTGTGCAAGCAGCAGGTGCGGCCCTGGGTTTCGGGGAGACCAGGGGCCAGCACCCACCTGCCTACAGGGTGGGGGGGTGGGGGTGGGGACTGGCTCCACCCCTGCCGCTGGGCCAGTCAGGGCACAGCACCTCCAGGTGCCAAGTGCCAAGAGAATGCAAAGGGCCAGACTAAATCCCCTGCTGGGTCCTCCCGGCTCTGGGGCCCCAACCAGGGACGGTGAATTAGGAGCAGCAGGCCGCCCTCCCTGGGAGGGAGAGACAGACTCCTGCCACAGGGCTTGAGTCCCTGGATCAAGCCATGCCTGAAGGGGGTCCATCTACAATAGCCAGTAAGCTTGTCCTTACATTTAGGGTGGCTCGGGTTAGTAGAATCAGCCCCCACTGCTGGTGTGACCACGAGGCTGACGCAGAGTCCCCAGACAGGTGACCACATACATGCCCGAGACTCGCTCCAGAGCCAAGCCCACTTCTCTAATTGTGGCGGAGGATTTGGAGGGGAGAAACGAACCCCTCCCCCAGCATCGGTTTCCCCTTCTCCGGTCCTAGGAATCCCAGAGCCGGCAGTTGTACCTGGAGCTCAGGATAACCAGGGGAGGGGGAGAGAGACCCAAAGCCTGTGCCCACTCACTGCTCGTTCAGCAAGCCCCTGACAGAGGCCCCTCGCCCAGGAGGGCAGGCCTAGAGCTGGGCCGGGCCATGGCACCCAGGGCTAATGTAGATGGTCCCTCTTCAGGCATGGCTTGATCCAGTAGACGGTGACCTGGCGGGTGCAGACGGTCCCCTTCGGGTCCCCCTCCCCACACGGCGACGCACGAGGATGGGAGAACGGCAGCCTGGGCCGGGCCCTGAGAACACCGTGCTCCCCAGACCCCAGAATTCTGCCCCCGGCAACGTCATTTCCACCACCCAGCTCAGCGGCAGACCTGTCACTATAACCAAGGACACATGGGGGTGGGTGGGAACCCTTAAAGAAGGGACAGCATGGGGACCCAGGACACTCCCGGTCCAGACTGACCTCCACTCATGCACAGCATCATGGCCTCTTGTGGCCTCTGTGAATCACATTTTCCGGGCTGGCTCTCAGCGCCTACCCGGGGCCTGGCCAGCACACGGTGTGGACGGCCCTTCCACGCATGGGGGGGGGGCCTCCAAAGCACTCGGCACCAGGCCCCCACACACCGGCTCCCCTGCAGCCCTGGCCAAAGCCCGTCACCTGACATCAGGCACAGGGGCCAGCAGAGGCCAGGCCTGGGCTCGGGCCGTGGGAAGAGACAGCCGTGCCAGCTGCCGGCTCACCGGCCACAGTGACACGGCTCCAAGCTCTGGCTCATCCCTGATTCCGGTCCAAGGCAGGCGGAGGCCAGGGGATGGATCAAAGATCCCAGCTGGGGTTCCTCGGGCTCGTATCCCACTAGCTGGGGAGGCTCTTCCCAGATGGGCAGCCTGCAAACCTGTTTTCTCGCTTGCTGACCAGAGAGCTGTTTTCCAGAAGCCTCCGGGACATGTTTATGGGTCTCTGCTAAACAAGTTGAAAAGGCCACCAGACCGTTCAGGCCTAACACCACCCCTCCCGCCGGCCAGGGGCTCCTGGTGCCAGGGCTAAAAAAATACTTCAAAGTTGTGTGAAAGGTGTGGGACGGGCCTGGGAGGCATCTGGAGGACAGGACTTCCGTGGACTTTCCTTCCCATTGACAAGGAGCCTCCCCTTCAAAGGGCAGTTTCTTAGGAAACCTGAGCCCTTGCTGCCCTGGGGAGCAACGCCGGCTCTGGGGACAGGTGTGCCTGGCTTTGAGTCCCATGTCACTCCACCCGGGAGAAGGTCTTGAGGTCATCCCCTCTCTGGAGCCAGAGGCACGGGCTCCAGCAGCAAAGGCTGCCCTGGGCACATTTCCTGGACAAGCAGCAAGCCGTCCCTGCTCCTTCCTCCGTGACAGCTGGGCAGGCATCACCTCTGCGTGTCCCCGCCACCCAGTGGGGACAGAGTGGGGAACTGAAGCCCCCGCCCAGGGCCCACTTAGTGCCTGAGGCTACTGTGTACAAAGCAGGCCCCCGCCTGGTGAGACCTCGCCCTGCTCACCGCTGCCCAGGGCCACCTTGTGCTGGGATCCATGGACTGACCTATGGTGAGCAGGTACAGACGAGAACGGCCCAGGGCAGGACACACAGGCCCCAGCGACACATTTTACCACTGATGGGAACACGGCCAGGGGCCACACATCCACCAACCCTACTAGGATAACCTCCGTCGCCCCCAGAAGCACACTCCGCCATCCCCCGTCAGCCGGAACGGGCCCGGAACGGCAGGCCTCCATGCTGCCAGGGGCCACTGCCCCCATTTCACGGCTGCAGGACGTGAGGCACCAAGGTAGCCCCCAGCGGTGACTCCAGGGCCTTCGTGGCCGACCACCAGCAGGTCACACGGTCACCAGGCCAGCGAGGCTCGAGGGGACGGTCCAGAGCCCCGCCTTCCCCACAGGGCGGCTGCGTGAGAGCCGGCCTCGGGCTCCAAGTCCTCACCTTCTCGCTTTCTCATTTTTTGTTTTTGCTTTTCTAAGCCCCGTGTGTTTTCGAACCCTCACTACAGGCGAACAGCAGGATGGCTTCCTGTGGCCTCCAGGGCTCAGGGAGCAGGCCGTGGGCTATCAGAACCTGCTCTCCGGGCCTGCAACCGTAACGTGCCTTCGGACGCCGCCAGGCCACTCACGACCAGAGCCCCAGTGGGAGGGCACTTACCCTCCACCCCCGAGGCCTGGGGCCCCTAAGCCCGAGCTCACCGCTCCTCTGCCATCAGGGTGTCCTCATCAGGGCCGTCCCGTCCACCTGCCAGATGTCCAGGACCCTTGGTCCCTTCTCAGGTCCCAGGCTTCCACCAGAGCCCAGGCCCGGGCGGGATGAGTCGGGGCATCCCAGCACCTCCCTCTCATCAGATGACCCTCCGCACTGTCCCCCACAGTGACGGGCTCCATCAGCGCCCAGGCTTGGAGATCCCTGGGGATAGGTGCGGGTCTAGGCTGGTCCTTCTTTATCCCATGGTCACCTGCACAGCCCCCGTTTGCACCCGGCCCTCCTTGGGACAGGAAAGCCGTGGCCCTCCCGTGACACAGGCTCAGAAGGCTCCAGACCCCAGGTTCCCTGCAGGGCTGCTGGGAGGCGAGAGGTATGCAAGCAGCCTCCCCAGCACCTAGCAGGAACCATGCTGGCCCCACGCCATGGAGACTCAGTCCCTGCGCTGGGACCCCCAGGCCTCCCCGACCCCAGAACTCTGCGGCTCACCCTGCAAAGGCCACAGCCCAGCATTGCCAGCAGCAAGCTCTCCCGGCAGAGACTGGGGCCCAACTCCGCCGGGTGTCTGCGGGGACCTGGGTGACCTCGTAGGATGAGCCCAGAGGTGGGGGCGGGAGGGAAGGAGGGGGTTCTGCCCACTGCAGAGCCAACGTCGTCCACATCAAAAGAAAAAGTAGGCATTTCCTCAAGGACCACCTTCAAAATCCTCAGAACCCTCTAAGTGTAGAGCTAGAAGGAACCACAGACACCCCGGGACTAGGGCCCTTTTTCTGGAAATGGGCAGGTGTGGAGAAGGGGAACGACCGTCCCGAAATCGCAGAGCAGGCTGGCGCACAGTGGGGACAACAACACGGCCACCCCAGCCTCTGACCCCCACCGGCCCTGACACAGGACAGGCATCGCGCAGAACCAGCGACGGGTCCTCGAAGCACAGCACGTTCGCCTCCGACCTGCGTGTGGTGACCCCACTGTGGCCACAGCTGCGTCCCTCCATGAGGGGAGCTGACTCCCCGGCGTCATGTCCTTCTGCTGTCCCAGCTGTGGACCTCAGGAGGACCCTGCCGGGCGCCAGATGCTCATGACACCTGCCCCCGAGCGCTGCCCTCCGTGTCGGCGGAGAACCACGCAGCCGCCCGCCGACACGCACCTGCCCTTGCTCTGTCCCCGCGAGTTTCCTCCTCCGCTTCCGGAAAGGACACCAGCGAGGGGGACAGGCGGAGGCCCCCCTGGCCCGGCGCTGAGGCCCTCCCGCCAGCCCTCCGTGGCCCCATCAAGGAGGCCAGCCCACCGGGTTGAAAAAACAAACAAGCCTTTGGAGGCCGTGACTGAAATTCCTCTTCAGTGACCAAACTATGGGAACAAAGCAGAAGGGCAGGGGGTGGCCAGCGTGCCGAGGGCCTGGACAGGCCGCCTCCAAGTCCTCCCCCTCCCCGACCCCGGGACTGTCACCTCAGGGCAAGTCAGGCTCGCTGCCACGCTGGGAACACGGGTCCCTGAACACCCTTCAGTGGCTCCCATCACCGAGCACTCACACCTCTGCCAACATCAACACCAGGCCCGGCCTGCCGGAAAGGCCCAGCTCTCCCTGGCTGCCAGCCCACCAAGGTCACGGCATTACACACACCACTCCACCGTGGTCCCTGAGAATGGATCCTGGGCTTGTGCAGTGCACAGCATGACCACCCTGCTCAAGCATCCAGGGCTCCACCACCCCCCCATGGCCTCAGCACCCCTAGACCCCACTAAGGCACTTTTGCAGCTAGAGGGAGCTGG
Organism: Meles meles; assembly: GCF_922984935.1. NCBI lineage: Eukaryota > Metazoa > Chordata > Mammalia > Carnivora > Mustelidae > Meles > Meles meles. The sequence continues at coordinate 2,360,803 of NC_060076.1, forward strand.
ATTCGAGCCTGGCTCTGCCCACCCTGCCCCATGCAGGATGGGACACGAGGGCCTGCCTGGCTGGGAGCCCACAGCTGGAAGGGGCTGGCTGTCCCCACTCCTCCAGCTGGGACTCCACCAGACTCCCCTACAGCATCCCTGACCACCTGTCAGTCTGTCTCCCACGGGGGCGAGCCCGGCACGGGGCCCGCATCGCCATGCCCGTCACTCACTTCTGGCCTGTTTTTCAGTTTCTAAGGGAGAGCTCGGGGCCTGCTGCCACGGCCTCCTGGGGGAGGTTTTCCGCTGAAGGAGGCAGCTTTCCTGTGTGACTGTTTGTACGCTCGTGCACCATCCGCCTCCTGGATTAGACAGACGGCCGGGACAGGTGCCCCCGAGGCCGCCTTCCCTCTGAGGGCCCTGGGGTTAGGGCCCTGCTGACATGACTCTGGTCCTGGCTCCTCCGGCCTGCGGTGCCGCGGCCCTGGGGAAAGTGGGTTCCAACCCTGAGCCTCCCTGCCACCATCCGTGAAAGGGAAGGAACCCGGCGAGGGACACAGCCAGCCCTGGGATGGGAGCAGGCGCGGCCCTGGGGCAGCCTGGCCACAGTGTGGGCCGCATCGGCCTGAGATGGGACCGCTGGACAGCGCCGAGGCCTCCCCCTGCCCCCACAACCAGCCCCACAGGGTGCGGGGAGGAGGGCAAGGATGCTGGGGCGCGGGACCTGTTCCCTGGGAGTGCTCCTTCTGTGAACCAACAGGAGAGCCCGGAGATGGCGGGAGGCGGGAGGGCTGACCCCGTCCTGGTCCTCACCGCGCCTTCACGGCAGCGTGCTGAGCGCGAGGGCCGTTGGGGCGAGGGGAAGGACGAACGAAAAGCTGATCAGAACTGAAAGCCTCAAGTTCTCCCGGACAGCCGGGAGCAGAGGGGTCCTCGAGCCCGTCACAGAGCCGGTCAGCAGGTCAGGGCCAAATGCAGGACAGCCCAGCCCGGCCTCGCTCAGTTGGTGCGCACGAACCCGGGTTCTCGCTCCTAAGCGGGGTGTCCTCGGCCCACACGCCCCGCCCACCCCGCTTTTGGGAAATGCCGGCCGCCCCATCCCTGCTCTAGCCTCCTGGGGCCCAGAAGCCCCCCAGGCCACAGCTCAGCGTTGGGAAAAGCCCCAGGGGCCATGAGCTTCTTCACAGGGACCTGACCGGCCTTTCCCTCCCGGCAAATGTCCGTGGCATTCCGTCCCCGCTGCACTTGTCACCCTGGAGAGGTGTGAGTCCTGTCGGATCACTCAAGCTGTCATCACGGGCCATCCGGCTGCCCAGCCCGGCCCAGGAAATGGGGAATCGGCGAGGGGAGGACAGCAGCCAGGACACACACAGGCTCTGAGAGGCCACAGGAGAGCAGCAGGTGGAGAGGGAGGGTCCGCCTTGCTGAGCGGGCAACGGCTCGTACTCCTTCCCTGAAGGGCCTCCCGCCAGGGGACAGACACGCTGGGGGGGCGGGGGCGAGCGAGTGCAGTGAGTCTGGTCAAAGAGGGACAGGAGGGCAGCAAGGGCCAGAGGACCCACCGTGCACCTGCACGACCTGGGAGGGGTCAGCTGAGGCCCCGAGCACCCACTGTGTGCCCACACCACCCTCTCTAAGAGCGCACCGTTCCTACAGAGCGTCGCCGTGGGGGAGGCAGTTCTCCTGGTCTGCGCCGTCAGAGGCGGGACGGGTCTGAAACTCGCTCCCGCGGCTGCGACCCCCACCTTCCACCTCTTGCCGGAGCTGAGCTGAGGGCCTAGACCCCTGGCATCTCCACGCCACCCCACACCATGGCCGGAGGCTGGCCAGGCGCCCCCCGGGGCTCACACACATGTGTGCCAACACCTAGGCCGAGGGCACCTGCCCACAGGCCAGCCTGGGCACCCCCCGATGAGAAGAGAAGCCTCAGCCCACACACATCCCCTGGGAAGACGTCCCGCTGCCCACCAGGCCTTCCGTGAGCGACGGCTGGCACGGCCGAGCACACGGGAGGGAGCCCTGCAGGAGGAGTGGACAGGAGGGCGGCCGTCCTGGGGGGGCAGAGGAAGGCCCTCGGCCTTGTCCGGGGCCACACGAGGCGGTAAGCCGCCCACCCAGCAGGGCAGCCCGGGGACGTCCCGTCGGGGCACAACTAAGCCTCACGGAGCAGGCCTGGCTCCTGCTGTGCCAAAGACCGCGGGTGCTCCAGACCCGGCCTAAGACCCAGCACCCGGAGGAGCGGGAGCCTGCGTCATGACCGGGGCACGGGAGGTCTCTTCCCGCCGGCCTGGCGCGGACGGCACGTGTCCAGCTTCTCGCCACACCTCCTCGGCACCTTCTCCCTCTCCTCGGTCATCCCTGCCTTCTGGCCGGCTTCGGAAACAAAGGCGCATATCTGCGTCTCCCTGCATCCTTCCACAAGGGGCTACGGACCGAACAGGGCACAGACGGGAGTCCTGCGGCCCGCTGCAAGGATGGCTCAGGCCAGGGGAGGTGGCCGGGGCTGCGTGTGCACGGGCGCTGCCAGCGGGAGCCGGTCCAGCCGCGGAGCCCGCAGGCGTGATGGGAAACCGGATGATTAGTCTTAGTTTCCTCAGAGGTAATTTGTCTCCTTGTTCTGGAGGAAAGGGGTGGGGATGGCACCAGGCGCCGGATTCCACTGGGCTGGAGCTGGCTGTGTTTGCAGGCACAGGCTCAACCCACTTGCTTCCATGAGGCCCAGAGGCTGGGCGGGCTGCCATCGGGCCAGCTGGGGTCACACTGGCAGGGGCCCTCTGCACCCATGGCCTTGCCCAGGCCCAGCACCCAGGGAGTGCTCAGGGGGGTGTGCAGAGGAGGCCGGGCGGGCATGGGCCAGAACTGCCCTAGATCAGACGCACAAACAGCTTTGTGCAATGGACACGTAGGACCAGTCACTGCGGGGCTGTGGGCCTCACTCGCGCGGCGACACTCTCGGGGTCTCCGGGAGGCCAAGCACATGTGGAAGGTCGGCGTCCGTTCTGCACACCCTCCCGGCGTTCCGGACTCCGGGCAAGGCCTCGACTGCACTGGCCTGAGCGGTTCCAGACCACTGGCCCCCCACCCTGGAGGGGCACACGCTTCCTGCCTGGGGGCGGGGCCGTGGTCTTCAGGACTCAGAATGAAATAAACCGACACACCATGGAACCAGGTAACTCGCACGCCCCGGAACCAACAGCAGCCCCACCACCCTGAGCCTCAGTCTCCCTATTACAAAGGGGCACAACGACAGAAGCTGCCTGTCCTAGAAAGCCATGAATGGTGGCCAAAATCAGTAGCACCAACAGAGTCTCAGGCTCCTTCCCTCCCTCGAGCTACGATGGCAAGTCAAAGTGGGGTCCATCAGCAACCCCACGGCTTCATGAAGCTCAAGGAGAGCAAGAGGCCCCACTATAAACCGTGACACCCCAGGGCCACACCACAGCCTGCTCACACCGTGCCCTCCCCGACTCCAGCAGGAGATGCCCCAAGGGACCTGCCATCTCCTGGACTGTGAGCTTCTTGAGAGAAGCATGTCCTCCATAATCACGGTGGGAGGAGAGAGCATAGCCCAGAGTGGAAACACCGTACAGTGAGTGGACAAGCCAGCCAACCAACTAACCAAAGAGCCAACCAACCAAACAACCAACGAGCCAGCCAACTAGCCAAACAGCCAACCAACCCACCAACCAACTGACGAACTGACCGGCCAGCCAACCAACTAACCAAACACCCAACCAGCCAGCCAGCCAGCCCGCCAACCAGCCAACCAACCAGCCAGCCAACTGAGCAACCAGCCAATCAGCCAGTCAACCAAACAGTCAGCCAACTAACCAACCAACCAGCCAGGCAACCAATCAACTAAACAATGAACCAACCAGTGAACCAGCCAGGCAACCAACCAACCAACCATTAAACAGAAGTTTAACCATTAAACACCAGCCACTAAACAGAACCATCCAACATACAAGTGAAGGAAATGGTGTTTTGCACACTCAAGATAAATCCGGTAAGGGAGGAAACTCTTCGTGGGGACAATTTTGCAGCATCCCAATTAGGACACACACAGGCTTTGACCTGCCATTCCCCGCATCAAGGCTGAATTCTGCAGAAACCCTACAAAGGTATAAGGACGTCCATGGTAGAGTCATTTGTAACAGCAAAGAATGGAACCAGGTAAATGCCCACCAGGTGGGAGCTGGTTAAGTAAACAAGCTGAGGGTATGAAATCCCCTGCAGAGGCTGCATGGGAAAGGGCTGGGCTCATTGGCCTGACCCAGGGCAGACTGCCAGGACATGTGAAAAGAGCAAATCACAAAAACATTCACAGCGCGCCATCCCTTTCATGTTAAAATAAATAAAAAACTATCTATGTAACCTGAAACCATGTCATGTAAACGCACACACAGAAAGGCCCAGAACAATACCCACCCAACAGTGAGGGGCTTCCATCCGGGCAGGGGCTGAGCCCTGGTAGGGGGTGAAGGGGGACGTCTGCTCATCTCTCTATGCCCCTCCACTTCTGAAAAATGCTCTAAGTATACAGAGCCACACAAAACCTACATATATGTATCAACAACCACGACAAAATACGAAACACATTTTTTTAAGTGTGGCCGTTCTAGAACGGCCACAAATTCTTAAGTGCCCATTAAGATGTGGTGTCTATGTCCCCTCCCTTGAATGGGGAGGGAAGGCAGATTCCAAGACCACATGACCAGTGGGAGGCAGTGGAGGCCTTGCACACCAGCTTCTGGGTCCCAGCTTAAAGCACCTTGGAAGAGTCTTTCTGGGAACCAGACTCCATGCTGCGAGGAAGCCCAAGCAGTCCCTCGAGGGGCCCATGTGAAGGGAACCCAGGTCCCCAGCCAACGCCCAGGGCCACCCCACCAACCCCAGTGGAGCAGTTCAACCAGACCAGGGGTGGGGGGGTGTGGGGTGGACACAGGGTCCCTGCCCACCAGCCCCACTTGCAGGCTCCAAGCCAACTAGGATTGCTAGAGCAGAGGACTGCTATTCAGACGGTAAGTTCTGGGGGCGCCTGGGTGGCTCAGTGGGTCAAAGCCTCTGCTTTCAGCACAGATCATGATCTCAGGGTCCTGGGATCGAGCCCCACATCGGGCTCTCTGCTCCTCGGGGAGCCTGCTTCCTCCTCTCTCTCTGCCTGCCTCTCTGCCTACTTGTGATTTCTATCTGTCAAATAAATAAATAAAATCTTTTTTAAAAAAGACGGTAAGTTCTGGATGGTGTAGAGGCAGGAAAGGATAGTCAAGAAGTCAGCAACAAATGGAGGCCGAGACTTACAACAGCAACACTCCTGATAGATGTCTATGAAACTTGCAGCTAAGGAGGGAAATCAACAAATAAATCATGCTCGATGTCACCGGTAGTTAAATACACCCAAATTAAAGCAAGATTCTTTTGTCTCCCATCAAACTGGCAAACTTTTTTTTTTTTTTAATGTACTAAATTTTGGCAAGGATGCAAATTCTCATTCAGTACAGATGGGAGCCCAAATGGACACCTTCTAGGAGACAGTGTGACACTTGGTACTGAAACGGCTGGGAACCCAGTGGGAATTTACCTCCAACACCAAATGACAAAAAAGTATAAAAATTCAAAAAGCTTCGCCACAGAGTCTTGCGCAATACCAAAAAACATTGAAAGAAAGTCAATGTTCCAGCCTGGGGGGGGAGGCAGTGAGCAAACATACTATTGGACATCTGAATAGCAGAATATCACACACTCATTTATTTATTGTCATATTAATGTTAACTTACGGTACTAACACTTAATTGAGTGATCACTGATATTAATAATAAAGGGGTATTTAATCATCTGGGGAAATGCCCCTGGGTTTTCTTTTTGTTCATTCTTTTCAAGATTTTATTTACTTATTTGAGAGAGAGAGAGCAGAGACAGAGAAAACACGAGCAGCGCTGGAAGGAGCAGAGGGAGACAGAGAAGCAGACCCCCCGCTGAGCAGGGAACCCAACGTGGGACTTGATCCCAGGACCCTGGAATCATGACCTGAGTCGAAGGCAGACACCTAAGCCACTGAGCCACCCAGCTGCCCCATTTTTTTGTTTGTTTGTTTCATTGAAGTTGGTGTTTTGGAGGTATCATTTGCATGTAGTAACATTCATTCTTTAAAATTCATTCTTTTTAAGTCTACAGCCCAGGAATCCGACTAATGTGTGGTTTTGGAACCACCCATCACCGTCACGATAGAGGACATTCCCATCATGTCAAAAAGCCCCTCGTGTCCCTCTTCCACACCCGGCCTCTGGCTTCTATTTTCTCATCTTTTTTCTATAGTTTGGCCTTTTTTCGAATGCCACGTGAATAGAATCATACCCTATAGCCTTTGTGTCTGCCTCTTCCACTGAACATAATGTTTCCATACCCACATTGATCACATGTCCACTCTGGCTATCGCTGTGAAGGATCCCACTGCACGGGTCCACCACCACTGGCTTCACCATCTCCCCACTGATGGGCATTTGTGTTGTTCCCAGTTTGGGGTGATAAAGCAACATGTGAACATTCACACGTGCATCTTTCCATTGACACAGGTTTTCATGCCTCTTGGGGAAACACGCAGGAGCGGAATTGCTGGGTCCTCCAGTAAGTATGACTGACTTTCTAAAAACCACCAAACTGTCCTCCCAAGCGGCTGCCCCAGCTTGCTCTCCCACCAATAACGTCGGACAGTTTCTCCACATCCTGGCCAATGCTCGTGTGGGTGCCCTGGTACCTGCTTGCGATTTTCATTTGCATTTCCCTGATGACTGCAGCTGTGAAGCATCTTTCCATATGCAAATGCACCATTCATCCATTTTTTGATGAAATCTCTGCTCAACTCTTCTGCCCAGTTTTAAATTGGGTCATTTATCTTTTCAACTGTCAAGCCATATAACACTCCTTTATCTCTTCTAGATGTGTTTATCACATATGTGTTTTTGCAAACATCTTATTCCAATCTGTGGCTTACCTTCCCATTTTCTTAACAGTGTCTTTTGAAGAGCAGAAGCGTTTAATTAGATCAAGTCCAATGTGTTAAATGTTTTTTATGGTTCATACTTTCTGTGTACTTTCTGAGAAACCTTTGCCTAACTCAACATTTTTTAATAAAGGGGGGATTTCTTTATTTGTTTCATTCTTTATAGTTTTAAATCTTACACTTGAATCTATGATCCATCCTACTTTTTATCTATGATTTGAAGTAAAGGGTCCAGGTTTTATTTTTTTGCAAATTTGTTCCAGCACCATTTGCCCATAAAGACTACCTTCTCACCACTGAAATTTCTTAGCACCATAGTCAAAAGTCATATAGGAGTGAGACTATAGACTCTCTTCTACTCCGTTGCTCTTCACGTCTATCTTTATGTCCACACCTGAATACTTTGATCATGGTAGCTTTAGAATAAGTCTTACAATCACACAGGAGGAGTCCTCTAAATTCTTTTTCACATTTTTGTTATTTGGGGTCCTTTGTCTTCCCATATACATTTCAGGATCATCCTGTCAATGTCTATTTTTTGAAAATGCCTACCAAGATTTTAATTTCCATTGCACTGAATCTGTAGATCTGTTTTGCTGAAAATGATGCCTCCACAATATTAAATCTTCTTGTCCATGAACATGGTATACCTCTCCAACTCTTCAGACCTTCTTTGATACCTCTAAGCAGTGTTTTACAATTTCCAGGGCACAATTATTTTGTCAAATATATCTCTAATTGTTTCGTGTTTAGTCACCTCTGCAGTGGCTGCTTTGATTTTTATTTCCAACGGTTTATCTCTACACTTTAGACATAGTGAGTGACTTTTTGTATTGACTTTGGCTCCTGTGACTGCACTAAATTTACTTATTCCTTCTGGGAACTTTTTTGTAAAGTTTTTATAATTTTTAACATCTACAAACATCTACATCTTGGTCTGCAAAGAAGAGAGTTTCCCTTCTCCCTTTCCAATCTGCATGCCTCGTGTTTCCTTTTCTTGCCTTATTGCACTGTCTAGGATCACCACACAATGTTGAATAGGCTCTTGGGAGCAGATGTCCTTGCCTTGTACCTGATCCCAGTGGGGAGAGATTTCAACACAGATTTTACATCAATGCCCTTTATCAGATGGAGGGAATTCCCTCTGACTCCTCATTTACTGAGATTTATGCATATTTTAAGTTGAAAACTCTTACAAAGTGGCCTGTAATGTTAATTTTGTAAACACAGGCATGGAACAAATACTGGAAAATAAATACATCAAAATGTTCGGCTGGTAATTTATTTGGTTGCATGAATAGAAACCATCACCAGGATCATGGTTTAAACAAGGAAGGGATTGTGGTTCATTTTTATGTTCCTCTTTATACTGTTCAATAGTTTTTCACATTTCTATGATGGGTGTGTATTGCTTTTATTTCAAATCAATTGAATAATAAATGCCAATTAGTGTTCCACAGGAAACAACATGATGATGAAATAATTGTCCTCCCCCCATGTCCACCTAAAACTAAACCCACAGGACTGTCACAGACCTTTTCACCTTTGCCCAGCCGGGAGTCAATTTTTTTTTTTTTTTCAGATTTTATTTAATTGACAGAGAGAGACACAGCAAGAGAGGGAACACAAGCAGGGGATGCAGGGGAGGGAGAAGCAGGCTTCCCATTGAGCAGGGAGCCCAACATGGGGCTCAATCCCAGGACCCCGGGATCATGACCAGAGCTGAAGGCAGACACTTAACGACTGAGCCACCCAGGCGCCCCCTCTGTAATTTTTAACTTCATAAAACAAAACGGCATTTCCACTTCCCAGGGACGCAACATCTCCTGAGTCTGACGTTGGGAGTGGGCCACCCCACCCCACTCATCCTCACAGGGGGCCCCTTGGTAAGGCACAAGTCCAGCTCACCCCTGCCCTTCCAGACTGCAACGTGGACGAAAGGCAAACCTGTCTGCCGGCTTGCTGGTTTTCCAGCACCGACTCCGGCTGGAATCTGCCGGGAAATTCTCATTGGAAGAGACAACTTTAGAAACAGACGAAAATTAGTCCTTGAACATGGTGTCACCCCCTATTAAATGTCACAAAGCAAACAGTGTGATAAGCAATGTTAAGAGGAATAATCCCCTTTCCAAATTAAAGCCAGCATCTGGCCAGGCAAGGCCCACACACCTGCCCGAAAGCTCCCTGCACGGCCCGGATGGAACAGCTTTCGGAGCCCGGCTGCGGAAGGGTCCCGGGGCTGTTTTGTTGGTTCTAGGTTGCAGTGCTGAAATTATGTTTTTCAATTATGTGATCCAAGTAAAAGAATATTGCACCGGGTCACTCTGACCTTTGGAGGAATATGTTACGTTACTTCCCCCAGGACCAGAAGGCATTTTTCAATTACTAGAGCCAAGCAAATCTTCAATACACTCTCACCATGACTCAGAACCAGCCACATGGACACGAAATGAGCACATAACCGCTCAAAACTGCTCAGCTCCCCTGAAGGACGCACCACAAACCGGTGGCAGAACTCAGAAGGGGCCCTCACAGCCATCGCGTCTGAGCTACACCCCCAGCCCCGCTGACTCCTCGGGCCCACACTTAGAGGATTGACCACGTGGAGTTCCAAAACCCGCCCTCCCTGGAGATTCCACGTGGCCAGGCTCCGTCAGTGCCCCAGGCAGCCGCGGAGTACAAGAGTGAACGGGGCGCCCACCCTCACTACTGGACGGTTCCTCCACAAGCATCCAGCCAGGATACTGCCCAAATGAAAGTGGGTGGGCCCTTCCCTTCATCCCTTAGCCTATCCCCGCCCAGGCCAGCCCGCTGTCCCGCCCACCCCTGCGGCATCCCAAGTACCAGCCCCAGCCCGCCCCCTTCCCTGGGGCTCCAGGGCACACTCATTCCGTGTGATGGCCTGGTGGGGAGCGGACCCTACAATCAGCAGGACCTGGTATCACCCTCTATTCAGCTGGCCACAGCAGAAACTCAGCAAACACACAGACCACGAGGGACAGGAAGGGGAGCAAAGGGGACACAGGGAGCATCTACTGATTGTCCACTTGGTCCCGGAAGGTCCCGCACGTCTTCTGATTAAACGGGAGAAGACATCCCCCTTAGCACGTGAGTGCTAAGTGTTATTAATGACCCACCTCTGAGGACAACACCGTGGGGCAGGGAGTGCTGCTCTGCCCTCCAGGCGAGGAACTCCACACCCTAGAGGCCTAGGCAGCCCAGCCAGGTCCGGACCTTACATGACAGCATCCCACTGCCCCCCAGGAGCACAAGGGGGAGCAGTGACCGCCTCAAGGCGGGTGGGCAGCCCCACTCTATCACAGGGGCCCACCTGGGGTCGGTCCCCAGGGACACTGCGCCGGGGCACAGTAGCCCCAGCAACGAGTACCGGCTGTTGGCTGGAATGACAGCTGCAGTAAAAGGACTTTAAAACACTCCTGTGTTCTACTGCCATGAGTCAGCGTCTAAGAATCCACCCCAAGGAAATAATGAGAGGCAGAAAGGATTTACCAGAAAGATGTTCACGCAGGTGTTATTTATAACAACACACGATTGGAAACAAGCCAAGTTCAACCCCAGGGAGCAGAGAGGTCAACTCCAGCGTGAGCATGCTGTGAATGACCAGTGCCCATGGGGCTGTTTACAGTCGGCAATGGCATGGGGAGTGCCTGTGACCAAGGCAGGTGCACCACTGTTCCTAACTGAGCTCGGCCAGGGTCAGGGGAAAGTGTGAGGACAGCGCTACTGAATGCTTGTGCCCCACCCCCACAAGACACAGCGAGAAGGCACGGGCTAAGCACCAGAAGAAGCATCCTCCCCCAGCCAGGCTGGCTCTTGACCTTGGACTTCCAGCCTCCAGAACCACGAGAAATAAACTTCTGTGGGTTTGAAGCCGCCCCGTCTGGGGTGTTCTGGTACAGCCGCCCGAACTAAGACAGAATGCAAAAGAAAAAGGCAGTTTTGTATCTCCCAGTTTGCTGCGGTAAGTACGCTTTATTTCGTAGTCAAGAAAATCCGACACGGTATTCGGGGAATTAGCAGACTTTCTGAATCTCTCACCAAACATCCTGAAACACAGACTCTAGCTCCCTGTCCCCTAGACGGGGTTTCTCTGACACCTGACTCCAGCCGCACGGCTTTCCCCATCCTCATCCCGCTTCTGCTGGGAGCCCCTTGACCCCCCGCGTCCCCAGCTGGCTCAGAGCACCCCCCCCCCCGGTGAACTCCGGAGACATGGCCAGCACCTCTATTATCCTGGCCACATGGAGGGCCGCCCCTGCAGCCGCAAGGGTCCTGCCTCTCAGTTCAGCCAACACACACAGCCGGGATCTAGAGGTGCCTGGTCCTTTGCTAAGCACGCGGCAGCTGACGCCAGCCAGCCTTTCCTCCCCTCGAGGAGCCGCCGTGTGACGCGGACGTCTGCAGGGCCCTCCCACCCTGGTGCGGGAGTAGAACGTGGTGTGGTGAAGGGAGCAGCCCAGTGCCGTGATGGGAGAACGGATGCGGGGCGGGGGGTGCTTCATGGTCTGGATCAGTGGGTGGGTGGGTGGGTGGAGGAATGGTTGATGGTCTGGGTGGGTGCATGGGTGGAGGAATGGGTTTAGCGTCCGGACGAGGTGATGAGCGGGTGGGTTAACGGCCGGAGGGGCCGGCGGACAGGAGTGTGGGCGGGTCCGCTGGGCGGAGGTTCCGACTGGCGGCTGGATAAAGAAGGCGTCGACCTTTGCCGATGCAAACTCAGTCAAAGGCGCCACAGCTTCATCTCTTGCTGCTCCCTTCCCTGCCATTCTGCTCCAGTCACGCCACACCCCGAAATCGAAGGCCGAGGTCAAACAGCATGAAGGGGTTGCACGTCCCGTTCCCCTGTCGCTGGAGTCCTCCTGTCGCCCAACCAGCACTCCCAGGGAATCCTCACTCGCCGTCACCTCCAGAACAGCGTCCCTGGGCCCCCACGCTGGACCGGTAGCCCACAACGTGGCACTCCCCCATGGCTCCACCAAGGAGACCCACCGCACACTCCGGGACGGGACGGTCCCCCCAGGACGTGGCGTTCAGGGGCAGGGAGAGCATCCATGCTCTAATGTCGGGCCTCTGGAGCCGTGAAGAGCCCACGTGTCGGCGCCCCCAACACTCTCAGATGAGTGGGTAAACAAGGGGGGTCTCAGCTCCTCCCCACCGTTCTGGGCTCCACCAGGACAGACCAACTCCCCTGCAAGAATGACGGTGGCGAGGTTTGGGGGCCAAGATGCACCTCCCAGCAGGGATCTTGTAGAAACAAGACAAGAAGGGCCCCAGGGATAAGCGGGGTTGTCAGCTTTCCTAGGCCCAGGATCTCCGGCGTCATTTGACACCTGACTCACCAGGGGAGGGACCCTCAAAGCCTCATGTCCGGGCTGGCCTTCCAGGGGGTGAGCAGAGACTCAGCTGGCAAGGGAGACTCCAAGGACCCTTATGACTTGCACTGGGGAAAGGGGCAAACCTCGCGACAGCAGGTGGCCCTGTGGCCGGACAGTCTTGGAGAGACTTTGCCCTGCGCTGGCGGGGGAGTGCGGGAGGAGACGGAGTCAGTGACCACCCAGCCAGGGCGGTTACCGCAGGGTCACACCCACCACCGCACCAGCTCCATCCCGCAGAACCTTTCCCGTGTCAACGCGGTCATGTCCACGGCCTCTGATTTTTCCTTCTGCCCCTGAGGGGCCCCCGATCTGCTTCTGTGGGATGGTCTGGTGGCAGGTGCCGTTCACAGCTTGAACACTGCCACCTGCACAGGAGGGGCGATGGGCGAGGCTTCAGCCCCTGGGGGACATCGGACCGGGGAGGTGCCGCCCTCCCAGGCCTGCTGCGTGGTGGAAGCCGCGGGGAACCGGCTAAATCCCAGCCCCAGCTATATCCCAGCCCCGGCTCCCGGCTGCGCTCTTGGTGCTGGGCAATTCCTTCCTGTTTATCAAATGGACACAAGGTCAGCCCCTGCCCCAGAGGATTAGCACAGACATCTGTGGACTTTGCCCCCAGCTGGCTCTGCGACTCTAGTAACATACGCACCAGCCTCAGTTTCCCCGCCTGCACACTGAGTGGATGGGGGTCGTGGAGGACAGTTTTGGCTCTGTGCCGCCAGACACGCGTGTTCCTGCTGTCAGAACAGCCTCGGCTAGCACACGCAGTCATCTGCCCAGTCCCTTCCTGAATAGCTCGTTTCTTTCCTCTTTCTTAACCACAAACTTTTTTCATTGACTAAAGCATTCCAGCCCAAAGCCGCTGCCTGCCAGCAGGAAAGGCCCGAGGCTCCCGGAGCAGCCAGCCCACACCTCCCTCCCTGCCCGCCTCTCCATCAGCGACACACCTGCCCCCCTTGCAGCCGCCCCCAAGCTCCAACGAGCCCACCACCCCGCTCACGGGACGCCCCACGCCAGCCGCCCACTCCAGCGAGCGCCACGAGTCCCACGGCTCCTGTGGGCGTCCTTACCACCTGCGCGCACACAAGCCTAGATGGGTGTGTTTTTCCTCTTCCAGAGAGGGGCGCACACGGCGGGAAGCCTTCTTCACTGCTTCCCTGTATTACGGTATCCGGTATCCAGACCAATCCCTTCCAGGAAACGCAAAACCAAGAAAGCCCTTTCTCTTAGTGGCTGCAGACCCTTCTTATGCGAATGGCTCTGATGACGCGACCCGGGCACTTCCGTGCTGCCCGACCCCACAGGCGTCGCCACACACGTGTGCACGTGGCAGCAGGGAAAATTCCAAGGCCCGGCGGAGTGGCCGGGGCCCAGAGCACGTGCATTTCAACGCTGGAATATTCAGAGAGATACCGCCTCTGCCTGTCTTCGAGGGGTGACCCGGGAGAACCCCCACTTCCCCTCCCAGCCTGGAGGCAAAGCGAGTGTTGTCAGGGTCCGTCCTCCCTTCCAGGCAGTGAGCGCCCTCTCATGCATTTAGAACTATCTGTATTTTGTTTCCTAAGTCCGGGGCGGGGCAGGGCAGGGGGCATGGGGTAGTGTGGGTAGTTTCTGGCCTTTTCTTATTGATTTACAGGAGTTTCAAATATTATAGCTTATCAATCCCTTCTCTGCAATCCATGTTCCTCTTCCCTTTTTTTATGCTGGTTGGTTGTTTTGGGTTTCCTTTTGGCCGGAGAAAAACTCTGACTTTTGCGGAATAAAACTTTTTCTTCTAACTTCTGGGGTTTCTGGGAACGGCCTCCTCACCCCCAGATTGTAAAACCCAGTCTCCCACGATTTCTGCTGGTCGCTGCACGGCTTCGTTTGCAAAGATCCGGTCTTTGATCCATCTGGAATGCGTTCTGGTGCAGGAGGAAGGCAGGGCCCAGCTTCTCTTTCCCAGATGGTGTCTGCGCTCTCCCAGCCCATTTCAATGACTAATCCTTTCTTTCCCGGCCAAGTGAATGCCGCCTTTATCAGGCCCCGAATTCCTCTGGGTGCTGTGCCTTAAAGCCCACAGAGAACAAAGGCTGCCCAGCCCCCCTTCACCGCCCACATGGAGGGGAGGGTCTCTGCTGGCCCAGCCCCCGCCTCCCCCCAGGAGCAGCCGGAGACCGGAGACCTGACACCCTGGTGTCTGGGATGGAAGCAGCTCCGGCAAAATCCAAGGCGCTCCTCCTTCAGGAAGGCCCCGGGCACTCAGAGTATCAAAAATGGAAAAACGACCCAACGTCCAATCAGAGGAGCCACTGCCCGCGGATTAGGCTTTTTACAGCAGTCCGACGGGGAGCAGTGGGCTGTCCTTACAAAGCGAAGCGAGGAAGTCCCGATGAGCTGTGCTGGGACTCCACAGCCTCCCCCTTCAGGGACAGGACACTGAGTGTGGGACGAGGGGTGGGGCTGTGGGGTGGGGCCCCCCCCGCTGTGCCCTCATTTCCAGGCCAGCACCCCTGTTCTTCCCTCCATCCCCCACTCTCCGTGCTCCGACCCAGCAGAGTTGGCATTTGGGCTTATGAGTGATTCTCATTGTCTTCTGCGCTTTTTGTGTTTTCCAAAATGACTCTAATGGAAAATGTATCCTTTTTCATTAAAAAAAATAATAATAATTACAGAAAGAAGAGGAGAGGGGGAAGACCTCTAAGGAGGGGCCGCACCCCTCCCCAGCCGGCCCGGCCTCTCCTCTGGGCATCCGCACGTGTCCCTCAGACACCCGCTGGGCCGCACGAGCTCACCCAAAGTCCCGGCTCCGGGCAAACCGGCAGCCTGGCCCCAACACGCCCTCGGAGCGCCCGGGTGCAAACCCAGGAGGGCTGGGGAAGGACGTGGAGGGGGACACGGAGCCAGATGGGTCAGGGGCCCGGCCCGCCCAGGCCACCAGCAGGACGTCCCCAACTGACTTCCGTGTGTCCCCAGCACCCCACAGGCACTGCCCTCCCTCTCCTGGGGGTCAGAACGGGGCAGCACAAGGGAGGCAATCCAGGGCCACCGTGCACGGACCACGGGACCGGGAGCCCAGGCTGTGTGCCCTCCCAGGGGTGCAGCGTCTGATTCTTGGGGCACCGCAGTGCGTACACTGTGGAGCTCCGTGATGCTGCACTGCGTTTTAGGAAGGGCTTGTCTTCAGCCCCCCGCCCCGTGGCAAAGCTGCGCACAGTCCCTCAACGTTGGGCACACAAGCCTCGCTCACAGCTCTGGAGCTCGGTGACAGGCTCGGACGCAGCTTGTGGCCCAGCAGAGATGTGATTAACGCCAGACCCAGGGCACGGTGTCTGAGCCAGAACGTTCCGTGAGAGCCCTCTCTCTCCCATGCAAGAGGGCAGCTGCCACACGGCTCCCTCCTTCGAGCACTGGGACAGCTAAGGCGGGGATCAGGATGCAAAAGGGACATGAGGGCCCTGGGGCCACAGGACAGGAGGGTGGAGAGGGACCCCCGGGAGCACTGCCGGCCCAGCCACTCTCCACCTTGGCGCTCAGCCCCGGTCCCAAGGCCCACAGCAGGGTGTATCTCCGGGGGGGCCTGGGCACGCAGCCCTGTGTGGGAGGGTGAGAGGGAGCTGAGCCTGCACAGCTGGGCCCAGCTGGGCCGACGCGGCAGCCGGAGTTTCTGAACCAGGCGCTGGGCAGTCACAGCGGGAGGAAGGGGCCGCGAGAGGGAGAGCATGAGTCGTCCGAGAAAAATGTTGCAGCCTTGAGCCTGACATACCCCAGGGACGGGCTGCCCAGAGCAGCGCGGTGTCCCGACCGTTCTGGGGCGCAGTCACTCCCCGGCTGCTCACACTGCCGCACAAATCAGACCAGGAACTACTTTACAAAGGGGCTGGAAAAACACCAGACTACCCCCCTTTGGAGGATTTTTGTTCTTATTTTCTTGCCAAGATATTGACCAGTGTTTATGGAGAAAGGCCTGGAGCCCAGCGTCTTTGTTGGGGCTTAAGTTCAGTCCGGGGAGGACTGGAGCAGGAGAGCGGAGAATGGCACACAGCGGAGCCAGCCCAGGCTCGCCCGCCCGGGGAGGTGGCTTGGGGCGTCGCGCCCGGGATCCAGGGCTCCACGGGCGGGCTGGGGGAGCAGGAAGCGGGACGCTTATGGCGACAGGAGCAAGCCCGTCACCCACCAGGAAGGCCTGCACAACAGAAGCGGTTTGAGGTAAGGGCCCAGAGGAGTCCTGATCTGGAGGAGGCAGGCAGAGCGGCTAGTATTTAAGGAATTCCAAAGCAGGGCTGACGGGGTTTCTGGAAGTTATTTACTGGGAATTAGAGTCTGAGGTGAACAGACCTGGAAAGGGTCATCTGGAGGGATGGCAGCTAGGGAGCCGGGTGACAGCTGAGAAATTATCCAGAAGACAGAGCAGGAGGGGATCGGCAGGAGGAGGCGGCCTGGGGTACTCAGAGCCGGGCTCGAATCTCAGGTCTGCTCCTTGTTAGCTGCGTCACCGGACACATGCCCACAGCGCCGCCCACCAGGGTTGTGGGACGTAAGCAATCCCGGGCATAAACCCCCGGCGCACGG
Organism: Meles meles; assembly: GCF_922984935.1. Lineage (NCBI taxonomy): Eukaryota > Metazoa > Chordata > Mammalia > Carnivora > Mustelidae > Meles > Meles meles. Next base: position 2,377,726 of record NC_060076.1, read on the forward strand.
GAGGCTTTGGGGCGCCAGGCAGCTCTGTGCTCCTGGGACGGTGCTCCCCGCTGCGCACACGCGCCCTGCCACAACGGGTCATCTGCAGGCGGATCCTCGAGAGACCTGGGATGGTCAGCCCGCTGCACCGATCAGCGTCCGTGGGGGGACGGTCCAGCAGAGCGCTGGGCCCACAGACTCCAGTCCAGCGCACAGAGGAGGCGTCCTTCCACACCTCCATGGCCAAATTCCAAATCCCCCCCCGTCCTCCCTCCCCGAGCCCCTACAGGGGTATCGCACCACGAGTCCCGTGTCTGCCAGCCAGCGCGGTACCCTCCTCCTTCCCCAGAATAGGCCGGGTCCCTCCACACCGGCCCACCCTCCTTTGGAAGACCCAACACATGGGCCAACACCCTGAGAGTCTGTGAAGGTCTCTCCGTTCAAGGTCACAAGCATCTACGGACCCCCTCCTCCGCCATGGGCACCATGCGAGGCCACAAGGTCCAGAGACCCCCCCCACCTGCGTTCCCCGCTCCACACCGAGCCTCCTGAACGGTCAGTGTCAGCCTGTGAGGGTAGCAGCCCCAGCCCCATTGCACACACGGAGAAACTGAGGCACGGGGGAGCAAGGTTGCACCAGGAGGTGTGGCACTGGCCGCCCAAGCCCCACGTGGGTCTCTGCGTGTCTAGCAGGGACTCTGGGTGAACCAGCCCCGTACTTGGTCTCAAAGTTCGGGTCTTCAGTGCCGTGGCCGCGAGTGCGGGCCGTGCACCCCCACCGCCGGCGGTGTGGACTTCTGCCTCCGGACGTGGCCCCCCACCAGACCTGCCCGGGACCACAGACACGCAATAAGCCCTCCTCCCTCGGTTTCAAATAAATTGAGATTCCCTGAACTTCTCCAAGTCGAATCCGTCTGGCCCGCACACACGGATGGGTGCGATACCCAAGCAGCAAGTCGTCTGAGGGGCTGAATGGTTCTCCAGGACTCATGACCCATCACGAGGCTCTCGCTCCGGTACTTGGCAAGCTTGCATGCCCCCCCTGGATTTTTGGATCCGTCCTGGGCACCGTGCTAGGAAGATAAAGGCGGGCTCGGAAAGCAGGCCCCGGGCCTTGGTTCTCAGGGGCTTACTCTCCTTCACTGAGATGCCGATGGTTTAAAGATGTGGGTCAGGTCCAGGCCCAGCTTCCCCGCCAAGGAGAGGCTGGGGCTCAGGCACACCAGCTCAACTCTTAGGACATCGGAGGGGCTGCTCGACTCCCCACATGGCTCTGGGAGGGGAGAACCGCTCAAGACGACCGCACCCTTATCTTTACACCCGCGGCTGGCTGGCACAGATCCACACGCTTCTCTTTCCCCGTGTGTCCGCTGATATGAAACAGGCAAGGCCCACCTGGCTCAGCCCCCGTCCCAAGGCTGCTCTTTCCTTCCCGCTGAAATGGAAAAACTGACTCAGACCAGGCAGCTCACCCGCTCCTACAAACACTCTCCCCACGGCCCAGCACAGGCCCCGAGACCTACCCCTGCAGAGCAACTCGGGACGGGGCAGAGAGGTCATGCGCGGTGGCCAGAGGGGTTCACCAGCCGCCCCCTGCCAGCCGCCCTCTGCGGGGATGAAGGCCCCAGAGAAGAGGAGGCGGCCAAGCCCCCCCGGCGCCCCGCTGTGAGGTCTGCCCTCTGACCTCTGGCTCTGCATGCCGCGGCCTGTTCCCAAGAGGCTGCAGGAAATCAGATTCCCCGTAGCTGAGACCCAATATTTTAGAGGCCGTGACTCTGCCGCTCACTAGTGCCGGGCCTTCTGCGGGCTTCAGGAATGGAAGGGGGGCCTTCACCTTGGAAGGAGGTCACTCTGTCAAAACGGTGCAAAAAGGGAAAAAAGCCGTAGAGAATCTCACTCTTTACCTTCAGAGAAACCTCTCAAGCAAGCGTACCTCCCTCCTGCTCTGCCTACATCCGTTCACCAGGAGAGCCCGTGGGGTGCTGAAAATCCCCGAGCCCAGAGTCTGACTGCCCCGCAGCTGACCCGCGGCCCACCAGAATGGTCAAGCCAAAGTCCCAGCCCTCTTGTGGGGACATGTGCCTTCCAGCCCCTGGATGGCAGCCTCCCAGGGCCAGGGTAATCGGACGGGCCCCGGGAAGGGGAGGTGGGCACCTGTCCACACGGACAGGCCCAGGCCGCTGCAGGGAGGGCGAGGACGGGCTGATCTGGAGCTTGGGACCCAAAAGTGTAGGCCTGGCCTACATCGCCCCCAGCACGCTCCTCTCCGCAGGTGGGCCCTGGAGGCACGGACACAACGGGAGGCCGTGGAGTAAGGAAAACGGGGAGTTGAAGCAGCATTCACTATATTCCTGGTGAGCAAGAAGCTTTAAGAAGTTGGAAAGCCCCGTGGTTTATGGCAACCAGGTGAAAACCAGGGGCTCTGGAGCCTGGGCTCTGGCACTTTCCACCCCGGGTGCCATCAGCCACCAGAGGGACCTGGCAAACAGTGGCCTCAAACCCTCCTGGAACAGAAGGAACCCCGGGACAGACCTGAGACCTCCAGGCTCAAGGCCCAGGACGCATCTGCCAGGTGCACACACCATCCCCCCAGTGGTGGAGATCCAAGACCATGGGCTTCCCCTCCCAGCGGCAGGACAACGGGTAACAAAGCCCGCCCCAGGGGTCTGCCCCCCCCCCCTTCTCAGCAGGCTTCAAGCCCAGGAACACCCAAGCCCTCCAGTTCTGAGCAGATTCATCAGCAAAACCACCCCGAGGCCAGAGGCTTACTGACTCCCAGTACGACCTCCAGTTCCTCCCCCAGGAGCCCGGGCCTGTCTGCTGTCAGACCTCGCACGCCCCCCCCCACCCCAACAAAGTAGCTCCTCGGTGTTCGGTGCAGAACCTTGGACAGCAGCCCCCCAGGGAGTATTTTCTATCAAAGGCACCGACCTCTTCTGGGTTCGCCCCATCACCAGCTGGGCCCTCTGCACTAACCGGCCAGCCACCCGTCAAGTACAGCAGAGCCCTGAACCCGCACACAGGAGCCTCATCCCCACCGTCCCCTTGACGGTTCCTGCCTCCCCGAGCTCTGCCGGTACTAACCACCGGCACAAAAGAACCACAGGGTTAGACGGTGTCACCACAACATGCTAGGAACTACAGTGACGACCTTGACCACAGACACTACTGTTATTCGCAGGACTCTGTCCGCCCTGCTGCCCTGAACGCGGGATCCAGGACAGCGCGTCACGGGCTCTGCATCCACACGCAGGCCACACACGCGAATCCGCGGATCCCCCCGGCCGCCCATCTGGTGCTGCCGTTGCCTCTCATCTGGAGGTGAGCTGACCCGGATCAGAGAGGTCCAGTGAGGCCCCGGAGGTCCCACAGCCGGGGCCACACCCTGCTCTCTTGGCCTCCGAAGCTGCTGTCCTCGTCCCCGTGTGCTGACTCATCGGGCTGCCCACCCTCAACTCCCGAACTTTCATTTCAAAACTCAAAGGAGCGGTGGACGGCAGGAGAGACAGGGGCTGGCCCCCCCACACAGGGAGAAGGAGCCCCGGAGGAGGTCCGGGCCCGGGCTCCATCTCCTGCTCTCGTCCTGGGGGATCCCCGGCGGAGCCTGCTCACAGCCCCACCCCCCCACAGGAAAGCAGATCTGCTCCCCCGCCTCCCCAGCTCCCAGTCAAGCCCAGAAACCACCAAGTTGCCCGGCCGGGGTCCCAGACTCGGGGAGCTGCGGTCCTGTGCAAACTGCAAGCAAAGCTGCTGTCTCTGGACCAGCCCTTGGGGCCGGGACATCCCTGTGGGGCCGGGGTGCGGGGGCTGCTCCAGCTGAAGCCACTGCCAGGCCTCCCGTGTCCCCGCGGTCCTCAGCCCAGCCTCTGGGCTGAGCCACGTCTGGCCACACTCTGTCCTCTGCCCTTTGTCCCCAGCAGCCTGAGAGCCCCCAGGGAAACAGAGCCGCGCATGAAGAGGCACCCAGTGTCCCGTCTCGGGAGTGTCCCACTCAGGGCCCGGAGCAGGTGGAGAGCCCAGAGCCTGCCCCGTGGGCCTGGCCCATGTTGTCCTTGGGCCTAAAGAGGACACCGCAGGTTGCTGCCTTCTCTCCTGTGGCACCTTAGCGAGTCCCAAGGGGCTCAGCTCTGAGGCCTGAATGAGCTGCCCCCATGTACCCACACGGAGGCCCCAGACTTGCGTCCTGCACTGAACACACCGCAGTCGTGACCATGAGAAGCAGCGCTGCGGTGCTCCTCAGGCAGTTCCTGGGCCAGTTCCTCCCGGCCTTGCAGCAGGCTTCTGAGGCAGGCACTGCTCCTGTGCCCACTTCACAGACAGGAAAACTGGGACACAGAGAGGGGCTCCTCGGCAGGGAGCCTGGGCCCTCGGCATAGGCAAGATGCAGGCGCCTGCCCTCCCAGCTCCCAGGGGAGTGAGGAGCCCCCCCCGACGTGCGGCGCCACGGTCCTCTGGCCCAGGACACCCAGCTCTGAGCTCCTCTCCATGTCCCTCAGGTCCCGCACAGACACGGCACAGACAGGGAAGGACTCGCACTGAGTGTGATGGGACGTCAGGGCTCCGTGGCACAGTCCTGGGGTGCAGAGGAGCGGGTGGGGCCAGACGGCATGAGGTCAGCCGTGGGCAGACACTGGTCGACCCCACGTAGATTGTGGGGAGCTGCTGTTCTACCTTCAAAATTTGCCCCATCACTGCTCCTTGAAGGTGGGGCCACACCAAGAAAGCGGGGCAGGCGTGGGAGTGGGGAGCCCCGGCCTCCTCCTCTTCCCTCCTGGCCCTTCTCCCCTTGTAGGTGTCCCCCCCACACCACCATGGATGCTGAGGCCGGCATCCATGCCTAATCAGGGAGGGACGGTGACCCTGAGAGAGCTCCCGCCTCCCCGCCAGCCCCTCCCTCCCCCACTCTGGGCTGACTCCAGCTCCGCCCTGGAGCTCGCTGCTCGCGGCCCCCCCCACGCCAGCCCCACCACCCTGGGTGTCCAAGAGGCCCCGCGTGGGTTCCCCAACTTCAGTGAAACGTAGCCACCGTCCAAGCAGGACTTGCTGCGCTAAGACTCGGAATAACTGAACCATTTCCTGGAAAATGACCCCATTCGGAAACCCTGTCCTGAGCTTCCAGCCTAGAAAGGCCTGGTTGCTCCTGCCCTCTAGGGCGAGCATTTTTAGTCTAAGAGGACCTGGAAGCTGGGGTCCCTTCCTCCTTTGCATAAAGCAGCAGGAACACCCCTCCTGTCTCCTCAGAAGGACAGCAGCGTCTCCGCGGGGCGCTGGCACCAGAGACCACCTCCTCCACCTCCTTCCCCCAGAGCAAGCTGGGGCCCCCCCAGCACCGCACACTGTCTCCAGGGAACACAGAACAGGAAAGAGGTCCCAGTCACTTCTCCCCACAGACCCGGAACACACGAGAGGCCCAAACAGGGCTCAGGCTTCCCGCGACCAAAGGGAGCTCCCGGCATGAGAGGGGGCCCTTCCTCGTCTCCATCTCCCTGCATGCCCCCTGCAGGTCTCCGGGCTCCCGGCTCTCCTGGCACCTGCTCCAGGAACCCACCTAGGCAGGCCAGGGCACCAGGGGCCCACTGGGTGCACAGGCGCCGGGCTGTCCTCCCCAAGAAGACCCTGACGTTCAGCAAGGCCCCGTATGGCGGGAACTGACCAGCCCAGTATCAGATGAAAGACACAGCGAGGCCAAGGCTCCCAGACTGCCCACCGTGGGCAGGACACCGCCTCGTTCTCCCGCACAAAGACAGGAACCAAAGTCCCAAGCTGCCAAGGACCCCTCGCCGGGCGTGGAGAATGGCAACCCGCACTAGCATCTGCGCGGGTCCTGCACCTGGTCCTACACCGGGTCCTACACCCGGTCCTACACCCGCAGGAGGGTGCTTCTCGCTGGCCGGGGACCCCCTGGCTGCGAAGCCTCCACGTGCGCCTCTGCGGGACGGGGCCAGCCACACCCAGCGCAGCGGGAGCCCAGCTCCGCGTCCCACTGAAGAGGAACAGGAACCAGAGGAAGGACACAGCTGGGAAAGCGCCCTGGGTCCTCCCAGTGGAGCCTCCCTTCAAAGTCGCCCAGCGCAGGCCTCTAGCAACCTCAGAGCCCTACAAAACAGGCTGGACTCTGATTGGCCAGCGCCCCGCAGGGCTGATAGGGGCCTCCCCTCTGATTGGCCACTGGCAGCCCCACCTGCGGTGACTGTTCCACTCACTAGGCCACACGCTGCGCTTCGCAGGGACGGTCCTGGTGTGGTGCGGAGTCTGGGTCCCCAATGCCCCAGAAGCTCCCACGCGCCGGGCGCTCACCTGTAGCCCGCGCGCACCTGCCGCCGGGGCCCGCACAGATGGGAGCCGCTCGGGAGGCCCCACACCTCGGGGCGCAGGGCCTGCGCCTCCAGCCCCTGCAGGCGGGCCCAGCCTCTCCGCGGCCCCTCGGACCCTCCACCCGGCTCGCGGCCGCTCTCCGTCACCCCAGGCGGAGTGGAAGACGACTGGCCCCGCCTTGCAGGGACGTTAAAGGGCGTGCTGTCCTGGTGTCTGTCCGGGTGGGATCGCGGCTTTCCAGCGCAGGCCCGGAGCCTCAGCACCGCAGATGCCTGCGCGCGCCCACAGGGGTTCGTGGCAGTCCGTGAAACAGAGCTCACTGGGGTCCCTACTGCCCCGGTGCCGGCCGGGAGACCAGCCAGACAGGGCCGGCCGCCCGCCGAACGGGTGCTGGAAGCAAAGGACCCTCGGGCTGGCGCTGAGATGTCGCAGCGGCCCCGGGCTCAGTGCAATGGAAGTCTGGAGAAACTGGGTCAGACTGTGGTTCCATTTCTTGGGCCTGAGTCACCGAAGAATGGCGACACTTACTTCTAACGTGGGGTTACCACGGAGGTTGGGGCTCTGCCAGAAAACTACCGGATGAGTCAAAGCTGATGGGCCGATGCCTCAGACCAAGTGACCCCCCTGACCGGCACCACGCAGCTACACACACACTCACAGCCACACACCCCCTCACAGCCCGCCGAGCATTCCTTCGTCCCACGAATGGCCCTCCAGCCACCTGGGACAGCACCCGCACCGAGCAGCACCTGAGCGGGCAAAGCCCCCACCTGCGCGCCCCCCAGCGTGAACACGTCCAGGGCACCTGCCGTCACTCACGGTCACGTCACGGAGGCAGAAGACCAGAGTCCCGCAGGTGGGATGTGGGCAGGTCTGTTCCCATCTCTGGACTCAACTCCTCCTTGCAAAGTGGGGGTGGCCCGAGGAGGAAGGGCAGCTACCTCCGTCCCCTGGCCTCAGCACACGGATCGTCCACGGGAGAGAGAGGGACGCGCTCACGCAGCCAGCCAGCAAGCAGGACCCCATACCTGCGGCCTCAGGCTGCCTTGGGGTCTGGGAAGGACACACGGTGATAACCGGGCTCACTCCGTGCTCTGCACATGTTATGCACCGAACCCCCACAAAGAGCCCTGCAGGACTTACGACTGTCACCCTCTTCTTAAAAATAGGGAAACTGAGGCATGGGGTGCTAAACGCACAGTTGGTAGGAGAGGAGCTGCGGTGTGGCCGCCCTGAGCATCACCCACATGGGGTTCCCCATGCTGTGCCCCCAGCCCTGCAGGTCTGCCGGCGAGAAGAGCCAAAGCCGGCTCCGCCTTCAGGATCTCAGGATCCCCGCGAGCCAAGCCAGGCCAGAGGTCTTCAAAGGGACGTTTGGCAGAGTGCAGACACCAGAGCGCCTTCTGTGGGGGACCACATACGGGGGGAGAGAAGGAGCAGCATCTATCGCCGCCCTCCTGTGAGTAAAAGCATCTCATCCAAGGACGGGGCCCAGCAGGACCTTGCAGGACCCCCACCTTGTGGCTCCCCAGCAGGCTCCGGGGCCACGGTTCATCTCCGAGTTTCCCATCTGGCAGGACTGGGGGGACACCCATGGTAGGGAGGTCAATGTCACCTTGCCCCGGGCTGCCCAAACACAGAAGGTCCTCGGGAGACCACAAAACATAGGCATACGCGGAGACAGGACGCACAGACGCGTGGGTCCACACAAATCAGCTTGTCACGCATGAGCCCGTGCCCGACATGCACACCCAGAAACACGCACGCGTGCCCAAGGGGCTTGTCAAGCGTGTCCCAGGTGACTCGTGCAAATCACCCAGGAGGCAACGTGGAGCCGATGAGGGGCGCACACTGACCCAGCCTGGGGGTGACAGAAGCCTCTGGGAACGGGGCCTCCTCGGCCAGCCACACCTCCCTCTGCCGGCTGCTTCTGGGGTGGGGCGGGGGTCACAGCGTGCTTGCTTGCTTGGTTCCTCGTGCAGAAATGCCACCCAAACAGCAGCCATGGCGTGTCCTCCCTCACGCGGGGGCTCACGCGGCAGCGGGCAGTCCTCACTGCCACCCCTCAAAGCAACTCGGCCCATTTTCTAGATAAGAAAGATGAGGCAGGGTGACTGGCCCAGACCAGCCACCCAGAGCGGGTCTCAGAGACGAACCCCAACAACTGTCCGTGCCGCCCCTGGGGTTCAGCCATCAGATACCCCCCCACACCTAACTGCCTGTCCCCCAGCACAAGAACCCAAAGTCACGGCCAGAAGCCACCCCCCCCCACCGCAGCGGTGGCTGTCAGTTTGTCCGCGGAACTCACCCAACCACTTGGGGCACCGGCCTCCATGCAGGCGCAGAGAGGGTTAAGGAAGCTCCCAGGTCTCTGTTCATCCCCCCACCCTGCAGAGACCCCCTCTTTCTCGCTGCAGCCACTTCTGCTGGCGCAGCCCTCCCAGGACAAGTAGAGCTGGGGGCGCCCTGCCAACCGAGTTAATGAGGGGCTGTCCAGCCAAGGGAAGCAGCCCCAGGGAACCCGAACACCAGAGCAGAGTTTGGAATGTCCTGCCGAGAAGGAGGGGCAGACAAGAGTGAAGCCAGGGGTGGAGGAGGGCACCTGCTAAGGAAGGGGAAAAAGAGGGTGGGAAAGACCAAGTTCGGCATCACCTCCTCCAGGAAGCTTCCCCAGATCTCCCCAACGGGGCCAGCCCCCCCAGACTATGGAAGGTGACACGTGACACTTGGCACAAAAATGAAGAGTGGAACAAAGCCCTGTGCCCCCGCCCAGAAGACTTAGAGCTCCAGCAGTGAGGAGCTCGGCCCCCTTCACCTCTGTCCTCCCGTATCCCTCCGGGTCAGCCTGCGTGGAAGGCCCTCAGCATGCAGCCAGGTCTTGAGGATGAGTGAGGGGCCAGTTAAAGCGAAGGAACTGGAGAGTGGAGACTGCAACCCATCTGGTCCCTCTGGAAGGCATTCCAGTGAGAAAGGAAGGAGGGGGGAGGGGGAGGAGGGAGAGGAAGGGAAGGGGGGTAGGTGGAGGGGGAGGGAGCGAGGGAGGGAGGGAGGAAGGGAGGAAGATAGGAAGGAAGGAGTAGAGGGAGGAAGAGGAGAGGGAGGGAGGAAGGGGGGAGGGAGGGAGGAATGGGGGGAAGGAGGGAGGAAGAGAGGAAGAAAGGAGTGGAGGGAGGAAGAAAAGAGGGAGGGAGGAGGGAGGAAGAAAGGAAGGAAGGAGTGGAGGGAGAAAGAGAAGGAGGGAGGAAGGGAGGAAGGAGGGAGGAAGAAAGGAAGGAAGGAGTGGAGGGAGAAAGAGGAGAAGGAGGGAGGGAGGAAGGGAGGAAGGAGGGAGGAAGAAAGGAAGGAAGGAGTGGAGGGAGGGAAGGGAAGGGAGGAGAGAGAAGGAAGCAAGGAAGGAAGGAGTGGAGGGAAGGGGGAGCAAAGGCAACACGGCCCTCACCCTGGGGCCACAGGGGGCAGGACCCCCCCCCCCCCACTGCTCAGGGCACCAGGCCTCTCCCAGGGAGAGCAGATAAATGGGGGTGAAGAGGTGCCCCCACCGTCCCCACCTAAGTCTGAAGCACTGAGGCGTGGCCATGTCAGAAGCATTGGCCAGACAGACCCAGAATCTGGGGTCCCTCATCCTGCAGGCCTGTGTGAGGGTCCAGTGAGATGACACAGCCAGGCAGGGGTCAGCACATCTATGACCAAGGTTACCAGGGCCCAGAGGCTCCAGGGGCAGGGACCCTGCTTTGCTCCTTAAATACGGCCCACAGGCTCCAGTGCGGGCTCAGCCAGGGTGCCTCCGGGGTGTTGGTGACTCATCCCTGACTCTCGGGGCTCACCGCTAGTCTGGCCTCTGCTGTCCTGTTATTAAGTGGGGGGCAGGGGGCAGTGGGCATCTGCTCCCCACCCCCCTCGGCTCCACCCAAGCCATGTCTAAGATCTAGGGAGGAGGCAGGGCCAGAGGGCCAGAAGGCAGGGGCGGGGCAGGCAGGCATCAGCTGTGCTGGGCTAAGGGCGGGGCCGAGGTGGCTGTCCAGAAATATCTGATGGGTGGGGTAACGGGGCAGGCTCTGGCCAGCACCCCAGAAAGGGCCCTGGAGCAACATCACAAAGGCCCTCTGGGCTCCGGCCTGGGAAGACACTCCTGCCTGCGGCCTTGCCGGGTGGTCACACCGCTGGGCTGGGCAGTGACCACAGCCGCAGCCCCTCCTGTCACTGAAATCTGGACCCGATGAGGGCAAGGAGGACTCCGGAGCTCCTCCCACTGCCTGTTCTCTTGTGGGGAGGCAGGCAAGGGGGAAGGATGGAAAAGGGTGTCTCTCCAGCCAACTTGATTGAGTCAGAGGGAACTTAACCATTTCGCATCTGTCAAGCCCCGCAAAACTTGGACAACCCTTCCCACAAAATTACTGCAAGAAGCAGTCACGTGACCAGAGCCGCCCAATGCCGGGCTGAGGAGATGACCTCAATTTCCAAATATTGGGGTCATGTTTCATTTCACATACTCTCCCCCGCCCCTTACAACGTTAACCGGCCCCAAATGCAATCTTACTTTTCATTCCTTCACACACTTGGCCAAGGAGAAGGTAGGAAAAAAGAGCCATGTTCAGGGAAAACTTGGAAAACATCTGGCGAGTCCCAAAATGGAGAGAAGAACAGGCTCCCGCCTCCCGCCTCTGGGGTGCCTGGCCGCCCACACGGGACCCCCGCACTGGCCTGCCCCGGACTTCAAGACCCATCCCACCCCGGGGGGTGGGGACAGGTCTGGGAACCCGCTCAGAAAAGTGACTTCTTCCACGCTTTCGAACTGCTGTTCTGACCCAAGCCAGCTGGGCAAGTTCTCGGCCCCTCTGCCACGCGTCTGCTTCCAAGGGGCCGCCCCCGCCCTCGGGGAGCAGGACACTGTTAACACCCGGGGCCCCTGACCGCATCCCCCAGTGCACTGCAGGCCACTTTCCTGGAGACCACGACTGTCCTCCACCTTCAGCTGATCCCCGCAGTCAGCCCAGGATCTTGGGCAGGTTACTGGCATCTCCGGTGTAAGACAGCAGGTCCCCAGAGCTAGGCTCGGCACCCCGTGTCTCCCCCAGCCCCATGTTGGCTGGACACACTGACTCCTGCTCATCGCCTTTGGCCCACCACACGCTCAACATGCCAGGAAAAAGGGAGAGAGTATCTTAATTGGCCAGCGGAACATGGAAAGTGATTCTTCCCACATGGTTTCAAATTACAAAGTGGAGGAGAGAAGGGGGCCCGCAGCAGAGCCCTCCCTCCCACCAGCGCCAGTGGGGCCAGCTGAGCCCACTGCCCCACCCCTGCGCCCCTCACTTTTCCTGACCTCGCACCAGCAGCCCGAGCCTTATCTCCCCACCCATTAATGGGGACTGGGGGGGGGTGGTTCTGGGGTTGCTGATGTCTGAGGCTGTGTGAAGACCCGCTGCACAGGTGATCACCAAGGTGATGCTTGGAATCCACGGTCCCATTGGGAGGCTGAGTGGGAGGGAGCGGGGAGCTGTAAGACTCCCCATGGGAGAGGGCTCCCTCCACGTGAGACCTCTGGCAGGAACAGTGCCCCATCTGGGCACCATCTGAGCCATTCTGCCTGACCCTCACCATCATACACACCAAAAAGACCAACCTGCCTCCCAGGGGGCCAGGAGGCTCGGGGTGGGATTAGGAGCAGGCCTGGTCTACCAGCCTCCCAGCTCCCCCGCCGGAGGGGCACTTGCTGGCCAGGATGGCAAGACTCCGAGGAGAGCAGAGACCCAGGCTGGCGTGTGCCTGGGGGAGAAGGGCAGGACTTAGGGGCTCAAGCCTCTGGGATCCCCCCACCAGCAGCCAGTGTCCCCTCGCCCGGCAGCCCGGCCGGAATGGACCGGCTGTGACTCTAGGGGGCGACCCTTCCCCGTTTTCAGGAGAGGAAGTTGGGCAGCCGCGCGCGAGTGCTGCGGGAGAAGCTAAGTTTCGGGACAAAGTTTGCCGGCCTCGTGGACAGCCCCTCTGGCTGCTCCGACGCGGGGCCGTGCCCCGGCGCGCGCGACAGCCCCCCGGGCCCGCCCTTGGGCGCGCGGGGCACCTCGCTGGCGCGTCTCCGGCCCCCGCGCTCACAGCCGGCCGTCGCGGAGGCGGCCCGCGCCGTCCCGAGCCCGGGGACAGCAGCAGGGAGGCCGGCGGGGCCGCGATGACAGCCGCCCCCGCGCCCGGCCCTTACCTGCGCGGCTCGGAGGCGGCGCCCACAGCAGCAGCAGCAGCAGCAGCAGCAGCGGCGACGGCGGCGGGGACAGCAGCGGGGCGCCCGGGCGCGGCGGGCTGCGCGCTTTCCAGCGGGTGTGGACGTCCATGCCGGCGGGGCGCGGGTCGGGGCGCGCGGGGACACGCGGGGGCGCGGGGCACGGCCCGGGCGGGAGCGGACTCGGCGGGGGCCGCGCGCTTCAGGAAGTCATGGGGAGCCGGCGCCCGCGTTCTCTTTGTGGCGGCGGCTTCGGGCCGGGCCGGCTGGCGCGCTCGCCCACGGGCGGGGGTCGACCTTGGCCCCGGGGCGGCCGGGACCCCACTCGGCTCGCAGCCCGCGCCTCCTCGCTCCTCCGACTCCTTCTCGCCGCCTCCTCGCCGCCGCCGCCCCGCGACCCGCTCCCCGTGGGCGCTCCGCTCGCGCGAGGTCGTGCGCCCGCCGCGGGGACCGGGAGTGCCGACCTCGCCTTGGGCGCCGAGCGCTTTTCCCCCCTTGGCCTCCCTCCCTCGCGCCGGGAAGGCACCCGCCGAGGCTGTCGATCCCCCGCGCCCGCAGCGAATCAGAGCGCGGCGCCGCGCTCGGCCGGGCCGGCCCCCGCCTCCCACTGGGCGCCGCGGGCGCGGGGGTGGGGCCAGCGGGCGAGTCGCGGCGAGGAAGGGGCTGGCCCGGGGCCGGCGCGGGCGCGGGGCGGGGGCGGTGCCGTCGCCCCGCGAGTGCGCGCGGACGCGCCCCGCGGGCCCCCCCCCCCCGGGCCCCCGACGCCTCCCGCCCGGGTGCCCGCACCTGGCCCACCCCCAGGAGCCACACTGGCGGGACCCCAGGTTTGATCACTTTGGGTTAAAAAAGAAAAAAAGTTGCAGCGCGGCCCAACTTTTTCTTTTACGTGGAGGAGTTGCGAGCTCGTCTTCTGGGCGGAGACTGAACATCTAATCCTGCCAGATCGGGGCGCCCAAGACTGTGGCCATCTCGTCTACCCGCCCAGAGGACCCGCCCTGCACCTTCCCCCTCCCTGCAGACTGGGCGCGGGAGCCCAAGTCAGGGTCTGACTTCCCCAGGGTCCCAGAAGGAGCTTGGAGGTCGCACATCTAGGATGTTAATCAGGGGCGGTTGGCAGGCAACCCCCCACTCCCCTCCTCACTCCTGCCTCGGCCCTGGTGACCCCTCTGCCACAAGAGGCCACCAGAGAAGATGCCCCTTGGGGAGGTGACAGCAGGCAAAGGAGTAGGGGTCAGGTGACCTGCGGCCCTGGGGACCGCTGCGGGGCGCCTCCCCTCACTTCTTTAGGCCTTGGGGAGCTGTCCCTGGAGCAGCGGGCTGCCCCTTCCATCGGCCCCCCAGGCCCAGAAAGCCTCCCTTCTGGGAGAGCTGCCGAGCTGGTTCTCAGACAGAGAAGGGGTGAAGGCGAATCAGAAGTTCTGTCGGCCCCCCGGAGGCGTCCACCCCCACCCCCGTGAGCCAACAGCTTCCCGCCTGGGTGCTGGGACAGGGCTGGGGCCCGGCTCCGTCTCCAGGTACAGCTCCAGACTGGTGGGGCACTCCCCAAATGCCCTTAGTCCCCACCGTTCTAGAAATACGGGGAAAGTTAACTTGGCTGGGTCGGCCACATGTTGCTTCTTGAGGTGGGTGGTGGGTGGCGGCTGCCAGCTTACTGGCTGGTTCCCGTCCGCCCCGTGTGCCCTCCCACGTGCCGACAGAGCATGGAGAGGTGCGCGAGACACGCTAAGTAAAGCAGACTGTTCTTTCCGGTTTTTATCGTTCTTTGGGTTTTTTTGTGGTTTTGGTTTTTTTGCAACCTGTGTAAATCATACACACGATTGGGAAAGAGTGTGCGTGTGAGCTGTGTGCACGCATGTGTTTGTGTATGAGGGTGTGGGGGGTAGCGCTAGAGCTGGCCCTTTTATGCAACTTAATGAGACCTTCCACCTCACACTCCCGAGCCCCCAGTCCCCAGCCCTGTCTGGGTCCTAGCGTGCCCCCCACCAGCGGGAAGGCCAGCCTCCCTCCTTGACCTGGGGTGCTGACATAGGTCAGTGGCCTGGCTACCGGGAAACACTACAGACTTGGGGGTTCCAGCGTTTCCCCAAGGACACAGGGCAGTCCCTCCTGGACACTCAGAGGGCTCATCAGGCGCCCACCCAGCCTCCCTCTCTGCAGGGACAAGAAGGTTTGCGGCTCATGGCCCTGAGCAGACAAGACAGATGCGTCCTGCGCTATCCCTGGAGAGCAAGGAGCGCGACGTCTGCGCCAAGCTGAGAAAGGTGGGTTTCCTCCCCAAGCCTGGAGCTAGGTCAGGAGGCAAGTTTCCATCCCACCAGGAAAGTCAAAGAAAAGGCCCCAAACTGGGCGGCCTGACCCACCGTCCTGGGGCTGTAGGAGAACTTGACTGTCTGGGTCACAGCTTGAACGCTGGTGGGTGCGGTGAGACAGTCAGCCACCCTACAGGGGACGCAGCAGGGTCAGGGACTCACCCAAAATGCCAGCTCATCTGTGCTGGAGCCAGAGTTCTCACACCAATTGCCCTTTGGGCCCGAAACACGTTGACCACCTCACCCAGATTCACACAACAGTGACGTTCTGTGACCCCAAGCCCAGCATCCCCCCAGCCCCCCACCCCGGCCCTCCCGCGACGGATTAAAATGAAGAGCCGGTGAAAACTTCATTTAGCTCTTGGCTCTAGAGAGTCTGTGGTGAGCGAGACACCAGGGTCCTTTCAGCATGGGCCTGGGGGTGCCCGGACAGTCTGTCATCCACCTGTGCCGGGAGCGGCCCCGTCTGCATCTTCTGTAGTTAACGCCAGCCTCTGCTCCTGCCCATCCCGGCGCCTGTGCTTCTCGCCATGGGAGGGAATCGCCACCATCCAGGGCTCTGTGCACCCCGGCCACTGTCACAGTAGGTTTCCCACGGTGCCCGGGGGACAGCGGGGCAGTCCAGGTGTGCCCCAAGCTTTGCAGCAGGGATCTAAGCACCCAGCTCGCCCTCCCTCTGCTGGGAGCCCTTCTCACATACTGTGAGCGGCGGAGTCGTGGCTCTCCACGAGGCTCCATGCAAGCACCGTGCGTTGTCTCCCGCCCCCCCCGGGCGGTGTCAGCCCCCCGCCTCCCATCTTAAGGGGCCACTCAGCCTCCCAGAGTCATTGCCTGGCTGGGAAATGGCTGGCCCATTCCCAGGGGAAACCTCCAAGGCAGCCGGGTTCCTTCTCTCCTTCCCCCTCTGCAGGTGGGAGCCTCGGGGCCCTCAGATAAGGGGGAGGAACCCAGGTATCTTCTTGGCCTCCCAGAGATCAGGGTTCACTGGGGGCACCGAGGCGGGCCCAGGGCATCTGGAGGGCCCACAGGGTGAATGGCTGGGGCTGCGCCCACAACCGCCCACAGCGGGGGGTAGCCTTGGGGTGAGGTCCCTGTGCCTGCCCAAGGAGGATGCTGCACACCCGTATCCCCACACCTGCAGGTGGTGTCCCGGGATGGGAGCCACCGCCCGGACTGTGGCCTCAGTGGCAGCCACGAGTGAGTTCTCCCCAGAATTGTGCAGCTTGGAGCCGGGGCTCTCGGCACGCTGGGCCACGCTCTGCCCACAGCAGGGGCTTCCTCCGCACTGGGGGCTGGTGCGATTAATCCTAGGGTGACCTCTGAACAATTACTGGCCAAGGTCACCACTTTAAAGACCAAGGACACAGCATGTCCTTCGTCACGCCGTTGGCAACACGTTCCTCATTCCACGAGGACTCAGTGGACATGGGCAGGGAGAGGGCTGCGTGGGCCCAACAGCAGGCCCGGGCCAGGCTCCCCCAGCCAGCAGTCGGCCGGGCCGGGACTTAACAGGGGAAGCCAGTCTCTGACGGTCCTGGGGCAGGAAGTCCTAGATGAAGGTGTCGCTGGTTCTTCCCGGCCTCTCTGGGAGTGCAGTGGCCTTCCCCCACTCACCCGAGCCCGTCCTCCGTCCTTGCCTGCCGGTGTCGGAACTCTTCCCAGAAGGACAGCCAGTCGTACTGGATGAAATGAAGACTTTTTTGTTTTAACCTTCGTCACCTCATTAGAGGACCTGTCACCAGAGCCACCTTCGGAGGTGCTGGGGGCCAGAGCTTCAGCACGGGAACGAAGGAGCACGATTCAGCACGCGCTACCGTGGCAGTCCCCGTCTGTGGGCCTTCTGGAGAAATCCAGGGCACTGTGCTTCCAGGACAATGCGGGCATTCTGACGCCCACGGAGGTCTGGGTGGGACCACGTCCAGCAGGAGGGACCTCCGATGGCATCTCACCCTGGCTGCTGGTCCAGCCCTGCCCCTGGTCTTGCTCGTTCGGCCCACGGGGTGGAGCGTCTAGTATGTGCTGCTGGGTTGGCGGGGGGCAGCACTCAGACTGAGGCAGGGCCGCCTCCTGTGAAGGCTCCTGAGTCCTCAGAGCCTCCTTTCTCCCTCCCTACCTTCGCGGGGTCCAGGAACCCTGGCCTGCTTCAGGTGCCCCAGATCGAGAGGCTCGGGGCGTGCGGAGGAACATGTCACCATCTGCGTGACCGTCCGCGGGCGAGCAGGGGCCCCCAGGCATCATGGGTGGGAGCCAGCCCCAGGCAGCCACGCGGCCACGCGCACACCCTCCAGCTCTAGCAGGTCAGTGGACGAGCGGGTTGGCGTCCCCGGCCCGGCTCAGCTCACCGTCCGATGTGCTGGGCGAACCAGACCGCGCGTCGGGCTGTGCGGGAGGAGCCGGCTCAGGCTCTCGTGTTCTGGTCCTCGTTCCCCCTCAGAGCTCCAGACCCCTGGTTCCCACTCAGATCCCACGGGTTTACTCAGCTGGCGTCCCCACGGCGTTCTCCTCCAAGCACGGTGAACTCCCACAGCTCTGAGAAGGGAAGCCCCACGCCCATCACCCCTCCGACCCACAGCCCTGCAGTTCTGGGAGCCACCTGCTCCCAGAACTCACACCCAGGACCCGGCGCCAGGACCACCGTGCAGGACCGGAGCAAACCAGTCATGGTCGCGGGCCGTCATTCAGACCAAAGGCGCAACGTGCGGGAAGGAGGCTGGAGCTTTTATCAGAGCCTTGGGGCACCCGCCGAGCCCGGGAGGCAGGCTCTCCGAAGCCAGGGGGCCGCCGCATCCCCATCCCTGTGGAGCCCCAGAACAGGGCAGCGTAAGCGGCCAGCACGGGCCAGCCACGCCGTGGCGGGTGAACCCGCTGGGGCCAGTCCCTCGCTGGGCTTTGTTTCCATGTCATGCTCGCGACGGCCTGGTGTGACTGAACCTCCATGTTCCCATCAGGGGCCAAGTAAACTTCGTCGAATAACAGAAATTCCAGGCAAAACAGTCCATGATGGATACCCGATAAGACTCCAAACACAGAGAGTGAATTTGCAAGTATGCAGACCTCGGGATGAAGATACGTGTCTTCCAGACGTGACTGGCTGGGCTTCCTACCCTCCCGGAGAACGTTCTACAGATAAAAGCTGCGTTTGCGGCCCAGGAACAAATGTCCCTTGGGAGCATCTCTTCAGTTAACTCTTGTGGAAAAGCATCCGCACAGGTGCAGAGAGCTGCCCGGGGGTCAGCGGGCTGTTCCCCAGCAGAAAGAGCATCCCCAGGTGCCTGTGGTCAACCGGCGACCTTCCCCGGCTCCTGACCTCGCTTCTGAGGTACGTGTCCGTGAAGCCCGGAGCAGAGGGCCTTCTGGGCATGCGGGCCTGACTCGGACATCGGCCCCTCATGTCTTTAAACAAGGTTCTGGGCGCCTGGTTGGTTCAGTTCGTTGAGCGTCTGCCTTTGGCTTGGGTTGTGATCTCAGGGTCCTGGGGTCGAATCCTGCCTCAGGCTCTCTGCTCGACAGGGAATCTGTGTCTCCTTCTGCCTCTCCCACTGGCTTGTGTTTTCTCTCTCGCTACTCTCTCTCTCTCTTGAATAAACAAAATCTTTAAACAGAACAACAAGGTCCCATGTCCAGGGGCCACCATCAACTCACCATAGCCCTAGAGCTATCCCGTCGTCCCCACTGGTGAGCCCGAGAAGACACGGAAGCCAGCCATGGTGGGGGACAAGGGGTCAGTGGCACCTGCTGCGCGGCCCAGTGCCCATGCCGAAAATCCCTTGTACTTCCCGTGTCCTGAGAGCAGGGGATGTCCCCAGCAGCAGGCTTGAGCTGGCAAGAGGACAGGGGAGCCCGGTGGAGCCCTGCGTGGACGGCACATTGCCCGACGTGCCAGCACCGCCTGGGATTGTTGTTCTTTCCAGTAGGGCTGAGTTTTGTTTTCCTTTTTAGCATTAAATCAATGTTTTTAATGGAAATAGCTCCCGCATTAAATTTTCTTCCATAAGAGGAAGTAAAAGGGAATATAGAAATTTGAATGAGCCTCCCAAACTGGACCCAGCCCAGAATTCAAGCTCCTTTGCTCCCCAGAACCTCTGAGCTGAGCCCGTGAGCCCGGCCAGTGGGAGGTGTGTGCCGCGTCACGTGCAGGTCGGAATTCAGGTTCAGAGCATTTTTGGAAATGCGTGTCCAGCGCCGTCGGGTCAGACAGCGGGGGAGCCAAGGTCCCATTCCAGGCCCGTCCACCCCAGGATGCACGCTCTGCCCATGGCGCCTTCCTGCAGCAACAGCACAGATCAGATCCGGCCTGCCCCTGGGAAGGCAGGAGCAGGGGGACAGAACTAACGGGGATCCCAGATCCATCTGGCTGTGTGAGGCTGAGTGGTTCCCAAAGACAGTTCCAAGTCCTAATCCCCAGAACCTACACTGTGACCTTATTTGGAAAAAGGGTCTACACAGATGTGCTTGAGTTAAGGGCCCTGAGATAAGGAGATCATCTTGGTTTGGCCAGTGGGGCCCTAAATGGGGCCCTAAATGCCGCAGAAGTGTCCTCAGAACAGGAAGACAGGGGGGATTCAAAACAGACAAACCAAAGTCAAGATGACAGGATGGCTCAGGCAGACTGCAGAGACTCTGCCCCGAGCCCCAAGCCACAGGACATCTGGGCCCAGCAGAAGCTGAGGAGACCAGGAAGTCCCCTCCCCTGCAGCCTCGGCCAGGAGCACAGGCCTGCAGACCCCTTGATCTCGGGCTGAGGGCCCCCAGAACGGGGAGAACTCGACTCTGGGTGGTCATTTGTTACGGGAGCCGTGGCCCACCAGTATACTAGCCTCCTGGGGCCGCTGGGCCAGGTGGGCAGGCCCAGAGCACGGGGCACCTGGACGGGGTCTGGGGAAGTGAGGGTACCAGGTGGCAGGTGTGGCTTGTGTCTAGGCCCTTTTGCTGACATGGCCCAGTGATTCCATGTCCTCCCCACTGGCCAAGGGAGGGCAGCTGTCCCCGCACTTGGCCAATGGGGTATGGAGAAGGCACTGGGCCTGGGTCACCCTAAATGTGCCAGGTCTGGGAGGAGGAGAGGGTGGGCTCAGGGAGGCACAGGGTGGCCCTACGTCCGATGACAAGTGTCCTGTCAGAGCCACATGTGGAGAGGCACTGGGAGAAAGGGGGAGGCCGTGCGACCACGGAGGCAGAGGCTGGAAGGTGCCGCCACAGCCCAGGGACACCGCTGGGACTCCCAGGAGCGGAGAGGGCCCCAAGGGGCCGACTGTAAAGAGAACAGATCTCTAGGGCAAGCCTGCAGCCTGTGGCACTCTGCCGTGGCCTCTGTGGGACACAGACACCCTGGGCAGGGAGGTCCCCCACAACCCCAAAGCTTGAACATCCGAGAGACCAGCTGAATGAATGCTCCCCGAACGGGGACACGGGGTCCACCCTCGTGAGCGCCCGGCACTGTGAGCCCAACGCCCACCGGTGGCGCCGGAGCTCGGAGAAGGCTGGTTCTGCAGGCCCAGCTTGCCGCGACTGTCCCCCCCGCCTTCACGTCCCACCTCTCCACTAAGTTAAGTCCGGACTCTGCGCCAAGGAAACTGAGACAGAGTGTGCGAGCCACTAAGGAGACCCTGGGCCTGGCCTCTTCGGCTGCTGCCCCAGGGGGCACATTCATCCACCAGGGAACCCTGCCAAAGCCACAGCCCGCTTAGGAATTTCCCCTCTGAAGCCCGAGGGTCCAAGCCAGTTTGGAACCTGGGATCCGGCTCCTTGCAGGAGAGCAAAAGCAATGGGCCAAGGGCGAACGCTGGCGTTGATTCGGCCCCTTCACTTTTGTGGACAAGGAAATTTGTCTTAATGGGAACCAGGACACCCCTTGGTTGCAGACTTGTCCCCTCCCTCGGTCTCCACTGCAGCTCCCTCCCCCGCCCCACCAGGCAGGACAGCTGTGAACTTTGTGGAGGGGGTGGAGGGAGGCTGGGGAGGGTACCTCGGGCCTCTGCCCTGGCCCCCAGTTCCTCTGCCCAAGAGTTCTCTGCGGTGGGCACTGCCCCTCGCCACGGCCCCTGGCTGCCCCGCCGCCGGGGGACACAGGCTGACCCACTTCCCCAACTGGGCAGAGAGGCCCAGGAACACAAGTGCTTCCTGGGAGCCCCACGGACACCGCAGCCAGGACACTTCACCTCTCTCTGCCTCATCCTAAAACTGGACCGTCCGAGGACCGTCGTGCGGATCTCATGAGATAAAACGCACATTCGTGGTGGGTCTCACATCTGCTAATGTCAGGCAGGCTTTGGCCAGGGTGCCAGAGTCAAACAGGAAGGCCCCCGGTGGCATGTCTGTTTCTGAACTGGCCGGCAGGGGCACCTCGGACACCAGGGAGGGCAGGCACCGCTTATAACCTCAGAGCTGATAGGGGCCCCTTCCCCACGATCCAGTGGATGGCCCCTCTCTTTTACTTCTACAGACCCTGGAGAATCTAATCTCGACCCTGTCTGTCTGGCCCGAGGTCCGTTTACCTGCCCCATATGCGAGGAGAGGCTCTGTGTTCGGCTGGTGCTGGCGTGTCCAGACTCGCAGCTGGCTTCATAAAATGCGCTTCCGAAAATGTGGGAGTCTTTACACCACGGAAATTGGCAGACAGTACAGATCGGGGTCTTTCTCCTTAAAGGCTCGGGCAATCACCACAGAAATTGGCAGACGGTACAGATCTGGGTCTTTCTCCTTAAAGGCTCGGGCAATCACCATTTGCCAGTGCCCCTAAGCGGGCACCTGACCTTGGTCTACATCCTGGAGGCCGAGGAGGTGGCCGCCATCTTTCCCCAGAAGCTTTCAGGGACCTCTCCAGCCCTCGGGGGAGGACGGGAGGCAGGCTCTTCCCCTTATCCATTTTAAAAGCCCAGATTTCCTGTGGGGAGGCCATCTGCTTTCCTAAGAAGCTGTCTTTTCTAAACAGCTGTCTTCAGATGTTTAAAGGACCATCCGCTGGAAAAGAAGTTCTTCCGTGTGCGTCCAGGGCATAGAAGCAACCCTCGGTGGGTATTTCCAGGAAACGTTTTCCTTTCATTCCACGTGCATGTCAGCGCTGCAGACCCTTCCAGGGCATCTTCTGGTCTGAGAGCCTCTCAAAACTCACCCTAGTGCCAGGGATCCGTTCGCTGGGCACGGACCCCTCCTGTGCTTTCCTGCCAGGCGTGCCCACCCCCTCCTGCATGGCCACCCGGGTGCGGCGGGAAGTCAATGCATGTTGACCAATAGGCCCCTTATTCGCATCAAACTGCAGAACCACAAAGCAGGGCTACGTCCGGGACCGTCACTTGAGGTCCTCAGCAAACAGCCTTGGAGGTGGATTCCGTGTTACCGTCCTTGACTGAGGTACCAGGCGCCGTAAGGCTCGCTGGCGCCTGTCCCTGTGGGGTCTGGGGCTGTGTTTGCAAACTGTGAGCTTCCATTCAGACCAGCCACTGGACAGCCTAGATACAAAGCTTCTGTATTTTGTTTTGTCTACTTTCCCAACACATTAAAACCACAGTGGATTTCAAACTGGGTTGACGGCCTTCGGGAGGAACAGTGAACCGTCTTCGGAGGGGACGGTGATGCCTTCGTCTGCAAATCAATCTCGAGTTAATGTCACAGAAAACGAAAGTGACAGGTATCATCCAAGGCATGCAAAGGTCTCCTTCTGTTTGCTGGCTGTTCACAACGGATGCAATGCTTTCAACACATCATGCCTCGTGTCCTTCTCCAGAAACTCAGAGGAGCAAAGACGATGCGTGGAGGCCCCTCGTCGGTGCTGCGCGCCCCAAAGCCCGGGGCTCCCAGCCGCTGGGCAGGACTGTGTCCTCATGGAGAATGAACGGCTGCCTCCCAGACACACAAGTCAGGGCACACTGCCCAGGAACTGAGTGCCTGTGGAGGTACTCAAGACCCGAAATCCTGTTTTATTCTTGCAACAAGCCTAGAACGCGGCAGCTCTCACCTCTGCCTCACGAACGAAACCCCAGGCTCAGGGAAGGGAAGAAGCGTGCGCTCTGGGATTCGGACCAGCCTCCCCGGGTCCACAGCCGCCTTCCTGTTTCCGTCATTACCCTCGCTCCCCCATGCCCTTGCCACTTGGGGCACCCGAACTAGTTGTCTCTGTGCTGAGGCCCTTTAGGCTTGAGCCAGGGTCGGGGAAACACGGGCCGGCTTCCGTTCCAGTGCACGTGGAGTTGTGAGTTTGAGTGGCTGCCGGGTCTCTTCGAGAAAGCATCAGCCTCGGGGGCAGGAGGGCCTGTGGGGTCAGCTCATTGCCTAATTCCAGTGGCTGACCTACTTTTCCTCCTCCTCTTAGGGGTGAGGCTGCCTGCCCCAGAGAGACTCTGCCCCGTCTGCTGTACCCTCCAGGCGGCATGAGTCAACGGGCAGGAAGGTCCTTGTCACTCTGGGCATTGAGCAGCTGGGCTGGGATTCCCTGCTCCCCCCCCCCCTCCCCCCAGTTCTGGAGGCACTGGGACAGCTCCCGTTCCCCGCTGGGACAGACTGTTCCCAAAGGCCAGAGTGTGGGGAAGTCACAGGCCATGTCGCCCACTCCAGCCCGCGGGCAGGCCCAGCGGGGGACAAAAGGGCGTAGAGGTGCCATGCAGGTCTTGAGGCAGCTGAACCCTGGCCTGTGAGAGCCTCAGTCAGATGTAAACGGGAGGAATTTGCAGTCGGGTTGAGCAGAACGCCAGAAAGCAGGCTTGGGTGGTGTCGGCCTTCCTGAGGCTGTGTAGTAGCCGCTGGAGCATTTCTGAAGTATTCTAGAGGCTTCTGGGAAGCCGATGGTTCCTTTGTGCAGAGACACGAAGGGAGGTAGACCAGACGGCTGGCTAAAATTTTGGCCCCATTTTTTTAATAGGGTTTGGCTTTGTCACCACCACTGCTCCCTCCACCAGTTCTGAGAAAAGAATCTCTGAGACGCGTCTGAACGCCCAAACGTGAACCAGCTGATGCCTTACTCCCGCACCACGGGACTCTTCGCGCGGTCTGAGAGGCAGGCAAGCAAGCCCGCGTGCGTCCCGACCTGCCTCGTGGCCTTCACAGCTTGCTGTCCCCTCTGACCTGCGCTTACCCTCCCGGGTCCTGGCGAGGATGAACGGGGATTGCCCGCGTGGTGCGTCTCCCCGTAGGGAGCACAGAGCGCACGGCCTGCAGCATGCAGGCCCCAGCCCCGCCGAGACCCCGGCCCAACCAGCGCGGCAGCACCCCCGAGGCGGGGCATAACATTGGAGCCACAGGCGACGTGCGGCTGCAGAGTCGTCCGTTTCAGATGCATTAAAATCAAAGACAATCTCAAGTCCAGCCCTCGGTCGCACGAGCCCCCCGTCAAGCGCCCAATGGCCATGGGCGTGCGTGGAGTTCTACTGGACTTTGGGCAGTGTAGGTCCGGAACCCCAACAGGCCCACAAGCCGGGACACGGCCTTAAAATGCAGAGCCTGCGTTCCACCCCTGGAGGTCCCGCTCAGCGGAGCCCAGATCCTAAAGCCCGGGATTCGAGTGTTTGAGAAGCTGTGGGTGAATCTGACGAGGGGTACGATGAGCAACAGACATCCGCTGCCCTCGGTGTGCCGCACCCCTGTCCAGGGAGCCCTGGCTCCGAGATCTCCCTCATGGACGCTCACCGTCAACTGATGACGGCTGGCCCCAAAGGCTCGGTCGTCTTCCACGTGCACCTCCGCGGCTTCGTCTGCGGGGTGAGGGACCCAGCCCCCTGGATGGCCGTGGCGCACTCCGGGCTCGCAGCAACACAGACGTAGTGATTTCCGTGTTAAAACCAGTGGCCCCGAAACAGTCCTTGCCATGGAGCACAGCATGAGCCCGGTCCACTGAAAAATAGCCTCAACCCTCAGAACGTTTTAATGGAAACGACTTCCAAACACAGAGAACTGGCAAGGGAGCCAAAAATCAGTTTCTTGAAAATGACTCATGCCGTCTGGCCCGCGTCAGGCCCTTGGTCCCTGCACAACTAATGCTTATTTCTGTCCATTCAGAGTTTGTAGAGTCTGCTCGCGATTCGTTTGAGTTCTGGAAAATTCATCAGCGCGACCCAGAGCAGGGCTCTGAATGTCTGTGCCTGGCCCTGCCAGCAGGGCGGCCCTGGCCTTCCTCCTGCAGCTGGCCGGCCACAGCCAAGGAGGCGTCCTCGGTCACTGGAGTTCGCCGTGGTCCCCGCCCGCAGCCAGCCTCTCTCTCAAGACCACATGCCCAGGACGCTGTCAGATGGCTCCAGGCTCCCACTCAGCTATCAGAGGGCTGCGGAACAGCAGCCTGGGCTGGCTCCAGGGCTGGGCACAGAGCACAGGCCCTGCCTTTGAGGGGCTCAGTCGGCAGCTCACTGCTGTGCACCCCAAGAAGCTCCATCTGAGAAGCTGGAGAAGTGGTGTGTGTCCGCAGGAGGCTGAAGTAGTTCTGGAAGGAGAAAGGGGGGGGGAGGGGGGCAGGAGGAAAAGGAGGAGGGAAGGAGAGAGATGGAGGGAGGAAAAAGGGAAGGAGGGAAGGGAGGGGAGGGAGGGAGGAAGAGGGAGGAAGGGAGTGAGGGAGGAGGAAGGAAGGATGGGAAGGAGGGAGGGAGGGAGTGGGGAGAGGGAGGGAGAGGGAGGGAGGGAGAAGAGTGGGAGGGGGAAGGATGGAGGGCAGGAGGGGAGAAGAGGGAAGAAGCCAGTCAGGGAGGGGAAGAGGGAGGGAGGGGGAAGGAGGGACAGGGAGGAAGAGGGAGGACAGGGAAGGAGGGAGGGGGGAAGGGGAGGGAGGGAGGGAGGAAGGACAGAGAGCGATGGAGGGAGAGGAAGGAGGGAGGGAGAGGAAGGAGGGAGGGAGAAGGGAAGGAAGGCAGGGATGGGGGGAGGGGGGAAGATGCTTTCCCAGGACGAAAGGCCTCGCTGAATGAACGCCGGAGGCACAGAAGGCCCCGCGGGCGGTCAGGCTGCGGAGGAGTGGACGAGGCCGTCCAGGGCGGTGTGTGGGCATCAGTGTTTTGAAGACAGGAGGGCACAGGAAGTGATGGTGGCCGTGGGCTGTGAACCACGGAGGGCCGCATCTGCCCTCAGCGGTATGACTTGTCCCCCAGCTGCATCAGACTGAACCAGAAGCACAAGCCGGCTTTCTTCTTCAGCCCTGCTCCCCAGGGTCGAGCACAGAGCCCAGGACACGGGAGCCTGACGGGGACCAGACTGAGCAGGAATCCCACGGCGGGGTGGGGGGTGCGGGCGCAGCTTGTCCCTCTGCGGCCTGGGAGCTCCTGAGCCAGTGGCCCTGGCAGGGCCAGCCCCCAGCAGGGTTGGGTCCCCGTCGCCCCACGCTCCATTTCGGCCGCGTCCCCAGACGCAGGTCTGGCCCGACTCCTGCACAGAATAGAAGCAGGCTTCTCGACAGCAGGTTCTCAGCCTCCTGCTGCCCACACGGGGCCCAGACGACTCTGTCAAAGGCCGCCCTGCACCCTAGAGGAACTAGCATTTATCCCCGGATCCACCCACCAGACGCCCGCAGCCCCCCCGGAGGCAAAGCACAGCCTCTCCAGCATCGTCACATGTCCCCTGGGGGCCGCAGGCCGTCCATGGAGAGCCACTGGTACCCCCGGACTTGGCATGAGTCCTCGGCTGCCCTTTCTGGCGGCTCACAGAACCCCCAGCTGCGTGCCCGCGTGTGTGCTCACACCCAGGGCGTTCTCCGGGGAGAGGGACGGGCGGAGGATGCTCACAGCCCCTACAGCTTCAGACCCGTGATGGAGAAACGCAGGAACTTTTTCTGTGAAGGGTTACACGGTAAACACTTTTGGCATTGCACGAAAATCCGCGCGACCACACAGCTCTGCGGGCATGGCCGAGTCACAGGTCATAACCAACGATGGGTAGGACTGTGTCCAGGCAAAACTTCATCCATGGACCCTGGAATCTGAATTTCATAGAATTTTTATGTGTCCGGAAACAGTCCTCGTCTCCTCCTTCTTTGAACTGACCGGCTGAACGTGGAAAACCACCTGTAGCCCGGGGAGCACACACGGGCAGCAGCTGGCTCTGGCCCGTGGGCCGTGGTTTGCTGAGCCTGCCCCCAAGTGCGGCCTTTTCCAGTGGTGCCAGCGGTCTGTCCCGTCTGACGCCACAGTGGCCTTCCTGAGACAACCAGCCAAAAGCTCCATTGTGGCCTGTCCTGGGACCATGTGCCCTGATATGGGAGGGGGCTCGCCCCCGTCGGCGTCCGTCCCAGGACCCCCCAGGAACTGGACACACCGTTCTCTCCCTGGAGCAGGAGTGGGTGTCTGGAGACGAGCAGGAAGGGATGGACATTAACAGGAAAAGCTGCACTAATCAGTGACCTGCGTTAATCCGGCTTGGTGACAAAGGTCATCAAAAATGTGACAGTGATGGCCGGGCCACTGCTCATCAGAACCGGGGCCACTCGGCCTGTCTGACCGGAGGGAGGGTCACTCGTCTGCCAGGCCCGGCTGTGCCGTCCTGCCCTTGAGCACAACGCTGCGACGCTGGTCTGCGACACCCTCAGCCCGAAAGGGTTCTTCCCTCCGGGCACCGGCTGCCCTATTTATAGCTCGGCCCGGGCCCTCTCAAGATGGCAATTTCACGCCCATCCATCAATCTGCCCTTCCAAACTGGTACTTGTAGGTCCACAGAGAGAGTCCCAAGAACCACAATTACTAGACTCTCCATCTAGGGTTGCTGGGGTGGGGTCACAATTAGGATTCCAGAAAGGCTGTGGCCCAGGGCTTTGTCCGCGGGCAGGACACGTCGGCTGTGGGCAAGAGTGGCGTCCCAGAGGTCACATGGGCCGGCAGCCTCCAAGACCAGGCCCGGGCAGCCCTGTGCCCTAGTGAGCTCCACTAGCCAGAACCCAGGAGCTCACAGGGACCCGGGACGCCCTGACCGAGCCCCACGGTGCGTGGGCATGGCGCAGGCTCACCCCCAGCACGCCGCACAGGCGCACGCCAGGCAGCTCCCCACGCCCAAGGGGCCAGGAATCCACGTCGCGGACGGCTCACGCAGTCGGACTCCTGCCCTGGATTCAGATAAGACACGGGGCCTCCTGCGAAGGATTCGCCTGTCGGTATGAAGAGCCGAGTGTGTCCTAAAAACACCGCCGGCCGGGGGTGCGCCGCACACCAGAGCCGCCGGGGGTGGCGGGACGCAGGTGAGGGGCACCAGTCCGGCCTGCGCACTCAGTGCCAGCTCAGTCTGACCGGAAGTCAGGCCGGGCACCAGCCCAGCCACGCGCTGGCTAGGGACCTTGGCTGTCACTCAGCTGCTCTGGGCCGGCTTTCTCTCGGCCCTAAAAGGGGCAATTGGACTAGGCGATCTGGGGTCCAATTCCAGCCTTCCCAGCCAAGGCAGCCCACTCCGGAGTCCTTCCCAAGCCCGGCCCCACGCAGCAGAGAGGACCATCCGGGGCAATCGGTGAGCTTCGCCTTCAGACAGCTGTAGGTTCAAACCCTGGCTCCCGTGTGTCCCACAGGACGTGTCCTTTGTGAGCCTGTGGGTGAGGAAGACCCCAGGGCCCCACATATGTGTGTCCAGCAGATGGGGTCCGGTCACCTGCAGAACGGGCTTGGGGCACCTCTCCAGGGCCGACCTCCTCCCGGGCTCGTCTGGTCCCAGGAAGGACCATCTGGCCTGGTCTCCACAGAGCAGGAGACCCATGCTGGCAGAACCCAGCATGTGTCGGGGAGCCCCATGCTGAGAGCGGGTCCTCCCACAGGTCCCTCCGGCCCACAGCAGAGGTGCCGCAGGGAGCCGCCCTGGGGACCCGCCCGGCCGGGGGAGGCTGGGAGCTGCGGGTCCGCTCGGAGTCGGCAGAGGGCACCACGAATGCTGTCACGGGGTCCCCGTGGGTCCCTCCAGCCCTCGGGCTCGCAGGACAAGGCCGGCCTCTCCCACCCTGACCTGGCTCGGTCTCTGCGGCAGGTGGTGAGCCCCCGGCGAGCCCCTGGGGCTTACGGTAGGGCCACCCAGTCCGGGGACTCCGGGGTCACACGCCCGCCAGGACCCAGTACGTCATGACAGTCTGCCATGATGAAGACAAGAGGCGCCATGGGTGTCCCTTGAGGTCTGGGTCAACCCCAACTCCACCACTGACCGTAGACAGATGGCAACGTCCCACCACCATGTCCTCAGATTCCAGCAGAGACGCGGGAGACTAGGCTTCGCCCCCATCCCCGCCCCCCGGCTGCCAACACCCGGCCCCAAGGCAGGGGTGCGGTAGGGCGGGGCCGGGGGCAGAACGGCCTCCGCTCACCATGCACCCGGCCAGGCCCCTACCTCCTCTTGCACACATCCTTCCTCACACCCTCCCCTTGGAAGCTGGACCACCCCTCCAGGACCCGGGGCCACCCCCAAAGCCTGCATGCCGCTCTCCCCTCCACAAAGAAGACAAGGCCCCGTACGGGTCTCGAACTGCCTGGATTGGCCCATGCCGCCCTCTGAGCAAGGTGGGCAAGGGGCCTAGACCCTGCCTGGGAACCACCTGGCCGCCACGTCCACCCCGGTCCCCGGGCGGCCAGGCAGGCAAGGCACGTCCGAGAGTCCCGAGAAAGGGAAGTGAAGGAGCCTTAGGACAAACAAATGTCGGTGAACTTGAGGAAATGGAAAACATCGACTCTGTTCCCTGGCAGGAGAACCAAGAGAAGGCCCGAGCAGAGCCAAGGAGGGTTCCGGCCGGCCCGGCGGGCTCGGAGCAGCTGGTCTGAGCATCAGGCGCGGGAGCCAGAGCTCAGCATCCCGGCCGACGCGCCTCATGTGTGCAGGACTGTGGGACGCTCATAAAAGCCACTGGTTCTAGGTTGGAGAGGGGAGTGGCGCAGGGGTGAAGGACAGAGAGCGGTGCAGACAGCCCTGCAGCTAAGCTCTGCCTTCCCCGACCCACCCGTCTGGGTTCTGCTGTGGCTACAGGGGCAGGGAGGGGAGGGTCTGCTCCCTTCTGCATCTCCAGAGACGACATGCCCAAGAACTCGATCTGGGTTCTTCAGGGCAGGGGAACAACAGACAGGCCCTGCGATTCGGGCAGGGGAACAACAGACAGGCCCTGCGATTCGTGAGGCAGTGAGACCCCGAAGGAAAGGGCTGCAGGACTTCATCCTCAGGGCAGGAGGGCGCTGTGGGGGGCAGGGGAAGGAACTGCAGTCTGAGCGCTGGGAGGCTTGGGCTGCAGTCACAGAGTCGAGCTAAAGGCCCGGGACCAAGGGGCGTGACAGGCTGGGGGGGGCATGCAGGGGTTAAGGTAAGGCGGTTACAGGGCACCTCCGAGGCCCGTGCACCCTCCAGGTTTCCAGGCTGCCCTCCTGGGCCCCAGGCAGCCCCTGGCATCACACCTTACACACCAGGGCCTGGAGGCCCAAGAGCACTGGGTCTTTGCAAGGACTGTCAGAAGAGCTCAGGACGGGCCCCGGAACTGCCGCTCCACCAGAATTCCTGGCCCTTCCCGCCCCAGTCGCAGGAGACAGGAGCAGAATCACCATGACCGGCTGGGGCAGGGAGGGGGCCAGGTATGAGGCAATGCTCAGGGGCCACCAAAGACCCTCGTGGCCTCCCGTTTGCTGGTGCCGTCACCGCCGAGGAGCCAGCTCTCTGGACACTGAGGGACTTTGGCCATGCCCACCGGCCCGAGCCACTCCTCAACCCAAGCTTGTGCCTCCTACCTCCCACCTCTGGCTTCCCCGCCCCGGCAGAGTCGTGCTGTGAATGCCACTCAGGGCTGAGGGCAAGCATCCGGGAGCTGCACCTGCAGACGGTGACAGTCCACAGGGACCCTGCAACCGACGGGAGCAGAGCCAGAGGGTAGAATCTTCCCTCTCCTTCTAGAGGGAGCAGGTGTCAGCATTCCCAAAGCTCCAGGGGGCTGCAGCCCCAAATCCACTTGTAACACATGGTCTTTGTCTCAGACTAGCACAGCCGCATTCCCTGAGCACGTGACAGCAGGAAGTGGGACCAGCTCCCAAGAATCAGTCAACAAGAAAGAGCCATGCAGGAGGCCGCTCATGCGGTGCAGTTCGGTAAGCGGGAAGCCCCAGAAACGGGAACAAGCAGGGATAAAGTTTGTCCGAGCGACACCTTAAAGAAAACAATGGCTCTGGGCCCAGATGGTTGTATGACCGTCCTTCCAAACACTCGGAACCCTTAGTGGAATTCCATCCCACTAGAACTCATGGTTCCCAGGCTACGCACATGGCTGCAAACCACGGAAGGGTGCAAGCTTTTCAGGTCACTTTACGGAATTGCGTAGTTCTGCCGAGATCAAACAAATGGAAAGTAAAAAGTAGTGCATGAGTGCTTCTAGGGGTCAAATACTGCCTGAAGCACGTTATTTGTCGAATGGCATGGGTAAAATTACTGTCGCCCACCTGACATAAGGGAAACTGAGGCACAGCTGTGGTGAGTCAGGAGCAGAGTTCAAACCTGGAGGGCACACACCAGAACCTGCCCCATGACAAACTGCCCTACCTATGAATTCAGGTGGAAAAATCCCGAATAAGAAGAGGAGGAGATCAAACGAGTAGCGTATTAGATGATTAATACAACAGAACCAGGTAGGAATATCAGAAGATCATTCCTGTCTTTTGTAAATTAAAAAAAAAAGTTTTCATTAAACATTGGCTTGATGAAAAATCACATTTGTTAAGTAATTGTCACATACCACAAAAGAGTACAGCAAAGACCCACACACCAATTCCCAGGGTAGGACACAGGACATCGCCGTCTGTGCCCTCACCAGCCCTCTGCTTTCTCTCGGAGGGAACTCATTCCCACGCTTCATCCTATCATGACCATGGTGCTTCACCTCACAACTTTTATCCCAATATGTTGGATTTGCATGCTCTTGGAATTGACAAGTGATATCTTGCTGTGATTTTTCCTCCTCCTGTGCTTTTTAAAAAAATAATATTTATTTGACAGAGAGAGAGAGAGACAGTGAGAGCAGGAACACAAGCAGAGGGAGTGGGAGAGGGAGAAGGAGACTTCTTGCCGAGCAGGGAGCCCCATGAGGGGCTTGATCCCAGGACCCCGGGATCATGACCTGAGCCAACAGCAGAGGCTTCACTGACTGAGCCCCCCCGGCACGCCTCCTCCTGCATTTTTGACCAACCCTTTGTTTCTGAGATCGTCGGTTTCGTTAAAGGCTGTCTGGCATCTTCACTCTCGCACGATACTCCATCACATGACTCTAATACAACTTCTGTGCCCATCCCCTGCTGGTGGACATTCAGACGGTTTCCACAGTTTGTCCCTGTGAACAGTTCTTCTGCGAGTTCTCATGGGTGTACGTCCTGAAGCCACACCCTGTCGTGGGTCTGCTGGGTCACAGGATACTATCCTACCTACTCGACATGACGTCGTACACCTGACCCTGTTCCACAGCGACTGAACCAATTGACATTCCAAGGAGCTATTGCAAGAATGTTTGCTGTTTTCCCTCCTTGCCAAAATTGATATTTCTGTAATTTTTTGTTTTTACATATGGTAGATGTGAAAACATGCAGTTTTATTTAATTTAGTTTGCACTTCCCCATTACTAATGATAGTGAATGCCTCTCATTTTCTGAACTAAATCCAATTGGTCCTGTGAAGCCTATTTCTAGAGCCTCTGTTTTAGTCCATCAGTCTGTCTTTGGTTGCCCCGAAGCCCCACTGCCTGAAGGACAGTTAGCTTTATAATGAGTCTTGAATGTGGGGAGTGTAAATCCTCTTTCTCTTCCTCAAAACTATTTTGGCCATTTACTCTAGGCCCTTTCTGTTTCCATCAAAACTTCAGACTTAACTTATAAGTCTCCATAACAGTCCTTTTGTCAGTCCACTGTCCTCCTGTATCAGCTTTTCAGCTAAATGGAGATTTTGGAAATTGCAATACGGATTCTTGACTTGTTACAGTCTCTCAGGCACGTCACAGTCAAAAATGCTAAATATCACAAATGAAATCTTAGAAGCAGCCTGCGGGGCATGTGTAATGGAAAGAGCCCGCGCTCCTCCAAGCAGCAGTCGTGAGCATGACGGCTGACTTTTCAGCTCAACTATGGAAACCAAAAGACAGTGGAATGGCATCTTCAAAATCTTGGCAATACAGAACTCTATAATCAGTCAAAATGGTAATCACAAATTGGGATAAAATAAGGGCTCCTGGGTGGCTCAGTTATTGTGACGGCCTTTGGCTCAGGTCATGATTCCAGGGTCCTGGGATCAAGCCTCACACTAGGCTCCCTGCTCAGTGAGAAGCCCGCTTCTCCCTCTCCCACTTCCCCTACCTGTGTTCCTTCTCTCACTGTCTCACTCTGTCAAATAAATAAATAACATCTTTTAAAAAACTGAGATAGGGGCGCCTGGGTGGCTCAGTGGATTAAGCCGCTGCCTTTGGCTCGGGTCATGATCTCAGGGTCCTGGGATCGAGCCCCGCATTGGGCTCTCTGCTCCACAGGGAGCCTGCTTCCTCCTCTCTCTCTGCCTGCCTCTCTGCCTACTTGTGATCTCTCTCTCTGTCAAATAAATAAAATAAAATCTTTTTAAAAAACTGAGATAAAACTGTTTTCTTTAAAAAAAAAAAAGGATTGTTTATTTGAGAGAGAACAAGAGAGAGAGCATGAGCAGGGAGAAGGGTCAGAGGGAGAGGGAGAAGCCAACTCTTCGCTGAGCCAGGAGCCTAATGCGGGGATTAATCCCAGGACCCCAGGTTCATGACCTGAGCCAAAGACATATGCTTAACCGACTGAGCCACCCGGGCGCCCCTACGGAGGTTTTCATATAACAAAGGAAAGCTTCAAGAGTTTGTCACCAGGATTTACACACTGTAAGAAATGGTGTAACAATGCAGGACAAAACAAACTTTATGGCACAGAGGGTATGTGTGTAACGGAGTGAAACTGGTGTCAAGTTCTTGCATTTGGGGGGAAGTCACCCTGATAAAGATTCTTTTGTCTCAAGTCTGTTCATCTGATATTAATCTGTCATTTTTCTTATTATTACTGTTTACTTGGTCTATCCTTATGTTTTAGATATCTCTCTTCCAAATAACTTATAACTGGATTTCTAAAAACTATGGCTTAGCAATCTTTATATTTTAATTGAGTTTTTAATCCATTTACACTCATTTTAATCACTGAGGTGTAGATTCATTTCTGTCCTTTATTGTGTATTTGTCTTGCATCTTTTGTTTCTTTTTCTTCTCTCTTCTACCTTCTTCCTATTGTTGATTTTATTTTCCCTTTGTAGTGACATGAGCTTTTCTACTATTAATGCCTCCCTAAACATTTTAACACACACACTAAACATATCAAAATTCAAAGTCCTTCAATAGATTTACTTTCAAACAGTGAAGATTTAAAATTCCTTCAAATCATTTCTCACTTTCTGACTTTTCTGTTATTGTAATTTTTAGAACTCTATAAGGCACGTTCACTGTTTTGTATAGCCAACGTCTTACTACATTTGCCACATACGTACCACTCCCTTTGGTCATCACTTCTACTTCTGTCTAATCTCCCACCTGAGATGATCGTCACGCAGCCCATATATCCTCCAGAGTCTCCTGTAGGGAAGATGGGTTGATAGATAAATTTTTGTTAGTCTACAAATGTTATTTTCCCCTTATTCTTGAAAGTTTATTACCTTCCCGTAGACACATTCAACATTGATTTTTCTTTTGTTATGTTTTTCCCCAGAAAGTAATGATTCCACTCTCTTCTGATTCCTACTGTTTGATGCTGACAAGGTAGGTGTCACCATCATTCCTTGTGGGAAATTTGCCTCCTCTCTTTAGTACTTTTAAGATCTCTTATTCTTTGGGGTTCTGCATCTTCACCATGTCTCTGGGTACAGAATGGATTTTATGTGTCCTGCTTTGGATTTACCAGGCTCAATGAATGTGAGCATTAGTGTCCTTCATCAGTTCTTGGAATTTTTGGCCTGGTTTTCCCCAGATATTGTCTCTTCTCCCTCTAATTGGATGTGAGTTAAACCTTCTCACCTGATTATTGTTCTCGTCTCTCTTCTAGATCTTACTCTCTTTTCCTTCCTTTCCTTCCTGTACTACCATCAGGGTGATTTTTACAGCTCCATTTCCCAGTTTATTGTTTCTCTCTTTCATTCTGTCTAATCTGTGGTTAACCTCATCCATTGAATTTGCAGTTTCAGTTGGAACAATTTTTATTTTTAGTGATTATTTTGGATCTTTAACACATCTCCTCAATCATTTTTTTCATATTCTTTCCATACCCCTATTTTAATGTCCACATTTCTTTAAGCATACCAAATACATATTCTTGTCGATTACTTCCAATATGTGAAGCATGATGTGTGATCTTCTGGTTGCTGTGTTTCATTTTCTGTTTTTCTGTTGGGTCTTGTTCATGGGGCCATGTTTCTTCATGTATAATGGGATTCAGACAACAAACCTCAAATCCCTTGAAGTGGTTTCACTTAGAGGAGGTTCTTTGAGATGTGAGTTTCCTTAGAGAGAGTTCATACTGTCAAATACTTCAAAGTGCTGCTAATTCATGGCCACTATAAGCTAAATTTTCAGGTTGAGGCTCTTTGGACCACCCAGGGAGTGTGAACTTGGGCTGCCAACTATGTGTGCACTGGCTTGTGGTTATGAATTTTCAGGAAGAATTGTTTTCTGCACTCAGTGCCAAATTCCTCATAAATGCCTTTCCTGATTGCCCCAGGGCACGCAGGTATGTCTAATCCAACTGACTGGGGTCTTTCAAAGTCCCAGTGATGGCCTTTCTTAGAATCTCCCTGTTGGGCAGTCTTTGGCTATCTTCTGGCTCCTGGAAGGCCATGAACACAAAAGCCAATGTTCCCCCAGTGTCGATGTGGTGAAGGCCCATTCCTGTTAACAGGTTCCCACTCAAACGGAGTTATTTTGCCTCAGGGAATCCCTTTTTTCTTGCTAGAAGGGAACTTTGAGGAAGTGATTTAGAAATTAATCTCAAAGAATAAACAGGTAAGGCTAGTAGTCAAGGTCTTTTGGGAAAAATAGTAGTGCGTCATGACACACACGGTCCCATGCTTTGATGGTCCATGTCAGGTGTCTGCTCGACTGGGCTAAGGGATGTCCAGTGGCTGTTAAAACATTATACTGGGTGTGTCATGAGGGTGTTTCTGGAAGAGATTAACATTTAAATCAGGGGACTACATAAAGAAGATCAACCTCCCGAATGGAGTAGGGGGTTAGCATCTGTAGAGGGCCTGAACAGAACAAAAAGTGGAGAAAAGGAGACTTAGATCTCTCTGCTCGAGCTGGGACATCCAACTTTTGCCCTCAGCCATCAGCACTCCTGGGTCTCGGGCCCTCAGATCACCCTGGAACTTATACCACCAGCCCCCTAATTCCCAGGTCTTTGATCCTGGACTGAGTCACACCACTGGCTTTCCTGGTTCTCCAGCTTGAATGCAGATCCTGGAACTTCTCAGCCTCCATACTATGTGAGCCAGTGCCTAGAATAAATCTCCTCCTACATCTATCTGCACATGTATCCTATTGGTTCTATTTCTCTGGGAACCCTTACTAATATGCACATTAAAGCAAGATACAAATCTTCAATACTTTTAAACGTGTGGCCCCCCTCTCGTGGCACAACTAGAGAGCAGTAAAATGAATAAAAGGTCTATAAATAGGCCCTGTGATAGTAGCTTTTCAAATCAGTGGGACAGAAAGAACTCGTCCACAAGCAGCCAACGGTTGGACGGTCCGTTACTCCTTTAGAAAAACAATTAGGGTTCCATCTCACACCAGAACAGAGTCCAGATGAATCAAAGAGCCAAGAGCAAAAAGTGAAGACACAGAACAGTACTAAAAGTAGAGCATAATATTTATGCAGTCTCCAGGTGGGAAAGACATTTGTAAGCATAAAAAGAAAGGCAGAAGACATAAAAGAAACTTTCAAACCACTTAAACTTCTATTCATAACAGAACATGGTGAACCAAAGTAAAAGGCAAAGATAAATTGTGTAAAATACGTGGAAGTTACAAGAGAGACAAAAATTCACATCCCTCACCTTTGAGGAATTTTATAGATGAATAAAACATGGGTTTCATGAGATAGGGGCAGAAATGCTCAGCAGACTTGTGAAATAAATGTTCAAGTTCACCGGTCATCTCAGAAACATACACTGAAGAGTGTATAACTTCCAGATTCATCCAGATTTTTCAGGGATCATTTCCAGTGTTGGCGAACTTTGAGTAGATGGGCATTTCCTACACTGATGGTGGTAAACTGACTCGTGATTTCCAGAGGAAAATTTGGCATTTTGTATTAAAAACTACAAAAGTATTTCAGCACTTAGACCTCACAATTCCCCTTGTAAAATGGCATTCCAAGGTGGTAGGCCTAGGCAAATATACGACACGATGACTGTTGTCTCCACAATGATTAAAAAACTCACAATCAATATCCAAAATGAAAACTGGCTAATGTATTATTGTATATCCAAAGAATATACGCTATTCACCATATTCATGACACATGGTGTGGTGAAGGCCCACAGTATTTAGTCGAATACTAAAAATAAAGCTTTGGACGAAGGAGCAAAGGCAATTCAATGGAGCAAAATGGTCTTTCAAAAAATGGTGGCCAAGAAATGGACACCCAGAGCGAAACAATAAATCTAGACCCAAATGTTACCCCCTTCACAAAAACCAACTCGAAATGGATCACAGACCTAATGGAAAATGCAGAACAATAAAACCCCTAGGAGATCACGTAAGAGAAAACTTGGTTTGGCAATGACTTTTCGGATAGGACACCAAAGATGCGTTCCATGAAAGAAACGAAGCAGAACTTCCTTAAAATTAGAATCTTCTTCTCTGTGAAAGACAATGTCAAGAGAATGAGAAGAGAAGCCACAGACCTGGAGGAAATATTTGCAGAAGACACTACTGATAAAGGGCTGCTTTATGCAGCCCTCAATATGCAAAGAACTCTCAATATGCAAAGAACTCTCAATATGCAAAGAACTCAATATGTGAGAACTCTCAAAATGCAAAGAACTCTCAAAACTCAACAATCAGAAAGTGAAGCTCTTGATTAAAAATGGCCAGAAAGAGTACAGCACAGGAAAGATGGTTAATAACACTGTAATTACTGCATATGGTGACCAAGGGCACCAAGCTCTCTCGTGCGGCTCACTGTCTGCAAACGTGGAATTGCTGTGGGATTCCCAAAACACCCAAAACGCATATAGTATTGCTTGTCAACTATGCTGCAATTAACACAAATGGGCAAAAGACATGAGCAGACGGCCCACAAAGAAGAAACCCAGATGGGTGAATCAGCATGTGAAAAGATGCTCCCCATTTCATATCCTCAGGGACGGGCAACGCAGCAAACCACCACTACACGTGCTGCACAGCGGCCCTGGCCTGGAATGCTGACCTCAAACGCTGCAGAGGACGTGGAGCAACAGGAACTCTCATTTGCCGTCGGCGGGAATGCAGCACAGGGCAGCCACTTTGGGAGCTGCTCTGGCAGCTTCGCACACAGCTAAGCACGCTCCTGCCGTACAATCCAGCAACCACACTCCTCGGGCTTTATCCAAAGGAGGTGAAGGCTTAGCTGGCATGGAAGCCTGCGCATGCGTGTTGATGGCAGCCTTCTCTGTTACCGCCGGCTCCTAGGAGCAGCCAGAATGTCTTTCATTACAGGAATGGTCCAGACAATGAAGCAATATTCAGCATTAAAAAGGAGCCATTCCATGACGTTCTGGAAAAGGCAGATGGGAGGCAACAGTAGAAGGACCAGTGGCTGCCTGGGGCTGAGGAGAGGGGAGGAAGCAGATGGAGCACAGGGCAGTGGGAGGGCAGTGAAAGCACTCCGTAGGACACCATAGAGCGCACAGGTGTCTCCATACCTTTGTCCAAACCCACGGAATGTGCAGCAGTGGGGCAAGCCCCAATGTAAGCCACAGGGTTTGTGGTTGGGGGACCGTGATGAGCCAGCACAGAAACAAAGGCACCACCATGCAGGGATGGGGTCGCCTGTGCCTGGGGCGGGGGGGGGGGGGGGGATACAGGAAATCTCTGTACATCCCACTTAATTTTTCTATGAGCCTAAAACTGTCCTGAAAAATTAATGCTATTAACCAAAAAGCCAAATTAAAATAAAAATCAGGCTTTGAGGGTGATTTCACTGCAGATTTCACCACGCGCTGCCGGTGGTATGTCAGGACAGGAGCAGGGTCTGAGCGGCAGACAGGACGGGCTGACCCATCCGGCCGACTTGGACCATGTACTGCACCACGGGCCGGGTGTG
The DNA here is from genome assembly GCF_922984935.1 of Meles meles. NCBI lineage: Eukaryota > Metazoa > Chordata > Mammalia > Carnivora > Mustelidae > Meles > Meles meles. The sequence continues at coordinate 2,416,779 of NC_060076.1, forward strand.
GAGGATCCCAGCCCAGGGCGTGCATGAGCGTGAGAGGGGCAGATCAAGTCTGGGAGGAGCTGAGATGGGGTGTGAATCGGCGGCTTCCAAGCTCAAGACGAACTCCACGCACACCCTTGCTCCCAGCAGGCGCTCAGCCCTGGACAATGACCCAACCTCAACCTCACTCTACGACGTGGCGTTCGTGGCCAACGGAGGGCAGTGAGGAGGGAAGCTCTTACAGGGCACCGGCAGCTGGAGGGCCGTCCCCTTGGTCTTCCTGGTTCCAGGCGTGGGTCACCAACACGGTGTGCACCCACGACCCATATCGCACCCCACAAACCATGGCCAGCGACCTGCATCCAGCGTGGGAGCAGTGGGTGCGGGGGGAAGACGAGGGTGGTGGTCACGGGACCAAGGAGTTAGGGAGAAAGAGAGAAATGCATTTGCTCAGAGAATTCTCTCTCTCATTTATTCATTGACTCAAAGGCCCGCCCAGTGTCCACTGAGTCCCAGGACCATGCCAGGCACACACATAAATGAAATCTCCGTGACCACCCCCGGGACAGACAGCTTCCTGCCCCCTGCACCCACGTGACCCCCCAGGGCAGCTCATCCCTGTGCTCTCTCCTTCCCGACCTCCTGGGAAACCTTCGTTCTTCCTGGGTTGGCTGGGGGCAGAGTGATGCCCCGGACCATGAGACACTCAGAAGAGACAGCGGGCTTTCACCGGCAGGAAGAAACCACCAGCAGCTCCCTAAGCAGAGTGGGGGCTCCTCCTCTCTGTGCCCCTGGGCCACCCAGATGGGACAGCTGTGTCCCTACGGGGCCAAGGACAGAGCTGCTCTCCTCCCGCTCAGAAGAAAAGTAACAGTGTGGAGAAGACCTAGCCCACGGTCTCTGTCTGCAAGTGGCAGGACTAAAGGCTGTGCCCTGTCCTGCGCCCCCACGGGTACCAGGCTTGTCAAACAGGATCATTCCAAGTGACTTCACAGAGCCGCTGAGACGCTGTAGTCACTCAGGCCCTTTGCCACCACCTCCTCCCTGCTGGGGACACTGCTTCATCCAGGAGGAATGTGAGGCCTCTGCTCCCAGCTCCCTTTTCCAGCTACCCCCAAAGGTGGGAGCTGGGGAGCCTCTCCAAAGCACAGACGGATTCCTCTGCTCTCGTTTTCAGAAATTCCGCGAGTTGGTCTGGGACGTGAATCATGCTTCGGGTTTGGAAAAAGTTGCAGAATCAAAGCCGGAGAGGTTTGGGGCCGCCCAGACGTGGCGGCTGGCCTGGGGGCCGTCCTGGAAGCTGGCCAGTGTGGTCCCTCTTGGCTCTGCGGGGGGACAGCCAGCCCACCTTTCCCAGAAAGCTGGGTCCAGCCGCTGATGCTGTCAAACGATGGATACAGACGTTGCCTCCAGGCTCCACAATCCCAAACGATTTCCAGGGGTGTCCCGAAACTCTCAGAATAGAACGCCTCCTTAAGCAAGCACACAAAATCCCTGCGGCGAATTATCTCATAAAACATTCAGGATGTTGGTGAGAGGCCAGGGGACGGGGGAGTCTCCTTCCCAAACAGTCAGGGTGTCCCGGTGATCCGGCTGTGGGCAGGCTGGCCCTCATGAGATGAAAGCCCATGTTTTCCTCTCAAAGACAGAGAAACTGAGGTCCAAACAGGGAAAAGGGCCCCTTTCCCTCCTCCCAACCCCAGGTCCTAGAGCATTACACAACACAAGCCACGTGACATGGGTCTAATCTAGAAATTTCCATCACTAGGTTTCCTTTAGGACCGTCTGAAGACGTGTGTGCGCTTTCAGCTTTCTCACCAAATGTGCAAGAGCCTGCGTGGGGCCGACCCACCTCTGAGGCCCTCGCCCCGACCTTCTCTCTCTCGCATGGCTGGGGTGCGCCCTCCAGGCGCACTTTTCCAGAAGGACACACTGCCTGGGGGAGGCTGCCCTTCTGTGAAAGTGAAGGCTTGCTGGGCTCAGAATTTAGGGTCACAACCTGTAACTTCAATGTCACTGAGTGTAGCTCCTGTTGGCACTTCTGCTTGCAGAGAAATTTGGGGACTGACTCGATTTTTGCTCCTCTGTGAGCAGACTTTTTCCCCATCCTGGGAGCACTGGAATGTTACGCGGAGGCTTAGTGTTTCCCACGAGAAACAAGGAACAAATCAGCCCAGACCAGCCGTGGTTCCCAGGGCCCTGCTAGGCAACAGGGCCAGGTCTGGGCCAGAGAGCCTTGACTTTGTTCTGTCACTAATTGGACTTGTGACCTTAAGAAGTCACCCACCTTCCTAAGGCACACTTCACTTTCTAATACGGGAAGAATGTTTCCTGCCAGCATCTGTTAGCACAGGCTCGTTTATGCCGGGAAACAAGCGTCCCCAGCATCTCTGTGGTGCAAATCGAGAAGGAAGCGTTCTCGCTCACTCAAGCTCCCCACAGCTCCTGCCACCTTCCTGCCGTGATCAAGCACTGCGGGAGGCTCCATCCCAGAGTACTGACCGTTCCCATGGCTCGGGAGATGACCTTCCCTGCTGCCTCTGCTCAGAAACAGGACCCAGGACCCCAGAGATGGGGTCGTGGACAGGGATGAGCCGCATGGACAGGCACCCCAAATGGCCACAAGTCCTGAGCAGAATCCAGCCCACGGTTACCGTCTACAGGAAGCTGGAAAAGCCTGGAGGGTAAGGGGGTGATCTGTCTGCACTCTGGGTCCCCCACATAGAAGCCAGGATGGCAGCCCCGAGGGTGGCCAGGGCCAGCACACACTCCCAAAGGAGCAGTGAGCGAGGCCGGACTGCGGGCGGCGCCCCCGTTGGCTTCCTGGCGCTCAGTGAGGGTCCTCTTCCCACGTCTCTTCGCTTCTGTAGGTCAGGGAGGGGCCGTCCTCCGCCGCAGGGGAGCCCAGCACAGTACCCCAGAAAGGAAGCCTGTGACCTGGCACAGATGGGGGTCAACCGATTTCTAAATCCTGATTCCTTTTGATCTTTAAAACAACGTCTTTTCATCTGAACCTCAAGATGTAACAGAACTCAGGCGAGATGGGGGTTCCCAGTGAAAAGTCCCAGGAGTGAGATGCGGACAAATTCACATCCAAGCCCTCTCCTTCTGCGCGTGCGCGTGCTTTGTCTGTCTCCGAGTGTCTCTCACTGGGTCTCTCTCTCTCCTGCACCCTGTCTCACTCCTTATCTCTCTCCCACCCTGTCTCTCACTGTGTCTGTCTCTCCCCCATCCCATCTCTGTTTGTCTCTCCCTCTCCCTGCTCTCTTGCTTTGTGTCTCTCTCCCCACCCCGTCTCTCACTCTCTGTCTCCATCTCTCCCCCACCCCGTCTCTTCTGTTCTCGCTCTCAAGCCAGACAACAGCATGATGTAACTCACAGCCCAAGCAGCCAACTTGTGTCTGCAGAACCCGTGTGTTTTGGGTGTCTCAGAAAAGAGCTACACCCTCTTTCTCCTGGGAACAGGATAGAACAACCCTATCCTGGCGTTCAGCCTCTCCCCAGAGTAGGGAGACCCCTGAAATTACAAGCTGGGCGTCCCTTGGACCTCCAAACCCCCTGGCGCACAGAGGCCCTTCTGCTCATGGTTCCCCCCCCCCGCCCGGAGACCGCAGGCCTCCCTCCCGCCAGGCAGCCCCGGGAACAAGCTGGCAACGGCCACTGGAGACAGCGGCTAATGGCAATCGCAGACTGTGCTGGAACCACTGGTCTGGGCGCAGACAGGACAACGTCCCTGCTTCCAGGCTGTCTTGTTTGCTGCACTGCGGTCCAGCTCTGCCCGCTGGAGACATGTGGTGGGCCGCTCCCCTCCCGCGTGGGTGTGACGCGCACCGGGGGCGGGCCCCAGACCCCATGGCCCACGAGCCACTCCTGTGCAACGAGGCGCATCTTGGGCTCGGGAGGGACAGCGTGGGTTCCCTGTGCAGCGCTGGGGCAGAAGGCGGGCCTGATGCCAGCATCCACCACCCACCGCAGCAGCCGTCAGCACGCAGGGACCAGACGTGCGTGCCTGGTGCTCACGCAGGACCACAGGGCAGCCCGGGAGCTTGGAACCGAGCAGGATCCAAGGCCAGAAGACGTACGTTCCTTTCGATCTTGGTTTTGTTTGAATGGGTTTTCAAGGCAGAGAAGTTTGAAGACAGGACAGAGTCGTCCCAAATCGCAGGCTTCTCTCCCCTGGTGAGACAAGAGGGAGCCAGAGGGAGGGGAAGACTCGTTTGTCCGGGGTCAGGCTGAGCCCTCCAGGGCGCTGGCAGTGAGGGACACATCCCCGGTCTGTCCCAGAGCAAGTCCGAGCACAAGGGCGGGGAGGGGGGGGGGCAGGGGCGTCCCTGTCCACAACGCGGGCGCTGGCTCTCAACTCCTCCGAGATCACAGAGAAGAGCTTCCACACACGGACATCCCGGGCGAGAGTCTGGTCTCACCTTACGGGTGGGGACGCTGAGGCACCCCTGGGGGCTGACCTGCACATGGCTCTGGTTCTGTCCTATTTCCTCTTTGTCTAGAACTTTCTCTGGGGAAAGAGCAAGGGGCTGTGGAACAGGTGTGTATCTTCCTTTAGACACCGGCGTGGAGACGCATCATGGCCGTGCCATCCGTGCTATTGTCCCAAGACCCCCCGGCCTGGGCAGCATCACTTCTCCCGGGTCTGAGGTCAGGGTGCCCACAGATTCGGGTCCTGGTGAGAGGCCTCCTCCTGGCCAGCAGAAGGTCGTCTCCTCACTGTGCCCTCACCGGTGGCCAGAGAATGCTGGTCTGCTTCCTAGGCTTATAAGGACCCCAATCTCACTAGGGAGACTCCACCCACGTGACCTCATCTACACCTAATCATCTCCCAACGGCCCCCCGAGACCACATGAGGGCTTGGAGCTGCGACACGTGAAACTGGGAGCGTCACAGGCATCGGGCCCCTGACACTGTCCTTGGCTCCCCAGTGCTCCTGGATGGAAATATGAAGATTCAGCAGGGTCACCGCGGAAGGGGTGCGGAGGGTCACTGTCATCTCCAGGGGGCACTGGTCCCATGGGGGTCTGTGGACAGATCCCCAGAGTTGTGCAGTGCACACACCGGTCCCATGGGCGTCTGTGGACAGATCCCCGGAGTTGTGCAGTGCACACACTGGTCTCATGGGCGTCTGTGGACAGATCCCCGGAGTTGTGCAGTGCACACACTGGTCTCATGGGCGTCTGTGGACAGATCCCCGGAGTTGTGCAGTGCACAACCAGCACGGTCGTCCACAGGGAACCTGAGTCGGGCGCACACCGATGACTTCGGAGGCCCTGGATCTGGGGTTCTCCTGCATGAGTGGGGCCATCACAAGCCCCACCCGGGTAGTCCTGACGTCCCCTGGAGTTTAGAGATAATGGCGTGCAGACCCACAGAGGACAAGTAGTTTGGCCACCTTCATACGGCTCAGGCCCGCCTGAGGCCGGGCATCATCTCAGCTTCATCCAGCCTCCGCAGTGATGCACCAGGCATGGGGCAGATCTCGGGTGCCGTCACTTAGGCCCATCCTCCCCGGGGCTGGAGCAGCTGGCCACGAAGGATGTGGGGTGCAGAGGTGGGGGACGACCACGTGCCAGCCCACAGGGAGCCGCCATGCTGGGCACCAGGCCGCCTCTAGACGTTCATTCATCCTGGGCCAGGCAGTGGGACACCTGGAGACACATGGCAAGGGGACCCAACGGGCAGGTGCAAGGGAGGGCTTTCTGGAAGGTGACATTTCGCCGAGTTCAGGAGACGGGTAAGAAATGCTGCCCGAGGCGGGCAGAGCCAGGCGCCCACTCTCTCTGGGGAGCAAGGAAGCAGCAAGGCAGCAGACCTCGAGGCCGGGCACGGTGCCCAAGAGGGTGAAGCAGCCGGGGGGGGGGGGGCAGTGCCGGGGCTCCGACTTGCCTCCTCAGGCATGCGTGGTCTTTGGCGGTGGACGCGGGATGACCGGGAATCGGTCCACCCAGCCTGTCCTCCTGCGGTGCACTGGCTGGCAGATGCCTCCTGGGGCTCAGGTCCAGTGCCCACTCAGAAAGACAGGGTGACTGTTCCTGGGGTCCTGCCTGGAGCTGCGAGGGGCCATGGTCGAGCTTCTCCCCTGCCTGCCCGAGGCCAGCGCTGGACTACAGCAGAAGGAAATCCAGCTTGGAGCCCCTCTGGCTTCGTCCACGACCCGCCATCCCTCCTGCCCCAGCTCAGCACCCCCATGGTCTAGCAGATGAGGTCTCCGTGGCCACCACTTGGCTGGCACACACTGGGGACATCTTCACATCTGCAGAGGAGGACGAGGTCCCTGGGTCCAGCCCTGCACGGGGCAGGTCCTTTGTAGGTTCTCTGTGCTGCCTGGGGGACAGAGCTTCAAGGCACAGCTGCCTTGGCCAGAGAAGCATCTGCCACCGGCCAGTGCTGGGGGCACACACCTAACTAGCCTCCCAGTGGCAAGAACCCAAGCGGGGGGTCCGCCCCCCAGGCCACAGAGAAGCTTCCCAACACCAAATGCCTATTCCCAAGAAGTTCTCCCAAAGTCAGCTTTCGGCCTACGGTGACCTCAAAGACCCATGAACACAGCAGACCCTGCGGTGGGAGTCCATACGGATCCTCCCCCCCACCAGTCCTTCCAGCCCTGACCCAGGGGTGCCCTCAGGTCTAGAGGGGGCAGAGCAGGTGTGTTCCCAAGCCCAGAATGGACAACCTACCAGTTAGGAGATGCTTCCTGAATATTTGTGGGGCTGAGTCCTCTGGGGGCTCCTTCAAGGCCCCTTCACGATTCAGTCATTCGGCAAATATTTTGGAGCACGTGTTCTATGTTAGACTTCATGCTAAGCACTAGGGAAGTAAAGGAGGGAGGGAAGGGAGCAGGGGAAGGGAGGAAAGAAAGAAGGAAAGAAAAGGAAAGGAGGAAGGGAAGGGAAGGGAAGGAGAGATGGGCGGAAGGGAGGGAGGGAAGGTAGGGAAGGGAGGAAGGAAGGGGGAGGGAGAGAGGGAAGGAAGGAAGGAGGAGGGGGAGGAAGGAGGAGGGAAGGGGGGAGGGAGGAGGAGGAACAGTCCCTGCCCAGGCCAGCTCTCCTGCTCTCCTTGCCAGTGACCAGGCTTGACGGAGGCCTGTGGAGTCTGGAGTCGGGAGGTGCGGGGCAGACAGCAGCCATGTGGCCCCGGAACAGTAGGGCAGAGGAAAGACAGGATGGTGGGGAGAGCCCGAGGGTGGCCCCGGTGCACAGGGGCCAGGCAGGGCAGGGAGGGGCACCCGCGTCTCAAGGAGGAGTCCTGGGAGAGCAGAAGTGGAGGACGAGGGTGGGACAGGGAGCCCCAAAACCTGACGCCTCCCCACAGCCAGACCTCTCCCGGCCCGAAAGCAGCCAAAGGAGACCCTCCCTTGCAGGGGAACCCAGAGGCCCCACAGAGTGCAGGAGGGGCTTCCAGAACCAGAGGCCGCTGGCTCAAGACCTCTCCCAGCACCTCTATGTGGGAACGCCCCCCAGAGCCCCGATTCCTGGGCCGCGTTGCACAAGCGTGGCCGGAGCCTGCGAACCCAGGGGGCCCTCACAGCCGCGGGCGGGGGATGCTTGCACAGTGAGTCAGCGCGGCGGCGGGGCTCTCGTTACACACGCATCCACGGAGGCAGGACACCAGGCCTCACTGCCACGGAAGCCTCACGCCCACGCCCGCCCGCCAAAGGGAGGCCCTGGGAGGGGGCGGGGAGGGCCGGCTGGAGACAAAGGCCGTGGCCGTGGCCGTGGCCCAGGGCCAGTTTGAGTTAGTGAACATCTGAAATGAGGAAGGTTTTGTTCTGTTGGAAGAACCCAAGTGTGTCTGAACAGTCGCCGCATTTCGGGGGCCCAGGATCACCGCCAGCCGGCGTCCTGCTCGCCGGCCTGCAGCAGCGGATATAAATAACCCGCCTGCAGAACGTGGACTGTTCCGCGGGTGAAGGTCACAATTAAAGGGACCCGAAAGTCAGCCTCCCGGGACCGGGCACCCTGCGATCTCAGGGTCATCAAGCGGCCTCGTGGTCGCGGCCGGCACAGGGCAGGGGCCGGGCCGGGCGGGGGCTCAGAGCCGCTGTGCTGGGGGCTCTCGCGGTGGCCTCCTCGTCTCTGGGAGCTTCAGGACTGCACCAACACTCTCTCTCCCACCGGCTGCACGGTGCACGGATAGGAAAACACACACACACACTCCAATTCTCCTGTGGCTAATTCATTCCAGAAGGCACCAGACTGAATATCGCTACTGTAAATAGATTTCTTCATTATCCTGGGGCATTTTTTGGCCAAAAGACTAAGGAAAAAACCAGGCGAGAGCCAGTAAGTGTCTGGGCTCCCAGCAGGCCCGGCAGGGGTGTGGGAGGGAGGCCCGGGAGGCTGCGTTCCCACCGCGGCCCTCCGGCTGGTTCCTTCAGGTGCGCTGGCTCGCGGGGCTGGGAGCTCGGGCTGCTGAGTGAGCAAGGTCGCTGCGGGACAAGGGGCACCCGTCTGCGCCTGGGAGGGGCAGCCTCGGAGGCCTTCTGTGATCTGCCCCGGAGTCCTTGTACGGAGGTGACCAAGTGCGGACATGAAGGGTTCCGTGCCATCGAAGAAGGTTCATTACTTACAGTGGGCACGAGGCAGGGCTGTGCCACGCAGGGCACGTGGCAGAGCACCAGACTTGGTCGGGAGGCAGAAGGAGCCCAGAGAGTTCGGCCAGAGTCCACGCTGTGGTTTCTTGGGGCAGAAACGGGCCGGGCCGGGGATGCAAGTCACAGTGAACTCAGCACTGGCGGGGGGCTGGGTCATCCCCAGAGGCTCTGGGGTGTCCCTAGCTCTCTGGCCCCTGGCCCAGGTGAGTGGGGTGGGGGCAGTACTGGCTCGTGGGTGACGGCCAGACAGGAGCACGGACACGGGTGCGGGCTCCAGACCAGCCGGTCGGCCTGAGAAAGGCGTGCTTACAGGGGAGTTGTCTCTGACCCCAGGAATTAGCTACCATTGCAGGGAGGGACCACTCCTCCCCAGCCGGCAAGGCCCCAGAGATGTGAAAGCCCCCTAAAATCAGGGAAATAAAACAGGATTAACACAGGCAACTGGATGCTTCTCCCGCCTAGGCCCGTGGAATCACCTGCCCTGGGGATCCAGGGAGTCTCGTGCCCAGACACTCCCCGGGGCCTGAGCCTAGCGCTCATCCGTGTTCACTACTGTGCCCTGGGCGAGCTCCGGGTACATGTGCAGGCTGGACACCCCACCTCCCCGCCCCATCTCCCCCTGCTCCGGCCCTGCTCCTGAGTCCACACCTGGGGACACACCTGCAACCCGCCCCACGGACCCCATCCGTGCCCCAGGCCTCTCCTCCATGCATTGTCTTGTGCTGTCTCTGGCAGCCAGGCCTCTTGTCCTCCCCGGGCCCAAGCCAGAAGAGCCCCGCGGTCAACCTCACCTCTGCTCCTCCTTGTCCGCCCCACCCCAAGCCCATCCCCCGTGGCGGCAGAGGGAGGAAGCAGAGAAGCCCGCGGCTCGTCCCGCTGCTCCTCCACGTCCGACCTGCACCCACACTCACCGCAGGGGTTGACCGCACTCAGAAGTGGACCCCACGTGAGATGACACGACCCAATTTGGGGCCACCACTAGCCGGGTGAGGCTAGGTGCACCATGACCCAGGCAGCCAGTGGTAATCCACGCCGAGCCCACCTGACCAGTGGGCTCTCCCCATGAAAGGCCAGGGCTTTGCTCCCCATACCTGTGCTCTAGAAACCTCCTCCAGCATTACTTCTGCCGGGGAAAATCCACGGAGTCAGACGGTACAGCTGGCTTCCTGCGTGAGTCCCTGGAGGGAAGTGGAAACCACGGAGACTCGGGGGGAGGGGGCTGCGATCTCCAAGCAGAGGGCCCAGGTGGGGTCTCCTCCCCAGGGGGGAAGCAGACAGGCTGACCGCAGCCCCCTCCTCCCGCTTGCCCTTACTGGCTCCAGGCACCCGGAGCGGATCGCAGTGGCTCGGCGGGAGGAAGGTGCGGCTCAGCACGCCTAAGAGCCATGCGGAGGCACCGAAACGGGGCTCCTGTCCTGCCGCAGAGCATTCGGGTTCACGCCCTGGAAAAACGTCAAGTGCACCCACCACGGGCTGCCAGTGCCCCCAAGGCTCAGCCCTGCTGTCTGAGGCCCAAGAGCTGCTCGCGCTCAACGTCAGGCCACCAGGGAGGTGCCGAGGGCCAGACAGTGAGGCACGCGGCCTGGAGTCCTGGTCTCCTCCGCCTCACCTCCCGGAGGAGCGCCAGGTCCCAGGGCCGCCACACAGGATGCAGGGCCACAGGCCCTTAGAAGGCACCGTGTGCGGCCTCCGGGGTTCTCTGTGGAACTGGCACACCCACCTCTGAACCTCCAAGGGTCAGGAGCGCCATGGTGGGCCCCTCAGAGTCCCTTATTCTAGCCGTGCCCGCGGGGTGCCATCAGCAGGCCCATGGAAGCCCGTGCGCACCCCGCAGGCCCAGAGCCACGCCCCTGCTTCCCCGGGGCCCCTCTCGGCACATTGAGAAGAGCACCCCATCTGCTCCAGCCCCGTCACCCTCTTCCCACAGATCTCGGGGAGACAGGAAGGGGTATGGAAGGTGTCTCTGGGGCCAAGTGTGGCCGCAGTCCAGGAACAGCTTTGGAGTCCCCGGGGGCAATGCGGGGCAGCGTTCCAGCTGGACGCGGGTTCCATCTGCCTGTGCTGCCCGAGACGAGGCCAGCCATACACAGAGCTGGGAAGGAGGGGAGGCCCCAGAGCGGAAACGGGGGTCTGAGCGCAGGACAGTCAGTATGGCCGGGGCTTGAAGGAGGCAGACTGCTGGGCAGGTCCTCCCAGGGAGACCCAGGGATGGTGCTACAGCCCAGGGCTGCCTGGCCAGCCCCCCCGTGCCCTGGGCTCAGCAGCAGGACGTCAAGGAGAGCCACCGAGAGGGTAGTTGCAGGCCTGAAAGACAAAGCCTGTGGAGCATACAACCAGTGGGGACCGTCGGGGCATCTGCAAGAGGTCTCGCACCTTCCAGCCCTGCGCGCCCCTGCGGCCATCTGCTTTAAGCTGTTTTTACTGATACTGTAATTCTTATGTGCCCGGCCGTCCCTGTGCGCCTTCAGCCTCTGCAGCACAGGGGCCGTGCACTCCCGCTCACGCTCCTCAGCCCACAGACGTCTGAGCACACTCGAGTGACCCTGAGGGCTTATGAGGACACAAAGGTCCCCGGTGAAAGAGCCCAAGCTCGCCCCACAGCAGGGGCAGGGCACCCAGCTCCCGTCTGCTCCTGCCGCTGCTCCTGCCGTCACTGGGGGATGGCCCTTCATCGCTTGCCATGCGTCTGCCAGTCCTGCTATGTAACGTGTCACGGAGTATCTCAGAAGTCTTTCCTGCGGCCCCAAAACAGTCCCCCTGCCCCTGCAAGCGTCACACTGTCGTCACACGTCATGACTTAAAATGCACCTGTTTTGAGCCACACATAAATGGAAACACACAGTTTGGGGGGTTTGGGTTGGTCTGTTTTAGCTCAGCCTGAAGCTTTCTCCCCCTACATTCTCTTTGTGATCCGAGCCCGTGGCCCGTGCCGAGGGCAGCCGTCCATCGACCCGCTCGGATGTGCGTGGACACTGGGATTCTCTGGCACTGAGCAGTCGCAGAAACATTCTTGCACGCACACGCTGTCACGTCTGTGCACACCAGCGCGGGAGAGAGCTAAGTCCCCGGTTTACAGTGTCAGCTTCGGGAGCCAGTCACCGTGGTGACATCACTGTGCACCCCGCCCCCACAGGGTGCGGGCGTTCCGGCGGCTCCAGGCTCTCGTCCCCACTCAGTGTGTCAGTCGTTCTTAATTCGAGCTCCTGGGGAGGGGGTACAATGCGTCCCTGTGGTTAAGGGAAACTCATTTACTGAGTGAAGTGCACATCCCCTAAACGGACCATGTGCAAGTGAACGGACCCATGGCACGTGCCTCGCGCGGCCACCAACCCTGTCTAGCTCCAAACATCCCCACGGCTCCGAGGCAAAACCCTCCCCCTCCACGTAGCTCCTAACCCCCTCTACAGCCCCCGCGGCCATGGGGCATTATGACTCTTGACTGTGTGCCCTAGGTGGTTCCCAGAGACAGACTCACACGGTTCGTGACCTCCTGTGTCTGGCTTCTTCCACTTACTCATGGTTCCCAGATTCATCCCTGCTTAGTGTGTGTCCTGAATCATCTCCCACGGGAGGAACGGACCGTCGTCCTCTCGCCGTGCTGTGAACGGGCATCTTCGGGATGGCCCGAGCCGTGACGCACCCCTCCAGGCGTGGCTCGGCCTTCCCAATACCTCCTCTCTCGAGGTCCTGTTCAAGTCTCTTGCCCGTTCTTCTGCTGGGATTTGAGTCGTTTTCTCACGGACCCGCCAGAGGCTCCTCGTCAGTTACGGCTGTAAGTATCTTCTTCCACTTCCTGGGGTGCCTTCGGCTGAGAGCATCCTCTTCCCTCTGTCTGCTATTTCTGTGCTCGGGCACAGAGACAGCCACAGCTGGGGGGCCTGCTCCAGACCCCTGCCTGCCCCTGGCTTCTGTGCAGTCGAAGACATGACTCACCCCCACCTTCCTGGCTCCCCCAACATGCTTGAGTGCGGGCCCCAAGAAGGCTCACTACAGGGTCTCCTCCTGGACTCCCATCTGCTGCCTGATCACGGCACAGACCCCAGGCCCACTGGGGGAGGGCCCAGAGGACCCCACCGATTCCACGCCCCTGAGCAAGCCTTCTATGTGCAACCGCTCTGCACCTGGTGGGAAGCCAGCCCCATCCACACCTGCAAGCAGCTAGGGGTCTGCTGGTGAGAGCCACTGGAGCCAGGCCGGGTGGGGGCAGGGCACACGGCCAAGCCCTGCACACTCAGACCCCACACTCCACAGCGGCAGCGTTAGCTAGGAGCATCCGAGGGAAAGTAGACATCCATGAAGGAGATAGCCAGCACACGGGAACGATGCTGACGTCCCCAGGGCCACCGTCACAGAACCTCACCTTCAGCCCGCAGCAGTGGGAGGGGCACGGGCATGTCCCCCACAACCCCTGTCCTGGGAACTTCCTCGAGGAAGGGAACCACCACGGGCAGGGTTGGTCAGCTGAGTAACGGCCCCCCAACATCCCACATCGTGATCACTGGTACCTGTGAACGTCGCCTTGCATCCTACAGATATGACTGTGCCTTTGAGAAGGGCCACGAGCCCGGTGCCCCAGGGGGCCTATGTCAACACAAGGGTCCTGATGGGGGCGGGGTCAGAGTCAGGGGAGGGTCTGACTCAGACAGCAGGGACCTGGAGGATGTGTTTGAAGATGGAGGAGGGGGCCGTGAGCCAAGGAATGTGAAGAAGCTGAGAGGCAGGGCCGCATGTTCTCCCCAGAGCCTCCAGAAAGAACCACACTTGTAGCCCAAAGAGACGGACTTTGGACTTCCGGCCTCCAGGACTATCAGGGAATAATCATGCTCAGCCACTGAGCTTGTGGTCATTTCTTCCGGAAGCCTGGCATACTCCACGGCGGGACGAGGCACGGTGTAGACACCCCATGCAGGAGGCCATCTACACGGGTTCCTTGGGCTGTGCCCCAACATGAGAGCGCCCAGCTAGATGCCCTGCACTAGGGGCAAAGACTGCACTCCCGCATTGGAGTTTGAACTCTGACCCCATCCCAGGCGGTGAAATGTGCAAAGTAGCTCCACCCGAGAGATGAGCTTCCTCCCAGGCTTGGAACCTGGATGACCTGAGGCTCGAGGACCCTGGTAATTAACGGGCTGCCATTGACCCGGGGGAAGGGCCATGGCAGCGACGCAGTGACAGTCACCATGCCCAGGGAGCGCCCGTCCAAGTCCAAGCACAGAATGACCCCGCAGTCCCCCGCTGCTCCTGCTCCCAGGTGAGTCCCCCAAGGTTCCAGGGAGGGCACGATCCTGACCCCCAATCCGTCACTTTCAACCCTGGCGCTCTGCTACAGTTCTAACCCCCTAGGGCTCTACTATTTAAGGTCAAAGCAAACAAAAACTGCCAACGTTCACTAATTCTCATTTTGCAAACCTGGAGCCTTTCTGAATGAGGCATTTCCTCACGGGTAATTCCTTTCCCCAGCACGGCCGCCAAGCCAGCCCTCGGAAAGTCTGAGAAAACACTGACAGGCTCTCAAAACCTCTCCTGACTGTTTACACAGAAGCAAGGAACAAATCCACACTCGTTATTCGTCCAGTCCTTTAAAGTTCTCCAGGGGACGATTTCCAGCGCCTGACACACACCTTCCCCAAGCATCCAGCAAGCTCTCCAAGACACAGATCGGTGCCTACGCTGGCCAGCTTACTCAGACTCCTCCAAAACCCAGACTGACCAGTCTCCTAATTAACTCAAGCCAGTTGACCGCTCATCGTTCCGCACCTGTCCTCCTCTCCAGCCAGCCTCTCCCTGTGCCGGCCAGCGTCCTAGGTGCCGCGGAGCCCGAGGCCACAGTGTACATCCACAGCAGTGAGAGCGGCCCAGGGGAGCCTGGACCCAGGAGGAGGAGGACACTGCGCCAGCTAGTCTGGGGGGCAGCCGGCACCGGCTCACCGTGTTGGCGGGACCAGGTGGGTAGGTGAGCCGGCCCGAGAGCTGCCATCAGCCCGCCCGAACTCGCGTCCCCAGGTCAGAATGAGGAGTCAGGGAAGAGCCGGGGCGGCGCAAGGAGACAGCCCCCTCCTGGCTCGGAGCTCAGTGTCCACCTGTCCTCGGCTGACTCCCTGCCCCTTCTCCCTGTCTCCCGGACTCACCTGTGTGCCCAGAGTGGAGTGGGTTAGCTCAGGGACTGCTGAGCCTGGGGATCTTATCAATCAGATAACAAATCAGAAGGCACCTGGGGGCTGCCGGCTTTAAAACACACCGAGTATCGTGCCAATTCACGACAGTAGCAAGGACGTAACGTCAGAACGAAGGATGCCGCCAAACACAGAACAAAGGCAGCTTCCTGAGAACCCGGGCAGGTTTTCCCTGTTTGGTTGAGGCCATCCTGGGCCTTTGGGAACACCAGCCTGCCCTGGGGACGCACGGGCTGTTGGCTCTGGGGGCCGGACAATCCCTGACTCGGAGCCACCAGAGAACCAGGGCAGGGCCGCTCTCGCACCGGTCTCCCTGACCCGCGGAAGTGCTCCAAGGAAGGGAACGCCGTGGCCCACACTCAGAACACCTGTCCTCAGTGCCCCCCACAAGGCGCCGCCCTGACCTGAGGGCCCCCTCCCTGGCTGCAGGGCACCGGGCTCCGGCGGGTGCTTGTCTGTGTCTCCTCTCCTACGTCTGTTCTTTATTTTTCTCTTGGGCAAAATGCAATTACGACTTGCAGTGAGTCCTTATTTACGGAGAACATGGGTCTTTCGCTTCGGGCAAGCGTGCTTCCCGGGGTCGCCCACCTTCTAATCTAGAAAGCTTGTGATTTGCATTCCAGCCGTGCCGTTTACCCAAGAGACGACGGGATTCCTGTCACCTCTGTCCTTCTTCATGTGTTGTCGCTGAGTCAACAGTACCTTCCAGATTGTTTTTCGTTTGGTCTCGTCTTTTGTCAGACTCCGTAAATTTCCTACATATTAATGTTGCAAAAGTAAACATTGTTTGAAGAGCGCACAATTCTCCGTAAGCCCGCAAGCATCCTGCGGCGTGTGTGTGTGTGTGGCGCGTGAGCGCGTGCGCGACGGGCCCCGACTCGACACACGTCAGCGGCCACGCTCAGGGACAGGCCGGGAGCCGCGGGCACAGATGCCGCGTCCGATCCAGCGCGCACATCTGCCCGCCTCCAGCTCGTCGCAGCTTCCCACACCCGGGTTACTTCTGGGCGAACGTGTAAGTGTCAAGGGAGGCAGCTCTGGTTTCTACATTCGAACCTTGTGTTACAGGCCGTGAAATAAACATAGTAAACGTCACGTCTTTGGAACCAACAGCTACAGACACCGATTCCGAAAAGCATGTATGTATTTACATCTACTTATTTATGTTTCCACCAAACAGGCTCACCCACACTTTGGTCTTAGGGTCGGCTGGGGTGGCATCAGGCCACAGAGGCTCTAGGGCTCTAACAATGTCACAAAATATAAGAAAATGCCTTGTTTTGGACATAGGCTTGCCAGGGCCCTTGGTACCAGACCACACTCATTCGCTCCCTTGACAAGTGGAAATGGGCCAAGGCCCACCCACACCAACAAGGGTCCTGTGACCCAGTCTCCCGCAAAATCTGGGGGTGGACAGAGAAGGGTATCTTGGGGTGCCAGGAAAGAGAGCTCAAGCACCAAGTGGGTCCTAGGACCACAGCTGTGGCCCGTGAGAACAGTGAGGGGCTGGCCCTGAGGCCTCTGGCCAGGCCCTTTGGGGAACCCGTGAGAACACTGAGGCCGAGGAGAAGGCACATCTTGGGGTCACACAGCGATCCCCAGCACAGCCGGGGCCTGGCCCAGCAGGATGGGGGCCGCCCTGCCAGGAAGACCAGGGCATTGGCTAGAAATGGCCATAGAACCTTCTGCTACAGAGCCATTGCGGTGGCGAGGAAAAAGGACACAGAAGGAAGGACATGTCAGGGCAAACCCTGTCCATGGCCAGAAAAGGCAGGTATGAGGCGGACTGGGACCTTCTCAAATTCACACAAGTTGGGACCCAGCCTGTGGGAGTCCGGAAGCCAGCCACAGCCTGGGGACCCCCACAAGGGCCATGACTCAGACACCACAATCCCCATCGTCAGCTGTCCTGCCCATCTGGCAACTACTGCAAACACTTGACCTGAGAAGCCACACTGGTGTTTCCTTGGACAGTTTTCAGAAGAGCGCAGCAGTGGGCTCTGGAACCTGCTCCTTCAAAGCGTTCAGTCATGGGACAGGAGGCCGGGAGTGTGACAGGGAAGGCACAGCTCCCCAGAAGCATCACTGGCACCAGGGACGGAGAGCCAGTCAATTATCCCGTGTCCATCTCATGGGCCAGGCCCCCGAGGCTCTGTGTGTCCAACACGACGTCGCAGATGGCCCCCATTGAGGACACCTGCAGGAACAGCCCCTTCCCTACACACCCTCTCAAGAGTGACCTCGCCGCCTCCGTCCCTCCCCATGAATCTGGGGACACCTGGGACAGCTGTGGCCAAGCAAGTATGGAGAAAGTGCCACGTGCTGCATGCACGGCTGACAGCCCCCAGAGCCCCGAGCCACCAGGTGACAAGGCTGTCGCCGGAGGCCACCATGCTGGGAGGAGGCCCCAGCCACACGGAGGGACCACGAGGAGGGGCTCTGGTCAAGTCCCGGCTGAGGTCGTCTGCCAGCAGGGACCACAACATGTGGGGGCGAAGACGCCTCCCAGCTACCCCAGACCCACTGTCACGTCACCCAGCAAGGCCCCAGGCAAGAAGCAGCGGGGACGGCCGCGCCCCCCGTGCCACGTCTGCTCCAGACTCTCACTGCAGGGCTGGTTCGGCGCAGTCCGTGTGGCCGGTGAGTTACGTGCCCTGATCACCGGAACACCTGGGGTTAAAGTCTTTAACTTCTTTCCAAAGTCATTCAGAGTTTAAAATTCGGAAGAAGGATTATTTCTACCAAGCGAAGAAAACATTCATCCCTATTGTACACGCCGGGCGCTCTTAGCGCGTCCTGACACCTTTGTTCCACACGGCTTCCAAGCAAGAAATACGCACAGCGTGTGGCCCAAGCCTAGTGTGGGGGAGCTGGACACGGCCATGCAGTGGCCCCAGCCACGCCACCTCCCTGCCTCCTCCTCCGTGCAGGCCAGGGGGAGGCTGGCACAGCCGTCCATGACCGGCTCCATGTGCCGGCCCGTGTGTTGTCAGAGACTGGCGAGCTCAGCACCCAGTGACTCGTCCGCGTGGCCCACTGAGTCTCGCCACCTAAGACCACCCCTCTGTATGGGTGTTACATACGCCCTTTGCTGGCAATGTGCCCAGAGATTGCTTAAAAACCAAAGAGCAAACAAAACAAAACGAGACGCGATTCACACACCACACTAGTCGTCTGTTTAAAGCCTCCAGTCCAGCGAGTTTCCGTGCGCTCCCAGACACGTGCAGCCGTCACCGCCGCTGGTTCTGGAACGTTCTCATTATCCCAGAAAGAAGCCCCCCAGCCCTTAGTGGTAACCCCTGCACCACTCCGCAGTCCTCAGCGACCGTTCACCCGCTTTTGGTCTCAATTTCCCATTCTGGACTTTTCTATGAATGGGATCAGCTGGTATGTGGCCTCTTGTGACTGGCTTCTGTCACTCAGCGGGCCCTCCTGGCTCATCTGAGTTCCAGCCTCCACTGGTGCTCTGTTCCTTTTTTTGGCTGAGTAATATTCCAGAGTACGGCTGTGGCCCGTGGCCATCCTCCGCTCATCAGCCCATGGGTACACGGGTGGTTTCCAGCTCCGGGATCCTATAGGCAATATGCCACTGCAGGAAGGGACGTCTTCGTTTCAGGAGGGGACGGCTGGCTCGTGTGGGGACTCTGTGCATGACCATCCGAGATGCTGCACGGCGGCTTCTTCCAGAAGGATCTGAGGGTGGGTGTGGACTAGACACCGAACTGTCCCCACAGTGTCCGTGGCATGCAGCCCATGACAGGGCAGAGCACCGACACCCCTGCCTTGCACCATCCTCAGCAGAAGGCAGTGTCTCGGGCTGTGCGTCATGACCTCTGACCTGGACTCACACCTGCCCCATTCCTGTGACGGGACCTAGCGGAGCGGCAACATTTGGTTCTGGTCAGTGACTGGATGTGACAGTTTCAGAGGGTTCAGCCTCATACAAAAGTCGTGCTTCCTTTCATGGATTTCTTTTTTTTTAATTTCCCCTGCCAGAACTTTCCTGTTCATACATGCTGCCCATTTCCCAGCTCGTCTGAGGGAGGAAGAGGTGCTCTCGCTGACACGTGGAGAGCAAACCCACGACTGCACGTGCGCTGACAAGTGTTGCCGGCTGCCCCGTGGTCTGGCTTTTCACCCTGCCCCCAAGGCTCCTTCCCCAGGGTTTTCTAACTGTAACTACAACAGATCTATGAAGGTTTTCCCGGCCTCTGCGCCCTTTCACATCTCAGGTAAGAAACGTGTTCCCTACCTCGAGATCATAATAAAAAATTCCTTGTTTTTCTCTCCTAGAGATGCAAAGGTTGTGCTCATCAGGTCACGTCTCCCACTAACGGAGGCGTATCTCCGGAGAGTGGCGCGATGTCAGCAGCCAGCCCATCTCATTTCCATACCAACGCTGAGCCACGTTAGCCACATGGACCAGCCTCTGTCCCACGCCGTGTGCCCAGTCTCCTGTGCCGGCTGGCCGCTCACCTCCTCCTCTGTCCCCATTTTTGCCACAGCCTGTACCAAGGCAAAAGGATCCCCATCTTGGTTTTCAAACGTGTTTCAGTGACAGTCCTGCCCTGGCTGGCGCTCAGCCACACACATGGTTGAACCAACTTATCGGGGTCGCCAGAAACAAATGCAGGCTGGGCACTGGGACTCTGTTGAATGAAAACAACAGGTAAGTCAGGACACATGGTGTCTTTAAGATCCTGAGTCTTCCCACCCGTGAGCCTGGGGCACTGCCTCCTTCCTTCTTCCCAGCTGTCCAGGATTTCACTCTGGGGAGGCACAGCACTTACCCAAGCAGCTCCCTACCGATGAGCGCTCAGCTGCATGGCTTTCAGTCATAAGCCACACTGCGATGAATCCTTCCAGGCACGGCTCTTGGGTGGTGAGTGGCAGGACATCTGTAGCATGAACCTCTAGAAGCGGGTTTTCCCGGCCATACAACCCAGCACTCCGAGTTTGGGAAGATGTATCAGACTGCGTGCTGGAAAGGGTATACCAATGTACCTGGCAAGGCTACCCACATTCGTGCACGAACAGTGGGCTCAGGGCTGGTGGGATTTCGTCCGTCCCGACCCCATTCAAGGCTGGCAAGGTGGAGGCGGTGTGCCCGGAGTTCATACCCCACTGGTCCCTCCGCCCCCTCACTGATGGGGCGCCCAGGACCGTGGCCGGTTGTGTGGCTCCCCCCTGACCTGGCCTGAGGCCTGCCCTCAACCTGTGCCTTTAGAGCTTATCTTGACGGAGTACAACCCTCAATCACAGGGATGGGGCCGCACCCCCAGGGTGGCGGCAGCCCGCCACGGAACCGGAGCTCAGGAAATGCTGGGTAAACTGATTAGGTTAAGAGCATGCCTGGCCACCGTGGTGTCTCTCAGGCTTCACACTCGGCAAGAACATTCCCACTTCCGTTAATACCTTCCCCAGGCTCCCGACGCACCCAAGGACCTAGGCATCATAGGAGCCAGGAAGCCACTTCCCCAGGACCAGGTTCTGCAGCGGCGGGATACCTGCCCCAGCGAGCCTCCGGCCTCACCTCCCGCAGGAACTCAGAAGTGCCTCGGTATCACCTCTGCCAGGCGTCACTGACCAGCGTACTCAGAGGGCCGGCCCAGATCCAAGAGGAGTGGAATTTACTGTTGACGGGCAGGTGACATCTGTGTCCAGGAAGGAAGGAACTGCCAGTGGCCGACCATGGATCCAGCTACCCCAGACGGTGGTCAAACTACCAACATCAGCACGCGTCGGTGATACGGCTGGGCTGTGCCAGGACTGGGCAACGTACGGTCCTTTCGATCGTTTTGTCTGGTACATATTTTTATTCCCATTTTATGGATCGGCAAACTGAGACTCTGGGAGGTCAGGGGTCTTGCCGGAGCCCCCGATGATGTGAAGCAGCAGCACCAGCGTTCAGAGCCTCTTCTGTCTGCCCAGAGATCCCACACCTACCGCACCGGGACACATTCTGGAGAGCGGCTCCAGGGTCTCTAATTACTTTCTAGGACATTCATCCAAGAGCACTCACGCGGCCTCGGCCCTCCCATACATTGTAACTCCTTCAATTACTCTCACTGGGAGACGCTAGCTACAAAAGAGCGTCCACGTATCCCCCACCCGGTCAGGACGCAGACGCCTCCCCCTTGCCCACCAAGTAGCCCCTGCATCCCTCCGGGGAAAACCACCGCCCTGACTCCTGTGGCCGCTGCTTCCTTGTTTCCCTCCTAGGTTTACTATCTAATTATGCAGCCCTAACAACACAGTTTAGTTCTGTCTGTGTTTTAATGTCATACAAGTGGAATCACACAGTAAGCGTTCTTTTATGTCTGTGCCTTTTCCCTCCTCCGAGTTCTGTTCTTCGGGCTGTTCTAGGATTTTCCGTGCTGTCTCAGGGAGTTCAGTCTATGCGCGCCTGTGTGTGGTTTCCATGGGTCTTGCTTTGCTGTAGGCCGTTTCACGGCGTGAACCACCGCACTCTCCGGGTGGCCATCTGGGCTCCGGCCAAGCTCGGGCACCCATCTCCCGGAGCGCGCCAGCACGGGTTCCCAGGACGCGGTTCCAGGCACGGGGCGTCTGGCTCACAGGGCAGGTGCTCCATTGGCTTCGCCAGGCGGCAGCCCCCACCTCCCCTCGTCTTCGCCCACCCGCGGAGACCACGTGCTCCCGAAGCTTGGCGTTCTTGCCGACACCGCTTACTGACAGGCTTTCTCCCTTTCATCCATCTGTTGTCTCCATCGTGGTCTCTCGGTGATCCCCGTGTCCTAGAGCACCATCAGGCCAATTCCAAGGGCGCCAGGAATGAGGAAGCCACAGCAAGGATGACCCTCTCTTGCGTCCAGAAGCCTGGCAGCACTCCCGTGCCCCACCCCCTGCTGTTCTAGTTTTATTTCTATTACCCTTAACGGTCACTGCAAAGCTGGGAAAGTGGTAAAAGCACGTGTCCTCCTTCTCTAATGAGGTGGGAGGACTGGGAACCCTGTGCCCCCTCTGCCCCTGCCTTCCACGGTCCCGTGATAAGCAGCACAGATGTGCACAAGGACGAGAGCTGCCGTCCGTGTGCACCTGCCTGGCACGCTCCCGGAGCCCTCCACGCGATGGCCGGACCCCGTGGCCAGTGGGTCTGCGGCAGCAGGGGTCACACCCTGCCGTCTGCTAGCTCACTCCTCCAACACACCTGTGACCTCGGGTCAGCCCTGAAGTGAGAGCTGGCGCACCCTTGGGTGCACATGCCCGGTGCCGTCCATGGCGTTCCTATCGTGTTAGCTCGTTGGACCTTAGAGGGCATCTTGAAGGAGGTACAATACTTGCCCCATTTGACAGGCAGAAACACCAGGGCCCAGAGAGGTGAAGTAAGTTACCCAAGGTCACACAGCTAACCAACGGCGCAGCAGGGGCGTCAGACCCGGGTAATCTGTGTGCAGAGCCCGCACGCAGAAGCACGGGTCTGTGCTGGGCCCAGCGGCACGTGTCCAGGGTGCCCTCCTGAGAGACCCACCTGCTCCATTCCAGGGTCCAGTACAGAGCCCGCGGCCATGTGACGGCAAACAGGCAGACTCGGGAAACAACGGAGCGAGACAGAAACGGAGCCACACAGGTATGCCTGAAAGTTTTGCAAAAATGCACTTTACATTTTAGAACAGTCCCGAACTTCCAGAAAAGTGGCAAAGCCAGTACGGAGAGTTCCGGGAGGCCTGGTTCCCAGGGGCCCCGCTGAGAGCATCGCACGCTCCTTACCCCAACCATTTGTCAAAACGGCGACACGGGAGGCTGTTAGCTACGCGCTACACCTCGTTCGGTTCGGCAATGTTGACCAAACGTCCTTTCTCTTCCCCAGGATCCTGTCCAGGTCACCCGTGGTCCGTGGTCACTACAAGCAGTGGTCACACCTCCTTATTGTCCTCTGTCTGTGACTACTTCTCAGCCTCCCCTCATTTCTGATGAATGTGGCAGTCTCAGGAAGGCCTGGTCAGGGAGCTCAGAGAAGCCCCTCCCTCAGGTCTGCCTTGGGTTTCCCTCCCAGGAGGGCGGGTGGCGGGGTCTGGGAGGGAGGCAAGGTGAGGCGTTATTGCGTCACATGGTCACATCGTTTCAGGGCTGCATGCTGTTCCCGTGGCTGTCGCGGGTGCCGGTGGCCCTGCTCCCTCCACCCGTTCCCTTCCAGACCACCTTCCCTCCATGCGCCTGCACTCCAGGCCAGGGGGGGTGGGGTAGGACGTAGACGGGAGCATCTACTGAAATTATCTGGAATTTTCCTACGGGGGAGACTTGTCTCTTCTCCCCATTTATGCCTTCAGCCACTGACACGGCTTGGTCGGGAATCGCCAATATTCATTTTACATTTCGGGTTGGAATCCAATTTTAAATTATTTATTTTGTGGCTCAAATCGTTCCAGATTCGTCCACTAGCAGCTCTCTCGGGCTGGCGCCTGTGGCCCTGTGACATGGCCTCCACCCCCCGTTTGTGCGAACGTCCCCACCGTCTGCCCCGTGGGACGCTCCAGGCCCCTCTCCTGTCTCCCTGCCCCGCCCGGGCCCGGCTCCTCTCACTGCAGGCGGCGTGAGACACCAAGGCTAGGCCCCGACTTCTCGGCTCACAGAGCCAGGGAACTCACCCTCGTACACTCGCGGCTGTGCACACACACGTGTCCCATCAGGTCCGTGCGTGTCCGTCCCCGTGCGCGTCACACTGACACGAGCTCGGACCGTGGCCCCAGCTTCAGTCCGCGCTTCGCCCTGGCCTCGTCCCCTGGCCTGTCAGCCACCCCCTCCCCCCGGAGAAGCCCGGCTCCTCTGCCCACCAGAGTCACTGACTCGCTGGCCCCGGGGTGTACGCGCAGCCGCCAGCCCTACCAGCCAGCGCAGTCCGCACACGCCCCTCCTAGTTTCTGACTTTCTAGCTACTTCGGTCGGAGCTTTCCACCCACTCCCTTCGGAGAGGCTCTAGCCCTCACTGTAACACAGTTCGGATCCCCTCCACCCAGGATCCCCCCACCTTCCAGTGGACTTCTTTTAAACTTCACACCTGAAGGGTCCCTCCTAGAGAGGTAAGGGCATGTGGGATGTGACCGAAGCGTGCTCTCCCCTACTCCGGGGCCGTGCAAGACCGTGCAAGTTCTTTCCACCCCCCCAAAGCACACCCGGGGCTCTCCCTCGAGGTCGGCTGCCTCCCCGACCCCAGCCCCTGACAACCACTGATCTGTTTTCTATCTCTGCAGTCTGGCCTTTTCCAGAATGTCACGTCAGCGGAATCCGGCGAAACGCTGCCTGTCTGGGCTGGCTTCTGTCACTTGCCGGGGCGCGTGCAGACTCATCTGTGATGTCGCACGAACGGACTGCGCGCTCCTTCTCACTGTTCCGCGACAGGCCACTGTCGGGCGGCGTCAGGGTTGGCGCAGCCCCCACTGACGGACCACGCGGCGGCTTCCCGGGCTGGGGGCTGCTGTGAACCTCGTGGGCGCGCTTCTGTGTGAACGTGAGCTCTCGATCCCCTGATGCGACCGCACAGGAACGTGAGTGCTGGGTCACCTGGGAAGAGCATGTTCGGTCTGGGGGACCCAGCGTCTTCCGCAGCGGCGGCCACGTCTGCTCCGCCAGCAGCTGCGGGAAGCTCCTGCTGCTCCCATCCTTGCTGGCACCTGGTGTGGTCAGCATTTGGGATTTTTCACCTTTCAAACAGGCGTGGAGTGGCGCCCCGCTGTTGCCCGGGCCAAGTCTCCGCTGACCGAGCACGTGGGGCCACGTTCCAAGCACGA
Organism: Meles meles; assembly: GCF_922984935.1. Lineage (NCBI taxonomy): Eukaryota > Metazoa > Chordata > Mammalia > Carnivora > Mustelidae > Meles > Meles meles. Next base: position 2,441,279 of record NC_060076.1, read on the forward strand.
ATCTGCCAGGCGTCGTCTGCGGTGAGGTCTCTCCCCCGGGCTGGATTCGGCTTGTTCTCTCACCGGCTTGTGGGGATCTCAGTACCCCCCCACACCAGTCCTTCACGGGCGGCAAGACTCCCAGATGCTCTTCTCGATCTGTGGCTCGTCTGTCCCCCCCGTGCACTGAGACCGTCCCCGTTTTCACCCCACTCTTGCACTCTGCCGCCTCCAAACCCTGCGTGCTCTGCCCGATTTATGCTCTGACGGCTCCTTGCTCTTCCGTTTCTGACCACAACGTGCAGACGAGTCAGGGACGACGGTCTGACCTTTCCAACAATCGGTGCTGTGAAAATCAGTCATTTATGTGCAAAAAGAGATGAGCTCCAACCCATACTCCTCCCAGAGCAAAACAGAAGTATCTGACGCCCCCCATTCGCCAGACCTCTGCCCCAGCCGGCCTCCCGGGTCAGGGACACAGGAGCCCGATGGCCCGGGGTTCAAACCCCGGCAGACGTGCGCCTGGGCTGAGGGGCCTCCATGCTCCCCCAACCGCAAAGCGAGGACACCACCCCCATTTACTGGGGGCTAGGCATGAGAAGCACGTGCGAGACCCACGACACGCGCCGGAACAGGGTCTGTCCGAGCTGCTGCTGAACACTTTTGCTATTATCAAGGTCGCAGTCCTTAGCCCCCTTTGCTGGCTCCCACGCCCCTCCACCCTCCCCGAGGAGGCCTCCCCAGAATCTTGGGACCGTGGTTTCCAAGGGTCCTGTCATGTGTCCCAGGTGGGCTCCCTCCCTGGATCTCCCGGTCTGCCACCATCACTGAGGTCCCCTGTGGGAAGGGCCTGGGGCCTGACCCAAAGCTACAGTCTACGGTGTCAGTCCTGACTGAGTCACATGAGGTTCTGGGCAGAGGTGGGACGCGTCCCGGGAACACGGCCCCCAGCCAGCGAGCAGCTCCCACCCGCGGACAGCCCAGGCTAGGACTAGCACTCCCCACATCCGTACGTGCGCGGGAGCCGAAGTTCAGAGGGCTTCTGGTTGCCCCGGGTCACACGGCTCTGAGCAGTGGAGGGAGGATGTGCGTCTCACCTACCGGCTGCCCCCCAGAGACCCAGGCAAAGCAGGCACGTGGCGGGGCCGTTGTCAAACCTTTCTGACCCTTAGCCTTTCCTAACATGTTCCTGCGGATCACACTAAGGCCCTTGAAACCACTGTCCTCCCCCAGGCAAGTGGCACGGGGAAGAAACGCATCTTGGACAAACATGCGAGAGGCCAGATCGCCTATGACGCCACGGACCAGCCTGCCCTGTGACGGGCCGTGAGCGGTCTGCTTGGGGACTGCGGCTTGCCTTTGACAAACTTGCTGCCCCGAGTGTAGGCCTCACTCCGTCTCCTGCTCACATCTGCGAGCCAAGCGGCGGTGCAGGAGGCAGGCTGGGCCGGGGGACCTCGTCGGGGTGCGTGAGGAGCGCAGCCCGGCTCAGGCTCACTTCCTGCCCGGGAGAACATTGTCCCCCAGGGGGATTCCTGAGCCCCCAGCATTCTGGGGTAAATCTGTTTCCCTGCAGGCCGCATAGCTCAGGCAGACACACAACGTATAGAAGCTGCCAGGCCATCTGGAATGGAGTCTCTGCAGACACAGGGCTGACGTGGTTCAGGGCTGGAAGCCCCGTTAGCCACCCACCCTCTCCCTGCATCTCACCCTCCAGCCGCCATCGGTGAGAGACCCCTCCCCAGTTCCAGTCCCCCAGGAGCCCCCAGACACTCGGCCCAGTGGTAAACCGCCAGGGCATGCTGGGCTTACGCCAACCTGGACTCAAAAGGGCTCTGCCCCTCACCAGCTGTGCAGCCTCGGGAAGGAAGCCAGGGCCCCACGATGGGCCTCAGTTTCCTCATCTATAACGTGGGGTGGCAGAAGCCACCTCATCCGTTGGGAGGACGGGGCGGGGCCGCGGGGGAGGCGCACGTGCAGCGGCTCTTCCTGGGGCAGCGTGTCCTGGCCCCCAGCCCTCTACCCCCACTGGGAACCTCTACCCTAACCCCGTCCCGGCACCTGACGGTGTGCGGTCACTGAGGCATTCAGGTGGGTGGGCAGGACCCCCAGAGAATGCAGACTCTGCCAGGCTTATTCCTGAACCCCCCGGGCTCCCTGGCTCCCAGCAAGTCCTCCAAAACGGTTCCCGGCTGACGACCATCCTGCTCGCACAGGCTTCTGGTTTACCCTGGGGGACTGGAAGCTCATGGAGGATTCATAATGGGGACCAATGACCCAGAGAAGGCAAGCGACCTGCCCAAGGCCACACAGCACAGTTGCGGGGAGTGGGATGATACAGTGCGCCTGTCGTTCTCTGCACACAACACACCTGAGAAGCCTTCCCAAGGCCCCAGAGTTCTCATACCCAGAGCACCCGAGAACCCACGCCCTGTGTGGGAGCCTCACAGTTGGACTCACTGTCTGAGGGCCAGTGGCCTTCTGGCCTCCAACGGGTAATTCTAGCCCCACCTGCTCCCGTGACCTCGTGGGGAGCTGCTGGGCCAGCGTGGGAATGAGTTCCACCTCTCGTCTGCTCTCCAGATGCCGGATCCCAGACCTCCGCTCCCTGCTCAGGCGGTGCTGATCCTGCCCCAGAGCGCACATTCCACAGCTCGTCCTCGGAGACCCAGGTCGCACGTCATGCGTGCCGCACTCACCAAGTAGCCGTCCCAACAAAGCTGGGGCCGTGGCGGACGCGCGGCCAGGACAGCCAGCAGATGTCCCTCACTTGCCACCAGGTTGGCTCCAGGGGCGGGCAGGAGCAGGGAGCGTGGGCGGGAATGAGCCAGCAGGGACGGTGAGGTCTCCCTGGCCACAGGAGGATGCCGCCCGGACTCCTGGGGCATCGCCCACCTCGTTCGTCTGCGGTCTGTGGGTGGGGCGGGGACCTGCTGGGCACAGTCCAGGGCCCCGCTTGGTGACGCTCCTCCTCACAGTCAGCTCCCCAAGGCAGAGGACCCTGGTGGCCATCCCAAGGGGAGCTGCTTCCGGTCTCCACAGGCCCCAAAGCCACTAAACGGCAGGCAGCGCGAGGGCAGGGCAGGAGGCAGCTATGGTCACGGATGAGCGCTGACAGAGGGGCCCGGACTCAAACCTCCAACAGGCCCCCACCTGCCTCCTCCAGGCCAGGCCCAGGGTGCCTCTCGCTCCCACGCCTCGGCTGGCATCCTCAGACCTTCTCCAGGCCTCTGCACGCTCACCAAAGTCCCACACCTGCTCCCTGGGTCCCTGATGTGCCCGCCGCATGACACACACCTGGCCTTCGCCACCAGGCCTGCAGGCCTCCACTCCAGCTCTCCCTCGGGGGGCACCGCCTGCCCCTCCCTTCCGAGCCCCTCAAGTGGAGGGGCGCCCCTCCTTGTCAGGGCACTCTGAAAGGCCCCTCCTACCCTCCTCTGCCTCCCACGCGCCCATCAGCCTGGAATGGCTTCAGCAAGAACAGGTGCCGAAGACAGACGTTGCCCCAGCACAGGAACACGACACGGCGCAGCTGGGCGATGTCTGCACCAAGAAAGCACTACCGGCCTCACAAACACGTCTGCCGCGCGTGTGCGTTCCTGTCAGGACAAGGGCCTACAAACTTCCAGAGCCGCATGAGTCCGCGAGGCCTCTGAACCCCTCGATGAGCTGGGGTTCCCCAGGGAGAGGCTGCAGAAACCCAGTGTCTCAGGAGGAGGACACCGACTGCGCCTGGGTGTCTGTCCAGCGAGTCCCGTCTTTAACACCATCATGGCCGGGCTTCAGCGGGGCTCCCTAAATGTCCAAGGACATGCTAGAGGGGTGCCGAGGAGGCAGGGGTCCAGGAGGAGTTGAGCACAGTGGAGAAGGGAATCCATGGGCCCGGGCTCTCCTCGTCCTGGCCCCACACGGGCACCAGGTCCACATTCTGCACGGGGGCACCCAGTAGGCGCCCAAGAAGTATGTTACATGCAGGGCTAGGATGAGAATCGAGGCCGGGGCACCCTGACCAGAGATCATCAAGGTGGCCCCGGGGGCAAGGCCCTACTGCTCCTTCCGCCCCAAATCAAAGCAGGTACCCACATCCTAAGAGCTGGGAAAGCACTCTAGAACCAGGAGGAGGCCCTACGCCCGTGACCTCTGCCTTCCAGTCTGCCCACACCTGGGCCCAGAGGCTGCGCGGCCCGAGATGGCCGGGGCAGGGCCACGGACCGCAGGTGGGACATGTCATCCTCTCTGCCGACTGGACCCACCACTCCCAGCCCCTAGGCGGTCACTCCCACTTGCCCAAGAGGAAAAGGCCGCAGAAGGGCTCAGGAAAATCTGGCCCAGAAGCAGAGTTTCTTAAGCTCAGAGTCTGCTCTTCTGCACGTTCACAAGCTCACAGGCCAGTGGGCCACGGCCAGTGGCAAGGACCCGCGGAAGGCCCGAAGCCCAGCCCCGGGGAAGCTGCAGTCTGGGCGGGGCTGGCCCCAGGACACACGGGCACGATGGGCAGTGTGAGGCTCCCGGTTTTCTCGTCTGCTAAGAGGCAATGCCAGGGCCCAGAGGGTTCCCAGGAAGAGCTGGGGTTTGCCACTGCAGAAGCAGCCGGCATGCCGCTCGTCGTCCGTCTGTGGTGGCACACACGGTCTTAGGTCTCTGAGCGGGCGACACGGAGGACCCTGGTCACGCTCGCCTCACCTCTTTGGCTCTTGAAGGGCCCTCCCCAGCTCCAGGGTTCCCGTCCGTGTCTGCCCAGTCCACTGATACCAGGAGCAGGAGACACAGGACTCCTGCTGGCCAGGCTCTTTGATGCCCCGCTCAGGCCCTATCCTCGGGCCTCCAGGGTCCACAGATCAGGGAACAGCACGGCCCGGGCAGGAAGACCCAAAGCCCGGCTCGACAAAGACCCCGGCTCTTCCCTCACGGCCCCTTCTACTGAACTTGGCCGTCCCAGGTTCCCCTTCTGCTTGTCATTTGAATCACTCAGGGCAATTTCCTTTCTCGTCTGAGCACTGATTCCTCTCCAGATGGCTTCCTCCCTCTGTCCCCCTCTACCAGGGTCTCGGGCCAAACCCCACAGCTAAAGGTGGGGCAGGAACAGCGGAGGGTGGCGAGTGGGCAGGAAGGCGCTGGCGGCCCGGAGTGCTGGGAAAAGGGCTGTCCTCTGCACAAAGTCCGGGCGCAGGAGGCTGGGGCTGGTCCCACCAAACCAGGCTCAGTGGCCACAACTATGCCGTGAGCACATTTTTAGACTGTGAGTCAAACTGGTCATAGAGTGACTTGTTTAATCACCCCAGAAGGAAGGCTGACTTAAGAGCTCTTCTCTGCAGCATCGGGGGGGGGGGGGGTCCGAAAGAGGCTTGGGAATGGTGGGTGGCAGAGGGACCCCAGAGCAGCCACCGGCTACTGGTGGGAAGGGTGAGAGGAAGATTCACAGACCTCCAGGCTACAGCTCCGCGAGGAGCCCACGCTCCCCGAGACGAAGGGCAGGACGGACGCCCCGGCCACCAGCACCAGCTTGACGCCAGCTATGTCCCTGTGGCCTCAGCTCCTAGTTACCAGGGAAGATGAACCAACCACAGAGAGGGCTTTCCTGCTCCTCCCGTCTGTGCCAAGCCTTGTGGGCATCGAAGGGTGAACGAGATGAGCCTCTTACGTAGCAAAGTCCACACGTATGACAAAGTCCCAGATCTAAGTAAGGGAGCTTGTGCCTGTGGGAGCCTACAGGGCTGTGGCCTGGCCGGAGGGAGGCTGCGTGTGCTCCGACGATGGGCCGTTGTGGCCTGGAGTTGGGGGGACACGAAGCTCCAGCCCAGCCTGCCTGCCCGGTGGCTCCTGGGAACCAGCCCCCAGAACCTCTGGGCTCTCCGAGGACAGCCCCACCTTCACCCCCGGGGCAAACAGCCAATCCTGCCACCATGGGGAACGCAACTGCTCTAGGTCACAGCTGCCTCGGCACAACACAAAGGTCACTGTCACACCGGCTTCACAGAGGACATGAGGGGGGACCTGGAGATGCCCACAGAAAACAGCAGGGACACACGGGTCTCCCCCCACCGGTCCCACCACAGCCGTGGCTGGTCTACACAGGCCTGCTTCCTGGAGAGGCGAATCAGGCTCCTCCACACGGCCCTGGAGGCCACCGCTTGTAAGTGCCAGGACTGTGTCCGGAAAGCCACGCCTCTGTGGTCGCTCGGTACCACAGATGACAGGGAAGCAAGTCTCCAATGGGGCAAAGATGGGCCGGGGCCCCTCAGCATCAGGAGGAGAGCAGACACACCGCTGCGAATGCCCAGGACAGGAAGGAGGGTACAGGTAGGGAAAGTCGGTCCAGGGGAGGCAGAAGCCGCCAGGTTGGACGCACCGGAATGAAACGGGACCTGACGGGGTGGCCATGAAGCAGGACGTGCCGGGGTGGGGCACCTGGCCATCACCGGGTCACTTGGCAGCCCCTTGTGCTCACACCTGGCCCAGGAGAGCCTGAAGATGCCCCCCGAAGGTCAGGAGCTCCAGGGCCCAGGAGGAAGGCCGGCCGAGCAGGAAGAGGACCTGGCCTGCAGGACAACACCCTCTGCCCCAAGAGCAAGGTCCCAAAACAAAGCAGAGACAAGGGGCAGTGGTCACACGTGACATTACTGTCCATCCACAGGAAATCTTGCCTTGGGTGGCACCCGGGGGGCTCAGTAGGTTGGGCGCCCAACTCTTGGTTTTGGCTCAGGTCGTGATCTCAGGTGGGGAGATCGAGCCCCACATCCGGCTCCTTGCTTGGAGCAGAATCTGCTTCAGATTCTCTCCCCGTCTGGCCCTCCAGCTCGTGTGCGCATCCTTTCTGTCTCCCTTTCTCTAATAAATAAGTAAATCTTGTTTTTTTTTTTTTTTATCTCTTTTAAACGGTGGGAAAAAAGAATATAAACTTGGCCCAGGCACTGTGAGTTTCCAAACACCCGATAAGCAGCAAGACGCAGAGTTCCTGCAGAATCATTTCCCGGAAGGCCAGCCCAGGGAGGTCCCCTTGAGGCCTCCCAGCAAGGGCCAGAGGTCTCTGGCAGTCCCCACAGCCAGGCAAGGCCTTCAGAGGCCCCCACCGTCCTGGGACAAGCGCCTGTTCACCTCTGCCCCCTGGGATGTGGTCCAAAGCAAGCATGTACACTAAAATGAGGAAAAGGAACCGGACAGAATATTTATTTTCTCCCAAATGACCACGTTAATGCTTTCTACGAAATGTCAAGAATCACGTTATGTCGTAGGAATTCGACTTGGCACCCGCGGCTAGCCCGGTGTGCACACGACACGTCAGCCTAACATGGGGCCGGGGCCTGGTTTTCTCGCACAAACCCCACCAAGGACTCTAGAGGCAAATGGTCCTGTTGGCCCACTCCCGCTCCCCCGAGGGACCCGTATCCCCATGTCCTCCATGCCGGCCCCCACCCCAGCAGTACCCAGTGGCCAGGTGGGACCCCGATTCAGAAATGCTCAGCAAGGGGCACCTGGGTGGCTCGGAGGGTTAAAGCCTCTGCCTTCGGCTCAGGTCATGATCTCAGAGTCCTGGGATGGAGCCCCACATCAGGTTCTCTGCTCAGCAGGGAGCCTGCTCCCCCCCCCCATCTCCGCCTGCCTCTCTGCCTACTTGTGATCTCTGCCTGTCAAATAAATTAAAAAAATAAAAAATGAAATCTTTAGAAATGTTCAGCAAGCTACGGGCTGCCCTCTGAGGCTTCAGAACACACGGGGGTCCCCACGGCTGCCGGGAAGCAGTGAGAAGCCGAGAAGTTCTGAGACTGCCTGACCCAGGACACGCCCTCTGAGAGGCCAAAGAGACCGTCCAGACAAGGAGGGCTACAGCGGAACAGATTCTACCAACCTGTGTGGTCAGAAGTGGCTGTGGACCAACGGCAGGAGGGAAGCGTAGCCACGCACGTGCAGGGGCAGTGAGGGTAAGAAGGGTCTAGACTCAGACACACCTGGGTTTGAATCAGGCCCTCCATCCCAGCCCAAACCTGGGGGTCGGGAAATTCCCGACCTCTGCACGCTGACTGAAACACGCACGTCCACACACGTCCACACGGGCTACAGGCCCACCGTGGAGCATCTGCCACTTTCCGTGGCATAAAAATCCCCGCTTTGTTGCAACATCTCTGAACACGGGGCTGCGCGGAGGCGAGCAGGGCCCGGCTGCCTTGAGCCACTGGACACGCCAGCTCACCCCAGGCCATGCCGCAGAGCCGTGGCCTGAGGGAAGGACGGGAGGGCCTTCTGGAGACGCTGAGGCCCCTACGTGAAGACGTCACCTTGTGGGCGAGGATGGGCCCCTCCCCAGGGGCATGGCATATGCCCCAAGTCACAACCTGCTCCGAAGAGGGTCAGCACACGGGCCTAAGAGCCAAGGGGCAGAAGGAAGGCTTCCCCCGCTCCTGGTCACTCCCAGAGATTAACCAGGGCGCTTGTCCCCAGTTGGTCCAGAAGTCCATGTTCCCAGACAGTGCCCCGACTCTGACCCATGACCGTCTCCCGGTAACCTGGAGCTCCTCTTGTCAAGAGACCAGCCTCTCAAAGGGAGAGTAAGGCCCCCAACGGGTTCACTGGCCCATTAGCCGGAGTCACTGCCCCACGTGGAAGGAGACCAGGCCCGGGGCAGGGGGCAGTGAGGGGGACGGAAGGACATGGGGACCAGTCTGTGCCTACAATGGGAGGAGGACCTGGAGGCTGGGAGAGGCTCCGACACCCCCACCTGGACCCCTCGGGACGTAGAGAAGTCCACGGTCTCTGAGCCCCGGGGACCCTTCTGCAGCAGACAGGGGGCGGAACACCGGAGCCTCGCCCCAGAGGCGGGGGCTGCTGTCCTCTTCACCGCACAGCGTCGTAGGTAACTCCCAGAGGGGGAGGGCCTGCCTACGTGGCGTATTTAGACACATGGCGAGTCCGCCTGTAATCAGCGGTACGAAAGCGCGGTGGGGATTGCCTGTTCTGTTCGCTGGCTCCCTTTCAAGGCCGCTGGAAGGACTGAGCGCACGTACATGAGCCGCGGAAAAAGGCAAACTGCTTCCCCGAGCGCGTATGGACTCCTGACTGCGACTCTCAGCGTGGGCCCCAGCCAGACGTCGATTCCTCTAGGAAAACAGCTGAGACTCCACTGAACAGCAGTGAGAAAAATCACTCCATGTACGCACTCCGGGCAATCCCCACGCGGGAGCCGACGCCGCGTGTGAAGTCAGGCCTGCCTGGGTGTGCGCAGACCAGAGCGGAGTTTTCTAAAACACAGTCGGGAGGGAGTGAGACGCGGACAGGACTAGAGTTTGCTCACTTCCCAGCTGTGTCTTCTGGAGCCCCCAGGGGTCCACTGACGGCACACTGACCCCAGACATTGCCCCCTTTGGCGCCCTGGACTTCCACATGTGACTTCGTGTGACACCAGGAATACGGTCACACAGGGACAGTTGCTCTCCTCCGAGCTCCAGCCGGAGAAAGGGGAGCAAGCCGGCGGTGCCCACAGAGCCATGAGTCAGCCGGGCACTGCGCGGCCCCGTCCACGTAGGCAGCCTGCAGGACCACATGGTGGGGGAGGGCAACCATGGCAACCCCCAGTCACGGCGAAGTCATTCCTCCACAATGTACAACTGCTCTGTTTATAGGAAGAATGCTGACCATATATTCTGGTTTTCCATGCACAATACTTCACTAGGAAAGAATGCAGAACCCACCAGAATGAGCGCACGGTGCACATTTCTCTTTCAACCGAATCTCTTCCCAGTCTTGGAGGACCTGATGCATGGGGCTCCAGGGCTCTCCCCGAAAGCAGAAAAGGTGGAGATTGTCCCCGCCGTGGGTCCACCACCCCAGGAGGGTCTCCCTAGGGCGAAGTGTGGGCTCTCCCTCCCAGGCCGGCTCCGCGGGACAGAAAGCGTGTGCGCCGTGCCAGGTATGGTCCACAGTGTGTAATCAGGCCAAACCGCACGGCACACTCACCCGTCACAGTGCGACTCCCACCGGGGGCGAGTCCCAGAGCCAGAGCCTTGCTTCTTGCCCCCGAGGCCACAGGCACTTCTTTGTGATGGGGCTGAGCTTGGGCTCTCCGGGCAAAGGCGCACACTCACTCATTTCCTTGCAACACCAAGTTCAATTTTAGAGGGAAAGATGAGTTTCAGATGCTAAAAATAATCTTTTGGGGCTTTTTAAGGAAAAGCAATGGCTCTGCAGTTGGAGAGATGTGTCCGTTCCCGATGTCTGCGTTTGATGGATGCGGCGGTCATGTCATGGATATTCCAAACGTGGCCCGTAATTTCCGGCGACCTGCAAATCCAGATGGTCCCGGCTTAGACTTGCATCTGAGAAAAATGAACTGGAACATCTTAAAACTTTTTTTTTTTTTTTAAATAGGACATGCATTCTGGAAACCCGCACAAATCCAGAGTGTCCCCATTGAGGGATCACAAAGTATGCGCCTGGGCAGGCCTCCCCCCCCCCCGGTGCAGAATCCACACGGGCCAGCCCCCTGGACACATCCGGCACCCCACCCCCCACAGCCACTCCTGCCCTCAGCCAAGGGGCCGCCCGGCCCCACAAGCACGTGCGATCCCACCAGAGGTCAACGTGCTGCCTCCCTTCTCCTGCTCAACACGCGTGGGACGTGCCGCGTCGCCGGTATATGCCTCCGTGCTTGCCCTCCCGCTGCTGCGCATTCATATGGGCCTTTAAAGAAAATGCCGCCGCTGCTGCTGCTCTGAAAAGAAGCTGCCTGGGGCCGAAAGATGCAGCCCCCAGAAATCGCCCTGGTGGGGCCAATGTGCCCCCTCAGTCCCCGGGCCTGGCGCCACATGGGACACCGCCACAGCCTCCCCCGAGCTGGCAGCAGGAATCTCGGTTCCCTCCCTGCGGCCACGCGAGTGGGAGCCGCGACGTGGGACCCCTCCTTCCCCAGGCCTGTTCTAGCGGTTCTTCTACCACGACGAGGGAGGGACGAGGAGGCTCTAGGAGTCCATCCGTGAGCAGGCCTGGCCGGCGCCCCCGGCCCCCGCCAACATGCTCCCCCACCCAGAGTGGGGACAGCGCTTGTCTGAAAACACCACAGAGCTCAAAAGCCACCACGCGTGTTTAACAAGACACGCACAGGGTCTGTGGAAAGCAAGAGGAAAACGTGACAGAGGGTAGGACGAACGCGGGGGGGAGCGGGTCCTCGTGGATGGAGACAGGCTGAGCGTAAGGCTACGTCCTACAACTGTATCCAACTCTACCCCATCCAACTGTTCAAACGCCCGAAGTGTTCTCCGCGGGGTGTGGGAGGGCCCCGATCTTTCGGGAACGGAAACGATCTTTCCCTTCGAATGAAACGACCGGGAACTGCTACTGGGTAACAAAGCCCAGGGAACCCACTGACGCGCCGGCCGCCACGCCATGGGCAGCCGGTGCCAAGAGCGCCCCCTCGGCGAGGCCGCGTGGATCCAGACAGAGCCCCAGGGAGACCGGTGGGCTGCGAGTACAGTAAAGTGCAGGGAGACGATGGGACGTCCCACCCGCGGCGGTACCGTCTGGAGGAACAAAGCTTAGGCAGAACGAAGTCCTGCTTCTGCTTCCCCGAACAGCCTCCGGGAGGAGAGCGCTGCACACGGGACAACGGCACCATCGAACCTAAGGGGGAACTGCGTGAGGATGTACAACACGGTCCCGGGCCTGAAGGACCAGGCTGGGGAGCACCCAGACACGTCGTATCAGAGGACACTAACTGGGATGCGTAACACGGGCACACCCCATGTATGTCCGTGTCACACACACAGGCCTCAGGCACCGCATGAGCGCGCGTGTGTGCACGTTCTCACGGGTACCGGGAAATCCCTCACACACGAACACAAAGATCACCCGCCACCAACAGGATCCTACTACCGGACAGAGCAAGGCTCCAGTCCCTTCCTCAAGTACGAGTATGCACGAGTCAACTCGGCTCCCGACGCGGACAAGGACAGGAAAGCAGGGAGCCTGCCGCTGTATCAAAGATGCGCAACCCAACTCCGGCTGTTCTTGACCTGCGAGACTGACGAGGACGCAGAGCCGGCACGGGTCTGGGCGAGGGGACAAGCCTGAGGCCGTGGGGGTGCTGGCGCGTGCTGTGGGCCAGCACTCTGGTCCTGTCCCTCCTCGTTTACGGTGCACCGTCCTCTCCATGGAGCTCCCTGCGGTGAGCGGACTTATTTTCACACACGGCGGCCGAGACACACGCCGCACGGTGTTCACAAGCACAAGCCCGGGGGGGGGGGGTGCTGGTGACGCTGCCCAGCACCAAGGGTGCTCACTGTGGGTGCCGCTCCAGGGGCCCCGGGGGACAGGGACAGATTCCTGGTGAGGGAGGCCCCCTCCCCATCCCCGAGATACAGACAAGGAAACCAAGGCCCAGGGAGGCGGGACTGCCGCCCAGGGGCGCAGGGCAGGGCGCGGTGGAGCCTGGCGTGGAGTCTGGCCCTCGGCGCACGCCATGCTTACCACAGGCTGTGCTGGCGAGCCGGGCACTCACTGACTTCTACCATCCTGCCACAGAGCCGGAGGCGGGGCGTGCTTGCCTAAGCATTCTGACCGGCAGCAGACCGCAGGGCGGAACCGACACGGGCGAGCAGGACTGTGAGACCGCAGATGTGGTAGGGCTGCTGTGTCCCCAACAGACCGTCCTGGGGACCACGGGAAGGTCCTGGGGGCCGAGAGGGAGCCTGAAGTCCGGAGCTCCCGGGGGTTCCGCAGATCCCGTCTCCCTCCCGAGCAACACGAGCAACAGAGCCCACGGCCAACCGTGACCCTGCTCTCTGCATGGAACATTGCTCCCCAACGAGGCCGCGGGGATGGCAAGCCGCACTCGACCATTTCCAGGAAGTTATTTGAAGCAAGTCATAAAAGTTGGGAGTGTTCCCCCTTCTCTGGGTTCCGGCTCTGGAGTCATTCCAAACGCGCTCCCCACACCCTTGGCGGAGGTTCAGGGGGATTTTTCCCTCTAGTTGAACCAGAGAATCAATGGGGTGTTTGTCCCGCAGATGAGGTGGGGGGTCCTGGGTCACTAAAGGTGCTGTGGAGGTCACTTGGGGAGGCAGCGCCTGGGGAGGTCATGGCCTCGGCCCCCCAGCAGCTGGAGTAAGGCATTAACCAACGGCTCCTGGCTCCTGGGTCCTTCCATTCAGGGGGGTTCCCTGGACCCTCCCCTGGACCCACCTCCAAACCATCCCCCGGGTCTCCAAGAGTGCTAAGGGGAGGTCACTGGGGACATGTTAGGGGCCTTGGAGGGAGTGGCTCAGCCAAACGGCAGGAACACAGGGGCCCACTCTCCAGACAACGGGTCCACCCCCCCCCCCCACCTCGCACACACGACCCCCTACTCTGAGATAGCAGATCACTTGCACATCGGGACCTCCTCCCAGGAGAGAGACCCGGCACCCAGCTCTGGGGAGTCAGTGCAGGTGAGCGTGCGGGGGAAAGGAGGGCTGGACGGCCCAGCTGGAAAACAAGGAGCATGCTGGAGCCCTCCAGCCCCCAGGTGAGGAAACCACTGCTTTCCCTACCCCAGCTCAGCCAAGACCGCGTCGTGCGTGGCCGTCAGCAGGCCTTCAGAAAACGACAGTCGAGGACAGTAAGACGGCGGGGTGCAAACAGGCAGCCTGTGGTGGGCCGTGGATGCAGCCCTTCCCTCCGGAAGCCACCCTGGCAAGCTCCTTCCCCCCAGTGATCGGTTTCCCCAGAGCAGCGATCGGCTTCTTCGGCTCCTGCGGACCCTTCCGGCTGGCCCTCCCAGGCCAGGCCCCCCACACCTCCCAAGCATCTCCACGGTGTGGCTGGGCACATGGGTGACAGAGGACAGCTGGTCACAGTGGGGCCGTGGAGGGGCCAGAAACAGGCAGACGGGCTGGGACGGGGAAGAGGGAGGGGACGCCAGGAAGGGGCTTGGAGAGTGTCCAAGAATGGGGCTTCGGCCGTGCTCGGGGAAGGGAGAGGAGCTGCGGTGGCAGGCGTATGTGTCCCTGGGCGAGGCCCCGGGGAGGACAGGGCAGCCGCAGCCAGTCCCCTCTCCCACGGCCTGCAGCTGGGCAGCAGCTGTGGGCCTCTGACCGCTCCCCACTCCCCTGACATCCTTTGCTTAGAGTGCTTCTTGGTCTCGTTGGAATTTCATTCCAAACGGTAAATACTGCATTTCCACCCGCGAGGCTCCCACACAGATGACTTTAACACAACGTGGAAATACGTTCCGCTCCTCGCTGCAGCACGGGAGTGGGGAAGATAAGTTCACGGGGTGGTCAGAGGGCAAGCTTTTGGCCACTTTGCCTTCAACTGGACCATGATAAACCAAGGCCCTGTGCCCCTCCCTCCCCCAGGACCCGCTTAGAGTGTGGAAGATGACATCACCAGGGCAAGGAGGCCGGGTGGCCGCAGGCGGTTTCCGTTTCAATCCCGGCCGGCCCAGGGTTGCCACGCAGCCCCCACCGAACCCCTCCCCCAAGGGCAACGCTGCAGTTGTCAGTCCAGGCTCCCTGCCTGGCTGGGGGATCCGGGGAAGGTTACTCTCCCTCTCTGGTCCCTGCTTTCCCCTTCTGTGAACTGGAAGTCAGAACAGAACCCCCTGTGCAGAACGTCACAGCGCCGTGAGGTGACGCTTGTGAAATGCGCCCTCCCCCGCCCCCAGAGAGGTGGTCAATCTGGCATCTGGGAAACGCAGTGCACTCCCTGAGCTCGCGAGTGGGCCGTGGCACCGTGGCACCCGACGCACAGCGCACTGTTTGGATGACTAATCAAAGCAGCGCTTCGGGTATGCAGGGGCTGCTGACACGTCAGCGGGGTGCGTGCTGAGCCCCGGAGCAAACCCTGTGCACCCCCAGAACAGCAGGCCCCAGGCCTATTGAAAGAACGACCCCAGGGGTGTCTGCGTGCAGGGAGAAGGCGCGGCGCCCGTGCGCGGGCGCTGCGGCCAGCCTGAGTGTGGTCCGCCAACAAGCGGACGGTGCACGGGGTCCCGCCGGTTCTCCCCTGGACCCGCCCGTCTCCCAACAAAGTTCACACCCGAGAACAGCTGCCTCATAAGTACGGTTTTCATTAATTTCCTGGAAAAGGGAGTTCTCGTTTCCACACGACGGGTCTTGGGAGACTCAGGGAAGAAGGCCCGAGCGTGGCTCTGGAGCCCCCGCGGTACCTGGCGTCCGGGTCTCTGTTTGTCCCACCCCGTTAGGCTCACCTCTCCAGCCTGCAGTCCGGCGCCGGGCAGGAGGGGAGTGAGTGGATGGGTGGGAGCCCAAGGCAGGGCAGCTGGAGGATTTGGGGGACACGGAGAACCCCCGGAGGACAGAAGTCCTCTCCCTCCTCTAGAATGGGTTGCGAGCTTTCCCCAGTGTCCATCCCACGGACTGCTGCGGCCCAGGAGGCCGGGGAGGGAGCATCTCAGCCCCTGCCACAAACGTACGGTGCTTGGACAGACACCGAGTCCGGCCGGTTCCAAGAGTCCAGAGTTTCTGCTTTTCTCCAGGCTTCCACAAGCCCTCTAATAAAGGAGAGGAGAGCAGGGGTCATTTCCCGTGTGAGGCCAGGGCGCGGGTGTGGTGAAGTCGTGCGCCTGTGCTGCTGAGACCCGGACCTGGCGGCAGCAGCCCAGTGCAGCCCCCTGAGCCAGGGCCGGCCCCGCACACACGGGAGGGCCGGCCGCGCCACAGAGCTGGAGGGCGATGGGCCTCGGGCCGACTGACTGCACGTGGTGGGGCCCGGGGCCCTCTTCCTCCCCAGCACTCAGAAACACTGACCGGTGACAGGCCCTGCAGGACAGCAGAGCCGCGCACGGACACTGAGCCAGACCCCCACCAACTGACCCACGACCCGGGGCCGCCCGCAGACCCCGTCTGCCTCAGGCTCCCCGCCCCCCCCGCCGTCAAGTGACATGCGTCTCGTGGGAGCGCCGCACGTGAGATCAGCTAAACCTGCGGTTTCTCGAAAGTGGTCGAGGCGCGTAGCAAGCCCTCCAGAAGTTTTATTTAAATAGAGAAAATGCAGGGGCGCCCGGGGGGCTCAGTGGGTTAAGCCTCTGCTTTCGGCACAGCTCATGATCTCAGGGTCCTGGGATCGAGCCCCGCATCGGGCTTGCTGCTCGGCAGGGAGCCCTTCCCCCTCTCTCTGCCTGCCTCTCTGCCTACTTGTGGTCTCTCTCTGTGTCAAATAAATAAGTAAAATGTTCAAAAATAAATAAATAAATAAATAAATAAATAAATAAATGGAAAAATGCAGGAGAAAGGAAGCCGGACTTAGGAGGAGGAAGGCTCCCCAGCCCCAGAGGCCAGAGGGGCCGCTCATTCACAGAGGGGGAGTGTAAGCATCCGAGGCCCGGGGGTGAGCAGGGCCTGCCTGGCTGCCCAGCCGTGGGGCCAACCCCTCCGTGGACGGGACAGCAGCTCTCGCTCCTGGGGAGGAGAGAAAGGCCTCGAAGCCCCCTCTGGGCCACCACAGCCACAGAAGCACACAGCCATCTGCGGAGCTTCAGACCAGCTGCCCAGTGACTTCCTGGCCTGCACGTCCCCATCCCAGCTTCGGGCCTCAGAAGAGATTCCTACTGCGGCCTCAGAAGAGATTCCTACTGCGGAAACCAGGACGGATGCTAGCATGGCACGTGTCCCCGCCCCAGGACAGCCCTGTCCCCAGACTCACCCAGCTCGGTGGGTCCGATCCAGACGGAGAGGCTGAGTCCAGGGGCGGGGCTCCGAGCCAGCTCAGCCGGCACCAGTGCCCACCGACCAGCTCTGCCCCAGCCTCTTCTGCTGCACTGGGGTCCAACCCAGCTCGCTTCGGCTGCCTGGGGACTTCTTAACGCTCTGTTTAAAAAGCGTCAAGTATTTCCAACACACCAGCAAGTACAGAGCAGCACCGGCCACCAGAGCTCCGAGAGAGGACTGGGATGCCCAGGTCGGTGGCCACAGAACGGACATACAGAAGTGCACACAGAGGGCCCGCAGATCCGCACCCCAACCTCAGTTTGCCTCAACCCGTGCACGCTGGGGTGCTGCTGGGCCGCCCTCCCCGCGGGTCAGCACGGACGTGCAGGAGGGACACTTAACAAAACCCAACATACGTGACGTTCCTGCGAAGTCAGAACTTCCAGAGTCGGGCGCCGGGACCGGTCTGTTCACTGGCGGCCGCGGTCCCACCCCACGAAGGAAGGAAGCTCTGACAAGGCAGCGCCAAGGACCATCAAACACGGCAGGAGCCGGACACCGAGGCTGGCCTGGTGCGTGCTTATGACCATGTGAGATGTCCGGAACCAGCAAGTCCCCAGACACAGAAGCACATTCGTGACTTCCGGGGGCCCTTGGGGAGGGGCGAGGGCATGGGGCTAGCAGGCCTGGGGTTGTATCTGGGGCGACAGAGTGCTATGGAACGGACAGAGGTAGCGGCTACAGGTCACTATGAACGTACCAGGTGCCCCTAAACCACTCGCCCGAAGGAGGAGTCCCACCTGGAAAAGCAGGAGCATATGAAGCCGGCCCCCTGAGAACGGGACTACGGAGGGAGTCCTCTGGGGCACACAAGGGACCGTCCAGAGCTAAACCCACTGCGGGCAAGGGAGCGAGTGCCCAGACCTCCCCGACCCCCGCCGTCACACTGGTGGGCGTCTGAGGCCCAGAGGAGCCATCACCAGGCCAGGGCCATGTGGAGGACAGCCCTGGGAGGGAGAGTGGGCGACCCCTCTTCCAAGTAATAGTAGTGGCGCACGGGAGAGCCCAGACCAGCAGGTGCCCCCCGGCACACCTCCCGGATCCCATCCCCTCCCCAGAGACCACCTCACTCTCTCATCTGGGGGAGATGATGGGCCCCGGGGCCTGTGTCCTCGCACCCTAAGCCCGTGGCTAGTGCTGCTTTGCGCCCCCATCTGTGGGCACCATCAAGGGAGAGTTTGAGGGGGGCCCGGGGTCATCACGGGGTCCCCAAGGAGGGAAGCAGGGGTGAGAGACGGGAACCCGAGAGCAGGAGAGAAGCTGCCAGCGTGACCCCGGAGGAGGGCCCGGGCCGAGGACGCGGCACCTCCAGCGGCGGGAAGGGAAGGGGTGTCCTCCCCAGAAGGAACCAGCCCTACCCACACCGCGACTCTCGTCCCGGGACGCTGCCTGCGGACCTCGGACCTCCAGGACTGTAAGACAGAGTGCAGGGTCTGAAGCCCTTGGGTTTGGGGCGGCTTATTTCAGCGAGTCAGGCTGTCACGGGACAAGCATGGATGACCGGTCCCTCTGCCACAACGGCGTGTCCCGTCCGTCCACACTGACGCACATCATCCACCCAACCTCCTGCTGCGTCGGACCCTGCCACGTGGACACACGGCACCTCTGTCCTGTCGCCTGCGATGGCCCTCTCCGCGCTTCGGGGCTGTAAACAGCGCTGCCACGAACACTGCTCTGTAAGCACGTCTCTGGACTCGTGCGCTCTGGGACCCACTTACAGCAAATCCTTGCGAGGCAGCTGTGCGCTCTGCTAATCCCGGGGAACACAGCTCGCTCCAAACACAGCTGGGCCACAGCCCCCGGGACACAGGCTGTGGGGGTCCCCTGGTCGGCCGTGAGGAGGAAGCCCCCTCTTCTCCATCCCACGCGCATCCACTGCGCCCCACAAGGAGCCCTGCCCACCTGTCCCCTCCAGGGGCAGCTGAGCCCCTTCCGCGTGCCCTGGGCAGGTGAGGCAGAAGCTGACCCACGGCTTGGAACCTGTTCTTGCCCTCAGGCCCCTTCCCCAATCTCAAGACACGAGGAAGGCCGTATTCGGCAGACGTATCCACACTCATCAGACCAGGAGCATCTCCGGGCCGGGCCCTCGGTGCCGTGACGACACGCGGCAGGCTGGGAGGCGGCGCCATCGCAGGGGCCAGGCTGGGCGCCCCTGCACCCCTCTTCCCAGCAGCATTCCCGCCGTCCTCAGAGGGAGGTTGACGTGTCTGCCTTTTACACACGAGGACCCGGACTCCGGGAGGTGACATCGCCCGCCCAGGTAAGCCCGAGGCAGGCAGAGCACTTCCTGCCTCTCTGCAGCCCGCGGGGCCTTAGCCTTCTTCTGCTGCATGAACTCGCACCTCGCCGCGGGGCAGCCCCTGCCCCCGCAAGTCACCTGGGTTTGTTTTCTATGGAAACTCCCCGGAGAGAAGCCTGGACCCCAGCCACTGGCTCTGATGTGCTTGGGATAAACAAGACTCGATTTCAGCGGTGAAACAGTTCCTTCCTTTCTCCTGTAAGTAGCTCCGAGCCCCCCAAGGGCTGGATGGGGGCTTGCTGCTAGCGGGGCCCCTTCAGGGAATGACAGCCCCGGAGCTCCTGCCTCCGGGACGAGGACAGTCTGACGCTTCCTGGCCCGGCTCAGACCCTCTCGGGAAACAGGCAGTTCGCTCAGGTCAGGATATCTCAAGGAGGGCTTCTTTACAAAGGGAGCATTTGCAGCGCGAGCGTGGAGGGGACCCCAGGCACAGTGCGGTAACTGGGGGCCACCCTGCCAGGCCCCAAGGGGAAGGGGAGGCTGAGCTTCAGATCCCACCTTGAGGGGAGCAGCCTGACAAGGCCCCACGGTGGGTCACATACCCTGCCTGGCTCTCGTCCCCTCCTTTCCTCTGACACCCACCCTTTGGAGGAGCCCAACCTGAGGTCAGAAGCCAAGGTCGTCTACCCAGGGCCACCTCCCAGAGCCGAGAGCGGAGCCGAGAAGCCGGGACCGGGGGTGTAGAGGACAGTGTGGGAGGGCACCCCACGGTGGGGAGGGAGGACAGCTGTGCTTCCTCGTAAACCAAACACGGTCACCCCCGGACCCAGCAACTCTACTCCCGGGCACACACCGCGAGGAACTGGAAACCGACCCAAACAGAAACGTGTCCGTCCCGCACGGCAGCACCACCTACAGCAGCCAAAAGGCTCCAACCCCCGCGGCGTCATCTGCAGACGAAAGCGTGACCCAAACGTGGCGCATCCATCCACACTCGGAGCTGGACCCGGCCGCGCAACGGAGAGGCACCGGCCAGGGCTACGACATAGGGGAACTTGCAAAACGCAGGGAAAGCAGCGGACACAAAAGGACAAGCACTGGGACGCCACTTGCAGGAAGTGTCCAGAAGAGTCAAACCACGAGAGCTGGACGGTCCGCTGGGCAGCCTGGAACACGCGGTGGAGACAGCTGCACGGCACGGAGCGATGACTGCCACTGAGTCACGCGTTTGAGCAGATGAACTGTTCGGGCTGTGACTTTTTCTCAATGAAGCTGTTTATTTTTTTAAAGGTTTTATTTAGGGGCGCCTGGGTGGCTCAGTGGGTTAAAGCCTCTGCCTTCGGTTCAGGTCCTGATCCCGGCGTCCTGGGATCAAGCCCCACATCAGGCTCTCTGCTCCGCAGGGAGATTGCTTCCCGCCCTCCTGCCTGCCTCTCTGCCTCCTTGTGATCTCTCTCTCTCTGTCAAATAAATAAATAAATAAATAAATAAATAAATAAATAAATAAAATCTTTAAAAAATAAAGGTTTTATTTATTCATTTGACAGAAACACAGTGAGAGAGGGAAGACAAGCAGGGGGAGAGGGAAAACAGGCTTCCCACCGAGCAGGGAGCTTGACATGGGGCCGATCCAGGACCCTGGGATCATGAC
This sequence comes from Meles meles, assembly GCF_922984935.1. Lineage (NCBI taxonomy): Eukaryota > Metazoa > Chordata > Mammalia > Carnivora > Mustelidae > Meles > Meles meles. Next base: position 2,461,842 of record NC_060076.1, read on the forward strand.
CTGAGCCAAAGGCAGACACTTAACGACGGAGCCCCCCTGGCATCTCAATAAAGTTGTTTTAACAAGAAAAGCACCCGACACACTTCCCCTCCTGCCCCTCAACCTCCACCTAGTCCTGTGGTTGAACAGCTCCTATGCACCATCCAGAGGACACGCCGAGCCCCACGCGACGTCCCCGTGGTGGGGTTGTGACTGCATGTCCCACTCCTGAGACACGCGGCCCGTCCGCAGCAGGTAGGGCTCGTGCAGAGCAGAAAGGGCTGCGGGGAGTGGAGGCCCCTGCACAGCCCAGGCGGGGCTCCACGTGCCCTCGCACCTGTGTCACGGTCTCCGCTGGCGCCACCTCCCCTGGGAAGGACCTGGGTCCTCGGTGGCTCTGTCTTACTCTCCCTTCTTACGGGGACTTCCTATGGGAACCGGGCCTTCCGTATGTTTCCGATCTATCCGTGTCTTTGAACTGGTAATCCAGGCCCCTTCCGCTTACTGTGCTCCCTGCCACATCTGAAATTCTTCTCTCCCTCTGCGTTCACCCATCCTGACGCACCTGTGCTCCCCGCCCCCCGCCTCTGCGCAGAGTGGGAGCCCTCGTGGGTTCCACGGCCGCCCGCGCCTTCCGCTGCCCCGCTGCCCCGCCGCCACCCGTCCAGCTTCCTGCCGTGCACGCGGCTGCCGTCAGCAGCTCTGCCGGGAGAGCGTCCCCACGCCGGACCGCGGCGCCTCCACCTGCCTCCGAGACAGAGAGAGGCCTGAGCTCCTCCAGGCCCCAGCAGCCGTCCGTCCCCTTTTCTCCGTTATCGCGGCCCGTACTGGAGCTCTTCCTCCTCAAGCCCCGGATTAGACTTTGCTCCGCACAGTCCTCGCCGACAATGCCGCAGTCGGGCCGGGCGTCCCCCTCACCGGGTCTCCAGCAGCGGCACCAGGGAGCGCGTGTGTGCCCGCGTGTGCAAGCCCGTGTGTGTGTACGTACGCATGTGCAGGTGTGTATGTGGGTCTGCGTCTCTGGGGATGAGGACATGCGGACGTGTGTCTGCGTGTACTGCAGTGCGTGTGCATGTCGGTGTGTGTGTGTACGTATGCACACGCGTGTGGATGCATGTGTGCATGTCTGCGGGCATCTGGGTCTGCGTGTGTGCGTGCACGCACACGTGCCGGGGGGGGCCCATCCTGCCTGCGGCGGCTGGGACCACAGACCAGGGGGGAGGCCCCGGCAAGCCCCCCAGGCCTGCCTCACGCCCAGGGGCGTGTGGTAAACACGGGAACGGCCATAAACCAGGCGTTTGCAGACCCGTCCTCTGGCATCGCCTTCTCCCTGGATCATCCCTTCCTCCCGCATCCTGAACCCCACCTGGAGTTGTCGTCCCCTCCCTGGGGACACGCTCTCCCAGACTATGTGCGTCTCAAGCCTCAATGACACGCTGTTATTTAAATGACACTGAGCCGAACACACCGAAGGTGGCGGCTACTTGGAGCCCTTTGGAGATGTCGTCTGGCTGCTTCGGCTTCCCACTGCTGCTGTCTGGGGACCCGCTGTCAGCGCACTGACTCTCTGAGGAGGAATGGATCTTTCCCGGCAGCCGCCTGCAGGCCTTTGCTCTCGCAACCTGGTCACTGTGCTGTGTCTCGGGCGGCTTTCAGTGACCCAGATCCCCTTCACAGAGCATCTGGAATCGGAGGCGCCTCGTCCTCCACCGACCTCAGACACTTCTCACCTGCGGCCCTGCCCCCCACTGCCCCCCACCGCCCCTCCCATCCCCTCCATCCCCTCCTCCCCTAGTGGCCGGTCCCAGACAGGGCTGCACTGCCCACCCCCACCGGAGTCAGGGCTGGCCTGGGTGGCTTCCCTGCCGAGGTCCTAAAGGTCAGTGAAGCTTCTCCATGCTCTCTGGGACATCTCCCTCCAGGGAAGCCGACCTCCGTTCCATCTGCCACTAGGAGGACACCCAAGCAGCCCCATGGAGAGGCCCACAAGGAGGGGAACCGAGACCCCGCAAAATACCTCACCCACCTCCCTGCCACCCGAGTAGATCCTCAGAGGGCAGACAGTGGCCGCCAGGATTGGGGGAGGGCGCACACTGGGAGTGCCTGTGAGTGGGGGTGTCCTCTGTGGGAGATGAACGTGCTCTGCGAGGTGGTCCCGGCTGCCCAGCCTCCAGGGGCGCTGAGACCCCCACCTGCACGCCTAAACGCCTGAATCGTGTGGCGCGTGAGTCACAGCCCAGCCAAACTATTCGGGAAACCAGGCTGCGCTTTCACAGACGGTGTAGCTGTCGGAGGCCCGGCCTCTGCCACGTGTCTGCGTGGGCAGCCTTGCTCTGCGCCGGCTGCCGCCCAGGCCTCGCCCGTCCCGATGGCAGGGAGCATCCCAAGCAATCCTGAGTGCTCGTGAATCGGGCTCAGCTGCGCTGCCCACACGCGCATTCCCCGCCCCCACTCTGGGAAGTGTCAGACTTGGCCCTGCTCCTGTGCCCACGTGTGCACTTGCGGGGCACCGGCAGCAGTCCACGCAGGATTCCGACGTCACACCGGTGACGGAGCTGGGGTCTGGGGCTGGCTCAGAAGCCTCATCGAAGGCACTCACGGACAGACAGACGCTCCGAGAGCAGACAGACGCACCCAGCCCCAGCTTGGCTGCTCGGCGGCAGCGAGGCCCGGAGCTGCCCACCTTCTCCAGCCTCGGCTTCCACATCCGCAAGCTCCCTTGCACACGCAGACCTTCCTCGGCCCCCAGAGCCTGCTTCGCTCTCTCTGCCCCAGGAAGTTTCTGGAAGCCCTGAAGCCCCTCGACTTCTCCTCCCTCTGGGCATCGGGCCCACTTTCACTTTAGCGTATACCCGCTGTGGCCCAGAGAGACATTTCACTGGTGCACCTTGACTGGTCCACAGACTGCCACCATCCCGTTTCCTGAATCCCTCGTGGTGCTTGGTTCTGGGCACAGCGGGCCTGGTAGCTGCTCCTGGCACCCGCACTGTGGGTGAGATGCTGTGAAAGTTCTCAGAGAGGCCAGGGCCCGAAGCAGACTTCTTCCCGTGAACTCATCAAGAGGCACAGCTGTAAACCGGCTTCTGCGGTGGCAGGGACCACACTGCTGTCCTCATCGTTGGTCCTGGGTCCCCATGCAGGGCCTGACACCCAGGAGGGGCTCGGTTTCCATTTCCAGGATGAACAAGAAGTGCGCTCCCGCCTCTGGCTGCAAACGCAGGAGCCGGGTGCACACCACGGGCTTCCGGCCGAGATCCCCTCGCACTCCTCCCCTATCCTCTGGCCCTCATTTCTGCTTTGTTTTGTTTGAAGCTCTTCTTATTGTGGTAAAATACACACAACGTAAAACTTAACCATCGTAACCACTTTCAAATGGACAATTCAGGGGCACGCAGCCGATTCACAAAGTCGGGCCGTAACCGTCATCGCTATCCTGTTCCAGAGCGTTTGGCCCTGACTTTTTCCAGTGTATTTACACTGCAGTATTTTACTCCGAGTGTCTCCTGCAAGCTGCCTCGGATCCTCATGGAATGAGGCAAAACTTCCTTTAAGAAAACGCCTGCGGAGAAAGGGTGCACCATAGGCTCTCAAACCTGCACCAGCCGAGTGCGCGCGGCCAGTGGAGGGGAGCCGAGGGCTTCAGGGGCAGGCTCCAGCTGGCCGCGCAGCCCTCCCTAAGCCCTGGAAACTGACAGTCTGCACCCATGGGTGCCCCAGGACTCACGGTGCCTTGCACCACGCCCTCAGTGGGTGCCAGAGCTCCTGGGGCTGCCGCAGACTGCGGGCTCTGTTTCCCTGGGTTACACACCAAAGTTTTGTCCCCTTGGCTCCGCAGACAGGCGCTGTGTAATACAAAATGACCGACGCCAAGAGGCGCAGGCCAGGAGCCCGCATCCTGGAAAGGCCGAGGGTCGACTCCCAGCCCCCCATGCCCCCTCGTGTGGGTGGGAGGGAGGGGGCTGCTCTGAGGAGACCCCACCGAGGCCAGCCAGCAGCTGCCTGAAGGCCGGCCTGCGAGCCGCGGGAGGCTGTTGCCTTTCTTTGCCGTTGTTCGCCTCTGGGGCATCTTTGCCCACCCTGAGTGGAAACATCTGTGCAAGTCTGGCTGTGTCTCAAGGCGGGGATTGGAACACGGCGATTTCGGCCTGTGTGCAGCTCGGGGTTGCCATCTGGTCAGCACATCTCGGGCCGTCCTTGGCAGCTCTGCGTAGAGATGTCTTAGACAAGAGGTCCCAGCTTTGCCATCTCCTGTGACACATGGCAACCCAGGCTGGCTCCCTGGAGGAGGAGGCAGAAGTGGGGCCGGGGGGCGGCAAGAGGAGAGCGGGGATGGAGATGGCTCCTGGCCCTCTCGGCTCTAGAAGCCTTATTTTGGTCTGTGACTTGACCACTATACCTGTACCCCATCCTGTCAGGAGTGCCCGGGAGGCCTTGGGAAGCACAAAAGGGAACCCCCAGCCTACCATGCCCTTCTCCTGCCCCCAGACCAGGCTCGGCCAATCCAGGCTGAAGGTCCAGTGGGCCGGAGCAGCTGGACAGGGTCTGGCCACTGCCTGGGGGACTCAGGGAAGGCAGCCATCTGGTCCGTCCGCGGGGTTACCGGGTCGTGTCTCCGGGCATTGCAGCAGAGCTGTGATCCCGGGGGGTGAGGGAGCCGCTCAGGACCCTGTCGGGAGCCGAGTACGAGGAGCTCCTCTCTGGGCTCGCATGAGGGGAGAACACTGGCACTGCTGGTTCCCTCTCTGGGCCCTGCAGGCAAGGAGGGGCCGGGGCGGATCACTCAGCCCCGCCAACCTCATCCCGCTGCACAGCCAGAGGCTGGGGGCAGGGGGCGCTCAGGAAGGTGGGAGCCAGTCCACTCACTCCTGGCAGGCAGAGGCACATGGCAAGGGTCCGCTGAGGGCACCTGCCCACTTTACACGAGGCCCGGTGCCCACGCACGACGAGGCCCCGGCCCCAAGCAGGAGAGCTGAAAAGGAGGTGCTCCCGCTGCAAACGCACAGGGCCCGGAGCCAGCCGTCGGCACCAAAACACAGCGGACGGGGCAGCAAGGAGAACGACGTCCAGGGACATCCACCAGCTCGCTCTCCAAAACCTCCGAGTCAGTGTGGTGGGAAAACATGAAAAGGGCAGGGAGTGCTCTCCAGTAAGAGGGACCAGAGGCGGACCATGGCACATATGTAAGGACATTCCCTGTCCCCTTTCTTCACACAGAGGAATGCCGAAGTTCGTGCAGGTGAAGGGTCCTGACGTCCGCAGAATGTCTGTTTCTCTTACTCGGTTATTAGGCCAGGAAGGAGGAGGGAGAGGAAGAAGGGCGGGGGAAAGGGGAAGACAAGGGGGAGGAAGGACAGAGGGGAGTGGAAGGACAGGGGAAGAAGGAGAAGGGAGAGGAGGGGGGAACGGGAAGGGGGAGAAATTTTGTTTGAAACGTTGACTGTTTGACAATTTTCATAATAGAGAACAACTGGGGTTTGGTGGAGTGGAGAAGGTGGCCAGAAAGGAGTGAAAGCAGGACCCGGCCCGAAGGAGTGCTTGGGAAAGCTGCTGCAGACCGCCCCTCTCTGGGGCCTGGGGCCTGGGCAAGGAGGGCAACAGGGGGCAGAGCAGGCACGAGCACGGGACACCCAAATACACTGGGTAAAATGTGAGTGGGGCTGGGGAACACACACTCCGGACAAAACCAGTCTCCATCGGAGAGGGTCACACCTGTTTCACGGATGAGCACTGCTTCCCAGCGGAACGACAGGGTGCAGGAGGGTCAGGAACCTGGCCCTGGAAGCAGAGAGCGACAGCACAGAGCAGAGCTCAGGAAACCAGCAAACTCTCAGATCTGCTCAGACGCGGTCCCCCGGAGAGGACCAGCACCGCCGTGTCACACGAACACAAGAAGGACACGCCAGCCCCGAGCCTGGCCCGGACGGGACCCAGAGCCCCCACACCAGAGCCTCCTCGGGTGGGCCCGGGGCCCTGACGACCCCACCCGATACAGACCCATGCCCAGAGCCGGAGGCCTGGCCCCTACACTCAGGTCTGTGTCTCGGTTGCTAAGCGCCCAGAGCAGTGACCTCATCGGCACAGAGAGAAGACCAGCTCTGGTTCTGCAGAAGCCAGAACAGAAAAAGCAGAAAAAGAGGAGGGGATAAGGACCAGCCAGTGGAAGGCGCCTGCAGCGACCCTACAAGTAGGGAGGAAGCCGAGGCTCGGGGAGCGGGAATGGCCCTCATCACCTACCCCTGCACTACTGGTGAAATCCACAGGCAGAGCAGGGGTCAGACAGACCCAGGTGGGAGACCAGAAGCCCTCTTCCTGGCTGTGTGCCCTGGGCAGGTCACCCAGCATCTCTGAGCCCAATGACTGCTCTGTAAAACGGGCTTGCCTATGGCACCCACGTACAGAGGCCCACGGGAAGCACCAGAGAGCATGCAGAAAGCAGTACTTCGCACCTTGAGTTTACGTCCTGGTCTGTCGTCCTGTGGCCGCCGTAACAGATGACTACACACCAGGGGCTCACAGCGACAGAAGGCTGTGCTCTCCCAGTTCTAGAGGCTCAAGGTGATGCTGGGCCATTGCTCCCTCTGAAGGCTCCAGATGTTCCTAGGGGCCCGTGTTCCCAGGCCTGCAGCCACATCCCTGCAGCCTCTGCCTGTCCGCACATGGCCTCCACTGTGTCTCCCCGCTTCTGCAAGGACCCCGGTCATTGGACTGCAGGCACCCTAAATCCAAGCTGACCTTAAAACCCTTCATCAGTTACATCTGAAAAGACCCTAGTCCCCAAAAAGCCACGTTCTTTTCCTCCCCCCACTAAGATTTTTATTTTTTTAAGTCATCTTTACACCTAATATGGGTCTCGAACTCAAGACCCTGAGATCAAGAGTCGCAGAATCTACTCACTGAGCCAGTCAGGAGCCCCAATAAAGCCACTTTCTGAGGTTCTAGATGGATAAGCACGGGGGGTATTCAACCCGCTACACTTAGACTTATACATCGGGGTAGCTACAACGTCTCCAAATTTCATTTCTGGACAATACGGGTCACTTAAATATAGCGGCTAGAAAAAGGGGTCTGAGCAGGTCACGATGGGGAGGCAGGGAAGGGGCAAAGCTGACCCAGACAGATGTTTACCTAAATCTAGAGGGAAACACGGGGACATTTTAGCCCTTCTGAGGGAAAAGACGGCAGAATGACTCCCCATTAATAGTTCAAACTCGGAAAAGCCACTTTCGACCAAGCCCGGCAATCAGAGCGCAGCGGGCACACTCCCGCGGGGTGTGGGGGGCCGCCCTGCCTCCGAGCACCGCCCGTGAGGCCCGCCAATAGCCCCACAGCAGGCCCCGCCCATGACGCGGAGGCCCACAGTGACACCGTGCAAGGCAGACGGAGGCTCCTGCCTCCGGACCCGTCCTAAGGAAAAAGCCACTTCTGAAAATGGGCGGGCGGGGAGCTGTGTACAAAGACGTCCTTGGCGGTGCCGTTGAGAAGCCCCTAAGCGCTCGGCTGCGGGAAACGTCTGCCCAGCGCAACCGGCCACGGGCTTCGCAGGGACAGAGAGAGCAGCAGCGGGGTCTGCCCAGAGAGTAATGGTACCTGGGAAACGGGGGAACTACAGGCCCACCGCGGCCACCAGAGAGACACGGGCAGGAGAGAGCCACATGGAAGGGACGGCGGACGGCGTGAATGCCAGTGGAAACGATTTTAGGGGATAAAAACAGACGTAAATAAAAACCACCTGGAGAGAGGCCATATCAGCGTGGGCGTGTGGTGGGAATGCGGGGTGCCTGGTCACACGGGGGTTCCCTACCCACCCCAAACGCCCTGCAGAGGCGACTACTGTTAAAACCGCACCCGTGTGCAGGCGCTCTCGCCCCAATGCTCTGCAGAGACTCAAGCCGACAGGCCACTTGGGTCAGCAGGAACACACGCAAACCTGAGGCCGACCAGGGAAGGACAGCGGGTAGGAGAGATGGGTCATTTCCCAGGGGGAGGCCCCAGCCAGGCCCAGCCAGGCCAGGGACATGGGCTCCATCTTCCCTCCTGACCCAAGCAGACATTCCCTTCCAGCCCGGCGAGGCCAACGACACAGATACACTTCCCAGACCCGTGCTCCTCGGGGGACCCTGTGGCCGGCGGCTCACCACAGTGCCCTGTCCTCTCCTGGCTCTTCAAATGTGGTCCTGCGCCACCTATCACCTCCTGACCCTCCCAGCAAGCCGCCCTGTAAGGAGACGACATTTGTCAGGCCATCTGTCCCCCAGTCATGGGGCGTGCACAGGGCAAGGACCAAGGACCTCGCATCCGGCGCCTCACCCAGAGCCAGTAAGAGCACGGGGGTGGCGGCCAGGAGCCAGGCCTCGGGTCAGTCCAGACGTGAGTTTCAAGCCTCCGCTCTGCGTGGTGCTTGGGCCCGTCCCCTCGTCTGTGAAACAGAGACGGGGACGCAGGGAGGATTACACGTGCTGGCCTGCTTCCCTGGGCTGAGCCGGAGCCGGGCACCAGCCCCATAGGCAGGCATCTCAGGCCGCCTCCAGCACAAGGGCTCTTCCTCCTCCGGCCTCGGCCTCCCCGCAGGGTCCAGCAGCTTGTGGGCTGCTGCCTCCAGGCGCACATGGCGACGCTGCCTGGACAGCTGGCTCCACCCTGTCCCGGTTCCCAGGCAGCAGGGGGACAGCCCCCACCGGAGGCAAGCTGCACCCCCATGCAGGGCCCGGCCTGGCCTGCTCACAGCAGTGTCACCAGCACAGAGCAGCGTGGTGGACCACGGGCCAGGCCAGGGCTTCCAAGCAGCACGACGCTCCACCCACCCCCTCCCGGGACAGCTTCTCAGCCCTCACGGTGCCCAGGAGAGCGGCCCCACCCCGCAGTCCGGCCGCCCCCACCATCCCCCACTCTGCCCTCTGCGGCAGGCCCGGAGGCCAGGGCCCAGGCTGCGACCCCAGGATTAGAGGCCCAGGGCCTGAGCCACAGGGCCCCTCGCTCACTAGGGCTCCCCGACAAGCTGTCACGGTGGCTGGCCGCCAGCTCCCGCCAGGCCGAGAGCCGCGATGACATCACCCTGGCCCGGGAGGCTGTGAAGGGGAGACAGACGACAGCTCGTCCCGGCCAGGACCTCTCTCCCCTCGAGTGGCCCACCACCAGGTAGGCCCAACGTGACTGCAGGCACGAGGACAGCTGCCTGTCATGGTCCCCACCCCCTGAGCCCAAACAGCCATGTGCTTCTGCCACGAGACCATGGGGCCACCGCGCACACCCCGTTCACTGGTGTGGGCGCGCGGCTGGCACTCAGGAAGCGCCGACCGACCGGCTCAGTGAAAGGCCGCCAGGCTGTTCCCAAGGAGCGGGTGGGGGTCTGCGCTCCCCTCCCCGGGACCACCGTGTCCTCCTGATGGGGCTCCTGCTGCGTCCTGTGGGCTCCCAGCAGCGCCTGAGACCATGCATGAGACGACTCCTGTCCCACGAAGTGTCCCCAGGAGGCGAGTCCACGGAGACAGAAAGCGGACGAGGGGCTGCTCACGACTGGGGGTGGGGGGCGTCTTTGGGAGCGACGACAGTGGCCACATGAGGCTGTGGCTGCTGGGCCGCACACCCGGGCAGTGGGTGTGGACGGTGTGTGAAGTCTATCCCCATAAAGCCATTTCAACAACAACAAAAGAGCCGGGAGAAGATACGCCAGAGCCCTAGAGTGGCCCCCTGGAGCACAGCTCTCCGCACCCGTGGGCACTGATCCAGGAGGCGGCAGCCAGGGCTGTCTTGAGCCCCCAGCCCTGTCTAAATGGGGCCCTCCCCGTAGTCGGCGGAGACAGAGACCAGTAAGTTAGCCTTACTGGACCCGTCAGAGCAGCGCCCGATGGGGCCTCAGTCAGTCCTCAGCAGAACCTCCGATGGACGGCAGAGCAGGGCGCAGGCAGGGAGGGAGCCGCGGCACGGAGGGGCTGGGCGAGCTGCCCGAGTACACACAGCCACGGGCCGTGGGAGACCCACCCACCGCTCTGCCAACGGCTGCAGGTCCGCTCACCAGCCCGAGGCCAGCAGAGTGCCATTTTCAGGAAATTAAAAGCATGGCTGTCGAACAAATAGAAAACGAGTGTTTGCCAACAACGGACTAGCTCATTGACACGGGAACCAAGCACAGAGTAAAGCCTGTTCGCAGAGCCATTCGAGGACCAGGAAACAGGTTCTGAAATGCACGAGCCGGGTTAGAGTTGAAATGGGTCAATGTCCCAGAGGCAAGAGAACCAGAACCTTCCAGGTTACCTTTCCTGCCAGATAAGGTCTGCAAACCAACATTAATTACTTCACAAATCTGAATCCCTAACCCAGAGTAAACAGCAAAGTCAAACACCGACTCTCTACGCGGGCCTACCGCCCAGTGCCCCAGGAGGACTCGGGAAAGGTGCTCTCCCTGGTTTTCAACCTCTAAGTAATCTCTCTTGCCACCGATGAGAGAGACGGCCGACGACACGAACGGAAAGATGTGCCACGTTCCCGGCCTGGAAGGACTAACAGGGCTGAAACGTTCGTACTACCCAAAGCAAACTACAGATCCAATGCAATCCTGATAAAATTCAAACAGCGCTTTCCACAGAAATACAACAGTCTTTAGGATTCTGCAGAACCACCAAAGATCCCGAGGAGTCTCCAGAGGGACGAAGCCGGAGACCTCCCACACCTGATGCCACCACAGGTCGCAAACGACTGCGATCAAAACTGGCATAAAAACAGACACACCGATGAGCAGAACAAAACGGAGAGCCCAGATATGAACCCACACATGGCCACTTGAGCTAGGACAAGGACGCCAAGAATACACGCTGAGGAAAGACACATCTGTTCCGTCCCAGCCGCGGAAGACCGGTCAGCCCCGCGTACAAGCGTGACACTAGGTGCCGGTCTCACGCGATACACAAAAATTAACTCAAGACGGACTGGAGACTTGCACGGTGAGAACTGAGCCTGTAAAACTCCTAGAAGAAAATCGGGTAGCTCCCTGACATCGGTTTTGGTGATGAGTTACTGGTGATAAGCAAAGGCAACAGAAATGAAAAACTGGCAACTGGCACCACATCAAAGCGAGAAGCTTCTGCACAGCAAAGGAGACGAACGGCAAGGTGAAAAGGCGGCGAACAGAAGGGAAGACGGTATCTGCAAGTCCTGCGTCTGGTTAGGGGCTAACACCCAAACACGAGGAGAACTTGGACAGCTCTACAGAAAAACGATCTGATTAAAAATGGGCGGAGCGAGTGTACAGGCATTTCCCCGATGGTTTAGACGCGCGAGAAAATGTTCCTTGTCACCCAGCGTCGGGGAGATGCAAACCAAAACCGCAATGAGATACCCCCTCCCATGGGTCAGAAGGGCCAAAACCAACAACACAGAGAACAAGACGTGTCGGCAAGGGCGTGGAGGAAGGGGAGTCCTCGTGCCGCGCTGGTGGGAACGCGGGCTGGCCCACCGCTCCGAAGATGGTGCGGCCGCTCCTCACCAAGCTGAAAACGGAGCTGCTCTACGACCCAGCAAGTCCACTTCTGGGTATTTACCCAAAGGAAATGAAATAATCACTACCGTCAAATGACACCTGCGCCCCCATACTCATCACAGCGACTCATAACTACCGACGACTCACCAGATGAGAACCACCCCCGTGTCCGTCGACGGACGGACGGACACAGAAGTGAGGTGCGTGTGCACCACGGAGCACTCTGCGGCCGTTAAGAGAAGGAAACCCTGCTATGCGTGACGATACCCACAGCCTTGGCGGCAGTGTGCTAAGTGAAATGAGCCGGAGAAAGACAAATACCGCATCCTCTCAGTTATATGTCAAATGTGAAAACAACAACGAAAAGTCAAAATAAAACCCCAACTTGTAAATACAGAGGAGGAGACTGGTAGTCGCCAGAGGCAGGGGTGAGAATGGGTGAAAGGTGGGGGCAGAGGGGATCAAAGGTACTAGCTAAAAAGAACAAATTACACTTTTCCTTAACGAGGAGAGCGAAAATGAAGCCGCAAACACCGAGTCTGGAAATGCGGCCGTCCCCACCCTCCGGCTCCCTGCCAGCCGAGGCCACTGAGCGGTGTCTGTGCTCCTCTCGCCCCTGAGCAGCAGGCAGAGAACAGAGCGCCTCCCTGCACCTGCTTTCGGGGTAAAGGGCTGGCCTATCTCTCCCTGAGGAACAAAGTGCAGAAAAAAACTTTTAAAAAAAAGGAAAGAAAAGAAAGGTAACGGGAGGATAAGGAACAGGATGCCGCAGTCTGTGTGGGGTGGGGGCCGGGATCAAGCCCCCAGAGCCACACTGGAAGCTCATGGCAAAGCCATGTGGACCTGGCGTTCAATGCCCTCATGCAAGGCCAAGAGCCCAGGCTAGGCCCCCCCACCAAGAGCCTGTGGGTGGGACCCCTCTGCACACTGTCACCAGAAATGGGGACCCCAGCCAGCTCTGCAGCACAGAGTCACATCTGGTGACTCAAAGGTAGTCACAATAGACTGGCGGCCTCATCCGTAAACTGAGGTCAGCACAGGCCTGGGTCTGCGGCGGCCAGGGCGCAGAAGGACCAACCACAAGCCAGCCCCGCTGGAGACACCCCCTCCTGGACCTTTGTCAGAGCCCCTCCACGATTACGTACCCGTAAGGAGCAGGTCTCTGTGCAAGTGCAAAAGGGAAGAAAACCCGACGAGTGAGAATAGGAAACAGCAGAGCCAGCCCGCAGAGCACGGATCCCAGAAAAACCAGACACACGTCCTAGAACAACTGTGCTTCTGGGAAAGTTGAAGGAAGAACACCCAGACTGCGCTATCTGCCATAGATGCGAAACCAGTAAAAATGAATCGCTAGAAGGGACGCCCACGGACTCAGTTCAGCGTCTGCCTTCGGCTCAGGTCATGATCCCCGGGTCCCGGGGTCGAGCCCTGTGTCGGGCTCCCTGCTCAGCGGGGCGTCTGCTTCTCCCTCAGCCCCTCGCCCACTCCTGTTCTGCTCACTCTGCGCACGCTCCCCTCAAATAAATAAAAAACCTTTAAAAACGATTTAAAGAAAAAAGATTCGTTATAGTAAAAACAAGTAGAGAGCTGGAAATCCAAAGTATCAAAGTTTAAATTTAAATAATTAAAATGAAGTTATTGAATTTTCTTCCTCAGGGTGTACTCAGTTCTGCTGCGGGAGCGCCGAAGGCATCGGGAACACTCAGAGCTGCTCTCAGAACAGGCAGCAGGGGCAGGCCAGGGGGTAGGAAGCCTGAGAAGGCCAGGGGCGGAGAGCAGCGGGGCTCCGCCGCAGCCCGTCTGTCCGTCCATCCGTCCGGGAGGCACAACAGGAGGGCACGTCCGCGGCGGTGGTGCCTGGCAACTTCAGCGCTGATGGAGCCACCGGAAAATCTCCTGGACAAGCCCACAGAGCCGCACACAGCGCCTTCCTAAATAAACGGGAGCCCACGCCTGGTGCGCCTTAGTGAAACCCAGCGAGCCGGGGGGCCGCAGCAGACACCCAGGCTGCCCTCCGGGAGGCATGCTGTCGGCCGGCCAGGAGCGCGGGAAGGAAACCCAGCAGCCGGGACGGGCCGTCGCCAACACCCTGAAAGGAAATGCCCAGCTAAAAGGCTTTCCGAGAACAAGGGCAAAAGCAAGGCATTCCAGAGCAGTAAAATCGGAGCAAGCTCGGCGGCACCGGCCCGGCCCTGCAGGAAAGCGGAAGGGCAGGCCCAGGTGGGGTGCCGTGTGTCCGCAGACGGGCCCCCGCAGCGGGAGAGAAGGCGGGCGCAGACGGCCGTGCGAGGCAGCTCTGACTCGTACAGCCCTGCGCGGCAGGTGTGCGACACGGTCGACGTCTGGTCTGCTCGGCGCAGGCCGGCAGCATCAGCGGACCCGTGACCCAGGGAGCAGGGGGCCTGTGCTGCTGGCGCAGGCAGGAGGGCTCTGCGCCTCCCCACGAGGTTGAGTACTGTCCCCCCAAAATTCACGTCCACCCAGGACCTGAGGCAAATCGGGGCTCTGCCCGTGTGATCAGTTAAGGACTGAGACCACATGGCCCTGGATTAAGGTGGGCCCTGCATCCAGTGACCGATGTCTTCGTGAGACAAGGAGACACAGAGACGGGCCATGGCAGTGGGGACGGAGCCTGGGGTTCCCAGCCACCAGCAAGGAAAGAAGGAGCAGAAGGACAAAGATGGTGAGGCCGGGTGGCAGCCGTGCCAGGGCTCCTGGGTAGCAGTCTAGACCAGGAAGATGAGGGCCAGTGGCGGCCCTCGGCCACTCGGTAGGAGCCCCAAAGCACCAGGGCCTCTCAACGCCCTCATCGGGCCCAGACGTCACACCGATCGGGATCAGATGGAAAGGCCTGCCAGGTGCTGGGAGCAGCAGGTTCCAGAGCAGGTTCCAGAGGTCGCCCGCGGCCAGCCGGAGGACACAGCACCGTCTATGTGCTTTGCCACCGGGGCCGCCCCGGAGCTCTCGGGACAAAGAGCGAGCCCTACACCCGGAACTCCGGGCTCCGGTCCTAGCTACTTCAGGGTCTGAAACCTCATTTCTGGGGGCCTCGCTTCCCCCTCCCAGGCCACTGTATCAGGAGGGACAGAGAATGTTCTCCAGCTGTGCAGCCCCAGCGAGGGGGGGGCCAATGGCTGTGTGCCCAGGACTCCGTCAGCTTCAGCACGGAAGGACTCAATCCCCCAGACACTCCCCAGGCCCGGGTAGCGCAGTTGGACCCGGGGACGGCCATGCCCGGGCCCTCTGCATCGTGCCATCCTGCAGCCCGAGACGGCCTCTCCCGGGGAGCTCGCCAGGCCGGAATGCCTGCTGCACGGAGACCTCCCCTTCCTTCCCGCGCCGGGCCCCGGTTCGCAATAACACTGGGATATCCCCAAGGCTGGGCGAACAGCTGGGCCCATTCTGCTCAGCTATCTGCTCCCGATGAGTCAGCCCGGCCGGGCCTCCCACCGACGCCACGTCCCCACCTCCCGCCTTCCACCAGGCAGCTCTGCACCTCCTGAGGGCCCCCGACCCTGAGGTGGCCTCTCCAGCTCCGGCCCTGACGTCTGCAGCAGCGGCAGGAGGCTGGGAGGGCTCCGGGGTCTGAGAGGCAGGACAGCAGCTGGGTCAAGGCCCAAAGCCACGCCCGCTGCCCACACAGCTCGGCCACCCGCTCTGGGCCCTCAGGGCTCTTCCTGGGCGTAAACCCTTCCGCAAGCAGCAGCGCCACACCAGACAGAGCTGGGCCTGTCCCCACGTCCCCTACCACCCGAGGCCCCTCGAGGAAACCCTCTGGGCCAAACCCCGCCCAAGCTGCATGGAAGCCCCCAGAAGCTCAGAGCGGGTCCGCAGCTGGCTGGGGCAAGCAGCTCTCTGTGTCCCGCAGCCCAAGGCTCCCCCGCAACACCCTGCCTTCTCCCAGGTGCGGGCACAGAGGAAGGACGTGACAGGGTCAGAGCAGAGCCCAGAAAAGGAGGCCCAGCAGCGACCCCCGCTGGGTGTGCAGGGCCCTCACAGGACCCCACAGCGGCTCCGCAGGGTCCAGGCAGCCCCTCACCGGGCAGGGCCGACAGTGCAGAGAGGGGGCAGCGGGGGGGCGGCGCATAAAGGGCGCCCGCCTCTCCCTCACCCCCCACGGGAGGATGCCCCTGAAGTGAGGTCCCAGGGGCTCCCGGGGCACGTTTTGCTGACGAGACAGCCGGGTCATCGGGGAGGCCGGAGGCTCGCTCCCACTTGCCCCTTTTCAACAAGATCTGATCTTCTTTCGGCTCCAGGAATCCGCCGCCAAATCATTCAGATTTATATTAATTGCTTTGAACTCCTTGAGGGCCCCGCCAGCCCTCTCTCTGCAGACCGCGCAGACCGCAGGCCGCCGCGTTTCTCCCTCAGAGGACACTCTCTCCACAGACAGATGTCTCCGAGCAGTTTCTGCTCCCGGAGGGGATGCAGAGCCCAGACTCACTTATTTGGAGTCTGTCGTTTCTGGGTCTGCTCTGCTTACGTGCGGAGGTGTCCTGGCGCAAACATTCTCTGGGGTGCCGTCCTCCAGTCTCTATGCGGGCCACCCAGAGGCTCGGGGACTTTATGCTGCGACAAAGCGCTCACAGGCAAAATCCAAACGAGCTGTCCCCACGCGGGAACCTTCACAAGGACCATCTCAATTTTGTTCCGTTGAGTTTCAAAATACAAATTTATGCAATTAAACCTAAAAGCACCCTCAAAACTCCTTCCTGCAAGTACGATTTTCCAAAGCACAATTACACCATTTGGAAATCAGGTCTTGCATGCCCTCCGTGGCCCAGAGTTCAGTCTGGTCTGTCTTCCCAGCCACCCTGGGGACAGATAGCCGTGTGGCGTTCAGCTTTACCCACCATCCCTCTGGTTCCTGAGAGCTCCCAAAGTTCAAGAGCGCTGGTGCTCCCTCTGTCAAATAGCACGATCTTAAAACCTCCAACTCACATAAAATGCAGCCAAAACGTAGACCCGCTTCCAGAAACGTCCCTGCCGTCACAGGCTGTTCTCCGACGGCCAAGCGCGTGTGCCCTTGGAGATGGTGGAACAGGGGTGGCGTGCTCGGATGCTCTGTGCCTCGACACGCCGCACCTTTGAGCCAAATTCTGTCATTCAGCTATTCTGTGTGTACGTAAAAATACTTGCACGTTTTGCAAACCACACCTCCTAAGTCTGCTGATGCCTCCCTGAGCTGATTTCAGCGCAACAAGTAGTTCTGTGCACCACAAGGCCCCCAGGGATAATGGTTGTTTTTTTTTTTTTCTAAGATTTTATTTATTTGACAGAGAGAGATCACAAGTAGGCAGAGAGGCAGGCGGGGCGGGGGAGTAGGGGAAGCAGGCTCCCCGCCAAGCAGAGAGCGCAACGTGGGGCTCGATCCCAGGACCCTGAGATCATGACCTGAGCCGAAGGCAGAGGCTTTAACCCACTGAGCCACCCAGGCACCCGGATGATGGGTTTCTTAACTTAGCCAAAACAGCGAGTTTTTAACCACAGAGCAGGGATCCTCCGAAATCTATCTTCCTGTAATTGCCTTCAAAAGCAACAAACCTTCCGTGAAGGTGGTTTTTCTCCCTGAGTTGACGGCCCCATCGGCAGCGTGTTAGCTCACGGCTGATAGGGTACACGGTGGCTGCCCCACCTAGACGCCGTCAGCTGCGTGAAGACCATCAAACACTTTGAAATTAACCGATTTCCCACCTGAAACTCCAAGGTCAGTCGCTCATCCACACGCTGGCCGGCATGCAGGGGTCCTGACTGTCCGTGCCCAAGAAGGCCTGGGCTTGGACGCGGGCATAGTCCGTTCATTTAGAAGGACAGACAGTAGCTCTGTGTGAAGCCCCAGGCCTCACAGAGTCCTGGGGAAAGGCGCCCCTGCGCCTGCAACTCTGGGGTCCTTAGCAACCGTCTCTGTGCCACAGCCGGCCTGTCCCCGGGCCCCACTCCCTTGGGGCTGTCCCAGAGGGCCCATGTTGGACGGCAACGTCCACACCCCCTTTACACAAGTGAGCATTCAGCATCCACTCTCGAGAGAGAGACGTTAAGAACCCAGCACTTCATTAAGCACGACTTCCGGCTCTCTGCTTGTTGCTGCTGGAAAGGTTTCTTGCAAAGTTTTTCAACATTAGCAAACAAAAAAAAAAACGGTTGTGGGTTTGCACCATGCCACAAGTGCCCCAAGTACAGCAGAAGCCAAGCCTCTCCCCCGTCTGCTCCACGCCGGGACCGCACGCCTTCGCTCTCCGCACACAGCCCGGGTCATCCAGCACGAGTCGCCCGAGGAGCCCGCCCACGGGCTGCCAGACACCGTGACGTGCGGAGCAGCAGCGCTCACCGTGTGTCAGCCCCACTCGCTTGGGTGTGACCTGGAAAGGCCGAGCTCCGAGCAGGACACATTGCCAACCTCGCGCGGAGGCAGAAGTGGCGGGGGCTGAGGTGACTCCAGGACAGGGGCGGATGGCCTAGAAGGGCAGGACTAGGCCGGAGGGCAGGAGGTCTTGGGACGGATGGCTCCCAACCTGTGAACCGTGGTTCAAGGGCCCCCAGCCCTGCGGGGGATGGCATGTGGGCACACTGGCATGAACACGGCCAGGAGGACTGGCTGCTGACCCCCGTGAGGGCCAGCCAGCCTCTCCACTCAGCACCGCGCTTGAACAAGGCACCCACAGACAGAGCTGCATGGTGACCGATGACCTTGGCTTCCTCTCACCGAGGCTGGCGTAGCTTCCGTGCGACAATCAGCGCCTCCCCCGCCCCCCAGCGACCCACCGGCACCCTGAGGATGAGGTGAGTATGCGGAAACTCATCAGACCTCCCTCCTCGCGGGGATTTGCCTTCCTGTCCAGATCAGCCTCCGAGCCCGTCTTTGCCTTCCCTCTCCACAGGCCTCTGCCAACCACACATGCCAAGGGCTCAAGGAATATCTCATCTGCCAACCCAGGTCCCATGCGCTGTCACCTCGGGCCAGCAGATCCCCATCAGAGTGAAGGAGTGACAAAGGGACCGTGACCCCGGGACCCGCTGGTCCCATCTTACACCTTGCCACCCAAAACCTACCAGCCTGACAGAACAGGAAAATGTTCCTTCACGGCTTCGCTAAACCCTGGTTTGACGATGACCTCCCAGGACTTAGGACACTGTCCTTTGAGATGCAGAGCACCAAAGCCCAAAGGTGGAGACCACCCACACGTCTGACAACAGAGAGACAGATGAACGAGTGTGGTCCACCCAGACAGCGGGACAGCGATGGTCCTCACAAGTCACAAAGTCACCGACGCTTGCTCTGACCTGGATGGACCTCGAGGGCGTGACACTCGGTGAACGAAGCCAGGGACAGAAGACCACACTTGCATGTCCCTGCCACACACAACATCAGCAGAAGCCAAGCTACAGAGACAAAGCGCAGACCGCTGGTGGCCAGGAGCTGGGAGCAGAGACGCGGGGGCTGGCGCATGGGTCCAGGGAGTTCTGGGCAGGACGAGGTCGCAGGGAGAGAGGCGGACACACAGCTCCGTGAGCACGTGGACTGCTGCCGTATATGCTCTCTGACAAATGCGGAACTACGTGTCACCTGACTTTCATCTGGAGCAAAAACATATGCTAAACAGGACAGAAAAAAAAAAAAGAAAGAAAAACATTCAGTTCAGGCTTTGAACCCCGTCCTTCGAGGTACACTGCGCATTTGGAAGTCCGGCCGCGCTGACCCAGGAAGTAGAGCTGTGGCCCAGGAAGAAGGGCTTGTGGGGGCAGACTGGTCCTTCTCGCCTCAGCCCCAGAGACTGCCGGGGGGTCCTGCCTCCGAGCCACAGCCTCACATCCCACGGGAGCAGAGGTCCCGGTCCCCAGCGATCCCAGCGCTACAACCTAATGCCTGGGCCCTCGGGCTCCTAGGGAAGCAGACCGGCACGCAGGGAAAGGGGCCTCTCCTCTCCTCTCTCCACGAAGGGCAGGGAGGCGCAGCCCTGGGCCCCAGGGATGAGGGTAAATGGACAGTCAGAGCAACCAGGGCCCAGCAAGGGCAGACGAAGCCGAAACACTGAGCCCGGAGGACAGAGCCCCGGCCGGTGGCCGCGCTGCGGCGGGAGGGGGCATGCCAGCGAGGCGCACACACACCTGGAGCCCCGCAGCCACCGGCCACCACACTGAAGAACGGAGGACAAGACAGGATGGACTTAACCAAGGCTTCGGGGGCTTGAAGGGCGAGGGGTGCAGGGCACAGCCAGGCTGGAGCCCAGTCCCAGAAGGACCCCCGCTTCCTGCGTGTCTCACCCCGGGATTTCTCTGGTGTGGGTGCCGCTCTGTCCATGGTGCACAAGACAGAAAGCCCCCAAGTGACCCTAAAACGGGAAGGCTGAGAATAGTTACGTACCCCAGTGCCCCTGAGCACACTCCGCGGGACGCCGCAGAGAGCACCCGGCAGGCCGCGCTCCGCCCATGCCTGCCCCACCCCGCCCCACAGGCAGCCAGAGCAAAGGACGCGGCCCGGTCTCCGTCTGGGGGTCTGCGGCGCTGCGAAGCCCACCTGTGACAAGCAAGGCTCCGCAGGCTGGCCCGGCAGAAGGTGGCAGCTGTGCCAGGAGGAGGGAAAGCGCGAGCGGTGCGCTCCACTCGCTTCCCAGAACTAAGCACCCGACGAGAAGCCCCCCCCGTCCACCGCACACTGGCCTCGTGTGCGGGGCAGAGAGGCTTCACCCTGGACCCCCAGCAAAGCCAGAGCCACCCGCCGCTGAACATGGACCTGCACCCCTCGCCCTTCAGAGCCCCCGAAGCCTTGGTTAAGTCCATCCTTAACCAACTCCTAGGAATCAGCTGAGCCGATGCCGCGCCGCAAGGTGTGCACGCCGCCCACCCACGGCCTCGAGCACCTTCTCTCGCCCAGAGCATTGCAGGAAGCTCAGCCTGCTGCTGTGTCCTCTGCGCCCTCCACACCCCTGCCGTCCGGGGTGCCGCTGGCTACATCCCCGCACTCTGCTATATTTAAATCCCTTCCAGGGCTCCTCAAGGCTGCAGTGCCGCGGGGACACGGAGACACCAGGCCACCGTACACACCGCAAAATACCGCCTCACCCATCGGTGAGGTGACAGTGGCTTTCCCACCTCCCCTCTCCTTGCCCCACACAGAAAGCGTCCAGAGCCTGAGCTGCCAACCCCAAGCCTCACGCCAGCCTGGCCCTGCCTCTCCCCCGACGCTTGTCAGTCTGTGCACTCGCCTGCCCACCTCCTCCACGTGGCCCCTGCTCCCCGCCCCTGCCTGGCTCACGTCCTCGGAGCCCTAGCACCGGCCACACTCCCTCCCACCATGGACACAAGCTGCCCCTCTGACCAGGCAGCCTGTGCGACCCCAGCTCGGCACCTCCCTCGCTTCTATTCACCCTCAAGATCTGACTCAAACTCCACTTCCTCAGGTAGCCCCCTCCAGCCCGGGCCGAGCTCTGGCCCCGCTACTTCTTCCCACAGTCCTGGGCCCCTGCCACCCGGCACCTGGCATCTGGGCAACTACACTCAGTCGGGTTCGGGCTGACCCTCTGCACATGCAGCCAATTCTCGGCGGGGGGGGGCGGGGGGGGGGTCTGAGGTGCCAGCACCGAGCGAGGTGCAGCCCAGCCCGGGCTCGGTGAACGAGCGGATGGGATGCCATCCCGGCTGGGCTCCAGGCCCCTCTGCCAGCGCCCCGCTTAGCCGTGGCACACGGCACACACAGGACGCGCGGGCTTCGTTGTGACCCGGAGCTCTCAGGAATGCTTTGGCAGCACAAAGAATTTTGCTCAAAACCCCAACTGGACTTCTTATCTGAGAGGATTGCACAAAACCCTGGAACTCTTCGTAATCCTGTCCACTAACACGCAAACCAGTAAAACTGGGGGCCTCGGGGGTGAACTCACTGATCCTTAATCCGTAGCAGATGCCGAGCAGGGCGTGGGCAGGCTCTCCTGAAACGCGTGGACTGCTGATGCCTGTGGCGAAGGCTTCACCGGCATATCTGGGTCCCCTGGCCCCTCAGGCCCGAGATAGAGCCAGCCATCTCATCTCTGTCTTGTCGGGGGCCTTGCCTGTGACCCACGTATCCTCTCAGCCTCAAGAGCCGGGGCCCCAGGAGCCTCTCTGACGTGGCCAGGCAGGGACTCCTCTATCAGCCTTTGGAGAAGATTCACCTTCTCCAACACCGCCCATGACACCCACTTCCCGACTGTGAGGGCTTGTGTAGGATTTTACACAAGTCAGCAACGACCCGTCTTCCAGCTTGATCATCGGGACAGTGGACTGATTGCCACAGAGGAAGTCAGGGCATCTGAGCGGTAAAGTGGGGTCAGAGCACGGCTCCCCACTCTGCCCCTGCATGGGCCACAGTCGCTTTATCGCTGACTCTCGGAGGGACTCACATATAGTAGAGGGATCAACTATAAAGAGGGAAAAACTCACTCTTGCCTCGTGGGCTCAGTATATCCACTAGGCGCTCAGTCTGCGAATGACTCTGTTATGTATCTGCTGTGTGCCAGGCTCTGGGCTCAGTAAATGCCAGCCCTTGTGGTCCCTGACCAGAGGGCCATATTTCTGGCCACAGAAGGAGCCTGGGTTTAGCTCAGATTATAATGAAGCCCCTTGTTCATTCACGGAGGGAACAGAGACCCAGGAAACAAGCCTGCAAATGAGGGAAGAGACGAGGAAAATCAAGGAGCCGTGTCCTCTCCCAACAACGGGCTGAGGAGGCAAACACGAGTCACGCAGAGCTTGTCAGATGAGGCAACGACACAGAGACACTGTCCTGGAAGGGGTCAAAGAGCCCAGCCTCCTGGTGCGCACAGGTCAGGCCCGGCCAGGGCAGCGTGCTGCACACAAAACAGTAATGACACATCCTCTCGCTTCTTGTTGTGATCCTGGGGTGCCCTGGCCGAGCGGCCCCCCTGGCTGGGTCCCAGGCTAGGTGCTTTTGGCCAGTTCTCTCCACGGATTCCCCGCATCTTCCCGCCGCCCCCTCACCAACAGCCCAACAGGGTGAGCACCATCATCGCCGTGATGTTACAAATGGGAGTTCCGGGGGGGGGGGGGGGTCAGTAACGCGTCCAGGATCCCAGGTGGTGGAGTCCGGATGTGGACGCAGGCCGACAGACCCCAGAACCACTCTCTCTGGACAATTCATGTGGAAGGGGAGGATTCAGACCAGAGCAGAGAACTGTGCTCCGCCCCGTCCAGCAGCAAAGCCCAAAACGCCTCGGCGAGGAGCTGCCATTTCCTCTCAGGTCCCTGCTGGCTGAGTCCTCTAAATGGCAGCTGTCACCATGTCTAAGCAGACTTCACAGTGTCCTCCCCGCATTTCTGTGCTAAAGTATGGGTCTGACCATTTGCAATGCCCGCTGTCTCCCCAAAACCCTGCGGAAGAGCAGTGCTGCTCCCCGGCAGTCTTGGGCACCGGCATCTAGAACAGACCCGGACCAACACAGCTGAGGCTCTGGAGCCGGTGCAGGAAACCCCGCCGTGGCAGGAAGGCACTGACTCCAGCCCCCTGTACGCCACGGTCTTCTACCGCTGGTCTCCAACCACCCCTCCCCAAACCGTGCAAGCAGGGGGCATCGCCCACCATCCGCGGGGGACACGGGCTCCACGAGGGCACCTGAGCTTCGGCAGCCGCTCAGGTTGAGCCCAGGTTGGTGAGCCCAGGTTGGTGGCTCGCAAGGCTGGGGCCTTCCCACCACACTGCCCCCCACCTCCCAGCGCGGATGTCCTCTTCCGGCTTAACTTCCCTTGGGGCCGCTCCCCGCACGCAGAGTCCAGTCACGTGCTGACAGCGGACTCCACCGCGTGTCCGGCCCGGCCGCACCGTGTCGGCCAGCGAGCGCAGGAAGGCGTCCCACCCTCCGGAGCGGCCAGCCCGGACAGGCAGCCCGCCCGCAAGTCAGCGCTGGGAGGTGCGGCCGCGGCCTCCAGCCACGGCCCAGACAGCGAACCGCCGCACCTACAGCAGGCCCCAAAACGGACGTGCTGGACACCCGGCGGGCAGTCTGCGTCCGCGCTTCCAGCTGCGACCCCGAGAAGCTGCCCGCCGGGAGCCCACCCACGGTTCGGGCCGGCGGCCTCTGACAGGGCAGGTCCGCAGCCTCCCCTGCTCCCCAGTACGGAGCTCTCCCGCTCCTCCGCCGGCCTCCGAGTGTCCGCCCGAATGAGAGCGGCGACAGCCGGCCAGCGGCCTTCGCTCGCCTCCACCCAGGACGCCCGCCCGGGGCGTCGGCGGCTCCGCGGCACAGGCCCACGGACGGCGGCACAGCTGCTCCCGTTCGGCCGGAAGGACGCCTGCGCTGCCTCCCGGGCCCCGCCGTGCAGGAGCGGAGCCTGGGCCGCGGGAGACGCGCGCTGCCCCCGCCGCCCCGCCGCGGTCGCGCCCGCACGTGGCCGCGTCTCCCCGCCGCGCCCTCACCTGGCTCCGGGGCGGGACGCGGGCGTCCTCGGATTGGCGTCACTGGGCCGTAAAACGCGACGCAGAAGCCCGAGCCTGGGGCGGGGCGGCAAGTGGCCTCCCCGGGCCAGACGGCGACAGCAGGGAGCAGCCGGCCTGTACATCTCCCAGCCTCCCTTGCAGCTGCGCCCACCACGTGACCTGACCTCGCCAATGGAAGGTAACCGGAAGTGCCCCAAAGCACTTCCGGGTCGAGGTGGTTGAAGGGCCCGGCCGCTGCCATGCTGTCTCCGCCGGGAACACGGGGCCGCGAGGGTGCGACGCACCAGCTGAGCCAGGCCCGCAGCACCGGGCAGGCCTCCACCCTGGTGACGGAAGGAGGGAAAATTGGGAGAGCGGCTGTGGACTGTGGTGGGGACTAAGCGGATCTGGGGGTCGCCCTCCCCGAGGTCTGCGTGTCCGTGCGTCCGACCTGAGCGAGGCACCGGCTGGGAACGAGGACCCACCCCCCGGTCATCGGTGCATCGTTCGTATTTGAAGGCGTGGGGCCCTCGGAAGGGTCCGCAGCAGCGTGGCTGGAGGCGAGAGTTTGCCACGCTGGTGCCACGGCGCAGGCGCACGACCGCGCACGGACAGCTGGGAGCGCGCGGGGTCAACCCTGCCCCCACCTCTACCCACGGAGGAAGGGGGCCCCCGCCGGTGCCTCCAGCCCCGCCCTGGGGGCGCCCCACGTGCCCGCGCGCACCGCCGTGCACGAGCCCAGAGCATGGGCAGCCCGGCGCCCGCAGACTGGACGCGCACACCTGCAGAGGACGCCGGAGCTCGGCTTCCCGCGGCGGCCGCGCACACCGGCGGCGGGGACCGTCTGCGCCCCGTGCACGTGGCCCTGGTCCGTCCTGCGGGGGGAGAGGGCCTGAGACCCCCTGCCCTAGGCGGGCAACCGGTCCTCGTCCCGGGGGCGGGGGGGGGGGGGCGGCTTTGCGGGTCGAGCGGCGCGCGCTGTGCAGAGGAGCCGTTCTCCGTGAGCTGGCAGAGGTGACCTTCGAGGGACCCTCCTGGAAGGCGGCATGGGCACCCAGAGAGGGAGGACCCAGTGCAGGACAGAATCGGTCCCAGAATGTGAGGGCTGTCCTCCCAGTGTCCCCGAGAGCAGCACCGGGGCCCAGACCCTCCCTCCGCGCCTGACCCAGGCCACCCTGGGCTCTTCTCAACCTCTGCGACCTAGAGGGGGCAGGAAGCCCTGCATGGGGCGTCTGGTGCTGGGGTTGTTGGGATCGCCCGTCCGGGAAGAAGGGTCTCGGTTCTACTACACAGTTGCTTGGAGACCCGCATGCCCTCCCCTCCCTGCGCCTCTCTCCCTCTGTCCCCCGGGAAGATGGAGCAGAGGCGTCTCTGTGGCCCCACCCAGCCCCAGGAATCTGTGAGTTCATGAGCCCGTGGCTGTTAGCCCTGGATAAACTCTCCAGCCCACGGGACCATGAACTGAGACGTTAATTCCAGAACCAAGGAGTGTGTGGGAATGTGACGCCCACACCCACCGCACCAGCCCCGCGTTGGTGCGAGGCTGAAGCCACCCCAGCCTTCCGTGGAAAATCCACATCTGAAGGCCTGTCCTGAGCATCTGGGACGCGTTAGGCTCTGGGCCCTGGGTCTGAGCAGAGCTCGATGGAGTCTCCGGCCAGGGCGTGTATCCTGACGCAACGGTGGGTCTCGGCTTTGAAGGAAGCACCGGGCCGGCTCCTGATGTGATCTCTGGTGCCAGCGCCGCAGGCGGGCGTGGAACTGCCGGCCCCCAACACAGCGAGAGGAGCCGGGCCACGCCAGGAGCCGCAGTCAGCCGGCCTAGCCACGCGTGGTTCTCCGGCCGCTGCCTGCTGTTACGACCTGGAGCCTGTGTCCTCACCTTCCCGGGCCTGTTTCCTCACGTGTCCAGCACAGGTCTGTCTGTCAAGATCATTTTCGCCAATGTCATCTGTGCCTAAGGCCCTCTCTGACCCAAAACTCTTGGATGGATTTTCTCCTGGCTTCCTCGGTGGCAGCGTCCAGCCCAGCCCCCAGTGCTAGGAGGACGGGAGTGCCCGGCTTCCTCGCCCCCGGCACGGGACACTCTGAGACGTGTTCAGCGTCGTTCTCCAAAGTGCCTCGTGGCCTGTGCCCCGGTTCTCGTAGCAGTAGCCTTCTTGGTCAATTTCCCCACTTCCCTGTCCACGCCTCTTGGGCTCGCCCCCAGATAAACTAGTCGCCCTCGGAGCGGGGTCTCAGAGACAGCTTCTGAGAGGACCCTCCCTGAGCAGTCCTGGATGTCGCAGGCTTTTTCTTAGCAAGCCGGGTAGTGAGCTCGTTAAGCCCTATGAGCCGAGAGACAAAATTGAAGACCATAGGTAAGCAGGTTTGTAACCAATTAAAATGCGGTCCTTCGGGGCACCTGGGTGGCTCAGTCGGCGGAGTGTCTGCCTTTGTCTCGGGCTGTGATCTCAGCAGAGTCGGCTTGCTTCTCCCTCTGCCCCCCCCTGGTCGTGCACGCACGCCATCTCTCTCCCTCCTTCTCAAATCAAAATCTTTTAAAAAATAGTAAGAAAATAAAAACAAAATGTCCGTGGAAACAGAAAGCCATTTTGAACTCAGGGCCACACACAAGGAGCCAACAGGCCCCGTGGAGCTCCCAGGCCATGGTTTGCTGACCCCCGATGTCACACATAAAGCCTGAATCTCAGTGGCTTAAGAAAATAAAAGTTTACTTCTTGTCTGCGTAACATCTAGCAATCATGAGGATGGGTGACCTCGTCATCCAGGCCGGGCAGTGGCTCGGGCACGCAGGCCGAGCGAGGCTGATGTGTGATTTGCCAAGGGCACCCTGGGCATCAATGTCCAGTTGGTGAAGGAAGGGAGAGCGTGGGGGTTTGTGTGGGAGGGCCCAGGGACCAGGGTCAAGGAGGCATTGGATACACATACCCACGGACATTCTCTGGCCTGACCCGGGCTGCACGGCCCCAGCAGCCATAAGGGGTGTTGGGAAGTGTCTCCCACCCGGCAGCTCGTTCTCTGCTGTAACTCGGCGGGCCCGGCTGTCACGGTCACGGGGCAGCAGAGTGCTCCTGCCGCAGATCGGCGGTGAGTATGAGGGGAGGGACCTCTCTGCACTCACTACCCGGATGCCAGACCCGCGAGGTCTTAGCATAGGCCTACCTTATTCCGCACAGAAGAAACAGGCCCTCCGCTCTCCCGCTCCCACCACCCAGGCTAAGGACTAAACCAGCACCGATGGTTTTGAGACCACTTTGGGCTGCGGCCACATGCCCCCATCTCCCCACCCTCAGCCCTGCCCCCAGGGCGTGTTGCCTGTTTTCCTTCCTTTCCCGCCCCGCTGTGTCCCCTCCACCCCGCCCCACCCCGAGAACCCATGGCTCAGCGTTGCCTCTTCGGCTGCTAAGGATCATTTACTTCTGTCGCTGTGGTTTCCAGATCTACACACACCGCCGTGTGCTTATCCGTCTTCCCATCGAGAGACCCGTGCGGTGTTCCTCGGGCCGTCTCAGCATCAGCGGGAGCGTGTTTGTACGCATCTCGCGGGCACGTGTCCCCCCCACCCCGAAAAGAGCCGCCAAGTCGGAGCCCACGGGCGTGGTCATCTTCAGCAGAACCTGTGGGGCTGCGCGGCCACCTCCCCCAGCAGGGCACACGGCACCCAGGGCCCCAGGCACCATGGCCCCACGGATCCTACCATGGGTACAGGCCCCCACCCCACACCTCGTAGAGCCTCGGTTGCCATCTTGCCACCTGACCCTTAATTCCCATCCAGTGAGGCGCACAGCTCTGGGTCTTTGTTCCCGTTTGACAGAAAGAGAAGCCGCGCAGCTTTGCCTGGCCCTCAGCAGCTGGGCAGTGGGACATTTGCCATCATCCCACCCTGACGAGGTCCGGCTCTGGAAGGAAGAGTGCGTCCCTGGCCTCTGTCCCATTGATCCCAAGGTCAGGCCCTTGGGGGGAGGCCGGGCCCTGCTGGTCCTCGTCATGCACGGCTTTGGAGGGCGAGCCCTGCTTTCTCCTTGAGCCCAGGATCAGGCCGGGGCTGCCCGAGCTCATGAGGTCCCTGGGGAACCAGACAGGACGTTCCAGGAGCTACATATGACTCATTGGTGTGTAAAATGAACTTGATTTAAATTTCGGGATGCCGCTCTCCACCTCCACCACACAGGGAATGAAATTGCCTGCAGAAGCCCAGGGCGAGGGTTCCTGTGCGTGGGCACCTTCCCCACTGTGCCGGCTCCTCCCCGGCCCTGCTGGCCCTGCTCCCGGGCCCCCTTCCCTGTCGCATCCCTTCCCATCTTCCTCTTGTGCTCCGGTGAGTCCGAGGTCAGGGAGGAGCCCCCGGGTCCACTGCCCTTTGCCAGCTCCCTTCCCCACTGTGAGCCTCAGTTTCCCTCTCACTAGGGATGAGGAAAGGTGATCTCTCCAGCCTCAGAAGGGAAGCACCAGCCACTGTGCACGGGGGCCCCGAGCCAGGCTCGCAGGAGGCACAGCCTCTGCAGTGGGGAGCTGATGTTAAGTGGAAAAATGGCCCCAAAGAGCACTGCTTTATCTCAGCCCCGTCTCTGTGGCCAACAACAACAGCGCGACCTTCTACGAGAAGGGTGATGGGAGCCACGAGAACCGGAGACGGCACGCACTGGGCAAGAACTTTCCAAGAGGGCCACCCCAGACACGATGGCCTGGGTCGGAAGGACACAGATGGCCAGCCCCCAGGGTCCAGAGGAAGAGTTCGAGGCAGGCGACTGTGGAGGAAAACCTTTGCGATCTCCAGATCTGCCAGAGCAAAGGGCAGGCAGGGAGTCTCAGGACCAGAACCCAAGAGTTTGGGGTCCCCGAGGGAGGGCCTTCTGATGAGCTGTGACCCTACAAGACAGCCGGGCAAGGAGGTAGAGTGGGGACGGGGTAAGTGGGGGTCACATCCCTCTCTTCTTCCTTTGACCTCCTGCCAACACCTCCCACTAAGAAAGCCCAACAGATGGCCCCTAGAGTTCAGCTTCCCAGGCCACGGAGTAGGACGAGGAAGGCAGGATGGATCTAAGGGCTGAAGGGAGGGTAACCAGTTCCGAGGATGACTGCCTCGTTGTGGAGGACGCGTTTCAGATGGCCCCCAATTTCCTACCTTCTAGAACCGGTGCTCTTGGGTAAGCCCCTCCCCCAGTGTGGGTGGTCTCTAACCGAGAGAATGTCGCAAAGCTGCACGTGCCCCTTCTGTGGCCACGTTACCCAGGACTGTCCTGTCCTTCTGGCTGAAGCGCTGACTCTGGCCGACTTTGCTGAAACCTGTGCCGTGTGGGGAGGTGGTGGACTGTAGGTAGCCCTTGGCTGGCACCAGCTTGGCGCGGAGACTGGCCCCAGCCAGCGGCCTACAGGAAGCAGAGCCCCCCACCCCCATCCCACAGTACAAGGAACTGAGAGCTGCCAGCAACCGCGTGAGCTCGCAAGGGGCTCCATCCCCAGCTGAGCCTCCAGATGAGACCCCGGACTCAGCAGACACCTTGGTGGCAGCCTTAGACCCCGAACAGAGGACCAGCTGCTGGACTGGTTTGCCCGGACTCCCGACCCACAGCACCTGCAACGTGATAGATGTGCGTTGTTCTGAGCCGCTGAGAGTGTGGTGATATTTGCGAGGCACCGCAGCGAAGTAAGGAGGGATTCGGTACCTGGAAGCGGGGGCTGCTGTGACACATACTGAGAAATGTGGGAGTGGCCGTGGAACAACCAGCAAGAGACTGATGGCCTCATGTGATGACCCTCAGGGCCCCACATGCTCCCAGCAACCACATGAACTGGTCCTTCCCCAGTCAAGCCTTCAGATGAGAGCCCGGCCCCACCGCCCCTTGTGGGAGCACTGCGAAGGACCCAGCCGTGCCCAGACTCCTCCCCCGGGAACAGTGAGGGGATGGACGTGTGCGGTCGGGATGCTGAGTGTGTGCTCGTGGCATGCAGCCCCGGGCCGTACGCTCCCCATGGGGTGTTCACACATGCCAACGATCCTGGATAGACGCCCGCCGTGCTGAGGAACTGTGCCTCACTTCTGTACCTTCACTGATCGTGTGAGGTCCTCCTCGAATACGGGAGCGCTGGGCTCCCAGGACCCTTCAACGGATTCACTCCTAGGTTCCTGTAATGGGCAACGTGCCCACATTCGGGTGGGATAACAGCACCCCTTTCTGTTCTACATTTCCAGATCATCGGAAGCATCTCAAGTTCTTTCCTGGCTACTCCGGGGCCTCATGGTTACACTTGCTCAACCAAAGCCACAGATCAGGCTGCATTATCTTTGCTAAGCATGTGGGTCTCAGCACCCTGGGTTTGTCTGCGCAGACTGCCTCACAGCCCCGGGGGCTGAACAAATTTATTCTCCCAGTTCCAGAGACCGGAAGTCCAAGATCAAGGTCCCAACCAATTCGCTGTCTGGTGCTAGCTTTCCTCCTGCTTGTAGGTGGCCGCCTTCTTGCTGTGTGCTCACGTGGCAGGGAGGGAGGGAGGGGAGACAGAGAGAGAGACCATGTCTCTCCTCCGGAGGCCAATCCACAGGACACGGGCTCCACCCGCGGGCCTCATTTAACCTTAATTGCCTCCATAAAGGCCCGTCTCCAAATAGAGTCTCTTTGGGGGTTGGCGCTTCCTGATCTGCATGGGGTGGCATGGGGGACCAGGACACTGTCCGTAGCACAGACGGTTAAAGTCTCTACCTCAACCCCCTATGCTGGCTTCGCTCTTCGTTCCTCCGACAGTCAACAGTGTGGCCAAACCCTTGTTCCCCTCAAACCCCAGCGTGTGTGCTGTGAGAGGAACAGGTGCCTGGAGAAAATAGGGTTCTGCAGTGAAACAGGGTTAGCGAGGGGGGCTCACCCCACGTGGAACCCCAAGTCTTGTCAGAGTGAGCTCGCGGCATGCACGGGGACGCCGGCCCCCAGCCTGAGGGAACCCTCGGATGGGCGGGTGAACACTGGCTACTCTGGCTCAGACACCACGTGGCCACTTGCCCTCCCGAGTTCAGCCACTGAGTCCAGTCATGCCATCCCCAAGGTGAGTCAGAGCCCGGCCGGGAGACCCACCTTCGCCAGCAGACAGACGAGCCCCGAGGGATCCCTGCCCGGCCAGCCCCAGCGGCCCCCACCCCTTCGCTGACACTTCCCGAAGCCGGTTCCTGGCTCAGGCAGGATTTACTGCAGCTTTGTGAGCTGCCCGAGGCCAGTTCTCCTGCCAGCCCATGAGCAAACTAAAACAAGTAGCTTTTCCTCTCTCCAAACACTTGAAAGGGCATCCGAGGCCCCGTCGGCTGCACCCAGCGCCCTGCTCGGATGCATCACTCCGGGCCGCCCGGCCTGTGGGCAAAGCCCACGGGAGGACCCTTAACCCCACCAGGGGCCTCAGGACCCCTCCCTGGTCGCCCTGTTCATCTGTCCCCCTCTCAGCACAATCTCCTGCCACCACCACCGCCCCCCGCGCCTGCAGAGAGCCACCAGCAACCTGGGAAATGGCAGTAAAGCACCCACAAGTCCAGGACACCGAGCCCGCCTGCCACCCCCACGGCCAGGGGTCTGAGTGGGGGTTCCGTGGCCGCAGCTCTGTCTGGGAACGGGTGGGAGGGGGGCATGTGGAAGGGGCGGAACGGTAGCTGTGAGGAACCAGGGTCTGTCTGGATGGTTATCCTCAACCCCACTCACCACTCATGTTCTAGAGAAAGACAAGAGACACCCGAGGGCCAGGAGCAGGCAGTGGGAGCCCAGGGGTGAAAGCCAGGAGGCCTACAGGGAAGTGGCTGTGGAGAGCGCCCAGGACCAAGCCCATAGTCCCGGATGGTCAGTGTGACTGGCCTCCACAGATGGCTGAACACCCAGCAGGGCGAGCCGGCAGGCCAAGGTCAAGGATGTGGTTAGGAGAACCTGGGACCTCAGCACTGCAGGGGGTATGTCCGGAGACTCTCACTCCCAGGCTCCTCCAAGCCTTTGGCACCGGCAGGGGCAGTCCTCCGAGACCTGGGACAGCATGCGTCCCCCACCTTCCCCTGGGTGGAGGCCTGGACCCGATTGGGGAAGGGGAGTCAGTACCCCAAGGAGTTGAGAGCTCTGGCAGCCCGTGGGACTCGAGTCAGAGGGTTCTGGGGGAAGGGGGACGTCCTAGAATCATCCGGGGGAGAGGCTGACCCCACGGAGCTGCTGGGAAATGAGGCTAAGCCCTGGGGACGAGACCCGCAGTGAGGACGCCAGGCTGGAGAGCCCCATCCGCGGTGGAGAGTTGGGTGTCTTCAGGAGGGCAATGCCCGGCATGCCGTGGCCCCGGTGGAGACACGGGGTCTGACCACAAGACCCTGGTTCCCCATGCGCGGGCTCCGGAGAGGGCAGGGCTGATGAGCGGCCCAGAGCCCTTGCACCCTCCACTGTCTCACGGCCCAGGCCCTCCGCTGCTCCTTGCCTCTGGGGGTCCCACAGACAGTGGGAGGAGGAAGCCTGCAGCTGGGGGGCCCGGCGGGTGTGCACGGGTTGTGGGCACAGGTTGAGGCTAGATGGCGCCCCCACCGCCTGGCCTGGGGGGACAGCGTGGAAGCCCTGAGGGAGGGTCCCACCGCTCCACCCCCCCACCCGGGGGAGGCGGGGCTCATCGCCTCACACAGCTCTTGCTGCTGACCTTGTAGCAAAGCGAAAAAGCTTCCCGAGGGCCTGCCTTGACCGTCCCCCAACAGGGGATGCAAAGCCCTTTTCCCTTCCCCTTGAGAGGAGAACCGAAAGCCACCCCGCGGCCTTTTTTAAAGACATTTCACAAGTGTTCTAAAACCCCGATGCAGGTCATTTCGTCCACCTGGTTTCCGTATTTCCCAAAGAAAACTCCACAAAGACAGAATTCTTTCCCATTCCGGAGTGTGCTCCAGAGCGGGTTTACAAGGGCAGATGAGTCAAACCCTGCGGGGTGGGGGCGGGGGGAGGAGGAGAGGGGAGGGCCAGGGAGCAAGAACAAGAGTCAGGACGGCCAGGCCCGTGGCCCTCCCTCTGAGTTCGTCAGCGCTTCCCTGCCCCAGACTCATGGCTCTGGGCCCCGGCGGAGTCCTGCCAGGTCCAGGGCACTTAGTGTCTTTAGGATCCAGCCTGAGTCGTCGGCGGGGGCCGGTACTCCCCGCCCCCTGGGCAGCGGAGTCCTCCTGTGGAGGAGAAGCGGCGGCGTCCAGGCCACGGCTCCCGGCACGCTTGCGGATGGCCTGTCCTGGGGTTGACACGGAGCGCCGGCAGGAAGGGAGTCCCCGTGCGTGCCTGCCCCACACCCACCCTCGGGGCTCCAGTCTGGCAGCCGGGATCCGAGGTCCCCTCCAGCCTGGGGCTCAGGCTGCCCACCGGGGCCGGGGCCACGGAGCTCAGGTCCCCGGAGACAGCCCCGCCGGCCTCCGAACAGCCTAAGCAGCGGCCCCAGCTCTCCCCGCGGGGCGGTGCGTCCAGCAGCTCCCACTGCACGGGGGGAAGCCGCTCACACGAGGCCACGCAGCCGAGCTGTGGCCGAGCTGGAAGCCCGAGCCCCACCGCTCGTCTACACCCACCGCACTGCCATCCGCCGCTCTTGGAGCACCTCGCTCGTCACCCAGGTGGGCAAGCCAAGGCCACCCACTTGCGGGCCCTGGCTGAGCCCCAGTCTGTGCTGAGGAAGTCCCAGGAGTCTAGAGGTTTCTGGGGACCTCCCACCCTCCGAACGTGTGGGCACTGGCAGGGCCGCTGACCGTGGCTGCATCCCCAAACCCAGGCCCCCAGCGAGTCCGCACACAGGCTCGGGGCAGGCACAGTCATGACGCGTCTTGGTTGGGGAGGGCAGTCGGGGAGGGGACGGGGGACAATGAGGGCTCCCGGTCAGCCCCAGCCCATGGAGCTGGGGGGGACCATGGGGAACAGCGCTCAGTCCAGGGCCCGCCTCCCCTCCCACATGCCCAGCCTCCCCGGGAAGAGGCCCAGAAAAGGAGGAGGAAAAAATTCATTTCCTGAACATGCACGGAGACAGGGAGGACAGCCGCAGTGTCCACGTGGCAGCTCCTAGACACCCCCATCACCAACGGCCACGGCCCAGGCAGGCGCATGGGGGCGGGGGAAGGGGGGCGCTCCTGCTGGGAACAGCAGCACCCCCTCTTCAAAGCCGAGCCCTCTGCTCCTTCCTGTCGTGCCCTTCACAGTCTCTGCACCCCTTTGCTCCGCGGGACCCATGCCTGCTTCTCCTTGCTCCCAGGACAGCGGGGAAAGGGTTCCAGGGAGCCGGTCATGGGGGATGCAAGGGTCCCTCCCACCAGCAGGAGCTCCCCCAGGTCCCCCAGGCCCAGGCTAGATCCGTACTTCTGTGTGCTAGGCCAACCCCAGGCAGCAGGGACACAGCTGGGAACAAAACATATCTCCCTGCTTTGGGGCCAGTGGAGACAGCATGAAGTACATACCAGCTGCCTCCCAGCCTGAGGAAGAAAGACACAGGGAGGAGACAGGATAGCAGGGGAGGGTGGGGACATCCTGAACATTACCTCAGAGAAGGCCCTGCCTAGGAGTGGACACCAGAGAGGAGCAAGACGGAAAGATGCCAGAGGACCAGGAAGGTGCAAAGGCCCTGAGGCAGCAGCGTGCTCCCCGGCTGCAGTTGCCCAGCTCCCGGGCACACGTGCCGTGCTTTCACTCACGCACACCAAGCACCAGCCGTGCACCTGGTTCTGCGGCGGTGGGGCTCTTCCTCCGCTGCTCAGGCTCTCCGTGGAGGACAGATGCACCAGCCAATGGCCACCCTCAGGGACATCACCATGGAGCAAGGGGCAGGGGCATGCCATGCTCAGGCCTCACATCTGTGAAGTGGCTCAGAGGCTGACCTTGGGAGCTCTCTCGAGGGCAGTCTGAATCGTCCCCCGGAGTTCTGCTGCGAGGACCCAGGAGGATGACCTCAGTCCCCATGACGCCAGTGAATGCGTCTGATAGACCCTGTGCCGTCTGGCACCCCGTTTTGGCCTCCCTGGCTCTGAGGAGTCCACGAACACCCCGTGCCGGGGCAGCTGCCGGAAGGGTTTGGCGGGAGAGGGTGGGAGTCAACAGGGCCCAGCCTCCTCCCAAAAGCAGGGGTCACACGCGGATGGGGGCTCAGAGCCCCTCTGCCCAGGTCCTGAGTGGGCCCTCCTACTCCCTCGACACCCATCTCCCTCCTCGCCGACCGGGTGCCCCTGGCCTCCTCGGACGTGCCCAAAAGATGGGAAAGTCCTGGCTTGGCCCCAAGCATGAGAGCAGGGCTGACAGCGGCGGCCGCCCAGCTCTCAGGGGCTCCGTCCAGGCTTGGCCCGGGTCCGCCTCCGCACGGAACCAGAGGGGAGGACACACGCCGTGAGGTGTGAGCCCGGGCTCCCGGGAGCAGGTACGCCCAGCTGGGCTGGAAGAAGAGGACATGCCAGGGGAGGGAAAGGTGCATGGCCCCCAATTCCCACCAGGGTGCCGGCCTCTCCTCTGACACGCTGATGCATCCACCCAGCCCGGCCTCAAGACCAGCCAGGCCAGAATTGCCTTCTGGCCCCTTCGCTCCTGCCCAGGCCCGTGGCTGCAGGGGCTGGAAGCGGAGGTAGGGACGGCCCAGAACTGGTCCAGGAGAGGGAGCCCGGAGCCCATGCAGGACACCCTTTCCCAGTCCAGGGCCCTCAAGGTGTCCAAGCCGGGCCAGCGAGAAGCTGCGCGTTTCAGAAGAAGGTCAGTTCTCTAGTGTTGCTGGACACGGCACCCGTGGGCAACAGAAGCCACACCGATGGCCAGGAGAGGGAGGACACGGGACCCCGTACCCACCCAGAGAGCCCCTGGACCCGGAGGGCAAGTGGGGAAGACTGCACGTGGCCCTGACCGTGGGGGACCATGAAGGCTCCCGCTGAGCCTCGGACCAGTCCCTCCTGCCTCACCCTCGTTGTCTGGCACCGGGCGCGAGAAGCTCGATCCCAGCCCCGTGTTACCCTCCTGTGCCACGGGGCACTTGACCTGGGGTCTCCCTCAGGACAGGGTGGATCTACGACGTCCTGCCCCAGACGCAGGGGACACAGAGGACATGGGACATGGATGCCGGGGCCTACCACGCAGTCTGTGTTGAACTGGGGCCTGCAGAGACAGGCCGGGTGACTATCCCACGCTGTTCATATCCTCAGAACGGGGAGATGGGGACGCCCCCACCCAGACCGCTCAGCCTTTCCTGGGGAACGGTGACAGGTGGGGGCGGGGGGGGACACGGGGGGGAGGGGCCCGGTGGTGGGTGAGCCAGTCTCGGGCTCTGATTCTAGCTGGGAACCCTGGGGAGCCCAAAGTCCCTCCCAGCCCAGGCCGGAGAGCAGGGCCCCCTTTCCCTCAGCAGCAGACAGCAGCCCAGACGTGCTGTTGGAGGAGGGCCCCTGCCCCGGGTGGTAGGACCGGGGAGGACAAAGCTGGGCACGTGGTAGGTGGGAATGAAGGTTCTGCGAGGCCACGTGTTCCCAGAAATGTCCAGTGCGGGGGTCGTGCAGGGGTGCCAGGACTCCCCCTTTACCAGCTGGGAACCGGGGGGCCGGGTCTTTGCCAGGCCAAGCCCGGATGCCCCCTCTTCAAGACCGTCGAGGCTGGTCCATGAGAGCTACCTGGGAAGGAGCCCCCACCCAGTGTAGGGCCCCCGCTCTAGCCCCTTGGGCTGCCCACAGCCGGGCCCCTGCTCGGGGTGGCCTGCTCTGCCTCAAGTGTCCCGAAGTCTGGGGCCCCGGGGAGATGCCCACCACCCACGGGGGGCAGCCTGGCAGAAGGAAGCCCCAGATCTTGTGACAGCTGTGACCAGGGTCCGGGGCCAGTCACAGCCCCCTGCTCACCCAGCCGGCCGCAGCGTGGGGTCTGGTCTGAGCAGCCATGGGAGAACGGAGGAAGCCAACACCCCTCAGGTCTTGCACAGGAGGCCCATGCTTAGGTCCACACTCTGCAGTCGCCCTCTCGAAATTCTTATAATTTTTGAACGAGGAGCCCTAGGCCCCCCCAATTCCGCAGCCGGTGCAGATCCCAGCTTCCCTGCTGAGTGCGTCAGAATCAGCCATGCCCCCACCCGGGCCTTGGCTGCCCATCTGTGAAATGGGTTCATGCCCGGTCCCCGGGGTGGCCCAGGGAGGTAAAGGGAACAGAAGCAGCTCTGGAGCCCTGGGGTGGAGGGTGAGGGTCCCAGAGAGACGGAGCAGGGCAGGGGTGGGGAGAGGCAAACTCTCTCTCTTCCACATGGTGTCTGCTCCTCCTTCCCTCTATGCCCGGTCCCACCTCACCCCAGGAGCTGGGAGGATCCGGTATGAGTCCCATGGAAAAGAAGAGGCCACACGTTTTCTGAGATGTTTTAAATGTTGCTTTGGCAACGCTGCCTCCCCCATGGCCCGAGTCATCCTGACATGAGACAAGCCTGACCTGCATCCCAGCCCCAGGCTCCGGCTCCCTGCGCCCCCGCCAGACCCGGGCAGGAGAGGCCGGTCTGCCCTCTCCAAATGGCCTCTTTTTGGAGCCAAAATACACGTCTTCATGCGCCGGGCTCTGCATGGCTAAGTGTGGGTGGCCCCAGACCCTGTGTAGACGTCTAAGGCCAGGAAGGGGCCCAGCCCAACTGGTGTGACTGGGCCGGAGGCCCTCACGCTGCAGGAGGAGAAACTGAGGCCCAGAGAGGCAGAGAAGCTCGCACGGCTGAGCTGGAGTGGTCCCAGGTGTTGTACCTAACGGGGTCGTGGGGCACGGAAGGGCACGGGCCTGGGGAGTGCGGCGCAGGCATCAGCCGGGGGTTCTCTGAACCTCGCCTCCCTGCCCGCCAGCGAGAACATAAGATATTTCTAAACACGAGGGACCTCAGTGTACCCAAACTACCTGGGCCAGGGCCCGATGCGCACAGCGCCACAGACGTGGTAGCTCAACCAGGAGAGACTTGCACGGGCTGGCAGGTGGCATTTGGGGCCCAGGCCACCGGTAGACAGCGAAGGGAAGCCAGCAGAACCCCCTGGCAGGAGCAGGCCTGCCTCCTCTGCCTTCGTTCCGGCTCCTCTCAACATGTGGGGAGTTCCAGGGACATCCGCTGTGGGGGAGGTCGAGTTCCCCCGTACCTACCCTCTTAGGTTCAGAATTGGAGGGCTGCAAATTAAACTAACAAAAGTCAGGTTTGTGAAAGAATAGACAGATTTTTTACCCACATAAGTACATACACAGAAAAATAGGATTGGAAGGGGCAGTTCAAATTTGGGGCTCATGTGCCTCTTAGGGGGCCCTGAGGGGAGGAGAGGGGAGAGGCGCTCACAGGAAGACAAGTGACTTCTGGGAAAGGTAAATGGGCCTCAGGAGAATTGGTGGGAGCTAGGACAGCTCATCCCAGCACAACCCCAGGCCGCTGACACCAGGGTTCCGGAACTTTCCTCACAGGTTCCATCTGGGCTCTGGGTCATGTCCCTGCACGCAGGTGGGGACAGCAGAGTCCAGACCCTCCTTTGGGGCCAGGGAGAGTGGAAGATCCAGGTTGCAGGTGACCCCCAAGCCTGGAGTCTACTCCTGCCGGGGCCCTGGCTCAGCCCCTGCAGGGGGAGGCCTCGAGGTGGCCCGCTCCAGGGGACCTCCCCTGCCCGCTCCAGACCTGGAGGGGATGTGTGAGCCAAGGCCGGCAGGCCCATCAGGACCGGTGCCAGGGACACAGGCTGGAGGTGAGCGGGGAGTCTAGTGGCCCCAGCCTGGGCACGAGGGTGGCTGGCCAAGTGAACTGAGCAGAGCGTCCGGGAGATGCGGCCGTGGGCCAGGGGTCTGGAGGGAGGCCACGGCTCTGACCTTGCTGTTCCTCCCCCCAGAGGCCCAGGGGACTCTCCCCCTGCCCAGGAGTCTCCAAGATGGCCTGTCCGAGCCCCAGACGCCGATGCCCTCCACACGGGCATGAGAGCAAGACATAGCTGGGCTCCCCGCAAAACCTCGGGGCCGCCGGCCCACGGGCTGGGGTGTTCTCCCGCCTCCCCAAGGGGCACAGAAGGGCACAGGGTGTCAGGAGCCTCAGCTTCACCCTGCGTCCCCCCCGCCCCGCCCCGCCCCCACAGGACCCAAGCTTCCATGTGAGATGGACACTCTGCCCAAAGGGGTGT
This sequence comes from Meles meles, assembly GCF_922984935.1. Lineage (NCBI taxonomy): Eukaryota > Metazoa > Chordata > Mammalia > Carnivora > Mustelidae > Meles > Meles meles. The sequence continues at coordinate 2,500,785 of NC_060076.1, forward strand.
CTCCGGGGCTGAGGCCACCAGCCCAGAACTCACAGGCCACCCAGGTCCCACGAGGGCCTGGCCAAGACGGGGAGACGGGGAGAGGCCATCCGCTCACCTGCGTAAACTCTGGGTGGGCCTGGATCCTGGAAATCAGCCCCGATTTATTTCCCTCCACACATCTGAGCTGTCCCCAGCCCCCCCCAGAGAGACCCCTAAAACCTGAGCCACAGACACGGCCAGGGCTCGGGCGACCCACACGCACCTACACCGGTCAAGGCTGGAAGTCGACATGGTCACTGTCGCTCCGGGGGGGGCAGGGCATTGGGCATACTGAAGGCGAGGTGTGGAGGCTTGGGGCACCTGCTCCTTCCAAAGTGGACGTCAGGGGATGAACAGGCTTTGGGCACAAACCTTCTGCTTCTGGAACTTCTATTCCTCTTCCGTCGTGAACAGGGGCGTCAAGAAACCAGGAATGGAAGCTATAGCGATGGAAACGTCTGGGAGAGACTCTCACCAGCGACCTGCACAAACATGGAAGCTTCTGGGGCATGGGGCGGGGCTGGGAACCCCAGACCCCCGGACCGCCGCCCGACGGCCCAGGACAGGTCCAGTGGAGGCCACCCCGTCTCAGCCGCTAGTATCCCTCGTTTCAGCGACTCTGAAAACCCGCTGCCAGGCTGGGCGTTCTGCTGGCTGGGATTTTTACTGTCGAGTTGTTTTAAAGGTTTATTTTTTCCCTTGCACACAATTGATGCCCTTGCTCATCAAGCTGCCGTCTGTCTTCAGGCAGAAAAATGCACCAGGGGAGCCCTGGGACTGTCTGGTTTGTCTCAGGGAGAGGAGGGAGCGCCAGCCCAGTTCCATAAAGAGGCAGAAAACGCACCACGAGCTCCGCGTGCTCACAAACTATCCGCCCCAGGAGTGCGCCGTTGGCCGGGGCTCCAGGCGTGGCTGATGCCCAGGTCCTGCCCGATTGCAGGGGTGCCCGCCTCGCTCTCTCCCTCCCCCATCGCCGGCCACCAACCTGGCTCCAGCCTGGCGGCCAGCAGTACCCTCGCATCCCAGCAATGGACCTGTTTCCCGGCTTTCTTTGGCCACGGCCACTGACCGTGGCCAGTAGCTGAGAAGCGAGTGCCCCTTGTCTCCCTTTATCCTTGTGCCGGGTTCCCTCCAGGTCCCCCTCCGGTGGCGAGGCCCAGCACAGCCCTCCAAAGGCAGAGGCCAAGAGCACAGCCCCTGGCTGGCGGGAAGCCGCAGTCGCAGTCGTAGCCAAGCCCTCGTGGGAGCTCCTGGCTAGGGACTGCGCTGGGGCCTCCGCGTGGCTTCTCACTGGCCGAAGGAGAGGCTTCCATTAGGATCCCCATTTTACAGATGAACCAACTGAGGCCCAGGGGAGCTCAGTAACGTGCCTGACGCCACACAGCCAGGGTCGGAAAGCAGGTCCCTCTTGACGGACACCACCACGTTGCCACATCCTTCCCGACCCCAGAGACGGCGCCCACAGGGGCTCTGGGACTCAGCCAGCCCTGGCTGGGGGTGCCTGGAGGCCCAGTTCCATTCCAGCACCTACCGAACCCACCCCACCTGTCGGACGCCGGCATCCCGGGGAGGAGAGGAGCCAGGCATGTGGGAAAACGGGCCATGGCGGGCCCGTGGCTGAGCCGGAACGGGCCAGCGCAGCCCAACGGAACCTGTGTGAGCTGCAGTGTGCGGCGAGACCCAAGGGGGGTGGGTGGAGGGGGCCGGCGTGAGGCTGGAAACAGCTCTTCCCGCCCAGTGTGAGGCTCCACTCACACGGTGACATCGAGCTGTGGCCTCGTGAACAGCCACCACTGGTCACGTCACCGCCAGCCACCAGGCCCCCCTTTCCTCCGAGAGAAAGAAGCTGGAAGCTTCTTCTTCACGCCAGGGCCCCCCCCCCGGGGAGGGGCAAGGCACCTGCCATGGGGTTTGGCCCTCAGTGGGCACCCGGCAGGTCCCCACCCTCCCCGTGTGGGGTCAGGGAGGCAACGGACTCCCGCTCTGGTCGAGCGGGACGATGAGGGCCCAGAGTGGCTTGGCCTGCGGAGAAGGGGGGCAATTTTGCCCCCCAGGAGACATTGGGCAACGGCTGGAGACAGTTGTCGTTGTCGCTACGAGGGTGGGGAATGCCTACCGGTGTTTGGCCGTGGAGGCCAGAGGCTCGGGCCGTCCCCCGGCACACTGGACGGCCCCGCTCTGGGCCACCGAGGGGCGAGGGTACCTCCCAGACCAGCAAGACACGGCTCGCACGGGAGGACGTGGCCAGGGGCTCCAGCAGCCTGGACGGAGGGGTTGGTTTGGGGGAGGCGGGACCCCCAACTCCTGGAGCCTAGTGCAGGGGCTCCCCATCGCAGGTGACAGGGACGTCTCACCTCGGGCTCAGGAAACCAAGGCAGGGGCCACGGCTAACTCAGGCACTACCCGAATCCCCTGAAATACGTTTTCAAAAACGGGGCATTTGTTCCTTTCGTGGCCTTCGGGAAAGAGCAAAAGGGCGGTGGCTGCTGCCGGAGGTCCTCACGGCCCAGAGAGGCAGGGAGGACGGACAGACAGCAGCGTCGCCGTCGCCGCTCGCCACCTTTTCCTGGGCATCGCATGGCCTGGCACTAAGCACGGTCAGAGGCGGCAGCCCCTGGATTCCTCACCAGAACCCTCTGAGGGGGGGGCTGGCCCCAGGGCACAGACGGGGAAACTGAGGCTCAAGAAGGGTCTCTCGTCGTCCAACGTCAGAAAGCTGAGGCCGGCACGGCCGGGTTCTTCCGGTCCGGGCCCAGAGCCCTTGTCCAGCGATCCTGCTGCCTTGGGACAAACATGGCCATGGCCCCGGGAGCTGCCTGGGACCTCCACAGCGGGATAAAACAGACCCTGCCGGAAGCCCACCGTTAGCTATCCGTGTGCGTTAGTGGCCGCGGTGAGCGGGAGCCCCCTGGATGCTAAAATGAGCAGGCAAAAGGTCAAGAAGGAACGGGACGTTTGTGTTCCCGGGCGACAGGTGAAGGGCTGAGGGCCTCCCGGGGGAGGCTGGGAGCCGACGGTTTGCAGGGCCTGAGATCCGGCACCCTCGAGTCCTTGCAGGAACCCAGCGAGGCCAGGGCTGCTATGATCCCACCTCACAGAAGGGGCAACTGAGGCTTGGAGCAATGGCGACATGCTCGAGTCTGTGCGGGCTGTGGCTGAAGGTGAAGCCCGGCACCTTCTTCAGGCCCACACGCCTGGCACGCGCTTGACCCCCTGTCAACACAACCGGGGCTCACGGGGAATCCTCCAGAAGCCGAGATCTCAGAGAGACAAGAATTCTGTTCGCAAAAACCTAGAGCACAGGAAGGTCAGGCCGCATGGTCTTTCTCCAGAGGAGAAAGAAACTCAAACAGGTAGACGTGGTTCAGGAGGGCTGCCTGGAGGAAGGAACAGGGTCAGGGATGGTCTCAGAGCTTCCCCACTTGAAGCCCCACGGCCATGTCGCCAAGACCCCTGGGATGACCCAGACTGGGTCTTCCCGAGGCCGCCTCCACGCCCAGCCAGGAGGCCACCACCCCCCAGGCTGGAGACCTGCCACCTGTCGGCCTCCCGTCAGGCCCGAGCTACAGAGAGAACAAAGGAGGTGAGTCTCTCTCACTCAGCCACAAACCGCTGCTCTCAGGCGACACCAAGACACAGATCATCCTGGTGACCCGCTGCGCCCAAGACCGAGCCCCCTAGCATGGAAAGTTCTGGGGCTCCTGGGGATGCCTGCATTTCCTATGACCGGAGGAGGCCCTCAAGGGGCTTGAGCAGGGATTTGTGACTCACAGGGTGACGGCCCCCAGCGGAGGAGCGGAGGAGGGACCGCACGAAGCAGTGGGTGTCTCTCCGCCAGGGCCGCGGCCAGCAAGTTTCGGGGCGGCTGCTCTCAAATCCAGAGGCGTTGGCAGACACCCGAGGAGCTACCGTCTGCCCTCCCCACCTCCGTCTCGGGACCGTCCACCTCCTGCCGCCCGCCCTCACCCCATCCTGCCCTTGAAGGCCAACAAGGAGTCAGGTCTGTCCCCTCCCAGCCAGACCGTGGACATTTGTCGACCCAACTCTCCCCAAAGCGAGATGCAAGCGGGAAGCGAGCAAACGACCGGAGGGCAGGCGCCCGCTGGAGGCTGACCCGGGCCCCGAACCCGCCCGGCCGCCCCCTGCCCGGCGCTCCCACCTCACCCCACCCGGGGAGAGTCCGACAGACAGATTCAGTCTGAGCACAGCCGCAGCCCACGGCCAAGGCCCCCGCAGGCGGTGGGAGGGGGACCAAGAGCTCCACGCTGAGCGCAGAGCCAGAGGCTACTTTCCATGGAAAAAATGTCTTCAGACCCCCCCAGAGGCCAGGAGGCCCCAGCCCATGACTCAAGGCTGTACAGCCACTGCTGAATCGTGTCCCAGACAGAAGGCGCCCCCCGCCCCCCACGCCCCGCGCCCGGAGCCAGGCTCTGGCCCCCCGCCGCCCGGCCGAACAGCCTCCAGGCTGAGCCCCACAGCCCCACGAGAGCCCGGGGCCTCTGCCGCGCACCCCGTGTCCCCCGAGGCCTCGGCATCCCGCCTGCAAGTGGAAGCAGAGGTGGGGGCAGTTTCCACTCGCGCCCGGGGAGCCTGCGGGACATTGCTCGGGGCGCCCTGCTGGGTGGGCTCCCGGGGCAGGGCCTTGCTTCCAGGTCAGACCCGGGTCAGCCGGCCCCCTTGAACCTGAGTGGCTTTGGGCAGACACCCGCCCGTCCTTGCTGTCACTGGGCTTCTCTGCGGGGTCTTATTTCCAGAAACATTGCTGACCAAACATGGACGCGGTACTAGGCTGGCCCCCCACCCTGCCCCTGGCAGACTTGCCCGGCTCTGAGGTCCTTGGGGGTGGCGGGCCTGTCTGGGAGGGGTCGGCAGGTGGGGTGGACGGAGGCCTGGCCTCCATCAGGGAAAGCGTCTACGGAGAAGCCTGAAAATCTTCACGACGGGCAATTGGCCCCCTTTCCTGTACAGCTCCTGCCACGTTCCCGGACCCCTGGCTCTGGGCCCCGGCCCTCTGTAGACACCCGTTGAGCCGTGCTGGGACAGGCACGTCCTGACCCCAGGCTGGAGCCGTCCCCGGGAAGAAGGCTCAGAGGCTGACTTCCTCCCTCCCTCCCACTCCAGGACGGAAGGGCCAGGACCCGGGCACAGCGTGAAGGTCAGCGACCCTCGGCCCCCAACCCCAGGGCGTGCTTGGAAAGAACCAGAGTGCGGACACACTGAACGGGGGAGCCCTGAGCCCCACAGTCCCAGGGCGCCATCCCGAGCCCGGGAGCCCTCAACACCAAAAGCGTGGCGGGGAGAGCTGAGCCGACTCAGCCGGGCTGCGTGCTGGGGCCGGGGGTAGGGGGTGGGGGCTTGCGGTTGGGCCCCCCGCACCCCCCCGCCCCCGACAGAAACTGAACTTTGGCCACAAGCCCGGGGGAGTGCTCCTCCTCCGTCCTCCCTCCCGCAGAGGGGCGGCCCGGCCCGGCCCGGCCACAAGTTTGGAACCAGACGCCCCGGCGAGTCCAAGGCGAGGCGAGGGCCCCTGTTCTGCTTTCTCACTTCTGGAAAAGACCCCGCGTTTCATCAACTGTCCTGATTCGAAAGCCAGGAGCCGGCCTGGGACCCGTTCTGTGTGTCACAAATCATCCCGAGCCTCATAGTTTCCCCCTGACGTCAGCCGCAGGGTTTGGATCCGAGGGGCCTGGGACGTCCTGCGAGCACAATCGCAGTTGTCTTTGCAAAGTGAAATCAGATGGTTTTTCCGAACCTCCCCCAAGCCCTGCCTCCTCCGCTCCCTCCCTCTCTCTCTCTCTTTTCATTATGTTCCTTGGACCACGTCCAGCTGTTTCCTGCAACAACCACCCTCCAAAATTCACAGAAAGAGAGAGCAAGGCGCGCGGCTTCCTGCCGGCCGGTGGAGGAGCAGACGTGGCGGGGCGGGGGCGGCCACGTCCGCAGGCCGGGGAGGCGCGGGCCCCAGGGCGCTCCCAGGCCTCCGCTGCCGCCGCCGCCCCGCCCCGGGGCTGGACCCTGGGAGGACGCGGTTCTGGGGCCACAGGGCCTTAAGGACGGCCGCTCTCTCCCGACGCCAGGGTCTTGGCCACACCGGGGGCCCGGGGGAGGCCGGGGCGGGGGAAAGAGCTGGCCAGAGCTTCGGGACCGGGCTTTGGGCTCCGACGGGCCTGCTGGGAGTCCCAGCCCCGCAGCCGACGTGTGCAGCCACGGGGCAGCCACGTCTCCACGTGGAGCCTCTGCTCCCCCGCTAGGGCTCATGCTGGAGCTTTCAGTAAAAGCAGCCTCTGTCCGGTGCTGGCGCCAGAGACCGACTCACCTGGAGGCAGGTGTGGAGCTGAACGGGGAGGGCCGGCTCCCGAGGGCTCAGGGGAGAAAGGGCATCTGTGCCCCGGAAGGAGCCCAGGTTTACCCCAGGCGGAGATGGGGGAGCGCAGTCGAGGCCCGGAACCCCTTTGAGCAATGGCCGGAAGGCTAGACAGAGACCCCTCTGGGAGGGCTGGCACAGGACGGCCCCCGGGGGGCTGCCTGACGGGGCCGGGCCATCCCAGCTCTGCCGGCACCCCAAAGCCTCAGCGAGGCCAACGCAGAAGTACCACCGGAGCCCGAGGAGAAAGATCCAGACGCCGCCCTCAGAAGCCCCCACAGGCCCCTTGCACCCCAGCTGCTAAGAAGACCCAAGTCTTCACGTCCATAGTTCTGCCACACAGTGTCCCTCCACGCTGTTTGTTGCCCGGGGCCCAGGAGGGTCAGATCTGGGACGGGGCGGGGGCCAGCACAGGCCTCCCCAGCCCACAGAGGCGTCCCACACCCAGAGCACTGTGGTTCTCCCCCGGGGACTCGGGGATCCACGTGACTGCCCTGGGGGACCAGAGCTGGGAATGTGGACAGCTGGAGAGAGGCGTCAAAGGCCCCGGGAAGCCTCAGCAAAATGTGCCAGGGGTCTGTACAGGGGGCTCCTGGGACAGGACTGCCCTCTACGGGCTGTGGCGGAAATGAGGCCGACACGGTCCCCACTCACCTGCCTGCAGGACCAACCAGCAGCGATGCGGTTCCGGGGCCTGGTCGGCGCTCACATGCTTCCCGGACCCTGGGTGCCCACACGTGGGGCCAACCAGGGAAGCCACCTGAGTTCGCTGGCCGTCGGCCAGGTGCACACAGCTGACCCGAGCCTTCTGTCCCTGTAGAGGCTGAGCTGATACTGTGCGGCCCGAGGGCCTCTTCAGCGCCCTCATCGGCAGAGACTCTCTGGCATGCGCCACGGCCCCAGGGAAACTGAGGCAGGGTGTCTGAAGGGCTCAGAGGGCACCTCCCAGCAGCCGGGTAGAACCAGACCTTTCCTTGGAAAGCACGGGCTGTGGGCACACGGGATCTGCCGAGTTCACCCTTTTTTCCTGCACGTCATGGCCATCGACCCACTGTGCACCGAGTGGGGAGGCACCGCCCGAAGGAGCCCAGGCAGGGGAGAGAGTCCAAGGGCAGACTCCCAGTCCCGCCCGACACAGGGCCGGCCCCGCGGGGACACCAGGACGCCTGCTGCTACCTGCACCTCACAGGGGATGCGTGGAGGCCAGACGGGGTCACAGAGCCCAAACCCACGCCTGATCTCACATTGCGCACCCACTCGGCCTCCCAAGCGAGGTGGGCCCACACTTCCAGCGGCTCCGAGACAGGGCCAGGCCTGGCTGTGTGGGTGTGCCCCTCCTCCAGTCACCACAGGGCTTCTTCCCTCGGCTTCAGGCCTGACAGGTGCGCCCTTCACGGCGGCCACACTGCTGGGCCCTGCCCCGACCCACCCAGGCCCTCCGAGAAGAATGCTCGGACCCCTGCTCCATGGAAGGTGCAGGGAGCGTCTGCGGGGGGCGGGGCACTGACGCCTGGATGAAGCCGTGGGGTGCCCACAGCAGAGGAGGGGGGTTTGGGGGGAGAGGGGCCCGCTGGCCGCCCACCCTGCGCCCCTGGAACCATGAACCTCAATCCTAGAACAATCCCCTCCCCTTACAGCAGGGAACGTGGACCCCCCCAGAACGCGGAAGGGACATGCCTCTGGTCACACAGAGCTGTCAGCCCTCAGCCACCCACACGGTCACCTGTCCAGAGGCGTCCCCAGTGCGGGCGTAATCTTTTTTTTTTTTTTAAAGATTTTATTTATTTATTTGACAGACAGAGATCACCAGCAGGCAGAGAGGCAGGCAGAGAGAGGGGAAGGGAAGCAAGCTCCCCGCTGAGCAGAGAGCCCGATGCGGGGCTCGATCCCAGGACCCTGAGATCATGACCTGAGCCGAAGGCAGAGGCTTTAACCCACTGAGCCACCCAGGCGTCCCGTAATCTTTTGATTCTTCGCAGAAACATTTCAGAAGATCATATCTAAAGGCTTTTGGATCAGCGTGGCGCGTCCGAGCTGCCCAGCCCGGGGCCCCAGCAGCAGCCCGGGAGGCTTCGGTCAGGCCTCAGGAAGACCAAACAGGCGGCAACTGGAGAATCCTGCCTGGTTGCGGGTGAGCTTCGAGACTCCCCACCTGCGACACAGAAACAGAGGTTCTAGAAGGTTCTCAAGCATAGGCACAATGGCCTTGTCAGCAGCAGTGGGACCAGGCCGCCCTGTCCAGGGGCCTGGCCGGTACAGCTCGAGCCCTACGGGCCACCTGCCAGTAGCTGAAGGCGGGAAACCACCGACACTGGTCGAGGGACAGAAATCAGAGGATTTAAACCCAGGGTTCCTCCGGGCGCACCTGGTGGGGAGGTCATCAAAGGTCCTTGATCTTCCTGAGCCCTACACGGGGTCGCAGGGATGCCATGAGGAGACTTTGTGGCCGAGGAACTCCTGTTCATCCCTCAGGGCCCAACCCAGACGGGAAGCCCCCCCCCCCCCCCGCACTTCCCCCGGCCCGCCCCTGGTGGCGCCTTCCCCTGCACTCCCATCGCGCTCCGAGCACGTCCCCGTCCTGACACAGATCAGCCCACACCTGCTGCCTGCCTGCAGCCCCGTGAGAATGTTCTGGACTTTCACTGTCCGGTATGCCAACTACGAGCCGCACGTGACTTCGGAGAGCTTGGAGCGCAGCTCGCACGAGGGGGGACGTGCTGCGAGTGTGAATGTATTCCATGTCTCTAAGACTTTGTGCCGAAAACCAAATGAAAAGTAGCTCATTAGGAACTTTTGTATTGCTTGCATATCGAGTTCCCCATACTGGATTAAATGAAAGTATATTATTAAAATTCACGTGGTTCCCGATGCGACTACCAGAACGTTCTTAATCCCACACGTGGCCCACACTGCGTTTCCGCCGGAGACACGCGGCCAACTGCCGAGCCAGCTCGGGTTTCTGGGCAGTGTCTGCTGAGCGAAGGGATGACTGGGGTGGGCACCCCGGAGTCTCTGACCCGCCCAGCACGACGGTCCTGTCGTCATGCGGGCGCCCCCTGCTCTGGGATGTCATGTGCTCAGCCCCGCGGGGCGCTGGCCCCTGTGCTGGGATCTCGGGGCACCCCGCGGAGAAGCCGGGGAGCCCCATGAAGGAGGAGTCCACAGGCTGCTTAACATGCCCCTGACCAAGCCTAGAGGCTCTGAGCGGGCGGAAGCAGGGCACGGGGGGAGACGCGGTGCTGGCCTTTTCCCTGGAGCCCTCGAGGCCAAGGAGAGCGGAATTAGGAGGCAGGGGTAGGGACAGGGCGGGCCGAGCCCCCGGGCCGGGGGGTCATGAAAGGCTGGTAAGGGGCAGAGCCATTTGGAAGGGGACCGAAAGGAGGCCGGTGGGACTGTGAGGCATCTGGCTGGTGCTCAGCCCCATGGCCCTCATGCCACCCAGCCCCAGGCCCAACCTGCCCACAGCCCCACGCACCGGCTGCTTCCCTCTCCTGCTCTCACCTCTGAGTTGTGGCTTGAACGCCTGATGCACTATTGCCTCTGAGCCTTTGCACCTGCTGTTCCTCTGCTAGGAGGTCTTTCCCTGGATCTTTGTGGGGTCGGCTCCTCGTTGAGCCCTGCTCAGAGCTCGCATCTCGGATGGTCTTCCCACGGGCCACACACCTTTACTCCTGACGGCCACGCCCCCAGACGCAGCCTCGAGATCCCCCGTGCAGGCTCCTGGCATGTCCCGCCTTTCCAGTCGTGGGGGCTCTCTGCAGCCTCTGGGGACAGGCTGGGGGCATCATACTGGTGTCTGACGTGGTCAAAATTCATAATCGCTTCATACCTGACAAGGTCTGGCCACGGAGAGAGCTCTACCTGGGCCTCCCCTCGGACTGGCCCAGGCCCTGGATCCCGCTCGGCCTGCATCCCACTCCCCCAGCAGCAGGTGCACCCCCCACCCCATCAGGTGTGAGCTGACTAGCTGGGAGGGGCACGCAGGGGCGAGGCGGGGCGAGGCAGGTCGCAGCCCATCGGCCGCCTTCCTGCCAGGCTCCCAGTGCTCCCTCCATTTCCCGCCCTGTGCTTCCAGGGCAGGATGTGGGAAAGACACGCGGCTGAGGAAGGGGGACCCGGGACAAGATGGAGCCAGAGATGCTGGCACGGGGCCCCTCCACACTTCGGTGCTCCCAGGCGGGCAGCAACTCGGTCCCTGCGTGGGGGCAGGGTGAGGACCTCTCCAGGGCCCAACCTGGCGGCAGCGCGGGGCAGATGGGCGGACACGGTTGCCAGGGAGACGGCGGGCTGGGCCACACCAGGCCGGGCTCCGGGGAGCGCTCAGCGGGGCGACGCTGCCCTCTGGTGGCGGTGGCCGGTGCTGACAGCCTGGGCCGTGGCGGCCGCAGCCCAGCTGGGGAGGTCCGCCCTCCTTCAGCGCATCCCACCTGTCCCCGCGGTGAGCTTCCCCGCCACCCAGCACCCCGGGGACGTCCCGTCTGGCCGCAGTCGGCCTCACCTGCAGCCCAAAGGGCCCACACGGGCTCGGACGCTCTGTCCCACAGCCGGGAAAGTGCAGACACGGGTCTGGGCGTCCCCCGCGGGCCCACATCACAGCCTCGTGGTTCTAGACGGACACACGTCAAGGATTCCTGGAGGTCCCCTGTCCTTGGTCAGGCGCAGTGGCCCTCCCCGTGCGTGATGCTGGGCAGCTACAGCCTGCGAGCGCCGGGCTCAGCCCAGCTCAGCACGGTGAAGAGGCGCAAGTATCGGCCCATTGCACGGAGGCCGAAACCGAGGCTCACCTGGAGAGCAGAGTGAGTGTGTGAGTCCGGGGTGGAAGGGGCCCTGGGCCTCCCGGTCCCCCAGCCATTACCTGAGGCCTGGCCAAGTCCTCTGCTCTCCCCTCCCACACCCGCAGCCACCAACCCCGCACAAAGGAGAAACCCGGCCTCTGCGGTGGGAGGCTCCCTCAGACCCCGGGCTCTGGGGCCTCCCCACCCCCGTCTGGCTGGCCTGGAGCCTGGGAAGTGTCCGATGGGAGCACTAGAGGCTGAGCCGCAGAGGGGTGACATGTCGTGTGGCCAGGCGCCGAGCCGAGGCCCCGACCCCTGCGGTCCCTGGTGTGTCCACGAGCCTGGGCCTGGGCCCCGACGGAGAGGGGCGGCCTCACCCCCCACCACCCCGGCCACCCAAGCACCCAGGCTGCTGCCGGGCTGGCTGACCTGGGCCTTTTCAGACTGTGGTATCCACGATGCTCGGGGACGCGGACCGGCCACGCGTGGTGCAGTAACGGCTCACACCCCTTCCTGCACAGGTTCTGTCCTGGGGAACCCAGGACTCAGGCTGTAGTGACCTAGTTAGTGACCCTAACCTTAGGGGGCAGGAGAGAGCCAAGGAGGGGGAGGGAGAAGGGGAGCGAGAGGCGGGCAGCTGACATCACACCCTTCCAGCACCCACCCCCATGTCTCCCCACCTCCCTGCTGCCCTCTCTCCTCTTACCCCTTCCCTCCCCCTTCCCTCCCCCTCCCCCCTCCCTCCACACCTGTCCCCCTCCTTCCCCCAGCTTCCTTCCTCCCTCCTTGCCTCCCAGGTCCTACCCCTCTCCGGTCCCTGCCTCTCCCCTTCCTCTGTCCCTCTCTCCCTCCCTCCCTTCTTTCCTCTCTGCCTCCCTCCCCCACCTCTCTTCCCCTCCCTCCTCTCCCTCTCTCCCGCTCTGAAATCTTAGTAAAGGCTCGATGTGGAATCTTTGTGGAAAAGCCAAGTCCCTGTTTGCAGCAGCCGGACCATCTCACGAGTAAACGTGTGGGTTTCCGTAAGCACTCAGGCAACGGTTTGCGACATCTTCTATGCGTACACGGCGCTTTAACTTCCGAGATGAACTTTTCTGTTTTAGAAAGGCGTCAGACTTACCGAAGCGCACAGAGGGGGCACCACCCTCTGTCCCCACGCCCAGCACCCCCCCAACCCCACGTCTGTCCTGGAGAACGAGCCCACCCGGGGTGTCACGTCCCCGCTTCCCGTGGGTTGGCTTTGTTGTCCACCCGACGCCCTTTCCCTGGCCCAGGGACCCATCCTAGACCCCACGTGACCTTGAGCCACATGTCTGGAATGACTTTCTTTCTGTCTGGTGACCCTGACGGTTTCGAGGAGGACTGGCCTCCGGGGAATGTCCCTCAGCAGGAATCGGCCCGCGCGCCTTGGGCTTGGGTGGGTGGGGAGGCTGGGAGGGAGACCACAAGGCGGGGGTCATCCTCATCACGTGGCTTCGGGGTGCCTGCTACCACGCGGCCGTCCCCCGCGGTGGCGGCCCCGGTCCCTGGCCGAGGCCCTCCACCGTGGACTCCCGCCCGTCCCCCCGTCTGACAGCGGCCCCCGACCAGGACGTCCCCGGCACAGCCACCACACTCTGGAGCGCACTCAGCCACCGTCTCTCCAGGGATCCGGCGCCTGGACCCACTCCGCATCACTTGGTCACGGGAGTATCCGTGGTACGCGGGCATGGTCCTCGGGCTCCTGTGGCCCGGCGAGCCCGGGTCAGAGACCGGGGTCTGGGGGTGAGCGGGGCGGTGCCGTGGGCGCGCTTGCCTGTGCTATGTGCGTGGGTCCCCCGCATGGCCCCACGTGGCCACGTGCAGGAAGGGGCAGGCGAGCACGCCACGTCTCCGGCTCTGCCCCACCACGTGACGGCCGCTGCCTCCACCGGCCCGACACCCGCGCTCCAACAGGGACGAGCCCGGCACCCCTGCGGCCTGGGGAGCAGCTTCCAGAGCACAGCTTCTCCCACACTCCCTCCGCCCTGCAGCCCACAGCCCTCCTCCCCTCCCCCACCCCTTCAGGGGACTGTCACTTGCCCTGGCCTTCTCTCTGCTCAGTTTGCTCACGAGGGGGTGTGGCCAGGGGCGGCGGGTTTGGACGGGTGGACGGGTGGACGGCATCCTGTTCCCATCGTTAGGGCGGCAAATGGCATAGAGGCCCCCCTGCTCCACCTGCCCCCACTGGAAGCCTGGGAACCAGGCCTTTCCCGGGACCACCCCCTCGTGAACGGAGTCCGGCCCTGCCGCCCCCTCCAGGGCTCCTGTTACTCGGCGACACACATTTCTGATGCGCCCGCGTCTCGTCTCTGCGCGGCAGGTCCACGAACCGGTCACCCGCTGGAGGCCTGGCAGACCCGCCTCCGGTGACCAGGAACCCCACCGACGCTCACGTGCGGGCTTGCGGGGGGCGTGCTGTCCACGCGCCATGGAACACTTCGCCGAGCGACCGCGGGACGGCCTGTGTCCCCCAGAGCCACATGCCCTGCCCCTCCGCGGGGATCCAGAGTCTTCAGCCGGGCTGGGCAGCCCATGAGCAGGGGAGGTGGCCAGGCGCCGGGCCCGGGTTCCACCGCCGATCTGACCCTGAGCTGTCACCTGCCCTCCTGGCCTCAGCGGCGGACCCGAGCCGTGGCGAGACGACTCTCTGAGGCTTCACAGGGCCCACTGGCAACCACGGCCACCTGGCCACAGACGGGACACTGAGGCGGGGAGGTGAGTGCTGTGCCCAACAGATCCCCAGCTGGGACCCGGGTCCTGCCTTACTGAGCCTCGCGTCTGGGGGGGGGGGCGGCCCCGGAAGTTGGCGCCGCTCCCACGGCCGCCCCGGACTTCCCAAAGCCGCACCCCTGCCCTGCTGCATCGGCACCCCTTCGAGGGGCAGGGCGGCCGAGGAAGGCGCCATCAGACCGGTCCCTTCCAGCCTCCGCCCCGTGGTCCTCTCTGGGCAGCGGGCCGCACGGGCCGGAAGCTCCCACCGGAACTCTGCCCATCAGCCCTGGGGGCCCCCCCACCGGCCGCGGACGCGGGCTCGCCCAGCCCCCGTGAGCAGAGTGCCGACCTCGCGGGCTTTGGTCGTAGATTCCCCAGGTCAGGGCCTGGCAGGGCTGGCAGGTGTCAGGGTCGGGCCTGAGGCTCGGGGTCAGGGAGCCGTGCCCAGGTCGCCCTGCGGAGGCCCAGGGTGCAGGGTGCTACCCCGTGATGATGAACGGGGCCCCCCCTCTGGCTTCCCCCCGGGCAGGCTCCAACCTGGCCTTGGATTTGCACCTTCGAGGGCACAGGGATGGCCCACCTTGTGCGCTCACAGCCCTGGCCTTCTCGGGAGGTGCCCCTGCCCAGGGCTGGCCTCTGAGGGCTCCAGCCCCCACCCCTGTCCCGGTCCTCGCTCTACGTCACAGCCTCTTTGGAACAAGGGACAGGAAGTGGGGACTTGGGGACAGTTGTCTGGATCCAGGCCCCAGGCGGCATCTTTGCTGTCCGCCCCCCCCCCCCCCCCCCCCCCCCCCCGTGCCAGCCCAGACCTCTGGTGCCAGCTGGGGGACGGCTCCCAGGGGACCGGAAGGGAGGGAGCCCGGCGGGCTGTGCACCAGGGCGCCCAGCAGAGGGCAGTGCTGCTCCACGCCTCGGCCGCCCGGGCGCCCGGGAACCATCCACACGGCGGGGTGGGGGGGCAGCGGCTGGGCTGGTCTGGGCTGGTCCTGACGGAGGACACCCCGGGGCTCTGCATGCAGCAGGGAGGCTGGCCTGGGCCCTCTGCGTTCTGCAGCTGGAGGGTGGCTGGAAACGCTCGCTGGAACGGCCAGTACGGTGACACTTGGAGAACACGAGGTCACCAGCAGCCCCCGAGGTTAGGGACAGATGGGACCCTTCCAGCACTAGGGGCTGGGGACTGAGCTCTTTACCCGGCCCTTCCCTGACTCCCCCTGCTCCAGCGCCTGCCTGCCTGAGGTCTCCCCAGCTCCCCTGCCCCCTGCGTCCGGAGCAGGGTACCAGGGCCTCTCCCCAGCAGCCCCCCATTTCCCGAGCACGCCGTGCTCCCAGAGCCCTGCCCGCCTGCCTGCTGAGGGCGGAACTAGCCGTTTCCGGTCACGGGCCTCCCGGCTGCAGAGTGGGTGCTCCGTGCTGTCCCATCCCAAATGCCATCCCGTCCCCCCCCCCCCCCCCCGCCTCTTGAGCTCTTGAGTTACAAACCCCAGCCAGCCCCGCAGGGTGTGCCCACGACAACGCTCTCGTGCCCGGCATCTCTGGTCCAGGGGGACCACCCCAGGCAGGCATCGCCATGGCGGCGGGGAGCAGCAGGGAGGCCCGAGGCCAGACCGCCTGCCACGTTGCGAGTGCTCATGCGTCGCTGGGGGTCCCACTCCTGGGGTGGGGGGGGCTCCAGGGGCTCCACCCACCGCAGAGGTCAGGGTTAGAGCCGGCCCGGCAGGACTTGCTGGTCTCCTGCCCACGCCTCTGCTCCCCTCGCCGGGGTTGGCACACTGACCAGCTGCGCTCCTGGGGGTCTCCATCCTGGAGCGGGTTTGGGCGGCCCTGGCTTGGGGCAGGAGTGGCCCCCATGGAGGTCATCTCGGTCAATGGCCTGTTCCGGCCGGGGCTGCCCCTGATTGATTCGGACTGACAGACCGGGGTCCCCCACATGGCTCCTTAGGAAGACGGAGTTCGGCCCTCTCGGCCCCAAGGGCAGGGTCTGGGCAGGGCCACACCCTGAAAACCCGTGAGGAACACTCCTTTGCTGGCCCCCCTGCAGGACTGAGCGGCCCCTCCTGGCTTTGCAGCTGTCTGGACCTGCTGTCAGAAGGGGACACTCACACCTGGCGCCCTCCCAGCCCACCTGCGGCCGCCTGGCACGTCCTGAAGGCCCCGCCCTGAGCTGGGCCGGCACCCGCATGGGGAAGGGGCCCACCACGGGCCTGGCGGCCCCACACAGCACACTCAGCGGTGGCTTTGGTCATGTGGAAGGCAGGACAAGGGCCCCTCCCTGGGGAGGCAAGCCTCCCAATTCCCCACCCCCCAGGCCTGAGCCTCTTTGCAGACCCAGGAGGCAGCCCCCACGGCTGGTAACACTCGCTTCTGAGCAGACAGAAAGCAGAGCGGGTGGGGACTTGCTGCAGGCAGAGGTGGGCCTCCCTGTGCCCACCCCCTCCCAGGCAGTCCAGCTGAGGCCCCATGGGCACAGCCAGCAGCAGGCAGGTCCAGCCACGGCTGGGGCCCGGGAGCGGGATGTCGGGCCCAGCCCACAGAGAGGGAGCATGTGGGGGGTGCCGACTCCCCCCGGGGGAGCCCCCTCTGTCCTGCGCCGCATCCCAGAGGCCTTGAGATGCCCCTGCACGCCGGTTGCAAAGCGGGCGCCTGTGTGTGCAGGCGGTGTGCGCAGTGTGAGGACGGCGAGTGCACGCGCGTCACTACGCGGATGCGGTAGGCAAGCGTTGCCCGGGAGCCGGCCTGTCCTGCGCTCCACGCGAGTGCCGTGTTGCGTGAGTGGGGCCCGTGCATGCACGCGAGTGTACACGGGCCGCGTGTGGACACCTGCTGTGGGCACACCTGCTGGGGAGGGGAGCCGAGGGCCTGCCTTGGTGAGGTTCGCCGCTCTGGCTGGAAGCGGCCCTCGCCCACGGCCGGCCATCTGTCTGGTGGCAGAGGGCAGGACCCCGGGCCTCAGGGCGCCCAGAGCCTCCCTGGGAAGGAGCCGGGGGAGGACACGGACACCTGCGCCCAACGGCAGCCAGGCCCGGCCCGGCCCTGAGACAGCACGAGGATGAAGAGCGTTTACGACACAGCACAGAGCAGGTGGGCTGTCGTTACCCCGTTAGGAATGGGGCAGCTGGATGACGTCATTCACTCGTGGCCCCGCATGAGCGTGCTGGCCCGTTTGGGCTCGGGCAGCCTGGGGCAGGGCGGGTGGCTGCGTGCCCAGTGCCCAGTGAGGCAGAGGGGCCCACAGGGGCTCCACGAGGGCTGCGGAGCAGAGACCAAGGAAGGAACACGGTCGTGGGTCGGGGCGCCAACAATCCAAGCCGGGGGCGTCGCTGCCCTGGACCAGACGCCCCCCAACCCCCTGCAGGTCGGGCAGCAGCCGAGTAGCCCCTGCACCCGCGTCGCCCCCAGGAAGCCCTCCTGCCCCCTCGCAGGGCCGACTCCCAGCCCACACAGGAAAGCCCCCAGCAGAACAAACGAGAACAGGAGGGTGATCTATTTTTAAACGCTCATATTTTGTTTCTCCTCTCACGTTTTCCTGTGTTTTTCTTTCCACGTTCTAACGCCGCGGTCGGTCCGCGCGCAGCACTGCTCCGAGAACAATCGCGCCGGGAAGAAAGTTCACAGTCAAACAGTCTCGGGAAGGCCGGCTGGCAGCGGGGAGAGCAGAGCGAGGCTTCGAGAATCACTCAGACGGGGAAGAAAACCCTGGATGTCCAGGGCCCACCCTGCCCGAGGGGAAACGTCCGTGCCATTTGCACAAAGCCCGCGCCGCGACCTCGGCCGGGCGCGCGCTTCCCGGAGAGCGTCTGGCTTCCAGCCCCAGAAGCAGAAACAAAACAAGTCCCACCCCCCCACCATCCACGGATACATGAGGGATAAAATTACATTTGTACAAAAATAGATTTTTCTTTTTACCTTTCCCGATGCTTTAGACACTTTCTCTCTACTCTGTACTCATCACCCGCTAGAGGGTTCGCGGCGCGTCCCAGCGAAGGCCTTGCTAAGGGTCGGGGGCCGGTAAAGCTGCTTTTGCTCCAAAGCATCTGAAAATAGATGCACTCCTCGCCTGGAGATCCCCACGCAAACCCGCCGCCGCCAACGGAGGGTCCTCACGTACTTGCTCCCGTGAAGCAAGTGTATAGGAAAACGGGGAGCGTCTTGGTTCGAAACGAAGACGGAACGCTGGTAACTGCCCCGTGTGAGCTGTCCGCGGCGCCAGCCCCGCGCTGTCTCTGTGCAGCAGGACGCGTCACGCCGCACCCCCCGCGCTGACAGGGCACGGGCCACGTGCCCCATTCCGTGATGGAGACAACGTCAGCTGGTCCCCCACTGGCCGCACATCCGGCCGGGCCCTGCCGGCGGCCCCGCAGACCAGGGGGGCTCCACGCGGTGTCCACGCTTGCCGCCGGCCCGAATCTTCGAGGAACGGGAGATGTGGAGAACCGGGGGCGCGGGGCCGTCGCCCCAGAGACCGCGTGCTTCCCGGCGCCGAGGGCAGGCCCGCTTCCAAGGACAGCCCCTTGCAGACGCAGGCGCGGCCGTCTTCGCTCCCTGCCCCCGATGTCACAGCGGGGACGTGAGTCCGCACAGCACTCCCGGGGCTCCGGCAGCTCCCGGGCCGGGCCGAGGCAGGGACGGGCGAGAGGTGGCCAACGAGCTGTTAGCGCCATCTTTAGAAAATTAAAGATTGTCCCACCAAAACAATAATAATAATAAAAATAATTACAAAATCACCTTAATTGAACCGGATGGATAACACTACTAACGGTCCGGTTAAATAAAGCTCCCACCTCTCTGCCGAGCCACGGGCTATCGCCCCACCTCGCCACCTCCCCCAGCGGCGCTGGAAGCGCGACAAGGACAGCGGACGGAGGCGAGGACAGCCCCGCGCGCCCACCGTGCTGTGCCCGCAGGCCAGAGGGGCTGGGGGCTTCTGGCTTTCCAGGCCGTAGCCTGGGACCCTCAGGGCTTTACGGACAAGCAGCCGGGGCCCCCGGGCCTGGAACGGGGAAGTTCTCCGGAAGCCGACCCTCCAACAGACCCAGCCCTGGGCCTTCCACTGAGGCCCCCACGTTCCCAAGGACCCCAGGCAAGTGGAGAGGGCAGGGCACGGATGACGGGGCGCGTCCGACTGCAGAAGGCACCAGGGGCGTCGGGTGGGGGGCAGCCTACCGTCCCCACAACTGGGGGGACCCCGAGAGTTCCCAAGAGTGCCTGCATCACTGCCTGTCACAACCGAGCCCCCACAGGGCGAGTCTGGGAGCTGGGCCGGCCCTCCACGCCCCGCCCCTGCCGCCCACGGGGCGGGGGGGCCCCTCCCCTCCTCAGGAGCGGCCGGTGGCAGAGGAAGGTGGCTTCCGGGCAGGCTTTCAGGGCCCCGGCCCAGCGCCTCACCGTCAGGTGGGCTGAGGCCTCCGGAAGGCAAAGCAGGGCCACCTCCTTCCCCACCGGCCCGGAGGCCCCTCCCTGCCTTGCCCTAGCTGGGAAACCAGACTCTGGGGAAGACACCCCCCACCCAGGGCTGCTCGCGGGGGCCACAGGAGGGAAGCCTGGCTACAGAGCAACCCCTCGGGGGCCGAGAACACCAGAGCTGCCCACGTCCCCCGCCCCCTGCCATCCCTGCTCGGGCCCCCAGCAGCGACAGACGCTGGGTTCATGGGGTATGAAGCGCGAGACTGGGAAACGCTCAGACCGAAGGGAGGGCGTTACAGTGCAAAAGAAGCCAGTTCAACCTGAGAGAGCCCTGCACGCCCCGGAGCGCAGAGCGCCCCGCCCCAGGAGGCCGCGCCCCTGCCCGGGCCGGGGAAATACAGAAGCAGGCACCAGCCTGGACGGGGCGCCGTCAGCCAGAGCACGAGCTGGAGGCCCGCCTGAGGCAGTCACTCCGACAACAGCGGGGCTGGCTGTCCCCGAGGGGTGTCCAGCTGCACGCCCCAGGACGCAGGCATGCCAGTCCCCGAGTCCAGGACCGGCCTGCACAGAATAGGCCGCCAGCGTGGGGCGCTCCTCCGCCAACAGCTCCAGAGGACGCCCCGCCTGCTCCTTCCCACGGGGCTTATCTGCCCACAAGGCCTTCTGGCTCCATGTGCCCCGGGGGGCCCCTGGCTCCCTCCAGCTGCCTGAAGACCCCCTGGACAAAGCACCCTCCTGCCCCCCAACCTCTACCCACGACAGATCAGCATGGCCCCGGACTTGGGGAAGGCCGGAAAGCGGGCTCACCCTGCAGAGACGGGGGCTGACCTGCCCCTGCACAGACTAAACCCACGGACAGAACTGAGGCCGGGCTGCACACGGGGTCTGCTCACCCCGGCTCGCGTACGGCTATGCAAGGGGAGAAGCTGAAGCGCTGACTTGAGGAGAAAGGCGAGATGGGGAGGTGGGTGACCCCAGGCCCTGAAGCCTTGAGGGGGCCCTGGAACCCTGCTGCAGGTCAGCTCCTGTCCCGCTTGGCTTGGGGGTGACAAGTCATCTTTGGAAAAGGGGCCGCTCACCCCTCACGGCGAGGGAGGCCGGCTCACCCCAGAGCCCCCCGTCACCTTCCTGGGGGGCAGGTGGAGTCTTTGTCCCCCCTGCTCCTGAGCCTGGGTGGGGCACGCCGGCCGGGGGCACCTGACGAGAGGCGATGGGGGTCACTCCAAACACAGGAGAGCATGGGATGTTCCAAACACCAGCATGGGCTGGGGCGGGCCTGCGGCCCGGAGAGCTGGTCCCGCTACCCCAGGGGGCCTGCGGGCCTGGCGGGGCTCAGGGCAGTTCCCGCCCCAGGAAAGCCGGGGCCCAGCGTCCCGCACAAGGAGCACTGGGAACGGCGAGGTGGCAACACGGAGGCTTTGCAGACCGTGTCCCCACATCCGCAGAGGCCGGGCAGGGAAAGGGCAGGGGACGGGGCTCGGCTGAGAAGAGCAGCGGGCGGCCAGGCCGGCGGGCAGGCGGGCAGGACGGGCCGGCGGGCCTACGTCATTTGGTGGGGGGCTTCCAGCATCTCCATGAGGAAGGTGTCGATGGGCGTGTCCCCGATGAGCTTGAAGAAGAACAGATGTTCCAGACACTTGAGGCCGATGGAGCGCAGGGCCGGCAGGCGCAGCAGCAGCTTGGCAAACCTGCGGGGGAGGGCCCCGTGAGCCCGCGCCGGGCGGCCCTCCCCACCCTCCGCCCTCCCCACCCTCCGTCCTCTGCCCGGCGCCTGGTGGCCTCCTGGGGACAGGACGGAGCCTGGAAGCCGCAGCAGCAGAGCCTGGCCTGAGCCCGGCAGAGCCCGGCCCCACCCGGGGGTGGCCAGGCCTCTCAGGGAGCGGAGACGGTGGGCCCGGGCCTGGGAGCAGGAGCGTGCGGTGGACACGAAGATCCCGGAGGAAGGCCCATGGCGGAGAGACTCAGGGCAAGGACCAGGGGCAGGACAGTGGCTGGGCTGCCGCAGGCTCGACACGGCTTCTTGGGGAAGTCAAACACGTGGGCTTGCTCCAAGCACCGGCAGGGAAAAGAGCTACGAAAGTGGGTCTGAGCACCGGCCGGGTGTCGGGCAGCAGTGGGAGGTCAAGGCAGAGCGGCTCTGGGCCGGGGGAGCAGGTCTGGGCTCCATCCAGCCGCGGCTCATGAAGCACTGGCATCCCGTGTGCCCCAGGCTGGCACCCACCCCTTCCCCAGAAACGGCTCTGCTGGAGCCGAGCCACAGGCCGAGCCCCAGGCCCTGCCTAGCCCGTGGGCAGAGCGCGAACGGGGAGGGCGGCGGGAGGTGCTGGGGCGGGGGGCGGGGGGCGGCTCAGCTGCTCGGTCGCCCCCCACCCCAGCAACAGCATCAAGGACCCTTGAGGGGCGGTGGGGCCTCATTAATTATTCACAACGTCTGTATTTCAGGGGAGAAAGCCCTGTGGTTGGTCTGGCGGCCACACAACCCACGTTTTAAGGCAAAAACTCAGCAGAGGCTGGACCGGGGCCAGAGAAAGCGGTTTTCTGCTGAGCCGGCGAGATGGGCTGCGGCGGGGAGCCAGGAAAAACAAGCCCGCCCTCAGCAAGTTTCACTTTAAACCGAACCAGGTGAGGGCCGTGAGGGGCAGGGCACGGCCACCGGTGCCCGCAGCTGCGTGCGCGTCGGGCAGGGGGTGGCGGGGGCTGGCGACCGGTGGGGGGGGACATGGCCCTCCCGAGAGAGTCCCTTTGCGGGGGCGGGGGGACGGGTAGAGTCAGGACAAGACTCGCGGTGGCACCAAAGCCCCAGGCAGCCCCTTGTCACCTGCCGCGCGTCCGGCACGGCGCACCCCGGAGCCCCCGCTGCCCGCACCGCTCTGCACGCCTGCGCTGGCGTCTGTCCCCGCTTCGGGCAAGCGTGCAAGACCCAGCTCTTGGGGAGCCCACGAGGGGCCGAGGGAGGCCCTAGGGCACTGGGTGCACGCGGGCCTGTGCTTGCAGGGGCGGCGGGAGCGCCCGGGCACGTGCCCCATGCCCCGCACGGGCTGCCCCCACGGAGCAGGGCGCCGCCTTCTGACTCCCACAAAGGTACCAGAAGGGCCGGGGGTCACGGGACCCTGTGGCCCCGAGGGAGGCCCGGGCCGGGGCTCACCTTCCGGGCTGCTCCGGGTACTTGTGCTTGCAGTAGGCCTCCAGGGACGCGTACACCTTCTCGCGCAGTGCCTCCACCTCTGCCGGGTTCGAGAGCCCCTTGGAGTCTGCGGGGAGGGGCCGCAGGTCAGCGGCCTCGGCCCAGACGGCTGCGCGGGGCACCGAGCACTGTGCTCTCCCCCCCCCCCCGGCCCCGCCTGGCTGGGACCAGCGGCAGCTGGACAGGCTCTGCCCCCGGGGCCACCCCTCGAGTCCCAGCTTGGGTCCCGGCTTGCCACTCGCCGGACACGTGAACTGCAGCCCACGCCTGGACATCCCGGCTCTCAGCTTCCCCAACGGGGGTCCAGTGCACTGGACCCCCGGCACCCTCTCCTGGTCACCATGGCAACCAGGAGGAAGTGGGATCCCGGCTGCACCGGGGACTCCATTCCTCTGAGAGGGAGGAAAGCTCAGAACCATCACCCCAGAGACAGGCAGCCCTACAGGGCAGTGCGGGGAGAGGCTGACAGCCAGCCTGAGCCCTGGGACCCTGGGGGCGGGAGCCCGTGGACAGAGATGCCTGGGACCTCAGCCACCGAAGCCTCCAGGGCCCAGGGCTGGGATCTAGGGGGGAAGGGATGGACGTCCCGGGCTCACGCAGGTGAGCTGGCCCGGGTCAGAGCCCATCCGTGCCAGGTCCTCCTCCCGCTTCCTCGTCTCCCGGGCCTTCCCACGACCCGACAAGCCCACGAGACGAACCCATCTCTCTCCGTGGCGGCCACCGCATCACACGGTATCACGCTAGGGCTCAAAGGCCCCAGGTCTGGGCCCAGCAAGGGTGGCCCATCCTGACAGTCCCGGGGGCAGACGCTGGAGCCCACAGCTGCCCACTGCTGCCATCTGAAGCCAGTGAGCCCCACAGTGGCTCCATGGTGAGACAGGCCTGCCATCGGGGCGCCTCTGAGCCACAGACTGGGGGGCTCACGCCCGTGCCCACACCCCTGGCAGGTACACCACGGTCCAGTGTGAAAGCCCCAGGCCGCCTGGGGTCCTGGGCACCTCAGGAACGTGCCAGGCTTCTCCGTAGTTCAGCACCCGGGCCTGGGGGCCTCCGCTCGGGCCACGTCCTTCCTGCACCCGCAGCCAGGGAACCCGCGCTGGCAGCCAGGCCGTGCGCAACCACAACAGGGAGGGCACCCGGCAAGGCTAAGCTGCGCGGCCCCGGCTCCCACGCTGGCAGGACCACAGGCTCAGAGCATAAACCTGGGGAACAAGTGCCCCCGGACGTGGGCTGTCCCGCAAGAGGACACTCATCTCTCCCACGGCCGGTGCCCTCAGTACTGGGGCTGACGGAAAGCGGGAGGTCCGGGCCCAGCACCCCCGGCACCATCCTGGCTTCCCCGCTGGCTGGCCAGCTCCCCAGCTCCCCCAGAAGCCGGCAGCAGCCCCGAAGGACACTGCCCCCCCTGCCCCCCACCGCCCCCGCCCGGGCTCCAGAACTTGCCCACTACGAGTTCACAGAGAGACTGCCTCTTCCAGGGCCCAGGATTCCGGGCAAAGTGGGGCCACGCTTTGGACGCAGCACCCAAACCACAAAGGGTGAGCACAGCTCCCCCAGCCACGCCAGGTGCCGTGCTCACGAGAGCTGTGAGAAGAGGCGGCAGGGCTAGCGTCCCCTCGCAAGGAGGGGATGGGCGACGGGCCCCACGGCGCAGCACCAGCGAGCGCTGGGGGCCCGGGGCTGGCCAGCAGGCCACGTGCCGGGGAGGCCGTACCGGGGTTGAAGAGGACGATGGCGCGCAGGCAGCCCAGCTCCGTCTTGTCCATCTGCATGTCCCGCATCTTGGACACGAGCTCCGTCAACACCCTGCAGAGGAAGCGGGCCACCACCACCGTCCAGTCAGACCGCGCTCCCCCCTCGCCTGCCCCCCCCCCCCCCGCAGGAAAGACCCTGAGGACAGGCTCCCCAAGGCCTGAGGCCAAGCCCTGTGGCCCACGGGAAAGCGGTTCTCCCCAGGACATGGCCTTCCTTCCTCCTACCCAGCTACCGGACGGGGAGACGTTTCGCTTTTTGTTACCAGACAGTCGTGGTCAAAGCAAGCCATGGCCCCTTGTCAGAGGGCAGGACTCTGAGCCACCCCCGGCTGGCCCAGCCCCCGTTGGCCGTGGTGTCCGTCTGTCTGCAGCACCCTGCGGCCTGAGCTCCCCGACCTCCTCTGCCTACTCATGGGCCCCCAAAAAACTCGACAGCCGTGCCCAGGGAGGGCTAAGCGGCCGGTGAGACTGGACAGGGGAACGAAGGACGGTGGCCCAGGGAGGGCGTGGACGGTCACCCCGTGGAGCCGGGGAGTCCCCGACGGTCGGCAGGCAGCACAGGGAACAGATCCCTGGGAGCCTGGAGGTCAGAGTCAGAGGGGACGGGTGCTCCCGAGGGTGCCCCGAGGCCACGGTCCCCTGTCCTGTTCACTCAGAGGGCGAGGAGGAGCTGGTTGTCCCTGATGTTGCCCGCTGGGGTCTAAGCGCGCCCCTCTGCCGCCGTCGCCTCCCTCCCTAGCAGCTGGACACAGGCTGGCAGCTCGGAGCACGGCAGGGGCCGCGTCTCTAAACCCAAGCAGATCCCAGAAGGCGTACTTTCTAGAGGCCTCTGTGGACAGCAAGGTGCAGCCCTCCTAACCGCACAGGGTTTCAAGGAAGAGAGCCAGAGGAGACCAATCTGCTTGTTCCGCTGCGTACTGGTGTCCCCAGCACGGGGACTTGCAGAGATGAAAACCTCGCCCTCCTACAACCACATCGACACCCTCCGGGGACAGAACGGGCCACGAACCCGGGCGGGGCCCCCACCTGTCAAAGATGGCGCCCACCCCCGCACTGTGGGCGCTGTTCCGGTGGACGTGCAGCCCGGTGGCCAGGAGGATCCCGTCCTTCACGGTGATGGACCGGTGGGAGAAGGAGGCGATGAGCAGCTCATTCCAGCCTGCGGGGAGGAGGGGGCATGGTCACACGGGGGTCCCTTCCCCGGATGGGCTGCCACTCAGCCCTCCGCAGGCAGCGTGCACGGTCGCAGAATGTCCCACAGTGGGTTCTGGGGACCCCACATCCTGGGGGTGTGGCTCAGAAACGCTCCTGAGCACCGATGTTCAGGACATGCCTCTTCCTTCTGTGGTGCGAACTCGAGCAGTAAAGGTGCTGAGAAGTCCCGCACAGAGCATCTTCTTTGGCTCTGTGTAACCCAGGTGCTCCCCAACCCCACGCGTCCAGGGAGGTCCCTTCCCGGACAGGCAGGATGCTCGGGCCAGGGAGGATGTGGGGATCATCTCTGGGATGGCCACGGAGGAGCGGCCGCCCACCTGGTCTCAGCGGCAAACTCTCCAGTTACTGCGTGCTACGTGGGGCACCACAAAATAATAAATTCTTCAACTAAAACAATGCATCTCAGAGCCTCAGGCGGACGGGAGCTCCTTCTACGTGAGCTCCCAGCAGAGACAAACCGGAGGGGGTGTCAAGGGTTGGGAGAAAGTATGGAAGCAAAACTTGAAACAGAAACGATTTCTGTGCCGGGTTCTCAAGGACTCCTGTGGATAGAAGCCCCAGGCCACCTCCACAGAGACGGGCCTGTCCACAGCCACACTCCCGGGGCCCGAAGCCTCTGGGCTCCGTGGCACAGCGTCACACAGGCTATCCCACTTCCTACCAACTATAGTCCTACAGGACTATAGCCCCATTTTCCAGAAGGAGAAACTGAGGCCCGGGGCAGGGCAGAGCTCACCCCATCACACAGGGAGTCAGGAGCCCCGGCCCCTGTCACCTTCGCCTCATGGCTCTGGGTGTCAGGTGTTATGCCCCAGCCGGAGGCGCCCACAAGGCCAGGGACGAGAGTCCTGCTGCGGGCCGAGCTGGCCCCAAGAGCATCTGTCCCCCCACGGTGGGGCCACTCTGCATCACTCTGCCTCTCCCTGCCATCCCCCCTCCCCCGGGGCCTGCCCAGCGTCCTCCTACCTCTGGGCCGGCCGCCACCTCTCCCGCTGCCCTAAGCGCACCCAGGGCCCGGCAGGCATGGGGCAGGGCTGCCCTCTGACGTTCCCACGCACCAAGCACGTGCAGACGGCCCGGCGGGGCAGGGGGCCGGTGGCGTGGGAGCGCTCCCTGCCACCCCCACCCCCCAAGGCCCAGCACCCCGCACCGCTGCGACCCGGCCCTCCTGTCGCTCCAGCAGGAACCCGCACTGGGCATGCCTGGAGCACGCCGGGAGCCAGGCCCGACCCGAAACCCCAGAGTCTGTGCTCCGACCCCCCGCCCCCTCCACAGTCCCCACGTGAGGAGCAGAGGCCTCGTGCAGGGAGAGGTCGGAGCACAAACCCTCCAGGGTGGCCCGTGTGGGGCCCAGCCCCCGCCCTCTCCAGAGCTCCCCAGACAGTCCCTGCCCCTCCGAAAGCCACTTAGAGGCCCGAACCCAAAGACCTCCTTGTGGGCGGGGGGAGCAGTGCCGGGGGGGGGGGGGCAGGGCCAGGCAGGAGCCCCACACGGTAGGTCCCCGCCCTCTCCCTCCCTCCCTTCCCTGCCAGGGCCGGCCCAGTCACTCACCTGCCCTCAGCAGGATGACCTGGTCGTCCAAGGGCAGCTCAGAGAAGTGCGGAACCCGCTTGGCCCACTCGACCAGCGTGAAGAGCTGCTTGTCCGCGGCCTGACAGATGTTGGTGACGGGGTCGTTGGGCTGGCGGGGGAGAGGCACCACTGAGCGCGTCCCCGCTGCATGCGCTGCCCAGCCCTGGGCAGAAGATCGGCCCCGGGGCCTGTGTCCCCGCACCCCGGGCCCGTGGCTAGTGCTGCTTTGCGCCCCCGTCTGTGGGCACCATCGAGGGAGAGTTTGAGGGGGGCCCGGGGTCATCACGGGGTCCCCAAGGAGGGAAGCAGGGGTGAGAGACGGGAACCCGAGAGCAGGAGAGAAGCTGCCAGCGGGACCCCGGAGGAGGGCCCGGGCCGAGGACGCGGCACCTCCAGCGGCGGGAAGGGAAGGGGCGTCCTCCCCAGGAGGAACCAGCCCTGCCCACACCGCGACTCTCGTCCCGGGACGCTGCCTGCGGACCTCGGACCTCCCGGACTGTAAGACACTAAAATCACTGCTGTGGGAAGCCCTAGGTGTGGCCCCGAGTGCCCCTAGTCACAGGCGGGCAAACGGAGGTGCGGGCGTGAGGGCCAAGCTGGGGCGGGACTCTGAGGACGGCGGCCAGTGCAGCCCCTCCAGGCCACTTCTTCCGACCAGGTGTGGAGACAGCACACAGATGGGGCATCAGAGGCCCTTCCAGAAAGTTCTAGCCGGAAAAGACTCTCCCCTCATCGTCACAGATGAGGAAACGCAGGCAGGCCTCAGGGGAGCCCCCTCCCGGCTGCTGACCAGCGGGCTCTCTGGGTCCCGAGCGAGGGGGAGGACAGTCACACACGACGGCCGGGGCGTCCTCTGAAGAGCTCCCCTGCCTCGATAGGAAACAGCTGACGTACAGGGAGGCTCAGTCGGAAGCCCGGGGCCCGCGGGAAGGGCCCGCCGAGGGCGCGTGTGGGACGCCCGGTCACAAAGTGGCACAGAGGCCGCAGGGTTGGAAGGGGCTGGGGCGTGCAGACGGGGACACAGAGCGGCACGTACAGGCGTCAGCCAGGGTTTCTGGGGCACAAGGGACCCCCAGCCCAGGGTGCCACCACCCAGAGCGCCCCCACACTGGCCCTCACCCCGAGTCCCTCCTCCATCCCCGGCAGCAGGTTTGGTGCAATCCAGAAGCCTGGCCCCGGCCCCAGCCCTGCAGCCCCGTGATTCACGCGGGCACAGGGGCCAGCCCGCACAGAGTCCCCGTGTGAGACACACCCAGCAGCCAGCACGCCAGACGCCAGGGCTGGGTTCTAGTACGTTCCACCACGGCCAGACTCTGCTCCTCAGAGGCTCGGGGCAGCCCCGTGAGGGGAGAGCTCGGGCCCGGGCAGGAAGGCAGCCGCGTGCTGGGCACGAGATGACGCGTGCTCCCCGCTCAGCCGGGCCCTCGGGGGGGTCCACACCAGGGAGCAGAGGGCAGTCCCGGCTGTTCCTAAGAACGTCCTGGCTTAGCAACCCTTTGCCTACTCCCAGTTCTTTCTGGAGTTCCTGTGCAATCGTGAACGCCTCGAAGCTGGCCTCCCCTCCCCTCACCGGGACTGCAGGGGTCGGCCCCATGTGCACCTTCGCCCTGACAGGGCAAGGATCTGAGGGGGGCCGCGGTGTGCGGGGAAGTGCAGGGAAGCAGGGACGGCCATCACCCGCCCACAGGCGCCTGGCGAGCACACGGGACCCCCCCAGCCTGGGCTGCGTGTGAGTGCCCACGGGCAGCCGGGGTCCTGGCTGGAGCTGGGCCGTGACCAACCACCACCTCCAGGCATGTGGCGGCGCGGGATTTAACACACCACATGCCCCGCTACTGGCTGCCACGTGCTGGGGGACAGGAAGGAAGCTCTGTGCCCCGTCATGGGGCCAGACCCACCTTTGCAGGGCCATGAAGGCGGGAACGGGGCCCCTGGGAAAAGGGACGCCTCGGGCCAGACAGAAGCCTGAGGAGGAATCAGGGGGAGCCACATGTGCAAAGGCCCTGGGGTTGCAGGGGCACGAGCTGGGTTTGTCCAGCACGGTGGGGGCCACTCTGGGCCAGGCGGAGGACGGAGGGAGGGAGGCTGCTGTGACCTCAGGGCCGGCCACAGGGCTCTGATCCCAGCCCTGACCCCACAAGAGGGCACAGGTGAAAGCACGCCGCGGCCCGCACGCCCGGGGACAGGGACGGGACTCCCGAGACCCAGCAGAGCAATGGTCCGAGGCCACAAGGAGCCGGACAGCACGTGCTGTGTCCTGGCGGTCACTGCAGCCCACGACAGCTTAGCCTCCCATCTAGCACCA
Source organism: Meles meles (assembly GCF_922984935.1). Lineage (NCBI taxonomy): Eukaryota > Metazoa > Chordata > Mammalia > Carnivora > Mustelidae > Meles > Meles meles. Next base: position 2,530,105 of record NC_060076.1, read on the forward strand.
CCCACCAGGGGCCAGCAGTCCCCGAGCGGTGCTGGCCCTGCCGCCCTGGGGGAGGCCGTGTGTGCAGGGGTGGAGCTCACCGAGTTGGGGTTCAGCCCCATGTTCGCATCCACATACGTCTCGGTCTTGGGCTCGACAGCCAGCTCCGCCTCCAGAATCTTCTCCACAGGCATGTCCTCGTTGGCGCTGCTCGTGGACTCCACCTCATTCTCGTTCCTGTCCTTGCCCCGCTGCCTCTCCTCCTGTACGGCTGCAGGGGGCAGGGGGGCGGTCAGCCTGCAACTCCCTCGACAGGGACCTTCAGGGGCCAAGCAGCACCAGCCCTGAGCCAGCGCGCCCACCGGGGCCACAGAGGGAGGCACGGCTCAGAGCTGGACGAACCCCTGCCCCATCTCTGCCCCAGGTCTGGCCTCCAGCCGCCATGCATGCCCAGAACACAGGGTACACCTGCCCTTCATTAATCCACCCAACACGCCGGCCCACACCAGCACCCGTCCAGGGCCAGGCGCACATCGGCCAGAGTACACAAGGCCGCTCTCACGCAGCTGACTGGTGGCTTGGCAGCACTCCCAGCGTGCAGTGAAAAGAGCTTCAGTGGACTATGGACTCAAACAAAGCCAGGAAGGCTTCCTGGAAGAAGTGGCCAAAAAAGACAAGTAACAGTTCAGGCAGAGGCGGCAGCAAGTGCAAAGGCCCAGAGCCGGAAGAGCCGCTCCTGCTGAATGGAGCCCTCTCCACTGGCCGGAGAACCACTGCGAGGGCTACCAGTGGGGGGCAGGAGGCGAGTTCCTGCACGGGGTCTGACGGGCCACCGGAGAGAGACGGCACGGCACACATCTCCAGCTGTAGAAAGAAGGGGGGTCCCAAGGGAGACCGGAAGCCGGAGGCCGATCCCGAGTGTGAGCCAGGACGCCCTGGTCTGGCCTGGTGGGGGTGGCGGGGAGGGCTGAGCACGGGGCTGGTCAGAGGGTGGTCAGGGGGTGGCCCAGCAGGGAGAGAAGCCTATGCAGGGAGGCAGAGAGGGAGGCATTGACTTCCAAGCAGCCCACGGAGCCCCACGTGGACAGAAAGGAGAAGCCGGTGCTTACAGACCTTGGGCTTCGGAGCCCGTGTAGCTCAAGATGCCCCTCCCCAGAGGGGCCGGGCCATGGACCCCCACCCCCCAGAGTCCCACCAGCACCCGACACGGCTCCTGAGGTGGCCGCGGCCCCCTGGGCTGACCCCCATCTCCTCCCCCTCTGCTCCGGTAGGAGCACCAAGGGCCCTGGACTGGGGCGAATGAGCTAGAGGCGGGGAGAAGCTCCACGGGGCCAGGAAGGGCTCTCTAGGCGGCACTGGTCAAGCCTGAGCTGGCTAGGCTCCGGGGGCCTCCAGATGCCGTCAAAGCCGCACCAGGATGGGCCTCCCCCGAGGCCACCGAAGCCCACCCTCTGCGGTCATACTCTCCTGAGCCCCAGATGTGTAGACACGCCCCAGCCCCAGACCCCTGGGGTGGCCACAGGCTCTGCAGGGCCGGCTTCTCGGCCCCTGCCCCAGACAAGACCCTTGGCTTCTTGGGGGCCCTGGAGACCCCATCACAGAGTGGGAGCTTGGTGAGGGGACCTCAGAGACCTCTGTCCACATGCCCATCCCAGAGGAGAGGAAGAGCCTGGAAACGGCCCTGCGCTGCAGAGCCCAGGGGCACTGGTGAAGTTGGGCCACTCCAGGTCCGGGAGGGGCTCCCCGTCAACGAGGACCCACACGCCAGGCCCGGGTCCCTCACAGCACCCCAAGCAGCTCCGGCCGCTCACCGCCTTACCAGAAACCCCAGGGCTCAGAACGGGGCAGGTGCTGGCGGCAGCCGTTCTCAGGAGATGGCCCCGGGCAGCCCCTCCTCCAAAGACCACCGCCAGCGGACCACTCTGCTGGGCCAAGCACCCAGCACCCTCCGTGGGCGCTGCAGCACACCGCGGGAGCTGTCTTCACCCGGACAGACACCCAGACCGCCCGACCGGAGCGCGGGCCACGTGGCAGCAGCTCCCACCACCTCCCAGACCCTCACCGCCCCCGGCCCTGATCGCACTCCGAGCTGTACCGCGGCCGGGCCCTGGCACACAGCCCGCTGCGGGGGAGCCCAGCGCAGAGCACGAGATCACACCCAGTGACGTGCGCGGGAGGCCAAACCTGCCCAGGACGCGCCCCCACAGAGAAGCCAGCTCAGGTCAGCGGAGTCCGACAGCTGTTGGGCCTCTGGCCACCGCCCAGCTTCCGGCCAACCCGGGGGTGCCGGCTCAGCCAAGGGGCCTCGAGGCCTTCCCAAGGCTACTGGCCACACGCTGGTACCTCTCTCCCTCTGCCTTCCTGAGGCCACCCCCCCATCTCTGGCCCATCGCAGACGGACGTCCCCAAAACCAGGTCGGAGCCCCAGGCCCTGCACAGCCACAGCCTGGCACCCTGCCCTCACCCTCCCGCTCCCGCAGGACTCCGCACTCAGTGACCTCTTTCCAGGTCCCGTGTCCGGGGCAGGGCCTTCTGGAGAGCAGAAGATACGGCCCCTCCCGGGGCTTCCTGAGTGCGATGGCCCTGGGCCTCAGACGGGGTTGGGCCTCCTCTCTAGGGGCCCGACATCTCCGGGGGACGACACACGGTACCCCCGCCTTGAAACCCCGGACCCACCCCCCGACTCTGGCTCTAAGGGCCCGAACTCAGGCTGCCTGACCCGTCCCTCTCCCCTTTGGCTCCATGCCGGCTTTGGCAACCGCTGAGGCGCCAGCAGGAGGGCGGCGGGCGGGAGGACGCGGTGGCACGGCTCTGGAGCCTTCTCTGCCCAGCCTCGGCCCCGGCCGTCTCTCCTTCCTGCGCCTGCCGCTCCCGGGCTCGGCCAGTCCTCGCTGCCCTCGCTCCTCCAGCCCAGGGGTGCGGGGCTCCCTGATGGTGCTGGCCCCACGGGTCCCCCAGGCCTGTCTGATTCCCACGACACGGCCCACAGCTCCCTAACAGTCCACACGAACACTTCTCGACCACCTGTGGGCCCCTGAGGGCAGGCCCCATGTCCCGCGTGCACGGACGAGTGGCTGTTCAGGCCCAACCCCGAGCCACAGGCTACGCTCCCCAGGACCCAGAGCACCGACTCAGGCGAGGGACTTGCCATCCAGGCAGCAAGTCTCGGGGACGGGTCAGCCGACACCTTCCCGCCACACCGGCTGGGCCAGGAGCCCCGGCAGGAGCCCCAAGTCAGAGCCGCGGCGAGCCCGGCTCTTCCACAGACTGACGGCCGGGGTGTGCGCGGGGGGCTCGAGCCGGCATGGCTGCGGCCGGCTGCCCGTCCTCTGCCCCTCTCCAGCCAGGCCTTCAGACACCAACAGGGGGCGGGGGCTGGGCCCCTCGTCGGTCCCCCTCGGCCACAGGGGATGAGAGTCCAGGAGAGTCACCTGAGCTACATGGCCAGCAGCCGGGGTGACGCACCCGTGTCCAGGCGGGCCCATGTTCCGGAGACCCCGAGAATGGGGCGGTCCTCAAGGTCTGCGCTCTGGGCAGAACCTGAAGCTGTTCGGGCCAGGATGCCGCCAGGAGGCGCCTCGTCTCACCAGCCGGGGCGAGAGGCCCGCAGCAGCAGAGGGGCCCGGCTGAGCTCATGGGACAGTGGGCGGCTCCAGGCTCAGGAGCCAGGCAGCCCGGTCTCCAGGGTCCCGCCCTGCCCTGGACAGCCCCGTGGCCCCGCTTGCTCGGCCCCAGAGCGGGGAAGCACGGCGCTGGCCCCGGGCAGGACCCATAAGCCACTCACACCTCCGTGCCTCCCGCTCCCACATTCCTCACGCGCGGCCGGCGGTGGGTCTCCTCCCACTACCCAGATGGGGCGGACGGGGTGGCCCCAAGGCAGGGGCGGCGCCCAGAGCGGCGGGGGATGGAGGTCCCCAGCACCTGGCTCCTCCGTGGGGGCGGCGCGGGTTAACAAGCCAACGCTCCGTGAGGCACTTTGAAGCCGCGGAGGGCCGGCAGCTCTGGCATCATTATAAATATTATGATTTACAGACACGGAGGGGGCAGGAGGGAGCCCGGGGACTCATGTCTTGCCAGCTCAATCACCTTTCAGAGAGAGTCGTGCTGGCCTTATGTTGCGCTGGCGCCGGGAAGCCTCAGGCAGGAGGTGTCTGCGAACTCAGGGCCTCATGACCCCCCCAGGCCCAAGCGCTGTGGGTCCCCGGGAAGACCACAGAGGCACAGGCTGGGAGGGGGTCCCGCACCCGAGCCTGGGGTCCCCGGCATCTGGGGAGATGCTGATGTGGGGTGGGGGGACAGCAGTCCCTCGGCCAGAGCAGGCCACCGCCATCCTGGTGCCGTGCCCACCGCCACCCCTCCAGGCTGCTGGGCTGGGCAGGAAGCCAGGACGTGGGAACGGGGTGTCTCTGGAAGGCAGCACCCCAGCCTGCTGCCAGCTGGCTGGGCCCTTCCTCTGTCCCGTGTGCAGCCCCAGGACAGGCAGGACTGATGGCGCAGAGCCCCTTCGTCCGACCCAGAGAAGGGACTATCCCGTCGACCGGCTCTCTAGCTCAGCGGACACGTTCCTCCTGCTCTCAGGACACTTCGTCCAGGACAAGGCGTTGGCATGCAGGAGTGACCCCACACGTGCTCACACACACACACACACACGCTCTCCGCTCTCCCCCCCCCCCCAACACCACCACTGCCCTGTTCCTCCCAATGAGCCCGTAGGGGGCCACTGCACTGCCACGGTCACCCGCGGAAACGGGCTCAGACAGGCCGTCATCCACTCGGTGTCGCCGCGGTAGTGCGCGAACCCAGCTGGGCTCTGTCCACAGCAGGAACGTGCAGGGCACTTGTGCAAACACACACATGCACGCACACACACACGCGCGCATGCACACACACATGCCCGTGTAAACATGGGCGGACACGTGCGTGCACACACACACGTGGTCAGAAGACGGAGCTCGGAAAGCAAAGGGAGGCAGGAAGGAAGCAGGGAGAGGCCTTCCTGGAGGGGAAAGAGGGAAGCAGAGAGGCGGGCAGCGGGGCGATCCTCCAGCCTGGGCTGGCGTCGCCCCAGGTGGGGCCAGGTCCCCCCATCAGACCAGGAGCACCAGCAGCGCCCCGCCCCCAAGCCCTGCCACCGTGCGCTCCAGCAGACGGGCCCGGGCACATCCTGGCCGGCGGCCGGCACTCCCACCTGGGCCGCAGCCCCCACCTCCCCGGGAATGCGGCTGAGCGAGTCCCAGGCGGTGCTTGTGTACGCAGGCCCCTGCATTGCCCAACAGAGATGCTATCTGCCGGCACCAAGGAGGGGTCTCCGTCCACTCTGAGCCAAAGCAAGCCCCTCCTGAGCTCTCCCTGAGGGTCAGCCAGGCTGGATGCCGACCCCGAGCTGCTCCCTCCCGTGCTGTAGCAGAAGCCACCGTTTCTGGGGGCAAGCCCGCTTCCTCGCCCGTACCGGGGCCCTGATCACAAGCTTCCCTGCAGGGCCATGCAGCCCAGGCCAGCCTGGAAGCCAACACGTCCCATCCTCCGTGCTCCAGGCCAAGCCCGGCTTGGCACACCTGGCCCCCGTTCCCCTGGGCTGCCCTGCTGCTGCCAGGGGCCCCGGCTCGTCTCCGAGACAACGAAGAGGAAAGGAGCGGTTTCAGGACCAGTTCCAGGGGACAGAGGCAGTTCCCAGCACCCGGCCACAGGCCTCGGGGCCTGGGAGACCATGGAGCTCCCTGCTGGGCCGACGCTAGAGTCACACTGGGGCCACTGGTCACTCTACTCGAGACAGGCTGTGCACCGGGCCCCGCGCACCAGGCAAGCACAGGGATGGGCCCGGCTGCGCGCTGCTGTGTTTCGGGCAGGAGAGAGCTCCGTGGGAGGGTTTTCACTGCACGTTCTTGACTTACAAATCCAATACGAGGCAAGAAGGACGTGGGCCCTGCCGGGTATTTGTCTACCGGCCCATAGCTCAGGTCTTGAGGGCCGCGTGCTGCCTCCGGAACGCGCTCACAGCACCAGGTGTGTCCATCAGAGGAGAGAGCGCGCAAGAGAGACGCGCAGGCTGGCGCTACTCCAGACCGAGCTCACCGGGGCAGCCCAGGCCCCTCCTCCCACCACCTCTGCAGCCCGCCCGTCTCTGAGAGGCCCAGCAGCACGGGCGATGGGGAAGGGTGCCCAGTGAGGCCCTGCACACAACACCCTGTCCCCGTGGGCACCAGGGCAGGGGCCAGACCAGGCCTGGAGCTGCTGGGACAGACGGGCACCACCCAGGGTCTCCCAGCACGTGCAGGGCAGGCGGCAGCTGGAGTCTGATGGTGCCCAGGCTCCAAGCAGCCAGGCTGAGGGGGCCCGAGGAAGAGCTCAGCATCACCGGAGCCGTCCAGGGACCTGGGCGGAGGGTCGCGCTCCGGGGCCTGGAACGGTATGTGGGCCTCGCAGGGCAGTTCCACCGGCTCATGTTCTCGGCCTCAGCACCCTCACGCCCCCGGCTGGGCTCACGCTCTCCCTACACCCTCCAGTCTGAGGGCACCAGGCTGGACATCGGCCCGCAGCTGGGTTCCCCGACCGACACTGACCACACCAAGGGGGGGCCTGCCTGGTAATGTGACAATCGCGGTCAGTGGACGCCTGCCCACAGCTCGATGCTCATGCCCAGCGCCCAGCATGGCGCCTGGCACCAGGAGAGCTGAGCTTGGCAAGCAAGTCGTCTCGGGCACTAACCCAGGCTCGCCCTGTGCTAGGCTGTCCTCAAGGGAGCCCGGGCCTCCCCCAGCATGCCGGCACCCAGCCCTCTGCCCAGACCCCACACCTGGGTACACATCAGTCTACTGCCTGCGACGCACTTGCCCTGCCCGAGGTCCTGTCCTAGCAACAACGCTGCACGGACCTCCCCCCAAGGCCTCCCTGATTCCAGGGGCATCCGGAGGAACCGTGGCCAGGCACACACATCCTCCGGCTGGGTGCGTGCTTCCTCCGCCCGGGATGGCCTGAAGGAACGAGGGCAGCACTGGGAGCCGGATACCTGCGCCCCACCTGGCATGTGACCTCAGACAAGCCCTGGACCCTCTGGGCTTCAGCGTCTCCACCTGCACGAGGATGAGTGGGTGGACCGAGCAGTACAGGGAACAGGCACCCCGACCGGGAAGGCCTCGGGGCACACACTCCCCACGGACGGCGCAGCCCCTGCCGCTCAGCACCGGAGCCTGAGGCTGCCCTCACTGGGAGTGGTCCATGTCCTGCTCGCCCCGCGGCCCGGAGCAGGAAATCCTGCAGGACCGCACGGCCCGTCTGGGTCTCAGCTTCTCCCCAAGGATCACGGAGCTCAAAGAGGAAATGAGATGAGAACCACAGGCACCGCGCGGGGACATTCCTCGCTGGTGGGCCACCAGCCTGGGGACCCCGTCAGGAGCAGCGGTGGCAGAGTCGGGAGCAGACACAGAGCCCCTGATTGCAGAGAGCACCTCCGCAGCCCACGAGGCCCCAGGTACGAGCCCCAGCGAGATGGGCCCCCCGCCCACTGCATCCGAGCACAGGAGTGGAGCGTAACCCCGGGAATGAATCCAGCAGGACGCAGCGGTCGGCAAGCCTGCAGACGGGGAAACCGAGGCCCACAGCGAGGGGCTGGGCACAGGGAGGTCACACTGCCACGCTGGGGCCAAGGGCTCGGGCCCAAGTCTGGCTGAGTCACTTAACAAGTTCAATGGCCTCCGGGGAGTGACCTTCCATGCCAGCTGTCCCCCTGCCCCTAACAAACTGTCCATAAAGCGGGCCCCATACCTGAGCCCGAGAGTCCAACTGCTCTGAGGACCCGGGGAGCCTCCGACAGGCGCGCAGAAGGAAGCGGGGCCCAGGGCGACCCCAGCACTCGGCAGGCTCGGGGACGCCTGCTTGGTCTCCGGAGCCTCCTGCTAGAGTCCGCCCCCTCTTCAGCGCTGTCCCCGCCCTGGCCGCCTCAACCAGCCCCTGGCCAGACCCCGGGACGCAGCTCAGGACACGCAGGCACCCGCGGCCCTGGGCTCCTCCCGCCCCGACCCACCTCCCACCTCGGCCCTCGCGGCACTTCCGCCCTGGCCCGGCGCCCCGGAAACCACGCACCGGGTTGCCACGACCGCGGGGAGGGTCTGATCGACGCGAGTCCGCCACCAGCCCGGAAGGACGGACGCGGGCCCCTCGGCGGTCCGGGCACGCAGCAGGTGCCAGGGACGGGGGAGCAAAGCCCGCCGCGCAGCCCCGCGCCCCGCAGGGAGCGAACACCCGGGCAAGCCGGCCGCGGCGGGGCACCACCCCCCGGCCCGGCGGCGCCCGCGCCCACCTTCCCGCTTCATGCCCATGGCCAGGCACTTCTGGTAGCGGCAGTACTGACAGCGGTTCCGCTGCCGCTTGTCGATCAGGCAGTCCTTGTTGTCCCGGCAGGTGTAGGTCAGGTCCTTGCGCACCGTCCGCTTGAAGAAGCCCTTGCAGCCCTCGCAGCTGTAGACCCCGTAGTGCTTGCCTGCGGGGAGAGGCCCCCGTGACCACGCCGCCCCCGCCAGCCTCCCGCCACCGCGCGCCCCGCCCGTGGGCTCCCGCGGCGGCCTACCTGAGGAGCGGTCCCCACAGATGGCACAGATGTGCTTGGTGAAGGACGCCATGTTCCCTGAGGGGTGGGCCGGGACTTTGAGGACACCATTGAGGCCCAGCGGGGGCTTGATGTCCTCACTGCTGCTGACGGGGTTCATGGGTGAGCTGAGCTGAGGAGGGAAAAGCGGGGGTGTCTGGGGGCACGTGTCAGCATGCTCCTCCCGCGGTAAGGGAGCCGCCAACAGAACCCCACTTTACGGAGAGGGAAACGGAGGCTCAGAGGGGGCCCCGCCCGCCACAGGCCACACGGCTCAGGAGGGGCAGGGCCCAGCCGCGGGAGGCTGCGGTGCCCACAGCCGACCCAGACCTCGGGGAGGACCCCCGAGGCCTTGCTCACACCCCCGCCGCTCGCTCGGCTAAGAACCGCCCCCCATCACTGAGCACAGCCTGGACAAGACCGCGTGTACTCGCCACCGACCCCGTGAGGCAGGCACTTCGGGGACCCCCGACCCACAGATGGTGGGCGCCGAGGCCCGGTCCCAGCAGACCAGAGAGTCGGGGTCCACGTCAGCAGGGCCTCAGGGAGCAGGGTGGGGGTCCCGGGTCACGTGGCCCCAGGCGTGCAGGGCCAGGCCGGCACCCCCTCGGCGCCCAGCCCCACCCCGCCTGGAGGAAGCGTGGGAAACTCACCGGTCACCGCGGCGACCGCGGGTGGTGGTGACGCAGCAGTTTTGGTTCTGCCGCGTGCGGTCCGGCGCCCGGGGTGCTCCCCACGGCAGCCCGCGGCCGGCCCGTCTCCCCCGGGGCCTGCCCCAGCCGCGTGGCACCCCGGCACCCCCACTTCTGCAAACCCGATGGAGACGGAAACCGGGCGGTGTGGGCGTCCGTGGGGAAGGACGGCGGGCGCCCCGCTGCCCCCTGGTAGCCCCGGGCCCCTCCTGCCAGCGGGAACCTCGCCTCCTTCCTTCCCCACGGCCCCCAACCCCCACCCGCCCCTTTCCTCAGGGGCAGGAAGAGCGTGGGCTCAAGGCACACGAAGCAGAAACCACCCAAAACCTCCTTCCGCGTGGGCCTCCGTGCAGCCCCCGGCCCGTTCTCGGTCCTGGGCCGAGCGGCTTGGTGAGGACACTTAACCCCTGCAGGACCGGGGTGGGGGCGCCACGAAGAACAGAGCAGCCCCCCGGGCAAGGCCAGCAGGCCCACTTATTCCGTCCCCAGGCGCCGGGAGCCCCCCAGGGAAGACGGAAGCGCTCCAGCGCCTGCGCCAGGCTCACGGGCGTGCGCCCCTCAGAGCGCGGGAACGCCCCCCCATGTCCCGGGCGGGGGGGGCGGGGGACAGTGCAGCTTCGGCAAGGCCTCCGAATCACGCCCCCTCCGTTCACTGTGTGCCTTTGAGGAAATCACTGTCATTCTGCCCTGAGGTCACTGGTGTGCGGGACGGAGGGCTACCGGCCGGATAACGGAACGGCCCCCTGGGCAGCTGCCTCAGTGCTTGGCAACTCCAGGAGGAGGCGCTGCCAGCTGGTCCTGGGCAAAGGGGATGCAGAGTCGGTCCCCATGAGCCCACCTTCAGGGAGCCGCCCAGGACACGAGAGCAGGAGGCCTGTCCCCGCGCTGGGGGAGCCTGGGCAGGTCTCCATGTGGCTGGACCCACTTGGGAGCACAGGGAGAGGAACCTGGGCATTTCGTCTTCCCTGCTTGGCCACACCGTGCTGGGCAGCTAGTGGGCCCCCTGCCCTCCAGCCTCCCGTGTGCACGCGGGCCCTAGGGACGGGTGCCTCCCCTGGGTAAACTGAGGCAGGGCTGCAGCAGGGAGGAGACTGGCCGAGGACCCACATGGGAAGGAGCCACAGGCAGGATGGACCATCAGTGCTGTGGCCCCGACCACGTGCCGGGGCATCCCTGCTCTCCCGGGCCTAGGCTCCCACGAGCAAAGCAGTCGTCGACCCTACACGTGTGGGGCGACGAGGACTGGGCCGGACACCGCACTCAGCACAGGCTACCCACTCCGTTTCTTTGCCTCAACTAGTAGGTGGTCCCCACAGGGCCACCAGGGCAAGGCTGCTGGGGTCGGGCTCGCTCTCTGCACCGCTCCCCCTCTCCGCTCACCGATTCCCGGGGCCTCGTTCTACCTTGCACACACCCCTCCCCAGCCCCCCACCTACGAGGGACTGCTCCCCTCCTGTAGCCCACCTCACCCCACCTCTGGGGAGACCCACGGCGCCAGCAGCCCTGCACTGGAGCCCGACGGCCGCGTGCGGTGGCCAGGGCGGGGGCCCGTCTCGTTTCCCCTTTCACTCCCTTGGCATCTATTTCAGTTCCCACCGGAGCCTACAGGACTTACTAAAATCACCACCTGCCTCCTCCGTGCCCCACCAGGGTCTCCTGCCGCCGCACAAGGCTCCTCTCTTCTGCACCCACCACGCCGTTCCTCCGGAGCCCACGGCAGGCCCCCTCCGCCAACCCACGGGGAGGCCATCACCCACGGCCAGAACCGGGGTTGAAGACTCGGGCCCGCCACCTACAGAGCAGGTCCCCGGCCCCGCCGGCCTCACGCTGCCAGCAAGCAGGGGCAAACCCACGACTCACCTCACCTGGCCGCCCCGTCCCAGAGCCTTACGGCCACAGGACCCCCCAGCACTGGCCGCCCGGCTGGCCCGAGAGGATCCCACACCAGGGAAGCTTCGGCGGGCTGGGGACGCCTGGATGCAGGGCTGCCCACGGCGGGCCAGGTGCGGCGGGCAGGCTCTGGGACGAGCGGGGGACGCTCCTGGGCCTGGCGCTGATGGAGCCCCCAGACCAGGAAGAGATGCGGGGCCGTTTGGGCGCTCGGCCCAGCTCAGACTGCGGGCCAAGTGGGGGGGGGGGGGGCTCGGGTGTTGACTCCCCCCTCCCCCAGCGCTGTGGGCTCGAGCAGGCAGCCCTCGGCACAGCGCCGGGCCTCCCCCCGCAGCAGAGAACCTCCCCATTCTGGCAACCATGACTTCGCGGTTGTGGTTTGGGGAGGGGGTGGGGCATGCCCCTCTTTGAACTCCACCCACATGCCATGAATATGGGGAACCCCAGGCTTCCCAGACAAGCTGCTGAAACTCAGAAGCTGCACTCGCTCCAGGAAGGAGCTACGGGGGCGTGCGGCTGGCGGCAGGGTTCAGGGGAGACGGAGGCCCACCCGGGAAGGGCAGCCAGAGAGGCCGAGCACGGCGGGGGGAGGGGGTGCGCAGACTGGGGCAGAACTCACTGTGGCCCAGCTGACTGGCGGACACACAGACAGATGGCGCCGACCACAGGACAGTAACAAGCACCTGGGACACACCAGGTTTGCTTCTTCCCCTGCCCCGGGCCTGGCTCTCGCCCTGACTCCGTATCAGCTCCATGGGACGCGGGGCCCCTTTTCACACACAACCCCGTTCAACCAGCCCCCACTAAGAGCCAGGAAGCTAGCTGAGTGCAGAGAATGACAGAACAAGACAGACGCGGTCCCGAAACCCCCTCACGCCCTAGCACCGCGCCGCCCCTGCCTCCAGACAGGTGACCGGTACCAAGGGGCAGGGGCCCCAAGGTCTGAAGGGCGTCACCACCACCGCCGGGCTCCTGCTGTGCACGAGCCCTCGGGGCGTCCGGGACGGGTGGCAGGCCCAAGGCCGGCAAGGACCCCCGTGGGGCTGAGGGTCTGCAGGTGCCTGTCTCCGTCATGGTCCCCAAGGGGCAGGCGCGGGCTCCAACTCCTTGTGCCCTCCCACTCCCTGCACGGCGCTGTGCAGCCAGCAAGAGCGGGGTGGGTGGGGGTGGGTGGCAGAGCGAAAACGACCTGGCCAGGCCCGGGAGCGCAGCGGAGCCTCCTGCCTGCTCCGGGGCCCAGGTGACCTGACAGGGGCCCTGCTGTTCTGCCCCCTTCCGTCGGCCACCAAGGGCTGACAAGGTCACTCTGGAAAAGCCAGCAAGATCCTGCACCAAGGCCAGCCCTGGAGGCCCAGACAGACAGACAGCGGGCTGGCTCAGCACAGGGGTGCCCCAGGCCTCCCGCGCCAGGGCCAAGGTGGGTTGCCCCGCAGGTGGTATGGCAGCAGGGGGTTTGGGAGCCCATGGGATGCGGCAGGCACAATTAGATGTATGGCTCTGGGCAGGGACGCCTGCCCTTCAAGTGTCTCCCAGCAGGCCATCCTGAGGCTCCGTGGAGACGGTTTACAGAACCCCCCACCATGGGGGCCTTCGCCTACTGGGGAAAGAAGGGCGGCACGTGCACTTGGACTCGGACCGGGAACGGAGCCCTCCCTACTCCAGCGAGGACAGCCCGGCCGCAGAGAGAGGAAGGGCCGGCTAGGACTCAGGCAGGTCTCCCATCCACCCAGTAGAAATCCACCGGAAGTACACGGCGCTGGGAGAGGGGAGGTCCTGGGGCCCCTTCACGACGCAGGGACCTCCAGAAGAGCTCAGGACAGCTCTGCAGGCGTTTGGACGAGAGGCACCCGGCAGAGGGTGGGCCGGGCCTCCAGGATCCGCATCACAAGAACCGAATTGAGCCAGGCCCTGCCAGGCACCAGCTGCTTCCTGATTCACGGACGATCCCGCAAGCCAGACAGTTCCGAATACACGACTGTGGGAAGACCACAAGCCCAGCAGAGGAGCCCGGGGCCTGGTCCGAGGGGGGCGCATCTGCGCACAACCTGAGCATCTCTGCCCTGGGACCGGGGCCCAGGGGTGCCAAAGCCCCTGGCGTGGGCTGAGCGGAGGCTCAGGAGCGAAGGGCCAAGAAGGGGCAGAGGCTCCGGGGAGGCGGGTTCAACCCAACACACACAGAGCCCCCACTCCAGAGCCGGGCCCCGGGAGCAGGGAGCCCCCGACAGCAGGGGCCCACGGGCGCAGCCAGCCAGCTGCGGCGAGCTTGGCTGATGACCTCTGAGAGCCCAGGGCTGGGGAGCTGGCCAGAGCCGGCCTCGAACTCAGGCAGGAGCGTCCTCTCTGAGGTTCTGCTTCCCAGCGGCAAAGGGCGGAGATGACGGAGATGACATTGTGTGCCCCTAGGGTCCACAGGAGGGGTCCCACCTCTGCACTTACCTGGGGGCTGCCCGTGCCGAAGCCCAGGGCAGGCGTGGTGGGCACTGACATGGAGTGGGGGCCCATGGGGGAGCTGATGACCGAGAAGGGCGGGCCCATGCCGTTGATGGGGGAGCTCAGGGTGCTGATGGGTGAGTGCAGCTGTCCCGGGGAGCCGAGAGAGGAACCGATGCCCGGGCCCAGGGAGGGGTGCAGCGAGGGGGCGGCCATGGAGCCTCGGCCCGTGGGGGAGTTGAGGGACGAGGAGTTCACCTGGGTGGAGAAGTCTGTAAGACAAGAACCCAGAAGAGGGTGGTCAGGAACGCACACTGCCCGGCCTGCTCCCTGCGGGGCACAGAGGCCACGGCGAGGCCAGGCCCCAGTGCCCCCATGGTGAGCCTAACCCCACAGCGAGCCTAACGGTTCATGCCACAGATTCCTGCCAACAGGAGGCCGAAGCGCAGGGAGCTGCCCCCTGACACCCGCCAGCCCCGGCCGCGGGACGCAGGCCGGGCCGGAGCAGACAGGCGCAGGCCGAGCAGGGACGGCTGCCAGCGGGCGGCTCCGATGCCCGACCAGGCCAGGAGGCCAGACAGCCGCCTGTCCACCTGGAACGCCTGCTCACCACGAGCTGCCGGCCCCTCTGCCCGTGCACCCAAGGGGAAGAGCTAAAGGTGGACCGTGACAGTAAGAGCCACGAGGCTGCTGCCCCCCGAGTGCCCAGCATGTCCGCGAGGCAGACCCCAGGCCCGGGGCTGAGGGCCGCGTCCTGGCAGCTTACAGACACAGAGCCGAGGCCCCGAGCTCCCCCAGTCGCCCAGCACATCTGCCACCAGGAGGCTGACCCCCGCTCCGAGCTCTGTGGCCTCAACACACCACCCTGCCCACGCCTGCCCAGACGCCCCCGCGGCCACGGTCCCTCAACCCGCGAGGCCCAGAGAGACGCCCGCTTCCGATGTGCCCGGGCCCGCTTCCACGGGGGCCTCGTGGACAGGCCCGGGTGTGTGCCAGCCCAGAGGCTGCGGGGAGAGGCTGGGACCTCCCACACGTGCTTTCATCTCGGGATTTCAAAGCCCCAACGAGAGAGCTAATGAGGCCGCCCCACCCGCCCTGCGGGCTCTGCAGGAAGAAGGCTCCCCGCGAGGAAGGCTCGGGCCGCGAATCCGCTGCCCACGGGCACCAGCACAGCCGCGGCAGAGCCGCCCCCCTGGGGCCCCTCCCCCGCCTCAGCCTTCCCACCTGCAAGCGGGCCTCGGCCCCAACACCCCGGGTCACAGGGCCCACCCCGGCTGCACCCCTCAAGGCTCCGGGACCGCTTGCCTCCCTGAACCTCGGGGCGGCTGTGTTCCAAAGGCCCCTCTGAGTCTCGGGGGACAGACCCCATCACGCGGCGGGACACCACGACCAAGCGGCCCAGTTGGGACGCGGCACACGTTGACTCTGGCCAAAACCCTGATCCAGGGCCGTACGACCCTGTCCCGGGAGATGCTGGGGGTGGCCAGCCCGAAGGGTGGGGTGGTCCCACAGCAATGGGCCACCCCACCAGAGGCCCAGCCCCCGCGAGCATTTACCCGCTTCTGCCTCGCAGCCCCCAGCCCGCAGGACACTCCCTCCTCCTCCCGGTTCCGTGGATCGGAGGCGCAGAAGCCGGCCCGGAATCCCACAGTCCAGCCGGCGCGGGCGAGCCTCTGGCGCCCGGACTCCACAGACAGCAGCCTCGGCCGGACCAGCAGAAGCACCAGCCACTCACAAGGTCGGAGATCGCCCATCGCAGTGAACTCGAGAACGAGAACGAGAACTCCAGGGCCACCGGGGCTGGCAGCGCCCATGAGCCAGGGTGGGGGTGGGCACCGCAGAGGCACCCTGTTGGTCTCAAAGTGCCCTAAACACGTGTGCCTCGAGGGCCTCAACTCCCCCAGAAAGCCCAGGGGCGGGGAGCAGTAGGGCTGGCGACAGGACAGGCAGGGAGAGGAGTCTGCACACAGCAGACCCAGGCCGGGCCGCCCGTCCCTGAAGCACGAGGTTCCTGCGGCCCTGTCCGCCCATCCGAGACAGACACAGAGACTGAGGCACAGACCGCTGGCATGAGACTCGCCCAAAGGCACGAGTGCAGAAATCCGCAGCCGCCCCGCACCGGGCAAGCAGGGACCCACCGTGGCCTGCCTGCCCAGCCCGCAGCCATCCCTGGATGAGGGCCCGGCGCTGGCTTCACCCCTGCCCAAGCCTGGGCTTCCCTATCTGCACACATCCGCGTTGCCGGAGCCAGCCACAGCCTGGACCAGGGCCGCCCCCTCCACGCAGTCGGACGGGCGCCCCTCTGACTTCAGCGTGGACGGGAAGGGGGACAAGACGAACTCTGCGAAACAGCGTCAGCAGCTACCTCCGCGGGACAGCACGGAGACCCCGCCAGGCGGCCAGGGCACCCGGGGCTCCCAGGCCCAGAAGGGCATCCCTGCACCCCCACGCACCTTTCTTCCTAGAAGCGGGAAGGAGACCAGAACGCCAGGGCCAAGCCCAGCAGCCACTCCTAGACTCCACCCCTGCCCAGGTGCTCCGGGGGCCCAGGGGGGCCTGAATCAGACCGGGGCACCGCAGGACTTCTCAGGGGCCGCTCGCTTCAAGGGGCGGGGTGCAGGGGTGCAGCCTGTAGCCACAGCCGCCGGGAGGGGCATCCGCTGCCGCCACAGCTCGCAACTGCAGGCCCGTGTCCACCCACCGCCCACCCTGCGGGGCCCTGAGCGGCTGCGTGTCTGCTGCTCCCCCCAGGAGGGGGAGGGAGAGGCAGGAGAAAGCTTGGCCGGAAGGAAGGAAGGAAGGAGGGAGGGAGGGAGGGAGAGGCCTGTTTGACTGCCAGCTGCCAGGCTGCACCCCAAAGCTCCCAGCCCCGAAAGGCACTGCCTGCCCCTAGCCCCAGTCTAAGAACCAGGAGGGGGGAAGCCACCAGGGGAAGGAGCATCCACCCCGCCCCGGCCGGACGGCACAGGCTTAAGGGTCCAGCAACTGCTCCAGTATGAGCTTCTGGGACTGCTGGGTCTGGTGGCTACACCGGCCCTCCTCGGGACCCCGGCTGTCCCCAGCCCCCACCCGTGCGTGCCCCCTTGGGACCCCGGCTGTCCCCAGCCCCCACCCGTGCGTGCCCCCTCGGGACCCCGGCTGTCCCCAGCCCCCACCCGTGCGTGCCCCCCCGCACCCCCTCCCTGGCTTTGGGTGTTTCCTGTTTACACAGAGCATCCACAGCAGACACTTTCCCGGAGCCTGGGTGACAATGGGCTGGGTGTGTTTTCTGGAGTCTTCTGGAGAGAGACACTCTAGCCAGGAAGGGAACGTTACAAAGAAAAGGCAAAAAAAATGCCCAAACATCCTCCACCGGCAGAGGCCCCACCCGCCCCCCTCAACAGCGTGCAAGGCTCCTCGCTGGCCCCTTACCCGCCCCCACCCACTGAGGAGCAGAGGAGCGCTCAGGCCTCATTCTTCAAAAGTCACACTGTGAACCTGCTCGGGCTCTGTCACAGGCTGGTCACCACACGCTTCACTGACCCCTGCCCGGCGGGGCGGCGGGGGGCGGGGCTGCAGGGCTCTGGACGCAGGCTCCCAGCCCCAGGGATGCAGAGGGCTTGCGAGGGAGGGGCAAAGCCTGAACCCCAAACCTCACACCCTCAGCACCCCATGCCCCATACCCTGCACATGCACACACACGCACACACACGTATGCACACACGCACACGCATGCACACACCCCTTTGGGACTACGAGCAATCAGTGAGACTGGGGACGGAGGCCACAGCCTGGGAGCTCACAGGGACCTCCAGGAAGGACAGGTCCCTCCCTCCAAGAGGAGGCCCAGCAGCCCCACCACGGGTGAAGAGACCCGGAAAGGCTGCCAGAGTCAGTCCAGGAAGGCTACATGGAAGAAGTGGCAGAGAGAACTGTCTTCTGGCGCAAGAAGCACTTCAGGCCACAGAACTGCTTCTCAAATGCCGACGCCTGGAGGCCGGCATCAGCCACGGGGCAGAGACGGCACACGCTGGGGTCTCAGCCCCAGTACCTCCCTGCGCCCCAGAGCCGGAGGGTGAAGAGCTGTATCTGGTGAAGTTGAGAGTAAAGAAGGCACGGCTGCTGACGGACAGGGCAGGGACTGCTCCCGGGTGGGGAGCTCCCCGTCAGAGCTGCCTGCAAGCAGAAACTATATCCGCCGCTCAGGAACGGCCCCGCAGGTGGCCCCTAAGGCCCCTTTGGGAGAGGGACTCTCTCCACCACCCTCCACCACCCTCCAAAATCCCTGAGCTCCGTGTGCTCCCTCCAGAATGGGGTTTTGGAGGGACCCCACAGCAGGGAGCTGGGAAACCCCACCAACTCCTTTCTGCTCCCCACAGGGTAGACAGGGGCAGGCGGCAGGAAATGCCAGCCAGCCCCACCGTGGAGGGGTTGGGGTGCACCCAGGGACTCCGCTCCCTCCGGGGCAGCTCAGGGCTCCTCCAAGGCCCTACTTTGCAGAACTGACTGGGGCAGAGTCCAGGCAGGCCGCGGGCAAGGGCTGCATGTCTAGTGGAGAAGAGGGCACGGGGCCAGCCAAGCAGGGAGCTCAGAGGTGGGGAGACACACGAGGTCTGACTGATGGAGCACGAGGAGGGGTCCCACGGGCGGGAAGAGGCCAGAGGCTTCGAGGAGGGCCAGAAGGACTGAAAGGGGGCAGGAGCGCAGGTGCCCAGGAGGAAGAGGGGCACGGAAGACCCCAGGACAAACAAGACTGGGTTCTGAGCACAAGCTCCCCCAGGCTCTGCAGTTCTGTGTCCCTGCCTGAGGACCCGCCCCCCCAGAACCGAAACCCTGTGCAGAGGCACTGGCAGGCCTCAGGAGCTCCCCGGGACACCCACCTTCAGCCCCACCTTCCGGAAGGACTGCTTCCCCTGCCGCCGCCGCCGGGGGAGGGAGAAGTGGCCGCCCGGCAGGGACTGCGGTGGAGACCACGGCGAGCATCTGGGTTTGGGGGAAGCTGAGGGTGGCTGGAACAGACAGAGGGGGTGGAAGGAAGCTTCGACCGGCCCCGCAGGGTGAGGGGCCTGTGGGAGCTGGGGCTGGGCCGGTCCTGTAGGAGCGGAGCCCTGCCTGCCCCCGGGGCGCACGGACCCAGCACTGCCTCGCCTGTCTCCCCTCCTGCACACTGAACGCACCCGTGGCAAGAGGCTAGCGTGGCCGCTCTCCAGCCTGTAAGCGGTGGGCTGAGACGCAGGGGCGCCGCCACCTCCAAGCCCACAGAGCATGACACCCCGATGGCCGCCCCGTGCAGTGTCGGCCGACAGCTCAGGTGGCGGGGGCTGAAATCTCCGCTCCTCTGGGGTCGCCCTGCCCTGTCCCAAACCAGTGGTGCCAGCCCCAAACCCTATCCCTGCTGAGGAGGACACAGGTCAGCTGGGCCTTCCCAGGGGGTCGAGAGAAGTCCTGCGCTGCTCTTGCCCTGCCCCAAGCACCAGGGGCCTCGGAGCAGGGTGGGTGTGGGGGGGGGGAGCGCACGTGGCAGGCAGCCTCGGAGGCCCACCCTCTGGTGGGCTCAGCAAGCCCACAGGCCCACGGCGGCCGGGACTCGAGGCCTGCCCAGCTCTACACGGAGCCCATGGTGGACCCGAGAGAGGGAGAGAGGAGGGGCACGGCGAGTCAAGACACGCGTTCCTCCACCCGCCCCGCCTGTGCACCTCGAGCGGCTCCAAGGGCTTCTGGTTCCTGGGCGCCCGACAGGGACTTCACCCCCCACAGGTCCCCTGGAGACCACCAGCTGGCTTCTCCGAAGTACGGCTTCACGGCGCCGCCCCACCCAGCCCTCTGCGATGCGCTGGGGGGCCCAGGGGCCCGGGGGGCAGGCAGGGGGACACACAGGACGCTCTGCTAGATAAAGGACAGACACCATGACCACCCCCCCAGCCCCAAGGCCTTGTGGGGGGCCCAAATGACCAGAGACGGTGGACCTAGCGGGCAGAGGCTCCACCCAAAACTCAGGAGGGGTCTGAGGCTTCCTGGGGACCTGAAGCGTTTATGTCTCAGTGACCCCGGGTGTGCTGGGCCAGCTCTGGCCCCTGGACTCTGATCTGCCCACCGCCTCTGGGAGCTCAGGGCCCCTGGGAACCAGCTGAGCATGAGACCTCAAGGACTTGGAAATGCCAGACCCACCTGTGATCACTAACCCCATATCAGGGACAGCAGGGGCTCCGCTCCGTCCCACACCCTGGAAGCAGCCGGGCTCTCCCCCTGGAACTCACAGCCCAGCCCTCCCTCGGCCTGCCCTTGTCCCACTGGAGCCACCCTGGACCCCGATAATGGGATCGGGGTGTGGCTCAGAGCGGGAGCACGGGAAACGGGAGGAAGGGGGGGAATTACAAGGCGAAGGCCAGGGGGCCCCGACACAGGAAGGTACCCAGCACGAAGCACGGCTGGTCAGCGCCCGCCGCCCCCCAGGGAAAGAGACAGAAAGGCGGGGGTGGCACAGGCAGCCGGATCTACGGCCCCGTCAGGCCCCCCCCCGCAGCCCCCCGCGGCCCCCCCAGGGTGCGAGGACAGGACCTGGAGCCAGGAGACAGCAACCTAAAGCTCTCAGTGCGGACCGCCTTCAAAGCCCCCGGCCCCGGGGAAACAGCCCCCGCAATGGCCCTCACGGGCACGGGCCCTGTCGAGGCCCAAAGGACCTAATGGGGAAACCACTCTCTGTAATAAAGCTCGGGGCAGGACATCGGTGCCGGTATCCGGTGAGCGCTCAACGACAAACACACCTGTCCTGTCACCAGTACCCTCCATCGTCACCGTCGTCACCGTCATCGTGACCCCCAGCACCACCCCCACCAGCACCGCCGTCACCCCCGTCACACCCGCCGTCACCCCCGCTGTCACCCCCGCCGTCACTGTCATCACCACCGTCATCACCGTCGCAATCACCGCTACCACCAGAGCATCATCGTCACCATCACCATCATCATCACCGTCACCACCATCCCATCACCCACTCCCCCGGCAGACCCCGCCCTGCCACACGCACATGTGAGGGCCGCACGCCCAGAGGGCCTGATCCTAAATGGGATTTGCCACAAGCAGCGAAAGGGACGGTGCTTCGGGGTTGGGCTGGCCGACCCCCCCCCCCCCCCGCAGGCCAGGGCTGGTGGGGGCAGGGGAAGAAGAGGGGCCGGCACGGCCGGTTCGGGCAGGCACTGCCGTCAGGCCCAGCAGCAGCAGGTGCAGGGCCAGCCACTGGGGGGGGCGCGGGGAGCACAGGAGACGTGGGTGCCCAGGAGAGGGTCCCCTTGGAACAGCCAGCCCGCCCCAGGCCTGAAGGTGCTCCCAGAAGAGCTGAGGAGCAACAGCACTGAAACCGGGGCACGCGGGCCAGCGTCTCTGCTGGAGGCTGCCCTTTGCGTCCCGGTCCTCGTGGCCACAGCCCCTACACCAGGCGCAGCCAGAGTCAAACAAAGGCATCCGCACCCTTTCCCCTGCCTCCTGCCGCCGGCGCTGCCTTCGCCCGCCGGGCTGGCAGCACTCAGCGAGGCCAGCGGCGGGCACTCTCTGGGGTACCCTGGGGCTGAGCTGCGCGCCCGGCCTGGGGGAGCACTGCTCGGACCATCACGGCACGCGGGACGAGCGGGAGTTTCAGAGCAGCACGTGGCCCCTCAGTCTTCACAGCTCAGAGACCCACACAAGGAGAGCAGCAGAGTGGAGCTGGCACCTGGGGGTGGGGCCGGACCCCCCTCAGAGCCCTGCCTCTCTGGCCCACCCATCCCCACCGGGCCACCCTGGGCCCCTGGGTGCTGCAGAGAGAAGATCCCAGAGGCTTCTCGCAGCTTCAGGGGAACGGGTGACATGGCCTGGAGTACAGGCACCTCCCTCCTGGTTCCGACCTGCACAGCACACAAACGCCCCCCCCCCCCAGGCTCAGGAAATGCCAACTCCCCACCTTCCCTTCCCTCTCCCCTGCGACTGCAGGGGCTCCCAGAGCTCCTGGCAGGGCCAGCTTTTCCAGGAGAAGTTACGTGGCCACGGGCAGGGTGGGCACCAGCAGGCAGACCTGGCCCCAGAGGCCTAGGACTGTGGACAGGCAGTGGTCAGGACCGGTGGTGTCAGATCAGCCACTGTGGGATGGGCAAGTCCCATCCCGAGCGCTGAGCTGGGTTCCTATTTGGGGGCACGATTTCTCCATCCGTCCCACAGGCAGAAACCTCAAAGGATGCTGGCCCCAGAGTTCCAGCCACACAGTCGCCCACTAGGGCCCCCCATCTTGAGACCAGATCTTTTAGGAAAGCTCCAAGGCATCAGATTTTACCAAAAGTTGCGCATGTCCTTCTACCCCAAAGATGACGGTGTGAGGGGACGGCAACAAGGCTTCAGGTCGCCTCACTGATGGGGCGACGCACCCATCCCAGGGACCCCGAGGTGAGGACAGCCCAGCCAGCACCGAGGAGGGCGTCAGGAGAGTGCAGAGATTGGCAGGACCTGGCTCGGGCCCCAAACAACAACGCTGGGTCCCTGGCCCAGAGAGACGCTAGTTCCCAGCCCTGTGGCCAGAGAGCCCTCAGCAGGCTGGCCGGGGCACCCCTGTGTCCCTGAGCACCGCAGGCAGACTGCCCCATGGTGCTGTCCGACAGCTGGGCCACGCCTTGCACTCGGTGGCCTAACACGGGCCACCCGCCAGAGAGGCCAAGCAGCAGCCGCAGCTGCCGTCCCCAGGCCCGCCGGAGCCAGGGGCGCGGGGGAGGCACCGGCGCAGAAAGGAGGTGACGAAAGGCACACGGAGGAGCCGGCAGCCGGCCACGACCAGACTGCAGTGATGCCACCACGCCGGCCACAGCAAAACGGAGCTCCCCATACCCGCGAGCCTGCCACGTGGCACCACGGGGGCTCCGAGGCTCCCTGCGGCTCACGCGGGGCTGAGGCAGGCCTCCAGAGCACACCCCCGGGCGCCCGTGCCATCCCCTGGGGACTCCTCTACAGGCAGGAAGAGGGCTGGGGGTGAGGCTCCTCCCAGGCCTGAGCGAGAGCCAGCCAGGGCCCCCCACCCTCACAAAGGCGCCCTGTGGCCAGTGGCGTGGCCAGACACCAAGCTGCAGGTGCCACAGAACCCGGTGGCCGGCAGCGAGGCCCACCGTGGGGACGGAGTGGCGGGAGCGGGAAGCACGCTCACCTCTCCGGGGCCAGGCAGGGGCTCCTGCGTGACGCGGCCTCCCCTCCAGGCTGTCCCCTCCCCTGTCCCCAGGCCCGGCGGGGAGCAGCCCAGACAGCAGCCGCGGAGGAAGGTGGGTGGGAAGGGGGGAATTCCTGGTGAAAGCGCGCCTGCGGCCTGGCACCTTGAGGCGGGAGGGGCCCCGAGCCCACAGGCTGCTTGAGCCTTTCTCTTCAACAGGAAAAGAGACGATCCTTGTTTCATTCTGAGCTGTGCGGCCGCAGCTGGCTCCGAGGCGGCTGGCCCGGAGGCCCTGCTCTGTCGCGGGACGCCTGTGCGCTCTGCTCACTCCAGCTGTTCTTCACTTTTCATCTGCATCCCCGCTGGCTTCTGAGACACGCTTGCCCGGACGCCCAGGGCCCAGCCTGCCACACGGCACCCAGCCTCGGTGGGGGGCGGGGCCTCCAGGCAGGTGGATGCCAAGGCAGGGACTTCTGGGATCGTTAAGGAAAGGGGATGATTCGGGTAAAACTCTGGGCCCGGCGTGCATGGGTCTCACCCAGGGGCAACCCCAAGGCCCCGCTCTGCCCACAGAGCACCCCCCTTTCCCAGACGTGGCACGTATGCTCGAAACCCCCAGGACGTGGCTGCCTGGGGCCATGCAGCAGGCAGGACCAGGCCACCCTAGGAGTCCCTGGAGAACAGGGCATCTGCTCCGTTCCCAAGGGGTTCCCGGAAGGCTTCCCAGGCCCCCCATCACCACGTGCCGTGAGCCCTGGCCACACAGCATCGTCCTCTGGGCAGGGGCTCACCCACGCTGTACTGACTCAGCTGGGAGCCCTAGGCTGAGCCCAGTCGTGCACGGGGGCCCAGCAGGCAGAGTAGTGCAGCCCAGAGACAGGGCCTCACCCGTGAGACAGACCGAGAACAGGACGTCTGCCTGCCGGAGCGGGGCTTCCCCGGGTCAGCCGCTGCAGGGGCGCCTCCCCTCCATGGGGCGGGGGCCTCTGTGGGTGCTCCCCTGCATGGCACAGCCGCCCAGCCCCCACCCCCACCCACCGGGCCCCCCACCCAGAGCAGCCTCTGCACACCCCTGCCCCGCCCCACCTGAAAGCCCTACCAGCTCCTTCCCGCTCTGGGCGAGAAACCGCCTCACGGGGCCCCCTCTGGGGCCCTCACAGTGAACCCCTCACTGCCACGTCCCTGGCTGTGATGCCCTCGGGCTGGGCTGGATCCCAAGCTCACAGCTAACTGCTCTCCCAGCCGCCCACTGGGGCCCTGCCGTGTGCCAGCCTCCGCCCTCGACTTCCTCCCCTGGGCTGCCAGCCTGGGCAAGGAGAGGGGAGACAGAGACCCAGAGAGGGCCGTGCAGGCACGGGGCCAGGCCTGGCGGAGCCTAGAACATCGTTCAGCTCTGTCCTCACAAACATCAAACCATGTCACCAGGATGCCGACTGCTGACGTCCCCGGCGGTTGGGTGCGGCCACGGAGGGAGACAGACGGCACCCATCCCCAGCAGTGCCCGGCCCCAGCAACCCAGAACAGGCCCCGGGGAGCACCCACGCTTGCACCCAGCCCACCGCGTCTCCAGCAGAACAGGGGGCAGACGGACGGAGGGACAGAAGGCCCGGGAGAGCCTCTCCCCGGGCTCTGGGTGATCACGACCTCCATCCGCCCCACAGCGCCCCCCACGAGTGCTCAGCAGCCCCCCGGTACAGAGGACAGCGGCAAGCAGCCAAGCTCAACTCTGGCTACAGACCGGCAACCACCACCTCCGCACACCCAGTCCGCGGCCATCCCTCCTGCTGATCACTCGGCCGGACCGGCCGCAGCCCACGGTGACAGCTAGTCCTGCCACAGCTCCCCATTATACACCCCCAAACTCCAAAGCCTCAGGCCCATCGTGGAGGCCTGAGGCCCCCCGGTGCCCCAGCACTCTGGCCTCCGCCACACTGGCTGAGTGAGGCCAGGGCCTCTACCCTCGCGCCTCCTGCCCCCACGCCCCCTTCCAGGCCGCTCTAGCTCACCGGCGTCCACCTGTCGGGAGTCTCGCAAACAAGCCCCAGAGTCAACGTGGGGGAGGGAACCGGGGAAAGTACGTTTCCATTGTCTGCTACTGTCCTTGGGACTATCTGCAAACAGCTCCATGAACTACAAATAACGGGCAGTCCTGAACGCCCTGAGTGGGGGGAGGGGTGTGGAGGGCAACAGGGCTGGGGGCCAGCCACCCCAGGACCAGTCAGGTGACCAACGTGCATGCCCAGTGGCAGGGCCATGCTGAGAAGCCCAGGGGACCGGACCCCTGCCCTGGGGGAGCTGGAGCTCAGTGTGGTCCGGCCTCAGGCGTGGGGGCAGCCAGCAGGCAAGGCCGAGTGCAGAGGCCGGGAGGAGGCCAGCCCAGCAGACAGCAGCGTCCATCTCTCACTCCACCCAGAGAGAGTCGGGACGCCCCCTCGGCATCCGAGAGAGAGAAGTAGGGGCCCAGAAACACACCTCTGAGACTTCACACCCCCCCCAATTCCCAAAACCCAACAGTCCACGGAGCAGCAGCCCCGGCCAAGAGGGCAAAGGGCCTGGAGCGCCCCCCCGCCCCGAGCACACAGCCTGCCAGCTGCCTGGGGACCCCTCACCACCTGGCCCCAAGAGCACCCAGCTGTGTCACCTGGAACGACCTCCCTCCACCCGAGGCCCCCGACACAACCCCTTTTCCTACTCAGATGCCAGAAGACCACAGGTCCGGGTGCAGAAAGACCCCAGAAATGTGGAGAAAACCCTGATGTGCTCAAACAGCGGGCACAGATGCCGGAGGCTACAAGCTTCACGCGCTTGACTCCCAGGAGCCACCCCTGCTCGGAGCCTACCGGCCCAGCACCGCCCGCAGTGCTGACACACCACTCGGGGGGCTTCCCAGGAACAAAGAATCGGAACAAGCGAGACGTGGGACCAAGTGGTGACAAGTAGGGGACCCTGGGGGAAGCTGAAACATGAGACCAACGCCCAGCAGGCGGGTCCACGCTCCAGGCCGGTAGCCAGAGCCGTCCAGGGAAGCCGGTGAGTGTGCCCTGCAGGACGCTCGGAGAGCCCGGCCCCGTCCCCAGTGCCTACGATGACCCCCGCTCACACCCCGCACACACACGCACCGCGGGTCGCCCAGCTGCACGAACCGGTGCCCCAGCCTCTGTTCAGGAGCCCAGACAGGGCCCCACGGCTCTGGACAGTTCTGTGTAAAAGTCACTATATGATTTTAAACGTGTGTCGTGACAAAAGGTAAACTACTCTAGAAAATTCTGTACCTGGGGCCGTTTTACAGATACGGAAGATACGGAAGCCAGAGCCAAGAAATGAAGGGGTCCGTTCGGGGTCGAGCCTGGAGGCAGACAAGAGACACACACACACAGTTCTTACGCCCAAGGAAGAGCTGTCCGGGGACGGGAGTCCCAACCCCTACGGACACCTCCAAAGCTGGAAAGACCGAGCCCCTCGTTCCAGGACACATGCCAGAAGGTTCTTTGCTGTAGGAGGACAGGGCCTACCTCGAGCGGCCCTTCACATTCACTCGGCCAGGACGGCCCAGCACAGAGGGCAAAGACAGGTGCGGCTCTGGGTCACCAGCAGGCCAGAGCCCCCCCAGGATGAGGGTGCAGGGCGAGCGTGCCCCGGGCCCGTCCCTCAGTTCCAGACGCCACAGAGCGTGAGAAAGGCCTGCGAAGGGCATGTCAGGGGCAGGCAGCCCCCAGTCGGGACAGTGCGGCACCCAGCTGCGCATTCCAGGGCCAACACCCCGGAGTGCCCTGCACCATCCACACGGCACAGGCCAGGCCAAGCCACGGTTCCTGACGGCTCCTGACACAGAGACACAAGCAGGAACCTAAGAGTCCAACGTCCAGCAACTGCCAGAGAACTTTAAAGGGCCTGGTGGTCCGAGCTCCCCGCCCCCGGCTGGCCTGGTCTGCTGGAGTCCCTCCCCTGCTGCACACCGGGGCCTCAGTTTCCCCTGAACCCAGGCACAGAAGACCGCGTCCCACCAGGGACATTTAAGAAGGCAACTCAGCCACCTGCACCGGCCCTGGCAGGCAAGCGCAGACCACACGGGCACCCCTGCTCCTCTTCTAGGGCCAAGAGCCAGGACAGGCAGGGGCACACCCCCATTAGCCCGAGGGGTTACTCTAGCCTTCCACCTCTGGCCAGAGCCAGCACCAGTCACCCCCCACCCCTGCCGGCCTCCTCCCTGTCCACGGCCCCCCTCCGGTCAGACTCGTTCCATGGGTCCCCACCTCTAGTCTTCCCCAGTGAGAACGGGGAGTGAGCCAGACCCCGAGAAGCCCTCCGCAGAGCGGACTGCCCTTCCCACCGCGCCCCAGAACCCAGCACCCACGCACATAGGCCAGGCTGCCCCTAGGCCCGTCCCGGCCTCACCTGCCAGCCACTGGTGGTCCCCAGGCCGCCAGGCCAGGCCCGCTCCCGAGAGAGAGGCCAGGAGGTGCAGCCTCATGGTGAGTGTGGGTGACAGGTCCCACCATGGGGGAGGCCCCATCAGTCCCCGGCCCACTGGCTCGGGGTCCCACGGCCTCCGACGATGCAGGGCGGCGGTACAGGGGCGGCAGGGGGCCGGGAGGGAAAGGAGGATCAGCGTCGCCACGAGGCAGCCGCTGGCATCCGGAGCAAGTGACGCTCACACCAGCCCAGCGGGCGAGTTCCCCTTTCCCAGGGCCTGCCCAGCCCACCACCCTCGCCCAGACACCTGTGACCACAGGCAGCTCCCATTGGCCGAAACCAGCACTTCTGGGAAAAGGACAGGGACCTCAGCTTTGTTTCCTCAATCGGAGACGCGGCCACCCGGGCCGCAGCTGGTGCAGCAGATGGGCACGCTGCCCGCCAGGCCTGGGACAGAGGGACAGCACCAGCAGACCGGAGTTCAACCTGCCCCCACCTGCCCCCACCGGCCAGCCCCCTGCCCCAGTGCTCGCTGCTGTGAAGACAGGGCAGACAGGGCACCCCCATGCTGCCAGCCAGCACGGCCTCCAGCGAGGGCTCCTGCGTCCGGATGCACAGGACTTGCTCCAGCCTGGCCTGCGATGCGGGGTCGTCCCCAGCAGCAGACGCGCACGGAGCTCTGGAAGGCAAGCGTCCCGCAGCAGGGTGGGGCAGCAGGGGTGCAGGCCCGAGGCCGAGAGCCCGGACAGGACAGATAGGGAAGCCGGGCTGAAGCCTGACGGTGGGAGGCGTAAGGGACCACAAGGCGCTGCTCAGCCAGAGAAGCAGGGCCTGCACGGGCCAGGACGGCCCCCTCTGCAGCCCACAGGGACTCGGCCTCGGAGGGGAGAGGGTCTTCGGGAAGCAGGAGGGAAGCTTTCACGGGCCCCCAACCTCTCTTCAGCCACACAACGGGTCATTCTTCTACAGCACAGAATGTCTTTTGTGGCCCATCAGCCAATGGCCCCGGGCGGGCGGTAGGAGTGGGGGGGGGCACAGGGACCACAGCACGCACCCTTCACCCCCACCAGTCCCTGCCCGACCAGGAGCCCGAGGTCCGACCGGGTCTACCCACGCTGGGTTGCGCTGCCCAGAACGCTGGGGCCGAGGCTACGCGGGAGACTCTGAGCAGCTCACGCCCTCACCCCTGCATGCTGCCCGCACACCCACCCCCACCCCCACCCCCGGGGTCTAGCACCGGCACTGGGACGGGCCACCGAGACCGAGATGTGGCCCGGGCTGGAGGCCCGCACAGGCCTACGCCATCCAGAAGGCCTCCGCAGGACTCTTACAGACGGGCCACAGTCCTCACGCACAGGCCCATCTGTCCCCAGGCCACTCCAGTGCGCCCCACATTGGTCCCTTCATCCACTCACGCCGCCCTCCACGGGAAACCCAGCCAGCTGTGGGACTGCGGCAGCCCCCGCTCTGTCCGCGCGGGTCCACGCTCACGGGGAGCCCACGGGGCTCCTGAATCTTGGCCTCCTCCCGTGGCAGGCTCTCCTGGTGCTCACATGCCCACGGCCGGTCACATCCCCCAACTCCATCCTGTCACCAGGGACCCATGTCACGTCTCAGCCCCCTCTGCACCCCACGAATGGCTGCCCAATCTGGGGTTCCGGGATCATGAGGGAAGGCCCCAGGAGTCACACTGCAGAGTGGAGAGGCCCAGGACCCAGAGCTCCAGGGTGAGAGACAGCACTGCCTACGTTTTCGTTTGGTTTGGGGTCGCTGCTACACGCACACGTGGTTTTCGTAGTGACACGAGCCACCTCTGCGGCACCCTGACTTCAGCAAGGCCCCGGCCAGACAGGGCCAGGCTGCCGCTGCCCTCCTCCGTGTTGGCCACAATCCCTCGCTCCCTCCTCTCCACGCCTCCCAGCGACTGCCCATCTGGTTCAGGGCCGGGACCACACCTGGATAAGCGCACCCGATGGACAGGTGGGGCACGGTCCCGGGGCAGCAGGCACGGCAGCCCAGCCCGTGCGAGGCTTTCCGCCAGCTCCGCTGCGGCTTGGGCTCGGTGGGGCCCCCAGCTCCTCCTCAGCTGCCTGTGGCCTGGCGGGTCAGCCGGCCTGCACCCCCAGGCCCGGGCAGGACAGGGAGGTGCGGCCCCTGTGAGACTCCAGGCCTCCACCCCACGGGGTCAGCTCACTTTTCCACAGCATCTCCTCTCCAGAAAGCCGGCTCTTCCCGTTTGGGGCAGCCGGGGACGAAAAGGTGCCCAGAGCCACCCCCGGCTTGCCCTCCGCACCACAGGGGTCTAGGACCGCAGAGCCACCCCGGAGCCCACACAGATCTATGGCTGCCTCCGCAGGACGAGGAGCAAGCCCCGCAGACCGGTGGCCTCAGGTAGGGCAGCCTGGACAGTGGTCCCCGCCCAGGCCCATCTGTGTGCTGCCGCCCGGGGAGGCCGGAGCACCCCCGACCCCGGCACATACGCCCACGAGTCACCTCCATGCCGGCCACCGGCTCCGAGAGTTCACCAGCACGGGGCTGGCCCGGGGCATGGCCAGGTGCCTGTGGGCCCCTGGGGGTCTCGCAACAGGCCCATCCGGAGAAGCTCAAGCACCTCGCGGCAGGCGCGAAGCCGAACTGGGAACAGAAGGGCGTGCCACCTGGGGGGGCGGGAACACGCGGGGCGGGTACCACCCGGGGGCGGCTGCACCTGCCGGCGGGCTGGCTCCCACGAACCCCTTGGCCATCGGCCCTGAACGGCATCGTCAGTAGCTGGACGTTGGCCGTGGCCAGAGCGTCCGCAGCACGGAAACCTGAACCCCCACCCATCGGGGCCTCCCCCCTCCCCACCCAGAGCCGCAGGGATGCCCCCTCCCGGCCTCCGCTTCCCCGTGGACCGGAAAGGCCCCTCCCCTCCCCCCGCACCCCCCAGTCCCACAGACCTACTGTCCCTTGCAAGTCAGTCCCCTGCCTCTGGCCCGCGTGGCCGCTCTGGCCACGTCCAAGATGGCGGCCCGGAGGCCCGGGGGGGACGCGGGAGGCCTTCCGCCCCCTCCGCCCGCGGCTGCCCCGCCCCAGCACACAGCCCGGGGCCCCTGCGGCCCCCTGCCGCCGCCCCGGCCGCCCCTTCCCGGCCAGTGCGCCCAGAGCCCCGCGAGGAGCGAACACACACAGCGCCCCAACCTCGGCTTCCTTCCTCGCCGCACGCCGCGGCAGCGAGGGGGGCGACGAGCAGGCCGAGGGGCGGGCAGGGGAGCTCGCGCCCGCGCTGGCAGGGGCGGGGGCCGGCGTGGAGGCAAGCTGGCCTCTGCCACCCTCCCGGGTCCGGGGACGGGCCCCCCAACAGCACCCCCTGAGCAGCGCCCCCACCGGAGACCCCCGTGAGCCCGGGGGGTGACGGGGGGTGGAGCCACCCTGCGAGTCCTGAGTCTGCTGAAGACCAATAACCATGAACTTGGGGAACCTCAAGTTTACCCAGGAGTCTCCATCCACCACTTCCACCGAGGCTAGCCCACCTCCCTCTCTCAGAGGGGCCCTGTGGCCACAGGGGGCTCACCTGCCCCCACACGAGCCTCAGCGTCCAGCCCTGCCCAGACCCCGGCCCCCTCCAGTCAGTAGGCCCATCTAGCCCTCTGAGTCCCAGCCCTGGCCCTCCGAGCAGGCATGATGGTTCACTCTGGAATGATCCAGGAATACCTCCTCCAAGAAGCCCTCTCTGCCCCCGCCATACAGAGCCCCAGCCCCGAAAGACCCTCTCAGAGCCCTCAGCCGCAGCCCTGCAGTGGCAAGTCTGAGCCCACCCCAGACTACAGGCTGTGATGGTCCCGTCATCCCTGGAGCCCAGCCCCCAGCCCAAACTAGACCCTCTGGTCACCGCTCCCAGCCACACGACCTCTTCAAAGCCCCTGAGCCTCAGACCTGCTCCAGCCGCCCCCGTCTCCCCCAAGACCTCCCTCCACCAGCCCAGCCCACGTCTGTCCTTCACGGTGGTACCCGGATGGCCCCCCGAGGGTCTGGGGCTTTGCCCTGGAAAGCTGTGCCCAGGTCACAACTGGCAAGAGGCTATGCCGGGCTCAGACCCTGGCTCTGACTCTACCCACAACCGTCTGTCCCACTCCCCACAGCGGGGAGCACCAGCGCCCCCCATCTCCCCTCCCCTGGGACTCTGCTGTCTCTTCAGCCAAGTGTGCCTTCAGGAGGGCGTCTGGCCACTGTCTACCTCGGGACACCTGCAGCTCTAAGGCCCCTAATCCCGGGCCTGGTGGCCCTAGCGCTGCAGGGACCCCTCCTCTGGCCTCTGATCCCCCAGGACCGGGTGAGGCTCGGTGGCCAGTTCTATGCCCACCAGGCACAGGAACAGGAGTGGACCAGCGCCAGGCTGGCAGCTGGGGGGCACCAAGCGTCGGGGGCTGCCCCTTCAGGCCCACCACACTGCCATACCTGCCCCCTGATCGTGCAGGGGCGGGACCGTGTCTACCCGCCTTCCTGCCTTGCCTCCTCCCTCCCCACGGGTTTGCCGTCCACATGTGAAGTGGGTACGGAGGCAGCAGCTGGGGAGGCACCGGCTTCTCACAGCCACCCCGCCTCCCCAGCCCCAACAAGAGAGCCCCCGTCTCCCATAGGACAGGCTGGTGGGAGGCGGGGTCTCTGAGATCCGGCCCACAGCCCAGCTTCCCGGTGGGCCACGAGCAGGGCCCCCGCCCACCCCACCCCTTCCTTGCCAGTGCCAGGCCAGTGGCATGTCTTGGCCTGCCACCCCACAGCCAGGCCCCCGCCACCCCCGCTCCTAGGATCCGTGTGACTCACGGGCTTGGAACGCTGCCTGCCCCCGCGCACCTGTCCGGACTCGCTATTGGCGGACGTCAGGAGGGCCTGGGAACTGGGTGTCCCCTAGACTGTGGGGCCAGCCAGGCACTGTGCCACAGAGGAACTCCCAGGAGGGACTCAGGAAGGTCACGCTCCAGCAGGTGGCTCAGGAAATGGAACCCTATAGGGGTGGAGCCCCGATCCCAAAGGCCCTAAGGGCCAGAGGAGCACGTGGTGAAAGGCCGCGGACTCGGATGGAGACCCAATTCCCTGACCCCCGTGATGCAGAGGCCAGCAGGCTGACCGCCACGGAGCTCCTGGACCCACCAAGTCCAGGTTTGGGGCCGCTGCCTCTCCCCACGAGGCTGAGCTTCACCCTGGGGTTGGGCAGGTCAACGGCCCCAGTCCCTGCACGGGACTTCTGCTAGGGCCAGGCCAAGGTCTCAGGCATCCTGTCACTGAGAAGGGGGCAAGAGACAGGACAGCAAGGCCCTGCCGGCTGTCGGGGAGTGTGGAAAGTGCCTCCAAGGGGCAGCCTCACCTTGGCTCAAAGGGCCAGAGCTGGCCTCTGACACAGAACAGCCTCCAACAGCGACATCCACTGGCCCAACTCACCGCCCCAAGGGCACGGTCTCCTCGGACATCCCCACGGGGGCCATCCCCCCAGAGGTCCTGGAGACCATCCCCACAGGTGGCCGGAGAGCAAGGGAGTCCCCGTCCCAGGATGCCTCTGGGAGCACAGAGTGCTGGGCACCCACGTCTCCTGGGCTTGGGTCAGAGAGGAACCCTGAGACGGCCTGGGCTTTGCCCTCAGGAGCCCACAGGAAGTGGGCAGAGACGCTCGAGGAAAGGGCCTCCCTTAGTGCAAGTGAACAGGGGCAGAGCCTGAAAGAGAAATAAACGAAAAGGTCCAGAAAAGAGTACAGCAAGGACAAGCAGGCAGGACAGGGAACAGCATGACGTCTGGTTCCGCGGCACAGAAGTGTGCCAGGCCGGGCCAGTGGCATAGGAGGGGCTGGAAGTCTGGCCCCCCCCAGGTCCGAGGCGCCGCAGCAGGAGAGCTGGGTGGTAAGAGAGGGCAGCACAGCCCCCCACCCCGACCCCAGGAAGGCGAGAGGCTTGCGACCCGCCAAGGACAGAAGCAGGCCTCTCTTCGGGCGCACGATGGAGTAGGACGATCTGACTCGAGGAAACCAAACGAAGTCAGAGCCAAGGCACTGACTTCCACCCTACGCTCTGCACAAGGGGTTCACACGGACTGTGCCGCCGGAGCCAGGCCGGCTCCCCGCGTGCGGCGACTCCAGCGACCCCAGGCTGACACACAGTCAGGCCGGGGCACCTCTGGGGTCCGGGGCCCTCGGTGCACAGAGAACCGACCTCCCTCAGCAAACCCCAGGCCTGAGACGAGCAGCTGGGCGCACCGAGTGGGTCAGAGCCCCCATTCCCTGGCTGTGACCACGCTGTCCGCCAAACTCGGTGACGCGCAGCCCAGAGCTGAAAGGGGCGGCGGAGAGAGCCACGGGCGCCACCACGGTCTGGCCAGGCAGCCCCCGCCCCCCCAGAAGACGGCTCTTTCGGGACAGGGAACGCGCCCCAGGGCCTGGCTCCAAGCAGACAAAGCAGCCAGTATCCTCCCTTCGCTCGGGGACCCCCCCAAGGCAGGCTCCCTCTTCCTTCTCCACCTTGAGGAGACAGGACAGTACTGCCCACCTGGGGCGTGGGGGCGGCCTGGGGGCTGGGGCCGGGGTCCTGGTGCAGGGCCCTGGGCACCACCCTCGCATGGCAACACCGTGGCGGCTGGGCGCCTCCGGGAGCTCAGCCCTCCTCACCCGCACTCTCCCCCTCCCGCCCCTGCCCCAGCCTTGCCCGCGTGGCCGCTGCCCCCTTCCAGCTGAGCGCGCCCCTAGTCCCCAGAGGCACGACTCACCAGCCCCGGGGGCCGTGCTCAGCGCCCGGTCGTCCCCCCCGACGTGAGGCTGTGACCAACGCAACACAGAGAGGCGGGAGCAGAGAGACGGGGAGACGCAGAGCCCGGACGGAAACTAAATCTCGAGCAGGGCGGCGCTCTGACACAGCGGCTGGCTTTCCCGTTCTCCGGCTTTGATGACAAACCCACGGGGGTCGTCCGGGGTGTTGGGGGCACGTCACAGAACCTCAGTCAGCCCCGGGTACAAACCGTCCCACTGAAAGGCCCCTCCACGCCGATGCAGACGTGATTTTCTCCTAAACTCTGCCTACCCCGAGAGCCCCTCCAACCTTGCCCCCAAGTGAGTCGGAAGGAGCCCTGGGGGACAGGAGCCCCCTGCCCAGCGCCCCCTACCCACCCCTCTGCTCCCAGCCTGTGCGCTCAGCCATAAGAGGAGGGGCCTGGCCTCGACCAGAGGCTGCTTGGCGAACTTGAACGCCAGCCCATTTGAAGGGTCCCTGGGCTGACCTGGACGTGAACCCGGGTTTACTCTGGGCCGGGGCCCCAGAACCAACGCCCCCAGCACGCCCTACAGCTCCAGAAAGGGCCAAGGTCCCCACGGGGGAGCCCCCAGTCTCCCTCCAGGAAGTGCCCCCATTGCCCAGACCCCGACTGTGACAGCCAAGCGAGCACCCAGAAGCCACTGCGATTCTGGGGGTGGGAAGGTTTCCTCCCGGGCCTGGGCCAACCACGGCCACGGCGGCCACCTCCCGCCCTCCTCTTGCCCGCGTTCGCTGGGCTGGCCCACTCTCCACCCCCAGCCTTGGAAACCAGGTCATTTCCAGGAACACACCAGCTCTCGGGCCTCTGGGCTTGGACAGGCTGTTCCCTGGGCCGAAACTTCGCTGCGTGTCTTCTGGCTCACTCCAAACCGATTTAAACAACACCTCCTCTAGGATGCCCTCCTGACCCTCCCAGCCAGAGTAAGGCCCTCTTCCACCACAAACCCCAAGAGGGCCCCAAGCTGGCCTGTCTGAGGCTGCTAAAGTCTGGGGGCTTCCACGGGTAGGAGCCCCCAGTGGTCCGTCAGGCACCCTTAGGTCCTGGCCTGGAGCCTAGCTTAGCACCTGGCATACAGGGGTCCCACGTAGAAACTTATTAAATTTTGCCCCGGCCTAGAGGGGGACAGGTAGGAAAGGTGGGAATGGGCCGGTACAGACCACAGGACTCACCACGGTCCTTAAGAGCCAGCCACCAAGCACTGACATCTACAGAGGCCCAAGGCCGCAGCAGCTGTGTAAGCCCAGCAGGTAAACCGGCGCTCTGAGCAGAGTCCATCGCCTATGAAGAAAGTGGCCAGGAAGAGGCCGGGGAAGTGGACGGGGCACCGCGAAGCCGGCCTTTCCTCATCTGTCCCCACAGGTGTGAGCAGCAGGTGGCCCTCGGCCAGCAGGCCGGGCTCCGTTCCCGGCTCCGACTCCAGGCCAGGCAGGCCCGCAGGCACCTGCCGCGACCCCGCTGGGTCTGAGAGCCCCGTCCTCAGAAAGGCTCCAGCTCCCTCCGCACGTCACACCTGCTCCTGCACTGCCCCCGCGCCAGGAACAGGAGGACCAACGAGGCCGGGCCCTGCCCAGGGATGTGCCGCCTGAAGTCAGACGGAGAGACTTTCCCAGGAGCCCACAGCTGTCCGTCACTGCCGCACAGCAGGAGGAAAGGCACGCTGCCCTCGAGCGGACGTCAGGAGGGCTTCCCGGAACAGGCACCACTCATCCTTCTCCAGCTACAACACAGTAGCTTCCTACACCCCCCCCAAAACAACTCCTGCACCCCGTGAGGACGGGACCGACGCTCGCCGCCGCGGCAGGGAGAGCGGCAGAGGGGCGCAGGGGAGCCCTGGCAGCAGGACGCCCCGAGACCAGGGCCCAGGTCCAGTCTCACCCCCCGTGGCCCAAGACCTCAGGAAACGACATCACCTCTCTGGGCTCCAGAGCTCTCATCCGAGAGACAGGCTGGTGAACCTTCCAGACGCAGCTGCGTGAGGATGTACTTGGGGCGTGGGGTGAGTTGAGCACGGGCCCAGCGCACCGCGGCCTTGCGGCAGCGGGAACAGGAGGCATCGACCACGACCCGGGCACACGGCAGTGGGGGCTCACGGCAGTGGGGTTCCTGCCCGAGGGGAAGCCACAGCATCCACCCCACCCCGACCACGGAGACTCCCGCCTCACCAGAGACCTCCACCTCTCCCGACGCCCCCTTCTCCAAGGCCCCCGGCGTGGCGGTTGCCTCGCTGTGTGGCCCAGGTCCAGTCCCTCATCCTCTCTGGGCACCTGCTTCCTCCTCTGTAAGAGACAGTCTCCAGCGCCCCTCCCCTGCTGACAAGCGACAGTCAGACGCCACAGCCAGGGCGAGGCCTGACCACAGGTTCCTAGAAGCCCCAGCACCCCCTCCCCGCAGTGGGGGGCCTCGCTGTCCCGTGGGCACCTGTTCGCTCCCTTCACCCACACAACGGGTACTGGAGGCGTCAACCAGCTCCAGGCCCGGCTGGCACCGCGCCCTCGGGCTTCCTGGACCGCTTGCCCGAGGCGCCCCGTTCAGAGCAGCAGAGCTCGATGGTGCTCCCAAGAGAGCACTCTCCTGCTGGACTGTGTCGCCGCCCCCCCCCCCCCCCTGCATCTGACGCCGAAGAATCCCAGAGACAGTGGCCTTCACCGTCCACAGCCCACCGTGTGACGCCAGCAGGCCAACCGCTCTCCGGCCCGCTTCCCCTCTGAACACCGAGCAGCAGAACACAAACCCCGGCGATTACAGGGAGACTCCTTGCTCCCCCCAAGGGTGGGTGAGTGGAGACTACAGCTGGTGGCCGTCTGTCCTCAGGCGGGGCGGTCCAGGCACCAGGCCCTGCTCCAGGCAAAGTCAGAGGAACGCCCCCAACCCCGGGTTGCCTCAGGCTCCCCACTTGCCACAGCCTCCTCACGAGGGGGTCAGCCCCGAGAGGGGCCCATGCTAACCCAGGACAGCCTGTCGGAGGGCGCGGATGGGTGCGCGCTCACGGCACCATGTCCCCGGCCCGACCGTGTCCCCAGCCCGACTTCGCGGCTCCTTTCGCCTCCCTGCTCCTTCCTGCCCCGAAGGCCGCAGCGGCACTGAGGCCAAGCCCTGGGTTCAAGTGCTACTCCCCTCTGCTCCGAAGCCAAGCGATGCACCTGAAATGGGCAGGTCACCAGGACTACGTGGGCCCAGGCTTGTGTCACCCTGTCCTAATGCCACAAACACCGCCATCAGCCTGGACAGCAGTCCGGGGACAGCGGTCTCTCCCCATCTCCCCAGGGAGGAAGCGGGGAGATAGGCACCCAGACAGGGGCCTGGCACCCGGCTCCTAGCACTGGGTCCTATGACCGGCTAGCAGGATGTTGGGAAACCCATGAGCACTTGGATTTCAACACCGCTGGCCACGTCAGCAACTGGTTTCAACACGCAGCAGCACCCAGGAAAGGGCCACAGCCTTCCCGTCCGCCTGCCGACCCGCTGCGCCATGCACATTGCGGGGGGGGTGGTTAGGGGAGCTGGCCTCGGGCACAGGGCTCTCAGCTCCCATTTCTGTCCCCCAATTCGGTGATGTCCCCTGCCCTCAGGGACACACAGAGACAAGGGTCAGATCATTTCAAAGGTACAAAGGCACACCTTCAAAGCCCGTTTCCCACACCCCAGGGCCGGGCTACAGGCCCAGTGAGCCAGGGGGTACCAGACCTCAAATCAGCCACCCGGCTCTGCTCCAGGCCTGCGTGCCACGGCCAGGAAACCAGGACAAGAGTTCTCGGTGGATCTTGCCCACAGCCCAGCGCCCTGGGGCACCCTGCCGGCGTGGGCTGGCCTCACCGTTCACACGTTCACACACACCCGCCCCACAAGCCTGAGGCCAGACTGCGGCCAGCGCACCTGTGGTCAACTTAGAGCCAAACCAAGAGCAGAGCCAAGGACAACAGCTGCCACTCGAGGGGACCCCATGCTCCAGGAACGTGGTCCCGCTGTGCTCTCAGGACAGTCCCACCCCCACAGAAGGGGACACAGCGGCCCCTGAGAACAAGGGACTCAGCCAAGGCCTTACCTGAAGGAGCAGGGCAGCCGGGACCCCACTCCGACCCCACGCCCCTCCACAGGGCCAGCAGGGGAAGAGTTCTCGTTGGGGTGGGCGGCTGCTGGGGGCGGCAGGTCAGCGTCAGAGGCAGATCTCCGGGGACAGGGACTGTCGGCCTACTCGCCCAGGGGCCTACCACCTGGCGACCCCAGGACCTGCCAGGAGCGCCCGAGCCAACCGACCCCCCACCCGGCGCTATCTCCTGCTGCTGCGGCGAAGGTTCCCGGCGCGGGCGACCCCCGGTCTGCTTGATACAGCCTCACCCCGGGCCCCAGGCGTCTTCCCAAATGAGCGGACATACGGGACACACCGCCAGCACGGCCTCCGTCCACGACCACGGTGCCCCCTCGGCCAGCTACCCGACGGCCACCTCCCCAGCACGTGTGGCCTAGGGGCATCGGGGCTCCCTCCGGCCCACCCCGCCGGGGTCCGAGCTCTGCTGCCGCACACAAGGCCCACGGGGCCCGGCCACCCGGCAGCCTCACCTGGGGCTCCCCCACACCACGGGCTCCCTGGGGCCACACTTCTGTCCTGCTGCCCCCGCCCCAGAGTTCAGCATGACAGCCAGCCGCTGACTGCTGGGGACAGCTCGGGGTGACGGAGAAAGACGACTCGGCCGTCACCCTGCACCGGGGGCTCTGAGAGCCCACAAGGCTCCGTGCAGCCAGGCCGCGCCAATGGGGGAACCACGGGCCCTTCGTCGGACACAAACCGGCCGCCTTCTCACACCAGCTGTGGGGCACAGCAGAGAGCCCGCCGGGGGAGACGGAGGGTGAACCTGCACACAAGTAAGGAACAGAACTGGGGGTGGAGGCCCCGGGTGGCTCTAGGGCCCGGCGCCCTGGGCAGCAGGAGCAGCTAGCCACGGGCGCCTACAGGGCATGGAGCGGCCTCCACCAGGCGGCCCCGAAGCCAGGGTTCGAGCTTGGGTGTGAGGACATCCAAACCGTCACCCCACATGGCCCTTGAAGGTCCCGAAGACACCCGGTGAGGACAAGTGGTCCCCCTGCCTGTCCCCTCGTCAGGAGACCGAGGGCCACACCCAGGCTGGGTCACGGAGTCCGCCCACGAGGTGCCCCCGACCACGTGCCCAGAACCCCGCCACATCCTCAGCCCAAGGAGGCTCCGACACGGGGGGAAGAGGACTCGCCTGGTGCCGCGAGCCGGGGGTCCACGCCAGTTCACGCGCACGCGTGAGGGCGGCCAAGTGCGCGTGATGCAGGCCAGCGTTCAGGTGCTGGGAGGGGCCTCCTGACTCCGCCTCCCCCGCCCCCTCCCACCTCTGAACCCCAAGGCTGCAGGAGACGGTGGGGCAGCTGGGGGACAAGTGCCTGCCTGGCCCGGGGAAGCCGCCCCAGGTAGAATCGCGAGGCCGGCCCAGGACTCGCAAACCTGGGCAGCCCCTGGGGGGCAAGGAGGCCGTGCTCAGGGAACCAGCAGGGACAAAAGGGCCCAGAAGGCTCTCGCACTCCCACACGTGTGCACCCCCCACAGAACGGTAACGCCTCATCTCTCACGCGAAGCAGGCCAGCCAGCTCTCCAGAAACTTCCGCTGCCCGGGTCTTTTCACTCCACGGGAGCGTCTCCCCCACGTGGCCGAGGCTGTCTGGCCAGGGACGGAAGCCCCAGGCCCTCGGGGGCATCCTCGCCAGAGCCCTGGGACAGCCAGAGCGAGAGCAGCTGCTGTCCTTCCTGGAAGGGGCCTCAGCTGCTCGTGGAGGCTGGTCATGCCCCTGTCGAGCCCCAACCAGCCCCTCCTGAGCCTGTGGGGACTCCAGGCGCTGAGGGACCCAGGACTGGGAGCAGGCAGGGCTACACACCCAGGCATGGCCTCCCTCACCAGCAGCAGGCCATCCGGGAGAGACGGGAGCTTCCATGTGCCCACCCCCGTGCTGTTTACCTTCTGCAGGCTGTCGCTCCCCAGGATGAGCGCCTGGAGCTCCCTCAAGCCCCGGACCCCTCGGCTCAGGCTGGGGAAGCCCCCGCTTCACCCCTCAGACAGTGGGAGGAACCCCAGGGCCCGGGGAGGCCCCAGATCCGCAGCCGCTGCCGCTCCCGGGGACCCTGGGTGGGGTCCCGGGCCTGGAGCACAACGACGCCCGCGGCACCTCAGGGAGGGCAGAGACGGCTCCGAGACGCACCAAGCGCTGCCTGTTTAATGACCAACCGCACCAAGCAGGTGGGAGCGTCTTCTTGCGGACTCTCTCCAGCAAGGCCGAGCCCATCCACTGCTGTCAGGAGCCCGGGGCCACCGGCTCCACGAGCAGCGCCCGCAGCGTCAGCACAGGCTGCGGGGAGAGCCAGGGTCCGGGACAGCCTGGCTGCCGGGGACAGGCGCGGCGGGTCCTCAGGAAGCGCCTGGCGAGGGAGAGGACTGCGCGGCCGCCCCTCGCCGCTCTCCACCTGTGGGTGCCAAGGACGGCTGTGCCCCTCGGGAGGCGCACGAGTCCCCACACACGCATCGCTCTGGAGGGCACGTGAAGGCCTGAAGGCAGGGTTCGAGGCAACCTCAGTGGCCGGGACACCCCATAAAGGCCGCAGCGACAGAAGCCCACCACACACCCCCCGCGTGGCCGAGGGCTGAGAGCCTGCCCAGGTTCATGCCCCGTCTCCAGGCAGCTGGTTCCTGGACCGCTCGGTGCCACCTGACTCCCGAGGCCCGAGCCCCAAGGCCGCGGCCCTGGCCACCCCTCCTAGGACCACAGCCCCCCTGGGGCTGCAGGAGCACGCATCCAGGAGGCCAGAGTCAGTCCTGGGTCCCAGCGCACTGCACAGCCTCAGGCAAGGGACCCGCCTCTCTGGCCCTCCTCGGTTCCCCACACACTGGGAACAGCCCCTCCAGCCCTCAGACTCCGACGCTCCACTTGCAGGTGCTGCTTCTGGAAGCCCAGGCCAGCCAGAGACATTCTCCGGCCCCATCCGGCTCCTCACGGGGAGGCCCACGCTTCTCCCAGCCTCCCACCACCACGCTGGCCCCCGGCCGGCCTCTTCTGGCCTCCCCCGTCTGAGGGGGCCGGGGCAGGGGGCAGCTGCGGCGGGAGCCCGGGAGCCCGCCGCGGCCGGCTGCTCTGCCGCCAACACCCCGAGGTAATGGGTTCCAGATGCGGCCGGTGCAGGAGCGGGGCAGCCCCGCACCCGCCGAGCAAGTTGGACGCAGCCCGAGGTGATGTGGGATTCCTGAGCCCGTGCCAAGGCCCGTGGTCCAGGGAGGGGCGGCAAGCCGTGCAGTGGGAGAGGAGAGGCCGCTCCCCCACCCCCACGTCGGGGACCACCCAGGCGGCGCAGTTGGAGACACTCCCACCCCGGACCACGGCCCCCCTGCAGGGGCCCCGGCATCTCTGAGCCTCAACGTCCCCTCTGGGACTGGCAAGACAACTCTCCCAAGGGTGCCGCCGAAGCCCCTGGGGGCTGGGCTGAGACGATGGGGACGTGTCAGCCCTGAGCCTTCCAGAAAGAAACGGGCACAAGCGGACTCCAGACAAGAGCCCCGGGGTCTTAAGGCCCCAGCCGAGACAGACGGCGCTCCTTGAACTCACCCGCCCGACCCTCCGGCTCGCAGCGGGCCCAGCCCCCCACCCCACACAGGACCCTTCTCACAAATTGGGCCTGAGCTGGGCAGGACGACGGGGGGCAGGGGGTGCTTTCTGCCCGACACACCTTCTCTTCCTTCTACGGAGCAGCCCAGTGCCCCTCCTTCAGTCAGCCTGGCCCCTTGGAGCCACCCCTGGCCAGCGTTTGGAGCCACCAAGGACAGACACAAAACCGGTCCAGCTGTTCCACTGAACAGCGGTGAGGACCCCGTCCCTGCACAACCCAAGCCACTGGGCCTGGCACCCGGCCTCGTCCAGCTAGCAATGGCTAAGGCTGGGGGCCCAGCCGCACACGGCACCACAACCCACTGCCTGCATGCAGGCCGGAGCGTGCAGAGCCACAGATAAGCCAAGACCACTTAGGTCTCACGCAGGAACACGTGGGGCAGCTGCTTTTCTTGGAAGCAGGTGTACCTGCCAAATTGTGTCCACCTGGGCAGGGCTGGCTCGTGTTCTAGGTGCACCCAGGACCTGGGCTCCTCGGCTCACCCACCGGGGCACCAATGCCCCCCAAAGGAAGCAGCAGACGGACGCAGGGGCTTCAACCAGGGACAGGCGGGCTGCTAGGGTGTGGCGCTGAGTCTCCATCTCTTTACCCTTAAGGGGGGCTCCCGAGAGGACCCCGCGAGATGCTTTCCCAAGGCCTGGTGCACAGCCAGCAGCCTGACCCCGGCTACGTTCCCCACCCAGACCTGCACAGCCTTCAGCACAGAAAATGCCCCCAGACACTGCACAGCTCTCATACGCAGGGGGACGGGGACAGGGCACAGCCCTCTCGAGACTGTCTCCTATGCGAGAAGCAGGGTATGCAGAGGCCAAGGGATGGATATCCTCGTCTATAATGTTCAAAAGGCCAAGACCACCAGCCAGGGCCAAGAGGCTTGCCCCACCTTGGGCACTCGGAGCCCACACGCCCAGCTCCTCTCCCCTGACCAGCCAGCACCAGGGGAGACCCCAGCTGGGTCCCAGACAGCCCCAAGGTCCCCACGGGCACACCTGCACAAAGCACAGTCCCATAGATGGTCTCACCCACACTCCCAGAGCACCATATGGCCACCACTTCCCTGCCCTGCCCGGCAGACCCCAGCCCAGGTCACCTCCAGCAAGAAGCCACCGAGAGGGTCCGAGGGAGGCCAAGGCCAGGCAGGCCTCAGCTTCCAAGCTGTAAACTGTTGGGACCCATGACGGGGCTGCTGTCATTACCGTCCACAAGGACACCAACCCCAGGCCTTTCCTGGAGCCTCTTAGCAGATCAGCCGCGGCTCCCGGTGCCCACATGTGGGACACTCACCCAGCCTTCTGCCCTGCCCACCCTCAGGGCCTCTGCACCCTGTCCCCAGACACCCGGATCTCACAAACAAGACGCTGCGGAGCTCGGAAGCTCGGCTCGACGGGATGTCTTCATTCGGACGGAGACTTAGAGGGAAGACGCGATCAGTCCCGACCGCGCTGCGCGGTCTAGGGAGCCGGCGGGAGGAGCAGCGTGGGAGGAGCGGAAACCACCGGCGCTCGGGAGGAGCTGGGGTTTTTCTAGCTGGCAAGTTCTTAAGAAAGGCTTTTCCCCCACACCGCTGAAACAAGGTGAGAGGATGACGTAGGGGACCCAAGGCCCACTCACAAGTCACAGGGCCGCACCTGCCTGAAAGCCATCCCCCACCCCCAGCCATCAGCGCCGGAGAGCGGGCGCTGCCCTGGCCATGGGGGTGCTCCGGGCGGCAGAAAGACCACGCCGGCCGGCCGGGCAGCTGCACCGGGGTACCAGCCGAGCGCAGGCGTGCGTGGAGGACCCGGCCCGGCGCGGACGCAGGGCTCCAGGTGGTGTCCTCAACACCACGTCATGCGGCCCTCTGGCCATGCGCACCACCTGGGCCCCTCCTGGAAATGCTGCCAGCAAGTCCCAGAAGCCAGACAGCAGCCAAGGGCTGCACAGTCACAGGAGCCCCTGCAGGGGTGAGGGGCGAGAGCCTGCGTGCGGGTCCACCCCAGGTCCACCAGGGATGGGCGCTCAGACGGGAAACCAGCGAGGTGTGAAATTAGCTGCTCCTCTAAATGGACGCCTTCCTCCCCTTCCCCTCCGGCGGAGAAGGGGCGGGTGCGCAGCCCGTCGGCTCCGCGGGGTGGGGGGACGCCTCGGGAGCAGCCCTGCCCTGGCTGCACGTGTGGGGAGAGAGCGAGGAGGTCCTGCTGCCCACGGGGCCGCAGCCGTCACTCAGGTTACATCCATCACCGGACACGGGGACGCCTGGGAGGGTTTGTGTCCCCGGGCAGCACCCAACACCCCCAGGAGGGGAAGGGGTGGGAGGGCGGTGCACCAGCTGCGCCAGCGGGGCTCCAGCAGGAAGAGACCGGTGCAGGAGGGAGGAGGGTGAGGGCAGGTGTGCGGTGAAGCGAGGCAAGCCCCTCCAAGCTGGCTCGGCCTCGGCGGACGAGGGGCACGGGGGAAGCAGTGGCGGGCTCAGCTCACTGCAGAGCCTGAGTCTCACTCTGGCGCGGCCCGGGGTCCCCCCGCTCAGGGGCACTGGCTGCTGGTGCGTCGGTGCCCAGACCAGCACCTGGCCCAGGGGAGATGCTCCAGAAGCTCCGAAGGGGCTCTGCCACCTGGAACGACGTTGTGCGTCCATGCAGCGTGTCCCATGGAGGCTGCTGGGCGCACGGCAGCCAAAAGGCCAGCTCGGCTCCTGCCCTCTCCGGGCTCACAGTCAGATGGGGACAAGCCACCCAAATCATGGAGTTTGGGACACAAGGAAGAAATGCTAGGGGCTGCAGCAGCATCCAATGAGGGCCCCAACTTGGGCAAGGGGTCCAGGAGAGATCCCTGTCCTAGGCAGAGACCTCTGCCCAAGAAAGGCGCAAGGAGCGAGAGCCCCCTGTGGGGGTGTTCTGGGCTTGGGGACACCTGCACCTGCACCAGGGCTCCAGGCTGGGCAGGGGCTGGAGGACGCAGGGTTGGCCCGGGGGGATGGGGACCCACTGAAGGCATGGGGGGGACGGTAGCACCACAGCACAGACACGCACAGCTTGGCCTTCGGAGCCCTGTCCCCTCCCAACCCAACTGACAGGAAGTGGGACAAAGGCCAGGAGAGGCGGTGCAAGCCAGGGCTGAGCTCAGGGCTGGGAAAGGGTCACAGCCGGAGCCCCTCTCACCAGTGGGTTGGAGGTGGGCTGGCAAGCTCAGTGGCCACATGGCGGAGGGCTGACCCCACAGGAGCTGAGCCTCCAGCCCATCAAGTCAGCAGGAACATCCCAGCTCCCAAGGGTGCTCGCTGCAGAGGACAGGCACTGCTCTGCCCAGTCTGAAGATGGGCAACGGACTCCCTGACACGCGTCAGACCCAGAGGACACAAGGCTCTCGGGCTCTAAGTGCTTGTTCCAGAACTGTCCAGCAAT
This sequence comes from Meles meles, assembly GCF_922984935.1. Classification (NCBI taxonomy): domain Eukaryota; kingdom Metazoa; phylum Chordata; class Mammalia; order Carnivora; family Mustelidae; genus Meles; species Meles meles. The sequence goes on from NC_060076.1 coordinate 2,575,050, forward strand.
GGAGGGGGCAGCCCTGAGAGCCACAGGCCTATTCCCAAACAAGGAACCTCTGGAGTCCCTCCGATTTAAATCAGAGTCGTTAGGCGCCTGCCCGGCAGTCAGGAAACACACATTACAGAACGAAAAAGCTCGTTAACCAACAGACGACAGCACCACCGCTGAGGGACCGCGCCGGGAGCATTCAGTCCCCGGGAGCCCCAACACTTCCGCGCCCTCGGGCCTGGGTGTCACCCACACCTGCCTGCCTGCCCATCGGATGGATGGGGGCTGGACAGAGCAGGGAGACGAGGACAGGGTGGGACGCACAGGACGGTGGGACAGGTCCTCAAACTCGCCTCTGCACACACAGGCCCTCAGCTGGAGCTGGTCATGGGACCGAGGGCAGTGTCCAGGAGGGGACGCGAACAGCGGAGAGGCAGCCACCCGCCTGCAGGGAGGCCTCAGTTTCCACATCTGTGAAATAAGAACATTGAACAGGATCTCCAAGTTCCCCTCTAGTTCTGGGACCAGGTGCCTGACCCAGAGAAAGTTCCAGAATCATTAGCTGATAAACAAATCAGCAAAACAGTTACTACGTGAATTTGATGAGTCAGATGGCAGGGCACGTGGGAAAGTCAAGTCTGACACCAAAAGGCCCACTCTCTCCCATCAGATAAGATCCGAGCAGAGCCGGGGAGAGAAGGTGCTTCCCAAAGGGAGCCGTGGGCCCAAGCCAGGCACGGTGTGGGGCTCCTTCGGCAGGAGGCACCCCAGGAAACTTGCCAGCCTCCCTGGATTCCAAGACCACCCAGAGGGGGCTCCTGGACCCCAGACCAGGAAGCCAGGGCTCAGCTGGGTCTCTGACAGCCACTGGGGAAGGAACCCCCTCCCCCAGCCTTCCCTGGCACAGACAGCAGTCGTGCGGGGCCCTGCCTTCCTGAGCGCCCAGCGCCTCCTGACGTGGGCCCTACTTCAGCCCCAGGTCTACCCTCCAGCCCAGGCGGAGGTCCCAGGCCGGGCCCTGTTGGGGGCAGCTTCCCCAGGAGAGTCAGGCCAGCACTCCTCGCCCAGAGACCCCAAATCCCAGGCCCGGCCCCGCACAAGGCAGGACCAAAGCACCCCCTTCCCCGCCCAGGACCTGTGGCCCAAGAACGTGGGACAGAGCAGGGCTCCGCCATGAGCCGCCACGGCGATAGCCTCCAGACTGGCTCTGGGCCCACACCGTCTCCATGCCCACCCTCGAACCTGGGGCTGGTGCGGGGCCACGGGGCACGATCTCGTGACCCGCAGGGGTGGGAGCGGGAAGGAATAGCTGCTTCCTGCCCGCTCTGCCCCCGCCCCTGGCGACAAGCAAATGTGCAGCGTGTCCCAGTCAGGTGTCGTTCCCGTACCCCACAGCCAGTCGGGGTGGCCCGCAGCTCCCAGCCCAGGCTAGCGACCCTGGGACACCCCCAGGCAAGACACACAGAGAATTGGGCCTTAAGGAAAGGCCCCTCCAGGAGGAAACCAGCTCGGGCAACGACATCACTGTGCCCTCGCCCTCCTGGCTCCCTCCCCCCCAGCCAGCCAGCCCTGGGACCCCGGCGGCGCCAGAACCTACCCGTGCCCTTCAGTGGGGCGACTCACTGAAGAGTCTCACTGAGGAGCCTCAGCTCTGTGAGCCCCTTCCCTTCCCAGGCCAGGCCCGCCCAGAGCCCTGACAGGCTTCCCTGCCCAAGAGGGAAACAGACAGGGGCAGCCTGGGACTGGAGCACCAAGGCTGTCAGGGGACCTTCCAAACCCCAGTGGGAGCAGGGGGTGCAGCCCGCCCCCTGCTGCCACCAGGGCTCAACCCTAGCTTGTTCTGGACCCCAGGGCCATGTGGACCCCGCCCCCTCCTGGGATTCGGGTCACAAATGACTACTGGGTTTTTGACTGTCACTAGCAAAGTGAGTGAGGGGTCTTCATCCACCCAGGAAAGCTCAGCCCAGGCCGCTGATGGAGACAGGCCCATGAGCCACCTCCCCCAGGGTCCCACCCTTCGCAGCCCAGCACCTCCGGCGGACAAAGCCACACTCAGTGTCCCCTGAGAGGAGGATGAGGGGCTGGGGGGCTGGGGCCTGGGAGGAGGGCGGTGGCCCGGGCAGGAGCACCGGAGAGAGACTACAGGCAGGAGGAAGGGGAAGGAAGGCCGGAGAATAAAGTGCCCGTTGGGGGACGGGGCGGGGGGGGCATCACTGTGACTAATTAGCTCATCACTGCCGGATAATTATGTCAGGGCAGCCTCCAAAACACAAGAGGCCCCGGGGCAGCCCCGTTAGAGCCACCGAGCCTGCATGCCCTTACCAGGCTCTGCACGCCCTTGGGTGTCCACTGCTGGGCCTCAGTCTCCCCCAGTTGCATAGTGACGTCAGTGGCTTTCAAATTTGGCCCGAAGACACACTCAGATGGAGCAGGGACCCCCAGAGCCCAACCGAAAAGGCACACTCACCCCCCCCCAGATAACCAGGACAGCTCTTCAAGGCCATTTCTGCACCCCAGGCCTCACCCGGCCTCTGCCCGGGCCCCCACTCTCTGGCCACAGACCCTGCCTCCTCCCGGGCCTCACCCCAAGCTTCTCCTGAAACCAGGAGTGCTCAGTCAACGCCCCCGGAACTGCACGGGCCCCTCTGCCGTGGCCCGGGCGAGGGGGAGGCGAGGCCCCCGGGGGTGCCCTCTGCACCGCCTCCTTCCACCCGTCCTGGGACCCCCACCCCTTCCCGAGCTCACTATGACCAATCGCAAGGCTCCTGGCCCTCCACCCACCTGGGCAGCCTGCTTCCACACAGCGGCCACACCCAGACCTGCCAACACTCCCCAGGCGGCCGCTGCCGTCTCCCGGAGACCCCAGCCCTGGCTCAGGCCCGGCCCAGGAACGGCCTGTCTCTGGCAGGATGGAGCGCCCTGCCGGTCCCACTGACCACCTGGGCCGGGAGGCGGGTGGGGGACAGCCTGAGGCAGCACGGCTCTGCCCGAGCCACACCCGAAGCCAAGCCTGGAAAGCCGGATCCCTGGATTCCTGGAGAACTCTCAGGGACCGGACCTGTGGGTTCCCGCACACAAGGCGCCCACGATTCTCCAGACCTCGGACGGGTCCTCTGAGACCTCCCAGCTCTGGACCTCCCCACACAAACCCAGAATCCCTCCCTCACCTTCAGGCCTTTGCAGATGCTGTTCCCTTGTCTGGACCTGCCAGCGGTCGCTTCTTCCAGGAAGCCCTCCCAAAAGCTCCACCCCAGCCCAGGCCTAGGGAGGCCTTTTCACAGGATGGTAACTGCCCAGCTCCTACCCCTCACCCCAGCCATACTCCACACCCTCACCTACCTCCTGCCTAAACGTGGCTGCTGACGGGCCTCCTGCCCAATTCACCGCTCATCAGGTCAGGGTCCTCGTGGGGCAAGGACACCCAGGTTGGGCTGGGCAGGGCCTGCCGTCTCAGCTCGGACCAGGATAAGAGCTCACACTGGGCCGGGGACCTGGGCTGGGGCCAGCGCACTGGGACGGCCCTCACAGCAGGGACGCGGGGCCTCCCATGGGGACCACTGTGAAGGGGATGACAACCAGGGTCTGTCCATGAAGACACCTGGGAGCATCACACGTCATCCCAACCATGCCCCAGAGAGCCAAAAAGATCGCGGCCGCCCACGATCGGATCCCCGCCAGGTCCCCATGCTCCCCGGGGCGCCGTGGACAGCTCAGTCTCCCCCAGCTCTCCACTGGGTGGCCCAGGTCACAGTTGGTGTTTTCTGCCTCCTCCTTCGCTGTCACTTCTCCCTGAACTCAGGTTTGCCGCAAACTGTCCCCAAGCCCTTGTCCTACGATAAGACAGGTGAAGGGTCACCAGGGCAAACGGATAACCTTATGAAGAAACCGTGATTTGTACACACGTTTCTAAGGACATAGGCTCCGACCTGATGGAGGCCCTTTCTGCCCATTTCTGGCCCGCGTCTGTGTTCCAGAAGGTTCTGGCTCCCAGAAATCTGACTTCTGGTTAAGTAGGGCGTTTTCTACCTAAAATCCGCTCTTGATGGTGTACACCACAGCCACTCCCTTGAACGCCAGGGCCACGGGGGCCTCGGAAGCTGCCACCCTCCCCACTGACACGGCCGTGCCCGGGCCTGGGCTCACTGCGACCCATCCCAGCAGAGAGGCAGGGCTCTTCCACTCTCCACCCCACAGCCCTCCAGGGAAGCACCTGACAGGACAGTTATAGGGGCAGGGCCAAGGCGGGACCCAGCTCCGTGCAAAGCCCCCTTTCCCAGGACCCGCCAGGAGCCCAGCTGAGCAGACAGGCGGCAGCCACCCGCGCCCAGGCAGTGACCTCCGGCCAGGTTCTCCCCTCCACCTGGGGCAGGAACGAAACCCGTCGGACGGGCCCGGACACTCCTGCCCCCCGCGACTATCTGCTCCATCACATTTCTCCACCGCACCAAGCAAGCCATTGCGACAGGCTTGGGGACAGATAAGGAGACGCAGGGTGTGGGCTGGGGGCTGGGGGTGGAGTCTTGTTTTGTTTTGTTTCTGCCCTCGCTGTGCCTCCATGGCTCCCAGCCCTGCGCAGGGCCGGAGGCTTCCCGGGGGTGCCCCACAGGGGCCCAGGCACTGGCACCAGGGCGGCCTGCCTGCTGGGTGCTGGGCTGGGAGGAGACAGCTAGGGGGGCCCCCAGGGAGAGGCCCTCCGTCACAGGGTGGGGGCTGAGCTGTGTGCGGCAGGGGAGACGGGGGCAGAGTGACTGTAACCACCCCCCCCCCCCCGACAAAGCCACTCTTTCCCAACTGCAGGAAAAACATGCCACCAGCCACACTGTGACCCTCCCTTCCAGAAGGGCCGTGATGAGAGAGTCCACCATGCCCAGTCCGTGCCTCAAGGGGGTCCTGTCCAAGCCACTAACCAGGAGCACCACGGCCACGTGCCTGGCACCTGATGCTCTCAGGCCCTTCACAGGGGGAGAGGGAGAGAGGGACACGCGCCCTTGGGTGAGGCACTAACTGTCCCCCAGCCCTCCCTGGGTAGAGGGTGGTCCGGCCTAGCCCTCACGGGTGGGGGTCTGCACACAGTCGGAGTGCACACTGTGGTCTCTCGGCCCCGAGCCAGCCATCCATCAGGAATCTTCCTCACCAGCCTGGCCCGACTCCCACGTCCTACCAGGTGTGAGCTAGACAATTCTTTGCCGCTTTACAAAAACCCAAGGTAGGACGTTTTCTCCCATTTCCCTCTGGGGGAAAGAGAGGCTCAGAGTCACTTGCCCGGGCCTCTGCTCCCCGGTGGGGCGGGGGCGGGGGGGCGGTCACCCACAACAGCCTGACACAGTGCACAGGGCTGGGGGCCGGGAAGTCGGGTGGGGGTGCGGCCACTTCCCAAGAAGCAACCCCCCCCGCCCCAGCCCCCGAGGGTACAAGGCAAGAAACCCCAGCCCAGCAGGGTTCCTGCCCTCCCCACCAGCTCCCTGCGGGCGGCACAGCCCTGCCTCTCCTGCCTCTCTGGGGATGACACTGAGGCCCAGCAGCCACCCCACAGGGCAAACCCCCACTTCCCTGGAACCAGGGTGCCACAGAGCTTTCCAGAACACCTCCCGTGACGCCGGACGCCCGCGAAGCTGTACGCATGCACGGAGCCGGGAGGACAGGAGGGCTCCGTGGATGCAGCCCCCGTGCGCCCGTGGGCCTCCACCTGATCACATGTGGGGACCGCTAGGGAGCCCCGAGGAGCCCCAGCGACCAGGCACCGCCCCAGGGCCGTGGGTCTAGTGGTCTGCGGTATGGCCCGGGTCAGGGGCTTCACAGGGTCCTGCGATGGCCCCGATGCGGGGCCGGCCAGTGCCCGGCCGCCATGAACGGGGTTGATGCGTTCGCCCCCGCACCCCGCAGACAGCCCCAGCCTCGGCGCCAGGCTGCTCCCCAAGAGAGAACAGGGTGCCATTACTCAGCTCTGGCGGAGGGGCCCTGGGGGAGGCGCGGCAGGAGGCGATGGACCCGGGCCAGCCCCACATGGCACGTGTGTCCTCCTGTCCCGTCCTCCCGGCTAGACGCCACCCACCTGCCACAGCACGGCTCACTCTCAGGACCCAGAGTCGGCGCCCTGGCGCCCCATCCACTCCGCCACCCGGAGCAGGACTGCCGGCTGCACGCGCCTCTGCCTGCCCAGGTCGGCCGGGGTGAGGGGTTTATGGAGACAAGAGCGCTCAGGGTGCGAGTCCGGGCCCGGGGAGCGCCCCGCCCCCATCCGAGCTAGCGCCTCGAGCCCTCTCCCCCAGATGCAGGCGAAGCTTCCGTGCTTACCCTCGGCACGGCCTGTCGGGTCGCTCGGAGCTGCTCCGGGGCCTTGCCAACATCGCCCCGACCAACAGAAGTCAGGAATCACAGATCACAGGTGGCCTGACTTCCCCAAAAGGGACACCAGCCCTGTAAATGATTCCCGTCCCAAAGGCACCCCCTCCCTTCCCAAGGCCCGGCATTACCAGAGAGGACACCTCGAGCCTCCTGTCCAGAGACGGACCAGGAGGGGGCAGACCACCTGCGGACCCGGGGAGGGGGAGGCCCAGGCACCGCCTTCGGGAGGACAGGAAGGCTCAGCGCGCACCGGGGAAACACAGGCCCCAAGAAGCAGAGAGTGCATCCCTGGGCAAAGCCAGGCCTCTGGAAAGCCAGCGACGGTCTACTCAAAGGCAGGAACCCCCGCGGCTGGACCTCGAGGAGGGAGACCGGCCCAGCATGCACAGGTGTGAGCACACCTACATGCAGACAGAGGCGTGCACACGGGGCCGCGGTGTGCAAGCCCACAGCCCAGGCCCCGGGAGCTCCCGGGGCCCCCACAGCCAAGGGCCACCAGAAACTCCGCCTTCGCGGGAAATCTGAGAACACACACCCAGGAGCCCTCTGCCCATTTGAGAGAACAAGCACGATCTTCCCCGCTGAGCCTGCTCCGTGGGTCCCAGGCCCCCAGGCCCCCCAGCGACAGGCCTGCCCCTCCCGGTGCACAACACGGCCAGGGCACCACGCTCAGCCACCCAATCCACAGCACCCAGCCCCGTGTGCACTGCCCCGTGACGCCCGCCACAGAGAGCAGAGCAGAGCCCCCAGGGAGAGACAAAAAGGCAGGGAGGAGCTGGGACGTGTACTCACTGTCGTGCCCGTGGGGGAGAGAGCGAACGAGGGCGGGGGAGTGAACGGCGGGTGGGGGCGGGGGGGGCAGCGCACGGGCGGCACCTCGGTGACTTAGCTCCCACCTCCCCCCCGCCTGGAGAGGCCAGCAGAGGCCTCACTCACATCCCCGCAGGGAGCGGGGCACCCCTGCCTCACAGGTGACCGTGCCGACAGAGAGCAGGCCCCTCTGCGCCCTGCGGGAAGGGGACTGAGCGTGGCGCTGCTCCCCCGCGCTGTCGCCGCACGCCGGCCCCCAGCCAACCCCGCAGCACCTGCCCCTGGGGGAAGGGACGCCCCACATCCAGCCGGCCTGCGGAGCAGAGCTGCGGCGGCACCGTCAGCTCCAATGCCCCGAAGGGAAACAAGCGAGGCCCAGCAGGAGATGGCGGGAGGCTGGGTGGTCCAGACACTCGGCCTTGGGCAGTCTGCTGCCTGGCCAGTGGCCACTTCTGCCTACTGCTGGGCAGGAGTGAGACGGGGAGGGGCAGGGCAGCACTGCCAAGCCCTGCGCTGCCTGCCTGGGGGCCTGGAGTAGGGCCCCTGCACCCTCCTCCCTGTGGCCGAGGCTCCTGGGGCCCTGATGTGGCCTCTCAGAGCCCGGGGGACCTGGCAAGCAGCTACCACTGCCCTGTCCTCCTGGTCCAGCGCACCCGCCAGGGCTTCCAACACACCCACCCGCAGTGGCACGGGCCATGGGGGCCTGGAGGCCCGTGCCAGCCGGCCTGCCCGTCTTGTGCCAGCCACCTGGGCAGCCCCAGGAAAGGGCCCCTCCTCAGCCTCAGGGCCCAGAACACTGTCCCCTCGCCGCCACCAAGACTGGCCTCCCCCTCACACTGCTGCCGGGACCCTCGCAGGCCCCACGCTGTCTGCGGGGCCTCAGGGCTCCAGCCCCCCGGGCACCGGGCCGTGCAAACACAGCAGGGCTCCAGATGAGTGGGCAGCCAGACCTCGGCCACCAGGCCCTGCCCAGCCCCGCACGCGCACACGCGGAGATCAGACCCCCCCAGCCCTACACACACACACAGACCAGATCGCCCACAGCAACACCCACGCCTGCCCACGCCCCAGGCGCAGCCACAGCCTCTGCATGGCCCCCCCACGCCGGCTCTGACAAACCCTTCTGTGCCCCGTTCACCTCTCATTCTGAGGGTCAAAATTCACTCATGGCAGTCGATGGCTGATTACATCTCGACCTTAATGAAGGAAGGCTGCGGAGTGGCGTTTTAAGCCACAATGCCATTTCTAATTGACGTGCTCTGTCCCCAGGAGAAACACTCCAGCAGGCCTGACACAGGAGCGGCGCCCCGCCCTGCCCTCCCGGAGCCGCGGACGGCTCAGCTTCAATTTTTAATCCGTTGATGAAATATTCACGGGCTGGGGAGGGGCTCACATTTCCCGAGGTGTTGGATCCCTGCCCTCTCCAGGGGCTCCCAGGGCAGTGGTGGCCGAGTTTGGGGTAACAAAATCAGGGCAGGCCACAGGAACAGAGCCCACAGGGTGGGGCCAGACACCTGCCCCCCCCCGCCACAGCCAGCACCCTGCATGTCCCCAGGGCCACGGGTGCCTGCCTTCCCTGTGTCCCTGCTCTGGGTGCGTCGCGAACCCTGCTGCTGGTCAGGGGCCTCCGGTGGGTAAGTCCTGGCAGAAGGACACGTGGCCCAACGTCACAAGCCATGACCCCTGACCCCAGTCCTGCCGTGGCAGGACCTGCACTGCCGGTTCAAGGCTCCAGAAGGACCAGCCCTGTCCCCAGCACGCCACTTCCTAAGCAAAACGTCCAGGTGCCTGGCCCCTAATGCCAGGACCACCCCACGCGCGGGTACGCACACCTTGAGGCCACAGAAGCCTCTCTTGAAGGCTGAGTGGGCTGCCCCGGGACCCCAGAAGGGGACACTGAGGCAGGAGAGGAGTACTCTGCCCACCCTCACCGAGGAGCAGGAGCACGGCCAGGAGGGAAAGGCACGGGACGCCTGGCCTCGGACAAGTGCACCCTGGTCCTGTCACGGAGCCACCGCGCGGCCAGAGCCGACGAGGGGCGGCGCGTCAACGTCTGGCACAGGCCCAGGATCCCCAAATCCCTGGGAAGTGTCCCCGCATGCAACAACTTGCAGGGCGAGGAGGGCTGGCCCACCTCCCTCCCACCGCCGCCTCTCAGCAAAGGGAAAAACCGTCCCAAAGGCGCAGAAGCCAAGCGTGGCCAGGAGACCCCCACCCCGAGGAGGAGGAGGAGGAGGAGGAGGGGAAGGACAGGTGGAGCAGGGCCCCGGCCTCAGCCCCAGCTGGACGCCAAGAGCAGGGCTCCCCGCGCAGCAGTTGCCTTCTGTTCCCGCATAGATATGCAGTGAGCCAGGGACGGAGGCCACAATCGTCCCGGTGCCAGCGGGCAGGGCAGAAACCACAGGCCCCTAAGAGGGAGCCCAAGCCTCTCCGCAGGCAGCCCCCCGGGAGCCTCTAGCCGCCCCCATGCGGTCCCCACGGCTCTGCCCCCTCCTTTACCCAGAAGGGAACTGAGGCACGGAGGGCCGCCCAGAGCCCCAGCTGGTAAGTGGGGGCCTAGGCATGGGCCCAGGGGCTCGAGGCCGAGGCTGGGCTTAGTGCTCTGCTCCACAGCGCCCGTCCCCAGAGAGTCCCCGAGGCCCATCCCCTCTCCCTCCCCAGCCTCTCTCCTCGCTCCCCCCCCCGCGCTGGGTGAGCCGGACACTGCACAGCTGCCCCCACCCCCCACAGGTTGTCCTTGTCCGATCAAAGCACGGGGGCAGGACGCCTCCCAGGGTCTTGGGGCCGAGAAGCCCACCCGGCCCTCTGCTGGGCCTGCTCTTCCTGACCCCAGGCCTGCATGTGCTCTGGATGGGGGGGGGCTGAGCTAGGGTCCAGGGCGTGGCGAAGGACGCGCGGGAGGGCAGGCCGGGCCAGGAGGAGAGGGAAGAGCTGAAGGCAGAACGCGAAGCTGTCCACGCAGCTGCACCACCAGCAGCCCGCCCGCCCGCCCCCTGCACAGCCCCCCGGGGAGCGGCCTTTCCCCGCTCCGGGGACTCATGGACAGGCAACTGTAACTCCCAGCCCAGATCCTCTGGTCACCACCGCCAGGGGCAGGAACTTTGCCCCCAAGGGCACAACTCGATCAGCCCCAATAAATCTTGAAGAGGTCGAACCTCACCAACACCCGGCACCCCTTGGCCCCGGGGGCAGCCCGCCGGCTGAGGTCCAGCCACACACAGCCCACCCAAGCAGCAAGCTTTCCTTCACTCGCTCCCAGAGCCCCCCAGAGGCCCTGTCCACGCCCTACTGGTCATCGAGGGATGCCCTCCCTCCCCGCACACCAAACCTGGCCGTGCCCTGCACCCTGGTCAAGGTGCCCCTGGCCCAGAGCTGGCCTGAGCAGGGCCGCCGACTGTGCACAGGTGACCAAGCAGAGAGCCCGGGGCAACTGGGGGAGAAAGGCCCCCACAACCCAGCGTCGAGGGCGGTGGCTCCAGGCCCAGCTAGAGCAAGCAGGGAGCTGGGTCTGCAGCTCTAGCCAGACCTTTCCCCACTTCCACCGCCCCCCTCCGCTGCCAACCGTGAGCCCAGGGGCAGACCAGGTCCCTGCCGGGGCAGCAGGGCAGGGCCCAGTACCCCCCACCCACCCCCACCGCGCGCAGGCCTCCCTTCACTGGGTCCCCAACGTGCCCCCACCCCGGAGCCTCTCTCAGTGACAAGACACCATCACTGTCACTCACGCCCAGCGAAGCTGGTGTCAGGGGACAGACAGTTCCACTCTCACTGGGGACCATGAACCCCACAGGGACCAGCTGCCCCGCTGCATGTCCAGCATCCGGGAGGCGTTCTAGCGACTTCCACTGCCTGATGGCAGCCGAGGCACAGTCACGATGGAGCCCCAGGACCCCGGGAGTGTGCGGGTCTCACACACGGGAGTGCCCTCTCTCAGGAAGGGAGGTGACCATCTGAGAAGGAGTCCCCACGGTGTCTGAACTCTGCAGAGCTGGAACCACAGTGCGCGGCTCCCCCAGCCATGACCCGCGGCCACCTGCAGCAGCGCGGTCCTCCGACTGCCCGAAGCTCCGGGAGCAGCCCGGCCAGCCGCGCCCTCCCACGGACACGGTGCTCACCACGCCAGCAAAAGCCACAGTGATCCCCGCTGCCACCTGTCCTCACTCTCCGGCCCCCGTCGGCTGACAAAACACAGCCCCAAGAACATTCTGAGCTCGATTACAGACCCCGGAGTCGCACGTTTCTCCCTCAAGCCCGGACATCAGTCCAGTGTCCACGCAGCCCTGTACCACCCTGCCATCCAACTGCCCCGCCAGAACCCTGGACTCCACCCCTCCACACCCCACAAATGCACCCTCCCCCGGGGCCCAAACCTCTCGGGCAGTCCAAGGCCCCGGGACGCCAGCCTGGGCTGTCGCTGTGGCTCTCGCTGCGGCCAGGTCCACCAGCGCGCCCTGCTCCTCGGGGCCCCCGGGGACCAGTGTCTCCCCACCTCCACCAGAGTCCTTGGTCCCTGCGGAGCCCTGCAAGGGCTTCCCGCAGCTGTCAGGGCAGGCCCGGCAACCCCGCCCCCGCTGCGCCCCACCTGGCTTTTCCTCCCACCAGTCCTGCCCCCTGCCCCCACCTCGGGGCCGGACCCAGCATCTGCCCCGCACCGACCCTGGCAGCCCAAGCTCACTCCCTAGTCAGGGCCTTTGCACACACCGCCCCTTAGCCGGAACGCCCTTCCCCCACGGCTCTGCTCCCCGCTCACAAGCTCACCTCAGACGTCGCCCCACGTAGCCGGGACTTGCCCATGGTCAGCACAGGCCCCAGGCCATCCTAGCTGAGCCCCCGAGCTCCTCTGGAGACAGGGGTGCAGGGGTCAGAGGAGAGCCTCATCCCGGGCCTCCCCCTCAGCAGAGGCTCTGACACTCCGGCGGCGGCCCCTGGCACCCCGGCTCCCCGAGCATCCAGGCGGCGTCTGCCCTGCGCTGTCCGGCCTTCTGGGCTGACGGAGGCCCCAGGCTCAGGGGCGTGGAGACAAAGGCAGGCTGACCACCAGGAGCCCGCAGTTAATCTCGGTCAACACCACGGTGAGCTGGGCCGGCCTCCACCCCGAGATTTACATTTTTATTAAATCACAACGGAAAATTAGAAACATTATTACTTCCCTCAGTCTGTAACCCTTTATCTGCCAGGCTCTGCACCCAGCTGCCCATGCCATCTACCCCGGGGTGATTTCAGGGCCCTTCCCCATGGCTGGGATCCACCTCCACGGCCAGGGGCCCTCCCTACAAGGCCCAGGTACCTCCCCCATTGCCTGGGGCCCTCCCCCAAAGCCCGGGTCTAGCCCCATACCTCTCAAACCTTCCCCAGTGGCCTCAAGGCAGACAGCACCGCCCTCAGACCTCAGTTTCCCATCTCTACAAGATGAGAAGAGTCAGGAGTCGGCAGAGTGTTGGCCAGGCCCCCACTGTTGCCCTCCACCCAGACACTGCCCCGAGCAGCCGGGCCCCCAAGAGCTCTCGCTGCACAGAGCCCCGCAGTGCCACAAGGACCGGCCCCCAGAGGCAGCACCTTCCCCTCACCCCTCCCTAAGGTGCCCCACTGTCTCCACGAGGTGACCCACGGGAGGAGGCAGAGGACGGCAGCCGCAGGCCCCGAAGTGGGGCTCAGCCATGCCCTTCCTGCGCCTGCTGTGCTGAAGACGTGGGGACGCCTGCGGTGCCTGGGGCACCCAGAGTCCCAGAGCTCACACCCCAGCCAAGGGAACAGACGGGCGCCCCACAACAAACCTTCAGAGCGAAATGAGCAGGCTAGGCCGGCCGAGGGTGACCGTGGGGGAGAGGCCACAGTGGTGGGTGGGGGACACCCAAGTGAGATCCGAAGGGAGAAAACGGGGGCCACGGGCCAACGTAAGAAGAGCATTCAGGAGGCGGAGCACATGCAAAGGCCGTGAGCGGGGAGAGGGCTGGGACATTCGAGCAGCAGGAAGCAGATCGGCACAGCCTCCCCCGCAGGGACCAGCGCCAGGGCCAGAGCTGGGCCTTCACGAACCCCAAGGACCACGCCAGCAGGGGAGAGATCGGAAAGGGGGGGCACAGTCGGGGTCAAGTGTTTTGGAACAAGTGAGCACCGAGAGCAGGCCCTGTGCGGTCCCTGGCAGGAGATCACGCCGGGCCGTCGCCACACATGCGCCGGCCCCCAACACAGTCCCTCCAGGGAACGTGGGGAAAGGACACCATCCGATGCAGAAGATACTGGGCCTCAGGCGTGGGAAAGAGCCTCCCAGGGGCGGGGGTGGGGGGCATCTAGCAGGGCTTCCTGTAGGAGGGGGCACCCGGGCACAGCACGCAAAGCGGGAGCAGCAGCACGGCCGTCGTCCCGCCGTGCGGCGCCCACTCGTGCTTAGCTGTGCCAGCGCTGACCCAGATTTAGTCATGAATGAAGCGGGTGAGTCGAGACTAATTACTCTTCACTCTCCCTGGTCCTGCGTTGTGCACTGACGGTGAGTGGGGGCGACAGGAAAACCCGCACCACAATTGATTTCAGCTTTAACTGTTCTCTCCCTCCCTGCGCTTCCCCCACCCCGTACCCCCCAGGGAAGAACCTTTTTTAGCTCGTGTTTCACAAATATCTTCAGGGATCGAGGAGGCAGCGGGCACCAAGGGCAGGGGCGGTGCGGGGGGGCACTCAGCCATCAGACGCTGAACTAAGACCGGGCAGGAGGGGCCAGGCTAAGAACGCAGAAGGCGAGGTCCGAGCGACAGCACCGTGTACCCCTGCCCCAAGTGCGTGGTGCTGGACCCCGCTGGCCCGAGACCACCGGACCTGGGCGGAGGGAAGCTTCCCAGCCCCGGGCTCCAGACCCCGGCCCAGCCGCCTGCACGCCGGCCCTGGGGCGGGGGGGGGGGGGGGCCGGAGGCCCATAAGCCCACGACGTGCACCCACGGCCAGTTCCAGCCTCCTCCCAGCACGCGCGCCCGCAGAAGCTGGGGCAGCCTCAGGCAGTGCAGACACTGCCCCAAGACCCTGGCGGGGGCCGGTCTCCCCACCTGACCAAGTGGGAACCGGGGCCCTGGCCCCAAACCGACCAGGCACTCGCGGACAGCCCGTGGGGGCGTCCTCCGCCGTCTCCTGCACAGACGCTCTGCACTGGGGCCGCAGCCTCGGCGGTGGGCGGCGCCCTGTCCGAGGAGCCCGAGCAAAGGCCCTGTGAGTGCCCGCCCCCCCCATCCCCGCCAGGCAGCCCCCCCAGGAAGCCCTCCAGAAGGCTGGCCCCGGCTGGAGGGCTTCGGCACTCCCTTCCACAACCACATCCAACGGTCAGGCCCGCGGTGTCACGGAGGGAGGCCCCAGGCCCCAGGCTGCGACTCTGCCGGGGCGCCGGGACACCTCTGCCACCGAGGGGTGGCGGGACCCAACCCAGGAGAGCCCCTGGAGGACGCTGCAGCCACGGGGAGGGGACAGAGCAGGAGGCTGGCAGGTGAAGAGGAAGAAGCCAGCCTGGCTCCTGAGGACGGAGAGGTGCCCCGTGTGGCGGCAGGAGGGACGGGGTGGACGGGAGGAAAGCCAAGCCAGGAGGCACCGAGGACCTCATCCTGCAGGCACTGGGGAGCCGCAGAAAGTGGTGCACTGGAGAGCGAGGTCTGGGGCCGGGGGTGGGGAGACACCCCCCGACACACCCCCAGGCTGAGCCCAAAGCCCCGGTCCAGCCCCACCCCCAGTGTCTTACTGGGAACCCAGAGGCAGGAATCAAGGGCTCCACTTCCTACCTTGGAGAGAAATCTGGGCCCTGTGGCAGATGCCCAGGGTTGGGGTTTCTGTGGAGAAACCTCCGGTTTCCCCCACCCTGCGGCTGCTGAGTCAGGAGCACGGGGTGGGACCCAAATCACAGACCCTTCCAGCAGCACGGGCAGGAAGCCAAGTCCGCTGGCCCCAAGCCCTGCCAAGCGCCTACTGCATACCAGCCAGCTCCCAGCTGAGCCAGCCAGCTCCTGGCCCCGTGCCACAGCAGCGGCCCCTCCCAGGACCAGAAGCCACACCATCCTCACTCCTGGACGGGACCCACTTGGAGCTGGGGGAACCAGGGCCCAGGGTGCATGAAGGTGGCCTTGTCCGTGTGGGGCCCAGTCCCCTCCGGGGTATGGAGCAGATGGGGGTGGCAGGGACCTCAGAGGAGAGGGACACCCCGCTCAGGCCTGGGGACCAGCTTCAAGGGGACGGAGGCCCCATGGAATCAGGCTCAGGGACAGGAGAGCAGGGGGAGGTGGGCACAGCAGGCCGAGGGCATTGCCTGCGCAAAGGTCCAAGGTGGGCACGTGCAGGGCACAGCCCCCCCAGGAACTGCCACAGGGGCCCCCACGAGAGATGCCGCATCTGGGGTGAGAGCTGCCTGGGCAAGCCCACCCCACCGTGATGGGGCCGGGAGGGCTGGCACGGGGCCGGAGGGCATTGCAGGCAGGAGGGCAGAGGGCAAGAGGGCGGGGGGGGGGGGGGGGACGTCATATCTGCTGACCAAGCCCCCGCCCCCACCGCCCTGGGGGAGAAGCACTCTTTCCCACAGTTACGAAAGATCCTCTTTGCTTGAAGGAAGAAGGGGAACCCAGAATCACTCTACTCCAGGCCTCGGTTTTCATGCTCACTGAAGGTGGAGGCTGGTCCCCTGAGATCCAGGGGTCCCTCCCCGACAGAGCCAACCCACCCGGACACCCATCCCTATCCGGGACCCAGGGAGAGGCCCTCGAGGACTGGACAGGGAACGCAATGCCCCAGTCCATGCCAAGGCCAGACTGGGAGACAGGTCCCACTCCTGACCCTGGGGATTCCTGGTTCCCAGGAGGGTTCTGGAGCCGGCTGCCCCGAAACCACCCCTCCCAGGGGAGCGGAACTTTCACATCCTCCCCACGCTGCCCAGCCCAACACCAAGTACTCCCCACCTTCCAGGCGTCACTGGGCGCTGACGGGCAATCTTTCCCGGCACCAAAGCAAGAAACTCCTCTCCCCACTGGGCAGATGAGGACCCTGAGGCTCAGAGGGGCCCCCAGCCACCACTCCTACTCCTCCCTGCTCCCAAGCGAGAACTGACGGTCTGGCCCGACTTGGGTCCATCCTCACGCCCACCCCAGAGGCAAGGGGCATCGCCCCACTTCACAGACAACAAAGTCCGGGCTCCGAGAAGGAGCCGCTGGCCCAGGCCGCACAGTTGTGCAGGCCTGAGCACGAGTCCAGCCGCCCCCACACCCCGGAGCCACCCAACCCACGCAGGACTTCTGGGCTACGAAGAGGAGCCCCTCTGCCCTGTGATAACAAGGCAGCCCACCAGCCAGATGCTCCCTGCCCACACAGGCCACCTCCCAAGGGCAGGGCTGGGAGAACCCCCGTGAGCTGTGGGTCTCTCCAGGGAGGAGGCGGCCCCCCAACCCACCTCAGCTGCGGGATTGGGTGTCCCGGCCTGTGATCAAGGGATTGCCAACAATCCCGGCACCCACTCGTGCACACACGAACCACCCGCATCACTCACACCACGGGATCTGGGCAGAGGACTATGGCTGCCTGCTGTGCCCGCCGGAGCCAGCCAGAGCAGGAAGGGCCAGGAGGGAGCCCGGACGGGTTTGTCCCCCACTACCGCCCACCACCTCCTCGGGCCAGAAGCCCCCATCCTCTCCAGGCAGGCCTGAGTGCTACTGGAGCTGCCCGTGTCAGCCCGGGAGACCACACCTGGTGTCCTGCAGGCAATGGGGGTCCACAGGCTGGACCTGGAGCCCACCCAGCACTTCCAGGATGGCAGAAGGCCCCAGGGACCCGTGGGGCTTGGTGGGATGGGCTCAGGATCAACAGCTGCTTGGCCTCGGCCCTGGCCGCCGGTGATGGACAGACACACACAAAGTGGGCCCCGCCAGTGCAGAGTGGGCTGGACCCGGCCCAGATACCCTCACCACGTCTGTGCCCTTCGCCTGTCCTTGGGAGGCCCCTGACCCGCTGAGCCCTGAGCCCTCACCCAGACCCACCTGTCCACGCTCGGGCCACTGGCCACGCAGCATGCACCAGGCCCCGTACGTAGCGGCAAGGTGGGCCTATGTCCCATGTGCCCATCCAGGCAAGCAGCTTCCCGACATCCAAGCCCCCCGGGGCCTTCCATCCTGACCGTGCAGCCCCCACCAGCCTGTGCACAGCCCACCCCCTTCACTGCAGGCTTACCCCACCCTGTTCTGCCGGCCCCTCCCCACTGAAGGCCTGCAATGGGGGCCCGAGGCGTAGTCCCATGCTGCCTCCTCTGGGACGCTGGCAGCAGTGTTCTGGCCTTCCTTGCCTCAGTTTCTCGTCTGTGAAAGACCAGGACAGAACGTGGCATGGGCCGCCCCACACCCCGAGCTGTGTGACCTTGAAGATCTGCCTGGCCTCTCTGAGCCCGGGCCTCGTCTGTACGCAGA
Source organism: Meles meles (assembly GCF_922984935.1). NCBI lineage: Eukaryota > Metazoa > Chordata > Mammalia > Carnivora > Mustelidae > Meles > Meles meles. The sequence continues at coordinate 2,592,596 of NC_060076.1, forward strand.
GCACCGTGGGTTTGGCACAGGCCTCACTGGGCACCCAGCTGCATCCGACTCGTCCCACACCCCAGCCCCACTGCAGCCGTGCGGGCCCAGTGCCTTCTCCAGCTCTCGCAGTTCGGGACCCCACGCCACAGATGTGCCTGCTGCCTAGCTGTGTCCACGCAGGCAGACAAGGTCCCTAAGACCCCTCACCCTGGGCTGGGCCCTGAGCCCTAACCTGGGGTCTCCACGTGCCCCACAGCCAGCAGTACCACCCCGGGAAGACCCCAGCTGGCCTGCCCTTCCAACGACCCCCGCCCTGGGGGTGGGCTTTGCTCGCCCCACAGCACAGCTGGTCTCTCGGGGCCCAAGGCCCTTGGTGGACGTGGTCTGAACAAGGCCAAGTCCAGCCCTGCCCTTGACACACCCTGTCCAGCCAGGTCCAAGGCAGGAACACTGCACACTTATCCACCCGCATGGCCACAGCCCAGCCCACCTGGCACACACGCCTACACCAGTCACCCTCTCTCTTCTGCCAGGCCACCCCAAGCCTCAGCAGCGCCCTAAGAACCAGGGAGGGGTGTGAGGAAACTGAGGCACAAAGACACACCCACTGCCATCACACCCCCCCCCAACATGGCTGGTCCCAGAAGATGAAAAGGGGCCACGGCAGAACTATCTGGTAAGGGAGTGAGCTCCCCGTGACCGAGTGAGTGCAAGCCAAGCTGCCGAGTCCCGTCCCTGCACCCCCCAACGGAATCACATACACTCATCTTCTCGGAGGCCCCAGGCCTGGGCCAGGAAGCCGGGTGGAGACTGGAGGGCGGGGGCCTATCTGACCCAGAGTTGCTAAAAAGAGCCAACAGGGAAGTAAAAATAGGAAATAAAAATAAAATTGCCCCAGCCAGCCCTGGTTGTTTGTGTAGGAAACAAGGCATGTACCGCCCCACAAGGAGGGCTCAGCACCTGCCCCTCCCAGACGAGGAATGTCTCCCCTAGGCTCCAGCTGCCATCAAGACCTCAAATACCCACTGGAGCCTCGAAGACGATTCCCGAGAGCCTGGTTCAAACCCCAACTCCGCCCCCACCCAGGCAGGTGACCAACTACCTCCCAGGGATGGAGGGACAGACGGAGGGACGGGGCAACGCCACGGTTCACACAAGGCTCCTGGTACCCCCACACACCTTTCTGCCAGAATCCCCCCAGGCACACTCTCCTCGGCCAGCGCCCCATCTGCACGCTCGCTCTGCCACGCAAGGTGGGCAGTCAGAAAACCAAAGCACCCGACTAGGGTGAGAGACGGGATCCGGCTCCCGGCTGGCCACAGCTCACTGTGCAGCAATCAGGCCTGAACTTCCTCATGGAACAATCAGAGGAAGCCTTCCTTCCTATCCTTTCCTGTCGGGCCTGTCCAGGACTGGCACTAGGCTCATTCATACTAAAGTGTGCATGACTGACCCTGGCCTCAGGTGTGGCTCGTTCTCCAGGGTGCAGAGCTGCACAGAAGAGAGTGAGCTGATCCTGGAGCTGAAACACCCAGCCAGAGGACAAGGAAGGCCCACGTGGGCCCAAGCACGCGTGCCGTCCGCCCCTACCCCTGCAGCACGAGGACCTTCCACCACCGGCCCATTCAGGAAGGCCCTGCTCGGCCTGCACCCAGCCTGCTCCTGTAGCCGTGGCTGTGTGTCGACGGCGGGCCCCAGCAGCCCCCATGTGCTAGTTCACAGTGCCCCCGTCACCCCAGGAGCCCTCGCACGCCCCCCCCCCCCGGATCTGACGCCCACAGCCCCCTCCTGAGGACTGCAGTGCGCTGGGGAGGAGGGGGGCCAGAGAAGTCCGGGGTGACATAACCAGTCTGACCCAGCACCAGTCGGCCCCAAGCCACCCTCCCCGCAAGAACCTGCTGTCCTCTGCCGGCTCCCAGCCCTCTCCAGCCCCACGTCCTCGTGGAACTCGCCTGCCAGGCCCGGCCGCTTCCTAAGCAATGCCTGGCTCAGACCTACCCAGGCCTCCCTGCGCACACACCCGTCGACACCGTCTGCTCTGCCCGCCCTGAGGGAGCCGGCCCATGGGAGGGCAGCCCCATCTGCAACCTGGGCATGACCGTGCTGGCCAGCAAGAGTCGGGGGCAAAGCCACACAGACCACACACACGCACACACACAGGCTCGCAGGCTCACCCAGGCTCACACGTTCCCAGGCACACCGGCTCACACGCTCTCTCGGGAACTCATTCAGAGCACTCCGGCTCTAGACAGAAGGGAGCCTGCCAGGTCCCTCTGCCCCGCGTGTGTCTGGCTCTGAGGCCCTGAGCACAGTCTGGAGAGGACAGGTCCCCAAGGGCGGGGGCGGGGTGAACATGGGAGTAGTGGGCCATGTACCCAGCACCCTGCAGCCGACGGCCCCTCAGAGCCTGCCGGAAAGCAGGAAGTGGGGGGCCCCGTGACTGGGGGAAGCCAAAGACAAAAGGTAGACCCTGGGTCCCTTGACCTCCAGGTCCTGGGGCCAAGCCTGAGGTCAGAGACTCCAGCAGCCCACCTGCCACGGGCACCGGGGCCGCTGACCAGGATGGGAGCGTGCCGTCCCGGGTTCTGGCTGGTGGGGGCCGCCACACACCACGCATGAGTCTAGGCAGCCAGGGGGACAACAGCGGTGACCACAGTCCCCTAGTTCCACAAAATGGGGGGCAGCGGGAAAGGGGGACTCCAAGAGGTGCAGAGCCAGCAGGGCAGGGAGGCCCAAGCCTGGGGCAGGTCCTCTCCTCACTCTAGGGTCCCTGAGACATCCCCACGAGGCCCGACCACCACCCCAAGGCGAGGCTCAACCACACCTCCTCCCACCCCTCAACCACAGGGCTGGAGAGAGCACGGGGCCTGGCCTCAGGGCCGGACAGAAGCGGTGGCCGAGGGGGTGAGGGGCACTGATAACGAGCTCGGCAGCTTATCAGCCACGTCCAGGGCCAGTGTGGGCTGGTGAGCTGGCCCCTCCCCCTCCCATTCGCCGGCTCTGCCGCCCAACGCAGGGGACACAGTCACTACCCACGGGCAGATAAGGCCCAGGACTGGGCTGTGGGCAGGGAGGCAGGGCTCGCCGCAGCGGGCAGACACACGCAGGGGTCACGCCTCTCCCAGGAGCTGCAGCCAGCAAGGGCACCAGGAGACGTGATCTTGCCCTGGGACCCTGGGCCTGGTCAGAGGGACTGGGCGTCCCCGGTCCCGCCCGCGGCCAGGAGCACTCAGATCATGCCCTGACGCAAGGCAGCCCTCTGAACACCATGATCCGTTCTCTTTGTAAATCTCATCCCACCGCAGCCAGAAAGAAGGCGGCAGGTATCAAACACCTCGCGGCGGGGCGGAGGTGGGGGGGTGGTTCCAGGCCAAGGGCCATGCCTGCACGCTTGCCTACCCTTCAGCCCGAGGAGGGAGGCCCAGGAAAGCCCTGCATGTCCCAGGCTGTTCCCCACCTCCCGCAACCCTCAGATACCCTGGAGCCACCGTGAGCCCCCGTTTGCAGGTGTGGACACCAAGCTGGGACCCAAACCAGGCCGTTTGGCCAAGGCAGGTGCTCCAAGGGCACAGGTGTCAGGAGCCCGGGACAGACCTCCCGTGTCTCAGGTGCCTGGGGCCCGCCAGGGTGGGAGGAAGCAATTCCAGCAGCTGCCGAGCCCGGCTTCCCACAGACCATCCAAGAGCTGGGGGCAGAGGGCACAGCGGGGCGAGCCCTGGGAGCCCCGCCGGAGCCGACGGAAGTCCCGGCACTGCCCCGCACCCCACTCCACGGCAGGGATGGGCTCCCCTCCTTCCTCTTTGGGGTGCTCTGCAGACACAGTCCCGTCAAGCCAACGGGCACAGCTCCCCCCACCAACGAGCCCCAGACCGCAGTCCCCACCACAAAAGGCCGCACCAAGAAATGAAAGGGGCGGGGGGTCCTGCCTTCAAAGCCGGGCTCCAACAGCACCCCCACGGCACAGCCTGGAAGCATCCCACTGACGAGTGCAGGGCCCTGGCCTGCTCCCACCTCTGCTCTCTATGGGGCCGGAGGAGTGACCTCCCCCCGCTGCCAGGCTTTCCTGCCTCCTCCACCGGCCCACGCCGCACATCCCACCCCGACCTCTCCCCTGCGCTCCAGTCCCGCTCAGCCACTGCCCACCAGACCTCTCCCAGGAGGCGTCAGAACGCATCCGGCTCCGAAGTCCCAACCACCCTCAGGACTGCGCCCCTTCGGCTCTCCACACTGGGTAAAAGGCCCGTCATTCTTCCCCTCACGGCGGCCGCGTCCACCTGGTGACCCCCACCCTGCACTCCAGCGCTGCCCCTGACACAGCCACAGTGGCTCCGAGCTCCTGGAGGCAGAAGGCCCAGAGGCCTCTCCAGGGCCCCTGACTCCAGCTGTCCCCGCTCCCCTCAGTGGCTTGGCTCCAGCCACACAGGCAGATTCGAGGAGCTCCGCTCTGGGGTGGCCCCTGACGAAACAGAGTTGACACCGGGTCTGAGCAGACACTGACTTCTCCCAGACAAGCTCCTATGCATCCCTCAGCACCCAATTTAGAGGACCCAACCCACCAAACCTCAGGGCAAGCTTCTAGCGCTCTTACCTCCACCTGCCTTCAGTAGGCCTTTCTGCCGCCACATTCACACTGTGTCCTCCACGACATCCGTCCCCAGGGATAACATCGGACCAGCCAACCTCAGCGCCACACTCGCCACGCGTGACCTGCCCTGATCCGCCATCAGCCCCACTTTACACGTAAGAAAACCAAAGCCCAGAAAAGGTTTTAAAAATCTGGCCCGAGGTGACCCCCTGAGAGCCGGCAGCCCCGGGTCCACTCTGTTCTCTGACCTCAAAACCCACTGGCTCCCTCGGGGGCTGAGCTTTACCCAGCTCTGCCGCCGCAGTGGAACCAGGCGTCTACAGACACAGGGCCAGTCAGACGGACGGACGCACAACAAACGGGCAGGCGAGAGGTTCGCTCCGGGCCTCTTGGTCTTGGGTCCCGCCACCCCCCCCCCCCACCAACCCAGTTTCAACAAGATGCGCTTAGCGGCAAAGGAAAAACCCCGGTCCTGCCCCGGGTGGTCCTTTGGGGCTGAGGGCCCTTCCCCAGATGCGTCTGGGCGTCCGAGTTCAAGGGCAAGCCAGGATCGTTCCAGCAGCAGCGGCCGCTGCGTTTAAAGCAAGCTGGGGGTGGGGGGAGGTGCTGGCCCCGGGGGGCAGGAACACCCATGCGGCAGGCTCCCTCAAGGGCACCGGGGGCCCTCCAGGGCAGGGTCCTAGCCCATCGTCCGGGACCCTCCCTGCTCGGCCCCCAGGAATCGGCACCAGGCCGCACACCACAGAACTCCCCTGCCTCAGAGGCCAGCAGACCTCCAGAAGGATGAGGAGTCCGCACACAGGTAAGAATTTTAAAAGCTACCTTGGTGAGGGATGGGCTCCCCGCACGGGCCCTCTGAAGCGGGAGGGCAGGGGAGCATCTGCAGGGCGCTAATTCGATCAACAAACATTTGCGCAAGGGGCAGAACCTGGCACCGTGGCTTCAGCCTCAAACGAGACCCAGGAGCCACCCCACATTGGAGGAGGGGCGGCCTGCGGTCTCAGGGACCCGCAGGGGACAGAGCCGCGTCCTGGCAGCCGTGCCCGCCAAGGGTCCCTGCAGGAGCAGCCACACACCACTGTGACTCCCACCGCCACCTCCTCCAGGCTCCTCCCTTCCACAGCGACCAGGAGACCAAGATAAAGGGGAGGAAGCAGCGAGCTCCGCTTCCAAGGCAGAGCCGCTAGGGGACAGTCGGGGGGGGGGGGGACCCTGAGCATGCCAAGGTTCCCCCAGGGCCCGCAGTCTGGAGGGGTCGGCCTCTTGCGCAGAAGAGGCTCCCTGGGTCCCAGCCAGCCAGGAAGGCTGGAGCCCTGACCTTGTGCCCCCAGAGACGGAAAAAGTAAGAGGGAGGCCCTGGCTGCCCTCCCCGCCATCCATGCCCCTCCACGTGGGCCCAGGAAAAGGTCCAGGAAAGCCAAAGCCCGCACTGCCCCGCCCCAGGGGTCGGGGCCAAGCACGTAGGGCCTACGGTCCCCTCCTCCCAACCCTCCTCCCGACCTTGGTCCTGGGAAGAAAGTCCGGGAGCAGGGGTGGGGTGGGGACGGCTCCACCCCGACCCGCGGACTCTGGCCTCATTGGTTTCTTCCGCAGTGCAGGGAGGGGACAGCCCAGGGCACACACAGGAGGCCCCTGGGAGAAAGGGGCAGGGGCAGCGTCAGAGCGGCACCACAGGGACGGATTGAGGACGTGGGGACAGAGAGTCAGGATGAAGAAAGCCGCCCCCCCAAACTGCTCCACCCAGAGAGGGACCCGGCAACGGCCACTCACCCCAGGAACCAGAGCTCTCTGAGCCAGTCCGACAGGTGGGGGGCCAGTGTGGGTTACGCCCCAGACCAGCACATTCCAGGGCCTGGGAAGCAGAGGGGCCATCAGACGAGGCGGTGGCCAGCTCGGAGGGGCTGCCGACAGCCAGAGTGGGGTCCGCCAGGTCACACAGGCCCCCTGCCACCCGCACTCCTCACAGGGTTAATTATTCCCAGACCGGCCGACCCCACTGGCACCACCACTGCCTGCCAAGGCTCCCATGCCTCCTCTCCAGCACGGACCTAGAACCCAGCCGGCAAGGTGGGAGCCACGGGAGCCACGGGAGCCTGGCCACGTAGCCAGATGCTTCCACGATATCCCCACCAATACCCACAGAGGCACTGCCCTCCATCTCCCTCCCTGGAGCCAGAAATCCCCCAAGGAGGGTCCACCCATTCTCTCTACCTTGACTCCCTCCCCCCAGCCCACCCCACAAACTCCTATTCATGCCTTAAAACCCAGCTGCAACAACACCTCTCCTGGGAAGCCTCCCCAGGCAGTTTACAGGTGAGGAAACACAAAGCCAGACTGCAGGGCCACACAGACTCCAGCCCGAGCCCTCACTCAGGGCAGCGGCCGGGCAGCAGGCTGTGAGCACGAGGAGGCAAGGAAGAACGTAAGTGGTGCTGGAGGCGACAGGAGGGGCTCTGGTACCACCCGACGCGGGGCTGAGGCCCGGCCTCCACCGTGAGGCTGATGGAAAGCCATGGAGAGTTCCAGGCAGGGGAGACCGGAGCCCAAGGAAAGAGGAGGCTGGCTTGACCTTGGGGGCCAGAAGCAGGCCCCCACTGCCGCCTCCAATGCCCAGCCCCCGGCCATAAGGGTCACGACTTCCTCCACACAAGCTACTCGCCCCAAAGCGTTTTACCCTAACACTCCCAGTTCGGACCCAGAGCGAGGCCCAGCCAGAGTGACCCCAGGCCCCACTCCGGCCAATTCAGGGCCCGTGGCTTCCCGGCACACAGGCACCTCACCCCCAGCCCAGGGCCTGTCCCCGAACCCGGGAAGGACACAGAGTCCCTTCCTGAGATGCTAGGCCCCAGCTGGGACACCCCAATCAGACAGTCACCAGCTTACAGGAACCAGGCCAAGGTACCAGGAGGGAAGAGCAGAGACCTCTGGCAGCCAGAAAACCCCAAGGAACCCGAGGCCAGGAAAGAAGGCACCTGTCCAGGCACGCAGCAGGCGGCTCAGAGCACACCTGGGCCGTCCCCCAGCTGCGCCTCCACACAGAGCCCTTCTTCTGCCCCGCCCCCAAGCAGGGCAAGACGAGGGGGCCCAAGGGATGCCCCCACCCAAAGCCCACCTGTACAAGTCTCTCCCAGGAGCAGCAGCAACAGCTTCTGCGAGGAGCACCCCAGAGCCACTGCAGACAGGGCCAAGCCCGGGGGGCGCACAGTGAGCACCCGCTGCCTCCAGAAAGGACCCCCTCCTCAGCTGAGAGCCCAGGGTCAGCCTTCTGGGCCTTCACCAGCCCAGCACCTTCGGTGAATCATTCAACCTCCCTGAGCCTGAAGCCTGCATCCCAAATCTGTGGCCCAAACAGCCCCAGCCGTGGGCTGGGGGACAGTCAGTTCCCGGCCGCGACTGCAGCCACACCAGCCCCTGGACAGTGCCTGACCAGTGCGGCCCAGCGCCCAGCCCTGCCTCTGATGGGCAAGCAATGAGCCAAGTGGGCCCTCCAGATAGGTTCAGCACGGAGCAGGGACCGGGCCGCCCCTCCAGCCCCTTGCCGGGACCCTGGGCAGGCTCCACAGGGCAGGTATCCAGCTGCCACTGATGGCCTGTCGTGCCGTCTTCCGTGCCAGTCCTGAACCAGCCACACACGGCCTGGACCCTGTGCTGGGCACTGCGCGACCACACCCTTGATGCGGGCCCTGCCGCCAGGAAACCTCGGAAATGAGGGATGGCAGGGGGGCAGCCTGCACGGGAGGAGAGCCCACGGGCCAAGACCCTGCTCTGCCACGGCGGGCCTCACACCCCCTCACACGGGCCTAATCCACGGGGTCCCCAGGAGGCAGCAACGATGACCACGTGGGAGGCACGAGGAAGCAGCAAGGCAGAGGGCCCGCGGCTCTGACGCCGGGCTGGAGCACCGAGTCCAGGCTGCACCCACCGCCCCGAACCGGGCACGGGACACAACCCAGCCCCCGCTGGGGAAAGCCAGCAGGCCCCCAGGAGGACGTGGCTGAGGACACGGCTCTAAAGCCAATGCCACAGATGGGGCAGAGGGGAGACGGGGGGTTCCAGGCCCCGCGGGCGCCTCCTCCACAGAGCTCCGTGCGAGGCGGTCGTCCGCCGGGAGCCCGTGAACGCTGCGACTCGGGCCACCTGGGCTGTCGCTGCCTGACCTCTGCCCGGGGCCAGTGCGGACACTTAAGCTAAATTGGTCAATTATGGGGTACTTAGATCCCTCCCCGGGGCTTCCCAGCCTCCCTCGGTTCTGGGCCGCAGCAGCAGGAAGCCTGTTGAATCAGTAACCTCATTACAGCCGGGGCCGCACCCCGGCCGGCTTTGAACTCCACCCGGCTTATCCACCGCGCCGGAGGCTTTACACACCAGCCTGGCCCAGGCCCAGCTCGCGCTCCCCTCCCCTCCCCTCCAAGCTGGAGGCTCCCTCTCCTGAGACCCATCGCCACCGGCCCTGTGCCCCAAGCACAGCAGGGAAACTGAGTCAAGGCTGGAAACCACTGCCGCTCCGATGGGTCCACAGAGGCGCAGAGAGGCCAGGGCCAGTCTCTGGGTCACCCTAGACACAGGGTCTCAGGCCAAGAGCTCCCCTTTCCATCCCCAGCCCTAGCAAGAAGAGCCTGGAGTCACCTAGCTCAGGAGCTCGGAGCCCAGGGCCAACTGAGAACATCTCAGAGGAGAGGACCCCGAGTTAATGCCTCACACTGAGGTGCTGTGGTTCCAGGCCCAAGACCAGTCCCAGCATGGCCCTCAGGTCCCTGCCCTGGCCCCAGGACGACCAGCCACCCTGCCACCTATGGACAGCCTGTCCCCCCGGCCCGATGATCTTCCCAGACCTGGGCTTTAGCCCTTCTTTGTCACCCCACTGTTCCGCCGTCTTTCCCAGAGCCCCACTAGCACCCAGGCCCTGGAATACCTTAGTTAACGTGGGGAGGGGCACACAGGCTGGACAGCATCCCCCCCAAAGGAGTGGCCAAGGGCCTGAGGGCCAGGAAGGGAGAGAGCGATGGGGAGAGAGCCAGGGAGGGAAACGACTCCTCTCCCACGGCCATGATCAGGGAGGGTAGATCCGCAGTCCAGGCCCTGGGGCCTGGCCCAGGGAAAGGGAGTACCGCCCCCCCCCATGGAGGGGCACCCCACGGAGGCTGCCGCACGGACCGGCTCAGCCAGGGCAAGGTCAGTAGCCCGCACAGAATGACACCTACCAAGTCGGGTTCCAGGCCCACCTGGGACCTCTCCTCCTTCCAGCTCCTGCCGGCCCCCAGCCCACCCGCTGCACAGAGCTGGAGGCCTGATTCCCACCATGGGCACCACCCTGCCCACGGCCGCCCCCATGACCCTGGGCCCCCCCCACACCAGACTGGGCACCCCAGGCCCTCACCTGGACACACCGTACCCTCCTTTCTTTCACACAGCACGGCCTCTCCCAGCTGTGGCCACGCGGGCCTAGGGGCCAGGCCTCCAGGCCTTTGTCTCCACTGCCCCGGCCACCAGAGGACCCCTCCCCCCACCACCTGTTGCAATCCTGCCTCTCCAGACCCGGTAACAAAACCAGCTCCAACGGGAAGGCTCGCCACCCCCTACTCCGCAGACCCACCCCCAGGGGACGGCAGGACCAGGCTGGCGCCCAGCAGCCACTCTCCAGATGCTGGTGGACAGAGTCCAGGCAGCAGGCCTGGTCGTCCTAAGGAGAGGCTCGTCAGGCTTTGTTAGGACAGGCTGGGACAGCCGGGCGTGTGCGCCGGTGCTGGCACTCGTGTGCGTGTGTGCGCGTGCGTGCACGTGTGTGTACACTGGAGTTGTGTGTGCCCGCGCACGTCTGTGTGTGTACACTGGAGTTGTGTGTGCGCACGTCTGTGTGTGTGTACACTGGAGTTGTGTGTGCGCGTGCGTGCACGTGTGTGTACACTGGAGTTGTGTGTGCCCGCGCACGTCTGTGTGTGTACACTGGAGTTGTGTGTGTGCACGTCTGTGTGTGTGTACACTGGAGTTGTGTGTGCGCATGTCTCTGTGTGTACACTGGAGTTCTGTGTGCGCGTGCGTGCACGTGTGTGTACACTGGAGTTGTGTGTGCGCACGTCTGTGTGTGTGTACACTGGAGTTGTGTGTGCGCGTGCGTGCACGTGTGTGTACACTGGAGTTGTGCCCACGCACGTCTGTGTGTGTACACTGGAGTTGTGTGTGCGCACGTCTGTGTGTGCCCGTGCACATCTGTGTGCGTGCACGTGTGTGTGCACGCACGTGTGCACATGTGCCTGAACACGTGGGCTCGTCCGTGCACGGTGCACCAGTGTGTGCACTGGGAATGCCGATCACAGAGACAAGGCCCCGCCCTGCCCCGGGGACCCGGTGTGGCCATTCTAGCCCAGCCACCTGCCACCTGGTTCCCTCAGGAATTTGCTGCAGGAGAGCTCAGTCCCGGTGAGAAGAGGAGGTACACCCCAGTCCATGGGGGTCCTCAGGCCGGGCCTCTGGCTGCTGACCCTACCCATGGTTTTCCAGCCCATCAGCCGATCCCCGCTCCTCCCCACCAAAGACAACCCTGGACGAGGATCAGGGTCTCCACTTCCCATAGAGCCTTCACTGGGTAAAAGGGGACAGAAGGGACACAGCGAAGCTTCAACCTCCACGGAGTCCTACAGAACAGAACGCTTATTCACCCGTGGGCCCAAGATCCATAGCAGAGCTCCGAGGGAGCCAGGACTGGGCGCAGATCCAGGCCCCGGTAGGCAAGTGGCTTCAAACGATGCTGCCTGAGGGTCAGGAGGCCTGGGGGAAACAGCGCTCCCATCCGGGGGGCAGTTCGGACCCAGGGGGAAACAGCGCTCCCATCCGGGGCGCAGCTCGGACCCAGAGGCTCAGCAAAGGCCATGAGGGAAGGGCTCACTGAGCCTGCCTCTGTGAAGCCTCCATAAGGTCTTGAAAGTCCAGTTCCGCGTCCACAGCAGGTGCCCAGAGACTGGAGCCACCGGCATCCCCCGATGGGGCAGCACAGAGCCCGGAACAAGTCGGGAGAGGCTGAGACTGACGGGGCGGGCGAGGGCCACCCGGATCCACTGGGTTCTGAAGACCAGGAAATCGGGCCCCAGGAGGCCACCTCACTCAGCCGGGGCACAGGGACACAGAGGCGCAGGGATGAGGGGATACTGGGACGCAGGTCTCGGGGCCAAGAGGCCACATAGACACAGGGACACGTAACCAACGCCTCCGGGTAGAGCGCCAGGCAGGCCCGATGGCAGGGGCCGGAGCACGGTGTGGCCACCGCTGTCCAAGAGGGAGAGCATGACGGGCCCACGCCCAGGCCCTGCACACGCCACACGCTCGCGTGCTCGCCCCCACTCTCCCCTGCACGGATCGCACCAATTTCATTCGGCTGCTTTCTGCCCATTTCGCGCTCGTTCAGCTGCCAAGCGCCACGACTGCTTTGGAAGTCCAGGGTGCGATCCCCGGTCCGTGAGGCACTGGGGCACAGCTGCGAGGCTCCGAATACCTCGCCCCAGGCTGCAGGGGAGGGGGCGCCCGCGAGTCCCTGGCCCTGGGGCTCCAGGAGAGGCCTCACAGTGGGGACCGGGCGGGGTGAGGGCACCCAGCTGAGCTCACAGGGGCTGGGGGGCCCTCCCTCCTGCATCTCCTGCCTCCCCCGAGAGCCCGGCCGTCCCCTCCGCTTCAGGGTCCGGGTCGGTCCCGCGCCCCAGACCTGGGCAGCGCCCTGACCCAGGCAGGAGGAACCGGGAGCCCTTGGCCGCAGACCTCACCGTGGGAGGGGCCATGGGAACAGAAGGGGCTGCCGTCCCCAGTGGGGGCAGAAGCTGACGCCGCGTCCGTTCTCCAGAGGCACAGCAGGCTGCGCGGGCAGCAAGGAGAGGCCGTTCCACTAGCCTAGGAGCGCAACACAGCGGTCCGCGAAGGTCCCGTTCTTAGTGCTCACCACCCCTCAACCCCAGGGAGGGCACGGTCGCTCCAGAGACAGCAGGTTTGGGGAGCAAGTGACAAAGGGGCGTGCCTGGGGGAGGACGGCAGGGAGGGAGAGGCTGAAACTGCATCTCCCAGGACACCGCCCTTGCGGACACCGCGTTGCGCCATTGGGGACACCATTGCGAGCAGGGCCCTGCAGGGGAGGGGCGGGACCGGAGGGATTAGCCCTCTCCCCCACCCTTCCACAGCATCCCTCACATCCATCGATCCGCTTAATGAGCACCAGGACAAAGGCCTCGAAGGTGATCCCCAAATGAGCACCAGCTGCGCCAGCCCCCCAGGCTCAGGGTCCACACACCCCAAGTCCTAAGGGCCTGGACCCCTGCCCCAGCCCCAGCGCCGCCAATGACCACTTCCCACAGGAATGGACACCCAAAGCCCTGGCCGCCGAGGCCCACTACAAAAGACAAAAAACACAAACTTCACCAAACTTGAAGCCCGTGGCAAAGGGAAGGAGGAGCAGGCCTTGGCTTCAAAGCATCAGCCCGACGACAGGGCCCCGGTGTAGGCCAGCTCTGCAGCCCCGGCTCCGTGTCCAGTGGAGAGCAGCTGAGCGGGCCCAGGAGCCTCTCCTCCCAGAGGATGGGCTCCACTTGCCACTTGAGACCACAGCCGTGAAACGCAGCAACGGTGGGGAGAGCCCACGCCGCCCAAGAAAGTGCAACTCCACGGGCGGCTCCCGCAGGCTCCCGCAGGCTCCAGGCATCAAAGGCTCTCACCACACCGCCCTCCATGCAGCCCAAGTCCGTGCCACCTAAAATCCCCTCGGAGCCGCTCTCCCGATGGCAGAGCCCCAGGCATGGGCACCAGCCCTGCACGGGCAGGGGACCCGCCCCAATCATCCGTCCTGCACCTGCACAATTCCACAGCTACCCCGTCCTTCCTTCCCAGGACAGGACACTGAGAGGGTGGGGGCCATGGAAAGCAGCCAGAGGGCCTCCTGGAGGAGGCACAGGTCCCGCAGGCCCTGAAGGACAGACAGACACAGCGGGAAGCACAGCCGGAGCTCCCGGGCAGCCACCGCTGGGTGAGCAGGGCTGCTGGCTCCACTCTGCCTAACCCCAGCTCCCAGCCGCCAGCCCTCCCGGCACGGCCTTCCTGGGGCCAGCTCATTCCACCCGTGTCTGGGTAGAGGGGGTCAGGGCTGCACGCTGGGCCCAGGCGAGCCTGTAGGCTGCAAGGCCTCGGCCACGGTCAGCCCGCAGGAAGGCTGTTTTTCTCGCCCTGACACTTCTCCTGTCAACAAACAGAGCCCCCTCTGGAGTTCACCAAAACAAACGCCCCAACAGTCGGCAGCGCCCGGCCATAGACAGAACGGCCTCAGCAGGCCGGACTCCAAGCCTGGACTCCAAGCCCGGCCTCCCCAGAGTCATGTGACTCTGTTATTTCAGGAGGCCCCAGCATGTGCTCTATTTTGGGTCCCTCAGGGCTCTGATGTTACCAGAAGCCCCTCACCACGGTTCCAAGCTCACTCAGGTTCCCGAGAGGGTTAGGGGCCCCCCAGAGGATAGCCAGTAGGCCCATGACTCTGCTATGGGCCACCCCTTCCCGCCCAGCAAGTGAGTCACTGCTGGCCCAGCGGGGTCTGGCCAGACCTGAGACCTGTGGGCCTCCCTTGCAGGCCCGGCCTTCTGGCCCCACCCCCCAGGTGGGTGCCAATGCAGGCCTCCCCGCCGGTGTGGGGGGCACTGGGGAGCAGGGGCAGGAAGCAGGAGCTTGTCCCTGGCCCTCACCAGGTAGCTCAGTGGGCAGCGGCCGGGAGACTCCCAGTTGGGTAAGGGCAAGTGCCCAGCCCCACCAAGGCCTGAGACAGTGGCTGCTGGGGGAGGAGGCCCTCTCTGCCCAAGGCCCCGTGAGCCCAAGAGGCGGACGGTGCGGCCTTCCCAGCCCTGGGCTGCCAGCCGGGCCCTGGACAAGTGAGCGGGCCTTCCAACACTCACCCCCATGAGGGATTAGACTGTGTTTACAAAAGAGCTTGGGCAAGTAGCTGCTTAATCGGACCTTCAACTCCACGGCTCTTTAAAGCCGGTCACAAGCTCAGAAAAAAATAAAATGTCATCAGAGCCCGGGACTCTCCACTCAAGCCCGGGGCTTGGGCTGCTGGAAGGCCACCAGCCTGGGAGAGGAAAAGCCTCTGAGTCTCTGAGGGACCTGTCCGGGTTCCTGGGGCCCTGGTGCAGAGGCAGGACCCCTCTCCTTCCCGTGGGGTCGCCAGCACCGCAACCCCGCAGCCGGGGCCCTACCTGCGCCAACTCCCAGACCCTCCCAGGACATCGGAGACAGAGACCTTTCCTGCCCCCAGCACCCAGCCAGGGCCCTGCCACCTCAGGGATGGGGAGCAAAGACAGAGCAGAGCATTCCTGACCCAGGAGGCACCCTCCGGGAGAGCACAGCCCGGTCTGCGTGCGTCGTGTGACGGCGCAAAGCCTTGGTGGGGGAAAACAAGAGACAACTTAGCTTTCTTTCCTCTTCCACACACACTGGCACCCACAGACTAGGGGTTCAACTCCAAAATTCACCACTCTGTGTCCTATGGCCCGGGCGATCCCAGCCAGTTTTCTCATCTGCACAATGGGCGTGTGCGCCCACCCGCAGAGGCCCCGGGGAGGACCAGGCTCATGCCAGGAGGACGCTCCGCTGGGTGGCTTCGGGGTCTGCGTCTTACAGAATCGGAGAGAGGATCTTCCTAGATCTCACAAACCTGGCTGGCCTTGGTCCAGTCTCCCGGCAGCACCCCAGTTTGTGAGTGGGCTGAGGGGCGTCAGGGAGGGTTCAGATCCTCACCCTGACCCTGGGAAGGGGGTGGAGGGCAGCTCCACGCTGGCTCACCTCCACCTACAAGTCTCAGCAGCCGTCCCTGCAGCCGTGCTGGGGTCTGACGGCCAACCTGCTGCCCAAATGGGGGCCCCGGGCTGCGAGGGGGGGGGCAGGAGGGGCGACTGACCGAGGGGTTTCATTCATAATCAGCTGTTTTAATTTCCATTTCGCACAGGCCCTTCACCCAGCCTGACAGCCTGGCGGCCGGCCCCACCACCAAATTAATATCCTTCCCGGCGCTCGTTCATAAAGTCTCCCCGACCCCTCCCCCTTCCCTGCCTCTCGCCGGCTCCCAAACCCCAGGGAGGGTAGCGGCTAGGGGCGCCTGGCCAAGCCCCTTCCCCGTCCTACGTGGGTAGGGGCCTGGAGCCCGGGGGGGGGGTGGGTCTGGGGCAGAGAAGCCCCCGGGCGGGATGGCACCAGGACGGGAAAGCGCCTCTGGGGTGTCCTTCCCCCAAGTGCAGGGCCAGCCCCCCCTCCCCGGAACGCCCCGCACGACCGAGTGAGGGGCCCCGTTTCTGGGATGGGGCCTTCCCGGTCTGATGTTCCCGGTGCCACGGCCCCTGGGTGACCCTGCCCACCCGCGCCCGGGCCACCCCCGGGAGGAGGGGTCCCGCGAGTTCCAGGGCCGGCGGCCTGCTGGCCTCGGCAGCCCGGGCGGCGGCGCACAGGCCGTCCCGGTGCCAGGGCGGCCGCAGGCTGGGAGCGCACAAGTTGCTCCGCCCGCCCCGGCCCGGCCCCTGCGCAGCCCGCCGGGAGCTGCGCGCCCCGGGGCCGCAGGCGGACCCCGTAGCCGAGGAGGGGGCTGGGGGTGGGGGGGAGAGCCGGGGCGGGACCCCCGTCCGCCGCCGCCCGCCGCCCCCACCCCCGCGCCGCCGCCTCCGCCGCCGGCCCGCTGCCCGCGCCCGCCCCGCGACCCAGGGCCGGCCCGGCGCCCGCGCCCCCCGCCCCGGCCGGCCCGGGAAAAGTTGCCCGGCCGCCCGCCCCGCGCCCGCGCCCCAACTCGGCGAGGGCCGCGCGGGGGGCGCGGGGCCGAGCGGGCCGGGCCGGGCGCCCCGCGTGCCGGGAACGCGCCCCGCCGCCCGCCGCCCGCCGCCCCGGCCCGCGAGCACTCACCGAGCGGCAGGAAATGTTTGGTGTCCATGTCGGCGGCGACCGCGGCCGGCGGCGGGACGGCGGGGCGAGCGCGGCGGCCCCCGGCGCGGCCGGCCGGGCCCGGGCGGCGGGAGCCGGCGGCGGCGGGGCGGCGGCGGCGCGCGGAGGCCGCGGCGCGGCGAGTTGTTGCAAAAGTCGCCCAACAATGTAAACTACTTGCGCTGCGCGCCGCCGCCGCGCGCCCGCGCCCGCGCCCCCGCCGCGCGCGCCCGCGCCCGCTCCGATCCAACCGCGGCGGCGCCGGCGGGGGGGCGGCGGGGGGCCCGCGACGGGCGCGGACTCGGCGCAGCGCCGCCGCCGCCGCCGCCCCGCCCGGCCCGGCCGCCCCGCCCGGCGCGCGCCTCCCGCGGACCCCACGCCCCCCGTCCCTGCGAGCGAGCGCGCGCACGCGCGCGCCGGGGCGCGAGCGCGGAGCGGGCGCCGCGCAAACTTGCGAGTTGGCCGCGGCCGGGCTTCCCGGGAGCCGCGCGGGGGCGGCGGGGGAGGGGCGGGCGGGGGTTCCCTCCCCGCTGTCCCCAGCCCTCCGCGCGGAGGGGGAGGCGGGCGGGCGGCGGAGTCCTACGCAGCCGGGCCATTGTCTGGGCGGCCACACAAAGCGGCCGGCTGAGCCTCGCGCCGCCCCCCCCCCCCCCGCCGCCGCCACGTGGGGAAACTGAGGCCCGCGGTGGCCCGGCCTCGCGCGGGGACACGGGCTAGACCTCCGCCAGCGAATCCTCTAGTTTCTGGACACGTCCGCCGGCCGCCCCCCACTTTCACGTCCCGGGGAAGTCGCGGTCCCCAGGCACCCTCTGCCCTGCCCCGTGGCCGGCCCCAGCGGGCAGCCTGGCCCGCCGGGAGGGGCAGGAGCGGGAGGGGAGACTCCCTGCAGGCGGGCCGGACCTCGGGGACCTCTCTTTAGCAGCACCGGCCTAGGGGGGAGCTGCCGTGAGTTGGGTGCCGACTTTGGAGGCCGGTGGCTACTTCTCTGCCCAGACTTTTAAATTTCTGATTTGTTTGTTTAAAAACGAAAGGAAGGAGCTGGCCCCGGGACGGCTTGGCGGCAGGAGTTAGGGTTCCTGCGTTACGTGCCTGGGGGGAGCCTCGCTGAGCAGATGCAGGGCGCCCCCTCCCCACCAGCCCGCACGAACCTGGGGCTCTGCTGCTGTCTTTGGCATGGAGCCCCTGGCTCCGGGTGGTGGAGGGGCTTAGCCAAGTCACACCTGCAGCACGTGGTGGTCCTGGGGCCGGGGGCTGCTGATGGCAGAGGGAGCTGGCCACTGACACCGCCCAGACACCGAGGCCCTTGACAAGGAAGGGAGCCCTACCGCCTGGCTGCCACCTATGTGACCCCGGGGAAGCATTACAGTCTGGGCTTCGCTTTCCCCTCTGGGAAGTGGGGAGTGGCAGGACCCATGACCCACCTGACAGCCAGGAGCTAGATCTCAGGATGGCCACTGTGACCTGTCCTGGGGGAGGCTCCCATTCCACTTGGAGCAGGAGCGTGGCAGTTGGAGCCCTGGTTGGAGAGCTACCCCCCAACACCACCCCCAGCCAGCAGAACCACAAGCCATGGCCCTGGGTTGTACTGGCCCCCGGGCTTCTGCTTGATCCACCGTCCCCTCCCCTTTGCTGGCTCTTGGGCCCCCTGCCAGCAGCCCCCCACACACGCCTCGCAGCTCCCCGCCTTCCTTCCAGCCCAGCCTGTTTAACTGAGGCCCTCGTCCACTGTTATCACACCCTTCCTCACTTCCCCGGGGCACAGCTTCGAAAACTGATTTCCTCCTGCCAGGGCTGGGGGCAGGGAAGCACCCAGGGAGAGCTCTGACAAGGAGCAGACGCTGGCAGTGACGCTTACGCATGGAGAGCATGCCGAGGGCCAGCCCCAGCTCTCCGGCCTGCCTCCGTCGCACTCCAGCGTGCCTGTGGCCATGGGACGCCATCGGTGTCCCTTCTGGAGCCTGACCTACTGGCTGGCACCATCAGACCTTGCCCCTCCACCTGCAGAAGAGGCCAGATGCCCTTTTCGTGCAGACACCCAAGTGGGTGCAACTGCCCAGGAAGAGGGGCCCACTGAGACCACAGTGCTCCCTCCTTCGCTTGACAGAGTCACCCAACGTCCCACGGGCCGTGGACGCTACAAGCCGCCTGCCTGGGGAAGACACACAGGCTGAGAGGTAACCCAGGAGCATGTCATGCAGCAGTGAGGGGGAAGACAGGATTTGAACCCAGGGCCTGTCCTTGGCCCTTCTGGGCCTCCGAGGGTGCCAGGGTGCAATCCTGCACAGGCCCCACGGGCCCCGGTGAAGTTGCCATCCTACCATGTCCCATAAGGACACCCTATCCACAACCCAAGACCCTGGGCCCCAGGACAGAGAGGGTGAGGCTGGGTGGGTGGGAAGGAGCGGGAGAGAGAGCGGTGAGCGAGCTCATGGCTCATTCAGTCATTCAACAAACGTCTGTGGCGCCCTTACTCAGGGGGAGGTGTGGTCCCAGGTGGACAGGCATGGGCCAGATCCCAGCCCTGGCCCTTTCCAGCAGTGCAGCTAGGCCAGGTCACACCCCTCCCTGGGCCTCAGTTTCCTCATTTGCAAAGTAGGGATGACAGTCCTCTCCCTGAGTCACCGTGCCGATGAAACGAGATAACAAGGAAGGAGAGTCTGGCACCGAGTGGGAGGAGCTCGGCGAGCTCAGCTATCGCTTCTACCACTACTACTATTAGTACGAGATGATGACTTGGGCCCTCTGGGAGCCCCCGCCCCGAACCGGAGACAGAACATGCCTCCAGGGGCCTCCCGTGTGAGGTGCAGAGCCGTGGGCACGCAGGAAGTGCTGCGGACCCCGGGCCTCACGCAGCCAGGGGCCCCAGGCACTTCCGGGGACCGCTGTCCTCCAGCTGGGTTTTGAAGAAGGGAGGTTTTCACTGAGTACAGGCAGGGGTGAGGGCAGGGCAGGCGGTAGGACCCGTGTGAGCACTGGCCAGGTGGTGGGAGGTGCTCAGCTTCTGGAAGGAACAGCAGGCAGCCCGCTTGGAGGGCAGGTCGGAACTCGCTGGGCGCCGGTGGGAAAGCCGGTCCTGGAGGCCTGGAAGGCTGGGCTCAGACGTCTGAAGTCACCTCTGGCAGTGGGCAGCCTGGCACCAGGGACTCCCAGCCCCTCCCCAGCCCCAGCCCTGCCATGGAAAACTCTGGAATCGGGGGGGGGGGGGTGGCTGAAGACTGGGAGCCACAGGCAGGCCAGTATCCACATGGGCTCCCCACGCCCGGGGAAGGCACAGAGGCGAGGAGGTGACGGCCGCTCTGTTCCTAAGAGAGATCCAACGAGGGGGCCCCGGCCCTCAGCCTCTATCCAGGGCGGCGGAGCAAATGCGGGGTCTGAAACCACAGACCCGCTTCAAATCCAGCCTCAGGGCCCACAGATGCCCCCTCAGACCCCAGGAGCCCGTGGCCTTGCCTCCCGGTCGGGGTGCAGGGCTCAGGGCACCCCTGGAGTCACCACCCACGGCCGGGGGCCTCAGCAGACCCGTCTCTTGGGTGGAAAATGCCCGTGCTGCTTGTTGTTTCTATTTCTCGCTCTCGCCTGAAGCCGGCACTCTGTGGAAACGCTCCCACAAGACACCGCCCGGGACGGTGGCTGCCCCGTTTGGAGTGGCCCGGTCCCAGCTAACCACGGAAAAAACCGCCCCCCGCCTTCCTGCCGTGTGCTTCTGCAGCCAAAAAAGTTTTTATAGTTATATTCATCTATTTACAACCTGAGATCTAAGAGAGTTTTGTTTTTTGTTCAGGGCTTTTTTTTTTTCTTTTAAAACATCCCTGAAGATGCCGTTTTGGGTACTGTGGCCTGTTCATGCGCCTGTCTCAGCACAGTCTTGTAAACAGTCTCCAGAATCACTGGGTGGATAGTATTTTTGAAGGCCCGTGTCTGCTGGTCTGGGGCCCCTGAGGCTGGTGTCCGGGTGGACCGTTCCCAGCATTTCCTGGGACAGCAAGGGCCAGCTCGGCTGCTTCTGGTTCCTTCCCCTAAAGAGGGTCCATGTGATTCTAAGTGACCTACAGGACCGCACAGGGGCTTGGGGTCATTGGCCCCCAACAAGTAGAGGGGCTCGGGCACTCACACTTGTCCTCATGGGTGGGTGGCCTGCCTCTGTCCCCAAACACCCAGCCCAGAGGGCCCTCTCTCCCCAACTCTGTGGCTCCTCTGGGCGTGACACTTCCTGCCAGGGGTAACAGGTGAGCCAAGCCGGGAGATGAGGATGAAGCCCAGTGAGGCCTGCTGGAGCTGATCGGTTTGAAGAACAAGGGAAAGCTGCTTGTCCACACCTGGCCGGATGGGAGGAAAGGGGAGAGGGGAAGGGACAGCAGCAGGGGAGAGAGGACGGGAGATGAAAGGGGGGGAGGGGGGGGAGGGGACCGGAGAGGGGAGAGGAAGGGACATAGGAGGGGAGAGGAGGCCAGCTGGGTCTGTGAAGTGCCCTCAGCCCCGAAGCGCCACCCCTGCACCTGTGAGCAGCTCCCGGCCTCCAAGTTCGCTGGCCTCCCCGCACCCCAACACCCGCCAGGACAGGAGGGCCGGTAGCGCACGAATCAGGTGCTCTGAAGGAGGCCTCTCACTTCCATCGCGGGTGGGAGGCCCGTTCCAGACTTCCAGGAGGCTAAGGGACGTAGGCAAAGCCATTCAAGTGAGGCCTCAGGGGATACGGGGCCTGTTGGTGGAGAAGGACCAGGATTTCGGAGATGGGTGGGTCCCTGCCAGGACCCTCCAAAGAGACGCTCCTGGAAGGCGTACCAGCTGCCTGGAGGGAGGCAGAGGGCAGCCGGGAGGCCGGACAGGGCCCGCATTTCCGGGAGTTCCGCATCAAGGGAGGCCACAGATGCTTTCTGGGTGCCTCTCAGAGTCAGGTCTGCGCGCACTGTCAGGCACTGTCCCCTCCAACCACCCAGCCCAGCAGACGGAGACTCCCGTTTCCCCATTTCACAGATGGAGCCACCGAGGCGGAGAGGAGCAGTGACCGGCTCTGCGCTATGCAGTGGTTTTGGCACCAGGGTCCCCCGACTCACAGGGGAAGCCTCAGGACGACCACGAGCCTCTGACCCCACCTTGAGCGAAATCCTCCGGGCCTCCTCCTCACAGTGTGGGAGGAGGGGAGGCCACCTGGGCGGGGGGTGGGGGGTGCAGGGAAGACCAGACTCCAGATTGAAGGGCCAGACAGCAAAACGGGGACATTGGGTGGTGGGTGGGTCCCGGGAGGGGAGGCCACCGCCTGGCTTGGCCACCAGCGCTCACGGGGCCCGCTCCAACCCGTGGTCTCTGACAAAGTGGAAGAGAAGAGCCACCAACCACGGACCCTTCACGGCACACGCGGGGAACCTGTGCACAGCGATATCGGTCACGGGAGCCACAGGAATCCGCCACGGGAGCCCGAGGAGGGACCCGCGCCCAGAACCCCAGCCCGGCGCCAGTCCCGACCTCGCCCGCGGAGAGGCCCGGCCGCCGCTCCCCGGCTCCGCCCCTCCGGGCCCTCTGCAGACGCCACCCCGCAGGCCAGAAGACGGCGGGTGTGCTTTATCGGGACCTTTCTTCCCGACAGTTGCTCCATGAATCTCCCTCCACACACATACATATACATAAGAGGTAAATAAATATTCCGCCAAGAGCCTCCGTGCCCACCCTCACTGATGGAGTCGGCTTGCCCCCATAAAGATAACGGGAAATGATTCATAATATTTATTTGACAGACATGATATGAACCGTAATAGCCTGTTGGGATTAAAAATATCCGTACGTCTCTGTCATCCACCAATGTGGTTTAAATACTACATACGTGGCCACTGCGGCAACGGGAGCGGGAAGCTTTATTGAGGCCATAAAAAGGAGCCGTTTTGCACTGAAGAATGGGAAAAGTAGCCAAGGAGTTTGGCCTCATGCTCCTTGGTGCTCGCATCGAAAGAAATGGTGCCGAGAGCCGAGGCTTCCCGCCTGCAGGCTCCCAGCACATGGGGAGGAAGACGGGCCTCGGCTTGTGGCATCCGTCCCCAGGCTGAGGCCCAGGGTCCCCACGGAGGAGGCTGCCCTGGGCCCAGGCCCTACCCTCTCTGGCTGCAGACCCCACTGGTCAGCCTATCCTCAGCCTCCACCCAGCGGACAGTAACACCCTCTGCCCGCCGCCCCCCAAGTCGGTCGCTCCCTGCTTCAGAACTCTTGCATGCTCCCCACTGCGGGAGGGATAAAGTCCGAACTCCTAAGAAAACTGACCCGGGCTCCTGCCTCCGCCCAGCAGCCAGCACCCTTCCCACAAGCCACTCCCGCCAGGCCAGCCCGACAGACCGAGGCCCGCTGCAGGCCAGCGCACAGTGACCCAACTCCGAGGGCCCCTCTGGGCAGTTTGCCGACTACCCTCTCCCGGCACACCCCCCCCCAAGTCTGGCTAGGGCTTCTCTGTGCCCCACGGCAACCTGTGCCCCGTGGGCCTCCCTGAGGTCTATTTCATGGATATTCCCAAGGCCAGGGACCCGGGATCACCTGCTTTCTATTCCCGCCGTGGGAGCTGGAAATGGTCAAAGAGGGAGGGAGCTCCCCCTCCAAGCCCTGGGGGTGGGCTGTCAGGATCCCCGTTTCTTTCTCCAGGCTTGGTCCTTCTAGGCTTAGAGAAGCATCCTTTCCTCCCAGGACCTCCGCATATCTGCCCCTGCAACATGCTCCAGCATGGTGGGGGGCTGGTGTGTCAAGGCCCCTCGAAAGCCCCACAGGCCCTCACTCACAGGAAGCTTTTCAGGGTTTGCTTCGGGAAGTGCCCAAGAGTTGGCACTGAGAAAATCGCAGGGAGGGTTATCCTCCCCCCAACACCACCCACCCTACCTCATCCCTCCCGACCTGGTCCCACCATCCAGCCCCCAGCGCTGTCAGGGAGCCCCCTCCCCAGGCCCAGTGAGTTACGGGCTCCTGGTGACAATTGGCCTTTGTTTGTCCCACTAATGAGGGTCCCAGCTCCCCAAAGGAGCAGCTTTAGAGCTGAAACATCGGCGGGAGGGGCGGGCTGTCCTGGAAATGAGGTCACCCAGGAGGAGGGCCCAGCCCCAACCGCTTGCAGTGCCTGGGGTCTGGGCCCCAGCCTCAGCACCCGCCGCCCTGGGAGAGAAGGCCGGCCGGACTGGAGGACGGGAGAGGCGAGCTCCAGGTCAGAGCATCGCTGATGAGCCAGGGGACACACGGCTCGTGTTTCCCCGCCGCAGGCACAGACCCTCACTTCACCCTTTTCGGAGAGACCCGGCTCCTGCTAAAGCTCCTGCCCGAGATGTCCCCAGCCTCCTGCTTTGTAGGCGGTGCCGGTCGGTCACGTGCGCCGTTCCCGCTCCACCAATAAATACCGGGACTGGACAGGCGCTCCTGCTGTCCACGCGGTGAGTCCCCTGGGCCTCTCAGTAGAGCTCTGGACCTCACACTCCTCCCATCCCCCTCACAGACCCTGCCGGCGCCCCAAGCAGGCATTCGCGGAGTGGGCGGCTGTCCTCCCCTGGTGCCAGCGGGCTCTCTTCACTCTCCCCCTCTCCCCCAGGATGTGAGCAGCAGGGGCCCCACCTGCCACGGGGCAGCAGAACCTCAGAAGGGGGAAATGGAGACCCAGGGGTTCATGGGTCCCATGCACACCCCGGACAGCTGCCCGGGACCAGTGGGCTTCAGATGCGCTGAACAACATTTGACTGTTTTTTCCCTTAAAAAAGATTTTCTTGGGCGCCTGGGTGGCTCAGCGCGTTAAGCCTCTGCCTTCAGCTCGGATCATGGTCTCAGGGTGCTGGGATCGAGCCCTGCATCGGGCTTTCCGCTCAGCGGGGAGCCTGCTTCCCCTCCCCCTCTGCCTGCCTCTGCCTGCTTGTGATTTCTCTCTATCAAATAAATAAATAAAATCTTTGGGAAAAAAAAGATTTTCTTGCCTGTCATAAAGTGTTTTCGGGGATAAGGGAGCTGGCAAACACGCACACCAGCGACTCTGGATCAGACCGTGTCCTCCCTCACCCCCACCCCCCACTCCTGGGGACTGGAGGAGCAGCAGCCGGACAGACAGACCCCAGAGAGATGCAGTCTCACATTTTGCTCGGCTCCATCTCCTCAACGGCCCTGGAGTGGGCGGGCGGGGGAAGACAGGGCAGGGGCCACACCCTGGGTGGGGCCAGCGGGCCACCCCCCCAGCCCACCCACCACCCCCCCTACTCCTGAGGGGCCACCCAGTCACAGCCAAGTCGCAGACACCCGAATCAGGAGGGAACCCAACGGAGTTGCGGCAGGACTGCCCCTGTGGGGTTCAAGTGTGGATCAAAGACGATCATGTCTGGAAAGCCGCCAGCCCGGCCTGCCCCCCCCCCCCCCCCACCGCAGCGCTGAATCAGGCTCGGCTAATGGGATTATGAGGCCTGGCTGGGGCACAGCTCCCCGCACACCAGCGCACCTCTCAGTCGGGAGCCCAGCAATGGCCTGGGAAGGCAACGTGCCCAAGGCCAGGTTCCAGCATTGCCCAGTGGAAGCCCCATGGCCGAAATTTCCAAATTGTGCCGCCGTTCAGACGGTGTTCCCTGGTGTTCCAGGTTCATTCTAGCGGAGTCTGCCCATGGATGGGGCTCGGGGCCTGGGCGCTGAGCCGGTTCAGGGCTCTGCCTCACCCGCTGTGCCTTGCTGGGTGGGCCCCCCGGGTCTCAGCTCTTGAGAAGCCTGACTCCTGGGCAGGCAGGAGAGGACGGACAGAAGGGCCTCCCAGTGGGCCCTCGGCTGGGGGGCATGGGGACAGCAGCAGAGAGGTGAGCTCTCGCCGACCACACACCCCATCACCCGTGGGTAGAGAACGTGGCTGAGAGCTCCGGGGGGAGCCGGCTGTCCCTGCCCAATGTGGCCCACGCTCGGGACCGCTGGTCCCCAGGTGCTGGCTGGCACGCCACAGCCCAGCTGCTGGTCCTCTCAGCTCACTGATCAGAGAAACATTAGCCGACGGGAACACTATTGCCCTGATAGTCTGACTGGTGTCGCTTCCTGGGGTTCCCCCAGGTGTCGCATCAACCTCGCTTTCCTCCTCCGTGAAATAAGGCCGCCTCCCCGTGCCCCACTGGCGTGGGGTTCCAGAACTCTCTCCTGGGGATGCCCTGGTCATCAGCACCTGCGCGGGACCTGGAGCAGAGCAGGGACCTTGCCCGAGTCCAAGCCCCGTGTCCCCCAGGCCGTGCTGGGTCCTAAGGACACAGTCTCAGAGGAAGGTCCAGCGGCCAAGGGGAGGGGGCATGCCGCCTCCTGGCCTTGGGGTTGACCTGCTATAACTGCACGCGTGCGCCAGAGTCGCGTGTTGCCGAGGGAACAGACTCGGTTTAGAGTTATGTGCGAAGGACTCGGGTCATGAAGGCGAACTCGGAAGTCTGGAAAGAAGCCCCCTCCCCGCCCCCGTCCCCGCCCCCCGCCCCCGTTGGCACACAGTTCTGGGTTCTAGCAACGGAGTGGGGGACCGTCAGATCCTCCTGTACTTTTCCTCCTGTCCTGCGATGAGGCTTTATTTCTATACAATCACAAAAAAGTAGGGTCAACAGAGGCCTGTCTGAAATGTGTCTGAAACCCCAGCACAGGTCCCATGTTCCCTCTCAGCGCCCAGCCCCCACCCCCCGCAGCCCCCATGTGACAGCCTCCCGGCCTCCTCCGTTTCGACTTTGTCCGGATAAGAAGGTGCTCGCCGTCCCCTTGATTGGCTGTGCGGACGTTTATCTGATCTGCCCCTCTGTCACTGGGCCAGGCGGGATTAATAATACACTTAATTTCACAAGCCCGGAAGGTTGTGTCTATATGGCCAAAATATTTGGACCACAGAATGACAAGTGAGATCACTTCAGTGGTTTTAAAAGCTGACGCAGAGGCCACTGGGCATCTGTTTCCCGCTATCCATTGCCGGCACAGTGAGAGGGTGGGCTTGGCCAAAAGGTTCTGAGCAGCAGGACGGCACCCTGGACCCCAGAGCCCTGCACATGGCCCCTTCCCTCAGCAGGGCTGCCTGTGAATGGGGGGGGGGGGGCAATGAGGAGGGAGAACACAGCCCCGGCCCCTCTTCCCTCCAGCTCCAGGTCACACGCAGGTGTGACACAAGTCCCATGGGCCAGATCCCAAGGTAACACCGGGGGAGGGGGCGGGACACAAACCTGGAGAAAGAGATGAGGATCAAAGCCCCCCAGGAGGCATTGCTGGGCCCTCTGGCTAGGTATTCAGGGGCAGTGCTCCAAGGGCCTGGAGGTGGGCCAGGTCTGGCCAGGGCACATGGGAGGGCGAAGCCCCCGGCAGGGATGTCAGACCGCAGTTGGGTGCGTGGGGTGGGGACAAGGGCACCAGGCGCTCCGTCGGGAGCAACGTGGGGCTCCGGGTTGGAAGGACGTCTGGAGCCAGCCGAGGTGCTGTGAAGGGGCCTGGGAGCGCAATGAGTCTGAGCACCGGGGACCAGCCCTCAGGCAGCGGCGGCCTTGGGGCTGCCACTCTCGCAAATTGGCTCCATTTTACAAGGAGCCAGGCTTGGAGACGCCAGGGGCCCTGCCTTAGACCATAGCTGGGCTAGGGCGCGCTCGGGAACCTGCTGTCCGGAGGCAGAGCCGGGCTGAGCCGGCCGGGGCCGGAGGCTGGGTGACCACGACCCACCCCACCCCCGACTCCACCCCAGGGTAGCTCAGAGGCTGGGCCCCCACCGCCCTGAGCCCCAAGAAAAGCCTGTGACCTCACCTTGTCCAGACCGCCTCCCAGAGAACCAGCGAGCCTGATGACCCTAGACCACCGAAAGTGGGACTTGAGGCCCAGAAGAAAGGAGGGCCTTGCCCGAGGCCAGAAGCGTCCAGCTGACGCAGGAGCGAGGGAGGCTGCCCGCCCCACTTTTGACTCCCCTCCCCGCCGGCCCGCAGAGGATGAGTGCCTCCGGGGGTCCGAGCCGCCTGCCCTCCCTGACTGCCTGAGCTCTTCATCATGCTGCTGCCGCTTTGTCGGGGGCCTCCGCACGACGGGGCTAAGCAAAGGACTAATGGGATTCTCGGCTGCATCACTCCCGCCATCACCTCCTCGGCCCTCTCTGAGGGGGAATTAGCCGGGGTCTCCTCCCTCCGCCCAGACCACCGGCCCCGAGGGGCTCCGGGACTCGGCCTCTCTGCCCGGGAGGCAGGCGAAGGTGCCCCGACGGGCTGCAGCCCTCCTGTGGGTCAGGCAGCCCTCTGCCCTGCTGTTGGGGTCCCCCACTGTGGGGCACGGAGCCAGCTGGGACTCCCAAGCAGCCCCTGGTCAAATCCCCGCTCCGCCCAGCTCGAAGGCCACTGGGGCTCAGGCGAGCCTCTTGGCCGCCCTGACCCTGTTTCCTCCCCCTGAAAGCAAGGGCCTCACGACCCTCCGGGAGGCCGTGGTAAGCTCAGAGCCTCCGCGCTGGTGTTAGGCACACAGAAGGGGCCTGCGACCTGCTGAGGCTCACCAAGGGTGCAAACTCTGAGCCTTGTGTCTCCTACGAGCGGACCCTGCGATGGGCCTGGGTATTCTTGATACGTGATAGAAGGTGCCGGAAAGTACTGTAGCTGCCCCCCACCCCCTGCACGCGCAGGGGTGTTCCAGGTTCGTCGCCTGAGGCTGCCAAGAAGTCCTGGCCATTTGGTGTCCCTACGAGGCTGTGTCCGGCCTCTGCTCGTCCGGGGCGACACTCTGGAGGTCCCTTTGGGCTTCTTCCCTCCAACACGGAGCCTGAAGGGTATCCCCTCTGTGCATTAGTTACCCATGTCCCCCGGGGCATTCCAGGATGGGCTGCAGGGACCTGTGGCTCGGCCCGAGGGGCCTGGCAGGCCTGGCTGGGGGCCTGGTCTCCTCGCCTGAGATGGGGGCTAGCGGTGCCCCGCCCCAGGGCACTCATAGCGCCGAAGATCATGGCCTGGTGTACATCCGAACGAACGCTTCAAACACCTGGTTTAATAAAAAGTAAAGCTTGACTGTTGGAGCAGGACGTGGGAACTCCCCCCATCACCTGTGTGGGAGGCAGGAGGCAGCTCCTTTCCCGTGAGCCGTGCGCCCACACTTTCGGCCAGCTTGACGGCTGGCTCGCAGCCTTTGTCGGGGATTTTTCGGGAGGAGGCATCCCCTCTGTTGCGGACGGCCCTCGCCCGCCCCTGCCAGCAACCCCAGCAGGAACCCAAGGACACACACTGCTTCCACGTCCGCCTCCAGCCGACAGCGCGGGTGGTCACCAAGGGCATGTCCAGCCCGTGGGCAATGTCTCGGCTTTCGGCCACAGACAGGTCTGTGTTGGATTTCCTGCTCCCCTGTAGATGAGCCCCGTGCTTGGGAGCCTGGACGAGACCCCCACCCTGCACATCTGAGCCTCCACTCCTCATCTGTGAAAGGGGGTGATTGGGTCTCTGCAAGGCTGCCTCAGAAGAGAAGATGAGGGCATTTTCCTGGTCATCAGACCATAGTAACGACCCACAGCCTGGGTGAGGCGGCAAAACAGACCTCTAAAGTCCAAGAAGGACAGACCGATGGCAACTGGGAAGGCCGAGACTTTCCCTTGACCCACTTGGAGACAGGTTCAGAGAGAGGAATGGACTCAGGCATGAGGTGGTGTAACCAGTGGCCTGGAGCAATGACATAAACGGAGTCACGCAGCTGGTGATGACAGGGTCACAGAAGAGGTGGCAGGACAGCTTCTGAGAAGGAGGGTGACGTCTGAGATGGGTGGGGTGGGTGGAGAAAGACACATGTGAAAGACGTCTAGCAGATGACCCCGTCCTCTCCACGGCATCCCAGGGAACTCACGGCATCACTGCCAAGATCTTTTCCAGCGCCTGGAACTAAGATCACAGGGCAGAGGGCAGGGGGGACACTCCTGCCCTCCCCAAATACAGGCAATACATTTGCAATCTGAAAATGACCCCATACACCCAAATTCATGGATGCAGCTAAAGCAGTACGGGGAGGGAAACTTATAGCTTTAAATGCTTATATTGGAAAAAAAAGAAAGGTCTAAAATTGGCGACCAAAAGATACCTTAAGATGATTAAAAAAAAAAAAAAGAAAGAAAGCAAACTAAATCCAGAGCAAGTGAAAGCAAGGAAATAAAGAGCAAAAGTCAATGATACAGACGGAGACTGCAGAGAAAATGAACAGAGCCAAAAACTGGGTCTGGGAGGATATCAAGGAAGTTGACGGACCCCCGGCTAGGAGGCTCGGCAAAAAATGAAAAAGCACAAAAATCGCCAGTGTTGGGAGTAAAGAGAGGTTATCCGCACAGACACTTCCAATAGTAATGAGAGAATGCCGTAGACAATGTTATGCCCAGAAAGAAGACAACGTGGGCAAAATCAACACATTTCTTGGAAGAGGCACGTTACGAAATTGACACAACAAGGAATAGAAAATCTGATCAGCCCTACGGCAGTGAAAGAAATTGAATTGTTATGAAATATCTTCTCGAAACAACAGGCCTGAACATTTCACTGACGAATTCCGTCAGTCTCTCAAGTGTTTTATCCAAGATTTTATTCAAAATATTTTTTCAAAGAGTTTATATAAGTCCTTATCAAACTTGTCACAAATTAGATCCAACAATATAGAAAAGGGATACGCAACAGTCAGCTGACATGTATCTCAGGGACACAATGTGGGCCTGACATTGGGCAGACAGCCAACAGAATTCACCCTATTAACAGATGAAAGGAGAAGACTCATATAAAAATACGATTATTTCAAAAGATTCGGAAAAACATTTAATAAAATTCGTCATCCATTCGTGATAGAAACTCTCAGAAAACTAGGTAGGAAATTACAGAAGTGAAGTTTCTCAAATTTCAAAAGAGAATCTATAAAAAACAAGGAACACACGAGGCCCCTGGTGGGCTCAGTTGGTGAAGCACGTAGCTCTCCATCTCAGGGCCATGAGTTCAAATCTCACCTTGGGAGTAGAGTTTCCTTTAAAACAACAACAACAACAACAACCAGAAAAGATAAGCAATGTATACCAACCTCACCCTGAACAGTGGAAACAGACTGGTTTCCTCCTGAGGTCAGGAACAAGCAGGGGGTTGTATGTGTTAAAAAGTTGCCCCTCGGCCCCAAATAGCAAGCCATAGGCTGGGCTGGCCACCCAGCGCTTGGCTGCATTTTCTCCCTGAGCCCCCAAAATAAAATAGTGCTGCTGGTGTGTGCTGGGCCTGTCTGATCAGAGGACGCTGAACTTCACCTAAGGGATAGGATTTGGTTATTCCCCGACTGTGGCCCAAACCTGGGGGCTTCCATGGAAGAAAAGCTCAGGAAGGCTCCCATCACCCTTAAAGTGTAAACTCTTGGGACTCGTTGGAAATTGGCCCCAGGAAACCGCAGGGGACATGGGCTGGGGGTCAGGAGGACCCGGCTCAAATCCTGGCCCAGGATTGTGACGTTGGTCCGGCCCCTGAAACTCTCATCTATAAATCGAGCGGGAAAGGAAGTGGCCTCCCCCAGGCCGGTTCTGAGGCTGTGTGAGCACGGGACTGACCACGGTCTGTGCTTGTGGGCCCTGGCACCTCCTCCTCCCTGGCCTGGCGTAAAGTCCTGTTCCCTCCTCTCTACCCACTCCTCTTTTCCTCCCAGCAGCAAACCCAAGACCCCCCCAGGGGGTCCCTCTTTGGTAGGGCCTGGCAGGATAAAGGACCAGGCTGTGGTGGGGACCTCCAGGGGCTGCTCAGGGGGGGACCCATCGGCATGGCCTGTCCTCCAGTGCTCCCCTGCTCTTGACCGGGAGTGCTTGGGGTCACTGGTGGTGTCCCCCTGGGGCCTGGGGCCGTTCCTGGTTCACACTGCGCTGAGATCTCTCCAGGCCCACGTGTGGCCTTCCTTCCACGGCATTTTACATTTCTGTGACCCCCAGCTTCAAAACACACCCTCTTTGGCCCACGCTGAGAAGTCAGAGGGCCACACTGCTCTTTGTCTAAAGTGGACCCCATATCAGGGCAAGGTCCAGGCAGGGGACCTACACCTGTGACATCTATAAACACACGCCCCTCTAGGATGTGACCGACACCAGAACCTTCCAGAAACTCTGCTCCAGTTGGCTACTGCTGCGCTACCCCCCAATGTAGTGTCTCACCACCTTTCACAATGCCTGGGTCGGGGAGCCCATCAGGGGTCCCACCCGGCAACCCTTCTGTCCCAGGCGGCATTGGCTGGATTCACTTGGTGGCATTCAGCTGGCAGCCAGGCTGGTCTGGAGACTCTAAGATGGCTTTATTTCCATGTGTGTTTCTTTGCCAGCATAACTAAAAGCCTGGGCTCAGCTGGGACCATCACTCAGATTGCCTACAGGTGGCCTCTCCAGGATGGAGCCTCGGGGCAGCTGGACATCTTATATCACAACTTAGGGTGCTCAGAATGTCCTAAGAGGTCCGTGCGTCAGAGAGTCTGCAAGGCTTCATCTGACTTAGACTCGGAAGCCCCACAACAACATTGCCACTAGGTCTCACCAGCCAAGCAAGCCATGGAGCTAGCCCAGATTCAAGGGGTGAGGAATCAGATTCCACCTTTCGGCAGGGGAGGGGTCGCTTTGGAGGGGCTGTTTGGCAAGGCTGTTTCTTTGGTTGGCCATACAGCGAGCCTACGAGAAAGACGTTTTATCATCTCCATCAATAACATCATCATCATCTTCACCATCGTCATGATCACCAACATCACCGTCATCATCATCACCATCACCATCATCATCATCATCTCCATCATCATCATCACCATCATCACCGTCATCACCGTCATCATCATCACCGTCATCACCATCATCACCATCACCATCATCATCTCCATCATCATCATCACCATCATCACCGTCATCACCGTCATCACCATCATCTCCATCACCACCATCATCATCATCACCATCATCATCTCCATCACCATCAACCATCATCACCATCATCACCGTCGTCATCATCACCGTCATCATCATCATCTCCATCACCATCATCATCATCATCACCATCATCACCGTCATCACCGTCATCATCATCACCGTCATCACCATCATCATCATCATCACCATCATCACCGTCATCACCATCATCATCATCATCTCCATCACCATCATCATCATCACCGTCATCACCATCATCTCCATCACCATCACCATCATCATCATCACCATCACCATCATCATCACCGTCATCACCATCATCACCATCACCATCATCATCATCACCATCACCATCATCATCACCATCATCACCATCATCATCATCACCACCATCACTGTGAGCACCTTCACCCTGGGCTGTGCATCTCTGAGACCAAGGCTGTTAGAATCCCTATGGAACAGATGAAGAAACTGAGGCATAGATGAGTTTGCCCATGCTGAGCGTGATGGAAGCATCAGGACTTGGATGCGAGTGGGTGTACCCCACACCCTGCCCGTGCGCCGTCCTTTTAAGCACCTGCTCCCCTAGTCTCCCCAGAACTCTCACTGTGGGTAGCCCATAAATCTTCACCATGGACCTGCCAGGGAGGCTCTGCCACCCCCCCAACTAGAGTCAGGGAGATCAGGGCATACTTTATCTAAAGTGGACCCTATATCAGGGCAAGGCCCGGGCAGGGGACCTAGGGGCATAGGGACAGAGAGGGACAGTTGGGGCGCAGCTGGACGCCCAATCTCTTGCTTCCAACTTTCCCTCTTGTTCTGCTGCAGCTGTCCGAGATCGGGAGACTGACGGAAGGGGCTATGCAGAGCAGACGCTGGCGGTTCTGTCTACACTAATCAAGTTCGTTGGATAATTGCCACTTCATGGTGCCTGGTGTTGATGCAACTTTGAACTTGATTTTTCACAGAAGCCTTCCTCTGAGCCTCCCGGGGGCTCCCCTGGATGGCAGATCGGGCCTCCTGCTGTCCCAGGACAGAGGCAGCGGGTCCCCTTTCCTAGAGGGGGCGCACAGTGGAGCGGAACGGCTAAATGACTGTCCCAGGTCACGAGGTGCCGGGCCGTGGACGAGGTGACAGGAGGAGCCTGGCGTCTGCCCACTGCCTCCGGCTCTGACAACTAAATCACCCCAAAGAGACGTGTGTGATTTCATTTCTATTCCGTCTGCAGGAGGGGGAAAAATCAATGTTTGCTAAATGAAAAGGAAAAAGATCGGCAAGAAGAAAATGTATTTTCAACTTTTAATAGGGCACTATCGACAATGGCAAGTCTAGAACAGAGCAGCGGGCTCGTCTGGCCATGGGGCTGGGCTGGGCTGGGGTGCCGGGGACAGTGGGGGGCAGTTAAGCCTGGGGTGGCCCGCAGCTTCTGGATGAGCTCCAGCTGGGTGCCCCAAATGGGCAGTGACAGGGAGGAGGGCAGGGCAGGGACTCCTCTGTGCCTGGGAAGGGAATGGGAGCCAGGATGGGGCCTCTCTGCAGGACCCACGGCCTGCTCGGGCCATGATGCACGCCACGGAGAGCAAACAGGCTCGCCGCCCCCTGAGTCTCCTGTGGAGGGGGACACAGTTTGGCAAGGGTCTGGTTTTATTCATTCCTTGAGTCTGGTGTCTACTTAGGGAAAAGTCGTTGAAATTCTATGCGGTGGCAGTGGGGACACGGCCATGCCCGGGGTAGAGGTGCCCTCTCTGCGGGGTCTCTGGTTTGGTAAGGACAGTGACAGATGGTGAGCAGGAGGCCGGGGGCACCAAGGAAGGGAGGAGGCCTCCCAAGGAAGGGAGTCTCCAAGGAAGGAAGCTTGTTTTCAGATGATGGAGCCACGGGGGCAGACCCCCCGTCTTGATCCCTTCCCCTTGACTCGGCTCTTGGCGACCCGTCTGTCTGCTTCCGTGACTTTCAGTGCTCCCATGTGTAGGTTTCCCGGGACTTGTACTCCACCGGGGTCCCAGCCAGGGTCAGCTCCGCTCAGAGCACGCAGGCCCCGCAGACCTTGGCTTCCCTTGCAGGAGACAGGATTGGCGGCGTGTGCCGGGGGTAGGGCGAGAAGCCGGGCGGGGGGGGGGGGGGGGGGGCGTGCCCGCTGAGTCTGAGCGGACGGATGGTCCAGCCTTGAAGGTTCTCCCGAGGCGACACAGCGAGGCGGGCCAGAGCCGGCCACGCCAGCAGGGAAAGGCAGCAGCACACTATAGAGTACCCTGCACAGGCTGTCGTGAGACGCTGTCCTGGGCTCGCCAGCCGTCTGCCCGAGAGCCGCCCTTTACGTGCATCCGATCCGACGGCACGGGTTTTCTCAAGTTGTTTCCTTTTGAAACAACAACAACAAAGAGTAACTCATTTGAGAAAATCTGGAAAACGTACAAAGGTAAAGGATAAGAGACAAAATAAAATGCTAATAATCCCGTCACGGAAAACGGGTCCTTAGTAACACTCTGGTCTTTCCACTAGTCCTTTGGTCTGTAAATATATTTATTATACACTTTATATATGATATTATATATTTTTTCATCCAGAGATCATGCTCTATCTGCCTTTTGTACCCTGTTTTTTTCCTATTAAAATTACACCCCGCACGTGTTCTGTCTCATTAAATACTCGAACTATTATTTACCACGGTTACCGCGGGGTCCGGCAAGCAGATTTAGAGTAATGAACTCTTGCCAGAATTAAGCGCCTCTGAGTGTTCTCTGCATCTCTGTGAGTCTTGGCTCATCACTCCCTGGCCCTGGACCAGTGGTCAGAGGCGTGCTCCTCGCCGGGCTTGACACCTGCTGCCGGATGACCGGGCATCCAGCCTGTAGAGCCTGGTGAGGCCAGGGAGGGACGGGCCACCCACTTCCACTGTAGTCTTGGTGTGTGTGTGTGTGTGCGTGTGTGTGTGTGTGTGATCTTGGGGTTTCAGCGCACATTTCCCTTACGACCAGGCTATGGGACTATTTCACGTTGTCCACAACCCCGATCAGAACCCGGCTTTCCTTCACAGAGAGACAAAATTCTCCAGAGCACCGTGTCCACTATCCTCTGCCCCTTCTCTGGGATGCGCGTCAGTGGGGGCTCCCCATGTCCGCAGTCCCAAGCCGGGTGACTTGAGGAGTCCTCACCAGAGTGAGTATTGGCAGGGCCCTACCCGGGGCCGGGGGATGGGGATGCTCAGCATCCTAGGCTTGAAGGGGCAGCGGGGAGGGCACGGGACCCGAACCCGGAGACAGAGAGGGCTGGGGGAGGGGCACCTGGCAGGGGCCGACCTTGCAGAGAGCCATCAGCTCCTTGACCGTGCCTTGCTGCTGTCCCCGGGGCTGGAGGACAGGGCTGTGGACGGCGTCTGTAGGGTCAGCCTCCAAGGGCGCAGAGCAGCATGACAGGGAGGGCAGAGGGCCCCGGGGGCTGATGCGGAGCTGCCATGGGCAGAGTCTTCTTATCGGCCTGTGGGCACTCTTTATTTTCACGGTGTTGGTCCTCTCTCGACACCTAGCCTGGGGGGGCACGGCGTCCTGCCATCCTCGCGCACGCCGTCGCAGGTGCATGGGGACCAGACTTCCTCAGGGTGCCAGCCTTCCTCCCTGTTGGAGAGACCGTGTGAGGCAGCTTTAAAAATGTGGCCTCGGGTGGAGAGATGTTCCCTAGGCGCAGAGCCGCGGGAGTCCTCCCGGGGAATGAGTCGATTTGTGGGGACCGAGAGCGGCTATGCCAGAGGGCGGCAGGGGCTGCACGCAGGAACTCCGGGTGGTTTAGGTGTTCGGCTCCACCGTGAGTTCGTGCTGGTGGCAGGCAGCCTCCCAGACGATGCCCATGACCCTGCCTCGGGGTGTGTCCCCCTTCGTGGTCCTCCCACGCTGGATGCAGCCGGCCCGAGGGGCCCGCGGGACACAGGGGAAATGGTGCTACACGACTCTTTCGCCTTGCCCGGGACAAGGAGCCGCCACGTGGCAGGGCCACGGAGAGAGAGGCCAGCGGGGAGGGGGTCAGGGCTCCCGCCAGCGGCCAGCGCCAACGTTCCCAGGGTGCGCGCCCTCAGGAGCGGACCTTGCAG
The DNA here is from genome assembly GCF_922984935.1 of Meles meles. NCBI lineage: Eukaryota > Metazoa > Chordata > Mammalia > Carnivora > Mustelidae > Meles > Meles meles. The sequence goes on from NC_060076.1 coordinate 2,629,013, forward strand.
TCCCACTGAAGTCACATCTGCTCGGCTGACAACTTGGGAAGCAGCCTGCCTGGCCCAGCGTCCCCACGTTCCTGCCCCCCCGAAACCGTGGGAGAGCAGAAATGGTCACTGTTGCCTCACACTGCTACGCGTTGGGGGCTGACCCCCCTGTCTCGACAGAGGACTGTCACAACACTTGACTGCAAACCCAGGGGACAGTTGGAAATCCAGCCTTGGCGGAACCCACACTCTGGGTCTCCAGGTGCACCCAGTGGACAGAGGCACCCATCAACCCACGGACTGCCTGGGGAAAGAGCCCGGGGCCGAGGGCTAGTCATGGGGACACCACCCCTCTCTTAGCCTCAGTTTCCCTTGTCTGTAAAACGAAGGAGCTGGGCTAAGAGGGGCAGTGGCCGGTCACCTTGGACAGATGCCATCCCCTCCCCCTCCGCAACCCTGTCCCCCTGCCTCGAGGTGAGCCAGGGCTGCGGCTGCACCCGATGCCCGAAACGCCAGGGACAGGACCCGCTCTGCTCTCTACTTGGCGGGAGAGGAGGGTGTGGCCCTGGCTGATCACAAGTGCCCCCTACAGCTTTTTTTTTAAATATGTTTTTAAAACCGAGGTGTAATGAACACACCAATGTCACGCTCTTAAAGCGTACAGTCCAGTGGCTTTTCCTGCATTGACCAAGCTGCGCGATCTCCACCACTAACTTCAGAACATTTCCCTCACCCTAGAAAGAAACCCAGCCCCCTGGCGAGCCCCCGTCTGCTTGTCATCTCAGGACATTTGCCTGTTCTGGACTTCCCAGGTACGCGGATTCACGCAGGTGGCCGCCTCCTGTCCTTTGGGCCAGAGTGGGAGCCGGGGTGCCGGTCCCCTGCGCCCCTCCCACACAGGGGCGGGGCCCACATATCCCATAAGCCCACTCAGGGGCAGGACCAGTTGCTTTCAGACCCCCCCACCCCCGCCCGTGTGACACCTCCTCCTGGCAGCCTGCAGGAGGACAGGAGGACAGGCCTGCCCCTCTCCTGGTGTGGGCGCCATCCATCTTGGTCTGACCCTATTAAAATGCATGATAAAGGGAAGAAAAGAGTGGGCCAGGAGGCGAAGGGGGTGGAGACAGCCTTTGTTTGCTCCCCCCTCCAGGACCTCTACAGCCAAGATAGCAGGGGCCTGGGGCCTGGGGCTTTGTTCTCCGGGGCTGGGGGAGGCCGAGCTCAATGGGCTGACTCTGTGAGAAGGAGTCGTCCTCAAACCCCCAGGGTCTGGGCACCCCGTCATCCCTCCACCTGCAGACCTCGCCACTCCTGCAGAGACGGTGGTCTGGAACTTTCCTGCCCCCACAGCTGGGGCCCGGAAGCGCCCGGGGGGACAGCCGCCCATGGGCAGGGCCTCCCCCGAGACAGCACTCTGGGAGCTGACGGAGTGGGGCCGAGTGGGCAGCCCGGCCTTCATCCTGGTGCTGCGGGCAGGGGGAGGCCTCTCAGAAGCAGACGCCGTACGCCTGTGGGGCCGGACACTCCCTCCACCAGGAGTTAAGCTCCATGGCCCACAGAGGGCCCAGACCCTACACTCAGGACTCTAATTCCGCTTGGGGGCTACCGACAGTGAGCCAGGCCCCAGGCGAGGCCTTTACGAGCATGAGAGCTTTGACCCTTACAATCGCTTGTTAGGGCTTGAATTCCATCCCTTCCCCCAAAAAGACAGCGCTGGTCCTCAGCGCCGGCTCCGCACACCTCAGCGCGGGGCCAGTTTGGGAACAAGGTCTTTCATCACAGAGAGACTCGGCGAAGGTGCAAGCCAATAGGACGGGAGTCCTTAAAAGACAATGGGCACACGGGGACACGTGGGGAGAAGGACACATGCCCACAGAGGCAGAGAGGGTGCGGCCATGGCCAAGGAGCACCCATGGTCGCCGGCTCCCCAGGAGCCAGAAGAGACAGGAAGCCTCCTTTCCCATGGGTCTCCCCGGAGCGCAAGCCCTGTGGCCCCTCAATTTTAGACTCAGGCCTCCAGAACGGGGGACACAACACTTCCCTGCCGGCCGGCCGCTGGGCGTGGGGACAGTCACACAGCGATTCCCAAGCCAGGATCCCAGCACTTCACGGGGCTGCGCTGCCGGCCAATGTCTGCCCCGGGACCCGTCGCCCCCACGGCCCTGCCTGCCCCCGGGCTCCGAACAGAGCACCGTGCCCTGCGGAATGCGGCCCCTGGGGAGGCTCAGGCCGCTGGGGGCAGCCCCTTCTTCTAGAGGAGGACATAAGATGCCCTCAGAAGGTGTTTGCCCGGTGGGGAGAGTGGGGAGCGTGACTCCTGGGACAGCGGCATCCCCACCGGTACCCAGGTCTGTATTCTAAAGAACGTGCACAGAGGGCGCAGCTGTATTGTCCCTGGGAAAGCCCCGAGGCGGCTCCACCATTCCTGTGTCCTGGCCCTTCTGGGGTGCCCTGGAAACCTGCCATCTCCAGGTCCAAAGCTGAGGGTTTTGAACGTGTTATACGAGCAGATCTGGGACTGCGGCCGGCCATAAGAGGAATCTCGGAGTCTGCTGTCCCTCGCCACGTGAGCTGCTCTGCCCAGAGGCTGGGGCTCACGTCTGCTGACCCCCCCCCCACGTCCCTGGGATGGACGGTCCAGGTGCAGGCTCTGCCCTGCACAGTTCACGCTCTAGAGGAGGGACGCGGGGGTCACACCCAATGTGTTAGGGACAGTCTGCATTCAGAGCAGGGGCCCCTAACTGGCTTGCGGAGCCCGGGAAGGCTTCCTAGAGGAAGCGCCAGGCCTAAGGGATGAGAGGTGGATCAGGTGAGCAGGGAAGGGTGCACCAGGCACAGGAACAGCCTGAGCAGGGACCCGGAGAGGACAGGGCTCAGCAGCGAGTGGGTCTGTCTCGCTAAGTGGTCGAGTTGCGGGGGTGGGGGCGCAAGGGGGTGCACAGCCAGGTCCCATGGTACAATCTGGGTTTTCTCTGCGGGCACTGGGGAGCCGTGGAAGGCTTTGGAGGAGAGGTAGAGGGTCATTTTGAAGGAAGAGGTGTGAACTTCTGCTCGGGCTGTCAGGTGGAGATGTGGGGGCAGGCATGTGGGCAGGAGCCCCGCGAGGACTCCAAGACATAGTCATGGGGAGACCCTGAGGCCCAGGCAGTGGAGTGGCTATGGGGAGAAGTGGACTGGACTGCAGCTCGGGCTCTGTCTGCCTGGCCTGCTCTTCGGAAGAACTCCACCCCAAACCAGGGGCCGGCCACCCTCACCCACCCCCGCCAGCAGGCTGGCTCCCAGCTGGCCCCTGGTCGGGGGTGGGGGTGGCATTTCCATCTACACATACCCAGGTAGTCTGGCTGGTGTGAGCCACGAGCTCCTGTCCTCACGGGCACTCGGGCTACAGGCCCACGGGGTGTCCACAAAGGCACTCACGGCAGGGTAGGCTGAGCCTCCAAAGGTCCAGAGTCGTCCTCATCAGAAAGTGCTCTCTGTGGTGGTACGAGGCGGTCAGGGGAGGCAGGCGGGAGCCCTCGGTATGTGGTGTGGACTCAGTCCAGGGGAGAAAGGGCACCGCAAGAGGCCTTTGTCTCACTGAGGAGGGAAATGTGGACAGAAACATCGTGACGAACGTGGTGGTTAATCGTACGCATCCAGTTGACTGAGCCGCGGTGCCCAGACAGCTGGTCAAGCATTACTCTGGCTGTTTCTGGGTTAACACTTGAATCTGTGGACTGAGTAAAGCAGATGGTCCTCGAGCGTGTGGGTGGGCCTCATCTAATCAGTTGAAGGCGCGTCTTGTTGTTTGTTGAGAGACCAGCCCTCCCTGAGTAAGAGTGAATTCCCCCATGTCTGCCTTCATACTTTATGTGCACCATCGGCTCTTCTGGGTCTCCACCTGCTGGCCCGCACTGCAGCTTCTATGACCCGGTGTGCCAACTCCCTGTAAGAAATGTTTTCCTCTCTGCACACCGTCCTGGTTCTGTCTCTGGAGGACCCTGAGTCACAGCACTCACACCCGCCCCCCCAGGCCTGGCTGAAACCAACCCTTCAGATATTGGCCTCCAGCAGCAAGGGAAGCAGGTGGGGGTGGGGGCAGGGCTCAGGTACCATTGTCAAGACTCCAGCTCCTTCCTGGGAGAACAGACCGAGCTCTCTGATCCCGGTGGGTCTGGGGTCACCGGCTGAGTTTCATCTGTCATCACAAAGCCCCACCGAGGCGGACGGCACCCCAGGTGAGCAACAGGGCGAAGCCACACAGGAGAGGAGGAAGGGGGCGGGACCTGGGCTTTGCTCAGGTCTGGAACGAGGCAGTGTACTGCAGACAGATCCAGTAAGCAGTGGCCTCGCGCGCCATATTGGAAAGGACCCCACTGAGGCCCTTACCGGTGGTCTTCGGGGAGAAGCACTTGCTTGTCCCGTGTCTGATGGCCACGCTGGGGTCAAGAGAGTGCCAAGCTGCCCTTTCATTCCTCCTCGCCATGGGCCCAGGTGGGAGAGGCCCCCCCAGCCCATCTCCCTCTCCGCCCACTTAGCCTCACAGCGCTGACGCCTTTCCTGGAAAGAAGCAACCCCAAGGTGGATTGGCTCAGAGAGCTGAGGGCGAGCGTCCTCCCCGCCTGGTCTTGCCCGGCTCCCAGCTTGGCACACAGCAAGCCCATGGCCAGTGCGGGGCGAGCCGGGCTCGGTGACCCACGGCCCCTCTGCCTGCCGGAGCCGGGTTCCACCAGCCCGATCCGCGGTGGCCTGGGGCTTCACTGAGATGCCCCCACCTCCCACCCGGGCCAGCAAGGCAGCTGCTCCATGGTCCCACGGACTGGGCTTCCACGCGAGAGTTCTTTGAAGGCTCAGACCTGCAGCTTGCATCACCCAGTCGGGGAGACTGGGGTTTTGGCTCACACGTCTCCCTCCCGGTGACGGCCACCGCGTGAGGAGTGGAAGCCAGGCTTCCACCCAGGGCGCCCGCCTCCGTCTCGCGGGGTCAAGTCCTCAGGGATCAGATGTCTGTGAAAACTATCCCCAGAGAATCGCCCCGAAGCTCCGTTTCCAGCCAGGGCTAGGGTTCCAGAGGTCGCCCCGAGCCTGATACGAACACGGCGTATCGCATCAAGTCCTTCCCCTCCTGGCGCTTCTGGGAGGGGAGTTCGTCAGCTTCTTGCCTGCACTTGGCCGTTCTGACGCCGGTCCTGTTTGCCCAGCGCAGGGGAGACGGAGGGAAGACAGCCCCAGCCTTCAGGGGGTTTGTCTTCTGGCACAAAGATGGCCTGAAGCCGCCCTTTCCATCCAGGGCGTCCTTGGTCTCCTTCTCCCCCGACACGGGGCTTTGGACGTGAAGGCGGCCCGTGGCCACCTGTCGAGGTGAGTTTCCCTGTGCATTAACCAACACCTCAGTCTCCACTTTGGATCTGGGGGGCCCTGCACGACGGCTGTCGTCTGGGCCAGCAGGGTCTGAACAGAAGAAGGAGACATGGGCGCCTGGGTGGCTCAGTGGGTTAAGCCGCTGCCTTCGGCTCAGGTCATGATCTCAGGGTCCTGGGATCGAGTCCCGTATCGGGCTCTCTGCTCAGCGGGGAGCCTGCTTCTCTCTCTCTCTCTCTCTCTCTCTGCCTGCCTGTCTACTTGTGATCTCTCTCTGTCAAATAAATAAATAAAATCTTCAAAAAAAAAAAAAAAAAAAGAAGCAGGAGACAGAACCCCACCCGAGGCAGAAACGCACGAGGGGGACCCGACCCCAGTGAGGGCTCTGAGGCCAGGGGACACCAGGGCTCATCCTCCAAGCGCCCCATGGCTCTGCCAGATTTGGGCTCCTGGTGGCTTCTGCTCCGCCCTGGGACGGGGCTCCGGCTCTGACCTGGCCTGCCCGCACCACTGCACCCTCCCCTGGGGGCGCCTTTGGCTCGGGTCGGGGCTGGAGGAATCCCCAACCCCTCCCAACCTGACCTGTCCCTCCGCTGCCCCTGCGCAGGTCTCCCGACGAACCTGACTCTTCCCAGTGTCCACCTGCTTCTGGACAAGCGACTGAAGTGGAGTATCCCAGTATCGGCCCAAAACCCTCCCCCACTGCGAGCTAACGGATTTGGCTTCCGATGTCCGTGCAAACACGCCCGCTCGCACACAAGCAACCAGCTAAGTGGGCACCTACTGAGTGCAGGGTGCCTGGGGCTCGACCCAGAGCAGGTGCCCCAGGAGCCCCGCAGTTCGGGTCACCTCCCAGCCCTGCCCCTGGTCGGGCCAGGTGACCTCCCCCGGCCAGGCTCACCCCACTTACTTCTAGAGAGAGAGTGGACACGTGACAGAGGTGACAAGGAGCCCTGCCCTCCCTGAAGGGACAAGGCCATTTCACTGAGGCGTGACGGTAGACAAGTCAGTCTGGGGCCTGGGGAATGATCTGGATCCACCCTGGGTGCTCCAAGGAGGCGGGTGCCAGCAGGGAACCGGGGCCTCCCCCTGGAAGCGCCTACAAAACTCACACCAGGCCCCTAGGCGGGAATGGGAAACTGAGGCACGGAATGGAGAAGCAAATTGCCCAAAGTCCCCTGGCCCGGACTGAAACCTGGGCCTGTCTGGGCCCGACGCGGGGGCTCCGGAAGGCTGCTCGCTCGCTGCTGCTGCTTCTGCCTCTTACGGCCGGGATGGGGGGGCCGCGCCTCCGTGGGGCAGGGTCGGTTCTCGGGGCCCATCTCGTGCCAGCGCCAGGCCGAGCTGCTCGCTGGGACGCACTGCTGGGCACAGGCTCAGAGTGAGCGCTCTGGTGCGTTGGGAGCAAATTTAATACCGCGAGCTGCGGGGTAGACAGGTCACTGCCTTCCCGGGCAGGGCCTTGGTTTGCTCCTCGGCAAAGGGCCATGGTGGGCATCAGGGATTGCCGAGGGCTGCCAGGCCTCCTCGGGAGGTGCTGGGGATGCACCTCCGGGTCCCTGGGCACCCGCGGTTTTTTCGTGTCTGTGTTCCCATGCACAGGCGGAGGCCCAGCAGGACACCGTCAACCCGGGGACCCCAAGCCCGTGTGTCTTGGAGCCCACCCAGAGACGGCCCGGGCCCCAGAGCCTTCCCAGAGCCAAGCAGCAGGAATTACACCAACAACCAGCAGTCCCCAGAGACGCAGCTTGGCCTCGCCTGGGCGCCCAGGCAAACACGCGAGCACGCGTAAGCCCCTGCCTTTGCGGGGTGAGCCCACGGGCACAGAAGTGCACGCACACTGACCTGCCCCGGTACCTTCAAGCGCAAACACGCGGCGCCCCCAGGGCAGTGGGTGTGCTCACACACGTCTGCACACCCGCGTCCAACCAGCCCTCACGGGGGTTCATCTCCCGTGTCCACGTGACCAGGCCGCGGCGTGTCCGGATATCGGGGAGTGTCTGAAGGGTGCTTCTGGGTGAGATTAGTGCTGGAATCAGCCGATGGGGCGAAGGCGCTCGCTCGCGCTCCCACCCGCCGAGGGGGCGCTGCGGGTTCTCGGGCCCAGGGAGTTTACACGACCCGCTGCGGGGCCCTGGCTCGTGGACAGAAGAGGACAAGACTTCTCGGCCTCCGCCCTCACAGGAGCCTTATACCGAACTCCTCCCTCTCTCTGCACACACGCACGCACACACACGTTCCTCTGTTCCTCAGGAAAGCCCCAACACCCCATCCCCAGCACACGCACTCGGCGTGCGGCTCTGGGTGCGGACGGGTGCTGGGGACTCTGGGAATTTCCACGAAGCGTCACAACCCGCCGGGGACGCCAGCCCTGACATCGGCACTGCCTTCGTGGGAGAGGGACAGGGCCGGGATCTGGCCGCCAGCAATGGCAGAGCTGGGCTTCCCCGTCCGGCTCAGCGTGGCCTCCGCGTCCCAAAGGTCAGTGCTTGGCCAGCAAACTCCCAAATGCTCGAGCGGTTGGACCACAGCACGGATGCGGGCCAAAAGTCGTGCTGGCACGGGGCTGCCAGGGAACGCAGGTGTGCATGCATCCCACGGGCCCACACGCACATCCCAAGCTCACGCCTGCAGTGCACACCCACGGATGCACACGCACACTCATAAGGGAGCAGAACTGCCTCCCCGGCCCCTCCCTGCTGGGAACTGGGTGGAAGACAGAGGCCCACCCTACCCTCTCCCTGTCCCCAAAGCAATGACATCTTTGCCAGCTCCTGCCATCAGCGCCTGGGCTGACGGATCCCCCTGGGCGGCAACTCAGCAGCCGTCCGCCCACCTGTGAAACGCCGTTCCTTCCGCCGGGGTCGGTCAGCGCTCCCATCACAAGGCAAACTCTTGCTGTCCCCCTTGGCGGCCTTCTGGCCAAGGTGAAGATGGGCCCCGCGCAGACCCCGGAGCTGGGAGCTGCAAGGAACCAGCCCGGGACCCTAGGCAGCCCCCGGGGTGATGTGCCCCCAAGTCCCAGCTTCTCCAGTTGGGGACAAAGGAGCCCCCTGGCCGGAGTCATGCTGGAGTGATCAGGGTATGTCCTGGGCCCAGCATGGGGACCATATTCTCGAGTCCAAATGCGCACCCCTTCAGCGTTATCACGCAGACAAGACCTGTAGTCTGATTCGTGACCCGTGGTCATCTAAACGATGACAGGACCGACGGCCCCTGCCTGTGTGGGGCACAGGCTCTCAGCCAGACACGCGGACGGAGAGCCTCCCTCCGGAGCAGACACCGGGGCCCGACTCCCCTGCTCAAAGGGGCCTTTGCCACCTGGCAACTGTGTGGCCTCAGGTAGGTGATGTCGCCAGTCTGGGCCTCAGTTTCCAGACTTGTCCAAAGGGACCGAAAACTGGGCCTTGGCAGGTCGAGAGGAGGAGTTTAAGATAACGTCGTGGAGCACTGGCCCCGGCCGGGCTGAGGGCCTCCCGGAGCAGGCAAGCGACTTTGAAAACGTACGTGTTCCCATGCGGCCTCATGCCCGTTCTGGGGGCTCATGGTCTTTGCCCCATGCGCCAGGCGTGGGGACCGAGGCCCCGGAAGGCCCAGGACTTGCCCAGGGACCTGTCATCAGCCAGGACCTCCCTCCCCCCACGAGCCCCTGGGGTTAATACAGTCCGGGATCTGAATTCACCCCGGGCTGGGAATAGCCGCCCGGTTGTCACTGGTTCCCGGGACAATAGTTCCCAAATCAAAGCCGTTCCAGAAAAATCCACAGGGCACGCTTGCCCTCAGAAAGGTGATCATTCACGGGATTCTGCTCTCGGAACAGGACTTGGCCATCGTCGGCCTGGGCTCCGGCTAGGCCCAGCGGCCCCCCAGCTTCCCCGGGCTGGCCGGGCCCCGCTGTCCTGTCCTGCCCCACCCTGGGGCTCGCAGGAGCCAGCTAAGTCCCCCTTCCCGCCTGGAAGGCCAACCCTGACAGGCTGCCTTGTTTGCCTCCCGCTGCCCCCGGAATAGGACCTCGTTCATGCCAGGGCTGGCCCGTAGTCAGCGGCCGATTATGATTACGACCCTGAGCTGCTCACCTGCAGGGGTCAGGCCCCCGCACTGTGGTGGGGCCCCAGAGTCGGATGTCAAATGTGCCCTCTGGGTTTGCTTGGGTAGGACTGGACAGGGCCCCCCCGCCATCACCCCAAACCGCCCTGGTCCCCCATCCCCACCTGGTCAAGACCCTGGTGACTGGGGATTCTCCGGCAGGAGAAGTCCCCTTTGTCTCCCCTGCCCCACAGAGGGGGAGGGGCGGCACTGGCCTCCTCCCGGTGGGGGAGGGCTCGCGTTCATTAATCCCCAGGGGCTGAGTCCCCCGCCCCAGCCAGCCTCGAGCCCAGGTGCGTGACTGTCACCAAGATAAAAGAGACATAATTAAGTTCCAATCAGCAGAGTGATTTGTTATCATAATGTAATATTCCCCTGCAGCCCCTGGGCCCAGAGATCTGTCTCCGTCAGGCCCGCCGGGGTGGGGGTCTCTGCGCGCCGCCCGCTCCAGGCCTTCCTGCCACCCAGGGCCAGCTGCGGAGCCCGGGGAGGTGGCGTCGGTGCCGCCTGCCCCCTCCGGGTCACACTCGTCCCTCCCCCACCTCCAAGCTGCCCAAGGTGATAATGAAGTCATTTTTCTAAGGAATGTTCACCTGGAAGACAGCCCCGTCCACAAGCCAGCGGCTAATCAAGCCGGGAAGGCAGGCCCAGGGGAGCAGCGGGGGTGGCGGGAAAGGTGGGGGCGAGGAGGGCCGCCACGTCGGGCGCCACGGGCCTGCTGCCCGGGGTGATTTACGCCCGCGGTCCTGCCGGCCAAGCCGCTGCCTCCGCTTCTGCCCTGGCCCTGGAGAAACCCCGGGTGCCAGACAGGCCCCCCAGAGGCTGAGCCCACCTGGCCTCCCAGAGGAAAGCTCCAGCCTAGTGCTCGGGAAAAGGGGGCACCTGGTCTACGTCTCCGGCCAGCCTCCAGCATGACCCTCGGGGAGAACCTGGACGGTCCCCTTGCTCTCCTCTTTGTAGACGTCACTCACACATTCGCTCAGGCCCCGCAAGGCTAGGACCCCCGGGCGGGGGTCAGGCAGACCCTGGTTCATGCCTAGGGGCCGCAGCCCAACAGGTACACCACCGCACCCCACCCCCGCAGGTCTGTAGGCACCTCAGCTTCCCCTTCTGAGAAACGGGTGTCCACAAGAGCTGGGCTGGAGGTCGGCAGGAGGGTAGAGACCCTGGGTGTGGGGCCGGGGCTGTCCCAACGATCAGGAGTGGAAGAGGCTGGCAGGGACCTGTGGACCGGGTGCTGGCTCCTGGAGGCCAGAGGTGGGGACGGGACCTCAGGAAACTTTGTTTACAACTTTCTGCTTTCCTGTGGCTTCCACGTTTGCTAAAATGGGTCTGTTGACTTTCGGTGGGGGGAGCATGGGCTGTGTGTGGCCCAGCTGGCGGGTGGAGCTGGCGTGTGGGCAGCCACAGCCGGTGGGCGGGGGAGCCCCACCTGGGAGGCGGCCGGGGCGGCGGTCCTGGCGCCAGAGCTCACAGGCTGCAGGCCCCGCGGAGGAGAACAGGCTGTCGGGGAAGGTACCACCATTAACGGCAGCTCCCACCACCACCAACCCAGGCCCGGCGTGGCACGCGGCGGCTCAGGACCCCTTGAACCCGGGCTCCAGGGAGGGCTGTCCCCATGTCTCCGGCACGCGATCGTCATAAAGGGTCTGTTCTGGGCCTGATTTTCTTGGTTCCACAGGATTCTCCCAGCGCCCTGGGCAGGTGCATGACTGTGCATTTCACAGGGGAAGGAAAAGAGGCCCAGAGAGGCTGAGCAATCGCCCAAGTTCATACAGCTCGGAGGGGCAGAACCGGGTTTCAGACCCGAGTGGACAGATTAGAGTCGGTCACTCAACCTCCCAAGGGTGTGCCAAAGGCTCGGCGAACAAAGCAGGGGCTATGTTTGGGCCTCCACCCGGCACCCAGCACACCCTTCGCTGACGGAGCTGTTTGGAGACGGGTGACGGACACTGGGCCCCAAGTTGGGCTGACGAGGCCCAGTGACCAAGGGCTTGGGGGGACCACCCAGAGCAAGGGGGTCCTGCAGCTTGGTCAGACAGGACTGGAGCAGGTGGAACAAGGAGAGGGAAGGTCTAGAAAGGACCAGCCAGGCCTCACCCGGCAAGGAGCAGCGTGGCATCCACAGGAACGAAATCTGAGACCACCCCCCTCCCCAGGGAGAGCCCTAGAGAAGCACCGCGAGGCTGCGACTATTATGAGTGCGGGTGCCCTAACCCGGGCGGGACCTGTTCTTGGGGACGATATCTGCCGTGGAGGGGGGGTTGGGTAGGGTCAGCCCCCAGCTGGCCCACGGGCCTGAGCGATGGTGCTTTCCCCAGAGCCCTGCACCTTCTTGTGAAAAATGCAGGTTTCGGGGCGCCTGGGTGGCTCAGTGGGTTAAAGCCTCTGCTTTCAGCTCAGGTCATGATCCCAGGGTCCTGGGATCGAGCCCCGCATCAGGCTCTCTGCTCAACAGGGAGCCTGCTTCCTCCTCTCTCTCTCTCTTTCTCTATCTCTCTGCCTGCTTGTGATCTCTGTCTGCCAAATAAGTACATAAAAATCTTTTTAAAAAATGCAGGTTTCCCTTGGTCCTGTTGACCCTCGTTTCTCAGAAGGGGAAACTAAGGTACCAGGAGCCTTTGAGAGGCAACACCGAGCTCCTTGGGGCCAGCCAGTGCTGAGGGTCCTGTGAGTAAAGCAGGCTGGCCGGTGGGGGGGGGGGGGGGGGCAGAGAAGGAGCCCAAGCCAGACCTCTCCATCTACTCTGTTGGTGCTGGCGGGGCCGATGAATTTGGGTTTCAGTAAGAACTCCAGTAGGAACCCCGGCCGGGATGGCCAGGCTGGCCTCTGTGCCAAGGGCAATCAGCTGGTCTTGGCTGCGGGGGGAGGGCTGGGCGCCAGGCGCAGCAGGAGAAAAACCTGGGTTTGATTAGTCATGCCTGCCACGGGTGCAGGACGTGAACCCGAGGTTGCTGTGTCCTGCCCAGGAATGAGCTGTCACAGAGAGGCTCCCCTACCTGGCGGACACGCAGCCAGGGCATGGGACGCAGGTCAGCTGCCCTCTCCCCTCGGACATGGCTCATGTGCCTCCTTCCCAGAGGCTTCTGTATCGCGTCCTCCTTCACATCCACCCCACCTGTCTGTCTGACCCACTGTGCATCTATCTGCCTAACTGGCTAGCTCTTGCCAAGGCCTGTGGGGACAAAGGAAGCCACAGCCTTCCACACGTGGCTTACACCCAGACAGCCACCAGGGAGCTGGGTCCTGGCCCTCGGGATCATCCTGGAGCTGGCAAAGATGCCCAAAGCGGCCCAGGCAGGCTCCTCTGGCTTCGCAAGGACCCATGAGCCCTGGGAGGCGTCTGGGAGATGCGACAGCACGTGGGAACAGGGAGCTGCAGACACACTTCCCAGGACAGGGCAACAAAGAAACAGGAGTGGACGCCTGGGGACGGACACGGGGCACTGTGGGTCCAGAAGGGGTCCTGAGGACCCCTTGGTAAGTAGCCCTGGCCTCCAGTCAGACCAACCTGCGTCCAACTCAGCTCCCTCCCGCCGCATCAGTGGGCTGGCTGACCGTCTCAGTCTCGACATCTGAATCTGTGAAATGGGGATGCGGGTCCCCGCCCAGTGGAAGTGTCGTGCGGAGCCAGTCCCGGGCACGGAGCTGGACACACACACTGAACGTGAAGGGAGAGGCCCCTGGCTCCCGGGGCGGTCTCATCGGAAGCAAGAGGCCAGGGCTCAGCCGCCTGGGTGGCCGCCAGCTCCTGGGTGCATAAGAGAACGTGTTCGGGAAAGCGCCCAAACCCTTGCAAGAGGGAAATAACGTGATCGGGAGGGGAAAGAGGCAGCTTGTGCCAAGATGGTTATAGCAACACTATTCATCCTGCCATGAGCTGGAGCCCTCCCAGGTGCCCGACAATGGGGAGCAGGGAAGCCAGCGCCCGGGAGGCAGCTGTGCGGACCCCGTGGGCACACAGCGCTTGGCCGAGCTAGCTGCCCAGGCAGGGAGTGGGCAAGACCGGGCCGGTGGGCATGCCGGCCCCCGGTCACAGTTGCCCGACGCCGGCAGGACAGGGGGCGCGGGCAGAGGAGGCCCACGGCGGGGGACATGCTTGCTGTCACCCTGGGGCCCCGCCCCACAGGAAGTCCCCCTCAGAGCAGGAAAGGGGCTGTGGGAACATTTGGGAACTAGGGCCAGCTGGTCACGAATAGGGGTGCCCAGGAGGCCAGTGTGTCCACCTCCCTGTCCTCCCCAAGGGGTGGTGACGGTTCCGGTGAGCCAGAGGACGGGGCCCAGCCCTTGTCCGGCTGGTGGGCATCCAGGAAAGGGCAGCTGCTGCCTCACTGGACAGCGAGGGTGTTGTGGAAGGTGCTTCTCATGGACCCTACTCCTGCAGACTCTTCTGGAACTTGGGGCCCCCACACCTTTTCCCCTGAACCACCTCCTCCTACGGGACCCGACACCTGAATGTATTGGGCAAGAGTTGCCCGCAGCCCTTTGGCTCACTCGGGCACGCTGGTGCCCAAGCAGCAGAGGGGGCGGGTGGGGGGAGGAGGAGCCCGGGACTCCCCACCCCCAGCCCATGCCAAAGCCACCAGGGCAGGTGGGGGGGGACGGGGGGGACGCGGGAGGAGCGGAGACCCTTCGGGAAGGGCGTGGGCCAGTGGGGAGACCTGGGAGCCGGCAGGTGGACAGGACACGCCTGCAGGGCTCTCCCTGGACCACCACGGGGGGCGGGCCGCGGCGGGGCGCGGGGCTCAGGGAGACCACAGGGGACCGGCTGTGCACAACGCAGCCTCGAGCACCGAGCGCCTCGCACCGGCCTCACCGAGCCAGGAGGATGCCGAGGAGCCCGGCAGAGGCCCGGCCCTTGGGGACGGAGAGTTGCCCTTGGGACCTTCCAGGTGCGTCGTGGCCACGCTCCTCCGGGATCCGACACTTGGGAAGCCCTTTCTTGCTCATTGATTGATTTTGTTCACTCTCAGCACCAGCTTTTTTGCAAATCTTACAAATAAGGACGCTGAGTCTAGGCGAGTTCTGGTGGAGAACGGGGAAGGAATCAGAATTCAAACCCGGGTCTCCAGTGGGCCCCATTCCTTCTGCCCCGAAACTTGCTGCCACCCCCCGTGGCTCCCGGATTATGACGCCCACAAGCTGGGGGTGGGGGGCCGGGCCTGCTCCCCGGCGCGCCCCGTGCCCAGCGCTCCGCCGACCCCCGATGCGCGCACCAGCCTACCCGCGCTCGTCCTCCAGTTCCCCGGACCCCCTCCAGCCACGGCGGCTCTTCCCTCCCTCCTCTGGCCCGGGTGGCTCTGGGCACCGGCTCTGCTGGACCCGGGGTGGCTCCTCCAAAACCCGATAGAAGAGCTGAGCACGTACAACCGTTTTCTCAGATGAATTATAATTTTCCTTCATTTCCCCTTCACAACACACTAATTAAACAGACATTGTTAAGACAGCCAATTGAAATTCCGAAAAGCATCCTCTTTCTAAAGAACATGTCCATTTCTTTACAGGCAATTGCGTGCATTGTGGAAACCTCACACGGACGCACACACGTGCGCGCGTAGACCCGTGCACACACACGCGCGTGCGCACACACACACAGGTTGGGTGCTGGTGCCCAGCTCACCTGAATGCAGGCCTCCCCTAGCCCAGCAAGACCCCGAGCCCAGCCTCCGCGGCGACAGGCTGACGGCTCCCACCAATAAAACTGTCAACTTTCAAAACCCAGGGGGAGCCGGGGCTCCAGGTAACTGTGGGGTTGGGGGGCTCACCTGGAAGCACGCCCTTTAAATATAACTCCTTAGGGCGCCTGGGTGGCTCAGTGGATTAAGCCGCTGCCTTCGACTCGGGTCATGATCTCAGGGTCCTGGGATCGAGCCCCGCATCGGGCTTGCTGCTCCGCGGGGAGCCTGCTTCCTCCTCTCTCTCTGCCTGCCTCTCTGCCTACTTGTGATCTCTTTCTCTGTCGGATAAATAAATAAAATCTTTAAAAATATATAAAATAAAAAAATAAAAATAAATATAACTCCTTGTTTTGTTTTGTTTTTTTTAATTGTAGCCGACATACAGGAAGGTGACTTGGGACACAGAGCGCCCCGCAGAGCCACTACTCAGGCACGAACCAGAAATCTACCAGTCCCGGAAATGGCCCCAGAGCCCCCAGCACCCCTCCCACTCCCACCCCCAGCCCACCCTAACCCCTGACGCCTGGGACCACTCTTGCCTGTTGGAACGCCAGACCTCGGGCTGTCCCCGGTCCCCGCAGGGAGCAGGTGCAGTCCTGTGGGATTTATTCACCTGCGCCGCTGTTCAGGGATGCTGGGTCCTCTACAGCTTGCGACCATCACGGTCGAGGCTGCGGTACCCGCTCCCCCCCTGCCCTGAGTGCCCACTGGGGCCCTGGACGCTCATCTCCGTGGGGCAGATGGACTTGCTGGGTCATTGGCAAGGGATCCTACTGCCTACTGTGGACAGCAACCTCCCAATCTCCTTGATGAAAGGCTCAGCTTCTTGAGTTGGTCTCTCCTGCCCACGGAGTCCTGTCCCCTCCCTCCTGGATGTTTTGCCCCTCCTGGCCTGTGGCCTCGCCCCTGTGTCCATTCTCCTGGCTAACGGCAGGGCCATGCTTTCTAAAAGCGGGTGGGGGGCGAAGTCCCGTTCAGCAGGAATTGGGGGAAGGCTCCGATAGGCAGGGCCTTGCCGAACCTCCCCAAGCCCCCGCAGGGCTTGGCTGCCCGGCACCAGGGCGCAGCCGTCGTCCCGCCCGGAGTTACTGCCCAGCCCCTCTGGCTGGCATCCACAGACCGAGCCCACCTGACGGATCCTTCCGACTCTCCAGCTGGGAAGGTGCCCACCCCAAGCACGGAGTCCCAGCAGGGGAGACAAGGGTCAGCCAAGATGAGGAGGCTGGTGATTCAGGCTTTGAGGAAACTCAGCCCGCCCAGCCCTCGGGCTCTCCTTGCCCCTCCCCTGCACCCTCTCCCTGAAGCCCTGAGCCCTGCTGGCCCCACCCACCGGAGGGCCAGTCACCTTGATGTAGGAGATGATTCACGCCCCCCCACCCGGGAGGAGGGGAGGAGTCTGAGGGTTCGTAGCAGCCGCTTGCTCGCTGGACCCCTCTTGCGGGTGCTGGGAGGGACAGGCCTCGACAACGTCCCCAGGGAGGAGGTCAGGTGCGTGTGCCTGCCCCCTCCTCCAGCTGCCCAGGGTCTGACTGCCCCTGCCACAGGGGGCACTTGTGAGATAGCCTGCATATGTCCCGGTGTCCTCAGACCTAGGGCCTGGAGGCTAAGCTGACTCCCTCGGGCTGAGGGGCTACTGTGGGCAACGGGGTGGCCAGGGTTCAGCTCCCAGCTCCGTCCGCTCCCGGGTTCTGGATCTCAGGGGAGGGAACTTCCCAGATGGCGCTGTCCCTGGGGAGAGAGGAGGAGGGTACAGGGTCCCCAGCCCCTGAGGACAAGCCCACACGGTCACAGCCCCTGGGCGTAGCCACAGCTGCTGCCTCGTTGGGATGGGAAGCTCATGGGAAGCTCAGAGGGCCCCGGGGGCCAGGCTGGGGGGCTCCCCTGAAGGAGCCCCGCCTCCCTACTGGATTGGCGAGGGACCGAGCCATCCTTCCAGCACCCTCTGCAGCAAACAGTGATCACGGCACAGAGTGAGTGCCTGCTGTGTACGGGCCACCACACCTGCGGCCAAGGACAGGCTGGGACGTGCACACGCAGCTGGGGAGCCAGGACTGGAAGGCTTCCTGGAGGAGGCAGCATAGCCACGTCGAGGTGAAGGACGGGGTCCAGGCAGGGTGTCCCACAGAGCAAGTGCTTGTACGGGAGCCAGGAGGCTGCAGCTGGAGCCTGAGTGTGCGAGAGGGCGTGTGTGCGTGTGAGTGTGTGTGGGTAGAAGGGAGTGTCGCGTGTTGTCGCTGTGAATGCGAGTGTGAGTGTATCTGAGGGCCTGTGCATGTGTGCACGTGAGTGTGCGGGTGTGCGCGTGCACGTGAGCACAGGTGTGAGTGTGTCTGTGTGCGTGTGGGAATACAGGTCTGAGTGGGTGTGGGCGAGAGTGTGTGAGTGTGCGAACACAAGTGAATCCGAGTGTGCGTAAACGTGAGCGTGTGTTTGTGAGTGTGCGAACACGAGTATGAGTCTGAGTGTGCAGAAATGTGTCCAAGTGTGGTGCGTGCGTGTGTGGAAATGAGTGTGAGTGTGTTTGTGAGTGTGTGAACACAGGCGAGTCTGAGTGTGCAGAAATGTGTCTGGGTGTGGGCGGGAGTCCGAGTGTGTGCACGAGCGTGTCTGTGAGCAAGCAAACACAGTATGAGTCTGATGTGAGTGTGAGTGGGTGTGAGCGTCTATGGGTGTGAGCGTGCGTGTGAACACGGTGTGAGTCTGAGTGTGAGTGAGTGTGCGATGGAGTGTCTGGCCCACGTGTGGCAGGTCAGCAGGGCCTCCCGGGCCAGACAAGGGGATAAGGAGTCAGGACGGAACCCTGAGGCCGGGGCGGGGGGGGAGGCGGAAGCGGTCGGGGCACCGGCTGAGCCAGGGCGGATTGTGGGGACAGGGCGCGGTCCCGGGCGGGGTGCGGGCCCATCTGAGCCGTGTGGGGCAGAGTCACGGTTTGCACTGACATGTGTTTGTCAGTCTTGCTCCATAACAAGCAGCCCCCAATTCCGTCGCTTACGAGAACCCACAGCGGTTTCCTCGCCGGCGGGTCCGTGGGCCCCAGGGGGCTGTGGGGGGCCGGGCCGCAGGCTGGCTTCGGTCCGCTGGTGCGTCTGCTCCTGGCCCTGCACCAGGGCCTCCTGCCCGCTCCTGGGGGCAGATCGCCGGAGCAGGACGGAGTCAGCCACCGGCTGTGCAGCCAGGGGGAGGGCCAGGCGGGCTCACCTCCAAGGCCGTCCCCTAGCCCAGGCCTGCCCTGCCGCCCAGCCCACGAGGTGGGGCAGGGACGTGCCTCCACCAACACCCGGGGGCAGGGAGTGGTGGGGAGCCTGCCAGAGGGCGGGAGGCGCTGGGCACCCCGCCTAGGGTCCCACCTTCCTCACGGGGCGCTGGGAGGGACCCAGGACACACAGAGGAGCAGACCCTGGCAGACCCCGCCCACCCACCGGGGAGGCCTTGGCAAGCTCTTCTAGGGACCTTCTAAATGGGGGCTGGAAAGGGGTCAGGGTGCCCTGAGCTTCCCTCCTCCGAGCCCCTGGAGTAGGGACTCCACCGTCCGTCCCCACAGGCTCACCCTCAGCTCAGGCCAGCCGCCCACGGGGCCCCCATACTCTGGTGATTCCGCTCCGGGGGTCTGTCTGATCTGAAGCCCGTCCGGCCTTCCCCTTCCAGGGACATGTGGCCTTGAACACAGACAGCCCCGGGGAGGAGGGTGCTCTCGCCTCACCACCTCTGGGGGCTGCCCCACAGCCTGTCACCAGCCTCTCCCCGCACCAGGTGCTCCGGGCTCGCAGGGCATCCTAAACCCGGAGCCTGGGGACCGCCCAGGAAGCAGCGACAGAAGCGCGAGCAGAAATGCCAGACTGACTCGTCATCCGTCTGCCGCATGGACAGGGGCGAAGGCGGGAGTGAGGCCGCCCCAAGGGCGCATGGCGGCTGGGGGTCCCGTCTGAGGCTCTGGACCAGCTTTACCGTGATGAAGACACCCCCTCCTGCCTCCCTGCCCGACTTCACCCGGTTTCCCTGACATGCCCCTGCAGATGGGCGCCTCACTCCTGCCGGAGGCGGTGGTTAGAAACGTCTTCTTCCTTTGACCTAGCTGTGCCCTGGGGTCCCACTTCCTCCCCCACAGGACAGACCCCCAGTGTGTATTGGGCCTCGGCTGAAGGCAGTGCCCGGCCCCATGGCCCAGAGGCCAGTGCCCACAGACAAGGGAGGAAAGAGAGGGTGAGAGGAGGAGGGAGGGAAGAAGGAGGGAGGGAGAAGGAGGGGGAGGGACGGGGAAATAGAGAAGGGAATGAGAAAGGAATGGGGAGGCGGGAGAGGGGAGAAAGAGGAGGAGCGGGAGGAAAGGGGGAGAGAGAGCGAGCAAGCGGCTGCCTCTGCCTGAGTCTGTCCTGGCACCACTCAGCCCCGAGGCGATCAGACCCAGGGGAACCCAGAAAACTCATTGACCCCCCCAGGTCTTCTCCCCTCCTGGAACAACAGACAGGATTTCGTTGGCTGCAGCCCAGACTCCCAGAGGACTTTCTGACAAAAAGCCACATCTTCAAAACATCAAACCCAAGTCCTCTCAGGCAACCATGGGGTCAGCCTTCCCTCTGGGGGTGGAGACAGGAGGCAGCGGGTGTCTAGGTGGGCTGGCCCGCCCATCCGCCCGGTGGGGGACCCACGCCGAGGCCACGGGATCCATGACCATGTCCTGGCCTCCTCGAATCTGCCAGGACACCCCTGAGGGATGGCCAGCTGACCTCAGCTTCGTGACCACCAGCGGCGAGGGGCTCACTCCCCAGCTGCGCAGGCTGGTCCTGGGAGGACCCTTCCAAAGGGAACTGTTTCCCGCGCGGGTCCCGGCTCCCTCAGGGGACACCCAGAGCTCCCGCTCCTCTGAGCCTATTTTGTGAGCCCTGGCAGCCAGGACCCACTGAGACAGGGAGTGGGGACCCTCGGCCGGGGGCGGGGAGGGGAGGGGTGGTTTCATTCTGGGCAGGCTTTATCCTCTGACATTGTGAGGGTTTGGGGAAAGCCCGGAGGGGTGACTCTGGTTCTCTCTGCCCCGCTCATTCCAGGTGGGGGTGCTCTCGTCGGCTGGGGACCCCCACCTCCATCTCGCCTGCACATCCCTCACCCCCAATTCTCCTGGAGCCCCACCGCCCACTCCCCCACTACCCATGGAGGCAATGCCTGTGTCCACCTCACAGGGAGGAGCCTGAGGGCCTCCTAGGAAGCGGTGGGGTCGGGGCAGGACCCAAAGGAGATCCCTCAGTCTGACCCCAGTCCCGCTTAGGCACCTGCTGGGTCCTCGATTCCAGGCACGACCGCTCTGCCTGACCCTAGGGCTGGGGCAGCTTCTGCTGAGCCCATTCTGCAGAGGGAGGCTGAGCTCAGCTCCTCGGGGAGCCCCTCACCGCCGTCCTGCAAGCTGGAGGTTACAGATCCGAACTCGGAGCTCCAGTCTGGGGGGCAGGCCAGTGCCCAGGGTCCCCCACGCCGGGCTCCGGAACCTACAAATTCATGTCCCCTCGAAGGCACAGGACGCCTCCGGGCCCCAGGTCTTATTTCTGCCCGGAGCTCACCCTGGTGGGTTTGTCTTCTGTTCAAGAGGCGTGAACTTGCTCCCAGAGCAGAGCTGGGCCCACAGGGCAGGGCGGCCCCTCCAATCTGTGGGCTCTGCAGGAAGGAGCCGGTGTCAAGGGCTGCGCGGGGGAGGGGCCTCTGCTTCCTCCACATCTGGGGTCCCTCGGATGTGGTCGCAGGAGGCCTGCAGGGGAAGGAGCACACGGCCCCAAGCGAGCTCAGCTCCTCTCTGAACGGGAAACCTCCAGGTGCTTGTGCTCATCACGCCTGCCCCCCCCGCCCCGCCCCCACCCAGCCCTCACCACGGGCACAGTCAGAGGACACGGACTCAGAGAGGCTCAGCCACTGGCCCAGGATTACTCAGCAAGGACATGAAGGAGGAAGGATTTGAACTCAGCTCTGCCTGGGTCCCGAGCCCAGATTTGTGGCTCCATACAGGGGAAGCTTCCTTTAAGGACATGGAGAGGAGGAATCCACAGAGGCTCCCTCCTTGCAGAAGGCGAGACAGAGGCCCAAGGTCACACAGTGACCACACAGTGGGACCAGCACTGGGTTTCCGGACTCCGGTCCAGAGTGAGCCCAGCCCATGGGTCAAGCCCACAGCCTGCCCCCCTCACCAAGGGACATGTCAGGAGGTCCCCCGTGAGGCCGGCTGAGGGAAGCCTGGCCTCAGGAACCGCACCCTCCACCCCCATCCCAGAAGTGCCCTGCTGGACACCAGCCTGACCCTCATGCTGGGCACCAGGGGCACCATCCGCCAGCCTCGGGCCTGACTGTGTTGAGACCCAGGGCCCCAGCAGGTCAGGCCTGAGCACCCGGTGTTCCTTCATGGGGCCCGGGATGGGCCGAGTCCTTCCCCAGGCCGACCTGCGTCTGTGCCAAGTAGCCCCTCGCCCCGCTCACATGGGCCTCACGGGCATTCAGGGCACATCGGCAGCTCCCAGCAGGAAGCCCTATGGCCGCTGCTCGCTCAGTCAAGAAAATCTGACTCCTGGATAGCCCCAAGCCTGAATGCTGGGAAGTTTGGTTGGCTCCCTCCTTCCCTTGTTTACTCCTTGAGCACTAGGCGCAATCCTGGGCCGGCCTCGGAGAGGCCATGGCGAGCACGAGCGCCTTCCGGCTCCTGAGGTCTCTGGGCCTCGATGGACCCCATTGATACCATGTGGTGGGGCCTTGGCCATGCTGAGCTCAGAGTGTGCATGGTGGGGGGTCCTGATCCAGGCTGGGGGGAATCAGGGAGGGCTGCCTGGAAGAAGTGCCATCCAAGCTGAGACAGCAAGGGCGGGAGGAGCTGTCCAGACGGGGAGGAGAAGGAGGCGAGGGAACACCGGCACTGTAGGAAGAGAGGGCCCTGTCCGGGGCGGAGGGAAGCCGGTGTGGCCAGAGCGCGGAGTAGTGGAGGTGTGCGCAGGGCGAGGCGTTCGGACTCTGTCCCTGGGGCTGTGGGCATCTCCCCAAGCCAGGCTTAGAGCTGCAGACGTCACGCTGCCCCCAAAGGCTGCAGGGAGCAGGGGTTTGCATCCAGGGCTGAGAGCAAATAAGGAAAGGAAATCCGGCGTCAGGGCGGGACTCGCTCCAGACCCCCGGGAGAGCAGGCACCGGCGGAGATGCCAGGCGTCTGGAGACCGTGCCGACCAGTCTGCAGCCCAGAGCGCTGAGACTTTCAGGCCCCGGCACGGCACGGCCCGGCGGGGCCGTGGGGATTCTCAGTGAGTCGGGGCCAAGATGCTCCCAGCTGGAGACGGGCTGGCCAGACCGAAACGGCAGCCTGGGCCTGCAACCCACGGGGCGCAGTGGTGCCCAGCGCCGGCTCCTCGGCTCCTCCCCGTGTGCTCGCCGCCTCCCCTTGCACTCCCACAAGCAATGGCAAGCGTTCCACCAGCCCCAGAGCCCCACAGACATGGGATGGGGCCCTGGAACATCCTTCTGGTGGCAAATGTATCGGAAGGAAATTGAGTTATTTGTGGGCAGCGTGGCGCTCCAGCCCAAATCCAGCTCCAAACCAGGAAAGTGGGAAGCAGGGGTGATGGTTCCAGGCCAGGTGACCTCCATCCCGCCGCTGTCCTTTGTCCCATGAACGTGGTCCCGTCTAGAGGGGGCTTCCGAGGACCCCCACCCTCCTTGTTGGTGACGTCTGGAGGACCAAGGAAGTACAGATCATCTGTGGCACCCTCCCCCCGAAACTTTCAGGGGGCCCCACTGCGGGCATCCCTCGCCCCTCTCTTCTGCTCCGGCCCCTGCGGCCCTCCCCGCCAACACGGCCCCTGCCTTGGTTCACAGCCAGGCCTCCCCTCCCCACCCTCTCCCATCCCCCAGCCGCCTGGCCCCCTCTGCCCTCTCGCTTGACACCTGTCTCCCTACAGTGTAAGACTACACGCTTCCTTCTCCTCCTGGTCCCACATCCGCCCCCCTTCCCTGCAAGACCAGGACCCCCTCCCCACACGCCTGCATGCACGGCTCCCACGGACTCCCAGGAGCGCGTGCACACTCTCAAATTCTGGCCTCAGGGTCTGTTCTGGGCATCGCTCCGCCCCGGCCCCGCACCCATGTTGCGCGTCCGCACTTCACGCAGGAGACAAGCACGGAGATGCTGCAGTGGGTCCAGGGCCGCACAGTGAACACAGCAAAGCTGGGATTCGAATCGGCTCGACTTCTCCACCGTCAGGCCCACACCCGGGTCCCAAGCGAATAGGGGTTCTGCGGCCACTGGGTCCTCCCTGGAGCTTCTCCCGGGGGAGGAGGAAGACTTGGCAGACTGCCCGCCACCCGCCTCGTGCCCGTCAGCACAACATAAAAGCTAATCGAGAAGTAAACAGATTCACGAAGAGGAACAGAACCTTTAAAAAGGAAAATTGAGATGCCCAGAGGGGGTGTCTAATTTTGATCCCGTCTCACATCTGGATTGTAAATCTGTCTTGGAGCCGAGCTCCCAGGCCACCGAGCTGAGACGGGCTTCAGAGGAAGGCCCCAGGGGCTGCAGCCAGGACCCCATGGGCGCTCTCCTCCAGCCCCCCAGATCGCAGACCTACGCAGGCGCGGCCCTCGGGTCAACACGGAGCTGCGGGCCTCTGCACGGGGGGCCCGTCGGACAGAAACAACGGGGCTTCCTGCAGGGGTCCGCTTCCTCCTGATCCCCCTCGTGTCAGACCCAGAAAGCATCCATCCCAGAACTCAGACCCGCATGATGGGTCAGTTGCCGAGGTCACGACCAACGGACTGCCCTTGGCCCTCGTCTGATAGTGCCCATGTCCGTGACTGGGAAGGTCAGACTCCAACCTGAGCCCATCCCGACACCCAGACCCACTGTGGCAGAGCCGGGATTCAGACCCAACTCTCCCTCCATCATCTGCCCACTCACTCACCCAAGCATGCACCCGCCCATCTGCCGACCACCAATCCACCTAGACATCCACCCACCCATCCGTCCATCCATCCAATTATCCCTCCACCCATCCGTCCATCCACTCACCCCACGGTCCGCTCATCCACCCATCTACCCACCTGCCCTACTCTCTGTCCCCTCATCCGTCCATCCGTCCATCCATCCAACCATCTATCCATCCACCCATTTACCCATTCAGAATTCACTCGGCTCCCCCACGTGTCTTTCTATCTACTACTTCCAGAGGATACAGGTACACCAGCCCAGTGCCTGCCGTCGAGGACGGACAGACACAAAAGCAAACACTTACAAAACAGACAGGGCGACGGGCATCCCCACCGACGGAACTTCTCTAAGGGACGGCGTGTGAGCTTGTGCAGCGCACGGTCCCCGCCACGCCTCGCCAGGAGCTTCGTGCTGACAGCCCCTTGCAGCCTGCCCTGGTGCCTCCCACCCCCCCCTTTGGCATGTTCTAGAGCTAACACCCTTCCCTCTTGTCTGAAGAGTCATGTCCTACCTGTCCTCAAGGCACCGCTCCAAGGTAAACCTTCCTGATGCTTCCGTGCTCCTGCCGAAGCACTCCCCACACTGCCTCAAACAGCTTAAACTTGTCTGTACCCCTCTAGACTGGGGTCTCCCTGGAGGGGCACAGACCGGGCTCTGTTCACGGCTGCACCCAGAACAGAGCCGCGCAGGAAGGGCATATGGGGGGCGGGGGAAGAAATGGCCAGAGCCCCATTTCTGACCCGCCCATCAAAGTCATCGGGCTGCTTGCCTTCTGGGCCTGGGGGGCTGCCTCCCCTCCCCTTTGTGGACCCACCCAGGAGACATGCCCCCCACCCCTCCTGCCTTGAGGACCATTCTCTGAAGCCTTGGGAGGGATGCCCCAGGCGGCCCCAGCCCGAGGCCCGGCCAATCCTCATGTCCTCCTGTTCACTCCCAGGCCAGTCCCCCAGGATGGCCCAGAGCTAAGCCTTCCTGGGTGGGGGGCTTGCCAGGCTCGGCCTCTGGAATTTGAGGAGCCTTTGGAAAGCCCCCGGTCCGACCCTGCCCAGCCAGCTCCCCTCCCCAGTTTCCCGCCCACCAGAGCCATTTGGGAGTTTTTTTGACGGATGCGCCCATTTCTGGGGCCGATCAGAAATTCCCAAGAGATAGGTCTCCAGGGTCATCACCTCTCCGGGAGGGGGTCGCTTAGAAAGCCAGCCTCTCCGAGAACTCTAAAGCCGAGACCAAGGGCCATGGCCTTGACCATCAACCCTGGGCATGAGAGACCACGTTTCCTAGCACACACACTGCTTAATGTTTAACTTCCCAAAAGATTTTTGTCAACCGTTATTGACATTAACTTTGTACATACAAGAACGTTCCGAGGAGTCCACCCGGAAATCCATCGGGCACCGGCCGCGGCACACATCCCCTCTGGCCTCGAGGCCCGCGTCTTGTCCTGTCCAGGGGCTGGCGGTAGAGGGCTGTGCCGGGTTCGGGGTGCAGGGATCGCAGGGCACAGAGCTGCAATCTGACTTCCCCTCTGCCTGCTGTTCCTAGACTCTGCTCACGGCACCTGTCCCGTCCCGGCCCCTGCCAGGGTCAGCACTTGCTGAGATGGTCCCCTGCCTGTCCCCTCCGCTCTCCTAAGGGTCGGGGTGATACACCCCACTTTCTTAGCTGGGCCCCCCTTAAAGCAGACTAGAGACGAGGATGGAGGTGTGGGCACCTTGCCGGGAGCACAGCACGGAGTGCAGAGGTGAGGCGAGACAGGCAGGAAGACAAGACAGGTGCTCTCGTGAGGGTGGCGGTGTGGCAGGTGTCGGGGGCTCTGGGAGCCTGCAAAGCGCACCCAGAACTGCCCCCTCCCAGGGGCTCCCTACCCTGACGCACCAACACCCCGGCCGAGGGTCATTCGTGACGTGGACTCTGGCGCCTCCGGCGGACCTCACGCGCCACTGAGGAAAGGGGACAGCCTCACTGCCATCCGCGGTGGACCCCTGTCCGATCGGGCGCCGTGAGTCCTCCCGCCCCTCACTCCTGGGTTCACCCTGCTTACTCGAAAGACCTCTGCCAGGAGACGCAACCACCCCCATTCAGAAGATTAGGATGCGGAGGCCCAGACTCGTCATGGGGCCTTGCCCTGTGGCACCGTTAACAGGCGGTGGAGCTGGGTTTGCAGGGCCATGGGCCACGCAGTGTGCTCCGAACTGGTGGGTCACACTCCCTGAATCCCCAGCCACGCAAGCACGGCTGTGTGCAGGCCTCGGAACTCCGAGTCGGAAAGAAACCCGGGGTGGCTGCCTTCTCCCGAGCCGTGTCCAAGGAGGCCACCCGTGGGGACAGGAGACCTGGGATGGCCAACTCTGTCTCCAGGTCGGCGGGACCTTGGCCAAATGGAAACCCTCCGTCTTTCCGTCTGCAAGTGGGAGAGGGGGCTCAGAGCTGATGAGTGCAGGCACAAACCCACATGGAAACTCTGAGAACATTCCTGAGGGCGGCGAGGCTGACCAGGCCCTCCGGAGAGTCTTGGACAGAAAGTCCAGTGCTTTTCCTCATGGAAAACTCCACTGCAAATGAAGCCGAAGTCATGCTCAGAGTAACTGGCGGGGAGACAGGGAGCCTGGGGCCCTGCCTGTGGACCAGGCTCCTGGAGAGGTAATGCCCCCCAGGAGCATTCCCACCGTTCTCCCCTTTGCCCTTCTGCCGTGCAGGCCGAGTGCGCCGAGGGAAAACCAGTCCTCCTGCCCTCTTGGGGCTCTTGGCCACTGGGAGTCATTTCTGGAGCGACCCCGTCTCCCTAAGCCTTCGAGTCGCTTGGCCTGGAGCTTCTAAAAGCCCCTAGAGGTCAGGGAGCGGGTGTGTGGATGCTGGGGTGCAGCGGTATAGACCTGGGCCTTCCGTTCAGGTTGGGCTGGGCTGCTGGGGACGCTGCGTTTTGTGCAGGAACCTTGACGTCAGCCTGTCGAGCTTTCTGGAGCACCTGCAGTACTGGCCAGACCAGAGGACACCTGCCGAGGGGAGGCCGCCACGGTGCCGAGCAGCTGGGCAGGTGTTTGTGGTCTGGGATGGGGCAATCCAGGCACAGACCCACCCCAGATCCCACAGGGATCTCCGAGGGGCTCCGAGATGTGCTCTGTTCTGGGGGGGGGAGAGCGGCCTGAGCGCCGTAGGCAAGCCGGTGGGGCCGCCCCGTTCCCTTCCCAAGGCAAGAGCCAATGTCAGCTGGCACAGACTGAGCACCCCCGCCGGCTTCCTCAGAGGGGAAGGAGACGCAGGTTCTGCTGAGGGAGCTCTTGCTGGCTCCCGCTGGGCTCTGGCCAAGTGTGGTTTCTGCGTTGCGTGCTTCAGCCCCGCCTTTTTCTAAAACACCGTGGCTTCTGTGCAGAGCCTCACCCCTGCTCCGGCCTCCGTCTGCAGCCACTCGATTCCCGCCCACCTGCCAGGGCCCTGCCAGCCGCCAGCCGTGATGCCTTCTAGACTCAGACACCATGCACCGTGCTCTCCGCAAGACCCTGGGTCCCAGAATCTGGATGATGTGAGTTAAAATCCCAGCCCCGGTGCTTTACCAGCAGGGTGCCGGGGGCCGAGGCCTGGCCTCGGGTCTTCCATCTGCGGAACGGACTTGCTAATTCCACCCCGCCGCGCCCGGCCGAGGGAAGGCAAGACCCGTGCCCGGCGCGTGCGCCCTCGCTGCTGGTAGTGTCATTCTTGTTTTTGTGTGTCTCACTGGGCGTCCCTGGGTTTGCCGGACCGTGGGCCACGCAGTGTGCACGAGAGTCCCGGAGCCAGCACAGCGGCCTTCCAGACCTTCCCGTGGTTTTGGCCTCCGAGTCCCACGGCGGGACAGACCGAAGTCCAGGGGCATTAACTGACCTGGCAGGTGTGAGAGGCAATGCTTGTGCCGTCGACCCCCGGGGGGGGGGGTCGCCTTCCCCTGCAGCCTCCCGCCTCGCCTCCTCTGTCGGCCTGAGCCAAGGTGATGGACAGCCCCAGCAGGCGCCCCCCTGCCCCGGGGCGGTGGGGACAGCCTCGTGAGAGCCGGGGCCAAATGGAGGCCTGAGGGGAGCAGGGCCGGCTGCGGCCAGGGCCCAGGTGGAACAGAAGCCCCACGCTTGAGGGCCTCCGCAGGGCTGTCGCCAGGGACGGTGCCCCCAGCCCCCGTTCCACGGATGGGACCACTGGGGCCTGGAGGTGAGGGACTGGTACCCCTCACTGCCCATCGGAAGCAGGGCCAGGGATGGATGCCGGGTCTCCTGTCTCGTCCGCAGGAAGGGACCCCCAGGTCAGAGGCCTGGGGCGGTGGGATGCTCCTCGCTCTGTACCCTGACCTGGGCCCACTTCACCCGCAGCTCGAGGTCTCAGCTATTGCACAAAAATCTGAGGAGGGAGGTTTGGATCTGTGCCATAATGGTTTTGCCAGGAACATCCTCTCTGCTGGGCTAGACCCTCCGGAAATTTCTGAGGGAACTGAGACTCAGGCCAGCCCATCCGGGCACAGTAGTCTGGGGGTGGTGGTGCTGGAGAAGCACACAGATTCCCAAATGGTTCTAATTCCAGAAGAATCGGTGTGGTTTGCGGCAGAGGGACAAACACGTGCCCCGAGGAAAGACCCTCCCCCACCCCCACGGGGCCAGGACTGGCCCACGCTTCCGCGCCGCTCACCGCCCACCAGAGACAGCTATGGAACTGGGGCGAGCTCGGGCTTCGGTCTGCAGGTGCAGGGGAGTTGAAGGCCTGGCCCACAAGACGGCCCAAGCCCAGCCCGCCCCGCCCCACCGGTGCTCACATGAGGAAAGACCACTCAGTCCCTGCAGCTCACCGGTCAGCTCAGGGCTGGGACGGCCACCAAGCCCTCCCCGTCCTTCCTCCCAGGCTCACAGACCAATGGGAGCCCCGTCCTCTCACCTGGACCCGCAGAGCCAGGCACAGGCCTGCCTGGAGCCCCCCAGCCCCCTCCTCCCTCCAAGGGACTAAGGGAACATCCATTCCCCCACCCGATCGTCGCTAACCCAGCACCTGACAGGTGTGGCCACTGAACTTGGCCCCGCAAGAATGCAGCAGTGAGCAAGGTGGGTGTGAGTCCTGTCCCCGGAGGCCACTCTCTGGTCTGAGTCTATGCAGGATTCCACAGCCAGAAAGCCAAGACACCTGCTAGCCATAACCCTGCCTTTCAGAAAACCCTCAGCTTCTGTTGTGAACCCACAGGAGAGAAAAAACCACCCTCTTCCTCTTGCACGAGGAAACATCCGAAAAAGCAATGCTGGGCTCTGCTCCAGGAAAGCCAGTGCTATGGGTGAGAGCTGTCTCACATAGTCACGACGGCAAACTCCCCACGCTTTCTTTCCTCGCCAGGGGTGCTAGGAAGCTCGAGCTCTCGTTAACTGTCCAACAACACATTCTCTAGTTCATGAGCTGATTCTCTTTCCCCTCTCCTTCTAGATTGTTCCGGAGCTTTTTCTTTGATTTCTCGGTTTACGTTCTGTCTCAGTACGTATTTTTTTCAAGAAGATTCCCAACTTAGACATAGAAAATGTTGAACTGTGTGAGACCCCCAGGCACCTCACATTGCATAACGAATACCTTCCCACTGTGTCCTCAGAGCGCTCGTCAACACGCACACTAAGCCCTCCCCTTAGTCCTCTCTCCAGGACCCATCACGCCCGAAAAGACCGATTGTGCACACGCTGGCGTGCAGACAGTCATGTATCGTTCGTGCGCTGGACCGAATGCGGCAGAACCGCGAAGGCGTGGTGTAGGAGCGGAGGGCAAGACAGAGGTGAGGCCCTGCAGAGTGGCTGCTCTAGACCTGGACGGCGCCGGGGGTAGGGGGAGGGGAAGGGGGAAGGCTGGGCTGTCCTCAGATTCTGTTTTGGGTCGAGAAAGGGAGGATGGGCTGCACGGCCTCTGTTGTCTACAGTTACAGCCCTCCCCGCACCCCGGGGCCAGGCAGTGGTGTGTGGACTCAGGCGGGTGGGGGACCTTTGTGGCCACCCTGGGAAGTGGGTGCTGCCCTTGTTCTGTTAACAGAGGGAGAAACTGAGGCCCAGAACCTCCCATAATGACAGGCTGGAGGACCCCACAAAGAGCAGGCCTGAGCTCGATGCCCCACTCTGGGGGTGTGAGGGAGCTGCACGGGCTATTCCCCTCCTCTTCACCTCCATACTCGGGGCTCAGTGAAGGCTGGGGCCTGCCCTTCGCCACCCAGCAAACCCTGCACGGGGCGATACAGGCCTGGGGAACGGGCCCCACCCCAGGCCCCTTGACAGCACCCCGTCCCAAGTCGCAGCCTCCCCTCGCCCCCCCGGCCCAACACCCATCCTAGGGTCCCCGGGAAAGCCGCCTGGGGCCACGGTGTCAAGCCCCCTCAGCTAACCCTTACAAACAATCCATCCCCTCTGCAAAGGGCAATAAAGAAAGGGTAATCAGTGTTAATATTACTTATGGTTATTGATTTCCGCTTTAAAGAATTGATTTCCAGTCTGGCCCCTTTTATGAGGTTCTTTGCAGAAGACACATGGATACGGCCCATCACCACCACCACCACGGACGCTGCCCCTTCCCCAGGCCCCGGGCTGCAAAAACCCCCCAAGGGGAAGGGAGGTGTGGTGGCCGGGAGGCGGCCGGGCAGGGGGCAGCGGGTGGGGAATGCTGCGAGGGGACACTGCCCTGCCCTGCCCTGTCCTCCAGCGGGCGCAAACATCTGGGGCCGGGAAGACCCTCATTGCCCAGGGACCACCTGCTACGTCTCTGAGCTCAACACACCGGCTCAGCCCACAATATTTGTGGAGCCTGGCTCCCCGGGCTCCTGCTGAGCTCTCCCCAACCAGACGCTCTCCCCGCCCACCCAGACCCTTTCGTCCCCCAGCCCCATTTCTCCTGGAACCCTCAGGGTCCGTGGGGGCCCTGCTGTGGGCTTCCACGCCCCTGGGCTCTCACCCACCGCAGCCCTGCCGAGCGCCCACTGAGAAGCTTGGGTCCCACAAGTGTTTCTGAGCACCTGCTACGCGCCCAGTTACAGAATCCTAGGGTGTCAGATTTAGAGGACGATGTGACGATTTAGAGACACGTTAGCGTGAGGCCCAGGAAGGGAAAATGAGGCCCAGGTTACTTGTCCCCTCGGAGCACACAGACCACACGGTTCTGCCAAAGGCAGGGGCAGGAGCGGGACGGAGCCACCGTCTTCGCCTGGGATGGTCTCACCTACTGGCAAAGGCCTGTCCTAGCCACGTGCCTGCTCGACCCCAGGCTGGCCTCCTGGGAGGGCAGAGGCCCTCGCCGTCACGCGCGCTCTCTCGCTCTCTCTCCCTCTCACTCTCTCTAGCATCAGCTGCCTCCGGTTCAAGAAAACCCAAGAACTGAGATTTCTAGTTGTCTCCGAGGAACAATTTCTGGCAAAGGACCTGACGCCAGGACTCACTCGCTCCTTCCCTTAAGAATTCCCCTCCTTGGGCACCTGGGTGGCTCAGTGGGTTAAGCCGCTGCCTTCAGCTCAGGTCATGATCTCAGGGTCCTGGGATCGAGTCCCACATCGGGCTCTCTGCTCAACGGAGAGCCTGCTTCCCTTCCTCTCTCTCTGCCTGCCTCTCTTGTGATTTCTCTCTGTCAAATAAATAAATAAAATCTTTAAAAAAAAAAAAAAAAGAATTCCCCTCCTTGTGGAAGTATTTACCAGCACCGGCACCGGGAGCGCCAAAGAGGGGCCACGGCGCGACCCAAGACAAACGCAGCATTTTGTAATGACCTTAAAGGAATAAAAACCACAGCCCTCAAGACCAGAGGGAAGCAGGAGCCTTTGCTCCCCCGCTTTCTGCCCTGCTGCCCACGTATCTGCCCTCCGGGTGCCGATTCCAGGAACCGCTTTGGGGCTGAGACCCCCTCCCTGAACTGCCAGGGGCCTGACAGGCTCCCAGCCCAGCCCAGCCCAGCCCAGGTCAGCCGCCCACACTGGCCACGCCCTCCTTTCTGCGCCTGACCATCGGCCCCCGGGGGGACGCGGAGGCCCAGCAGCTGTCACCGGCCTGCCCAAGCTAGGACAGTCCTGAGCTCCTGCGTCTGGGACTCAGACGACGGTGACCATTCTCTGTCCACCATGGCTGAGTCACAGACATAGAGTAACCTCCCTGCACAGAGGCTCACCCTCCGCGCCCAGCGCCCCGCAACCCAGCGAACGCAGCAGCCTTGGGAGGGGTCCCGCCAATCATCCTTCCCCGAGTGACCCTGCCTGCTGAGTGGCCAAGAACCTCTGCCCTGATCCAGTTATCGGGGAGTTGGCGGGCCGCTCCCGTCCCCCGCAGACGCCCACCCTGACCAGGGCCCTCGGGTGGCAAGGAACGGGGCGGGGGAGTGCTGGGTGGGGGTGTGCAGAGCGCGGGGTGGGGGGCGCTTGTGAGGTGGGGGCTGGGCGGGAGAGGCTGGTGATAAAATGGGCCCTGGAATAATTGTTATCTCCGATCCTTGGAATAATTGTTATCTCCGATCCTCCTTAAAAGCTACGTAGGGCAAACTGACTTTAAATACTGTCTTAGCCTATTACCAGCCTATACATTAATGGCTCACGGCTCACAGAGGCGTCGTGAGGGGGTGGTGGGGAGTAATTACGCACGAGGCGGGGAAGTCCCCGGAAGAGGCATATTTTACACTTAAATTATAATTAAATTCCGAGAAGGCTTTTCTACCCAGTGCACAGACAGAGTCGGCGTCGGCCTCCCCAAGAGCTTGACTCTAACCGGGTTGTTTATTTGCTGTTGGAAGATACAGAGCCCGTGACCCACCGGGGTCTGCGCGTCACTGCAGACTTGGAAAAAGCCCAGATCACGGCCTCCACCGCAGGTCCCCAGAGCCCTGAACTGAAGTTATTAACCCCAAAGATCCAGAACCTACCCAGGGAGAGAAGCGTAGTGATCCTCCCGCCCCGAGCCAGGGAGCCAAGCAACAGGGCCCTCCCGGGTCTGCGAGCAGGTGTCCCCACCGGCAGGTGGGGGGCGCCCCCGGGGCAGGCAGCACCCCTCCCAGGAAGGTCTGCAGACATGACTAGCTGAGGTGACAGTCCGAATGTCCCACCAGGATGGCATCAAGAGGCAGGCTCTCTGGGACAGTGTTTTGCTCTCCCTCCCCACCCCGGAATGTGCCTGTGGCCCGGTTAAGGGAAGGGCACAGGAGGACGGGGTACCGGTGTTTCCCCTTTAAGGCCCCAGTCACTGTGGCTGGCATCAAGGTGGGATGGTGATACTCACCTTCTGCATCCTCTGTCGCCCTTCTAGACTCGCTCCTCTGCTGGTCTGGGGGGCTCACCTGGTGGGCCGATCCAGACCCTTGCCCCCTTCCCCCTCGCACCCTCCCCCCCCAGGTTCGGGGCCCCGGTGGTTCTGCCCTCCCTGGCTCTGGCTGCTCATTGGTCTGCTCCCTGAGAGAACAGGCACAGAAACACCAAGAGATGCCTCCAGCGGCCAAGCAGGTGCTGGCCCGTCCTTCCCTGGGCCAAAACGCAGCATCAGCCCGCTGTCTCCGGACGCTCCGGGCCACTCACCCCTGCAGGATGGTCTCTGGGCAAAAAAGAAACCTAAAGGGACCAGCGGACAAGCATGAGTTCACGTTTGATGCGGTTTGAATGGTGTCCCCTGGAGGAAACCTCCCCTTCTGGGAGGCAGGACTTCTAGACCACAAAGCCCAGAGTCGTGGGATGGAGAAGGCAAGTTCCCCAGGGCGTCACTGGGTGTGATGGCGAGTGGGACCACCCCTCCCACAACCCTTGGCTCCCAAATCCGGGACTCTGACTACTGGGGACACATCGAGGGATGGCACCACGTGTCACAGGCGGCCTCTCCAAGCCAGGTGTCACAGGGCTGCTCAGCCCTCCCGCAGCCCCGCAGCTACCACACGCGCCGTGATCACGGCCAGATGCCCGCTGCCATACCTCCTTGGTGTCATGTTTGCCCTCCTGTTCCTGGTTTCTTTTCCTTTGTGGGGGAGGGGCAGAGGGAGAGAGAGAGGTTCACACCCTGAGATCATGACCCGTGCTGAAATCAAGCGTCTGGAGCTTAACCAACTGAGCCCCCAGGTGCCCCCGTTTCGTTTCTTAAGGTGGCCCCCGAAGCTACGGATTTGAGCTTCCTTTTCTGAGATGCAGGCTGACAGCCGCGAATCCCGCTCCGGGCATGGTCCTTGTGCTTTCCTCTCCTCAAAGTGCTGTCTGGTTCCCCTTGTCATTGCTTTGACCCACTGGTTCCACAGGCGAGTCCGGTTGAGTTCCCCCATTTGCATATTTCCAAACTCCCTTCCAAATTAGAACGAATTTCCAGTTTCATTCCATTATGGTCAGAGAACATAGTCTGCACGATTTCTGTCTTTTCAAGTGTACCGAGATTTGTCTTGTGCTGTAGCCTGCCCTGCAGAAGGTTCCATGAGCACCGAAGAAGGATGCCTGTTCTGCTGCCGTTGGGTCGAACACCCTTGGATACCTGTCAGCTCTCACGGGTAGTTTTGTGTGACGTTTTCGGTTTCCTTGCCGATTTTCTGTCTGTCGTATCCATGACCGGAAGTGGCGTGTCAACGTTTCCAACGATTCGAGTTGAATTGTCTAGATCTCTTGATTGCGTCCTTTCTCGGCTTCATGTATTTTCGGGCTCTGTTGTTAGGTCCATATATGTTCACAATTGTTAGATCTTGACGGATTGGCCTTTATCACTACAGTCACCGACTTTGTCTCTAATGCTGGTTTTTGTACTAACGTCTCTTCTGCCTGCTGTTTGCATGCAAAACCATTTTCCATTCTTTTGCTTTCAAACTATTGTGTCTTTGGTTCTAAAGTGAGTCTATTGTAGGGGCTCCCGGCTGGCTTAGTCTATAGCGCATGCGACTCTTGATCTCAGGGTTGTGAGTTCAAGCCCCACACTAGGTTTGAAGATTACTTAAAAATAAAATCTTTGAGGGGCGCCTGGGTGGCTCAGTGGGTTAAAGTCTCTGCCTTCAGCTCAGGTCATGATCCCAGGGTCCTGGGATGGAGCCCTGCATTGGGCTCTCTGCCGAGCAGGGAACCGGCTCCCCCCACCACCGCCTGCCTCTCTGTCTACTTGTGATCTCTCTCTCTGTCAAATAAATAAATAAAATCTTAAAAAATAAAATAAAATCTTCGGGGCACCTGGGTGGCTCAGATGGTTAACTGTCTGCCTTTGGTTCAGGTTGTGGTCACCAGGACCTGAGATCAAGCCTCACATCAGGCTCCCCAGTTGAGCGGGGAGTCTGCTTCTCCTTCTGCCTCTCCCCACTGCTCGTGCTCTCATTCTCTCTCTCTCAAATGAATAAATAAAATCTTTTTAAAAATCTTTAATAGAATAAACTAAGTCAATTGTAAACAGCATGACATTTGGTCAAATTATTTTATCCAATCCCCTCATTTCTTCCTTTAAATTGAAGAGTTTAATTGATTTACACTTAATGTAAGTATTTTTTTAATTTTTATTGTGTTATGTAAGTCACCATAAAATAAATCATTAGTTTTTGATGCCGTGTTCCACAATTCGTTGTTGATGTGCAACACCCATTTATAAGAAGCACTTCTGACATTTTGCTATTTACTTTCTACATGTCTTCTTTCTCCTAGGTTCCTCCACTACCTCCTGTATCAAATAGACATATTCTAGTGCACCATTTCCTTCCTAGGGTAATCTCCTTTCCTGCATATTTTTTAGTTATTTTCCTGCATTGCCTAAAGATTGAAATTAACATCTTAATTCATAACAATCGAGTTCAGATTAATGCCAATTTAGTTTCAATAGTATATAAAAATTTCACCCCTGTGTATCTCCACCTCCTACCACCATGCTATTATTGTCATCCAAACTACACCTTTATACATGGAGCGCCCATCAACCTAGGGTTATAATGATTACTTCATGTAGTTATTTATTATCGAGCTGTAATTAACATACAACGTTGTATTAGTTTCAGGTGTAAAACACGTCGATGCGGCAATTCTACACATTATTTAGTGCTTGCGACAAGTGTTGCCACCATCTGTCCCCATATTCCGCCTGCCGGGCCTTTCCTCTCCATGACTTACTTATTTTATAATAGACAGTTTGTACCTCTTAGTCCCCTTTATTTGTTTCAATGCAGTTATCTTTTTTTTAAGATTTTATTTTTTTATTTATTTGACAGAGAGAGAGAGATCACAAGTAGGCAGAGAGGCAGGCAGAGAGAGGGGGGAAGCAGGCTCCCTGCTGAGCAGAGAGCCCAATGCGGGGCTCCATCCCAGGACCCTGAGATCATGACCTGAGCCAAAGGCAGAGGCTTTAACCCACTGAGCCACTCAGGAGCCCCAATGCAGTTATCTTTTTAATCAGCTATTTTTTAAGCAGAGTGACAAAGGAAAAACACACAATCTGTTCATTGTATCGAAGATTGCCTCCGCATGACACATACTTCTCTCATTTCAGGATTCTCGTTTTGTCTTCAGTGTTTGCTGGTTTGACTGTGATGTCTCTAGGTGTGAATCTCTGAGTTTGAGACATTGAGTTTCCTCAATGTCTAAATTAATGTTTCTTATCAAATTTGGGATGTTTTTGGCCACTATTTCCTCAAATATGCTATCTTTCTTTTCCTTTCTTTCTCCCCTTCTGGAACTCCCATTACACGTATTTTAATATGTTTGATGGTATCCCCTGGGTCTCTGAGGCTCTGTTCATTTTTCTTCTATTTTTCAGGCTGGTTGGCCTTAACTGACCTACTTCAAGTTTGCTGACTCTTTCTATTTCCTCAAATCTGCTGTTGAACCGCTCTAGTGACTTTATTTTTCCCATTTCAGTTATTGTGCTTTTCCATTCCAAAATTTCTTTTGCTTTGTTATATTTTCTGTCTCTCTCTTGATATTCTCATCTTAATGAGATATTTCATTCTTTCTAAAGATCTAAAACTATGAGACATAGTTTCCTTTAACTCATTGTGCATATTTAAAATAGCTGATTTACAGCCTTTCCTAGAAAGTCTAGTGTCTGAAGTTCTGGGGACAGTTTCTACCAATTTCTCTTCTTCTTGTGTAGGAGGCATACGTTCTTGTTTCTTTGCATGCCTTGTAATTTTTCACTGGAAACTGGATGTTTTGAACATTATAATGCGGCAACCCTGGAGACCAGATTCTCCCCCACCCGCAGGATGTGTTGCTGCTGCTAGTTATTGTAGTCATTGGGTTCTTTGTTCTGGTTGTTATTGTTAGTGATTCTTCTGAACTAATTCTGTAAAGTCTGTATTTGTTGCCACGAGTGGCCCCAAAGCCTCTGTTTTATTAGTTTATGGTCAGCTTCTGATTAAACAGAGATTTCCTTAAAGGCTCCAGGTCAAAAAGAAATCCTCTGTTCTCTGCCAAGAGGCTCTGTGTATGTTTGCAGTGACCTTCAACTTTCAGCCAGGTGGTCTCCAACTCTGCCTTAGACTTCATTCACTTCCTACTCCTCTCAAGCCTGGAGGTCAGCAGGAGCGGAGAGCTAAGGACCTTCTCAGTCTTTCCTGACAATATGCTCTTGGATGTGCCCCTGCCCTAGGGATAATTCAGAGCTCTCCAAAGCCCTTAAGGACATCCCAGTCCCCAGCTTTTCCTCCCAGACGTTGGTCAGTCTCCTGTTTGCCTCCACTATTATCTATCAACACTAACGGCAGTCAGTAAAGGGTTTTCACAAATGCCCCTAGGTGTGCCCCTTTAGCACTAGGCCAGTTCTGAGTTAGGTGAGCTATCTCTTGAGCTGGTCTTCTGAAGAGTGAAAGACAAGTCCAAACAGATGACTGATTCTGACTCAGAGAGTGAAAGACAAGTCCAAACAGATGACTGATTCTGACTCGGGGAGTGAAAGACAAGTCCAAACAGATGACTGATTCTGACTCGTTCTGAGTGAGCTCTGTTCTGCCTTCTCCAGTAGTGGGAATGTGGGCTCTTACTTTCACAGCTACTGCTGAGCTGAAGAGCAGGAGATGGGACTGGGGTAAGTTAAAACACCAGAAAGTCCACTGTTCTTACCGAGAACCAGCCACGATTCTTAAATAAGTGCTCCCTGGGTGGCGGCAAGCATTTGGTTTATTTCCAGCGGGTTACAGTAACAGGGAAAGGGAAGTAGATGCTAACAGATTTTGCTATTTTTCTCATTGTCTTATAAAAGGGCAGAATTTCGAGTCCACCGTTGTCGCTGACATCACCCCACACGTAGCTTTAACTTGCAGAATAATCACGCTCAGACTTTCCTAGTTTCCCCAGCCCCTGGGAACACCCAGCCACAGCCACCCAAGGTCACCCATAGGCTCTATAACGACCACTTCTCCCCCCAAACATCAGACACTTGAGATATCCCAGTCCCTTCCACATCCCGGCCCACCCCTGGGTAACGTTTGAACACTCGCACCACTCTCGCACACCAGGCTCGGTCACTACTTCAACTACAGCCAGCTGCTCAGCTCCAGATCCTGGCCTAGAATTTGCTTCCTGAGGCCACTTCCTGGACCAACCGTCTTCAGCCAGATTCTCTAGGAACCAGATTCTGAAATGGAAATTTGCAAGCAGGAGACTCACTGGGAGGCAGGACCGGTAAGGGAGTGAGGAATGCAGGACTGGCCAGAGGGAGGCCCACGGCGGGGTCCTATGCTGATCACACCGGAGGCTTTGCGGGTGGGTTAACCCTTTGCCGTTTCCCCAGGTAGGGCGAGGGGACGGAGACTGTGCCCCACACCCGCCAGTCCGGATGCGGGTTGTGCTTGGATGCGGTGGCCCCCTTCCACCCAGCCAGTTCCCAGAAAAGCACTCAGCTGTGAGCTGTCAGCCGGCAGCACTCCCAGCGGCTTGGAGGACGGGGCCCTCAGCCCTGAAGTGGAGAGTTGGGTGGTGTGTCATGGCAACTACGTCTGTGGTTCAGCCCCTGCCTGCCAGGCGGCCCCTTCTTCCTCGGAAACACCCTTGGCCCCTAGAGGTGCTCATCTCCAGGTGCCTCACCCTCTCAGCTGGCCTCTTCGGCACGTTTCGGACAGTTCCCCATCCCGACGTCTCTCTGTTGAGCCTCCTGACATGGGCGCCCCGGCGGATCGCCAGGTGACTGCTAAGTCCCCCTCCGCGCGGATATTTCACCCGGGCTGCCCAGGGCGTTTATGGCAGGTGGAGCGGGAAAGCCAGGCCCTCCCACTTCCCAGCCTGTGTGCTCTCTCCTCTGGGCCCAGTTGGACCCACACCTGCTTGGCCCCTAAGTGGGGTCCCTAACCTTGACCTCCATGGGCCACTGGGACATCTGATGGCCTGAGAGACACAAAACTTGAAAGCACTCGGGACGGTTAAGAGCAGCACACAGATCGAGACAAGCCGACTCCGCGGACATGGCTTTCGCCTCCTGGATGGGCATGTGGGCATCCCACCCCTCCTGCCCTCACACCCCAGAGAGCCCGCTCGGACAGCAAGCCTGGAGGGACCAAAATGCTCTGCTTGGGTGCCATCCTTCCCCAAGGAACAGAAATCCTCCGGCCGGGCTTCTGAAACCTCCTCCTACAGGGGGAGATGGGAAGAGGGCACGTCAGAGAGTGAGGGGGCCCCGGGGGCTTTCTCGCTCCTGTCCTCAAAGGACTAGCTTTGCTGATGGTAAAGGGAACCCATGCGCACTGTGAAAACATAGATAATACATTTGAGCAAGACGTGATGTGTGAATTACCAAGGATAAGGACCCCACGAACGCCCTGCCCTGGAGAGCACCCAGGCAGCGCTGGCCGGCGGCCCTGGTGTCTTCACCTCGCCTGCACAAATGCATTTCTGCAGCCACCCTAGCTCGCCAACAGGGGCCTGGGCTGCTGGCCGGAGGCCGGCCCTTCTAGTGGAGGGAGCTGGCTGGGACTCCCAGCCCTGCCACCGGCGCCGTGACTCTGCACCCCGGGGGACGGGGACAGCATTGCTTGCCTCACCGGGGCGCGAACACGCGACGTGAGATGCAGGCGGAACACTAAGCAGTGAGCCAGGTGCTTGCCAGCGTCTCTGCTGATATTCTGGCTCCCGCTCCTTGGCCTCCAGAAGGGAGCCCAGGACAGCAGAGTGTGGAGGGACAGCCCCTGCAGGGTCACCACCTTGGCGTCCCAGTTCCCCTCTAGCGGGCCGTCTCGGAGCGGTGCACTTGGGAAATGCCGGCCAGTCCCGCCTCGCGCGCAGCAGGTGCCTGAGGAGCCATCCGGGAACGAAGGGAGGACGGAAATCAAACCCACGGGGCCGCCTCAGTAGGAGCCGAGCTTCCTCTTGACTGCAAGCCCTCCGGTCTGGGGTCTGAGCAGCTCAGTGCTGCCTTGGGCCTGGCTTTTGGTACACGTCGTGCCCCACCAGAACCCCCCACTGCCAGCCTCTGCCCCCCAGGAGGCATGTGCCCCCAGGCAGGGAGGCCTCTCTCTCTCTCTCTCTCACACACACACACTTGGAACCACCACATAGACGTCAAAACTGCACTCCCCAGAAAGTTCCACAGGACCAACACAGAGGGGCTGCGGCTGTCCCTGCCTCCTTCGGTGACACTGGTCATTTCGGAGAGAACTTTGTCTGCATTCTGGGCCCTTCTCGGGGGTGGACTTGGGGCCCCTGCCTCCCTCAGAGCGGAGAAGGAGTTGATTGAGTCTGGTTCCCTTGGAGGCCCAAGGAGGAGGCGTCAGGGTGCCGTGGAGCCCCGAGAAGAAGTCACGGATACGGCCTTGAGGCCAGCAGGCAGCTGAAAGTGGGGTGGGGGTCCCCTGGGTGGGAAGGGCCGTGAGAAGTGTGAGGTCCGGGGGTGGGGGGCCACGGGAGAAGACGACGGCCACGGTATCCCAGGCTCTACCTCCCGCCTCCCTGGGGGAGTCTCCTTGGTTTCAGGGGAGGAACGGGGACAGGGCTGAGCAGGCCCCCTGGCTCCCTCCCACAGCTCTGACTGCGGGCTTCGCCCATCGCGTTCAGTCCCCACACGCTTGGGGTGGCTTCGGCTGTCCTGGACGTGGCACCCACCCAATCCACCACCAGCCGGGGAGCCACGCTGAGCCCCAGTACAACCTGAACAAACCCTGGCATGGCCCCCACTCTGCCGGGTAAACCGAGGCTCAGAGGGAGGAAGTGCCCTGTGTCTGTGGGGAGGCAGGATCTGGACCCAAGCCCAGCCCCGCAGCGCTGAGCAGGGCACCCCTCCCATCTGGGTCTGAGCAGAAAGCAGGACGCGTTCGAGATGGAAAGATGACCCGGCTTGTCAGGCCCCGGGGAGCCGAGCCGCCGAGACTGCGGGGCAGAGGTGCGGAGGACTGGGCACAGGGGCAGAGACAGGGGTCCAGGAAAGGCTCTTTTCCAAAGGTGGTTTGGGCAGAAGCTGCCGTCCCTCCACCCTTCCAGGCACTGGGGTCTTCCTGGACTCTGCCTTTTACTTCCATGGGGCTTGGGTGGGGGCCGGCCAGCCTCATCCGGGGCAGGGCCAAAGTGGGGGACCCCGACAAACACCTGACCCTCCTGTGGCTCCCCATCGCCCCGGCGGGCAGGCCCAGATTGCTTACCTGATCCGGCCATCCCGTGTTGTGCCTTCTGTAGGCACAGCCCCAAGGCCCGAGTCCTAGTGACTGGCTCAGGGAACCCCAAACCTGCATGCCCTGACCATGCTCACTGCAGTGGTTTTATAAGTAGCTTCTCCAGAACAGGGAGCTTGCGGATCGCTGTCCGTGTGGGTCAGCTGGCTGCAGCCCCCCTACCCCCCACGCAGGCAGGTGCTTACTGGCCAGGGGCATGGCCTCGCCCTTGGGCAGGACTGAAGGTCAAGCATCAGAGTGAGGGGGGCCTCTCCCGGGGGTCTCTGTTTCCCCAGTCTGGGCTCTGAACTTCCAGGAGGGCTCTGCCGGCCAGTCCTCCCCTCCGCCTGGGGGCAGCCCCGATGCTTATCCCCGTGTTACAGAAGGGAAACTGAGGCACAGAAAGTAAGTTGTCCCCTTGAGCCAAGGTCATAGCGAGCACTGGGCTCTGCTGCCTCCCAGCACGCGGACGTGGTCGCTGCGGGACGGAGGGGCTCGGGGTTGGGGGGGCTCCAGCCCTGCCTGTGGTCCGACAGCCCAGGCCTGGCTCAGAGACGGCCTGACCCAATGTCTTTGTGTGGTCAGCCTGGGAGGGGTGGGACTGGATAGGGACAGAGCCGGGGGCAGGCACTGGGGAGAATCCGGGCCTTCCAGACCGGTGGGGAGGTGGGAAGGGAGGTCGGGTCAGCCACCTTGCCCTGCAACCCCCCCAATGCTACTCCCACCCTGAGAATTTGCTCCTTCCGGAGAGTCTCCCTAGCCGCTGTCTCTCCAGGGGCCTGGGCGGAGCCGCTGGGAGCAGGAGCACCAGTAGGCAGGGCAAGCTGCGGGGCCCTGGGCAGGCCCTCAGCCTCCCTGAGGCCGCATCCTTCCTCCAAGGGCGGCCGGGCCTCCAGCGTGGCTGGGGAGACAGCCGCTGGACCGGAACCCAGCCCCAGGATCCCACCGCCTGGGGCCAGAACAGCCCTATAGCACCGATGTGGGCCAGTGGGGCGGGGGAGAGGAGGAAAGAGAGGCCGGGACCTGGGGCTCAGCCCATCCCCGCCAGAGCCCACGGAGAGGACGTACCTCGAAGCCACTTCCCACCACGGGGAGGTCCAGCTCATTGCGTTTGTTTTGCACGCCATGCCCGCTGCCTGGGACCCGCAGACCCCCGGCCTCCCGCGGGCGGGCTGTCCCCAGCAGAAGGACACACACGACAGCACACAGGGGCCCGGGCCAGCAGGGGGATGCAGCACCCCGCCTAGGCCCCGGGGTCCCCCGCTCCCAGCCTCAGAGAGGAGCTGCAGCCCAGGGGGTGTCGGGCCCTGGGCTCTGCCGGGACAAGCCATCAGATGCGGCCACAGGACCAGCGCGGGAGCAGACAGCCACGCAGGGCCGGGGAGCCTAGATGCGCTGTGACTGATTCCCCGGGACGGAGGCCGCCCACCGGCACGGGAGGGGCCACCGCTGAGGGTCCTGCAAGTGTGGGGGCTGGGGGCGCTCATCCACAGCAGGGGGTCAGTAACCTCACGTCTCGGACCTGGGTGGGGAGGAAAGCTGGAGGCTTCGGTGGGCCATCCCACGGCTCAGGTCCCCACAGTGGTCTCTGGCCATCGCTGGGGTCGGGGCACAGAAGTTGCCAAGGTCCAGGCGCAAGCCAGTGGCCCCTGGGGATGGGTCAGGGCAGCGCCGGCTGCTCTCCCGCAGCCGCTGAGTCCTCCAGCCCCTCCACCCGGGCTCCCGCCCCATCTCACACCCCAGGGATCGGGGACCAGAGGCAGAAGGTCCACGTCACAGGGCCGCCATGAGGAGACTGAGGCACAGGGAGGCAGTCGCCTGCCCCGGCCTCACAGGCCCCTGTGACTCAGGCCAGTGGGCTTACCCTTGAGCTGCGCTGCCCCGGGCGGGAGTGGGGGGAGGGCGGCAGCCTGGGGGGGCAGCCGGACGGTTAGGTCCTGGTCCCAGCAGACTGACAGCTTTGGCTCCGTCGCGCAGACGTCCTGCCCTCAGCACTAACCCTGAAGGCCGTGTGACCAGGGCCCCCGGAGCTGCCCAAACAGGCCGGGAGCCAGGCTGGGCACTCCCGGAGGTGGGCCCAGGAGACCCGGGCGCACCATCAGAGAGGCGTGTCCAGGTTGTGTCCCCGACATGGGCTGGGTTCACACGGGAACACAGCAGACCCCTTGCCTCTGTCCCAGGTCTTCTGTGCCCTGGATCAGGCCCACCGCTGGGAAACCCAGGGCTCGGCCCACACCTGCAGGCCAAGGGAGGCTTGGGAGCATCCCGGGTTGGCCCATACCTGCTTGTGCTTGTGGGGGCTGCTGCCTTCCTCAGCGTGAAGGGCTGGAGCAATCTGGAAAAGAGAAAATGCACTCGGGGTCTGGAGGGGCGTGGCGCCGGCAGGGATGGAGGCCTCGGG
The DNA here is from genome assembly GCF_922984935.1 of Meles meles. Taxonomy (NCBI): domain Eukaryota; kingdom Metazoa; phylum Chordata; class Mammalia; order Carnivora; family Mustelidae; genus Meles; species Meles meles. Next base: position 2,672,934 of record NC_060076.1, read on the forward strand.
CAGGCAACAGGCCTGGAGGTGTGTTGGGGAAGGCTTGGGCGGAACCGTGGGGAGGAGCAGGAGGAGGAGGAAGCCCTGTCTGGCATCTGGACCTCGTGTCCTGGTGTCACCGTGGACCGAAGGAAGCTAAGGACAGGCCACACCGGGACTGGTTCACCCTTTGTGCAAACAGCCCTGGAAAACAAAGCCTCCCTCCAGCCGTGGTGGGGGGAGGTGTCAGGCCCACGGCAGGGACAGGCGGCGGTGGCCAGGGGGTTCAGGGAGGCCATCTGGATGGGCCGTGCCCTGTCTCCCCAGAGTGGCCCACGGGTAAGGCACCCAGAGCCTCAGGGAGGCAGGAGTTGTCTGAGGTCTCTGCACACCTAGGCCCGGCAGACTCAGGGGCCCTCAGGTGCCATCGGCCTCAAACGTGCCCTGTCCCCCAACTTCCCCTCAGCCTGGGTACGGCCGCCTCTTCTTCAGACCGCCCGCCCTTCCAGGCCTGGATTAAGGATCCTCCAATAACATCATAGAAGTCTTCTCTCCCCAACAGGAAGAGCCTCTCTTTGGTCATTTGTCCCTTTTTGCCCTGGCTGCCAGGAAGCTCAGCACCACAGTCAGGACAGGCTCTGCTTGCTTCCCCGCCAAGCCCATGCTCTCGGGGTCTGGCTTTGCTGTTCCATCTGCCTGTCTTCTCCGAGATGCCTGCGGCCCGGCAAACCTCCTCAGACCCCGCAGGGGAGAGGCGGGTTCGGAGGCATTTGCTATAAGCCCCAAGCAAGGCAACGAGACTAATGTCCAAAAGGGGCTCGAGCTCAGGAGGCAGCAGACCTGCGTCCAGGGCCAGGAGGGAGAAGGGGTGGAGGGAAGGTTCTGTGGGGTTGCTCAGGCGCCTCGCTGGATATCAAGGGGCCGTCGTGGTGGAGGCTGGAACGTGGTGGGGCTGGCACGGGGCACTGGACAGGGGAAGGGGCTCCGGGAAGAGGCCATGTGGGAAAACCGGGACCAGGGTCCTTCTCCAAATCAGCAGCATCCAGGGGATGGGGGGGGACCTGACCCCCTGCACCTCCCCTCTCTGCAGCCCTCTGTGTCCCGGCCCACATGTCCCGCTCTGGGGTGCACCCAGTTGTCCCTTTAAGGCGCTGGGGGCTGCTGCTGGCACAGCGTACCCTCGGCCGGCGCAGAGACGGGCACGCTCCTGATCCTTCTGGAAGGCTGGCTTGCAGAGGAGACAAAATGTTCTTGCTCAGCTCAGTAAACAAGCCTGAAGTGCTTTGAAAGCGGCTGCCGATACAAAGGACTGAAATGAAGGCTCGCATTGCAAAAGGGGGCCCAGCTGCAGGGAGGAGCGTGCGCGGGAGGGCATCCCGGCTGCTCGCCACCCCAGCTCCCGGTGGGTCACCTCGAACGTCACCGGGTGCGTGCCTGGGCTCCCAGCCATGGTCTGAGCGTGCAGATGTGGTTCTGTACGCGAGCCGGTCAGGACGCATGGGGACCCGCATCCCCCGGTTGGGAGCCCGGGAGCCTGTCCTCCCCCGCGGGGTGCCCCGGGCCTGCACATGAAGTGAGGCGGGCGTGTTTGCACACACACGGACTGCATGCACGTGGGGACACGCGGCTCCCCGGCTCCCCCCGACACTGCCCGGGAACCCAGCTGGAGGAGACCCAGGTTAGCGCCACCCTCGGAAGGGAGCAGAGAGCCCCATCCCCAGGGAGCTCATGAAAGGCCTGGGAACCAGGAGACCTGGCGTCTGCAGGACGAGGCGAGCCAGGTGAGAAGACATGCTTGGGGCCCGGCCAGGAGGGTTTCACACAGTAACCACGGCGCAGAGGGCAGAGGCATCCCTACACTCACCCCCGACCCAGCGCCAGGGGAGGGGCGGACGCCGAAGCCTGGCCTTCCTCCAAACACCAGCTATGCCCAGCTCCGCTGACCCAGGACAAGTGGTTAAGGACTCAGGCTCACTTGCCTCATCTGTAAAATGGGCAGAATCCCACCTGCCTCCCGGGGCCGTTGTGAGGTTTAGAGGAGAGGCGCTTCAGCGGCACAAGGTGTCTACAACACGGCTCCCAGCGCCCACCTCGGTGCCACAGCCGGACGGAGTGTGCCCAGGTCCCGGCCCCGCTGCTCGAGCATGCTGGGACACGGAGCGGGGAGAGGATGTCACCCCTCTCCCCATAATCAGCACTTCCCCACCGTCGCTCCCCAGCACTCAGAAGCCACCAGACCTGGCAGTCTGCCCCACTCAGGGCTGGGCGCCGGAGGGGCGACACAGTCCCCAGGCCAGCTCACTCTGCTGGTGGCACAGGCAGAAGCCAGAGCCCGAGCAGTGGGAGGGACACACCTATGGCCTTGGGACCACAGCAGGGCAGCAGCCTGGCCTGGGGGCAGGGGAGGGGGGCGTAGGGCAGCAAAAGCTCCAGGGAAGAGATAATGCATGAAGCCTGCAGGAAGGGGGGCAGCGTGAGGGCGGACAGACCAGGAGAACTGGCCAGATCGCTCCAGGCACACAGTAGATGCTCAGTTAACGCGAGATGCATCGGCCACTGAGCCCTGGGAAGCTGGAGAAAACTGAAACCCAGCGGGATGTTCCTCCAAGGTCACAACGTCCCCAGTTTGCCTCGCCCCAGGGCTGTGCCCCTCCCGAGGCGCAGGGGAGCCCACTCTGTTCTCTGTTTTGTTTGCAAGCCAAGGCCCTGAATTCCTGCCCAAACCCCGTGGGGCGGCCCCCAGGAGACAGAGGGGCGTCTTCCTTGCCTGGCTGCAGCAAGAGACGTCCCAGCCAGGAGGCCCATTTAGGAAATGGGTGGCGGGGAGCTGCGGGGGCGGGAGGGGCCCCTGTTGCCAGCCAATGCCGGGGCTGCCAGGCCGTCCACCCCTTGGGCTCCTGGCGGCTGCTGGGGGGAGCTCCCCGGCAGGGCCCAGCCTCCGGGTACCTGCGAGCCAAAACCACTCAGAAACCACAGGCCAAATGAATCCACTTTCTCAAGTGCCCGGGGAGTGAGGGAGACATGTGGTTTCGGTGCCAGCGCTCGGGCCCAGTAAAGCATGAAACGGCGCCGCTGTGGGGGCTGGGGTGCGGGTCATGTGCCCTGAGCTGTCCCCACCTCCGGGGCCTCAGTCCCCCCCCACTGACTGTGGGTGCTGGGACGTGTGTTCAGGACACCCTCTTGTCTGCCCAGTGCTGGTCCTGGCCCCGAGAAGCCTGCCAGTGCCTGCCGTGCCCTCCCCAATCCCAGGAGAGTGACGAGGGCACCCAGCATGTCCCAGGCCGGGAGGAGCAGCATGAGGACAGGGTGATGTGGCCAAACCATCAAGACAGTCTCACGGGGACCCAATCTCTCAGCCACGGCAGTGTTCCTCCCACAGTCTGGGGCTCCCTCCTAGGGGCCGGGCTGGGTCTCCCCTCCCTGGGTCCCAGTGTCCACAGGGCACCTGCTGTCCCTGCACCCCGGGCAGGGCACCCCGGGAAGGGGAGCAGCCTCGGGGCCCGGCCAGGCACGCACTGCGCCATGTCACCGTCAGCTAGGAACAGGGTGCCAGGACCACATCAGTGAAGGTGTGGATGTCCAGCCGACATGTCCGGGGGCCCACGGCAGGTGGAGGGACAGGGCTTGAGCCCAGGGTCTGCCTCTGTCCCCAAGGGCCGAATGGCTAAGTCACAAAGGCTGGGCCACTAAACCCCACCCCGGGAAGGGAAGAAGGGAGGAGGGGAGAAACAGCCCCCCCCCAACCCAGTACCAAGAAGCAGGGAGGGGGCGGGGGTTAGGCCAGAAACCAAGTAAGGGTGTCACGGGAGAGCGCAGAGCTCCAGCCTGTCCTGGGACGGGCAGGATGGGGGCAGCTGCCGCCCACAGAAGGGGGTGACTGGGCAGGAGGGCAGGGCTTCCCCTCCCTGTCTGTGTGCAGGAGGAAGTCCGGGTGGGAAAATTCGGGGCAGGCGGCAGGGGGAGGAGGGCTGGAAAGATGGGGAGGTGGGAGGAGTCGAGGTGGGGGACGGTGCGGGCTACAGCGGCCCTAGCCCCTCACCACTGGCTGGATGACCCTGAGCCCCTCAGCCCGTCCCCATCGCGAAAGAAGGAGAGGGCCTGCTGGACTAGGGTCCTCCTCACCGGGGTCAGGGCAGGGGCAGCTCAGCAGGAGGGGCCCCCCAGCTCATCAGTCCATCGGGGAGTGGGGGGAAGTGGCCCGGGCCCTGTGCCAGCTTCTGGCATCCGTGCGACCCCAGCAAACATCAGTCCTGCCTCAGAAGGCCCCCGGGTGACCTCGCCTGCCGTTCTTGCCCTCCTGCCCAGACCGCAGTGGTCCTCGCGAGGCAGGGTGCTGGGGCTGAGGGGTCCCCTTGGGACTGGCACCCCCATAGGACTCCCGCACACCTGGCCGTCCCCCACAAAGTCCTGGCCTTACAAGGAACAGGGCTGGCCGCTGCTGGACCCGGGGGCGCCGGGTGGGGCCTCCAAGGCCGAGCCTGCGAAAACTCACGGGGGCACTTGGATCCCAGAACGGATTCTTTAAGCAAAGCCCCTGGGAGCTGCTGCGGAGCGAGAGGGAAATGAGCTGAGCGGGGACGGGGAGAGGGAGAGGTGCGGAACGGCTCTCAGGGGACTTGGGGGCATCTACGCCTCGGAGCGGCCTGCAGAGAGGGGAGATCCAGGTCAGAAAGGAAAGTGGAAAGAAAGCTGACCGTCGGAGGGGGCAGAAGGCTTCCCTAGCCCCTCTCCTGCCCCAGCCCTTCAGGGAGGACCGAGAGGGGAGGGTCGTGGTCCTCTGGAACAGGAGGGGCTGTGGGTGGCCATGGGCGGCCGTGAACGGCCATAGGCCATGCTGCTTAGAGCTCCTGCCTCCGTCTCTGCTGTGATGGAGATGCCGGTTCACCTGCCCCCGAGCTCCCGGGACCTCTGTACCGCCTGAGCCTTTTCCCAGGGACGCTGCCGACACGTCATCCACCTGGTATTCCAGGAGCAGCTTCTGGAAGCTCGGGAGCACCCCAGTGCCTTCCCACTCCCCCCAACGGAGCCCAGAGCTTCACCCTCCGGGAGGCAGGGGCCTTGAGGTCTGGGAGCCCCCGTGTGACGGAGCCCCCAAGTCAGCCCACCCCCGCCACTCGAGGCCGGCGAGCTCTTTAACACTGGGCGAGCCTCAGTGGGTTCAGTGGACGCTCACGAGACTAGAGCCCCCCATCTGCATCCCCCACCTGCCGTCCAGCACACACCGGCTGGCAGACTTGACTTCCCAAAACGTGGGTGCCAGCCCACCCCACGCTGGCTAAACGACCCTCCTCAGCCGCCCGCCACGCCCGCATGGACGCTCCCACCGCTCGCGAGCTCCACCCCCCTCTCCCAGCGCAGCTCCCCGTCCGACGTCACACCTCCTCTTCCCAGGCCCTCTTCCCGGGGACCCTAAGGATGGGCGGCTCCAGGCCTCACCTCCGGGTCCGCCCCACTCCCCTGGCCACAGAGTCCTGCACGCGCCCCTCGCTCCACGCCCGGGGCACAAGCTAGCTGAAGAGCTAACTCGTACTAGAGTGGAAAGGGCTGAAAACGAGGTCCCTGAGTGAGTTTCCTCTGGAAATACATCACTATTAACAAAGACGTCACCCGTTAGCCAAAGGCATTCAGTCTCCGAGCGGAGAAGGACCCCGGGCCGCAAGCTGGGGCGCTGTCTAGTCCACGGGCCCCCCGCAGCCCTGCCGGCTCCCCCTCCTTCTTCAAGGCCCACAGTGGGACAGTGACTTGGCCGGCTTCTACTCGAGTTGGTGGCCAGGCTGGGTCAGGACCCAGGGGTGCGGCCTGCACCCGACCCAGTGGAGAGCGGGAGGCTGAGAGCCCTCTGACCCCCCGAAGTCCCCCCTCGTCGTGGGACTCCAGGAATCAGAGCAGGGTCCCACGGGAGCGGTCTGGGGGGTTGGATCCATGGCCCCATTCACCAGTCAGGCAGGGAGGACACAGGCCTCCAGATTCCAGGCTAATTGGCGTCTGGTAGAACTCACTCCCCCACAGCAGGCTTGGTTTCCCACTCCGCGCTTTGACACTACCCCCGGAACACCCCCCAAAATCCAAACTGACCCAGCTCTGCCCTGCCCGGGCCACCCCAGGAAGCCTGACCCCGGCCCTCTCCGAGCCCAGAGGCACCACAGTGGCGGGGGCTGCAGGCCTGGAAAGAATGTCTGCCTGACCGGGGGCCTGAGCAGCGCAGGGAACCGAGCCCGAGACAGACACGGGCTGCAGAGGGCCAGGAGATTAGAGCCAGCCACATAAACAGTGAGAGGGACCGCGTCCGCGCTGATCTGGAGGCCGGGATGAGGAAACCGAGCTCTGGGCAGAGAACGGCCCCACAGGAATTGCCCAACGGGTCTGTCGCAACGGGCTTAGATTCCAGGGCCAGACCTCCCAGCCTCCCTGCCTCCCGGCTGAGGCCTAAGGTTTGGGGACAACAGTTGCCAAGCAGGGTGGAAAGGTCCGGTGTCCCTGGGCCCCCACCCCTGTCATCTATGGACCGGACATGTCAGGGCAGGAATGGGACCTTGAGGGCAAGGGTGACTCAGAGCTGATGCTTCCCCTCCTGTCTCTGTCCCGGGATGTCCCCGGGAAGCGGGGCAGAGGCCCGGCATCCCCCCCACGCGTCCTGCCCCATCGGGGCTCCCTGACCTTGTCCGCAGAGTGCCAGCCCTGGGGAGTGGACCGCTCACCAGCAGGAGGGCCCTTCCCCCTGCCCACAGATGCAGCTCAGGCCTCGGAAGGTCCCTTGAGCTCGGAGGGGTCCACCCAGGTGGCTGGGCTGCGCCCTTCCTGTCCCACAAAGGCTGCGAGGCCGCCGTGGACCTGCCAAGGCTTTCTTCTCCCCGGACAAAGGCAAGGCCAGTCCATCAGGCCCCAAATCTCCCCTTTGCTCTGCAGACACTGATTTCTTTTCAGTCCAGCAGACACTGTCGGCGCTCGCACGTGTGGACGGGTGGGACGCTCCCCCCTCCTGCCCGCCCTGCCGCCACCCCCCTCCACAGGTGAGGCCAGGACCACACCCCGGGCTGGAGCCGTGGGGTTTCCCTCTTTTTCTGAGCAGACAGCGAGCCCTGCAGCGGCAGACATCCCCCGGTGGGGACTCAGGGGCCGGTCAACCCCCTGCAGCCCGTGCCTCCGGGGGCCTCTGTCCCCCTTCCGGAGTGAGGGCCCCGGGTGGAATCAGGAGCACAGTTTATAGAGCTGCGGCTGCCTTCCCGCGGTCTTCAGGGTCAGGGGATCCCCCTCCACTCTGCATTCATTTCCCTGGAGAGATGCCGACCATCCTGGGGCTCAGCCTCCCACCCCGGGACATAGTGGGCCTGGCACCCCAGCTCAAGCCCACGGCCCACCAGTCCGGCGTCCCGAATGCCCTTCCAGAGGCTCAGTCTCGTCTGCACAGCAGGAGGGGTGCCGGGCCTACCTCTAGGGCCAGCTAGGAAGACACGGGCTTGGGACCTGTTCTTGGCCCGCAGCAAGCCAGCCGCCTCCTCTCCATCAGGGGCTCCCTCCTTCCCACGTCCTGGGACAACCAGCCCCGCCTTTTGCACACGCCGGTGCTCCGCAGGCTGCCTGGTCCACAGCCCACCTCGCTGCCAGGGGTTTGCAGGGCGCTGAGCTTACACGGAGGCACTGCCCCAGGCTCCCTCCCGCCCGCTGGATGGGCACCTCTGTGACACGTCAGTCTCTGCCCCCCGGACTCCATCCTCGTCGCCATCACAGAACCGCAGGCAGGAAGCAGAACCTTCAGGAAGGCTCAGGTGACCCGCCATGGCCAAGAGCCCCACGGTCCAGCGATGGCCGTGCTCAGGGCGTGTCCAGGCGCGTCCAGACGGCCCGTCCACCGCAGGACCCATGTCATCTGCCCAAAGCAGCACGGCTAGTTAAAAGTTTTATTGATTGAACACAATTGAGTGTAAGTAGTAAAAGTTCTCCCGATGTAACCCACTTTTTCGTAATGGGTACTCTCAGACACTCGAGTTTGTGTGTTAAAGGAGCTTGAGGACAATTTAATAGCTCATAAAATTTTATAGTCCCAGTTGAAATCCGAGCGATAACTCTGGCCTGCACAGCCATCGTTCGCTAAACGTCCCTCGTCTATTTTTTTCCCTCTGTTTATGGGAAAGTTAACATGTGCTCTGCTCCGGGGAGGGCTGGGAGATGGGAAAACAATGATCTGTTTTTCCGGAAGAAAAGGTAAGATACTCGGGCTCTCCTGGCAACACCCTGTTCTCCAAACGCACGGTTTTCCTGTAGGTCGGAAGGAGGTCTCATGACCGGCTGACCCACAGGTGGCCAACAGTCACAAGGACTGGGGCTCCCGGGGGGACCGCTGATCTGGGTGGACCCAGGCCACAGCCATGGCCTGGGGTCGGGGGGAACCTGGAGGTGCCCGTTGACAGGCACAGCCTGGTCCTTTACAAAGCGCCCGCTGTGTGCAGGGCCCGGGACGGAGGGGGCGCGCGAAGCACACGGACACGCACCAGCGCCGGCCCAGCACGGTGGGGGTCGCCTGCCGGCCACAGAGAGGAATGATGTCGCCACGCAGTCCCCACGTGGGGAGCCTCAGACACGTCGCGGGACGCGAAAGGAGGCGGATGTGGTGTTGGATCCCTTTTATAGGAAATGTCTGGAAATGGCAAATCTTCAGAGGCAGGAAGGGGGTCGCTGGGGCTGGGGGAACTGGAGGGGGCTCCCTGTGGGGCGGGGCACACGTTTCAGGACTAGATACAAGGAGGCGGGGGACACCGGCCTCGCAGACGTGCTCCATGCTCTCAGATGGTTCCTTTTACGGTGTGTGAATTTCGCCTCAATGAAACGAATGTCTTTTTGAAAGAAGGAGATTCAGCCGGGCAACATGACACACGGGACACCCACCGGGGACAGACCCCAGACTCCGTGCCTCCCTTACCCGTCCCGCCTGGCCGAGGTCGGACCCCGGAAGCTCCATGGCCCGTCGGAGGGGCCAGGACGGGCAGGTGGGAGCGAGGGCGCAGGCTGGCTGCTCCGGGAAGTGCAGTCGCCAAGGTTGGGCCCTGGGGCCCTGAGAAGGAGCTCACTTATGGGAGCGGCATCTTGAAGAGCCAGGTCAGCACAGAGGGGGGCCCGGGGGTGAGAGGACTTGCTCAGCCTGGAGCACCACAGGGGCCACCACCGGCTGCCACGGAGGAGGCTCCAGCCACACGTGGCCACCCATGAGATGGGTCGGGGGGAGAGGACCCACTGCCCCCTGGACAACCTCCTGGGCTTTTGCCCACTAGGGAAAGGGACAAAATGAGGCCACAGGACCTTTGTCTCCTGCCACGTGGGGGCGCGTGTGCTGGGTGAGGCAAGGCTGTCGCACAGACCCCAGACGCCAAAGACCGGAGCGGCGCTGAGCCGGGCTCGTTGCAGTGGGATGGGCCCCCCTGCCTCGCGGGATTCGGGGGCTCGGGGAGGCCACACCACCACCCACACCCCAGGTCTGACCGGACCGGGGCAGCCACCCAGAATTCAAAACCTTGCTCATCCGGCAAGAAACGTGTCCACTTAAGGAATCCGCTAACCCTAACCCCGTGACACAGGCAGGTCTCAGGGAAGACTGAACGGGACCGCCCCACGACTCAGAATCATCCCACACGAGCAGGAGGGTCCTTTTCGGAGCACGTGGATTTTCTCGGGGTGGGTTTGCTGTTTTCTCTGCAGGGCTGTCCCCCCCCCCCACCAGGCTGCCCGCTCCCCTGAGGAGGGTCCACGACATAAACCTGCGTGGAGCCCTTGTGCGTGGCCGTAACCGTACGGGGCTCTGTTTGCCACTCTGCCCGGCCCTCCCACCCCCCAGCCTCTGCTGCCTCATCTGTCCAGAGCGGATGCCTGCCACTCCCTGTCCCCCCATCTCCTCCTCCTCCTCCTCGAGGCCTTCTGGACCCCCCGGTCACCGAGGTGGCCCCCTATGGCCTTCCCTCGCAGCCCGTGGCCGTATTCAAGTCATTCTGCTCCGCGATCTCCTCTGTGCTGCTTTTCTGCCTTGGTCTCTGTGGGGCCTGACATGGTCCCGGCCCGACCTCCGGGACACTGAGCCCCAGAGGCAGGGAAATATTTGTTGAGCGGTGCCTGAGCATTGAAACGGGGAGTCTGTGATCAGGACACCTGAGCTTGAGTGCAAGGCCTGCGGCTGACTTGCGTGGTGACCGTGGGCCACTGACGTGGTCTTTCCCGTCCACGGAACAGCATGTCCTGGAGACCACAGGCCGGCCTCTCCCGCCACTCAGCCAGCCCGTGGATCTTAAGCACAAAAGGCTGTTCTGAGAGTCCTGATGGCACCCCAACCCCAAAGAGAGAGGCCGCCGTGCGCACTGCCCGGCTGGCTCCCGCGCGCTCGGAGAGGCTCTGATGTGTGGGCACAAGGGCATCGTGGGCACCAAAATTACCAGATTGCTGGTGGAGTGCCAGCAGGAAGGGGAAGACAATTAAATATCCGAGAGGAAGACATCCTCAAGCGGCCGCATCGCCGTTCCTTCCTGCATTCGTGCTCTCCAAGTGGCCCCCCAATAAAACAGTTCCGTCATTTCAGGACTCGTAAAATGTACGTTAAAGTCACGGCACATCAGAGCCACAATCAAGACCACACTTACTGAACACCCACTACGCGCCAGAAAACTCTCCGGGTGAGTCTGGCTCTCCGGCTCCACAGCCAGGAAGACGGCGGCGGCCAATGGCCATGGCGTCCTGGCCACGGGGCCACCTGGTCTCAGCCCCAGGCCACCGCGTGGGAGGCCGACTGCTCCCAGCCCTTCCCAGGCTCGCCGGCCCCCCGGGCTCCGCCGTCTTCCATCGTGCTGTGGCGTCACACGACTGCTCATCTCCAAGTCTGCTTACCACGATGCAAGATGAAAAATGAGCCAATAACTCAGTAAATGCAAGGCGCTCGGCGCGAAACGCAATAACGGAGAGAAGACAGTGCCAGCCGGGCTGATTAAGCAGGCGTCGCCGCCGAGGAGCTGCCCTCTTGGGCCCCGGGTGACGTTGAAAGGGCACAGAGAGGTCTCAGCCTGCCAGGTGGAGAGGGTCACAGCCTGGGCAGGGGCGGGTGCCCAGGACCCCACTCCTTCCCAGACTCGCGGGCATGACCCGTGAGGGGCCCCAGGCCGCTGACTCTGCTCCTGGTGCTCTAGCTCCCAGGGCTGCAAGACGGGGTGGCCCGCCAGGGCTGCCCTGGGCCCCGGAGAGCGCACACGGCTGGGAAGTTCTGGAACAGGGTGAGGACACGAGAGCGTGCCCACCCCGATCTGTGCCGGGGATGGCTCGATCTCGCTCACCTGGAATGACTACTTCCCGAGGGAGGACGGTGGTGAAGGCGCTTCAGAGGCAACGCGTATATCATACAAGTCGCCGGGCCTTCGAGTACTGCCTGCCCCCAACTCCTGGAAAGGGTCGGGGGCGGCTTGACCCCAGCTCCAAATCATTTAACCTCCAGACTCAGAGCTCTACTGGTTCTCAGCCCTAGCTGAACCTCCCAGAGAGGGTTCTAGACCTTCACGCCCAGGCCCAAAGATGAGTTCACTGCGGGGCCAGCAGGCCAAGGACACCCAGAGCCCATGCCCCTTGCGTTCGTCCGGGCACCCAGCAAGAGGACCCCCTGCCTGCGTGTGCTCCTGAGGGGCCCGGGAGGCTCCAAACCCCCTGAATGGGCCAGCACAGCCCAGAGCCACGCGGCCATTTGCATGAAGGTCGCTGCCCAGGTGGGCCGCACAGATGCCCATGCATGTTCTGGGAAGTCTCGGTGGAACATGGGAGCCAATGGGCCGCACCCCGGCCTCCTACCTCCCACGGGAGTCCGTCGGACGGGCCCAACAACGCGGCCAAGGAAGGCTGCACCCGCACCAGGGCCCGGCAGTGAGGCCGCAAAGGGTCTGGAAGGCTCTGAGCCTCCCAGGAACACACCCCAGGGCCACCCAAGCGTGCAAACCCCTGCCCAGGAGAGAGCCCCCAGCGCCGAGCACCCCGGCCACAGCCTGCTCCACAGAGGAGAAGGGGAAGGTCGGGAACGCTGGCCCTCTCTATTTATTGGCCGTTTGAGGTATTTTGTTCGTTGTGGGTATCTCACATTAACTGTGATATTTAAAAATATTGCAGGAAAGCATTATTTCTCTGAATCGAGGCATTTCCTGGAGCCTGGCTTTCCTCTCCCAGTTCCACCCCACGGCTCCCGCGCTCTGTCCCCTGGGGCCCCCCTCCCGCTCTCTGGGCCTCTGGACCCCTCGCACTGTGACCTGCCAGGCCCCCCGGCAGGGGAAGGCTTCCTCCGGTCGGGCTCCTCATGTCCCCCAGAGTACATCACGGCAGTTAGGGGCTTCCCGTCCGATGGCACATTTTGGACACTCGGGAAGTGCTCCTTGGCGTCGTCAAATGACCCCAGCGGCATCAGTAAACAGCAAGCAGGGCCCCTCCGTCCTGCCGACCGACCCCGCCAACCTTCCCTCCGGAGTGCCGCCCCCCGAGTCTCCCACCAGGCGCTCTGGTCCGGCACAGACTGTTGTTCCCAAACCACAGATCCCAGAGCATCCTCTGCGCGGCCTTCCCGCGAAAGCGCCCACCTGCGCACTTGTGTCTGGAGCTTTCCCTTCGGGGAAGGCGCGTCCCTGACACAGCCCACCGCCACGTGGGCAGCCCACGCCCGTGTCCAGCACCGCTCAGAATCCGGGAACTGGGGAAGATGTCCGGCAGCCCCTACTGGGGACAGGACGGGGCACTCCGGGATGGACATGTGCGTTATTTTGTTATGCATCGTTTTCTTTTAATGCGTCCTTACGTTGCAGTGAAAGCACGCTACTGATTTTTTCTGAAATTCTACGTGAACAAGTTCTACGTCCCGTGGATGGTTTTCCTCTCAGACCGTCAGTTCTCAGTTCGGGGTCCAGACTGCCCCCACCGCAGCCCCTGGGAACTTGGAGCACGCTGGAGCCCAGGCCAGGAAGCTGGTACATCAGGTCTGGGCAGGGGCGCGGGCAGGGGGCCAGAGGGGTTGCTCCCCTGCACAGCCACCCTCGGGATGGCCGCCACCCCCAAGCAGGGCAGGTGGCCCCGGCCCTGCTAGCCTCCAGTTCCCATCTGTACAAGACGACGTTCTTGATGCCCCTGGAGCCAGGCAGGCAGCTGTTCTCACTCCGCATCGCGGCCTCCGGATCCCCCAAGAGAGTGTCTGTCTGGTGGCCTCAGCCCTTGCACGGCCTAGGCGCTGAGCGTGTACACAGTAGGCGCTCATCTAGTGCGTGCCGTCATGTGAGCCTTCCTGCGGCCCACAGGGAGGGGAGAGGCTCCCATTGTTCGAGGGGGCTGGGGGGACTCCCCATTTCCTTTCGGGCAAAGTAGCACCGTGACAGGTGGTCGGGGGGTCTAGCAGAGGCCTCCCCCCCCCGCGCGCCATGTGAGCAGCCTTGGGCTCCGAGGGCCCTTCCAAAGGCTCCGGATTCCCGGGGAGGGAGGGAGGGAGACCCATGCGGCCTCGCCCTCGCTACTCCCACGCAGGCAACTCGGTGGTGAGGGGGTGATGGAGAGACCCTGGTCCTGCGTGGGGCTCTGGAGCTGGGCCGGGGGCAGGCAGGGGTGGCAGGCTGGCAGGAGATGAGGGACGGACGCCTCCCCAAGACGCCCTAGAATCCCAGTTACTGTGACGGAGGAGCAAATGGGAGGCCTCCCCTCGGGAGACAGCCCCCCACGCTTAATTAGCGCCTTATCTCCCAGCCATGCCGCGGGAGTGGGAAAGCAAGCGCTGTCCTCCACCCCCTCCCCCACACAGCCTCTTCTGGAGGCTGATTTGTCTGGGTGTCTGGTGAAAGTCCCGGGCAGGCCAGGGAGGACGGGAAGCTGGGCCAGGGGTGGGATCCCCCAACGGGGGCAGACCACCAGCCGAGAGCCCAGAGGCGGGCAGGGGGACAGGAGGTCCGGGTCTTTCTTCTTGTCACTGCTTTCTGAGCGGGGTGTCCGGCCCAGACCCGTCCCAGGCTGCCCGCTGCGTCTGCTGAAAAGGAAAAGAATCCTTTTCTGTATTTCGTCCTGGGACCACGTACCTGCAGTAAAGCCCACCCTTTCTCGTGTCCAGATCTGAGGGTCTTTTTTTTTTTTTAATATTTTATTTATTTATTTGACAGAGAGAGATCACAAGTAGGCAGAGAGGCAGACAGAGCGAGAGAGGAGGAAGCAAGCTCCCTGCCGAGCAGAGAGCCCGATGAGGGGCTCGATCCCAGGACCCTGAGACCATGACCTGAGCCGAAGGCAGTGGCTTAACCCACTGAGCCCCCCAGGCGCCCCCAGATCTGAGGGTCTTGACACACGCGTGTGTCACGTAACCCACCGCGGCCTCGGACGGCGTCCACGACACTTTCTGGTTTGGCTCTGGCCATGGACCCAAGCGGCCTGTGGCCTCCAGAGCAGACTTGTCCGTGGAGCCGCAGCCTTTCTACAGCCGAGCCGTATCCCACGCAGGCACGGGCCCGGGGGGCCTGTCCACCTCCCCGTGGAAGCACATCTGGGCTGCTTCTGGTCGTCCGCCCAGCCAAGCTCCAGAAAACCGTTTCCCAGCCTGGAACAGGCTTCACAGCCGCCAGCTCTGAAACAGAGCCCCTCCACAGCGGCGGCTGGGTGCGGACATCCCGGCAACCGTGAGCCATGCTAGGGGGCAGTGGGGCTTGGGCACCCCCATCATCGGACACCCTCCCCAGGACACCCCTGCACGGGGCAGGTCACCACGGACCACTGCCGACCACCTGGAGTCACGGGCCTTTTCTAACCCTGGGGTCCGGGGGAGTCTGCGGGCGTCAGCTCAGCCGCACCCCGGCCCCGGGCCCTCCGCCGGCCCTTCCAGACGTGCCCGGGGTTGAACTGAGCACGGCGAGGGGGACGCAGGAGACTCGGTGCTGCCGTTTCCCAGCCCTGGCAGCCACGCAGTGCTGTCCCTTTGTTCCCGACGGAGGGCTGCTGGGTGGCCGGGCTCACTGCCCCCTTGCGTCCCCGCCGCCCGCCAGCAAGGAGATCACTCAGGCGCTGATATGATCGCCGCGGGACAGGCGGAAATTGGAGTGTCCCCGGTGCTTGATCGCGCCCGCGCCAGCCACGGCCGCAGGGACATTAGAGAACCGCGTAATGGCCCCCAGTCAGCTCCCCTCACAGCCCCACCGTGACCTTGGGCGGCTCGGAGCCCGCTGCCGTTTTAATGAAAAATCAGGAGTTGGGGAATGGCTATGGCTTAGAGGGCATGGGGAGGGGGAGGGCTCTGTGTGGCCGCCCTCAGTCCATCTGTCCTCACCGGCCGCCGGCCATCGGCCACACTGGGCCCTCGTGGGGGCTGGGGACCCTGAAGAGACAAAGACAGCCCCACCCCGTGGAACACTGGAACTGACCCGTGAGCTGGGGAGAGGCTGGGGAGGGACACAGGGACAGCTGTGGCGGGGCTGAGGAGCTCCCCCGCCAGGACAAAAGGACACTCCATCCAGGCTGGGCTGGGGTGCCCGCTCCACTCACCAGCCTCAGTTTCCCTGTCTCAAGTAGCTCGGCCCCTCCAGCTCTCCAGGGAGAACTGACCGCTTTGACGAGCATCTTCGCTGTGTCCCCGCTGTCTCCACAGCACAGAACGGTCCTGGGTTGCCATTCACGCTATTTTCAGACGAGGAAACAGAACTGACTGCCCAAGGTCACGCAGCAAAGGGAGGGCAAGCCGCTGGGGGGCAGAGCCCTCTGCCAAGGCGGGTGTCCAGGGCGCCGCCCCCCTCACCTCCCATCCCCCAGCCCTTGCCAGCTCCCCTGGGCCGAAGGCAGACCAGACAGGTGAGCACGCACCCTGGCTCTCTGCAGCCACCTGCAGGCCCAACGAGAATCCAGAGTCAGAGGAAGGGCTGAAGCGTCTCTCCTGGGGGGCCTCCCAGCCCTCCTTCCCCCTCCAGGGGCCTGGCAGGAAGGCCCACCAGGCATCCACCCCCTTAAAACACACACACGGCGAGCGACCCCAGGCTGACCCTGGAACGGCCGCCAGAGCTGATGGAGTTGGGGGCCAGGGGAGGGTCTGCTGTCAGGGGCCCCTCTCTCCGGCTGGGCTAGGGGTGGGTGGAGCCTTCCCGCACCTCCCTCCCGGCCCCGAGTTGCAGACATCATCCCGGGACAGAGTCGGGAAATGAGGCCCTGGACTCGGGTCAGGGAGGGATCTCAGATCAAATGTCCCCACCAGACCCAGGATGCCGGCGTCCCTGAGCAGGGCCCCCAAGCCCCAGACAGAACCTCTCTCCGTTGAGTCCTCCTTCCCCCCGCAGCCCAGGGCTCACCCACGGATATCCAGGCTACCTGCCTGCAGGAAGTTTACTGGAAACCTGGGCCTTGGCCCTCTCCTGCTGCCTCTTCCTCCCCTCTCCTCCCTGGCCTCTCCTGGGATTGCGGAAGGCGGGTGTCTTGTTAGCTTCAGTCACTCCAAGCAGGATGAGAAGGACTCCTATCCTGGGGGCTCACGACTCCCTCAAAACCCCAGGCCAGCTGCCCGCTCTGAGAGAGGTACAATGAGTAGCTTCCTTGGGGACACGAGCCCTGCTCTGAGGTCAGAGAGAGAAAAACCCTCCTTGATGACGGCTGACAGGTACAGGGCTCTCCCCCGGGGCTGGCCCAGGACCTCATATCTGTTCACACTCTAAAACCCACAGCAAGGGCGCCTGGGGGGCTCAGTCAGTTAAGCGTCTCTCTTCGGCTCAGGTCATGATCCCAGAGTCCTGGGATCAAGTCCCACATCAGGCTCCTCGCTGAGCGGGGAGCCTGCTTCTCCCTCTCCCTCTGCCTGCCGCTCTCCCTGCTTGTGCTCTCTCTCTCTCTGACAAATAAATAAAATCTTTAAAAAATAGAAATAAAACCCACAGCAACCCCAGAAGACAGAGGCCAGCCTGACCCCCATTTTTCCAACCGGAGCACAGAGGGCTAGAAGGACGTTCCCAAGCTCACACAGCTCCCAAGTGGTGGGGCCAGGATGGAAACCCAGATGTTGAGTTCCAGACCCCATGCCCTCCACCGTCCCTCAGACCGGGGCACTGAATACCACCCTCCCCCTGCCTCGTCCTTCTATACATCCCACGTCTTTTCAGAAAGTCACGGAGCTCTGGTTCCAATTTCCTAACGTGACCTCGGGGAGGGAGCCTTCCTGGCTTAGCACACTCACATCCCAATCCCGCCCCGGCCTCAGGGCCCTGCCCCCCAACACCACGTGGGCTCTCACTGCCACAGGAAGCCTTGGATGGTCCAACCGCCACCCCGAGATGGCGTCCCTGGAACCACTGCCTTCGCTTTCGCCCTTGCTCCTGGCGTGCCGTCCAGCAGACTGCGTGCAGCAGGGGCCCTCCCGAAATCTGGAGTCACGGAGAGACTCTACCCCACAGCAGAGCCGGAGACCGGGCGCCCACGGGTCCTCAGGGGCCCAAGGGGGGCCGGGAGACGTCCCTCGTGAGTGCTCCCGTGGTCCAGCTGAGCCGACCACTCCGTCTGCGTCTCCCCACAGCCTGTACGAGCCTCGTGGCCCCTCCGAGTCACATGGCCCCTGCTCACAGGTTAGGAAGTCGAGGCCACATCAGCCGGAGTTTGAACCTGGCCCTTGATACCACCTGCACTAACGCCGTGATCCTGGCACGAGGCAGGTGTCCGTGGTCACGAGACCACAGAAACCCCCCGCAGACGGCTCCTCCTATAAACGCAGCCCACAGGCGCCCGAGCGGCCAAGCCCAAGGCCAGCCAGCAAGGGCACCAACCACCCTGGCCCTAGCATGGCAGCGCTTCAAAGCCCTGCAGGGTTTTTAATCAGCTCCCACGCCGAGCACAGGCGTGACTTACAAAGTGGGCCTGGGCCACGGCAGGGCCACGGCCGGGCTACGGCCGCCTCCGCTCAGCTAATGAGCACAGGGCTTCGGCGGCACCCACCCGCTGTGTGTTTGGTTCAGAGGGAATCGCCCCGGACAATCCCCGCCATGTGCCAGCAACCACCAGCGGTCTTGGCATCTCCTTCCCACGGTGGTGGGACACGACCCGGCCGTCTGCCCCGGAGGGGAGGGAGAGCTGACTGTCACTGCTGACCCTCCCCGTCCCCGGCCAGGTGGCCTCGGGGTCTAAAGGCAGCGAGGGCTGGCGCGCTGGGCTGGAGTGAGCCCCCACCCCCATGGAGGAGGGAAGCAGGGAAGGACCATCCTCACTGGAAACTTCCTCCCACACCAGGACGCCAAGGCCAGCAGCCCATCTTCTGGACCCAAGTCACCCGCACCCCCACGAGGATCCCCTTGCCCCTCCAGGCACCTCCGAGGTCACCTCTGACGCAGCCCACCCCCAGCCCACCTAGCGTCAGGCCCCGGGGCCCACCCTCAGCGAACAGCCAGCACCAAGCGGCAGCACCTCTCTGAGCCTCCGTCTTCTCGTCTGTAAAATGGGCACAAGGTCTGGGTCTGCTTTCCGGGAGGGGAGAGGGGTCATGCAGCAGGTCTGGAGCCTGGCTCTGGCAATGCCCCACGACCAGAAGCCTCGAGCAGCAGAGCCCTCACGGGGTGTCCCACGGACCCATCCAGAGCGGCCCGCGCTCTCTTCCTGAGGCTGAGCGCACTCCCTCGCCTCACACAAAACCTCCCAAACGCCTCCCTCCTTCGCCAAGCCGGCTGCACCCCCCCCCCCCAGCCTTCCAGGCCCACCGAGAGCTTTCCTCCAGCAGCTGCTGGTCCCCAGGGACCCTGTCCTTGCCCCGTCCGCCCACACAGGTCCCGGCACCCGAGGCCACACGGAGACACGGCCACATGTTTGCCCACGTGGTCGGGCTGGTTTGTGGTGGAAAGGACGTGGGGCCAGAGCCCAGGGAGGGACCGACACCTCCTGGGAACGGGATGACTTGGCTCGGCAGCCCGGAGAGCCTGCGAAGGCCTGTGAGAGGCAGCTGGCTACATCGGGGGCCGCGGTGCGTGCGCCAGAGCCCCCGGGCCCACAGGCAGCCGGGCGCCCCGAGATCTCTGCCCTGCTTGGAGACCAGCTGGGCCAACTCTATTCTTGCCACGCCGTCAGCCAAACGGGCTCCGAGGAGAGTTGGCGGGGACTGTTCAAGCTGCGGCGTGTAAAGAAGAGGAAGGAAAGTGGAGAGTCAGCGTTTGCCCGGCGTGCTTTCGCCCCGGGGAGCGTTTTGGGGCCGGAACGACCGTCACAGTGTGCTCCTGGGCCACCAGATGACGCAACGGGGCAGGGCGCCGGGCTTGGGCTCCAGCTCCCCCGGGACACCCGTTCCAGCTGCTGAAGGCCTGGCGACTGCGTGGGCACAGCCGCGGGAAGCCGTGGGGCCCGTGGCATGCACGGTGGCCGGCCAGTGCCACGGCGGATGGCCTGAACCCCAGCACCCGTCAGAGACTGAGTCCAAACCAGGGCTGCCCAGGTCCGGCCTCCAGACCGGCCGTCGGGGACAAACAAGGCCAGGAGGTGCGACGGGAGCAGCCTGGGCACAGAGTTCATGTGGGTCTCCTGCAGGGACGCTTGTCATCACGGTGACAGCGCAGTCGTGGGGCTGTTTTTGGTTTGTTTCCGTGTCTTTGCTCAGTAAAGGAAGACCCCAAACGGCTCCCTTGACCTGGTCTCGTCTGGCAGCCGAGGGACCCAGCCCTCACGTTCTGGGCCATCCCAGGAGTCTCACCTGTCACCAAAACACCAGCTCCTATCTTTCTTACGAATTCAACAAGTCCACGGGCAACCCAGTCATGGACAAGGCAGAAAAACCGGCTGCTTTATTGGAATTTCCGTTCTAGGGAGAGAGTTGGACAACTCATAGGTAAAGAAGGACTGTAGTTTCTGCTGAGCACCCAGATGTCACAGAGCAAACGAGGAGGGTCAGGGACGGAAAGGGTGCAGAGAGGGAGGCAGGGCAACCCCCAAGGATAGGACCCTTGGCCTGACAGCTCATGAAGTGATGGAGTGAGCCATTAGAACATCTGAGGAGGCTCTCCAGGCAGGGAAACAGCAGGTGCAAAGGCCCTGGGGTGGGAATGAACCCTGTGGCTGGCCAGTGGGCACAGAGAGGACAGTGTGACCAAGAGAGTCATAGCAGGGCCGGATGGAGAATGATGGCACCCTCTAAGCGAGAGGCAGACACCGGGAAGATCAGGTCGCTGGTTTAGGCATAGAGGGGACCAAACCTTGGCACGTCCAGGATGAGGACAGGAGGACGCAGAGCAGGGAGCAAGGGCTCCCGGCAGGT
The DNA here is from genome assembly GCF_922984935.1 of Meles meles. NCBI lineage: Eukaryota > Metazoa > Chordata > Mammalia > Carnivora > Mustelidae > Meles > Meles meles. The sequence continues at coordinate 2,693,125 of NC_060076.1, forward strand.
GGGAGAATGCCTCCGGGTGCTCCTGAGGGGCAGGTCCATCTCCATGGTTGTGAGGAGTTTGGAATGGGAGTGGCTGAGGGGTGTATGAGCCGTGGAGTCAGCATTGGCGGGAGGCGGCTGGGAATGAGCCTGCGTGGAAGTCCACGGCCAGGCCCGAGGGGCTTCAAGGCCGGCCCCACTCCAGAGACCAGGTGCAGGTGCCAACCCCCACCCCAGCCACCTTCAGGCCGTGGCCAGAGGACGCTGGTTTTCAGGGAACACGGAGCTGCAGGATTCCTCTGCTGATGCCCCCGGGCTCTCCCGCGTGCTCAGGGCAGAGGCCTGGCCTCCTGGAGGATGTGCTCTGGCCTTGCCCCTCTAAAGCCCCTCCAGGTAGCCCTCCCCTGTCACTGGGGTCCATTCACCTCCACCCCCTTGACCTTGAGTTCCTGGAGGCCTCAGCTGTGCGGCCAGCTTGGCTCAGAGGGGAGGCTGAGTCACGGCCACAGAACTACAGAATGTGACAGCTGGGAGGGACGGCGGCAATCCATGAGCCAACCACGTCCCCTTCCTCCTCTCCCCGCTCTCTTGCCTCTCTGCCACAGTCATCCGGCTTTCCCTTGAATGCTCCCTATGACGAGGGGCTCACCCCAGTCAGGGGCTGTGTCCCTGCTCAGCGTCAGTTCCAGGCTAGAGCCGGGGGTTGGCCTGTCGTGGCCGTGAGTGGGGGTGCACGCCCCACAGCTGGGGGCTTGCCTCTCCGAGGCCCGGACACCGTGCGGCTGCCCTTCACCGGCAGGAAGACCGCACCTGCACCGACCAAGCCCCCGGACGGGGGCCGCGGCACGCACCTGCTCACCGGGCCCCAGCGTCACCCAGTGGAAATAAGGCCTCTGTCACCTGAGAAGGACTTGCACAGGTGTCCCAGATTCTATCTCGGACCCAACCACCCTCCCCCTTCATCCCATCATCCAGGAGAAAACCACGTCCTCTCCATAACGCACGCCCTCTCCACGGAGGCGCTATAAATACGGAGACATGACATCGCTGACCGCGGGGGCCATGAGTGATGTCATCGTGGGGGTTGCCTAGCAACGCCCACAACGTTTGCGAGGCTCTAATTCTCGAGTAGGGTGAAGTCCCGGCCCGCAGCTCCGTTAATCAGCTTCCTGGCAACTCCGCCAAGATGATCTCATTTTATTCATGATTATTTTATGTGAAATGCACTTTTAGCTCTAAGAGAACACAAAGATTTAATTCAAAACCCGCTATTGCTTTATGTTTCCAGGGTGCCGTTAACATGGCCTCCGTGCAGATAACCATGGAAACACGCGGGTAATTAGTCTACACCGCGTGGGGCGTTAGCAGGAGCCCAGCCGGCTCCCCCCTCTGCGCAGACCGCCGCGCGTTATTACTGGAGTAATTACCTGCAGTAACACACAAATTGAACTAAATGGTCAATTGAAGTAAAGTGAATGGCTTTTTATTCCAGTCCCTAAATAATGTGTCTGCTTGGCTGCGCCGTTCAAGGTAAATAAAAGTCGCCGACGGACCGCCTCGCCCCACCCCGCCCCGCCCCGGGTGTGGGGGGGCCGCCCCGACAGGTGTGGGGCACCCGGCAGGCTCCCCGCCACCCCCGCCACCCCCGCGCCTCACGGACCAAACCTTGGCCGGTCCAGGACGAGGGACCTTACGTAACGCGCCACGAGACGAGGACACGCGGCTGCCACACTCACTCCTCCCCCCGCCCGGGAAGAGGGCACAGAACTTTCCAGAGAGAGGATGGGGTGAAAAGGCAACAGGCCTTCCTCCCAGGGATGTTGTTCCTGCCCCTCGGGTAGGTGGGGCTTCCTGCGGCAGGATGCGAGGGGGAGGGGGGTCAGAGGTCGCCTCTGCCTTATTAACACAGCGTTTCTCAAATTCCATGAACTTAGAAGATCTTCAAACAGGAAGTGGCTCGGGGCTCCTCCAGGATTCGGAGCGGAGCTGCCCGGGCGGGAGGGAGGCAGAGGTGGAAGGGGCCGCTGGAAGGGGCTGCCAGTCCTGGTCCCGTGTCCTGCTGGTCCTTCCAGCAGGCGGCAGAGGTGCACCCACGAGGGGGCCTGGGGACTTTGAGCGGAAAACGCCCGGTCCTCCGTGTGTCCTTCGTGTGACCTTCATGGGACGGATGCAGAGCGGCTTCTCCACAGGCCTGGCCCCAGGGGCTGGCCCACAGCACAACGGCCACTGCCCCACGGGTCACCCATCCAGGCCGGACGTGGAGCCGTGAGGGCACCCGGTGCCACGAAGGCAAAGGACAGGGGAAGGGGCACCAGGGGCTCCCCAGAGGGAGTGAGGTTGACGGGGCAGCTGCCAGGGGGAGGCAAAGAGGAGGGAGGCCCAGCCCGGGAGCGCGGGCAAGGCTGCGAGTCAGAGAAACTGAAAGAAGGCCTCAGATCTCAACACCGCCTTGACATGCCCCAGACACACACACCAAGGGAGAGGGAGATGCAGACGGAAGAAAATTGTGACTTAAAACCCACAGCCGTGGGCGCCTGGGTGGCTCAGTGGGTTAAAGCCTCTCCCTTCGGTTCAGGTCATGATCCCAGGGTCCTGGGATCGAGCCCCGCATCGGGCTCTCTGCTCAGCGGGGAGCCGGCTTCCCCCTCTCTCTGCCTGCCTCTCTGCCTGCTTATGATCTCTCCCTCTCTCAAATAAATAAATAAAATCTTAAAAAAAAAAATACCTACTTAAAAAAAAAAAACAAAAAAAACCCCACAGCCGTATCTGCACTCCAGTGCGGTGGGGCAGACTCCTGGAGGGGAAACCTGCTGTTTTTCAGAAAACACTCTGAAAGACTTTGGTTTTCAAGATAAAGACACATCATCTGCTCTGGGTTGGAGAGGCCAAGACAGGCGCAGGCAGGAGCATACGCTCCCGATCAAAGGGGACACCCAACCACAACAGCTCGTGGGTACGGGTCTCCCCCCACCCCCGTATCCCACTGCGGGGGGCCGAGTGAGCATAGCTAAGGCGACCCCAAGTTTACAGTAGGGGCTGCAGACAGAGTAACGTCTCCAGAGCGGAGGGGCAGAAACAGAGGGCGGTGGGCAGCGTGGCCTGCTGAGCCCAGGGGTGGTGTGTGGGCTCTAGGCACCCCTGCAGACGAGGGGGACTTAAGCCAAGGTGGGACCAGGACACAGGCCTGTGTGAGGACACAAGAAAGAGCAGGGCAGCCCCCACACCGAGGCTGAATGCAGCCCATCGCTCACAGATACGGAGGCAAAAATACAAAGCAAACGGCCAGCGAATTGAATCCAGCCGTAAAAAGGACAGCGCGTAGCGAAGGAATGGCGCGTGCGTCCGAAGTGCGGAGTGGGTGGTCACCAGGAAACCGATGGATATAATTCACTGTGCTGACATGCGAAAAAGGGGAATCCGATAGCGTCTCACTACGGGCAGCGAAGACACTCGCAGGAATTCAACATCCACCAGCGCCTCAAAGCAAAACAGCCCTTACAAACCAGGGACGAAGGGGAACTTTCTTAAGCCGTTTAAGGGTATCTGCCAAAGTCAGCCTACTTAGTGGCGAAATAGTGAAAGCTTTCCTTCCAAACTTAGAAGCAAGGCAAGAATTTCTCCCCTCACCCTTTCTGTTCGACATTCCAATAGCAGCCCTCGCCAGCGCAATAAGGCAAGAAAAATAAACTAAAGGTGGAAAGACTGGAAAAGGAGAAAAGAAAATTCATTTTTCGTAAGTATGGGATGGTGGACACAGAGGATCCAAAATGACCCACGGGTCAATAACTAGGACCACTAAGAGTTTAGCAAGGTTGCTGGATGTAAAATCAACACATAAAATCAGATTTATGTCTATGTGGTGGGAGTAAATAGATAGAAAGTGAGAAATTTTTTTTTAAAGAATTTATTTATTTGACAGATGGCGATCACAAGTAGGCAGAGAGGCAGGCAGAGAGAGAGGAGGAAGCAGGCTCCCCGCAGAGCAGAGAGCCCGATGTGGGGCTCAATTCCAGGACCCTGAGATCATGACTTGAGCCAAAGGCAGAGACTTTAACCCACTGAGCCACCCTGGCGCCCAGAAGTGAGAATTTTTAAATGATACCACCTGCCACAACATCCAGTGAGATCAGGTACCTGGAATTACATCTAGTTCTATGCACAAGACCTCTAAAGAAAAAACTATGTAATTGTATTAATAGACATTCATGAAGACCTAAATAAACAGGGGACATAGATTGTGTTTATGGTGCAGGAAACTCAACATTATAAAGATGTTAATTCTCCCAAATGGATTGTTTTCAGATCACGTTCATTGAAGTATAATGATCTATAGTAAAATTTTTCCTATTTTTAGTGGACAGTTCTCTAAATCTTCACAACCTCAAATAGTTGTGTAACTGTCACCGGAACCCACATAGAGAACACGACCATCACCTCCCAAACTCCACGCCGGTGCCTAGCAACCTCTGATCTACTGTTTGTCCCTACAGTTCTGCCTTTTCTAGAATATAATCTAAATGAAATCGCATAGTGTGCAACATTGGAGGCTGACTCCTTTCACTTAGCATAACTCATTTGAAATTCATCCCTGTTCTTGCATGTATCCATAGCTCATTCATTCTTATTGCCAAAAAGTATTTCATTAGATGGACGTACCACAGTTTGAAAAATGTATGAATTGCTTCCAGCTTGGAACAATTATAAATTGAGCTGCTATAAACATTCATTCATGCACAGATTTTTATGTGATTTTCTTGGGTAAATATGCAGGAGTGGAATCAACTGGGACATACTGTGAGCGTGCGTTTAACTTTGTAAGAAACCACCGGGCTGTCAGCAGAGTGGCTGGGCCACATTGTGTTCCCAGCAGTGACGTATGAGAGTTCCAGGGGCTCCGTATCCCCACTCGCCATTGTCAGTTTTTAAAAGCCGTGATTACAGGTTAATCATATATGTTCTTTTGATGATGTGTCTTGTAATGCCTTTGTCAGGTTTTGGTATCAAAATAATGCGGACCTCATAAAAAGAGTCGATTCTTCCCTCCTCTTCCATTTCCTGGAAGAGGTTGGGCATGACTGGTATTCTTCCTTTTAAAGATTTTTTTTTTTTTAATTTGAGGGCAGGGGAGAGCATGAGTAGGGGAAGGGGCAGAGGGACAAGCAGACACCCCAACTCAGGGGGGAGCCCTACCCTGAGATCAGGACTTGAGCCAAAGTCAGACACTTAACCAACTGAGCCACCCAGGTGCCTGGTACTATTTCTTTCTTAAGTGTTTGGTAGAATTTGCCAGAAAACTCACTTAAGTCTGGAATTTATTGTTTATGGAAGGTTTTTAACAACAAAATCCAACATACGGGAGTGTGATATGTATGAGACTGTCATCTGTTTTTTTTTTCTTGAGTGAACTTTGGCAGCTTAGGTCCTGAAAGGAATTTGTCTATTCATCTCTAAATTGTAGACTTTGTGGACACAAACTGTAACAATATTTATTAACATTTTAATATCGACACGATCTGTAGTGATGTCTCCTTTTTATCCTGATTTCAGTGATCTGTGTCTTCTGTCTTGGTCTCTTTGTCAATCGGACTGGAGATTTCTTGATTATGCATGGTCTTTCCACTGAGGCAACTCTGACCTTGTCGATTATATTTTCCTGTAGCCTTTTTCTTTCCTGTCTCATTGATGTCTGCTCATTACTGTTTCCTTCCTTCTGTTTGCTTTGAATTTAATTTGCATTTTTTTCTAGTTCCTTGGGGTGGAGCTTAGATCATTGATTTTCTTTTTTTTCTCTTCTTGACTGTAGTTGATGCATCACGTGACATTAGTGTCAGTGCACAACTTAGTGACTGGACAAGTCTACACATTACACTAACTTCACCGTGAATGTAGCAACTGTCATCTGATTACATTACTGTTAGAATATCATTGACTGTACTCCTCATGCTCCGATGCTTAGTCCTATGACTTACTCATTCCATAACCAGAAGCCTGTCTCTCCCTCTCCCCTTCCCCCATTTTGCCCATTCCCCCACCCCCTTACCCCTTTGGCAACCATCAGTTCATTCTTGGTATTTATACATCTGCTTCTGATTTTTGTTCATTCTTTTTTTAAATTCCATTTATGATTGGAATCATACGGTATTTGTCTTTCTCAGTCTGACTTATTTCACTTAATATTATACTTTCCAAATCCAACCATGTGGTCGCAAATGGCAGGATCTCATTTATCCTTGTTTACGACTGAGTAATATTTCATAGTATACATACACCGCCTCTTTATCCATTCGTCTATCGATGGACACTCAGTTCCATCCACGTCTTGGCTGTTGTAAATAATGCTGCAATAAAAATAGGGGTGCAGATATCGTTTCAAGTGAGTATTCTCCCTGGATACATACCGAATAGTGGAATTACTGGATCATAGGGTAGTTCTGTTTTTAAATTTTTGAGGAACCCCCATACTGTCTTCCCCAGTGGCTATACCAGTTTGCATTCCCACCAACAGTGCATGAGCATTCCTTTTTCTCCACATCCTTGTCAACACGTGTTATTTCTTGTGCTTTTTATTTTAATCATTCTGACAAGTGTGGGGTGGTATCTTGTTGTGGTTTTGACTTGCACTTCCCTGATGATCAGCGATGTTGGGCAATCTGTATGTCTTTTTTGGGAAAATGTCTCTCCAGGTCCTCTGCCCACTTTTTGATCAAATTACTCGGATTCTTTTTGGTGTTGTGCTTTTCTTTTCAGTGTATTTAGTTATAAACTTCCCTTTATAAATTTCCTATATATAAATTTTCCACAAATAAATTTAAGCTATGATTTTCCCTTAAACGTTGTTTTAGCCACATCACACAAAGTTGATAGGCTGTTTTAATTTTCAGTCGGTTCGAGATCTTTTGTCATTTGCCATGCTCTACCCTCTCCCCCACACTCGCCGCACAGCCCTGGGCAGCTCCGGCAGTCAGGGTTTGGGGATGGCTGGCACAGGGGAGCTCCAGCGGAGACTCCGGGACTCCGCGTCTGGCGTCCTGGCAGAGACAACATTCGGCCCCAGGCCAATCCCATAGTAGCTGTTCAAGGGAGAGAGTGAGTGGGGGCTCACCGTCCACCCCGTGTGTCCCAGCATCAGGGCCTCAGCCTTCCTGACGCTCTGGCAACCGTGACCCCCCAAGGACCACTTATCCCATGATCCAACCCCATGAACCAGTCCAAGAGCACGTGACAACAGCCATCAAGAAGGCCTCACTGGGCGCCGGGGGGGACCGCAGGCCCATGCTGCCTTGGGGACCCCCAAGTCTGCAACATTCCCTTCACATGGAGAATATTATGGCTCCTTTCCCACGTTCCTGTGGTCACTGGGCCCATGGGGTCCTGTGTCAGAGCAGAAGCTGCAGGGCAGGCTCCGGGATTGCTCAGGGAGAATTGTCGCAGGAAGGAATGAAGCAGGGAGCCAGGACCTCTGTTGCCCTGCCCCCAGTCCCCTATTTCTTTCCTTCCAGTCTGGAAGCCAGGTGTTTCTGAACCAAGGACATGGGTGTCTGTGAGGAGGAACTCCCAGTCCTGGGCCGGGAGCTTCTCCCAACAGCTGGCTGGGACACCCACCCCAGCGGGGGGCCAGCCCCTCCCAGGCCAGGCACAGGGGTGCTCCCCATGTTCCTTGGGGGCCCTGCCAGGCCGATCACACTCGCCCCGGCCCTCCTGTCCATCCCCACTGGAGGAGGATGAACAAGACATGGAGATGGGGACCACGCAGGACCCACGGCAGCAAGTTCAGGGGGGCCCAGGGCCAGCTCATGGGGCCCACGGGCAGGCACGGGGCTCGGCTCTGCCTTCCCCACGACCAGTGAAGGGAGAGTGTCCTTTTCCACTGGCTCCCGGTGCCCCGCCCCAGCGTCCTGGCAGGGGAAGAGGCTGCCGGGGCCTCTGTTGCCGTCCCAACAGCAGCCCCTTGAGCAGCCTCCCCCGCACACACCAGCCCCACCTTCTCGCTGCATCTAGAACAGGCCTCGTACTGTCCCTTGTTTCCTCCGAGATGCAGAAATTGCCGGTGGCCTCCGTGTTCTTAACCAAATTAGCCACACTTAACTCAAGTGCCTGCCTCCCGCCCCCCGCCGGCCTGCCGGCCCACGTGCCTGAGCCCACAGCGGGCCTGACTCACTCGCTTGCTGCCACTCGAGGTTCCCAGGCAGGGAGCCGGCGGCTCTGCCCCACCCCGTGATAACCAGGCTGTGATGATGGGGCGCCAGGCCCAGCTCGGGGGCACTGCTGTGTGGCTTGGGGCAGTATGCCTCCCCCCTGGGCCTCCCTAAAACAGGGGTTGGGGGTAAGCTGGCCTCTGTGCTCCCGCGGAGCTCACCTGCCCGGAGGAGATGGTCACAGGCGAGATCCGGCAGCCAGAGGCCCACAGTAGCATCCGCACAGCCCGCCCTGCATGGAGGCCGTGCCCACCCTGCGTGCCGCTCCCTGTTGAGGACCTCTGCGCAGAGGGGCTGCCCCCTCCCGGAGAACCCCTGAAGGCACTGAGCAGAGTGGCAGAAGGCTTTCTGGTCGGGGCCAAGACACTGAGGGGTGGAACTTGAAGAAAATGGGTCTGGAGGCTTTTGGGTACCACCCGCTGGCGTTCCCCCACCGCACCACGCCCGGGCTCTGTGACCCTGAGCAAGCCTTTTCCCTTCTCTGGGACCCAGTGTCCCCGCGCACAAGATGGGGACACTCATCCCCGCACCAGGGGGCACGGCATCTAAAGGGCGTGGCGCGTGGCCTGGCACCCGTCGCAGGCTTTGGGGTCTGCAGGGAGGCCGAACGGAAGCAGGGACGTGTGTATGCAGACTGACAGCGCCGGGGCTGGTGGCCTCCGTCCTCGGGGTGCTCCTCGGGGTGCTCCTCGGGGAAGGGCCCCAAGACAGTGCATGGCTGCGCAGGGAGCACCGGCCTGAGAGTCCAGAGACCTGAGTCTGCGCAGGCTTGTGTCCCCGCACCGGCGTCTCCACCTCCCCCGAGCCTGTTCGTGCACCCGTGGACCCCAGGAGCAGGGGTAAGAGCCAAGCTCGCAGCCAAGGAGGCTGGGCTGGGCGCCGCCTCCTTCCCCTCCGCACAGCGGACGCGATTCCCATAGACTCTTCTAACGCCCGTGGTCCGTCACATTTAAAAACTATACACGGAAGGTGCGTAAAATCTCCTGGGCCCGTGCACTGAGGATGTCTGTGCTTGACTGTTTGTAAGTTAACCGTAACTCTTTTAAATCATTTTGTTTTGTTCTTTTATTTTTTTAAGATTTTCTTTATTTATTTGACACAGTGAGAGGGAACACAGGCAGGCAGAGGGAGAGGGGGAAGCAGGCTTCCCGCCGAGCAGGGAGCCCGATGCGGGACTCGATCCCAGGACCCTGAGACCATGACCTGAGCCGAAGGCAGACGCTTAACAACTGAGCCAACCAGGAGCCCCCCAAAATAGTTTTTTAATAAAAACACGAATTCAGCTCATCAGTCGCAAAGCCGTCACTACAGAAATAACTGCTTGTCTCAGCCCTGCTGAGTCCCGTCCCCAAGGGTGGCCAGGCTCGGAGACAGTCAGGGAGGGAGGCCCAGACCCGGGCCAGGCAGACACTTCATCCACGTGCCGGACACCTGTCCCCGCTGGGGCGCTGGGGACATGCCAGGGCTGCCCAGGGAGGAGGCTCCGGGCCTCCAGGAGGGAGGAAGGCCCAGCAACGCCGAGGCCGGTGGAGTCTGGAAGGGAGAGGACCAGTGGGGACCACGCGGCGGCACGGGGAGCTTGGCTGCCCTCTCCGCGGCCTCTCATGGTCAGACGTGTCTTTGCGCATCAAAGGATAGTCCCGGGCAGCCCGCAGGTCCCAGAGCCCTCGGCCCCCGATTCCAGGAAGCCCCCTCAAGGCGCGGCTGCCGAGAGCACGGCACATGCACCGTGGGTCCTGGGGCCTCACCTAGACCCTCAAGAACAAATTGGCCTTGGGCTGTAACAGGAAACGGGGCGGCGGAGGATCCCGAGGCCCTCGGGAAAGGGCAGCTAAGGGCTCGGACGTTCCTGGTCCCCAGCGCTTCTCTTCAGTCCGGAGCACCGAATCGGGAGCTACGGCGGGGGAAGCTGGCCTTGTTGGCCCGCCTTCCCGGGAAGGCTCTGGTGCGGTGCTTCAGCCAGAAATGAGGGAAATTCTCCAACGGATAGAAGAGGCACCGGCCTCCTTGACTTGGTCCCCCACAGTCCAGCCCTTGCTCAGACCGTCCCCCCCAGCCCATCCTTCCGCTTTCTTGGCGCCCCCCAGCCCAGGGCCCAGCTGCCTCGGGCACCCACTCACCTCGGCCTTCAGCCCCCCTGCCCACAGCCAGCCGGCAGCTCCAGCCGCCGCCTCTCCCCTGTGCGCTTCCGCACCAGCTCGCCTCCCCCAGGTGACGCCCACTCAACCTTCAGGAGCTCCCAGCCGGGGTCCCATGGGGCATCCCAGTGCCTACCGTCGGCAAGCGCACGGGGAACGTTTGCCAAAATAACAGGCAGCCGGGTCCTAAGGGGACAGCAGACATCGGGCTCGCGAAGGAAGGAGTAGCCTTGGCCGAGGTCCAGAGGTGAGGCAGAGCTGGGTGTCGCCCTTCACGGTCTGAGGGTCCTGGGGAGCTACGGAGGGCTTGCGGCAAGGGAGGGCAGGGTCAGAGTCAATGGCCCGGGTAGCTGCTGCTCCCGCAAACCCACCACCCCATCCCCCCATGCCACACGCCGGTGCAGAGGGGTGGCCGGAACACCAGGCTTTGCCTTGGGGGGGGGGGCTCCGATGTTTACACAGTCAGGGTCTAGTTGCACTGACAGGCAGCTTCAGGGCCGGCCACGGTCCCCACGCCCTCCCACTGCAAGGACAAGGCAGGAGCAGGCCACACTCACACCCCCGTGCTTTGCCAGGACCCGGCCACACACGAAAGGCCACCGACGTGAGCCCGTGCAAGGGTGACGGTCCTGCCCACACAGCCACCACCGTCGGGTGCCAACAGGGGAGGCGACTGCACCGTAATGACGACCAGCAGCAATCACAGTCCCAACAACCATCCGCTGCCCCTGCTCCCAGCCCCCGAGATGCCCCGGAGCCCCCCTGCAGGCGGGGAGTGCGGCAGAGGGGAAGCCGGGAGGTGACGGAGCTGGGACTGCGGCCCTGTGGCTCTCTCCTCACACCAACCTCCTCCCTTCCCTCCACAGCAGCGCCGGGGTCCCTCACCCGTAAGTGGAGGACCCCCGAGCTTCCAGGACTAAACAGGGCGGCCCAGAGCCACCCATCCAGCACGGCCTCCTTGCCACGCCGGCCACCGAGCACCCGCGTCGTGGCCACCCCAACCGAGGGCACACGCGTGTGAAACACACTCCTGATCGCAAAGACGAGCCCGGAAACAAACAAACAAAAAACGGAAAACCGCAGGAATCCTTATTTTCTCACGGCACGTTGAGATGGTCGTGTGGGGAGTGCGTTTGGTCACCTAAAATATATTCTCGAGACTCATTTCACTGGTTTCTTCTCTTTTTGACGCTGCTGCTGAAAACGTGTGTGTTTCTGGCTCACACACGGGGTCGCGTGGCGTCTCCCGCGGTCACCTTGGGGAGCTGAGTGCGTTCACACGGGACAGAGGTCCCGGGCTGGGGAGGGGGCGACCGGCGCGTGGGGACCAGCCCGGGAGGCCGCCAAACGCAGGGTCGTGGATCCTGCCAACGGGTGTAACCACAGGCAGCCGCTACCAGGGCTCGGCTTCCCCGCTCTAGGCTCCGGCCTTCCTGGCCTCACTTTGCAGGGGCTGGAAGGACGGAGGGACCGGGCCACCGTCCTGGCTGCTGCTACAAGTCCCATGGCGCCCCCTCCCTGCCTGCCATCCTACCGTCCCTCCCCTCGCCCGCCAACTGCCAGAGAGAAAAAGAACCAATTAGCACCTCCCTCCCCAGCCCCTGCCACCCCACCTCCTCCCTCCATCCCTCTGGTTTTCTCCTCTCACTGACCTCCCCTGCCAGCCCGCCCCGCAGCCTCTCCCCCCTCCCGCCCGCCCCTGCCAGCCCGCTCCCTCCAGCACCAGCCGAGCGGGAAACAGCCACAAATCTTCGCCGGTACCCCTCCTTTATTTACGCCGGGCGCACAGTAGCAATTCAGTCTGAAAAAGTGCCGTGTTTTTGGAGGCGTGCAGCCCGCGAAATTGATGTTTGTGTTAATCAATCTTGTAGGAGCCTGCGGGGCCCGGAGAGGAACCACACGAGAGATTTCTTCTATTGATTCATCGAATTCCGGGCGGGGAGGGGTGAGGGAATCACATGCTCCGAGCGCCTGCGGCTCCAGAGACCAGCCGGGGACCTGCCCCCCACCCTGCACGGCCCCACGCGCGTCTGGGGGCCCGTAACTTCGCCCTCACTCCGCGTCCAGCACCTGCTGGGGCAGGACTCCCAGCTCCAGGGTCAGCTCTGCCTGACTCTCTCCCGTCTGGGAACACCCCTGCTCTCGCCGTCACCCTCCCGCCACCCGCCTAGGTGACCCCTCGGCCCCCAAAAGTGGCAGGCCCTCCATCCAGACAGGAGCCCGTGCGGCCCCACGGCCGGCACAGGGGGTACCGGACTCAGCCCAACAGCAGCGTGGGCCACAGAGGAGGGCCGAGCCCCGTGGCACCCCCGGTGGGAAGTCTGGGCGCTGGCACCCACGCACGGGACCCAATCCATGCGCTTTGAGGCAGGCCAGCGGTCAGCCCGGAGGTGCGCCTCCTTGTTTCAGGAGTCAGAGGCCCAGGCTCTGAAGCCACCTTCGGGAGCGTCGGCTGACCCGTCCCGGGGCCTGGGAGGGCCAGGAAGTGGCAGGCAGGCAGTGTGGGAAAAGAGAGCGACCCTCTACTTTCCCGTGAGGCTTGTAGGGCTGACCCAGACTGACCCTGCCCGCGGCTTCTCACCAGCGGGGTAGGACCGACAGACCCATTCTGCAGACACAGACTCAGAGGCTCCAGCTGGAGAAAGATGGGGCTAGGGCTCTGCTCCAAGGCACCTGGTCCCCACGAGTCCTGCGACCCGGGGCCGGGACGCCAGCCTCACCCCCCAGGTCGGTGGCGGGGACGGGTGAGCAGGCCCACTCTGCGGCCTCCCTGGAAGGCTGCCCGTCTGACCACGCCCTGAACGCTTACACCTCTGGGGGCCAGGGGCGCCAACCAGGAGGGCCCATCAAGAGAGCCGCTAGTCTGTCCCTTTCTCTCCAGGCCAATAGCTTCATGGGTGTCGCCGACGCCCATGGGGTCATGAGATAATCCAGATTCAACCCTCGCTCGTGATTGAGCCCCGACTGTGTGTCACACTCGTCATCTGGTTCGCTCCGTGCAATCAGGACCCTTTGCTGGCAGACCCTCCCCCGCCTTGCCATGGCGAGACCCAAAGCCGTGAGACGGACGGCGCCCGAGCAGCACGTGGAGGTCTCTGCCTTCCCGCAGTTGGGTGCTAGCGGGGCAACACCGGGCAGGAGCCGGAGAAGGGCCCGGGCCCGCAGAGGCCTCCCGGGCGCCTGGCCTCAGCTTCCCCATCTGCAAATGGGTCTGAAGCAAGCCGTCAGCCGTGGCCCCCGAGGGCGTCGTGCTGGGAGCCTGTGGGCCCGGCAGGCCTCGTCCGGAGCAAACGTGGTCTCTGGCTAAGCGGATGGAATGCCCCGGAAACAGCCCAAGGACCCCGTCTTCGCTGGCCTCGGGGGGAGGCCCGGGTGTGGGGTAGGGGGGCATTGGCCTGGACACCCTGAGAGCCCGTCTCCCTTGGACCGCCCGGCGCCTTCGTGCTTGCCGTGTTCCGTCCAGAAGGCCTCCCCATACCGTGACACGGGGCAGCCGAGAGCTCGGGCAGCTCCCCCCACCCCAGCCACACTGTTCTGGAACCGAAAGGAAATGGATTTGTAAGGATAGTCGAGGCTTTCTTTCTTTCTTTTTTTTTTTTTACTGCTAATTGGGTGAGTCTTGCCCCATTTCCTGCACGGGCTCGCGCGCACACACTCACATACCTTTGATTTCCAGCGAACAAACAAGCGTCGTCTCTGTTACTACGCAGAGTGTCCTCTTCGGTTGACAAGAGCCAAAAGGGGTGACCCCAAGCCGTCCCACCACGAAACGCATTTCCAGGAAGAGGTCAATGGCCCCAGTGCCTGATCTCCGCCCCCCCCCCCCCCACCACCAGAGAAAGTCCCCGGGAGGCCGGGTCAGCCTCCAGAGCCGCCCTCCAGCCCACGGAGGGCTGCCCTCCCCACCGCCCCAGGCTCGCCCTAAAACCAGCCCCACACGCCGAGACCACGGTGACCAAGGAGAGCCAGCGCACTGAAGAGAGAAAAAACTTAACGGCCCTCGAGGAAAACAAACCGCAAAGCTAAAGGACAAAGGACACATTTGGGAAAATATGTACAACACACGTGGCTGGCAAAGGCGTCCCCTCACTCAGACGAAAGGGTTCCTTTCAAAATGCTTCATGTCACAAAGTTCAAAAGTTACAAGAACACAGACATCATTGCCCGTACCAGGCTGGCAGTGTTTTGTTTTGTCTTGCTAACACCTAAAGTTAGTAAGACAGAGGGGAAAGGCACTCAGGGACCCCGGACCCCCACCTACTGTCCTGGAAGGAAAAGGGGCAATTTCCGCACACGCAGAGTGACATGCGGCGTCCCCCATCGCCTGCCACTTTCCGGCTTGCTCCATCAGAGACGCGGATGTCGGCGTTCGCTACAGTAAAGGTGGTCAGACGGTTCGTGGCGGGAGGGGTGGGTAAGTCACCAAACTTTCACACAATGTGACACCTCCTGGACATTTAAAGTCACGTGGTCCGGGCACCTGGGGGCCTCTGTCGTTAAGCGTCCGCCTTCAGCCCGGGTCCTGATCCTGGGGTCCAGGGATCGAGTCCCGCATCGGGCTCCCTGCTCAGTGGGGAGCCTGCTTCTCCCCCTGCTTGTGTCCCTTCTCTGACAAATAAACAAATGGAATATTTTAAAAAATTAAAAATTAAAAAATGAAGCCCCGTGGTAGAAGGTAAGAGAGCGGCAGCAGCAACCACGATTCTGGTGACGCTTATGCGCACACGTGCACACGCGCCCACACACACGCCCATGCACACACACACGCCCGTGCACACACACGTGCCTGCACACACGTGCACACGCCCACACACACACCCGTGCGCACACACACGCACCCGCACACATGCCCGTGCACACACACGCGCCCACACACACGCCCGTGGGCACACCGCGCACAGTACACAGGCATGTGCGCACGAATACACCCACTGTAGGCACGCACGCACACACCATGCACACACACTGCACACACGCCCGTGCACACACGCGCCCGCACACACGCCCACATCCACACCGCACACAGTACGCAGGCATGCGCGCACGAATACACTCACTGTGGGCACGCACACACACTGCACACGGGCCTGTGCACACACGCGTGTGCGCACACCGCAACCCGCCCCCACACATGCACGCACACACGTGCGCACACGAGTACACCCACATGTGCAAGCACACACTCACACACATTGATGCTCGCACACGCACATGGGAGAAAAGCGCAAAGACGTGCACCCAAATGCCGACCCAGGCGGTCGCGGGTGTAGAACTGATTCCGCGCGGGCGCTCCCCGACACCTCCGCTCCATGAACGCGGGTCCCGCCTGACTTTCTCCTGACCACCAGGTACTAGAACTTGGCGCCTTTCCGACGTGTCCATAGGCAGCTGCGCCGCTCCCTCCGGGGCCTCTTACCTGGTTGGGGATGGCGACGCCCGACCCACCTGCCCCGGGGTCTCTGAGGGTCCCGCCGGAGCATCGCTGGGACCGCAGTGGCCTCGGAGGCTGCCCGCTGCCCCGTCCCACCACGGGAACTGAGACTCAACCTTCAGAACCCTGTGCTGGGACCTCGTCCTCTCCCCGCGGGAGCACCTGTCCGGGAGCACCGGGGGAGAGGAACCCACTCCCAGGGCCGCCGGGCCAGGTCACAGGACTCTCCGGGACCCCAAAGCTGCAGGGGCCTCACCAGAAAGCTGCTGGTGGAGAGGAAGCCAAGCCCGCTCCCCGCACCTTCCTGGCCTGCTCGGCACCCCGGCCCGCCCCTGACGTTTCTCCCATCAGTCTGAGGCGGGACATGGCGCAACAGGGATGGCGACGTGGGGTCCTCGGCCCGTAGAAGGAGCTGGAAGCCCGGCCTGGAAGAAGCCTGAAAGGAGTGCGGCAGCTGGAGAAGAGCCTGGGGTCTGCCAACACTCACTCCGCGGGGGCCGGGAAGGGGCAGGGGTCCCGCGGGGAGGGCTCCCCGAGGCCACAGGGAGGAGGGAAGGGTGAGGAGGACTGGGGTGATGGTGTGCGAGGTTGTGACGTCCAGTCGGAGGAGCGGGGCTGTGCCGCTAGCTGGGGCCACGTGGCGGTCACGAGTGACCTGAGGAGGGGGAGCCCAGCTCGAGCGGAGGGGTTCGTGGGCAAGTGGGTGCGGCCTGCCCCCCCCAGTAGTGCCAGCCTCGCACGCGCACGGCGCTCTGCATGGACAGGCCCCTGGGCCCCGCCGGACGCGGGCCTGGAAGTGAGGGGGAGCCGGCAGACCAGAACCCCAAGGTCACAGGGCCAAGTGTGGAGGATGCTGGCGCCCCACTGAGCAGAGGCGACCGTGGGGGCTACTCCAGGCTAAATAAATAAGAGAAGGCGGAAGAGACACGGGAAGGCACCGCTCATCCGTTGGTCTGGGGGGGCTCCACAGGGGGCCTGGGGCGGCACCAGAGCGGGCTGCAGAGGGGCTAACACAGAGGGCCCCTGGCGACACCGCCCGGTCGAGGCGCCCCTGGAGAGCTGCAGCCCAGCCCCCAGGTCCTCCTGGCCTGTCCTTAGACCTCAAGATTAGAGCCTGGCCAGCATCTGTCCCCCTCCCCCAGCAGGATTGGTGCTCTGTGGCCCTGCCTGTCCTGCCCATGGGACACAGGAACAGCCTCTGTGCTCTCAGCCCTGACGCAGGTGGTCACGGAGACCGCCCTCCTGGGCAACCCCGGGGCTCTTGGACCCCCCACGGCTGCCCGGTCAGGACTCCCTCCCTGGGCTCTGCCACCCGGAGACCCTCTTCCCCCTGCAGGCTGCCCCAAGCCACTGCTCATGAACTTGGCACAAGGCCCCCGGTTGCGTCCCCTGGGCCAGGAGGGCCACACGGGGGAGACCACGCAGACCACCAGCAGAGGCCAGGGCAGCGCCCGGTGTGGGCTCCCTGCAAGGGAACGGCACCAGGCTTGAAGGTGTCCTGGAAGGAGCGAGGAGCTGGCAGGGCCGGGAGCAGGTGCCGGCGGGGGCTGGGGGAGGGGGGGGCGGGCCATGCGCAAGACTTGCTGGCCCCCACATCTCGTTCTGCGCCTGAGGAAAGGTTGGTTGTGTGTCTGTGATCCCCCCAAATTGTACACACACATAGATACATCTTTCTGGGGACGGGAACAGGACTCCCCATGACCTCCGGCCCAGGAAAAATCTTCCCATTTCCCAGACGCAGGAGAAACGTCTCCAAGGTGAAGGGGCCGGTGACCCTGCAGGGGCCCAAACTCAGTCCTGACCCCTGGGACGGGCCTGCTTCCCCTGGGAGGGGAGGAGCCCTCTGCGGGTAAAGGACAGGCGAGCGGATGGGCCCAGGACAGGCAGCGATGCACGTCCGGCCCCTCCAGTCTCCAGTCTCCAGTCTCCAGGGTAGCCCCATTTTACAGATGCGGGAACTGAGGCCTGGACAGGGTGGTGGGGTGAACGGTGGCCCCCAAGCTGCACCTCCTGGAGCCTGTGAACGTGACCTTATCGGGAACGGGTCTTCGCGGATGTAGTTATGAGGAGGTCGCGAGACGAGGTCATCCCAGACTAGGGTGGGCCCTAAGCCCAAGGACAAGAAGCCCTGCAAGAGACGGAAGAGGAGAGGCCGTGTGAGGACGGAGCAGACCAGAGGGGCGGCCACAGCCCAGGAGCCCCAGGGCCACCAGGCTGGGAGAGGCAGGAAGGACCCTCTGCCAGCGTCCCCAAGGGAAACACAGCCCTGTGACACCTGGGCTTGGGACCTGTGGCCTCCAGAACGGGGGAGGAATACATTTCTGTTTTCAGCCTCCCAGCCTGTGGTCCTTTGTGACAGCAGCCACAGGAACCCCGTCCGGAGACCAGGCAGGGGTCCAGCCACGTGGGAGGGACGCCAGAGTCCCAGGCCCACACAGCCCTGCGCCACCCCGGACCCAGAGCTCCAGAGGAGCTGAAGCGGCCCCTTCCTGCCTCGATCCCAGGTTCCCAGCACAGCCCGGCATCAGCCCATGCCCTGCTAGCGGCTGTCCCAGGACCCACCTCGCCTGCAGCACGCCTCTGGCACAGTCCTTGTCCCTGTGCGGGCAGCAGGCCGGGAGATGCCGCATGCAGCCTGCAAGCAGCTGGGGACGCGATCGGGCCCGGGCTCAGCGGGACGGGAAAGGGCAGCGGCTCCTGGGGCCACAGGCAACACCGGGGGGAAGGGGTCAGGAGCAGGACACTAGGGGAGCCAAGAATGGGGCAGGCCAGGCCCACAGCAACCAGGCCTCCTCCAGGGCCCAGCCTTCCGTCCGGCCCCCCGTGGGACCTTCCCAGCCGGGCCTGCCTCTGGGGCTGTGTTCTCCACTCAAAGTCCAGATTGGGGCCCAGGCACATGACCCAAAAGACAGTCCCCATCCCGGTCCACTGTGAGCCCGTCCTGTGCTTGCTGTCTCACTCACAAAGGGGAGCAGACCCCTACCCTGTGGCTCCAGGGAGGCCCGAGCTGGCACGCTGATGCCCCTTGGGCAGAAGTCTCCCCCCAAAAGGGCACCCAGGCCAGGCGCCTCCCGCCGGTCTTCCCCAGGGCCCCCTTGGAGCCTGACACTGTGCTGGTCCGCGCCTGGGCCAGAGCAGCTGGGCTGCATACCCAGATCCCTTCTGGCCTCCTCCAAACAGCACTCCCTGCATCCAGGGGCTGATCCGGTCAGCGGGAGAGGGCTCTGCAGGCCACCTCCCCGAGGAGAAGCGTGCACAGAGCCCACTCCGGCCCCCGCAGTGCAGCTCCCAGGGGCCCTGGGCAAGGTGGACGGGCAGGGCAGGGGCTGTCGGATGCCTGGAGAGGCATCGGGCGGCAAGCCAGCCAGCCCCACATCCCACCTAGGTAACCATAACGACTCACTGGGCTGCCTCCTCCACGCTGCCCACCTTTGCCCTGTGGCATCTGATCCTGTCATCTGTCCCTATCCCTGCTCACCTGCACAGCCTCCCAGAGCCCCAGCAACCTCCTGGCCTCTGGGCCTTCCTGTGCTTCTCTCCATCTTCCAGTCTGGGGGGGGCCAGTCCTGCTTTTCCCCACCCCAGGGCCTTTGCACAGGCTGGGTCTTCTTCCCAGAACCCTTCCCGCTTTCCCCGGACAAACTCAGCCTGTCCTTTCCGGCCCCATCCTAGACAAGTTCCCTCGGCCCCTGGAACTCAAAATGCAAGTCAGGATTGTGTCCACTGCTGGCTTTCCTCCAAGAGGGTGGGCCATGTGCCTTTAGGGGACGGTCTTCTCGCCCCGGCAGGTGCAGGTCAAGACACACAGTAGGTCTTCAACAAGCAGAGTTTCCCCAGAGGAAGAGCGTCAGCAACTGGCGTTCAGCAAGACGTCCTCTGTGGCCCAAGAGCCCTGCAGGATGGGTCTCGCTTCTCCCTCCTTTCACAGTTGAGAAGACGGTGAAGAGAGAAGGGGACTCGCCCGAGGGCCCTGAGGCTCATTCATAGGGTGACACTTTGGACCGCCCGACCACAGAAGCTCCCGGCAGCCTGCACACCATCGGGTCTGCCCCTGCCCTGCCCCCGCCCCCGGGGATGGGCCATACCCCGGCTTGGAAAGCACTCTGTGAGCAGGGGGGATCAGGCTTCTTCCACGCAGGACTTCTCAGAGCCTTCTGAGGGTGCTCTGCACCCTGGCGCTCTGGGAAAATGAGCAGAATTTCCCAAACGTGTTTGGCCACGGGTGGCACTGGAGGGGGCAAGGGGCTGTGGCTTCTGATGGAAGTCTCAGTCCCTAAGGGCAGAGGGAGGGGGAAGCCTGGGCTTTGCAGTTACCCAGAGCTGCTTCAAATCCCTCTCTGTTCCCTTCTAGCTGGGGGTCCCCTCTGAGCCTCAGCTTTCTCCTCTGCCACATGCAGAGCGGAGAAGCCAGGTCGCACGCCAGAAGGACTCTTGTAAGCCCCTGGGTCCCACAGAGCCCCGGGGAGGGGTGGGCGGGAGCAGCTTTGACAGGCAGGGCTGGAGAGAGCCGGTAGCCTGGGCTCCCCCTTCCTCCAGGGTCAGCCGTGCCGCATCCAGCAGCATCTTCTACGGCAAACCCTTTCCACTGCATCTGGAAAGTTTTGCTGCTGCCCCGTGTGAAGGATTTGTTAACGCTTCTTCACGAGTCCCCCACCATCCCCGCCAAGCCGGGCGCACTTGTCATCCGTCTCCCCCTCCTGGAACCCCCAGCACCGAGGCCCCAGGGGGGGCGCCCACAGGTGTAGAGAAGACTAGACCCTTTTCCTGTCCTCCCCGTCTCTCAAGCCACAGGCATGGCCCTCCTCTGCCCCGGGGGGCCCCGCACAGAGCCGGACAGCAGGCCGGCCCCCAGTCGGCTCCTGGAGGGCCATGACCTGGGTCTCAGGCCCTCAGGGTCACAGGCCTGGGGCTCCTCCTTCCCTGGCTGGCCCTCTCGGGAGGCCGCAGGGGGCCGGTGCTCGGATATTTATATCCCAGAGGAAGGGCAGCCCCCGCACTTGGTCCACGAAGAGCTTCCGGGCCAGGGGGCCATGGGGCCAGGGCAGGACCAGAGCGCTCTGGAGGCCTCCCAGTCACGCAAGGAAGGCCTCCAGGCAAACGCCAACCCTGGGAACACTCCATCCCCTCCTCCCTCCCTACGTCCGGGGGTCAGCGGTCACATTATTAATAGCAGCCCCTAAGGAGAGGCCTCACCCCTGGACGGTCATCGCTCTCCCTGCAAGCACGGCCGAGTGGCCTGGCGGCATCCCTGGGAGGGAGCCAGGGAGCCCCTGGGAATGACGGCCGGTGGGGCGGGGCGGGGGCTGAGGAGGACATCACCACCCCGCCTGGATCCTTCACGGACGTGCCGACAGAGAACAGTGGCTTTGAAAGATCGCATGTCCTCTCTGCCGTCAACGGCAAAACACAGCATCGGCCCATGACGGCTCTCGGGGGCAAAGAGAAAGCGTACTGACCTTGAACGTGGACAGAGCTGCGTGCCTACACGCCCCACCCACGGGATGACAGGGGAACCTGTCTGCACTGCAAGGAGTAGCCGATTTTAAGGCCGTCAGGGCCCATTAATATGCAGGGAAACATCTGGAAAATCTGGGACCCCCCCCCCTTGCATCCAAGCCTCCTGACAGGCATCTGCCTAGCACGCCGCCCACCACCAGCAGCTCAAAGGCTCACAACTCTGCCATGCACAGGAAATAGCAGGAAATAGGAAACTGATAAAATCATCCTCGTCTGCAGAAATGCAAAAAGCTCTGCCCCCCGAGTGGGCTGTGTGTGAGATCCGGGCTGCTGTGCGTGGTGCGGTTTTAAACACACGTGCTGAGCGCCGGCGTTCCTGCACGGACCGGGAGCTCAGGCTGCGGGAGGACCGAGGCCCGTCAGGCACCTTCCAGGAACCCACAAACCCACCAGCCCGTGGCACCCGCCAGCATCTCCTGTGCTTCTTGGGGCTCAGGAGCCTGGACTGCGGACCCCACTGCCTGCCCCTCCGGGGTCCGCCTTCAGACATCCCGTGAACGCCCAGAGCCTCGGTTTCTCCATCTGGGAAATGGGACAGGAATAGCAGTGCCCCCTGGACCAAGCCCCGAGCGCAGGTCCTGTTGGAAACTGAGGCACCTGAGGGTTAGGGGACTTCCCAGGGCCGCAGTGAGCCAGGGTGAGCTAAGGAAGCCGGCTGCGCTCCGAAGGCTGAGGCTTAGGCAAGGTCCTGGCCAGGAGGATCGTCCACACCCGCCGCCTGGACGCTGAGCGGTGCGGGCCCGCCCCCTGGTGGACGCTCCTAGAACTGCCCAGCCTGGCGTCCACAGGAGGAGGGCAGGAACCCACGGCCCCAGGGACAGCCCACCCGCCACTCCTAGGCCAGCAGGACAGGAGCCAGAGGACAGGGACATCCACAGGCCACGGCCTACCCGATTCCAAAGGCCCTGGTCTGTTCGGTGGCCATCAGCAGTGGCCTTGAAACTGACCCTCTGGATCCCAGCAGTCAAGCCAAAAGGCTCATGATGGCCCCAGCTGGGTCCTGGGTCACCGAGGCCTTCCGCTCCAAAAGGCAATGAGTCCTCAGGGCCTGTTCGCTCTTCCTGGGAATGTCACTGCTCTCCCCTCCCGGCGGAGAGCCTCCCAGGAACCTGGAGAGGCTGTTGGGGCCGGCTGGACAGTTTGCAGAGGAGGGGAAGAGGGCAGGGAGCCAAGCTTCCCCAGCACCACCCCGTGCAGGTCCCAGGGGCTGCCAGCAAGATGCGTGTCCCAAAGCAAATCCCCGAGTCATGCTGTAGCCCTAAACTCACCACCAAACCCCAGATCCTGCAGGACTGTGCCGGGCCATAGGCATTCCCATTCTGCTCCCATCTCTGGCCCTGCCCGTGCTCGGGGACCAGGAACTCTGAGCCAGGAGAGCCGGCAGACCTGGGCCGTCACACGGCTGGGTTTCTGGGGGAGGGAAAAGTCCGCATGGGGAGACCCCAGCGGCCGCAGACTTGCTACCTGAGTCCAGGATTCTCCAGATCCCACCTAGAGACTTGGTTGAGATCAGGAAAGTTCAAGGTCTCCAAAGCCACGGGGCCTGGACATGAGTATTGGAGGCAGGGCCGAACAGGTTTTCTGCTCTGAATAACGGGGAGCACGGCCTGAAGCTTGCTGAACGAGCGGTCCTGGACCGGACCAGACCGTCCCCAGCTGGGTCTGCAGAGCCCAGCTCTCAAAGCGCCGGCAAACCTGGTCTTTGCGGCCAGGAGATGCTCTCAGGGCGAGCCCCAGCCAGTTGGGGATCATTCCTCCTTCCTGCCGTCTGTCCGTGCGGGTGGTCTTGCTTGTCGTGGGCTGTTCCCCCTTCCCTGCATTCTCTTCTCTCTCGCACGACGTCCACCCACAGCCCATCAGACAAGACGCTGCTCCCAGGCTCATTCTCCTATTCTCACGAGCTCCAGGGCCCACCAGCGGGGGAGGGAGGAGCAGCGGTGGGGTGGGGGTGTCACACAATTTTGTTTCACGCGGAATTTCCCAAACAAGCTGCTTCTCCACCGGGACAGATAGTGGTCTCCTGGAGCACCCTGTAGGAAAGGCCTCCTGGACAAATGACTACAGTCCCTTCCCCCGTTACCAGGGCTGCAGGACGGAGCAAATAAAGCTTCTTCGGGACCCTCTGCTGAGTTTGAATTTCAGAAGACCAATGGATCGCTTTTAGCGTAAGTATATCCCACGGGACATACCTACACGGAAGCATCACTGTTTGATAAAATCCTGTATTTTTATCCAGCAACTTCACAGGACACTCGGAGAAGGGTCTACACAGGCGTGGGGCTTTACCAGGGCTGGAGGGGAACCCACACTCCCACCCACTTGCACCATCTGGGGGTCTGGGGCTGGGTCCTCACCCCAGACACGAGCGACAACCCGCTGGGAGCCCTCGGGCAAGCGCCTCCCCTCCATTTCACCATCTGCAAAATGGACAGGTCAGCAAGGTGAGTTCACCTTCTCTTACTTCTGGATTTCATGTGGGGCCCTTAGGGATGGCCCCAGGGGAGGGTCCAGTGGGTTCAGTCCATGGTGAACTCAGGGGGAGTGAACAGCAAATTGCCCCCGCCTCCCCCCCTTGCGTGACGACTCCGCAGGCCCAGCCACCCTCCCTCCAGGACACCAGGCAGGTGACCCTCCCTCTGGCCCAGAGCAACCCGCTAGCCCAGGAGCGCTCTCCCCGCCAGTGCGTCGCTCTGTGGAGCGGAGCCGAGGACAGGCCAGGACCAGGGCTGAAGGCAGGGTTCTCGCAGCAGGTCTCCCGAGGCTGACCACGCCTTTCTTCCTAGTATACTACGGGATGCCTTTGGTTCAACAGCAAAGGAGGCACTATTCGGCCTCGAGTCCTGGACACCCCTGCAGCAGTCACCCCCAAAAGCAGCCTCAGTAAATGCAGCTGACAAACCCGGTCCTGGGGCGGAGCTGCTGCCCCCTGGGTCCTTCCCGCCTGGTCCTCCCAACCCCACGAAGACCTGATTCTACAAACCTCCTCGCACTTGTCACTCTTGCTGGGTCCCCTGGAAGACGTGGTGCCTCCCACCCTCCACCCAGAGCAGACAGGCTGCTCGTCTGGGGAAGCGGATGTGCCTTGTGAATGCAGATTCCCGGGCCTGCCCAGTGCTTTGATTCAGACGGGGGAGGTAGTCCCAGGAACCTGCATTTTGACCCCAGGTGACTCGGATTCACTCTAAAGCTTGTGAGGCCCGGCCTGGGGTTGAGGAGCCCACTGGCCCTTGGCTCTAAGCCCACGTGGACCAGGAGCTTGTAAACCCAAGAGAAGGAGGCTCCACGTGGCCTGGAGATGGGCAGGAGACATGAGTGGGACCCAACTGCCTCCGGGGAGGCTCCTGTGTGTCCAGACCTGAGCGGCCGGTGGGGCGGAGGCAGAGAGCTGGGTCCAGAAGGAACTGTGCAGCCCGAGAGTCAGACACAGGCGGACCGGCCGGACACAGGCTCCCTCCCGCTCACACTCAGTGCGACCGGCCCAAACGACGCAGTCCCTTCGGCCTCGACACCTTCAGCTACAGAACATGGGCGCCAACGGCCTCTCGCGCATGGGCGCTGGGGAGCTGGAGGTGCTTCTTATGCCCTGGTCACACAGCTCTCCCAGGCGCCCTGCCGGAGGGGCCTCTCTGCTGAGGGCCCTGGTCACCCAGCTCTTCCCCGCAGGTGCTCTGAGCTGCCAAAGTGGGCGGAGCCCTTCCTCCACCGTCCAGGGGCTCTGCTGGGGACAAGGGGCTCGCCCCAACCTCTCATCAGCCGGCAGGTGCGGGGAAGCTGGCCTCCGGCAGGCGGGGTCTCCCCCCCACCCCCAACCCACGGACCACCACCACCCGTCCGCAGCAGGGCCAGGGCTCCAGACTGGGCCTAGGAGAAATACAAGAACTGCCTGAAGCACCGAATGCTTCGCTTTTTCTAACAATGAGACCTTTTCTGAGTTTTCCCGCGCAGTTTGCGGGGCGGGCATCCAGACCAGCACAGGGAAGTGCCACCCCTGGCCCCGGCCCACAGCCCCCGAGCCAGCCCCTGCATGGGGACACTCTGGCCGGCGACACACCCACGTCACAGACGCAGGCCTGTGGGCGTACAGGGACACGCGCGTGCTCGCTCACCGCGCACACGTGCACCCACCTATGCACACTCAACGCACACGTGCTCACACTCGCTGTCCACACGTGCGCATTCACTGTACACGTGTTCACTCCCTCACTGCGTGCACGTGCACCAACACGTGCGTACTCAACGCACACGTGCTCACACTCGTGCCCACACGTGTGCACGTAGGAGACTAGGAGGCCCATGGTGCCGCAGACCGTCCGCTCCGAGGCTCGAACCCGCGGGCCCTGGACGGTGCACAGCGGTCATGGAGCATGCGCTAAGCCGTGCAAAGAGGGCTCCGAGCATGCGCAGGCCGCGCGCCCGTCCCCACCCACCGCCCCCCCTCGCCTCCAGTACCCACAGTTCCAAGCGCAGGGCCGCGTCCGGAAGTCGGTGGAGCTGATCTCCGTTCCTCGTCCTCTGATTCGCTCCAAACCACTTCTATTTCCGCAGGAAGTTCCGCATCTCGGCCCGACCGTCCGCGAGGCGCGTCGTTGTAGGAAGCGCGCGCGGGCCCTGTTTTGTTTCCGGGGGAATGTCGTTTTCTGGAGGACGCTGGGGACTTCCGCGTGCCCCTCCCAGCCTCTGATTGGCTGGTTTTATGAATACATTAGGGCCGGGAAGGGCGAGTTTTTCTACGCGCGGTAGCGGCCGCGGGGATGTGGGCGGTAGTGAGCGACCCGTGGCGGCTCCGCGCCGCGGGCAGGGGTCTGGGGGGGCGCGTCCTGCCGGCAGGCCCACCCCGCGCCCACCCCCGGTCGCCGCAAGCGCAAGGCGGCGCGCGGGCCGCGCTATAAATGGCGGGCGCGGCGCGGGCGGCAGCGTGTTGTATGAAAGGAGAGAAGGTTAGCACTCCCCTTGACAAGGATGGAAGAGGCCCTCGGGCCTGACAACACGCATACGGTTAAGGCATTGCCACCTACTTCGTGGCATCTAACCAACGTTTTTGGGGCCGGGCCGCCGCCACCCCCGCTCCGCCGCGACCCCCGCGCCCCTCCCCCTGCCGCCGAGCGCTGCCCGGTCCCCCCGCACCGAGGCCTGCTGGGAGCACGAGGGGTCCCCGACCCCGGCGCCGCGCAGGGAGCCCCGGCGACTGCCCCCGCGCTGGCCGGTCAGCCGGGCACGGGCGGCCGCTGTCCTCGGGGCAGGAGCTACAACTTCGCGGCGCGTCTGGGAGTCGGCGGGGTGCGGAGCGCGGGTCCTCCCGGGGCGCACGCAGCCCCCGGCCCCGGGCTGCCCGCTGCGCCCCGCCTGCGCCCCGGCAGGGTCCGGCGCCAGCGGCCCTTCCCCTGCGGGCCCGTCCCCGGCGGCGCAGCTCGCGGGCCCTGCCCGAGCCCCGGCGAGGCCCTCGCGCACCGGCCCGGGGCGTCCCAGCCGCGTGGCCTCCGCCGCCCGCTCGGAGCAGGACCCGCGGGGCCGCAGGCTCAGGGCGTGAGGGACACAGCGGCCTTCCCGGGGCAGCCGCAGGGGCCTTCTCCCCGCCGGCCCGCCCCGGTGCAGGGCTCACGGGCCCCGGGGCGTGTCAGGCGCAGTAGCGTCCACCCGGTCCACAGGCCGCCCCACCCGCCCCACATTCGTGTGAGAAGCCGGACCGGCCGGGCTGCAGCCCCCAGTTCCCGCTTACGGGGACCCGGGGTCGCAGCGGTCCGCAGCCCGGACCTGGGAGCCGCGGGACACGGGTGTTTGCGGCCGCGCGCCTGGGGAAGGAGCCAGCGAGGGCGCCCGCGGGTTCTAGAGCTCATCCAGGCCCGGCGGGCGGACCCCTGTGGGCTGCATGGAGGAACACGCGCGTGCAAGCGTGCACAGACACGGAGATCCCAGAACTGCGGCCTCCGGCATCCGATAGCGACTGAGGAATGGAGGCGTGGAAGGGGCTCCGGCCGGAGCTCTGGGGCAACTCCGATGGTGACCAACAAACCAGGACACGTGTACCAGGCGAAGGGGCGCGCCTGGCGGGCTGTCAGCAGAGCCGGGACTTTGTCTTAAAGATGTTACTTAGAGAGCGAGCGCGAGAGCAGAGCGGGCAGACCCCCCCCCCCCCCCACCCAGCAGGACGCAGATGTGGGACTGGATCCCCGGAACCGGCATGGTGAGCTGAGCCCAAGGCAGATGCTCGACCCACTGAGCCCCTGGGCGCCCCAGGGCGACTGGAAAAGCTTTAAGGGGCGCCTGGGTGGTTCGTTGGTCGGTTTCCGCTCAGGCCATGATCTCGGGGTTGGGGGACTGAGCCCCCACACCGGGCTCTGTGCTCAGTGGGGCGCCTGCTTGGGATTCTCTCTCCCTCTGCCTGCGTGCGTGCTCGCTCTTTCTCTAAATCGTTTTTTAAAAAGGGGCGCCTGGGTGGCTCAGTGGGTTAAGCCTCTGCCTTCGGCTCAGGTCATGATCTCAGGGTTCTGGGATCGAGCCCCGCATCAGGCGCTCTGCTCAGCAGGGAGCCTGTTTCCTTCTCTCTCTGCCTGCCTCTCTGCCTACTTGTGATCTCTGTCTGTCAGATAAATAAAATCTTTAAAAAAAAAAGTTTTTTCAGGTGACCCACAAGACAGCAGGACTGTGCGCACAAGCTGAAAACAGTGCAGAGCGGAGTTTCTTTTTGACGGTCTCACCGAAGACAATCCCCCAAAATGCCAGCGGTCACGCGAACCCGGGGGCTTTGTGATCCTTCCTGTGCGTGTTACGCTGTCCACGAGCACAAGCTGTGACTTTCATAGTAAGAAAAGGTACTTTTAGTAACCCCAAGCGTTCGAGTCGGTGAGCTGCCCTCCCCTGACCTCGGAAACAGCTGCACACTCAGAAAGGTGAGAAAGTCTTACTGGACAAAATTACAAGACATGAAAATTTTTATTTTTAAAAGAGAATGTATTTGTACACAAATCTACAACAGAGAATTCAAACGTAGAAAAAATAAACTATATCCAAGGGCACAGCGCTCGGCGTCCACGCGCTCTGCTCCTAGGGGCCGGCCTAACCCCTCCCGGCTTCCTACGAAACACGTGACAGAGCAGCCCCCAGCCCCCCGCGCTGACCGCCCGTCACCACCCCGTGGCAGCCCACCTGGGCCGGAGAAACAGAAGGAAGCTGGGTCCCGCACGCCTTCTACTGGAATGCTCACCACCGCCCAGGGACAGCGGCTACTGGAACGGGTCCCGGAAGCCCGCCGAGGGCAGCCCCCAGACCCCTATCTAGGACGCAGGGCTCCGGAAAGGCGGGCGGGCACAGCTCCATCTGCAGACCCCACCCAGGCAGGGCCCAAGCCTCAGCGGGGGCTGGGACACAGACAGGGCCCCAGGCCTGGCGATCCCAGCACCGCTCCCGCTCTCCCTCCACCCGCGCCTGCAGCCACGCCACTGCAGGTTCCCACGACACATGCTGGGCCGGGCAGCACCCAACTGCTGGCCCCAAAGCCCCCAGCAAGCCTGCAGGTCCCCAGACGGGCAACGGGGCCAAACCGGGGCCTCCCGCAGCCCACACCGGGCCACAGCAGCGCTGGGCAGGACACGGCGGGTGGCTAGCTCCTCTCCAACTGCATGTCCCCAGGGTGTCCCCAGCCCCCTGAGGCACTACTGACCTACAGGGAGAGCCCAGTCCTTCCCGCAGGCATCCTCAACTTCCTGCCACCTCGGAGACGTTTCCCAAACGGTCCAAGGGCACAGGGGCTTGGCGGGAGAAGGCCGGCTCGGTGGCGGCGACATGCCCCCTTGGTACGGAGGCTGCCAGCCGGGGCAGGCGGGGAGCTACGAGCGTGACGCCAGGCTGTCGGCACAGGGACCACGAACTCCCACACACAAAGGGTTTTTACACGGAAATAACCTTACAGTGTTCTGCGTTTTCCAGAAAGACTGAAACACGGGGCACAACTACAGCAGGAACCAGTGACCGCGGACCGCGTCGTGGGGCGTCTATGAACAGACAAGGGGGCCGGCCGCAGGGCTCACAGCGCTTGCACTGGGGGGTTAGATACCGAAGAAGGTACAGAACGTTTACTGGAAAAAAACACAACTCATGAAAAAGTGAACTTCACTCTTCTGTAATAAAAAATTAAAAATTCTTGTTGACTCTCGTTTGAACACAATACGGACTAGAAACTTCCCCAGACAGTGAGAGAGGGATCGGCAGGAAATGCCACCAGCAACTTCTAGAACTTTCTGGTGAGAGACACCCCCCTGCCGCCACACCGTCCTTAGAGGCGGCCGAATCCAGGCCCCTCCCGACCCCCAGGCCCAGACGCAAGGGCGCCCTTCCAGACGCCGTGCTCGGCCGCCGGCCACGGTCCTGACCGCCCGCAGCGCCCGCAGCGCCCGGCGTCTAGCAGTCGCTTTTCCACAGCTTGATGGTCTTGTCGTTCTCCAGTGCGGCCGAGGCGATGATGTTCTCCGTCGGGTGGCACGCCGTCGAGATCACCACGTCTGCAAAGGAGACCGCAGCCCGCATCGGCCCCTGCCACAGACCTGCTCTGCCGCCCAGGGTCGCGCTCCCACCGCCCCCAGGGCCCCCGCCATGACCGCCAACGCTCTCGGCCGGCACCGTGCGCCCACGCTGGGGAGCCGCAGTAGGAGCACAGCGGCGGCCCAGGCGCCGGGAAGGTGGCAGGCGGCACAACGCGGCAGCCTCCGCGAGCATCAGGGGCAGCGGCGTCAGCAGGGCCGGCTTCCGGAGCCCAGGACGGCGCAGCGGGCCCCGGCGGTTAGAGCAGCATGAGTCTTGCTGTGTAGACAACGTGGCCACGCTCATGCCGCCCCCCACTGCTGCCGGGCCCAGGTGCACTCCCCAGGGCAGACTCTGCCTCCGCCAGGAAGCCCCCACCTCCAGAATTTCCCCACTTCCCGGGCAGCTACAAAGCGGTGGGTGGGCAGAAAGCAACCGAGGCCCGGGGCTGCTCCCAAGGAGCTGTTTACGTGGGCAGACCACGCGACGTGGCAGCTGACCTGCAGGTCGAGGCTGTGTCCCCAGGGGGTGGAGGCGGCTGTAAGGGACAGAGCAGCGCACTCAAAGGACCCGGCGACCGGCCTCCCCAAGGGTAGGTGGGGTAGGGGCAGCCTCCGGGGGCAGAGGGGCCAGCACGGGCACCCTCGGTGCGAAGGGTCAGAACCCTGAGAGCAACAGAGCCTCTAGCCCACGGTGGACGTCCTCGGACCCACGCCAGTCTCGACGCGGGACACACACGGGCCATGTCCGCACACAGAGCCCACGTGGACTCTGAGGCCAGGGAGACGGCCACGAAGAGACGTTAAAGCTGGACCCGGCCCTGGCCAGACGGGAGCTCGGACAAAGCCACCTGCCAGCCGCTCCGAAACGGGGGGCGTCCCCTGGGCCACCAGAAGGCCGAGGAAGACGAGGAGCAGCAGACGGCCTGACAACGCACCCTGGCTGTGTAAGCGTGGGTGTGCGGCCGGCCCGGGCCCCGCGCTCACCTGTGTGGCCCTGTAATTTCTGCACGATCTCCTTGGTCTGCAGGTTCCAGATGTACACCAGGTTGTCCTCGGAGCCAGACACGATCCACTAGGAACAGGAAGATGGACGAGGAAGGCCCAGTCAGAGCTGGCTTGTGAGCAAGAGGCCCTCTCCCAACACGTCCACACCCGTCCACGCCCGCCCTGACGCTCACCCTCCCCGCACTGCCGGCCTCGGCCGTCAGAGCCCACTGGGACCGAAACGCGTATCTTCAAATCGCCACTCTCTCGAGGTCACGTCCGGTTCTGCCAAATGCCACCACCCACTCAAGTCACGTCCCAGCTGGGCGAGCGCGTGAATGGGGCCCCGGGCTGGGCAGCAGAGCCTCGCGGAGACAACGCTGTACCCTCGGCCTCCACCAGGGAGAAGCTGACCATCCCGGTCACGGGTACCATGTGCTGTGGGCACAGAGGAACGCCCCAGGCACACAAGCCAACCTGGGACGGGGTCACCTCTCAGGAGGGACAGCTGGCAGGGCGAGAAGCTCCTTAGCCGACAGAAAACCTACCTTCCCTCCAGTGACTGAGAAATTGGCAAAAATGCAGTATTTCTCATTCTTGTGGCCGGTGTACGTCTTCAGGCACTGCAAAGGCAGGAGTGACGGTATGTCCCCGAGTCCCGATCTCCCTGTGCTGCGCACCACTCTGGGCGCCTGGAGAGCACTGCACGGCCGACTAACCTTGGCCCTGAGAGCTCCCTACGCACCCTCAGCGCCCCACCACGGGGCGGAAGCTGTCCCCGGCAGCCTAGCAAGTTACAGACTCCCCAGTCTGACAGACACGCCCCGTGCCGACCCAACGGAAGCGGCTCTGGGAGCCCCTCTTGCTTCGGACCCTGGCTCGGCTCTGCCCCCAGCACTCACCTTCCCTTTGCTGTAGTCCCAGAGCTTCAGTGTGCTGGAAGGCAGAGAGAGAGGGTGAGTCACCTGCCTTCCCGAGAGTCCCCGCCGCCACTGTGCACCCGCCCCCCCCCCCCCGCCCCCGTGTGCTCACGTGTGGAGCAAAGCCAGAGGCCGAGCCCCACCCCTGGCAAGCGCGGGCAGTGGGCACGTCCTCTGACATGTCCGAGAGCACAGTGCGCGAAGCCCACACGGTTCTGCTGCTACGAAGAGGCTGCTGGGTGCTCCGGCCGTCAGTCCGTGGCTCACTCCCGCTACAAGAGCGAGGGGGGAGCTTCCGGAAACGGCCAGACCAGATTTCATGGCAACAAACCATCCCCCTTCTCCCTAGGCGGGAATTCGCTCTTCCCGAGGGTGCCGACGAGTGCCGGCTGCGTGGCCCTCTGGCAAGCTTCGGGGCCAGGTGCGGGTCCCCAGAGACCCCCCCGAAGTGCACACAGGGCAGCCAAAGCCTGAAGGCCTGCCCAGAGGGGGCAAAACCGGCACCCGAGTTTGCTGGGGTGAAACCCAACTGCTCACAGGCAGAGCCGGAGCTGCTCCAGGGCCGCCCCTGCCCCCACGCGTGCAGACAGGGAGCCTGCCGGAGGGGCTGCCCTGGCCACACAGTGGCCACAGAGAAACCTGGACCCCAGATCGTTCTTCAGCCCGGAGACCCGGCCCCCAGCACGCACCTGCACTCCGGAAGCCCACACCCCCCGGACGCGTGGCCCGCGCACGCACAGAACGTAAACCTCCCTGGTGCTGACGAGTACGGACACGGGTCGGCGGCGACGTCCCCTCCCCACCCCACAGGAGGCGGCGGCACTTACTTGTCCAAGGTCGCGGCCAGGATGTACTTGCCATTTGGGGAGAACTTCACAAAGGACACAGGTGGGTTGTCGTCATCTGTGGGGAAACAGAGACAGGCTGCTGGGAGGAGCGCCGGGCCTGTGCCCGGGGGAGGAGCGGAGAGAAGAGCCCCATCACCACACGGGGCCTCCCGAGGGGGACGCCGCCACCGGTGCCCACACCGCCACCTCGAACGGGTCCCCACGGAGCCCAGCACACCTCCCTTCGCCCGTCCCTGGCACGGCCGGTTCTCCTCGATGTTTCTCGGGTCCCTGACGGGGGCCCGACCACCCCCTCTGCCACGAGGGCTTTAGGAACAAAGGGCCTGTGGCCAGTCAAACTCGGGGTGCCTGGCCTTCCGCCAACATGGGGTCAATTTCCTCACGTGACACAGTCTGCAAACGCCCCACTGGACTGAGAAAGTATCACCACTGAGGAAAAAAGGACTCGGGTGAAGCAGCTCAGATGTTCTCTGCTGCCTAGTTAAAGTCCGTCTGGGAACAACCCTGCTGGCAGGACGCCGCACCCCGGCTTCCACACTCGGGTCTGAACGCTCACCCCGGGAGGCCCAGGAATTCAGGAAGAGCCACCGCCAGGGGCTGCCCAGGGCGAGGCCACCTGCAGCCGCGTGACAGCCCTGTGACCCTCACATCGGGAGGAGCGCGTTTCCCCCCAGGTGAGAAGGACAGAACCAGGGCCGTGCACCCCGGTGCCGGAGCAGGGGAGCGGCAGGCCGCGTTACCACCTCGAGGGACCTGGCCACCGCACGCCGGGGGCCGCTGCTCCCTCTGACACGTCCCAGACACTGCAAAGGCACATGAGAAGGCGTGAGGCCAGAGGGCCCTCCTCGGGGCACAGGGGCCACACCAGGAAGGCAGGCCCCCAACTCAGACGGGGGAGGTAGTGCTGGTGTTTCCGACCCAAGCTCCAGGACCAAAGTGTCGCAGGGTCTGGAAAGTTCTAACCCCCTAGACCTGACTTTACAAACGGGCTGGGGACACGGCTTCGCGCTGCCCCTCCCTCCCATGGACGCTGCGGGGGTCGAGGCCTGGCGCTGGTACTTGCTGGCTGCCAGCCTGGAGTGAGCTAACGAGCCCCTCCAGGCCTCCGCTTCCTGCCCGGCTGCGGGGTGGGGGGCCGCGAGGATGTGTGTTAACATCCACGGCGCTCGACACACAGCAAGCAGCGGGCAGCTCCAGCGAGGGCTGTGCCTGGCGTCTGGGGACAGAGGCCACGGACCTGGCGTGAGGTCACCCCACCAGATGGGTGGACTCATAAAGCAAAAACCGCACAAAGGCCCCCACTGGGCTGCACAGCGCCCCTCCCCGACTTCTCGCGTCAAAGCCCCACACCAGCAGCTCTGCCCCTTACGGACACAGGGCCTTGCAAGGGGCTGACTCGGTTAAAATGCAGCTGCTACAGGGGGTCCCTGCTCCAGTCTGAGCAGCGTCTGTACGAGAGGAGAAAACTGGACGCCAGGGGTGCACGCACACGAGACGACCACGGGAAGACACGGCGGGAAAGTCGAGGAGAGGCCGCAGGAGAAACCAGCCCTGCCCACGCCTGAATCTCGGAAGCCAGCGTCCAGGATGCGGGGATAAATCCTGCGTAAGTCGCCCAAGCTGGGGTGCCTTGCTGTGGCGGCCCCAGGTGGCCCCAGCCGATGCATAAAGCCACGTGTGTCCCGGAGGCCCAGGGGAAGGCTGTGGAGCCTCAGAGGCGCCACCTCCTGGACAGGGCGTAGGCCGGCCCCGGCCCCGGCCGGAGCTCTACCAGCCACCCTGCTTCACACCTGGGACCTGAAACTGCGGGAACCCTCCAGGCCGCTTCTCAAAGCCCAGGGCTGCCTCCCCATAGCTTTCAGGGGCTCAGGGCCCTCCACAGGCTCAGCACCCACCCTCTGGCCTCACAAACACCTGTCTTTCCACGACCGACCCCCGTCCGTCTGCAGAGACCCCAGTGTCCGTGACACCCCAGCAGACGGGGTGCGCTTCAGGGCTGGGGCTCCATCACGTGTGCTCAAGGAATGATGCAAGGAGAGTCCCCACCAAGGGTCTGCCAAGGGCAGGCAGAGGGTCTGAGGGGCTCCCGGGGCTCTGAGGACACGGCCAGGCAGTCCCGAGTAAGGGCTGACCGCAGACAGCACGGGGCCCTGCCTGGGGAGGGGACAGGACGGTGCCAGAGGTCAGCAGGAAGGAGCTGCCGGGAGCCGGAACCACCTGGTACAGGAGGGGGCAGATCCAGGACGAAGAAAGGGCTTCCCAGAAACTACACGTGACGGAGGAGGGGGCCAGTGACCGCCGCTGGGAGGGACACCCCGCCAGAGAGCCCACGCCAGTGGCACTCACCGATCAGCGTCTTCAAGCACTGGCCCGAGGCGGTGTCCCAGATCCGACTGCAACGCAAAAACAGCAGCAAGTTTTCACAAAGCCAGACAGGAGCCGCTCGAGGCGCGCGGGCTTCCAGCGAACACGGACATGCAGACGGGAGCCCGGTGAGTCCTGTCTCAGGGCTCCCAACCGGTCCGCGTCATCGCTACTTCAGCAACGGTCCTCACGCCCGGCGGGCGCCGCACACTCACGCGGCCCCCCCGCCGGAGGCCTGGCCACCGCGATGGGAACAAGGACAGGGAAGAAGGCTGGGAGCCCTGCCTGTTTTCTGGCACAAACACTCCAGTTTGGGACCTTGTTTCCACAGAACCGTACGGATTTTCGGACGTCCCTCTAGTTCGGAAACAAGAGAACGTATTCAAGGAGCCGCCGCCCAGGACAGACATGCCGGTTCCAGCGAGTCCGCGACCTCCGTCCACACGGCCACGGCTTCAGCAGCACGTGTGCGCGTCAGCGCCAGGCCGTCCGCGCCACAGAGGCCCAGCAGCGGGGACACCGGCTCACAGGGTGACCCTGCACCTTCCTAACGATCTCTCCCACCTTCCTACCCCTGCCAGGGGACGTCCTGGCCCGGGATCCCGCATCACTGGCCACGGGGGACGCTTCCATGCTGCTGACTCCCTGACCGCCGGGGACCTGGGGGGGCGTGGGGCTGGCGAGTCTGCTCCCGCGCTGGCTCCGCTCTGCGGCCCCCCCACACCGCTCTTCCGAGAGGGACCCCGGCGCCGGGCACCGTGTCGTGTCCTGCAGCAGGCACACGTCAGGGCTGGGTGCTAGTGACCAAGCCTCGGATCTGCTGCCCAGGCAACAGCAACCCCCCGGCCTCCCGTCCTCCTCGCCCTTCCGGCACCAGCTCCACAGCGCCCTCCAGGCCCCGCAGTCCGCACCCTCTCACTGCAGAAAGGCCGGGGGGGCCCGCTGTGGACCTGCCCCGTCTGCCAGGCAGGGGACGGGTCCCCACCAGGGGACGTGTACACAGGCAGTGCCCATCCCCCAGCTCGCTGCTTCCTGTCCTTCAGTCACACTCTGTCACTTTCTCCACGTGGTTGTCCTCTTCCCCGTTAGACGTATGCTGAGTTCCCTCACCTCCCTGCCCCTGCTCACCGCTAAAGCCCAGCACCAAGGAAGGCCGCCATCTCCACACCTTCGCCTCCCCACTTGGTCTCATTTTGTAGCCAGCAGGGCGCAGCGGTCCAGGGCTGGGGCGCCAGAGCCCGCGTGTGGCAGAATCCTGGCTGCCACCCACCCACCCATGCTGGGAGGACAACCCGCGAGTGTTCAGCCTGCCTCTGCTCCCCTCCTGCCGAGTGGGGACAGCGAGGCCAGGGACAGCGAGGCCGGGGACAGGCCTGCTGGGAGGCTGAAGTCAGTGCTGGTCAACCGTCATGTCCACAGCTCCTAACTCAAAACACAGACCCTCTGGAAGAGAGAAAGCTCTACCCCGTTAACGAGAAGCTCCAAACACCATGAAATGAGGGGCAGAGGGGCCTGGTGTGCTCCCCATTTAACTGGACACGGGTTCAACGCGTTATGGCGTGGTGACCAGTCTGCTCCACCGGCGTCCTCCGCTCGAATCTCCATCAGGGCTGGCTGCCAGGTCCTCGCAAGTACCTGTCTGGCTCTGCCGGAGACACATCACGGATTTGCCTGCTGACACCGTTCACCAGATTACAGACTTCCGGATGTCGGTCACACTATGACAACCCCTTTCACTGTTGAAGAAAGCCCCGGGTCGCTGCCAGACTCAGCCTGCGGACGGCTCCTCTGGAATTCCGACACCGATATTCCCCAGCGAAGCCTGATCTCCTCCCAGACTCGCTGCGGAGCTTGGGGCGGAAGGTCGCTCCAGCCCCACCAGGTGCGTCGGTTGGGGCCCCTCCTTGTTCTGTGGTCATCGGAACCGCTTCCCAGCGTCAGACGCCGGGATCCGGCCCAGCTCCAGCGGGAGTTCACAGGTCCGACCACGCGCAGACCTTCCGCGGCTGACTCGGCAAATGGGGCTCCCCAGACGGGCCCCGCTCCCCACTTTTCCTCCCGCCGCCCCCACCCTGCTCACCCTCCGTTTCCTCACCCAAGCTTCTAAGGCTTAAAGACCGGGCCGGCCTCAGTAAGGACACAGTTTTCTCACATGTCTCTCGTTTCTCCCTCTTCTCTACAAAGTCTGCGGAGCCCGTCCACAGACAACCCCCAGCCCAGATCGTTCCGGGCTCGTGGGACCCAGCACAGGCTGCAGACGCAGTCAACACACGGCTGTGGGGTCGCTCTGGTCCGCCGGGCCCCGGACGCACTCCCGTCTACGTCTAGGAGCGACGCCTGCTGCCTCGTGGTCCTCGCGGCCCCAGGCCCCGCGTGCGCCCCCTGCGGCTGGTGCGCACAGGCCTGTCCCACCAGCTGCGCGCGGCCCCTCTGCGTCTCTCCCCTCGGGGGGATGCTCCGGCCGGATGCTCCAGTGACACGCACCAGACTGCGCTCTGCCCACCGACGCCGTTCGCCTGCGGTTTCAAACCTTCGCCATCCCTCTGCTCTGCTCCTTGAGAACAAGAGGCAGAAAGCTTCTCGGGCAACGTGACGGCCTGCGGCGAGGGCGTCCAGCTGCCACCGTGATGCCCGGCGCAACGCGTTTCCCCCCTTCTGCGGCGTTTTTACTGGATGCTTTCTGCTACCCCCGTTTCCTCTTTCTCGTTTCCTGTTTGCTAAATACAGACGAATTCCCAGCCACGCTTTCGCTCTCGCTTGTCACTGGGAAGCTCTTTTCGGGGCATTGTGCAGCCGCTGGCCACGGCCTCCTCCCAGGGAGCACGCAGGACGGGCAGGAGGCGGCCCCCGGCAGGCCCAGTCTCCTCGCGAGGCCCCCACCCGGGGTCTGCCGACTTCGACTGACGCTGACTTTGGCACTTTCTCTCGTGCCTCTGACAGAGCCCTCGGCGCTCCGCTGACGAGCCCCGAGCTGCACCAGCGGTATTCACTCGGGCCACACTGGACGTTCCACGGGAAACCGCGTCCCCCCGTGGTGGCATTTCCACGCCACATCCTCCGTGGGACGCGAGGCTGCTCCGGAGCCCGCACACCCCCGCACCCACAAGGAGCGGACTCTGGAGCCAGAGCACCCCCGGCCTCCCTGTGCCAGCGGCCCCCTCCAGCCCCGCGTCCGTCCGCCTGCCGCAGCCCACAACAGCAGACCCCTGCCCCGTTTTCGTGGCTGTCCCCAGAAGCCAGACCACCACCCTTCAACAAATGCGCGCTGAGAAAGTGACATGAACTTCCCACTTACCAGAGCCCGTCGTAGCTACTTGACACTATCAAGGATCCATCCCGGTTAAAATGAACCTAGGAACGGAGGGGAGGGAAGAAGACACTTACTCCCAAGTGGCCAACACAGACTGCGTCCTGAGTGGCCCTCCCACGCACACCCCGGCTCGCCAGCACTGGACGCGACAGGCCTACGGCTCGCTGCCGATGCCGGCGGACACTCGATCAACACTGACGGAGGGACTTTCACCGGGCGTCTCAAGCAACAGGCCCTTTGTTCACGACAAGGAAAACCAAGTCCAAACACGTCTTGAGAAGCGGAATCACGTACTACAACACGTGCTCTTGAAATGAAACCAAAGCGCCCAAGGGACCGCGCCCCGGGGAGGAGAGGCCGGGCCTGGAGAGCCCCTGCGGGCGGGCGTGCCCCGGTTGGTGGCGCGGAGGTGTCTGACCAGGACGACCTGGCCGAAACCATCTTGCCCGACCTCACAGTAAATAAAGACAGACCAGGAGAGAACAACTCGCTTGTTGGGTAACCACCGGGAAGAAGGCCCCCGGGCAGGGCCGGCAACCGCGACCCGCACCTTTGGTCACCTCAACACCCAGCCCCCGCGGCCCCCATCGCCACACACACACCTCCGCAGCCGACAAGCCCCGGTCTCACAACTCAACCGTCTTTGCGTTTCTGCCCTGCTTTCCCAGGGATCCCAGTGGGAGTGAAGGAGCCGCCATGACAGATGAGTCCTTCGCCAGCCCCCACCGTCCTTACTGGGAGTCCTGGGCACACGGTATCCAGGACGAGCCTTTCCGTAACAACCAGCACCTTGCAGAAACCACCTCGCTCCCTGCCACAGGCGGCACGTTTCCCACGTGAGACCGAGTGGCACAGGGGGTGGGGTGGGGCCGTGGCCGCCTGCTGGCCCTGTCCCTCCGGCCTCAGGGCTGCCCGTGTGGCCAAACCCCACCCGACTCACGAGATGCCAGCAGCACGTGGCCATGACGGCCAAGCTGTCTGCAGACACTGCTGGACGTCCCCAGGGGCCAAGCCACACGCCCAGGAGCACCCGAGAGCTCGCTGCACTGAGCGCGGGCCCCGGAGTCGCACCACTGCCGCACTCTCAGCGGACGCAGGCGACACGGGCCGGGAGACACAGGGAAGCCGGGGTCTAGACTCCTGGGGCGCCGTCCGCCACAAGGACCATTCTCTAGCAGCTACGGCACAAAGGTAACGGGTGGGCTGAACTTGGCTTTATTTAACCCAAGGTCTCTATGGTACCACCCACCATGTGGCCAGTGTTGAAGTCACCCACGAGCCACTCCTGACTCCCTTCCGTCGCACGGACCCGTCGCAGGCCTGAGCGCCCCAGTGCACCTCACGCACCACATCTGCATCCGGGCTCCCGGCACCTCACGGGCTGTGCCCCTGGCTGTCCGGCTGGCGGCCCCCGGGCCGGACTGCTGGGCCCCACGTGCAGTCCAGGACACACTCGAGAGGCTCTTTTGCTGTGTGTCCCTCCCTGCTACTGTGGCCTTGGCGGGACGGGCTCATAGGCCAGCTACCTGTCCGTGACCACCCGCCTGTCGGCCCCTCGGGGTGACCGCCTAACTCGCTGCCGTCTCTCCCACCACGTTCGTCCCTTTCTTCGGATTTGCAAAACCCCCTACCACGGCTCACTGCCCCAGACACTAACGAGTTGACACGGGTCCCCAGAAGCTACCATGGCAACCTTGTGCTCTGCCTTGTTCCCAAACGCGTTGAGACCTCCCCACCGACGAAGGCGGCTTGGCTTTCCCTCCCACCGACAGGTGCAAACGGCAACAGGGCCTCCCGGCCCCTCCCCACACCCAAAACGGAAGCACTACGAAGACGCGACAAAGGCCGCCAAGTCTGTACTTGGATGACAGTCACTCGGAGCTCTCTGCGGGGGGAACACCGGGCAGACGGGAGCTCCCGCAAAAGCAGCGAAGCAGGAAACAGGGTGAGTACAAGCCACAGGCCACGCGGCTGCAGCGAGGGCCACAGGATGAGACAAGAGGGCAGGAGTCCAGACAAGAGCGGACGGGGCCAGACCCGGGCAGGAGGAGGGGCGGGAACAGGGCAGCCAGCAGAGTCCGTGCCGAGAGCCTTCCAGCTCCCGGACCGATCTGCTGGAAAGCCAGGTGTGCCTCAGGAGCCCAGGGACAGACACCACGGGTGCCCGGGAAACGTTCCACGGGGACGCACAGCAGCTGAGGAGCGCCCCCACCACTCAGAGGACAGACAGCGGAAGGCACATAAAAACCGGGGCTCCTCGGAGGGGAGACCGGCTACTAGCAGTGGGCTGAGTGCTGCGTGTGCAGGAGTCTGACCCTCTCCTCGCTTCGTCTGTTTGCCTTTTCTTAAAAGGACATTTCGCTTCCGTAGGAGACAAACACTGGACAAGCCCTGCCACCACTCAGGCTGAGAGTCCCACCCGCGGCGCCCCAACTCGCACTCCTGCGCCCCCCGGCCTTCCTCCGGCTCGCTTCCCGGGTCCAGCCCACACCGGCTGCCGCGCTCTCCTCAGACTGGGAGTCCCGAGCAGAGGGCAGAGCACCGGGCGGACCCGACCCGGCCCGTCCCCACGGCGTACCGCCTTCCTCGAAGCCCTAAGTGCTGGCGGGGATTCTGGGCGGCAAGGGCCCCTCGAGGCCGCTGCAACCAGCGTGCGATACGTGTCCTCGACACATCCGGGCTCTGCAAATGGTCTTGGCTGGCAAAAACGCCCTTCCCAGGCTGAAAATGCTTAAAACCACGCACCTACACGATTTCAGACAGTGGAAAGGACCATCTGTTCGGTAAAAATACGCATACTGTTTACACGATTCCTTCCCCTTTCCAAAAAAAGGCAAACTTGGCTAAGAAACAAGTCCAGGCTCTCTGCTGACAAAGAGGGGTCTCCCGGTCACTTTCGAGTGGTGAGGGCTGCGATCCAACAGGTACCCTAACCCCGCACACTCGTCCCGCACACGGCTGGCGCGTGCCCGAGGCAAGACGAAGAGCGCACAGTGCACTCGGGGGGCTCCACCCTCTCCGGGCTCTCCGCCTCAGCTAGGTCATCCCGACCTCCTCCACCACCACCCCAGGATCAAAGCCCGCTCCACTCCAGACTCACGTCTCTGGGGCCGCACTGCCCAATGCCTGGCCCTCTTCCAAGCCTGGCCGTCCTGCCTGGGCCGTAGGACTTGGCTCGGGGACACCACAACGGGGTCCAGGACAGGGAGGCCTCTCTCAGGGTCTCCCGTGCCCCCTCCC
The DNA here is from genome assembly GCF_922984935.1 of Meles meles. Classification (NCBI taxonomy): domain Eukaryota; kingdom Metazoa; phylum Chordata; class Mammalia; order Carnivora; family Mustelidae; genus Meles; species Meles meles. The sequence continues at coordinate 2,734,567 of NC_060076.1, forward strand.
CGGCCATCTCCCGGTCTTGCGCACCGCGTGCAGAGCCCGGTGGGACTTACCGCGGAGACCGGGTCCGAGTGCGCAGGCAAAGTCTTGAGGCACTTCCCTGTTTTCACGTCCCATATCCTCACGCTTTCATCAAACTGAAGACAAAGGAAGAGGTTAAGGCCCTTCCACGGTGGGGGGGTGCCTGGTCCTCTGGAAGACCTGCGCCACTGCCCCCTTCGCTCCCCAGCACAGCACAGAAGACTCAAGGCTCCACTCCCAGGCCCCCCACACCCCGAGGCTTCGCACTTACGGAGCCAGAGACGATGAGGTTGGACTGGGGGTTGAAGTTACAGCAAAAGACATAGTTACTGTGGCCCTTCAGGGTTTTCAGACACTTGCCCTAAAACCAAGTATTGTCAGACTAAGTTACTCCAGTGGTTATTCCAACACCGAGCCCACAGAGGCCCAAAGGCACATCTCCCCCCAAGCGGGGCCGCCCGTGACCAGCTGGTCCCCAGACAGCCCTCGGACTCCCACGCCCTGCCCCTCATCCATGCACAGGCTCGGCCACAAGCGGCACCCGGAGAGGCTTACCGAGCTCACGTCCCAGATCTTTAGGGTTTTATCGTCCGAGGCGGAAACAAGGAGGTTGGAATCTGACGACCAGGCCACATCCGATATGCCCTGGGGAGCGAAAACACGGAGCTACCACCTTGACGGGACAGATACGGCGAACCGGCGAGGGGCAGATCATCCCTCCGAACACAAGGAAGCATATCGCTCCACCATCCAGACCCTCAAGCTACCCCCGACCACACAGACGGACACTACGTGGTCCCAAAGGAGAAGCGTGCTCTCTCGCAGTGTGGCAGAAACTTGTCTGGGAAGGCCAAAAGCATTTGCTTATAAAACAAAAAGCAAACAACTATCAGATAACCAGGGGCTGGAGGGGGGGAGGGTGAAAGCTCCACCGGATGAGCCCTGGGGATGGGCCCCACCCGCCCGGACTGGGGGACCCACAGCGGCCCGTGCTCAGCCTCAGCGCGCAGGGCTCCCACCTACCAGCTTGTGACCAGATATGGTTTTCTCAAATTTCCCATCATACGCTCCCCAAATTTTAATGAGCTTATCAGCGGCTGAAAGAAAGAAAGACAAAGGAACTGGGGTGCTTCAGTCATCCTGAGTGCAAAATCGGGGCTTCCCCCAGGAGCCCCCGTGAACAGGCTCCACGCACAGGGGACCGCCAGCGCTCGGGCACAGGCCGTCCACCCCTTCCCCTCTCCCCCAGGCCCGTCAGTTCAGAGCGGCAAAGGGCCCCAGTTAGGGCGAGGGGCACATGACTGGCTGCAATGCCCCTGCGGCAGCGTTAGGAAGCAAGTCCTCCCTCTGTCCCCGGCTTCCAGGGGCAGCTCAGATGGCCTCTGACAAGAGCTCAGACCCTGGTGATACGTACACGAACTTGCCAGCCACTCCCCGTTCGGGCTGAATTTCACGGAGGACACGGCTTTTGTGTGGCCGGCCAGGGTGAACTTGAGAGCATAGTTGGGTTTCACGGGGGTCGGCTGTCGAAGAGACAGTGGCAGTCATCGAGCAGTGACCACGGTGCCGGCTTCCGGCTCAGAACCCACCTCCTGGGCCCCAAGTCCACACTGCAGGGGACCGCTACGCTCTCTGAAGTCGCCTTTCAAACTGGACGGGTTCACATCGGGGCTGTTCCCGCTCCACAGCCCTGCTTCTCCTGCAGCCCCTCCTCAGTGCCCCTGCTCCACCAGGAGCCCAGCACGGAGGCCCCTCAAGGCCTCACCAGCCCCAACGCGACCGGAAGCCCCGCCTGCAGCACCACGTGCGGCAAGCGCAGCCTGAAGGTCCCAGCCTCGCTCAGAGCCCGCGCGTGCGGCCTAGAGTCCACCAAGGGGGCTGGCAAACCTGCCTGGGTACCGGACCTGTGGGGCCAGGGAGGGGGCTTCACGGGAGGCTCTCTGGGTCCCGCAGAGGATCTTACGATCAGGACCAGGGGCCTATGTTGGAGATAGAGCCCCCTCCGCAGGGGACAGGCCTGGGCCTCGGCACAGTGAACAGGCACTGGTTAGGCATGCGGTCGATGACTGAAAACGCAGAGTCTGAGACGCCTCTCCGGGGAGTGTGCGGCCTGGGCGCCCCCCGCAGTCCCCCCACAACCCTCAGGGACGTGCCTTGCTCTGCGTGGCTGAGGAGGAAGGGGTGGGCTGTGCTCTGGCGGCCTCCGTCTCTGGCTTCTTCTCCTCTGTTGCCATGGCTCTAAAGCCCACCGGGCAGGGGGACGGGCGGGAAGACGCGGGAAGAGGAGTTCACAGCTCCACACGAAGGTCCCCAAGTGCAAAGAGCTGTCTGCAAATCGAAACCTACAGTGGGGGGCTGAGGCCAATAAACCAAACCAAATTTTACAAGTTACTTCCCAGAAAAAAGGATGAGAAACCTCTGCCCACCTTGCCGGGCCCCGCAGCAGACACGCCGCTCCAAACCACTCCCTCTGTGGGCCGAAGGCGCCCTAACCCTCGGGCACAGGCTAAGACAGCAGGCCCAGGCCCCTTTTGTCAACGGAATCCCAGGCCCCACCTTCAACGTGCTCCCTACTGTTATCCTCGTCAGGAGGAATGCAGCAAGGTCTAGGCAAACAAAACACAAATTTTCTTCAAAGGGCCCTTGAAATGTCAAAAAAAAAAAAGCCAAATCAACCCAAACTGCAGGAGACTGAGCTTCGGGGTGTAGAAATTTGGGAACGCGGCCAACCCTCACAAGTGATGCCACGGTGCTTAACCGCCATGTTTGAAAACAGACAAGAGCAGCCCTGCCAGGGGTCCGGGCCCCCCTGGGGGGGCCTTCCCTGCTGCCAGGTGCAGACACAAGGCTGCCTCCAGAACCCCAGCAGCTTGAAAGGCGCCCTGTCCTCGGCGAGCCGACGGCAAGACATGGCCAGGAAGCGAGAACGGGGCCAGCGTGCCTGCTGCGGAGGCCCGAAGCTCACGGATGGAGGGCGGCAGCAAGCCCGCGCCGCAGGAGGGGAGACCGCAGCTCAATTAGGTTTAGGCGTGACAATGGGAGCTCGCGGGAGCCCAGGATTCTAGAATCTGGATGTGTCTCCTAGCACGCCTGGTGACTCTGCAACGGGGAGCCACGCGGCATCCTCGCAGACATCACCGACCATCCAGTTCCCATGCCACTCCCGCAGCGCGCACCGCTGTTAAGCTAATGAGTTTACAGGGTAAATTCTAGCGTGGTGCTCCACACTGAAAGCTTGCACGACTCCCCGTCACACCAAGGCAAGATGGAAGCCATCAAAAGAGAACATGTCTCGAAGTCTTTATCCAAGAGGAGGGGACAGAAATGACAACACAACCCAGCCGGGCAGAGCACACAGGTGTGGCCCCGGCTGGCTCCCTGTAGCAAGGACTCCTACCCCAGGGTGGATGGTGCTGCACCCAAAGCCCCCAGCTACTAGCGCGGGGGAGGGGCAGGTCGCATAACTGCACCCAGGGACAGACCTGCTGCTGGCACAAAGCTGGTGATTAAATCTAGTGCAGCCTGGCCGTGCCAGTTAACCCAAGTGCTGCCTTCCCCTAGGTGGGATGGACAAGCGGGGTGGGCGCAGCTAAAGAGGGCAGCCGGGAAGGATTCCACGAAACCCCGCATCTGAAGAAGGTATCCGCGGGAGCTGAGAGGTGTGGGGGAGAACCGGCCCTGGGAACAGTAGAGGCCTCCTGCGGGTAAACAGGGCAGACCTGCTCCTTTTAACATAAAAGCTGAGACCCACCGGGAGGTGGGCTGGGACTCCCTGCCCTCAGGTGAGGACCAGGGAACACAAGAGACAATCTCCCAGAGAAGGGGTCGAACCCCTCCCTCCCAGCTCAAACCCAATCTGCCAGTCCCTGGGGCGAGCAAAACATTAACATGCAAAAAACCAGGGGGACCTCAAAGAAGACAATTTCTTGACTCTACGCCCCCCCACCGTTCCCACTGAGGAGGGGAAAAGCCCTGCATCCCCCATCAACCCCTCGGGAAGCAGCCGGGCAGCAGGTCACCAGCTCGGCAAGGAGTCCACCACGGTGAAGGCAGCTGTGCTGCGGGAACACGTGTGTGGCCTCCAGACCACATGCCACCTGCCCCCGTCTACGCACCCAGGTGAGCCTGACCACCCAGGCCCAGCCTCCCAAACCTGACTGCTCGTGGGCACTGCTTCTAAGAGGCAGATCCCTGGCCTGCCGCCAGAGACCGGCCCCGGGGTGAGGTCACCTGAGGCGCAGGTGGCCAGACCAAGGGGGGGGGGTGCCGCCCTCCCCACCTGTCCTGCCACCAGCTTCTACCCGGCCTTACCTATCTGCCTTCTGGGGGGGCGGGCCAACCTCAGAGGCAGCGTCTGGCGCAGCCCCTGCCAGGGTGTCTGAAGGGCCTGGTGAAGGGACCTGGGAGGCGGAAACCGGAATGAGAAGGCTGGCAGGGAGCGACTCCGCCATCACCAAAATGGCTCTGGCACAGCAGACTGGGGGTGGTGCGGGCGCTACGGCAGCAGCCGCTCTCGCTGCGTGAGGACGCACCGCACCTGGGCAGCCGGCTTCTGGGGGAGACACGGGGCCTGGCGGGCTGGGCTGAGGGCGGGCAGCAGGTCGGGGTACGGGGCGTTTCTGCAGGAGGGGAGAGCGGACGGGTCGGCGCGCCAGGCCAGCACCAGCCGGGGGTCTGGGGTCTTTCTCCGGAGCAGCAGCGGAGAGCAAGCGGGAGATGCGCGCGGGCTGCTGAAGGAAGTCACAGTCCTCGGGCTGAGGGCTTGTCACCTGGCCGCTGGGGGAGGGGCAGCTGGGGAGTGGCCGCACGGGTGGGCGCTGGGGGGTCCCCGGGACCCGCAGGACGGTCGCGGGGGGATGTTTGGGGAGGGGGCCCGGGACTCGAGTACGGGGACGGAGCCGCGGCCGGGCGCGGCCGAGGGGCGCAGAGCAGGCACCCAGAAGGCAGGCGGTGGGGGCGCGGGGCGCCTGCACCGGGAGGGCCCTGGCGGGGCTGGGCCGGGACCTGGGCCTGGCCCGCCTGAACACGTGCAGCGACGGGGCAGCCCGGGGGAGCAGCCCGGCGTCGGCCCCCGCCCGCATCCCGGGTGCAGTCCCCGGGCTGGCGGCCCCGCTTACCTGCCGGCCGCGGCGGCGGGGCGGGCGCTCGGGGCGTCGCGTCGCCGCCGCCTGGGCGGGAGCCGGGCCGAGCTCGACGAGGCGGCGCGGGGGGGCGCCGGCAGTGCGCGTGCGCGTGCGCGAGGGGCGGGGCGGCGGCTGGGCGGGGCGAGCGCACAAAGCCGGCCTCTCGGAGGGGCACTACGGGGAGCGAGGAGGGGCAGAATGCCTCGGGCGGGCCCAACGCCTTAAAGGGACGGCTGGCGGCGTGCGCTTTCCTCTGCAAAGCGGTAACCTCTGCGTCGGCGGGCGTCGGTCCCTCTCGCGCACTTTCTAAAAACGGAAGTCGGTGACGCCCCTCGAAAGCTGCCCTCCCGAGCTCGGCCTGCAGCGGCGCCCCAGGAAGCAGCCGGGCTCGCCCCTGGGAGTCGAGGGGCGGCAGGTCCCTGGCGTTCCTTGTGGGACCCTCGCTCCGGGGCCGCCGCCCCCCGCCCCCCGCAGGGCCGGCTGCCCCCCCGCAGACAGCCTGGTCCGGGTCGGGCCGCTCGGCGGCCGGCCAGGCGGGGTCGCCGACGTGTGTCCCCGCCGGTCGGGTGAGGAAGGGGAGGCCCCGAGGGAGGGCTCGGCCGAGGGAAGCTTTGGTCCTGCGCGTCCTCGGCCGCGGCGCACACCCGCCCCGGCTGTGGCCTTGGTCCGCCGCTCCGCGGCCCCCTTTCCCAGCAAAGACGGGACCCCGGAGGCGCCCCAGGAGCGCTGCGCACGGAAGGGCGCCCTCGACGGGGAAGTGCCCGGGGAGCAGGGCGCGTGGTTGCCCCGGACTCGGACACGGGCGCTGAGAGGAGCCCAAGGAGGTTGCCGGGGCCCAGTCTCTGGCCCTGGCGCAGCTCAGTGTGGATCTCGTGCCTCGGAGCCTCCCCCGCTGGGCCCCTGTGTTAGGGCAGTTAGCGCGGGGTGAAGGACACCTCCCCCTCCCGGCCACCTGGGCCAGCATCGGAGCCCGTCGCGTCCCCCTCCATCAACTCTGGTGGCTCAGCCGTCCACTTCTCCCCAACCTGACCCCAGCTTTTGTCTCCCAAGGGGCCTTTTCCAAACCCCCCGGAAGCTCAGTCAGAAGAAAACCCCAGTGCTGGGGTCTGTCACCCCCCCCCATGGAAGAGCTCCCCATTGCGCCCAAGACCAGATCCAGCGTCTGCTGGCGGAGTTTACCTGACTCCCCGCTCTAGCCTAGCAACACCCCCAATCTGTGCACCCCAGGTCCCAGCCCCAAATCAAAGCTAGGTCCAGCCCTCCGGGCAGAGCTGGATAAGGTTCGGTACTCAGAACTCAGACCCGGTTCGGAGTAAACTGGCCTCCCTCCTCTCTCCCCAGGAGACAGGCTTCCTGGGAAGATGAGGAAGCCCCGTTAAGTGCTGTTGCAACCCAGCCTGGCAGCCATACCTCAAACCCCACAACCCGAGCAGATAAAGCAATTTAGCCAAAGCAGGTGATTTGCTTTATTGGCGAAGTCTTAAGTCCTTTTATATCCCTTCCAAGATGGGGTCGGCTCAGAAAAATCGCCGGCAGAAATGGAAGAGAGGATGAAAACTACAGAGAGGGGGAGAACGCTTTGGAGATTGTTTTTTCCAGAACATTAACTGTGCTTTGGCCAACGGGAGCTAATTGGTCAATGAACCTGTTTCCATGAGCAGTTTTTATAAAGACAATGTTTCTCGAGGCTGTCTCATCAAGCAGAGTTCAGACCTGTCTGGGCACCCTCCCCACTCGCCCAGGTCCCTCCACCAGGCACGCCGCAGCGCTCATGGCAGGTGGCATGAGAGGAGGAGAAGGGGCGCACTGGGGGCCCCATTCTCTGCTCGGCGTGTGACATGTGTTCACGTGTTATCTGTCGCACCTTCACAACAAGCCTGTGAAGGGGGTGCCTTTACTCCTTTTCCCAGCGAGGGAACTGAGCCTGCCAAACCCAGGAGGGCTCCTTGGGGAGGCAGCAGGAAGGCCGCGTGCTCCCTGCTGTGGGGGGCAGGGAAGCACTAGTCCTTTAATGCCAAGCGCAGAGCTTTGGATTCTGATGGCAATTGATGAGGGAGGGTTCTGGAAGTTGAGGGACAAGGGGATGCCCAGGACCCAGGGCTTCCAGGAGCCCTTCACCAGCTTCCACACTAGACTGCTGCAGGGTCACCATTCCAGCATGCTGCTGACGCTACCCAGAGACCCCAAGGCTCCCACCAGCCCGGGTCCGTGGGGGTCGTGTTCATTCCTCTTCCCCGATAACTACCCCAGGGCAGCCGGTTTGGGAGACTTGGGTCCCCATTTCCTCTCCTTGGGCTCTGCTCTCCCTGCCCCTGCCCCTGCCCATGGTCCATCAGGACACGTGTTCTGCCCAGCATCCCCTGGGGCCCAGTGAGTCTTCAGCTACCCTGAGTCAGAATGGCCACTCCCAACCCCAGTATCCAGGAAACCGTTTCTCGTCCTGGCAGTGCGATCATCCTTTCCCTTCCCAGTGTCTTTCCGAGGTACAGAGGGAGCAGGTCAGACTGAGTCCTAATGTCAGATTCTCTCCTTCAGCCTTTGCCTTGTGTGCGCCTCCCCATGTCCCATCCCTTCACTCACTCCTCATCCCTCCCACCGGCTACAAAGCACCTCAGCCTCATGACCCTGCGTCATCTCCCCTCCTGGTGTCTCTCCCAAGGGGGACAGAGAGCCCAGTTGGCCTGGTCCTCCCATTTTAGAAATGAAAGCCCCCAGTCCCAGCAGGCCTCTAGTCCCAGGGACAGTCACTGGCACCGTCCCCTTCCTCAAGGACACCAGGCTCAGCCCGGGGCTGCCCCAGTAGTCTGTCTCTTCCTGTCTCTACCGGCACCGTGGCTCTGGGCCCTCGTCAGCGTCTCCCATCCTCACTCTGGGCTCAGGGGAGCGGGGACAAGCCGCGAGGGCAGCAGGGCTTGCTGGATACACAGGAAACACCATCCGAAGGAAGGAATCCTGGCGTGTTCGCTTTCACTTCCTGTTGGATTTCAGTCTGATCAACCGTTGCTTCCAAGGGTCCACAGCCCCATCTGTCTACCCTCAGCTTCCATGCTGCTCCAGGCCTGGAGGGCTCCCGGGAGCCCCCTCCAGGTGGTGGTGGGTGTGGAGGACCGGTCTGGCCCCTAGGCCGGGCTGGGCGGGTCGCCGAGCAGGAATCCCTGGAATGCAGCTCAGACTTCTCAGACTTCCAATGCCGGGCCCCACCTGTTCCGGTCTGCAGATTCCCCCCCCCCCCAACCTCCGCCTGGGCTAAGCCCCCGGGTTAGAGAGGGTTCCGACCAGCACCAGAGCGGGGAGGAGTCAGCTCCGGAGAGAGGCCCCACGGAAATCAGGGATCTGAAAGGCGGGCTGTTGGCAGAGCTGTGCGTGGGGGTGGTATCAGGCCCCAGGGGTTTACTGGGTCCTTCTCCAGAATGTCGTTGCGGCTGCCCGCGTCCCACCTGTGTGGCCCGGTCACGTCCAGCTGTCTCCGTTTGTCCAAGTTACTCAGCCGCTCCCCACCCCCTCCCCGCAGCTGTTCTCCCGAGCGCCTACTGTGTGCCCTCGCGGTTGCCTCCACGGAGGAATTCCAGTACGGTCTTGTACCTTCCCGTGCTCGGAAGCTATTCTGATGTTTAGGGAGGAGGAAAATGAAGGTTCCCAGAGCCTCCTGCCTTGCCCCCAGGCCACCCTGCAAGGAAATGATGGAGCTGGAGCTTGACCCTGCTCTTCTGGCCCCAGAGTCCATCCCTGCACACCCCGCACCAGACCCACAGACCCACAGAGTCCTTTCCCAGGTGACATCTGCCTCCATAGAGTGCCCGTAATCCAGCAGCTTTCCAGCTGGGGCTCCGTCTCCGCTGACAGCTATGGCTTCTTGCCCCAATGAGCACTTTCCAGTCCGTTCCGCCGGCCGCAGAGAGTCCTGGCGGCATGTTTGGACTGTCTCCGGGGCTTCGGGACTGTGAATGTTCCTGTGGGATGAGATCCAGGGGCCCCAACTGGGTCACGAGGCGGGAACATTGGAGTACGGCCTTCACCTGGGCCTGGAAGCCCACAGGGTGAGGAAGGGCGCCCAGGGCCCCAGCGCCTGTCTTTCTGGGTTCCCAGTCTGGCTGTGAATCCCCGAATGGAGAAGCCAGCGGCCTGAAATAGAAAAGCTGACACCGGGAAACACCAGGGGCCAAAGTCCGAGGGCTGTGCCCAGCTGCTCTCCCTGCCAGCTGCAGCGGACTCCGGCCATCCCTGGCTCCCCCGAGCCCCAGTGGTGGCCCTTCTTTCTGCCCTCCCCTTCTCTCCAGGGTCTTTAAATAGACACCCCCTCCTCCTGCAAGCTAAGGACTGAGTGTTTGCAGGGAATGAAGAAGACCAGGCTTCTGCCAGGCCGCCCCGAGACCTGGGCTAATGCAGCTGTCTTCCTGTGGCCCCACCTCGGGGGACGGAATTGGAGGCCTGGCCCCATTGCCAGCCCAGAGCTCTCAGGCCGCAGGCGGCTGGGGTGGGCGCTGCTCTTTGAGCTTCTGCTTTGGGAAGTGAGGGCAGGCTTGACATTGGGGCTGTTTGGTTGTCTAGGCCAGAGGAGGCGGGGCGTGGATGGTTCTGGATAGTTCCAGGCCCAGACTTAGATCCCCTATCCTTCATGGGGTCTCCTGTTAAAGCTACAGGGACCCACGGGGGAGGAACTACGGGGGTGGAGGACGACATTTAAAGAAAAGAAACAGTGGTCCCTAAAACAGAAATGAGAGACCGACCTCAGGGCCCATGTCCAACACACAACCCCTGCGGCCACTCCCCCCGGGGGTCTTTCCTCCCAGAGAGCTACAGGCGGCGGCTCGCGGCTGGGGAGGGTGTTCCGGACTTTATTTTGTAAGGATGAAGTCAGTGGAGATACTGTGAAGGTCTGTCCCCCGGGCAAGAGGCAAGTCGGCCCCGCTCCCTCTAATGCTGGAACATTCCACAGCCACCAAACAGACAAGGTGGCTGGGAGGTCTTGCCCTGGAGGGGCGACGTGGCATTTTGAGAGCAAAGAAGCCAGTGATGGAAGCTTCTGTGAAGCCACTCTGTGTGGGGAAAGAGAAAGAATTTGTAGGACCAGATTCTTTCTGGTCGCATCGACCTGGGATGGTCCCAGGAGGCCCAGGGGAAGGGACTTCGGGAGGGGACTTCGGGGAGCCTCTTTCAGCTTTGCTTGTATGTCTCCGATATCTGTCCAACCCATGTCCCACTTTTGTGACCAGAGAAAAGAAGTCTGGGTCTCAGTGGGAGAAGGACGCTGGGAGAAGGCTCAGGGAAGCCATGGCAAGCACACCGTCTGCCCTCCTCTCCTGGCCAGCCCTTCCCCGGCCCTCACTCCCCCACCAGCACCCCTGGACGCGAACTCCGTGCAGGGGATTGGGGGGAGCTGTGGCTCTGAAGCCTGCCCCACGTGGTCCCGCCCTCGAGGGAACTCTGTGCCTGGGGGAGTCACTCCTAAGCACCGAGGGTCACGGAGAGGGTGCCGGGTTCTAGAATCAGCTCCCAGCGCAGGTGGGTGGGTTGATGGAAAGTCAAGGAGGCCTTCCCAGAGGGCGTTTGACCAGAGGCACCTGAAATGCGGGGGCTGCGCCCCCAAAGCAGGATGCGGGCATCTTGGGGGCCGAACAGGCCACATAAACAAAGGCCAGTGAGTGGTGTGGGGCAGCCAGTGGGAGGAGGCGGGAGGAGCCGGAGGCTGGGCCTGGAGACATGAGTGGAGCCCAACCAGCGATTCCATTCGTGGGAGAATGTGACCTTCAGAGGGAGACCAGGGAGGCAGGCAGTCCTCAGAGCTGCCTGCACCCTGAGGCCTGGAGACAAAGCAGCAGGAAGCCAGGATGTGCGGAGGATGGCCTCGGGGAGCAGCCCCTGGAGGCCCTTAGCCGCTAAGCTCCTCACCAGGTGAAGGGCATCTCAGACATCCGGGTACAGCAGAACCCCATGGGCCTCGGGCTGCGATTCTAACTGGCCCCCTATAGGATCCTGTGTCCAGTCCTGATGTGACTGGGACACATGGGGAGTCCATCCTGCTGTCCACCCATTGGCAGAGACCTCAGCCAGGCCGGGGGTCTCCCCTGCACCCCGAGCTTCTGCTCCTTCCAATGCTGGCTGGCCGGGCTCTCCCTTGCCACCCCCTTCAGCCTCCATCTCTCCAGCGCTCCCAGATCCCCTGCCCGATGGCAAGCCTGTGGGAGGTCCCCTTTGGTCAGCCCTCCGCCCCCCCCATGCCCAGGGTGGGGAGGGCCTGCAGGAGCCCAGCGGGGCTGGGGAGCGGCTGTGCCAGGCCAGCGTCCACAGGGCTCCCGCTGTCCTGAATGCACGTCCCTCCGTCCTCCTGCACTTCTGGTTCGGCCCCCGGATGGTCTGTCAGGAGTCAGAGTCCACATTGGTCCCTGAGGAGGCCACAGGCAACTTCCCAGCGAGTCCTGCTGCCCACATCCAGCCACGAACTTGAGGAACCCCAGTGTGAGCCTGGTCGTTGATTCTCACAAGGCTCCGAGCTGCGCAGTGGCTAAACCTGAGTTCGGGGTCAGACACACGCAGGTGCCTCCCTACGCCTCAGTTTTCTCATCTGTAAGGTGGGAATGGTCAGACCGGCTTGTCCGGCGTTTTTGTTTTTTTTTTAACACTCTTATTTTTTTTTTTAAAGATTTATTTATTTGACAGAGAGAGATCACGAGTAAGCAGAGAGGCAGGCAGAGAGGAGGAAGCAGACTCCCTGCTGAGCAGAGAGCCCGATGTGGGTCTCTATCCCAGGACCCTAAGATCATGACCTGAGCTGAAGGCAGTGGCTTAACCCACTGAGCCACCCAGGTGCCCCTTAAGGACGCTTATACTAATACCGTGGGACCCTCGGTGCAGGGCTTAGAGCCCAGTAAGTCAGCAGAAGGTGCGGTTGCCCCAGATCTTCCTTTTCTCTCGTCCCATTAAAGCAGGTCATAAAACTGAAAGGGGGGGTGTCTTGGGATGCCTGGGTGGCTCAGTCGGTTAAAGCCTCTGCCTTCAGGTCATGGTCCCAGGGTTCTGGGATCGAGCCCCACATCAGGCTCTCTGCTCAGCAGGGAGCCTGCTTCCTCCTCTCTCTCTGCCTGCCTCTCTGCCTACTTGTGATCTCTGTCTGTCAAATAAATAAATAAAAGCTTTAAAAAAAAAAAAAAAGAAAGAAAGAAAGAAAGAAGGGAGGGTCTACACAGTTGTGAGAGTCGTGCGCACAAACAGACCCGGGTCACCAGGACCAGCTTTGGGACTGTCGACTTCCAAATCCCCCGATCCCCGTCCCACTGCCCCTTGGCAGTCAGATCCTCCCCCTTCACCCATAGGGTCCAGGTCCCTAAGGTTTGCCTTTCCCAGAATGTCCTAGAAGTGGAATTACACAGAGGGTGACCTTTGAGACTGGCTTCCTTTGGGCAGCATCACGCTCTGAGGGTCCCCCAGGTGGTTCTGCATCAAGTCTGTCCTGTTTCGTCGCTGGGGGGTGACCCTTTGCGCACACAGACCACCTTTAACCCTTTCCTTGCCCGAGAGCACGTGGGTCACTTCGCTTAAGGCGATGGCAGACAGAGCCGCTATCTGTGTGTGCAGACGCTTCCTTGTGAACCGAAACTCACTCCTCTCGAGGCCATACCGAGGACAGGGACAGCTGGATCTTTTGGCAAAACCGGTTTTCGGCTCAGGCAGATTTTCTCGCGACCCCCCCCCCCCCCCCAACCACCATCCCTCCTAGCAGATCTGTGGTTTCTCATGGTGGGTTTGCTGCTAACGCTTTTGTATTGTGGGGGAAAGACACATCACATAAAAACGGACCATTCTGGCCGTTTTGTAAGCGCATAATTTAGCGTAGCGGCAAATACAGTCAGCACAGCGCGCAGCCGTGAGTAGCCCTTCTCCCCGACTTTTGCAACATCTTGGACTTCACCAGTGAAACAGAAACTTCCTATCCCTGCCTCCCGCGTGCCACAGCCCTGGTGACCGTGCTCCTGCGTTCCATCTCCGCAGATTCGCTCCTTCTAGGCGCTTCACACAGATGGAACCTGTCCTTTAGTGTTGGCTTGTTGCCGTAACGTCTTCAAGGTTCATCCCTGGGCAAGCAGGTGTCCGGACGTCATACTGCCTTATGGCTGAGTAACACTCTGTGGTGTGTATAAACCACATTTTCGAATCTGTCTGCTGACCCACCATTGAGTCACCCCCGTCTTTGGGCCGTTGTGAAAAACTCCAATGCAAACTTGGGTACACACGTATCTGTCGGAGTCCCCGCTTCCTCTTCTCCCCTCACTGTGGTTTTTATCTGCAGTTCTCTGGCTAACGATGTGCTTGTCTGCGATCCCTGTATCTCCTTTGGCGAAGTGTCTGTTGAAATATTTTGTTTATTTTTTTATACGGGTTATTTGTTTTCCTACCGTTGACTAATGAGCGTTATTTCTGGAGTATGGACACCACCCTTTGTAGGACGAGCAAGTTACAAACGTTTCCTGTGAGTGTGTATCTTGTCTTTATTTGCTTAGCTGAGTCTTTCTTTAAAAAAAAAAAAAGATTTTATTTATTTGACAGAGAGAAAGAGAGAGATCACAAGTAGGCAGGTGGGGGGGGGGAGCAGGCTCCCCGCTGAACAGAGAGCCCGATGTGGGACTCGATCCCAGAACCCTGAGACCATGACCTGAGCCGAAGGCAGAGGCTCAACCCACTGAGCCACCCAGGAGCCCCAAAGGTTTTTTGAATTTGATGAAATCCCCTCTATGATTTTTTTCTCTTATTAATCGTGTGTTTGACATCATAGCTAACACTCTGCCTAATCTGTGGCCACAAAGATTTTCTTCCGAAAGAGTCACGGTTTTCCATCATGTATTCTGATCTATGATCTGGGCTGAGTTAGCGTTTCTATACGGGTGAAGCATGGGTTAAGGCCCAGCAATTTCCACATTGTGTATTTTAACAGTGTGTCATCAGGTGCACAGAAATCTAGAATCGTGACGTCTCCGTGGTGACTGGACACTTGGATCCTTACGTCATGTCCTTTTTTTTTTTAAGATTTTATTTATTTATTTGACAGACAGAGATCACAAGCAGGCAGAGAGGCAGGCAGAGAGAGAGGAGGAAGCAGGCTCCCTGCTGAGCAGAGAGCCCGATGTGGGGCTCGATCCCAGGACCCTGGGATCATGACCGAAGCCGAAGGCAGAGGCTTTAACCCACTGAGCCACCCAGGCGCCCCTGTCATGTCTTTCTTTATCCCTGGTAGTTTTCCTTGCTCTGGACTCTGCTATGACATCAATCCGACCCCCCGGACCTTGACTCGTCTCTATCCGTTTCTACCTTTGATTCGTAACCCTCCTCTGTCATATCTGAAGCTCTTTGGGGACACCTGTTACTGGGTCATGGATTTCATCCATTTTGACAATTTATGTTTTTTCTGTGGTGTGTTCAGGCCATTTATGTTTTACTCTGTTGTTTGGCGAACACCTCACGTGATATCTGCCCTCGTAAACTTGTAAGCGTGAAGTCTGCTATTACTGACTATAGGGAAGCCGTTTACATTTATTTTTTTTGACAGACATTACAGCATTTTGTTTTATCTTAGTTTTCCTTTTGAAATTTTTAATTTAAATTCTACTTCGTTAACATATAGTGTAATATTGGCTGCAGGGGTAGAATTCAGCGATTCATCACATGCCTACAACACGCAGTGGTCATCGCGCGTGCTCCCTTAATCCCCGCCACCCGTCCAGCCTCGCCTCACCCACCGCCCTCCATCAACCCTCAGCTTCTTTTCTGTAGTGAATAGTCTCTTATTGTTAGTTCCTCTTTTTTCCCCCTTTCCATATATTCATCTGTTTTGTTTCCTAAATTCTATACACGAGTGAAATGATATGGTATTTGTCTTCCTCTGACTGACTTATTTCACTTGGCATAAAACACTCTAGCTCCATCCAGGTCATTGCAAATGACAAGATTTCACTATTTTTGATGGCTGAGTAGTATTCCTATGTGTGTGTGTGTAAGTACACCCCACATCTTTATCCATTTATCAGTCCCTGGAGACTTGGGCTCTCTCCATAGTTTGCCTCTTGTTAATAATGTTGCTGTGAACATTGGGGTGCATGGACTCCTCTGAATCTGTAATTTTTGTATCCTTTGGATAATTATTTAGTGGTGGAGTTGCTGGATCATAGGGTAGTCCTACTTCTAACTTTTTGAGGAGCCACCATCCTGTTTTCCAGAGTGGCTGTGCCAGCTTGCATTCCCGCCAACAGCAAGAGGGTTCCTCTTTCTCTGCATCCTCGCCAACACCTGTTGTTTCTCGTGTGTTGGCCATTTGGACAGGTGTGAGGTGGTATCGCATCGTGGATTGCTTTCATAGTTCCCCGATGATGAGTGATGTTGAGCATCTTTTTGTGAGTCTGTCATCCGTATCTTCTCTGGAAAAATGCCTGTTCATGTCTCCTGCCCATTTCTTGACTGGATTGTCTTTGGGTGTTGAGTGAAAATATGGAACATTTCATGAGTTCGCATGCCCTCCTGAGCAGGGGCCATGCTAATCTTCTCCATTCTCCATCTCATTCCCATTTCAGTATATGTGCTGCTGAAACGAGCACTGCATTTAATGTAATTATTAGTGCATATGGATCCTGGTCTACCATTGCATTATTATTTTTCTATTTGCCTCTTTTAACCTACATGTGTCTTTTCCTGCCCTTAAAAAATTATCTGAAAATTTCTCACTGTTCCTCTGTAACTTATCAGTTGGGTTTTTTGACTATGTGTTTTGTGTGTGCACTTTTTTAGTGGATTTTGTAGGGGCTAACAAGTATATCTCTAAGTTTACTTCACAATCTACATCACGTCAATATTTGACCACTTCGAGGAGAACGTAGATCCTTACCAGCACATCCCTCCCTTGCCCCATTGCCTTTACGTTATGGTTGTCACATGCATCAGACAAAAACGCACTGAAAATCTCACTAGAAATGAAATGGGTTTTTTCCTTTCAACTGTCATGCATACGAAATTAAATTAAATATTAAATTAAAAGGAAAATAATGGTCTCTTTGCCTAGATATTCACAATTTGTGTTGCTCTTCCGTCATTCCCAACATTTCCAAATTTCCCTCTGGCTTCATGTCCCTCTTGCCTAAGAACTTCTCTTTAGCAGTCTGCTCTTCACGAATTCTTTCTTTCTCTTCACCTGAGAAAAGACTTTCTCCTTCTTGAAGGATATTTTTGTGGAACTGACAGCTGTTTCTCTCAATGCATTAAAAATGCTGTTCCACTCCTTTCTGGCCTCCATAGCTTCCAATGAGAAGTCTGCTGTCATTCTTCTTTTCCCTTGTGTATTTTTTGATAAGGGATGTTTATTTCTCCCCGTTCTGAAGAATGCTCTCTTCATGTTTACTGGTTGGCCCTTTGACTATGCTGCATCTTGTGTGGGTTTCTTCAAGTTTAAGCTGTTTGAGGTTCACTCAGCTTCTGGAATCCATAGCCAGGTTTGTGTCTTTTGCCAGATTTGGGGAGTTTTCCGCCATTTTTCTTTTGACTACTTTTTATGCTCTGCCCCTCTGGCCTCTCCTTCTGGGAATCCAGCCAGTGTCATGGAGGATAGATCTTCCATTAGAGTCTCACAGGCCCTGGAGACTTTGCTCTTTGTTGTTGTTGTTGTTGTTGTTGTTGTTATTGTTTTAAAGATTTTATTTATTGGACAGACAGAGATCACAAGTAGGCAGAGAGGCAGGCAGAGAGAGAGGGGGAGGCAGGCCTCCCACTGAGCAGAGAGCCCGATGCAGTGCTTGATCCCAGGACCCTGAGATCATGACCTGAGCTGAAGGCAGAGGCTTTAACCCACTGAGCCACCCAGGTGCCCCTGTTGTTGCTGTTGGTTTTGTTTTGTTTTGTTTTGTTTTTTTGGTCTACTTTCCCTCCCTTGTTCAGGGTGGGTGATTTCGGATGTTCTATCTTCCAATTCATCATTCTTTCTTCTCCACGTTCTGCTCTTGAGTCCAAGCCTATCCATTGAGTTTTTAAGCTTCAGTTATTGTATTTTTCAGTTCTGAAATTTCCACTTGTTTCTTTTTTATATCTTCTCCTTCTTTGCTGAGACTTTCTGTGTTTTCAATTGTTTTGAGTGTGTTTTGCACTATTCACTAAAGACTTTTTATGATGGCTTCTTTAAAATCTTCATCACATCATTGGATGAGGTCTGTCATTTCAATGTTGACATCTATTATTTGTCTTTTTAAAAAAAAAAAGATTTTATTTATTTCCTTGAGAGAGAGAGAGTGAGAGAGAGAACACGAGAGGGGAGAAAGTCAGAGGGAGAAGCAGACTCCCCGTGGAGCTGAGAGCCCGATGTGGGACTCGATCCCAGGACTCCAGGATCATGACCTGAGCCAAAAGCTGTGGCTTAACCAACTGAGCCACCCAGGTGCCCTAATTCTTTTTTTTCCCCCATTCTGTTTGAAATCTGCCTGGCTCTAGGTATGACCACTGTTTTGTTGCTTGTTTGTTTGTTTTTAATTGAAACCTAGTCATTTGGGGTATTATGTTATGAGGTCCTGAGTCTTATTTGAACCTGTTTAAGCTGGCTTCCTTGGGCTTCCTCGGGCTTTGTTCCAGTATGGGGGTGGGATGAAGGGTACCATTTCGTTGTTGCTGCCAACTGGAGAAATAAGTCCAGCTCCCACCTGAGGGGGCTGCCCCTTGTTGGTGCCAGGGGTCGGAGGTCCAGCTCCCCAGGGGGCTTCCCTGGCTGGAAGAGGTAGGGGTGCCTTGGTCCTGCTCCCCACATGGCATCCACACACTGCAGCAGTGAGGGGAGGGAGTCTCCAGCCAGCAGGAATGAAATTCTTGGCCCCCTAATTTTCCTTCTCTGATATAACCCCAGCAAAGTGTGTGGAGGTGAGGTGCCCCAGTACAGCCTGGTGAGGGGGGAAGTTTGCTCCCTAATTGGCCTTTTCCTGGCTGGGGAAGGGTGGTGCCACCATGGTTTTGGTGGTATTGGGCTAAAGAAGAGTCACTACTGTCTAAAAGTTTTCTGTCTTGCTCAGCTGTCCCTTTTCTGGTCCTTTGGCTCAACACAGCAGGTTTTTGTCAGGCTTTTGTGTCTGTGCCCACTATTCATTTCCAGGTTGCTGGCTTTTCAACTGCAACATAGGAGGCCAAAGGAAAAGCTGGCGAACTCACCACCAGGGCATTCTTTGGATCCTGAGATCCCCAGCGGCCTTCTTCTCTCTGCTTTTTGGAGCCTTCTTATGTTTTATGTAAAATGCTCAGGGTTCTTTGTTGTACTTAGCTGGAGGAATATGGAGAAGTATGTCTCCACTCCATTGTCCCAGAAATGGAAGTCATTTAAATTTGATAAGCATCACCAGTAGCCATCCAAAAATGTTGCTGGTTCATCTTGAACTAGGAAATGGTATGCCCTGGTCTGCTTTAGACAGATACATGTAGATACGGCCTTAGGACTTAACCAAAATCCCAATGCCTGCCTGTTGTCGTGAGTCAGCGATGGACGGATGGTTGGATGAATGCGTGGAGGGAAGAACAGAATACAGGAAAGGCCAGCAGGAGGCCAGTACACAGTCTAGGCAAGACATCACAGCATCAGTGATGGCCATAGTACAAACAGCAAAATCACTGAGTTTTCCTACTTTGCCAAGTAAACGTTTCTGCCACATGATCTCATTCAATCCACAGATGAGATCTGTCCATTTGAGAGAGGAGGGAAACATGGGCAGAGAGACATGGTACTAAGCTGAGATTCAGGCCCAGAGACCCCTGGTTCATGGACCCAAGGTGCCCCCACTGTTCTCTCCCACCCAGTTGTCCAGCTGGGAGAAAGAATCCGATGACAAGGAGCTGACCAAGCCAGAACATCCTGCTGAAAATCAGAGATTTTCCTGCCCGGGGAATGTTGGTTGAGCGTGTTTCAGAATCTTCTCCCTGAGACGGAAACCCAGGCTATGCTGTGTTCGTGTATTCAACAAATATCAATCGAGAGCTCGCTCTATGCTGAGCTCTGAGCCAGGGGCTGAGGGTACACCGTAAGCAATAGGACAAATGCGATCTTTACCCCAGGGACATCAGAGGGTCTGAAATCACACTCCCCCACCCTAAGTCCCCCTGTTGTAAGCAGAAGGGGCAGAACCACTCTCTGGTGCCCTGCCCCACACTCAGCCTTTCAGTCCTGAAGATTCTATGAGTAGCAACAAATACCAGTGGTGAGCATCCAGACCACGGGAAGGGGACCAAGCTGCAGGAAGTGACCCCAGTGTTTGAGGGATGCTCGGCTCTGGCTGTAGCTTAGGGTCAGAAGAGGGAAAGCCCATGCCCCCAGCTCAGCACAGCCAGTCTGTGCATTTGTGAGGTAGGTAGGCTCTTGGCATCTGTAGAAACCCAGCGGCCAACCAAGCCAGACAGCTGTGTTTCCTGGGGGTCCTCAAACCTGCCTGCAGCCCTCCTCTGACTCAGTTTCCCCAACCATTGATAACTAAGTGCATACATTCCTCCTTCTTTTTCTCTCTTTCCTCCATTCTCCTCGGTTCGGTGAAAATGGGAAGCATTCCTCCCTCTAATAGCAGAGGCTCTGGAATCTTCATTTCATCTCCAGGGAATGAGCATCTTATTCTGTGCTAATCCCGGATTCACCGTGTGTGCGGACATCTCGGTGCCAGGGCCAGCCTCCCGCAGCAGCGCACATCACCAGCCTGCCTTATATGTGGCATTGCTAGCCAGCCCTGGGTCCCCATTCTGGCACGGGAGACTGGAGTGGGTCCACCAAGTGCCGCCAGGATATGAGGCTGGTTTCTACGGTGATGCCGTTCCACCAGCCTGTCATCCCGCACGGGGTCCCTCGGACAGACCTGTACGCAGGTCCTCTCCGCTGTCCCAGAACCCCCCACCCCACCCCCTACAGCATGGGGAAGGGTTCTGGAAAGGATCTCTGCACACTGTCACGTGCCATGTGGTCACCAAGAGGATTCTGATGGTGGTTTGCTGCAAAAAGCCACTGTAGAGCCAGATTCACTGCCTCCATCTCCAGAGAGGGGCTCCACACTTTCCTGACTTGCTTCTGCACAGACCCCACCAGCCTTCTAACTACATAGGTGCTGCTGTGGTTATGGTTCTGGGTCTCTTTGCTCCTCCTGAAGGTATGTTCTGTAAGGGCAGGGCCCTCCTCCCACCACGTTCTCCAGAAGCCCCCCAGCTGGGCGCGAGCCTGGAGACAGAGCAGCGGCTTGGCCAACTGCTCGTTGCTGAACAGAAGGATGAATACATGTTTTATGAACACTGACTTTATTCCTGGTGCCATGACACAGTGGGTATGCAGGAGGTACTTAATAATGACTCACCAAGAGACCCAGTTAATGAGCTGGAGAGTTGGGGTGACAGCTTTCGGCATGCTGTTTTGCCAGAAAGTGAGGAAGTTGCTCGAAAAGCAAGAGTGTGGGTTGTGTCGTGTGAGGATACATGGGAGAGGACAGAAAGCCATTCCTCCTGGGGGAGCCCCTGCTCCCAGTGCAGCCACTGCCCCTGCGTCCCCAAGGTGGTGTGTGCTGTGACTGCCTGGGACGACACGTGGACACCTCGAGGACAACACGGGCCCCGGGGAGGGGGTGGGACGGGGTGAAAGGGCTCTTCACCTCTGGAGCCTTCTTTCCAAAAGCCATAACCCCAGACTCACCATGAGAAAACACTGGGCAACGCCAGACTGCAGAACATTCTGGAAGGTACCTCGCCAGTGCTTCTCCAGCTGTCCCGGCTCCCAAGGGACAGGAACAGGTGGACGCACTGTCACAGATGGGAGGAGACAACCACAGAACGCACGTGGCCTCTGGGTCCGATCCTCAGAGAAACCTACATACAGGCTGTGCCAGGGGCGACTTCTAGCTGTCCACGCATCTTGGCGTTATGAGGCCTTAAGCATGGGGGATCTGGGAGAAGCGTCTATGCGGCAACTCCTTGTTATCTGCAGCTTTTCTGTGAATCTAAAACCAATGCAAAATAGAGTCTATTTAGAAAAGAATGGAACATGACCCTCATGGCGCCCAGAGAGCATGGGGGGCCGGGGCTTAGGCTCCGTGGGTGAGGCAGCCCTCCACGTCAGAGGCGGGTCTCCCTCCTTTTGCTGCAGGTGGCACCGCACCCCCGGGCAGGGCCCAAGGAAGCTGGGCGCCTGGGTGACCCGCGGGGCTACAGCTCCCGCTGCAGTGTCGTCCCTGCCCTGCAAACTCTGGGTGGCTGTGGGGGGGGACACCTCGGTCCTGCACGGCGTCCACTCCCTGCTGCACTTACTGACCCGTATCTTGACCAGGGTCCCCGCACCCCCAACTTCTGTGGAGCCCCAGCTGTCGTGTGCAGAACTTTGGGAGCATGGAGACGAGTCAGGGCAGCCTCGTGGTTAAGCCCATGTTGGCTGATCCTGGCTCCCACACTCCTGACCTACACTTCCCCTTTGCCTGCGTTTTCTCGTCTGTGTGCGAGGTGGGTCAGTAACAGCGCTCCGGGCGGGGGTGGGGGGGCGGTGCGGGGGTCGGATGTGGGGGTTCCGGGCCAGCGCAGGGCTGGGGAGGGAAGGGCCCTCTGGGTGGGGTGCTGTGCTCCTGCGTGTAAGGTGATTCAGAGAGGGCAGCCAGGTGACAACAGGGACAGAGAGCCTGGAAGGAGAGGCAGGTGGCTGGTGTGCAGGCCTCCCCGCACCGCCTCCACGCCACCTTCACCGAACCCCCAAACCGACTTTCTGCTTCATCCTGCGGCTTCTCGAGAGCATGACACACCATCTTCGCCTCCGTATGTTCGAGAAGGTTCAGCTTGGCGTCACAGCCCCCGCCTGGAGAAGGCAGAGGCACAGCGGGCGAGTGGAGAGGGACTTCTTTTCCTGCATAAGGAAAGGGATGAACCACCGTTGATTCCAAGAGCTCTACAAATCTTCCTAAAACAAGCAACTGTACGGGTGCCTGTTGACTCTGTCAGTGGGGTTGTGAGTTCGAGCCCCATCCTGGGGGTAGAGATGACTTAAAAAAAATAAAATCTTTAAAAATATATATATAAAATAAATAAAATGAGCAGCTCTCATGACAAAAACAGCCACACACCGAGGGCCACCGCAGTGACTTCATCGGCTCCCGGTGTCTCCTCTTCGCCCCTTGACAAGGGCCCCACCTGGCATCACAGCCCACGGCCGAGAGCGGTACCCGACAGATCAGTCCCAACGTTGTTGTGGAGCTCATTTTTTTTTTAAAGATTTTATTTATTTATTTGACAGACAGAGGTCACAAGTAGGCAGAGAGGCAGCAGAGAGAGAGGGGGAAGCAGGTTCCCCGCTGAGCAGAGAGCCCAATGCGGGGCTCGATCCCAGGACCCTGGGATCATGACCTGAGCTGAAGGCAGAGGCTTAACCCACTGAGCCACCCAGGCGCCCCAAGTTTTGGAGCTCATTAAGCACCAGGTGTGGACAGGGAGAATAATACGGCCACAGAGCTGCAGCCTTTGAGAGGGACACAGAGCCAAAGAGCTGTGCGCCACAGTGGCGGTTAGTCCTGTGATGTGTGTGAGGGATAAAAAGAGGGGGTATGGTCAGGCAGGCTCCCTGAGGAGGAGACCCCTGAGAGCCTGGGGGGACACAGGAAAGGTAAGCAGCAGGAGCCGGGGAAAACCAGGCAGAGGAGAGGAGTGTTCCAAGCAGGAAGAGCAAACAGCTTGTGCAAAGGTCCTGAAGCAGGAAGGGGTTGGGTGAGTCTGAGGGCCGGGATGTGATCGGCTGGAGCGCGCGGGAGGTGCAGGCCAGCCTGGAGACTGCACGGCCTCCAGGGGCGTGTTCCCTCCCTCTGCTCTGCCGAGGTCGTTGTCTAACAGGGAAAGGGAGGGAGTGGACATGCTGGAGTGATATTTAGGAAGCGGAACCCAAAGGAGGTGGCAGCCAGCTGGATGTGGGGAGTGAGGAGGTGGGAGCCGAGGGTATGACGCCAGTTCCTAACCAGGGCATTGGGGAGACGGGGGTGCCTGTGCTCAGAGTGCGGAGCCCCACGGGTCTGCCCTTCACCTGCCACTTCTCAGGACTCCCTCCCTCACTGTCAGGCCCAAGGCATCGTCTCATGCCCCCGGGCTGTGGCCAGAGCCCTTCTGCTCCATCTGGCTATGCAAGCACCATCTCGATCGTCCCCCGGAACCCTGACAGGTAAGTTCCCTGTCATTTCCCCTTCACAGCGGCGGAAACCAAAGCTCAGAGGGGTTTAGCAATGAGCTGGAGGCCACACAAGGGGACAGTTGGGTGCGACACGGAAATGCAAACCCTCCGATCGTTGGTTCTGCCTCTCAACGGCCGATGTCCACGGGCCACTGTTCCGAACCCTCCCTGACCTCATCCCCAAGCAGCGCGGCATGTACGTACGCACGTGACAGGAATAACTCACTTTTTGGTGTCCTGTTAATGGCTTGGAAGGTAGCTAAGCTGCTATTCTCTCTGTGGGTGCATTTCCAGTCGTCTGTCCCGCCGAGTGCAGGGAACCCTAGAGTCCTACCCTCCCCCACCCCCGTCTCTCCTGTTAGATCAGTCGGGGTTAATACCAGCTTTGAGAGGCAGAAGCCCGAAGTAACACACCGTGAACAAAGTCTGAGGGAGGGGGCCAGGGCTGGGCGCGTGGGGGCCCCTTCTCTCCTGCAGACACAGAGCGAAGGTCACGCATGGCTTCTACCCAGGTCCAACACGACGCATCAGCCCCCAAAGAAACCCCGCACCCATGAAGCAGTCCCTCCCCATGCTCCCTCCCCACCCCCCCCAGCCCCGGCAACCACTCATCTCTGTGGACTTGCCATCTGGGGGGCATTTCTTATCGACGGAACTGTACAACACCCCATCGTCTGTCTGGTCTCTTTGACTCAGCACAGCATCATCTAAATCCGTTCATGTTGTAACGGGTGTCGGTCCTTCCCTTTCGTGGCCGAATCACATCCCACGTGTGGACACGCCACCTTTTACAGATCATGAATCGCTTGATGGACATTGGGGTTGAGTCCACTTTTTGGCTGTTAGGAGTAAGGCTTCTCTAAGCACGTGCGTACATTTCTTCGAACACCTGTTTTCCGTTCTCTGGGTGTGTAACCAAGAGTAGAACTGCTGGGTCACGGGGTAACGCTATGTTTAACTTTTTTGGGAACCACCAAACTGCTTTCCAAAGGGGCTGCTTCATTTCCCGTCCCTGCTAGCAATGTACAAGGGGCTCCAATTTCTCCCCATCCTTTCCAACACTGCTTGCTTCTCCTCCCCCTTTTTTTTTTTCCTAAATAGCCTTCCCCCTGGGTATGAAATGACACTCTCATTGCAGCTTTGACCTTTATACTTTTGACGGCTAATGGTGTTGAAGGCTCTTTTTGTGTGCTTCTTGGCCGTCTCCAGACAGTGTTTGGAGATACAAACCTTATCAAGGTCTCAAGCATGAAGGTCTCTTCAAGTCTTTCTCCTGTTTTTGATTTGGGTTGCTGGTCTTTGGGCTGCTAAGTTACAAGAGTTCTTCATATATTTTGGATACAAAACTCTTACCAAATAGATGATTTGCAAATGTTTTCTCCCATTCTTTTGGGTTGTCTTTTCACTTTCTTGATGGTGTCCTTTGAGGCGCCAAAGTTTTTAATTTTGATGAAGTCAAATTTGCCTATTTTTTTCTTTTGTTGCTCGTGCTTTGTCTTAATATGCAAGAATTCAGGGCCAAATCCAAGGTCGTGCAGATTCATTCCCATGTTTTCTTCTAAGGGTTTTATAGTTTTACCATTTACTTTAAGGCCTTTGACCGGCTTGGAGTTCATTTATGTATATGGTGTGAGGAAGTGATCTGATTGCGTTCTTTTGCTCATGAATGTCCTGTTATCCCAGCACCATTTGCTGAAAAGACTGTCTTTCTGTCTACGTCGGTGTCTGCATTTTTTCTTCTTATAAGGGCATCTGTCGCCTTTGATTAGGGCCCATCCCGAAGACCTCATTTTCACTTAATCACCTCTTTAAAGACCCAATCTTCAAATACAGTCACATTCTGAGGTTAAGGAGGGTTACGACTTATGACCATATGAATTGGGAGGGGGGACAGGATTCACACCATAACACGATCCTCGATCCTCATTGTCCCCCCCAATCCTTCCATATGGTGGTATTACATTCACTGACCTTCCTATGTTGATCTGCTCTTTCATTCCGGGAATAAATCCCATTCCTTGTGTCATCCTTCACATCTGCTCTTTGCTAGTCTCTGGGGGTGGATCTCTGCCTGCATCCACAAGGGGTGTGGATGACCCTGGCTGAGGGTCATGACGGTCTCATACGTGACAGGGAAGTGTTTCCCCTTCTCTATGTTTGGAAGGGGCTGAGAAGCACTGGTGTCCCTTCTTCCTTAAACATTTGACAGAACCCAGGACCAATGAGGCCATTTGGTCCTGGGCTTTCCTCTGTTGGAAGTTTCTGAACACCTGTTCCGTCTGTTTACCTATTTTAGGTTTATTCAGGTTTTGTGTTTCTTCTCTGTTTTGGCAGCACGTGAATTCCTAAGGGTCTATCCGCTTCTTCTCCGTGTTGAGTTGTTGGCCCGCCATTGCTCCAAGGGCTCTCCTAGGGCCCCGTTTACTTCTGTGAGGGCAGCAGGAACCTGGTAGTATGAGCTTCTCTCTTGTTTTCTGGGCCAATTTACCTAAACGCTGGTCGGTTTTGTGGACTTTTTTTTTAAAAGATTTTATTTATTTATTTGAGACAGACACACAGAGAGAGACAGAGAGACGGGGAGAGAAGGAGCATGGCGGGGAGAGGGAGAGGGAGAAGCAGACTCCCCACCGAGCAGGGAGCCTAACAGATACGGGACTCGATCCCAGGACCCTGAGATCACGATCTGAGCCGAAGGCAGACACTCGACTGACTGAGCCCCCCAGGCGCCCCTGGAGGTGTTGTTGTTGTTTTTAAACATCTTTCAATTGAACTGGTCCTCTCTATTGCTTTTCAGTTCTTTATTTCATTCCTCTCCCCTCTGGTCTATATTGTTTCCTTCCTTCTGCTTGCTTTGAATTTAGTTTATTCCTTTTCTATTTCTTTTAAGTGGGAGTTCAGGTGATTGACCTGAGATGGTTCCTCTTTTTTTTTTTTTAAGATTTTATTTATTGATTTGCAAGAGAAAGTGAGAAAGAGAACATGAGATGGGGGTCGGCGGTGAGGAGCAGAGGGAGAGGGAGAAGCAGATCCCCTGACAAGCAGGGAGCCAGAAGCGGGGCTCCATCCCCGAACCCCGGGGATCATAACCTGAGCTGAAGGCAGATGCTTAATCGACTGAGCTACTCAGGCGCCCCAACTTTTACTGTTTTAAAAAACAGATTTTCAGGCTCTCTGCTCAGCAGTGAGCCTGCTTCCCTCTCTCTCTCTCTGCCTGCCTCTCTGTCTACGTGTGATCTCTCTCTGTCAAATAAATAAATAAAATCTTTAAAAAAAATTCTTTAAAAAACAGATTTTATTTATTTATTTATTTATTTATTTATGGGGGAGGGTCAGAGGTAGGGAGAATCCTAAGCAGATTCTGTGCTGAGCAGGGAGCCCGGCGCATTGCTCCATCTCAGGACCCTGAGATCACGACCTGAGCCGAAACCAAGAATTGGATGTTCAACCCACTGTGCGACCCAGGCACCCCATTCACATTTAATGTAATTACCTATACAGAAGCATTTCTGCTGTTTTGCTGTGTGTTTCTATATGTCTTATACCTTTCCTGTGCCAATTCTGCCACCATGTCTTCTTTTGTGTTAGGTGTTTGCTACCGTACCATTTTCCTCTCTAAATTAAATGTTTTTTCGTTATTTTATTATTGGTTGCCATGGAGATTACAATCGACATATTAACTGATAATAAAGGTACTTTGGATTGCTTTCAACAGCATACAAAAAGGTTGTTTCTATATACCTCCCTCATGTTGTTACTGTTACAAATCGCACCTTTATACATTGTTTGGCCAGGGACATAATTACAGTTTTATGCAGCCAAATCTTTTAAATCACAGAGGTGGAGGGGCGCCTGGGTGGCTCAGTCAGTTAAGCATCTGCCTTTGGCTCAGGTCGTGATCTCAGGGTCCTGGGATCGAGTCCTGCGCTGGGCTCCCACTCAGCAGGGAATCTTCTTCTCCCTCTCCTCACTCATGCACACGCTCCCGCGCTCGCTCTCTCTCTCTCTCTCTTAAATAAATAAATAAGTAAATCACATAGGAGGAGAAAGAGGTGTTAGTAGCCAAAATATATTACTGCTGACTTTTCTTTCTACTGAAGCCGTTGCCTTTCCTGTCCTGCCCTGTCTTTGTGTGGATTCCGGTTGCTCTCTGCTGTCCACTCATTCCTCAAAGGACAGATCTGCCAGCCCCAAACCCTCTCTGTTTTTGTTTATCTCAGAATATCTTGATTTCTCAGGGTTTTTTGTTTGTTTGTTTGTTTTGGTTTGGTTTGGTTTTTTGCAAGGCAGTTTTGCTGGATACGGAATTCCCGGTTGACGGGATTTTTGGTTTTCTCTCAGTACTTGGCGTATGTCATCGTGCTGCTTCCTGGCCAGTGTGGTTCCTGACGGCAGGTAAGCTCTTGGTCTTACTGAGGACCCCCAGACACGAGGACTCCCTTCTCTCTTGCTGCTTCCAAGATTCTCTCTCTTGGTTTTTTGCCTTTCCACATCTTGGTTACAGCATACAGATCTCTTTGAGTTTATCCCACCTTGGATACCCTTCTCATGCTTCTTGGCTATGCAAACTGTTATGGTTGATCAAATCTGGGAAGTTTTTGGCTAGTATTTCTTTTTCTTTTTCTTTTTTTTAAGATTTTATTTATTTATTTGACAGACGGAGATCACAGAGAAGCAGGCAGAGAGAGAGGAGGAAGCAGGCTCCCTGCTGAGCAGAGAGCCCGATGCGGGGCTCGATCCCAGATCCTGGGATCATGACCTGAGCCGAAGGCAGAGGCTTAACCCACTGAACCACCCAGGCGCCCCTTGGCTAGCATTTCTTAAAAGAGCCATTCTTCCCCATGCTTCTGGAATTCCCATGGTGCATATATTCTGCGGTCTCTTAGGCTCTCTTCATTTTTCTTTCTTCTCCTCGGTTTGGATCACCTCAACAGGCTTATCTCAAGTTCTTTGATCACTCCTTCTCCTTCTTGAGTTTGTGGCAGGGAAGCCGGTCTCGACTCCGTTTTTTTCAGTTACTGGTCTTTTCGACTCCAGAATTCCTATTTGTCTCCTCTCAGTAATTTCTATTTATTTGTGTTATCTAGTTGGTGAAATGTTGTGCTTGTGGTTCCCTTGTCCTTTGTGCTTGGTTTCCCATAGCTGTCGATCATATTAACAGGGCTGATTTAAGGTTTCCATCCAACAAGTCCAACATTTGGGCTTGCTTCCTGCAGAACCGTTTCTTTTCATCCCCCCCAAACCCCCACACCGTGTGCAGGCCATACTTTCTAGTTTCTTTGCATGCCTCACGACTTTTTGTTGTTGTTGTTGAAAACTGGACATTTTGAATATTATAATGTGGTAACTCTGGAGAGCAGATTCTCCTCCCTAAGGTTTGTTGATGCTGGTGCTGCTGTCGCTCGATGTTTCTGGGCTTATTTTGTAAATCCAGCGTTCTGTGCTGTGTGTGGCCGGTAAAGTATCCGTTTGATTGGCTCAATGGTCAGCTAGTTATTCAGCAGGAATTTCCTTAAATGCTGAGATCAAGCTGCCTTCTTCTTGATTGTTTTCCCAGTTAATATAAACCTTCGACTCGTTTCCAGAACTCAGATAAAGTTTATTCTGACATCTTTTGCCAGTCGCGTTTGATGTTTCTGTGGAGTTACAGCCCGTTCTGTGCTCTGCCATTTTGCTGACTTCATCTCAGCCCACTGCTGGTCAGATGTGTTTGTCTTTGACGTGTTTTATTCCTCTTTGATACGTTTAGGGGTACGTGCACTCTTGTTTATCCTACTGGTGCCTTGTGTTTGAATCCAAGGATTCATTTCTCCCCTCTATTTTGTTGAAGTTTCATCTCTTATCTTTACAAAGATATCTTCTCTCCCTTAATTCCTAATTTGGTCTGTCTGGAGTTCCTATTAGAAAGATGACATAATGGGGCACCTGGATGACTTAGTCGTTAAGCGTCTGCCTCTGGCTCGGGTCATGATCCCCAGGTCCTGGGATCAAGTCCCACATCAGGCTCCCTGTTCAGCGGGAAGGCTGCTTCTCCCTCTCCCACTCCCCCTGCTTGTGTTCCCTCTCTCGCTGTGTCTAAGTCAAATACATAAATAAAATCTTGAAAGAAAGAAAGAGGAATGCCTGGGTGGCTCAGTTGTTAAGCATCTGCCCTCGGCTCGAGTCATGATCCCAGGGTCCTGAGATCGAGCCCTGCTTTGGGCTTTTTGTTCAGTGGGAAGCCTGCTTCTCCCTCTCCCACTCCCCCTGCTTGTGTTCCCTCTCTCACTGTGTCTCTCTCTGTCAAATAAATACATAAAATATTGAAAGAGAGAAAGAGAAAGAAAGAGAATGAAAGATGACATAACACTATTTTCCTGTTTCTTCACCAAAATTTTCAGTTTTTAAGTTTTCCGTATCTTTGCTCCTCTGAACTCCATTCTGGTTGATTTCCTCAGATGTGTCTTTTAGGAACTAATTCTCTCTTGGACATTGTCTAAGTCACCAAGTATCCCTTCCTCTGAGTTTCAAATTCCCCTGTAGTCTCTATCTCTGATTTCTAGAACTGCTAAGGTTTTTCCTCAAAATTTCAAATTTTTATGTCTTTTTTTTTTTAAGATTTTATATATTCATTTGAGAGAGAGGGAGAGAGCACAAGGGGCAGTCAGAGGGAGAAGCAGACTGTTGGAGCTGGAAGCCCAGGGTGGGACTCCATCCTGGGACTCTGGGATCACAACCTGAGCCAAAGGCAGGTCACCCAGACGCCCACTGTTAATCTTTTTTTAAAAAAATTACTTATTGTAGATGTTCAATCACTCTGAACATACTTGTCCTGTAATCTTGGGATTCGTTCTCAGAGACAGGGCGTATGAGGAGGGAACACAGAGAGGGCCATGATGTCCCAGGATGTCGGTGCAGAGAGCTTTCCCATGTGTCACCAAGCCAAGAGGTCGGCACAACCACCTTCTGACACCAGGAGCACCTAAGCTTTGAGCAAGGATTCCAGGGGCCGGAGACTGGAGCACGTCCCAGGCCCATCCCTCTCTCCCATTACATCACAACGATCGTTTCTTCAAACAAAACTCAAGCTTTGGTACCTGTCTGCTGTGGAAGAAGGAAATGATCATTGAGAAAAATAAAGTGAAATCATTCACAGTCCTAGTTCCCATAGGTAGCTGCCATGACCGTACTGGCCGCCTCCCAGCTCCTTTCCTGGCTTGAATTTTCTCCACGGCTCTGAGCGACGTGAGGCACACGGCATCTTGTACTTATTTATGCCTTTCTGTGTGCCGCAGGAGCACGTCCGCGCCGCTGTCTGTCTTCTTCCGTGCTGGATCTGCCCTACCGGAAGTGGGACATAGGGCGCTGTGCCCTCCCCCAGTCCCAATGCAGCGGACGAATGAATGGATGGGGACACTGTCTTATGAGTGTGTCCTACCACAGTTGTCCTCACAGCAAGCCTATATGGCAGGCTTATACTACGCCCATTTTACAGATGAGCAGACTGAGACTCTGGGGACCACCCCGTCTCCCTGCTCTGCCTCCTGCTGGCCGCCCATCTGTGACAGCACCTCTGTGGCCGCAGCCCACTCCCTCTGTCCCCCCAAGCTCCCAGATCACATCTGAGACCCCTGCACTGGGTGCTTTTAGGGACATTACTATTGCTTGTACGCAAATGATCTTCCACTTGGGGCCAGGGAAAATGGGGAAGTGAGAAAGCTCACCTCCAAGCTCCTTCCCCCGATGGGGGCTCCCCACACTTCTGTAAGAGAACCCTCAGTTAGTGACCGTGGGCATTGTGTCCTCAAACAGCACCTCATCTCTCCTACCAAAACGCAGGCTCCCGGAAGACACCTTGCGGGTGAAGTGCGAACCCTCACCTGGGTTCAGACTGGGCTCAGGCTAGGAATGCAGCCTCGCTCTGCCACCATTTCCGTCTGAAACGTGGGCAGAGTCACCCCTATGTCATTGGAGTGTTTGGGGATTCAGCAGAATTGTGCATGTAAGCTTATGACACCGTGTCCGGCACACAGAAAGCGGTCACTAAAGGGCTGTGTAATTAGAAACCTCTGCTTTCCACCAGCCGGAGCTCTCTGCAACCCAGCCTTTGTTCGCAGAGACAGAAACTCCTCTTTTTTTTTTTTTTTTTTTTTTTTAAGTTGTTCTGAGGGCTGATCAGTCTCCTGGGAAGGACTCACAATAACGGAACCTTCAAGAGACTCGTGTATGAACTGTGAATGCAGTCATACAGACGGCTCGGCGGCTCCAGGGGCATGCTGGATAAAGACTGTGTAAGGGGTTGAGGCCTTTGAGCCCCCGGCCCTGTTCTGGCCCAAACATGGGTTTAAGGCCAAGGGCAAGCTTTAAGGCCACGGCTTTAAGACCTCCTGCTGGGCATCTGCCTTAGCCGCAGGAGGTCGGGGTGCACTGAAATTTGCAGACGGAGGCTGGAGGACAGGACGGGTGCAGAAGAGGAAATTCATCCATTCACGCTAGACCCCACCTCGGCCCTGAGTGTGGAGACCTGCCCTCATGGGGCCGCCACAGTGGAGTAGCGTCAGCCGATCAACAGACCCTGTAAGGAAGAGATGGAGGTGGAGAGGGGAACCCTGACCGAGGGAGTGGGCCATAGGGCAGGCCTCTGGCACATACCTCTTTTGGCTCCCACAGAGGGAGACTTAGGTCCTATTTTTGTGCTCCTCTGACGGATGAGGAAACCAGCCTTGCGGAGATTAAATGACTCTATTCTGGGCCCTCAGCAGTCCCCAGAGGCCCAACCTCGGTGGTGATGAAACTCCAGGATCCTGGGCTGGTGGGGGAATGGGCATCGGGGCCACCCCAAGTTTCTTCCCGAGGCAAGGAGGCCCTAGGGAGGAGCCCCTGCACTAGGCCTGACAGGTGGTTAGCCAGGGCCTGAGATGCCCAAAGACAGTCTCTGTCACATTCCTTTTGCAGGGTCTGCTTCCTAGAGACTTCCAGCCTCACAGAAGGCCACCCCAATGAGTCACCCGGACAACGCAAGCGGCACGCACGACCAGTGGGCATGAGGAAGGGCAAGGTGGGGACCTAGGTCCTTCCACCCAAGCCAAGGTCCCCAGGAAGGGCCCGGGTTCCTCTGTATTCCTCATGGAGATACTCCTGGGCCCACAGAAGGCCCAGGAAGGCTCATCAGGGCCCCGGGCACTCCATCAGCGGCCTTGACAGCAAGGCTGCTCAGGGACGCCCTCTGTGGACCCCAGCCAGACCCTGGAAGGCCAGGACCAGGTGGAAAGGCTCTTTGCTTTGGCCTGAGGAGTGAGGTGGTGTCACCCTGATGGCGAGGGCCTAGGATGTCCTAGAGGATGAGACCCAGATGGCAGGAAAGGAACATAGCCTTGGGGGTGACCAGCACAGCAGTCTGTAAACCTGGGGTACTAAATCAGGGCACCTGGAGGGGTGCGACCAGGACCCCGGACCTGACACCCTGGGCTGTCCCAGCTGGATCGGAGGTGTTGGTCTGCAGATGTTCACCGTCCACTCCTCCATCTTCTCCCATTTGGTAAACTAGAAAGGCAGGGTCCTGGCTCGCCAGCACCTTGTTCTGGAATATCTCCTGGGGTGTGTAAGGGTCCTGGGCTCCCAACGAAGGGGCAGCCTGGAGGGCGGGGGAACGTTTCAGCCTCTCCTGCAAACTGTTTCCCAGGCCTGGGGCCTGTGGCGTCTCAGCTCTCTCCCACTCACGGACTCTGTGACCCTGGGCAGGTCGCTGCTCCTCCCAGAGGCTCAGTTCCCTCCCCTGTGAGCCTGGGACCTCAGAGGGGCTCAGTGGGCCCCATGGAGTCGCACTCACAGTAGAATTATTAAGATGTGTGCATTTCCGGCGACAGAACTCCTGCTCACCCTGAAAGTAAACCCAGTGACCCGAGCGGCTTGGGATGGGTCCAGACCACATAAGGAAACTCGACCTTCCAGTTGGCAGGTTCAGCCAGCACAGGGGAAGACTTCTTTTGTTTTAGACGTTTTTATAGGGGTCTAACCTACACAACATGCTTCCACCTTACATTACCCAAAACAAGATCCGAAACGTGCCCGCGAGCTGAGCCTTTCAAAATACAGAAGGGCCAAGGCTCCTTGTTTTTACCTTTGTGGCCCACTCCTGGAATCTCAGGATGGGGGACCTTCATCTCATTCTAGCCTCTCACTGGGCAGACGGGGAAACTGAGGCTGGCGGGCGCGGTCTTTGGGCAGGGCTGGGCCCAGCTCCGGAGACTTGGCGCCCTTCGCGCCACCTCGGAACTGGGCGCAGGGGGGACGCGAGCCGGGTGGCGGTCGCAGGCGGAGGTGGGTAGATAAGGGGGGCGCGGCCGAGCGCGGCTCCTCCCCGGGCGGGGCCGCCCCTGCGCGCGCGCCGACGCCCCGCCCCGCCCTCCGCGCGCGCCCCCGCGGGGCTAATTAGACGCGCGGTTTGTTTACAAACACGGGGCTCCGCAGGTGCGCGCCGCCCCAACGGTGCGCCGCCGGGACTCGAGGGCGCCCCCGACCCCCACCCCCGGGCTCCGGGGTCCGCGGGCGGGAGTGGCGGCGGGCGGGCCGGCGCTGGCCGCGCTCTTGCCTTTTCCACGCCTCCCGCGGGCACAGGAGATTCGCCCGTAGGCGCAAACCCCCTCGCGCGGGAGGGCGGGCGGCGGGGACGGAGGGCGGGCCGCGCGGGCCCGGGCTGGGGGCGGCCGCCCGGGGTCCCCGCCCCGCCCCGCCCCGCGCGCCCCCCGGGCCGGGCCCGCTCGCGGCCGGGTCGGCGGGGCGGGCAGCGGGCGGGGGCGCGCGGGGCGGGGCGCGGCGCCGGCGGGGCCGGGACATGTAGTCCGCGCGCCGCGGCCTCCCCTGGGCGGCCCCGGCGCGGGCCCGGCCGCGGACTACGACTCCCGCCAGGCGCCGCGGCGCAGCGCATGAGCCCTGCTCGGCTCCGGCGCGTCTATTATGCTGCCGGGGCCGGCGAGCCAAAGAGGAGCCGGCCGCGCGGGCCGGGAGGGACGGCCGCTGGAGCCGCGGAGGCCAAGTACGCCTTTCTCTTGCTTCCTTGCGCGCGCGGGGCGGCGGGCGGCGCGGGCGGCGGCGGGCCGGGCGGGCCGGGGAGCGCGGCCCCGTGCGCCCCGCGCGGGCCGCCGGCGCGTCCCGGGAGCCGGGCGCCCGGGCCGCCGCCGCCTTTGTGCGCGGCCACGATGCAACAAAGCGCGGCGGCCGCCCGGGGTCGCGGCGGCGGCGGCGGCGGCGGCGCGGGCTCCCTCCCCTTCGCCCTCGCCCGCGCCCTCCCGGCCTCCCGCGCCCCGGGCTGGGGGCGTCGCCGCTGCTGGGGCGCACAGCCCAGAGTTGGCACGGCCCGCGCGCCCCGCGCCAACCCGGCCTCCCGCGCCCTCCCTCGCGGAAGGGATTTTTTCCCCCCTTTTCCTCTGCCCGCCATCTTTCGGAGGGGGAACGAGGGAGGACGCGGAGGGGAAGGCGCGCGGCGGCGTCCCGGGCCCGCCGTGCGCCCCGGCGCCACTTTCCCGGAGCCCGCCCGCCCTGGCCGCGGGCCCCTCCGGCCTCGCGCTGGGGGCCCGGCGCCGCCGCCGGGGCGGGGGGCGAGACCAGGCCTGGGCCCAACTCGGAGTGGCGCGGGGGCAGCCTCCTTCCAGAGTTAGGGCCCCGGCGCTGACTTTGAGCCCCTTCGAGTTGCTGGGTCGTTGCAGCCGGGCCAGGAGGAGACCCAGTTCCCGTTTTCAAATCGGCCCGAAAAGCGCTTGATCCAGGCGAGGGCGACTTGGAGCGGGAGGAGCGGGGTGCTTCCCCTCCTTAACCCGCGGGTGGGCACCGGGGGTACCATGCCCCAAGCCCGTCGGGGAGGAATGCCCGCCAGGCGAACCTCGAACGTCTCCATGGCCCTGCTGGGTTCCCGGGTGAATAAAGCTGGGGGCCTTGGCAGGGGGGGAGTTCTCTCTCCCCCGGTTGCTCCTATGGGGGCAGGGCTGGCGTGGAGGCCTTGGGCGGCCTCCTTTCTCTCGGGGCCCAGGGACAATTTTGGAAAGATGGAAGCTGGGACACAGAATGGGGTTGGGACGGGTTCCTCCTGGCAGTTCCCTCTGTTGGGCCCATTCCCTGAGTGTCCCTCGACCCTTCGTTTTGGCTGAAAGCTTTCTGCCCAGAGGTGGGGAACTGGTGGCCCTCCCTTGTTGGTTAACTTGGTTATGGGCTGCAAACTTAGGAGGGTGGGTATTGTGTATCTGTAGGCAGACTAACAGGCTGGAGAACAGAAGGAAAGCGAGGGAAGGAATCGCCCTGGCTGGTCTTCATGCTCCCCAACCCCGCAGAGGACGGAGAAGGGAGTTTCGTCGGCCGTCTCCCTTACTCTTTCTTTTAAGATAGGGATTCTTTTCCTGGGGCCATGGAGTGACCGGGGAGGTCCTCGAGTCTATGGAAAGTGGCCTGGCCTGGCGTTTCTTGGGGGGAGTAGTTTTCCTTTAAAGTAGTTAAGAAAAAGTCTGAATCTGTGCAAAGGGGTGTCAGTCCTCAGGAGTTAGGGACCTCTTCCTCTCCTTCCAGGAGCCCTTCCCAGCAGCCCTGAGTGTGGCCTCTCATTTGCAAATAAAGCTCTGTGTTTGCCCTTTTCTGTCTTGAGGCCTTGATGTGTGCTGTTGGTTACAGACCAGGAAAGATAGGGCACACGCTGTTGTGGGGCGGGAGGGACAGGAGGTGACGCCTGGAGGCGAGGGACGTGTCTCTCTGGCCTTTCTGGAGACCTGGTGGGAGGGGGCATGCCTCCGCCCCTGGGCATCTGGAAGCTGGCTTCCCAGCAGCTCCTCTGAGGCCTCCGTCCAGCCCCAGCCCTGCCATGGGGACATCGGGGAGGAGGGACTTACGACGCTTTCCCCAGGTGGACATTCGGCACCGTTTTGGTGTTTTGTTTTGTTTTTAGGAAGTAATTGATTTCCTTCAGCAGCAGCTCACTCTTGCTTTGGAAGTGAGCTTTACATAAAGGATGGAATCGTAAACACTCTGCTCCCACCTTTGACTCACGGGCAGTCCCGGGCAGAAAGTGAAAGTGGAGGGGGGGTGCGCCGCCCAGCCCGGCACACGGCTGCAGCCAGCGGCTCCTTCCTGTGCCCTCTTCCTGCAGGCTGGCGAGTTGCCAGACACCAGAGCCCTGTGCCCAGCAAGTGGTGAGGTGCACGGCCACTTCCTGGTTCTAGGTGGCGGGAGCTTTCTTTGGGGCGCACGGGCCCCCGGAGTGGAGTGGTTGGCACAGGACTAACGGGACCCTGCCTCTGTGCCGGGCCACGGTGTCTCTTTGGCTTTCTGTCCGCCCCTGGTGGCTTTCTTCTTCTTGGGAGAGCCGTGTTCCCTCCGTGGATCCGTAGGAAGCTGGGGTCGGGCCAGGGGTGGGGGCCCACCAGGCGGCTGCTGCTGCTGGGAACGTGCCGGAAGCCGCTCTGCAGCTCGTCGATTTGGGGGGCCGGTTCAGGCAGCCGGCTCAGCAGTGTGGCGGGGCAGGTAGCCCGGTCCTCCTTTTTTCCCTCCCCAGCTGACCTTTGAACTATACCCAGTGGGACCCCAAAGGCCCCGTGTCCCTTGCATCAGCAGGCTGGGAGCCAGTTGGAACGTTCTTTGTTTCACAAGGAGACCTGAGCGCATCGTGGCAGAAAGCGGCCCCCTGCTCGCCGCAGACTTGGTTTGGGAACCTGAGGGGCCCCGGCCACTTGTATCTTCTTGGGAGCGCTTCTTCCCTCCCATCTGAAGCTTAGCCCTTTTGTCTGCGCAGGAGAGACCGACAGGTGGCCAGGCAGCCCCTGACTGCCTGGTGTGTTTGGGTCAGGGGACACCAGTCACGGCCCAGGTGCCCAGGGGGTGGCTGGCATGGCCAGGAAGCACTCTGCCGCTTGCAGTCCCGCCCAGGTGCCTGTGCTCCTGCCATCTGAGAAGCTTGGGGGCTCTTAAAGGCAGAGTGTCACGTTTCAGGCTCATTCACACGGTGGTGGTTCACATCAGAAGTCTGGCTCCTGGATGCACGTACACAGCAGAGGCCCTGGGGACCTGCGTGTGGCCGGAGGCCTTCGGCTCTGCCGACGCAGTGCTGTGGATGAGTGTCTGTTTCTTTTGCCAGCTTTTAGGTGTTCTAGGGTTAGAATTGACCTCCTTTTCAGGGCCTCCATGACCTCCAGTGACAGCCAGCTGAGAAATGCAGTTTGGAGGAAGGCCCCTCCCTCCTTGCCACAGACCCCGGACTTAGGGGGGACCTCGTCCGAAGCTGACGAGGTGTTTGGAAGTACTTTTCCGGCTTTTTGAAAAACGTCACCTGGAGTGCAGTGACAGTCTGGGTGTCCCTCATCCATTTTCTCTGCGTGTGAGTGACGTCGGGCTTGGTGGCAGGAGTGGGGATACCATGTCCCGGGAGCTGGGACTCTGGGCCCTGATCGAGGGGAGCCCCAGGACTCGGAGTTGGGAGTATCCTCCCTGCTGGCCGTTGTCCTGGTGGCCGCTGCCCACAGGCAGGAGCACGCTTGCGG
Organism: Meles meles; assembly: GCF_922984935.1. Taxonomy (NCBI): domain Eukaryota; kingdom Metazoa; phylum Chordata; class Mammalia; order Carnivora; family Mustelidae; genus Meles; species Meles meles. The sequence goes on from NC_060076.1 coordinate 2,772,363, forward strand.
TTCTGCGTCCGGCCCCTTGTACAGGTTACCAGGAGGAGGAGGACCCGTTTCAGGTCTGTGACCAAGAGCTGAGGGGATGCCTTCCCTGGGCGCTGACTGTGACTGGAGGGCGTCACAGGGTGCCGTGTGGGCGTAAGGGGCAGAAAGAGTGGTCTGGGCCTCAGGAGGGGGCGCTCCCTCAGCTTTAGCCGTCCGCTTGCCTTCCCCGCCCGCGTGTTGACTGGGCGCTCGCGGTGCCAGCCCCGTGCCAGGGGCTGGGCGTTAAAGCGTGGGCTCCGCAGGCTGCGGGCTCACAGATAAGGCGGCGTGCACCCCTCTGTGTGGCCCTGTCTTAGCTGCCTCCAGGTGGCCCTGGCCCGGCCGGTAGTGGGGCTGGGGCTAGGGACACAGACGACCACGTGACTGTCCTCAGGGATGGGATGACAGCGCCCCCACCCCTCCAGGCCTGTCAGGAGGGGCTGAAGCAGCCAGGGGGAGGAAGCGCTTGGGACACGTGCTGCCCTGGGGCCGTGGCGACACCAGCACGGAGCTGTGACGTCAGGGGGCGCCGGGGCTATGGCGACACCAGCCCTGGGCGGTGACATCCGGGGAACGCTGGGCTGCAGGGACTTCATCACCTTGGCCGTGTTTCCGGTGTGTCTGGGCTGTAGTAACACCTACTTCATGACGAGGGGAGGCGGACACTCAGGAGGTCCCTGCCCCGTGCCTCCTGTTTGGATGGACATGTTTCGGGGCAGAGGCCAGGCCGTGGTGGGCCGAGGTCTAGTTTGCTTGGGGCGAGTCGGGTTCAGGACCCGCCGGGTGTAGCAGTCCACTCCCTGGGCTCCCTCCGTTGTCTGCGGCTTGCTGCCCTGGGAGCCCAGGACTGTGGTGGTTGGTCACGTGGCACCCATCTGAGCATGGCCTGGTCCCCGTCAGCCCATCGGAGAGGAGAGATGTTCCCGTCTCCCTGGGATCGATCCCACCAGAGCCCGAGGCCTGCACCCCACACTAGCTAGACCTGCCAGAGTCTTGTTGGGGAACGTTGTGGGGTGGGCGGAGCCGCGGGCCTCACGGGGCCAGGCCTCCCACGTCCACACGTGTGCAAGACCCCTGCCCTCTGGCGTCCTCAGGGAGACTGACTGACCCAGAGAGGATGGGCCTCCCATCCCCCGTCCAGGCCCAAGCGTGGATGCCAGTCCCTCTGGCCTTCTCACGTTGTCCCCTGGGGACCGTTTCCTTTGAGCTGTGGGTCACCCATGGAAGGTGTCATTCGGGGCAGCCTGTGGCCTGGCCGTGGGGGGCGCCCTGCAGGGGTGCCGGTGGGTGTTGCTGGGACTCTCCCAAGGAATGCCGCCAGGCAGCTGGCAGGCCGGAACGCAGTGTTTCCAGGGGCGTGTAGCTCCCCCCAACCCCCGGGCTTCACACCCCTTCAGAGGCATCCCTGGTGCCCTGTTTGTGTTCTCTCCTGGGGTAGGAGGGGAGCGGTCATGGTCAGGACCCTACGGGGACACAGCCTTGCAGAGGTGAGGGGGCGTGACGGGCCTGGCCCCCCACGCGTGAGCCCTGCTTGGCAGGGCTGGAGGCGTCTCCTGCACTGGGGTCTCAGGTCTGAGCTGGGGTAGATGTTTGGGTAAGAATGGAGCCTTCAGAGTTTGGCTTCCCCACGGAGGGCCGGCGGGTGGGGAGAGGACTATGACGTCAGCAAACATGAGGTCGAGGAAGCGTGAGGTGGGCCGGGGGCCCGGGCCCCGCAGGTGGTGTGTGTGCAGAGCCCAGAGGACACAGTGGCGCATAAGACCATGTGCAGGCTGGACCTGGGGCCCTGTGACCCGGTGGACGGCCCGCACGTTGGATGGGACTGGGCCAGTGAGGGGCAGGTCCCTCCCTGGTGGCTGGGCAGCTGGTGTGACCTAGACCTTTCAGGCTCAGGGCCCCGGCTGGGGCTGCACGGCTCTCTGCCTGGCAGGGTGTGGCGGGCCCAGCCTGCCCGTCCGCTCCCCGGGGGTCCCCTCCCCGAACCCACAGGAGGAGGCAGTTGGCTCCGTATGTCACGGAAGCCGACCCTGGCCTCACGGATCCTGTTTCCCGAGACCTGGACGGCCAGCCCCGGGGCGCCCGCTGGTCAGCATGAGCCCCGTGGAGGCTCACCCGGTCGCCTAGGGACAGAGGTGCCCCCACTCCGGGGCAGTACGCAGCTTGCAGTCCGCTGGGTGGGTAGCATGGTTCTGGGAGACGGTGGCGTGGAGTCTGGTATGGGGTGCCTGGCCTTGTTCACGGCCTGCCCCTGCCTCTTTCCGGCTGGGTGACCTTGTGCCCCTTAGCCTCTGAGCCTCTGTCCCCACCTAGAAGATGGAGCTCACGTGACCCCCACCGATGCCGGGCGGTGGGGGCGGCTGCAGGGGGTCCAGGACTGGAGTATGGAAGTGGGGAGCCCCGCAGAGGCACAGACACCCCCAGGGGCACAGAGAGAGCGAGCGTGAGCCCACTCGCACCCACCTCAGGAGGCTGAGTTTTTGAGAGGCGCCTTCAGTGCTGGGGGGAGCAGTGGATCTGAGCGGGACAAGGCGGGCCCTGCCCCAGGTCCCCCTCCCCAGCCCTGACTGGGGACTCCCTCCTACCTCCGATCACCCCTCTCGGTGGCAGCGTCGGTCAGGGGCCTCCTTTCCCCAGGACGCGCTGTAGTCTCCTTCCAGATGCCCCCGAGGTGCCCCCCACCCTGGGAGCCTCCTGAGGACCTCCCCTGACCCCTGCCCTTCTGCAGTCCAGGCCCCCCTGAAGTTGTGCAGCCTGGCCGCATCCTGTCCCTTCCCCACAGCCCCTCAACGCTTTTGAGAGCTGGGGCTCCCCAACCCAGGCCCAAATAAGGGCTCCTCGCTCTGGGCCAAGCCAGCCTGGAAATGCCCTCCCAACCCATGTCAGCCCTGCGCCCTCCCAGCCTTACCCCCTGCCCCTGCTGGTGGGGGCTGGAGATGCATCGGCTACGGCCTCCGTCTCGGCCGGCCGGGAGCGTCCAGCTCTGCCCACCTTGGGTGCTGCCTGTGGGTGCCACCTGTGGCTCGGGGGCAGGATGTCCCGTCCGCGCTGGGGAGGGCTGCTGCGCCTGCTGCCCCGTCGCGGGGGTGTTTCCTCATTTGTCCAGGGACCCTGAGTAAGGTCTTTCCTGATGTTCCCCGTGGGCCGAGCGAGCCTCCGGGTGGATGTTTGCATTTTCTCCAGGTTTCTAGTTCCCCATGGAGGAGGGAGCCCCAGAGACTGAGTCCAGGCCCTTGGGATGGGGTGGGGAGGTGGCCCGTGGCCTGCAGGGCCAGGGGGCTGCCTCGCACCATCCCCCCGCGTACGGCACAGAGCCCCTCACTGTGGGGCATGTGTGGCCCCGGTGGCTGGGTTGTCCAGGCAGTGTCCCCTGCCCTCTCCTGCCAGCTACCCACCTCAGAAACCTCCTCGGGGTCTCGCCAGGACTCCGGATCTCTGGCTTTCACTTGTGTTTGAGGGTTTCTGTGGCTTGTCTGAGTTTCCGCTCGGGGCAGTTTCAGATCCTCTTGTGCCAAAGGCGGCTCGTCTGCACTTTGACCTTCACCCGGTTCGCGCGTGCTGCCTTCCCGGCTTGGCGGGTGTCCCCCCGGGAAGTGGGGCAGGTTGTCTGAGCCTCAGTCTTCCCCGCTGAGAAATTGGGCTCCATCCCTGCCGGGTAGTGCCTTGCCCAGAGCGGGCACTCAGCGAGGGCTTCCGGGCCATCCCTGGAAGGAGTGGCGCTTCCCTGCCGGCCGTGGCTGCGTTGGGAGTCCCGGCTCTGTGACCGTGACCGGGAGGGCTGCCCGCCCCAGGGGGTGGTGTCTGCCGTAAATAGCTTTCTGGAGTGAAGCGGCGGCCGGCGGGTGCGTGGCGAGCGCCGTGCTCTGACCGTCCCGCGCTCACAGGCTGGAGGCTCCCTGGCCACGGGAGGCTTCACAGTGAAGTTAGCTGCTCCCGCGTTCTGGGGGCCTCCAGACCTTTAGGCTCACCAGCTAGAAGAAAGGCTCCCAGCCAGCTGGTGTTCGGCGGCCGGTGGGCTCAGCCGTCAGCGAACTGGAGCTGTACGTTTTCGCTCCAGCGTGCTGACCCCCGAAGACGTGAGCTGCACCCGCTCCCCTGGGGGCAGCTGGGGGTGCAGGCCAGACCTTGCAGCTCCCGGTCTTGTCCATCCGTGTCTGGTCTCCGGGTGCTGAGGTCTCTTTACCCCTGCACTTGCCCGGCCCAGGCACAGGGTCCTCTTCCCACCCGGGTGAGTGGGGAGCAGGGTTGTGCTCCCCGATCTCATGGCTGCTGTGAAGGCGTAGGGGATGTAGGGCCCTCGAACACCCAAGGGAAAGCAGGGTTTGCCCTCTTCCTTCCGAGGCCATGGGAGCTTTCAGTGCAGGCGCAAGCAGAGGGGGCCTGTGTGCGGCCCCCAGTGTGCTGGGTCTCTGCTCTGTGCTGTCTCCTCCAGACCCCGGCTCCTTTTCAGGCCCCACCCCCACTGTCGGGACGCGAGCTCCGGACCTGTCTCCTTCAGGAGGCTTTGCGTCCCTGTCTCTAAAGCCTGGCGCTCTAGGAACTGGAGAACCGCAGCACCATGGTCGCCCCAGGACTTAGCATCGGCTCCGAAAGATCACAGTCGCAGCCGGTGTCCCTCCGGTCCCTTTCCCTGCGGGCGTCTCTGCAGACTGCCCCAGCCGCTGGGGTCAGGGACCGCCGCTGCCCACCGGCCCTCGCCCACCCATGGTTGCCGGACCCAGTGGAGCAGCCCAGGCCTGTCGCCCTCTGTGAGACGTGCTGGAGTCCCAGGCTGGGCCGGGGCTGGGCTGCCATCCTCTCACGGGGACACCATCGGTTCCACCTCGGACACTGGAAACTCCGGGGATGGAGCGTCCCCCCAATTCTGCTGCTGCAGAACCTGACCCTTGGCCGCAGAGAAAAGGGTGTGATCTTTATTTATCCTGAGGGTGAAAATTCCTGTGTTTCCTTGCGGAATAGTGTGTTTGATTTCGGACGTTATTCCAGGCTCTGGGGGTGGGGTGTGTGTGTGAAAGATCTCCCCCCCACCCCGAACGGTGGGCTCCCTCGGTTCTGAAATGCGACAGACTCAATCCAGACACGCCTGGCTCCCGGGAGAGGAGGACACGAGCAGCGTCCAACGTGGCCCATCCCTCCGGGTCTCGGCCACAGGCAGGCGTGGTGACAGGCGTTCCCGCTTATGTCCTGAGCCGGGTGGGTGCTGGAGCTGAGGCAAGGCCAGGTGTCCCTGGGGCTCTCAGGCTGTCTGCAGTGGCAGGGTTGTCCCTGGGGACCTTGGTTGCCCAAGAGGCCATGCTGTGATGTGAAGCTCTGAGCTGGCCTTGCCCCCCGTGAGCTCGAGTGCCCTGGGCCTCAGTTGTCCCTTCTGTGACCAGCACGCAGTACGTGTTCCGAACACGATGTGCGTCTTCAGAAATGCACACAGAGGGGAGAGCCCCTGTCCTCGTGGGCCGGCGTGCATGGCGGTGGGCTTGGTGCCTGCAGGCCCCCACGAGGCCCTTTTCCGTCCTCTGCCTCCCCCGGGGCTTCCCAGGTGGCCTGTGGCTCTCCCGAGTGCTCGGCAACATCTGTGACACCAGCATCCGGCCTGGAGAAGCGTCCAGGGAGGAAAGGCAAAGCCAGGCTTACGCTGTTGCTCTGCTCGCGGGGACCTCCCCTCCCGCTCTCCTTGGGGCAGAAGGGACTGACCTCCAGGCCTGGCCCCCCTCTGAAGGGTGATGGTGTGTGTGCTCCCGCCCGGACATGACCACTCACTCACTCTGCCTGATGCCCTAGAGGGGACAGGGTGACCTGTGCCATTTTCTGCCCCGGGGAGCCTCGCTGAGTCCTCCTCCGTCACCGGAGCGGCTCGCAGGGGTTTAGCCTCTGGGGGCATCCGGCCCCAGCTCTCTGACTGTCCCTTTGCTCGTCTCCTCCTGAGAGGTGGGTCCTGGCACCAGGGGTGGCCAGCGAGCCCCCAACCTCTTACACTCTGGCTGCCCTTCCTCCCCGCTGTGGTGCTGGCACCTGGGCTGCCGGCGCTGTGAGAGGCAGAGGACTGGGCGCCACCACCCCAAGGGGACGCCACGAGCCGTGCGGCCGTCCTCAGGTGGTTGCAGGGGTCCGAGGGTGGAGGGCGCCCTGCCCTGTGTCAGTGGAGCGTTGGCAGGAAGGGTGCAGGCTCCTCGCCGAGCGCGGGCCCGCAGAGCGTGGGCACGAGGGTGCTGGAGCGTGCTCGGCCCGTTCTGCACGTGTCCCCTCTGGGCCTCACGGACTCGCCGGGGAGGGTGACGTCGGGCCGGAGCCAGGCTTCCCTTCGGGCCGCGGTGGAAGGACTTCTGTGCCTGTGCCTGTGCCTCTGGGGAGCCCAGGCCAACGCCGGGCACTCTGCTCGGAGCTCCGGCAGTGCTGGGCAGTGTGGGGGCGGGGGCGGGAGGCCTGGTGTGCAGCGGAGTCCAGGAGGCCCCTCCAGGCGCCTGGCTCAGGGTCTGGCAGCTGCTCTGTGGCCCCGGGCACGGACCTCCCAGCGGGGTTGGGGGAGGTGCGCCTGTGTTTGCGGCCAGAGCTGGAGGAGGGAGGCCCTGAGGCAGCCTCAAGTCCTGGTGGCCACCCGAGCCTGTCCCTGCACTGAGCATGCCTGTCCGACCTCGTGCTTCGAGGAGGCCGGCCTGTACCTTGGCCCGTGACCCCTTCTGCTCCCCCCCCCACACCGTGTTTGTTTAGGCCCTGACTGCACTCTAAGTGTTCCCTGGCATTCTGTGTTCCTGCGGGACACGTGGGGAGGGCAGGCCCCAGGGGAGAGTCCCGCAGGTGGTGCTGGTGCTCAGGCCAGGTTTGCACTCACTGACCTGCTGGGGGCGGGGGCGGGGGCGGGCCAGCGGGGCATGAGGGATGCCCCAGGTTTGCTCCAGGCTCCCACGCTTCCTGGTGGTGAAGACCCACCCTCGTTGCCATTAGCACGAGCTGGCAGAGCGCCACAGCTGGTGGGGGCCGTGCTCACCGTGCCAAGGCCCCCGCTGCGCGGGAGGGAGAAGCGGGAGAGGGTGTGGAGGAGGGGAGGGGCTGTGGCTTCCCAGGGATGATGGGCGTGGCGCCTTGCGGGGGCTCCAGGGTGTCCCTCGAATGCAGAGCAGGTCTCCTTGGTGGGCAAGACCACCTGCTGTCCTGGTGAACCCTTTCACTCTGGTGGGAGGCGCCAATTACTTGGGTGTACACTCGCCCACGTGGCAGGTGGCGGGCTACCAGCAGGATATTAACCGACTCACGAGCCGGAGCCGCTTCTGCAAGTCACAGGGAGGGTGCTGTCTCTCCCCCGCCCTATCGGGCCCCCCGCGTGGTGGGGGTGCCGCGCCGCCCCAGCCTGTCTGGGTGTCATGGCACGGACATGAGAACCCACAGTGTGGCAGGGCGTGCCAGCATGGCCCGTGTCCCCCTTCCGTGTGTGACCCCCAGTCTGCTCTGGGCCCTGCAGCTAGGAGCGAGGCCAGCGGCTTCCATCCAGGGAACAGCAGGGCGTCTGGTGTTGGGACTGGCCTGTTGGTTCTGGGGCGCCGTCGGTTGTCTTCCTTCCCAGCCCGGACCCGGCCAGCGTTCCTGAAAGCTGGTGGGGGAGGGGAGCAGCCCCCCACTCGCCGAGAGGCAGCCTGAGGTGCGCCTCCTCCTGCCCTCCCGCCCCCTCTCCCTGGGGCAGGGCGTGTCACGCTCCGGCTGCCATCACAGACCAGCTCTGGTTCTCGTGGTGACGTCGGAACCTCGCCCCCAAGGGCCCGGCTCCGCGCGCTGCCGAGGGTCCGCAAACGCTCTGCCTGGCTGGCTTAGCTCTGTGGGGTCGATGCCGGAGCGCTCTCTACGTGTGAATCGTTCCCCCAAAATTGCCACGACCAAGAACAGTCCGAGTCAGCCCCCAGCAGGCAGGCCGTTGGTGGGCAGGGAGCCAGGAGAGGCCACAGCCCGGGCACCGCCTCCCAGCGCTGGCTGTGTGCCTGGACGGCCACCTTCCCGCCCTTGCGTTGTCCCCACCCCCCGCCCAGGCAGCCTGGGTCCACGTCACATCCCTGCCCCAGCCTGAGAGCAGTGATTGGACTGTGGGTCTGTGACAGGTGAGGGCTGGGCTGCGGAGGGCGAGTGGCTCGGGTGATGAGAGCTGGCCTCACCGTGACCACTTGGGCGTGCTCAGGAGCCCGCGAGGCTGGGCGAGGCAGTGGGGCCTGGGTGACCGCCTGTCTCTGCCGACCCCCTCCCTATAGGTGCTGCCCGCTCGGGCCCAGAAATGGGATGTCAGGCCTCCAAAAGGAGCACAGTGGAAGCCAGGGCCTCCCCGAGCCGCTGCTGTGACGGCCAGTGAGCGCGCCGCGGAGGATGTCCGCCACGACGACAGTCGCCCCCACGGGGATCTCGGCGGCCCCAGGCCCGGTCAACCCGCCCCCGCCGGAGGTCTCCAACCCCGCCAAGCCCGGCCGCAAGACCAACCAGCTGCAGTACATGCAGAACGTGGTGGTGAAGACGCTCTGGAAGCACCAGTTCGCCTGGCCCTTCTACCAGCCCGTGGATGCGATCAAGCTGAACCTGCCCGTGCGTGCCCCCCCCACCGCATCCCTGCCCCTGTCACCCCCCTCCCGGAAGGACTGCCTCTGGGGCCAGGCACAGCCCAGGGCCCGTGGTGACAGAGGAGTGAAGGGGCTGCGAAGGGGTGTGGGCGTGTGGAGGGCGGTGGTCCCTAAGTGTAGGGAGCGGGGGGGGGGGGGGGGATCCCGTGCCTCCCTGCTGTTCCCGCGTACCCTCCTGTAGAACCCTGCGTCTGCCACATCCCCCCCCCTCCCCGTTCAGGTACTCAGTGCGGGTTGTGGCCGCCTTTTGGGGGGAGGCCAGGTCTTTTGATGGGTTTCTTCTTTGGATCCAAATAGAGAAAACCCCATGCATTGTCCAGGGAATCCCTGGGCCGCTCGTTGGTCGCCTGGGTTCTGGGCCCAGCTCGGCACACTGGTCACCGGCGGGCCCTGGATTTGGAGTCTGGCGGTGGAGGGGGCTCAGCCCCTTCTCCACGGTGCCGGTCTGCTCCTGCCCCGGCTGCCCGGTTCCAGACGTCTCTGAGAACCACCCGTCCGGGCGGAAGCTGCTGGGCGAGAGGTGTGGCGGAGGGTGCACGTGGGCCGGGCACTTGCCCCAGACCCTGCACCGGTCCTCAGCTGACCAGACACTGCCTCTGGCCCGACCCTGGTGCCCAGCTCACCCGAGAAGATGCTCCGTGCACGGTTGCCCCCTCGGGGATGGTGAACCCCGCGCCGCAGCGTCTGCTGACGGTCCCTCTGAATTTCTCTTTCCCAGGATTATCATAAAATCATAAAAAACCCGATGGACATGGGGACTATTAAGAAGAGACTAGAGAATAATTATTACTGGAGCGCGAGTGAGTGTATGCAGGACTTCAACACCATGTTTACAAATTGTTACATTTACAATAAGGTAAGAAGGCTCGGGGCTCCCCTCTGCTGGCTGGGGGGGGGGGTGGCTCCGGAGCAGCTCTCAGACAGCGGGTGGGGGCCATGCCACCCCCGGGCCACAGTCCCCACTTGGGGGTCTCAGGTGCGCCCATGCCCTCCTCCCCCCAAGGCGGGAGTGAAGCCTGGAGCGGCCTTTTTGGGGGGAGCTTACAGACCAAACACTTCAAACCGTCCATGCCCTCGGACCTCAAAACCCCAGCTGTCGGGACGCTCATGGGCGCCGCCCCACGTGCAGCTGCCCCACGGGGCCAGGCCACTGCACGACCAGGGAGCACATGGTCACGATGGCTTTCGGGGAGGAGTAGATGAGGGAAGGCCCACACAGTCCTGACTTGGTGGGGGTTGTGTTGTTTTCGATTGCGATGGGACACAGCACGGACGGGCTGAGTTGAACTGAGCGGAAGGTTCTGTTTTCCGCACGGGGTCGGCTGCAGGGTGGTTCTTGTTCTTGGTTTTCTGGATTCTTTCAAGAGTCTCCACAGTGACATCTGCTCCTTTCGCCTCCCCCACCACCTGCCCTACCAAATCTCGAAGGGATTTTTGAATAAGTGTTTTCTTGAGCCACATCCAGTGATGTCTTTACAAGCACGTGGCCCCTTGCCCAACAAGTGACCTTGGCTCTCCCTGTGTCTTCAGCCCACAGATGACATAGTGCTAATGGCCCAAGCCTTAGAGAAAATTTTTCTGCAGAAAGTGGCCCAGATGCCCCAGGAGGAAGTGGAATTATTACCCCCTGCTCCGAAGGGCAAAGGCCGGAAACCGGCTGCAGGAACCCAGAGTGCAGGTAACGGTGTGGACGGTGCCGTCCTTCTGTCCTGACAACCCCCCCTCCCCGGAGTGTGACAGCAGCATTTCTTGTGCGAGTTCCGTGGCCCATCTGAGCTCCGTGTCCCTGTCTGGGAAGTTGGGGCAACACGGCTGGCCATCTGCCTTTGAGCCTGCTCTGCTGGGGAGACTGGTCTTGCCGTGCCCCCACCCTGAGGCCACCTCTTCCAGAAGTCTGGACGGGAGGTCCCTTTGTCCCCCAGGACGTTGCCTTTCTAGCAGGTGTTGTATGCTCTGGGGCAGGCGAGGGGCTGGGTCACCTTTCGGGGAGGGCTGGGGGTGCGGGATGGGAGTTAGCACTAGGAGCTCTGGGGGTCTTCCCTGGTCCAGGAGCGGGGACAGAGGCGGGCCCCGATGGAGAGACTGGCCAGGCACCGCGGCCGTTGGAGGCCAGCTTGGGTCCCCAGCAGTGCCTGCCCTCCCGCGCTGCAGATGGGGCTATGGGTGGCGAAGTAGCTTTGCCGGGTCGTCCCGCTGGTTATTGGGGAGTCTGAGTCGGCCCCGGGTTTCTCGGGCCCCGGCCTGGCTCTTCCGCCCCGTCTGCGCCTGCTCCGGGCGTCCTCATTCAGACTTCGGTCTGGGTGAGCGCCTGTGGAGGATGGTTCCGTGGGGGCAGCCACGGGGCAGGGGCGAGGGTCTCACGGGGGGGCACTCCCTGGCCCTGGTGTGCGCTGGCTGGAGGGTCTGGTCCAAGAAGCTTTCGGAAGCTAGCTGGCAGCTAGAGCCCTGCATGTTCAACGTCCTTTCCCTCTCTTCAAGGTACGCAGCAAGTGGCGACCGTGTCCTCTGTCTCCCCAGCGACCCCCTTCCAGAGCGTCCCCCCCGCTGTCTCCCCGACGCCTGTCATCGCGGCCACCCCAGTGCCAACCGTCACCGCAAACATCACGTCCGTCCCCGTTCCCCCCGCCGCTGCCCCGCCGCCTCCCTCCACGCCCATCATCCCCGTGGTCCCTCCCACACCACCTGTAGTCAAGGTGAGTGTCCCTGGGGACAAGGTCAGCCGGCCGTCCGATTGCCAGGCCGGGGTTCCTGGATTCGGGCAGGTGTGGGACGGGCAGGGGAGCCATCTGCCACCTGCCCCGGGCACCCCCTCTTTAGTGGGTGTTTGGTGCACGTGGCTCTGGAGTGGTTCTCTCTGTGCCCGAGGTCGGGCCGTTGCCCCTGACGCGGATGGGGAGACAGAGGCTTGGGGAGCCGCAGGTCACACAGCTGGTGAGGGCGGGCTATGCTGAACCCCCGTTTCTCTGGCCCTGAAGCCCTGGCCAGTGCAGTGCATGGGTCACTGTGGGAAGGCGTGGGAGAGGAGGGTGGACGGGCCCCGGAGCCGCCTGGCTCACACGTGGACTTAGGGCCGTGGCCCGGGTACGTGGTGGTGAGCCAGCAGCCGTGGCCTGCCCCCTGCGCCCCGGTAGCGTGAGCTCCAGCCCGTTGGCCTCCCCAGTCTGGCCGGAAGCTTTCATGGAGGGACTGTCCTGGCCGGGTCTGGGCTCGGAGCCCACGCTCCTTGTGAGATCCAGGGCAGGCCCCGGGCCGGGCGCTGACGTGTGTCTTCCATTTGCCCCTCGCAGCAGCCCTGTGGGGCAGACAGTATTTCCCCCATCTTACAGATGAGGAAGCAGGCGCTCGGGGGGGTTAAGTGGCCCCCGCCAAGGTAACGCCCCGCCGCTGCTTTCCCTCCCCCGTGGCCTTCACTGCCTGCACCTGCGGGCGGCACCTGGCCAGGCCGCCTTACACCGTGCCCAGCTGGTTTTGGAGCATGTCCTGTTTGCCATGGCCGGGTGAGCTCCCCCGGGCCTCTGTGGCGCACGCTTGGTATCCTGTGGGTGCCCACACGTGTTTGCGGATAGCCAGCCCGTGCCCCTGCAGCCTGGGGGCGGCGGCTTTGCTGGGGCAGAGCCCGTGGTGGCGACCCAGAGAGCAGGTCGCTGTCAGGCCGTCAGCCTGGGTGTTGTGGCTCCGAGGGGCCCCTCTGCCAGTCTGAGAGGCGGGGAGCTGGCTGAGCTGGTCTCTGGGACGCCCTGGCTGTGGGGCAGGCCATGACGCCTGTGGCCCTGGCTGTGGTGCCTAAAGGGACCCGTATGCTCAGGGCACAGCCCGTGCGAGCGTCTGCCCTGCGCGCATCCACAGAAGGCTCTGTGGACCTTTTAGCGTTCCCTCCTGTTAAGGACAACAGCTCTCTGTGGCTCCCACTGCCTTTGGGGTTCAAGACCAGACCTGCCCAGTCAGTTCCCGGGAGTCCTTGGTCCCAAACCCACCGCTGCTGCGCAGCCCAAGCCCTGCCCCGCATGCTGGCCCCGCTCCCGGCCTCGGCCTGCGGCACGACAGCTGTCCTTCGTGCTCCAGCTTGGAGGCCTCTGGCCTTTCCCACTGGCCTTTCTAAGCAGGGATTTCCGTCTGTCCCTGCTGTCCCTTAGCCTGAGTCCCGCTTGGGGACGATCCCAGCACCAGGTCCACCTCGGTCGTGTTGTTTTTGGAACCCCCACACGGCCCGGGGTTCGGGCAGGTGACTTGCATGCCCCCAATCACGCCGCTCAGGCGTGCTCTTGGAGCCCTGGGGGCGAGTGGAGGGGACCCTGGAGGGGCGGCTCTGGGACGGGGGGTGGGTTCTGAGTCCAGCCTTCCCACCACCAGCTGTGTGACCTTGGGCCTGAGATGCGGCCCCTCTGAGCCTCGGCGTCCCATGGAGCGCGGGTGCCGCCCGGGGCCGAGTGAGGCTGGGCACGTCATCGCTTGGCCCGGTGCCGGGCGGCTGGTGCTCTGGGAGGACCGGCTGCGAGCGTTCGTGCTCCCAGGCCCCGTGCTCCGTCCTGGGGCTCACCGGTCGTGTCGCCGTCGCAGAAAAAGGGCGTGAAGCGGAAAGCAGACACCACGACGCCCACGACGTCCGCCATCACCGCCAGCCGGAGCGAGTCGCCCCCGCCGCTGTCAGACCCCAAGCAGGCCAAGGTGGTGGCCCGGCGGGAGAGTGGGGGCCGCCCCATCAAGCCGCCCAAGAAGGACCTGGAGGACGGCGAGGTGCCGCAGCACGCAGGCAAGAGGGGCAAGCTCTCGGAGCACCTGCGGCACTGTGACAGCATCCTCAAGGAGATGCTGTCCAAGAAGCACGCGGCCTACGCCTGGCCCTTCTACAAGCCGGTGGACGCCGAGGCCCTGGAGCTGCACGACTACCACGACATCATCAAGCACCCGATGGACCTCAGCACCGTCAAGGTACCGCACAGCGCCTGCCGGGGGCTCTCAGCAGGGCACGGGCACACGGGTCCAGATGGGGCTGGGACGAAGGTGCGTGCGTCCCGCCCGCCCTCACGGAACCTGGGGCTTCGCCACCCTCTGCCCCGCGGGAGCCTGTGTCCCGTCTCCGTGGGTGGGTTCCATACTGTCCGCAAGGATGGGCTTTCTGGGACCCGCCTCCTCCGCCGCCCCGGCCAGGGAGGGTCCTTGGAGCAGCGGAGGTAGCCCGGCGTCCCGTGCCCCGGGCTCCTCCCCGCCCTTTACAGTGGGTTTTGTTCTGGGTCCGGCTGGTTGTGTACAGCAGAGTGGGCTTGTGCTGGGCCGTGAGGTTCAGAGAGCCTGGCGGCAGCAGACTAAAGGCTGGACACATGTAGGTGGGGTTCCTGACCCCCCGATCGGCTGGGGTCCCGGTCCACCTGCCCTTCTTCAGGGGGTATTCCGAGCTGGCATTGGTCTCTGGCCACTAGGGACAGTAGCCCGCCTCCTCTGGGAGCTGCCTGTGTGGCCGCGGAAGGTGCTCCCACGAAGGGGCGGTTGCCTCTTTCCATCGAGAGGGTCTGGCCCTTGAACGGCTGGTCTCTGGCATTCTGCCTGGTTTCCCCGTGATGCCAGCCTGGGGCAGAGTCTCCTCCCGGGAGCCTTCCCCTGCGGCACTTGGGGGTTTCGGGAGGGCAGACCTGGCTGTGTGGGGCGCTGGTGCCTGGGGAACTGTGCCGGCGACCGATACCTTCCGGCCTACACCCGCCGGGAGCCTGGTAACGTCCTTTCCTTTGGATGGTGCCTTGTCCCCGTGAGTTGGCGCCATCTGAGAGCAAGTGCGAGGACTCCAGAGGGGCAGAGGCGGGTGCAGGGCAGAGCACAGCGCCGCCCTCTCTCCGGGGGGACTCCTGACCGTGGTTTGGATTTGCTCTCAGCCGAGGCGGCTCTCCTGGCCGGTCTTGACTCTGGGGCAGCAGGAACGGGGCTCCCAGGTGCATGTCCGAGGCCGAGCTCTCCCTGCTCCGGGTCTGCGGGGTCCCGGCTCTGTGCTAGCAGCGGGTGGCCGGCCCCCTCGGTCCCAGATAGGGGCTCCCCACACGTGTCCTGGCCGGGACTTGGGGTGGGGGTTCCAGGGGCTGGGCCTGGCGTCGGCACGGACCCCTGCTGTTTGGAGATGGGGACGCTGAGGCTGGAGGGAGTGAGCGGCCGGAGGAGCCGGTCCCGGATCCGTCGTCTTTGTCCCTCCCAGCCTCCAGCTGAGACGGCAGAGTTCCTGTCCCCCAGACGAGGGCACTGTTAACAGTGCTGCCCCTGCTGCTCCTCTGAGAGGCCAGTGACTTGTCCACGTCCCACAGCCGGGGAGTGGCGGACTGTGTGTGGGGGTGGGGGGCGGCCCTGGTGTGCCGGTGTCCCCACGGGCTGAGCCTGTGTCCTGCTGGGGGACCTGGCGGGGGGGCTGCTTGCACGCAGGCACTTTGCTCTGGTGCTCCCGTTCGGAAACACCCGTCATCTGGGAAGCAGTGAGGAACAACACACGGCTGCCCGCCTGTCCTTGGGCCCCTCAAGCACCTTACCCGTGTGTTCCCAGGCCCTGGGCCCTTGCCCTGCCAGGACAGTGGCCAGCGGTCACTTTGGGGCCAGAGCCTGAAACTCTGGCAGAGGTTGAGAGGGTCTCGCGTGCCTGTTTGTCCTCCGGAGCTGGGCCTCCCCAGGGTAGGGAGGCTGTGCTGAAGGCCGGAGCCATGCAGCCTGGGAGCTGCCCGACGGTCTGTGACCGGCAGGGGTGCGTCCCCAAGGCACAAGAGAGGATGCAGGCCCTGGTGTCAGGCTACGCTCCACCCCCAGATCCCCAGTGGTTTCCCTGTAGGTGCAAGCGAGACAGGCGGTCGGGCTCCCGCCTGTGCTGTCGGGCTCCAGCGGCGCACGGCCCCCAGGAGAGGGGGCCCCCGACGGACAGCTTCTGCTGGAACCCGTGCAGACACAGGGAGCTCGCTGCCTCACCGAGCAGCTCCCCTCCACCTGCCCTGACTGGCAGCTCGTTCTAAGTGCTATTTCGCAGTGACCGCCAGTGGTCGTGCTTCTGTCCTCCCCGGGAGCGTGGCCGTTGTCTCACCCCCGCCAAGCCCACCTCGTCCTGCCGGCCTGCGAGGGGCAGGCTGGCCAGCAACGCCTGAACTCTCACAGAGATGAAGTCAGTGTCTCGACCCGTGAACCGGGGAGACCGAACCCAGCCCCGCCCCGAGCCGGCAGCAGAAGCTCCTCGTCCTCCCGGAGCTCCTCCCGTCAGGGCCTTCGCGCTGTGGAAAGTTAGCAGCGCGGAGACCTGGCAGGGCGGGGAGAGCTCACGTGGCGGCTGCGGGAGCCAGGATTCAGGGCGCCTCCCTGGGGGTCCCGGAGCGTCCCTTCCGAGCCCTCAAGTCCCGCTCCCACACTTGCCTCTGGGCTCCCGGGGACGTGGCGCGAGGCAGGCCGTGCGTGGCGGCCGTGGGGGGGGGTCTCCCTGCGGTGCCGGCAGCGCCCCTCAGCCCTGTCGTTCGCGTGTTACAGAAGAAGATGGACAGTCGCGAGTACCCGGACGCTCAGGGCTTTGCCGCCGACATCCGGTTAATGTTCTCCAACTGCTACAAGTACAACCCCCCAGACCACGAGGTGGTGGCCATGGCCAGGAAGCTCCAGGTAACCGAGGGGCCGTCTGCCGAGGGGCCTTCTGGGCACGGGGCGGGGGCAGTGGCCAGCATCCCGGGGCAGGCGCCCAGGAAAGACGCAGGCCTCCCGGAGAACACGGGGCCCGGCGGGCCGTGGGAGAGCCTGCCCCGCACAACAGCCTTTCTCCTGAGCAGCGCCCCAGGCCTGCTTCCCGGGCACACAGTGGCAGACAGGCCAGCCCCTGCCCTCCGGGAGCTGCAGGCACACGGTCCCGCAGGGAGGGGGGAGGCCGAGAAGGCGGGTGGCCCTCCTCCCGCAGCTTCGGTCTCTGTGCGAGGGGGTCTTTGTCACCAGCCTCCCAGTGCGGCTGCTGGAGGCCGGGTCCCGTGACCTTCTGCCAAAGTCTGGGTGCTGCCCGCCTGTCCCTGTGTGGGTCGCTGTGCTCTCTTCGTGACGTGTGTTGCTGCCTTTATTAACAACGGCCCCGAAATATTAAAGATACTTTTGTCAGCCCTAGAGAGGGAGTGAGCACAAGTTGAGGGAGGGGAAGGGAGAGGGGGAGAACCCCAAGGGGACTGACCGCTGAGCACGGAGCACGACACGGGGCTCGATCACCACCCCCACCCCCCCCCGGAGGTCAGGACCTGGGCTGAAACCAAGCGTGGGCCGCTTCACCGACTGGACCACCCTGGTGCCCCAGCAGTGCCAAAACGTTAAATGTTCCATAATTGGGGGATTTGATTTTGGAGGAAAAAGTAAAAATTGTGGATCTCCATCCCCTTCCAGCAGTTTCTCCCCTCAGAACACAGGCTGTTCGTTGCGTGAGATGTTGCTGGTCTTTTGCTGAGAACCCTTTTGAAGACCCTGTGGGGCAGCTCACAGTGTCCACCCAGCGCCCGGAGGAGGGAGGAGGGAGAGCGCTCTTCCGTGCTGCTGGGTCCTGCCGTGTCACGTGGGCCTTTCCCAGGCTCCGCTGATGCGGGCTGCACCCCCCGCGGACCGGCTCCCCCGGCGGAGTCCCGGTGTGCCCAGCAGCCGGCGGGAGCTGTGATTTTACGCTGAGACCACGCCCCACCGTGTCTGAGAGCAAGAGGGCTTTGCCCAGTTCTGCTCTGATTGGTTCTGTGCCACTCCTGACCCAGGTGGAGCTCAAGGAGGAAGCCGGGCACTGCTGGTGCAGATCAGGGGTGCCGGCAGCATGGGGCGGCCAGCGGCTCTGGCTCTGTTCCCGCGGGTTGGCTCTCGGCCGTTTGGCCACAGGGGCTGGGAGTCACGACTCCCGGTGCACTGAGCAGGCGCGGCAGTCCAGCTCCGGGCTCGGAGCCCCGCACGGCGTAAGCTCTGCTGCTGTCAGTGCTCCTCCAGCCAGGGGCCAAGGGCAGACCGGACCGCCGTGCACATCTGTGCCTCGGGGGGTGTCTTCACCCCAGGAGGAGAGTCTGGGACCAGGGGGCTTGCATCTCACAAGTGGGAGCTGGAGCTCACGGGTGTAGGAGCTTAGCAGGGAGGGAGCTCCCACGTGGCTGTGCACCCCCAGCTGAAATGAACCTGGGCCTCCAAGAGAGGGGACCTTGGCTGGGAGGCGCCCCTGGGTCCTGCTCTGTGCGAGCTGGCAAGGGACTTTCCAAAGCCAGCTTTGACGGGACAGGACTCTCGCCTTTGGCGCCAACTTCTGGGCCTAACTTGGAATGAGAGGTGATGCCGGTAAAGGTCTGGGTGAGGAGTGGGAGAGAACGTCCACTGGCCTCCGTACCCGGCAGCTGGGGGCCCCGTAAAGGTCACAGATGTCACAGAGGCATTCTGGGTGCTTTGCAGTGGGCGGCAGCCTGTAAGGTCTCTGACCCCGAGGCCCAGAGGGTTTGCAGATTTCCCGCAGGAGGCTTGCGTGCTTAATAAAGAGGTCTCGCGGACCAGTTCCTAGAAGGCTGCGTCTGTGGCTCTTGGCCCCGTGGCCCCTGCCCCGGACCCGCACTCAGCGCCTGGACAGGGAAGGAGGGAGGGAGAGCAGAAGAGCAAGCTGGGGCGGGTGCTGCTCCGAGACCCGCTCACGGGTGCTAAGGTCTGGGTCCCCCACCCCCGGGGCTGCCCTGTGGGCGTCCAGGACCTCAGGCGGCCCCTGCTTCCCCCCCCAGGATGTGTTTGAGATGCGGTTTGCCAAGATGCCGGACGAGCCAGTCGAGGCACCGGCGCTGCCCGCCCCCGCGGCCCCCGTGCTGAGCAAGGGCGCCGAGAGCAGCCGCAGCAGCGAGGAGAGCTCCTCGGACTCGGGCAGCTCCGACTCGGAGGAGGAGCGGGCCACCCGGCTGGCCGAGCTGCAGGAGCAGGTGGGCCACGGGGCCGGGGACCGGGGGAGGGGTCCACTCCGAGGCTGCGGTCGGGAGGAGGCGGCCCCACTCTGGCCTCGGATGGGGAGGAGAGAACAGAGACGAGCGGCCCGGGGTCACCAGCGGGGGGAGGGGGGCTGGGGTTTGACTGGGGGCTGAGCCTCGTTAGGGGTGGCGCCGCGGGGAGGGTGGCCCTAGGCATCGCCGCCCGGCAGCCCAGGACCTGTGACACCGTTTCCTGCCCTGGGAGGTGCAGCTCACGGTAGCCCCTCACGGCCCACTCGGGTCGCCAGATGGGAAGTGCGTGGAGCGCTTCGCACACGACCAGGTCGGCAGCGGCAGGGGGCGCACGTTAGCCGCCAGCCTGGATCCTTTTAACCTGGTATGTCTGCCACGTGACGGGGCCGTGGCTTCTAAACGTCGAAAACCTTCGTACAGACGTATAAACCTCCGTGTGGGGTTGTCTTTGTCGGAAGAATCCCAAGCGGGGAGAAAAAGTGACCCTGCCCCCTGTGCTGGCCTGATGTGCCACCAGGCTCACGGTCGGCCCCTCGGCCACCCACGCGCCGTGTTTCCGGCGAGGACGCTGAGGCCCGGGAGCTCTCCAGCCCTGGCTGGGGTCGTGAGGGCAGAGGCGGCCTTTGATGCCCTCTGCTCCTGGACCCATCTGGCTTTCGACAGCAGAGCATGGCCCCAGGCTCCCGGCTCAGCCTCCGCACGTGTTTGAAGTGGCTTCAAGGGCACCCCAGAGCCCCCAGGAAGCCCTGCTCAGCCGCGTGCTATTTTCCAGCTGAAAGCTGTGCACGAGCAGCTCGCCGCCCTGTCGCAGGCCCCCGTGAACAAGCCAAAGCGGAAGAAGGAGAAGAAGGAGAAGGAGAAGAAGAAGAAGGACAAGGACAAGGACAAGGAGAGGCACAAGGCGAAGTCCGAGGACGAGAAGAAGGCCAAGGTGGCCCCACCTGCCAAGCAGGCCCAGCCGAAGAAGGCTCCTGCCAAGAAGGCCAGCAGCACGGCCGTGGCCAGCAGGTGGGCTGTGGTGCCCTTCAGGCCCCGGCGAGCCCAGTGTCCCAAGTCCTAGGTGGTGGGAGGGTCCTGGATTTGGGCCTTTACACCTTGGCTGCGAATCCTGGTGACGCGGAGACTGGGCTGATACATGGAAAAACGGGCTGGGGGCTGGCTGGTCCTTGTCTCTCCCATCTTTTGGGACAAAACGAGGCCTCTGGTGGCAAGATGGAGCTCTGGAGAGTGAGTATCCCACAGCGCTCCTTGGGGTCAGCCTCTTGGTCTTGGGCACTGGAGTGGTTGCACTCTCTGCCACAGACTTCGGCATCTCGGGTCCTTGGGGCCGTTTTCCTGCTTTGGGCCAAGGAGTTCTAGGGGCATCGCCTCTTAGCATGGGTTCTACTTCCTGGTCCACCTGCCTTTTGTCCTCACTCCTGTGTCAGGCCCTGCCACGAGGAACACCTGCCACGGACAGGACGACAGGGAGATGAGGATGGGGGGCTGGTGCTCAGGGCCGGCGTGCCTCTCCTGCAAGGTAGAAGAAGGGCTTCCCAGAGAACGGTGACAGCTGTGCTGGAGGGAGCCCAGCAGCAGTCGGGATAGGGTTCCAAGAGACAGGAACAGCGGGGCCAGAGCCATGGACGCCAGCGGTGTTGTGGGAATTAGTGGGAATTGGGACAGTGTTGGTTCCACTGAGGAGTGGAGACTGGTTTGGGAAGAGGGCTTGGGAGAGGCTGCTGAGGTTGGCCAGCTATGTTGAGGCCTCTCGTTTTACCCCCGAGCAAGTGAAGGGAGGTCGTGAGGTGTTCGAGCTAGAAGTGGTCAGATCCTGGTCAGTGTGGGGAATGCAGTGGGATGCAGGAATGGAAGAAGGGACAGCCTCGGGAGGTTTTCTGGTTCTGCAGGCAAGAGAGACCGGGGTGGCCATGGAGGGGAGAGGCGGGAAGGACAGTCCTCGGGGCCTGGAAGCAGGAGGACAGGGGATGGGGAACCGGGGGTTTGGGCCTTGGCTGCTGGGTGGTCAGTGGCATTAGCAAGGGGTGGGGGTGTTTTGTCTTCCTCCCTTTTCAGAG
Organism: Meles meles; assembly: GCF_922984935.1. Classification (NCBI taxonomy): domain Eukaryota; kingdom Metazoa; phylum Chordata; class Mammalia; order Carnivora; family Mustelidae; genus Meles; species Meles meles. The sequence goes on from NC_060076.1 coordinate 2,792,937, forward strand.
GGGAGGCAGGAATCGGGTTTTCTTGTAACGTCTGCCTGGATTTGGGGTCCGTGTAACACTGGCCTTGGAAAATGAGTTGGGATGTGTTCTCTCCTATTTCCTGGGTCAGTTTGTAGAGCTGGTATTAATTCTTAACTAGTAAGTAGCATTCCCCAGGAATCTGGGCCTGGAGTTTTCATTGTGAGAAGGTTTTTAAGATGAATTCAGTTATTTTGGTAGATACAGGACTAGTGAGGTTTTTCTGTTTCATCTTGAGTGAGTTTTGGGGATTTGTGCTTTCAAGACATTGCTCCATTTCCCCCGAACTGTGGAATTTTGGGACATTGGTTTGTGTGCCGTGTACCCTTACTATCTAACATCGGTAGGGTCTGTAGTGATGTATCCTTTTTTGGAGACTCTCTTTTTTCGGGGTGAATCTGGAGAGAGATGGAGGAGTTTCATTGGTTGTTAAAACAACCAGCATTTGATATCATCGGGTTTTATCTGCTTTCACTTCTTTTTGTTCATGGCCTTACTTTTATTACTTCCTGTTGCTTATTTTGGAGTCAATTTGCTTTCTTCACGTAGAAACTTAGATTATTGATTTGAGACCTTTTCTATCATAAGCATTTAGTACTATTTATTTCTGTCTGCACACTATTTTAGGTGTACTCCACAAATTTGATATGTGTGATTTCATTCAGTTCAAAATATTTTCTAATTTCCCTTCAGCCTTCCTCTTGGACCACGGGTTGTATAGAAGTACGTTGTTTAATTTCCAAATATCTGGAGGGTTTTTTTTTTTCTGGACATGGTCCCATTATTGGTTCCTGGCTTAATTCTGGTAGGGTCAGAAAACATACCTTGTATGATCACAGTACTTTTGTTAAGATTTATTTTATGGGGGCGCCTGGGTGGCTCAGTGGGTTAAAACCTCTGCCTTCGGCTCAGGTCATGATCTCAGGGTCCTGGGATCGAGCCCCGCATCGGGCTCTCTGCTCAGCGGGGAGCCTGCTTCCCTTCCTCTCTCTCTCTGCCTGCCTCTCTGCCTAGTTGTGATTTCTCTCTATCAAATAAATAAAATATTAAAAAAAAAAAAAGATTTATTTTATGGATGGGAACTGGGGAATGTTCCGTGTGGACTTGTACGTGTGTTTTCGTGCTCTTGGGTTGAGAATGTTAGCTGAAGTGTCAGGGAGAAAAACAAACTAGAAACATGCCAGTTAGCTTAATTTGGAGGATGGCGTGGCTGGGGTCTTCTCTCTTCTTGCTGATGGGCTTTACCTGTCACTGGGAGAGAGTCGCCGGGTCCGCAGCGGAAACTGGATGTTTCCACCGCCCTTCAGTTCTCAGTTTTGCTTCATACACTCTAAAGCTTGGTTTTTAGGTTCACACAGGTTGAGGGTTCTCGTGTCTTCTCAGTCATTCGATCCTTTTCTCACTATGCCATGTTCCTCTGTTTCCTGACACTGTTCCTGTTTCCAAAGTCTCCACTTTCTCAACACGGCCGCTGCAGCTTTCTTTCCGTTAGTGTTTGCGCGGTACAGTCAGCACACCCATCGCTTTACTTTAACCTTCTGTCATTGTGTTTAACATAGGGTTGGTGGACCACATGTGAGTCAGCTCTTATCTCTTACCCAATTCGACTATGTCTTTTAGTTGGTGTGTTTAGACCATTTATATTTAATGTAATGACTGATGCAGTTGCATTTCGGTCTGCCGTTCCATTATTTCTGTCTTCCCTGTAGGCTTTATTCCTGTGTCCCCCTTTCCTGCCTCCTTTTGGATTATTTGAATATGGAGGTCAGTTTTTGACCTGCTGTATCTGAGATGCCTTTGGAGTGTTGAGGGGAGCTGACCACTATAGTCTTTCTTGGCTGAGGCTTAGAGACCCCCAAGTGGGGAGCAGCTTCTGCTCTGACCTCTGAAACAGGGTCTTCTCAGTCCCTGTAGACACATATGCAGCCCTCAGACAGTCCACCTGGCCTCTCTGCCTGGGGCACTACTTAGGGCTTGCCTCTTGGTAAAAGAGCCTCGTTCTGGAGAGGTGGAAGGCCAGACAGAACAGGAGCGAGGGGCAGGCTCCACAGGGGCTGGGGGGACATGGACTGGCAGCTCCACGGGGGCTAGGGGGGCAGGGGCAGGGACTCTACAGGGGTTGGGGGGACAGGGACAGGGGCTCTGTGTCATGGTGTTCTTTGCCTTGTGTCTCAGGCAGCCGAAGAAGGGTGGCAAGCAGGCATCAGCCTCCTACGACTCGGAGGAGGAGGAAGAGGGCTTGCCCATGAGCTACGACGAGAAACGCCAGCTCAGCCTGGACATCAACCGGCTGCCCGGGGAGAAGCTGGGCCGGGTGGTGCACATCATCCAGTCCCGGGAGCCCTCGCTCAGGGACTCCAATCCCGACGAGATAGAGATTGACTTTGAGACTCTGAAACCCACCACTTTGCGGGAGCTAGAGAGATACGTCAAGTCTTGTTTACAGAAAAAGCAAAGGAAGCCATTCTGTAAGTCGTGGGGGCAGAACACCGTGCTCGCCATCCCTACCCTCTCCCCTGCCTCCCCTCCTCCCCTCTCCTGCAGGCCTGGGGGGAAAGCCAGGCATGGGGCGGGTCCCTGCCCTTGCCCATTCATGTGCCCCAGAGACACCTGTCTGTGTTCAGCCAGGCCCTTCTTCCCACGTTCTTGGGCATACCTTGGCCAGCCTGAGGACAGGCAGGAGCCCTGGGTCAGCCCCCAGCCCAGCCTTCGCCATGAGCCTTCCTGAGGCTACGTTTGGGACCAGGGCTTGCAGGTGACCTCTTGATGGTCCACTGCCAGGGCAAACCAGTTCCCCTTTGCCTGGAGTTGAGGGTCCAGAGACCTCCCCGGACAGACTTCGGCACTGGCCCAGGCTTGTCCTGGAAGTCAGTGATTTTGCTCGGTGGGGACCGGTGCTGCCTGGGGCAGTGGGTCCTGGGGAGTGAGAAGAAGGGCAGGCCCGAGGCAGCCCCCAGCTGCAGGAGAGCTGGGCAGCGGCCCCAGGAAACAGCCAGGGTGCACCTAGGCCTGCGTGTGGCCCTCTCAGTTGGCTTTCTAGCCTCCTCGGAGGGGTCAGTTGCTTTCTCCTGATGTCCCAGGACCCCCCACAGTCAGTTGCGCTGACCCTTGGTAAGTTCTCCTGGGACTCAGAGGTGGTGGCCTCCCTGCTGAGGCTGAGGGAGAGCCACATCCGTGCGGGAGGAGAGCGGAGAGTCGCAGAAGTGGCCTCGGGTCTTATCTCCGCCCTCCATGCGGGGCAGTGTCGCCAAGCGGCGTGTGCCCCCTCTGTGCACTGCGTGGAGTGGGAAGGCGTGAGGGTCACAGGAAAGGTTTTGCACCTGCAAGCTTGGGCGGCAGCCCTGCGGGGGCCCGGTGAGCACCTGGGAGGACTGGTGGCCCCCGAGGACGCCCTGCTGAGCTCTTGGGGTGGCCGCTGGCTGGCTCAGCTCTGTGCTCCTCTGCAGCCACGAGCGGGAAGAAGCAGGCAGCCAAGTCGAAGGAGGAGTTAGCTCAGGAAAAGAAGAAGGAGTTAGAGAAGCGGCTGCAGGACGTGAGTGGGCAGCTGAGCAACAACAAGAAGCCGGCCAAGAAAGGTACCTGTCTGCGGGCGGCGCTGCGCCCCTCCCCTTTCCCTCTGCTCCGAGGGGCGGGGCGGGGCGGGAGTGGCAGTGGGTGGGTTTTGGGTGTGGCAGAGGGCGGGGCTGGCAGGTGGGGGGTGTGGGCGGGGCATGGGCTGCAGACCCAGCCTTTGGTCTGGGGCTTCTGCTGGGTAGCCGCGTGCCCTTAGATGACGCTCTTGACACCCCGAAACCCCAAGTCCTTTGGGTCTCCCTCCTGCAGGGAGGTTGAGCCCATGGGAGGTGTGTATGAGAGTGCCCCCTGCCAGAACTGCCCAGCACCCCCACAGAGGACTTTCAGGAAAGGCCTAGCTGTGGTCTTTGTGGGTGGACCCCATGGCTTGAGAGGGACTGGGGTCCTGACCCCGGCATCAGGCTTTCTGGCTGTCCCCAGGCAGGAGAGACCTTCCGACTCCCTGCCCCCAGGCCTTGTGCCTTGTGGATGGACAGAGGGCTCTCACTTTAGGTGAGCAGGTGATCCTATGGCGTCTCTCTTTCCTCCGGAGCCACTAGAAAGGGCAGATCCCGTTTTCCCAGCCCCAGACAGTGAGCGGTCAGAGTCCACGGCCACGGGGCAGCTGGATGCTGCAGCCCTGCCTGCACCAAGCAGGGCGGGTCCCCTCTGGCTTCCCTGGGAAGGGCAGAGTAGGCGCTGTCTTCAAACTGCCGACCTCCCCCCATGCCCCATCCGTTCCTCGTGGTGGACTACTTTCGTGTTTTCTAGACTCTGGCGTCTTTCAATAGTTTGGGAGCCTCTGCGCCATTTTTGCCCACACTTCCGACACCAGCTGTGTGGGCTTTTGCTCACGCCAGCTCTGCAGTCCCAACTCCCAAGTGGGGTCCGGTGATTCCGTTCGTTTCGGATGCTGTTTGCTTAGGGTTAGCCCAGAGCCCACAGGTGGGGGGCTCACCCCCACAAGACCACCCTTCTCCCAGACGCCGGCTGCAAGTCCGGGGCCCGTCTTCGCGCTAGCCAGCCGGCTGCGCACGGGGCTCCCACGAGCCTCTGCCCAGACCTGGCGGCTTGCTAGGAAGCGCTTGTGCTTGCTGCGTCCTGCGTCGTCAGGAGCAGCAAATGGAAGAGGCGCAGGGAGAGGCATGGCGGGGCGCACAGCTTCCCTCCCCTCTCTGGGCAGGCCCCCCTCCCCGCACGTCCGCGTGCCCCTGAGCCCAGAAGCTCAGCACCGAGCGTGTCCTGGTGCCCCATCACCGGCAGCCTTCTGCCCGCAGCTCCCAGCCCCAGTCCCGCGGTTTTCCTGGTGATCAGCCGCCCCGCGTCACTCGTGAGCCTAAACTCGGGTGTGAGCCACAGGGGCTCCTTGCAAGGAAGCAGACACTCCGCTCACTCCGGGGATGCCAGGGCTTCTCAGAGCGCTGTGCCTGGAGCCTGGACAAAGGCCAGATGCATTTCTTTACCGTCCAGTCCCCGCACGAGTGCAGGCCTGCATCCCACCGAACCTCTGTTAATGCTGGCGGAGTGACTGGGTGCGGAAGCGGGGGGGGGCCCAGGCTCGCGACGTGTCGGTGTGAAGCCGGGGGGTGCTCCGGAAGAGCTTGGCCGGCGAGCACGGGGGGTGGGGGGCGTGGGTGCGCGCCTCTCACCTGCCGCGTCTCCCCCAGAGAAAGCGGGCTCCGCGGCCTCGGGAGGGCCGTCCCGGCTCAGCAGCAGCTCCTCCTCCGGGTCCGGGAGCAGCAGTTCCAGCGGGTCCAGCTCGGACAGCAGCGACTCGGAATGAGCTCTGGACTCACAGAACGGAACAGAACAAAACCAGCGACGTCGCACACGCCGAAACTGCAGTGTTCCCTTCTCTGGTTAATATACTACTTTCGTTCCACGGTGTGCAGGTTTTCTTTTTAACTCAGTGTTATGGTATCTTCCAGTTTTTGCTTTAATAGGTCAAAGATCTTTCTCGTGTGTCCGTGAGGCTTTATGAGCAGGGGTGAGACCGCGTAGAGTCCTTTCTTCGTAACTGAGTTCAGTTGCTTGGAGATGGCAACTTCCAACGCTGACTTGATGACCGTAGAAAACCGTGTCAGATGGGACCTGAAGTTTCCTGCAAAAACCCCTTTCTTAGGCCCGACCTGGTCTGTAGCTCCAGAAAGAATTGTTGGAAAGGAAGTTTCTCTGAGATGGCACCGTACTGAAGGCTGTCAGCTTTGCGAATAGGCGCGTTGTCTCTGCCCTTCGACTCCCCGTGCTCAGCCCTGCGGCCGGCCAGGCTCCCCTCTTGCTGCGGGGGGCCGAAGGTTGGGGGACCGGGCCCGTGGGCTCCAGTCCGGGCTTCTGCAGGGGAGGGTTGGGGAGAGGCAGGTGGGTGCAGAGGGAGGGAACACGGGGGCCGCCTGTGCCACACGCAGCTTTCCATACACTGAAACTTTTACCTCAACTTAAAAAAAAAAAGGAAAAAAAGAAAAAAAAAAAAGAAAAGATTTAAAAAAAGACAAAAAACAAAAGGAGACTTTTTTGTAAGGTTCGATTTTCTACGAAAGTCCAGCCCCATGTGTGTCCCCAACCCGTGAGCTGCCGGTGCTGCACACTCTGGAGACCGCGCCCCGGTTTCGTGTATATAGGAACACTTTATTTATTAACATCATTGGTCGTTTTTTTAAAAAAAAAGAAAAACAAAACTGCAAAAGAAATGCATTAAAAAAAAAAAAAAGCAGACACGCACACGCAGGCCTTCTCTGTGGTTGGAAGGAGGGCCCCAGACCCTGCCCGGATGGCGGACTGTGACCTCCAGGTGCTGGCGTCCCGCCACCTGTGCCGGTGCTCAATCGCGTCTGCGCTGGCCCTTCCCCGCCGCCCCGCGGCCGTGTCTGTCTCCGCGCGGGGTCCGGACGCACAGACAGCTTCCAGCTGCAGCACACGCCCGGTCTTCGTCTTGTGTGTCGTTCCTTTGTACTCACTTCTGGTCTCTTCGGGACTGTTTTAAAAGAAATCAATTTAGGGAACCCCAGTTATATAATATAAACTTTGTAATCTGAAAGAAAAAAATGTATAGTAAATCTACGTCTTGATTTTTAACTTTCTATTGTAAAAAAATAATAATAATAATATACAGAGTTTAACAGAAGGTTATGTTTTGGTTTTGTTTTTTTCCAGAGGCTGCCCTGCGGCCTTTTGGGTACAGGGACACCCCACACTGCCCGCCTGAACTCAGAGCATTGTGGCTTCGGCCACGAGGGCCGGGGGCCGGCCGGCCAGGTCCCCCCCCCCCCACACGGGGCGCCCCTTACCTCCCAGCCCCGAGGGCAGGAGCAGTGGCCTGGCCGGGCTCTCCCCAGGGGCGGGAGGAGCCTCTGGCCCTCCCTCAGCCACAGGAGGCTTGGCTCCCCGAAGACCACTCCAGGCTCCCTGCTCAAGCATTTTCCCGTTAGCACAGAAATGACTGAGACAGGGCCCTCTCCCAGACCTTCCTGGGAGGACTTCCTGGAGGTGGGTGCTGGGGGCAGAGCTGGCCTTGGGTCTGGTGGTGAGTTTCCAGGTGGACAGGGGGGGAACTGGTCATCGGTATCCGAGTAGGGGCACAGTCTTTACAAATTCTTAAAATGAAATCGGGTCCCCCCGGCCGTTAATGGTCACAGGTGCCCTTGCCGGATGTGGAACTGATGAGGCGGTGGGTGGCGGGTTACCATGTTTCTTATCTGCTGGTGATTCTGACGCTTGGTGAGTTTTGAGCCAGTTTGTTAAACTTTTCATTAAGTTTTGTTTATAATAAAAATATATGTGGATTTTTCAACTTGCCATTTTTTAGAGTTACCCTTGTGTTTCAAAGATGTTTTTCTAAGCAGATCTGTAACGGAATATTTAAACTAGGACTTTTTAAACATGACACGATGGACGGTCTCAAAGCAGGCTCTCGCTGGCCACGGGCAGCAAGCACGCCTCCCCGAGCAGTGGGTGCCGGGCGGTGCGTGGGGGGCTCCTGGGGAGTACCTGTCTGGCTGCGGGCGTAGTGGGGGCGGTCACCTGCACGAGCCCGGCACAGAAAGCCCGGAAGCATTTCAGATCACTTCACTGTCCGCTGGCTTTGTGGGAGACATGGGTTCCAGAACAACTCTGCCCCTTTCCCCTGCTCCGTGAGGCCGCCGGCCACCATGGCGCAGAGGGCTGCCGGCTGTCGGAGCAGTGTGGTTTGATGGTGCTGGTTTCTTAGGGCTTTCTGTGCAGACGTCAAAGCCGATGTCTCTTCCGAGTTCAGGTGAACATCCTCAGTCCCCCCGAGGTCAGCCTGTGGGTGTTTGCCATCTCCACGTCTCTGTGCTGGGGAGACCGCAGTCGGACAGGCCGGGCTCTTGAGGCACGGAGAACCCGAGGGCGGCTTTCACGGCCTCTTCCCGAGGGAGAAGGAACCGTGCAGTTAGCAGGCTGGTCTCACGGGAGCCCGGAGGCCCAGGGGACGGAGACCCCTGCTCACGATGGGCGGTGTCATCTTGCGTACAAACTGTAAGATATGTTTTCTTTTCGTTTCTCTTTTTGTTCTTATGCAACATCACGTCTGTGACAGCTCTCTGGGGAAAACACCCCCCGGAGAAAGGACGCGTTCCCCCCAAGTGTGGCCTGTCCCTCGATGCTGACATCAGGCTTCCAGAAGTTTTTTTTATATTTAAAATGTTACTTTTCTGTATGATGTGCATGCAAGTTTACGATAACTTTTCTTACTTTTTAGTGCCGTTTCTAGTATATTCCTGTAAATGTCAGTTACTGAAAATTGAGTCCAATGTAAGTAGTTTTAGCTCGTTTACTGCAATGCTGGCCTCAACACAACAGAATAAAAATGGTAGAAAGTACTCTTTGATGTTTCTGGTAATCATGGACCCTTCTCCTGGGACATTTGTTTTGTTTTCCTAATAAAACCAACAAACAAAAAAGGTGCCTGTGTGTGCCTTTGTGCTTTCTGGTGGCTCCCAGCTTCGTACATGCGCGTGTGGCGTTGTCCCGAAGGCCGCCCGCTGCCCTCAGGAGCTCCTCGTGGTTCCTACCCTGCCACGTTCAGCCGCCGAAGCAGCCCAGCTCCTCAGCCTGGGCAGGAGGGCACCAGGATTTGGGGGACATCACTGTAGCCTTTCTCTTCCGCTGACTGGTCTCTAGAACAAGCAGCCGTCTTGTAGAAGCACAGGCTCGGTCACTTTGGGTCCTCACTCGCTGTTTCCTCCTCTCTGCGCCGATGCCTCCGTGGTGCTGCGGCTGCGTGGGGCCTGGTTCCAGGGTGGGTCGCCGGCGGCAGGCAGCAGACACTGTCCCGCGGGCACAGTCTCCTATCTGCTGGAGTTCTCCAGCACTCCGTAGAGCCCGGCAGAGGAGAGGCTCCTGCGAGGAATGGACGGCAGATGGGTGTTCTGATGCTGATTTTTGAGCAGTCGTGGCTGTTAGCGCCTGTCTCGACAGCACCCTGCCTCCCGCCCTCGACTGTCAGCAGGCGCACGCTTCCGGCATCCTCTTGGCACGTGCCATCCTTGTCCGGACTCTCACCCCGCTTTCATCCAGGCTGACCTCCCCAAGGACGGGGAGTGGGCTGTGTCCACCTCCGTGGCCCCAGCCCTGGCGGGGGAAACCAGCCGCCAGGGCTTCCCTCTAGCAGATGGTCGCTTCCTACGCTCGAAGCAGCTTAGCGCCTGCTGTCCTATGGGCGGCGGCTGCATGTCGGTCCCCTGCGCACCCTGATCTGTGCGGACACCGGCTGTGGCCAGTGCTGTCTTCCCAGGTGCTCCCCGTGCCTGGGGTCAGAGCACCCACCACCTGTTCTCAGCTGCACTGAGGAGCGCACTAGCATGCGGGAGAGGCATTCCAGACGAGTCTGCGGTTTGCTGTCTTCCCGAGCAGGACTTAACTGAGCTGCAAGGATGTCGCGCGAACGGTCTCCCGGGTAATCCCAGTGCCAGGGCTGTGGACACACAGGCAGGTCTTACTCGGTGGAGACGGGGCAAGCTTTCCTCTTCAACACCAGGAGGAGATTCGGGAAATGTGACTTCAAACCTCCCGACCCACGCAGCAGGCAAGCCTAGGGTCCATGGCTAAGACCAGGCCCCTGGCTGGACGTTCGGGGAGCGTGCTCTGACCCAGCAGCTCTGCTTACAAGAGGCTTGCTAAGGAACTTGCACACCCACGAAAAGAACCAGGTCCGACGGAGCTCGGGACATGCTGTGTGCAGCGCGGCCACGGGAGCATCTCGTGGGCTCACGGGAGTGCTGCCTGTCAGACACTGAACGCATGACGTAGATGTCCGTCTGGGCAGCTGGGCAAGAGGAAACCTGCAGGACGAGATGCATAGTGTAGGCTGTGCCCTTAGAGCCCTGCACAACGGCAGGGCAGAGCTGCTGCTCACCATGGCCTGCGGAGGGCGCTTTGTTCTTTAAGGATTTCTGTAACGGGGTTTGTAGCAATCGCGAGATTCTCCTGTTACTGCAAACAACAAACCCGAAGCCAACTTAATGTATTACGAACGGCTAAGAGTGAAGAAGGAAGGAGTCCTCCAAAGCATATTTATTTAGAAAAATCAGCTTTGACAGAAGATATCCCCACATTTGCAGGGCCGCGCAGACGTCCCTACAGCCGAAGGCACGTCCATTGCAAATCCCTCGCCAAACGGTCCATGGGGTGTCGCAGGGATGACCGGCTGCTGCCTCTGTGCACGGGGCCGCGAGATTCCGTCGGAAATCTCTGTAAGCAGCTGATGTGAATCTTGAAAATACGTCTCGGTTTCCGTACTGTTTTTGGACGCCCTCGCGTGCTCGCCCCCAAGGACGTGGAAGCTAGCGTAGAAGCTTCTAGAAGCTACTGCAGCGCATCGCACACAATGCCCGTTACCGTCGTCGAAGGTCCCGCTGCGAGGCTGCTGCTGGCCCCTTACTCCCACCTGGCCCCGCACGTCACGCTTGGCCATACCTGACGCTGGTTCCTTCATCTTTTTTAGGTCTGTCCCGTTCTTTACCAGGCAGAAGGAAAATCCTGGAGACGACCTAGAAAGTTCTGAACAGGTCTGGAGCCAGGGTTGTCCCTCTTGCTTGGGCTTCTTGGAAACAGAAGAGAAAAGCCGCATCTAGCTGTGTCCCCACCCGGGCCTTGTCCCCAGCGCTGGCAGCGCTCCCACCGAGCCTGGGAGCCAGCTCTGCGGCTCACGTGGCATGTGGAGAGGCCTCAGGAGCCCCGCGAGCATTCCTGGGTTCTGGAAGCACAGGTGGGTCTCCGTGTTCACTGTCCAGAATCTCCCAGTAAGGCCTGGGGACCACCAGGGCCACTCACTGAGTGCAGCATGGCCTGATCTCCGCCCAGCTCAGCGCCTGGGCCCAGGGTGTTCCACAGGAACTACATGATGGTACAGAACCTGGATCGGCCTGTGTCCCGCGAGACCCCGAGCTTGTGTCTGTCCCGAACCAGGATGGCCTCGTTTCCGTACTGCGAGTACCACATGCTGCGGCTCCTGCTCAGGTAGGTCCCAGGGGGCCCCGATTCCAGCTGCTGCTGCTGTTGCTGCCAGATAAGCAAGGACGTGTCCCGGTACCGCAGCCGGGCATAGCTTTCGGACAGAGCTTTCTCTGCCAGCGGCACACGGCCACTCATCACTCCCCACTCCGGGGTGCCTGCACGCCAGGCCTCTCTGAACCGGTCGTTGGCGCGGACAGCGGCCCACTGCTTTACACTGGGGACACTCATCAGTTGCCTTGTGAGCTGCCGGGGCTGAGGACCCCTTATTTGACTCAGTGGTAAAAACCACGGACTCGGGCCAGGTGTGGGCAACACCTTCAGGAGCACGGCATTGCGAGGGAACTGGAGAGGAGCCTGGGGCGCCGTGGAGACATCCAAGGACCCGCGAGCAGTACAGTGGTGCCCTGGCCCCCGCTTTATCAGACGTGCGGCTGCCAGGGCCGAGATCCCCACCTGGGGGACCCTGGCGGGGCGTGGACTGCGATTGCAACACCACGGCCCGGCCCGCTCAACTGGAACCAAAGTATCTGGTGCCCTGCGTGCAAGGACATCACACAGCTGGACAGATGTTGACCTCCGTCTCCATAACTGCCCGCCCCGATCCGAGCCTCCGTCAGCTTCCAGCGCCGTGGGGCCGCTCTGATGGAGCCAGCGTCCGTTCAGTCTTGCGTCCTCAGCTCTCGCCCGGCCGAAGCTACAAAGAAATGAACACGCTGTCAGGTGCGGGGAGACGGCCCAGCCTCGAGGGGAGGCTTTGCGGCGCCCGGTCTCAGCTCTTTGGGGATCACAGCCTCCAGCCAAGCTACTGGCACCTGGCACGACCTTACCTGCTGTCCAGCGACCCAGGCTGTGAGCCTGCGTTTAAGAGGCAGCCCCGTGACCCCTCCCCGCGCCTTTATGAACGAACGGGGTCCTGGGGAGCCGTCTGTGGGCGCGCCAGTGTCGAGATCTGGGAAATGAAGTCCCAAGAACCTGAGCGGGCCCAGGTTGCGCCGCCGGCCTAGCAAGCGCCCGGCCGAGAGGGGGTTTGCTCAGGCCGCTGAAGGGGGCTCGGGACTCACCCGGCCACCAGGCCCTTTCTGCTTCGGAGGGCCCGAGGCCCCTGGGCGGACGGGGGGAATGGACAGGAAATGATGCAGAAACCAAGCACGAAGCATCCACTAACCGCCCCCCATGCTTTGCCAGGCTGCAGGATTTCTGCATGCCCGGTGCTCTGGGCACGCAGCCCCCCGTGGCCGCCCCAGGTTCTCCCCGAGACGCCGGGCCTGAGCCCAGGAGCCCGTCAGGGAAACTCTGGGTCCTCCACCTACGGCCGCCTCGTGCCCGCGCTCTCCCTGTCACCCTGCCCGCGTCTCCCATCGCCACCTGCGCCCATCGCCTCGCGCCCCAGTCCCCGCGACCCCATCAGACCCCATCGCAGGCCCACTGCCCCGCCGCCGCCCCATCCCGTCGCCTCCCGCCCCCGTCCCCACGCCCTCCTCCGTCCCCCGCCCCCTCATCTCCGTCGCCCCATCGCCTCCGCCCCCCGCCGCAGGCCGGCGCCCAGTCACCCGCGCGGAGGGGCTCGGGGGCCTCGGGGACGCGCCGGCGGCCGGGCGGGGCGCGGGGCGGGGCGCGGGGCGGGGCGGGGCGGGGCCGGCCGGGGCCGCGTTTCCATGGCAGCGCCGCAGGCATGCGCAGCCGAGCGCCGAGCCGGGGCAGGCCGGCGACACGATCCCAGGGCGCCGGAGCGGCCGCGTCCCCGTCCCGCCCCCGCCCGCGGTTTCGCCTTCCCGCCGGCGGCTTGGGCCGCGCTGCAGCTTTGCTCCCCGCGTCCGCACCCCCGGAACCCGCAGGTCGCGACACGCGATGGTGGGGGAGGGGCCGACGGGCGGGGGCGTGCGGGGGGCACGGGGGACGGGCACGGGGGACGGGCCCAGGTGTCGCGGGTCCGACACCGTTAACCGGAACGTACACAGGAAGTAACAGGAGCGATTGCGTCCGTCCCTTCGGGCTCTCCAAGTTTCGTCTTGGACCCCTGTGCCCCCGCTGCCCCCGAGGGCGCCGCGCCCTCCAGGCTCGCCAGTAGCGCCCTCCCGGGGCCTCCGCGCTGCCCTCGCCGGCTGATGCGCCGACGCGGAAGACGGTCGGGAAGCGCGTCCACGGGCGCTGCCCCTGCCCGCGCTGCCCCTCCGGACCTGCCCCTGCCCGCGCTGCCCCTCCGGACCTGCCCCTGCCCGCGCTGCCCCTCCGGACCTGCCCCTGCCCGCGCTGCCCCTCCGGACCTGCCCCTGCCCGCGCTGCCCCTCGCGCCCGCCGGAGCACCCCGCACCCCGCACACGCAGGTCTGCGCCCGCCCCGCCAGCGCCGCCCGCACGGATGGGGAGGTTCAGCAAACACCTGAGCCGGTTCGGCGCGGGTCCGGGAGTCAGACCCCGGGAAGGCCGGGCCACGCGCGGCGGGGAAGAGTGACCGCAGGAAAGCGGCCGCTTGTCATCACGAAGAAACGTGCTTCTAGGTTTCTCCTGGGCCAACGACACGGATTCCGAGGGACGCAACGGAACGAGGATGAAAGTGCAAGAGCGCGTGGGCTGCTGTTGAAGGCGTGCCTGGAGGGCCGCGGGGACCCGAACGCCGTGAGCAAGGACACACCGGGCGGCGCGCACACCCTCTGCGGAAACTCCCAGCTGTGTGCAGCCGCTCGGTCACGCTCAGACTTTCCTGAATTAATTTTAAAAGTGGAAGAAACGTTAACGAACTGGAATTAAAAAATAAACAATAGGTGAAAAGGACAGTCACAGAGATGAGAGGAAGTGACACAGTCTGTGTGTCATTGATAAGGGACGTAGGGCCCAGGTGGAAGGCAGAAGTCCCACCAGTGAGCAGCCGGAGAGGAGCTAACAGAAGGGGTCCCTGGGAGGCACAGAGTGGTCAACGAGGTAAGGTAAGGTCTGGAGGGTCCGGTAAGTTCCAACTGCAGGAAGCAACTAGGGCCTCAAAGCTCAAGGAGGAAAGAGGGGTCCTATTACTGAAAGAAATACGGAGACTCTAGGAGAGCTGGGGAGCTCAGAGGAGGCGGAGCACGGAGCTGAAACCAGACTTCCAGGGAGGGAGCACCAACAGCTTGAGCTGGTGTTGGGGCGGACAGCCCCAGCAGCCGGGGCACAGACCCCAGGGCAGGGACGCCAGCCAGCGGCTGCCTCCAAGTGGCGGCAACATGGTAAAGTGGATTTTCTGCATCCAAGACTGCATGTAGCAGCTGCTTCAGGAAAAACAAAACAAACCCGTGAAGAATCTTTGCTGGAGGTGAGCACGCTGGCAAGACGCCCAGAGGAAGCAGAGAGGAAGGAGCACACTCGCCCCCCCTCCCGTTCCCAGTCTGTCTCCCAGAGCTTACCAGGAAGACGCTGGCAAGGGGGGGAGATAAGGTTTGCAGAGTCCTGGTCGGAGCATCACAGCGCAGAGTGGAAAGGATGTTTGGATCACGTGTAACGTAAAGGCTGCGGGTGACAGGCCAAAGCTTCCAGACGGGTGTAGTCCCGCCCTCTGTTCCTTCAGCTGCCGTACACACGTTCTATGCCGTACACACGTTCTATGCATCGCGGAACTCCATACAACAGAAGCAAAACCCCAAAACCGAGCTCTCCTAAGAGCCTGAGATGATGCCACTCTCCTCCATACTAGAGTGCGACAGTCCGGCCCCTCCCCATTTGGAGGAGATGCAACGTCCCAACAGACCTTTCCGCTTAGGTCTCCTTCCCTCTGAATATCCTCCCTGAAACAAAGTTGCAAAGTTCACTTCCAACAATAGGTCCTGAAAATAATAAGGGGCATGAGGAAATACAAACATATACATGCCTTGCGGGGTAGGGGGAGGGGAGAGAAGCATGGAGAGTTGTGACACGCTCGCTGCTGCGCCGACCTTGTGGAAGACTGCTCTGCCCTCTGCAGCATCTCAGGCGACTTATACCTTCATTCCCAAAGGGCATGAACCTTTAATGCTCTTATTTATTTACTTTGTGGTAGTTTTCTATTAACTTTTCCTTTGGGCGGCAGAAATGCTAAACTGCTGGGGCGCCTGGGGGGCTCAGCGGGTTAAAGCCTCTGCCTTCAGCTCAGGTCATGATCCCAGGACCCTGGGACTGAGTCCCGCATCGGGCTCTCTGCTCGGGGGGGGGGGGGAGCCTGCTTCCTCCTCTCTCTGCCTGCCTCTCTGCCTACTTGTGATCCCTGACTATTGAATGAATAAATAAAATCTTAAAAAAACAAAAGCACTGTGAAGGCTTATTAGAGGTCAGAGGAGCACTGTCCTTTGTGCCCTTTGGGTCCTGGAGACCAGCAGTGTGGCCGGGGGAGGGCAGCACCTTGTGTCCGTCTCCGGTTCAAAGCCCACACCTGATTCTGTGAACGAGGGCCTCAGACTTCCATGGCGTTGCTCCCAAGTGGTGCTCTAATCGTGTCCTCGGTGGGCTGCCCCACTCATGAGTAGGTGAGCACTTCTGGGGGACAGGGTGCAGGTACGACCAGTGAATTCCACGAGCATGAGCCCACTATTTGGCTCCTTCTGTTCAGGAATGCGCTCAGGAGCGCTGTTGTGTGGGAAACATGATGGCCAGCAGGGCCCTGCCCAGCTCCATGGATATGGACGGTTGTGCTGGCAGGAGAATGATGGGCAGGAAAAGCCAGTCCACATCGAGAATCCGTATCGATTCCAGCGAGATGGATGGAACTCCTGTCCCCTCCACGATAGACCGGTCCAGTGTAGTAAGCCTGTCACCGCTTGGCTGGCTGGCCCCCGTGTAATGGCACCATAAGGAGGGTCCGACACTGACCTTGGCTGTTGGTGGATGAGCCCCCTCCCCCCACAGCGGCACCAGCAGATCAGCTCTGGTGATGGAGGTCGGCGGAGTGGTCTGAGCTACACCTCCATCCCTCCTGCTGGTGCTCGTCTCACGTCCACGGTATGGAACAAGCTCCTGCAATTTAATAAGAAAAGGAGATGAGCCAACAATTAAAAAAAAAAGTAATCAAGAAAATCCAAACTAAGGGGTGTCCGACTGGCTCAGTCAGTGGAGCGTGTGACTCCTGATCTCAGGGTTGTGAGTTCGAGTCCCACGTTGGGTGGAGAGACGACTTAAAAATAAAATCTTTAAAAAAGAAAAAAAAATTCAAATTAAGATCATAGTGTGAAGCCACCCGTATCCACAGGAATGTCTAAAAGCAAACAAGATTGACCCATTCACATGCTGGTGATGCCAGCGGTGTGGACAATGTTAGTGGTCTGCACTGCCGGACCCCACCGATACACTCCGGCGTCTGGGGACTGCGATCCAGCCGTTCCGCTCCCGGGGGCCCACCCAGGGGAGTCGCGGGCGTCTGTGCCCACCGGCAAGCTTGCGGTGGGCAGCCCTGAGCCTTCAGAGCTTAAAACTAGAACCTGTCCGGCGTCCGTGCTCTCGGACACAGGGAAAGACTCCTCAGACACCGAGGAGTCCTGTACCACGCGACCCTGACGATGAATGAGCCGTAGTCCATGCGGACACATGAACGAGTCCCAGAAGCGTAACCACGGAGGGCGAAGAAGCCAGCCCACGCCCTAAAACCCTCTGCTGAACGATTCCAATTGCGCAACATTCAGAAAGAGGCACTAATTATAGCCTTTCGGGTTGCATATTTCAATGGTAAAAGTACAAAAAAAAAAGTGAGTGAGCCGCGCCATGCCAGCTTGTAGGGGGAGGGAGAGGAGAGCATGGGGCAAAGGCTGAGGACCACCGGGTCGCTTTGAAGCACTCTCTCTTGACCCGGGTCTTGGTCCTACTTACGGTCTCCGACTGTAACGCTGCCCTAAGCCACACATTGGCTGTGGGCGCGGCCCCGCGTGTCATATCTCAGAGAAGAAGGTTTTTCGAAGAAAGCTAATTATAGATGGTGAGGAAACAGACACCAGCTAAGGCCAGATGTCACATTCTCCCACCTACAAACACGCTGGTGTTTTCATCTGTCACCGCGGTGGCAGTTCACATCTCCGGTGGCAGTCACATCGCTACCGGACGTTTGCTCAGTGGTCGTGCAGCTCCCAGGTGATCCGAGATGTACCACGACGCATTTAATCTGTTTGAAACAGCATCCGAACCTTTGGCTGCGTGTCTCTTAACTTCTCTCTTCCTCCATAACGCCTTCCCTGCGGCGTTTGCCTCCCTGCCCTGTAACCGTGGAAGAAGCCGGGTCCCGTGTTCTGTAGGCGAATCCAGGTTCTGTAGGCGAATCTGGGTTCTGGATTCGGCCGACCCTGAGAACAAGACCTGGGCTGAGATCAACAGTCGGACGCTTAACCAACGAGCCTCCCAGGTGCCCCTGTCTTTCAGTATTAAGATGGACCAGGGGCTTGGGGTCTCAGCAGCCTGGGCTGCCCCTCCCAGATTTCCCCATCCCTCGCGCACAAGATAATGGTAACCTGCCACCACGGATCATTAAGGTTGGAAATCAGTGATTCTCTGATTCTAACTTTACTTCTGGAATTCTTCCACAGGAACGAGCTTTCCTCCTCAACTGTTTGACTGTCTTGAAATATGGTTCATATGGGAAATGCTGAATAAATGCCTTCTTCTTTTCTTCTTTCCCTTTACCTGGCAGTTTTCAGAAGAATGGAGGTGATGGTCTACCAGCCTCCAAAGGGAATTTTAAAAAGGCAGGGTTTTGGGTTTTTTTAAATAGCAGTATGACTTCATGAATTTCAGTGTATTCAATATCTTTTGACCAGTTGCACTCATACTGGGTTTGAGGCTCAAGCTTTCCCACACGTGGGGCACCTGGCTGGCTCAGTCCTTAGGTGTCTGCCTTTGGCTCGGGTCATGATCCCAGGGTCCTGGGATTGAGCCCTGCATCAGGCTCCCTGCTCAGTGGGAAGCCTGCTTCTCCCTCTCCCACTCCCCCTGCTTGTGTTTCCTCTCTCGCTGTCTCGCTCTCTGTCAAATAAATAAATAAAACTTAAAAAAAAAAGTGGGGCACCTGGGTGGCTCAGTGGGTTAAAACCTCTGCCTTCAGCTCAGGTCGTGATCTCAGGGTCCTGGGATCGAGCCCCACATCCGGCTCTGTGCTCAGTGGGAAGCCTGCTCCCCCCCACCCCTGCCTGCCTCTCTGCCTACCTGTGATCTCTGTCTGTCAAATAAATAAATAAAATCTTTAAAAAAAAAAAAAAGATTTCCCCCACGTGACCGGGAGGAAACCCAGCTGCTGGCAGGACCCCACTCTGCCCAGAAGCTCTGGGGGGAAGAGTCTGTTCCACGTTTCCGGTGGCCCCCAGTATGCTCTGCCTTCCGTGGCTGTGGCCGTGGCCATATGACCCGGATGGCCGCCTCAGCCTTCACATGGCCTTTCCCTCCTGTGTGTCTCTAATCAGGAGGCTTGCCACCAGATTTCTATCCCAATTAATCCAGGATGATCTCCTCATGTCCAGATTGTCAGTTAGTTACACCAAAGATCCCTCCCCAACCTTTTTGGAGAGAGAGAGCCAGCGAGCGAGAAAGAGAGAGACAGAGAGAGACAGAGAGAGCGCCAGCGGGGGCAGGGGAGGGGCAGAGGGAGAGAGAATCTCAAGCAGGCTCTACACCCCATGCTGAGCCTGACGTGGGGCTCGATCTCACGCCCCCGAGATCGTGACCTGAGCTGGAACCAAGAGCCAGACACGTAACCGACGGAGCCACCCAGCGTTCAAAGGCCCCCATTCTGAATAAGGTCGGGGGCCTCAGGGACGGGATGTGGACGTATCCCGTGGGGGTCCACCACGCAGCCCGCTCTGCACCCTAACCTGGAAATCGGTGCAGGGAAAATGGAGGCGATGTGGGATGGGCTATTTGGTCAGGCTGTGGCTCAAAGCAACGCGGATACAGCTTGTCTTAGCGAACAGGACAGAAGGGGCCACAGCGACGCACGCTGTGGCCGCCGGCATGTCGAGCTCTGGGAAAGGCTCTGGAGGACCAAGGGACCGTGCCCCAAAGCAGTGAATGGCCATGGTGCGTGACACTTCCAAAGTGGCTTTTCAAGGAAGAAAATAAAAAGCTAAGATTCCTCCATTTTAGTCCAAGACAGAGACCGCTAGCCCGAGGCAGGCCGGCTGCGTTGGCTGGAAGCAGACGTGTGAGGCGTCTGGGGAGACAGGGGAGAGGCTGGCCTTTGGCACGGAGCGTGGCCACTTCTGCCAGCCCAGAGGTTCCAGAGGGAGCCCGGGGACCGGGCCGAGTTTGCAGTGGGCTGCCCCAGCTGTCCCAACCCCGAGGTGCTTGGCCCCGGTCCTCCCAATCAGGCCCCCTCCTGGGAGACCTGTGGGAGAACTCAGCCTTCCCTGGAGGTCCTCCTCTCTCTCCGCCTTATGGTGACAGGGCCGCCGGCCTCCTTATCTGGGCTTTGAATCGCTGCTCCAGCCGTGGCCTTGAGTGAGCGGCTAACCTGCTCCACGGTCCGTGGACTTCCTCCAGCTCCCTCCCAGCCGCCTACACCCACTGCCGGGGTTCTGGTCGTGGCTCTCACCCCAGCTTTGGAGCAGCTGAGCTCCTGCACCCCCAGGACATTTTCTTCCTATAGGTGTCTGTCCCATCCCGGTTCACCACCAGAGAAAGTTCTAGAGCTTGCTCCCCTGTGCCAGGAACTCTCAGTACAGCACTCAGTGCCTGCCGCCAGGGGCTCAGATGGCTGGGGCGATCCCATCCATACGAGCACGCTGGAGTCTGCTTCCGGGGACACCTCCAGGCCCCAAGGATGGGTGTGGGGGCGGGGAGCAGGAAAGCCCCAGGTGTCTGACAGCGGGGTCTGTTTTGCTTGAAAGGAAAGGCAGGCGGGGTGGCTAGGAAGTCGTCAGGCCACTCCTGGCCCCGGATGCTATTGTGCCTCTCCGGCCATGGTGGGAGGAGCCGCGCACAGCTGGGCCCGCCTGGCTGGCACCTGTGGGTGCGAGGACCTGTCATGACGGCGACAACAAGGAAAATCAGGGGTCTGGGCCCCGGGAGCCGAGGTGAGCACGGGTCATGATGCCACAGGCTGCCCAGACGGGATGGACAGTGAAGACTTTGGCCTGTGTCTCGACTCTGGAGGGTGGGCAGAGAGCAGGCATCAGGCCAGGGGCGGGAGAGAAGGTGAGGCTTTCTGAGGCCTCCCTCCTGAGGGTATTAACCCGGGCCAGGTACATCCTGCCCCTGGGGACAAGCCATGTGCTGGGTGAGTGCTCAGGAACTGTTTGCTGCCTGGGTGGGTGGATGGTGGGTGGGGGATGGAGAGATGGGTGGGTGGATTGTGGACGAATGGATGATGGTGAGTGGATGGGTGGGTCCGTGAGTGAGTGGGGGGGTGAGTGGGTGCGTGGGTGGGTGGCGGGTGGTGGCTGGATGGAGGGATGAATTCATGCCGGGCGCGGTGCTGGGTACTGGTAGGACCATGAAGGAGGGGAGCCCACAAGCCAGACCCAGAGGAGCCCACCATCCACCCACGCCCAGGAGGACATCTTCAAACGAAGGGGGGCTGAGGAGGCGGGAGATGACCCCTGAGGGAGGGGAGGGTGGAGACGGGTTCTAGGAAGCACACGTGGCATGAGCCGACCGGGCTCTCGGGGGGCCCCCGGCTGGAGATGCCCGGGGTGGGCTGGGGGTGGGGCAGTTTGAAATTCCAGATGCCTAAGTCTGTGGCTGGGGTCTGGGGCGGCGGCTAGGAGGGGGCGCAGATTAGACTGAGGGTCTCTAATGGGGGCAGGGGCCTTTGGAAAGCGTGCCGGGGAGGCTGGTTATGCGCAGAAGGCGGGGGAGCCGAGGGGGTTTTTGTTTGTTTTTAGGAATAATAGCTTTATTGAGACATGATTCTGTACACAGGGTCATAGCTTTTAGTCCACTCGCGGAGTCCGACAAGCACCGCCGGTCAGTTTTAGAACATTCTCATCACCCCTCCAAAGACCCCTGTAGCCACAGGCCGTCACTTGGCATTTCCCATGGCCCCAGCCCCAGACCACCACTGACCAACTCCCACTGTCTCTGGACTTGGCTGTGGCGGACATTTCCTGTACGCGGGGTCATGTAACACCAGCATTTCGGGTCTGGCTTCTCCCACGGAGCGCGATGTGTCCTAGCTTCATCCTCTCCGGGGCACACGCGGGGACCTCTGTACTCTGGCCGTGCGTGTGGTGCCGTATACATGACATAATTTAAACCACTGGGTGTGACACGTGAGTGGTCAGCACAGGGGCATGGAGCACGTTCCTGCTGCTGTCTCCGGAACTTTCTCACCTTGCACACGGACCCCCGTCCCCTCCCCCAGCCCCTGGTGCCCACCGTGCTCATTCCTGTCCACGGACTTACGGATTCGGGCCACCTCGTACGAATGGAGTCCTACAGCATGTAACCTTTGGTGTCCGGCTTCTTCCACTCGGCGTGAGGTTCTAGAAGGTGGTCCCTGCTGTAGCGTGTGTCAGAAGGGCGCCCCTCTTGACGGCGGAGTAGCGTCCTGCGGTATGGATGCGTACACGTGCTAGCCGCTCATCTGTGGGGGGACGTGCAGGCTGTGTCCACCCTTTGGTGACTGGGACTAGGGCAAGTTTTCGTGGGGACACAGGGTGGGTTTTGAGCAGCGGGGAGCGGGTTCGAAGGGTCCCTCCCGCTGGGGTCGGGTGGAAGAGAGAGGTCAGGTGCAGGGGTCAGGTGACGAAGACAGACAGGGAAGACGTGGTCAAGCCTCGGGGAGGTGTGAGGCACAGCCGCGCTCGGCTCCTAGAGCACGCACTGGAGCCTGGCTCTTGTGACAAGTGTCCCAGGGACAGGCCAGTCTGCCTGGTTTCAAGATGACCGAGAGTCTCCGTGCTAACCGGTCCCTGCGCACCCTGACGGGGTGGGGCCAGCCCCGCATCCCGGAGAGCCCCCGGGGCGTCTCCCGAAGCCCACCTCACGGGGAGGGAGCTGTAGCTTCCTGCCTCCTGCCGTGTCCCACCACGTGGGGAGCAGGGCCGGGCTCCACACAGACCCGTGCACGAGCCATGCGTGGCCTCTGTGGCTTCACTGCGGCTCCCCCCACTGAGGGATAGAACTTTACTTGTGGTCCTTGTGATCAACTTACAATTTGATGCTTTCGTTTTCGGCAAACTTCTTCTTCTTAAAAAAGATTTCTTTGTTTATTTGACAGAGAGAGACACAGCGAGAGAGGGAACACAAGCAGGGGGAGAGGGAGAGGGAGAAGTAGGCTTTCCGCTGAGCAGGGAGCCCGATGCGGGGCTCAATCCCAGGACCCCGGGTCATGACCCGAGCCAAAGGCAGACGCCCAACGACGGAGCCCCCCGAGCGCCGCTGTTGTCGGCAAACTTCTAAGTATATTCGAGACGACTGGATATCGAATCTGCTCCCTCAACGAGGAGTTTCTCGGGGACGGTGGGTGTGGTCCAGCTGATGCCGGCGGTCAGGGTCAAGGACACGCCCCCGGCTGGAAGACTTTGGCAGGGAAACGGGAATGTAAAACGTCGCCTTCACATGTTTTTAGGTTGATTCCATGCTGAAGTGATGATATTTCAGATACTGGATTAAATACAACGTATTATTAACACGGATTCCACGTGCAGCGGGCCAACACTCAGCTGTAGGGAAGCGTGAAGGGCTCCCCCACCCCGGCCACAGCTCGGGGAAGCTTGGCATCCTGCTGGCCCAGAGAAGCCCGGTCCGAGGGCGGCACATCGTGGTTCCATTGATAAGAACCGTCCCGGTCTGGGCTAGGCGGTATATTGGGGATGACAGCTAACGGTACGGGGCGCCTTATGGGGATTGTTCTAGATTCAGAACACTTGTGCTGTGGTCTACGGCGGGGTCTAGCAGGCACCTCCCCTTGCCGTCTTAGTTTCCCGTGAGGGGGTAGGGCTGCAGGAGGGCCAGAGCGGCCCAGGTCCAAGGGCAGCATGAACGTCAGTATTGGGAGCAGACTTTGCCCGGGGCCAGAGTGTCACAGCCGAGCCTGCCGAGAAGCACGTTCAGTGGCAGCGGGCACCCCGGGTCAGCCCTTAAGTCTCGTAACCCAGCTGCACGGGGCCCACATCTTCCCCGTCATGGCCTAGGTGTCCACCTCCGTCCTTCCTGCAGGTGTCCATGAGTGCCCGATGAGGGATCCTGCAGAAATCCAGAATCTCCCCCAAATCCCTACTTCTTGGCTTCATGCCTACAAATGGAGGAAGTCCCGGAGACCCTTCCTCTTTCCTGAGAGCCGGAAGCAGCAGCTTGTCCCTAGAGCTCAGCCTCTTGGGAGGACCCCCAGCAAGGTCCTGGACCAGTCTCAGGTGGTGCCCAGACAAGGGCCATCTGGCAATCAGTTTGGGGTCCAATCCTTGGCCTTGCACTTAATTGTGATCGTTAAAACGACAAGCCGCGAAAAGTCTGTGTTTTGCCTTTTTTATAAACGTAATGTAAGAAAACCCACACCCAACAACCCAGTGGGGCATAATCTGAGTCCACGGCAGGCCAGATGGTCTTTTTCTACACCTACACTTTCCCAGGACATGGTGACAGCTGAATTTGCAGGATGTGACTACAAGTGGAATTTGCAAAATGTGTGTTCATGTGGTTTTGGACATGAGAGTAAGTCCTTCACCCAGTCGTGCTGGGGAGAGTCAAAACATCCCCTTCCCCTTCCCCCATGGACACAACCTCCTGGAAAGGGGATGTTGGAGGGATGGGGGGGGTAGAGGGGTGGAGGGATGGATGGAAGGATGGAGAGAGGGATGGAGGGATGGGGGAGGGAGGGAAGAAGGGGTGGAAGGGGTGGGTGAATGGCTGAGGGCAGGCAGGCGGTCCCCAGCTTCTGTGCAGGCCTTTGCGGAACAAGTCTTGCGTGTGTCTGGGACCCTGCCTTATGGAACAGGCCCCCTGAGCTGTTCCTCACGGACCTTGCTAGAACAGGCGGCTGAGCACGGATGCACAGCCTGGTTTGTAAACCTTGGCATCCACTTAGCGCACGTCTGTGACTTCCGGGAGAGAATCTGTGGGGCGTATAAAAACCGAGCTGCCATGCTCTGCCAAATTGTCGCTTTATTCATCCGGTGTTTCGTTCGATGAGCGCTTTCTGAGCCCCTACCACGGGTGGAGCCCCGTCTGCCGTGCTGGGTGTGAACTGGGGACAGGGCAGAAGGGTCCCTGTGGCCCCAGAGCTCGCTGTCTAGAGGCATGAGGCTCAGCGAGTCAAGATGGGGGAGAGGGTCGCAGAGGATGTGCGGGTGTGAGCCCTGTGGGCAAGGGTCCCAGGTGGAGACATGGCCGGCGGAAAGGCCTGAGGTAGGAGCATGCCCGGTGCGGCCGCTCCCTTCCTTCATGCGGGAAATGAAGCCGTCCAGGGAGGGGGCACGTCACGGGGGATTTTCTGTACTGTCATTTGCTTCACGAATTTGCGTGTCCTCCTTGCGCAGGGGCCATGCTGATCTTCTCTGTGTCGCTCCAATTTTAGTATACGTGCTGCCGAAGCGAGCACCACGGGGGATTTTCTAGGGAAGGAATTCCCTTTCACCTCTTTGGCCGGAGAGCGACAGGGTCTCACCCACGTTCCACTGGGCCCCTGCTGTCTGCCAAGGATGGATGGAAGGGGGCAATGGTGGGTGTGTGAGGTGGGGAGAGGGGCTCTGACCCTCCTTTTCTACTTTGGGGTACATGGCCGGTATTGGCATTTCCTGCCCTCTGGACTGTGGCCCAGCCCCCCGCCTCGCCCGTGGGCTGCCCTCACACTGAGCACGGAGCTTCTCCTGCCCACTGAAGCCATCGCTGGCCGTGCTAAAGGCAGGCCATGCTGAGGTGCAGCCCCGAGGGAACCATTTCCTTGTCTGTGAGCACGTCTCCAGGGCACCATGTCCACAGGATGTGATGGCTGTCCTCCCCGTTCCCCGCAGAGCTGTGCCACAGGCAGTCCTGGCCAACAGCTCTGGGTCCCAGGGCATGAGGACGGCAGTAGCGTTTTCTGGACCAGTGTCCCCTCTTTCTGACCCACACTTCGAGTTGGCACAGTCTGGACCTGCTCATCACACCCACTCCAAGACGGGGAGACAGTCTCCACCAAGTTTCCTTCCTTCCATCCATCCATCCATCCATCCATCCATCCATCCATCCATTCTTGTTGAGAGCAAGGACGCTGTGAGATACACATGTCCCCAGTCCAGATGGGAAACTGGGAATGCTGAGGGGACTGGCTCAGGACCGCACCGCAACCAGGTCCGAGTCTCCCGGGGTGACCATTCTCAAGGCTAAACCCAGCTTCCCCGTCCAGCGGGCAGGCAGGTGGCGACAGTGCCCACTGCGCCCACCAGGGGGCAGCAGGCGCCTGTCTGCAGGGTCAGCCTGAGCCCGGGTCTGGGCTCAGCATCTTGGTTGGGTCTCTGCCTGGCCAGAAAGGTCACGAAGGGCAGTGAGGACAGAGACCCTTTTCTGCTCAGGCACTTACCTGTGGGAGAGAGACACAGGCATTAAGGGGGCGCCATGAATAGGGCACCCCAGGTGGAGGGCTTGCGGGTGCCCCATTCTGCCCCTGGCCCTGCGAGGTGCAGTTGACCCTCGCGGACAATTCTGGGGAGTTCGGGCTCCCAGCTCTGCAGAGGGAGGGGGCGGTGTAAGGGGCCTGCAAGGCTCTCAGAGCGGGGACCGGAGGGGCTGGGGTTCCCGCTATGTCCTATGGTTCAATTTCTTGGGGTGATGCTGGGGGGATTACTTGCTCCTGCCTCAGGCCACGCAGGCTCAGCGCACCCGTCGGAGGCAGGTTCCTTCCTGCGTGGGTTCCTCAAAGGAACCACATCTGCGCCTCGGCTTGGAGCTCCCTGACCACTTGGCCTGATTTGACTCCAGCTGTGACCACTCCTCCCAGGGCCTGGGGGGAATCCGGGAGGCCAGCTCCTCTCTTGCTTCTCTCCGTGCGCTGGACCCTGGCTTGCCCCTCCCCCCCACCAGGCTTCCTCCTCAGTTGGGGAAGGCGCAGGTTTGAGCTCTGCAGAAGGCCTGGGGGATCCTCTCTGTGCTCACAAGGAGGTGGGGGGGGCACCCAGCAAAGGAGGGGGCTAGGCACCCCAGCGCACACAGGTCCAGAACTCAACCAGGATTGTCCAGGTGGGTGGCCTCACCTCCAACCCAGCGGCGGCCTAGAGTCTCAGAGGGGGCTGTGCCTTGCCCAGGGCGGCCCGTCACACCCGTAATGGGAACCCACAGGTCCCGGGCTGAGCCAGGATCCACATCATTTCATTGCCAGATTGGCTCTTCATGTCCTTGAAGCCTTGCCACTGTCGCGGGGAGGCGAGCAGCTGCAAACACGGCCCCCACCCCGGGGCGCAGCTCAGGAAGGAGTTCAGGGCGGGGTCAGTGGACCCTGCAGTCAGCCAGAGGCCTGCCAGGACCCAGGGCCCAGGCAGCTCTGGCCTCCTGACCAGCCCTCTCTCTCTCTCACTCACTAATCTCACATATTCCATGTCAGACGCCAGGATTTGCCCTCTGGGCAGCTGCAAGTGGCGAGGCCTCTGGGTCACAAAGGAGGGGAATCCCGGCCTTTGTGCGGAGGTCCGGGGTCTGGGGTGGGTAGGGGGCTGCTTTCGGGTCCCTTGCCAGAGCAGAGAATGGGATGGGGGTTCTGGGCGCACCCGCCGCCCGTGTGTGCCTCGAGTTATCCCTCCGGGACGGCTTGATGGACGGAGGGGACGCGGGAGCCCTCGGCCCAGTCGGTGCCCCTTCCTGGATCTGTCCTTTCCGAAGGGCCCTGCGGAGGGGCCCAGCGCGACAGGGGCCAGCGCCCGATCGCCAGCGGGCGGAACGCAGGGCCACCGCAGCGACCGAGACCCGGCCCTCCCTCCCCCCGCGAGGTCGCTCGCCCCGGGCGCAGCGCTCCCCGAAAGTCCCCGCGCCCCGCGGACGGAGTGGGCGGGCCCGGGGCGGCGCCGCAGCCCCCGCCCTCCGCAACTTTGGCGGGCGGCGGGGCAGGAAGTGGGGGGGGCGGCGCCAGGCCCGCGCGCCGCCCCGCCCCCGCCCCGCCCCGCCCCTGGCCGCGCCCCCGCGCCCCCCGCGCCCCCGCAACCCCGGAGCCGCCGCGCCGCCGAGTCCGAGCGCCGGGCGCAGAGCGCGGAGCCCGCGGGCGGGGCGAACAAAGCGGCGGCGGCGAGGGCGGCCCAGGCCCCGGACGCGCGGAGCGAGCGACCCAGCGGCCCTTTGTCTCGGGCGGGGCAGGAGCGGCGGCGGCCGCGGGGCGCCCGGAGCGCAGCATGCGGCGCCCGGAGGGGCGCGTGGCGGGGCGCTGCGGCGGCGGGCGGCGTGGAGCCCGGCCCGGGGCCCGGGGGCGCCCGCGCGTCTGAGGGGTCCCACGTGCTGTGCGGCGCCCACCCCGCGGCCGCACGTGGGCGGGAGCGGCGGCCCGCGAGGAGCCGCAGCCGGAGCAAGAGGAGGGACGCGCGGCGGCGCAGCGGGGACCCCGGGCCGCCCGCGCGAAGCCCCGCCCCGGCCACGAGCCCCGCGCGCGCGGGCGGGATGCCCCGCGGCCGCCGCACTTCGGCCCGAGCGCTGCCCTGAGCGGGGCCGGCGGAGCGGCCGCCGCGGGCGCCATGGAGCAGTGGCGGCAGTGCGGCCGCTGGCTCATCGACTGCAAGGTCCTGCCGCCCAACCACCGCGTCGTGTGGCCCTCGGCCGCGGTGTTCGACCTGGCGCAGGCGCTGCGCGACGGCGTCCTGCTTTGCCAGCTGCTGCACAACCTCTCCCCGGGCTCCATCGACCTCAAGGACATCAACTTCCGGCCGCAGATGTCCCAGGTGAGGGTCCGGGCGCGCGGCGTGCGGGGACGGAGGGGCGCGCCCCAGGAGGCGCGAAGTTGACCAAAGTCCCCCCAGCCCGGGGCGCGCCGCCGCCGCCCGTGGGCACCGCCGGGAAGCGCCCCCCGCGGGTCTGCGGCGCCGGGGCGAGGGGACACCCGCCACTGCCACCCCCTCTCCCGTCCCTCCCGCCTCTGGGGAGCCCGCCACGCCCGGGGGCCTCATCGCCGTGGTGTCCCCCGGCTGCGCACCTGGTGGCCTGGTGGCGGATCCGTGGGGAATCCACGGGGCACCGCCCCGGGAGCCCACGCGAGGAGCCATCGCCCCAGGGTGGGAGGGAGCGGGAGGGCTTGGCTGGCCACCTCCCCTTGGATAGGGCCGGGCCACTTGGTGGGAGCGGCAGCAGCCCCCGTGGCTTCGGCAGCACCGTCAAGTGTGGCCTTTGTCGTGGCCGAGGCGTGTGGCAGCCGGCCCGCAGGAAAATGTCTGCGCAGCCGGCAGGAGCTGCTTGGCTGCCCCCTTAAAGGGAACTTGGCTAAGACTTGAGCAGAATGAAGCTCGGTCCGGCCCTCCTCCAGTCACACAGATTGCTCAGCTCAGCTCCATTTGGAGGGGTCCTGGGCGCCCAAGAGGGGCCAGCCCTGTCCAGGATCGACCTTCCTGTTAGCCCTGTAGCCCCTTCCTCTGTGGCCCACGGCAAGTCTGCGTGGACAACAGCGATTCCTGTGTCACATCGGAAAACCCGCCAGGGAGAACGGGGGATGGAGTGAGTCACGGCTTTTCCAGGCTGGGCTGCATGGCCTCTGCCCTTTGGCTGGGACTGCGTTTCCAAGGAGATGAGGGCATCCCCTCCTCCAGGGAGGAAGGGGGGTGGCTGCTGACAAAGAGGAGCCCTGAGAGGGTAGGGGGCTGTTGTCCCACTCAGCGATAACAACCCAGGACCCTGGAGGCAGGCAGCCTATTGAGGGAGCCTCTGCGGTGCAGGGGTGCGGTCTCAGGGCTCCCCGGACACCGGCGCTGTCCTAAGGCTCTCTCATGCCAAGGAACCCGGAGTTCCCCGGGCCAGGCGTCCTGCCGCATGGTGCTTTCATCAGGCCCGTCAGTCCGTCAATCCCTTCCTCCGCTCTGTCCTCTGCTGGGGGTGGGGAAGGGGCTGGCCGGGGAAACTGAGGACAGGAAGGATTGCAGAGGGCAGAGCCGGCCACGGGCGGGAGTGTCTGCCTTTGGCTGTCAACGACAGGGGCTGCCCAGGCTTGCTGGCTCCTGGCGGGCTTCCTGGCTGGTTGGCAGGGAGGCCGGGGCACGGGACACAGCCTGGGGTGGGTGGGCCCACACAACGGGGGCTGGGCCTGGCTGGCCTCTGGGTCCCGGGGCTGCCCTTTCCCAGCTGGGGTTTGGGCCGGGCGGGGGTGGGGGGCACCCGGCTGTGCAGGTGGCGCCGCTGCTGTGCTGGAAACGCATAGACATCCTGGGGTCCCTAGAGCCGTCGATGGGGAGCAGCCCTGAGAGGAGCGCAGTCCCTTCGAGCCCCGCGTCCCAGCCTGGTGCAGGGGATCAAGGGGGACTCGGGGCTAGGGAGAAGCAGCCGGGCGAGCGTCTGTGTTTCTCCCTGGACATGTGCTCGCTGAAGCCTGGCACCGTCACCTTCAAGGTAGGCGACCACCTTTGGGGCCTCAGTTTCCCCGTCTGTTTAATGGGAACAGCAACAGTAGGCGCCTTAGAGCTGCCTGCGGAGGGTTCCCCGAGGTTAAGGCGGAAACGTCCTCAGTGTAGCGCAGAGCTGACGTTAGTGATTCTAGGTGGGTCTTCTGGACACTGGCAGGGACCACTGTCTTGGCTCAGGCTGAGGCTGAGCGCTGGTCTCCCTGACCACAGCCCGCCCGTCATCTTGTAGGGGTTTGGGTGGGTCACCCCATCTTTGTTTTTCTGTCGCCGTGAGAACCTGTATTTGTTGGGTCTATGCCTTGGCTCCGTCTGTATAATCACAGTTAAGGAAATCATTCTCTTTGGCAGGTCTGGCCGTGCGGGTTTGGGAGAAGAGCCCCGGGGCCTCTCTGTGTGGCTGGTCTTTGTGATCCAGGAAGCTTACCATCCCTAGAGCAGGGGACGAAAATGTCCTGTTGGTCCCCGATGCTCGGATCCCAAGGACAGTCCAGGCTTCCGTCTCTCACTGGGGAGGGTCCTGGGGAGGCCGCGCCGCTCCTGTTTCACAGATGAGGCCGTTGGTGCTCAGATCCGGTGGCCTCAGGTCACACAGGTCGGAAGAGAGGAAACCAGACCACGAACTTAAGTCTCCCTTGTAGGATTGCCGAAGCGAATTAGGTTCTGCAAGCTTTCCTCGAGCTGTCTGGCTGACTTTCCTTCTGTGGCTCTTGCCGCGTGTCTGCTTCCACGGGGAGGATGGGGTGCACGGTGGGTGCCTGTGTTCTGTGGCAGGTTCGGTCTGCCAGGCCTTCTGGCCTCCGTGGTCCTGGAGAGTCGGAGGCCCGTCCAGCCTGGAGGCCTCCATGTTGTCACCTTGTTCCAGAAGGCCGTGCTGGCTTCTCATGGGGACATCCTGTTTTCAGAGGATAGCATTTGGAATGTCGCTCACTCTGAGCTGACCTCAGCTGGGTTATTGGCCCCAAAGGAGCGTAAGAGCGTGTGCACTTATGGGGCACCTGCTGTGTGCAGAGCCGGAGGCTGGGAGGTGTTCGTGCAGAGAGCCTGGAGGCCCCTCTGTCGTGCCCTCCTGGAGCTGGCAGGCCGTGCTTTAATTTTTTTTTTAATCCAAAATGCCTGGAAGCCACCTTGGGTTTAATTAAGATAATTAGGTATGGCCGCAATCTGCTGATCCTAACGAGAGATCACGTGTGTCTGGAGCAGCTTTGGCCGTGGACGTCCTGAGGATGCTGACGCCAGCAGAGAGCTCCTGCGCTCTGTCCGCGGTCTCAGCCTGGAGGGCACCACCCGCCCGGCCCCGGCCTTTTGCCCACACTGCCCCGGCAGGCCTCCTCCCCGGAGAACAGATCGGGAAGCCTGGCACCCGGGGTCCCCCCAGGGTGACTCCCCTGTCCACGCCTCCCACCCCTGCCTCAGGCCTGTTGCTCCCCGTTTCCGTACCTTTGCGGTCAGCATCCATGATGAGCTGTGCCCTTGCCGGTAGAACTCCCCCTCTCTTGGCCTGGGTCTTCCTGGAGGAGCTGGTCTAGAGGCCCCTCGTCCAGGAAGCCTCCTCTGACTGCACTCTCTTGGCTCGCGGTGTGGCGAGCCTGGCCGTGGCCCCCCGTGCGCCAGGGGTGGGTCGCTAACCCTGCACTTTGGGTGTTTTTACCCCAGCCAGCACGTGGGGGCCACGCTCTTGTTGCCCCCTCTGCAAAGCCCCGCCTGGAGGGGGACTGGGACGAGCCCTTCCTCCAGGATGTCACCTCGGGGGCGTCCGAGGCAGGCTTTGTGCTTGGCGAGGGGCAGGGGCCGCAGGGCCGGGGTCCTGCGCTCATGATGCTTCTGGAAGAGTGAGGGTGCGGAGGCGTCGCCCAGATGCCCCGGGCCGCAGAAGTGGCCTGCAGTGGCCCGCAGGTGGCCCGCAGGTGTTCGGGGCTCCTGAGGGCGGCTGCCGGGGCCTGGGCCCTGAGGCCGAGCCGTGTGACCCCAGGGCAGAGCGCAGCACCGAGGAACCCTCGCTTCTGTGGAAACAGGAAGCCTCTTGTCCTTTTCCAAATTTTGGAAAATATCTTGGGCTTTCAGAGGTCCAAGTGGAGGTGAGGGGGAAATTTGGGGCCCCACGCCGAACGTTTCAGCGCGTCGCCCGCAAAACGAGGGCCTTGTTCTCGGTGAGCGCAGCTCAGCCTCTCAGGCCCGTCTCAGGTGTGACCCACTCATGTGTCCCCGGACCTGCTGGTTCAGCAGAAGGGGAACTGGAGGGGTGCCGTCTGCGGTCCTTCTCGGCCCCTCGGTCCGGGGCAGCTCCGTACCCTTCCCTCGGTGCCCATGACCTCGACATCCTGCCACTTCCAGGCACCCTTTGTGGCAGAGCATCCCGCCGCTGGGTCCCTCCGTGTCCCCTCGGGACTGGAATCGGGGTGTGCGCCTGCGGGGGGACCAGCGACGGTGCCTCTGCTCCGGCTCCTTCCCTGCAGGCGGCACGTGCAGCCTTGTCTCAGGCCGCGTCTGCCTGTCCGCTCCGTGGCGTCGCTCTGTTCTCCGACGTTCAGGGCTCTTCTCTTGAAGGGATTTGGGACAAGGTGTACCTCCAGTTTTTCCGTCCCCTCCCTTCCTGCCAGTTTGCATTATGATTTTCCGTTTTATTCCGCGAGTTATAATCTGTTACTGTCGTTTAGTTCCACGCTCACGTTTGACCCGGGAACTGCTTCAAGGCAGCTGCTATGCATTTTAGGATGTTCCCGGCAGTTCTTTTTCCTCCCTTCCCCTCCCCTTTCCTTCCCTATCCTTTCTCCTTTCCTTTTTTCTTTCCTTCCCTTCCTTCCTTTTTCTTTCCTTCCTTTCCCCTCCCTCCTTTCCTTCCTTTTTCCTTTTTTCCTCCCCTTTTTCTTTCCCTCTTTCTTCTCTTCTTTCTTTTTTTCTAGATTTTATTTATTTATTTGAGAGAGAGAGTGAGTGAGCGAGAGGAGGAGGAGAGGGAGGGAGACAAGCAGACTTCCTTGCTGAGCACAGAACCTGGCTCTGGGCTCTGTCTTACATGCCGAGTTCACGACGTGAGCTGAAATCAAGAGTCGGATGCTTAACCAACTGAGCCACCCAGGCGCCCCGTGTTCTCAGCTGCTTTCTGGAGCAAGGTGTCCAGACTTTTTGCATTCTTCTCTGTCCCAGCTCAGGAGTCAGCCCTGTCTCTGAGGAGCTCTGGTCCCCTCATGGGGAGGGGTGTTTAGAAGCCAAGATCTGGGTGCTGGTGTGCACACTGCTGCGGGCTGTCTCTGCTCCCTGCGGTCCTCGCGGTGGGAGCTGGCGCTGTGTGTGTGTGTGTGTGTGTGTGTGTGTGTTTGTGCGCGCGTGGGCAGAGGTGTAGATGGGTGTGCTGTGTGCACGTTTCTTTTTGTTTTCTGTCTGTATCATGGCTGCCAAATAGAAACATGTGAATTCCTTCCATATTTCAAAACCTCTGGCGATCCGGTTAAAAAGATAAAAAGAAATGCATGATGTTGATTTTAATAACACAATTTAACGAGCCCTTGCCTTCTCAGCAGGGGTATATGGCCTCCAGTGTGGCGGAAATCAATTCTTCGGAGGTGAGGAAATCATGTTCTTTTTGCGTACAGAGCTCAGATGTACACAGAGTACAGAACAGACTCACGGTACCTCTGTGGCACTGAGGCATCGTATGGGAGATCAATCACGAAAAGCGCTCGAAAAGGCTTCTTAGGGGTGAAAATGGAGCAATGTAGACTTCCCTGACCTTGGCTTTCCCATGTGGCAGGGATTAAGGCTCTGAGTGGGCCACCCGGTGTCTGGGCTGGTTGGCCAAGGCCAGTGTGCCAGGGTCCCAACTCTGGCGCTGGCCTGACCGGCTGCGAGGGACCCCGGGCTGTGTGGGGCGTCCTGAAGCTTGCGTGTGGATTCGTCAGGCAGGGCCCATGGGCATCAGTGGCCCACGTCATGGGAGGGCACCGCCTGGCAGCCGTGGTTGGTGGATTGTTTGTGGCTTTGGTGTCGCTGGGCTGGGCTGGAGCCTGGAAGCGTGCTCTGCATTTGGTGGGGAGGCCATCTGGGCCCTGGACGTGGGTGTCCCGGGCCGAGAATGGGGCCGAGAATGAGGCTCCGCTGAGCCGGGGTCATGTGTACAGGCAGCAGCCTTGCTGGAGGCCTGGCGAGGGTGTGCAGCCACGGGGAGCCCCCACCCCAGTGCCTCATTCAAGCTCTTTCTTGCACGAGGTTAGGGAGGCCGAGGGTGTCCCCTCTCTGGAGAGGGACTCTGTCATCTTTCCCAGAATTGTGGTGGGTCCTGCTCCGGGCAGTCAGCAGCATCACAGCCTCCAGCCTCTTCCTCCCGGCCTCGTGTCCAGGCCACGTCTGCGTCCCCGGCTTCGTGGCTTCTCGGGGTAGGATATCCGGGACAGACGGCGCTTGTGGCAGACCGGGGTGGTGGGGCCTTGGTTTAGGCAGAGACCCAGACCCGAGTCTGACAGCTTTGCCGGGTGGGCCTCCCTCCTGACTGCCCCTTGAATCTGCCCCTATCTCCTGCGGCGCCCCGGCCGACCCCCAGCGCCCCGCTCCCAGCGCAGAGGCTGGCACGGGTCTTGTGTCGAGGACCAGGCGGTAAATATTCTGGGCCTCGTGGGCCAGACAGGCTCTGTCGTAACCATTCAACCCTGCCCTCCCGGTGTGAAGGCAGCCGGGCCGATCTGGAAAGGAGTGAGTGTGGCGGGGGGCCAGCAAACTTTGTGGAGAATGAAATTTGAATTTCATGTCATTGTCATGTGTCACGAAATATATTCTTTTGATTTTTTTCCTTTGTGGAAACCTTCCTTAGCTTGTGGCCTGTGCAAAACCAGGGGGTGGGCTTGCCTGCGGGGCTAAGGGCCTGTCCCGGGGCCTGTGAAGGTGCCCCCGTCCCTGGTCCCCGCCCCCCAGAGTCTGCCGCCACATCTCCCTTTGTACCCGGGGCCCACGCACGTGCTCAGCAAGGACAAAGCTCTCTCCACCTGTGCCAGGAGTTGGGCTGAGTCGGGGGCCGGGACCTCGTCTCCTCCACGGAGGGGTTGTGGTGGGGCTCGGCCCTCAGCCCCATCTCACGGGGAGGCCGCAGGGGCCACTGGGGCTGAGTCCCCCAATGTCTGGAATGGTGTGGACATTTGCTGGCCTCTGGAAGGGCAGTGGGGGGATCCACAGCCATCGGCCCCTGGGCTGCAGTGGGAGTCTCCGTGGGGCAGGGTCGTGGGCCTGGCTGAGCCTTGATCTGCTCGTCTGCACAGGGGATGCCCGTGGCCACCTTGCAGGCTGCTGGGAGGATTTGGTGGGAAAATGCGGGCCTGGCACTGTCCCTGCCTCGCATCTGGCCCCATAAGGCTCCCTCCCCAGGCCCAGGTGTCCGGCTTGGTCCTGCTGGCTGGCCCAGCCTCCCTCCCCCGGCCAGTCGGCCCCACCTCGCCTCTGGCCGCCCAGCTGCGGCAGAGCCTCACGGAGATTAAGAGAGGGTGGGTGGCCAGCGCCTGGACTTGGACCCTCCCTCCTGCCCTGCCTCCAGGCCCCTCCCACTCTTCATTTACCCTTCAGCCCCGGGGGTGCGTGGTGGCTGGGTGATGCCCAGACAGATGGAGGATCCTTGGCCAAGGGGCAGGGAGCCCAGGACCGGAGGGCAGCCCTGTCCCTCCCTCTGCCGGTGACTGTGGGTGCCTGCTGGAAGGTCTCAGCCCCTGTCTCTGCTGGTTCCGTCCCAGGAGTTCCAGTGCTGGACGGTGCAGGAGGTGGGGACAGACGCGGGATTTGCTGTCCCATCTTTGGGGGCTGTGTTAGTTCTTACCAGATACAGATGCTTGGATCCTGGAAGGAAGGGACTGTGGAGGGCTTCATGGAGGAGGTGGCCCTTGAGCTGGCCTTGGAAACTGGGTGTCTTTGGGTAGCTGAAGGGTGGAGATGGGTGGTTGCTGCCGAGACAGGCCCCTCAGGTCTTGTAGATCATAGCTGCCCGGCGCCAGCACGCCCCCCGCGCCTTAGGACACTCAGCGTGACACTGGGTTGGGCAGTTAACGGAGAGGCCGAGGCGGCTGCCTGAGGTCCCACGGCCACGTGGAGGTGGAGGCCTCTTGCCAACCTGCAGCCGTCCCCTTCGGGCTGCTGCCCGTCGCTGGGAGGGGGCTCTCTGTGTCACTGACACGTTTGCCCTCACCTGCCCATGGGCGTTGGGTGAGAGCGGCAGAGACCCCTGACTTTGTGTCCCTGACCTTCTGGAGGGCGAGTCCTGAAGAAGCAACATGGTGCTTTCCAACGTGGAGGAATCGAGCAGGCCTGCGAGGGGAGGCTTCCTGGGGAGGTGACGGGGTCCTCAACGTGCTGGGGGGAGGTCTGGTACCCGGGAGCGGATGCTCCAGCCGCTGCCCACAGCCTGCACCGCGGGGCTCGGGACCCCCCCCCATCAACTGCATGGGACGAGCCCCTGTCCCCTGCCCCGACAAGGCCTGCCCCGCTCAGGCCAGGATGAGCCTGGGGGCAGCCGGAGGAGCCCTGAGCCTCTGGGCTCTCAGCCTGTCGCCGCTCCCACTGCTTCGGGTTCTGAATCCAGAAGGTAAACAGGAACAACAAACACGTGCAAACACGTGACCACCAAGGGCAGCAGGGCTGGGGCTTGAACTGCCCTCGGGACCCCCGGGGCGCACCTCCCTCTTCCGTGGGCTTCGCCCGACTCTGTAGAGGTCATAGAAGGGCTTCAACACACCTGCGTGTCTGCCCTGCGTCACCTTCAACTTGAGCCTGGGAATGCGTCTGTTGGTTTGCCGTGTTTTGGGCTTCGGACCTCACAGGAGCGGCATCCGTGGTCCTGGGCGGGGCCTGCCGCCTGTCCTCCCGTCTGTCCGCCGGGTCCGTCAGCCTCCAGGTCTTTACAGGAGTGGGGGGCCCGCCCCTGCCCCCGCCAGCCCAGGCCGCCATCTGTGCGGGGAGGGGCGCCTGCCGGTCTCCTGCTGTCTGCCTCCCGGCACGCCCCGAAGCATGCGAAGTCCTGCTGCGGCCTGACCGGTGCGTCCCTGACACGTGGAAGGTGGGCAGGCGGGTGCCAGAGGGCGTCCCTGGGAGTCC
This sequence comes from Meles meles, assembly GCF_922984935.1. NCBI lineage: Eukaryota > Metazoa > Chordata > Mammalia > Carnivora > Mustelidae > Meles > Meles meles. Next base: position 2,829,454 of record NC_060076.1, read on the forward strand.
CTGTGTAGGTGGGCAGTGGGGTTCCGCGGCTCCTGTGCTGCCCCCCGTGCCCCAGCCCTGCTTCTGCCTCGTCTCCTCCCTGAGCACCCCTTCCTTTCCTGGGGACACACGCTGCCCCGACGTTCACTTGACTATCACAGCTGTGTCCTAGACACAGGATGTTGCCGGGGGCGGGTGGTGTGGCCCCGTGGCCCCAGGAGGGGGGGCCTCTGCGGAGGTGCAAGGGCTAAGCCACCTGCCAGGGTCCCCCCAGCTCAGAGACGCGGGGCCCCACCGGCCCTGGCTTTTCTCACGCCAGAGCTCCGAAGCCCCCGTCTGGCCTCTCTGGCTTGGCTCCCCCGTGGGGGCCGGCTGTGGTCCGTGGCGTGGCTCCTGTGAACTTTGGCACCTGGGGGTGGTGGGCTGTGTGCTGGGAGGCCTCAGTGTCGCCCCAGGAGTGGGGAGGCGCCCTGGTGACAGTGGTCATGGCTGGAGCAGGGACCATCCCAGCTTTTAACCGTACAAGCGAGTGTCTGGTTCCTGGGGGCGTCACCACATGTCCCGGGCACACAGGACACCTCAGGAAGCTTTTGTCTGTTCATATCCTGTGTCAGGCCCCTGGGGTGGCAGAAGGTTCTGGTCCCACGTGTTCACGGCAGCCACATCCTGACGCCCTCCCTCCCCCCTGGCCTCAGCTCCTCCCACTATTAATTTGCCCCCCCACGCCCGGGAAGGGGGGGCCGCGCTCCACCCCCCAGCCCCCGGGTCATCTGGCTGCGGGGACAGGAGCGAACGTCAGGGACGGCCCTTTCAGGGAGGGACGAGACCACTGAGATCTGAGCTGTTTTCCTCTGTAGGTGACGGACTTCATGAGAACTGACTCTGGACCATTCAGTTTAATTTGTTTTTAGGCCAGAGCTCAAAGGAAGCAGGCTTGCGGCTGGGCAGTGGGGTGAGACCGGGCTCCTGGGGGCTTGCCACATGGCTGCTCCCCCTGGGCCTCCGTGCTCCTGGCTGCACAGGGCGCCGGGCTCCCCCTCACTCGGGGTGTCCGGGCACAGTCGGGGTGGCGAGGGCTCGGGGTTGGTGTCCTGGCTTCCCTGCTGACCACGGTGGGCCCTCGAGCTGCACTGTTGCGGGGTCTCAGTTTCCCCCTCTGTAGGATGGGTATGAGAACTGGCATCCTTCTCAGTGGATGGACAGGCAGAGGTGAACAGTGTGGCTGAGCCTCAGAGCATCATGCGGGGGAGGGAAGCCGGACACTGGAGCGCGAGGGCTGGGGAGAGGGCACCGGGCTGGCTGCTCACAGGTATGGCTTGTGTTTGGGGTCACGACAAGGCTCTGGGTCCAGATCGTGGCGCTGGTGCACAGCGGCAAAGGAACAGAATCACTGATCGTAGATTTCGGGATGTGTCTGTGACCCCAGAAAAGTAGCAGCCCCTTGTGGGGCTGCAGGAGTCTGTGGCAGGCGAGCGCACACCCCGGGGACGTGCCCTGGGAGCCTGTGCTGGCCGGGGTGGGGACCGCAGGGCCACCATGTGACTCTCGAGGGCCCTGCACGCCTTTGCCCGTGGCCTCCCCCTTCCTTAGGAGACATTAAAAGTCCTACCTTTATGACTGGGTTGACGTCAAGGTCAGAATACTAATAGCATATATTTGAATATCGTCTTTGAGCTCGCACACATTTGGGCCTCTAAAAGGCCCTGCTGGGCCTGGAGGGTGAGTCAGCCCCACGTGGCCTCCCACGTGGCTCGTTTCTCGGCCCCTTCGAGGGTGGGTGCTGGGTGCACGCTACTCCAGGACTCAGGGCACCGCAGCGGTGCCTTCCCTCTCCAGGAGCGAGGAGTCAGGGAACGGCTGCCTCTGCTCCAGGCGCTGACTCACAGTGTCCGAAACAGGGTGGCCGGGAGAGCTGGGGTGAAGACAGATGGGTCCAGGAGCCCGTGAGGCGTCGGGTGCTGGCTGTCCCCCCTGTAGCATGGGACTGTCATTTCTAGGTGCCTCCACGGGTGGATGGGAGGAGGGCTCGTGGGGCATCCAAAGTTGCCCCTTGCATGAGAAGGGGTCCCTGGTCCAGGTGTTGGGGGGGGTCTGTGCACGCGTCCTCTCTCGCGCAGGAAGCCAGCCCGCGCCTGCTGCGGAAGTCTGCTCTGGTTCACGCGTCGCGCCTGCCGCCACCCGGTAAAGGCAGGAGACCAGCGGTCCCGGGGAGGCGGTGGTGTCCGGGAGCCCACGCAGAGGCGGCCTCGGTGTTCAGTCGGGATGTGGATTTTCTGTCTCTGGGAGAGCCGGTTTTCCCACGTTGGCGGCTCCTGGAGCCCTCCCTGGTGCCCCTCCCGTGGGTCTTCGCGCTGGCTCGGGGCTCCTGCCGGTCTCACCCACGGGGGCCACGGGGGCCAGATGCCGTGTCTGGGAGTGAATGCCGGAGCCGGTGAATCCAGGTTGTACACCTCGCCGTCTGCAGGCAGCAGGTGCGCCCTTGCTCCGGCCCCACAGGGGGTTCGGAAGCCCAGCCGCTTTCTGGGGCTCGTTTCTGGAACTAGGTGCGAGTATGGACGATTCCGAGGGGACGCTGGGGTCAGGAGGCCAGGTTTGGTCTGCTGTCCGTGTCGTCCGGCCAGAGGCTCCGGTCTCCGTGCCTGTCCGCAGTCCAGAAAAGTCTGGGCGATGCCATCCGCCTCCCGTTTTGGGGCTGGCATCCACTCTCCTGCAGCTGGCGGAGGGCTCGGGGCTTTGCCTGCAGACCTCTGCCCACCCTGTCTCTGCGTGGGAGCCCTGGCCGCTCGCTGGCCAGCTGGTGCTGTTCATGCCAGGGACCACACTGTGGACCAGCGCGGGGGTCCCCGGGTCCCCGTCCCACGCCCTCCCTCCTGCCTGAGCCTCCAGCTGGTGGTGCTTGTGTCCTGCAGGGTGGGACACAGCCCCGGCCTGGGTGCCCAGCGGAGCAGCTCCGGTTGCTTTGCCCTGCGGTGGCCCCGGGGACGTGCAGGTCAGCGCCCGGACCCGGACTGCCTCGGGGTGGTGCGCCCGGGGTCCAGCCGGCATTCCCTGGGCATGACGTGTCTCTCGCTGTGCTGCGCCTGGTCTGGGCCGCCCGGGCTGCCTGGGACGCGTGGGTGATGGTAGTCAGTCACAGTACTGAGGTGCTCGGCGGTCGCAGACCTGGCCCCGGCAGAGGACGGCCCGGAGAGCGAAGGCCGTCGGCAGCTGGTGGAGAGCCTCGGAGGCTGAGGCTCAGGGAGTGCGGGAGCTGGTCCAAGCTCGCAGGTAGGGGATGGACGCGGGACCCGGACCGGTGGCCGCTCGCCCACCTGCGGCCCCGGCACCCTGTCCCGCGTGGTGCCCTGGGGCTCCTGAGTTGTGGGAGTGGTGGGAGCCTTCGACGCCCTCCCTCGGCAGCTCCCGTGCCGCCAACCGCTGTCTTTTTTCTCTTACCTCGTGTGTGTCCTGAGTTTTTTTTTTTTTTTGTTTCTCAAAAGAAGAGAAGATAGAGTGTCCGCGTACCACTCCCTCCTCATGCAAATAAACCTTGGGAGAAATCGGCCTGCTGTCTCTCTGGGTGTATTTTGTGGTAATTTAGCTGCTTACGTGGAACATCGGTTCGCCAGCCAGGCTGCGGGGCAGCAGGGCCGTGGCCAGCAGGGGAGTTCGGGCAGCGGTCCGTCCGCTGCGCGGGGCTCGGGGCCCAGCCACGCCCGCCCCCAGCCCCCGCGCGTGGAGGGGCGCTTGGCCCTGAGGAACGCCGTGCCGGCGACAGGGTGCGGGAGGCCGGAGCCTTCGTCCCTACCCTGCTGGGTCCGAGGGCAGCTGCTGGTGTGCGTGGCTCTGCGTGGCCGGGCTCAGGGGAGAAGCCCGTGTCTTTGCAGCCTGCGTGGGCCGAGGGGACCCTTATCCACGGGCTGCCCTGGCCGTGTTTCCTCCTCCAGCTGAAGAAGGGCCGTCGTGGTGGCGTCGGGAGCCAGGCTGGGTCCGAGCTCGGACCTGCCCCACCGCTGATGTGGCCACATGCGCCCCTGGACACGCTTCTCAGTGACCCCTCCCCTGCCCCCCGCCCGCACCCCAGTGGGCTCACCTGTGAAACGTGCGAGCAGGTGAGGTCCCCAGAGGCCCGGGACCCTGGGGGTCGGTCCCCTCCTGTGGTTTGGACACTGCTGCTTCATGTGATGGGAGCTTTGGGGACCCATGGGCACTGGTTTCCATATGGGTCACTGTGGGATGTAATGGGGCTCCAGGCCTTTCTGGGAGGGGAAGACCACCTTCCCGGCAGCCAGATTCTGGGGGCGGTGGCTTTCTGCCCTGCTGCCCATTGGGTCTCCTCTTCTCCGGCCTTTCCCCGGGGGCTCTTCCTACAGGCCCCGCCGCTTACCGGGACCTCCCAGCTCCCAGGGAACAGCACCTATTGCCTGTGATCCTTTGGCCCTCAAGGGGAGCAGAAGATGGGGAGGCCTGGCAGCTCCTTCCAGGAGCTCAGAGTCTGGGGTCCACCGAGGGGAGTCGTGGTCAGCTCTGGGGGAGGTTGGAGGAACTCAGAGCCACGGCCTTCCAGGCTGCAGGTGGGCAGTGGGTAGGCGGGAGGCTTCACCTGGGGTGCCAGACAGTCGCAGAAAGGGGTCAGAGAGAGCATGATGTCCTGGCTTTGGCTCCAGAAGGTTCTGCTTGGCCGCAGCGCTGGGACGGGATTGGAGGCCACAGTCGGCAGTCTGGGCTGGGGCTGGGGAGGACACGGATGTGGTCACCCCGGCAGGAAGACTGTTCAGGCCTGAGCCTGGGGAAGGGAGAGAAGCTCCGGGCTCTGGGGTGCTGGGGGAGGCAGGGGCTGGGCCGGTTGCGGCCCCGATGTGGGGTGATGAGGGGGGTGCCCTAATGTCAGGCTCGGACGGTGGGGGAGCTGGTAGGGCCTGTCCAGATTCGCCCTTGGGGGTTCAAGGTCTGCTGTTGGCCAGCGGCCCGGGGAAGGCCCAGCTCCGCCCGCGGTCTGTCGGGAATCTGCCCTGACCGGGGCTTGGGGGACGTTTCAGCCCCGCCCCGTTGTTCTCCGTCTGGCTCTGGGTTTCCTGCTTTTTTTCCGGTCTCTGTGTGGCTGATCATGTCAGTGTCCAGGCTGGACTGGGGGTCGAGGGGCTGGCCCCAGCCTCGGTGGGACAAACTCTGCAGGCCTCTGCGGGGCCACGGCCCCCGGCCAGGGCGACAGACGCCTCCCACTGGCATGGGACTCCATTCCAGACTCTCCCTCCCTGAGCACGACCTTCTCCATCACGAAGGGTTTTGCCTCCGTAAGCGCACGGTTTATCCCGTTGTAAACAGGTGTTCTCATGTCTCGGAAGCGCGCGGCCGGCGCGGCAGAATCCGGCTCCCTGGGGAAGTGTGGGTCCCCGGCCTGTGTGATTCATCTCCAGGTAACACGACGGCCTTCGCAGAGACCCAGCGAGACTGCCGCAAAACCCAGAATAGTCGCGTGGGTTATTTTTAAGTGATTTTTGCTTGTGGAAAGAGTGGTTTTTCTTAAAAAGGGCTCCTGCTTCGACCGATTTCTCTGGGGCCGCTTTATTGCGATCGATTCAGTAAAGCTTTAATCAGGAAACGGCGCTGCAGCGGGTTCCGGGGAGGGCAACTTGCCAGCCTCGTCAGTGTCTCAGCCAGGAGTGTTTGCTGCGACCCCGGGGGCCACACGAGAGCCAGCTGCCCGGTGTCTCATTCTCAAGGCCTGAGCTCAGGTGGGGAGGACCCAAGACCCAGCCCTGGGCTGTGAGAGCGCGGAGCACCCTCGTCACCCACCGTGTTGCTGTCAGAGACCCAGGATGCCCCCGGCCCCGTCCTCTGCTTCTGAGAACCACCAGGGCCTGTGTCGGGAGGTGGGGCATAGCTGCGAGGAGGAAGGGGACCGTGGTTGTGCGCCGTGTCCCTCGAGGGGGGATCTGGGCTCTGCCTTCTGCTCCAGGACCCTGGAGGGTCATGGCCTGTCCCTGTGTGGTTTGTGCTTTCCGCAGGCCCTGGTGTGGATGTGACCGGAGACACACGTGGGTATAGATGGAAGGTTCGCGGGTCTGTTTGCGGCCCGGAGGACGCTGTGCGCGTGGCCGGCGTTGCTGGGCTCCCGCGGAGCTGGGGCTGTCACCCTCCCCTCCCCCCGGGAGCCTGATCTGTCACTGCCACGCCTGCCCCACGTGGCGTTCCGTCCACGCTATTTCACGTGCGCCGAGGTGGAGACTTTCACCGTGTTCCGACCGCTGTGAAAGCAGCGTGGGCTTCGGGGCCTCACAGGGACCGGTGTGTCAGACCCCGGGGTCCGCTCGGCTCGCCGCGTGTGAATCCACCAGGAAGGACCTCAGGAGCGGGGAAGCACGGGAACACCTGGCCTGTGGGTCCAGCCTGCAGCGTGACCTTGAGGCCGGCAAGGCGTCTTTAGTAAACCAGGAATGGACGTGGAGACCCCCCCAAAAATCACAAACGACGGTTTCTAGAAAACTGGTCAAGGAATTAATTGACCCAGCAGCCCTCATCCCAGACTGGCCTCTCAGTTTCCTTCTTGTTGGTAAAATCATCCCTGAGATGGTGGGGTTTCTGGTTTCCCGGAGCCTTGCAGGGTCGGGGCGGAGACCTCTCCTGCCGGTGCCTGGAGAGAGATGAGAGAGGGGCCTGGCAGGCGTCCCCGGCCACCCCAGCCTGCGGCCCCCCAACCTGTGGCCCCCCGGGCAGCCGAGGCCCCCCAGGGGTGCTGAGTGTGGGGGACAGAGCCGCTCTGCACCCAGCCCCTGGGCCCTGGTTGGTTCCTTGCTCTCTAGTGCTCCCTCTGTGCCCATCCATGGGCTCTGGGGCCTCTGCTCCCGTGGAGACCCTCCTCCGCTCCCACCCCCTCCCTCGCCCGAGCACTGAATGTGGCTTTGGTGTCCTGAGTGTGGGGCCTGGGGTCGGGGCTGGGGCACTCGCTCTCTTGGTGCCTCCCATCCTGGTAGTCTGCGGTCTGGCCAGAGCAGGGAGGGCATTCTGGACTGTGGGGCCCCAGACACCAGGCTTCTTCCACCCAGGTTCTCATCAGGGGCAGCTGGACTGTCCACGAGAGCACCCCATTTCTCCTGTGCGGCCCTTGGCCTTTCAGGCACAGACGGACCTTTAGCCCTCTGTGGAGCGTTCCAGATTTGGTCCTGGGCCCGGCCTGCCCGAAGACCCGCCCTGAGAAGGACAGGGATGATCCCTGCATGCGGCTGCTCAGCGGCCGCATGGATCAGTGATGTCTGCCGGGGCGTGGGCGATGGAGGGGACACGCTCTCCTTAGATAGATTAGTGATGTCTGCCGGGGTATGGGCGATGGAGGGGACACGCTCTCCTTAGATAGATTAGTGATGTCTGCCGGGGCGTGGGCGATGGAGCAGAACCCTCTGCTTACGTGCCTTTCCTGGAGCAACCATCTGCGGTCACCCTTGGAACGGCCCCAGGGTGCCCAGCCACGTGACTGCTCCCCTTCTCTGAGCACCTGCTGCTTCCCCCTTCTTGGGCTCCTCCAGGGTGGCTCAAGCACCGCCCCCCCCATGACCTCCCCTGCCTGGTGCTCCCAGCTCTCAGCTGGTATTGGGCCTGGGGGCTTTTCACGCTCTGGCCTGGCAAGGTCGGGCTTGGCTCAGTGCAGCCGCGAGGGAGCTGGCGCTAGCCCCCCTTGCCCTGGATCTGAGACTCCTCTCTGGGCCCAGGACCCCTTTTCAGAGTCCGGGACCCTGAATCTGGACCTGGATCTGGACCCTGTCTCTCTGATCTGAGATGCCTTCTTCCTGGTCCCGGACTCCTTTACTGAACGGAGGGTGTTGCAGTCGGGTGACAAAGCGCCACGGGCCTGGGCTGGCAGAGAGTCCCACGGAGTACGCTGTCTGGAGAGAGGAAAGCGCCTCGGCCTGACTGAGGGGCACCTCCCTGCTCTGTGGCTGTGGGTGTCAGCCGCCTCCTGGAGAGGAGGAAAGCGAAGGCACTTGGCTTCCCTCCCCTTTCCTCTCCGGCCCCCGCTTGGTTCCTGGCTCGCGGAAGCAGCTGGCGGGCCAGTACTTGGGAGATGGGATTTCGGGTGAAGCTCCCTGAGCAAAGCCTCCCGGAGAGCGGCTGCCCGCCCCGAGCCCCTGGGCCACCCAGCCTTTGCTCAGCGGTGAAGGCCTCTCCAGGGACCCGGGGAGGCGGGGAAGGACGGCTCAGTCTCTCGTGGTTAGCGTTTTAGTGGCCGGATGATGAAATCCCCCACAGGCCAGAGCTTTCTGGGCCCAGCCTGGGCCTGGGAGGGGCAGCTCTGGAGCCGTGAGCGGCGTTTCCCGGGAAGGCCGGGCTGGGCCACCTCGAAGACATCAGGGCACAGTCCCTCCCCGTCGGCGTGCAGGGGCCCCAGGCGTCCCGTGGCTTGAGTCCCCACAAGCCAGTGTCTGCGTCCATCTTGCCTCCTCTGCCCTGTGTGTCTCCACCAGCCTCTGACCGCTGAGGCTCGCCTCTGGGTCCCCGTGCTCTGGGCCGCCCCGGGCCACCCTGCGGCTCTGCAGCTGGCGGGCCGCGCGGCCCTCCCCACCCCGAGCCGCTCCGCTGCCCTCTCACTTCCCTCGGCCGCCCCCCTGCTCTCGAAAATAACCCCCGGGTGGGCGGCACCTCGCAGGCCCAGCCCGGGAGCCCGACTTGAACCGTCTCTTCCCACGGGGGTGGGCTTGGGGTACGTGCCTTCGGGGTGCCCTTGTGCCTGGCTCCGCGCGGGGCCTGGCGTCCGTTGGCGTGACGACGGTGGGGTGAGGGAGGCGTGAACGAACACAGGAACGTGGGGGACCGTGCGGGGGGGCTTCCCGGGGTGTCCGTCCTCCTGACCACTCTCGCTTGGAGGCCATCGCTGCCCCAGGCTGTGCGGTGGCGACTGTCAGGAAGGGGGACTCCACCAGGAAGCCCTCTGTAGCAGACTCGGAGCCTTGGGCTCGCTTGCGGGAAGGGCCTGTGGGGGACAGAGTTGTTCACTGTGGTGTGATGGTGATGGCGGAAGTGTGGGAACGTCCCCAAGGCCCAGAGGCCGGGCGTCGCTGGAGCGTGTGGCCCCGGCCTGGGGAGGGTCCCAGACGCCCGGCGCAGGGGTACCACGCAGCCCGCGAGGAAGGGCCGGGGCCCAGGGCCATGGGCTATTCCCAGTAGTCCCGTTTTGTAGCAATAAAAATACAGAGTCGAGAGTGTGCACGGCAGAAAGGCCTCACGTGGTAAGTGGTGCTATAGGGCTGGAGCTCATGTGGGCTTTTATTTTATTCCAGACTTTCCCCTTACCTAGGAGAGGCCGTTCCTATTTTGGGCGAAAAGACCAAGAGCCAAGCTTTGCCCTTGGAGCGCCATCCCGGGCACCTTTCCTTCCGCTACAATCAGGCGGACCCCGCAGGCAGCTGGCCCTGGTTGGGGGGCCTCAGTTTCCCTACTTGGTGAGATGGTTGGCGCTGGTTATCCCAGCCCCAAGAGGCTCCTGGGTCCTGGGTGCCGTGGGCAGGTGAGCCGCCACGTCCGCTGCCTGCCCTCGCGGGGCACCCTGAGCCCGGGCGGGGGTGTGGCAGGAGCTTGGCTGCCTGCCGCCGAAAGGCCAGCCTGGGCTCAGCTTTCCTTTGTGGGGACAGCTGGGGGCGTGCCCGCCCTTGCACCCAAGGCCTCCCCTGCAGCCTCCCTCCCCTGCTTGGCTCCCGCCCGACTGGGGGCGGATGGTGTCTGCAGCTGCGAACATTCCTGACCCCGGTTCAGGGGAGAGAGCCCAGCTGCTGCTGGCAGACAATGGAGCCCCCGCTCCCTGCTCCCTGTGCCCCGTGCCCCCTCGGGGCTCTGCCCTGGGGCTGGCGCGGCTGGAATTTCCAGAAAGTGCAGCTTCTCCGGTGGAGAAGAGAGGGGAAGTCTGCGCAAGACACGCGTCTCCCAAAGCCAGCCCAGAGGGGAGGTAGCTTTTAAAGAAATCCTAAACATCATGCCCGATCGTTGGAAAAACGGAAAGAAGAGACCATTTAGGGCAGTTCCCGGACTCCTGCCCCGGGCAGGCCCATGTCATGGGGAGTTTGAGGCCCCCAGGTCCCCCGTCTCCGTCGGAGGCTGGTTTTGTTGCTCCTGAGACAGCCGAGACCCTCCTGTGGGGCCGGGGACAGGGAGGGACTCGTCGGGGCTCCAGATTCGTCAGTGACCCATGCGGCGGGGGCGCGGGGGCGGGTCCTGGCGAGCCATCCCGTGTTTCTATCGTGGTGAAGTGAAGAGCTGGAGATTTACGTCTGAGGCGTTTTTAAGGGCACAGCCCCCATCCGGCTCCGGAACGTGTTCCTCTCGCAGAACTGGGGGTGTGCACCCGCTCAGCGACCCCGCGCCCCTCCCTCCAGCGCCGGCGTCCACCGCTCTCTCTGTTCCCGTGAATCTGACTTTTCCGGGGCCTCGTGGGAGTCGGTCCTGCAATGCCACGTCCTCTTGGGTCTGTTTCCGTTCAGCGTCGCGTCCTGCAGGCCCGTCCACGTCAGGGCAGGGCTCAAGATTTCCTCCCCTTTAAGGCTGAGTAATGGTCCGCTGTGGCCGGACCACGCTTCGTTTGTCCACGTGCGTGGACGGGTGGGCTGCTTCCACGTCTCGCTGCGGTGAACGCGGCCGTGCTCTCGTCTCCTTGAGCTGCTTCCGCTGCTGTGGGTGAACACCGGACGCGGAGTGGCTGGGTCGCGTGGTAACACCGTGGTCGGTATTTCCAGGGGGCGCGGCACCGCTCTGTACAGGGGTTCTTGCCCTCGCGTGTGTTCCGTGTGGTCAGTAGTCGCCCTCTGGGTGGGGTGGGGTGGGGGTCTCGTTCAAAGCCGTGGCGAAGCTGCAGGACCCCTCCCTCCCCCTCTCCTGGAGGTCTCTGTCCCCGAGCCCCAGGGACTGCAGTCAGGCTCGCCAAGGCTTTGAGGGGCACAGAGACTTATCCAGGGTCCCCAGGGAGCTGTGCACCAAAAAGAAGTGCATGTCCAGTGTCTTTCTGTCCCCACTGGCTGCCAGGGTGGCCATGATGGGGCAGGAGAGACGAGGTCTTGATTCGGGAGAGTTCCCGCGTGCATTTTCCCCGGATGGAGAGCAGCGGCTACGGCTCCTGCCCGAGGTCATGGCTGGTCCTTTGGAGCCTGGGGGGGAGCCCGGGGGTGGCAGCAGTCAGTGTGGGAACAGAAGTCGGGGAGAAGTGAATTCAGAAGGCACAGCTGAGGTTTCACTTGTAAAGGGCGTCCCTCACTCAAGGGAGGCTGGAGAGTGGGGGGGCACCCAGTGCTGGCCTCGGGAGTCGGACCCTCTCCCTGCCTTCTTCACGGAGAGGTGGCTCCCTGTGGGGTCCCTCCTGCCTGGGGAGGACACGTGGACATTTGGGGCATGGGTGAGATTCGATTACGTGAAGCCCCTGTAGGGACCGGGGCTCCCAACAGGCTGAGAGCCCACGATGGTTGTTCAGAGAAGCAGGGTCTCCGCGACCCCCCACACCGGGAGCTGGCGTCTTTCCCGCAGACTGAGCCTGGGGGGGTCCCTGGCCCCTGCCCCCGGGGCTGGCGGAGCCTCCTGGGCTCTCCAGCTGCGCCCTCCTCTCTTCTACCGCTCAGCTGGCGTTTGTGGCTTACGGACCGCGGCCTCGTAAGAGCGTTTAAACGCAGAAGGAACGTGTGCCCGTCTTACCCTCCACCTGCTTCGACGTCAGACCACGTTTCCCGAGTCCTTGTCCACCTACGGACGTGCTCGGCTCACACACGCCCACCGCACGCACAGGTGCACACGCCCCCTCGCGCCCCCCACGTGGAGCACGTCCCACTCACCGTCCCACTCACCATCGCTGTGCGGTAGATGGGGGGGCGGTAAGCTCAGCCGTCTCTACAGCCCGCCCCGCCGTTCCCGCCCTGGGGATGAGTCCCCTCCCCCGCAACCCTATGGGGTCCCCGTCTGGCTTCGCTGAGCACCTGCCGCATGCTGCTCCCGCTCGGGGCACTTGGGGTTCTGGCTAACATCTGGGGAGAGGCGGTTCTTGCGAGGACTCATGGCCCCTGCAGAGCAAGAGACAGCCCCCGAAAGGCCTCTCCCCAGTTTGGGTGCTGTGTGGACGCTGCCCCTGGTGGGGCCTTGCTGGCTGGCTGGGTGGTCCCCCCCCGGCCCCCCTGGCGAGAGAGCTGACTCGGCAGCCTCGACTGTGCGCACGGGGACAGGGGGACGGCTGGGCGGATGGACGGATGGATGTCAGCTTTGTGTGTGTCAGGGGGGAAGTGGTGGTCCCCAGGGATCCTCGCTCCTCTCAGGAAGTCCCGGGAGCTGTGGGATGGCGACTGAGCAGGACACCTGACCCTCTTGCGGGGTGTGTGTCCACCTGAGGGTTCCCCGTGAGTGTCCGCGTGCTGCTCTGAGGGACGCTCCCGGCTGCCCTGCTGGCAGGTGGAGGATGATGTCTTATGTCCCTTGGTGTCCCTCAGGTGACGGGACCTCGAAGGGCCTCCTGTGAGGCACGGGGTTGCCACACGTGGGAGTGCTCACAGGAGCAGGCAGTGGGTGAGTGAGAGGGGGTCTTGGCTGCCCCCGGGTGGGCTGTAGCTCCTGGGTAAGAAAGTGGCTTTCACAGAGCGTGGGGGAGAGGGGGATGGACACTTGGGGCTGGGGAGCCACAGGCCTGCTTTGGTCCCCTGATTTTGGGGTGCTCGAACTGGGCACCCTTCTGTAGCAGCTGGATGCAGCCACTGGATGGGGCTTTGGAGGCCTTAGGCGTGCCCGTAACCTGGAGCTAGGGTCCTGGGGGCAGGGGTCCCTGGAGGGTGTGGTGGGGGAGGGCTCAGATCCGACCCCCAGTCTCTCTGCCTGAAAGCTGGGTTTGCTCGAGCCCCAGACCCCAGTGCAGGGGTGTCAGGAGCTGGACCAGGCACCATGATGTTCAGAAGGAGGAGGCACATCCCACCGGAGCCCCGAGTCAAAGCTGGGGGCCCATGTGCCAGCTGCGGGATGCAGGGGTCCCACCTGAGTGGGGGTCGTGGGGGCACCTGTGGGAGACAGAACTCTTGCCTTAGCGTCTCATCAAAACCCACGTCGTGGGGCGCCTGGGTGGCTCAGTGGGTTAAAGCCTCTGCCTTCAGCCCAGGTCATGATCTCAGGGTCCTGGGATCGAGCCCCGCATCGGGCTCTCTGCTCAGCAGGGAGCCTGCTTCCCCTCTCTCTCTCTGCCTGCCTCTCTGCCTACTTGTGATCTCTCTCTGTCTCTCTGTGTCAAATAAATAAATAAAATCTTTAAAAAAAAAAAAAAACCCACGTCGTCCCTCCATCCGTCCATCCATCCGTCCCGCAGACCTTTGCTGAGGGCCTGTGGGGGCCACGCCTGTCGTGGTGAGGTCATGGGGCGGTTCAGAGCGTGAGGGCTGCCTCGGCCTGGCGAGCGACCTGGGGTTGCCGTGGTAAACGACCACACCGAGGTCCGCAACAACACTCGGCCAACTGCGGCGCCCGGAGCTCTGAGTTCCAGCTGTCATCTGGGTGGTGCTCCCTCCCGAGGCCCCGGGGAGGGTCCTCCCTGCGTCTCCCAGCTCCTGGTGGCCCAGGTGTCCTTGGCTCGGGACAGTGTCCCTCCCATCCCTGCTCTGTCCTCACACGGCCTCTCTTCTTCCTGTGACTCCGCTGTGGCTCCTATCAGGGACCCTTGCTGTGGGCTTTAGGGCCACCCCTACCCAGGATGATCTCCCCCTGCGAACCTTAATCACATCCGCTTAGAGCCTTTTTCCAGATAAGATCACATTCACGGATTTTAGAGACCAGCACACAGACGTGTCTTTTTGGGGGTCATCTTTCAACGCCCTACACTTGGTGGATAACGTCCCCAAGCCTCAGTCCCCTCATCTGTCAAACGGGACCACGTCCGTGCTTCCCTGACCATGTTCATGTCAGCTTGAGGTCTGAGCGTGCTCCCGGGTTCGGGCACATGGTGTGCCCCTGCACTGGCTGCCGTGGTAGCACCCCATCTGACGGAGGGAAACCAAGTCACGGAGAGGTGAAGTGGCGGTCCCTGTGTCCAGGCTGGGCTCCTGGCTATGGGCGTCATGGAGCACACTGACTGTGGGGGGAAGCGGGTGAGTCTGCCCCATTGGGTCTGGGCTCTGCCCAGTGGGTGTCCGCTGCTCCCCATGCTTGGGGCTTTGTGAGGATCCCCCAGAGCGGAGGTGGGGTGCCCTAGGGGTGCACCTGGCCTGCTCCACCAGGGGCTGTAACTGGGGACCTGGTGGGAGGGGTCTCTCCCAAGAAGGGAGTCCCTCAGAGCCCCCTCTCTCCCCGCGCTGACTCCCCCCAGGGGCTCACCCTCATCCCCCCCGCCCCCGGCTGCCAGGGAGGGTTGACCGCCCACTTGTCTGGGACGGGTTTTGACACTTGGCTGCACAGGCGGCTGGCGAGGGGCCTCCTGCAAGGGAGGGGGCGGCTCCCCCCTCGCCACCTGCCTTCGGTTGGGAGCACAGAAGAGGCTCCTCGAGGCCTCTATGGGCCAAAGCTCTCTCCAGCTTCGGTGTTGTTTACCCCCAATGTTCGCAGCCCGGCGGGGACGGGTCATAATGAGATTCGTGCGATCGGACGCGAGCGCCGTGATCTGGTGTTGCTGCCCGTTCAGGGACGTGTTTGGGTTTAATTTCAGCAGCAACAGGGAAACGGAAATAGCTGGATGTGTTCTGCTCGGATCGCTCCAGAGTCGGGCAGCTCACTGCGCCGGGGGTGGGGTGGGGGGGTGGGGGGGGGGAGGAGCTCGCGCTGGGGTTGACCTCCCAGGCGGCTTCTCTGGCAGGAGGAGGGGGAGGCGGAGAAGATGAGGGGCTGGACTAGGGGCGATGTCACAGGAGGCTTGCGAGCGGGTGTTAGTGGTCTGGGCTGGGCCGCAGGGGAGACAAGAGGGGCCGTGGTCCCGGGGCGGGGGAGGGGGACGAGGTGGCCGAGCCCTGATCTCTCTGAGGTACGCCGGCCGGCCAGGGGCGGCCAGGGAGCGGGCAGTGGGATTTGAACCCTCAGGGGCTCAGAAGCCAGCTCGGGGAAGATGGCTGGCTGTGCGGGAAATTCTGGAAAAGCAGTTTCCTGCTGGTTTTGTAGAAAACCTTTGATTTGACCCTGACCTTGAAGTCTGGATATCCTTATCCCTCCGGGTCACACAGGCCATTAAGCGGAGAGGCCGGTCTTTTGAGCACTGCTGGGAAAAATTTCCATCCAGGCAGCCGACGGAAATCCCAGACTCTCTCCTCGGACAGCCGTGGTTTCTCCAGCGGTCCCTGCTGCACCCCTGTTCGTGTCCTTGAGCCTGGGACCCCAGGGCAGGACCCGGGATACAGCAGGTGCCTATTAAGTGTCTGCTGAGTGGATTGAATGGGCATCAGCTGCCTACCTGCTCTGCTCGGGCTTCCAAGCTGGTACTTTTCCAGGATTACGTTCCTCGGTGAGCTTCCCCTAGCATTGACGAGGAAGTACCTTCAGGTCACACAGAGGGTAACGGTCTGCAGCCATCAGCGGCGCGGCACAGCCTGGCTTTGCGTGCTGTCACATGCCTCCTCCTGCTGGAAAGCTCGACTTCCTCACCGATCAGAACCCGCTGCCCACGGCTCAGGGGGTGCAGACAGACAGACCGACCGACCAGCCTGGCAGTTGGTGGGGAGCCCGGCACACTTTGTTTTGGGGACTTGGTTCGTGCCGGAGCTTGCTGGGAGCCAGAGGTCCCCAAAGCCAGGTGTTTGCAGGAATCGGCCTGGACAGAAGCCAGGAGTGAAACCCCCCGCCCCGGGGCTGGACCAGACCACCTGGGTTAGGCCTGGACCCTCCCCTGGCCACCTGTTGAAGTGGGCAGTCCTCATGCTGTGTTTCCACCGTAAAACGGGGACCTGTGGCAGCTCGGGAACCGTGTTGAGAAGTGAGCCTGCAGGGCCCAGCGCTGTGCCCGGCGCAGGCCCCGGGGCTGATCATCGCTGGACAGAGAGGAAATGCCACCTGGCGATGTCCCAGCATATCTGGGTGTGAGAGACACAAGATGCTGGACGCCTGTGCCACACGGGGACGCGAGAGACATTGCGGCCTTGCGTCCTTTCGGTCACTTTGTTCGGTGACACAGCCTAGTGGCTGTGGGTTGGCCGCCCACTGGCAGGTGGTGGGTGCCGTGCCGCCAAGCTGGACGCGACCTGCCCTTGACCTGGGGCGAGGCTGGCCTCGGGCAAGCCATCGCGACACACAGGCAGTGCCACCGTCCGCTGCAGAGGGGAGCCTGGCCCTGCACCAGGGCAGTGCAGAGGGGCCCATGGGTGCTCCTGGTGTGCGCGGGAGAAGGTGGATGTGCCGACCCCGGGTTCCACCTGCCGGCTCGTTTCCGGAAGAGAAGCTTCGGGACGTGAGGGCCTCTCCAAGCAGGGACATTGGCTCGTGGGGTCCCCTGATGCCTCTAGAGCCTTCGTGGGTCCTGGCGGCTTGGGGGAATTTTGGGGGCCGTTTGGAGTGTCACCCTTGGGACACCGAGGCGTGTGTCAAAGACAAGCCCTCGTTGCCTCAGTCACGAGATACCCAGCCCCTCTGTCGTCCCAGGTGTTTGGGACCCGGGGGGAGCAGACAGTCTCCCTTTCCGTCCACGGGGGTCTGACTGGCCTGTCACCCCAGGGCCCCAAGTTGGAAAGATCCATTCCAGCACGCCGCACCTGTTAAATAATAATGAGGCCATTTTAAAAGGCTTTCGGATGGAGCGTGGCATAAATAAAACAAGAAGTTAATTCATTTTCCCATTTTTTATTGATCAAAGGCGTGTCAGCTGCCAGTCACAGCGTCTGATCAGGGGCGCGGCCCCGGGCAGCCAGGGTCACTCCAGCGGGGACAGCACATGGTTTATCACGGGGAAATGCAGCTCTTTGCTGCTCATAGAGACATTTTAGGGACACTCCACAGTGTCCGTGGAAATTTGAAAACGGAGGACCCCCCCCCCCCCGGAAAGGCAGAGGCTGTCAACGGCAGTCCTGCTGTGTGGGTGGCTGGGAGGCGGGAAGCGGATACACCGTATCTCCCCCCAGCTCCCGTGGGGACTGTGGTGTCCGTGGGTCTCTCTTGAGCAGGGGGCATGGGCAGGATCCCGTACATTCCCCTGTGGCTCGTTGGGTTGGGGGTGAGCAGCGAGCCTCTGACACCATCTCCCGGAGGCTTTGGCCAGCCTCCGACTCTCCGCCTGCGTCTGGGCAGCAGCGTTGAGGGGTGAGGCGGGTAGTGAGAAGCTAGCAGGGGTGTGGACGGAGGGCCCAGGTCCTCCTGGGGTGTGGGCACTCCCCAGCTCTCTAGCTGACCGTGGCCTGGAGGGAGGTTGGCCCCACGTGCCCATCCAGGGCCCCGTCCCCTGCCCCCACTGTCCCAGGGCATGACGGGACAGGGAAGCTCCGGGAGCAGGGACTTCGGGATATCCTGAGGGAGGGGGCTAGCTCTACGTAAAGCAGTTACCTCGAGGGAGGAGCCCAGCATCCCGGAACTCAGGGGAAGGTTTTCTTTCTGCATTTTACAAATGGAGAGACAGGCACAGAGAGGACAGGCGGTGTGGCTCTAGGGTCGCCAGACCGGGCCTGTCCCCACCAGACACACCCGCTACAGGTCTGCAGCTGAGCCCCTGCTCTGCCCCAGCTGGAGCTGGGACCCCAGGACTGGGAGGTCCGGGGATGCCAGCCGGGGGTCCGGGGACTGGCTTTTCATATTGGTGGCAGTTTGCAGGGGCCAGGGGAAGGTCGGGGGTATCGAGGGAGCCCAGCCTGGGGCTTTCCCTGTGGGGTCCCCCTCGGCCGGGCTCTGCCGTGGGGCACAGCAGACCCCCGGCCACCGGACCCAGCTGGCGAGGCGGCCCTGAGACTTCCCCTCTAAGAGGAGGTGAGGCCTCCTCCTTGCGAGTTCTCCGAGCCTCCCTTGGTCTATCTGTGGAATGGGGCGGTCACGTTCCACGCCTCCCGGGGCCACTGCAAGCGTTGGGTGGGATCGTGCGCTAGACCACGCCTGCATGCTGCCCGCCACGCAGGAGCACCCGGCCCCCCGTTACCCCGTTACCTCCGCTGATGCCTCGTTCCGACCGCACATCCCCAGCGGAAGCCTGCTGACCCGGGGTTTCGCCGTGCCGGGCCTTGGTTTCCCCTTTCGCACCCGCCTCTCTGTGCTGGAGTACACGAGCAGCCCCTGAGGGGACAGAGCAGAGCCGTGGCCCTGGGTGTGTGTGGCGGAAGCGGGTAGATGTGAGTTCTGGGGGCCTGGGTGTCCGACGTCCCATTCCAGCTCGCCCGCGAGTGGCCACGGGAGAGGGCGCGGAGGTCTGAAGGCCGCCTGCCTCGACCCTCCAGGTCTCCTCCATGTCTCCACGTGGGGCAGGCAGTGTCTCCCGGATCAGAAGTCGCTTTCGGTGCCACCAAAGAGTTGTGGCCGTGTGGGGCCAGGAAGCCGGTCCCCAGGGGTGCTCTGAGGCCTCGTGGCTCAGACGTGGGATCTGGGCTCTCAGGGCCAGCTCTGCCTCCCACGTCCGGGACTCTGCGCTGGGGCGGGCCTTTTGGGGGTGAATGACAGATGACCGTGGGCAGCAGGCCCTGCGAGGCTGGTGGGGGGCAGCTGGGCCCGGAGCCTGTGTGTTCTGCTAATCTGATTTCAGCCTGCTGAGTGGGCAGGACGGAGGGGGTCAGGAGTCCGCATGGACGGCCCGCCTCTTGGCGCAGTGGCCAGGGCCCTCCCCGTGGGCTGGGGGGATGGGGGTGGTGCCTTGAACAAACACAGTGGGGGCCGACTCAGCTCTGGGCTGCTGGTTGCTTGTCAGGGGGCCAGTTTCTGGGGACAGACCCTCATTGTGGCCACTGAGCTGACTTCTGGGGCTGAGCGTCCGTCTCCAGATGCCGGTGGAGCCGTGGCTGCGTCTCCGAGAGGCCTGGAGGGCCGAGCAAAGAGAAGGCCACTCGTCCCTGTGGCCACAGGCACATGGCCCCCAGCCAGACTTCTCTGGTCACAGGACAAGGATGGGCAGCTTCCGTCCTGGTACTGGCCACTGTCTGGACCTTCCCTTGCCTGAGGTCACTCAGCCTGTGGCTGGGAAGTGCCCATGGTGTCCTCTCCCCATCTGGCCCTCGGGAGTCTCTCTCCCAGAGTCTGCAGCCGTCCCTGCTGGGAAGGGCCGGGCCTCGGCCCCATGTCCTCCTGCGTCCGGGGGTGATGGGGAGGGAGAGGCGGCGGTCAGAGGAGTGGACCCGAGCTGCAGAAACAGCAGGCCCGCTGCCCCCGCTGAGTGGAAAGAGGAGAAGGGGCCAGGGCCGGCCCTTCCACGCTCTGCCCCTCTCCGTGTCCAGCCACTCCCCTAACTGTACAGCGGTGCGGTGGGGCGGGGGGGCCGTGTATCTCATCCTTTGGAGCAGGCTGGCTGCGAGAGGGACCCTGGTGCTGAGCGCAGTGGACAGGAGGGGCGCATCGGGACGCACGGACTCCCGTCCTCTCCAAGGACCTTTGCTGCTTCGCAGCAGATGTGGGATCCATTCTGGGCTCTGCCTCCCTCTAGGGAGCCTCAGTTTCCTCTCCTGAGAAATGGGGTGAATGAGGGGAGGGTGTGCAGTAAAGACATCCCGGCAGAGAGCGGCAGAGCCGGCCGGGTGCACAGACGCCCCCCGGGAATGAGGCCGCCACCTCTCGGCTTGCTGTGGGGCCCGATGCTGATGCATCCCTCTCCCGGGGGCCTGAACCCATCTGTGTGCCTCAGTTTCCCCAGGGCCAGCCTTCCGTGGGCTGGGAGCTGCATGGGGCCGGGTCCCGGAAGGCTGGGGCCCACGCAGCTGCCGTGGGGAGAGGCCAGGCAGACAGACGCTGTGCCTGCAGGGCAAGGGGCGCCCGCCCGTCCTGAGCCCCGAAAGGAAGCCTGGCCTCGCCGGCTGCGATTATGGTTTGGAGCCGTGTAATTAACTCTAAAAATGGGAGGCCGAGGAGGGCAGAACGTGGATACTTAGTGGAAGCTGGAGCCGGGCTGAGGCTGCTGGGCGGGAGGGAAGGTCTGAGACTGGCCGGGACCTGGGGCTGTGGGCTGGGGCGGCCTGTGGCTGGCGCACGGACTGGGGGGCGTGAAGCCGAGGACGTGTATCCTCCCGGTTCTGGAGGCTAGACGCCTGGTCGGGATGGGGGCCGGGCTCTCTGGGCTCCTCCCTGTTCCTGGCGGTTTGCCAGCCCTTGCTGGCCTTTCTCGATGCACGGAGCGCCCCCAGATCTCTGCCCCTAGCAGCACGCGGCCTTCCTGTGGGGTCTCTTTCTCTGTCTCTTTTTAAAAAAAATTTTGTTTTATCACAGTATAATCAGGATACACAAGATTGACCTTTTTGTGGGGGGAGCAGAGGGAGATGAGAGGGAAAATGTCAAGCAGATTCCCCGCTGAGTGTGGAGCCTGACGTGGGGCTCCATCCCCGGACCGGAGATCATGACCTGAGTCGATGTCAGGAGTCGGCCGCTTAGCCGACAGCGCCACCCAGAGCCCCCAGGTGTATCAGTTGGAGCATCTTTAGTATGTGTACAATTCGGCATGATCACCGCTCTGACTTCTAGAACTTGTTCCTCGTCCCAAACGGACACTGTCCCCAGGAGACACCCCGGCCACCCCGCCAGCACCACCGTGCTGCCCGTCTTGGTGAGCTTGGCCTCGTGTCTGTGGGTTCCTGCTGTCTGTCCTTTTGCGTCCGTGCGATCCAGAAGCTTCAGGTCTAGGAGGACAAGACTTAGGACCGTCTGAGGCCCAAACCGGCAGCCATAGCCGTTCAATGGAAATTAATCAGAACAAAATCGACAATGTACTGTTTCGGTCAGACTAGCCTCATCTCAAGTGCTCAGTGGGCACATGGGTCTCGTGGCTGCCCTGCTGGACCGCAGGTGTTTGGAATGCATCCATCCTTCTGGATAATTCTGCGGGGCACACGACATGAAAGAGACACGACAGAGACGTCACTGGACCTGGGGCCGGAGCGTCCCTTGCTGTCAGGACACCGCGGTTGGCCTTTGTTGAGGGAATGTGTGGAAGTACATCTGTAGAGGGCGGGAGGGATCCGTGTTGATTTGCTGATGTGGGTGCTCTCATCGTGGAAGGGGGTCCTTGTTCCGAGGAGCCTTGGATGTTTGGGGGAGACGGGGTTGCATCTGCGGTTTGCTCTCGCATGTTCAGAGAATACCGTATGCGCACGAGGCCAGTGAGTCCGTGCTGGCCGTGACCGGGACCAGCCGCGGCCGGGGTGGAAGGAGCGGCCAGCCGGGTGGGGGGTGGGCACGGCCCTTGGGGGTTGCCCGGCGGGGGTGAGGGCTACTCGGTGCATGCCGGGCCCGCCGTAGCTCGTGACTTCTGCCTGCCTTTCGTCTCCATCTGTCCCGCATCGGCATTTCCGCTGGGCGGCAGGTGCTCCCGTTTTGCTGCCCAGCCCTCGGCCCTTAGGGAATGGGCGGCTGGGGAGGATGAGGGTCTGAAGTTCCGGGGCCCTGGGCCATGGGTGCCACTGTCCTTGCCTTGGGGACGCCCTTGCCAGCTGGACTGCTGGGCCGTCCAAGCACTCACATGGCCTCAGGGTACACAGCCCAGCGAGACATGCGGTTGGAAAGCCGCCCTCAGGAGCCGAAGCTGCTGTCCCTGGCCCTGCGGTGGGAATCAGTGGACGGAACTCGAACCTGGGGCTGAGCCCCCTCCAAATCCTGCTCTCCAGGCTGCCTGGCCTGCTGCCATCCTGCCTTCTTTACCAGCTCCTTCTCCACGGGGGCTGCGGCCAGCCTTCCCGTTCAGCCCCCAACCCCAGACCTCCCGCCCCAGCGGCTTCACCAGGCGCGGTGTGGGTGGGAGCTGAGACGTGGGGTTGCCGGGTGGAGACGCCCCGACTGTGCTGTGGGGCTCTGGCCCTGGTGCATCCCCTGGCCTCCCGCTGAGACGGGTGTGTGCCGTTCCCGGGGTGCGCCACAGACGGGACGGCTTCCCCCGGGGGCAGGTCTGTGCGGGGGGGAAGGCGGTGAGTGTGTGTGCGAGTGTGTGTGTGTATGTGTGTGTTCACGCTCTGTTTTTGCTGACTCAAACCAGCATTATTTCCGGTCCCGATCGTCCATGCTGGATCCTCTGGGTAGGGGTATAGGACAAAGGGTCATGAGTGGCCAAGGTGAGCCAGGGGCACCGATGACGTCTGGACCCTCGGGCCGGCGGGGGCGAGGCTGCCCAGGGCCGGAGTGCACGTCCCTGCCGGCTCCTGGAAGCCAGAGCTCGCCGCGATGACGGCGGCTCTTCTCGTGGACCTACAGGCTCAGGCTTCTCTTCTCTTCTGCAGTTCCTGTGTCTGAAGAACATCCGCACGTTCCTGAAAGTCTGCCACGACAAATTTGGGCTGCGAAACAGCGAGCTGTTTGACCCCTTTGACCTCTTCGACGTCCGGGACTTCGGGAAGGTGAGCACTCTCTTCTCCAGAGTCCGGGCATGGGGGGCCGAGCACCGGCTCAGTGCAGGGGTTCTGGACGGGACAGGCCTGGCACCTCCAACACGGCCGTGCCCTGCACCTGCAGGCGGGGACGCGTTACAGACAGGAGGGCGCGTGGGTGGTGGACGGGGACGGACACCCAAGGTGAGATCCGGCATCGAGAATCCAGGCGGCTGGAGGGAAAGCTGGGCGTGGATGCGGGCGGAGCCGGGGCACTGGCCGCCGGGGATCTCCGGTTCTTGACGGGGCGCCCGGCTCCCGCGAGGGGGCCGAGATGCGGCAGGTGCCGTGAAGGTCGGGCTGCGTGTGAAAGGGGCCATGGCGGTTATGCCAGAAGCAAGCGGAGTGGTCTCTGGCTGCAGGCATGTGTTGGGCGGGGGTGGGGGTCGCTGATGACCCGAAGCCCCAGGTTCCCTGGAGGTGATCCCCTGCGTCCGTGGCAGACAACTCAGAAACTCTGCTGGGTCCGGCCAAGGGACCCCCGGCGGGGCAGTGGCAAAGTCTGAGGGCTGGCGGGGGTGGGTTTTCAGCTCCTTTGTGAGCTGGCTTCGTGGCGAGCTGCCTTCACAGCCACGTGAGATGTCACGTGTGGTCCCAGGCCACTCCTTGGACGTGGCTGGGATGGGGACCGTGATATCTTCTGCTGTGTGGAGGCTGGGGGCGGGAGGGAAGAACTGGTTCTGTGCTGCCTGCGATCCGGGGTCCCGGTTCCCTGTGTGCCCCACCCCCGCACCGCGTCCTGCACACACCCCCCCACCCCCCCCAACCGCCGGGCTGCTGGCACAGGCTCGGCCAGACCGCCGCTTCCCGGACTGCCCGAGGAGCCGTTTCCACCTGCTGATGGGAAGCATCAGAAGATATTTATTGCTTAATTTGTGTGAGAAGCATTATCGGGACCGGGTGTTGGAGGAAATGCGCTGTGAATGCATCATTTATGAAAGGCGGGGGGACTTCTGGATCTGCCGCTGCGAGTGCTGTGCGGCGCGCTCCGAGAGGACCCTCTCCTTGCGCTATGATCACCGGCAGTAGCCCGGACTTCCCCATAAGCCGCCTGGCCTGATGGCCCCCTCCCCGCGCTCTGGAATTCGCTAGACAGGAGATTTACAGACCCCCGCAAGAACCCATCCCGGTGTGATCGCCCCTTCTGAGCAGTTTCTTTCCCCCCTGGAAGGGCTCACTCGAGTCCCTGCTGCTGCAGTGGCCCTGCCTGGGGTTCCCGGCTGCCTGCCTCCCTGTGTCCCCGGGCACCTGTGCTGGGGCGGGGTGGGCTGGGGTCTTGCTGGCGTCCTGTCCCATCAGTGGGCTTCTCAGTTCCCCGGGCTTGCTTTCAAAGGGATTGGAGCCGCTCTCCTCTTCTTCCTCCTCCTGCACGGCTGTGCCCTGGGCAGGGAGCGCACTCACACACGTACGTCACATACTCACACACAGAGCTGCTGTTCGCGATAATCGCGTGGAGGACAAGGCAGGATACGCCCTGGCCAGGCTCGTTTCTCGGCCGGCGGTGGGCAGCGAAGACAGTCTAAAATTGCATTTTGGTTTTGGTGTGCTGCAGCTGAGTTCGAAGGTGTAAGACAGACGCCCGTACGTGTAGCTCGGACTCCCGTCACACGACCCACCGACCGTGTGGCCACGCGGTGTGCAGGGGGTGCCCCTCGTGCTCCTCAGGGGTCCAGGGAGGCCGCCTGGCTCCAGGGCGATGTCCCAGCTGTGCGCAGAGGGGCTGCGTAGGGGCTGCGGCTGGCGCTGGTCCCCGGTCTGCCCACATCACACAGTGATGGACATTGGTGCTGCTTTGCCACGCTGCGGCCTCTGCAGTGGGAACCGGGAGCTGGCCGTTCATTTGTCATTTGTCTCCATTTGGAGTTGCAGTGGGGCGTTGCCGCGAATGGAGGTGGTGTGACGCCTCGGACCTGGGCGCTGCGTGCGGGGGGGGGGCCTCGGTTCATGCCGTGCACCGAGGCCCCTTGGCTCTGGGCAGGGCAGGGCTCGGGGAGAGCTCCCCCACCGCGCCTCTGCTCTCCACATTGTGACCCTCGAGTCAGACTGATTGATATTCTGGCCCTGCTAACCGGCTGGGTGACTTGGCAGGTGACCCGGTGCCTCTGACCTCCATTTGCCCGGTGGGAGGTGACGAGGCATCCAGCCCTCAGTACGGGCTCCCGAAATGCCAAGCGTTTGTCACTGTCCCTGCCCCAGGTTTGGCTGAAACGGAACTAGATCCTTGTAGACCTGTGTCCTCTGATTTTTTTCCTCTTATTTTAGTCATGGAGTAAGTCTGCAGCTTTGGAAGACAGAGCCAGAGGGCTGAGCACGCGGACTGCGGACACTCGGGGGCTGGGTTTGAGTCTGGCAAGCCTCGGTGCCCAAGTGGCTGACTCAGTTTCTCCAAATCCTGCTTGTGAGATGGTGTTGCGCTCTGCTGAGCAGGAGGCAGGGTTGTTTCTGGAACGGTCAGCCCGGCACACGTCCCAGGGGGCTCACCCTGTTCTTCGCTTCCTTCTCCTCGGTCCTCTGACCTCCCGTTGGCAGCGTGGCGGCCGTCCTGCCCGTCCGTCTGGCTAAGCGTCTTCTCATTACCTCGTCCTGCCCCACACGTGTTTCTCATCGAGGTAAACCTGTGGTTAGCGTTTCCAAGCTGGAGGCCGGCAGAGGCTTGGGGTGCTGGGACGTGCTGTCCTCGTAGGCGCCCACCGTCCCAAGTCTGTTTGCTCGGCTAGTCCCTCCTGATGTCCCAGGATGCAATGCCCTGCAAAAACACACCAGCAGAGCCCAGCACCCGTGGCCTGCTTGCATGGTACCCAGAGGCACAGGGACTCTCCCACCCCTGGAGGGTGGCGCTGAGTGGGGCGCAGCAGCAGACAGGAGGGCAGGCTGCTGGCGGGCTGGTGAGAAGGAGCACGTCTGGTCTTCATCGTCATTCATCGTCATTCAGACGGAGCATAGCTCCGTCTGGGCACAGAGACGGAGTGTAGGTTCTGTGGGTCTTTTCAGGGGTGTTTCCGGAGTTTCCCATGGGCCCGGCTTAGCCTTTTGAGGAGCCCCTCCAGGAGCTCAGCCCACACAGCCTGACTCTTCTGGTGGGCCTGGAGGCCCTCACTCATATCAGACCAGAAGACGCGACTGCCCGCTCTGCCCTCCCCCTGATCCCCACCGCTGGCCCCGGAGCGCTGCGTCCCCGCCAGCAGGAAGGCAGACCCTGTCCTTGTCCTGGTTTCATTGTGCTGTTTCCGAGCAGGTGCTTTTCAGCTCCCATCTCCAGTGTTGCTGGAGGCATTCCTTGGGGAGAAAAGGCACTGGCGCGTTCATTCATTCCTCTGCCCACCCACCCAGCCATTTGCACACCCATGCACACTTCGACCTGCCCAGCCGCCCACCATCTACCCCCACCACCCAGCCGCGCACCCATCTGCCGCCCCCCCCAGCCATTAAGCACTTAATATACCGAGCATTTGTGAAGCACTCACTGTGGTAGAGATGCAGGGAGAGAAATGGTCTTTGCCCTCCAAGGGGAGGCCCAGATTCGTTCTTTTTTTTTTTTTTTAAGTTTTATTTATTTATTTATTTGACAGAGAGAGAGATCACAAGTAGGCAGAGAGGCAGGCAGAGAGAGAGGAGGAAACAGGCTCCCTGTGGAGCAGAGAGCCCGATGCGGGGCTCGATCCCAGGACCCTGAGATCATGACCTGAGCCGAAGGCAGCGGCTTAATCCACTGAGCCACCCAGGCGCCCCCCAGATTCGTTCTTGTACCATCAGTTGTAGAAGGAAGGAGAGAGTGGAATCCCCAGAAGATGCTGGGCTCTGGCCCATCTCTCAGCCACGACACTGGACCTTCTCTGCGATTTCTTTTGTTGCGGGGAGGATCCCGAGAGCTGCAGGGCCGCCTTCCTCCCCGCTGCGGGGTCTCTGTTCAGATCTCCTGTTGAGGGGTGGCCTGCCCTTCGCTGCCGCTCCCTCGAGCGCGGCCCCACCATGAAGCAGCTCGTCCTTTCTCGGCGTGCCTGTCGCCGTCCACCTCCTGGCCGTGGGGACTTGGGTTACTGACGTCCCCCAGGTGTCTAGAATCGCACTCTGCACGTGGGGTGCCAGACGGTCTGCCTCTGCGTGGATACGTGGATCTTACAGGAGGAGCCTGGGAAGGATACCCTGGAGCCCTCAGTGGGTCAGCTGCCTTGCAGGGGCCCGGGGGGCCCGGGCATCTGGTGGCCCTCCAGGCCCTCCCGCCACGGGGCGCCCCATCGTGCCCAATGGGCACTGCCCCAGCCCGGCCCAGGCCTCCCTACCTGCCTGGGACCTGCAGGTGCCCCGGTCAGTGGGGCTCACTTTAGCCTCCGTTTGGGCAGAACGGACGACGCTCGAGGAAGGTCTGCACGCCCTCCAACAAGTGTGTCTAATTCTCCAATTTATGGTTCATGAAGACATTTTCTCGGCTGGGAAGCTGGAGCGGTGGTGAGAGCTGGCCGCAGAAAGGCTGGGGTGGGCCCCCAGGCCGCTCGTAGTTCAGGGTGTGATGCGGGCTGCCCCATCCCCGCTTTCCGTCCGCATCCCCTCTCATCCTTCTCCCTCCTGTCCCTGGCAGGTGCGGGGCTGCCTGCTGGCTTCCCGAGCCCTCAGGGACCTCACGAAGTAGGGAGGTACCTGAGCCCCACAGTGATGGTGCCGTCGGGGGCTGTGGGGGGTCGTGCCGTGGGGGTCCTGCTGGCGGATTCTGGCTCCCCCTCCCTTCCTCCAGGTGAGGCGCCTTACGTGGGAAGGGGCCGTGGTCAGCCGTGCGGGGTTCTGCCGCCTGCAGGGGGCGTCGGGGAGGCCGGGCTGGAGGCCGGTGTGGAGGCCGGCGGGCTGCCCTCTCCCGGGTGAGGCCGCAAGAGGACCAACGCAGGGAAGCGCTGGCCCGCGGTGGTTCAGAAGACACAGGGCAGTGACGGCGCGTCTTCCCGCACGCGGTCAGCACTGGTGCGGCTCCTTCCGTCCGCAGGGCACCTCACACCACATCGGGCCTCTCAGGAGGCCGGGAGGAGGCCGGGAGGGCAGGGTCTGCTGAACCCCAGCGAGCCTGCTCTTACCTGCTTTCCGTGGCGCATTTGTCTGGCGTTTTCCTTTAAGGATTCCAAAGAGGCTAAAAATGTAGTTTGAAACCCGTGGCCCGTAACAGCCCGGGCCGCCCTCGCCGGGACTGGGGCTTTGGTGGTGGGGGGGGGGTGCGGTTGGTGGCAGGCCTGGCTGCAGCTGCGGGACGCCGGGACGATGCCTGGGGCGTGGAAAGCAGGGGCACGTCTGCCGGCTTTGCCGGCCCTCCGACCGCCCTGGCTGGGTCCAGAGCCTGGACCCGTGGCCCCACCCTGTGCCCCCTTAACTTCTGTCTGTAGGACACAGGGGCCCTTCCCCCCGTGCTTGGGGCAAGGCGTCTTCCCACTGAGCCCATCAGCGCAGACCCCCGCACCCCGGCGGTTTGCTGGGGCATGGGCCCACGAGGCGGCGGCCGGCTTGCTCTGCCAGACCTCCCTGCGTTCCTGCTGTTGCCCGTCTCCCTTTGCTCCTCCCACCAATCCCGCCCACCGCTGTCCTGGGGCTTCCTGGCAGCACGGATGCTTCTAGAAGCCGTGGGGATGGAGCCGTTGAGACAGCTTTCAGAGCTCCAGACGGAATGGCGCCCAGAGGGCACTCGGCGGGACTCAGAAGTCACCTCACCTCTTGGGGCCATAGTCTCCCCATCTGTAAAATGGGTTTGCAGCTCGGCTGCCCCTTTGAGGAGTGCGGAGGAGGGCCTGGCAGGTGCGGCCATGCGCGCTGGTTTTGGAATCCGCGGCTCTCAGGGTGGTGCCCTCGTCCCCTCCCCCACTGAGCAGGTGGCTGGTGGCCTTGGCGGGGCGGGGTGTGCCGGTCGTTCCTGCCGCTGAGCACCAGCCCCACCCCGTCCAGCTTGTGCTGCGTCAGCCCCGTCATCGATTTCTCTGTTTAGCGTCTGCATCGATGAGCGAGTCCCTGGGGCGCGGTCGGCAGGGGGAGGAGGAGCAGGCCGCCTCGGGACATCGATCGGACACCACTTATCTCTGTACTCTGACCCTGCTCTGCCACGCGCTTGCCCGGCTCCTCCTGGTGTGTGCTCACTCATCTGCAGGGTGCAGAGCCCTGGGTGCTCCCCGGAGGCTCGTTTGAGGACTCGCAGACACGGACCCTGCCGTGACTGCTTGCGTGTGGTCGACCAGGCGCTCTGGTCGCGGAGTCCGCCGCACACTCATTGTTCAGACGCGGCCGCGGTGCGGGAGGAGCAGCCCCAGGCCCAGCAGGGCCCAGTGCGGGGCAGGTGGTGCAGGTTTCCTGCTCCACACCGTGCCTCCTACTGCCTGCGGACTGTCCGCTCCCGCCGCCAGGAGCCCACCTGCTTTCCGGGGACCTGGACAGCCAGATGCACGCACGCGCACGCACAGGTGCACCCCTACACGCACACGTGTGCACTCGTCTACGCACACGCGTGTAACACGTGCACACGCGTGCACACACCTGTGCACGCGCTGACCCGCTGTCTCCTAACTCGGGTGCGAGTGGTTTTCTTCACTCCCTTCCAGAGCCCAGCCGTAGGCTGACCCTGCCTTCGCGGTGGTGGAGCCAGTGGGGGTGCGTTTCGCTTTCGGCGCCGAGTCCTGACAACGAACAGGTGTGCCGAGCCGTGCTGTGAGGCCTGGGTCTGCCCCCAGTGCCCCCGGTGTGGGGTGGGCAGCCCTTGTGCGTGAGGCCCGGGGCCTTTGGGCCCTTGCGATGGTTCCTCCAAAGCCCTGGGCAGGGTCCCGGGGAGGGGGTGGCGCCCACACCTGGCCCGAGGGTTCTCCGAGAGGGGCCTCTGCTGAGGAGCCACTGGGACCTTTTAACGTCCTTCTTGCTCACGATTCATTTCCGGGGAGAGAGGACGCGGGGACTCTGGACTCCATCACACCTGACAGAGAAGCTGGGGATGGAGAAGGTGCCAGGAGGATGCCCCCAGGCCTCACATCTGGGCCTCAGTTTCCCATCTGTGAGCACACCGTTGCCCGGATGACCCCTTGGTGGGGGTCGTCCTGGGCGCCCCTATTGTCCCCGTCTGTGTCCTCCTCCCCTCTGTGTCTGGCTTTGCCGCAGCCCCACCCCAGCGGCCGAGAGCTGGCGCTTTCCTAGCCCAGCCTGGTGTGACTCACGCTCGCCTTTTTTGTCTGTCCGCAGTTAATTAAATATTAATTGGCTAATTGTTTCCCCCCAGGGCTCCAAGACATTGTTTCTGTTGAAGCCTGACAGGCTGATGTTTGCAGCAAAAAAATGCAGAGTAGAGCTAAGGGGATAGGGAAAAAGTAGCAAAATGTGAATAATTAATTGCGACAAGGTATTCTTTCTTGGCACCCTGGGAGGCCCTTCTCGGGCAATGTTCCTTCTTGCAAAGGAAAGGAGGGGTCGGCCACCCCCAGCGACCAGGTACCAGCAGCAGGGTCGGGTCTGAGATGGGGTCGGGGGCGTCTCCTCTGAATCACAAGGAGGGCGGCCAGGACCGTTTTGGGGGAGAGGCCCCATGGCGGTTCCAAAAGCTTTACCCCCTCCTACCCGCCCCCCGAAAGGCTGCATCGTTCAGGCTCTCCACCCCCCTGCCCCATTCAAGGATCAGGGAGTTTGGGCTGGAGCCTGCGGCTATGTATCCTGGGTGGTCCTTTTTGGCTTTCTTTCTTCTTTTCCTTATTTCTCAAAAATCTGTTCTTTTTCTTAAAGATTTTATTCATTTATCTGAGAGAGAGAAAGAGCGTGTGCTTGTGTGCCCTCACGGGCAGAGGCAGAGGGAGGGGGGAGCAGCCTCCCTGCCCAGCAAGGGGCCTGACGTGGGGCTCCTCCCAGGACTCCGGAATCGTGACCTGAGCTGAAGGCAACCCTTCAGTGACTGAGCCACCCAGGAGCCCAGACTTTAATTTTTTAAAAGAAATTGTTGTGATAAAATGGACAGAACCTAAAATTGATCCTTGTAGCCAATTTGGGGCTCAGTCCAGAGGCGTTCCGCGTTTTCACGGTGCGGTGGGACCGCCTCTGCCGTCTTGTTCAGAACGGTTCCGTTGCCCCGGAGGAAGCCGTCTCTCCTGTCTCATGCCCCGGCCCCGGGCAGCCACCCACCTGTTCTCTGTCTCTATGTGTTTGCCTCTTCTGGAGGCAGGGAATCCCGTCCCACGTGGCCTTTTGCGTCCGGCGTCTTTCCCTCAGCATCCCGTGTCCGAGGTTCACCCACGTGGTGGCGCCTGTCAGGGTCCCATCCTTCTTAAAGGTCGGGTCGTATTCCCTTGTGCGGCTACGCCACGTGCCGCTTGCCTGTCCCCGTGGGTGGACGTTTGGGCCATTTCTCTCTTCCGGCTGTTGTGGCCTGTGCTGCTGGGGACACGGGTGTGCCAGTCGCTGTTTGGGTTCCTGCTCTCATTTGTTTCGGGCGCCTGCCCAGAAGGGGACTTGCCGCTCCCGTGGTGGTTGTGTGTGTAGTGATTTGAAGAACCGCTCTAATGTTTTCCACAGCGGCTGCACCGTTTCTCATTCCCAGCAGGGCACGAGGGCTCCAAGCTCTGCACATTCTCGCCAGCACTGGTGTGTGTGTGTGTGTGTGTGTGTGTGAGAGAGAGAGAGAGAGAGAGAAAGGGAGAGAGAGAGATACCAGCACCCCGGTGGGCGTGAGGTTGGATCTCACGGTGGTTTTGATTTGCATTCTCCTCATGGTTTGAGATGTTGACCACCTTCTCATGTCGTCTTCGGGGAGATGTCTGTTCAAGGCCTTCGCCCATGTTCCAGTCCATTCCTTGTTGTTGAGTGGTACAAGCTCTTTATGTGTCCGGGCTCTGAACCCCTGAGAGGTGCGTGATTCTCAGGCACTCTGTCCCATGCCGTGGCTTGCTTTCTGCTCCCCCAAGAAGTGTCCTTGGGCGCATGAAAGACTTAGGTCTTGAAGTTACGTGTAGCTGCTCTTTTCTCCTGTCGCTTCCGGTTTCGGTGCCTTGTCCAGCAAATCATGTCTGAATCCAGTATCGGGACGCTTTTCTCCTACGTCTACTTTTTTTTTTTTTTTTAAGATTTTGTTTATATATTTAACAGCGAGCACACAAGCAGGGGGAGCAGCAGAGGCAGAGAGAGAAACAGCCTCCCTGCCGAGCAGGGAGCCCGATGCGGGGCTCCTTCCCGGGACCCCGGATCATGACCTGAGCCAAAGGTAGAAGCTTAACGATTGAGCCCCCCAGGTGCCCCTCCTGCATTTACTTCCACGAGCCTTATGGTTTCAGGTCTTACATTTGACTCTTGGATCCATGTCCAGCTGATTTCTGTATGCGGTGGAGGTCATGGCCAGCCGTCCCGTTCTGCGCATGCGGACGTCCAGGTTTCCCAGCTCTGTTTCTTGAAAAGACTGTCCTCTGCATTGGGCAGTCTCGGCCCCTTTTGTAGAGAGTCGTGGGAGCATCTGTTCGAGGGAGGGCAGTGGTTTGTTTTGAAGACAGGGAACAGAAGTGTCTGCCGAGTGACCACATCTGCTGCTCAGTCTGAGAAGAGTCTGCTTGTCCAGGCCCCGCTTCACCGGCCTCAAGGTCCCCATCCTTAAAAGTCACCCACCCCCAGCACCTTCCCCATGTGGGGCACTTGGTCCACAGGGCACATCTGCTTTCCCGTGGGGGCGTCAGGCCCCTTCCCGAAGTGTGTGACCCTGGCCGGGAAGACAGTTCTGCGGTCGCAGTTTTGGCAGAGCCAAGGAAGCAGAGATGACCTGGTGGGCGTTCTTTTCCCCCAGCTCAGCCACATGGGGGAGGTGGGGGCTGGTCCGCATCTCCCAGGAACAGGGGAGTCAGGGGAGAAGGTTCCAGCAGCTGCAGAGTGAGCTGAGACCTCAGGGTGCCCGGGCCCCTCACCAGCCCCAGACGGACCAGGAGCCCCGGGATTCCAGGGCTCATGGCAGCCGGAGCCCCCTTTGTCCCTGTATGCTGTCCAGTTGGGACCAGAGAGGGACACCGTCTCCCGGCCCCTCTGCCCGCCAGCGCTAGGAGCACCGCGGTGACTGCTACCAGCAGACGTCGCTGGAACAACCCTCATGTCTGGTGCTCACGGCTGAATTTCCATGAAGTGCAAGCGTCTCGGCGGATGGGCTCTGTGGAGATCCGTGTCAATCAGCGGCTGATGGCTGTTCCTGCTCGGGCCTGGGGCTTCCTCCCGGCCTCCGCACAGAGCCAGGTGGAGCGGGAGGAGCCCGTGGGAACGTGGTGGGGCCGGCTTTGAAGTTGGAGCCCGCTCCCCGGGGTGGCCTCCGGGATGCCGAGGGGCTGCCCCCAGACGCAGCGGGGGTCCCTGGTGCCGGATACGAGGGCTGCTTCTCGGGGACGGCCAGTCATCGTGGTGATGGGAGGCGCAGCGGACATGGAAGGAGAGCGTGAACACAGGTGGGCTCGGCTGAGTCCACAGACGAAAAGGCCCGGTGCGGGAGGTCAAGGCCAGCCCCTCACGTTGGTCCAGCCAGCACTGGGACCGTCCCCGGCTGTCCCGGGAAGGTGCGCCCCTGGCCCGGGCCGTGTGGACGTACTGGGCTCAGCACAGCCTTGCAAACACGGTGACCATCATGGGGCCCTCCTGGGAGCGAAGTGGCTGTGACCGCAGCCTCAGGGGCATGGCCACAGTGGGCCCTGGCTGCCCGCCGTGCGTGGCACGGAAGGTGTGGACACCTTCGATCCCGGTCTCCCACTCCGTGCAGTGCAGGTCGCAGGTCGGGGCAGGGAAGGCGGGCACTCTTGGGTCTGTCTAGACCGGAGGCACCGTGCGCGCTCTGTGTCACAGCCAAGAAGGGCCGCGCTCAGGCTGGAGCCTGGCGGCAGCCGTCACCCCTTCAGCCCTGCTGGGGGACGCAGCAGTCAGGAGATGGGTCCCACTGTGTCTGGGCTTGGCACCCAGAGGCCAGCGACCGTAGAGCGAGACTCAGCTCTCCTCCTGGACATCCAGAGCCCACCCCCTCCCCGCCTTCCACAACCACCTAGGAGGGAGTGCCCAGCCAGGCCAGATGCGGGGGACAGAGTGCTGAGAGGGACAGACCCCCAGCCTCTGCTCCTGTGTGGGGCCTGTCTGGCGGGGCCGGGGGGTGGAGTTTGGAGGTTGAGGGCCAAGGTCATTGGACCTGTGGAGTCCGTGTGCCTAGCTTTGCCCTCCAGGGACCCTTGTGAATATCCTCTCCTCTTAGAAAATACATTTTCAGATTTGACGCAAATGAAGCCAATGGCATTTATTAAGTAATTAGTTTTCTCATTTTTAATTAATCAAAGGCTAATTATGAGTTCTTCATACATCTCCAGTTAGGGTTTCTGGTCCGTACTTGGTGGCAGGGCCCCACGGCGGGAGGTGCCAGCCAGGAGGGGGGCCGGCAGGACGTTCGGAGTTGGGGGTGTTCCCTTCGGGCCTGTGCAGGTACTTGGAGCCCACGGGGACCGTGACCCTCAGGCCCCCCAGGTAGGGCTCCCATCAGTGTGGAGGGCACGGCCGGTCATCACTGGGCACCGTGGCAGGTTGGTGGGTGTGCGAGACAGCCAAGGGAGCAGCCCCAGCCCCAGGCCAACCCCTGCGTCCTGGGGTCCGGGGAGGGCCAGGCCGGGCGCTCGGAGGGCAGGCACCCGGGAGGAACAGTACCTGAGGCAGGAGGCCTGCGCCTCGAAGCGTGGGCCTTAGCAGTTTCAGGCTGAGCCCTTGTGCCGATGGGGACACAGGCCTGTCTCCTGGCTCTCTGGGGGGTCCAAGGCAGGGCCTGGCCTTTCTCTCCTGGCCCTGGGAGCCCAGGCCCTGGATGAGGGGAGGCCCCAAGGACAACCTTTCGGGACGACCGGATGAGGCTGTCAGCTTGGTCTCTGATAGGAGACCCCCTCGCTGGTGTGCGCTGCTGCTTGCAAATCTCGGGGGGCACTTGTACACAGTTAGGGGAGCCTGGCCCCTGGCCCGTGGTGGGGTCCGTCCTCACGTGTGAGCGCCTAGCCCGGCCCGAGGGCAGGCCCACACTGGGGTCTGAAGCTGGTTCTGGGCTCAAGACGACGGAGGGGCCAGGTCTTTCCCCTCCTGCCCGGGGTTGCCAAGAGCTGCCCCTGGGACAGACCAAATCCGTCTGGCGCTGAGCCGTATGCTGTTTCCGGCTTGCATTCCTTCTTGATCTGAGACTGAAATATTTTAGCTGGTGGCAAAAATGGCTAAGTGCCCTTTCTCCCTCCCGAGGTGGGAGGAACGTTCAGGAAGAATCCAGTGTCTTGGCACCTCTCCTCAGTGAGAGGCCCTGTCTGACCTGGGGTTAGAAAGGCAGGGCCACCGGCCCCCACTCCCGGCCACTGGGGACAGGGAGGCTCTGGGCCGGGAGTCCGCGTGCCCGGTTTTCCGGAAGCCCCCGCCCAGGGCTATGTGGCTTTGGGACAGGTCGCGGGAGGCAGCTCCGCAGTGCCCTCGGGTCCCCTGGCCCACCCCAGCCGGGCCGGGCCCTCCGCTCCTCATGAGGACCTGCTGCACACGTTGGCGGTGAGAACTCAGGGGAAGGGTGGCCATAGTGCTCCTCCTGTGGAAGGTTCCGGAGCCCGCACCGTGGTGGCTTTGTCCTCCAGCACCGGAAACGCAGAGGCGTGGCAGCAAGGGAGGCCGGCGAGGAGGCCGCTGTGGACAGCGCAGCCGTAAACCACGGGAGCTGCAGGCAGGCCGGCGACGGGGGAAGGAGGGAAAGTCAAGTGGTGGAGGGGACTGGAGGACAAGGCTGTGACCGTGGGGAGGCCGCGGGTCCCAGGGGCTGAGACGGGCGTCAGACGGGCCCGGGCTTGGGGGACCTCGGTTGTGCTGTGAGGCCTTGCTGGCCTCCGTCATCCATGGAGCGGGAACGGACATGACCTCAGCCCCGTGGAGACCCGAGACGCGAGTGAGACGCGTGTGCGTGGAGGACCCATCGTCCCAGCCAGTGAGCGCTTGGAAGTGCTTCCCCGCAGATGCCGCGGCCCGGATTTCTAGATGCATCCTGGGGATGGAGGAAGCCGGGGGCAGCGGCTGGGTGTGGGTTTGATGGGCAAATAGAGGCTCTGGAAGACGCGGGACCGAGATGGGACGCGCGGGACTGAGACGGGGACGTGTGGACCTTCTGCCCCGCTGTGTCTCTGCCCCAGTGAGGACCACTTTCCTCCTCCGCGTAAGAAGAGTTGAGAGCTGAGCTGGAGGCACCGATTCCTCTAACATTTCTCATGGTTTCCCTATTAATTTAACTGGTGGAAATCACCCTGGGATGTCTTTCAAGTGGAAAAGGAGAGATGTCCTAATACTGTGGGCATATCATTAGGAAAAGCAAATTAAATCACGTTTAATGGTGTTAGAATCTCAGTCACTTTGGAAGATGGAGGCAGCGAAGCGGGGAAATGAGAGGTCGCTGACGCCCTTCGGAAGGAGGTTGGGGGAGCACCAGGCGCAGTCCGGGGGTGGCGGGGGGCCAGGGCTAGGGGCTCAGCCAGGGAGGGCCGGCGGTGGGCAGGCCGCTGGCTGGGATCCAGGGCTGGGCAAGTTTTCTGTCTGGTGGGCTCGGTGTCTGCCGTTGGGCTGGGGGATGTGGTAGGCTGGGTGGGTGTCACCCCTGGAGTCACGTATTCAAACCTAAACCCCACCCCAGGTGGTGTCAGGACGTCCTTGGGAGGGGAGGAGGTCGCGGGAGGACCTGCAGGAAGGGACCCCAGAGGCCCCCCCCCGCGCCCCTCCCACTGCGGGAGGACACAGTGAGGTCATATCTGTGAGCTGGGGAGTGGCTCCACTGGGCACAGATTCTGTGGGCACCGGGATTGTGGACTAGGAGCCCCCTGAGCTGTGGTCGTGGGTCTGTGGGCGGCGCTCCATCCCAGCCTCTGTGGACAAACCGGCATGGGGTTCGACCAGCCCTTTCTGCCTCCAGGATTCTCCCTTTGGGGTCTTTTAGTCTCCCTTTGGGGTGGGGGAAGGGCAGAACAGCTCCGCTCTTTAACAGATGCCTGACGGCTGGGCAGATTGCTCCCCTCCGAAGCTTTGGTCTCCTCATCTACTGAGGGAGGGTGGCACCTGCCTGGGGGACTTAGTGGGTAAGTGAACCACGTGGGCTTGGGCTCAGAGTTAGGTGTGGTTCATTTGCAACAGCTGCGACCCCTTGGTACGCTGTATACATTTTCAGTGGGGCCACTACTTTGTTAGTAGCTGAGGGCACTTCGGAGATTATGCCTTTGCAACTGGCTGGATGATAGGTCTTGTGAGCATAAAATGGTCTCTTGCAGAAAAAAAGAGAGTTTTCTTTTTTTTATCATGGTAAGTTTTCAGTTCTCTGATATGTCATAAAAAATATTCAACTTGACATTCCACCATTAGGGAGTCATTCCTTTGACTCTAACGTTCCTGTTGATGTAGGCAACCTGTTAGGCTTTATCACTTCTCTGCACTGAGGAGTTTGCTGGATCCTCTCTGGAGAACGGTTTCTGATCAGGAACGGAGAAGGAACTTAGGCCCCTCCAAAGGGAGGACAGACGGGGGGCCTCTAGGGAGGAGAGGTGCAGAGTGCAGAAAACCGAATGAGCATGCGGGCTGGCCCCTCGCTGGCCCCGGGCAGGGAGGACTGGCATGCGGGCTACTTGGCTTTGTTGAAGACACTTGTGTGCCGTAAAGGAGGGAAGCCAGGCTGGGGACTGTGGGGCTTTCGGGCCCCAGGAGGGTAACAACCGTGTCCTTCTTATCCATACTCTGCTGAACGCTAACTGTACCCCAGCCCCGAAGCGTGGAGCGTCTTCGTGTGGGGCCCCTGTAGCCTCACACTTGGCGGACCAGGACGGCAGGGCTCAGAGGTGGAGCCAGTGGCTGCGGGCACGCAGGACATCAGACGCCGACATCAGGTCCCTCTCATCTCTACCTGACCTGGCCCAGCTTCTGCACACAGGAGGCCCTGACTTGATGCTTTAGCAAGACTGGAGGGAACAAAGTGGCTGTTGGCCCGGGAAAGCCAGCCGCACTGGAGAGGTGGGCTTCCCCTTGGAGGCCCATCCCTCAGCATCTGCCCTGTCCCTCCCGTCCCTCTCCTCGCTTCCCTGCCCTTCCCTCTCCACCTCTGCTGCCTCCCTCTGCACCTGCCACCGAGACTCCCGCTCCTCGCTCCCCCCGCGTCTTAAAGCACCACACTCCCCGCCGGCAGTCGCATGGTTTCCCAGGGCTGGGCGCAGGGAGTGGGGGCTCTGGACCAGCGGCAGGTGCTCTGTCCTGGCTTGGCCCAGCCGGCCTTTGTCAGCCGCCGCCCTCCCTCCCTCTCTGCAAGGAGGGCTGTCTCCCCAGGAGAGAACTTTCCGAGTGAGTCACTCAGCTAGCGTTCAGCCCAGTGGTGGCTGGGCAGGCGATTCATCTTGTTCTTTATTCTGCCTTATCTGAGCAAGCCGGGGCCCAGCCCCAGCGCTGGTTAGGAGGGAGGGGCGCGCCTGCGACCAGACCCCGCCTGCCCTGCTCCCCATGTGGGCGCGGCTGGGGCCTGGGCCCGTCTCCCTGCAGCCTCGGGAAGGGCAGGCGGGTGCGTGTGATGTATGTGTTCACGCGTGTGTTGCGTGCGCGGTCCAGGTGCTCGTGTATGCGTCGTGGGAATGCGTGTCGTGTGTCTGCACACGTGGGTTGCATTGTGCATGTCTGTGTGCATGTGTGTGTGCTGGGTTACGCCCGTGAGTTTTGGGTCCTTGGTATTGGCCGTGGGCTTCTCTGCAGAGACGAGGGGCTCGTCCAAGCCTCGTGTTCTCAGGGGCTTTTCCCCGCATCTTGCGTCTCCTTCAGAAGAAAGTTCTCGTCGTGCAGTCATGCTTCTTGGGAGAAAGGTGGCAGGACGCTGGCCGTGGGAGCCCGTGGGATCCCGGAACGTGCTGAATCCCCTTGAAAAGATCAGGCAGGGGTTGGGGGAGCGCTGGGAACAGGGAGTCCGGGAATGACCCCAACCCAAGCAGTGGGAGGCAGGGTTTGATGTCGCAGAGCCTGTGGCCTGCTCCAGGCCTGTCCTGGTGTGGCGGAGACCACGGAGACGGGGGCTGCTGAGCCGGCCTTGCCACCGTTTACAGAAACACTCGGTGTCGGTAAGGGTCGCAAACACAGCTCCTGCCCGAGTCCTTGTGGCCCCGGCCCCTTCCCACCTGCAGCAAGCCCTCGGCCACGGAGGACCTGGTGCGGCTTGGTGGAGGTGGGGGACAGGTGTCGCGCTCCCTTCCAGAGCCCCAGACCCATTTGTGGACTTTGTGGACTGGGGAACAGGGCTCTGGCGACAGAGATCCAGACATGAGGTC
Source organism: Meles meles (assembly GCF_922984935.1). NCBI lineage: Eukaryota > Metazoa > Chordata > Mammalia > Carnivora > Mustelidae > Meles > Meles meles. Next base: position 2,868,128 of record NC_060076.1, read on the forward strand.
CGGCCTCTCCCCTTTTCTGGGGGCGGGACCGAGAGGACACGGAGCGTTGGGCTTGCCGGCTTCACCGCCTGGAAGGGTGCGGCTCCGCGGCTTGAAGGAAGTTCCCAGGGTTGCACCGTTGTCTCCAGCTGCCCCTTTGCAGAAGGTTCCCGTCAGCCCTGAAGGAAGCCCCGGCCCGGTAGCAGCCCCCCACCCTCCTGCCCAGCCCCCAGCAAGCCTCGGCCGCTCTCGGGCCCTTGGGACTCGCCTCTTCCAGAAACCGCCTGGAGATGGAGTCCCTCGGCCTGTGGGGCTGGCGTCCGGCTTCTCTCCCTCAGTGACCTTCTCAGGGTGCACCACGTGGCCCCGTGGGTCGGTACCTCGTCCCTCCTCGGGCCGGATGAGATGCTGGGCCGCGGCCGCTCTGCCCGCTTCTCTGCTGACGGCTGTTGGGGCAGCTCGGCTGTGGTTGTGAACGCGTGTGTGACGGTGCTCGTGTCTGGGGGTGCAGACCTCGCGTGGCGTTTGTGGGTCTCGGTAGCGATTCTGTGTCGAACTCATCAGGGGTGTGGCCTCTGCCCGGAGGACAGCCCGGCCACCTCCTGGGGTTTCGGGTCTGGCGCACGGAGCCTGAGCTGTCCTCGCTGGCCGCGGCTTTGTGTTTCGAGGCTGTGATGAAGCGACAGCCCCGTGGCCAGCCCTGCTCCCTGGGGGAGGGGCTTCCGGGCAGTGTGGGGGCCCCAGGAGGACGGCTTTCCTGAGGGAGGCGACATTTTCCCCGGACTCCCTGGGTCAAGCCTGCCGGGCACCCTGGTGTCCTTTCTCGGTTCTTCTTTCCCAGGGGCTCAGTCTCCTGTTTCTCCGTCACCCCTGCTCCCCCACGGTCTGCCATGACCCCCTCCAAATGACAGTCTTGGCCGCCACATCTCTGTGACCACCCAGGGACCACTGTGGCTCGTGGATGTGGTCTCTGTGTCCCAGGTCCAGAATCTGAGCATCTCGGGATCAGGTGCTGTCCAGCCCCTCGGCGGCGGCTCCGCTGGGGGTGCCTGGGAGCAGGAGGGACCCTGAAGGGGTGAGGGGTGGTTACGGGAGGGAAATGCACCTGGTCAGGAAGGGTCGCTTAGCATCTCGAGTAGCCACTGGGCTCCAGGCATCCTTGCCCACAGCCAGCGAGCAGGGTTGGGCTGGGGAGCTGGTGGGGGTCCCTGGACCGGCTGTAGGAGCTGGGGGTGGGGTGGGGTGACGTCCGTGGCCGGGCGGATAGGGAAGGAAGCAGACGGAGATGGGGTTCTGCTAGGCGGGAGAGGGTGCGGGCAGGGACCACTGTGCGGGCCCACTGTGCGCTGCGGGGCCGTGAACGAGGGATCCGGGGTCTGCTTTGGGTCAGATGTGGGTGGGCTTGTGGCTGTTCCTGCAGCTCTGGGTCGTCTGCCCAGTCCATTTCGTACAGGCCTCTGTCCCCGCCATGCCACCAGCATGGGCCCCTTCTGTGGTCCCCACAGCACTGACTCCTTGGTCAGCTCTCTGCCCTGTCCTTCTGACCCTAGAGCACTGTGTGCTCGCCCCAGAGCCCCAGCCTCCCCTGGCTTTCTCCTCCGGCCCCTTTCCCAGCACTTTTTCTCTGCACTTTGCATCAAAAGCCTGATGGGCCTCTGATGTGGCCTGAGTGGTGTCCCGGGATCCCGGCCTCTCTGCCCAGCTCCATCCCTCCCAGAGGCTGCTCTGGGAGGTGACTCTGCTCTTGGTTGGGTCTGCGTGGGTGGCTGTCTGCGGGGCCGGCTGCGGCATCGAGAGACGTTCTTGACGGCCGCAGCTGGGGTGTGGGGCTGCTCCTGGCGTCTGGTGGGTAGAGAGTAGGGGACAGCCCCAAGACATGGACCATCCAGCCCCAGAGTCCGCTGGCGAGGCTGAGGAACCCTGGATTATATCCAGACTGACCACTGCGAGCCTCTCCTGCTGGCCACTGGGTCAAGGTCGCACCTGGGTCACTTCAGCACCGTTTCCCCCGGCTGCCCGCTGCCCGCCACCATCTGTCTGTCCCTCTCCCCACCATTGCCTCCAACCTGTTCCCTAACAGTTCCGGATGCAAGTCTGATTGCCCCCCTCCTCTGCCCAAACCCTCCAACCTTCGTTTGGGTCCTCTCCTATGCCGAGGAACGGCCAGCGTCCCCACTATGACCATCACAACCCGGGGGACCCAGCCCGTGCTGTCCCTCCAGCCTATCTTGCCCTGCATTGTCCACCCCGCCTGGCTCTGCTGGCCCCTCACAGCTCCTCCATGAAGCCAGGCTCCTGTCACCCCTGGACCTTTGCACGTCCTAGTTGCTCCACCTGGACTGCACTTTCCCCACATGGCTGCACGGCCTGACCCTTCCCTCCTTCAGGTCCTCCGCACCCCGCTCACCCTGTTCTGACCGCTCCTTCCCATACTCCCTCCGTGTCCTCTGCCATGTTCCTCCAGAACACGATAACCATTCTGTTAATTGACGTGTGTCACTGTCCCCAGAGAACACGGACCCCACGAGAGCAGGGCTGTGTCTCTTCTCCACCTCCGGATCTCAAGAACTAGAGCAGAGCCTGGCATGTAGTTTCCCGCCGGTAAAGCTTTGCAGAAATGAGTGAATGAGGCGTGACTGGGGGGAGTTTCTGGAGGACTGCCTCCCGCGTCCTTCCTGTCCTCCCCAAATACGTAGGGGCGCCCTTCTGGGGGCCTGCTTCTCTCTGAAGCACAACTGGTTTAATCCGTTCTTTCTCTGGGCCCATTAAACGGACCCAGGGCTCCCGGCAGAACCAGGAGGTGGAGCCGGGCCCCAGGGGGCTCGCAGGCTCTCTCGAAGCGGGAAGCGCAAGCAGACCATTTTATTGACTCGTGCGTCTTGTGCGGGCGATGAAGCTCCAGTTGGAGCGTCAGGGCTGGGAGGCAGCGGACGCATGTGAGAGCCCCCGGGAGCTGGCCGGCTCCTTCCAGAAGCTCCTGCATCCTGCTCCGTTTGCCAGCGCACGTGAAGCAGCTCCACGGGGACGGCCTGTGGATGGGCTGAGCATTCAGAGCCTGGGGTCTCAGAGGACCCCTGCCGGGACCACGTCCCGCCGGTGAGGACTGTTTGCACACAGCTGTGGGGGCTCCCCCAGCGCCGTGGGTGCCTTCCCAGTGAACACGGCGGTCCGCACGGGGTCTGGAACGTGGACCCAGGCTGGCGGAGCGGCCCGTGGCGTCTGCCGATGTCATGTCGGGCGTTAGTCCAGGGCCAAAGTACGTCGAGGATGTGATAGGGCTTTGAGTTGTTTCCAGGAGGCCCCCGTGTGTGTGTGGTCGTTCCCATGGATGGGTGCATTTCTCAGCAGCCCCACAGGCGAGGGACTCAGGCCCCCATTCCGCGTGCCAGCAGCCAGTTCCAGGCCGTCCTCGGGGCTTGTGGCTGACGGGGGGTCGCTACGGGCTCTCACCAGCCCCTCCTCAGGCTCAGAACTGGCTGGAAGGGCTCCCAGATCTGGAGAAGACAGTGTCCCTGCTTGATGCTCGGGGAGTCACAGAGGACGCGGCTTGGGAGCAGCCCGAGGGAGAGCGAACCCTGGGCGAGGCGTGTGGGCGGCGGGGGAGGCTCTTTGCCTTGATCGTGTGGCAGTTTCACGGGTGGATGACTATGTCAAAACCGATCAAATTTAACACTTTAAGTACATGGTGTTTGGTGCGTGTTGATCGCACCAGTAAATCTGTGAAAAACCAGCTCAGTAGACTGTGCATTTCTCAGTGGCCCAGCCACAGTTTGGGTGCTCAGGGGCCCCATGTGGCTGGGGAACCCCGGATGAGGCAGTGCAGACGCAGCATTTCCCTCATTCCAGAAGGTTCTAGGGGGCAGTGCCGCTCTGGAGCAGGGCGCTAGGACGCGTTTGTGAGTGGGGCACGCTGGTTTTTGTTGCTTTTCTTTATAAGCGACTTACTTCCAGTGACACTGTGAGCGCGTGAACGTAGTCGTCAAACGGCAAGACAGTGGGGATGGGCCTGTGCTCCTGGGATGTGGCTGTGCCCCCCGGCCTCCCTCCCATGGCCGTTTCCGATTTGACAGCCCTGGGACCGTGACCCTCCCACCTGTGACTTCGTCTCTGCCTGGGTCCTGCTGGGGCAGCAATCCCGGCTTACACGTGGGCGTTGGATGTCTCAGGATGGCCTGGCTCTTTGCACAACCTGGTTAGACTTCCTCCTGCCCTCGCGTGTGTGTGGGTGCTCTCGTCAGACAGTTTCCACGTGCTTCCCCCATTTCTTGTGACTTTGGCTGCATGACTCACCGGACCTTGGTCCCTCATCTGGAAAGGGAGCAGGTCAGTTGGGTCTACGTTAGGGAGCTCACAGCATGGTGCTCTGTCGGTCCTGTGTCTTTCGTGGAACCGTCTGTGGAGGTCTGTAGCCTGCATCCCCTGGAATGGTCTTGGCTGCTTCTCACCAAACCCGAGACAGTAGCCTAAACCCACGAGGACTGACTTTGTCCTGTGAGGACATTTGGAAGTAGACAGCTGGGCAGGTGTGACAGTGCCTTAGAGTCTTTGGGGATCCAGGTGCCTCTCCTCTTTCTTCTCTGCCTCCTCATCACTGGTTTCCATGCTCAGGGTCATGGTCCAGAATGGCTGCAAGAGCGCCAGCCATCTCTTCTCTATTCCGGGCAGTATGGAGGAGGGGGAGGGGGATGCTGACTCATGCAGACTTTGCAGAAACGTCACTCACGGCTCGAGTCCTCCTTATTGGCCTGGTGGTCGTCACATGGCCTCACATGGTTGCAAGGAGCTGGGAAGTGTGGTCTTTCATGTTGGGCCGTCCCTGGCAACGTGGGAGCGTCCCTGGCAACGTGGGAGCGTGCGCCTGCTGACGCACAAGGCGAGGGTGGAGATGGGAGGCCACCAGCTGTCCCTGCCCTACAGGCAGCTGAGTTTAGCAGGGAAGGAGTTTCTCAGCTCGTTCGTGTTGCTGTACACGAGGAGTTTAAAGTTAATGCATGTCCGGGGCAGAAGAGGCCTTGGCGATGAGTAGAAACAGGGTCCGCAGGTGCAGCTCTGAAATCGAGGGGGAGGTCTGCTCTGAGTGCTCCTCTGGCGCAGGGCCCCATGTGTCCCCGTGCAGGCCTTCTTGTCCTCTGCCCTGTCAGCGCCCCTGGTCTGTAAGGGGCACAGGACACAGCCCAGCTCCTGGCAGAATTTTCCAGGAAGGCGTTGGTCTGGGTGCACAGCTCTCCCAATCTCCACGGATTTGCCGTTTGGGGAATCTGGCTTTCTGTCTGGGGGAGGGGACAGCCACTGTGGTGTCCCCACGGTTTCTGGCATCATACTCGGGGGGTGGGAGCTCTGTGCCCATGCTGATCCCCACATCCATCCCCCTGTGGCCTGTCTCTGGGGATGCGCTGGCAGGTGCTTCTCTGTGACATCAAGGGCACGGTGCCCATGTACCAGATCTCGTGGCCTCTGGAAGAAAGTGCGACTCAGCCGTTCACGGATTAGCACACCCTTCGTTGTGCAAACGGTTTGATGTGGCTGTTAGGTAGTACTGGAAGAGGAAAGTAACTGTGGCCAGGACAGTGGCCACTGGGAGGGGCAGCGGGGACACAGGACAGGCCCAGAGGCCCTTCATGACACTCCCCGACTGTGCACTCTTGGGTTCTGTACTCCCGATGGCTGATGGGAAGAAGGAAGCCAGCGTTCTTGGTCCCGGTTCCTTCCAAGAGGACATGGCCTGGGGCTCCATGCAGGTCCCTCCGGGCCCCACTTTCCCATTGTCACGGTTCCTCGTCGCGTGCACTGGGGGGGCTGTTCCGTCCTGGGTTCCGTCCGGGTTCTCCTGGAGTGGGATGACTGGGGACCGTCCTTGTTGTTCGTCATTCCTGCCGTTTCCTTGTCCAGGTGTCCTGTTCCGCAGAGACCATTGCTGAAAGTTTCACCCTCCTGTGACAACCAGGTCTCAGAGGTGGCCACAGGCCGTGGAGGGGAGGGAAAAGGGACGAAGCCTCCAGTCTTTTCCCCCTCTCCGGGTTTCAGTTTTGGTTCATAACCTCATCCCACGTGCTCATCTTTCTCTCCTGCCTTAGATGGGACACCGCCTTGCTCTTGGGGAGCTCTGAGTGGGGAGAAGTTGTGAGTGATGCCGTGGGGGCTGTGACAGGCCCTGGGGGTCCTCATCTGGTCTGGGGGCATCAGGGAGAGGGAGGGAGGGAGGTCAGTGAAGAGGGCATGCGGGAGGGGGGTTTCTTCTGCCTTTTCACACTGTCAGGCTGGGCTCCCCGTCCTCCCTGCCCACGGGAGGGCCAGGGGACCCCGGGGCCCTCTCTCTGGCCTCCACGCTCCCCCACTGTCTGGGTGGGCAGTGAAGGGCAAGGGGCGGGAGGGAGTCCTCCCCCCAGGACCCCCCACTGCTTCATTTGCACCTGGGCTCATCCCAGGCAGGACTGGGGCTGTGGGGAGACGGTCCTTCCCTTTGTTACCCTCAGCCGGGTTGTTTTGAAACTCATGAGGCTTGGCATTTATTTACAAAGGCTGGCACGGCCGAGCCGACGGAGAATGGAGAACGCGGAGACTGGAATTGATTTATGAGGACGGCGGCGGGATCTAGGAAATGTCAGGCTCTCCCCCAGAGTCTATAAATCAGCCGGGTTGCCAGCGAGTTTTCTTCCATCCCGTAAATCTGCTCCGAGGGGCTCTGTGGGTCTGGCGACGCTGGAGCGAGCCGCCTGGTGACCCAGTTAGTCTCTTGGCTTTGCTGCACCCGCTGGGCCGACCCTGCTTCCTGGTCACCCGGGCTGCGGGGGCTTCAGCCCTCTACGTGGGGACAAGTGCATGGCCCCGATCGGCCTGAATCCGGAGCGGTGACCGGGGACGGGTGGCCAGCCTGCGGTGGCCCCCCTGGAGGGGGCCTTCAGGGACTCCTGGGAGGCAGGCCCCTCCCCAGCCTTGGGAGTCGGGTGGTTGGTTCCATGGGCCTGAATATGGGACCGACGTTCTGTAAGTGACGGAGGGTCCAGACCCACACGCGGGCCGGGCCCCGCACTCCAGCTGGGCAGCCATCGCCTGACTCCTCGGTGTTCTTCGGGACGCGTTATGTGGCTTGGTGGATGGAAGAATGGGTTTGCGGTGTGCACGTCCTAGGAGCCGAGCCAGGCCTGCCGCGAGTTGCTCACTGACCGGCTAAGCTGAGGTCAGTCCCCGGAAGGTGGGAGGCCCCGGGGTTCAGAACCTGCTTGGAAGCAGTGGGTAAGTGTGGTCCTCTTCCCCCCTCCTGACCTCACCCTGCCAAGGCCGTGGCCTTCCCCACACTCTCTCCCTGCTTTTGAGCTTGGCTGGTCTCACGAGGATTGTCCTTCTCGCCTTGCTGGACAGAGGGAGGCCTCTGTGGGCTGCCGTCCTGGACGGTCTTCCATAGAATGGATTTTTCCACTGGCTGCTTGGGGAAGAGCTGCCCAGGGGGCCCCAGCGGCATTGGGGGGGGCCTCTGCTCTGGGCTCAGAGGGCGTAAAGCAGATCCTGCCTGGGCAGGGTATTTCGGTCCCATAGCCTCCTGCTTTGATGTCCTCCATGGGCCCAGGCCTGGCTGGACATGGGGCTATGTCAGCAGCGTCCCCTCGGGCTAGGGCACCTTTGCCTTTGAAGTCTGTAGTGTCCCCCGGGGGGGGCTTTAAATACAGCTGCAGCTCCCCATCCAGTGGGGTGAAATGGGTGATCTGGCGAGACCTCCGGGGTCTCCAGCTGTCCAGCTTTCCAGAATTCTGGTGGCCAGTGGAGTCCAAGGGGCCTAGATGGATTCTAGACACCACGCCAGTGCCGTCCCGGCCGAGGCCCCGCGGAGCCCTGCCAGGCGTGTTGGGCGGGAGTCCTGGCATCGACTCCCTGACGGCCTGTGGTCCTTGACCCCCACCCCCCGGCCTGCACATCCCTGCCCGTCGCTGGGGCCTGGGGCGGCTCTGTGAGGGCCGGCGCCGGGATAGTGGACTCGCCTGTCGGACCCTGAGCCCCGGCTGGTGACCTTCCCTGGACAGACGGTGCGGAGGGGCAGGTCGAACGCGTCTTCCCTTTCCCGCGGCTGCTGCTCATGCCACCACCACCGGGGTTCCCACCCGGATTGTACCACTGCTGCTGCCGTTGCCACTCGGAGCTCCACAGCCACTGTCTCCTGCCGCTGCTCCCACCGCAGCTGGGCTGCGGCCACTGTTGCTCCCGCCGTCACTGCTACTCCCACTGCGGTGTTACTCCCGCAGTCACTGCTACTCCCACTGCGGTGTTGCTCCCGCCGTCACTGCTACTCCCACTGCGGTGTTGCTCCCGCAGTCACTGCTACTCCCACTGCGGTGTTGCTCCCGCCGTCACTGCTACTCCCACTGCGGTGTTTCTCCCGCAGTCACTGCTTCTCCCACTGCGGTGTTACTCCTGCCATCACTGCTACTCCCACTGCGGTGTTGCTCCCGCCGCCACTGTGACCACCATCGCTGCTACAGCCACTGCCACGGCCACCGCCCTGAACACCGCCACAGTTCCTAGCGCAGCTGCTGCCCCTACATGTCAGGACGCCGCAGCCTTGGCAGCTGTGTGGGTTACCGCTCTGGCTGGGCTGCACGGCCACGGGGACACGAGGGCACTGACCAGCTGGGCAGGGCCGCACTTCTTTCCCTTCCTCCTTAGAAGAGCCTAGACGTGTTTCTCAAGGGCCGAAGCTGAGCCTGGCCCCGGTGTCTGCATCCTAGTGGCCTCGGAGCCCCGGCCCTGTGTGACCCCACCGAGGCTTCCTCTCGTTGGTCCAGCCTGTTCCATGGTCCTGGGCTCCTGTCGTCTGTCCCTAAGGCCACCACCCTCAGCCCTGATGTCTAATTCAGGGCTGGAGACCTGGGACTAATGTTCACTGCCCTTTGGCCTGGCCCCACGTCAGGTGGTGGGAATCACTGGGAATTGGGGGGAGTCCCAGGCTGACTTTCAGGGACCGCGTGCCAACTCACGGAGTGACCTTGGGCAAGTGACTTAATCCTTGTGGCGTGTATGTTTACTGACTGCCTTGTGAACCTTCTCTACAGGGTGTCTGTGTCTCCTCCCTGCCCCAGCTTCCTCCGGATTTCCAAAATAAACAGAGGCTTGTTTGTGTTGGGAGGACACTCCCCAGCTCTCTGACCACTTGCCTCTGTTCCGGAGCCAGATGGCCTTGAACCCAACTGCATGGCCCCACAGACAAGCCCTGGGACAGCCTCTCCCCTCCCTACCTGGGCAGGCCCCTAGCTGGGCCCTCCCATAGGATCTCCTGTCTTCTTCCCTGCCCTCCTTCCCTCCCCTGCATCCCTCCACCCCACCCCTGCGTCCTCCCCCTGCATCCCCCCCACCCCTGCGTTCTCCCCCTGCATCCCTCCCCTCCCCCCAACCCCTGCATCCTCCCCCTGCATCCCTCCCCTCCACCCTACCCGTGTCCTCCCCCTGCATCCCCCCGACCCCTGCATCCTCCCCTTGCATCCCTCCCCTCCCCCCCACCCCTGCGTCCTTCCCCCGCATCCCTGTTCTCCATCCTTTTCCTCCTTAGCAGCACCCCTAGCTTGTCTGTATTGCCTTCTTGCCTGTCCTCCCTTTGTTACTCTGCTGCTCGCCCCGGGCACTGAGTGTTGGGGAAAGGCCAACTCCTACCATGACTCCCCTTCTTAACACCCCATGTGCTTCCCCCTGCCTCTTTGTTTTGCTTCTGCTGTTGTTCCTGGTCCCTACGAGGCCCAGGCCTGATGTGCAGGCACTACGTCTGCAGTGTTCTCCGTTGACGATAGGACAAGTAGTCTTGTTTGGTTCTCTGGGCCACCTAGACTGAGCTCGTGGGCACAGTGACCCCTGGGGAAGCCTTGGGAAGTGGGTCGGGTGAGTCCACACCTCCCGGGAGATGGCTGGCCGTCTCGGGATACCCCTTGGAAGGATGGCTTTGGGTCCTGCTGGGGTTCCCTTATCCTGCAAGTAAACTTATTCTTTTTAGACCAGAAAACACCCAAATGGATATTAGATCTGAACATTTTTGTACATTGTGTTTTAAAGATGGCCAGTCCTTGCTGGCTGGAGAGGATGAGGGGCTGGTGGCGGGAAGGGTGAGGCTGCGGAAACGGGAGACCCTGTGAAAGTGGCTGAACAGGCCGGACGCTGTCCCTCGCTAGCACAGAAGCCCAGGCTCCCAGAAGCCCTTGCTCTGCGGCCCCGTGCCCCACGTGGGGCCCCACCTCATGGTGCAGGATGGCTGCTCAGCCTCTGCGGTTGCATCTGCGTTCCATTCCGTGCATCAGGGAAGAAGGGAGAGGCGGGGTTTTTGCTGAAAGAGCAGGGGCCTGCTTCAGAGCTGTGTCTTCTTACGTCTGGCCCAGACGGCGGCAACCATCCCACATCTTTTTTTTTTTTTAATTTTTTTTTTTTTTTTAAAGATTATTTATTTATTTATTTGACAGACAGAGATCACAAGTAGGCAGAGAGGCAGGCAGAGAGAGAGAGAGAGGGGGAAGCAGGCTCGCTGCGGGCAAGAAGGTGGGGTCTTCACCCAGGCAACCATGTGCCTGTCTGCAACTCATCTCCCACGGAAGAAGGAGAAGGGACCCGGGGGCAGTGGTGGCCAGTGTTCTCGTCACAGGTAGGGACGGTTGGGTTCCTGTTACCGCCTGCTCTTGGGTTTTCCCCTCTGCTTTTCTCGAAGGGCTGAAAGCAGGTCGGGGGCTGGGAAACCAGTGTGTGTTCACCCTGCTGGGCTTGTTGCTTGCAGTACTCCTTGAGACGCTGTGAGGTGGCCGGCAGCTGCCGCTTTACTACAGATGGGGAGACCGAGGCAGAGCGCGCCCCGGGTGGCTGTGCGGGGCCAGCTGCGAGGCCGGGCCTGCCTGGCTTCGTGGAAGGAGCCGTTGCCTGGCTCCCGGCCTTGGCTCACGCCCCACTTCATCCCCCAGCACCTCGGCCTGTGCTCGGAGCTCTGTGTGTGCACCGCCGCGTCCGCCGGAGTCTGCCCCCCCCTCCACTGCGTCAGCGATGACAATTCGTGGGGTCGTCCCCGGAGCGGCCCCCCCGGTCATGGATTATTCATGGCGACACCAAGTATTCCAGGCCAAGTTCTTGGGTGGAGGCCGCAGGGTTCAAGCCTTGTATCAATATTAACTCTGGAAGCGCTAATCGCCGTGGCGTTTGCAGAGCCTGATGAGGTTTAATGGGGACGGAGGAGAAAGAAGAAACTAACATTTTTCCAAATGAAATGTCGGATGGCGGCCGATGGCTGGGGGCTGTGGTTTTTCTTATTTTCTGGATGAATAACCGAGGCCAGGCGGTGGGCGGTGACCCTTCTGGGGGCCCCAGGGCACCCGCTCCAGGCTTTTCCAGCCTCTGGTCTGAGCCCTTGGCTCTTTGGGCCTTCACTTCCCAAACTGAGGGCAGAGCATGCGCGATGACTGCTCCCCCTCGAGCCCAGAGTCCTGGTCCCCTGCCCGACCGCATGGGGGGAGGTCGGAGGTGGGATTTCTCCCGGGGGCCGTGGCGCTCAGGCCTGACCCCTGCGTGGTGCTGGCGGGGCCTTCCTGGGACGGGCCTGCGTCTAATGCTGGCGATGGTCTCCTTCCCCACTGACTTGCTCTCGCCGGAGCCCCGTCCTTTCTCCGGGAGAGCTGTCGCTTCTGTTTCTGCGGGGAGGGCGGGGGACTAGAGCGTGGTTCCCGCAATTAATCTCGCTAATGGCGGCCTCTCCGGATCTGGAAATCAGATGTTAAGTATCTCCAAGCCGGCTGATGGGACGGCGCCCTTTGGAACCAATCAATTAGCTCAGGCTCATGATACTAATTGGGGTAAAATCCAGGTTTGCTCAGCGCTGACACTTTGGTCTCGTCTTGTTGCGGCGAGCGTGGGACCCGAGGTGTGAACGCCGGGGAAGCCCGCCCGTGTCGCAGAGGGTCCCGGTGGTGTCTGTGGAGGCTGCCCTCCCCTCCACTGGGCGCCCCCGATGCTTGCCCCGGGCCCCCCAGGCCTGCGGGGAAGAGGCACAGTGCGTCCCTGGCCTTTGTTGCGGGGCCGGTGCACTGCAAGGGGCAGCCGCTCTCCGTAAAGATGTGTGATGAGACAGTCACCTTCCCACCGCGCTGAAGGGCGCTCGTGTCGTGTACCCGGCCCTGTCGTCATCCAGGAGGAACCAGACCCGGACAGTAGTTACCGTGGGGGAAAGCAGATATCTTGGGGCTACTGAAGTGGCGGGAGAGGGACCTTGGCACAGAACCGGGCTCGACTCTGAAGACAGCCCAGGCGGTGGGCACTGAGAGCCCGGGAGCCGGTGCAGGTTGGGGTAGAAGGTCCATGGGCTGGAGGAGACCTCGGGGACGGGGCTGCTGGCTACGCTGAGGGAGCCAGCCAGGGCCCCTGGGGGGTCGTGGAGTGTGAGGACCCCACTCGGACATCCGGGGTCTCGTGGGGGCATGAGGACCCGCTCGGACATCCGGGGTCTCCCCCAGGACCTGCCGACGGGGACCCCGGGATGTGTTGTTTCCATCCCAGGGGAAACCCAGGTGCACAGAGAGGGCGATGGGCCTGCGGGCAGTCCAGCGGGAACTGAGCCCAGGTGTGGCCGTGCTCGGTCTGGGGCTGAGTTTCCAGGACTTTCTTATCTGAATCATCAGATCATAGAATAATCGGTGCATGTTGGGCTTTGCTCATTCTCTGCTTTTGAGGGTCCCGGGGCTTTGCTCCAGGCAGGGCCAGGTGGCAGGAGGCTGGTCAGATGCTAGCCTACCCCTCTGGCCTGTGTCCGGGGCCTGGGTGGGGAGCGGGGCCCCCCGGGGTGGCTTGGGTGCTCTGTCGCCCTCACACCTGGGATGACCTCTGGCCTCATCTTTCGGGGAAGGGCTCCCCACTCCCCAGGCCTCCTGGGAACTTCTTGGGGGAATGAGGGTGGGCGGCCTCCCGTGCTCCTCCCGCAGGAGGTCCTGAGGGCATCACACAGAGGGGCGTGAACTCCGGGGAAGACCAGGAGGCGTGTGTGTGTGTGTGTGTGTGTGTGTGTGTGTGTGTGTGTGTGTGTGTGTGTTGGGGGCTGGCAGTGGGGTCTGGTGGTGCAGAGGGCTGCTGGTTGGCACTTGCTGTTTTTAGGGACGTGTTTCTAGGACCCAGAGAGTTCCCTGGGTCCAGATGTCCCATGTCTGTGATCCTGGTTTCCTTCCAGGCTCCCCTTCCTGGGAACGGTGGGGGGGTGGGCTCCGAGCAGCTGGGGCCTGCTTTGTTCCCCTTTCAGGGCACCCGTGGGGGCCTCACTGTCCCGCCCCCATGCTGGCCCTGGGCTGCGTTCTTTATGCTTCCAGGCAATTAGCTTCTGCAGGGAGCCCCCGAGGGCTCTGCGGGGCAGAGAGGTCACTTCCAGAAGAATGGGCCTGGCAGATGGGCCCTCCCCGGCTCCCACCCTTCCCTCCTCCAGAAGGAGGGTGTGACTTCAGTGCTGGGCCTGCTGTCCTTGGCCCCTGCCAGAGGTTACCCGCTGGCTCTCCTCTGAGCGGGCCTGAGCCCCAGAAACCCCCTCTTGGTCGAGCACCCCACCTCCAGGCGCTGGGGAAGACAGAAACAGGCCCCAGGGTCCTCACACCTGCCTTGGTGTCCCCCATCATCCGTGCCCTGCCCCCCGTCCCAGTCTCCACCAGAGCCCATCCTCCATATGACATCCTGTCCTCTTGGGGTCTGCAGGGCCAGGCCAGCCCCTAAACGGGCCTCTGCATTTTTGGAAGCCTGACCTCAGGCCTCAGGCAGTGTTGCTCCCTACCCCAAGCCAGGTGGCTCCAAGATACCAGCAGATTTCCTGGGCTGTTTGCGTGAAAACGAGCTCTGTAACTTGGGGAATTCATCTCCGGGTGCCCGAGAGCTGCTCACGGATCCACCGGGATCTAGACCAGTGCATGGCCCACAGAGGATGAACTTTTCCAAGGGGGATGTACCGTGCCTGTGGCTCCCCTAGGAGCCCACCTAGGGGCCGGTGGGTACAGACCCTCGGCCCTTGCAGACCCCAACACCGGGACCAGGCACAGAGGGGAATGGGGACACGGGGTCTTCGCGTCTGGGGCCGCCTCTCGGCCACAGTCAGGCCCAGGCTGGGCCCTGGCCAGAGCTCAGATAGACCAGGGTCTGAGTCCCGGATCGTCTGCTTTCTAGCGGGGTCACTGGGGGGCCCGTCTGAATCTGACCCGGCCACGCTCAGGGGGACCAGCCAGTGCCCTCTCCGTGGTTGGCTCGCGCGGGGGGGAGTGGTGGTTAGCAGGAAGCCCCAGCCTGTGTGCTTTCCTCGAGATTCCCCCTTCTGGTCAAGGTTGGTGCTGGGACACAGGGACGCGGAGATGGATGGCGGCCCGGCTGCCAGCCGTGGGTGATGGGACCCCTCTTTGCTGGCTCCTCACCTGGGAGCCTGTGCCGAGAGTCCTGGGCCTGGCAGGAATCCTGGCACAATGCCAGCTCGTCTGTTCATCCAGCCGACCTGGCATCTCCTGCTGGGTCAAGTGTGGGCGGGGGGGCTGTTGCCTCCCTGGGCTCCGAGAGCCCAGCCTGCTGGAAAAGAGGGGATCCTCCAAGCCAGGCAGCGGGAAAGTAGGGTGCAGGCCAGGGTCCCAGGCCCATGTGACCCTGTTAGCCGGGCAGCTCCGGGGAGGGCGGTCGGGTGCTTGTGGATCTGTGGTCTGTGCGAGGCTCGTCTCAGCGCTGCCTTGGCCGGTGGGCTGCATGGACATGGAGTGAGTCGCCCAAGGTACAAAGTGTCTCTGGAAGGTGACTAGACATTCAGAGCAGCTCATCGGAGGCTGGAGGAAAGCCGCAGGTCAGAGCCTCGTGCTGGGTCCCTGTGCCGTGGGAGGTCGAGGCAGCGGGCGGCCTGTGCTTGCTGGCACCTTGGGGCTCCCAAGCATCATGGGGTGATGACTCATGAAGGCCGCTTGTTTCTCCATCAGATGGCTGCGAGGGGCGGGGGAGACATGGGGGAAGGTCGCATGTCGTTCAAGGGCCATGCCGTCCTGGGTCACATCCGACCTGCACCCTTGGGATGAGTGACCTGGGCAGGGTACCCGCGGGCACCGGGAGAGGGCCTCCCATGCTCCTCGTGCTGCATGACTTTGCAGGACTCCCATGGAGCTCACGGTGGGCTGGCGGGAGTCGCTGAGGAGCCGCTGCCCTCGATCCAGACTTGTTTGGGGGAATTGATGAGCTCTGAGCGACCTCCACCTGCCAGTCTTGGACGGGGAGGCCTGAACATCAGGCCTTGAAATTGCAGGGGAGAAGCAGGGAGAAGTAGGGGCTAGGTGGTGTGGGTTCTCCCACGGCTGCTGGACCGGCTGGGCCCACATGCCTTCCCCGGGGCTGGGCTGCCCCAGCTGAACAGGCTCCCGGGTTCAGAAGAGATTTCCGCCGTGGGTGCGAATGGCTGTGGCTTCCCAGTCTCTGCAGAGAAGCCTCTGGAAGAACTGAGTCCGCCTGCCTCCGCCTGTCACCCTGGGCACCTCGGGCAGTCGGTGGGCCTGAGGCAGACGAGGCCCTTCTGGAAGAAGGAGGTCCCTGCATGTGTGGGTACGTGCTGCGGATCACCCCCGCCCCGTGCGGTCACCCTCGTGCTCCTTCGGCTGCACTGGGACAGGGAGGCGAGGTGCCCCTGCTGGCAGGCCCCCCGGGCGGCCCTGAGCGACTCGGCCGCCCAGCCTGTGGGCAGTTCCGTCCCCTCCCTGGGCATCCGTTCATCGGAGGCTCCAGAGCTGCGTGTTTTCCAAGTCATAAAGACGATTCAACGTCTGCAGAGTCTCTAGACTTGAAGCTAGAGGATTTTTTTCGTTTTAACATAAATTTCTTTTGAAGTA
Source organism: Meles meles (assembly GCF_922984935.1). Lineage (NCBI taxonomy): Eukaryota > Metazoa > Chordata > Mammalia > Carnivora > Mustelidae > Meles > Meles meles. Next base: position 2,883,928 of record NC_060076.1, read on the forward strand.
TTCCAATTTTGCAAGGAAAAGCATTTGTCGTAAGCAGACAGCTCGGTGAGTTGTCAGTGACCCCCTCCCCCAGGTAAGCAGCTGGGGGGCGAGACAGACGTGGCCCGCATCTGTCCAGCGCCCGGGGTTCCCACTGCACCCCGCAGGGTCGTGGCTGTGTGAGTCAATCCGGAGTGCGGGGAGGGGGTTGGGGGGACGCGGCAGGGGCGGTCGGGGGGCTCCAGGGAGGGCGGAAGGAACCTAACGTGGGAGCTTCGAGGGGCACCTTGCAGGAAGCTGGGGCCAGGCAGGGGGCAGGGGAGGGCGCTGCCGACCGAGGAAGGGCAGAGCAGGTTCACGGAGGGGACGTGTAACCTGCTCATGCTGCCTTGTGCTCTCTGAGCTCCCCTGCTGGCGCTGTTGTGTGTGTGTGTGCGCGCGCGCGCGTGTGTGTGTGTGTGTGGTCACTGGTGTCGACATTCGTTTTGACTTCTCTCTCGCCTCGTCCACAACTGCCAGAATCAATTTAGACCACGTTGTCGGTGCTCCGTGGGCCTCCGGTGAGGGTTTGGGGCGTGCTTGACCTTCACAGGAGCATGACCTGGGAAGTCTTCTAGTCGAATCTCCTGTACAATGATTGCACCAATGTATTACATGCTTCCGGGCGACGGGGCGCTCACTCCCAGCTGCAGCCCGGACCCTGGTGGACCGCTCCGACGGAGGCCCAGCCCGCCTCCCTCCTGGCAGCCCGCCTGTCTTGTCTGAGGGTGGCAGGTGTCCGCTGAGCGGGTCGCTGGTGTCGCCGCATTGTTCCGGTATGTTCCTGCGAATTCGTAGGTGCCTGAGCTCCTGCAGCCGGTCCACAGCTGGCTCTGTGCTCCCCAGAGCTGACTCTGCCATTCCCTCTCCCCCTTCCGGTCGCTCACGCCCGTTAGCCTCCGCCTCCGCTGCGCCCCTGGGCACAGCACGCCGTCTCCCCGCAGGACGTCTCCGGGTCCTGCCAGCCGTTGACTTTGCGCCGAGTGGCATTATCCGTCACCAGGACTCATCTCAGATCACGAGGGGAGAATGAACTGAGCCGGCGACGAAGGGTCCGTCTGCCGGAGGAGTGTCGTGTGCGAACGTCTGGGCATTAGCAGCTTGGGACCGTCCGGCCCCGCGACTCGGGGAAGGATCTGCCGAGAGCGGGGGGAGGGGTGCAGGGATGCTGCCGAGGGAGACGTTCCCGGGGACGGGGAGTTACTGTGGGGCCAGGCCCAGCTTGGGCCAGCCGGGGGGTGGGGTTCAAACCCGGGGTGCCAGGAGCCTCCAGGAAAAGCTGAGCGGACGTCCCGGTCGCCGCGATGTGCTGTACCATCTCCCTCCTGCTCATGGGCAGAGCTGTCCTGTCTGTCTGTCTGTCTGGGCCTTGGCGGTCACCTCCGTGGGAGCCTGGCCTCGGTCACCGACTGCCCTCCACTGTTGGGGGGGGGTTCCAGGGTCCCTGAGTGGGACATTCTTTTTTTTAAGATTCGATTTATTTGAGAGAAAGAGAGAGTTGGGGGCGAGGAGCCGAAGGAGACGAGCGGATTCGGAGCTGAGCTTGACGCCCGCTCAGGGTTCCAGCTCTTGACCCCGAGATCATGATCTGAGCTAAGTCAGGAGTCCGGGGCTTGACTGACTGCGCCACCTGGGACCCTGAGCGTTTGGGTGGCCGTTGTCTTTTTTTTTTTTTTTTTTAAAGATTTTTTTTTAATTTTTTTTATTTATTTGACAGAGAGAGATCACAAGTAGATAGAGAGGCAGGCAGAGAGAGAGAGAGAGGGAAGCAGGCTCCCTGCCGAGCAGAGAGCCCGATGCGGGACTCGATCCCAGGACCCCGAGATCATGACCTGAGCCGAAGGCAGCGGCTTAACCCACTGAGCCACCCAGGCGCCCCTGGGTGGCCGTTGTCTTAACTCATTGTATCCGCAGCAGTCCTTTCTCCAAGTCAGGCCACCACCTGAAGTTTGGGACGGGCGCGAGTTTTGGGGACCCTCAGACGTGGCACAGACCCTCGTTGTCCATCACAGCAGTGTGCTCAGATGACCTGTCCTTCGTGCGAGGCACGACAGGCTGCCCCTGGGGGCTCTGAAGACAGTGGACAGGGTGCTCGCCCTTGGGGAGCCCGTACTCGTGGGCTGAGTGCGGCCGCAGGATGACTGTGCGGAGCTCGTGGCAGCACCCGAGCCTGGCCTTGCCCTGCATCTGTCTTCCACACTGCGTCCACCCTGTGCCTCCCTCATGACCTCCACAGTGAAATCCGGGCCCCTCAGGGGGTCCCGTGCAATCCCAGTCCGGCCACACCTACCCCCTGCCCCATGCGCACATCCTAGAGGGGCCGTGTGAGGAGGCCGGGGCTCCTCGGCTGTGGTCTCCCTCCTACTTTCTCCCCCACTCCTGCTCCTAGCTGGGGTCCTGCCGTCCCTCACCTCCACTGGCCGCCTCCACCGGCACCTCCGGGGAAAACCGTTGAAGGAGAATTTCAAGAGCGCTTGGAGACTCGAGCCGCAGCGTGAACCCACAGAGCCTGGTGCGGAGAACCGTGTCCCCCAGGCTGTGTTCCCCGGAACCGCTGAGCTGGGGGGTCCTGCTGGCGGGTTCCCTTCCCCTCGGGAGGGGCCTCGCAGGTACCGGGAGACCCAGCACACGCCCAGCTGTAGGCAGGCCGTGCCGGGCCTGCAGACGCCTCTGTCCCACCGTGTTCCGGAGCCCCGTGTCCTCTCCCAGCTGCGCCGTGGATGGGACGAGCTGGTGGCCCGGTTCAGAGCCGGGCTCGGTCACTCTGGGCTGTGGGCCTGGACGGGCTGCTGGCCCTCTCAGGCTTGGTGATGAGGGGGATCCCTCTGCCAGGATCTCGTCAGGTCCCCACATTACCTCTCATCGTCGTGTCTCCTGGGCCTCCTCTGGGCTGTGGCATTTGGTAGCCCTCCCCTTTGACGGTTTTAAGGACGAGGTTCCTGCTGGAGCTGGAGAAGGCCGCCCTATGCTATGCCTGCTATGGCCCTGGTGCCCGGCCAGGCGGGGGAAGGGGCCACAGCCTGGCAGCGTAGGCCGCAGGGGGCTCTGCACCTGGCCCTCCCCTCCCCAGGTCCCACCACTCGGCATTCTCCTTAGGTGGCTTCTTACGCACCCTCTCTCCCATGCTCGCAGAGAGTCTGCTCTGGGCAAAGGGACCGTCGAACTCTACTCTTAGATGGGAAACAACCCACGAGATGACAGGTGTGGGAAGTCCCTTGGTGGGCCAGGATGATGTCGGAATCAGGACGAACCCCCTTCCCAGAAGCAGTCTGGAGCCTCGTCTGCAGCTGTTTTCCATCTGTTTCTGGAAACACGGTGCGCAAGAGAAAAAAATTGCTTTCAGCTTTTTCCTGGTGAGGGCTAGCGTCACACAAATCGGGCGTCCAGACACAGGGCAGTGGGGTTTGGGCCGATACGGCTTCAGAAAGGAGAGCACGCTCTGACGGCCAAGGCAGGGCCCTGGGGCACCCCCAAGGTGGGACGGCTGCCCTCGTTATGCTAAGCCTATGCGTGCGCTGCCTCTCTGACACACACTGGCCCCTCACCGAGCTGACCCCCTGTTCATCCCTCAGGTCAAGGGACACCTCCTCCAGGGAGCCTTCCCTGATGCCCCGTTCAGTCAGGCCCTCCGCCCCTTGGCTCATCGGCCCTTTGCCCTAGAGCGTTGAGCACACAGCGCTCCGGGAGGCACCTCTGGCCTCTCGTCCCTGGTACTTGGCACCCAGCATTACTGACCACACAGGTGAGGTGAGAGCCCCTTGCTGGGGGGTGCTCATCCCCATGGTACAGGACAGGGCCCAGGGCCAGGGGGCCGTCTGCAGCTGGACGCAGAGCCAGGTTTGGTGACGTCAGACTGGGCTCTGCACCCTCTGGAAGGCAGGGGCCATAGGCTGCCCTGCGATGGGGTGGGCGTGCGGCTGACTCCTGGGTCGGGGGGAGACCCCCCACCCTGCTTCCTCCTGCAGGCGTCGGAGGCTGAATTCCCACCATGCAAAGGGAGGAAGGAGAGGTCTCCGCACCTAGCCGCCAGCTGCCACCTTCGGTCCTGCCGCTCCGGCCCCCACCTCCGGGGCCTTGGCCCGGGCAGGGACTCCCGCTCCAGGCAGCAGGAAGTCAACTGAGGTGTGGCTACCTGGGGATCCTAGCAGGGCTGGTGGGCAGGTGGGCAGGGGCTGCCTCTGTGAGGTTGTGTCGGTCAGCAGCGGCTACTGCGTAACAAACGTCCCACGGACCAGTCGCTGCGACAGCAGACGTGATTTCTCATGTGTCTGGAGCCTGGACGTCTGGCCAGGTGCCAGGAGGGTTGGGGTCCGTGAGGCCCTCTCCCCGGTGTGTGAGTGGCGGCCTTCTCGCCGCGAGCTCATGGGCAGAGAGAGATCGTCCCTCTGTGTCTCTTCCAAAGTGGTGCAGATCTTGCCCTCGGGGGCCCCACCCCACGTCCTGATCACCCCAAACACCCACCTCCTGATTCCCTCACACTGGGGTGAGGCCTCGAACACAGGAGTCTGGGGGGCGCAGACGTCCAGTCCGCAGCAGAGGTCGACTACTGTCTGCGGCAGCCACGGAGATGTGGCGGCGGGAGCAGGGCCTTGCTGCCCCGGGAGGGGCCGGAATGACAACAAGGTGGGGTGAAGCCACGGGGCGTGGATTCGTGGGGTCTCCTCGCCACGTGGGGCTTCACAGGGGAGGACACAGACCGAGCTGCCCTCCCCTTCCCTTCCGTGGCCAGGGACGGTGTGCCCCACGACTGTCAGGCCGTGTCCATCTTTCCAGAAACGCTCACCCACAGGCCTTTCACGACCGAAAATGCTTGGATTTGTGGCTTGTACTGTCGCACGGTGGCTGCCTGAGGGGGTCCTCACGCAGGTGGGGGGCTGCGGCCGTGCTGACCCTGGCCTTGACCCAGCCTGAGCCCGCTCCCCCGCCTTCGGAGGCCCGTGCAGGTGCCCCCGCCTGGGGCACCCAAGAGTCCTCCCTTGCTATCAGCTGGGGAGAAGGTACTTGGTGGGGGGCTGTCCCAGCTGCTCCGGCCCTGGAGCGAGGGGCTGGCGAGAGGAGCCAACGGGAGTCTCCTTCCTCCGCACGCTGTGTACTTGCTCTTAATAACCGGGTCACCGAGTCAGCTTCAGGGGTGAGTGTGCACACTGAAAGATTACAGCCGTGCTGTAAGACATACAGTTTTGTTCCTCTGCCCGTTAAAATGGCCATTAATCAGGGAGGCAGCGAGGGAGCTCTGAGGCGCTGGCCCGCTCCAGGTAATGGCTGCTGTTGCGTCTCCCCCGGCAGTAAGCTGGGCTTGACCCAGGGTGAAGGCCCTGACCCGAGCGGCTGAGCCGGAAACGCTACGGGAGGGGTTCCAGGACAAGAATCCCATTGCAGGCTGGGCTGTTCTTCTGGATGCTTTCTTTTTAAGAGCCCTGAGTGCAAATTAGGCCTTCCAGGGTCTTGACGGTCTCTGCCACCAGGACCGCTTCGATCCTCCGTTTTCTCCTTTGACAAGGGGCACGGGGACACAGACTTCTTTGGGTGGTGGAGGATTGAGTGAGTTAGTGAGAGGTGCCTTCCGAGCCCAGTGCTAGGCTCGTGGTCAGGGCTGAGGCTCGCGGTCAGGACTCAGGCTCATAGAGCTCAGACTGTGGTCAGGACTCAGGCTCATGGTCAGGACTCAGGTTCACGATCAAGACTCAGGCTCATGATCCGGACTCAGGCTCACAGTCAGGACTCAGGCTCATGATCCAGACTCAGACTCATGGTCAGGACTCAGGCTCACAGTCAGGACTCAGGCTCATGATCCAGACTCAGGCTCATGATGAGGACTCAGGCTCACAGTCAGGACTCAGGCTCATGATCCAGGCTCAGGCTCATGATGAGGACTCAGGCTCATGATGAGGACTCAGGCTCATGATCAGGACTCAGGCTCATGATCAGGACTCAGGCTCATGATCCAGACTCGGGCTCATGATCAGGACTCAGGTTCATGATCAGGACTCAGGCTCACAGTCAGGACTCAGGCTCATGATTAGGATTCAGGCTCATGATCAGGACTCAGGCTGGTGTGAGGGCTTAGGCTCACAGTCAGGAGTCAGGTTTAGTCAGGGCTCAGGCTCACAGTCAGGGTTAGGCCCATGGTCAGGGCTTAGGTTTGTGGTTGGGGATCAGTCTCACAGTCAAGACTCAGGCTCCAGGTCAGGATTGAGGCTCATGGTCAGGACTCAGGAGCGTCAGCTCATTCAGGGTGGTTCTGGTGGGTGTTGTGCTCTGAGCTCTGCTCCTGGGCCGTGACTGTGGGATTGGCAGGTGGGGGGGCAAACACTGCGAGTGCCCAGGGCCTTTGTGGGCTGCGGCTTGGTGTCCCTTGGGACTGCACATGGAGGACGGCCACTTCCCAACTCCTGTGTCCCCAGGACTGGTTCCAGGCACTCAGGACAGTGAGGGAAAACCAGAGTCCATTCCTTGTTTCTGGCAACTCTTTAAACGCAAGGCGGGAGGCCTTTCGCTCCTCGAGGGAATGCAGACTGCTTAGAAAGGGGGTCCAACGCCAGCTTCAGTCCCGGGACTGCCTCTGGTCGTGTCGTGACGCGTAAGTCCCCTGCCTGTCTGGGCTTTGGTTTCCTCTAGGAAGTGGGGATGGTGGTCCTGTCCCCACGGCATCGTAGGCACCTGTGCCCGGGTGGGACATGGTCAGTGCTGACGGGCGGGGCCTCTCGAGGAGCAGGCTGTGTAGATGCTTGCTTTCTGACCTTGGTTCTGCAGCAGGTCTGCTGCAGGGAAGACGGAAGGGAAACTTGGAGTCAGAGCCTTGCAGACAGGGTGAGGTTTCCACGTGGGACCAGGGCTCCTTCCAGCTCTGCCCGGTGGTATCTGTAATGCCATTGGCATCTGAGACCTGGGGCAGGGTGACTGGGCCGCGGGGATTCTTGTACCTTTGGGCAGTGACTCATACCACTGCGCAGCAGACGGGGTTCTTGTTTCGTGGCTTCTCCAGGATCCGAGGGGAGACATGTTGCTGCTTGTGGCTTCTCTCTGACATGCCTTCATCCCTTTTACCTGTCTGGCGGTAGGGGGGAGGGGGGTCTCTGCTCTCCCGCAGCGGCAGGGCGTGCCAGGGGCACGAGCGAGTATGCATTCACAGACGGTGAGTGGCCCGCCGCCAGCCCACCCCGCCAGCTCCCCAGAGTTGCGTCGTGGTTGCACGGGCTTGCTGGCCCCACCTGACCCTCCCTCCGCTGCCGACCTCCGTCCAGAGCTGCCCCATCTGGGCAGGATGGGGGCAGAGAGCTGGGGCCCCAGAGCCGGAGACATGAGCCGAATCTATCTCAGGTCCCTGCTGGTCTGCTGCGAGTCCCCAGGCCTCAGTTCTCGTGCTTAAACAGGGAAGAAGAGCAGGAGTGTCTCGTGGGGGTTTGAGGGACTGAAACGAAATGAACCTGGGAGAGAACTAGGCACACAGCCGTGGGGGTAACGGGGGTCTGCCAGCGAGAGCACACCTTTGGTGCCGGGGGCAGCTCCGTCTCTAGGCAGGCTCTGCCTGGAGTCCCCGGGTGGCCCTTGCAGACCACGGACAAGCTGGGTTTCGCTTTCCCACCCATCAAGCGAAAACCTGGGCCAGGTGGTCGCTAAGTTTCTTCCACTGAGGATTTTAAGTTTCGCTGACGGATTCCTGTAGACCTTCCTGGTCCGGAACAGCTGAAGTTCATGCCTCTCCCTGCCCAGTGACTGCGGAGCCTTTGACCTGATGTTTCCGATCAGGGACGGTAGGTAGAGCCCCGAGGGACTCTTGAGACGGCCAGGTCTAGGTGTTTCTTGGGGTGGACTCAGGTCTCTCCTTGCATGCCAGATCTCTCCGACAGGCAGCGCTGGCTCTGAGCACTGTGCAGAGAGAGTTTCAGAGGCTGCCTGTGGGTTCAGCAGGAGGAGCACTGTGATTGATGAGTGATGCCTGTGCTGTGATTGATGAGTGATGCCTGCAGTGAGCCCAGCAAGGGATGGTGGCAGCACATGGTGTGGTTCCCTTAGTCCGCAGATGGGGAAGCTGAGGCCTAGAGAAAAGTGGCTCAGATAGTCAGTGGCAGTCTTAGCGCTTGACCCCTCATCCCTGCCATTTTGCCCTGGTTTGTGGCTCTCTGCGGTTTACTCGTGACTGCACCTTAACCACGGCGACTCCTGCAATGTGCCCGGCACAAGGGGGCGCGTAATGTGTGAGTTCAGTTCGGACACCCATCCCTCCCTCCATCCCTCCATCCCTCCATCCCTCTGTCCATCCCTCCATCCGTATGTATTACGGCCTTCAGCGCCTGCAGAGCACAAGGCATGAGGATGCAGGCTGCCGGTCCCCGAGCCTCAGGAGGGCCCGCCCCGCGTGCATGTGAGGTCGTGATCTGCCCGCGCTGAGCCTGAGGACGTGCAGCTGGAATTGGGGCTTGTTTCAGACCACCTGGAAGCCTGGGTTCAAGCTCAGGAAAGGAAAGGGCCAGGGCCCAAGGGTCTGCAGACTCTCCTTTTAAAATACACATATGTCCTCTTTCCTCCGAAATTGCTTTTGAGCTCCAACGCTCCTTCCACGCATCCCCCTCCAGAGCTGCCACGTGTCACTGGCTCCAGCGAGTGGCAGTTTTCTTCTGGCCCCTTAGCCGCCCCCGCCCAGGAGTCCCATCTGCCCGTTGCTCCCGTGCTGCCTCCGCCTGGCGCAGAGGGCAGCGCTGACAAGTGGCCGCATTCCCCACGTGCTTCTGACCCGCCGGCTCCTCCCCGGGCAGGCCTCGAACACGGGGCGGTGGCGGCTCGCCTGGCGTGATGAATCCCACCTCGGCGGCCGCTCATCCTGAAGGCACCGGTGCGGAGGCTTTTCTGACCTTGCTCTGGCCGTGAAGAAAGGAGAAAACAGAAGGGCAGTGCGGGGCCGAGCCGGGGAAAGCAGTTTATGATGATTTGCTTCAAAACGCACAGCCTTGCTCGGGGTAGATCTCCCAGGCAGATGGGGGTTTCGCGGGCAACGTGTTTAAATGAGGTTTATATCTTACCATTCGGCCCCACAGAGCCACGCGTGTGTGTGTTTTCCAGACGTGTGCTAGTGGCTGGAAAGGAATGTCTGCGGCCTGAGCCCGGAGCATGTGACTGCTGCTCATCGACTCCGAGTGGCCGCGAGAGCAGCGGGCCGGAGCCCTCCTGATCCGCACGGCGTCCTCGAGCCGGCGGGTCGGAGGGCCCCGGGCGCCCGCCTGCGATTGCAAACCTCATCGCCAGCACGAAGCAGCCTCTCTTAAAGGCCGGCTTGTTTCCCTCGTTGTTGTTCTTCTGGATCATTCCTGCCCGTGCCTCTCCATCGAGGACCGTGGGCTTTCCCGGGGTCCGTGCCAGCTACATGCAGGGCGAACACGGTCCCTTTACCGTGGCTCCCGCGCCAGCCGTCCGTACTGGCCGCGTGTCCTTGTTTGTTCCAGAGACATTTGTCAGCTCCTCAGACACGCCTCCTTGATGGCACGCGTTAGCAGAGGAGCCTTCGTGCTGAGGGGTATCGATTTTCCACTTGTGAAGAAATACTGTTTCCACAGAACGAGCTCATCTCCTGGAGGACTTCGGTCTTTTTCACGTTCAGGATAGTAAAGGCTTTAAAGGAAAAAACACACAAAAAGCCTTGGTTCATGTTGTGAGTTGCTGTGGAGAGGTGAGGTGCGGTGTTGGCTCACCTGGGAGACGGCGAACCTTTCGGTGGCAGAGGGCACGTGTGCACATGTGCGGGTACACACGTGTGTGTGCGTGTGTGTGCGTGTACGGCCTCTGCCCCTGGAAGACCTTCAGGGGCCCCGGCTGATGGTGGCTTCACCACCTCTAACATGGGTGTTTCGAGGCTCCCCAGGAGTGGGAGGTTTCAAGTGACCCCCTTGACATCTGTGCCCATCCACGGGGTGGACCTTGTGCCCATCCATGGGGTGGACCTCAGATACTGCAGGAGAGGCTGGAAGCTGTGGTCCAGCCAGGCCCGGAAGAAGGGGTGTGTGGTTTTGTGCCCGACTGTGGGCCCCTGGGTGTGGGGCGCTAGGTAGAAACGCAGGTCTGGGTCCTGCAGATCTGGGTGTAGTTCCTCAGTTGGCTACCGATTGCTGGGTGACCCGGGACAAGGTCCTCATTCTAATCCAGCCCTGGGGTCTGCATCTGATAAAGGGGAGTCGGGGGGGGGGTAGCATACAGGAGTAGCGTCTGTCGTTGTCCCTAATGGTCAACTCCCAAATGCCGGCTCGTGTCCTGACGGCTGAGAGGTGGGGGTTGGGAGGCAGGTTCTTTCTCTCTCTTTTCTAAAAATTTATTTATTTGGAGATGGGGGGAAGAGGGGCAGAGGGAGAGGAGGGGAGAGAGGGACTGTCAAGCAGATTCCATGCTGAGTACGGAGCCCCAACTCCTGACTCTGGGATCCTGACCTGAGCCACAATCAAGGGTCGGATACTTAACGGACTGAGCCACCCAGGTGCTCCCGGAGGCAAGCTCTCTTTGGAACCTTTGCTGCGGATTCTGCGTGTCCATCTACCATCTGTCTGCTCATCTGTCTACTCACCCACATAATCTCACGCTGTCCACCCGTGCACCCCTTCAGCCACCCCCCACACCCATCCTTTCATTCCCATGTCTGTCCGTCTACCCGTCTGCCTACCTGCCCGTCCATTCATCCTCCCAACCGTCCAATTACCTACACACTCATCTGCTCACCCACACACGCACCCACGTACCCATCCGTTCACCGGCACCTCCGTCCATTCATTCCCACCTCTGTCCACCTGTCTATCCATCCACTGTCCATCCTCTCTTCCTCCCATCCATCCATCTTTCATACATCCAGCCCCCTCCCATCTGTCCATCTATCCATCCATCCTCCCTCCTATCCATCCATCCATCCATCCACTATCCATTCTCCTTTCCTTCTATCTGTCCATCTGTTCATCCATCCATCCATGTATCTATCCATACATCCTCCCTCCTATCCATCTATCCATCCTTCCATCCACTATCCATCCTCCCTCCCTCCCATCCATCCATCCTTCCTTCCTTCCTTTTTTCCATCCATTTTTTTCATCCATCCGTCCTCTTTCCCATCTGTCCATCCACTATCCATTCTTTCCTTCCTTCCATCCATCCATTGTCCATTCTTTCCTTCCTTCTATCCATCCGTCCATCCATCCAGCTATCTAGCCACATCAGCATTTGCCGGGCGACACCGTGTGGCAGGTACTTGGAATGTAAAGTTCAAAGATGCAGCTTCATGTGCTGATACATTTCTAGGAGGTCCCGTGTGCTGTGTCGAGCGGCCTCAGTTCACAAGAGTGAGGGACCTGACTGGCGTCTGCTGGCTACGGCTTGAATGCGGGACTTGCTGCTGTGCGCTCTGGGTGGGGGTCGGAGAGTGGTGTTTGTGATGGCCGTGGTGTGATGAGAGTAAGCCTATCCTGTGTTTCCACCACAGGGCCCAGAGTCCGAGCCTTTTGGTTTGAATAACATATTTTAGTGACAGGAGAATGGAGGGAAGGTCTGCACCTGGGGGGTGGCAGTGGGGATGGACACCAGCAGACTTTTTTTTCCCCCCAAAATAACATTTGTTCCTACTCTACATTGTAGAGTTGTAGGAAATTGTCATATAACAGCCAAGGAAGAGCAGGAGGCAGACTGCACAACGACAAGGGAGAGCAGGAGGCAGACTGCACAAAGATAAGGGAGAGCAGGAGGCAGACTGCACAACAACAAGGGAGAGCAGGAGGCAGACTGCACAACAACAAGGGAGAGCAGGAGGCAGACTGCACAAAGACACCCAGTCACTGCCTACATTTTCTTCATTTCTGCCTGGCCCTTTTAAGCAGTTTATAATCTTAAATTTTAAAAATTTATTTGAGAGAGAGAGCGTGCAAGCGAGAGAGAACACGAGCCAGAAGGTGGTTGGGGAAGCAGAGGGAGAAGCAGACTCTTCTATAGAACAGGGAGCCCAGACGTGGGGCTCGATCTCAGGACCCCGGGATCATGACCTGAGCTGAAGGCGGACGCTTCACCGCCTGAACCACCCCGGTCCCCTGGCAGTATAGAATTTTAAAAATTAGACTCTATCGATTGTACACGTTTCGTAACCTGTTTCTTTCACTTAAGGGATCCTGAGTGTATTTTACGTGAGCGGATTTCCTCCTACAACATCAGTTCAGCTGGCGGCTCAGGTGCCCTCAGGTGGGCGCGCTTGCCTCTCTGTCCCTGTGCGCTGGTGCCGGGCAGTCAGGCTGCTGCGGGTTGACTGGCCATTGTAAGCTGCTGCGGGAACAGCTCTGGAGCTGCAGTGTGCCGCGCATCCCAGAGCGGAAGCTGAGCGTCTCCTCCATGTCCCCAGCGCAGCAGGGGCTTTCTTCTTCTGCCCAGGAGAGCGGGACGGTTCCCACTGCCCTTCCTGGAAGGATTTGCTGGTGGCCCCTCGGGGACATGTCCTGCAGCCCCCCCGCCCGCCTCTCCATGCCCGGGCAGGACGATAAGCTGAAGCTTCAGGGTTAGCCTGGAGTGCTGTCCTGGTTCGGGGACCCTCAGGGTCTAGCAGGATGAGCCTCGTGACGGGAGGCACTGGGCTGGGCCCCCCGTGGCAGAGGTCCTGGGAGCCCCGATCTGGAACTCTCGGCTCGGCTCGGTTTGCACTGGTTACTGCTCTGTCCTGGGTTCCCCTTTAGTTTCCTGGGGTGCAGACCACTTGTCCTTTCCCCAGAAGTCCCTGCGGCCCACCTGGCTTGTCTGTCCGGTCCACACACGTCCCCCTTCAGCGACTCTGTGCTTTGCAGACTGGCCCGAGGTGGACTTCCGGGGCACCCTCCTTGCCCTTCTAAACACCTTGACCGAGTCTGTGCTGTTGTGTTTCTGACCCAAGCTCCACATCTGGACCCCGCGGGGCTTTAAAAATAAGCAGATTCCGGGCCCCGCTCTCTTCCACTCCAGAGCTTTCCGGGGGTGGACCTGGGGGGCTGCGTTCTGAAACTCCGCCAGCGAGCGCGGGGACGCTGATCGGCTGCTGGTTGCTGGGGAGTCCGTGCGCCCTGATGCAGACCCCGTGGAGAGCGCGGGGTCAGAGCAGGCCGCGGCTGGGTGGGGACAGAGCGAAGACGCCTTCCCAGCGCGCACACCCTGCGCCTCTGGCTGCGGTCCTCCTGGCCGTCACCTCCGCTCCTTGCGCCTTCACTGGGGGTGCGTGTGGCTCCTCTGCGTGGGACTGGCCCTCCGTGGACACGTCTTTCTGCTGTCACCCCCTACCCTGCCCCGTGCACACGTTCCGGCGACGTGGTTGGTGGATTGCTGAGCCCGAAGGCTAGAGCCCGGGGTACGTGGGGAGGAGGGAAAGACACTAGTGTGTGTTCATTCTATTCATTAACTGGGATGCAGGCGGGAAGCGCAGATAAAAGTTGGTAAAATGGCACTGTTTGACATTTATGCTTTCAGAGGAGCTGGAGGGGCTGTGGGCTGGGAGGGGTTGATCGTGGCCCGGCCCCTCCGTCCTGGGATGGGGCTGCCCGGCCAGCGGAGCCGTGGGAGCCACACGGGGGCCTCGTTTCCCCTGCAGGGAGGTGCGCCCTACACCCTGACTTCCCACGTGGGACTGCTGCCCCCCCACGTCTGACCCCACGACAGGGGCCCCCACACCTGCTCCCAGCTGCCCCTGCCTCCGGTCCCCGCAGCAGGGTTTCGTGGGGGGGTCCTGCCGGAGCACTCCCCTTCCTGCACGCACGCCAGCCAGGGACAGTCCCCTCCGACAGAGAGGGCCACGTGGAACCCCACATGAGGAGCTGCCTCTGGCTGGATGGGAACCCGGAGCTGAGTCCCTCACCCCATGGATGACAGGTTCCAGCCCGGAGCGAGTGTCTGCGCGCGGGGGGCCGAGGCTGCCGTGTGCATCTGTGTGCGTGGACCGCAGCGCGTGGACGCACCGGGACCCCTGCCCCTGGCTTCAGGACACTCCTCTGTGTCCTCTCCCCTCGGCCTGGGGCTCGCCTGTGTAGGAAGCACCGCATTCCAGGGCAGGAACGGGCTTCGTCCCCGTGCCTGTGCTGACCAATGGCTGGGGCGGCCGGGGGGCTCCGCCGGCAGGAGCCTGGCCTGTGTCTGGCCGGCGGGGACGATCGGGCAGGTGGTGAAGGCCATCGGCCGCGGGGGCACGGGAGGGCGAGGCGTGCGTGCCCAAAGCCTCCAGGCCCCGACATTGCTCACTTCCGTCACACGCAGCAACGCTGCTTGAATGGCTGTTCGCCCTAAACGCGGAGAGCTCGCGACCGCCGAGAGAAGGAGCAGAGCCGGCTCGCTCGCTGCTTGGGACAGGCCCTGGGTCGCACATGAGCTCGGGGCCTCGGCCGGGCCGGCTGCGCCGCGAGCCCCCGGAGACCCGTCTGGGAAGCCACAGAGGCACCCCGCCGTTCTGTGGATTCCTGACTGCCAGGCCCCGGCCCCCAGCGTGTGACCAGGTACCGGAGGACCGACCACAGCACTGGACGCCTTGGCCGAGGTGGGCCTGTCGCCGGCCAAGCCTTCGCTGTGGCTTGGGTCTTCCCTCCCTCTAAAAAATTGCGGCTGCGAGGAGGGCGGCCTAGAAGGGAGCCTGTGGCTCGTGTCTCAGCGGGGAGCTTTAGGCCAGAGACCGTGCCTCAGTCTCCCAGTCTCCCGAACGTGCCAGGCTGCTCCGGCCCTGTAGCATGTGAGGGTTCAGAGGCCCGCGAGCCGGGGTCCCAGGGTCGCCGGCAGCCGGCAGCGGGTGTCTGTGGATTCAGCGGTGGTCCTCACGGGCCATGTTCACGTTCCTTGTCCCCGAACACACACGGGCCTCACCCGCAGCGTGCAGTGCACGCACTCTTACACACGTACCACTGCACACACACAGACAGGTGGGCTCGCGCACCCTGACTCGGGGAGTCTCCAGGTTGAGCCTTGTTCCTCCTTCCCCGGGTGGGGCGTCTGGTGCGGCAGGGGCCCCAGAAATCCCGCAGCGAGTCACCAGCAGTTTCGTGCGTGTTCTGCTTTATGACTTTGTGCTCTGGGGCCGCGGCCTCCCGTTTCCCTGCCTCAGTTTACCCGTAATCGTCTGAGGAACCTCTTCCCTACCTGCTGCCTGTTGTCGTAAGGACCCGTGGAGTCCCTGTCTTGGGGCCCTTGAGGCTGGGAGACAGGTGGACCCTGGGTCGCAGGACAGGACGGGGGAGGGTCGGGGCAGCCGGAGAAGGAGACGCTGCTGCTCATCGCTGAGCACGTCAGAACTTTCGTCCGGGCGGGCCCGTCGCTCTGCGGAGATGCTGCTCGGGTCCCCGCATGCAGCCTGGACCTGGAGCTCTTGGTCTGCCTTTGCCTGACCCTCTGAGGCAGCTGGACACCGGTGTCCGCGGTCATACAGGGAGAGGAGGGGCTCACGAGAAAGGAGCTCCATGCTTGGATGTTTGTGTCAACCCTGCTGGGGAACCTGGGGCACGTCACTTGACCTCTCTGGGCTTCTGTGTGGCCCTCTGTGACCCGGGTCAGCCCTGGTGTGAACATGCTGTGAAGCATCCGGCGGCTTCCAGAGCAGGGGCGCGGGGTGAGCCCTTGGTAAGCGTGTCGCGTGCTATGGCTCCCGCGGCCCGGATGAGGCCGACTCTGGTGGGGGTGAGGACGAGGCCCAGCGAGTGGCTCATGGCTGGTGCGCGGAGGGCGGAGGGGGGAGCCCAGCCGCCCGAAGCAAGCGGAAATGGCACGTTTAGCATGACACGCGCCAGATCGCTGCCTAGCCCTGGCCCACAGGTGTTACGCTGAGTGTGCGTGCTTACGAGGTGAAATTGCTTAGGGAACAGCTGTGAGCACACACGCCTCCCTTCCCGTTTGGGGATGACTTTCTGGTTTCTCGTGGAATTACAGAAGCGTCTTTCTGGTCTTCCCAGGTCATCTCTGCCGTGTCCAGACTCTCCCTGCACCATGTGGCTCAGAACAAAGGAATCAGGTGAGCTCACCGCGCGGCCAAGTGACCCCCCCCTTGTCGTCCCTGCTACCCCCGTGCCACCCATGGGCCTGGCCCCAGCGATTAGCGGTTAGCGTCTGCAGCCGATTAGCAATTAGCGTCTGCAGCCGATTAGCGGTTAGTGTCTGCAGCCGAGGTCCTCTGTCCTGCGTCTTTCTCATGAATTTTCAATGTGGTGTTGCATTGCCCGTTGGCCGCGGCTGTAGGGGCGGGGAGGGAGGGGCAGGGAGGGGCGGGGAGAAAGGGGAGCTCCCCCGGTTCCCACCAGGGAGATCGTGCATGTGTGTTCCACTGACGGCCACAGGATCTCTTTCGATTTCAGTTGTAAGATCAGCAAATTAACCGTTTCACAGATCATTGCTTACCTAAGTGTCCTCCCCACGCATCAGGACTTCCCGCTCCCAGGCCCAATGCCGCTTGGTTTTCAAACTCAGCCTCGGAGGACACCGCGACCCCCGTGGTCTGCCCTCCGGTGTCCGACACCGGGCGGGCACGTAGGCAACAGGGACAGGGGAGGGCAGCCCCAGTGAGGGCCGATGGCTGCTCATTCTGACCCACAGGTGAGGGGTCAGGGAGACACCTAAACGGGGACCACGTTCCAGATCGGGTGGGCACAGCGGAGGACCTGCCCTTCCTCAATGTCCCTGGGGCACGTGGGCCAGCGGGTAGGGATGAGAGCCTTGGGAGGACAGAAATAGCCCTGCCCTAGGGTGGAGTGAGCGGGGTGACGCCCGGGTGCGGGCCACATGGCGAGGGTGCTCTACGATGGCAGGGGGTCACCCCCTGGTGTTGTCTGTGGGGGACATCCCATGCCTGGGGTTGGGGGTCCCAGGACTATGGTGCCGGGCGCAGCCAGGTCCGCCGAGCTGCCCCCTGGGCGGGCTGTTTGCCCAGGTCCAGAGAGTCACTGGGACAGACACGAGGGTGAGGGAGCGGACCCCCAACCCCATCCAGCAAGTCTGGTGCCTGCTCTGAGGACTTAAGAGATTCCTTTGAACTGGGGACATCTGTTCGTTGTTTCTAGCCTCGGAGGCAGGAGAGGCTGTGCCAAGCCGTCGTGAGGCTGTGTGCTGAGCACGCGCGGGAGGGTGTTTCCAGGCTCAAGCTCCCGCCCCCACCAGGCGGCTTACCCCGGGGACATCGCTGGCACCTCGGGGCCCCCGTCGGCCCCCTCCCCGGCCCCGCCAAGCTTCCGTGAGGTCTGTAATAGGGACGGTTGAAAACGTTCATCGGGAACCAGTGCGTTACTTCTGGATACCGAGACAGCGCGCAGTTTGGGTTTCCTCCCGAAACGATCCGCGGTCCGTCTGCCTGCTGGCGTGATGCGGTTGTACGTCCCAGCCGGCTCAGCGAAGCCTCGTCTGTCCCCATGTCCGTGTGTCTGCGTGTCCGCGTGTCCGCGTGGGAGGGGTGAAGTTCGTGCAACAGAAGCTCGTCGCGTTCTTTGCTCCTTCCCGGGAGGCCGGAGCGTCATCTCTGCTCTGTATCCATGTCCCCGAAGCGGGGCCTGGCCCGGGGAGCCGGGGTACGTGCTCGTTCTTGGGGCTGATGACCGCCTCCCCCACCCCGAGCTTTGCCCTGGACGCGGCGGTCCTGCTGTGGTTCCAGACTCCGCAGTCCTAGGCTGACGGCATCCTTCAGTGTAGGGAGTGGGGAGGAGGAGGCAGCGAAGGGAGGGAGGTGTCTGCAGCCCCAGGCAGGGCAGGGCTCCCAGAGTGGAGCAGCCCCGCCGCACCTCCCCCCTGCATGGCGTCCCCCCTGCCCTGCCCTTTCCCTTCCTCACCCGAGCCCTGGTCCGCAGCTCTCCTGGGGTCCTTTCCCTTCAAAGTTCCCCCCACCCTGGGGACAGGAGCTTCTGTGCTGTGAGCTCAGGGGAGGGCAGTGCAGTGGGGTGGCCTCCCGTCCCCCTGACACGCGGCGAGTTCCCCAGCCGACGGGGTGTTCTGGAAACCACCAGCCCTTGATGACACTAAGTAGCTCCTCGTGTAAGAGCTTTTCTTCGCGATCTTCCTTTCCAGAGGTTTCCGTGCGGCCAAACCCTTTCCTCTCTTGAGAACCCACCAGCCAAGCCTGTGGCCGCGAAGAGAGTCTTCCTGGTTTCTTTCCTGGCTGGACGGGAGCCCAGCGTGCTCCTTTAGTAAAATGATCATTTTTACGGCCTTTGCGCTTTGCCTAATGAGCTGATTTTCCACAAAAGCCCTAATTATACTTCTCAGAGACTGACGAATGGGGGACTTAATCCGAGCCCCCCCCCCCCCGCTGCCGGCTGGAGGGTCAGAGTGAGGTTGGGTCCGGGGCGGGGGAGGTTCCCCGGCTGTCCTCCAGCCCCGCGGGTGGGGGTGACTGTGGGCCTTTTCACAGCCAGAGCGGGCCCTCCAGAGGGAGGGACGTCCTGTCCAGGGATCATCACAGCGCTGAACGGCAGCGGCAGGGGAGAGGGCAAAGGGCGGGCCTCTCCCGGGGGAAGGGGAGGCCAAGGAGCCTCAGCCCAGGAAGGTTCCTCTGTCAGGCACCGGCTCACCCGGTGGCCCTTAGGCAGGCTCTTGGGGCCTCTGTCTCCAACTCTGTAGGCCGGGAGGTTCCCCTGCTGCGTAAGGTCGCTGTGAGCCCCTGACACTCCGTGGATGCCCACGGCGGGCTGGGGTGGTGGGCAGAGAGGGGCCCCCAAAGCTACAGCCCCTGCCTGGCTCCTGGACCTGGAGGGACAGGGAGGGGGATCCCGTAGGTATATTTAAGTCGTTGCAGATGTCGTTGTAAGTAGAAGCAGGAGGTGGGAGGTCAGAGCAGAGCGGGGAGGCCTGGTGGAGCAGAGGTCGCGGTGACGGGACCACGGCCGGGGAACGCCGCGCCTCAGAGCTGGCGAAGGTGGGGAGTGGATTCTCCCCCGAGCTTCCAGAAGGGACCCCGCCTGCTGACGCCTCGACTTGCGCCCATGAGGCCCAGGTCCAGACTGCTGACCTCCACAGCTGCCGGAGAGCAAGCCGTGTGGAGCGGGGCCGCGGCGACGGTGGACGTGGGCGGCTTTGCGAGGGTCCTGGCGTGGCGGGTTGGGCACCGGGTCCTCGCCGGGTCGCGGCTCCCCCATCCTCGGCTGCTGTCCTTTTTACCACGTGGAGAAAAATTCACGTGACGTAACAGTAATCCTCTTAGTGCGTATGGTTCAGTGGCATTTAGCACCTTCTCTGTGCTGTGTGCCCACGATCTGGCTGTCCCCTCGCTCCCGCCGCCTCCGCTGTTTGCTCTCCCCACGTCTGCCACGGCCCCTGCTGGGGCGTCTGTCGGCAGAGTCAGCCGTGTCCGCTGGTGTGCGCGCGCCTGTGCCTGGCGTGGTCGCCGCATCACTTTTCTCGTGCGCCCGCTTCCGCACCTTGACAACTTGTATGTCGGCGCACCAGCGGCTGAATCTGAACGCTGACCTCGTGCCCGCTGGCGCAGCGGGCGCCCACAGTGCCCCAGACCCTCCCCCGGGGGCTCCTGTGAAGGTTCCAGAAGGGATGGATGGCCCTCCTTGTGCTGAAGGCAGGGGTGGAGGGAGGGGGTGTGGCCATCCTGCCCGGGAAGTGTTGGGGGAGAGGGCAAGATCAGGGGGAGGGAGGGACCTTCTGGTTTAAAGATCTCAGAGCCGGTGGCTGCTGGGCTGGTGACAGGGGGGTTGCCGGGGGGCAGCGGGGGGTGCGAGGCAGAGTGAAGGGGCCTGTGTTGTGTGGGCCAGGCCCGGAGTGAGGGAGCTCTCCTGTGGGTGTGGCTCTGCACCCTGGCCCGGCAGGTGTGCGGGACACAGACCCTGCCTCCAAGCAGGACGGGCCCCCAGGGCAGGGGACAGGACTGCACCAGCACCGTGGGGCCTCCTCCATTCATCTGACCACACCACTCCCGCTCCTCCTGCTTCTGAGCTCGCGCCTGCTGGGAAGGGACGTCCTGTGGCTCCATCTAGCCTCCCGCCCCCACTTGTGACCGTGACCCACTCCCAGGGAGAGAGGACATGCCCTGGGGCGGAGGGGAGAAGCAGACACTGACCTGGGGAGCACCATGGCTGTGTCCTGTCTACGCTGGCCACCAAGACAGAGCTTCTCTGTGGCGGCCCAAGGCTCTAAACATTTCCTGCTGTCCAGGGCCTTCACTGTCCTTCCCCGGGACACCCAAGTGTCCCCTGCAGGTGAGCCGCAGCCGCTGTCCGTGAATGGGCCCTGGTTCGGGGAGCACCTGGCGCATGGCGTCCAGCTGACTTCCAGTGAGTCCATCTGTCTGCACAGAGACGTCAGGGGAGGGGGGGGCTCTTCTCATCCTTCCCCTGCCGCTGAGCCCAACTCCTGAGAAACGCTTGCCTGTGCTCGTCTCCGCCACCTCCGCAGTGAGCCCCGGAGCTGGAGAGACCGTATTGGTTGAAAATGCGTCAACTGGGCCGTTTTGTGCCGGGGCGGCGGGGAGCTGAGTCGTGCTGGAGTTGGTCACGGGGAGCAGGAGGGCTGCCCGGCGGGAGGCCCGCGAATGGCCGGCTGGAGCTTCCACGGCTGGGCAGGGCCTTTAAAAAGACCGTGTGGCTGCCTGTCCCTGCTCCGCTCCCGCATGTCGGGGGTCAGGCGGGCCTCCTGTGCCTGCACCTGCCCACAGAGGACACTCCCCCGGCTGCTCTCACAGCCTTCGTGTGCCCTTCCCACCCTCCAGCCCCTGTCGGTGCTGCCGGTCAGCTCTCCACCCATCTGTCCCTCTGCGCCCGTCCATCCACCCATCTGTCCCTCTGTCTGTCCGTCGATCTGTCATCTCTGCGCTTACCCGTCCTTCTTCTCACCCACTCGCTCGCCTGTCTGTGTTTCCCTTCTCCCCTCCGTGCTCCCGTCCCTGCGTCCATCATCTGTCCGTGTGTCTGTCCTGCCCCTACCTGCCGCCCGCCTGTCTGTCTACACATCTGTCCATCTGTCCATCCATCTGCTTATCCGTCTTTCCACCCCCCCTTCTTGCTTCCATCCGTCCCCCGTCTGCCTGTTTCACACGAGTGTGGGTGGTTGGTGTCCCTGTGGCGCTGGGAAGCTCACGGCCTCTGGCCCGGTCAGGGTCTGGCAGTGAGAACGTGAGGCCCGTCTGCTCCACAGCGCAGCCCAGGCATCAGCTGGGTTTCACGCTGGGGAGGGGGCAGATGGAGGCCTGACCCCGCCGACCTGCGTGGTGGTGGGACGCCGGGTCAGTTTCCTTTCCACAGAGCGTCTGTGGCCTCTTTGGAAAAGCAGTGTCAGAGCTGGAGCTCCCTCCCGGCTGCTGTGGAGGCTCGGAGGAGCTCCGTGAAGTTCTCAGCACAGGCCCCGACACACGGCAGGGGAGGGGGCGTCTCTCCTGCCCCGGTTTCCTCTCCTGCCTGCGGGGGTCTGGTGGCACCCACCCGGAGGGCTGAGCGGGCTGGAGGTGGCGCGTCCGTTTCCCGCTTCCCGATTGATGGAGGATGTGTGGGTTCTGCCTGTGGGCCAGCTCCGTGGCGCCCACGCCTCAGGGAGCCCAGGGTCACCGCTCTGTTTGAGGTGCTCGGAGAAGATGTCAGGGGACAGCGGGCATCCAAGCGCAAGCACCTGCTCCAATCTGTGGCTCACGAGCATCCCCCCAGCCCCCTCGGGCCTTCCTGGGGCCGCTCGGGGCCCAAGTTCAGAATCATGACGGGAGCTGTCACCCGTGCTCACGCTGGCCTGTCCTCGCTGACAGATATGCCTGGTGCCCAGACGAAAGCCCCGGGCGCACGAGTGGCCTCCTGGGCGGGGGACCTGCCTGCGCCAGGCGGTGGGACGGAAACCAAGCAGGGACTGGGACCTGGCGCGTTCGCCGTGACCCTTGCAGACTCATGAGGTCCCTGGGCTGAATTTCAGACCCTTTGCTTGGCCCTTTGTCCCTCCTCCTATGTGTGGGGAAACTGAGGCCCAGAGGGCTTCTCCCCGTAGGTGGGGAGATGGACACAGGACCCTGGTCACAGATGGCTGAGCGTGTCGTAGCAGGACACAGGGCAGGGCGGGGTGAGTGGGGAATGCGACCCGAGCCCTAGCGGCACAGGGTGAAGGGCCGGCCGGCGACACTTGAGTCCGGGCTGCTGGTACGACCTTCAGCAGGTTCCTTAGCCCTGGGCCTGCCTCCCAGCCTCTGAAAGGAGGCCCCGGGTTACTGATGGTCAGAGCCCTCGGTGAGGGCCCAGGGACGGAGCAGCCCTGCAAGGTGGTTCTCTGGTGGGGCCTGAGGATGCCTTTGAAGACGAGCCCGGGACGAGCGGGTGTGAGCTGAACGTGGCTTTAAGAACATACACCCTGCGGGGCGCCTGGGTCTGTGGGTTAAGCCTCTGCTTTCGGCTCAGGTCATGGTCTCAGGGTCCTGGGATCGAGCCCCGCATCGGGCTCTCTGCTCAGCGGGGAGCCTGCTTCCTCCTGTCTCTCTCTCTCTCTCTCTGCCTGCCTCTCTCCCTACTTGTGATCTCTGTCTGTCAAATAAATAAAGAAAACCTTTAAAAAAAAAAAAAAGATCATACACCCCGGACCTGTGAATAGGGCTCACTGGGAAAAACCCCAGGGCCTTAATGTAAGGACAACACAGGGAGGAGAGACCCGGGCAGAGGAGGGGCAGTGAGACCACAGAAGCAGGGACTGGAGGCATGCGGACATCACCCAGGGACACTGCTGGGGTCCCCAGGAGCCGGGACGGGCAGGAGGCCCACCTCCCTAGAGCCTTGCGTGGCCCTGCCCATACTTCGATTAGGACTTCCGGCCTCTTGCACTGAGAGCGTGAATTTCTGCCGGTTTAAGCCACCTGGTTGGTGGTACTTGGTCATCGGTGGCCCCAGGACCTTAGTGTGGGCTGTGTGGCTGGGCAGCGGGCTCTGGGATGGGCCAGATGGGGGGGCCCCCCTCCAGCATGCCCGGTGTGTGGGGCTGTGATGCCACCCTTCCCAGAAGCCAGCCAACGTCCCCACGAGCCCGAGCCATGTCCTCCTGCAGCCGCTGCCACGGAAATCCGCCAGCAGTGGGGGGGCTCGGGGTTCAGAGACCCCCGCCGGTCAGCAGAGATGGGAGGGTGGGCCTTTAGGGACCGTGGCTCCTCCTGCACGGGTGGCCAGTCCCCAGAGCATTCGTTGTTGGGGGCAGTGAGCACGTCCATGCATCCTGGGCCCAGAGACCTGTCAACTCCTGTCCCATCCTCGGGGGAGTGACGATGACTCCAGGCGGCAACCAGCGAGCCAGTAACAGCCTGCCTCTTCAGCAAACATCACCATGAAAAATGGATCAGGGCAGCTCGTTTTCAGAGACGGAGCAGGAAGCGTCATGCGGCGGGACGTACAGGTGTGCAGAGGGCGGTGAGGTCATTCCGCTTGCCCACGGGGCTGCATGGTGTCCTGGTGCGGTGGCGACGTTGGGGGTGCGGCCTGGGGCGGGGACTGTCGTTAACAGGCTGTGGCCCGAGGTCAACTGTGCCGTCTGCAGCCCTGAGCTCAGTTCCCGGCGGTGGGGACGGCCCCGTGCCAGGCCGATGAGTCGGAAACAGGGCAAGAGTCACCGTTGCGCTTTTGCAAAAGGTTTCCTGGTGCTTTGGGCATGTCCAGGGCCGTGCAAGGCCAGCGCGCTCAGAAGCCCGAGGCGGCGCCTCTCACCACGGACAGAGGGCTCCTAGTAGCCAAGCGACCGTTTCTGCCACATGTCACCACACTGCCCTTCTCACTGTGGTTCTCACCTGTCCTGTCCCTCCTTGGCGTCTCTTCCTCTTCTGTGTTTACTCACGTATTTAAGTTTTAATTATCTTGGACACCCCCAAGCCTGCAGGCTAGTGCAGGGCCCAGACCATCCCGGCTCGCTCCCGACCCGGCCCTGCTCCTGCACCCCTGCTGCTCCTGTCCAGTCAGGCCTACGAGATCTCACGTGGGGCTCTGCGTAGTCATCGTCGCTTTGGACCTTTCATCAAGAGACTCCAGTTGACTCGGGCGACTCGCTGTTTCTCTCGCTGTCCCATGAGGCGTCCGGTCGCTGTTTGTGACTCTGGGTCCTGGGCAGCAGCCCCTCCCCCCGCCCTGGTGCCTGTCCCCCACATCGTGGCTGCCCATGGGCCAGCGATCCAAACGCCCACCTCCACCCGGGGGCCCCACTCTGCAGGGGAGGACGTGGAGGCCCCGGTCTCCCAGCTGGTCAACGGTGCCGCTGGGACTCCATCCCCCGGCCCACAGGTGGGGGTCAGCACAGAGTGGGGGGTCCCAGGGCCTGGGCCCGGCACTGGCTCGGCCCTTCCAGCCTCGGCCCCTGGCAGGGCTGATCCTGGGGGCAGACCCACGTTGGGGTCACTGGTGAGAGACCTCGACAGCCCTGCACCCCGACCCAGCCCCCGGGGCTCTGGCCCTCCCTGCTGCTGCACTGCTCAGGGCAGGGGCGCCCGGCTGGCTTTGTGTCCAGTCCCCAGCGGGGTTGGTGACCGCAGAAGGCTGTGTTTTCTGCCATTTGGTGACTTCCTGCCTTGTACCCTGCCCTCCTTGAGCACTCCCGGGGCTCTGGACGTCGCCGTGCTGCGGGAATCTGGCCGGCAGGGCTGGAGCAGGCTTGGGGCGGAGTGGTGTCCAGCTGCGGCCCCTCCCAGGAGGCGACGCTGAGGCGCCGGTGGTCCCGTTAAAGCAGAGGCCTGGAGTCCAACCCTGACACTTGTCTGGGCTCTCGGCCCGACGGACTCCAGGTCAGGCAGTGGCCCGCCTGGACTCCCGGCCCGTGGCCATCTCCCCACCCAGGGGCACCTTCAGAGCGAGCAGTGGCACCCCCGGAAGGCCTGCTGCCCAGTTCCGCCCCGCAGCGGCCATGCAGACCCCGTGGTACGCGGTGGGAGGGCTCCAGTCTGTCCTTGTCCTCACTCGGGCCCAGCCCAGCCCTCCCCTGCGACGTGGCTGCCTGCCCCACTGTGTGCTGCCTTCCTGAGTCCCACACTCCAGGGGGACAAGTCCGAGGGTGGGGCGGCAGGGGGACCGGGTGGGGGGCGGGGGGCACCCAGATGCCGGGGTCCAGGCACCCTGCAGAGGAGGTGATGTTAGACCCGGCTGACCCCCAGGGAGGGAGTGGCGGCAGGTCTGGGGCCCCGGAGGCCCCGGCAGAGGATCTGGGAGGGAATGCCCTTGGCTTCCTGTGGGAGGGAGAGGGGCTGGGGACAGTGGAAGAGGCACGTGGGGAGGGACGGGCAAGGCAGCGGCGGGGGTCTCCGTGCCGCTGAGTGTGCTGGGAGCCCCGAGGGATTTCGGCGGCGGTGTGGCCTCTGAGATCGTGTGCAGAGCCCTCTGGCCAGGACCAGTGAGGGACCCCGCTGTAGTGTCCGGGCTATAGGGATGGAGGGTGATGGGGTTGGGGGCAGAGGCGACATGAGGTGGCTGGGTGCAGGGAGCGGTGCCCTAGGCCCTGTGGGGGGTCTGTCCCTCGGGCTGCTGCCCACAGATGGCCGGGTGCCTGCACACAGGTCGGGGGCCCAGGCTTGCTCCTGCCCCGGTTTCTTCCACTCTGTGGCCCCTCTTGGGGGCAGTCCTGGTTCAAGCCCAGCTCTGCCCCTTCTGGCTGGTCTCCCGGGACAGCTTCCTTCACGTCTCTGGTTTGCGGTCGTCATCTGTGATGAGATGGTGGCGCCCATCTCGCGGGCGGTTGTCCGGGCCGACTGGGAGCTTGAGGATGCCCCCTCCTCCTCCTCCTCCTCCTGAGGCTCCCTGAGCCCCTCGTTTGCAAATGTGGTGGGGGGGGCTTAGTTGCACTTCTGTCCTTTCAGCCGGGAGGGGGGAGTGTGTCCCCCACCCCAGACCCCCAGCCAGCAGGTGGAGGCTCAACCGATTGCCCTGGGCCCCACCCCGCCTCCGGGCAGCAGGTGCCGTGAGGGAGGGGCAGCCCGAGCTCGCCAGGAAGCTGAGCTGCTTTTCGAAGCCGAGCCCACAGGTCGGGCTTCCCCTGGGGTGCGATCCATTCTCGTCCTTCCAGAAAGAGCCCCGACACTGATTTGTGACGCCGGCCACACGGAGGGGGCCTTTAGGGGCAGGTCTTGGCTTGGCCTCTCCGTCATGGGAGATCCACCGAGGGCAGGGTCCCTGGCCTTCTTAGGACGTGGTGATTTGGGGCGGGTAACACTTCCCAGGAGACAGGCAGGAAGTGGGGGGACAGAAGAATGCCTCTGGCTCTGTGTCACCCCAGTGTCCCCCTGCACCACGATTTGTTCTTGGAGGTGAGAGAAGGACGGCCCAGAGAGGCGTGGCATCTTGCCTGAGGCCACGCAGCGACTTGGTGGTCACGCCGGCCACCGGTCAGGTCCCCAGCTGGTCTCTCGGCTTCCGTGTGTTTACTCAGAAGATCTGCTTTGCTCACACGTTGACTTGTTTTTCCGGAGCCAGTCAGCGACACTCGGCGCGGCCAGTGAGAGTTTCCGTTTCTTTCTGACCCCTCTTGCCCTGGAGTGTCCGCCACGGGCTCCGACGGGCCGCTGGCCCGTGTGATTCGGGAGTGGAGTGGGGTCGGGAGGCTTGGGCTCCACCCTGCCGTCGCAGGCCTACGCTGGGCCCAGAGGGTCATTTCAGGGAGCCCCGGGCGTGGGAAAGGAGAAGAGGGAATGGTCTCGATTTCCAGCAGCAGCTGGAGTGTTCCCTGTTCTGTCTGAGCTCCTGGCTGGGGGGGGTGGGGTGGGGTGGCAGTCCGGTGCGGTAAAGACGCCCGCAGTGTCGGGAGAGAATCCGGCTTTGGGCCCGGGGCCGGCGGGCTCTGGGGTCTCTCCTATGCAGCCTTCTTCCTCTCTCCACCCTGAGAGCCTCTCCTGGCCCAGCGCGTCCGAGCTCGGACACTGGTCGCTCGGCCAAGGTCAGAAGATGTCTGGGGGCTCTGGCCCCTCGGTGCCCGGTTTGGAAACTTCTGTGCAGGGAGCATGCTTCGGGGTTCCGTCGGGCCGCGCGGGGATGGCTCTGGCGGCGGCGGGTTCTGCAGCACCTCCCATGCCCTGGGGGACGTGGCCAGAGTGTTCTGCCCGGGCAAGGCCACGGCGGGCCGTGGGGATTTCCTGCCTCGCCCGGGCACGGGAGGGAGACAGCAGGGTGACCGCGGGGGCTGGGCCCTGCTGACCCGCAGGCCTTTCCGCTCCTCGCTGCTGCCGTTCTGAGAAGTGGGCCGGAAAATCGAAAATGTGCCGGGCTTCTGGGCTGCTGAGAAGTGGCACGGGGCGGGGGGCGAGCCCACCATTCCATCTCGACCCTGAGGTCAGAGCATCTTCCTCGGCCTGGCTCCAGTTTTGGAAGCAAGGGCAGAAGCAGCCTGGCTGGGCCTGGGGGTCACTCGGGCTTCCTCTCTGCTGGCGGGAGCTCTTACCTGCTCCCCACCCCGCGTTGCCTTGGGGCTGGTCACCCCTCCCCCAGCCCACATGTCTGCTGAGCCTTCCCCGGGGGTGGCTTCACTTTGGTGTCCCCCTGAAGCCCCCACTGAATGGAGACACAGAGACCCTCCTGCCTCTGTGCGGACTTCGGTTTAAGATCCCGTAACGGGGTGGCTGGCTGGCTCGGTGGGTTCAGCGTCCGACTCTCGGTTTCAGCTCACGTCCCGTCTCAGGGTGGTGGGATCGAGCCCCATGTCGGGCTCTGCGTGAAGTGAGGCGTCTGCGTGGGAATCTCTCCTCCTCTCTCCCTCTGCCTCCCTGGTGCCCTGGCCCTGCTCACTCGCTCTCAAATAAGTGAATCTTTAGAAAACGAACAGTAGATCCTTGTGGTCAGTGCCTGGGCCGGCCCACCTATCCCTGCTCCCCAGCCGCGGCCCCCAGGACCGCCTGCCCCGGCCCGGCCCAGCCACACGGAAGCTGCACGTCCTCGTGTGCACGAGCGCATCCCTCTGCCCCGGCTGCGACCTCCGGCCCTCCACTGATGACCACGTCCCTGTCGCCCTCCACTGTCATCCACGCCAGGCCCCATGGGTACCGTGGCCCATGCAGCTTCACAGAACGCCCGTGCCGCAGGCAGTTAATCCCTGTTTTACAGATGAGTTAACTGAGGCTGGGGAGCACCTTTGGCAAGCTCTTGGGCTGGGAACCCGGCCAGGTCCAACCCCCATTGATAGGAGGCAGGAGCTCTGCACTGAGCATTGGACTTTGCCCTCCAGGTCGGCTCCCCCGCCACCTCCTCTGAGAAGCCCTCCTGATTTCTCCGGGACTGGACTGTCCTTCTGCCCTGAGCCTTTCCTCCTGCTCCCCACGCCTCTCTGGGTCCCTGTGCTCTTCAGCCCCGTGCGGCCTTCATGCAGGGTGCGGGTCGCCCTCCTCTCCAACACGGGGTGCAGCCTGAGCCAGGTGTGAGCGTGGGGGGGTTGCGCCGGTTGGCGTTGCCCCCGGACGCAGTGGCTTGTCCACACCGGGCGGGGAGACGAGCTGAGGGAAGACATGAGATCCGTCGGCCTGTTTGGCAGGAGAGCCGTTTTGATAGGGAAACCCTGGAGCTTCATGGCCTCCCAGCGGCCTAGCGGGCGGGACCCGGTGACTCTGTCAATAAGGAACGGGTCCGCCGGGTCCGCCAGGCCGCTGTGCTGGTGATGTCTTTCCAGTTGGCCTGGCTGCCCGTCCCCTGGCAGACTGATGCCCCCTGCCCGCCCCCATGCTGACCTCTTCCTTCTCCCCCGCCCTGGGCATACCTGGGCACACCTGGGCACATGAGGCTGACCCTGATGGTGTCCTGTCCCGGGCCCTCCCGCAGCCCCGCTGCACCTCGTTCTGAGGCCAGTTTCAGATTAGGAAACTGAGGCCTGGCCAGAGAAGTGAGCTGCCCAGAACCCCTCTGGTAGGGCCAGCGCTGTGGTCCCCCACCTGTGGGACTAGGAGGCCGGCACTGAAGTTCCCACGTTCCAAGAGACTCACTAATCCCAGGTGGACTGGACGGCTGTTCTTCCCTGCAGGGCGGTCCCGGGGGCTGGAGACCCCCATGCCCCTGGGGCCCGGTCTGCTCTCTGGGGGCCTTGGGCCCGTCTCACTCTCCAGGATGGGAACCCAGGCCACTGTCCCCCACCCGTCTCTCATACACACCAGGCCGACCAAGGGGGACTGGAGCCATCTGTGACTCTGCCTGTCCACATGGACCCCCGAGGTCACTTGCAGGAAGCGATCTGCGAGTCGGAATTCCAGCTTGCTTCCGGACGCAGTGAGGCTGTGTCTCAGACCCGGGGTCCCGTTCATCTGAGCGCCCAGAGAACGTGGGAAAACGAACGCTGTGTCCTGTGTTTGCTGGGCGGGGCTGAGTGATCTTGAACGCCGATGTCGGAGCCGAGCGCTGACCCGAAGCGGTCTTGCCTCCTGGAATAGGAAGTCTTGCTTCTGCGGGATGTTCTTCCGAGGTGCCGGGAGGGAGCGCTCCGAGGGGTGGGCTGGAGACCCTAGTGGTGGTGCTGGCTCTGCCCCCGGGGGAGGGGCTGCCTGCGGGCCTGGCTTCAGGAGTCAGCAGCCGGAGTTGTCGTCCGGGAGGCCGTGGGGAGCTTGGGGACAGCCTGTGTCTGAGCTCTGGACTGGGCAGGTGGGCTCTTGGCGCGGGCCACCCAGCGGGCAGGGAGGGCGACCCGCGCTGCCACGTTCGGGACACTCGCTGGGCAGAAGGACCTGAGTCCAGAGGCTCACTGCATTACCTCATTTAATCTCAAGTGACTACTGCTGCCCTTCTACAGTTGGGGAAACTGAGGCAGAGAGGGAGCGTGCCACATTGGGCCACATCGTGCGTCTGGATTCTTAGTTCTTAGCTCTCTCCACAAGGCCACCCCTAAAATGAAGGTGTCAGAGGTTGTGGGGTCTGTTTTGGCTTCTGGCCAGTGCTCAACTTCCAGGGCATGGGGGGCTCGAGCGGGGGCCAGCGATCTGGTCCTGGGTAGGGCCGTCTGCTGACACAGCTCGGGGACGAGATACACACCAGCCTTGCGCCCGGGGGTTTCGTGCTTGGGGGCGGAGGAACCTGCGGAAATGGCCCCTGGAGCCCCGTGCTCAGGGCCTTCCAAGAAAGCACATCCGTGCCCCATATGGCTGGACTCCTGGAGTCCACCCTGCGTGGACCCGAGATCGCCACCTTCAGCTCCAGGACCCCGAGCGTCTGGTCTGTCCCCTTCCAGGCCATGCGTCCTGCCACTGCCCCCATCCCTGTAGGCACAGTTGCCCACGTGGGCGCTTTCCGAGGCCGTAGTTTCTTAGCGGATTCTCAAAGAAGTCCTGAGGACGAAGCCCAGAGCCTGATTTATGGATCCCTGAGCTTCTCCCTGAAGCAATGACCACGGCAGCCCCGAGGGCCGCTCAGAACAGGTGCCGGTAAGTCCCAGTGAGTGCATGAAGGAGAGCGCATGAGGGTTTGGAGCCAGGAGTCGGGCTCTCCTCCGTTCTCCGGTCAGGGGTTTAGGCTCAGACATGCCCTCAGGGTGCCCTGTTTTCAGGTCCCCTTCCTCTAGCTGGTGACTCCTCGTGCCCCCGGCGCTGGGACTGCGATTGTCCCGTGCAGATAGGTCGTGCCGGCCTCAGCCGCTGGATGCGGAAGTGGTCCTTGTCGGCGAAGGTGGGGTTTGGGGGGCTCCTTGAGGAGCAGCGGTGTGGACGTCTCGCGCGCTGCCCCCAGGAGCGGGGCGTTGGTGGGGGAGTAGACCCTGCCTCACGTTTCTCTGCTTCGGGCCCCGGCACCCCCTTCATGCCCTCGGCGCTCCAGGTGGGAAACTGGGCTTCCCAGAAGCTGGGCTCCAGGAAGCTCACGCTCAGGGAGGGTCTGATGGGACAAGAGGAGCCCATCCCGCCACGGGGGCACCCGGGGGCCCCGCTCTGGTGTTTAACCCGCGATCGTGTCTGTGCAGACCGTTTCGCTCTGCCTCCTCCTCCTCCTCCTGTCCTCTTCAAGAGCACGTCAACTCCGCCGGGCATGTGGGCATTTCTTGTTGCGCCCGGCCGGGGGTTGGGGGGCGGATGCCGCACAGGGCGGTCGGCATGATCCGCGGTGCCTGGGGCCGGAGGATGGAGCGAGTCCTTACTGTAGCGTGGCCCCTCGGGCTTCAAGACAGAGCGTAGACGGAGCCCCGTACGGTGCCCTTGTGCAAACCGCCGTCCCCGGTGCCAAACCAGGGTCAGATTTGTAAAGTCACAATGCAGGGGAGACTCGAAGACCTCCGCATGGGTTCTCGGAGCCCCTCTTGAAGGTGCTTTCCCGTCTCTGATTCAGGCCTGCCATTTGTGGATGACAGCTTGAGACTGTGACGTCCGTCCGCCCGCCCGCCCGCTCCCTGACCTCCTGGCCCTCTTCGTCCACCCCTCATCTCCTTCATGTGTCCGCTGACCCACAGATCAACCACTGTCCCACCCACCTGTCCTCCCAGACAGCCATCTGCCATGCACCCCTTTGTCCGTCTGTCCCTCCGTCTGTCTTTGCCTTCAGTGCCAGGCTCCGCGCTGGGTGGACGTGGACGCAGGCCGAGAACCTGGTCAGGTCTTCTTCCGCCATGAGGCAGGAGTGAATGGGATCTTGAAGGAAGCTGGGTCTTGGGGAACAGGGGGGGCAGGGGACAGGGGCACAGGACGGGGGCAGGGGCAGGGCAAGGCCGCCCTCACCCTGTGTGTCCCTGTCTCATCTCGGGGGCGGCGCCTCCCTCTCCTGCTCGGGTCCCCGCTCGTGGTCGTCTGTCTTTGGCTGTGGCGGACATGCACCGGGTTTTCGGCTCCATTCTCAAGGGCTCGTGCCCAGAACGAGGGTGTTAGGATACGAGGAGCAGACTGGGTTCCGCTGGATTCTGAGCCGTACAACCCCCCCCCCCCGCAGGAAGTCTGTCGCTGTCCTTCTGCAGGCGTTCACCATGTGTGACGTCAGCCTTGGGATTCCACAGTGCCAAGGTCACTGTCACCCTTGTCGGGAGCAGTTCCATCGTCGGGAGGAGGGGTTGGATGTCGGGTCGAGGGCCAGAGAGGTGGTGGCATGGGAGAGAGGACAGGGGAGGTGAAGGGACCGGTCCTGGGCCACGAGGCTGAGGGAGGGGAATGTGACGGGGCTGGGGGGCCACGGTGTGGCCTCAGGGGACGGCTTCCTGTGGGGATGACCCAGGAGCTAGGGAGCATCCGTGCGGGCATCCGGTGGACAGTACTGGGACGGGCCAGGCTCCGTCTGGGGCCCCTTCCCCTGTGGCTCCCTTTCCAGAGGGGAGACAGGTCCTTTGGGAAGGCGGCCCGTGACAGAAGGTCCCAGCGCTTTTCAGGACGTGCTCTGACCCCAAGACGGGCCCCAGTGGGCTGGTGGGCGGGATGGCAGGGGAGTGCCCGCCTTCTCAGAAGCCCCAGCGTGTGCCCAGCGTGGGCAGCCTCCCTCATGGCCTCCCTCTTGGCCACTGCCCTCGGGGGCGGGGGGTGGTGCGCCTGGAGTTCCACGGTCCCTGCCAGAGTGCCCTGCTGTGTCCTGTCCTCTGGTGCGTGCAGCCAGCAGCCCCCCCGGCCTGTGTGAACCACGGAATATTTCAGGAATATCCCCGAAGAGCAGAGGCAGGAGGGTCTCAGCGTGAAAGCTTCCTGCCATCCCCGATCCTGTTCCCTCAGCGGCCAGCAAGGCCGTGGGGCACTCGGGCTGGGTGCCCGACCGGGGCACGGAGACCTGCTCACCACCCTCTCCTGTCTCCACAGGCCCTTCCCCTCGGAGGAGACGGCGGAGAATGACGACGACGTGTACCGCAGCCTGGAGGAGCTGGCGGAGTAAGGAACCCGCGGGACCGCGTGGGGACGGGGATGGGGGCGTCGCGGCCCCCTCCGGGCAGAACCGCCCTGCTGTCCCGCCCGGGGCCTTCCACGCAGCTGCTGGTGGCATGGGTGCCCCTGGCTCTGCGAGAGCTCAGGCGGACAAGTGCTTCTTCAGTTCACGCTGTGTTCTGGAAGGTTCCCCAGCATCTGCTGGGGGTGGGGAGAGCTGGTGTTTCCAGAAGCAGAGACCTCTGGAGCTCAGGCTGCAAGCAGAGGCAGTTTGTGGGTTCAGGGTTGGGCGAGGAGCTGAGACCAGGCCACCCGAGGCCGTGGGGGGCATCTCCCCTGTCTCTAGGACCCCACACTCCCGTCGCCATGTTCCGCGCTCCCGCGGCTCAGGCCCAGCCACCCTCCCGGCTGTTTTACCTCACGGTCCCGGAGCCCCCAGGAACCAACGAGAAGCCTGGGGCTGTGGCTCTTGAAGAAGGGGTCGGGCTCCCTGGGCCCCCGCTGTGGCCGGGGGTGGAGTCCCGCAGCGGCGGCTCAGAGAAAGGCCCCAGGCTTCCGGGAGGAGGGGCCGTGGGTGGAGGGGGCGGGGACACCCCCATTTCCTGCAGGCGGGACGGGTTCGCGAAGTGATGGGCCTGTCCCGGGTGTGTCCCGGGGCTCCTGACCCGGCCGGCCCCCTGCCCTTCCCAGCTTCCTGCCGACTAGACCCGTCGTTCCCATTTGACAGCAGACGTGGCTTTGTTCCAGACCCTCCGGGAGGGCTTACCGTGCCTGTCCCCCTCATCCTGCAGCACAGCCTGGGACGAGACCCAGGAAGAGCTGGTGTTCAGCTCGTCAGCCCGGGGTGTTTCTGTGCTTAATGCCGGCCCTCCCCGCCAGGGCTGCCTCCGTGGCGTGGGGCAGGATCCCCGTCTATGTCAACAGTCTGAGTCATCCAAAACCCAACATGTCGACACCGAGCTGGCGGCCCGATCTCGGGGGAGTCTGTGAATCGGGCACCTTGCCATCCGGTGGGAGCGGCTGCCCCCAGTCCACCTTCCTGAGACCGGGCTGGCCCCAGGGCCCTGGGATGACCCTGCTGTGACGTGTGGGGCTCTTCAGGGCACCCATGCAGGTGCGAGGTCCAGAGAGTGCCCTGAAGGAGACACGTGGGGGCCGGGGGCCACGTGAGTTGTGTCCGGGTCCTGGAGCACCCCTGCCTGTTTGCCCTGACCAGCCCCAGGAATCACAGAGGGACCTGGCTGTCGAGAAAGGGGCCTCTTGGGGAGCGGGCCTGAATGAGCGGCTGCTCCCCCAGCCTTGTAAAGGGTGGGGAAATGGAGGCTCGGAGGCCCACCAAAAGGAGGTCCCCCGGGGGCGGCCCAGCCCATCCCACCATCTCGCCCGCTGCAGGCAGCAGCCCCTCGCTTGCTGGGCTCGGTTTGGAAGGGCCTCTTGGCCTCCCTTCCTGGCGTTTCCTGCCTCGAGGGCTTCTCATCTGCCACATCTGGGCCTAGGTGCCCCCCACTTGGGAAGCCTCTTGTACCACCCCTGACCCCGAAGGACACCCACAACCCCGTTTGGCCTTTGGGCTGCCCGTGGGGTGCGCCGAGATTAGGTGGTGAAATGTGTGTCTTCCGAAGACGGGCAGGTTCTGAGGTCAGACCCGTGTCTTTTCTACGCCCCCCACCGTCCAGCCCCAGCAGCTCGCCCCTCATGCACACGGTGTGACAGCAAGTTCCACGCGGTAGTGACAGTGAGGGGACGTCTGTGGGGCCCGGCGCCGCTGAAACCTCGTCTCCAGAGATACACCCCGCCGTCTCTTGGTGAGGTCTGCTCTGCGGGGTCCCTGTCTCACAGACAAGGAACTAAGGTCTGGAGCCCGAGAGCCCCCGTCTGGTGCCGAGGGTGGGGTCCTCAGCTGCCCTTTCTCCTAAGACACCAGCGTGAGGCTGAGGGTCTGCACCCTCCGGAAATGTCCCTCCGTGGTCAGCATGGACCAGGGGCTCCAGGAGGACAGGGTCACGCTGGCCTCAGGCAGCCCAGACCAGGTGCGGAATATGTCCTCCGACCGGCCAGGGAGTCTCCCCTCCACGGCCACGCAGGGATCCCTGCCCCACTCTGGCGATGTCGTGTTCCTGTGCCCCGAGTCCCGGGATGGCCCTGGGGTGCCTGTTAGCCACGTGACCGACCCCCGGAGCCAGACATGGGACGTGACTCCGCTCCCACGGAGAGCCCAGGCCGGGGGCGCGAGCCAGTAGCGTTTTCCGTGACACAAAGAGTGTGTCTCCTTCACCAAGGAGTTCCCTGTGACTGTGGTTCTTGCCGACGCAAATCATAAATTACAGGGAAGGGGGATGAATTTGAGTCTTTAACTCACGGTTTGGTCCCAGTGGTTCCAGTTTAATAAATTTTTCATGCTTCTTTCCCCCTTCTCCTTTCACTGAAAAGCATGATTTCCTCGCGTCTGTTCTCCGCGGGCTGGGGATTGGGATTTATCCATTATGGCAATTTACAAGACGCACACAGACCTGCTCTTTCTTCCCCGGCCCTGCCGGGCAGAGGAGGCGGCTGCGGGTCTCCGAGGCTGGACTGGGGCCCCGGCTCGGATCTGACGCCCGGTGTTGGCGGGGGACGCACGGGGCCATTCAGGCGCGGCCGGCTACTTCTTTGCCTTGGGTGCCCGGCCAGGGGTCTGAAGTGATGATCACCTTGTGCTCCTGAGGGCCCTGCCGGTTGCCCAGACCTCAGACACGCAGCTGTTTGAAGGGGTTGGAGGCTGCCCCCGCCGCCCCCCTGGTGCAGGGAAGCTGGTGTGGTTCTGGGGCTCCGGCGAGGGACCGCCACGTGTGGTTGGCACCCTGGACGCTTTCCCTGAGTCGATCACATCTGTTCAGTGACCAGCGGGACACAAAGCCCTTCCTGTGTGTCAGCTCGGGGTCAGGAGCTGGAAACAGAGGGGGATGAGACCCGCCCCCTGTCCGCTAGGACCCCAGGAGGGTGAGGTCACGTGGGTCTCCCCTGGGGGGGGGCCCTTTTGGAATACCCCTTAGAGGGGTCGTTCTTACTGGGGTTGTCTAGAGCCTTCGCTGTCCCCAGTGTCCCCCAGTGTCCCAGCCTATAGGACACCGCTCCAGAGCAGAAACCCCCTTCTGGGCCCCTCAGAGCAGGTGTGGGCCGTGCAGGGCACTCTGTCCTTCCTGCTGCCGCCACGTCTTACGTCTGAAGCAGCAAAGCCTGTCCCGTTGGACGTGACCTGGGCTCTGTCACTTCCTCCTTAGTGGTCTTTGATAAGTTACCCACCTCTGTGCCTCGGTTTCCCTACGTGTCACCCATAGGCATCAGGATTGGCTTCGGGAAGACCACCAGTGACACCGTGCGGGCCACTGCACCCAGTGAGCACACACGGAGCCCACAGGCGAAGGTGGTGTTTCTTGTCCACCCGCTTCACCGAAATTGTGGCTTTCCCCCCCCAGTTCCCAAATGGCCGTGGCAGCACCTTTCGGGAGACCACGGCACACGAGCCACGTGTGTGGTTGTAGGGTTTCGAGTACAAACAGAAGTAGGTGAAATTAAATGTAAGAACGTACTTTTCTTTTCCTGTCTATCCAGAGTCGGTAGGAGCTCAGCGTGGAAGCCTGCGTTGCCGATCACTGCTGTGGTCGCTTGCCTTCTCCCCCGTGGCACAGAGCCCAGTCTGGTGCGTCCTTGATGCCGTCGGCGCAGTCCCGTCCGCTGGGCCACGCCTGTGAGCTCACAGCCACGTGTGGCTGGTGGCCCCCGTGTGGGCGGCACAGGTCTGGGATCCAGAGCATGTTTCCAGGAGTGCGTGCGGGGCCCTGCCCACGTTTGAGTGGATGATGCTGGACTAATGTTCTGTTCTCCAGTGCTCGAAGCTCACTTTGGAGATCACTGAATAATGTATAATCAAATAATAGAGCAGCTGGTTGAAAAAATTAACACGAAATATTGCTGCTTAAATGGCCCATTTCAAGCTCCCGGGGCGCCGTCCCTGACTGCGGAGCTGGGACGAGAAGCACGCAGCTCTCTCTTCCCAGCCCCCTCTGCTGGCTTCTGCTGCTGCGTGGGGGGCTGTGACCTCGGGGTCTTCTCCCGGCACTGGACACAGCCGCTTGGGGATTTGGAACCTACACCCCTTCTGTGTTCGGAGCTGGGAAGGGATGGAAGGGTTTCTTGCCCCACATTAGGGCAGGGGGCTTGGCTGGGTCATAGCCCAGCTCTGCTCAGCAGCCCTGCTTGCGGGTGCTGGGGGGGGTGGGGGGAAGGGACGGGGTGCCAAAGCCCACGGTGCCGGATGTCAGGCTGTGAAGGACGGAACCGTGTGGAGGGTGCCTGGTCCCTCAGGTGCGCAGGGAGTCAGCGATGCCCCGACTCGTGGGGGCTCGTGTCTAGGAGGGTCACCGGGAGCTCCCTGCGGCGGGAGCTCAGAGAGATCACGGGCACGTGGCCTTGGGTTGCTTCCCTGCAGTACGGGCCCCGGACACCAGGGCTTTGCGACCCGGACTCTGGTTTTACCCCGTAACATTCCCCATCCTTTCAAGCGACCTCGGTCACTCGGTGACACAGTGCCACTCACTCGGGCCGTGCTGGCGAGCATCTGCTTACTCCACCCTAAGTAGCAGCGAAGGCGACGTTCTGTCTTGCTCGGGGCGTGTCACGTCCTCCGTAGGGCCTCAGTTTCCCCACGTCTGAAGGGAAGGCAGCAGCCAACGGAGTGTGGGTCCCCTCGAGCTTGAAGGCCCCACGGCGTTACGATCCGGGAGCCTGTGGCGCAGCACTCCCCTCACTTCCCTGGGAGTCGGAGTGATTTTCGGGCTTAAACAAATGTGATTGTTGCACGGCGGGGGATATAATTTGTCTCTAAATGTATAGCTGCGTGCTTTACTGAATCGTAAAATGACTGCGCAGCTTTAAACGTGTCCTGTTAGCAACGTTGCGATAAATTTTTAAGGTGCGGGGTGTATAGGAGAAGCGTCCCAGCAGGGGTCTTCCTTGTCTCCGCGGTGGGAAGGCGGGGTGGGTGCGCGGGGGGCGGGGACCGGCCTGCTGCCGGTTCCCCCTTACCCGCAGGGAATGGGAACAGTCACTGCGCCCGGCTGGGACCCTCGTCCGAGTGGCAGCCTGTCCCCGCCCGCCGTCCTTGCCCGTCTGCCTCTCCCCGCTGCACGGAAAGCTTGTTTGAAAACTGTCCCGAGTCCACAGGCGTTCAAGCCGCTGGTGCAAAAGTTCAGCACCTCACAGACACCTGCACGCGTGGGGGCATCCGTGTTGGGTCAGGAGGCGCCGGGTTTGGGGACATCGGCTGTGTCCGCCCCAAAGGATTGCTCCTCCACAGGACAAGTTTGGAACCAGACGATGCAGGAACAGCCCGCGGCCCTGTGGGGTGGGCAGCCCCTCCCGGGTCCTGGGGAGGACCCCAGCAGCCCCACAGCCTGAAGGAGGCTGAAGGAAACCCCCCCCACCCCCGGGGAGAGGCATCAGCGGATGCTGCCCTGGGCCAGCCTGGGAGGCGGCCGTCCCCTGGCCCATGGCGGGAGGAGGCTGATGGAGGGGGCAGGGGGTCTGGGGAGCCCTGGGCACTGCGCAGATGTCCCCTTGCCCTGTGGTGTGCCTGCTCAAGGGCGCCTCCCAGAACTCAGGGCCCCGGCTCTGGGCTGCTGAGGCGGTGACCCCCGCCACAGCCCTCTTTCGGCAAGGCCGCCTTCCGTGCGGCTGGGCTGCCTCTCGTCTGGCTGTTCAGGTGTCCGTCCGTACGACCGACGGGGAGTGCCGACTGCGGGCCAGGCATGTGGGGTGCCCAGCCAGGTGTCCTTGGCAGCACGGGGGGCCCCAAGCCCTGCGGACGGTCTCTCCATCCCCATGTGAGCTCTGGGAGGCGCCCCCGGCTGTGGGGCCTGGCTGAGTGGAAGGCGTGACGCCAGCGTCCACGGAGCCCACGCGGGGTCTGTTCCCACGTGGAGCCCTGCACATGCGTCCCGGACCTCCTCTGTGGACCCAGGACTGGCTCTGAGAGGGGAGGGCACCGCACACACTGTGAAAGGGCGGAACTGCGGTTTGAACAGGTCTGTGTGATGGGCCCCGCGGACCTGCTCTCCTCACTCCAGAAGCTATCTGGGGTTGGGGGGGGGGGGGTGCGGGTATCCACCACGGTTGGGCCAGAGACTGGGAGGGCTTCCTGGGGGAGGTGTTGCTGCAGGGCACTTGGAGGGAACATAGGACTTGCCAAAGTGTGATTTAGGAAACCTTCCCTCACCCCGCCGGGCTGCATACTGCCTTATTTTGGGCCGGGGTCTGGGGAGGGTCTGGGTCTCAGCTGTGTCTCTGTGGCTTACTCAGAAATTCAGGGGTGGGGCAAGCCCTGGAGCCCCGGCCCCTCCCTCCTGCCCCTGTGGTCTAGACCAGCGGCCCTTCCAGAGCTGGCTACAGGACAGGCCGGGGTGAAGGCCGTCTGTCCCAGCCCTGCCCAGTAACCAGGCTCATAGGGCCTCCTCTCATTCTGGGTGCGGAGACAGCTGGCCACAGCCGGCGAGACGGGCCGCCCAGCCCCCTGCTCCCCGCACTCAGCCCTCGTGGAACACCTCGGCCCTTGGTGCACGGGCCTGAGCTGCCCCATCTGGCCTAGGGCTTGGGTGACCTTGAAACCCTGCTCCGTGCCCCTGACCCCGGTCTGCTTATTCTCTGTGTCAGAGTCTGCACAAGGGGCCCCGAGGAACGAGGGCAGAGCAGACGTCCCCGTGCCACTCTGCCCTGCTACGTGTTCTGCTGCCTGCTGGCCTGCCGGTATGGCCCAGACCTCAGTGAATTTTATTATTACTCCTTCATTAGAGCCGTGCCTCTCAGGACCAAGGCGGTCACAGGGAATCTGCGGCCTGATTTAACAGTCCCTGCGGGGGGGAGGCCCTTGTGGAAGGCAAGTTTCCAAGACGGGCCCATTCATCTGGTCCCAGAAGGAAGCAGAAGGAGCAGCTGGGCTTGGCCAGGAGAGGTTTATCCTGTGTCTAATAAGGGTGTCTCTGAATCACTTTCTCCATACTCGCTTCCCGGATGTGCAGAAGGACTAGGCTTGTTTAACGTCGTTGCCCTTGTGCTCGGTACATACCTGACTCGGTGGCCTGGGGGTGGGGGGCGCTTGGCTCAGTCGGTGAAGCATCTGCCTTCGGCTCCGGTCATGATCCGGGGGTCCTGGGATCGAGTCCTGCATCCGGCTCCCTGCCCAGCGGGGAGTCTGCTTCTCCCTCCCTCTGCCCCTCCCACTCATGGCCTCTCTCTTGCACACTCTGTCTCTCAAATAAATGAATAAAAATTGTAAAAAAACCCAAAAAACTATTTAAAACATGAATACACCCAAAACATCCTGTATTTCTCCACAAAAGTTTCTGTCCCGCGCACGGAACCTGCGGTAATGCCTGACGAACCTGCATCCAAAAACGCCAGCCTGGAGGCCACCTTCTCCGGGAAGGCACCCTGGCCTTACGAGGCCAAATGAAGTGCGCCTTCCCCAGAAGTTTAAAAAGCACACCAGGACCGTCTTTATCACCATGTCACCGCTGCCTTCCTGCGTTTGTCCCCCAGCCCCGGAGCTGAGCTCTGCCTTAAGGGCAGGCAGCTTGTCCTGAGCCTTCCGTTTTTCCTTTCTGAGGACCTGAGTCATGGTCCGCCTGTCCCCATGTCTCAGCCTTCACAACACTGCGAAGTGGCTTGGTCCTGTCCCCGTTCTACATTTGAAGAAATTAAGGTTCAGAGAGGGTAGGTGGCTGGCCTGTGGTCACACAGCAGACTCTATATGACAATGCAGGGACTGAACCCCTGAGCCATCTGCTGCTGTGGCCCAGGACATTCATCTGGGTCTTACCCTCATGACCCAGCCCGGGATGGTGGGGTTGTACTGCTTAGAAAGTGTCCTGGGAAAAGAGAGTTTTGGTGGGGAGCACGGGGCCAGGCAAACTGGGCTCCATCCGGGACACTCCCAGACGGCAGCCGTGGTCTCGACTTGGTGTGTGTTCCCACACGGCTTGGCGACCTTGGGCTACTGTCTTGCCCTCTCTGGGCCCTGCTGTAGGAAGAGCAGCGCCTCCCTCACCGGTGGGGGTGAGGGTCTGCCGAGGTGTGTCCATGTGTCTGTCCCTGTGTGCGTCCACCCAGCCCACAGCTGGCTTCTCCTGGCTCCCCGGAGCCCCTCTCCCTGCTGCTCGGCGTGGACCGAGGTCAGGAAATGTCCGATTTGGTTTCTGAGTAGCAAGTTAATGGTGGTTCGGCGTCTGGCTTCGCAGCGTCAGACAGCCCAGGGCCAGAACGCACATCCGCGCCTGTCACCAGCGGTGTTTTATGTCCTCGGTCAACGCGCAGGCTGGCCGGAGGCCGAAAGCAGAGGGTCTGTTCGCCTTTCTTTGATTTTCCTGGGGGGGGCCCTCTCGGAGCAGCTGACTCTCTGTAACAGAATCGGGGCAGGCAGGTCGGGCCCTGGGGTCTGGGGCAGGAGGGGAGGCGGGTTTCTGCCCTCTCTGGGTGGGGCGGCAGGGGGCCATTGTGAGGACGAAAATAATTGTTGGGATTTAGCATCTGTTAGGGAGGCTGCCCCCTTAGAAAACAGCAGGAGGGAAAAGACGAGCCCCGGGGAGGGGTGAGATGGGCATGGGGAGGGAGAGAGGCGCGGGGGCGGGGAGGGGGGAGCAGTGGGTGGGGGCTGGGGAGGCCGGGGCCACCCCATCCGTCCGAGAGGGGAACCCGAGGGTCTCCCTGGAGCGGGAGTCTGGCCCCGGCCCTGGATGCTCACCTGCCCTTTCCGATCTGAGCCAGGCTCTCCCCCCAAACCCGCCCTGTTCGCACTGTCCTTGGGCTCGCTCGTGGGCGGCGGGACAGGGAAAGGCTGTCTCTGAGGCCTGCAAAGCCCCGTCCATGCTGAGACCCGGCCGGTGTCTGTGTATTTACTGAGCGCAGGTCCCTGGGCTGTCGTCCCACTGAACCTCCCCTCCCACCTCGACGGTAACAGGCCGCTGCCACTTACTGAGCGCCTACTGTATACCGGGCCTGTGCTGGTCGCTTTCATTGAGGCTGATCTTTCCGACCACCTCACCTGGGGCGTGAGGTTACTCCTACTTCGCAGATGGGGAAACTGAGGCTGGGGCCCTCCTGCCTAGAGTGACGCAGCCAGAGACGGGCAGAGCCCGGGATTCATCTTATACCCGCCTGGCCGCCTCCCCTCGAGGTGGCAGACTAGGAAGTCACATGCCTGCCGCTGGCGACCTGGCCCGAGGAGGTGGGGGCCCGCCAGCCGTCATCTGCTGCCGCCCAAGGGCTGTGACACAGCTTCCGTGGGGCACGGACCTCGCGGTTTTCTGTGACCTGTCGGCCTCTGATACGTTAGAGCGTCCCTGAGGTGAGTCTCTGTCGGCCCGAGGGACTGACTGGCAAAGAATCGGGCTGTAATCAGGACAGTGTGACAGAAAAGCAACACGGAGCAGATGGCATTGGCCTCTGCCGATTCAGAGGGTGTTTTCGGATTTTGTAGGAATGTGAGACGTGGGGCTGGGGTGGGGCCAAGTGCGCCAGGCCCAGTGGGAGGCCCTCCCCGCTGTGGGACCGTGTGCAGGCCCCGGTTCCGGGCGCCGGGTTGTAGCCGGACACCCAGCAGGCCAGAGGCCAGGATCCTGGTGCAGGTGGTACTGCCTCCCGGTCACTGCGTGGCACTTGGGACGCTCTGACACTCGGGGGACTCACGCTCCCCTCCTCAGCCACATCCGTCATTTCTTTTTCCTCCCGTCCCACAGCCATGGCCGTCAGGGGCACTGGGCCCAGCTGGTTTTGGCATAGACTAATCTGTTCTGTGGGATGCCTGAGACGTATCAGGTGTCCCCTACCCCGTTCAGGAAACTCACTTTTGGAGACGATGCCTTTGCTGAAAAGCAAAGTGACAGTGGGATGTCCACGCCCATGTTGGCCAGAGGGTCAGGACTATTGGGAAGCAGGGCTTGTCACCCCGCGCCGATGACCCCACGGCATTCCAGAAGCATCTGTATTTCAGGCGTGGCCGCCACGCTGTCCGTCTCCCCACCTGCACGGTGAGGTGCTGTCGTCCAGTTATTGGCACAGAATCCGTCGGAAGAGAGGTGTCGATTTAACCAACCAGACGTGATGGGTGTTTTGTTTTATCTTAGTTGCCGAGCTAAACAAATATGTTTGATTTACCTTCATACTATCTTTTGAAGTTTATCTCTTTAAGTAACCTTTATGTGCAACATGGGGCTCGAACCCACGACCCCGAGGTCAAGAGCTGCATGGTCTTCCAATGGAGCCAGCCAGGCAGCCCCGTAATTTTGTCCGAAAGAAGAAGAAACTCGCTGCTTTGCTGCTGTTTTTATTCCCCTCCCTTCTCCCCATAATGTGGGACACGCACAGAGTGGACAACATTTTATTGTTTCTAATAACATCAAGAACGTGTATTTCTTAGGGCTCATTGGCTTGAGTTAGAGAACGTTTGGGAGAGTGTTTTCATAAGTGAAAGAAGGATAAACATAGAAAGCACGGGGGTATGAGTGGTCTGCGGCTGTAGGATGAGGACCCCAGAGGAGGGGAAACTGAGGCCATTATAGGCAGGCGACTGACCGTTCGCTTCTCTGGTCTTCAGCGGGCTTTGGGTGACAGACATCTTGCAGAGCAGAGGGAAGGGATGGTGGTCACGCTTTTCAGATTTTTCTGTCGCGAGTTAGGACGCCAGAACACAGCTCTTCATCTCGTGTTTCTGGCTGTCTGTTTATAGCTACAGCCCTGAGTGAGTCGGAAGAGGTGAAAGGGAGGGGTGTGTGAAGAGGGATCCCCTACGAATGAGTGGTCCTTGTCTTTATTGGTTTTGAGGAAGGAAACAGGCTGAGAGCGTGGTCGTGGACATGTGTTGGGGTAACTGCCTTGAGTGTATTCCCAGGGTCCTAGTCTGTGTGGTCGTGTCTCTTCTGTGAGTACAGGGAGAAGGAGGGACTGCGTCACGTCACTTTCTCATGCAGGAACCCCAGGTTCCTCAAGGAGTGCTCATTGTGCGGGATTGGAGAGTTTGTAGCCTTTGCCTGAGGGCGCTCCCCAGTCCAGGTAAAAAGCTGCTCTCCTGCCAGTTATGGTGTCAGAGGGAAGACATTGAGGCTGGCAGAGCAGCCAGAAAGTTAGGA
The DNA here is from genome assembly GCF_922984935.1 of Meles meles. Lineage (NCBI taxonomy): Eukaryota > Metazoa > Chordata > Mammalia > Carnivora > Mustelidae > Meles > Meles meles. Next base: position 2,927,743 of record NC_060076.1, read on the forward strand.
AGGAAATGCTGGGAGGGAGGGACCTGTGAGGGTAGGAGGGACCTCAGAGAGTTGGAGCCCCCAGATCTAATAATCCACGAAAATCCCTGGCTGGCCATTCAACGTCATACACACAAGAAAGACCCTGGGACTTCTAGAGGGGGGTGGGGAGTCTGGCATCCAAAAACCTAAATTCAGCAGTATTCCAGTTGCTGCTCACTGCTGGAAAGACAGAGTTTGACGTTTGAGTCCAACCAAGTTGATGGTGTGTTAGAACACGTATTCGGTAGAAATAACGGAATCTCCATAATGGATCGTTCATCACGTCTGATGTTCGGTCCAAAGTCATCAGACTTGCCACGAAACAGAAAAAATGTCATATTCAGGAAAAAAAAAAAGTCAATAGGAACCAACCTGGGGATGGGTCCGATATTACAGTCCACAGCTTTTATTAACAAGGTCAGGGACGTCGAGGAACATGCACACCGAGTGAATGAACAGATGGGGAGCCTCAGCAGAGAAGGAGACGCGACGAAGAGAGCCATGTGGAGACGCTAAGACTGAAGACCACGATAGCTGAGATGTACAGCCACAGATCTGCTTTAATAGAAGATGCTGATGGTAGAGGAGGGAGGTCAACGGAAGGCTTGTTCAACGGAAGGAAGACACCTGAAGGAACAGAGAGACGAGAAAATGCCAGCAGAGCCTCAGACATGTGGGGCCATGCCAGGGGTCCAACATACGTGTAACAGGAACCCTAGAAGGAGAAGAGAGACAGTGAACCAACACGGTGGGCCCAGACTCCCTAAATTCCCAAAATTCTGTGATAAAACTGCAAAATATTGAGAGAAATGTAAGAAGAACTTGAATGTGGTGGCATATATACTATGTTCATGGATTGGAAGAGGATAGTGTTAAGGTGCCTGGTCTCCCAGCGGGCTTTGTTGTTTTGGTTTGTTGTTGTTGTTGTTGTTGTTTGACAAGATTATTGTAAAGTTTCTAGAGAAATACAAAGGACCTTAGGGTAGTCCTAAACAATCTCATAAAAGAGCAAAACTAGGGGGGCGCCTGGGTGGCTCAGTGGGCTAAGCCACTGCCTTCGGCTCAGGTCATGATCTCAGGGTCCTGGGATCGAGCCCCGCATCGGGCTCTCTGCTCAGCGGGGAGCCTGCTTCCTCCTCCCTCTCTGCCTGCCTCTCTGTCTACTTGTGATTTCTCTCTGTCAAATAAATAAATAAAATCTTTTAAAAAATAATAAAAAAAGAACAAAACTAGGGACTTAAAGCACCTGGTTTGGGGACTTTCTATTAAAAAAAATAATAGTAATCAAAACAAATTGCTGTTGCCACAGGCATAGGTGAATATGTTGATGGAATAAGATTATAGAATTCCAAATAGACCCACCCACACTTGCGTGGGCTGTGGTTTTGGTCAAGGGGATCTAAGTGATCCAGTGGGAAGAAAAAAGTTTTCCGCCAATTGTCCTGAAACTCCGGAATGTCCCCAAAGAGAAATGGACCTCGATCTCTACCCCACACCATGCACGGATATCTTGAGATGGATCAGAGGTCTGAGCATAAATACTAAAATTATATTGCTCTTAGAAGAAGAAACAGACAAACCTTGGAATCCCGGAAAACAAAGGCTTCTTAGACAATACGCAGTAATTTCTTGGATGGGACACAGGGCAGTCAGGATACCATAGGAGAAAGATGTGCTAAGTTGAGCTTTGTTTTTTTTTTTTAAACGGTTTTATTTTTTTATTTTCACAGACAGAGATCACAAGTAGGCAGAGAGAGGAGAAGCAGGCTTCTCGGTTAGCAGAGAGCCCAACACAGGGCTCGATCCCAGGACCCTGAAACTATGACCTGAGCCGAAGGCAGAGGCTTTAACCCATTGAGCCACCCAGGTGCCCCTGCCTTTTTTTTTTTTTTAATTAAAAATGAATGTTTTTCAAAAGACACCACTAAGAAAATCAGTAGACAAAGCCAGAGACAGGGAAAAGAAATTCATGAAATATACCTGACATGAAACTTGTGTTGAAAACATGTAAGAGTTCTGTTTCTTTTTCAATACGAAGAAGGCAACTAACGTTTAGGAATGGAGGGAAGTCTCGAGCAGGCCTTTCACAAAGGGCGATGCACAAATGTCCAGAAATACACGGGAAAGTCCTCAACGTCTGGCCATCAGAGAAATACAGAACGAGAGTGCAGTGACGTGGGTGGAGGAAGGGGCCCCTGTGTGGGCGGTTGGCTGTCCCTGAACCAGGTGACCTTGGGGCCCCTCTCCAGGTCCCCTTCAAGTGATTTTCTTCGTTTCATCAGCTCTTAGGAACTGTCACGGGCCCCCCACATCTTTCCCCAGCCCGCCAGAGCAAAGCCGATGTCGGTCTCCAGACGCTGTCAATGGCCTCAGCTGCCTTCGAGGTGTCTAATTTAGCAGCCCAGAAGCGTCCCTTTCTCCCCTCGGTTCCACGCTGTCAGAATTCTCGACAGTGGCTTTGTTACCAGGCTCGCTCTGCTGCACGATCGAAATCGGGGGTGGCTCGTTGTCCCCCACCACCCCCAGCCAGAAAGAACCCTCGCTGATACTCGCCTGGATACCTGCTAACGTGGCGGGCCAGGCTTCCGGAGCCGTTTCCTCTGGGGACAGGCTCTGGAGAGGCAGGGGAGGTGATTTGTGTCAATGCGAGTGACCCACCCAGGGGGAGGGCCTCTGAAACAGTGGGTTCCTGCTGTGTCCCAGCAGAGCCCTGTCCCCGCTGGGGCGCTGCCCTGCACTGTGGCGCGGGGCTCTCCGCCTCCCGGGGGTGGTGAGGTGAGAAAGGAGAAATGTTTTCCAGGTTCCTGACAGGTGCATTGGCGCAGAAGGGCCTAGCGGTGGGCAATGGTTATGGCGTCCGCATGCTGGTTACCGCATCCCCATGTTGGTTACCGCGTCCGTGAGCTGGTTACCATGTCTGTGTGCTGGGCTAGTGCGGTGTGACATTTCCCCTGCCTCCTCTCCTTCCCAGCTCATCGGCTGCCTGTGTGGGTCTCATCAAGTCGGAATTGGCTCCCTTACCCCCCGTGCGAGCCCCCCTCCCCGCAGAGGGAAGCCCAGATGTGTCCTCCCAGTCATGCTTGGTCTCACGGGAGGCACCGGGGCTTTGGGGAGCCCCCTCTGGCTGACTGCAGGGCCCTTTCCTGAGTACAAACTTTCCGTCCCTATCTCAAGGAGATCTTGAGTGATCTCTACCCCGCCCCCCACACTCCCAGCCCGTCAGATGACAAGCTGGGTTTGGGACAGGGCCAGAAACCCATTCATAAGAGCTGCTGGGTATCGTTTCTGCTCTCTCTGTCCCCTGCTGCCCCCGGCCCTGAATTCTGGCTGCCCGGTGCTGTGGGGAGGGGAGACGCTCAGCCAAATCTCTGTGCCTTCGGGAAATCAACTTTACCGGGTGCTACTTTGAGCCTGGGCTCTGAGACGTTTCCGAGCCCATGCGGGGATGGCACGGGCCCCCAGCGCGGGCTGGCCCCCGCGGACGACCTGCCCTGAGGATGGACTGCACACCAGACTGCAGAACTGGTCCGCCTGGGGCCCAGGGCCTGGTGGCCTCACCGCATGTGGTTGGACAGGCTCCTGTGCTGACGTGAAATGTTTGCTGGGCACCTGCTGTCCATTGGGAACTGTGCTCAGAAGGGGTTAAGGAGTTGGGTTTTGTCCAGGGAAGAGACAGGCTCATCCACAGACACTTAGAAAATAATGGCAGATACAGCAAGACGGATGCACTTTGTACGAGAAGACTGAGGGGAGTGGGTCCTGGATCACAGCCTGGGCTGGGGATCCCCGAGGGCCTCCTGGAGGAGGTGTCCTAGGCTCCAATTCTAGCTGGGCTGAGGGGACAGCTGGTTGAAGTAGAATCAGCGCGTGGTCAGCAGCGAAACAAGGTTGGAGTATGGAGTGAGTGGTGATTTCCTTGCCCTCGTGCTCGAAGCTGCGTCACAAGCTGTGTCCCTCTCCACTCACTTCCTACCACCGGGTGGGGAAGGCGTCCACATGTGAGCTCTGCCCCTTGGCCCGCACACCCCCGCTGCAGGCGCTGAGGATGCCTGGGGTGGGCCGAGAGCTCCCGGGGCTGCAGGTCAGGGGCGGGACGGCGTGAGTCCCCAGCATTTGCTAAAGGGTGGAGACTTGGGGTGTGGTCACCGTAGGTCCTAGAAACAGGGCAGCCAGAGCCCGGTCTAAACACAGAGAAGCCCCGGGAGGCAGGTGCGCCAGCCCATGCTGCGGACCAGAAGATGGAGGCCCAGTGGGAGGGGCTCGCACCAGTCCTGACCCAGCTGTCCCCCGCGAGGCCCCCTGGGCCGCATCCCCGCACAGACCTGGCTGGACCCTCCCTTCCGTGTGCCTGACCTGCTTCCCTCCTGTGCAGCGAGCATGACCTCGGGGAGGACATCTACGACTGCGTCCCGTGCGAGGACGAGGGGGACGACATCTACGAGGACATTATCAAGGTGGAGGTGCGGCAGCCCATGGTAAGCGCCCCTCACCCGCAGCAGCGCCCCGCTCGGGGAGCACTGAGTCCCCAGGAGGGCGGGGGTCTCTCCGGGGCAGAGGGAGCTCCTGAGGCCGAACCCCAGCCCTTCCCGGCCCCCATGGGCTTCCTCCCTGTCCTCGGGCCGAGGCCTCCCTCTGTGGGGCGTTCCGAGGAGACCAGGTGGACTCTGCTATCCTGGGATTCTCCGGCGTGTGTGCTGGATCCCAAGTCCCTCCTGCCCGGGGAGTCTGAAAATAGCGCCTGGATGCTCAGCTGCCCGGAGCGAGCATTGATATACTCCTTTGTGCGGAAGCAAGGAACCGCCGTCGGCTCAATTAGCCAGCTGTGCGTCTTCTATGCGGCAAGGATATTTATTTCTGAGCCGACGTTGGCTAATAATCTCTCGGACACCAGTTCGCTGCTGGGTGGGCTTATCGCTGGCAGCTGCTGTGCGGAGGGTGGGGCCCCGTCGAGCTGGGATGGTGAGGTTGGGGGCCTGGGGGAGGGGGGACGGGGGACAGGCCTTGACCCCCGGTGCCCACGCTCCTGGGCGATGGTCCAAATGCTGCTTGCCGACTGGAGGCTTGTGATGCTGTTTGCTTTCCCTGAGGAAATGGGGGGAGTTTCTCAAGGAGCAAATTGCAGTGTTTTCCCTCGGTGTGGGAGTCTCCAGCTGGCGGCGGAGGAACAAAGCTGGGGCGACAGCTCCCCGGCGAGGCCGTCCGCAGAGGCCCGTCCCTCGCTGGTGGCACCTACCCTCCACCAGCATCCCACCAGGAGAGGCACAGGGAAGCAGGACAGTGGGGTTCTCAGCCCCCTAACTCTGCTCTTCAGAACGGAAAGTGTTTCTCTTCACGCTCCTGAAGGGTCTGAGGGGTCCCCACCATTCCCAGGGGTCTCTCTGTGACCCCAGGTCTGCCCAGGGCCATGCTGCCCTTCCCTCAGACAGCCTTGCAGTGGGGCAGTCGTACCACTGAGCCGGTCCAGGGGCCAGTTATAGGGCTGGAAGGCCAAGCCGTTGCCCCACAGATGGAGATCTTCTGCTCTGCCCAGAGAGGCCCCCTCTGTGTCCGTCCTGCAGAGACCCCGGCCGGGTGGGGGGGGGGGGGCGTCCCCAGGGCCTGCTGCTGTCCCTGGTCCTGAAGCGCCTGGAGCAGGCAAGACCCGGGCTGTTTGCTGGACCTGTGGGGGCTACAGGGGAGACAGGCTGGCATCCCGCCCACCCCGCTCTGCTCCGTGTCCCGACAGCGCTCTGTGCTGCTGCTCACGCTGTCCTGGCGGCCTGGCAGGGTGGGCCTCTGCCTCCTGCCCATCCCCTGAGATAAAGCAGGGGTTTTCCTCCCCCCGGGTCACATCCAGAGCGTTCTGAACAGGCTAAGCAGAAGGTAGACAGAGACCTTGGCAAAGGAAGATAAAGCAAGAGGACGGCAGGTGCCGCTCAGAGCCCACACGTGAGGAAGGGCCGGCACCATCCCTCCCCACGCAGCCAGGCTGGTGCTCAGGCTGGTGGGCAAAGGGCTGTGACGGGATCCTGGGGCTGTGGGGGCAGGCAGGCGGGCGCTCCCGAGCGCAGCCCAGGGAACGAGCTGACCCTGCTAACTGGTTTTGTCTGTTGATTTCCCCACGCTTTCAGATAAGATACATGCAGGTAAGTGGCCGAGGGAGGGAGGCCTGGGTCAGTTCTGCCAGCGCCGTCTTCCTCCGCCTCGCAGAGAGGTCTCGGGTCTCTTGGGAAGAGCCTGGGACCCTGTCCTCAGTGAGATGTTGTCAGACCCATGTTTTTACACTTGGTTTTAGGGGGATCGTGGGCCCCCAACAGCCCCTGAAGCCCTGAGGGCAGCAGTGTAGTGCTCAGAGCACTGGGGCTTGGAAAGGAGCCCTGGGGGTCCTCCGGCCTGATCCGGGCCCCCCTGGGTGATGGGCCCCATCTGGCATGTTTCTTTGGAGCCCTCAGGCGCAGCAAACTCCTGGGGCATTTCTTGGGGGGGAGGATGGGGTCAGGGCAGATAGCTATCCATGTGGTGTGGCATGTGGCCCAGCCCCGGTTCCCCAAAGCCTCACTAGGGACCCACGTAGTTCCCTCAGCCTAAAGGACGCAAGGGGAGGGTCTGGAAATCCACAGCGCCTCTCACAGTGGCCCCACTGGCAGCTTCTTTCCCCATCCCCGCGGCCACACAGGTTCCTGGTCAATCCTGCCTCTGGCCACGTTTCCCCCAGAGATGGGGAGCAGGCCCTGTCACAGAAGCGTGTCCCTGGTGATCCCTGCCATTGAATTGGCCCCTCAGGACCCTAGGTGGGGGCCAGAGGACCCTGGGAAAGCCCAGCCCTGCAGTAACAGGTCGGCGCTAAGTAAGCAGACACGGGTCCCCGGGGAGCTGGTCAGAGCCTTTCCCCGCGCACATAGTAGGTGCTTTAAGCATACCACACCTGTTGTCTATGCTGGAGGGGCTGACTCCTGAGGGCCCTACGCTGCTCTGGTAAAATTCAGAGCAGGGCAGCAGGGGGCCCGGATTCTAGAAGGTTCTGTGTCATTCTCTAAACTGTCGCCAGTCCTCAGGTTCATGCCACACACACACCCCCCCCATGCCTCAGTTTCCTCATCTGCAGAAACAGGGAGGGAAAGGTTTGGGCCCCCTCTTGTCTCCTCTCTTGGCCCCCCGTGTCACCCCTGGTGACCGCACGGCCCGGCCTGGCTCATGCCTTGTGTCCTTCCTGTAGAAAATGGGCATGTCTGAGGACGACAAGAGGAACTGCTGCTTGCTGGAGATTCAGGAGACCGAGGCCAAGTACTACCGGACCCTGGAGGACATCGAGAAGGTGGGTGCGGCCCTGCCCCTCCTGGTGCTACCAGTCCCCGGGGCACGGCTGTCACCAGGCACCCCCTGCCTTCTGCTGCTCACACAGGCTGCGGGCTCCGGCTGGCCAGTGTCCTCATGGGCTGTGTCGCTTGCCCCCCGTCCCACGTCCCAGCCCTCGGACCTCAGCTTGGCCCGGGACTGTCCTGAGCTTGGACGGTCCTTCCTGCCCGAGCTGGGCGTCGTCATGGCTTCCGCTCCTGACTGCACCGGGCTAAGCTCCTGCTGTATACTCTGTCCTGCAGGCTGGGTGCTAGGTTAAGTGCTTTGTGCATACCTTCTCCCCTCAGGCATTCTCTGCCCTTAGCCTCCCACTCTGTGAATTGGTGGCTGGGACTGTCCTGCCGCTGGGACACAGGCCCCATGACGTCAGCCTGTGGAGCCCCCACGGCAGACCCTGTGAGCTCCCCTGAGCGACTGGTCGGTCCTCTCTCCCTGCTGGCCTCCTGAGCTCGTCGAGGACCCTGGATGGGCTTTCTCCTGCCCCACTGGCTCAGGGACATTTCTCTGTCACTTGAGAATCCTTGGTGCCCACCGCTGGTGCTTACTGGCTGGAAATCCGTCATTGTCTTTAAGGCGGAACCTCCCTGGCTCTTCTTGCTTGAAGTGTAGGGCCAGGTGTGGCCATGACTGGGGAGCTTCTCTCCGGGGGCCTGGGATCCCCTTGGCCCCTGGTCCTGCCAGGCCTCAGAATGACATTTCCCTGGCTCCTGCCTCAGCCGGCCCCGTGTGCCTGCCCTTCCACCCCACTGGCCACTGGGCTTTCTGCAAACATACCAGTCCCTCCCAGCCGCTTGCTTTCCACCTGCCCGTCCCTGGGGAGTCCCCCTCCTTGCTCCAGTCCCAGCCCCCGCGTCACAGGCGAGAACACCGAGTCACCGGCCGGTGCCAGTCTGTGTCCGGTGCAGGGAAAACCGTTGGCCGCATGCAGCAGCCACCCGCCTGCTGTTCTGCACGCGACCACGGAGAAGTGTGAGGGGCCAACGTCCTGTAGGGAGAGGGTGGCAGGTCCTGGCCGGCCAGGCCTCTGGGGCACGAGCTGACCGTTCGCCACGCACATGTCCCCTTGGAGGCCAGGCCTGGAGGACTCTGGCGGGACCCCTCCCTGCCACGGTGGGGCTTCTGGGGTCGGGGGCATCTCTTTGGATGGCAGGTTTAGGGCCGCACTCGGGGATCTGAGTGTCGGGCGGGAAGCGAGGCCCTGCTGCGCTCACCTCTCTGGCCTCAGTTTCCTGAAACGTCTCAGACAGCTGTATCGGCACCCAGCCTGGGTGGCAGTGGGCTTGGCGTCCAGCCTGTGGGACACGACGGGGCTTTGCCCGCGCGGTGGGTGTGGGCGCTTGGCTCCGTCGCCCCAGCCCTGCGCTCTCCCGTGCCGTCGCCACCCCGCGGCACGAGCCCGCGTGTCCCTGGAGAGCAGGGTCCTCTGGTGGCACTGGGCCCCGGTGGCGCGCTGGGCCTGCCTTACCGCCCCGCGGAGAAGCCCTGACCCCGCGTCCTGGCGAGGTCGTCAGAGCCTCTCTCACCCACTGGCAACTGTGGCCTCGGAGGGGGCTGGTACCCTCCAGGGGAGCTGACGGTGGGGGCTTTCCTGTTCCAGAACTACATGACGCCCCTGAGGCAGGTGCTGAGCCCGGCGGACGTGACAGCCGTCTTCATCAACCTGGAGGTAAGGGTTCCAGGCGGCGGCTCCGGCTCCTTACTGGCTCGGGCATCGGGCAGGACCCGACTGTCCCCATCGGTCCTGGGGAGCCGCGTCCCTGCCGGGGACCTGGTTGGCTGGTGCTACGGGGTGCTTTTCGGACTGACAGATAGGAAGGGAGTAGCCAACCTTCCCTCTGAGAGCTTTGGCCTCAGGAGACAGGAGGTTTCTGGAAGCTTCTCCAGCCTGCTGTCTGTGCTGGGGGGTGTCACTCAGATGCACGTGCCCTGGAAGGGGTTTGAGCTTTTTGTCGGCCGCTGGAGAGCAACGGGTCCCCTCTGGCTCTCTGAGGACAGCCCCTCACCCCTTGGCACACGTGCACACGGACACGGGAAGGTGATGCCCTGTGAGGAGGCTCACCCTGACGCGGCCAGCAGAGCGGGGAGGGGTTGGTGGAAGGCTCCAGAAGCTACACGCGGGTGGGCGTCCTCTAGGAGTACCTGGTGGGTGCGGCGGCTCCTACCGACCTCCTGTGGCCCCTCGCGCTCTCGAGGGGCAGGTGCTGGTCTCCCGGGGGAGGCTGAGCCAGACTCGGGGGCTCTGGTGCTCCGTGTCCCCCACCCGGAGTCTGTGCTGTCGCGTGTGTTCGCGTGTGTGGCCACGGGCAGAGTGGGGGCCGGTCTGGGGGCTGCGGGGGGCCCTGGAGGGCTGCCTGCCGGTCGTCCAGCCACTCAAATGGGGACAAACACCTGCCCCCATGGACAGAGTCCGCCCCTGGAGCCCCAGGCCAGGGCAGAGCGCCCCGTGCTGCTGCACACAGCAGGGGAGTGACAAGGCTGCTGGGCAGCCACAGCCCTCCGGGGCCATCTTGGTCCCATTCTGGCCCTGGGGCCTGTGCCGGTTTGGCAACCCCGTGTCCGGACAGGCCCGGCATAAAGTGGGATGAGACCCTGGCGTTTGCACGGGGATGCGTGCCGGCCCCGGCCCCTCCCACACGTGGCTGTAATTGCACCAGGAGGGAGCGATTCGGGAGCGCGTGGCCCTCCTGGCCTGGTGCACCTGCTCACGCATGGGTTGCTGGTTCTTCCCAGGACCTGATCAAGGTGCATCACAGCTTCCTGCGGGCCATCGACGTGTCCATGATGGCGGGGGGCAGCACTCTGGCCAAGGTCTTCCTCGATTTCAAGGAAAGGTGAGTGGCAGGCCTGCTTTGCCTCTCCCTCCCCGTCTGCGGGCCTGCAGGTTCTGAGCTGGAGACGGGGCAGAGCTGGCCAGTTTTCTCAGGTGCACGTCTCATGGTGAGGTTCCCAAGGCCTGTGACTGTGGCCCTGCAAACCCCTGTCCTCACTTGTAAACCGAGAGAGCTGCCCACCCTTCCTGCCATCACAGGCTGGAGGGACGTCCCCCCGGAGACCTCCTGAGGCCTCCACCAGCTCCCTCTGCCTCCGCCTGGGGGTCTTGGTGGCCAAAGGGCGTTCTCACCAGCAATGTTCACCTGCTTGCTGCCTGCCCCACAGGCATCCGGCACCTGGGAGTCCGCCCCTCCAGCTCCAGGCCCGGGGGGCGTGGTGGCACGTGGCTGCCACTTGAAGGCAGAAGCCAAACCCGCCCCTGGCGGGCTGAGTATGGGGCTTCTGGGGGTCTGAGCTCCTGGGCTCGAGGCCACTTCCCTGCTTCCTTGCCTGCATGTGTCACAGGGCCTTGACTTCCTAATCCGTCCCTCAGGAACGAGGATGGCGTCTGTGCCATGTGGTGTCGCGGGGGTCATGCCATGCCGCCGACACGGCTTATCGGTGTCCACCGAGGGCTTCAGTGCTTGGGCAGGCAGAGGGCCCAGGCCAGGTGGATGGGCTGGGGGGGTTGTCCGCGGCAGCTGGGGGCACAGCCGCTCGGCTGCCCTGACATAACCCAGCCCCAGCCCCCAGCGTGGGGAGACCGCACTCCCGGCACCAAGGAGGGGGTCTCCACAGCGCAAGATGCTGGGCCCCGGGAGGCGTGAGGGAGCACAGGGGCAGATGTGAGTCGCTGGCGGCCCCAGGGGCAGGGGCAGGCCGACTCCTTTCCCCGCCCCCTGCAGTGTTTTCCTCCCACCCGGCTCCAAGCCCGTGGGGAGGGGGGCAACTCAGGCTGGAGCCGTCAGACGCCCCCTCGCCCCAGACAGGCCCATTGTACTCGTCTCCTCCATCCAGAGGGAGGGAGGCCACGGACCATGCAAGGCTGCCTCTGAGGCCTGTGGACCCGCCCCCGGGGAAGCAGTGACGGGCCGGGGGCCAGGGGACAGACAGACGACCTGCCCTTCCCTGGGATCCTCCATATGCCGGACCTGCCCTTAGCAAGGCCACCAGCCTCTGCACACAGCTTAGGGCCTCCCCTGGCTCTTGGGCTTTGCTCCCGCGGGGATGACTGTCATTTCTACCCGGCAGGCCTCGGGGGCCGGGCTCAAGTCGGGGTCCATTTGGGGTGGGGCCTGGCTGTGCCCTGTTGGAGTTCACATGCCCAGTCCCGTAGTCTGTCCCCACATCTGTCTTTTCTGCCCCTTTGCCTCCTAATTTCTGAGTCTGCAGTCCTGAGGCTCATTTATACAGGAAGGCCCCGGGGTGAGGCCAGAGCAGGAACTGGCGGAGACCAGAAGAGCAGACACGGAAGTGGGCCAAGAGATCATCTACGGTGTGACTCGAGGCTTCTATAAGAGGCTGGAAGGCCAAGACAGGGGCTTAGACTTTTTTTTTACGAGGGTAGAAGGAAGCCACTGAAGAATTCTCGTGGCAGGACCTGGCAGCGCATCACAGATCAAGGACAGGGCAGCACCCAAGTGTGGTATGACCAGAGCCGAGTGGCAGAAGATAATCACCTCCCTCTTTTTGGAGCTAATACTTCCATTAATACAGTCAATATAGCCCTAGTCCTCGGGCAAGGCAGATGCTCCTCTTAGCCATGGCCTGAGGGGATAGGCCCTCACGGAGGGAAGGTTTGCATTTTGCAGGTGTGAATATAACAGAGAGCCACGTGGTTTTCATCTGTGGCTGGGATTGGCCAAGCTGGGTCAGTGGGTCAGGCCAAAGGACTACCCAGGGGACCAGCCACAGCGACTTTGTGGCCCAGCGAGAAGGTGGGATCTGACTCTTAGGAGGAACTCCCTGGAGCCTTGCACAGTGCTTCTAAGAAGAGCAGGCGTCAGGCTAAGATGAACGGCAAGTCCCCGCCCGCCCAGGTCCCAGGAGCCTTGAGAGAAAGGCTTTGCCACGGCCCCGCACTCGGCTCTGTGCTTTCCGGCTACTGGGGGTGTCGGCCTGGGTGACACTGTGGCGGGTTGTGGCTTTCGCCCACGGGCCGGGGTGACAGGGAAGCTGGGTGATCCCCATCAGCGCTTGCGGGGGAGAGCCCCCTGTGTCCAAGCTCCTCGAGCCCCGTGAGGTTCAGGGTTGCCTGAGACCCTCTGCGCAGGAGAGGCTCTGGCCCCTCCTTCCAGGCCTCCTTGCCCAGATGGGGAGTCGGGGATCGGAACAGCAGCCGTGACTCGGCCGCGGGCCCGGCTCGGTCCCGTCTTGGGTGCGTACCCGGGAGCGCCTCCTGTGTCCGGGACCCGCTCTGGCCCGGTCCCCGGGCACCGTGGGAGTTAGGAGTTCGTGACAAGGAACAGGGGCCACAGTCAGGAGACGGACAGGTCTCCCCCGCCGCCCCGCACACTCACGTCTGCCCCCGCAGTGGGATCCGAGTTGCGTGTTCAGGAAGTTACACGACACAGTCATGCGGACACACACCAGAGTTGTCACTGGCCTGTGCGCGAGTGAGGGACCCGGAGGCTGACACCGAGCATTCAGAGGACAGAACAAGATGCTGGTGCGGCGAGCCGGCGGGGACGGGAGCACAGATGAGGTGGGACGCCGGGCATACAGCGCTCGCGCAGGTGCCCCGCTGACCTCGAACCGTGAAGGAGCCCCGTGTGTGTGTGTGTGTTGCTTTCATCCCCAAAGTTGGAAAGTTTCCTCAACAGCACAAGACGCTGTGCTTAGAATTGAGGCCTGCAAGTCTCGCTACCTTAGCTACTTCCCTGCGTGGCCCACGCTGCCTGGCCCGCGGCAGGGCCCGGAGCGTGTGCTGTGGACGGCGGTGAGAGGCCTGACCGTCCCGACAGAAATGGTCTCTCTCAGTTCTGGGGCCGAAATCCAGGTGTGGGCAGGGGGGCGTGTCCTCTGGAGCTCTAGGGAAGGAGGCTTCCTGCCTCTGCCAGCCGCTGGTGGCCCCCGCTGTCCCTTGTCTTGTCCCCCTGCCCTGGTCTCTGCTTGGCCCTCATGTAGCACCTCTCCCATCGCAGGCCCCCCACGGGGTGGGCGGGGGTGAACGAGGGCTCAGCCCTGGGGTGGCCCGGGTCTCCAGCATGCGGGGATCAGGAGACTGGTGTGGGGGACCCGTGGACGCACGTGGGGTCTGGCCTTGATGCTCCCTTGCTGGGCGACCTTAGAAGTCATGTCCCGTCTCAGAGCCTCAGGGACACTGTTCAGTAAGTGGTGTTTTGGGAGGACGGGCTGGGCTGGGGTGCGAGTGTGTGCCCTGGCCCTGCCTCCTTCTGCCCTTCAAGCTTTGCTCTCTTCCCCGCTGGGGCCCCCTGCCTGCCGGGAACCACCATGGCTGCACTGCCCGCGGTCAGGCAGGTGGGGTGTGGCCGTGGCCACTCAGCCACGTGTCAGGCCCCTGAGCAGGCCAGGCCTCCAGGCTGGATGCTGGGATATGGGGACAAATGGACCCGTCCCCGGAACTCAGAGCTGTATAGAGAAGGGGAGGGCCCGCTGCTGCCTCTTTCTCGACTTTGCACAGGCCTGTGCCCAGAGGGTCCCCACCCATCTCCTTGCTTTTCTGTCTCCCTTCGCTAAACCCAGGGGCACAGTTGGGAGGGGAAAGGCTGCAGGCCTAGAAATGGTGGGGCAGGGTTTTGAGGGATGAGTAGAAGTTTGCTCGCCGGAGGAGGTTGCAAGTGCAGTGTGGGGCCCCGGGGTGTGCTGTGAGGACAGCGGGGGTGGGACCCAGTCTCCATACACCGTGTTCACCACAGACCTGGGGCTGAGCTGAGCCAGGGTATGCTGAAGTGGAGGGAGGGCCCCTGAGGCTGCCTTGGCCGGCTCCAGAGCCGCGAGCCCCGTGCTTAGGAGAAGCCGCACAGGCCTCCCTCCATGGGAGCTGCTGGGCCGTCGCCAGGTCTGCTCATTCGGAGCAACTGACGGGAACCGTGGAGTCTCCAGTCTCCCGGATCTCCCAGAGACGATGAGATTTAATCAGCTTTTATACTAAGATTTTCAATTTAATAACAGACTCATTTAAGCGGCAACCGGGGCTCAGGTTCTCATGCAAAGCGTGCCTGGCTGGAGTGTGGCAGGGTGCGGCCACGGCGCCTTCTGCTTGGGGGAAGATGGGCTTCGGTGTGAGGCCCGGGCCGGATCCGCCTCCCGCCAGAGTCCTGGAATCTCAGCCTCTCGATGCCTGGGAGCCTCGGAGCGCACAGGCCCAGTGCGGCCGGATGCGGGCGGGAGCCGGGAGAGGCTCCACCATGTGCCGTCTCTGCCCACCCTGGGGCCGCTCTGAAGTCACAGGCTCGCTGGCTTGGAAACACGCTCTGAGCTTGTTGCTTGGCTCCTCCAGGAATGTGGGTGTCGTCTGTCCCCAGCGTCCTCAGGCCCTACAGTGGGAGCCTGGGGAGTCCCCAGACCAGGCCACTGCTTCTCAGGAACCCGTCTCCGGGCCCAGGTCGCCTGCCCCTCGGCCCTCACCAGTTGCCCCCGGGGAGGCAGTGTCCACAGCAAACAAAGAAGCAACCCTGAGCCCGTCTGGACTCGTCCCAGAGATCGCCCCCAGCTCCCGGGCCAGGCCGGGAGTGGCCTCGGGACGTTTGCTTTCCCACCGCCTCCCTGGCAGGGTACCACTCGAGGCCTTGGACGGGGCCCGGCCTCCTGATGAAGCTGCGTTGGCAGCCAGGCCCTCGCCTGTTATCAGCGGGTCACTCTCGGCAAGGTCACCGGGGCCTCCGTTTCCCCGCCTGAAGAATGGTGCTGACCGCCCCTCCCTCTATAAGTGGGGGAAGGGCTCGTGATGGTGTGCGTGACACAGCGGGCATGAGTAGCTCCAGAGGCGCTGGCTGTGGCCGTCACACTCGTCACCCGCATGGTCCTCCCGGGGCTGGCTCTGTCGTCGTGCGACAGGATTCTCACAGCCGAGGTGTCAGGCACCCCCGGGCCTGCGCGGCCGTGTCCATCCCCCGCCGTGCAGCGTTCGGGGCTGACGTCACCGTGTCCCGATCGAGGGGGTGCCTGGGACTCAGGCAGAGAGCATCCGTGTCACGTGGAAGCAACAAGGGCTGCAACCCCCGGGTCCCCACTCCCTGAAATGTCGGCCCGGGGACCACCACCCCAGGCAGGCACAGAGCCAGGATGGGCCTCAGTGCTCAGAGCCTGCCGGCAGGAGTCGGAACCTTCCAGGCGTCCCCCAGCTCTGGGGAGGCGCGGGCTTCTCTCCTGGCCGGCTTTGACCTTTCCAGGGGCAGGATGGGGTGGCAGCGTGAAGCCCGTTCCAAACCCAGTCCTGACCTAAGAGCCAAGAAGGGGGACCTCGTTGGGTTCGGGGAGAGTGGGGGAGCCCCTCGTTCCCAGCGTCTTGGCAGCTCTCCTGCCTGCCACTACTTTGGGAGGGGAGAAGGCGGCTGCGCGGAAAGAGCAGAGCCACGAGGCAGGTTGACGTGGGGCGCTGTCCCGGGGAGAGACCCGTTGGCCGCACACCTGCCGCGTCCTCCGTGGGAGAGTCCGCGCGGCCCCGCAGCCGCGGCTCGTTAAGCCGTGTGCACGTGCGCTCGCTGTTCCAGGCTCCTGATCTACGGGGACTACTGCAGCCACATGGAGCACGCACAGAACACGCTGAACCAGCTCCTCGCCGGCCGGGAGGACGTCAGGCAGAAGGTCGAGGTAACGGGGCCTTCCCAGCTGCTGCCCTGCTCACCTGCCCCTTCCTCACCCATTGTGTGGGGTAGTGATGGGACGGTTTCTGTAGATGCTTTTCTCGGCGATTTTTCTCCCTGTGCATTGTGGCGGGGGGCGGGGGGAGGCAGGTGCAGGTCACCGTCCCAGGCCCGAGTCCCCTGTGTGCAGCCGAGGCAGACCCCTGGGGCCAGATCCAGTGCGGCACGGGGCGAGGACTGACCCCTGAGCCTGGCCTGCGCAGACCCCATGGGGACCGCAGGAGACGGATGTTTGCTGGGAGCCCAGGATCCTCCCTCCCATCACTGTCCCCACCCCAGGCTCAGGGCCAATCTCTGGCACTTGTCCAAGCGCCCATGTGGGCCCCTTTGCAGAACCCCTCTCATTCCCCTTGCCGGGGGCAGCTGAGCCGCTCCCCGAGGCTGGGAGGCCCGTGTTGCATCCAGCCAGTCAACCTTTCCAGGGTGAATCCTGGTGCAGGGACCCTTTGCTCCCGCAGTGCTGGGGGGACATATCCCCTGGAGACACATGACGCCCCGTGTGTCTGGGAAATCATTGGGGAGCCCCTGGTTCCTGGGGGTCCACTGCCTTGTGTGAGCGGGCTTCCCTGAGGATGGTGAGGCGGGCCAGGGCTGGCTCCGAATCCCAGAGCCCTCGAGTGCCCGCTGTGGACTCCTGG
Organism: Meles meles; assembly: GCF_922984935.1. NCBI lineage: Eukaryota > Metazoa > Chordata > Mammalia > Carnivora > Mustelidae > Meles > Meles meles. Next base: position 2,944,376 of record NC_060076.1, read on the forward strand.
GGCTACAGAGCGGCCGTAGGACCCTGCCCACCTGCGGGGAAGCCCACCCGTCTGCATGCACCTGCTTTGGGAAGGGTCTGCAGGACACACTGCCCGTTTGGGGAGCCGGGCCAGGGAGGGACCGGACACCTGGGCCCCAGGTCAGGGCTGAGGTCTGCCCCTGCCCACCGCCTCCGCTGCAGGATGGGAGCGTTGGGGTCCAGCAGCTGGGCTGGGGTCTTCATCTCCCTGCTGCTCTCCTGTTGCTCAGGAATGCACGCTGAAGGTCCAGGACGGGAAGTTTAAGCTTCAGGACCTGCTGGTGGTCCCCATGCAGAGGGTCCTGAAATACCACCTCCTCCTGAAGGTGAGGCCTCGCGCGCGCTCCGGGGCCGCCTGCAGCGGCGGGGACGGGCCCCCTTGGGCCGGTGTGAGAGACGAGCCAGCAAATCCGTACTCACAGCCTGCGTGGCGTCTGTCAGGACGGTGTTTCACCGGAAATGGACAAAGGGAAATTGGGACGGAAATCCGTGAGAGAGCCGAAAACTTGAGAGACAGAAACGTGTCCCCAGATCGGGAGTGAGAGGGTCCTGGAGGGGGTCACGTCACCCAGTCTCTGAGCGTCCTGGTAGCCACGGTGGAAATGGCCAGACAGGCCTAGGGGAGCGACGGGGGTGTCCGCCATGGGTCCACCCGTGGCCGTTAGCCCAGAGCCTGGCTTCATGCTGCTTTAAAGGGTTCCCCGTTCCCCAGCTGGTCTGGGACACCCCTTCGTGAAACAGTGTGTCCCCTGGGTACGGGCTTGCTTCTGTGCTGGGTTGGGCCGCTGAACCGGACCCGGGCGGGTGGGTGAGGACGTGACCCTGAGGGCCTGGCTCTGAGCCACACCCTGTGCCTGGGGGTGGGGGGCAAGGACGGAGGGCGGCGCGTCTGCACAGTGGCCTGGACCTCTCTCTCACCCCGGCAGGAGCTTCTGAGCCATTCCACCGATCGGCCCGAGAGGCAGCAGCTCAAAGAGGCGCTGGAAGCCATGCAGGTGGGTGGGCAAACTGAGGCAGGGGAGGGGCCCAGCCAGCGTGGGGCTTCACATACCAAGTCTGCGTGCTTTGACCGGAACGGGACTCGCCCACAAGCCTCGCTCTGTAACCACGGATTCAGCTTTTCCTGGGAAGACGACGGGTCGGGGGAGGGGGGAAGAGGGGGTAGGGGTCGGGGGTGGGAGCTGCCCCAGGGCAGAGAAGGTGGGTGGTGGGGGCTTCGGGCACTCGCGCCAAGCATCTAGGTCCCTGACCTCCCTGACCTGTGGCGACTTCCCTGGGCGTCCCTTCCGCCTGCTTTCCCGGCCGCCCACCACGGCTCTTGCCAGGTCCCAGGCACTGGACTCCGTCTGGGCCGTCCAGCCCCGTGCTGCCCACTGCCCCAGCCTATGGCTTTTGCTCCTGAAATGCCCTCCCCACCCTGCCATGCCGCCTCCTCTCCCCTCCCCCCATGTCCGCTGCAAGCCACTATGCAGGTAGGTCCTGGAAGGAGAGCTCAGCTCGTGCCCTCCCCTTGCTCTAAAGCCTTCTGTGGCTCCCCACTGCCCCCTGAGTCGGGCTAAGGCTTCCCACGTGCCTGGCTGTGCAGCTGTGTTTGCCACTAATGCCCTCAATCCCAGGGAGGCTTGGCCGCCCCCACACTCCTGTATGTGTGGGCTCGGGCTGGACCTCCTCCTTGTCACCTGGCTGTGTCCTGCACACCCTCGGTCTTTGCAAGGTGACCTTTCCCAGGAGGTTTGTCCCCCGCCTTGGGGATGGCTGTGCTGGGACAATGCCGTCGCCCCTTCGTGCTCGCTGCCCCTGATCACGGTCACCCGTGTGCCCAGCTGAGCACAATGCCCAGCACGGGGTAGGTCCCTTCTGTGCTGCTGCCCGGCAGGGGGACGACAATGTCCCCAGCACCTCCCAGGGGGAATGCTGACCTTTGCACCCTCTTGGGTGAGCTCCTTCCAGAGGGCAGGGGTCCGCCTCCATCTGTGGCTTCGACCCTATCACCTGACCTAACCCTGGTATCACCGTCGAGCCAGGCCCAGACTTTTCTGCCTCGGACCGCCCCACCCGCGCTCCTTGTAGGAAGGGGCAGGAGGTGCTGAGGGGAGGCTGGAACCGGCTCCCACCTCGGCCTGGCTCAGGGGTTCTGCCTGAGGAAGCTCGCCCTGCAGGGGGGGTCAGTGCCCCCGGCTGGATTCTCCATAACAGGGCTTGGGGTCCCCTGGCCCCCAGGCTGGTGCTGGCTGCCTGGGTTGCTGTGGGCATCGCCCCCTGGTGGCCGGTGGGAGGGCAGCGGCACGTGGGCAGCCAGAGCTCCACCGCGGGGTCACCCAGGTCCGCGTGGCTCCACGGGATGGGGGGCCTGCCAGGTGCCCGTTCCCCCTGAGCCGAGAAGCGGGCTGCTCAGGTCTACGTGCTGTTTTCTTCTGGTCTGAGCTGGAGGGGGTCGAGCGGCCAGGCGGAGAGACCCAGTCCAGGAGGCGGGGGCCGGGCTCTCACCCCTGGACACGCACCGTGTGGGTCGGCTCCCGGCCTTAGTTTGCCCGAGTGTCAGGTGGGGTTTCAAAGGCCTGCCGCTGCGGTGGCTGGTGGCAGACGCCCTGACCGTGGGGCTGGGGGTGGGGGTCGGCCTGCTGACCCCTCCCCCGCCTCCGTTGCTTTCAGGACTTAGCGATGTACATAAACGAAGTTAAACGGGACAAGGAGACCCTGAAGAAAATCAGCGAGTTCCAGAGTTCCATAGAAAACCTGGTACGTGTGGCCGACGCTCCGCAGAGTGGAGATTACTTAGGGCCCCACACCACGTTTCAGAAGTTACTTCCACGATCTCCGTATTAAGTCAGCTGGCGGCGACCCTGCTCTCTCCGTCCGGGTCGGGGAAGCAGGCACAGCCACGCACACAGGTGGCCCTCTCGCCGAGGGGCAGGCGCCGGGGGAAGAACGGTACTGACCCCCTCCCGCCCTCCTGGCCGGGACCGAGGACAGAAGGTTGTGGCTCCGGGGGGACCCTGAGGCTCCTTGCCTGCCCGCAGCTCCGCTGTCCCCAGGAGGGACAGTGGGGAAGGCTTGGCTGCTCTGTCTCCAGCGGCCCTCGGCTTCTCCCCTCCCCTGCCTTCGTTAGGCAGGGCTGAGGCCTCCCACGACCCCTCCCCAGCCTGGCTCATCAGAGGCTCAGCCTTGGGGCATCGGGCGAGCCACTGTGCCTGCTGGGAAGGGAGCGGGTGGTCCCAGAAAGCAGACTCTTGCTTCTCTGCCAGCCCGTGGCAAGTTCCCAGATCTGGCGGGTGTGTTAGCAGGCTCTCTGTACCGCGACACGGCTGACACCTGGAGCCGGGCCGCATCCTGTTGTGGGGTTTGTGCCGTGCATTGTGGGGACTCAGCACCCCTGTCTGTGCACCCCCCCGGGGATCCCAGACATCCCCGAGCAACGCCTGAGTACAGAGTCACCCGGTTGAGCCCGCTGAGTTTGCCCCCGACCCTTTCCCTGCCTGGCCCCCTGAATTGGCAGAGTCTGGGTGAGTCTGTCCGGGGTACATCGACATGGACGCTTGTACGAGCAGCATTATGATGTGATCCCAGTGTTCAGTCTTTTTAGGAAAAGGTAGAAATGCCCGCGTGTAAAGGAGGGGAAGGATAGAGGTGCCCCAGCCCCCTGGCCGTGGCCTTAGCCCCCGGCGGGGTCCGGGGCGGTCATGTTTTCCCCGGGGATCCTTGATGCTTTCTAAGGGGTATATGATGCAAGTCTTGGGGTTCTTGTAGTTTCTAGATATGAATCATCGTGTTCTTTAAATAACAAAAAGAACGCAGTGGCGGCGAGCAGGTGCGGACCGGTCCTGGGGGCAGAGTGCACACTCAGCCCGCGGGTCTCTGCTGAGCCCACCACTGGCAGACAGAAGAGACGGGGTAGGGGGCCCGGAGGCAGACAGCTGGGCAGGGGGCTCACCCCACCGTGTGTGACCCTGGAGCTGTGCTGCTCTCAGCCTTGGCCCAGCGGCTCCTGCAAAATTCAGAAAACCTAGAAATCCTCTGAGAACTCCCCTCACCACACCACGGGCCCCGCCCCATCAGCATGCTGGAACATTCCCTTCTTCCCTTTCCTGTCCCAGTGGGCCGTTTCTTTGCAAGCCGTGCAGGGCACGCGTCGAGACACGCCTTCTCTGAGTCAGAGCAGAGGGGAGAGACAAGCCAGTCGATAATCCCGGCAGACCAGAGAGGGATTGGACTGGAAGCCTCTGCCCGCTTCCAGGGGGAGGACGCCCGGCTGGAGGCCCCCTGGCTCCACCCGCCCTCCCCCGGATAGGCCGTCTGTTCTCCTCGGCTTGGCTTCTCGGGGTTGGGCGCCTGGCCCTTCTTACTGGGCCCGGCTCTAGGCTCCACACAAGGGCGGCCTGTTGCCGCAACCCAGGCCATCAATCGCTCCTTGTTCCCGCAGCGGGGCTGGGGCAGGGCCCGTTCCCCGGTCCCCCACCCCCCGTCCTCTCCCATCCCGACCTGCACCCCAGCCAGCAGCCGCCGGCTCGCTTCACCCGGTTCTGCCCTCCGCGTCCAGGGGCAGCATACCTGGAGGGGCCCTGGTCCGCCACCCTTCCTCTCCGCAGGGGTGCGGGGCAGGTGGGACCCCACGGTGGCGCTGGGGCTGACCGCCGGGCCCTTTCTCTCCAGCAAGTGAAGCTGGAGGAGTACGGGAGGCCGAAGATCGACGGGGAGCTGAAGGTCCGGTCCATCGTGAACCACGCCAAGCAAGACAGGTGAGCGGGCCAGCGGCCCCGGTGTAGTCGGGCCCCGCTCCCCAGCGGCCTGGGAGCACTTTCCCGCGGAGGGAGCTGCCTGCCCGCCCAGCCCGGGTGCTCCTGCTTCACTCGCTTCCTCCCTGGTCCGCCACGCGATCCCCACCACGTCAGCCAGCGGCTGCCTTGTCCGTGGCCCTGGGCTGGGCTAGAGGGCAGCCAGAGCCCTGGCCTGTGAGCTCCCAGGCTCCCCCGGGGCCGGCAGAGACACAGCAGCCACATGAGCTCTTGGCCGCGTGCCCGTGAGGGACCGCCCAGGCAGGTGACAGCGAAGGCTGCCCATGAGCCAGCATGGCCCCGCTTGTCCGGAGCCCTCCACGTGCACCTGCTCTGCGCGAGGCCTGGGCTGTGGCAGGGGCCACGGTAGATGGGGGCCTGTCCCTCTGGGGCTCCCATGCACTGGGGGGCTGAGCATGGAGGCCTGAGGAGCCCATATGAACCTTGAGCCATGGGGGTGGGGAGACAAGAAGGGCTTCCTGGGGGAGTTGTATGGAGCAGCTGAGACCTGCGGGGGGTCAGAGTAGGCAGCTGAGCCAGGCGGGACGGGACTCAGGCTCGGAGAGGGGACAGCCCTCCCGCCGCCCGTCACAGGCACTCGCTGGCTGCCCCGGGGTCACAGAGCACGGGCCACTGGGCGTGCTGACGGCCGCCCTGCTGGCCCAGGTACTTGTTCCTGTTCGACAAGGTGGTCATCGTCTGCAAGAGGAGAGGCTACAGCTACGAGCTGAAGGAGGTCATCGAGCTGCTCTTCCACAAAATGACCGACGACCCCATGAACAACAAGGACGTCAAGAAGGTGGGCCCTGGGGCGCCGGCTGGTGGCGGCAGGGCCTTCTCGGGCCGAGGGAGGAGTCGCGGGGTGGCTGAGAGCCGGGTCAGCCGGGATCAAGTCAGCACTGACCCCAACTGGGTGGTTCTGCTGAGTGAAGGGGCGGCCTGCCTTCTGTCACCCTCTTGTCACTGTGCCTTCTGTTGACAGCACCCGGCTCTGTGCCAAGCCCAGCACGTCCCTGGCCCTTCGTCTTTGCCTCTTGCCTGGGGGTGGGCATCACGGGGATGGGGGAGGGGCTGCAGGGTGGCTCTGGGGAGAGCCAGAGTCTACACTGGGGCCGCCTGACTGCAGCCCACGTTGCCGCCTGCCGTAAGCAGCCTTCTTTGGTTGGGGGCTCTGGGCAGGGCTGACTGGGGGGTGTTCCACTCCCATGTCCAGCCTGGGGAGGTGCCCAAGGCTGTTGGGGGCGGGGCAGTGGCTCTTGGGGTGGAGCCAGGGCTGCTGGGGTGAGACCTCCGCAGCTGGAGAGTGCCGCCCTGACTCTGGGTGCTGGGTATGGCTGCCTCCCCCTCCGGTTTAGTCCTGCTTCAGCAGAGGCCACTGCGCTCCAGGGCTTGAGCACCTGCTGTGTACATCCCTTGCTGGATTCGGGGGCCAGGAGCCAACGTGCTAAAAATCCCCGACTCTGGGCTTCGGAGCTCGCAACACAGAACGCAGGTTCCACCTGGAAGGGCTCTCGGGGGTGACCCACTCAACCCCACCCTCCTGATGGACATTTCAGACATTCGGGTGTCTGAAACACCTCCTGAGGCTTGGGGCCGGAGGCACAGTCCCTCCCGGGTCTCGGCCCCTGGCACCTCTCCTCTGGGAGGCAGAGCCTTGCCCCCGGCAGTGGCTGGTCCTGGGCTGTGGTACGTGGCGCTGGGCCAGGCTGAGACTCTGAATGACCTGTCTCCCCTTTTCCTCTCCTCATGCCTCCCAGTCTCACGGGAAAATGGTAAGCGCCCTCCTCCTCTGCCTTCATCCTCTCGGCCCAGGCAGCCCTTCCTTTCCGAGCCTGAGCGGCAGTGGGGACCCCGGCTGGGCCCGAGCAGGGCCAGCTTCTGGCTCTCTTCTTCCTTCGTCCTGCTCCCTGTGGCCTCATCAGGACGCTGCTGTGCATTGGCTGCCATCCAGAGCGTAGACACGAGCCCACCTGCCCGCCCCGGCCCCGCCCTGTCCCTCTCCCCAGAGGCGAAGGGCCACAGGCTACAGGCCGTGTCATCGCGCGGTCATTGTCCGCCTTCCCGGCTTCCCTCCTCCTCACCCTCTTCTCGCTTTTCCTCTCTCCTTCCTTTCCTCCTTCCCTCTCTCTTCCGTTCCCTCCCTCCCTCCTTCCATCTTCTCCAACACCAGCTCAGACGTTCCACTCTTCTTCCCAGGCCCCTTCGAACGCCCCCGGGGGCGGCCGGGCCTGGCGGGCGGTCCAGGGAGCTGCGGCTGGCTCCGGTGCAGGCGCTCCCAGCCTTGGTTTGGTGGTGGTTTCACTTCAGAGCAGGGAGTTTCTTAGGCTCCCAGTTAGGAACCGAAAGCGGGTGCACCGAGGTGGTGGAAGGGCCCAGCGGCTCTGAGCACAGGCTCCCTGGGGACCCGCAGACCGGCCTGCTGAGCCCACAGAGTTCAGCGGAGGGCACAGCTTGGAGCGGGTGGGCGAGGGGTCCCGCCACATCTTGGAGGGATGCGTGCACACAGGTGCACACACACACACACACACACGGGCAGGCGCGGGCACGAGCACCTGGTACATACACGTGCACACATGCGTGTGCTCACAGGTACGAGCACCTGGTGCGTGCACGTAAAGACGTGCAAATGCACGCACGGGCACGAGTGTCCCGTACACACGTGTGCGCATCGGGTGGGCCGAGGGCCGGTGCACAGGAGCACGTGCGTCCGTGTGCCCGCACAGCCGCGAGCCGGCCCCCTTCTGCCCCCGCAGTGGTCGTACGGCTTCTATCTAATTCACCTGCAAGGAAAGCAGGGCTTCCAGTTCTTCTGCAAGACGGAGGACATGAAGCGCAAGTGGATGGAGCAGTTCGAGATGGCCATGTGAGTGCGGCCAAGACCGAGACGGGCCGTGTCACCCCGAGACCCAGGCTCACCTCGGTAGCCCCTTCGCTGCTTTACAATCTGCCCCGGGGCCGGCGCCCTTCCCCTGGGACACCTGTGGCCCCGAGGCGGAGCCTGGCACGGCTGGCCAGCAAGGAAGTGAGGGGCAGGGACGGCTGCGGCGCCGGTGGACGCCTGGTGACCTGCGTCCCCCACGCCTTACGGGCGGCTAGACAGGGCTCTTTCCCCACGAAATCTAGAAGGAGCCCCCGTACATCCAACAGAGAAGGGATCACTGGGGTCCCCAGACACACCGGCCGCTGAGGCCAGAGTGGGTCCTGGGGACAGGCAGGCTGGGGGCCCCCGGGCAGGAGCGCCCCCCTCCTTGGTAAACACCCTCGGGTTCTGCGTCTCCCGCCCGGCCTTCCTCTGTCGCCTCCCCTGCACCCAGCTCTCGTGCCGTCTGGTCGTGGGCGGGTTCTGAGTGGACGAACGCCGACAGCAGCCCGTGTGCCGCTAAAGTCTTCCGGCTCACCCTGAGCTAAGCGCGCTGTCTGTCCAGATTTTAAAATCTCAGGCTTGCGCGCGGTGAGATCCCCAAGGGGACGTGGCTGAGTGGAGACAAGTCTGCCAGAAACCCTCACCGTCCTCCCCGAACGAGCACGTGTCAGCGCGGCACGCCCGCGAGCCCCCCCCGACCCTCGTTCTGCCCGGGCTGTCGGGCCAGGTCCACCCTGAGGCCTGGCCTCCTGACGTCCGGCCCGGCCTGCCCCTGAGCCTGGCTGGCCCTCGGGTCCGCCCCGGCTCCGTGTCGCTCAGGGAGTTGGGCCTCTTCCCCTCCGCTCAGGTCCAACATCAAGCCAGACAAAGCCAATGCCAACCACCACAGCTTCCAGATGTACACTTTTGACAAGACCACCAACTGCAAAGCCTGTAGAATGTTCCTCAGGTGAGGCTGCCCTCTGGGGCCCCTACCTGCCCGCCCTCGGAGCCTGGTGCTGTGTCTGCCCTGTGTCCCCCTTGCCCTGCCCCTCCGCCCTCCAGGCCAGCCCTGTGCTGGGCCCAGAGGGGCTGGGGAGTGTCCCTTCGGTGTCCGACCATCCGGGCCCTCGGGTGTTTCGGATCCATCTGGGAAGGGAGGGGGCCGTCCCCGCGGGTGCCCCGGTCCTGCTGTGCACAGCAGCATGGCAAGGCCAGCAGAAGTCTGGGAGGGGAGCCGGCACCGGGCCGCCCAGGAGGGCGAGGGTCTCAGGGGACCAGGGCTTCGAGGGCCGGGCGATCCGTGGGGCAGATGGTGAGGGGGGCCTGGGGGTCTTTGGGCCATGCCCTTGGCTCAGAGTCGTGCTCATGTCCTCCCCTCCCCCCCATAGGGGCACCTTTTACCAGGGCTACCTGTGCACCAGGTGCGGGGTTGGGGCACACAAGGAGTGTCTGGAAGTGACGCCCCCCTGTAAGATCAGTGAGTATTTCCCCCACCCGGCCCCCAGCACGCAAGCCCCTGGGCTGCCACGGCGCCTGTTGACCCCAGCTGAGGTTCCCCTGGTTCACAGCTGCTACTTTGCTCCTGGCCTGGCCCTCTTTGCACATTCTCCTGTCCCACCAGCGAGACCCACAGGGCAGGGACCCAATGGGAAAGACCAGGGCCCAGAGAGGGGAGGACACCTGCCCCAGCTCACCCAGCACCAGGGGGTCCCGCCAGTGGGGCCGTTCCTTGCCACAGTGCTCCCTCCTCCCCGGGGGGCTCCCGCGCTTCTCTCTGCCTCTTTGCACTGGGTCCCGTTCCGGTTTTAAACGTGTAGGACCTCCACGCCCAGACGGGCACAAAGCGTTCATGGCAGTTGTGTGGTTTCTGATCAGAGAAATGCAGGTCGTGACTGTTCCTTACCCCTGGTTCTCCTGCACCCAGACAGGCCTGGCCTTCCTGAGCCATGGCTATGGCCACGTCGGTGTGCCCACGTGGGCACGCACACTCATGCACGCACACACGGCCCCTGCGGGCTCCTGTGCTCTTCGTGCCCACGTGTCGGGGGAAAGCTGAGGCTTGGGAGGGGAGGGGACCTGAGCCTGCCCGACTGACATCCAGGCTGCCCAGGCTCCTCTGGGGGGGAGGCCTTTGGGGGAGCTCCCAGCCTGCAACAGCTGGACGGGCAGCCGGAAAGCCTGAGACGGTTCTGAAGGTTTCCAAGCCGCCCCAGGCATGGCTGGCTGAGCACTGGGTTGGGTGCCGATGCTGCAGCGTGAGCCTGGGAGCTGGGGTACCTGCCGAGGGTCAGCTCTGCCCCCCCCCACTTCACGTGGGCACCCCCGATCCTCCCATGTGCCGCTGAGACAGTCCATTGCCCTGTGTCTGTGCTCGGGGAAGCTGCACTCAGAGATGGGGTCAGCTGCCTTCAGGCAGATGGAAAACTGAGTCAGGCCTGCTCGTCCCCACACACCGCCAGCAGAAGAGACGATTTTGTCCCTTCTTCATTTACTGTGACCCCTGGCCCGGCGCCCCAACTGGGAGGAGGGTCCGACAGGTCAGGCAGACCCCCTCCTCCAGCCGCAGTCCTGATGCAGCCCCCTCGCCCCAGGGACCTCCTCTGGGCTGGAAATCCCGGCCAGAGCCCATGGGCACAAACGCGACTTTCCCGCTTTGCCCACCGGTACTGCCCTCTGGTGGCCGCGTTCCCTCACACCGGTGACGGGACAGTTTGCTTTGGGCTTTTTTTTTCTTCCCTGATTCTAAAAGTAACATAATTACTTACCAAAAACTTGGGGACAAAAAGAGAAGAAACTGAATAAAGGAGAAAATAAATATCACCCCCGAACTTACAGAAAAATAACCAAAGGTGGTGTTACGATACATTTCAAGTTTTCTGTTGTGGAATGAGCCTGTTGGGTTTTGAGTCTCTTGATTATTAAAAATACTCATTTCCCATAGAAAGTTGGGGAAGCATAGAGAAGAGCGAGGGAGCCGATCGTCCACTCACGATCCCACCGGACGGGACTGCCGTTCCCGGGCGCGCCCCTCCCCCCACCCAGTCTGTTCTCACGCTCGCGTGTTTTTCATCGTGTCTACAATTACGGGCAATTTCGTGTCTTTTATAAGCCGAAGTTCTCATGGGCATCCTCCCCACGTCATTAAAAGACCGCGGTGGGCACCTGGTTTTATTCTAGAAAGTTCCATGCTGGTCCAGCCCTCTCGCGGCCCGTGCTGGGTTTGGGCTCCGGGCAGAGGCCGTGACCCACAGCAAGTCGGCTTTAACCGTTGCCGCCAGAGCCGGGCTGTCCCAGCACGGCGCTGTCCCCCCAGACAGCCTCTCCCCGGGAAGCCTTGTGCTGCCCTGCTTGTGGGCTGTAGGGGTTGTCAGAAACCGTCTGTCCAAAGCCGTCTGCCACCGTGTCACATGGCGTTATGGTCACATTACCCACACGTGTTAGCCACTGTGGTCCTTGCTTTGTCCGGCGGTGGAGTGGTTGGATGGCTGGGCCAAGCGGGTGCTGCTTGCTCCCCGGGGGACACCCCAAGGCAGGCAGGAAGGACTTTTGGGACATCAGATGAGCGGAGCGCCCCGTGTCCGGGAGCAGGCCTGCTGACAGACGGGTGGTGTGCGTCCTGACGCCTCTTGTCCCCTGCCTGTGGCAGGCGTCCTTCAGCAGGCATGGTGGGCTTGCCTTTGAGCCCACCTTCCCCCGGGGATTTCTGGCACCTGCCACCATGGGAGCGGAGTCGGCCCAGGCAGGAAACCCGTTTGCTCGTCTGTGTTCTCCGGGGAGCCCGGACAGCCCGCCCTCCGAATATGCCGGCAGAATCAGAAACGCTCACGGTCGCCGGCCGGGGTCCCTGGGTGGGGCCCCCCACCTTGGGGCCTTGGTGGTGACACCTCACATGCTTCCTTTTCAGGTTCCCCTGCAGACCTGGTGAGTCCTCCGCACAGCTCCCTTCCCGCCACTGACCCCGCGTAGCCCTGCACCCACGAACCAGAAACACCCTGTTGTTCCTGATCTCTCCGGGCCTGCGGCTGCCCTTGCTGGCACGCGGGCCTCGGGTGCTCACCTGGGGCCTTCGGTTTCCTTCGCAGCCCTCAGTAGAAGTGGGTCTCCATGTCACAGGGGGCCCTGACCGCGTCACCTTGGCCTGGCTGCCCACCTGTTTGCTTGCCCTAGGCTTGTGGGTACCCAGCTCTGTGACAGCCGTCCACCCACCAGCCCCCATCCTGTTGGGGCTGAGAGCCCTCTGAGTGCTGACTTAGGGCAGACGTGCCCCCCCCCCACCATGGGCTTCAGTCAAAGTAACCAGCCCTTCTGTTTGCTGGGGCTGGTGTCATGGGTACAAACATGCCCCCAGGGAGGAAGGGGGAGCTAGCATCGGCTTGCAGCCAGCAGGACATGTCCCAGACAGAGGACAAGCCCCCGGCTCAGAGCAGGAGGGAGGCCCCCCAGGGCTGGCGTAGTCAGGGTAGCCTTCTTGGAGGAGGTGGGACTTCCTGGTAATGGATACAAGTCCCAGGACAAGGGAGGGACAGCAAGGTGGAGGGTGGAGGTAAGAATGGGGGAGGGGCTGTCCCAGAGTGAAGCCGCATCTCAGCCGCCTGTGTCCCTCTCCTCCCCCTGTTTCCTGCCTCCACCTTTCTCGGGGGATCGGGTCAGGGGGCGGACAGGGGGTGTCGGTGCCGGGGCAGCCCTCCCTGATCACTGTGATTTGTCCTTGCCCTCACAGGACGCCTCCGGAGCAGGACCTGGTGAGTCTGTGGGTCTCGGCCCCTCTCAGCTGCCGTCCAGGTCCGTGGTCACTCTGGGGTTCGGGCCTGGGCCACTGTGACCTCCCAGCCTCACCCGGCCTTCTGGGCTCTAGGCTCCCAGGGGGTGTGCTCTCTCTGCGGCCACATCCCCAGGGGGCCGTCGTAGTGTCTGATGACTGCCCAGCATGGAGACGGTCAGGGTCCTTCTGGGACGGGAGTGGGGGGGGCTGCAGCCAGAGCCCCCCCCCCCGCAGGGTGGGCCTCAGAGAAGCCACTGCTGTCCCTTTGCCCATCTCCCCATGTTCTCATGCCCCCCGCTTGGCACCACGTGCCTAGAGCGTGGCTTCCGACTGTCGAGGGTGGGAGGCATCACGGGCCGAGCCGCAGCCTGAGCTGGGCCACCGTGGCCCGAACTCCAGGAAGCAAAACCAGAGCCACGCTGTGGCCGGGGGACGCCATTTCGGGACCAGCCTGCAGACGGGCCCACACGCGGCCGGCAGGGTCAGAGCAGGGCTTGGGCCAGGAGCGCCCAGCCAGGACCCCCATTTCAGCTCCTGAGCCACCCCAGCAGCTGTGGGTGGCCTTAGCCAGTCCCTGGGCCTCGCTCGCTCTGGCCCCCCGTCTCTGCCTTCAGGGGCACCCCGCGTCCTGCTCCACACACAGACTCAGTCGCAGATTGCAGCGGGGGCTGGGGAGGCACGGCGAGTGTCACTTGAAGTAAGTGGCCGCTGCCGCAACAGGCCCCCAAGTCCATTAGTTCCACGGTTTCCTTACGACACTTACCAAGGGGACCTGGAGTCTCATGGGCAGAACGCAGGGTCCCTCACTCAGGAGCCCTCGGGGCCGAGGTCAGTGGCGGGCGGGCTGCCGCCAGGACTGTCCCCGAACGCGGGCCCCATCCTGCCCTGTGCCCGCAGGTCCCAAGATGGTGGCCGTGCAGAATTACCACGGCAACCCGGCCCCCCCGGGGAAGCCAGTGCTGACCTTCCAGACGGGCGACGTGATCGAGCTGCTGAGAGGCGACCCCGAGTCTCAGTGGTGGGAGGTGGGTCCCGGGGCCCCGAAGGGCGGGTCTGGGGATGAGCCCACCCGCGGTGGAGGCAGGCGGGCTGTCGGCAAGACCTGAGTTCCCTCCCAGGCAGGAGCTCGGGGGTCCCCAGCCCTGTGTTCCTCGGGGTGTCTGCTTTCACGGGAGGAGCCCAGCATCCCTTCCCGTGTGTCTCCTGCGGCGACGGGGCAGTCGGGCCTCATGCCGGCCCCGGGGTGGGGCGGGGGGAGACACCGTGACCAAGACCCACCGCCTTCCCCCAGGAGGTGCCGCGTGGGGGAGCAGAGACAGACCTGGACACAGGTCGTGTCCGGGTCGGTTACAGTTCGGAGCCACGACCCTCTTCTGTGAACAGGCGCTCAGAGCTGGAGCCCTCCTGCGCCACCTGCCCCGGGCCCCCAAGCCCCACGGGGGTCCACATGGTGCCACGAGAGCTCGGGGCGCTCGGCCCAGCCTGGCCGACCAGGGGGACGGAGACCCGCTTAGAGTGAATATTTGTTGGTGTTGCCGTGCCGGTGACTGCTGTCACTCGTTTCGTGACGGTCCTTTGTCACTACCTGCTTCCTGATGACTTTGCTGTGCTAGACCACACCGTCACGCGACTGGGTACTCCGAAGGCGCAGGAGGGAGGAGGGTCTGCGGTACAAAGTGTCCCACTCTGACCCCCGTGGCCCGGCTCCCCGGCTCGTGTGTCCCCAGAGCCGTAGGTCCTGGGTGGCCTTGCAGAGAGGTTTTGCCGGCGTGCATGGGGGAGGCCGAAGCGGAGCCGCCAGGAGGACTTGGGTTGGGGACGGGAAGAGCAGAGGCTGAGCCCCGGCCCCTGCAGACCCTCCCAGGCCTCTGTCTGACCCCCTCCCCCGTGGGCGCCCCCTTCCGTTTGAGAAGCGCCCTGTCGCTAGGAGGACTGGAGGGCAGCCGGGGGTGGGGCTCTAGCCCCAGCTCCGAGCGTCTCTCAACCACTTCTCTGGGTCTCAGTGTTCTCGTCTGTAAAGTGGGGACGCCCCTGCCTTCTGGCCCGGCGGTCAGGAGGTCAGCCGAGGCCGCAGCAGGGGTGCTACCCGCACGTGCTCGTCTTCGGACCTGCCCCGACCCCGTCCTTAGAGTGAGCTGAGCCGCACGGCTGTGCCCGCCCCACGCGCTCCCGCTGGCCTGGCCCGGCCCCCATCGTCTGTCTCCTTCCAGGGTCGGCTGGTGCAAACCCGGAAGTCAGGCTACTTTCCTAGCTCATCCGTGAAGCCCTGCCCCGTGGACGGAAGGGTGAGCACTTCCCACAGAAGCTTCTGGAGCACGGTGGCAGGGAGGCTGAGGGGTCACTCGGGCCATCGGGGCTTGTTCAGCACATCCTTGCCAGGTGGCCATTGTGAGCTGGCCCCGGAGCTGGGGACTGGGGACGCCGAGGGGCGGGGGTGCCGTCGGCCATTTGAAAGTGCTAGAGGGAAATTTCTCCAGAGGGAGCAGGAGGGGGTAGGGGATGCCACGGGAGCCCGGGTACTCCCTCCAGGCCCCGCCGGCCTCTGGCCCCTTCTGCCCGTGTCAAGGGGACCGGACCACAGAGGAGGAAGAACACCCCTAACCACTGGGTGGCCCGGAACAGGTCCCACCCCTGCCCTGGGTCTCAGTTTCCCCACGTGGTGAGTGGGGCGGGAGGGGCCAGGCAGTCCACGAGGCCTTGCGTGGCCTGTGGCACAGTGAGGGGAGGCCAGGGTGGGGGCACGGTTGGGGTCTCGAGGCTGCTGGGCCAGCATGTGGCCTGCCCCTGGAGGACAGGCCGCTGCCCACAAGAGGACACTGGCCCCCGGGGCCATGAACCCATCTGTGGCACAGAACTCTTGGCTGTAGTTCGTGTTCCCGTCTCTGCTGGGACGTCCCTGCAGCTTTCGGTCCCCCTCCCCGGGGACCCGTGCCCTAGCCTTTGGTCGCTACAGAGTCCATCACACCCCCTGGGATCGCCCAGCCCAGGGCTCCGGGGCTGAGTCCACAGACACCACGGCAGCCCATGCTGGGTCCAAGGGGCAGGTCCCCGAGCATGACAGGCCCACTCCGGCCCCACTCGGGACAGCCCCCCCGGGGGACGTTAACCTGAACGTTCTCTCCCGCAGCCGCCCATCAGCCGGCCGCCATCCCGCGACATCGACTATACCGCCTACCCCTGGTGAGTGGGGGGGTCGTGGTGGTCCTGTGAGCCCGCGAGCAGGCGGAGTGGGGGCCCCAGCTGCCTCACGCTTGTGTCTGGGGACGGCTGAGCCCTGGCCGGCCCGATGACCAGGGCCCGGGGAGGCAGGCTTTCCCCATTGCGAAAACAGATCATCGGGTTATCGTGGGAGAACGAAGCCCCCCCCCCCTTTATTTTTTATGTGAGCTTCATCGTAGAAAACATAGGAAAGTGGAATATTTAAGGCCAAACGTGAAATCACGCATGTCCACGTGGGGCAGCTCGATGAGAACCTGAGCGGTTGGTTAACGAGAGCCTGAAGGCGGGCGTTCTGGCAGCTCGGGGCTGACCTGTTACGGCTCCGCCTGCCTGTCCCCCAGACTGTCTTGGACGAGGGACCGGTCTAGGTGGTCATGACTCTCTGTGCTCCGTGCCGTGCAGTGGCCACGGGCAGCTCAGGTGTGGTTAACCCCTTCCCTGGGGACGTCTGGCCTCGGGGTTTCCATCTGGGGACTCACCCCATGCCCGGTGGTGTGACAACCCGCACCCTCGGGGTCCCGGCCTCCTCCGCCCCTGCGCGTGGCCGTCCCCTCCAAGCCTGAGATGCCACAGGTCCGTCCCCCTGGTGCCGTACGCCCCGCACTCACGTCCGGGGTCGAGGGAAGGACTGGCCTGTGACGCGCGTGGGAGGGAGGGACAGACAAGTTCGTTTCCCAGCGCAGGTTCCAGCCCAGCTGTGTGTTGTGTACCCACGTCCCCAGTCCGCCTAGTGGGTGGTGCCCGTGGGCAGGGTTTGTTTGGGAGCGGGGCGGTGGCGCTCACCTGACTGTGTCTGGGCTGGGCTGCCCGTCAGTGAGGCGGCAGTCCGTCATTCTGTCCGAAACCCCTTAACGGAGAAGAACGCGGACTCCCGCGTGTAGCAGCGCAAGTCAGAGCCCCACACCCCTGTGTTTCGTTAGGACCGGCTTTTCCAGATTCGCTCTCATGCGCACGTTGCATGGAGCCCCTCTCGCAGATCAGGTTCTGTAGGAAACCCCCCGGGGCCGGGCTGAGGTCGGGGAGCCTCATTCCTCCCCAGGATGATATTACCCTGTGTGTGCCCCCCTCCGGGGGCTCAGCTTTCTCCTCCCCCCATGGCTCCCAGTGCAGGTCAGCGTGTCGCAGAGGCCTGGGTGTCCTCCAGGAGGCGTCCTGTTAACACCCGGCCTCGTTCCCCTGCTAGGTTTGCGGGCAACATGGAGAGGCAGCAGACGGACAACCTGCTCAAATCGCACGCCAGCGGGACCTACCTGATCAGGGAGCGGCCGGCCGAGGCGGAGCGCTTTGCCATCAGCATCAAGTACGTGGTGGTCCGGGGGGACCAGGGAGACCCCTTCCCCGGGACCACTCTGGACCACGAGCCCATGCTCCCGTGAGTTGGGGGTGGCCGTGGACTCCGTTGCCCGAAGCAGGACACTTTGGAGATGAAAGCGTGTCGGTGGGTCTGCACAGGGTCGCGGGCCTAGGACACGTGTGAACACCCTGCCCAAAGCCTCGGGGTGGGCCTGGTGCCACGGCTTTCTAGGTTGCAGAACCCACCCAAGTGCAGTGCCAGAGTGGGGCAGGGATGTCCTGAGAGGTTAGGGGCCGGCCGCAGAGTGCGGGCCGTGGGGTCGGGCCGTGGTGCGGGCAGCACCACGGGAAGTAGCAGAGACGTCACTCACCTGATGGGAGTTCTCGCGGCACCTGCTGGGGGCCTGGCCTGCAGGGCTGCCTTGTGGGGCTGAGAGCCGTCCAGGAGCTGGGGTGGGGTGAGCACCCCCCGCCCCTGCTGACTTTAAGTCCGGGAGAAACTGGGTGGTCGGCAAATACCCGCCTCCCCAGGAGGGGCCGCTGGCCGGCCGTGTGGGAATATTTGCCGGTTGTTTGT
Source organism: Meles meles (assembly GCF_922984935.1). Classification (NCBI taxonomy): domain Eukaryota; kingdom Metazoa; phylum Chordata; class Mammalia; order Carnivora; family Mustelidae; genus Meles; species Meles meles. The sequence goes on from NC_060076.1 coordinate 2,961,864, forward strand.
TCCGTTAGCGGATTTCCAGTTGTTAAACCCGCCTTGCGTTCCAGAGGGGCCGCTAGATGCGGTGTGAACTCCTTCTTCTTCTTCTTCTTTTTTCTTAAATCATTGTGGTAGATTTTTTTTTTTTAAGATTTTATTTATTTATTTGACAGACAGAGATCACAAGTAGACAGAGAGGCAGGCAGAGAGGGGGGTGAGGCAGGCTCCCCACTGAGCAGAGAGCCCGATGCGGGGCTCCATCCCATGATCATGACATGAGCCGAAGGTGGGCTCAACCCACTGAGCCACCCAGGTGCCCTAGACTCCTTAATACGGGGTTTACGTAGGCGTGCACGGGGCAGAGACTCAGTTTCCCGGGGGTTACTGAGGATTTCCGCGTCTAGAGTCTCAGTGGGTGCTGGGGCGTTTCCTTCTCTGGCGATGTCTGTCTGGCTTTGGTAGCCGCGGCGAGGGCTAGAGTGGTATTTGGGGAGGAGGGGGCATGAGGAGGCTTTTCTGAAGGTCACGTTTGAACGGAGACCCGAGGACGCCAGCCCGGGAGGTGAGGCTGGCGGGGGCGGCCCTGGAGGGCCGGGGCTTGGCCCGAGTGGTGACTCGGTGGCCGGACCCTTACCAGGTTCCACGACGAGGTGAAGCACATCAAGGTGGTGGAGAAGGACAGCTGGGTCCACATCACGGAAGCAAAGAAGTTTGAAAGCCTCTTGGTATGTGGTCCCGTGACTCCCGTGGCCTGGTCCACGGGGTCAGGGGAAGGCCCGGGGTCCCTCCACCGCCAGACCACGGAGGAACGGCTTGCTGCACCGCGCTCCCGGCCGGCCACACTCACAGAGCACCAGCCGAGGGGCTTCTGCGTCACTGGGGAAGACCAGGGAAATGCGTCTGGAGGGCTCCTTGGGACAGTTTCGGGCCTCGGGACAGCCCCCACGTCGGGACTCCTGGCTTCCCTGGGGTGCGCAGTGAGGGGAAGGCCCAGCCTGCACCCCCGCCACCCCCTTCCCCAGCCAGAAGGCGGGCACAGGCCGTCTTGATGTGATTTTAAAGTGAGACCTATTGTGCGTTTTCTAACTACGAGCATCCCGTGTACGGAGAGGATCTGACTCGAGCCCCTGAGCCCTTAGATGGCCCGCTGTGGCCGCAGAAAAGCACAAAGTAGAAAGTTTCCACGGTCTCCCACCCCCTAAATCCCAGTGCAAACCTTCCAGGGTGAGTCCTCCGGACCTTGAAGAATAGCTTAGGTGTGGTTTTTGCCACGGCTTTCGAACAAAACCATTGGCCATACTAAGCTGTCAGCCTGCTTTTCAAGGCGATAGACTTCGCCGTTGGCACAACCCTCCCTCCCCGGCTGGTAGCCACACGGCCTTCGGTCACGAGCACCTGCTGTTCTTTCTGGGAACCCTTCCGTGCTGTCGGACGCGTGGGGTTTCAGGCTTTCTCCATCAGAGAGCGGCACTGAGTCTCTGGGTGCTGGTTCTGGCAATCACCCCTGATTTTCCCTGAGCAGCAGCTGGAGAGAAACGCTGGCTCGGTGGTCTTTGAGATATGGCCCACCCACCCTGGCTGGGGTGCTGGGCAGAGACGAGTACCAAGTGGAACTGAGGCGGGACAGGGAGGCCAGGGCTCCTGGGAGGACTTCCCGGAGGCGGCGGCAGCAGCAGTGAGCACGTGTGTCCCGCAGGAGCTGGTGGAGTACTATCAGTACCACTCGCTCAAGGAGAGCTTCAAGCAGCTGGACACCACGCTCAAGTACCCCTACAAGTCCAAGGAGCGCGCGGTCTCCAGGGCCTCCAGCCGGTCTCCAGGTAATGCCCGCACCTGCCTGGCACGCCAACGCTCACTCGGACGCGGCCCGTCTGCCCTTTTCCCACGGCCCTGGCTTTCACTACCTCCCTGCGCTTGAGGAAGGCTTTCTGGGGGACCGACGCCAGGAGCCCCTGCCCAGTCCCCCCACCGGGAGCCATGGCTCAGGCCCCCCAGCCCATCATAGGCACCCTCCTGAGCCGCGGTGTCCCGGTTGGTCCACAGGACAGGTGGGGAGTGTGGGCTCTTGGCGGCTTCTCCGGGGCTTGGTACCCATGCCCAGATCAGCACGGGCAGAGAGCAGGGCAGGTCCCATCTGTCCTTGGATCCCTCCCTGTGCACCCCAGCCCCCGAGGCCCTCTGTGAGGGAGCCGGAGCTGGTGCCTCCGTCCGTGGGCCGGGCTCACAGCCCAGGACGGGAGAGCATCTCGCTCTGGACCCACCTGGAGGCAGAGGCAGGGCGAGCCTAGAGTGTTGGGCGTCCGGCCCAGGACCGTCCGCTGCACCAGCCCCGTCCCCAGCGGCCAGGGCAGAGCAGGGCAGGAGAGGAATCACCAGGTGGGCGCTGGGCCGGCTCCTTATGAGTAGTTTCTGAGACCCTGGAGGTAGCCCACGCGCCGGGAGGAGGTGGTCCCGATTCCCCCGGAGAGCAGGCCCGGAGAGGTGCAGGGAGGGGCTGCTCCAAGGCTGTCAGGCTGCCCCTCGCCGGCCCGGCCCGCCCCACGCCCTGCGCTCTGCCTGCACGCGCCCGGGAGCACACCGGCCCGCTTTCACGTCCTTTCTCGCCTCTTTGCAGCTTCCTGCGCCTCCTACAACTTTTCTTTTCTCAGTCCTCAGGGCCTCAGCTTTGCTTCTCAGGGCTCCTCCGCTCCTTTCTGGTCAGGTACCGCTGGTGTGCGGGGCGTGGGGGGGCCTGGCCCGCAGCCCCCGCCCGCAGCCGCCCGCAGCCGCCCGCAGCCGGGCACGGGGCCGGGCCGAGGGGCCAGGGCCAGGGAAGGGAAGGGCCGGCCGCGGGGGCAGAGCCGAGGACGCGGTCAGGCCGGGCACGCCCCCCTCGCTGCCATCACCTCTCAGGCTCGCGCACCCCCACGGCCACTCCCAGCTTGGCAGCCGCTGTCCCTCCTCACGTGTGAGAGCCCTGCCTCTGGTAGTGGCAAGTAGCTGGGCGGCCACCCTTGGGGTGAAGGCGGGCGCAGATCGGGCGGTAGGGGACCTGGAAGTAGGGGGACGGGGTCCCAGTCGGTCCCGACTGCTTGGCCCTCCGCTGCCCGAGTAAGAGCCCCTCCCCAGCCGCTGTGTCTACCCCATCACAGACATTGTCCCCTGCTCACAGGACTCCTGGGTCCCCCACTGAGCTGGTCTAGCTCAGTGTCCAGTTTGATTTGGGGATCTGAAGTCGGGCTCTGGGACTCCGGGGTCTGGCTTCAGGGGCTCCGTCAGAGTGCAGGCTGGGAGCTGGGCAGCGGTCACTCCGCTGCCCGCTGGCCAGGTGACAGTGGTACACCAGGGGGAGGCCCTGCGAGAGTGGTAGTGCTCAGAACACCGGCCTCCGCTCTGATCCCGTGATCACACTTGGCTGGGACGGCCCCCACGGTGGCTGGCGTCCGCTCCGGGTGCCATCGCGGGAGGCTCCAAGAGGCCATTGCCTGTAGGTCTGGGTGGAATTGGAAAGCAGTCTGTGCCTTCAGAACGTTTCTGCGGGCAGAGGGCCAGGCACCAGGTGTCCAGGCTTGGCCCCGCCGCCCGCTGTGTGACCCTGCCCATCTCCCCAACAGTGTTCACGCCCCGTGTCATTGGCACGGCCGTGGCCAGGTACAACTTCGCCGCCCGGGACATGCGGGAGCTCTCGCTGCGGGAAGGCGACGTGGTGAAGATCTTCAGCCGCATCGGCGGAGACCAGGGCTGGTGGAAGGGCGAGGCCAACGGACGGGTGAGTGGGGTGGACGTGGCCTGGCTCAGCCCGGGCCAGGTTTGGGCGGGCTGGCACCTCAGCGCTCCTGCCCCAGCACCGTGCCCACAGCCTCTGAGCCGCAGACCCGGGCTGTCCCGGTCAGAGCTGGATCCAGACCCATCTGACACTGTGTCTGTGCTCAGTCCTGCCCTGTGGTCCTCTGTGGCCATGGCAGGGAGAGCGCGTCACACGCAGTCCTCACGTTACTTGTGTGTACCAAGTCCCCTGTGCAGCCGAGAGACCGCAGGATGCGAGTGGGGCCCAGGAGTCCTCACTGGCCTCTCTTACACCCTGGGCAGATGGGAGGGGCACACCGTGTTCCCACCTGCCCTGCTCTTCCTGAGGACTCTCTGTTTCCTGTCCACCTTGTGACCCTGTAGCACTCCATGGCCCCCCATTGCTGAGCCCTGTCTGGACGCCCTGGCTTCGACCCGGCTCTGTCCGCACTCACCCAGCTGGGTACTGGAGCCCCACATGGGCAGAGTTGGAAATGTGCAGCTATCCTTGGGCCGTGCTGCCCACAGGCAGGCACAGTGGGCTGTGGAGGGTCCTCCTGCCTTGGCTCCCGTTGCCCACCATTCTGTTCCCAGGTGATGGGATCCCGTCTGCCTCCTCCTAGCATGTTGGCTGCCCTTTGGAGGCCTGGGGTCAGATCCATTTTCCACCCCATAGCCCTTCAGCAGTGTGAGGCCACTGAGTCTTAGGCAGCTGACATGAAGGGCTGAACCACTAGCTGTCAAAACGGCCCTTGGTTTCCAGTTTCCCGGGTGACTCAGAACTGCTGGTTTAGAGCCTGCTGGTGTAGATAGTCCCATTGCTTTGACCCTGTTTTGAAGTGTTTCTTTTTGGCTGTGGCAGTTCTTCTTGCTTTAAAGGCTATACTATGCTATTAGAACAAGCCGACTTTTGTGGGGGAAGTTAGCGCTCTGTGGGGCAGACCTCAGTGTCTCTTGTATTACTTCCAGCCTTTTTTGTATTCTTATATTTAAGGTAGATGTAAGATAAAATGTTACCTTAAAACAGAATTTTAGAGCTGGTCTGACCTCACGGTCTCTGCCTTTTAATGGGTGTGTAGCCCATTTATACTTACTGTAATCACTGAGCTGCTGAAAGTTAAAGCCGTCATCTTTCTGTTTATTTTCTATTTGTCACATCCATTTCTTCTTTTTCCTCTTTTCTTGCCTATTTTTGAATTAATCAGGTTTTTTTGTTTGTTTGTTTTGTTTTGTTTTGCTATTCTACTTCCTGGCCCCTTGGCAGGTCTGTGAGTCACACATTCTCTTCTATTATTTAGGTAGTTACTCTAGGGATTAGAGTGTGCACTCTGACTTCTGAGAGCCGTTTTAAATTAGTACGTTTACTCCTTCCCAGATGACACAGAGACGTACAACTTTTGACTGTACTCGTGTTCCTCCCAACTCTCATGAAGCTGTTGTCATGTATCTTAATTCTTCATATTTCTCAGCCCCGTGAGAATTATTTTTGTTTTAAGCAGTTAGTGTTTGCGTAGAGTTACTACATATTTACCTTCCCCGGGGCTCCCCATTCCTTCCTGCTTTCTTGTATTTCCATCCACCCATGTGCCTGCTGCCTGAAATTCCCTCTTCTAGGTACGTTTTTTTTCTCTTGAGTGTGAACCTGCTACTAATAAATTCTCAGTTTTTGTTGGAACTGAACACCTCTTTATTTCATTTTCTTCTTTTATGTTCTCATTATAAAACGTTTGTAATGTATGTTGACACAGTTTCAAGCCTAAAGAGAAGTTGCTGTCGCACAAAGAGCTCTCACATTCCCAGATTTAGCAATTAAGAGTGGTTTGCATGTTTGCTTTATCATTTGTGTTCTCCCTCCCTCTCTGCTTACCTTTCTCTTAACCGTTCAAGAGTAAATCGCAGAAGTCCTACCCTTTCCCCCAGCCCCTAAATACTTCATTGTCCTATGATCAAAGACATTCCCCTTTGGCAGAATATGACTATCTAATCCACGGTCCATATTCAGATGTCAGCAAGTGTCCCAACTGTGTCTCGTTCACCTAAATGAATTGCTTTTACTTGCTGTGGCCCTCAACTCTGTTTGTTCTACAACAATCCTCAGCCTTTTTTGGTCTTACATGACTTTGACATTTTTGAAGAGTACGGGCCAGTCATTTTTGTAGACTTTTCTTCCATTTAGGTTTGATATTTCTTCATGATTAGGTTATGTTATGTATTTCCAGTAGGAACATAGTACATATGTTCTATCCTTTTCAGTACTGTAGTGTCCAGAGGCATATGATGTCAGTTTGTCCTATTATTGTGACATTAATTTGGTTAAGGTGATAATCTGCCAAGTTCCTCCACTGTAAAGTTATTGTAATTAATTAGTAACTTCCAGGGTAATACTTGGAAATTATTAAATATCCTGTTCCACATCTAACTTTCACCTACAAGTTTTATCATTATCATTCATTGGTGAATTTTGTCTCATTACTTGTTTGTATCATGGTTGATTTTTCCAGCCATTGTTTCTTTAACGCTTTTTAGGTGGCATTCGACTGTAAGGGAACAGCCATCCCTTCTCTCGGTCATCCCCTGGGGGCTGGGTCATCCCTCCAGGGGGACCTGCTTCCTTTTTGTGAAGAATCATGTCGAGCTCATTTTCGAATAGTACTCTCTAGGGGATAAATTTGAGCAAGCATTTTCTTTTGGCACTTTGGTGATGTCATTCCATTGTCCCTGGTTCCATCATTTCTGTAAAGAGCCAGCCAACTTTTTTTTTTTTTAGGGCAGGGAGGGACAGAGGGAGAGCAGGAGAGAGAGAGAGAGAGAGAGAGAGAGAGAGAGAGTGAGACTTTTAAGCAGGCTCCACGCCTAGCACAGAGCCCGACTCAGGGCTCGATCCCACAACCCTGAGATCATGACCTGAGCCCAAATCAAGAGTTTAGTGCTTAATGGACTGAGCCACCCAGGCACCCAAGAGCCAGCCAACTTCTCAACATTGCTTCTCTACAGGAAATTTTGCTATTACTCCCCCATAGCAGGTTACATTAAAAAAAAAAAAAAAAAGTCTGGTTTTTATCAGTTTTACTATAATGTGCCTGGGTGAGGTTTTCTCTGTACTCACTCTGCATGACATTTGTTGAGATTTTTAAATCTGTGGCTTGATGCCCTTCCTCAGTTCTGGATGTTTTTTTCAACCATGTACCTGCTCTGTTTTCTCTTCTCCTTCAGGGGCCGTATTCCCATGGGTGTCAGGTCCTTTCATCATAGCCCAGATGTTATTGACCTTCTTTGACGTTTTTTCCACCCATTCCCTTATTTCCCATCTAGCTGCTTTCCACTGGCCCATCTTCCGGTTCACTGATACTCTCTTCCTCTCTGTCTAATCTGTTTCTAAATCCTATTGGGTTCCAAATTTCAGTCCTATTTTCCACTTTAGGATTTCTATTTCTATGTGGTTTCTGGTTTCAGGTCTTTGGTATGGTTTTATGTTTTATCCTGGGCTTTCTGGAACATGGGTACCACAGTTACTTACAATTCCTGACTGACGACTCCCATCCCAGAATGACCTGTGGACTGGTTTGTTACCTGTGTTTTCTCTTAGCTCCTGCCATTCCGTCCTGACTGAATGATGAGCTTGTGTGGAAAACACCACTGAGACTTGGGATGATGGAATTTTCCTCCAGGGAGGACTGAATTTTTTTCTGGTCACCTTGAACTGCTCGGGGCTGGTGCATTTGGGGTCACTCCTACCCTGGGCCTCGGCCCCACCAGGCTTCTCGGCTTAGAACACCAGCCCTTTGCAGGTTCCCCCATTTCCACGAGCCCCTGCCGGCCCTCTCCCAACACCCCAGGCACACACACACTCTCATGTGATCTTGCCATCTTTTTCAGATTGGCTGGTTTCCTTCAACGTACGTAGAGGAGGAGGGCGTCCAGTGACAGCGACGACATGGATAGGACTCGTGGGTTTTCTTGTGAGAGTCCAGCTCTGAAGTCTGTCTCTAGCCCCGTGACGCAGAGGGGACATGCCCGCCAACCTTCCAGTCTTCAACAGTCCGTAGGGATGGGGAGGGTATTCAGAATCCTAAATGGGAACCAGCCTGCTGTCCACCTGCCGTCAGTGGCCTGTCCTGGGTACGCTACTTGTACATAGAGGCGAGTCGGGCCGGCCCTTCCGTGGCTGCCACCACCAGAGCGCTAAGGAGAGGGAGCACCATGGCATTCTGAGCCGGGCTGTGGATGACAGCTGAGGCCAGAGCTCTTCTTGCCCCTGTCCTGTTGAGACGGCATTCGGGAGCCCAGGTTTGAACAGTAGGTGCCATCCTGGGGAGGCCTGGGACAGCAGAGGGGACCTCCCCCAGCCCCTCCTGCTCAGCTGTGACGCTCAGCCTGCCTCCTTCCTGCTGCTCCCGGGGGAAGCTTTGGGCCTAGAGAGTCAGAAGGGACCAGAGCCAAGCTGTTTGCTACAGCCCTGCCCGGCCCCAGCTCAGCCCCAGCCGTGCTCGGGTGTCGGAGAAGAGAGCATTGCTAGGGGGTCTGTGCGGGCCCCTTGACCCCCTCCCGGCGCTCTGCACTCGGGGTGTGCAGAGACTACCCAGGGCAGGTCCCCCTCTCCGGGGGGAGCCTTAGCGAACGGCGAAGTTGCCAACCCTGCTCCCAGTCAACGGTACTGTTCTTCACCCCGAACCCCGGGAGTGTGTTGGTCCTGTCCTGCTGCCAGGTGGATACGCCGTTTGTGAGTCCTGATACGGGTGAGAAGAAAACGGAGTTTTCCCCTCACTCGGGCCCTGCTGCTCTCATTCCCCTCCAAGAGGAGGTGCCCAGTGCCCCCCGGCAGGCGGCCCTTCTGGGTCTCCTGTGTCCTGCAGTGTGGTTCCTGAGGGTCTCCCCAGCTTTTGCACAGGATGTTAGCTCTAGCCCTTGGCAAGTCTTCCTTCAGCAGCCCACGAACTGGGCCTGTGGTCAGCTCGAAATAAGGGCTCTTGGGGGAGGCCTTACCCCCTGAACTCCCCCTGCTGACTCCTCCTGGCCTCTGAGCTCTGGCTGTTTTGTCCATACCCTTTACCGCCACCTGGATGTTGCATGAGACCTAGGGACGCTGTCTCCCCGCGGGCTCTATGCCACAGCTGCGGGAGAAACCTGGCTGCACGCATCCCCTGTCCCTTGGTGGGCTGCCCTGCCCTGTGCAGGGGGAGACCGGGGAAGGCCGGGCGTGGGGAAGGCTAGCCCCGCCGCGGTGGGAGCTGGTGCCACTCTGCACTCCTGGGCTTTCTTTGAAGTCAGCTGTGTGGCCTCCAGGCTCGGCTCCCAGGCTCCATGTCCCAGAATGGGGAGGAGGTGGGGAGCGGTGGGGGGACAGTTAGCAGCAAGGGCAAGAGAGACGGCCGCCTACAGGTGGACAGGATCGTGTTTGGGGGCAGAGGGCCAAGGGGAGGCAGGCAAAGAGCCAGTCTCGGAGAGAGCAGCCCCCAGCCCCCATCATCAGGGCGCACCCAGCACTTTGCGCACAGCCCTGGGCTCGGCTGGCCCAGCCGTGAGCCTGGGGTCGGGGTGGGGGGAGCCAGCCAGCCCCTTTCGTGTTTACTGTTGTCAAAGAGGTTTTGTTTTTGTTGTTTTGTTTTCGGTTTGACATGTTTGTTTTTTAAGGGAAGAGAACAGTTTGTAATTATTTCATCCAAAGCTCCGTTGTATGTCTGTGAATAATAAGGAAGATATTTTATAATAGCAAGAAAATGATGTATATTTGAGGTCATCGTGAAACAAGTCATCACGACAACGAAGGACACTGAGGAGACAGATGCCCGAACCCTGGGTTTTGTGAATGTTTTGTTCGGTTTTTGTTTGCTTTGCGACCTGGATCTGGTCGGTTGGGTTTTGCACTGTGTGAGGCAGGGCTGGCGGGCTGGGGGGCAGGCTGGGAAGCGGGCGGTTTCAGCAGGAGGTGGGAGGCCCTCTGGAGGGGCTTTGGACCTGGGGCCTGAGATGAGCTGTGAACACTTAGGAGCCTGATGCATGCGGGTCAGGGATCTGGGGGGTCCCACAGCTGGTGACGACCCCAAACGGGACACAAACTGTACATTTGCCGCTAGGTTTTTTCAGACCACAGTTTTTATTGCAAATAAACCTACCTTCTTTTCTGCAGGCATGGCTGGAGCCTTCTGTCTGTCCAGCAGAGACTGCCACACCTACACGCAGTCGGCCCAGGGTACACTGGCCTGGGTCAGACACAGGCCAAAGGCAGTGCCTCTGTCTTCCCATCTGGGTGGGATTCAACCCTAGCCCTGCCGCTCAGTCATGGCCTTCAGCTCCTGAGCCTGTTTCTTTACATGTATATGTTGGAGATAAAAAATAATATTCTCTCTGGAGACTGGGTCTGTGGCCTATGACAGAGAAAATCAGAACAGTCAGGCCAAGACTGACTTTTCTTTTGTCCACACAAGGTAGACCAGGGATGGCTTGGTGCCCCCACCCACCCAACTCAGGCTCCTCCTCTCTTCAGCATGTACCTCTATCCTTGCTATGGCCTCATGGTCCAAGGTGGCTGCTGGAGCTCCTGCCATCAAGGTTGTGGGCAGAGGGAGAGGTTAGCACAGTTAGCTCCTTACCTGGAGCTGGGGCATATGGCCACTTTTGGCTGTGGCAGAAGCTGGGGACTGCAGGACTTAAGCTGGACACATGGCCACACCTTCTCCCTGTTACTGAGGGGACAGGAGAATACCGATGGGGTGGGTGACCAGCCCCGGGACCTACGTCAGGGTTTGGAGGACCAGCTGAGACTTGGAGCCTGGTGCACAGCTGGTACTCAGCAAGTGTCAGGTTTTGTTGCAAACCAGGGAGGCAAGTGCAGATGTTTAAGATGACCCAGAGAGTGTTGGGTCCCACCCCAGCCCTGGTCTCCGGGACCCAGTGCTCCAGAGTCTGGCTCACTCTAAGGTCCCTGAGAACCAGACGGGGGACCTGACTTTTCTGGAGCAGCCCCCTCTCTGAGCAAATTTCTCAGGCACAAGGCCCCGAGAAGCCTGGTTGTCCCAACACCACCTCCCCGAGAGCCAGCTCCTGTTCTGAGTTCTCATGCCCACGTTGGGGATGGATGGGCCCGGATGCTTGCTCAGCAGCCCCAGTGGTCCCTGGCTGCCCTGAGCAGGGCTGAGCAAGTCAGAGCCCCAGGCCAAGAAGCAGAGAGCCACGGTGCCTGGAGGGAAGTGTGGGTGGACTGAGGGGTGCTGGGGGGTGGGGAACTTTAAGGGAGAACCTCAACTGCACTTGCTGTGGGGTCCAGACCCAAGAAGGGTGGGAAGGCCCAGGCCTCCTCAAGGGCCTGTGTGTGGATGGGGGTGGAGGCCAGGAGGGACAAGGAGCCTGTCTGCCTGAGGTCACCCCAGAATGTGGGAAAGCATCTCAGAGCCGCACACTTCTGGTCAGAGGGCCTGATGCTTGTAGGGCTCTCTGGGAACCAAGGCATCATGCCCCTTAGTTCCGACAACGTGGACTTCCCTGGGTGGGGCCACTGCAGAGGCCGCCGTGTGGGGCTTTAGGAAAGTTTCCTGGACAAGACACGGGAACCACCCACTTCCTGAGGTGAGATGGGCACTTCTCTCCACTCCTGCACGACACACATGGGAACACCATACAAAACACAAGAGGAGAAGGGGCTGAGCTTGGAACAAGGTGACCTGTCCCAGAAAGGAGAGACACAAAGCCAGAGCAGGTATGTGGAGCCAACACCAAGCGGCTGCTGGGATCTCAGGCCCTCGGGGTGACACCAGGAATTCCAACACTCTAGGCATCGGCTCCAGGACCTTGGAGAGCAGGAGCCAGAACAGGGTTCCTGTGCAAAGCTGGGCATCTCGAGGAACACCCCCATCACGAAAGGGAAATTAACACACATGGATAAAATCAAAATCACAGAAAGGGACAGAGATTTCAATTGGTTCGTTAACTTTTCAGAAATAAAAGAATGTCAAGGCGTACCGGACCCTAGGGACAAATGAACACAGAACGATTAACCCTGGACTTCAAAGATAAAAAGTCACTAATAGAGACAATTTAAAACTTAATATCATACCAAATAGATTTTAGAGCAAAACAAACAAAAGTTGTCACTAGTTTTAAAAGGCTTACCACGTAATGATAGAGTTCTCGTTGATTAGAAACATCACAAGTTTAAACGAGTACGCTCTTCCTAATATAACCCCAAAATACATAAAGCAAGATTGACAGCGAAAAGAATGAGGTGAACCAACCACCATAGACGGGAGGTCTAATACAACTTTCTCTCCTCTCTGTAATTAAAAAGTGAAGCAGACATTGAAACCAAAAAATGGTAAGACTAGAGAGCAGAATAACATCATTAGCTATTGTGTGTACAGAACACCGGCCTCTTGCAGAGTACACGCCATCTCCGTGATGATTTCCCTCATACCGGCCCAGAAAGCAGATCTCAATGGATTTCAAATCCTATAGTGAGTCTCATTCACCATGAGGAGTGAGGTTAGAAATCAGTAATGAAGGGGGGCCTGGGCGGCTCACTCGGCTAAGCGTCCGACTCTTTTTTTTTTTTTTTTAATTATTTTCAGCATAACAGTACTCATTGTTTTTGCACAACACCCAGTGCTCCATGCAATACGTGCCCTCCCTATTACCCACCACCTGGTTCCCCCAACCTCCCACCCCCGCCCCTTCAAAACCCTCAGGTTGTTTTTCAGAGTCCACAGTCTCTTATGGTTCGCCTTAAGCGTCCGACTCTTGATCTCAGCGTGGTCTTGATCTCAGGCTCATGGGTTCAAGCCCCACGTTGGGCTCCATGCTGGGCATGGAGCCTACTTAAAAAAGGAAGAAGAAAAAGAAATCAGTATTTTACTACTAAAAGATACACAAGAAATGTCCATATGTTTGCAAGTTAAGAAACCTACTTCTAAATCATTAATAACCAAAAAGGAAATTATAAAATATTTCAAATTTATCCTTAAAAGGATAAAGAGACTTGATAACACAACTTGTAGTATACTGCTGAAACTGAACTTGAACTGAAGTCGGTGACCTTGACCGCTTGTATTACAAGAGCCGAGGACTGGAGGTAGACTTTCCTTCTTTCAGACCGAAAAAAAGCCTTGATTCCTTGAACAATAGTTTTATGTCTCCGTTAAGCATGTTCAAATTACCTATTTAAAATGTAATTTTTCCAAGTAGAAAATTACAAACGTATTAAATGGGCACAAATTACAGGGTTTTGAAATTGCAGCTCTCGTTCCAATGACTCTGTCTGCCCGTGACTCGTCCCCACCGTTGGAGGAGGGGATGGCGGTGGGGAGGTCCCGTGATAAGATTTTTACATTTGTGAGTTCAACTCGGACTCCTGTTCTCTAGTCACGGCTGCGGTGTTTATACTCCCTAACGATTTAGTTTTGATCTTTTACTTTCCCTAGACGTGTGTCCATGGGATCTCTGTGGGAGTTTTGCTCACCTGGATTCTCTCTGGGCAATCACTCCACAGGCTGATGCTCACTGTGCTGTCAGAGTTGTGATCAGACGGGGCCGGTAGGACCCTCAGCCACAGTGCTCTGCGACCCCCCACTGATCGACACAAGCCTTGGTCTGTTAGGATGGCGATCTGGCCGTGAGTGATGGACAGCCTAGAAGACAGGAGATGGTTAGTTCTTGCTCATCTAATAGTCTGGACAGCGCCCCTGGTTAACCGTGTCAGGGACCCAGGTCTTTCTGGGGGTTTTTTTGGTCCCCTGGGTGTGGCCTCACGAGTTCACCTCATGGTCGGAGATGGGACTTCAGCTCTAACCTCTGGATCCACATTCCAGCCAATAGGAAAGAGAAGGGGCAGGGAAGAGGTATGACCATCTCTTTTGAAGGACACCTGGGAGTTTCACTCACTCCCAGCCACTCCCATTGGCTGCAAAGAAGGCTGGGAAGTGTAGTCTTTATTTTGGGTTTGATTACCCTAAAAGGATGAGAGAATGGGGGAGGCGGGGAGGTGACTATCAGCCTTACTGATGAAGACCCATGACCATGAGGGGTCTGTGGGGCAAAGACAGGTTGCCAGACCCCCTTAAGGCAAGTCTTAGGACGGATGAATAATCTGGATTCATGGGGAAAAGGACGATGAGCTTCCAGACGCTCCTCGATCCGAGCCCATTTGGAACCTGAAAGGCACCCTGAGTCACTCTCCACTCACTCACATAAGCAAGCTCTTTCTGTGCTGTGTGTGGGGGCAAAGCTGCGCATACCTGGGGGAGAACAGAGGTTTTTATGTCAACAACCCTGGTGACTTTTTGGTCTGGAATATTTTGTTCCTTAGGAGAAGTCTCTTCTGACACAACCTGTAAACCCTAAACCTTATCCCACGTGCTGTGTGCGTGCACCTGTTTCCCTCCCTGGTTAGTGACCTCGGCAGGCTCAGCACAAAAGGGACAGATCCTGCTCCTAGGGTCGAGACAGGCAGCCCGGGCTGGTGAGAGCCTCTTGTTTGTGGGTCCCGCACTCGGCTCCACTGCCAGCTCCTGGGGAAGCTGTTGCCACCTGTTGGGGAAGGTCGCAGCTTCATGTCACACTCCGAAGTAGGAATGTCCTGGACACCCCTGAGACATCATGTCACAGAAATGCTGAAAGCAGAGCAGTGGGGCCGGACGCACCAGGCAGGCATCAGAGAAGGCGGAGACCATTGTCGGTTTCAGACATAAAGCACGTCGGGCGGAAAGCATTCTTATGTGTAAACTCTGGCTCGCGAGAGGCGGTCCCGTGTGCTTATTTCCAGCTCCAGATTGTGATTCCTGGCCGGCAGCTTGACCTTGACCCTGGTGAGAATGTTTACATCAGAGACCTCAGCCAACGCTCCCACCTTAAGAGCCGAGGCTTAGACACGGAGCAGCACCCTCGCTGGATGAAGAGGGTCCGTCCATATTTCATGATAAAAAGGGACAATCATGGGGCGCCTGGGTGGCTCAGTGGGTTAAAGCCTCTGCCTTCGGCTCAGGTCATGATCTCAGGGTCCTGGGATGGAGCCCCGCTTCGGGCTCTCCGCTCAGCAGGGAGCCCGCTCCCCGCCCCCCACCGCCTGCCTCTCTGCCTACTTGTGATCTCTGTCAAATAAATAAATAATAAAATCTTTTTTTAAAAAGGGAGGGGACAATCAAATGCGAAGCTAGAACACTCCTGAGCTTACTAGACGTCACAACATCGCCTTAAAATACATAAGAGAAAAAATGGCAGAATTCTAGGAAGAAATGGACACATCCCACTAGGAGAGAGGGCGTCTCACGCTGTTCCCGGAAACTGAGACAAAGCCAAGAGCCATCAGGAAGGAAGCTCCCTGCCAGGGGCGTGTTCCGGGAGAACAGTGTGAGAGCCAGACTGAGCCCAGGCTGTCCCTCCCGGTGGGGGCCGCCTTCCAGCCTGCCCGTGCGCGGGTCCGCTTCCTGCCTGCGGCTGCGTCCCAGCTCCAGGTCCCGCTCTCCGGGGTGTCGTACTCACATGTGACCACCAGGGGCGATATTTCCCGAGGAGGCTCTGCGTCCTGGAAGGTTGACTGCCTGCCTCGGGGTGACCACCCCACCTAAGCACCCAGAGAACTTTCAGATCCAGGCCCAAAACATCTCTGCACAGGCCTCTCGCTCTCTGGTCACCGCAAGACCCACATTTCCTCGGTTGGGTTCTGGTTATGGGGTGCTCCGTTCCCCGCACAGCGGGAGAGGAATCTCTCTTTACCTGGGGCAATGCCTGGAGGTTTGGGTCGGGGTTGAAAAAGCAAAACTCCCAGAGGCCAGCAGGCAGGGTGAAAGGACAAAGTGGCAGGGGAGGGACAGTGACCCACTGGACAAAACAGGCCGATCTAAGTGCCTCTGGCTAAGGCGTGGGCCCAGACCGGCCTGTGTGTCCCAGTTTTTCTGGAAGAGCTTTTGCAAACCTGGGTTTTTAGAGGAAATTTCCAGGTAACACATAGGAAGTTGTAAGCACGGCCTGAATCATGGGGGGCTTGGGGAGGCCCTCGGGGCGGCCAGTGTGAGAGCCTGGAGGGTTTGGCTGACAGGGTCGGGGGTCCGGGTGGTGGTAGTGGGGGTCTCGTGCCCGTGGCCACTGTTTCCCCATCTTCACCTCCCAACACCGTCGGCAGGAAGATTGTCCGAAGCTGCGTCCTGTCTCCCCGCCGGGCAGTCGTGCCTGAAGCTGCGGGCGCTGACCCCCTGCCGGACCCAGCATGGGCGCAGCAGCGGGAGTGACCAGCTCCACCGGCCACGCCGGTGCTCCCACAGGTCACTCGTGGAACCCGTCGCAGGGTGGAGTGGGGACCCCGGATCCCTGCTGAGGCTGCCCACCCCGGCCGTGAGTGTCCCAGGGGTGGAGGGACACTCGAGCCTCCACTCCTGGGGACACCTGCTTCCAGGTGGCCGCAGCCCTGAGTGTGTGGAGAGGGGACAGGGGCGCCCTGCCACTGGAGGGGACCACCACTGAGCCCCAGGTGATGAAACACCCCGTCTTCATGAAAGCATGGGGGGAGTTGCTGTGGTGTTTTGAGGGTCTTTACTGGAGAAACAAAACCTTGGAAGTGTCATTCCAGCTGTCAAAGTTGTTCTGGAAACTTCCCTGCTCCCCGAGTTGTCGGGGTCTGCCCCCCCTTGGCTGTGTTTGGCTGCATCATTTCTTTCCTCTGAGAGGACACGATTAAAATGCTCTGCTTGCGGGCGCCTGGGTGGCTCAGTGGGTTAAGCCACTGCCTTCGGCTCAGGTCATGATCTCAGGGTCCTGGGATCGAGTCCCACATCGGGCTCTCTGCTCAGCAGGGAGCCTGCTTCCCTCTCTCTCTCTCTGCCTGCCTCTCTGCCTGCTTGTGATCTCTCTCTGTCAAATAAATAAAAAAAAAATTAAAAAAAATCTTAAAAAAAAAAAAAATGCTCTGCTTGCTCCCCTCCCCCCATAGGGCCCTCAGGGCACCTCACAGAGGCCCCGGGGGCCAGGCCGGCCGCTGCCTCCCCGGGGCCCACATCAGCAAGTGCTGTCCTGTTGGTATTTACTGTCCCTCTTTTGCAGGACCCCGCACAGAGCTCCTCAGGGGACCCTCCTCCCCCGGCCCATCCCCTTGCTCCAGCCTGGATGTCTGCCCAGTGAGAGGGCAGCCTTCAGCCGCCTCCCTCTGTCCTGGAAGCCTGGCCAGCAGCAGGAGCGGAGTAGGGGGCTGAGGCCGCCCTGGGGAAGGAGGAGCCTGGCCCAGGTGCTTGCAGGCCCTGGGCAGGGGACGGCCTGCCACCGGGGAGGTCCAGGGGCAGGAGGAGGGCTGCTGGACCAGAGGTAACCCCTCACCCTCCAGGGTCCACTGGGACTTCCCTTGGCACCATGGTTTTCTTTGAGGTGCGCCGAAAGTGGAATGTAATGTACAATTAGTAAATGACAAAACTTCCCCAGAACTGACACCGCAGGGGGTATAGTCCCTGTTTCCCAGATGGGGAGACCGAGGCTCGGCCACAGGAGACCCGTCCAAGCTGCTACGGCAGGTTGGCAGCACGACCCTGCCTTAGTGTCCCTGGCTGGAGCCTGTGCCCTTCAGCGCCCGGGGGAGACGAGGTGGCCCATCCCCCCTCCCAGGTCGGAACAGGGGCCTGATCGATCCCATCTCCGACAGCGCTGACCCGCAGCCGCCCGCCCTTCCAGCCACCGCCCCCGGCCAAAGTCCAGGGCAACTCTGCGCTCGCCTGGGTTGGCACCATTCTGCACCAGCTGCTCCTCTTTGCCTGTGGGGCCAGGAGAGGTCTGGGCTGCCCGGGCCACTGCCCTGGAGCTGTAGGGACCCCTGTGACCCTTGCCCGTGCCCCTCCTGTCTAGGGCTCTGATGGGGATGCAGCCATGCTCCTTTGGCACCATCTCTGACCTGTCCTGCCCCTCGTCGAGCAAGTGCAGCCTGGCCCCACGCTACTGGCCAGGACCCCCCTCTGCGGAGTGACCAGGCTGGTCTCTGTGCCCTGAGCCTCTGCATGGTGCCAGGGAGGCTCACGCTGCTGGGGCAGCCTTCCTCGGGGAGTGAGTGACAGTCTCTGTCCACATGACAGGGACTGAGAATCATAGTGGCACCTGGCCAGGCCAGAGCCCGGCCACCTCCCCAAACATGCTGGAAGGAAGGGCAGCTTCCGGGGAGCGTCCTGTCCCAGCCAGCCTCATGGCCACCCCCCACCGCCCTGAATCTGTCTTCTTCCTGAACCTGGAGCCCCTCAAAGGCCTTAGTTGTCTCTGGGTCTTCTAGCCATGATTTGCATATAGTAGGTGCTCAGTAAATGTAAAGGACAGAGAAACTGGCAGCAAGACAGATAGTCGGACAGTTAAGAAATTGAAATAAAGAATGCAAAAAAAGAACACGATTATTTGTCTCATCGGTATTCATGACAATGCGTTGCTCCTGGTTCTCCTCTATTAGTAGCCAACATTGCTCTATTGCTGACTAAATTTTTTCTTTGATCAGCGGGAAGAGGAGGCCCACTTTTATACCAACACCCGTCCTGACTCTTCGCACGCCCAGAGGTATAAGTACGTCCTGCTCCTGGATTGCCTCTGGGTGTCTCCTCTGGGCATAGTAGACAGAATGCCCTTGGCCCCCACGGCTTGCTGTGTGGCGGGAGGCAAGCTGACTCCCCTCTCTGGTCTCAGTGCTCCCCAGCAGTCAGATGGAGGCAGGCATTCCTGGCCTGGGGGGCAGGGTGCCCTGCCGTGGGCAGACCAGAGGCTGGGGACATCTCGCACAGCGACAGAGGGGGTCAGCAGCCCTGGAGGGCGGGAGGCAGACAGGAGCACTTTCCAGCTTGCCTCCAAGGGCAGTGGGCACCCCTGCGCCGGGAGGGAACTAGCGGCAGCTGGACGGGCTGGCGCTCGCCGGGGCCCTGCACCCCCTCCGGAGGAGCCCGCAGGATACGGCGGGGCCTGGCACAAGCCTGTGGCTTACGCAGCTCAGGTCGGGGCACCGGGGGCACAGACAGGCAGAGGCAAGCAGGGGTGTGCGGGGGCACTGGCGGCGAGCCTGCAACCCTGTTTTAGAGATAAGGGAGTGAGGTCACCCGCCCCATCACCCCGTCCACAGCCAGGCTCTGCGGCCCCGCTGGGTTGCTGCCCTGGCCAGGGAGAAGCCAGAGGCAGGGGGGCGGTGTATCCCGCGGGGGCGGCGGGCGGTGACAGGGGGCGGGGGGGGGGGGGGGGGG
Organism: Meles meles; assembly: GCF_922984935.1. Lineage (NCBI taxonomy): Eukaryota > Metazoa > Chordata > Mammalia > Carnivora > Mustelidae > Meles > Meles meles. The sequence continues at coordinate 2,980,775 of NC_060076.1, forward strand.
CGGTGACGGGGCGGGGGCGGAGCCAGGGGCCGGCTGTTCTGGCCAGGCCTCCGCGGAGAAGGAAAGCAGGGAGGGCAGCCTGCAGCCCCTGGGCGGGACACAGGGAGGCCTCTGCGGGCCCAGGGGAGCTGTGGCGGCCCGAGGTACGCCCCTTCGGGAGGAGCGGGGCCTGGTTCCTCCCTCGGGGCGGGCGGGGTTGGGACAGCCCCGGAGCTGGCCAGGACTTCTCTCTGCCCCTGGCTGCAGTGACCATCTGGCTGGGTGGGAACGAGCTCGGGTCTCTGTGAGCGTGGCGGGGGCCTGGCGCCACTCCCGCCCTCCTCCACCAGGCGAAGGCTGGGCCAGCTCTTCTCTCCATCAGCCTCCCTCGCCCCGCAGCCTTTGAGGAGGAGGACTCTGGCTCGGACTTCACAGCCCAGGTGAAGCTGTCGCTCAGGCCCCGACCCCGGCCCCTGCCCCCCAGCCCCAGGCTGCCCTGCACCCTCCCCGCGGGTGACGCAGGGAACACGCTGCGGACCGGGCGGGAGAGAGGTCGAGGGGCCGGAGAGCGAGTTAATGTTGAAGCAGCTGCTTCTGGCGGGAGGGGCACCTCCAGCCGGCCCCCAGCTGGGACAGCCGGCCTGGCCAGGGTGCGCGGAGGGGGCAGGTGGCCACTTCCGGGGCCAGTGGCCCCAGCGAGATTGAAAGGAGGAAGGAGGCCCGGCCTGAGGCGGGGCAGGAGCTCGGGGCAGTGCGGGGGCTGGGGTCGCGGGGGTCAGGTGCCCGGCCTTGACTGTGCCCGCAGCCACCTAACGCTGACTTTCCACAGGTAGGGCACCACTCTCGGGGGCTCCTGGAGCATTAGGGAACTTCGAGAACAAAAGGTAAGGACAGAGACAGGCCCAGGGGTGCGCCAACCTGTGCCCAGGGCACCTCTGTGGGCAGAAGGGCAGGTGGACTGTCAGACCGTGGGGCAAAGGGTGGCGGAGGGACCGAGATGCCCCGTCGCCACCACACCTGCTCCGCGAAGCCTCATGTATCGCAGCTCTCTGCCCCTCCTGTGCCCTCACTCCCCTAGGAGGGGTCCCTGTTGGGTAGGTTGTGGGCAGCCCTGACCAGCCCAGGCACTGGGCCCCTCGCCCGCATCCCCGCCCATGAGTCTGCAGCTCCCCCCACCTCCCCTGCCCCAGACCAGGCCCCGGGAGAGCCTGCAGACTTGGGCTGTGCATGGGGCCGGACTGGCTCCCCAGCTGGGCCACAGAGTGGCCCGGGACCTCGGCCACCTTGGAGGGCCTTCCTGTACCTTGGTCTCCTGCCGTGTAAAATGGGGACAGTGCCTCAGGGATGTTCACAGGGCATCTTTCGTGGGACACTCCTGCGAACAGGCTCGACTCTTAGGTTAATTAGTGCGTTAGTGTCAGTCATTACTAGTGATGCAGTTGAGTTCGTGACCAAGTCCCGCTCACGTGTCCTGCTGCCCCCAGAAGTGGGCCCAGGAGTGTCCTTTCCTCCCCAGGTTGGACAGGACACACCCCCAGGGAGACATCTCTCTGGCACCTTTGTTCCTTTGGAGGTGGGCTTCCTGTCACATTCTTGTAATTATGAGACTTTCCTGGCTTCCTTAAACGTAAACCCATGTGGCCAGGCGCTCAGGAAGACACCCCGGGGAAGTGTTCTGAGCCCCAGGGGCTCTCAGGGCCCCGCCCCCTCCAGCCCCCCTCGCCCCCCTCCCACTCTGGAGGTCATTTCTCCAGGTCCTGGGTCCCCCTAAGACCTGAGCTGCTTGTCCTCAACTCTCAGATGCCCTGCCCTCCTCCCTGGCCTCCCTGGCCGGTGACCCTACTTCCCCAAGCTGGATCTCGTCCCTTCCCTCCACCTCCCCTGTGTCCCCTACAGCCGTCCAGTGCCCGCCCTCTGTCACAGCTGTCCGGGACAGCCCCCGGAGAGCAGGGAATGACGGGACAGGGGCAGGCCACTCCAGACCGGCAGGTGGCAGGGTTAGCCAGCAAAGGGTCCTGACACGGGGCTTGTTTTGGGGCCTGAAGACAAGCAGGTCTCTGCCCCAGCTGCCAGATCATAGTTCCTACAAAGGCCTCATGGGGCTCAGTCCTTCAGCCCCCCACCGCCACCATCCAGGGGCCTCAACGACACATTGATCCCTCAGGCCTGCATCCCTGGGAGGGCTCCCATGGTGGGAAGTGGGGGCTGGGTTGGGGGGAGCCAGAATGTTCATTCCCAGACCAGGGGAGGGGGTGAGGAGCCTCTGGTTGCCTGGGTCCAGCTCATGGGCCCAGCTCCAGGGGTGGGCAGGGACCTTCTGCATCCCACCACGGTTGCCATGCATCCGCCCAGAGCCGATGATGCCTCCAGGCCCTCAGTACACCCGCGCTGGGGCGCAGACGCGATTGGGGCCTCGGGGAGGTGGCGGAGGAAGGAGGGTATGGGGGTGGTCCCCTAGTTCTCACCTGGTGCAACCCCCACTATGCCCCTTGGTGCCCCAGCCAGCCCTGACTCTCTCCCCCAGCTCTCTGGGGCGCTGAGCCCGGAGTCCGCATGGCCTCGCTGAGCAGAGCCCTGCGTGTGGCCACCATCTGTTCTCGCCGGGACCTGGGGCCACGTGCGCTGACCAGCCGAGCCGGCCCCACCACTGAGAAGAGCGTGCCGTACCAGCGGACCCTGAAAGAGGCCCAGAGCCCCACATCAGTGGCTCAGGGTCCAAGCCGCCCCCTGCCCAGCACAGCCAATGTGGTGGTCATTGGTGGGGGCAGCCTGGGCTGCCAGACTCTGTACCACTTGGCCAAGCTGGGTGTGAGCGGGGCGGTGCTGCTGGAGCGGGAGAAGCTGACCTCTGGGACCACCTGGCACACGGCAGGTAGGGGCAGGGGCTGGGGCAGGCGGGGGCTGGGGCGGGGTGGTGGTGCCAGGGCAGTTCCCTCCTGACTGGACTCGGTGAGGGGACAGTTCCGGGGTGACGACTAGAGGCTTGTTCGACGCAGCTGCGCAGGAGTTGGAAGGACACGGAGAAACGGTGTGGGGTCATCTGAAGGCGCACGGAAGGAGGGACCCCCTTTGCTCCCCATGCCTCTGAAGAGCCATGGTGGGGAGGAGGGAGCCAAGCTGAGACCGGAGCTGGGAGCCCAGGCGGCTGTCTGTTCAAGAACAGAAAGCCCTCCCCAGACAGGGCCCCTGGGGGTGAGGGGCATCCACAGCGGGGCATAGAGCATGGGCGGGGCAAGGAGCGGTGCCCTCCATGGGCAAGCATGCATGGTCCTCGTCCTCCTAACTAACCAGTGGGCATGTAGTAAGCACCTACTGTATGCAGATCGCCCGGGCAGCCAGCCTTCTGCCTGAGCCCTGGGCCTGGGTGAAGTTTGCAGTTTCGGCTGGGGGAGCGCATTCCTGCCTCAGCTAATACCATGCTATTGGCGTGAGGGCACTGAATGCGGCGGAGCTGGGGAGAGGTTCAGGCATGCCACGGCCTGCACACCGCAGCTTCTGCCCTCCTGCTGTCCTGTCTCGGCTGGGCCGGCCAGCCTCTCCCCTCACCGTCACACCGGCCCCGGCTCTGGCTGCCTACTCCCCACTTTGCTGGTGGACGATGTGTGGGTGGGCTTCCATGGGTCCTGGCTTGGGGTCCCACCCCATCGTTACCTGCTCTATTGTCTTGGGCATGGGACTGTTGGGTGCCATTGAACTGCACTCTAAAATCATCCCTTGGGGCTGCCGTGTCGTCCTGTGACAGGCTCAGCCCCGGGCTTGGCACACAGCAAGTGCTCCATAAGTGGGACCCCGATATTACCCCAGTGTGAGCTGCCCAGGGGCCAGAAGGGCCGCCCCCAGATCAGCTTTGACCCTGGGATTTCTGGCTCATCAGCCTCCTGGAGTCCCCCATGGGCTGCAGAGAAAGACCCAGGCCCTCTGCCTGATCTTCAGGAGCCCCAGCGAGCCAGGCAGAAGGGGGAGGCCCATCGCCTTGTCGGGGACTCATGGTGTCCCTTCCTGGCAAGGCTTGCTGTGGCAGCTGCGGCCCAGCGACGTGGAGGTGGAGCTTCTGGCCCACACGAGGCGCGTGGTGAGCCATGACCTGGAGGAGGAGACGGGGCTGCACACGGGCTGGATCCAGAACGGGGGCCTGTTCATAGCATCCAACCGGCAGCGTCTGGACGAGTACAAGAGGCTCATGTCGGTGGGTGTTTTCCCACCGGGGGTGGGGAGCTGCTGGTGGCATGGGTGTGCCCCGTCCCGGGGCGCTGGGGCTGCAGAGCTGGGGGAAGGAGCTCTGACCCATCTGGGTTACCATCACACCCAGATGCCCTTGTTGCTGGGCCATCTGGGACAAGTGGCTGTGGCTCGGCCTGCTTGCCTTTAAAATGGGACCATATTGTGGAGCCCCGTGCCAGCGAGCCCCAGACACGGGAGAGGCCTAGTAGCTGGGCTGTTACCGCCACTGAGCTCGGTGCTCGCGGGAGACAAGATGCATGTGAAATCCTACCCCCCTGGAGGCAGCGCCCACACTTCTCCTGCCCCCGCCCCACTCCCAGGCCTGGGGAGGGCGGTTGTGCTGCGGACGACCCTTGGATCGGGGTGGGGTGCTGTTGGCCAACCCAGAGCGGCCAGGCCTGGACGCCAAATCCCAGGACGTGGGTGCGGCAGGCTGCTTGAGCAGTCTGTCCTTTCTGGGGCGCCGACCGCATCTGGGCTCGGGGCCCAGCGAGCAGAAGCAGCCGCGGGGCCGCAGGTGGAGGCGGGGGCCGCGGCCTTCACCCCGGCCGTCTGGGTCTCTGCGCCTAGGAGCCGACCCCCACTCTGCCTCCTCGTCCCTCAGCTCGGTGACCGGCTCGGTGACCTCTAAGGGAAGCCCCCGGCCCCCTGCCCCAGCCCTGGAGTCCACGGCCCCCGCTGCCGAGAAGCCCCTGCCCCTTCCCAGGCTCGGTTCCCAGCCGGAGAATCTGACCCGCCCCCACGGGCTTCCAGCTGGGCGGAGCCTGTCCTGGTCGTGTGGCCTGGGGCCACGCGATTGGCTGCCCTTGGGCCAATCAGGTGTGAGGGCGTGGCCTGGCCTGCAGACCGGGCCGGACGGGGAGGAAGGGCTTGGTCTCCCGCGAGCTGGCGGGGCTGGAGGTCCGGCCTTCAAGTTCGCAGCCCGAGCCGTCCCCGTGCCGTCCCCGAGCTGTCCCCGTGCAGTCCCCGAGCCGTCCCCGTGCCGTCCCGGTGCGCGTGCTTCGTGTCCGCTTATAGAGGAGGCCCCTATGTGCCCGAGCCTGGTCGAAGCTCTTGCGGGGGGGCAGCTCCCGCCAACCCCCGGGGACTTGAAGTCATTTGGTCCGAGTTGGGTGACCGTGGGACGGCCCGGAGCCTGGCGTGGGCCTCATGCTCCTCAGCCTCCCGCCACCCTAGCGCGGAGATGGCCCAAGGGACAGCGGCGGCTTCCTGGGGGACGCAGGGCTGGAGCTGACTCTGGGAGGTGCAGGCGGGGAGGACAGTGGCCGGGGGGTCTGCACCCTGAGGGCTGAGCCCTCTGCTGTCGGGCCTCTAGCTGGGTAAGGCGTATGGCGTGGAGTCACACGTGCTGAGTCCGGCAGAGACCAAGGCGCTGTATCCGCTGATGAACGTGGACGACCTGTACGGGACCCTGTACGTGCCGCAGGACGGGACCATGGACCCCGCGGGCACCTGCACCGCCCTCAGCAGGGCGGCTGCTGCTCGGGGCGCACAGGTACCTTCGGCCCGGCCTGTGTCCCCTGCTCCCAGCCAGAGGACCCGGGGCTCTGCTAGACCAGCATGTCCTCTTGGGACCTCTTCTGTGCTTTTCCTCATCTATCCAGATGTGCACATCATCGTAGAAAACATCAGAAAGGACAAGTTGGACGTTTCAGTTTTACACCCCCCAGCTACTTTTTAGGAAGGCGTATGTTTATAGGCAGAACCCAGCTACACTGCTCCGTGGGGAAGACTAGACTGCAAACACCTGTTAGCGAAGCCAGCCTTGCTTTTTAGACGTCACTTTATGAGAAAGACCTCGCATGTCTGGGGACACGTCCTCCAAGTCGGGGAGCACGGGGTTGGCTTCTGGTGCTGGGGTCACCCCACTTCTGTGGCGGTGTCACAGGACCCAGGCCCGGCAGGAGCAGGGGTCCAGGTCCCGTCTGGGTGGTGGGGAACCGGTGACGTTGGGGGCGGTGGGCACCCTCACCGAGCCCTGCTGGGCTCTGGAAGCAGCTCCTCTCGCTGCCAGGTCATCGAGAACTGCCCAGTGAGTGGCATCCGCGTGCGGACGGACGACTTCGGGGTGCGTCGCGTGGCCGCTGTGGAGACAGAGCACGGCTCCATCCAGACGCCCTGTGTGGTCAACTGCGCAGGTGGGCGGGGGTCTCTCCCAGCTCCCAGGCGGTCATGCTGGCTGCCTCCTAAGCCTGGCCCGCCTCCGGGTGGGGTCCTGGGGGGGACAGACAGGCCCACAGAGGCTCCCCCTGCCGATTGGGCTGGCAGCCCTGCCTGGTGCTGCAGAGCTGACCTGTCCCTGTTCGGCCTGCAGGTGTGTGGGCCGGCGCCGTGGGCCGGATGGCTGGAGTCAAGGTCCCGCTGGTGGCCATGCACCATGCCTATGTCGTCACCGAGCGCATCGAGGGCATCCAGGTAGGTATGCTCGCAGGTGGCGTGACCCCTGTGAGTTCCCTCTCCACCCCAAGCCTCAGTCACCTCATCTGTGAAATGGGTACCCTCACACTGGGTGTTTGGGGTGGGGTCAGAGGTAAATGAGGGAACCTCCTAGTGCTGATTCGGGTTACAGCTCCTCAGTGAGGCTCAACTGCGTGTCCTGCGTGATGCAGCCCGTCTGGGGCGTGGGCACATTCCGTGCTCCAGGTGCTGCTTCAGGGGACTCGCACGTGTTTGCACGCTCCCTAATGTGCCCTGGGTGCAGTGTCAGAGGCGCTGATTTCAGACCCTCAGATCCTCCCTGGGGGCTTGGAGAGGCCCTGCCAAGGGACACAGAGGGCTCTGCACCCCTGCCCTCTCTCCTCTTCTCCCTTCTCATCCCCCCCTCACCCCGGCCACTGTCCCACTGTGGTGTGGGCTGGTAGCTTCCTGTCACCTTGTCAATGACCACCTTGTCAATGACTACTCCTCTTTTCCTCCCTCCCTCTTTCACTCCCTCCCTCCCTCCCTCCCTCCCTCCCTCCATCCATTTGTGAATCATTAACCCACCATTCCGTGTAACCCTCCTTCCTCCTTCCCGCCCACCAGCAAACATGGACTGCTGCGTCCCAGGCCCTATTCTAGAAACCAGGGCTGTAATAGAGAAAAGGACCCAGTTTTGGTCGGGGCTGAGCTGGAGGGCAGGTACAGACCAGTAAAGGAGCAGTTCCCAAGCAGGCTGATGGGGCTCTGCGGAGGCCGGCAGGGGGCTGCGGAGGCCGGCAGGGGGCTCCGGAGACTCCAAGCCCAGGGAGCAGAGTGTGGAACCCAGCAGTTCAGGGGGGCCGAGGGGGTGGACGTGGGACAGTGTGAGGTGGGACCCAGCAAAGAGGGTCCTGGCCGGGATGAGCCTGGCTTCTGGCTCGTCACTGGGACCACACTGTTGAGGGGCTTGAGCAGGTGCCGGGCTCCCCATGCACTCCTGCCCCTCTCCCTTGACACATGGCTTCCCCGGTTCATGAACGAGTTAATGGGATGCAGCACAGACCTCAGGTGGCCGCCAGGGGTCGCCCTCAGGCCACAGTGAGCTCCGGAGGGCTGGAGACAGGCTGTGTCCTGGGGAGGGATATTTCTTGGGTGGCCACAAGGCTGTGCGTCCTAGGAAGCCCCAGTTCTGAGGGTCTGGCCCACAGCTGGGTCCGAGCCGAGCACTGTGCCAGCTGCTCTGTGACCTGGTGCCCTCCCTCTCCAGGCCTGGTGTGTGTGTCCCCGACAATTGCAGTGCGTCCCGTGCTCTCAACTGGTCCTCATTCTGCCGGCCTGCGCCTGCTTTTGCAGACACTGCTGTACGCGGTCACCAGGTGATAGGAAGTTTCAGGCTCGGGGGCTGCATCCCAGCTCCTCCGTTACCCAACCAGGCCAGTCGTAGTGCCGGTGGGCCTCAGTTTCCTTTTCTGCAAAATGGACAATAAGGGTACTGAGTGCCCGGGGCTGAGGGAGGAGCCCATGTTGGAGAGGAAGGGCTGAGTGTGGCTCCTGGGCTGTAGCAGGTGCTCCTCAGGCGGTAGCTGGGGTGCGGGTGACGATGGCCAAGACCACGGGACACAGGGTGGTCCAGCGGGCGGGTGCCCCAGAGAACGAGATTAGGGAATGCTGGAGCTATCAGGCAGTCTTCCCAGAGGAAGTGGCCAGCAGGATTTGCAAGGAGTGGGGGAGAGGAGAAACAATGAAAGGGAGCAGAGTGAGGTCGGGTGGAAGGGACACCTGTGGGACCGGGTCATAGCTGCGGGGTGGGCTTCTGCGTGGAGATGACAGGATGCGTTGGGCACTCCAGGGCCGCTCAGTGTGCTGGGGCTCCAGGAGCTAGAAGGAAAGTCAGGGGCTTCCCCGGCCACCAGGTGTCCCCACTGTACTGCTCGACAGAACTCCAGTTTTTGTTGGTTTGGTTTTTGGAGTAGTAGTGACAACAGAGGTCATGATCTCACTGTTTCCCAAGCGTTCAGTTACCGAGAACTTCCTACGTGCTCCTTCCAAAGACCCCTCGTTGCAGACATTCTTATCCCAGTTCTACGGAGGAGCTGGACAGCTAGGACCCTGGAGTGGGGGGCGGGCATCTGCCAAGTTATCCCTTTTGTCTCTGTATGTCCTCGGAGATGGGACAGAGGAGTCCCATCTGATGTGCCCATCTCCAGGGTGAGTGAGTGGTCCAGGAGAGAAGGCAGTTCCTTCGGTGCCCGAGAGCTACAGGGGATGTTCTACTTCCCTACTTCTCTGCTCAGTTTCTAAAATGATTTTGGGTTGTTTATTGGTTAAATCAAGCAGTCAGGGTTTGCAGTATACTAACAGTGGAAATATTATCAACTCCTGAGCAAATAGCATCCAACTGTTGTGTTTCCTGGAGTTATTTATTGTTTTCCGGTTGCTCAGCTTTCTATGTAGCTGTCGCTGCCTCTGTCTATGTTTTGATCTCTCTGTCGACATTACCTTCATCCCCCAAATCCCATACCCATTATCAGTCACTCCCCATTTCCCATCCTGCCCCCAACCTTAGATAATCGCTCATTGATCTCTGTCTCTGCAGATTTTCCTATTCTGGACATTTAATGACTTCTTTCACTCAGTCTGACATTTTCAAAGTTCATCCATGTGATACATTATCACAATTTCATGCCTTTTAGTGGCTAAATAATATTCTATTGTAGATCACATTTTCTTTTTCTACTTATCTGTTGATGTACGTTTGAGTGGTTTCTGCTTTGAATAATGCTGCTATGAATATTCATGTACACATTTCTGTGTGGGTGTGTTTTAATATTTCTTAGGCAGATATCTTGGAGTGGAATTGCTGAATCATATAGTAATTATGTTTAACTGTTTGAGGAACTGTCAGACCATTTGCAAAGCATGTGCTCTGTTTCACATTCCCACCCACAGTGCCGAGGGTTCTGACTTCTCCACGGCCTCGCCACCACTTACGACTCTCTCTCTTTGATCCCAGCCGTCCTGGTGGGTGTGAAGTGGAGAGTCTCTCATCGGGGTTTTGAGTCGCATTTCCCTACCGACTCATGGCCTGGAGCATCTTCCCACGTGCTCACTGGCCATTCCTCCGTCTGCTTTGGAGAAATGTCTATGCACATACCGTGCTCGTTTTAAATGAGGTTGTTGGTCTTTTTACTGAGTCAGAAGAGTTCTCGTTATATTCAGGGTACACGTCTCTCTCCAGATTTATGCCTGGCGCGTATCCTCTCCCGCTCAGTGGGTCGTCTTCCCTTCCTTGGTGGCGGTGTTGGCAGCACACAAAAGGTCTCAGTTCTGGCCGAGCCCAACTGATGGCTTGTTCCTTTTTCTGCTTGTGCTTCTGCTCCAGAAGGGCCTTTCCTAACGCCCTTTTCCAAGCCACGAAGATGGACCCGTATATTTTCTCCTAAGAATTTTATGGTTTTAGCTCTTATTCTTAGGTCCGTGACCCACTGTGGCTAAGGGTTGTGTATGGTGTGAGGAAGGGGTCCAACTTCTTTCTTGCGTGCGGCCGTCCAGCTGTGTTGGCACTCGTGTTGAAGATCGCTGCTTCCCCCTGGCCGTGGCCTTGGCATCCCTGTGGGAAATCAGTGGACCATAACCGTGAGGGCTTGTTTCTGGGCCGTCAGCCCCGTTCCGGTGGTCTGTATGCGTGTCCTGTGTTAATGCCCTCCGTCTTGATTACAGTGTTGTAATGAGTCTTGAATCGTGAAGCATGAGTCTCTTCTTTCTCAAGACTGTTTTAAGTATTCTGGGTCCCTTGCATTGCCGTATGCATTTTAGGATCAGTTTGTCCATTTCTGCCAAGAAGCCAGCTGCGATTTCAGTGGGGGTTGTGTGGAATCTGGATCAATTTGGAGAGCATTGTCATCTGAGCCCTAGTCAAGTCTTCATTTTGTAAACATGGGATGTCTTTCCGTTCATTTAGGTCTTCTGCGGTTTCTTTAAAAAAAGTTGCCAAGTTTTTAGAGTATAAGTTTTGTACTTGTTTTGTTAAATTTATCTGTAAGCATTTGAAAATTCTTATTGATGGGGGCTCCTGGGTGGCTCAGTCCATTAAGCATCTGCCTTCAGCTCAGGTTATGATCTCAGGGTCCTGGGATCGGGCCCCACGTTGGACTCTGTGCTTGACAGGGAATCTATTTCTCCCTTTTCCCCTGCTTGTGCTCATGTGTGTGCACACGCTCTCTCTCAAATAAATAAATAAAATCTTCAAAAAAATTCCTTTCGATGATGTGAGTGGAGTTATTAATTTCATTTTTGATTGTCCAATGTTGATGAAATGGAAAACAAAACAATAGTTTGTATTTGTCTGTCTTACATTGACCTTGTATCCTGCCACTTTGTTGAACTGTTTTGTTAGTTGCAATAGTTGCTTGGTGGGCTCCTAGGATTTTCTATATGCAAGATCATGTCATCTGCAAATAGAGATCGTTTTGCTCCTTCTTTCCCAAGCTCGATGCCTTTTAATACTTTTTCTTGCCTCATTGCTGTATTGGCTAGAAATTTCAGTACAAGGCTGAGTAAAAGTGCTGGGAGTAGACGTCCTTCTGTTGGCCAAATCTTAGAGGAAAAGCTGAAAATAAGTATGTTTTAGCTGTGGGTGTTTCTTAGATACCCTTTGTCAGGAAGTTCCCTTCTATTTCTAGATTGTTGAGTGTTTTTGTGATGGAATGTGTTGGAAATGCTTTCTCCACCCTCTATTGAAATGATGGATTTTCATCCCACTCAGTTGATACAGTGTATTACAAAGACTCGTTTTCAGATGTCAAGCCAACCTTACATTCCTGGGATAAATCTCATTAGGTCATGGGATGTAATCCTTTTGTCTGTTGCTGGATTCAGTTTGCTAGGATTTTGTTGAGGATATGTGCACTTATATTCTAACTGCCCCATTGTCCTCCCAAACATTTCACCTGTCAACTGCTTCGCAAGAATATGTTCTTTTTTTTTTTTAAAGATTTTATTTATTTATTTGACAGAGAGAAATCACAAGAGAGGCAGGCAGAGAGAGAGGAAGGGAAGCAGGCTCTCCGCTGAGAGAGAGCCCGATGTGGGACTCGATCCCAGGACCCTGAGATCATGACCTGAGCTGAAGGCAGTGGCTCAACCCACTGAGCCACCCAGGCGCCCCCACAAGAATATGTTCTGCAGCACTCCGCACATCAGAGAAATCACGTACAGTCTGTAAGCCCCATTCCCCTCCCTTGGAAGAACCCTCCAGCTGTTCTGATCTCCATTCTAGAAGGATTGCCTTCTGGCCTTTGCTCAGCTGTGGCCCTGGAGCCTTCTTCTCTCCTCTTCTATTTGGATCCGTGGTGTGTGCTCTGGTTGCTTACTGAGAAGGGGCGGATGGTGGGTAAACACTTTCGCGTTCATCGATGTCTGAAATAATCTTTATTCTCTCCTTACACTTGACTGATGGATTGACTGGACCTAGAATTCTCCATCTAAAGCTGTCTGTCAGAATTTTGAAGACTTGGCTCCAGGTCCTCCGGCCTCCAGGAATGCCGTGCCGTTGTGCAGGATGTGTCTGTCCCTCTGGAGTTCTGATGTTTCTACCCCAGCATGGCCTCTGTGCTGCCTGCCCGTGCATGGGGCTTGGTGGGCCCTTTCACATGGGGATCTGTGATGTTTAATCTGAGAAGTTGTCCTGGATTGCTTCTCTGATGTTCCTCTGATCCATTTCCTCTGTTTGTCTTTCTGGAACCCCTATAAGGTAGATGTTGGACCTTTAGGGCTGACCTTGTGATTTCCTTATTTTTTTCTTTCCTCGTTGCAATTTCTTCATCTTTTGGGGGCCTCATATCTAGAAGATGGTCTTCAGTTGCATTTTTCATTTTGATAATCATCTCTCGCTTTGGGACCTCTGTCTTCATCTGGGATTGTTCCTTTTCCATGGCCCCTTGTTTGATGGACCCAACCTTGTCATAGCTCTGAAGTTTCTGGCGTGGGTTTTAAGGGGGAGTTTCTGCAGGCCGACTGAAAGCTTGGAGATGGAGGACAGGAGGGCATCTTGTAGGGGATGAGGGTGAGCTGTCCTCTGTGGTGAGGGGCCCCTAGGTCAGCATCTGGAATCTTCCACAGGCCACTTTGTGTTTCCACGATAGAGTCCCTGGGCTGCTGTAGAGGGGAACGGAAATCCACCCCTCACACCTCTGAGACTGTGGGGACCCCATTCTCCAGACCTCAGGGCTGTCCCCAGGCCAGGCTCCAGGCCGTGCTGGGTGCGGATGGAGGGGACCCAGGTTCACTGCTTTGAAGAGACCCTCGCCTTTCCGTTCACACACGTGCACACTTACACACATATCCACGCACACGGACACACATGCTCTCACACTCGTGTGTACACACACTCACACCCACACACACCATGCACTCTGCCCATCGGGCCCTGCAGAGTGAGCTGGGTTGCCACAAGCCAGGACTCTGCAGATAAGAGGGGACTGGAGGGTGCGCACCAGCCCGACCTGGCATTTTCCCGTGCCCAGGCCCGCACAGGGGTGCCTACGGGGCTCGGCGTCCACCGTGTTGCTGGGGAGCTCCGCGTGCTCTTGTCCCACCGCGGCTCCCCTAGATTTGTGGCTTAGACCTTGTCCTTCCTTCCTTCTTCTCCTTCTTACTTCTTTGCTGCTATTTTGTGGGGTCTAGGGAAGGAGAGATTAGAGTGGGGGGAGTGGTTTGTCCACAGTGTAAACTGAGGCCTACAATAAGGAGGAGATGCCATGGGCCACCGTGGGCCTGGGACCGCCCAGCCCTGGCTGACCCCGAGGCCTCTCTGCTCTGCCTTCCAGAACATGCCCAACGTCCGCGACCACGACGCCTCGGTCTACCTCCGCCTCCAAGGGGACGCCCTGTCTGTGGGCGGCTATGAGACCAACCCCATCTTCTGGGAGGAGGTGAGACACTGAGGGATTGAGGGGTGGTTCGGGGCCGCGTCTCAGCGTGGGGAAGCCTTCTTCCAGGAAACCCACGCTCACTGAGAAGTGGCGTGTCTTCTCACCCCTTTTTCTCCGAACATGGCACACAGCTAGACCCGGCACTGGGGCAGGGAGAGGGCTGGCCTCGCGACAGTAATAGAGGCTGCGGAAATGTAAAGTAAAGGCTTTGGGAGACAGAAACCTGAAAGCCCGGTGCCCACAGCAAACCCCCCTGAGGCCCCGCCTCCACCACAGCAGCACCCCCCCCCCCCGACCTGGCTGCTCCCCCTGGCAGCTTCGGGGGACTGCCTGAGGTCCGGCGGCCCCCTCGGCTCCCGCAAGCATGCCCAGGTCACCCTCACCCCTGGCTTCACGCATAAATGGGATGACCGAATGACAGCTTTGGTCAGATGCTGTCTTACTTCCCGGGCAGGGGGAGACCAACATCAAAGTCCCTATCCCGGGGTGCCTCTGTCTAGGTGGGGAGACCCACAATAAACGAGAAGCCGTGGGGATCTGTGTGCTGAATGGAGTGGGCAGGTTAGGAAGAAGCCCGGTGAGTGTGGTGTGGAGGGATGCCCTTCACACTGTGGTCAGGCAGGGCAACCCCCCGCTCCCCGCCGCTGCCCGGGGAGCTGACGGCAGAGCAGAGACCTGCAGGGAGGAGTGGGCGAGGAGCTGCCTCAGCTCGGGGTGAAGGCCCTGAGGTCAGGTCAGGCTCGCCTTCTTGAAGAACGGAGGGAAGGCCAGTGTGGCTGTGCGTCAGAGGTGGACATGGACAGGGCCTTGCAGGGCTTTGTCAGGCACAGAGAGCCATGGAGTCCATGGAAGGCTTAAGAGCAAGAAAGGGCCTCGTCTGACTTAGGAGAACGGGTGGAAAGAAGTGGGGAGGCCAGGTGACCCGTGACCAGGGAGAGGCCACGGCAACAATCCAGTGCAGAATGGGGGGGCCTGGGCCAACACGGGGAAGGGGAGCGGACAGGCCCTGCTGAGCGGTCAGCGGAGGAGGCCTGAGGGGCACAGCCCAGCCCTGTCCCTCTGCTAGCACAGGGCAGACTGGCCGGGCTCAGCTCCGTCACAGGGCTGCACCCCTTCCTGTCCCCCCAGGTGTCAGACAAGTTTGCCTTTGGCCTCTTCGACCTGGACTGGGACGTGTTCGGCCCGCACATTGAAGGTGCTGTCCACCGCGTCCCTGTGCTGGAGAAGACGGGGGTCAAGTCCACCGTCTGCGGCCCTGGTGAGTGGGGAGGCTGGGAGCTGGGGTGGGCATCCCAGGGTCCTTCTGGCTGAGAAGTGCGTCTGGCCTATGTCAGGCTTGGACCTGGGCTGCCCCTGCCACGTGCAGGAAGGACACACGCCACCCCTTTCGTGGCTCCAGCAGAACCACTCGCGCCCTATTCTTCCCCCCTGCCTCCCTGGCACGCGTGGGGTCTCTTTCATCGTCAATCAAGGCAGAAAATGGGTGGGGCCAGCGTCGGCCCACGTCAGGGCCGGGGAGAGAGTCCCTGAAGGATATGGTGCTGTCCAAAGGGGAAAGTTTGTGTCTGAGACTCAGTTCCCTGTGCCTCAGTGTCCTCCTCTGTGAAATGGATGACAGGGCACTCACTCAGCAGGCGTGGGGCAAGGAGGAGAGCCACGTGTTAGGTGCAGGGCAGGGCAGGGCCAGCAAACTGCTGTGAGTCCCCTGAGCCGAAGGGGACAGCCAGAGGCCGGGGAGGGAGGGGTAGTCCACAGCCTCTCAGGGAGCAAGGGGCAGGCCGAGCCGGAGAGGGGCAGGTTCTGATGCCGGGGGCCCGTGGCCTGCAGGGGTCCAGCCCTCTCCCTCCGTGCCCTTGGCATCGACACGGCCGCCAGCCAGGGCGGCTCTAATCTGTTCAGCTCTCAGGAAGCCTAGCCGCGGTGAGCAGGTTAGAAGCACCGGGCGTGGGGCGTGGGCGGAAGACTCACTGCCTCCCCACCCCCGCAGTGGCTTCCCCGGGCTTGCGAGGGGCTGGCAGTGAGCAGCGCAGGCCTGAGACAGTCTCGGGAGCGCGGGTCCCCGGGAGCATCGTGTTTGATTAGCCCGAGCAGTCACTGCTCCCACAAAGGCCAGGTGCCGTGAGGACATCTTGTGTCTGGTCTCCTGCCTGGGAGGGAGGGTTCACGGCGGAAATCAGCCTCTCTCTTGCCAGGGAGCACAAGCACGGTCAGTGGCCTTCGGCTTCCAGAACAGAACTCGGAAGTCCCAGGCCCCCTTGACTCTGGGGAATCTGGGGGCAGGCAGAGCTCCCGTTCCAGGTCCTGGAGGTCACCGCCGAGTGGGGGCCCCCGTCTGTGCAGCCAAACGTCCCGTCTTCCTGTATCCTCGTGTTATACAGGCTTGAGTCATTTGTTAAACATTCAAGAGACTCTCGTCCCCCAAAACTCTCTCCTCACTTGACCCATGAGGCTGTTCTGATCTTCCTGTCCTCCCATGGCCCCGGGCGGGAAACATCCCCGCTCTGCCCAAGGGTTCATAGGGGTGGCCGCACGGGCCCCCAGGGAAGCTCCCGTCCTGATGCTCTCTGCCTTCTCTGAGCCCCCCACCCTCCCTCAGCCACCCCAACTCTGTCTTTCGTACCTCTGGGGTGTCCCCCTCTGCGGCTGGTTGGAAGTTTCCCCCAGGTCCACAGATGGGGGTGGGCCCAGAAGCCGCCTGCCCAGGTCAGACCTGCTCCCCCCGCAGGGAGCAGAGCTGCGCAGAGGTTAGGAACTTGGGCCGGGGGCCGGGAAGCCCTGAGCGGCTTCTAGCAGGGGACTGGGCTAGAGAGACCCCCCTCCCAGGGTCTCCTCATCTCTCCCCTGGTGACCATGGTACCCACCAGGAAGGGCAGGCAGGAGTCCCTCACCACCCTATCCTCCCAATCTGTTTTCTTGCCAGACATTCTCTTTTGCTTATTGGTGTATTTCCTGCGTCTGTCTCTGTCTGGTCAGCTTTCTGAGGGCTGGGACTGGTCTTGCTCAGAGCCGAGCCTGGGGCACAGACACGTGGGCTACAAGTATTTGCAGATGGGCTAATTCACAGCCCCGGAAGGAAGTGCTGTGCTCCCAAGGCTCAGAGAAGGGAAGTGACTGGCCCAAGGTCACACAGCGAGGAAGGAGTAAAGCAGAGTTCGAACCCAGGACTGGCTGCAACGCTCAGCTCTTCATGATGATGTCCGAGGGTCCCTCGCCGTCATGCCCCGGCCTCTGCGGGTGACATTCCTTCATCCACCGAACATTTATCCAGGCACCTGCTGTGTGGTGGGCCCTGTGCTAGGCCTTGAGACACAGTGGTGAGCGAAGCCGGGTCCCTGCCCTCATGGTTCTCCCAGTCCAGTGGGCAAAGATGAGCAGCAGGGACACAGCAGGAAGGTGGCGCAGTGAGGGAGAGCCTCGCCCTGTGACGGGGGCTTGGGGAAAGGCCCCTCAACAGCAGGAGAATGGTGACAGTCGCGAGACAAACCTGGATTCTGCAAGGCGGAGTCCTCTCCCAGCTGGGTGCTTCTGGCCATAAACTCTGAGGAGCCTGGGATGTGGCAGGAGCAATTAGGGAGGCTCCCTGGAGGAAGCAGCGTTGAGCTGAGTCGTGTGGATGTGGGAGGCCTGGATGAAGGAGGCACCAGCAGACCCCACTCCGGTCACTGCTCTCTCGGGGGACCCTGCCCCGGAGGCACGTGGCCCGGAGGCAGCATCAGGCCCCCTTCCTTCCAGAGTCCTTCACGCCCGACCATAAGCCCCTCATGGGGGAGGCGCCCGAACTCCGAGGATTCTACCTGGGCTGTGGTTTCAACAGTGCAGGTGAGCACAAGGGCCGCCGCTTTGGGCCCCCGCCCCTCCCCCGCCAGCTCCCCCAGGCAGAGTGGGGTGGATCCTGGCGGGGGGTGGGACAGGCCGGCAGGGAGGGGTGGGGTCCTATTAGCAGGTGCACAGCACCCCAGGGGTGAGATCCCGGGCTAGGGGAGGGGTGATGCCGGCTGCGGGCGCTGGGTGAGGGCTCCGGGGCCACCGCAGACCTCTGGCTCCACCCCTGCCAGGAATGATGCTGGGCGGCGGCTGTGGGCGGGAGCTGGCCCACTGGATCGTCCACGGGCGCCCGGAGAAGGACATGTACAGTTATGACATCAGGCGAGTGCGCACCGGAACCTGTGCCCCGGGATTCGGTAGAGTGGGGCACATGGCAAGGGCTCTTTAGAAAGGAGCCTTCCCTGAAATCCAGAGGGCTTCTTGGAAGAGGTGCCAGCAGGGGCCTGGGGTTGGCAGATCCACGGCCCTCGATCCCTTCCGGGATTTCTTGTGCCCGCGTCCTGTTTGACCCTCCGGATAGCTCTAGGATCAGCAACGGGATCACGTCATCCCACTTTGCAGATGGGGAGGCCGAGGCCTGGGGAGCAGGTGGGACCGCGCACAAGGCCCAGGAAGTGAGGCTGCGCTGGTTATTGTCAGTCCACAGGAGGAAGCTGGGCGGCAGACAGCGCTGAGCGGAGATGCCATTGGGTGACAGGGATAAGTGTGACCCCAGGCCGAGCCATCGCCTCTCTAGGACCCCCGGGTCATGACGCGGTGTGCTGCTGGTGTTGGGAGCCGCGGGTGCGTCTGGGTCGGTAGATCGCTCTGAAGCACGTCTGCAAGGAAGCCCAGACAGAGCCGAGCCCAGGTGGAGGGGAGCTGACGTCAGAGCTGGGGGCAGCCGGGTCTGCACCACCCTTCGCCGACGGGCAGTGCAGGGGGAGACACTCCCAGCAGGGGCCCGCAGGGTGGGAGCCGACAGGGCTGGGGTCTGTAGGCAGCAGCTTGGAGGGGCGCCCCGTGGGTGTCCGGCCCGCTCCACCGTCACCGGTCCCGGCGGACAGCCTCCCTGGGAGGACCCGGGCAGCCCCGTAGGAGCTGGTTCAGCTCATGCCCCCTGCTCTGCTAACCCTGCCCCTTCCTGGCCTGATGAGGACATTACACCCACTGCGGGGGCGGGGGGGATATCTGGCCCGCACAGAGGCAGACAGACAGACACTGAGATTCCCCGACTGCCACCCCCTCCATGGCGCCTGGCACGGCAGTCTGCGCTGTGGCTGCCTCAGAGCCCGACTGGGGCTGCACCCACGCTTTCCCAAGAGAGGAATGTTCCAGAAACGATAGCTGCGAGGGGCCTTGGGGATGGGCCGGCCCAAGCCCCTCCTGCTGCAAACAGGGAAAGGAGGCGCCGGTGGGGGCGGCCGCCTGTCTGCTGGTCATGCAGGGCGTGAGCCGGAGCCAGGCCACGCTCTGACCTCCCCGGCGGGCGAGTGCTTCAGCCCTGGAATGGACCCACCCGCCAGGGCTCACCCCGGGCCTCGGGGGGCAGCTTCCCAGTGCCGCGGCGTCCATGGCTGCAGGACGAGGCTGGCCTGCCTGCACCCCTCCTGGGCTGAGGGAGGCCCAGTGGCACAGTCCTGGAGTCAGCGGGCTGCCTTAGGTCTGGTCTGGCCAAGGCTCCGGCCTGGGCAAAAGGGGGTCTGGGCTTCCCTCCGTCCGTCGGCTCCCTTCCCTGGCAGAGCGTCTCGTGGGCTGGTTTATGGCTTGCAGGCTGGGGCCTGGAGGGCGCGGGTTAGGAGGCAGAGGGTACGGGGAGGGAGCCCCTAAGAGCTGGGGCCTGGTGGATAGAGGCGGGCGCAGCGAGCTAGTCCAGCCAACCTCGTGGCTCAGGCAGGTGGTTTTGCCATCTGTGAGATGGGAGCAGTGACCCACCTCTCAGCAGAGTGCGTCTGAGGCTCGTATGCACAGTGCTCCCCCAGAGCCTGACCTGGGCAGGGTCTAGAGCGCAGGCTGTGATTTTTAGCACAAGTCCTTGGGGTCCCAGTAAGTGGGGAGGAGGAGTCATTCCTTCTCTGAGTGAGGAGGGTGGCTGGACCCTAGCCCTGGCTTTGGCCTTGGCCACAGGCCCCCCGCCCGTCTGCTCATGGGACAAATGCTGTGGCCAGGTCTGTGTGGACACAGGGCGTGGTCCATTCCCCTGCCGGTCCCCGGCCGTGCTCCGGCTGAACTTGAGCCCGCGTCCCCGCCATGCGCACACGGCACAGATGTGAGCGGAGGGGCTGGCGGTGCTGACCGGCGGGACGGGACGCCTGCCGGAGGGGTCCCGTCTGTCAATGTCGGGATCACCCAGGCCTGCCCTGGCTCCAGCTTCCTCTAATGTCCCAGAGGCCTGAAGAAGGAAATCCAGCTCTCCCCAGAACCCCCAGCTGCCCGTCCCCCTTCTCGTCCAGGACTCACACCCTCAAAGCTGCTGGGAAGGTCAGCAGTCCCATCCCAGTCTGACCAGAGTGGCCATCAGCAGAGGCCGGACCTCCTAGCCTCCTGCCTCCCCTTCTCCGCCCCTCCAAAGGCGGCTGCGGATTTCCAGACCCAGGCCCTGCACACCACTTCTCGTCCAGGAACCCTCCCCAGACCCTTGGTCCAGCTCCATGCCTCCCCCCCTCCAGGGGCCGCAGGGGTGAACAGCGAGGGTTCCCACAGACGTTCCCACAGACATTCCCTGGTCCTGCACCAGAAGGGAGCTCCCGGCATCCTCGGGATTCCTAGTGATAGTATCCTCAGTCCTAGGCTCCTGTCTGTAGCTTCACCCCTGCCCCAGGCAGAACGGTAGCTTCACCCCTGCCCCAGGCAGAACGTCGCTCTCTAGAACTATGTGCAGAGTAAGCGTCAGTCAGCCCTGACAGGCTGGGACAAGGATCACGGGGAGGATGAAACACGGACAGAGACATAAGGCCTGGAGTATGCGTGAGACGCCAGCAGGTGGACAGTGGGGGGAGGGACAATGGGGTGGTGGGTCCGAGCGGAGGTCTGAGAGTGGGTATGCACGGGGGTGGTGCTGGGGGCCCCAGACACAGGAGCGCCGGCGGCTGCGCAATCGGCTGGGGCAGCCACGGCTGTCCACGGAGACCAGATGGACCAGCCGCTGGGAGGCTCCGGCTGCCGTGGTCTCAGGAAGGCTGGAGGGAGGCTGGTGTGATGGGCGGGGGTCGCAGTGAGGAGACCCCCCCCCAAGGGAGAGCAGAGCCCGGACCCCCTGCTGAGCCCACGCCTGGGGAAGACTCTGGCAGAGGGGTGAGGGTCCAGCTTTGTCCTGGGTCCTGGGCCAGCCCTTCCGTGCCGGGCCCCTGCGGCAGTGACGGGCCCCTCCACCCGCGACAGGCGCTTCCACCCTCGGCTGACGGACCAGCGCCGCTGGATTCGAGAGCGCAGCCACGAGTCCTACGCCAAGAACTACTCCGTGGTCTTCCCCCACGACGAGCCCCTGGCGGGACGCAACATGAGAACCGACCCCCTGCACGAGGTACCGCCCCCCGATGAGCGCGGTGACCCGCAGGACGCCCAGGGGACTGGGGTGACTGGAGGGCATGTGGCGCCCTCCACAGTGCTGGGCAGGCGAGACGATGGGGGGCTCGGTCATTCCCAGGGTCTTCCTGGCAGAATGTGCTCAGAGCCCTCCTGGCTGCTGGTGGCAGGGCCCCTGAGCGGTAGGTGCGTGGGCAGGAGTCAGCATCAGCAGGTCCCATGTCAGAGGAGGGCGTGCCGTGGACACGTGCTCCTGCTTGGGGTGGGGGGTGGAGGGCAGAGTGGGGCTGCTGCGGCTGCCTTTCCTCCCTGTGCGATAAAACCCACCATCGGATGCCCTTCCTGGGGCCTGGCCCTGGGCACTCTCGCAGGCCCCCTCACAAGCCAGGCACCTGCCCTGTGCCCCAGCCTATGCAAGCTCGGCTTCTCTGTGGCCCTGGGCTGGGGAGCTGTGCCCTCGTGTCTCTGGTTCCCGAGCACTGAGCCCAGAGCCTGACTCATACTACTGTCCAGGGGACGTTTAGTGAATGGGTAGATGAAGGGGGAGGCAGGAGGGGCAGGCTCCCGGAGCTGAATAAAGGAACCCCCTTCATCTGGGACTCCGGGGCCTGGACCCCAGAGGGACCCAGTGTCCCCTGCACCTCCTGGGGAGAGGCCCAAAGACATCAGTGGTTGCCAGGCTGCCCTGCCCTTTGGCTCAGCTTAGGGGGCCAGCAACGGTCTCGGACCCCACACAGCCTCCAGCTCTCCCCAGCCTGCCCGGGTCTTTATTCACCGTGCATGGATCCTGAGGGCTCCCCGGCCTCCCCAGGGAACACAGGGCTTGCTTGGCTGGCCGTGGAAGCAGGGGGGCTCATAAGGACCACTCAGACGTGCACAGCTTTGCCCAAAGGGCACGCACAGGAGCCAGCGCACCCCGCGCCCGGCAAGGAGTCTGAATCCACTCATGCTTCTGCCTTCCCACACTGTCAGCCCTGCCCATGACGCCTCCCGGCCATGCATCGTTTCATTAGAAGAGCCCAGCCCCCCTGTTTCCCTCCTGGGGAGGTCCTCTCCCCCGACGCACACGCCTCCGTCACTCACTACAGGTGATCTTCATTGTCCCCAGCTGCTGCACCCTTGGATGTCCGAAGAGGACATTTCTGGGTTGTCACGGGTTGGCAGTGTGACCTTGGCCCCTTCCTCCCTGCTCAGGGTCTGGGTGGTCCATGGGAGGCGGCAGAGGCGGCCGGTCCAGAGCCTCGGTCCCCTGCCAGCCCCAGCTTCTGGAGCTGCTCAGCCTGTTGCCTGTTGGCGGGGCCGCCGGAGGACACAGGCCCCTTGCAAACGCGAGAGTGGCGGTTCTCTTTCTTTCCCCAGACCAAATTGATTTTCAAAGGAATCTGCCACTCTAGGACTTTACTGTGTCCGTGCGATATTGTGACTTAGCATAAGGAACAGGTACGGTCTCTGTCCAGTTCCCTGTCTGGCGGAAGGTCTGAACTCTTGGAATTTTCTAAGTGATGAGAGCCAGAAAGGTACCTTTTGTTACGTTAATAGTGGCTTTGGGCCCAACCTAAGGAAGGAGGCTGCCTGCCAGGGAACCCAGCTGGAAGCTTTGAGATTAGGGGACAGGAACTTCCTGTCCCACCCCGGGCCTCTGGGGAGGAAGGGGGGTGGCAGGTGGACCCAATCACCAGTGGCCACTGTTTCAATCAGTCGTGCCTCTGCAATGACGCCTTCCTAAAAACCCCAAAGGAGGGGCACAGAGAGCTTCTGGGCTGGGGAGCCTGTGGAGATTTGGGCAGAGTGGCGCCTGGAGGGGCCCGGAAGCCCCGCACCCTCCCCCTCCACTTGGCCTGACGTCCTGCTTGTCCCCGCTTGCGTCTGGCTGTCCCTGAGCTCTAGCTTCCTGCAGTGCCCCGGCGACCCCGTGGGTGAAACAGCTCTCGGAGCCCGGTGAGCTGCTCTGGGGAGTCCGTGCCACCCGAGTTGGGGGGCCTGGCCCCGGCCGGTCGGTCTGGAGCACAGACGATAGCCCGGACTGGGCGGCAGCCGGAGGGACGGGGCCCCCACCCGGGGACTCTGATCCTGTCCCCGGGCAGACAGCGTTGGAAGGGAGCCGGATTCTTGGACACAGTCCTGGTGTCTGAGAATTGCTCGGTGTTGCGGGGGTGGTCCCCGCACGCAGGCACGTGTGAGCTGGGCCCAGGAAACCAATTTAGGCTGTTACATTTTTGTCTCGCGGTGAAGGACACATAAAATTTGCCATTTCAACCGCGTTAAAGCACACGATTCAGGAGATGAGGACATTCACGATGCTGTGCGGCCGTCACGGCCACGGAACGGGGACCGTGGGCCCATGACGCAGGGCTTCCCCGCTCTCCCCGCCCCCCGCCCCGCCTAGAAAAACCACCCCCGGGTTCTTCTGTCTCCGCGGTGGGCCCTGCATGTGAGGGAAACCGAGCGACACGTGACCCTCCTTTCCCGGCCCGCGTGCTAGGGGCTCGCCCGTGGTGCGGCGCGTGTCGGACGCCACAGCTCTTCCGGGCCGGGCCCCGCTGCGCCCTGCGGGGTCACCGTGCTCCGTCACCGACCGTCCGCGGCTGGGTGGTTGCCACCTGCTGCTGTGGACAGGGGTACGCAGAGCCCCGTTGTGTCCCTGTTGTCGCTTCTCTTGGGGTGGGAGGGGAGACCTAGGAGGGACACTGCTGGCCTCTTCCCACTGCCGGAACAACACAGCACAGACGGGGCTTGCTGAGACCAGAGACATCCCTTCTCCCCGTTCTGGAGCCTGGGAGGCCCAGAGCCCGGTGCTGCTGCCCGGCTCCAGGTGCGGCCCGTCTTCCTGGCTGCCCAGGGCTGCCGTCTTGCTGTGTCCGCCCTGTTGGGGGGCGGCACTGCCGGGCCCTCCCCGCCTGGGAGCAGGGCCCCACCCCACGACCTCACTCCACCCTAACCGCTCCTCATGGGCCGCGTCTCCAAGTGCAGCCCCATGCGAGTTAGGGCTTCAACATAGGAGTTTGGGGGTGCGATTCTGTCCCTAGCCGAAGGTCTCTCGGTAGGCTGGGACTCTTGGAGTGGGGCAGGAGGAGCTGGGGCGGGGCTCGGGGGCAGGCATGGGGTCCTGGGTCCTACCGCGAGGACCTCTTTGCCCTCTGCTCCCTGGGGGTCACCGGCTGCCCTGCCTGGGGGTAGTCTGGCCCGGCCTGAAGGGTGCTTGTTCCCCACCCCTACCCAGGAGCTACTCGCCCGAGGCTGTGTGTTCCAGGAGCGACAGGGCTGGGAGCGGCCGGGATGGTTTACTCCCCAAGGCACAGCTCCGGTGAGTAGGCCCCCCTGGACCGGGTCCCCTTCCATGCCGGTCCCCCACCCCATCTGCGGCTGCCAGCCCAGGCGGGGCTGTGGGGAGGGTGAGTCATCTTGTGTGCAGGGAGGCTGAGCCTCTGCAGCTCTGCCCGGAGCCCCTCCCCTGCCGATGTCCCCCGGGGCTGTCACTCAGGCCTTCTGGGGCTCTGAGAAGCCTGGGACACCGGGAAAGCTGGTGCGCCGCAGCGAGGAGGCCGCGCACAACGCAGCCCCCGCCGTGTGTAGGAGAAATTAGCGCGTCTTCTCATAATTTTGTTCATATATTTTTGGCAACTGCAACTGGTATTTTATGTTAGTAGGAGGACTTAGCCCCAAATTAGGCATTCCGCGTTAGTTTGTAAATTGGGATTTCACAGCCTCCTGGCCTCTGGTGCCCTCCTTGGGGCTCCCCCCCCCCCCAGTGCCTCCCATTGGCCCTGGGGCCGTCAGAAAAGAAGCCACGCTGTCCCGCCCGTGAAGCTCGGGGCTGGGGTCTGCTGGAGCAGGCGCGGTGATGCTTCCAGCCCAATCAGAGGGATAGCATTTGATCCAGATTTGTGCAAATCGAGATCCCTCTCCCGCTGCTCTGTTTCCCAGTCCCCTTCCTGCGCAACCTCCTCCCATCTCCATAGCAACCCAGGGCCCAAGGCCGCTCCCAGGGCATCCTGAGGCAAGCGAGGCAGAAACCAGAGCTCGCTACTGCCCAGAGGTCACTGTTCTCAGGCTCCTCGGTCCTGGCCTCTTCTCCCATCAGCCTGTAGAGACCCTTGCTCTCTGCCCAGGAGCACGGAGCTCCCCTTGAGGTCTGAATCACTGGAGGGACAGGCAAACCGTGAGACACCTGAGGACAGAGGAGACAGACTCTCTAAGATGCTAGGGGGACAGGCCTGTCCCCAGGAGGCTGAGAAGTTGGGGCCACGAGGACAGGATGGGCCTTGAGTAGAGCCCTCTGCATGCCAGCTGGCCTGTCCCTGGAAGCCCCTGTCCCCTGGGAGGGTAGAGGACACGGGCAGGGACCGGGACCGTTCCCTTGATCTGGAGACGTGCAGGCTCTGCACCTTCTCACCTGGGAGCCACCCTGGGTGTCCAGGGCACAAGGTGACAAGACATCCCCCAAATCCCGGATGCCCGACCAGGCTACAGAGACCTGGAATGTCCGTTCTGGGGCCTCAGGGGCCAGTGGGGGCTGCCCCTACTGGGCAGAGAGATGACTGTGCAGAGGCCTCGCCCCGGATGCCAGGGCTTGAGGGGGGCCCCAGGGCGGCCGAGTCAGAATCTTGCACTCGGCTCTTGCTGGGGAAAGGAGGCTGGGCGGGGCCGGCCATGCTGCCAGGGGACAGCTGACCGGCTCACTCCCAAGCCGCAGGGGTGGGGCGGGGCCTCTTGGCTTGTGGGCATCTCAGAGCTGCTGACAGGTGCAGGACAGGTCATGGCAAGTGGCCGCGGAGGACCCAGCCTCTGGGGCTCACCTGCCCCCAGGTCTATGCCAGGCCTGTCCGGTCCTTGCTTGTGACCTAGGGCAAGCTAGAAGCTCTCTGCCTCCATGTCCCGTCCATAGAAAGGATCTCCGTCCCTGGAAGCCTAGGCCCTTGGAGTGTGGTGTGGTCCTGATTGCCTCGGTAATGGCGTTGGACCCTCCACTGCGTCCCTCTCAACGGACTGGTGCCGGGGCCTTATCCCGCTGCCTTAGTCTTGCCCTGAAAGCCCCGACAGTGGCCCTGATCGACCCCTTGCCTCCCCATCAGCCCTGGTCTCTCCCCACCCTACCCCCCACCCGACTTCCTCTCCATCCTTCTGGGCCCCAACCGGCACAGCCCCAGCTCTCTCCCGACACCGGCTCTCTGACCCACCACCAGGGCGACTAGGGTGTCATCCGAGGGAGGGATCATGGATGGCCTGAGCCCCGTCCCCTCCCCCGCCCCCACACGCACAGCACAGCCCTCCAGAGGGTGGCTCGGTGAGGCTGGACCAGATCGTCGCCCCATCTCTGCCCGGTGGGAGCCAGCTCCCTGCCCGCCAAGCCAGGCGTACGCGTGTGCGTGTACGTGTAGGGAAGGACAGAGGGAAGGGAGGAGTCGGAGGACGGTGACGCGTGTGTCGTCCCCCAGGTTCTGCAGTACGACTACTATGGGGCCTACGGAAACCAGGTGCACAGAGACTACGCCTACGGCCGCCTGCTTAGGGACGAGTACACGTTCGACTTCCCGCCACACCACGACGTGGTCAGTGCCCAGCCCCCCACCGCCATCCCTGGTGGAGCCGGAGGCTCTGGGGTTTCCGTCCTGTCCACCCCTGTGCTTGGCTGACTCCGTTTTGAGGGAATTCGGTGATGTTCCCCCCTCCGCCCTGCTCTGTACTGACGCCTGGCCCTCGGACAGTATTACTGCTTCATGCAGCAGGGCTGGGCCGGCTGTGTGGCCCCAGGCCAGGGCCTGCCCCTCTCTGAGCCTCGACCCCCCTGCTCTGAAGCTGTTCTGGGACGAGCTTGCGTGAGACTGTGTGAGTGATTCTCTCCTTCCTCCGGGCCCAGCCTGGTGGGTTCCCTTCCCCTCGCAGAGCAGATCCATGATTCGGAGAGCCCAGACAGGCCTCTCCAGGGGACAAGCAGAGGGTTCGCGGTCTATGGTCTGCTTATGGTCCCCCCAGCTGCAGAAGTGGACAGCTGAGGCTGGTCAGACGGCGAACCCGGCCGCTCATGGCCCCGGCCTGAGTGCCTGACTCCAACTCCGGGGGGTGACAAGGGCTTGGGGCCTGACCACCCCCCGTAGTCTGCACCACGCAGAGATGTTTTCATGGGTGGCTTCCGCAGAAAACAACGCCAGCTTCCTTGCCGAGCGGCCCAGCCATTTGGTAAAGGGATCACCAGTAGAACAGGGCCCTGCTCTTGTCCCCCGGGGCAGGAGCACAGCCTCAGCCGCTCCCTGATGTGGGCATGGAGCCAAGGGCTCCACTGGAGGGTGCCAGCCCTGAGCAGCCTGGGAGGCAACCCCAGGGGGAAGGCGGCCAGCCAGCTTCCTGGGTGTGCGGCCTACGAGGTCACCTGGGGTCCTGGCTCAGTGGGGCCCTGCCCCCCAATGAACGCTCTGTGTTGCCATCTCGAAACTGTGCATACTTTTGGAACCGGGGTCCGCAATTCCATTTTGCACTGAGCCTCACAAAGCCTGCAGGTGGTCCCTTGCTCTCCCCCCCCCCCCGAGCTCGTTCTCCTGGTGAAGGCTCGGGGGAGGGCCTGGGAAATGGAAGCAGGAGGCACGTGCCTCCGGAAGCTCCCGGAATCCCGGCGCTGCCCCTCGGGGCGCGCGGGGGGCTCCTGTCTGGCGCTTCAGCACCCGCTCCGCCCAGGGCCGGCAGGACGTCTGGCCCTCGGGGACGTGGGAGCCCGGAGGGGATGCCAACTTGGCTGGGTGGCTTCATCCAGCCCCCGCAAATGTGCCTGAACAGTCCCAAAGCATGAAACACGCACTTGTTCTGGGCGCTGGCACCTCCCCAGCCCGGGGAGACGAGACTCAGCCCGGAGACTGGTCTGGGTTTGCTCTGCAGCCGCGGCAGCGTCAGCGAGCCTCCCGCAGCGCCTGACCTGACGGGTGCGGGAGCGCCCCAGAGGGGAGGGATGGAGGGATGGGGATGTCAGCAGAGGCTGGAGGCGGGGGGGGGGGGGGGCCTCCAGAGCTGCGCGGACCAGGCGGGGGCCCAGCTCTCCCGGGGAAGCCTGACCGGGGCCTTGGCCGGTTTCCCCGGTGTAAATGTCCTCCCCACTCAGTCCCATACACCCACGCGGTACCCCCGGACGCGGAGCCGGACCAGACGCGCAGCGCTAGACCGACCTGGCCCGGGGCACGTCTGCGGCCTTCCAGCTGCAGATCCCCCTGCCGACCTCGTCCCCTTCCCGGGCTTCGGAGGGCACTTAGCGCGAGGAGGCTTGCGGCAGTTTCCTTGTCCGGGTTGGTGGATGGACTGCGGGGTGGGAGGAGGGAACTCGGGTCCCTGACGCACAGTGGGTGCTCGGTCAGGGGCAACTTTGCTGCAGAGTTTTGTCTTTTGCCATCAAAATCAGGTTGGCGTCTGTGCTTGGCAGCTAGGTGACGTGTTCAGAGCAAAGAACCAGGGGCATGGTGACGGGAGACCGAGGAGAAAAACACGCGAATAACAGGGAGAACCTGGCTGGGGCGTCTGCAGCAGGGCTGTTGAGCTCTTTTTCTTTGTTTGTTTTAAAGATTTATTTATTTATTTGACAGGCAGAGATCACACGTAGGCAGAGAGGCAGGCAGGCAGAGAGAGGAGGAAGCAGGTTCCCCGCTGAACAGAGAGCCCCCTGTGGGGCTCAATCCCAGGACCCTGAGACCATGACCCGAGCCGAAGGCAGAGGCCTTAACCCACTGAGCCACCCAGGCGCCCCAAGTCAGGCTCTTTTTTAAAAACAAAACAAAACAAAACACCTTTATCGAGATAGAATTCCCGTACCATTCAACCCGTCCGTTTCAGGTGTACAATCCTGTGCTTGTTAGTGGCCTCACGGGGCAGAGCAGCCGTCCCCACAAGCGGGTGTTAGAGCACTTTGTCTACCTGCAGAACAAACCCGGCCTGCTAGCCGGCACCCCTGCCCCCCACCCTCTCCCCACCGCATGCCCAGCCACAGGCAGCCACTAAGCTCCTTCTGTCCCTAAGATTCACCTCGCTGGGACATTTTAGGGCGCGGTCTTTCGTGCCCGGCTTCTTTCACCCAGCGTGGAATGTTCCAGGTCCATCCACGTTTTCGGGCGTATCCGGGCACCTTTGCTCTGTGCTCTGGGACTCTTCCATCCCACGGACATGCTACAGTGTGTGGCCGGACACTTGAGCTGTGTCCACATTTCGGCTGCTGTGAACAGTGCCGCTAGGACCGTGCATGGACGGGTGTCTGTGTGCACCTAAGTGTTCATTTCTCGTGGGTACATGCTAGTGTTGGTGGATGCCGGCAGTTGCTGGGTCATGGGGGAACTTGCTGCTTAACCTGTTGAGGACCTGCCAACTCTTTTCCAAAGCCACTACGCTGTTTCACATTCCCACCCACAGTGCCGAGGGTTCTGACTTCTCCACGGCCTCGCCACCACTTACGACTCTCTCTCTCTTTGATCCCAGCCGTCCTGGTGGGTGTGAAGTGGAGAGTCTCTCGTCGGGGTTTTGAGTCGCATTTCCCTACCGACTCATGGCCTGGAGCATCTTCCCACGTGCTCACTGGCCATTCCTCCGTCTGCTTTGGAGAAATGTCTATGCACATACCGTGCTCGTTTTAAATGAGGTTGTTGGTCTTTTTACTGAGTCAGAAGAGTTCTCGTTATATTCAGGGTACACGTCTCTCTCCAGATTTATGTCTGGCGCGTATCCTCTCCCGCTCAGTGGGTCGTCTTCCCTTCCTTGGTGGCGGTGTTGGCAGCACACAAAAGGTCTCAGTTCTGGCCGAGCCCAACTGATGGCTTGTTCCTTTTTCTGCTTGTGCTTCTGCTCCAGAAGGGCCTTTCCTAACGCCCTTTTCCAAGCCACGAAGATGGACCCGTATATTTTCTCCTAAGAATTTTATGGTTTTAGCTCTTATTCTTAGGTCCGTGACCCACTGTGGCTAAGGGTTGTGTATGGTGTGAGGAAGGGGTCCAACTTCTTTCTTGCGTGCGGCCGTCCAGCTGTGTTGGCGCTCGTGTTGAAGATCGCTGCTTCCCCCTGGCCGTGGCCTTGGCGTCCCTGTGGGAAATCAGTGGACCATAACCGTGAGGGCTTGTTTCTGGGCCGTCAGCCCCGTTCCGGTGATCTGTATGCGTGTCCTGTGTTAATACCCTCCGTCTTGATTACAGTGTTGTAATGAGTCTTGAAACGTGAAGCATGAGTCTCTTCTTTCTCAAGACTGTTTTAAGTATTCTGGGTCCCTTGCATTGCCGTATGCATTTTAGGATCAGTTTGTCCATTTCTGCCAAGAAGCCAGCTGCGATTTCAGTGGGGGTTGTGTGGAATCTGGATCAATTTGGAGAGCATTGTCATCTGAGCCCTAGTCAAGTCTTCATTTTGTAAACATGGGATGTCTTTCCGTTCATTTAGGTCTTCTGCGGTTTCTTTAAAAAAAGTTGCCGAGTTTTTAGAGTATAAGTTTTGTACTTGTTTTGTTAAATTTATTTGCCAGTATCTACAAATCCTTTTTGATGGTGTAAGTGGAGTTATTTTCTTAATTTCATTTTTGATTGTCCATTGTTAGTGAAATGAAGAACAAAACAATAGTTTGTATTTATCTGTTGTACACTGACCTTATGTCCTGCCACTTTGTTGAACTATTTTGTTAGTTTTATTTTTTTTTTTAAATTTTGTTTATTTATTTGACAGAGATCACAAGTAGGCAGAGAGGCAGGCAGAGAGAGAAGAGGAAGCAGGCTCCCCGCTGAGCAGAGAGCCCGATGCTGGGCTCGATCCCAGGACCCCAAGATCATGACCTGAGCCGTAAGCAGAGACTTAACCCACTGAGCCACCCAGGCACCCCTATTTTGTTAGTTTTAATAGTTGTTTGGTGGGCTCCTAGGATTTTCTGTATGCAAGATCATGTCACCTGCAAATACAGATCGTCTTGCTCCTTCTTTTCCAAGCCTGATGCCTTCTATTCCTTTTTCTTGCCTCATCGCTGTCCTGACTAAAAACTCCAGTGCGATGCTGAGTGGAAGTAGCAGAGCAAACAGCTGTCTTGTTTCCGATCTTAGGAGGGACGATTTCAGTCTTTCCCTGTTATAGTATAATGTTGGCTGTGGAATTTTTGTGCATGCTTTTAATCAGGCTGAGGACGTTCCTTCCTATTCCTGGGTTATTGACTATTTTTATGATGAAAGGTGTTGGATTCTATGAAATACTTTTTTTTAGTATTTATAGGGATGATCATATAGTTTCTGTTTTGTGTTCCCTTCCATCAGTTCATCTGGGGATGGCCAACCAACCTCCCATTCCCAGGAGAAATCCCTCTTGATTGTGGTGTGTGTTCCGTTTTACATATTGTTGGAGTTGGTTCAGTACTATTTTCTTGAGGGTGTTTGTATCTGTTTTCATGAGGGATATTGGCCTCGTTTTCTTAGGGGTGTCTTTGACCAGTTTTGGCATTAGGGTAATGCTGGCCTCGTGGAACAAGTTAGGAAGTATTTCCTACTCTTGTATTTTTTTTTTTTTAATTTTGCAAAGACTCGGTGTTAATTCTTCTTTGAATGTTTGATAGAATTCACCAAGAAAGCCATCTGGGCCTGAGATTTTCTTTATAGGGAGTTTGAGTTACTAACCCAATCTCATTTTGTTATGGATCTGTTCAGATTTTCCATTTCTTCCTCGGCTTTCGTTACTTGTGTCTTTCTAGGAATTCGTCCATTTCCTGTCTCACATGTTTCAGACAGGTACGTGTGGTATTCCCTTATAATCTTTTTATTGCTGTAGGGTGGTTAGTGATGTCCCCTCTTTCATTCCCGATTTAGTACTTTGAGTCCTCGCTCTTGTTTTCTTTGTGAGTCTAACTGAAGGTCTGTCAATTTTGTTGATCCTTCCAAAGAACCAACTTTGCTTTTGCTGATTTTCTCAACTTTCCTATTCCCTTTTCTCACTTAATTCCATTCTAATCTTTATTGTGTCTTCCCTTCAGCTTGCTTCTTTCCTTTCCTTCCATCTTTCCTTCACTCTTCTTTTTCCAGTGTCTCCAAGAGGGAAGCTGAGGCATCCATTTGAGGATTTCTTTTCCATGGAGGCGTTTGCAGGGGTGAGGTCTCTGTGAGCACGGCCCTGACTTCGTTCCCTCCAGTTCTATGTACTGCATTTCCACTGGCATCCTTCTCAATGTATTTTCCAACTCCCCGGGAATGTTTGCTTTGATCCTTTGGTTATTCAGGAGTGTGTGGGTTAATGTCACTTATATGTGATCTCTCCAATGTTCCTCCTACCATTGACTCCTAATGAAATTCCGTTGTGTTCCAAGAACATGCTGTGTGTGATCTTAATCCTTTTGAACGTACTGCCTTTTTGATGGCGTATGAGGCTCCCTGGAGAGTGTTCCCTGTGCTTGAGAAGAATGGTCATGGTGTGCTCCAGCTGGGAGGGGCAAGGGGGCGTCCTAAGAGCAGGTGCGCAGCAGAGAACCCTGCAACGAGCCCATGCTCCCCAGAGGAGGCACATCTCAGAGCTCACACAGCATCCCTCCTCCATGGAACTTTACAGATCAAGAAGGAGTGTCTGGCCTGCAGAGGGGCTGCTGCTGTGTTCAACATGTCCTACTTCGGGAAGTTCTACCTGGTGGGCTTGGATGCGAGGAAGGCTGCCGACTGGCTGTTCTCTGCTGATGTCAACCGACCCCCAGGTATGAGCTCCAAAGGACCATGCTCCTTTCTCACTCCATTGCCAGGAAGAACTCCAAGGACAGAGCTCTGGGCACCTACGCTGGCCGGCTGAACCTGTCCCCTCTGGGCTCCTCTAGCTCATGGCTCTGCCCCTGAGGCTGGCCCCATGCCCCTGCATCTGGACCCCTTTGCCTTGATTGCCAAGTCCCAGCCCTTAGGCCCCCAGCACCGTCTTCCTTCCCTCCTCCTGCCCTTCCTTTCCCTCCTCCCTCCTTCTCCTTTACTTTGTTCCAGAAAGGATACAAGGCAGCAGACCTTCAGGAAATGTCTCCTAAGACTGTCACCCCGATAGGAATGCTCTCCCCAGACAGGGTTTCCAGAATGAAATGAAAATCCAGGATGCTCAGATAAATTTGAGTCTCAAGTAAAGAAGGAACAATGTTTTCCTGTACGTGTAATATTTGGGATCTTCATCTCTTTTCGTATTACCTACTCTCCACCCACATGTCCGTCCACCTGAAAACTCAACCCGTCCCCTCTGTATTAGTGTCTCGGGGCTATTATAATGAAACACCCAAACTGGGGGCTGTAAATAATCAAACCGTGTTGTCTTACAATCTGGAGGCTAGAACGTCACGATCAAGGTGGCAGCAAGGCTGTGCTTGCTCTGAGACCATGGGTAGGACCCTCAGCAGCCTCTCCAGCTCCTGGTGGGGCCAACGGTCCTTGGGGTTCCTTGGCTGTGGGTGCGTCCCTGCGGTCTCCGCCTCGATGTCGCACAGGCATCTCGCTGTGTCTTCTTCTTCCTCTAAGGACACCACCGTACTGGATCAGGGCCCACCTTAAAAACCATCTTAATGTGATTACATCTGCAAAACCCTGTTTCCAAATAAGGTCGCATTCATGGGTACTCGGGGTTGGGATGTTAACATATCATTTTGGAGGGACACAATTCAGCCCATTACACCATTTCCCCAGCCAACCAACCCACCTACCCACGTATGAACGCACCCCCTGCTCGCCTCCACCTAAAGCTCCTGCTGATCCACACACTGCTCTCCGCACCCCAAACCCCGCCCGGCACCCCTCCATCCGCTTTCCCCTTCACCCCCTCCTCATCCATCCGTCTGTCTAGTCATTCATTCGAAACACAGTGGGAGCCTCAGCTCAGCCAGCATGGGCGCCCCAGAGTGAGTGAGACAGTATCCCTGCTCCTGAGAACCTTCCAGCATCGTGGTGGGTGGGATGGGGGGAGTCCAGGTCCCGGCTCAAGGCATGTCAAGAAGAGAGAGCCTCCGCTCAGGACCCTTCCCCCCCAGGGGATGGCGGCACTGGGGGGCCTGCCCTTTCCTCTCTGGGTCACTGGGTCGTGGAGGCGTCACTGGGTGGAAAGGCCTTTTGAGCGCCTCCTGTCACGGGGTTACGTAGACTTGGGTGTGCCGAGAGGCCGCCCGGCTGAGCGGCTCACACACCCTGGTTTTCCTCCTGCCCCAGGCTCCACGGTGTACACCTGTATGCTGAACCACAGGGGCGGCACCGAGAGCGACCTGACCGTCAGCCGCCTGGCCCCCAGCTCCCAGGCCTCCGCCCTGGCCCCTGCCTTTGAAGGTGAGCGGTGTCCCGCCGGCGGGGCCGTGTTGGGGTTCGTGGCTGCTGGTGGGGGGCGGACGGGGAGGACTGCAATTCCCTGCTGTGCTCGCAGCGCACGGAGCTTGGGGGACGAGAGGTCTCGGTTCAGGCTGAACGTCGGCTTTGTTCCGGCAGTGATGCTGAGCTCTAGTGCTCCGTGGTTCTGTCTTTGAACCTGTCCAGACCGCCGTGTTTCAGAGCAGCCACGCCATGGGGGTGCTCAGCGCATCTGCCCAGAGCACAGCGAGCCGGGGGGGAAGGCTCACTTGGAGACGTTAGCACCTTTCTGTCCTTAGCCTCTGTGCGGGGTCGACTTTCATCTGCGCTG
This sequence comes from Meles meles, assembly GCF_922984935.1. Lineage (NCBI taxonomy): Eukaryota > Metazoa > Chordata > Mammalia > Carnivora > Mustelidae > Meles > Meles meles. The sequence goes on from NC_060076.1 coordinate 3,015,238, forward strand.
CGTCCTGACTCAGGCTGGGGCAGGTCCTTGGAAGATAGGCAGTTCAGCACAAGCTGTTACTGGGTGGCCCTCTGCAGTCCCTTCACATTTTCTTGCATGCTCCCAGGGACAGTTAGCTCAGTACCTGTCTTCCCTGTCTGCAGCCCTGACTGTGGCCCTGAGCCAGATCTGCTTCCCCTCACTTCTGCTTCCCCTGCCCTTACCCCCTGGTTCCCGCCAGAGCAGTCTCATCTCTAATCCTGTGATAGTCTCTGCTAGGGAACAAGAGACCGCTGAGGTTCGCAGGGAGTGGGGAGCCCCTCTTTCTCCAGGCGGGAGCCCTGTTGCCACCTCTGTGAGATTGGATTTGCAGCGGAGAAGGGCGTCAACTGTGCAGTTTCTGTGTGGCTGACTGTGCCATCCAGGGCAACGGTCGGTAGGCTAGACGCGCTCGGCCCGTTCAGAGAAGCCGGCAGCCCCCCAGCTCCGGGCCTGTGTGGCCGACAAAGGCAGGTCATTCTCTGTGGGACTCAGGTGCCCAGCATGTGCGAGCACGCTCTGGCCTGGGCGCTGGGAGAGGGAGGCGGAGCGAGGGGCAGGCGAGCTTGAGTCGGGCAGGCAGGTGAGTTCAGTACGAGCTCCTGAGCGCTCACCGCGAGCCGGGCACCAAGAGCATAGCCACGACGCCCAGCGAGAATGTTCTGGCCTGCATGGAGTGTGTATTCCTGGTGGGGAGCAGAGGTGGTGGGACAAGTTTGCCTCGCTGGCCATGGAGTCCTTCGGGGTGGACGGAGGTGCTGAGGGCAGGTGGGACTCCCGGGCCTCTGTGGTAGCTGCTGGGCTGCGGTAGCCCTGGCTGGCTGGGGGCTGTGAGCCTGGGCGAGTGGTCTTACGGGGGGGGGGGGCAGGTAGGGCGTGGGGGGTCCTCCCTCCTGCTAGTGCTGGTGCAGAGATCAGGAGTGCCGTGGGCCCAGCGAGACGTGTGTGCTTCGTGAATGAACTCATCCTCCTTCCTTCCCCCGCGGCTCACACAGGCTTTACCCTCGGGCAGAGGCAGGGGATGGGGGAGGCTGTCTGGGGCCTCCAGGAGCTCATGGTATGGACAGACCACCACACGGGCAGACGGGCCAGGAGGAGACCATTAGAACACTGGGAGGGCAAAGAGCAGGAGTATGGAGGCTATGGGAAGGAGCGGAGCCAGGGTGAGGAAGGCTTCCTGGAGGAGGTGGCGTCTGGTCTGACTGTGGCCCTCCACTCCGAGCCTCAGTTTCACCATCTCGGGCGCGGGGACCTCGGAGCATGTTGTAAAGCTGTGCCACTGCCTACGGGTGCACCCACAATGCGCCTTTTGGGGTGATTCTGGGGGATTCCTGGCCCGCGAGTTTGAGGAGCTCTTGCCTTGCAGGGCTGGGGGACGGCAGGCTCTGGACCAGGCGGAGGGAGAAGGTGCTGGTGCTTCTGCAGAGCTCCAGCGCCTCCAAGTTCTCCAGGGAGGGCGGGCGGGGGGCGGGGGGGGGGGCCCGCGCTCAGCCTGCCGGTGGAAATGTGCGTGGCCAGGGAGGCACGAGGACACCTTCGTCACATCCCCGGCGGCTCTGCATCGTGCTGACGGGCCCGGGGACACGGCCAAACACGAGCAAACTGGTGGCGTGCAGACTTTGTTTTATTTTCAGCCTTAAAAACTGTACCGTTCCTGCCATGAATATGCATGTTTTAGACGGAGGGTGGGTAATTATAGCTGTTACATCAGATCACCGTTAAGTCAAGGGGATGTGGCGATTTGCATTCGATCAAGGTTGTGTACAAAGCAGCTGTCAATCCCAAACGTGAGCTCGCTTGATCTTTCATATCGCAGATGGAAAACGTGCTCGTAGGAGGCATTGCAACAATACCGAAAAATAGAAAATAAAATCTGTAGCCCCCGGCTCCCCGGCTGGGGCCCGAGCCCCAGGACTCTGTGTTAGCTGACCGCCCTCTCGGCCGTGTCCACTTGAGGGCAGGGCCTGAGCTGTGCTGACTGTGGCCTCAGGACCCAGCGCTTCGGGTCTTTGGTGAGGGACAGTGCCCAGAAAATGCCAGGTCCACCCACAGCCACCTCTCCGGCACCGGCGACCCAGTAACTCACGTCCTTCCGGGAGGGGCGTCGGGTGGCTTCAGAGAGTCATAGGGTGTGTCTGGGCTGGGGCAGAGGACATTGTCGACATTCCAATGTCCCTTAAGAGTCCCCATCCCAGGGACGGGTTGCGGAGGGCCCTTGGGGGCTGATTTGTCTTTTAGGTTTCTGCCCCCCTCTGTGCCCATCAGTTTTAAGAGAAAAGAGGAACCGCGATCAAACCGGCCAGTAGATTTTTTTTATCCTTGGATGCTCTCAACAGTCCTGTGGGGGCCCGTGCAGCTCTGCCCATCTTACAGATGAGAACACAGGCTCAGACAAGTAAGAATTGAGCCAGTGAGTCACAGAACCGCCCCTGGGCCAGGCTTGTCTGGTGCCAAGGCCTGTGTGTTTCCCCAGACAGGGTCCCCCTGGGGGTGGGGTAGTGTCCCTGCGAAGTGTCCCCAGAGGGGTAGGTGGCAGGGATTTGAGGAGCAGCCCTTTCTGCCCAGGCCCATGGTCCAAAGGACGCAAAGGTGCGTGCATCCTTTGGGTATTGTCCTGGCTGGAGGGAGATTGTGGGCAGGAGATAGACGCCAATCCCCGGCAGGCCACTGTGGGGAGGGGGTGGAGGTGCAGGGTTGGGGTGGATAAATGGGCCTCCTGGAGCGGGGGATGTTGGAGCAGGGTCCAGGAAGATGAGTGGCTGAGGTCCTGCGAGGCCCTAGTGAGTGAGGGGCCTGGATGAGGATGGGTCCTGGCCCAAGAGTGGAGCCAAGTGTATCAGAACCAAGGGGTCACGGGGCAGGCTCTGACGGGCTTTAGGACCAGCCTAAGGGGCATGGGAGTGAGGGTGGGGGTGTAGCATTGGGGACCGGGGCCAGGAGGGGACAGGTCCAGCCCTCCCGGCCAGTGGTTCTGCAGGCTGGGCCATGGGCGCAGAGAGAAGAGGCTCAGAGGCGGCTCTGGGACGTGGGGATGAAGGAGACAACAGGGTTGCGGGTGACCCGGGGCTCGGCCGTTTGCCAAGAAGTACCCGTAGCTCTGGTATTCAGGGAGGGCTTCCTGGAGGCAAAGGCCTCTGAGTTGGATCTGGAGGGCAGCGGGATTAGGGGAGCAGAAGAGCACATGGTACCTGGGGTTCCAAGGTCAGCAGTGTCCCAGGGCTCACCGGGACGGGGCGGGAGGAGGGCAGTGGGGACCGCAGCCCCTGTTTCTGCTCCTACCCCTGCAGGGTTGGAGAGGGAGGGTCCCAGAGCCAAGCTTCCGTTGGTGGCCCCCAGTGCAGCCGCAGAAATCTCGCAGGAGAGCCCTGGCAGCAGGTGCTCCTAGAGAGGGCAAGAGGCCCCCCGCCCCTTCATCCCCAGCTGGTGGCCACCAGTGGCACCCTCCTCTGCTAGGGCTAGCGAGGCGGGCCCACTTTTTAATTCCGGTGGGGGGCTGCCCCACAGCTGTGGGGGAGCCCCTGGGAAGGGCCGAAGGAGAGCACGTGAGGGGATTCTCCGGCCCCACAGGCCCCCTGGCCATCTCCACAGTGTCCACTAGCTACGCCCGGGTGCGGGGCTGGCGCTGGGCCTGCGAGGGCCGATGCCCAGAGCCAACAGAGTGCAGGGCAGAGAGAAGCAGCTGCCACACAGGACCCCGAGAAGAGGATGCCTCCCAGGGCAGACCCCGCCCAGCTGCCAGCTCTGGGCCCCTCCCTGAGGCCCCTCCCACGGTGGCTGTGTGCCCCTGGCCCGCAAGGCCAGCTCCAGGCCCGTTCCCACCGTGCAGATGCGGAAGCGGCCGGGAGCTCTGGGGTTGCCCGGACACCACTGCTCCGAGGCCAGGGGCCCTGTGGGAATTAATGAGGAAGGAAGGAAAGAGGCCGATGCGGGGGGAGCCACCAAGAAAGCTGAGATGAAGGAGACCCCGTACCCCCAGGCCACCTCCCCTGGTTCCTCCCCGAGATGTTGCGGGACCAGCAGGAGCCCACTGGGCTCAGGAGCCGCAGCCCTGCCGATGAGAGTACAGAGGCTCAGAGAGGCTGTGGGACGGGCCCAAGGCCACACAGCTATCCCAGGTCCCACATCCCCAGGGCAGTGGCTCTCCTAGGATGCTGGGCCGAGGCGGGCTGCCCTCCACTCACCCCCTGCCCTGGTGGCAGTGTGGCCCAGGCCGTGGACTCAGAACTGGACAGAGTCTGATTTTCTATCAGGTGACCTCCATGAACCTCAGTCTCCTTTTCTGAAACCCTGGTGTGGTGATGAGCGTCAGCCTCCTCGGGGGAATCAAGGGGACATATTTTTTTTAAATATTTTATTTATTTATTTGAGAGAGAGTAAGACAGAGAAAGAACACGAGCAGGGGCAGAACGAAAGGGAGAAGCAGACTCCTCTGCTGAGCAGGGAGCCTGACATGGGGCTCCATCCCACGGTCCTGGGATCATGACCTGAGCCGGAGAGAGAAGCTTAATGGACTGAGCCCCCCAGGCCTCCCAGGAAGGAAGGGGATATTGCCTATAAAGCCCAGGCCGATGCCTGGCCTCAGCAAGTCCTGCCAAGGCCAAGGGGGGACCTGGAGACCAGGGGCCAGGGGAGTATGGAGAGAAATGAGAGCCAGAGAGGAAAAGGGACTCCCTCACGTCTGCCCGGCACAGGTGGACAGACAGACGGAGCAGTCTCCCTGTGGTGTGCTGGCTGGGAGCGCGTCCCCTTTCCTGGATCGGGAGCCCTTTGAGAAGTGGGTGAAAGCCGCAGACTGTCCCAGGAGAGTGCTCCTTTGGCATGTGCAGCCCTTGGAGCCCCCCCCACCCCGCTGAGAAGCCAGGGCCCCCAGAGAGGGTCCCTGCGCTCTGCCTTGTGCTGTTTACTGCCGAGAAAAGAGCAAATACGTCCTCAGCCCAGAGGTCTCGCTGCCCCCGTCCTGCTGTCCTGCCCCAAGCCCGGTGCTTCTCTTCCAGGGGACGGCTACTACCTGGCAGTGGGCGGGGCTGTGGCCCAGCACAACTGGGCTCACATCAGCACGGTGCTGCAGGACCAGAAACTCCGGTGCCAGCTCATCGACGGCTCCGCGGACCTGGGCATGATCAGCATCCAGGGCCCGGCCAGGTGAGGAGCAGAGGGCGCCCAGCCCCGGGACCCAGCCCCCGGTCCCTCCGACCGCGTCGTGCGGGCAGAACCACTGCGGGTCCAGAACGGGATGCTCTGGTTCGCCAGAAGCTCTGGTGAGCCCAGAGCTGCCACGCCGGCTAAATTTTCAAGCGCTGGAACTCAGAGAAGCCCTTAATGTGAGTGTCAGACTCGACCATATGGCGAGTCGGCATCTGGGGGTTCCAGGGTCGCAGGAGGGCCCGTGTGGGTGTTGGGGGGTGTCTTTGGGTCTTTGATGGAGTCTGGGAGTTACTGATGCCATCTCGAAGTGGGCACAGCCAGTCCGGGGTTCCACCTGCTCCTGGGTGGCACGGAGGCCACTGCCCTCCGGGCCCAGACGCCTCTGCGATCACCTCTGATTAGGACCGCCGACGGGTGACCCAGTCCTTCCTTCGTTCTGTGTTTGCCGAGCGGCCTGCCCACCCACGAGGCATCAGAGCCTGCGAGGTCCTCAGCTGCGGGCTGTGCGTGGAGCCACAGAGGGGGCCCAGACAAAGGGGCACCCGTGCAGCTGTGCCCTCCGGAGGGATCCCCCCAGCTGGGCCTCCGGGAAGGGACTCGGCGGCGGGGGACCCATGGGAAAGAACGATCATGTTAACCACCACCAAGCATGCCTGTGACTCACCAAGCCCTGCACTGACCTCTCCTGAATCCACCGATAACAGCCCTGGGAGGGGGTTCTAATTATTCTCGTCCTTTTGGGGAGGAAAGAGGCACAGAGAGGTAGAGCTCTTTGCCGCGGGTGGCGCAGCTAGTAAGTTTCAGGGGCGCCCGGCGGACAGGCAGGACCTGCTTGCTGAACAAATGTATAGAATCTGAGCCAGTTGCATACTTTAAGGGTGATCAGCTTCTGTCCAGTGTTTGATCAGTATCCGCCAAGGGAACATTTGGGCAAGGCCCTGGAGGGAATGAGGGATCAGCCTTTGGAGCTCTCTGGAGGGGCGGGGTTCCAGGCAGAGGAAATAGCAGGTGCAAAGGCCCTGTGGCAGGGGTGTGCCCACGCGTGTAGGGAAAAGCAGTGGAGCCGGCTGGAGCAGGGTGGTTGGAGGTGGGCTCGGAGAGCAGAGGAGGTGAGAGCCTGTAGGTCCAGGGGCTTTCTCTCTGAGTGGGGGGACTGAGCAGAGCAGAGACGTGGTGGGACTGGGCTCCAACAGGGTCTCAATGCTGGGCCGGGGAGGAGGCCAGCAGCTGTGTGAGGAGCAGCAAGGGCCAGAGAAGCCAGGACTTGGAGGAGGGAGTGATGAGCTGTGTCCAGAGGACCTGTGGGTCCAAGTGGGATGAGGACCAGAAACTGACCGCTGGGTTTGGCAGCAGGACTTGAGGGGGGTTGCGGGACGGCTGGGTGGGAACGTGTGGAACCAGGAAGGGAGGAAAGGATCCTGGAGACCTGGTGGGGTCAGCTGGCTCCCATCTGTGGGCTGAACAGGGCCGGGGGTCCTGGCCCGTCCCCGGGGAAACCTCCACACCCTTACTGCTGAGCCGTCAGCCGGCAGTGGGCTATTTCTAGTGCGGGGGAGGCGGGCAGGCAGGGGAGGGAGGGTGTGGCAGCCAGATCAAGGCAGGGCCCCGGGGGGACAGGGCAGCCTCCTCTGCCTCATTAGAAGCGGCTCCAGGCGGACGCCGGTGACAACCTTGTCATTGCGCTGGTAGCGCCTTCGCTCCCTGCTCTGGGCTTCCTCTCCTTCGCCAAGAGCGCCTCGTTCCCACACGAGTGTCTGCCTTGCCGGCTCCGCCAGTGGGGCTAGACCTTTGGAGTTGTCAGCCCCAGACCTTGGGCCATGCTGAGTGACCTGCTTTCCAGAAGAACTCTCTGGAAACGTCCCATAATGGGGCGGTCCAGTACGGTGGCCACTAAGCTGCTGGTGGCCCCTGAGCCCTTGACATGTGTGTGGCCAGACTGAATATTTCATTTTAATTCAGTTAAACTCAAGTGACCACCTGTGGCTGGTGGAGACCGTGCAGAAGTGAATGGTCACTGTCCTGTGGCTCACTGATGCTCCTGAGGGCCCTGGGAGGAGGCAGCGCCGTCCCCGTGGAGGACAGGGTGAGGGTGAGGGGCCAGTGAGGGGAGTCAGGACTCGAACCGGCATCTCTGGCCCATGCCCTCCTGTGCCATCCGCTGCCTGCCCGGTGGAGGGACGGCCTCCCGGGCCCCAGCCTGCCTTCCTCAGACCTGTGTGCTCACCCCGTCCGTAGATCGGCGCCCAGAGCTGCCCCCAGCGCTGCCGCTGAGCCCCTTCAAGCCCTCAGCCCGGGCGGCAGCTCCGGGCTCCTGCCCCTCCAGGGATGGAGGCTGGGAAGACACCGGCCATCCCTGGGGCTGCAGAGAGGACGTGCTCCTGGAAGCCTGGGGCCGGGCTCTCCGGGGGCTGGCACCACGTGGGTGCCGGGGGCGTGCGTTACATAAGGCGCAGGCAGCCGGCAGCACGCTGGGCACCTCGTGGGTGGGCAGCTCCAGTGCCGTGGGGGGCCCCTGGGGTGGGGAGCCCTCCAAGCGGCGCTGCCCTGCAGCCCCCCTGCTCGCCGCTGCCCCCCCGCGGGGCTGTCTCCTGCCAACGGGGAGCCCGCCCCAGGGCGCAGAACTGGGCTGTTGTCAATCAGTTCTATTCACCGTGTGCCCGTTTGCGCCGGGCACGTTGGGAGAGGAGTCCCGTTGTCACGGAGCGCCTGGTTTCAGGGAGGAGGGGGCAGGTCCAACCCAGGTGGGAGGTGCCCTGTTGGGAAATGTGTCCGAGCTTCGCAGACCTAGACTCAGGGAGTCAGGGAGGGCTTCCTAGAGGAGGTGGCAGCTGAGCCAAGACCTGAAGGATGACAAAGGCTTGAACAGAGACAGGGACCTGGGTGGTGTGCCAGGGAGTAAATGAAGGCCTGAAGGGAGGCCAGGAAGTGAGGTTTTCCATGGGTACTGAGGGCTCCGGGCCCAGCCAGGTCTCAGGTGACCTGTTAAGTCTGAGAGCGGGGCTCTGTGGGGGCAGGTGGGGGAGGTGAGGAGGGCAACCTCCGCCCCCAGGGAGCTCACGAACCAGCCTCCTGCCCATCAGACCTGTGGCTGTGAGATGGCTGGGTTGCTGCCCCAGGAGCGTATGTCAGGCCGCTTTCCACGCAGGCTGGGATCACCGCCCCCGTCATTGTTTCTGGTTTTTTTTTAACGGACTGCATTTTTGGCTCGTGTTCATCTTGGTGTGCTTTTATGAAGACCCTGTCTGTCGTCAGTCTGCCTTACGAAGACAGGGACTCGACCTGGTCACTGCTGTATCCGCAGCGTCTTCCTGGCCCGGGGCCCATGCGCAGGAGTGCTCAGCGAGTGTTTGTTGACTGACTAATCAACCAACTTTGTTCTTGCTCACAGCCGGGCCATTCTCCAGGAGGTGCTTGACGCAGACCTGAGCAACGAGGCTTTTCCGTTTTCCACCCACAAGCTGGTGAGAGCCGCCGGGCACCTGGTAGGTACCACTTGGCTGATTTCTCCTGGGCTGTGGGCGGCGGCCGTGTGCCCGGGGCTTGGACGTGGGAGCCAGTCTAAGCCTCTGCTCCCCGCTGTGAGGTGAGGATTAGACATTCCTGCCCCACAGGCTGTTCAGAGCTCAGGGGGGTGATGGATCCAAGTCAGGCTCCCCGCCCCCCACCCCCCCGGGGCTCTGCCCAGTGCCTGGCACCTGCTGGTGGGCTTGCTCCCAGGCTCCTGCCAGGAAACACAGCCTCTGCCTTGCTACCTGCACGGCTGCCCCTGTCCTCCCCCTCCTCGGAGGCACAGGGCATGGCCTCTCAAGTCAGGGTGGTGTGTCCTCCCTCTGTCACGTCGGAAATGACAGGGCTGGGACAACAGAGCTCTGCACCCTGAGGAGACGCCTGTCCTTCCCTGGTGTCCTCCCACCCCTGCCCGCCCAGCACTGTGGGTGTGGGGAGAGGAGGGGCAGCTCCCTGGGTGGGGGTTGGGGGGCACGACCCCTGCCCCAGCTCCAGAAAGCCCAGGTCCTGGAACCCAAGGCTCTGGAATGGTGGGCGATGTCAGGCTCCCTTGGACCCGGCTCTGGCTGGAAGCTTCCTCGGAGACCAGGGGCCAGGCCGGGGCCAGCTCGGGGTCAGCCCGTCCCTTCCCTCCGTATCCTTGTTGGAAGTTAAGTGGCCTGGTTTCCGATCTGACTCCGCACGGCGCACGCGCCCGCATCGTCTTTCCAACGACAGGAAGGTTCCATGACCGGGTTTCTCAGCCTCACCACTGTGGGCCTCTGGGAAGATCTTCTGTGTTGGAGGCCGTCCGGGCTCTGTACGGTATCTGGCCCATGCCTGGCCTCCCCCCATTCGATGCCAGGAGCACCCCCGGCTGTGACAACCAAAAATGTGTCCAGACATTAGCGAGTGTCCCCAGGGGGCAGGCTCACTGGAGGGGAGGGGCTGGTCCGGGATTGTCCCGCGTGGCGGTCGGGCTGGCGGCGCTCGTGGCCGGGGCTCTGACCGAGGCCCTGCAGCAGCTCATGATGTCGGAAACCAAGCCCAGAGAGGGCGGTGGACTGCCCGAGGCCCTCAGCTAGCCAGATGGGAAAGCACGCCGCTACATGTCAGTACCACGGACGTGCCCGTCGGGGGCGGGTGGGCGGACAGCCGGGCTGGGGGCTCCTCTCCTCGTCCACTTCTCCGCGTTCATCGGGGCGGGTGAGGACAGGACCAAGGAGTGTTGGTGAGGAGTGGGATCCTGGCTCGCAGAGGGGCTGGGGCTCCAGACCAGCTTGGGTCCTGTGAGCAAATACGCAGCGGGTACTGATGTCGGCGAGGGGCTGAGGTGGGCGAGGGGGGCTGCTGGAGGGGGGATCAAGGCCGCCCTGCAGAGCCCGGGAGCACTGGCCAGGCCCTGTTCCTGCCTCTCGTCTCAGGAGTGAGCTCAGGGACAGGAAGCTGGCGGGGGTGGGGGGGGTCTCCGTCTTGTTTTCCTGCCTCTTTGGTGCAGAGCTGCCTGCCAGGACCAGAGGGGGTGGGTGTTTCGAGAAGGCAGCACAGCGCGACCCCAGGCCCCGGCTGGCCTCCTGCAGGCTCTGACTGCAGCTGCGCCATGAGCCCCCGTGGGGCCTGGGTTCTGGCTCGCGGAAGCGTGAAGGGGAGTTGTGAGGCTTGGCGTCCGTCCACCCTGCTCGGCCTGCCTGTGGCTCAGGGGCAGTGGGAGAGAGGACCAGGTAGGAGCACTTCCCTTCCCAGCACAGGCTGCTCCAAGAGAGGCATCTGGAACGGGACTGGCTCCTGTCTGGTGGGTTACAGCTGCCTTCTGCCCCGGGGGCTGGCCCTTGGCAGCCTCGGCCACCTCCCTAGGCCTGGCCCGTGGCTGGCTGTCTGCACCTTGGCCAGCTGGGCCCAGGAGCCAGGCTGAGTCAGATCTGGGACCGAGGGGAAGCAAGACCAGACTGCAGGACGAACCCCTTCCTGGGGTAACAGGAGGCCCGGACACGGGCTGAGGGTGCCCTGGGATGCCCGGGTGGAGGTGCAGGACACCCACGGGGCTGCTTCTCCTCACTGTCTCCTCTGGAACAGGCCTTCCTGGCTTTGTCAAAACGTATTTTATTACTTGGTGAACAAGCGTTCCTTTTCCAGCCATCAGCATGCCGCGTGGTGGCGAAGAGGGCAGGGCGCCTGGAGGCAGAGCTGAGGTTCAGCGCGAGCCCTTCGGGGGCGACCCCTGACCTCTCTGAGCCTCCCCCTCGTGCTGGCGTGCTGGCCGGCGCACGGGCAGGACCCGCACACGGGCAGGACCCGCACACGGGGAGGGCCGGCGCACGGGATGCCGGAGTCCGGCTGGGAGAGGGCGGGCGTCGGTGTTTCGCTGTGAACACGGAACGTTTGTAAGCCAAGGACAGGGAGGAGGACGCGCCTGTCCCTCTGTGGGACCCAGCCCAGCCCGGGTTAGCGGTTTCGTGTTCCTCACAGAACCTTCTCTCCCCGGTCTCGTCCGTGAGGTCTAAGGCAGGAGCAGGACTGCCCACGTGTGGTTTGCACACCCAGCTTCACCCCTGATGGTGGTTGCAAGAGGGTTTTGTTTGTTTGTTTTTTCTTTAAGATTTTATTTATTCTCTGGAGTGAGCGTAAGGGAACAGGAGCAGGGGGAGGGGCAGAGCGGGAGGGGGACGCAGGCTCCCCGCTGAGCAGGCGCCCCATGCGAGGCTCGATTCCGGGGCGCCAGGGTCGCGAGCCGAGCCAAGGCGGACGCTCACCGACGGACCCACCAGGTGCCCCCGTTGTGGCAGTTTTCTGGTTCCCTTAAAGGTACCCCGAGAACCACTTTGAAGACACACGCGACCCTCTCCCAGCTCGAGCCGCGGCCGCGGTTGGGCGTTCCTTGTCCTTGGCATCGCCCGGTGCTGAGCTCCCCGTGGCGGCGGGCCTCCGGCGGCTCTGATGACCAGCCTAAGGCAGATTCCCCAGGCCCGGAGCCAGAGCCAGGGACAGGTGTCCCAGGTTCCCAGTCCCGGCTTCCAGTCACTCCGTGCGGTGCTCTTGTCCTGTGGGGTCACACCTGCATCCCTGTCCTCGGGTGCCCGGCTAAAGCATCTTTGTGCAGATCCCGGCCTTGGTGCCTGGCGGTGTTGCACACCCATCCTCTCGTCCCTGCTGCTCCCTGGAGGTCATGTCTAGTAACCTGGAGGTCAGGTCACTGCTGCTTGCCCTGTGTGGCCCACCGGGAGGACCCAGTCCTGCCCTAGGGGGCTGGGAGTCCCCGGGGGGCCTGGCATGCCACCTCTTAGAGACGAGGGCCACAAGGGGCAGGAGCTTTGAGGACGGGGTGCAGCAGGTGGTGTGGGGAGTTGGTGCCCCAGACGTGCCAGAGTCCTGTCTCTGGTACTGCCTTCTCCTGAGGGCTGAGGAGGTGTGGGCAGAATGGAGCAAAGGCTTAGTTTCCTCAGTGTGGACATTACGGGTTTTGCTGACCTCCAAGTGGCCCAGACCCCACGATTGTCCAGGATAGTCCAAGCCTAGGACATAAAGACTTCGTCATTCACTGGCCAGTAAGAGGGGCGGGGAAGTCCGCCAGGCAGGACCGCAGGCTGTGGGACCTGGGCTGTCCCCGGCTCCATGGTGGCTTCCCAACCAGGCAGGGAGATGGGAGCGCGGTCATCCCAGAACCCAAAGGTCAGAAACAAAGTCACCCCCGTGCTCAGCAGAGCTGGGGGCCTGCAGGCCTGGCTTCTAGTCCTCCCCGACCTTCTGGGACCGCCTCTCCTGGCCTCGGTTTCCCCACTGGCAGCACAAAGGCCAGACAATACCTAAAATCGTTTCTGCGCTATCTCATGAGTCTGTCCAGACAGACTGAACTCCCTCTGAATCTGGGGGGATTTCATATTCTCCCGAATAACGCGTTGTACCGGCTTCAGCACGTTCTGGCGCTGTCTCCCTCCGTGTGAGGAGGCGCCGGGGCCAGAGGGGTGGGCCTGGCCAAGGTTGATGGAAGGTCCTGGATCCCAGCCAACCAGATGCAGGGGAGGAATGCGTCCCCGTGTAGCTGGCAGGACCACAGTGCGCGGGACGAGGAGGGCCGGAGCCCGGACCGCACCCGGGCCGAGGGGGTGAGCAGGGCCTTGCCCACCGTGACCCACACTCATGGCCAACAGATGACCCCGGCCGAGTGGCGTCCCCGGCCGAGCACCGTCCTTGTCTTGCAGTAACATCCCAAAATGCTTGGGCCCCAAGCTTGCACGAGCCTCGCATTCCTAGAGAACAAGGGGTGGAGGGAGCCGGTCCCCTTGGCAGCCAGCTGACCCGATGTCCTCGCCTCCCACGTGTCAGCCTCGAGGCCAGCAAGGTTCCCGGTGGGACGCGCTCTCTCCGTGCGGGGGCCCGGGGAGACGTGGTGTTCCTGGCGCCTCGGCCCGGGACAGGGGGCCCCTCTGGAAAGCAGCGGACACGGGGCGGCGAGCTCATCGCGAGGCACAGTGGGGAAGTGATTTTCTTCTGCAAATTAACTTCAGGTCAGAAGGAAATTGAATTTCTTCTCTTGACGGTGGGACGCGCTCGCTGTGGTGCCGGAGGGCTCGCTCGGTTCCCAGCAGGTCGGAGGCTCGGGCCTCCCCGCAGAGCCTTCCCGGCGCCCGCCTCTGCCAGCTGGGTTTTAGCCGCCGCCTGAAGTCGCGCTGTACAAGCTTGGAGATTGTCGAGGCTCTGGGAAGCCCAGGGGCCAGGGGCAGGTCCCAGGGGTGCGGCGGAGCAACACCGCAGCCGCTGTTCACAGTGTCCCTGGGGGACAGGGACGTCTTCTCGCCGCGAAACTGTCAGGTCCGGCGTGGCTGGAGTGAGACTGGACAGCTCTGGGCTTGGGAGATTCCGGAAGTCCCTGCAGGATGGAGGGCCGCGCTGCAGGGGACGCGGGGTGTTCCGACGCGACGGCCCTGCCTTGCTGCCGTCTGTCCGGCACGAGCTGCAGCTCCGACTGGTGCCTCAGAACCTGTGGCTCCGGCGGCAGCTGGCTGGGGAGGGGTGCCGTCCGCTGCGGAGCGGAGCGGGGAGGGTTTGTGGCCGATTCGGCGCTCCCGGGGGCTGGACAGTCTGTGGAGCTTTTCAGATCCTTGGAGAGGGTCACGTTCTCCACATGTGACGTGAACTTCACACCTCGTATCTATTCTGTCCTTGGAACTCGGTTTCCACTCATCCTCCCCACCGTCCACCATCATCCCCACTAGCCATCCCCGTCCCCCGTCACAGTCCCCGCCACCGTGCCCACCACCCTCACCACCACCTCCACTGTGCCCCCCCCAGCAACGACGACCATCACCGCCGTCTTTGCTACCGTAATGACCTCCCTTACCTTCGCCGCCGCTGCACGCTGGCCAAGACCAGACCACTGGGAGGAACTGCGCGTCCCACTGGCAGAAAGTGATTAGAGTCAAGGATGTCTTGGGAGCCTCCAGGGGGCTTTGAAAGATCCTTGAACCTGTCGCCAACCTTACCCCCCATCCCGTTCCTGTGGGTTCAGGGCCCCAGATCCCTGCAGAGGGGCTGCCCAGGCTCAGATCCCTGCCTGTCCCCTGCCTCCGGGGGCCCTCGGATCCTCCGTTCGCAGCTGGAGAATGTGCCTGGTGTGTCGGGGGTGCTGTTACACAACCAAACGCCTGGAAACTTGTGAAACTGCCATGAGCTAATGTGATCTGAAAGGTTGGACGTGCCGGCCCGTGTCTGTGGGTGTATCTGCTTGAGCTCTCCTGGGATATTTACCCAGAAAGGTACACAGCAGGCTTGTTCTGGTGACGCGCGTGCCCACGGCATCCCCCCGGAGCCACATGGCCTCCCCTGCCCCCCAGGCACCTGCGTGGCCTCTGACCTGACCCGGTGCAGCGGCGACCCAGCATCTGCCTGGCTTCATGTCCACCGACAGCTGGTGGGGGCACAGCGAGGCCCCAAGCTCGAGCTCGAGCTCCTGAATCACATCTTACTAACACCCGAGCACCCGAAATTTTACTGAAATCCAAGCACCCAAAAATAGTGAAGTGAGAGTGAGTCAGCCTAGGGCAGGGAGCGCGTGTCTCCTGGCTTTGCGCACGTGCGCTCCTGTTGGAAGCCCTGGCTGAGCCCTTGCGCGGCCGCTTCCCGGCCGTGGGCTTCCGCGGAGTGGCTGCAGGGGGTTCGTCCCGGCTGGAGAGCTGCAGTAGAATCTCTAGGAGGACCCGTGAGCGGTCGTGAAACTGTCAGGGGCCTGACACCGGCCACGTGGGGGTCTGTGCTACGGAAGGGCCCGCGGCCACCGGAGCTGATGATGAGCAATGATGATGATGATGAGCAAACATTACCCAGGACATCGTGGGCCTGGGACGAGTGGCTGATGCCCCTGAGCCCCCAGTTCCTTATCTGTAAAATGGGCATGCCCAGAGCAGCGCCTCACCGACGGTGAGCACCCTGCCTGGGGTTTTATGGGGACGACTCGGTTGAGTGCTCCTGGGAGCCTCTGAAGGACGCACCGTTATCAGGCAGGGCTTGCAGAAGAGACTCAGGGGGAGGCCAGTCACTAGGGCTGCAACCCTGGGGACTCAGATTCAAACCCGCGCCCCAGCTCTCGGCCAGCACGTGCCTCCTGCTTCTGTACGAGGCTGGCCCCTCACCTCCTTGTGTCAGCAGCGTCTGCGGCCTCTCCCTTGCTCCCGGTGTCCCAAACATCAAGAAAGTACAAATCACCCAGTCCCTCTGGGCTTTAGGGGCCCACCCACAGAAGAAAGGGTCTTCTGTTTTTACCATCTTAACCTTTTTTAAGTCTACAGTCCGGTCATGTTAACTGTATTCATGTTGTCGTGCAAAAGGTTTCCAGAACTTTTTCATCTTGCAGAACAGAAGCCCGAAACTCGCTAACCAACAACTCCCAGCCCTCCTTCCCCCCCACTCCTGGGAACCAGCCATCTACTTTCTGTCTCTATGACTTTGACTCATTTAATTCCACGGAAGTGGAATTTGGATTAGGATTTGTCTCTGTGTCTGGCTTATTTCACTCTATCAGGTCCACACGGTTTATCCAGGTTGTGGCAGGTGCCGGGATCTCCTTCCTTGTAAGAGCTGAGTAATACCCCGTTGTATGGATAGGGCCCGTTTTGTCTATCTAGGCCTCTGTCCGTGCCTGCTTGGCTGGCTGGCTGCCATCTCTTAGCCATCGTGAGTAATGCTGCGGTGAACACGGGTGGGCAAATATCCTTTCCAGATCTTGCTTTCAATCCTTTGGGGCAGCTACCCAGAGGCAGAATTGATAGACACGTGCTCATTCTATTTTTCTTTTTCTTCTTTTTTTCCTTTCTGATGAATCTCCACCCCGTTTCCCCTCGCAGTTGCATCAGCAGGGCCTAAGGAGTCAAATTTATCCATGTCCCTGCTAACAGTGGTTACTTTGTTCTTGTTTGTTGTTGTTTTGTTTTGTTTTTGTTTTTTTACAGTCATCATCCTAATGGTCATATCTCCTTGGGGGTTTGGTTTGCATTTCTCTAATGAGTAGTGGTAATTACCAGGCTTTCATTATCCTTATTAGTCATCTGTATATCATCTTTGGAGAAACATCAATTTGAGCCCTTTCCTCATTTCTTAGCCAGGTCATTTGTTTTGGTGGTGTTGAGTTGTAGGAGTTCTTTATGTATTCTTAATATTAACCCCTTTTCGGCTATGATAAGTAAGTATTTTCTCCCACTCTGTAGGTTGTCTTTTCACTGTTGGCTCTTTCCTTTGATGCACAGACGTGGTCCCATGGGACTAATTTTGCTTTCTGTTGCCTGTGCCTGTGCCTTTCATGTCATATACAAGAAGTCATTGACAAGTCCAATGTCACGAAGCTTCCCCCTGGTTTCTCCTGGGAGTTTTATAGTCTTAGGAGTTACACGTGGGTCTTCAATCCATTTTGAGTTAAAATTTGTATATGGTGCAAGATAAGGGCCCAGTTTCATTCTTTTGCTTATGGAGATGCCGTTTCCCCAACACCATTTGTTGGAGAGACTGTGTCTTCTCTGTTGAGTGGTCCCAGCAGCCTCGCTGAAGACCACATGGCCATGTACATGAAGGTTTACTTCTGGGCTCTCTTTCCTATTCCACTGGTTTATTTGCTTTTATGCCTGTACCACACTGTTTTGATCGTGGGATCTTTGTAGTAAGTTACAAAAACAGGGACTGAGAGTCCCACAGCCTTACTTCTCTTCAAGATTGATCTGGCTATTTGAGGTCTCTTGAGATCCCCTGTGAATGCCAGGATGGATTTTTCTATTTCTGCAAGAAGTACCCCTGGAATTTTGATAGGGATACATTGAATCTGTACATCACTTTGGGTAGCATTGGTATCTGAATATTGTTTTCCATTCCATGAACATGGGATGCCTTCCCATTGACTTGTGTCAGCTTTCATTTCTTTCAGCACAGTTTTGTAGTCTTCAGTATAGCAGTCTTTCACCTCCATAGCTAGGTGTATTTTTAAGTATTTTATTCTTTTTGATGCTATTACAAATGGAATTTTGAAAAAATTTCCTTTTGGATTGTTCATTGTTAAGGTAGAAAAATGCCATTGATTTTTGTGTGTTGATTTGTATCGAGCAGCCTAGCTGAATACGTTTATTAATTCCAACAGTATTTTGAGGGGTCTTTAGGGTGAGAAAAGGGTTTAAATAAAAACTGCTTTAAGGCCCTTCCTCATGACCGTCCATGATTTTGTGACTCCAGCCAGGGCCTGTGATTACTATGAGAGAGAGGCGCTCTGTTTTGCAAGGGGTTTGCCTCAGTTGGGGGCTTGCTTTTAAAGTCAATCCAACCCAATCTTTACGGGCAGAGGACTGTGTATCAGGCACCTGCTTCCCAGGAACTTGATGATCTCAAGCACTGGCCTCATCCATCTATCAGATGGGCACAGAGGTGGGGAGAGGTTGCCCCACATGGGTCTGGCTGACCCAGAGCTGATGTTCCAGATATCCTCATTCTCAGCTTTCCCCCTTTATTATACGTCCCTGCTCAGAAGAAAAGAGGACTCCCCCGACTCCACTGGCTTTAGCGGAGACAAATACAGGATGTCTTGAGATGAGTAATTTTGTGAACATAGAAAGGCACCTGGAATTCCCCAGACTCTTTCCCCTGCTTTGCCAGAAGCAGAGGTCTGTCTGCCCCCTCTTTTCCTCCATCATTCAGGAAGTATTTTTTTAGCACCTACTGTGTGCTGGGCCCAAGCACAGGGGTGCCGTGCAGAGCCAGGCCAGCCAGCTCCTGGCCTCGTGGGGCTCCTGGGAGGTGCAGAAGAGCCCGGGATGGCTCGATCCCTCCCCACCGGTGAGATCAAGCTGAACCCCAGTGCTGACCCTCTCACTTAACTGGGAGCATGTGTGCCTGACATGAACCTGCAGTCCTGGGCCATTAATGGGTGAGCTTTAGAAACGATTTCTCCTGTTTCAAAATGAGATTGGCTTTGAGCCCCAAGCTCCTCCGTGGGCTGTCTAAAATTAGAACCCCGTTGACAAGGCAATCTTTGTCAGGGGCCCACGGCTTGCACTAGGGAAGCAGGGAAATGTCAACAGTACATTTTCTGTGTCAATTTTGAGTTTTTTTGAGAGGCCTGGGGAAATGGCAGCTCAGAGCAAATGTTCACGGTTTCAAAAGCTTTCAGCGTCCAGCCCCTCGGCAGCAATATGATTAAAGTGTCAGGTTTATAAGGAGCCGGGTCTGTGTTAGGGAGAGTGGCCTCCGCCCCCTCCTGTGTAGACAGGATCTGGCCGGAGCTGCGCGGGACTTAGGGCTCAGGGCAGTGATGGGATAAGCTCCTCCATCTCCCGTGAGACCTGTGCTTCCCTGTCCTATCCATGTCCCTTTGTTTCAAGGACAGTCTTGGGACTGACCTCACCGGTGGGGACACTCTGGGCTCAAGAACTCGCCTGGGAAGGCCAGGAAGCCGACACCTGTCGCCGGGTGTGTAGATGACATGCCAGCAAACCGACCGAGCAGAGACGAGTCCCTGGGCACCAGCCATCGGGCAGGGAGTCGTGCCCCGTGCTGGTTGTGGCCTCCGTGCTGGTGCTGGCCTGGCGTCCAGGTGCACCGGCCGGACGTGCCCAGAGACCAGCTGCCCCAGCACAGATGCGTGTGCTCAGGCCGGGCACGGTGCCCTGTTTTCACGTCGTCCCCTGGATGTTGTTCACGTTGGTCTCCGGCACCGTGGGGGGCCGAGAAGGGCGCCGGTGACGGAGCGTGCGTGCAGAACTTGGTCCAGGGACACCGTGTAAATGGCGCTGTCATCTCCGTGCGGGATGGGGGCCCATGGTCCTTTGCAGACCCCTGGGGCCCAGCTCTCACAGAGCCTGCAGCATGGCGATAAGGTCTTTCCAACCCCGCTGCAGGCCTCTCTGTCCCACCCTCCCGACACGCCGGCTCCTGCTCAGTGCCCTGGCCCCGGCTCGCCTTCCAGGCCTGTCTGCACCGCAGACTCCGCTAACCTTGCGTCTGGGGCTGTCCCGGGCAGGGGCCTTCCTTCCCAGCCCTTGCCCGCCCTCGGCCTGGCTGCCACAAGCCAAGGAGCACCCACTTGTGCTTCTGGCTGGGTCCTTCGAAGACTGTGTCCCGGGGACAGAGGCTGGGTCTTTGGTCAGAGCCCAGCCTCTGGCCGACGCTGACCAGGCTGGGGAGCATTCACAGGGATGACTCAGCAACGGGCAGCTTCCCCTCTTGATGCCTCTGAAACCTCGGGGTCCGGCCTTGGTGAGCCGCGAGTGTACCGCCCACCTCCCAGCGACTGGCTCGCCAACACACCTCGGAGCTACTTAAAACCGACAAAACCTGGCTCCTGACCCCATTTACAGGGGAGGAGAGTGAGGCCAGAGGGAGTGTGGGGGACTCGGCCGAGTCATGGTGGTGATATCTGCGTCTCAAGCCCCACCCAGCCCCTTGAGTGTGGCCTTTGTTGGAACTTGCTGGCTTTGCTGATGGGGTTGACGTCAGAATCTGGGATCATCGAGGGTCGGTGATCACCGGTGACTCCGGTGACAAGTGTCCTGATCAGAGATGAAAGTAGAGGAGATACAGACACAGAGGAGAAGGCCTGCGGTGCAGAGCATGGAGGGCAGTGACCGCAAGCCAAGGAGCACCTGAGGCCCCCAGAAGCTGGAAGGGCAGGAAGGACCCTGTCCCAGAGCTGCCGGAGGGAGCACAACTTGCTGAGCCCTGGATGTGGGGCTTCGAGCGTCCAGAACTGGGAGACAGCACACTTTCTGGCCATTCGGTACGGCCTCCCCAGGACACTTGCACAGCCACTGAGAAGAGTTGAGGCCTGAGAACCGTGTGTCCACTTTCTCCATGGACACCCTTCTTCCCCTTAAAGGTTGCCGGAGCCTGGAGCCCTGTCCTTGGAGACCCCATGTCCTGGGAGCAGGACAGCCTCGGCCCAGGGCCAGCTCACGAGAGTGGTGGCAATAAGGACCGGCTACCAGTACATGGCAGCTGGGCCCTGAGCTGTGTCGTCTGAGCCGTGCCCTGTCCCCCCAGGTGCGGGCCATGAGGCTCTCCTTCGTCGGGGAGCTGGGCTGGGAGTTGCACGCGCCCAGGCCAGCCTGCGTGCCCGTGTACCAGGCTGTGATGACCGCGGGCGCCAAGCACGGCCTCGTCAACGCCGGGTACCGGGCCATCGACTCCCTGAGCATTGAGAAAGGTGTGTGTGGGGGTCGCGCGGTGCCAGTGGGCCGCCCGGAGCCCTGCTGCAGGCACGGAACTGTTGCCCCCCCACACTTCTTTCCTGCCCCGCTCTGTTTCCCTTACCCCCTTACGCCTGCTTCCCCAGCCCGCGGCCCCCGCCCCTGCACCCTTCCTGCGCTGCCCGTGAACGCAGTCTCCCACGCAGGGCCTGGGGATGGTGCTGGGGTCCCTGACACCTGTACTGGGAGGGCGAGCGGAAGATGTGCTTGCCCGGGCTTGTGGGGACGGGGCCACAGTGGGGTTGGGCGTCAGTGCCTGGGTGTCCCTGGGAAATCTGTTCCCCCGGTCCCTCCCCAGCGTCTCAGCTGACAGTGCAGAGGCTGAGGGCTCGCCCAGGGGACCTCATGCAGGTGAGGATGCCTCCCCCCGCCCCCCCTCCCCCGGGCCTTCAGAGGAGCCCATCCCCCACCCCTGCAGGGCGCTGACCCCGGGCTCTCCTCCCCCGCACAGGCTACCGGCACTGGCACGCAGACCTGCGCCCCGACGACAGTCCCCTGGAGGCGGGCTTGGCCTTCACCTGCAAGCTCAAGTCAGCTGTGCCCTTCCTGGGGCGGGCGGCCCTGGAGAAGCAGCGGGCCGACGGCCTCCGCCGACGCCTGCTGTGCCTGACGGTGGATGAGTGAGTGACTGCCGTCCCGTGTGCGGGGGACGTGGCGGGAGCGCACCCTCCTCCAACAGAGCTTTGGAAAGAGAAAGTGGGCCGCAGAGCCACCTCCGTGGGCGTGGATCCAGGCCGAGGTCCCAGAGTGCCAGTCCCTGCGCGGTGACCTCCGGCCGTGTTCTGGTTCATCCTCCCACTGCCCGGGACGTGGCGGGTGGGGGATGGGGGGGAGGCCGGGGCGGAACGACCCTCCCCACTTCCAGACAGAGACCTTGGGTGCCAGGGGACAGGGTCACTTGGCGCGGGATGGAGAGCCCACGCTGCGGGGACCCACAGCCCCCCTCCACCCAGGGGTGGCTTTGAGCAGGTCACTCTGCTCTGTCCTTGGGAGCTGGGCCCGTGCTGTCGCTGGATTCCACTTGGGCTCGGCGACTCTGAAATGGCACCACCAGGCTGGTGTTGGCCCCACCGCGGCCCCGCGGGAATCTGGGTAGCAACGGTCTCCAGCAGCCGGGCGTGGTTGATTTGCTGCTGACAGGAGGCCCCAGGTGGAGCCGCTTCTCGGGACTTCTGGAGCCGTCCAAGGAGGTGTCAAGAGCTTCAAGGGAGGGGGGCAGAGAGGGAGCGGAGCTGTGGCTTGTCGTCGTCCTGCTGCTTCTCCCCAGGCTCCCGTCACCTGGGCCCTCGTCAGGCTGCTTGTCCACCACCTGGGTCTCCGGTGAGGGGCGGAGCTGGGGCTGGGGTCTGCGGTCTGCGGAGCCCCTCCGCCCACTGGCCTCCGGAAAGTGCCTGCAGCCGGACGCCCGGAGCTCAGAGCTTCTGGAACGGCCCCTGCCACAGCCCGGCTCGCCTGCCCGGGTGTTCTCTGCCATAAGATCCACCCAGAGCTGTGCCCAGGGAGGTCCAGTCCTGACGAGGAACATGGTCAGGAGTTGTGGGGAGCTGCCCCTCTGCTCTGGGCCCCGAGCCACGCGGGGACCCTGGGCCTGTCTCCTCATCGGCCAATAGCACGCGCTCTGCAGGACTGGGTGGGATGAGAGAGTCAGGATGTGCCACGGACCCCCCGCCGGTCCTAGCCGTTTCCCTCAGACAGTCAGTCTCAGAGGCCCCTGGACCCTGCCTGCAGGGACCCACGGCCACGTCAGCATCGGGTCCCAACCTGGCTCCCCCGACACGGCCCCGGGCACAGTCCGGCTCTCGGTCGACAGCACGAACGAGGCGCCCAGACTGGCTCGTGACTTCTGGGCGCGGGTGCGGCTGTGATTGCGGGATCATCTCTGTGATTTCTGCTCTGAATTCCCACAAATGTGCGGTCAGCACTCATTCCTTACGCGCCCTAAAGAAAAGGACATTTGCTAGATGGTGCTTCGTGCTCTGAAAAGAGCGCCAGGCA
The DNA here is from genome assembly GCF_922984935.1 of Meles meles. Lineage (NCBI taxonomy): Eukaryota > Metazoa > Chordata > Mammalia > Carnivora > Mustelidae > Meles > Meles meles. The sequence goes on from NC_060076.1 coordinate 3,037,590, forward strand.
GAGGACAGCAAGCCTCGGGGGCATGAGGTTTTAAATTGCTCAGAAGTCAGCGAAAACCAGTGGAGAGGTGGGCCTTTCCCAAATACCCACAGCCTGTCTGCAGACCCGGCAGTCAGAGCCCGGCTGCGGTCCTCTCCGCGCGGTCAGGAGCCCGGGCGCAGGTGTGCTGGGGGCGCTGGGTTGGCTCCGGCCTCACGGGTCCCCCGTCTGGGGGCTCTGGGGCCCAGCCTTGTGTCTTGCTTCTTCCAGGAAGGTGCCCATGTTCGGCCTGGAGGCCATCTGGAGAGACGGCCAAGTGGTGGGCCACATCCGGAGGGCTGACTTCGGGTTCGCCATTGACAAGACCATCGCTTACGGCTACATCCGGGACCCCAGCGGTGGGCCGGTGAGTCGAGCCCCTCACGCCCAAGGGAAGCCGGGTTCCTCACCAGGCGCCCCTGGGACGCACGCACCCCTGCATCAAGCTGAGGGACGGGGGTGGATTGGGGGGTGTCTGGGCAGGGTCAGGGCTGTTTCTGTGTTTTCTGTCTGAAAGAATCTGACTTTGGGAGCTCCGGGCTTCTGTGGGTCAGACAGAGGCTCGGCCCAGGCTGGCACCCTCTGCCCCAACAGCCTGGGCTGGACACTGGACACCTGACCGTCCTCCCCGGACCCCCTTCCTGTCCTCTCTCTCCCCTCACCCGAGGCGCTCCAGGCATGGGGGACACGTGCGTCCGTGCACACACAGACTCGTTGCAAGCATGGGCACAGTTTGCCACGTGGCCCCCGTTCCTCCCTCCACGCTGGCAGGGGGGCAGGGGCGGAGAAGGGGCCCACTGAAGGCCGGGAGGGGTCAGAGCCCAAGGGGGTTCTGGAAGCTCTTGCCAGGCCAGCTGGTCCCAAGGGGGCCCCTAGAGGGTCACCTGGCACGGGCTGGGCCCTGTGGCTCGAGAGAGGAGGGGGAGGAGCTCACTGTCACGACACCCTTATGGACATAACGGCTTGCGTCCCTGGAGCACCACACGAGCCCCGCGACAGCTGGGAAATGGAGGCTCTGGAAGGCTCTGGCTGTGGGGCCGGGAAGCCCATCCAGCTGAGGCTGAGCTTTCCTGCCTGAGCCGTAGCCGTTCTCGGAGAACTCTGGGCCGCGGCTCCCCCCCGACCCCCAACAGAGACTCTAGAGGGTCAGCAAGGAGGAGGCGGGGTGTGAATCAGATGGTCCAGGCAGGGGTGCAAGGGACGAGCTGGGCCTCAGGAGGGGGTGGGACGCAGCGGCTGGGGGTCCTGGGCCCTGGGCTGCCTGTCCTGCGTGGCTGGGAGAGGAGTCCTCTGTGTGTCAGAGCACGGCCCGGATGCCCTGTCCGTGGCCGGGCCCTGGGTGTTGTCTCTGTGCTGCGAACAGGACCCCTGAGTGAGGCCAGCGTGCCCAGGGCCTGGGCACACCGGCCTGTCTCCTGTTGCCCAGTTTCCCGGGGGTCTGCGGCTCCTGGGGCAGGAGCTGTTCTGTGTCCTGGGGGAGAAGCCCCACTGGCTGCCAGACCGCGGCTCTGCTGGGCCGCACGTGGTCAAGTGCCACTCGGGGCCTTACTGCTCAGGACAGCCCCTCGGTCCGGAGGGGGGCCCTTGGCACAGAGAGGCATTTGCCGCAGGTGGGTATGAGCCCCGCACCCACCAGGTGACGAGGGACTTTCCCCCTCCTCTCCTGCATTAGGTCTCGCTGGACTTTGTGAGGAGCGGGGAGTACGCTCTGGAGCGGATGGGGGTGACCTACCCTGCCCGGGCTCACCTCAAGTCCCCCTTCGACCCCGACAACAAGAGGGTGAAGGGGATCTACTGATGTCCGCATGGGCGGAGCCTCTGCCGAGCAGGAGGCCGAGACCTGCTCCATCCCTCGCTGACCCTCCACACTGGCCCACCTCCCTGACCCAGGACCCGGATCCAAACCCGAACCCGCACATGGGTCCTCCCTGCTCTTCGTCCGGGCCAGCCAACCCCGCAATCAGATGTCAGCCGAGGGGACAGAAGACCCTGGGGGCCCGTCCTATGGTCACTGATCAAGGGATGGTCGCTAGTCCACCCTTCCCCTCCCCGCAAAACAGGAGCGCACAGTCTCGGGCTCAGGCCGCCGTGTGGCCCCTACAAGCTCCCGGGAAGATGCTGAGTTAGCACCCCGTCAGCCCGGTGAGAAAGCAGGGAGGCCGAGGTCCGCCCAGCAACCCCAGCCTGCCTGCGGGCCGCCCCGGAGAGTTGCATGGGCCATCTGGAGTTAGGGACAGTGAGGACGGACTAGCACCGTCCACTGTGGGCGCAGGGGGGCGGCAGAGAGCAGGTGCTTGGTCACTGCAGGTGGGCCCCCGGGCAGGAGGCGGGCAGGCCAGGGAGGCTGGAAAGGGAGCCCTTCCGGCCTTGACCTGCTCTTCCTGTGGGAACGCCTCCTGCCCATCGCCCTCTCATGCCCGAGGCCAGCAGGAGCAGGGCGTGGGAGGGGTCTCCCCTCGGTGGCCTCCCTGACCTATGTGGAAGGCCCACCTCCCGCCTTGATTGCCCCAAGTGCACCTCGTTCGTTAGGCCTGTAAGGGAGGGGCGTGCGGACAGAACAAGGCCTCCGTCCTCGTGATTGGGATGCGGTTCCTGTCCTTGACTTTCTTGTCCCGTGGTCCTGGGGGAGGACCTCGTATAGGGTCTTAAGCAACTCCCTCACTCCCCTTCTCTGGGCTTTTGGAACTCACATCCACCAGCGTGACCCTCCTCCCTGCCTGCGTGACCCTCCTCCCTGCCTTCCGTCCCCGGGTCCTGGGTCCCGCCTGCTCTGCCTCATCCCCCCGCCTCCCGGATCACACCCCCAGGACTTTGATGGCCACCGGGCAGCCCCAGCGAAGCTGCGCTGTGTGGCCCTGCCGGGGCAAGCCTGACCCTCTGGGGAGCAGAAGGCGACGGATGCGTGGGGACGGGGAGGACGGGATTCCCGCGGACACACACCAGAAGCAGCCAGCTGCCGGGGGGGTAGGCAGGCTCTGGCAGGCCCTGGCTGATTTCAGAGGCTCACACCCCTGGAACCGGTCAGGCTAATAAAGTTGAAGTCGTGGGAAGACGTTTGGGTTTCAGATGGCCTTTGGAAAGCTTTTAGGCCTCCTCCCTCACCAAACCGCAGGCCGGGGAGCTTGGGCCTCTGACTTTGACACGCTTCAGGCAAACGAGACCTGCAGCGCCCCTAGGCGGGCCCGGCTCCCGCCCGAGAGGGTCTGGGGGAAGCCGAGTGGACCCCGAGGAGCCAGAAATGGAGAGAAGGGGAGACAGCTTCCCCGACGGCCTGGTCTACTTCCCTGGGCCCTGCGCTTTGGCCACAGAGCCCTGGGCTGGGCCGGTGTACGTGTCTCCCCGCAATACCGCCCGTCCTGGGGGCGGCAGGGAAAGGCTGAGGCTGCGGGGACCAGACCCTGGTCCCGATCCCACCCCTGCCTCAGGGGCTGCGCTCGGAGACAGGAGCCCTCGCGTCTGTCTTGTTCGCTTCTCTGTCGGGGAGAAATAACCCCGACCTCTCTGGGAGGGGCACTGGTCACACGTGGGCAAGGCCACGGAGCAGCCCCCGGAGCTCTCCTGCTGCGTTCCCCCATCCCCCAGCAGCAGGAAGGTCCAGGCCGGGCTGCGGCCCCAGGCTCGCTGCCTCGGCGGCTCAGGGCTGGGCCACACGGCAGGCACCTCCGAGTGCCCCAGGCCGTTCCTACCCCCAGTCCAGACACCTGTTGCCCTGCCTGTTCTCGAAGGCTCTGCTGGACAAGGAGCAGCAAGGCGCTCGCTGTCAGAAATTCTGGGCAAACAGGGCAGAGCTTGGCTGGGAGTCAAGACAGGGAGACAGGGGGCCCCTGTGCCCTCGGACTCCACCTGTGTGCCAGCCTCAGCAGTCCTGGAGCTCACAGGGCCCAGGGCAGGTGGAAAGCCCCTACCTACGTGACGGCCTTGCGGGTTCCTGCCTGTCCGGCGGGCCGCACTGGTCTGTCAGAGACGGCTCAGGCCCCTGATCCCCACACACTGCCCCGGCCTGGGCGTCAGAGAGGCCGGCAGGCCCCCTCTGGTCTTCCAGGGCTGAGTGGGGAGGGACCCTGCTTGGAGGGTGATGCCTGCCTCCCCAGTGAGGAGGGCCTGGCGGGAGAATGCTCAGGTGGTAGGGGGAGCACTCCCTCTGCTTCTGGGTGCCTCACGTGCCTGGCACGGGCCCTGCTCCCTCTGGCATGGCGGACGGAGGGAACAATGGAAGCTTTAGGGAAAGAGAGGCGCCGGAAACATACCCAAAATGACTGTAGACAGTGAGCCCATCACGTGCTAAGGTCCTGGGGTGGGAATTACCTGTTGTGTGCCCCAGGCCAGTGTCCTTCCTCACCTGGGCCTCAGCCATCCCGTTTGCAAAGGGGAGTTGGGGGGGGGGGTCATCACGCTCCCTGCTTTGCCTCTGCTCGGGAGGCCCCCAGCCGGCCCCCTGCCTGCTCTGGTGGAGCCTGGTCTAGCCCTGATGGGGTGAGAGGGTGCGCCGGGAGAGGACGCACGAGAGGCCGGAGGGCTTGCCCGAGGCCCCCAGCACATGCCGACCCTGTCACTGGGGGAGAAGCTGGGGGCTGGGCCATCTCAGTGGCAGACCATCGGGAGCCCTGGGACCCCCGTGAGGCCCCCACTCCTCTGAGCCCTCACCCGGGCCCCCAAATGGGAGACGCTGGGGTGTCCTGTGAGCCCCGAGGAGGGAGCCGAGGCTGGGGGCCATGACGGGCGCAGCGGAGCGGGGCTGCCACCAGCCGCCGCCAGGCACCATCAACCCAGCGCGGCAGCCAGCTGCTTCACTCACTGGGGCAGGAGGGCTGCCCGCCACTGCCTCATGGCTGGCTCCCCGGACTGAGCCCCACAGGCCCCCACACCCCGGCGCGAGCTGCTTCCCGTTCCTCCTGCTCGCTCTCCGCTTTGTTCTCCCTGCGCTCCCGTCCCCCCCAAATTAAAGGCCTAAAGCCCCAGGCTCCCCCAGCGAACATGCTAGCCCTCTGCATGCCGGACAAACTCAGGAGCCCCTCTCTGACCCAGGCTCCGAAGGCCAGGCCAGGGGGCAGGGGGTGACTCCCCCTTCGACTGGCCAGCACCCAGGGATCCCTCAGCAGCTGCCACCCCGGGCCCTACCAGATGAGGAAGGAGCCGGAGAAAAGCCCAGGACAAAGCTTTCGTTCCTGACTGGGGAGGAGGACAGAGGGCTTTTGCCCCCAGAGAGAGGCAGACACCCCTGGGGCACAGGATAGGGGATGGGAAGACAGAGTGAGCCTCTGGGCTTTGGGCTGAGCTCAGGGAGGAGTCCCCATGTGGCAGTGTGTTGAGGATGTTCCGGTGACTCTCTGTGGCTCTCCCCTGAGTCCCTCTGGAGCCCGACCCCATGCTGCCCCCCTCCATGGCTACCACCCTGGCCCCACAGCCACACCTCACCCCGGGTTATTGCACTGTTCTCCCCTGCCTGCTGGCTCCCCTCTGCAGCCTCTCCCGCCATCCCTGCCCACTCAGTTCAGCCACACGAGCCTCCTCCTGGTTCCCCACCTCAGGCCCTTTGCACGGCTGTTCTGGGGCCAGAAGTTCCTCCCCAGATACCCATGGGACTCACCCCAATGTCTCTAGTGCCCTCCCTCCCGCACTCCCTCTGCTCACTGCGTCTGCGCACGGTTTGCTTCCGAAGTGTTTGTTGACTGTGTGTGTCCTACTGGAATGTAAGCGAGGGCAGCCCGGAGCCAGCCCCAGAGCCCGCGACAGGGCCTGCTCCCTGGCTGGGACTGGATGACTATGTCAGACCGGAGGAAGGAGAGGGGACGGGAAGGGGAGACCCAGGACTAGAAGGATGAGGGGACAGTGGGGCCACCTCGGGGGCCATTGTGATCGTCCTGGGTCCATTTGGGGCCCAGAACTCTGGTTTTCATGAGAATGTAAGCTGGGGGCAGCTTCTAGACCCCACTTAAGCTGGGTTTTCAAGGCGGGGGGCACAACCCAGCCCCTCTGAAGTTCCAAAGCCAGGAGCGAGGGCCTCCTGGATTCGCGTCTAGAATCTCCCCTTGAAGGCTCCCCACGTCCCTGTTAGGAACGTTCCACAAAAGCAGGAGTTTTTGGCTTGGGACTCCAGGGACGCCGCGGGCTGCCTTCCATCCAGAGCCTCCGGAAAGTGCAGGGAAGCGTGGCGTGTGTGCGTGAGGCCGGGTGGGTGTGTGGGAGAAAACGGGACGAACGCTGTGTGTCCCAGGGAGACCGTTTTTGGTTTCCAGTGCGTGTTACTGGGGCAGGAGCGGACGAAAGGGGGGCTGTTCTGCAATGAGGAGAAGCTTTGTCTTTCGCTGCAGTGGAAAAGGCAGGAGCCCGAACGGATCCCCGATCCCCGAGGCTCTGTGTCTCCATCTGCACGACAGGAAGGGTGGGCGGGGGATGGGACCAAGACATCCTTTGACAGCTGGCGGCGGGGAGGGGAGCAGAGTGTTGGGTGTCTGTCGCTGCCCAGCATTCGGAGACCAGTGGTCACGATGGGGCGTGCTGCTGATGCCTTGCGCGGGACGCGAGTGGGGGGCCCCCGAGGCCAGACCTTCCATAGTGTGAAGGGCAATTCTTAGCCGTGGAGACTGGCCCTGCCAAAATGCCCCCGTGGAAAATCCCGGCTCCCTGCAGTGGTCCAGCTGCTTTGCGCAGAGCGAGCCAGAGCTGGCCCACGGCAGCCCACGGGCTACGTGCGCCTCCCACCCCCACGCAGCCCCAGGGCAGCGCCGCCCGGCGGAACTTGCTGCGATAAGGAAATCAGTGCTCTGGGTCTGTGCTGGGTGCTGTAGCGGTCATGGCCACATGTAGCCATGGAGCGTTGGGAATGTGGCAGGTGTGACCGAGAACCTGAATGTTTCCTTTTATAGCATGTTAATCTGCTGAAAATCAGGCTTGAACGGCCACCGGGCAGCACACTGGGGCTGTCCTAGGCAGACCCACCTTCTCTGGTTGGAGCCTGAGGACTGAGAAGGCCTCCCCGCCCCCCACTCCAGCCCCCCCCCCCCACATTGACCCTGGGTGAGCACTCCTCAGCCTGGGACTCAGAGCCCTTCACTGCTGATGGGTCCCTCCCATCTACCTGGCGGCACCTGCCCCTCAAAGGGCAGCAAGAGCCCGGTCCAGAGAGGGAAAGCAACTTGCCCGGGGCCGCACAGCAGAGAGAGGACCAGGAAGGCAGGATGCTCAGCCCTCGCACTTTCCCCACCAGCTCTTCAGAAGAGCCAGGAGGGTCGCTGGAGGGGGGGTTGGGAACAAGGTGATGGTGGCCGGGACGGGCTCAGTGGGTGCGGCTGGCCCGCCGTAGCCTGCAGGTCTCCCTGGCACCCTTCCCCACAGCCCTGGGCCGACCAGGACCCTTGTCCCGCCTGGCAGTCACCACGGTCAGAGGCAAGGGGTCCTGCTGGGCCTGCAGATGAAGGCCCAAGCCTGGGTGTTCTCCGGGCCACGGTCCCAAGGCCTGCGCCTGTGGGGAGGGGCCTCTCCTGCGCCTGTCGCCCGGAGCTATAAAGAATGGAGGGCGGCCGGCTGTCCAGACTCCGCCCGGGCCGGCATTTCACAGCGATCACGCGGCGTGACTTACAGCGCAGGAAGCCGTGATTTACACGACGCAGTGCGGCGCGTCTGGGCCCATGTGTCCGCGTCTGTGATGAAGTGGGTCTCGGGAGAGGCCGCCGCTCAGCGGCCGTTATCCGAGGGGGGGAGGACCGGGGGGTCCATCCATCAGCCTCTCGCTCCCCCGGAGGCCGGGCAGCATTTTTGCTGAACTGGCTGAACACAGTCGCATCCGTTACTCCCTCCAGACACCATCAAGGAGCCAAACTTGGCCTTAAATGGGAGGCAGCTCAGAGGAGATGGAGGTGGAAGCAGCCCCGGGAAGCATGAGGCCTGCTCCAGCTCGGCCACAGGGCTGCGCGCCCGCTGTGGAAAGGCGGCTCAGACTCGGCCTTCTCCCATGGGGGCACCGGCCCACGGGGGAGCTTTACGGCCTCGCACATGCCACCGGCACGGGTCCCATGGGATAGAGGAGGAAGCCGAGGGCCAGAGAGGTGGGTGCTGTAGCCAGATGGGGGCACAGCACTTCTCACGCAGACCCGAGGCCGGAGCCGGGTCTACCCACTGTTCCACCGCCGCCGGGAAAGCAGCCGGGACTGATGATCCCACCGCCCCAAGGAGCCGGCACCCGGATCCCTGTCTGGGTCCTTGCCGATTCATCGTTCGGTGGTGGCGAGAGCTGTTAGCGCTTCCCTTTAGGTGGGCGAAAACATCTATTTACCCTGCAAGGGAGCCTTCTCCCCAGGCAAACCTCTAACTAGCTAAATGGCTGTCCGGCCCCCGCGACAGAGAAGACGCCCACTGCGACGCACGAGCCACTCTGCAGGGAAACGTTTAAGCAGCACGTGTACCCACAGCTCACCAGCACAGACCGCCATCGACGGGGCCGGGGACGCGGGGGCCGGGCGGGGGGTCGGCCCCACGGCCAGGCATGGCTCCCCTCCCGGTGCCACGGTCAGGGTTTTCGGGGGTGGGGGTCGGGAGGGCACACCGTGCTCTAGACCCCCAAGGTGGGTGTGGGGAAGGCGTTGATCACCCCAGTCCCGGGTAGGTCAAGAGGGAACTCTCATGGGACCCTCTTGGTCATGCAGGGGGTCCTTGAGGGGCAAATGCTGGAATGGACCATGGTCTCAGGCTGGGGCTCGGCCCAGCCCATCCATCCTGGGCACGCAGATCTGTTCCAACAAGGGTCTTCAGAGAATGGGGGTGCACGGAGCTGGTGTGAACCCACAGCCGCAGCATGGAGGGGGGAGTGAGGGGCGCCCCCCCACTCAGCTTCTGCTCCCACCAATGCTGACCACCGTGGGGCTGGTGGGGCTCTGACCCCGGCTGGCTGGACACCGAGGGGTGGGCTCGTCTAGCTTAGAGGTGATCTTGGGTAGGGGCTGCAGATCCCACTCACCCTGCAAAGAAAGGACCAGGTGGTAAACTGAGGCTAGAGGGATGAGACGGGGCACCCCCGTCCCAGCCGCTCTCCCCCACGACCTCTTGGGTTCTTGCCCTCAAATTCACCTTGTCCCAAACTGAACTCACCCTCCTACCCTCCGGTTGCTACTTGGGGGTCCTGACCCAGAACGCCCACCCCACCGGCCCCCTGACTCCCTGCCTGTCCCTCGCTTCAGTCGCCCCCAGATGACACAGTTCGCGCCCCCGGGTGCAGGCTGAGTCTGTAGACCTTCCTCCCCAACAAGGCTGCCATGCCAGGTCTCCACACTGCGTCCTGGCCGCCAGCCAGCATCAGCCCTGCCCTTGGGGCCGGGAATGTTCGATTCGGCAGTTAATCTGGCTCCCAGATGCCTGCAGGAAATCTGCCTCCCGAACCCACAGGCGCACAGATCTTGCCCATCCTGCTCAGCACGAGCCTGGCCTCCACCAGCCGCTCTCTGGGGCTTGGCTCGCTCGGGAATGAATGAGATGCCTCTGAACCCCAGTGGGTCCCAGATGAGGAGACAAGCCAGCCGGCAGCTTCAGATGTTTGGCTTCTCACCTGCCCCTCCCCCCGCACTTTATTTTTAGGCTCTGGGGGCGTTGCTGACACCCTGCTCACGCCACTGACTGGAGTCCCGTGATGTGATGTCGCCCGGGGACGGTAGCCACCTTGCCTGGTGGTGTTATCAGTCCTTCCCTCCGCAGGCCGTCTGTCTGTCTGGGGCCCTGTCTGCCACCCTCTGATTTCTCCAGCTGTTTTGCATGAGCACTCCTTGGAGCGGAGCCCCGTCACTCCAGGCTGGGGTCCGCGATGGGGACCGGGGTGCGGAGGGGCCAGCCCCGCGGGGCTTGCATACCGGGAAGCGGACGGCCGTGGACTTATTGCAGTGCACGGAGATGGGGGCGAAGCCATACACGGCCTTGAGCATGTCTCGACTGAAGGAGTTCCAGGGAACGGAAGCAAACTGCTCAGGGACAGAGGCCTGCTGGCAGGTGCACACTTCCTCCGCATTGAACCTGGTGGGGCAGGGGACACAGCCCAGGCTGGGTGGGGAGCGGCCGGTGGGGTGGCCGGGGGTGACACGTCCCCGCCCCCCAGCTGTCCGGGCTCTGCCTCCCCCGCTGGTGATGGCTAATAGGGCTTCCTCTCCCAGCTCGCCTCGGATGGGCAGGGAACGGCTGCTCCAGAGTGGGGCCGAAGGGGGCTTCATGGGCCAAGTCCAAGCTCAGCAGGAAAAGCGTATGGGGACGGACTGGCGATGCCTACTGCCGGCCCTCAGAGGGACGTGGAAGCGCCGCTGCCACTTGTCTGTTCCTCCTGCTCCCAGCACCCAGCCAGGATTCCTCACTTCCCCCCGGGGCCAACCCCGCCTGTGTCCGGCGTCCTCTGCCGCACCCGCCCGGGACCGCCCGGGGACGGCACCTGTTCACCGTGTGGAAATACTTCCGCAGGAAGCCGGCGTCCACCGCGCTCTTGCAGAGCTCCAGCTGCGTGCGGGGGTAGTAGTGCACGTAGTTGACGCACATCTCCTCCAGGATCCCGAAGCCCCCCTGCGGGACGGGGAGGGCGCCCGTCAGGACCCGCGCTTCACGCGCGCACCCTGTGCTCCTCTGAGGACGGTGCTGTGTGCACGAGGGCTCGGCAAGTTCTCAGGGAGCAGAAGGCTGTCTGCTCGGAGGTCTGCCTTCCTCGACGGGAAAGTCAGACCACGAACCAGTCAGCCAGCAGCTGCGACTCCGGGGCCACACGTGTGAGCCAGAGAACGACCATAGGGCGAGGAGAGCGGGGAACGAGTGTGCCCATCTTATGGATACAGAAACTGAGTCCCAGGGAAGCTAAGAGGCAAGGCCTGAGTGGACAGAGCCTCTCCACCTTGGCGGAAGAGGGGTCCCCTCGGCATCCGATGGGAGCCTGGAGGCAGGGACAGCAGGGAAGACCTCCCCTCACACTGCGGACACAGCACTGTCCCCAGACATTTCCAGAACTTGGCTCTAAGGGGAGGAAGGGCTCCAGGAGTGGGGACGGTGGCCAGAGGACCACACAGCAGCCTCCCAGGGCAACCCTGCAGCTTTGTCGTGTGGGACGGGGCAGAGTGGGCATTCCCTGCCACTTTAGGCTCGAAGCCCCTGGCCTGGTCCCTGTTCCTGGAGCCTAGGGCTGGCAGGAGTGAGATACAGGCAGTGGGAGGAGCGGGGAGATGGCAAGGGGCAGAGGAACACTGCCCCACTCGGCAGAAACCGGTAAGAGAACAGCCAGCCAGGACCCCAGCAAGTCAGCTGAGTGCCTCCTGCCCCCCGTGCCACGTCCCGCGCTCCCAGCTGCTTGTGAACGATGACGGGGGCTGGCGTTTGGCTGCCGGCATCTTCCGAGGGGAGAGCAGCATCTGCTCCCTGGCAGCGGAGAGAAAGACAGCGAGGAGCCCAGCTGCGGGCTTGCCTCAGTCCCCAGTCCCTGTAGACACTGCTCGAGGTCGGCCGTCTAGACAGGAAGTCTCCTGCGGGGCCCCTGAGGATTGGTGTCCCTGTACCGTCCTCTGGTTTCCTAGGGTGCCAGGGCCCCGCACGCCGTATTGCCCGGCCTCCGATGGGGGGGTCACCTCTCTCCTCCAACCCTGCAGACTCCCACAGCTCGCCACCTCAGCGCTCAAGACAGAGTCCTGAGCCGGGGAAGGCTCTGCTCATGGAAGCCGTCCCTCGCTCTCCACCTTGGCGTGGAAAGCACATCACGAAACCCCTGTCTCTCAGGTGCGAGGGTGGTCACACACGGCAGAAGCCCGCCGTCCCCCTCCTCCGTCCCACCAGTGACACAGGGGCTCCTGGAAGGAGGCTGCGGGTCAGCTGGGGCAGTCGGAGACCTCGGGGTGCTCATGGGGCCTGAACATCCTGGGATGGGCCACCAGCTTCCCTCAAGGAGGTGGTTGTGGGGGGAGGGCAGGCAGGGAGCAGGGCCCTCGCAGAAGTAGTGTGGGGGGGCCTGAGCCTGGGAGTCCCCCTCACTGCTCGGGCAAGTCCCCCGCTCCCGCCCTCGGCCTCAGTGGGCTCACCTGCAGAATAGGGAGACGCACCATCCTGCCAGGAGTCTTGGCACGAGAGCTCAGAGCCCTTGGCACCAGGACCAGCCCTGCCCCCTGCTAGCCGAGGGCCCTTGGTGGTTCCATCTCACTGCATCCCAAGGGCACCTGCCTGGTGAGGCTTCGAGGGTCCCTGGGCTTGGACGGGGTGAGCCGTTAGACTAAGCCCCAGCGTGTGTTGGAAGCACTGCGCTCCAACACCTGTTACATGGACGGACCCCTCTTGAGATAGAAGAAGGGGCATGGGGTTTAGGTCAGGGCTGTGCACCTGCAGAGCTCTCCTGCTCCCGAGTTTATGCCCATGGACACAGAGTTGTTGTCCCCCCCGAATCCAGAGGGAGGGAGGATCAGTGTGGCAAGAGCCTTGCAGGCACACAGCCCTGCCGTAAATCCCGCTCCGCCCGTTATGGCTGTGTGACCTCTGGCAAGGGTTTTCCCTCTCTGAGCCTCCTGTCACCTGTGAAATCACAGAGACTCATACCTTGAAGCCTGGGGTGAAACAACTTGAATGTTCATCCCTGGAGAACGGGTCCACGACCGTGGTCCGTCCAGAAACGGGACGTCTCTCGGCCGTGAAAAGTGGGAAGTTCTCATGACAACCCGGGTGAACCCTGGTGACAGACGCTGAGGGCAAGACGCCCATCCTGAGAGAACACAGGTCCTAGGACTCCTGCGGCTGAAGGTCCGGGAGAGGCAAACCCACCGAGACAGGGGGAGGGACAGTGCTTGCCGGGGGCTGGGGGGTGGTGGCGGCAAAGGGGGTCGGTTCGTTTTGGAAAGACAGCCTCTTCTGTTCTGAGCTTGACCGTGTGGAGGGTTGCACCCACGTGCGCACAGACTAAAACGCCATTGAGCTGCACACTCGAAATGGGTGAATTACGGGGTACGTGGGTTGTATCTCGAGAAGCCATTGGAAAAACCACTGAATGAAAGCCAAAAGCGGGCCGCCATGGGTCGACCAGATTCCCGGGGGCTGTAGCCCCAGGTTAGTTCCACCGGGAGCCTCCTGGTTCATAGGATAACTGGGGAGTCTCGGGGATGAACGAGACGACCGGCAGGCATCTGTTAGCAGGGGCTCACTTTGCCTGGCCAGCCCGGGCTGGTGTCTGCGGACCACGCATCGGCACCAACAGCACGATCTTTCCCTCTCCGGAGCTCAACGGCCGGCTGATGGCCTGCGGCCATCTGCCCGCACAGCTAGCCTCAGGGGGACACAGTGTCTCCCGGATGGACCCTCCTCCTGGGCTACCCACAGCACAGCCCAAATGCACTCAGTTCGCACCCCTGCCGAGCAGAGTCAGCCGCACCCCTGCACGGTCTGGTCTTTGCCAGGAGCCCCAAAGTGGGGGGTGGGGGGGAATGGTGCGAAGACCGGTGTTTCTACAGCCTGCTCCCTTTCACCATCCACAGTCTGCGGTCTTGGTCTCGGAGGGTCCTGGGGGCCTCCCTGCAGCTTTCCCTCTGCCCGGGCACTCCATCGCCTTCCACCAGCCCCACCTGGCCACCTTCTCCCCTTCCCCCTGGGCGTGCCCCAGCGATGTTTATTCTAACTCTGCCTGTCACCTGCCCACCTCCGTTCCCCCAGTGGGCGAAGCTCCCCAAGGACAGGGACTGACCATGTGTCCCTTGTTCCTGCCTCTGCACACAGGGCGGACGCATTTACGGCAGCAGCTCTCCAACTCCGCCAGGTGTCAGGGTCACTTGGGGAGCTCCTTCAACCCCAGATGGCCACGTGTCCCCACCCACATTCTGACTCGAGGTCTGGAGTGGAGCCTGTGAGTTTGTGTTTCCACCAAGTTCCCCAGGAGAAGCTGCGCCACTGGCCAGGGACCACGCCCTGAGAACCACCGGTTTACTGAATGAATGGGGGAGGTCACCCCCTGCCCTGACCACCGGTGCTCAAGGAGAGGACTTAGACTTGTCCTCAAGAAATCACAGAAAGCCCTGAATGGGACCCCCCACCCCACCCCAGGCCTCACACATTCCATGAGCCGGCGGCAGGGAAAAGTCAGGTGACTCACCACAGTGGCCAGGTCCCTGTCCCCTGTGTCGTAGGTACAGGAAGTGATGAGAACGTCCCCCTGGGGAACCAAGCCAATAGATGTTCGTCAACACCCGCCCACCTGGAGGTAACAGGTGCACGGGGCTGGTCCCACGTTTGACCGAGCTATTGGCTATGTCATGTGATGTGGTCATCAGCCTATTACTAAGGAACCCTGTGGTGTCCTCTGGGCCCCCACATGTGCGGGTCAAAATCTGGGTGTCCCCAGGGACTGACTACCTGTCGGCTTCTGTGCTCCTGATCACAGCAGTGCAGACTGCTTGGCTGTTTCACAGCCCGTGGGTGAACTTGGGCCACCTTATACCTGACCTGGCATTCTTCTGCACGATCCGGGGCCCCACCAGTCACCCCCATGCCCTCGTCTCTCCTTGCACCTCTTGGGGTCTGTGGCCAGCTGGTCGGGCAGGGGGACGCAGGTCACCCTGGTGCCGCCTCCTCCGGGCCCCTCTGAGGCCTCCCTGTGACGTCCTGGTGAGTCTCACTGCGGGATGGGCCCAGTGGATGCGGGCCTAGAAGACCTTCACAAGGCCTCTGCCGTCCCCCACCCCCTTCTGTCTCTCCTCTGGGGGGCACTCCCAGCCCTCCCAGCCTCACTGTTCCTGATCGGGCACTCACCGGTTGCACAGACACGACCTTCTTCAACATGCGTATCTCCTGGGTGGGCAAAGGGGAGACTTCAGACCCAGCTCCCAGCCCCCTGTCCTGCCCGGCTCTCCGGGGCTGCGCTCCCAGCCCGTTGGGGGGAAGGAGGACTGGCTAAGTGCGGCCTCCAGCCAGGAAGGATGAGAACAGGAAGGTGGTTACCCAGGACAGACTTTACCATCGGGCTGCCCGCGTCCCCTCGAATCTGCAGCCAGCCGCATGCCAGAACCTTCCATCAGAGCCCTCCCCGGACCGAATCCCCAAAAGGGAAGGGCTGGCTGCTGTGTGCTCTGGGGTGTCGGGGCCCGACCCAGGAGAGGGAGCCCGCTACTGGGGTGTTCCTACGGCCGCGGAAGACAGAAGGAGCCGCCAGCCCCCCCCACCACTGGACCCCGAGCAGCCCCTACCTGGAAGTGAGGGCTGTAGTGGTCATCCCGGTTCACGATCTCCTTCTCTTGGCCATTCCGGGCCAGCACGGTGACCACCTTCCTCCCGGTCAGGTGCGTGTGGAGCTGAGAGGCGAAGATGTGGATCCCTGAGGGCGGCAGTGCCTGGGGGGACACGGGGGGCGGCGGCAGGGTTAGGGCCTGGCACATGGGGGACCCTGGCCCCAGCCCTCCCACTGGCTCCGGGCACCGACCACAGGCCACGGGGCCCGACGCCCTGTTTAGTTCCACAGAAAACCTGCATTGCCCAGGCTTGTCTTTCTCCCTGGACGGCCAGGGTCCCTCTGGAAACTCAGGAGGACTTGAGTTGCCCACAGGGCGAAGTCATTGTCACCGCCCTGGGCTTCCGAAGCTGCTGCCTGGCCAGGAGCCCCTGGAAACTGGGGGTAGGTGTGGACAGCCTGCTTCCATCTCTCTGGAACCCCTGAAGCTGGCTCAGTCCACTCTCCTTTTACTCAACGGACTTTAAGGGGAGCCCGGCCCGGGCAGGGGCCACCAAGACCAGCACGGTGTGATCTCCTTGCTCCACAGGCTCAGGTCTGGGGCAAGGCTGTCCCGTGCGGCCCCCAGCAGGGGGTGATGCCGGCAGGCCCTCGGGCTGCCCTGCACAGCCCCCGGGGCACCTCCCCCATCTCACGGCCGGAGCACTGACCGTGTCCCTTCGAGACGCCATGGTTCACCATTAACGCCTAAGGAGATTTTTCAGAGAAATGCCGCTTTCGTGAACTTGAGGTGAGCTTTGTGGAGACTGAACATTTCCTAAGTGGATTACACACTTAGAGCGCGCTCTTCAACCACGGGTCATCTCCCTGACCGCACAGGACCGTGCCCCGCCAGCTGCCGTCCACGCTGTCCCCCACTCAGGGCGCCCCCGCGGCCATGGCTCTGTCACTGGGTGATCCCGGATGGTGGCTGGTTTCTCCGTCTGCCTGCCCTCGTGCCCTCCGCCTGCTGCTGTCCTGTCTCGGCGTTAGGGAAACTTTGGGCCCCCTTGCAATGATTTGAGGACCAGGGAGCCACGTGGCCACACATGTGACAGGAGTGGGGCCTAGGAGCCCCTGTGGGCTCGCGGGGCCCCGGGTTTCACTCCCGGAGGCTGGCCGCTCGCCCGGAGATGCGGGAGCCTGATGACTGCACAGAGAGGTGCCGTCCCGTGGCCTGCGGTCCCCAAAGCTGTGCTTCCCCTTGGCTGGTCCATTGTGATAAGGGTATCTCGACTGCTCTCCACTACGCCAGCCTTTCAATTGCCGAATTTACGCCCCTCGGGGATCTGCTAAAGGAGAGGCAAGGCCAGACTCCGTGGGGTCCCTTCAACGAGCAGCCCACGTGACAAAATTTTCAAAAAGAATGTACTGTCTTTAGGGGAAGAAGAGTAAGTCCTTTCCCCGCCGTGAAGTATCTGGAGACTGGCAAGAGCCGGCGGGTCTGTGGGCCCAGCCTCCCTGGATGCCTTCTCTAGGGCACGGCTCACAGCATCCTGGGGCCCCTTTCCCTAGAGCACCCTGAGAAGGTCACCCCCCCAGCTCCAGGCCCAGGCCACGGAGCCTTTCCCACGGCAGGAGGTGCCACCGGTGGGTGCTCTGGGGACACGGGAGGGAGCTCCAGATGCTGGTCTCGGACGAGGAGCTCCTCTCCTGCACAGCTAATAGCTCCGTCTCTCTGCGGGGCCGGACGGTCTGCTCTCCTAATGGCGGGAAGCCTGCAAGCTCAGGGAGCCCATGAGGAGCACAGAGTCCCCTGGAGAGTCAGCTCCCTGGAGAGGCACGTGCACGCTACACCTCACCCCTGCAGCCTGCTGCGGTGGGCAGAGCTCTAGAGGCCAGACAGCCGCGCTCGGCTCCACGCCCTGCACCTGCCAGGACTCTGGCCCCAGCGAGCCCCACTCGTGTCCCCTGCTGGGAGAGGGGGTGGCGGCACGTCCCCAGCAGCGTGCTGTGGGACGCAGAGGTACGGTGTGGGAGGAAGCGTCGGCACATTCGCAGACATCATAGAAAATAACCCAGAAGCCAATAGCGAAACAAGACCCACCAGGAACACAAAGGTTACGAAGAGGTTATTCACAGAAAAGAATATCCACCAAGAGCCGGAGGAAAAGAGCCTCAAGTCTACAATGTAGTCGTGGGAACTCACTCCGAACAAGAGTGAAAGGGAGCATTTAGAAACATGGATAACGTGGGGGGTGGGCAGGTGTGCGACCCGGGCGCCCACCAGGGCTGTATGTGGGTTGGATGCGCTTTGTGGACGGCGTTTTTGTGAGATTTATCCAAGCTCGTGTCCTCTGTGCACGACAATTTATGGGATCTGCCTGGTAACACGTGTTCCTGGCATACAAGGACCTCCCTTTAGCCTCTTGCCACAGGTGAGAAGTTTGCAGATGCACGCTGGCGACCCGGGGGCAGGTCAGCACAGGCGGGACTGGGCGAGGCATGGGAGCACTGAGGGCGCAGAATCGGGGGTCTCTGCCGCACCTGGGGAGCGTTTGCTCGGGGGTCTGCGCCCCATCTACTCTCCCACAGCCCTGAGAACAGTGCCCCCTGGGCTCAGCGGTCCAACCCTGGGGAGGTGCCCCGTGAAACCATGCAGGGCGAGGGCACACAGCCGCCAAAAGGCAAGTTAGAAGACGGACGTTTTCCTGTTCTGCTGGTTTGCAGTCAGACACCACATACAAGAGTGTGTAACAATGTATCGTCTGACCGTCTGGGGGGGGCGGGCAGGGGGCCCTGCAGCTGAGGGGGCTCTAGCTGGCCAGAGCGCCTACCCTGGGAGCCGGAGGGCACGATGATTTTACTCACATTGTTTCAAGGCGGCTGGCTCATGACGGGGAGGGGTGGGCAGGCTGTTGCTGGAGAGGGAGGCCCACAGAGAGGCTCCTTGGCGCGCACAGGGGAGGGAGGACCATGGGGAAACTGCAGAGCCGCGGAAGCAAAGCCCCGAAGTCGTCCTCACCACCCATAGGACCTCTGCCGGGGAGCTGGGGCGACGGAGCGGCAGGAGCCCGGCCCGCCCCACTCACCATCTGGGTGCACTTGTCGGTGCAGTAGCCGGTGAGGACGAAGGCCGTCTCTTGCGGGGGGATGGCCATCAGGGGCGTGTACACCAGCCCCAGCTCCATGATCCCCGCGTCGAAGCGCCGGAGCGTGGCCGTGTAGTACAGGCGGATGCCGGAGGAGTCCCGCCGGCCTGGGAGGAAGAGGGTGGAGGTGGGCGGAGGTGCCCTCACCCCAGCGCTTGGGCTCCAGCGGACCCCCTGGGTCCCTCGGCCACGCCGGCGCCCCACAGCTGCTCCCACCTGTGGCGCGCCCCAGAAACCAGCTGCCTCGGCTGCCACACCTGTTTGTGCCAGGCGTTCACACGCCCTGTGGGACACCCACGTGGAGAGAAAGAAACGTTGTTTCTATGAAAACTAAGTGGATACTTTGGAAAGTCTTGATGAAGGCGGGTAACTAAAACCCAGCGTCTGGGGTCCTTGGGGCTGAGCAGCCTGCAGGCTATCTGGGACGTCTGGGAAGCCGGCAGTTCCTCAGCAGGCTTTGCAAAGACTCCACATTCCTCCCCACGTGCAAAGGAATCTGGACGGGAATCTGGCCACAGGACCACCTGTGGGGCGTCTGTGCAAACGGGAGGGTAGGGAACCGCGGCTGCCCCGTCTCTTGGCCGAGTCTCGGTGCCGTTGCTGGGGGGGGAGTGGCGTGGGCAGCGCTCAAGTCTGCTGCTAAAGTCGACAGGAGGCACCGAAGATGCAGCCTTCTTGCAACCTCCCACTTTACTCCTTTGATGACCACCAGAAGTTCAAGGCGCACCCAGGGGACACATCTGACAACATCACAGGACATTGAGCAGGAGCCTGGAGCCTTAGAGCAGGGCCGGTGTCTGCTGTTCCAGCCCCTGGCTCGGGCACAGCCCCAGACTCCACCTGGTCAACAACAGGGTGCTGTGTGCTCTCAGACAAGTCGCTGTCCCTCTCTGGGCCTTTCTGGGCTCAAAGTTAAGAGCCTCTTCCAAAGGAGAATGCTGTGCTTCTGCCCAGCACTGGCCGGTCACACCTGCTGGTACTTGTGGTTTGCTAATGGGAGAGTCTGTGAAGCTCCCTGAGCAGGCCTCCTGACGCTCACACGAAGCTGATGGTCAGAGGTCACGGACGTCGGAAGCCACGGGCACAACCACACAACCACGTGGCCTCCAGTGGTCCCTGCTCTGCCCCTACCTGAAATTGGTCAGCTGAGTCCCCGAGTACTTCAGGGCCCTGGCCACGGGCCCAAACTCTCAGCATGTACGGGAGAGCTGGTTCACAGGCAGGGGAGCCCACGCAACTGAAAGGTCATCCTCCCCAATTTACAGATGCGGAAACTGAGTCTCACAGCCTGAGCTGAAGACCCTGCCCATGATCGCGGGTCTGGAAAGTGGCAGAGCTGGGATCTGAGCCCAGAGCGTTGCTAGGGGCCCAGCGGTCTCCTTGCTCGTCCGTCCCAAGGTGGAGCCAAGAACGCCCCCTCTTGCCTCTGCCTCCCCCTTCCCTGCTCCGGCACCCCCCACCCCGGCCCCCCCACCCTCCGCAATGTCCAAACTCAGCTGCTGTGTCTCTGGGCCGGTTACATCAGAGGATAATAATAAAAAAGAGAGGCAATTGGTTCAAATTCAGATGGGGATTAAATAATGAAATAATTGTGGCATTTTGATATTTATAGCCGAGCGGCCCGTCTCCAGATTTGTGAAGTGACAGAGCGTCCTTATATTTGGCAAAGGATCCATAAATATAACCAGATAATCAGGAAGAGACAGACCTCCCTGACGCTTAAGGAGTTTTCAAAAATCCATTTGCTCTCAGGTTTTAAATGAGCAATAAATCCCATATCATGCGAAAACCCCGGCTGACTTAGGCCCTTCCCCGTGCACACTGCAGATCATTCCAGCAGTGGCAAAAAATATTAGTTACGGCTCCAGCGGGAAGTTCGCCGGCAGCCGTTGGCAGAGCACGCCCCGGTGCCCACATGCAGCCGGGCACTGGGTGTGGGAGCTCTCCTAGCCTCAGGACAGTCACAGGGGTCACAGGGCTCGAGAGGGACACGGCGGGACCTAGGCTGGAGCTCCCGCTCTCATCTCTCGGGCTATTTCTGCCCCTCATTTCCACAAATGAAAATGAACGTCCTTTTAAAGAAAGAGAGAGGGAGATGGGAGAGAGCTATGTGGCCACGTGTGGTGGAAGGGGCTGGTGCCGCAGAGAGAAACGTTTCAGTTTCTGACCCCGTAACAACCGGCATCACCATCCTAAAGATCGACTCCCGCTATGCACCTGCAGGCACGGGGCGATCCAGCAGCTAGCGCTGTGCAGAGCAGACCTACCTCCCTAAACACGCACAGCACAGCCCCGCTGGGCCCCGGGGAAGCCTCAGACGCCTCTCCGACAGGGAGCCGCATACCACTGCGGAGGGTCCCATAGAAGAGCCCACCAGCAAAGCCTGTTTGCCACCGTTGCCCCGAAAACATGGATTTTAAAATCCCGGATGCGGGCTCAGATCCAAGTGTGTGTTTGCTCGCTGGGATGTGTTTTGAGAAGCGGGGGCGGGGCACCCAGCCGGCAATGCCC
Organism: Meles meles; assembly: GCF_922984935.1. NCBI lineage: Eukaryota > Metazoa > Chordata > Mammalia > Carnivora > Mustelidae > Meles > Meles meles. The sequence goes on from NC_060076.1 coordinate 3,058,392, forward strand.
CCAGGTGAGCCAGGGCTCTTCCCTTGACCTGAAGATAACCCCAGGGGCAGCGCCCCCAGGCGTCAGGCCATCGGAGGGGGGATTCCGGGCAGGGGCCTCGCTGGCTCTGGAGTGGCCTGCCCTTGCTGTCCTGTCAGGTGCCGCGGGGCAGCCCAGCCTGTTGAGGGGAGGGGGCAGAGACGCCGTGCCTGGGTCCCCGTGGTCATCCTGTTGGGGAGGGGCAGTTGGGGACGAGGGGCAGCTACTGGTCTGAGCAGCCTCAGAGAAGTGGGACACCCCGGGAAACGGGACAGCGCTCTGGTCTGGCAGCTCTCCTCACAGACCTTGAACCTGTTGACCCCACCACAGAGCAAGGAAGCGGTGTGGGGAGGAGGGTGAGCCACGTGGACTCCGAGCAGACCAGTATCTAAGTGATTCCTTCCAGCTCTAGAGTCCGACCTACCTTGCCGGTTCGAGGGCCGTTCAGCCACGGCTGTATGACCGAGGTCACGGTTGGCCTAGACCCAGACTTCCTGGCCCTGCCTACTCACTTCGTGGCCCCAGTGGGGGGTCCCTTGAGCCCTGGGCCTTAATTTCCTCATCTGCAGATGGGCACGTAAGAAGCCTGTGCCTGCCTTTTCCGGAGGGCGGGCCCTGGCAACGGGTGCTTGTGAGGAAGGTGGGATGCGGTGCCCCCACCGTGTGGGGCACAATGATGAGCCAGCAGGAAGGAGTCCCAGCCCAGGGACGCCACTCCAGTCTCAGGAGAGGAACAAGGGGATAAGAGGGACGCCTGCCCCGATGGGTGGTGAGGAGGCTGCACCACAGGGAGGGGGGTTCCATGCTGGGCAGAACCCCCAGTCACCTCTCAGACTGGGCACGTCCAAGCCCCAGGACTCCCAAGGGAGGACAGAGGCAGGGGTAGAAACACATGCTGAGATCTCCCTACCTTGGATCTCCAGCGGGTTGTGGTAGTGAACTTCTAGACGGAGGAATCTGGAGGACCCGGCGCCCCCAAAGGCAAGGCCCGCTTCCTCCGGATAGTAAAAGGCCTGCAGAGGACAGGTGGGGGAGGGAGTCGGACCCAGGCACACGGGCGTGTTTCACGAGGGTTCCACCCAGCCGATGCGGCCAGAGCGACGGTGGGGGGTGTTGGCGGGCAGCGGGATTAGAACCATGTTCTCCCACTGACAGGCAGCTCACTACCAGTCCACCCAGATACCCCTATTAGACTCAAGGTCAGGGAGTAGGGGGAGCTGGTGTCCCGGGGCCGAGCCTAACCCCCCAGGCCCTACTCATGGCCCTGGCCTCGCCCTCCTCTGCCTCGGTGGGAGCCGCTGATGGAAACCCCGTAGGTACAGCCGGCGGAGGCCGCGGCATCTGGCCCCGGCAGCTGCCCGCCAGAACCACCAGGTGCGCAAACCCCCACGTCCAGTGAGGAAACAAGATTGATTTGCACCAAGGACCTACGCTCAAATTTTGTTTCTATAGAAATGCCACAAAGGCTGGCCCAAGAGGGGTGGACGAGAGACAACGTTGGGCGTGGGGGCCATGCGGGGCGGGGGTCTCTGGAGGCCTCGCCAGCACCTTCTGGAGTGCCCTGCTTGGAAGCTCTCCGGGGCACGGGGGCCCAGGTGGGGGGGGGGGGCCCGGGGAGGGGCGGGCGCACCTTGGCACCCAGCGCCCAGGCGGCCAGCACGTGGCGGCAGTAGTTGAGCTGGTCGGGCTTCATCTTGGAGTCGCAGGGCCCGCTGAACGGGGGGACGGTCTCGAACTGGGCGGAGCACTGGAAAACCTCCATGTGGTGGACCAGCGCCTCGTTGCCCTCGGCGACGATGGGCTCGTACTGGGGGCGAGAGGGCACTGAGCCTGGGGTGGCGATCGCCCGCCCGCTCGCCCGCAGCCACGCCCCCGTGGGCCTCTGCTTGCCCATCTGTAAAATGGGAGGGTTAAGGGAAGCAATTTCCAGGGGCCCTTCTGGGACCCAGGGCTTTGAACGTGGAGCCACCGACCCTAAACAAAACCCACAGAGAGCTCCAGAGCCAAGGGCACGAAGACCCTGACAAGAAATTTCCTGATAAGGCAGGGACAGGAAGGCAGCTGTCCTCGTGTGAACGTGGCTGTGGCTGGGCCAGGACATAGAGGCTTCCCTGAGGCTAAGCCTGAGCCCAGGGGAACCGGCCGGCCACTCCTGTGTGACTTTGGGCCCTCCCACAACCTCTCTGGGCTGCACTTTCTCCACTGAGAGTGTGCTACTGTGGAGATGGAGTGAGTCACCTCCCCGTCCCCCAGGGCCAGGGACACGGGGCAGTCAACAGCGGTTGCCCTCACGTGGTGTCTCTGGGTGGGTGTTTAGAACAACTGAGTCGTGAGGTGGGCTGCCTTTTCACAGGAGGCGATACGACCTGATAGACAGATGGCCCTTCCAGTCCCAGGGGAAGACGCAGAAATGAAAACATCAGCGTCCTTTGGTCCAATTGGCGCAGCAGGGGCACGGAGGACAGCTGCCCGGGGAGGGTGGGGGGTGAGCAGATGACAGGTGGCTCAGGCTCAGGCAACAAGAGGACCCCTGAGGCAAGCCGAACCACGGACGGCTTTCCAGGACGTCTCTCCAGCAGCCTTGGAGGCGCCAGGGGGAAGCAGACCCGGGACGAGGCCCTGGGATCTCCCTCCCCAGGTACCATGACGATGTGGTGCCGAGAGAAGCCGTCTGGAAGCTCGGTGACGTGGCACCAGTACGTGGTCTTCTTGCCGGGGATCAGGACGTCTGGGGCGCGGATCTCCATGCTGCGCAAGTCCGAAGGCAAGGCCGGGATGGAGATGTTGGGTTTCAGCAGCTGGACCCTCTGCAGCCCGATCTGCAGCCCTGACGTATTGATGGCCTCCAGCGACCCGAACGGCTCCTCCAAGACCCCATACACCAGGTGGACGGTGCCATCCTGCAGCCGAGACACACAGAACCCCACCCACCATCAAGCACTGGGCTCCCATAACCAGGCCCTGCCAGGTCCCTGCCACCTGACCTGGCAGGTGACACGCCCAGCTCTTGTCTCTGTGAAGGAGGGGGTCTGCGAGGCTCCCGCGGACCCGGCTGAGAGTCTGTCCCTAGCCAATCACCCCAGCCCACAGCTGGCACCAGGTGCCGAGTACATGTTTGCTTTGCAAACACCATCTAGCCACTCTCGTGAACGTCCGTTCCTCTAGCCGCTGCTGCGCCGCACCTGAGCCAGGCCGGCTGGCCCCCTCAGTTATCCACCATCCCCAGGGCCACAGGGGACCAAGTGTGGGTCATCCCCTCCGGTCCAGTGACAACTGGGTGTGAGGAGCCAATGACCACGTGAAGGGAAAAACACCAGCCTGGGGCTTCTCAACAGTCCCGCTGAGCTGGGAGGGCTGCACCGTCCGGCTAGTGCCAGATAGGGCAGACACAGAAGGTTCTAGTCGGCACTGGGCTAGAGGTCACAGACGGACCCGAGGAGGTGAGAGTCTGGGCTTGGATTCCCCCGGCTGTGCTGCCAGGACGGTAAGCCTGGGTGTGCGTCTAGGATGTGGGCCTGAAAACGCCTTGCGGGTGTTCTGGGCACCAGAGTGTGTGTGTGTGTGTGTGTGTGTGTGTGTGTGTGTGTGTCCGTGATGGGCAGCCCCTTTGTTCTCTGAGTTTACAGAAACCTGGGCCCGCCGTGAAGACTCCCGTCCAAGGACATATCAGAGCCTCAGGCTGTGGCCCCCCGGCACCCCGAGGCTCTGAGCGGCGCGCACGTGTGCTGGGGCTGTGCCCCGTGCAAAGTCCTTGGAGAGGGTCCTCTGCCCCTCCTTCCTTGCCTCGTCCGTGGGGAAGGGGGTCAGGAGTGTGCGGACTCCACGGCGTGCTGGAAGGACGCTTTGGGTCAGCTCTGTCCCCAGCATGCTGTGGGTCCCCGAGCCAGTCCTACTGGTCGGGCCTCAGTCTCCTTTTCTTGCACACACAGCCACTGAGGCCAGGCTGGAAAGATGACACACGGTGACCGAGGTCAATGTGTGCTGGAAAACCTAAAAGAATCTTGTCCCCAAGGCCAAGATGGACAGTTTTTCCCTAATGGGTATGTTGGAGCAGTGCGGGAAGCCTGTGGTTTTTCGGGTCCCTGACGGCTCTGGACTCCCGGACTCCGGACTGCTAGAGCCTGGCAGGTCGCCCTGCTTCTCCCGCACTTAAAGGCAGGTCAGCCAATGAGGTCTGGAGGGGGAAGGGACCTGTCCCAAGCCTTGCAGCCCATCGGCAAACGGGCAGTTTGCAAAACCAGGTCTCCTGGGCTCTTTCCAGAATTCCATCTGAAGGTGAGGAACCAGAAGGAAAGAGAGTTGGGAGCAAGATCCTGGTGGCTTCAGGGCAGGACCCACATCTAGAACTATCTCAGCTCCGTGTCAATCAGGAGGACCTCTGGAAGGGACCAGAGGCTGATGGCAGAGCAGGTCCCTTGTCCTCACTGAGGGCCTCTGAGTCCCTCCCTGGCCTTCTGTCTGCATAACGGGACCAGAGGTGCTGCCTCAGGTCGTGGGGTTATGCCACGGTCTCCTGGGCACACGGGGCCCCCACCCACCTCAATGAGGTAATCCTTGGGGTCACAGGTGCCAAAGGGCCGCTTGAAGAGCAGGCACAGGCCGTCCGGGGTCCTCCGAGCCTGCAGCAGCTGGTAATCCTGCTGGGAATCTAGGTGGATCCGCCCCTGCTCGTCACTCCAGGCATCCTGCAGGGACAAGCGACCATCAACACCAGGGCCAAGCAGCAGGGCCGGAGCTCAAGCCCTGTGGGTCCCGGGAGTGTTCCCGGTGTTGCGGGGGTCACTCCCTCTTTCTGTATCTGCCTGAAAGTGGCAGAATCAAGCTCTAATCCCACTCGCTTCCTCTGCTCCTGGAAGCAGGGCTCTCGGGTGCCAGTCAGGATTCTCAGGGGCTAGGCAGGGACGGGGACATGTCTCCCCCATGTGGGGACTCGGGCCTTGGACATCCCAACACTCCAGGACGGTGTACCCGTAGAAGCCATCCCCGAGCAGGTGCCCAGACCTCGGAGCACCAAGAAGCTGCCGTGAAGGCAAACAGGTGCTTTGGACACAAACCGCTCCCCTGGTCTGCAGAGGGTCCCGACAGCACCTGGAGCCTTGGAAAGGGGAGGCTGGGCCAGATGCGGGAAGCAAGGGAGAAACCAGCGCGAGGCAGGGGGGTTCAAGGTGGCTGTCTTCCCCCAGGGCCCACCCCCGAGACCGAGCTTCACCTTAAACACTGTGCCCCAGGCATCTTGCCCTCCTCGTCCAGCCCTAGCTCTGCCTGGAGAGAGTGAACGGAGGCCCAGGGAGGAAGGAGGAAGTGGGCCTGCTGTGTTTTGCTGGGACTTTCCTCGGTGGGTCTGGTTGACCTTGACCTGCCCTGCCCTCCCCCCATTCCTGTGCATCTGGCTGTCTGGCCCAGCCATCCAGGGCCCTTCAGGCCAGTGCAGGGAAAGAAGTCACCCACAGGGGATGCTCGGAGGGAGGGAAGAACCCCCCACCCCCCACTCCCCAGGCCCCGGGCCATGGGACTCTGTTCCCACTCAGAAGCTCTGAAAGCCATTGGCCTTAGGATTCTTCTTAACCCTGTACCCAGACCTAAAGCAGGCTGTCTTCATTTCCTTGAGAAAAAAAAGAAACCTGCAAAAGAGTTTGCAAGATTTCCCCTAGAGGAGAACAGCACCACGCAGCTCCCGCTAAGGGACACTGCTCAGTCGCAGACTCATTTGTGGAGGTAGAAAGTTAGTTTGATCTTCGGCTGGAAATCTAGAATCTGTTTGTTGAACATATGGGCCACGGAGGAAAAACAAGTCTGACATTTGTTTGCGCAGGAATTTGTTGTGCAAATTAATCTTGCAGTGTGCGGGAGGGCGAAGTCACCCGGGCTCCGGGGCAGCCAGGAAAAGCTGTCCCCAGAGGAGCTAGAGCTCCTGAAGCGGGGGCCCAGGGACTCCGTTGGGAAGGGCTGATGGTTCACAGCTGGGGCTGCCCCAGGTCTCTTGGCTGTGACGCACCCCCCCCACCCTGGCATGAGACACAGAGCAGTGCAGCCCCACTGGCCAGATCTGGCCCCCACCCGGCACCTGCACCCGTCCTATCTGGGGAGCCCCAAGCATTTGTCCTCAGCTTGCCCAGACTCCAGCTGCACCAGCTGAGTTTCCGTGAGGGCGGAGCACCGCGGGGCTCCAGAAAGGTCAGCCGCTGCCAGCTCGCCTGAGCTCACACAACCTAGAACCGTGGGGAGCGATTACTGTCCCCACTCCTCAGATAGGAAAACCGAGTCCTGCGGCCGGAGCTGGTTGCATGGCTCCTACAGGTTTCCCCGTTAGAGTGAAATGTAAGGACCTATTATATTTTTATATTTTAGCCAGGGGCTTTCATTAAAGTTAAACAAAAAACTTGTTTGACTCTTAAACTGTCCCTGCTCCCCTTCCCCCCAGGGGATTTACTTAAAAACAAGTCCCAGAAACCAGCTCCAGGTAACAAAGCCCAGATACAAGGGTGGGTCAGGCCAGGTGGAGACATCCGATCAGTGGGGGGGTTGCACACTGTCTCCTTAGCTACTAAGGAGTGGGGACCCCCGCCCTTTGGGAGCCTTTTTGGCACCAATCCTAATCAAGGTGTAATAGGCTGGTTCTAATGTCTACTAGGGTAAATTGTAACTCAATTGGTCACCTAGCATCACTGTGGAGTTTCCTGTATGTGTTATAATCTCATTGGTCACCTGTGCGTGGCCAGGCCCGACCGCATGGCCTTTGCCCTTAAAAGCTAGTCTGTGAAACAGGGAAGGGTTGCCCTCTCTTGGAAGAGGTGCGGCCCCGAACGTTCGGTTAGATTCTTGATGCTTGGCGCAAAATAAAGCTTTGCTTGACCTTCGCTTTCTATCAGTCTCGCTCCTTTAATCACGGACCCATTATTGGGGTATAACATGAAGTAAGGAAAGCCCTCTGCTTACAGATAAAGAAGGTGCCTCCTGAGTTAAAAAAAAAAAAAAAAAAAGGTGTTTAACCCTCCCGCGTCTGCTCTGGTGGGGAGAGGTGGGCTTCCTCCCCACAGAGGCTCCGGCGGCCCCGTCCCCTGCGCCCCCCATCACCTTGCAATGTGCCCCCAAACCTCTCTATCTCCAGTTTGCAGGGAAAATTCCCATTCCTCTGCGCTTTCCAGGAGGAAGAGGGGTACAGTTTGGAGGCCAGGAATCAAAACCACACCTGTCTCAGGTCCGAGGTAGATTTGATCCGCCTCTGGGCGGGGGCGGGAGGAACGTCCGCACCTGCTCACTTCCCCCTCGTGTGCGCGCTAGGGCTGCGAGGGCTGCGTCCTGGGCGTTGGGTGTGCGCGCCCGGTCGTGTGACCGCGAGGCTCGGGGGCCCTGGGTGGTGTTGGCACCGTGGTGGTGGGGGACATGGGGTCCACCCCCATGAGGGTGGGGGCAGTCGGTCCCTTCATTTACGTGGTGTGTGTGTCCCTGGTGTGCGTGCCTCTGAAGCACGGCCTTCTGTTTCGGGGTGTGTGCACAGACACCAGGGAGGGCATCTGTCTGCCGTTTTGTCCTCAGATGGGCAGCCCTGAGATGCCCAAGCTGGGGACACGGACTTGGCTAAGACCAGAGGGGACAGGAATGGAGGCAGGAGAACTTGCTTTCCTGGGTTAAGGGGGGGTATATGTAGGATGAAGGCCAGGTGGGGGCTGGGTAGGGACAAGGTCAGGAGCACTGGGGTAGGGAACAACTCACCCCAAAGTAGGCACTGTCCCCGTCGGTCCAGAGCACGACCAGGTCAGCGTTCTCCAGCTCCCCACGGTTCGACATCCCGAACAGGACCCCGGCCTTGAGCTCCCGCACCAGGAGCTGGAAGTAGACCATCTCCTGCGTGTAGCTGACATTCCAGGAGAGCTCCAGGGACCCCTCAGGGTCCAGGGGTACTCGGTAGGGGAAGGGACTCTCGGGGGGTCCCGAGCCCTGCAGCGCGGCCACCAGGATGACCAGGAAGACAGCCACCGCCGTACCGTACATGGAGGCCGCCTCGCGCGCGCTGGGGACGGGGACCTGCATTGCGCAGTGAGCTCGGCCGCCCCACTGGGACATTTATGTCCGGGCCCTCCGCGGGGTGGGCCCAGGCTGCACTGCTAATCACATTTGTCTGGTGGGGAATTCAATTGTCCCGGTGACCCGCCCACCAGCCCGTGCCCTGGGGCAAACCCTTTGCCTCCCTCGCTCTCCTAATTGGCCCTAATGACACATGGGCACCATCAATGGGAATTGGAGCCGACTGGCTGATTTGCTTCCCTCCTATCGTCTCTAAAGTGCTGTCTGCTGAGGGGCCCCTCCTTCAGCCAGAAGGCCTTCCAGATGCCTCCGGCCAGGCACCGGGCTGACCACCAAGCAGGCAGGTCTGGTCCTGTCCCGGAGCAGCTGGCAGGATGGGCCCCCCGCCGCCCCGTCCACGGACGGGCAGACCGAGACCACAAGAGCTCCTTGCCGAGGTGACCGGTGAGTAACGAGACTTTGCTGCTGAGGGCCTGGCCCAGTGAGCCATTTCTACGAGGCTGGAGGGTGGACCAATTTCAGGCTAAAAATAAAAGACGGTCCCCACATAGTCCCTGTGTTTAGACACTCTCTCCATGGCCTGCTGTTCCCACTCTGGTCGCCTGTCTATTTCCTCACACGCTCCAGCTGGTGCCACGGCTGCTCCAACAGGAGTGGGTGCGTCGCTAGGGGGGCGGGGCCAGATGGCACAGGGTGCATTGGTGGGGGACAAAGAAAAGGGTGCAAAGCAGGCCTGCTTCCCTAGCACCAAAACTCCCAGACCTAGGACATCCCTTAGCCTAGAGTGGGCCCAGCCTGAACGTGAACCCTCCCAGGCCAGCTGGCCTATAGCACTCTTTCTCCAACGCCTACCACAGGGCCTTTGCACAGACCCACTGGGGCTCACAGCCCTGGTGCAGCACCCCAGCCCCACCCATCTTCCTCTGCAGAGTGCCGCTACCTCCAGGAAGTTCGCCTGGATTGCTCTCTGCTCTCACTTCTGGTCCCTCCCTCCACTCTCCTGGCTCCCTCTCTCCCGCTCTCCGTTCCTTCTTCCTCCTCCTCCTCTTCCTCCTCTCTTTGGAGAAACCCAGAACCCCGCCACAGGCGCACGGGGATGTCACCACCTGGCATGACGTTTCGTCCTCAGGTATCTGCAGAGGCCAGCCCCGACCAGGTCGTGCCCGGCTCAGGTTTGCTCTGAACCCTGTTCCTTAGGAAGGAATGAGTGTATCTGCCTGAAGATGGATTGAGGGAACATTCCAGGCCTCCCCAGGCCCTGGCGGGGGTGCTTCCTGCCCCATGGGAACCGGGCTGCCCTACAAAGCCAAACCAGGCAGAAGGAAGCCACATGGAGGCCATGGACCGTTCTCATCTACGGCAGGTCCACCCACAGGCCTGGGCAGGGGAAAGCTGGGCCCTGGAAGCCCTGGGGCACACCCTCTCAAGAATCTGTCACCCACAGACGCCAAGCACAGGGAGAAGTCGGAGCCAGGGAGGCCCCGGGCCTGGGGTGGCAGACAAGCCTGCTGGAAGCTGCGGAGGGACGAGGCACCTGGGAGGACGGCGTGCTGGTGGTCGGGGGGCACCAGGGGGTGTCTGGCTTCAGGACCAGAGGCCTTCGGGCAGAGCTGCCTTGCGCAGAAGAGGGGCGGGCCCTCCTGAGGGTCTCCTGGAAGAGGGGGCAGCCTGCATTCTCCAAAGGCCCTGTAAGCAGACGTCTGTCATTTGAGGTCAAGTTGTGCTCTAGACACTCCCCACCGGGATCAGGGAGTGGCCACGGCAAGTGGGTGGGGCTGGCTCCTTGCAGGGAGGCCCAGGCATCCGCATAGGCCAAGTGCGGGGGGGGGGGGGGGGGGGGGGGTGTCCCAGCTGTGAGTGAGCCTCCCAGCAGCCTTGGTACCCACCGGCCAGGTGGCTCCAGCTGGAAGACAGGCAGAAGGAGCAGAGGCTCCACATTCTGGGGCACTGAAACCCCAAGGCCTTCACGGCGCACCGACCTGGAGTCAGAGTTCTGGGTTCGAATCCTGCTGGGTCCCAGCCAGGCATCTTTGGGGAAGTCCTTCTCCACCCAGATCACCAGAGGACTGGGACGCAGCAATGATTTACCTTCTGGCCGGCTTCACCCCCTGCGGCCTGGAGCCAGGGCCCAGCTGGGGGTCAGGAGCTCCCGGGAGGCAGTGTCAGCCCGGAGCAGGACCTTGGGCCACCGAGCTCACCTCCGTTTCTCTCTGGATACAGGGAGATCCGCAGATGCTCGGAGCCGCTCCTCCTGAAGGAGGGAAGGCCCGTGCCGCTCTTAGTAAACAGCAGAGTCCTCTGTACACACGTTTATTTTTAACAGGATTCCGAAGGCCCCGTCTTTCTCCGGCTCGGAGCTGGGTGGAGTGCCGGCGTTCCCCTCGCGTTGACAAGGCTGCGGCAGCCGGTGGCAGAAGTCATAATTACTGAGCACCAGGAATCAGCAAGCGCTGGAAAGCGCGTCCACGCCCAGCCTGCCACCAGCTTCCTTCTGGGTCACCCCACACCCCCCGCCACCCCAGTCTCGGGGCCGGAACCATGACTGTCCTCAGATACCAGGACACCGGGCCTCAGAGAGGCTAACAACCTGCCCCTGGGTTTGGGCCAGACCAAGTACCAGGTTAAGGACCCCAAAGTGCACTTCTAGCAAGGGGTGGTGGCGGGCGGAGGGTGCTGCCCTGGGAGGCGGCCAAGGTCAGGGACATTCCGCTGGAGTCAGGAGGAAGGAAGGGACACTCGGATGAGAAATGCAACCAGGGAGGAAGCTGGGGAGGCTCCGCGCCCCACGGGGGGTGGGAGGGACGCGGGCCAATCGCAGGGCCTCTGCCGCGATGTGCGGTTCCCTGCATTAATGGATTTTTACAAACCAGCAATTCGAGCCGGGGTGAGGAAGCCGCGCTCAGCGGTTCTCCAGCCCCGGTCTGCAACCCGTGACCCACCTGCCCTCCCCGGGTGCCCGGCGGACGCAGCAAATGTTGGGCCGCACAGCGCCCTCCTGCGTGTCCTCTGACCCTGCTCCCTCGCCCGCCGGGCTCAGCCCTGGTGTTTAGGTCCCATTTGCCCTCCAGCAGCCGGGGGGTTGGGGGTGGCACCCGGGGCATCACCGGCACCCTGCCGGGAAATAAACACAGCTCACGGCTCAGCGCCTGGCTCCCCTCCAAGGCGCTTCGATGGCTGACCTCATTTGGAACCAATTTCAGCGTTTTAATAAGCCCTTTGCTCTTCCGCATCTCTCCGACACTCACCCTCTGCCTGTAATCCCCCATGGCTCTGCCACGTGAGGCCCATCCTGGCTGGCGCCCGGCCCCCAGGTCGTAGCAAGTCGGGGGAACGGAAGCAGGGGCGGGGGTGGCCGTAAGCCCCGAGGGCCAGGTCAGGTTGGACCACTCCGCAGGGACCACAGGGTGGCTGCAGGCTGTGCCCCTTCGGCTTGGGAAGGGCCAATCCGGCCTTCCAGCTGGGGAAGAAGCAGGACACGGGGCTGTGGAGGGCAGACTGGGGGCTGGCGTCACCTCTGGGTGACACACCCCTCACGCCCCTCCCTGGTCCTGAGCAGCTTGGGGCTGCCACACCCCACGTGACACGGCAGACGGCTGGAGCGCCCAGCCCGGGGCCCTCTGGCCTGGCCCCCACTCCTTAAGCCTCAGCCAAGCAAACACAACTCCGGCCGCAGGTTCGGAGCGGCTCACCCCCCAGCCCGCCAGGCCCTGCCCGCTCGGGCGCAGGCACGTTTGGAAATTGGCTCAGGGAGGCTGCACGGCAGCCCCTCGCAGGCTCAGTGCGAACCGCATCGGACGGAGGTCCTGACCCAGGCGAAGGTGACGCAGAGCGGCCACATCTACATCTGGGGGGACACTGGGGACGTGGCGGGGGAGTGCTGTCCCTCGGCAGTTAGATGAGCGTCAGCCGCGGGAACGGGGTTTCGCCCCAGTGAGAGTGACAGGGAAGAGAGGCAGGAACACAGGACTTAACCTCTCTGCACCTGTCCGCTTATCTCACTTTGGGCTGGGGGGGCCGGGGGATGGTGGTGATGGAGTCAAGGTCACAGGAGAGGCCGGGCTGCTGGGACAGCCCCTCTTCAAAGGCAAAGGTACCCCAAATGGGTCAGAGGACGAGTAAAAGCCCCCAGAATCCCCTCCTCAAAAAATAACCACTACTAGATGGGGATGCCTGGGTGGCTCAGTGGGTTAAGCGTCTGCCTTTGGCTCAGGTCGTGAGCCCAGAGTCCTGGGATCGAGCCCCGCATCGGGCTTCCTCCCTCTGCCTGCCATACCCCGCCTGTGCTCTCTCTCTCTGTCAAATAAATAAAATCTTTGAACAAAGAACGTAACTACTATTAACAGTTCCATGAATCCTTTCTCAACTTCCCTTTCCACAATATACTTCTAACTGCCGTTCATTATTTATTGTTTATTTGTTTAGTTTGTGCGTTATGTGACATAACATTCACCTTCGTGACCGTTTACAAGTGCCCAGTGCGGGGACATGAAGCACATTCCCACTCTTAATGCAGCTGTCCCCCTGCCGGTGTCCAGAACTTTCCCTCTTCCCCGTGGGACGCAGACCCCTCCCCTCCCCCTCGCTGTACTCTCCATCTCCATGGATCCGACCACTCTGGGGTCCTCAGAATCCTACGGGATTTGCCCTTTCATAGCTGCCTTATTTCACTCTGCCTCGTGATGAGGCTGGCCCATGCTCTCACTGGTGTCACCATGGCCTTCTTTCGGAGGCAGAGTTACAGTTCACGCTGTGGACAGACCCGGCTTTGTTGGCCCATCATCCGCGGACGGACACTCGGTGGTCAGGAAGGTGCCGTTTTGGGGCTTTGGGCCCTGAGGGGCCAACACCAGCTCCAGACCCAGTCGTCGGCAGTTCTTGGAGGCTCCCGGCGGAAACGGGGCTGCCGGCTCCCCCAGGAACCCAGTGTTCTCCCCCAGGAACCCACTCTCACTCTGGCCCTTTCCACCTCCGTGTGGGCACACAGCAGCTGTTCACACACCTGTCCGACCTCTTTCCCTCGGCCAGTTCTCAAGGGTTCCAGCACAGCGGGGCTCCGATCGATGTGCCCAGCTCCCCGTTGGCAAATATTTGGGTTTGCTTTTTAATTAAACTAGAAGCGGCCGTGGTGCGCTGAACGCCCGTGCACGGCTATCCTTCGTGCTTGGGACTGTGATTTCTCAGGATGAATCCCTGGAAGAGGATTTCGGGGTGTGGGGAGGGGGATGGGCGCAAAGGCAGCGGGGCTTCCTGACTGCAATCATTTCCAAGGCTCAAAGGCCTTGATCGAGGAGCTCGTCCAACCGCTGGCTGCTTGTCTCTGCCACCCCCAAAGACAAAGCCGTGGCCCCAGAACAAACCGCTGCTTACAGGTAAGTAGGTTTCAACCTCGTTGATGGGCCAAATTTGCTATTGGGCCAGGCAGCCGCCCTCCGGCTGTGGTCAAATGCATCACATACATAAACACAAATTCAATAAAGCCCAAGGCTCGCCATCTGCTTTTCAAAGAGGAAGCTGTAGAAATGAGCAGGTCCCCACGCCCCAGGGCCTCTGACATTCACGTGGTAAGAAGGGGACAGCGATCTGCCCACCCTGATCCAATTTTCCCGCAGCTGATCAAGTTAGGGAGAGACGCAGTTCAGTAACGCACCAGAGTGGGGGGGTGGGGGCGGTGCGCGGAGGCGAATTAAAACAACCAGGACACAGATCTGCCGCACGTAGGAGGTGACGGGGTGGTGGGAGCTGGAGGACAGGCGGGTGGGCGTCTTTCTGGAGGCACTTGGTCGGTATCTGGAGCAACAGGTTGTCTCGGAAGGGCTGAGCGTCTGAGTGTCACACTGCCGAAAGCTTGTGCCCCGTCCCAGGACAGCAGGAGTGGGACGTCGGTCACCATGTGGTCACTGCTAAGGGCTCTAGATCCATCCCGGAGCCTTGGAGGACCACGTCGCCGCCGAGTCCTTTGCCTCAGTCTCCTGGTTGTTTGTGTCCCTGACAACATCTCAGCACGGAGGCTGGTCTTTTAAAAACCGAGTCGTCAGGGCGCCTGGGTAGCTCAGGGGGTTGAGCCTCTGCCTTCGGCTCAGGTCATGATCCCAGAGTCCTGGGATCGAGCCCCACATCGGGCTCTCTGCTCGGCGTGGAGCCTGCTTCCCCTTCTCTCTCTCTGCCTGCCTCTCTGCCTGCTTGTGATCTCTCTCTGTGTCAATTAAATAAATAAATAATCTTAAAAAAATGAAAAGAAAAACCGAGTCATCGACTGACACGAAGGGGCAGTGGAACCCCGGGGAGGCCGGCGTCTCCGTCCGGCAGCAGAGGAACATCGCGGGCTCGGAGGAAGGCCCCAGGAGTCACCGATGAATTGTGTGGTTTTGGTGTCTTGGTTGTTCTCCATTGTGCCGTCTAAGAATGCCGGGCAGACCCCCATTTTAGTCTCAGCCTGACAATATGCTCTGTGGAAGAGAGACGCCGTGTGCTGTGGGGGCTGGCCTGCCCACAGGACCTGCGGCGCCTTCCCGGCTCTGGCCAGGGGCCCGCTGGGCATCCAGGGCCAACACGCTCTCCGCAGGCTGATTAATAGTGCTCAGGGGTCTTCGGTCGCAAGGAGCTAAACATGCCCCCTCCCCAGCCCTATTAAGGGTCAGAAAAATGTTTTTAAAAGAAAAAAAATTTGAAAAATAAATAAAAGAAAAAAATCTACATAAAATTAGTTTGAACAAATGAGTCTCTTCAGGGGATCAGAATTCTGTAGGAATCACAGAAAGATCAAAAAAAAAAAAAATCGGAGGGAACCACGTTCCACGAGATGCCCAGATTGGGCAGCTGCCAATGCAGCTGGAGCCCCCCCCATCAGGAGTCGGGGAGGTGGGACACAGGGGTGGGGCGGAGGCAACGGTCTGCGTGCTCCTTGCCCACCGGCGTGGACGGTGGAGAGCCCCCGAGTCCCCAGATTAAAACAGAGGGTGGTCACCGTAGGAGGACAGTGACCAGGAAACCACAGACCTCGGTGAAGCGAGGGACCCCCCAGTCCGAGGGAGCAAGTCCCCGCCCACCTCGCCTGGGTGCGCGGACCTCCCGGTCTGCCATCAGAGGCTTCGAGACAGACGCAGCAGCGACAGAGAGATCCGCGGGGAAGCGAATGCCGAAACAGGCGACGGCCCACGTGACCAGGCTCTCGAGGCAAGCAGCCCCGCAGAAGAGACCCGCCGCCCCCGAGACAGGAACCCTGACGCCCAGGGGAGCAAACTCATTGAGTCAACAGAAGAAGAATTTAAAATACGCATAATTACTACCTTTAGAGCGATAAGAGGGGTTATCGGATCCATGAAGCAAGCATGGGCTTTTATATAAAAGAACTAATTAGAGGTCTTGGAATTTAAAATAGTTGGGCTGGAAGCGGAAAGGAGACATCTCAGGAGCAAGTCGGCTGAAGACCAGGCCAGGTGCCGCGCCAGGAGCTCGTCTTAAAGGGCAAAGTCATGGAAAGACGAGGCAGAGGTCGGGACCTTGGGGACTGCGCCAGACGCCCCTCAGCCATCTGATAGATGTTCCCCAAGTGACACATTGAGGACAGAGGGGAGAAGCCGGCCACAGAAAGACTCAGAGTCACAGAGAGATGCCCATGTTCGACTCCAAGAACTCGCCAGGCCCAGACCAAAGAACCAGGCCCGTTCTAGACGCGCAGCGGTTTCCAGGTGGGCGGGAGCCGAGCGAAGGTTCCCGTGTTCCCGGAGAGAGCCTCGAGCAGCCGCCGGGAACCGCGGTGAGGAAGGCAGGGACGCACCCGTGGAGGCGTGGGAGCGGGTCCCTGTCCCTTCTCCTACGGGCAGCACCAGGCGGCAGCTGGTGGTCCCTCCTTCCACGTTCGGAGAGAAGACGTCACCCAACCCAGCATCCCAAGCCCAGCGTTCCGGTTTGAGAACTAAAGAAGTCGGACATTCAAGGACTCGGGAATGTTACCCCCCCCCCCCCACTTCCCGACAGCATTAAGTCCAATGACTCGATCTGACAAAACAAACATCTTAACCCAAGAAAGGGGAAGGCGCAGAATTGACGGGGAGATAAAATCGAACAGAACTCGGAGCGAAGTCTGGGTCGTTTTGTTGTTACCAGGACCGCTCGTTGTCGTCCTGTTAGGACAGGGTTCAAACACGAGAGACATGCAGAGAATGAGGTTGCAAAGACTCGTTCGCCCCCCTGCTTAGACCGCCCATGTGACTGTTGTGCGACTTTGCTTTGTTTTTATAAAATTAACGCCCCTCCCGGGTTCCGTTAAGCTGCCTGACCTCCCCTCACATCCAAGCCGTTTCTCAGCACGTAGCTAATTGGGTTAAAGAAACAGGCACAAAAATATTGATTTTTTTTTTAAGTGTTCATTTTGTAACCAGCCACCTTGTTAAACTCATAATGGTCTTGATAAATCTCCGCTGGATTTGCTCGAATTTACGAAGTGGAATTTTCCGCGTGTCAGGGAATCGTCACAGCGCGGCGTCTCCTGGCTCAGTGTCTGTGTCTTGTATTTCTGTCCCGCGTTCTCCCCAGGCTCGGGGAAGCAACTGCGTGGGGACCAGGGACAGGCAGCTCCGGTGTCTTCCTGGGCTTCCCAGCGTACAGGACACCAGCTGCTGACCCGTGTCCACACCCTTCGCAGGTTAGCAAGACGCTCTCCTTTCCTTTTCAATCTGCAAGAGCCTCTGACTGTGTTCGCCGCCTTCCGGCCTCTACTCAGGTTATCCCAAGCTTTCCCTGCCTTTCTGAGAAGGCAGAGCTGTGCTTCTCAAACCTTGGGCCCTCGAGATGCCTTTATGCTCCTAAAAATTTCTGAAGGCAGGACGAGCCGACGTGAAGAAGAGGTGTCCAAGTTTTACTGCGGGATAAAAAGGAAAATACATGAGTGAAGATAAAACCTTGTCCTCCTGGTGGGAGCTGTCATGATGCAAAGACAAAGCTCCAGCATATTGATTCCAATAAACGGAGGTAGACTGTACAGTCAAGGGCGCGTCACGGCAGCACGGGCCGCGTTCGGTTTCCCTTCCTACTAGTAAACACAGGAACTCTGTACCTTAACAGAGATGCAGACTGACTTCCACACGTGCTTCTCGTATGATAGCTCGTCGACTTTTTATACCAACCCTTGGAGCAGTATTGGTGTCATCATTACCCCGTTTTACAGCGGAAGAAGCTGAAGCCCAGAGAAGTCGAGCGACTTGTCCAAAGCGGGGGGCAGCAGAGCTGGGGCCTGGACGAGGCTGTTGGGTCTGAGCATCTCGGCCGCTCTTGCTCCCTGTCTCCGGATGTAGGGTTTCTTCAAGCCGATCTGCAGTCCAATCCAGGCTTCATTAGGGCTCCTACAGGGTTCCCAACCTCCCAGGTTGATTATACAGATCATTCAGAAGAGAAAAACTCAAAAAATCCATGAAACAGAGTAAGGGGATGTTGGCAAGCCTCCACGTCACTGTGGCTCCGTGGTCCCGTGAAAGTCGCACGTGTCGTGTGCCGGCGAACGCACAGGTGCGGGGATCGTGGGCCGTAGAGGCTCCTGCCTGCGTGTCTGGATGGACGCAATTTCCGCTTCAGCAGGGAATCGGTGACACCTGGCTCTTCGGGCGTCAAAACAAAACACAAACGAGACCAGGTAAACTTCTAGCTCATATCCACGAACATCCTACGTGGGTTAAAAACCAAACATCAGCCCAGAATGGCTCAAACAGTAAGGAAAATACCGTCCACGTTCACGAGCCTCCCAGCAAGCCTGGCAGATAGCACCGGGGAGAACTGGCGGCCTCGCCTCCATGGCAGACCCTGAACCCCGGGGGAGACGGACACCTGCCTGGGAGGAGAGAGTTGTGTCCCGTCAAACAGACGTGTGGAAGGTTCTCAGCCTCACCGGCAGGCAGGACAACACTAAGTCAGCCAGCGCAAGAGCGCTTTCCGGCGATGGGTGGGAAGCAACGGCACGGATTACTGACGCCCCGTATCGGCGAGGACGTGGGAGACAGGCCCTGTCCAGCACGGCGGAGGGGAGGGCGCGTCCGGCAGGGGCCCTGGGACGAGAATGCTCGAGGAAGCCTCAGAAAGCAGTTTGTGAGGAGAAGTGGGCAGGGGAGAGGGAAGCCACAAGGGAGAGGCAGGGACTGGGCGCTGCTCCCACGCCGAGGCTGGGAGGGGCGAGGCTCCCGAGAAAGGGGCAGAGCAGCTGGTGTGTAGCCCTGAGGACCCCCATCCGGACCACGCCAGCCGGGAAGCCGCAAAGCAGCGCCCCATGAAAAGCCCCCACCACCCGCCTCTGACACACAGCCCCCGGGCCCCCCTTTAAAAAAAAAAGATTTTATTTATTTTTTTGATGGAGAGAGACAGCGAGAGAGGGAACACAAGCAGGGGGAGTGGGAGAAGGGGAAGCAGGCTTCCTGCCGGGCAGGGAACCCGACGCGGGGCTAGATCCCAGGACTCTGGGATCATGACCTGAGCCGAAGGCAGACGCTTAAGGACTGAGCCAGCCAGGCGCCCGGCTCAAGCCCCTTGTAAGAGCCACGTGTCGCCACATGCGGGGGCAGGGGGTCCTCAGCCCCAGGTTTCAGGGGAAGAAAGCACGGTTCACCCGAGCAGCCCCGGAGAAGGCTCCCCGTGGAGGGACGGGAAATGTAAACCTCTCAAACATGAGTCCCTCGCAACGTCGCTTATGGGGAACACAAGCCATGGGTCTCCTGGTCTCTTGGTGTGTGAATACCCCAGCTTCTCACCAAAACAAACCAGAGCAAGGTATGCCTGGGTGGCTCAGTCAGTTAAGCATCTGCCTTCCGCTCGGGTCAATATCTCAGGGTCCTGGGATCGAGTCCTGTGTCGGGCTCCCTGCTCAGTGGGGAGCCTGCTTCTCCCTCTCCTCTATCTCTGTCTCTCTCTCTCTCAAATAAATAAGTAAAATCTTAAAATAAAACAAAAAGCAGAGAAAAGGAAAAATCATGTAACGGGAGAGGCCAGGCCAGCTTGGGGAAGGGCAAATGCGCTTGCGTGTGATGACGGTTTCACAATGAGGACAGTGGTCGAGGTCCCGAGCCCCACCCGGGAGCCACACTGCACCCTCAGCTGTGGGGAGGGGTCCGGTTTGGGGTGCCAGGGGTCAACGACAAGACCAGGGATGGTGGTGGAGGGCACGCGGAGGGCAGAGCTTGCGGCTGGGGCCTCCCCTTCCTGCCACATTTCTCACCGCAATTCGCAGAGCTCATCAGTGGCCTGGCGAGACTGGCCAGGCCTGGGGCAGAGCCTCCTCCGGCCCCGGTTCGGAGGCCCACGCTGACGTGTCTCCAGATGTTCTCCCCAGAGCCTCGCACGCAGCAGAGAGTTGCCAAGGGAAAGACAAGAATGCTAAGCCCTCTCCAGAGCCCAGGGGATGAGGGAAGGCCTGCCAGGCAGGGCTGCGGAGTCCTCCGGGCGGTCGGTGGGAAGCGGCCACAGGCAGGGGCCAGGGGTAAATGCCAGCACCCCACCCCCGGCTCCTTCAGAGCTAAGGAGGCCGTCCCGCCGAGGCCCCCATCCACCAGCACCCCAGGATGGAGGAAGCCCCCGGGACCAGGGCTCTGGACACCAGCACCGAGTCTCCAGGCCAGAAGAGACGGGGGATTTGGCGCTCGGCACAGCGTTTGCTGCGAGGATGGCCGCATCCGTGCTGGTAGGGCCCAGCCTAGCCTGGGCGAGCCGAAGCTCCCCTCGCCCTCACCCTGGGTGGTAAGCGGATCTGTGCAGCTCAGAGCCACGCCGGGAGAAACTGAGCCTCGAAGGCAGTTGAGTGGAGAGCGGGCACTCACCCACCCCGGGAGCAGGGCCAGAATCGGGCCCGGTGCCGCCGGCCTCTAAGCCCTTGTCTCTCCGTGGCCCTGCCCCACCGCAGTGCGGAGCTCGGCCCTATGACCACCACCAGATTTGCATCCGCAGGTCCAAGTTCGGGACCAGCCCAGACTGCGGGCTAAGCCTGGGTGCGGGCCTGGAGGAGGCTGCAGCAGACCCATTAGAACAGCAGTTCCGAGAGGGCAGGGCTGGGCCTGGGGAGGGATGGTGGGCCGGGCCAGCGCGGAGAGCTGAGGTTGCCCCCCATCTGGGGAGCCACGGGGAACAGTCTGGCTGCTTCCTGAAGCACCAGGGCCCTGGGATGTGTGTAGGACAGATTCGGGGGCACAGCTCTGCTGAGGAGTCTCTTGCTGGTTCAAGCGTCCCCAGGGCTGATGGGCTCAGACAGGCTCTGCTCCTTCTTCCTGGGAGGCCCCAGGACAGGGACAGGGGGCTCTGGGCACGAGTCACCCCTGAGTTGCTCAGGACCTCGGTAGCCTGGCTGGTCACTTGCACTTCCTCGTCAGTCCAGCGGGAACAGTCTCAGCGGCCAGTGGTCCCCAGCAGGAGTGTGAGGAGCGGAGGGATGGTGTGCTTCTGGTCACACCGTGTCGGGGGTGCAGAAAATCCAGGACCAGCACAGAGTCTCTGGCTCCTGCCTTCCCACCGAGGCTGGTGCTGGGAGACAGTGGAGAACAGAAAAGGCAAAACTCTGTCCTCACGGCTCTTCCAGCCCAGAGCAGATGGACAGGGGACGAGGCAGCCCACGGCTGTGCCTGGAATGAGGACCACGAACAGTGTGCGCAGGGGCTGGGTGGAGAGGCGTGAGGTGGGGGCTCCTGAGGATGGATTCATCCCCCGCACTCCTCTGGGGGGTTACGAGAGCATCTCCAGGGCATGTTACTGTGTAGGGACTCTATGCTAGGCTCCTGAGCCTCCCCAGGCCACCCAGACATGGGGGTGGGGGGCAGCCGGCGAGGGCAGGAGGGAGCCTCAGCATCCCACACCTCACCCAGCCCCTTTTGACAGCAGAGCACTGGCTTAGTCCCTGTCCTTGGTCTGTTGTGCTCGTTCTGCTTCCCCATCTTAAGCCGATGGCCCCCGTCTTCCTCTGCTCCCACAGCCTCCCTCCTCCTGGCCCCCAGTCCAAACCTGTCACTGTCAGCCACGGCAGCGGGGACTGGTGGCAGGGACGGGTCTGATAAGACAGCAATGGCCAAGCCCTTGTTTTCCATCTTTGTGCCCCAGAGACAGTCAAGTGCCCTAGGGCCCTGGGTGGTGTGACTGCACGTGGCCCCTCGGAGACTGTCCTACGGGAAGGCCCTGCTCTCCCCACCTCCCACGACACTGTATCGGCACGTGTGGCGTCTGTCCATGTCACATCACCTTCGCCCTTCTGTTCAAATGAGCAGCATTCTGCCTCCTCCAGAAGCCTGTGCTAACAGAAGCAGACAGGTTATGGGGAGCTCGCTTTAATTTTAGGATCCCACAGTCCAAATAGGCATGTCTTATTTTTATCTCCTGTTTTTCAGCAGGAGAGACTCAGGGCTGCATGGCAGCATAGGACGGGCTCAGCACAGACTTCAGAGTGAGACGGGGGGTCCGGGGGGGCACGGCGTGACCTAGAGCAGGCCGTTCACCTTCTCCGGTGTCGGACAGGTAAAACAAGGCCCCCTCCCGGGGCTGTCGGGAGAGCCGCGCACGAGTGAGCTCACCCTACATGTCAACCGTGTGTAGTACTGTCCCGGGGCCCGTGCCACCCGACCCAGGGAGCCCCGGCTCCTCAGGCCTGGGAAACCTCGCCCACTCTGAGCTCCCCGCTGCGGGGCCTCCAGCTCCGTCTCCGCACCCGCAGTGCGCCGCACGTGAATGAATGAACGAGTCCGGGCACGCACTGCCTGGGTTTGCTCAAGCTGTGGCGAGTGGGCTGGCTGGGAAGCGAAGATGAGATCAGCAGAGCTCTTGGGAATGCTTCTCCGGAGAAACATTCCCAGAAATGGAGGAAGACGGAAGACTCTCCCGTAGCCCCCGCCTCACGCGCCACCCTCGGCAGGACGTGTCACGACGAACTGTGATTCACCCAAGGAGCCCCCGGGGGACCCCCCGACTGCCGGCGCCACCTCGCCTTCATCCATCATCCTCGAGATTCCTGAAGAATGAGCTATCAAGCTGGCTGTCACAACGTTGTACAATGTTGCAGTCATTGAAAACCACCAGTAATTTCTGTTCGAACAGACAGGCTGTCTTTTGGAACCAAGGCAATGGAAACACCGCGCACGCCGCGTGTGCCCGAGCCCCCACTGGCACCCCCAGCCGGCCCATTCCCGTCGCCCTGCAGGCTTGGTGTCTAACCCTCGCCCTCTTGCCCTCTCCTGCCTGCCTTGTTATTCTCCCCGTCACACCCAAGAGGCACCCAGCCCAAAGCCCTTGATCCGGAATGTGAGTGCACCTCGCCTCGCCAACATCAAAAATAATCACAATGTCATGGCGTTGCTCAGCCGCCCCCCCCCAAATCTACTCTCTAAATGGGCTTGGCCTGGATGGACATTTTGGGATTGGGTGGATGCAGGTTCGGTGATATAAGTGACACAGAGCCCATTCGATCGAGGGCAAAACCCCTCAGGAGGGCCAGGAGGGCAGACCGGGGAAAGAAAACAATTCAAAGACCAAACAAAGGTTAATTTAGTAATTGCCTAAAGGCACCGGCAATTTCCAGAAGTACCGGTGGAAACAGCAGCCATTTGGGTCACTTGGCCCAGTGCCTATTTGGGGACAGAAGAACTTGGAAGACTCCACATGGGACCCCCTTTGGTGGCCTGAGAGCCGCTGGGCAGATGAAATGGGGGCCGGGCAGCGGGGCACCCCCACTGAGCTGCCGTCAGCCACCCCTTCTGAAACCTCAGGGACTTCCTAGACCGGAGGGGTCCCCTGGGGGCCTGCCCAGCCAGCTCGTCTGCCACGAGTGGACAGCCAGCTGCTGCTTGGACACGACTAGCGATGGTGAACTCACTCCCTCTTGAGGATTCCCAGAAAGGGAATTGGAAACGCTCTGGGCCGTTCTTCATATCCGGGCTGAATCATTACTCCACAAGAACTTGGCTCCCCTGCGTCTCCACCAGATGAGACCCAGGGCAGAAGCAGCAGAGGCATGCATACCCCTTTCCTCCAAGAACGTAATTTCCTCCGTCTGAGTCGACACGGCACTATCTTCGTGTGCGGCTATGATCAGAAGGCCACGCACCCGCACTCACCGGCATGATTTACTCCTAGACGCCAAGTCAGGGAGTGCGGAGCCCCGGAGAGAAATGGGCATTGGCCGTCACGGCCCCTCCCCACCAAGCTATCCACCCTGGCCCCCCAAGAAAGTGGATGGATATGAAGGTCTTGTCTTTAGAGCACAGGGATGATCATACAAAGCCCCATTTGGCCCCAATGGAAAATGAACCCTTGTAAACAGCCACACGTGTTCAAATGGGTTGGGGCTTTTTAACCAACTCAGCCATCTGTTGGATCTGAGTGTCGTCCACGAAGCTTGTGCTGGGAAAGATTCTGGTGATGGGGCCACGGTAGCCGCCATCGACAGAAGCTGCCATGGAACAGAAAGCATATGGTAGTGTGCAAGGAGCACCGGGGAGGGGCGGCGTGGCACGGAGCCGTTCCTCCCACCCCCAGGACTGTTTTTGGCCAACCTGAAAGAACTATGTGTAGCTCAAATCCTTTTGTCGCCTGCACCAGGAGAACGGGCTGTTTAAGCAAACCTGGCAGTGGACCGTTTCCATCAAGTCGGACCAGTGACGCCTCACTTTCCCCCCACTTTTATTTTTGGAAATGGGGCTTTTCCTTAAACCAGGCCATGGTTCGGTCACACGAAGAGTGAGTTCGGTGATGACCTTGGAACATCGTTCTCCGAAGGAAATCCGTTCAATGCAGCCACCCCCCGGGACCAGAGGTAAGCTCCTTCGTGCCTCGGCGACCACCGGTAAAGTGAGAATAAGAGGCTCTCTAATTTATATATTGTGTTTTCCATCCTGGATTAAGTAAAACGGGCTCTGAGGACATCGTCACAAGCCCCCGGAGCACACCTCTGCAGAGCATGGGAAAGAAATCAGTGCCTCACAGGGTCAGGAGCTCCGGAGGTCTGCAGCCGCCCAAACCACAGCTGGGGAATTCTGCAGCGTGTGCATGGAAGGCAGACGTGGGAAGAAGGGCCCTGGAGATGGTTGGTGAAGAGGATTTGGCAGTGATGCTCCTTTTAAAATTCTTGGCACACGTTTGCCAGGATCTAAGCAGTCCTGAAATTTAAAAAAAAAAAAAAAAAAGGTGGCTCGGTTGTCCTAATCGGGATTTTGACAGAAAATGTCAATTTAAAGGATTTCTAAGCTGACTCCTAGGGCACCGATTGGCTGGCTGGTTTGCATCTCTCACACTCTCCGCCCCTCCCAGCCTCCTTATATGGAATTTCCATTAATGTCCCCATATTTTTTCCTAGGTTGGGGAGAACATCAAAAATCCGGACGGAGGGTGTAAGGAGCACGTGTTTGGGATTTCGTCCAGCCCCGCTCTGGTCTGCAGCTCTCCAGCCTCCGATCCTCGCCACAGAGTGAGGGCACTACCAGCGTCTGCCTCACTGGATTGTTGAGAAGATTTAAATGAGACAGTGCAGGCAACGCATTCAGCCTTGTGTCTGGGACGTACTGAGCCCACGATGAGGGATGTTTATCATGAAATTAGTGCCTGGTGGAAGCAGGTACCGCACACAGTTAATTAGTGAATCAAGAACAGCCACTGATCCCTTAGGAAATGAGGCAGGTGACGTTTAATTATCCCGCTTGGAAGGGACAGAGGTACTCACGGGCAGAGGCCAGCTCTTTCCATTAGTTAAGTGGAATGAGGTACCTGCCCACTTTGCTATAAGGAAACTCTCCAGAGTCAGGATGGCTTGAACAGCTTTGGGAAGCTGGACAGTCACTGTGCCCAGGGGACCTGACAGGGTGAGGGGGTAGGCTGGACATGTGTTGGTCTGTAAGGACTCACCCTTTCGGTCCTGGGGCGTGACTCTGAGCACGTTGCTTCCCCTTCTCTCCTTAGCCCATCTATAAGGTGGGAATGAACTCCAGGCTGGTCACTTGATTCCCTCTACATGTCCTCAGTATTCTCATCTCGAGAATGGGAGTGAAGTCACCGGTTCTTCCTACCAGGATACAGCTTCTTACAAAGAACTTCAGAGTCAAAAAAGCAAATATTCTACTCTGTTTTCAGTGTGCGAGGCATGGTTCTTAAAGCTTCACATGCTCTAATATTTCATTCCAGACGTCTTCCAGCTCAGGGACCCTGTGTCTTCAGCCTCCCCTTGAGTATCTACCTGCGGGGGCCGAGGTCACTCACTGCCTCTTGGAGACCCCTTTCGGGTGGGGAGACCTCGTGTCAGGAAGGAACCGGCCCTGTCTGTTCTCCATCAACGTGCAGCCATTGCTCCCAACTCTGTGCTGTGTGGTCCCAAGGAAGACGTCTGCTCCCTTCCTCTATGGATGCCCTGAGAGGTCCAAAGGCATCTAGCAGACCCTAACCCCACCACCCAGAGTGGGACAAGCACTGCCCTTTCTCTCCCTGGCCAGGCGGTCGTTCGCCAGGAATTGGAAACAAACCCTGATAAAGGCCAGCGTTTGCTGCGCACTCACTGTGTGTCAGGCCCCTGGACGTCCCTGCCCTGCATTCTTAGACCACCCGTATAGGCACCTGCATGGCTCATTTCAAAGATGAGAACCAGAAAGAGACTCCCCCTCCCCGGGGAAGAACTTGCCCCAAGGTCGCACTGTGGGGTAAGCAGCAGCAGCTTCAGCCTGACTCCCAATCCCGGCGCTGTGGAAACGGGGAGCGCCGGAAAGCAGGTGAAGAGCAACGGGAGCCGCCGCAGGGCGCGGGGCGGGGGCCAGGGTGCCCCGCATGCCGGCGGGAGGTCTCAGGGCCTCAGCCCCTGCCTCAGCTCCAGGCAGATGAGCCGTCAGCACCAGGGACAGCTCCCGAACCGCTCCCCGCCGCCCCCGACGGCGGCGCGCGCGGAGCCGGTGGCGCGCTCCCCGCCGGCTCGGGCGCGCGCCCTCCCGCCAGCGCGCGCCCCGCGCCGGGGACTGGGAAGGAGCCGCGCGTGCCGCTCGCAGGGAGCCAACCTGCGCGTCCCGAGCCGCGGCCGCAGCCCCAGCACGCAGTCGTCTCCCCCGGGCCTCCGGGCCTCCCCAGCGCCAGTCTCGCCCGCCCGGCCCCAGCAGGCGCCGAAGCCCGTGGCCTGGGCAGGAGCGGCCGCCGGTAGCTGCGCCCTGCCCGGGACGGACGCCGGACCGCCCCGTCACGTGCGCCCAAGTCCTCGGCCGGCCGGGGCAGCGCCGTTCCCATGGTGCAAGGTAAGGGCCGAGCGGTCGCGGGGCGCGGGGGCCCAGGACGCCAAGGACGCAGCCAGGGAAGCCCCGACTCGGTGCCCCCCTCGGCTGGAACACCCCCTGCAGCCTGCCCGGCAGCCTGGAGCCAGGCCCCTGCCCCACGCAGCAGCCCCGCCACACCACCTGTCCCATCTCCATCTGCCCTGGAAGTGCGCCCCTTCCGGGGAGGTGGCTGTGGACCGTGAGCGGGGACCCAGGTGGGCAGCGAGGGCCCGAGGGAGGTGGGGGACCCACTGTGCCAAGGGACGCCTGGGTTCTGTCTTGGCCTGGCCACGAAGGAAATCGGGGAGAGAAAGTTTCCGAGAGGAGCCTGGCCTCCCTTCTCTCTGTTGCGGGGAACTAAGACCTTTCATTTGCTGAGGCTTTGCCTTCTACCAGACACCTGCTGGGCACCCGACCTGCGAGTAATCATTCATGCGATTCACCCAGCACCCGTGAGAGAGGGGCATTGGCCCTATTTGACAGACGGGAAAACAGGCTCAGGGAAATCTGGCCCCTTGTCCAAGGTCACACAGCCAGTAAACGGTAGAGCTGACCTGAAACCCCCATCGCCTGTCACTGCCACTGGCCTCACACGTACCTTTGTCTGTTTGAAGTCTCAGCTGACTGGGGGAGAGGAGTCTCAGACTGGCGTTTGCCTTTTCCTAGCCAGGAGTAAAAAGACCTTCCAAACCCCACAGACCCCGGAGGGATTGCCTGTCCGCCCTCCTGGCTCTGCCGTCTGTCGCACCCAGTGTCCAGTGCTCCTAAAGCCAAGGACCACGTGGCCACTAATGGTCCTGCCAGGGTACATCTCATGCCAGTGCCCATGACTCGGTGACAAGAATCTCAAAGGTCAAGTTCACTGACCCTTCTCGAGGATAAGGGACTGTTCCAGAGGCCTTAGCCCCCGCATGCCCTGTTTTCACATTCCTCAGGATGCTGGACCTCCGGAGAGCCTGAGGGGACAATCTGCCAGCCTTCCCCCAGCATTCTTCTCAACTCACGCCAGGACAGGCTCTCGGTTGGGGAGTGGGGGGAGCGCGTTTCCAGACACCTTGAGAACTTCCAACCCCAGAAATTTCCCGCTTGCTAGGACAGCCTCCATGCCCCTCTGCCACCGGCACTGAGCACAGAGCCCAGGTGCCCAGAGCTCTTCTTCCCAACGCAGCTGGTGCTGGCCTCCCTGGGCCCGGGGAGGGGTTGACTTCAGCCTTTTGTGCACTTAACAAGCTTCCTCGGGAGCTCAGGTGCTGGGAACTTGTGACAAATTCGTCTTGCTCCCGAGGCTGGGACTCAGGCAATGTGGGGTTCGTTCATTTTTCCATTTGGGAATGGCTGTGGGGCGCCTGCATGACAGGGTGAAAAAAACAGGGTGATCCTTGTGCCCTGGGTCCTCCTGACTTCTGGTCTCCCTGCCACTTGAGTTTCCAGTGGGGCTCACCGGTCGGGACTTACTCGGAAAGCTTGGAATTGGCCTCCTGACTGGCTTGGGGGTCTGGGAAGGACCCGCAGGCTCTCTCAGCCTCCGCGCCCGGGGGTGCAGGGGGATGGGTGCGTGGGGAGCTCTGGGGAGCATCGGCTGGTCTTTCTGGAGCTCCCTGTCACTCTCTGCCGAGAGCCTGGCCTACAGAAGTGTCGCAGCTTCTCCAGCCCGGCCTCTCCAGGGGAGCGAGCAGGGCGCCTACCACAGAGCCCCTCCCAGCCTCCGAGGCTTCAGGTTCCCAGACACGCATTGCGTACAGCAGCACGGTCATCAGACATGAGTAAGGACACTCGGGGGAAAGGGTGGGCACAGCCGGAGAAGCCAAGGCTGATCTGCCCAGTTCTGTCCACCTTTCCAGGTGACCTTGGACAAGTCACTCTCCCTCATAGTCTCAGCTGTGAAATGACGGCGTGGCTCGTGTTATGACCCTGAGGGGCTGCAACCACTCTGTTCTTCAGAGCCCTGGCCTGAGCGGTAAGCCTGGGAGGAGCTGCAGTGTGGAGGGAGCTCAGAGGGTCCTGAACTCTTGGGGCCAACCTGAGCCCGAGGCCCCTACTCCAGCGATTCCCTGCAGCATTGCCTGTTTGGGCGCCGGCTCTAAATCGCCGAGTGCTGGTGCTGGTGCTGGGGGAGCCATATGGCCCGGCCGGCTGGAAGTTATACAGCAGGGACCTGCCTCCCACAGGGAGGCCTCCAGGCCTGCTCTACAGATTGGAGGCAGCAAAATCCCGTGAGGCATAATGACGGAGCTCAGGAGGGCTGAGGGAGCAGGCAGGGCTGCGGGAGAGAATTATTACCTGTCTGTCTGTCAATTGCGTCTGACTCTGGGCAAGAGGCAAGGCCCAGTGGCCACAGGGCCCCTGTCCTGTCCTCCTGGAGCTCCCGGCCCTGCCTCTGTCTCCCCAGTAAGCAAGTCTGTGTCTGTCCGTCAGTAAGAGGCACTTTATTTGGGGGAGGTGGAGAGTGAATTTGGGGTTGTCTTGGGCAGATCGCTCAGCCTCCTCGTATGCAGAACTGAGGGTCCCCTGGCTTCCCCCCAGCACACAGCGGCCACTGAGAAACGGCCTGCCCGAGGTGTTGGATGCCCCGCATCTCTTCCCAGTCTGCTCCAGGGGGGCCAGGGCGACCGGCGCTTCTCAGCCTGGCTTTGCTCTCCTCCTGGCACTGGCTTTCCTTGCGGGGTCTCGATCCCTTTGGCTTTGCTCCAGAGGGGATTTGACAAGCCCGGCCCCTCCCGTGTTTCCTCCTCTCCTTCCGCCGGCTCCTGGCTGCGGGCGCGCTGGTTTCTCTTTTCAGAGCTCTTTGTTCCTTTGGGAATGAGGTCCCCTCCCTGAACAGGCTCAAGCTGGGGATTCCTCCCCCATGCTTGGCCCAGCCCGCCTGGCTGGGGGCTGTCTGAGGAGGGTGGGGGCTGCAGGAAGAATTCTAGGGGCACTGACCACCTTGGCCCAGGGTGAGACTGGGCTGCGGCAAGAGCCCTGAACTCACACTGAGGTTCGTTTCTGAGTCTGGCATTGCTGCTTCCTGGGCTGTGCTGTGAAATGGGGACCGTGGCCCCTACTTCCCAGGGGGCCTTGCAGGATGAAAAAAATCATCCTGGTGAGAGCCCTGGGGCCTCTGGAGCGGGGCAGCGAGGGGGAGGTTAGAGCAGGCAAGGCTTGGAAGCTCTGCTCTGGGGGTGGCTCTCTTCAGAGGGTCCCCAGAAACCACAGGCATCGCGAGCCTGGGAGGGACACGGCCAGATCCGGCCTCGAGAGAACGTTCTTAGGCTGCGGTGTGAGGGGTTGCTTGGAGAGAGCGAAGCTGGAGGCAGGAAGGCTCTGAGGAGACCACGGCCTCCAGTCGGGAGCGAAACGATGGCGGCCCGGACTGGGAGAGTGAGAAGTGGGAAGCCATGACCATCCAACCCAGGCAGAGGCACTTGGATGCACACTGGGTGGTGGGAGGGGCTGGGGACTGAGCAAACAGTGGCCCTAGAGCAAGCACCGTTCTGCACGGGGTGGGGTCCCGGAACCCCGAGGGGGCTGTTCTGTTCCAGCAGCAGCACAGCGTCAGAAGTCCTGGCACAGCCTGGCTGGGTGGTACGGCCTG
This sequence comes from Meles meles, assembly GCF_922984935.1. Taxonomy (NCBI): domain Eukaryota; kingdom Metazoa; phylum Chordata; class Mammalia; order Carnivora; family Mustelidae; genus Meles; species Meles meles. The sequence goes on from NC_060076.1 coordinate 3,088,239, forward strand.
TCCTCTGCAATGGCCCACCTGTCTCGGGGGGCTTTCCCGCGGTGGGGCCCAGGTGGTGCCCAGCCGGTCATTAGACCCCTGCACTCAGCTTTCCCAGGTGGCAGAGGTGGGCGGAGCCTGGGCCAGTCGGGAGGCCCACGTGGAGGCTGGCCAGGCTCCCAGGGCGGAGCCTCATCTGCCACGTTCCCTGGCCACGAGAACAGGTTGGTAGAGAGGTGGAGGTGGAGTGCGTGAGAGCACCGGCCACCGGGGCTGGCCAGAGCTATGTTTCTCCCCAAGCTGTGTGTCTCGGGGGAAGTGACTTAGCTTCTCTGGGCCTTGGGTTCTGCAGTGATGATATTAACATCTATAGCGTGCGCCAGATCAGGACTCAGCGGGACGACTGGGGAGGGTGGTCCGGGCATGCTGCGCCCCGCGGAAACCTCTCTTCCAGGCCTGGTCCACCCCCGGGGAAGCCCCACCGGGTGCTTGTTTCCCGCCCCGGCTCCCTGTCTACCACCAGGCTCTGGGTTCTTCCCGATCAGATCCACCGTTTCTGCAAAGCAACAGCAATGGCAGAGATGGCCCTTCAGGGCTCCCCCAGGCTGGCGCCGGCCGGTGGGGCCTCTGCTGGCCTGGATCCTTGGAGAACAGCCCCCCCTCTTATCGTCGTCCCTTCCGTTGTTTACCCTCCTCCGGTGCACTTCGTGGCGTGTCCCATAGGAGCTGCACTCGGAGCCATCCGATGCAGTGGCGTCGGCGTCCCCGGGAGCTGTTGTCCCCGCAGACTCTCAGACCCCCCCGGACCTTCTGCCCTAGCAGGCTCCCGGGCGATTTCTGTGCTCAGTGAAGTTTGAGACACACTGTTCTGGAAAACACGCTGCTCACCGAAACAGAAAACCGACGCCACCTGCAGAAAGCTGCCGCAGGTGACGGCCTCCTCCAAGCCGCTTAGGTCTCCAGCTGCTCTGGAGTACATTTTAATACCCTAAAGGGAGTTTTAGATAAAATCCATTTATGCGAGCTCGAAAAGAAAAAATCAAACCCTGCATTCCTTGTTTTTTCACGAAGGAAAAGCTGCGGCCGTCCCGGCGGTGACCAGGCCCCCGACCGCTGCGCTCCAACCCCCCACCCCACGTCTTCCTGGGGCTGGTCTGCGTGTGTCCATCCCTTGCCGTTTTAGTGGTCGATCCAGACCCTCTCGGGCGTCAGCGCCCACCTTCTCGTCCGTTCACCTGGCCCCACGTTAGCGAGCCGGCCTGTGGTTTGCCTGCGTTTTTGTGGGTGCTGGATGGTGTCATTCACTTGTTCCCGGGTGTGATCCCAACAGGAGAGGATTTGGTGGCGGAAGGGGTCTGAGGGAGTGTGCACTTGTGAGCAGAACGAGACAGCAGGGCCCGGGAATGATGGATTGTAACATGGGTGTGCGGCAGCAGGCACCCCCAGATTCGGAGGAAGATACCCCATGGGCCAGACGGTGCAGTCAGGGAGGGCTTCCTGGAGGTGGAACTTGAGCTAAGCCAGCAGGGAGGAGCATGGAGTGCTGGAGAGGTGGGGCGTTTCTGCCGTCACTGGGATGTGAGACGCTGCTCTATTGACCTGGGCTGGTAATCAGTGACTCGCAGAAGATACCCAGTGACTCACAGAAGATCCTCCAACAATCCACCCTGTACGAGGGTTGGAGGGGACCAGCTGGCCACTTCCCAGTGGTCTCATCAGCTTTGAGCCTCAAATCTGTTGTGATTGAGGTCGCCTTTCCCATGCATCACCCACTCTCATCATCTGGCCTCTCTGCTCAGGCTCGAAAAGGCTCTGCACCTTCCCTGTGCTGCAGACGAGGGAGGGACCCAAGGCAGAGCGGGAGTCCCCTCCCCATGGCCCTGTCTCAACTCCAGAGTGCCAGCCCAGCTTTGGCTTTGTGCTTCCCGCCCGTGCGTCCCGCTAGCGTTGGCTGCGGTTATTTTGCCAGACCGCTGGGAGCGGGAACGGGGGCTGCTGGGAGCTCAGGAGTGTGTGTCCCAGGGCATGGGTGGAGGCTGGGAAGCATCATTACTGTGTCCCTGACACTTGTGGGGGGGCACACCTCGCGGTGTCTGGATGTCACACTTACTCCCTGTTTTCCCAGTTCTTCCATTTGTGGTTGGCAAATGCACGTCCTCATGACCTTCGGGAACCTTCCTAATGCAACGATGCTCATTTCTCAGATTCCAAGGCAGTTGCCGAGTCGGACCCCCTTTCTCTGCAACACATTCCCCCCCACTGCTCCCAGAGCCCAGCAGACCCCACTGGCTCAGGAAGGACCCACATTTAGGGCCGCGACCTGTGTGTCTGTTGCAGTCAGAGTCTCCGCTGGATACTTTGTGAAACCAGCAATGGCTTTGCGAGGGCTCAGTCCGGGATATGACGGACCAATTTTGGTTCGAAGGAGGACAGCGCAAAAGTCTCGTGTTTTGCAGAAAAACAGCAACTTCTTCGTAACATTGTCAAATTTCAAGCTTCTGGTATTTACCTGTGTTTAGAGTTTGTTTGGTTAAAACATTCATTATACAGAAGGCTCCTGGCTCAGTGCGAACACATTTACAAAATTAAAAATACAGTCAACTTTAATTTTACCTTCGTGGAACTTCCCACACGAGCGTTTCCTCTAATTACCAAACAGATTTCTATTTCAAAAAGGAAATTTTGGGTTTACGGTGCAGCGTCTTATATAATCACTTTCGTGGTAGGTTTTTATTGTCACTGGCCGTCTTGTTTTTCTCCGCGTACCCTCGTCTCTTCTCTCCGGAATTCTCCCCACCGTTGACCGTGAGACCTGGGGGCAGGGGCAAGAGGGAGGCGTGGGAGCAGGTGGGTGGGGGCCAGCAAGGCTGCAGAACGCACAGGTTGTTCGGACGGGCACAAGGGGTTAGGACCCCACAGCTCAGCCAGCTCCCAACACAGGCTCCTGCCAGCTGGTGAGCCGAGAGGCATTGTTGAGCCACTCTGCATCCTGCTTCCCTGGTCCGTTGTGCCCCTCCTGCAGGGGTGGAGGTGAGGGTTCTTCGTCACCCCGTAGGAGAGTGATGGAAGGAGCCCAGTGCTAGATTCTGGGGTCTCTGGGCACAGGGGGCAGCAGGGCCTGTTGCATGACTCCCGTGGTGGATCTCAGGTTCCCCACTGTCGTGTGCAGCGGGGGATCAGTACCCTGTTTCCATCACGTCCCAGCCGAGGGCGGAGCCCGGACCCCAGCTGCAGCCCAGAGGGCCCTGCCTGCCTCGGCCCCTGCTAGCCCCAGCTTCCTCAGTGGCCCCGCGATGCTCCTGCCTGTCGGCTCACTGCTCGCTCTGGAACAAGCCCAGAACCTTCCTCCCTTGGGGTCCTCCTGCTTACTGCCCTCTCGGCCTGGCCCACCTCTCCTGGCTAGTGCGGGTCTCAGCAGCCCTGGCATGCTTCAGGGTATATCTAGTCCCTGACCCCTCGTCACCTTCCCTAGAGGTCAGCCCCATGACACGCACCCTTGGACCCGCTGTTACACTGGCTCCGTGGGGTTCCCGACTGGTCTCCCTCTGCACCCGGGACAGGGAGCCTCCGGGGTTGGATACCTGTTGGTGCTGTTGGGGCACCTGGCACAGAGATAGGGGCAGTCGGTAGATAATTGCTGGACAGCTGGAAGTTTTGTGCTGTTCTGAGGCCCAGCCTCGTCTGCCAGGGGCTAGAGCGGCTTCTGCCTGGCCTCCCCCTGGACCGAGACCCCCCCCCACCTTTACAGCCACAGATGACATCTCTTTTCCCATCAGGAGCGCCCTCCAAACACGCAGAACCTCCTCAGGGAGGAAGGGACTCAGAACGTTCCAGAAACGGAAGTAAGCCCCCGTGGCGGGAGCACGGCCAGCTGACCTACGGGGAGTCAGCAGGGTCTGCTCCGGGCAGCGCCTGGCATTTTCCAGCGGCAGGAATGTCGTGGCGGGGGCCATCCTGGGGCTGGCGGGTCTCCCTCGGTCAGGCCTCAGCTCCCGGCCAGGCCTCTGAGGTTAATGCTGCCATTTTTCACCGACAACAACTACTGGTTTAACAAAAAAAAAAACAACAAAAACAAAAACCCACCACTTAATCTGCGAGACGCTCTCTTTCAACAATACGCCTACACTCCCTGAGAAATGGCTGAGCCCAGTTTTCTTACGAAGGGGAAGTTGATATGAAACAGATTTGCTCCAGGCAGGGTCTTGGCTGGAGCCCGGGCCACCAAAGACCGCTGCGGTGGCAGACCGGCCCCCAAGAAGTTTCCAGAGGAGCCGCTGAATTACTGGTAGCGGCAGAGCCCAGTGTAGGGGCCCGAGGCAGGTCTGTGCTCCCGGCCCAGGGCCCAACTGCGTCTGATGAGCAGGACAAGGCGGGAGGGTGCTGGGTGGAGGGTTGACGGCCACCCCTGGAAGCCTCTGCCCCCAGGATGGCAGGTTTGTACGCAAGTGGGCCCTCTGGGGGCCCTCGTGGCTTGTATTTAGAGAGAACTTGAGGTGACCCCCAGGGAGGAGAGAAAAGCCTGGAATGTGGCCAGGAGCCAGAGGTGGTGCCCCCCCCTTCCCTAAGGGTGTGTCCAGCCGCTCGGCTTGGCCGTCTTGGATAACTGTAATTTCCAAAGGGAGATCTCGTCAGGGTTCATTGCACAGGAGATTAGACCAGGTCACGTCCAAAGTCCCAGTCTCAAGGGGAAAGCGGGGGACCCTTAGATCACAGGCGTCATTATTCAGATGTTCTGACTCTCCGAGCCGCATGGCTCTGTTTCTGGGACCCCGTCCTGCCACCTCCTTGGCTTGGCCTCTCCTCCCAGGCTCCAGGAGGCCTTTGGCTCCCCACCCGGCTCGAGACCCTGCCTTGAGCCTCAGGACTGGGGGGGGGGGGGCGGCGGGGGGGAGGAGGCGGGCTGCCTTGAATGAGCTGCGCTGACCTCAGACAAAGGCAGGGATCCAGGGGTCTCCCTGGTAGGTGCCGGGTCCCCTGGATGGCATCTGAACCCCCAGGGGAGGGCCCAGGGGGCAGTGGGAGCCCACAGTGCACCCCCGAGCTGCTGCACTGTGCAGCCAGTCCCTCTGGGACCGCCAGGTCGCTCAGCTCACCTTTGCCTGGGCTCCTCTGTTGTTCACACACGCTTGCCTACGCACACGTACCGCGTACGCACATACACACGTGTGTATTCACCCAAGCGCAGCGAGAACTGCAGTTCAACGTAGGCAAGCGACGGCACAAACATCGGTAAGTCCGAATGGCCGTTCCATGCTGCATGCGCTATTTCCAGGGCACACGCTTTGCTCTCGTGTCTTAGAGGTTAACGATATACACGCACACATGCACGCGTGCACACAGCCCTGGGAGGAGGAGGTGACCGTGCCCCCACCATTGGCTCTGGGCCGGCCTGGCTGCGGCAGGAATGTCGGGGCAGCTAACAGGCACAGGGTCGCCGCGGTGGTGACACAGGAGGGAGCCCTGGAAGTTGGACAAGCGGGGCCACAGCCCAGCCGTTCGCCCCACCGCCCCCCTTCCCTGGGGGACCCCCCCCGTGAGTAAGGATGAGGACTTCTGTCTTCCTAACTCAGGGGGCTGTGTTCGGGGTTGACGCTGTACCTGAAGATTCGTCTTAACCAGCAGGCAGCTGTCAAGACGCAGGGGGCGGGGGTCACGGGGAGCGCGGGAGAGGGCGGACAGCTCCAGCTCGCTCCCTCTCCCCCGTGCAGCAGCCAGGTCCAGGCGCCCCAGCCGGTTGGGTTAAGCAGAGCTCACCTCCCTCCCTCAGTGCACGCAGCTTACAACGGCGCCCGTGGAAACCGCGGGAACCTTGTGAACCGCCAGAGCACGTGTGTGTGTGTGTGTGTGTGTGTGTGTGTGTGTGTTTGGTTTACTGTTTTCAAAGACCTCCCCTGTCCCCTGGGCTCTTGCGCTCCTGTGGGGATAGGGGAGGTGAATACAAGGCACAGGTCGTCCTACAGAACGTGCCTCGTGCCTCCCGTGCCCACTCTGCGGGGCCGGGACGTTGGGGTCCCCTGTGGGGGGAGCCCTCGAAGGGCTGATGCGTCCTCCACCCAGGCTTACCCAGACATAAGCCAGATTCCACCCAGTCCCCGCGAACAGAGTCTTTCCCCCAGGACTCCCCAGTCCACGCTCAGGTTGGACTGCGAGAGACCCAGACGCAATGAGAAATTAAGAATCTTCCAGCAATAGGGGCGCCTGGGTGGCTCAGTTGGTTAAAGCCTCTGCCTTCGGCTCAGGTCATGATCTCAGGATCGTGGGATCTAGCCCCGTGTCGGGCTCTCTGCTCAGCAGGGAGCCTGCTTCCTCTTCTCTCTCTGCCTGCTTCTCTGCCTACTTGAGATCTCTCTCTGTCAAATAAGTAAAACCTTAAAAAAAAAAAAAAGAATCTTCCAGCAATAGACCCAGAGGGCATGCTCTGGCCAGGAGCCGGGCTGTGACCCTGCCCCCGGGACTTGGGAGGCAGGAAGAGGAGAGGTACTCATGCTGCTCTTTATTTCGCCTTAATTTCGGAAAGATCTTTGCTGTACCGAAGATTCTGGGTCGGTGCGTTTTCCCTACTTGACCGCCGTCGCCTGCTGTCTCCTGGCCCCACCGCCCTCGCCGCGACATCCGCACGGTGCTCCCGTTCTGTCGCTCAAGGGGTCCTAGTCTCTTCCTTCGATGTCCAGGTCATGACCGGTTCTGAACAGTTTGCTCAGAGCGGCCCCTCTGTGCCCCCGGTGTTTCTGGTGCGTGGAGGTTTTCGGACCTGAGTTCCAGCCGGCGTTTCTGCTCACGGGCCGTCTGTCCGCGCACCTCCGCGTGGGGGTGCGGGTCCCGCGGGTGCGCCCCTCACCTCCCGCAGCCCTGCTCCCTCGCTCAGGGTCTGTCCCAGTGCGGTTTCACTTTGGCGGTTTCTCCCCACGTCCCCAAGCCCGCTTCCTCCGCGGCATCTAATCTGACGTTAATCCCATCCGGTGTTTGTCATTGGGGGATGAAGCTTTTTATAATCTCTGGAAATTTGGTTTGGTTCTTTCTAATGTCATCTGCGTTTCTACCTGATGCACCCAGTTCCTCCTCCCGCGCTCGGACCACGGCAGTGACAGCCGTCAGAGCTATTTTACCGTCCTTGCCTCCTAAAGGCATCGTCTGTGCCATTTCCGGGTTAGTCCCGAGGGACTGACTTTTCTCCTCATTATGGATTTTTCTGTGGGTTTCCTCCCATCCCAGGTAACTTTCCACTGGATGCCAGACGTGGCCGGTTTCGCCCTATGCCTCTCTGCCAGCCATGTTCTGGGCTGTGGCTGTTATTTGGAAATGGTTTGATTCTTCCAGCTCTGGCTTTTTTTTTTTTTTTTTTCCTTTTTTTCTTAGCATCACTCAGTCCAGCCCCTCTATGTTACAAACGTCTCCTCTACGAGCTGGGAGCGGGAACTTTTCCTGGACCCGTGTGGCCGTGAGCAGTGTTCTCAGGAATCCTTTCTGATGTTTCTCTCTCTGACCTCAGGTAGACTTGGTGCATCTCCCAAGGTGATGATGAACGATCTAGAAAGCATTTCAGGAAGGAAAAGGCACCAAACTGCAGCAGGCAGAACGATGAGCCCCAGAGCTCCGTGAAGGCTGTTCAGGGGCAGACAGACCCCGCCGACCACCCACCCTGGCACCATGCCATTTCTGATGCACCAGCTCCCAGAGCCCGCCTTGCTTTTTCTGCCTCTGGGCCTTTGCACTTACTGTTTCAAATGCAGGGACCCAGAGCAGAAACCAGGATGCAACAGGAGCTTAATAAATATTTGCTGTTGAATTGTTGATAAGCTATAAATGCCAAGGACATAGTATAGACAATGAATGCTAGGAGATCCCAGAAGAGAGAGCCATACCCAGGATCTGGAGGGCAGGAAAGCCTTGCTCAAGGAGCATGCCAACCAATAGCCAGAGATTTTAATAAGCAGAACTGGAAGGGAGTTCGGGGCCCATGGAATACCACCAGGGTCCCAGAGGCAAGACCATGTAGCGTGTGGTTGGGAGGCCCAGGGAACAAACCTCTAGCCAGACGGGTTTAAGAAGCACGGCGGGGACAGTGAATGCCACGGTGAGGAAAGAAATCAGGGGCAAGCTCGGAGGGCCGGGAACACCCAGATGCTTGGGGCCCGGACCAGGAGAGTCATGCGCAGGCCTGGGTTCCGGGGGGGCTACTTGGCTGGAGCGCGGGGGTGCCTACAGAGAAAAACCACGGCTCCGAATGCACAGACATGAGACACAGCAGGAAAACAACCCAGCGCCGTCTGCACGTGGGGCCTTGTCTCGTTAAAAATCATCAAAAAATAATACCTGTTAGTAGACTCTTCAAAGTGCCCCGGGCTCTCCAGACCCTGAGCTGGATGCTGAGGCGCCTGGGCCCCAGAGCCCGCAGCCTGAGAAGAGAGAAGCCACGGGCTTCCGAACCGAGAGGAAAGGACAGCAGGTCAGTGCAGGCTCCATCGAAGCCGCCATCCCCCGCAGACCGCGGCAGCATTCAAAGCTCGGGGTCGGGTGTGCACATGTCCTGACAGTCCTGCTCCCGGGCCCTGGGCAGTGCCTGGCACACAGCCGGCACTCAGGGGATGCTTGCAGAAAGGAGGCGGGGAGAGGAAGGAGGGTGGGGGGCTGGAGACCAGCGTGAACATCCTGTTTTAAAGATGAGAGACCCTGCCACGAAGGAGGAGAGTCTGGATTCACACCCAGGTCTTTCTGGCTCCCAGGCACACCAGGATTAGGGGAGAGGCCCGCCCCCCACTGGCACGAGTGCAGGCTGCCCGGAGGAGGAGACATCCCAGCCGGGCCTTGGGTGACCGTGGCGAGGGCTCCCTAACAGAACAGACGGCATCAGCCACGGGGGCTCAGATGAGATGTGGAGGGCGGCCTGGGCGAGGGGACGCCAAAGGGCACGATGGAGGCGGCAGGTGTCTTGGGAGCTAAGGAGCAGGATTTGAGGGAGGTTGGCTATAGAGGAGGAAATCAAGCAGAGGCGGGGGTCTCACCTGGGCCACAGAGCCACGCTTCGCCGTGATGGGGATGTCCAGCCCTACAGAATGGAGACAGCTACCTGGAGCTCCCGGACCAGGGAGGGCCACGCGGTGGAGCCTGCATCAGGGCCCAGCCCCTCCTGGGCTCCCGGAGGGGACACTCCCAGTGCTGCCCGGGCCCCCGGGGGGTGGCGCTCCCAGCGTGGCAGGTGGCTCAGGGCATTCACAGGTGTCTGCTTTCCCGACCCAACAGACCTGGTCCTGGGCCCACCCCCCGGGGACACTCCCGTATTTGGGCTTGGGTGGGGCTGGGTGGTGGGCCGCCTGGGCCAGTCTGTCACTCCCCTGGGGGCCTCGTTAAAGCCCGGGTTCCTGATCAGTAGGTCTGGCTGGGGCCGGGGTTCTGGGCTCCCCAGCTTCCCAGGCGATACTGGGGGTGCTCTGAGGGAGGGATTTACAGGCCTGGAGCAGGTTCGGGAGCTAATAGTTTGTGAAGCTGCCGGTTTGGAGGGCAGAAGACGGCCCTGGGGTCAGAGAAGTTGGTTTTCTGTTCTACGAGAGCTGGGCTCTCTGTGACAGGGAGCTGGCTCCCCACCCTACCTCCTCCTGGGAGCCCGCCTGATTGCTGATGCTCTGCCCTGAACTGCTCGCAGATAGCCACCGCCCCCACAGGGGACATCGGGCCGAGCGCCCCCTACCTCTCCCCAGGCCCGGGCTGCAGGACCCCTGCTGGCTGCCAGTGATGGACCAGGTGCTTGTCCGACCCTCTGAGATGCCCAAGGCAGCCAGCCTTTCCGAAAAAGCCCCCCATGCCCAGACCCGGTCCCCAGTTCTGCCTCCCACCAGCCGTGTGCCCTTGGGCAGGGGACACCATTTCCATGACCCCCCGTTTTCTCATCTGTGAACCCAAGGATGACGAGGAGGCTTGAATGGGGTGAGGCGCACCTTCCCCCTACCCAGTGCCGCAAACGCAGGTGTCAGCGTGGCCCAGCCTTCTCAGCTCTCCAGGAGGCGCGGGCTTTCCCCCGGGGCACACAGCCAGAGCTGGGAGCAGAAACTAATGGGGTCAGGGTCTCCTCAGTCTCCAGGCTCCCCTCGTCCTTACGCAGGAGCCCCTCCGGAGCTGGTTTGGGCTTCTTCCCCGAAATTCATCCACGGCCCCGAAGTCCCCTACCTCCCTGCCCCGGCGTTCAGCTCCCAGAAGCGCTGTCTTGGCTGGCGACTCACTCCACGGGCACATATGGAGATCCTGCTGCTCACCAGGGCCCGCGCGGCAAGGGGAGGCCAGTGGCGTATCCCTCACCGAGCTCGATGCAGAAGACCGGCCAGGCCTGTGGAAGAGGGAGCAAAAGCTCCCTGCAGAGGGCAGGACCCGAGCGCGGTCCTAAGGGACCAGAAGGTCTTAGCTACCTGGGAGGCAGTGAGCAGTGGTCCCGGGGGCATCCCAAGCCTAGGGGCCCTAGGGTAGGGACAGATCTGGGACCAGCATATGTGTCCATGGCGCAGTCCCCATCCTGAGGCCGAATGTGGGCTTTATTCAGAGGAACTGGGGACATCTGGTCCAGACTTGCTCTCTGGGGCGGGCGGGGGGACATCATGAAGGACAGTTGCTCCCACCTGTGCCCTCTGTCCCGGTAGCATCAGCATCCCCTGACACACCTGGGGCTCTGAGCCATACCTTCCAGGGAAGCCCAGCGGTGCTGAGCCCCCCAGTGACGGTGGGTGTGGCCCAGATGCGGATCTCCAATTCGTCGGGGACCCCCAAGGGGCTGGCGCTTGGCGGGGAGCTGGGCTGAAGGGGGGTGCATGTGGCAGTGGCAGAAGGCCGAGCATCCCACCCTAAACGAGCAATGGAGGGGGCAGGGGCCAGAGCCGAGTGTCGGGTGCTGCGAGCCGCCGGAGATGCTGACCCGCCCCACCGTGCGCTCCCTCACCGAGCAGGGAGACCCCGCAGGCCCGGCAACGTCGAGGCACTTGCACTAGTCCTTGGAGGACCAGCCAGGACCCCCAGCGACTGGGCCCTGCCCTTCTCAGAGCCCTTGCCACTGGGGACCCAGGCTGAGCCTCTGCCGTGCGGCAGGAGAGGGGGCAAGAGAAGCTCAGAGCTGGGGCTTCTCTCGGGATCCCAGCAGATCTGCAAGGTGACCGACAGGTCCAGGGTCCTCTCTTGACCCAAACCCACAGGTGCTGCTCCAGGAGCCCTACTCAGACAGGAGTCCTCAACGGTCGGGGTCGGCCTCGGACACATACTAGATGACGCCGGTGTCAAGGAAAAATGACCGCTTCCTTGGGTGTGGTTACCGCCCCCCCCCCACCCCCCATCGGGTGCCTTAGCAAACACGTCACTGTCCTCCCCATGGGCCAGAGCAGCGGCCGGCGGGGCGTGGAGCCGGTGAGCCTCCAGCAGAAAGGCCCACCCACCGGGGACCCACGGTCAGGCCCTGCCCGGATGCCTGCTTCCTTGCTCTGAGCAGCTGTGCCGCCCAGGGTGCTAGCTGGCGGGCCCCGCAGGGATCCCGTGGGACAGGCGCCGCCCAGCTGAGCATCCCTGAGCCCAGTTTGCTCCGTTCTGCCAGGCTGAGGCCCCGAGGGTTTTCCTGAAGTCATCAGGGTTTCACAGACTGCAGGAGCCGGGCCGCAGGGATGGGCGAAGGCCTGGAGTCAGATCCTGCCTGTGCTTCATCCTCGGGTCCAGACCCTGGCGCACCGCGCTCTGAGTCTCCGCGTCCCTGTCTTCGCATGGGGGCACTCACGGGGCCTGGGCGGTGAGTGCCTGTGAGGGTTAAGTGACATATCGAGGATAGCGCCTTCAGCTCAGCGCTGGGACGCGGCGTGTGTTTAATAATCGGAAGCTCCGGCCATGCTCGGTCCTGTGCCCCTCCCACCCTCTGACCTGGCCCAGGAGCCGCACTCTGTTCTTGGAAGAGGAAGCTGAAAGCAGAAAGCGAAATTTAAGTCAACCAGCAGAAAGGGTTTTGCAAACCCAGGTTCCACCCATTGTTACCGCTAAAGGAGAGAAAAAGGCAGCCCAACGACCGCTGAGCAGAGCAGGGGCTCTCCCTTCCCACCTGCCCGGGAGACACAGGGGTTGGGGGCAGCAGGTGCGGGAGGAGAGGGCCACCGTGGGAGACCCCGCCCCTGCCTTCCCAAGACCAGAGCTTGGTCAGTGGGGGCTTTGCCCCCGGACCCAACCCCATTCCAATCCCACTTATCTCGGAGCCCTCGCTATGTCCTTGCACCGTGCTGACCCCTGCTGACAGAGGGCGATGGAAACGTGGCCAACCGAGGTCTTGCCTTCCTGGTGCTTGGAGTCCAATGGGGAAGGAGGGGAATGCACCCCTATCCTGTCCCTCCCACCTTTAGGCAAGCCGGAGGGGGGCGGAGGGAAGGACAAGACCCCAGCTTTGGGGTGGCACACCCAGGCCTACCCCGTGCTCCCCCACTCCGAACCACGTGACCCCCTGTGCACGGCTCTGGCTCTCTGTCCTGGTCTGTAAACTGGGGTGATGGTGACCTGCCCAGACGCCGAGGGACTGAGGATGTTGGTGAACGGTGTCACGCCCCGCCAGGCACAGGACAGGACAATGTGCTTCTTTCTAATGTGGGTACTGGGGAGCCACCTGGGGTGTGTGAGGGAAGCAGTGGTCTGTCCAGACAGGTTGAGGAAGCTCAGCAGGGCGGCATGGGCTGGGGGGACCCCTGGGCAGCCTCTCTGCTGCCGGGCCAATGTCTTTGCTGTGCTGGAGTCGCGTGGGCCTGAACCGCGAGCATCGATCGGCACAGACGCACGTGTGTCTTCCAGATCACGGGAGGTCAAGCAGGAGAGGTCTGGGGGTGGCTGGGGCCCCGGGGCCGGACACAGCGGAGCTCAACATCAGACAGTGGGTGCCTTGCCTCCTCCCCCCTCCACCCCTCACCATCCAGGGGCCCAAGGAAGCAGTTCAGGGCCGCTGGTCTGTGCCCAGCCCTGGTTCTGCACCAGACGTGCAGGGTGACTCTGGGTAAGCCTCCTCTGCACAGAGGGGACGGCAACACACGCCTCTGAGCCTGATCCCCATAGACCCCCCCATGCACCCCAAGTGTCCCCTCCTCTGGCCCGGCAGGACACTGCACTAAGATGGGGACTCTGGGACCGACGGGAACAGGGACAGCTCGGAGCTTGGAGCAGGCTCTGAGGGCCAGGAACGCATAGCCTGCCTCATAAAAGGGCCCCCAGGCTGGCCCTTCACTGGCAGGTTTGCATGCCGCCCGGTGCCCCCAAAGGACCAGGAGGATAGGGGTGGCTTTGGCGGGGCTCCATGACAGAGGCCAGGAGGGCCTTCCCAAAGGTTCCTGAGGAAGGAGATAGCGACTGCCTGGGGACGGTGCCAGAGGGGGCAGGAAGGCCACCCGGCTGGGGGTGTCCTCTTTCCCAGGCAGTGGGGAGGCTGAGCGCCTGGCCAGTGCGGCGGCCGGAGCAGCTCCCTCCAGTTTCCTGGCCGTGGCTCAGGCCCCCCAGCCACCCAGGGCCTGGGGTGTTCACTGAGTCATCTCCCTACAGTGCACGGCCTCCCCTTTGCAGCCTCAACCGCATCCAGGGACGCCCGGAAGGGACACAAGGACCGGATGTCCCTGCTTGCCCAGGGGGATGCTTCGTTTTCCCAGCAGCGGTCTGCCCCTGGACAGTGTGAGAGGGTCACTTTGCAAAGAGATGCCTGTGCTCCCCGCTTCCCGCGTGGCCTGGGGAGTGCGGGTGGGGCAGCCGCGTAGGGGGGTGTCGAGGGGAAGAAGGAGCTGGATGAGTCGCCTGGCTCGCCCACGGCCCAGGGCTCCTGGCTCTGCCTGGTTCCGTCCTGGAAGTTCCCCTTCATTCTCCGAGAGCTGCCAGCGCCCCCCCACCCCCTGCGCTCACTCATCGAAGTTCCTCTGAGCATTGAGCACCTGCTGTGTGCTCTGGGCTGGGTGGCGGGAACACACCAGGAACCCCAAGCAAGGCCCTGCTCCCCAGTGCTGACCCTGGTAGGGGGGCTCTCCAGCGGGGAGAACTTCTGGAAGCCTGCGGATGCCAGGTATGGCCAGGGCCTTGTGCTCTTCCTGGCAGTCCTTCAAGGAGCCCACGGCGTGCAGCAGGCCAGCCCAGGGCACCCGCTCCCCGGCAACCCCCACCCCGTGCCCAACCCCCCCCACCACCACGTGGATATTCTCTGGGCCCCGCACCAGGTGGGCTGTGGTCTGGGGAGCTTGGAGAGGAGATCTCCAGGGGCCACTGGGAAGCGCCCCTCCAGGCCTGTGGGCCTCCAGGCCCCGCCGCCAGCCCGACCCGGCCCAGCCCAGCCAGGCTCTGGAGAGTATCTCTGAGACCAGCCACAGAGCTGCTGAGCACGGCCCTGTCTGTTCATTACCAAACACAGGAATCCAGGAGCCCGCGGAGCGTGAAATTAGGAACAAATGTGGAGAAGGTCTAGACAGGAATTCCGCGCCGCTCTCGCTCGAGGACCACGGGGCCCCTGGGCTTCCAGGTAGCAGGAGCTCTTTGTAACCAGACAGACGTGTTTGTGCAGGAAAAGGCGGGCTGGCGCTCCATAAGCCCTTGACGAGACAGCGGGAAGGGGAGAGGCCTGCAGGGAGGCAGGACCCTCTGCTGGGCTCCCCCAGCCTCGGTTTCCCCATCTGGAAGTGAGTGGCGACCTCATCACTTGGCTGGAAGGGCTGCTGGTCCCACAAGCCGATGCCAAGGGCTCCCTACAGACTCAGGGAGGCCCGGGCATCCACGTGTGTCCCGGGCGCCCCCACGTTCTGGTGTCTGGTGGGTTTCGAAGTCGCTGGTGGAGAAGAGCCAGAGGCCTGGCTGGAGCTCAAGGGTGCCGGGCTCGGCTTCTCTTTGGCTCCTAAAGGAGCACCGGGCGTCTCAGGTGAATGCAGTGGACAGAAGCCTATAGGAGGCGTTGCTCTGTGCCCTGCGCTCTGCAGGCTCAGGGCTGGGGGGTGGGGGGTTGGCAGGGGTCGGCGCAAGAGGAACAGGAAAAAAGGAGTCTGAAACTTGGTGCAGGACGGTGGTCCCGAGGGCAGCCGCACGGGCTCTTCTGCCAGAGGAAGGTGGTTGGGGGAGGGGCTTCCATGGGGGGAGGCAGGTGGAGGCCGGCGTCTGGCTGGGCCACCCGGTGTTTCCTGCAACCCAGCCCCAACACCAGCCCATCGGGTCTTCCTGCTCGGGAGACAACCAGAGCTCCTAAAGCCGCTGGCGTCCCCGCCCAGCCCCCTCCCCGCAGATGCCGGGGAAGGGGGCACACAGACGGGCCCCATCTCACAGCCTGTCCCTGTAAAAACCGAGGGTGGAGACAGGGAAGCATAGCCGTTGATAAAGCTTTAAAACCATTTACGGTCCCAGGGGGCAGATCAACAATTGAGCACATCCCGGCCAAACCGTCTTGGCTGGCAGGGTGCTGAAGACGTTAGGGGAGGAACCTTCACCAGGCTGTCCCTGGGGCTGCAGCGCCTCTCTGCTCCGCCTTTGCTTTGCTATCCCTCCTCCCTCAGCCATCCCCTTCCTTGTCCCTCCTTCCAGGAGCCCCCTGGGGTCACCCCGGGGCAGGTCACCTGTCTGTAGCCCTGACCCCCAGAGCCCTCCTCCGTTGATCTCTCCAGCGCTCAGCATTGCCTCGGGACACAGGTGCCTAGGGGCCACTGGGGCAGCCCCTTCTCCTCCAGGCTCCCGGGGAAGCATCACCCGACAAGCCCACAGCTCTCTGCTCTGCCCGCCCCGGGGGACGCCATCTTGCTGTACGGCGCAGACCCGTGGCTGACCATGTTTTCCCTTTGCAATCCTCAGAGTCTGTCCTGCGCCTCCATCACCCCAGCCCCCGGCAGGCTGGGCTGGTTAAAGACACAAACTTAGATGTTTCACGTCCAGAGCTGCAGAAATTGGCATCTAAACCCGGGCATACCCATATTACAGGATAAGGAAACTGAGCCCAGAGAGAGGCCTCTGACCCAGGGTGACCAGCAAGTACATGGCAGGACTTTCCCTCACTTGCCCCCCACCCCCGTATTGGGCAGGATGAGGGCCTCTCGGGCTCATCACCGTGGTGTCTGGCTGGGCAGTTCCCCAGGCACGGGAAGGAAGTCTGAAAGGCAATGGTCCAGCCAGAAAGGCAGGTGTGAGAGTCGGAGAAACATGCGTCTGACAGCCCGTCTTCCCCTAACGCACTGTGTGAGGTCATGGATGAGCCGTGTCTGCTCCCCGTCGCTGGCCTCGGCCTCCCTGTCCCCAGCCTCCACGACGAAGTAGAGTGGGACATCCCAGCCCTGGCATTCCCAGGATAGAGAAATTCCAGAAGACTTCCTGGAGGAGGCGGCAGCATGCTCGGCGTCCTGGAAGGGCGTCCTGGGGATGGACACCACCAGGACAGAGGGTGGGCCGAGGGAGGACGTGTCCCTCAGAGGGGGTGTTTGGGGGTAACTGTGGACTGATGTCAGGCGCGGGCTGAAGCAGACCCGCCAGCCGCGTGCGCGTCTGCTCGCCGGGCCTGGCCCCGGGACTGGCGCCCACCGCGGGTGTTGCTGCCCTCGGCGTGCGTGTATCTGCAGAGCGAGACGGAGACGCTCCAGCTGGACGTGGCCCGGGTGTTGGAGCCGTGGCTGCTGACAGCCCTGGGTGCCTGGCCTGTGCCGGCACCCTTCCCATCACGCCACCAGGCGGCTTGCCGCTGGAGGGACCCCGAGAGCCAGGCCGAGCAAGGGGCCTCCGGGATCTCAGACGCAGGAGAGGGGCCCTGTGGCCACCATGGCCACTCCCCTAACGTCCTCCCAGACCCGACAGAGCAGTTAGAGCTGGGGAGGGACACGTGTGTTAACAGTAGCAATCTGAGCACGGTACGCCGGCCCCCGGCGGGACCCTCGATGTCATCAACTAGCAGGAGGGGAAACCAGGCTGGCTTTAGGGCGGCTGCGGGGTGCCAGGACCTGGGGACGCTGGACTGCCCAGCAGAGCTTCAAGCCCTGCACGACGTCTCTTGAGTCTTGCGAGCTGAGTAAGTGCCCTCAGTGACCGAGCAGGAGTGAAATTATCTTCTGGGACATAAAACACAGAAACTCGGGCAAGGTGGTACAGTCACACAGTGTGAGTCCCTGTGCGTGCGGGGAGGGAAACGCACTTCCGCCGGGCGGGGCCGCAGCCTGGCCGACTCTGCGCACCTGCGTGCTTCCGCTCCCCCCAGCCAGGGCCAACTCCTCGGGCGGCCTGCGTGCGTGGCTGGGGGCACCTGTCTCTCCGCCTTGGGTGGGATGACCGGCAGGGACAGGCCAGGCTTGGGAGAGAGAGAAGGACTGGCTCAGCCTGGGACACACGTCCACGGCGACCCCAGCAAGTTACGGCCAGAGGGCTGGCAGGCGGGATGCAAACACACCACCAAGTTCTAGGCTTGGAGAGGAGAGCAGGGGCTGGGTAGTGCCTGGAAACCTGCGGGCTGCAGTGCTTCACACGGTGGGGGGCCATGGGGACCCAGCTCAGCCCCAAAATGTGATGATATGGCAGGTCTGACCTCTACCCAGGCCCCGGAACGACTAGTGCTGGGACCCCCGCCAGCCCTGGTTTACTCATCTTCAAACGTGGGAACCACCACACCCGCGGGGTCTCCTGGGGGGTCCCACCTGGCAAGTGCCGGGCAGGACAGTGCAGAGACCAGTGCCCTCTGGGAGGCCCTGGATTCCAGGTGGTGGGCCGCAATGGTGCGCTCCAGCCCACCTCACGGGGTGCCAGGGTTTGGCTGGATCGCCAGAAAGGCCCTGCTCATCTCCGAAACTGACCTCGCGTCTGCAAAGTCGGGGTCCCAGGGCCTGCTCAGCCCTCCTACGGCGCCATGGACACTAGCGAGGGCCGCCTGGGGTCCATCCTCCTGCCGCTTCCTGGCCACTTCGGGGCAAGGATGAGGAGGGCCGCGGTGTCCTGGGAGCCCCACAGGAGGGCAGGGTGTAGGGGAGTCAGGCCAGCGGCTGTCGGCTGTGCTTTGCCTCCCCTCAGGGAAAAGCGTGAAATGCATCTGGACAGCAGGCCTGGCCCCCACCCAGCATCCCCCCGCCAGCCGCCTCTCCTGCACACCCAGCTCCCTGGATCCGGCCCCAGGTCGGCCTGCACCCTTGGCAGGGCCAGCAGGCCAGCTGGCCTCAGCCGGCTGGGAGGCCAAGGCGGGTGGGAGCTGCCCGGCAGGGTGCCCAGGAATGCGGGGGTCCCCGGGGCTCCTGCTTTGTCTGTTGTGGCCTGCACTCTGTCTTCCTGACTTGGGCCCTGTCTGCACCTCTGTCTGAGTTTAGAGCCGTCTGTGAGTCTGGGTCTCGTTGTCTCATCACTTTGCGTCTGTCCAGATCTGCCTTACTGTCTGTCTATCTGTCTGTCCAGAGTCTGGGTTCCCACCCCAGCCTAGACTCTCCATGTCAGTGCAGGGCTGTGCTCCCCGCCATCTGTGCACGGGGTGCTGGCCCCCTCTCTGGCTAACCGGAGAGTCTGCAGGGAATCCCCTGCCCTTTCCCGCTTGCCGCACCCCTTCCTCCCCTGCTGCCCCCGGGCAGGGGCCCAGCCCCCCCTTCCCATGCACCAACTGCTCAGATCTTGAGTCTCCAAATGAAAATCCCATGTCAAATCTCACACATTCCTGGAAGGGGAAAAATGGGCCCAGATTCCAGCAAGTCTTTGGCAAGGTTTATCCAAAAACTTTAGAAACGTGCACACCATAAAGCTCTTCGTTGTACGTTCCTGTAATCGTAAAAAGGAGGAAATAATGGAAACGCTGCCCCGTAGAGCCTGGCTGAGGAAGCTCGGCTTCCCCACACTACGGAGCACGACGGAGCCCAGAAAAGCAGCTAGGTTCCGCAGGGGTCCCTGGGGGGGCTCCTTGTGACCAGGGCACATGTGGTCCATGCAGAGATAGGCGGCCTGGGGAGGCGGCGAAGGGGCGGGACGTATATGCAGAATGCCGTTCTGGCTTAAGAGAAGGAAGGAAGGATATATTCGCTTGTATTTTTAGAAAGAAGCCATGGTCAGTAAACTTAGAACTAAGTAAAATCGTTCCTTCTGGGACATATCGGGGGGAGCCAGGAAGGGTGACCTCTCCGAATGCACCTGGTTTTATGCTTTTGACTTTGGACCCAAATGTTCTCTACCATTACAAGGCAGAGACTATATCAATTAAGGGAGAAAAACGTAAGAACTCACTGGAATAAATGAGTCTGAGTATCGAGTTGGAAAAGCCATCCTAGGAGTTATTTCAAGTGACTTTGAGACAGTCTTTTTACCATCCACCCCAGGGAGAAAGAACAAAAAGGAGTAACACAGTAAGGACCATGTTCCATTCAGTAGATGTGTTAGTAAACAGATTGGTGATGTTATTTTTAAATTATCATATGTAGTAGGGAAAAATAAATAAGGAATAAAGTCAACATAGACTCATGTTTTATTTTCCTCTTCCTAAAACAAATATGTATATATATATATATGTGTGTATATATATATGTGTGTGTGTGTGTGTGTGTGTGTGTATACACATACATATATGTGTGTGTGTGTATTCCTTCCCTGGCTCTGGTATCTGAAAAAGCCTAGAACCAATAAAAACCCAGGGGCAGCTAACACCCCCAGTGCTCAGACTATGTTCTCTACAAACCCCTTCCCACTAAGAGACCCCAGCTGTGGCAGAGGAACAGTAGGTCCCAAGGTTAAGATGGGCTGAGACCTACAAGCCTAAAAGTCAACTATTATCAAGGATTGGGGGGGGTCCCATCCAAAGGACACAGGAATGAATGTGGAGGGGCCTCCAAACCCACAATCCCAGTGGGATCCTTTGAACACCCAAAAAGTACAGTCCATATATAAAAATCCATGAGATCACAGCGATATTAGGAAACCACCACACGGCTCTTGGGGACCCAACGTGTTGTGAAAAGTGATACAGAACTGAACATCTGGGCCTTTCCCCTGCAGACTGTGTTTTAGGATAACCACGTAGGTATTAGGGAGAGCTCCTTAGAGAAGGACCAGAGTTGAGAAAAACAGAAGGGATTACAGTGTTCGAAAGGTCACTCTTTGCGGCCCCTGATGAAATAATGGGTCTTGGGGACAACCCCACAGGCTGTTAATTCGACAAGGTGAGGGCCAGTGCGGAACTTTCTGGTGGAGGAACTGGGCCGACAGCAGCTGAACCCACTGGTTATTCTCTACGGAGTCTCGGTCCCTGGAAATGATGTGACCAGAAGCCAGTGTAGGGGACAAAACAGCAATAGAGGACCACGGCCACGGCCACTGGAGGAGACCCAGCCAGCTCCAGTACAGGGAAAATTCTGTCAGAGAAATGACCCAGTTTCTTCGATAAACAACCTGGGGCGGGGAGTGGGCGAGGAGAGGGAGGGAACCGACATGTTCCAGAGTCGAAAAAGCCAAATGCAGCTGGGTCCTGATTCGAACAAACCAACTGTAAAAAGACGTTTTGGAGCCGATGGAAGGAAGCTGAACACAGACCGGGTATTTTTGTTTTTTGAAGTCTGTATCTATCCGACTTTACTCTAAACTGATACGATCTGGGATTTCCCGTACTGTCCTTCATTTCGCCCCCCACCGCATGCCGTACCCCTGCAGAAGAGGGACGGCAAATTAGAGCAGGGTGTCAGAGCAGCGACGGCTGGCCCGTGGGCGAGGCCTGCTGGCCATCCCGGAGCGGTGCAAGCCAGTCGCCAAACCTTTGTAACTTGGACCAGGCTCTGGTCTGGTGAGAACCAGCGTCCGTGACTGCTCCCAGGTAGGGAGCTTTCGTTCTAGACCGGGTTCACGGGCGCCCGGCTGGACGGTCAGAACGGCTAACCGGAGCACCGCCAAGGACGCACGTCCGTCCTGTTTCAGGGTCTGTGACTTGTGCCGTGATGGAGAGTTTACATAGGGCCTTGTCCTTAGGCCTAGAAAGCCCACTTCTAAGGATTTAGCTACAACAGCGCTTACCGAAACACATCCGCTTGGAATTTTTTTTTCAGACCACCGCTATACGTGTTTTACCCCAACAAAAAGATCTTAAAAGAAACCAGATCGGTTGTGTCATACGATGGGATATGCCTAGAAATCATGTCGCAGGAGAAAATGTAATGATATGGAAAAATAAGGAAGATCCTGTTAGGTTACAAAACCATATGTTCAGCTTGACTGTGTTTGGGTGAATTTAAAAATGCGTGAGCTCGGGAGAGCCAGGCTGGAAGGGCGCCATTCCCTGAGAGCGCGCTACGCTGAGTGCTGGAGGGCGCCCTCACGGAATCTTCTGGGAGCACCGGGAGGCAGGCCGGGGCGCGCCGCTAGGCCGGGAGAGGGTGGGGCAGAGCCGGCCTGGGTCTCCTCCTGCCCCTCCCTCCTGCGCGCACGCCCCGGGGGTTCGACGTCCCCCTTTCAGCGTGTCTCCCGACTCCCCGAGCAGGCAGGGCTGCTTTGGGGAAGCGAGGGTGCTGCAGGGCCGCTGTGGCATGTGTTGCAGGCTGTTGATGGAGAAGGGGGCGGATGACAGCCGGGACGGTGGTCATCACCGGGGGCATCTTGGCGACTGTGATCCTGCTCTGCATCATTGCCGTCCTTTGCTACTGCCGGCTCCAGGTACTGCCCCCGGGCGCCGAGCGGGGTGCGAGGAGGGAGCCCCCCACCCCACCCGCGAGGGCTGGGGCCCGGGAAGGGGGGAAGGGTCGGGTCCTGCAGAAGGGGCAACGCAGAGGGCCCTGGCCTGGGACCCAGATGTGGGGGCTCAGGATGGGGGCCACCGGGGGCACCTCACCTAGGAGAGGCCACGGAGGCTTAGGGGGGTGAGGCACTTAGCCAGGGGTACGCAGCTGCCAAGCAGGGGAGCGCGGGTGAGCCCCTGGGCCGTGCTACTCGCCCCACCCGGCCCCACCCGGCCCCTGAGCTCTTCCTTCCCAGCGTACCCTGCAGGGCCCTCCACATCTCCCCAAGGGGAGGGGAAGCCCTAAGTGCAGGGCAAGGCAGCCCAGCCCAGCCCAGCTCAGGCTGCCTGAGCCCTCTGTGCCTCAGTTTCCCCACCTGCGAAATGGCGATAATCCTTGCGCCTGCCTCCTGCAGGGATGAAACCAGCCAGGTCCTCCCTGCAGTGTTCAGCGGGGGGGGGGGGGGGGGGGGGGGGGGGGGGAGGGGGTGTTCTGGCCAGAGTGTGCTCCCCACAACGTGGCCGCCCCGCATGGGGGGTGGGCGGGAGCCGGGGCTCACCAGCCCTCTGCCTGCAGTATTATTGCTGCAAGAAGGACGAGTCGGAGGAGGACGAGGAGGAGCCTGACTTCGCCGTGCACTCGCACCTGCCCCCACTGCCCGGCAGCCGCAACCTCGTGCTGACTAACGGGCCGGCGCTCTACCCGGCCGCCTCCACCTCCTTCAGCCAGAAGACCCCGCAGGCCCGCGCCCTCTGCCGCAGCTGCTCCCACTACGAGCCGCCCACCTTCTTCCTGCAGGAGCCCGAGGACGAGGGCGTGCGCAACGGCGGGGAGCGCGTGGCCTACCAGAGCATCGGCCAGGAGGACGCGGAGCTGTCCCCCGGGGGCTTTGGGGGGCTGCAGGCGCTCAACCCCAACCGCCTGTCGGCCATGCGGGAGGCCTTTTCCCGCAGCCGCAGCGTCAGCACCGACGTCTGAGCTGCCCCGCCCACCCCACGGCTCCCCAGACCATGGTGAGGTGTCCAGGGCACACCGGCCTGGCCCCAGGCCGGGACCTGGGCTCAGGCCAGCCCTCCTCGCCTCCCTGTCACCACGGGGGCCCACGGGGGAGCTTGGTGGCTCACGGCAGGGGTAAGGCGCAGTGAGCACCCACGTGGCCACCAGAGCCAGGGGCTTCGGAGCCCGGGGCTGGAAGACAGGCAGGCACAGGTGAGCCGAGGCTCCCAGGTGGCAGGTTGCAGGACAGGGCAGGGCTCCAGGGTGGAGACATCAGGCTCCCGGCAATGAGGCTGCCCTGCCCGGGAACATGGCCATCCCTGCCTGGGAACCTGACCCCGTCCCCCGACCCCTGGGCCTCCGCCTTCCCACCTGTTCAACAAGGAGCGGCAGGCACAATGCCACTAGCCTGGAAGCAGGTATAGACCAAGTATCCTGTCCTGGGGGGGGGCCGCCGCCTTCCCCTCCCTCCCCCGCACGCACGCGCCCCAGGCTGCTGAGACACTGTTTGGGCCGGGCCCTCTGCAGACGCCCTCCGAGAGCTGGAGGGGCCGCTCACAGCCCCAGCCGGCTTTCTGGTGGAAGAGGGAGGCACAGAGGCAGGAGGAAGCCACGGGCCGACCACCTCCCTTAGGAGCGTGCACCCTTTGGGACGTGCCCAGGTCTGAAGCTCCGGGGGGTGGGCAGACAGAGCAATGATCAGGACCTGAAAGACCCCCGATCTCCCCGTGAGGCCTGGGACAGGCCCCCACCCCCTGGGCCTCAGGCTCCGGGAGCCCTTCAAGCTCTGGTCCCCCAGGGAGACACCCCAAGCTCTCCCACCCAGCCCCCGTGTCTCAGCGGGGAGTCTGGGAGCAAGGCCTGTGATCCTGCCCTTGGTCCATGGAGGACCTCTGAGCCTACTTGCCACCAACCCCCGGCAGGGCCAGGGTCCCCCTGGGAGCCCACCCTCCAGCTCCCTCCCTCCAGATGGGGAAGCGATGCCCAATGGCCACCCCAGGAAAAGGCTCCAAACCTTCAGGCCCGGGTATGGGGAACGCAGCTCCCCGACCCAGCCGGAGGAGCCTTCCCTACTCTGCAGCAGCCCCAGAGCCCCCTGCCCTCTTGGGGCCCGCCACGGAGCCCCCAGGGTCCGGTCGCCCCTGTCTGCCAGGGAGACAGGCCAAGCTCCACAGTTAAGACCCTTCCTAAAAAACAAACTGAGCTTTGAGGGTCCCTGAGCCGTGGGCAGCCTGAGCACCTGCTTCTTGCCAGAAGCTCCAAAGGGTGGAGTGGTCGGGCATGAGCAGAGCTGGGGAAGACGTAACCGTTTTTAGCTTTCTGGATTACTTCTCCTTCCTTTCTCCTCCTGCCTCAGTCTGGACACACCAGTGGAATCCGTCCCTGACTTTCCCGCAGCCCGAGCTCCCCGCCTTTGTGGGGCCCCATGACTTTGTTTTGTGCATTTGCTTGGGGGGTGGGCTGGGGTGGGGGGCGAGCCGCGGCGGTCCTGTTCCGGGTTCCTCTTTCCTTCTCCGGTCTCTAGTTTCTGTGTAGATTCATAGATCCTCTTGGAATGAGAGAAGCACCCCTCCGTGTGAGCTCACGCAGCCACACTGAGGGGACCCGCGGGGAGCGGGTGCTCCCTGGGAAAAGCGAAAACCAATAAAAGTCCTCTCCAGCACCACAGCCTGCCGCTGCCTTCAGACCCCCTGGGACTCCAGGCGGGCCGGAGCCCTCCCTGGCGCTTCCCGGGAAGGGTGGGTGCAGCCCCGAGCCGGGCGGAGTCAGCCGGTCCTCTCCAGGAGGAGGACGGATCCAGGAGGTCCGCCACAGCGCCGTGTCTCAGGGTGTTTCCCAGGGCGGTCGTGTCTACGGGCCGGGGCTGGGGGCCACTGGCCTAGGCTCTGAGGTCCTGGAGCACGGGGCAGAGGAGACGGGCTGGGTCACCTGGGACGAGGGCTGGATGGTCTCTGGGACTGTGCTGGCAGCAACACGGTGGGGGTGAGATCGATGCCCACTCCACGGGGCTCTTAGGGTGCCTGTGACACAGAGCCCAGCCCACAGTGAGTGCAGGTGTTGCCGGAAAGCCGGGAGGGGGAGGGAGGCCAAGGTGGGGGGAGGGAGAGGAGAGGGTGACCAGCAGGGTGCATCGGGGGCCCAGACCCCTGGGTTGAGGTGACCTACCTCTCCTGGAACTGAGCTGGGGACCCCACGGCCTCAGTGCCCTCCAACAACCACCCCATAACAGCCCCCCACGATGCCGTCCCGAACACGGTGCAGTGGACCCTGCTCTGGCCCCTGTTTGGGGAGCGGCAGGCCGTGCATCCCAGGGAAGCCACCTGTCCCTGAAGGAGACAATTCCTGTAGCCTCCTGGGCCCTATGGTCCTCTCGCATCCAGAGGTGGGCGGACGCCCAGTCCTCCTTCCCTCCACCGAAGCCAGAGCAGGTTGCTTTCAGCATCTTCCCCACGGCCTCCGTCCCCCAGAGGCTTTGTGCTCACTGCTTCCTCTTCTGCACGCCCTTCCCCACCCCTTCATCCAGGGGAAGGACTCCTGTTGCTGGACTGGCCTAAATATCACCTCCTCCGGGAAGCCCTCCTGGGGCCCCTCCTCCCCCACCAAGTCCAGATTAGCCCTTTTACGAGGTCCGGAAATGGTAACAATGAAATACATTCCTGAGCGCCCACCTGCCTGATTTCCCCTACACACACCCAGAGGCGGGGGCTTCCCCCTCCCCCACCAAGGTTCAGGACACGCAATCCCTCCAGGCCCCTGAGCCCCGTCCCCAGCTTCCACACCAGCGAGTGGGCATGAGACTGGCTCAGTTCTGAGTACATCAGAGTCCTGATGCCCCCCCCGTCCCCCTCACCCCCATGCAGGGGCCCCACCTCTGTCTGCTTGCCCCGGACGGGCCCCTCTCCAGGGAGACGCTGCAGCTCTGCCCGCGGCCTCAGCAAACATTCCGGAACTCGTGAGCTGGACGGGCTGGACGGCCCGACTCTCTGAGCCCGACTCCACCCCACCCCTCCTGCCGGAGCCACCAGGAGCCCTCGATGCCGCCATAAATACGACCACTTTATTGACATACAGGAGTACTGACGGACGACGATACCCTAGCGTGAGAAACGGTGCCTCCTCCTCCCGGGGCATAAAGTGCAGCGGGTCCCTCGTGCGCGACAGCTTCGTGTAACGAGGCAAGTGGATGCTAGTTGAGAGATACAATTCCTCTGGAAGGAGCTCGCCTAGACGGGGTCCGGGTCCGAGGTGGCCTCTGGACCCCCTGGCCGCCCCAGCCCTCCTCTACCCCGTAGTCCCGCTGGGGGAGAGGACGTTCCCAGGCTCCTCCGGTGGGGCTGGGCGCCAGGCCGGGTGCTGGGGGGTGGGAACCACAAACACACTGTCCTCGTCGCTCCAAGAACGCCTTCCCAGGCAGGGGCGGCTCTGTGGGGTGCTCTCCGTCCCCGCGGGGAGAGCAGAGGCTCAGTGGCTGGTCTTCACAGCCCGGGCGCCCTCGGGAAGGGTGTCCGTGGGGGGCCCCCAGGGGCGGGGCGCTCGGGTGTCCGAGGGGCGTCATGGGGCCTAGGAGTGCGGGGGTCTGCAGGAGCGGCAGCAGGCCTTGCTGTAGTACCAGTGGCCGCAGAGGTTCACCTTGATGGCCAGGGCACAGTTGGTGCCTGGCTGGTCCTGGCAACTGTCATCTGGGGGAGGGACACGGTGTGGGGGAGGGGAGGAGGGCATCAGAGGCGGCCGAGGGGTGAGAACTCAACAGGACCGGTCCCCCACCTCCTCTCCCCAACTGCGGGAGCTGGGGCTCCTCGCGGGTGGTCCAGGCAGCAGAGCACCCCGGGGGCAGGTGGCCCCCGCCTGCCCGTTATCCCAGGAGCAGGGGCGGTGGGCCCCCCAGCCCGCTCCAGGCCCTTGCGCACCGCTCCTCTGCCAGCCCTCCCTTGCTCCTGCTCCCAGCAACCCAGGATGGCCCAGCATCCCCCCAGGGGTTTGATCTGTGCACGGGAAGGGCAATGCCCAGAGCCAGGTCCAGAGGACTCCTTGACCTCACTTCCCAGGAGGCCCACAGGCACACAGGCGTCCCCTCTGCTGAGCAGGCACGAAGCCACTCATCACCTTCCCGGGTGCCCCCGCGGAGCCCAGCACCCGGCCCCTCTTCCAGGCACTCAAGCCCCACGTCGGCCCACACCAGCCAGCCTCCTGTGCCCGGCCCCTGAGCTGTGCGCCCTGTTCAGGTGGAGTCATCCTGGATGGGGGGACCTCGCCCACAGTTGGCCCCACCTTCTGAAGCCAGATGCCCGTCTTTGCACGGCTCCTGGGGACCCTGAGCCCAGTTAGGTCTCACTTGCTGCCCTGCCCACCTCACCTCACCTCCCAGCCAGGCTCAGCCACTGGGGGGAGGGGGGGCGACTTTGCTTCCCGGTAGGACTTGACGTCACAACCACTAAACCACTAAATCCTCCTGGCGCCTTGGCTGACACCTGCTCACCCCTCAGCCTCTGGCTCTGCCCACCTTTGTCGGCCTCCCCCTTCTCACCTGGGGGCTCCGTGGGGCAAGGCTGCAGGTCACAGGCCTGCCTGCCGACGGGCTTCACCAGCGGGTCGCAGCCGCGGACGATGTCTGTCCCCTGGTAGCATTTCACGTCTCGCATCCGCACGCCCACACCACAGGTCTTGGTGCACTGATAGAGGGACAGCATGACCTAAGCTCCCCTCCCAACCTGGCAAGACAGGGCTTCGGGCCAAAGAGGGAGCCCACCCCTCCCCCAGGGCTGCTGAGTCTCAGCAGGCCAGCGGGGGTGGGGGGTGGGGTCCACAAAGCCTGACACTCGTCCCCACCCAGGACCACTCAGCTTCACCATTTGCACCATGAAGTCATGCCCCCCCTCCTCACTGTCCCTGGGTGCGTCCTTCGGTTTCAGCTTTCCCGGGGCCCGTGGAACAGAACGCTCCAGACTCACGGGGCCACGGCTGAGGGAGAACACTGGTTTCCAGTAAAAGATCTGTGTTTGTCGTGGGCCAATTAAACCATTCTTCCAAGGTCGCCACTCCCACCCGCGGCTCCCCCGTCCAGATGTTCCCCTTGGAAAACCCCGCCGAGCTACCCCGAACACCAGGGACATCTGCTGACCCCAGATGCCCCGCCAGCCTCCTGCCAAGAGCCGATGGGCGGTGGATCCCTCCTGCTCCCCCAGCTACGGGTGACCCCACATCACCCGGGCACATCTGGGACCTGAGCCTTCGGTTCCCTAAGGGGCCCAAGGGGGAGAAGGCCCCAGCCCTGGACGCGCCCCATTTAACTGGTTTGGACTCAGCCAGGAGGACCACCTGCCCACTCCCAGCGTCGTCGGGGGCGAGAGGAGGTCAGATTGTCACTGGCACAGAGGACCGTCTGCTGCGGGTGGGTGCCCTGAGGAGCCTCGGACTGTGCCCCTGGAGGGCACCCTCTGCCCGGCGCGGAGTGGAGAGGAAGGACCGCTGGGAGGAGTGAACGCTTATGGAGCCGCGTCCCGGGGAGGGGCGGCTGCAGGGACAAGACGCCAGAGGTCTGCAGGCCCACCGCGCTCCGTCTGCGTCCGGCACCCCGCACCCACCCATCGTCAACAGGGCAATACGGGGGTATCCTCCCGAGCTCTCAGGCCATTTTGGGGGACCTGCTCCCTCTTTGTGGCTCCCCTCACTTCCAGGTCTTGGCATCCGGCCCCCAGCACAGCACCCGCACCGGGGAAGCCCCGGGCCCACCTCCGCAGCCGCCCCGTCTTCGGA
The DNA here is from genome assembly GCF_922984935.1 of Meles meles. NCBI lineage: Eukaryota > Metazoa > Chordata > Mammalia > Carnivora > Mustelidae > Meles > Meles meles. The sequence continues at coordinate 3,116,612 of NC_060076.1, forward strand.
AGCCGGCTCTTCCCTCACCAGCCCCTCAGCCCAACCTGATGCCCCCCCAAGCCAGGCGCTGCCACTCGGGGGGACCCTGACCCCCACCCTCAGCCCCTTTCCTTCTCCCCAGGTGGGTCCTTCCGTGGGTCACGCAGAGTGGATGAACGGGCGCGGTTTTGCTCTTGAACGAGCGTGCGTGCTGTAGGAGGCAGAGGTCCCCTGTGGGGCAAGACTGGCGTCACCTTAAGTCCTTCTGCGGGGAGCCCCGTGCCCACGTGGGGGAGCAGCACTCATGGACCCCCCAGACTCACCCTGTCTTACAGACTCCCCAGATCTTCACCTTGAACTCTAAAATTTGGGCATTTGGCCTCCACCGTCCTAGCGACCAAGATCACAGAAGCCTGGGGTGTGTGTGTCCGAGGCACACGGGAGAACATCACGGCCGAGTGTCCAGGACTCCCCGTCCCACGCGACACCGCATAGTGTCCATCTCATGTCCCTCTTGCTCCCCCCAATATGATGCCCACGGGGACGCTGAGGCCGGAGGCTCTGGAGACCCCAGGTCACATGGCCTAGCCACAGTGGCGCTGGCCCCGGGGCTCCCGTTCTCTGCCCCCCTCCCCAGTGACATTCAAAGACCACTCGGGCCTCCCTTTCTGCCACCCCTTGAAAGCAGATGGCATCACTAGGTGGAGAGAGGTCTGGGGGTCCAGGAGGGGCACTGTTGCTAAGGACACATGAGACCACAGCAGGGGTGAGTGAGGGCCGCTTATGGCAGCCCCAGAACTCAGGGCTGGCCCGAGAGCGCAGAGGGGCCGGTGCCGTGCTCACCTCGGACCAGGGGCTGGTGTACCACTTGAAGCAAGGTCTCTCGAAGCAGGTGCTCTCCTCGGGGGGCTTCTTGGTGAGCCCGCACTCAGGGCCACTGCGGGTCTGTGGCTTCCCGTTGGCCAGCTCCATGCACAAGACCAGCCGTTTCTTCACGCCTCGGCCACAGGTGGTGTTACACTGAGGCCAGGGGACAGATGCGGCCGGGTCAGAGGCCAGAGGCCAGAGGACCAGAACATCGCAAACACGACTGCACAATACGGCCCGGTCTGAAAGGACCAGGTGGAAACGCGGGCGTCCCTGGCACATGGGTGAGCTCTTTGGTCGAAAACCATCGGGCCCCAGACACCTTGGATCAAGAGCAATTGTGCAGAAACCAACTGTTTTGAAACAGAACGGCGCATGACAATTTGTCCCAAGTGGACGGGGCTCGTAGTGGGCCCACCCGCGGCAGCTTGGTGAGAACCACTGGTCGGGAGGGGCAAGTGGGCAGACGAGGTGGTCACGGGAACAGACGGCTGCTGGCCCCCGGGGCACTCACCCGCTCCCAGTCCTGGGCCAGCCAGTGGGCGGGGCAGTTCTTGTCCCCGCAGGGGTGGATGGCCAGAGGCTTGGTCTCCATCTGACACTGCGACTCCGGCACCACCCGGCCGTCGCCCGTCTTGCAGTACACGTGCCGGATCATTCGGCCGTGGCCGCAGCTCCCGCTGCACTGCAGGGGGGAGGCTGGGGTTAGGGGCGGGGCCCTCTCCAAGTCCCCCCACCTGCTGCATTCCCAGAGAGGACGACGGCTCCCCGGGCAGCAGCGTGGGGGAGGGAGCAGTCGCCCTGGCAACCACTTTTTCAATAACATTTTCTGTTCTAATTACAGAAATATTCCATGCTCGGTGAAAAACAGACACAGAAAAGCACACCTGAAATACCTAAAAAGGTCATCCGTGTACCCAGCACCCACAGGGGACCCCGGTGAGCAGCTGAGCATCTGTGACAGACAAGAGCCCCAGAGACAGATGGGGAGGTCACGAGAAAGGGTTAGATTCCTCATAATAACAGGGAGAGCGGCTGGTTAGGTGTTCTAACCCCACGTCCTTTCTTGAGACAAACAGGGAGACTGAGGGGCCGCAGGGCTGTCCCCAGGCAGGGGTGGCGGCGCCCCTCCCCACCCCCCGCGCCCCAGCCGGGCCCTGCCCTCACCGGGCCCCAGTCGGAGACAGTCCACTGGCGGTCGCAGGGGGGGCCCGTGCAGTCCTTCTCCCCCACGGGCCTGGTGTTGGGGTCACACAGCTTCTCGTCCTCTGAGCAGCGGATATCCCTGGTCACCACGCTGTGCTCCCCACACTTGGCGGTGCACTGCGGGCAGGCGCGGGAGCGCGGGGTCAGGGCGGCCCGTGCGCGGCCCCTGGGCGCGGGGACCCGCTCGGCCGCGCACGCGCTCACCTCGGACCACTCGGACATCTCCCACTGCGGCCCGCACGCCGGGTTGCGGCACGTCTTGCGCTCCTCGGGCCGCACGGCCTCGGCCGCCTCGCACAGGTCACTGTACACGGAGCTGTCGAAGCCGGGGGACAGCATCTTCCAGCAGCGCACGATGCGGAACTGGTAGCCCTCGCCGCAGGTGCGCGAGCACTCGCTCCAGCTGCTGGTCTCCCACCTGCCTCGGGAGGGGCCGCCTTCAGAGACCGCCCCTGCCTCCCCGCGGCGGGAACCCCGTGCAGCCCCACGCCCGGGAGAATGTACCCCCCACCGCGTCCACAGTCACACGGGGCTGAGTCCCCCGGGGAGCTGGTGAGGCCCCGGGGTGCGCCCGCTGCCCCGACGACCCTGAGCCCCCCAGGAGTCACCCAAGGTCGGGCGTGGGGGCCCGTGCCCGGAGCCTGCGCTCCACCAGCCTGTCTAGCAGCCCACGTGGCCTCCACCTGCCTCCTGCCCTGCCCTCCCCACAGCCCCTGGCTTTCCAGCCACTTCAGGACCCGCGTCCCGGCCTGGTTCCATGGCTCATGCTGTTCCTTCCACCCAAAGTGCCCTCCTCCTTCTCCTATGTGAGGTCATGCTTCGGTGTCCCCGAGCCCTGTGCTGCCCCCCATGGGGGCTCCCGGGGGCAAGGGCAGGCCCCGGCCACATAACCAGCTTCTCAGAAGGGAGCAAATATGCAGGAGACAGAGGGCCCAGAGGGGCAAGCTGGAGGAGGAGAGGTGCATAGCCTTGGGGACCCCATTAAGGTCATGACTGGGAAGAGGACGTGCTTAGGGCCCAGTCTCTGAGCCTTTGTGCTGCAGCGTGGGACAGGGCAGGCCAGCTTTGCACGCCCACCCCACAGTCCCCCGCCCACAAAGCCCGTGGCACGGGCAGGATGCTAGCTAACTCCTGCCGCTCCTCGGGGCCGAGGGAAAGCAACCCCCCAGCTGCCCCCACACCCCCGCCCAGGGCGCCGGGTGGCAGGTACCTGGGCTGGCACTCCCGCCCGGCGCAGAACTCCTGGACGGGCTCAGGACGGGTGAGGGCATCACAGTAACCGTCGTCCACCTCTATGCCGTCGTAGCGCACACACATGGCGTAGGTTGACATGACCCCTGGTTCAGGACAGAGGAAGGGCCCGTGAGCCCCAGAGAGTCCCCTGGAGGCCAGCGGGTGGGCCACGCGGGCACAGACAGGTCACTTGACCTCTCAGAGGTTCCCTGGCTCGAACCGGGGATAACCGGCTTCTAGAACAGGGGTAGAGCCCAGTGACGACCTCGTGGACCTGAACTCTCCACGCCCATGCCTCAGGGTCTGACCCCTCGTCGCACCCCCACCCCTGCGCCATCCAGCTCCGAGTGGGCACCCACTCCGTTTGTCACAAAGCCTGGGCTCAAACCGGCCCTTTAGGGGTCCAGAGGCAAATGCAGCCAGGAGTGGCTGATTTTCACTCATTCAGCAGCTCCCCGTCCCCATCAAGTGGGAGGGTGGGTAGGCAGACGGGTGGGTGGATGGCTGGGTGGGGGGATGGACAGACAGGTGGGAGGGTGGATGGACGGATGGATGGGGATGGACGTGGGTGGAGGGACAGACACTTTGGTGAGGAAATGGAAGGATGGGGGGGCGGATGGCTGCGTTTGAAACTCGCATCATTCCAGCCCCTCTAGCTGCCCCCCAGGTGTTATGGTCCATCTTCAGACTCTCCCTGCCCGCCTGTGGCACATCAGAATCCTTAGCCAACTCTCCGGAACTTTCTCTAGTCACTACTGTGTGTGTTCGCCCTCCTTGGCTCCCCAGTACTCTGTAAATCCCATCGGGGGACGATGTGTGCAGGGGCCAGCTCTCACCCGATACTCTGAGTTCTCTGACCCTCCCCCACCCCCAACCACCCTCTGGTCCTATCGCCCCCGCAGCCCTGCCCCGGGCACTGAGCGGACACATGGGCCACATTCACTGAACAGTGGCTGCGTCCCTGCGAAGGAAGCAGGATGACCAGGGAGATTGGAGAGGGTCGGTGAAGGCCAGGTGGGGTTGGGGTTTGTTGCTGCTGGTGTGTGTGTGTGTGTGTGAGAGAGAAAGAGAGAGATGGGGAGACCCAACCACCCTGAATAATGGAGATAACGGAGTCCTCCTCAATGGGGCTGCCGGTCCCCCAGGAGGAAATCAATTTCCCCATGGACGGAGAGCCCCAGCCCTCCCTTCCCGGTGGCGCGTGTCTGAAAGCCGCCGTCTCTCCAAGCCCCAGGCCTGGATGGAACGAAACTGCCTGGGAAGCGGCCTACAAGGGGATTTTTTTTTTTCTTTTTTCCGTAAAGGACGAGCCAGGTTACAATCACTCGCTCCTCAGGGCCAGCACTGGGCTGCGTCGTCTTTTGCCCTCTCTTGGGGCCGGCGGGGGGGGGGCGGGGGGGGGGCAGGGCGGGGCCTTCCTGGCCAAGTCTGCTTGGTAATGTTCCAGACCTTGGAGACACCAGCTCTGGGGCCCAGGGAGGTCCAGGGCTGGGGACTTGCAGACCCTTGCCAAGTGCCTGATTATCCATTCAGACCTCACCATTGACCGGGAACATGGCGGGTCTGGAGCAAAAAGGGACTGGGGTTCGAGACCCAGCTCCTTGTCTCCTTCATCACGGCGGGGTCGCAGGAACACTGTCGGACTCTCCAGGCCTCGGCTTGGTCATGCCCAAGTTGGGAACCTCCCCGACAGGCTGGGAGAGTCGAGGTACCTATTTTCTCCGTCACATCCGTCTTGAGCGCAGTGCTTTCCAGACCTCCTCATGCACGGGGCCTCCCCTTTAAGCCAGAGCGAGCAGGGAGCCCGGGCTCATGAAACACAGCTGGGCGTGCCGCAAGGGCAGGGGACAGGGCTCAGGGCCCACCGGCCCCACTGCCCCCAGCCCTCACCCCAGAGGTGCCAAGTGGTCCCTGCTGTGTTCCTGTGATACCGCACAGACTCCATGGGCCCTAGAAGGCATGTGACCCCACTACCACCTGGCCCGGCCTCGGCACCCTGCGGAATGGGATTTGCAGAGTAGTTGTCCACAGTCACAAGCCTCGAATTCAGTGGCATGTGAAAGAGGTGGTGGCCGGGGGGCTATTCAGCAGGAACCCGACTCGGCCATTTCTGCCTCGTGCTACCTGGGCCCAGCTGGATGCCTTTGTGGTGATGGGGAACTCACCCCCTACCAGGGCCATTCATTTCGCTCCTGGCCAGCCTCGGGTAAAGGAGAGAGCTTCCTAGAGCAGAGCCCAGTCTGTCTGTCTTGCTTCCTTTCTTCTTTCCTCCTCCTGTGTCTCTTGGTTCACTAGAGGCAGAGCTAGCCCGTCCCCCTGCCTGGCCACTCTGTGTCCTTGCTGGGGACTGTCTTCCGCCCAGGGCCGGGCAATGGCCCCCCCCCCCCACCATCTCAAGTGCCATCAGCTCCCCAGGGAGCCCCATCCGGGAGGGAAACAAGAGGCTTCCAGACACAGAGTCAGGACAATTTCAACAGCCGCAGCATCCCGGGGAGACTGGGGGCTCTGTCCGACCCGGTCTGTGCCCTGCCGAGACAGCCTCTGGCAAACCAGACTCCCCGCCCCCACATGCCCAGTCCCCTTGGGCCAGCCCGCTGAGGAGGCTGTCTTGGCAGGGAGCGGAAGGTGGCCTTCGTGGAGGCGGTGCCCATGTGCGGAGCTTCTCCCCGGGGCATCTCCTATGCCCACTGGGGCTGCAGGAGGCGTGCGTGACCCGCTGCCCGGGGTCCACCAGCGGCTCGCCTCATCCCCCCGCACGCCAGAGATGGCAGGGGCCAATGCGGGGGTGTGGGACAGGGTTGGGGCATCACACACTTCGAGCAGCATTCCTGGGTGTTGACCCAACAGGAAGTCGCAGGCGCGGGCGAGGCGGCCCTCGGGGTCTCCCTGCAATGCTTCCCATGGGCGAGGCCCTGGGTCTGACTCTGAACTTGCATCAGCCCCCAGGGGAGGGGAACCCAGGTGCCTGGTGGCTGCCATCAGCATCCCAACGCAGAGGCGGCCAGCCGTGTGGGCAGACAGACGCGGGTCCGAACCTCAGCTCAACGCGTCCTAACTGACCACATATGTCTGTCTGTCTAGGAGCAGCCAAGGCGGGAGTGGGGGGTGGGGGGGTCTCTGTGCCCCTCCCACCTGCTCCCCTGACAAGGTCCTAGACTCTGGCCCAGTCCCCCGTGGGTCAAGTGCCCCTTCCTAAATTGCCGTGAACAGAAGTAAAATCCTTACCACGTGGGCGGTCTAACTTTCAACCAAAAGGACGTCCGCCCTAACAAAATGCTGTATGAAGAACGGCAGACAACGGCGTGGGGGTGGGGGGGCAGCCCGTGTGACCCCGGGAGGCTGGGCTGGACCATGGTCCGGTGTGGTCGCCGGGAACAGGAGGCTGACTCCTGTCCCCTCACAATACCGTCCCATCAGGAAATCCGGAGACAAGCTCCCTGCGGTGGGCAGCCCGCAACTCCTCCCACCCCACTCCCCTCCCCCGTGCAGGCGGGCGGAGCGTGTGCGGCCACCGGCCCTACCTGTGGCGCACGTGGCGCTGCAGGGCTCGTGCGACGAGAGCTTCCACCGGTACATGTCCGCCGGGCTCACGCCCTGCTTGCGCGCCTTGGGCCTGGTCCTGAAAGGGAGATGCGGAGAAGGGCATGAGCGCTCCCCGAGGGGCTCTGGGTCCCCAGGCTGTGCCCTCAGGGAATAGCGAGCCTGCCCTGGCCCGGGGCAGAGTCTACACTGTCAGGGTCAGCCCATCTGCTGTCCAGAGCGGGGGACAGGAGGGAGCACCACAGGGAGGCACGTTTTGGGACAGAGCGGACGTTCGCCTCTGTCCTCACCCGGGGGCCGTCCAGGCACACGGCACGGCAGCGGCCCGGGCTCCGGGCTGGGGGCGAGTTCGGGGCTCACCCGGGTGGCCGCGGCTCCCCGCACACGCGCCGGCTTCCCACTGTCGCCTCCCAGCACGGGCAAGCGGGCTGCTCTATGCCACTCCCCCGCAAGGGACGCGGAAGGCCCCTTCTACGCCGAGAACGTGCCGGAATTCTGTCAGCCAGGACGCAGCTTGAACGGGGACACTAGCCACTCGGCCTCCAAGGATCAAAACAGCAAAGCCCAGCGGCAGACAGGGGAGTGGCCGGTCCCCTCCAGACGCCTCTGCCCAGGTCTGCGATGGCTGTTGTGCAGGGAAAGCAAGCTGGGGCCGCGCCAGCGACCAGCTATGATTCTTGGCCAGAGCCCGGGCGGCTGAAGCCAACTATTGTTAGGACTGTTTGCTTCTTTGAACCAGTTGGTGTGCTGGGGCCCAGCCTCCGTATCCGACGTGCAGGCCGGGTTTGGACTCAGCGGGGGAGGAGGGAAGCGGCGCCCCAGCCCCGGCTCCAAGGTGTGGCCGCTGGCGCTGGAAGGCGGCCCCCAGGAGGGGACGTGGGGCGCCGCGTGCACACCGGACACTGCTCTGGTGCCCCGCGCCACTGCCCTTCTGGCCCAAGGGGCCAGCTGACGACCACCCCAAGCTGCCACCTTTCCACGAGGCATCCCCGTGGGCACGTTCCCAGGTCCCTTCCTGGGGACCTGCAGCCCCCGCGGTGGCCAGGCTTAGTGCAGGTTCTGGGGCGCACGCTCTGAAGGGCTTGCCTGTCGCTTCTGTGATGGAGACATTGGTTTGGATTCAACTGGGAGCTCGCTCCGCTTCTGGGGCTTGCCGCATAGACTAGCCCCACGGTCCACTCTCGTGGGAACATGGCCCTGAAGGCACATCCAGCGCTGAGAACCAGGGAATAATCCCCCACGACCTTAAGGACTGAGGCGACTGCTGCCTCGTAACCCAGGGAGGGGGAGAGGGGTGGGGGGCTGAGGAGGAGAAAGCCAGGGCAGACGGTGACCTGGTGGCCGGTATGAGGATCACTAAAGCCACCGAGCCCCTCACCTGGTGGCTTCACAACCAACAGCCAGTGCTTCCCTCTCACAGACCTCAGGGTGGGTGGAGAGGAAGGTTCCCCCCCCCCCAAGAGTGAGAAGAAATGCTTGGGCTCCCACCCACCTAAGACCTTGTCATCTCAGAGCAAGGGACCCACAGAAACCTGGAGGAGAGCCACAGCTGCCCTGCACAAGGCCTCCGGGGGAGGAAGGGCCAGGGAGCCCCCCTTCCAGTGCCTGGCTGGGAGGACTGGAACCTGGCGCCCCGGGTCCCCCCCCTTTCCGTGACTTTAAATTCTCCCCGAGAACAAAAGAGATGAAAAGATCCCACACGTGCCCACCACCCCACCCATGGGAAAGCTGTACCATCTTCAACTAATTACACACTCCCTAGCCAGCAGGCTGCGTGACTCACTCTTGACGAGAGAGAAAGAGAGAGAGAGAGAGAGAGAAAGAAAGAAAGAGAGAGAGAGCGAGCGCGCGCGCGGAGCCGGGTTCAAAATAACCCTTCGGAGCTGAAACACAAATCGTATTTCTGGAGGGGCTGCCCTCGCTTCTCTCTCCCACGGCCCACATCAGGCCGCCAGAGCCCCTCTCGAAAACCCGGTTCCCCCGTGCCCAACACCGCAGCGCCGCCGCCCAGCTTCTGTCCTTGGAAGGAGCCAGCGCCCCAGGAGGAAAACACCCCCAGGATCTCTGCGCCACCCACGCCTCTCCTGCCTCCTTTTGGAAGGAGAAGCGTGCCCCTCTCAGCCAGACTCAGACAGCCCTGGCCCGGCCCAGTCTTTGTTTACAAACGAATCGATTGGTGCTGTTCTTCCCGCTCTGGGGCTGGGGGAAGGGGCAGGGCGGGGAGGCTATGTCCCCACGTGCTGGTTCCCAGCGTCTGCTCCTGGTGACCAGGGGGGCCTCCCTTGATTGTTTGCGGCCGCTCTGCCGAGATGAAAATAACCTTTCCTTTCTGAGCTGCCCCTTTGATTTCGGCTTCTCCGAGCAGACGCGACTTCCTGTGTTTGGACAGCGCGCCGGCCTGCGCTATTTTGGCCTGCTGCTTTCCCCACAGCCTCCCTGGGCCCTTTATCTCCAAAAACCATCTTTGGTCTCCAAGCGGCAGCATCCTTTGATGGGCAATGGCTGGGGCCCCGGCGCCGCCCCATCTCCCCAGGCCGTTGAGGAGCCACAATCAATTGTATTGATCCTTATGGCCCAGGAGGCCCCCGCGGCGGGGGAATGGGAAACAGTCATCTGGGTTTGGGGCAGGGGAGACACTGTCTACTTGGCTTAAGGACCCAAAAGCTTGTGTGTTCGTGATCTGGCCTGGGAATCCCGGGCTGCCCGACTGGCAGGCCCTGGAGCGTCCTCCTAGCCCTGCACTCAGGGTTGCGGAAACTGAAGCCGGGAGCGGATGGGAGACGTGCCTGAGTCACGCAGGAAGTCGGGATGCTGGCTGGGGGCCCCCCGATGCTCCTTCCTGAGCTTTCTCCACGCTGTAAGCCACACGAGGCAGCCGGGCCTCTGTGCCAGCCCGATAAGGCCATTCAGAGAGGGACAACGACCTTCTCGGGCGCCTGCAAGGACACTGCTCCCCCCACCCCCAGGTTCCGTGCGCTACTGCAGGTTCTGTTTCCCAAGTCCTCATCCGGGGCTTCCCCAGGGATAGACTGTCACCCTCCGGGCAGGCCTGGAGCTGACAAGAGGGCAGCCAAAGATACGGAGACCAGGCTCGAGGCTTCAGGAACCAGCTGGGCACCCCCAGGTGCTGGCTCGCTGTGAACACTGGCCCTTTGCCCGTGGACCCGCTCTCAGACTCGACGTGCCCTGGAAGCAAAGCTTGCCGCCCCTCCCGCCGCTGGGCCCCACGTGCCCCCAGGCCCCATACCCTGCAAGCTTACGGGTCCCTGGGCAGGTGGGCAGACAGCCCTGGCGGGCCCCGCGGGAAGAAGGGCGACCTCAGAAGCTTCACTGTCCACATTTGCAAAGAAGAATTCCACCCAGAGCCTTAAGAGGCATCCCAGATGCGCCCCGGCTGCTCCCTGTGACTGGGGAGGTGGGGGGCTCAGGAAAGAGCTCGAGAGAAGCTGCAGACACCCTCATCGGCTAAGGGGGGCCACTTTGCTGCTCTTGTCCCCAGGCTCACAGGTGAGAGGGTCACCCCGACCATGTCACCTTGTGAGTGAAGCCCAAACCTTCTGTTAAACCCAGTCCTCCAGGGTCCCAAGGATGCCCACCTCCGCACCCTCAGCCCCACTCACGTCTGGTGTCTGAAGTCGGGGGGTTGGGTGGGTCTCCAGAAGACAAAACAAAAACCACCGAGTCCTTCCCATCTCCAGTACCCCACCCCCACCGCCACTACCAGCGACTGCCGAGCCTCACTCCCTCTGCTTGAAACAGCTGGATCTGTCCCCGAGCTTCTGGGGAACAGCAAGAGACCCTCCATGGTGGCCATGCCATTGACAGCACAAGGGCCTTGTCACCAGGGATTGTCTCCTGGCCAGGATAGCAGCCCTCCTGGGGCCACGCTGCTCCCAACAGCCTCCAACCCAGGGCCAGCCGTGACTGTCCAGGTGTCTCCAGGTGTGTCCCTAGCTCTGGGGCCCCGGACCCCAGTAGACCCTTACTTGACATATCCTAGGGGTACCTCCAGCCCCTGAAACAGAAGGACTTATTCCCAATGCCTAATTCTGGGGTCTGGCCGCTCGCCGAGGCCCCACTGGACCCTTCCCCGTCTCCTCTCCGGGCTGCAGGGAGGGTCAGGCCGAGCCACTCCACATGCAATGAGCAGCCTGGAGCATCCGCCAGATCCCAGGCCTTCGGGCTCCACTACGCGACCCCCTCTGAGTCCCTAGCACTGTCCTAACACTACGAGTAGCTGTGACAGGTGTTTCCACGCGCGTGGATGCTTGGCCCGAGCTTGGCTCACGATGACCCCTCAGAATGGTTCTGAACCAGTGCTGGGGTCACGCATAGGCGCTCGGCACCCCTCTGACTCACGGGCCAAACTGGCGGGAAGGGCTCCCTAAAAGCCAGGCTTCCTCTGCCTACTCTGGCCCGGGGCAGGGAGCCTGCGCAGGAAGCACTCTCAACCCCGCCCCAGGGTCTGGCCCCGCCCACCGAGCCCCGCCCACCGAGCCCCGCCCCAGGGTCTGGCCCCACCCACCGAGCCCCGCCCAGCAGCTCCAGCCCTACCTGGCCTTGTGCGTCCTGTTCCCGGCCACAGTGGGGAGGCCGGCACTGGCGTTGGGGAACGGGGCCTCGGAGGACATGTTGGTCATGCCGTCGCCGTGCAGCTCCAGGTAGGACCCGTTGAGCGGATAAGCGCCGGCCCCCTCGTTCTCCTCGTAGTCCACGTACAGGCTCTCGGCTGCGGAGCTCCTCGGCGCGCCCGGCGCAAAGATGCTGTTGGCAGTCTCGTTGAAGGGGAGCTCCCTGGAGTCAGACCCTGCGCCCAAGAGCTGGTCGGAGATGACATTGGCAGAGAGGAGCCGCTGAGAGGTGAGACGCGCGTCCACCTCCTGGTCATCCTTGTCCCCCGCGAGAGCCGTTCCAGTGGCGTTGCGGTCTACGAGGGAGACAGGTAGCTCACTCTCGAGTGCTCCCCTGGGTGGGCGCGAGGGCTGCCGGTGGGGCAGGGAGTGGGAGGGGAGCCGGTGTGGCCCGCAGCAAAGACCTGAACCGGGAGCCCCCCAGAGGCAGGTTTCTGCCCAGGGAGCGGGCGCAGGCCGCCAAGTAGAGGTGCGTGTGCAAGCCGGCCTGGATACCCTCCGGCAGGGCAATCTGCTTGATTCCGCCGTGGATTCAATAGGGTCCCCCCCAGAACTCCCACTGGCCCGGACCTCAGCACGTGAGCTTATCTGAAATGGGCCTGCCTGCCCCAGGCGGAGGCATGTAGCAAGCCTCAGGTCTGCAGGCCTCGGGTACAGAAGACCCCCTTCTCCCTGGGAAGCCCCGCCCCTTCCTGTCCCTCCTGGTTACCTCGGAAGCCCTGGCCTCTGGGAGGTCCCTCACAGGCCCCGCCGCCGGCCTGCTCGCACACCTCGTTGGTCTCCTGGCCCTTGCTCAGACCCAGTTCGATCCCTGGGCCCAGGTGGCCGAACAGCCGGTTGTCCAGGCCCAGGCGCTCGGAGGAGGTCTGGCCGTAGAAGGAGCCGTTGTGCCTCAGGAAGCTCAGCAGCGCGGCGCCGTCCAGCTCCTGGCTCTCCCCGCTCTCAGACGCGGGCTCGGAGAAGCTGTAGTAGACGGGCTGTAGGCGGTGGGCGTGCGGCGGCTGGAGCAGCGTGTACTCGAAGGTGATGGAGGGGCTCTTGCCGTTCTGGTTCCACACCTGGGGGGGAGAGGAAGTGGGACCCCGCCCCTTCCACACGAGCCTGGAGTGGCCGCCCAGGTTCTGTGCCCACCAGCCCCAAGGGCAAAGATGCACTTTTGTCCCGAGCTGCCAGACACATTTCTGGCCTTGGCCCGCAACAGAGTCCTTCCCAGGGACTCACCCTGGACCAAAGAAGGGGGCCTCCACCCAGGCTGCCCCTCGCCCCTCAGGCAGCCCACACCTAAAGCCTGATGAGCAGGGGCACACACGCCCCCCGGAAGGGGGCGGAAGGAGGTGTCCTCCTCAGGTACAGGCCAGGGTGGGTGCCCAGAGGATGTTCTACAAGTCATAAAGCCGACTAAAACCTGATCTGCATTTTATTCTTGCCACAGGCCAGAAATCCCACAGGTGTAGCTCTGGGAGAAAGTGCTAACCTGCCGCCAGGGTAGTTCTAGGAAGCTTGGAGAAAGGAGGCCAACGCTAAGCAAAGGGTAAGGCCCTGGCAGATGACGGGAGCGTTAAGGAAAGGAGGCAAATCCCACCGAGTGACCGTTTCCCGCAGGAGAACCCGGGGGGACCTTCTGTTCACCAGAGCGAAAGGAACCGTGCCTGTGAGGAGGTTCTGGCATCATTTGGAGGGACAAGGAGGGACGCCGTTCAGTGTCCACAGACCACAGCAGATGGCGGGACAGACCATCATATAACCAGAATCCCCACAATCGTCAGAACAAGGCCGGCGGCCAGGGTGGCCAGGAGGCCTGTCGCACAGAGACCTCTGCACACAGCCAGGAGGACAAAGGACTCCCAGGGGACAAATAGGCCCAGAAAACCAGCTTCTTGATCTATAAGATAGAAAGAGAATTAAGGATGAATATTCAAGGGGCCGAGGGCCCCTTGATAGAATAGGAAATTCTATGCCCACCTGATTTCCAGGGCCAACATTCAGACCCACAAACCACTGACCAACGGCCAGGGCCTTGGAAGAAGGCCACAAGTATATAGGGTAACGATGCCCCCGTTCTCCTCCCAGAGAGCCGACCGTCACTGACAGTTAACGGTTCGTTGGAGAAATGGGTAGGTATTAGCGAACCAGGGTCCAGGTTGTCACAGTTAATCAGGGACCCAAGCCATCATCCCTGCCCCCTGTGAGTGTGAAGGCATATGGGGGACTAGTGGACCAACTATGGCCCAGGTCTGGCTCACGGTGTGTCTGCTGGAAGCAAGGCTTTCCCCATTCCCAAGTTCATGGCTGGTAGTTGGCTCCTCAGCCTGTCGGGTAAGAGCTACTGTAGCGGGGAGAGCTAAGTGGAAGCTCATGAGACCAACCCCCTCCCCAACCCCATCCGAGGAAGCTAATCAAAAACAATATTGCATCCTGGGGAAATTACAGAGATTAGTGCCACTCCTGGCGGCCTGAAGAAGACGAGGCAGTGACCCCCACCTCCCCCCATGGAAACAAGACAGGTCCAGGAGGGTGATGGAGAGCCCCCCCCCATACCCACCCAAGCCGGGGCCCCAGTGGCAGGCCCGCGACAGAGATGGTGCTTTTCCTGACGCAGATTAACGTGACCTCAAGCTGATTGCATGTGGCCACTCATGGGGCAATGGGCAGTTTTGCCCCAGGGCGGTGTTCACCAAATCCCACTCCCCGACTTCCTCAGTGCCAGGGGGTCTGGACCATTCTACAGAACCTCACACGGGTCCTCTTCACAGCTAACATCGTGTCTCCTGGACCAGCGGACCAGGAAATTGTGCAGGAGGCCTCGGTAAAGCATCTGTATTCTGGAGGACCAAACGTTAAACCCTATAAAGATTCAGTGCCCGGCCCCCACCGGCAAACGCCCCAGGACTCAGTGGCCTTGGGCACGCCAGGATATCTCCTTGAAAGTAAAGGTCACATCATTTCATCTTACTACCTCCCTTAGGACGAATTTGGGACATAGCGTATTGCGTATCTGGGAATGCTGGTCCAACCCGTATCCTGAATGCCTTAGGAAGCTGCCAGGTCTCGGGGGGGGGGGCTGGGGAGAAGGGGCTCTGTGGCAGGTCTAGGCGGTGGGGTAAACAGTAACAGAGAGACCTGCGGAAAGACGTCATGTGGACCACACCGGCCTCGATAAGACAACGGAGTCCCCTAGCGTTCTGCAGCAAGGCCGTGCTGCCCACGGCAAACCAACGTGCTTTGTTTGGAAAAGAGCTTCTGACGCGCCATCGGGCCCTACTAGAGATGGACCCGTGTGACCCCAGGACACCAAGGGACCCATGCAGCCAGAGTGGAGCTCCGCCAAGTTACTCAGTCGGGAAGGCCCGGCAGCGATCCACGGTTAGCCGGGATTGTCACATCCAGGACTAGGCACAATCAGAAAGGCTGGATCAGCAGCCGATCGAAACCCTCAGCCTCCGAGCCCCCTGCCCGACACCTACCGCGCACAGCGGCGGCTGTGCGAGGTACCATGAGGACAAAGTGAGGGAGGAGAAAAATGGCCAAACTTGAGCCTGCGATGGGTCAGCTCCGTGTGGGGGTACGAGCTGAAAACGGGACCTGCTTCACTAGGGCCCCATTCAGGGGCGGCTTCGCAAAATTGCCGCGAAGGGCAATCCTCCCAGCGGGCTTCGGGCTGTGTGTGTGGCGGGAGCCCCGGCCAGCACAGGTGAGGACGTGTACTGACTCGTGGCAGGGCGGCCTGTGGCTTGGGTGGTGGGTCGGGGTCCTGGTGGCCAAGGGGTAAGACTGGGGAGGAGGAGGAGGTCTGGAGTAGATAGTGGGGCTGGCTCCGTGGGCGTCAGATGCCGCTGGCTTCTGTCACTTGTCCCCGCACACACCGGGGAGCGTCCCCATGGGAGGGGACTGAGCCACCAAGTGATAGGTGGACGGCCTTGCTGGTTGACCCGGGCCAGCCTCTGCCATCAGTCTGCCCACGGAGGGGAGGTGTGTGACGGGAACAGCCATGGTAGCAAGGGGCAGACTAGGCGTAGCCCCAAGGACGAGGGTGCTCACCCGCCACGGCTGCTCTAGCTATTTCCGCGACGGGAAGTCCCGCCGTCCGGTGCTGGCCCTCCGGCGCTGGCCCTCCGGCTAGCTCGCAGCCCTGAGGGGCCATCGGCTCTCTGAGGGCAAGGCGAGCACGGGAGACCGCGTTCTATCCCAGCAGGGGAAGTGACTGATTTTCTGACTCTGAGGTTGCCTGTCCTGCCCACAGGGCCTCACCCCCACACCCGAGGGCTCCCAGAGCCTTTGATCCGCTGAGACAGGCTACCAGGGACGCTGCATGGGACAGAGGGACCCACTTTCTAGCAAAGGAGGCGCCACGGCGGGCACGTGATCCTGAGATCCACAGGGCCCACCCTGGGCTGCGTCACGCAGATGCTGCCCGCCGGAGAACGAGGTGCCGAGAAACAGGGGGGCGTGGCGGGGGACACTCTTTTATGCAATGTCCCGGGTCCCCAGTGGGCAGACTGCGTGGGTCTGGGAAGCACAGAATGGACATCGCAGTGGTCCTTATTCTCTGGGACCCCGCGAGCATCTGGGGTTCCCGGTCCCTGGGGCTCGAGGGTCTGCAGGTCTATAGGTTGTGCTTGCCGGTGGGCGGGGGGGGACACTGTCAGCAGGAGACGCAGCAAGAATGTCACTCAACGTCAGCTCTGACTACCACCTGGTCCACTTGGGTGCCTTGTGTCGGCATCGGGAAAGGAGCGGCCGCCCTGGCGGGGAATTAACCCTGACCGCCAAGGATGCTTGTACGGATGCTTCAACCCTAGGGGCAGAGAATGTATCCGGTTCCCTGCGGGGGCCCCTCCGCCCCCCCGTCCCATTTCGGATGGTAACTGGATAAGAATGGGGGTGGAAAAGGCCTGGAGACCAGGAGCCCAGACCCCTTCGGTAAGAGGGACACGGACACCTGGCCAGGTGAGCCACCTAGACTAGCAGAGGGCAGTCTAGAGTGGCTAGGGGAGGAGGCGAGCTCTAGGATCGGCGGCCGCCCCCGTGAGGAGCCGCAGTCCATCCCACCAGCCTCCCTGGGAGGCTCCCTGGGAAGAAACCCACCAGAATTCTAGAGCCAAGGTAAGCCCGTTCTACAGAGCAAATGGATTGGAGCAGGTGTGGCGCCGTGTCCCCAGGCCCTACCGTTCAGGGAGATGCCCGGAGCGTCTCTGGACAGTTCACAGCGAAACCTGGCCCAGGAACTAGCCTCAGCCAAAGAGACCTGCCTCTCCCAAGGCCACGCCCTTTCCCCCGTGGCTTCCAGCCTTTCTGCCTCAACTCGACACGACTCTGAGGGACGCCTGCAACCCCAGAGCCCCCGGGGGGTCAGCTGAGAGGCCACACCTCGCCTCCTGCGAGCACCCCCAACCCCGCTCCACAGACCTGTTCCAACGTCTGCGTCCTGGGACCCCGACCTGCAACACGGCTCCCCCAGCTGGGGTGAAGCCGGGCAGCCAGCCTGCCTCAGGGGCCGCTCCCACGGAAGGTGCAGAGGTCTGTGGCCCCCAGGAGGTTCTGGGGCCATCCTGGGAAGCTCTTCAGCCAAGAAGCTGTGTGGGGAGCGGGGGACAGCCCCCCCGATTCCAGACAGCTCCGGAACAGCCGTTACAGGAACAGCTGGTGGGGCAGCGGGCTGGCCTGGTTCAGAGCACAGCGGCGTCGCGGACCAGCCTGGGCCCACGCCGGCCACCGGCTCCACGTGCCCAGGCTTCTCCTCTCAAGGGAGGATATGGGGTGCCCATCCTGGTGGGATCTGGAAATCACATCAGGTCAGGTGGGTGGGTTCTGCCCCAGCGTATCCCTCGGCTTCTACAAAAGCCATCAGACTTCGAAAAATGTCAGAACGGCCCAACCGGATGTCACCTGATTTCAGGGACAAGTCCTCCCCCGTATTCTTGGTGCTGAGGCACCAAGCGGCAACAGCACTCGTTTCTAGACAGTAGCCATGGGAAAGCTCGCGGTAAGCTGAGCGGAGCTGGCGCAAACTCTCTCCTGCCCTCGGCTCCCTCCCTGTCCTGCCCCCAGAAGCCAGGAGCATCCTGCAGGGGCAGTGGGGGGCGGGGCAGGGACCACCAGCACTGCCCTGGTCCCGCAACATCAACGTTGTGGAGCTGGGGCGGGGAACTAGGCGGGGGGGTGGGGGGGTAAATAAACTCCCCACTGTGGAGTGGGGAGGGGCCCCTTATCCCCGCAGCCCCAACTTGTTTTCCATCCTCAGCAACTCCCGCCGATCCCAATGACTGCCGATCCCAGATATGCAGACCCACCAGGGTCACTAACAGCCGTGGAGAAGGAGGGAAGGAGGGAGGCAGTGAAGGAGGGAGTTAACGATGAGTGAATGATAAATGCAAGAATGAGTGAGTGAAATGAGTGAACGAGTGAATGAATGGTTATGGACATTGGGGAGGGCATGTGCTACGGTGAGTGCTGTGGAGAGTGTCAGCCTGGCGATTCAGACCGGTACCCCTGGGGCTAATCATACGTTATATGTTAATAAAAAGTGTTTTAAAAAGAGTGAAAGAATGAATGATAATGAATGAGTGAAAGGGAGAGTGAAGTTGATGAATGAGTGAGTGAGAATGAATGAATGAGTGAGTGAATGAACGGACAAATGAATGAATGAGAAATGAATGAACAAGTGAGTGAGTGAGCGAATGAACAAGTGAATGAATGAATGAGTAAGTGAATGCATGAATGAATGAATGAGGGAATGAATGAACGAGTGGGAATGAATGAATTAGAATGAATGAACGAATGAATGAATGAGTGGGAATGAACGAACGGATGGACGGATGAGTGAGCGAGGGCAGGGCCGTGCCGCCGACCGGGGGATGGGGGCTGAGAAGGCGGCGGCCGGGCAGTGACTGGATAAACGAGGTGATGCACTGACGGGTTGTTGGACGACGGGAAGGACGGACCCCAGGCGGCGGATGAGCGAGGAAGCGATCGGGAGACCCCGCCTCGCGGGCCAGAGGGGCCGTCCGCATGCGGGCACCAGGCGCCCCCCACGATGCCGCCGGCCGGGCCCCGCTCACCCACCATGACGTTCAGGCCCTGGTTGGTGGGTCCCTGCGCCACGATGTACTCAATGCCGGTCTCGTAGACGTCCATGGGCCGCCGGTACTTGACCACGGTGCCCGCGATGTTGAAGTTCTTGGGGCTGTCCACCTTGAAGTTGCCGTTGAAGAAGTAGTAGCCGGCTTCGTCTGCAAGGGCTGGAAGGGCAGCGCCACCCATCACCCAAGCTGGCTGGGCCCGAGGAGGTGGGGGACGTGGAGCAGCCCGCATCACCCACCCCAGCGGCCACGGCCAGCTCAGCCCTGTGACCCGCCCCGGGACACTCCCTGCTGCAAGGGAGGCCTGGGCTCCGACCACGTCCGGCATGTGGTCCTGCCTTGGGAACAGTAAGGAGGAGTGAACATACTTTCCCGAACATACTTTCCCATCAGCCTAAATTGTCCAGGAGATGGATCGGGCTGGCCTGCAGCCTGGTGGTCCCGTCCAGCCACCTCTGAAGAGGCGTGATGAGCAGCATCAGGGCTAAGGGACCAGGCGGACCAGAAGGGCTCAGAGACTGGGGAAGGCACACAGCGGACGCCAGGTGTTGGCTGGCTCGGGGCCGGGCCATCAGCATGGCCCTGCTGAAAACTCGCTCTGTGACCCTGGGTGAGTTGCCGCCCACCCAGCTTCCCACCTTGGGAAAGGGACCACGCATGGGGAGGGGACCCCAGGGGTAGACCTGGACTGACTGGCCCGGAATGCCGTCCCAGCAGCCGCAGCGGGCCCTGCCGGAGCACTGCAAGCCGACCAGCTCTCTGCTGTCCCTGGGGGCCCTGACATTCTGTGTCCAGAGCTGCCGTGACCAGGCTGACCATTCACACAATCAGTCCGTTCTCCCCAGTGTGGCGGAGGACAGCCTGGGCACAGGCTTAGTCACCCTCTCCTTGAGACGGGGTGTGGGTGGACACTTGGCACAGAGGACCTCCGAAGGATGGCCACTCCCAGGGCCTGACCCGGGCCTGATGACGCCCAGACAGCAGGAACGTGCGTGAAACCCTCAGCACCCGTCTCCTGCCAGCCCCAGAGGCCAGAGCCACTGCCCAGAGCTAGGCTGATTGTTTGGGGCCGCTGGGTGGCCTGGGACTGTGGAGGGCTAGCAGAGGGGCTGGGGGTTAGGGCCTAGGGGATGGGAATGAGGAAGGGGTCTGCATGCTGGGGGACAGCGTGCCTTTCAGAGGCTGTCCTTACAGCCAGTTCCGGAAACCGCCCTGAGGGCGGGGAAGAGCTCTCTTTCCAGAGCTCCTGATGCAATCCGGGCAGAGGAGCCTGGCCATTCATTTATTATCAGGCAGAGCAACACGCAAGACACGTCTGCTGGAAAAACACCCTCGAGGTAGCAACGTCAGAAAAGAGCACGAATGACCACCCAGGCTTTGCGCCCTGGGGCGCGTGCTGGGCCTGGTGCAGCCAGGTGTGTGCACAGGGTTAAATTGCCGGCTGGCCTCCAAAGCCTGTTTCCTGACAGTAATGACCTTCCTTCCTGCGGCTCTCCCGCTGCTCAGAGGCTGTCCTCGCTGTTTCCACGCGTCTGGTTCAAGAGCGATACCCTGCAGCCAGCTCCGAGAACACAGTGTTTCCTGGCCTCACCACCCTCCCAGCGGGGACAGAGCCACCGGCCGGGCAGAGGCCTGGCTCCCGAGCTGGGGTGGCGGGGCCTGGGGCCTGGAGTGTGCAGAGCTGCTGGCAAGGGGGCAGGGCTCGGGGGCCTCCAGGGCGGAGAGCCCAGGCCAGGTCCCTCCTGAGGGACCGTTGGCAGAGTCCCCACCCACAGCATCCCCCGAGAAGGGTGGGTGTCCCCCCACCCGTCCTGGCTCTGACGCACTGCCCTGAGACACGGGGAAGTGAGCCAGGCATCATGGCAGGCTTCCCTGCGGGGTCCCCGGCCTGCCCCCCACCAGGCAAGGCCAGGTGCAGGACGGCTTACCGGCGGCCGCGCCCACCCACCCCTTCAGCCAGAAGGGCCTCAGGCTGCCCTCCGGAAGTGTAGACCAGGACATTGCAGGCCACCTCTCCAACTACACAGGGACACTTCCCAGAAATTGTCACCAACTTGGGGCCTCCCCACCTCAGCCACTCACACTAATCACTACAGAATCCTCACGTTGAAGGCCCCCTCCCTGCCACGGCCCGGCGGCCACCAGAGACCCTCCAGCGGCAAGAGCCTGGACCTGAGGGCCTCCAGGCCCGAGTCCGAAGCGGACCTCTGCTTCCCATGCCCCGTGGCCTCCTGCTGGCCACCGACCTGCTCTTTCCTTCTCAACTTAGGCACTTCCTGAGCTCACTCTTGTGCCCTGGGGTGGGGGCAGCCAGAGAACCCCACCTCAGAGCCCCAGCTTTTGATTGTGCCGGGCTCTCCAGGGACGGGGAACTTGCGAACTGCCCTCACCGCCCCCTCCTTTGTCGAGCGGCTCTGAGTATAGGCCCTTCCACACTTGGAGGGGAGGTCAGTTTCCCTAGCACGCCCCGACCCACATAGACACACACCCAGGCCAAGCTCTGGCTCCTGGGGCCTGCGCCTCTCCTGCGGGACAGATCCAGGGTCAAGCGTCCCTCCTGCATCCATACGTCTCCGCGGCCTACAAAACCCGAAGCCCACGCGAGGCAGCACCAGGCCCCCCACACGTACCCAGGACATCAGCAGACTTCTTCCGCTCCACAATCTGGATGTCTCGGGCCCCTGCTGGGATGTGGGTCACCAGAGAGTAACCTGGGGGAAACGGCATGATAGCGAACAGTGGGTCAGCCATGGCCACCCCCTCCTGGCTGGAAAGTCCCCACCCTCCCGTGCTCCTGGGGGGTGAGGAGCTGAGGCAGCCCTCCGTGAACAGCAACACCCAGACATAAGACCCAACTCCAAGGCCCTCAGAAAAGCCCTGTGCCACTGGAGGGCTGGCTTGCCACCAGGTTCCATGACCCTATCCTCTCAAGGTCATGGGTGACCGCACTCCTCAGTCCCTGCCCTGGCCCCTCTGGACAGACCCCACAGGCCACAGATACCCTAAATCTGCTAGGGGCCGGCAGTCTTAGGTCCCACCCTGCCCTGTGCCACGGAGACGGCCCTGAGCCCCTCATCTACGCACGGGGACACTGGCTCCCACTCGAGGCCCTTGGGGAGGTTTCTGCAGGGCACTGAGCCTCGCCCTGAGGGTCCTGTCACTACTATTATTTTAAAAACCCATGCTGTCCCAGCGTCACAGGGATTTCAAACACTTGCTGTCTTCAAAGATGGGTTGAGGGCACCCAGCTGAGGGCCCGTTGCAGAGGACGGGACCTAGGGTCTTGGGGGACAGGGGTCTGAGGAAGAGAGAGGTATTCCCAGCAGGGAGTAGAGGTGGTCTGAGGAGAAGGAGGAAAGATTTTAAAAGCCTGGAGATAGAGACGTTTCCCCGGAAAGACTGGTGATCGTGTTTTCAGAAATCGGGTTTGTGGGGGTGACACCCGTGTCACAGGAGCGTCCCCGGGCACCTGCCTACGCCTCCTGCAGGCCTGTGGCTCTGGGCCAGGGCACGGGGGGCAGGGGGTGCCGTGGTCTGCAGCGGGGGCCCATTCCCGCAGTGTTAGCCTCCCCCCCATGGTGGCGGAGCTCGGGCTCCCTGTGCGCTGGGCTAGGCGAGGAGAGAACGGGGTGGGGAGGCGCGCACTAGCCCGCTGGCCCTGACGGTGTTTCCGCTGCACACTGGTAATGCAGAGAGTGGGGGAAAAAGCGGGAGAGGAGGGCTTGGGTTAACGGTCATTTCTCTAACTGTAGGGTTCAGAGAATTCCTTCTTAAATTAGCAGCCAGCCCACAAGGTTCCTACGCCTTTAATAACGGCCTTCGCACCGGCAGGGCTGGCGCCACGGTGAGCGCGCCCGCGTTTATCAGGAAGCGTGCGGGGCGGCTCTTAGGACCCCGGACCCCAGAGCCAGGCCGTCTGGGCTTGGACCCCACTCTGCCACCTCTGGCTGTGAGACCTCACGCTGGTTTCTTTGCCTGTGTTCACGCCTGCCGCGTGCCCACCCCTTTCTGGCAATGTTCTGAGCTGGGAAAGCCCCGGCCCGGCACCCAGGAAGGACCCGGCAGATGTCGGCGGGATTGGAAGTGTCAGCCTCGAGCCCCCCAAGGGGGGAGTTCCATGGACCGTGTCTCCCAGGCCTTCGTGTAGCCTCCAGAACATGGCCCTGGGCGCTCAGAGGGAGATGCGCTGCCGTCTCCGTGCCCCGGGATTTGGCAGAGGGGCCCCCCCGCGCCCCCCTCGCTCGCTGCGTGTCCTTCAGACCCCCAGCTGGCTGCTTGGCCCTGGGTCCCCCATCTCAGACCCTCCCTCCTACCCTTATCCTGTCCCTCCTCGGTCCAGCCTGCCCATCCCGGCATCCCACATCCACACCCCATCATTAACTCCAAAATCACCCCTCCTGTGAGGAGTGGGACTTCCAGGACACAGCTGGGGTCCCCATGGCCCTGGAGCCGAGGTGGCTCTGAGTCCAGACTTGCCCAGCTTCCCTCCGGAGCGTTCCCACAGGGGGCCTCAGTTTCCCTGTGTGCCGGCTGGGTTTCACATGCCCTGCCTTCCTCAGTCTGACCCCACGAGTATTTAGTGAGACCCAGAAATGCAGTCAGTTCCACACCGAGGGCTAAAGAACATTGTTCCAAACCACAAAGTCCTGTCACGCGCTCAGACCCCATAGCTGCCCACCACGCCCCACCAGCCCCAGCCGAGCCACGCCAAACCGGCGCACTGGACGGACAGATGGCCTTGCCGCTGCCTGGGGAAGGGCGAGGCTGGCTCGGTGCCGGAATCGGACTCCGCACCGCTTCAGCCCCCCGAAACTCAGGTTTGGGGGCTCAGGCCCCAGAATCCTCATACCCAGACTCGAATCTCACATCAGCTGTGAAGAGGGGAAATGTGCCTCAGTTTCCCCCTTTTGGGGCTGCTGCAATGGTCAAACATGATCCCCCATCCAAGGGTGCCCTGAGGCACCTGGTACGCAGTAGGTACTCAATAAAGAGCGGCCCGGGATTCCTAGCCAGAGGGAGGTCTCCCGGAGCACCTGGCCGGCCCACCCGGGCCCAGTGGGGAGGATCAGGGGACCCGAGAGGGAAGGGAACTTGCGCAGAGGCGCTCAGCAGCTCGGCTCACGTGGGGCCCTGGGTGAGGGGCTCTTACCGAGGTGGGCGTTCCCTTTGCGGTAGTTGCCGGTCACGTGGGTGCAGCTGCTCCCGTCCCCCTGGCAGACGCCACACTTGTCCAGCGTGTGGGTGGAGAAGAGCACCCCGTCACAGCCGATGGGCTGCAGGAAGGGAGGCGGAGAGGGCCGCTGGGAGGGCGCCGAGACCCGGGCCCTGGGGGCCGCGCCGGCCACAGGCAGACAGGCGGGGTGCTCAGTGCAACGAGACCAGCAGGACTGTTGCTACAATGTTTAACAACCTCACATTTTCCAGACACGCAAACCCCCCGCAGGTCGGTGAGCTTGCAGGACGTGCCGTCGCGGGCGGGGACCATGAGCTGCCGCTGGCCGTCCACGGTGGTGCAGTGCAGGTCGCAGGGCTTGCTGGAGATGTGGACGTAGTCGTCTGAGGGGGAGACGGAGGCCTCAGGGGCGGGGGGCGGGGGGCGCGGTGGGACTGGGGTCTTCCCCTCCCCCTCCACGGAGACCGAGCTCCTCCCACCCACTGCACAGACGGAAAAACTCAGGCCTGGAGCGTGCAAGGGGTTTGCCCCGGAGTCTCAGTGGCAAAATCAGACCGAGATGCCGGGGGTCTGGACCAGCATGGGGTCCACGAGTTCCAGCCTCTGCCTCCTTGCAAGTGGAGGGCGGGTCCCGCTCCTCAGCAGGTCTGAACCAACAGCCGGCCCTGGGCTGTGGGTCCTGGGCACCCCGGCACTTACCCCACGAGTGAGAGAGACCAACTCATGCTCACTGTCGCCTGCGACCTTGGACAAGGCCCCTCCCTCTGGGCGTCACCTTCCCACCTGCCCACCCGTCCGCATTAGGGAGCCATTAGGGAGCCACGGGGTGGGGGGTAGGGGATGCCCCTGCCCTCTGCCCCCCGCCAGGCAGCCCCAGGCCCGGTACCAGGGTACAGGGGCCTCCACTGGTGCGTCCGGCCATCGTAGGCGCGGGAGTTAAAGGAGGTGCACTGCTCCTCCCGGAAGCTCCTCCCGTCCGGCGGGCACTCCTGCGGGGCGACAGGCGGAGGCTCCAGGAGGAACTCAGCCCGACAAAGGCATTTTTGTCCGGGCTGAGCAGGAAGCGGCTGCAGCCGGGACGGCCGGGCCGGCACCGAGGCCCACGCGGTGGCCTCTCGGTCCCCCTCAGTGTCACTCGCTCTCTGGAAGGAGCAAGGACAGCAAAGGGCAGCTGCCGTCTCTGAAGCGCGTCCATGGCCGGCCCTCCTCGTGCACTGGGCAGGGTCCTGCCGCGTTCCCGCCAGCCTGGCCCCCTCCCCGGATGCGCTGGGGCGGGGGGAGGCGCACCTGGCCTGGGCGGGGCTTGCACTGGCGCCTGCTCGCCCTGCGTCCCTGGGCAGGGGCCCACCTGGGTGTCCGTGGCTATGGCCACGATGCTGGAACTTGGCTCATGGACGGAAGGGGGGCTTGAGTTCATAGAAGAAGAACCCCCGGGGCTGAAAGGGAGTGGGGGTCAGCTGGTCACTCCGGGCCAGAACATGGACTTAGGTGGGTCTCCCTCCGGAGCTCATGAGCAGCCAGGAGGGGAACAGACCAGAGATGCCAACCCAGGCCCTAACTCCCTGCGTGTGGGCATAGGCAGAGACACAGCCACAGGGACACCGGGGTCAAGGGCACAGAAAGACTCCAGAAGCTTGCTGTCTCTCCGCCGTAGGCCCCGAGTTCAGGGCTCAGACCCCATAGAAAGCCACCTGGAGGCTAAGCCCGTGTCAGTGCCGCTGACCCCCCTTCCCTCCTGGGGGTCTGACAGCACCGGCGCCTGGGGGAGCTGGGGTGGGCCTCGTGGGACTTCTCACAGGTGGGGACGGGGACGCCTGGTGACTGCCTGTCTCCTGGTGAGCACCTGGCACAGGACTTGTGAGCAGAGTGGGGGGCCGTGGCCAGAGATCTCAAACCGTGAGGCTCCACTCTGAGCCCCGCTACTGAAGCAAAGCCTCATCTCTGTGAGGATGGAGCCCACGGGGATGCAGGGCGGATTCGATCTGAGGCAGGAAGGGGGCTCGGAGCCCAGGACCCGTCATCATCCTTCTCTTCGACAGGAAATAGGGGCAGGCCCAGGACAGAGCTTGGTGGGGTGGGGGTGGGGGGTTGAAATCACACCGGTGGGGGGCCTCACCTGCACTCTGCACAGCTGGTACCGCTTGGATGTCCCCGTGCAGGTCCTGTTCCCAGCGCCCAGGACGGATGTTCTCCTGGTGGGAAGACGGGCTGCGCTACGGTCGGGACCGCAAGCTACAGGCACCGACCTTGCTCCTACTCCAGATGGCCTCTGGGCTGGGCCCCGGAAGCTCCCCTAATTTTTCTGACCCCCACAGCTCCACCACAGCCCGGGGGAGGGATGCTATCCAATTCACCTCTGTACCCCGGGCACAGAGCCCCGGGTCTCTGTACACGGAACTAAGAGTAAAACCAAGAACGTTTACTGTGTCCCAGCCCCGGGCTGGTAGGTAGGAGGGCCCTAGTGATGTCCACACCACAGACGAGGAAACTGATGTTCAGAGGGGTTAAGTCACTTGGCCAAGGTCACCCAGTTAGGAAGCAACAGAGGCAAGGTTTGAGCCCAGGTCTGTCCGATGATAACCATTGGACCCTACTTTGTTCCCCGTGTTCATTCAACTCGTGTCTTCAGAAGAGAAGGCCAGGGAGGACCTCACCCCTCACTGAAAAATCCCAAGAAGGGGCGCCCAGCTGGGCCAGTTGCTAGAGCACCCACTCTTGATCTCGGGGTCATGAGTTCAAACCCACGTTGGGTCTAGATCTCTTTTTTAAAAAGAAAGAAAGGGGGCAAGAGAGAGAGATGGGGAAGAAAGAAAGAAAGAAGAAGGAAGGAAGGGAGAGAGAGAGAGAGAAAGAAAGAGAGGGAGAGAAATTCCCAAGAAATGGATCCTGTTCTCATGAAAGTGCTGTCCCCAGGACCCCGGAGCAAGAGGAAGCCCGGGACACGGTCGCCGGGAGCCTCAGCCCTGACAGGCCAGTGAAAAGCCTGTGGCTCACCTGGCCTGTGAGGCCTCAAACAGAAGACCCCTCCCAGCCTAAGACACCCCCCACCAGCCACCCAACTACCGGCCCCTGCTGCCCCGCCCCCGCCCCGCCCCCGCCCCGCCCCCACACCAACCTCTGCTGCAGGCAGTGTCGCTCCTGGGACGCCACGCCGGCCCCACAGCTGCGGGAGCATGCCGTCCACTTGGTCCACTCTCCCCACCAGTAGGCAGTGCCATCAGTGCCCCCCTCCAGGCTGTTGGACGTTGGGCTGTTGTCCTGGGGGGCAGTCCCCACAGACGGTTAGAAGGCTGAAGCCCTGGGCAGGACCGGCCTGCCTTCCCCGTGCCCTGGTCAGGAGTCCACAGCCCCCAGATGCCCACCGGCGGGGTCCCTCGGTCCCCAGGCCCACATCTCCAGGGTGGTCTTGGAGGGAAGACCCTGGAAGCTGTGGGCCATGGGTCCTCCCATTCTTGAGTCTGAAACATCCCAGGGGCTTGGCGGGACCGTCCTTGCTTTCTCTGTCCCGAGCACCTGGGCCCCAGCCTGGGTTCTGCAGGCCCCTCTACACGCCTTGCTCCAGGCCCCTCTTGGAAGGGAGCCCTCGGCTCCCTCCAACCTCATCCTGCCAAATCGGAGAGGGATCTGAGTGGCCGGGGCCTGGCTTGTAAGGCGTTGTCCCGAGAGCTGTGTGGGGCTCTGGGAGTGCGTGCGGGGATCCCTGGACACCTGCCCCACACCGGCCACACCCCCTCCGAGCTCAGCCCCTCTGGGTGAGGGACGCCGTTCCCCACTCACCGTGGCCCCAGTGGATGCCATGCCCCCAGCCAGCAATGCCCCAGACAGCAGGGACCAGACCCAGAGCGAAGGCTGCCGTCCGCCGTCCATCCTAGGAAGCAAGACCACAGTCACTGCTAGGCCAGGCCCAGATCTTCTGACGGCGGGCGAGGAAGAGGGGAGAGTCCTCGGGGCCCACCCAGCACGGAGGCCGGGAGGCTATCTGGGATCAGTTGCTAGTGGCTGCCTGGTGACCTGTTGGGAGAGGTCGGTGAGTGATTAAGGATGTCTGCACAGGCACAAGGGTCATAGGTCGTGGTGTGCTTGCTGACCCTGTTCTCCCCCACCCGCCCCCCTTGAAGGGCAGGCAGGGACGTGTTCCATGCTTTGCCTCGGACTACCTGAGCTCCGCAGGTAGTGCCTGTGGAGAACCCCACGGACCGCTGAGGAGGCCATAGGCCCAGGCCACACCCACTGTGTGAAGGAGCCAAGCACCAGAACTCGCCTGGCAGAACCGGCCTGAGCGAGAACACCTGGGGATTTTCATCCACTCAGGGCTGGCTGCCCATGTGGGAGAGCGAACCTCCCACCAGACATGTGGGGCTGCTGGAGGGGCCCACGGAGGCCAGCTCTGCCTGGCCCTTCCCCTCCCTGGCCACCCCTGCCCCTGCCCTCAGGGATCTCAGGCTGGGCAGAACAGGGGCATCTGCGCCCCTACTGCCCCAACCAAGATGGACACTTCTGCCCCGGAGTACGGAGTGAGGGCAGCCCAGGGCTACGGAACTGTCCGTTTCCTGACAAGTCAGCCCTGTCAGCCCCAGACACCACCCGACCTTCCTTCCAGGGGTCAAATCAAGGCCTCTGGCTCCGGGGCTCTCTGGCTCCCCTATCTGGTTTCTCTGTGTGGACGCCTGCCTCCTGGGAGGCATGGGGGCCTCCGTGGCTTCTGTCTAAGATTTGTCTCTGGTCCTAAGTGTGCCTTGCCAGCAAGGCAGGAAGGTGTTTCAGAAACCAGCAAACCTGTCCCCCTAGAGCCTGGACCCAAGAGAAAGAAGTCAACTGGCCCGACGCTACAGAGCAGAGTAAAGGCAGGGACTCCCTGCGCCCGCTGATCCCAAGGCAGAAGGTGTGAAAGCCGCCCCCACCTCTACCAGCCCCAAAGCCCCCTGCAGATCTGTCCCCTCTCCCCTGCATCAGCCATGGCAGGTCAAGCACCTGTAGACCCCCAGCTATGCCCGCCGACCCCCGCGCATCCTCGGGATGTCTCTGCCGGGACCAGGCAGCAGGAGACCCTGGAGTTCGGAGCCCAAGTCCTAGCGACCCCCACGTCCCTGCTGCCTGCTTGCCACCTCCCCACCCGTCTGCCACCCCTCCCCCGCAGGCCTCCATCTGCAGCCACCCCCCCGCAGCCCCCCCCCCTCCGGCAGTCCCATTGGCTCATCGGTGCCCCAGCTCCGGCCTGCCGCGCTGAAGACAGGTGCTGAGCCGGCCCCACACTTGGTTTTCATTAAGGCTCCCAGACACCGCTGGCCACAGGCCAGGTCCGGCTCACGCGGGATCCATCCCTCCCTGGGGTCCAAAACCAGCCACCGGCCGGCAGCTGAGGCTTGCCTCGCCAAGAGCTTCAGGCATCCGAGACTGGGCGCTGAGGGGCCGCCCTCACTGTGCTCTGAGGGTCTCGACCCCTCCCCATGAGCCCTCCTCTGGTTACATAACGGCTCCCTGAGGGGGCTAGGGGATGCTTGGCAGCCCCCGGCCCGCTCGGAGTGAACCCAGGCCCTGGGAGGGCTGCGCGGGGAAGAGGAAATGCAGAGGTGGCCTACCTGGTCCGGGGTCAGCAGGTTGTCCTCCTGGGGAAAGGGGCAGAGCTGCCGCGGGCAGGCGCCAGGTGCTCCGAGCAGGGGGAGGCTCAGAGAGCAGAGAGCTGTGGGCTCGGCCTTGCTCCTTTCCTCCTCCGCCCCCTTGCCGCCTCCCTCCTCCACTTCAAAGAGCACCCAGGAGAGGGGGTTCCCAAGGAGGCGCGCAGCCCAGTGGCGGCTCTGCGGCCGGTCTGCCTTTATAGCTGTCAGGCAGACAGGGAGGAACTCACACTTCCCACCAGGCTGCTCCCCCGCCCGCCGCCGGCCGGCCTGGCGCACACTTTAACCCGCTCCGCGCCTCTGGAGCCCGGCCAGGCCGGCCCAGCTGCCTGCTGACTGCTGCCTCGGCAGCGGCCCAGAGCAGCAAGCAGGGAGGCCGCCTTCCCGGGTCCAGCCCTGGGAACCGTGTGTTGGGGTGTCCAGACGGAGCAGCCGCCGGCCTGGGATCACGGGGAGGCTGGTGGAGGCAGAGCCCAGCCTAGGCCTGTCTGATTGCTGCCTCGGTGGGGGGGCCGGTCTCTTGCTCTCCCCACCATGGTCCCTGGGTGGTAGGAGGTGGCCAGTCACCTAGCTCCATTTTACAGATGGGAAGGGTGAGGTCCGGATCACCCAGCTGGCCTTGGAAAGGTTCTCCTGAGAGGCAGAGTCCTCTGCAGGTGGAGGGACGAAGGGAGACCCAGTGAGGCCTCAGCCGAGGGCTCCAGGGAAGGGACAGGGATGCCGGTGGCCTGCCCACCAGACAGCTGAAATAGCCAGGGCCAGTGGGGGGAGGCGTGGGAGGAACTCTGTGCAGATGCGCAGCACCGGCTTGGCAGGGCACGGTGGCCTGGCTGGGCCCAGGCCAGTCGGGCAGCCCCTGGCAGGCCAGACGTGGGGCTCCAGGCCTGTGTTCTTGCTGAGTCAGAGTGTGGAGTGGAGGACAGAGCACAGGAGCACACGGCGTGAGCTTCAGCCCCCAGGAACCCAGCGGACCCCAGATTCTGCAAACTATATACCCAAAGCCGGGCCTGGGACCCCCCCCACCCCCCACCCCAACCAGCCCACCTTCCCGGAAACAAGGTCAGGGGGGAGGCAGCGTGTAAGGTCTCCTGAGCATGTCCTCCAGCCTTGCCTCAGTTGTGCAGGTGGCCCAGGCCCCCAGCGGCCCCTGGAGAACCCTCCTCCTCCCTCCCCCTCCCTTGCCAGGGGAACTGTGAGGTGAACTCCTCCTTCGGCTGTGTCCTGGGTGGCTGACGGTTATTCCGGCCCTGCCCGGTGTCTGGCCACCGACAGGAACAGTGCAGAAGGAGTCAGAGTAAGGCCACAACGCCTCCCATCCTGCATGGGGTCCTTCCTGCACACCGAGGGCTCTGAGACCGGCATCCTAACCATCCCCATTTTGCAGATGGAGGGACTGTTGAGCGACGCCCCGGGTCACACATCTGATTGGTGGCACAGCAGGGACCCCACCACTGTCACTGACCATATCCTCTCTGTCTGCAGGGGTTCTTACGTGCATTTGTGCTGGCCCCCGCCCCCCAAGAACAGTGGGAAGGCAGGTCTTGTTCATCTCAGCCCCCCCACCCCACCCCCCAGGCGGCTGCTGGGCTAGTCACTGCGATGGAGACTTGAACCCAGGTCCACACTGCCCCCTGCGGTCCGCGTACTGAAGCACAGACAGGACAGAGTGGGTCCCCGGGGCAGTCTGGAGGACACACACCCACGCCTGCACCCGCGCCACAGACACACGACAGACAGGGCCAGGGCGCCCTCGGAGCCTCAGCCACAGTCCCCTCCCCTCCAGCAAGCGCCAGGGCCCTGCACACTACCCCCCGCCCCGGCGTGGTCCCGAAACTCCCAGCGTTTCTGGCTCCACGTCTAGCCAGCGCCAGGGTGACTAATGGTTTCCCTTGGGAGGGACCCCACAGCCAGCTGACACAAACACCCCCAGCGCCTCCTCTCAGCCCGGCGGGACAGCGCCTGGGAGACACGCCTGCCACCCCTCAGCTACGCCTCCGCCCGCAGGTGCGTGACCCGGGGCCCATGGCCTTCGCCCCACCCCGCCCTCCGCCTGAAGGAGCCCGTCCCGGCCCTCCCCCCGCGCAACACAGGGAGCCCCCCCACTCCACACCCACGGGGACCCTCGGCTGCTGCTTGACCTGCTAGTGGCCCCGGAGATGTTGGGGGAGACCCTGGGAGCCAGGGAAGGCTCCTGGGGCCCCCAAAGACCCTAGGAATTGGGGGGTGAAGAATAAAGGGTAAGCGGGGAGCACCTCCCCGAAGGCCTCACTGTGCTCCGAGCGCAGAGGCCACTGCAGAGGCTCGGCCTCCTGGTGCCCTCAGGACCCAGCTCACGGGCAGGAACCCAAGACGCCCAAGGAGCCTCCCGGCCCGCGGCCACACACGGAACCCGCTCCACAGCTCGACCCGTGCTCAGAAGGGACCCGCGCTCGGGGCTGAGGCTCTGCCGTGGCGGTCGGAGTGATGCTGTCTTTGAATCCGTGTTCTGCAAGTGGCCCGGGACGGGGCGAGGGAGCACACATTGGGCCTTAGCGCCTCGGCGCGCACCCGGCCCGCCTCCCTCCATCTCCGGGGTTCTTGACGCCCATCCCCCAGCCCGGACCCAGCAACCACAGCTGCCTTCTGCCCCCCAAGGGGCCGGAGCAGGGCTGAGTGTCTCTGGGCGGGGTTCTGGGTACTTGGAGGATGACCACTCATCCCCAAAGTATCCTCGTGCCCAAAGGAACACAACAAACTTCAAATAAAAAAAAAAAAAAGACACAATCAGTCCGGTGAATCCACGGAGGAAAGAAAAAGTTTCATCCTGCTTTTTGAACGAAGGTCCCCCATTTTGCGCTGAGCCCCACAGATCACCTAGCGGGGTCACTCCCTCCTGGCTCCGTCCCTCCTGGGATCCAAACTGTCTGGGCTCCCTGGAGAGTCACTGTAAGAGAGGACTCTAGGCCCCCGTCTCAGGTCCTGCCCCCCACTCTTTGCACCCTGCAGGACATACTCAGCACCCCAGTAGATCTGGGGCCGCCGCCTCCGGGAAGCCCCCAGGCGTCCCAGCAGGTCGTTGAGGCTTCAGAATGCTCTTTCCGACCGACCCTCGGCTGGGACCCCACAGAGCGGGGACGGCTCCTGGCTCACACTGCACCTCTGAGGCCCAGCATGTTCTAGATGTACTGGGGGCTCAGTAAACAAAGGGCTGGGCTTGTGCGCCGCTCCTGGGGCCAAGGGGTCTTCCACTCTCCGGAGGCAGAGCTCCCTGCTGGCATGCTGATCCTCCAGGCCCCCGCCCCCACGCGCACTGCCCCCTCGGGCGCCGGCCGGGGAAGGCTGCTGTGGACACCTGTGTTTTAGTAGACGGTCTTTCTCCCAGAGCCTTCTGGATGTCTGGGGAGAAGCGTGGAAACAGGAAAACGGGCGTGTTTCCACCGGATGCCGAGGGGAGGCAGGGGAACACAGACAGAAGAGCCAGTGGCAGGCTCAGAAGAGACCCAGGGCCGGGGAGGGACACTGGGGGGCCATGGGGTGACCAGCTGGGGGGTGCTGGCCGTTGAACAGTCACGCTGGTAACCGGGCGCTGTCCCGTCCAGGAAAGCGTCTGCAGCAGAGCTCAGAAGCATGGCGACCTCAGCCAGAGGGGTCATCTGGCCAGCTCGGCGGTCACTGGCCAGACCCAGAAGAGGACCAGGCCCCAGAGAGCAGCCCCAGCAGCAGCCAGCCCCTTGTCATAAGCTTCCTGCCCAGCCCAGGGCAGACGACAGCTTTCTCTGCCCCAGGCCCAGGGGCTGGACATTCGGGGAAAAGTTTCTCCTGCCAACACCTTGGGGGGTCAGCAGGTGGGAAGCTGGACCCCAAAACGGGCTTCTTCGTTTCCTTGTCCTTCTTTCTCAGCCAGACGCCCTAGGCATGCTCTTTCGGGCCGAGGCTTGAAGTTCCAGTACGGGCACCCAGGAAGTGTGTAGGCCTCTCTGATTCTCGGATTCCACAAGAGGTTCCTTTCCACCCAAGTATGGAACAAGGACGGTGGCGTGAGAAGCCTGGCGTGGCTGAGAAGTGAGCCCGCCACGGGAGCTCCCGGGAAACGCAGCCTAGAGGCCCGACGGGTGGCCGGGCTGCCGCTCAGAGTGCTACACTCTCATCAGCGTCCCGGCGACTCTGTGGGACAGGGACACAGCCCTCGGCCTGGCTCACCCGGTGGGTGCTCAGAGGCTGAGGGTGGCTCAAGCCGCTAATCCTCAGCCGGCGGCTGCAGACAAAGCACGATTGCGACCCCAAGCTTGGCTGCAGACCCACACACGTGCACGGAGCAGACCCCCTGCCTGGCAGTCCAGGGGTGGGGGATAATGGGGGGGCCCCAAGGAACAAGCTGGAAAACATCAAAGCCCAGACCCCTCCGGCCAGGTGAAGGGACGCCCCAGCGGGCCCCTACACGGAGAGACAGAGCACAAGGGCCGCTGAGCTCTGGGGTGACCGAGAGCCGTGGGTCGGGTGTTCAAAACTTGGAGGACGCAGGCGCAGCAGCTAGCTTGGCTGTCGGGCCTGCCGAGCAGACAGACAGCTGTCCGGGAGGCGGGAGCTGGGTGGCATTCCAGGCATTTCAGCACCTCCATAAAACCCAGCCTGCTCCACGGCCCGGCCCGAGGGGGCGAGAGAAGGGGGCGCGGGCGGTGGGCTCCCTCTCCCTCTGCGGCTGCCCCCCCATCCGCCGCCTGCGGGGTCCCACCGGGGCCAGCGCCATCTGCTGGGCGGAGGGGGGATGCCGCCTCGGGCTGGGCGGGGAGGCCAGGCCATGCTGAGACCCCCCCAGCACTGCGCCAGAAACCTGCTACTCTCTGGGCCTCAGTCTGCCGCCCCGTAAAATGGGGAGAGCAGAGACGGCGACCCCCACCCCGCCCCCCAGCTGCTGACGGGACCCGACAGGACAAAGCAGCAAGAGGGCTTGGCACAGGGTTCTACATAGCCGGCGCCTTATCCGTGTCTGCGTGTGTGCGAGTGGCCTTCAAGACGCACACAGAGTGCTAGGGGCTAGAAGGG
This sequence comes from Meles meles, assembly GCF_922984935.1. Classification (NCBI taxonomy): domain Eukaryota; kingdom Metazoa; phylum Chordata; class Mammalia; order Carnivora; family Mustelidae; genus Meles; species Meles meles. The sequence continues at coordinate 3,150,948 of NC_060076.1, forward strand.
AGAGCCATCCCTCTGGCACGGGTCAGGAGAGGCTGAGGGCTACAGGAGGAAAGGGGGAGGCACACACAAGCAGTGAGTGTCCAGGCAGAAGGAGGGTGTGCGGCCCGCGGGCTCGGGTGTGGCCAGATCTAGAGCAGGTGGCGGGCTGGGGGGTGGCGGGCTGGGGGTGGCCATGGCAGGCGGAGGCCACAGGAAGGTGGGGAGGACAGGGACAGGCTGCCCATTGGTCACTCCAGCCCGTGGGTGGATCCGGCCCAGGTGGGGTGCGCTCCCAGCCCCGCCCCGTCCTAGTTCCCCCCAATTCTCTGTTCCCTTGAATCAGCCGGCCGGGGTCTCCCACTCAGCCTCCCCCTCTCCCGGCCCCCAGGCCCGTGGCTTCGCCAGCTGCAGGGACAGCCGAGGGTCATTTCAGTCCTGTTCAGAGCTGGACGCCCTCCCCCGAGCCAGCTGGTCGGTCTCCAGACGGCCAGGTCTCGGAGGGAGCCACACGCGCACTGTCCCCACCTCCACGCTGGCCCGGGACTTCTGGCCGGTCTGCAGTGTCTCCCCAGGCTGCCTCAGGCCCGGTCACCTGTCCCCCCACGTTGGGGCAGCCCCCCCTCTTCCTCCTTCTGCTTTAATCACTGCAACACATGTCCAACCAACCGCACCCCTGCCTTCCTCCGACGCCTCCCCCTTCTCTTTTTCCCTTCCCCAAGCTTACAGCCCTGGCCCTGGAGTTTACAGCTGCAAAGAAAACACACACACACTCATGCACAAAACCAACTGTGGAATGCCTTCCTGCCTCTGTGCAGGGTTTGTGGCTCCAGAGGGTTCTCTGAGCACCTGACGTCTACTCGCATTTCCACACCACGGGGTTTGTATTCCTCCTGGGACGGGGGCTGGGAGCTGGGTGCGGGCAGGAGCGGAGGGGTGGAGAGGTGGGCAGGGAGAGCAGGCCTCTGGGACGGCCCACGTGGGGTCGCCCGCCTCCTGCCCTGCCCAGAGCTACACGCAGAGCAGGATCTGGTTTTCCCATTTGGAGAGGGAACGGGGCTCCTCGGAGCCAGACTGAAATGTGCAGCAGCCTGGCCTCCCTGGACTTTCATTCATTCTTTGAACAAAGTCATTCATTCAGCCAGTGTTTGTCGAACACCTACGGTGTGCCAGGTTCGAGCCCGGCACAGGAGCACCTCGGCTTGCCTGGGCGCCAGGCCGGGGGACGGCCTTCCCCACAGACGGTGCTGTCGAGCCAACGGCCAGAAAGAGGAGGAGGGGGAACTATGTTCTTGCGGGTGGGGGGTAGGAGGAGAGACGGGTCTGAGAGTGTGGAGGAGATCCGGGTGTGTGGTGGGCCGACGGGGCCGGACCACGGATGGCCTGGTAGGTGGTAGGTGCCAGGGATGGTAGGTGTCTTGGAAGGCACCGAAGCGGAAAAATGGCGTGACCGAATGCGTTGTTGCAAACAGCAGAAAGGGCTCCCGACACTTGTGTTCCTGCTGTCCCTGCGTGGTTGCCCTCGCGGTCCAGCTCTCAGGAGAACCGAAGCGTGGCCCGTCCACGTGGTAGAACCCCACTCGCCTGGCAACCAAAGAGACCACCTCACACGACGTGGGCGACTCTCGGGGCCGCTCTGTCGCTGGAGCAGAAGTCAGACCCCAAATGCACACCGCATGGTCCCATTTGTGCAGAATTCTGGAACAGGCCAAGTCAGGCGTGCGGCAGAGCAGCGCTTGCTTACGCTGGCCAAGGGCGTGAGGGGTCACCCCGGGCCGATGGGGAGACGCCGCGGTCCCATAGCTGTGCGCACTTGTCAGAACTCATCCAACTGTACTTCCGATCCGTGCACTTTGGCGCATGTGAATTATATCAGGATGAAAAAAGAGAGTGGAAGTAAAGATGGTTCTTGGGCAGAAAGCAGATGAGTCAGGAAACAAGCGATCAGGCTGGAGAGAGTCTGCCTGGGTAGCTCACCACCGCCATCATTCCTGGGCCAGAGGACAGGGGACACCCTGCCAGGCAGTGCCCCTAAAACCTCTTACAACAAGGGACGGGCGTTTCCCCAAGGCCAGGGGAGGGAGGCTGCCACGCCAGCTGCGGCCTCGGCCTGGGGCCCCGGGGAGACGGACGGCCCTGCCTTTGGCTCCAGATGCGCAACAATGTCATCGAGGAGAAAACACTGTCTCGTCAGTCCAGTTGCCAAGGAAACCCTGTGGGGAAGGAGCAGGCGGGCAGGACCTGGCGTGGGCTGGTAAAATGCCTCGCTTGTCGGCAAGGCTCTTTGATGATGAGGATCGACTACACCTTGTCCTCCAGCCGCCGGCAGACATGGGACTCAAGCCGCAGAGACCCGCTGGCGCACTCCCTCTGGGCATCCTGGGGCCCGGGCGAGAGGGCCAGGACAGAAAGAGGCGGCAAGCTGAGGGTTCTACTCATGGCCACTTTACTCGAGGTTGGTGCCTCAAAGAAAAGAAGTGTGGTCTCCTGGAACCAACAGCTCTGGTCTCTCGAAAAAAAAAATCAGAGACAAGTGTTGATCACGTGGCATCTCAGCTGTTGGACCCCGTCCACGGGCTCTCACATATGTACTCCTGTCCCTGCCTCCCTCCAGGGCGTTTGAACCACAGCTGCCTTCGGAGCCCCCGTTCAAGGGAGCGGGCCCTGTCCCTTTGGTTTCCTCCGCCCTGGGGACCCGGGAGGCCTGCGCCCTCCCATCCACCCCGGCCCATGGGGACGCTGGCGGCGAAACTTCTCCTGCCCACCCTCAGCAGCCTGGCCTTCCTGCCCACCGTCAGCATCGCTGCCAAGCGGCGGTTCCACATGGAGGCCATGGTCTACCTCTTCACCATGTTCTTCATGGCGGTGAGTCTGGGCCACTGGCCCAAAGGCACAGGGACACAGGGCTGGGGCCATCTCTCCACCACCTTCCCACACCAGGGAGGAAGAAACGTGATTTGGAGGAGAAAGAAAGAGCCTGGAGACCGGGAGAGGGGGTTGGGGGCCCCCCTCCTCCTCTCTGGACTTCAGTTTCCCCATCTGGGTCAGGAAGTCACCCTAGGATTGGTGTGCGCCAGACCAAGCCCGCAGTGGGTCAGCGTCGGTTGCTGCAGGACGAAGAACAAGTCTTCGGGGGTGACCCTCCTTTTGCTGCCGACAGACCACCCCAGGCCACCCACTTCCCCCCACCCCACCCCCACCCCCGCCCCCGCCCCCGCCACTCCCCCAGCTACCAGTACAGAGCAGCGGAGCAGGGAGGGGGGGGGGCCAGGCCTGGGAGGGGTTAGTGGAGTTCAGGGAATGTGGAGGGCCTGGGTGATTCTGATTCCAGAATTCCGGAGCTGGCCCTGGTTCAGGAGGGCCGCTCACGTCTGCTTGTCTCTCCTTCTCGGAGGCCCGTGTCTCTCTCAGACTCCTTCTGTCTCCACGTACAGGCCCGATGACCGTCTGCCTCTCCCCTCCCTCCCTCCCAGCAGCACGCTCTCCCTCTGCGTTTTTCCTGTTGGTTTTCTCCAAACTTGCCTTTTTTCCCTTTTTTAATATCTGTGTCTGGGTCCTTCTTGATTTCTGGAGCTCTGTCTCCACCGAACTTGCTTTCGTCCCAAACCTCCTGGTCTTTCCCTGTCTGGCTTTGTCCCCCTAGCCCTCCACCTGTCTCTGTGGCTCTATCTCCCATCCTTGAGATTCTGTCTGTCTGTCTGTGGGTCCTACCCTCCTACCTATGTACCTCTCTCTCTCATCAATCACCGCTCTACCTACCTAATCCATGACCCATCCCTCTACCCATCACCGATCTGTGTCTCAGGGCCCACCAGCATCCCTCTGAGTCCTCCCCCGCCACGGTCTGCCGCACCGGCTCCAATCAGACTCACCCTTCTCTGCAGCCCGGCTCCCGGCAAGAAGCTTGCACCGGGGAGGCGAGCGTTCCCCCAGCCAGTGCCTTGTGGCAACGCCAGACATGTGAAAGCTCGCATGGCTCCCACCGCCGGCTGGCCTTGCTCCGGCAGCCCGGCCTCCGTGGGCGAGTGTCGGGGTTCTTGGGGCAGCCCTGGGGGATAGGTCTGTGAACACACGCACGTGTTTGCAGAGACACGTGCACCTGTCACGCCGACCTCCTCGTGAGCCGAACCCACGCTCATCTGCCATGGGAGAGGCTGTGAGCACACGGGCTCGTGCTCCCTTAGGCAGCGGGGACCTGGGACTGGGGGCTGCCTAGGGTTTCTGTCTCCACACCTGGGTGGGAGAGACCTTGGCCGTGGTGGTTCTGGCCGTGGGCCAGTGTCCAGGCTCTGGGCCATGCCCGTGCTGTGGACACACTGTCTCATGTAGTCCTCTCAGCTCCCCGGGAGCCTGGGATTGTGACCAGCCCATTGGCCAGATGAAGAAACTGAGTCTCACAGATGCACTCTGGGGCTCTCGGCTCATTCAAGGCATCTTGTCCAATGCCATTTTGTTAGCTCCGCAAGGGAGCCCTGCTTGGGTGAGTTCCAGGAAGTCAATTTGACAGATGAGAAACCCAGACACAGAGTGGACCTGGGACTTCTCTGCGGGTACAAGGGGCTTAGGGCCGGGGAGAGGAGGCGGGGGTCTTGTTCCCAGGTCTATGTTAGACCGATCCCCAGAAACCACAGACACGCCAGGCCACCCCTCCCTGCTGGGCTGGGCTGGCCCCCAGCTGCCTCCAGGCTGACCTAAGAGGCCCACCCTGTCCCGCCCTAGCCTGCCCAGAGTGGCAGAAGCAGCTGCCTCCTGTGACAAATGTCCTCCGACCTCAGAGCCCCACTCAGCCCCTTTCTCCCAGAGCCCCAGTGACACCGTTGCCCCTGCTGCCTCCAGCGTGGCTTCTTCCGTGCTCCGGCCAGAACCCTCCTGCGACAGTCGCTACTTCTGTGTCCAACACTGTGCCATCTGCCCCGTCACACAGAGTCCCCTGGCTCGCCCCAGAGAGCGGGTATTCTCGTCCCTGTTCGACAGAGGAGGCTCCAAGCCTCCGGCCGCCTGCCTAAGCTCACAAAGCAGGGATCCGTTAGGTTAGGTCGGCCTCTGGAGGCTGTGCTGTCTCCCAGCAGACCCCCCGGCGCACTCCACCCCTGCTAGCCCCCTCACGGGCCAAGTGCGCCCCTGTGTCAAGAGAGGCAGGGAGGCCGGATGCCAGTCACTGCTCTGCCCAGCCCCTTTGGCAGGTGGCACTGCTCTGAGTCTCCCCTTCCCCACCGGTCTGATCGAGATGAACCAAGGGCCTTGGGGGAGACGCCTCCTGGGTCAGCTTTCCTCCCAACCACTCCAAAGCCTGCCTCCCTGACCCTGTGTTTGCCTGGCCAGGCTGAGACAGAGCACTCCTGCCCTTCACGGGGCTGGAGCGGACACTCCCAAGCATCTCACAGCGATTAATCTATGATCATACGTGGTGATCTGTCCTACAAAGGAAAGGCCAGGGAGCAGAAACCCCAGATGATGCGGAGGGGCAGTGCGGGGAGGGATGCAGTTCTGGAAGTAGCAGGAGAATATCCACGTCACTCACAGGGCCTAGCTCTGCCTGCCAGAACTGTGCGCATCAAGGGTCCTTCTCCTTGCCCTATCCCCAAAGTCTGAGCACCTTGATCAGGCCCTACCTGAAGCTTATTTCCCCAGCTACACAGTCATGTCCACAGCCTAGTTGCTCTCCTCCATCCTCCTTCCCGGCGTCACTTCAAAGTGTGCAGCGTACCGAGTCCAACACTGTTCTCTTGGTGGGTCTGACCAGGGCGCGGAGAAGTAGGACTGTCACGTCCCTTGTTCTGGACACTACACCCCTATTCATGCCTCCTAGGTGCACCCTTGCTTTCGGTCACCTATGACTGTAACCAATAGGAGCTCTAAGTCAAGCCCGACTTGCTTGACTCACCAGGCGACCCAGGGCTCCTGCTCCCCCTGTCACATCCCTGGGCCTCCAGACTTGGGCTGATCTCTTGGACGCCTCCTCCCTCCTGCTGAGCTGGGCTCACCAAGAGTCGATTGTGCTGGTTCCCAAGCTCATTTACGTCCGTGGGACTTGTCAAAATAATGACATCACATAATTAAATATTACTTAAAGTGATGAAATGTGTATGCAAAAGGAGAGAGTTGTTGTTTTCTGTAAGAATTCAGTTGACTGCTTTGAGAACACTCCACAGAGGTATTTTGTCTTAAAAATGGCTATTAAAGGGCTCCTGGGTGGCTCAGTCAGTTAAGCGTCTGCCTTGGGCTCAGGTCACGATCCCAGGGTCCTGGGATCGAGCCCCATATCGGGCTCCCTGCTCAGCGGAGAGTCTGCTTCTCCCTCTCCTTCTCCCCCTACTTGTGCTCTCTCTCTGTCAAATAAATAAATAAAATCTTTTTTTTTAAGTTGCTATTAAATAAGGTGTTGGGGAGACTACAGGAGAGAGACGGGAGAACGTGCCATGCCGTGTTCAGCACGGGGTCTCTGCAGTCTCCCAGGACCTTAAGGAAACTGGAGCTAAACAATGACAGGCCGGAGGTTCTCAAAGTGGGCTCCACAAGGGTGTCCCCCAGCCCTGCGGGGGGAGCGGCACGAGTCCTCACCAGCCCCTCCCCCTGCAGGGTTCTGGTGCCCACTCACATCTGAGGACCTCCCCGCTGGGACAGCCCACTCACGACAGGAGAAGGCCCTCCCAGGCCCCTGGAGGGCTGACCGGCATCCAAAAAATAGGCCGCAGCCTCATACCCCAAGGTGCTGAGGGAACGCACACGCACCTGCTCTGGGTAAACTCGGGTGCTGAAGGAACATGCAGAACGCGTCCTCGGGGTCCCCGCCTCGGCGGGCTTCACGGAGAGATGCCTGACTCCGTGTGGTCTTGTCATACACACACCGGGAGAGACCCGACGGGCTCTGAGCACATCCGAGGCTCCCGGCCCTGCACGGGAATGTTTTGTCGAATCCCCATAAGACACCATGAGGGGAGTGGCTGGCGGCACCTCCGTTTTTCAGGTGGGGAAACTGAGGCACGAAATGGCTTGCCTGAGTCTCGCGGCTCGTGAGTGGCCTGGCTGGCGGGGAGTGGCGGGGGCCGGGCACGGCTGGGGCCCGTGCCGTCCCCTCCAGCCCCTGACCGCCGCGGTTTCCCGGCAGCTGTACCACGCCTGCGACGGGCCCGGCCTGTCCGTGGTCTGCTTCATGCGCCACGACGTCCTGGAGTACTTCAGCGTCTACGGGACGGCGCTGAGCATGTGGGTCTCGCTGATGGGTGAGTGCCCGCGCCCTGTCACCCGTGTCCCCAGCCCACCACCCACCTGCCGCTCCCAGAAATAGCCGAGCCCGCTGACTCTGCCCCCCCCCCCACCAGCAGCGTCTGTCCCCTCTCCTGGGGTTCGAAGCCCGGTTTAATCGATGAGACAGGACGCACCGTCCTTACACGTCCCGATTCCCATCCTTGCTTCCTGTTCAATTCCCACGTGAACGAGGGCTTGCGCGCGGAGCCGTGCCTGGAACCCGTGGACGGGCTTCCAGCTCCCCCCGCCCGGGAGACCGCTGCTGCACACCAGGGTTTGCCCCAAGGCGTTTCTTGAGGTCCTTACCAGCCGCCGTGCCCACCACCGTCAGCTCAGGCTTTTACGAGGATGGAATTGCTCAAAAGTGTAGTTTCTGCCACTTTCTTCTCACTTAGCGCCGTCTGGAGGGGGCGTCCGGACACACGGGCCCCATCACAGGGGCTCCCTGGCATTGCCCAGGTTCCGTGAAGGACCCACTTCTTTCCTGTCTCTTCTTACCTGCATGTCTTTGTCTTCGCTCCTGGGGCTCTCAGGGGCAGGTGTGCAATGCCCTGCCCATGACCCCACGCAGCTCTGTCCACGTCTGTCCCTTAGACCCAGCCGGAGCTCAGACCTCGGGGTGACCGGGCCGGGCCCTGGGGGTCTCTCTGGCTCGGGCGTCTGGGGGAGCCGTGGCCGGGAGGAGCAGAGTGGCCGCTCACCCCTCCCGGTTCCTCCCCCACCTCCAGCGCTGGCCGACTTCGACGAACCTAAGAGGTCGACCTTCGTGATGTTTGGTGTCCTGACCATCGCGGTGCGGACCTACCATGACCGCTGGGGCTACGGGGTGTACTCGGGCCCCATCGGCACGGCTGTCCTCATCATTGCCGCCAAGTGGGTGCGTACCATGCGAGCCTCCGAGGACGGGGATGCCCGCCCCGTGACGCTCCACCTCGGGGTCACCGTTTATCTCCCGTCTCAGGGCTCCCGCTAGAGCACAGAGACGAGGAACACCAGGCCCCCGGCCACACGGGCCGTCGGTATCGTCCGTACCCACTAGCTCTGGACCTAACCCAAGTGACTCCCCTTCTCTGCCTCAGTTTCCATGTCTGGAAAGTGGCTGTTACGGGAACAGTTCAGTACCTGCTTCATAGGTTTGGTTCAAAGAAACTGGGTTAATGTATCTAAAAGAGTCAGCACAGAACGTGGCTTCTAATGTGCTCGACACGTGGGAGCAACGGCCCCTGTCGTCATTATTCTTTGCAGAGAACGACTGCTTTAGAGGTGCGAAAGCAATTGGAAATGGCCTGGATTATTCTAGGAGGACTTCACGGAGGCGGAGAGCCTCGAGGAGGGAGGCGGTGGTGTGTAGTGGACAGGAAGTTGGAACAGCCCCTAAGCATTGAGGCAGCCTGAGCCAGACTTTGCCACGCTGACATCTCTTCACTGGGTCCCCTGGGGGTCCTGACACACAGTCCCCAGGCCTCCCCGCAGCTCTCTTGTACCAAGGCCCTCCTGGCTGCGAGGCCTGAAAGCCTCTCACGCTTCCCGAGCTGACGAGGGCTGCTAGAGCAGAGTGGACCCAGGGGCACTTCCTGGGACCCCAGAAGGGAAGAAGCTGAACCCTGCACAGACCAGAACACAGGCCCGGCCTGCTGGCAGGCGAGGCTGGACCCACTCTCCAGCCGTGCAGCAGCACAGACCCCGAGGTGACCTCCCTCTGCCACATTTTCGCCCCTTTGGAGCTCCGCCTGGAATCTCGGGGTGTCCCAACTCCACGTGCTGGCACACACCCACTCAAGGACCTAAAATTAAGGCCCAGATGGCAGGGCCTCGGGGGATGGGGTGGAGGCGCTTCAGGCCACCTAGGGAGCGGGAGGGCAGTTCTCTGGGAAGAAGGGTCAGGCCGGGCAGGTGGCTCAGAAGGTGTCCATCAACCCATTTTACAGCTGCGGGAGGGAAAATAAAGTCCTGCTCCTCCCACAGCAGGGAGTAGAGGATTTGTCCTGCCGTTCAGTTAATGAAGGAAGTAGGGCTCAGAGAGGTCAGCAAGCAACAAGAAGTCACGCGGCAGCGGGTGAAGTTGGGCCTTGACTTTCCAAGAGGAAGGAAGGAGCCTCTTTCTCCCTCCAGCCTCCCCAAGGGGGAAGGCTGACCCAAGAGGCCCCTCGGAGCTGCCCGTGAGAGCAGGGGAGGCCTGTTGGGTCTGCTGTGCCCCGGGAAGGACCGCGTTAATGAACATGCCGGAATGCATAAACACAGAGCCCTGGGTCTCGATATTGCAGGCTCACTCCCGGCAGGAAGTAGGACAGGCTGCCCTGGGGGGCTGTTCCTCCTGCAGAACTTGGCAGGCCTGGATCTGTGTTTGATTGTAATTAGCCAGAATGGAAGGCACTCGCCAGTTTCCGTGGAAAGCGCCACGGTGACTTCCACGGCCCTGGGGCTGTGGATCCAGCCACGGGAACCAAGAGGTCTGCCTGGCTCCCTACATCTGGGGCTCAAATTGTGTTTTTCAGACCATTTAATGTGGAGTTTATTTTGGATTTTCAAGGGCAGTTTCTCCCTGGAATGAGGGTGGATTTTTCTCCCAGAGGCTCGTCCCTTCTTGAGCCCGAGTTGGGAACAGCAGCCCTCAGGGAGGGGAAGCAGAGAGAGGCAGGTGTGGGGGCCGCAGGGCGGGGCCAGGCTGGGACGTGACCCTGGGCAAGCGCACGGCTTGCGCACCAGGGCCCCCCAGCCGCACCCACCTGCCTTCTGTGCCTGTGCGGGGCCTGATGTTTTATCAGCAATGGCAAATTCCAGAAAACCACAGCCCAGACTCTGGGGGGCCAGCCTGCCCCGACTGGCACGGGTGGGGCTCCCACCCAGCGGGTGTGTGTGGTTGTGGGGGGCCCCAGCCCCGCCGGGGAGGGGTCCACGATCCACACTCTGCACGCTGCTCATTGTGCTGAGATCCTGAACAGTGGCACTCTGAGACACCTTGGCCCCCGGGGTTGGAAGGTGCAGGATGCGGTCCCACGTTGACTGCACGTTCTCAGTGCACGTGAACCCGTCTTTGTATGCGTCAGTGCTGGCTCAGCCTCCCACTAACGTGCACACCCGGGCAACCAGAGAGTCCCGTGCTGGTCAGCGTCTCTCAGGAGCACTACGACGGGTCCTGATCCACGAGCCACTGAAGGGTCTGTCGGACCACAACACGGGCATCCCTGTGGGCCGCAGGGTGGGCGGGGCAAGTCTGGCCCCCTGGGGGTCCCCGCTGCCCGGCAGGGGGGTGTGGGCAAGGGTTATCTTGTTAGCCCAAAGAGGCAGGCAGAGATGGGGGCGGTCCTCACTGGGCAAACGGGTCCAGGGGTTCCCAACCAAGCCATCCAGGATGGGGCTCCCTTGGGGCCTGCCGCCTCAGGACCAGGCACGCAGGGCACCTCCCTGAGCCCCATCCCCCCACTGAGGGTAGCCAAGGGACGCGTGGGTGCCCGGGGCCAGCTCTGCAGCCAGCTCTGAACGGCCTCCCCGCCGTGTGCCCTCTCTGCTCGGCCACTCTCCCCGCAGCTGCAACAGATGAAGGAGAAGAAGGGTCTGTACCCCGACAAGAGTGTCTACGCCCAGCAGATAGGCCCCGGCCTCTGCTTCGGGGCCCTGGCCCTCATGCTACGCTTCTTCTTCGAGGTATGGGGACCGGGGCTTCGGGGGGCACCGGCAACTTCCCCTTGCTGCCTCCTCTGTCCCTCCTGGTGGGTGGAGGGAGGCCTCCCTCCTGCCACAGTGCCGTCCATCCCCAGCACCCCAGCTCTCGCTGTCTGCGGGGGATCTGCGGGGGATCTGAGATGAGGCGTCCAGCCAGCATGGGGCCTGGGGCTGGAGCACGCAGGGGAGGAGGAGGGGGGAGGGAGTCATTGCCTCATTGTCAAAGGCCTAGCCAAAGGTGCGGAACTTCCACTCTCCACCTTCAGCACTCCAGGGGGCTGAGGTCGGGAAAGACGGCCCATGGGCTGGACACTGAGGAGAGGCCCCTTAGAGCAGGGCACTTGGCCAGATTCGTTGGCTGGGGGTTGTGACCGGCAGGTGCCCCGGCACGTCAGGCTTGTGAACAGAGGCACGGAGCGTTGGGGGGAGCCTGGGCCCGCAGACCAACTCCCCCTCCCCGCCCCTGCAGGACTGGGATTACACCTACGTTCACAGTTTCTACCACTGTGCCCTGGCCATGTCCTTCGTCCTCCTGCTCCCCAAGGTCAACAAGAAGGCCGGAAGTGCAGGGCCCCCCGCCAAGCTGGACTGCTCTACCCTTTGCTGCGCTTGTATCTGACATTGCCACCCGCCCCTGTCCCCGTCCCCCCCACAAGCCCCTGCCCCTCCCCCTCATCTCACGCCCCAGGAGTGCCCAGGAGAAAAGTTTCTCCTCCGAGCCTGAGAGGTCCCCAGGGATTTGGGGAGCACCCTGAGTGCTTCTGGAGACCTCAGGTACTAGGTTTCCACTGTGGCCAAACATCATGCTGGAAAGAAAAGACCTTCCTCCCTCCTCCCCCCTCCTCCTCCTCCTCTTGCTTCTCCACAGTCATGGCCAACAGGTGTGTCTACAGAAGGCTGGAACCTGCGTGTCCCCCTCATCTGGCCTCCCCTCCTCACCCGGAAGTTCCTGCCCAGCCCCGGCCGCAGAGGGCTTCTGTGCCCGCGCCCTACCCGCAGCGTCTGTTTTCTCCAGGAAACTAGCGTCACCACGTACGTCCCGTGCCCTCTGGCTCCGAACACACCTGCTCGGGATTCCCGAGGCCAGAAGGAGGCCAGCTCTGGCCCTGGCCCAGGCCCGTGTGGCCAGCCCTCCAGCCAGGTCCCTGAATCAAGCCATTTCGGGCATGGAGACCCCTATGGAACTCCCTAATCCCTTGGCCTTACTGGGTTCCCCAAGCTGTGTACTCAGCCCTTGATCTAATGCTTCAGACAAGTCCGCAGTAAAGCACGATCATTCCACTCTAAAGACAGAAGCCTGAGGCTCAGAGGAAATGGTGGGCTTGAGGCCCCAAGTCGGTGAGGGCAGAGCTGGGCCCCAAGCCCTGTCCGCCGGTCCCAGAGTCATGCCCGCCACCTGACTCGGGAGACGCCCCACGGGCAGGCCTGAGCACCTGCGTGGGTCCTCGGGGCACTCCCAGCACTCCGCCCGGGCTCAGAGCCAGTGTGGGGAGGGGGTCCGGGCGCAGGGAAACCTGAGCGGAGGCCAGCGGCCCACAGCTGGACACCCAGGGCCGGCTGGCCACAGTGCAGTGGGAGGCCGGCGAGCCCCGGCCCAGAGCCCGTCTGCGCTGAGCCCGGGGGTGGCGGGAGCAGGCCTCCCAGACATCACCTCACAAACCTAAGCCTCCCCAGCAGCACCAGCTTCCCGAATGATGTGGGCACATGTCAGGCAGGAAGTTACCTACACCTGTCTGGGGCCTGTTTATATTTCCAGAAGGGGCGCGCCCACTCCCACGGCAGAGGGCGGCTGTAACTTGTCCTAAAGTCACCTCTTGCTCACCTCCGGGGGCCAGGAGAGAGCTGGGGACAAGGCTGACCCCTCAGCCTGGCCCCCCTGTCTGTCGGCCTCCCTGACAATCCAGAGGTCCCGCGCGTGGGGGCCTGGACGCCCACAGCCTCATGCCGGCTCAGCCCCTTTCTGTCGCTAGAGCCCAGTGACGGCCGAACAGCCGCTGGCTCTTCGCGCTGGATCTGAGTCCCGGCCGGGCCCCGGGGAGCAGGGATGCGTCACGGCTCCGCTTCCCAGATGAGGAAACTGAGTCGGTGCCGTCCACGCAGACAGACGTGTCCCGCCTTCCCCGGCACCGTGATGGCCAGATGCTGCTTCCGGTGGCTTCTCGTCTGGTGGGGGGTGTGGGCACACTCACAAGGACTGTGGACACATGTGCGGGCCACGTGCGCGTGCTCACCCCTGGAAGAGACAGAGCGCCCTGCAAACAGTGATTTCCCGGCAGGCCTGTCTCCCAGCCCCACGAGGGGAGACACGCGGCGGCAGGGGAAGGGAAGGTGCTGAGGGCCACGCCAGGGGCCTGGGGGAGCATTCTGGAAGCGGGCACCCCCAAGGTGGTGGCTTCCCTCCCCAGCCCTCCACCATCCCCCCAGCCCCCCCACGCCCCGCGAGCACACCCCAGCTCCCGGGTCTGCGGCAGCCCATGGAAAATGGGAGGCAGCGGCGTGCTCCCAAGCAGGGAGGAGGCGAGGGGCCTGCCAAGCGCGTAAGGCCCACACTAACAGGCTACTCACTGTGGCCGCGCTGATTTATGAGGCTGTCCGGGAGCCCGGCCAAGTCTGTAAGTCATGGACAATTAGGAGGCGCGCTCCAGCCCTCAGCCCCGTCCGCCTCGCGGGCTCTAGGCCCGCTGTGCCACTCCAAGCAGGCTCAGCGCCATGGAGACCCCACCGTGCTGATGAGGACACTGAGGGCCGGGGCATCGGTGGCTGGCCCTGGCCTTTGGACCCTGGCTGCGGAGGTGACTGTCCCCAAGGTCTCACTGCCCCTCCTAGTGGCATCTTCCTCCTGCTCGAAGGCTCACATTGACATCTTGGTGGCTCTAGCCAAGGGCCAGGGCATGAGTGCCCGGGAGGGGGATGAAAGCGAGGAGGCCACCCAGAATGGCCACCCCTTCACCTCAAGACTAACAATGAAGAAGGTCACGGCCTTCAGATCAAACAGTGCCCGACCCCCGTGCCACCGAGCTCAGGGTCTTCGGGCCTTAGAACCAGACAGTCATGGCACCTGGAGCCAGCGAGGACCTCCGAGGCCCTCCCAGACTCCCGGGGGCTCTGGACAGGCCTCACCACCCACCCGGCCCTGATGAGGGATTAGGGAGCCAGGAGCCCTGAGTCTGCCTCCAGCGCGTGCGCGAACGTGGAGTCCTAGAGGTGAGCGGCCGGCTAACCCGGAGCGCTGGGGCTGTGGACCGTGCTCGAAGACCGAGAGATGCTTGGGGCCACTGGGCTCGCCCGCTGCTCACCGCCCCCCCCCCCACCCCACACGGCTGGAGCTACAGAGGAGCTAAGTTTCAGTTCATTTTCATTAATTTAATTCAAGTCGCTGCAGGGGCAGGGATGCAGGGGCTCCGGACACCTGGCTATGCATGAATTTCTGATAAAAAATAATGATTTTGCCTGCGTACATCTCATGGGGTATTTGGGACGTGTTTACACGTGACATGCTTACACTAAACCAAGACTCACTGTTGACCTGAAATTCGACTTGGACACGGTGTCCTGTGTTTCATGGGACAACTGTCTCCCCGCAGCTCCGGCTTGGGACGGCACACCCGCGGGGAGCTAAAGCAGCAGGGCAGCCCCTGGGCGTGTGGTTTGGGGCTCCTGAGTGACACCAAGTGACGCGGGCAGAGGGGCTGCGGCATGCGGGATGCAGGAGCGGGGCGGTGTCTTCCCCCTGCTGGATGCCCCTGAACCCGGGGGCTGCGGGAGACACGGGCCTCTCCGGGGCCAGCCCTGGGCTCCAGACCCTGCAGAGCACAGAGCGGACGCAGCCGAAGGCCCTGCTGGAGCCCTCGTGTGCCCCGGGCCCAGGGACACACCCCCTCCCGTGCACACACGTGCAGGCGCGCACGCACACACGCACACTCGCGTGGGGGGCTCTGCTGGAGGGGGCGTGGCCCACCTCCTCCCCGGCAAACGGCAAACGGAGAAGTGTTATAAACGCAGCCACGCAGACAAAACAGTGTATTGTGGGGGCCCCCCCGCGTCTCTCCCGTCGCTCCGGGAGGAGCCAGCGGCCTGTGTGCTGGGAAGGAGGGCAGTCTGTGTGCTCTGGCCTTTGTCTGCTGCTACCGACATTTCCTGTCTCTGTTACTCGCTTCTTCAGTAGGACCATCTGAAACCCAAAACTTTTATTGCCCCATTTAAAGAGGCTTTACAGCTCCCCATCTACCTCGTGGGGGCGGCCTGCGGGGCTGAGCTCTCCTTAGTGAAAGCCTGCCCGGCAGGAATCCGCCCTGGGCTCAGCCGCAGCGGCTTGGCCCAGGACCCGCAGGAAGGCAACCGGGAGCTGCGGGAAGGAGCGCCAGGTACGTGGTCAAGACCGATTCTGCAGAGTCGGCGGAAGGCCCAGGGTGTAACCGGGGAGCCGGTCAGCCGCTTAAGAAAGCGAGCTGCTTAGCGGCCGCGCCGGGCACGTGCCACCACGGACCCCCCTCCCGGCACGGGGCCCTGCGGCCCACGTCAGCCCATCTCCACCCTGGGTTTCCTCACTTTGACCAGGGACAGCAGCCTTGCCCGCAGGCCCACTCCGGGCCATGGGGTAAACGGAGTCAAGGGCTGGCTAGACTGGTCTTGGGAAAGTGAAACAGGCAGAGAGAGGAAGCAGGAGGCTGGCCGGGAGGTCAGGTGCAGACTCGAGGGAGGACCTCTCCCTCCGGGACCGCGTGCGGGCTCCCAGCCCCCTCCGGCTCCCTCGGCCTCAGCCGCTTCCTCCGCAGCAGTGGCCCACCCCACCCGCATGGGTGTTGCCGAGACTGAATGACGTCACCGACCACAGAGCGCTTAGCACAGTATTGTGTAAATGGCCTTTGAAGAAATGGCATCGTTATTTCCATTACAGTGGTCATGGGCAAGCAAGAGGGTAGGAGGCAAACAAGCAAAGGGGTTCTTATCACCAAGAGACATCCACCCCAGATATGGCACCAAATGCCTCCATTTGCCAAGGAAGCAAGTGTTTGTTATGGATCAAGGAAGTAAGCAAGGAAGGCTCCCTGGAAGAGGCAGGTTTGACTCTGAAACCAGAAAAGCAAAGTGGCCTGAGCCGTGGGAGCCTGCAGATGCCTGGCCCCTGAGCCTTGTCCGTGACAGCTTCACTGTGCCACAGCTCTGAGTCTGACCGTCTTCTGCGCCCCGAACCTCCCCCGACCTCCTGCCTCCTTCCCATCAGAGCCACGAGAGAAGAGGGTTCCACGGCTGGGCTCTCCCTGCTTCCAACTCTGGCTTGTGATCCAGGGCCAGAGGGAGCTAGATGGGTGTCGCCTGGCATGCTCAGGGTCCAGAAGTGGAGGGGGGAGAGGCCACACTCCTGGGCTGCCCTCCTGCCCTCTCCAGGCGGGGGTGGGGGGTGCAGTCACCTGAGCGCATGAACAGGACGTCAGAGCAGGCGTGTGCTGGCCATGCGATGGGTGCCCACAGTGGTCACCCATGCAAGCAGGGGCCTCGCAGGGAGCACCCCCCCCCTTCCCCGGGAGCCACCCCCGGGCTCTGCCTTCCCGTCTCACACCAGCTAGTGGGGCAGCGGAGACAGAGGTGAGTGAGGGGACGGGGGTCGGGGAAGGCGCTGCAGAGCGGGCCCCATCGGTGGGTCGAAGGAGGATGTTGGCCACACCCCACGCACAGTTAGCAGACATTTCTCAACAAAGGAATGGGTGGGTTTTTCCATGTCTTGGCGAGGGCAGACTCACGGCTCCTTGAAGAGCCCACACGGGATAAATGGCTCGCCAGTAACCTCAGAAGCCTTGGCCTTGACCCCTTGCCGACCTGCACGCCAGGAACGCAGTGGAGGGGCCAAGTGTTGGAGAGGAAATGGCTCTGCAGTGCTCCCAGGGCCACGGGACCTGGTCACCCTCCAGCTCCCGACACCTCCAGAAGGAGAGCCCCTTGCTTATCCTGTTGGGACCGTCCAGCAGGGCAGTGGGTGGGCTGGCCCCTCCTCCCACGACCCCCCGCTGCCCGAAACCCCATCCTGGCTCGGGCAGGCTGGCGGAGGCGCACGGGACCCGCAACGTGACCGGCAACCTGGCGACACCATCGAGCTGCCGTCGGGGACGAGTGCACACCTGAGCTCCCGTCGCCCACCCCTGTGCACCGCGGAGGAGCCCTCCAGGGAGCCCTCGGCCGGGGAGACTGAGATCCCCACCCAGGAGGCAGCCAGCCAAGGGCAGCAACCACCCCAAGCTCAGGGCAGGCTGGACCGGCTGGGCTCTCCCGCCAAAAGGCCCCAGGGAAGGAGGAGGCCAGCAAGAGCCTAGATCTGTGTGTCCGGCCGATTGCCCCTCTCCCCCTCCCGAGAAGCTGGGCCCCCACCCGCCTTGCCTTCACGGGGTTTTGTTTTCCTAACAGCTCGGCTAACAGGAGACTGCTGGCTGACAGCCCCAGCCAGCGCCAGGCTATCGGGTAGCTGTGCCCACATCTGGAAGATGTTTGGCAGAGCCCCCGGGCCCCTGCCCCCCAGTAGCAGGCCTCAGAGCAGCAGCAGATAAGGGCCTGTCTGCTGCCGGCTCCAGCCTGGGCTCTGGGAAGACGCCGGCCTCAGCCCAACAGCCCTGACTTCCAGGGCTGGGAGGGGAGGGGCCGAGGGCGATCCCCGGCCTGGGGCCTCCAGCCAGTTCCAGAAATCACAGAGTGGCAGACCCCACGATGTCAACACAACAGACAACCTCAGAGGCCAGCTGGTGTCCCTCCTGCCGACACCTGCCCTTCTGCACTGGGCCCCACGATCTCCACGTCCTCCGGATTGTGCGATCAGCCCCATTACAGCCGGGAAGGGGCTCTCAAGCCTGTGACCACGTCCTCGTCCCGGCGCGTCTTGGCTGTCCCCATTGCTCAGACTGGGAAACAGGGTCAGCGAAGTGTCAGCGTGCCTGAGGTCTCGCGCGGACAGAGCTGGGACTTGACCTTTCTTGGTTGTGCTCCCCAGTCCCATGTCCTGTCCTCTGCCGCTCACGGCCCCTCTTGTCCTGCTGTGGGATGGCACAAGGCAGAACTCCGTTGTGGACCATCCAAGCCGCGGGGCGCTGCATCCTTCTGTGAGCATGTGGGGAACCGGGCCGACTGTCCCAGCGCACTGCACGGGAATGCTGGGAGGACCCCACCAAGCCTGGTGCAAGGCTGGCCATGCAGGCAGCGCCAGCTTGTAAACCCACTTATGAGTCTGCAGAGAAGCACGACAGGCAGGAGGCAGAAGGAATGAAAGTCCGGCCCTCGGCGTGCCCCAGGCCTTCCAGACCCTTCCATACGCTGCTCTTTGTGTATGACTCGGGCCTCTCCACCATCGCCCTCTGAGACAGGCATTGGGGCCCCCTTGCTCTGATTTCCTTATGATGTCTTCTTTCTTAATCTGCAGATGGGGGCGGGTGCTCGTTTCTCATGGGTACCGAGGTCAGTCTATGAGACGCCAACGTGGAAAAATGGCTCAGACTGGCTTTATGCCCCGGCATGGGGTCAGTTTTCACAACGGGCCCTTGGGAGCCTGCCCAGCGTGTTTGCGTCTCACGTTCTGTGGGAGGCCATCGAACAAGCTCCGCGGGGTCATCTTCTGTATCCTTACTGAGTGGTCCCGGTCAGCCAGCGGGGCAGAGTTCATCCAACCTCCCCCCCGGGAATGAACGGCCTTTGAAACAAAGGAACTGGCCCCAACCCATGTCCACACGCCAGCGAGTGGAACCTCAACCTTTCCCTCACACCACACCCCAAAATTCACTCCCCAAATCAGAAAGCCTCCAGCAGAAGATACAAGAGAAAACCCTGGTGACCTTCGGCCAGGCAAAGATTCTTAGATAGGACAGCGAATGCGTGGTCCGTCCGAGAAGATAATCAGTCAGCTAGTTTTATCCAAATTTAAAACGTTGGTCCTTCAGAAGCTATCGTTAAGGAAATTTTTTTAAAAACATACAAAAAAAGGCAGCAAGCCTGGAGGAAATGCTTGTAAAATATATATGATAAAGGCCTCGTATCCGGGACAGGTAAGGGAACATTCAAAATTCAGTGATGAGATAAACAATTGGAGAAAAAAATGGCAAATATTTCAGCAGACACTTCACCAAAGACTCAGGAATTACCAACAAGCACGTGAGAAGATGGTCAGCGCCACGAGATCAAAGCTCACAGAGATACCACTGGGCACCCCTGGGATGATGGCTGTGTTCCAAGCGACGGAATCCCAGGGCGCCTGGGCAGCTCAGGCGGTCAAGCAACCAACTCCTGATCTCAGCTCAGGAAAGGCCTTCAGGGCCGTGAGGTCGCGCCTTGCGTTGGGCTTCATGCTGGGCATCGAGCCAGCCTGATGTTCGCCCCCTTCCTCTGCCCCTCCTCCTCTAAAAACAAAACTGAAACGCTTTCACTGTGTTTCTGAGGCCTGGTATTTCCAGTATCTGAATTTTCTTGTTGTTGATCTGATTCTACAGTCTACCGATTCGGTCAGCTTTTGCTCACGGTGCCTCATTCCCTTGTGTATTTTGTGAATTTTTACTCTGAACGACTTGTTTAAAGCTGTGGAACTTTCTGGAAGTTTTCTGAGGCCTCAGGTGAAGACAGATTCCTTTGTTTGCCTTTGCTTCCACCATCCAAGGAGGACACTCCCTATCTGAGATCCCTTTCGACTGAGAGCTCTCGTCTGAGGTTTGGGGGTAGTTGAGGGACTATGAATTCAGGTCGCGTGGACACATGGGCCAACTTAGGACTATGAGTTCTAGAGAATTCTCCCTCCTCTCCCCAGCAGAGGGCTTGATCTAGGCACTGTTGATGCGAACCCTCAAGGCCGGCTGGGTTTCCAGTTTACCTCGACAGTGAACGGGGCGCTGGGGAAACCTGTGCCCATGGAGATGGCCTTCAGTGGCTCCTCAACACGGCCAGGCTCGGCATTTTGTCTTCTGTCCCTAATTCCAAAGAGAGACAAAAAATGACGCTCCCATTAACCTGTGAGAACAGAACGTTTCAGCTTTCCATACCCCATGAAAAGACAGACTCTTCCTCGGTCATCGCCACCGGTAAGTAAACACGAGGACGAGCATCCCATCCCTCCCAGCCTCTCGTGATGTCCTGCTTGGGGCGACCAACCAGTGACCCGCTTCCAGCGACGCCCCTTCCTCAGCTCAAGAGCATCCAGCCCCCAAACGGCCCCGCGGGGAGGGTCTGAGGCCACACTTGATAAAACTCTGTGCCTCACAACTATGTTTCTCCTTGTTTGTTGTTTTTTTTTAAGAATTTATTTATTTCGGAGAGAGAGAGAGCGCACAGTGGGAAGGGGCAGAGGAAGACGAGAGAGAGAATCTCTCAGACGCCCCGCTGAGCATGGAAAACAATGCGGGGCTCGATCTCACGACCCCGAGATCACAACCTCAACTGAAATCAAGAGTCGGATGCTCGACCGACAGAGCCGCCCAGGTGCTCCGTATATTATCCCCGGCTTGTTTGTTCCAGATGTGACATGGTGGCCTCACCCTCCGACATCTCAAAGCAAAACCAGCGTGAGCGCACCACGCTCTCCCTGCGTCCCCTCCTTCCCCATCCCGGCCCCAAGGCCCAGCCACCTCCCAGCCAACGTGCAAGACGGACAGCTTTCCTTCGAGCCCGAGTCTGCAGCTGCTTTTCATGTTGATAAGAACAGAAATCTTTTTCCCGTCATGGTACAGACGAGGAAACTGAGGCACAGGGACGTGAACTCGCTCAACAGCCAGTAAGTCAGAGACTCAAACCTCAGAACCTGGATTATCGGGCTCCAGAGTCTAGGCACCCCAGCTGTGCCGTTCTCGACAAATGAGTGAGTGATGCGTGAATTCATTCATTCATCCAACATTCACCGAGCATCTCCTACAGGCCAGGCAGGGTTGAGGCCCTGGAGATTTGAGCAAGACAGGCGACCCGGCCCATGGAAGCTCACACCCCATGGGAGCGGGCAGAGGAGTGAGAGAGGACATCTGAGAACCCTCCT
Organism: Meles meles; assembly: GCF_922984935.1. Taxonomy (NCBI): domain Eukaryota; kingdom Metazoa; phylum Chordata; class Mammalia; order Carnivora; family Mustelidae; genus Meles; species Meles meles. The sequence continues at coordinate 3,171,823 of NC_060076.1, forward strand.
CGGCAGAGGCCAACTGCAGCCGTCAGAAGCCTGCATCTCCAGAGGGCCCTGCATCTCCGCCCTGGCCATGCGGGCCGGGCCTCGAGGCTGGGAGGCCTCCTCTGAGCGTCCGTGCCTCTGGCAGGGAGGAGGAGGGTGAGTGAGTGAGGAGGGAGCCCACTAACCCCCTGGGAACCCCAAGGCACAGAGAAGCTTTGTGACGTGCCCCAGGCCCACGGCCAAGCCCGTGGATTGAAGGAAAGCCGTAGTTTCCCCTCCCCTGTTAAGGGCCCCAACAAGGACTCGCGTAAGGTCTTCCGGGCAGAACACCTGTGGGTTCAGGGACGTCAGAGATCGCGGCAGCAGAGTGGGTCTTCCTGCAGGGGACGCTGGTGGCCAAGACGAGGGAGCTGTGACTTCTGTTGGAAGACAGCCCTCCGCTCACGTTAGGAGCCCGAGCCAAGGCCATCCCCCAGCCTGGGCTAGGGACAAAACTTCTTGGCTACACAATGCACCTGGGAGGCCTCAGGAAGTCAAGAGTTTTCCCAGACTCTGCGAGCCAAGCAGGTCTCGCAGGCCTCTGTCCTGTTCCCCCAGGGTCACAGGCCCCCAAAAGGGCCCTGACACCTGTGTCCCTTGGTCAGCAGAGCTGGGGGGGAGGGGTGGGGTTTTCTGGACGATGTCATTCGGGAAACAGCTGGGCACAGCTGTGTCCTGAGGACGCTGCCCCGGCCTCGCCTGGAACACGGGGTCAGACGCCATTCCCAGCACGGGCCCTGCGCCAGGAGGCCAGGCCAGGCCAGGCCAGGGGACGGCGTGTCCCCGCCTGACAAAGCCGTGGCCGCCCGCCCCCGGGCCTGCAGTGGGGAGGCCATCTATCTCTAGCCCCAAACCAGAGGAATGTGTGCGCTTCTTCCCTGGAGGTCTTCCCAAGCAGGGGTGACTTCTGCGGGGAGTGGGCTGGTGTCCCAGAGTGTCTGAGAAGAAGGCTAAAGAGGGTTGGAAGCTTCTGGAAGCCAGCACCCGGGTTCTCCTCAACCTACCCAGGAGCCACCACGGGGCCCCGAGGCCTTGGGGGAGCCCGGCCCCAACCTCCTGCCGGCCGGCCGCTGTGGGCTGAGGCCGTGCTTGGTTCAGACCGTGGCTCTCCTCGCTCTTGCCTGGTGAGATGCCACGGCCACGGCCCCGTTCTCCCTCAGTGGCGAAACCCCGCGGGGCCCCATGCCGCCGGCCCGCCAGGCCCTCACGCCTCCCTGCGGGCCACCCTCACAGGCCCTTGGGCGTCCCCTCCCGCTAGGCAGCAGCCGGTACTCTGTGCCCCGGTGCGGACGCGAGTGCGCACCCGCGACGCCCTTGGGGACGCCTCTGCTCCCTGCCTGTTAAAATCCAACTCACGCTCCGAGACCGGCCCTTCCATGGTCCCCCGTGCGGCCCCTCCCCGAGCCCCTTCCCCCGTTCACCACTCGGGCTCAGCGGTGTCCTGCTCCCACACGGATCCACGCGGGCCTATCCTGACGGATGGAGCCCCCACGCCCCGCCCCATCGACTCGGTTCCCCTGCGGGGCCCCAGCTGGGACAGATACAGACCTGTCCCATGCGGTGAGGATGCTCGGTCCCGTTTCACCGCAGCAGTGACCCACGGGTGACGATTCTAATTTGCTCAAAGCAACCATCTAACTTTCTCACAAACGACCCCGGTCGTTCCTGTGCTTCGTAGAAAAATTCAAACATGTGGATGAATCAAAAGACCCTTTAAATCACCCCCAAATCCGAGACGCTTTCCCCTGCAGACACCCAAACACCTTCCTAGGTCAGGGCCTCCGTGTTTTCTCCCGAGCCCATCACATCCCAGACCCGCACGTCAGCCCCAGCCGAGACTGGGGACGCGAGCTCCAGGAGGGGCCGCATTCGGCAGGACTGCCCGCCCAGTCTGCAGCTGGGCCCTAGGAGCCCTTCCCAGAGGCCAGGCCACAACTCCGGCCAAAGGGAAGGCCAAGTCGGCTGCAGCTCAGCTTCCCAGAGGCCGGGGCCCGTTCTAGTCCTTGAACCTGCAGTTCAGTCTGGCCAACCTGGGGGTGGTGTGTGTGTGGGAGGAGCAATGAGGACACTGCCCTTGACCTCATACAGAAGCTGCGGGCACTTCTAAGCAGGTGAAACCCCCTTCTGCCCTTCCCGAGGGCAGTGAACAAGCCGGAGGGCGAGGCCCCGAGGGAGAGTCTGAGAAAGCCCCGGGCGGTCCCAGGGATGCCCCGCTGTCAGTCTCCTGCTGCTACGAGGATGCGTGCACAGAGCCGTGTCCTCGCAGCACCGAGGGGCTCATCGGGGAGCTGCCCACAGAGAGGTGTGGGGCTGGCTGCACCCATCTGGGCATGAGCCCCACATTTCAAGTGCAAGTGGGAGCGTTTTCAACGCCAGGACACCCCGAGCTGAGACCCCTGCCTGGCCTTTCAGGGGCCGGACCCCATGCCTGGAGCACTTGACCCCGACGTGTTACGTTGAACCTGGAAATGAAGGAGGGAAAACAGCCAGGCCCGGGGAAGGAGCCTGCTTCTCAGAGAGAGCAGAGAGGTCCGACGGCACTCCACTCTCAGTAATGAGTCGGTGAGAGGCAAGATGGCGAGGCGGGAGCGGGCATTCCTTCCCCAGGAGCGCTCAAGTGCAAGCAGGGGGAGGGCCCTCCGGGAGCCCCCAGCTGACCCACAGGCGCAGCATGGGGACCTCGGCTGCAGGCGGCTCTCTGGGGTCCCCCGCCGTGGGGTTGCTTGCACATGCAAGGCCAGCCCCTGTCCCACGGAGCTTCTCACTTGGCAAGTCCTGTCCAACAGACAACTCAAAGGGCACAAAATCTGTTGTCCCCCCAGAAGTCCCTGCGGAAAGGGAGTTGTGGGCTCAAGGCGCAGAGAAAGCCCGGAAGTGTCTGCAAACAGAGGCATTGGCTGTTGGCCTTGGAGAGGGTCACGTCCGTCCACAGGCAAGGAGGGGCTTGCAGGACAATCTTGGAGAAACTTCCCCACACCCGCAACAGAAGTGCAGCTCACTGGAACCTTCCAGCCCTGGCCCACGGAGTGCACGAGGGCCGTCCTCCTCCAGAGCCAGGCACCAGGCCTCCATCTGGAACAGGCAAGGGCCACACTCAGGCCAGAAGGCGCCGTGCTGCCGTATTCGTGTGTTCCTATGGGTCGCCACGCCCACGGGACTCGGGACTCCAGGAGACAGTGATGGGACCCTGGTGAGCGGAAGTGGAGAGAAGCCAGGCAGCCACAGTGTGTGGGTCACCCACCCGGTGGTCACAGGGAGGTCCCATCCAGGCTGCATCTGGGGAAAAGAGCGAGGGGAATGTTCTGGACAGAGGGGGGCCCTGACCCCCACCACCACATTCCAGAAGGTCCACACCCACCAGCCAGTCCCTTTCAGGGCAGCAGGGACCTGGTATCCATCCTCCAGGCCCACAGCACAAACCCCATTCCTAACCGGCAAGAGGGGGCCCGGGCTTCTCAAAAGAGCTGCCTTCGTGGGCAGCTGATCGTCGGCTCCCGCAGAGGGCAGCCCGTGAGACACCAGCCCTCCACCGGCCTCCCGGGTCACAGAGTTGCTGTGGGCCGAGCCCCTCACACAGACATGCAGCCTACCTCCGAGATGACGCCTTCAACAGTCAGGGGGTTGGGCGAGGACAGGCACCCCATCTGCGTCTGCCCCTGAAATTGTAGCCATAGTCCCCAACCCCTGTGGCTGTCCAGGATGACAGGGCCCGCTGGAAACCAGCCCCAGGAGGTGTGGACACAGCGACGGAAGACACACGCACACAGGCCAGGCCTGAGCATCCAAGGCTGGACCCCCCCCCAAAGCCTGACTGCTCTTCCTTGACGCCCTACTCAGTCTCATGCCCCAGTCCTACCTGCCGGTCACAGCCTTGTCCCAGCCCTTCACCAAGCCGCTCCCCGCCTTGCGGCATTGGGAAGGACAGCCGCCGCCTGGCTGGCCCCGCGGGCTCGGACGCCCGGAGCTTGGGGCCACTTCACAGCCAGGGAGCATGTTCAGTCCCCACGGTAGGCTGGGACCGCAGCCCTCCCCTCTGCGCCACGTGCCCCTGCCACACGCCTGTCCTGCCCCTGCCCACGGAGCCCTTCTGCCCCTTTGGGCTCCCCCACCGGGCTCCCTCCGGGCGGTGGGGCGGGTCCAGATCCCACGGCCTGGCAGGAACTAGTTCCCGCGCACACCGCAGAATCATCCGAGATGGGAGCGGGCGCGGGCACACGGGCCACGGGGACCAAGCCAGCCTGTCAAACAGGAAGGGGCGTCATTTCGTCAAAGCATTTTCTTGCCCGTGGAGCAGGGAAAGACCCCTCCCCCACTGTGCGACACGCTCACACACACTCATGTTCTAGAAGCACCAACAAGCGACCGCCGTAAACGAACAGCCTCGCTCGCCAGCCCTCCCCCAGCTCACCAGGCACCCCAAAGCTCTACCCCGGCCGTGGGGAGGGGGTGCTGGTCACAGAGCGGACCCCAAGTCCCCGCTCCCCGCCCTGCCCTCGGGTCTCCCACTGGAACATTTTTTATATACTCGAGACCATCACCAAAACAAGATTCAAAATTCAGTCTTGCTTTTGGCAGGGAGTCCCCGGGGCAGCCCGGGGGCCAAAGATAAACAGGAGGGACATGGGGGGGGGTCAGCCCCCGTGTCCACACCCACCTCCTCTCCCGCTGGGCTGGTCCACCCAAGGAGGGCTGACAGCAGACAGGTGAGGTCGTGGGCGCTGACCCAGGATACTGGGCGTCTGGCTCGGGGCCCCCCGGCATTCGTCCGCGCACACGCCCCCACGCTCCCCACGTGCAGAAGAGGAGAGGGAGGCTCGCGGTGGGGCGTGGCTCTCCCGGCTTGCGCAGCAGGGACTGACCCCCGGTTCTCCCGCTGCCGTGCCAGGACCCAGGAGAGAGGCAAGGGTCGCAGCCGTGCCCTGAGGAGGGGCTGACAGCCGGGGGAGGAGACAGCCTCATCTTGGCCTTTCCCGGTTCCCTATCGTGCCCGAAGCAGGACACACGTGATGGTGGAGGTTGGCTGAAACCCCCAGAAGGTGCCCAATTTTGTCCCCGAGGGGACGTCCAGCCAGGCCTTTGCTGGGGCCCTGCTGGGGTCTGGCCCTCAGGACTGGCTCCCCGAGTCACGGAGAAGGATGCTGTGTCCTCTGCGCAGCCGCCGTCGGTGTGCTCCTCTGTCCCTCTCTCGGCTGAGGGAGGGAGGCTTCTGCCCACCCCGGGACCCCCAGCCCCGACCAGCCACTCTGTCCTCACCTCGCGGAGGGCAGGAGGCAGGAGGCCGGTCCCAGGCTGGGCTTGCTGTTCCCTGCGACCCGGACCCATCCATGCCAACAGGGAGCCGGGCCAGCCTGCTTTGCGCAGGACCCCAAACCTCTCTCCTCAGGAAGCGCGACCCTCCCCGGATGCTCCCGTCTACACCTCGGGGTCAGAACTGGCTCACGGGGCCACCTGGCTGCAAGGACGAGGGGACCTGCGTTTTCAGCTAAGCACACGGTCAACGCAAATAAAAGCAGGGGCCGGTCTAGGAAGGGGCTGGAAAATCAGAGGTGACCGTGCTGCTTCCACTGCCCCCGCGGGCTGACCAGGGAAGGAGGCTCTGGCTGCGCGACTCTCCCAAGGACACTCAGCCCGGCCTTGCAGACGCCCAGCAGCCCGCGGCCAGCCGGGGAGCGAGGACGCCCGTTTCACTCCGTGTGCACAGTCCTGTAGGAGGCCACATGGAGCAAACACGTGAGCACACACACACATGTACACACGTCACACAAATACACGTGCACGCGGATGCTCACGCTCACGCCCATGCAGGCCGCCTGCCCTTGGCAGCTCTGGGCCAGACATCTCAGGAGCACCTGCCGGACCCCCCGGGCTCGTCCAGCCCCGTCCCCAGGCTCAGTACTTTCCCCGCAGGTGTGGGTCCTTCCATGTGAGCAGAGTGCGGGGGCCGGTGTGGGCCTCGGGCCGGGCGGTGGGACCCATGCAGCATGGACAGGAGCTCTCGTCGCCAATGCACACAGAGCCTGCCCGCCTCAGCTGCTGCTCCGCGCTGGGCCAGTGGGCAAGGCCCCGAGGGGCTTCTCTCTCAGCCCTGCTCCCCAGAAGATGCTTCCCAGCTCACTAAACCTTCCGGGCACCCAGGGACTGGAAGCCACTTCCGGGGCGGGGGGGTGAGTGGGGAGGGGCCTGCCTGACAACTGTGCTGTGACCTCACACTTGGAGGGAAGGAGCCAAGGATTTGGCTCTGGTTCTGCAGCCTCTGAGAGGGTGGGAGGAGGGAGGTGGGAAGAGGGGGTAGGGAGGAGGGGCGGGGGGCAGACGGAGTCTGCAGCTCCACAGCACCACAGCCTGGACACACGTGAGCACTTTGACGTCAGGACGCCGGGGGGAGCAGGAGAAAGAGACCCCCTTTCCTTCCTTCCAGCCCTCCTTCCTCCTGTATGGTGCGTGGCTGGGGCGCCCCCCAGAGGCCTTCTCTTCCCTGAGGGAGGGACAGCCAGGCGGCAGGAGGAGGAGGAGAGCACAGAGCCACCCTGCGCGCTCTGGGGGCCCCACTCGCCCCCCATCCACCCACCCGTATCTGGCACATGGTGTCTCGGTAAGCTTTGTTCTTTGAGGACCCCTGGTCCCAACCTGAACGTCCCATCTTCAGAAATGCATATCTTCCTTTGCCAGGCCCAGGACAGGGCCCCTGTGGGGCAGGAGGACGCCCACGACCCTGGGCTTGACCCTGGCTTGACAGTCACCAACTCCGCTCCATCCCACCTCCCCACTCTACCCCCTTCCTGGTGCCTTTTTTGGGGGGGTAAAATTGTCATGCAGAAATGAAGGGAACAGAGAGAAACAACACATGGTAAAAGAATTTTTAAGTAACAAGACTTGGGCTTATCCACAGCCTCATATGTTTCCACTTTAAAAAACAAAACACCTTTCCCTCCTTGGAAGAGCCCAGGGGGATCGCAGGGCCGATGATGCTGTTCTTCCCTCAGCCACCAGGTGGCGGTCAAGACCAGTACATCCCGGCTCCCGGGAGGGGGGGCTTCCTCCAAGGGTCCCTGGTGGAGGAAGGGGCGCAGGCGAAAGGGACAGTGTCTGCTGCAGATGTGACCATAGACTGCCTACGCCGTGGTCAGCCTCACAACAATGCACAGAAATAGGTACGATGCCTGAGGAAGCGGAGGCCCTGAATGGAGAAGGGCATGGTCTACTGTCCCAGCCCCTCGGGGACAGAGCCTGGGCTGGAACTCTCATTTCCCGACTCACTCGGATTCATCCCACAGATGCCCAGGGGTCACCTGGCTTTCTTCGCAGCATCCAGGGTGGTCGTGCAACCATGAGGACCCCCACGGCGCGGCAAACCTGCCTGAGGGGGATTTGAGCTCCGCTTGCCTGAGCATTTGCAGCTGCCCAAGGCTCTGAGCCCACTCTCCACGGCCATCGGGAGGCGTGAGGCTCGGCAGCACTGGACAGCAGAGTCCAGGGCTCATCAGGGCTCCTGCCCTCCAGCGGGAAGGCCTTGGGAACTTTCTGGGGTCCCCTGGGGGCTGCCATAGACAAAGGCCACAAGGTTTGGCCCAGGGTGTGGCTGGGAGGTGCGGCTGCCTCCCTACCCTCTTGCTTTCCAGCCGTCCACCCACCAACCCCTGTCCCTGGGTCCTCTCCCATTAGGCCACTCCTGGCTCATGCCCGGCCCAGCCAAGGGACACCCCTTCCTCTGCCTGGGAAGCCACGCTAGCAGGAGCCTCGGAGGAGCCCATCCCACACTAGCCAAGCCAAGAGCAGGAGAAACAGCAGGACCAGGACTGCAGCCAGGGTCACAGAGGGCACCAGGTCCGAGTCCTCAGGACGAGGGATGGCATCGCCAAGGGCATGGTGCAGGGCAGCAGGGACGCCAGACAGCTGGGCATCAGAGACCTTCTCCCCTGGGGGCTCTGGCCTGCCCATCTGTGGGAAGGAGGACATGAGGGAGTCTCTCCCATCCCTCCCCCTTGGGAGGCCCTCCAGGCACAGTAGGACCCAGGGCCAGGAGGTGCCCCGGAGGTGACCTTGGCCAGTGACTCCCCAAGACTCCATTTTTTTCCTCCGTAGCTCTGGGATGCAGAAGGGAACCAGGGAGGACAGGGACCGGATGAGACAGTAAGGGGTTGGGTCTCGGCATTTCCTCCCTCCCGCTTACCTTCCCTCCTGAGATGACAGGGGCCAGAGAGTCAGGCTCAGCACCACAGCCCCTCTCCGAGACCTTTGTCCTTGTACCAGGGGGTCCGGAATGCAGTTCAGCCAGTTTCTCGGCGCATGGGAGCTGGCAGACTGGTCTGAAGGGACCTCCTCAAGAGCTCCACCAAGGACCACGCGCTGCCCTGTGCCCAGACAGCAGCCCCGGAGGGGGCACCAGGTTCCACCCATCCTGCGGCTCAGAGAAGGGTTCTCAAGAAGTCCCAGAGGCTGGCAGAGGTGGTCCCGATCCCCAGGCTCCTCCTCCATACAGGCCAGACTGGGCACCAGATCCTCTGCTAACCAAGCAGGGGATGGAGATGGTGCAGGAGCCCGGGGGGGCGGGGGTAGTCTTGGCTCAGCCCCTGCCCAACCCTGGCAGCTCTGCGGGAATTTACCTTCTGACCAGGGTGGTCTCCCACGCACGGAGCCACCACATTCCCCAGGGCAGGCCCAGGCCAGTGGCAGCTTGAGCAGATCACCTAGGGGCCCTTCCTGCAAGAACCACGCTGCTTGGGGCCTCCCTCGGGGAGGGATTGGAGCTTGAGGGCGGGGAAACGAGGGACCCAGCCCCTGCTGTGGGCGTGTCCAGGCCGGAGATGGGAAGCGGATCCAGGTGCCCCGACTCCCAGAGCAGTGCTTTCCTCCACTTCTGAGCCCAGACTTCACGGGGAGAGAAGCTCATGGAGAGGGGAGGGCTCTGAATTCAGATCGACCAGGGGCCTCCTGGCGCGGCTGTGTTCATCTGCCGGGCCAGGCACCGGATGGGCAGGGAAGAGGAGGAGAGCCCCATGCTGCTCCAGAGCCTGGGTCCCCAAGCAGCCCATCCGGGACAGACCCAGGTGTCAGGAGAGAAAGCCCAAGCCACCCAATGGCGGGGGGGGGGGGGGTGTAGGGGGCAGTGGTCAAAAGAGGCCTGAAGACTGGACAAACATCCTTGCGGGAGGAAATCATCCTTTAAGGACAAAGAGGATCACGGATTTTAAAAGCAAACGTGTGAGATCGCCTTAATGCCCATGAAGGCAATTGCTGAGCAAACCCCGTTACATCTCAATGGATAAAACATGGCAACGCGGGGTGCCTGGGTGGCTCCGTGGGTTAAAGCCTCTGCCTTCAGCTCAGGTCATGATCCCAGGGTCCTGGGTTCAAGCCCCATATCGGGCTCTCTGCTCTGCGGGAAGCCTGCTTCCTCCTCTCTCTGCCTGCCTCTCTGCCTGCTTGTGATCTCTGTCTGTCAAATAAATAAATAAAATCTTTAAAAAACAAAAAACCATGGCGACGCATCTTGTTCCGAGTCTGCAAGAGGAGGCACCGTTTATTGGCTCTGCCTGGATCCAAAGCCCAGGTCCTTTACAGCAGAAAAACGCTGAAATGTGCTGTGAGTGGCCTCACACTGGTGCACACACACACACACACAACGGGAAAATATGCAGAACGGACCCACGTGGCAAGGACGCCCGGAGCACCCGATGGGTGATGGATGTGGCTTTCCCAAGCCTTTCTCCATCGTTCCACCAGGTGTATTTTGGTAGCAAAAGGGAATTACAGGATACCTTTTAAAAACAACTTACTGGGGGCACCTGGGTGACTCAGGTTGGGCGACCCACTCTTGACTTTGGCTCCGGTCTGATCTCAGGGTTGTGGGACCAAGTCCTGTACTCAGCATGGCGTCTGCTTGGGATTCTCCCTCTGCTTCTGCCCCACCCTTGCTCACACCTGCTCCCTCTTTCTCTCTCAAATAAACACAATCTTTTTTAAAATTAAAATATATTTTTTAAAAAAGATTTACAGTTTTAATGGCTAAAATTTGGAAATAAGCCAAATGCTCAATAACAGAGGATCGGTTAAGAAAACCCACATGTGGGGGGCACCTGGGTGGCTCAGTGGGTTAAGCCTCTGCCTTCAGCTCAGGTCATGATCTCAGGGTCTTGGGATCAAGCCCCACATCGGGCTCTCTGCTCAGTGGGGAGCCTGCTTCCTCCTCTCTCTCTGCCTGCCTCTCTGCTTACTCGTGATCTCTCTCTGTCAAATAAATAAATTTTTAAAAAAAGAAAAAGAAAACCCACATGTGGGGGCACCTGGGTGGCTCAGTGGGTTAAGCCTCTGCCTTCGGCTCAGGTCATAATCCTAGAGTCCTGGGATCGAGCCCCGCATCAGGCTCGATCAGCAGGAGCCTGCTTCCCCTTCTTTCTCTGCCTGCCTCTCTGCCTACTTGTGATCTCTGTCTGTCAAGTAAATAAATAAAATCTTTAAAAAAAAGAAAACCCACACGTGACACATCCATGCAGAACAGGGTGTGAGCCAGCCGGGCTCTGGGAAAGTCCACGGGAAGGGCGGGCCCTCGCACACCGCGTTACTGTTCCAGGGTGAGCCTCCAGAAAACTTTCAGTTTCCACTTTTCTTATTTTTTAATTTTATCTTATTGCCAGGATGAGTCTCAACAACCCCAACTTATTTCTGCAACCAAACAGGACCAGAAATGGGGAAAATACAAACCTGGCCACTGGGACCACCGCCACACCCCAGCCCTCACCCCACACGGCCAGGGCGGTTATGCGGGATGCGGGATGCTGCCACGCGCACTCCTCAGCCTGGTTTTGCCTCACCCCTGGAGGGGAGGGGGCAGGGCCGGCGGTGACTGGGGCATCCGATGCAGCAGGGAGGGAGTCCAGAAGGCAGAGCTGCATGGCCTTCTTTCGGAGGGAGACACGTGTTTTCCGTGTGACCTTGGGGAGTCTCTTGGCCTCTCTGGCCCTGTTTCCTTCAGTCCATAGGGGCTGCGCCTGGGGTGGGCCGCAGTCCGAGGCCGAGTGCTGGTATCCCGCTGGACCCAGACACGGGCTGGCCAGACGTGAGCCCGCAGGGAGGGTCCCATCTGAAGGGCCAGCCCAGGGGTCTCCAGTAGCAGAGACGCAGGTCATGCCCGTTTAAAACCTGGCCCCGCCCCGTGGTCCACGCCTCAAGAAAGCCCCGCGGAGCAGGCACTCTGTCCGTCCCCCTCCCAGCAGCCCGTGCCCGGGGCAAGCCTGCCCGCGCCCCGCCCCCGGGGCCCGCGCCCCGGGAAGCCCCGCCGAGCCCCGCACCCAGCCCCGGGCCCACACCCCAGGAATGCCCGCACCCTCTTCCCCAGCCCTTGCCCCTGGAAAGCCGGGTCGAGCCCCGCACCCCAATCAGAGTCCCGCCCCCAGGCCCGCGCTCGGGAAAGCCCCGCCAAGCCCCGCACCCCAACCAGAGCCCCGCCCCCCGCCCCCCGCCCCGGGAAAGCCCCGCCGAGCCCCGCACCCTAACCAGAGCTCCGCCTCCAGGCCCGCGCCCCAACCGGAGCCCCGCCCCAGGCCCGCGCCCCGGGAAAGCCCCGCCGAGCCCCGCACGCCGCCCGCCCCCGCCCCTGCGCCGCGCCCGCATCCGAGCATCCGCACGGCTCGCGGCGGCCCCATTGGTCGGCGCCGGCGCCGCAGGGCCGCCTCGCAGCCAATCGCGGCCGAGGGGCGGAGCTCCAGCCGCAGCCGGATGCTCGGAGCCGCCGCTGCCCCGAGCGTCTCCCGGCCCCGCGGCGGCCGCGCGGACCCTGCGAGCGGGGGCGGCCATGCAGGAGCCGCTGCTGGGGGCCGAGGGCCCGGACTATGACACCTTCCCTGAGAAGTCGCCGTCGCCGGGGGAGAGGACGCGGGGCGGGTGAGAGGCGCGGGGCCGGGGGCTGCGGGCGGGGGCCGGCTTCCGCCCGCGCCGCGTCTGACCTTGCCGCTGCCCCGCGAGGGCGCGTCTGCCCCCCGCCCGGACACCCTAGTGCGTGCACGGAGCCGCTCGGCCGGCGCAGGCCCAGCCCGACCGGCGCGGGGGAGGAGGCCCCGAGAGGGCAGGGGGCGCGCTGCGGGCGCTGCGGGGCGCGGTCCTCGCGGGAGGGCGGCGCTCCTTCGCCCGCGTCTCGGCCTCGGGGCGGGGGGCTTCGGGGGCCGCCCTGGGGATTCTCCCAGCGGGCGGACACTCACGCTCCAGGAGCCCTGGGCCGAGCCCGGCGTCCGCGCGGCCGTCGCGGGCTGAGCCGGCTGCCCCTGGGCCCAGGACCCCGCAGCCTTTCGGCCGCGGGCGGAGGAGGAACTCCAAGACCTCATCGCTCTGCCCGCCCCCACCCACCAGGGCCCCGCAGAACAGGAGGGTGTTCCTGGCCACCTTTGCCGCGGTGCTGGGCAATTTCAGCTTCGGGTACGCCCTGGTCTACACGTCCCCTGTCATCCCGGCCCTGGAGCACTCCTTGGACCCGGACCTGATCCTGACCAAAACCCAGGCATCCTGGTTTGGGGTAAGAGCCATGCTCGGAGGGCGAGTGGGGACCCACTAAGCTCGGGTCCCCCTGTAGGGCCCTGGTCTTCCCCCTCCCCCATCCTCGCCAGGTTGTGGGAGGGGCAGTGGGTGCTCGAGGCCAGAGGATTGCTCTGAAACAGAAGGAGGAAGTAGTCGCTAAGAAGGGTGGGAAGGAGACTGGAGAGGTGGCCTTCCAGGTCTCCTCCCTGCCCCAGACCCCCTACACCCGCACCCCTGCCCGGCTGCCACAGCAGAGTGGGTACCTCCCTGGATGACGGGAGGCAGGGGCATCAGATGCGGATGGGAAGAGGCACTGGCTGGGGCAAGGAGGGCCCCAGGACTGAGTGTGGGCACGTGAGAGGGAAGAGCAGGGGCCCTGAGAGTCCCGGGATGCTGGAATGATCATCTCCGTAGCCTCCAACTTACAGTCACAGCAGAGCAGCCGAGATGATACCTAGTGTGTGCTGAGCACTCGGCGTGTGCAGGAGTGCACTGCTGGGCACCGTCCGTGAGAGTGGGTTGACTCCGGGGCCAACCCTATGAGGGGGCTCTTCCTGGTGTCCCCATAAAGAAACTGAGGCTCGGGTAGGCTGAGCAACGTGCCCAAGTCAGTGGCTGGATCCTACTCACTACACTGTGCAAGGAATCCAAGAACCCCGAAATCTGAAAATGCCTGGGGCTTCAGGTCACAAAATTCTCCCATCTGCCATAATAGTATTAGACATTTAAATGTTTGGCTGAGCTGAACCACTGTGGACAAGTGGCCACACATACTCCCCAGAACAGGACTCCCCATGGTGGCATCGCTAACAAATGGTTGTGCCTGTGGTGCTTGCACAGCTCTGGGGACGGGAGGCTCGCTACCTCACGAGCAGCCTGGAAAAGCGGCTGCCCCTAGGCTCTGATGGGGAGTCGGAGTGTTGGATGCCCACACGTGTCTGCCCTGCACCCCTTTCCTACAGTCCGTATTCACCTTGGGTGCAGCGGCTGGAGGCCTCAGCGCCATGGTCCTCAACGACCTCCTGGGCCGGAAGCTCAGCATCATGTTCTCAGCTGTGCCGTCGGCAGCCGGCTACGCGCTCATGGCAGGTGCCCACGGCTTCTGGATGCTGCTGCTGGGGAGGACGCTGACAGGCTTTGCTGGGGGGCTCACAGCTGCCTGCATCCCGGTAAGGCCAGGACTGCCCACCCCTGTCCTCTCACTGCCTCAGCACTATGCTGAGCACGGCGACTGCAGTCTCCTAGGCCACCCCCCACCCCCGACCCTCCTGGGCAGTGGGGATGTGTTTGCCAGAACCTGCGGCAGGACAGCTAATCTGTCCCCATATCCACAGCCGACCTCACGCTGGACCCTTTCAAGTTTCTACCCCCTTTCCCGATACTCAGGCATGTTGCTCAACTGAAGAAAATCTGTGTTGAGCAATGGGGGAAGGGGAAGTCTGTCCCTCCCAGGACTCCTCCCACAGCTACACACACACCCTGTTAGGGGCCCGGCCAGCAGGGGGCCAGGGATGCCCGGGAGGAGCTGAGTCTGGGGGCCCATGGGCCTCCCACATCCCCACCTCCAGATACCCATTTCAGAGGTGAGCCTTCGCCCACTGGACCGTTAGAGAAATGGCCTGAGTCACAGGCAGGACAAGACCCCCACCAGAAAGCCCCCACTTGTCACTCCCAAGGTTCACCGGGACCACCACTCCCATCCTAGCCAGGCCCGGGAGCCTGATCTCACCAAAGGCGCGGGGTGGGCCCACGTGTCTTGCAGGTGTACGTGTCTGAGATCGCTACCCCAGGTGTTCGTGGGGCTCTGGGGGCCACACCCCAGCTCATGGCAGTGTTCGGATCTCTGTCCCTCTATGCCCTTGGCAAGTATCATCCAAAAGAACCCCGAGCACCTCCTGTGTGCAGGTGACCGGGTTGGAAAGGCAGCGAACACACCCCAAACCAAGCCCTGTGCTGGGGAATGAGATACTGGCTTAGCCACCCCCATGCTGTGTCCCTCCAGGCAATGCCCAGCCTTTCTCTGGGCACGGGGGAAGTCCATATAGAAAAGAGATCAGAGCCCCTCTGTTTGAGATGGGGTGGGGGTTTAGGTAGAAACCTGGGGCCTTGCTTGCTGAGGCTGCCCCTCCATCACCCTGCCATGACCCTTGAGACCCTCCAAGAACCGCCTTCTATGTGCTGGGCCCTGTGCTAGGGGGCAAGTAATCCCTGGGGCCCCTCCTGGTCTAGATCACAAAGGCCTGGGGCAACCAAGGTAGGCTTCCTGTGGGAGGTGGCCCCGGGGCCAGCCCTTGAGAACAGATGAGGTTGCTTGGAGGCCTCAACAGGAGGGACTCTGTCCGGCCTGGACTGCAGCTCCTCACCCTGTCCTCACCCCCAGGCCTCCTGCTGCCGTGGCGCTGGCTGGCCGTGGCAGGGGAAGGGCCCGTGCTCGTCATGGTCCTGCTGCTCAGCTTCATGCCCAACTCCCCTCGCTTCCTGCTCTCACGGGGCAGGGACGCGGAGGCGCTGCGGGCGCTGGCATGGCTCCGCGGGACCGACACGGACATCCGATGGGAGTTCGAGCAGATCCAGGACAACGTCCGCAGACAGGTGTGGGAGGGTGGGCCTCAGCCAGCCCCTGGGCCTCAACCAGCCCCTAGGCCTCTCGGAGCCTCAGCTGCTTCTTCCCGGGGAACAGGGATGAGAGCAGCTCCCCCTCCAAGCACTGGGGGGGAGGGGAGAGATTGTGGTTCCTGACCCAGAGCCCATGCTCCCTGCTGCTGATGCCCGGGCATGCAGAGATCTTGGCATGCACAAGTCCGCCTTGTCCCACCGGCTCATCCAAGAGCCTGGGGTTTGGGCGCGGGTCCCCCAGCCTGTGCGTGGCGTGGACAGCCTCTGGGCACAGGGTCTTTCCTGGGGGAAGGGAGGAGGGAGTCCCCCACCCAACCCCATGCAGCCCAAGGCAGGGTGGTGCCTGCTGGAGGGGCTGGCCCAGCGCCCCCAGCCCAGTGGCAGCTTCCTGTTTCTAGAGCACCCGCATGTCGTGGGCCGAGGCCCGGAGCCCCCACATGTACCGGCCCATCCTCATCGCCTTGCTGATGCGCTTCCTGCAGCAGCTGATGGGCGTCACGCCCATCCTGGTCTACCTGCAGCCCATCTTCGAGAGCACTGCCGTCCTGCTGGTGAGAGCCCGGCCTGGGCACCCAGGAGGCCGTCCCCTACTGCCGCGGGTCAGGGGTGCACGCACTGTGCCGAGCCCGCCAGGGTCTCCTGGCTGGGTCTGTGCCACGCCCCCATTCTCAGAATAATGTCTGTAAGTCAACTTACATGTCTTAAAATACCCGGGCTCCCAAAGGTACCTGTTGTCTAGGAGTGCTGGGGCCTGCGGGGTCATGGACCCCAGCTTCAGAGCATCTGCGGCTGGCCGAGGGAAGTCCCTTCCTTCTAGACCTCAGCTTCCGCCTCTGTAGAAGGCAGATAACGGTGTGCCTGCCTCGGCCGGTTCTGGGCTCCGAGGGAGAGGAGATTGAGAGATCAGTGACAGAGCAGTCCCACAGTCATCCTGGCACTGGGATTCCATGCCGGCCGCGGCCTCAGCGGTGGGCATGGCAGCCGGGTCCTGGCCAAGGAGCCCTGCAGCCCAGGCTGGGAGACCAGAGGAAGTGCCTGGCACGTGGTGCGTGCTCAGCAGCTCAGTGCTCCACAGGAGCTGCGGCCTTGGCCTGGGAGCTGAGCGCCCTGTGGCCCCTTGTTGGGGGATAGGTGGGATGGGAGCAGTAGGCTGGAGCCCCTCAGCAC
Organism: Meles meles; assembly: GCF_922984935.1. Classification (NCBI taxonomy): domain Eukaryota; kingdom Metazoa; phylum Chordata; class Mammalia; order Carnivora; family Mustelidae; genus Meles; species Meles meles. The sequence continues at coordinate 3,188,131 of NC_060076.1, forward strand.
CGGTGGCTTCCTCCCTGCAGCCCCCAAAGGACGATGCGGCTATTGTGGGGGCCGTGAGGCTCTTCTCCGTACTGATTGCCGCCCTCACCATGGACCTGGCTGGCCGCAAGGTTCTGCTCTTTGTCTCGGGTGAGCTCCCGCGTCCTCCCACAGCTCCTGGTTGTTGGCCGGCCCAGGCCAGGGGCACTGTGGCTAGGAGTTCCAGGGTTGGGGGTGTGGGGTTGTCATAGGCCCTGTGGGTCCTGCCTCTGCCAGCGCCCAGCACGGGGCCCAGCACACACCAGCCGCCCCAGGAGGGTCTGCAGGGCCCGGGGGAGCAAACAATGGGTATAACCCGAGCTTGGACACGGGCAGGTGGAGCTCATGGCTCTATGGGAAGCATCCGGTCAAGGCCATGGCGGCGGCCTGGATGAGAACTGGCCCACCCAGGGCGCACAGTGCTGAGGGGCTCTGCGGAGGAAGCACCTGGCTCAGAGGGTCCTGGCCCCCCGAGGGCCACCTGTCTGTCCACAGCCACCATCATGTTTGCGGCCAACCTGACGCTTGGGCTGTACGTCCACTTCGGTCCCGAGCCTCTGACTCCCAACAGCACCGTGGGCCTCGAGAGCATGCCCTTGGGGGGCACAGAGCAGCCCCTGGCCAGCCCGTCCAGCTACCTCACCCTCGTGCCCCTGGTGGCCACCACGCTGTTCATCACCGGTAGGTACCCAGCGACTCCGCGGGTCCAGGGCCAGGGATGGCCAGCCAGAGGGGGGCCGGGCTGGTGCTCCGGTGGGAGGGGCCTGCTGGGGCATGGGCGGGGTGCTGGGGCGGGGGCGGGTCTCAGCAGCTCCGCGGAGGCTGCCGAGGCCCCCTTTTCTCTGTGGGCAGGCTACGCCATGGGCTGGGGCCCCATCACCTGGCTCCTCATGTCAGAGGTCCTGCCGCTGCAAGCCCGCGGTGTGGCCTCGGGGCTCTGCGTCCTCGTCAGCTGGCTCACCGCCTTCGCGCTCACCAAGTCCTTCCTGCTGGTGGTGGTGAGTACCGGGGTGGGGCTTCCTGGCCAAGTCCTCTGAGTGTCCCGCGGGTCCTCCTGGGTCAGGACGAGCGAGCCCGGAGGGCCTGATGTCTGGGGGGCTGTTGGGGTCTCCCGGCGGGGTCCTCGCTGGCCGACCCACATCCTCCCCACTGCTGGTTCAGACCCCCAGCAGGCCCTGCAGCCAACCCGAATCTCATGCCCAGTGCCCGGAAGGGACAGTCTGACTGGGGCGGCTGGCGGCTGGCGCCAGGGCCACCCCTGGTGTAGCCCATGGGACAGGGCAGGGCTGGGGAGCCCGTGGAGTGTGCGGGTGGGCTTGGGGCCAGGCAGGACGCCATGTGTGGTGGCTGCAGAAACGCGGGCGCTTGCTCCCTGCCAGGCTGGGGGGCCAGGCCTCCTGCAGGTGGGACGGAGGTGGGTGCCTGAGCCCAGGCTGAGGCTAGAGCTCCGGGCAGGGCGGGCCACGCTAAAGCATTTGCGTCTGAACGGGAGGCAGCGAGGAGCCCTGCAAGGGCCCTGAGCAGGGGAGTAAGGGGAAGGCCCCCCAAGGCTGGCTAACACTAGGAGGGCCCCGGGAACCCCCGTGTGACCAGGCGTCCCCTCCGTGCCCCCAGAACGCCTTCGGCCTCCACGTGCCTTTCTTCTTCTTTGCCGCCGTCTGCTTGGCCAGCCTGGTGTTCACTGGCTGCTGCGTGCCTGAGACCAAGGGCCGGTCGCTGGAGCAGATCGAGTCCTTCTTCCGCACCGGGAGGCGGTCCTTCCTGCACTAGGTTAAAGGCCCTGCCACGGTGGGGGCAAACCACTGGGCGTCCGCGCGGGTCACGAACCTGCTCGCCAAGCCGAGGAGGCAGCAGCCATCCGCCATCGGGCGGAGCACAGGAGGACCGGGTGGAAGCGCGGCAGGCCCCCGCCGTGCATGTTCTGGCTCCGGGCCGCAGCTCCCCTGTCCGGCCTGGGCCCCAGCTCCAGCAGCCAGCCGCCTGCAGGCCCATCCGCCAAGACCCGCTGGCAGGGGAGGCGGCCACGGGCCACAGGGCAGCCCACAGCCACGGGACCGGGACGAGGCCCTGCTGGGTGACGTGGGGCCATGCTCCTTACAGCCCTCCGTGGCCGCATCCCCTGCAGTAACGAGGACAGAGACATGGGCTGGGAGCCAGCGGAGGGCTCCACACAGGGACATCGCCGTTTTGTTCTGATCTGCTTAGTCATCATGGAGCAACTCGACGCCAGCGAGGGAGAGAGATCTCAGTTCTAAAAGCTTGTGGGTGCTACAGGGAACATTCTGAACTCCCACAGGCCAGGGCCCAAGACCCAGCACAGACACTTCCTCCTGCCCCTACCCAATCTCTGGAAACGGGGCTTAAGGGCTCCCATCTGCAAACCGTGTCCACCCTATTTTTGTCAGTCAGTCGGGCTCTTGGCCTTGGGAGTGACAGGATGGGGTCTTCTGCAGGTGGGGGAGCCCACCCAGCAACCAGGTTCAGCTAGTCCCAAACCCTCAGCCATGGTCACCAGGGCCTGCCGGCCCAAGCAGGGCCCCCTCTGTGGGCCGCAGGACGGCTCTGTCCCGCAGGCTCCAGCCCTCCCCAGCTGTGTGACCTGGGCCAGCCACGTTCCTCGGCTGAGGCTGTGAGCAGGAGTGGGGCAGGGCCAGCCGCGCAGGTCAATAAAACGGCAGTTACTCCCAGGGCCTGCGGTCCCAGCCTGCTTGCCTGCGGCCCCGGGGGGAAGGGAACAGGCAGACCGCACAGGCGAGTGTACAGACTACACCAAGCTTTATTGCTCAAACGCAAGCTAAACACTGCGAGAAAACGAGGACCCCAAGATGACAGAGGCCAGACCCGTGGAGGCGGGAACAGAACCGGGCGGCTGGGCCCCTTCTGCCACCCGGACGGATGTTCCTTGCGAGGCGGCACCCCACACTGAGGGACGGGGTCACTGCTCCAGGACTGCTTCGCCCTGCTCGCTGGGAAACCCGGGCACATGACGGGTCCATCCCAGCTGATGACTCGGGCTGGGGGGGGGGGTCTGGCCCTGCCCCAGAGCCCACCTGACCTGCTGGGGTAGAGGTGCAGCCTTCCTGGACACAGCCAGCCTCTCCCCTGCAGAAGGAAGCCCCCGCCAGCGAGGCCCCTGCAGCGGGGCCAGGAGGGCTGGGCAGAAATGACCCCCGCATCCCACTGCCTCGGTAAGAATGAGCCAAGAGGGGCAGGCAGGGCGCTTGCTCCTCTCGGGAGGTAGACAGGTCTTGGAGCACACGCAGAGCACACACACACTCCTGCCCGCCTGGGGAGTATAGAACCCATAGCCCTTTGAACCCAGCGCGTGCTTGAGAAAGGTGGTCCCAGGGGACCCCTGAAGGCACGTGTCCCACCAGGCCAACCAGCTGCCGTGCCCTGGGGCTCAGCCTGGTGGGCTCTCTGGAAGGCCGCTGGGGGCCGCTGCTGAGCAGGAGCCCTGTGACATGTCCCTCCCGCCGTCCAACACTGACAAGCACCCCCCGCCAGAGGGGAGCTGTCTCAGGGAAGCAAGGATTTGGACACAGCCCTAGGGCTGCTTTCAACAAAGCAGGGCTGGGGCCGAGCTCAGGGCTGGGAGCTGGCACAGCCAGGGTCCTGGGAGAAGGAAGAGCAGAGCTAGACCTTTTCCACACCAACCCATCTGGCCCAGTGCCACCCGGGCTTGGCCGGGCCCCGCTGGACAGGCCTAGCAGCCGGGTGCTGGCCCCTCGAGCGGAGCCGTCCACAGGCTGAGGCGGACACACGCAGGGGACACAGGAATGCTGGCATGGAGGGAGGCCGGGGGAGATGGCGCACAGTCCAGGCAGGGCCGCCGCCTCGCACCATCCGCACAGGCCCTGCTCCCAGGTGGCCCAGGGACAGCTCGTGGTGGTGGAGGTAGCTGTGGCCTCTGCCCAGCTCTCAAAGGCAGGAAGCTCCCCGAAGGCAGGGTCGGGGGATAGGCCGGCAGCAATACTGGTGGGTTGAGCTGAGCCGTACTAATTGGGTTGGGCCACGGCTAACGTGGCAGGACCACACCAGAAAGGTGGACAAACAGCCCCACGGGACAGAGGAGAGCCTGCCCTCCCCACTTCCTCAGCACCAGGGCCTTGCGGGTTGGAGGGAGAACCTGGGGGCCCAGGCCGGGACCCGGGAGAAGTCTGCTGGAATGGCTTGTGCAAGCTTCCAGGGAGCTGGGGGAGGGAGCAGTCCCTACCTGTCTGGCCACTGCCAAGGTGGCTTTTCTGGATACTCAGGAAGCATCTCGGGAGTGCTGTGGGCTCCCACGGAGAACACAGAGGCGGGGAGGGGCCTGGGCAGTGGTAGGAGGAGACCATGGGCCATAGGACACCACTGTGCTGATGACGGGTAGACAGAAGGGGCCCAGGTGGCTCAGCCTACAAGATACTTTCTTGCCTGGAGAGCCAAGTGGAGCCTCACTCTGCCCAATGCCCGGGCCCAGGGTGACATGCCTCCCCACTCGAGACGAGCCCAGCATCTGTGGGGGAAGCCCCGCCCAAGCCTTCAGCAGGTGTCCCGGGGACTCCGCTGGCAGTGGGAGTCCGGAAAGGCACACGGCAGCCTGTTTCCTGCTGAGCTGGGCCAGCTGCGAGGAGTGGGACCAGGCAGGCCCCGCCCTGCCTCCAGCCCTGCGGCCTGGGTCACCGTCGAGGCTGCCCACTGTCACCACCAGTCTTCCCGCTGCGGGCCGAGGCCCAGCGCCGGGAGACACCAAGCTAGAGGGAGAAGACAGAAGAGGACTCCAGGTGTAGGGACAGGTGTAGGGGGGCTGGTGGGAGCCAAGCAAAGGCTCTTCTTCCAGGCTGTCCTTGAGGGTCAATGCTCCAGGCCTCATCCCTGCAGGACATGTCCGCACCGAACCAGAGGGGCGAGCAGGGAGCTCACATTACAGCTCCCCCTCCAGGGTGTCCGTGAGCTTCTCCTCGTCCACCTGCTGCTTCTGCTGCTGGATCCTGGCATAGGAGATCGCGTCGCCCCTGGGGAGAGAACGAGTCAGCATCACAGAGGGGAATCACCCCAGGCACACAGCCCTCCCTGCCACCACCAGATCCCTGGCCTGTGACCAAGGCACAACCTGCAGGACACCCTACTGGGCTCTGCTTTCCCCAGAGACCCTGCTGCTAGGACGGCAGACACGTCCCCGCTGAGTGACACAGGCTCTCCCAAGCCGCAGACCCGCCATCCCCGCTGTCGGCTGAGGCGAGGCACGGCCAGGCCACCGGAAACACATGAACCCTCCCACTCTCATTTCCTACAGCTGAACACCCTGGGGACGCTGACGAGCGTCGCTGACAGCCTCTGTGCCTCAGTTTCCGCAAAGGGATAACGGGGGCCCCACTCAGACCCTCCTCCCCGAGACTTCAGGAGGCAGGATGTCAAGATTCCTCCCGGGGGCCGGGGGAGGCACACGCACTTTTTGCCCAGAGCAGAGAGGCCATACAGCACCCCGGTGGCGAACGCAATGGCATTGCCCAGCAGCGTGGTCAGGGTCAGGCTGATGACGATGGGAATCACGGCCATCCTATGAGAAAGACAGAGGTCAAGGGGGTGCTCCCGCCCTGTGGCTGCCTCATCACTTCCAGACCCCCTTCCCAGACACCAGGGCTGGGGAGGGTCCCTGGAAATCAGTCCCGACACAAGTTCACGGCCAGGCTTCGGAAAGCCCTTAGACACACGTGCGCTTGTCTGCGAAATCCTGTGTACTTTCTGGGGAGAGGACGTAAAGCCTTCGTCAGATCGTTGAAAGGGTCTGTGGTACACAAAGGGTGAAACGGCACTGGGGAGTCCGTCTCCCTGTCCAGAAAACAGGCCGACCAGAAAATCTCAGGTCAGTCCAGCCCCTAGCGGCTTTGCGACTCAGCAAGTTCCTAAACTCCTCCGTGTTAAGGACATGATGCCCGGAACAGCGTCAGCACCAAACACACGGCAGCTCTCCGTACTGCGGTAAACCAGCCACATCCCCCAGGACGGAACCCAAAGCTGCAAGTGCACAAGGCCTGGGGTTTCCTGGTTGCCAGGTTCCCAGCAGGAGCAGCCCCAGCTCCGTCTGGTCCAGACCTCCTTCTGGCGCCACCTGGCGGCAGGTGTCCGCTCTGGCTCCAGTAGCCACGGGGCGGAGTCTAGGTGCTGGCTGGGATTCCCAAACAGGGGCGGCGGCCAAGGTTAGCCAGGCCAGGAAGACACTGTGCCTGGAGGGCCAGCTCTCTGTCCCGGGCTCCCCTGGGCCAGGCTGTCTGCCCAGCGGCCTCCGCTGCCCACGTGCACCCTGTACACAGAGAAGGTAAGGCTGGGCCACCCGCTGAATTCCACCTGACGCTCTCCGGGAGGGACAAGTGAAGGTGAGGTTTTACCGTGGTCATAAAACCCCGAAGTAATAGAAGAAAAGGAGAAATGACACACACGAAAAGACCATGGGGAACAATCTTCCGTCAAGACAAAGGCCAACAGGCTGGAAAAATATCTGCGAGGAAGGTAACAAAGCACCGGAAACCTTCCCTCCGGGAAACGTAGAACTTTCTAAGTAGAACGTTAAGATGCCAGTAGGTAAAAAGTAAACCAGACCATTTCCAAAAAAGAAAACGCAGGCAGCAAAAACGTCTGGAAAAACATCTCACCTCCCAGACCACGGACACAAATGTAAAATGGTGCCCAGCCCCGGGAGGCCGGAGAGGAGCAGAAACTCTGATCACCTCTTCGGGAAGCAAGGTCGTCATGTACTGAAGCCTCGCCGGTGACTGTGACCTTTGACCTGGTAAGTGCACGCTGCGAGTACGTCCCGAGAACAGCGGCACGGGAAGGGTTTGGGCGTGTTGCTGGCTGCCACGATTGGATCTGATGTGGACCCCGGTTTACAAGGTAAGAAAGGCGCGATGCGCACAGTGCAGTAAGCACTCCCATCGCCAGAAGCAACGTCATGAAGTCTTCATGGTGATCTTGAAAATGTTCGTATCACGATACAAGGTGAAAAAAAGCAGGACACAAATTTCCTTAGAACGGTTATAACCATGGCAGAAACAGGTTTACAAAGCCGCCTGCAGCGTAGCAGACCAAAGCTTACCAAAAGGTTCCAAGCAGTGGGGCTCTAATATTTTCCAAATCATTTGTAGCAAACAGAGGTTACTGTTCGTGCTTTTTAAATACTTCTCTTAAAAATAAAGACCGAGGCAAAGGACATGACGGCAGGCAGCACTGAGACCCCGCATTCCTCTGCGGTGGAAACCAGGCGGGAAGGGCTGTAGCAGGAATGAATGTGTGTCTGGTATTGTCACACCCCTGGCCTCGGGGCGCCTGGGGGCTCAGCTGGTTAGGCCTCTGCCTTCATGATCCCAGGGTCCTGGGATCGAGTCCCACGTCAGGCTCCGAGCTCGGCGGGGAGCCTGCTTCTCTCTCTCCTGCTGCCCCTGCTTCTACTTTCTCTCTCTCTCTCTCTTTCTCTCTCCATCAAATAAGTAAATAAAATCTTTAAAAAAAAAAAACAAACCACTAACTTTCACAAAGGGAAGAAACCTCCAGAATAAACATCTCCACTTTTCCTTCAAAGATAACCTAAATCCGAGTAACTACGGGGTTGCTCCCAGAAGCTGCTGGGGGCCTCCCATGCACCTGCACTGTTCTAGAAGCTTCTGTGTGGCGGGCACATCCTGGAATTAGTTCAGCCTCGTGACTCAGGTGGACAGGGCTGCATACGGAATCTGGTGTTAGGAGGTGGAAAGTCAAAGGAAAGCGTGTGGGAAGGTGACCGTTTCTGTTCTGCAACGCGCTCTCCCATCAGGGCACCCGGATGGGCTGCCCACAAACACATCCTGTGAACCTACCAGAATCTGGTTAACAACTCCCAAACGATGGGCCAACATCCCAGGCACCGCTCGCTTCTCTGGCTCAGCAGGCCGCAGGGCACCCGCCTCCCACGTCTGCACCGTGGTGGTGGGCTCGCTCCCGCCTCGCTGGGTCGCACTCCACACGGGCCGTGACCAGGGGGCTCTGCACGACGCTCTCCCTGCCTCCTCCTCACCCACGGTACCCCCCACCGCGCAGGCCACCAGCCATCGCCTGCCCTCCAGGTCCTTGAGTTTTGGGAAACCGTGTCAGGGGCCCTGGGGGGTTCAAGGTCCGCGCTGGCCCGGCCCTCCCCGGGGCCCCTCACCCGCAGTAGAAGACAGCCTTCTGCCAGGAGCGCAGCCGGTCCACCTTCTCAGCCACGGTGTTCGCGAACTCAATGAACTGGCAGCAGAAGGGCGCCTCGCAGAGCAGCAGGACGAAGGCGTTCATGCTGGAGGGCAGGGAAAGGGGGGGCAGGCTGACAGGCCTGAGGGAACGGGGGTCCCCGACACCCAGTACCGGAATGCCACTCTTCCCGTACCCCCCCACGTCCCCCCCTCGGGGCCTCTGCGGAGCCACCGCTCGCACACCAGCCCCCCTCACCGAAGCCGGCGCTCCAGAGGCAGGGTCGGGTCTTCCCGTCCCCCCTCCGTCCTTGACGGAGACGAGACCCCCGCGACACAGCGCCGCCATAAGCATACAGCGAGCCCCTCCACGCTTAGCCCTGGGCAGAGGGCCGGCCGCCGCTCGGCTTCTAGCATCACCCACCGCTGTCCCCTACACGGCCGTCAGCACGGAGAAAGCTGTCCCCGGCAGCGGCTTGTCCGCCAAGGACAGCCGGGAGCGGGTCAGTCAGGCCACAGTCACTGAGCGCCGACCGTCGGCAAGCCCACCCAGGGCAGAGGAAGCTTGGCAAGCTCTGCGGTGCAGGGTTCTCTCCCCCGGCTCCCGCCGTCCTGTGCTCAGGCCGGGACGGCTAACCCATGGGGACAGACTGAGGTGTCTGCTCCGGTCTTCGAGTTCCCCGTGACTGCGGCACAGTCACAGACACCGGGCCCCCATTACCTACCTCTGACAGCAACTCCAGCTGCGGGGGCCCCAAGAGCCCCCCGGAGCCCAGAGCAGGGACTCTGCACAACCCACACCAGCCCTGTCCCCCCGCCCGGCTCCTCCCCAGCCTCCCTCCAGTCCTCTCCTCCCAGCCCTTCCCCAGCCAGGCCTGCCGACATCTGGACTCCGCCCACTGAAGCCTCGGGCCAGCGCCTCGACCCCCACATCCCCCATGTGCCTCTGGGTGGCACCCCAGCCAGCCTCCGCCCCGGCCTGAGTTTTCTGAGGGCAGGGCCCCATCCTGTCCACCTCCTGCCCTTCCCCGCCAGGTCCCACCTGGGCACAGGCCACACTCGGGGCACAGCCACCTTTCACATGTACTGGGTGGCTTATATGCGGCCAAAGCTGCACTGTCCAGTGTCGCCCCTGCCTTCCCCTCCCCCGAGATGGAGCTACCCTGGCAGGAGACAGGCAGAGAATCCATCCAGGGCGCTCTTACCGCCTGATACCACGCCCGCTCTAATCCGCCCTGTCCGTGGCTTGACCACCCCGGTGCTGGGGCTCCTGATCCCAGCACCCGGCTCCAAGCCCACCCGATGTCAAGCTTCCAACCAGACCAGCCCTGAGGACCCCCAGAGCTCCCAGAGGCCAGGCCCAGGGTAGGAGACATGGAGCCGGCACGGTCTGCTCAGTGGACACTCAGGACACACTGGCGACCCCAGCCCTAAACCCAGTAAGTGCCTGGGTAGGTGTGCCCCTGGCCTGGCCCTAGAGAGAATCAGGAAAACAGAACGTGGCAGGGTATGAAGACGGTGAAGACCTGCACAGCGACCAGAAACCCACATGCCCCCGGTCCCACCGGCCACTCACATCATCCACACGCCGGCCGCGATGTTCAGAGGGCGGATGGTGATGCAGTTGAAGAGGCCCGAGACGGCGCAAGCTTGAAGCGAGACAGGAGCAGGAATTAGCAGGGAGGGAGGGACAGAGCCTGCCGGGAAGGACCCCCGGCAGACCCCTTCTGACCCCCGACGCTTGCTCCCCCCGACAGCACCTACAAGTCTCCCCTCTGCCATCCGAGACAAGTGAGACCAATGGAACCGCTGGGCGTCCCGTGAGGCTGCAGGCTCAGAGAGGGGAAGCAGTGGCTCCAGGCCACACAGCAAGGGTGCGGCTGGCTGGCTCGGAGGGTACCTCACCCTCTGTCCTGTCCATGGCTGGGAGGGCCTCTGAACCCCAGTCGTACCCGCACCCACCACAAGGTACAGAGGATCAAGAGAGACAAGAGTCTGGAGGGCTCAGGCCAGGCAGGCGCCACCATTCGTTGGGTTGGCCACACAAGCAGTCCTCTGACGCGGGAAATGTGGCTTGGATTTTGGTTGGGACAAGGGCTGCCTCTCTCGGAACAGAAATCGGGATCAGGGAGACCTGGGAGACCGTGCCATCTGTGACCGGCACTCTGGCTGAGGATGTTCTCGTCCCTTTTTTAGGCCTGTTTTCTCTCCTGCACACAGGACGGGCCACAGCCCGGCCCCCTCACCCCTGCAACACCAGGTCCTGATGCCCCAAATGGGGAGCCTGGCCCCGCGCTCCCGACCGCGCCCACCGGCAGGGTGTGCCACACCCACCTCGGCCTCCGCACACACCGCACACAGCAGCCGCCTCTGGGCCCGCTTCTCCCGGAACTCCCGGAGCCAGCAAGGCACTTCCGGGAGCCCTGGATCCCAGCCAGGCACCTAGCCCGGGCCCTAGCTGGGGTGGGGCTGGAAGCTGGGCCCTGAGGCAGCAATGAGCAACCAGGTGATTAAACTTGCAGCAGTGCCGGGGCACCTGATCCCTGGCTGGGCCTGGAATTCTCCCGTTGCTTTCCCTTGTGACCCTGTGCAGGCTGCGGGCGGTGGAGAAACCGGAGGAAGTGAGCCCGAACTGCAGAGGGACTGCCCTGTGTGTCCCCAAGGTCTCCTGAAAGGACAGAGACGCATTTTGCCTTCTAAAAGGAGACATTCCCCTTGGACATAGCACATAGGCTTTCAGGCAGCAAGGCGCCCCACCAGAGCCACGGACGGGAGTGTCCACAACACAGTACTGCTTCTGCCCGGCTCTCGGCTATGCCTGGGCTGCTCCGACAGCAGTCTACACCTGCGGCAGCCAGCACTTCGCCTCCAGCTCCAACCCTCCCCCCACCATCCTACCAACAGCCAGCCTTGGGGGAGAACCAGGTTTCAACCCGGACAGAAAGGCTCCAGTGAGGAGCCACGTAACAATCAAGGCTGGAAGATGCTCCTGGAGTTGGCTAAGTGAGGGAGGCATCTTTACCGTCCTCTTTCCTCCCAGCCTACAGCCTCTACAGGACTGTCGGGGACCCTGCGTAAATGCCCCTCTGAGGCCCCCACCGGCCAGGACAGCAACCCGACCCTGAAGTGACCAGCCAGAAGCACAGCCCTCACCTGAACTCCTGTTGCATCCCTGAGCCTTTTTTCTTAAGATTTTATTTTTAAGTAATGTCCACACCCAATGTGGGTCTTGAACTCACAACCCCAAGATTGTGGTTGTGCACACGCACACGCCACCCACTGTGGGGGCAGGCGCCCCTCATCCCTAAAACTCTTGCGAGCTTTGTGCTCTACCCCCGGGGCAGACTGTTTGGTATTTGCATAACGACCCCCTCCCCAGCAATCTTCAGCTGAAACTGACATTTCAAGGCAAGGCCACTAGCTTCTCCTGGCGCTTCATCTGTAGCCTCAGCACCCTGAAGTCCTGGGGCAGCCCAGGTACCCCACTTTGAGACCCAGAGCTGCATGGGATACCAGGGTGCCACCAGGGAGTCAGCAGGGCTGTGCATCCAAGAGGGTGCACGGGCCCCCCTCAGAACCGTTCTTTCTCCCCCACTGGCCTCCGGCACTCGCTAAGGGACCCCGCTCTGATCAGCAAGGAAAACAGCTAACCAAACTGGAGAGCATCTTATCTAGGGCCTGACCTCCAGCCACCAGTCTCTCCTCCAGAGTCAGAAACATGCTTGCTCCCCCAGCACTGGCGGGGACTCACAGGCCCTTCCGTTACCGCCTCTGGATAAGGGCCTGCGCTGCCTGAGCGGTGCACTCCCACCCCGGCACTCCTGAACCTCCTTCCGGCATGCACCCACCCTGCAGGGCTGTGGGGCTGGAAGGAGACCCTGAAAGGTGTTCCAGGAACTGGCAGACTCGATCAGGATCTGCCCTGCCCCAGCCCGCGGTGCCAGGCGGGCACTGGTTCAAGCCCGGGTAAGGTGCCCGCTCCTCCAGCAATCCCCAAAGCGAGGGCCGCTGGCAGAGGAGAGGAGAGCCCACGGTTCAAACACTGGACGCGCATCTGCGCTCGAAGACCCGCCGCAGGATCTTTATTTCACTCTGTAGCAGTCTGCCGTCCCGCTCGCGTGTCGCGATGTGCGTCGGGGATGGCGCTGGGAGGGGCGTGGAGGGGGGGTGGCTGAGGCCCAGCGGCCGCGGAGGGCACGCGCTGGCCTCCGGATGGACAGGGAGCACCCGGGAGAGAGGCCGCGTCCCCTCGGCTCACTGCCCGGCCCTCCCTCGGGGACCGCTTGCCCCCTGGCACCATCCGCCCCACGTATCAACAACCCTCGCCCGAAGGGGAAGACCGCTGTCGCCCCCACCCACGCCCAAGTCAACAGGTGAGGCTGCCTCCGGGCCGGGCTGGGCCGGCGCCCCGCCCCTGGGAGGTCTCGGAAACCGCCCCCCGGGGCAGAGGCCGCGGGTCCTCTCGCTGCGACGCGGCGGGGGGCTGCGACCCGTGCGCTCCCGAAACCTCCCCGGAGCCGCCCTGCCGGTAACCATAGCAACCGCCCGGCGTCCTCCTCGCGCGCTCCCCGCAGAGCCTCCCCCCACGCCCACCCAGCCCCTCCCCGCGGGGGCGCGCCAGAGGGGCGGGGCCGGATACGCATGCGCGGTGGGCGGTGGGACCGGCCCCTCCCCCGGGCCGGGTACTCACAGACGGCCCCCAGCACTCCCGACAGGCGACACAGCCAGCGGTACCACCACGTCATGCCCTCGTCCTGCGCGGGCGGCGCGGAGCTGACGGCCATCGCCGCCGCCCCGCCCGAGCCGCTCATGGTGCCGCCGTCTGGCGTCGTCTGCCGCCCTCACAAAGGGCTCCGGAGCCGGCCGCGTCGGCCCGGCGCGCTGCCTTGTGGGAGAGGCGGCCGCTCATTAGCATAGGGGGCGGTGCTCGCGGGGGGGGGGCGAGGGGAGCCCGAGGGGCTCGCGCTCATTAGCATAGGGGGCGGGGCGCGGTGGGCCTGGCGCTCTCGGTGGTCAGATCCTGACCCGCACGGGGCGGGGCTTCGCAGAGGATTAACAGGTGCGCCAGGGTCGGGCCCATTCTTGAGTCCACAGTCCCTTGTCCTCTCTGGGCAGCAGAAAAGACCTGTAGGGCTGGCGTGGGGCTTGCTCAGGTCAAGAGTGGATCTGGAGCCCGACCGCCAGGAATCTCGGCAACGCCGTAGGGTGTTTTCAAGCTAGATGGGTCAGGGTGTGTGAAGAACGCGCTGCTCGGACTGACATTTCGTTTATTGGTACAGAGAGGCCTTGTCAGGGAGTCCAGTCCCTGCTTCCCACCGCCCAACCTTCGGCATGTTGGAGGAGGCCCTGCGGAGGCCCTGCGGGAGATACTTAGGATTGGAGGGATCCAAACTGGAAAGCACTCAGAGACCAGAGTCAACCCTCTGGTTCGCCGGGCACCTAACAGGTGACGTAAATGTCAGCCTCCTTCCTGTCTCTTCCAGGATCCGGAGGAGGCATCCCACTGGGCCCACAGGTCCCTGGAGAAATGTCCTTGGAGAGGAAGCTAGATTGCGGCCCCGCCAGGCTCCTGCACCCTAGATTGGAGGGTCCAGTACCAGCCCCGCAGACTGGCATGTGCCTCCAGGAAGCCCTGGCTAAACTCCATCTCAGCCTGGCTTCCCTCTGACTCCCAGTAGAGTGCCTGCTGTCCACGGAATGTCATCGTCTTCAGGCTGTGGATGTCCCGGATCTGAGAGGAAAGGGGCAGCCCCAAAGGGCCAACCACAATGATAACTAGCTTGCATTCCTACACGGCATCATACACTCAGGGTCACATTTCATCTTCACACAACAGCCCTATCAGGAAGACACTATTACTCTACCCCGGAAACTGAGGTTCAGAGAAGTTGTCCTACTTCCCCAAGGACACACAGCCAGGGTGCTAGAGCTGGATTCCAGAAGCCAGGCTGCACGCACTGGGGGAGCTGATGCCCTGCAGAGGACAGTTCTCTCAGAGCACACGCACCGCGTGCGCGGAGGGACTGGCCTCTTCTGGAAAAGTTGAATCAGGGTCTAAAATTATGCTTCAGGCCTGGGTTAACCATCTACATCAGAAAAGGTCTTCTGTGTTTCACTCTTGTACAGAGCTCAATAAATGTTTGTTGGTGAGTAAGTGGAAGAAATTCTTCTCTCCTATTCTTTCACTAATGATTTTCAGGTTTTTGAGCAAAGTCGGGGGGTCCTCTAGTACAGCACCCCCGGTTCCCATCCCCGGAGACAGCTATCTCAAATCAGCGAAATTCAGCCCATTCCTGTCCCCATCCTGGTGGCCTTACGGAGATGTAGCTGGCTCCGGTTCCTGAGCCCACATCAGTGGTCAGGGCATGGATGGCAATCCTCGCCTGCGGGGCCACGTTAATGAAGATGCGGCAGCCCCCCAAGTTGCTCCCATCGGAACTCATTGAGGGGCTCACGATTTCACCCGAGGGTCCAAAGCGCTGCACGTCACAGTCTGCAGAGAAGAGCAGGTGGACGGGCGGGTGTGGACCATCTCAGATCCTGGGAGCCCCCAGAAAGACCACCAATGCCGGAGGCCAAGGTGGCTCACAGCTGGGGAGCAGTAAAGGGGGGCAATACGGTGGTGTTGTCAAGATCAGGTCTCCCACCCAGAAGCCGCCACTGAACCCCATCTCCACCACGCTCTGCAGTGTGACCCTAGGCGAAGGCTTTCAGTGCTCTGAGCTCCAGATCCCCCCTCTGTAGAGTGAAGCTAACAAGGGCAGATGCTGGGAGAGCGGTTTTTAGGACTCAAGCCACGTGTGAAAAGCGCTTAACACGGAACCTGTCACAAAGGCCACTGCCATTATTAGGAGCCCACGGGAGCCCTGCCTGCCTGTACCCCCCAGCCCCCAGGGAGCAAGAGCCCATGTGCAAAGGACCAGGAAGTGGAGAGCGGTGAGAAAGGGCGGCCAGCCTGTGCTCTCAGTAAGGGCGCTGAGAGATCGGGGACGGCGTCACGTCTCTGTAGAGGCAATGCCAGGGGGATCCCAGAAACCTCTGGAACTGGCTAGGGAAGCCTCGTTCAGCCAGACCGGGCTGTTGGGAGACAGCAAGTCCCCAGGGGCCTCTAGAGGGCCGTGGGACACCAGTGAGGACACCAGGGGAGCCGTGGGATGCCATTCCCTCCATGAAGTTGTGTGTGTGCGCGCACACATGTATAAGCGTGCGTGTGCACAGCAGCTCTGCAGGGGCTGAGCCAAGAGCACGGTGCACCAGAACAGGGCTCGGGGGGAGGGAAAGCTGCGCACAGAGGACCCTAAGGGTCTTGAAGGACATCAGGCCCAGGGTGGGGGTCCATGGTGGCAGCCTGAGCGACAGGGTGAGGATGTCAGGGTCCACGTCCACCCCTGTCGCTGCAAGGCCCCACGGAGGAAGGGACGCAGCACACATGCCGGGACCTCATCCTGGGGTCGGGGAGCCGGCGGGTCCTCCTCCATCTCCATGGGTGCCCTGTCTGCCCACCCGGCTGCCCTGCAGAGATCGAGGGAAGGCTCTGGCACCCCCCATACCTCTGTGGGGGGTTCCCGAGGCAGGCCGGCTCCCGTACCGCAGCACAACCCCGCCTTCAGGCCGCGTGCGGCGCTGCCTCACCACCAGCGTGTTCGTTTTGGAGCTGAAGGTTGAGCCAGACAGCTTCCCGCACGTCTTCCTCCATGTGAACCTATCCCAAAGCAGCAGCATGTCCCCTAGGAAGGGGCAGTGCGGTGAGCATCAGCAGCACGGAGCCTTGATCGGGTCCCTCCCATGTCCCGGCTACGTGACTCCCAAGTCCCCAGACACAACCTCAGTTTCCCCATCTGTGGAACAGGACCAGCCCGCGCCCGTCTGTGGATGGCCATGAGGACCCCAGGTGGGGTGGCCTGGAATCGTGCCGGGACAGGGGTAGCCGGGAGTTGTGCTCCCCAGCGCATAGCGGCCTGACGCGGGGCAGCAGCCGCGCACACGGCCCGAGACCTACCAGCCCTGCAGCTGAGGGAGCTCTCCAGGACCTGAAGGGTCACCACCTCACCCAGCGGCCGCCCAATGGCCACGGCACAGTCAGTCTGCCCTGGGCCTCGCATGTCAATGGTTCCTGTCGGCTCAAGGTGCTGCCGGCCGCAGGCACCTGGAAAGAGGGCAGGAGCACGGGTGAACAGGGCTTCCGGGTGGAGGACACCCCCAGCAGGGCAGGGGCGGGGGGTTCTGTGCTGAGGAGGAGCCTGGCAGGTGGGGGCTGGCATCCTCCCGGGCCCCGCCAGAAGCAGGCTTAGGGCAGGGGAGGGAGCTGCATGGGTCCCGGTGTCTCCATCCGGGGCCCAGAGCCACTTCTGGATGCCCTGGTGACAGGGAGGCGGTGTACACAGCAGGGCATGGAGTCCACAGACCTGGCTCTGACTCCATGAAACCTCAGGTTCCCTTTCCCTTGATGATAACGAGAGTGAGCTTGAGCTCTGCCAGTGGAAGCAAAGTCGAAGAGGAGGGCCGGCCCCGAGCACCACCGCCCAAGCCCATGCCTTCGGTCCGGTCGCACGCCTCCAGGGATCCACCCCAGGGGGTCCCACGAGGAGCTGGCCCCCGCTCTCCCAGTGGGGATGCCTCCGCCCACCCCTCCTGCAGCCGGCCGGCTGCCCAGACAGAAAGGTTGAAGAACATAACTGGGCTCAGCTGGGCCTTCCTGGAGCCCAGGCAGGAGCCCCTGAAGCCGGGAAGCTGGGGAGAGGAGGCGGGCCCGGGGCTGGGGCCACTCCAGAGAACCACCAGCAATGGCCAGGTCTGCAGCAGAGGCTTCCTGGCGGGGTGTCGGACTGGGAGTCCCCTGCCCGGTGCAGGGTCCGGCCCAGCAGCTCTGCACCGTGGCTGGCTTGGGCAAGTGCTGGCAGAAGCCGGCTGGCATGGGTGCCTGGGTCTGGGGTCCGATGCAGGCGTGACGCCGGTGCTGGGTGCCGTCTCCACAGGAGACAGAGCACTGCCAGGAAAGAGGAGAGGGAGCTGCAGCGGACCTTGCCAGAGGGCGTCAGGGACAGCAGTGACCCCGGCCACGTGTGATCTGATCTAATCTTTGCGCAGCCCAGGAGGCGAGCCCGTGTCTCCATTCCACGGATGGCGAGACTGAGGCTCAGCAGCCGGCCCCAACCCTGCCCTCCTGCCCTGCACTGCCCTCGTCTGAGTTCCCGTCTCTGCGACCCAGATGCCCAGAGTCCTCTGATTGATGCTGGCGGTGGCTGTCTGCTTGGCCCCTTCTCCGGCTCCACACCATGAGTGAAGGCCTCCAGCGGGAGACCTACCCCTATTTTCCTTAGTCTCTCTAGTACTTTGTGAGGTGCTGGACACAGGACGGCCCCAGAAAGACAAAGGTGTGGGACGGAGTCACCTTCCCCTTCATCTCCCGGTGTCTCCAGACCTCGGACCAGACCTGCCCCTCCCGTCTCGAGGCCCTGCTGTGTCTCCCATCTCTAGGCACCCGGCCACCTCCTCCCCCCGTACTCCTCTCAGGGGATCACAATGAGTCAAGGCCCCCAGGGTCCCCATGCGTCAGGACCCGGGGCGGACGTTCTCCCCAGCCCCAGCACTTACCTGTGTCCAGGAGCCGACGTGCCACCGGTACGTGCAGTCGGCGGTGACACAAGGGATGCCGGCCTGAGGCCGCACCTGAGCTGCGCAGGCCGCCCCCTCCACCTCCACGTCCTGGCCTCGGCTGAGCTGCACACAGGCCACGGAGCGCGTGGCAGTGCCGAGGCCACAGCTGGCTGAGCACGGGCCAAGGGACATGATTTTCCACCTGCAAGAGACCAAGGCCCGGAGCGCGGCCCTGAGCCCGGGGAGGGCTCACCGCGCCTCCAGTCCCCGAGTAACAGGGATGGGGGAGAAGATGCCCCAGGAGGAGGAAAACCAGTCTCTGCCCGGGTCAGCGCTGCCCGGGTTCATCTGTAACTGGTCAACAGATGGTCACAGCTGACGTCTATCAGAGCCGGGACCCAACCCTGGGAGCCCGTGCTAGAGGCTGAGGCCCCCACCGTGACACTGGGCCGCCTCCTGGCTCTGGGACGCCACCTCGCAACCATGCCTTCGGCGGGCCTGGTGCTGTTCTAGATGCTAGGGAGATGGACTGAACCGGACCGAGACCCCTACCCGCCCTTCAGAGCACACGTGCTTCTCCACCGGGGCAGTGCCGACCTCGGGGGCCAGCGACCTCCTGTCGTGGGGGCGTCTGGGCTGTTGGGATGTTCAACCGCCCACCTGGCCCCCACCCACTCACCGGAGGCCACTAGCATCCCCCTTCCCTAGCTGTGACCTTTAAAATGTCTCCAGACACTGCCACACGTCCTGTGGGAGGCAGAGTCGCCCCTGGTGGAGAAATGGGCCCCCCGCAGGCTCTGATCCCTCCTCTAGACCTCGACCCCACCTCTGGACCTCGCTGGCTTCAGCTGTTAGGTCCTGTGCCCCGGCTGGGACCACCCACGGCTCCACATCCTTCCTCCTCCCGGAGACCTCTCCAGCGCCCCCCACAACCACGCCTTGACGAGAACCTGCAGCCCCGCCTGCATTTTGTTGGGATGTCGCCTCTGACTCCTAGTGCGGCTGCCAGGAAATCCTCCTCCCCGGGAACCATCTCCCGGGCTGGAGCCAGCCCACAAGCCCCGCGGTGTCTGGCCTGGGGTCTGCACACTCTGGGACGTCAAGCGGCTTCCTCGACACCCTGGGGCTGCTGACCTGGCCGGGCAGGGCTCTGGGCTGCAGGCCTCCTGCTGCTCCGGGCGAGGCAGCCCCTGGCACTGGGTATCCGGCAGGACCTCCTCGCCCTCGTCCTCCCCGAGGGCCCGCGCACAGTAGAGCAGCCTGCGCGCAAACCCTCCTCCACAGCTCGCACTGCACTCCGCCAGCTTATACTTCCACCTGAAACACACCGGAGTTCGGGGGAACCCGGGGAGCGGGGCCTCCCTCGTTTCCCCAGACTGGGAAGGGCCTGGAGACGTCCTTTCTCTGAGGGGCACCCTTGCGTCTCCACCAAGAGGCTGGGCACAGCGGACAGAGAACATTCCGAAAGGCCCACTTCCCAGACAGAAGGCTGAGGGCAAACTGATGTGTTCAAAGGGCAGACGGGGGAGAGACAGGGCACCCCAGGGGGACTGCAAAGCTGTCTCTAAGAGGAACGCCAGCCCCCCGGCGGGCTGGCCGGCACTCCCAATCCTCTTTCCCCTGTGTTTGCCACATCACGCCAATGCCGAGGGCAAACTCTGTCTCCCGGTCGGCCTGCTTGCTCTTCCATCTCCCCACCGCCCCGGCTTCTGCTCCAGGAGGGCCGGGGTACCTGTGTGTCCTGCTCGCTGCTGTGTCCCTACCATCAGAACGGCCCCCGGGCATGGCAGGTGCTCCGGGAAGAGCAACAGATGCCGAACATCGGCCACACATGCTCACAGCGAGCCACAGGCCCGAAGCGCACCACAGCCTTCCAGGACACCAGTGGGGTGTCCCGCAGGGGAGGGCACCGAGCAGCTTACAGGGAGGGGCTGAGGCCCCCTCTGAGGACGCGTGCCTGGAACCACCTGTCTCCTTGGCAAGGGGCCCACCTGGCAGGGCAGGGCTTCGGACCGCAGTCCTGCACGGGGCGGGGCCGGGGCACCCGCCAGCACTCGGAGGGAGGCAGGGGGACAGGTTGGCCTTGGTCCAGCCTCACGCACCGAATAGCCAGTGGCACCCAGCCCCGTCCGCAGGTCACCGGGCACGGTGCCAAGGCTCGGGTCTCCCACCTGCAGCAGGAAGGCCAGCGCTCTGTCCGAGGGGACACCCTGGGGCGACACGCCTCCCTCCCTCAGGGACCCAGGCTGCTGCCTCCCCCCACCCCCAACCCCCACCACATAGTCTCCACCCCCACTCACCAAGCCGGGCAAGGGGCAGCCCGACAGGCTTCCCGCCGACTCCCAGGCTTGCTTCCCAGGTCACAGAGCTCTTCCTGGACAGGGGTCCCCAGGACAGAGTCCACGCACACGAAACGCAGCTCCCTCAGGCCTGCAGGGAGGAAGCAGAGACCCCAAGCCCCAAGAGGAGGGTTGGACAAGAACTATGGTGTCCCGCTCTCTGGAGAGCTCCAGAAGACCCGACTCTTGTCTCCGCCACTTGCCAGCTGGGTGACCTTGGGCAAGTGACTTAACGTCTCTGAGCCTCAGACTTTTCACCTGACGGTGCCTCCCCTGCAGGGATGTCTATACGGACTTGGAAGGCCCACGGCAGGCCCTCCAGCGGCGGTTCGGCTCCTTGTCACTCGGTGAGAACTGCTCTGACCATCCCGTACTGCGTTTGTGACAACGACGGCATCAGGGTTGGCTCAGTGAATCTCTGCTTTAGGACTAGCCTGAAAAGAATCCCTGGCCTCGATTCCGAACACGGACAGGTTTCCCTGGGCAAGTGCCGAGGCCTGTAGTTCAAGAACACATCGTGAACACACCTTGCTCCTCGGACTCGGCGGCCAGGAAGCTCAGTGCTGTCTGGGTCCCTTTGCTCGCTGACTTTCTAGACCTTAAGAAATACATGTGGGTGCCAAGACCGCCGAGTTTGTCTCTCCTGCCTTTCACCCAAGCGATGGAGACATGCCCCAACCTCTTTGTACATGACGTCACGTTCTGACCTAGTCTGGATTTGGACTGTGAGCCAGTCCAAACGCCTTTTAGATCTAGGCAAAAGGTAGGCAGGTAGGAGTTAGCGAAGGAGCCCTGGGGGCCTCACCTCGACCGCAGGAGGCAGAGCAGGGCCCCGCCAGGGAAGTCCACATGTGTGCGGCGTGAGCCCCCACCCCAGCGCCGCCCGGTGGGGACGTGGCCTCCTCCTCCAGAGACCGGGGATCTGGCTGCGGGGGACAAGCAACAGGCTGCTGGGTCTCGGTCTCGGTCTCGGTCTCGGTCTCCCCCTCTGGATCCCTGAGCGCCTGGTCCTCCACCCCCACCCACCCCAATCTCTTCAGGAGAGGGGGGCGTGGTCAGCAGAACCCCAAAGGTGGCCCCTCCCACGGCTCCTTTCCGGGAACACTTGCTTCCGGCTGCCTGAAGACACCCAACCCACTAGCCACCTTGGCCTCTGTACCAGCACAGGCAGTCACCGCAGGGCAGGGCTGAGGCTGGGGCTCGGGAGCCAGACCAGCCGCATCCTAATGGGATGCTTGGGTCTGGGGCCCAAGCCCAGCTTGCAAGCTGGAGGGGCGACGAGGCCCGGAGCTTTCTCCCTAGGCTCATCCTCTGAGCGAGGCGGATCCTGTACACAGCCACATTGCAGAAGGACAGTTCTTGCGCTCTGGGCGGGAGGCCAAGGGTACCCAGTGCTCCCTGTTCTCCTGTCCGATAAGCCCCCAATAGCCCAGGGTACCCTTGTGCCCAAGATACTCACATTGCTTGGTTCTGGAGAACATGCTGTGGCCACACAGGGCTCCTGGGCAGGCAGCTTCTCGTCTGTGGGGCAGGGCCCCGCGGTGGCCGGGCCCTCTGCCCCGCGCACACACGTCCTATTCCACAAAGCCGGGTCTGCTCCACAGGCTGGCGAGCACGCGTCTGAGCCCTCCTGCCTGAGGACAGGACAGACAGCAGGCCCTGCCTCTCATCGGGCTGTAGGTAGAGCCGGGCTCCTGGGGCGGGGGAAGGCAGCGAACCCGCACCCCAGCACCCAGCACTCAAGGAGGAGCCCCACAAAGAAGCAAAACCCCGAGGCCTGTCCCCAGAGTGCTGGACGAGCGGCTGCCAGCCCTCCACTCGGCAGTCCTGGGGCCGGGACTCAGGCCTGGACCCGGTGCCTTCCAGAGAGGAAGGTGGGCCTCTGTCCCGAGAGCACCATCACTCCTCGAACCCTAGCAGGGGCTGAGAAACGGAATCGGGCCGCCCAGGTGAGGGATGGCAATCGCGTTCCGCGTGCAAGCCGGCCCTGACAGGGGGCAGCTGCCAGCTGAGCTGAGGCAGGAGGGGCCTCCGTGGGAAAGGGTGGGGATTCCCAGGTCTGCCACGCACGGGAGAGGGGCAAAGGAGCCCGAGTCATGCGTGCGCCACCAGTGACCGAGGCCAGGCCCCTCCCCACTGGACCAGTAACAGAACTGGGGCCCAGAGAGGGAAGGGACTTGACCTGGTGCCCAGCCAGTTAGCAGCAACTCAGTAGAAGCCACTGTCAGCTCAGATCCTGAAGGGAAAGGAGGCACCATGGGGACGGCAATGGTAACAGCAAAGGGACGCTTATGGCTTTACGTGCGAGCAGGGATTTGGGGGTTCAGAGAGGGAAATGGCCGGCCCAGTGTCTCCTGGACAGTAATTCTGAAGCTGGTCCCTCTGGGATGGTGGGGCCCCGCCAGAGTCCTAGGGGTGAGGGGACACTCGGCAAGGGTAGGGCAAGGGTGCTGGACAAGCCCTGAGCCCTGACTGGAGTCGGGCAGTCGCCTCCCCGCCTCCCTGCACTTGCCTCCCTGCGTCTCCGGACTCCCGGCGCTCACCTCACCGGGCAGGCCTGGGGGTTGCAGGCTTCCACCACTGCCGGCTCTGGGGCCAGCGCTCTGCACCGGGCAGGGGGCAGAGGCCTCAGGAGGGTGCCCTGGGCCTCCACGCAACGCACGGTCCTCTCCCGCAGGCCTCCCCCGCAGGAGACGCTGCACGCACCAAAGTCTCCGGCTGCCCAGCTGAGGACGAGAGGGACAGAGCGTCGGGGCCATCCCGGTCCCCTCGAGGACTGGCTCAGGAGAGGCAGGGAGAGAAGGGCAGATCTGTCCAGCGGACTGGCTTCTCTGCTCTGCACTGGACCCTATGTCCCTGCAGGTTCCTGGACACGGCCCAGGGACAGCCCACTCAGCCCGGTGGCCCCCTGGGTGTCCCAGCGGCACCTAAGGGGCTCAGTTGGTTGAGCCTCTGACTCTTGATCGCAGCTCAGGACGTGGGCCCCGTAGCCAGCGAGAGCCCAGCAGGCATGGCAGAGCACAGGCAGCACTCACCGTGGGGGGCAGGGCCCGGGGGCGCAGGACTCTGGCCAGGCTGCCGGCTGCCGGCTCCCTTCGCACCGGGCGGCCTCCGCCCACTCGTTCCTGGCCTGGTCCAGACAGCCGTAGGTCACCCAGCGCAGCCCTGGGAGGGAAGAGAGGGGCTGGGCCACCTCCCTGCAGGGGGCAAACCGTGCTTCAGGCGAGCCCCGCCCCAGGTCTCACCTGCCCCACAGCTCACCGAGCAGGACCCCCGCACGGCGGCCCACGCCCAGGCCTGTGGTCGCTCAGGCTGGAAGTAGGTGAAGGTGATGTCTGGCCGTGCAAGCTCACCGTACTCCTCCCCGTAGCGCCTATACACCTGCGGGAGACAGACGGAGAGCTGGGGGCCTTGTCCGCTGGGCTCCCCAAAGGAGCTCGGCTGGTCCTGGGGCTCTATGTCCAAGGCCAGCCCCAGAGTGGGGCCAGGCTGGAGGGCAGAGCCCCGGAGGCCCCGAGGTTCCAGCCCCTGTCCCCACAAGTCCTCATCCGGCCACACGGCACCATCCTCTGTTTGTGAGAATGGGGATTCTCGGGCCCGCCGGGCCGGCCCTGATGCAGTGGCTCTGAGCAGCCCCGGAATCTGTGTTTTACACACGCACACCGCAAAGCGTGCAGACACAGCTGCGTGGCCCTGGGAACAATGCTGCTGGGGGTCAGGAGGTGGGTGGCCTGGGCTGCACGGGGAGTCAGGGAAGCAGTGCACTATTCCCGGGGCTCCCTGTAGCCTGCGTGGACTCTGGGGCAGCCCTGCTCTCTCTCCAGCTGTGGGGCAGAGGCTGGCGCTGCTACACCGAAGTCAAGGGCCACCAAGCCTCAGACCTCTCCCCAGGGCTATTTCTACACATGCTAACGTCCGTCTACTCCACCAAGCGCCTTTCTCCGCAAGGCACACGTGGGGACACGAGCAGAGGAGCTCACGCCGGGAGGACAAGCCCGAAGCCTCTGTCCCCGAGAGACGGAAGAGCCAGCATCCACCCAGAGCCTCCTCAGGACCAGGGACTGCTGCCAACACTGCCCAGCACGCGCATCCCCTGACCCTCGCAGGCAGGCGGCAGCCTCGTGCCCATTCTACGGGGGAAAGACTGAGGTCTGGGGGCGGCGGCAGAGGCAGGATGAGAACCTGGCATGCTCTGCGGAGGACAGCGAGGTAAGGGAGAAATTTCGGCTGCTGGGTCGGCCCTCCTGGCTCCCACCCCTTTGCCCCAGGACTTCTGCAGTGGGGTTGCGGGGGGAGGATCTCACTTTCCCACTGTTAGGATGGGGCATCCCCAGCCTCTGGCACTTTCAAGATCCAAGCCAGCAAGCGTGTTGGTCTCAGCCGCCACCTCTCAGGGCGCACACACGTGTGGGGCGCTGGACACCGGCCGCACGTTTAATGCCCCTTATCTTTAAGAGGTGGATCTTCACGCTAACTTCATAATGTATGTATTCTCAGCCCCGTTTTGCAGATGGAGAAACCGAGGTTCAGAAGGGTCAATTCCCTTGCCCGAGTTCTTGCCGAGGCAGGATTCAAACTCCAGTCCACCTGCGTCCCCAGGTCTCAGCCTTTGACCTCGGGTCTCCCTGTTTCCAGCAGCTGGGCTGCCCCTGCTCCAGGAGGGACGCCCCCCACAGTGGGTCTCCAATCTGGGCATCCCACTGTCTCTTTCCCCACAGCCTCCTTCGGCCAGTCTTGACACAGGCTCGATCCCCACTGCGCTTTACCCGGAGCCCCTCAGCAGCTCTGGCCCCAACACCCCAGTACCCGGGGGGAACCCCCAAGCCCTGTCATGGCCAGCAAGACCCCAGGAGACCTGTGCAGCCTCCAGCCTCCTTGCACGTGGGGTCCCCTTCCCTCCTCCCTCCTAACGACGCACCCTGCGCACATCGCCCTCTCCTGCTGGGCCCCGCAGTGTCAGCTCATCTCAGACCCCCGCGCCACAGCCCTCGCGGGTGGGGGGGGAGCTGCGACCCCTGCACGCCCACGCTCAGAACTCCAGGGACTCCTGTGCGCCCCCCCCCATGTGACTGCTGAGCCAAGGAGCAGGTGACAGCAGGAGGAGGCCCTGCTGGCTCCCCCAGGCCCTCCCGATCACCTGGATCTCCACGTCGTCCTGGCTGGGCCCCCGGATGTGGATCTCCTCCAGGAGAGGCAGCCGGTCCTCGGTGAGGGCCACTCGGTACCCCACACGGCTGTCCTCCAGGAGGGAGGGGTAGGTGGTGCTGGGAGAGATGCTGGAATTCCCAGCCACGACGTAGCGCCCTCGGATCCGCACAGCTGTGGGGGGAGCGAGGCTGTGGGCGGGGGGGGTCCATCTCCCCCCACGCCCGTGGCAGCTGGGGCGCCAGCCCTCTCACGGAAGAGGTCCTGACTTAAGGAACGGGGTGGTGACAACATGGGGACGAATCCCCAGTGCCATAGCTCTCCTGCCCCGGGGCCCCAGCCCTCCCCGGGGAGCCCATCTGTCCGGTGCCCTGGCTGGTCAGGCACTCTCAGCAGCAAGCAAGGGTCACCCTCCCAGATGCCCACGGGCATCTGACCACACATCGGTGGCCCTGCACCTCTGTCCAGAACCTGGTGAGCACCGTGGACCTGCCCTCTCTCCAAGCCTGCCCACTCGGAGCTCTGCAGGCAGGTTTCCGGGGGTTTAAGGCCCCCAGGGCCATCACCCCCACTCCAGATGCCAAGGGCAGGGGTGGGCACCCTCCGGAATCAAGAAACTCTGTGGCATTAAGTGGTAAAGGAGGCGGCCTTGCCCAGAGACCGGTGTGGCCTCCACCCTGGGCTTCCAGGAAGGGACTTATGTCATGCCAGACAGGAGTGTCTTTGCTTAAGGTGGGGACCGGCCAGGCCAGAAAGACCAAATATGCGAAGCAGGACCGCAGCTGTGGCTGGTCTCCTCCGTGAACCTGGAGACCGAGGCCCATCACGTGAGTCATCAGCCGCTCAACCACGTGTCGTGTCCGCATCACGACGTCCTAATCAAACTGGACGCTGAGCCCGGGTGAGCTCGGGCTTGGCGATAGCCCGTGCCCACTGTCACGCTCGGTGTGGGACACCGAGCCCTCCCAGACTCCGCCCGACAGGCATCTCTGCTCTGGTTTCTTTCACCATCTCCTCCCCCTCGAACAAGCCAGATCCGCGCATAGAAACACTCTTGGTGTTCTGGGGATCCTCCTGGGGCCTTATCCAACCTGGTGGTGCTGAGGGAACCCCCGAAACTACGAGTGGCATCTGGGGGCGCCTGGGGGGCTCCGTCGGGGAAGCGCCTGCCTTCAGCTCAGGTCGTGACCGCGGGGTCCCGGGACCGAGTCCCGTCTCTGGCTCCCTGCTCAGTGGGAAGCCTGCTTCTCCCTCTGCCTCTGCCCCCCACTCGTGTTCTCTCTCTCTAGTAAGTAAATAGAATGTTAGGAAGAAAAAGTCGTGAGGGCATCTGGGGGATGCTGTTTTCTGAGCTTCAGTTTGTCAGGGGGCATGCCCTCGGGCCAGCTCACCCAGGTGTGTGAAGAGAGGCCTCCGGTTGGTGACGTGTACGCTGGTCAGGTTGCGGGTCACGGTCAGGAACGTGACATACTCTAGAAGGAAGCAGGGGGGGGTCTGAGGTCACTGACGTTGGGGTGAAAGGGGGACTTCAGATGTCCCCGGTGGCGGGGGGAGGCACCTCGAGGCCAAAAGCTAACAATGTGGTTGCCTCAGCCAGTAGAGGGTCCCCTGTCACTGGGGGCCAATCCAAGCCAGGCCGGACGGTCACCTTCCAGAGGCCTGCCCGGCCCAGGCGGAGGGACCGAATCCGAGGTTCCGGGCTCAGCATGTGCTGAGTGAGCATGTGCTCACCCTGTGCTCACCACAGGGAGGGGGGACTCCACGGCTCGGCTGACCCTCCAAGCGCCTACTTTGCGAATGACCTGACCTCTTTCAGAAATCGATCCAAGTCACGGGCTTCCCAAGTATAACCTCCCTTCGGACAGGAATCCTTGGGGAGGAGAGGCGAGGCCAGGCCACTCCTCACTGTCCCCTGTCTGGGTCTTATCACAGCTACCCCGAAGTGCCACTGCCCGGGGAGGCCTCAGCCAACGCTCAGCTGCGCAGGGAGGCTGGCGAAGAGGAGGACGGAGGCGGAGGCCCACACGGAGGGTCCTGGGCTCGCTGCCAGGGCTCTGAGCTGCAGCTGATTCTTAGAGGTGGGGAGGAGCGCGGCCATCCATCCCGAGAGAAGCCCCTACCTCTGGCCCTTCCGCCCGTGAAAGAGCCGTTCCGCGGCTGGCACGTGCTGTTGTCCCCTGCACACACCTGACACGCGTCTCGCACCTGCGGGGAGTCCATCCTGCCGTCACAGCCGAACGTCTGTGGAAAGAGCAGTGGCGGGTGACACGCGGGCAGTGTCACTGGAGGGTGCCGAGGCTCTGACGGGCCGCACGCGCAGCTTCCGAGGGCGACGCGGGAAGCAGGTGTAAAGGACTCGCAGCGGTCACAGCAGGGCTCTGAGCCTCCAGCCGACTCCAAGGTCACCCCGGCGCCCTGGGAGCAGCCGTGTAGACTCCGCGGCAGCTTCACGGGGGGCCGGCGCCCGCAGACCCCCACCCCCACCCCCCCGGAGCCTTTGAGCATCCGATTTCCCATGGGACTGGCCCCAGGGCCACCATGGCTGGGAGGGCGCCCTACTGCCCACACACGCCTACCCTGCATCTGCCCGACACGCACAGGCTCAGGGTCCCGTCCTCCCGCCGACCACTTGGCACACACCGGGTCCCATCCAGGAAACTGTCCCCACGCCTCACAATGAAGGTCTCGCCAATGGCCCGGCACATGTGTCTGCACAGAGCGTCCCCTGGGGAGGCAGAGGGACAGGGACCCCTGGTGTAGGGAAGGCAGCAACCCCACAGAGCACAATGCAGGTGGGCCCGCCCCGCCAGCCACCCCCCCACCCCCTACACTTCCTCCTGTGGGCTGGGGGCAAGGGTCCTGTCCCCTGAGGCAGTGATCACAACCAGGGCGGAGCCGGCGCCGAGTCCCAGGGTCATCTCACTGAATCCTCTCGCCCGAGCAGGGGGCCCTGCCCCCATCTCCACGTTACAGAGGGGAAAGCTGAGCCCCAGGCCTGTGATGGTGCCAGGACGTGATGCGACTGACACGGAGCCGGAGCCGGTGTCCAGCCCTCCACCGCGTCGGGGTGACGGGGCCAGCCCCACCTTGACTGTACTGCTCAGCGGGGCCCCAGCGGTAGAAGGAGGCGTTGCCTGGGGACAGGTGCAGCGGTTTCCTGTCCGTCTGGGAGCACTGCTCGGCCATGAACTCCAGCTGGGTCTTCTCACAGGCCTGGCCGGGAGGAGGCAGAGGACAGGCACAGGAGGAGCCCCGGGATGGGGGCTTGGGGCAGGGGACCTAGGATAGCGGCCTTTGCCACTGGGGACCACAAGGCACCACGCAGTGCCCGGGTCACAATGTGAGCTTGAGCCCAGCTCCTGGCTGCACCTCGGTTCCCTGCTCTGTAAAGTGAGGGAGACAAGAGCCTTTCTCTGCTGATGCAAGAATCCAGGAGAATTTGCCAGGACAAAGGACAGGCCACAGAAGTAAAGAGCGCTGCTCGCTGGCTCCCCTCCCCCAAGCCTGTGCTCCGGGGGAAGACTGCGCCCTTCCAGGCTGGGGAGAAAATACAAGGCCCGTCTGCAAGATGGGATGTTATTCAGCCACAAAAAGGAGTGTACTGCTCACACCTGCCGCAACGTGGATGACCCCTGAGGACGTGATGCTGAGTGAGAGAAGCCAGTCACGAAAGCCCACCTACCGTGGGACTCCACTTTTTTTTTTTTTAGATTTTTATTTATTTATTTATTTGACAGAGAGAGATCACAAGTAGGCAGAGAGGCAGGCAGAGAGAGAAGCAGGCTCCCTGCTGAGCAGAGAGCCCCATGTGGGGCTCGATCCCAGGACCCTGAGATCATGACCTGAGCCGAAGGCAGAGGCTTAACCCACTGAGCCACCCAGGCGCCCCCGTGGGACTCTACTTTTATGAAACCCTCCAGTACAGGCAAATCCACGGAAACAGAAAGCGACCGGTGGTTGCCAGGGGCTGGAGATTGGGGAAGGGGAGTGACTGCTTCATGGGTCTGGGGTTTCCCTTTGGGGTGGTAGAGATGTTTTGGAACCACGGTGTGAATGGACCAACACTATGGGCTTCACACTTCAAAACGGGTGATTTGATGTGATGTGAATTTCACCTGTGCTTGGACTAAAAGGATGCTTGTAGGCAGGGGGTGCCGCCAGGAAGGGCGGTGGCATGTGGGGACAGAGGTGTGACACCTGGAGGACCCACTGGGGTCCCAGCAGAGACACAGCAGCACCCCACTCTCCAGAGCGCCCTGGCGTGAGCCACAAATCACAGTCGCCCCAATCCTTTGGCTCCCCGGGGCCCGGCACCACTGACCTGAGCCTCTCGTCCTGCCCGGGGGAGGCAGGCTTACCTGGGTGTTGCACGTCTCAGCCTGGAGGTCAGCACCCACACACGCACGCCCCCCAAAGGCAGGCCTGAAAATGTCCACAAGACACAAGAGGTGACAGGTGGCCCCCTGCCCCCCAACCAGGGAACGTGGAGCAGGCCCCCCTCCCTGACCTGAAGGACAGGGCCCCCTCCCTGTGGTACCTGGGGTTGTTGCACTGCCTTCTCCGGGTGACCACACCTCCTCCGCAGGAGCGAGAGCAAGGGCTGGGGGGACCCCAACTAGACCAGTGGCCGTGCACCACCCCCACGGGGCTCAGCTCCGCCAGGGAGCGGCAGCGACCCTTGGAGCACCACTGCAAGAGAAGGACACGCCATCCCACATCCAGGGCACCCCATTCCACGCACGTGCACCCCACAGCCACACTCAGCCCATAGCCACAGGGCACCCCCCCACAGGACACCCACACCCACGCGGCTGTGCACGCACGGAGGAAGCCCCGCACCGCGTCCTGCTCAGGAAACAATGCTAAACGGAAGAGGCAGACCCCAGGCTGCAGGACGGGCGAAGAGTCTGGCCACGCCAGGCAGAGAGGAAGGGCAGAGGCCCTGAGGTCTGCAGGGGAGAGGAAGACGCTGCCTGGTACAGCCAACGAGAGGGAGCCTGGGTCAGGTTGCTGAGCCACGCTATCACGGCCACTCAAGGCCCTTGTCTCCTCTGTGGGACGGGGGCCAACATGAGCCTGTCTCCAGACCCAGGGAAGGGGAAAAAGAAATGCAGAACTGGTGCGGGGGGGTGGGGGGGCGGGGCTCCGGGTCCCCCACTGGCCCCAGGCAGAGTCACTGGCAAGCCCTTGGTGGGTCTTCAGCGGTCCTGCAAACCTGGAACACCCGTCCCATCTTCCAGGCCCCGTGGAGAGGCTGGGCAGGTCACGGGGACCCGGGAAGCATCTTGAGGCCTAGCTCTCCCCACCAGGTGGCCACGAGCAGCTCCGGGGCCCTCTGTCCCAGCTAACTGATCCTCCTGTCCCCCAGCCCAGGAAATCAGGCAGCCAGGCTTCGGGGCCCCACATGGATGCGGACAAGGGCACGCACGCATGGACACAGTCACACACACACACACACACACGCACGCACGCACACAGACACTCGAACATCCCTTCGTTCCTGCCCTGACCTTCTGCATGCCGCACTCTGTCCCATCCAGGAGAGGAACGAGGAGGCGGCTACAGCTGCTTTGGTCCAGGGGGTCCGTGTGGCAGGACAGAGCCTGGCACATGTCCTAATAGGGGAGACAAGTGGCCGGTTCGGAGCCACCACAGCCCGTTGGCTCAGCATCCAGTCTTAATTGTGCCCCCACAGCACAGGACCCACTGACGCATGTGCTGTTCCGTGGGCACAGCGCACCTCTCCATGGGGCGGGGGCGCTGACCAGGGCCCATTTTAGGGGCCCACAAATACGATTTTCATTTCTTTCAAAATCGAAAGAAAAAGATGATCTTTGAGATCAAAGATGTTCCAATACGTAATATTAATATATCTGTATTTATGGTACTCATACAATATTTAAAACACTGATAATAAGTCTTAATGTTTCATGTGGAGAAAGGGGCCATGAAGGCAAAGGTGCCTGGGGCCCACGAAGTCCTGTGCAGCCCAGGGAGGAAGTCTGCATTTGGGGCACCTGCCCCCTTTCATCCCCCATCTCCCCTCCCCCTGCATGCTTACACGGCTGCTACAGGCTTTGGTTTGGAGGTCACTTCCTCCAGGAAGCCCTCCAGGTTCCCATTGGGTTGGAAGCCTTCAGTCACTGCCTATTGACGTTCCACGGGCAGAGAGTCAGGAGCCGGCTAGGGCCCACTCTACATAATTCGTGGGATAAATGGGTCAAAATGGGGAACAAACATGGGGACTCTTCTTAAAAAAATTAAGAATTTTAACAAGTGACCCGGCCTGGCCCAGCGGGCGCTCGCAGCGCGGCATGAGCTGGGCACAGGTGGAGGGAGCTCGGGCTGGACGGCGGACCAGGGTCGGGGAGGCGGGGGGACGACGACTCACGAAGTGCTCCCTGATGAAGGTGCAGGCCACTGCCTTAGCACCAAAGGCCACTCGGCACTGCTCGTCCGCGCCATAGAGGAGGCCCGGCTGCGCCTGGGGAGGGCGCCCCGCGGTCCCGGCCTGCGGCTCCGGCAGATCCAGCAGGCAGTGCACCCGTCCTGCGCTGCGACAAGGCCTGGGCTCAGGCTGCAGGTGGACACGGGGTGGGGGCGGGAAGGAGGGAGCGGGCAGCAGGAGGTGTGGACTGAGGGAGGGGCGCGCGGTGGGGGGCAGGTGGAAGGGTGGGTGCAGGGGCGTGGTGGAGGATGGAGGAGAGACCCCGGGAGGTGAGGGGGGCCCATGGGGAGGGAGGCACAGGACGGGATGGGACTGAACAGAGGGCTGGGCAGGGCCGGGGCAGAGGGAGGGGCGGGTCTGGGGGACAAGTGGGGGTGTGCTCCGCGTGGAGATGGGGCACAGGGACAGGGCAGGGTGACCAGCGCAGCTACCTGAGCAGCTGCAGCACTCGTCGGCGGCTGCAGGCGGACCAGGACAGATCGCCACGGGGGGGCACGGCGTCCTGGGATGCCATCACGTGGCCACTGGGCCCGCAGCCGCTGCCGGGCACACCGTCGTGCTCCACGCCCAAGCTGCACGACGGAGGCAACGCTGAGGGTCCCCTCGCCTACCCACCTGCTCCACCCGCCCCTGCAGTCCAGGCCTGGCGGACCCTCCAGCCGCGTGGTTTCAGACCCCAGCGGCCTCCTGACCCCGCCGTCAGAGAGCCTGGCCTCAGTTTCCCAGCCAAGAGAGTACTGAGCCTCCTGCCTCTTTTTGCTAACAAACATCGAAAGGCTTTAAAAATGTTGAGGCAGGGGTGCCTGGGTGGCTCAGGGGGTTAAAGCCTCTGTCTTCGGCTTCAGTCATGATCCCAGGGTCCTGGGATCGAGCCCCGCATCGGGCTCTCTGCTCAGCAGGGATCCTGCTTCCTCCTCTCTCTCTGCCTGCCTCTCTGCCTACTTGTGATCTCTGTCTGTCAAATAAATAAATGAAACCTTTAAAAAAATAATAATAATAATAAAATAAAAATGTTGATGTCAAGCAACTCGGTGGTGTCAAAAGTCAGGGAGGATGGGGTCCCGAGGCACCTGGGGGGGGGGTGCGGGGCCGCCCGTGGTGACTTTCTTGCTCTGCGGGCTGGCCCAGAGTGGGAAAATCCATCCACTGCCTGTGTCCTTAGATCAGTAAAAGAAGTCGAGAAAACGCCCAGGACTTCGGCCACGGTCTCCACTCCCCGCGGAAGACACTGTTTTCAAAACCTTCTTTAAAACAAACAAAACACCTTTTTCCTCCAAAACAAGACAGATGGAGGCGCTGTGGGCGGGGTGGGGTGGGTGGAGGTCAAGGGTCAAGTGCAGGGGCTGGAAGTGGGGGGGGGAGAAGGTGGGACTGCTCGGGGCTGATGTGGGGGCGAGGAGCCCAGGCTCACCGGGCACCTGAGCCGCCCACAGCGGCACAGGTGCGGGGGACCGCACAGAGGGGCCCGAAGGCCTGGGCTGGTGGGCGCTGAGGGGAAGGAGCATAGACCGGGTCTTTACTTCAGGAGTCTCCGCACTGTACGCAGGTGTTACTGTCATAGTGAAAAGACTTAAAGATCATCGAGAAAACTCGCCACTTCGGGTGAGTGAGAGTAGAGGGGAGCACAGATTTACCTACAGAACACAGAGCGCCCGTAACAGGAAAAATCTGGACACAGCCTAAGACCCAACAGCATGGGATTAGTTAAATAATGCACATCCAAAGAATTATAAAAACTCTGGGGGAAACGTTCGGGATGTATTGCTCCATTAAGAAAATCGTAACGAGACAATATACAATATAATCCCAATTTTGCAAATAAAAAATGACAAGTGTGGGTAAGAAATGACTGAAACAAAACATGAACAGATGCTCTCTCTGGGCGGTAGGATCTGGGATAATTTTGACCGTCTGCCTTCTCTTTGCCTGAATTTCTTAAAAACGTATTTTCTAGTTGTTAAGTTCATCTTGCTTGTTTTTGGGGGAAAAAAGGTTTTTTTAATCACCTGGAAATCAAGCAGTATCAGATTTCCCGGCCCTTGTCCCTCCCCCACCTCCCAAGGCCACTGGGGCCAAGGGTATAGGTTCCTTCCAGCAGACTCTGCCAGCCCCGATGTGACCTCCCGGGAGCCCAGGTCAGCTCCTAGGCCTCAGCTTGAGGACAGGGTGCCTACCTGTGCGCGATCTCATGGGCGATGGTGACCCCCAGGTCAAAGCCAGTATCCTCAGTGATGAGGCAGCTCCAGGAGGACGAGCAAGCACCCCCCAGCTGGGTGACCCCTCGAACCTGCCGGTTACCATCTGGTAACTCCAGGTCAAACCTTGGGAAGAGAGGACAGCCATCCGCGTGGTGCAGAGATGCCCGCCAGACCGCCTTTGCAGTTGGGGTGCAGCTCCCGGGGAGGCTGGGGTGCCCCCGGGGAACGCGGGTACCTGGTGATGTAGAGGACCAGGTCGGCGTGCCCGGGATCTGCGTCGTCCTCAGGGTTGACCGTCCTGCTCCACTCACAGACACTCAGCAGTGACGCCGTGATGTTGCCTGTGATGCTCGGAGCATCCTGGGGGTTCAAATAAGAGAGGCTGTGTTTATGGGAGCAGCGCCCGACGGGAGCCGCCAGCATCTCAGTCCTCACCGCAGCCTTGTCACGAGGCGGAGACCCACAGGAAGAGGTAAAGAGAACAGAAATGGGTCTTCCGGTGACTCTGGGCTCCCAGCTCAGCGCCTACCTCGGGCTGAGTCAGGATGACCATCTTCACTAGATGTACTCGGAACTGAGCCCCCAGGGATGGGTCCCTCAGCAGCTCTGACCCCTGTGGAGGGCAGGAGACAGGGGAGACTCATGTGGGCTGGCGTGGCCCGACTGGCGTGCCGGGGTCTGGAGAAGACGCTCCATCGGCACGGGGGGGGGGAGGAGGAGATGCCAGTCGTTGGGCGGAGAGCCAGCTGTGGGGACGGGCAGATGTGCTCTGGTCCTCCCCTTGCTCAGGCTCAACACACACACACACACACACCCCTGAAACAACAGGACACAGATCATTGTCATTAGTCTAGAACATTCCATTCCAACCCTGCCTCTCTCTCACCAGATTTGTCCTGTCCTTTCTCTTTTCTGTCCATCCACCCGAAACTGTTCTCTGCTTGTCTAACCTACACGTCTCCATGAGGCAACATGAGGGCCCCCCTCCCTCCACAAGCCCTTTCCCGGGTACCCCAGAGAGAAGCCCCCTTCCACGCCCCAGCCAGCCTCCTGGCTCTCTCTTGCCACGCATGTCAAGATGCCGATCGCGGCTGACTTGTCTTGTGGCTGTTGGCGCCAGCTCGTCCTCTGAATGAGGACGTGAGAGCACTGCGTGGCCACGGGCCTCGGCTGGCCTGGGCCGGAACCCGAGCTCCGCTGCGTCCCTTCCCACGCTGCTCAGATGCTGCTAAGGGAGCCCAGAAGCCCAGGTTCCGTATCTGTCAAGTGGCGGGAAAGCCTTCCACGGCCGTCAGCCTGGGGGACTTTGCCTTTTGCCCAGAACAGGTGGCCATCCCCCAGGCAGAGCACACTCTTCGGGGCAGCCCACCCTCCAGGGCCGGCACTCTCCTTGCCGTGCTGGTCCTGATCTCCTGACGCTGTGGAAGCTTCCATGGCAGCCTAGAGCAGTCAGCGTATGTGTGCGCACATGTGGGTGTGTGCATGTATGTGTGTGCACGTGTGTGTGTGCATGCGTGTGCGTGTCCCACGCGTTCCCTCTAGCCGCGGGCACGGGTCTCACGTTCCTTTCCTGACTCGGTCTGACACCGCTCAGTGGGAGTTGTACCTCCCACCCCACCTTCTCCCCAAAGCCAAGTGAAGGGGAGGCCAGCGGCAATGGGTGCCCACAAGAAGAGGGCCAGCACTGCTGGCCGAGGTTCCCACGGAGCAAATGGGCTTCGGGACAGAGGCCAGGTTTGAGAGTCCCCTGGAGAGAAGGGACCCAAGTAGCAAGAGACCATGCGGTGTACTAGGGACCCAAGAGGGGGTCCTAGGCCCTCGCCCACCTCCACTCTAGGTGAGGGAGGGGAGGAGGAAGGAAAGTCCTGGGCCCCAAGCATGACCCCAGCCTTAGGATCACACCGAGTTCAACCTGAGTTCAAACTCCCAGGCAAGCCAGCCCAATCACACCCCACCCAAGTTCCTGGTGTGGGGCGCCGTGTCCAGAGGCTCCAGAGTCCCAAGCCGTGGGGTCGGCGCCATCCAGGGAGCCCACTGCACAAGGAACACTCACCATGTTGAGGTTAGTGAGCACATAGCGCTCAGTGTCCTCCTGGTGAGCCTGATAGACGTCGGGGCCCACGGCCACCAGCAGCTCCAAGTGCAGGACACTCCCCGCGGCCCGTCTCCGCACGCGAGGGGAAGGAGGACGGCCCGTTGAGGGAGGAAGCGGGGCTGACGGCGAAGGTTCTAGAAAGAAGATGACTTGTGGCTTTGGACCCCCATGCCCAGGTCTTTCCTAGGCTCAGAGACACCATGTGAGCCTGGTCTCTACTACTTCCTGCTACAGAGCTTGGGGAGACGGGTCCTCAGCTTTCACGTGGGGAACGTGGGGAGCAGGCAATCCCTGCCTCCCAGGTGGGTGGGCACCCGGGGAGCGGGCCTGGGCTGGGCCCACTCTCAGCCCCTACCTCCGGGAGTGGGTCTCCGGACTCCTCAGGCGGCTTGAGGGTCCCAAGCTGTCGCAGGTCACTTTCTGCGGCAACTGTTAGAACTAGTGGTGACCAGCCCGAGAGGCTGCTGGGTCTCGGATCCCACCCGAGGGCCAGATCCCATAGTGACCAGACATCCCGGAGCATCTGAAAGGGCCCGGTGGTAGTGCAGGCCCCAAGGAGGGAGCTACTGTGTGGCCTTTTGGCCCTTTATGTCTCTCCAAAGCTCCAGGCACTGGGTCTGCGCCCTTGATGCCCCTCTGGGCACCTGCTGGAGAGCAGAACAGGCTCATTCCAAGATGACACGGCTTGCCCAAGACAGCGAAATGCCTGCACCTGGAGACAGCCCAAGGGATAGACAAGCAGACCTGGGAGGCAGCAGGGCCATCTCCAATTGTGACCATGCCCAGAGCCACCGTGTCAGCCCTGAGCGGCCACTCTCTGTCTTTGGCCCCGTGTTCCCGTCCGTGCTAGCAACCAATGCCAGTGAGTGACTCCCAGCCAATAGTGCGCGTCTGTGAGCGTGCTGTGTCAGCTAGGAAGGGCTGTTTGTAGGCTGAATGTCTACCTGTTCACCAAGTAGACAGTTGGGGGCATGGCGGATGGCCGGCCACGTGCTCCCCTGCCCTCCCTGCGCCCCAGCATCCTGATGAAGATGGTTCCGTCACGGCTGCGGCATTTTGCATGGCTCCCTGGGCGCTGGGGAGAGCCGGCCCTCCCCCCAGAGCTGTCCCCAAGGGCAGTCCCACCCTCCCTCTCCCAGGGGCTGTACCTTGGATGACTTCTGGGGCCTCGGGGGCTCTGGGGGCCTTGGGGACAGGCCTGTGGATCAGGTGGAGCTGGGCATGGACCCAGGGAGGCACCAGCTCCCGGTGCTGCTTCCTCACCGGCTGGACGTGGAACCTGTCCGCGCCCACCAGGATGTCGCCCTCCTAGAGAAGAAAGAACAGCATGGCACTGAGCCCAGTGGCCCCGCTGCACGACAGGGCCTCTCTGGGACGTCACAGCACCAGGCACAGACCTGTCCTGAGCTCTGTCCAGGGCTCCTCTCCAAGCCCATCCTTGTGGGACAGCTGGGGAGGACCCGTGCCCTAACTTCTACACCCGCAGCCAGCACCCACCCCCACCCACACTCCAGTCCTCCCTCAGGTCGTGGCCTTGGTCTTTGGGGAGACACTGGTGAGATCCCACATGTACAGAAACAGGGAGGGGCTCCAGGGACTAGCTAGGCCCGTGCTAACGGACAGTCACCAGTAGTCACAGGCTGACCGGGAATGGTTTATGTCCCGGCCCACGCAGGGTCGCGCAACACAGCGACCAGGGAGGGGCACGTGATGATGTCAGCGGCTCTGGCCAGATGGATGCATGGTGACAGATTTACACGGACACCTGACACCAGTCCTCATCACTTCTCAGCTGAAGACCCTGACATCCAATCGAGTGACTGGTCCAAGGTCTCCTGGGACAGAGCTGGAATCAGAACTCAAAGGGCTGACTGCCAAGCCCTGGTTCTTTCCGTTCCGTGGTCCCCCAGATTCACACCTCCCTCTGCCACCTGCTAGCCCGGGGGCCCTGGGGAACTCAGCCCGCTTTTCCGAGCCTCCGTGGAACATGCCCTCAGAGGCCTGGCGCGAGGCAAAGATCCAACGCGGTGTCCTCCGGCACACCTGGCTGGGCACCGTGGGGCCCCCCCCAGCACACCTTCAGCGCGGCCTCTCCCCGAGGCGAAGACGGGATCCCACTTACCAAGCCGCCCCAGCAGTAAGTGACTCTGGCCCGGGCGCCCAGGGGCAGCAGGGGGCGGCCTCCCGTGAAGCAGAGGTGGGCCGGCCGCCTCAGTAGCCGGAGGGAGGCGTTCAGCACGCGCTCGCTGGTGAAGGAGGCGGCCAGCAGGCTCTGCTCCGGCGGGAAGGAGACGGTGATGCGCCAGCCCCAGGCGTGCAGGGAGCAGCGCGGGGTCCTGCAGGGAGGCCCCCCGGGCCCATCTCCACAGACGCAGCTGAGAGGGGCCACATGGAACGGAGGCGCTGCAGGGGAGAGGAGGCTGCCTTGCTCCATCCTGCTCGGCCCTCCTCTTCCTGCCCTGGAGAGGGGGCCCACATCCGTTCCCTTTGGCACGTGGGGATGCGTGCTGGCCTGGAACCCCGGTGGAGGGGGTGCGTGGGTTCAAATTCAGCTCCTTCTGCCTTGTAGGATGGCAGAGTGCAAGTCACCTCTCCCATCTGGGCCGTGCGCCGGGGCCGACCAGCGCTCGGCACACTAGCCTCGACCCGTGAGGGATTTCACGAGGGGTGGCATGAGCCCCGATGAGCAGAGCAGGTACAAGTCCAGCGGCTAGCAAAAGCAGGCACCCAAGGCCAGCCTTGCCATCTTTCTCCACCCACCTGCCTCCCCCCTAAGGAGTGCCCGGAGGAGTTAAGGACCCCAGGCCCCAGGAGGGGAAGAGCTCCAAGGACCTGGGGTCCCGATTCACAAGTTTCCACCCCCAGGTGGCCCCGAGCAGGGCTCCGTGTGCATCTGACCCAGGCCACAGACAATTCGGGCACAAGAGGGACATCCCTATTTCTTTCCACCCTGCCTAGCCCACCCTGCCTCTGGTCCCCAGCAGCCTTTAGATCAATGGCCCAACTCGGAAAGGGGCCTGGCACCGCATAGAGGTCCACAGACGGGGCCCAGAGCGACAGGAAGGCTCTGGCTGGGCCTGAGCCAGGGCATATCTTGTTTCTCACAGAGAGGATAAATATTTCCATCCATGACCAGAAACCACAAGAGCTCCTGTGGCTTCCCTAGCCCAAGGGAGGCCCCGGGGCAAAAGGGGCCAGCTAATTAGTAACCGTTTCCTTGAGATACTGAGCAGAAGCCTGGGGTCAGAACCCCAGCTTGGTCCAGAACACCCAGACTGGCTTTCATGGACCCGGCAGAAGTCCGGAGTTAATGAACAGGAATGATGGCAAATTCTTGGACTTCCTCCCCCCAGCAGAGCCCTGACCCTGAGAACCTCCCTGCCAAGAAGACCCCACAACAAGTACCTTTTAAAGTAGCTTCAGGGCCGAAATAAGAAGTCACTTCCTCCGGCTCCAAAGCCTGAAGAAATTGCTGCAAAACAGAAAGGACAAGGGAGAAGAGAGGAAGGAGAGGGGGTGGCAGGGGGGCAAGGCAAGGGAGAGGGGGAAGTCGGGGTGGGGGTTGGGGGAGGAGGACACAGAATGGAGAAGCCCATTCCTTCCTCAGCGAGCACACTCCATCCCCAAAACCTCACGCTCAGATCTGCCCCTTGCCCAGTGCAAACCCCAAAGCGGAGAGAAGACCCCGGCAGTTCCCTCTCTCCCCAGGGCACCCTCCTTCAGCACCCAGAGGAGCTCAGATTCCCGACCCCAGGGCTCCCCGAACACCTCAACGCCTGCAGACTCACCCACCTGCTGGAAATCGGAGAGTCCCCAGCAGCCCAGGAGAAAGAGGGCAGAAGTGAGAATTGCCCCCAAGCCTCTCTGCCAGGGGTGAGGCTCCCTCATCCTTGGGAAAACCAGCCCGTAGCCTGGGGAGAGAGCCTTGTGACTGGACATCTGGCCGGTGTGGAATGTGGTAGACCCCGGTGGGCGGGAAGATGAGGCTGTGTTTACTCTTGGGAGCTTCCTCTCGGGGCAGGGGCCATGGGAGTGGGCAGCCTGCAGACTCTTGCACGAGGTGGGTCCTGGGCCCAGGGCAGCAGATCGTACACCCTGGGATGGGGCTGGGCCAAGCAGCAGAGTCACGAGGAGGGAGCACTGGACCGGGGATCATGGGAATGTGGATTCAGGCATGATTCTAGAACCGAGGCTGGGTTACTGTCCCCTGACTGAAGGCAGGCTGTGCCTTCCAGCTCTGACAACTTGCTCTCCTCTACTGACACCCCGTGACCTGTCCTGCTCTCCACTCCCCATTCCCTTTGTCTAGCTAAAATCGTCAGGAGGCGATCACTACATAAGCTCATTTATCTGGGATGGAAGAATCGCTATCCAGGGCACTAAGATTTGGGCCACGACCCAAATAAGGCCCCACCAGGGAGCAAAACTCAGAAGCATTCACAGCTAAGATAGGCTGCTTGGGTGTGTTGCTTGCAGAGAATTTGTGATCGCTGTCGGCAGCAGAAAGGGACCCCCTGTGACATAATCGGGACTGAGGCTGTCACTGCCGGTCCTTCACTGTGGGGGGCTTGAAGGGTTCAGGGTTGGTCCCTGGAATATTTGCACTTTGGCCGCCCAGTTCAAGAAGTCACGTGTCCACCGGTGAGGACGGGCATATGGCCGGTCTCCTTAATGGACTCCTGGCTCCATTTTGAAATCCCCTGACATGTAAGCGACCCTGTTTCATTCCACCCTTCCTCACCCACTGCAGATCCCGGGCCCCCCACTGCCCTCACGTCTCAAAGACACTTTCTGCCTCAATCGTTCCCCCTCACTACTCACTATCCTGTGTCTGGACCCTGTGGACAGCCACAGAACCAGGCCACCTGGCACCACGCTGCCCTCAGCATCATAGACCACCTGGCTGCCCACTCTACTTTCTGGAAGGTTCTCGGTCACACTCTCCAAAGCACTATTTCCGGCTCCCTCACACCTCCAGGACACCACCCCCCCCCCCCCCCCCCCCCCCCGACTCAGCTGACAGCTAGCAGGGGGACTGTGCAGGGTCCCTGCCCCGGTGTCCTCTGTTATCCCCGAGGCTGCTAGGATTCCATCCTGGGCGGGTTGTCTTTCCTTTCCCAGGCGAGATCTTCGGGATTGCCTTAGGCTCTCCCCGCCCATCCCGGGTTTCCCCTTTCACCTTTCCCAGGTACGTCATCCCAGTTCACGCTGTGGGCTCCTGACTGTCTCTGTGACTGCTCCCTGGAGACCCAGAAGGACACACTGCCCCCTAATCCAAGCTCATCACACTGGCCTGGGCATCGGTCATGGGCTCCCACCTGGCCTCCCACTCTCTCGTGACCGCATGCCCTCCCCGTCCCATTTCTCACACAGTTGCAGTGATCCTTTAAGAACTCAAGTCAGACTGCGTCACGCCCCAGCTTTAAAACAATCCATGTCTTCCCCTGCCCTAAGAGTATAATGTCCAAAGCCTTTCCTGCAGCCTCCGGGACTCTGGAGTCACAGATGAGACGTGCCCTGCTGCTCCCATCTCCCCTCCGCACACAGAGCCTGAGCCCCGCCGGCTGGCTTCCCGGTGCTCAGACCTGTCAAGGGCTTTGCGGGTCTCCCTTCTGAGCCCTGGTTCCCCGTCAGGTTTCCGCTCACACGGCACCTGCTCAAAGAGGCCCTCCCTTGTGACCCGATCTAAGCGGCCCCGCCCCCCCAGCGGGTGGCCACATTCAGAGTATAAAAATCAGGACTTTTAGTTAAATTTCAATTTTCGATAAACAACGAATACTTCTTATTTTAGTCGAAGTATGCCCCCAATATTACAACTAACGCGTCGGGCACATGGAGACCAAAATTATCACTTACCTGCAATTCCCACGTCCCCGGGCATCCTGCAGGCGGCCTGCTAACCGCAGCCCCTCCCCACGCCCGGGGTCAACCTCTTCCCGGCATGTCTGTTGTCCGCTGCACGGCAGTGGCTGGCCCCCAGCTTCCCGGGCTGGTTTGTCTCCCTGGAGCCCCCCGCCCCGCGCGCACGCGCAGACTCACGTGGAGACTCTCGGGAAGCCGAGGCTGCTCCGTGCGTGAATCGAGGCCCCGAGGGGCCAGGCAAAGGGCGGCTGGTGATTTATTGTCACCGCTGCTGCGCAGAATAATTCACGGCATTGTTACAATGTTTCCTCATTGCTATCGGCTGTGGCTCAAGAGCCTCTGCGGCCCCATTGCGCTGGGGTCGACCTTTCGTCCCCGGGCCTCAGTTTCCCCACTCGGGGAGGAAGGAGGGGCTGAGCCCGCGACGCCCGGCTGGGGGCGTGGCCCCACCCCGCCCGCTCCGCCCCCCCGGCTCCGCCCACGCCCGCCCTAGGCCCGGCAGCCCAGCGTCCCCTAGCGGCCGCCTGCGCCCCCGCGCTCGGCCGGCCCAGCCGCGGTGCTACAACGACTGCGGCCCCCCAGTTCC
Source organism: Meles meles (assembly GCF_922984935.1). Taxonomy (NCBI): domain Eukaryota; kingdom Metazoa; phylum Chordata; class Mammalia; order Carnivora; family Mustelidae; genus Meles; species Meles meles. The sequence goes on from NC_060076.1 coordinate 3,230,602, forward strand.
CTTCCGGCGTCCTCGTTTCTCATCCCTTTCCCCGCTCTCGGAAGATCCTAGGCCTCCCCGAACCCCACCCTGGGTCATGGAGACCGACGCCGCTCGCTGGGCCAGTGACCCTTCTCCCAGGAGGGCGGAGAGCCCCGTCTCGCCCCGGGCTGTGCGGAACCAGGGGCGGAGGCCCGGTTTCCAGCGGGTCGGGGAGAAAAGAGCACTTCCGGGGGGCGGGGGCGCACGTGTGGCGGCGTGCGCGGGGTCGCTTCCGGGGTGCGGGAGGCGGGTGTCCCCGGAGTGGAGGACTTGGGGGCTGGCCTGGGCCTGCGCTGGCTTGGCAGAGCTCGGCTCGGGGCCCGGGCTGCGGGGCTCCGGTCGCGCACTAGCGTCGGGCCCCGGGGACCCCGGACGGCGGCGGCGGCATGGCCAAGGCGCTGACCCCCAGGCGCGCCCCGGGCGACCCCCTGGCCGAGCCGGGGCTTGGCCAGAAGCCCCCCGGGAAGAAGAGCCGGAGGAAGAGATTCTGGAAGAGCAAAGGGCGAGAAGCAGGCAGGACGCCGGGAGGCGGCCCCAGGGCCGTCGTGGCGCGGCCTCCGAAGGCGCCGGAGGACTTTTCCCGAAACTGGCGGGCGCTGCGGGAGGTAAGGGCGGCGGGGCCGCGCGCGGGACGGGGCAGGCGGGTGGGGCCCGGCGGAGCCGCGCTGGCCGAGGCAGACCGCGACGTAGACCGCGAGCCCCGGGACCTGGGCGGCGAGGGCTCCGGGCAGCCCGGTGCGCGGCCCCGAAGTGCGGACCGGCCGCCTCCTCTCCGTGCGCGTCTGCTCCCCCGACCGACAGCCTGCGGGGCCCCCGCTAGCGTCCCCGGCGGACGGACGAGGGAGGGGCCCCGGAGAGGGAGGGAAGTGACCGGGAGTGTGGCCCGAGCGGCGGAGCCGGGTCCCGTCCGCAGTCCCTGCTCCGGACGCCGGTGGTGCCGCGCGGCCAGTGCGCCCGCGGACGCTCCTTTCTGCCCGTGATTCTCGGCGGCCCCTCGGAGTTGGCTGCTGCGGTCCCGGCTGGTTCCAAGGGAGGACACGGGCTTTCAGAACCCGGCCCAGCGGCGCGCAGCTGGTGGAAACGTGGCAGACGCCGCGCAGAGTCCCATTCGGGCGCCAGTTTGTGTTCTTCCCCGGTTTTCTGGACTCTGCTCCGGAGCCTCCCGGTGAGCGAGACAGACAACAGGGAACAGCTTCTGGAGCCTCTCAGCGCACCCCGTGTCTTGGATGGTGGAGGCCCCGACCGCCCGTCTGGAGGGACAGGACTGATGCGGTTCCGTGGGGCAACCCCAGGGCTCTGTACCACTTGTTGAGCTGTGACTCTCCCTCTTTCTCTTTCTCCCAGGAAAGTAAAGAAAGGTTCAGTGCGTGGGAAGGAGGGTTATTATGGGGGGAACCTTGTGTTTTCTCTGTGTCTTACAAGAAGCCAAATCCTTCCATCCTTTATTTTTTTTGCATTTAAACCATGTATATTTTTTTCTTTTTTTTCAATATTTTTTAAACTGGCTTGTAATGTAGTATTTGCCCCAGGGGTACAGGTCTGTGAATCCCTAGTCTTACACACTTCACAGCACTCACCGTAGCACATACCCTCCCCAGTGTCCATCCCCCAGCCACCCTGCCCCTACCCAAATCTTAAACGTTGTGAGAACTAGTAAGTCGAAACCCGGTTCCTCGTGTCTTGGCTCACGGCCGCATAACCAGGGTCTTCACTGTGGCTGGGAACAGCCAGGCTGGGACTGGGGGAAGGTTGGGCTGGCAGAACACTCGAGAGCCGGTCTTGTAGGACGGAGTATGGCCCCTGGCCTCCCTTGAGCCTCCTCCGCTGTGACAGACACTGTCTTCCGCTCTGTCTGAGACCGGCACAGCGGTAGCAAACCAAGAGGACGGGGGTTTCCACGCTGCCGGCCCTTGGCCTCATCTATGGGAGAAGTAACTCGATGCACCGTAAACAGGAAAACCCGTTGTACATCGTGCCCTCGGGCTCCGGGTCGAGTAGGCCCTGCTCAGTGGTTCAGTAGGTACTTAAGATGGAAAACTCGGTTGGAAGTTTTGTAGGAATGAGGAAGCATGTAATCAGGTAAGCAGAGAAGCCATTTCACCACAAGCGACTTCAGATGGGCGTGAGGAAGGGCTTTTCCTAGACTGTGTGAAAATGAGTGTCCATGGTGCGGGTAGCAGACATACGTAGCTGGGACTGACGTGCGCGTACATGTGTGTACACACGTGTTTTCCATCTTGTGCGTGATTTCCAACTTAAGACGTGTCTATATTTTATTTTGGGTTTTATTAGCTCCTGAAACAAAAAACCCAGGCCCCGAAAAAGCCTCTTGTCTCTCCAACGGAGTCCAAAAAGCAGCCCAGGATTATCGCACAAAAGAGAAAAGCGATCCCAGATGCAGCACAGAGAAGTGAGATGGAGATGGAGACCACAGACCCCGAGGCCATCGGCACCTCCGTTCCTTCAGGATCTCTAAGGAACAGGAAGATGCCGGCCCCTCCCACACAGGCCGGCGGAGCAGCGCGCAGTGAGAAAGGAGCCAGAAAAAGGACTAACGGCAACATTTCTCCAGAAGGAGGAGATCTCAGGCACAAGAAGCAGAAAGCTAAGGAGGTGACCTTGGCCTTGCCTCTGGCCCTGCCCACCGAGTGAGTACAGGTGGCCCAGTCCCCTCTGCCTCCCTGTGTGGCAGGCGACCCCCTTGGCTCATCTCGGAGAACAGAACCCCAGCACCTATGACCCGGCTCCTCCAGGAGACCTAGGCTGGGGCCCTGCCCCCCAGCACAGGCCCTCCACACCTTATCCCCTGCTGCTTCCTGGCTAATTACTTGTTTCCATGGAGGCCGAATGAGGGCAGGGTGTGTTTGGTAACTGTTGTATCTCTAGGGCCTAGAGCAGAGCTTGGCCCTTATTAACAAGCCTTCAGTAAAGATCTGTGGGATGAACGCACGCCAGAGCCGGAAGGACCCAAGCCTGAGAGCAGTTCCCGCATCTGGCGAGTTGGGTGCACAGGGGCGAGCTCCTGACCCTCCGCCTCAGTGTGGTCATCTGTGGTGTCGGGCGGGGACGGGGAGGTTGAGAGATGCAGGGCGCCGGGTCAGCGCCTGGTGGTTACTGAGCAAACCCTGTGGGGGTCACTCACGCAGGGATGACCAGGAGCCAGTGGCTGCCTCTCAGTGGCTCGGCTGGAGGTGGCCTGTCTGTAAGGCAGGCTGGTGGCAAGTCGCCTGGGTCGCCGAAGGTTCCAGGAAAGACGGGTTGGACTGCCTGCCGTGTGTCTCTGTGCCAGGGACGCCCTCTGGAAACGGAGCAGGCATGACAGGGCCCTCCCGCTTGAGGCTGATGTCCAGCAGAAGACACAGCCGGGATGAGACTCTTCTAGGGATTCTGTGTGCGTGGTCACGGTAGACCGCAGGACGGAGCAGCTCATGGAGCAGATGGCCAGAGGCGCGCGTCCACTCAGTGGAGTCAGGAAGAGATTTCTAAGGAAATGACATTCAGCTGAGCCCGAAAGAATTCACCAGGCAGGAGTGTGCACGCTTGTGCGGGCGTCTGAGTTCGAGGCCTTGATGCGAAGACACTAGCGGTCACTCCAGCTTGGCGCGGAGGGGGAGTCAGTGTTTCCATTTCACAGTCTTTGTGTTTGTGTTTTCTAAGTGTTTGGTGACGAACCTGCTGCTTTCTCAATTTAGAAACAAGTATCGGTAGTCGTTATACCTGGCTTGTACGTTTACAAGGTAAACGTTCTTATGTTCCTGTGTTTATCTGTGGTTCTAAGTGGGGGATAAGGAGCCGGTCTTGGAACGAAACAGGAAAGCGGTAGGGCACGCTGGTCAGTCCACAGGAGCCGCGTACCATTCCCCCGCCCCCACGCTGCACCAGCACCTCCGCTGACCAGCGCGCAACCTGTCCTCTCTGCCCTTTAGCGAAGACATCTGGTTTGATGACGTGGACCCGGCGGATATCGAAGCGGCCCTGGGCCCCGAGGCAGCCAAGATAGCAAGAAAGCAGCTGGGGCAGAGCGCGAGCAGCATCGCGCCGGTGAAGGAGCGAGCCTTCGGCGGGTGCGCGGGGCCAGGGCCGCGGGTGGCGCTTGGCCGGAGAGGGCGCGGTTTGGGAGGGAGCGCTGGCCCTGGCCCCTGGCCGAACCCTAGTTGAATTGGGCAGGCGCGCCCCATCCTGCGAGGAGCCTGAGCGGGGAGAGCTTGTCCCGCGAGCAGTGGCCGTGGGCGGAGAACTCTGGGTGCCCATGGCTGCGTCCCGCTGTGTTGATTAACCTGGAACCTTTGGCTCCCTCCAGCCTGACTAGAGCCTTAGCCATGGATTGTGAGATGGTGGGCGTGGGCCCCAAGGGGGACGAGAGCATCGCCGCCCGAGTGTCCATCGTGAACCAGTATGGGAAGTGTGTTTATGACAAGTACGTCAAGCCCACCCAGCCAGTGACGGACTACAGGACGGCGGTCAGCGGGATACGGCCGGAGAGCCTCAAGCAGGGTGGGTCCTCCCAGCCGATGAGCCGGAGGGAAGGCAGTGCCTGGGTCCCTTCTCCCTTTTTCTTTTTCTTTTCTTTTTTATTAGTTTTTAAAGTAATCTCTATACCCAACATGGGGATTGAACTCACAGCCCCAGGACCGAGTCACGCGCTCTACCGACTGAGCCGGCCAGGAGCTCCTCTCTTTCTTCCTCTTGTCCCCTTTCTGTTTGGAGTATCCACCACAGTCCCGACAGTCTTAGGTCGCCTGGGGTGACTGCTGGCAGAGACCTCGCAGACACATTTGTGTCACCCAGACAGGCTGACCCCGTGCCAGTGTGGGGTCGGGAGGAGATGCGGGACAGATTGTAGGGTCTCGTCTTTGTGAGGACTTCGGGAAGCCATGGGACCGTCCGAGCCGTGAGAGGCCTGGCTCAGGTTCTAGTAGGTGCCTTTTGGCCGTGATGTTGAGAGGAGACCGGGCCCGAGGGTGGAAGCGGAGAGGAAGCATGTGCTGCTGGGGACCCGGCGCGGGGGAGCCCCCAAACCCAGATGCACCCTGAAGGCGGAGTCTCTCGGGTTTTCTGGTGGATTCGTCCTGTGGGAGGAAGACCAGAAAGACCCCGTAGGGGGCACTCCAAGGTTAGGGGCCCGGAGAGGTCCTGGAAGCTCTCGGGATCCAGCCACGCTGCTCCTTCCTGGCCCACTTGGGTCTCCTTTCTCTGCTTCTCGGGTTCCCTCTGCTCACCTGACCGACAAGGCGTGCCCCGGCCTGGCCGGGCCCCTCAGCTCTAGGCTCTGATAGCTCCGTGCCGGATGGGCTGCCCCGATCTAATTTCCTCTGTCGGGGGTGGGGGTGGGGCGGTGGGCAGGCGGAGTCAGGGGTGCAGGCACGGTGAGGGCGGGAGCGCCCCCGGGGGCGTCTGCGGGGAGAGCCGGCCACTCTGCCTCTGGGCCCCCGGGTCTGGAGCAGCCCTCCTTGCTGTCGGTGGCGGAGCACCGTTGTTTTTCTCTCCCGTCGGAAGGCACGCAGCCCGAGCCTGGTTCTCCCAAGATGCCACACGAACGTTCCCATCAGACGGCCGCCAGTGCGGCAGAAGGCGCCCCTCCCGGCCGCGGGGGGCTGGCGTGCGGGGCTCCCCGGCGCGGCGCACGGCCCTGACGGCTGCATCTTCGTTCTGCTCGTCAGGGGAAAGACTGGAAGTCATTCAGCGGGAAGTGGCCGACTTGCTGAAGGGCCGGATCCTGGTCGGACACGCGCTGCATAACGACCTGAAGGTACGTCGGGCGGTGGCACCTGCCGGGGGGGGGGGTGGTCATGGCGTCCAGCGTTCGGCCCCAGTGATGGCCCCAGATGCCAGTCTCCGGGCTCTTCCTGCGCCCTGGGAGGAGTGCCTGACATTTCCTGGCTCTCTAAAAGGCAGCTGAGGCACTGTGAGGGCGGGGGCGCCCCCGGGGGTGTCTGCGCCCTCAGGGCAGAGCGGGATGCCCCCCGGACCTGGTGCCGGGCCCCCTGCCCGGCGCTCTAGCACATTCCATGTACACAAAGCCAGGCCGCTGCCCCTGCAGCATCACCCAGCTGGCCAGGGCCTACTGTTCCTGTGAGGTCAGAGCCGCCGTCTGTGGGGAAGTGTCCCCTGCGGCCCCCCCTCCATGGCCACTAGACCGTCCAGGGCTCCTCTTGTCTTCCTCATGGCGGGCCTCCAGGGCCCCAGAGGCGGTGGCCTCCGGCCTCTGCTTCTCGAGGGTCTCTGCTGTAGGCAGAACGGAGCCGCCTGTTCTGATGAGGGCGCGGGGCAGGCAGAGTGCGAGACTGTCCTTCCTGCGCATGGGGCTTCTCAGATAGTGTTCCGTGGAACCCGGGAGTTCTCCGAAGTTGGAGGCAGCCCTGAGCGTCAGTCTGCATTGCCTTGTGAAATTTTGAAGCAGACAGTGGGTCCTCCACCCAGTATGACGCGGGCCGTAAACCCTCAACGGCCACCGCCCTGCCGGTTCCTGCTCCCTCCCCACGCGGCCGGCTCTCTGCTGAGGTCGTGGAGGAGCCGCTGCCATCCGCTACTGTCCTGACTTCCCACACATGGGACGCCGGCTCACCACGTGGGGACTCCGTGCTTGCGGGTCACATGGTGGCCCTTGGTCTCCCATTTCTCCGGCTTCAGGATTGCGTCCTTAGTCACCGGGTTCTTATGGTTGAGCATGGTCTCCGGACAGCGCGATGGCGGTCTCTCAGAAGTCCGGTTCCCGCCGGTGTCCTCTCACTCGAGCGGGTTCTGTGTTAGGGATCCTCGTAGGAGGTGACTTGAGAGAAGGGGGTCCCACCGCCGTGACCGTCACTCTCCTCTTCCAGGTGCTGTTTCTCGATCACCCCAAAAAGAAGATTCGGGACACTCAGAAATACAAACCGTTCAAGAGTCAAGTGAAGGTACGGACAGGAAACGGGTGCTGCCGCTTGCGTCACGGTTGGCTCGGGTTCCCGACAGCTCGTTGTTCAAGGGGATCGGTCTGTGGTTTGGGGCCACTTTTTTTTTTTTTTTTTTTTTTTTTAAGATTTTATTTATTTATTTGACAGACAGATCACAAGTAGGCAGAGAGGCAGGCAGAGAGAGAGGAGGAAACAGGCTCCCCGCAGAGCAGAGAGCCTGATGCGGGGCTCGATCCCAGGACCCTGGGATCATGACCTGAGCCGAAGGCAGAGGCTTTAACCCACTGAGCCACCCAGGCGCCGGTTTGGGGCCACTTTTAACTCTTGAAAGGAAAGGTTAAAAGGGAAAGTAGAGATCTGAGCACTGCACTCAGAGATCTCTGAGCGAGAGCAGGTTCTCCCCACTCCAGTCTCTGTGTCGAGACCCCCAGCTTTGGGGAAGGAGCTGCCCGTGGACCTGCTGCGGACGGAGGCCTGAGGCTGAAAGGCAGAGATGCAGGCTCCTTCCCGGGCCCTCCTCTCCAGCCAACGGCGGGTTCTCCAGCCCTGGAGGGCCCTGGGCACCTTGGGTGAGGGCACCTTGAGGGGCCCTGGGTTGGGCTCAGGAGGTGACTGGCCCGACCCCTGGCCTGGTGCAGCACCCACCCCTCCACCCCTCGCGCCAGCAGAGCCCGCAGAGGCCTGCCCCCCAGCGTGCGGGTGCTGTCCCCTGTCCCCCCGCAGAGCCCGCAGAGGCCTGCCCCCCAGCGAGCGGTGTGCTGTCCCCTCCCCCGGCAGAGTGGAAGGCCGTCTCTGAAGCTGCTTGCAGAGAGGCTCCTGGGGATCAGGGTGCAGCAGGCCGAGCACTGTTCGGTAAGTGTGTCCTGGGGTGACAGTCCTCAGGATTGGGGCCATCCCTGACCTTGCAGCTAAGGCGTCCAGTCAGGGGCCTAGAGGACTTCTTTTTGGAAGGCCCCGGGTCTGTAAAACTGAGGAGACAGAGTGGGCTCACGGGACGTTCACTATGTCCTGAGTGTTCAGGTTTAGCTGCCAAACACTGAACACAAAAACTACCATTATTGCAGTCGTTCGGAGAAAAAGCCCCCCATCTAGACGGAAGGCCTTTTAGGCTGGTGCAGCCGAGGCTGGCTGGCCCCCTGGGCCTTGTGACAGGCTCCAGGGCTGGGGCCAAAGAGTGTGGGCGCCAGGCTGGCCTGTGGAACCCAGCCCCCACATCATGGCCTCGGTCCGCCTTGCGCTCAGAGCCCACCCTCCCGTCCGCGTGTCCGTGTGTCTGTGTTGCACCCCAAGGCAGTGTGCCTTTCCGGGCCCCTCCTTGGGTGCCTTTCTTCTCCCGTAAGCGGGGCCCCGGAGTTCCCGAAGCCCGGCCAGGACCGAGTCCCTGAACCACTGCTTTGCCTGGCTTTCTCCTTTGCGTGCCTAGTGTCTGGTGCTCGGGCTTGGCAGTTGGGGGATTGGGTGGCCTGTGGCTGTGCTTGTCACCTGCAGGGACAGTCACAGTGATGTTCTGTGTCCCTAGATTCAGGACGCCCAGACAGCAATGAGACTGTATATCCTGGTGAAGAAGGAGTGGGAGAGTACAGTCCAGGACAGGCGCCCCACAGCCCCCGCCCCAGATGGTGGCAGCGTCTCCGTCCCCAAGCGGTCGTGACCAAACATGGGACAACTCGGGCCTCCGCAGAGCGGCAGCTCGGTCGAAACTCATTCTCTATCCTGGTGGCAGGGCTCGCGGGCATGCTGCCGAGAACGGCTGCTTCCCTCCGAGTTTGTGGTCTGAGAGCAGGTGCCCCTCCCCACACCCAGGGGCCGGGCAGCGCGGGCAGGAGTGTCTGTCCCAGGCGCAGCCGGAGGTGGCAGGTGGGGACGGACGTGGAGGGGCACCTGGAGCTCTGGCAGGACAGGGGTGGGGGCCGCCTGCGTCATGCTGTCACCGCAGCGTGGTGGCAGCTTTGCTGGGGATTTGCCGGGTCCCGGCCGTGGGAAGTACCCAGTTGTCCACGGGTTGTTAGCGCCTTCCTTTGCGGGGGGGGGGTGCTCCTTCCTCTGCCTCGAGTCACGGAAAGAGCACTGGCCTCGTGGGCCCGGCCCTGTCTCAGGCTTAGCTGTGGCTGAGATGTTCTGAGGCCGCCGTCCCTCTGTCAGCCCCCGCCCCCACCCCACGTATACTCCCGCCAAGTTTAAGGGCAGGGCCCAAGGTGGTAAGGCTCAGGTTGTCTGAGCTCAGCGATGGTGGTCACTCCTAGAAGTCGGGGACTCTCCCCTCCTGAGACGGACGTGCTAAGCCCCGGCTGTTGGGCTGGAGCCTCGTGTGGGTTTGGCCCAGGTGTGGGAACGGCCGGGAGCCGCGGGTTGCACGCAGTGCCCAAAGCGTCAGACGTGACCGAGCCGCCTGACTGCTGCCCGAGGAAGACCCAAGCCCACCGAGGGTACTGAACGTGAATACAGGTTTTTTTACTGGAGGCGGAGCTTCTGGAGGTTACTTTGTTGCCCTCGGGAACGGCTGCGTCCAGCCGCTGCACTGACCGGGCCAGCACCATGGTCTGCGTGACGCCTGCCGAGGCCTGCCCCCAGAGCACTGCCCCCGGGACGCTTCCACGCCAGGCACTGGCCTTGGGCCTCACACCCTGCGGAGGACTGAGGTGGATATTCCCCCCCGCCAGGCCTAAGGAAGACTCTAATCAGTGGGCCGCTCTGGGAACATACAAGGAAAGGGCGGGAGAGAAGGGGCGGGGGTGGGGGGCTTGGGGCCTCTGCCTCCTTAGGGCAGAGCCGACTGTCCTCGCGTGGAGCTGGGTGGCATGATGGCCTCCAGCCTCAGAAACACCGTCTCTGCGTGTGAAACCAGCTCCTGGAAGTAGAAGAGCTGTCACAACCTACACGGAGAGTCGAGTCTGGGCCCCCGGACTCAGGGCCACAGGCATCTGACTGTCGAGGCAGGGAGGAGGCCTGGTTGGTGGGGCCCCGCCGACACTCACTAGGCTGGAGGTGAAGCGCTCCTTGATCTCCGTGACCAGGGGCCGGATGCCACTGGTCACCAGCTCTGGCAGGATCTCCTCTGTGGGCAGAGCGGGGGGGTCCTGAGGTCAGCGCGCAGCCAGCCTGATGGCCTACAGCCTCGGCGGGGGCAGGGGCACTCTGGGGCGGCGGCAGGACAAGGCTGGGCCCATCCGCCCAGCCCACCCGCCTGCTGCTCTCTGAGGCTCTGCATCGCCCACAGAGCCTAGGGAGCGCCCGTGGAACCACCAGGAAGTGCCGATGGCTCGAGCTGGGAGTGGGCTGCCTCTGAGCACTGGCGTCCCCGGGGGGTGAGGAGGAGGACCCTCACCGTAGGCAGCCAGGTGGGCCAGCAGCATGCACATGTTCTCCACCACCTCGGGGTCGTCCTTGTAGAGCTGGTACGTCTCCTGGAGGAGGTCGAGGCCGCTGCCGCCCTCCTCTGGCACGACCACCTGCAGGGCCGCCAGCTCTGTGGGGGAGGGGTGTGCACTCTATCCGGCTGCCTGTGCCTTGGTGTCCTCTGGCGAGTGGCGTGACAGTGGTACCGAGTTTTCAGGGTCATTGAGAGTTCAAAGCACTTAGATAGCAAGGACCTCGGCCACTGGCAGAGGCCAGCTTCCTGTCGCCCGGGGACAGCTGAAGTCCGTGTGTCCCCATGGTGGGACATGTACACCCCACCTCCCTCTCCCAGCGGAAGGCTCCTGTCCTCGGTGCTCTCAGCCTGGGGGCCCAGGAAGCACGAGAGCGCATGGCAGAGGACGCCTACAGGGTGGGCACGGGTGGGGGGGGGGGGACCCAGCGCTGCACACGTACACCCCCGGCTGCGCTAGATCCTGACTCGGGCTGGGGGCCTGTGTGGACGTTAACCCCTTGCACCCTCTGCAGCCTGGGGGACCTGCTGCTCAGGGGGGACAACTTGAGTCTCCCAGCCAGTAGGTGGCCCTGGGCTCTGACCACCTGCTCCACCCTGAGCCAGATCCCTTTTGTCTTCAGGACCTCAGCCTCCCCTCCCATCCCCGAAGGTGGGCAGCTGATGCAGACCTGGGCTGGGGGAGACCCTGGAGCCCGGGAAGGAAGAGCCTGCCAGTGCTCCTCCGAGCCTCCCAGTAGTAAGGGTGGCCATACTCCCTTGGGCCTGGACAATTTCAGGCTCAGAAGCAAAGGCCTGGCCGCCCCTAGGCTCCCAGCCTAGCCCACCCTAGCCCACCCTGTGCATTTGCCCTGGGACCAGGTGTCAAAGGGGCTGAAGCCCTGCTCACACCCCAGCCGGCAGCCTTGTGCAGTCTGTAGCCCCAAGTGTCTGTGAAGGCTTGTGCCGCGAGCCCATCACAGTGCCAGGTGCTGCGCACTGAGCAACAGCAAAGCATTCCTGTTACAGAGGGGGACCTGGCTCCTGGGGTGCTCTGAGAAGCTGAACCCGCTAGTGCCGCGCGTGCACACCCAGCCGCTTGAGCAGTGTAGCGTGCAGCCAGATGGGAAGTCCATGGCAACTTGTGGATGAAGGAACTATGCACTGTTCTTCCCTTTTTGAATCTGCGTCGGCTGGGGCTGCAGGCAGCTGGCAGACACGCCTTGCTGTGTTGCCCCCACCTCCTAGTGGTAGCCCTGTCCGTGGCCAGGCTCACCGGACACCTTCACGAGGCTGGCCAGCCCCCGGTAGGCGTTGTTCACGAGCAGGACCCTGTCCTGGCACAGCCGGATGCTTTGCAGGAACAGGGCGGCCACGTCTTCAAACTGGTCCTCCTTGATGCAACCTGCAGAGGGCCTTGGTTGAGGCCTCGTGGCCTTGGGATGGGGTGGGGGGACACACGTCCCTGCCCGCGCTGCTCACCCAGCAAAGACAGCAGCCAGAAGACAGCACAGCCAACTTCCGCCATCTCTGCGTCCCCAGGGTAGGAGGCCAGCACCTTGATGAGGAGGACCGGGGCTTTCTCCAAGGGGGTCTTGTTCACAATGACAGCTGGAACCAGCATGGAATGGCAGGGACACCTAGCCCTTGAGTGCCTGCTGTTTGCATCGCGCCACACCCTCTGGCCCCACCAGGGGTGACAGAGCCAGAGGTGTCAGGGAGGACGGCTAAGCAGAGCTTTGAGTTCGGGGACTCTGTCCGCTACGGTCTTGGGGGATGTTGCCCTTTGGGTATGGACAGTGCCCTCTGGTTTCCCAGGCTCTCCGGGGCCAGGAGCTCTGGTGTCCTCGGAACAGACACCCGGATGGCTGGAGGGCCAAGACGGGGCCTGGAGAGGAAGCAGCGCAGTGTGGGGCCTTTTCTGAATCTAGAGCGAGAGTGGGGTACCAGAGCCAGGCTACCATCGGGGACTGCCCGGGGAAATCCCAGGGTGTGCGGCAGGTAGAGGGGTTCCCACAGCAGGAGCCCCTGGAGTCCATGAGGACCTGCCAGGTCAGGACAGAAGGTCCTGCTTCTGCCGGGGGCAGCCCCCTTCCCCTTCTGCTTCCAGGCTCAGAAGAACCTTACTGTGGGCTCCGCTCCTGGAATGTCTAGGGGCAGGGCGTGGGGGGCTGTCAGAGGCAATTAGGGAGCAGCAAGGATCGTCCCCCAACACCAGCAGAAGAGTGGGAAGAGGGGCCCCCTCACCGTCCACCATCAGGGCCCAGAGCAGGCTCAGGCCATTGAGGCAGATGTCCCTGTTGGTGGAGAAGGTACTCAGGTGCTCCAGGATGTGCTCAAACAGCCCAGCCTTCTGTAGCTTCTCTGAGGCCGATTCTGTGGGCAGGCCCCAGAATTAGGGCCACGGAGAATCCCCTCCAGGAAACTTTCCCTGAGTACTGCCTCCCTCTTGTGGTCCTTGCCCACGGCAGGCCCCTGCATCCTGCGTTTCTGGGCATCTCCTGGGCCAGTCATACCCAGTGCAGGGCCCCGAAACAAGAGGACATGGTGCATCCTCTGGATCCCCAGTCCCAGTATTGCCCATCCCGTGACTGGGCTGGGACCGGCTTCCTGGGTCCTCCTGAGGTGGGAGCAGCGATTGTCTTTCCTGGTGGGTGAGCCGATACCCAGCTTGCCTGACGGCTCTGATCGCACCCGTCATCCATAGCACCCCTGCTCACTCCCGAAAGTGGGATCCAGTCAAGCAGGGCGAGGAGCAGAGTACAGGCACCCCCCCCCTCCAGCCACAGGGGTCCAGGTGAGCGTCCCGGGGCTCACGGGCCCAGCTGTCCACCAGGAAGAAGTGTGCTGACCCGAGGAGGCAGGTGGGACCAACGCACGCTGTGTGCGGCCCCGGGTCCTCCGCAGCCTCCCCAGCCCTGCCGCCCACTGCCTGCTTGGCTGGTGGCTGCCCAACCCCAGGTGCCCCGTGAGGTGGAGATGAATGAGGCAGAAGACGTCGTGTGCAGCCCACAGTGGCACCTGGTCGATGTCTGCACGTTTGTGGAGGGAACAGGTGACAATCGAACGGAAGCTTCCCATCAAGAGATGGAAAGCTCAAGCACGTGGAACGGACCCGGTGAAGGCAGGGCAGCCGTGCCATCTCAGGGAGGCAGGTGCCCCCACGGCCCCTGGGCCGAGCGGGGAGGGCCGGGCAGACCCACCCCGGCTGGAGATGATGGTGAGCAGGCTGTAGACCATGACCAGGAGCGGCTCTGACTCGGCGTGGATCCACATGCTGCTCAGCAGCACGGAGATGACGGAGCTGTCCCTCAGCGCCTCGGTGGCCTGGTCCTGCGCCAGCGCTGCTTGGGCCGAGGGAAGAGCCCAGGGTGACCTCCCGTACCCGGGGCTCGTGGGCCGGGTAGCCCGCGGGGATGCTCCCACCCTGGTTGGAGGTGGGTAGTACCCCCACTTGGCGTGGAGAAAGCCAAGGTCAGCCTGGTCCGGAGCAGGTCCCCAAAAGCGCTGGCTGCAGGATTGGGTGAAGGGTGGGAGGGGTGGGCAGCGGCCGGTGAGTAAGCGGCCCCCTGCAGCCAGTGTTGGTTCCCAAGGCTCCGCCGCGTCTGGGACAAGGGACTAGGGCCAACGTTTACCCCACGTGGCTCAGCACCCACCTTGACCCAGGCTGCGCAGCAGCAGCGAGCAGGCACACAGCTGTACGTCAAGGATCCGCTCGTGTTGCTTCATGATGGCGGCCAGCATCTCTACCAGCTCCATCGGCCACGGCAGACCTGGCAGGGCCGGGCAGCAAGGTTGAGCCCGGCCCAGGAGCCGGGGGTGGGAGGGGCGTCCGGACCAGACCAGAGAGCCCGACGCTGCTGGGAGTCTACGGAGTGTCACACGGGCCTCTGGACGGTTGAGTAGGCGAGTGAGGAACATGATTGATGTGTCTGCCCTGGGTGGCCCCTACCCCAGAGGACCCCCAAGCCTATGCCAGTGGCCCCCCGAGGCAGGGTCCTCCCGTCGCTCTCTCACAGAGGAGGAAACACGGTCAGAGAGACGGAGCCACTTGCTTTGGACCCAGTCTGACTCGAGTCTGTGGGTCTCACGGACTTGCGCTGTGCTGCGTGTGCGGAGTGAGAGGTGGTGGCAGGCAGCGGAGGGTCTGGTCCCCGTGGTGCCCCCTCCCTACGCCATTAGAGAAGGGACCGACAGCCCTGCGTATCAGGCTCTCAGCGGGAACAAGCGCGCGGCCCACGAGGCCGGACGGAGCTGCCTCCCTCAGCTCCTCCCGGAAGGCACAGTCTCCCCTCCCGTGGACTCTTCTGGCCACAGCCCAGCTCCAGAAGGGGTCTGGGGGCAGGACAAGGAAGAAGGAAAGGCGAGGGGCCAGTATGAAGTTTCCGCCATTGCCTTAAGGGCCGGAACCAGGCCTCTGCCATCTCCAGGGCCACAGCCCCCGGAACAGACCTTGTGCGGAAGGACAGGTGGACAGCCGGTTGACAGGTGGGGGAACAGATGGATAGACGGAGGCCTGGTGGATGGATGGGTGAGCGAGTGAGTGTGACCCTGCGGCTGGTGAGGCAAGCTGAATGGAGGGATTTTATGAAACACTGTTTTGGCAAAACTTAAAAGGTGCAAATGCTCCTTGAGGGACGGTGCTGTCCCGGGTGGGGGGTAACTGGCGGCACCTGGGAAGGTGTGACGGATCCGTCCCCCAAGCACGCAGGAGTTTATCCCACAGCCACGCTCACGCAGCACACGACCCCCCCGCACTGGGCTGTTCAGTCCCGTGCCGTCCAGCGTGCTGGACAATCAGCAGCCACCCAGCCAGCCCTGGTGGGGACCGCGGAAGAGAAGGGACCCCCACTAAGAACCCGTGAGGGCCGGTCACTCCACACCAACTGCCACCCCATCCCCCCCTTCTGCTGCGCAGAAGGGGTGACGGGAAGGATTCCAAGCAGGGGGAACACAAGCAGGCCTCGGAGGTGTTAGGGGAGCCCAGACCCCCCTCAGAGGCCTGGGCTGCAGGGTGAGCAGGGAGGGGGGACGGTTGGGGGTCTACCTAGCTGATCTGCAGGCATTCTTATGAGCCTCTTCATGGCTCGGAGCTGGACTTCAGGTCTGCTGGAGTAGCTCTGCATGACCTCTGCAGGGGAGAGGACAGCGTGGGGAAGAGCCTCCTGAGGGCCCGGCGCCCAGGGCCCGGTGTGGAGGGTGTGGAGGCTCCCGCCGCTCACAGGTCCACACGCTCGGCTATGAGGTGGCGCTCTTCTCGCCCCCCATCGCAGGCTGAGCCGCTGATCAGAGACAGCCCTGGCCCCGGGGAAAGGCCTCCCTGCAGAGCTCTTTGCCTTTGGTTGATAAGGAACGACCCCAGTGCCCACAGTGAGCCGCGGTGTCCAGCCACGCACACTGGGGACCCCTTCCTCATCCCGTGGATGACTCGGAACCCCCTTGGAGCGGCCCACCCACAGGCCCTGTGCTGCTCAGAGAGGGCGACTCGCTCCAGGGCACTGAGCCGGTGGGGGATGGGCTTCCGGGGGACCCAGCTGCCTGCCCACAAAGCCTCCCCCCCCGCCCCGACCCGGCCGTGAGATGCAGGGAGACAGAAGTTAGGGCCTCGTGAGCGTCCCCTCCCCAGAAGAGGGGGCAGAGGCGGCAGGTGGGGGGAGTCGTCCCCGTCACCAGCAACCCGTGCAGGGAGCCACAGAGGGAGAGGACGGAGTGAGCGGACCACCCAGAACAGAGGGACAGGCGAGTGGAGCCGACCTGGAACCTGAAGGTGGCCTCTAGGCCCACAGTTCCCCCGAGACCTTAGGGTGGCGATTGTGCCAACGCTGTGCTGGGAGCTGCAAGGTGCCCCCCACCAGGGGCACATGGTGGAAACGAGGTGCTGAGTGGTGAACGAGCTCTGGGTCAGCTCACCAGCAGCACCTCTAATGAGGCCTGCCCGTGTCAGCAGACAGAGCCCCTGCAGGGACACATCTGCCACAGCCATGCCCCTGCCCGTGCCCAGCACCATTCCAGGCGCATAGAAACCACACAGGAAAGGCTGCCGAGTGGGGCAGCTGGTCTGGGCATGGGGGTCCCCGTGTGCCATGGTGTGGAAGCAATCGGGGGGGGGCTCCAGGGGTTGTGACAGCGGGGGACTGCTCAGCAGGAGGGGAAGGGAAATAGGCCCAGCATTAAGGTGAACTCTGGGGCAGGTGACAAAAGCGAGGGAGGGTATCTGAGCAGGTGGTGCCCTGAGCAATGCGGAGGCTGGGGTGGGGTGGAGGGGAGAGCCCCGACATCTTCTAGGCCCCTGGCCAAGGGTCAGAGCAGTCCAGGGGACTATGTGGCAGCGGAGAGGGGAGGCACTGACCGCCCTCCCCGTCCCAGAGCTGAGACGACAGCTCCCTCCCCCTCTGAGTCCCCACCATCACCTAAAATGCTGGCTACGTTACTTTCCAGCAGCAGGTCAGTGATGAAAGGAGGGACCACCTGCTGGCGCAGGGCCAGAGCGGCCCTGGAGGACTGGAAGTTGTTGCTCACGAAGGTGATGTGGATCACATCCCTGGAGAGGAGGGGAGACAGCCGCTGGGCTCTCCTGCGCACCCCGCGGCCAGGCAGGTAGGCGCCCAACCTCCACCCTCCGGTTTGCAGGCGCTCTCCTGCCGGTGCCAGCTCACCCAGCAGGTGCGGGAGCATGGTGGTGGGGCGGGGGGGACCGTTCCTCCATAAAATATACTGGACAATCAGATTTGACAACCACATTGGTATAAAGGTGCCTAGAACCCAGGCCAGGTTCGCTGTCCTATGTTCCTTTCTTCCTTCTCATGGAGAGATCAACTACAATTAGAACACGTTCCAGGTCCCCGGGGCCCTGCCTCTGCCCAAGGGAGAGGCCGGCTCTGTGGGCTCCGGGGCTCAGAGATGTGCATGCCGCTACTGCTCTTTGGGACGGGCCACGCTTGGGAAAGCCCAGTGGGCCACAGAGGGGTCAGCGCGTTTCACCTTGTGGTAATGCATGCGGGACGGTGGACAGATGGCGGGAGACACGTGGCAAGATTAAAATACAACCACAGTCCCCACGGTCACCTGATTGTCACTCGCTCTGAGGGCTCGATCTGCAGCATTAAAGGCAGAAGAGAACGGAAGGTTCCCACATTGGGGATCTTCTTCTCCTCCAGGGCCTGCAGGATGCCCCACAGCCTGTCCGGGTCACTCCGGAGGGACTTCCGCAGATGCATGGCTTCTGTTCTCTGAGGGGACAGTACTGCTCCGTGGGCCCGACCCAGACGGCGACCCGGGGCGAGCTGGCAAGAGGGCCAGAGGTGGGAAGACTTGGGACGAGAGCCTGCCTGGGGTCCCAAAGTGCGTTCAGGCCCGCCGGGGTTGTTTCCTTGGCTTGCACCCCACCATGGGCCAGCAGGGGCACGTGAACTCGCTTTTCTCCTCCATAGGAGGCAGGGAACCCCCCGTGCGGGTTAGCCATGGGGTGGTGTATTTCAGTCATCGTCCCCAACGTGCCAGGGCCCCAAAGGCCAAGGGGGGGTGCCCCACGCAGCCCCGTGGAGGTGCGGAGCAAGGCAGGAGGCTGCAGGTCGGGGGAAGGTGTCCTTTTTGAACCAAGGTGGGTGGGGCTGGCTCTCTGGGGACGTGGGGTGCGGTAGAGGGGGGCAGCTGGAAGGCAGCTCACGTTTATGAAGGAGCAGCTGACCATGTCCAGAATGATGCAGCCCAGGGACCAGACATCCGACTTCGGGCTGAAGGAGAAGTTGAGGGCTTCAGGGGCCATCCAGGACTTCTGGAAAGGGTCTGTTGACAGGAGAAGGTGTCAGATGCAGGAGGCCTGTGCTTCCTGGGGGAGCAAGCGGCTCAGAAGGGAAGGGGCGGTGGGGAGGGACGATCCATGGGGGGAAAAGGAAGAGGGCCCTGGTCTTCAGCCCATGAGGCCGCCCACCTGGGCACGTGCCTAGCCAGGCCGGCCCACATGTGCTCACTCACGTCTTCGTGCCCATATGTCTGCACACGTGGTTCGAAAGAGGCATGTGCCAAGAAGGCTGAACCTTCCACCCTCTTTAAGCACCTTGCTCCTCTAAAGGTCAGAACCTGGAGGCAGCATTCTGGTTGCCTCACCCTCGTTTCTAAACCTGAACCCCAGACAAGGAGCCAAAAGAGCAGGGTCACTGGTCTGTTGCTTCCTGATAGACCTTGGGCAGCCCCTCCCTCTCCGGACCTTCATTCCCCAGCCAGATGGTACAGCGGGGGGACTCCAGGGACCCCTGCCACCCACGCCTCTGGAAGATCTACCCACTCACCCAGCCACCCACCTGTCCGTCCATCCACGCGTCTATCCTCTGTGCACGCAGGACTCTGAAATTCTCAACTGTGGCTCCTCTCTCCACCCAGGACAGCGGGCATAGGCTTGAAGCCCAGCTCCCTTGGCCCCGCTGTGTTTTCAAGGGAAGGAGAACCCATCCCCCCCTCCTTCCCGCGTCTGCCATCGCCTCAGTGATTTATGGGACTCCGGAAAGTAATCCGGCTCTCCTCGGTGCGTGGCATCCACTAGCCCCCCATCTCCTTCCTTGAAGGTTAATGTTTTCCAGGTGTCTTTTGGACCCTGATTCCATGCACCACCCCTGCCCCAGGCTTGGTGGTTACAACCCAGGCAAGGGGGTCTCTTTGGAGCCCACATAAATCCGCGGGGGTCTGTGGGGACCTTCTGAGCAAGGAGAGGTTTAATGTTGCCTTGTTCCAGCTCCAGCCGCTGCCCTCTGGACTCCGGGAACGACCCCGCCCCGGTGCGTGGTCTCTCCCCCACACGCCCCCCGCCCCCATCTGCTGCTGTCCCGCAGCACCTTCCTCTGCGCGAATGTTCCACTTGGGTTTGTCTGTCATCAGTGCGTGGGAGCTCAGGTCCTGTAACTTGCAATGGTTGCTACTGACGAGGGCTATGTTGGAGGGCTTCAGGTTCCTGAAACCAAGAGGGGGGACTGTCCTCTGGGGGCCTGCCTGCCTTCCCACCCACTGCCTGCGGGCCACGCGCCCCTCCTGGGGGGCCGGGCAGTGCACCCTGGACTGCATGCCCTGCTCCCCGCCCCACCCAGCTCTGCCCTCCTCTCCCCAAATGCCCCCTTTGCGGCCCGCTTTTAAAATAGTGTTTCCTGCTGAAATAAAATATACTCAGTTATTTTAAACTCCAAAACAAGCAGCTCCAAGTAGGAAAACTCCAGTCCTTCTGCCGTTTCTCTGCTCACATCTGTTCCCTCCTTCCAGATCTCAGCTATGCCTTTGTTTTGGGGACGGGTTTTCAACCATTTCGTAACGTTTGGTGCCATGAACACGAAATCGTGGGCATTTTCTTTGTATATGGGGTCCACATGGGTTTTTCTGTCCTTTAGATCTGGTACTGAGCCAGTCTGCGGTCATCGCCAACCCCTGCAGACTGTGGACACTGGAGTCCTGCCGCGGACGGGTCTAAGGCTCAGCCCCAGGACGACGCAGACTAATCTTCCCGGCGCTGTTATCTGGCTGCTCACCCTGCACTTTAGAACGGACCTGCCCGGTCACGTCCACTCCCGATGCTGGGTGAATCAGTGCGGGTGACGTGGAGGGGTAGCATTCCCTGGAAGCCCGGGAGGGGCTCTGGAAAGGTGCCCGCGCTGCTCTGGGGCTGCGCTGTGCCGCGCCTCGCTCCCAGGTCCTGGGGCAGGGCGCCTGAGGGGACTCTGTGCCCTTTGTCCTGCAGCAGCCCGGCCCCCACGGTCACCTGTGGATGATGTCCCGCTGGTGCAGATACTCCAGAGCGTCCAGAACCTGGCCCAGCATGTTCTGTACCCACTGGGGAAAAAGCGAGAGACGCCGGGGTTGGGGGAGGGGGACTCCCAGCAGCAGCTGGCCGAGGCAGGTCCGCCTCCCCAAGGAGCAGCCACGGGATCATGGAACGTTCTTGCTCCTTCAGATGGTCCCCGAACTGCTGAAGTGCTCAGAGCCAGCGCAAAAGGGTTCTGCCTCAGGTCCCTTTCAGGCTAACGTGCGCGGGGCTCTCCCAACGGGGCATGCCCTCGCTTCCAGAACCCACGCTCCTGTAGCCACACGGGAGATACGCCCACCCAGGCCCCACCCCTTGTGGGTATCAGAGATAGCAAAGCCTTTATTGCCTACACTGGGGCTTGCCTTGCCATGTCAGTAGAAGGAAAAGAGCTCTGACAAAGAACGTTCTGGAAACACCGCGTGTCGGAGGCGAGATCCGGCTAGTCTCCAGGGCAGTGATTTTCAAACCAGGTTCTGAGGAACCCTAGATTCTACCAAGGGTGTCAGAGACGGGCCAGGTGAACGGAACCCCGGGCTTCTTCCCACTCCACCTGCCACCCGTCCTCCCGTGCCCCTTGGTCAGAGAAGCTTCACCTTCCTTGCTGGGTTTCTGAGAACATCCTGTGCTTGAAAGGGTTCCACCACCAACGGGAGCGTTGAAACCCACTCCAGAGCCTACCCCTGAGGTCCCCATTGGGAGAGGAGTGGCGTGGCCCTCAAAAAGCCCTCAGGGGCGAGATGGTGCCCGGCGGCCCACCGAGCAGAGGGGTGCTCAGAGCAAAAGCGGGCACAGTTGACTCAGGGTGGATCATAGGCTTAATGTGAAACCAAAAATGACCTAGCTCAAAAGGCAAGGGGAAATATCTTCATGACCTTGGAGGACAGGCTCTCACACAGGCTCAAAGGTGCTAACGATAAAAGGAGCATTGATAAACTCACTTCATTACAGTTAAGAACTTCTGGGGGCACCCAGGTGGCTCAGTCAGTTAAGTGTCTGACCCTGGCTAGGGTCAGGATCCCGGGGTCCTGTGATCGAGTCCCGTATCTGGCTCTCTGCTCAGTGGGGAGTCTGCGTGTCCCTCTCCCTCTCCCCGTACCCCCCCACTTGTGCACACGCTCTCTCTAATAAATAAAATCTTTAAAAAAAAAGAACTTCTGTTCATCAAAAGACACAGACTGAGAGAAGACAGACACTCTGGATGTCCATATCCACAATATGTAAAGAACACCTATAGATCAATAAGAAAAGACAAACAACCCCAGTGTTTAAATGGACAGAAGACTGAACAGGCACAAAATCCAAGTAGCTAAAAAGCACTCCCTGTGGTCACTCCTAATAACTCAAATTAAGGTGCAATTTTCAATTAAAATGAAAAAGACTGAAGTATTGGCCAGGAAGGAGGCACTGGGAATAACCCCAAGTCAACCAGTCAACCAAGCCATCCTGGACGTTGGCACATCGACTGGAACTGCTCTACAATCCAACAACTATACACCAGGGCTTCGTCCAGAGAAGATGAGTGATTAGGCCCCCGAGTAAGCACGCCCAGCAGTGTTCATGGCAACAGCCCCAAGCTGGAAACACCCTGCAGGCTCACAGCGCTAGGCTGCGCACAGACCGAGGTGACCACACGACAGGGCAGCGCCCAGCCATGCTGGGGACGATTTCCTGATCCGCTCACATAAGAAACCAGACACAGCAGCGACGTGCCATCACGAGCGTGAGTCCGTTACTGGGGACTTCAGGGCGGGCAGAAGGGTCTCTGGAGACAGAAGTCCAACCACGGGCAGGGCCAGGGACTTCTGGAGCTCCAGAAGGTTCTGCATCTCGATCAGGGGCAGGGATTATACGAGTGTCTACCTGTGTACAGTGGCCTGAGCTGTGCACTGAACACTTGTGTACATTACACCACGCAAACCCCTCCACACGGAAATGTAAGAAACAACCTGGCCAGTAGCATCTGCCCTCCCCTCTGCCCCTCTGCCCCATGACTGAGCCTGTGACATCACAAGGCCCTGTAGCAAATGGTCCCCAGGCCTGGCTTCCCATAGAGTCTGTCTTACTTCAGAGTCGATGATTGTCTTTGTCTCCCTCTTCTTCTCAATGATCTTCTGGAAGCTTCCCTCGTTATACTCCATCACCAGGCAGAGGAACAGAGAGGAGATCTAATGGGGACAGGAGGTCTTAGCCAGATGCCACGGTCCTGATCCCCAAAGCCCAGGCCTGGGTGTCTCGGCGAGGCTCCTTGCCCCGGGGCCTGCCTCCTCTGGGGCCACCATGCACGGTGGCTGCGCTGCGGGAGCATGGTTAGCGGTGGGGGACTCACACTCACGGGCGGCTCCTGCTCACGCCTGCGGCCTCACCAATCCCCCCTCCCCCTCCACCCCAGCTCCAACTGCACCAAGCTCCTCTGACTTCAGAAAGCGGCCCAGGCCTTCTGGCCGAGGCACTCACAGGCACTTGTGCCTGGAAGCCGCCTCCTCCCAGGGTGACTCTCTGTTCTTCAGGGCTTAGCTTCGGTCCACTTCCTCCTGCGGAGGAGCCTGCCTGGAGTGGGGTTCCCGTGGACCAGGTCAGGGGCCTCAGCTCAGCGCTCTCAGAGGCCCCTGCTTTCCTTCCACAGTCAAGTGTCCCCTTAGCTTTTCTGTGTTTCCTCGAGAGTGTTACGGGGTGCTCAGAAAATATTCAGGGTGCAGTCATGGCCCCTCCCTAAGGCTGTTCTCAGGCCCCAGCTGGACAGGGGGCACGTGTATGAGGGGACCCTCCACTCCTGCTCAAACCTGTGGTTGTCCACCCCAGACGAGGACCTAATGTCATGGTCTGACCCTAGCCGGGAAGCCTTGCGGCCTCCCTTCACCTCCGGGCCCTCCGCCCCACCCCTGCTCGCCCTCCCCCTCCCTTCCGTCTCATCTGGAATCATTGGCAAGATTCTGGATCGCTGCAAAGAAAAGAAGTCCTATAACCTCTGGGCTAAAGTGCGGGGCTCGGGGGCTTACAGGGCCCTGATCTGAACCCCACCGGGCTGTGGTTTTGTTTCACGTTTTCTTCCCCCTCAGCTGTTACTGACCCCCCGCAGAGCCCCCCAGTAAGTGCTGAGTCAGGGGGTCCACATTTAGAGTCCCTGCCATTGTGGCTCCGGGGATTATGATGGCGTTGGGGTGCTCTGAGCTCAGTCCACTTGTTCCTGGAGACACCAAATGGCCGCTGAGCTGGAAGGTGTCCCTCACACCCACCTCACTGTTCCAGATGATGAAGAGCTCCCGGTAGCTGGAGATGTGGGCGTGCTCGAGCTTCAGCAGCGGCATCAGCTGCGGGGACAAGAGCGGGGCACGTGGAGACGTTCGAGAAATCCTGCCTCTCAGCTCATGCTTCTGTGTCACAGACCCCCACACAGACACAGCCTCCAGCTCTGAGTAGGGCTGGGGAGCGGGCGCCCGGGAGGGGGTGCGGCCTGTGCTGTGTGACCGACCAAGGAGAGGCTCCTCAACATCTCTGAGCCTCAGGCCTCATCTGAAAATGGCAGTGACAGCGGTATCTGCCTCAGAGGAGGCACCAGGGGAGCTGGTGCAGGCAAAGTGTCTGCTGCAGAGGAAAGAAAGCCCCGTCAGGGGCAGCTGGAGGAGGTGGTGGCCTAAGGGAAGTGGGACACTGTCACACGTGCGCCCAGCTCGCCTCCTGGGTGGCGCACACTCCAAGCCCCAGGGCGCTGCTCCCGGCTGAAGGTGCTTGAAGGGCCCACACAGTCGGGCGGCAGCAGTGGTTGCCGCGGCCGCCAGGACCCAGGCCGACAGCTGCTGGTGGTGGCAGGCTGGGCACGGGAGCAGGTCACCTCGTGGGCTGGGGAGGGGAGCAGGGATGTGCCCAGCTGTGATGCGGTGAGGGCCGTGGGAGGGTCTCCCGTAGTCTCCGCTTTACCAGCATGTGCCCCGCCCCTTGACCGTGCAGCCGTCACACTGTGGACCGGACAGCTGTTTGCTGGCAAAGCTCGGGAGCCCGGGGTTCCAGAAAGAAGGCAAACAAGTAACCATTAACTAGGAGGGACACGTTCGGTTCATAGGGGATTCAAGAGAAACAAAGAAAGACTGCTCAGAGCCTTTGTCCAGCAAATCCAAGGGCACACGCTGTCACTGCTGTTATTATAAATCAGGATGTTCTTGGTGGTGGTGACTGGCTGACTGAAGGAACGGAAAAGAATGTGCATTTTCTTTGGTAGATGATAGTTCTATAGTTCCCGCGTTTTCTACTATAACTAATATTTTTATAATTGAAGGAACGATATTTTAAAAGATGGTTCTTAATAGACTAGCCCTGGGCCCTAGGGAACACTGAAACCTCATCTTCTCGAAGAACATATATCCTAAGTTATCTGTGCCTGATTTAGAAATGAATGTTTGGGGCACAGACTCCCTTCGTGACCTGGGGTTTCTGGCTTCACAGCACAGGGCAAGATCTGGTTCTGACCCTCCCTCCATGCCTCCACCGAGGCTTCTATCCGGTCATTCCATAGGAGAGGACAGAACAGTCTCTGTGTGCTCTGCATCATGTCCTCTTGAGAGGGAGCCCCCCCCCGAGAATTACCTCCTCCAGGGCCTCGTTGGCCTGATGCTCATCGATACATTCCACCTGTAGGGGTGCGAGAGCAGTAACTCAGTGAATGTGTAGTCAGCCCATCGCCACCACCATCACCAGCATCACCAGCATCACCAGCAGCAGCATCATCATCTTCATCATCATCATCATCATCACCATCATCATCATCATCATCATCATCACCATCATCACCATCATCATCACCATCACCATCATCATCATCATCATCATCACCATCATCACCATCATCATCATCACCATCATCATCATCTCCATCATCACCATCATCATCTCCATCATCACCATCACCATCATCTCCATCATCATCATCACCATCATCATCATCATCATCATCATCTCCATCATCATCATCACCATCATCACCATCATCATCATCTCCATCATCATCATCTCCATCATCATCACCATCATCATCATCATCATCACCATCATCACCATCATCATCACCATCACCATCATCATCATCATCATCATCATCACCATCATCACCATCATCATCATCATCACCATCATCATCATCTCCATCATCTCCATCATCATCATCACCATCATCACCATCATCATCATCTCCATCATCACCATCACCATCATCATCATCATCATCACCATCATCACCATCATCATCACCATCACCATCATCATCACCATCACCATCATCACCATCATCACCATCATCACCATCATCATCATCATCACCATCATCATCATCTCCATCATCACCATCATCATCATCACCATCATCATCATCTCCATCATCATCATCACCATCATCATCATCATCATCATCATCTCCATCATCATCATCACCATCATCACCATCATCATCATCTCCATCATCATCATCTCCATCATCATTATTCACAGGGGTGCCAGGCTTCTACCACATGGCACCCGATGAGGCCTGGATATGTTCCTAAGTCAGGGATCCAGAAATACTCAGCGATGAGAACATCTTTGCTCCCACTGCAAGGATGAGTTTAGGATAGCGTCATACAAACTCTGACCAATTGTTAGAGGATCCATTCTCACCATCTTGAAAGCGGGGGAGAAAATAATGTGTTGCTGCCAGAGCCAAACCGCTCTGCTCTGGTTGGCAAAGTATCGACCTCACCACTTCATTCTGTACCTGAATTGGGAAGACTGTCGCTGTCACTGAATGTGGGGCAGTGGGGGAACGCATGGAGAGGGAAAGGGGGACCAGTGGGAAGGGCAGTGGCAAGCTTCAAGTCCCCAACGTACTTGGTGGCAAGGATGGCAGGTGCACATTATCACTGCCTCTAACACCAGACCCTCACCCAGAGCTCCTCCTCCTAAGGCTTCCAAATGATGAACCCTTGTAATTGGGGGTGATCGTAGACGAAAATGCAGACAGTGGCTTATTCCCAGATCCTTACAGACACCAGATACGGCAGCAGAGTGAGTCTGTCCGTCTTCTGTCCCTCCTGTGCCAGAACTCATGCGTTTAGGTGAATTTAGCCAAAACACACTGAAAGCCTCCTTTTGACCTAGAAGCCTCACCCCTAGGAATTTATCCCAAGGATACCATGGATCCTCAAAAAAGCTGCTTATGAGAGTTGTTTACACAGAGAGAAAATTCAAGAATAGGCTAAGTGCCTGTGGTACACGAGGGGATGACTGGGTCAGTTCCAGCGCACGGAGCAGTGGGGTCACGTGGCCGCCAGAGCCAAGAGAGGAGGAAGCCGTGTCTGTGGCATGAGATGGGGTTTGTAAGACACTAAGTGGGAAAAGGTACGTTAACCGTCTCCGCGGCATTCTTGTCAAAACAAAGTTTATACGTGCTTAGGGAAAAGACCAGAAGGAGACACAAAGCCCTACCTGCACCCCACCCCCATTTTTTGAAAAAAGAAAGACTGACTGGCTTTTTAAAAAGCTCCTCGATTGCCCAGAAGGCAGTGGGTTCCGGCCTCACCGGCCCATGAGACAACGGGGCCCGGCCCCACCGCCAGCCCGCAGTGGGGCGGGAGGAAGGCAAGGACTCCAGGCCCAGCCTCCTCGGCCAAAGGCTGCTGAGCGGCTCCACAGGCAGGAGGCCTGGCTGAACAACTGGTGGCCCCCGGCAGCTGATGCCCGCGACGCTCCTCCACGTACACGGTCAGCCCCGGTGCTACGGCATCCCCGCCGCCGCCGTGCGCCGCGAGAGGGTGCCAGGGACGCTCGTGGCTCAGCTCCCTTCTCCTACAACTTCTGTTCAGCTGAACCACCTTGACTTGGACACACAAAGTGCTCGCCCTCTGCAGCTCCGTACCCCACCCTGCCATGCCAGATGAGGACGTTGTGCGTGGTGGAAAGGCCCATCAAGGTCTTGCCCTTAGCCTTGTGTGACCTTGGGCCAGCCCCTGCCCCCTCCTCCTCCACCCCGGTCCTGGCTCCCCTTGGTAAAAAGGTATCTTGAATTCAAATGCTCTTGGGAGCTGTGTGCCGTTGGCCAGTCTGCAGCCTCCCCGAGCCTCCCTATCCTTGGCTGTAGAGGGGCCCCCAGTTCCTGCTTTGCAGGGTTGGTGGGAGGCCGAATGGGATGAGCCTGGCATGAAACACCTGCTGAAGAAATGGGGGGAGGGGGTTGCAGACGCTCTCCAGGTGACAGCGTCAGGTGTGCCAGGAAGCCCAAGGAACCTCAGGCTGCCCCCAAGGATCTCGCCGGGGTCTGCCTCTGTGACCGCTGGCAGAGAGGAACCAGCTGTCACATCGGGAAGCCCCTCTCCAACATGGGGATGATGAGTGCATGTCTGGGGAACCCATGCCCGGGAGCCATCTCTTACCTGCTTTATCACGTACTTGACTTTGTTTTCTCTTTCCTCCACCACCAGGTTCACCCCCAAGGCCCCAGGACTCATCTGGCCCAAAATCTACCAGCAAGAGGAAGAGAAACGTTCAGGAAATGCACACGGCCTTTTCCTTGTGGGTGTGTGCTCAGCCCCGACACCTTTCCTGCCCGGGCTTCTCCTGCAGGCTGGCTGAGCAAGTGTCTCCACCACATTGTGCAGGGAAGGAAATGTCCAGGAGCCTAAGGAACCCCGGGCCCATCTCTCTGGGGCCCATTCTGGAGCTCTTTCCACCACCCGCTACCGCTTCTCCAACTTGCAGCAGGGACCAGTGGGCACGTAGGAGCCAGCATCAGCTCACGTGGGGCACAGCTTTAGTCACTGTCTCCAGCCACCTCTTACCCCGGCTTCCCGCACCCCCTCCGAACTCAGCATCCAAGCCAAAAAACTAACTGGCCCATCACTGGTGCGTAGTCATAGCCATGGGTGGCCTGGCCCTGGTGCCAAGCACCCTACAACCGCCTGTGAGCAACACTGTTGCTCTCTCTATGTTCGCACTGGAGGAAACGGAGGCACAGGGAGCGAGGTCCTTGTGTCTGAGGCTAGAGTGCTAATGAGTGAGGTGGCCTGGATCGGACTGGAACTCAGGCGTGAATCCGGAGCTTATGCTTTGAACCAAACCTGCAGAGAGAGGGCTGCCATGTCAGAGCTCTGTGCAGGGAGGCCAAGGGCCACCGGGTGGGGTGGACACCAGCATTACATGACAGAGGATGGAAGAGCCCTGGCAAAACGCAGAGGAGTGAATGCAGGAGACGGAACCGAGTCTGGGGACTCTCAGAGTCCAGGCAAGTCTTGGATTCTGTCATCCAGCCCCTGTGGGTGGCCTGAACCCAGCTTAGGGAGTTGGGGGGCCAATGTCCTGCACAATTACACCAGTCTAAGAAGGCACGTGCCCACGCCCTCTTCAGAGGCAGGTTAAACAGTAAAACACACTGTGTCTCAGGCAGAAGCTGTTCTTTTTTTCCTGAAAAGGTGCCTTTGCCTTTGGAATTCTCTGGTCTCTGGAAACTCACCTCCTTTACCACTGGCTGACTCCCCGGCTGTCCTCCCACACGAATGGGAGTTCTTACAAAGCGAGAAAAACCTCATCTACAAATTGTTTTCAAGTTAGTGACATTTTTACAAAGGCTGAATCTAACATTTAATGAAGGGGACGTATTTTGTATAGAAGCAGTTAATTAAACATTCATTCATTGTCATTTTGCGGCTTTCCTTTAGTTTTGTGAATTTTTCAAATCTTACACGTTTTCACAGGCCCTGGAAAAGGCCCAAGTCCTCCTCCCCGGGACTAGGGATGGCCTGTATTGGAGTTTGGGGGCTACTGATTCTGAATTTTGGACGTTCTAGGGTGTCCTGTCCCGGCGGGCCCAAGGAGAGGCGGAGGAGGGCGAGGTGGAGTTCCCTCCCACCAAGTATTCAGACAGATGGGGGTGGACAGTCCTTCATTTCATCCATCATTTGAGAGAGGGGGGAAACGGAGACCGCAGGAGGCAAAGGGCACCCAGGATGTCACCTTTGGAGGGACCCGAGGTCACCCTCCTTGCTGGAGACAGACCCTGGCCCGGGGTGGCACCTGGCCATCGGCCACCTCTCCAGGGGCAGTGACCGGTAAACCAGTAAGTAGGGGGTTGGGGAGGTGGCCGGAGGTCCGGGTCCCTGGCTCGCCCCAAACCGGCGGGCTCTTGTCGCCCCTGTCTCCCCGCCAGGGAAGAACTTGGCACCTGGTACTTCTCCATAGTGTCTCCAGGGGAGACTCCCAGCCTCGCCTCCCTCCGCAGGGCGCTGGGGGTGCGCCCCCAGTCCTCGCCGGCGCGCGGACCCTCTACTGAGCATGCTCAGGAGAGACGGCGTCCGGGCGAGCACCCCATCCCCCACCCCGGGGGCGACCGTCTGCCCCAGGTGTGTCCGCCGGAACGGTGTGCTCCGGGGCTCCCGCCGGCACCTCCAGCGGACGGCCCTGGGGCCTGGTGGCCGCGGAGCGCACCACGGGCGGGTCCTGAGGGGGGTGGGCGGGGCCTGCGAGCGCGGAGGGCGGGACCAGGCTGGGCGGGGAGGCCGGGGCCGGAGGGGGGAGGGCGGAGCCGGAGGGCGACGGGCGGGGTCGGAGCGCGGCGGGCGGAGCCTCGAGCGCGGCGGGCAGGGCGGCGGCGGGCGGCGCGTGGCCCCTTTAAGGCGCGGCCGGGGCGGGCCGGGCGGCGCGGCCCCTTTAAGGCTTGGCCTACGTGGCAGCCGCTGGAGCCGCGGACGAGGAGCGAGGCCGGCCGCGGGGCACTTCCTGTGGAGGCCGCAGCGGGCGCGGGCGCCGACGGGCCGAGCGCCGAGCGAGCGAGCGAGCTGAGCGAGCCGAGCCTCCCGCCGCCGCCATGGGCCAGAACGACCTGATGGGCACGGCCGAGGACTTCGCCGACCAGGTGCGGCCTGCAGCCCGGCCGGGCCTCCCGCCCCGGCCCCCGCCCCGAGCCCCCCTCCCGCGGGGCCCTCCGACCCCCGCCGCCCGCCCTCCCCTCGGGTCCCGAGCCCTCGGCCGCCCGCAGAGCCGACCCGACCCCGGAGGTCTGCCCCGAGATCTGGGCCGCGTCCCCGCTGCTCCCCCCCCCCCGCCCCCGACCCCGCGGGAGGATCGCGCCCCCTCCCCCAACCGGGGCATTCCCTCCCGGGCTCGTCGCGCTTCCCGGCTCGGGACTCCCCGGCCCGGCCTCCCGGCCCGGCCTGCCCTCGTCGCCGCCTCCCCGCCGGGGCTCTGGGTGTGTTCTCGGGCCGTGCGTCGGCGCCCAGGGCGGCGGGCCGTGCCCCCCGAACGCGGCCTGGGCGCTCCCCGAAGAAGAGGGGCGTGGAGGGGCTGCCTCGCCCCCTCCTGAGAAGGGAGCCCGGGGTCCTGGGGTCCTGGGAGCGCCGCTGGTTTGGGCCAAGTCTGGCGACCGGGAGCGTCTCTCCCTTCTGGACCGTCGGGGTGGTCCCTGCGCGCTTCTCCGTTCGCTCGCACTCTTAGGGGGCGGGGTGGGGAGCTCCGGTCCTGAGCGGGGGTTGGTCCGCCTGGAGGCCTGGGGGGTCCTCCCAGAGAAAGGGGGCGCCCCGCTAGAGGCAGCCTCGGCACTTTTCTCTTTGCTCTTCCCCAGATGTGTTGGGCTCGTGGGGTCCCTCTGACCCTCCCCGCGTTTTCCCTCCCGGTTTGGACTCTGCCCTGGGACGGGATTGAATGGGTCCCTATCTGTACACAGACCTGGGAGGAGGGGAAGCCTGTCTTCCTGGGTTGGTTTTTTTCCCCTCCCAGAGTGTACAGGTGGCCTCCTGAGCCGCAGGGAGGCTGGAGCAGGCAGGGGACGCACACCGGATGGACGGAGTCAGACCCTAGAAAGGGGGAAGGACAGAGCTGCCCCCTCTTTCAGTTAAGCTTCCCACTACGCAGTGTCCCTTTTACTCGTAAAAGTATCCCGTTAGGTCTGTGGGTTAACAGCCTCCTCCCTGCCAGGGTGACCCGGGTCTCGCCCAGTTGCCATTTCGTTCCTTGGTTCCCTTAATGCCTTTGCGGTTTTTGCCAGAGGTAACAGTAGTGAGGTTAAGTTTTGAATTTTTACTGAGGTCGTGTTGAGTCATCAAACTCCAAGGCGTAAGCTTATTGGAAGGCTCGCATGGGTTTGTGTGATTTTAAGAAAGATAAAGGTGTTTCTGATCAGGTGAGGGTGAGCAGGGTTTTCCACTGTTCCCCTTGACGGCCGCATCTTCCTAGTGTGGTCTGCTCATCGGGTTCTCCACCACTTTCCTGGGCGCTGGTATTTGAAGACCAGTTTGGGGGAGAAAAAGTGTATCCGTTTGGCGAAATAGTTTTCCCTGAGGTCCCGGTTCTGTGTTTACAGACACAGTGTAAAAATTGTATCCTTCGCAAAAACAGCTCACACCAAGAGCTCTCAAGAACCGAGCAGGCCTGCCTTCCCTGTCGGTTTTCACTGACGCGGTTTTCGTGGCCCGATTTCATTTCCCCAAGTAGCAGCTTCCGAAGAAGATGGCTCCTTTCAGCGGAGGGGCCGTGGGAGCTCTGTACACTCCCTCTTCAGTCTGGAGAACCCTGATTTTGCAAGTGCATTTCATAACCAAATCTAGCTAAAATGTCTCTAACCCAGCTGCTGCCAACGATCAAATGATAAACTTTCCTACAGAAAAAAAAAAAAGTTAAAAATCTCTTTATGTAATCTTTTCTTCTTTTTCTCCACGCGTTCTATTTGAAATGGAAGAAGCAGAATCTTGGAACCGGAAAGGCCCTTGAAGGGGACCCAGGGTCTCCCTGCGCCAGGTTACTGCTGGGAAGGAAGGCAGGGCCTGCTGGGGCCTGGCCCTGGGGGCAGACCCAGACTCCAGCCTTGCCTGGAGGCTGGTGCTACACAGGACAAGCTTTTGAGGCCTGGTGTTCTTCTGGCACAAAAGGAGGGGAAAGGACTGGCCTCATCCAAGGGTTGGCGCCATCACACCTGGCTCCCGGAGCGGCCCAGGGCTGTGTGCCGTCGGCTTCTCCGTGCCGGGGCCCACCCGAGTGTGGCAGCAGAGGTCCGAAGACATCTCCGTGCCCCCTGGTGGGTGACTTGGGAGGGCAAAACCGAAGTCTTCGAAACTTCAGAACCAAAGTCAGGAGCCTCTGCTGCCACAGGCGGGCTCGACGCAGGAGGATGTGGGCAGATCAGCGCGGAGATCCCAAGTGACAGCTTCCTGTGGACAAAATCCGGCCAAGGTGCCCTGGCGTTTTTGTTTTTCGCATTGATCCACTACTATTAAAACAAAGCCGCCAAGGATAAAGGCGCTTGAGTCCAGGCTTTTAAAACTGAAAATGATTTCATTTGAAAGGAATGGGGAAATACCAGAGGCACCGATCAGGTCACGTGACGGACCCATCTTCTCTCACCTGGCCTTCAGAAAACAAATGCACAAATCAAGTGACAGAGTGTGGCCTAAAAGTCCGTGCTAGTGAGAGGGAACCTAAAAAGGCCCGTGTTTCCCACAGTACTTAGGACCAGAAGCCCA
Source organism: Meles meles (assembly GCF_922984935.1). Classification (NCBI taxonomy): domain Eukaryota; kingdom Metazoa; phylum Chordata; class Mammalia; order Carnivora; family Mustelidae; genus Meles; species Meles meles. Next base: position 3,263,110 of record NC_060076.1, read on the forward strand.
AGACACTCACTCTGGGCCAGGCCGTCTGTGTTACCGTCCGGAAGCGTGCGCGGCTGCCCACAGCGCCTACACCTTCAGCCATGGGGAGGGTGGTCTTGCACGGCTTGCAGTGGGCTCAAGCTCTCAGCACCGAAGGCTGGGCTCCTGGCCTCCTGGCTGGCCCGCACCCTTTCCTTCAGGCCCACAGAGGGGAGAGCACAGGGTCAGCTGTCCGGTTAGTTCTGGCTGGCAGGCCCCTGGAGAGCCGCACCCCTGGCATCAAGCTCCTCGCCCCGGGCAGCCAGGGACAGTGACCTGCTCCCAGGAAGCCAGGCACTAGAAAAAATGCTGAGCGTGCCCTCTGTAGACGCTAGGCATCCAGAAGCCATCTGAGACCAGGTTGGAAGGAGCCAGAGACCAATGAGCTCAGCAATCCGGAGTGACGTCTGTGTCCTGTGGCCCGGCGCTCGCTGCCATTCAGCACCGCGTAACCCCGGAGCTCTCTGCACCGGTCAGCAGGAGTATTAGCACCTAATGGGTTCAGCCTGACAGCTCATCACCAAGGTGACAAGAGAAGCTGAGTGGGGCCTTGGTCTCCTGGGGGGCTGTTGGTTTTTACCTGTCTTTGGCATGAGCGAGCCAGTCCTGGGAGCGCTGACCCCCAGGTGCTCCCCGTGGCCTGTGGTCAAGCCTTGGGCAGCGAGGATGGCCCAACAGAACAGGGCCGGGGTGCACGTAGGGCACAGGTGTTAGGGCTCTGGGTCAACTGTGTGGATGGCCGCTGGGTGTGGGTAAGGCTCCGGGCACGGTGATGGGTTCTGAGTATCTCGTTCTCTGCTCCGTGCCCCCCTCCCTCCCAGGGCTTCCTGCCTTACGCCATCAGGAGTAAGGGGAGAGGGCACGGAGGGCTCATTCTGCCCTGCTTGCCCATCCTAGGAGGTTAGAAGAGCCTCTTCTGGGGAGCAGGGTGGAGACGTGGGGGGACTGCGGTTAGCAAGGCGCCTCCTGGAAAATGAGGCACAGCTCTGTTCTCGTCCATGGGACCTGTCGCTGCTCTCCTAAGCTTCGGCTCTTGGTCATGTGGGGTTTTGGTACACACCAGGGCCTGCTGACACTTGTTCCTGGAGGTGCAGCAGGAACCCACAGAGTATCATGCTGGGAGACTTGCTGGGGGAGCTCTGAGGTCACGGCGGATGAGCACGTGTGAGTCCCTGAACTCTTGCTTCAGCCCTGACTCAGCCTGATGCGAGGGAAGTCACCAACCGCAAGTTCTAATGATCTGCGATGTGTAGGCTTGACGTGGTCCTTGAGAAGGGGAGCCCCACTCCCTGGCGATCAGAAGGTGTGACTCGCCCTTGTCCAGTTCCTCTGAGCTCTCCACCAGGAATTGCACATTGGGTCCCTCCAGTCCCTTCCGTCCCGAATACTCAGAGACAGTCGGGTTCTCTATGCTGCAGGTGGCTATGGGCTGTATCAGGAGTTAGGTCGCAGGTGGGGTATGTTTCTGAAATTCCCTCCAGAATTGGAACCCTCGTCAATGAGTCTCGCTCTCTGTCTTGCCCAAGTCCCTCTGATGCTCACTGCTCTGAACCACGTCGTACTTGGTGGTGGGGTTCTTGGAGATGCCTGTGAGAAGCCAGCCCCACAGAGGCTGGCCATCCTGGCCCATGGTCTGTCCCTGCTCAGTCTCCCCCTCCAGCTCTCTTGCCATGATTTGCTCCCGTGAGTGGCAGCGTTCTGCAGGGCCTGTTGGCATGTTGGACGCTGGTGCTGTGCGCACACCGGACAGGGGACCACTCTGGGCTCTTGGGTGCTGCCGGGTGCCTGACTCGGGCTCTTCCCTGATCTGTCAAGGGGATGCTGTCCACAGATGCGTGGTGTGGATTCAGCGGCCACGTCTGAACCGTTGTGACTGACACACATTCAGGGAATCCATAAAATTGGGTCTGGCATTGTGTTTATTTTTTAAACCATTTTTTAAAAATGATTTTTATTTATTTATTTGATAGAGCATGCACAAGCAGGGGGAAGGGGAGGCAGAGGGAGAGGGAGAAGCAGGGAGCCCATTGCGGGTTCAGTCCCAGGACCCTGAGATCATGACCTGACCCAAAGGCAGACGCTTAACCGACTGAGCCACCCGGGTGCCCCAAACTGGTTCTGACCTTGTGTTTAAGCATAGGTTTTTTTTTTCTTTTTCCTTTTTTTTTTTTTTTTAAAGATTTTATTTATGAGTGAGAGCATGAGCAGGGGGGAGGGGCAGAGGGAGAAGCAGACTCCCCACTGAGCAGGGAGCCTGACGTGGGGCTCCATCCCAGGACCCTGAGATCATGACCTGAGCTGAAGGTGGATGCTTAACCGACTAAGCCACCCAGGCGCCCCTCCTGAACCTCTTTTAAACCAGCCAGCCTCTAATAAGCACCTGTTTGGACTGAACATGGGAGAAAAAAGCCTATGTTTAGGGGCGCCTGGGTGGCCCAGTCAGTTATACGTCTGCCTTTGGCTCAGATCATGATCGGGGGTCCTGGGATTGAGCCCTAGGTTGGGCTCTCTGTTCAGCAGGGAGCCTGCTTTCCCTTCTCTCTCTGCCTGCCGCTCCCCCTGCTTGTGCGCACACACTCTATCAAATAAAGAAAAGAAAGAGAGAGAGAGATTCTGGAGCAGTGTGACTTACAAAATATAGTCGGCCCAAAGCCTAGACCACATCTGACTTTGAAAACAGATAGGTGCTTAGTTCACAGCAGAGATAACCTGAATTTTGGCATTTTACCCCCAAGCTCAGAGCGTCTCCTCAGCGCGTCTCGTTGGGGAAGGGAGGAGTCTCTCCGTTGCTTTTTAATCCTCTTGACCCAGACACTCAAATTAGGGGTAGACTCCTCTCGGAAGCTTTTAAACACTGCCTGCGTCTCTTGGGCCGTTGCCGCGGAGCAGTGTGTGTGCTCCGTGGGGCTGCCTGATGGTGAGGGCTCCCAACGAAGCCCAGGGCGTGGGCTCCTTTGTCCTCACTGGGGAGCATGGGAGCGCCTTTCAGCTCCAGCTCGGAGGCAGCCCAGCACCCCTCCGGTGTCTGCCTGCCTGCCTTTTGGGGTCAGCCTCCCCTGGAGTCCTGCCTCAGCTCCGTCCCTGTGTCTCTGCGGACTGCTTGCGTCCACCAGTGACTCTTGCTGGGCCTTAGGAAAGCATCTGGGCGCCCTGAGGTGGAAAGGGCAGGGTTGGTGGCGTCCGCTGTCCCTGTTCCCCATTGGTCTGACGCTGGGGTTTGTGGACGCCGACTGTCCGTACATCTTATGTGCGCGGCGGAGACTCCCGAGTTCACAGGGGCGTTCAAGGCCTCTCTTTCCAAACAAGGTTTCTTTCTCCTTCCTTTTTCTCCTCCGCTCACTCAAGTTGGAAAGAGTCTTAGTAACCACTAATGCAGCTGTCCTCGCTTTGTGGCAGGATAGCAGAACCGGTCCCCTGCCTCCAAACAGATGGGGCTTGTCCGCGGCCACACAGTGCACGGGCACTCCCAGCGAGTCCAGCCTGGTCCATGGTCCAGGTGTGTCTTGTCTCTCACCGTGACCTCTGCGGTCAAGGGCGGAGCGGGTGGGTGCAAAAGCGCCACCTTGGGGCTCAGTCGAGCTCAGGAGGGCTGCAGAGAAAGGCCGGCTGGCTTGGAAGCTTTCTCCCGCTCTCCCTCCCTCCCAGGTGAGCCTGTCTGCTGTGGCCCAGGGGGAGGGGGAGGGGAGGCTCCTCCGCTGACCCAGCCCAGCCGAAGTGCGCCACGAAGGTTCACTGGAACAGCCAGAGGCTCATTACCTGCGGCGGAGAGCGTTGGCTGTGTCTAGAACTGAAAAGCAGCTTTTCAAAATGCCAGCAATTAAGAGACGCTCTTAGAAACCAGATATACTTTCACTGGTGCCAGTAAGATTTCATCAGCTCTAAGAGGGACTGTGACGTTCGTGTGACCGTCCCTCTGTGGGGGTCAGACCCACAGATGCCCTTTGGACTCTGCTGCCTGCCGCATCACTCCCGTGGGTGGGTCCTGGTCCCGTCACCCTGGGTTGTAGGGTTTCTCTTTGCACTTCTTTTCCAGGTTGGAAAGAGAAAGTGGCTTTTGGGACCCGAGGGACACTGGTGGCCCGATTCAGCTCGCGTATTTGTTTCCTAACTGTGCCTTTGTTAACGGCCCGCCTCGCAGGGCAGGAGGAAGTCCTAAACCTGTTTTCTCTCTCCTTGATGTTTGCCAGCGAGTTTCCGAACTTGAATTTCGCTGCTGTTGACACAGTCGTCCATCTGTTTGTCAGCGTGTCTTTGTGGGAGACTCAGGGCGGTGGAGCCGTGAGCCGCACCAGCCCCCCATGGGCGCTCCCAGTGGCGGTGCTCTGCGGGGCCGGGAAATGCACGCGTGGTGGTCAGAGCTTCTCCAGCCGCTCCGCAGGTCCTGGCCACGTGTAGAAATGGGAGTTTACCATTGGGTCAACCTAGAGGTCCTCTAGGCCCGGGACCCTGGCTGTCACCTAAGCGGCCTGTCATCTCAAGAGTGTGCTTGGCTTCCGTCTAGAGGGGGTCTGAGCGTTGCTGGGGTGCGGGGGGGCCACGCTCTGCTGTGTGTGACCAGCAAGCGGCGTCGGGAAGGTGCAGTGCAGATTGAGCCCCTCTCCCCCGGGGGTTCGGCTTGCCCGTTTGTCCCACCGAGGGACACGTGGCACTGTCTGGAGGCAGTTCTGGTTGTCGCAGTTGGAGTGGGGCTGCCAATGGCATCTGGTGGGCAGAGGCCAGGGATGCCGCTCACCACCCTTCGGTGCAGGACAGCCCGCGATCGAGAAGGGTCTGCGCAGATGCCCGGGGGCGCAGGTGGGGAGACGCCCCTTGCACACCTTGTCACGAGGTGATCCTAATTCACTGAGGCCCTTGCCTGAGAATACGAGCCGTGTGTCTTGTGGCTGTCCCATGTTTTGACGACCGTCAATGCCACCTGGACACGGGTGCCGAGACGACAGGGGATCACAGAAGGGCGTGGTGGCCGTCGCCCTGGGGCTCTGAGCCAGACAGGCCGATGGCATGCCCAGACCCACAGGGCAGTACTGAGGTGCTGAGGGGCCCTGCGCCTGTGGGGGGGGTCTAGTGTCCCGCCCGCAGCCGCCTTAGCGGGCTTTCTGTGGCCCACAGTTCCTCCGGGTCACGAAGCAGTACCTGCCGCACGTGGCGCGTCTCTGCCTGATCAGCACATTCCTGGAGGACGGCGTCCGCATGTGGTTCCAGTGGGGGGAGCAGCGTGACTACATCGACACCACGTGGGGCTGCGGCTACGCGCTGGCCTCGGCCTTCGTGCTCCTCAACCTGCTGGGACAGCTGAGTGAGTGGCCCGGAGGCGCGGGCGGCATTCCCCAGGGATGCACGTCAGAGCACGCGTGCTCCAGGGCGAGTGGGGGAGAGAGCAGGTCACTGAGGGTCTCCTGGGGCGGCTGACGCTCTCCCTCCCCTCCCTTCCTGGCGGTGGGCCTCGGGGTGGGTGCTCTGGGTCGCTAGGGAGATCTGGGCCATCTGGGTGGGTCCGAGGGGATCAGAGGGGTCAGAGCCCAGTGTGTTGGGACGGGGCGAGGGGAGGGACCACGGGCAAGGGAGAGCGTTAGGCTGGAGAGCAGCTCACGGGGGCCTCGGGTCTTCTGCTCCTGACCATTCTCTTCTGGTGGCAGCCCCTCCCCTGGTGCCTTGCGGGGCAGGAGAGGGGCCTTTTCAGCCTGTCCTGGAGCTCTCCACAGCAGGGTTTCTGAGTGCCCACTCACTCTGGAAGGGGCCCATTCTCTGGAGCAAGGGACCACTTTCTGGAACGATGTCTCTGCTAAGTGAGGTCCAGTTGACGTGGGTGTGGTCCGTGCCTCTCGCGGATTCCCCAGTAGTTGCTTTTCCCTCAGGGTGGTTCGTGGGGGCTGCCGCTTCACGGGGGGCTCGCCGCAGCCCCTGAGCCTTGCCCTCGTCCTTTGCAGCCGGCTGCATCCTGGTGCTGAGCAGAAACTTCGTGCAGTACGCCTGCTTCGGGCTCTTTGGAATCATAGCGCTGCAGGTACGCGGGGCGCGAGGCCCAGGTGCGCCCTTCCTCGCAGTGGCGGGAACAGAGCTTCTGCACAAAGGTGTCTTTGGGGACTCGGCTTCCCTCCCCCCGAGCCCTCTGCCTCTGCCCGGACTTCCTGCTCTTCTCTGAGAAGTCACTGGAATTTCCTGCAAGCAAGCTCAGAGGAGCGGGAGAGGCTGGTGCCCGGGGAAGCTGCCAGGCTCTGGGTACCCACCTTTGGGCCGCCTTCCTGGGTTTCCTTTGACGGGGGGACAAACCACAGGGGTGGCTACAGCTGAGACATTGTCTCACCGTTTTCCCTCATAAAGACTGCCCGGCCGGCCCTGTGAGCTGTGCGACCCGTAGTGCGTGACCCTCTGCGCCCCAGCCCACCGCGGGCTCCGGGGGAGCAGGTGCTGGCTCGGCAGGCCCGGGCCGAGACGTGCTGAGCCAGGTGCTGAGCTCAGAGCCGTCCTGGGGCCCCAGACCGTTGGCGTATCTTATCTCGCACTTAAACCGGAGGAACTGCCCACCGCAGTTGATCGTGTAGAAACCCGAGTGGGTTTGGAAATGCTGAGTCCGGCTTCTGTCTCTCTCCTCTGTTCCCTCCAGACGATTGCTTACAGCATCCTGTGGGACTTGAAGTTTCTGATGAGGTACGTGTGCGCTGCATAGCGAGCTTCTTTTCGTGGCTCTCGACTCCGGAACCAGCAGTCAGAGGGGACGTCTTTGGGTCCAAGTGTGCTTGGAGTCTGTTGGGGTGTTGGCAGGGGCGCCCCTCCCCGCCCCCGAGCTCAGGCCCCGATGAAGCCTGTGTCCAGGAGGGAGGGAAGGAGGCCCAGAGTGAGCTCTTGCTCACCGGGCCGGTCGCCCCCTAGAGCCAGGGTGAGGACGGGGCCTGGGTGTGATCAGGCTCCTTTCCCTGTTGGGCAGAATAGACGAGTCTGTCTGGAGCCGTGGGGGGCCTTTGTGGGCCGAAGCGGTCACCCAGCTGGTCTGTCTCGGTTTGGAGAGAGGGACCCGAGGGCCTTTCCCGTGCTCCCGCCAAGGTCTCCCGGCCTGGTGTGATGGGCACGTGTTGGGCCTGGTGAGCCGTAGTGACCCGCCTGGCGTCTGTTCCCAGGAATCTGGCCCTGGGAGGAGGCCTGCTGCTGCTGCTGGCGGAGTCGCGCTCCGAGGGGAAGAGCATGTTCGCGGGCGTCCCCACCATGCGCGAGAGCTCGCCCAAGCAGTACATGCAGCTCGGGGGCAGGGTCCTGCTGGTGCTCATGTTCATGACCCTCCTCCACTTCGACGCCAGCTTCTTCTCCGTAAGTGTCCCGCAGGCTCGAGTGGGCGGGGCTCCTGGGCTTCGGGAACGTGCGCTGCTCGCCACCCCCTCCCCGGGTTGTCAGGGGCCGTCAGAACGATGAACGAGTTGGCTCCAAGGAAGCGAGCCTTTGATCCTATTAAAAGGAGTGAAAACCCGGCAAGCTCTCATGGGCTCAGAGCGGACGAATGAAGTCCAGAGTCTCCCGGGCCCCCCCGAGGGCCCAGTGCGGGTGTGCCGGCCCCCAGGCTGCCCGCCTAGGCTCTTCACAGACTCACTGCCTCCCTTGCCCACTGCTCACACCTGTCGCGGGCTGTGTGCATGCGGGTGTCGCCGCAGCAGAAGGTCCTGTCTTGTCCCCAGGAGCTTACAGTGCACATCGGGAGGGCCTGCTGGGTGCCCTGGCCGGGTGGGGTCCCTGGGAGGGGCTCCTGGTGCCATGGTTAGGGGAGCCCGGTTCTAAGGCGTTCTGGGGCAGAACTACCCCGATAGCTTGCAGGCCCGCAGGCTCGACAAGTGTGTCGTAGATTACAGCCCTTTGGCTGGAGGCTGACCTTGACCCTCGCCCCAACGGCTTGTGCTTAGGAGCGCTGCTCTCTCTGTTCTGCCCCCGGCCCCCTCGGGTGTGAGCGCACGCCACTCCATGACGTCACCCTGACGCCTACCCACAGTGACCAGGGCACTTGCAACTTGCCCGATCATAAAACAGGGTACGTCTCTTCCTCACCTTTTTGGGGGGATTTCTTACCTTCCGACCTCTGCAGATTCTCCAGAACATCGTGGGCACAGCTCTGATGATTTTAGTGGCCATCGGTTTTAAAACCAAGCTGGCTGCTTTGACTCTTGTCGTCTGGCTGTTTGCCATCAACGTGTACTTCAACGCCTTCTGGACCATTCCTGTCTATAAGCCCATGCACGACTTCCTGAAGTACGACTTCTTCCAGACCATGTCGGTGATCGGAGGCTTGCTCCTGGTGGTGGCCCTGGGCCCTGGGGGCGTCTCCATGGACGAGAAGAAGAAAGAGTGGTAACAGACCCCTTCCCTGCCTGGCTGAGACCCGCGGCCACCGAGGACTGGTTCGGGGTGGATTAACAAAGCTGCCAGCATCCGCGTGTCCTCTCCCTCCCCTCCCTTGGTAAAGGCACAGATGTTTTGAGAGTTTCTTTGCAGACACCTGAAAATTGATGGCTAAATTTGCTCTGGACCCCTAACCCAGTAGCCGACCATCGGAGCCGGCCGGCTGGAAGGCAGTATTCCCCCACCCCCCCACTCCCAAGGCAAGGCCTCGGCTCCTCGGAGCGAGTGGCGGGCTTGGCCGTGGCCTCACGTCCTAGTTTGTTGGGGCTGTGGGTGGGGCTTCAAGCTGTACTGTGACCAGATACATTTGTGTATCATTCAGAGTGGTCTCCCTCTTATTACGCTTTTAGTTGACGTTTTTAACTGAAACGAAAGGATTCGGGATGGCCCAGCCCAACATCAGACACACTAAGTCCCAGTTTTAAACTGCACCCATGGCTCCGAGTGGTCCCTGCCCCACACTGTTAACACTCGCGGGGCCGGTGACGGCCTTGAGACCCAGACCCAAAGAAGGATGCTGCCCGGGCGGGGCGGCCTGGCCACTGTTCACGGTGGAGGTCACTCGTCAGAAAACCGCCTCAGATTGGGGCTGGTGTTTGAAAGGGCAACCTGCCCCCACCCCACCCCGGGAGCTTTTTAGTGGCTCGAGGTGGGGACAGAGGCGCTCCAAGTCCTCGGACGCCCCTGGAGCCCACAGAGACCCATGCTCCGACCCTGGCCTGGCCACACACCTGCAGGTTGGCTCCCGTGTGAGGGGTGTGGGCCCGGTGGCAGCCCCGGGGGCCGGGCAGCGACACAGCGGGCTCTCAGACCAGTTACCTCACCCTGACCTCTGCACAGAGCCTCTGCCGAAGCCGTGGGCCCAGCTCCACCGCGGCTGGGCGCCCGCGCGGTTCTCCTCCGGCTGGAGGGAGTCTTCCCCGGCTGTGCAGCCGTGGCCTGCCACCCTCCCTAGGCTGTCGCTTACTCAGATTGTCTATCTGCTATGCCGAATGCAGCCCAAATTACTTTTTAAGATTTGTGATGCCTTACCGATTGGATCTCAATCCTGTATTTAAAGTTTTCTAACATTGCCTTATACTGCGCTTCTCTTCTTGGGGGGTACGAGTGCCTGTGGCTCTTCTCCACCTGCCAGGCCCGAGCGACACCACAGGGGGCAGGTGGGACACCTCGGTGCCTCCCCCTGACTCTCCGGGGGGCAGGCTGACCAAACTCGCCCGAGGACTGCCTGGAGCTTGTCTTCTCTCCTGGCTCAGCCATTACACGTACAGGCCTGAGGGTCACCCCCGGGGATGCTGGGGGCCGGTCCTGAGCCGGGAGCCCCATCTACCAGCCAGACTGGAGCCAGTGTGAGCTGGGGAACCTGCCCCGTTTCCAGCTCCCAGAAGCTCTCCTGGCTCTGCAGCCTGGACCCACCAGCCCGTGGAGGCCCATCCGCACACGTTCCTAACCACATCCCACCCGCACATCCCTCTGGCCTTTTGAAGATGAAGCAATGGCTCACGGACAGAGGGCTTTTCTACTTCCCAGCGCTCGGATGCTCCCCCCGCAAAGGGTGGCTCTGACTCCGGGTCTCCACCTGGGCAGGGCCGTCCCTTGGTCCACCCCCTCCCCCGTCAGCACAGCACGACTCGAGTCCTCCCAAATGACACTCAGCCAAGACCATTCCTCCGTGACACCGTTTTTGACAGGGTACGGATCCCTCTTGGCCCCGTGCTCGCGAGGCCTTTACTGGTTTGTAGAAATAGGTTGACCCCCGGAGGCTGGGGGGTGCAGTCAGAGGTCACCCTCAGTGCTAGAGGCTCTGGGCTCACCGGGCCCCAAGCAGACCGCTGCCTGGGACGGGGTAGACACCTTTGCAGGGAGGAAAGAAATACCATCTACTAATTGGCTTTGACAAAACCATTTCTGAAAAATTTTTTTGCTTTATGTGGGAAATAGGTATAAATCTCATTTTATGCTGTATTTTATATCTTAGTTGTGTTTGAAAACGTTTTGATTTTTGGAAACATCAAAATAAACAATGGCATTTGTTGTATGCAGTGTGATCCTCTGGTCTTGTCCCGCGGGCGTGCGGCCTGGCCAGGCCTCTCCCTGGACCCCAAGTGAGCTCGACAGACCCTCTAGGCTTCGCTGAGGAGCACTCAGCAGCCACGTGTGGACAGAGCTCTTCCCTCGTGGTCCCTGCTGCTTCCTGGCGGGGTGGGGGGGGAGCGTGCCCCTGACGCCTGGGGGACTGACCCCCAGCCCCACCTTCGGGGGCAGCAAGCGCAGAGTGGATGGAGAAGGCCCGGGGCACTGCGGTGGCCGAGAGGACGCACTGGGCGGTTGGAAGAGGAGCACAGGGTCTGGTGGCTGAGGAGTTCTCGAACGGGGCTCGACACGCGCCTTGTCTGCGGCTATTTACGATCCAGACCGTTTAAAAGAGCTGAAGCTCTTAGCTTTACAGTGATGACTTCGAAGCTGCTTCTTCGATGAGCTCAACTGCTTCTGGAACACGAACAGAAGGTTCCAGCTCGCGAGCCTGCCCGCCTGCCCCCCCGGCACCCCCGGCGCCCCAGCCTCACAGCAGGCCTGGAGCTTCTCGAGCCCCAGAACCAGGGACGACGGTGGCCTCGTCACATCACTGCCTCACGGCGAAGGGCCGAGCCTGGAAGCGAGTCTCCCGGCCCGGGCTACCCGCGGCACTCGGCAGCCCTCAGAGCCTCGAACCGAGAGGCGGCCCCCGCGCTCGTCAGGCCAGAGTGGGCCTGGCTCCTGTTTACTTTGATTTGCAAAAACGAGGTTCTTGTTCACGTTCAAGGAAACAGAAAACTATCCCCAGAGAAAGCGGCCGCCTACCTTCCTCCTCTTGCGGATCGGCGCCTGGGCCACCAGCGGCTCTCCTCCGTCCCCTGGGCCTGTCCCCGGGCCGCGCCTTGGCTCCTCGCCCTCTTCTCTCAGAAAGTCCTCGGTGCTGGCCCCAGGCTCCGTCCCTCCCAGGTCCTTTCTGGTGAACAGCTCGGCTGGAAGGAATAATGGAGGGGATGGGCTGTTTCAGGTGAGTGTCACCGTGCAGGGCTGAGGCGGGAGTGGCCAGCCAGAGCCCAGGACCTGAGGACATGGGGTGGGACAGACAGACGGACGGAGGCTGGAGCCCACTTGCCGAGAGCTCAGAACCGAGCAGACGGCCAGGATCCACACCTGCGGGGAGGGTGGGGGGCAGGCCTGCTTACGTGGGTATAGGTCTGTCAGGCTGTCATCACTGTCCCTCGCAGCTGCGCCGTCGTCGCTAGACACAGGTTCCCAGAAGGCCTCTGTCGGACGACGCGGCCCAGCGCCGTCTGTCTGGTCTTCTCTCCTCCTCCTCTTGTGCAAGAGGCAGGCAGGGACGTACTCCACACCCTGCTTCTGACACTTTTCATCTGGGGGACAGGCCAGCATGCTGCCTGTTTCTGGGTTTGCCTCGGTCCCCCAGCGCGGAGCCGAGCTCCGCCAGGGCCCCGTACCCCCCCGTTTCTACCGAGTGAGGAAGGAGGCCAGCGGGGTGGAGGTTGTGGAGTGAGAAGATGCAGGGGCGTGCCGGGCCTCGAGCACTGAACCCCCAGCCCCGCTCAGTGGATAGAAACAGAGCCCCGACGAGGAGCAGGGGGGCATCGACAGGCCTGACTTGGGAAACATGCCCGGTGCGGGCCTGGCTCTCCTGTCCAGTGTGGCCCCCTCAGGGAGGAGGGAGAAGGGGGTCCAGGCCCTGGTCTCCAATGTCACTGCCGGCTTCTGCCCACCTCCAAGGTCCTATCCTCTGTCTCATCTCGGCCGCCCACTCTGTGGTCCCACCCGACCTCCTGGCCACTGGCCTCTGCACCCAGCATCTCCCATCTGCATTCCCAGCCAGGTTTCCCGGCTGCCAGGCTCTGGCTCCTTCTGGCCACTGGTCCTGGGAGCCACGCACTCCAGCGTCCGGATGACTGTTCTGCTCCCGGAGTGACCCAGCCCTCCCTTTCCCGCCCACACCAAGCAGCCCTCAGGCTCTGCCTGGGCGCAGGATCCCTGCTTCTCAACCCTCCACAGTGTCCTTCGCTACTGGCCTTAGGTGATGACAGTCTCGCGTCTTCTTGGGGAAACAAAGCCTTCAGACCACTCTTCCTCACCCTGCCGGTTTCCGTGCCCAAACCCACCGGACTCTGCCCCTTCTGGTCCTCCCCCACTCTCCCTTCAGGAACATTTGAGAAGTCTCCAAACCACTCACGAAACCTCTGCCCCCAACACCGCCCCACCTGGCTGCTTCTCTCCTCGGGGCGCCTTCCGTGCTCAGGCCTGGCCCTGTCCCCTGTTCCATGGCTTCGGGAATGCAAATGCCACGTCTGTGTCAGTGGCATGCATCATCCGAGTGCTGGCCCCTGTCGCCAGTAGTCACCCTCCCTGCCACACGTTGACAGCAACGTTTCATTTTCCCACGAAGCCTGTCATCCAGATGCCACTCTCCGAAACCACCCCAGGTCTCGAGCCAGGAATTTGGGGGTCACAGCTGATTTCTCCCCTCACCCACTGATCCTGCCGTGTGTACATCTTCCCCGCCAACACCTGGTCACCCCAGTCACGGTCCCCTCACCTGACTGCACAGCACTGAGCGGCCCCTCTTCCACGGCTCCCCACCCCGCCCCCCCCTTGGAGCCACAGTGACCCTGACACACAAAGTGATTGTGCCGGGCCCTGCTTCGGTCCTTTCAGTGCCTCCCCACTTCATGTGGTCCTGACCTCCAAGGCCCTCTGTGTTCTTGTCCCCACCTACCCTGCTGACCCCAACTTGCAGGTGGCACAGTGGCCTTCCTCTAGGAGCTCCTGCAGCCAAGCGTTGTTCTGCCTCTGCCCTTGCCTGAGTCTTTGCTTCTACTCCCCACGTCCCTGAAGTTTCCACCCAGGGACTCAGCCTCCCCAGGGGCCTCGTGGTGGCCCTTGGCACATGTCCTTCACAGCACTTGCTTGCCTGTAGTGACCTCGGAGCCCACTGTACCACCAGCTGGTGCCAAAGGGTGACTGAGACCCCACTTCTGCCTTCAAGGGGCACGCATCCCCCAAACACCTGTGCAGCGAGGCAGGCCGAGTCCGCCCGTGGCTACTCACATTCTCGCAGAGCTCTCTGGTACCGGCGGCCCTGGGTGTGCCTCAGCACGTGCTCTGGGGACTTGTTGATGTGCCGCAGGGTGAGCCTGCAGAACAGCTGGTGCCTGGGGACAGGGAAAGCTTGGTCGGTGGGGACATTCACGACATCCCCAGAGCCTGAGAGCGGAGGCCTGCGAGGTGGCCCTGGCAACAGGATTCTTAAAGGTTCCCCAAGCGACTCCACTCTGCAGCGGGGTGCGGAGCACTGGCCCAGGGCGGCTGTGGCCACCCCACCTTCCCTGGAACACAGGCCTGGCGGGTCTGCGCAGCCGTCGGTGACCAGGGAAGGCACGTGGGAGACGGCCCGGCAAGGCGCGGGATGAACCGGAGCAGCCGCCCTCGCCCTCCTCCCTTCAACCACTGTCGACCACGTGTGTTCAGCTCCACCGAGTTCTCCTTACATGTGTGAGGCTGACCCCGTCCAGAACTTCGGGTGACAAAGCGCACGCCCTCCAGCTCCGCTCGGCAGCGGACAAGCCCGGGTGACAAACCTCAGCCTTGCAGACACCGAACAGCCCCGGGGGGGCGGGGGGAGCCTATCCCACCCGAAGCCCGGCGCACCCGGCGGGGAGGGGTCGGGGCTCGCCACCCACCGCCCGTCCCCACTCGGGACCCCCGCCTGCAGCGGCCCCGCGCACGTACGGGTTCTTGGTGCTGGGCACGATGTGCGGCTCGAGCTCCGCGTAGTCGAAGGCCGGGGCGGCGCGGACCAGCCGCCGGTACTTCTTGCCGCGGGTGTAGAGCTGGAGCTCGGGCAGGCGGCAGGGCAGCTCGTGGCCGGTGAGCGCGCATTTCACCTGCGGGCCGGAGGGCGGGCGCGGGGGTCAGGGGGGCCCAGGGCACACCGCGGGGCCCGCGCCTCCCCCGCCGTCCCCGCGGACCTTGTGGGCGCCGGGCTGCAGCCGCAGACTCGGGTGCTCGCGCAGGAAAGCGCACACGTCGGCCGAAAGCTCGGCCATGGCCCGGCGGCCCGCGGAGCCGGAGCCCGACTGCGCTCGCGCCGCGTGGGCCGGGGGCGGGGCTCGGCGGCGCCCCGGAAGCAGATGCCTCCGGGCCGGAAGTGCCGGCGGGCAATGGCGGCGGCCGTGCGGTGGCTGGGGCTGCGGGCGGCGGGGCCAGGGGCGGTGAGCGCGGCGCGGGGCTGTGTCGGGTGGGCTCGGGGGCCCGCGCCCCGGCTGGCGCGAGCTCGGCCGCTGCCCCCGTCTCCGCAGGCCTCGCCCCGCGCGGTCAGGAGGAGCGTCCTTGCGGTGCCCCCGCGCCCAGGTGAGGACTCGCTCGCGTGAGCCCCGGGCGCCCGGGATAGCGGCTCCCGCGCCCGCCCCGCGCTCTGCACCGAAGTGCGCAGTTCCCAGCGCCGGACCCGGCCGAGAGGGGCCGGCCCAAGATGGAAAGCCGGGGGTCTGGGACCCGCGGCTTGCGGGGGGCGCGTGCACCTGCAGCGGCGTGGGACGCCGTGCGGGGGAGAAGAGGGCTTCGTGAGCCCGCTCCGGGCCTGCTGCTTTGCCGTCCGCGAGGCCCGTCCCCCTCCGACAGCTGCAGTGTGTTTTCGTGTGCGTCGTTGCGTCTCCATCTACGAGGGCGGGAAAACGGGCTGTTGGAAGTGCTCTTGGAGCCGCTATCCCGAGCGTGTCCGGGTCTGTCTGCGCGGGTGCGGCCTAGTGGAACACACGGCAGAGTCGGCTTGTGTAGAAGGCAGAGCTGTTTTCTGCGGTGACGGTTGGTGGCACGGCCGGGACTGAGCCCTGGGTCTTGTATTCAGTCGGTAAACATCCACTGAGCGTACCGGCTACCGAGCCCCGGTTTAGGAGCCGGGCTGGACAGAGGGTGCCACTGGTTGGCTGCTGGCCTAGCCTGTGGTCTGTTCACTCTCCAGCAGTAGAGGCGGCGTCTCCTTGAGGAACGGGCTGCTCCCGTTCTGTTCGTGGAGGGCTTCTGACCCCGTGCCCGTGTCCTGAATCTCCTAGGGTTGGCCTGGGGGCCAAGCAGGTGGGGCAGCTCTGCAGCCCAGGCACCTGCCACGAAGGCGCAAGAGGACTCCTTCCTCCATTGGTTTCTGCTTCTCATTCCTGTGACTGCCTTTGGCCTGGGGACATGGCAGGTAAAGACTGGCTTCTAGCTCTCGTGGTGCTGAGCGCTCGACCTTGTCGCCATCCGCTCACGTTTGTGCCCCTTCCACAGGTGCAGCGTCGAAAGTGGAAGCTGAAGCTGATCGCGGAGCTGGAGTCGAGAGTCGCTGCTGAGCCCGTCCCCCTGCCAGCAGAGTGAGTGTGTGGCTGCCCGCCTGGGCTTTGAGGTCAGCAGCAGGGCCTGGCTTATGCTTGTAATCCTGACCCTTAGACCGGGGGGGGGGGGGGGGGGGGGGGGGGGGGGGCGCTCAAAACCAGTTGTCCTGCTGGGCTTCCTGACCACCCTTGGGAAGCTGCGTGAGGTACTTAATACTTAGAAAAACCTTTTTGCTCCCCAGCTTTACCTTTTTTCCCGATGTGTTGTACCTGAGGATCTCCCAGGGCGGACGGCCCCTGTAGCAGGGTTCTAACCCGCCGGGTGAGGGCAGAGTGCGCCCTCACGTTGTGTCTTGGCTGGAGAGCATCACCTTGAAAAAGTGCCCCGAATGTCTCTACTGTCTCTGCCTCCTCATTTTGAGGCACTGTCAGATATGGTCAACAGAGCTTTCCTTTTAGGGGAGCAAACGTGTGTGCCGTGTTTGTGGTGTGCAGGTACAACCTGGCTTGGCCTCACCCTCACTTTTCCCCACTCCCATGTAGCCCAATGGAACTGAAAAATCTGGAGTACAGGCCAGTGAAGGTCAGAGGGCACTTTGACCACTCCAAGGAGCTGTACATGATGCCTCGGACCATGGTGGACCCGGCCCGAGAGGCCCGGGAGGCTGGCCGTCTCTCTTCCTCACCCGAGAGCGGTGCCTATGTGATCACCCCCTTCCACTGCACTGACCTGGGGTGAGTGGGACATGCAGGGATGCACCAGCCTTGGGGAAATCCAAGATACCCAGGAAGGTTCAATTCCTTGAGAGTTTGGAATTTGTACTTCCGACATTGTTAAGCCAATTCATTTTACTTTTTACTGAGTCATTGCTGTGTCTGGGGAGGTGAATGAGACCAGCCACTCCGGAGAAACTGTCTCATGGCCAACGTGTTGAATGGTTGTGGTGCGGCCCGAGGAGGGGCTAGTCAGAGAACTCGAAAGGAAAGGAACCCCCCAGCTCTGCCTGGAGGGGGTGGGATCAGGGAAGGATTCCCAGGGGACTACTTGGGCCGCGCCTGGAGTTAGGAGATGGGAAGGGGAATCTGGGGAATCGACCTGTCCAGCAAGGGAGCATTGGGAGACCAACTAGAGCAACTTCCCAGCTATGGGTCCGGGAGGGTCTCTCCACCACCCCGAGTGGGTATTGGAGGCAGGAATACAAGGCAGCTGCTGCTGTTCATGGGTGAGGGGGTCAGGGTGTGGACGTTGCACAGCCTGTTGGGCCGGGTGAGGCACAGAGGGAAGCAGAGAAGGGTGCTGCGGACCCTGGAGATCAGTCTTCAGAGAGCTGATGGTCCTGTCATTAAGACCCGGCCGGGGAAAGGGGGGCCTCTCCCATTTTAAACTCTTCTCAGGCACCATCCTTGTGCTCACAAGGACGACCAGTGACGATCTTTATTCCAGAGCCCTTCCCCACCTGAAAGAGCATACTTCTGTCACTCCAGAATCACCATCCTGGTAAACAGAGGGTTTGTCCCCAAAAAGAAGGTGAATCCTGATACACGGCAGAAAGGCCAGGTAAGGGGAGTGACCCCTCCCTTGTGAGCAGGCTCTCTGGAAACCACAGGCCCTGAAGAGCATTCTCCCTTTCCTCTCTAGATCGAGGGAGAAGTAGACCTAGTTGGGATGGTGAGGCTGACAGAAACCAGGAAGCCCTTTGTCCCAGAGAACAATCCCGAAAGGAACCACTGGCATTACCGGGACCTGGAGGCCATGGCCAGGCTCACAGGCGCAGACCCCATCTTCATTGACGCGGACTTCCGTACGTTGTGACCAGCCCACCCCAGAAGAGCACGTAGTTTGTAAATACCTGGTTCTACCTTCCTCTCTGCCCCGACATTTCCCTCCTTCCTACTGGGTGCACTTCAGCGAGGGTGGGAGGAGCGTGGATGTCTGGCAGGTACTACGGAAAGCAAGCAACACGGGGCTGGTTACGGGTTTGGAAATCACAGCTCTCAGGAGCTCTGGAAGGCCCCAGGAAAGAGCTGGCCAGTGTGCTGTGGGGGACACACAGCTGGCGGCAGTGATCATGGACAGAGCCCACCGTCTCTGCAGGGAGCACAGTCCCCGGGGGACCCATCGGAGGGCAGACCCGAGTCACTCTGAGGAACGAGCATATGCAGTACATCGTCACCTGGTAAGTCCTGGTCTCCAGCTGCTCCTGCCTCTCCCCCTGCCCAACCTGACTGTTTCTCTCCTCAACCCCAGGTATGGACTCTGTGCAGCTACATCCTACCTGTGGTGGAAGAAATTCCTGCGCCGGACTCCTGGCGTGTGAGCTCGGTTTGTGAGTGGCCGGGCCGCGACCATCGGGAGTCACTGATTTCCAAGCCGTTTTTATACGGGGTCAGGTACTGCTGGCGTAAATAAACCTCTATGCTGTCCACCTGTCGTCTGCCTGCGTCCCTGCCTGTGCTCAGCCAGCACGCTGAAGTGCCAGGTGCTGCTGAGAGGTTGCGGCTGCTCACTCGTGACTGTCCCCCAGGTCTCCCACCTCCTGTCCTGGGCCCACTCCGGACCCTGGGTTGGAAAACACCTGCCACCACCCCACACTGACAGTGAGATGATCAATTATAGTCAACCCAAACGCCAACGCATAGTGACTGAAAGACGACTTTATTAATACTTTTATGTACAGAAAATCAAGCCGTGTCCGCTCAGCCCAGTTTGGTGGCCAGTTCTTTAGCCTTTGCCTTTTCCAGCTTGGCGATGCGAGCCACTGACTTCGGACCCAGGACGTTGCCTCCCCAGTGGCGGCGGATCTGCAATGACAGAAGGGTCAGCGTGGTTGCCTCCATGCTGTCTCCGACTTGGCCGCTCCAAGTCCCTTGTCCAGTAGGACTGCTCAGGAGAAGCCGGGCCACCCGGTCCCCTGACTCGCCGTGCCAGAGTGCTCCACGTCAAGCTGCTGCTTACCTCGTCGTATCTGTCATTGTAATTGGTCCTGATGGCTTCCACCAGCTTTGCCAGAGCCCCTTTGTCTTCCCTAAAAAGGCCGGGGGGGGGGGGGGATGAGGATCATTAGCTTCTCAACTACCTTTCCCGAGAGCAGGGATGAGTTCACTGTTAGCCCCAACCCGAGTCTTCTGCCTCAGATACAACACGACCACACGGCTTGTTCAGGTGAAGAAATTCGTGACCATCATTGGCAAAGACTCAGGCACACGTATCCCCTTTAAGGTAGCGAGTTTTGTCTTTAGGAGTTACATGACCCAGGGGGAGGGGTTGACTGACCCCGAGGGACTGCTGGGAGCTGGGAGCCCCCTCGAATACTCACGAGTTGACCTGCGTGAAGGCGACCGTGGTGCAGGTCTTCCTGTGGACCAGACGCCCCAGCCTGGCCTTCCCCTTGATGATGCAGTAGGGCACCCCCATCTTGCGGCACAGGGCGGGCAGGAACACTACCAGCTGGAAGGCAGCGTTAGCTCCGGGGCGTGTTCTGACCAAGGGGGGTGCCGGGGAAGGGCTGGCTGCACGGCGGCTGCTCGGGGCTCAGCAGCTCACATCCCCGCTCTTGGGGATCGACTCCGGTGAAGAATCCGCGTCAGGGCCACAGCTCCCCGCGGGCTCCCCCGTGTGGACTGTCCCCCACGAAAAGCTGTTTCCCTGCCTTGGCCCAACGTGCCAGACCCGGCACCAGCCTCCCGCAGCCCGGCCCCACGTACCTCAATGGGGTCCACGTCGTGCGCGATGACCACCAGCTGGGCCTTCTTGTTCTCCACCAGCGTGGTGACCGTGTTCACCCCTAGGACACAGCGGCCGTGAGCAGTCCGCGGGGCTGCTCGCGGCGCACAAGCAGCCCTGCTCTGGGCGCGGCTGCGGCTCAGGGTTAAAAAGCTCGATTTCACTCTCCACGGCGACTCCAGGGAAGAAATGCTCGCATCACGGCCAGCAGCCGCCCCCGCACGCCCGCCCTGCGGAGGGGCCACTCACCGGCTCGCAGCACGGGGGGCCTCTTGGTGGGGACGTCCCCTTTGCCCGCAGCTTTCTTCTCGGCGCGCGCCAGCAGCCGCTGCTTCTTCTCCTGCTTCGTCTCGGGCCGGTACTTGTGGGCCAGCTTGAGCAGCTGCGTGGCTGCGGGACGCGGTCAGGTCAGCGCGGGCGGCGGGGGGCCCCGGCGGCGGCCCCGCGCCCCGCGCGCCCCGCCGCGCCTCACCCGTCTGGCGGTCCAGGGCCTGCGTGAACTGGTTGATGGCCGGCGGCACCTTCAGCCGCTTGTAGAGGATCGCCCGCTGCCGCTGCAGCCGGATGTAGCGCGGCCACTTGACGAAGCGCGTCAGGTCCCGCTTGGGCTGGATGTCCTGACCTGCGGGGGCAGCGGGCGGTGGGCGGGCGGGCCGGCCGCGGGCGCCGCGCGGGGGCATCAGCGATCTTGGTGGTGTGCGCGTCGTCACGCGGCTCAGATAGCAAATATCCGCTCACATCATCTGCCCCGGCGCGGGCCCCCCGCCCCCGCGCCCCCGCGCCCGCCGCGCACCCACCGATGCCGAAGTTCTTGGGCCGCTTCTCGAACAGCGGGTTGACCACCTTCTTGGCCTCCTGCTTCTTCACCACGGCGGGGGCCGGGGCCACCTTCTTCCCCTTCGCCTTCTTCCCCTTCGGCTGCGCGAGACGCAACGCGCTGGGGCCGGGTCCTCGCGTCGCCGCCGGCCTCGGCGACCCCGCGGCTCGGGAACCGAGGACCCTCCGCACCCCTCCCCGGCACGAGCCCCGCGCGAGCCCGGCGCACGGCGGGCGCGGAACCCACAGCCGAGGAGGCCCCCGGGGCGGCCCCTAGGGCGCGGCGAGCCCCGCATTGCGGCGCTGCACTCCCCGCCCCGGCTCTCCTGCCCGCACTCCCGGCAGCCGCCAGGATGGCACCCGGCCTGGGGCCTCCCTGCCGGGCCCCGTGGGGCTCCCCTAGCGCGGGACGGCGGAGACAGCCCCGCGCAGCCCCGCGCTGAAGAGGATGGCCGCGGATAGAAGCCGGACCCCGGGCCGACAGAGCCCACCGCGAAACCACTCACCATCTTGTGTTCCTGACAGAAAGAGAGAAAGGAAAGGGAATTGTGGGTAATATGTAGGCGATCTCAGAGATCGCGAGAACTGGCGCCTGCGCGGGATTTCGAACTTAAAGAGACAGGACTGCCCTCGCCCGCCTCCGGTCGGGGGCGGTGCCTCAGCGCGGCCGCTTTGGCGGCCCGGAACCGGCGGCGGGGAGCCAGGCCTTCCGTGGGGGCAGCGCGCTCGTCTGCACCCAGCCGGGTCGCCCCGGGCTCTACCGACCAGGTGCGGGCGTCGGGGCGGGTTCGCCGTCTTTTCTCAGGTGTGACCCCCTGGCGCCCCCGCTACGGAGAGGCTCCCGGGTCCCGAGTTCGGTCGGTCGGCGGCGTGCAGGCCCCAGGCCGGTCTGTCCGGGGCGCGCAGCCGCGAGGCGCCCGACGCGGGGCAGGGGGAAGGGTGGTCCCGGCCTGGAGCAGGGGGTGCGGCGGGGGCAGAACCCGAGGGGCGGGGGGCGCGCGCTCGCAGGCCTCCCGCGGACGCGCAGGGCGGGCCGCGGCGCGGTGGGTCGGGCGCGGGAGCCCACGGTTGCACGGGTGTGTCCCACGGCAGGCTGCCCTGAGGTCGCGGTTCGCCGGACTGTGGCTCCCAGGAGTCGCCGCCGCGCCGCGCCGCCCGAGGCCCCGCCATGGCCCAGCAGAGAGCCCTGCCGCAGAGCAAGGAGACGCTGCTGCAGTCTTACAACAAGCGGCTCAAGGACGACGTCAAGTCCATCATGGACAACTTCACCGAGATCATCAAGACCGCCAAGGTGGGGGCGCGCAGGCCGGCTTCTGCCCCTCTGAGACCAGGGGAAGGGGGTGGGCTTAGGGTGTGGCCCTCGGTGGCCGGTTCGCTGCGGTGAGGGGTCGCAGGGTGGGGGTCTGCTCTCATGGCACAGGTGCTCCGTGCCCGGTGGTGAGGCCCGGGCAGAGAACGCGCAGGCCAGGCCTTTGTCTGCACGGGGAAAATATTGGGGAGGGCAGCAGGGGAGCGGGGAGTAGCAAACAGGGCAACCGATAAATACCAGGCCAGCTGGTTAAGGCCCTGGTGAGATGGCCAGTCTGCCCGGTGCAGCGCCACGTAAACCGCAGCCCACCGCAAAAACCATGGGTCTGGATGGGAACCGCACTTCTCCTGCCTCCGTTTCCCTGCATTCTAAGGCCCCCCTGGTGAATGGGTGACTCTGTGTAAAGCGATTGATCTCCGTGGGGCCCGACCCCGGCTCAGATGCGGTTGCTGTCGTGCCCAAGTGCAGTCAGGGAGAAAAGCTGGGGAAGGCCCCTCGGGGTGGTGAGAACAGGGTGTCAGGATCGGGTCTGCCAAGTCTGCTGGGCTGCCCCGCAGCAAATGGGGGTGGATCTTGCGGCCGCTGTCGACCCGGGAGGATGGTTAGAGCCGTGAAGAACCAAGCTAGCCTGTACGTGGCGTGTGTTCACTGTGTGTCATGCCGAGTCGTGAGAGCTACCGTGTCCCATCACATATATCCTTCACGAGAGCTCTGTGGGGCAGGTACTGCTGTTCTCTTCGTTTCTAGAGGCAGAAACTGAGGCTCAGAAGGCTTCGTAATTTGCCAAGGTCATTCTGTTGACAGCCGTCAGAGCCAGGATTTGAACCCAGGAACCCAGCTCCTCACTTTACGGTGCCCTGTCCCCAGCCCGGGCCTGGCAAGGAAGCCCTGTCCACATGGATGGGCGGGAGTGTGAGTAGCCTGCACTCGGGCAGGCCAGGCCAGGCAGCAGCCCCCCAGGCTCCTCCTGGGGTGCGCTCTCTGAGCGCTCCCTGCTTCACCTTTGCCCACCTGTAGACCCAGGATGGCGCCCCGCAAGGTGACTGTGGCTCAGCCCTTAACGTGGTGTCTGGCAGTCTGGAAAGTGCTCAGGAAAGAGTGGCTCAGAAGAAACACATCGTGTCTTTATGCATTCAGCAGCTCGGTTTACTGCGCGTCTGAGCTCCTGACCCTGTTTGTACCTAAGAGGGCTCCACGCTCGCGAGAAGACTTGACCTAGAGTTCCTTCCCTGCGGGTGACACAGCAGTCAGGGTCCGCGGGCATCCATTTCCCCAACGAAAGCGCTCGTGAGCGCGTGAGAACGGAACAAGAAGGCATGAGGCCAGCCCAGATCTGGCCAGCGGGGCCTGGTGGAGAAGGCAGAGTGGATGGCAGGCAGGAGGCAGCAGGTGTGGGTGTTCTGCAGTGGGCCAGCGCCCTGGGCTGGGGCACCTGCCAATTTTGGGCTTTTTTGGTCTGCCCTCCAGATCGAGGACGAGACGCAGGTGTCGAGGGCCACTCAGGGTGAGCAGGACAATTACGAGATGCACGTTCGCGCTGCCAACATTGTGAGTCACTGGCTGGAAAGGGCAGGGCCCGGGCTGCAGGAGTCTGTGGTCCCACCTTGGGGGGGGGGGCAAACCATTTCTCAGGAGACTCCCCTCAAGAGGAGGCCTGGCTAGCAGCTGTGCGAGGGGCAGCAGGTAGCCAGCCACATCTATGCTGGAGAGCGCCGTGCAGCGGTTAGAGAGGGGCAGACGCTTCCTTGCCCACGGCAAAGCTCCTGGAGCTTCATCGCGAGAGCAAAGGCAAATTGCCGAACAGACCAAGATGTGCGTTTTCATCCCTCCTCCTGTCACGGGACAAACACAGGGGCCAGCCGTTTCCATGGATGTGTGCCCTCGGGTGCAAGTGCACAGGAAATCCCCAACTGGCCTGCTCGCTCTCCCGAGGAGGCGCACAGGCAGCCGCCACACGAGACGGGAGTTTTAGCTGTGGAACTTGTGGCTTTGAGAAGCATAACCCGTGTAAAGGGAGGTCAGCACCCCTACAGCGGCAGCCAAGTGATTGGAGCGGGGCTGGAAAGCTGGGGGCGCCTGCCTTGGAAGCACGTCCTGCAGTCAGGGTGGGAGCCCGGGACCCCGTCCTTTGCATTGCTCGCTTCCAGCTCGACCCCATGAGGTCAGGCTGTAGTCCCACTCCACAGATGAGGGAATGGCAGCCACGCCCAGCGCCAGGCGCACGGCAGCAAGGCCGCTGTGCCTCCCTCACCACCTTGCATGGGTTCTGACGGCCGCAGGTCCGAGCTGGTGAGTCCCTGATGAAGCTGGTGTCCGACCTCAAGCAGTTCCTCATCCTCAACGACTTCCCATCTGTGAACGAGGCCATCGACCAGCGCAACCAGCAGCTGCGAGCCCTGCAGGAGGAGTGTGACCGGAAGCTCATCGCCCTGCGGGATGAGATCTCCATCGACCTGTACGAGCTGGAGGAGGAGTATTACTCGTCCAGGTACCGATAGGGCTGGACCCTGCGCGGAGCACAGCTGGGGGCCCGGCCCGGCCTGCAGCCCTGAAGGCCCTGTGTTTGCAAACCCGTCCTGCTCTTGGCGGCACAGACGCGTGCCCGGGTCTCAGAGCAGAGCTCACATCAGAGCGAGTGATGGACAGACAATTGACGCCGCCTGCCAGGCCTCGGGCAGCAGAATGAAAATCACAGAACTTCAGGGGTGGGCCAAGCCCCAGAGGGGAGGGCAGAGCCAGCGTTCCTGCTGGGCCTGCCATCTGCCTCACTCTGGGCCTGCGCACCTCTCTTAGCCATTTAAACATTCCCAACTTCCCTTGGCAGCCCAGGCTCATGCCCAGAATGGGCAGGATGCCAGTGCTTGCCTAGGGATTTTGTTCCGTGTGGGCATCCCCGGACCTTCAGCGTGTGTGTCAGGGTCCACGGGGGTGGAGGGTGGGGTGGGAAGGAGAAGAAACCCGAGCAGAGGATGGCCTCGAAAGCTGGGCCTGGGGTACCCAGACCACCAAGTTCTGTTCAGCTCAGCCTGGTTCACAGACCAGAGCCTGTCTACACGTTAGGCCCATGCTGGGCCCCAGGGATATGGCAGTGGGCAAGACCCGTCACCCCAGCCCTCGTGCACCACTTGGAATGCTGAGACCTGAGTCATCTGAGTGCGAGGGGTCCGGAGAAATGAGAGTCCGGGTGTAATATACACGAGGGAAACTGAGGCTGGAGACAGGGAGGCCTCGCACCTCTGTCCCTATCAGCACGGAAAGTCAAGTCTCAGTTCAGACGGAGCAGTGTCCCCCATGCCCTTGCCCAGACAAACACGTCCTTCCTGTGGTGGCTTTCAGATGCTCCTTTTTGCTCAACGGAAGCCGTGCTGGGCCACAGATGCCCTGAGCCAGCATGGTCTGTGGTCTCGGCCTTGGTTTCCCTGCCCTGTACTCAGTGCTGGCCCTCTTGGCCTCTGTGGAAAGGACAGTGCCACTGTCCAGCTGGAGTGGTTCTAGATTTTTCCAGAGGGTTCTGAGGCCACCTCTGGTCCCTGACACCCATCGGTCCAGCAAACACGTGAGCACCTCGTATACACCAGGCCTTCAGAGAAGGGTCCTGAGTGGGTCTCTGGGGTGGGGGGTGCCATCTGTGTCTCAGACCATGCCAGGGGACATGGTTCACAGCCCCGTGGATTTTGCAGAATCCCTTCACGTCCCTGTGTTTGTTTCCTGTCGCCCCCAAGGGCCGGGCTTGGGGGCTGGTTGGTTCCAGGACAAGCATTTATTCCTGCCTCTTGTTGAAGGCTGGGTTGGGGTGATGGGGAGGGACATGCCCAAAGTCACTTTGACAAGGCTGTAGAGAACCCAGGGCCCCGAGTGCCAGCCTTCCTGCGTCCTGTTCTGCCCGCGTCTGGTTCACCCGGGGCGGGGGGGGGAGGTTCCTTGCTGTCCCCAGGGCCTTGGGAGGCTTACTGTGTAAGGCCAGGGCTTAGGGCTTAGTCACGGCTTTCAGGCTATGCGCCCTCCCCGGAAGCCCCTAACATAGGCTGCCGTGCCCTGCATGCCCGTGTCCACGCTCACCTGCTCTCTGCTCACGACTTGCTCTTTCTCTGCCTCTCGCCCTCTGCTCTCCTTGGGATGCCACTCTGCACCCAAACCGCTGAAGGCAGGAGCAAGGGAGGGAGTGAGGTTGGGGCCACATAGGTGTGGGACCTCCGGGCTCTAGTCACCCCTGGGCAGCTCTGGAACAAGACAGGGTCTGCTGTTGGGGTCCTCGCAGAGTGTAGTGACAGCGGAGAGACCACAGCTCCGGCCGCTCGTTGCTGGGGCATCCGGAACCAGGATAGGAGGCGGTGGGATGGGCTGGCTCAAGCTTGCGGCTAGTCAGCTGTGAAATACTCTTGGTTGGTCAGTGGGACGGTCACACAGCCTGCTGGAGGCTGGTCCTGGAGCCCTGCGCCCGGTAGGATGCTGTACTGGACCCAGAAGGGCAGCCCCACGTGCCCCTGGTAGCCAGGCGTGCCTGGAGAGGGCTAGCACAGAGAAGAGGAGGGCTAAGGCAGGTCGGGGTGTGGTCTATGTTTTCTTAACTCTGCTTCCATCTTGCTTCCCTGCCCCTGCACCCCGCCCCGGCTTCCATCCGTCTCTGCCTGCTCCTGTCTCTCCCTGGGTTTCTGGTGGTGGAAAAGCTCAAGTCTTTGCGAAGCTAATGACCTGCCTCTGTGCGAAGCGTACTGGAGGCTGGACCTCGACACAGACTCCGCTGATGGCCTCTCGGCCCCTGTGCTGGCGTCCCCGGAGCCCAGCGCTGGCCCCCTGCAGGCTGCGGCCCCGGCCCACTCCCATGCCAGCGGCCCTGGCCCCACGGAGCACGCCTGAGCCTCCCAGTGCGCCCCTCCCTGCACCCCTAGGTTCTGGGGAGGTCTGGTGTCCCCTCCGGGCTCATCACAACTTTGCTGCTTTTAGCCTTGCTTCCCATTGGGGAGCTGCGGTGGGCTCCTTGGGAACTTTGGCCCAGGGACCGCCACCCCCCACCCGCTGCCAGGAGCATTGGGGGCGGGGAAGTCGTTCCCCCAGCTGTTTCCAAGGTGGCCCACCTCCCGAGTGGTCACCTCTGTTCATGACCCTCCTGGCCTGCTGGGCAGAAGGTCCTTTTGGCCCCAGCAGTGGGCCGGGAGGATGTCCTGCTACTTAAAAGCTGTAGGGTGGTGCTCAGAGTGGACCATATTGGCCAAGTCCAGACTCTCCCTCCCAGGGCAGGCCTCCTGTGCGGAGCCACACCCACTGCCTCGTCCTCAGGGTCCCTGCACTAGCTGACTGTCCCCAAGGGCTATGGCGGCGGGAAGAGAGATCTGCCCGCTTTTGTGGAAGCCAGGACTGGGACCTTCCTAATTTCTGCCATATGTGTTTTGATAGTTCTGTAGTAAGACAGTTGAATAAAAACAGCACTGCCTTTTGCATTGGTCGGCTCTCTCTTGGGAGTCCTGGCCTGCCCTGGGACCACCCTCAGCTTCCCTCTGGCTGTGGGGAGAGCAGCTCTAGGCTCTGACTACACAGCCTTGAGCTTGGGCAGGGGTGTGGTCAGTGTGGGACCGTCACTGCACTGCCATAGCCTAGAACTGCCGGAGACCCAGAAGGTCCTTAGTATTTGGTGACTGAAAAGCTGCTGCTATTACTGCACGTAGAAAGTCCGGGCGCCTGCGTCTCTGGGCCCTGCTGTCCTCCTCGCGCCCGGAGTCAGTGCCGTAGCCCCTGCGCTACTGGGCGGAGCAGGGGCGCTCAAAAGGGGCGGAAGTGTTGTGTCTGCGGTCACTGAGCTGGGAGGTGAAGCAGCAATCAGGACGCAACCCACACGGAATGCCGCGCCCAGAGCCTCGCACAAGGCTCAGTGGTGGGGAATCACGCCAGAACCGGGACTTCAACCCTGTGCCGTCAGCAGCATGCCTTACCTCCACATCAAGGAGACATCAGCTGTATGTGGGGAGGCGACAGCCCACAGATGTCTCAAGGAAGCGGGGGGGCAGACACAAGCTGAATTACGCTGGGTCCCAGAGATGCCTCGCCCCACCCCCCACCCGCCATAGCCAAGCAGAGGCCCCGTGCAGGCTGGAGCATGGGCCCGGGGCCCAGCCCTGGCTCTGGTCCTGGTTTTCTGGGGTGGCCTGGGGAAGTGGTTTTCCCGTCGAGAAACTAGGTAACGATCTTGTCCCAAAACACCTTAATTGCAGAAAGAACTTGTATTTAACACTACTGAAGGAAAAAGGGTTTACAACCAATGAAGCCCATGTGGGGAAAAGGCTGGAAGGAGTGGACCAGACCTGATGGTGGGGTTTCAAGTCTTCCCATTCCCAAACGCCCGGGAGCGGGACCTCCGCACCGCCGGTGTGACGTCGTCCTGGGCTCGGGCCGCTGTTCCCGTTGGAGGATGAAGTGGTCTCCCCCTCCTAAGGCAAGGCAGCTCTCGGCGGCCACCTCTTCCTCTCCAGCCCGGGGCCCTGGCTGCACAACCCACTGCAGCTCCCCCTGGAGCCTGCTTCCCGGAGCTTTTGTCTCCGTGCCCCGGGCCAAGCTCCACGTGTCAGGGTCCGCGGTGGCCTCCACGTCGCGAAGGCCGAGGTGGGCCTCAGTCGTAGCACCTTTGTATCCCACGTGTCTCGTTCTGAGACCGTTCAAAGCCCCGGAGAAGGTATAAAGGTCGTGTAAGGAACACCCACACGGATGCTTTTCTGGACTCACCTTCTGCACCTTCCCTTGCGCTCTCGTTTATAAACCCCATGAACGGCAGCTGCAGGCCTCATGACACCGCCCCTCTGAACACCTGCCCGCTCGCCTCTCTCAGAAAACCGACGCTCTCCGTGGCCCAAGGCCAGCGTTGGGCCCAACCGGAACAATGATTCCACGTTATCATCTGGAATCATGACACATACTAACTTCCCAGATGTTCTCCAAATGTCTTTTTATTCTTGTCGTTATTTGGCTTGCATTTACTTACTGCTGCTTCTAGTCTTTTGAAGTCCAGAACAGGATCAGGGTGGCGGTCTGGAGTGCATCAAGTACAGTTCTGGGTATGCTATTTATTTATTGAAAAAAGATCTATCATGGCACCTGCGTGCCTCAGTTGGTTCAGCCTCTGCCTTCAGCTCAGGTCATGATTCCAGGGTCCTGGGATCGAGCCCCGCATCGGGCTCCCTGCTCAGCAGAGAGCCAGTTTCTCTCCCTCTGCCTGCCTCTCTCCTTACTTGTGCTCTCTCTCTCTCTGTCAAATAAATAAATAAAATTTTAAAAAGTAAGTAAGTAAATAAATAAGATCTATCCATTGTAGAGAGTGCATGAATGGGGGGGGGAGTGCAGAGAGAAAGAGTTTGGGGGGTGAAGGAAGCAGACACTAATAGCTGCCTGGCCTACTGAGCCCCCCCACCCCTGGGGTATACTTTTTTTTTTTTTTTAAAGATTTTGTTTATTTGACAGAGACACGGTGAGAGAGGGAACACAAGCAGGGGGAGTGGGAGAGGAAGAAGCAGACTTCCCGCCAAGCAGGGAGCCCAATGCGGAACTCGATCCTAGGACCCCACAACTGAGCCACCAGGTGCCCCCAGCATATATTTTTTAAGGGAGAGCCAAAAGGATTTGCCCAAGGCCTGGATGTGGGGAGTGAGGGGAGGCAGGGTGGCTTCAAGGTCTGAAGCTTGGAGTGGCCTTAACTGAGAGAGCGAAGGCAGTGGGGGGAGGCAGGGTTCTGTACATATCCATGGAGATGCGTCTGATGTCTACACACGAGGCTGGAGTTCAGGGGAGTCATTAGTACCAAGTCAGGAGCCCTGAGGAGGGTCACTGTGCAGTAAGAGTTGACAGAAAAGGGAAGTGAGGCCCACGGAGGAGGGAGCAGGTGGGTAGGAGGAAGGCTTGTCATCTGGGGTTCCCAGACTCATGGGAGGACAGGATTTCAGGGAAGAGATGGATCAGCTGGTTAAACCCTCTA
The DNA here is from genome assembly GCF_922984935.1 of Meles meles. Classification (NCBI taxonomy): domain Eukaryota; kingdom Metazoa; phylum Chordata; class Mammalia; order Carnivora; family Mustelidae; genus Meles; species Meles meles. Next base: position 3,292,677 of record NC_060076.1, read on the forward strand.
GACAACCCTCACAGAAAAGGTAACTGAAAATTAAGTCCCACAAATCTAGATTTGCACTTGGAACCCAACTTTCTTCCCCCTGCCCTGTGGCAGCTCCGTGGCACCCATCACTCCCTGTCCGCGGAAGACCTCAGGAGAGCGTCAAAGACCTCCCTGGAGATGCTGACGGAGAATAGAGAACCCCAGACTTGTGGCGGGGACTGGAAGTCCCACTGAAAGAGGGCCCATCACCACCCCCCGCCCCATATCCCTGTCCCTCAGCGCACCTGGATTTGATGGTTAAAACTGACAGTGCCAGAAAGAACGTGCGGATGGCCAGTGAGCGTGCTGTACAGACGTTAGACTGCGTCCACCGAAAATCCGTGCGGGAAGACGACGAAGCCATCCTCTCCTCAAAACGGCACCCCATGACAGAGATGAGCAGTAGAAAGTTAGATCTTTAGTGCTTCAAACAAAACTTATCAGAAGCCTTTTCAAACGGCTTTTGAGGTTGCGATTTATAAATCTAAGCCCCAGGTCCCCCTTCCCCTGATGAACATCGCAAGGAGCCCTTCCCTACTCACACCCAGGAAACCCTCAAAGGGCTCCCAGTTGTGTCACGGCCTGTCACTGCCATGAATTAAGGAACCAGGTGCAGGGGTCTCCAGGCTCAGGCTGGTGAACATTCCTCTCCCTCCCGCCGTGAGTCTTTATTTATGTATGTATTTTAGACGGAGAACGGGAAGCAGAGGGAGAGGGAGAAGCAGACCACGCTGAGCAGGGAGCGCCACGTGGGGCAAGATCCCAGGACCCCGGGTCAGGAGGTGAGCTGAAGGCAGCCGCTCACCCGACTGAGGCCCCCAGGCGACCCCCCTCACCCCGTGAGTTTTTTTTTTAAGATTTTATTTATTTATTTGACAGATCACAAGTAGGCAGAGAGGCAGACAGAGAGAGGAGGAAGCAGTCTCCCCGCTGAGCAGAGAGCCCGATGAGGGCCTCGATCCCAGGACCCCGAGATCATGACCTGAGCCGAAGGCAGCGGCTTAACCCACCGAGCCCCCCAGGCGCCCCACCCCGTGAGTTCTTGAGTCTCCGCTCTGACTGCACTGTTCAGAGCAACACCCCAGTGGGTCTTCCCTGAGCGCCCAGCATCCTCCCTCCCGGGCCCTTCTCCTGAGCACACCCGCCACCGACTCACGCTGTGCTCGTGTTGCGTTCTGTCCGGCACCCCCGGGACGCAGACTCGCCGAGGACACCGCGCGCGTCCCCTCCAGCGCGCGGCGGGCCCGTCGTGTCACAGCGCTGTCAGTTTTAACCATCAAAGCCAGATGCGCCGAGGGACGGGGATATGGGGCGGGGGGTGGTGCTCTCGCCAGCTTCCGCTTGGGATTCGAGTCCCCAGAGGCCTGGACCACGGCCGGCCGGTCCTGTTGCCCCCAGGAGCCGAGCGCCTACAGTGCCCGCGGCACGGTGCTGGGGCTGGGGTGCACAGGCGTGAGCTCGGCTCCCTCCCCATCCTCGCCCAGGGCCCACAATGCTTTGCGCCCCGCCCCGTGCCCCTCTTCCGGCGGGTCCAGGCCTGGCTAATCGAGCACGGCGCGCGGGCGACTCGGCGCTCGGCCGGCGGCGCCTGCGCAGCGCGCGGTTTCCGGTGTGGGTGGCGCGGCGCCAGTTGCTCGGTGGTGAGTCGCGAGGTGTTTGGGAAGCGCGTGTGCCGCCCGAGGAGGGCCGCGGAGTGTGCGGCCATGACTTCTCTGCTGGCCAAGGACGCCTACCTGCAGGGCCTGGCCAGGAAGATCTGCTGCCGGCCCAGCCCGGAGCCGCAGAAGCGCACGGCCGGTAACGCGCCGCCCGGGGTCGGGCCTGGGAGGGCTCGGGGCGGGGGGTGCCCCGCACGCTACCCCGTAGCCTTCCGTCGGGTTAGACGTGTAGATGCGGGAGACGAGCCTGTAAGATTCTGGGAAGGCAGACGAGGGGTGTTTCGAGTTGCCGATGCCTCCGCGCTTGTGGGCATCGGCGGACCCCGCTCCATCTGCTCCCCGGGCGGGCGGCTCCTGCGGGGCTGGGAGGGTCGAGTGGACCGAGTGACCCGGTCGAGTGGGCAGTGTAGGGAGAAGGAGGGAGCCGGGATGCCTCCTGGCAGTGAGGGTTTACCGGGCAGGGTGGCTGGGACGTCGCTCCGCAGGCCGGTGAAACAGGCTGGCCGGCCGGGAGTGCGGCCCGGGCCGGGTGGAGGCGAGTGGCAGGGGCTGGCAGGGAGCTAGAGAAAAAACGACTTTTTGTCTTCATGCAAAGCAAACGTGTGTTCAGTATACAAAGTTAAAAAATGGACTTTGGGCGCGCCTGGGCGGCTCAGTCGGTTAAGCACCTGCCTCTGGCTCAGGTCAAGATCTCAGGGTCCCGGGATCCAGTCCGGCAGCCGCTCACAGCTTAGCCGGGAGCCTGCTTCTCCCTCTGCATCTCCCCCCTTGCTCATGCCTGCTCACTCACTTTCTCAAATAATAAATGAAATCTAAAGAATAAAAGAAGTAAAATGGTCAAAAGGTAATTTTCTAAAAATTGAGTTTTTCTTTTCAGCGGGTGGTTATAGTTTAGGATTATGTTTTTTTAGGTTTTTTCTTATGAGCGCAATTTACGTATTAGGACGCTTTCCTTCGTGTAGTCACTTTATGTGTGTAAACGTGAACCTTACTTGATGTTGAAATGAAACCTGCGTCGTCATTTGTGATGGCTGCACAGCACATTGTCACGCAGCCGTGCCTCGGCTTGCTCTTGTAGGAACTCGGTATTTAGGTTTCCCCAGTTTCTCCCTCAGACAGCAGCGTGATGATGTTCTGAGGCCATCTTTGTGCGTATCCAGAATGGATTCTCACAAGCAGACTGCTGGGATGAGTGTGGACGTTTTTCAGGGTTTGGAGATGAGTGGCCGGTTTGCTTTCTAGGGTTTGTGGGTCTGAGCTCTAAAGGGTAGGTCCTCCTTCCTGATTTCACTGTCAGCCTTCTTTTGGGATCAGAGGTTTCGCAAACCTTTCCTGCCCGTTGAATGGCTCACGAAGGTTGGGACTGCAGTGCTTTTTAATTTTGTGTTTCAGCCGGCAAAACTCGAGGCTCAGAAGCTGCTGGGCCCCCGAAAAAGAAGAGGAAGAAAGCACAGAAGAAATCACGGGGGCAGGAGAAGGCTGTGGAGCTGAAGACCCAGGCTCTAGGGGGAAAATCTCCAGCACCTTCCAGGGCCAGAAAGCCGGCAGTATGTGAGGAGGGAGAGGCCTTCCCCTCCACGAGGTCCCCAGCACATGGGGATGTGGAGCAGGGCCAGCTGACATCAGGTGAAAATGTGGTCCTCTGTGGTCCTAAGAAAACGTGGTGCTAGGCACGCTGGAGTAGCTTGAGACTTTCTAGAGAGGGAGCTCTCGGGACAGATCCCAGGGGCTCTGTGGGTGGATGACATCCCCGGAAGTACATAGTGGTTCCTGGCCATTTGGCAGCTGGGTCTGGTGAGGGGCAAGGTCACATCCCACGAGGACCTGGAGCAGCTTGTCCTGCAGAGCGACACGACCTGCAGGTGTCTGACGGGGAGTCACGAGAGCCGACCTGTGAAGAGATGCAGGAAAACCCAGGCTGCAGAGGTTGGAAGAAATGAGAGATGGGTTTGGCTTGACCTGTAGGAAGTGTTTTGTCACAACACACAAGGGTGTTCTGTCCTGGAGGACGTCCTGGGGGCCAGTCCAGCCTGAGGAGGTAGAGTAGAGTTCACTCGACTGCCCTGCAGGTGGATGAGCTCTGGCGGTTTGGGGGGGGGGGGGATTGCGGTGGGCAGCATGTGGAGACTCAGTCTTTGAAGCTGGGCCTTCGGAGAGTGGACAGGATGGTCAGGGAGGGGTTTCTTTTCTTCTCAGTTCTCTGCCTCTTTCCTTGCAGAAACCCTGGTCACAGAGCCCGACTCTTTGTTTGCCCTGGATGTTGTGCGGCAGCGGCTACATGAGAAAATCCGGGAGGCTCGGGGCCAGGTGAGCAGGGAGGCCGCTGGGGTGCAGGGAGCAGTGTTTACGGTGCTGGTTTCCTGCTTTGCCTGGAGGAGAAGGTGCCTTGGTGCTCTTTGTGGGGTTGTCCCCCCAGCACTGCCAGCCATTGTGGGGCTCACGGGAGGGACCTCAGCTGCTCTTCCCACCCCTGCGTGGGTCCTGCCAGGGTGTTGGCAGCTTTGTTAGGCAAGAGATCAGCTGTGGTTTGCGTCATCTTAGGGAGCCTCTGTTCCAGGGCCACCCGCCTTGTATGGTCTGTGCTGGGCTACAGATTCCTTGTGCTCTCGGAGGGAGGCTCAACCTCTTCTCTCAGGGAAGCTGCCTTTGCTGAGCACCACCCCAGGCGGCACTTCCATCCCCCGCAGCGTCACGACAGCCCTATGAGGTAGGCTAGGGCCTGAGGTGAGGTGACCTCGACAGGGAGCGTCAGACCTGCACCAGCCTGGCCTCTTTCTGCTCGCAGTGTAGTCTTCTCACTCAACCTCCAGCTGCCCTTTCCTGGGGACGTGCCCTGGGCCTCTTGCTGTGTGCGGATGGTCCCCCAGCTTCTTTGTGCGTCTGTCCTGGGACAAGCCCAGGGATCGTTCCTAAGGAGTGGTCCAAGCGCCAGGCCTGACCCTGCATGCAGGTCTGCATCAGCCTCGTGTAGGGTTCCCTTGTCGGCCTGCAGAAGAAAAAGTTCATTGGTGAGAGAACAGAGGTCAGATACGCCACTAGCAGAATGGTGCCGTGGTCAGCACGGGCACTGAGTCATTCTGACCCGATGCCATGTTCGAGTTGGTGGCTTTGGCCAAGCCTGTCCTTGTCTATGAAGTGATGCAGGATGTGTTCCCTGTGGGACTGTGAGGAAGAGACAATAACCATGTTTGGAAAGTGCCCTGGTATGATGTGCCTGGGGATGGGAAGCCGTAGTCTTACTCAGGGTTCCTAGTGTCCTTTTGGGGGTCCCTCGTTCTGAGTGATGGATAATTTCACAGGGGACACTGAAGTCAGCGGGGACCTTGTCCTGTGCAGCAGTCTCCTCGCTTGCTTCCCTGCCCTGATTCCATGTCCCAGACCAGGGCCCCCCAAATTGGGAGGGCCTTCCACGTGAGTTTTGCTTTCCTCTTCCAGGGCCAAACCATGGAGCTGTCTCTCGCTGCTTTAGAGAAAAGACGGCGGAGAAAGCAGGAGCGGGACCGGAAGAAGAGGAAGCGGAGGGAGTTGAGAGCAAAGGAGAAGGCGGCAGCGGCTGCGGAGGCTGCCACTCTGCCCTGTGAGCTGCCCCAGGAACCGCTGCGAGAGGAGGTGCAGGCGGGGCTGCTCTTCAATAAGGTGAGGGCTGGCCGCAGCCGTGGCGCGGGGACGCCTAGGCTCTGTGCCTGCCTGGTTATGTGGCTTCTGGCCGCAGCTGTCCGTCTGCAAAATGGGGTCATACTGCAGAGTGTGACCAGTCCCTGCCCACGGGGGTGCTTGTGAGCAGTCACAGGAAAGGCACTGTAAAGCTGTAATTCACTGGGATCCCAACCCTTCCTTCCAAGGTGGAGGTGGCTGGGGAGCAAGCGGCCAGCAGGGCCCAGCGCCGGAAGGAGAAGAGGCAGAAACTGAAGGGCAACCTGGCGCCGCTGACGGGCAGGAACTACCGGCAACTGCTGGAGCGCCTGCAGGCGAGGCAGGCTCGGCTGGAGGAGCTGCGGGGCCGGGACGAGGGGAAGGCGCGGGAGCTGGAGAGCAAGATGCAGTGGACAAACCTGCTGTACAAGGCGGAGGGCGTGCGCATCCGCGACGATGAGCACCGGCTGCAGGAGGCCCTGAGGCGCAAGGAGAAGCGGCGCGCGCAGCGGCAGCGCAGGTGGGAGAAGCGCACGGCCCACGTGGTGGAGAAGATGCAGCGGCGGCAGGACAAGCGGCGGCAGAACCTGCGCAAGAAGAGGGCGGCCAGGGCCGAGCGGCGCCTGCACAAGGCCCGCAGGAAGGGCCGGATCCTGCCCCAGGACCTGGAACGGGCCGGCCTGGCATGAGCCTGCGGCCGGGGGACTGCCCTCCCACCTTGTGTGACCGCGGCAGGAGCTCGGTCTGCGCTCCTCGGGGGATGGCGGCTCCGTGGGCTCCCCCACAAGCTGGTTGGCTCAGTGCCCCCAGGGGAAGGAGAGGGAGAGCTACCGAGAACGGAGGCCCAGACCCTTCCGAGCCTGGAAGGGGCTGACGAGGTCCGGGTTCCCGCCTTCTCTTGGGAGGCCGCAAAGCTGCCCAGAAGTCTGTGGGGTGAGGAGGTGTGGGGGGCGTGAGAGTTGAGGGGCTCTTCCCTGGCTGCTGCTCCTCCTCCCGTGTTGACGCGAGCCGGGAAAGTGTGGCCCTTGGGACTGTCTGTGTCCGCCGAAAAGCCCCCCGGGAGGGAGGAAGCTCAGACCTGCTCCAGCCCAAGTCCAGGGTGGCCCTGGTAACACAACACAACAGACAATAAAAAACAAGGCAGAGACAACCACAGGCCCAGTGATCCTCATCCAGCGCCTGCTGCTGGTGGGGACTTTCTTGGTCCCCTGCAAACAACAAACCACACAACAGACAACAAAAGAACCAGGCAAAGACAATTGCAGGCTCAACGATTCTTACCCAGAACCTGCCACTGATGGGGGATTTCTTTACCCCTGACCGCCTAGGGAGACTCGAACTCCCTGCCTAGGGGGACTCGAACCCCCCATATGCCTAGGGGGACTTGAACCCCCCGTACACCTAGGGGGGCTCAAACCCCCCGACCGCCCAGGGGGACTTGAACCCCCTGTCGATCTACCAGCAGAGGGATGGGGCGTCCCCGCATCCACTCCAGCCCTGGGGAGCATGGCTGCGTCCAGCTTCTCCCTGGTGGGCTATACCCTGGAGCTCCGCAACCAGACAGACAGACAAGATCTCAATAGAGACTTTTCCCAGAAATTCCGATGCTGGCTCAGTTCTCGTCGTTTGATCCCTGACGAGCCCCCAATATTAGGGTCTGTGATCAAAGGAACGAGACTGACACAATGCGAAAATAAAGCAAAGCTTTATTTCGTGCCATGCATCAGAAACGAAACTGACTGGTAGGTGCCCGAGCTCCATGCACTAGAAATCAAACTGACCAGTGGGTGCCTGAGCCTTGCTGGGGGTCACCGCCTCCTTTCCCTGGGGTCCCTCCTGGAGGCTCCCTGCCTCACCGTCACTGTACCACAGGCCGCTCCCAGCGGCACCGCTGCTTGGGGCGGCATCGCTCCTGATGAGGCTGCTCGCAGCGGCTCTGCTGCAGATGAAGACGCTCCTGATAAGGCCGCTCCCTGGTGGCGCTGCTGGTGATGAGGCTGCTCACGATGAGGCCACTCATGACGGGGCCGCTCCTGGTGGCAACGCTGCTCGCAGCGGCGAGGCTGCTCGCGGCGGCGCTGCTGCAGATGAGGCTGCTCCCCATGAGGCCACTCCTGGTGATGAAAAGGGCACTGTCACTCTACACAACCCTGACACTACCACTACCCTAACGGCTCCCAGTGGCTCCTGCTACCGGCTACCCTAACTCCTCCTGCTACTACCCCCCCCCCCCCACCTTGCAGCCTCACAGACCAGCCTTTATAGAGGTGGTTGATCCCAGCCCACACGCAGGTGGCCAATGGGATTGCAACTCACCTCAGTAAATTTATGCATGCCCCACTGATTAACCGTCTCCTGTAGCTGGCCTGGCCCGCCCCTACAGCCTTCAAGCTCTTCATGTCTGTTCATTCAGATCAGCTGGACACAGAGTAATCCCGACCCCTAAAGGGACAGGGTCACCCATGCTGTGTGACATATATACCGAGAGTGGGCGCTACAAATTTTCAAATACAGGGTGGTCACAATTAGAAATGTCCACAAATATTAACTAACTATAAAATAAATCTTAATACCCTAAACAAAAGAAGAGCACCACATTAACATTAACTTTCTTGAGTTGTTGCAAATAATAATATAATAATACAATAAAAACTGCTACCCTCCAGTAATTTTCAAAGGTTGCTCAGGAACTGGGAGGAAAGCAAGCGGACAGGGGCACTGGAGTTGGTGGGCTGACTCAGAGAAATGAGTTGATTTTATTTTAAAGATTGTATTTAAGAGAGAGAGAAAGCATGAGCAGAGTGGAGGGACAGAGGGGGAGGGAGAAGCAGACTCCAAGCAGGGAAGCCAAAGTGGGGCTCAATCCCAGGACCATGGGATCATGAACTGAGCTGAAGGCAGACGCTTATCTAACTGAGCCACCCAGGCACCCCGGGAATCAACTGATTTAATTACTTAGGTTAAAAGACAAGAAATAAGTCAATTAGACATCCCCATTAAAAAAGAACAGCAAGCGACAGGGAAGCAGAGAAAAGGACTTGGTGTGGGTAAGAGGAGATATGAATCCCACAACGTCAAATCTACAAACTATTAACAAAGGAAGAAAAAAAGAAGGTTACTTGGCCTAATTCTACGCAAATAGATTTGAAAATCTGAACAAAATAGATCATCTCCTAGGAAATATAATTTAGCAAAGGTGATTTTGGGAGAGAGAGAAGGTTAAAGCAGACTGCTTTTCGTAAAGGAAATGGAGAAAATGTCCAGAGTTAACCCTGTCACAAAATAAATAATGATGAAATAAAACGAGGTCCAAAATTTTATAGAATCCTACCCAAAAGTTCAGAGAACAGATCATTTTGGTTCAGAAGAAAGAAGTTTTGCTTCTAGATTACTTGTATTAATGAGCATAACGTTGGTCGTGAAATGCAACAGCACAGAGGAGAAGAGGACAGAGGAGCAGCACTTAAGGTCCGGCAGAGCCTGCTGGCAAGGAGGTGCCTCCGAGTCTCCCCAGTTCCTGGGACAGGGCCTGCCACGTAACAGGCCATCACCAACAGCCACTGAGTACGTGAATGTTTACGCACCAGGTCCTGTTGGGGGACCACGCCAAGATGTCTTATCTTTGCCTATGGTGCCCATATTCTGGAGGGCACACGAAGCACCATTCGGTGGTTGGGGAGTACTCCCGTGGAGCACTGCCAGCGCACTGCAGGGAAACTGAGGCACGGCACCAGACATGGGCCTGTGGTGCTAAGGAAGACCCCCCTGGGGAGCAGTGTGCACGCTTCTCCCACTTCTCCCTCTCCCTCTGCCCCTCCCCCTGCCTGTGCTCTCTCTTGTTTGTTCTCTCTCTTTTGAAAAATACAATCCTTAAAAAAATAAATATATATTGTTAGGATGAAATTCGTATAACAGAAAACCGAACGTTGCACCTGACTCCGGGGCTTCTAGTGCATTCACACCGCTGCGTGGCTGCCGTCGTTCTCTGGCCGCAGGACATTCTTGTCACCCCAGAAAGACCCCGAGCCCTTTAAGCAGTCCCTCCCCCTCTCCTCCCCTCTCCCACCCCAGCACCCACCAACCTGCGTCCCTCCCCACTGAGTCACCGCCTCCGGACATTTCACAGAAGTGGAATTACAGAACGTGGAACTTTAGACCTTCGGACCTTTCTCGCTGAGCCCAGTTTTTTGAGATTCCTTCACTGTAGCGTCTATCAGGACTTCATTCCTTTTTTTTTTTTTAAGATTTTATTTATTTGACAGAGAGATCACAAGTAGGCAGAGAGAAGGCAAAGAGAAAGGGGGAAGCAGGCTCCCCGCTGAGCAGAGAGCCCGATGCGGGGCTCGATCCCAGGACTCTGAGACCCCGACCTGAGCCGAAGGCAGAGGCTTAACCCAGTGAGCCTCCCAGGCGACCCTGGACTTCATTCCATTTTATGGCTGAATCGTATTCCATTGTGTGGACAGAAGGCGTCTCGTTTGCTTGTTGATGTACGTTTGGGCTGCTTCCACCCGTTGGCCCCTGAGAACCGGCTGCTGCGAATGGGTGTGCACGTGGACGACATGCATTAGCCCCACAAGATCAAGGCCAGTTGTATGCAGTACCTGGGGATGGACCCCCCCTCCCCGTGATGGGAGGGGCCCCAGGATGAGACATGGTGTGAGCGCAGCCGCTGGCCAGCCTCAGCTCGGATGTGTGTGAGGGATATATGGGGGTGCAGCCTGTGGGGTCGGCTCCTCCTGGAAGGATCCAAAAGCTTGGCCCCTGCATCAGCTCTCCAGCCCCACTGGGCACCGCCTCCTTCCTGCAAAGTCACATCACGCTGTGTGTTTTTCAGGATGCTTTACCCCCAGCCCAAGGTGGTGACCCCCCGTGAGTAAATTTACTGAAATGTGTTCCCTCCCTCCCCTCCCTTCACGTCCCTTCCAGAAACTTATGGAAATTCAAGGCAGACGCTGAGGGCGGGTTCATTGAAAACTCGGCTGGCGCATGCTTTGTCGATCGTGTTCCTGTCCCTGCTGCCGAGATCTGGATTCGGGGCCCAAAGATCATTCTCTGTGCTTTGCTCCCTCTCCGGGTGGCGTTTCCTGCTTTCTGTCCCTTGCTCACCAGAGACTGAGGGAGGGGAGCTCCCTCCTTCTCGGGGGAGGGCCCCCTCACCTTGCTGGGGAATCCCAGTTCCCACTCAGGTCCCGCAGGGTCCGGGCTTGCTTAGAGCGGGGAGCGGTGCACAAGGTTGAGTATGGGTTTGCATCCCATTGATTTCTTGCAGGTGTGAAGTCCTTCTGGAAGGAGGCCGTGCCCTGTGGTTTCCTGAAGGGATGGAGGCCGGGAGAGGGGGGTGTCCCGGGTGTGGGTGGCGAGCACCAGGGCCCTTGGCATGTTCATCCTCCAGCCGGCTCACACACTGCCTTGTGGCTGTCTTGTGGTGCAGGAGGAACGATGTCCTTGTCCTGATCCCGTGGTTGGCCCCCGTGGTTTGGAAAGGGAGCTCCGACACTGACATCCTGAATGAGCAGTTCCGGCCACAGAACGCCACCATTGGACTAACGGTGTTTGCTATCAAAAAGTAAGTAGGTGAGATGACAGAGGGTGGGGACCGGGAGGCAGGAGAGACCAAAGACATCATGGCGTGTGTGCGTGCGCAGTACAGAGTGGGGCAGGGACCCCCGTCCTCGGGATTAATGTGAAAGTGCATGCATTCAGCAGCCTTATGGGGGCTCTCCTGGGCCCATTGAGGGGACACCACCTGGCTCCCTCTCAGGAGGCTGCATGTCACTGCGGATGACAGCTCCTGCCTGCTGCCAAACCCCTCGGTGCAGACGCAGCCCTGACACCAGGCTGCTCTCCCGTGGAGTCAAGGGGCAGCGCCCCCCAACTTGTAGGCTACTGGGGAGCCCTCCTCCAACCAGAGAAGTGGAAGGGGAGACACATACGCGCTGTGGATTGGTAGTGAGGCCATGCCAGTCGGGCTGGATCCTCCTGTGTGTCCCTTAGAGGATGCAGCTCATGAGGGGGCCGGCAAGGTCAGACCCAGCAATCAGTGCCAGACCCCAGGTCCCTGAGCAGGAGCTGAGCAGTGAGGCCCTGGGGCCCCAGGTGACCCGTGAGCATGCCAGGCACAGCTACAGGCAAGTGGCCTGGCTCCTCAGAGCCCCTGGAAGGTGGGGCTGGTGACCGCATCAGCTTTCAGGATTGCCATGGGGTGGGGGGCCTGAGAGCCTGGGGGTGCAGGGCCTACGGCAGGTGGAGCTTCCTTCTTCCAGAGAGCTCCCCCGAGGCCCTCAGGATCGTCCTGAGGTCTGGGTGACCCTTTCCCCAGGCCGTCTTGAGAGAGGCATTGGGCCCCATGGGCAGGGACTAAGACAGGCATAGGTTCGGCCCAGAATCCTCCTCCAGTTCCTGGAGCCAGGGGGCAGAGATCACCAGCCCGAGCCTCACTGCCCAGGGCTCGTGGTCAGCCGACTGGCTCTGCCGCAGCACTGCTCACTGCACGAACTCGGGGTGTCCTCACACACCCCCCCCCCCCGCCCCGGAGCTCTAAAGGTGGCCAGGGCCGTGGGCAGGAGCCGGGCTTGCACGAAGGAGCCCTTGCCTGCAGCATCCTTGGAGGGAACCAGACTCACAGGGTCCGGCCACGAACCCACACTCACGTTGCCCGGTCGTGGACTTGCCCTGGTGACCTGATTCGAGCCTGTGGGGTGGGGTGTCCCTATCCCCAGGTTCAAGGTGGTGCCTGCCCTCCCAGTGGGAACCATTGACTGATCTGCCAGGAATGGGGCAGACACAGGGAAGTAGCTCCAGAGGCTGCTGATAAAAATCCATCTCACAGGGACTCAGCACACCTGCCTGACGGCGGGGAGCTATTGTCCCCACGGTGCGGAGCAGGTAGGCCCTCACAGGGGACCAGCCACGTGATGCTGCTGACGAAGACTTCCCACGTCTTGGGGCCGGGGAGATGTAGACCTGGACCCGGAGGTTATGCCCTTGGATTCACAGCTGGGGCCCAAGCAAGCCCCCTCTTCTTCTAGGGGTCGACTTTCCCCTTTGGGCCCCTGGGCTGGACCTGATTCCCGATCTGGGGGAGTTCAAGGAATACCAGTGGTGGACCGGGGACCTTGTCAGCAAGAGGATCAGTCGCCTTCAAGGAAGAACAAGGCAGGAGCTGGAGACAGCTCAGTGAGGGCCAGCGACAGCCCCCCCCCAAAGCCAAGTGGGGCAGGAGGCCAGCCATCAGGCTCCCTGAGTAGCCCTGAGGCTTCCCAGAGGAAGGCGTTGTGCCCTCGGGCTCCCGGCTCCTGGGAGCGCAGCTGGGGATGACCCCATCCTCATAGCCCCCATCCGCCATGGGTGCCGGGAGGTCCTAGCCCGCTGTCCCGTCCACATCTTCATCCTTGTTCTCTGCGTAGGCGATACGGGGAGGGCGGGAGAGGGGGCCATGGGTGGAGACCCGGCGTGGCAAGTGGGGTGGTGCTGGGGGTTCCTCCTCCCGAGGAAGCCGGACAGGACTCCATGATGAGCCATAGGGGGAGCTGGGGTATGGTGGACGCCCGGTCCCTCCCCGGCTGAGCGATGTCGTGGATCCCCCCAGCCCTCTCTGTCCCTCGTTTAGGACCTTAGTCCACACAGGGTAGCTGCTCTGTCAAGGCAGGATGGAAAGTCAAGTCCAAACACAGCAACCTGGCAAGACACAGAACAGTGGGGTTGTGGGTTGAGACAAGAGGGTGTGGTGGCCAATGCCGTGGGGGGTCTCGGCCTCGGCTTTGGGCACCAGGTCTGGCGCGGCTCTGCTGTCCCCGTGGTGGCCCATGCGCCACCCGCTGTCGTGAGCCTGCCACTGGGAGAGCGCCTGCCCCTCCTCTCTGCGGAGTGGTCTCTCCTGCACCAGCCCTGCCTCCTCCCACGCCAGCCGGCTGCCAGCCCTGCAGCCCGGGAGCCTGCACACCCTGACGACCCCCTGCCCTGGGGACAGCCTGTTGCGGGTGGGACGTGGTCTCCCAGTGGGCCTGAGGTCAAGGCCCCCACGGCGCCTCCTCCCCTCCATTGGGCTCATTGTGCCACGTCCTCCCTCAGGCTCCCAGGGCCCAGCCCCTCCTCTGCTGGGGCAGCACCCTCGGCCCGGGCTCCACACGCTGGGACTGGGAGCAGGTCGAGGTCGTCTGGACCTTCTGGCCTCCCGCTTCCCTGCCTGGGATCTGGGCACCGGCTGGCCTCCCAGGCTGGTCCGACGAGACCCAGGCAGGGAGGTGTGGGGCCCTGCCCGGGAGATGCCAAGGGACCCCCGAGCGAGCGCACAGGCCTCGCACAGCGTGCCGGGCTTGTGGGGGGCCCAGCGCCGGGGGCACGGGGAGTCCTGGCGAGGGCGGCCATGGCGGGGGAGGCCCCTGAAGGATCCCAGAAGAGGCAGGAGACAAGGAAGACGACTGGACAGAACTTCCCAAGGGGGACGACATAAGGCTCAGAGGACCTCCGAGGCCCTTGGGAAAACTCGGAGGCCCTGGGGACGGTGGCTGCTGTGCTGTCCCTGGGGCCGCACAGTTGTGTCCCCAACCCCCAGCCAACACTGCCCGAGGCACTCTTTGTTGCATCGAGGAATTCAGGGCCGGTGGGCCAGGAGGACTCCCAGGGCGTCAAGTCGAGGATATCCTGACTCTGCCTCCCTTTTCAGGACTCGCTGCGTCTCGAGGCGGTGTGAAGCATCGTTCGGTCCATTCTTGGTGCAGCCGCCCCCCCCCCCCCCCCGCCGTGTTCCGGAGCAGATTGCTGGTGCCCATCCCACTGCTCAGCCTGAGGACTGTCCCCCGTCAGCTCCCACAGTGACCGTGAGTGCCATGGGGACAGGGACCACGTGAGTGGGGGTGTTCCCAGATGAAGCCCCAGTGCTCAGTTCCCATCTGGGGGCCCAGATCCTCTGCTGGATGAGGGAGGAGAGGAGGGAGTCAGGCTGGGGGAGAGGGAGGAAGGAGGGAGGGAAAGAAAGAAGAGGAAGGTGTAGAGGCAGGGAGGGAAGGACGGAGGGAGGGAAGGACGGAGGGAGGGACGGAAGGCATGAGGGAGGGAGGCCGTGAAAGCACAGGAGTGCGGCCCATCCATCAGGAGTCCTTGGGTGGAGGGAGGTCCGAGGGCGTCCCAGCCCAGACCCTGGATGGTGGCTCAAGGCACATGCAACCGGCCTCCCGTCCTGCCCTTCCTTCTCCTGGGCCCTGTGTCATCCTGGATCCCGTCCACCTCCTCCTCCAACCATTCTGAATGTTCCCAGGAGCAGGGGGGCAGGGGGGCGTCTCAGGAGGGGCTTCCCGCATCCCGTGCCCCGGACGACACTGGGACAGGAGCCCCAGGACACTGTCTCCTGAGGACTGGGACCGAGCATGGTGTCCATCTCCTTGGGCACGAGCACTGTTCCATTCCCAGCTGTCCCCGCTGTCTCTCCCTGCTCTCTCCCTTCTGGCGAGAAAAACGGCGCCAGAGTTTCCGGGCTGAGTCCCAGGACGAGCACTGCTAGGTGCTGGATACCCCTGCGGCCTGGGATGGGCGCTGCCCACTGTTGTCCCAGACAGGGGTGCCCGTCCCCCTGCTCTCCAGGGGACCTTCACTGGACCTCCGTGTCCGCGCGTTCTCCCCGGGGCTGCTGGTCCCCAGGCCAGACACCTGCCGTTCTGAGGGGGACCCGCGCTGCCTCCCCAGGGTTTGCTTGGCCAGAGGCCTTCCCCGGGAGCTCCCACATCGCTGACCCAGGCTCCCCGCGTGCCTATTCGCTGTCCCCCCAACTTGCATGCTTTCAGTCTGTGTCATTGGGGGACCCGGTGACTTGGAGCCTGGTTGGGACCCGAGGCGGGGAAAGCTTTCTCTGGCCTTGCGTTGTGAGCGATGCATTGGCCGTGTGTGGTGTGTCTCCCAGCTTCTGCCTTGCCCTGGTGTGTGTGCGGGCCCCGGGAGGAAGCAGCTGTGTGGTGTCGGGGGTCAGGCTGTAGTGTCCCAGCGGGAACAGGGGACCCCGACATTGGGCCCCTTATCCACTCAAGGGGCCTCACAGTGTGTGCCCCACTTGCCACGCTGGGGTCTCCATCCACGGCCCTTTCTCCTGCCCTCCCCGCATCGCCTACGCAGAGAACAAGGACGAAGATGTGGACAGGACAGCGTGCTAGGACCCCAGCACCCACGGCGGATGGGGGCTACGAGGCGGGGTCATCCCCAGCTGCACTCCGGTGAGCCGTTAGGCTAAGGGCACAACACCTTCCTCTGGACAAGAAGCTCTCACGTGGGGGCAATGGGTCCCCCAGGCTCTGAGCAGGAAGCAGAGCTTTCAGATCTGTCCTGGCATGGAAGGAGCAGCCCGGCTCGCCGTCCCAGTGGGCACAAGGCTCTTCCTTCCCGGGTGCTGCCCGTTTTGGCTGGTTCTCCTTTTCGTGAGCAGGCGAGGGCAGGCCGTCATGCCATCTCAGGGACCGTTTTCCTGGGAGGTCCTCCTTCCAACTGCCTAGTGGGGGATCGAGCCCCAGATCTATGCATTATCCAGAAATGGAAGAAGGAAAATCAGTTCTTCATTTCAGTCGTTGGTAAGGGACTGGCTTCTTCCTGTGGTTAGTGTACTTTGATTTTGGGAAATCTCTGCCTCTCTGAGGTCATGTTCTCTGCTGCAGAGCCTCTTAAATAATCTCTTGTTTATATGTAAACCGTCCGGAAGTGACTTTGGTTGGTAAGACCGCTCTGGGAAAAGAATGGACCTTCCCGAAAACGCTGAAGTGGGTCTCCTAAATGATTGCGATACTGGGTAGTCATTTTCGGGAAATGAAGTCAATTTCTTGAAATACGACCTCCCCCCTCCCACCCGCTCTCCGGAGAAGGGCAGCCACCCTTAGCATGGGGCGCCTGCATGGGAAGTTGTAGGCAACCCTTCTCCTGAGGTAGGTGCCTCCCTGGACAGGGCCTGGCCCAGGGCTGGGAGATCTCTGCAGCAGCACCTTCAATGTCCTGGATACTAGAAAGAGACCGAGTACAGCAGCAGGCCAGTGAGGGGCAGGACACACATCTCCCAACATGGCACCTTAATACATGAAATATAGAAGCTGAACGAACTTTTGCAGAGAGCAGAAGCAGGAAGGTCCCTGTGATCCCCGGCTATCAGTCCGTCTACCCCGAAGCAGGTCAGAATGTCCCATGACGATCTTTCCTCCCTGGACCACAGGGAGGACAGTGCAATCACCAGAGCCAAGGAATGTAGGGCCCCCAAGGCTGTATGCACAAACCTGCTGAAACTCGCCCTTATCTCCTAGTCACTTCTGTGCCATTTACCAGCCCTCAACCAAAGCCCAATGTCTGTCCATTCTCACATGTCCATTGCTTCTTTGTCTAAAAGGTAGACACCTCTCCTGGTCTCCATGGTCTTGGGAGTGAGGCTCCCACAAATTAATCAAGATGCTTTGCCTGCTTTTCACCTGTTCACCTGTTTTTGACCCAGAGAGGGGACTTAAGAGTGTGGGGGAAAACTTTCTCCACTGGTGCGGAGCTGGGTGGGGACTCAGGAAAACCCACCCGGTCTTCCTGGCCTTGATTAAAACCCACCTCTGCCGGGAAGCAGCACAGGGCAGTGCAGGGCCGGGGCAGCCACAGAGAGGCAGGCGGAACACGTAGGAGCTCTGTGACCCTCAGGCACAGCATTTGACTCCAGTGACAAGTGCAGGGTGCGACGGTGACTATTATAGTGGAAGCATCCTAAACCAGACCTTCCCCCCCCAAGGCCTCATGATTGCTGCTCCTTGTGGTTGCTGCTCTTGACTTAGTGGCTTTTCTGAACCAACTTTGTCATGTCTGTGTTCTCACGTGCGGCCCCTGAGGGCAGTGGCCGTGTGTGCCGCCGCACGGACTGGCTGGCTGTGACCCACAGCCGCTGGCTGACACAAGGGGAACAAGGCAGACAGGACGCAGCGGAGAGGGGAGTGGTCCTGGCAGAGGGCACAGTGCATGCAAAACCTCCGAGGGGGTCTGGACAGTGCGTGCAGGACGCCCGCAGCCCCCTGGGTGGAACACAGAGTCGGGAGCCGCGGTGGGAGAGGTGAGCTGGAGAGGACGGGCGGGCAGGAGCAGAGCACAGAGGGGCTCATAGGCTATGTTCCCGGAAATCGCTGTGGCTCCAGGAGGAGAATGGGCTCTGTGCAGCGGGGGCCAGGGACACAGCATGGGAACTGCCCGAAAGATGAGGGGCCTCACCTCCAGCAGGGCAGGGAGCGCAGAGCTCCCCTGTGGGAACAGAGAGGTACGCAGAGGCAGGAGAGGCAGACCTGTTCCCAGCAGTGTGGGGGCAGGGGGAGGACGCAGGGAAGATTGCCCGGCGTCCTGCTGGGGTGGGGGGAGGTGACGGGGAGGTGACGCCTTTCACTAAATCGGGGTCTTGAGAGCAGCAACTGGCCAGGAGCTGGGGGTCGCTGTGGGACACACAGGTGAGCCCAGAGCCAGAAGGTGGGATATCAGAAGAGAGGTCGAGGCTGAAGGCAGACAGGTGGGGGTCAGCCCCGCCCAGGTGACCCCGTCAAGTCCACAGAAGCAGCCTGGCTGCTCTGGGCAGACCAGAGGGGAAGAGGATGAGGACCGGATCAGCGACGCATTGCCCAGGTGCAGCGTGAGCCTGCGCAGCAACCCCGTCCCCGTGCCCGGGGCTGTGACCCTGCCCTCACCCCACTTACCTGGCCCCTGCTCCTCTGATCTGTAGAATCATGCTTCTGAGGCTGGGGAAGCCAGGGCTGTGGAAAGAGCCACCACAGGCCACTGCTGAGGAGGGGCGACCTGGGATGGCTGTCCACCCATCCCCGCGAGAAGCAGGAGCTGGGGCCCGCACGGGGAGCCCAGAGCGCCTGGCGCAGCTGCCGGGGCTTGGGCGGGACCGGGAGCAATTACCCCGAGAGCAGGGGTGACAAATCACACCCACGGGGCGGCAGGAAGGCTGTCACTGCGGACGGCGCTGCCATGTGACCTCCTGCGGCGGCCAGAGTGGGACCCCGTGTGTGGACAGTGCAGCCGAGGCTGCTCCAGGGAGCAAATCCTGGCCATAGCCCCACCCTCCAGCCATGGGCCTTTACTCCATAGTTCTAGAACCTTCTCTATGTGGAAGCCAAGAGCACGGCTCCCCCGCTGACCTTCCCTACTCCCCAGCACAAGGCTCCCTGTCCGTAAGTGGGAAAGACAGCTCACTCACAAAGGGGGGCCTCAGTGGGAGGGTCGGTGCGGAGGGACAGCTCACCAGGCCTGTCACGACTGTGGGGGCGCTGGGGTGGGGGACAGCTCTGCTGTTGCTGCTTGGAAGGTCCGGACGGTGGCACACATTTCTTACCCAAAGAAGACCAAGACTAGTGTTATCAGGAGGAAGGCCATGGTGCGAAGGGAGCGGCATTTTGTTTTTCCTGCAAAGCAGCAGAGAGACCTGGGTCCCTCCACTCTGCTCCTGGCAGCCTGCCCACTTCCCTCCTGTGGGAGGCACGTCGGCTTCCATCGAGGCTGCCTCCCGCTGGCAGGTGGCTGGAGCCTTCTGCCCGCATCTGGACGACCTGATCCACGACTGGCTTCCCTCCCCCTCACAGGGAGAGAGCAGGCAGCTCCTTGCTCCCAGCACATGGCCCGGGGTTCCCCACGGATCCCGGAGTTCAGCAGGCCTCCCTAGGGCCTCATTCCCCTGAGCACGCCCTTTCCTTGCAGTCTGAATGACCGTGCTGAAACGAGCACTAGAGGACGGCACCGAGGATACGACCATCGGACACATGCATGAGCCCTGCAGCCTGGCCCCAGAGCGCACGGGCAAGCACGGACACGGCTGAAGGGGCAAGCGTCCACTCAACGGCTGCACTTGGAGTTTCCAAAATCCCACTTCACTGTCAGTGATGGACGTGGTCAGTGACGGACGTGGTCAGTGATGGACGGGATCACGAGACAAGCAGCTGGTACAGAAGGCTAGGACAAGAGCTCAAACCAATGAGACCGCCCAACAGCATGACAGTTTTTATTTCTTTACTTTTTTATTTCTTCATTTGGGGGAGGGTGGAGAGAGCACAATTGGGAGGAGGGGCAGAGAGAGAGGGAGAAGCAGACTCCCCACTGAGCAGGGAGCCCAACCTGAGGCTCCATCCCAGGACCCTGAGATCATGACCTGACCTGAAGGCAGACACTTAACCTAATGAGCCAACCAAGTGCCCCCTTGAGCTTTTAGAAGCTCAACTTTTAGAAGAAAACACAGGACTACATTTCTGGCATTGGGGCAACCAGAGATTTCTTACACATGACACCGAAAGCACAGAGAATACGTAGAGTTCATCAAAATTAAAACTTTTGCAGACAAAAACCTCATGATGAACATTCAAAGACAGGCAACAAATGAGGGGAAAAAAATTCGCAAACCATCTCTCTAATGAGGACCAGGTATTCCAAATTAAGGAATTCTTAAAATTCAACAAAGTCGACGAATCCTCGTCCTGGTGCATCTATGGTACGTCCATACAGTGGAATGACTCAGCAAGAAAAACAAGCATGGATAACCCGCTCAGGCATGGCTGAACCTTGAAAATACGCACTCACAGAGAGAGAGGAGGCAGGTGCGAGAGGTCACGTGTTCGAAGACTCCATTGATATGAAAAGTCCAGAAAAGGGGAAGCTCCAGGGACAGAAAGCGGTTGCCTGGGGTGGGTTGGAACAGGGAGGCACTGCAGGTGGGCACCGGGGCATTCTGGGGAATGTTCCAAGATCCAGGACACAGCTCTGGGAACTGCCTAAAGATGCTCGAGCAGTGCAGTTAAAAGAGGTGCGAGCTATGACATGGAAATGACACCCTGATAAAGCTATGACACAAGCGTCATCCTGGGGCTCCTAGATGACTCAGTAGGTTAAGCGTCCAACTCCTGGTCTCAGCTCAGGTCATGGGCTCAGCAGGAGTCTGCTGAGGATTCGCTCTCACTCCCTTTCTGCCCTTCCCCCCCTCCAAGAAATAATGCTTAAAAAGAAACAGTAAGTGCCATCAACAGAACGCTGGCCTGAGCTCCAGGAAGAAAAACCCTAGGTTGCTCAGAGGCAGGCCCAGTCCAGACGGAGTGGAGGTCAGGCTTGTAATTCTGAGCGACCCGACTGCTCCCGTGAGACTGCCGCAGGAGAGGAGAGCCGGAGCCGGAGCCGGAGCCATGCCATTTTCCAGAACTCCGGGCCACGGCTCTGTCTGTGCTCCAGGGTGCAGGATCTGAGCGTGAAGGAGCCAAGGACCTCGTGGGAGCCACCCACAAAGCAGCCTGGTCGCCCCATACCCGGCTGACCGCCGCCGCCTTGACTGCCCTCTCCAAGGCCCTCCAGGTCCCCTTCCTGCCTCTCTCTCTCTCTCAGACTGGCTCCTTCGTCAGCCCTCTGCCCTCCCGCTCTCTCCTCTCCTCTCCCCAGCTGATCACGGGGGTGCCTTCCCCCAAACCGGGTCCTTTCTTGGCACGCCTGCCCCCCTCATTTTCACACCCCGGGGGGCTCTCCATTCATGTCTCCAAGGTCACCTTCTCACCTGGCTCCCTGTGGCAGCTGTCCTTCCCAGTCCCAGGCCTTCTGGCACTTATCACGTCTTTAAAAAGACTGGTGGAATGAATAAGTGACCAGATAAAGGGATGCAGGGAATCTGAGAAGGGGGATTGCTCCCCAGGGTTCTCAGAAGACCTGAACTCAGTCTTCAGGTCTGCGTGGGGTCAGTCATGGGCCAGAAGTGGCGGGAACCACAGGGCTGTGGGGACAAGCGGCAGAGCCCTTGGTCTTCAAGAGTCCCACAGCAGGTAGCACGCTGGTCCTTGCAGCCCGAGGTCAACCCGGGCAGCACAGGACACTGTGAAATGGGGTTCCGGAGTGGACGGTCTGGAAAGAGTCCTTGAGATGCTACAGGCTCTAGAAGGGTAGTTTTAGTCAAGCTCAGGGACAGGACCCGAGGGCACAAAGAGCTGCACTGGGGTCACGAGGAGAAGTTGATTCTAGAGTGTTCAGTTGGGGGCGCCTTAGGATGGGGGTGAGTCTCTAAAGAGTTTGGAAGCAAGGTTCCCAGGACCTGGAGGGAGGAGCTGCGGCTAGGAAGAGCTCACCGCCTCCCGTCCGGTAAAACCCGTCGTGAGACCCTCCAGATGTACATCAGTGGGGCATGTGCTTGGGGGATGACCGACAACACACATTTCCGGGGGGACGGAGTTAAAGGGAGTTTCCAAGGGACTTGTACAGGATCCTGGGGGTCGGGCTAGTGCCAAACTCAGGCTGCCTCCCGCCTCTAGCGGATATGAACACGGCAGCTCAGGTCCCAGAGGAAGGTCACTCTGCCCATCCCAAGGACTTGTCAATGGGTGTAAGTTGTAAGGAAGTTTGATATTTTCTCTCTCTCTCTTTTGCTTTGTTTTCCACAGCACGAGGGGCAAGAGGGACCTCGTGGGGGAGACGCGTGAGTTCTCGCTCTGACTGGAGCCCCTCCCAGGAGTGTACGTGGGTCACGACTTACTAGGCCGCACACTTCCCGTGCGGTGTCTGTAGCAAGCCTGTGAATGCATTTTTCGAGGAGAAAAGGGACAGAGGGCCATAAAGGAGGCTGAGGGCGCGAGCAGGAGGCAGGAGCTGCCACTGAAAGGACCTGGACCCCACTCCACAGGGGGAGTCCTTCCTGCCTTGTGACCCAGAGCGTGACCCAGAGCTCCCTCAACCAGTTTTCCCCCGGCCCACTCACCACCCGGCTTTCCTGAGGGGCAGGGGCAGGAGCAGAGCCCTGGCTCACAGTAAACTCCAACGAATGGGGAGTATTTGAGGGGACAGCGAGCCTGAGCACCACAACCCATGACAGCTACTCCCGGACCCGCTCCAGGGCCGCGTCCTGGTCCCCCATGCTCGGCGGAGGGGGGGCCCTGCTCTCGGCGATGCTCCCCCTCACCCCCAAACACCTGTCGGCCCAGGGCGGAGACACACGCAGTCCCGGACATCAGAGCACTGCGGGGCCGGCCCCCACCCCGCCCTGGCGGCGGGGACCCTAGTGCAGGGAGAGGCGGCGGCGGTTGCAGAGGGCCATGCGCGAACCCCCCGACCTCCGAGGGACCGGGACCTGGACCGACGACCTAGTGGGCGCCCAGCTGACCTGGTCCCAGGAAGCTCTTGACTGCCCGTCGCGGCCCGAGGCTGGGGGCGCCCCTGCCCGCCCTTGGGCGCGCTGCTCGAAGTCCAGACCACGGCCCCTCGGGCTGCGGCGGACGCCAGTGACCGGCCGGTGTCCCCGTCCCTGGCGACCTCCTCGCATCCTCTTGGCGCCACCAGTGCCCCTGCCTCTCCGCGACCTTCCCCTCGGCTTCCCGGGGGCGGACGGGGGCGGCTGCGATGGGCCCGACTCCCCAGCGCCTGACGGAGGGAGGGGAGCAAGAACCAGGGCCTTGTGAGGAAACCTCTGGTCCCGGACGACCCACCCGGTGGAGACGCGGCCTTTCCCAGACCCGCACGGTCCAGGCGGGTCCCAGCGCGCCCGGCTCAGCCCCCGGGGTTGACCCCGCCCCTGATCTCGCCCTCGACCCACCCTCTGAGTAAGACCCCACCCCCGGCCCTGTCCGTGAGCCCCAAGCCAGGTCCCTGGTGGAACACGAGCCCAGCCCTCTGCTCCGCTCACCCACCGTCAGGGCGGAACCGGGCCTGGGCGGAACCGTGCCGCCCTCCGCCAGCACAACACTACCCCCCATTTCCCCGGCAGCCCCCCGCGATCCCACCCAACGTGGGTTCCCCATCTCCCAGGTCCTAGGACCCCTTCGTGGCCTATGGATGCTGGCTGAGTGCCCCTAGGTGCCTAAGCGGTGTGCCCCAAGAAGGCTGGGCCGTGACATGGTGTCCCTGTTGTGGGGGAGTTGCAGGAAGGGACATTCTGAGGGCGGGCAGGATAACCACCATAGCCCACTCCTCTCCAGAGCAATGTGGTAGGAGCTCTGGGGATTCTCGTGCCCCAGCTGAGGAAGCTGAGACTCGGGGAGGGAGGACTCATCTGCCCTCCTGCCTTGCTCAGTCCCAGAACTCCGAGTCCTTACTCCCCGCTCTGCTCAGCTCAGCCAGGTTCTTTCCTACCGGAACGTCACCTCCCCTGTGCTCCGTCAGGGAGCGGTGCCCTCCGGAAGCCCAGGGTCCTGGGCCTGATGCTCCTCTTTCTCACTCTCAGGTTCCTACCTCTGCCCCCGCCCCCTCCCCGTCTCCAGGCAGATGACAACATTCCCCCTGGCTCTAGCAGACCACGCCTCCCTAAAGCTCTCCGGGACTGTAGGGACACCTGCACGCAGCCTCAGCTGGTCTGCGCTGTGTCCCCAGCAGCCCCCCTTCCCCGGCTGTAAGGCAAGAAGGAGAAATACAAACGAGCAGCCTGCCAGCTGTGGCTCGCGAGGGCAACTGGGACACCAGCACGACTCGGACACAGTGGGACAGGGTCGTTGGCCATCTGGAGGCTGCTGCGGCAAGCAGACCAGACGTTAAAATACCCAAATGCCACCGAAGGGTGACCCAGACCTGGCAACAAAGACTCACAAGTGTCATCGCACAAGGAATACACGATGAGAAAAAGCAGGGACAGAAGAGAGGATGGCCGGTGCCTCCAACAGCGAGGCAGGGGAAAAGAGAGTCAGGGTGAGTGCAGGGGAGCACGCGAAGGGTCACAGCAGAATGATTAGTTTGACGGAACTAGAAAGCTCAACAGTTGATGCGAACAGAAGTCAGGATCTAGGATGGCAAGTGTGAGCCCCAGATGTAGGGGTGACCCCAAGTGTGAAGAGCTGCGACCGTCCTGGCAGGAGATAAAGAGGCAAAGATCGCGTGACATGCTTTTTAAAGAAAAATAACCACCTGACAGCTTGAAAAGCCTTAGCAAGGAGCCAAAATATCACAGGAGAAGGTCCATCAAGAAAAGCAGGTGTGTGGGGCGCCTGGATGGCTCAGTCGGTTCAGCATCCGACTCTTGATTTCCGCTCAGGTCATGATCTCGGGGTCCTGAGATGGATCCCCACCCGGGCTCTGTACTCCGTGGGGCGTCTGCTTGAGATTCTCTCTCCCTCTGGCCTCCCCTCTCTGATACATAAATAAAACCCTTTAAAAAAAAAAAAAAAAGGCTGCCTCCCTATGATCTCAGCTCTGTGGTTTTCTGGAAAAGACACAGCTCCGGAGGCCGGGAGAGCTCAGTGCTCATCACCTCCGCGGCTCAGGAGGAGGGAGGAGCAGGCAGAGCGCCGGGGGTTCTGGGGGCAGTGAAACTCCTCTGTCCAACGCTGTCTGGCAGGTGCACGGCATCCTCTACGGCCCCAAACCCATGGGATGTACCACGCAAGGAGGGACCCCTCATGGGAACCACGGACTTCCTTTAACGTGAGCGCACCGAGAGTGTCGCACATGTCGACTATGACAGGTGCCCCGCGCGAAGACAGGAGGTCAGCACTAGGGGAAGTTGTGCTGGAGGGAGGGGCGCAGCCGACCAAATGTCCCGTGTGCTCAGTCCTTCCGTGCGCCTCGGACTGCTCTGAAGACATGAAACCCATTAAAGCAAAGAGGCGGTAGACACAGAGCACTGGAACAGGCAGGCTGATTGAACCCGTGTTACGGGTCGAATAATGCCCCCCACAAAATATAGGTTGATGTCCTAACCCCTGGCACCCGTGGACACGACTCGATGTGGACTAGGGGCTTTGCGGGTGCAGTTAAGACACAAATTAATGTGAGGTCACGGCGGAGTAGAGTCGCTCGTAACCCAGGATGACTGATGGGCTCAGCAGCGGGGGAGAGAAGCGCAGAGGACGGCAGCCGCAGAGAGACGGAGCGGGAAGCTGGGAGCCCAGGAAGGCCGAGGGCGGGCAGCCATCGCCGGATGCTGGGAGATGCAGGGAGGCTTCTTCTCCCCCGACTCTCAGAAGGACCGAGGCCCTCCGACACCGGCATCCCAGACTGCCAGCCTCCAGGACTGGAGAGAGCAAATGTCCGTGTTTTCAGCCACCCGGCTCTGGTGCGTGGCTGTGACAGTCCTCAGACATAATGCGGCCCCGCTACCGAGCGTGCTGCTGCTGACACACGGGCAGAGTCCTGGTCCTCTGACCCGGCATCTCGTCTACGTCAGTAACACACGAACCGCGCCCGGCAGTCGCAGCACACCCTGCACCGCCTGTCGCTGCACGAAAAACGTCCGTCCCCTCCATAAAGTCTCCTGGTGCCCGTGTCCAGACGAGCCCCGCCACCTCCCTCCGCGGCAGCCCCTGTCTGGGAGCAGTCACCACAGACGGGTATTGGCCCCGCTTGGCAGGGCCCGCGGAATCCGAGCGCCTGTGCGCTCCGGGTCTGGTCTCCGGCTCAGCGTGGCGGCCTGGAGACTCATCCGCCTTCCTCATGCGTCTACAGCCCATTGCTTCTCCGAGCTGAGGAGTTCCCCACTCAGCGAACGTTCCACTTTGCTTGCCTGCCCTTCTCTCGGGGGACATCCGAACTGTCTCCGGTCTGGGGCTTTATCAAGAAGGCTGATAGAAGCATTCCCGTACACGTCTTTGTGCAGACACGTGTTTTCAGGTCTCTTGGGCAAAAACCGGGGAGTGGAACCGAGGGTTTCCAGGGCAGGTGTGTGTAAACTTTCCAAGAAATTGCCAGACATTCTCCCGAGCGCTTCGTACCATTTTGCCTACATTCTTTGCAACTGCCCGTAACAATGTTTTGCACCATCCATCAGTGAGCCATAAAAGAAGCTCACCGCACTCCCCGGAGTGAAAAGTATGCACTTGCTGTATTCTTGCTGTGAAACGATACATCCAGAAACACACGACTAAAAGATGGCAACAGGAATCGCACCGACTCTTGGAAGTTTTAAGATTTCTTTAAATAATTCTGAGTTAAAGAGGAAATAAAGCAGACTATTTAGAAAGGATCGTCAGATGTGGACACACAAACCAACAACAGGGTAGAGGCTTCTTTCGACCAATAAAATAAAGCAGATAATCCTTGAAACTCACATAAAAAGATCAGAAAGGTGGGGAGAGAAAGCACAAAGAAACAGCATTAGAGCTAAGACAGTATGATTTGAGATTATAGAGATAGAAAGGGACTGTAAAGCTTAAATCCTGCCCTTTTTGCCAACAAATTTGAAAATCAACGTGAGGTAGACAATTCTCCAAGAGAATGTAAATGGTCACACTTGACTCAGGAAGTAGAAAACCTGAATGTGCCTCTAGAAGGAGCAAGAAGAGCCCAGCGGGTGTTCGTGCCATCGATGACAGAAGGCTCCACGGGCTTTCTGAGCAAAAGCAAACCTCGAGACGATTCAGATATCCCAGTGCATAGAAAATAACGTTCTGAATTCAGTCTCCCAGACCATCTGGACCACGATAGCAAATTCTCCTGAGAGGACCCCAAACGGCCACCATAGATGGGTCCTCCTGGTGACTACGGACAGAAGGAAGAAGAAACCAATATGGCAGAGAGATGCACCACCCCCAAGTAGGGCCAATTCCAGATCTGTGAGGGAAATGAAGCCCAGAAACAAGGACTTTGCATTTACAAGTCACGTACATTAATAATAAGGAGAGAAATTATATGATTCTCACAGTAGACTACAAAAAGACTTGACCCAACTCAAAATCCACTCCTGATTTAGGGGAAAAAACTACAGTCTTCATTAAGCAAGACTAGAGGGAAACATTCTTAGCATAACAAGAGAGGGTACCAGGCAGCAACCACAGGCAGAGTTTCCTGCGCTGAGTCCCCAGTGACATTCCACCTCAAGTAAGAAAGGCAACAGGGATGCCCCAGGCCAGCCACGGAGCCCCGCGGGGCACTGTCTGCAGGTGACTCTGGATGGACACGGCCTGGGGGGCTGGTCCTGAATCATCATTTCACAGAGGACCAAGGAGTGCAAACCGTGTGGACCAGAGGCCAGGGGGTGCGCAGGGCAGCGTGCTCTGAGCCACGAGAACAGTGGACAGAGGGAGAGAGAAACTGAACCAAAGGTGAAAGAAATGGGGAAGCTCCAATTGTTTTTCTTCAATCAAGAGCTACTTTCTTCATCACGCGAGTTTTGAAGGAAGTGTTAGGAGGGAGCTGGACAGGTAGGGCGTCAGGCCAGAGTCCCCAACAAGAAAATATGGAGTCAGGATGGCTAAGACCAAGCAGCGCTAACATCCTATTTTACAGCTTAGACAGGATCTAACTAACATTCTGCTATATACCTTTGCAGAAATGACTTCGGCAAAACATCCTAAACTAAGGCAATTAACCACAAAGCATTTGTCCCTATCACAGGCAGGGGGCAGTTAAGACATAAGCCCCCAGATGTCAGCAAAAAAGACCATCAACACATTGACATTAACCTGACAGGTGGACAGATACGTGACCAAAGCCCGAATGGCAGGACTCAGCAAGCCCTGACTGCTTACGATCGTTTTGCAAAAGAGCTCATAAAACCCCCTAAAGTTAGAAACTCTAGGGGCAGCCCCCTTGGAGCCCTCGCCTCTGGGAGGTTTACACTCTTGCCCAATCTACTTTGTTTGGTGTCCACCACTCTTCATCGGGTCTACGTCGTCGTTCTCAGAAGCTGCGGGACCAAGATCTGCGGGCACTAAAGGCCGAGAATTCCTGCAACAGAAGGATCCTGTGTGTTGTGTTCTGCGAACTCTCAGCTGCTCAGAAGGGGGCTGGGCACACAGGGAGGATGGTCTGCAGAGATGGGGCGGATGTGGGGCAGGTGTGCCAGCGCAGGGGCAGCTCCTGTGGCCGCCAGCATAGGCCAGGCACTGGGGGAGAGGAAGCGGCCGTCTCCCTCTGGCCTCAGGAGGACCCAGCCCTGGCTTGTGAGCCTTCACGTGGGCTGCGCTCCTGAGGCCCCCTCCAGCAGCCAGTGGTAGCGCTGCTCCGCTGGGCACCATTCTTTTGAAAACTCCAGCCAGGGAGTCGGTTAAGCGTCTGACTCTTTATTTCAGCTCAGGTCATAATTTCAGTGTCGTGAGATGGAGCTCCCTGCCGGTCTCCGCACGGGGCATGGACCTGATTAAGATTCTCTCCCACTGACCCATCCCCATGTCTCACTTGCATGCTCTCGTTCTCTCTCTCTCAAAAACATAAATAAATTAAATAAATAAAAACTCCAGCAGGCTCCTTTCTGCAATTTGACAAAAGATTTAAAAGTGACGTGGAAATGCAGCAGCCGAGAGCAACCAAAGTACTTGTGAGGAAGCAGGCGGGAGGGCGTGCGGGCCGGATAGAGACTGGATTACGGGCCTCCAGTAACCAAGAGGGGGGGTTATGGCCTCGAGCACAGGCCAATAGACTGACCCAGGCACTGGGGACGGGTGACACTAGGAGGCCGATGATATTGCAAGTCAGGGAAAAGAATTTCCCCATAAGTTTCCAAATGGGTTTTCAGTCAGTGGTGCTCAGATAATGGTGATCCAGAGACAGGAGAATTACATCAAACCCTGACATTAAAAGCACACACAAGTCAGTATCACTAGATTAAAGACCTAAGTGTGAAGCAAAAACATAAAACTTTTGGACACTATCTTCTAACATAAGACACACCTTCACGATTTTGAAGCAGGAAATGAGTTCTTAAATTCACCTACGTTAAAAGAGTTGAAGTAGGGGCGCCTGGGTGGCTCCGTGGATTAAAGCCTCTGCCTTCAGCTCAGGTCATGATCCCAGAGTCCTGGGATTGAGCCCCGCATCGGCTCTCCGCTCAGCAGGGAGCCTGCTTCCTCCTCTGTCTCTGCCTGCCTCTCTGCCTCCCTGTCTGTCAAATAAGTAAATAAAATCTTTAAAAAAAAAAAAAAAAAAGAGTTGAAGTAGCTGGACGCCTGCGTGGCTCAGTGGGTTAAAGCCTCTGCCTTCTGCTCAGGTCATGATCTCAGGGTCCTGGGATCGAGCCCCGAATCCAGCTCTCTGCTCAGCAGGGGGCCTGCTTCCCTCTCTCTCTGCCTGCCTCTATGCCTACTTGTGATCTCTGTCTGTCAAATAAACAAATAAAATCTAAAAAAAAAAAAAAAGTTGAAGTAGCAACATAAAAACCAGAAGAAATTCTTAGCTTGTGTCTGAGAAAAGGACTAACAACTTAAGCAATAACAAACTCCCACAAATCCGTAAGAAACAGGCAAACAACCCAAAGCCACCAACTGCCGATACACACAAACCAAGTCCAGAAGAGCGCTTTCAGGCTGGGCCTCACCCATTGTCTGGGAACAGGGTCCACCAGGCTTTGAGGGGTCATGTTTCCAGAGTCTCTGGGCATCAGGCGGTGTGTGGGTACTGACGTGTACAGAGATCCTCGCCTCTGCCCTCAGGAGCCCACATTGTGCAGAGCAAGACCAGTGGGAAATGGGGG
Source organism: Meles meles (assembly GCF_922984935.1). Classification (NCBI taxonomy): domain Eukaryota; kingdom Metazoa; phylum Chordata; class Mammalia; order Carnivora; family Mustelidae; genus Meles; species Meles meles. Next base: position 3,322,323 of record NC_060076.1, read on the forward strand.
CAGAAGGGCAGGGCTCGGCCAGGAGAAGATGCTCTGGGCTTCACAGAGACGCAGAGTGAGGAGCCGAGCATCTCAATGGTAGGAGGAGGAGTCGATCAGAGAAGCCTTCCGGGGAGGGCGACCTTGCAGTCACCTTGAAGGACAGCCGGGTTTACACTGAGGATGAGAGGGGGAGCCTCCCGGGGAGAAGGACTCGGAGGCCCAGGCACTCACCACAGCACCTCATCGCTGGTCCGTCCCTTCCCTAAGGCTGCAGCCTTGTCGGGAGACGTCCCGGGCCCGGGCTCCTCAGTGCCGGATTGCGGCGTGATTCTTGGGCACCGCCACGAAGCGCAGTCTCTTGAGGAAGGGCGGCCTCTGCAGCATCTGTTCATCCCACAGGTACTCCGGGGACAGCACCTTGGTGGGCTTGTGGTAGAGAAGGTACCTGTTCAGATGACTCTCGTCATGCCACACGGCCTCGATCCCATTGGCCCGATCGACCACCATGGCCTGGTGACAGGCTGAGGTCAGCCGGAGAACCTCGGCCACCGACCCCCCAAAAAAGCCTCCTGCGTAGTAGAAGTCCCCCTCGTCGCTGGGAATGTAGGCCTGGGACTGCGGCCGGCGCTCGTAGGTGAAGGACTCGCGGGCCGCCCTGAAGAAGCTGGGGTGCAGGGTGCCGAAGAGGGGGGACAGGATCTCCATGCCCACGTGGTCGCTGAACTTCATGTCCACGTCCACGCACACCAGGTAGTCCACCTCACGGAGGAAGCGCTGCTGCGAGAAGTTGCTGATCATCTCCATGCGGTGCATGGACACCTCCTGCCAGCGCGCGTAGTTTCGGACCTCGAGGACCACCAGCTGCCTCCCTTCGGCGAGGGGCACGCTGGGCACGTCGGCTGGCCGGTCGGTGAAGACGTAGTAGGTGACCCTGTGTCCCACCATGAAGTGCCTCTCCGCCGTCTGCAGGAACAGCTCCAGGAAGACCACGTACCTAGGAGCAACAACAGCACCGCAGAAAGAGACGGTGGGTGTTTCACAGATCTAACGGCCGCCGAAGAACAGACGAGCAGAGCAGCTCATGATACCACAGCCGCACCTCGAGGATGCCTGCTCAGTGAAATCAGCCCGTGGCGCCCGTCAGGCGCTGCCTGATTGCGCTTGCACGGGCCCCTAGAAGGGGCAGATTCATCGAAACAGACAGCGGAAGGCGGTGCCAGAGGCTGGGAGCGGGGGCACGGGGAGCGAGTGTGTCGTGGGCGCAGAGCTTCAGTCTTCCAAGAGGAAAATGCTTGTGAAGGTGGGCGGCCCCCCAGCCCCGGGAATCGCTACCAGCTGTAGAGTAAGAGGAAAGCATTCAGGTCCTTTCCTATTGAGCGCGTAGTCTCAACCACAAGGTATTTTCTTAATCCACGAGTTTGGCGAAAATTCAAAGGTTGGGTAACATCGAATGACCAGTCTCTCCCGACTCATGACCCACCCATGGCTTCTTCTCCTTAAAAAAGGAAATGCGAGCCAAGACCCTACAGCGGTCTACCAGACCAGACCAGATCTGCCTCTGACCTCGGCTCCTTCCCCACTCGCCTCCCTCTTGCTGTGGGGGCAGGCGTCTCTTGATGCTCCTGACACATGCCCGGCGTCCTTCTCGGAGCCCTGGCACCTCCTGTGCCCTGGGCTGTCCTGCAGCGCTCACCCCTGCACACCTTCCACCCTCTGCCTGGTGCCCAGAACCATCCGCGCCCCACAGCTCCCCCTGCTGGCGGCAGCACAGGTGTAAGCCGGCGGAAAGCCGCCGCGGGCTGTGCACTTGACCAGTGCATTTTTCTAGGTGAAACCAGAACTCAATAAGAAGGAGCAAATAAATCCACAAAGAAATGTGAAAACAAATGCCTCTCCATCCCCTGACCCAGCCTTACCTATCCTAGAGCCCAAATGACCATGGGACATATTTTGTGTTTGTGTTTTACTTGTTCTTCCGTCTTTTCCCACTAGACTGCAGCTCCGTGAAAACAGGGCCTTCCCTGTTTGGGTAACCGCCTTATCCCTACAGTCCACACACAGTAAGGTGTTCAGGAAAGACCTTTGTAACAGATGAGAAAGTGACTACTTCGGTGTGTGGTTGAGGGCAAGGGAAGGCAGGCACTCTCGCATGCCACTACTGAAAATACCAATGTGTATAATCCTTTCACAGGGCATGCGAGAAAATAGACCAACACTTTAAAGATTTATTTATTTATGTATTGAGAAAGAGTTCGTGGAGGTGGGGAGGAGCAGACTCCCCGCTGAGCCCAGAGCCCGACATGGGGCTCGATCCCACAACCCTAGATCCTGACCCGAGTGGAAATCGAGAGGTGGACGCCCTACTGACTGAGAGCCACCAATATACCAAAGCTTTAATGTGTCCATTCTCCCCCAGATCCGCTTCCAGGACTCCACTCCACAGATCCACTCATATGTCGGAACAAAGAGCCACGTAGAAAGGTTCATGGGTGACTCACATCACAAAATTCTGTGGCGCATGCGGAGTGGTCAGAACCTCCCTAGATGGCAGATGGGGGTGTAAAATGCTGTGACCAATATGTGAAAATATCGGGATGTTATACAAAACTATACGTGATTTTGACCCAGGGCTGAGCAATTCCACTCCCGGATGTTCAGTCAAGGAAAAATATAATGTATATCCACAAAAGATCTGTCCAACAATCCATATTTACTCATAATATCCAAAACCTGGAAGCAGGGAGTCCGGCCAAAGGAAAGCGGGTTACCCAACTACAGTACGCCCACGTGATGGGATGCTGAGCAACAAAACAGAGCTGCTGATTCATGCAAAATCACGGTAAATCCCCAAGTGACGATTCTGAGTGAGGAAAGACGACACAAAACAGTATGTACTTTACAATTCCAGTAGGTAAAAATCATCTTAAAGAGTGGGGAAAAAGTCAAAACACTGATGCGGGGGAGGAAGGAGGGGGACGCATTGTCTGGGAAGGGGCACGAGGGAACTTTATGGGGGGTGGCGGGAATGTCGTATGAGCAGAAAAGGGTTCTGGATACACAACTATATGCATTTGCCAAGACTCAGCAAACGTTTGGATTTCAGTTTACCTGGAAAGAAGGAAAGCCGTAAACGCATCTTGAATTCTAGTTGATGATCACTGCTGATGTCCCAGATTTACCTTCGTGTGTATCAAAAGCGGTAAGAACTGACAGACAGACGGAAGGATGACGGGTGGGCAGGTGAGCGATCATGCCAGCATAGTAAAATGTTAATCGTGAAGCTTACGGATTTATGGGAAACCATGAAAAGAAATAGTGTATGCAATATGGGAATCCCAAAAGGAGGAGAGAACGAGAAAGGGACAGAAAATACATTTAAAACAATAATGGCTGAAAACTTCCCAAATGAGCCAGGGACGTCCAGACTCATGAGGCTCAAAGGACCCCAAATAATCTGAACCTGAAAAGAATTAGAGAGAGATACATTATAATTAAATTGCCAAAAGTCAAAAACAAGGAGGGCACCTGGCTGGCTCAGTCGGAAGACCATGAGACTCTTGACCTTGGGGTCATGAGTTTGAGCCCCACATCAGGTATAGCCATTACTAAAAAAATGAATAAACTTAAAAAAGTCAAAGACAGGGAGAAAAATTTCAAAGTAGCAAGAGAAAAACAAGTCATCACATATAAGGTAAGCCCTCTCTTAAGACTATGGGAAGCTTTCTCAACAAAATGTTGCAGGCCAGGAGAGAGTGAGAGGATGTATTCAGAATATTGGGGCACCCGGGTAGCTCAGTCGGTTGGGTGTCTGACTCTTGATTTCCACTCAGGTCATGATCTCAGGGTTGTGGGATCAAGTCCCTCGTCAGGAGCCTGCTTAAGATTCTCTCCCTCTGCTCCCCCTTCCCACTCCCATGCTCTCTCCCTCTCCAAAAAAACAAAAACAAGAGTAAAAATATTAAAAGAACCCTACCCCAGCAAAGCTGATTTTCAGAAACAGAGAGATAAAGCCTTCCCCAAACAAAAGCTGAGGGGGTCCGCCAGCCCTAGACACGCCTTACAAGAAATGTCCCAGGGCATCTCACTCTTCCAGCAGAAAGAAACGGGTTCCTGTGACCTCCTCTGAGCATACTGATGCACGCAGACAACTCACTGCTAACGGTAAGCGTCAGTCAAAGTCAAACACGCTAGCGTCACGGCAGTGCGTACGTCACTTACAACTCTAGCTTGAAAGTTAAAAAACAAACAGAAAAATGAATCATAACCACAATAATTTGTTCACGGAAACACAGTATTTAAAAATGCACAAATTGTAGTGTCAATCACCAAACATGCGAGGGAGAGAGGATGAAAAATAGAGCGTATGGAGGCTATTGCGGTCAGGTTGTTACCAGCTGGTGACTGACAGAAGGTATTTGGTGTGACCCGACGGGCGGTTCCACAGTGGAATGGTGAGCACTCTGGGCTCTGACCCGACAACCACAGCAGGAAAGCCGGTCACAGACCCACAAAAGATTGTGATAAAGGCGTCAAAGCTAAAGAGAGGCGAGCAACGAAGGTCCACAGGTAGAAAACCGTGAGCAAACCGGTGAAAGTAAGTCCTTCCCTCTCGATAATTACTTTAGACGTTTTCAAATGTAAAAGGATTCTGCAATCGAGAGACACCGAGTGGTAAATGGATACTTTTTTTTTCCCCCCCAAAGATCCAACGATATTCTGCCTGGAAGAGTCTCACTCTAGCTTTAGAGACACAGAGCAAGAGCAAAGAAAAAGAAAATGGTATTTGAAGCAAACAGTGCCCCCCAAACGGCGGGGGGTAGCTATACTGACATCAAAGTGGGCTTTGAGCTAAAAATGACCAAACGAGACAAAGGACGTTATTATATGACGATAAGCGCTCCATCCCTGAAGAAGAAATGACAACTGTGAACACTTACGCACCCAGCATCGGCGCACCCAGACCCGTCAACAAGTACTCGCAAAACTCGAGGGGAAATAAGCAGCAACACCGTATTGATTGGGGACTTCAGTAACCCTGCTCCCAGCACGGATAGATCATCCGGACAGAGACGCCGTGAGGAAACAGCATCTTTGAACAACGCCGCAGACCAAAAGGACCTCACGCACACACAGAACGTTCCATCCAACAGCAGCAGAACGCACGTTCTTCTCAAGGGCACGTGGGACACTTTCTGGGTAGGTCCTACGTTGGGCCAAGACACCGAAATGACCGAAGTGTCCATTGGCAGCTGGCCGGACACACAGGCGTGTGTCCATGACATGCGTCACTCCGCCACGAAAAAGAAAACAGCCCCGCCGTGTGCAGCAACGCGCTTGAAACCTGAGGCCACTGGGCTCTATGACGTGGGTCAGACAGAGACGGACGGACACGGTATGATCTCACCCGCACGTGGAACCCAAGAAAACCTGACCCACGGCAACAGAGAACAGGCGAGCGGCTAACCAGAGGCCGGAACAGCAGGACCGGGAAGTGGTGGAATCTTCCAGACGGAAGACGGGGGAGCTCTGGGAACGAGACACGCAGCGGCGACGGCGGCTAACGTGCTGTGCCCACGCCCGTCAAATCACCGTGCCGTTCACTCTACACGTGCACGAAGCGACGTGTCTGTTCTAGGCCAATGACAAGGACACTAGGGAGAACGAGGGGGAGAGAGGACGTCGGGGGTGTCGGAGGCCGGCATGCACACGCTCCCGGGATGCTTCCTGCAACTCGGCCGCACGGTTGAGAAGTCTCGTGCCGGTGTTATTTGTCACAGCGCCGTGTGGGCCTCTGCGAAGCAGCCCGAGCCGGCCAGGGCACCCGGGCAGGAGAGCGGGCTGCCCGCCAAAGGAACGAGGACGGTCCGCCGGCGTCCGAGGACAAAGGCGCCCGAGCGGCGGCGCGTGAAGGCGAAGATGCGCTTCGTGAGACACGAGCCGGTTTGCAGAGCAAACCAGCCGCCCCGAAGCCCTGCCTGCAGCCTGGAGGGCTCGGATCCAGCTCGGCCCCCCGGTAAACCCGCTGCGGCCAACTAGGAGATGAAGCCTCGGGTGGCGTGTCTGGGACGGGGTCGGGGCGACAGAGCAGCTGCTGAGGGGCTGGGGGTGCTCGGCTCCCGGCCCGGCGGCTGCCCCCGCGGGCGGTCAGTGGAGGCTGCCCGGCCCTCAAAGGCCCGCGCCCTGAGCTCTGGGGCAGGTGACTCTCGCGTGTGCGGCCACTAATTTGAGCAGGGGTGTGCCTAGCGGCCCCTGCAAGCCCCACTGAGTTCACCTGCACCCCAAGCCACCCCTGCCTCTCCCCCGCCAAGAGCACCTCGTCCTGGAAAAGAGCGACACCTGGTGACACGCGCCCCTGGCCCCACCGGAGGGCTTCCTGGGTTCCCCGGGGCACGCGCCCCTCTTCAGCACAGCTGCCCCGACCTTCCTTACTTTTTGACGGCAAACACGGTCAGCCCGATGGTGGTGTTTCTGAACTGCGCGTCCAGCACGGTAGAGTCGAAGACCCCGTCCCAGACGATGGGAGCAAACCAGGGGGTCATGACCAGCACGTCCGCCCTCCTGGGGGAACAGAGCCGCACGGGTTAGAGCTGGGCGCGGACAGGTGCGCGGCGCAAGGGAAGGGTTTGCCCAGAGCTTCACCGTGTGGGAGCAGCAGAGCGAGAGGCAACAGGACCCCAACCTGCAGCCCTGAGCCGTGACACTCCCGTCCCCTCACTGCCCTCGCTTGGAGTGTGTCCTGTGCACCGGCCGGGGGCCGGGTCCCACGGGACACTCCTGCTGGGAGTCGGAGAGGAGCTGCATAAGCCCCTTTTCCAGCAGGCGGCAGGGTTTACATCCTGAAGGAGGTTTCAAATCTGGGGGAGCCGAGCGCTTCAAACCCAGCGTGTTTCCCCCACAGCCCTTCTCGCTCCAGAGCAGTCACTTGTCCAGTGCTCGTGGCCTCACGGGGCTGGTGGCTCCAGAGAGTCCGGCAGCGGCGGGTGCCGCTTCCAGAAGGGCAGCGTGCGTCTCCAGCTCTCCCGGCGGGGAGGAACCGCGGCCTGGGCTGGATCCAGACCTGTCCCTCCCCAGCTGCGGGGCCTCGGGCACGTACCTTCACCTCTCTGAGCCTCAGTTTCCCTGCTTGTACAGCGAGGGCTGACCAGGGAGGCCTCTGGGTGACCTTCCTGTCTGAGGCCCCCGCGACGGGCTGCCGTGCTGTCTTGGGCAGAACAAGCAGGGGGCATGGGCACCGGCTCAGGAGGCCTGGCTATGGGGACCGACCCGGAACTGTGGTCCCTGTGACACCAGCACCTTCGGAAAGACCTCACAGCCCAGCCCACCCAGACCCCTGTACCCCGTCCCCATGAAGAAATAAGAGGACAAGCATGGCTCCTGGGACCAAGGATGAGAGGTGCCTTCCCTGGCCCTGGATCCAGGATCAATGAACCCGGCCCCATGAGAAGGTGCGAGGAGGGGAAGGAAAGGCAAGGAGAGGCTGTGCCCTGGAGAGGAGGGAGGGGAGGGCGAGCCTGAGGCGTTGGTGACAGGGAACCGAGGGCCGGGCCACGGCAGGGACTCGCTCACTTACGTGGGATTGAGGACCTGGGCCTTGGGGTAAGCCAGCCTGCGGAGGAGATGTGCGTCAGGGACAAGGGACGGGCACCGAGACACCGCTCAGAGCCCATCAGTCTGTGTCCACGGCTGCAAGGTGTCGTCCTCCCCGTCCAGCTGGCCAGCTCTGCCGGAGCCGCATCCAGCCACAGGCCCCCACCCCCTCCTGCAGGCCTGGCTCCCTCCTTCCCTCCTCCCTTCCTGCTGCCTCCCTCCCTTCCTACCCCTTTCCTTCCTATCTGCCCTTCTTCCTCCTACCTCCTTCCCCCTCCCTTCCTGTTTCCTCCCTCCCTCCCTCCCCCCTTCCTTCCCTCCTCCAGCTGCCCTTGTTCACTCCCAGACCTCCGTGGCGCCTGCCCACGCAGCCGTAAGGATGCTGCAGGCTTCCCAGGGATACACTGATGAGGCTAAAGCCCCAGCAAAGGAAGGGGTCACCCCTCGTGGTCTTTGAGGATTGCTGAGGTTCTAGACTGCCCCCTCCACCCCCCCCGTGCGCTCTAAGTTCTCACATGGGTCTGCCTCACTGTGACTGAAGTCCCGGGTCCTGCTCTTATCTGCGGGCTGGGAGGATGAGGGCTGCCCCCCCCCCATCCACCCCTACACTGTGCTGGCCTCTACCTCACCGCCCTACCCCCACCCACCGGCAGCCTCCTTTGTCCCCAGACCCCGATGACCACACCATCCGGTTTCCCCTGAGCTGAGTCCCCCACAGGAGCCACACCTGAGCTGCGGCGGCCACAAGGCCTGACGACAAGAAGAGACTCCCGTGACCCCCACCATCGAACACCTCCCCCTGTTTTGCTTTGACCCTCATTCTCCTCCTCTCCCAGGGTCCCTTGTCCTTCCTTCCCTGTGAACCAGCCTTGGGAGGGGCAGAGGGATGGGAGAGGGGAGGGGACAGGCGCCTGTTCCCTTGCTTGGAAAGAGGCACAGAAACAGCCGGAAGAAGTGTCCCTCCTACCTGGGTACCTCAGGGACTCTGCAGGTGTCCGGGTGGCATTCGCTTTCGCTGAGGGAAGGAAACAGTGCTCAGAGCCCAGGGCCAGGTCCTGGGAGAAACGCTGCCGAGCCAGACAGACAGGACTCCTGCAGGGGCCCCCACACGTGGCCCCTGCCAAGGAAAGCTCCCGTGTGAGGCGAAGCTTGGGCCGTGTGGCCCGGCAGGGAGAGCAGGGGTCCGCCACAGCACAGAAGGACCCTGGACATGCTGGCCATGTCTGGGAGCCGGGCCGCAGCTCTGCCCAAGAGGCCTTCCCACCAGAGGGGGACAGCAGCCCGGGGAGAGCCCCTCCCTGCAGGGAGGAGGTGCAGAGACCAGAGGGCAGAAGCTGGGGTGCCTGGGGGGGGCCTGGAATCCCCAGGAGCCCGGCAACACCCCCCGGGCCCTCCCAACCCTGGGAGCCCAGCTCCCTGCCCCTCACCTGGACGGCTTTGCCTCAGACTTCGGCTGTGGGACCGCAGGGTGGTCATCCTGACTACAGAGAGGAAAGGTGCCCTCTGAGTCACTTGCTTCACGAACAGTAGCGACAGATAGCACCGTTCCTCAAGGGGGGGCGCCCCGGGCGAAGGGGAGGAGTACGTCCCTGCCCTCATCCCTGCAAACCCCAGCCAGCGCCGTGAAGGGCAGGGGGGAGGCGGGCACCCGGGGAAGGCGTGGGGAGGCCGCGCTCCGTCCTGAAGGCCAAGGGAGGCCCATCTCAGCGAATGGAGAGGAGGGATGGAGATCTGTCATCCCTCAGTGGTGGGTCTCCCCCAGCCCTGCAGGCAGGGGCCTTGCTGCTGCTGCAGAGAGCGGGCATGGCAGCTCGGCCCCAAGAGCCCCGTCCATGCAACCGGCCGGACAGAGCGGGGAGAGCTGGGGTCGGGACTTGGCTCACTCGCCCTGCTGGCTGGGAGCGCTTGCCTCCCCCGCTGGCGGCCAGCCAGGAGAAAGTAGCTCCGAGAGGACAGCGGGGCCTCCCCTGCCTGGGCCCTTGTGGGGTCAGAGAGCACCCCATCCCCGGGTGGCCCCACCGAAGCAGCTGAAGGGAGGCCGGAACCAGCGCGCTGTCCCTCCCCGATCCCTGTGCAGCCCGTTGGGCCGCGCGTTAACTCTGCGACCGCGTCCGCTCCAACGGAGGTCAGAGCTCTGCCTTGTCCTTTGTCAAGGTTTGAGAAAACACGGTGGGGGAGGAGCTCGGAGTCACCCCGGGAACCGAGGGCTTCTTTGGCTATAATTACCTCGAGTTGGATACATACATGTATTTCTTCTTTGATTCTAGATCTTTCTAGAAGGAACCACCTGATTCCAAAGACTCTGCCATTACCTTTGAGACGCTCTTCTCTGCCCCCATCCGGGAATCAGGCTGGACACATTGCTGGGGGACAAACAAGAGTGAGAAGTTGAGTCTTCGCTGTGCTGGGGCACAGAGGGGCTGAGACTTGGACACACGTACCTGAGCCTTTGGGCCTCTGGCTCCTGAGGGAATAGACGTGGGGCCCGAGCAGAGCCCCGCCGACCCCCCCCACAACCTCTGCCAGGCGCCCGGGCCATTGTAACCGCATCTTGTCACCACAGTGACCAATAGCACGGATGGGGACCCTGGCATCAGATTCACCTAGGTACGACCCCAGGCCCCAGCACAGCCCTGAGCGGCGAGGAGGGGCGTGGGTAGAAACCTGTCTTGCCAACCAGCCCCCCGGGGGGTCTGCAGGTGCTCTGAACTCGAGAGCCCCGCCTCCTCCGTTTTCTAACAACGCTGTCACATAGAGAGCAGAAGCCGAAGAGCAGGTCACCAGCTCCGTGGCTCACCAGCTGAGCGACAGAGCAGGGAGGAAACCTGGAGACACAGCGGGGCTGTGCCACGTAGCCCTCGAACCCCAGTCTTGGTGTGACTCGCTCTCCTGCCCTCCCCTCCCCTGCCCTGGCTTCCCCCATCCAAGCACAGCTGGTCCCTCCCCCAAGAAGCTTCTGTGTGTCCCTGTGAAGTGGCCTCTTCCTGCCACTGTGGGTGGGACTTGGGTTAGGGTGCGAGGGCCTAACCTCAGCCCCTCCACATGGCCGCCTGGGGGGCAGGGACATGGCCTGAACCGCCTCGGGGTCCCAGGTACCCGGGCTGGAGCCCCACATGTGTGGAGGGAGAGAACATATGAGCAAGACAGAGGTGACCACACGGAGGCGGCTGAGCCGATGATGGTAACAGGAGAGGACCCACGGGGAGAACATGGGGTCTCTAGCCCCCGCGACCCTGCCCACCTCCTCGTGACCTCATCAGCTCTCGGACAGCAGCACCCACCGGTGAGGATATACCTCATGTCCTCTGTGTCCACGCAGACTGCGCTGGAGGTCCGCAGTCTCCTCAAACTCGAATCGTGCAAAACAGAATTCCCGTCACGCCCCCTCCCTGACCGGACCCCCTGTAGGAACTACGTCTCCTGGTGACACCACTCTCCAGCACGCACTGCAGAGGAACGTGGGGCTCCGATGGCCACAGACCAGACGGAGGAGGTCACGACAGCCCCAGGAGCCTGGGGGCAGACCCCTGGGGAGTCAGAAAGGAGACCTGACTCCCTCTGAGGCTCCTTCTGTGTGGGACTTTCTTCCTGTTGCCAAATTAGAAGGTAATTTTCCCATCGAAGAATTCTGTCCTAGGATTTATCCTGGTTTGCGTGAATTAAAAAAAGACATCGAAAGATTTTTAAATCACTCTTTGCATCTTGAGGTCATCTTTTAAAATGTAAGTCTTCATTTGAAGAAAGAGCTCTTACTGTGAGCTCTTGAAAAGTGCCCAAAAGTATGGGCTTATTCACATCAGGAAGGGATTTTCAAGTTACACTCAAACAAAACGTCAAAGTTCTGCACCCACAGAAAATGTATGAAAGGGGCACAAGAAAAGACAAAGTGCAAGGGGGAAAATCTGCTCTAAAGGAAAATTTATATCAAGAAGAAAATAATCAGATTAATCTTTTGGTTTCCAAACCTTTACCAGTCTAAAAAAATTAACAAGGCAACGCAGGGTGTGTCAAATGAGGGGAAAAGAAGATAAAATGAGATGTAAACACGGAACAGTGCAGAGGAAGAGGGAGCTGATGACTAAGTCAAATGAACCCCTGCATCTAGGTCAAGAATCGAGGCCAGACCCCTGACCCCAGACCCTGACCCAGGGTCCCGACCAGGAGCCATCGGGCCACCGCTCTGGGCACCTGGCTGTCACATCCACTGTGAACAGCAGTGAGGCCAGACAGGGTGAGGGGTTCAGAGCTGGGTCACAGCAGGGAGCTGCAGGGCACGGGGACACGGGGCTCCAAATTCTTGAAGGCATGACCTGGGAGGGGCCACAGGCTCTCAGGGCTTCCTGGGGTCCTCATGTTATAGGAAGAACAGGTTCGCGCAGTGAGAGGGCGCGCTCCGAATCTGACTGTGGGACAGGCTGCTTCCCGAGGGTGCCCCTCTCCTGCTGCACGAGGCTCCGGCGGGGCCCGGCTCACCTGCGGGACAGGCCGTGGAGCCCACTCAGCCCCGTGACTCCAGCTCCGCACAGGCAAGCCCCGAGTGGAGGCCAGGCCCCCCGGGAGGACAGCACGGCAGCTCAGGAGGTCCCCTGCAGCTCGGCAGCCCCCACGTAGTGGGCAGAGACTGGAATGTCACGAGCCCTGTCTCTGTTCCACATGTAGTGGCTGCCCTTGTTGCTTAGGCCAGACTCGCTCAGAAGCCCCGGCAAGTCTCCAGCTCTGGCAGGTCCGGGGTGTCTCCCCCCCCCACCCAGGAGATCCCTTGCGTGACAACCCATCTCTGTCCACTTGCCCTGCCAGACCTAACACTTTCAGCACGGGGAGCTGTCCCACTGACGGTGACAAGTTGCCCCCACCCCCCAGAGCACCAGACTCCCAAATCACTCCCTGGCTGGACTGTCAGCCCCCGAGATGAGATGCGAGCCCAGACCAGCTGTCCCTCCGGGGCCCCGGAAGTGGGTGTGGAGCGGTCCGCGTCCTGGCCTGGCCACCTCCCGCCTTGGAACCTGGGCGTCCCCGGAACCTCTGGGGCCTCGGTTTCTCGGGAGTAAAATGGGGACAATGACGCATGTCATCTTCTCAGTCGCCAGAGAAGGCACGAGAGCGTCCATCAGCATTTTGCTCAGTGCCTCGCACAGAATGAAGGTCCCGTGAACAGAAATGGAAGCTCCCTCGAACAGATTCCTTTTCTTTTTTGGAGAGAGAGTGAGCGTTGTGGGGAGGGGCAGAGGGAGAGGGAGACACTCTCAAGCAGACTCCCCTACTGAGCGCGGATCTCGACGTGAGGCTCGATCTCATGATCCCGAGGTCACGACCTGAGCCAAAACCAAGAGTCAGACCCATAACCGTTGGAGCTGCTCAGGCGCCCCAGTAACAAATTTCTTTACGGAAGTCATCAGTGACGACGTGTAGAGCTCTCAAGCTGAACCCCGAAACGCAAGCGCCTGCTCGTGGTCTGAACTCCACATGCCAACGTTCAGCATCCGCCGCAAGGGGAGGCCGGGGACGGTGTCAGCTTGCGGGTAAGGACGGTCAACAGGAGAAGGATCCACCAGATCCTGTTTTTCTAAGGGGATGCAAGTTACTAAGTTTGTTTAAAACATAAAATTTACTGTTTCTTTTAAGCTAATAAAATGCGGTTAAAAAAAAAAAAGTCTTGTCTGTCGTCCACAGATGTACTTCAAGTGTCATGGGAGTCACGTGCGCTGATATGACTGGCGTTTCTCACAGGCTCCCAGCTCGGCCGTCGAAGCCCTCCACACCCCTGGCTCCTACACGAGCCCGTAAGTCATCGTGGAGCCGAGCAGGGTGCCGGCTGCGAGCCGGTGCGAGCTAAGTGGAGGGACCCGAGGCTGGGACCCCCCCACGTCCCCTCAGCTTCCTTCTCTGCAAAAGGGGAGCGACGTGCTGGTCACGCCTTCTCCGGGGTCACTGCTCTCGGACAACCCTAGCTGGTTTCGTGAACTACAGCCAAATACGCCATCGTAAATCCCCACCTGCCATCGGGGTCGCCCCGCCCCGCCCCGGTTACCTGTAGAAGCCCAGGAGAGCGGCGAAGAGCAGGAGCCCGCACAGCCAGAGCTTGGCGCTCTTTCCCCAGGAGTCTGCGGAGGGGAAGCCTCGGTTACTCGGGGCTGGGTCACCTCAGCCTTGTTGAGGCTAAAACTGGGCCCTGGCCGGGGATGGGCTCAGGACGGCTCCAGCTGGAAGCCCTCCTCTTTGGGATTCCCAGGGAAGGGGGGTCATCTCCCCTGGAGGCACTGAGGCTTGCCCTGCAGCCCCCAGACCCTGCCTCGGGCCCCCTCCTTGCTGACAAGCCCCCAGGGAATGGGTCCACTCTTACTGCTTTATTTTAAAGAGGGAGAGTGAACGAGCAAGCGCACAGGGGCAGGGAGGAGGGGCAGAGGGAGAAACAAGCTCCCCGGTGAGCAGGGAGCCCGGTGTGGTGCCATCCCGGAACCCCAGGACCATGACCTGGGCTGAAGGCAGAGGCTCAACTGACAGCCAGCCAGGGGCCCCGGGGGCCACTCTTTATACTCCAAACGATGGGGGTGAGGCGGAACGCAGCGTTAACGCGACCGATGACAAGACACATGAGGGTCGGACAGACAAGGTGCACCAACCCAGCGGCACCGGGGGCCTTCCAGACCCCACGGGCTCCTCCCAGCCCTGACGTGGTGAGAGCTCTCGCCAGAGTCCCGCGCAGGACGCCCCAGCCAAAGAGCCCCCTGCAGCGAGACCCCTGCCGGAAAGACGCAGGTCGGAGGGAAGCCACTGTGCGCGCGTTGGTTACATCTCAGCTGAGGGCAGTGGGGGTGGCAAGACCCACGACGGATGAGCCTCCTCCTTCACGGCCCCCCACTGTTGGTCTCACGGCACCCAAGTCCCCGGTCCCAGCAGCCAGAGTCTCCTTGGGCACCAACATGTCAGGGGACCCAGGTCATGCACTGAGAAATAAAATACGGTGACCACGGACAGCTGGGGGCAGCCCGGAAACAGTCACCTAAGAATTCGACTCGGTCCCAGACAGATGTGTCTGTCTCCTCCGAGCAGGAAAATGTGAAAACCCAGGGACGTATCCCAGTAGGGAATCTCAGAGACGTACGCACAAATCAGAGTAGGTTTCGTGGCCTTGGATGAGTCCAGGATTTTAAAAATGTAACATCAAGGGACGCCCGACCGGCTTTCTCGGTGCAGCGTGTGACTCTAGATCTGGGGGTCTTGGGTTCGAGCTCCGCGAAGAGCATGGAGATGACTTAAATAAATAAGCTTTCAGAAAAAGAAAAATATCATACCCAAAACAATACCCATAAGAGAAAAACGCATACGTGGGGCTTGATGGAAATTAACAAGCTCTGTTCTTTGAGTGACGCAGTTAAGAAAATAAAAAGCCAAGCCGGGCCAGGAAAAAAATTATTTCCAAATCCCATATAGGGGAAATGAGGTTTGTCTCAAAACTCAGTTCCATGAAAACAAACTCCACCGCTCTACGGGACACATCTCATGGGTGTGTAAGTTCTGGCCACACGCTTCACTGAAGACGGTACGCAGATGGACGGGAGCGACCCGCGCCGGCAGGCACGAGGGAATGCACGTGCAGACCGCAGTGACTTACAACGACCTAACTCCTGGAATCAGACAGAGTGACCACACGGAACGTCGACGAAGATGTGGCCCAGCGAGTTCTCGGATGCTTGTGTGGGGACACACACCGCGCGGCCGCTTTGAAGAACGGCTTGTCATTTCCCACGGTACGACCCAGTCATTGCAGGAGAAACAAAACCGTGTCCCCGCTGAGACATGCACACACGTGTCCAGCAGCAGCTTTATGGGTCAAAGCCCCAAACAAGAGACCACCCAGATAGATGCCCCTCACCTGAGCGGTGGGTCACCCCCTTGAGATGCGGCCACAGGAGAGCCAAAGAAGGGACTGGGCATACGCCCCCCGTCGCGCGGTGGGATCGCAATACAGGGACGCCGAGAGACAGGGGGATGAAACGAGTAGTCACTGTCCAGTTCCTTTCATGTCACATTCTAGAAAGAAGAAACTAGTGTGCAGGGATGGAAAGCCGACGGTTGCCTGGTACGGCAGGGGTGAGGCAGAGTCGGACGGACTGTGAAAGGGCAGGAGGGAGTGTCTGGGGGTCTGGTTATATCTTGATTTTGGAAATGGCTTCATGTGTGCACGCAAATGTTAAAATTTATCTAACGGCACGCTTCAACTATGTGCTGTTATTATAAGTCAATTATTCCCGGAGCTGGTTTAAAAAAACCACCCTGAGGTAGCATCTCTCACCACCGAAAGGCAACAACAGGAAAGCCCTCTCCCAGGCTCTCCGGGAGCTCCTGGGATCCCGGCCTGCCTGCACCGGGGGTAGCTCTAGCCTTCTCCAGGCGGGGACAGGGAATAGGGAGCAAGGTCAGGATGCCACCCCTGAGAAGGTGAAAATTGGTTCTTGGGGATACAAAACCCCCTTAGACATGAATGGCTTATGCCTCCCGAAGCTTACCTTAACCCAGCAAAATCTTACTCCCTAGAATTTCTCCTTTTAGGGACATTTTTTTTTTTTTTTAAGTAAGCTCTGCACCCAACATGACCCCAAGATCGAGAGTCCCAAGTTCCTCCCACCAAGCCAGGCAGGTGGCGATTTGAATTCAATTTTGTCCTCCTTACATTGCTGTCGCCCAGGAGGGGTGAGGCTTGGAGATGCCGCGGTAGGGCGTGGAGGGAGGCCGGTCTCCACAGGGAGGGACATCTGGCCGTGTTTGCCCAGAGTCAGACTCACTCCACATCTGACCCAGCAAACCCACTTGTGGGGCACGACACTCCCGAGACCCCTGCCCACGGGAGAAGCGACTGCTGCTCGCGACGGCTGTCTGCGAGAGCGGAAGCCTGGAAGCGGCCGCTGTTCCTCGCTAGGGGCTGACTGAAGTCGCCAGCGGGCGGCCACGGAGGCGAGGCCGTGTGGCTCCAAGGAGGGGCGGGCGGCCCTGGCACAGGGGCGGTGGGGAGAATGCAAAGTCCAGAAGAGCGGGAACAGCTCGCTGCCTCTTGTGTGCTCTCCGTGCTCACCTGGACACCCCGGAGTCTGCACCGGCGTGGCTAGAAGCAGTTTGCTGGGGGGGGGGGGGGGACCCTTTCTGAGTTTGGCCCCGGATTTTTTTAACAGCCCCAAATGAAGACAAATAAATATGGCCCAATGAAAATAAAAATTGGAAGCAAGGTTGAAAAAAAAAAAATTGTGGGGACAAATTAAAAAAAAAAAGTTTTGAACTCCTACCCCTAAAAGCACCAAACCCTTCATAACAACAGCTCCTATGATTTAATCAATAACGGCTGCTGGTGAATTGGGTTTTATTTTGAAGATTTTTATCTCTAAGTCATGTCTACAACCAAGGTAGGGCTTGAACCCACAACCTCGGATCAAGAGCCCCACATTCCAACCACTGAGCCACCCAGAGGCCCCATGAGCTGTTTTCAAGGGCAAGTGTCATGGGCGACAACTCACACTAAAGGCATTCCAGCTCGCCACCGTGACAGCAACACAGCAGAGACAGTCCTGAGAGGCCAGGGGTCCCCCGTCAGGTGTGCATGGGGCACCGGCCGGCCAGCCCAGGTAAGGTGTGTGCCGAGCAGGTGAGCCGGGAGACCCAGTCGTGAACAGAGCAGGCCCGAATGAGAGGGGTGCGGCCCAGCCGCATGTCTGAGCAGCATTCATGTTGTCTCCTGACCTTCCCTCCCCGGAGCCCTCTCCCCGTAGAGAATAGCTTGAAATGTCATCCCCAGGCCCTCCTTCCCTCCTCCCAGTCTCTCAGCACCCTCCCTAACCAGCCTGTCACACCAACCACCCACTGGGACTCCTCTGTCTCTGGCTGGTTCCGGGCAACCTGCAGTCCTAACCCCGCACTCTCCCCTCTGCCCTCGGCCAACTTGACTCATCAACGCCATTGAACTCTGCTCCCTTGGTCTGTCCACTGGACGCACCTGTCCGGCCACCCCTGCCCCCTCCTCCATGGGAGCACGGCTGTTGGAGGCTCCGTGCTTGGTCCCAGCCTTTCTTCTGTCCCCAGCGTGCAACAGAGCAGAATCTGTCCCCTCCGGGCTGCTGTCCCCCTCCCGCCATTCCCCAGCCTCCACCTGTCTGCGGACCTCGCACTTGGAGACCTAAGCACTCACGGGACCTCCCCACAGAAGAGACCTCAGCCCTTTCACGGCCAGACAGGCCTGTGGGTCCCCATCACCCCTGCCCCCGTGGGGAACTCTTCCCGTCTCAGGGCACCAGAACCCCCGGAAAGCTCAGGGCCATCTTTCCACCTTGCTTTCCTTCCACCCCGAACTCAGCCCAGCGGCGCACCGCGTCAGCCACACCTTCAGAGCGAGGGGCCAGCTGCTGGGGCCGCTGGGGGAGAACGTGCAGCAAACCCTCCACGACGAGCACGGAGTTCCCTCACCATCCAGCAGTCCCACTGCCGGCTCTCTGCTGGTTTCCCCCCGGGTCCTGCGTGGTCTCCGCCCTGCCCGGGCACCAGTGCCAAGGGCTCTCACGCCTCTCTTGTCCCCTCTCTAGACAGCGCCAGCCCTCAGTGGGAGCTCGACAGACGGCAGTGGATGGGACACCTGAGCCCACACCCGGAACGGCTGTGGCTCACGGCCACCCAGCGGCTCACGGCTCAGGGCGGGGTCCGGGGCGATCTGGCCCTTTCCAGTTGACTTTCTGCGTGCCCTTCGAACACAGAGCCGGCTGGCCCAGGTGAACCTGAAGGTCCCGTCGGCTCACTGGTTGGGTTGGCCGCAGGCAGGGGCCTCTCCTGTGATCCCGGACGCAAGGCACACATGTCCCGCGCGCTCCGGACAAGAAAGGAGGCAGCACTGAGGCGGCTGAGCTGCTGGGGCTAGGACGGGGAGAACACAAGGAGAGGCAGGAGGGGCGCAGGAGTGGGGCCAAGGTCAAGGGAAGGGACTGACCAAACCGCAGCAGCAGAAAGTACCTTGTGTCCAAGGACCTGGGGGTTGGGGTGGAACAGAGGCCATCCCCAGAGGGACTAGAAGCCGGAACCCTGGGCCCCAGGGGGTGGCCTGCAACGCTTCGACCAGGGCAGGTCTGAGCAGTCGGGGATGAACTGGGCGCCCGAGCCGGTCCCGACTTTCAGACCAGAGTCCCCTGCCTGTGGGGCTCTGAGGAGTGGTACCCTGGGGGAGGGAGGGCAGGTCAGAGGCCGCCAGCCTTGTCTCCTTTGAGATGCTCGCATCAGAGCCAACGCCTAGCCCTAGTGGACCCCACCGGGGCGTGACCGTCCCGAGAGCTCTGGTCCCCACCTTCCAGGGAACCAGGAAGCCGTTGGACTCTGCCCAGGGGCTTGTGCCTTCCAGGCCTTGGGATTCGGCTGGCTCTAGGCTCTAGGACGTGCCCTTCCCACCACCGACCGCCCACACCATGTCTCTGCGCTGGTCGTGAAGAGCAGACACACTCCAGAATGAGGACAAAAGTAAACAGTGACGGCCCAGCACGTTCCCCCCTGGCCAGGCTGGGAGAGATATCTTCAGGGAGCCTGGTTCCAGGCCCAGCCCCCGCCTGGCCACATCTGGCTGCCTCCTATCCACAGAAGAATTCTGATGACTAAATATCAGGAAATGCAGGGCCTTTTGTCTCTGGTTTTCTCTTCTGGGAAGACATGTGCCGTCCTGCCCCGGCTGCGCCATGACTCCCGCAGGGGCCAAAGGAGCCCCTTCCCGCTCTGCGCCTCCTCCCAGGCTCGTGGGGGCACCCACCCAGCTAGCCAGCCTGTCCCAGAAGGCTGGAGGGAACAGAGGGAGGGCCCCAGGGCTCTGTCCTTGTCCCCCTGGACGCCTCTCCAAAGACTCTTCCTCCTGCTCTCAGGGGAGAGGGCTGAGCAGAGCACGGGGAGCCTTCCTAGAGGCCGCCGGGATGCCTTCTCTCTCCTTGGGCCAAAGAAGGGGTGATGCAGGGCCTGGGGTCCGACCCCAACTGTGGGGGGCACCTGGGAGATCTGGACCCACAAGGCCCAGTCACTTCCAATATGCTGGGCTTTGGAGGGCTGTTCTGGAAGGTTCACTGAGACCACACTGTGAGCCAGGACCCTGCAAAGCGCCACAGATGAGAGGCTGAACACAGAGCCAGGTCCGGGCATTCACAGATGCCCACAAACAAAGGTCAGACCCTTGCCCTCCTGGTCACTGAGAAGAGGCGGCTGGGAAAAGGGCGGCCGCAGGCAGAGCTCCGAGCAGGTGGACCTGGCGCCCTCCGTGCTGCCGTGCGCGTCCCCGAGGGGGCTCGCTACTGTTCCCGTGGGGTGGGCGGCTTCAGATGCCCAGCCCTCCGCCAGCACTGCCCCTTCTATGGCCACAGGGGCTGGGCATGGGGCCTGCTGGTCCTGCTGAAAGGAACCCGAGTTGTTGATCTGACTTGTGTCGGGGGACAGCAGAGATGGCAGGGACAGAGGGCCGAGGCCCAGACAGAAGCCTCCCTATCTCAGCCAGAGAGGCAGAGACCTCTGGGGAAAAGACAGCAAACTTCGCCATCCTGGCCGGTTTGGAAGGGGAGGGGTCGGGGCCAGAAGGGGCCTTCCTCCTGTCTCTCCAGTCCCCTCCCCTCCACGCTCCCTCCTTCCCTCCCCTCTGTCCTTAGATGTCAGCCTTACGGGGTGACCTTGGGCCAGTTCCTGGCCGTGTATCGGACATCAGGAGCCTGCCTGCACACACAGGAGACTCCTGTTCCCTCAGCCCACTTCCTCATTCCCTCCCTCTCTGTCCCTGCCTCCTTCCCCCCACCCCATCCCACCCCCAGCAGGTGCCCCGAGTCCCCCACTCCAAGCCCTGGCTGTGTCTGGGATCTGAACTCTTGGGAGGGACTCCGAGCCCCCTCTCATAGGCAGGCTTCACAGCAGGAGGAGGTGCCCTCCCGGCTACCTGCTTCACCCCTAGGACTCTGACAAATACAGAAAAGAGAGCCCAGGGAGGACTCCTGGGCAGGGAGCTTTGCATGTCAAATCAAGACATTTCCCCCAAGGGTCTGCCCCCAACCCCAATACCGCTCTTGTCACTTTCTGTCTGTGGTACTTCCCTGGGCACCACCGTCATCCCTGCCCGAGGGCACAGCCGCTCCCACACACAGAAACAGATTAGCTCCCAGGCCCTCCCTGCGCCCACTGTTCCCAGCTGTCCCCACCAAGGCCAGGTCTGGACTCCAGCTCCTTGCCGCTGGGAAGATGGTCAGAGGCCCATGGAGGTGTCCATCACCCCATGCTGGAGGCCTGGCTCCTGCCCCCCTCACCTTTGGGGTCCATGGCTCTTCTGAGGACCCACCAGCCAGGTGCCCTGGAGGCGGAGGCTGGGATCGGAGGTAGAGGGCTCCAGGGCAGAAGCTAAGTGCAGCTCAGACCTTAGGCTCAGATCCAGACCTTTGATCTGAGGAACAAATTTCCGGCTCCCTTCTAGGTGGGAGGAACCTCAGCAGGTTTCCGGTTTGCCCAGACCTGGCAGAGAGAGGCAGTGGTCAGTCCCATGACAAAACCAGAATTTTCAGCTAGATGCCCATGGCTAGCTGCCCAGCTGGCACAGAGGCAGAAATAGCCCCCTTTCCCAGATTACCGAAGGGCCCAGCTGGGGGTTTCCCCACACTCTCAGGGCCAAGCTGCCTGTATTACGGACTCTATGCCCTGGGCCTTCTGGCCCCTTCTCATTTCTCCAGCTTAGGCTTGTGGCCACCCCACTCCCACTCCCCTCCCTGACCACTCCACCTTTCCTCACTGTGTCTCCAGCATGGGGAGCTGTTTCCTCACCTGGAACACTGTCTACCCCACCTCCATAGAGACCACAGTGGTCTCAGACGCTTTCTGGGTCCCAGAGATTTCTGACACACTGGGATAAAGATGGGCTTCAGGGAAGGCCTAGGACAGGGTGTCCCTGGGGTACAGGACACCAGGATGTGGGGTCCCACTCAGGGATTAAACACGGCACACTGCAGAGCCTAGGAGAGGCAGAGGGCAGCCCTCTCTCTGGTCCTATCCTCCCACTAAGACTTTCCATGGGGGCTCTCACCTGGCCCACAGGGAGGGATGAAGGAACCGGTCGGGACAGGGATGAGATAAGACACCATCACTCCCAACCAGCCTGGCCCCATTGGTCAGCGCCAGCCACTGGGGATGGAAGAGAGGGACCTTCCACACATCATCCCAAAGGCACATGCTGGCCTGCATCCAGCTGAGGGCAGGGGATTAGAACTGTGCCCACAGAGGTCCCTTGTCAGGGTGACACGGCCCCAGGAGAAGCTGAATGACAAATCCGCGGTCACACCTACTTCCTCCATATACAAAACGTAACTCAAAATGGATCTGTGGCCTAAATATGAGCTTAAAAATAAAAAAAAAATTGTTTTAATATTTTAAGCTATAAGACATATTTTTAAAACACTTGCAAAACATACCTGATAAGGGTCTAATATCCAGAATGTGTAAAGAACTCTTACACCTCAACGAAAGACGTCTGTTTGAAAAATGGAAAAAGCCTCGAACAGAAATCTCTCGCGTGCAGACCACAAAGAGCCAATATGCGCTCTAAGAGCTGCTCAACACCGACAGTCCTCAAGGAAGCGCAAGTCAGCGTCACCGTGAGCTAACCCTTCACAACCCCTGGAAGGGCAACAAGCAAAAGCAGGGAAAATCAGAAACGTTGGTGAGGACTGGAGATATCGGAGCCCCTACTCTGCTGAGGGGAGTCACAGTGCAGTGCGGTGACTGTGGAAAATCGTTGGGCAGTCCCCCCAAAGCAGGAACACAGAATTCCTGCCGGACCCAGCATTTCCACTCCTGGGCACAGACCCAAAGGGACTGAGAACAGATCCTGAAACAAGTCCACGTGCACACACGTTCGCAGCAGCAGGTTCTCAGGGGCTGACGGGTGGAAACAGCCCAAAAGTCCATCAACAAACAAACGAGATGCGGTCTGTCCACACAATGGAATATGATTCAGCCATAAAAAGGAATGACGTCCTGATAGACGCTACAGTGAAGGAATCTCAAAAAACTGGGCTCAGCGAGAAAGGTCCGAAGGTCCAAAGTTCCACATTCTGTAATTCCACTTCTGTGACATGTCCGGAGGCGGTGACTCAGTGGGGAGGGACGCAGGTTGGTGGGTGCTGGGGTGGGAGGGGGGAGGAGAGGGGGAGGGACTACTTAAAGGGCTCGGGGTCTTTCTGGGGTGACAAGAATGTCCTGCGGCCAGAGAACGACGGCAGCCACGCAGCGGTGTGAATGCACTAGAAGCCCCGGAGTCAGGTGCTCTAAACGTTCGGTTTTCTGTTATACGAATTTCATCCTAACAATTTTTATTAATTTTTTAAAGATTGTATAGAGAGAGCACAGGTGGGGGAGGGGCAGAGGCAGAGGGAGAAGCAGGCTCCCTGCTGAGCAGGGTCCTGAGCAGGACCCCATGCTCAGGGTCCCAGGACCCTGAGACCATAACCTGAGCCACAGGCAGACGCTTAACCAACTGATCCACCCAGCTACTCAGGCACCCCGTCCTAATAATATTTTAAAAATCAGCTGTGTTGGGATGCCCGGGTGGCTCAAGTCGGTTCAGCCACTGCCTTAGGATCAAGTCACGATTCCATGGTCCTGGGAATGAGCTCCGCATCGGACTCCCTGCTTGGCGGGGAACCTGCTTCTCCCTCTGCCTGCTCTGCCTGCCGCTCCCACTGCTTGTGTGCTCTCTCTCTTTCTCTGACAGATAAATGAATAAAATCTTTTTAAAAAAATCAGCTGTGTTATACTTTCTACCGTTGGCTCACGATGAACCAAAATGACATTGTCTTTTCCCTGCCAGCCCAGTCCCTGGGTCTCCCCGTTCCTGGTTGGGCTCCCTGGCCCTTGGGGAGTGCTGGCCTTTGATGCATCAGGGGCTGAGGGAGAAGGTGGGTCCCCGCTCCCACACTGAGTCTGAGAGGGCTGGACTTACGATGGAGAGGCTGCATGAGTACCAGTAGGGGCTGGACACTGACACGGGCCTGGGCAGCCTGGCAAGGGCCCCCAGAGTTCCAGCCTGAGGTTGGGGTCTCAGAACCACCATGTGGTACCATGAGGCTGAAGGAGCAGTTGTCCAGACCAGGAGAAACAAAAAAGCACCTAAATGTTAACAACACAGATTGGGCCAAAGTCACCAGTGCAGTGCACACAGGTGGGGCAGAGCCAGATCCAACAGGAACTAAGGTAGAACATGGGTGATGTGGCCCATGCACAGCTGGCAAGGAGCCCTTCCCTATGATTACAACCGCTTAACAGCTCAGTCCCATTACGGTTTCTTCCATCAAAACCTTCTCCCCACTCTGCTGGTCTGAGAAACCCAGGCGCATCTTTACACTTAGCCAGTCTTCTCGGGGAAGTTTTGGTTGCGAGCCCACCCGCATCACATCTTTATGAACTGTTCCTTTGACATGTTACTGAGTTCAAGTTTGCTCTGTGGTCCAAGTGGAAACTCCTTCCCTCTGATAAGGGAACCGAATGGATTACAGTTATGACCGCTGTGTTTACTCTCTGCCCATGACATTCTTCCTGTTTGCTTTGGTTTTTATAGCTTGGAAGGACTGTTCTCTTTTCTTTGTGCTCTTTGTTAGGTTCTTTCCTGTGTCCCAATACTTCGGTGTTTCTCTTTGCACCTTCTGAATGCTTCACCTTCTTTTATTTCCTCACGTGTTTTGTCCCTGCCTCTCCATGTCTTCGTGGGTGAAATTTCAGGAGTGTGTAGTCTTTCTTACGCTGCTTCAGTTTTACTTCTGTGATGACCTATTTTTCTCCCATTCTGAGCTTGTCTGACATATTTTAGAATTTTAAAATATTTTTTTATATTTTATTCATTTGACAGAGATCAAAAGTAGGCAGAGAGACAGGTGGGGGGGGGGAAGGAGACTCCCCACTGAGCAGAGAGCCCCACGTGGGGCTCGACCCAGAATCCTGAGATCATGACCTGAATCAAAGGCAGGAGCTTAACCCATTGAGCCAACCAGACACCCCTAGAATTATTTTATTTTTAAGTGAATTCCACGCCCAGAGTAGGGCTCAAACTCACAACCCTGAGATCAAGAGTCACATGCTCCATGGACTGAGCCAGCCAGGCGCCCCTTGCCGGATATTTTCAATCCTTCTGTTGACTCACTATTGCCTCTGCAAGGTCGTTTTTCTACTTTGGGCTTCCTTTAGAGAGGTCATTGGCTTTTGTTTCTGTTTTCTTTATTCCTGAAGAAATATTTGAGAAAATTCACTGGCAAAAAGCGTTTGGCATGGGTTCTTCAAGTGCACCTGTCCCTGGCTCTCTCCTTCTTTGCACCGGGTGGCATTTCTACACAGATCTCATGCAAATTCCCATTTGGAAACTCATGACAGAGTAAGGTTCTTCCCGGCACAGGTATCGGCACAGGTCACGGAAGCAGGAAGAAACGTGATTCTCTTTCAGAGCAACAGGATTTTCCTTATAACCGAGGGCTGGGTGCGCAGCTTCAGCTCTTACACCCCCGAGTCAGAGAGAACAGGAAGCTGGAGGAACAGTCTCAGAGCAAGGTCGCTGTCACCCCAGCCCCCCACAGAGGTGCTCTGGCAGGTGGTTGAGTCTTTGTCCCCATGCCACACTCCGCTTCCCAGGACCAAACTCCCATACGGGCTCCAGCTGCCAGACTGCCCCTCACATTCCCAGCGCTGACACAGGCTTTGCATCTGCATCTCGGAGCTGGGGCCTTACGGATCCTCGCAGAGAGCTACGACCAAGGACATCCCCTCCTCGATGCATTTTGCTCCCATTCAATTCCTGCTGGTTTCTGCACCGTCAGCTGCTGTGTGGGTCGGGACACCAATGCCTCCTACTAACAACAAGATAGTCTTGTTTTCTGTTTTTATTTTCCTAGTTGGCTTTGGTGCCTTTGAAAAGAAGAAATACCAGCTTTGTGCTGACTTCTTCAGGGTGGATGTGCCCTAATCTCTTAATCCCCGTACTGCTCAGATCAACAGACTTGTCATCCACAGCTTGCCATTGAGAGCCGAGACTGATGTAGAAATGTGTGCCAAGAGCACTGGCAGCCAGCCTCTGCTCAGGAGGGATCAGCCTCTCCAAAACATCCTGGCCCTCCCTCCGGGCCCTGAGTAGGTTGCATTTCTGTGCCCACTGGAAGTTGGGTGCAGCCGTGGGACTGGTCTGGGCCAGTGAAATGTGAGAACACGTGGCGCTTGCAGACAAAAGCTTTCAGATCCCACCCGGAGTCTGCCTGTTTTCTTAACTGTTGAACTTTACCAGTTTAACAGACCAGTTTCAGGTTCTCTGCAAAAGCACGAGGTGCCAGCTTCCTCGTCCCTACAGCCATCTCGCCTTCCTATCTCTAGACCTACAAGCGGAGTCGGACCCCAGCAGGCCCCAAGTACCCAATTACAAGGTCAAAATAGAAACGTCAAACTCACTAAGTGAACAGAAACATTTGCTGCTTTATATTGGGAAAAAAAAAAAAAATCAGGGAAGTATGTGGGAACTGATCCTGGAAGTGCTTGGCCAGAAGGAGGGACGCAATTGCAGACTGGCTTGCGTGTGCGATCAAGGTCCGACGGGCTAGCTAGGGAACGAGGACGGATTCGGTGCTCGCCTCTGCCGCCCACACAAAACCTGGAGTCCACTGAGGTCTGCACTAAGGTAAGGGAAGCTCCCAGACATCCTCTGGAATAAGAGAAAGGTAAGAAATCCCCGTGGAGAGGTAGATGCGGAGGACCCCGGTCATGTCACCTGCTCACCCACCCAACAGATGGTCAGGGGAGGATCAGGAAGACACGCCGTTGCCACACGCAGAGCTCAGACGCCTTGGAAAAGCAGCACGGTGGTTCCTCTCTGAAGCTGGCTCGCTGCTATGAGACCATAACTGAGCCCCCAGGGCCAACGCAGGTGTCACTACCAAACAGCAGAGAACATGCAGCGAAGTTTTGTTTCCACAGGCCACGTATGCAAGGTTCCCATGACTTCCCACCAGACTAGTGCGGTGAGCTGGATGAGACGACCCACCGGGGTCTGGAGATCCTCTGTCCCCCATCCCCAGGTCTGGCAAACAGGAGCCTCACTTGGGCTACCGGATTGGTCACAGCCCCTCACTGAATTTCTAAACATGCATCAGTTCAAGTCCTGGGGCCCCAAACAGGAGGGAAGGCCGGCTTCCTTCTTCCCAGTCTCACCCAAAGAGCCAGTGCGAATGGGAGACTCCTGCTCACCTAAAAACCACCAGTACCTTGCCCCCAAAATGGCTTTATTCGGGAATAGCAGAGAACTACAATGCGGGACGGGCAAGCTATAACAAAACCACCGTGAAGTCCAACAAAGAAAGGAGAGTTGTTTTATGAGGACGCTAGAAGGGGCTGCCCTGACCCAAAGTCCCCGGGGCAAGAGCAGGACTTCAGGGCGAGGGTGGGTCCTCGCTGGCTGAGCTGCTGAGCGGGTGGATTTCTCATCGGAGATGCAATGTCCCTCCTTCCCTGCTGGGTCTGTCGTCGATTCCCTCTTGAGGATACATCTCCTGGGGTTTGTGATGATGGTTCTCCCTGGAACAGACTCTGGCTGGCACAGTACCCAAGAGCTCCTCTCCCTCACCTCCTGACTCCATTTCAGTGAGTTCCATCCTCCATTCCAACCTACCATGACGTTTGGGACTGTTGGAACCCCAGTTCCCGTGCGGGAGGGGTTTGGAATAGGGCAATCTTCATCCACTTCCCTCTACCCCAGGAGAGTGGGGTACCTTTGAAACTGGGAACTGCCACCATTTGCTTCTGGAAATGTTTCTGACATTTGGTCCTTGGACGATTTCTCCCACAATGCTACACTCAGGTCGGCCGCCCTGAGGCACACAACACCCAGCGTTGTCTCTCAGGCCGCTGAGAACCCCGTGTGATTTTCTGACCTTTTCTTCTCTATCGTCCACGTGCCATCGTCCACTAATGCCCCTGAATGAGCTGCTCCTGTTGCCGCCTGGCTCAGGACACATCACGGGCTGCCCTGCCCCACACACCAGCAACCCCAAAGCTCTAGGCCAGGGAGCAACATGACTGGCCAGGCTTGGGGAGGCCGAGAAGGTGAATCAGGGCATTTTCAGGGTTGACACTTGGGGTTAGGTTCCATAACCCGCAGGTAACTCAGAAGTATGTTTTCAAACTTCTAAACATGAAACGTCAGCAATCACCTCTTGACTCTAACAACTAAACGCTGCTGCGGCCAGACAACATGCCTGGGAGGACGCCGATTCCTTGATACAGAAAGCTTGCTTCATGGACCAGGTGGTCAGTTTTTGCTGCCCCAGATATGGGTGGCGAGCCGGCCGCTTGTTTCCAGACACAGCACTCTGGCTCCTTACATCAAACTCCCAGCTCCCATCTAGATCTTCTGGATCCACTGGAGTTCTGCCTGGTGTTTCTCAGCCTGAGAGAGGCACCAGATAGCCTCTGCCTTTGTTTGTGGGCAGACTTCTCCTGGGGGACTCACAGCTCTGTCAATGGGGGCATCAGCACCCATGATGGAGGCATCACAGCCCCTCCATCCTGCCATGACATACCTTAGCCTCTGCAGTGCTGTGGATCCTCAAGTCCGCTCTGGCCAGGATGGCCTCACCAGCCTTTCCGTTACAGCCAGTTTAACTGGAGCTCAGCCAAACAGTTATGAACAGCTTTATCTAGGTTTGACTCATGAGCCATGAACCCCCGGGTCTTGTGTGTCTGCGGTGGTTCTGCTCCCCTGCAGGGGTGTGTGGAATTCCTCCACCTCTCTGGGTGGCACGGATCGCCTCGCTGAGTCCTAGCTCCCAGCTGTCCTTGTCTTCTCCCTTCTCCTACACGGACACCCTCCACCCGCCCCAGCTCCCCGTTCCTCTCAGCATAGTGCTCGCCGTGCTCATCCACCAGCCACCATCGTTCTCTCCCCACCGAACATTTATTTCTTTTAGAGAAACAGCATGAGCAGGAAGAACCAAGGGAGAGCACGAGAGATTTCAAGCCGACTCCACACTGATGGGGGTGGGGGGGAACTGATGGGGGCCTTGATGTGGGAGCCCTGAGGTCCAAGCCTGAGCCAAGACTGAGAGTCAGGCACGCCTGACCGACTGAGCCACCCAGGGGGCCCCCAGCGGGCATCACAGTCTTAACACTTCCCATGCGGGTGTTTACTGATGGGGTCCGTGATCAAAGGAGCAAGACTGATACAAAGCAAAGGTCAAGCAAAGCTTTATTTCACGCCAGCACCGAGAATCAAACCCACCAGCCGGGGCCATCTCTTACGGAGAGAGCGACCACCCCCAGCTTCACAGACTAGCTTTTATAGAGCAAAGACCATGTAGTTGAGCCTGACCAATGAGATTGTCTTCACCTGGCCTGACTCGTCCTTGCATTTGGTCTCTGTTGTCAGGGACTGGTCGACCATATTTTACTGGCTTCCCATACTTGCTTTTAAGTCAGTTCCCCTGGGGCGGGGGGCAGGGTCAGTTTAAGTTTTACTGCATAAACAACAAAATGGCTGTTTAACCAAGATGGAGTCACTCTGGCTAAGTAGGCTCCCACATTCCCCCCTTTTCTTTGGAGATTAGTCAAAGACTTGACTTTTCAGCCAGTTCTATGTCCTCTTTTATACAAATGGCATTAGGGTGTTTATAATGCAGGGCCCAAAAAGTAACATTTAACAATAAGAGGAACAATGAACTCCATGAACTCATTGTTTTTTGAGTCTTAGCTTTCGTCCACGATCGGTCGATCGGTGGGGTCCATCTGCAGTGGCATCCACCTCTGGGGGGTGTCCTTGTCCTCAGCTCGTTTGACGTGTCCCATGTGAATCCAGGCCCTGATGCCTTCTACTGTTGTTGCCTTGGGGGTGGTCAGGATGACAGTAAATGGTCCCTTCCAGTGAGGCTCCAAGTTTCCCACTTGGTGGTGGCGTATCCAAACCAAGTCCCCCGGTTGGTAAAAATGTGGTTCCAGCTCCGTCTCCGACTCCGTCTCAGCGTGGGCAGTTCAGATCCCTGTGTGGGCTCTTTCTAAGACAGACTGTAGCGACTGCAGTGACTGGAATACAGACTGATCAGTCATTTCTGCTAGGGCAACCTCTTGTAGCCAAGGGCAGAGCTAGGGGGGGGTTCCCTGAAGTTATGTCAAATGGGGTCACCTTGTTTAAGTAGGGTGTACATTGAGCCCTGAGGAGGGCGAAAGGAAGGAGATCCACCCACCCACCGCCAGTCTCCAGAATTAGCTTTGCCAAGGTCTCTTTAAGAGTCCGGTTCATTCTTTCTACTTGCCTGGAGCTCTGGGGCCAGTAGGCACAATGTAGTTTCCAGTTAGTGCCCACGGCCTCGGCCCATGCCTGTGAGACTGAACTCACAAATGCAGGGCTGTTGTCTGACCTGATCGCAAGAGGCAGCCCAAACCTAGGAATTATTTCTTCTAATAGCTTCTTGGCTACCACTCCTGCCATCTCATGTTTGGCGGAAAAAGCCTCTACGCTGTCTGCTGTCCATATAGATGTTGGAGGTCTTGCCCTTGGCCATCTGCAGTGCCTCGGTGAGTGCAATCAGCTCTGCTTTTTGCGCCGAGGTTCTGTGTGGCAAGGCCACACAGTCCAGAGTTCCTGCTCAGGAGAAACCACCGCAGCCCCCGCATACCGCTTTCCATTGACCATGTAGCTACTCCCATCTGTGAACAGAGTCATCTCCGCATCTGGGAGGGGAGTGTCTCTGAGATCCGGCCTTATTCCTGTGACCTGGGTTAGGACCTCCCTGCAGTCATGTGGGTGGTCAGTCAGCTCCTCTGGCAGCAGCGTGGCTGGACTTTGCACCGCCGGGGCCAGAAATTCACTTTCAGTTTGTTGAGGAGGAGGGCCTGATACCCTGTCACTCGGGCATTTGTCATCCTCCAGTCTGGTGGAGTCCGGAGAAGGCCGTGGATAGCGTGAGTGGTGGTCAAGATGAGATTTTGATCCAAAGTCAATTTACTTGCATCCTTGACCAGGAGGGCTGTGGCAACAATTATGCTGAGGCAAGGGGGGAACCCAGCCGCTACTGGATCTCGCGCTACTGGATCTCGCGCTACTGGATCTCGCGCTACTGGATCTCGCGCTACTGGATCTCGCGCTACTGGATCTCGCGCTACTGGATCTCGCGCTACTGGATCTCGCGCTACTGGATCTCGCGCTACTGGATCTCGCGCTACTGGATCTCGCGCTACTGGATCTCGCGCTACTGGATCTCACGCTACTGGATCTCACGCTACTGGATCTCGCGCTACTGGAGTCTGAGTCAAAACTCCTTTGTCCACCCCTGCCTTTTCATCATCATACAAGTGGAAGGGCTTGGTAACATCTGGGATGGCCAATGCTGGGGCACCCAGCAAGGCTGTTTGTAATTCCTGAAATGCTCCTTCTGCCTCACGGGTCCACTCTACCATAGTGAGTCCTCCCTTAGTTCAGTGAGATGTCAGGTAATCTTTGCAAACTGCGGTATCCACAGTCTGCAGTAGCCTACCATCCCAAGAAACTCCCTCACTTGTCAGGGCATGGTGGGGTGGGGTATCCGGTGATCCCATTTCCTGGACTCAGACAGTGAACGTACTCCCTCATGGAGATTAAAGCCTAAATAAGCAGCATGACTGACAGAGCTGTGCTTTCTTTGCTGACACCCGATACCCCTTTTCCTGCAGAGTCTGTAAGAGAGCTCTCATCCCCCACAAGCATGACTCATAGTCCTCAGTGGCTATTAGCAAGTCATCAATAAGTAACAGGTGACTCCCGGGTTGGAGGTTCTGTACTCATGCAAATCCTCATGTAGGGCCTCATCAAAGATAGTGGGTGCATTCTTGAATCCTTGGGGAAGTTTTATCCAGGTGAGCTGGCCTTAGAACCTTTCCTGTGGGTCAGACCACTCAAAAGCAAAAAGGAGCTGAGACTCCCTTGCTAAAGGTATGCAGAAAAATGCATCCTTGAGATCTAAGATGGTATACACAGTTCTTTGGGGGCCCAGGAGGGAGAGTAGGGTATAGGGTTTAGACAACATTGGGTGGATATCTTCAACCCATTTATTAACTTCCCGCAAGTCCTGAACAGGTCGGTACTCCCCAGTCTCGGCCTCTTAACAGCAGATCAAACAATCCAAGAAAACTCTGTCCTTCTTGAACAGAGAGAACTTCAGTCTTAGAGTTAGCAGAATTTTGTACTCTTAGAAACATCTCAATCTCTAGTGAAGACTATTAACCAATTGTGAACTGCTACCACAGAATTCTTAGAAGGCAAATTTATCAGTTAAGCACAAAACATGTTTACCAACAGATTTCAAAAGCACAAACCTAGTTCCAGTAATCAATGCTTTAGCATTTTATCCCATTTGGTTAAGATCTAGATGTCCAACAAATTTAATTCCATTTGTCATCCAAGCAAAACTTGAAAGTTTCAGGTTGCCAAAGACTTTGAAAGCTACTTTAACCATTACCCATCAAAACGTTGAGACAGACAATTAGCCATCAGTTTTAGTTATCTCTTTGTTAACAGATGTCAACAAATAACACGAGCTTATCTGACCCTCAGTAAACTTTGAAGTTTCACATTTACTGCTGTTAACTCAAAAGACACATTCATCCTAATTAAACCAACAAACTTAACTTAGTTCAAATACTGATTTACGTTCCACCTGGGCCCACTCCACTTCGAATGTTTACCTGAGACATGGGCGGGAAGATCTGGAGTGAGGGGGTGTTAGGTCCAGGGGGTGCTCTTCTTGCTTCCCGACAGCGAAGAGAGAAGGAGCCGTGGTGCGGGAAGCACTGAGGATGGTCTAGAGGCCAGTTATGCAGGCCGCAGCCAAGTTGGTGCAGAAACAGAATGGGGAGACAGAAGAACAAAATGCCGCCAGAAGGCAGAGAAAAGGCTCCAGCCTTAGAGCCCATCAGCCCCTACAGAGTAGCAGACACCATGACTTCCCAGCAGCAAGGGGGGAGGGACTAGGCAGTCCACGTCGGGCCAGAGAAGACAGGGAACTTCCCTGCAACAAAGGGAGGTTTGGCAGCTGCTTGGGAATATTCCTTAAAGTCTCTGTCTCGAGTTCGACTAACCACAGTTGGCTCCAATTATAGCCATTAACACAAGAAGTGAGTGAGGGAGAAGCCCCACATCTATTAGGAGGAATGGAGAGATAAAAGTCAGAGTCCCCTTACTCTGATTGCCCCATTCCCTCAAACACAACAAACAACACAACAGACAACAAAAAGACAAGACAAAGACAACCCCAGACCCAGTGGCCCTTACCCAGAACCTGCCACTGGTGGGGATTTTCTTGATCCCCTGACCACCTAGGGGGACCCGAACCCCCTGGACGGATGAGGCATCCCCGCATCCATTCCAGCCCTGGGGAGCAATACTGCGTCCAGATCTCCCCTGCAGGCTATACCCCTGGAGCTCCGCAACCATATAGACAGACAGATATCGCAGAATAGGATCTCAAGATCTTACCTCCAGAGGCTTTTCCCAGAAATTCTGGTGCTGGCTCAGTTCTGGGCATTTGATCCTGGATGAGCCACCAAACGATGGGGTCCATGATCAAAGGAGCAAGACTGAAACAAAGCGAAGGTCAAGCAAAGCTTTATTTCGTGCCAGCACTGAGAATCAAACCGACTGGCCTGGGCCTTCTCTTACGGCGAGAGTGACCACCCCCAGCTTCACAGACTAGCTTTTATAGAGCAAAGGCCATGTGGTTGAGCCTGACCAATGCGATTGTCTTCACCTGGCCTCGCTCGTTCACCTGACCTGGCCTGACTGCATTCTGGGCTCTATTATATCCACCTGACCTCACCCCTCCTTGTATTTGGGCTCTGTTATCAGGGACTGGTTGACCATATTTTACTAGTTTCCCAGACTTGCTTTTAAGTAAGTTCCCCTGGGGCAGGGTCCATTTAAGTTTTATTGCATAAACAACAAATGACTGTTCAATCAAGATGGAGTCACTCTGGCTAAGTAGGCCCCTACATTTACCTTAAGCTCGAACTTTCCCTCCTCTTGCAAAAACACTCAGGATGACGCCCTCCCACTCACAGTCAGGTCAGTTCCACCCTCTGCCCGTCGCGAGTCCGGTGCCACCCTGGACTTGGCTGGAGCAGGTCTGAGCTTCCTCCCTCCCGGGGGAGTTTTGGACGGACACAGACAGTCCTAAAGGCCACACTTTCCCGGCTCGTGTCAACATGGGAGGGTAAGGAGCAGCCAGGGAAGAGCCCCTCAACCCTCATGCCCCCCATGCTTCCTCACCCCACAGACTTCTGGGCAGCTTTGCGGCCTCCCAAGAGAAGGCGGGAACCCGGACCTCGTCAGCCCCTTCCAGGCTCGGAAGGATCTGGGCCTCCGTTCTCGGTAGCTCTCCCTCTCCTTCCCCTGGGGGCGCTGAGCCCTCGCAACCAGCTTGTGGGGGAGCCCACGGAGCCGCCATCCCCCGAGGAGCGCAGACCGAGCTCCTGCGCGGTCACGCAAGGTGGGAGGGCAGTCCCCGGGCCGCAGGCTCATGCCAGGCCGGCCCGTTCCAGGTCCTGGGGCAGGATCCGGCCCTTCCTGCGGGCCTTGTGCAGGCGCCGCTGGGCCCTGGCCGCCCTCTTCTTGCGCAGGTTCTGCCGCCGCTTGTCCTGCCGCCGCTGCATCTTCTCCACCACGTGGGCCGTGCGCTTCTCCCACCTGCGCTGCCCCTGCGCGCGCCGCTTCTCCTTGCGCCTCAGGGCCTCCTGCAGCCGGTGCTCGTCGTCGCGGATGCGCACGCTCTCCGCCTTGTACAGCAGGTTTGTCCACTGCGTCTTGCTCTCCAGCTCCCGCGCCTTCCCCTCGTCCCGGCCCCGCAGCTCCTCCAGCTGAGCCTGCCTCACCTGCAGGCGCTCCAGCAGCTGCCGGTAGTTCCTGCCCGTCAGCGGCGCCAGGTTGCCCTTCAGCTTCCGCCTCTTCTCCTTCCGGTGCTGGGCCTTGCTGGCTCCATCAGCTTCCCAAACCCCAAAGTGTTGGGAGAGCAGCGTGAGCTGTGACGCAGAGTTCCCTGATGGCCGGGAAAAGGAGGTGGCCGCCCCATCCCTTCTCCCTGACAGCCCTTCCCAGGGCCAGTGATCCCAACTCCAAGTGCACAAAAGGGGCCAGGAAATCCCAGCTCATAAAGAGCTTCTAGAAGTCCCAGACCTGGACCTCAGCCTGGAGCACCCTGCAGGATCCCGAGAGTCTCCTGATCGGACCGTCTTCCCAGCTTTGAGTGCCCCCCTCCTCCGCGCCCCTGACGGTCGTTGGCACCATTTAGCCAATACGGCTCATCCTCCTTGTCAGTAACCACCTCGTCCCTGAACGCGCACGCACCCGCCAACACTCTGTCTCGGGGGTCTGCAACCACAGCCCCTCGTTGCAGGTCTACACCAGCACAGCGGCCACACAGCACCACCTGCATCACCCTGGGTTTGGACGATGGTAACGTGTACAGGTGCATCCCGGGGAGCCCTGTGGGTGGGGAGTCCCCAGGGGCCCCCGTCTCTGAGGACAGACCTCTTTTGAAGGGCTCCTTGTGAATGAGCCCAATCAGGACTTCTGGGCAGCATGGCCGTCCCCGGGAAGAGGGACACCCCAGCCCCACAGTCTACACAGGAGGAAAGTGCGGCCGGACTCGTCTGGCGCTAGAAGCCCCGGCGGCGCTAGCGGCAGAGTTAGAGACAACACCCGGTTCAGAAGATGAGCCCGCTGCGGCCCTGGCTCTAGCCTGAGCGCCAACGTGACAGCCTGTGCCAGCAGGAGCCTTGCGCCAGCTCTGGGGGCCGGGTATCTCTCGATACCACAGCCGGAGGCAGAAGACACTAGGCTCAGCTCAAACACAGATGCCAGAAAGAGAGGCCGCTCTACCACCACCTCCTGGGACAACCCCAGCGACTCTTCTGGCTCCAGACGCAGAGCTAGAACGAGGTCAAGGAGGAGACGGGTCCAGAACTCGCCTTGGCACCCCAGTTCCAAGCTGGAGCCTGGGCAGCTTCGGAGTCAACACCGGATGCAACCGGGGCTCTAGTTCCTACACGCCAGCGACCAGTAGCTCAAGCACGACCAGCGGCAGCTCTCCAGACGGAGAGACTGCTCTGTCACCGGCCCCGGGGATAGAGCCGGCGCAGGGCTCCGAGCGACCGCAGCTTCACATCCGTCCCAGCCCCACCGCCGACGCCGAGCCAGCGCGGGCTCCCACCGCAGGGCTGGGGCTGGGGGGCTGTGCACAGCGAGACCAGATCCAGCCCCAGCTCCAGGGACAGAGCCCGCACGGGCCCCAGTGCCATTCCCGCTGCGGAGCCACCCACAGCACCAGGTCCAGGACCAGAGTCTTCCTGTCCTCTCCGGGGAACGCACTCCTTTTCTTTGAGGTTTTTTTTTTTTTCTCTTTTCATGATTCCAGGTACGTTATGTTTCAAACTGAATATAAAATAAACTGTATCTTTTTAAACATTTCCAGGTGTGCAATTCACTGATATTAACTACCTTCCCCAGGCCCTTAGGAGATTTAGGGTTTGCAAACGTTCTACCACGCTTTGGGCTTCCTCGCATTCTCTTGAGAGCGTCCTTTCATTCACAAACGTTTTTAACAATAATGAAGCCCGATGTACCTGTTTTCTCTGCTGTTCGTGCTTTGGATGCCGTATTAGAGACACCGTTGCCAGGTCCCAAGGAATGAAGAGTTGCCAGGTCCCAAGGAATGAAGACGTGCCCCTAAGTGCTCTCAGTTTACTTCTGAAGTGCTAACAGTTTTCGCTCTTCAAGTTTGTTCTTTGGTCCATTAGGAGTTAACTTTTTTTTTTTTAAAGATTTTATTTATTCATTTGACAGAGAGAGAGATCACAAGTAGGCAGAGAGGCAGGCAGAGAGAGAGGAGGAAGCAGGCTCCCTGCTGAGCAGAGCGCCCCCGATGCGGGGCTCGATCCCAGGACGCTGAGATCATGACCTGAGCCGAAGGCAGCGGCTTAATCCACTGAGCCACCCAGGCGCCCCCTGGAGTTAACTTTTTTACATGGTGTGAGGTCGTGCTCTGACTTCATCTTTTGTATGCGGACATCTGGTTTCCTATCTGGTTTCCTCACTGTTTTGCCTCCTTGAATGACCCGGTATCCACGTTCGGAAACAACTGGCCGTAGTTGGATGTAGCCCTTGATGCCCGCTGGTCTCCCGTGAGCCGCATGTACTGGTCTTCTCTGCTCACTCCTTTTTGGAAAATGTGATGATATCACATAGAGGTTTTTTAATTATTCTTAGGAGTATTTGCATATAAGACTATGTCACATATAAGCAAACATTTTTTCTTCCTTTCCATTTGAATAATTCGCCTTGTATAATTTTTCTGACCAAATTTCAGTGACCGTATTGACATGACGTGCTGGAAGTGGGCATCGTTGATTAATTCTGGATCTTAAGGAGAAAACTTTCAGCCTTTCACCACTGAGAATAATATACATGTGAGCTTTTAAAATAAATATCCTTTATCATAATTTTTAAAGACTATTTATTTGAGAGGTTGGGGGGGGAGAGAGAGAAAACGTGGAAGAAGAGGGGGGAGAGGGAGAGAATCCCCAGCAGATTCCCTGCTGAGGGCAGACCCTGCCATGGGCTGGATCTCATGATCCATGACATCATGACCTGAGCCCAAACCAAAAATCAGACACTCAACCCGTGGAGTGACCCAGGCACCCTCCTTTATCACAATGTAATCTTCTATTTCTATTGTACTGTGAGCACGGATCATGAAAACGTTTGGGTTTTGTCAAAGCTTATCCTAAATCAGTCGAGATGATCGTGTTTCTTACTGATGTTGTTATGACATTAACCAGCTACATTGAACAGCCTGGGCACTCCCGGTGTATATCACACTTGGTCACGATGCATCGTCCTTCCGATGTGTTTCTAGATTCTGTCTGCTGGAATTCTATTGAGGATTTTTAAATCTCTCTTCATAATGGATTCTCACTAGCAGTTGTCTCTTCCTGTAACGTCTTTGCCAGTCTTTGGAAAAAGGACGATGCTGTCATTCTGGGGTCACATGGGAAGTGTTCCCTCCTCTTGGACTTTTTTCAGTTTCAGAAGGATTGGTATGATCTCTTCTTTAAATGCATGGACAAATGGCCCGTCAAAGCCTCAGGTTCTGGACTTTTATTGCTGTGAAGTTCTCGTTACTTCTGCAGGCAATTTATTTAACTAGAGGTCTACTTGGGGTTTCCATTTCCCCTGGAGTCACTTTGGTAGTTTGTGTACTTCTCAGAATTACGTGCTTCATCTCAGTGAGCCAATATGTTGGTCTAAAATGGTTCCATTTTGGTCTCTTTTGTGAATTTGGTAAATCTCTAAAAGAGAACTGATTTTTCGCTGATTTTCTTGAGTGCTCTTCTCTTCCAATTATCTCTGCTCTAACCTTCATAACTGTTTTGCTCTACTAACATTAGGTTTCCTTTGATCTTCTTCTTCTATTGACCCAGAGGAACCTAATAACCATTACAAATACAAGCCAGCCACAGGGCCCCTGTCCAGGTCTGGGTTGTTGGGTGGAGAAGCAGTTACAGACCGCAGTGGATCAGGCTACCTGGGCAATCTCTACCTCAGCTGGCACTCCAGGCCACCCCCAGACTGTCACGTCAGCCTGAACCGCTCCTGCTGCCAGGCATGATGCCCAGCAACAGACTGCCCTGCTTCCCATGAACCACACACGACCTTAGGCACCTTCTGTGCTCTGCGAACAAGAAGACTGGCTGAATTGTTCCAAGGAGCACTGCCCACGGGCAGGAAGCCCTGCACGGCCCAGGGCACTGTCTCCTGTGCACTTAACCTCACAGCTTCCCCTGTGTGGGCCACGGCCACCTGTGTCCATATGCACCCAAGAGCACCCATTCACCAAGGGTGTTTGCTCAATGCAATGTCAGCCCTTCGACTCCACCACCAGGCCCCTGACACAGCAACTAAGACCGAAAGGAGCCCCGACTCCAAGTCCTGGGAGCAGCTCAGAGGCAGCCCCTACCCACCGAGCAGGGACACCGCCTCCCTACTCGCGTGCACTCCGCCAGCTCCTCCAGGCCGAAGAGGAGTGGAGGAGACCCGCATGGGCTCTATCCCAGAGTCCCTGACGGCCAGGAAAGGAAGAGGACTGTCCCACCCCTTCTCCCTGTCAGATCCCTTCCTGGAGCCCGGGTCCCCACTACACACCCACAGGGAGCCAAGAAGCCTCCGTCTCCAGAAGCCTCTGAGCTAGATGCTGGCACCGGGGGCCCAGCACGACCCAGTGTTTCTGACAGTCTGCCAAGTCCTCTCCTTCTGGAGAAGACCTCCCAGTCATCCCTGGAGGCCTCAGGCCCCATCGCAGCCTCGGCCAGCAGCACCTCCCCGCCTCAGCCTCCCGCAAATCGCTGGCAGCCCCGGGCTCACACGAGCTCTGTGGCTCAGGGTCTGCAACACAGCTCCTCGCTGCCACTCTCCACCCAGCAGGCGGGCGGAGCTGTTCCCCGTAAGCCTGGACGTGAAGACTGGCACCACGTACAAGAGTGTCCTGCTCACCTGGGCAGAAGGGGCGTCCCTTTGGTCCTCTCACTCAGACCTATTTTGGTACTGGCCACTCTGGAACAGCTACTGGCCAGAAGCCATCTCTGGACCTTCCGGGCAGCACGTCCAGGCCTGGGAGGAGGCAGACGACCACGAGGGCCCCCACTCTACACAGGAGGAAACCGAGGCAGCCTCCTCACCCCTGGCTGGTGCTTGCTGATCCATGCTTGAGTGAGGGCAATAACATGCCCACTGACCTCCCTCCAAACCTTGGACGAGCGGCTCTGATAAATTGTGTCCCTTGAACCCCACACCCCGCAGTGACCCCGACTCCTTGCCCAACACCCAGAGAGCCCCGCGCGATCGGGTCCAGATGCCCTCCCCCGTGTGCACCCCTGACCCCACGCCAGCCTCCGCAGGGCACTGCCCCCAGGGCGCCCCCCGCCGCCCTCCCCGCGGCGCCCTCCCCCATGGCCTCACCTCCAAGGCTGGGCTCAGAGGCTATTCCGCGGGCTCCTCTGTGAGCTCAGGCTTTGGGTCAGATTGATGTGGTTCAAACCCACGGCAGGGCCATGCCACAGCCGGTGCCAGGCAAGCTCCCGT
This sequence comes from Meles meles, assembly GCF_922984935.1. NCBI lineage: Eukaryota > Metazoa > Chordata > Mammalia > Carnivora > Mustelidae > Meles > Meles meles. The sequence goes on from NC_060076.1 coordinate 3,362,044, forward strand.
GGTAACGTTCGGGACCCGGTTTCTACTCTGAAAATGGGGTCAGGGGCTCCCAGGAGGGCGTGGGGGGGATCACGGCGGGGGATGAAGGTGTTTGGAGGATCTCGGGGAGGGGGTGCTGCCAGGAAGCTAGGGGAGGGAGGAAGATGAGGGAAAGGCGGCCTGGCCTCCTCCCCGCCCAGACCGGTGCCCTCCGGCTGCCCCTGCCCTGACCCGGCCCTGCCCTGAGAGGAACACGGCGGGGGAACAGGGGTCAGGACGGCAGGAAGGGGGTATGTGTCATTTCTCTCCAGCGCCCGGTCTCCACGTCCGCTCCGTCATCGCCCCCGCCCAAGAGGAGGGGAGGGTCCCCGAGCGGGCGGTGGAGACGGGGACACAGGGACCCAGCCCGCAGGAGCCCCTCGGCCGCGCACGCCCTCGGGAGCTCGGCCCCGCGCATGCGCTGTCCGCGGTCCGTGCGCACCTGCAGGGTCCCCCGGCCCCGACGACCGTTGGCGGGCGCGCCCCGCCCACCCCAAACCGTCCTGCGCCGCGCCCGCCCCGCAGGTGGGAGCCTCCGGTCCCGCTGAGGCCACGCGTGAAGCTCCTCGTCCAGCCCCTCCTGGGACAGTGGCAGACTGAGGTCAGCAGGGGCGGGGACGGGCCCGGACCGGACAGGTGAGCAGAGGCTCGAGGAACGGGGAGGGTTCGGGCTTGCAAGGCCCGGGCTGCCCCTCCCCGAGGGGTTTCCTTGGAAAGCGCGCCCCTGAGATCCTGGGGGACCCTGCCCGCTGTTCCCACGTGGGGCCCTTCCTCGGGGCATCTCCGTGTGGGCACAGGAGCACACAAGGCTCTGGGTGCCCGCATGCGCCCGCGCCCACACACACAGACTAACTCCCCAGCTGGGGTCAAAGGGAGAGTGGACCCCGGAGGTGACAAGGGGGAAAGAGGACGAGGTGGGAGGGAGCTGGGCCGTGGGGTGTGGGCATTGTCTCTTGGGAACATACCCAGGGCCATAGTATGGGGGTGGGGGACATGCCAGACTGATGGCCAAGATACCCAAGGCGCGTCCCCGGGCACCCACACTCCAGAGACAGCCCCCATCCAGTTCACTGGGCTTGAGATGCTCCGATGAAAAATCTATTGTCCCGCTTTATCCTGATGTCCGCAGGGCGTGGTCTCAGGGACGCCGGCAGTGAGAGCCGTTTCCCACACTGCAGACTGTGGGTCAGGTCTCACCGGCTACTCTGGCCGTTTGCCTGGAGGGACCCAAAGGTAAGACAGGGAGGCCCAGAGCCAGCCCATCCGCCAGACGCTGCTGTGACCCGACTGTGCAGCGCAGTTCCCCGGCCCGTGTGTGTGCGTGTGTGCGTGTGTTTAAGAAGGATTGGGAGGAGGGGGGGCCGGCGGGGGCTCAGCCCGAGCAGGAGCAGGAGCAGGATGCGGAGGGGTCAGACGCCTGCTGGGTGGGTCGTGTTCACAGCCCAGGTCAAGGCTGACTGGGTGGGACGGGGTGCAGGGATCCCATCCATCTCCCCAGGATTGATCCCGAACCCAGGTGCATCTCCCTGCATCCCAGGTGCAGTGCTGTGATCGGGGAGCGGCAGGGGGACTGGATAAAGGACCGCGGGTGCGGCGGGCAGGGCTGCGCTACCTCCGGGCCGGCTACCGGTCCCTTTCAGAGCCCCACAGGAGCTGCACTGTTTTCTGCTCCTGCACCTGCTCCCAGTGGCCTTCAGAGGCGTCTCCCTCCGGCCAGAGCTGCTGCTGAACTTGGAGCCGGCCTCAGCTCCTCAGATGGAGCAGCGGTGAGAGGAGAAATGTCACCCGCGGGCCTGCCTGTGCGTGTGCCTTGGCACAGAGGGGACCCAGCCCGGGGCCTCCCAGAGAAGCCGCAACCGGGAAGGAACACTCACTGGGACATCTCCCCGACTGCAGTGCACCTGCTGGGTGCTCTAACCCAGTCCTTGCTTCTGGTCCCACCCCAGCCTGTGGAGGCTCTTCCACGGGGGGCCCAGCACCGACCCATCCCCACAAACCCACAGGCACACAGCCCAGGCCTTCCCACCCTCGGACTCGGCGTCCGCAGTCTCCAGTTTCGGGACTGCTGTCCAACCTCCTACCAGCAGGGACAGTGGCCTGAGCAGTGTCACAGGTCTTCCCAGGCAGTCCCCAGCACCTGCTCCTGGAGAGCCCTGTGTGCTCACTCCCAGCTTCCAGGAGAAGGATCTAGTGTCCACCGGCCTCCTCCCAACCTTACCCAAGGACTTCTGCAAAGGCAGAGGCCAGTAGCCAGTCTGGAGGCATCACACAGGGCCATCGGCTCCCCCAGGGGCCCGGGCCAAAGGAGGGGGCTGCAGGCTCTGTGGACCGTGCACAGCACCTCCAACATGCCCGCGGCCATCCCTCAAGAGCCCAGCTAAACACACGTGAGTCCTGGGGACTCTCGCCTTGGGGTTGCCCACACAACTCCCCCTGACTGACAAGGACACACGGAGGCTGCCTGGCCTCTGGCCGCCCTCACCCTAGGGCTCCTCCTAATTTTTGATGCAAAGGGGAGTGGAAACAGAACCCAGCCCCTCCAGCTCCTGACCTGGCCTCGGCCTGCCCCAGCGCACCGGCCCCATGGCCATTTTGCAGACCCCCTGGCCATCAGATTGGCAAGACTCCCCTCCTCGTCTTCTGGGTGCTGAGCATGTTGCCAGGACAGACAGAGAACAGAGACACATAGACACACAGAGAGAGAAGGAATCCATGAGAGAGAACCAGGAGAAGTCCCAGACTTCCCTCCATCGTCTTGGAAACGACATCCCATCGTTTTGCCCCATTCTCCTCCTGAGAGCGCAGGCACACGGGCCGTCCAGCCTGGGGGGAGGGGCTCCACAGGGATGTGTGCGCAGGACTCGGGATGCCCGGGCACCGCTGTGGGGACGGCCCAGCACAAGGGCGCACGCGAGGCCCTGGGACCGGGACCTATAGCTGATGGAGCCCCTGGAAGTCCGTGTCGCCAGGGGACAAGGTCAGAAAGTAAATGGCAGCCTTCCCCACGGGGTCCGGGACACGGGCAGCAGGGGAGTGGCTTTGCCTGGACCCCAGAGCAGACCCGGGCCCCTCTGAGCTGTGTTGCGTGCCCCGCCCAGCCCTCGCTCCCCCTGGCATTGCCAAGTGTGTGCACCAGCCTCCTGTGACAGCAGGGACGGAACGTCTGCACAGTCCTTCCCCGGATGGCGGCCTGAGAAGTAGAAGCCAGAACACCCCGCTGGGCAGATTGAGAGCCTGGGGAGGCCCTGGGAGGCACAGGGTCTGTCTGGGGTCACAGTCCCAGGCAGAAGCAGGAACCCGGACTGAGCCCAGCTCTGTCCTCACAGCAGGGCCAGTGGCTTGACCCAGGTCTTTGGGGACTGTGGGAGGGCTGTGTGGGTGCCACTGTATGGATGGGGCATGGGGTGAAGGGTGAGCACCGAGCAGCTGGGGTAGGGGGCCCTCGGGGGCTCTGCTGGGAGGAGGAAGTTGGGGAAGGGGTCCCCAGGAAGTGGTGACCTCACTTCCCTGACCCCAGAGCCCAACAGAATTGGAACCCGCGTCACCTACCAGGGACAACCCCCTCCCAGCTCATTGCTTTGGACATCGTCCGACCAACACCATGTTCGCATGTTGCATCCCCAACTTGGAACGGTGCAGGCAGAGGACTGCGCGCCTGCCAAACACTTCCCCTCGCTCAGGAGGTCGTTTCAGGACTGCCCGACGCCTCTGCGCACTGGCAGGAAGGACCAAACTGTGACACCGGGAGGTCAGAGCCGGTCACCGAACCCCACACTCTTAGATAGACCTGAGTAGCCCCAGGTACCCCACCCCCATGAGTGTGAGTCTGTGTGTGCGCGTGGGAGCGTGCGACTGTGTGCCAGTGTGTGTGTGCGTGGGAGTGTGAGTGTGCATGCATGTGTGTGGAAGGAGGGCTCACGTCGGGTGGGGCCTTCCCGAGCAGCAGCAGGTGGATGAGTGGTCAGATGCCTGTTGGAGGGGTCACGTTCAAGGTCAAGGCTGGCTGGGTGGGACAAGGTGTAGGGGCTAATGCCCTTCTGCCCAGGGTATATCCTGAGAGCCCTGCAGGTGTGGGTCACTGTCCTTGGTGTAGGGCTGGGCTCCAAAGGTCTGTGTCTGATGTGGGAGCAGCAGGGGGACTGGGCAGGAGGACAGTGGGGACAGTCAGGCCTGGCCGTGATGCCTCTGGGCCGGCTACCTGTCCCTATCTTTGCAGATAGCCACAGATGACAAGAGGAGGCTGGCGGACATGACTTCTTCCCTGACAGAGGGACTTAGCCCTCAGAGCTCCTCTGGAGCAGGAACAGGGGACTGCCTGGGAAAGCCTTCTACACCTCCGAGGCCACTGTCCCTAGTGGTAGTACGTTGGACAGCGGTCCAGGCCCGGAGCCCACGGAAGCCGAGCCCGAGGGTGAGAAGGCCGGGGCTGGGTGCCTGGGTGTGTGTGGGGATGGGTCGGTGCTGGGCCCCACAGGGACGAGCCCCACAGGCTGGTAAGGAGGCAGCGCGGGTCCCCCTCAGACCGACAGGTGTCTGGCCTGGGGACCAGCAGCCCTGGGGAGAACGCGCGGACACGGAGGTCCAGTGCAGGTCCCCCAGAGAGCAGGGAGACAGGCACCCCTGTCTGGGAAAACGGTGGGCAACACCCATCCCAGGCCGCAGGGGCACACAGCACCTAGCGGTGCTCGTCCTGGGACTCAGCCCGGAAACTGGCGCGGTTCCTCACAGATGTATGGTCAGGAGTGCTCAGCCCAGCGGTGGTGGGGACAGCAGGGAACGGAACCTGCTCATGCCCAAGGACATGGACGCCATCCGTTGCTGCGTCCTGAACACAGCCCCCCCCTTCTTTCTTTCTGGGAGCCACACCCTTAAGTTCAGCCTCTGGCCGCAGGGTCCTCCATCTGCCCTGCTGACAGGTGGTAACACACAGCTGTCCTCCCATACCCTCCTCCCGGGCTCCGAGAACAGGCGTCACTGGACACGGGCTTGTGGAGATGGACGGTGTCTGCTGGTGCCCAAGACGTCCTTCTGTCCTCAGGTCCCTGGAATAAACCACTTGTGGTCCACGGGACTTGTGTCCTTTTCTTCAGTCTCCGGGCTCCTTCGGCCTTTGGGGGTCGCGGTGCACGCAGCCCCTTCTGGGAAGAAGAGCGGACATGCCTCGGGCTCTGGAGCGGGCTTTGGGGCCCTCGCTGCTTCTGCCACCGCATCGGCCCGGGAGTGTTTGCCAGCCCTGGGCCAGCGGCCAGTTCTGCATCCTGAGACGGTGCCCACCAGCCTGCCCGCCTGTCCCTGTGCCTTCGCGAAGGGAACAGCCCACGGCCTTCTGGAGCGGCATCGAGCCGGCTGGAGAACTGGCTCCCGCTCTCGGGCTCTGACCCAGGCGCCGGAGCCGCACTGGTGGCGGGAACAGGTGTGCCGCGGGCTGTCCTCGGGAAGGGATGCCGGTGCTCGCTTTCCCTCTGGGGTGTCCACAGGACGGCGCTGGAACGGCTCTCGTCTGTGGGGACCCGGCTCGGCCTCTAGAGCTGCTTCCACAGCTGGCTTGAGTCCTGCGCAGGAGCACGTTCTAGGGCGGGACGCGTTTCTAGATCTCGGCTGGTGGCAGGCAGAGCTCCCGGACCCTCTTCCCCGGGGTCAGCCTGAGCGGGTCACAAGCCTTCACGCTTGACATCCTCACGGGAGGTTGGGGTGCCAGCCCCAGGACGCTGGACAACAGAGATTATAACCACATGGACACAACCTCACGTAACGTTTTGACTGCCATGAATTTCTTATTCAAAAGTGAGGATTGCACCTAAAACTCTCGAATTTGGGTTTCTCTTTAAAATCCAGTCTGGGGGCACCTGGGTGGCTCAGTGGGTTAAGCCTCTGCCTTTGGCTCAGGTCATGATCTCAGGGTCCTGGGATCGAGCCCGCATCAGGCTCTCTGCTCAGTAGGGAGCCTGCTTCTCTCTCTCTGCCTTCCTCTCTGCCTACTTGTGATTCCTCACTCTCTGTCAAAGAAAGAAAATATTAAATAAATAAAGAAAATCAAGTCTGGTGCGGTGCCAGGGTGGCTCAGTCAGTGAAACGTCTGCCTTCGGCTCAGGTCCTGAACTCAGAGTCCCAGGATCCTGCCCCGCATCGGGCTCCCTGCACAGAGAGGAATCGGCTTCTCCCTCTGTCTCTTCCCCCATGTCATTCCCTCCCTCAAAATTAAATAAATGCTTTTTCAAAAGACAAAGATAAAAATAACGTAAAATAAAATCATGTCTGGCCACGGGGAGCTGAGTCAGGACTGGTCTGCACGCTCCGCACAGTCTCTATTTGCCTTCAGGCCACCTTCGGAGGACGCACTGTGCACCTTGGAAGGCAGGACCCCTGCTCAGAGAGGATTCTCTGGGCCCGAGCCCCTGCAGCAGCACAGGAAAGGCGCCCTTGGCAGGTGGTGAGTCTGGGCTGAAAATGTTCTGTGCCCTTGCCCGTGTGTGTGCTCCTGGGAGGGCCTCTGTCCCACCTGACAAGGGTGTGCCTGTAGCGTGGCTCTGGGTCCTTGTGTGCCCCCTGTCCCACCCAGAGAGTGGGGTGAGACAAGGAATGCAGGGGCCGGGGACACCTGTGCCCTTCCCCAGAGGGGCTCAGGTGATCTGGACTGAACAGGGCCATCGGCACCCCCAGGGGCCCGGGGCAAAGGAGGGGGCTGCATGCTCCGTGGACCGTGCACAGCACCTCCAACGTGCCTGCGGCCATCCTTTGAGAGCCCAGCTAAACACACGTGAGTCCTGGCAACACTCACCTGGGTCGCCCACACAACGCTCCCCGACAGACAAGGACACACGAAGGCTGCCTGGCCTCTGGCCGCCCTCACCCTAGGGCTCCTCCTAATTTTTGATGCAAAGGGGAGTGGAAACAGAACCCAGCCCCTCCAGCTCCTGACCTGGCCTCGGCCTGCCCCAGCGCACCGGCCCCATGGCCATTTTGCAGACCCCCTGGCCATCAGCTTGGTAAGACTCCCCTCCTCGTCTTCTGGGTGCTGAGCATGTTGCCAGGTCCTGAGGGCCTCTGGCCCATGGCCTGGCTGCCTCCAACCTCTTTCTTCTGACCCCTTGTCACCTTTCCCGTATGCACTCCCCTTCTGCTCCCCAGCTGGGCAGAGAGAGAGAGAGAGAGAGTGTGTGTGTGTGTTTTCTGTTTTCCTGCTGGGGCTGCCATGCTAGTGCTGACCACCAGGGGTCAGGCTGTGCCCACTGTGCTCAGGGAAGCCACCAGAGCAGGGAGGGGACACCCACGGGTCATGCTGGGAGTCTCCTGCATCTCCCCCAACAGTTTCCTCGGGTTAGGAACCTCCACGTCCACCACGTGAGCTGCTCAGAGGCAGGAGGGGCTCTGACACCCTCTCGTGGACGCATTCCGCTACCGTGCCCCTCACACTCACCCTGGCAGGGGCTGTGCAAGCAAGGCCTGGGGGCAAGGGGGGAAGGTCCCCAGGAGGGTTCCTGTGCTCCAGGAGGTCCCAGCCCAGAGGGGGGGATGGACCAAAGCGTCAGAGCAAATCCAAGTGAAAGGGAGGGGCAGGGGCTGCAAGGCGGTGAGGCAGGGTGGAGGGGGGCAGGCAGGAGCGCCTGGTGGGGTCTCCCAGCCTCCAGGGTGAGCGTGATGCTGGGAGCAGGGTGGGAGGACCACTGTGCTGCGGGGAGGGCCAAGCTGCAGAGCCGCGGGGGCACAGAGGATTTGGCCAAGAGGAGCTGGGAGAGAGCTGGACAGCTCTGTGGACGGAGGGGCCGGGGCCAGACCCCAGCCTGCAGGGAGGGACTCCTGGCTGTCTGTGCCGTGGGACACACGGGCCTCCCAGGGACCTGCTCACCATCCGAGAGCCAGAATCCCAACTCAGCTCGGTGGGGAGCCCTTACCTCCTGGTTCCCCAGAGGCCAGGGCTGCAGTCCCCGCTCAGGCGGGGTCCGTCTCCAGGACCATTCGCGGGGTGTTGGCGGGAAGTGGTTCCGAACGGGGGTGGCAGGACTTGCCTGCCGCTCGTCCTGGACCCTCGGTAGGTTCTCTGGACTGGGGTCTCCCAGGGCGGCTCAACCGTATGGACTTGTGTCTCCAAAGCCCTGGCTCAAAGAGAGACACAAGGACAGACAGCTAACAGAGACCCAGAGACAGACACACAGAAGGAACCCCTGAGAGGGAACCAGACTTCCCTCCATCGTCTTGGAAACGACATCCCACTGTTTTGCCCCATTCTCCTGGGGAGGGGCTCCACAGGGATGTGTGCGCAGGACTCGGGATGCCCGGGCACCGCTGTGGGGACGGCCCAGCACAAGGGCGCACGCGAGGCCCTGGGACCGGGACCTATAGCTAATGGAGCCCCTGGAAGTCCGTGTCGCCAGGGGACAAGGTCAGAAAGTAAAAGGCAGCCTTCCCCATGGGGTCCGGGACACGGGCAGCAGGGGAGTGGCTTTGCCTGGACCCCAGAGCAGACCCGGGCCCCTCTGAGCTGTGTTGCGTGCCCCGCCCAGCCCCCACTCCCCCTGGCATTGCCAAGTGTGTGCACCAGCCTCCTGTGATAGCAGGGACGGAACGTCGGTAGAGTCCTTCCCCGGATGGCGGCCCAAGAATTAGAAGCTAGATGACACCACTGGGCAGATGGAGAGCCTGGGGAGGCCCTGGTAGGCACAGGGTCTGTCTGGGGTCACAGTTCCAGGCAGAAGCAGGAACCTGGACCAAACCCAACTCTATCATCAAAGCGAGGACAATGGTTGCACCAGGCCTCGCGGGGCTGTGGGTGGGCTGTGTGGGTGCCGCGGTGTGGACGGGGCATGGGGTGGAGGGTGAGCACCGAGCAGCTGGGGTAGGGGGCCCTCGGGGGCTCTGCTGGGAGGAGGAAGTCGGGGAAGGGGTCCCCAGGAAGTGGTGACCTCACTTCCCTGACCACAGAGCCCAACGGAATTGGAACCCGCGTCGCCAGGCACCCACATTCCAGGGACGCCGCCCTGCGCAGCTCGTTGCTTCGGACGTCGTCCAACCAGCACCATGTTCGCGTGTTGCCTCCCCAACGCGGGACGCTGGAGGCAGAGGACAGCGCGCCCGCCAGACCCTTCCCCTCGCTCGGGATATCGTGGCGGGGCTGCCCGACGCCTCTGGCCATTCAGCCGAAAGCAGAGAAAGGTGACCCCAGGAGGCCAGAGCCGGCCACCCAGCCCTACACGCTCTGATCAAGGGGCGCAGCCCTGGGTCCCAGAACCCTCGGGGGGGGGTGCATGTGTGCGTGTGAGTGCACGCGCGTGTGTGGAAGGAGGGCTCACGTGGGGTGGGGCCTTCCTGAGCAGCAGCAGGTGGATGAGGGGTCAGATGCCCAGTGGGCAGGTCCCGTTCAAGGTCAAGGCTGGCTGGGTGGGACGGGGTGTGGGGGATGCGAGCTCCCGGCCAGGGTCGATGCCGAGAGCCCTGCAGGTGTGGGGCCCAGTCCCGGGGGCAGGGCCGTGCACACACAGGTCCGTGTCTGATGTGGGAGCAGCAGGGGGCCTGGGCAAGAGGACAGTGGGGTTGGCTGGGCAGGGCTGGGATGCGTCCGGGCCGGCGACTGGTCCCTGTCTTTGCAGAAGGCCACAGATGAGAAGATGGAGGCGGACATGACCTCCTCTCTGACCCAGGAGTCCGCAGTCCCAGGAAAGGCTTCCGAACCTCCCAGGCCACCTGTGGAAGCTGAACCCGAGGGTGAGAAGGCCGGGCTGGGTGTCTGGGGGGGTGTGGGGAGGGGTCGGTGCTGGGCCCCACAGGGACGAGCCCCACAGTCTGCTGTGGGGCCAGGAGCAAGGACTGGGCTCAGAGCACCCGCGGCTGCACCGCCCGCGGGGAGCCGTCCCGCTGAGGCTTCCTTCCCGGCTGCGGCTTCTCTGGGAGGCCCCGCCTGGGTCCCGTCTGCGCCAAGGCACACGCAGAGGCAGGCACGCGGGTGACCTTCTCTCCTCACAGCTGCTCCATCCCAGGAGCTCGGGCCAGCCCTGACGTCAGCAGGAGCTGGGCATTGGGGGACGGTGCCTGCCGCCACCCCAGCTGGGGACCAGCAGCCGGCAGGTGACCAGGAACCGGGCCCCGGAGAGCCCGACGCTGCCCAGGAAGAGCTGGGGCCTGCTCCTGCCCCAGGCCCTGCTCCTGCTCCAGCTCCAGCTCCTCTCCGGATCCTGCCCCTTCCCTGGCCCCTGCCTGGGCCCCTCCTCCCGCCACAGGCCCAGCTCCTGCCCTGGGTCCTGCCCCAGCCAGTGCCAGGGCACCTGACCCAGCTCCAAACCCTGCCCCTGCCACGCCCCCTGCCCATGCCTGTGCCCCTCTTATTGCCCCACACCCAGGCCCTGCCTCCACTCCTGCCCTTTCCCTTCCCCCTTTCCCTTCCAGGACCGCTGCACCTTCCCCTGGGCCTGCCCCTGCCCCAGCCCCAGCTTTGGCCCCTTCCCTTGCTCCTGCAAGGACCTCTGCCCCTTGCCCTGACCCTGCCTCTGCCCCTGCTCCTGTCCCAGACCCAACTCCTGCCCCTTCCCCAACCCCTGCCTCTGCCCTTGTTCCTACCCCAGACCCAATTCCTACCCTGGATCCTGCTCCTGCCCCTGCCCCTGCCCTTGCCGTTGCCTCTGTCCCTGTCCCTGCCCCACACACATGTCCTGCCCCTCTTCCTGCCCTTGCCCCTTCCCCTGCCAGGACCACCGCCCCTTCCCATGTTGCTCCCTGGGTCCCTGTTCCTGCTCCAGACCCAGCCCCTCCCCCTGCTCCTGCCCCTGCCGCTTCCCCACCCCCTCCCCTGCCCCTCCAAGGACTACTGGCCCTTCCCGTGCCCCTACCAGGGCCACTATGGCTCCGCCTGTCCCTCCCTGGGTCCCGGTTCCTGCCCCAGACCCAGGTCCTGCCCCTGCTCCTGCCCGGGTCCCTCTTCCTGCTCCAGACCCAGCCCCTACCCCTCCCTCTGCCCCTCCCCCTGCCTCAGCAAGGACCGCTGCCCCTTCCCTTGCCCCTCACAGGGCCACTGGCTTTTCCCCTGCCTCTGCCTGGGCCCCTGTTCCCGCCCCACACCCAGCTCCTGCCCCTTCCTCCTGCCCCTTCCCCTGCCCCTGCCTGCACTCCTGTTCCCGGCCCTGACCCAGCTCCAGCCCTGTGTCCTGCACTGGCTGCTCCTGCTGCCCCTGTCCCTCCCCTTGCTCCCGCTCCTGCCCCTGTCCCCGCTCTTGCATCTGGCCCTGGCCCCTGTCCCAACCCCGGCCCCTTCACCTGCCCCTGTGGGGCTCCCAGAGCCCCATCCAGAGCTCCCCGCTCTGCGGGGAGAGCTCCCCAGACGGTTCCCCTCAGGTCCATGCCCCGACCCCGATGCCCCGCCACCATGTTTCATCCCCTGCCCCTGTGTCCTTTCCCTCTGCTACAGTGTCACTGTCCTCGTCGCTGTCCACGTCCTCTACGCTCTCTACGACCTCTTGTAAATAAAATGCATCGTGTTCCGTGGATCTCCTGCCGTGCACTCAGTCCATCCCCGGCACCCTCCCCCCACAGCCCAGAACATCGCTGGGGAATTCCCCAAAGGGGATCCCTCCCTGCCCATGGCTCCCCCAGCCCGGCCCCTCGCAATGCTTCAGCTGCTTTCTCTCTCCCTTCCTTCACCACTTCGGGATGCTTCTGGGAGGCGAATCACCCAGGAGGTGCCCTGGTGTCTGCCCACCTCTTTCCAAAGGGGCTGTGGGTTTTGTCCTGGGTGTCTGGGACATAGAACTTCCCTTCTGCCATACCGAAACCCCGGATGGATTCCAGAGGAGACGGGATCATGGAGGCCCCTTGAGTGGATAAGGGGTCCAATGTTGGGGCCGAGACCCCTGTTCCCGCTGGGACGCCACAGCCTGACCCCCGACACCACACAGCTGCTTCCTCCCGGGGCCCGCACACACACCAGGGCGAGGCAGAAGCTGGGAGACACACCACACACGGCCAATGCATCGCTCACAACGCAAGGCCAGAGAAAGCTTTCCCCGCCTCGGGTCCCAACCAGGCTCCAAGTCACCGGGGCCCCCAATGACACAGACCGAAAGCATGCAAGTCGGGGGGGGGGCAGCGGATAGGCACGCAGGGAGCCTGGGTCAGTGATGCCGGAGCTCCCGGGGAAGTTCTCTGGCCAAGGAAACCCTCTGGAGGCAGCGCGGGTCCCCCTCAGAACGGCAGGTGTCTGGCCTGGGGACCAGCAGCCCCGGGGAGAACGCGTGGACACAGAGGTCCAGTGAAGGTCCCCTGGAGAGCAGGGGGACGGGCACCCCTGTCTGGGACAACAGTGGGCAGCGCCCATCCCAGGCCGCAGGGGCACCCAGCACTTAGTGGTGCTTGTCCTGGGACTCAGCCCGGAAACTCTGGCGCCGTTTTTCTCGCCAGAAGGGAGAGAGCAGGGAGAGACAGCGGGGACAGCTGGGAATGGAACAGTGCTCGTGCCCAAGGAGATGGATGCCATGCTCGGTCCCAGTCCTCAGGAGACAGTGTCCTGGGGCTCCTGTCCCAGTGTCGTCCGGGGCCCCTCCCGAGACGCCCCCCTGCCCCCCTGCTCCTGGGAACATTCAGAATGGTTGGAGGAGGAGGTGGACGGGATCCAGGATGACACAGGGCCCAGGAGAAGGAAGGGCAGGACGGGGAGGTTGCATGTGCCCTGAGCCACCATCCAGGGTCTGGGCTGGGACGCCCTCGGACCTCCCTCCACCCAAGGACTCCTGATGGATGGGCCGCACTCCTGTGCTTTCACGGCCTCCCTCCCTCATGCCTTCCGTCCCTCCCTCCGTCCTTCCCTCCCTCCCTCCTGCCCTCCCTCCCTCTAGACCTTCCTCTTCTTTCTTTCCCTCCCTCCTTCCTCCCTCTCCCCCAGCCTGACTCCTTCCCCTCCTCCCTCATCCAGCAGAGGATCTGGGCCCCCAGCTGGGAACCGAGCACTGGAGCTTCATCCGGGAACACCCCCACCCACCACCCCCACCCACGTGGTCCCTGTCCCCATGGCCCCCATGGCACTCACAGTCACTGTGGGAGCTGACGGGGGACAGTCCTCAGGCTGAGCAGTGGGATGGGCACCAGGAATCTGCTCCGGAACAAGAATGGACGAACGATGCTTCACACCGCCTCGAGACACAGCGAGTCCTGAAAAGGGAGGCAGAGTCAGGATATCCTCGACTTGACGCCCTGGGAGTCCTCCTGGCCCACTGGCCCTGAATTCCTCAATGCAACAAAGAGTGCCTTGGGCAGTGTTGGCTGGGGGTTGGGGACACAACTGTGTGGCCCCAGGGACAGCACAGCAGCCACCGTCCCCAGGGCCTCTGAGTTTTCCCAAGGGCCTCGAGGGTCCTCTGAGCCTTACGTCATCCCCCTTGAAGCTCTGTCCCGTTGTCTTCCTTGTCTCCTGCCTCTTCTGGGATCCTTCAGGGGCCTCCTCCTCCACGGCCACCCTTGCCAGGACTCCCCGTGCCCCCGGCGCTGGGCCCCCCACAAGCCCGGCACGCTGTGCGAGGCCTGTGCGCTCGCTCGGGGGTCCCTTGGCATCTCCCGGGCAGGGCCCCACACCTCCCTGCCTGGGTCTCGTCGGACCAGCCTGGGAGGCCAGCCAGTGCCCAGATCCCAGGCAGGGAAGCGGGAGGCCAGAAGGTCCAGACGACCTCGACCTGCTCGTCCCAGCGTGTGGAGCCCGGGCCGAGGGTGCTGCCCCAGCAGAGGAGGGGCTGGGCCCTGGGAGCCTGAGGGAGGACGTGGCACAATGAGCCCAATGGAGGGGAGGAGGCGCCGTGGGGGCCTTGACCTCAGGCCCACTGGGAGACCGCGTCCCACCCGCAACAGGCTGTCCCCAGGGCAGGGGGTCGTCAGGGTGTGCAGGCTCCCGGGCTGCAGGGCTGGCAGCCGGCTGGCGTGGGAGGAGGCAGGGCTGGTGCAGGAGAGACCACTCCACAGAGAGGAGGGGCAGGCGCCCCCCCAGTGGCAGGCGCAGGGACAGCAGAGCCGGGCCAGACCCGGTGCCCCAAGGCCGAGGCCGAGACCCTCCACGACATTGGCCACCACACCCTCTTGTCTCAACCCACAACCCCACTGTTCTGTGTCTTGCCAGGTTGCTGTGTTTGGACTTGACTTTCCATCCTGCCTTGACAGAGCAGCTACCCTGTGTGGACTAAGGTCCTAAACGAGGGACAGAGAGGGCTGGGGGGATCCACGACATCGCTCAGCCGGGGAGGGACCGGGCGTCCACCATACCCCAGCTCCCCCTATGGCTCATCATGGAGTCCTGTCCGGCTTCCTCGGGAGGAGGAACCCCCCAGCACCACCCCACTTGCCACGCCGGGTCTCCACCCATGGCCCCCTCTCCCGCCCTCCCCGTATCGCCTACGCAGAGAACAAGGATGAAGATGTGGACGGGACAGCGGGCTAGGACCTCCCGGCACCCACGGCGGATGGGGGCTACGAGGATGGGGTCATCCCCAGCTGCGCTCCCAGGAGCCGGGAGCCCGAGGGCACAACGCCTTCCTCGGCACAAGAAGCTCTCACGTGGCGGCTGTGGGTCCTCCAGGCTCCGAGCAGACAACAGCCCACATCCGTCCTGGGATGGAAGCACCAGCGGGGGCTCGCTGGCCCAGCAGGTACAAGGCTCCTCCTTCCCGGCGGCACTCTCCCCTGATAGGGATGGCCAGGCCCTGGCGTATCTTGGTCCCCTCCCCCAACGCACACCGGACACACCCTGGCTGGTGCCGGTCCAGAACCCCGTTCCCGTCGGACCCTGTGCATGCACGCACGCACGCACGCACAGACACACCCAGGGGGGCGCAGCCCACGAGACCGTTGACCCTTCCTGGGAAAAGTGCTCTCTTATGTTCTCTATTCTAATTCAAAAGCGTTAGCCTCTCCTCCAAGTGAGCTCATGGGCCACTGATCGATGGGATCTGTAGGGACCCCAGGTCCCCTCCCCCCATGGCTGCTGCACCCCGGTGCTATCTCCTGCAGGGCTCTCAGACACAGGCGGACAAGGCCATGTGCCCCAGCCCGGTGCTACATGCATCTAGGTCTTTCCTCTGGTTTTTATCTCTGTTTTTTTCGAAGGAGACAAGCTCATTTTACAGACGAGAAATCAGAGGACAGTTGAGGGGGGAATAGGCATGTGATTATCGAGGGTAGCACGGACATAACCCCTCCTCCACCAGCCTCCCTTGGATTGGTCCTAAGCTGCTGGACAAGGAGGCTGATCCCAGCAGCAAGACCGCACACCTGGGACCAGATTCCCCCACTTAAGCGCTGCTCCCGTCAGCTCCATGCGAGCAGGAACGATGTAACGTCATTGCTGTAAGCCCAAGCCCACAGAACAGTGCCCGACCTCTAGCAGCCCCTTACGTCTTCTTGACTCAATAGACAAATGAATCCACGTAAGGGGCCGCTATGTTACAGAGGAGAAACCGCTGTGTCTCTGTCCGTGTGTGGATGCATTCGTGCATGGACCCGGAGCCCCGTACGCTCCCCGCCGTCCGCAGGCACCTGGCGTCTAACAGTGAACCCAGCACCGCCTGACAGTCCCACCCACCATCAGGAAGGGCGGCTGCAGCCCCCGTGGCCCTCCTTGTCCTAAAAAGCTATTTGAGGAATACTTAATAGAAGCTTTTTCTAATTACATATATAGGGGCAGCGCGAGTTGGGAGGAAGCAACGGACTGCAAACTGTTAGGTCCGTTATTGAGCGAAAGGAGACTGAGACAAAGTGAAAGTTATTTAAAGCTTTATTTTATGATAAGTATTAGAAGTCAGACTGATTGGTCAGGGGAACGAGACTGAGACAAGGTGAAAGTTATGCAAAGTTCTATTCTATGCCAAGCATTAGAAGTCAGACTGACCGGCCAGGGCCGTCTCTGAAGACAGCGACCACCCCCAGTTTACAGGCTCAAGAATCGACTGACTGACCAGTCAGGGCCGCCTCCGAAGAGACCAACCACCCCCATCTTACAGACTACCTTTTATAGAGCAAAAGTCTGGCCACACTTAGGTGGCCAATGAGATTGTAGTCATGTCAGGTCACACTCAGGTGGCCAATTGAATTACAATTTACCCTATAGTAGTTCTTTGACCTAACCTATTACTCTGGTCAGAACTGGTGCCCAAGGTTGGCGCCCAAACGGCGGGGTTTCTGTTCTTTGGTGGTTAGGGGAAAAGTATGTGTGTTTCTTACTGACTGGATGTCTCCACCTGGACCGACTCGTCCTTGTATTCTGGGCTCTGTTAACAGGAACTGGCCGACCTGGCCTTGTGTTCTGGGCTCTGCTATTAGGAACCGGCCGACCGTATTTTACTGGTTTCCCAGACTTGCTTCTAAGTAAGTTTCTCTGGGGGGGGGGGGGGGGGACAGGGTCAGTTTAAGTTTTACTGCACAAACAACAAAATGGCTCTTACCCAAGATGGAGTCGCTCTGGCTAGATAGGTCCTTACACCAACCAGGGCACCCATTCCGCCCACCGCTCCCTCTGCCCCTGCATTTTCCTCCATTTGCCTCTTGTTCTTTTGGGTTCTCCTCAGGGCTCCCTTGAGCGCTTCAGGTCTCTGCCTGGATTCCTAGCTTAGCCACCTACACTCTCCGATTAGGAAGCTGTCCAAAATCGGACACAAACGCACGCCCCGTGCTGGGTCCCTCTTCCTCTCCCCTCCCAGTTCTTAGTCGCCATAGTTTACGGTCACGAACCCTGAACATCCCTTCGGCCTTCCTGCACCTTTCCCTCCACCCAGCTCCTCTCTAGGTGGGATTTCTCTCCTCCTGGGAGATCGGGGGGTAGGGTAGGGCCATCGGACAGCACTGGTTGGGTCAGGAAAGGGCCGTGCCCAGCTGGCAGAGGTCTGGGTGAGCCCTGTCTGGGTCACCTCTTTATTCCCAGGGAGGAATCATTGTTTGCAAGTCAGCTTGCGCCTGGCTTCCCAGTGGCGTAGACCCTTCCAGTCCCGACAGGTCCCTGTGGTTACAATAACGGTGATTCCTGAGCCTCAGCCTGGAGGCCGCTGGAAGATCTCCGGGCTACATGCCCTGGTTATACAATTGTAACCAGAGTCAGCAATAAACAGTCAAGAGTGGATAAAGCATGTGATTCTTGGTCTCGGGGTCTTGAGTTCAAGCCCCACATTCAGGGTAGAGCTTGCTTAAGAAAAAAATAGATTCAACCCCAGACTGGGTCCCAGGGAACCAGTGTCTGCTGCTAAAAATGGAAGCAGGACCTTTCAGGCAGCACTCACCAGCGCCCCCAGGCCTGTGCCAGGCCCCTGCATCCTCTGGGGACACAAGCCCTGCCTTACAGGACCCTGTGGTCCTCAAGGGAAACCCCAAGGACACAGTGACATCCCTGCAGGACGTGAGAGGCCTGCCCAGGAGCCAAGATGACCTGAGTCTAAAATTTCAAACTGCATCACTGTGACCTTGAACAAACCTGTAACCTCTCGGAGCCTGACTGTCCTTATTCCTTTCCCATGCGATTTCTCTGGAGCCTGACTGTCCTTATTCCTTTCCCATGCGATTTCTCTGTACCCAAACCGTTTGGGCGCCTCCCTTTTTGTCCCTCTGTATGTCCTCTCCCTCGACAGCACCCAGCAAAGGCCTCTGCCTCCCAGGCCCTCTGGCTCTTGGAGAGATGTAAGAGGCCCCCCCCCCCCGCCCCCAGGAATCGGGAATCGCTGGTGTGAGCTAGGGTGTCAATGCTACCCCAACAAGCCCTAGGAGGAAAGTATGGCAACCCCTTTTCTGGGAGGAGGAAGGCTCCGGGAGATTTGGGAGGCCCTGAGCTAAACGGCGTTCTGCTGGTTTTTCCTTCCTGGGATTGTTTCGACATTCTTCTAAAAACAAGAAAGTTTTTCTGATTTCTCAGGTCCTCACCCCTGCCCTGAGTTTCCGGACTGGCTCTTCTCGCTGCGGTGCTGGGCCGCCCGCGGGAGAGGCCGCGCGCTAGGACCCCGGGGGCCGGTACCGTGGCCGGCGGGCGGGGCGCGAGCGGCAGGTGGGCAGGGGCTGGGACGCGCGGCCGCGGTACGCGGGTGGGCGGGGCGCGCAGGCGGGTGGGCGGGGCATACACCTCCTTTCCTCTCGCGGGCCCCGCCCCCCATTCCCGGGCCGGAGACCGCGCGCCCAGCCGCCCGCCCTGCCCCAGGGTCAGCCCCGGGCGCGGCTGCAGGCGCGGCGCGGCCGCCGGGTATCGCCGGGGCCCTGGCGAGCTGAGTTCCTGGTTTCCGGGTCGGGGTGCGCCCCTCCGTCCGTCCTAAACCCCTTCCGGTCGCAAGGGGTGAGTCTCCAGCCGGCGGGGACAGTCGCGCTCCCCCCGTCCCGCGTCGCGGGGCAGTGGCGGGCGAAGTGCGCTGCGCGTCTGGGCCCCAGGCCACCGGGTGCGGACACGTTTGGCCCAGGAGGACACCGAGGCTGGGGTGGAGGGAGCGGAGAGTGACTTGCCCGAGGTGACCGAGACCAGGAGACTGGAAGCGCGTTCCCGCGGTCCCTGGAGAGCCCAGCACTGCCCTTCCGGAGGAAGACACGGCTGCCCCCCCGCCCCCGCCCCCGCAGCACGGCCGCCCCTCTCGGCGCAGCCCCCGCCCGGGCCTGGTGTGTCCCTACGGGGCCGGCTCAGGGCTCGATTTCCGGTGTCCCCGCTGTTACCCCCTGGAGTCCTCCAAGCCCCGCCCGGGCGCCCCGCCCTGCGCTGCTGCCAGAGTCCGAGGGCAGGCAGGCCGCCCTCTGCTCCCCGCGGAGGGCGGGGCTGGGGGGGAAGACCTGAGAGCCCAGACAGGGGGGACGCTTGGCCTCCCCGCGGCACAGCTGCAGGATTCAGCTCAGCACGGAGCCACTGTCCCTCTGTCCACATACTGGAGCTGTCATAGCTCCGACCACCCAGGGGAAGGCAGGGCGGCAAGGACGGAGCCCCTGTCCCCTATCAGAGCGTTCCTTTGCAGGTGTTCCTTGGATCCCGGAGATACAGGCTCAGAGCCCGACAGCCCTGGGAGAGGTGGACTGATTCCAAGCCCCCTCAGTCTCTCCGAGTGCCCAGGTTCAAAAGCTTGACCCAGCAATGCGCTGCCGCAGACTGGCCCTGGGCCTGGGATTCTGCCTGCTGTTGGGCACTGCCCTCTGCTTTCTGTGGTGAGCGTGTCCCCATGGAGCCCTCCCTTCACCCCAAACTCCATTTCTTGGCATCTCAACACCCAAATCTTGACCCCTTTATGGATTCCTAGGTCCCCCCCCCCCCCCAACCTCTCTTGGAACTCACTCCAGTCCCCCAACCGCAATCCCAGTAGGACCAAACTAGTTTGGCTTTCCGGATTTTGATTAGCAATGACCTCAGGGCCTCTGCACTCACTCTTTCCTCTGCCTGGACCATTCTTCTAAGAACTCCTGTGCGCCCACACAACCCACCCGGTGTGCTCCCTCTGTGAAGCCTCCCAACACGGCCACCATCACTCCCTTCACTCCCTCGTGTGCCGGGCCTGGCATCAAGAACATTCCCAGCCCTGGAACGAAGACCTCATGGGTGGATAATGGCCACATTGCAGACCAGGAGGCTTTGACCTCTGAGGTCAACGAGCCCCAAGGAGTGGTGGGGACCCCAGATGCACCCCGCTGGGGGCCTTCCCTCCCATCAACGTGCACCAAGTGGGTTTTCAGCCTCATGACAGTCAACAGGTGTTTTTCCTTCCCAGGGTGTATGTGGAGAATTGGCTGCCCTTTTCCTATGTCCCCTATTACCTCCCCTGCCCAGAGATCTTGTAAGTACAGGGTGGGGAGAACTGGGGTCCCGTGGGTTGCCTGGAGTGGGGCCACTGGGAAAGTTTTTGGGTCATTTGCAGGTTATGAGGTCCTAAGCTCATGATCCTGATCCGTTTGATAAGGGCTGGGTCATTTGTGGAGTAAAATTCCCAGGTCAGTCCTCCAGTGTCCCTGCAGCGCCCCCTCTGTGCTTTGACCTTGAGCACGCCACAGTGCTCTGAGCCTCACTTGCTCCATTGGAAGAATGGGATGATGGCGGTCCCCTCCGGGGCCACCTGGAGCACGGAGCACAGTGACCGCTGTGAGCCATCTGCTGTAGCATGCGCCACATATAGCGGGTGATCAGGAAACAGTGCTCTTAGGACGTGACCTTTTTGCTAAAAGTAGTGTCCGGTGTGGATCCAAGGAACAAATGAGCGTGGGACCAGACTTCCGCCGCACACCGAAGCTGGCTTTTTAAGAGTTCAGAGTGACAAAATGCACTCAAGGGGGATCTCCACGGTAGCAAAAGGCAGGTTTCACATCTGGATCGTAGACGGCTCATGAGCCACGAGGCATGGGTCGCCGTTGCAAGCACAGAGTATAGTCAGTCAAAAAGCTGGCCTGGCCCGGAGGAAGCAGTGGGTGTTGAAAAGCAAAAACCAGAACACCTTGCTCGTTCGAGACACGGGGTGGGAGGACGCTATCCTGAGTTTCGATTTCATTTCCTTGATTTCTGCGGAGGATCTCATGTCCCCCAGCCCTTCCCACGAACTGAGTTCCCTCTTCCCTGACGCCCCTGCATATGCCCTGTCTCCCGGACCCCCTGCCTGCTTGTAGGGGGCTCTAGCACTACCTTGGGCCCAAAGTATTCGCTACCTTCTTTTTCTTCCCAGTTTGCCTCTCGTTTGGGTCCACTTAGCTCTTTTTTTAACAGATCGAAGTTGGAGAATTTTTGCCTGTGTAAGTGGTCACCTTTCTGTCTTTTCATGTGGATTTCTTCACTTTTAGTTTTCCTGCCCACGGGTGCAAACGTGAAGTTGGCTTTTTGTTTTGTTTGCTTTGGGGTTTTGTTTTTTGGTTTTCGTTCTCGTTTTTTGGCTCAGCTCATCTGTGGCTTCAGCTGATGACCGTCGAGCTCTCCAGTGAGGATGGAGCGTAGCTGGGCTTGGGGGGAGGCGGGAGCCCACTGCCCTCTCCCTCCTCACTTCCTGCCTTCGCAGCTGCCCTCACTTTCTGAGCGGGGACCTGAGCGCTTGTTGGGGTGGAAACTAGGGCAGACAACCAATGGGATGGACTGACTCTTAAAAACCGTTGATTCGAGAGTGTAAAATGACCACGGAAGGACGAGCACGTATTGCAGGATCCCACTTTCATGAGATCTCCAGAAGAATCAAATTCGTAGAAGCAGAAGTAGAATAATGTTACCAGGGGAGGCTGAAGGGAGCCAGTGTTTCATGGGGACAGAGGTTCAGTTGGGAAGGTAAGAATGTTCTGGAGAGGAATGGTGGGGACAGCTGCACGACAGTGTCCCTGTGCTTCAGGACCCTCAACTGTGTACTTCAAACTGGTTACAATGGGGACACCTGGATGGCTCAATGGGTCAGATCGTCTGACTCTTGGTTCCAGCTCAAGTCACGATCTCAGGGTCATAAGATCGAGCCTCACGTCGGGCCCCAAGTTCAGCAGGGAATCTGCTTGAGATTCTCTCTCTCTACCTCTACCCCAACCCTCTCTTTCTCTCCTGTAGACGAAAAGTTGGTAGGAAAACTTAAGGAGGCTTAAGCTATCCCATTAAAGATGCCACATTGAAAATTCCTCAGGGAGCGGCAGGCGCGGTGTGCTCAGGTGGTCTGGCCTGACAGCGGACCTCAGGCCGCTTCTGCGGTTGTCGCCCTCCCTGGGTGGCCTCGGGCAGGCCTCCGCCTTCTCTGGGCCTCACTTCCACCCTCTGGGGAAGGACATTATTGGGAGGACTTTCAAGCCCAAGGACTCCAAAGTCTGGCCCTGGGTCCTTCCAGCCGGCTGGTGGCAGGACCAGGGGCTCTGTGTAACCTGCAGGGCCCCCCGTCTTACTTCTCCCCTGACACTGGCCTCGGCTGGAGCTAGTGGAGGCTGGCCACACAGCCTACCTGCCAAGCAGGGGACAAGCTGCCTTCACAAGCGTCCGCTCAGTGCTGGGCACGGGCGCGTCCCTTGGTCTTCGGGCCAGCTCAGAGGGTGAAGGATAGTTACCCATTTTACAGATGAGGAAGAGTGGGGCCTGAGCCAGGGTTCCAGGACAGACACAGAATGGAGGAGGGGGGGGGGGGAAGGAGATCGACTGATGGAGCTGAGCCAGCCTGGGATCCGGGGAGCAGGCACCGGGAAGGGCAGGCTGGGGCTTGGGCAGGTGCTGAGGCTGTGGGAATGTCTTCACGGAAACCTCAGTTCTGCTCTTCGGGCCTTTCCACCTGGGTCAAGCCCACCAGGCCCTGCAGGATCCACTTTACCCAAGGCCGGCTGGTGTAGACGGTAATCTCACCCACCAAATACCACCGATGCAACGCCTTGATTGGTGTCTGTGTAACTGGGTCCTGCAAGTGACCGTCCCATGGGCTCCAGTGACTCAGCCCAGGTCCCCAGGCGAGAAAGCGGCAGAAACTCAGATCACCGGCTCTTTGCAGCTTCTCAGAACCTCTACCCACTGCCAGGTCCCTACAGAGTGACATGTTTGAAAGAGCCTCAGCTTTGCAGACAGAGGACACTGGGTATTGAGTACCGCCCTGTCACTCAGCGACCCCGGAGGGACTGTGGGACTGTTTCTGTAGGAGCCCAGCCCCAGCGGGGGTGGGGGGGGTGGGCAGTGGAGAAAGTTCCAGGAAGTCAGCCTGGGAGCTGGAACGAAGCCCGCCTGTGAGGGGGAGAGTAGGGGGGTTGCTGCTTCTTCACTCTGTCCCCAGCCCTGGCACTGACAGTTCTCTGTCACCTCGGCCCCCAGCAACATGCACCTGCAGTATAAGGGGGAGAAGCCATTCCAGCCCGTGACCCGGTAAGTGACTGCCATTTCCCCCTTTGTGGCCCCGGGGACCTGGGGGCCGCCTCCCCTCACCACTGGCCCTTCTCTGTTACAGGTCACTGTACCCTCAGCCCAAGCTGCTGGAGCAGAGGTGGGTGCTGGGTGGGGCCTGGGTGCAGAATGGAGAGATTGGGGGAGGAAGGGGGGCGTGGCGGGGGTGGGGGGTGCAGGTATAGAGCTCTGACTTATAAGCTGCGGTGGGGGGGCTGTCAGGAGGCCTTGGGGCCCAGGTAGTCTGGGACCTGGGTGCTGGTCCTGTTCGGTCACCAGCTCTTGACCTTGGGCAGATGGCCCGGAGCCTTTTCTGTACGAGTGGGTAAGAATACCCGCTTCGTGGCCGACCGGACGAGCACTAGATGAGATGGTGTTTGCAAAAGGCGTAGCTCTGGGCGCCTGAGCGGCTCAGTTCATTTGAGTGTCCGACTCTTGATCTCAGGGTGGTGAGTTCAAGCCCCACGCTGGGGCTCCACGCTGGGCATGAGCCTACTTTAAAAAAAAAAAAAAAAAAAAGGTAGCTCTGCATAGTAGGTGCTCAGTCTGGGGTTCCTTGCTACCCCATGTGGATTAGGCACTTAGCAGGTGCCTGAAGTGCCAGGGTCCCTTACACACCGGATGTGCGTTCACTCCTGGCCCTCTTGACCACGCCGGGGAGGAGCCATCATCCCCACTTCCCATAGGAGGATCTGGGGCCCAGAGACAGGGATGAAGCGTGGGAGGTAAGACCAGGATGAGGCTGCGGCTCTCCCAAGGGAAGGGCCTCAGCCTCCACGGCCTCCCCTGCCGCCAGGCCTGCGGAGCTGCTGACGCTGACGCCCTGGCTGGCACCCATCGTGTCCGAGGGGACCTTCAACCCTGAGCTGCTGCGCCACATCTACCAGCCTCTGAACCTGACCATCGGGGTCACGGTGTTCGCCGTAGGGAAGTGAGTAGTGGGCCGGCTCGGGGGTGGTCACTGAGCCCTAGGAGCTTATGGCCTGGGAAGGAACAGGACCTGCACACGGGTTCCTGCCTGGACACCAGAAAGCCCTGAGCCAGGCACTGTGCACGTGGGAGGGTAAGGAGTAGAGGGTGATGAGGGGAGGACTTCCTGGAGGAGGGGGTCTGGCCCTGGCATGGAAGCAGGGAGGCGGCCCAGGTGAGAGAGCAGCAGGGAGACTTAGTGAGGACACCCCGTGGGCCTCCTCACCCCTCTCTGCTTCCCCAGAACAGTCAAGGCAGGCACGACGGACTGGAAACACTTTAGAGCACCTCACATAACTGGGGGTCCATGGTCAGGCCGCAGGCAGGTCAAGCCCCGCCCTCAGGTCCCTCTCCCCTCTGCCGACTCTGGGCCTGGTACTCTCTGGATACCTCCTGGTTTCCTCTCCTCCCCTCACCCCACCTGGCTTTGCCTTTAGCCACCACCAGGCAGCCTCCCCCTGCATCTCATTTTCCGGTTTCCTGAGGGAGAAACCACGACGGGGCCCCAATACCTCAAGTGCTGGCCAGGTGACAGGTGGCCCGCCTGGGGTCAGGTTCCATCAGCTTCGACCTGGGGGGGCACGGCCCCAAGCCCCCAGCACCACTTGCCCCGCCCTGACGCAGCCACTTAACCCGCCAAGTGGTCACTTTCCTCTCTCTGAGCCTGGGTGTCTCTGCCTCTAAAATGCAGATTATTGGGGGGCCCCGGGCTGGCTCAGTCAGTAGAATGAATGACTGTCGATCTTGGGGTTGTGAGTTCAAGCCCCACATTGAGTGTAGAGATTACTTTAAAAAAAAAAAACCAAAAAACAATAAACTTCGAAATGGGGATTGTGGTGCCTGCCTTAAGGGAGTTTATGAGGCTCGAAGGAGCTAAGAATCCCTTCGACCACTGCCCGGCACCTAGGTAAGTGCTCACGGAAAGTCAGCTGGGCGAGTGCCGGTTAAGCATCCTTCCTACAAAGGAAGAGGTCTTACTGTGACTGTGGGGGTGGGACGGAGGACCCCGAGGTTTCAGACCCGAGTGGCATCTCCAGGGGAGGAGCTGGGAGGTGGACCCCAGCCTGGGGTGAGCCCAGCCCCCACTCCCTGGCCCCACGCAGGACAGAGCCAGCACGTGGCGGGGAGGGGCCAGCGGGGCCGATGACATCATTCCCACCAGGTACACCGGCTTCGTGCCGCACTTCCTGGAGTCGGCCGAGCGCTTCTTCATGCAGGGCTATCGGGTACGGTACTACATCTTCACCGACGACCCCGCAGCCATCCCTCGGGTCCCGCTGGGCCCCGGCCGCCTCCTCAGCACCATCCCCATCCAGAGGCACGCCCGCTGGGAGGAGATCTCCACGCGCCGGATGGAGCGAATCAGCCGGCACATCGCCGAGAGGGCGCACCGGGAGGTGGATTACATCTTCTGCCTCGATGTGGACATGGTGTTCCGGAACCCGTGGGGCCCCGAGACCCTGGGGGACCTGGTGGCCGCCATTCACCCCGGCTACTACGCTGTGCCCCGCCAGCAGTTCCCCTACGAGCGCAGGCATATTTCCACCGCCTTCGTGGCAGACGGCGAAGGGGACTTCTATTATGGTGGGGCGGTCTTCGGGGGGCGGGTGGCCAGCGTGTACGAGTTTACCAGGGGCTGCCACATGGCCATCCTGGCGGACAAGGCCAATGGCATCATGGCCGCCTGGCAGGAGGAGAGCCACCTGAACCGCCGCTTCCTGTCGCACAAGCCCTCCAAAGTGCTGTCCCCCGAGTACCTCTGGGACGACAGGAAGCCCCAGCCGCCCAGCCTGAAGCTGATCCGCTTTTCCACGCTGGACAAGGCCACCAGCTGGCTGAGGAGCTGACGGCAGAACCAGGGCTGCCGTCGATGGGGTCCCCACGCCCCGCAGCCTCCCTGCTCGGGCTCCAGGTGAGACCAGTCCAGCCCTGCCTACCTCCGTCTCAGCAGAAAATGGAGGCAGAAAGGCCTTTGTAAACTGTGAAGGGCTGTGCCCACATGAGAACACAAAGCTCACACAGCCAGGAAGAAGCGAGGCAGAGGTGAAGCGGACCGGCCCGGTGGGCCCTACCCAGCGGACGTGCCTTTTGGGATAGGCTCTGGAGTCAGCCCTCCTCCGTGCCTCAGAGTAAAAACTCCGTGCCCCCCTCTGCCCCCCTTCCGCTGCCTACTGCCCTTAAACTTGCACTTCTAGGCGTGCCTGGGGGGGCTTAGTCAGTTAAACGGCTGCCTTCCGCTCAGGTCATGATCCCAGGGTCCTGGGATCGAGCCCCACATCAGGCTCCCTGCTCAGCGGAGAGCCTGCTTCTCCCTCTCCCTCTGCCTGCTGCTCTGCCTGCTTGTGCTCTCTCTATCTCTCTGTCAAATAAATAAATAAAATCTTAAAAAAAAAAAAAAATTGCACTTCTGAGCCCGTGTGAAAGGCAGCCCAGACCCCTCTTCTCTGGCTGCTGGGGTTCCTGGGTCCCGTGCTGTCCTCCACCCACACGGACCCAAGCCTGCGCTGGGCCGTGGAAGGCGCCTTGTCAGTGGGACAGGCCTGGCTCTCCCGTGTAAAACCTAGCCCGTACCCCACAGTGGGCCACACTCCCTGGCACCAGCCACATCCCTTGTAAGAGGGCTTGGGCAGCTTTTACCAAAGGTGGCATGGGGGGGGGCCTGGGTGGTTCAGTCGGTTGGGCTGCGGACTCCCGGTTTTGGCTCAGGTCCTGGATGGAGCCCCGCCCCCACTACCTGGGGCTCTGCGCTCAGCAGGGAGTCTGCGTGAGACTTTCTCTCCCTCTGCCCCTCCCCCCAGTCACGTGCATACGCACACACATGCACGCTCCCTCCCTAAAATGAATAACTCTTTAAAAAAAAAAAAAAAAAAGATGGCGTGTGCTAAGCCCTACCCGGGGTGTTTTCACCTGCACATCTGCGGGTCGGTGCGGCAGCGACCAGGAATCCGGGTGGCCTGGGTCTCAAACATAGTCAGCTTGTGCGGGTGGAGAGAGGGTCCAGTTGTGCAGAAAACCTGGACTAAACCTGACGGCTGCCACAGACGGGATTCCGTTCCTGTGAGCCCATCAGCTGGCCTCTGGTGGCCTCTTGGACCCCGAGCCCGGAACGCAGGTGTCTGCGGGCGCTCCCAAGGCCAGGGTCAGCCTTGGCCCCATGAGGCTGCCGATGGGGCTCCGAAGCTGTGGTGCAGGCCCAGGACTAGAGGGCCCGGGTGGGCAGCCCCGCCAGGGCAGCGGCCCCAGAGGGACTTGCGAGCACAACCCCATGTTTGCGTCTGCCTGGCAGGACAGAGATGGGGTGGGCGTGGGTTCAGGCTGTGGTGGCCCAGTGCTCACTCCTCTGGGGGCGGCTGCTCCTTTGCCATGGAGGGTGCGGGGGGTACGCTCTGGCCACATTGGGAAGAAGAGGCACCCCCCCACTTGGCCACCCCTGGCAAAGCTGGGGTTCTGCCCAAAACCTCCTCCTGTAGCCTGTGGTCTGGCCGGTGAGCAAGGACCGACTGCCAGAGCGAGCAAGGGTCTGAGAGTGTGAGCAGACCAAGCAGACCGAGTGAGCAGAGCAGACTGCTTGGGCTGGGGAGGACGAGTCAGGGAGAGGCTCTGGGGGCACTTCCTGGGCAAGGGCGGGCCACAGCCTGTGTGTCCCAATGGCGAGGCCCTTCCCAGAGCATCAGGACCTGCCCTGTGAGGTGAGTTGTTGTTGAAAAAGCAGGACTTGCCTTCAAGCAACTTCCACCTTGGGCCAGGGAGAGGCCCCTTGGCATGGAGACCACAGAAGGCCTCTGGGTTGGGGGTGGGGAGGTGGCCCTGAGGCCCAGGGGGCAACATCAGGCTTGCAGGGGAGAAGGGAGCCCCTGCCTCACTCCCAGCCCG
This sequence comes from Meles meles, assembly GCF_922984935.1. Classification (NCBI taxonomy): domain Eukaryota; kingdom Metazoa; phylum Chordata; class Mammalia; order Carnivora; family Mustelidae; genus Meles; species Meles meles. The sequence continues at coordinate 3,389,669 of NC_060076.1, forward strand.
GCCTCTCCCGGCCCCCGCTGATTTCCCTCCTCAGCCTTGGCCCAAACCCCCAAGGATAAGGTTGACCCTGGTCCCCGCCACAGGGCACAGCCCTCAGACCTGAGTTGAGAGAGTGACAGGACCCAACTCTTGGAACCAAACCAGGGTCCAAACTACTTTCCAAAACAGAGCTGAGGGCTTGGAGCCAGAGCTGCTGCATGGGTGGGAAGAGGTAAGGAGTCTGGTGGGGGTTGGGAGGGGTGCAGGGGGACGGGGTCTTAGCCTGCAGACGGGAGGGGGGGGTGTCGCACAGAGACAGTCCCAGCTCTCTGACGGGATCAGATCTGAGCCCCAGGCACACTGTTGACAGGACCCATCCGTTTTGGGGGTTTCGACGTTTTCTAAATTGCAAAGGTACTTCTTTAAGGAAGACGCAACACCTCAAATACAAAATGTGTGCAGCGCAGGCCCCCGACACTGAGGCTCCCTGTCCCTTATGGCCAACTGCCTCCTCCTGACATGTGACAGTCCCACACCATCGCTCAGCCGCAGGGCCTGGTCGGTACACCTCTACTCACACTGCCCACCAGTCAGGTCTGCTCGTCCCGTTACCCCGCTGACTTCCGGGGACTCACGCCTGACGTCCCCTCCAGGAAGCCGGCCTTGATTTATGCCCCACTCCAGAGTGGATGCCTTTCAGCTTTCCCACGAACCCTCCTCACCCCTGTGCCATTGACAAGGTCTGCCCATCTCCACCCCTTGCCCAGTTGGTAAACTCCAAGATGGGACAGACCGTGGCCGGCCTGGTTTCCCCTGGTACCTGAAACCCAGGAGGTACTCTGTAAATATCGAATGACTGTGTACGGGGTGACAGCTGAGAGAACACGGGATTAGGAGTGTGTCCTAGCACCTGTGGGCTGTCGGAGGGAGTCCATGGGAGGCCCTGGGGTGAGGATCAGCCGAGATTATGGCTGGAGCTCCACCTGCGCGCTACTTCAGGACGCGACTAGGTGTGGGCCCTCCAAGCGGCCTGCCCCACCCCGGAAGGAGGCCGATGACCGCCATAGCCCCCATTGCACAGGAGTAAACAGACAGCCTGCTCATTCCTACTGGTTTTGGGGTTCCATGCTTGAGTGGGGGCAGTGACATGCCCACCAAGCTCCTTCCCAATCTAGAACTCAATGCCTCTGATATGACTGCCCTGCTTGTATCTCGTGTCCCCTTCCTGCAGTGACCGCAGACTCCTTGCCCAACATCCAGAGCCCTGCATGTTCTGGTCCAGATGCCCTCTCCAGTGTGCACCCCTTGCCCCACTCCAGCCTCTGTAGGACCTTCCTCCCCCCGGGGAGCACACCAAGCCTTTGCCCCTCAGAGCCCCCTGCAGCCACTGGCTCTGACGTGGCCCCCATCCATGCCAGCCTCACCGCCACGCCTGGGCTCAGAGGCCACCTCCCCACGCCCCTGTGCAAGCACAGCCTGTGGGTCAGACCGAGCTGGGTTCAAACCCACAGCAGGGCCAGGTCCCAGCCCTGTGCCAGGGAAGCCGGTGGCTGTTCAGAGCCTCATTGAAAATGGGGTCTCTGACCCTGAGCTCAGGAGGTGAGCTGGGGGAGCCCCAACCCAGGATAAGGCCAGTGATGGTCAGTGCGGGGGCTCAGTGAGGGTGAAGAACAATGACCCTGAGTCCCCCGTTCACGTCCACATCCGGACTTGAACTCAGAGCTGAGTGACCTTGATCTCTGGGATCATTGCTCATGTATCAAAAGACGTGGAATCACGGAGCGCCCAGGGGGTTCCTGGGCAACACTAAGTACACCCAACGCTCCCGCCCCCCCCCCCCAGGTGGGCTCCTTCCTTTCTGGGCTCCTTCCCAGCCCTCTGACTCCAACCAGGGCTGCGGCCAGGGACAGGCCAGACCTCATGTCCAGGGGCCTGCCAGGAGAACCAGAAGAGATGTAGGGGAGGAGTAAGGGGCAGACTGACCTTCTTGCCGTCTCCAGGTCCTCTGGCCCAGCCGCGCACCCCGCAGGCCCCTGCAGGTTACATGTGGGGAGCAAGACAGAAGGATAGCGCTCTTTCCTCGGCGACTCCCGTGCAGATCTCCAGCCAACCCGGCCCAGCGACCTCGCCCGCTTGGGTTTGGGGCAGCACGAGGTCCCGGCGGGCGCGGAGGCAGCGTGCAAGCAGCCGGGAGGGAGACGCGGGGTACCCGCCGCGCGCTGGACCCTCGGTGTGCTGCGGCGAGGCGCGGCTCCCGTGCACGCGCTGTCCGCGGGCCCACACAGGCCCCGCGTGCACGCGTCCGTGGACACGAGGCCCGGCGGCCCCGGCAGGGCCCACCCACCGCCTCCCGCGGGAGCCGACGCGCGCCCCCGAGCTCGCGCGGTGGCGCCCGCCCCCCATACCTGCGGCGGGCGGGGCGGGGCGGGGCGGGGCGGGGCCGCGGCTGTCCCCGCCCACCGGCCGGAGCCCGGGAGTCCGGGCGGAACCAGGCAGCGGGGCCCGAGCGGCCGGCGGCGCAGCGCGGCGCAGACAATGGGAGCGGTGCGGGCGGCGGCGGCGGCGGCAGCGCGGGCGGCGGCGGCGGCAGAGCTCCGGGCCCGGCGGGGACGGGAGGCCGCGCCATGAGCCCCGCAGCCGGGCGCCCCCCTGCGCCGCGCGCGGGCCGAGGCGAGCGGCTTCTGCGAGCCCCGGGCCCCGCCCTGGGGCTGGCGATGCGCTGCCAGGGCTGAGGATGATGGTAGATTGCCAGGTGAGTGCCCCGGCTCGGCCCCGGCCGCCCTCCCAGCCGGCGGGGGTGGAGGGAGGCCCGCATGTCCCCGGCCCACACCCCATCCGGCGAGGAGGGAGCGCGGCGCCCGGTCCACGCTGAGCGCGCGCTTACGCAGTTCCGCGTCCAACCCCTCCTGGTACAACCGGGAAACTGAGACCAGGAGAGGCGGGGACTGGCCCGGGGCGTGTGAGGTGAGGGGAGTCCGGAGAAGAAAGGAAGGTTCTGGCCTCCCAGGCCGGTGCTCAACACTCCCATGGGTTTCCAATGGGAATGAGAGCCCCTAAGATCCTGGGGGACCCGGTTCACCCCCTCGCATCTGCGGCCTTTTCCTCTGAGCATCCCCATGAGCCCCCAGGTACATACACACATGGACGTCACAGATGGGGGCCGTGGGATGGGGTCAGAGGAGGAGTGGACACTGGAGAGGTGACAAGGGGCGAAAGAAGAAAGGGATTGGAGGCAGCCATGGGGCAGGGACATCCAGTCTCCTGGCAGCATGCCCGGGACTCATACATGGGGAGGAGAGCCATGTCAGACTGGTGGCTAGGAGGTCCGAAAGGTGCTCATGGGGCTACCCGGGCTGGGCACTTCCCCCAGGACACCTGGAGAGGACAGGCTCTGGGGTGCTGGGTGTACCAGTTTGGGCACGTGGACTATGAAGAGGCCCCCCCCCCCAGTTGGAGGGGCTATAGCACAAAAGGTCTCAGCTTACTCTTCTGTCTATTGGGCTGTAGAGACGGGGTGTCCCTAGGGTCCCACAGGCTTGTGGAACTGTCTGTTGGCTTTGGATCTCCATCCCGGACACACTGTGCTCACAGTCCTGGGAAAACGCTTTGTACTTTCTTGAGGTCCGTCAGAGGAGAGGACAGGGGGAGCTTGGGCGGCTTGTGGTGCTGAGGACCTGGGGAGGCAGAACGTGGCAGAGCACTGACCACTGGTCTGGGGACCAAGGTCAAGACCCTCCTTGCTGCAGCCTAAGGGGCCCCATTTGGAAGGGGTTCCAGAGTCAGTGCCCTGGCCAGGGTAAGGAGGCCTTGGGAATACACCGATCTCGAGGACTGGAGAGAGAAACGAGGGACAGGGGAGGCTTCTGAAGCTCCTCACATCACCCCCAGAGCCCCCAGGTCCTGCTCCTTTACCCTCTAGGGGCAGGGAGAGCCGCTGCCTTGACTACACCCAAACAAAGGTGTGTGTGTTGTTTTCTGGTTTTCCTGCTGGGGCTGCCATGCTGGTGCTGACCACCAGGGGTCAGGCTGTGCCCGCTGTGCTCAGGGAAGCCACCAGAGCAGGGAGGGGACACCCACGGGTCATGCTGGGAGTCTCCTGCATCTCCCCCAACAGGCTCCTCGGGTTAGGAACCTCCACGTCCACCACGTGAGCTGCTCAGAGGCAGGAGGGGCTCTGACACCCTCTCGTGGACGCATTCCGCTACCGTGCCCCTCACACTCACCCTGGCAGGGGCTGTGCAAGCAAGGCCTGGGGGCAAGGGGGGAAGGTCCCCAGGAGGGTCCCTGTGCTCCAGGAGGTCCCAGCCCAGAGGGGGGGATGGACCAAAGCGCCAGAGCAAATCCAAGTGAAAGGGAGGGGCAGGGGCTGCAGGGCGGTGAGGCAGGGTGGAGGGGGGCGGGCAGGAGCCCCTAGCGGGGTCTCCCAGCCTCCAGGGTGAGCGTGATGCTGGGAGCAGGGTGGGAGGACCACTGTGCTGCGGGGGAGGGCCAAGCTGCAGAGCCGCGGGGGCACAGAGGATTTGGCCAAGAGGAGCTGGGAGAGAGCTGGACAGCTCTGTGGACGGAGGGGCCGGGGCCAGACCCCAGCCTGCAGGGAGGGACTCCTGGCTGTCTGTGCCGTGGGACACACGGGCCTCCCAGGGACCTGCTCACCATCCGAGAGCCAGAATCCCAACTCAGCTCGGCGGGGAGCCCCTGCCTCCTGGTCCCCCCAGAGGCCAGGGCTGCAGTCCCCGAACAGGACCAACTGGGGCGGGCTCCGTCCCCAGGACCGCTCGTGGGGTGTTGGCGGGAATCATCTGGGCAGTGTGGGTGCAGAGGTATATTCCAGGAGGAAGTTCTGTGGTCAGGCTGGATTCAAGGCGGGGAGCCTGAAGATGAGGGCCTGACTCTACCAGGCCCTCGCACGCGCTCTGTCCTCACTGCCCTAGGTCACCTGCTGAGTCGCCATCAGTTTCCTGGGGCCGGGAACGCTGGCTTGGCTGCACTTGGCCGGGGTGGTCAAGGTTGGGGTTGGTCCTGGGGGAGAGGGTGTAATCTGTTTTTGTTGCTGCCATAACAAGGTACTACAAATTGGTACTACTTTGGCTCAAAAGAACAGAAATTTTTTCTCCGTCGGTTCTGAAGGCAGAAAGTCCCATATCAGGTGTCGGGAGTTCCATGCTCTCTCTAGAAGCTCTGGGAGACCTTCTAGAGCTTCTAGATGTAGCTTCTAGAGCTACATCTTCCAACTTCTCGTGGTGCCAACAGCATTTCTGGACTCTCAGGTGCACTGCTCCAAAGCCTGCCTCGGTCTTCACATACCTCCTCTGCGTGTGTGTGTCCAGTTTTCCCCTTTCTGTAAGGACACTTGTCACTGGATGAGGCCCATCCTAACCTGGTGACTTGCACGAAGACACCGTTTCCAAGTAAGGCTTATTTACAAGTGCTGGGTTAGCTTTCTGGGGACACAGTTCAACCCCAGTAGGAGCACTGGAGTGATTCTCACCCTGAAGACTAGGCACCCAGGTGCGCAGGGGGCTGGGGAGAGCAGTTGGGGTCTGGGGAACTCTCCCGTAGGCCTCTGGGGCAGAGGCCCCCAGCGCCGGGCTGTGGTGTGCCATCTGGAACAGCAGGTGGCGCTGTGACCCCCCCTTTGCCGCTTTCCCAGCCCAGCTCCGAGCACCACCCGTAGACAAAGGTCTCACCTTCCAGTTGCGAGGAGACAACACTCAGCTGTAAACACAACAGCAGCATCGTCATTTCAGGGGTGACCCACACCGCAGAGGAAGTCAGATAAGGTGGGGCCACACGGTAGTGACTCGGTGGTGCCCCGGAGGGGAGGCCCGGGAACCTAGCAGGGCCAGGCCCCCGCAGGTGGGGAGTCGGTGTTTCCTTCTTCACCTGCAAGCCAAGCTGTCCCTTCTCGACCATTTTCAGGGGCTCCTCGCAGGGCAGCTCTGGTTACCCTCTGTGGTTTCCTGGCAGCTCACCGGTTCCTGCCAGCCAGGGCGGCTGTGCCTGATGGTGGCACTTGGAAGCCAGCCATCCAGGTGGGTGGGCTGTTGAGACGCGAGGGGTCCCTGTCCCCAGAGACCTTGCCCAAGGGGCGCAGTGCTGCCTGAGCTCCCGCACCGCTCACCTGGTGGGGTTCTGCCCCATCCTCCCACAAACTGGGCAGGGCCGCCTTGGGCTGAGGAAGAGGGGCCCCGGGCTCCCCACAGGACAGTAGGGGCTTCTACGGGCATCAGGGAAATGAAGCAAAGTGCCCAGGTGTTACTGGCCCCAGAAGTGAGGCAGTTTCTTACCTTGGCCCCTGGGCACTCCCAGGTCCCACGAGGCTGAGGCCGCTGGCCCTTGACAGTGGGTCACGGCTAATTCTCACAAGGGACACTAACCAAGAGCCGCTGCAGGGATCGCCTTGGCCGAGAAGACGAGACCATGGTGACGAAATACAGGAATGGGGGGTGTAGGACAGAGAGTAGGTCCTAGGAGAACGCATCAGGCTGGGAGGCTGGGGACCTGGGGTCGGTAGCTACTTGGCCATCAGCAGCATGCCGGCCACGGGGCTGTGCCCTGCAGAGTAACTCCCAGACCCTCCCCCACGTCCGTGGGTGCTGTGGGCAGCCGGCCTGTAGTGCCTTCCCCGAGCCTGGCCTTGGGCTACTGTGTTGCATTGTATCCGCAACGTGGGTACCGCTGCCGTCTGCATATACAGAAGGGGAAACTAAGGCACTGGATGGTGAACGGTCGCGAGAGGGCCGGTGGAAACATGTCCTAGTGCACAGACAGGCCCGGGTGGGGCTGGGCCTAGGGGCTGGCACCGAATTCCTTGCGATTGCAATGAACTTCCCACGTCAGGGCTGGACAGGCCCCAAGGTGATGGTTAACAGTGGGCGTGGAGACATAAACAGAGTTAATGAGCCCCTTTAGCCTCCCGCCCCCCCGCCCCCCCCCGCTCCCCCCCCCCCTCCCGCTCTAATGAAGACCTTGGGCTCTGCGCTCTGCATTTTCTCAGAGTTCTGAGGTTTTGATCCTCCGAATCTTCTTAGGGTCGCTGCTGGGTGCGTCTCCGTGGGGTGGGGGAGTGAGCTTCTGGAACCTAGACGTCTCCTCCCAGGGCAGCCGAGCCAGAGTGAGGAGGTGGAGAAGAGAGGGCATCCCCCGAAAAATGACAAGCCCCAGAAGGAGAGAGAGTTCCCATGGCAACCTGGAGCCGTTGCCTGGCAACCGCGGGCCCCCCCAAACACTTGCGGGCAGGAAGGCTCAGGGCTGGGGCTTTCCAGTGGCCTCAGTAGAGACCCTAGTTGTAGGGTCTGATCCACAGTGGCCCACAGCCCCTGCCCTAGATCCTTCCTGAGGGAAACCCCCGTCTGCTTCTCCCTCCCCCGACTCCACCCTGCCAGCCAGCCACCTTCTGTCAGGCAGTCCCCCTAGCAACAGAAGCTACTTCCTGGATACCTGAGCACAGTTGGGGTGGCGCGACGTCAGAAAATGTAGGGTCAGAGGACACCGTAGATGGGCGGGCTGCCAGCGGGGCAAGAAGCCGGGCTTGGGGTCCAGGGAGGGTGGAGCGGTTAGAGCCCCACAGTAGGGGACTTCGGTTCTGTCGGGGCCAGCTGAGGCTGACTAGCTCTGTCGACCTTGGCATGTCGCCAGCCTCAGTTTCCCCATCTGTGGCCCCATCTTCCCCCGTGCCTGTGTGTTCACCATTCGGTGTATGAACACTGGGCTGTAAATCATGTCACCTACTGGGGCTTTGGGGTGGTCTGGACCAGACCAGCCTCTGTGCTTGCTTCTCCACTGGCCTGCTTCACACCTGGGTGCTGGGGGGAGGCAGGTGGCTTTACGGTTAAGGCCATTGGCTCGGAGGTGGACACCTGTGTCCGTATCCCAATGCAGTGCTTATTACCGAGTGTCCTTGAATGGGCGCTGAACCCCCCTGAGCCTTGCTTTTCCTCCCACTGTGAGCAAACTGTGGAGAAGAAGGAACCCCAGCCTTGTGGGCTCTGTTAGGGCCCGCTCTCGCTTATGGGCGCTGACCCCGTCCCTAGCAGTGAGCACGCAGACCAGATGGTGTCCACAGGGAGGGAGCAAGGCCCTGGAACCCCTTGCCTTGCCTTGGAATGGAAGAGAGAGGGCCTTTGGGGTTTAGAGTGCCCTAGGAGGGGTGGATTTTGGAGCTGGGAAGGGTGTGAGGCCCAGGTACCCTCAGGTGTTCCCTCTGGGAAGGGCAGTGATACGTGATCTCGTTGGTGACCTCAGGGGTTCCCCAGTGCCCTCAGGGAACCAGGATTCTAGTCTGACCTTGACCCTTCCTCACTCTGTGGTCTGGGGCCATCACCCCACCCTCTGAGCTTCCCAGACCCCCTCTGTCCAAAGGGGAGGGGGCGTGCCCACCTCAGGCCTTGGGAGGAGGCTGGGTGGCATCCTCTGCCCTGTGCCAGGCTCGCATGTTGGATCTGGGGCGGCGCGCCTTGCCCACTCTGGCCAGTAACCCCTCACCCGTGCTCGGCGGGAGGAGGGGCGGGGCGAGGGCGGTGCAGACAATGGCCCGGCCGGTGGCCAAGTCAGTGCCCGGAGCGGGGGCAGGGCGCTGCAGGCTGGGAGCAGGGCGACAGCAGGCGGCGCGCTCCTGTCCTCGGCTCCAGGCCGGGTGCAGCCCCTGCCCGCGTTCATGCTGGTGGTCCCGCCGAGCCTTCGGGCAGAGGAGGTGAGCCTCAGTTGGGCTTGCGGCCGGGGAGGGGGAACGGGGCAGGGCCACACAGTGGCGGAGGCTAGGATGTGGGAGCCATATCCCCCGCCTGCCAGACCTGAGGGGGGTGGGGATTCCCTTGGGGCTGGAGAGCACCCGGGTTCTTCCCTCTCTCTGGGTTGGGATGAGGAATGCATTCCCTTGGGGAGGGCGGGCTTATCATCTCCCCATGCCGCCTGGGGTTCGGGTGTGCCCACCTGACTTGTGTGTGCGCCGCTGGGCTGGGGAGGCCGTGGTCGCGGCTTCTGAGTTCTGAGTCCAGAAACCTACCCACCACGTTGGGGATCCTGTGGAGTGCAGGCCTTCCTTTGTCCCCTGCGGTCCTGGTCCTCTGCCTGTAACTGCCGGTCAAAGTCGGGAGGGCGGGACCAGGATGTTTAAGCCCTGGGAACCCCCACCACCTGAACTGCCGCCCACAGCACCTGGCTGGGCCGAGGAGGGCGGAGCCCGGCCTTGAAGGTCTCTGTCCACAGCTCTCAGCATGCAGGAGGTCAAGGGGGAGAGAGAGGTCTGGGAAGGCTGAGTGGGAGCGCAGGCTTGGACTCGCAGGATTCCAGACCGGTGGTTCCCTCAACTCCCCTGTGGACTCAGGGATGCCCAGGTGTGTGAAACGCTCCAGAAGCCCCCGGTACCATCCCAGCCTCTGCTGCAAGCCCTCCGCAGGTGGCAGGAAATGTCTCTTCCCCCTGGAGGAAGGCAGATGCTGGGGTGGCCCACCAGCTGTGAAGACAGGCCGTGTTGACTGCCCCTGGGGAGCAGGGGGCTGGCCTTGAGTCCAATCCGCATGGTTTTCTAGGTGGGGAACCAGCCCCCCGGAGAAGCTGAGTCGCTGGCCACGTGCTACCTGAAGGTGAGCTCCACCTGGATCACCTCCCCCCTGGGGCCAGAGTTCTAGGGTGTGCTGCCCAGGAAGGTGCCCGGGGGTGCCCTTTGGCCCTCTGGTTGCTCAGGGCTGAAGTAGAAGGGTGAGGTCGTCCACCTGGCCTGAGGCACTGGGGGGCCAGACGGGTAGGTGACAGCTGCGGGCGGCGGAGCGAGGCGAGCGGCAGGGGAGGCAGGCAGCGCCCAGGGCAGAAAAGGCCGAACTGGCAGCGTCCCCCCCCCCTGCCGCCCTCCCCCCCAAAACAGAGGACGACGGCAGTTCCTCCGTATTTCAGGGAGTTTTCTACACAGCCACATGGGGCCAGGAGATCCTTGCACAAAACACACGTGTCCTCCTTCCCTTCTCGCCCAGCCCTGCCAGAAGCAGGCGTGGGGCGGGCCCTGAGGGAGCATGCTCCCCGGGTCTGGGGACCCAGAGTGGCCACCGTGTTCAGGCAGATGTGCGGGGTGTGGGGTACACCCGAGGCTCCAGGGTGCCGTGCGCAGTCCCGCACCTGCACGTGGGCGCCTCTCCATGCCTCCGGGTGACGGCGCGCACTGGAGTGAATCTGTGGCCACGTGTGTCCTGTGCCAGCCGCGGGCGTGGCAAGCCTAGTGGCAGTGAAGCGTGCCTGTGTGTGACGGGACTCGCGTGCGGCGCCTGGAAACACGTGACCGGCTACGGGTGGGGGAGAGGCAGCGCGTGCACGTGGGGCACGCCAGTGCGTGCGTGTGCGCGTGTTTGCGCCTTGCTTTTCCAAAGAACGGGGCCCAGCTTGTGACCACGAGGATGCCGGCGTGTTCCTGCCCCCGTCCACTTGCCTGTTCCCGGGTTTCTCGGCTGGGAAAGGGGTTACGCTTATTAGCGTGCGCAGCTCGCAAGGTTGGGTTGCCTGATGGCAGCATGGAGACCTGTATCGCCCTTGGAGGGTCCCCAGCACAAGGGGTGTCTCGTGGGGGCCTCCCACGTAGGAGCAGTTGGAGGCAGACCGGAGAGGCCCAGGGACCTTGCCAAGGAGGAGAAATCAAGGAAGGGGCAAAGTCGTCTTGACTGTGGGTCAGTGGGTGGCAGGGGGGGAACAAAGGCTGTGTCTCTGAAACTGTCACTCAGCCCCAAGGCCCTGACCACAACCCCCCCCCGCCCCCCGCTCCTCGGGGAAACTCCTTGCTGGAAGACTGGGAAAGAGGGAAGCAGGCCCCAGCGCGGCCGCCTCCCGGCAGCCAGTTGGAGCCCCAGATCCCTTCCAGAGGCTAGGGCAGCCCCGGAGGTCCCCCTCTGAAAGCAGAGCCCTGCTTCCCAGGCCCTGGGCCCCCACGTGCAGGCAGCGGGTGGGTGACGGCACCGGGCACACGGTGTCCCTAGCACAGCGGGCAGCCTTCTCACCACAAGGGCCCATTTGTCCCAACTCCCCGGCCCTGAAGCCGCAAGGGACCAGGCCCTGCTGGGCACAGGGACCCGACTGTGGGCTCAGCTCCCCGCCGCTCCTCAGCCCGCCCTGCCCATGCTGCGTGGACCGGCTGCTTCGTCTACGCCGTCAGACCCCGCGCGGTGCAACCTCTACTTACCCGGTGAGCGGAGACCCGTTGCCCAAGCGCTCCTGTTATGCCAGGAGTTTCCAAAGAAGCCAAAACCCCAGGTTGAACCAGAGCCGAGCCACCCGCCTCCCCACCCTGCCATCATCCCACAGCAGGCTTGCTTCTGGGAACGTCCTGGCTCCTGCTTCCCAGAAAGCCTGGCTCGCCTCCAGCCTCTGCTCCTAGCCTCGCTCTCTGGAAAGCACTCGAATGGCAGGTTGGCAGAGAGGCATGCCCTTCCCATGCCCTTCCTCCTTGCCATCCCTCGGGCTCCTCTCCAGCCTCGCCGCCTCCTCCGGGAAGCTTCTCTGAGGGTCTCCCCATGAGCAACACGCATGAGCCCCAAACTCTGAGTAGTTTCCAATCTAGGGACTTTGAAACTGGAGGAACTGTCCGGACCGTCCAGCTTGCTGGCGCGTCCCGGGGATTGGTTGAGGGCCCGCACCGTGCCTGGCCCTGTTGCGGGTCCTTGCCTGCTCTCAAAGAGGGCACACGTCTTCCAGTGCTTAAAAAGAGGGAAGAACCGAAAACACACTTGCAACACCAGGGCTCTTTCCACTCCTGGGACGGCAGCGCGTGCGGGAGCAGCAAAGTCACCCGCCTCCCCGTGAGCAGCTGCGGGAATGCGTCTCGGGCCCGGCGTCGCTCTGGCCCTGGGGTGTGAGGGGGGAGCGGGACAGATGCTGCCCCCAGGGAGCTGACAGCCCACTTTGGGGGGTGTTAGTCCGTGAACTGTTTTTTTTTAATCCCCTTCTGGAGCCTTCCCCCACGTGGCCCTTTCTAGCCCCCCCCACCCGCGTCCATCAAAGGACACAGCAGGCTCAAGCCCTCTCACGCTGTTCTGTGTTTTCTGCTCCAGAATATTCCCCTTCTGACATGCATTTTGCTTCTTATGCCCCCAGACCAGAAGGCGATTTTGACCCGTTTTGTTCCCTGGGATATCGCTGGCACCTGCCCCCCGCCTGACGCCTAGCCGGGGCTCAGGGTGCGCGTGTGGGCTGAGTGCTGGAGTTGTAGCCTGAGGCTGCTCTGGTCTGCGATGGGGAAGCCACACACCATTGCGGGTCCTCAGGGACAGGGGGTGAAGTGAAATTGTTCAGAGACTTTTATAGCAGTTTGAATTTGCTGGGAGGATTTTCTAGTGCATTTTCTGAAGGATCGGTTGACCCTGACTCGGAGTGTCCCAGGCTGCTTCTGGGTAGTGAGGGGCCCTGTCCTAAGTGCTCCCGTCCAGGACTTCAAGCTTTTCTTTCGGGTGGAGGCCATCCCCGTGTGGAGGCCAGTGGGAGGCCTTAAAGTCAGACGATGGGCTCACCGTCAAGATGGGCATGGGGGCAGGCCGCAAGGGGCAGGAGCTGTCCTCGGCGGCCCAGTGGTGCCCTTGGCAGTGTTGGAGCCTGCCAGGCAGTGTGCCTGCAGGATCAGCTGGGGCAGGGCCTCGATTCTCGGAGCCTCAGCCTCTTGGCAACCTGTGTGACTCAGTGGGCTGGTAAAAAGGGCCGGCAGGCAGGCAGCCAGCACAGGGGAGTCCTGGGCAGCCGGTGAATCAGCAGCGGGAGCAGCCCACCAACCTACCGCCGGGTTACTGTTCTGCCTGGAGTAGGGCCAGGCCTCAGCTGCCGAAATAGCTCCTCCTTGCCTTTCTCCCTGCCAGCTCTCCTGGGGGTTGTTTCTTGTGACCCCACAATTCCCGGGGGTCCCTGGGTCTCCCCAGCCTGGAGCAGGGGAAGGGGCTTTCCTCTGGCCCCTCTTGGCCCTTCTATAAGCAGGGGTACCCTGCCCACAGAAGGGCGCCGGGAGGCTAGAATCTCGCTCAACCCTTACTGTACGGCGCTGGGAGCTGCTGAGAGCAGCAGCCTCCAAGCCAGACGGTGACTTCGAAGTTGCCACGTGACTTCAGATGAGTCTGCCAGTCTCCAGGCTCCCGTCCCTGAGCTCACCCCGAGCTCCAGTCCCCGCCTCTGGCATCGTGACACTTAATTTATATCCACACGGGCACATCGGTGAATGGTAGAAATATTGGGTGGGGGGCGGTCATCGATTCCAGCTTAGACACTGGGTTGTGGGGGGCCGGGGGTTGGGCGGAGTGACAGGGGACATCGGAATCAGAATCCCAAGATGGGTGTCATACGGGGGACAGACCTCCGTGCTCCGCCCGCCGCTGACAGGGACCCAGCAGCCCCAAGCCGGCTTGTGCTGCCAGGAGCAGGTCCGCCTGTGACCTTGAACCCCGTCCAGAGCAGAGGAAATTGAGCTGCCTTCGCCAGACAGGACAAGGCGTGCACCTGGCCTTGGAATGGACCCCCTGGGCCTCCTTGGGCTAGTGGTTTGCCCTCTCTGGGCCTTGATCTTGAGGCGATTGCCGGGGCTGCATCTGTTTGACAGATGCTGCGTGGGAGAGTGCTTTGCCCCCGTCAGGGACCCCCAGAGACAGGGCCAGGCTGGGCTGTGGGGGCCGAGGGCCGGCAGGAGCCGTGCGTGCCTCCAAGGCATCTAAGTGTAGGCAAACCTTCGCCTTTGGCAGCAGGCAGCGGTGTTTACAGGGCCCTGGGTCCTGGGCCTCTCTCACAGCTGAAGCCGGGGGGAGCCAGAGTGGATGCACCCCAGTTCTGAGCCCTTTCCCGGCTGTAGGGGCTGGTCTCGCATGCAAGCCTGCAGCGTCACCTGACCCAGCAGAGCCTGACCGGCAGTGGCCACAGGTCTCCAGAGATGAGGGGGAGGAGAGCTGGGCTGTCCCACGCCCCTGGCGGGACCCCGAGTCAGATCAGGAGGCTGCCGGAAAGAGGAGCCGAAGCCAGGCTCTCCTATCTGCCTCCTGGACAGGATGTTGTGCCGGGTAAACAGCTTGGAGAAGAGTCACCGCTCCGGCTCTGAGTCACAGCTCCTAGCGACAGCCACTAGTGTTTATAAACAACGTGCTTCGTACCCACCAGGGCCTGTCCCCCGGAGCCCGCAGAGGGTTCCCCCAGATGTGGAATTCAGCAGGCCTACCCAGCAATCTGTCCCCCGCCGAAGGGCTGGCTCTGGGTGGCGAGGAGCGGCGGCGCGTCGGTACACGCAGGCGGGTTCGGGAGTGGGGTTTCGCTACGTCTGGGCTTGTGCGTGGCTGCCCAGGTGCATTTTCCTAGAGCCGTCTGGTACAGCGGGCAGGGCGTGGGACCGTGGGCAGGTCCCAAGACCTGGGGTCCTGGGACAAGCGTCTCAGGGATGGTGCGAGTGTTCCCCCATGTCCAGTGGCTGCACAGGAGAGGCTTGTGTGTGCTTGGTGGTGGGGGGGGCAGCCTCAGTAGGGGCAGTGTGGTCGGAGTGCAGGGGGAGGGCTCCTGACTGTCCCCAGCCCCCAGAGCCCTGGCGCTCCGTGGCTGGTCTTTGGTTCCAGGCAGTGACAGTGATGCGGGGCACCATGTGGTGACACCAGACTGGCAGGGAACAAAGGCGCCTCTGCTCTCCCCCTCTCGGCTGGGAGGAGGGGTGGACGCGCCCGCCCCGCCCCACCCCTCCCTTGCCCCGCCTCCTCAGGGCTCCTGCTCTTCTCGCCTCTAGCTGACAGCTGGTCTCCTGCAGCGGCCCGCCTGGGCCTTCCCGGCCAGCCGGCCCCAGTGAGCTCTGCCCCAGCGGCCTGGCTCCTGAAGAACTAGCTGGAGACTGGGTCCTGAGGCCAGAATGATCGGTGTTGGGAGCCTGGGGTGGGGGCAGGGCAGGGTAGCCGGTGTGACGGCTGGGGGATCTCTGGACAAGGGCACGGAGAGCCTTGTTTGACACTCAGGAGCGATGGAAAGAACGTGGTCCCTCGCCAGGGGCCGGGTCCCCAGGAAACGCCCAACAGATACACCTAAGGGGCAGCCCGGTTCCCTGTTGGTTCCCGCCCTGGACACACGCTTCCTCCAAGGGCCTCTCGAAGCTCTCCCACACCCCCGGGCACATTGCCCAGCTGGAAGCACTTTCCCATCCACTGACCCTGTCCGCAGCACCAGGATCAGGGGCCCACCTTGCGATGAGGAGGTCAAACCTCAGGAAAGGCCCTCCCACCCCCTCATTTCATCTGGAGCCCCCAGAGGCATGGGCGAGCTTGCCGGTGCCCACAGGGCAGCAGGCTGCATCAAGGGATGCCCGAGGTCTCACAGCTAGGGGACAGCCTCTGCACCCCGGGGCTGTCTCCCTCTTTGGAGCTCTTCAGCCCGGCTGCACCCCAGCTTCTGTTTACTGCTGGGAGACAGCATTTCCGAGTTCTCCACTGGGATCCAGTTGCGGGGCCCACACTCGCCCTGGACGGGCCCCACGTTGCCGTTTGGCGCTCGCTCTGGGAGACGGAGCCAGCAACATCTGTTGAGCGTTCATTACATGCCGGTGCTCGAGCAGGCTCGTGACCGTGGGAGTGATCAGAACGCACATTGCCGAATCCCCAGGCACCCTTGGGCCGATTTTACAGATGAGGAAACTGAGTCAGTACGAAATGCTAAGTCAGTGGCCCAGGGGCTCAGGGCGGGCAGATTCAGAGCCCAGTCGCCTCTGCTGTTTCTCCCAGGTCAGAGTTCAGCGTCACCGTGTGCAGGAGGCCGCAATGGCTGAGGAGGGGGAGGAGGAGGGACCCCCTCCGCCCCTCCACCCTCAACCCTCACCGCGTAGAGGCTGGAGGCAGGGAGCACTTGGGATTCTCTTGCAGGCAGCGGGACAGAAGCCGATGGAGAGAATTCACTGTGTGGGGAGCCGGTCTCGGGCTGTAGGCACAAGGGTGGCCTGGGGGGCGGGGATGGGCACATTCCACCAGGAACCTTCAGCTCAGTTTCTCTGGTGCCCACCCAGCCCCCAGTCCCGGGATGCCCCTGTCCCCGGGGATTCCCAACTGGTGCTCACAGAGGTTCTTTCTTCTCTATAAGAAATGTCCTCTGGAGCCCAGCGATGAGAATTCCAGGTCAAGAGAGGCCGCGAAGCCGGGCTGGGGAAGAGTTTGTGTTTGAAGAACCTGCGTATCTCTCCCGCGCACCCGCACATCCATAACCGTTCAGGAAACTGAGGCTCGGAGAGAAGAGGAACCTGCAGGTCCCACGGGAAGGCAGGGCTGGGCGGAGACAGGAACCAGATCGGGCTCGGAGCGGCCCTCTCCGCCAGGTCCCCTGCACCCCACAAAGCCACCGGAAGAGGATGTGAAACTCAGAGAGGCAGAGCGAGTGCTGGCGGGGCTCTGTGTTGGGGCGGCATGCTGGGCCCCCGCACCCCCGCAGTAGGCAGGGGACCTGATGTGCCTCCAGGCCGGCTCTGGGGCCCCTGCACCGCCCTCTTTGCTCCCAGCCCCCGTGGCACCCTGGCAGCCAGGAGCAGGACGTCCACCTGGCCAGGGTCCCAGCAGGGTAAGGAAGCCACCTGGCCTCTCGGCCTCTGTCTTTGCCCTGGGACCTCTGGGTGTGGGGATCCAGGCTCTGAACGTTGGCGGAAGGAGCGTCTGGGGACTCTGTGCGGCTGCAGACAGGTGCAAGTCCTGGATTCCCCCTGTGAGATCTCAGGCAAGTCCCTGCTTCCCCGGGGCTTCAGTTTTTCCATCTGTCAATGGGTGTATTGGACTCGATCCGTGGTTTCCAATGGCTGGTTTGCAGCCAAATGGGAAAAATGGGCACGAGACCGTGAGCTTTTCTTAAACCAAATGCCTCCATTTAACCACTGCTAAATGAATAGTGTTTCTGACAGTGTGTCCTCCTCGTTAACTTCTGGTGGTGTCTTTTCTGGAATAATGGTAATGATGTTTGGTTTCTGGCTTTTTTACTACCTTGCTTGGCAGGGTAAGCAGTTGGCAACCCTCGGTTAGTCCTTACAGTTTAAAATGAGATCTGATGCCCGGGTGCCAGGGCCGAGACGCTCAAGGGGAGAGTGCCAGGAAGGCTTCAGGGATGAAGCGGTTGCTTGGTGTGGGCGGGGTCCTCCTGTGCCCCCGACGGCACCGCGCCCAGCTCATAGCTGCCTGGTGGCCCCATGGGCTGAGCCCTGTTTTGATCTCGGTGACTTGTACCTGCTGCCTTTCTAGCTCTGGGAGAGGGTTTCCCTGGAGGTAGCGGGAATGGGGATGGGGCCTTGGGGTCTTGGGGGAGACAACAGGGCCCACCCCAAGAGGACCCGGTCTGAGCTGGAGCTGCTGGGCCAGCTCAGGACAGAGCCCTGTCCCCCTGGCCTTGGCAGGCCTGTGGCCTGGTCCCAGCGGGAATTCCTGGCCCTGCCCGTCATGGGAGCAGGTATGAAAGCCACGCTGATGACACCAGGCCTAGGCACTCGGGCGCTCAAGTCCGTCGGGGCCGGCAGGCACACAGACGGGCAGACCGCAGAGGGCCTCCCCAGGAGCTCACCCCCTGCCTGGCTCCCGTGCCGCCATGGCCCGGGAAGCCGGGCCCACTGCCCCCAGGGCCAGGAAGGGCTGGGTGTTCTTTGCCTGTGTCTCTGTGGCAACGGCCAGGCGCAGGGCCCCCGCCCACCGCACCACTCTCCCAAGCCCCACACACTGGCCCGCACCTGTGCCGGCAGCAGCCACCGAGGTGAGTTTCTGGGGCAACTTGCGCTTCTGCCGGGAGGCCGGGTGGGCCCCAGCCAGGGCCAAGGCCCGGGAGGTGGTTCCCCCGACCACCACCCCTCCCTCTCCCAGAACTGGTTGAAGGAGCCTGGTGGGAAGCCAGCAGGTGTCCCCAGCCCCCATCCGAGTGTGAGAGGGGTGGGCACTGTGGAACCCCGCCCAGGCCGGCCTGTTGACCTGCCCCCCGCCTGGGCGGCCGCTGCCAAGTGCCTGTGGGTTGTCCTAGCGGTTCCTGGTCCTTTGGTGCTTCTCAGATTCCCAAGGGCTCTGTGCGTTGTTTCATCGCCTGCTCTCCTGAGAGCCAGGCCACGACCGTGTTAGTATCTCCCCATCTTCCTGATGGAGAAACTAAGGCAGGAAGGTGCAGAGCAGGGACTTGAGCACAAATCCAGGCTCCCGGTCTTAAGAGAGAACTTTCCAAACCTACAGCCCCTCCTCGGTGTGTGCGCAGTGCTCCTCGGGCGCAGGCTCTGCAAGGGACGGGACCCCTGCCGCCGACTCTGCTCGCCTCGTCCACTGTCCCCTCTCCACTGCGCTCTGTTTCAGGCTCTTGCATTTCCATCTGTCTGTGTCCCCTTCTGCTTCTTTCTCCTTTCTTCCCGTCACTTCCAGCCGTCACACGGCCGATGGGCGGCTCGCAGAAGTGTTGGGTGTCCGTGATCCCTGGGGTGTCGGGCACTGAGCAGTCCAGGAGTTGCGGCGGCATAGTCAGAGGGGTCCCCGTCCCTCCTCGGCGGATGGCGTCTATCATGGTGAACGGGCTGCACTGTGTTCCTCTGAGTGACCCCACACACACCCTGGGAGTTGATGTCGGGGCGGGGGGGTGAGCGCCCACTTCCACGGGAGGCCAGCGAGGCCCCAGAGCAAGCTCACGGCCGATCCGGAGCCTGTGGGATGCCAGTCCTGGGCCGTTTCCATGGCTCCAGGCTATGATGTATTTTGTTCTCGTTGCCCCCCGGGACAGTGACGCCCTGTGAGATCAGAAATTAGGGGTGATAATGATGTCACATCCCTCCACCCAGGATGGTCTCCTGGGGGTTTGGACGCCTCATTTTCTGCCTCCTGACCAACTCTGAGCTCGCCTTCCCGCCTGTGGGAAAGCCCCCTCCCCCCAAGGAGGAGGAGGAGGAAGAGAAGGAGGCCCCTGGAAGTTCCCAGG
Organism: Meles meles; assembly: GCF_922984935.1. NCBI lineage: Eukaryota > Metazoa > Chordata > Mammalia > Carnivora > Mustelidae > Meles > Meles meles. Next base: position 3,408,530 of record NC_060076.1, read on the forward strand.
AAGCCGGAGACGGAGGGGGTGGGGCTCAGCCTACGCTTTGGCCCAGGTGTACCACCCCCTGCCAAGGTGTGTGCTCACCCGCCCACAGCAGGCCAGCCCAGGAGCCAGGCAGGCCAGGAATGATGACGCTAACATAAGGAAGTGACCCAGGAGCCCCGCCAGGCTACACCCTGTTCATGTCCTCCTCGGGATCTAAATATAGCCCACAAAGGACAGACAGGGGCCCTCCACCTGCCAGAGGGAGGTGAAAGGTCTTCCCCTGAGGCCTGACCCAAGTCTGGGTGGCCACCAGCGCCCTCTGTGGCCTTGGCCAAGCCCAGGTGGGAGGAGGTGATGCGCAGGGCCTGTGGCCCCGTTGTGGCTCCAAGACCTCCCCAGCGCTGCGGCCGGGCCCAAACCCCATTCCCTGGACGCCGTGCCAGAGCTGGTCCAGATTGGGGCTGCAGCAGCACGTAGGGATCCCCCGTCACGGACCGGGGGTGGGTGGCAGGTGGGAAGCACGGGCCCGGCAGGAGACGGGGGCTGGCTCGGGGCTCCAGGGACAGAAGCAGTTCTGTGGGAGCTGGCGGGGCGCTGTGAGGGGCCCCAGATGGAAGCCAGAGCCACTCCAAGCAGTCGGTCTTTTGCCCTGAAGGTCGTGGGGGCACTTTTGAAGGGTCCAGACCCCTCTAGCTGCCGTGCATCTGGGGGACCAATGGTGGGTTGGAAGCAGGAAGGAGACGGGGCCCCAGAGGTTTGGCCTCCAGACCCCTCTCCCTTCAACTGGAGGCGGCTGCTCGGGGAGTCTGGGAGTGACGGAGCCGCTGCCGGTCAGCTCCCACCCAGCCTCCCGTGGCTCGGGAACACAGAGCCCAGGTGACCGGATGGTCTGAGGTTACAGGAGAAGCAAGAAATGTGGATTTTTATATGAAATCACCTGACCTTTACTGTTGGCTCAAAAATTTAAAAATACTTTGCGAGCCAAACAAAACACACGTGTGGGCTGGATATGGCCTGCTTCCAGCCCGACTTGTCAGTTCTCAGCCCATCTTGGAAGCGTCCTCTGCAGGGAGCATCCTGGCCCCAGAACGGTCTGTACAGCACAGCGCTGTTCTCGGGGCTCCTTGTGAGCCCCGAGGAAGGGCAGGTGCACTCCCCGGGAAAGGCTGGGAACCTGGGGCCGCTGAGGGTGGGGCGAGCCGTGAGCAGGATGAGCGACGGAGGGCCCCAATTCTAATAACCCCACACTTTCCACAGTACTTTGTGGCGTTTCTCCCAGCAGACCCTCCGAGGGCAGGGGCAGTCACCTTGGTCTTCACTCGCCCAAGGTCACCAGGCTGCCTCCAGCCCCAGGTGAGCCCTGTGGCTCAGTTTCCCAGCGCCCCACTGCCATGGCCTCCAAAGTGAAGCCCCAGCCTTATTTGTTGGGAGCACGCTCAGAGAGCCCCTAGGCGTGGGGTGAGTCAGGCACATGGACAGTGGGGAAGCTGGCCAGGTGTGCACTGCCGTGACCTGGGGTCTGGGGATTGTTGCCCTCCCTTGGGGGCTGCTGGGAGCCTCGGGGACCTCGAAGGTGAGGCTCAAACTCTGTCCTTTTTCCTTTTTAATTTCTATCCTGGCAACTTCCAGCTAGACGGAAGAGCGGGGAGCACATAGACACATCCCAGCCGCTACGCTCCCCAGTGTTGGAGGAGACTCTGGGGTCCGCTCACCACTCACTGCCCCCACGTCCCGCGTCCCCTGTGGCCGACGCTGCTTGCGCAGATCCCAGGCACACAAACTCCCGTATGTCCCTCTAATCGTCACTGCACTGCCGCAATCACGCCCAGACGGCGATACTGAATATCCTCCAACATCCAGCAATGGTCAAATAATCTCGATCGTCCCGTGGGTTTTGGTGGTATTTTTTTTTAATAGTTGTCTTGTTCGGATCACCATCCAAAATCGATCAAGTGTTGCATTTGGTGACGTCTCTTACCTTTCTTTCAGTCTATGGCTTCCCCTTTATTTGTTTATTTTTTCTCCTGGAACCAATTTGTTGAGGGAACTGGGTGGTTTGTCCCCTAGAGATTCCTACCGTCTGGAATTTCTGGACGGTGTCGTCCTGGTGTGTTTAAAAGGCAGCAGCGCGACCTCCTCCCACCTCCCCCGTATTTCCCCCAAATGGAAGTTACATGCAGAAGGCTGGCGGGGTTCGCGGTTGGCTTTTGGCAAGAACACTTCGTGGGTGACTTTGTTCTTCAGGCAGCACCTACCGCCCTGGCCCCCTCTTTCGGGCTGCCCCTGCCCGTGGTAAGGGTCCGCCCCACAGCTTTGGGGCAGGATCACGAAGGGAAGTGCGTGACGGCTCAGCAGAGGGTCTCGTGAGCTGGCCGTGCCCCGTGAACCGCAGCCTCGGTCACTGACTGCGTGGGGCAGAGTCGTGGGGACGCCGAGCACCTGTGTGAAGGGCTTTACCGGTTGCCTCCTTAGTCATGCTCTCTTTACGTAGGAGAAAGCAGCCTCGGATGGGGCAGTGATTTGCCTGGGGGAGAGGGGGGTCCCACAGTGAGAAAAAGGTGTAGCTCAGCTTCAAACCCAGGCATCTCGGTGTGCAAGCCTGCCGTCGGCCACACCAGCACTCTGGGAACTGAGATGTGTGCGGTGTGCACGCAGCTGGAGCGGTGAGCAGGCCTGCCAGGACCCCAGAGGAGAGCCCCCAAAGTTGGGGGGGGCGCGGCAGAAGGACTGGTTGAGTAAAGGCTACACTGTCCTGCCCCCTCCCCGTGGATAATGTGCAGGTAGCCTGGGTTGGGGGGGGCAGCCCAGCCAGCTGTGTTGGTGGGTGGGGGGTGCTGGAATTCCCCACTCCTCACCTCTCCAGCGCACCTGGGCCCTTGAGGCCCGGGACCTGGACCTTCAGGGTTGGAGAGGTGGGGACATCAGGTGCATTCCTCCCGCCCTCAGGAGTCACTTGGCCTGTACCCGCCCTTTTCCAGGCAGTAAAATGGGCTTGAGCTTGCTTCCAAGGCCCCTCCCTGGGAGAAGGAGATAAAGAGAGCAGAGCAGGGAGAGATAAGTGAGCACTGGCAGGCGCTGGATTCCCTCCGAATTCCCAGAGGAGGAGAACTTGGCCCCAGGAGAAGGAGTGGGAAGAGGAGCTTCTAGCCAGAGGCAGCGGCCCTCGGCCAGGTCACCTTTTTGTTGCTCCGTGAGGAGCTCCTTCCTCCAAGTGTGCCTCCCCGACTGGCCCTCCCTGGGGGCAGAGCCCAGAAGCTTCCAAAACAGCCTCCCCAACTAAATCTACTCATCTTGCTAAAAAAAACAAAACAAGAACCAAATAGCATTTATTACATGTGCATGATTATTACAGTATTGTAGAAAAATTAGGAAACTCTGGAAGTGAAAAGAAAAAATGTGCAGTGCTGTTCAGAAATAACCACCGTCGTTTTTGCAGAGGAGGTCCCTCGGGTCGAGTGCATGTGTGTACCGTCTGCTCTGAAAGCCACTCGGCAGTCTGGTTTCCCTACTCCCCGGTTACACACACCACGCCCTGCACCAGGGCTCTCCGGGCGCGCCGTGGCGCCGAGGGCCCTATGAGTTAGCACAGGGCATTTGATTTGGTTCAGTTTGGCAGAGCGGTAATCCACACTTCCGTGAATATGCTTGTACAGGGACCCATGTCTGGGCCTCTGATTGCATCGGCCTTAGGGGGAATTCCTGAGTGGATCATTGAGTCCAAGGGCAAGCGCATTTTTAACGCCCTTAATAGAAAGTGCCAGATTGTTTTCTACCTGTCTTTGTCAAGGCCTTGTTTCCTGGCTGGAGGGTGCTCAAGCTCCCCGCGTGGAGAGCTGAGGCTTGGCACACAGTGAGTGCATACGATATGCTATGGAACGTGTAGTCTGGTCCTGCCCTCTCGTTTTACAAATAGAGAAACTGAGGCCCAATGGTAGGAGACCGGTTCTGGGAGATTGGTATTATTGCCAGGGTTGCTCACAGCAATGGCTGGGGCTCTTTGAGGGCTGAGGCCAGAGGCCAGGCAAGGCCCCAGCAGTGGGTTAGGTGTGCAAGACGGTCCCACTGATTTATGCCTATAAATACCCTCTTGACCCGGCTGTTAAGTCCAGCCTCCCTCTAGACCTCACAGGCGTCTAGAAGGTGTAGCTGGGGCTCCCTAGCCCTGCAGCCTGACTCCCGCCCTGACACTGCCCCCAGATCTTGACCAGTCAAGTCTCCAGTGGCCCCAGCCGACCAGCCAAGTCACAGGTGCTCCAGCAGGCAGCCGTCCCTCTGGACCCCTTACCTTCGTGAATGTCTAGAAGGCTCCAGCCCGGTGACATCTGTCGTGTTCTACCCCCGCTTCGCCTCCTTGACAGCCCTTCCACCTCCCTTCTGCGCCTACCTGCTCCCGTGGGGCTAAAAGGCAGTACTGCAGACGAGGCAAGGGTAGGGCTTCTCCCCAAACACACACAGCAGTGAGGGCTTCCACGAGCCCCGCACCCACGCAGGGTGTCTAACCGCGGCCCCCCCGCAGCACGCACAGCACGCGCGCTCCGGGCCGACCCGTCCGCGGGCCGGCCGGGGCACGCGCGCGCGCGCACACGCAGTCTCAGGCCCCGGCATCTGCGGCCCCGCCCCCACCGCCGCGTCGCCGGCCCCGCCCCGAGGCCCCGCCCCCGGCCTGACCTCCGCGGGGGGCCGGGCCGCGGGCGCAGAGCGCAGGGCGACGCCGAGCCGCGCGGGCCGCCGCCGCCCCCGCCGCGCGCCGGGCGGGCCCCCGCGCCCGCGCCGCCCCGGGTCCCGCGGCCCGGCCGGCCGCCCGCGCGCCCGCGACCGTCCATGGTGCAGCGCATGTGGGCCGAGGCGGCCGGGCCTGCGGGCGCCGCCGAGCCGCTGTTTCCGGGCTCTCGGCGGAGTCGCAGCGTGTGGGACGCCGTGCGCCTGGAGGTGGGCGGCCCCGACAGCTGCCCGGTGGTGCTGCACAGCTTCACGCAGCTCGACCCCGACCTGCCGCGCCTGGAGGTGGGTGAGCCCGACGAGATCGCGCCGAGCCCCGGAGCAGCGAGGCGGGCGTGGGGGCTGCCGCGCGAACCGTCCGGACGTTCGGGGACCAGAGCGCGCTCTGTCCCGGTGCCGGGCCCCACCGAGCCCCTACCGCCCGGGGAAAACTCGTTCCCGCGGGCTGTCACCGGGACGTCCCCGGACTTCTGACAGCGCGGGCTGGGCCGCCGTTCTCCGTCGCCTGCCAGCGGGCTTCGCGGTGCAGGTGGTGAATAGTGATCTCGGCGGCCGACTCCTCAGCAGCTGGGACCACAGCGGCCTCGTGGGCAGACGGGATCCGATGTTCAGGGCTGCCCCGAGAAGGGAGATGGAGGGCACCAGGCAGTCTTCCAACCTGTGCTGCGAGGTGTCCAGGCAGGGAGGTGGCGGGAAGGGCCTCTCAGGCCGAAGGCGTGACTCATTTTTGCTTGATTAGAAAGTATGCGGACACCCTCGTAAGGACTGGGGAGGATTCAGAGAAGTGGGGTGAGCCTGTCACCACAGGGGGTGGGGTAACTAGGTGAGAGCTGTGGCTCTGGTTTCTGGTGCGCTGTGGGCAGTGGGGCCCCACGGGTCATGGGGTCACAGTGGGTTGGGGGAGTGCCCTGCCCCTCGCATCTGACTGTGCACCTGACCGCTGCAGAGGTGGCAGAATCCAGGGACGGGTCCCCTGGCCGCATTCTGTCCGGGCATGGGGCCTGGACAGAGGCCATCTCTGGGTCCAGGGGCTTGGCGCCCATCTAAACCAAACTAGAGCCTTAAGGGTGAAGTTTGAGACCCCTGCTGGTTAGGTTCCCCTCCCCCCGCCCCGCCTTGGTGCCCCCACCCTTCCATCACGTTAGGCCGCAGCGTGGTGTAGTCGCTGGAGGTGGCCGGCCTGGATCTTGCGCCTTGTGTAGCTCCAGTCCCTTGACGGGGAGTAGAAGCCTGTTTGCCCAGGGATAAAGCATGTCTCCATGACCGTGGGGGGGAAGCTGAGTGGTGGGGGGAAAGCTTTGGTGGGGGAACTGTGGGCCTGGAGACTCCTCCTGAGCTGGGTGGGTGTCAGGGCCGGGCGAGTTCTCCAGCCCTCATCCAGCCACAGCTCCAGTCTTTGGCGGCTGGAGCGACCCCCAGGGACGGTGGGGGTGGGAGGCCTGACACCAGCCCAGTACTCATCTGACTTTCATTACGTCTGGCAGCGGCTTGGGCTTTGTGCGCTGGGAGGGTCTGGCCTGCCTGCTAGAGGGGGCCGGGCAGGTTCCTGGCCTGGGTGGGGCGGGCCTTTGCTGCTTCTCTTCCTCTCTCTCAGTCTGTCTGCATCCCAGAGGAACGGAGCCCTACCCCCGCCCAGGGGTCTGCCTTCCCTCCGATTTCCCCCTCCCGCTGTTCCCCTCCCCCTCTCCAGCTCCTGCTCTCCCTGCTGCTCTCCCTCACCCGGCCTCAGCACCGAGATCCAGGCCACGGCCGCTGTTTAGAAATCAAAGGGGAAGCTTCTGGCTGGGCAGGAAAACCAGGATCCTGGCAGGAGAGGAGGCCACTGCCGGAAACCAAACACAATGACCATTTACCATGGGCCGAGGGGAGGGGGGTGGGCTGGGAAGTCCCTGTCCCTCCTGCCAACACACGCCCGCCCCCCATCCTGGAGCTGATTTCCTGGTCTCTGTAGCAGTCCAGAGCGACCCTGCTCAGGGTCCCTGTCCTCTCTGGAAGCCACCAGGCGAGTTCTGCCTGCCCTACCCCCGGCCCCATTTCCCTCCCGTGTCTCCACCCAGTCCTTCCCTCTCCGAGCTGCCGGATGTCCTTGCACATCTGGGCAGCCTCCCGTCATCATGATCGTGAGCCAGGTCACAGCTGACCCAGCTCGGCCAGCAGGGCTCTGTGCTCTGTGGGAGCCCCCTGGCCCATGCCCTTGTCTCTGGGCAGGCCGCTGCCTTGGCTGGGCAGGAGGAGATCTCGCTCTGGAGCACCTACAGGCTGCAGGTCCTGACCCCGCACTCCAGCTGCCTTCGACCCGGCCCTGCAGGGTAGCTGTCCACCCCGCTTTAAAGCAGACGGTGGGCCAGCGGAGCGGGGTCGCTGGTCTTAACGTATGCACAGCGAAGAAGGACGTGCTGCCATGTCTTGAATGGGGGCATTCTTTATTGGGCGCCTGCTGTATGCAGGAGCCCACTGCAAGGATCTGAGACGGCTAGGGCAGAGCTCATGGTCAAGGCCATTAAAAGTGCATGGGGCGGGGGGGTGGGGGACGGTGGGAGCTGCGAGGGGGACAGAACCAGGCCCAGGCAGTCAAGGGAAGGGTAGCAAAAGTCCTCTGGCCAGAGGACACTGGGAAGAGTTTCTAGGAAGGAGCAAGCCCATGGCTGGACCCCACAGATTTAAAAACACAGCAGACAGGAGCCAGCACTCTGTGGGAGGCTCCGTGCTAAGTATTTTGCATGAATTTTTGTCTCTTTGCTGTCAGGATGGCCCATTTAACAGACGAATCACCTGCGGCGCTCGAGCTAGATGGCGCAGAGTTACCGAGCTAGTGAACGAGACCCCCGTCGAGCTAGTGAACGAGACCCCCGTCGTCAGACCGCAGGGCCTGAGCATGGTCTGGGGGGAACTCGGAGGTCTTCTCTGTTCTTCAGGAGAAGTAAATAGGAGAGGCCGCCGCCCACCACCGCCCCCAGTCTCCTGCCTCCTTCCGGGCTGTCCAGTCTCTTGATCACGCTCTGTGCGGCTCTCCAGTTTATGCCTCAGGGCTCATTTGCCTTTGACCCTGGAGGCCTTAGAGTTGCAGCCTTGTGGGGGGTCTTTGTCTGCAAACTGGAATCTGTGAGGAGGGCGTCTTAGCTGACTCCAGACTGCAGGGCCTTGGAGGGGACTGACTGCCACCTACTGGGCCCCGAGGGACCCGGGGTTCCCCTCTGGCTTGACTCCTCAGGGGTCCCAGGAGAAGAGGAAGGGGGGCCAGGCTGGCTGGCACTGGGCCCTCCTTCCTCCTGTGGGTGGGAGACATTGAAGCATGCCCGGCGGTGTCCCGGGAGCAGCAGGGACAGTGGGACTCAGCCTCGGGGGACTGCCCACAGGCTGGGCGGTTCGATCCTCCACTCGGAAGCCGGACTTGTGTTTCCAGGCCCTGTCTTCGGGGCTGGTAGAAGGAGCTGGAGTCATTACGCACCGGCCCTGGGCAGCCTCTGAGCAAGCCAGGAGGGGGTGCTTTCGGGATCCAGTGCCCAGGAGTCGAGGACAGGCTCCCAGGGGCTACTGGCCAGCTGCCCAGACGGCTCCCAGGACGCGGCACTGCGCTGTGGCCGTCCTGCCCCAGGCCCGGGCTCCGAAACGTGGTGTTCCCGGACTTGCAGCTCTGGCGAAGCGGCTCTCCCCGCTCCCCATTCTAAGGGTGGGGGAGACGAAACCGGCAGCCTAGTGCAGGAGGGGCAGAACTTTGAGCGGTCCCGGTCCCGCAGCCCTGCTGGCCGGCCCGCAGCTGGGCGTGAAAAGAGACTAGCTGGAAGATTGCTTGGTGAGCAGGGCAGGAGCGTGTGGGGAGCTCCAGGGTGTGGGTGTTGCTCTACACTCTGGGGAACGGGGCAGGTTCGCACACACTGGTCAGAAGTTGGAGAGGGGAGGGAGCTGCAGGGGAAAGCCAGCTGGGCCCCTTGCAGCCCTGGACCCGCTCCCACTCCCAAAGCCTCACTTATCCTCATCTGTAAAATGGCCAGACAGGTGGCAGCTGCCGTGATTGTGTTTTCTGACAAGGTGCCAGGGCACTCAGTGTCCATGCCCTGGGCTTTGGGGGCACAGTTGGCCTGGCGCTTCTCAGGCCCGGTTCCCATAGTTGAACCTCAAGGCCCGCAGCTGGGACCCCAGCAAACCATCCACGCCATGGAAGGGTGCCGGGCACAAGGAGGCTGGGCCCCGCCATTGCCAACCAGCTGTGTCACCGAGGAAGGTCCTCCCAGCTCTGGCGTCCGCTCTGAGCCGGAGCACAGCAGCCACAGCGGAGCCCGGCAGCGGCAGGCCTCGATGGGACGAGGTTCACCGGCCACGGTTAAAATCCGGGCCCTGGCTGCCGCTTCCTGGCTCCTGACCTGAGTGAGTTCCCCACCCGGCTCCTCCCTCACCCATCAAGTAAATGTGACGCGTGTGTAAAAAGCCTGGCCCCCAGGAAGTACCTGCAGACCTCGGACTCTGTGGTTGGTGGTGGACGCTTGGTTGTGGCTCTTGGGGCTGGACGTTCAGCTGGCCCTGCCCCGCACCCCCTTTGGAGCCAGGCCACCCTCCCGCAGCTGTCACCAGCTGCCACCAGCTGCAATCCCTCAAAGGTGACGTGGGGTACCCTGCTAGTCTGACAGCCAGGAGCTGGCCTTGGATGGACAAGAGGACAGGCAGTGGGCACGGCCAGCGTGGAATCCCTCCCCCTGCCCCCCTGCACTTGAGGCATCCTTCCTTTCTTCTCTTTACATGCTGATGAGTAACTGGGCTCAGGCTAGTGGCGGGGGGGGGCTCCTTGGGGACAGCCTCTTGGGGGCTCAGTGAGGCTGGTCACCAAACTCCAGTGTCTGGGGTCACTGAGCTCCGGGTTGCCCTGGCAAGCCAGCCCCTGTACGGTCCCCAGCCCAGGCTGCCCCTAGGGGATGCAGTGCGTGGGGTCAGGAGTGTGGCTCAGCCCCATCCAGGGCTGACCTGGAGTCCCCACTTGGCCATGTCTTCGGGCTCAGGGAACAGGACACCCACCAGAGGGCAGGGGTGGGGCCCTGCTGCACACCGGAGGCTTTTCCTTCTCCCCAACTTGTTGGAGCTTATTATGGTCCAAGAAATGAACCAGGACTTAGACTTGAGAAGTCCTGGTTCTCTCTTCAGCCCAGTCCCGCTGCCCGCGGCCTTGGTCTCCATTCCCCCAGTGTTTGCAGGATGCCTTGTCTGAACGGTCCGGGAGCCTGGGACCCCAGGAGGACTGACCAGGCCCTCTGTGCATCTCCCATCGCCACTCCTGCACGTGAGCAAAAGGCCAAGTCGGAAAGCTGCAGGGCTGGCTCGGGCAGTTGCGGACCCCCGCCCTTCCTGTAGCGGCTGTCCTGGAGGCTCCCACGGGGGCCCTCAGGGTTTCCCCGCTAGGTGTCTGTCAGCAGCTCTGGGGGGCTGAGGTCAGCAGGCGGTGCCCGGTATCCTTTGTTCCCGTCTCCGGGTGCTCGCTTCGGCAGCACATATACTAAAATGTTCCCGTCTCCGGCGTGTGTCACGTGCCAGGTGCGGTGCACCGTCTCTGGACCCCACTGTTGCCCGTAGAGCGCCGCTGCTCTTCTCCGCGTTTCCCGGATGAGCTCATGAGGCCAGGGGCAGAGAGGCTCGGCAAAGCTGGGAGCCAGAGCCCTTCATGAAAGACGGTGTCCTGGGGTCTGGCGGGCCCCACGGAGGGTCCTCATGTGCCTGGGGCTGCAGGGTGCCGACCAGTGTCCAGGAGAGGGCCCCGGGGTGGCATCCGTGACTCTGTGGCCCGGGGCGGCAGCTCAGCATGGTACACGAAGGACCTCATCTCGTGCAGGCACAAGCCACCGTGGTCGGAGCCACCCCTGCCCCGCCCAAGTGGGACCAGGTCTCCGCACGTGGCCTGAAGAGACAGGAGGACCCCAGGGTGCAGGCTTGAGCCCTTCTTTTCTGGGTGTCTCAGCCCTGGACTGGGTCTCTGTAGGAGGAGCCAGTCTGCGGAGGAGGCACCTGGGGGGTCTGGAGGCCCCTTCCGGCCCTCACTATAAGGAGATCTACACCCAGGGGAGCAGGGGGGATGACTGTGACGGCGCCGTCTCCCTACACACAGGCACGAGCCGCCTTCCGGGAGAGCTGGCGGGGCTGGGGAAGAGCCAGCAGGGCCCCTCGGGTCTGTCCCAAAGTGGGGGTGGGATGCGGCCTGGCCTGCAGTCACTTGGGGACAGGCATGCTGCTGGCCTGTCACCCTGAGAAGGCTGATCGGGTGACACCCAAGTAGTTTCTCCTCCTTCTTGTCCCTGGGGCTCTGGGCTGCACTCAGAGGGACAGTGGGGTGTGGGGCACTTGGGTGCCTGTTCTGCCGGCCTCTGCTTACCAAGGTCTGGGGGTATCGCCCCACCCGCATTCCCCTTGACCCAAGCCGTGGAAGGCCAGGTGGTGTGTGGAAGGCCCAGCTGCCGGCTGGATCCCAGGGCCCTGGGGCCATTGGCTCCCCAAGGATACAGCCATCCCTGTGGCGTTCTGTTCCCCTAGAAGTCAGCCGAGCACCATCCTGCCCTGCAGAGGCCTCCCCGAGACCATCTGTCCGGTCAGCCACGCCCATCCTTCCCCAGGAGCCCCCCCCCACCAGAGCACCCCCCCACATGGGCCTGCATGCGCTGCCCTCTGCCCGCAGGGTGGCCCAGGGTCACCCACAGGCACAGGGCTCTGCCCATTCTGCTGCAGGGGGTCCTGGGGGGGGGGGCAGATGCCTGGCGTTAGCTGCTTTCCCTCTCTGTCCCTGGAAGCGGGGAGGAGTAGGAAACAAATGTCCCGCTCTGCCACTTCCTGGCCCGCCCCCCCGCCCCGGGCCCTTTGCTTCAGAGCCTGCCCCTCTGCCGCCTCGTGGGAGGTGGTCACGGGCTCCTGCACCGGCGCTGGGGGTCTGCTTTCTTCTGCCGTGGCTGCGGCTGCCCGAAGGAGCCAGAGCAGCGCCCCATCTGTGTGACAGGGCGACGAATCCCACGTCACAGCCAGTGTGACTCCTGGCATCCCGCCCCGCCCCCCCCACCAGCCGACAGAAAGGGGCTCCCCCCAGGGTGGGGCGGGGGAGGGGCTGGGGACCAGGTACCCCGCAGGCCAGCTGCTCTGCTGGCGAGGACCAGGGCTCACTGCGGGGGTGGGGGGTGCTGTTCTCTGGACTTGCCAGGGGATGGCCACTGCCTGCCCGCAGCACCCAGAGACCTTGATGGAGCCCCAGTAGGAGCCAGGTGCCCTGTGGAGTTCAAGTGCAGGCCCTGCACGGGGCCTCCCAGCTCACTGCCCACAGTCCGGGTGTTCCTCCCAGCTGGGCCACACGTGGCTAAAATAACCGGGGAGAATGCCGGGCCCTTCCAGCCCGGGCTCGGCCTCCGCGGGAAGTAGCTCAGACCCCTGAGGACATGCCAGGGGGGTGGCCCCCCGTCCGGCAGGGGGGACAGCTGGTCTCTGCAGCCTGCGTCCTCTGAGGGCTCTTCCAGACGGGGGAGGGAACGTGAGCCTCTGTCTCAGCTTCTCCGCTCAGGAGGAGTCTGCCCTGTCCACCGGAGGGGCCGGGTCATCGGAGCGGTGTGAGTGTGGGTGGTGGCGCTCGGGGGACCTCGGCCGGTCCCCTGCTAACTCTCCGCAGAGAGGCTGGCTCTCTCTCCAGAGAGAATGCGACGGCAGCAGCTTCCCCGTTGGGCCGGTGCCCAGCGTGGCAGGGCAACCACAGTCAGGAAGTGGCCTTCCCGAGGGCGGCAGGAGGCGAGAGGCCCCAGCACCCCGTCGCCGACCCCAGGGGTGCGGCAGGGCCCTGCCAAGGCAGCGGCTTCAGGGAAGCCTGTGGCTGGGCTGAGTCCGGACTTTTGCCCCGGGGCTCCCGTAAGCTGCACACCCGCCTTGGGTTAGAACAGGGACGCGTGATCCCAGCCACTGGTATGGACCGCGGGATCGAGGGCCCTGTGCCAGCTGGCACATCCCAGCTCCTCCCTCAACCCTCAGAGGCCACCCTCCCTACTGCAGCCCCCCCCCAGGTGGGGGGGCAGACAGGTAACGGGGCTTGGAGATTACGGCCCCAGGCCAGCCTTCCCAGTGGGAGGGGTCACTGCCACCTAAAACAAGGGCCTTTACTTCCTGTCCCAGCCAAAGTCCCGTGGTTTGGGGTCCAGTGAAACCCCAGTCATCTGCCTAGACGCTGCACCGTCAGTCACTGTTTGCCCGCTGTCCCCGCGCACATGATGCCAGACAGGGAACCGGGATCTCCTCTGTTGCCCAAGAAGACACGAGGGCATGAATGAGCAGAAAGGGAAGGAAGTGGCCTTGGATGTGGCCATCGGGGATGCCCTACGCCTGCCCCTGACGCGTGATGCTGACTCCAGGGCTGGGCCGGGAGGAGCTGCCCGCGCCTGCTGAGTCAGCTGGGGAGCAGGGAGGAGGGCCTCGGGGGTCCTGGTCTGTCGTCCACCCACGGCGACGCGTCTTTGGACAGGTTGCCCCTCTCCCAGCGTCCACGTCCTCATCTGTGACATGGCTGGAAGGCAGTACCCCTCTTGGGGACAGAGGGGGTGACCCTGGCCGTGAGCACGTTGCCGGAGGTTTCCAGGGGCCTGGAAGGCTGGCGGCTGATGGGGTGGAAAGGGGCGGACTGGGGGCCGCGTTCTCCCGCCCCAGGGTGACTCCTGAGCCCTGGAACTGCCAGCCCACTTCATCCCTGCCAGGGGCCGGGCCGGGCCGGGCCGGGCTGGGGGGGGGGGGGGGAGGGGGTGGTATGGACGCCATGCCTCGGCTGAGGACTGGAAGGCTCCCAGGGGCAGCCCCTGACGGCCCCACCCTGTCTCTCCAGAGCTGCACGCAGGAGATCGGCGAGGAGCTGCTCAACGGCCTCATCTACTCCATCTCCCTGCGGAAGGTGCAGGCGCAGCCCGGGGCCAACAAAGGCCAGCGCTGGCTTGGGGTGAGTGCGGCCGCGGGGCTCCCAACCCCGGGAACCCACAGTCCCGCTCCCAAAGGAGCCTGGGCCTCCACGCCCTCCCCGCTGCCCAGCTCTGGGCTTGGCCAGGAGCAGGATCACTCTGCACGGGACACCCGGGAGGCCCAGTCGCTGAGCGTCCGACTCTTGATTTCGGCTCAGATCATGATCTCAGGGTCGTGAGATCGAGCCCCGCATCGGCCCCGCATGGTGCGTGGAGCCTGCTTGAGACGCACTCCCTCTGCCCCTCCTGCACATGCAGACTCTCTCTCCAAAGAAAAGGAAAAAAAGTGATTCCTCACTTTTTTCGTTCATTCATTCATACCTGCATGAACATCTAAAAAGACATATTTTTACTGCTTTCCCTTGACGTTGGGCCCCAGGTGATTTCGTGTTTGCACCCCAGTCTGTCCAGTTTGAACTCCCCCTGCCCCCGTCCCAGTACTCCGCAGCCCCGCCTTCCGCGTCGGCACAGGGAAGGGCCAGTTTCCCCCAAAGGCAGGGAGGCTTGAGCTCCTCTACGATTTGCTGTCACGCCGAGCTCGGCCATGTGACCCCTGCGGCTCAAAGGACCTGACTCGACCACATACCATTCCGGAAGCAAGGCCGGTTGTCAGGGTGATTCAGCCCTTCAGTGCCATGGGCCCGGGCTGCACAGAACCCCCGTGGATCTTCCCTCCCCAGAAGGGGCCTCTGTCTTCTCATCTCAAGGATGGGCATGTTCTGCCAGAGCTCACAGGGGTAGTGCTTTTCCTCCTCCGGCCAACAGACTGACCCGGAAGGGTTGTGTCTGCATGTTTTGTTATTCCCCATATCGAATTCTGTTTCTGTTTTTTTTTTTTTTAAGGTTTTATTTATTTATTTGACAGAGAGAGTGAGAGCGTGAGAGAGGGAACACAAGCAGGGGGAGTGGGAGAGGGAGAAGCAGGCTTCCCACCGAGCCGGGAGCCGGATGTGGGGCTCGATCCCAGGAGCTTGGGATCGTGATCTGAGCCCCCCAGGGCACCCCTCAGATTCCGCTTCTAAAGCTGAGCTTGTTTCTCAGCTTGGGGCAATGCGTATCTTCTCTGCGACCTCACATCCCTGGGCCCTTGGGATGTCATCTGAGCCCGGGCCCCCCACCCTCCTGGCGGCCCCAGGCGCTGCCGCTGACCACACACCCCTCCTTCGTCCTACCCCAGTGTGAAAACGAGTCCGCCCTGAGCCTGTATGAGACCTGCAAGGTGAGGACGGTGAAGGCGGGCACGCTGGAGAAGCTGGTGGAACACTTGGTGCCCGCCTTCCAGGGCAGCGACCTCTCCTACGTCACCATCTTCCTGTGCACCTACCGGGCCTTCACCACCACCCAGCAGGTCCTGGACCTTCTGTTCAAACGGTGAGCGGCGCCCGGACCCGCCCCGCGGCTCCCCGCCCCCGTCCCTCCCCGCGGCTCCCCACCCCAGTCCGGGCAGGGTGTCTTGGCCGCAGCCGTTCCCCGCTTGGACACCAGCCCCCTGCTGGACATTTTGCATAGTTCCGTGAGCGGGGCAGACCGGCCTCCCTGCCCTCCTGGGCTTCCGCTGTAGTCGGGGGTCAGCCGGTAACCCTAGCCGTCACGGCAGGTACGGTAGACGTGACGCCCTCACGGCCTCCTCTAGATACGGGTGTATCCTCCCTTACTCTGACGAAGACGGCGGCCCCCAGGACCAATTAAAAAAGTGAGTGGACTCTGGGTCTGATGGGAGGGACCCATGTCTCCCAGCTGGGAGACATCTGGGGCTTTGGTGGGGGCAGAGCCCTGGCCCCCACGTCTGTGACCGCTGCTGGAGGGCCGCGCTGTGGGGGCCTCTCCTGCAGGAAGACGGGAGTCAGACCGTTGGGGAGGCTGGGGGCTGGAGGCCAGGGTTGGGCCCTGAGGCCACGTGTCCCCACCACTGCCTGCCCCAGCCCTGCCTGCTCTGCTGAGATCCCGGGGCCACCGGCTCACATGGGGGCCTCACGCCTCAGTGTCCCAGGCCAGCTGCCCTCCTGCAGTTCCCGAGAATAGTGTCAGTGAGAAGAGGAGACCCCACGTGCCTGGAAAGGGGTCGGGCAGCCATCGGAGCAGGGGCTAGGGGTTGCAGGGCCATGAGAGCCCAGGAGGCTGGGCAGAGGGACACTGCCTGTTCCCTCCTCCCTTCTGCAGTGCCTACCGTGTGCCCCAGGGCTGGGACAGAGCAGACGCTGCGCCCCCTCCCCACCTTCCTGGGGTTTACGGTGCAGCAGGAGGGACCCCAGATAGACAGAGGAGTGGGTCAGGCCCCCTGGGGAAGGCAGGGGTGCTCACATCAGAGATGAGGGCTCCCTCCCATGGAGACTGCCGGCTCGCACCTGCTGGCCAGACCTGCCCCTGCCTGGATGGCCGGTGGGGGTGGGCGGGGCAGGCCTGGCCTCTGGATGGAGCATCCCCAGGGGTGCCCCGGGGGCCGTGTGGAAGGAAGGGCCAGGCCACTGACGCTGCCGCCTGCCCGCCTACGTCCAGGGCCATCTCCTCCATTCTGGGCACCTGGCTGGACCAGTACTCGGAGGACTTCTGGCAGCCCCCAGACTTTCCTTGCCTCAAGCAGCTGGTGGCCTACGTGCAGCTCAACATGCCCGGCTCTGACCTGGAGCGCCGTGCCCACCTGCTGCTGGCCCAGCTGGAGCGCGCAGAGCCCGCGCAGGCAGAGCCCGAGGGTGAGAAGGCCGGCCTGGGTGCCTGGGGGGGTGTGGGGAGGGGTGGTTGCCGGGCCCCACAGGGACGAGCCCAAGGGCTGCTGCGGGGCCAGGAGCAAGGACTGGGCTCAGAGCACCCAGCGGCTGCACCGTCCGTGGGGAGCCGTCCCGCTGAGGCTTCCTTCCCGGCTGCGGCTTCTCTGGGAGGCCCCGGGCTGAGCTCTGTATCTGCAAAGGCACATGGAAACGTCTCTCCTCCTGTAGCTCTGTCCCTTGCGCCAGCGCCAGCGCCAGTTCCAGAAACAGCTCCAGAACTAGAGTCCGCTTTAGCACCAACTCTCCTGCCTACTCCAGAGCCAGACACGGCTCCAGCACGGACTCCAGAGCCAGACGCAGCTCTGGCTCCCACTCTAGAACCAGACGTGGCTCCGGCTCCGGCTCCGGCTCCCACTCCAGAGCCAGATGCGGCTCCGGCTCCCGCTCCAGAGCCAGACGCGGCTCCAGCTCCCGCTCTAGAACCAGACGCAGCTCCGGCTCCCACTCCAGAACCCGAGCCATCTCTGTCTCAAACTCTAGAGCCAGGGGCAGCTCCAGCGCCCGAGCCTCCCTGGCCTTCAGCTGTGGCTGCAGAAAATGGGCTGAATGAGAAGCCTCACCTCCTGGCCTTCCCTCCCGACCTGGTAGCAGAGCAGTTTACCCTGATGGATGCGGTGAGTGCCTCTTCGTGCTGGGACAGGGCAGGGGCACCCCTTCCTCTGGCCCTGGGTCCATGCCCTGCCATAGTCCGGTCCCCAGCTGATGTCCTGCTCTAGCTCCCAGTGCCAGGAGGACTCACTGTGAGATCCGCGGACTGGGGACATAGAGACGGGACCCTCCCATCCCAGCCTGCGGGGACTGTGGATTACACGAGGGGCACAGTCGAGGGCTGGGTGGGGCCTGGCCTATTTGGTGGGGGAGCAGAGCTCCCCGAGGGGCTGCCTGCTCCCTGGGTCAGCCCCCCGATCTGCCAGGAGGCCTCACTGGCCTCGGCACTTTTTAGGCACCTGCTGTGTACTAGAGTTTCTGGCAGAAACCAGAGCCCGAAGGTATGGCAGCCACAGTGGCCGTGCACCTGGACGGGGTGGGGGGAGAGGACCCAAGGCTTGATGGGGGAGCCGGAAGTGCCCCCTGCTCTGTGTAGCTGTGAGGCCCCTTCTGGTGCTTGGAGTCGGTGAGGGCAGGCTGCTGGAAATGCTGGGCTCTCTTTCCTCCAGCACGTCATCCTGGGCCACTCATGTGCCGGACGCATGTGGTAGGCAGAGAGCAAAGCCCAGACACACACACACACACACACACACACAGACACGCACGCACGCACGCGCGCCTGCAAGGCTCCAGCCACATCCTGCCCCACATCGTCCGCTCCCGAGCTCAGCTCTGACCCGGGGCTCCGCCTGGGACTAGGGGAGCAGGGATCCCGAGCCGGGGTGTGGCACAGCTGGGTGACACGCCCCCCTGGTCCCCAGGAGCTGTTCAAGAAGGTGGTGCCCTACCACTGCCTGGGCTCCATCTGGTCCCAGCGAGACAGGAAAGGCAAGGAGCACCTGGCTCCCACCGTCCGCGCCACCGTCACCCAGTTCAACAGCGTGGCCAACTGCGTCATCACCACCTGCCTCGGGGACCGGAGTGTGACGGCCCGGGGCAGGGCCCGGGTGGTGGAGCACTGGATCGAGGTGGCCAGGGTACGCCTCCGAGGGGCCCTGGGGAGCCCCTGTCTCACTTGATCTGCCCTCAGCGTGGTGATGCGGCATCCTGGGCCCTTCCTTCCCTGGGGCACGCCAGCCTCGACTGGCATATCCCGCCGCCCGGATGCTCACTGCCCCATGACTCCCTCCTGTGGGCTGCGCCAAGATCCCCCTCCTGGGAGTGCTGCCTCCCCGGGCTCCGCGGGCATCCGTCTCCCCCGGGTCGGGAGCTCCCAGCCACGGGGACCAGCCACGTCTCAGCCCTGCTTTTCCTCCCCCAGGAGTGCCGCGTCCTCAAGAACTTCTCATCACTCTACGCCATCCTGTCCGCCCTGCAGAGCAACTCCATCCACCGGCTGAAGAAGACGTGGGAAGAAGTTTCCAGGTGGGCGGGCCTCTCTCAGCAGGAGCTCCAGGGGGAACCTGGGACCTGCCAGGGGTCGGCAAATCCTGGGCCAGCGAATCCTGGGTCAGCTGGTGGGGCCTCCGAGTGTCCATTGGCCTTAGGCGAGCAGTTCTGCCTCGGGACTCAGTTTCCTTATCTGTCAGCCACGAGATTGGGCCACACTGGAGATTTTCCTGGGTTTACTCGGCAGCCACACTACTCTGTCCTCTTGAAATCCAAATGGGTTGGAACAGAGCCCCACACACAGAGCTCCCCTCCCCGGGCCTGCAGAGCGGGACCCTGCGTGGAAACCACCCATCCGGGCAGTTCAGGGCCTTGGGCTCTAAAATAAAATGGATTAGCACGCACCCCCGTGTGTGCCATTCCCAAGTCTGTCCTCCCTTCCCACAGGGAGAGCTTCCGAATCTTTCAGAAGCTGTCAGAGATCTTCTCCGATGAGAACAACTACTCGCTGAGCAGGGAGCTGCTCATCAAGGTGAACCCTGGGCGGAGGAGGGAGGGTCTCAGCAAATGGTTCTTTGAACGATTCCAGTCCTGTCTTATCTGGACTCTGGAGAGTGGGATCTTTTTGGTTCCTGGCCAGTGGGGGGCAGTTTGGGGAACAGGAGACCCTGGTAATGGGATGGTGGGGGAGCAGTCGGGGGACGTTCCAGAAGGGATAGGTGAGCTGGCAGGATGAGCAGGTGTCCTGCTTCCTCCAGGCAGGTGGCTGGATGGGGTCGGAAGTGGGGGGCTCCTGTCCGCACGACAGCTCAGGGGAGGGCTCCCTGCCTGCCTAGGGCCGGGGTGCTACAGGGGAGGCCAGAGGCCACATCCCAAAGGGGCTGCCTGCCTTGGGTCCAAATGAGCAGACCCAGGATGCAGCTGTGGGTACAGTGGGGGGCTCCTGACTTTGCCCCGGGCCAGACACCACAGACTCCCAGGGAGTCTTGCTAGGCTCTCCCCACAGGGCCTCCAGTTCGCCCGAAAACCAGTTAGCGGGAGTAGGTCTCCCGCTGGGAGTGAGGGGCCCACTGTCCTCTGAGACCTTGGGCGAGTCCCTGCTCTCAGAAAATGGAGGTGTGATGAGCCTGGGGTCCCTCTGGTCTCTGGACTCATGGGGAGGCAGTGAGGCACAAGGAGAAAAGAAATGGGCGTGAATTTTGTGCAGGGCTTCACCCCGGGGCGAACGAGGGAGAAGAGCGACAGGAACAGGTGTGGGATGCAGAGTCCCGGGACCCGGGAGACCCCCGGAGGCGGGTGTCGTGCTCATCCGCACTCTGCAGACAAGGGAACAGGCTCAGGGAGGGTGGGCTGCGGTCCCACGTTCTGGCACCGCGTTTGTACCAGTGACCAAGGCCCAAGGTCAGGTCTGTTGGAGGGGAAGCTGGGGAGGAGAGGAAGGTCTCGCTGACCCTGTCCTCAACCCTGGCAGGAGGGGACCTCCAAGTTTGCCACCCTGGAGATGAACCCCAAGAGAGCCCAGAAGCGGCCGAAGGAGACGGTGAGTATGAGCGAGGCCTGGCCTCCCCGCGAGGAGAGGAAGGGCCGCCCCCGCCGCCCTCCCCCAGCCTGCGGCGGCAGTGCATGACCTGCCGGCGAGACCGGACCTCCTCTGGGCCCTGTGAGGGCCGCGCCCTGACCTGCTGCTGTCTTGACGCCACTGGTGGCCGCCGCCAGAGCAAGGGCCTGGGAGCGCCGGGCTTGGGGCGGGTTTAGGGGTGACGAGGGTCCAGAAACCCCAGAACCTCGGTGACTTGACAAATGCCGGGCCTGGAAGGTGGCTAGGGGGAGCTGGGGGCCCGTGGCTACTAGGCAGGAGTCTGGGGGCGGCAGCTGAAGGTCCCCGGGCTGCTCCGTGTGGGCGGCCGGGGTGGAGGCTGCGGCCGAGGGGGGACTCTGGTCCCGGCTCATCGGCCCTGCCTCCCGGCCACAGGGTATCATCCAGGGCACCGTTCCCTACCTGGGCACGTTCCTCACGGACCTGGTGATGCTGGACACCGCAATGAAGGACTATCTGTATGTGAGTGAGCCCTGCGGGCCCGGCCGGGGTGGGAGTGGGGCTGGGGTCCTGGAGCCCCGGAGGAAGGTGCCCCTCACTGAGCCTTGAGCTCTCAGCGCTAGGCACACCTCATCTGAGAGCCCCCGGCCACCCCCGTGCCCAGCTCCCCCGTGAGTGGAGAGCTGGGTGCCCAGCTGGTGAGGCCTAGAGCTGCAGGAGGCTTTGGCCCCGCCGCTCGCCGTCTGTCCTCAGGCCGTGGCCACAGACGGAGAGGGGCCGGCCGTCCAAGGTCAGGCACCGGGGTGGCCAGGCTGGCCCTTTTTGCCACAGGCCTCAGTCTCTCCTGTCCTCAGAAGTTCCTTAAGGCTCTGCCCGTCCCCCACCCCCACCCAGCCACCCCCAGATCCTGGGGGCTGCCCAGAGCCAGGGTGCGTGCACCCACCCGCCCCCTGGTGGTGCAGCCGGGAGTGCAGCCTGAGGGGGGCTGAGGGGCGGTCCTGGGCCAGGGGCCGCTTTCTGAGGGTCGCTGGCTGTTGGCTTTTCAGGGGAGACTGATCAACTTTGAGAAGAGGAGGAAGGTGAGCCCCTGCAGCCCCTGCGTGTCGGCGGGGGTGTGGAATCGAGACCCACCGGGTAGAATGCTGGGCTGCATCCCGCTTCCCCTCGTATTCCTGGGGCGGGTGTGATACGCAGAGGCGGAGGGCAGGTGCGGGAGGCCGGACTCAGGGATGACTTCCTGGGAGGGCTGTTTGGACCCGGCTCTGAGAACAGGGTGGGCCTGGGCAGGAGTAGGGGGGGGGGGTTGCCCCGGGGCCATGCCCAGCGCCCCATCCATGCCCACGCTCTCCTGCCCTGCCCTCTGGCCCCAGGAATTCGAAGTGATTGCCCAGATCAAGCTGCTCCAGTCGGCGTGTAACAGTTACAGCATCGTGCCCGAGGAGCACTTCCGGGCCTGGTTCCGGGCCATGGAGCGGCTCAGCGAGACGGAGAGGTGCGTCTGCGCAGGAATCAGGCGCGCTGGGCGGGCTGTGGTGCGGGGTCGTGGTCGGCGCTGGACTGACTGGGCCAGGCAGACCTGGGTGCACCTCCCCGTAGCCTCACAGCCACGCCTCTGTCCCATAGCTACAACCTGTCGTGCGAGCTGGAGCCCCCCTCCGAGTCGGCCAGCAACACCCTCAAGGCCAAGAAGAACGCGGCCATCGTCAAGCGCTGGAGCGAGTGAGCGCCCGGGGCTGGCAGGACGGGCTCCCTCCCGGCTCCACGCAGCCTCGGGCTGAGCGTGCCTCTGCGTAATAGGGTGACCCTGATCCATCACCCCGAGGGCAGGGAACACGGGCCTGGTGACTGACCGAGCGCTTGGCACAGAGGCTGCACTGTGGTGTGGAGCGGGCAGGGGCGGGCTGTGGCCCCAGGGGAGGCCCCCAGATGAGCCGATCCTTCCACGCAGCCGCCAGGCCCCCAGCGGGGAGCTCAGTAGCAGCGGCAGCTCGCACTCCAAGTCCTGCGACCAGCTCAGGTGCGGCCCCTACCTCAGCAGCGGGGACATTGCTGACGCCCTCAGCGTCCACTCGGCCGGCTCGTCCAGCTCCGACGTGGAGGAGATCAACGTGAGCTTTGTCCCGGAGTCCCCCGACGGTCAGGAAAGAAAGGTGACTGCCACACCCCCTCCCCCCGGGGGCTAGATCCCCACTCCCCGGCCCCCCACAAGTGGCCAGGAAGCCCCAGCGCCTACACGGAGCTCTTGGGGTCCCCGCGGTGCAGGGCACTGGCCAGGGCGCGCCTGCTGACCGTGCCGTCCCCACAGTTCTGGGAGTCGGCCTCCCAGTCGTCCCCGGAGACCTCCGGCACCAGCTCGGCCTCCAGCAGCACGTCCTCCTCCTCGGCCTCCACCACGCCCGTGGCCGCCACGCGCACGCACAAGCGCTCCGTGTCCGGGCTGTGCGGCGGCGGCTCCTCACTGCCGCTCTACAACCAGCAGGTGGGCGACTGCTGCATCATCCGCGTCAGCCTGGACGTGGACAACGGCAACATGTACAAGAGCATCCTGGTGGGTGGCCGCCGCGCCCGGGCCGAGCTGCCACGGGGCTGGGAGGGGCCGGCGAGAAGCTTCCCCGGAGGGCGAGTGCCCAGGAGAGCTTCACGGAGGAGGCGCCTCAGGGGGAGCGGGGTGGCCCAGGGGTTGGAAGGAGCAGCAGGAGGCCCGAGGTCAAGGGCTCAGGGCTTGGGTCTGGATCTCAGAGGAAGACAGAAGCTGCCGGTGGTTGGAGAGGAGGGCGGCCCGCGGGGACTCGAGGCTTCTCTGTGGGGGTGGGCTGGGGCCAGGAGGTGCGGGAAGGCCAGTGGGGAGGCAGGGACCGTGGCAGGCTGATGGCCGTGGAGGTGGCCAGACCACAGAGGTCCTTCAGGGCCTGAGACCAAGCCAAGGGGCTTTGTCTCCAGACAGTGTGTCTGGAGAGTGGGGGCGGCGGGGGGACTCATGCTCCGGAGCTCAGGCTGCAGAGGAGCCACGTGCAGTCCCCAAAGACCCCCCCGATCTGCTCACACCGGGCCAGGTGCCCCGTGCCACACCTGCCCTGTGCTGAGCTTGACTGTCATTAACGGTCACTCATATGACCCCGTGTCCAAGGCCTGTCTGCACTGTGACCTTGGGGTCGAGGCAGGGGGGTCGGCCCACGCTGACCACCCCTGAGCCTCCAGCCAACGCAGACCTGGCACAGAGGCGGCCCCGGGCTCCTCTCTTCCCTCCAGGGCTGGGCCTAGACGCTGTCTCTTCCCTGCGTTCATTGATTCCCTTGTCCGGCGGGGACACCCTCAAGGGGAGCCCCCGGGAGCAGGCAGGTTTCCGAGGTGGCGTGGGAGGAAGGTGGCGGGCTTGTAGGAGGATGGGGGGGGCAGAAACAATTGGGAAAAGCGCCCCATCCCTGCACAGAGGCCTCCCGGGGCAGGACGAGGTGGAGGGGCCCCGTGGACCCGGCACCCAGCCCGAAGCTGAGCCTTTGTCTGCAGTGTGAGGCATCTCCAGGGGTCCCCAGGGCTGCCCGCTGCGGGGGGCTTCTCCAGGCCCTGCACCTGACGGTCTGCCCCTTCCCCGACCCAGGTCACCAGCCAAGATAAGGCTCCGGCCGTCATCCGCAAGGCCATGGACAAACACAACCTGGACGAGGACGAGCCGGACGACTACGAGCTCGTGCAGGTTATCTCCGACGATCGGAGTAAGTCCGGGATCCGGCTGCATGGGCCGTGGGAGCAGCCCCACACCACAGCCCTGGGCCCGGGGCCCGCGTTCCCAGAACCCCGCGCAGCCACGCTGGGGGTTGGGCGACCTCGCACGGGCGCCATCACGGCCCCTGGCACGTGCGTGCCCTTGGCTGGACGTGAACAGGCTGCGGGAGGCCGAGCTCCAAGCGAGCGGCACCACGCGGGGAGGGGAAAGGCTCTTCCTCCGGGGCCAGGCAGCCCGGGGGCCGCTCACGGGAGCGCCCTGGCTGAGATGGGGCACGAGTGCTTCAGAAGGAATCGTGCCCGCGGTGCACCTGAGCCTCAAGTATGTTAAATCCATTCACGTGTGACATTGTCTGCGTCCGCTGGGGCCGCTGTGACGCGCCACGGTGGCCGGGTCGGCGGATGGACTGAGACATGCGGCTCCAGCGCACAGCGCGGGCGCCGGCAAGATGGGGTTCTGGCGAGGGCCCTCGTCCACGGGGCAGACGGCCACCTTCTGGTGTCCTCACGTGGCAGAAGGGGCGAGGGTCCCCTTTTATAAGGCGTCCGTCCCACTCCTGACGCTCCAGGCCCACGACCGTATCACCGCCCAAAGCCCCCAGCGTCTGGGTGTGTGGATTCCCACTGATTTGGGGGGACACATTCAGACCACAGCAGACACGAAGCCCAGGTTCTGAGGGGCCCCGCTCGGTGGGTGAGAGCTGGGAAAGTGGCAGAACCAGAGCCAGCACAGACTAGGAGGCCGACGGCGGGCCTCAGGGAGCTGGGGCACGGCCCTCACGTCGCCTGCGGTTTCCTCGTCCCCACAGGGAGGTAACGAGCCAGGGGCTGATCCATACAGACCTCTAGGGACGTGGGGCTCTGTTCTTTCCCATGAGCTGCCAGCCATTAGCCCAGATGATTCCTGGCGACCCCCAGCATCCCCAAAAGTCGTTTCCGGAACCCTCTCTCACCTTCTCGCACCATTTTGGTAGGGTTGGGGGGAACAGGGCAGGTACAGCCTCCATCTCACAGGACAGGAAGACTGAGGCCCAGGGCAGGGTGGGGAAGGGGAGGCGGGGCGAGAAGCTGAGTGACAGCAGGCTCCTGTCCACAGCAGACGGGAGAGGAGGAGCTGCCCGGGGGGCGTGGATTCCCGGGACCCTGACGCAGAAGACCTGGGGCAGAACCTGCCCTTTGCCAGCCCCAACCTTGGTCCTGAGTAGGGCAGGACTTAGGAGAGGTGTTCTGGATTCTAGAAGTCTTCTGGCTCGAAATCGTGGTCAGTGAAGGCAGTCAGGCAGCGGGACGGAGGGCCCTTTGCCAACTCCAGACTGAGGTGGGGACTTGTGGAGTCAGAGCCCCTTTTCTTTTTCTTTTTAGAGAGAGAGCTTTTTTTTTTTTTATGTTTTATTTATTTATTTGTCAGAGAGAGAGGGAGAGCGAGCGAGAGAGCACAGGCAGACAGAGAGGCAGCAGAGGCAGAGGGAGAAGCAGGCTCCCTGCCGAGCAAGGAGCCCGATGTGGGACTCGATCCCAGGACACCGGGATCATGACCTGAGCAGAAGGCAGCCGCCCAACCAACTGAGCCACCCAGGCGTCCCCAGAGTCCGTTTCCAAACAAGAGTCGTTGGCTTTCCTGAGTGTCTCCTCGGCAGGTGTCATTCCGAGGGCTCATCGGTACTCCTGCTGTTGGATTGGGGGGGTCTCAGCTCTTTGGCTCAGGCCTGCCCTGGGGGGCCCTCAAGCGGTGGCTGTTCTGTGGGGCCCTTGTAAGCATCTGTGACCCTCTCCCCGCCCTTCTCCCACCAGAGCTGAAGATCCCTGACAACGCCAATGTGTTCTACGCCATGAACTCAACCGCCAACTATGACTTTGTCCTCAAGAAACGGACCTTCACAAAGGGGGCAAAGGTCAGGCACGGCACCAGCTCGACTCTGCCTCGCATGAAGCAGAAGGGACTCAAGATTGCCAAGGGCATCTTCTAGGTGGTCTCCTGCGCTGGCCAGCCACGGGACCACTCTGTCGGGCGCGGGCTAGCTGGGTGACTAAGCACTTAGAGACACCAGTGGCCCAGGCCGGGCGGGGACCTTCTGCCTGACCTACCAGCTCAGGCCACCCCCAGACTCCAGGTTCACCCTGAACCTCTCCTGCTGCCGGGATTGACGCCTGCTGTTTGCTGGGCTGACCTGGCCTCCCGTGGACCACTCGCTGCCTTAGGTGCCTTCCGCTCTCTGGAACCAGAAGACTAGCTGACTTTTGCCAAGGAGCGCGGCCGACGGCCATGGCGCCCCGCCTGCCGCCGCGCTCCGCCCTCTGTGCACTTCCCCCGCACCTGCTCAGGTGTGGGTCACTGCCACCTGTGCCCAGGGGCACCCCAGGGCACCCACTCATCCGCTGGGTCTGACCACTGCACTTCTCTCCTCATGCCCACGGGCACTGGCCCGTGCCCTTCTCGGGTCCTGGGCCCTCTTTCCACCATGCTAGCCTTTCCCAGGCTGCACCAAAGATTCCACCGCCGGGGCCAACAGAGCGAGGGCGTCTCACCCACCCCCGGCCCAGCCCTCCCCCGGGAGAGGAGGGCGGGGAGCCTTTCCACAGATCACACTCTTCACCCGGCGAGCGGGGACGGTCTCCGCCGAGGCCCATTGCCGTTGACTCTCACTACACTGCAGGTGCCATCGGTCGCTGCGCGCTGGGCTCCACGAGACCACACGAGACGGGGTTAGTGGGAAAGGAGAATTGGGGGTACGGGGAGGGGTGTTGAATATTTGTATAAAAGGCAAAAACAAAAGAAGTTTACCAGTTGGGGAGGGGCAATATTTATTTGTTGTAAATAGCAAATGCTAGACTTGAATCTTGTATTAAAATCTGGTTTCTACTGTAGCTTGGGAGTTGCGGTTTGGTTCTTTGACTTCCTGCGCTCGGATAAACGAGATACAGACTCGCGTTCTGTGTGCAAACAGGAGATGTTGCATGGTTACCGGTTCATCGTATGCGGGACAAGCGAGAAGAGCCAGCTGCCTTTCTTCCCACTGACTTAAGGAAACGTGCGGGCCTAACTTTGCAGGCTCACCTCGGGGTCATTAAGCTGGGCACTGAGCTGGGTCAGCCCCCCAGCACCCTTGGCGTTCGAGGTTAGAGGTGCTTTCAAAGGGCTTAGCAACAAGCCCAGAAGCCTGGGTGTCTTAAAAAATAGCATTTGTGGGGCACGCAGGTGGCTCAGTTGGTTAAGCCTCTGCCTTCAGCTCAGGTCATGATCCCAGAGTCCTGGGATCGAGCCCCGCATAGGGCTCCCTGCTCGGCGGGGAGCCTGCTTCTCCCTCTGCCTCTGCCCCTCCCCACCACCAACTCACCAGAGCTCGCTCACTCTCAAATAAAATATTTAAAAAATAATTTCAAAAAAACATTTGCGAGAGAAAATTATAGAAGCAGCAGCTCAGGGGTCAGTCTCTCCGTGGAGACCATTTGGCTGCGGGGAGAAGAGGATCAGAATGAACCATCTGGAGACTCTGGAACACTCCCCGCCCAGTACACAACAGCCAGGGGAGTGCTTGATGACAAACAGCCGTGGGACGTGAGCGATGAAGGAGGTCGCTACCAGTCCGCGCACTGACCACCAGGGCCGTGGGACGGAATCTTCAGTCCCCGAACAAGGGACGCATGGCGTGACGTAGTTTGGAAAAGTCACTATAGAAACGGTGGATGCAGCTCTCGGACAACAGAAGTGAGCCTGGAGGAGGGGAGACTCGTTTCCAGAATTACCGCATTGTCATCCTCAGTATCCCGTTCCCAGCAAACTACAAAGCGCACGGAGAAATGGGAAGACCGTGCTGCTACATAGGAAAGAAGAATTTGGCAGACTTCCCTGAAGAAGTCCACGCATCGAAGTTACTAGTCAAAGACAGGAAGTTGACTGCCTTAAATATGCTCGGTGAGCTAAAGGAAACCAAAGACAGCAAAAAAAAAAACCCCAAAGGAACTCTACGATGTAAGAACAAATAGGAAACTTAACATTGAGAAGTTATGAAAATGAACCACATAGAAATTCTGGAGCTATGAGGCACCGGGGGAAGGGGGGTCTCCGATGGGTGGACATCTGCCTTCAGCTCAGGTCATGAGCTCCAGGTCCAGGGATCCAGCCCCATATCAGGCTCCCAGCTCAGTGGAGAGTCGGCTTCTCTCGCTCCCTCTGCCTCTCCCGCAGCTTGTGTGTTCTCCCTGGCTCTCTAATGAATAAATAAAATCTTAAAAAAAAGAAATTCTGACAGTACAATAATTGAAATGAAAAAACTCACCAGAAAAAAAACGAAAAATTTGCACAGGCAGAGAAAGAATCGGTGAACTTGAAGATAAGGCTGGCGACATTGTTCTCCCTGAAGAGCACAAAGGGCAAAGAATGAGGAAAAATGAACAGTCCCCTCCAGGAGTTGGGTGACATCAACAAATTAACAGCATCTGGATACCGAGAGACCCAAAAGAAGAGAGAAAGGAGCAGAGAGATTATTTGAAGTAATGATGGCTGAAAACTTCCCAGATTTGATGAAAGACTACATCTACACATTAAGATGCTCGATGGACTTCAAGCAAGAAAAACTCAAAGGGACCCACTCTCTCTTCAGGGTGAAGGGAAATGAGGACATTCCCAGATAAAGGAAGTTAAGGGATTTTGTTATCCGTAGACCTGCCTACAGGAAATCCTACAAGCAAACCCTTCAGGCTGAATGAAAGAACACTAGACAGTAACTGAAAGCCATAGAGAAAGTAAAGAGCTCAAGGAGAGGTAAGTAATAGATCATTTAAAAAGCCTGTATTATTTCACTTTAGGTGTATAACTCCTTTTTTCTATATAATGTAAAAAGCAAATTTGTAAAACTGTAAATCTGTGTTCATGGGAACAGGATACATAAAGGAAGCGGGGATGGAAATTTACAAGAGCTGAGTGTATACTACTGAATGAACGTGGTATTACCAAACTAGGTTGCTCTAAGTTTAAGATGTTAATTACAATCCCAAAGGTAACCAATAAAATCTTTTTTTTAGAAATACATACAAAAAGGTGGAAGGGAATTAAAAGGGTGCACTATAAAATAATCAGCTAAATCCATAAAAAAGCGGGAATGGAAAAATTGAACAAAAAGTATATAGGACACGCGGAAACAAGGAGCTAATGGAAGAAGGAAGTCACCAGTAATTAAATATAAATGGGTTAAAGGTTCCACATAAAAGGCCGAGTTTGGCAAAATGGATTATAAAAACAGGCTCCACCAATATGCTGTATTCAAACAGACTCACTTTGGTTTGGGGGAGCTTTTTCTTAAGATATTATTTATTTACTTGTTTGTTTGCTTATTTATTTAAGAGAGAGCTCAAGCAGGGAGGAGAGGGAGAAGCAGGCTTCTGATAAGCGGGAAGCCTGACGTGGGGCTCCATCCCTGGACCCCTGGATCATGACCTGAGCCAAAGGCAGATGCTTAACCAACTGAGCCACCCAGGTGCCCCCAAAGAGACTGCCTTTGAGAGAAATCTGCAAAAAGGTTGAAAATAAAAAGGGTGGGGAAAGATATTCCACCAGAACAGTAAACAGCTGGGGCGGCTCTGTTATCTGACAACATTGATTTTAAGTCAAAAAGCTAACAAGAGACAAAGAAGGTCAGTATGCCCCGATAAAAATTTCCATTCGTCAAGAAAAAAATAACAGTTATAAACCTCCATCCCTAAAGCAAAAACTGACATCTTTGTAAAGCGAGTCGGAGACTTGACTACGTGGCTTGCAACAATGGCTGGGAGAATCCGGGTGGTCGATGGCTCGGGACAGAGGACTTAAACCACACTGTCAGACCCGGCGCACAGAGGCGGAGGCCTTCACAACGGCAGCCGGGCACATGAGCTTCTCAAGGGCACATGGGACATTCCCCAGGACACGCCATCTGTGAGGCCACGAAACAAGTCCTAATAAATCGTAAAGAGTGAAATAAACGAGTGTCTTTTCCAATCAAGTGGTGTAGAAGCGGAAGGCAAGGGCGCCTGCGGGGCTCAGTTGTTAAGCGTCTGCCTTCGGCTCGGGTCGTGACCCCGGGGTCCTGGGATCGAGCCCCTCATTGGGCTCCCTGCTCGGCGGGGAGCCTGCTTCTCCCTCTCCCCCCGCGCACTATCTCTGTCTCTGTCAAATACACAAAAAGCAGCAGCAGCAGCAGGCAACGGAATGTGGAAATGAAGCAACAAGCCTTTTAATAACCCGAGGGTCAAAGAAGAAATCAGGAAGGACGTCAGAGAATAACTTGACACAAGTAGAAACAAAAACGCAACGTACTGTAAGTTACGGGACACCGCGGAAGCAGGGCTAACGGCGGAATTTCTAGCAGCCGATGCCTGTATTACACAAGAAGGAAGATTTCAAGTCAGTAACGGAACAATGCGCTTGAAGGAACTAGAAAAAGAACCACCAAAGCCGACAAACCTTTTAGGGAAACCGACCGAGGGGAAGTGTGGCGCGGGACTCTGCCGGGAAAGCAGGAACATCCCTACCAACGGCACAGGAACGAAAGGACTGGGAGGAGGTGCTGTGATAACCGTGTGACCCCGATAACCCTCGGACAGTGACGCCCGCGGGAAATGGCTCCAGCCATCGGGAGGGCTGGCGTTGTGACGCGCCGCTGCGCGGACGGACCTTGGAAACACGGCGGTCCCACTTCAGGTAGCTCTAGAAATATCCAGAGCAGGCAAACTGAGGGGCACAGAAAGTGGAAGAGACTACCAGGTGGGGGAGGGGAGAAGGGAGAACGGGGTGTTATTGATTAATGGGTACAAAGTTTCCGTCGGGGGTGATGAAAAGTTCTGGAACTCGGTGTGGTGATGTTTGCACAACAGTGTGAACGGTACTAATGTCACTGAATCGTGCTCTGAGAAGTAGCTAAATTGGCGTGTTTTATGTTGTATATATTTTATGCTGGTTTTTTTTTAAAGATTTTATTTATTTGACAGATAGAGATCACGAGTAGGCAGAGAGAGAGAGAGAGAGGAGGATGCAGGCTCCCTGCTGAGCAGAGAGCCTGATATGGGGCTCGATCCCAGGACCCTGGGATCATGACCTGAGCCGAAGGCAGAGGCTTGAACCCACTGAGCCACTCAGACACCCCTTTATGCCGGTTTTTAAACAATAACGTTTGCAAGGACCATTTCCTGACCCAGTGCGGCGGCTGCCTTTCTTAGCTGCCGAGGAAGAGCGAGCATTTTCTGCTTGTTTTATTGGGGTTTAGGACAAGGAACTTAAGACCAGTTAGGAACTTACAGGTTTCAGGGTTAGATTTGAATTCCATCAGGGTGGGGATTAGGATTGTAAACAGATCAAAACAGTGCAACATGGGAGGGAAAAGGCCAGGGGGAGGTTCTTAGCCAGTGGACTATGGTCAGGTGGGACTCTCTGGGGTCCATGGTCAGCCCTTACCTGAACTGGAAACCTCCGTCCGTAGACAGTCTTCTGAGCTTGCTTTGAATCCAGGGGAAAGATTACAAGCCAGCCTTAAGGCTTCAGCTGAGCCTGATTCCTTAAGCACGTCTTCTGCCTGTCCCCTAGGAGTCCCACCTCCCTGCAACTCTTCATATCATTGGTTTTGCCCAGAAACACTGCAGAAGCCCCTACCCTGCCCACCTCTCTCGGCCAGGCACACGGGGGCCACTCATCCTGGCTGGGGTTCACAAATCCCAGCTCGGGGCTGGTTTGTGAGGATAAGGGTACGGAGTCCTGCCCGTGAAAGACCACCCCGTCCCCCTCACTGGCCAAGATGAATTCCCAGACCATGGGGTTCTGAAGTCCACCGGATCGGGCAATCACCAGCTCGTGGCCACGGTCTTGTTGGTACCGATTTGTCCTAAAAGGGAGCTAGGCCAGAGCCCTGAGAGCTTCCAGCCCCCTGCGATGGCCATGTTCTTTGTCCAACTCTGTGATTTGGTTATGTCGTGGAGGAAGTGGGTGGTTCGAAACTTTCCTGCAGGGAGCATTGAAAAATGAGGCAGGGGAGGCAGGGGGAGGAATCCCGCCAAGATGCAGACCCAAGGACACAGAAGTGTCACTAGGGTGGTAAGCAGAGGCCGTCCTCAGCGTCCCCAGTTGTCCTCTTTGGGCATCACCATTAAAGGTTAACATAGGGGCGCCTGGGTGGCTCAGTGGGTTAAAGCCTCTGCCTGCGGCTCCAGTCATGATCTCAGAGTCCTGGGATCGAGCCCCGTAGGACTCCAGGACCCTGGACAGCTGCCAGCCGGCCCCTCAACGGTGCTGGGGGGGGGGGGGGTGCGCAGCTTTCACTTGGCTTTTCCTCCATATGGTCCAGGACTATAAATGTATTTTCTCTGCCTTATGAGCTCTTAACATTCTCTTTTCTCTTGCTTGCTTATCGTAAGAAGATAATTTATAATACAAACACAAAGTATGCGTTAATCGTTTGTGCTACCTATGAAGCTTCTAGATGTTACATTTTGGGGAGTCAAACGTTATATGTGGATTTCTGACGGGGGGGTCGGCTCGCCCAACCCCCATGCTGTTCAGGGATCAGCTGTATTTCCAACCCCATGCTCTGGCTATGGGCTGTAAAGGTAAAAGCCTGAGGAATTGTGGGATGACCCGAGAGCGGCAGGTGTCCCCCAGGCCCCCAGACATCCAGCAAGGCTGGCCTTCGCCAGAGAGGCCTTCTCCGTGCAGCCCGGGGGCTGGCACACCCCGGACCCCAGTGCCCCCAGCCGTTCTGACGCGGCCCAGCCCTCCCGGGATGCGATTTTCTGAATGACAGGCAGGCACAGCTGCGCTTTCCCCCAGTAAGGGCTGGAAGTGCCCGTCCCCGGGCCCGTCTGGGGCGGGTCGGAGGCCATGGAGGGTGAGGTTTCTCGTGCAGTGCCAGGAGGCTCCTGAGGGCAGGCAGAAACACTGAGAAGTCGTGCGCGAACTGCTGCGGCAGAGGAGGGACCCACTGTCGATCCCTGTGCTTCCGGTGGCCAAGAGCAGGGACGGTCACCAGAAGAGGCCCACACTGCCACAAGGGCCCATCCCCTCAGTCTGCGACAAGGAATCCCCTCTTCACCCCCGAGAGCCCTCGACTAAGCCGGGAAGCCCAGTGTAGACACGGCGGTCCCAGGCCAGCCCGACTGCACCCTCCTTCTTGGGGGGCGGGTTTGCCCCTGTGCAGCTGGGCTGCATGGCGGCCACAGGACTCAGTTCCCCTCCATCTGCGGCTAGAGAGGGAAAGCGTGCTGGCCGCCTCGCGGGGGCTGCTGTCTCCAGCCCCACCCCCCACCACCAGGCAGAGCCGCTTAGGACTCCAGAATCTTCTCTCCTTTGAGCCCTCAGCACGGCCTCACAGAGTCGAAAGAATGGGTGAGGGGTGGGGAAGACACCCCCCAACATCGTTTCGAGCACTAGCTTTGGAGTTTCATGATCTGAGGTGTATGACCCCTTCTTGGCGTCCCCGATCCCTCACCATGGCCATGGTGACCTCGGGCTGCTTAAGTTCGCCGCCCAATGAAGGATGCCCAGACTCCCAGATGTGGGAATGACCCTGACCCTGACCTCCGCCTCCCGCCCCCAACTCTGCCAGAGCCACCCAATGCCCAACCCTCTTGCAACTTTTGCTTCTGACCTTCCAGTGGGAAGCTCTGTTCTCTCGGCAACTCGCATCCAGCTCAAAGCAGAGTCCGTTCCTCCTCCCAGGCCAGGTGCCCAGACCCCAGTTAGAACACGGAGGCCCCTGCCGAGCCTCAAGGAGCTGGTGCCGCCCGCTCCACCGGTCCAGGGGAGGCAATAGCCCCCAGAGCCCAGGTCCCCTCTCACCTGTGCCCGCCGTGCCCCCTGGGAACCAGCAGCCCGGGGTGGGGGGACCCGCACCTGCAGTCCAGTCCTGCTCTGACAATTCACGTCTTCAAACCTGTCTCCTCCCCTCTAGAGGGAGGGTCGTTCCCCAGACATCCCGGAGCTTGAAGACTGACGGACCCCAGGGGAAGGCGGTCGGCCCAGCGGTGGGGTCTGAGCCTGAGAGCCCTGCTTCCTCCAGCTGCGGCCTTGGGAGCAAAGGAAGGTGCCAGACAGACAGATGAAGCTTTATTCGGGAGGAGCTCTGGAGGGGAGGTAGGCCCCCCCGGGGCTCACCCTATGGCTTCTTAGGGCCGAGGACATTAGAAGCCGATGACTACAGGCATCTGAGCTCCCTCCGAGTCCCCGGAGGGGGGAGCGGGGGCGGCCTCCGAGTCCCCGGAGGGGGGAGCGGGGGCGGCCTCCGAGTCCCCGGAGGGGGGAGCGGGGGCGGCCTCCGAGTCCCCGGAGGGGGGAGCGGGGGCGGCCTCCGAGTCCCCGGAGGGGGGAGCGGGGGCGGCCTCCGAGTCCCCGGAGGGGGGAGCGGGGGCGGCCTCCGAGTCCCTGGAGGGGGGCGCGGGAACAGCCCCATTTCCGCTCACTGTGGGCAGGGCCTCGTAGGTCAAGGTCCAGTAGCGCAGGTAGCTGGCCCTCAGGTGCGTCTTCATGGAGTTGCCGTCCATCTTCTTGGTGATTTCCAGGTAGTTGCCATTTTCTATGCTGTAGGGATCCCAGCTCGTGGGCACAGCCGAATGTCCCATGTTGGGGTCTCTGCAGGGAGGAAAAAGTCTTGGTGGGGCTGGGGACTCCCAGGAGGCTGGAGACCTGTGTCCCTAGCCCCCCTGGGCCCTGGCTTGCCTGGACAGCCCTCCCCGCTCTGCACCGCCCTTACCATCAGGGCCCCTCGCAGTATGGTGCCTTGGCACTGGCTGGGCACGAGGAGCCCCTGGCGGTGCTGATCTCAGGGCCCCAGGCAGTACCCCGGCCTCACAGACAGACAGAGGTACCGAGGCTGGGGGAGCTTAAGTGTAAGTGAGGGAAGAGAGGCTAGAACCCAGGCCCGCAGGGCCAGGCGGTAGGGGCTCTGGGCTCAGCCTCACGGCTGCCTTACCCAGTTCTAGCAAAGTTGGTCCAGTAGGCGATCATGGTCTTGGAGACCGTCCTGTCTTGGGTCCGGTAGCCTAGGGGGGTGGCGAAGGGCTTCCCAAAGACATACTGGAGGTCATCTGCGTGGTCAGCCCCCACCCATTTGGGGTAGGTGGGCATCCGAGACGGGTGGGAGAACACATAGGTGTAGGTTTTGGCACTCCTGAGGAGGGAAGGGGAGAGCACCCACGTTGGCAAGGTGCTCACCTGGGGCCACCCAGCGCAGGGCTGGGCTCCGGAGGGAGCCATGGGGGGAGCAGGAAAGGGTCTGGGGAATTCCCACAAGCCTCGTGAAGAAGTGGGGATGCGGACACCTGGGAAAGGGAAAGCCGTGGGCCAAAGCCACGGATTCGGGGCATCTACAATTTCAGTTGTGTTGATAATTCGCCTCCACCAAACCCACTAAGGCAGCTTTCTCCTGCGATTCAGTAGCAAGAAAGATCTTTTTTGCCCTGCAAGTGAATTTGCATCTTAATTTAATTGAACAAGCTATATACCTTCTGATGTTTCCCTTTTTGCCTTGACTGACAGGAAGCTCGGAGCTACATTTACTGCTTAGCTGCTGCGGAGCTTTCTCTAGATGCCAGGTATAATATTGCCTTCTTACTTTTTAAAAATTCTTAACTTTTGTTCCATTTCATTGGCTATTATCATATAGAGTTTTTTTTTTTAAGATTTTATTTATTTGACAGAAATCACAAGAGAGGCAGGCAGAAAGAGAGGAAGGGAAGCAGGCTCTCCGTTGAGCAGAGCGCCCGATGTGGGACTCGATCCCAGGACCCTGAGATCATGACCTGAGCTGAAGGCAGCGGCTTAACCCACTGAGCCACCCAGGCGCCCCATATAGAGATTTTTAATGTGGTCCCAGGCCAAAGTTATTTTGAAAGTAGGTCAGGTTGAAACCCACAACAGAGACCATCATCATCCAGGGTTCTTTCCTTCTATGCGGCAGAGGGGAAGGTCGACCAGCTCAAAAACTTTTCAGTGGGAAGGACTGTGGGGTGAGAGAGGGCACAGGGTGCCGGGCTGGCCAGAGGATCGCAGGGGGGGGGGTTTGCAAAGCCCCCTGAGGCTGGGAGGTAGGGAGGGGCCCCCTCAGGTCTTCTCAGGCCTGGATAAAGCAGATGGCATAGGCCCGGGGGGGACCCAAGCCCGGCTTTCCCAGGCCTCGCAGCCACCCATGAGCCACCCTCCCGAGAGGCCTCAGGGCTCAGGTGCTCCATCCCAGGTGGGTGGGTCTCCCCAGGGAGCCTCCCCACCCAGGTCCTCACTTGGCATTGGCTCTGTGCTGGGCCACGGCAACCTCGGTGGGCACCAGGAAGAGGACGTCGGTCTCCAACTCCACCACGGTCTTCTTCTTGGTCTCTTGGGATGCGTCGAGGGCCCAGGGCTCAGTGTAGATGTCAAAGGTGGTGTTGGCACCCCTAGGCCCCTTGGTGATGGTGAGCCCGCTGACCAGCTTGTAGAAGTCCTCTCTGCAGGGACCACGCCAGCACCGGACCCTCTACCCAGAGCCAGTGGGAGGGTATCTGCACCCCCACCCAGTAGAGCGCCCCAGACGGCCCCCCCAGCCCCGGGTCTGACCTCTGTCAGCCACCCCTGGGCACTGCCCCCCAGGCCCTGCACCCACTGCTTACTCCGTGACCTCCTGGCTGTTCTTGTTGATGGCGGGCACGTCGATGCTGGCAAAGATGTGGCCGTCCATGTTGTTGGTGCCCGCTATGTAGTCGATGTCGGCTGTGTTGGTGTACAGGTTGACGGGGTCATCGGGGAGGAAGTCTCCGTCGACGACAGGGAGGAAGCCCAGATAGTGCAGCATGGGATCTGGGTGGGAGAGAGGCGGCTCTGACATGGCCTGTACCCAGACTCGACTCCGGCCCCACCTCCTGCCTCCTCTGACCCAGACCCGGCTTCTCCGGCCTCAGCACCGCCGACATGAAGGGTGGGATAATCCGAGGTCCAGCCGCATCCCTCAACCCGCGGGACGCCTGTGGCACCCCTTCTGCGGTTGTGAAGATCAAAACTGTCTCCCAATGCGGTCATGCGTGCCCTGGAGCAGAACCACCCAGGTGGAGCACCACCGGTCTAGAGCCCAAGGCTGTCCTCCCTCCCTCCGGCCTCTGGGAGGAAGATGGGGAAGTCATTGAGAGGACCGAGGGAGAAAGAGGCTCAGTCCCTCTCGGGGCTGGGTTCCAGCGTGTTCGCCAGAAACTGCGAGGTCCTCATCGTCCCACAGACCCCCGAGCTGGCCCCTAAAGGACTGCAGAGCTGGCTCAGGGCACGTGGAGGCAGCGGGCTTCAGGAGGCCCAGGCCGGCTGCTTTTCCTCCCAGCTCACTGCCACCTGGTTGGCAGGTGGGGCCGCGTGTTCGCTCTGCGTCCGCTTTGCTCAGGACCTATGGTTTGATTGGCATCAGGTAAAGACGCAAATGATGGGGCCTCTTCCTTAGGATCAGAAGGGTGAGCAAGAGCTACTCCCAGACCCTGGGCTGTCAGGGTCCCCGGCGTTCGGGCCCAGAGGAGCAGAGCTGGGAGGACCAGAGGCTCCTGTGGGTGCTCGGTGGGTGCGGCTGACGGCATGAGTGGCAGGGGAACAAATGACCATCTAGGACAAAGGCTCTTGGTTTTGGGTCCATGAGTTTCCCCAAAATTGTGCCCAAATGACCGCGGATGTGTGCCTTGTCGGGGGGTGGAGCCCACGTGGTCATCTTCTTCTCCAAGGGGTCGTGACCCACTGGGGTACAGAGAAAGAATGTCTCCGCTCCTTACGGCCGGGCGACTGAGCCTGCGAGGGTGCTGGGGCAGCAGGCTGCCGAGCGAGGCCAGCCATCCGGGGTCGGGCCAGCCTCAGAGCCGGCAGCCCCTCTCTTCTCCAGGAGCCTGGCCGTCGCCCGACCCCAAGCCCCCCGGGGCCCGCCCAGCAGCCTCCACTCACACTCCATGCCGGCCAGGGGCATCTTGTAGGCCAGCGTCAGGGCGCGGGGGTCGGTAACCTTCAGACACCTGGCCATCTTGGCGGTATCGTCCAAGGGGCAGCCCACCTTCTCAGCGATCTGGAGTCGGGGTAGGCATGTGGGTGAGGCCAGTGCCCTGGGCAGAGGGTGCTGCAGTCCAGGACAGAGTGGAAAGGAGGGAGGCCCCTCCCCTGCCCACCACAGCTCCTCCTTACCCTTTTGGCCCAGAAGAGGGGGTTCCTCTGGATGGCCCATGGGCACAGGGCCACGCCACTCTGGCTGATGGCTCGGCGGATGAGGCCCTTGTTGTAGGGAGAGAGGGTCTGCAGCA
Source organism: Meles meles (assembly GCF_922984935.1). Lineage (NCBI taxonomy): Eukaryota > Metazoa > Chordata > Mammalia > Carnivora > Mustelidae > Meles > Meles meles. Next base: position 3,446,425 of record NC_060076.1, read on the forward strand.
CACACAGGTCCCGTCACCAAGGCCTCACGCCATCTGTCCACCCCGGGCTCAGCCAAGGACACCCCACGCATCAGTTCCAGACCCTCTCCTCCCTGCCCCCAGGGGCTCCCTCCCACGCCCTCGGGGGCAGGTCCCACCTCCGGGGGCCCCCAGACCTGCAGTGAAACGCTGGCGCCTCCAGCTGACTCCCCAAAGACAGTGATGTTGTCGGGGTCCCCCCCGAAGGCTGCGATGTTCCTCTTCACCCAGGCAATGGCCATGTGCTGATCCCGAAGGCCAAAGTTACCTGGGGGCAGTGTGAGAGAGGGGCCTCCGTCAGGGACCTGTGGCCGGGTCTGGGGGTGCCAGGGCCTGGCCCACAGGGGGTGCACAGTGCATGCGTGTGGGCTGAGAAGGCCCTCGACTGCGCACAGACCCTGGCGGAGCCCCAAGACGTTGGATGGTGGGTCTCCTGGAGGCTGGCCGGGTGGGGTGCTGGGACAGGCGAGGGGCTCAGGCGGGGGGTGGGGGGGGAGCGAGAGAACCGGTCTGCTCTTCTGTCTCCCTCCCTCCCACAGCCCCCCTTGTCTGTCTGGCTGTCCTGCAGCTCCCGGCTTGCCCCGGCAAAGTCTTATCTTCTGTGTCTTTCTTTCCCTGGGCTCCCTGCACCTGCTCCCCAGGCCTCTGGGTCCCACTCTGTCTGTCTGTCTGTCTGGCTGGCAGCCTCTGTTCTTTCGCTGCAGCAGCCAAGGGGCTCCTGCATCTCACAGCGCCTCTCCAACTCCCTGGCTCCGCTAATGGGATTCTGGGCCTTTCTAGGAGGACTGGCGGGAGCTGCTCAAGCGCGGTGGGAGCTGAGGCGCACCCCCGCCCGGCTCAGGGCTCACGGGGTGCGGCGCACTCGATCCCCCCGCCCCGGCGCCCGGACAGCTGGCGGACCTGGCAGGTTGGCGTCCCCAGTGCTGAGGAAGCCCAGGGGCCCGACGCGGTAGTTGAAGGTGACCACAATGACGTTGCCCCGCGTGGCGATCTCCTCCCCGTCATACAGGTAGTTGCTGAGAAAGTTGGCCCCGTGGCCGGACCCCATGAGGAAGGCACCTCCGTAGATCCAGATCATGACGGGCAGGTTCCGGGAGACTAAGGCAGAGCGGAGCAGGCCCGGTCACCCCAGATGCCGCCCCCCTCCCCCGGCTCCCTCCGCACCCTGTGTCGATCGCAGGGAAGTTCGGCTCCGGAGCCCCGCAGACACGAGGGCAGGGCCCCGGGGCCACCTGTGGGGTGCGGGGAGGGCGAACCCACCTTCCTTCTTGCCCTGGGGGACCCAGATGTTGAGGTAGAGGCAGTCCTCTTCCCCGTAGGTGCTGTCCTGGGTGATGGTGGCCTGCAGGCACCGCTTCTTGAAGTCCTTGGCCTTCAGGGTTCCTGCGGGCGGCCCGTGGGGCAGGTGTGAGGACGGCAGCCGCCCCACGGCCCCCCCAGGCGCGCGGCCTCACCGGCCCCTGCCCTCTCCCACCTTGCCAGCCGGGGTGCCGCTGGGGGTTCTCCAGGGCCTTCGGGGGTGCAGCGAAGGGGATGCCCTTGAAGATGTCCACATAGTCGCCAAAGAGGCCAAGCTTCTTGTTGACACCTTCCACGAAACCTCCTTCCGTGTACACTGCGCCCAGCTGGGGGTAGAGGCCGAGGCTCAGGCAGGCCCTGGGGGTCTCCCGAATGGGGGTGGGCGGCGACCTGAACAGGCTCCCCAGAGACAGCTTCCAGCAGGGGCCAACGTGCCCCTGAGCCCTGTCATTTGCCTCATTGCTAGAGGCGCAGCTTTCTGCCTTGGTCCCGGACCCTGAGGGTGTTCCGCTTCCTGAATCGGGGCAAGTTGGGTCAACCAGTGTGTTCCGACTCCGGGGAGCCTTCCGAGTAGGCCAGGGGAGGTGGGGTAGAGGTCTGGATCTCGGCGACGGCCAGCTAGCTGTGACTACGAGGCTGTTTCTCCATCTAGAAGATGGGCAGCAGACACGCCCGTGTGCTTCCCTTGTGTCCCCCGCCCCCCACCGTGTCCAGCAGGTCTCGAGTCAGTGGCCTGGTGCCAAGTCCTCACAGCCTTTGTGCTCAGTGCTGAGAAAGCCCCTCACCTCCCCCCACCAGAATCCCTGCTGTGCACCCAGCCCTGGCCCGGAGCTGGCCCCACGCGGTCAATGCAGCCCATCTTCAGGAAGGTTCTGGGGCTGGTGCTCATCTACCCCTTGTCACATTAGGGAACTGAGGCCTGCCTGCTTGAGGTCACCCTGTGGGAGAGCCAGGCTCTCACCCCCTGCTGGGGCTGCCTCCCCATCTGTCTGGTCCCGTGGCAGGGGTCTGCTTCCTGGCTCTCACCTGTGCTAGGTTCCAGGGGGCCAAGGGCAGGGCAGCCCCGCACTCCTCGGCCCCGCTGGGGTCTCAGCACCCTGTAAGGTCGGGGCTAACAGGGGAGCGGGGAGGCTGGAATTGGAGAGGAGGCTGGAGCAACTCTCGCCAGGTGCCTCAAGAGGGCGAGGCGTGGGTCTGCTCCCCCAGCGCCCCCCCACCCCCCGCAACTCCCCCTGCCAGGAGAAGCAGCCTGGTTTCAGGCCTCCAGGCATCTTTTCTGACAGGCTTCCCGGCTGCTGGGATGGGGCAGCAGGCCAGGTCAGTGCCTGGGGACTGGGAAGTCACGTCTCAGAACGGAGACTGGCCTTAGGGCCCTGGGTGAGGGGCAAGGAGGGGAGGGGGGACACTGGCTGCTGGAAGGGCGGGAAGCAATCCTGGCCCTTTCTGCCCTCAGAGAAGCCTCCCCCCACCGAAGAGAGTGACCTCTCAGGGCCAGCACCTAAACCTCCGGGGCCAAAGGGCAGGCCCCAGGGCAGCTGGAGGAGGGTGGACACCACGCGGCCACGTGTCTGTGGGGTTTTGATCCTGAAGTCCTCTCCCCGCCCTGCTCCTCAGACTGCGGCCGATGGCGTACCCGCCCCGGGCAGCCTCCTGACTCTCCAGCAAGCCGGTGGGGACCACCCTCTTGGGACCTGGAGGTTAGGTTGGGAACCACTCTGGGGTTCCAGGTTTCTGTTCAGCCATTGGTGGCTGTGTGAGCTTGGGTGACGGCTCGTCTGCTCTGGCCCCTTCTATGAAAAGGGACATCGACCTCTCTGGAAAGAGCCAGGGGGGTGTTGGGTCCCCAGACTCAGCAAATAAAGACTGAGGACTCCCAGTTGCCTTTGAATGTCACATAAATAGACTTTTTTAGTGTACGTATATCCCAAATACTGCATAGACCATACCCACACCCAAAACTTCGTGGCTTGTATGAAACCGGATTTAATTTGGCATGCTGTACCCTGCAACGGGAACATACACAGAACATGTAGTGCCCAGGAAATGCCATTTTGACCGTTGGGGTTTCTCAGGTTGGCTCTTCCTGCCCGTGACCCTGCCTGTCCTCCCTCCGCGGTGCCGTCCCATTCCCAGGTCTCACTCAGCAAGAGGCCAGTGGCCCCTCTGCTGGGCCCTCGCTTACCTTTGCCGCGCTCACGGCTGCGCAGCAGCAGGCGAGGCCCAAGACGACCAGCCCCAGGTGCCCCATGGTGTGCGCCAGCCTGTGTGCGGCCCTCCCTCCAGCCCACGGGTACTTATGGGGTTGGAGCCGGCCAGGACTCAGTTGGCAGCTGCCCGCAGAGGGCCCCTTTTCCCTCCTCCTACCTCAGCCCCCTCCTCCAGCCTGGCCACACTCCAGGCAGTGTCCCTGGGGCCAGGAGACAGCCTCTGTTGCCAGCTACCTCGGGCCGGGCCAAGGTCGTGCAGCAGGCCATGCGCGTGCGCACACGCACGCATGCACAAACACGGCGTGGGAACAGGCGATCTTTCCCAGCGCTGGCTGCCCCCGCGGCCCTGGTGCCACAGCGCACCTGTGCGGCTTTACTGCTCACTTGGGAGCCGAGGCAGATGGCACAGGGCACAAGGTCGCCAGGCCGTCGGCTGCCTGGGTGAGCAGCGCTGTGTTCCGGCTCACTGATTTACGGGGACTTGGTTCTGCCTTCAGAGAAATGGGCATGTTTGGTCTCTGTGGCCTGCCTGCCACCCATCCCCAGCTCCACAGTGGGAGCTTGGAGGGAACTGGGCATGTGACTCTAGGACACAGATGGCTAGGTGCCACTCGTCAGCCAGTGTGGTTGCCCCTTGTTCTCGAGGGCCCGCTGGGTGTGCAGTCTGAGCCAGACGTGGGGACCCCCAGCAGCACAGGGGATCGGAGTGCTGGGACGGAAGACGAGAGGCTCAGGCGGAAAAGGCAAGGGGGGAAGTGGGGCTCCAGCCCAACCCTGAGGGCTTCCTTAAGGAAAAGGAAAAGCCAGGCTTTCTGGCCACAAAAATGGGCCACAGCAAGACCCTGGGGCAAAGCCAAGCGGAGACGGAGACTGAGCAAAAGAGAGCAGAAGGGACGGAGACCGAGAGAGAGAGAGAGAGAGAGAGAGAGAGAGTGTGGGAGGGAGAAAACTGAGCACAGAAGTAGGGGCAACAGCAAAAGCGGCCAGTTCCCTGTGGCCGTGCAGAGCTCTGGTCACCAGGGGTGACTTATGAGAAAAGGCAGGCCACCAAGGACAAGGCCTGTGATGGGACCTTTGAGTTCGGCTGCCCCCGGGGTCACAGCTCACCGAGGATGCCCAGGCCCTACTGCACGACCACCTCCAGGCACACTCGCGAGCCAGGGGACAGAGGAGCCCCGTCCGGCCGACAGCCCTGCAGCTTGGGCCCGGGCAGGCCCTCTGCTGCCCGGGAGCCAGTGCCTTGGACGCAGGCCACGGCTGCACTGCCACTGCGTGTGCTGCCGCCAAGCCTGCCCTCCAGACCCTAGTGGTTTGGCACCGAGTGGGCGAGAGGCTGGAGAAAGGTGAGCGACTGGAGGTGGGAGGGAGGTCTCAGGAAAGCTACAAGGGGCTGTGCAGGCTGGGCTGGGGCTCGTGTGCCTACAGCTGCGTGGTGTGAGGACGAGCGGGGAAAGAGCCCGAGGCCCCTGACCCGCACAAGTACGGGGATTTGTTAACTCACACCTTCTGTCCAGCTTTTCCAATTCTGAGAACCTGCTCTACAGGAAGTTATTCTGAATATGGGGGAGGGGACCCCTCCTGATCCCCAGCAGCAGGGAGCGGGGCCACGGGGCGCTCTGCAAGGCAGGTGGCCAGGACCAGCCACTTCAGGCCAATTGTGGGTCACGGGGGCTCCTGATCTGTCCTCTGAGAGGGCTCCCCTGGAGCCGGGGCAGCAGACAGGCTTACCTGAGACACTGGACTTTAAAATGTGACTTAGGGACCTGTCACAATAGGTAGCCTGGTCTGCTGGCGGAGGAAGGGAGTGACCACGGGAGCCTCTGGCCCAGGCTTCTCTGCAGGACCAAGGCACAGCCACAGCCCTGGCATGCGTGGGAGTGCTCCCCGGGGAGAGCCAACTCCGCCCCCCAAGAACCCTGCACTGCCGCGTTTCACACCAAGGAGCGGAGACGCAACAGGGTCTGTGTGCCCAGGACTCCTCAAGAACACATCTGGAGCAGTGAGGGCCGAGCTCGACGCTGCAGGACCATCTGGGGCCTGGAATCTGGGGTGCTCCCAGCTGCTCCCCCCCCCAACCTGCAAGGGGAAACTGTCCCGTGGCTCCGACCCCCACAGTGAAACACCGCTTTCTCCTTGGAACGTGTATTTGCAAGGACAACTCCAGCGGGGTCCCAGATGAATGGGATCCAAACCCAAGGGCAGCCCTGGCCCATCTGTGACCACGGAGCAGCTTCCTTGCTGGAGACCAGTCATCAACCCCGAGGCAAGGCCGCCCCCCTCCCCTGGCCACATCACCCCTCCAGCTTCTGCTGCTCGCGGCCAGAGAGAGGTACTAGGCACCGGCTCAGCCTACCGGACGCTGGGCTGGGTCATGCCGGCGTAAAGCCAGGTCACACCCTCTGGGGATGTCCCCAGGCACCTGGGGCCAGAGGGCAGCCCTGCGCAGCTGGTGTCACGGGCACACAGGCAGGACCAGGGTCAGCTGGACCCAGCACCGAGACACTAGCTTTCCTCTGGTGGGGAGCTCCTAGGGCCGCTCCGGTTACCGCAGGCAGCACCAGGGAGCCACGGCTTGTCCCGGCTCCGTTGCCAGTCTTGTGTGATCAGGGACACCCAGTCTTGGGAGCAGGGCTGTGTCACACGTAGTCCAGAATCTCTGTTTCCATCTCGTTGTCACTGCCATCGGATGGCTTGAAGTCCTCTTCCTCCTCCTCCTCGTCCTCCTCGTCCTCCCCAGACTCGTACGTCAGGGGCTCTTTCCCCCTGTCGGCCTTGGCCGGGCTGGAGAAGAGAGCTGGGGCCAGAAGACAAGGCCATGTGTGTCCCAGCACAGGCTTCCTGGGTGGCCCCCAGATCAGCTACTGCTGGCCTCAGCCTGAGGGAGGTGCCAGAGAGCGGCGCGTCCAGACCAGCCATCGGGCTGCTGGGGGCCTGTTTACGATGACGGGCGTCTGGGCTCCCTGGAGCAGCTGCCTGGGCAAGTACAGGGGCCAGGGGCTGGCACTCCACAGTGTAACAAGCACTTCAGGGGACCGCGGAAGCCAACAGCTTTGAAAACCACTTTCCCAGAGGCTGGGTGGCTTCACGGGTCCAAGGGACCCCGGGAGTGTGCAGGAGTGTTGTGAATTTTTTCCCGGGGAAAGGGTCCAGAGCCTCAAACATTCTCAGACGAGGCCGTGTCCCAAATAAGGCTGGGAGTCCCCACACCCGTCAGCTCCGGGGAGTCCGGCGGGGTCCGGAATCTGGGGACGCTCTCGCTCCCTCACCCCCGCCTCATCAGACCCGCAAACCACCAAGTGTTTCCTGTTCCCCACATCCCACCACCAGCAGCCAGGGCTGCCCGGTCCCCCACACCTGCTGCCCCTGCTCTCCTGGTGCAAGGAGATAGGCAGGACGCGCCCCCAGATGGCTGGAAGAGATGGGGGGGGCGTGTCAGGGCACAAAGCAGTGGCTCCAGCCTGGTTCTAGCCCTGCCCTCCGGGCCCGTCTCCTGCCTTGACCCCCCTGGGCTGAGCAGCCTGACTCCCTTCCAGGGAGAGGTGGGCAGCTTGGGGGATGTGGCTTCGGTGGGATGATTCCACTGGGCTGTAATTTACTGGGAAACGGGGCTTGCAGGGATCCTCTGCCCAGCGCGGGGCCCTCTGCACCGAGCGCTCACCAGGCCTCTTGGAGCGGATGGTCTGCCGGATCATGAGGGACATCGTGTCCCTCAAGTCATCGCTGGTCTTGGGAAGGCACCAGCCATCGCGCTCCGTGCAGCAGGTCTCGGCCCCGTCGTTGCGGTGAATGATCCTCTGCAGCCTGGGGATTAGGACTCGGTGTTTGGGGGAGCTCCGCCGACGGGGGCCCCAGGGTCCGGCAGAGGCGGGCCAGCGCTGGGAACACACGCACGCAGACGGCCGCGCAGAGGGCTGAGACTGGCGCTGAGGAGCACCCACGTAAGCCGGCCGCTCCCAGCTGAGGTCGCAACCAGTGTGGCCCCACCCCCCAAGCTGCACACTTCGGAGAGAACATGCGTACTTTCCTGCAGAACCCCAGGCTCTCACCTGATTCTGCTGCGTCTGACGTGCTCCCGTCTATTCCCATCCCAGTGCCCCCTGCCACCCCTTTTAAACACGACCAAGAACAACTGGCTGGCAGGTCACTAGGCTCTGGGGACAGCCGGGGGGCACAGGAACCGTGTCCCGAGCTTTCACGTGCGTGATGGAGGAGGGAGACCCCAGCTCTCAGCCCAGGGGCGCAGCCCAGGCAGATCCCAGAAACTGCTCCTGTGGGCCACGAGGCTGACGGAGGCGCCCCAGCACCGGCTGCCCCGGCAGGGCTTCCCGCGGAGGCTGACGTGCAGAAGAGGGGCAGGGAAGGCCTCGGTCCCCAGCACCACCGTCCCCCACCCTCAGCACGTACTCGTCCACGTTCAAGTCACACAGCTGGTAGAACATCTGTCGGTACGGCGGCAAGGCCCCCTCCCGGAAGATGTAGACCGAGTCCTGGGGAGAGGACAGGAGGATGGACAGTGCGTCGGAGCTCAGAGCTCTCCCTGGCCGGTCCGCACCTGGCAGGCCTGACTGCCCACCCCCAAGCCCCCGGATTCAGGCCGGGGACCAGGAGCCGGCATACGGAGGCTCTGACGCCCTCGGCCCTGGGACCGTGAGCCACCTGTGTGGCCGGCCACGGGCTAGGGTGCAGACTATCATGCCAGCGTCGCGAGCCTTCTACAGTCTGCCCCAGTGCCTCACCACCTCCTACCAACTGGGCCCACATGGTGCCCGCCGAGAAGCAGCGTTTATCAAGTGCCCGTTTCCTAGAAATAGGGATGGTGGCCTGAATGACACAGCCCGAGTAGCAGGACGGTCACCGAGGCCAAGACATGGCGGCCTCATGAGACGAGGACACGGACGGCGCGTGTCTCCGTGCCTGCCCCTCCCGTGTCAGCTGCCCGCGCCTCCCCGCAAACACCTGCCCCCAGCATGAGGCAGCCGAGCCGGGTCAGGGACAGAGCCCAAGGCGGTGGAGGCCCACAGACTCCCGCCGTCGGGTGTGCTGAGGACCCCACGAGGCTGTGAGGGGTCCCAGGCTCTTGGCGGCCAGCACCCCACTCCACCCAGGGAAGGGCCGGGCGGTCTGCCGCGGCTCTGCACGCCCGCGCACACCCCACTCGGCCCATGCGGGCGGCGGCCACAGGCTCACAAAAGGCGGCCACGAGCCGCTGCTGGCGTCACTTATGCCTCTGACACACGCCCAGATGGTCCTGAGTGGCCACAGGGCTGGGTGGCTGGCACCAAGCCCTCGGCGCGCTTCTCAAGGCTGTCCTGGAAGGCACCCGTGCGCAGAGCTGCCTGCCCAAGCCCTTCCTGGTGGCCCCGACTGGGGACTCTGGAGCGGGAATGCGCCCGGCCTGCACGAGGGAGGAGCCTCCTCCCTCCCGGTCCACTGCGCCCTCGAGCAGGTGGGCGGCTGCTCTCCTCTGGGGCTCGGGGGGGCACCCACCTTGAGCTTGTACTTGTTGGAGGTCGCTCTCCGTGTGCCAGGCGTCCCCGACGGGCCCAGGCCCTGCTTCAGGTCGTGCATGGTGACGAGCTGGCTGGCTGTGAGGGGACAGCAGCAGTACTTGGGAACACAGGGGACGTTTCTCCCCGCCCCTCCCCGGCGTGCTGGTCAGCAGCGCCCTGGGGCAGCCCCTTGGGACCCCCTCCCCCACCAGCCCAGAGGCCCATCTTCCTCAGCGTCTCTCGGCGTGAGGGCAAACCAGCCCGAGCCACCGGCGAGCAGAGGCACTCACGCATCTTTTTGACGGTGATGGGAAGGCTGTAGTTGTAGGTGCTGCGCTTGGCCTTGACGGGCATGTCACTCGGGGCGTAACCTGCAGACCAGGAAAGGCGTGTTGGAAGCAAGCGGGCGCAGAGGCCCTTCCGGCAACCAGAACTGGCTTTGTGCCATCGGCGCACCAGGGGTTCACTGGGGCCGGCTCCTGAGAAAGGAACGCCAGGCCCCCACGCACCAGGGACCAGCAGCCACCCCTCCAGCGCCAGCCACACAGGACCGCGAGCAGCGGCTCACCGCAGGCCTGGCGGCTGGATGCTTACCGGGCACCTGGCCCCCACCGCGGGAGCCAGCAGTGAGAATGACCGAGTGGAGGGACAGCGGGGTCAGTAGCTCAAGGGCCAAAGGTGGAGCCAGGACTCAAGCTAGGACCCTCACTTCGACACTATTCTACAAAGATTTCACCAAGCAAAGATTTTTTTATCTTCCCCATGTGGATCATCCCCACAGAAGAGAAAGCTAGCAGAAAAAAGATCCTGAGAGAGAGAAACAGCAAGGCAAGGTTTTGGCTATTTTTACCATATTTCATTCCACAACGGATTCGGAAGTCAAGGACTTGATAAATCTTGGCATCTGGGTTTTTTCGGGGATCATACCCGTATCGAATCCACAGGCTTCTCCAGGGGCCTGTTATCTGGAGACAGAAGGAGAAAGGGTAAAGGGGGCGAGGCCCGTCCCCGGCTGGCTCAGGGATGCAGGCCCGGGGTGGGGCAGGGGAACACCCGAGAGCTGGGGACCCAGCGCTGGAGCCCCCGGCCAGCCCCTGCCGTGTGCCCCTCTGTCACTTTGGGCTGGTCACTTGGCCTTTCTCCGCCTTGGTCTTCCTGTTGGAGGTGTCAGGAGCCCCCTTTCCCATTGCTTCTCTGAGGATTACATGAGAAGACGCCCCGGGAGCCTTTCCCACGCCGCCTGGCACACAGGAAGTGCCCAGGGAGTGCTTCCGCCATGCCAACGGGCACACACCTGAGGTCCCTATGTCTAGAAAGCTGATGCTAAAAGAGACAGCAGCTCTCTGAAGTCTGGGTCCGAGCACAGGAGGCAAGAGCCTTCCTTCTGCCCCACCTGTCATCATGTCATGGTCACATCTCAGCCTTGCCTCCCCAGGGCTCCATGCGGGGACCCTTGGTAATGGAGAGAGCTTTCCTCCAGCGCCTCTGGGAACCTCGGTAACGACACCTCACCCCCAGGCCCTCCTGGACTGAGCCGAGGGCAGATCCGCCCCTCCCGCCCCCACCCCACTGAGCCCAGGCAGACGAGCCCAGGCTGGTGGCCCTGGGGTTGGGGGACCTGGGCTCCGCATCCAGGCTGGGGGTGCCAAGTGGCTGTGTCACGTGCTGGCTAGAGGACCTTGGCACACGCCACCTCTCTGAGCCCTGGCTCTGCCTCAGAGGCAAGAAGGGAATCCCGCTGCCCCCCCCCCCCCCCCCACCGCCGGGAGGAAAAAGGGGCAGAATATACACCTCTAAAGGGAATCTAACATAGAAGGATCTGGTCCTTCGAATGTTCTCAATACAAGGTCACGTAAGAACGTATAATCCCTTTATTTAAAAGTTGTAACTATTCTTTAATCCTAAAATCATCCAGTACCGCTAGCATTACTGGGAGGTCATGGAGGGCCTTCCTGGGGCTGTAACAAGCCATCCAGGATGGCAGGGGGAAGGGGGTGGGTTGCTGGGACAGGGCCACCTGTTCTTGCTGAAGCTCCTAGAGGTCCTCTCAGTGACCAGGGTGACTCTGGTGGGAACCAAGGGCAGGCACTCACCATGTAATAGGCCATGAAGGGCAGCAAGACCTTGAGCTTGTCAGGGTGGATGCTGATGTTGGCCTTGACGGCATTTCGTGACCAGACGGGACGGATTTCGAACAGCTGGGGGTCAAGGCAGAGACTGAAATGAGCACCAGGAGCTTCCCGCCCGCCTGGCTCAGGCTCTCCAGCGTGGTCTGGTCCCCAGCAGAGCCTTCGGGAGGCGAGCTGGTGGAGAACAGGGGCTGACCAGGCAAGGAGCAGCCTCCAGGAGTCCCTGTACTCACTCACGGGTCCCTGGCTTCGGGAGCGGGGACCGCACCCCCAGCCTAGGTCAGGTGTGGCTGCAGGGCCTGGGCGTCCTGGAATGACCACAAAGGACATGGTCCCTGTCCTCACACAGCTCACAGGATAGGGAGGGAGGCAGATGACCAAAGGAGCCAGAGCAGGGCCAAGAAGGGGACATGCCAGAGTTCTGGGACCCCGAACCCCAACCTAGAGGGCGGCGCCTCAGTTGGGATGCTGTGAAGGCTGAAGGGGACGGCCTGGCCCAAGGGAGGACTGCACAAGTCAGTGTGGCTGGGGGATGGGGGGCCAGGGTGCCAGGCCGGGGACTGGGCTGTGCCTGGAGGACTAGCAGGGCCCTCGGAAAGCGGTCCCCCATGGCTCCCCTCCAGCGACCAGTGACGCTGGAAACCGGTCAGGCGTCCACACAGTCTCTTTCCCAAGGGAAACTGTTCCCCAAGGGGACAGCCCACTTCAGCAAGGGCAGAGGGGAGCCTCCGTCAGCAGAACCTGCCGTCCACGCCTGGGCGGGCCTGAGCAACAGAGGCCCCGGCAACGCCTCCTGGGGCCTGCCAGCCCCGGGAGTGGGGGGAGGCAGGCAGAAGGCTGCTCCGCCCCCTCCAGCACTAATGGGGCTGAAGCCGCAGGGAGCGCCCAGCAGCTGCTCCATCTGCTTTCCTGCCGCCAGGGACGGGCAAACGAAAGCTTCCTGAACCCCAGAGCCGCACTGGGAAGTCACGAGCAGGCAGGGCACCGACTGCTTACACCCCCCCAACGACCTCTCCAGAATTCTGAGAAGTATTTGAAGTATTTACAACCTTGGGAATGTAGGGCTTATGTCAGCGCGGCTCGGAGACATGACATCTGGAGACGAAACGTCCCCGTGTGCCGACGACCCGGTTACGCAGTCAGCACAGCCACGGGCAACACGGGGGAAGGCCCGGGGGGAAACGGCGGCGGTCGGCGGGGCTCACCCTCCGCAGCTCGTCCTCCACCCTGCGGTCCGTGGGGTTGGTGGAGATCTTCCTCCACGTCTGCACGGCAGCCTCCAGCGGCTGCGTGGGCACCTCGTCCTCCTCAAAGTTGACAAAGATGGCGTTGTGGGGGCGCCGGGCCCTGCTCAGGCCGATGAGGTTCTCGCCTGAGACGGGGGGGTTGTTGTAGCCTTCCCTGGGGCAGAGAGAGCCGGGGTGGGCTGGGGCACCTCCCAGACCAGGCAGGGAGCCCACGTGCGGGTGCCGCTCCCCGGAGTCGGGGCTACGGGCTGGGGTGACGGCCAGGCGGGACGGGGCAGCGACCGTGCCCACGGCTCACAGAGGCCTTGGGGCCCGCAGCTTGGAAACCGGGCGGGGGTGCGGGGCGGGTAGCCAAAAGCGGTGAGGCTGCCGGTCTCACAGGCCACCGAGACCCGCGTGCACCAGACAGAACCGCGTGGCACGAGCTGGGAGGGTCGGCGGGCACAGCCATGCAGGGCGCACTGGATCAGCCGTCCCGCAACACGGACGACACTTGCTGACTCCCCCGATTCACTTCCTTAACCCTCAAGGCAGCCTTCCGAGGAAGGAACCCATTTCCTATGAAGTAACTGACAGCAGCCAGAAACCTCCCTAGGGTCAGAGCTCGTGAAGACAAGAGCTGGGACTCCAAAGCTTTCGTTTGCCCGTGAACCCCATCCTGCCACCCTCTGGATGATTGGCATCTGAACAACAGCTGGGTGAAGGGAGGCTGAAGGTCATTACTGAACAGCACCGTCCTACAGCACGGGGATCAGGAGGGAGGGTTCTAGAGGCCGCTGTGCTCAGGCCGCTCTGTTGGCGCCATGCCCAGGTGGTCAGCTCATTAAGGCGGATGTCAGGGGGGCTTGGGTCGCTCAGTCGGGTGGGCGTCTGCCTTTGGCTCAGGTCAAGATCTCGGGGATCGAGCCTTACATCAGGCTCTCCTCTCAGTGGGGAGTCTGTTTCTCCCTCTGACCCTCCTCCAGCTCGTGCCCTCTCTCTCTCAAGTCCCTCTCTCTCTCAAGTAAGTAAATAAAAAATCTTTAAAAAAAAAAGTCTGGTCGTCAGAAACATCAAGCCTGTACCGAAGCAGGAGGACAGTCTCAAGAAGCCCCACAACCCACCGTGAGCGTCGATTCCCACACGGCCAATTTCATTCCATCCGTACCCCACTCCAAACCTACGAAATTATTCTGAAAAACACTTCTTCACTTTTTTAAAAAGGATTCTTTAGAAGATGTATTTATTTCAGAGGGGAAGGCAGAGAGAGAGGGTGAGAAAGTCTTAAGCAGACTCCGTGCCAGTGAGGAGCCGGGACATGGGGCTCGATCTCACAACCGGAGGTCATGACTTGAGCTGAAACCAAGTGTCAAGTGCTTACCCAACTGAGTCACCCGGGTGCCCCTGAAATACATTTTTTTTTTAAAAGATTTTATTTATTTATTAGACACAAAGAGAGAGATCACAAGTAGGCAGAGAGGCAGGCGGGGAGAGAGGGGGAAGCAGGCCCCCTGCTGAGCAGAGAGCTGGATGTGGGACTCGATCCCAGGACCCTGAGATCATGACCTGAGCCGAAGACAGAGGCTTAACACACTGAACCACTCAGGCGCCCCCCTGAAATACATTTTAAAGCATGTCCTGGACTCCAACATTTTCATTCAGGTGATTATCACCTTTTATTTATCTTATTCTATTGGGGGGGGCAGAGGGCGTGGGAGAGAGAGAATCTTAAGCAGCTCCACACCCATCTTGAACCCAAAGCGGGGCTTCATCTCATGACTTGAGATCATGACTGGAGCCGAAATCAAGAGTCGGATGCCCAACCGACTGAGCCACCCAAGTGCGCCCAGGCGATCACTACCTTTCAAATTTGTTTCTATTCTATCTTAATTTTCTACACAAGTAAAAACCATCTGCATATTTATAAAGAACACACTGGAAAATAAAATTACAAAGATGAGAGCAAGTCTGTGTCTTTTCTGTACAGTGACTCTGTTAGAAACCACCCCAAAAATGTGTAACGTGACCCTGTCTTCAAAGACATCCCCCAAGACCCTGAACACCCCTGAGAGAAGGCCACAGTGGCTCACTCCCGCTGGTGGGCTGCCTGCTGGGACCCGGTCACCACAGGGAAAGGGCTCCTTGGGCCGACTCACCAGCTCCCCCACTGACTTTCTCAAGGAGGGGGACCCTGCAGGCCAGCCTCCCAGCCTCTCCTCTGCCCAGGGTCCTGCAGGAAGCTCAACTTCCCTGGACCCAAGGAGGGGCCAGCAAGGCTGCAGCCTGGCCCCCCCACCAGCCCTGGTGTACCCCAGAAGGCCAGCAGAGCAGAAAAATCAATAGTGGCCCTGGGAAAAAAGGCAGGTTCTTTCCATTTGCTGGAACATCGATAAACCACATGGGGAGGAAAAAAGGGCCTGTGGTCCAAGGGCAGCCGGCTTTCCTCCCTTGTGCCTCCCCCAGAGGACTGGGAGCAGCTGCCTACGTGTCCCACAGGACAGACATGTGACTCAGCGGCTCGAGCCCGTGCCAGGACCCAGCAGTGCAGAGGGGACTAGTTTCCCTTGTGTATTTTGTGTCTGTTTCGGGCTCTGAAGGGAAATGCTTGTGGGGGAAGTAATCAAAGCGTTTCAGAAATATGCAAATCGTCTCTCCCATGCCTAAAACTCCCGTGCCGAGTACCACACAAGCAGAAAAACCTGTCACCCCTCGTGGAGGGCTTCGGCTGGGAGAGGTGTGGCCTGACCCTTTCTGCTTACACCGTTGTTATTTTCTGCCCCTGGAACCACCGCTCGCTCCTGTGGTCAGAAAGGGCCGGGGATTCAAGAGGCCCGAGCCTTGCGAATGGAAGCTGCCGGGAGCCTGCTTCTGGCTGGGGAAACTGAGGGACGACTGGCACCGGGAGGTGTGGGGGACGCCGGTACTCTCGCTTGTCCTGGCAACGGCGGGGCAGGTTCGCATGACAACACAAGTCCTCCCACGCGGGAGGCACCCAGACTGATTTCTTGAGGACGTGCTGGGCAGATGGGGCCTGGCAGGGGCGGCAAGTGCGGGACGGGGGCCAGTCGCAGAAGCTGTGGCCGCAGCCGGAGCGTTCGCTCTGCTTTGCGCTGTGCTTGGAACTCTCCGTGTTTTAAGGGAAGAGAACAACGCACTTTCTCTTTAGGATCAAATCTAAGGCCCTCACCATGGTCTGTGTGACCTTCATCCCTACCACTCTCCTCTCCCAGAGTCCCTCTGCAGCCACTCCTTTGCAGGTGCAGTCCTCTGGTCTGGAATGCTCACCCCAGATCTTCACCGGCCCGGACATGTCATCACTTAGTTCTGTTCCAAATGTCAGCCCCTCTGAGGGCCCTGAGCCCTCACCCACTCACTGCCCTTATGCCCTTTTATGTCCTCTAGGACGTGCATCTGGCCACGGGCCCATCGCTCACTCCTGGCTCACTCATGCTCCGTCCAGCTCCCCACACAGCCCAGCAGGGACCTCATCTGTCCTCTGCTGACCCAGGGCTCCAAGCAGTGCCCCAGGCCATGACCCTGGGTCCGCACTGTTGATGAAAACATTTAGTGAGGGAAGAGAACATTCTCATCCTCTCACCCCTCTACAGGTAACTGCTCTGGGCTCCATCTTCCAGAATTTTCTAGGTTTCTACCGTCATGCCACAATTTATTTTTGCAGCACAGGATGGGCTCCTATACCTGCCTTTTTAACAGAGGAAGGCACCCTGGCCAAATGCCACATCGGCCCACGAGCCTGCTCTCCCACACGCTGCACGGGGTTCCCTGGCCTGGAAGGGCTGAACGTTCACTAGCCACGCCCTACTCATGGACGATCACTCGTTTACTCTATCAAACTCTGCCGGCCACTCACTGGTCCAAGTATTTCAAGGTACATGCTTTGGGGCACGAGTCTTCCAAGTCTTACGGTGACATCCTGATTCCCTCTCCATGGCGTGGGAGCTCTGAGCAAGGTCTCCACGTCACCGGTTCGGCTGCCTCTGGGACCCGGGTCCTCTGACCACAGGGCCCTTGCTCTGAACCGTGATGTTGCAGCGGCCAGGGGTAGAGTGGAGGCGCTTACCGGTGCTGCGTCTCTGGCCGATAGAAATAGTCCACTGGGGTGTCCAGCCGAGAGAAGATGGGTGGCGGGATGTAGAGCGGCAGCTCTTGGTGGAAGAAACTCTCCTTCTCGGGTTTGAGCATGAGCACCTTGTCGTACATGGACGTGTGCCTGCCGCCCGCGTCCGTGTGCACCGCCAGGTACTGGAAGTCGGACATCCCTGGAAAGAGAGGCGGCCGATGGCGGACACCCCACCCCACCCTCCCAGGAACTGGCGGCCGCGGCGCGTCGGCACCCACACGTTCTCCGGGGTGCCGAGGGAGCCTTGGGGGTGGGAGCCAGAGCAGCACCCTCTGAAACACTTCTGCGCACGCGACTCTGTGCACTTGGGAGTCTCCCGGCAGGGCTGGGGGGTCGGGGGCGATGTGGTGTGGGAGGGTCCGGTCTAGATCAGCACCTCCTGAAATGCAGAGTGCACACGACGCACCTGGGGCCCAGCTGAAGACTCTGGGACGCTGCGCCTCAGACAAGCCCCCAGGATGGCCGGTGCGGCTGGCCGGGATGCTGACTGAGTGGCGGGGTGCCAGCTCGAGCAGACGGATGGAAAACGCATCACGGAAGACCTTGGCCCGGGAAGGATGGCCCTCGTTGGGGAGCACCACGTGCCACCAGCACGACTGATGTTCAAAATGCCCAGTGCGGGATCCCGGGCCCTGGTTCCATCCCTTTCCACTTTCCAGCCCCTCTTCTGCATCCGTGCTCTCCGCAGACTGTCTGAGAGCTGCAGGTGACGCTGCGCATTCCACTAAGGCTCCCTCGTGATCTGCCAAGTGCCTCCTGTGTGTGTGAACTGGCCCTTTCACGGCATCCCCCGGACGCCCGCCCTTCACGAGGGCCTGAGGAACCCAGGATCCCACACTGTACGGAGAAGAGCCTGAGGCTGAGGGCAGCCGAGCGCCTGCCCAAACAAACTGGCTCTTTCTTACTCTCCCGCCTGGCCCCGCCCCTTACCGCCTCCTCACTGGGGCTCCCTGTGGGTAGCAAACTGATGGAGGACCCCACGGGAGACACTCGGGTGGCCAAGAGTTCAAAGGAACATGAAGTCCCAGGGGCTGAGGTGATCTGGGAAGGCTGCAGAGAAAAGGCAAAACCAGGACACAGTCAAGACTTAGAGACGGTTCCAAAACACTGACGGTCAAAAACTGGAGACCTGCTAACCAGTTTTATTCGGCCCCATACAACGACCTTAAAAATGACGGGGCTACTCAGAACACGAGCCTTTCTGGAGGACGCAGGAGATGAGCAGCAGTGAGCCCACAATCCGCGGAGGGCTGTGCGTGGACGGGGAAACATGCGCCTCTTGCATGGGCCTGGACTGTCCAGCTCTGTCCATCCCCCGCCCCTCATTCCGGGGCACAGCCTGGCCCCCTTCCCCGTGTGAGGACCCACAGAGCACCGACAGGAACATGGACATAGGTCCTAAAATAACCCAACGCAGGAAGCTGCAGTTACCTTGAAACTTGTAAACGGTGGAGATGATGCCAAGTATCTCTATGTGGAACGTGGCCCCGGAGTGGGGCTCAGGCCCCGGCAGCTCTCTCTGCTGCCTGGTCTTCCTCCTGACCCGGAGCAGCAGGCTGCTGGTGCTGAAGCGGTTGGCGCACACGGGGTGGCAATAAGGGTCCTTGGGCCGGAAGTACAGCTCCAGTCTCTTGGTGGCGTCCGCGTAGACCTGTGGTGAGGCACAGCGAGGCAGTGAGCAGCTAGGCGACGGGCAGAGAGCTGCCCCTCGCTCAGCGAGAGCCCGATGGTGACCCAGACAACAAGGGGAGGGCCAGGGGACACAGGGTTCATTCTGAGCTCTGATGCTCAAAAGAGCCATTCTTCGAACCCAACTATCTTCCTTTTATCTGGTAGAGAAGATACGGTTAGGCTCCCCTCCTTCTAAGAGGCTGGAGGCTGCAGACAGGGACAGCCAGCTAAGCAGAACCCCCCGCCACCGCAAGGGCCCGTTCAGTGCAGGGAACCAAGTCTACCACGGAGGAACCAAGGCTGGCAGGGCGGGGTGGCTTGTCTCGACCTTCCTCCCCCAGGTACTACCTGCCCCACGCGGTCTTGCTATCAGTCTCACGGGCAAACGTTTCCAGGTCCAAAGGAAATGAAATCAACTAGTAGGAAGCACTCTGGCTCTGCCTAGCTGTCACCTGTCCTTTCCGAGCCGGATTCCTTCTCCTTAAAACGGAGATATGAACAGCACCTACTCACAGGACTGCAACGACGACTAAACGAATTGCTGAACCACGGAACAGGCAACACGCTTAGTCTGGTGTCCAGCTCGTGGTGAACACTCTACACGGGTCGCCCACCCACGAGTGCTTGCTCCGCACACGGCAGGAGGGTCACAGTACGCGTCGGCTGTGTGGCCACGAAAGCCCCAGCAATGCTCACTGGGCCGAGAGTATCTGCCTTTCAGCTTGTTGGGTCCCCAGCACTGAGGACGCAGCCTGGTCCCTAGGGGGTGCTCAGGAACCACGGGGGGGGGGGGGGGGGGGGGATGCAGGTTAGAAGGAGCCCCGACCTTCAGGAACCCCCTCTCACAGGACACGGATCAGTGAGACTGTGAGGCTGGAACAGCCCCCGCTGCGGGCGGGGCAGAGAAGCTGCACACGCCGCACGGAAGGGGCGTATCAGCGGCCGGTCTCTTCCAAAAGGCTCACACCGCAGTCGGCTACAGACACCCCTGGGGTTCGTGAGAGCAGGGACCCTGTGGGTGCCCGGGTGAAGTGAGTAAGCCAGGACGAGAGAACAACACGCGGCTAACCGGGACCCTATGGCGTCCTGGGCTACATGGGTTTCCCCATTCACCAGGCCGGAGGACGCGCAGGCGAGAGTACAGACCTCGAGGGGAGACACGCGTGAGCCCGCGGCAGTCTGTCTGACCCGACTCTTCCTCCCCGAGTCTTCACCGGGGAAGGGGCTACGGGACCTAACCCGCTGGGCTGCCCGAGGGTCCCGTCACGCACCCGACGAGCTCGGGAAGAAGGCACGACGGCGGGAGCCAGCACGGCAGACCAGGCTCCGCCCTCCTGCAGGCCACAGCCCCGGGGCCAAGCGGCCGAGACAGACACACAACACGTGTGAAAACTAATTTCACGTTGGAATTGGCCGGTCGGGCGGCTCAGGCCACGGTCCCCGCGGTCCTGGGACGGGGCGCCGCTGGGGCCCCCTGCCTCAATGCCCCGCGCCTGGGCCTTCGGTGTGAATGAGGCGGCGGCAGCCCAGCAGGTCCCCGCACCCCGGGAGGACGGGACGGAAAGGACCCCCCGCCCTCCCGCGTCTCCACCGCAGCCGGTTCCCGCGGCTCCCCGGGAAAAGCGCTCCTCCCGGCGCCCGCCCCGACTTCCGTTGCCGAGGAGACCACCCTCCCCCGGGTGCTCCCGCCCCGCCGGCCGAGGTGCCCGACGCGGTCGTGCCCGCGGTCCCGGCCACTCCCCCCGTCCCGCTTCTCACCCGGGAAACGCCCTCCTCGCCGCCCAGCGTCCGTAGCATCTTGGACACGTCGCGCACCACGCCTGGGTACTCCACGCACACCATGCGCCGCTCGCGCCGCAGCTCCACGGGGACCGCGATCCCCGGCCCCGCGTCGGCCGCGCCCGTCGCCGTCGCCGCCATCCCTGCCCGTCTGGCCCCGACCGCCGCGGTCCGCTCCTGAGCGCGCTCCGAGGGGCCTCGCCGCAATGGTTCCGCGAAAGAATCGTTCCGGGTCCCCTCGCCGCTCGAGTCTCCCTACATCCCAGGGCTTCGGCAGACTCGAGGCTTCTGAAAGCAAAGGCCAAGTCCAGCCCCCCAGGCTTCGGGGTGAAGGATCGCCGGGTCCTCAATTTGGGGTTTAAAAAGAAGAGGCCACCCCGAGGGGCGGGGCAAGGGCTTGTCGCCGCTAGCAACCCGCGAGGGACCCGGAGGACGGGGAGACACCGCCCAACTCTCGATTTCAGCCAATGAAAACCCGAGGGCCGACGAAGCGGCTCGGGGAAGCCTGCTTCCGCCCCTTCTCTCCCGCTCATTAGATTTCAGCCAATGAGGAACCGCAACCGGGCCGGGTTCCCACCCCTTCCTATATCTCCTTCCAATGAAGACTCGGGGGCGGGCTCGAGGCACACTTCCGGCCCGCCTTCCGGCGTGGGACTGTCGCGGCTCTGGTAGATTTCCGGCCGAGGTCGGCTGCGGGGTCCCCGTGGGTCTCTGACTTGCTCCGGCGGCCGCTGGGGGAAGGGGACTCCGGCGGCGCGTGGAGGGTCGGTGTGGGAACGCGCGCCGCACCTGCACGCACGGAAGTCCCCGAAGCGCCTCGGCCGCGGGGCTCGGGATGCGGGCCGGAGGGCAGGGGCAGACCCGCCGCGAGGCCTCGCGAGGCCGGGGCCGAGAGGGCGGGGAGAAGCGGCTGCGGCTGACGAAGACCGGGGGGCGCGAGGGGACCAGGCTCCCCAGAGGGCGGTTCCGGGCGCGTGTCGGGGGTCGTGGGCCGCGCGGGCCGTCGAGTGGGTTTTCCGTCCCCGAGGCAGCACCGCGAGCGGTCACCGGCGGTAGCCGACGCGCGAGCCGCGAGCTCCGGGCAGCCCCGGACGGCCTCTCCGGCGGCGCCTGGGGCAGCTCCCGCCCCCGGAGGAGGCGCCGTGCATGAGGCCTTGTGGGCCTCCGGAGTGTGTCGTGCCCTCCGTGACGGTAGCTCAGATGTCGCGCCTCCGCCTGTCCCCGCGCCGTGCGCAGCGAGCTCGGTGTCCCGGAACGGGGACTCTCACCGCAGGTCCGCGCGGTCAGTCGACAGACCGGCGTGTTGCCGTCAGAGCCCGGGGCGTGCGGCACGCGTGGGTCAGTCCTGAGTCCCGGCGGGGGCACGGTGGGGAGGCGAGGAGGGCTTTGGAAGGTGTTTCTAGTTTGCTCCAAAGGCCTTAGCTGTGCACCGGACGGAGACGGACGGCGCGCGAGCAGGGGGAGGGCGAGGGGGAGGCAGGCTCCCCGCTGAGCCGGGAGCCCGACCTGCGGCTGCGTCCCAGGACCCTGGGGTCGTGCCCGGAGCAGAAGGCGGAGGCTCAACCGACTGAGCCCCCCCGGGCGCCCTTGGGAAATGTTTTCCTTGGACCCCAGAATCTGAACATTGCTTTCTGGGCCCCGGGGTCAGTCTGGGAAGCACACAGTAGGTCACAGTAGGTGTCTCCAATTCCTCAGCCAAGACTAGGTCGTCCCCGCACCCTTCGAAGTGGACAGTAGGGTTCATTTTGGGCCACCAGGTGGCAGCAGAGCGTCCTCGCGGGCAACACCGCCACCTGGTGGTCACGGGTGCCCGTGACACCTGGGAGAAGGCGAAGCCTCCGCCCAAGGAGCAGAGACGGGCAGGGGGCGCGCGGAACGGAGCCTCGCGACAGGCCCGCGCTGGGGGTGCGGGGGAGGGGTCAGCAGCCTGCTTCCGATCTCGTCGGGCCGCAGGGAGGCCGCGCCTGTTCTCAGACCCACTTGCACGCATGCCCAGGTCCGGAAATCCTCCCGCGGGTCCAGCCGCTCCCAGGTGATGGAGCCTCGGAGCTGCCCCAGGGGCTTCCGTTTTCCTTCCAGCTGCAAGTGGGGCGAGCGGTTGCCCGGAACACTGGCCTTCCCGGTCAGCTCGGCATCCCAGAGCGGAACCAGCCGAAATGCACGCAGGAGGGAGCTTCGAAGTTGCTTCACGAACTGCGTTTACGTTGCCAAGTTAAATATTCTCAAATGCGCGCCGGGCGGAGGTAAATATGCAGTGAGGCTAATAAAATTTTAAACATCGACTGCAGGTGCCTCTGGGGAGTGCCTTACCATTGTGTTCACACCGGCATACGCTTTTATAAAATTTTTTAGAAGTAAGACATTTCGACCACAGTTGGTTAAGACCGGTCTCTACCAAGCCTGCCCGCCATCGCACCTGCCCCCGTGTTGGGAGGCATCAGAGGGGTCACAGGCATTTAAGGGACTGGACGAAGGGGAAGTCCAGCCGGGAGTCTGTTGGGTTTGGATTACATGGAATACGTGTGTGGTTCACAGCAGGGCTGTTGCTGGCGGTCCTGCATGGGACTGACTTCCAGGAACACACTCCAACATAGTTGTACGGGGAGAACTTGGTTCTCGTCAACCCTTGCAATGGAAGCTCCCTGTCAAGATGTGATAAGGCAGACTGAACAAGTATTAATGTAACATAGATTTCTGTTTGCTTTTAATAGGAATCACACAAAATAGAATTTCCTGGAATTCTGTGTAGGGCTCGACTCTGTAGAGGTACTATGGGGAGCCAGCTTGTCTGGGTGCAAAGTCGCGTGTTCTACGCTCTCCAGCATATCTGACCTGTTTGCTACGGCGTTCTCTGTACCGAGTTGCAAAGCTGAAAAAAGGTGTTCTAACCAGCAGTAACAGAAGTCGGATTTTGATCAGCCAGACTTTCCATCCTCTCTGCAGAACGTTACAGATTGTCCGGCGCCTGCTTTCTCAGTCAGAAGGGCGTGCAGCTCTTGGTCTCGGGGTCGTGAGTTCCAGCTCTAAGTCAGGCATGGAGCGTACTTAAAATAACTACCAAAAAAAAAAGTTTTTAAAGATTTTTTTATTTATTTGACAGAGCACAAGCAGGGGGAGCAGCAGTGGGAGAGGAGAAGCAGATTTCCCACAGCACAGAGAGCCCGATGTTGGGATGTTGGACTTGATCTCAGGACCCTGGGATCATGACCTGAGCTGAAGGCGGACATCTAACTGGCTGAGCCACCCAGGTGTCCCGAAAAAAATTTTTATTTTTATTTATTTTTTCAAAATATTTATTTATTTGAGAGAGAGAGAGAGAGAGAGCATGAGAGGGGAAAGGTCAGAGGGACAAGCAGACGCCCCTCGGTGGTGGAGCCGGATGTGGGACTCGATCCCGAGACTCCAGGATCATGACCTGACCCAAAGGCAGTGGCTTAACCAACTGAGCCACTCAGGTGCCCCCCAAAAAAATTTTAATAGAAATTATTATATGAGGAGGCGAACAAGGAATATGTAGCCAAAATATGTGGGAAAAGGTGTTCTAGGGCGATGTCCAGCCTCTGATTAGTATAAATTTTTTCCTGGCTACTTAGATGTCATATAGAATTGTTTATCATTTGTCGTATGTTTTTTTCTCTCATTCTAAATAGTGATTTGCTTTTCCACCTAATTTTGTGTTCTTAATTTTGTATTCTTTGGTGTAGAGAAGGACCTTACCATTGTGTACACCTTCCAGCAAAGCGCCCCCCCCCCATCTCAGAACTACCCTGAGCTGTTTCACTGTTACGTGGCAGCACGTGGTCATTCACAGCTTTCTAAACTGTAGCTCAAAGGGGACCTCTGGGGACACCTGGGTGGTGTCTCGGCATAGGATCCTGGGATTAGCCCTGTGTTGGGCTCCCCGCTCAGGGGAGAGACTGCCTCTCCGTCTCCTCCTGCCTGCTGCTCCCCCTTCTTATGTTTTCTCTCTCTCTGACAAATAAATAAATAAAATCTTTTTTTAAAAAAGCAAAGCTTCTCGGGGCGCATGGGTGGCTCCGTGGGTTAAAACCTCTGCGTTCGGCTCAGGTCATGATCTCAGGGTCCTGGGATGGAGCCCCACATCGGGCTCTCTGCTCAGCAGGGAGCCTGCCCCCGCCCCTGCCTGCCTCTCTGCCTACTTGTGACCTCTCTCTGTCAAATAAATAAATAAAATCTTAAAAAAAAAAAAAAAAAGCAAAACTTCTCTTAGGATCTTTTCCAAAGTCTGTACTGCCTGTCAGGGTGTCCTGTTCCCTCCCTCCCCTCTGCTCCATCCCTCTCTCTTCCTGTCCCCGTCCCCTCACTTGAACCTGTATCCAAATAGCCATTGTGATGGTTTTCCTTGATCCATGAGTTTTTTTAGAAATCTTTTGCTCGATATCCCCAAATTGGGGAATTTTAAAATTTCCTTTTCTGTTCTTGACTTCTAGCTCAGTTTCACAATAGTCGGCGAACATACTCTACCTGATTTTAACCCTCCCTTTAAAATGTTCTGGGACTTGCTGAGGCTCCTGGGTGACTCAGTCGGTTCAGCACCAGACTTTTGGTTTGGGCTCAGCTCATGATCTCGTGGCTGTGGGACGGAACCCTGAGACCGGCACCGGGCTCAGTGCTCAGTCTGCTCGGGATTTTCTCTCCCTCTCCCAACCCCCTCTGCTTCTCCCCCTCCCCTGCTTGGACCCGCTCTTAAATAAACAAACTGATGACTTAATCAATTTTAAAAATTAAATTAAAATGTACTGGGACTTGCTTTAGGACCCAGCACACAGTCAGCCTTGTGAAGCATTCTGGGTCCATCTGAAAACAATGGCAGATGCGATGTCTTATGTCTTTCCTGGGTGTAACGTGCGTGTGGACGCCCACGTGCGTGTGGACGCCCACGTGCGTGTGGACGCCCACGTGTGTGTGCGTGCGTGCGCATCTGCTCAGTCTCTCAGAGGTCTGCTACAATTTCCCACGTAATCATGACTTCGCCTAGTCTCCTCTCAGGTCTGTGATTTGGTTTGTTTCTGTCTGGGGTCCGTGTGTTTGTGTACACGTAAATTTGGAAGTGTTAGTTCACCTGACGAGTGGGCCTTTAATGCTCACGAAATGTTCCTCTTCGTCTGGAAAGTCTAAATTGTCACTATGGGAGGTTTGCTTTGGTTCATGTGCATAGTTTTATATATATATAGTGTTCTGTCATTTTACTTCCAGCGTTTCTGCGGGCTTTGATTTTTGCCTGTCTTTTTTAAGCAGGATGGAGTCTGGTCTTCCTCCTACTCCCCTCTGTTTTTGGTCCGGAGTATTTGATTGTCTTATATTTAAAGCAAAGCTGATCTGTTCTAGTGTAAATCTTTTATGCTCCTGCCCTGCCTGTTCTGTCTTCCCCTCCCCTTTCACTTCCTCTTTTATGCTAATCATATTTTATTATTCTGTTTTCCCTCTAATAAATAGCTGTACATGTACTGGTTACCCTGGAGATTATAGTATGAATCCTTGTTCTATTAAAGTCAAATATAGGTTCGTACTCTGTTTCCACAGCAATGCAAAGACACGTTTAGATCCCTCTTGCCTTGTGGGCCATTGTAACTGTGCGCATATAGGTATGGTTTTAATATATTACATATAAAATATATATCATATGAGAGTATTCTATATGAAAAACAAATCTGGGGCGCCTGGGTGGCTCAGTGGTTTAAGCCTCTGCCTTCGGCTCAGGTCATGATCTCAGGGTCCTGGGATCGAGCCCCGCATCGGGCTCTCTGCTCAGTGGGGAGCCTGTTTCTCCCTCTCTCTCTGCCTGCCTCTCTGCCTACTTGTGATCTCTCTGTGTCAAATAAATAAATAAAATATTTTAAAAAAAAGAAAGAAAAAGAAAAACATCTACTTTTAAATCAACTTTAGGGAGGTGTAATTTATATGCGGTGAAATAGACCCCGTGTAAGTGTATCGTTCAGTCTGTCGCCACCTCGGTCGTGATAGAGAATATTTCTGTCACCCAAGAAATTCCC
Organism: Meles meles; assembly: GCF_922984935.1. Lineage (NCBI taxonomy): Eukaryota > Metazoa > Chordata > Mammalia > Carnivora > Mustelidae > Meles > Meles meles. The sequence goes on from NC_060076.1 coordinate 3,472,398, forward strand.
TGATGCCCTTTGCAGTGAACCACCCTGCCAAGTGGGCTGGTCATGTGGAGAGCGCAGGGCTCACGTGGACTCGTAAGGCGATGCTGGCGACTGCCCTCCCCGAGACCACCCACAAGGGGAGATTTCTCCACGAAGGAGGTCGAGTGGGTCCTGGACAGTCAAGGGGGAAAAGACAAATGATGCCCAAACTGGGTTCCTCTGTCTCTCCCCAAACCTCTTCACCCCCAACCTTCCTCTTTTGGGGGTCCTTTCTCAGGAATAGAAACACCAGAAACTTGGGTGTCACCCTGGACTCCCCACGCTCCCTGGTCCCCCAGTCCACTCACTGCTGTGTGGCCCACTCTGTCCCCTGAATCAGGGTTCCATGCTCTCTTCCATCCCCGTCCGTCACCCCAGATAGCTCGTGTCCCCTGTCAGCGTCCCCGTGCCCGCAAACAGCCCCTCGCTGGTGTCCGACCTGCTTCCTCCACGGGTAGTGATGCTCCATACCCAGGGTTCAAAATCCAAAGGACACTAAACCTACGAAGAGAAAAGCCCCTCCAACTCCTTTCCCCAGACACTAAGATCGACTCATCTTATCAGTTTCCTGTTTCTCTTGTTTATCTCCCTGAAGATAATCTGCGTGGTTCTAAGCAAAATTTTATATATATATGCATATTTTTTTCCTCCACCCCTTTAAAAAGTGGATAGCTAACCCCCACAGTTGTTACTCTGCTCCCCCCTCTAGTAAATATTTGCACGTGCTTTTACTGGCTTTCCTGGAGAGAGAATAGGACCCTTGACCTATTCAAGCCAACTATAAATTAGTGAGCGCAAAGCATAGCTCACCGTACCCTCCCTTCCGCACCTTCCTTTCTCACTGGATGGTACACCACGGGGATGACTCCTGGTCAACTCACGCGGCGCTTCCTCATTTTCCTGAACGGACGCCCGCTCTCCCGCTGTACGGTTGGCCCCTGATTTCCTTCTCCAGCCCTCTCTGAGGGATACTTCGGTTGTTTCCAACCTTTTGCAAATACGGCGTGGCAATGAATCACTGCGGTGTGTCTCTGCACACGCGGGCTGGCCGTCTGGAAGAGATTGCCGCCGGCTCAAAGGGCGTGTGCGCCTGTGATTCCGCGGCCCGTCACGAACTGCTCCCCTGTCCCGGCTGCTCCGTTTATGATGGCTCCCTGGGTGAGGCCAGGCCGCGTCCGGGTCGCCGGGCCTTCCCCCAGCACCGGCCTGCCCGGTTCCCGACACCCAGGAGCTCTTCATCTGGAAGGGTTGCCTGACCCCCTTGGGGCAGCCTCCCCTCTGGCCGGGTTCAGGGCCTCCCCGCGTTCCCCCTGTAGAAGCCAGGGGGCGCTGCTTCCCCTCGGTTGCAAATCCCACCTGTACACCGCCTCACACCTGCTGTGGTTCCTCATTGACGGAGTCTGCAGGTCCAGCTCCCCCTGATTTTCCCGACTCCTTCCCACCAGACAACTTCTGCCCGCCCCCCCCCATTCCTGGCAACCCCTCCCCGGGACTCCTCGCCTTTGCCCTACCCTGTCCCTCAGCTCACGGTGACTTCTAAGAAGGGGTGTCCTCCTCGCACTTTGGGGCCCCTGCGTGGGACACACTGGCTGCCCCCTGACCCTCCACCTCCTGTTCCCTGGCCTGACAGCGAGAGGCGGGGTCTCCTCCGCCGGTTTCCCAGGGAGACAGACACGTCATCAGGAGGGCTAAGGAAAGAGCCCCTCAGCATGTGAAGGGGCACCAGCCTGAGCCTGGCTGGTCTGGGGGCTTAGGGACCCTCAGAAGCCAGTAGGAATGACCTGTGCAGCCAAGTCTGCCATTTTGGGCCACAGCCTGGAAGAAGGAAGGGAGGGAGGGAGGGAGAGGACAGGGCGAGAAAGGAGGGAGAGGGAGCCAAGGGTGCGGGGAGTGAAGACGGAGATGCTGCTGTCTGGCCAGGGCTGTGGGTCAGGTCCCAGGAGAGAGGTCAATGCCAGGACACCCTCAACCGCGTAGGCAGGGCTTGCCCTCAGATTAGAAAGACTTTGGGCAGAGGTTCTTTAAAGTTCTACCTTGGACAAGACTGTGTCTCAGTTCTACTGCTGGAAGGGACACATGGCACCCAGTGTTTATGTGGGAAGTGCTCAGCATGGACCAAGGGTGCCATTTGGGAAGGGCCTTCCAGTCTGATCCGATCAGATCAGAGGGCCCTTCTGTCTTCCCCAAGGGTGGGGTCCTGCCCCTTTGGTGCAGCTCTGGGCTGCGGTCCCTGGCATCCTCTCACTGATGTGGGGGGCAAGAGGCATAGGTTCATGGCCCATGCAGGCTCAGGTCAAGGGGCAAAAGATTAGAAAGCACCCCCAGCCCCACCTGTCACAACCTCTGAGCCCTCACTCTGCATCAGCCCTTTGGGGATGGGGAGGAACAGACCCATTAATTTGTCTGCCCATCCACCCACCCACCCAACCACCCATCCATCCAACCATCTAACCAACCACTGTCCGTCCACCCAACCATCCACCCATCCAACAACCCATTCATCTAACCAACCACCATCCACCCAACCACCCATCCATCCATCCATCCATCCATCCATCCATCTAACCAACCACTGTCCATCCACCCAACCACCCACCCACCTAACCAACCACCATCCACCCATCCAACCACGCATTCATCTAACCAACCACCATCTACCCAACCACCCGCCATCTACCCAACCACCCATCCATCCATCCATCTAACCAACCACTGTCCGTCCACCCAACCACCCACCCATCTAACAAACCACCATCCACCCAAGCACCCACCATGCGCCCCACCACCCACCCACCCATCCATCTATCCTTCTAACCAACCACCGTCCACCCGTCCACCAGCCACACATCCGCCCACCCACCCATTCATGCACTGAAAGTATCTATGTGCCGAGTGCTGGGAAACAGTGGAGTCCCGCACGGCACGTTGTCAGGTGGCGGCAGGTCAGAGTTATGTACTGACAGTCATGATCAGCACCAGGCGGGATCGTCACAGGGACATGCGAGTCGCACTGCGTGGGGGCTGAGGCTGGAATGGAGGAGTGAGTCGGGTGAGGACTCGAGGGAACTGCCTTCTGGGCAGAGGGAGCCCTGTTCCAAGAGCCCAGAGGCAGGCAAAGCCCGTCTGGGAGAAAGAAGAGAAGGACGTGGGGGTTCCAGAGCTGCCACCTGCTGGGTGCCCTGTTTACTAACGCCCACACCCCGGAAGGGACCCCCCCCAGGCTCTCCCACAGCCCCGCAGGTCCCTCAGGCTCCAGCCCAGATCAGGGCCCCCTGGCGCTGCTGGCCTCCGCGGAGGGGCCTCCCCACCTGGACTGCGAGCCATTCAGGCCTGGGCCCCTGTTCTCAAGCCTGTGTTCGGCAAACACCAAGGCCACAGTGTAACCTCAGCTTTTTACAGATTGTAAAATTTGCCATTTTAACCATTTGTATGTACACAGTTCAGTGGTGTTAAAAGTACCCACTTGTTGTGGGGGTGGGGGACAGCCACCAGCACCAAAAGCACCCAGATCTCTCCCATCTGGCAAAACCGAAACTCTGGTCCTATTAAATCATCTCCCCATCCCCCCCGCCCCGGCCTTTTTTGAGGCAGAGTAGTATTCCAGTGTATGGATAGACCAGATGTGCACCATGTCGCTGGGAAGCCTCGTTCCCGGTTCAGCCCCTGGGGCCAAGCACATGGCCAACGAGCATTTGGTTTTTGGCAAAACTCTAGAGTGAAGGGAGTGTAGACCTCGTCTTGACCAGCTCTCTTTCTGGTGCAACTCAAGGCCCCAGAGGAAGAAATGGTTTTCCCCCAAAGTCCCAGGGGGCTTCCGAGGAGTTCCAACAGGCTTGGGGATTTAAACAGGCAGAGGGCCCTGGGAACCAAGCCTGTGCTTGGAATGCTCTCTGTGTCCACACTAGCTGGCCTCACCGTCCCCCGACGCGTGACCTCTGCAAGCTTCCCCAGATAAAGCAGGAGAGGCAGCCAAACACGAGGACAGCAGGACACTTGGCCCTGTGTGCCATGTACTGTGTGAGCCCTTGTCCCCAAGTCACTTCCATTCCAACCAGAGGCTCACCCTCCCTCCTCTGGGCTTTGGATTGGAGACCAGAGGCTGTCTGGGGCCACGTGTGGGGGCCACGCGCACGCCGAGTCTCCAGGGCAGCTCTCACGGTGAGTTTTATTACCATTCTCATTTTACAGACAAGCAACCGGCCCAGGGCAGAGAAAGGACTTGCCTCAGGAGACAGAGCCCAGCCTAAGGCCCAAGCTCAAAGCCCATCGTCTACACAGACGGGGAAGCCGGCCCTCACTACCCCAGCATCCTCCCCATGTCCAGAGCTCCCGGGAGATGGCGTCGGGGCCCTAGGGCAGCCTGGGTCCGGCCCTTCTCCAGCCTGGAGAGTCAGGATCACCTCTGAAGACGTCCCCAGAGCTGATGTGGGGGCGTCACCTTTGGCCTATCCCTGTCGTCCCTGGGGGAGGCTCAGGGACCATCAATGGCATCTCGGCTCCTCCCGGCTCCTCCCGGCTCCTCCTGGCCCCTATGAGGACAGGTGCCTTCTCTTGCTCCGCACGGCTTGCGGGCTGCGCTGGCCGGGGGCACCAGGGGTGGTGGGCATCCGTGGGTACCCTCCCGGTGAACTTTCTGTGGAAGCCCCCGCCCTTCCCTTTCTACTGTCCCCACGGGGGCGGAGACAGGACGGCAGCACCACCCGTGGCTGCGGGTGCTTCCTCTGTGTCCCGCCGGCTGTGTGGTGGCCGGGCCCCGGGCCCTCCGCCCTGGCAGGGCCACCCAACGGCCTGTCTCTCTCCACCAGACTTCCTCGAGGCCGGGCCTCCGCGCCCCACACCTGCAGCAGCCCCCCGCCGCTTTAGAAGGTTTATCTGCCAGAGGGGCTTCGAGGGCGGGGAGCCGGGACCCTTATCTCCCTGCCAGGGCCCTGCCCTACGGTTGGGGCTTTGTAATCTGACATTGTGATTTTTTCACCCTTGTCCCAACCCGTCCCCCACCGGGAGGGAAGATTTGCTGAATCACCCCGGGGAGGTGGTTGCGGGGGGCTGGGGGCAAGCAGCTGGAGGGCAGTGATAAGTCTGAGGCCCGGCAGGGGGGCGCTGGGGGCCAGCCTGGAGGAAACCCGGGGCTGTGACGGTTTCCAGCTAAGATTGTTGGCTCCTGCAGAGCTGCCTGGGGGACGCTCCGCTCTGGAAGCCCCCGTCTCCCTCCCAAAGGAGGCCAGAGGAGGACTGGGCCGCAGGTGGGCGGCCTGAGAGCCCCAGGGGCCTGGCTGGGGGACCCTGAGCCCCCACAGGACGGCTCCCAGAACCATCGAAGGCACTCGAGCTTTATACATTGGGCCCTTGCGGCCCGAGAGGGGCACCAGCTGACCCCGAGACCCCCAGCAGGTTGGGAGTGGATCCAGGAGCTGACCTGAGCCATTGTCTCCGAGGGCCTTTGCACCACTGGTTCCTTGGCTGGGGGCAGTCCTCCCCCCCACCCCGCTTTTTGTCTTTCAGACGTCTGCTTCCTCCAGAAAGACTCCTCTGGCCCCAGGCTCTGGGCTTGGTAGCCCCTTGGCCTCCTACAGTCCCCTAGGTGCCCCTGCTCCTAGGTCTTACCCCACCAGGGCCCAGAGTGCACACCCAGCGAATGCTGTGGAACGGAGATTGGGGGTCTCTCCGCCTGACCCCAAGAGTTTCCCTCTATTGGGACTAAAAGTCTGAGATCTGTAAGAGGGGAGGAGAGCCCCGGAGGGTGTGGGCAGGCCCCGTGCCCTGTCTCTGCCGCAGAGCTGAGCCAGGAGCAGGGAGAGGTGGTCTCAGCCAGGGCCTTCCCCGGCCCTGCACGGTGCCCTTCACTCCTGCACGGCCGTCTGACTTTCAGGCGTCTGGAAGAGACAGATATGCCCCCAGCATTGGCAGTGGGCTGTTTACAGAGACAGGGGTTCTCCTGGACACCCGTAGTGGGAGGGTCTGGACCAGAGGCCAGGCTGGACGTGCTGGGACTTCCCCAGAATGCTCTCTGCTCCCTGATTTCTGATTCCCCCTAGAGTGTGGTGGGCAACCGCAGGCCGGGGCAGAGGGGTGATTGACGCCCCTGAGTCAGTGGCCACATCCCCTGCCGCTCCCAAAAGGGGCTTCTGGGGCAGGAAGAGCTGCCCGCGGTGGTCGCTTGGCTCCCTTCCTGCTGCCCAACTGAGCTCAGAGATAAGTCGTCGCTGGGCTGAGGGAGGCCTGGGGGCTCGGGCCTTCCCCAGAAATCATGTCAGGGTTCCTGGTGCGGAGGAAGGAGCCTGAGGGCCACGATAACCCCTTTATTTTTAAGAGCTCTAGGAGGAAGTCCCAAGTCACCCTTTGCAGAAATAGCTCCGAGCTTCATTCTGGTGTCTGTGGCTCCAGCTGTCAGCGGGGACAGCCCAGGAGAGGAGCCCGGGTCAGTCCGCCGCGCGATAGCAGGGAGGACACGCGGGGCCCGGGAGCCCCTTGAGCCCGGGCCTGTGCTCCGAGGTCAGAGCCACCCGCCGGTCAGGAGCTCCTCAGAACAGCCTGTGGGACGAGCGGTGGCTCCAGGCCCAGCCGTGTGCGCAGGGGCTGGCCCTGGTGACCGCCTGGGGACCTGCAAGTCACTTCACCCCTCCCCCGCCCCTGCCTCCGTGTCCTCCCCAGGAACACTGGGGTGATGGTGCCTTGGCCACGGAGTCCCTTTCTGCAGCATGCTAGCCTCGCCGCCCGCAGTATCACGGTCTAGCTCATTGTCAGGAGGGCCGAGCACGGGTGAAGCTGCGAGAAGGAGGTGGGCGCCGCGTTTCCGTCTTCCTCCGCTGCAGGCCGCGTCCCGTGTGGGGACCCTCGCCGGCCCCCACGTGCCCCACGGGCCCTTGGATAGGCAAAACGCCCGGTGCCACGCCCACCCCTCGAGCCCCTTCTTCCAGAGTTGAGGAGAGAATATCTGGGACTCTGGGACCCTCAGCCATGCAGAGTCTAGAGACCCCCAAGGCCACGGTGTCATTTTATAGAAGGGGGTCCTGAAGCGGGGCCAGAGTGCTGTCCCAGCCTCCTGACACCTTGCCTGGGGCTCTCTCCGTCCCCACCTCTCTCTTACAGGGGGGGGCGACTAGCCCCTCTCTGGGAGGCCCGCCCTGGCCACCCGTGGGATGGGAGGTCCCCCTGTCACCCTCACTCCTGTTCCGTCCCTCCTCGGCGACCCCACTGAGCTCCAGGAGGACAGATGTGGTGTCGGATACCCCACTGGCCTTGATGGTGCCTGGCAGGTGGCACGCACCCGTCTGTGCCTCTGGAAGGTCATGGGCCTGGACCGTCACAGGGCACCCTAGGGAGCATGGCCGTCCACTCTGCGAACACAGGCAGGCCTGGCCCTCCGCTGGTGCCCCAGGCTGGGCAGAGGCAGGGTCCCTGCTGGCTACTCCTGCCCCCAGGAGCTCTTGCCCTCTCCCCTCTCCCTCCTAAACAAATCACCTTTCTCCCCACCCCCACCACCTCCTGCCGAAAGACCCCCACATCGTGGAAAACCCAGAAGCAGTCTTTCTAGAAAAGGGAATTTAAAAATCTACGGTGATGCCGCCCTCACCCCCCGTCTAGCCCCGCAGAACTTGGGGTCTGCCTGACCCCCGATGGGTGGTTTTGCCGCTGAGGTCAGGCTGTCTGTGCCTCGAGCTAGCGCCAGGGAGCCGGACTCCGGCAGGAGCGGCTTCTCCTTACAGGTCGGGGGCTGGTCTTGCCACCCCTCCCGACCTGAGCGTGGTCATTCAGCCTCTCATCCCTCCTGCCCTTCGTCTACACTTGCTGAGACTCAGTTTCCTTTCGCGAGGCAGGGATGATGAGGTATTTGGCTCCAGGCCAGGTGTTTGGCGCCTGACCTGAGCCCGACTCTCACCCCGAGACTGCAGGTGGGAATAGGAAAGAAATGCCCTCCTGCTGCCTTATGTGTTCGGGGATAAAGAACCTTCCAGAAAAAGGCCTTGCAGAAGGGTGAGGCAGCATCAGCACCGCTCTGTGCCCAGGGAGAAGCAGGGTGTCCCCTCTGCACCCGCACGGGGCTAATTCCTAGCTGCATTTGCGGCTGTGCCTGGGAGGTCAAGCCCCCCTCCAAGGAAGCCCAGGGGGCCTCTTCCTCCCTGGCTCTTGTCGTTGGGGTGAAGTGGTTGCAAGTCTCTCTCTGTCCTGCTCCCCTTTTCCCGCTCTCTGGGCCACCAGGCCCTTGATAACACTTGGAAGGCGCTATCAGCCGGGAGCGCCCTCCTACCCGAGCCCACCGGCCCGTTCCATGCTGACGGTTGGCAGCCGGCACCGTCTGATAAAGTTATCAGGCTAAGCCTGAGCTCCGCCGCTCAGTACGCGCTCCTGCCTCAAATTTCCCTCCTCCTGCTTCCTGCCGCCGCTCCTCCTGCGTGGGAACCCCGCGTCCTGCCTGGCTCCGGGCTGGGGCCCCCTGGAAGCTGGACACCAGGGAGGGGACAGTCCCCGACCAGGGCCAGGAGGAAGAGCTGCGTGTCCGGGGTCTGCTTCTGTTGCTCCCAAGCCAGGGGCCTCCCCTTCGGGGTCCCACCCCACCTGTCACAGAGGAGCCAGGGGCTCTGAGGGGGTCGACCAGCCATCCTCGCCTTAACTGGGCACCTGCTAGGGGGCTGGGCCCCAAGCTCAGTGTTGGGACACAAAGGATTGGACCCAGTGCCCTCTGCGAGGTGGCTCCCAGGCTTGGGGGGCAGGGGCAAGGCCTCCAGCACTTGTCAGGAGAAAGGAACTGCCCGCGGTGCTGGGCACAGACATCTAAGGGAGCCCTGGGCCGGCAGCTGGGGGGAGGGGCGGAAAGACAAACCTCAGAGCAGGGAAAGGATGTTTGAGCCGAGGGAGCTTTTTTCATGCCAGCGATAATGTTATCATGCGTGCCCACTACAGAGGAATAAAACACGCGCTGAAGACTACCAGGAAGGAAAGCGCACGACTCCTTTACTCAGCAACAGCTCGTGGCGCGTCCATACGCTGCCGCTTATCCTCGCCAGCTTCCTTCCGTGCGCGCAAGGGACAAAGTGGAATCGGGTGGTGATTTTCAGACACTTCTTCACTGCAGATATCGTGAACAGCTTCCTGTGCTGACACATTTATTCTGCACAATCTATTTTCTCTTCAATTTTTTCAGCTGAAAAATATAAGCACACACACACAAGCATGCACACACACACCCACACGCGCCCACACACAGATCCAAGTTTCCTTTGGAAATAGCCCCGAGGGTGCAGCCCAGACGTCCTTCCCAGCCCCAAAGGCGGCTGTGATCGGTGGTTTGGTGGATTCTCTTCAGATCCGTTTCTTTAAGGGTCTACAAAGGTACGGCGCTGCCTTGTTGTTAGGGAACCAACGAGCTGTGCTGAAACGGGCATCTGGCTCCAGGCAGACCCCGGGCCCCGGTAGGTCTGTCCTTCCAAGGCACCCAGGCCCGTCTCAGCGGCTGGATGACGTCCGTCGTCCGGACGCACCGCCGCTCGCACAGCCCAACCTTCTCCTCTTACGGGAGCTCAGGGCGGTTCCGGGCTTTCATCGCCCACTGCCAATGGGCTCCGGAAGACGCTCTTGGGGCTGATCGGAGCGCCCACCCGTGACTATTTCCTTAACAGGACCTCCTGGAGTGAGCTGGAAGGTCACGGGCAGGGCACACGTGGCTGACAACTTTCAGGCACCGGAGCTGGGCTTGAGGCTGAGAGAGGGTTCCGGGAGGCAAGAGGGCGCTCCTGGCAGAGGGAACCCCGTGGGCAGAGATGCATGTACAAGGCATTGAGAGTTCTCTGAAGGCCTTCTGGAAGACATTGCTGCTTGGTTTAGAATTCCCGGAAAGTGGCTCAGAATGACTTTGCCATTGTTCCGTGGGTCTCCCCTTCCTTCTTGGGGAGCTTTCCACTCCCTGGCCAGCCTGGGCAGGGAGCTGGGGAGGAGCTCAGGCCCCCCACGAACACTCACCAGGCCACACCGCCTGCCCACGCACCCGCCCACGGGGTCCTCTCTCTAAAGCTGAAATGTCTCTTGGGCTCCTCGCCTGCTCTCCAGATCAGTCAAGGGCTCGGGTGCCTTTAGAACATGCTGGGGGTCTTGGGTCCCTTGTGCTGTCCGGGGCTGGCACCAGGCTCTGTAGGTGGCCAGTGGGCTTCATAGACTTCTGGCCAGCCCAGATTTTCATCATTCTCCGGTCGCGTCTCCTCGATCCCCTGCCCGCCCCCACCCCTTTATCCGCCCTGCTCCTTCCCTCTGGGGTCGTCTGTCCCCACGCTGAGTGGGAGCCCATCCAGGGCTGTGGGGGCTAGGTCACGGGGAAGGGCTAGGTTTCATTTTGAGGGGATGGAGGATGTCCATTTGGTCTCTAGGAAACGTTCAGCATAGGTCCTATTCTAGATGCTTCCACTTCCTCCCTGGCCCCAGCACCAGGCCCTGCCTCCTCACCTCGGTCCCTCTGCTCCTTCCAGGCCACCCCACTGTGGGGGGACAGGCGGGGACAGGCGGGGACAGGCCGGTGTCAACTCAGCCAACACAGAAGCCTGGGCTGACCCCGGAAGACACACTCCCATCGTTACCAGTTATTTTCATGGAGGGTTCCGCTGGGCACCTCCCACTTTGTCTGTCAGGGGCCCGGGTCCCAGCTGGGGTCCCCGGCCACGTCCCGGGGTGATGTGGCCTGACGCTGCCACCGCTAACCGGACATTTTATCTGGACGTTAGTTCAGTTGTTGCATTCTGATCCCCAACGTGGCCGATTTGTTTTAGTAGTAAAGCGTGCTGTTAACATCGCTAACTTTGTTACCCGCTGCTGAGCAGTCGCCGTGCTGGTGCAACTGCCGGCGACATCCGGAGGTCTCCCAAGCCCCAGCCGCAGCCCCCCAGCCCCAGCCGGGCCAGCGAGCGGTCACCCTGTCATTTTGGAGGCCACAACATGCCCTGGATTCTATATAAACAGAGTCCCCTAGAGTTGTGCCATCGGTCCCACAGCCCTGGGGGAAAGGCCGCTAGCCTGGCCTCTGAGGGACCTTGTTGCTAACGGACAGTGTGACTTGGGCCATGTCCTCCCCCTCTGGGTGTCTGTCCTCTTACGTGGCAGAGGGAAGCCATGGGCGGTCACCACAGGGCTTGACAGTGTCTTTCCAGCTCACACATGTTCACTCGGTGGGGATTTCAGAGCAGACGGGCAGCAGAAGGGGGACGGCGGGTGGAGGATGGGACCGTGACGTTCCTGTGCACACCTGCCGAGCCGCCCGCTCCCGACAGACCCTGGACGGGGCGCTCGTGGCCTGCAAAGTGCTGGCCTATCTACAAGCCTCCTCCAGCGAACGCAGCCCTGCCCCTGACGCTTGTCCTTCCTGTGACAGCCCTGGGAGGGTTCGGGGTTGGGAAGGGGCAAGTGGCTTTACTCTCAGGCTCAGGACACACGCAGAGCAGCCCACAATCCCCCACGGGAGCCCTGAGCCGGGGCCCTCCATACGGGGCTGAATCCTTCCCCCCGGGGAGCAGGGCTCACCTGCCCCACCCTGGCCTCCTTTCTGAGCAATGTGCAAATGGGGTTCTGGCCTCCAGGGCTCCGAGGCTGCTGTGGCCCCCCAACCCCCACAGCGTGCGGGCACTCGGTGGGGGCGCTGATCGCTGGAGCCTCCGAGGACGAAGAAAGGCGCATTGTCTCACCCAGTTTCTCTTCCTCGCCCCGCCCTGCTGCAGAAGTGGCCCAAATCCTAATATTGGTGTGGTTTTGTTTAGCAAACAAAGAGCATGCAAAGCAGTTCCCATCTGTGTGTGTGTGGGGGGGGGGGGCGCGCGCCCAGCACCCTCCCTTGCCCCTGACACCCAGGCCTGGCCCTGATGTGTGGCTCCCCATCTCCGGGTTCCAGAGTGTCCATGGACAGGAGGAGAGGAGGGAGCACGTGGTCTCCAAGGCTTTGTTGGGAACCCCCACAAACGGGGAACCTTCAGAGGAGGCCAGACCACCCTCCTGTGCAAATCCCAACCCCCTACCCCTGCTTCTGCGTGCCCGATGGGGCCCTCTGGCTGGAGTAACAGAAAGAGCCTCTGGAATGCAGCAGAGTAGGGGTGCTGCCTGGCCAGACCCCGAGCCGGGGAGACGGGAGGTTCCCACGCCCCCAGAACGCCTCAGAGCCCCACAGATTCACGGCAGAGGAGCGCTCTGGGGGGGAGCATCTGTGGGTGTCTTTGGGAGGAAGGTTAACAGAGACTTGGAGACCATCTTGCCTTGGAATCAGATTCTAATCCCAACTCTGCATTTGCCCGCTGCGTGATTTTGGGCAAGTTGGCCAACCTTACTGAGACTTACTAACCCCCTCTGAAAAACGGGATAATGATAGCTTCTTTGCAGAAGGTTGTGCGGGTTCGAGTAGATGTGTGGGAACCCTGGGCCCAGCTCAGTACCAGGAAGAGACTCATTTAGAAGTGCCTGGTGTGTGGGCCGGGTGTGGGCTTCGTGCTGAGGGCACCAGACACTGCCTTCTGGCAGAGGACACAGTGACACATGTAAGTCCCATGGCAGGTTCAGTGGGTCCTGAGCTGTAAGCGGGCGATTGAGGAACTCCGCTCTCAGAGCTGGGAGAACCTCCAGGTGGAATGGCCAAGGGAGGCTTCCTGGAGGAGGCAGCATTTCAGCAAGCCTCAGAGGATGGAAAGGACTTCAAAAGCGGCTACTCGTGGCCGGCCAGACTTAGCACGTGCTCAGCCCTGCTCACTGCGGTGCACACGTGGTCTCGGGGAAACTTCCCAGCGGGCGAGGAAGCTCTATCACGTCGTGCAGCTAGCGGAGGCTGGCACCAAGCTTAAGCGAGTCCTCTTTCAAAGTTCCTGTGGCCATATAAGGTTTTAGGGATTAGAACACGGACGGTATCCTTGGGGGCCATCATTCAGCACAGGACGGTGACTACATCAAGAATTTTGAGACGGGAAGATGACCCTGGATCGTCCCAGTGTGAGCCCCATGGGGTCATAGGGGTCCTGCCAAGAGGAAGACAAGAAGGTTGGCCGGAAGAGTGAGGCGGGTAGGCAAGCAGAGGTTGGAGCCACCCGCTTTCAAGAAGGATGAAGCGGCCACGGCCTCTCCGTGTAGGAGCGCAGCCCTGCCCCACCCTGGGTTTTGCTCCCAGGACTCGTTTTGGGTTTCTGACCTCCAGAACTGGACGGGGATAAACTGTATGGTTTTAAGCCACTGCCCCTACGGCAGTGTGTACAGCCGCTGGTGGAGACTGAGACAGCCCCCCCGACGGAGACTGAGACAGCCCCCCCCCGACGGCAGGAGCCTCGCCCCAGGGGGCTCCTTCGTTTCTGTTCCCGCACTTACCAGTTTGGTCTGAGTCCACATCTCCCACCCCCTCTGCCAGCAGCTCCAGAGCTTTCTCTGGAAAGCTTTTTTTTTTTTTTTTTCTAAGTTTTCATTTTTTTAGTAATTTCCGCACCCAACGTGGGGCTCGAACTTAAAACCCTGAGATCAAGAGTTACGTGCTCGACCAACTGAGCCAGCCAGGTGCCCCGGCTTTCTCTGCCCTTCCAAGCCCCCCACCATCCCTCCCCAAAGCTTAACTTGCACCCAGGACACACTTAATAAACACTGGTCGAGGGTTAATAAATCTGTGACTTTATTTACAGCAGTTGAGAGGGACGGGCTCCTGATAGCACGACTGCTTGTCTCTCCAGCCGCTGGGCCTGAAAGCAGAGCCGGAACTCTGGGGCCAGCTGCGTGCCAGTCAGAAGTGCGGGACAGCCAGCACATCTGGCTGAAGCAGAGGGGGATGAGGCCTCCCACGGGGGCAGGAGACCGCTCTGGCTCTCCGTGGCAGCCTGAAAGAGACCCACTACAAACCAGATTCCAGCACAGTGGGCAGCAGGCAGAGGGGAAGAATTTCTGTTTGGATTCCTATTCTTGACTATTCTCGGAACCCTTGTTCGCAGGGGGCTACACTGGCTTTCTGGGCTCTGCCCGAGGGAAGTAGCCCAAGCTCTTAGACTTCTAAACAACCTCAACTCAAAAAAGACCCAGCCCAGTTCCCATATTTTGCAGCAGGAAAATATTGGTCCAGAGAGGGAAAGCAGCTTGTTGGAGGTTGCACAGCTATTCTGTGAGTCTCAAACCAAGCTGAACGATTCCTGCCCAGCACTGACTCCGGGAGAGCCGGGATCTAGGCACAGGAGCCTGGCCTCCCTCTGGGTCAGGGGATCCCAGGGCAGGCTGGCCAGGAGACGGGGGATCTCGACGCAGGAGGGTGGCCTCCCCCGGGTGACGGGACCTCAGGGCAGCCTGGCCGGAGCCCGGGGCAGGTGCAGCCTCACTTGAGATTGTGCTGGCTTTCCCGGTGCCGCCTCAGGTCCACCTTGCGCTGGAAACCCTTGGTGCACAGCTCGCAGCTGAAGGGCTTGAAGCCGGTGTGTTTCCGGCTGTGGGTGATGAGGTTGGAGCTCTGGCTGAAGGCCTTCCCGCACACCTGGCACTTGTGAGGCTTCTCACCTGCGGGGCAGCAAGGGCCGGGTCAGGGCTGTCGGCGCCAGACCCGCCGCCCCGCTGCCCTGCCTTTGTTCCCCGGACTCGGCTGTGTTACCTCGGGGCCCGACATGCGCTTTAGAGAAGAACTACAAAAGGGAGCCAGGAACACAAGCCCCCCCCCCCCCCCCCCCCGGTTGCACCCTGCGCGGACAGGGACGGGGTCCAGGCGCTCAGGTGAGAGCCGAGCAGTGAATGAGGGGAGGAGTGAGCGGACGGCGAATCCACCTGCTGGTCTCACTTCGCCCCGCGATCACACTGGGGCTCCTTCCTTCCCGGGGTTTTTCCCACGCAAAGTGTAGTTAAGGAGCGGCACGCCCAGCCCCCCGCGTGGAGGGGAGCGCCCCTGGGGGGTGCGGGGAGAGGCGGCTTGGGCCGAGCGGCCCAGGAGCCCCGGGGCCGGCGAGGGGCGTGCGCCTCACCCGTGTGGATGTAGGTGTGTTTCTTCATGTCTGACTTCTGGTGGAAGCGCTTGCCGCAGAACTGGCAGGGGTAGGGCCTCGTGTCCGAGTGGATGAGCAGGTGCGTGGACAGGGTGGACGAGCGTTTGAAGGCTTTGCCGCACATCCGGCACTCGAAGCTGCGCTCCTGCCGGAGGAAACGAGGCCCCGGGGGGTCAGGCGCGGGCGGGGCCTCGAGACCCGGGACTGCCACGCCGGGCGCAGGTCCGGGCCCTGCCGGGATCCCCTGAGGAACAGGACACTCGTTGGCGGGGCCTGGAGAACGGGTCCTGGCGGAGCAGGACCCAGAAACCCCCATTTCTGCATCCCAAGAGGGGGGCGCTGAGGCATGGGGCTTGAGAGGCCTCCTCTGGGCTTTCCCCTGCAACCTTCACAGTATCCCGTGCACAATGAGCCGCACCACGGGCTTGTTGACTGACTGATAGATGGACTGATCTGGGACATGGTCATGGGCTTTGCAGTGCTTTGGCTAAGAGTCTGTTTTATTGGGTCCCATTTCTGACTTCTCCTGCTTAGAGGCTGCATGACCTTAGACAAGTCATTTAACCCCTGGAGACTCAGTTTCCCCATCTGTACATGAGAACAGCAGTAATGAGCTCAAAGGGTAGAGAGCTGAGCCAGCAACTAGCTTGGGGTGTGCGCTCACAGCTGAGAGCTCTCATGACCCTACCCCGCCTCTCCCGGTGTTCGCAGCTCGGGTCATCGGGCACTTTCCCCAGAATGGAATATCCGAGCAGCTAAGTGGGACAAGAGGGTCATTTAAGCCTGACGCCAAGATCCTAATAGTCGAAGCCGAGGCCCCTGGCTCTGCGCACACGGCCCACGCTCGTCATTTCTGAGCATCCCCCGGCCAGGCGCTCTCCCAGCAGCACATTTGGCCCGCCAGGGAGGGAAGTCGGTCAAGAGTGGGTGTTGGGAAAACGAGAGCGTGACCAGCACGAAAGCACGATTATTCATTACCAAGAACAAGGTAAAGTATGTTGATATAATAATTTTTAAAAGACGGTTTTGGGGACCCAGAGGAGGGAGTAAAGGACCCCCGATCTGTGTCACCCTCCGGGGCAGGGTGAGGGGTCCGGCCACAGCCCCGAGGCTTCCTGCGGGAGGCCCAGGGCAGGAGTGGGAGGTGGGGCGGGGGTGTCCTGGGCTTGGCCTGCTGCCCACCTGGGAGTGGACGTGCGTGTGCTGCTCCAGGCTCACGGCGTGGCCGAAGGTTTTGCCACAGACGTCGCAGGCGAAGGGCCGGGTCCCGCTGTGGGAGCGGCGGACGTGCACTTCGAGCCCGTGTGGAGTGGAGAACACCTGGGGGCAGGGGGCAGAGCGTGAGGCCGCTGGGGGCTGAGGAGAGGGAGATGGGCCTGGGGTCCCAAGATCACCCTCATCCCCTCCGCACCCAGGCACAGATGGGCATAAAGCAGGAGAAGCACCGGAGTGCCGATTCCGCTGGAATTGCTGTGTGTCCTGGGAAGGTCCCTTTCCCTCTCTGTGGGTTGGATTCCTGTCTAGAAAATGGGGGCTTGGGAGCATGTAAAAGGCCCGTCCTGGCCCTAGCTAGGGGCGGAATGGCCGAGCGGCTGGGAGCCAGGAGTCTGCCACAGCCGCAGGTGAAGCCTGGCACCGATGTCACCTTGCTGTGTGCTCTGGGGCCAGGGCAGCAGCCTCGCGGAACCTTTTGTCTGCATCCCCGGGCTCATCGAACCACAGTGAGGACGAGCATTCTGAACCCTCGGTCCCATGGAAGGACCCGAGACGCACAGCACAGGGGGCACCCGGCTGCCAGGGACCCGGGGAGGGGACCCGGAGCAGGGCCCGCGAGCCCGCCCACGGCCCAGCTGCCCACCTTGTTGCACTTGATACAGTGGTACGTGTCCATGCCTGGGGAGCAGCGGAGGCTGAAGTCCAGGGGCGGCTCGGTGCTGGGCACCAGAGGGCTGCCGTACAGGCTGACGGAGCGCTCGAGGAAGGCAGACTGCATGGTGGAGGGGGCCTGCCGGTAGCTGTGGCCGTAGGACGAGGCCAGGGCATCCCAGGAGAAGCTGGGCTTGTAGAACGGGGGTGAGTCGGAGTCCCTGTCCTGGGATCGGGGCATTACAGCAGGGCCCTCTGCGGAGAGTGGGACACATGAATGGTGCTGATTCATTGAAACTTAGGGCACTGCTCCCCACCTCTCTCCACCTACTGACCTCATGCTGAGGGTTGTGCTGTGTAGCCCCAAACACTGACTGTGGGAGAGGGTCTGGGTCCAAGCAGAAGCTGGAGAGCCCGGATTGTATCCAGATGGCCTTGTCGGTCTAACCTGACTTTAACTCCTAGGATCACTGCTTGCATGAGCCTATCCCCCCTCTGCTCTACTTGCACTGGCTGGTGGGGAATGGCCTGGGGCCCCTGCCACGGTACCTGGCACCAAGGACGTCCTGCTCATGCTCTGGTCCAGCTCCAGCTCTGGCTCGCGTTTGAGGTCAGTCCAGGTCAAGCAGTGGTTTGGGAACAGGGTGCTGAAGACAGGATCGTTGCTCAGGACTTGGTCCCTGGCTGCTGTGGGGAGACAAGACCATCAGTGATACCAGGGGACCCAGAGTCGCACTTGCTGCTGTCCCCAGATGCTCGTGTGCCCAGGCCCTGTCCAGGACGGCGGGAGCGGGGGGTGGGGGGGCCGAAAGGAACCCCTCGCCGGGGAGAACTCCTGGCCCAGTGTTAACTTTCTGAGCACCCAAGAGCCCTAGATGTTTTCTGAGTCGGGTTAGGATCCACATGTCCTAACCAGCTCCAATCCTGGTGCTCCCACCATCTCAAGGGGTCAGAAGAGATGGATACATTCATTCATTCATTCATTCATTCATTCAGCATTTACTGACCTTCTGCATTTGCAGAAGGGATGCCGTCGCCTCCCCAACACGGGGGGCAGGGAGGCCTGGGTGGGTGCCGCAGGGGGAGACCTGACTCACCAGGGCTAAGGGCAGGAGGCCAGACCGGGTCATCTTCCTGGACGCGGGGCTGGTGGTAGGTGTGAGCTTTCTTGCTCTTTACCAGGAAGGAGCGTGGCATGGTGAGTGTGCACCCACACCTGCGAGGGGGGGGCAGTTAGGAAGGGCGGGAAGGCAACAGCCTCTCTATGTCAGAGCCTTCTCCTGACATCGGATTCCACTGTCCTGAGATGAATGGTGGCCCCCAGAAGTTCATGTCTTCCCAGAACCTGTGAATGCGATCTTCTGCGGAAACACAGTCTTTGCAGATTTTACCTGAGATGAGGTCATCCCGAGTTAGGGCGGACCCTAAGCCCAGTATGTCCGGGGTTCTTATACAAAGCGGGAACCTTGGGCCCAAAGACACAGACGTGCAGGGAGAACACCGTCTGCAGGCAGGAGCAGAGGTGGGAGGGGCGTGCTTACGAGCCCAGGAACCCAGAGGATCGCTGGTTCCACCAGAAGCCGCGAGAGAGGCTCGCGACAGACTCCCCCAGAGCCTCCAGAAGGAACTGACCTTGAGGACGCCTTGATTTGGGATCTCTAAGATTCCAGAACCTTGGACGAACAAATTTTGTGTTGTTTGAAGCCGCCTGGTTTCTGGCAGTTTGCTGCAGTGGCTACAAACCCTAACCTCCCCACAGGCCTCCCTCGCTAGGAAATTAATACACCCACCTTCTAGAACACCCCCACGGTCAGTCTCCTACCCACATGCCCTGAATTGCACCGAGAGCAGAGAAGGAAGGACAGGGGTGTCTTCAAATATGACACACGGTGGCCCCCCATCCAGAAATATGCATTCGCGCCCCCGTGGGAGCGGCACTCGGAGGCCATGGACGGAGCGGTCTGAGCTGGGGTTTGGAGCCGGATGCTTAAACTCCCAGCTCACCCGCTGTG
This sequence comes from Meles meles, assembly GCF_922984935.1. NCBI lineage: Eukaryota > Metazoa > Chordata > Mammalia > Carnivora > Mustelidae > Meles > Meles meles. The sequence continues at coordinate 3,491,248 of NC_060076.1, forward strand.
CACTTTGGGGCAGACACTTGACCTCTCGGGGCCGACCCCCTTTTCTGTAAGGCGCAGCGTCCAGGCTTCTCTCTCTCTGAGCGGGGGTCGAGGAGGGGGTTGGAGTTGCACGTGGGGCTCAAGGCCTGAGAGGACTCCCCCATGTCACCCCGCTGCGAAGCCGGAGGGCTTTTTGTGCCTGTGGCGGAAGAGACCAGTGTCTGCCACCTGTGAGAACGAAGCATCGGGCAGCCCAGCTCTGCCGCGTGGTCACCGCACCCACCGCTCAGGGGGTGGGGGAAGCCACGGAAATCAGAAAAGGGACCTGCTCTCGGTCTTGGGTGGGGGTTGGGTTGTGGCAGAGCCAGACCAGCCTGAACACCTTGACACTTGCAGGGCTGCAGGGACCATAGGACCAGGCGCGGGAAAAGGATTACAGCTGCTCCAACAACAGCCAGGGCTGGGTGATAAGGCCAAGGCGAGGAGCTGGCTGGGAGGAGGGAGATTATAGAGGGAGCCCTGCCTTTGGAGCAGGCCCAGGGAGTCACCCCTTCCCCCCGCGTGACCCCAAGCCAGGCAGGAGAGGGACCCCTAGCTGTCCCCAAATCGCAAGCCATCTTCCTGCCGGTGTGGGGGCAGAAAGGGACCTCTGTTACAAAGAGGTGTACAAAGTGCTCAGCCTGGTGTGGGGCCGCAGGACCCCTGAGCAGGTGACGGCATCACAGCCTGGAGGAGAAGAAGCTTCAGGAAGGCAGGCACAGCCCACATCCTGTCCTGTCCTGTCTGGTTGCAACCGCAGTACCCCGCCCAAAGCAGTTGTGCTCTGAGGACAGGGATGAGTCCGGGGACCAGGAGCAGGGACATGCCCCAAACTCTTCGCCTCCGGGATCTGAAAAGTTCCCAGAGGGTCTGGGGTCCAGTCCAGCTGTCAGGTTGTGCCCTTCCTAGGCTTCCCTGGCCTCCTGTCTCTCCCAGGCTTGTCGGGAAGCCCGCGGTGGCCTTATCTACCAGGGACAGTCTTCCTCTGCCTCCTCCCCCTCCCCCAGGGTTCCTCTCACCCCCCATCTACCCCCTTCTAACTCTTGGCTCCAGGAATCCCTTAAGGAGGCTGGACCCTGGGCAAAGCCAGAGGAGACCCGCACACGCCAGGGGAGGTGGGGTTTGTGTGGTCTTGCCCTTTTTTCTAGAGGACCTTCCGAGGGCCATGGTCTCACTATCAAAAGATGATCTATTATTTTGCACAGAGTATTTTAGTAGCAAGCCAAGGAGAGCCAAAGCTAGGCATGGGGCTGCTGGGATGGCCGGAGACATTTCTTGTAGCCAGGATCTGCGTAGCCTTAACTCCGTGAGTTCGGACCCGGGAGCTGAGTGGCTACTGCCCCGTTTCACGAAGGAGGAATGAGGCTTGGAGACTGGCTCCTGATCCCAGGCAGACCCCAGGCTGCCCCCCGGCCCCGCCTCCCGGCCTCTACACTGTCGACTGAAAAGACACGGGGTCGGCACTTACTTGGCACGGAGGGAAGCCCGCCTGCGTGCTAAGAAAGGTGTCTAGAGCTCATGATGAGCAATATGCCATCAAACTGACACCCACTGGCGCAAGGGAAGCAGTGATTGTCTTCTGGGCTCACAGAGGAAACTGAGGCTGAGGGAGAAAAGTGGCTTGTCCAGGCCCCGTGTTCCTGTCCTGCTGGGACTTGACTCCTGGCCCAGGGCTCTTACCATTGGCCCCTGGGGTCTTTCCAGCCACCCATAAAGACGGACTGCCTGGAGCAGGGAGAGAAGGCTGGTTGGTGTGGCAAGATGATGGAAAAATCGTATTTCTTTGACCGCTGTCTTTTCTAGAACCCACAAGCTGCACATGGGCTCTTAGAGAGTTTTTTTTTTTTTTAATTTTTTAGACAGAGAGAGAGAGACAGAGAGAGAGAGAGACAGAGAGAGAGAGAGAGAGGAAAAAGAGACAGAGACAGAGACAGAGACAGAGAGAGAGAGACAGAGAGAGAGAGAGAGACAGAGAGAGAGAGAGAGAGGAAAAAGAGACAGAGACAGAGACAGAGACAGAGAGAGAGAGACAGAGAGAGAGAGAGAGAAAGGTAAAGAGAGACAGCCTGTGTTTGAAACTGCTGTCTTAAAATTTAGACCCGCCTGTGTCAGGCAAACAGAGTAAAATAAAAGCAGCGTGTGGCAAAAACCACCTGGCAAAATAAGAAAGCAAAGCACCACTAACCGGTCTGATGTTCAACCGAGTCATAGTCCCCGACGGGGGTGCCCCGTTCCTGGAAGTACTGCAATACCAGGTCGATGCGTGGAGTGGACGGAGCAAGCTCCTATTCCATCTCCCTGCTCCAAAAATCCATTTAATATATTGTCCTCGGATAGAGGACGTATCAGATATTAAACTGATAAGAACAGATACTACACTTGATCTTAGCCAAAAGGCCGAGAAGCGATTAGAGAGTTTTGAATGGAAAAGCAAGAGAGAAAGACCTCCTTCAAGAAGCTCTGGTTTTCCCTTGGGCTCAGAGCCTGAGGACACCATAGAGGTCAACTGCTTAGAAGTCAGGACAACACAAGTTCATGAGCGAGGGGTCCCCACTTCCGCAGTCCCCGGCTGGAGGAAGGGGACGCTCAGGGTCCACTCTCGGGTTCCCTTCAGAGCCCCAACCCTCCCCCACCCTCCCTAGAATGTTCTCTCCACCAAGCCTGGCAGAGCAGCAGAGCCAAGCCCAGGGCTTTAAGCCCTTAAGCTCCCCGTGTGCGGAACACACCAGGAGAACTTCCTTTTGGCCCCTGTTGGCGGAGTTAAAAAAAAAAAAATAGGAACCAATCACCTATACTGTAGTTAATTAACAACCACACCGTTTTGATTCACACGGACCGTTCTGAGAAAGAGCTCAGAGCAGAGATTGTGAAAGAACCCAAAGATTTCTTCACGAAACAGGGGCCGTGATGGTATCAGCCTCCGGAAGGAGACTCGCTGTTAACATCTCTTCCAAACCCTCCATCCCGACAGAGGGTGTCCTGACCTCGAGTCGGAATCTCGGCCCCGAACCCCTACGTCCAGGTGGACTCGGAACCACAGCCTGGTGACTCTGGCACAATGAGGTGCCACGGGCCTCCCGTGGGGCTGAGTATGATCTCGTGACCTTGAACTTGGCTACGTGGGCCTCCCACCTGGGGCTTGGTTTTCCTATCTCTCAAAAGGGACCGTTGGACTAAGAGATTTCTAAACTTCCCTTTTGCTCTAAAATCCCATGCACATTTTGTTGACCTTCGGCACAGGACTGACCTACCTTGACTGAGAACCTCATCACCCGGGTTCCCTTTTTGGGACGGTTGGGCAAGACTGTTGTTTCTCAGAGGACCCTATGGACTTCCTTTATATTTAAAGACGTGACTCAAACAAACAAACAAAAAAACCCTTTCCACGTAGTAGTTAGGGGAAATGGGTCTGTTTCATGTTAGCGGCCCCGGCAGGAAGGGGTCATTATTTTTATTTGAGATTTGCCAGCGGTTCTCAAATATCTCCTCCTAAGTTCAGAGACTGCCATGTCACAAGAGATCAGAATCAACTTCTGAGTTGCAGCAGGGACTCGGGCATATTTGGAACCCCCAATGCACGGCCGCGTGATTCCCAGTAACCAAAAGATGGGCGCACCCCCAGTGTCCATCAGCAGATGACGGAGAAACGAAATGTGGCATATCCATACAATGGAACGTTATTCAGCCTGAAAACGGAAGGAAGACCGCCACAGGCTAGAACATGGATAAATCTTGACACCGTGTAAGCGAAATACGCCAGTCACAAACAGATGGTTGCTGTAGGACCCGTCACTTATACAAGGTCCCTAGAGAAGTCGGATTCATAGAGACAGAAAGGATGGTGGTGAGAGCCAAGGACTGGGGGGACGGGCAAGGGAGGGGAGTTTGTGTTTAATGTGGACAGAGTTTCAGTTTGAGAAGGTGAAGAGAGTTTTGGAGTTGGAGAATGGTGACAGTTGCCCAACATCGTGAATGCATTTAACGCTACAAAACCGTACACTTCAAGATGTTGAAAAAGGTCACGGTCCCGTCATGTATATTTTACTACAAAAGGAACAGAAATGAGGGAACAAAACATTTCCTGGACATTTCTGAACTGGTGCAGCTCCCACTGGCTTGAATTCCTGAAAACAAATGAACAAAAAAACCCTCCCTCTAATTTAAGGAGGGGTAAGGTTTTCTGTTGTTTCTGAAAAGGGACGAGACCATAGATGATCAGGCTATTTTCCTGGGAGCGATCGGGTTCCAGAAGCTTCAGGAGTCCTCGTGGTCTCCAAGAGCCCCCCAGCCCCATCCGCCCTCCCGAAAGCCTCGAGGAAATGTTTTGCGTTGGTTTTGAGTAACTTCATCCATCAAACCCAAGGCAGATAAGGCTTTCTGATGCTTCCCAAGCACCTTCTGCAGGGAAACCAGCACACCGACCCCCGAGTCTTGAGTTGGAAGACACCTCACACGTCTCCTTCTTAAAGGGTCCCTTGTGCACCAGCTCCGAGGACAAGAAACTTGTAGAAGACCTCGCTAAGACTGGTCTTCTACCCACTGATTGCCTGCTGAGAACTAGTCAGGAGGTGTGAGCCTCCGTGGGCAGGTACAACTTAGCTAGCTCCTATCAGATTCATGTCCGGAGCCTGCAAATTAATTTGCCCCCTCCAGGAAACTCATGAACGCTGCAGACCTTCCCCGCAGAAAAATGTACACAAGCCATACCCACAGCTCTTCTGCGGACCACCACCCCCCCCTTAACAAGTCTTAGTTTAGGGAGGGCACCTCGCCCCGATGCCCAGACTCTAAACTCAGTCTTTTTTCTCCCAAGATTAGGTAGAAAAGACTGAGATGCCCCCTGCCCTTCTGCAGCCCTCTGGTTTCTGGGGGCTGGGGTGGTGGACAAGGCATTTTCCCTTCTCTCCCCATGGGGCCCTGGATGGGAGGACACTCCCTCTCATAGTGCCCCAGGAACGTGGGTGAAGGGCACTGGGGAGTACGGGTTGCCGGCGGTAGACCTTCCCTCAGAGTTCTCTCAATTTCTCTCTGATCTTATACACAAGGGAAGCTCAGGGTGATGGAGGGACAGGGCTACACTAAGCCAGATGCTTGAATGAGCGTCACCCATGCTCTGCCCAGGTCCCCCGGAGAGCTAGGGTTGAGGGTATAACCTTGCATACACAGGTGATCCCAGTCAGACCCGACCCGGTTTTGGAAAAGCCCCTACAGGGCTCTGCCTCCCACCACCTCCTCTCTGCTGGGTTCAAGGGCATCTCGTGGGAGAGATATCCCAGTCCCTTACTCTTCCTGTAACTGCCAAAGGGCCCGGGTGACCTGCCTGGAAACAATCTAAGTCAGACATGCAAATTTCAAAAGAAGAGGCTGGGATGACAGCACTCACCTGTCCCCAGCTCTGTCGTCTGGTCCTGGATGCGATCTTGGTCTGGGTGGGAACCTCCCGGCCTCTGGGGATCCGCTCCACTCTGTCAACCTCGGACTCTCTGCTCGAATAGATACTTCTCCTTTTTTTTTTTTTTTTTTAACTCTCTCTCACTCTCTCTGGTTTTTTTTTTTTTTTTTTTCCTCTTCTGTTCCCCTCCTTGATTTTCAATCTGATTATTTGTGTCAAAATCTGGCGGTGAAGGAACAGCCAATAGAGAGCGCCCGAGCGCGGGGCTGTATTTGCTTATCAAAGCTTCCCCGGGCTCGGACTTGGGGCTCCCGCCAGCCCTCCACCCTGCGAGCCTCGCTCCGCGTGCAGACTTTCTAACGAACGCCTCCTGGAAGAGAAAGAAATGGCTAACTCATTCGGGTTTTAAACTTAAAGTTAAAAAAGCCTCGCTCCGCGTGCAGACTTTCTAACGAACGCCTCCTGGAAGAGAAAGAAATGGCTAACTCATTCGGGTTTTAAACTTAAAGTTAAAAAAAAAAAAGCACTTATGTACCTGATTTTGCATAAAGTCGTAACTTTGTTTCGTCTTTCCTTCCTTCGTCTGTCTCTGTCTGTCCCCCTCCATCCTGAGCCAGCAGCAGCCTGCTCCAAAGCCGCGGCGGACCGCCCTTAGAGAGGTCCCTCTCGTCCCTGCAGAGGTGGCCTTTGAGAAGAAAAGCCGAGTTCACGCTTCCCCAGCCTGGACCCCAGAAGAGGTGAAGGAGCAACCGAGGTGCGTCCCCGTCCCGGCGGCGGCGGCGGCGGGCGGCTCAGCGCGCTCCGGTCCCCGCGGCAGGTGCACTCGCCGTCCCCGGCCCTGCGTGTGCCGCCATCTAGCGGCCGCGGAGGAGACGGCGGCGGCCCGCTGCGGTCACCGGGGAAGCGGACCCAGCCCGGCTCAGCCCTCACATCCCATTTGGCACCGAGCCCCACCCCGCGACCCCCCACCTTCTCCCTCCTTTGCCCCTCGAGCCTGATTTATTTCAGGAGGATTTGCATGAGGGGAGAGCGCACAGAACGGAGCACTGTTAGGCTGATTTGCATGCTCTCCCAGCCCAGGGCTGGAGAGGTTATGTTTCCCGCGACAAGAAAACAAGTTGGGCGACAGGAAGCCCCTTCTTAAACTGCAGGTCCGGTCCGGCATGAGGAGGAAAGGGGGTTTCAGTCGAGGCTCCTCTGCGGCGGGGTCCAGGCGGGAGGTCAGCAGGGCCTGAGCGATGCCACTGGGGGTCAGGGGCATGGGGGGGCGTGGGTTCCAACCATGGCACTGAGCCCTTGGACCCTCCTTGGAGGAGAGAGAGTGTGGGAGCATCTGGAATATTCTCTGGGTGCTCCACATTGCCAACAGCCAACGGGCCTGTTTGTCATGAAGCAGGAAACTTAAAAAAGAATGCAAGGACTGTAAGAAAAAATTCCCATTTCTTCCCATTCTCCCTCCATTATGCAGGCACATCCCTTTGTTTCGCTTGTCAGGTCTTTCTTTTTCCACTGGCTGTTATTTTAATTACCTCCCCAATTCTCCTGCGGCTTTTATGAACAGATTTAATGCTTTCCACGGTTCACCTTGTCAACCACTTCTTCATTTGGGGCATAACGCGGTTTGGGGTAGCGCAGCTGTATTGGGTAGACGCCGCTCTGGGGTTGTGATCTCACTTGGGATGTTTATCTTCCTCCTTCAGTAACCAACGCAGAAACCCCCTTCCTAGAGCAGGACCCCAGCCCGGAAGTGAAAGCGGGCCTTGTCTTGAGCCACGCGGACCCCTCTGCGGGAGGGCAGTGTCCACGCCTCCAGCCACCTGGACGCACTTTGTGGCCTGAAACCTCCCAGCCTCGGGGTTCCCTCCCACACCGCTGCCCTTAGCAGGCAGCCCTGGAGATGAAGTGCCTTCATTTACTTTCTCCCAAGGGCTAAATCACTGTAGCGTCCTTGTGTCCAGTCATTCAATCAGTTAATCCAGTTACTACTGGTACCTGGCCTGTTCCAGATTCCTCCTTCTTCCCTCTGCCTCCTGCCTGCCTCCCTGTCTTAGTCATCTCAAGCTGCCATAACCAAATAGCACAGACCAGGTGACCTCAACAACATTGATTTCTTGCAGAGACCAGGAAGTCCAAGAACAAGGTGCCGGGACACTCCGCTTCTGGTGAGGACAAGCTTCTAGATTTTCAGCAGGCTGCCTCCTGGCTGAGTCCTCACTTGGGAGAGAGGCAGATGGAGAGGGAGGGAAGGATGCAGCGAGGGACAGAGGGAGAGAAAGAGAGAGAGAGTGAGAGAGAACTTAAACTCTGGCTTCTTTTCCTTTTCCTGTAAGGACACTAATTCCATGATGGGGACCCCACCCTCAAGACCTCATCTAACCTAATTACCTCCCAAAGTCCTCACCGCCAAATACCATCACACGGGGGGTTAGGGTTTCAACATGAACTTTGGGGATAAAAACATTCAGTCTATAACTCTCTTAGATAACACATGTTTATTGAGTGCCTGCTAGGTACCAGATGCTGGGGTTTCCAACAAGAACCAGATGGGAGCTGTCGGGAGTGGCTTCCTGGTCCAGCAGGTGGGACACAGTACCCTGAAATTTGCAAACTGGGCTGCTAAGTGCTGTGATGTAATCATGGAACACAGGGAAATGAGCGCAGACTTGGAGCGTCATGAGAGTTAATGAAGCTAATGGAAGCGACATCTAGGTTGATGCCAGGCCGACTTGATTGGGAGACAAAAAGTAGGGAAGAATGTCTAAAAAGAAGAGCATGTGCAAAGAGCTGGAGGCAGGACCTTTGGGGGCACTGACAGCAGCCACATTCATGTACCGGTGGGCTGTAGAGGGTAGAGGAAGGGGAGGGAGAGATGAACCTAAAAGGAAAGAAGGAGCATGATCATGAAGATGCCTCCCTGATTTAAAAACTTTCGGTGATTTCCCTTTACCTAACAGGACACAAAATTCAGCTTCAGAGAGCAGCATTCAGTGTTTTTCACAGTGTCAGTCCTCTTTCAAATAACAGCAGTTTCTCTGATGCTAGTTTAACAACAACAACAAAGCAATTAGTTCATGTCACTGAAAAGTTCCGGCTTCAGGCATGGTTGGATCCAGATGCTCAGATGGTATTGTCTGGATCTGGATCTCATTTGTTCCCGCCTCAGGACATTTGCATTTGTTGTCCCCTTTGCTAGGATGGCCTAACTTTCAGATCTCCCCATGGCTGACTCATTCGGATCTCAGCTGAAATGTCGCCTCAGCAGAGAGATTTCCTTGGCCACTAACTAAAGCAGGACCTTCCCATCCCAGCCAGCTTCGGCCCTTTGTTCTTTGTGGCAACCATAATTATCTGAAGATGTCCTGCTGATTTATTACCTTTTTTACTGATCTCTCGTTTGGCCTGACTGCCCACACAGAATAGAAGCAGTCCAAGATCGGGGGTGGCGTTTGCCTGGCTCACGGCCCAGTGAGTCTCCAACGCTGACAACGGTGTATGGTTGACACCCATGATGTTTTTACAGAGCGAATGGATGAACGAACGACCGAATCCGTGCGTGCATCTCTCTCCGTCTCGCAGCTTTCCCTTCTTCTCTGGGGCTGAGATCACCAACACTGCCAACTGTAGTCCTACCAGATGAGAAACACCAGTGGAAAACGAGCCCCGCCCTCTGTAGTTGGGGCAGGAGGCCCAGAATGACTCTGATTGGCCCAGCGCAGTCACACAGCATCATCCCTGCCCCAATCACTGTGGCCGGTGGGAGGGATATGGGTCTCTCGTTGGCCAGGACTGGCCCGCCTCCTGCCCAAACCTCGAGGAGGCAGGTTGAGTTCGAGAAGGAAAGAGCGGTTGCCGCCACACTGAGTAAGGCCAGCGAGGTGTTTGGGTCACGGCTTCCACCTTCCACCTTCCAAGCGTCTTCGTATTGTCGCCTGAACATGCTGCCTTCTTTCCTGCTAGAGGCCAAATCCCAGCCCCTGCCTTTGCCCTTCCTGTTCCCCATGTCCAGAATGTTCTTCCCTGCGATCTCCTCCTTTGCAGCCCAGTTCTGCTCTCACCTCCTTCAGGAAGCCTTCCTGGATGCCCGCAATCCCTGGGGCCACCCCTGCAGCTCTTGGATTCTTTGTCGTGGGCACTGGGCGGCTTGTCGATGGGATCGGCAACCACCTATGAGTAGGAATGCTACGGAGTCCTCTCGCAGACACTGACCTCGGTGATGGGGATGCGGCGAGAGCCGCTGCTAGGCCCGACAGTGTGCAGAGCCCCCTACCCCCTGTGCTGATACCCCGGGCAAGTGCAGGCGGTCTGGGGAAGCGGTGAGGGAGCCGAGGCGGGTGACCGTGCTGTGCTGGGTGCGCAGCAGCGGGGTCCAGGCTCTGGGCCCCGCACTCCTGGGCATTAGCTGTTTAACCCCAGGCACCTTTCTGGGCTTGGCTCAGAATGGCCACAGAACGCAGAATGCAACGAACACGAGCTGAGCCCATCCACCCCGGAACCCTCCAGGATGGACCAGGTGGTCCTTACCCTGGGGTTGGGGGCGCCCAGCTCACCCCTGCGCCCGGGGGCCATCCTCCTCTACCAGAAAATCTCCCGTTCCCTGCCCTGCAGAGAATTCGGGGGCTGGTGGAGCTCTTCCCCAGCCCAGGCTCCCTGCCAGGAGCCGCAGGCGCCCGGGGTGGCGGGAGTCCCGCTTGCAAACGCAGCGTATGGCAGTGCCCTGCGGGCCACAACCCCACGACCCCCCGCGTCCCTGCGCTTCCGGGGACGCAATTAACCAGAGGGCCGCACAGTGGCGCTCGTTCCCCCCTTTTCTCCCGGCGAAACCCAGCCTGGAGACCCTCCGTCGGTCCGTCCGTCCGTCCGTCCACCTGAGTACTGCTTAAATCACAAGAGTGGTACATGGTCGGAGAATGAAGAAAACGGTAAGAGTGTTCATCACCCGTGATGTGTATTCTTTTAGTTCCTCTATCGCCCCCCCCCGCCCCGCCCCCAGACCCCTCCCTCTCCACAAGCGTCCGCGCCTGCAATGCTCTCCAGCTGGAACAGATCCCCGCTGGCCCTTTGCTGTCCAGCCCCGCACGGTCGGCAGTGCCTCCCCGGATCTGTGAGCGCCCCCGCCCTGCATCCATGAACCCATGGTGGGGACGGGAAGACCGCGCGGCTGGAGTCTGCCGGGCACTCATTTCGCAGGGCCCAGCGTCAGCCTCAGGCGAGCACCGACCGAGGGGTGCTCTGCTCGGGCAGGGGTGCGGGTGAGCAGCCCCGGGACCTGCGTTCCTGTCCGGTTCCTCCCAGCAGACCTGGCAGGGGTGTCCAAGAGGGCACGTGGGGACCCCGTTCCCAGGTTCAGGAAATAGCAGAGGACGGAGAAGCCGACCTGCTCCATCCACCCCTGTGACTTCTCCCTGGGAACCTCCTCAGAGACTTTCCAACAATTGCCCTCAAGCAAATGTGAAACCCTACACTGAGGACTAGAGGGGGGGGCACAGATACCCCCATTCAGTCCCCGAGTTTTCAGAAGGGGAAACTGAGGCCTCAAGAACCCTAAGAAGCGGGCGCCTGGGTGGCTCAGTGGGTTAAAGCCTCTGCCTTCGCTCAGGTCATGATCTCAGTAGCCCCGCATCAGGCTCTCTGCTCAGCGGGGAGCCTGCTTCCCCCTCTCTCTCTACCTGCCTCTCTGCCTAATTGTGATCTCTCTCTGTCAAATAAATAAATAAAATCTTTTTTTATTTTATTTATTTATTTGAGAGAGAGCATGTGAGAGTGGAGAGGTCAGAGGAAGAGCAGACTCCCCGCCAAGCAGGGAGCCCGATGTGGGACTCGATCCCAGGACTCCAGGATCATGACCTGAGCCAAAGGCAGTTGCTCAACCAACTGAGCCACCCAGATGCCCCTAAATAAATAAAATCTTAAAAAAAAAGAACCCTAAAAAGCAAAGCCAGGACTGGGACCCTGGCACCCCCAACCTTCTTGAAAGCCCTTGAAAACGGGGACCATTGTTTTATCACCTCCAAGCTAAGTGTGTTACTTGTGTCTTCTAAAACATAACTCCAGAGAGGATGTCTAACTCTCCAGTCACTGGAGTGAAATGCAAGCATCGTACTGGCCTCCAGACCTAGGATTGCAGCCCGGTCTTGATACCCACCAGCTGCAGGACCTGGAACAGGTGCTACTAGCCTCCCCTGAGCCTCAGACTTTACATCTGCGAAATGGGGCTAAGGATGATGCTTCCTTGGGGTTGTTGTAGGTGGCAAACGAGTGGATACCGGCAAAACCATTTATAAATGTAAACCCTCTAGAGCTGTAACTGATCATTTCTCAGCAGAAACATTTGCTAGCTGGTGATGGGATTCTTTGATTTCTCTCTTCAATGACACAGCCAGGAGCAGCCTTGGCTCCTGGGGACATAAAAGAAGAAAAAAAAAAAAGAAAAACAGGGCAGGGTCAGCCTGATTGCTATCAGGAGGGCCGTGCTAATTTACATGGCGGGTTGATTATTAATGAAACACCTGACATTTGGTTACTGCCCTGTGCACTCCCGATGACTTCCGTGTTCATGTCCCCTGGATGCTCGCAGGACACTCACCCAGAGGCTGCAGACAGGACTGGACTAGTGCTTTGGGAACACCGACCTGGGCCAGACAGGGTGGAGGGGATTCACAAGCCAGCCCTTGCAGCTGCGGGAGCATTTTGCCACTTGGAATTACTGGGCGGATGATGGGAAACGGAGAACCCACCCCCAGCTGCGCCGGGCACCATGACCAAGTCCACGCAGCTGTAAGGGCGATCCGTCCCTCACCTGCTCTAGAACCATCCGGCAGGCAGGCTACACCGCACAGAATCCGCAGGAGACAGGCTTCCAGCTCCTGGGGCTTGCACTCGGTTTACATCTGTTTTGCCCATGCTGGCTGCCTTCACGGATTTTCCAGCTACAGTTTTCGCAGAGCACACCGCAGCAGGACCGGAATTTCTCTCCTCCAGTTGCTTCTTAGCACCCCACGAGCCTGCAGAAAGAGGTCTCCACTTAGGAAAGTGATCTAGATGCCGGGCTGAGGGGGGCAACCCTGTGCCCTTGTGACTCAGACAGTACGTCCTTGAAAGGCGGGACGGCCATGCATTTCTGCACGTTCACTGGTTTGCAGATTTAAGAAGACACACATGCCTCCTTTGGAAAGCGGGAAAGTTCTTCCTGCCCAGACGCAACTGCTCCACTGCGGAGCGTTCACCTGAAAGCATCCGAAGGAGGGACTCAAAGAGCTGTTTGTACTCACGTTCACAACTGAGTGTTCACAGCTGAAGTGTTCACAGCAATCCAGTCGGGGAAGCTACCCATGTGTCTGCTGACGACGAGTACAGCAATAACCAGTCTGGGGTGCCTGGGTAGCCCAGTGGGTGGAGCCTCTGCCTTCAGCTCAGGTCATGAGCTCAGAGTCCTGGGATCGAGCCTGGCATCCGGCTTCCTGCTCAACAGGGGGTCTGCCTGAGGTTTTCTCCCTCTCCCTCTGTCCGCCCCCAACCTCTCTAAAATAAATAAATCTTTTTTTCTTTTTAAAAAACCTAATGTATTTTTATTTACATTCAATTAATTAACATATAATGTATTATTAGTCTCAGAAGTAGAGTTCAGTGGTTCATCAGGTGCATAGAATAGCCAGTGCTCATCACACCATGTGCCCTCCTTAGTGTCCATCACCCGGGTACCCCATCCTCCCGTCCACGCCCCCTCCAGCAAGCCTCAGTTGCTTCCTACGATTAAGAGTCTCTATGGTTTGTCTCCCTCTTTGATATCGGCTTGTTTTATTTTTTCCTTCCTCCCTTATGCTTCTCTGTCTTGTTTCTTAAATTCCACGCGTGAGTGAAATCATAATTGTCTTTCTGTGATTGATTTCTCTCAGCATAGTACCCTCTAGCTCCCTCCACATCATTGCAAATGGCAAGTAAATAAATAAATCTTAAAAAAAATAAACATGGTCTATCCATACAGTGGAATTTTGTTCAGCCTTGAAAGGAAGGAGATCCCGACGCACGAGACAACATGGGAGAGCCTGGGGGACATGACCATGCCGGGCGAAACCGACCAGACACAGAAGGACACGTCCTGTCAGATTCTGTGTATCTGAGGGACCTACAGAAGTCAGGATCACAGAGACAGAAAGCAGGAGGGCAGGTGCCGGGGCCTGGGGAAGGGGAAACAAGGAGTGCATGGTCCCTGGGGACAGAGTTTCAGTTTAGCCAGATGAAAGAGTCTGGAGACGGATGGGGCTGACGGCCGCCCAGCGTTGGGAATATGCCTCACGCTGCTGAACTGGGCACTTAAAAGGAGTTAAGACGGTAAATGCTGTGTTATGTGCATTTTGCCACCTTTTACGGGCCACCCCTCCCGCCCACCCCCCCACTTCCACAGACGGGGAAAGAGAAGGTGCAGGGGTCTGGGGGACCTCACCATCTCGGGATCAGAATTTTCCTTCCCTGCCTTTTCCAATTGCTTTTTGATCTCCGAAGATTTTTTCAAGTTTTTATGTTGAAAAATTTCCGACAGGAAAGCAAATGAAATGCGTCTAATGGGCACGTACATACCCAGCACTTTCTTCAAGAGTGGTCATATTTGCCCAGTGTGGTTTATCTCTCTAGGTGCACATGTATGTTTGTCCAAATACGTTTTGTTCTGATAAAATATCCTGAAGGTATACTGCGCGCGCCATGACGCTTCGCCCACGCACTCGAGCGTGTGTCTCTGGAACAGATATTTCTTGCAACATCACATAACTACAGTTACTAAATTACCAGTGATTCCCCAATCCCATCGAATATTCTGTCCATATTCCCATTTTCGCAGTTTCCCCCAATTTTCTTTTAGAGTCCTTCTTTCGGCATCAGGATCCTGTCCCATTTCGAGCGCTGTGTTTGCTTGTTCCTTTCGTCTCCTTTGTGACGCAACAGTGCCCACTACCCCTTTCTTTCGACGTTGATTTCTGTTGTTGCTTTTGGGGTTTTCTTTTTCCCTTATAAGAGCCCAGCCTAGTTTGGCGGAAGGTCCCGCGTTGTGGCTCTATCTGAGTCCTCATGGTGCCGTTTAACCTGTACCTCCACCCCATGCCGACCGGAAGTTGGGGCCAAGGCTTGAGTAGACTCTGGCGGGACGTTTTAGGATGGATACTTCCCCTGTGATGCTATGGGCCGTGTGGTATTGGACGACCCTAATGTCAGGTTGCCCCCCACCCCCCACAATGATGTGCAGCTTGGTCAGCTGGTTAAAGTTTGACAGCCGGTTCTCTCCATTATAAGGGTGAGCTGAGAAGCAGTCTGTGGGGGTAGGACCGTCCTTACAACCATCCTCTTCTTCCCCCTGATGGCCTTGGAACTCATTGCTGGTCCTTGCCTGAGTCAGCCCCTTCCCTGGAAGCTGCAAATGGTGATTCTACGAATCCTACCATTCCTCCTGGGCTTGTTACCTGGCTTTTTTTTTTTTTTTTTTCTTTTTCTTTTCTGTGAAGAAGACCTTTCCTTCCTAAAGTGTGAATGAACCACAGTTCTTCCAACAATGAGAATGTAAACGATGAACTTTTCTCGTTCATTGCTGATTTTCATCATAAGGGGTTGGCATAATTAGATCTTTTTGCTCTTCTCTCTTCTTTTGTCCCCTTACGTTGGATTATTCCTATTGAATCACTGGTTTTTATTTATTCAACGTATTATTAAATTACATAGAATTTCCTTCTTATGGTCAGTGTTTCAGTTTCTGAGAGCTGCTTTAACAAATGACCCCAACTGGGTAGCTCCAAACAATGGAAACTTATGTCCCCCCTCGTTCTAGAGGCCAGAAGTCTGAACTCAATTACATTTCTTTTTCTGTGAACTTTCTATTCGTGTGTTTTGCCCCCCCTTTTTGCTATGAAATAATTGTGTTTTCTTAAGAGATTCTTAAAAGTTCTCTGTACATATTAGGAGGCTCATGCTATAAGTTGCAAATATTTTCTGTCAGCTTATTTACTTTCTGACTTTGCTTATTTTCTTACTGCATTGCGAACGATGTTTTGTTTGGGGAGGCTTTCTAATTTGTCAGCCTTTTCTTTTGTTGCTTCTGACTTTTGGCCTTTTATAAAGGGTTGTTTTTTTTTTTTTCTCCCCCTCACCTCTGAATACAAAAAATTCACTCATGTTGTTTCCTTCCAGCACTTGTATTATTTCACTTTTGACACCGAGAGCTCCGGTCCCTTAAGAGTTGATTCTGGCATAGGGTGTGAGGTAGGGATCTACATGTATCATTTTCTGAACAATCACTCCATATTCTTCAGAGGAGGCACAACTAACATAGAACCTCTAATCATGAATGCCCGTGCTTTGTGGGGCGCAGGAGGGCGGGTGTCTCATGGTGGCCATGAGATTAACATGGAGCATTCTGGAACGTGGCCCTGCACACTGCATTTCAAGGGGCGAGTAGAGGTGTGATGGGGATTTGCCCAGGGAGACAGCCAGCCCAGCATTTCCGTCAAATGCACAGGCACTGAAGTCAGGATGAAACATCCAACAGTATCCAACAGGCGACTCTCAGACCTCCAGGGGCTCTTCACCGCCTCCAGGTGTAATTAGGCTTCTTGTTCAGCTCGAGGCCCTCCATGTGCTGGCTTCTTTATCTTCTATCTTACACATATCTTAAACCTGACCGTTTATCAAGCCAACAGCCGGTCTTGCTGGAATGCCTTTGCTCAAACTGGGTGTTCCTCCTTTAGTTCCTCTGCTCCATCACCATTTAGCAAATTCCTGATGCAACCAGAAGAAAAGTTCATAGCCCACCCCCACCAGTAAGTGGCCTTCACCACGCTGACTCTTGAGTACGACCTATTTGTCCGCGGCACTTTGCAGGTTGATCTTGGGCTGGACCCGGCTCTGAGTCACAGTCTGGTGCGTCCCTCTTCCATCTCATCACTGGATTCTGTGCTCCTTAAAAACAGGCACGGGGGATTGAATAGTGCCCCTCCCCCTGCCAAATTCACGTCTAGCTGGAACCTCAGAATGTGGCCTTATTTGGAAAGAGGGTCTTTACAGGTATAGTGCAGTTCAGATGAAATCATACTGGCTGAATTAATGTGGGCCCCACATCCAATGACGGGTGTCTTTATATGAAGAGAGTGGACACACGCCAAGAAGAGGGCCGTGTGAAGACACCCAGGGAGAAGGTCACGTGAAGACAGAAGGAGGGAAGCGAAGGACCCTGCTACAAATGTCAAAGTCTGTGGCACCATCCTAAGGCTGGAGAGAGGCATGGAATGTAGTTTCCATCAGAGCCTCCAGAAGGAGCCAACCCTGCCCACACCGTGACTTCAGACTCTGGCTTCCAGGCCAGTGAGAGAATACATTTCCATTGTTCTCAGCCACCCCGCTCGTGGTAATTTGGTAGGGCAGCTGAGGACACTCATACAGCAGGTAAGAGCAAAAACAATGTTTATCGACGCCCACGCTGTGGCAGGTGCTCTGGGTCTCAGGCTGCACCGTCCCAGCAAACTTCTGAAGCAGGTGGTTAAGGTATGGGCGTCATTCCCATCCTCCGGCTGGAGAAACTGAACTCGTTCAGCGACTTCTCCAGGCCATACAGCTGGGCTGTAGACCTAGGATCCCCACTCTTCTGGGCCTCTCTGGCCTCACTGAACAACCTGGTTTTTGTGCTGCATACCTGGGGCCAGTTTTCCTTTCTGACCAAGACAAGGGTTGGAAAGGGCATTCTTTTCTTTTTCTTAATTTTACTTATTTATTTGACAGACAGAGATCTCAAGTAGGCAGAGAGGCAGGCAGAGAGAGAGGAGGAAGCAGGCTCCCCGCTGAGCAGAGAGCCTGATGCGGGGCTCGATCCCAGGACCCTGGGATCATGACCTGAGCCAAAGGCAAAGGATTTAACCCACTGAGCCACCCAGGCGCCCCTGGAAAGGGCATTCTTAAACAAAACCTCAAAAACCCAAAGAATAAGTCTCAAAAAAAAAAAAAGGAGATGAATTTGATAACATCGGGATTAATGTCTCCTTTCCAATGAAATACAGTACAGTCATTAGGATGCTAACAGACTGCGGGAGACACGGGGAGTATCTGTAACCGACAAGGGGCATGTTGCTAGAACAGGGAAGGTGCTCCCACAGATCAACACGGGAAAGATAGTAACTCTACCAACTCTACTGCGAAAATGGTCAAAAGATAAGAATCAGCAATTTATAGAGGAAGAAACCCACAAGCTTAACAAGAATGTGAAGAAATGCTCAATCTCACTAATAGAGAAATGTAAATTAAAACAAGAACATGTCACTAAAGCCCTATTACGCTGAAAAAAGGAAAGAGCTAGGCAATGCCAAGCATTGGCAGGGAATTGGGCACTACCGTGGACTTCTAGTGGAAGTAGACTGGGGCCGTCCTTCTGGGGAACAATTTGGTGGCAAGTCGGTGCAAAATTTTTGGAGGTGATGGATATGTTTAGTACCTTGGTTGTAGCAATGGTATCACGGCTGTATGCATATGTCCACGAGCATCCGGACACAGACAATTACAAGTGTGCAATTCCTTGTATACCAATCATATCCCAATAAAGCTAAAACAATTTCTCTAAAAACAACAACAACAAAAAGTCAGCCCACCAGTTCTACTCCTAGAATAGGCATCCCCCCCCCCCCCCCCCCGCCAATTCTCAGCCCTATCCATAAGGGAACAAGGACAGTGATGTTCTGTTGTTTCTGGTGGCACTGTGGGTGTCATTCCCTGGGAGAGTGAAGAGTAGATCAGGTTAGATCTGCATCCCTGAATAACTGTCAGCAGTTTAAAGCTACTGGCTACACGAACACAAAGCAATGAGATTCAAAACAATGGTGAGTGGGGGAAAAATGTAAGAGACAGATTGCCATCTGAGACATAAACCATTTACATAAGTTAAAAGTACACGCATACATAGGTGTAAAATCCTAGAGGTATGTGTGTAGACATGTATCGTCTTCATCTTTTGGACACAGGGCTAGACAGCGAGGGGCTGAAAGTCCATGCAAGAGGACCACGCCAGCGGATGAGGGAGAAGTATTTTGTACTAGTGGTGTCCTTCCAAAGGCCTTCAGATCTCATTGCACCTGGGAGGCCTTCTGTTTGCAGAAGAGAGAAACCTATACCCAAAACTAGCGTCGGCCAAAATAGTTGTTGCCTCATGGCACTTGGGAGGCCAGCGCGAATCCAGCCTCCGGGGACTCTGAAAACTCAGGAGATAGCAAATCAGATTTCTTTTTCCATCTCTGTTGCTGTTGCCATGTAGGTCTTTTCCGTCTGTTGGCTGGACTTCTCTCAGGGCTTGATGTAGGACACGGGGAAGCGGAGGGTCACAGTTTCCTCACCCTGGTTTCGGGGCACAATCTCTCTTTGCATCCATATAGAGACCGAGGGAAGCACCCTGATTGGTCCAGCTCAAGTCACATGTCCAACAGCCAACCACTTTGGCTAGAGGATGGAGATCTGGGATTGGCCAGGCTGCTGCGCCCAGGTGCCTGTGGCTCGAGGGTGGTGCTGTGGTGGCCCCAGGATGGGGAGGGGGAGACGCTGCCCAGGCAAGTGTAGTGGATGGCTATCACATGCATAGAGTCAGCACCCCCTGCCAACACGGGCTCAGCTCCTTTGTTTCTTGTCACACTGACAGGCAGACCACGACTGGTGGAGAAAGCCCAGCTGGGGAGCTCCTGCCGCAAGGAGGCTCCAGGGTGCCGCCTGGAAGGTAGTGGTCTGATTAACACCTATTCAGCAAATGACAAAACTTAATCCCAGAGAAGGAGAAAATATCCAGGCAGCCCGAACTGAGAGTGGCAAGGGGTGGTGGCCGGACTGCCTCTGCCTGTTCTCTCTGGCCTCTTCTCTCAAACCTCTGGTGGTCCATATTGAGAGAACAATTACCATTCTTCTTCCAGACACTGTATAAACAGTAAGAATGTGGTTAGGGCCCCCTTGAGGGCCAGCAGTTGATGAGCTCCATGGATCACTGCTCCCTTCCACGGAGAACATTCCAGCAGGATGAGGTCAGAGAGCCAAGGGAAACTGGGGGTAGGGAGGGAGGTTCCTGGGTCAGAGCTCTGGAACAGTGCCCCCCCCCCCCCCGATTCCACCCCTTAACCTGAGCACTCTAATCACCAGACTCAGTAATCTCCAAATGCACTTGGGTCCCTGACCTGGTATGAATACAAAGGCAGGAGTCCGTTCCTGTAAGATGGTTTGTGGACTGGTGGAAATGGGAGAAATCAAATCCTTCCTATTCTCCCCCAACCTTTTCATCTCTGGACCCCAAGCTGATTGTGTTCTGGTGGCTACACTGAATTTAGCATTTGGTGGACCAGGTCCTGGGAGTGATGGATGCTGGCCATGAGCACAATTAACACAGAAACAAAAGTAACATGTATTGAAGCAGGTTTTACTCTAGTTATGTCTTCGTGTCTCACTGATTCAGCCTCAAATCCCAACTAGGCAGTCATTATTATTCTCCATGCTGTGGATGAGGAAAACTAACGCTAACTTAGTTGGTACAGTGACAGAAACCTACATTCAAATTTGAATCAAGAACTCTTGGCTTTGCCCCCAATGCCTCCTTCAGCATGTTAGACTGGATGAATCCCCAGCTCAATGCCCATCTCCCCTGTAAGTCAGCATGGTTATAAAGGTTGTGCACTGTGCAAGGGCCTCCAGGAGGGTTGGGAGTAGGAGGGCAGGAGCTGAAACACGTCCTGGGCTCTGCTCACATGAGCTGTGGGCCCAGAAGGGGTGTCTCTAATTCTCACAAAGGCGCCATACAAGCTAGCAGCCGCCCTACTCAGGACCCCGCTAGGCCCCTTGGAATTCTGACAGCACCCACCGTGGTGTCTGGCACCTGGCCCCTTAAATCACAGGCTGACTTGCGTTGTGACCCAACTCGTTCCCATGACAAAACCTGCCATTCCCCAAGTCACCCAGCATTTACTGCCTCCAGGCTCTTGATTCCTTGGTGCTTTTGGCCTGTAATGCCCTTTTCCTTCCAACCACCTCTCCATTTCCATGTCATAGAAACCTATCTTTCCTTGAAAACTCCAGCAGATGCCCATTCCTTCAAAAAACCTTGCAACCCCCCCCTTAGACTCATCTCTCCCTCTGCTCTCTCCCTCTGTTTGTATGGGTCAGAGCGCTTACTGCGCCCGCCTCTGACGAAGAACAGCACCTGTCGAGCATTTCCTGTGCGTGGGACTTGCCTCCTCACTTCAGGAAGGCTATCAGCCCATTTCACAGAAGAGGAAACTGAGGCTGAGGGCTTCCAGACTTAGGCTCACATAGCTAAGTAGAAGGAACGGAATTAAGGCTGCTTATTTTAAAGCTGTCTGCTCTGATCGGGGTCGTTGTTTCCCACAGCTGTGCTGACCACGTTGTAGTGTTAGCAAGGTGGGCTCCTGCAAATATTCTGCAAAGGAAAGAAGCTGCCCCGGTGCCGTTTTCCCTCCTTTCCTGGGCGAGCTGCCACTCTTCCAAAGCTCCAAAGCGGACCCTTCACCCACGCGGGCCCCAGCGGCTCTTTGGGAAACAGGCTCGCATCTCTGCGGCGGGGCAGAGAGAGACCCCAGCGGGGCGCCCGGGTCTGCAAGGGCAGGAACGGCGCGGGACAAGGAGGCAGCAGGCTCCCCAACCACACCCAGCCCCGCCACCTTGTTTACGCCTCTTGCACGGCCCCTCCCGCCGGGCCTGGCACGTGACCTCCGCCCCGCCCCTCGCTCCCTCGCGTGGCTCCTCCCGCCGCGCCGGCCCTTCTTTTCGCCTCCTTCGGAGTCACAAGATCTCTCAGCAGCCTCCTTTCGGGATCCCTCCGCCCGTCCCCGCCCCCCTACCTTCCAAACTCTCCTGGGTCCTTTCTCGACGGACCCGCATTATCAGTAATGAACAGGACGGCCTCTTCCGTCCAACGGGGCTGCAGGCTGCGGTCATCTGTCACTGGGGTCGAGAGGGAAGCGAGACCCAACTGGGAACTCTTTTTCGTGGCGGAGGCTGCAGCGGCCGTGGACCTTTCACGACGGGGGGAGGTGCTGTACGTCCAAGATGGCGGCGCCCTGTAGGCTGGAGGAACTGTGAGGTAAACAGCTGAGGGGGAGGAGACGGTGGGTGAGTATGGGGGTGTCTCCCCGTTCTTTTCATGGGGGCTTCTCGGGGCAGCCCTGGCACCATGACCCCGGTCCGGGAGGCCCCGAGGGGCTGGGGCAAGGGGCTCACTTGCTGGAGAGGGAACCCCGGGAAGGGGTGTTCGGAGAGCTTTCCCCTCCCTCTTATTACGCGCTATCTCTGGCGGGGCCCCGCAGAGCTGGCGAGTCCCTGCGGAGGAGAGGCGGGCCGGGCCCGCACTTCGCCCCTCCTCGGCGGCGGAGGGGACGGCTGCACCCCCGGGGCGCCGTGCCGAGGGCAGGGGTGAGGTGGGCCCCTTCGCCAGCCCCTGACTTGGTGGGGTGACAGGTTCTCGCGGGGTGCGGAGGGCAGGGGAGAGACCCTTGGCCGGAGGGGAAGGGCCGGTGGGGGGAGGGCGGCTGGTCCTGGGGCTTCAGGAGAGGGGTCAGGGGTGGGGAGGAGAATGAATGGAGGCCGCCTGTGGGCATCGGAGACTCGCCTGGACTCGGTGTCCCCGCTGGAACCGGCAGGACTAGGGGCCTCTCTCCGGGTGCGCTTGTGGGTGTTTAATTGACGGTGAAAGACAGTTACCTTAAAGTCAGCAGAGGGGAGCCTCGAGACAGCTATGTGCGGAGCCACTCCTAGACGCTCATTCATTCATTTGAGGAACTGGAGGATGAAGAGCCCGCGGCCCGGGAGAGCTTGTAGAATTAAAGCTCTTTGTGTTTCCTGTTGAAGAGTTTTGCTTCGTGTGTTTTGGATTTGGGGGTGGGGCTGCTTGGGGGAGGGGCGCGGTCCCCCTAATAACCACAGCTCGCGGGTCTGGAGTACTCACTGGGGAAGCGCTTTGCAGCCATCATCTCCTTTAGTGCTTGCGACAGAGGGAAGAGGCCGCCACTGTGAACATCTCCATTTCCCTGGTCAAGAAACGGAGGCCCAGAGAGATTAGGGTTACTTGCCCAAGGTCACACCCCTGCGAGGATCTGAGCCAGGGCTGGAGTCGGGGTCTGGGGCTATGCCGAGGGCTCCAAGACTGTGCTCCTGTCATGATTTACACTCAGCATTCACCTGTTTTTACTCTCATTTATCTGTTCGTTGACCAAAGCCAGCCTGGCGTTGTGTTCGTCAGTTGGCCGGAGTTTGTGCAAGTGCCTGTGCGTGCGTGCGCGTGCGTGTGTAATTTTGAAGAGGGGTACGTCTGCTTATATACCTTAGCTGTACAGGTATATAGCTGTAGGTGCATGTACGCTAGCCTTATCTGGGATGGCGGTGTTGCGCTTCAAAATACGATAGTCTAAACTAGGCTGGCAAGTGTTTGATGTTTTTGGAAAACTGATGCGTTTACGGCAGAAAGAAGGCCTACTAAAATCCTTGCCGGTTTTTTTATGGAAAGCGTAGAAATAGCGCTTCACTTTACACAGAGTAAGCTGTAAAAGTACTAAAATAGAATAATACTCTTCTGAGATACTTTGATTTATAATTTTGGGATCAACTTGGAGTCATCTGAATTCAAACATGCTGGCAAAGTGGAGCTGTAAATTTCAGGAAGCATCATAAAACCGAATCTTCTGGGAGCCCTTGATTTACCGAACAACCACCTGTGATTCTTAAGTTGAACATTCCTGAGTAAACCTGGAATATGCAAATGCGAAAGCTGATTTAAGGTTGTGCAGGGAAATGTCCCTGTAACAGTCATGCATCAGGCAAATGAGGCTCCTCAGAAACACTGAAACATTCTTCGCTATTGCCCTGGGGAGCTGCAGAATCTTCCTCCAACCACCTGGTGTAAACTTAAAGGGTATTTATAGAAGACGTAAAATGAAAATATCCTCTTACTAAAGTTAATATCTTATCCAAAACACTCTTACATCACGTGCCTGGAAGGGTAGATGATGTAAGCTTTCTTCACTTCATGCATTTCCTGGTGTCATAAAGACTTGGTATGTTTCTAAATTCCTGGTTGGATTCTTAGGCGGCTACAGCTTTCTCACTTATCTCGGTTAAGTTGGAGCGCGGCCAGTCCTGTGACTCAGTTGCACTCTCCCTCCCTGGGCTAAGAGCAAAGATATCCTGGACGGCTGCTGTTGTGGTGTAACCTGATGCCTTTTGTGCATGCTTGGTTTCAGTTCTGAGCTGAAACTGAGGAGTCTTACAGGACAAATCAGACACATACCTGTCTATGTAGTGTTTACTGAATAATGAAAATGCGGGGACACAAGAGATCTCAAAGCAGTAATGTTCATCAGAGCCCTCATGCACAGATGCCTGGCTTCGTAGTAGGTGACCCTACATATTTGGTCTTCAAGGATACCCTGGAAATATATTTTGAGAAGTCATAGGTGATTCTCATGTACATCGGAAGTTGAAGACCAGTGGTTTCAAGTATCAATTTGGCTATTTTTCCTTTAATGTATAATGTATTGCAGAGACATTTCCTAAAATAGTTTCTAAACTCTGGTGTGGGTAGTGGTGGGTGAGTTTTGGGCTCTGAATTACAGCTGACTTGATCTTGCAGCTCTCTCTTCTTTCATCCTTTGTTAGGGCACAGGGATGTTCTTTTCCCAGTTCCAGAGCCATAGCTGACTAAAATTAGCTTTTCCTGGAATTAATTGTACACTCTTGCATGCAGATGAACCTGAAACAGCAACACATCAACCATTTTAAGCTTTTCCTAAAAATCGAATAGCTTTTGACTTTTCAAAAGCCATTGAAGTTTTCTGAGTTTCAGTTTCTTCATCTTTGAGATAAGAGAGTTGAATTGTGAATTAGATGATTTCTGATAAATTTCTGGGATTTCAAGTCCTCCCGGGGCTTCAGCTAAACATTCTGAGTAAATTGAATCCAAGTGTTAATGGGTTTATAATAACTAAGCAAATTGGTGACTCTTAGCCTGACCTGTTGAGTGATGACTTGTTTGTCCTTTCCTTTATGTCACATGATTTCTTTAAAAAGGTAATTCCCTGTAAGTTCATTATATTATAAGTCTCTCTTTGGGAGATTAATTTTGTTTGTCATATAAGTAGCTGAAATTAAGCATGAAAGCAAAATGTACTCAATAACATTCAAACCTGTAGCTGTTTGCTTTAAAAAAAGTGTCTAATTAGCATACATGCACATTGGAGTTTTTCCCCTCAGTGCTTAGTAGAATTTAGTTTGCAAGACAATACTAATTTTTCACCATTGAAATTGGTCTGAAAGAGGTCTCCTCTCAGCAATTTGGGATTTTTCTTTCTCTGATATACTTTTTAAGCCTATAGTTACAAGAAATTAGTCATTCAATACCTAATATGTGGGTTTTTTGAGAGGGTAAATAAAAAAAGAGCCCCCCCCCAATGGTGAATACTCTTTTTTATATAAAAAAGGCATATGATGTTAGGACCTTGCTAGTTTCTTCTTGTCCCTTGTGCAGTGCTAACTTTTGTTCTGTCCAGGAAAGTAGCAAAAGGTAACAGATGAATGAATCAGAATGTCATCTAATGAGTAAAGTGCCTTGAAAACCTAGCTTTGATACAAAACAAGGCATGGTAGTTACTGGCCTAGAACTCACAGATCACTTTCTAAAGTAAAGACACCATGAAGTATTTGAGTAACAAGGAACAATTTTGTCTTTCTGGTGGTGATGGAAAGCCCAGTAGGGAGTGATAAGGAAGAACAGATGTGGTGACCTTAACGTCTGCATGCATTCGGTAAGACCTGTGCTACTTTGAGTGGTTCCTGGAGCACAGTAGCAAATGCAGTGTATCCATTTTAAGTTCTCGAATGGTTTTATCAATGTTTCACGTACAGGTTGTTACATGGAGAGACTGCTAAGCCTTATGGACCCAGCAATACAGTTTGCTCAGTAGCAGTACTGTTATAAGCCTTTTTATTTGGTGAGTACTTACGTGGCTAGTACTGTGCTAAGCATTTGACATGCTTGATGCCCTTGAACTCTCCCCACAGCCTTAAGAGAGAGGATAGGATAGGGAGATAAAAGAAACAGGCCTAAGGTCACTTATTCAGCTTCTGAGCTGGGATCTGAACCCTCTTGGTTGACTTCAGAGCCCAAACGTTTCATCTTTCACGTTGATAAACGACATGAACTGCTGATCTCATAAGCTCATTCATAGGTCAGTGGTTCTTAACTTTTGGGGGGCCTCAGTTCCCCTCTGAAGATCCGTGGGAAGCTTTGAACCAAGTATCCCTTCCTATCCCATTGCTATCAAACGGTTCATACAGACTCATTCAGGAACTTATGGACCCAGCCTGTAGCCCAACTGATTCTTCTTCTTTTTTTTTTCCCAAAGATTTTATTTATTTGACAGACAGAGATCACAAGTAGGCAGAGAGGCAGGCAGAGAGAGAGGAAGGGAAGCAGGCTCCCTGCTGAGCAGAGAGCCCGATGCGGGGCTCGATCCCAGGACCCCAGGACCATGACCCGAGCCGAAGGCAGAGGCTTTAACCCACTGAGCCACCCAGGCGCCCCCCAACTGATTATTCTAGGTAGATTGCTCCTCTTAAAAATGGACTTGGGCTTTATTAAAAACAATTTTATTTTTTTAAACCGGTAGGTAGGAAAGACCCAAGCCTTTTAAATGTGGACTTGTGTGCTGTTTGTATTAGAAATCCTTTTGTTAAATTTTTATATTGAAAGATTCTTTACACTTCCCTGGGAATTCAACCTTAAATGCCACATTAAAAAAAATCAGAAGTGGAGATCTCAGGTGTGGAACTTGCTAAATGCTTGTCAGGCCTGGCATTCAGTCTGTGTTGGTACCTTCAGCACCTGGCAGAATTCCACTGGGCTTTTTTCCAAGGTTTATGCACTATGTATCTTTTTCCCTTGTGAACCTCAGAGTATTTATAAAATTATTTATTAAATACATGTTTTTAGTGTTTCTTGGCATCATCCTTTTTCTTCCTGGACCAGTGGTTCTCAGCCTTTAGTGGACATCAGAATGACCCAGAAGACCCCACCCCCGAGTTTCTGATTCAGCGGTGTGGTGCGAGGTCCAAGTGCATTTCTAAAAATCCTCAGGTGATGCTGCTGTTGCTGGTGCGAGGACGGCGTTTGGATCCACTGTCCTAGACTCAGTCAAACCCTGTGCCCTTATTCCCTACGGTATTTCTATTTTAGTTCCATGGACTTGAAACTTAAAGAAATCTTAACAGTTTGCTCAGATTTCTTTTAGGGGAAGCTTGTAGAGTGACTCTTTGAAGCATACATGGTATCTGTCTGACCTTATTTTCTCAGTAAATAATTTTGTTCAGGCTAAAAGGAACATTTATAGAAGAGCGATATCTTACTGAAATCAAGCTCTGTCCCTGCAGGCAGGTTTGACAAGATTCACCTTCGAAATAGGGTATAAGCTTCAGCAAGTTGTCCTTCAAGGTCCCTGGTGGCAAAAAATTCTGAATGGCAAATCTGGAGCTCCCCTGCCCCAGTTCGTGTGACCTTGAGAGGGCCTGCAGCTGTGAGACCGTGGAAGTCCCCCACGACGACACACTCTGGCAGGTTTCGCCATCAGCTGCTTCCCTCTGACATACAGAGTGGTGTTTCCTACCCGCTTCTCTTTCTGTGTGTCTGTGGGAAGAGGGAATTGGAGCTAGTATCTTACCCTTTTTGGATGCTTTTGTGCTGAAGGTGGCTTGGTTCACTTGACAGAATATTGTCCTAAGAGATCACCTGAGTCCGTTACTGAGCCGGAGCCGAGCACAGTAGTGTCCTAGTGTGTGATTATTACTGTCACCTTTGTTATTAACATAATGGTGGGATGGTTCTGTTCTGCCTATCCTGCGCTTGATACTGAAATAGTCTGTGCCTGAACCTTATCTGGATTGTCTTCGAATGTACAGATGAAAAACCCGGGTAGGGACAGCAGGTTACTGCGAAGGGCATCTGCCTGCCTGTATTCGTCGTAGACAGGTGTGCGTAAAATCTCAGGCCATGTGGTGTACAGTTCCGGGGAGTCCTAGGACAGAAGGCCACACACAGTACTGGCTTTCCAAAAGTCTGGACGTGCAGCTGATATTCAGATAAAATACTTTGTGAGAGCATTTTCTGCGTCTACCATTAGCGTTTCATAAAGAGGTAGATAGCTCTTAGACCTCTCACGGCTTGTACTGCGTCTGGCCCAGCACAGAGAGATGTGAAAACATGTGTATGGGTCCTGCCAGTGACAACTGTCCGTGGCTGTGAAGCTGTCGTGTTAAATTCATGTGTAATCCTACATATATAAGCCAGCTATCTGCAAACAGCTTAAGAATCAAATTAAGGTGAACTATGAAAACAAATTGACCTGTGCCTTTTGTTTTTGTTTTTAAGATTTATTTATTTATTTGAGAGAGAGAGAGAGAAAGAGAGAGAGCATGGGACGCAACAGATCAGAGGGAGAAACACTCCCTGCTGAACAGGGAGCCCGATGTGGGACTCAATCCCGGGACTCCAGGATCATGGCCTGAGCCGAAGGCAGATGCTTAACCAGCTGAGCCTCCCAGGTGCCCTGACCTGTGCTCTTTAACCTCAAATCACTAATAGCACAGAACCCTCTTCTTCTTCAAACCCACCCACTGTTTATTTATTTATTAATTTATTCAAAAAGGCTGCTGGTAGGAAGTGCCATCACAGTGTCGATTTTAGGTGAGAACACAGCTTTTGGGTCAGATATGAAAGAGGAAAAATCTCGATCTGGGGGCATGTTTCTTCTTTAATTTGGCTCTTGAGGAAAAGAGTGTGGCGTGATCCTGTTAGGCTCTGATAGGTGCTCCCTGCCACGCCCCTTAGGGGTACGGTCCTCGAGGAGGGCCTTCTTCATTCCTCACTTCCTTTTTTTTTTTTTTTAAAGATTTTATTTATTTATTTGATAGACAGAGATCACAAGTAAGCAGAGAGGCAGGCAGAGAGAGAGGAGGAAGCAGGCTCCCTGCTGAGCAGAGAGCCCGATGCGGGGCTCGATCCCAGGACCCTGAGATCATGACCTGAGCTGAAGGCAGAGGCTTTAACCCACGGAGCCACCCAGGCGTCCCATTCCTCACTTCCTATCAGAAGTTCAAGGTCACATCTCACTTGACTGACCAGAGTGATTTTAGCTAGTAGTACTCCAGAGGGCAGGATCTAAATATAAGTGAGTAAGTAAATAAACAATTAAAAATATAAATAATGCAAGTAGCCTTTGACAAGCCAGCCTTAGACTGATGACTGTTTATTACCATTAACTGTTATTTGGCCTAGCGATAAAGAATTTAAGAAGTCTTAATGTTGAGCCTTGGACAAAAAAAAAGTTCTGATTTCCTGGGCCAGTCCCTTTGTTTAGGACGGCGGTCTTGGCTGGGCGGCTGTGAGAGCTCCTCTCGCGTATGTCCCAGCGTTAGCCTTGCCTTGGATGTTCCTTTTCAGGTAAAAGATCCAACTAGGATGACTTGTAGCAGAAAGTCTGCGTGACCCGCTGGACCAGCAGCTGATGTTGAGGTCCTGGGTAACAGAGGCATCTGTATTGTAATTCTCGTTCTTCTGTTTTCTTTTCTTTTTTTTTTTTTTTAAGACTTTATTTATTTATTTGACAGACAGATCCCAAGTAGGCAAAGAGGCAGGCAGAGAGAGAGGAGAAAGCAGGCTCCCTGCTGAGCAGAGAGCCCGATGCGGGGCTCGATCCCAGGACTCTGGGATCATGATCTGAGCCGAAGGCAGAGGCTTTAACCCACTGAGCCACCCAGGCGCCCTTCTAGTTCTTTTCTTCATTGACTGGCCAGGCAGGCACTCCCTGTCTGAATGATCTGGTTGGCCCTTTGCTTCCCAGCAGTGGACGTAAAGTTGGAGTATGCCACCAAGACCCGCTGCTGTTTAATGCCTAAAGTGTGCTCACAGGGAGATGTAATTACCCGTTGTCTGGGGCACGAGATTTTGATAGTGAGAGAGTTGTTCCATTCTCGAACTGGGCTTTGAGCATCGTAGTGTAGTGAAGGGCTTGTCGGCTTGCCGGTGCTCACTCGCTGGACCGACACGGTGCCCGAGGCTCAGCTTCCGTCCTCTGCCTCCCACACTGGATGGGTGACCAGAGACGTTGCTGAAACCTTTGCTGGACCGTGCACGGTGTCTTTGCCTCTCGAGGGCCACATGCTGCAGTAGGCCCGGGGTATCCACTGGGGGACCAGATGGTTCCTGTCCTCATGGAACTTACCATCTCGTGGCCAGACCGTCCCTAAAAACAGGCTGAACGGCCCACATTTTAAAGGCGAATTGGAACGTATTTGTAGAGACGTATATAACATGGTTATTTACTAGGAGATCATTTAGATAGGAAATACGGTAAAGAGAGGAAGAAGGGAGAGAAATGAGAGCTGTCCACAAATACTTTATGCTTGTCCTGTGGAGGGATCAGATGAAGGTCGTGCTGTTTGGAGGGCAGGATTCAGCCTCATACGTTTATTTAAGAACTGTGTAACGGCTTCCATGCAGTCAGACACCGTGGCGGCTGCTAGACCTGCCGCACTGACTGAGCTGCTCCCTCTCCCTGGGCGGAGCTGCTGTGCCAGTGAGGGAGACGTATTCAGTAACTAATTACGCTTATTTAATTGGGTTGTGGTAAGTGACACAAAGAAATATAGGCTGATAAGCAAATATGACGGGGGACCTGACCTAGTCTGGGGCATGGGAATGGAGGGAAGTGAAGCCTTCTCTGATGGGGCAAAAAAATATATATTTTTAAAGATATATTTATTTGAGAGAGAGTGAGAGCGCGCACGTGCCCGCCCATGTGCCAGTGGGAGGAAGAGCAGAGGGAGAGTCTCCAGCAGACTCCCCCGAGCACGGAGCCTTACTTGGGGCTCGATCTCACGACCCCGAGATCACGGCCTGAGCCGAAGCCCAGAGTCGGATGCTCAACCGACTGAGCCACCCAGGCATGATGGGACAAATGTTTAAGCTGAGATTTTAGGGGTGAATGCTTAGCTTGGGAGTGGGGAGGCAGGAGAGGCGGGGCTGTAGGGAGGGAGGGGAGCATGGGGGTGGCGACCAGAGGGAGGCCGACTAAGTGCTTTGCGCCGGACACTGTTCCTGCTCTCGGGGCTGCTTGGGTGATGACTCTGTGCCCCGTGCTATGCCAGGGCTCCTGGGGGCATCGTCTTGTGTAACCCCACACGGCCTTCTGAGGTAGAGGCCGCTCTTCTTCTCACTTGCCAGATGAAGTAACAAGGGCAGATGTTAGGCGCCTGAGAGAAACTGCCAGAGGCGGCCCAGCTAATACGTGGCAGAGCTGGGCTTGTACCTTGGAGCTCTAGGACTCGAGAGCCCATCCTGCGCATTGGTTTACAGCTCCAGTAAACAGCTAACAAAAGGCAGAGATTACAAGTTCAGCCCAATAAAGAGAATTTTCCAGCAACCAGCTGTTCAGAAATGTAGACAGAGAGAGGCACGTGCGCCCACTGTTGTAAGTGTGCGTTCTTGTGGAAACTGGCCGGACTCCTGTCAGGGCTGCAGCAGGAAGGAGGTCGAGCCAGGTGAACCCTAAACTCCCTCGGGGTGCCTCTGGGATTTCACTTCATTGTAAGATTATCGTGTACATTACGTGTGTTTTTTCCCTTCAGTGACCATGAAAGACACCAGGTTGACAGCACTGGAAACCGAAGCACCAGTTGTCCCCAGAGCAGGTGAGGTACAAACCGGTGCAGTGGTGGGAGAGGACAGAAGGGAAGTGCTCGCCTGGACAGTTGTGCAGGGGTGTGTGTGTGTGTGCGTGCGTGTGTGTGTTTTGCACTCAGGATTGAACAGTTCTGGTTTTAGCCACTTGCTAGGAACTGGTTCTTCCGTGGCATGAAGTACTTTGTCAGATTACCCAGGATTTATTAAGTGCCCATTCAGTGCCGGACACTGTGTGGAGCGCTTTCCTTGCATGTGTTACTCATTTTCTTCTTCACAGCGACACTTGCGTCGTAGCCCCATTTTACAGATGAGGGATGGGGCTGAGATGTTGGCTGAGTTTCCCAAGGTTGTGTAGCTGCACCCTGCGGACCTGTGACTCAGACCAGTTCTGTGCGGCAGTGAGCTTTGGTTTTCACCCTAAACGAAATCGAAGACTTTGTGTTGGAGCACATCATTTGCCCAGTGCAGAGGCGCCCAGCCCGGCTGTGCAAATCCACCTGTGCTCTCTCCACCGCAGCCCTTAACCTGCTCTGGGCGGGGCCTGTGCTTCCGGTTCTGTAAACGCGGTTCTCGCGGACATCGTGGGCTGAGGACCCCGGAGCTGGGAATTAGCATTGACGTCTTCACTTGGCTTTATTTATTAATTGTCTTCAGTAGCATTTGGGATGAATGATACGCTGTGACAGTTTCTAGGGATTGGAGGATTCTCAGGGTCCCAGCCTATATCCTTCATAGATAAAGAGGCTTTGGTGGATATGAAGGCCGAAGCAGCGTTCTCGCACGAGGAGGTGGAGCTTTCTCAGTGTGACTTTTTTTTTTTTTCAAAGATTTTATTTATTTATTTGACAGACAGAGATCACAAGTAGGCAGAGAGGCAGGCAGAGAGAGGAGGAAGCAGGCTCCCTGCTGAGCAGAGAGCCCGATGCGGGGCTTGATCCCAGGACCCTGGGATCGTGACCTGAGCCGAAAGCAGAAGCTTTAACCCACTGAGCCACCCAGGCGCCCCCTCAGTGTGACTTTTCATTGCCATCGTTTCCGTGTGTACTTCCACTGTCCCTTCTCTAGAAGTCCACAGGATGTGGACTTGAACCCAGCGTTAAGGGGTTGTGTTCATGTCATTGAGCCCCAGCTGAGTAACACACATCGTAAACCTCAAATTTACTCCACATTTTTCAGTACTGCACCTGGGTGACATTTCAGTAGCTAGACTTGTAAAGTTTGGAGTTTTCCTGTAGGCAAGTGACTTTGTTAGGACTAGCAGCCAGATTGCTCCTGTGGTCACCGTGTCACGTGTGTGACGCTGAGCAGACGCTCATCTCCAGCTGCCGTGCGCAGTCCTGTCGCTAACCTGGACATGGTTAGAGCAGGATGGACAGAGTGGGATGTAATTTAGGGAAGTTTCTGGCAGATTGTTTTCTAGAGGGAACCTGTATCTGGGATTCAGAGGTTGGATCAGCCTCACGGATTCTTCGTCTTTAGCTGCTAGTAATTTTTTTTTTTAAGATTTTATTTATTTGACAGACAGAGATCACAAGTAGGCAGGCAGAGAGAGAGAGGAGGAAGCAGGCTCCCTGTGGAGCACAGCTCCCAATATGGGGCTCGATCCCAGGACCCTGGGATCATGACCTGAGCTGAAGGCAGAGGCTTTAACCCACTGAGCCACCCAGGCGCCCCGAGCTGCTAATAATTGCTGACGACCTGTGGCCGTCATGTTGACAAGCTTTTTGTTTACATTCTTAGTCTTCACAGATACAAAACTACAAGACATTGTCTTCCTAAGGCATTTTTGTAAGGTCTGTTTAGAAATTTGATTAGTGACTATAAATGTGTTAGGAGGATTTCAGTTTTTTACTAACATTGTTTTCTTTATATTCTTTATGTTTGGCTCGAAGATAATTTATCATGGTTGCTGCTGACTTGTGATTTTGGATTTTTTCATGTCATAAAATTGAGGTGACAGGTTGACATTTTATTTTTTATTCATCCTCATGAGATGGGAAATATTACCAAATATGACTCTTTCTTGAAAGACTACTAATTAAGACTGTAAGTTAAATGCAGTTTTAAAAGGTTATTTTGTTTGTAATAAATGCTGCAAGATAATTCTTTAAAATTTAGAATTAAAATATAATTTTCTCTTAGCCATCTGTCATTAAAATTTTTATAAACATTTGGCACAAAGAGTAATTACTCTTATTTGTAAAGGTATTTTTAGTATTCATATTGCTAGTTAACATATTTAGTCATTTGAAAGTTCTGGATTTTTTTTTTTTAAAGATTTTATTTATTTATTTGACACAGAGAGAGAGAGATCAAGATCACAAGTAGGCAGAGAGGCAGGCAGATAGAGAGAGGGAAGCAGCTCCCCGCTGAGCAGAGAGCCTGATGTGGGGCTCGATCCCAGCACCCTGAGATCATGACCTGAGCCGAAGGCAGAGGCTTTAACCCATTGAGCCACCCAGGCCCCCCGGTTCTGGATTGTTTTTGAACAAAAAAGTCACACTGATCAACTAAAAGAGCTTTTATTGTTCTCATCAGTATACATTTATACTTAAACTGACAGAGTTTCAACTTATAAAACACAAAACTTGGATGTTACAGCTAGAGCGGTTTACCTTTATTCAAAAGTGAACATTCAGATGTTTCACAGTATTCTAGACGCATGCCTTGTGCACCTTGCGGACATTGTGTGGGTTTGGTATCATGGTAACGACGTGTAGTTGTTGATCACACACACTTAGGGGCGCTAGAAATGCTGCCGAAGGAGGCAGTTGACAGTTCAAGTTTCAGACATTCTAAAGACCAAAGCCAGTTGTTGGCCAGATGTAGGGACTCAAGTCAAACTTGGGTGAATCCCTATTTTCCCCGCATGTTGTGATCGTACCGAGTATTCTGGTCAGTTGAATCTGATGACCAGCTGTAAAATTTAAACTTGGTTTATTCAAAGGTGGTCACTAACAATGCCCCTATTGCTTTTGATTGGGTGGTCAGGAGAGACCTGAGAGACGGTGACGTTTTGAGCAGAGACCGCAATGACAGTCAGCCGTGCAAGGATATGGGAGAGAGCATTCCAGGCATAGAGGTGCAAGGGCAGAGGCCTTGAGCAGGAACCAGTTTTCCTGGCTTTTGGGACACTGGGACTAGTGCAGAGAAATGATGGGGCAGAGTGGCTCAGAAGGTAGCAGATGGAGGCTGGGGGGTTCATAGCTGGTCGAAGCACATGGAGCCTTTAGGCCATTCATGGGGTTCGGCTCTTAGTGCCTCCTTGGAAAGCCATTGCATGATTCTGAACAGGAGAGGGATGGATTCTGATGTCCATATTTCAGTCTTTGTGGTGTTTTGGTGGCAGATGCATCACAGGGGAGCAGGATGGGAGGTGTTGGGGCTTGGACTGGGCCCACAACAGAGGGGATAGCAAAACCAGGGGGTTTGCTGACAGATCAGAGGAGAGGGTGAGAGCTGAGAAGTTGAGGACGTCGCCGCAGTGTTTTCTTTAGACTGGTGGATGTGTGTTTTCCTGAGATCCAGAAGACCTGCGGAGTGACAGGTTTTGGAGTGGGAGTGGCTGTTGGAAGTCATGGCTCCCTATGGGAGTAGTGTTGTCTGTAGACTGTCGTGTGACATGTGACCCCTCACCTAGAGGAATGCTGTTTTGGCACGTGTGGTACGGAGCTGTACTAACTTGGGTATTGACTTTCGGCCTCTCCTGTCTGCTGTGTTCTGTACATGGTTGTTCCAGAACGGAAGAGGCTTTCACAGCTGTAAGTCGATGCTGCACGTGCCTGTGGTGCCCACGTTCACGTGACTTTTCCCAGCCGACCTTCCCCAGGCTGGAAAGTGTGTCTACCATGGGTGTGCCTCACCCGCCAGCCCCACGTGCAGGTTGAGCAGGCCCCCTCTCCACTCGGTGCACCCACTGAGCCCTGCCCGCTTCCTCCTCCCACGGCAGGTCTCCATTGTGTGTGCTGAGTCGCTCTTTCCTCTCAGCACCCTGCACGGAGCCCTCGAGAAATACTTGAATGAGTTTGAAAAGAAGAGATATTCCATTCATGGGAATGATTCTAAAAGCTCACGATTAAACTCTTGGGGAGTACCTTTTTGAATGTCGGAATCCTTAAACTTTGGGGCACTTACATGAGGAACCTCACCTGAAACCCAAGATTTATATTTTTGGGGAGGATTAAAAAATGTGGTTGAAAGGTAGAATTTTGGAACCAAAGAGAAAAGCTTGTTGCCAGAAATGCATCAATGTGGTTTAGAATGAAACCTTAATTTTGCTTTCCATAAAGTGTCTGGAAGGAGCAGGCTCCAGAAACCAGACTTTGACAACTCAAATGACATTTACAGACTGAAAAGCGAACTAGCCCAAGCTGGCCAGCACTGGCTGTGGCCAGGTGACTGGACAGGTGCCGTCTTTGTTTGGAATGGAACTCCTGTCCTGTGTTCTGGGCTGTCTGGATTTGGGGACCAGCTCCGACGTTACTGCCTTCTGAATACACAAAATAGAAACTCAGAGTCTCACTAGACTGAGACTAGGTAGGTAGCAATTTTACTGGAACAAAAGCCAAACTTAGGGACAAAAATGCTTTTAAACCCGAGAATCATTTGTGATTAATCCAAAGAAGAAAGGAATGTGAGGGCTAGCCAGATGAGTATGCTATGAAAAAGTCATCTTGAAAGTGGTGGCCCCAAGATTTTTACTGGTTTTCTTTCTGATACTTTATGGGCCCTGCTTGGAGTCTTTATTTGCACTGAGTGTATGTGTATGTTCTCTCATTTAATTCTCTCCGTGGACAATAAATCCTGACAGGTTGGTATTTTCTTCACTTGTAAAATTAATTTAATCCAACTCACAAGGTGAAATTTCTATCTATTTTCAGCTCTGAACTTTTATAAGAAAATCTTACCAGAAATGGACGCCCTTCATGATTTACCTGTAAGATTTATATTCATAGGTGTGAGCCCGCAACTTCGTACGCCATGATTAGCTATCAGAAATGCATGTAAACATTTAAAATTTTTTTTTTTTTTTTTTTTTTTTGCGCTCATGAACTTCTGATTCACGGACAGGGAAGTCAGTGGCTGTTGCAGGGTTGTCATTAAACAAGAGCATAGATAATCGTTAATACTCACCGGTTTCTGGGGCCGTTGGTGCTTAAATTTGGCATTCTTGTAGGAGGCTCTTAACTCTTCAGTGGGCTTTTTCTTTAGCATAATGTTTCCTCCCTAGGTGCTTGTTAAAATGCAGGTTCCTAAGCCCCACCGTCAGTTGTGGAATGGGCCAGGACATTGCATTTCTAAGAGGCACCCCAGGTGGTCTGGGCCCAGCCTGAAGCAGGGAGGCTGCTACCTGGGGCCCCTTGGAGCAGCGTGGAGGAAGCAACATGGCCGCCAAGGACAGATGCAGCCCTGGGCCTGGGAGTTGAGCCATCCGAGTGCTGCTTTACCGGGTGACCTTGGCAAAGTTATTTATCCTTTCCAACTCTCCATATTCTCATTTGTAGAAGAGGATATCTGCTTACCTCACAGAATTGCTTTAAGGATCAAAACCACGAGTTTGCTTGATGTCGAAGGGCTCAGGGCTTTGTAGTCGAGCAGATCTAGGTTCAAATTTCAGTTCTCTGGTTCTGCCTCTTGCTAGCTTCGCAACCCCAGGCAGATGGCTTCGTTTCTGTTTCTCGCCCCATGAAATGGGGACCAAAGAACCAGCCCCGTGATACTGGCGTAAGGACTGGATTCACTAATGTTTGCGAAGGATGTGCAGGTCTGTCTCTTAATGGCCCTTGGTTGTGCTTGTTTTTTTGAAAATAGACCTTTAGAGAAAGAAGTAATTGTAAATATGGATAGTGACACTTGGAGAATGAGCTGCTGTTTTTGTATAAAGATCAGTCAGTGACTCCACCACCAGCAGGAATGGAGTCTTTGAATGGGACAGATTTACCCTTGTGCCCCGTTTCGTGCCTCTTGCCTGTGACCAGTGGCATTTGAATGTGACCGATGTCTGGGGCGACGGGTTTGTGTGAAATACCGAGATGTGGTCCCCGGTTCAAATGAGGTATCGAATGTAAGGTCTGTGACCTAACAAGCTAGACCAGCTTCTCGGCATTGGTGGGAGTGTCAAGAGGAAAATGGTATGTTTTTAGTTTTCTCTGAGAATAGCTGCACCTACTTTTTATTTATTTATTTTTTGAAAGATTATTTTTTGAAAGATTCATTTATTTGACAGAGAGATTAAGAGCACAAGCAGGGGGAGCAGCAGGCAGAGGGAGAGGCAGACTCCCCACTGAGCAGGGAGCCCCATGTAGGACTTGATCCCAGGACCCCTGGGATCATGACCTGAGCCGAAGGCAAGACAGTTCACCACTGAGCCACCCAGGCGCCCTCTTCTAGTTTTTAGATTGATGATTTGAGATGGAAACATAGTCTTAGCCAAACCCCAAGGCAGAGTCAGAAGAAGGAATCAAAAAACTGTGCTGTGGTCCTGGCATTAAGTTGCCGCGACGGTTCTGACTGGTGGCGGTGTCCCCGTCTCTCTCTGGTGGGTGCGTTCCATAGACGTCCTCTTGCGATGTAGAATTATGCTCACACCCTGACTTCTTTCCTCAGCAGAATTCTGGACGACAAGCTTTTCACTGCATTGAACACATGCCCTGGCTTGTCTTGCAGGCAATTTTTTATGGGGAGAAACAGGGCCATTTTGTCCCACTGTGTGTCTTCCTTTTTCTCAGTCTGGCAGGGGCGCCAATGAAGAGCCCGCAGAGTCGCTAGTGCACGTCCCGGACCCGGCGTGGCGCAGTCGTGTAAGACAATGGCCCAGCAAGCGAATATCGGGGAGCTCCTGTCCATGCTGGACTCCCCCATGCTGAGTGTGCGCGATGACGTGACAGCTGTCTTTAAAGAGAACCTCAGCTCTGGTAAGCGGGGCCGTGCCCATTCGCGCCCGTCTGCGCATCAGAAGAGACTGACCCGGCGGTGACTACGGTCTCCTGATGTTGGTTTTCATCTTCTAAGGAGAGTTTCTAAAACACTGAGAAAAGAGCAGCTATTGCCAGGTTCACTCTGTGTGCTTTAAGCTTTTGATTGTGGAAATATTCAAATAGACACACAGACTTATTAAGTAAGAATCACATAATGAACCCATGGCCCAGCTTCAAAGTCACTGCCTTCTTGTTTCATCTCACCTCCTTTGCTCCCCTATCGAGCATTTTCAAGCAAATGCCGTGCGGAAATCACGTATGCGGTTTCTGATGTAAAAATGTGGGACCTCTCTTTAATTAGGGAGGCAGGAATTTCGACAGTACCTTTCTTTGCTTACTGGGTTGACAAAAACCCACTATTGATTACAGAAATGGGTGCTGTTGGCAGGAGACTAAATCAGTATGCAGCCTTTTTGGAAGTACCCATCATCCATTAAAAAGCATGTACCGTGTGTCCCACTGACAAAAGCCTGTGTTTCATTATAGCCTTGAGTGAAGTTTAGGGAAAACCAGTAAGTGACTGGTTCAGTGAGTCTTGTAGAGCCGAGCAGTGGGGCCCCAGGTCCGTGGGGAGACTGAAGAAGGTCAGAGGAGCCCACACGGGAGGGTGTCTGCAACACGTTGTTAAGCGGAAGAAGACACGCGCTCAGACTGTGTGTTGGTGGGCGTGGGGGCTCGGTGTGCGCGTGCGCACGTGTGTGGTTCTCCAGGAGGAGAAGTCTGGAAAGCCTGTGGACCAGACTCAGGGATGCTGGTCTCTGAAGAGTGGGTTGAGAGAGGCCGGTAGTGAGGACTTTCGTCTTCTGTACTTTCACATTCTGAACCCTTGTCAGTGGACGTGGTTACCATCTTATAATCAAAGATGGCAATCTTTCGCGGATGTTCAGACAGGTTAATCTGGTATCATCCTATTGTTAAACCTTAATGAATTAACGGGTAGAAAAAGAATGTCACGTA
Organism: Meles meles; assembly: GCF_922984935.1. NCBI lineage: Eukaryota > Metazoa > Chordata > Mammalia > Carnivora > Mustelidae > Meles > Meles meles. The sequence goes on from NC_060076.1 coordinate 3,530,324, forward strand.
ACTTTGGGCAGCATTAAGAAGCACTTTCTGGATATCGTGACCGACAGCCATGTGAGGCGAGTTGAGGATATTAAAGGAAATAACTCTTCCCCTTTCCTCTGTTCAGACCGTGGCCCGATGCTCGTCAACACCTTGGTGGATTATTACCTGGAAACGAATTCTCAGCCAGTTTTGCACATCCTGACTACCTTGCAAGAGCCTCACGACAAGGTAACCGCTGGCTGTCAGGGCTGCGCTGCTCAGCCCGGCCTGGCCGGTGCAACAGCTTCTGTGCGCACCCCCTGGCCCGTGCGGTCTGTCGAGAGCGTGCTCCTTCCGCTTCTCCGTGCCACAGACGATCCTGTTCCCAGATTGCAGCTGCAGAGAAAAACAATTGGCAGAACCCATGTGTCCTGAGAAGTTTACAAAATGAAACGTGTTCCAGAGGTTTTTAAGCTCTTGCTATTCCAAGAAATCCTGTAATTCCATTCCTGTCATCGTACAATGACAGCTTGACCCGTAAGGTGTCCATCTTTGAATCCATGCTTTGAGTAGGATTTTGGACCTAATCAGTGTGGGAAAATCTGTGGGTCCAGACAGCTAATGGGCCTAATTGTGGAGTCCTGTTGCCCAGCGCCAGGCTCGTGCAGGGCTCCTTAGTGTTTATTTTTTTCTTGGTGGAAAACAGCTCACAAAGCATTGCTGTTGCACGGTGACGTGTTGAGTTTCTTTCTTTTTTTTTGAAAGATTTAATTTATTTATTTGAGATAGAGTTACTGAGGGAAGACAAGCAGGGGGAGTGGGAGAGGGAGAAGCAGATGCCCTGCCGAGCAGGGAGGCCGATGCAGGATTTGATCCCAGGACCCTGGGGTCATGATCTGAGCCAAAGGCAGTTGCCCAACAACTGAGCAACCCAGGAGCCCCGCGTGTTGAGTGTCTCTATGCTCGTGGCTTCACCAGGATTTGAGGACCCTGCAGTTGTGTGCTTTTCCAGTGTATTTTGTTCTGTTGAATTTTAATTTCTAGACCACCCAGTTTATATTTGGGGCCAAACTGTGTAGACAGGGAGGGCTATGGTACCATAAGCAGCTGCTTCCAGCCGGATGCCCTCACAGCTTCAACAACCTGCCACAGGCTTGGGGCCAGCGCTTATGGGAAGAAGCAGCTTATTTGTACTTTAATAAGGAGGGAGGGAGTCTGGCCCCCCCAACTTGCACATGTGTATCATGGGACCATTTTCAGGACTTGCCAGCCTGCTGCCCTCTCTCTGGCAAAACTTAGCGGTGTTCGGTGCGCCACTGTGATTTTTAAAGATCTTTCGTGGCCTTTGCTTCCCGTCCGTCGCGACTCGGGGACTGGCATACGTCACGGCTACCTCTGTCCGTGTCCCCTGCTGCATTCGCATGAGGATTTCCCTCGACGACCCCCCCCCCCCGCCCCGCTGCCTTACTGAGACCTCTTTCCCCTGTTCTTTCCCATGTTTAGCATCTCTTGGACAAAATGAACGAGTGCATGGGCAGAGCCGCCTCTCGGCTGCCCGCGCTGTCGCTGCTGGGGCACGTCATCAGGCTGCAGCCGCCGTGGAAGCACAAATTCTCCCAAGCGCCTCTTTTGCCTTCTTTACTCAAGTGTCTCAAGGTACGATGTTTGCAAGGGTTTGAATGAAATGCCTTTATGGATATCGTTTCTGAAACTCCGGGGAACTTTAAAGCGAGTAAGCTAGATTTCAACTTTGAGAGTTTAGAACCTTTCGGCGTTTGGCTTTCCTCGACTGGCACATCGTCCAGATTGGGGCTCGGTCCGTTCTCCGTGTGCGCCCGGTGATGGTGAGCGCCTTTTGTCGAAGCAGATACGGTTCAACGTGACGTTCTTCCCACCGTCTTTGACTCCGTCGTCCAGTCTTCCCTCCGTTAAAACATCTGGTTTCTCTTTGGGGGAAGCCCGGATTCTCTTTTAGCTCGGGGAAAAGTGGCTGCCAGCTCTGTTTAACCATTTAGGAGCAGGTCCTGCTTGCGGCCATAATTAAGGTTTTGTTAATGCAAGGCCTCCGGGGTCGCAGTTTGCCTTTCGCACTAAATGTAGTGTATTTTTCTATACAGCGAGTCAAAACCTGAAGAGAGCTTTGGGGTTTTAGTTTTGACGGTGGCTTGGTGAAATACTCCAGGCTGTTAGCTAAATCTCTTGTAATTCCCGGACTCATATCCTAGCTATAGACTAAGACAGTGTGGCTAATACTAACTGCCTGTACCTCACAGAGACGTGAAAATATCCAGTAGTGTTTGTTCTCAGTGGGCAGCACCTTTGGGTGGTCTGATACAGCACCCTGCAAACCGATTTTAGTCTCTGCAGCGGAGTCGCCGTGTCATTCCCCCTAGAGGTGGGAGTCGCATTGCTAGGGCATCCTAAAAACATGGGACTGAATGTTGACAAAAAAACAAGAACAATTGGAACAACTTAACTTTTTTTTTAAGTGAGTGCATTGGTGAGAGTATAACTCCATCTTGAGGCCGCACGGTTCAGTTCCGGTTGTAAAACACTTCCTTTTCCAAAAGGGCAGGCTTCAGCAGTCACTCGTGGGCTGCTACCCAAGCCATCCGTTTGAGTATTACCATAAGCGAATTAGGGTCAGTCCTTTGTACTGGAACTGGTTATGTGTTCTTGATTCTCCTACCAGTATCTTACGTTCTTCTTACTAGACAGGTGTTGGCCATGACAAAAGGCTTAGGGCGTAACGTAAAACGAAATCTACTTAAGGCTTTATTTCCAGACTCGTAGATTTCCTCTTCTCTTTTAACAGTAATAATGAAGTCTTAGCCTGCATGGTAATCCTCCGATTAATGTTTTGTTTCTTAAATCTGAATTCCAGTTACTTGGCCAACATTCATGATTTAATTATGGGTCAGGTGAGCCGCTGTAGCTATACCGAGTTGATTCATTATCCATTGGGTGTTAAATATCTTCAATTAGCCTGAAGTTATATGACTTGATATTTAAACTGTAGACACGGTCAGAGGTCACCGTATCTTCTTTTATTCGCTGATCTGTAAATGCTGCTATAAAGGTGAGCAATTAAGGAGACTTGTTAGTGCTATGCTAATTTCTTCTTAAATTATACTTCTGTTGTCATCCTTTAAAAAATACTGTATTACAGTACTTGTGTAGTGTTTTTTAAAAGGTTTAACAAAAAGCAAGTATTTGAAGATTTGGTTCCATGAACGGAAACTGTCGTCTTCCTTTGTTCTGGTGAAGGCAGCTCGTCATGCTTCCGTCCATGTGCCATAGGCAGAGTGTCCCCCGGCTGGAGGACTTGGGCGTCCCCAGGTCAAGGTGAAGTTTGTCTCCCAGATAGGTTTGTGTGGGGGCAGCAGAAGTGATCCTGGCAGACTCATTACAGTCGAATCTGATCCATGTCATTCCCCCTCAGACGTGAGGGGTAGGGACATGAGTCTGGGAGGGGACCTGTAATTGGTGGTCCCTGTGGAATTTAGAGCAGCCCCTTGGCGTGCTGGTCCTGATGCTGTGCCTGACAGACGTCTCTCCCTGCCTGACCTTTCCTTCTGCAGATGGACACCGATGTCCTCGTCCTCACAACGGGTGTCTTAGTGTTGATCACCATGCTGCCCATGATTCCCCAGTCGGGGAAGCAGCACCTTCATGATTTCTTTGATATTTTCGGCCGTCTTTCGTCGTGGTGCCTGAAGAAACCAGGTAAAGATGTCCTTATAGCTGTCTTTCTCTGCCAAGTGAGTGCTTTCACTCGTGATCGATGGGTCATGAGCTGTAAAGGAAGGCGTGTAGAATTTCATAGCCGGAGTGGGTGCTGGTCACCCGCGGCGAGGAGTACCTTGGGTGTGTGCCTGCTCACTGTGGGCACGAATAAGAAGCCTGGCTGTGGGACACCTTCCTCATTCTGTTGGCTTAAGAGCATTAGTTGTCAGAGAGACTGGTAGGGTGTAAAACCTTCTAATTTTCGGTAAACTTTCATCTCTCAAAATACCTTCGGTCTGGGTTGGGACCCGGCAAAGTACAAGACTAGGCTTGTTTTTGCCTTACTCTGCTGGCTGTTGCGACAGAAGACAAACCTCGGGTTCTGAGAGACGCGTCTCTTGCATGTGAAGGAGGGAAGATGCAGTGGGTCCTGATCCGGGTCCTTGTTTTGAACGTGGCGGGATTTTCCCCATCCTGGCGGGGAGTCCGGCTCTGTCAGATGACTCCACAGCTATGAGCACGTGATACTTGGAGTCTTGTGCAAGCGCAGCACGAGCTGCTCACGTCGGAAAGGTGAAGTGTGTAAGCCGTGCCACACCGGATACGTGGCTTCCCGTATGGGATTAAATAATAAGTGCAAGACCCAGGTGATGCTGGTTACTTAGGACGTTCTTGGGGGCAGAGGACTGGTCTGTGCATTATTGTGGACGAGCCGTGCGGATCCTGTGGACTCGGGCTTCTTCGTGGGGTCCTGGTGAGGCTTGACGGACAAAGGGTTGGGTTTCTCCCACTCCCAGCTCCTTGAGCTAGTTTCTGGGTAACAGGTTTTTCACTCCTTAGTTACAAATGTGCAGAGCTAAGACTATACCCTAATTTCAAAAGGATCTCTCACACCCGTTCTGCAAATATTTGAATGCCCGTCCTGCACCGAGCGCTGTGGTAGGCACTGAGGGTGCAGAGGTGAGTAAGACAGGGCTGTTCAAGAAGCTCCGGAAATTCATGCTGAATACGAGAGTGGAGAAGTATCATTACAGATTGGGGGAGCGCCCTGGCTGACTCCGTTGGTAGAGCATGCTACCCTTGACCTCAGGGTCATGAGTTTGAGCCTCATGTGTGGCATAGAGTTTACTTAAAATAATAATAATAAAAAAAAAACCAAGATTTTAGGGCGAGTGATTATCATGAGAAAGTTCGGTCAGCATTGTGAGAGGGTCGGGGGAAGACGGAGGAGGAGCATTACATCTGTCGGAGGCTTTATGGGTCATTCTTAGTAGATCGGCCTTTATCCAAAGGAGCCCCTGATAGGTTTTAAATAGGGCCGTTTGGTGTGTTCAGATTTGCATTTTAGAGAAACACTCTTCCTTATCTATGGAGCGAGGTGGGGGCAATTGACTGACTACAGGTCACGCTGGTGGCCGCATGCTCTTTGCTTGTGTCTGGCTGAGTCCCCTGTCCCTGATTTCCTGTTTCAGGCCACGTGACAGAGATCTATCTTGTCCATCTCCACGCCAGTGTTTATGCTCTCTTTCATCGCCTCTACGGAATGTACCCCTGCAACTTTGTCTCCTTTCTACGCTCTCATTACAGTATGAAGGAGAACTTGGACACTTTCGAAGAAGTGGTCAGGGTGAGTGACGACTGCTCATTGAAAGGCCACGTGCTGTGTGCACCCGCTGCGGCTGGGACCCGTGCATTCAGTGGGGGACAGATTTTGAAAAGTAGTTCGGCTCTGCCCCCAGCCCCAGCCCTAGGCAGCCACTGATCTCCTTTCTGCCTCTGTAGACTTGCCTCCCTGACGAGCGTTTCCCAAACAGGGATCACGTAGCACGTGGTCTTCTAGGACTGATTCCGTCACTTGGCGGAATGTTCAGGGTCGTCCATGCTGTAGCAGGTGTCAGGATTCCTTGTCATTGTCAGCTAATACTCTGTTGCGGGGAGATGCCACCGAAATTCAACCTTTTATAATTGGTCAACCCTACTCTTCTAGCCAATGATGGAGCACGTGCGAATTCACCCGGAATTAGTGACTGGATCCAAGGACCACGAACTGGACCCTCGAAGGTACAGAAATGAGGCTGGTGACTCAGAATTTCACAGCGTCGCCTGACAGATTAGTCACGTGATCAAGGCGATGTCCCTGCCGCGGGGTTGTTTGGGAATACAGGTTCTTCTGCGTAGAGAGTCGCTGTTCTGACGGACTTGTGCAGCTTCAACTTGCGTACGAGTCGGAAACACACTCCTCACGTACAGAATTAACAGCTCCAGCCGGGGAGCGGAGGCGGGTACAGGGCAGACACGTGGCCCGCGGAGGCCCCGGAAGGCTACGGGCTTGGTCGCGGCGGTGACTGTGAGGCAGGCCGAGCGGCGTGTGGTTGGAAACAAGCGGGGTGTGGGAAGCGTGGATGCCGAGGGGAGAACCGCCCCGGCAGGTAGCCGGGCGCGCTCTGGGGACCCCGAGAAGTCTCCAGGGTTATTCCCCGGGTGAAGAACAGCTGCAAGACTTCCCGTTGGAGGATGCCCAGGTGGGGCGGGTGGAGCTGAGCGGGGAGTGAAGTCCCTGCACAGAGCGCGGAGAGGCTCAGCTCCCTCCTCCCCCCTTCTCCGGCTGGCAGCTAGGCAAATGCTCCCGCTGGCAGAAGACAGAATGCTTTTTGGGGAAACCAGTCCATAGATAACTGACATTTGGGGATCTCCCACTGAAAAAGCTGGTTCACTGCCTGATCTTACCTCACAAGCCCTCCCTCTGCCACACGGAGCCGCAGTTGGCGCGAAACAGCTTCGTGTGAGAGAGACGGGCACGGGGACACGTATAGGTGCTGTGCCGGTGAAGTGCAGCGACATTGTGGGAGTCTGTGCGCCCACAGCCCCCAGCCAGTTTCTCCCTGTTCTTGCCCCACTTCAGAGAAACGCCCGGTCTTGCTTTTATGTGAATCGTTCTTTCTTTCCTGTAAAGTTTTACCCCGTGTATTGTTGTGATTTTGAAAAGCGAATGGGGAAAGGGCAGTCCCGTCACTGTCAGATGAGGGTTCCCGGGAGGCGAGGGGCAGACGCCCATGTTCGTGTCCCCATCTGGCTTCCCTTCATTGAGAATTTGCAGGGCCCCTGGGGGAAGGGGCATCAGTGGGCCAGGTCGTGCACAGGGGAGGCCTGAGGCACAGCGCTCCCCCAAGTCAGAGCATCTGGCAGGGCCCGCAGTGAGGCTGGTTCCTGGATGTGCTGCTGAGACGTGGCAGAGGACGAAGACTGCTCGCGTGCTGCCTCTCGGTGCGGTGATCCGCTTCCAGGAGCAGGTCAGGGCAGGGTCCGTCTGCGCCGCGGATCCAGGCGGGGAAGGGAAAGCAGGGCCTTATCAGTGCCCACTCAGGACAGACTGAGCAGAGACCATGTATCGGGCTGGGGTCACCTGTGCACTGCGTCCCCCGTTTGGAAGACAGTGCGGGCACGAGGGTGATGGCCCGCTACTTGCCTGTTTGCCTGCCTGTCGGATCCATGCCTCGTGCAGAACCTCCCATCCCCTGTGTCTCCTGCCTCTTTTCTAGGTTGCTCTCGTCCTCGGGGAGTGTGCCTTCCAGCAGCCCTCAGAGAAAGGAAGCTTTCTTTCTTTCAGTCTGTGGCTGGGCACAGACTTCCAGGCCCCTCATTCTGCAGCCTGAAGGCTTTATTCAAACCTCACGTCTTGCTGCCAGTGCTGCCGCTGTGACCCGGGCTCTTCTCCTTTCTCATGGCCGTGTTGGCTGTGTTTTCCTCTGCGGGAGCTGGTGGAGCCCTCTCTGTGCTCTCCTCGTGTTCACACGTTGCCTTGTCAGAACCTGCTCTCCTTCTTTAATCTGGAAACTCTTTCCTTCAGGTCCTAGGAAAGTTTTCTCTAATTATCTCGTGCTTGATTTCCTTCCTTCCGTTATGTCTGTCTGACTTTCTGGAGCTGCTGGTATGGAGATCGGGACCTCCTAGAGTGTCCTCTGCTTTTCTTTGCTCTCCTGTTTTTTCTCTCTGCTCTTTTGTTCTTTCTGAAGGTTTCCTCATCTTTAGCTTTTAATCCTGTTGTAAGTTTCCTTCCTTGTGCCTTGTTCTGGGCATCTGAGACCTTTTCGTGGGTCTCTGAGTGCTCCTCTCCGTAGTCGCCTTAGGTTTCATGGATGCGCACATCTTCGAGAATCTGGGAGTTGTTTGTTCCCCGTGTAATCCGTACCCTGTCGTTCTTTTGAAGTCTTTGAGGCTTTCCGCAAATCTGCGGGTGTAAAAGCTGTCCAAAGGGTGGGACTTGCCACCTCTGAGATTCATGTGTGTGTGTGTGTGTGTGTGTGTGTGTGTGTGTGTGTGTGTGTCTGCCGCTGGAGGGAGCCTGATGGTAAGAGAGCTTAGTGATCTTGGCATTCAGAATGGATATGCTCGCTTAAATGCCCTCAACTATTTCTGGAATAGCTCAGTCCCGAAAATCTGTTTGGCTCTCTCCAGAGAATAGCCCAGATTTCTGCTGTCCAGGAGTGTAGAGGTGGGGAGGGGATCTCGGGACCCTGACCCTCAAGTAGTTCTCATCATGTCTTCCCCATCCTAGCTGTCCTCATCTACCTGCCGCTCATCTCCCGTGCCAGAAGTACTTGACATGTAAACATCTTTTTAGCTTTTTAAGGAGCCTGCGGTGTAAGTCAGGTTGACTTTTAGCTTTGAAACAGTGGGAGCTTAGGATTCTGCTTCCTTGGATTTGCTACGTAGCTTGCCTCTGGCCTGTCTGCTTTCTAGCTTCAGGAGCCTATAGTGCTGCTCTGTCTTCCCCCATTCTCCTCCTTCCCATAGGTTTATATTTAAAAACAACCGAATCCATTCTGTAGACTTGGTGGGTTGGGGAGGTTATATAATTGGATGCATGTGTTCAGTCTGTGATGCTAACTCGGAAGGCTCCCAGGCCAGCCTAGAGAGCCTTGCTTCCAGTGGGTCAGCAGGGGTCATCTGGCCTTTGAAGAAAGCTCTAACACAGAAGACAAGAGACCAACATAGGGGCGGGCGCCTGGGTGGCTCAGTCGGTTAAGCACCTGCCTTTGACTCAGGTCAAGATCCCAGGGTCCTGGGATTGAGTCCTACCTCGGGCTCCCTGCGCAGTGGGGAGTCTACTGTTACCTCTGCCCCTCCCCGCTGCTTGTGCTCTCTCTTTCTCTCTCTCTCAAATAAAATCTTTAAAAAAAAGAGAGAGACCAACATAAAAAGGAGGAAAGGGAGCTAGAAAGAAACATAATACAGAGAGAGAAAGACAGTATAAGTAGCCACTGAGATGGGGCATTTCAGCACATGCAGAGGTCAGAATGCCATGGAGGGAAACATTCAGAGACAGAGAACCCTTGAAAATGAAAAATGAGGGCTGGGGCGCCTGGGTGGCTCAGTGGGTTAAAGCCTCTGCCTTCGGCTCAGGTCATGATCCCAGGGTCCTGGGATCGAGCCCCGCATCAGGCTCTCTGCTCCACAGGGAGCCTGCTTCCTCCTCTCTCTCTGCCTGCCTCTCTGCCTAGTTGTGATTTCTCTCTGTCAAATAAATAAAATACTAAAAAAAAGAAAAATGAGGGCTAAAGTCAAGACCTCAACAAAAGAGCTAGAAGGTAAAGTTAAGACTATCTTAGAAAGCAGAATCAGTGGATAGAGATGATATTCTGAGCAGAGAAATAAGAAACTTAAAATAATCAGTCCAAGAAGCCAACATTCAAGAAAAAAGAGCTTTAGAGAGGAGAAAACTTTGTGAAAACATAATAGAAGAAAATTTCCAATACAAGTATGAAAACTACAAAGAATTATAGCAATCACGATATTGAAGGACATGCCTTACCTAGCGCTTACCTAGCGCCCAGCTTCCGTCACATTTACCTCCCATAGAGGTCCCTTCTCAGCTAACGACTGGGGCATGTGTTCCATCAGAAGGAGAGTAGAATCCGGTGCAACTGAGCCCAGGAAGCAAGGGGGACCTGACTTTGGATCGTGGTCACGGGAAGTCTTTGGGTAATGCTGCATAGCAGCCCTCAGAACAAACGAGTCTCAGCAGAGTGGGAGAGAGAGACCTCCAGAAGGGAGCTAGTGCGGCCTGAGGGCCGGGGGGGGGGGGGGGGAGGATAATTCCAGTAGCTTATTTGCATATCATTATGTGAAAATTGTATCAGGCATTGTTTCAGAGCTGTTGAGTCCGGTTAGGAAGAATTATAATAGAAACAGAGGACTGAGGACAAGAAACAGAAAAATCCAAACTCCAGGACAAACGAAATCCAACAGAAAAGGAAATCTTGTAGTATACTCTAATCACTGAAAACTAATTTTGAAGAAAATGAAACTATGATACACGTCTGCTGAGAGCAGGGAGGAGGGAGAAGGATATTCGGAAGCGGTCTACGTCATCGCTGACCATAGTAGAAGTCTGCAGATGATGGGTACAGTCTGTATATAGGAAATTCAGAGCGTAGAGCGTATCCTTTCAAAATAATATGCAGGCAGGGTGCCCGTTCCCCCGACAGACCGGAAGCAGCTGCCAAAGTGGTTCAGGGGAAGGACACGAGAGGGACCTCTTAACTGACTCTTTAAACAACCCTATGTCATTAAATGCAAGATGCCACGGAGCCCTTCTATTTTGGGTTCATCTGAGAAAGAAAGAAATGCCACAAAAACTAACACACAACTAATTAGATATGACTTTCCAGTTTCAGAGACATTAAATGTGAAAAATCCTTTTAAAAATCAAGGAAATAGCGTAAGTCCGATAAAATCAGACATGTAAATGTATATTCTACTGTGTTGGGAGTCCACTGGATTCTCTAAAAGCGAGGCTCCCGTGTGTACGTAAGTGTCCTGACCCTTGCTGTCCCCTCACCCCTTGCCCCTGGTGCCGGGAGCACCTGGGGAGGCTACTGCCCTTAGCACACAGGAACCCCGGGCAGTGCGCACCCACTCAGACCGCAGGGGCAGTGCTGATTCGAAAGGCTTTCCCCCTAGGGATGCCGCCCGTGCCCTGGGGACTCTCTCGTTCTGTATTTGGTATCCCATCGTCCCCATCTCAGATTGAGCGGTGCGTTTTCTAGAGCAGTTGTATGGAAGCAGATGTTTTGTTGGGGTAAACCCATGGTGTGCCCTTAGTGCAGGGCTGATTTTCTGTGGAATTTGGAACATGAAGATGAGAATCTTGCTGGATTCCTGCTTCCTTGGATAACTGGATAGAGAAATTACGCCGTCTAAAAGTTTATACTGGAGCAGGTACCTGGTGTATTCATTATTAGGGCTTTGTAGACCATTTGGCAAATACTGGAGAGGGAAGAAAGGAAAAGGACATCACCGATGACTTTCAGTTCTTTTCATTTGAACACTTGGTGTCCTCATCTCTGTCTCTTTATGGGCATATCTCTGAGTAGTTTTGAATCTTTATTCATTGGAGCTCACTACCCTGACTGTCTTAAACCACTGAGTCTTGTAAACATGAGGTTTTTTTTTTTTTTAAAGATTTTATTTATTTACTTGATAGAGATCACAAGTAGGCAGAGAGGCAGGCAGAGAGAGAGGAGGAAGCAGGCTCCCTGCTTAGCAGAGAGCCCGATGTGGGGCATGATCCCAGGACCCTGGGATCATGACCTGAGCTGAAGGCAGAGGCTTCAACCCACTGAGCCACCCAGGCACCACTAAACACAAGTTTTAAAATCAACTTTAGGGGGCACCTGAGTGGCTCTGTTGTTAAGTACCTGCCTTCAGCTCGGGTCATGATCCCGGGATCCTGGGATCGAGCCCCGCATTGGGCTCCCTGCTCGGCAGGAAGCCTGGTTCTCTCTCTCCTACTGCCCCTGCTTGTGTTCCCCCTCTCGCTGTGTCTCTCTGTGTCAAATAAATAAAATCACTTTAGGGCATCGTTGACATACAGTAAGGTTCATCAGTTTGGTTAAGTGTTAACAAACGTCACACTCATGGTAAAGAATACGTCACTTGCCCACAAGGTTCCTCCATGTCCTTTGTGGTCAGTCTCCTTCCTGACACTGGGCAGCCAGTGACCTGCTGAGAGCATGCTTTTTATGATGGTGTAATAATTTTTCTTCTATAGAATATATCCCCTTGGTGTGATTTTGGGTTGTTTCTTTTCTTTTTTCTGTGACAGGCTGTGCTGAGCATTGTCGGGTATCTTGCCGTGTGTTGATTTCCACAGGCTTAAATCCTAGAAGTGGAACTGTGGGTTATATGACAGGAATCTTTGGCTGATTTTAAAAAATGTCCTCGTGGGCTTTCTCAAGGTTTGAGTCTTTCTGCGCCATATGGCCGGTCTAGAGATGGATTAGGACCCCCTAGGCTCTGACAGGAGACCTTAAATCCCACTGCAGCCACCCAGCAGTTTCCAGGCCTCCCTGGACCTTTGATGACCTTCGGTCTGGGGGAGAAGCTCCCCCGGTGTCCGGCGTAGTTTGCGCTCTCTTTGGAGGCTCTGCCCAGTTGTTTGTTGACATTTTCACTTCAGATGAGGTTCTGATAACCCGATATGCCCAATTTAAACAGGGAAGGTGGAGTTTAGAAAATGAATGCCTGACTCTTAATACACCGCACGGTGTAATGCTTGGGCTGGTGGGGTTCTGTCTTGTCCTTTGCTAATCCTGGTTCTGTGCCTGGCCTTGCATTAGCGTTCTTGAGAGTTGGGTGTTTGATTAAATGGGTTACAGCTTGCCTTTCTTAACTGTCGTTGCCTCTTCTAGGTGGAAGAGATTAGAAACACACGATGTTGTAATAGAGTGTGCCAAAATCTCTCTGGACCCCGCAGAAGCCTCCTACGAAGACGGCAACTCCATGTCCCCTCAGGTGTCCGCACGCTTTCCTCATCGTGTGGCCGATGTGGCCGCCAGCCCTTATGTCGACATGCAGAATAGCTGTGGTAAGAGTGACCTCGGCTTTGTCTCTGGAAAGCATGGCTCATTTACATCCACTTAATTTTTCTTTTCCTGGGGTGAGACTCACTGCAGCATCTAGGAGCTGTTTCCCAGATGCTGAAAATTAAAATAAGCCTCCAGTTTCTCCTGACTAACCCCTCTTTCAAGTTTAATTCGGAGCCCCACATCTTTGGCCTCCTACCCGACAGTATGCCGGCGGACCAGGGATGGGTCTTTAACACAGAATGAGGAGTGTGGACCTGAGGGTTCGCCTTCCTGGCAGCACCCCGTCAGGGGGTCTTTGTTTCAGACACTTGCGGTGAGGCCCCCGGGCTCCTGCGCTCATGGACACAGTTTGAGTGAATCTGGACAGTTGAGAACTGGTGTCTAAAAAAGCCGGGCTTATCTGTAGGTGGTGCCCATTAGAGGTGTCATCCAGGCTGTGCTTTTTCAAGTTACCCTGAAGCTTAACTTGACATCAGACCTTACCCAACTTGGGGAGCCTGGGTGGCTCTGTTGGTTGAGGGTCCGACTTGATTTTGGCCCAGGTCATGATCCCAGGGTCCTGGGGTTGAGCCGTGAGTTGGGGCCACACTCTGTAGGGGGGGGGGGTGGTTCTGCTTGAGGTTCTTTCCCTCTTCCTCTCCCTCCTCCTCTGCCCTCCCCCACTCGCTCTCGCTCAAATAATCTTTTAATAATCAAATTTTAATAAATAATCTTAAAAAAAGATTTCATTTATTGGACACAGAGCGAGCGACAGAGAGAGACAGAGAGCAAGCATAAGCAGGGGGAGTGGCAGGCAGGGGCGAGCAGGCTCCCCACTGAGCAAGGAGCCTGATGCGGAGCTCGATCCCAGGACCCTGGGATCATGACCTGAGCTGAAGGCAGATGCTTAACCGACTGAGCCACCCAGGCGCCCCAAATAAATAAAATCTTAAAAACAAAAGAACAACCTTACTGAACTATTTCCGGAGAGCACTTAAAAAGGCATTTAAATGTTACTCTGTCCCTACAATGTCAGGAGTCCCCTCAGTTTTTTAAAAAATATGAACATTAACGAATGCTTTGGGGGCCGTTTTTTTTTTTTCCCCCCAGAATCATCTAAAAGCGCACACTAATCTCACATGCTCTTTCCCTTTCATTTTAGGGAGTGCTACCTCGACCCTGTATTCCAGCTCTCGGCTGACGTTGTTAAATACGCCCGGGCAGCCACCTCAGACTCTGAGTCCCCCATCGACACGGCTGTTGACTGAGCCGCCACAAGTATGGTGTGAAAGAGTGTGCCTGCTCGCTTCTCTGCCTGCTGGCGAAGCGGACCGTGGGGGTCGGGAGTTAGCATATGGTTGGGAAGATCTCACCCTGCTCATTTTAGGAGTTATTTTTAAGGATACGTGGCATTAGGAAAGGTGGTTACTGTTGCCACTTGGGTTTCTCTTGGAGTCTACATTTACGAAATGCATCATGATAAAGTTTTAATAAGATGCGTTTTTCTGTCCGGTCATGAGTATAAGCAGGTCTAGAGATGGATTAGTGGGATGGCTCGGTGTTCCTTTCTCACTGCTGACCTCCTCATTCACTCCCCAGGCCGCTCTCTGGAGCCCGTCTACGGCTTGTGGTCTGGCCACTCCTCCGACGTCGCCTGGAAACGTTCCATCTGATCTGTCACACCCTTACAGTAAAGTCTTCGGTACAACTGGTATGTGCGTCTGCGGTGGGATTCGGTGGGTCGGTCTGGGCCTGCTCTGTGTCCCTTAATCCAGCCCTGAGTTTGGGGCTGCTTGCAGCAGTCAGCCTGTGGTTGACAGTTCATACAAAACTTGGGGGTTTTCAGAACCTAAAAAAGGAACCAAAAATAAGATGACTCAAGCCGCCTAGAAAGTTCACTCTAGCGGCTTTCTTCATTGTCCCAGGCAGGTTGAAAAAATTCAGAGTTTTCTAATAGGCTTGGTGATGGTGTATATGTTGTCCTTGCCTGTGAGCAGGTGGAAAAGGAACCCCTCTGGGAACCCCAGCAACGTCTCCCCCTCCTGCCCCGCTCTGCCACTCGGACGACTATGTGCCCATTTCCCTGCGGCCGGCCACAGCCACACCCCCCAAGAAGGTACGTGCCGGTGTGTCTGCGCTCCCTCTGCCCCAGCTCGGTGACCTGCGTGCGGCCTCACTTTGGGCACGAAGCTCGGTATGTCAGATGGAATTTGGACCATCTGTGGTGGGTTTGGATCAGGGCAACTGAATATAGACTCACCAGCAGCTCTCAGAGTGTGATCTGCTTACCCTGGAGCTCCAGAAGCCTCTCGGGGGACCCAGGAACTCGACTGCTTTCCTAGTAATACTAACCTGCCCTTTCCCCTCTTGACCACGTTGGCGTTTGCTCTCATGGTACAGAGCGATGTGGGGGAGAAGGGCCGGCCCCCAGCGCAGACCGGGGCCGGCACCAGCTGCCTGTGCACGTTGCCGCCTTCTGTCACGTGTGTCTTCGGTTTGAAAGAACAAAAGATAAAGCCAGAATGCCAGTGCCTTAAGAGTGTTCATGGAAAGGAGCAAGAAGGATTTATTTTAGTATATCGTGACCCTTGAGGACATACCTATTTAGTATTCTTTGAGCTAAAGTAGGGGATCCATCACAAACCCTGGTGCCGTAACGGGAGTTGACAGCTAGACCAGCTGCATTTCTCGGGGAGCGCCAGTGCGACGTGAAGGGACAGCCGACCGACGGCCGATGCTTGTTTAGACCCGGGCGTGGGGCAGGCTGCTGCTTACGTGACCCGCTGTCACTTCAAAATAAACAATGGACAGGCTTTGCTGCTGGTGGCAAAATTCAGTTTTCAGGTAAAATTAGAGTACGAAAAACCCGGTCTCTGTCGCCATGAGCTTGATGGTATCCCCGAGACTTTTGTGAAGAGATTGAAAAGTTCTAGGGAGCCCGGTGAGTAATCGAGTTTTTGATGTCATGTGGTGAATATTTCCACACTGGGAAGCCCAACGGGGTGAGTCAGGATCTTCTAAGTGTCCGGTTGTGTGATGGTCCAGAGCCGCCGTAGGCAAAAGTGCAGAGCCCAGAGTGCCCCCGCGGTCTCAAACACAGCATGAAGGTGGCATGGCCTGCTTCCAGATTCCACGTGGTAACCCCTGAGAAATGACTCCTTGTCAAGTCATCAAAGATTAAGTCTTTTCATAACCGCTTAACCCTGGGGCTTAGAAGTTCCTTCGTATGCTGTAGCCAAAAGAACACACTGCCGCAGCTTGAGCACAGAGGCTGGTCTGAGCTTCCGGCTTCCTCCCGGTCAGCCAGCCACGGAAGAGGTTCACTCGTCTCACTGACTCTGTGTGTATTGTTTTGGAAACCGTAGTTATTTTTCATAAGAATTTGTATCATTTATGTTTACATATAATGGATTTAGTATTGTTATTATTATTTTTTAAAGATTTTATTTATTTATTTGAGAGAGAGACAATGAGAGAGAGTCTGAGAGGCGAGAAGGTCTGAGGGAGAAGCAGACTCCCCGTGGAGCTGGGAGCCTGATATGGGACTCGATCCCGGGACTACGGGATCTACCTCAGGACTACCTGAGCCGAAGGCAATTGCTTAACCAACTGAGCCACCCAGTCACCCTGGGTTCATTATTTTTAAGTGAAGTAGTGAACATTTTAAAAATGTTGGTTTTGATTTCTAGGGTAGTAACTGTACTAGAACCACATAAAAGCTCATGGGACTCCTGGATTTTAAGACAATGAAGGTACCTTGAGACCAAACAGTGCTTAAACCACTGAGCCAAATGTTAAACTCTTTTATTATGTGTTAAAGTTTAGATTTTTAGGATATGTCTCTTACACAAGAGAACACGTACACAATTTTCTGCCTTATGACATAAATGGTACCTATCTTTGCAGGAAGAGAAAACAGATTCAGCAAGGCCCTGTCTACACAGACAGCACCATCTCCCGAATGACAGAGGATTAGGTAAAGTCTCTGGGTAACCCTAGACCTTGCTTGTCTCTTCTTGGGTTATGTGTACAAACAAGGAAATTCGGTAACACCACAAACTGATGACGGCCAGAGAGAGTGAGGCGTAATTAATCCGAAAAACCAACCTAATAATAGTATCAAAAAAAGCCTTTAAGCTGTTGCCGTGAAGTACATGTTTTTTCGTGTGTTTTGAGCTGGTCAGGTTGTGTTGTTGATCTGATCTCTCAGGTGTTGAGAATGGAGGATTTTATTTTCTGTGGGGTTATGTTTTTCAATACCTTTACTTAGACTCCCTGCGGTAGCCTCGCGTTCTGGGGCCGCTCCGGGGGGAGGCTGGTTCTAGCCTCCTCGCTTCAGTCAGCAGGAAGAACGCTTGTGGACACCATCCACGCGGGGCGAGCCCTGTCACAGTTGGGGGGTTTCCAGTGTAGTTCTTTGACTTGAGCTGTTTTCGTTTCTCTTTAGAAGAGCTGCCTGGCAGCAAAGGTTCTGTCGCTCTAAGTGACCTTCCGGGGTTTTTAGGAGACCTGGCCTCCGAAGAAGACAGCGTCGAGAAAGCTAAAGAAGAAGGTAGCGTGTGGGGTTCTGGGCTCGGACGAGATCACCGCGAGATGGTGAAGCTCTCCTTGCGCCCTGAAACCGGGACTGAGTGTCAACTCTCCCAGACTGGCTCGGGTTTTCTTCTCCTGGGGGAAGGAGGTGGCAGGTTTATTCTGGGTCCTACGCCGGGGAAAGGGGTGGCCCTTTAAGTGTCGCAGCATGTTGCCCTTGGCGGCACACAGCCCCACACGGCCCGGCCTTACCCAGGTGGCCCATTTACAGTGCCGGCTCTTGTCTCCCTCCCTCCTCTCAGCGGCCATCTCTAAAGAACTGTCCGAGATCACGACGGCAGAGACCGAGCCCCTGGTTCTTCGAGGAGGCTTTGACTCTCCCTTCTACCAGGACAATCTCCCGGGCTGTCCTCGCAAGAACCATTCGGCCTCCTCTGGCGCTCAGGGCGCCAGTGTGAACCCTGAACATTCAAACTCCTCCCTGGACAAGCTTGGGCCTGACACACCAAAGCAAGCCTTTACTCCCATAGACCCGCCCTGCGGAGGCGCCGCCGAGAGCCCTGCCGGGCACAGGGAGCGCCAGACTTCGCTGGAGACCAGCATCCTCACTCCCAGCCCTTGTAAAATTCCGCCTCAGAGGGGAGTGGGGTTTGGAAGTGGGCAGCCTCCCCCTTACGATCATCTTTTTGAGGTGGCATTGCCAAAGACCGCCCATCATTTTGTCAGCAAGAAGACCAAGGAACTGTTAAAGAAAGCAAAAGGAAACGCAGAGGAAGACTATCCGCCCTCGACCTCCCCCGCGGAAGTCCTGGACAGGCTGGTCCAGCAGGGAGCGGACGCGCACAGCAAGGAGCTGAGCAAGTAAGGCCCCGCCGCGGCGTCCCTTCCCTCGCCATGCCCATGGCGGGAGGCTCGGCGAGAGCAGGAGGGGAATGGGACTTGTCCTCCACGCTCACGGCGGCGGCCGGCTGCCCTCTGTCCTTCCAGCCGCTGCCTTTGCCCGTGCGCGGCCGCCAGCCTCCTGCAAGGGCGCTTGGGTGAGCTCACCCCGGGGCCGCCCTGTGGGGCTGTGTGCTCTGAGAACGTGAGGGGGAGGGTCTGGTATCCAGGTGACCTAGGAATCCCTGTCCCGGTGTATCCTTCTCCAGCCGTAGGTAATGCGGTTCCTCTGATGAGAAGCAAGTCAGTGGTTTTGGGGTGACCCCTCCCGCACGCCCGCGCTCGCACACAGGCTGGCCTCCGAGAGGCCTGAGCCACTGTCCCCACCCTTCCTCTTATGGCCCTTTTCAACGGTTACGGAGAGGGGGGCGGGGGAATCACCAGTTCCAGGGTCCGAATCCTTGGCTCTTGCTAAACAAGGTCTTGGTTTTAATTTTTCTTCAACGTCATGATCTTTGGAATTTGACAGATTTCTCTTGTTGAATGAGATTTGGTGTAATGGGCTCAGGTACATGGCACCTCCGGTACACGGCTCAGGTACCTGGCACACTGAGTAGAAAGTAGCTGGCATTATGTTGGGGCGCTCTGTCGCCTTGGAGAGCCGAGCAGAGATCGGCCGTGGCACGAGCTCCAAGGGAGGGCGTCCGCACCCGGGGGAGCCGGTCGTGCTTGCTGGGCGTGCCGGCCCCCCGTCCGGTGCTCACCGCCATCTCTGACACCCTGGGGACCTGGGGATCGAAACTTTGTTACGCCGTTGCTGCTTTTGACTGCAAGGAAGTGATCCAGCCTTGCGGTAATGAACAGCCCCAAGAAGGCTGTCCGGGCGAGCTCGCTAACTTTGTTCCCCCGGACCTTTCTTCCTAGGTTGTCTTTACCCAGCAAGTCTGTCGACTGGACCCACTTTGGAGGTAAAGTTGTTACTTGCTCTCCAGACCAGCCCGCGCGGGTCCTGCGCGCCTGTTGCCTTTTCTGCCCCGGAGGAGGCGTGCCCTGTAGGAACAGGTCCCCCTTGGCTGCTGCTCCAGCCAGCGTATCTGCTTGGCCCTAATATCCCAGACGTTGCGGAGCTAGCGTTTTCTGCTTCTGGGAAGTGGCACGTAGCAGGTGCTCGAGGCTGGAAGTTCAGAAAGCGCCGACCTCGTGCTCGGCTTTCGTAGGAAAGAGCCCAGTGAGGTCCGTGGCGGGAGCTGGGCCTGGCGGAGGACACAGCATGGGGGGGGAAGGAGGGCGCCTCGAAGAACCGTACGTATGGTTGGGTCTGCGGGGAGGAGTCAGTGAAGCTCTCAGGAGTCCTCCCACCTTCTAGCGTTTTGTGTTCCTTCAGGGGCAGCCGGGTAGTCAGTGCTCCCCTCTCCCGACGCACGACCGTCGCTGAGACGCAGGCGGCCTTTGCCGAGGGAGCAGGGACTTGTCCCTGCGAGAGGCGCGTTTCTGAAGCTGGCGGACCGGGGCAGGCTCTAGACGGAACCGTCTGTAAAAGGCCTCTCTGCCACCCTCCCTCTGCTTTAAAACCAGGTTCCCCGCCCTCCGACGAGACCCGCGCCCTCCGCAACCAGCTGCTCTTGCTGCACAACCAGCTGCTGTACGAGCGCTTCCAGAGGCAGCAGCACGCGCTCCGGAACAGGCGGCTCCTCCGCAAGGCGGTCAAGGCGGCGGCCCTGGAGGAGCACAACGCGGCCATGGTGAGCGCCCCGGGGGCCGCGGGCAGGGCGCGCCTCGGGCTCTGGGGTTCGCGCGGGCTCCGTCTTCTGGAAGGAGCGGCTGCCGGCTCGGGGCCCAGGTGTCCGGGCCCGGCTCCGCGCACCGCCGCGGCTCGGGGTTGGCTGCTCAGTCTCTGAGGGTGACCGAATGGCCCTGGTGGGACAAGTGGCTTTCGTGTGTACTTGACATCGCCTGTGACGGTCACAGAGTCAGAGGCACGATTTTGTTCCTCCAAAGGCAAAACCAGCTCTCCTGAAGCTGTTTGTGACAAAAATCTGACAGCACCGGCGAGCAGCCCGTCAGACCGAGAGGCTCTGCCACTCCTCCCCTCAGGGAAGTCACTCGGCCTCTGCAGCCTCTGTCACCCGTTCCGCGAAACGGGGGGGCTACCAGCAGCAGCCACTTCGCAGCCGTGCTGCCCGAGGAGGTCCCGGGACCCCGTGCTCACCGCCGGGGTGGCAGCCGGTGTTAGGGACCTGGCTGCTGATTAGAGGTCTTGGGCCAGCGCTGGTGGTTAGGACTTCGGAAGGTGTTGGGAGTAACTGGCGCCTGAGAGGGGTTCTTCGGCGGCTCCCGATCCCTGTGCCGCTGGCAGGTGGGTGGCCCTGGCCCGCAAGTCCGGCTGGACAGTCGCGGGCTGGTGGCTGCGATGGCTGCGGTTACAGCTGCAGGGCGGCATGCGGCCGTCGGCACAGGTGACGCGGCGCCTCACCGCCCTGTCGGGAGGCAGCTACGATGACCGCGTCTTTGCTCTCCGCCAGAAAGACCAGTTGAAGTTGCAAGAGAAGGACATCCAGATCTGGAAGGTCAGCGTGCAGAAGGAGCAGGCCCGCTACAGCCAGCTGCAGGAGCAGCGGGACACGATGGTGGCCCAGCTGCACAGCCAGATCCGACAGCTGCAGCACGACCGCGAGGAGTTCTACAACCAGAGCCAGGAGCTGCAGGTACGGCGGCCGCCCCGGGCCCGGGCCGCTGGGGCAGGGCACCGGAGGCGCCTCGCTCAGCCCGACGGACAGGAAGGGCTTTTCTCTCTGATTCGGCGGCGCCTAGACGCCATCTCAGGCTGAGGTTCCCCCGCCGGCTCGGGTCGTACGCAGCTCCTGTGGCATTTTGGTCAGTTCCTGGCATTCCAAGGCAAAAAGAAACGCTTGACCGTTGTGCTTTTAAGCAGATCTGAACAACTTAGTCCTTACGCCCCGACAACCCAGCAGCTGTTTGAGGACAGTAGACCTAAGTTTACGTTGTCGTAGATTTTGTTTTTAAACGACCACCGTGACTCCCCACTGCTGTGTGTGTCCCTGTTGGGCACCGCAGAGGCTCAGACCTTGGAGTCACACTGAACACCGACGCCCTCTTTTCCCGTTTCACGCCGGTATTCACACAGTGCTTTGTAGCCCAGCAAACCCCAGAACCCTGCTTTGCAGACGTGCCTACATCCCCTGCCCTCGCTAGTGCGTCTGCTACCCGCTCTCCACTGTCTCCAGCGTGCAGTTCACACGACGAGCGGCAGGTGTCGCTGCGTTTCCCTCAGACACTTCATTCTCCCCGCCCCAGCGCTGTGGGTTAGCTTGGTTTGGGGACTGCGGATCTAAGAGCATCTTTGCTCTTTTGCTAAACAAATCAGGAACTCAGAAATCAGCCATAACTTGATTTTTGAAACTAAGAAACTAAATCCTAGTGACCCAAGAATAGTAGAGCAGCTGCAAAGCTGGGCTTCCCCACTTGTCCGCGGCGGACGGCCGGGTTGGGTGGCGCCCTGGCCGGAGGCGGTGGGTAAGTTCCTGGCGCGTCTCTCCGGGCAGACGAAGCTGGAGGACTGCAGGAACATGATCGCGGAGCTGCGTCTGGAACTGAAGAAGGCCAACAGCAAGGTGTGTCACACCGAGCTGCTGCTCAGTCAGGTGTCCCAGAAGGTAAGCAGCGGGGCAGGCCGGCTCTCCTCTCTCACCTCTAACTGACGTTCTTCCTCCAGACGGGGTGAGGCCGTTATCTGCCTGCCTCCCGCTGGGCTTCCCACCCGGCCGAGGCAGCCTCCCCCCCCCACCCCAGGGGACAAGGGGCAGTGTGTGGAGGCATCACTGGCATCACGTGGGCAGGGACCTGGATGCTGCGACCCGCCCCACAAGGCACAGGACCGGTTCCGCAGTGCAGAAGCACCCGGCCTGCACCCGGGTCTGTGTGTGCCCCTGGGAACCCTCTCTTAGATCCTCGTTTACATAAACGTGGGAAGTTTGCTCACAAAATGCTCCTGAGCTAGGGTCCCTCCCCTTTTGGGATTCACCGCACTCTGTATAGTTTATGTATGAGCCCGTGCGTTTTCCGGGGCTTTAACCCTGGGCTCGTGTCCCCGCGGTGAAGGTCACACACGTCCGTCCTCCGCAGGCATCCTGTGGGTGGCCACTTTGATGTAGCGACTCTGCACTGCTTCCCCTTTGCTCAGCGCCCTCCTCCCCACCAGCCGTTGTATTAGCGGATTTGAAACTGGGGGAGTTTATTGTCCCCTAGCACTGACACCCGGACTTGCAAGCCAGCCCCTGTGTACGCCCACCGGCCAGATGTGGGCTACGGGGGCGCTCACGTTGCCCGCTCTGTTTCGGTTAGCTCTCGAACAGTGAGTCGGTCCAGCAGCAGATGGAG
This sequence comes from Meles meles, assembly GCF_922984935.1. Classification (NCBI taxonomy): domain Eukaryota; kingdom Metazoa; phylum Chordata; class Mammalia; order Carnivora; family Mustelidae; genus Meles; species Meles meles. The sequence continues at coordinate 3,552,670 of NC_060076.1, forward strand.
TTCTTGAACCGGCAGCTGTTGGTCCTCGGGGAGGTCAACGAGTTGTATCTGGAACAACTGCAGAGCAAGCACTCGGACACCACAAAGGTATGCGGGGGCTCAGGGAGCCGCGCCTGGGGGATGGGGAGCCCGTAGGACCCAGGCAGCGGGTCTGCGGCCGCATGGCATGGTCGTGGCCCCGTGGACGAGCCCTCTACGGCCATCGTGCGAGCTTGTTGCCCCCGGTTGGCTTGCTTTGCAGTGAAGTCAGGGTACGTGAAAGCGCCGCACGGTAATTGGTACAGAGTAGCTGATAGAGGGTTTGTCTTCTCTTACCAGTGCCCGCTGCGAGAGAGGGGGAGAGAGAGAGAGAGAGACAAAAAAAGGATAGGAAACCAGTTCTGTTGAACATAACGCTCAGGACTGTGGGTATATACTGGTACACATATTTTTTCTCCCTTTTAATGTTGAATTTAATTTCAGCAGACGGCGGTTCAGTCCTGGCAACAAGGCCGGTGTTGGCATGATCTTACACTACTGAGTGTCTCACCGCTGGTGTTGAGGCAGAAGTTTCATGTCACTTCATAAATAGCCTCGGGTAATGTTAGTGAATGAGCTGGGAATGAGTTGGGATGGAATTTTCATAGTAAATGCTCAGATGCCTCCTGTCACTAACTTCTCCCTCACACACAGGCCTACTTTTTAGGATTTCTTGGGTTTGTGCTTTGTAAAGCTTTTTTGGCCAAACGTAGAAAGTAGTCTTAGAAGCAGAGAGATGTAATTTTCATAATAGAGTTACTCCTTATTTCGCAGCTCCTCTCAGCTCTCAGATTTAGACTCCCTTTAGAAGGATGTTAAATGTGGAACTTTCTAGAAACCAGCTAGCACTCATTTTGGAGGTATAATGGGCTTGGAAAAGAATGAGGGGAAAAGAGACCTAAGAGACAGGAGACCCTCTGAAAATGCTGACTGAAATGCATTCCTAACATTTGCCGAGAGAAGTCAGCTGGGCTGGCCTCTGTGCTGTTGCCTTCGGCTGGAGCACTTGGACTCCTGGGACCTCCCACAGCCACCTGATCTCTCTGGACCCTGTTTCACAGTCCCGACGTGGATGTGATGACCCTGACTGGTAGCAGCTGGGGTGTCTACGGTTGTAAGCAGGAACAAAGACTCCACTAACCCAGCATAACAAAAAGAAGTTCATTATTTCACTTGACAAGAAGTCCGAAAGCCAGTGGGTTCTGGGCTGGCCCAGTCAGTTTAGGGACAGTATCCAAGAGCCCGGTTCTGAGTGCCTGACTGGCTTGGTCCGTAGAGCATGCCTTTATCTTTTTACAATTAAAAAAATTTTTTTTAAGGTTTTGTCTTTTTTTAGTTTTTTAATTTAAGTGGTGTCTATACCCCATGTGGGGCTTGAGCTCACAACCCTGAGATCAAGAGTATGGACAGATGGACAGGACGTGTGACTCTTGATCTCGGGGTTGTGAGTTTGAGCCCCATGTGCGGCATAGAGATTACTTTAAAAAAAGTGCCCCATTTTTCCACTCTGCTGCACCATTCGGCCTGTCCTAGCCACCTTGTCCTCTGGCTAGCTGTGCCGATGGTTGCAAGGTGTGAGCCACAGGAATGGCGGTCAAGGGTAGACAGACACCACGATCTCCCCCGGAAGAGGAGAGGTCGCTTCCTGCGGGTCTCTCAGTGAGGAAACTTTGCCAGGAACCCTCTACCAGACTCCCCACCCTTGCTGTTAGCCAGGATTGTGTTTTGTGTCCCTCCTTAGCTTAGTCATTGCCTTGGACCTGTCAGAATTTGCCCTCGGACCTGGAGTCAGGCTTCCTCTTGTTCAGTCAAGTGGGGAGGCAGGGTGGTACCGGAGAGTCCGCTTGGGCATGGCTGCTAGGTGTGGGGTAGGACGTCCTGCAGTGGTTGTGAGGGTTCGTGGAGGCGCATGGATGTTCCTAGTCCAGTGGTCGGCTTGACTCTCCATAAAGAACTGCTGTCACTGACGACAAAGGCCCGGTTGGTTCGCCTCACCTGTGCTGAAGTCTGGAGTCCTCAGGCACGGCTCGAACGGCCGTGATCTGGTGCCCAGTCCTGAGCTTCAGTCTGTGGAGTTTTGCTCCAGGAAAGCAGTCACTGGTCGTCTTCGAGGCAGGGACACCCCCATGGAAGTTCATCTCCTTGCTCCTTGTTTTCTATCCTTTTTTTTTTTTTTCGATTTTATTTAGTAAGTTGAGTTACTCTGGATTCAGCTGCCTTGGTCTGTCGGCAGGCAGCCATCTGCCTGGCGTGATCTGCGGGCCTCCGGGGTGCCCGAGCCACATGTGCGGCATGGCCTGAGCGAGCCTGTCCCACCGCGCTGCGCCCGCTGCCTTTCCCTCAGTCGGTGTGCGGGGAGAAGAGCCTGACGGATGACAATCAGCTGCGACCCCACAACGCTGAAAGAAGCGGATATCAGTGTAGCTTCCTCTGGCGTCTGTGAATGTCACGTTGACGTGGTTGATCCTCCTGTTCACGTTTTTATATAAAGTTTATTTTTTTAAGCTTTTTCTTACTGATACATAAGCTGTAAGTTTATTAAAAACTCAGAGATATAAAATGTATTTTAACTCACTCTTCTCCTGGTTTGTTGCCCTCCTAAACGTGACACGGTGATACACTGTCGTGCAAAATGCCTAGTCATGTTTCAGATGATTTCCTCAGGGGCGGATTTCAAGGAAGGGCTACTAGAGTAACGCTTCCTGCCGGCTTTCTTTGCAGCAAGTTGTAGGACCTCAGATTTGGGGCAGCAGTGCCCCGAAGCGCCTTCTTCGTGCGCGGAGCCTTGCTTTCGCGCAACAGAGGTAGCACGCTTGTTTCCTCGGGGACTAACTCCAGCCCCTCTCGTAGGAGGTGGAGATGATGAAAGCTGCGTGTCGGAAAGAACTAGAAAAAAACAGAAGCCACGTTCTCCAGCAGAATCAGAGGCTTGATACCTGCCAGAAACGGATTTTGGAACTGGAATCTCACCTGGCCAAGAAAGACCACCTTCTCTTGGAGCAGAAGAAATATTTAGAAGATGTCAAAGTCCAGGCAAGGTAACTTCGGTGGGCACGGGTTTCTGTGGGGATGGTTTCCTTTGTCAGCGGGGCTTCCTATATCCTGGGGTGGTCTGTGTTTCAGAGGACAGCTGCAGGCGGCAGAGAGCAGGTATGAGGCTCAGAAAAGGATCACCCAAGTGTTTGAATTGGAGATCTTAGATTTATACGGCAGGTTGGAGAAGGACGGCCTCCTGAAGAAACTTGAAGAAGAAAAGGCAGAAGCAGCCGAAGCGGCAGAAGAAAGGTAGGAGCAAAGAGGCGGGAGCAGCGGCCTTGTCCCTGAGCCACCAGCAACAGAACAGGGCGTGAGAAACTGTCCCCTGTGGCCTCTCTGGTTCCCTGTCCTTGGCCCTGAATCGCAGGATGTGGTCACAGGAAGTGCTCACACGTGTGATCTCTGTCCGGTCCCGCCATGAGACTCGGTGTCTCTTGCTCGGGTTTTCCCGCTGGAAAGCGTAGAGTTCGGTGTCTGCACGGGCCATCGTAGTTGGACGCCTCCCATCCCCACAGGCGCTGCCAACCCCACCCCTCTTCTCCCTGGATTTCTTACAGGCTTGCCTGTTGCAAGGACGGCTGCTCGGATTCTGTAACAGGGCATAACGAAGAGGCATCTGGCCACAACGGCGAGACCAAGCCCCCCCGACCCGGGGGCAGCAGCGCAAGTAGAGGGGGTGGAGGCGGCGGCGGCGGCGAGCTCCCGACCCCGGAGAAACCCCTGAGCCAGAGGGCAGGCCTGTTCAGCAGCCGGTGGGAAACTGCCGTGGGAGGGTCCGCCACCAGCATCCCCACGACTGTCGGCTCCCTGCCCAGCTCAAAAAGCTTCCTAGGCATGAAGGCACGAGAGTTATTTCGTAATAAGAGTGAGAGCCAGTGTGATGAAGACGGCGTGACCATCAGTAGCCTTTCCGAGACGCTAAAGACCGAACTGGGCAGAGACCTGGGCGCGGAAGCCAAGACCCCCCTGAACCTCGACGGCCCGCACCCTTCCCCCCCAAACCCGGACAGTGTTGGACAGCTGCACATCATGGACTACAACGAGACTCATCATGAACACAGCGAAGGATGACGGTCAATCAGTGTTAACTTGCAGGTTGCTGGCTTAGAACAGGAGGTGTGAACGCACGTTCCCAGGCTTTCCTATTTCCGGGGTCTGGGTGGCTAGCTCACGCGGTGGCAACGGGATGGAGGTCGTTTTGACAGTTGACTGAACGCAGAACGGTTTTTGGATCTGGCATTGAGATGCCTCTTAACGTCCCCCCTCAGCCCGCCCCCCAGCCTGTCTTTTGTTTACCCCTCAGTGTGGACTAACCCGAGGGCCGGTTCGCGTTCCTCAGTAGCTTTATTTTCTTCCTTCCCCCGCAATGGTCGCGCCCTTTGAACCTGTGCAATATGAGGCCAGATTGAATCTTTGAGTCTAACACACACTCTCTCCTTTCCCGACACTCGGAGAACGGGTCAGCTCTCCGTTAGCCCAGGTAACTGTGGTGTCGCAGGTAAGTCTGGTTCTGTCCCTTCCGCGGGGGGGGGGTAGCTTGCGAAGCTGGTCGATTTCACGTGAGAACTTGTCACTGCTTTTTGGTTCTGAAGTGCAGCCCCTGAAGCAGCAGCAGCTCTAGGGAAACAGTGGTTTATTTGCCTGTCCGTTCTTTGGCGGTTCTGCTAAGCTTTCTAGAAAGTTCTGTGTGAACCGTGTGTTGGTAAGAGGCGTCTGGAGCTGGCGCCGTGGAGACCGCCCTTCCTCTTTGGGAATGCTCTGTCCCTCCTTCCCCGCTATCTCTTATTTATTTGGTGTTTGCTGGAAAGCTGAGATCGCTCCGACCAGGCTGGCGGGGGGATGATGAAATCCGCTCCCTGCAGGAGGGGAAGGTGGGGGGCTGAGCAGTTGCCCGAGAAGCCCTTATGGACGAGGAACCGTCCCTCAGGCACGGCTGTGCTAACTGAGCCTTGGGGTTCAACTCCTCACCCCGGTCTGTCTGCCTGTCTCTGTTCGTGTTCCCGTGAGCCTCTCGTTTATGTCAGCTTCTCGGTGATGCTGCCGCAGAAAGGCTCTGAAGGTCCAAAGAGTTTCTTCAGCATTTAAATGACCATTGCTTCTCAGGCTGGGGGAGCCGCCTCGCTGTTGCTGGTTCTAGACCACTAAAAAGGTAACAGCTTTCTCACGCCAGCCGAACTTTCTGGGGCCGACCCATGGGGAGTTTGATGATGCTCCCGTCCTGCACGTTGGTAGTGGCCGAGCCTTCTAGGGCAGAGTCCCGGTGAGCGTTGACAAAGGCCGTCTGACGTGCACCCCGGGCTGCCCGCACACGCTCAGGGGAGGGGATCCCGGCGCAGCCTCTGAACTCAGCACAGGCTCCGGAGGTAGAAGCTAGGAGCCGGAGAGTTGTTGCTTAGTGTCCCAGCTGAGGCAAGGGGAGACTGGTAGGAAAGAGCCGATGAACTTGGTTTTTCTCTTTTTATTCTTTTAGTTAAAAGTATACGAGGGTTCAGCCGTGGAGGGGGGAAGGATGGACTGTAATGGTACGAAATCTTACTGCTTCCAGACGCTTCCAGCACGTGAGGGGAAAGGTCTCTTCTTTTTAGGGTTGTAGTAAATATTCTAGCACTCCTAACCAGAGGGGCCTAGGTCACGAGAGACGCTATGTCGCCACAACTGCGCTAGCGGAGACCTCGTCAGGACAGGATTTCCCAGTGCGCCCAGCTGCCCGGCCCGCCAGCGGCTGCTGCACGTCCCGTGTGGACGAGCGATAACTGCACGTGGTGAATTCAGCTTTGTCCAAAGGAAAGCTTGAAATCGAGCATGTCCTATTTCCTAGTTCAGTTTTAGAAAAGCAAAACACGAACAAATTCAGAAAGGAAAAAAATGTTAACTGGATTCCTACTGAAACCAGGTCAGAATGCTCACCCTCCCCCAACCCGAGGGACCCGCGCCATGGAACAAAGACACCAGGCATTTAAATCAAATCTTTTCCCTGATTAACTGGCAAAGGCAGAGGCCGATGTAAAGAAAAAAAAATTTTTATTAAGAACCGAGCAGATCGTACGGCTACAGGGAGGGAGGAGGCAGTATGGCGGCGTGGGCCGCGGCCTGCGCGGGGGGCTCCGCGGGCAGGCGTCTGGGGGACTGTTGAGGTATGCAGCCTAAACACTTCGGGTTTTATGCCACAAGGGACTCGAGTCCGTAGTAAGGTTTAGTTTGGTTTTAAAAACAATAAACCCGCCAGGAGTCAACAGGGCACTTGACTGCGCCACAGCGAGTCTTTTTCAGGACGGAAAGGTGACAGCAGAGGGACGCGAGGGAGAGAACCCGGGTCTGGGAGCCGGAGGGCAGAGGAAGGAGAACAGTTAGCGGCGGGGCAGAGCCGGCCTCCAGACGGTCGAGCAGCAGCTGTTGTTGGCCCAGCTCAGGCTTGGGCTGCCGCTGCCCTGCCACTCGGGGCGGACTTGCCTGCCCCAGAGCCACGTGGCCAGTGTGCGTGACCTGCTCTGATCCCCACGCGACACGAACCAAGGTCGGGCCCTGGGGTTGGAGTCTGCTGCTTGGGCAGCATGAAATTTGTTTTCAGAAGTAGCACTACAGTACCGGGGGTGGGGGTGGGGGTGGGCTGGGGGATGTTGGCAGCGGTGGGCGGAGCGGCTGCGGGCTGTCCGTGGAGAAAGTGCATTCCCGAGTCCACTGTGGGCCGGAAGCACATGGACCTCTCTCAGGACTTTGAGGGATTTTTCAAAAGCTTTCGACAGGGTTTTGCCATGAAATCTACAGAAATCGTGAGTATAGCACTGGAAGAAAGATCTGGTCACAAGAAAGAAAAATCCAAAGGCAGGAGACAGGTCCTTTCTTGGGTAGGAGGTTTTAAAGGCTTCCGTGCAGCCGAATGCTAGGCCGGCCGCGGCCTCCCTAGTGTGGTCAGCAGAGCGTTCTAGCCGCTGGGGGCTCTTAGCAGGCTCCGTGGGGGCTGCTGCTCTGTGCGCCAGAATGCGTATGCCGTGTGCGGGGCGGAAAGGGGCCGGCTCTTCTGAGCAGGGAACCTGGGAGCCACTGACGCGGATGGCGAGCACACTGTGCCGCCGTGGTCCAAGAGGCCGGCACATGATGGGGCCAAATCAGGATGACAGCACAGGAAACTCCAGACCCTGGGCTGTCCCCGTGTCCAGTGGTTTTGTCACAAGAGGCCAAAGTCTCGTGGTTGTGTAGAAGGGGATGGCTGATATGGTGGCTGCGATGAGGGGATCCCTGTGAGCTGGGCCCTGGGGGTTCAGACTCCCAGTTCCAAACGAAAACGTGGGTGTTTCTGTGTCGAGAATATAGCATGTGCTGTGATTAGCCAGTGGGGTTTGTACCAAACACTAGAACGTGCCACTTGGAGCCAGAAGGAATGGAAGAATGAGGGAGAGGAAGTGCCACGCGCAGGTGGCGGTGGGGGGATGCCACGTGGGTGGAGCAGGGGGTGGGTGGTGCAGAGGCTTGGTCTGGAGCCGCGGTCCAGGTGGAGGGCCACCCAGCCTGGGGATGTTCTCAGAGAGGCCAGCGCCTCTCAGAGTGGTCCCGGGACAAGCCTGATGCCACCCACATCTGCAGGGACGAGAGGGTCTCGTGGAATGACCCCCGCCAGCGCAGTTCCCTCTGCTCCCTTCCACTGTGCAGGTGCCCGCTAGAAACTGACCCACGTCTCCAGCCCCGGCACGTCTGTGTCTGTCTCTGCCCAGTCTTCTGTAGCGTGCGCCCCACCCCCCCCACCCCCGGTGCTATGGTGCCATCGGTCGCCCTCCATGACGCTTGTCTGGATAGGCGAGAGAGCACGTGTAGGTCGGGGCCTGGCCTCGAGGCTGCTGCTGTGACCCTTGTCCCCACGTGGCTCATGTTGCCATCAGTGCCGCTCTGACGTTCGCGGGGAGAGTGGGTTTCCATCTTTGCCTCGCCGTCCTCCGGTCTGTACACGCTCACCTGAGAGAGGAGGGGCCGTAGCGACGAGGGAAGCCTGCCGGGGGTAGGGAGTGCCCGTGTCTGCGACTACAGAGGAACGAACCCTCTGCCCCCATTCCCTCCACCACCACATCGTCCATCTGGGAGAAGTAGGCTAGTTGAGTCGTTGAACAGATGTTTTAGAGGAGACCCCTGCGAGTTTGAGAACCCCCAGATCAACCCCTCCTCCCTTCCCCCACTCGCTACAGTGTTCGGACAGGAGGCTACCCGCAGACACTCCGGCTGGTCAAAGAGGTGGCCGGGCGTTTTGCACAAGGAAGAATCAGTGATCACTTTTTGGAAGACTTCTGTGGACCATAATAAGTATGTAGCGGAGGAACAGATTTTGTTAAGATGTAATCTAGTTTTGTAAGTCAATCATGGATCAGCCACCTGTGGCTAACGTGCGGTTTAAAGGGGTCCCATCAGTGGAAAAAAAGGGTTTTTTAACTGACTGCTTTTAGTTAAATTTGAGAAAGTCCTCTCTTGTCAAAAGGTTTAAACCTTCCCGCCTTGATCTTAAAAGCATGTCAAACAATCCACGTCAGGCGCCATAAACAAAAACTGCGAGAGAAAATGGTACAATCTTAGTGAACGGGAATTGGAATCAAAAGGGTTTGCTGTCCTTCTTAGAATGTTCTAAAATGTCAAGGCAGTTGCTTGTGTTTAACTGTGAACAAATAAAAATCTATTGTTTTGCACTACTCTGCTGTGTTAACATGAAGTGACTCACGCTGGCCTCCGAGGGGCTCCTAGGCCAAGCAGGGATCTGCCCACGGATGCAGAGGCTCTGGCCTGGCTTGGTTGGTCACCAGGGGTGGCTGGAGGAGATGCTGGCAAGTAGAATCTGCCTTTTGTCTCTCTGAGACCCTTTTTGTTCCGGCCAATTCTCTGGCCCACAGCCACAGATCCTGTCTCTGCCTCCAGTTCCCACCTTCCCCCGCCGATGGGCCTGGTGGCATGGGGAGGGGGGTGACCTGGGTCATCCCCACCCACGCTCTCCAAGCGGGGCGGCCTGCGGGGCCTGCGCTGCTGTCTCGCCTCGTACTTGGAGTGCACTCGCCTCCCTCTGGGTTGGCAGGCTGTTGGCTTTAATACAGGCCTTTCGGGTGTCCAGGTGACACGGAAGTCATCGAGAGCTTACCGGTCACGTGCCGTGAGCGTGCCGGGGAAGGTGCAGGCGGCACCCACTGCCTTCCTTCCCAAACACCGTCAGGGTTTGGAGGGAGGCAGGGAACCACCTCAGACAGTGGCTCGACCAGCCTCGCCTCTCCATCTCTTCCGAGGAGCAGCCACTTCCAGCTGCCCCGGAAGCGGGTGCGCTCTGCCCCTGTTAATGGCAGAAGCAGCTCTAGGAGAGAAAGACTCAGAGATGGTGGTGTTTATTCCATCTGGAAAGCTCAGGTGTCTGTCCAGATTCTGGTCTGAACAGCTTCTAGCTACGGAAGGCCAGTCAGGAGCCGGCCTGTGGGCCTCGGCATGAGCCCCCGAGAGCCAGAGTCTGCAGTGGGTGCTCCTGGCCTGTGCTTTCGTTGCTCGTGAGGCCACGGGCCAGTGTCCTCTGAGATCTGAGGGTGAATGTTGTTCTCTGTAAGGAAAAATTACCAGGCCAGAGCCAGGCAGAAAGGTGGGAGAACACATTTTATTCTTGTCGGTCGCCCCCGAGGAAGCAAGAATACAGAAGCTAGGTCGCCCCCTGCGAAGGGAAAAGCCGACAGTCAGCCAGCACTTCCAGCAAGCTCAGAAGCCAGAGACACGTTTTAGAACGTCGGGGCCGGGACTGTGTTGTGGACAGCAGGACACGGTCCTTGCACAGGAGCCACGACATCAGAATTCTTCCCGCTTCTCTCATGGTCTCCCTCTCCCAAGTAAAGGAGAGCAAAGGCAGGTTCATTCCCCTTTGGGTTTTGGTCCGGAGACCTAATCACACCGAGGAAGGCCACCGTGCCGGCCCTCAGCACCCCTGCGGGCCAAGCAGCCAGGCCTTGCCGGAAAGCCGGACCTGCCGCGTGGCCAGGCCTGGCCGGGTTGCTGGCTGGAGACCCCAGAGCACCCGGGCAGGCCGCCGGCCCCAGCTCTCAGCAGCCTCCCCGGGACACCGTCTCGCAACAACACTGGACGTGGGGTCCTCGCCGCTGGCACAGAGCCCGACACTCAGAGGCGGGCAGAGCTTGGCAGTGAGAGAGGGAGGGAGAGAGGTTCTCGACAGTACACTGGGCAGGCCCTCTGGGGTTCTTCTGTGGGGGGACTGCGGGGGCCGAAGGCTGGATCAGCCGGTGGAGACCGAGTTAAGTGACCAGGCGCCCTACGGGCCGCGCCAGGTTGCCGGCTCTGAGTTAGAGCCTCCCGCCAGGTGGTCTCCAGGGAGGTTTGGGACATCCTCTGTCCCCCACAGGCCTGGGGCTGTCTTTTGGAAGTTGCCTATATTTGTGCTTTCTTAACCGAGGCTGGAAGCCTGCGACCCGGGGAGGACGGGCGGCTGCCCCGGCGGCTTCCTGGCGTGCCCGGGGCTCACTCACGTGCTGTAGGGCTTTGCGGGGCAGCTTCTCCGAGTGGGCGACCCACTCTTTCATTAAGTCCAGGACGATGGGGATGAGGCTGACGATGCCTCCGTAGTGGTTCCTGGCCTCGTCGCAACTCAGGTGGTTCACCACGTCGTGCGGGTACCTGCGGGGCGGCAGGAGGGGCTCCATGCAGACCGGGGCGGGCTCTGGTCCTGGACGCCCCTCACAGTCCCCGGGGGAGGCTGGTCTCCCCGGGGGAGGCATGCCAGCTCCAGCGAGAGGGCTCGGGTCCCGCTCTACCTGCGGCCTCAGCGGCCCTCATGTGCCCTAAAGTGGCCTGTGGGGTTCGCCCCTCCAGTAAGCCGGTGGGCCCGGGATTTCCCACTGGGGCAGCGGGTACGGACTGTCGCCACAGGCTCTGTCTGTGGGATGCACCTGCCCTCTCCCCGGAAGCCTGCTCCTTCCTGCGGGAGCCCTCCCGCCCCCCCGCCACCACCACCTCGCTGCCCTACGCCCGCGCACAGGCCGCCGGGGCCTCCGGAACAGGCCCAGAAGCGACTTACTTGGCTCTGAGGCTGCTCAGGTCGTTGCTCTGGCTAACGAGGGATTTGCATTTCTCAAGCAGGTTGGTGGTGACCGGGGTGCCGGAGTGCAGGGCTTCGACGTGCTGACACAGCTTGTTCAGCTCCGCGCAGACGTCCAGGAACATGAGCAGGACCCGCCGGTCCGTGGAGTTGCTGCAGTAGTGCTCCGTGTAGCTCTGCACCTGCGAGGGCGCGCACGACGGGAGCTCGGGGCACCGCCGCGCCCGGGCCCGCCCACCCTCCCGGAGCCGCGGGCACCCGTCACCCCGAAGCGTCTGAACGCAGAGCCACGGCCTGCAGTTACACTGACGGAGGGTCCTGGGCGCCGTGCAGGCCGGGCCTCGCTGCTCACAACTCGCTCCCCGAAACCCCATGTGAGCCCCCGCCGACACCTGAAGCACAGAGCGCTGCTCCCTGACCTTGGATGCCACAGGCCCACGCAGGACCCACTGCGGGGCAATGGAGATTCATTGTCCTGTGTTTCCAAGGCAGAGGAAGCGGGGGACAGGGGAGCCAGGAGAGGGATCATCCACAGAAGAAAACGTAGTCTTTACCTCACACCACACACCCCGACATCAACTCTAGGAGGAAGTGCTTAAATGCCAAAACAGAACGAAAGCTCCCTGTGACCGTGTTCCGGACGCAGGAGTTGGGACGCCTTTCTCAGGTCATCAAAGGTGTTCAGAACGGGGAGATGGCCGACCCACTTTCAACCCACTCCTTGGCAGGGAGCGGAGGTCCTTCCCAGGCAGGGGCTCTTCCTCTCTAGGCAGCCTTGGGCCCCGCTGCCCCCATTGCTCTGGCTCTGAGGTCAGGCAAGCCAGGAGGCCCGGCCTCGGGCCGAGGAGGAACTGGTTCCCGTCCAGGCAGGATTCACCGGCCCATTTCCCAGACACAGGCCCTACCTGTGACGAGCGGGTGGCCAGGGGCTTCACCTCCCTCCTCTAGCAGCCAGAATGTTCTAAGTCTAAACCAGGGTTTTGTGGCTGCTGCTGGTTGCCCTTCTGTTGCCAGGGGAGGTCTTCCCCAGTGATCTGAGCGGTTCCAAGTGCAGCAGCTCTGTGCGGGGGCAGGGGCTCTGGCAGCTTCCATATCTGCCGCGGAGGGCGAGGGGGGCCTGGCCCACAGGGTGACTCCAACAAAGCCACTGGGCTCCCTGGTGTGTGTGTGTCGGTCACCTCTGGGTAACCCAGGTCCGGGGACGGCCAGGTGAGGCCCGTGAGTCCATGCTTCCCCTGGAGAGTCAAACCCCGGGGCCCCTGTTTACCAAGAGCCTTTGCTGAACCGAAGGCGAGAAGGCCACTCCCTGTGCCCATGAGGGGCTGGGGCCACTGAGCGCTGATGCCGAGTGGAGCAGAGGCTGGGGGAGGGGGGCGGGGGCGGGGTGAGGGTCTCCGATGCTCCTTCCTGACACTGAAAACCTGTCCAGTGGCCTTGGAAGTCTGAGCCTTTGGGGAATGGGCTAGAAAAAGGATGTAGCTACTTGACTTCCAAATAGTTCAGGGGAAAGAGGCTGTTTTCTGTAGGTTTAAAAAATGTTCAAGTTAAAAAGTCGGGAGAGGCTTTTACATCTATTAGAAGCAAGTTTTTGAAGGATGCTGCTCTCTGTGGCTCTGTGCGCTTCTCCTAAGCAGGTCGGAGCTCTAGTGCACGCACCCGGCCCACCCCGTGAGCCGCTGGCCTTCCACAAGCTGACTCGTGGGCCCGCCGCATGTCTGCACTTGGGACGGTCCCTAGTGTGCGCTGCTTCCTGGAAGGTGTGCTCGGTCTCGAGGCCTCCACGTTCTGCAGAGCACCCTGGGATAGCAGCTGACTCACGAGGACGCCAGGTTGGGTGAAAATGTTTGCAGATGGGGGCTGGGGGGCGGAGCAATGTGCTTGGCCCCTCGCAGCTTCTCAGACCCACCAGCGTCCGACAGCCCGGACCACAGGCATCAGACGCTGGCTGAGAGTCTCCCTCGTGGTCTCCCTAAATCCACAAACTCTCCAGAGGTTCTCTCTGCAGGGCAGATAATTGGGCACAGACAGGTGCCTCCGGGCTGGAGGTCACAGAGGGCACGTGGTGCTGAGCCGGGACCTGAACCCTGGCCGGCAGTCTGCAGCCCATGTTTGTAACCCCTCCTGAGAGGCCTGGGGAGGGGACGCCAGGCTCGTTCCACTAGTTAGGCTCCGAGTCCTGTCTCTGGCACAAAGCTGCTTGCCCCCTCCGGGCCTGTTTCATCTTTTAAGCAAGGTATTGCCCAGGAAATCTGCGCCTGACAGGCCTCGGAGGGCGCGGCCCCACCGCCCGTCAGCCCAGGAGCCGCCACCTGTCCGATGCTGGAGATGGGCCGGATCTTGTCGTGGGCGTTCTCTCTGCAGCGGTCCAGAGCGGCGATGAAGGTGAACTGTTGCTGTTGGAAGAGTTTGTACTTCTGCTCGATGTTTCGAAGAGACTCCTTCACCTCGTTCATTGTCTTCCTCCGCGGTCACTCACAGAAGGGGGATCTGTGGGGAGGAACAGCGCAGGGGTGAGGCCCCAGGCACAGGTTGCAGACCCAGCTCTGGAGTCCCAGACCTGCCTGCCTAGGCCCCTCTTGGGGGAGCACCGTGCTCACTGCAGATCCTCCAGGCCCTCCAAGACAGAGCAGAGCCTGACCCACGTCCCTGTACCCTCCCGGGACATGTTCCTTGCCATCAGCTGTGACTTTCTTCCCCCAAGTGTGGACAAGGGTTACTCTGGTCCCCGGTTTCTCCAGACCGTGGACACACACACACACACACACACACACACACGGCCTCCAGGGGATCACAGAATACGTCACAGAGAATTAAATCTGTGACTATCCCTTTGGACCAAATAATTTTAAAACATCTGCCTCTTTGCAATTGGTGGGAAAGTCTAGGGATTGTTTCCAGTGGGCCGAGCAGAGGAAGAGCCTGCACTAGGGGGTCGAGTGTGAAAAGATGCAGTTTCCCTGCTCTGTGCTTGGGTCAGGAGCTCTGCTCTCAGGCTGGCACACTCTCCGGGCAGGGGCTGGCCCTCGGCAACTACTCCCTGCCTCCCACGTGCACTGCGGGAATGAGCCTGATGGGAAACATGAACCGCGTGGGGCGTGCTCTCTTGTGGTGCCTCACAGACTGTCCCTGGTGAGGTTCAGGTAGTCCACAAGGTGTCTAGAATCTTCTGTGAGCAGAGAAGGCTGTGGCTTCTGCTCTCTGTGACATCACGGTTTTGCTGAGCCCATGCCAGAAGCCCAGGTCCCAGGTCCCAGAACACCAGACCCGGAAGAGAACCCAGTCGGTGAATGCCCCCCCACTTAGCTCCCGGGGGGCAGCTGAAGTCCAGGTGTCACAGCGAGCTTGTCAGACACAGCCTAGGTCCCAGGCTTCCTGACACCGAACCAGAGTCCTCAAGGCTGCCCCAGCTGCCGCGCCTCTGCCAGGAGGCTGAGCCAAGCTAGGGTCCAAGTGAGTCCTTGCAAGGGCCAGGGTGGGGCAGGAGACATTCCAGGCTTCCCGGCAGGCCCCAGGTAGAGAGGAACGAGCCCGAGGGAGACAGGAGGCCATTTCTTTCTGCCGTGTCTCCCTCAGCATCCAGAGCCCATGGCAGGGCTGGAGCAGGGAGGGCGTCTCCATGCCAAGAAGAGGGATGGAAGGAAATGCGAGAACAGACGAGCAGGTGGCCTCCAGGACGCAAAGGGGCAGCACATCAGAGACCCTGGGGGGGGGGGGTGGTGCTGGGAGCTGAGCTGCGCCAGGATGGGCCCTGGTAACGGCGCCCTGTGACCCTCAGTGGGTTCGCGCCCAACTCCGCCTCCCGCCCCCACCCTGGGGGCCACCACGCCTGTTCGCTCACAGCGACTGCAGCTCCAGGGGCGTGGGGGACCTGGGCCAGGGCCGGGAAGGGCGCCGGTGTCTCCCACTCAGTCCCTCGCCCACTGTGGGTGAGCGGGAAGGGGAGCCTGGGCTGTGGGGATGCGGTGGGGGCCCCCTGTTTGTCAGACACCTGGACCACCTGCCAAGGTCCCCCTCTCCCCTGCCCAGAGGCGGCGGGGGCGGACGCGGTGAAATGCGGCAAGGTTTTAGGTTGTGCCTCCCCCGGCACAGGCTTACCAGGCGGATGAGGCCGGTGAGGCACGCGGTGTGAGATTTCGGGGGGCACCACAGAGCCCCACAATTGAGCCAGGTGAAAATATTTCACACTCTATTTGAAGAAATAAAAGTTAATACCAAAAAAGTCCACAAAGTACCTGAATTTTACGTAAACGCGGGATGGGACCCAGTGCTGGGAACGTAAATTTCTAATAGTTGAGTCTCGATGGATTTTTTTCCATTTATTTTGATTTTTTAAAATGTTATTCGTCCCGATTACAGGGGCTTGGGGCTCCCTTCACGTTCTGTGCCAAGGCAACTGCCTTACTTGCCTCAGTTTGCCTAGTTTGGGCCTGGGGCTTACAAGTACTTCGGGGCTGAAGGCCTAGAAGAGTCGGAGCCCAGCACACAGGTGGGTCTCTGGGGAGGAGGGGGAGCACGTGCTCTCAGCCTGGCCTTCCCCCATTAATGCTCAGGGCTGAGGTGGGTGGTTAAGAACCCAAGTCCTGGGGTCCCAGAGTCCCGGGTTGAAATCCTGGGTTTCCCTACTTCTTGCCAGCCTCGGGGTGAGCCTCCGAGTGCCAATATGCTGTCGGGAGAGGACAGGGCCAGCCTCCAGCCTTGAGGTGGTGAGGTGGCGGGTGGCAGGTGTGGAGCCCAGGGCCCGGAATGCGGCAGCGTCTGGTTGCCAGGGCGGTCAAAGCGGCTGTGATTACACGGTGTGCACACAATCACCGGAGCATGCCACGACAGGCATGCTGTGCACCCTGAAAGCAGCAGGGGCTGCTGAGGGCCTAACCTCAAAGGAGAGAGAGGCGGGGAGGGTGAGCAGCGGGGTGGGGACCCTGGCTAGAGGCTGGGAGGGGGTTCTGTGGCAATACTGTGAGCGAGCACAGAAGGCCCCGGACAGGGTAAGGCCGAGGGACCCCGAGTGCCAGACAAAGCGAAAAACCACTGGAGACCAAAAGGGGTAAGAAGCACGTCATAAATTCATTCGTTCGTTCGTTCGTTCATTCATTCTGCAATGCCTCCCATATGCCAGACACCATTTTGAGTGCTGGGTATACACAGCATCGAGACAAGATCCCCTTTCCTGGAGGAATTTTATCTTTTAGAGTGGGAGGCAGAAACTAATGAGTAAACAAACCCCGTTTTAGATGCTAAAGAGGGTGTGTTGGGATGAAGGGCTTCACAGTCTGCAAGAGGGTCCTCTGCAGGAGGGGCGGAGCGAGACTAGCGCCATGCTCCAGCCCTCGGGGAAATCCTCATCACCCACCCCAACCCACCTAACAGCAGTTACCCTCCAGGGGGCCCTTGGACGACCCTGGCCATGCGTTAAGTCCTCACCTATGAAGGAACCATGATTATCCACACGTGACAGATGACAAAGCTGAGGTTACCCAGCTAGAAGTGAGCAAACCAGGATTCCCCACTCAGCTCTGCCTGGATTTATACAGCCTGGGCTTTCAGATAGCTCCCTCCCCGTTCTGTGATGGTCCATAGAGACAGACATGCCAGACATCAGACTGACCAGGGCTGGGAGCAGGCGGGTTGGCCTGAAAAGCTGCCTGAACCCTCCTAGGGTTCCACGCACTGGCTGGACCCCTGGGCCTTATTTCCACTCCCGTTGAGCCTTTTCTCTGTTCCCCATCCCCTAGGGGGCTTCCCTATGTGTCTGACTCCCTGCCACCCTCCTGGGGCTTCCTGGGGGCGGTTAAGTTCTCTAAGGCTACAGCACTACCTCGGCTGGTGGCCCCAAGAGCCCCTGAGAGCAAAACTGACTTGGTTCTTGATCCTAGCGACTTGTGACATGCACACCAGGAACGTCGTGAGAAGAGCTGTAACAAGCTACCCAAAGTGACCGTCCCTTGAACGAGATTCACTGCAGCCAGATTAGTGTGGATGAAAGGCACAGAGTGCAGGCACTTCTCGATCTGGGGGAGGAGGAAGGAAAAAATGATTACCCCATAGGTTTTAGGCTTTAATTGATTTGTATTTTTCCAGGCTGCTAAAGAAGATTAAATCGTGGTATGAAAAGCGCCTAAGGCTTAAAATAAATGAGGAGAAAGGCAAGTCATTTCAGAAATGTCCAGGAAGCAAACTGAACCTTTCCAGTGCAAATTGAGGGTTTGGTTGTTGTGTTCTTTGTTCGGGGGGAGGCAGCTCCCTCTTCCCCCCTAGCTGTCTCTGCAGTTGGCTTTCACGAGCCAACCCAGGTGCACGCCTTGAGGAGCAGCTCTGAGGGGAGGAGGCAGAACGGCAGCCTTTGCCATCGGAGGGCATGTCTCTGGGCAAGTGGCGGGTGGTAAGGACTTTGGCTAGGAGTCAAGATGCCAGTCCTGGCTCTGCCTTTGCTTAACAACTGAACTTAGCCAACAATTTCCCCCTTTCTGGGCCTCCGTTTATCCAGCTGTAAAATCAGGGGGGTTGGATTAGAAGATCGTCAAGGGGACTTCTGATTTTAATGCTTCACGGTCAAGAACTGAAGCATTAAGTCATTAGTGACTGGAAGCCACTCAGCCAACTACTTTTCACCATTCGGATCCTCCGATTTCTTAGCGGTAAAATGGGAATGAAAGTACCTGCTTCTCAGGGCGGGTGCCAAGATGAAACAAGGAAATATGGCCAATAGTAGCCCCTATGCGTTGTGTACTTCCTACACGGCAGTGACCCATACTTCGGGTATATTAGCTCTGGAATCCTTCCATAATCCCACTTCACAGGCACAGAGCAGGCTCACCAGGCTAGGTGGAGCCAGGAGTTGAACTCGGGGCAATCTGTACTGACAATGTCAGATGTCCTGTCTGTCCATCATGTACAGACCCCATAGTTCTGTTAAGAACACTGAGACCTCAAAGCCAGTAGCTCCTCCTAAAAATGGCAACAGACAAAAGCTCGAGCTCCCAGTTCAGCGCTGTCTCACGCCAGGCTGCCCTGACCCACGGGGACTGGTGCACCGCCCATGCTCCTTCCCTCCACCACGTCCCACCCCAGCCCAGTCCCCTCCATTCTCTTCCCCGGCCTGCTTGAACCTTGCTGGTCCTAGAGCGCCCTTCACTTACAGAGCGTTCTGAAGCTGGCGTGCCTCCGAGGGTGTCTGGGGCCCCGGAGGGGCGGGGAGGCCCTTACCGGGGCTGGGGAGGCGGATGGGTGGGGTGGGGAGGTCGATGAGAAGGGGCGGGGTCGCGGGCCCGATTGTTCCCGTGGGTGCCATAGCAATCGGGTCACGTGGCAGACCCGCCCCACCCCGTGAGCCAAGGCCTTCGCGTCCCAGGGACTCCCCTACTTTTTCAAACCGTCCCCCAACTTCTATTCATTTTAAAGATGGGGAAACTGAGGCCCAGAGAGCAGAGCTAGGCGGCCCTCGGAGCTCCCAACGCCCGGGTCGGGGTGCGATGGCGGAACCAGCGCAGGACCCGCCTCCCGTCCCCTCGGCTGGGGTGTGGGGGGGTTAACGTGACCCCGGGCGTCCCAGCCCCGGGGGCCCTCCCGAGGCACCTCTGGTCCCAGAAGGCCACTGCTGGAGCGGCCTGAGGGGTCCCGCTGAGACGTGCAGACGGCGGAGCGAGGCCGGCGCGGGGAAGCACCTGCCCCGGGGAGGCACCGGGCCCCCGGCGGCTGAGCGCGCGGTAGGAGGAGCGGGGGACCAGGCCCGGTTCCAGCCTCGCGGGCCGGCGGCCGCGCGCTGATGACGTAGCGCGGCGGCCCTAGCGACGCGGTCTCCAGGGAGCGGGCGCGCACTGATGACGCGGCGGCGCGCCGGCCCTAGCGACGCGGTCTCCAGGGAGCGGGCGAGCTGCACCGCGGCATGGACGCGACCACCGCCCCGCACCACATACCCCCGGAAATGCCCCAGTACGGGGAGACGTACCACGTCTTCGAGCTGATGCAGGTGACCGAGGCAGCCCCGTCCGGTCGCGGCACCGGGCGCGGGCCGGGAGCCTCCGTCGCGAGAGCGGGGTGCGCGGCGGCGACCCCGCAGCTGAGGGGCGCCCCACTCCTGTACCGCCGGGCCCCGAGGGATGACTCGGTCGGAGGACGCCCCTGCCCCTAACCTGCGGACCCCGGACGGGGGAAGGGGGCGGGCCACCCGGCCAGGATTGGGTCCCGGCTCTGGGCCGCCGCTCAATGGCCTGGACCAAGTCCCGGTCGCTTCTCCGCTGGGGCAGCGGTGCAATGCCAGGTCGCAGGAGCTGGTCGTGGGGGGGCCCTCCCGCACGGACAGCCCCCAGCCTGTCTGCAGTGGTGGTTTCTGACCTGCGCAGTGTCCGGGTTCAGGTGACATCGCCGACCCCAAGAGGGCTGCCTCCCGGGACAGCGGCGTTTCCCACCTGGCCCGTCTTCATCAGGGCGGGGAGCCCGGGCTGCTCCCAACCTCTCCCGCTGGGCGGCTCACTCGACTGGGCCCTCTGGCCCTGGGTGCACTTTGGCAAAGCCCCGCTTCTTCCGGTGGCCCTTCTGCACCTCCCAGCAAAGGCTTTCGGGAGCTGCACTGGAAGGTCTGTCCCTCCGACGTGAGGGCCAAAGGGAAGCGGGAGCCCAGGTTCCAGAGCATTTGCTCCTCCAGAGACAGCCTACCCCAGAGGGGTCACCCGTGCTCGTTTGAGCCTCTGACCTGCACACGTGAGAGCAGAGCTCAGACTCAGACCATCGCCGTGTCTCCAGCAAACACAGGCTTCCCCTGGGAAGTGTTAGCTGGCAGAGGGAGGGAGAGAGAGTTCTCTGAAACTAAGAAAACGTGTAAGAAAACGGCCGGTAGGCGAGGTGAACAGTTCCCCAGGGGTGCTGTGGTCTGAGTGCTCGTGGGACGGAGCCGTCCGCAGGTGCTTTCGGTCCAGGATGTCCAGTCCTTAGTCATTTGTGCGTGTTCCCTCCGTGGGTTTTACACTTTTTATTTTCAAATAATTTCAGACCCACAGGGTGTTAGAAAGACAGTACAGAGTTCTGAGGTACCCTTCCCCAGCGCCCCCTGCGAAGACCATCGAGCCTCACTCCTCGGCATCACAGTCGAACGGGACGGTTCAGCAGATGGGGTCCTTATTTGGAGCCCCTCCGTTTTTACCTGCCCTTCTTCCCCGTGTGTGCACGGTTCTAGGAAGTGTTACACCACGTGTATCGAGTCCCATCACCAGCACCACAATCCCACTTTCACTCAGTCATTTCTTGAAATCAACGCACTGAAAAAGAGTTAACCTGTTTTACTTCCCGCTAAGCAATATCCTTGAAATCTGAGGTTCCCTGATACACATTCGATACATAAGTGTTTAAAAGTGAAATTAAAAACACTCATTGGTGAACCATCTAGCATCATCTCACCCTGTCTCGGGTGCACCAGCAGGCCTGGGCTAGTTGGACCTTCCAGCAGCTGGGGAAGCCGAGGGTTGGGGAAGGGAAGGGACTTGCGGGTGAGGTGCAGAGGGAAGCTAGGACTTCTCATGTCCCTAAAGGAAGCTCCTTACTGTGCCAGCGCAGATCCTATTACCTACCCAGTTCTTTCTGTGCCTCTCGTTCTGGAACCGTGGAAGGTGCCTTTCCTTGGAATAAATGGCCAGACTATCCCAGGACTGTTTAGATCCCAGGCTGGTAAATAGTCTGTCCCACCCCGGAAGGACACGGGTAGCAGTGGTGGCCATGCCCCCCAGCAGACATCGGCTTTGGGCCCCTACTGCGAGTGAGCCCAGCACCGGGACAAGGGTGAGGCAATAACGGGGACACACGGGGGCTGCGGGAGCATGTGACAGGATTTATCTAGTGAGTGTGATCCGGAAGGTGTGTTTTCATGGAGACTTGGGGACTCAGGGGGACAAGTGTTCTAAGCTGAGGGAACAGCATTTGCTAAGGCTCTGAGGGGCACATGAACATGGTGCATCAGGAGACCTGAGAGAAGGCTAGTCTGGGAAGCACAGATGGACAGAGGGGAGAGTACCCCGGGCCCGCCTGTTCTGAGTCCGGGGTGCGGTCCTTCCAGGTGTCTCCCTGGCGATACCCACACGGCCCTTCCGTCATGCCTCTGCTCATGGGGACCCAAGGAGATGGTGGCTGGAACAGGGGCGGGATCCCAAGTTCAAGGCAGGTTTGGTGGGTGTGGTGGAGAGATCAGGCCCCATAACCAGTGTTGGTAGCAACCAGGGTTCTGGGCCACTGGAGCCGGAGCCTGGGGCTTTGGATGCCCATGCAGCTGTTAACCAGCTGGGCATCTGCCCTGTGCCCACAGAACATGCTGGAGCAACTTCTGATCCACCAGCCCAAGGACCCCATCCCGTTTATGATCAAGCACTTGCAACAGGACAACGATAATGGTGAGTGATTGGGCTTCCTCTCCCTCCACCTCCTCCTGCCTGACAGCTACGAACCACTCCGTCCTCCCTGTGTCTGAGGGGAGGGCTGAGCAGGGTGGGGAGGGGTTTTGACAACTTGGGGTGGTGGCTGATGGAAAAATGCCTGCATTTCTTTGGGGGGCACAGCTTAAAAATTCTCTTGCCAAGTTATTAAAATGAAAACCCCCAAACGGCCCATGGACTCAATTATTAATGCTTTCGTGGGTCCATCTGATCTCGCCTGTTGGGTTTAAGCTCTGTGATGACTTTACTTGTCAGGTGTAAATTTGGTTTCTGGGCTACCTAGACAGGCAGCACTTGGGTCTTCCTGATGGTCTCATGACTGGTGCCCTTAGGGAGTGCCAGAGCTCCCCGAGACATCGGTCCAAGTGCAGGTCGGCTGGACCCAAAGCCAGCGCTCAGGACCAGGGAGAAGTGGGGGGCACTCCATTCCATGGTCGATTTGCCAAGTGGAGGGAGGCTCATTCCCGTCCCGTGTGAGCTGTCAGGGAAACGGGTGTCTGGGAGCTTTGATGTTTCTTTCATTGGCGCTCTGGCCGCTTTGAAGGAGATACCAGCACACCAGTGAAATTAGCACTTGGCGCAGCTGAGCGGGACAGAGGCCTGAGATGCCCCGTGGTGGGGTTCGCACGCCTAAGATGAGAAAGGACGCTGAGCAGTTTAAAAAACAGCTGCAAAGACAGGTGAGAGGGAGGAGACCCCAGGCCTGCAGGTGCACCGGGCACGGCTGGCCTTTTCGGTGTGCCCTGACCCCCCGATCTTGACCTGTCTCAGGCTTGGCTTTCGAGCATCAGAGGGGCTGCTCTGGGACCAGGGCCATTCACCCACCTAAGCGGAGTGGCTCACGGAGAGCACAGCTGTGCCCCTTCCTGAGCCTCTAGTCGGGGAGACTCGAGAACTGATGTTGGCTGCGAGCCCGTTTGCCCTAGGTGGGCGTGAAGCCAGGAGCACGGAGGGCCGGGAGAACCACCTTCTCAAGCTGTCCACCTGGCCTTCTCGTGTTCCTGGTGGGGTGACTGTGCCCCCCAGAGATGCCCCTAAGAGGCCTCCGTTCTCTGATTGGCTGTTTATTACCTGGCGCGGTCTGCAAGGTGGCCACGTTCCTTCCCGGCGGTCGGTCCTGCCGCAGACTTCAGGGTCCTGGTTCATACACCGGCTGTGCTGGGGTAAGGGGATGGAGGTCGGTGGGTCCCAGTGCCTGGCTGCGGGGAGGGGCAGTAGGGGCTGCTTCGTCCTGCTGGTTTGAAACATTCCGCTTTCGGGTCCGTGTACTGGGGCCCCGTTCGCCAACGCTGAGCCCCAAACCTCAGCCAGCGCCCCCGCTGGAAGTTCAGGAGCTGAAATTTGAGACCGGTTCTCATTATACCTTCATCCTGCCCCTCTGCGTGCAGATCTGGTCGTCGGCCTCGGACTGCCCGCCTCACCAGCACCTTCCTGTTGTGGACTCGGGGCAGCCGACGACACCAGGGGCTGGCCTTACCGCCGCCTCTGCCGCCCCCCCTTCACCCCTTTCCGTCCTCCTCAGCACCCCTCCATCGTTCAGGGTCTGCTCGCCAAGCCCACCTGCCACGGAGCCTTGGTTCCTTGTCCACACTACCCCGCCTGTTGCTCCCAAGCAGGGGCGAAGAATGCAGACGCGCCTCCTCTGACTCTGGCTGGGGCCAGCCTCCTACCCTCCTCAAGAGGCTGGGCGTGGGGTTTTGGGCCTGATACTCTCCCAGGGAGCAGAGGTATTAGATCCCAGAAACCACTGTTTGGGGGCTTGATTTGTTCCTACAGCCCTCCGCTGCCTCTCCCAGGCCTTGGGCAGGCCGCTCTTTTGAACGATGGAACATCCTTGCCCTTTTTGCTCAGGTCCCAACCACTAAATGAAGAGCAGAGAGGGCCACCTGTGGGTTCCCCCCGCTTCCCGCGCCCAGGCTTCTGCCAACCAGGGAAGCAAAACGTGGGGGAACGAGGGGCGGCTGGGCAGATGAATATGCTTTCCGGAGTTTTCTTGGAGTGGGGGAAGCCGAGAACAGTTTAACTCCGCTCTCGTGTGTTCTGGAAGAGGACAGTGGACAAGGGGAGGCCTCCTGACGTCCAGTGAGCATTTCCAGTGCGCGGGTGAGCGAGGTGGTCTCGCCTCCTTCCAGCCATGCAGGGGCCTGTGTTTCCTGGAAGCTGGCGCTCAGCTCTTCTGCTTACTGGGCATGATGTGGCATGGGCAGAGGTTCCCGTGGCCAGTGGCTGGTGTAGAGGGAGAGAAGGCTCCAGACTCATGCCGGTGAGCATGCACAGGAGGCAATGAGGGGAGCCCCCCAGCACAGGGCTGGCAGCCCCTTCGCCTCGAGAAAGCAGATTTAGTACAAAGTGAGCATTTACAGTAGCCCTGGGCGATATTAAAGCAGGTGATGGTGTATATAATGGTATGTTGAGTTTTTTATCAAACGTTTGTCCAAGAAAGCTGTGTATTAGAGCTCCAATACCTAAGGGTTTTCTTGTGAATTTTAAATCATGCTCCTAGTTAAACCTCAAAAGGATCTGTGGATGGAAAGGTTTTTTGATTTCCTTTGAAGTGGTTTGAAGAAGTTGATTACTCCTGGCAGTCAAGCCGCCTTTTATGACACTGTTTATAAATAATTACTCATGAGCAGAGCCGGAGTTCCAAGGTGTTAGATTTTAAGAAACTGAAATTAATCACGTAAATGTGTGTGAGAAATTAGGTGGGGAGAAAGGCCGTGGATGTTCCCCTTTTCAAGCATTTTCGTAGATGGGTACAATTTGGGTGCCACTTACTGGATCCCAGAAGGGGAGGGTTTCCTCAGTAGCCTGGGAGCCCCATGACTTTGTGGAGATGGATGCCTGGCTTGGGAGTCAACTCATTCCCCGAATGTTCTTGTCCCCCAGCTCGTTACCCTCCTCCTCAGGCTCCGCAGGCCCTGAGTCCCGTTGGGTCTTGCCTGAGCTTTGAGGAGCTCGAGCAGAGACCTGTGGCTCGCGTCCTAGAGAGGCCGCTGGGCAAAGGGCATGGGAGCCGGACCCGTCCCTCTGCTGCTCCCTTCCCATGGCTCTGGCCCGCAGGATACTGGAAGCTGTGTCTGCCATCTGGGGAGGGCGGGGGGAGCACCCCAGCCGGGCCTGCCTTGGAGAGGAATGTGTGTGCAGGGGGTTGCCAAGCTGGAGTGTGGCAACATTTGTCCGGGAGCCGGGGCTGGAGGAGATGCCCCTGGTGCTGCCTTGTCCAGAGCCTTCCCGCCCCCGCATCCCTAATTCACATCACCACCAACAGGAAGGATCTGGGGCTTCTAAGAAGCGAGTTCACACATCATCGGGGTTATGGACCAGGTTTATAAGTGTTTAGAAACGTAGGAAACAGCAGTGCTCTAAAGCAATTAGCTGGGGATACATAAAAACCAAAGAAACAGCGAGAGCCGTGACATGTTTCCAGGCTGTCATGTTCTCGAGGAGAGAGAGAGAGAGCAGTTCCCTGGTCGGGGACGGGCACAGAGGATGGCCGCTCCCTCCAGGTCCTGTCTAATGCAGTTTCCCACGTTCCATCCTGCTTCCCTCGGCAGCATCCCTCCCGGCGCAGGAGCGAATCAGTGGGTCATCTGAACCTCCATGTTTTCCCTGAAAACAAGGAGGTGCCGTGAATCTGGACAAAAGCCTGGCTGGGTCACCGATGTGCTGATGATTAAATCATGGCCCAAACTAGCTCCCTCTCTGTGTCCACTTCCGAACTAAAAGGTCATGCATGTCCCTCGTCCCCTGCGTAGACGAGGTGCCCTTCTGGTGGCCTGACAGGACGGGCTCTGCATGCGGCCATCAGAGGCTCAAATGAGTCGGAGTATACACCTGTTCATCGTCCCCTTGGCTCAGGGGTCAGGCCAATAATGGTGAGGGGACAGGTCTGCTTTCCCAATGTCTGTTCCGTGTTCCTAGCTCCCACATTTAAGGGCGCGGGGGTAGAGGGGTGGCTCAGTCAGGTGGTACTTGGAGGAATCAGCATGGATTCATCTGTCCAGACACCACGTTCTGGTTCCTGTTTGGACCCAAGAACACATGCCTTCCAGAGCTTTTGCAAGGATGCTGGTCTGGTCTTCTCCCGTGGGCCAACACCGACTCTGTTGTCCGGGAGCTGCTTTAGGAATTCTGTGGGGCCAACAACCTTCCCGAGCCTTGGCCTCCCACCAGAAGCAAGCCATTTGCATAGAAATGCCCACATTTGAAAACAAAGACTTTGCCTATCTGGGGTTTTATAAATCTGGCCCATACTCTAGGCTTTTTTCCATTATTTCCCTCTGTAAAACGATGGGGAATGCAATTTGCTAAATAAAAAGGCATAAATATATATATATATATATGTATATGTACATATATATATATATAAAAGCTTGGAAGGTCGATTTACATAAAATACAGCTTTATTTGAGAGCGTGTCCCCAAGACAAAGTCCCTGTTTAAAATGCTTTATGGTGTTTGAAATCCCAATTGTTCTTGATATTTATTAGTTTGGCAAACAAGTTACCGTGTCCATGTCCCCTTGGAGACAGAAAAATAAACCATCTCAGTGATCACTTTCCTCTCTAAACAGAGAGAGTTCGCTCGATGGTGTGAGCATCTCGGAGCCCCTGCGTTACAAACGACCCTGTCACTCGCAGAAAATGAAATCCGGGGGAGGAAGGAAATGAATGCTTCCCAAGCACCTCGGGCCCTCCCGCCCCCCTCCCCCCGAGGTTGCTCTGTCATTGCGGGCGGTGACATTCAAATCTTTCTCTCCGACAGTGCCGAAGATTGTGATATTAGGTCCACCCGCCTCGGGGAAAACAACCATAGTAAGTGAATCATATTAAGTGTCGTAATACCGTAATATCTCATTTACCTGCACGGCCGGAATGAGGCTGCCCCTCAGCGGGTTTTCAACACCACCGAGCTTCTCTTCCTCCTTCCCTTCTCCTGCTTCTTAACTTACTTTCTTATCACGAGAGGCGGCACGGCGCTAGCAGAAACCCTGGAAAGCACAGACCACAACGGTATCGCTCCCCGCTCCACGGCCAGCCAGGGAGGAGCGCTGTCTCTGCCGCTGGCATGTGCCCTCCAGGGTGTTCTCAGGCCGTGGACACCATCCTTGCACACCCTTAGTTTACATCCTTCGGACACATTTCTTCTAGAAGCGGACCAGAGTCGAGAGACTTTTGACACAGACTTTTGAGAGTCACTCTTAATGTTTTAATTATGAAAGAGTTCAGTCCGAAAGGCATGGAAACTGCACCATAGACACTCAGACCCCTGACTCCCAGATTTTACAGAATTTCTCATTAGCCCACATGGGCTTTGAGGATTCTCTCTCGACTTTAAAGGTACTACAAATACCTCATCCCACCCTTCCTATCTTTCCTTGGAGACAGCCCCAGTCCTGACTCTGGCCTGCCTCCTCCTGCTTGCGGTTTCGATCTTGAACTGAGAGTCAACACTTGCGACAGTTGCCATCCTCTGAGATGGAGCTCTGTCTTCTTTATTTTTTTTAAGATTTTATTTATCTATTTGACACAGAGAGAGAGAGAGGGAACACGAGCAGGGGGAGTGGAGAGGGAGATGCAGGCTTCTCTCTGAGCAGGAAGCCTGATGCGGGACTCAATCCCAGGACCTTGAGATTATGACCTGAGCCAAAGGCAGATGCCTAACAACTGAGCCACCTGGGCGCCCCAGAACTCTGTCTTAAAAGCCTGGCTCGTGGACTAAGCTAATTGGTCCTTAAGCTGACACTGCCTTTTCTTGGAGGAGGTATTCGAATGACTGAGCCTTACCCAAGCCAACCTGTGTCTGCTGAGCCCTGGCATCATTCATATCCTAGCGTTCTGTCTCTCCATCTGCCCGTCTGCCCATCCCTCTTGCCTTCTGCTTGTCAGTCTATCTGTGGTTTTTCTACTGTGCCCCTCAGGATCAGGCTGCCAGGTTTCACTCCTGTCTGCTGTTTCACTGCTAGAAACCAGGGGCTCCCAAGCCTGACAGTCCCAAGCAATAGCAGGTGCTTTGGGGGAAGCCGCTTCCGGACTCCCCTCCAGACCTGCCTGATCAGAATCTCCCGGGAAAGGCCCAGGGAGCCCGGAGAAGCCGCTGCTGAGCTGTGGCCTCTGCACTAGACAGGCAGGCTCCCAAGCCGTGTTAAGGCCGAGTCAGGTCGCTCAGGGGGAGGGGTCTCCTCTGGCAAAGGGCCTTTGTCTTTGAGACATTCGGCACTCTGGACCCGCTATGCTCACCCCGTTCTGACCTCTGGCGAATTTGCTGGTAGAATTCCTGAAGCGCCGCGGACGCAGACGGCTTTGCCCATCAAGGCCCAGCTTGGCTGAGGCGACCCACTCCGCCTCCTGGTGAGGTCAGGGCCCACAGCACGTGGCTGGTGCTTGAGCTACAAGCCTTTCGGTGAATTCGCTGTTCCTGCCTCTGACCGCTACCTGGGGACACAGGGCCTCTAATTTTGCAGGAAGATGACACATAGTAAAATCCAGACAGAGCCCTAAAGGGCTTTCATCGCTGACATCTCCCGGTACAAGCAACAGAGAGAATTAAGGGTCATAATTGCCCCGGGGGACTTCAGGGCCTTCTGACTCATCCTGATGCCGAAATGGTCATCAGTATAATCTTGGCACTGAGAACATTTTATTGCATTCTTATTCCCTGAAAGGCATTTATCCATTTAGAGTGGACATAGTCATCAACGGACGAAACATTCATTTGGCTAGACTAGGTCATGTCCCGATCTAAGGAACAATGAGTGAGTATGATCGTGACCCATATTTAGGTCCTGTCCCTGCGTTTCCTGTTGTAAACCTTCTGAGGCCCACAGGGCTGGAACAGGGATGCCAAGGGCAGCTACAGGCATGGCCCGTCCTTAGGTTTTCTAGGGATCACCGGCCGCTGGAAGAACAGAGAGCATTTAAGCATTTAAGCGGCTGGGAGGGACCCTATGGGCTTGTCCCCCTTGGTGGCCTCCTTCCCGCCAGAAATCATTATGCTTCCAGCCGTTTCTAGTAGAATGTGGAAGGACCTGGGCATTTGAATGGAGTTCCCTCCATTCCAGCTTTCACGACAATGTTCTTGTCCTCTTTCCTTTCTTTAGGCAATGTGGCTTTGCAAACATCTGAGCACCAATCTTCTGACCATGGAGAACTTGATCGCCAGAGAATTTTCCTCGCTGGCTGCAGATGCCAGGAAGCATTATCAAAACACGAAGGTAGGCCTGGCCCTGGGGACCCGGGTGGGGGCGGTGGCAGGCAGGGAGGGGAGGTGGGGTGACGGCTCCCACAGCTCCCCCCTCCCCCACACCCCCTACTCGTTTCTGTTTCCTCGTGGATGAAGTGAGGGAGATGCTGGGCAAAATGAGATACAGGCATGGTGTGACGGGAGGGAAGAGACAGTTCTCAAGCAGGGCACGTCCTGGTGGGGATGGAGGCGAGGGTTTATGGCAGAAAGGGTCGTTCATAGAGTGAGGAAGCCACTCTGTGCTGACGGAGTGGCCTGGGCCCGCTTTCCCCGGGTCAGCCCCACCGTCCCAGGGCCCAGGGCAGGGGCTTCGTCCACAGATGATGGAGCGCCCCCGTCTGGACCGACGGGCAGGGGGGTTAAGGGCAGTCCTCCGGCTGTCTCTGCCCTGGGAGGACCAGCTGCACCTCGGGGTTTCCTCCTGCGGCCCCTGGTGCTGTGGGGCGCTCTGTGGCACCAGGCTGCCCTCCCGGTCCTCTCCGTCTCGCTCACACACAGCTGTGGATGGTGTCCCAGGGCACTCGGGGTTTGTTCCTAAAATCTCACCAACCGCATATTTGAACCCTCTTATTCTGAATGGAAAGTACAGAACTTCGTTATGTCGTTTCCTTCCATACGAATAGGAACTTTGAAATGTTTCTTCATAATTCCCTCTGGACTATGAGCGGATCTCTTAGGTCTTTTGAGCGGCAATCACAAAGCACCACAGCCCGGGTGGCTTGGCAGCAAGGGATTGATTTGTCCCAGTTCTGGGGTCTGGGGTTCTGAGGTCATGCCGCCACGGTGGCCGTGTCCCGAGAGGGCCGTCTTCTCGCTGCGTCCTCACACGGTGCAGAGGGCAAAGGAGCTCCCTGGGGTCTCCTGTTTCAGGGCAGTAATCCCATTCACGAGGGCCCCACTCTTATGACCGAATCACCTCCCCAAGTCCCCCCAGCCCAACACTGTCACCTCGAGGCCCCCGTGCTCCCTGGCTCTGGCTTGGAGAAATCGGTGTGTGCTTATGGGCAGGGGGACGGACACTGGCATTCGGGGGTAGAAACATGGTTTGAGAAAGAAAGCGGTTGTCTCATTTTCAGAGAGCTTTTCAGGGTAGGGGAGGCAAGTTTATTTCTAGGATAAAGATGCTTTTATCTGGTTTATCAAATTCAACAGAGGAGAGGATTTTAAAGAAATTCCTCCTGGGTTTCATTACGCTAATTATTGGCATATTTCAGACCACATCGACGTGCTTTCAAGGGTGTCTGGTTGGGGTTCCACGGTTTGGAAGCACGGGGGAGGGAAGATGAAAGGCAAGGCCATCAGGACTGATCAAGGAATAAAAAGTCCTAAAGAGCCAGCATGGTGTGAGTCGGGCAGCTGTGCGTGGCCTGGCTGCAGGTGGCCGTCGCCAGGCATGGCCTCTCCGTAGGGTCGTCTTTAAGTCACCTGTGGATCTGGAGCCTTTTACAGCTCTCTTTGTAAGTAGCGAAAATACCTTCAAATCCCTCCTCCTCTGTTCATCCAGGATCTGCCCTCCTACTTGGAATTCTTTTGCGTTGCTGTTGTTAATCAAGACCTCCTCATTTTAGGCATTTCCAGACGGTTCTCTGTCTGGAAATACTTACGCGTCCCCTCCTGTGTGCCGCGTGCTCTCCTGCAGTGCCGCGGGAGACCCAAAGATGAACTCCTCCTCCTCGCCCCTGGGAACCCCAGGGGAGGAGGGGGGTACCCAGGCTAAGGGGCCTGGAAGCCTTGTGCTGTCGGCGGCTCGGCTGACTGCGTCACTCCCCGCCGAAGCGTTCACCCACCAGTGACTGACTCGTAGGCACGGGCTCGAGGCCGGGAGAGCGGATGGGCTCCGTGGGCCTTAGCCACAGTCGTGCTGGGAAAAGCCTTCTTAGCCTAATGGCAGGGTTCATGGGAAGAGCCCGAATTAGGCCAAGGGTCACCAAACCATGCAGGCAGGGAGGGATTGTACCAGATTTTTTGTTTTTGACTGTTTATTGTAAAATATTATGGCGTGACTCAGAGGCAGTGAGAAAGGCCTTAGAACCCTCATGGGCCCATCGCCAGCTTTAAGCAGCATGGGCTCCTCATGTCGTTCCCCATGTTGCCCCACACCCCCCTGTTCCCGGGGACGTGAGAGCAAACCCAAACGGCATTGCATTTCTTCCGGAGTGGTTTCGTCTCTATCTGCTGGAACTCAGTGCACAGTGACCAGACCACATGTAAAAATGGAGCCCTGGGGCGCCCGGGTGGCTCAGTCAGTTAAGCGTCTGCCAGGTCATGATCCCAGGGTCCCGGGTCGAGTTGGGCTCCCTGCTCAGCGGGAAGCCTGCTTCTCTCTCTCCCTCTGCCTGCCACTCCCCCGCTTGTGTGCTCATTCTCTCTCTCCCTCTGTCAAATAAATAAGTAAAATCTTAAAGAAAAGAAAAGAAAGAAAGCAAACTCACCAGTCTTTCTTTAGTATCCGGTCAGGGTTAGACTCTCCCTGAGCAGACAGCTTTCTCGCGGTCGTCCAGCCCCTCGTGCCCTCTGCCCGGCCCCAGGGCACTCTGGTGCGCACACGTCCCTCAGCAGGTGCTTCTCGGCTCCTCTCCGCCTCGACCAAGGCCACCTTTGCTCTCAGTTTGTCCTCTTTTGTCACGTCCTTTTCCCTCAGCTGCCCACTCTGGCGCGTTCCCTAAGGCTGCCCTCATTCGCTGTCACAAACACTGGGTAGGGGAGCCCTGGGGGCGGGCTGGGGAGCAAGAGGGCGGCCCGAGGGAGCCCAGGGCCCGGAAGTGAAGGAGGCACCGGCGGGTGCTGCCCCTGCGCTTCGCCGAGCCCGAGAGTCGGCGTCTCCTTAGACTCTGGCCAGGGCTTCCGGAAGCCTCACCCGACCCAGGACCCAGTGGCGTTGGGGAAGACTGAGTCCCGTGGGTTTCTAATGACGCAGGAGGTGTAGGGAGAAGTGGGTTATTTCTCTGCCACAGAAGCTGGGCGTGGTTGCTCTGGGATGTTTTAATTGCCGAGGAACGTTCTTACTGAATCCCCGCGGGAGGACAGATGCTCGAGAAACTGCCTGGTCCAGAAGTGCCGTCTTTGAGGCACACGAGCCTCTCCCGGGCCCTCGATTGGTCTGAACCCCGACGTGTGCGGCGGGAGTGTCCGTCGCTCCCCAGGGAATTGTGACGTGGCCGGGGGGGCCCCCACCCGCCACTCCCCTTTCTCAGCATGGTTGTCACTCTTCTAGCACAATTGTCAACAGTCCGCGTTTCCGGGGCGCGTAGCTGTCGTATTAGGCCACCACAGCCTGTTTGCCGAATGGATCAGTGATGCAGGCTCTGAGGCCGGCCAGACAGGAAGGAGCCAGAGCTGGGCTCTTCCCAGCTGCCGTGTCGGTTACTGCTTTCAGTCCCGCTGACGGAGTGAGGATCCCGTGGAGCCCGGTGCAGCCATGGCCCGGCTGCCAGGGCCGCTGTTTCCTTTAACACCAAAGGAGAGAACATGCGCCGTCTGGCCCCGCCTCCGTCTACACCCGGCGATGGAGGGCTCTCCGGTGTCGCTGAGGATTTCTGGGGTCACCCCAGTCCCGTGGGTGGCCTCTGTCTGCTCCCGCCATGCCCTCTCCAGCCTCGCTGCTCCGTGTCCCGGAGGCCACGCCGAGACAAAGCGTGTGGGGCTGGAACCCTCTGCGTCCCCCTCGGCCACTCCAGGCGGCGGTGCGAACGGGCCTTGCGGAAGGTTCCAGGTAGTGGAGGTGCTGCCTGCGGCCCGGGAGAGGGCACTTAGGTCCGAGGGCTGTTCTGTCTGTGAAGTCCATTGGCCTTTGCCACTGCAGGGTCTCTTCCGGCTCGTGTCATCCCCGCGAGGAAGCCCAGGTGTGCGAGGTGAAGGGAGGGGCCCGAAGGGGCAGAGCCGGGGTTGTGCCTGCCACCACACGTGGCCGCCTATAGGCTCCGCAGCAAACCCGCACGTCTCACCGTGGGGGGCACCTCCGAGGTCGGCTGACCGGTGGGCTTTGGGAGCTGGACCGAGAGGAAAGGTCCGAGCCGAGCCCATGCAGCCAACTCTGCCTGTGATGAGAAGAAAGCAGGGAGACGAGAGGCTGGAGCCCTGCGTCTGATCGGGGCCTGCTCTGTGACCAGCCGGGGGTGTCACAGGGCTTCACCGGTTTGTCCCCGATTCTCCCCACAGCACCGGGCCTTGGGGGGCTGGGGTGGGAGAGCACGGCAGAGCTCTGGGAGGAGGGAGCCCGAGTCCTACAGAGACAGTTTGGCAGGACTCTGAGAGGCGCCCCCTGGAAGCCCGTGGCTGACGTGACACATCAAAGCAGGCAGTGAGACAGCGCCAAGGCAGGGAGCGAAGGGGGGTACCCAGGAGGGGCTGTGCTCAAAGTCATGGGCCTGTCCCCTGCTGGGCAGGCCCCAGCAGTGCTGTGCCCCACCCGGACCCGTCTCCTTTCAACCCGTTGGCTGGCTGGCACCTCCCCCAACCCCGTCCCCCCTCCCCACCACCCCTGCCCATCCCGGTACCTGTTCACTGCCTTCTGATGGGTGCCGTGAGGGACAGGAGACTAATCTCAAAGGGAAGCGGGCCTCAGCATGGAAGCTGGCTCTGCCTGGGGTCAGCAGGAGACATGAGGGGACAGGAAAGGGCCACTCCCTGTTGACCCCCTTCCCTCGCCAGCTGGGCTAAGTTCCCCAGGAGCGCTGGGAGGCTAGGGGTGGGGCAGAAAGGCACCCTCTCCCGCAACCTCTCCTGTGTAGGGGAGGGCTCTTGGGTACTTGAGTTTGCTTTTAAGACAGTGGCTTTCCGGGTGTGGTCCCCAGACCAGCAGCCTCAGGGTCCCTACCTCGAGGGTCCAGGAGGATCGGAGCGCACCAGAGCTGAACCCCTTTGGGGACAGTTCTCCCACCGCCTGCACCAGCACCCCGTTCCCTCTCTCTGAATTGCTCTGGGGGGGAGCCAACCTGTGCCCGCTCGCTGAAGCAGGGCAAACACCCACGGTTAGAAGTGGTTGGGCACCATCTACTCCCCACCCCCTCGCTGCCGGGACACAACGTGAGGCGCGGGCACACACTGGCACGTGCGCCCTTTCTCAGCCAGCCTGGGCAGCGTACAGCCTGTCGGAGAGGCTCTGGTGTCCCGGCTCTCCGTTTCTCTAGGTGCTCTAACGGCGCTCCGGCAGACAGGACAGCGTTCCCGCGGCGGGGTCTGGTCTCCAAACCCTCGCAGCTGCTGACTCTAGAGTGAAGGACCGAGGCTTTGCTCCACTGGCACTAAAATGTCACCATTAGCCCTAAGGGTACTTTGGGAAATTGCCTCCTGCCAGGACCCACCCCCTGCCAGGCCTACGTGGTCCGACTCTGGGGTTCCCCAGCTTGCAAAAAGGAGCGTAAGGTAGATTTCTTGCCGCCTGATCTGGGCACCTCTGTGTGAACCCAGTGCACACCCTAGGACCCTCATCTGCACCTGGCAGGAGCCCCTCCCCTCCTGGGGGCCGGTCAGCCCTGACAGAGCTCGGGATGTGCTGTCCGGGGCTGGCCTGGGAGTCTGCTTTGGCCAAGTACTGGGGTGTTTGTGAAGAAGCACCAGCTTTTAGTCATCTTAGGTCAAGGGGACATGAGGGAGTGGGTGAGTTTTCCAGGCATCAGCTCTGGGGCATTCAAGGTTTTGTTAGAAACATCCGACTTGGCTGTGAAAATTGGGATGCTGATTCTGGCCAGAGAAAGTTCCAAAGAGAGACAGAAGGTCGGCCATCCTTAACTTAACTTCCTCCCTGCACATGCCCCCCCCCTCCCCCCCCCGTGCCTTTGCAGGGCCCAGGGAGAGCACAGTGCTGAAGAGGCAGGGCTCTGGCTTCCCTGCTTGGGTTTAAGTTCAGCCTCTGCCCCTCCCTGGTTGGGAGGGGGCTTCACCTCTCTGAGACTCAGCTTCTCTTTCTGTGAAAAGAGAGAACAGGTTGTCCAGAGTTATAAACATCGAATAATGTGGCTGGGCGTAGTGCCCGGCACAAAGGGTATAATCAACAGGTCAGTAATAGTATTTATTGAATGTATTCAGGAACATGACGTCTCGTTAACTCATCAGCTGGCAAGGGCATCCTCTTTCCTTGGCACTGACTTGAGGCTGGGGCAGAGGTGTGCTGGTCAACATTTACCAACCAGCTCTCTGGGGAAAACAGCTCGTCTTTGCGGCATTCCCCCATTACCAGGGTATAACTACTCCCCCACGGCTGATTCCAAGCTACTACCATGAGGTCTCTGAGCAGAGTTGGGAAGAGATGGGCACCACGCCCCCCTGCCCCCGCACACTGTCTGGGGTACAAAGATAGTAAGACTTGGTCCCTTTCCTCCAGGAGTTTTGCGACTTCCTGGGGAATTGGACATGTGAGCAGAGCCCTGGAAGGCCTGGTGGTTGGAGTAGTAACAGAACTCACTGTTAAGGATTATGGCGGCTCCTAGCCTAGCCTGGGGAGGGTCGGGAGGGTCAGGGAGGACTTCCTGCAGGTGGTGGCTCTTGGGCCAAGGCTCTGAGGGAGCCTGGAGTCACGCAGGTGGGGTGGGGGGAGCGTCTGAGTGGAGACACAGGATAAGGATAAGCAAGAGTGGAGGTCGGCGTGCACGTGTGGTGTGGAGCTGTCAAAGGGGTGGTTGGTGGAGAATGAGGCTCAGGGTAGAGGTGGGACCCGCAAGGTGAGCCTGGGCTTTCCAGAGGCCTCTGGACATCAGTCGGGGACTGGGGAAAGTTCATGTCAACGCAGCCAGTTCCGCAGTGCTCAGCTGAGCCCCCTGGCCTACCAATCACGTGTCCTTTTTGGCTCGGTATACGAGTTAGGACCCTCATTCTGTGTGTTGTCTTTCCTTTAGAAACTGTCCAGCACACTGCTCGCCGGTCTGATTCAGGAGCGCCTGAAGGAGGAGGACTGCGTCAGGCGGGTAAGAAACCCTGTGTGCGGTGGCTCGGGGGCTCCCAGAGAGAGGGGCTCCGTCACCAGGTAAAGGGAGAGTGAAGGGTGTGGGTTCGGATCCCAGCACAGAACCTGCAGAAGACCGGAGAACAGACAAACCGGATCTAGGTGACGTTCAGTCTGTGGGCGTGGGTTTGGCCTTGGATGGAGCCGAACAAGCAGCCGAGGAAGACTTTACTGCCTTCACTCTTGAAGGGATTTGTCCCTGGGTTCAGAGTTCTACACCCCCAGCTTGCCGTCCTCACACCTCACGGGGTCCCGCCTCCTTCCGGCCTGCGTGGGTCTGACGGCAGGACAGTCCCCCAGACCCCCACCCAGGCAGCACGTCCTTGCCCCCGGCTTCCTCGGGGACTGTTCTCGCTGTTCTCGGTTCGCACAGTTAGTCACCTTTGTCTGGCATGCATTCCTTCGGATTTATGCTTTTGGGGGTTTGTTGAGTTCCTTCAATTTATAAGTTTACGTGTTCCTCCAAACTTGGGCAGTTTTTGGCCATTATTTTCTCAAATAGTTTCTGTGCCATTCTTTCCCCCGTCTCCTGAGGCTCCAGGGCCATGAGCACCCTCTCTGTGGTTCCCTCCGTGGGCACTGGGCCCTGTTCTCTGTTTGTCTCTCCTCTGCCATGGGTCGGATCATTGCATGGAAGCAGCTTGAGGCTCACTGACGCCTTCCTTTCCTGTCTCCATTCTCCTGTCAGGCCCATCCAGGGAGCTTTTAATTTGGGTTGTCGTTTCTCAGTTTCCAGAATTCCATTTAGTTCTCACCGTCTTCTGTTTCTGAGACTGTTTGCCTGTGCGTCGACTTGTTTGAGCTCCATTGTTGTTATTGGGTTTTCATACAGATGTTTCAGTGGGGGCGCCTGGGGGCTCCGTCGGTTGAGCATCCAAGTCTTGATCTCAGCTCAGGTCTTGATCTCAGGGTCATGAGTTTTGAGTCCCACATTGGGCTCCACATCGGGTATGGAGCCTGCTTAAAAAACAAAAACAAAACAAAACTGGGAGGGAGACAAACCATAAATGACTCTTAATCTCACAAAACAAACTGGGGGTTGCTGGGGAGAGGTGGGATTGGGAGAGGGGGAGCGGGCTATGGACATTGGGGAGGGGAGGCGAACCATAAGAGACTATGTACTCTGAAAAACAACCTGAGGGTTTTGAAGGGTCAGGGGTGGGAGGTTGGGGCAACCTGAGGGTTTTGAAGGGTCAGGGGTGGGAGGTTGGGGGAACAGGTGGTGGGTAATGGGGAGGGCACGTTTTGCATGGAGCACTGGGTGTTGTGCAAAAAGAATGAATACTGTTACACTGAAAAAATAAATAAAATGAAAAAAAAATAAAAAAAAAAAACCAAAAACAAAAACAAAAAAAACCAAAACTGGCTGCTTCTGAGTTGGTCTTTTCCCACATGAGCTGAGATTTTCCCAAACGTCCTTGTGTTGCATGATTTTGTCAACTGGCCATTGTTCATATTGTTGTGAGGTTCCGGGTCTCGTTTAAATTCTGTGGTGGATGTTGGTATTGTCCTCGCAGACCACTGACTCACTGGGGCTCAGGCTGCACGTTCCAGCCACCTGTTCTGTGTTGTGGTTCCCCTCCCGCTTCCGTCTTCGAAGCCTTTGCAGGTTCTGTGCGGGGCTCTGCAGCTCTGCACACCACTCAGCCGGGCCCGGGCAGCGGTCTGCGCTCTGCTTTGTCTCTTGGTGTCTTTCGAAAGCTGTCTGGGGTTATACCCTTGCACGCACAACCTGGGGGGAGCCCACGAGTCCATAAAGAGTTTCATCTGGTTGCTTGCCTGAGCTGCTCTCTCTGCCATTTCCATGCAAACTTCCAGTTCCATGGTTCTCCTCTTTTTGGGCCTCTGGCCAGAGAGCTGGGACTTAAATTCCTGCTCTGTCACAGGCTTCCTGCGATGGCGGCCATGTGGCAGGAGAGCCTCAACACGAGGAGAGGAGAAATGAATGGGGCTTTGCTCCATTCTCTGGGGACTGCAGGGGAGGGGCCCTGGTCCCCTCAGACCTGCAGGCACCTGCGGGCGCCCTGTGTCGTGGCCGCGGCAACACGGTGTCTGGGAGGCTGGCGTATGAGAAAGCAGAGGAGAAAAAGTCACGGAGATCTCCCCCACCATCTGACTATCAGGAGCGCCCTCTCCTGCTGCGCAAGCCAGACATGGCTCTCTTGGTCCCCACCTGTCACCCACCATCGGACCAGGCCGGGGTGCTGGCTTGGTGGTATTTTGAATCCCGGTCTTCTTTCCGAATTCACCTACTACTATATACTTCCCTGGTTCTTCGCGGGGCTGCCCCGTGCCTGCAGTCCTTGCCTGAGAGCTCATTCGGTGGGAGTGAGAGGGTGGGTTGTGCAGGCCTCTCCCTGCCCAGAACCGCAGCTCGTGCGCTTGCCGTATTCTCATACTCACCCAAGTGTCCGCACGCACACTCTCCCTCTCTCTCTTGCTTGAAATTCCTCCAGACGGCCAAACCGGGGAAGATCCCGCGCATCTTTCCGGAGAGCCGGGGATTGAGGAGCCGTTCTGGCAGCCTCTGTCCACGCCGTCCTCAGCGCCGCGAGTCTAAGTCACGGGAGATCCACGGAGCAGCTGCGGTCTGGGTCTCAGAGTCTGGAAGAAATGGTGTGTCTTCCTTCGACTGCGGGTTGGCCCAGTGAGCCGATGGCCTCCCACCGCCCGGCACAGGCCAGTGCCCAAAGGGCCGAGGCCGTTCTGAATTGGGGACGGGCAAAGTTCTCTGTCAAGGCCAGATAGTAACTGTCCTGGGCTCTGCGGGCCATGTGGCCCCGTGTTGCAGCTGCTCAGCTCCGTCGTAACTTGAAAGCAGCCGTCACAGTGCGTAGATGAACGGGTGCGCTTGGTTCTGGTAAAACTTTGTTTACTCAAATGGGCAGCAGGCCGGGCTCGGCCCAGCAGCCACAGATCCCGCTCCCTGTTCTAAGTGACAGTTCCACGTGATCAGGCAAACTTCTGCCCTTTCTCTTCAGTTCTGAATAACAAACCGAGGCCCCTTGCTCACCAGGGACCCCCACCCCACACTCTCACCCCAGGCTCCCTGTCCCCTGTCCCACCCGATCTAACCCGTCCTCTGGGATGGGGGCAGTGGGGTTCAGGGGTCACGTGGCCCCAGTGAGCCAGGAGGAACTAAGGCCCAACAGGAGGAAAGGGAGGCGGCAGGGCTCAGGCTCCATGTCCAGCCCAGAAGCGGGGCTGCCCTCATTGCTTCAGACCCAATTCCCATTCCCACCCCAGCCCCTTGGGTCAGGTCTCAACAGAGGCCCGCCTCTGCGTCTCCTTCCCAATAGGCCTGGGGCAGCCCTCCCTTGACCCTGTCCCTGTCCAGGTGCCAATCTGCTGCTCTCTGTCTAGGGTCTCCCTCCCACCTCACCCCCGGTGAAATAAAGCCTCCTACCTGACCCCCCTCACCACAAACACACACACAAAGCCAACTTCTACCATCCAGCAGTGTTAGAAGGAAGACCACTGAGCCACAGGCTCATTTTAAATCTTGTTACCTGCTCCGGAGCCGGCGTGGGACACCCTCCCAGATGATAGCCTGTTGCAGGCGCCGTGGTCCTTGCTGCTGGGACCCTTACCCTCTGCCTCAGTCCCCCACGAGCAAGGTGGTCCCTTGGCCTTGAGTACCATCTACACTTGGAGATGACCTTGCATGACCAAAGCAGGCCCAGCTGTGAGAAGGGCCATGAGGGCCACTAACCCGGCCAGGAGAGCCAGGTTGTTCCAGAAGCCTCCAGAGATGGGGCTGGGGTGGTCTGTGGAGAGACTGTCTCAGGCGGAGGGGATGACAGGCAGAATGAGGCTCGACCCTTTCCATACTCAGCTCAACCAACCTCTGGCCAACTCTTCTTAAAACTGACTCATCAGTCGATCACGCTTTTGAAGGTTTCCTCTCTTTTATCTGGGAGGTGTGGAAACAATCCCTTGTCAGGAATGAAGGGGGAGGCGAGAGCCCCCTAAGCGACGGGAACCGGACCGACGCTTTCCCGTACAAAATGCTCTATGCGTTAATCCATAATTGATGATGAATTTGCCGAGTCAAATCAAACTCTCGCAGCGCAGCTCGCCAGGCCGGACGCATTCGGGTCTGCTTCTCTTCTCCTCACTAGGCTGCTTCTCCACTGTTCAGAGCAGTGCTGGTCCCATTTGGCCAAGCAGCGGGTGTTGCTCTTTTGGGTATGAACCCAGGTCACCCCGACCCGCACCTGCCAGCAGGTTGGGGGCGACATTTAAAAAAGCAGAGCCGGGGAGGGGGGACACCTGCTGGGTTCAATCAGTGGAGCATGTGACTTTTGATCTCAGGGTCCTGAGTTTGAGCCCCACGTTGGGTGTAGAGGTTACTTAAAAATAAAATCTTAAAAAAAGAAAAAAGAAAAAAAAGACAGAACCACAGGGACACAACCCTCCTCGCATGTGAGGCAAATTCAATACGCTGGGAGTTCCCGGAACCAGGACGGTCCTCCCCGCCACCTGGGGCTCTGAACACAGTAGCTCTCCAGTTCCCGCCCCAGGGCTCTCGCCCGCCCTGAGGATCGTGAGCTCCTTCCCAGCCGCAGCCATACCCCGGCCACGTTGCTGTCCCAGCTGGGGGGCTTCACGCTCCGTCTCATTGTCACCCAAGGTGGCAGGGTCTCTGCGTGCCTAGTTCAGATTTCCTTTTAAGATGCTTACGACGCCAAACCACCTCACGATCCAGGAGCTCGAGCCGGAACGGCTGTGTCCTGGCTGTTCTGCTCACAGGCCAAGCGTTGGCCTTCCCCGGCTGCCGCAGTGCAGGAGAGGCCCAGGGCCGCAGCCCAGCTGACCGCAGGGACGAGAAAGGCGATGGATCCTGCAGGCAGGTGGGGGACCCCGCTCTCGACTCAGACCCTCGCTTGGCTTCGGGCCACGCATTACCCATCCTCCCGTGACCGAACCTTAGACAGACAGAACGGTGTTATTTTGTGTAAGCGATTTTCATAAATTACCACATGTTTCTGGTGCATAAACGTTCAACCTGGAGTTCAGAGGCGTGGACTCGTGCGGTTGGGTCATTGTGCCTTTCATGGGGGAGAGAAACTGCCCAGAACTCGGGCCTCAGAGATCCAGGCACTGGATCCGCATACGGGATCCATCTGGACTGGGCTGGTTTGGTCATGGAATTTCTGAAAATCTCTGTGAGTCACCAAGTCCTGGTTTCTGGGGGAGAGATGGTGGTTCTCTCTGTGATTTCAGCGAGACCTCCCAAACTTGCCTTTGGTGACCTAGAATAGTTTCTGAAACATGCATTTACTGACTATAAACCTTCTTGAGCTTATCTAAAAGTTCGGCACCCGGCTGATTGGACAGTGTCCCTGCGGTGTGGACAGTGAGAGACCAGGCAGCCCCGGTCCTTGCCGGCAGCTACCGCCACGGCCATGCTGATAATATTATTAGTATTATGAGTTAGTAATGTGTAAGTGATATCATTATTGGTTGTATTGTACTGTGTGACTCTATTGTCCATTATAATTAGTACTCCTGGCTGATTTAACTCTGTTTAGTCTGTATAATGAGATCAGTGAGCATCATCAGTACTCCGCTGATGATGGTGGTTAAATGTCTGGTCTCCAAGGACTCGGGGCGCCTGGTCTGGCTCCTTGCTCACCGCACCACACTGCAAGGCTCAGGGCCCTAAGCCTCGAGCCTGCCATCTTCCTCCCCTCAATGGTGACCACTGGTGCATGTGTAGGGCTAAGGGCCGCATCCGTGACCTCATTCATCTTGGCCCCAGCCCACTGGAGCAGGCGCTGCCCTCACGTCACTGAGGGGTGCAGCATCTCAGACTTGCGGAGATGGCGTGTCCTGCTCGAGGTCCCGCAGCGAGTCCCAGAACAGAAAGGCAAACACGGAGTCGTGGTTTGGCCACTCTGTTCTTGTCTCACGGGCGCACAGTCACCCTCCAAGGAGGGCTTCGCTCCAAGAGGCCTCAGGTCCCCCGTCCGCAGAAGGACAAGCTTGGCTTTGAGCTTTGAAGCCCCTTCTGGCCTCACATTCTGATTCTGATCCTGTCCAAGCCATTGTTACCTGCGGAGCAGAGAAAGACCTCCTTTAATTTGTTGGAAAATTTCTTCTGAGCTTCAGGGGGCATCCGGTACCTTTTTCATCTCTTCCCGGTGGAGACAGGATTTCAAAAGCAAGAGGTGAGGTTCCTCATTAAGTGCTTCGGTTGTTCGGAAACAAAACCCTCATCCAACAGAAACAGGCTTTCTTGCTTTTAGGGAGAAAAATGACACACATGCATATTCATTTATATGGTAATTATTATTATTTAGCTACGCAGGGACTAGAATTGGTAATTTAGAGCACAAAAAGGAAGCAGGGAATAGCGTTCAGGGAAAAGTGATGCAATCGTAACCCATCAGGATTCTGAGTTAATGTTGGGGGTTTTTTCTTCTCTTTTCCTTTTTTTCTTCTTTTTGTTTTTTTTTGGTCTAATGCAATCTCTTTGAAGAATTTGTTTGAAGTGACCATCAAATGCGTTAGAGAAAGAGAAATTAGCACTTTGTATTGGAACGGGGAAGAGGAGTGGGCTGTACCTGTTGGGGACCCATGGCCTTTCTTTTTTTTTTAAAGATTTTATTTATTTATTTGACAGAGAGAGATCACAGGCAGGCAGAGAGAGAGGGAGGGAAGCAGGCTCGCTGCTGAGCAGGGAGCCCGATGCGGGACTCGATCCCAGGACCCTGAGATCATGACCTGAGCCGAAGGCAGCGGCTTAACCCACTGAGCCACCCAGGCGCCCTCCATGGCCTTTCTTTTAGGAACAGCCAAGGCCTTGACATCCGAGAGCTCTTCAGGCCGCGTCTCTAAGGGCAGAGGGAAGCTAAGAAACGAGGCGGTAGGCTCAGGAAATTGGAGAGGAAAAGGCTCTAATACTGGAGAGACGCTGAGTCTTACTTCTCCAGGGTCTGGATCACGGAGGTCGTGTTCCTTCTTTGGCCCTAACCCATCCTTGCAGCTACCCTGCTTCCTGACCCCTTCTCCATACCGCGGCTGTGGGGATTGCTCGACATAAAATGAACGAGTTTACTTCTTGCCTGCAATACCTTTGTATGGTTCAGGATTCAAAAGGAGCCCAAGTCCCCCAACTCCTGCCCCCCAGCCACGCGCTCCC
Source organism: Meles meles (assembly GCF_922984935.1). Taxonomy (NCBI): domain Eukaryota; kingdom Metazoa; phylum Chordata; class Mammalia; order Carnivora; family Mustelidae; genus Meles; species Meles meles. Next base: position 3,595,521 of record NC_060076.1, read on the forward strand.
TTCCTGGAGCCGACTGATGTTGACACTGCCTTAAAAGCAACACCCCTCGGAGAGATGTTCGTATTCAAGGCCTACTGAAGTGGTTGTCTTTTTAAAACAAACGTTACGGTGTCTACTGCTGCCGAGAACTTTCGCTGTTTCCCACCCTGCCTGGCTGCCCAGTGTCGTCCCTCTGTCCCCTCCTGCCTGCTGCCTTTCACACCTCCGCCAGCTTCACCCGCACACTGGGGGGAGGGACTCCCAGTGGTTTCCCTGCCCTGGAGTCCACACCTCATGTAACCTTCTCCCTTTGAGTGGCAGCAGGACCCACAGAAGAGGACAGAGGTGAGGACGGGTCATTCCTGCGATGATGTTCCATGATCTAAGACTTTGAGTGGAGTGGAGAGAGGGTCTCCTTACTGGCATGACAAGTAAGCCTCCATGTCGGAGAGGCTCATGTGGGCAGCCTCTAGCCAGTGGGAAACCGGAGCACAGGAGGGAGTTCTGCCCCAGCCTGAATGAGCTGAGAAGCAGATTCCTCCTCGGTCAAGCCTCTGAATGAGAACACAGCCCAGCTGTTTCCCGGATTGCTGCCCTCCGAGACCCCAGCAGAGAACCCAACTGAGCAGCACTCTGGGTCCCCCTCCACAGAAACTGAGATGATGAACGTGCTAGTTAAGCCACCAAGACTGTGTGTTTGTTACACAGCAATAGAAACCTGGTTCACACATGCTCTTCTCACTGCCTGAGCCCCCCACCCCGCAGCGGGGCAGCGGCTGCTCATTCCTTAGTCTCCACGTAGAGTTATTTCCTCAGACCCCCCAAGCTCGCCGAGCCCCAGGGAGCCTGGTGCCCTATTACAGGCCTTCACAGCCTCCTCTTGCTCTCCTGCTCCTGCAGACCCGCACAGGCACGGTGTGGGGACAGGGACCCCGTCTGTCCCCATCAGTGCAGAGCCCCAGCGCCTCACGTGGTGCCTGGTGCAGATGCCAAGCTCGGGAAACATTTATGATGTTCATGAGTGAGAGAATGCAGTTTGGCTGATTCCCCGGTCTGTACCACCAGGGCAATGCAATCCTATCCTCACTCGCTGTTGGCCCAAGGAGGGGAAAGTGCTTAAAATACATTGTGACCGTGCGGTTGAGTCCCAACAGCTAATGACGGTTTCAACAACCGGAACGTGTTTGTCCCAAGGCTTCTCCGGGGAAAATATTTTGACGGTTGTCCTGGTACGGTTTTATGTAGCTCGTGGGGAGACCTGTTTAGTGACTTTCCTCATCACATCCCAAAATTGTTTTCCATTATCAGTGCTTTCAAGGTCCCCTTTGGCCTCGGTTCCCTACAGTTTGACAGATTCAACTGCTGTGCCCCAAGAGTAGCCCTGTGGCCCTGAAACTCCCGGGTTCAAGGTTTGAGAACCATCTTCCAATTTGATCAAGACGCCCTGTGCCTAGACTACCTGCGCCCTCCCTCGTCTTCTCTTTCATGAACTAGAACGAGGGTCAGCCACCAGGATGCTGGCTTTAAAATGTTAAATGAAGGCTTATTGTAGAAGCAACAGTGCCTTGTGGAGGAATATCAGCTTTTCTAAAAACATTGATTTAGAAGTCATCCTACCTAAAACCTTTTACAGAAGGAGAAACTGAGGCCCGGATGGAAGAAGGGACTTAGCTAAAGTCAGAGAACCAGTGGCCAGGATAGCAGGGCACAGTAGCCCCTGCCGCACTGAATTCTGGGGGGCCCAGCTTCCGCCGGGGTCTCTGAGATGTCATGCCAGGCCCTTTGACAAAGGCACGTTTGTGTCCCCAGAACCAGACTAAGTTGGAAGGTCATGGGCGAGAAAGTACCAGGCTAAGAGGAGAAAAGGAATGTTTTGATGTATGGTTGCCTTTGGCCCCCAGCTGTGTGGTGGCGAAGGAAAGCCTCATACCCAATTACCATGGCTTGTCAGACGGTGGGAGTTTATCATCCAGGAAAAGCCAGAGGCCCCTGAGCACCAGGGGCATGATTTATGGGCTCCGCAGATGGCTTGTGTTTGCCTCTGCTGGCCAGAGCTGTCCCGGGAATGTCTGGGCGCCTGGGCAGCAGCTTGGAAGAAACAGCAGGGACCCGGTGGGGAGAGCCCCCCCAGGCCTTGGCACGTCTCCTTGTGGAGATCCCTGTGATCGCAGGCGGAGGCGTGCGCTCCGGGGTCCACAGGGCTGCCTTGCTCTCCCTGTTTGATGAGATCCTACAGCAAGTGCTCAGCACCGCGCCTGGCTCTGAGGTCCACTCAGGCAGGGTGAAGATGCTTTTCCCGTGCAAGGGGGCGGGTGATAACAGGTCACGTATGGGGGTGGAGAGACTGCTCCTTCCCACTCCAGTGCACTGAGTCCTGTGTGCTTTTGGGGGCGGCGCGGACCTGCCGCCCAGCACGCCGTCAGCGTCATTATTTGGGTGAGTTCTGGAACGTCCCCACCACCGCATGGATGAGAATTAGCAGCCTTTTAAATGTTGGGCCGGAGGAAAAGAAATCAATGAATTTTAAAAACCAGCGGGAGTCCATTTCTGCTTCTATCCACGCGCCTTGGTTTTTCTTTGATTCTGTGAGCTTCCACTGTGGACGGCGTTCTACCGCTCGGGAGGGGAGGACTAGCTCAAAAGGTGCAGAGCACGAGGCCGAGTGGCCAAGCACACAGAGCTTGTGCCCTGAGAGGGCTGCTCCGGGCTGTCGGCAGGCATCTCCTTCATGAGTGGGGCAGGAACCGGCCCTGTGGGCTCAGCAGGCCGGTGCCCTCCTGAGCTGCGTTCTGTGCCCCCACGTGGTCTTTCTGCTTCCCAAACCGTGCCAAGGCAACACTGTGCTCTAATGGACACTAGACGTCAGCATCCTTGTGTCTGTCCCTGCTGCGCCCAAGGGGAGCCTGCAGGACTGCATCCCGTCCGCACCCAGGTCACCCGTTCTAGCCAGCTCTGCCCGGTCCCCAGCAGTCGGTCAGGTCTCCCTAATGCTCCCACCACACATTGGAGTGGAAACCGGCACCAGTCCGCCAGGACGTGTGGTTGGCCACATGGGGTGTAAACAGGCCTCAGCTTCAGCGAGCTCCAGAAAGATCACCTTGCCCCATGACTCACCAGGCCTGTGGTCTTGGCATGGTGGAGGTCAGGAAGAGTGAAAACAAAGGCTGAGCACTGTGAGCAGAGAGCGCAATCAGCCCATCGGGATGAAGACACGAATAATGGTTAGCCGGCTCTCAGGAGCGCGTGGTATGTTCCAGACACTGTGCCAGTGTGTGAGGCATTTTGTGACGGGCCACACAGCTGTCCCACGAAGGCGTCAACAACTCAGACTTATGGGCACCTACTGTGCGCGAGGACCCATTCCAGAAGCCCGTCATGTTCAGAACATTCGGCCTCACATCATCTCCCTCCTTGGGCTGAAGAAGGAGTGTCGTCGTTGGACGCCAGACTTTGGTGCCCAGTGCTGACCTCACTCCCTGAGTCCCCAGTCGGGGGAAGGTCTGCGGCGGGGGCGCTCGGGGACCTCTGTCTTTCATCTCAATGTCCTGGAGGCTCCCAGTTACGTCGCGGGAGAGGCAGGCAGGAGGTGGCGCACTTCGGACCGTGGACCCTGAAGTTTCAGATTTACCTGGTAGGCTTCAGAGCCCTTTTCTTTCTCCCTTTCCAGGCACAGATTTTCCCTTTCCTGCCCAGAACGCGAGTCAGTATTTACAGCGGGAGCGACGGCAGGTAGAGGAGCCCGAGTCCGGCCGCAGAACCGCCCCCCGTTTGCTTGATTTCTCCTCCCGCCATCAGGCTGCCATCCATCACCCGCCTTTCGTCATCTGATGGGAGGATCGCAGGGTTTCCTTGCCGTGTTTTGACACTCACGGGTTTACGATGTCACGCGCATCCTCTGAGGAGCGCGGTTTTATTGATCAACGGCTCTGCGGAGGCCTGGACTGCGCGCGCCTCCAGCCCCGACGCCGTTGGGATGGCAGCACGGCCAAGGGCGGTCTGGCCTCTGCTCCGAAAACTTAAGGCAGGCGTCAGCGAGGCAGGGCTCGGGGTCGGGGGTAGCCGGTGAGTCTCAGGGGTCCCTCCTCGGGGGGTGTTTCTGACCCCTCGCCCGAGGCCGTGGTTGGCTGGTGGGTGTGATGCGGGGCCCAGCTGTGTGCACGCGGAGCAGCGGCCCCCGGGGGTTGCAGGCGGCAGGCGCACGTGACCATCCATTTCACTGTGGGCACCAGGGAAAGCAGGTGACGGGATGCAGCCCCGGGTCTGATGTCTGAGCAGCCGTAACTTGGACGACCCGCAGAGAGAGGGCCGTGGTGATGTTGGAAACAGGGCAGGATGGGGAGCCACCAGCGCGTCGCCTGGACGTGGAGCAGACATCTGCCTCCCGAGAGCCGGAAACGCCAGCCGGAGGGGCAGAGCAGAGGCTGGCCGCTCCTTGTGCCCTCCTTCCTAAGCTCTTCACTCCTTGGTTCCTCGGTGAGCTGGCCACGACGGGCAGTGTGGTGTAGGCCAGAGGCGGGGACGCACACCGGGCATCCCCACTTCTCCAGCACCTGCGTCTGCCAGACGGGAGGCGAGCCCTTCCCGTGCCTCGTCGCATCTAACCCCACCTGCCAGCAAGGGTGGGCGCTCCCAGCTCTGCCTGCCTCGCAGACGGGAAGTAGTCACAGCCCCTCACAGCTGGGAGGTAGGGGGTCCCGGGGTCCCCGTCTGGCTTAGTACCGTCAGTCAGTAGGATTTGAAAGACATGTGGAGAGTCACACGGGTTGTTCTTAGCTGTATTCTGTAACATAGTCACTACCCCGACTTTCATCATTAGCAGACTGATAGACTGCCTTTGCCATTAACTGTGCGTCAGGGTGTCGGTCAGGACACGAGCCCAGGTGTCCATTTCTGGGTGTGCCTTTCCTTTACTGAGACTTGGTGGCATTTGCTTGTGTCGAGACTGGTGAATTCTCGTTCTCTGAAGGCAGGATCGTTGCTCTCACGTTTTCTTTGCAACAGTTGGTTAGGTTGGGCTTTTCCTGGAGCAGCAGAAGGGGGTCTAGCCTCTGGAAGCAGAAGATCGAGGCCTGAGATTGAGACGAATTTAGGAAGACCTGAACAGTGATCCCGGCCTCCCGGCGTGTCTGGAGTGAATGCCTGGGAAAGTGAGCTGAGGGAGAAGGCCGCCTGGACTGGGAGAGAGGGAGTAAGAGCGGGAAGGTGCTTTCTCCAGGGAGACTGAAGGACAGAGGGGCCAGCACACTGTGGGGGTGGGAAGGGGGAACCGGAGGGCCAGGGCCTCCTTGTCCCTGTGTCACTCAGGGCCCTGCCCACCTCGTGGGACCTGGACTCACAACTTCATAAAGTCACCCCTCTGTGGATTCAGCCTTTCTAAGTCTTGTGGAAATGCGGCCCCCGCCGCCCCGATTGCTGCTGGGGGGAGGAAGGAGCGGGTGTGCGTGAAGCGCTGCCTTGGAGCCGGGTACTTGACCGTCACACTTGCTGTCTGTGACCTCTTGCAGTCGTTTCGGCGATGTTCTCGTGGGTGGTCTCAGGCACCCACTGTGCGGACGAGGGCGCTGAGACCTGGGGCGGGCTCGTTGAGACGACAGAGCGGCGGGGTCAGAGCCGAGATTCGGACCTGGCCACAGCCCCATCCGTGGCCAGTGCGCTTCCTGCCCGGCCCCCAGATGGGCCGTGTGGGGGTCCTAGGTCGAGGGGAGCACTCCAGCTTGTGGGGAGGCGGGAACAAGGACTGGCTGCCTTGGTCTGGGGCCATGCCGGGCTCAGCGGATGGGCACGGAGAGGCAGGCGTATGATCTGAGGAACCACTTGGGGTCTGTGCGTGGGGACGACACCGCAGCCTCTGAGAATGAGGGGGGGCTCTGCCAGCTTTGGTTCCGGATCTCGGATGCCTCGCTCCACCCATGTGGGCCACCTGGGCATGCCCCGGGGAGGGGTGGTTCTAACTGCTGAGCAGACTTAGGTTCCTTGTACCCCCCACCCCCCCGCCCAGCAGCTGCCCCTGCTGCCATGTGGGGTGACTCCCTTCTCTTCCCGATGGCAGGGAGTGGGCGGAATCACGCAGGAGAAGCCAGCTGCATGGCTGGGAGTAAATTATGTCATGATGTCCGAAGACCGTCAGAGGCAGGCCAGTCCTGTTGATGTCAGTTTTTCCTGCATGACTATTAATAATGTGCTAGTTGCTGTTAAAAATGTCTCTGTTAGACCATAAATCTTAACCGTTCCCCGACTCAGAGTCACCTGGCCCATGCCTCTTGATTCACAGAGGACATTCGATGCCTTGTACAAGTCGAGAGGTCAGCTGGGAGAGGAAGTGAGTTAAGACGGACTTGGGGCCGCAGGTGAGGTCTCGCCCCCCAAGGGCCAACACTGGGACCTGTTCAGTACGGAAGCACAGTGTCCTGCATGGGGTCTTGGACAAACACTCCAACGAATTAATGAATCGATGGGGGAGTGAGCAAATGAACGGATTAATCCCACTGTAACGACATGATGACCGTTTACCCATGTGCTGGAACCCGACCTCTGGCCTGTGCAGCTCTTCCCATTTCCAGAGAAGCAAACTGCCCATGGTGGGGGCCCTGGGCCGGGCAGTGGCACGTGGTCCCGAGCACTCTGGCGCGCGTCCGCTGTAGCCAAGGCCACTCACCAGACTCAGCTCGTTCTAATCCAAACATGTTCTCTCCAAGTCCTCTGTACTTGGAAAGCTTTCCTGTTCCTTTCTAGGAGGCCATATTACTCTTTCCAAGAGATCCCCTTCTTGCATGAACCCTTTATAGTAGGTTCTCCAAACTTGGGCTGCACAGCCGGTTTGGCCAGTGGAGCGTACAACTCTTGATCTCCGGGTCTTGGGTTCAAGCTCCATGTTGGGTGTGAAGATTACCTAACCATAAATCTTTAAAAAGGGACGCCTGGTGGCTGTCAGTTGAGCAGCTGACTCTTGGTTCCGGCTTAGGTCATGAGCTCCGGGTCGTGAGATCGAGCCCCACATCAGGCTCCATGCTCCGTGCGGGGTCTGCACTCGAGCTCTGGTGCGCGTTCGCACTCTCTCCGACTCCCTCAAATAAATAAATAAATGAAATCTTTTAAAAAAGTCTTTAAAAAAAAGTTGTACTAACTTAACTTCCTTCTTGCAAGTAAGTGGAGAAAAAACCTAGTTCCGCTTTCTCAAGTCTATAATGATAAGACCAGCCCCTTCTTTGTTGCGACACACTATGCTAGTGTTGTGGGTGTTTGCTTCGGGTCCTATTGAATTATCCCAACAGCTGTGGCCTAGACTGAGAGCATCACCCCACTTTGCAGATAAGGAGGACAAGGCCCATTGTGGGGAGAGGGGCTTGAGGTGACTGGTCAGAAGTCACCTGACTGGCGGTGGGACGGACTGATTCCAAAGCCCTGCTTTTCAGCAGCAGATAATCTGACACCCAGAGGGCAAGTCTCAGTTCTGAAGAGGAGGGGCATAGACACGCTGTGAAATGTTGGAGAGGAGCAGCTCCATTAACGGGATGCGGTTGGATTATCCGTGTCCTTCATTTCCAACCAGAGCCCCTGTGTCTGAAGCTGAGAAGGAGACGTGAGCCCAGAAAGTGCGTTACGTCTGCAGCGGACTACCTTGGTGTCATCCCTGCCTTAGAGATGGGGTGGGACCGGTCCATTTGGGGACAGAACCGGGTGGTCTTCAAACTGGGCTTTCCCCTGCAAAGCAGCTCCGGGGGCACCAGCGACATTTAATGTGAATTTGACCTGAAAAAATATATATGTATTTTTTAGCTCTTTGGGAACATGCACATCTATGCTGTACCGAATTTTAACACCCTGGAGCTCCCTGGGCTTTTAACCTACAGGCCGGGGAGTACGGATTGTCCCGCATCTGCGTGTGTGCATGGAGTGCTACGTTTGTGTCACTGACGCTCGAGAGCGGGACTCGGCAATGCTGGTTCTTGAGGAGTCACGCGTTCAGCCTTTCCTGAGCAGGTGCACGGCTGGTAGGCTGTGTTCAGAAGGTCGGGCCGAGCCCAGGGCGTGCCTCGTTGGTGCGGAGTCCCACGCAGGGCACGTTAGGGAATGACCCGTTCTGCTCCATTGGTGAACCCGAGTGTGGTCGGGAACACCAGCAGGTGTTGCCTGTTGTTTGCGAAGTTCACCTTTGAAATAAAAATTCTTACCGGTCATCCTTCAGAGGAGCTGGGTTAAACCATCCTCAGAGGATAAGGCGAAGGTGGCCGCGGTTTTGCATAAACCGAAGGAAGGGACAGTGGGGCGACCTGATGTCAACTTCTGCGTATTTGTCAAAATCGTCTCCTTGTTCTCACTGCCTTCGCAACACAGCCGTTGGCTAAACGCGACCTTTTCGGCGCATTTCTTCCTGCTGGTCCTATGTCTCTTTTTCCCTTCCCGCCTATGTTGGGAAATCACCGAGTACTTCGTTAGAAAGAAGAGGGGTGGCTGGCAGGTCTACGGGGCGTCTCGTGATGCTTCCCCTTGTTCGGACTTGAGCTGAGTGAATCCGATTTGTTATGTCCAAATCTTCAGCCTCAGACGGCCCCTCCGGACCGTGAGGAACCCGCAGTCGGCTCCCGGAAACGTCTGCCGTGGAGCCTGCCGCGTCTGCTGCTGGAGCTGGGAGCCAGCAACGGGGCCTCCCAGGGGAAGCAGCCCACTCTGGTCTTCAGAGGTGAGGGGAGGAGACCGGGGGCCACGCATCAGAGGAGCAGAGTACCCAGAGGGCAAGAGTTTTCGGGCGTGAAGTTGCTAATTGCGCTTTAATAATAGTCAGGAGGGCAGAAGAGGCCAGTGTTCACACGGAGCAGGACAGTCCGCTCCGCGTCGGGCCGCGCTCTGCTGGGCCTCGCCAAGTTCCCTCGGCTGGCTGGCTGCGTTCTTTCCCTTTTTTCATCCGTGACATCTGCTCGGTGCTTGTCCCTCCTGTGATCCCGTACCCCTCGCAGCTGTGCAGACCTCCAGCTTTGCACGGGTGCACGGAGTGCCCCTGAGCATACGGCCTTTTTGATGTGTGATGAAACAGAACCAAGCCACGGGGGTATGGCGAGGGAAGGCATCAGAATATCAATTAACCTGCTCCGAACAAAGCTGCGGCTCCAGCGTGGAGCCGACAGTTCACTGGAGTGTCAGGAAGATGGTTAATGTATTCTAATTAGGGATTGACAGATACCTCCGCATCCGGCCTCTCCCGGTCGTCAGGCCCACAAACCCAACGAGTGGCCCATCACGGCACCGGCCGGGTGCTGTTTACTGATTTATGACTTCCCGCCTTGCCAGAATTTGTAGCCATGAACTTGCTCTCAACCCAAACTGCCGTTCTCTCTTGAAAGTGCCGTTCATCCTGCAAATGGGTAGTTGCTCAGAACCCCTATAAATGCCGGAGCTCTGGGAAGGAAGATCTTTTCCAGGCGCTAAGTTGGGTGCTTCCATGTTAAGGACGCCACAGGCCCTAAGCTCCCTGCTGCGGAGGCCTTGGTCACTACCCTTCCTTCCCAGGAGGACTGACCTGGGCCGAATGGTGCTGAGGGATCTCCGTGGTTGCCTTTCCCACCAAGTGTGGGCTGCGCTCATTGGGCGTGAGTGCTGCCCTAAGAGGTCCCTCCGGGACCTTAGTACCTGGGTGATCAGACCATCCCCCGGAGTCTGAAAGAGCAACCCTGGAGAGCCAGCGACTTGGGATTCAGTTCTGAGCCCCCCACCTTCTTTTTAAAAAATTTCACATCCGCACCTGAATGAGGCACCGGTGAGGCCAGGCTAATTAGGGAGATGTTCCTCATTTTGCTGCACTTTTCCTGTGTAATTGGAAGGCCCGCTCTCTCCAGCGAGATGTCGGTGAGAACTGTTCCCCTGAATAGTTCTAAAAGCTCTGGACCACATACTGATGTCAGCTGCAGTTTATGGGCGAGAGGATAATGATTGCTTCTTAATGCAATATTAAAAGCGGAGGCCTTCCTCGGTGCTGAGTGGAGACTGAGTTCCAACCTTCTTTCAGCTTCAAAAAGGAGCACGGAACAATCCCCAGCCCTGGTACCAGAAGCCATCAGTGGGCTCCCAGCCCTTCCCTCCAAACAGAGAGAAAATAAGGGGGTTTGAACGTGTCTAAAGTTCAGGAAATTGTGGCCTGGCTCCCAGAGCCCCACGTGGGGTGTTCTCAGATGTGGTGCCTCCCGGCCCCCATGGCGGTGCATGCATCTGTGGGTGTCTGCTCTTTCTAAGAGCGGCAGCCCGGCTCCAGGCTGCCTGTAACAAGGACTTGAGGGAGCAAAAGGCTGTTAAAAAAAATTTTTTTTTGCACTTTTGCTTCATTAGCTCTAGAAACCATGGTTCCATAGGCTGCATGTTTTCCTGCATAATTTAAGAAATTAATGAAAGCATGCCTGATTTTTCCAACACTCTTTACTCTGTAAATTTGTTTAGTTTTGGGTGTTTTTTTTTTTTTTAACTGTCAGTGGAGGCCGTTGGAATCTAAATATTTTAATTTTGAAGAAATGCACGCCCTTTTCTGGTTAGCTCCTTTTTAGGAACACACGGTGTTCTGTAAATCAGGTGTTGTGGGTTATAAATGACCTTGAATCTGAGTTCACCCCTATAGGTCCATTCTCTGACCTTAAGCAACTAAGTTCTCCTAATGATGTGAGGGAAGGGTCTATAGCGGGGATGGGAGGAGGTCCCCTTCTGGGGGCCAGTGGCAGAAACCGCAGCCTCCGGCGTGGCCGCCTGACGCCTCCCCGTAGAGGGGAGGCTGAAACTGTGGGCTGCTTTATTTCACTCTTGCAAAGCTCACTTTAATAATGTATCTGGGCATCAAATCTGAACCATTAAAAAGTGTGTGAGTCACTCTAGACTCCTGGCCCGTGAGAGGACTTTCAGAAACTGTTTAACGTGAACCTCGCTGAGGGACATAAAAAAATCAACTCAAACAATGGGAAGGGAAGGCAGTGAGATTGTGAAAATGTCAATTCTTCACACATGTATATATTTAATGTCATTCCAAAATTCTAGTGAAATGTCTGTTTTTGAACCTGCAAAATATTTTTGCTGCTTACCCGGCAGAACACATTTTGAAAATAAGAAAAAAGGAGGAGGAACATATCCTATTAGATAGAACAAACATTATAAAACAACATTTTAAATGGCGCGAGGGGCGTCTGGGTGGATCAGTCAGTGGAGCGTGCGGCTCTTGATCTCAGGGTTGTGAGTTTGAGTCCCCTGTTGGGCATAGAGTCTACTTAAAGACGTTTATTTTTTTTAATGGCATGAGGATGATTCTAGAGTCTACAGGCAGGAAGATGCCAGAGCCAGGATGGTGTCAGCATTCAGACAGTGACAAAAATGACGATGACAACGAGGGGAAAGATGGGCTAAAGCATCAATGATATCCCCTGCTTTGCCGGACAGATTTTCCCCAGGATCGTGCTTGACGTTGAAAAGATACAGGGAGACAAGTGATCTGAGGCTGATTCATACCCTGGCCAGTAGGTTTTGCAGAGTGACATGGCAGAACGTATCAAAAGTCACAAAAGAAGGTGCCAGCTTTTAGAAATCTATTTTCAGGGGGTACCTGGGTGGCCTAATGGGTTAAGCGTCTGACTCTTGATTTCAGCTCAGGTCACGCTCTCAGGGTCATGAGATTGACCCCGCATCAGGCTCCACGCTCAGTGGGGAGTCTGGCTCAGATTCTTTCTCTCCCTCTCCCTCTGCCCCTCTCCCCTTCTGAAAAAATTAATTAAAAAAATAGAAATCTATTTCTGGGATATTCTGTGTGCGTCAAGATGTACTTTCAGCGGATTTTAAAATGGTGCAAAACAGGAATGAAACTGAACGAGCGACAGCGTGGGATAGGTGAGCAGCTTTCCGAATTCTCTGCCTAGGGTTGGATTCTGGACGGCATCCCTGAAACTCGGGAGCAGGCCCTGATGATCCAGACCCTCGGGATCACCCCCAGACATGTCAGTGAGTAGCTTGCAGAGGGCCGCCCGGTCAGGGCTGCCGTGCCCACGCCCCGGGAGCGAGCATCTGCCCTCTCTCTCCTGAGCCCAGTGCCTACCCTCAGCCCTGTCCCATCCCAGCAGGAAAGAGGACAACATATTTGAATTTTCCATAAAGCTAAAGGCATTCGGGGATAGCTCTTGGAAGAATGAGGTTTTGTTTTGACCCTGGTGGTTCCTTGTTCTCCAGGAATCCCACATCTGAGAAACTCTTTTTAGGAAATAGTCCAAAATATGGCAAGGGCGTTCCACACAAAGATGTGCCTTGGAGCATTATTATGGTGAAAATTGTTAGATACGTGTTCAAGGGTGGCCTGCCCACTGTCCTGCCCACTTCATGGTTTGGTGCGGAGAAGACCACTCTACGGGACTCCTGGAACGGGAGATGGTGGTTGTGTTAGTGTCTCGTTCCATAGCAAGAGAGACATGAGACACGTTATTGGCCCATGAGATTCCAATGTCTGGGACCTGCTGCCCACCATGCCTGGTTGTGCCGTCTTCCCTCTCTGTCCAGTTGTGCTGAGCGCTCCTGACACCGTCCTGATTGAGAGAAACTTGGGGAAGAGAATCGACCCTCAGACGAGAGGTATGCCGTCTCCATTGCACCCCGCTCCCTGGAGTTTCAGACACGATCGATGATCGATGACCGTCAGAGTAACTGGCAGCCCACCACTTATGAGGCCATTCTCCACTTCGGGCACCCGCAGAAGGCCCCGTGGGGGCAACATGGGATCAGAGGCTGCAGGCTGGGCCCGGAGCCGGAAGTTGCTTGGGAGATGATAAACTCCAGCCCAGGAGGAGTTGGGGGTCCCGGGAGCTGAAGGCGAAGCCCTGGAGATGTTGAGCTGCATCTCAGCTCTCAAAGACTAGGCAGTTCAGCAGGGAGCCAGGGCCCTTGACCTCTGGCCTTAGGCTGTGGCAACAGACCACCCTGGGTTCGAGGACCCCAGCCCTCCCCTTTCCATCTGTGTGGTGTGGGATGAGTTACCCAACATCACCAACACTCTGTTTCCTTACCTGTCCCTGGGGTGAGACCTCCCTTGTGATCTGATTGCCGTGAAGACCGGTGTGTGCAGGTGGCCCATGACAGGGAGCCCTCAGAAGCCACGCCGTCCTGCCCATTGTGCTGAGAACCCTCATCCTTTTGTTCTTTTTTTTTTTTTTTTACAAATTTCTGTGTTCATTTTGGAGAGAGAGAGACAGCACAAGCGGGAGGGGTAGAGGGAGCGAGAATCCCAAGCAGACTCTGCGCTAAGCGCAGAGCCAGACGCAGGGCTTGATCCCACGACTCCGGGATCACAACCCCGGGATCACAACCCTAGCCGAAACCAAGAGTCGGACCCTCGACCGACAGCGCCATGCAGGCGCCCCCCATCCTTCTGTGATTTTTTAATAGAGCCCAGGCTCGTCCCGCATGCTTAGTATGGATCAGCACCCTGGGATTCACACAGGCTTTGGCCCCCAGACAGCAAGCCCTGGGCAGTGACTCTGACCTCGTGCCCCTCCCCCACGCAGAGATCTATCACACCACCTTCGACTGGCCCTCCGAATCTGAAATCCAGAACCGACTGATAGTGCCGGGGGACATCTCGGAGATGGAGACGGCACGGAAGCTGCTGGAGTATCACAGGAACATCATCAGGATCCTCCCTGCTTACCCCAAAATCCTGAAAGTCATCAATGCTGACCAGCCGTGCGTGGACGTCTTCTACCAGGGTAAACGCGAATGGCGGGGGGCTCCCCGGGCACCTCGACCATCCTTATCCCAGGGCCAACCTGCAACATGACTCGGGGTCTTGAGTCCGCTTAGAGCAGGGGTAAGCAGCCCCACACTCACCACCGCACTGTCACCGGAGCACTGACAAAGGTTCACGGACAGCGGCTGGAGCCGGTGCCTGTGCATGCGTGCATGTGTGCGTGTGTGCGTGCGTGTGTGTGTGTAAAGGTTGAGCCTGAGACTTTGGAGCCAGGGGCCCTGTGTTCAAACCTCATCCCCACCACACATCAGCTGTGCAGTGTTGGGCAACTCTCTTACCCCTGTTGGCCTCAGTTTTGTCATCCCTAAAATGGGAACAAAAATCGTGTCTTCCTCATCGGCTTGGGAGAGGATTACTTGGAACTCTGCAAATCCCGTATCCGCAGTGATGGGTCCAGCAGCGGGTACGGAGAAGAGCCCAGTAACGTCAGACATCGTTGCTGTTGGGACTCAACGTCCTGTCCAGAGAGGCCAGGGAAAGTTAGAACGATTCTCTCCCAGAGCCCCTGAATTATAATTTATAATTGTCTCCACATCCAACCAAGTACTGCCTTCCAGGCAATGCCGGGTAGATGGCGCCATGAAAACGACACTCAACAGTTGATAATGGCCCTTGTTGGTATATTCTCTCAAATCTCCTTAAGGAAAGTTTTGTTTTGGTGTGGGGGGGTTACTTCTGACCTCCCTGACCCGGCTGTTCCCTTGGCCCCCACCCAGGAGTCCCAGCCCAGGGACCGCACAGCCTTGCTCCCCGGGGGGGTCAGTCGGTCTGTGGAGGGGGGGAGAGAATGTCTAGAAAATATCTCTAAAACAATCTGGGCTATGGATACCATGCCGCTTTCCAGTGGTATTGCATCTCGGAAGGGTCTTTAGTAGCAAACACTACGTTCGGGACATAAATAGCCACAGCATTTATCTTACGGCATGATTCTGAATTTACACATTAATTACTTCCAAATTACTTAATTAAATTTAAAAGTTCATATGATCGTTCATAAAGAATTCATGCCTGGAATTGTAAATAAAAATGTGAGTGTCTGCATATTAATTATTATTAATTAATAATGCAGACAGATAAATTGAAAATTGGAATGCCAAGTTCTCTCCGTGTTGTTTTTTTAATCTCTCTGCAGTGCATCCAGCAGCCACACATTTTTAAAAAGAATAATTAGATGTTGAGACTGTCTGGGGGATCATTACTTCTAATTAACTTAGTTATTTACTGTAAATTAAGCATCGTTTGTAAGCAGGCGGCTTTGCCCCTAGTGTTTGTGCGTTTCAGATGTGCCTGGATCGTGGCAGTTCTGAGGATGGAGGGGCGAGGGGCTGGGGTGGCTTCCTCCAGCCTATTCTCAGGGGCAGAGCATGTTACCCGGGCAGCGGGTTAGGGAGAGCCCCCCCCCCCCCCACGCCCGGCCAGCTCTCGGCAAAACGGGGCAAGAGTCCTACGTCTCCCGTGGGAATGTTGCACCAGTGGGATGAGATCATGCCCGCAGAGTACTTAGCTCAGCAGTTCACACAAGCTGGCGCGTATGACGTTATGATGATGACTGTCGTTAAGATCGTGGATCCACTTAGAGCGGGTCTCCACGCAGCTGTAAGCAAGAGAGGTAATTGCGGCTGTTGAGCGAGCCCGAGCACAGGTGCTGTAAGCCGGCTTCCCTTTTTTAGGACCCGAGTTTACTATTCTCCTATCCTCTCTTTCCAGCTCTGACCTACGTCCAAACTGGCCATCGGTCTAATGCCCCGTTCACCCCGCGGGTGCTGCTTTGCGGGCCCGTGGGCAGTGGGAAAAGTCTGCAGGCGGCCCTCCTGGCCCAGAAATACGGCCTCGTCAACGGTGAGTGCCCCGGCTGCGCCCTGTTTCTGGAGCCTACCCCCCCCCCCCGCCCTCCTAGGCTTTTCTGCCTCATGGGTGTGGGGAGGAGATCAGTCTCGCTTCTCTTTCTTGCTCTCTGCTGTCAGCAACGTTCAGGCAGTCCGTCTTTGCACCGATCAGCTTTGTTCCTCACAAAGAATATGGCCGTAAAAACACTAACCGCTAAAAACGCGTCCGCAGCCCAGAGAGGCAGCACGTTTCCAGTCGTCATTTGTTCCAGCCTCTGGAGCAGTCGTGCTTCTGGGCTCCGCAGGGCACGTCCTCCAGCCCCAGCGGCCTCCCCGGAAGCCACAGCTGTTGTGTAATCCGCGGCGGCTGCGGATTTATTTTCTCCGATCCCGTTTGGCTCCCCCCAAACCCGGGTCAGCACACTTGCAGGCAAACAATTTCTGAACCAGAGGAGGACTCCTGGCTCGTACAGTTTCAATAAATATTTTACCAGGAGGAGAGAAAATATTGAAATCAGTTCTCCAGGCCTGTCCCAAGGCAGCCTCCGGTGGGTGGGGATGCCAGCCTGCCTTACGGAGGACAGGAGTGGGGAAGGAGGAAGAAGCAAGAGCCGCCCTCGCCAGCAACACCACCCCCAGGAAATGCCCCACAAGCCCAAGTCACCTCTACTTATGAAGAAAGAAAACAGTCCTGTGCCCCAAATATAAAAATATGCTCATACATGCCTCCAAACTCTGCAGATACACCATCGAAATATGTGTGTACACACACATGACTATACATGCACCAACCCGGAAGGGTCAACGTTTTGACAAAGATGCTTTTTTTTTTTTTTTTTTGAAGATTTTTATTTATTTGAGTGAGAGAGAAAGTGAGAAACAGCACGAGGAGGGGGAGGGTCAGAGGGAGAAGCAGGCTCCCCGCTGAGCCGGGAGCCCGATGCCGGACTCGATCCTAGGACTCCAGGATCATGACCTGAGCCAAAGGCAGACACCTGACCAACAGGGCCACCCAGGCGTCCCTAAAGATGCTTTTCAAGCGGGTGTCCTCCAGTATAAAATCCCGAAGCCACTGACAGACTAGCCAGGAGGCAGCAGCCAAAACCGTGCCTGTGACATGAACTGGGGAACGGAGTGATTGTTCTGATCAGTAACGGAAACAGTAGCAGTCCTGTCCGCACTCTCGCGAAAACTACACAGTCGTACTCTGGTTCGATTAGCATGGAAAACCCTGGACACCTCAAGATGAAAAATGCAGATTTTTTTTTTTTAATTTAAATTGAATTACTCAGGTAATTCCTTCTTTGGGCTTTACCTCTCGAAGTATTACAAGGCTGGATTTGCAGCTATGGTCGTGGCTCCTTTGGTGAGCTCTGGCCTGCCTGTCCCTGCCCCCACGTGTCTATGGAGGGGACGGTGACATCGAGCGCGGGAGCCGCGGAGGGCGCGTCTGAAAGCCTCGCTCTCATCCCAGCCCCTTGATACAGCGCACAGCCTTGGTTCGGGTGCCGGCACCAGGCCGTGTGCTATTTGCACAGGCAGTCAGTCAAGGAAAACATTTTTCACTTTACAGTGTTCTCTGCGTACCAGTTGTGAAGAATGAGATTACGGGCCTAGATTTCTTCCAAAACTGAAAATAGGAAAGCTCATCATGGTTTCAGCTTTGTTACCTAAAGAGCCTTTGGGGGCTTTTTTTTTCAGTAATTGAGCTAACTCAGAAAGTTCACATTTCTCCAAGGCGTTCTTGGTAAGCTGAAGACATCACGAGAACCCTGTAAACCGATCTGAGGGCTGCCCAGTTGGCAGGGGCGCTGTCCGCGGAGGGCTCTCTGCACAGGCCTGTGTGTGCCCAGAGCTCCCAGAGCCGCCTGCTCGCCGGGGGCCACTGCCCAGCACGGCTCCCCTCTCCCCGGTTATGGCTCTTTCCGTGACAGGAAAACAGCTCTGAACAAGCAAGCAGCCCAACGTTCAGGCTGGCAACATTGATTGGGAGACTGGGGTGTACAGTTGGTGAGAACATAACTTTCTGAAGGAGGCGTTGTTGGTGTGAACCCTGCAAATCTGGGGCCCAGTGACTTCACTCTGTGGATTTGATTCTGCTGAAACCCCCAGACGGTGAAGGAGAGATGCACGGGTGCGTCACCAAAGTCGGGGCCAGCCGGACGCTGTTAATAAGAGGACCGTTACGGAAGCTGTGGGAAACCCATCCACCACAGCACCATTCTGTCATTGTTAGTTAAAACGAAGAGGGGATGATTAAAAAAAAAACCTATAAAGTGACTCGATGTCCGTGATCTGCTGTTCAGTGAGGGAGGGGGTGGGAGCCTGTCAATCACTGACAGCGTTCCGGGCATGATCTCATTTTTGTTTAAAACACTGTGTTACGTACGTGCAGAATCCATCTGAAGGACTCATCAAACTGGTTGTCTCTGTGCGGTGACGCATTATACAACTCCGATTTTTTTATTGCAATGAGCACAGATTTTCTAACCAGAGACAACCATGAAGAATTTCATTAAAATATCTTGATCGGGGTCACCTGGGCGGCTCAGTGGGTTAAGCTTCTGCCTTTGGCTCAGGTCATGATCTCAGGGTCCTGGGATCGAGCCCTGCGTCGGGCTCTCTGCTCAGCGGGGAGCCTGCTTCCTCTTCTCTCTCTGCCTGCCTCTCTGCCTGCTTGTGATCTCTCTCTGTCAAATAAATAAATATAATCTTTGAAAAAAATCATGATCATAGGACCAGCTGGCTGTCTCCGTTGGGAGAGCGTGTGACTCTTGGTCTCGGAGTTGTGAGTTTGTGTGCTCCATGTTGGGTGTAGAGATTACTTAAAGAAATCTTTTTTATTTAGGGACGCCTGGGTGGCTCAGTGGATTAAGCCGCTGCCTTCGGCTCAGGTCATGATCTCAGGGTCCTGGGATCGAGCCCCGCATCGGGCTCTCTGGTCCGCAGGGAGCCTGCTTCCTCCTCTCTCTCTGCCTGCCTCTCTGCCTACTTGTGATCTCTCTGTCAAATAAATAAATAAAATCTAAAAAAAAAAAAAAAAAAAGAAATCTTTTTTATTTAAAAGTTTTTAAAAAGATCATAAGCGTCCTCATTGAGTGCTTGCTCTACGCAGAGCAGGGAAGGTGTGGAGAGATCCAGAAAGGAGCACAAGGATCCAAGCTGGGGCTGGGCTGGGGGCGGGGAGTGAACAAAGGTTAGATGAGTCCCTCCCCATGCAGTTCCAGGTCTGACTGTGTGCAGAGCTTTGGTGCTGGAGCCGTTTGGTGACACTGTGGATCGAGGTGGTCATAGGCAGGGGTTTTAAACCATTCGTACACAGTGGAAGCCCTGAACACTCCACAGTTCCTCTAAACACTTGTTTCCCCGCATCTCACAAAATGTTAATCTGTTGTGTTTTTTCATTCAGTTCCAAATATTTTCTTATCTGCCCCGTGGTTTCTTTTCTTTTTTAAGTTTATTTCTTCATTTCAGAGAGAGAGAGAGAGAGCACGAGAGGGAGGGCCAGAGGGAAGCGGAATCTCAGACAGGCTCCACGCTGAGCGCAGAGCCCGACGTGGGACTCGATCCCATGACCCTGACATTACGACCTGAGCTGAAACCAAGAGTCGGCGCCCATTATGGCTTCTGTTTTGACTTACATGTTACATACAAGTGCATTGCTTAAATTCCCAATTTGGGGGAATTTTCCAGATGTGGGGGAGGAGTATCGATCTCTAATTCTGTGGTGCTCAGAGAAGACACTTGTGTGATTTCAGTCCTTTGAAATTTACTGACACTTACTTATGGCTCAGCGTGGGGTCTCCGCCGGCGGATTCCGTGTGCGCACCTGGCCTTGGTGGGTGTAGTACCCAATAGTGTCGGCCAGGGTAAGGTGTGTGCGGGCTTGCCCGGTTCTCCCCTGTCCTTGACGATTTCTCGCTACTGTCTCCTCACTTACCGAGGGAGAGACGCTAAAATCTCCAGCTCTGACTGTGAACGAGTCTACTGCTCTGCCAGTCTCTGCCTCGTGTCGTTTGCAGCCACATTACTGGGAGCATGTACACTGAGGACTGCTGCGTCTTCTTGATGAAGTGACCCCTTTCTCATTGGGAAATTGCTCCGCCGTCTCCGCAGTAGCGCTCTTTCCTGAAGTGTACTTCGTCGGATAGTCACGGAGCCCCTCCGGCTCTCCTCGGAGTGGTATATATTCTGTCCTTTCTCTTTTAAATTATCTGTGTCTTATATTCTAAATGCATGTCTTGTACACACATATAATTGGGTCTTGCTTTCTTAAAAGCCCAGTCTGACATTTTCTGCCTTTTAATTGAAGTACATCTCCATTTTAAGTCATTTTTAGTGTGGTTTCAAGCCTACCATCCTGGTTTTTTGCCTTCTGTTACCTCTTCTCTGTTCCTCCTTTCCCGCCAGCTGTTGGATTAACCAGATGTTGTTTAAAAGTGCATTTTATTTCCTCCATTGCCTTTTCAGCTGTATCTCTCTGATTTGTTTTGTTGGTGGTCACTCTAGGGCTCACAGAGCCTCATTTCCTTCTCAGGGTGTGCCTTGAGTTCATACCGTAACCAGAGAACCCACAATGGACATCTTTCTGTTTGCCTTGCCCATCTCCCTGGTGTTGTTTTTGGCCGGACATCTTACTTCTACGTGGTATAAACTCTACAATATGTTGCAGTTATTTTTGCTTTGTTACTTGGGTTTTTTTTTTCTTTTTAATGGAAGAAACGAAGGGAAAGGCTGTGGTTGGTACCCACGCATGCCATCAATTGTTTGTTTCGATCTGCATTTCCATCTGATAATCTCTTGCCACCTAAAGAACTTCCTTTAACATTTCTTGTAGCGCGGGTCTGCCGGCGACAAATTCAGCTTTCATCTGCTGGAAATGTCTTTATTCCACCCTCGTTCTTAAAGGACGCTTCTGCCGCACGTAGAAATCTACGTTGACAGGTGTTTTCCTCTTAGCGCTTTAAACATGTCATCCCATTGTCTTACGGCCTGCGTTGCTTCTGATGAGAACTTGGGAGACTATTTTGATCCTTGTTCCGCTACATACCAAGCACCTCCCCCACCCAGCTGCTTTCAGTGTTTCCTCTTTGTCTTTAGTTTCCAGAAATCTAACTACGAAGTACCCCAGTGGGGACGTGGGGTTACTTGGTGTTTATTCTGCTTGGGCCTCGGAGATTCTTGGATTTGTGGATTGAGATTTTTCATCACATTTTGATTTTTTTTTTTCAGTTTGTGAACTTCTCTTGCCATTTTTTTCTCATATATTTTTTCTGCCTCTCCCTCCCTCCTCCCTCCTTCTCCCTCCCTTCCTCCTTACTCTCTCCTTCCCCCACTTCCCTCTCTCCATCCCTCTCCTTTCTGGAACTCTGATCACACATACGTGAGACTGACTGATATTGTCTACCAGGTCCCTCTGGGTCTGTCCTTTCTTTCCAGGCCTCCCTTAACCTCTCTTTGCTTCAGTAAGGATACTTCCTGTTTTCCTGTCTTCAGATTCACAAACAGGCCTGTTTTCCTGTCTTCAGATTCACAGATTGTAGCCTATCCAAGGATTTTCCACTCAAGATGTTGTATGTTCCAGCTCTAGACTTTGCATCTGGTTCTTTTATATAGTTTCCGTCGTTTCTGCTGGGATTCCCCAACTTTTCACTCATTTAACCATCTTCTCCTTTCCAGTTTTAAACATACTTACAATCGCTGTTGTATCGTTCTTGTGTGCTTATTCTAAAACCCATGTCATCTCCTGACCTGATTCTGTAACCTGTTTTCTCTCTTTGCAGGGGTCACACTTCCCTGATGGGTTGATTGACTGGTTTTTGCATTTCAAGTCGATTTTTAGTATATATTAGACACGTGGATGGATCTCCCTTTGCTGAGAGCCTGGATGGTGCGGTTCTGCTTGAAGAATATGGAGTTAAGAGTTGAGTTCTAACAGGCAGTTAATTTGCTGAAGGATCAGCGTGATCCCATGGAGGCTGACTTTTCGTGTTTGTTCAGATGAGACCAGAGTGTGTGTCCTCTCGGGCTCATGTGCCCCCACGCCCAGAGTCTCAGCTGACTGGGCACCCGGCACCACCTCTCTCTCCAGCTGTCCGCGGGCCAACATCCCCGAGCACTGGGTGCCTCCCCCTCAGCTCACAGCCTCCTGGGAGCTTGTCTCTCTCAGGCCTGGGCTGGGGGCGCGTCTCACTCACCATGTGTACAGCTTTGCATTGACCAAAGACCCCAGGGTTTCTGGAGCTACTTCTCTGCACAGCTCCCTTCTCTCCATCCCCTTGGTCCCCAAATCCTAGTTCCAATTCGGTCTCTGCTTCCTGCTGCTCTGAGTTGGCCTCCCCTTCTCCTGTGCTGTGCTGTGGTTTCAAAAGTGCTCATAGGTAGAACCTGGGTGAAGGTGGGACTCATTTGGGTATCTCCCTTCTCTTAAAGGTCTGGACCCTGTGCTGTCGGTGGCCCAGTGCCTGGAAAGAGTTGTTTCACACATTTTGGTTGGTTTTACAGCTTTTATAGCTTTTATAGCTTTTTATGACCGAAGCTACTTATGAGGTCTGGCCAGAACGGGAAGCTAAGTGTGGGTTTGATGTCACACAGACATGGCTTTGAACCCCAGCTTGGGCGCCTAGTGGTTCTGTGACCTGGGACGGGTCGTTGCGCCTCTTTGCATTCTGAGCACAGGGCTTGGCGTGTAGAAAGGTCTCAGTCCCCGTCGGCCTTCATCATCCCCCACGTTCCCTTAGCGAGTGACACCGCCGGCCGCTTTGGATGTCGGCCTGCTGTCCTCCGCATGGTGAGTCAGGCACGTCATCCCTGAGGGGTAAGTCTTTGCTGATGGTCATTCTCTTTTTTTCCTTTTTTTAAAAGATTTTATTTATTTACTTGACAGAGAGAGACAGCGAGAGAGGAAACACAAGCAGGGGCAGTAGGAGAAGGAGAAGCAGGCTCCCTGCTGAGCAGGGAACCCATATAGGATTCAATCCCAGGACCCTGGGACCATGACCTGAGCCGAAGGCAGATGCTTAATGACTGAGCCACCCAGGCACCCGAGTGATGGTCCTTCTCTTAAACATTCACCATTTTCACTTAATTTTAGGAGTGGTGTTTGGTTTCTTTAATATATGAAGAAAACCCCTTGATCTCAATGTTAAGAAAAGCAAGACTGGGCAGTCAACCCATCATGGAAACATAGCCAAAACCTTCCCGCTTGGCCTCTTAGCAGCTCGTCACCAAGGACAGAGAGCGGAGGCTGGGTTTGTTCAAGCCACGTGGGCGCGCCGGTGCCCGTGTGGTGGGTCTGGAGACGTGATGGGCCTCACAACAGGAAGTCTCTTGTCTACATGGGCCATCCAGCCAGAGAGGGTTACTGGCTACGGGCCAGGCAACCCCAGCAAGCTGCCTCAGTTGTGAGTGCGTTCATCTGTCCCATAAACATAGCCGTGTCCCACGGAAATGCTTGGCCCACGGGAAGGGCTGTGGGGCGGCAAGCTCGCCTGGTCTCCCCGGCGCAACACCGGTGTGGACATGAGCAAACGGGTGTCCCCACTCCCCCTGCCACCGGCCCCTGGCATTACTCAGCCCCGGCCAGTGTCGCCATCGGGATGCCAGGTGGAGGGACGCCCTGCGGGAGCTCCCGTGGTAACACCTCTCGTTGTGTCCTCCCCGCACCGCCCATTTTTAATCCGTTCTCTGCCGAATGCATTCCTTTTCATTCTGCACCTTCCTCCTCCGAGTCTTCTTTACTCCCCAGATCCTTTTTGATATTTGCTTTCCCTTGGACACACACCCACACTCAGAAAAACCCTTTTATATTTTTCGCTGTGACCTTTTTCTCCCCCAGCAGGCCGCACCGGGCCTTCTTTTTTTCTTGTTCTTCCTTCTGTTGAAAATTTAATGGGTGTCTTTCTGTTCCTCTCTCCCCCAGTCCACTGCGGGCAGCTGCTGAAAGAGGCTGTCGCTGACAAGTCAAAATTCGGCGAGCTCATCAAGCCCTATTTCCAGAAGGAGATGGCAGGTAGGCCACACGCGGCTCAGCGGCCATGGCCACCTGGGCTCTGGGGGTCAGATGGCTCCGTGTGGGGCTTGCCGGGCACCGGGGGGGCTCGGCCTGGGGACAGTAGCTGGGAAATGGACACTGGGCTTTCCTGTCGGCAGAGGCTCTGCATTTGTTCCCCAGCAGGGCCCTTTTTGCTTCTGGCCCTGCCCCAAGCCAGGGGCAAGTAGACATGTTGTGTTATCATCCTTGAGGGTTGGGGTATTTCTGTTTCTTGGGAATGTATGCTTTCATAACTGAGAGCACGAAGATCGAGAGCCAGGAGAGGCCACACAGCTGCCCACATCCTTGATTACTGGGTGTACCAGATCACTGCGGGTCAGTATTCCGGTTTCATCAGAAGTCAGGAGCCAGAAGGCCGGAGCTTTGCAGACACCAGGACTGAATGGCCGTTGGGGCTTAGGGGCTTGGAGCGGGGAGGCCGGGCCACATTGTACCTCCAGGCCCCTTTGTGATCACCGTCTGGAAGCATTCTCTGTCAGCCCCCAGGAAGGGCGCCCGTGAGATCATTCTAGTTCCATTTCCTGAGCCTGCGAATGAGCCACGGAGAAGGGGCCAGCCGGTGAGGCTGCACAGCCAGGCCACATCTGCGCCCCTCCGGACCCGGCGTTCCCTCCCGGGCGACACACTGCACACACCCACACCTTCCTCTCTCGCCTCACGCGCGGTCGCTCCCCTGTGCAGTCACCAAGTCTGATGGGAGCGCGTCTTGTGGAGAAAACCCGGAACGAAAGCTGCCCCTTTCCTCGAGAGGGTGTGTGTCTTGACGAGGACACCCTCCCAGCAGAGGGCCCGTTGGTCGTCTTCTGCCGTCTTTTGGGTTTTGGGGACACGCCCGAGAACAGGCAGCTTGCTCCTAACCCACCAGCTTGAGGCCCCCCTAGGGCCATGTCCTAGCTTGGCTCTCCCAAGCCCCCTTCAAGATGCTCTATTCCCCCAGCGGGAGGTTCCGGTGAGGCGGGCTCAGCTCCTTTGGATACAGTGAACTGCGTAGAGGCTGGTGGACGAGTGAGTCTGTTCATCCCTCCGTCACGGGGTGTGGATCGAAGGCCGTGGAAGCGGGAGGCTCCAGGCAGGACTGAAAGCCCGCGTGCGCTTTGGTGCTGCCCCTGTGAGCCGTGCAGCGCTCGTCAGAGCCCGCGGCCTCTCCGTGGTGAGATGGGGACGGGAGTCCCTAGGTCGCAGGGTTCCCACGGGGCGGGACGTGATGTGCACACTGGGGCCCGGCTTGCGTGCTGTCGGAGTCCTGGTCCGAGCTCCCTCCCTCCCCCGATGCTGCTCCCCATCCACGGGCATGGGCGCCGCTGGTTCTTGGCACCCTAAGGTGCAAAACTGTCCTCTGCACGGACTGGAGGCCAGTTGAAGTCCCCGCTAATAAGCTCGTCGTGGTTCGGAGGGAAAGACCACGACTGACCAGACAGATGAGGCCACGCTCGCGGTCAGTGGACCTCAGGCAAAGCCACACGGGAGCTCTGACTCCTCTTGCAACTTTTCTGTCCTTTTGGCTTTTCTTTTTTCTTGCCAAAATAAGGAGTTACCAAAAATAAGCATTTAGGTGGTTTCCAAACTTGCACTCCCTCAAAAACACCATATTGAGTTCCCTCGTACCTGCGCAGGCTCGCGAACACCCCGGAGCGCCTGTGGGGGGGAGAGTTATCCCTGCGCGGTGCGCTGGGTGTCGTCCTCCGTGTCCCCGCCGTCTCTCGTGCCCTGTCGCTGCTGCAACAAGCTCAGTGGTTGAAAACGGCACCGGTTTGCCAGCGGACAGTTCCGGAGGCTGAAAGTCCTGACCCCAGATGTGGGTTCCAGGCGTGGCTGCGTGCCCTCTGGAGCCTCCCGTCACCCGCTCCGGCTCCCAGAGCCCCTTCCTCTGTCCCCGCCGTCTGCACGGACCACCTGCATGTGCCTCACTCCCTGACCACTGAAAACAAACCCCAGGGTCTTTCCAGTGGTGGGCAAGACGTGGAACTGGCTTCTGCTCTGGGTTCTATGGTGATTCCTGGGGCCGCAGGTCGCTGTAAAGCTGGGCTCTGCTCTCTGTTGTCTCCTCAGCACCTGCCCTTGACTTGGCCCTTCTGCACCGCCCAGAAAATTAAAGAACAACAGCAGCCACTACCGTCTCTTCTGAACAGAAGCAGTAACTTCTGTCGCTTCAGTGATTCCGATCTCGCAGGGAGAACAGAGCTCGCATTGACATTCATAGCCACCAATGGGGTCTCACTGTTGGCCAAGCAGAAGCTTCTGAGACAGCCACAGTGTGGGGCTCGCACAGGAGGCCACCAGGGCCACCCAGGTCTGGCGGGAACCTGCTTCGCCACCAGCTGAAACACCAGCTGAAAAGAAAATGTAAATGATTCTGACCCAACTCCGTTTGGAAGGGAAGGTCAGAAGGAACACCGAGGCTCCGCACGGCCGACCACGGCTTGGCTTCTCTGCGAGTCACTGCAATCGGCAGCCCCGTTAAGGGCCGCTGAGCCCGAGTCTCTTGTCACCCATCTGGGCCCCGGGTACAGGTCACCTCCCTGCTCCCCAGGTTTGGAGCCCAGCGGGAGGTGGACCCAGCGTTCCGGGGGAGCGTCAGGTGGAAACACAGCAGGGCTGTGAGGACACATTTGGCCTTGCTCCCATGGCTTCCCAGTCCAGGCCTGGGGACAAACCAGTGGGGACGCCTCCTCCTGATAAATGGCTACACCCGGACACGGGGATGGGGAGATGGGTCTCAGACCTTCCCTGGGAAGAACCCTGACTGAGTGGAAGCAGGTGTAGGGAGGCAGCCTACCCCCCGGGGGCGAGGGCCAGCCCGCTGGAGCATGGGAGCAGGAGGGACCGTGCGGGTCCAACCAATGACTCCTTTCTGAGGAGGAGGGAAGCAAAGGGCAGGGGGGCAGAATTGCTCCCCCAGCTGCTGCCCAGGGCTCGGAAGGTGTCCCCTCTATACTGAGAGCAACAAGGCACCCCCACCCCCAGCAC
This sequence comes from Meles meles, assembly GCF_922984935.1. Taxonomy (NCBI): domain Eukaryota; kingdom Metazoa; phylum Chordata; class Mammalia; order Carnivora; family Mustelidae; genus Meles; species Meles meles. The sequence goes on from NC_060076.1 coordinate 3,622,099, forward strand.
TGGCAGCCCATTGGCGGAATTCCAACAGAGCTAGATAGTGGCGACCCTCCATTGTCCTTGGGGGCCTGTTGAGGCCTGTTGGATGTCCGTCTTCACCAGTGCGTGTTTCCAATATCTCTGCCCTGGGTGCCAGCAGCATTCCTGGGAACACGGAGAGTGCCTGGCTGCTCCCCTGCATGTGTTTCCACGTGTGAAATCCAGAAGCTTCCGGGAGCTCGGCTACGGGGATGGAGATTCTCGCAAGGGTTCAGAGGCCCCGTCACCCTGGGGCAGAGCTGGCCGATGTCACCACACCCGTGTCCGCCCCAGTGCAGAAACGCACCTCCCCACCCCCCGTACCAGGCAGCCCCCTTCTGGATATCAGACGTCCCGCGCTGGGGCCTCTGCCCTGTGCTCCTGGCCGCTGGCCTGCTCGCCAGCCCTCCCGCCCAGCCCTCACCGGGACCCCCGCCACCACAGGCTCTTGCCCTCTCTCCGCTCACCTCGGAGCCGCGAGCCCCAGAGACGGGCAGCTTTGCAGGGGTGGTGCATCTCGGCCACCCTCACAGTCACGGTCACCGTCACCGTCACCACCATCGCCAGTGCAGCAGAATCGATCCAGATGTCATCCTTCTCCCCACGGAGGCTCTTCCTCTTAGTCCCCCCGTGGGGCCTCGTGATGTTCCGTCCCAGCCGCGCCCTCAGCAGACTTAGCTATGTTCTCTGCCGTCACAGGCGGCTGCCAACACTTCCTTCTTTGGAATCAGCAGCAGAATTAATAACCGTGGTTTTCCCTTCTTTCCACATTTACTGGGCAGAGGGCTCCAGGGCCCTTCGTAGTCCATTCTAAATCTCTTGATCCCAGGCTCTTGGCGACCGCACCGCGGACAGAGGGCTGGGGAGAAGCTTCGTCTGTGTCCCAGACTCTGAAATATATGGGTCTGACCTCCCAAACCCCTCCCCGCTCCAGCTGCAGCGAACAAAAACCGCTTATTCCCCAGGGTTCCATGCACCATGTTCGAGCAGGCAGCCTCCATGACAGGCGACGGGAGTCGGGGCCGTGCATGACACACGGGGCTGGGGCTTAAATCACGCGGGCTTAGCTGCCGGGAAGCTCCTGTCACTTCCACGTGGGTATGAAACAAGGAAAAACGATTATGGGGTTTCGGAAAAAAATCCGTTCTCAGCTGTTTATATGCCATTTGAAATTAGAGGAGTGGTTCCGATGGCTCCCGTTGCCAGGCATGCGATGCCGATGTGTGCTGATCGTCTTCCTTTCCCTGAAATCAGGCAAAGGAGCCCCAAGGTCTCAACTCTGCCTAAATCAGCGGTGACTCAGTACTCACCCCCTCCGGATGGGGTGCTCAGCGCCTTCCCTGGGGTTTCATGCCTACCAAAGGGTCTCGTGGAAGGTGGAATTTCTTCCTTCTGGAGGCCTAGAGCATCCTGGAGAAGGCACCTGTTCTGCCTTTGCCTGTTGGAAGGAAACCGACCTTCCTCACCGGCCTCAGCTCGACGTCTGCACTGCTTGATTTGTGTCCTTGCCCTTGCGGGTTTCAGCCAGAACTCAAGGTCCAGAGGCTGGTGGCGGGAGACACGACTTCCTTCCAGATTGCTGGGCTCAACTCATGGCTCACGACTGTCTCTCTGGTTCAGAGGGGCTGCCTTCCACCCCGGCTCTGATCATTGTTTCCTTTCTCCAACATCGCTGGGCTTTCTCTAGAGAGCAGCTACCCAGGGAGAGTAGGAGAAACAGCCAACGGCATATCTTGTCCTTGTTGGCTTCAGTCTTGGCTCTAAGTGTGTGAGATGTCTGCCTCGACTCGACTGTGTTGCCCTCAGAACGTGTCGGCATTGTCAGTTCAAGGGACCGCCAGCGCGGATATGTCCCCAGCGGGTGGCATTTGCGGTAGCCTCTGGGAGGCTCTCGAGAAGGACGGGGAACCGTGCCTTCCAACACCCGCCTGCCAGCCTGTCGGCCCGATTACAGTGGCCTCCTGAGTCCTGCCAACCGTTCACCAACCAACCCCGTCGGCACACGCAGCAGCTAATGCAGTTCAATGACCCGAAGGCCCAGATTCCTTCGGTACACTGACTTCCAGGTGAGAAAACAGCTGTTTAATTGCTGTAAGAACTTTCCCCTAAGAGCCCCAGTCCTAATGCAGTGCAGAAGTCAGTGGAAGACAGATGATCAGCAAGTGTCCCCTGCGCCCCCTCCCGCACACCCTCCTCTTTCCTAGACACTGCTCTCTGGAGGAGGTTCCTCCCGGCCAGAGTGAACCAAGCGGAGGCGGGAGATTTGGGGGGCGATCCGAGGCTCATTTGCGCCCTTTCCCGTGACGAGCCCTCTCGCCCCAGCACACGCAGCCCTCCTCACGCGCACAAGCCCAACCGGCCCCAAACTGGCAGGATCACGAGCGTTTCCAGAGCCTTCTATGCCTCCGCCTCCCAGGGGTGGTGGATCAGAGCTCTGCCGAACTGCTGCCCTTTTTAGGGAGAATTAATATTCTCGGCACTAAATGCACACGAAAGATTCGACAATAGACCAGCTTTTCTCTTTTGTTACAAACTTGCAAGGAGTTGCTGAGTTGAAAGACAAAGTAAATCTTCCCGTCTGAGGAGGTAAGCGGAACGGGATCGCTTGTTTTGCTCGGTGCAGCCTGGGCGAGCTGCACGCAGCCTTGCGGCGGGCGGAGGCGGGACCCGAGGGACCCCTGCCCGGATGCAGGAGGGCTCTGCGCGCCGCGTGTTTGTACCAGCGCAAGACAGCGCGCCGCTCTCTAAATAATTTACCAGTTGATTAATAGACTCACAGGGGTATAATTAGAAGAGGAAGAGACGGTGGGTACAGTAACCGGTACAGTGCTTGGGGGAACAGGAGCCTTTATTTTTTTAAAGAAACTTTCTAGGGTGCTGGGCGTTTGAAGGCAAGTTGGGAAGAGCTCAGTGCCTCGTCTCTTTTGAAGTGGAAATAGGACAGTTTGAATCCGTCGAGTTTAATTTTTCACAAGCTCTAGGGGCCCCGCAGTGCAACTCCCTTTTTATTATTGAAAAAACTCTACATTTTTCTTTCATTTTTCTACACACACACACACACACACACACACACACACACACACGCATGCACGCAGTCCAGGCAGTAAGTAACAAACACATTAATTTACTCTTTTATTCAGCGTGTATTTTATTCACTTCGCCTCCCCCGGACGTGTCCCCGCGGCTCCCTGCGGCACCCCCACCCAGAGCTCTCCGCCGCGGGGCTGCCTGTGGGTTGATTAATGGACACCCCCTGTAATTTATGCATTTTAAAGGAGCCCTCACCTCGGTCTGACAATGCTTTTGAAGTAGCTCCTTTTTTCAAGTCAAACTTGTGACTTCTCCGCTGGGACTGCTACAAAGATTTCCTTACGGAAACTAGGTAGGAGCCTTTTTGAGCCTGAGCGGAAGCCGCGGCCGGGAGAGCCCATCGGAGCAGCAGGCCTCAAAGTGGTGGCTGCGTTCGGAGGCCAGAGGGCCGGTCGGTGAGGACGGTTCCAGAACGGGGGTCAGTCCTCCCATTTATCAACAGGTTCTGCCCCCAGAGGGTCCGGCTCCTCGCTTTTTCCAACTAGATTTTTGTCGCAGAAGGGTCCCCGTTCACTCTGTTACTAAAAAAAATGAAGCTTTGCCAGGGTGTCACCAAAAGGTCAAAAGCTTTTTGTTCAATGGCCAGTCCAGTGGGGAAACTGAGGCAGCAAGAGTGCAGTCTCCAGTCATTGGTGCATCCTTTCAATGAAACTTTGTCCCCACCAAGGGTGGGGCTTATCTAGTGCCATTCTTACCACCCAGCGGGGTCACCAGAGAGGGGCGGCCACAGATGTTTTTGCTGGCCTGTGTGTTTGTCCAGGCTTGCCGTGTGCCAGCCGTCCAGATTACAAAATGCGATGAAACAAAACCCAGACATTTCTGCGGAGTCTAAGCTGAGCCCAGAGGTGCATGGTGTCCTTCTCACTCTGACTAGAGCTTCTGGAAGCATTTCCCCTCCACGGGCAGCCCTGGTGGCTTCCAACCCACTCAGCTGTGAAATCGTCTGCGACAGGCCAGACCCCGAGGCCCCAGTCTTCACCAGCCTGGGGGTCTCCCGGTGCAGCCGTCTGGGCGGCTGCTCACACCCCCGAGGCAGGTGCAGCTAGAAGCCCCTTTCCCTCTTGGAATGTGCTCGATGGGGGGCTGACACCGGCTGCTTTCTCCTTGGGCTGCGTGGGGCCGGAGGTGTCCAGGGAGAGGCTGCCCCAGTGACCTTCTGTGGTCCTACACTTCGGACAGTCACCACATCCCCAGAACAGATTGGGGCATGAGACTTGCTGAGGCTTGTTGGCCAGGAGGGGCCTGAGGTGTCCCCACAGGGAGCCTGGCACCGCCGTGATCGATGAGGGAAGTGCCAGGCCCACACCTGCAACCCTGCACCTGTCTACCTGCTCTGCTGAGAAGGGGGGGGAAGGGTGTGGGTATGGAGGGGGTTGACGGGGCGGGGGCTAGGAATGGGAGGTGAGAGGTGGCGGAAGCGTATGGATTATGAAGGAAAGTGCCCACAGCCACCTGTTCCATCCCCACCCACTGTCCTGGGGATCCAGGCAAGGTGGCAGGGGAGGAGAGAGACACCCTTCTCCTCCTCATCTCGCACATCAGACCTTGAGTGCACGTATCTGATTTGCCCCCTGTGACCTGGACAGCCAGAACTCTGACCTCATGCCCCTGCCCTCTGGTCACGACGGGGTGCTGGTAAGACGGCCTTTGTCTGGGACCTCTCCCTACCCCAGCGTCTGTCCTCCCAGCCCCTCACACCACATGGTTTTGCTCAGGCTCTGTCTGCCTGGCTAGTGGTCTGCTCCTCGATCTCCAGCACCGGCATCGCAGGAGCTCATAGTAGGTGCTCAGTTAACGCTTATGAATGAATGAATGAACACGAGAATGAGCGAGGGAGCACATAGCAATTGGCCCTGGATGGCATGGGGCCCAGAAGCTTCTCGGCCTGCATTTCCATGTAGGTGAGACCCTGTTTGTCTGGAGGAAGAAAGGGGAGAGCAGGTGGCAGAAGGCGGCAAGCAGCCTGACCAGACTCCAGAGAGGTGGTCAGCCACGGCCCCCCCAAACGGTCAGGGGAGCCGTCATGGTTCCGGCTCTGGATTCCCACCGCCGGATTCCAGTCCAGACTCTGCCACTTCCCACCTGCACGACCTTGCGCAAGCCACTCAGAGCCGCCGCGCCCTCGTCTGTAGGGCGCGCTTTCCACAGCGCCAAAGCCTCGCGTTGGTTAGCCGTATAAAATGAACTCGTGTCTGTGCTGGATGTTCACTCTTAGTAATAAGAGCCGATTAGTATTCGTATCAGTAGTGATACAGTTAGTATCAGTAGTTCAATGGCCCCGTGCTAGAAGCAATGGTAGTAGGAGGCGATCCCTGGGCTACATGCGTCTGTTTCCCGGGTGGATTCTGGATATTCTTTTCCCGTGACTGCTGCTGGCCTCCGGTGCCGGGCCCCGCGGTAACCCACAGAACATCCCAGGGAGTCCAGAGTTGGGATGGAGGTTGGGGCACACTATGGGGCTTCTTATGACCCAGGCTTCGAGGTCTCACAGTGACCTTCCACTTGGTTCTCTTCTTCAGGCTCATCAGTATGACCAGCCCAAGTTCAAGAGGATCGGGTTAGCGCCTACCTCCCGGCGGAAGGAGTGGGCGTCCCTAGCTGAGCACTGGGGGTTGTCAGCATCGGCAGACTCTCGGGACTGTGTGCAGCAGACAGACAGACGGCCTTCTCGATCCTCAGGAGCTGGGCCGTAGCATGTCTGCACGTGCTGCATCGGGGCTTAGAGTCCAATTCTGTTTTAAAGAGGAAGAAACCCCAGTTGGGAGGTGAAGCGACTCGCCCGAGGGCACCCTGCGAGGGAAATGCGGAGCGGAGGGCAGAATCCACGCTGCCCCTACCCGGAGAGGCAGGTAGAGAGCACAGAGGTTGAGCACATGTCCTAGCTTTAGCGAGATGGCCTGGCTTTCGACCTGGGCTCCTTCAGCTATCAGCTGTGTGGCGTTGGGCAAGTCACTACTTGTCTCTGGACTTCAGTTTGCTGATCTGTGAAATGGGAAGATTACGTGAATTAGGACTTGTATTCGAGCAAACACGTGCTTAGGACAGAGCCGAGCTCACATGCTTGTTAATTAATGTGCCGCCGTGTCTTTTCCATCCCAGAAAAACAGGCTCATGTCTGTTTCTGGATTTCTCCATAGCTGCTGACTTTGCTTCCATTGATCGCGTGGGTAATGGCATTCTCGCCATCCCGGTGAGATGTGGGGAAAGAGCTGGTTCTGAGCCCCGGCTCCATTAATGGAAGGAAAACCGTGTTTCTTACTGCAGTGTTTGGTAAACAATAGTACATCACACTTCGAGAACCGCCCAGCCTCTGTGTGGACTGGCTGCCTCTCGTCGTTTTCCCCGGGTACCGGCATTTTCCACTGAAAGACGTAAAAGTGTTTTAAGATCGGAATGGTAGAGCATCAAGTCGTTATCCACGGTGTGCCTAAGTGAGCCTTTTCTGAAAGTCCTATTAATTTGCTAAGTGAAGCACCATTTATTTATGGAAGAATGTCTATTTTTTTTTAAATTTTTTTAAAAGATTATTTATTTATTTGATAGAGAGAGATCACAAGTAGATAGAGAGGCAGGCAGAGAGAGAGAGAGGGAAGCAGGCTCCCCGCCGAGCAGAGAGCCCGATGCGGGACTCGATCCCAGGACCCCAAGATCACGACCTGAGCCGAAGGCAGCGGCTTAACCCACTGAGCCACCCAGGCGCCCCAAGAAAGTCTATTTTTAAATGATCTTTTTTCCCTCATCCTTGGCTTCAGTAGACAAATGGAGTGTGCACTCGGGGGCTGTGCCTCTCAGCCGTGATGCACCCATGGGGTGCTTTTCACCCAGGTAGACAGGTGGAGGGGGAGTGATAGAAAGCGATAGAAAGGGGGCAGCCGTCCTTCGAGGGATGAACAGTGTTGATAGCCTCCTAACTGGTAAGAGCCCAGGGCTCATGTACTTCTCCGGACTTGAAAAAGAAAACCCAGTATTTAAAAAGTTGTTACTTCCTGGCATCGCCGTCTGCCGAGCAACCTGAAATGCTGTCGTTAAGCAGTGTCAACATTAGGGTACCGACTTTGGGGACCTTAAGAGTCTTTGATGTCCGTTCCATCTCGTGCCCATGAAGACAGGAGCTTGTCTGGAGCAAGTGACCTGTGTTTACCAACGAGGCAAACTGTCCAGTGGGCCTGCTGCCAGCTCAACCCTTGCAGGGTGTGACCGATTCGAGCAACCCGGGTTCTCCTCGGTATTTCCTGTGCAGTGTTTAGAAAGATTCTGTTTCCACTCTCAGTGCTCGCTTGGGGCGCAGCTCCCACGGCCGGCCAGCAGGTGGCAGTAAATAATAAACAAACGCCATCGCTAAGGAACCAGCTGGCCGGGTCTGGGCGGGGCCGGCGCGGCTGGGCTTTCTCTGATGCTCTTCCAGATAAGGCGATAAGGCCTTGGCCGCCAGGGGTCTGGCAGGCCTCGGTGGCCAGGAATCAGCACCGTGGGGCCGGGGGTGGGGGTGCGCAACAGTCACTCAGAAATGGTCGTTTAGTTTTGCTGAATTACAGTGATAGTAATTTGGGGCCCAAGAGGGGTCCCACCCACGTCCTGGGCCAAGAAATACGTGTGTGTGGGGGGTGGGAGCCCCATTTCTCTCAAGTCTTCCTATGCAATAGGAACAAAAAACAGAAACAAAAGCAGCCCTTTCTCCTTCGCGGTCCTGTTCCTTTCCGAGACCACCCCCATCTACCGGCCGAAGGCAGCCGGCAGGACCCAGGAGCTGGGTTGGGGTGTCGGGAAGGGGGAAGGGAAGCACATTCTGAGTCCTCCGTGGATGCTGACAGATAGCCGAGCATCACCTTTCCCGGCCCTTCAAGGGGGGCTTGAAGAGGGAAAGAAGCTACGGGGTAGTTGCCGGGTGGGGGTGTGTAGGCGAGGGTAGGTGGTGTGTCTGTGTCATGTACCGGGTGTAGACAGGTGCGGGGTATAAGGTGTCCGCGCTGTGCATGGGGACATAGAGCTGTGTGCGGAAACGTGTGTGTAGTGGCTGTGTCTTGTGTACGTGATGTAGGGGTGCGGGCGTGTCCTGGGTGTGTGGGCAGAGTCGGGGTGCGGTGGGTGAGTGCGTGGGTGGGAGAGTGTGCGTAGCCTGTCTCGGGAGGGGTGTGTGTGGTCGACAGAGGGGTTCTGAGCGTGGATGTAAGAGTGTGTGCCCGCGGTGTGCAGGGCGAGTGGGGAGGGCCTCAGCTCTTTCCCATTTGCCCTCGTGGGGAGGCAGGGAATGAGCTGCTTCTGGGCATATCCATCAGCCTCGGGTCTCTTTTCCTTATAAGCCCTGACGGAGGGAGCAACTTCCTTTTCTGCACTTTTTGCCCTGGCCTCTTACGGCCAGCTCCAGCAGCCCTAGCCCCCACGTGTCCCCCAACCCCCACCCTAGCTGAGTCCCAGGTCCCAGCCCTCCAGGGCCCCACGGTGGCCAGTGCAGGAATGTGAGGCCGCGGACAGCAGGGGGCACTGTGGCAGGGCAGGAGGGCCTGGGGCTCTGCCGGGAGCTGGTCCCTTCTGCCCCTCACTTGGCTCCGGTTTCCCCTGGAAAATCTTTTTATTTTATTTTATTTTATTTATTTGACAGAGAGAGAGAGATCACAAGTAGGCAGAGAGGTAGGCAGAGAGAGGAGGAAGCAGGCTCCCTGCGGAGCAGAGAGCCCGACAGGGGGCTCGATCCCAGGACCCTGAGATCACGACCTGAGCCGAAGGCAGCGGCTTAATCCACTGAGCCACCCAGGCGCCCCTCCCCTGGAAAATCTTGAACTGACCTAGGTGCTCTCTCCAGGCCCTCCCTGACTTCCACTCGGCAGCTGTCTGAGCTGGACTTGCCTGAGGATGACAGACGTCAGACCCCCGGGGGGGGGGAAGATTCCGTCCTTCCAAGCATCTGACTGGGGGCCCCTCCTCAGTTGCCACTTTCTCCTGTCGGGATTGATGCTCAACCCGGAGCTTGAGCCGGGCCTTCCTTTCAAGACAGAGTGGGGCCCGCTGTCCCGAGTGGCGTGGTGGGGGACTGGTAGGACCTGTGTGGGGCCGGGAGCCTCTCACCTGGACCCATGGCTCCCCCATCCCTCCTGGTGCCAAGTACACCCAGCCGGCAGGGAATAAATGGGTTGAGATTTTAATAACCTTGAGGTCAATGCGAGAACCGCCATCTTCAGGGAACCGAAGATCTTCAGGGGAAAAAAAAAAAAAAAACCACCCTGAAAGCATGTGGTGTGGCCTTATGAAATAATGGGATATTCATATCTTGTACTTTGCTAAATTTAGGGTTGACAGGACCTTCTGGAGAGGTAGCCCTCGGCAGTAGCTTATAGGCAGGGTGAGATGTTAACTGTCAAGCCCAGAAATCAAGCCTGAGGCGCCTGACTCAGTGGAGAAAGACTTTAGACCGCGCTGAAAATCTCTATCTGAGACGAGGATAAAGGGTAAATGGACAGCATTATCAGAAAGACTTTCAACTTCCAGCAGAACACAGCCAGCGAGATCTGTTCCAAAAAGCTGCATTTTTGCTGAACTGGCCGGTCAGACCTTGTGGGTTTGGGAAAAGGAGTCAGTAGCCTTCAGGAAAAGAAAGGCAGCAGCCCCACAAAGGTGGTGGGCAGGCGGGGGCCCCAGGAACCGCGCTGGAGGCGGCGTCTGCTCAGCCGGGAGGGCTGCTCAGGTCAAGGCCCGGGGGGAGGCAGTGTCCAGAGACGGCTGTGTTCTGTTACACCCCGTGGCTGTGCTGCCCAGCCCCCGCTGGGGGATGCACCGTTCTCTGTGGAGGAGACTCTTCCGAAAGCTCCTCCGGAGTGAGGGACAGAGGCCACTGGCCTGGCGGTAGGGCGGGCCTGAGTGGTGCTCCCAGATTGCCCGTGCTTCTGGACAGAGCCTCTAGGGCTCCCGTGCAGGACCAGGGAGAGGCAGCCTCCCTCCAGCACCCTGGTCCCCCTAGAGTGAGAGCCACTAATGGGGGCAAGTAGGGCCTCCGGGGAGATGGCATCCTTCGTCCCTTTTGGACAGCCTTTCGCAGTGGCCATTCCAACCTCCTGTAGGAATTTAAATAATTTTCTTTCGACAAAATCCCACTTTTTAAATGGAAGCCTTTAAACATGCACAGAAAGGAGAGAATAAAAATGAAGCCGCAGGGACCGGTCCCAGGCCCGTGAACCCACCCAAGCTCGAGCCACCGTGTTGTGTCTGAAACCCCCCCACGCCCCCCCAACAGGATTTTGTTTTGCGATATCCCGGGCATCAGCTCCCACTCTCGGGACTGCCTGTTCGATCTACAGGGGGTCATGCTGTAGCGCAGTGGGATGGCGGAGAGCCGGCCGCGGTGGTCTCCCCTTGCCTTGGGACCTGGCTCTGTGCTCCGAGGGATAATCCCTCGGTCCACCACCAACACGGAAGGGACCAAAGAGCTTCTGGTTTGGGGACCACTCCCTCGCGCCCGCGGTCATCATCCGTTCACTCATGCGTTTGTCCGTCCGGAGTGTTTGTTAAGTCCCTGCCATTGCTGGCACAGTGCCTGACTTTGGTTTGTTTGTTTGTGTTTTTTTAAGATTTTATTTATTTACTTGACAGAGATCACAAGTAGGCAGAGAGGCAGGTGGGGGGAAGCAGGCTCCCCGCTGAGCAGAGAGCCTGATGCGGGGCTCGATCCCAGGACCCTGAGATCATGACCCGAGCTGAAGACAGAGGCTTAACCCACTGAGCCACCCAGGCACCCCCGTGGCTTTGTTTTTTAAATTTTATTTTGTTTTATTTAAATTCAGTTAATGAACACAGAGCGTATTATGAGTTTCTGGGGTAGAATTTTGTGATTCCTCGGTTGCATACAACACTCAGAGCTCATTACGTTGTGTGCCCTCCTTAATGCCCACCAGCCAGTTACCCCATCCCCCCACCCACCTGCCCCCCAGCAAACCTCCGTTTATTTCCTAGAAAGCAGCATCTCTTATGGTTTGTCTCCCTCTCTGATTTTGTCGTGTTATTTTTCCTTCCCTTCTCCTATGCTTGTCTGTTTTTGTCTTAAATTCCACAGATGAGTGAGATCATATGATAATTTTCTTTCTCTGATCGACTTACTTGGCTTGGCGTAATACCTCCTAGTTCCATTCACGTCATTTGTTGCAAATGGTGAGATATCATTTTTTAAAAATATTTTATTTATTTATTTGTCAGAGAGAGAGAGCGAGCGAGCACAGGCAGACAGAGTGGCAAGCAGAGTCAGAGGGAGAAGCAGGCTCCCTGCAGAGAGAGGAGCCTGATGTGGGACTCGATCCCAGGATGCTGGGATCATGACCTGAGCTGAAGGCAGCTGCTTAACCAACTGAGCCACCCAGGCGTCCCAAGATATCATTTTTGATGGGTGTGTAATATTCATATATGTGTGCCTCATCTTCTTTATCCATTCATCTGCTGATGGACGTCTAGGCTCTTCCACAGTCTGGCTATTGTGGACATCGCTGCTATGAACATCGGGGTGCTCGTGCCCCTTTGGGTCACATTTGCATCTTTGAATAACTACCCAGTAGTGCAATAGCTGGGTCGTAGAGTAGCTCTATTTTTAACCTTTTGAGGACCCTCCATTGTGTTTTCCAGAAGGGCTGCACCAGCTGGCATCCCCCCACAGTGTAAGAGCGCTCCCCCTTCTCCACAGTGCCTGACTTTACTGGGGTCCCTGCTCCCAAGGGGTGGGGTGACGGTGGGGACAGAGGCAGCAAATATTCACCAATAATGAATGGTTCAAAATTATGGCGAGCCCTTCTGAGAAGTGCTGACTCGAGCGTCTGTGTCTCCCTGACTCCTGAAGAGAGGGGCTTGGTCGGAGCCAGTGTGCGTGCCCTCTGCCGTCTTCCCGGAAACGCGAGTCTTCCCCTCCTTGCAGCTCTCGGCACTTCCTGCGTCTCCCAGCCCTCTGCCTGTCCAGCCGGGGTACCGACCGGCCTGGGTCGCTGCCTCTCTGGATCCCAGGGCCCTGAGCCCTGCAAGAGACTGGGTCTGATTCACAGGGCAGAAGAGAGCCCCCTCCGCTCTGCCGTGTGTGTGGGGGGGCGTGTGTGGGGGTGGGCATGTGTGTGTGTCCACGTGTGTCCGTGTATAATTCTGTTAGACTCCATCGTACGGCACAGTATGTTGACTGGCTTTTCCCCCTGACCTTCTGTGAGAGCCTCTTTCCAAGTTAGTGTGAGCGGAAACGGCTTGTTGAAAGGTGTGTCGTGTCCCGTTGCGTGGACGTGCTGCCCTTTATTTTATTTTACCTGCCTGCTGCTGACGGACATTGTACGTTGTTTCTGATCGTCACCACTGGAAGTGACACTGAGATGAGCCCCTTATGCGCTGCCAATTCTCAGGGGTGACTTCTCATGAGTGAGATTGCTGCGCCGAAAGGCACGTACATTTTAACTTTTAAAAATAATTTTTTAAGGATTTAAATTAATTATTTATTTATGTAGAGAGAGGATGCAAGAAGGGGGAGAGGCAGAGGAAGAGGGAAAGAGACGATCTCAAGCAGACTCCATGCTGAGTGAGGAGCCCTACACGGGGCTCGATCTCATGACCCTGAGATCGTGACCTGAGCTGAAATCAGAGTCAGACACCCAACCGACTGAGCCACCCAGGCGCCCCTACATTTTAACTTCCGACACAAATTGGGAAATTCCGTCTGGAAATCTTTGCACACACAGCCCCTTCCCTGCAAGAAGTCTCCTTGTGCTTCCGTCCGGTCTTCCATTCTTCCCTCCAGTCATGTTTCTCTCCAGCAGGGGTCTCTCGAGCCATGACCATTTTAGGCCTTAGTTTCTCAACTTTGAAACAAGAATGGTCAAGGGGATGACCCTCCAGGGCCTTCCCTCTGTGAATCCCCAGGGCTCCGGGCCTCATGCGCAGCCCCCCATTGCCCCGAGAAAGCTGCAGGCCCCAGGGAGGCCTGGAGAGCGGCTTGCTTTCCTGACTGTTGGCGAAACAAATGTTGGTCCAATCCAGCCCTCACCCCCACACAACCGAGGCCTCGATGCCCATGGCTCAGCAAGCTCCTTGCCTAGGGGGCCTCCTGCACAGGCAAGCCCATTTCAAACCTACGGCGTTCTCCCAACGTCAGATCTAAGCTCAGGTGTTGGATTTTTTTAATCTGAAAAGTTTGAAATTTAAGGGTGACATAATCTTGTCAGAGGTTTCATCCTCGCAGTCTGATGGGAATCTGGATAAATTCTGGGAAGGGACGAAATTATACGCACCCAGGCCTTCAGGAGACCTCTAGCTCATCTGGCTTCTTTAATGAGTCCATCTCCTGGTCCCACAGCAGCCAGTGAGGCAGGTGTCACAGACGAGGACACTGAGGTTCAGGGAGGTCCTGCTGCTGCCAGGAGAGTCCCCTAAACCACCGGGCTCTCAGCTCACACCTGCCCTGAGAGAGGAATCCAGGGGAACCAAGTGGTGAGTTTTCTGCTGAGTTTTCCCGTATCACACACCCTGCTGCAGCCCCTCGCCTTGCCGCCTGCCCAAAGCGCACCAGGTACCTTCCAGTTTGCAGAAGAGACTGCAGTTCAGAGTGTCAGAGAGCGTTGGGGCAGGACCGGAAAGCCACGGTCCCCTCGGCAAAAGATGTTTCCTTTCTAGAAATTTAAAGAGCAGGAGCTGTTAGCTGCTGACTTCGATTCACGTCCTCAGCCCGAGCTCTCTGCAGACTTTACGGGGTCCATTTCTGCCCTTAGCAGCCTGCACTGAGCACTTAGAAAATCGTACTGTTGGGGCGCCTGGGTGGCTCAGCGGGTTAAAGCCGCTGCCTTCAGCTCAGGTCATGATCTCAGGGTCCTGGGATCGAGCCCCACATCGGGGTTCTCTGCTCAGCTTGGGGCCTGCTTCCTCCTCTCTCTCTCTGCCTGCCTCTCTGCCTACTTGTGATCTCTGTCTGCCAAATAAATAAATAAATAAATAAATAAATAAATAAAATCTTTTAAAAAAAGAAAGAAAGAAAATCGTACTGTTGATCAGTCACATCTCTGGGACCCAGGGACCCCAAATGGGGACTCCACTGACTGATACCAAAGAATGAGCTTTTCCAGGGGCAAGTGTGGCCAAGTGCATGATGCTGGGATTAACCCCCGTCTGTTCATTCACTGATACCCACTGAAGGCCAACACCTAATCATCCCCAAGATGGCCCGTGGGGTGCCCAAATCCCCTTCCTTCCTGAACGCCCGGCTGGGCCTGTCCACCCTCACTTCCCACAGACCACTCTGCTGTAGCCGCATGGGCCCCGTCTCTGCACCTGTGTCCAGATCATTCCAGCCTCAGGGCCCGGGCCCTGCCATGCTCTCTGCCCAGAACCTCCTTACTGCGTCTTCACGCAGCCGGACCCAGAATTTGGAATCTCAGCGGGATGTGACTTCCTGAGGCTGTCCTAGAGCTGGTCACAGCAGCAGGCTCCCATCATCTGGTGCGTTTTCTTCATAGTACCCACGACTCTGTGCTGGTTATTGATCTGGGCGTTGCTTATCTCTCTCACTAGAATGTGGGCTTCTGGAGGGCAGGACCCTTGCCCTGTGGCTGGCCGTGTTTCACAGTACTGACCCGCACATGCTCTGTAACTACCCACTGGACAGATCACTGGGAAGGCCTTCTTTCTATATTGGTTTCTTATTTAGATGAAAACATCCGTTAAATATTTAGGGGGTAGGCCTGGACTGGAAAGCAATATCGCAGATTCTTAACCCTTTTTGTTTTTAATCTGTATTTATTTATCCTGAAACAAGACACGGGGTTTCTGGGTCAGAGAACAGGTCCATTATTTATTCACGCCGTAATCTGAATGCTAGCTCCCCACAGCCCCAATCCTCACGGGGAGACGTGGCGGGAGCCGACATACGGTGTGTGTACAGGGATCTGTAGCATGGGGGACAGGGCCTGAAATTATGACTCTCAGAGCTCATGAAGGCAGCTGGCCCTGGATTTACAACGCCAGGAATATAAACAAAGGTCTCGAGACAGGTCCCTAAATCTCTGCAGAGGGCTCTCTCTGTAACTGTCAAGGCTTGTTTGAAGTCAGGCATCCCACATCCCAGGAGCCTATGGTCTGTTCTCAGAACACCCTGACCCTGGGGAAACGTGGAAATGTTTGTATCCTTTTCCAACTTACGTCTCCTGAACTGGAAAGTTCCGGCCACGCGCCTGGACGGTTCTGTGCCGTGCCGAGCCTGTGGTGACAGACCCCGCCCTCCTCTTCTGGCAGAGGAGGACTCGGACCCTTGGTTGGAGAGGTTGAGTGACCAGCTGAGGGCATCTCTGGGTGCAGGGCAGGGCTGAGACCCTGGATCGGTGTGCCCTCAAGCCTGTGTCATCTCCTGCCCACCTCCTGGCTCTCCCGGGTCTGGGCAAGTTGCTTCTAACACGTTTGATCACCTGCGGCGAAGCTTTCGAGAAGGGGAGGCTCCGTCTGTTGATTCTGCCGCTGCTCCATTGCTTAATTGTGGGGGAAGCAAGTGACGAGTGACGCTGGGCTTTGGTCTCTTTCCTCCTGGAACCCACTGTCTTTGGGAGAGGCAGACATCACACAAGACTTAGCCCGCCACGAGGGCGGCAAGTGAAGTGGAGGTCCAGGTGCTGAGCCAGGCTGGGTGCAGTCCTCAGGAGCACATTCCACCGGCCCCCAAGGCTGAGTCCAAAGGCTTACCCCAGGCCAGGCAGAGGGGAGGGGTGTCCTGGTGGGAGGGACTGGGGAGAAGCTGGGGGAGAGTCACCTGGGAGGGAGGCAGGAGTCAGGGACTGCAGGGACTGCTGGCCGTGGGAAGGGTGACCGCTCTCGTTCTCCCAGCACTGGGGAGCCACAGCAGGTGCACGCAGGGGAAGAGACAGGATCAGCTGTATCAACTTCCTGCTCGTGTTAGGTAGCCTGATGTGCTCGTTAGAGTGAAAGCCCTTTTCTGCTCGTTCCTCAAGACTGGGGAGAGGGCTGAAAGAAGGGAGAGGGAACAAATCCAGGGAAATGTGGATTGCTCGGAATAAGGTTCAGCGTCCTTTGGTGACGAGGGAGTGATGCGTGCATCGGGGCCATGGAGGAAAGCAGATGTTTCTGCAGCTCTCACCCCTGTGTTCCCGTGGCCGTGGGCCTGGGGGCCTTTCGGAAGGTTTCAGGTGTGTGTGCCAGGGCTACTTGCCCAAGCCACGGGTAGCTGGTAAGAGGGGGGCCAGGGCTCTCCGGAGAAGCTGCCCAACACCCTCGCGGCAACTCTGGGAAACCAGCTTGTCGGGACCACATCCACAGCAAACACTGGTACTATTTACCAAGTATTTCCTGAAAAATGAGTGCCAAGTGCAGGAGATGCAGTGCAAATTGCTAAAACGCAGTACGTCAGCAACGTAGGACATTGAGTGAGTCTGAAAGAGAGGTATAAATTTCAGAAAAATGTCAGTTGGGTAATGTAAACAAGACACGTCCCTGTCCCTCAGCCTCCGCGAGCCCGTGCCGCGGCCTCTGGTTGTAACCAGAACTCCTGAGATTGGGTTCTAGACATCGAGGAGGGGAGAACTGGAGGAAGGAGGGAAGCAAGGGATGCTTGTTTGTTGCAAATGAGCGGAGAGCAGCCGGGGCGCCGACACAGCCCCACTTGAGGGAGGCTAAACCTTCTCCCAGGGGCCTGCTGTGCTGCAAAAGCTGGATCCTGGGGGGACGGGGACTGTCCCCATGTTGCTGCAGGCCTGGGAACCACCCTGGCTGCTGATGGGCATGGTGTCTTGTCAAGGTCAGGGAGGGGTCAAGGTCACCCCAATGCTTTTCCATCTCAGCCACATTCCTTCCATTGCGGGGGGCCTAGGAGGGACCTTTGCACCCACAGCCTCGTCTGCCTAAACCCTAACCTTCACCTTTTCAATCCAGAGTCAAGGGCCTTAGGAAACCCAGAAGCCACAGACTGCCGCTGCTCCCTCAGACCCCTGTGGGGTCAGGAGCGGTGCCCGGGATGATAGAGTGACCGCTTGCCCTCCTGTCTCTGCAGTCCCCGACAGCATCATCATGAAGGTGCTGAGCCAGCGCCTGAGCCGGCAGGACAGCATTCAGAAGGGCTGGGTGCTGCATGGCTTCCCGAAGGACCTGGACCAGGCGCACATGCTGAACAGTCTGGGCTTCCAGCCCAACAGGTAAGCTGTCCCCATCCAGGGGGGCCACGGCCCTGTCTACACCGCCTCCCGGAGGGTGCCTGCGCTGGGCATCCTCCCCGCAGGGGCTCGGCTGACAAGGTCCATCTGACAGCTTGCGGCTGACCAGAAGCCCACACGCTCCACAAATGGAAGGTCTCTTAGGTGCCTCCATCTCCCCCCACCCACTGCATTTGCCCTGTGAACCAGGAGTCAAGCTTCGGTTCGGATCCCGGCTCTCACCTGGCTGGCCGTGAGCTCCCTCGCCCGTGAGCGGCAGTCCGGCCAGTCTTGCCTTCCTCGGGGGATGTTGGTGCCAGGCAAATCCACGGTCGTTCCTTCTGTTATGTCCACACTTTCCTTTTGTACATGGAAACCTCTGGTGCATCCGACAGTCATTTTCACGTGGGTCTTCAGTGTGAGCTGGACACTTTCCAGGTGGCCGGCCACGTGCCCCAAACCTGTGTCCAAGGCTGATGGCCGGCCACGTGCCCCAAACCTGTGTCCAAGGCTGATGGATGTTCTGCTCTTCTTCGGCTCACTTGAACTCGAGAGGACACCATCCTTGTGTATGTTGTGGAGGCAAAGGAAGGGGATCCAGAGGAAGACGAGCAGGAGCCGTTTAGCCAGGCTCCCTCTGGGAAGAGAGTTGCCGGTCACTTGGGTTTGGCAGAGCTTGAGGGGGCGGCTGGGGGCATGTCCTGCTGGGGTGCAGCCTGGGGGGGCGGAGCTGGAATTGGGGTGCCCTGTGCGCTCGGCCCGGGGGGCATATTTGACTTTTCTCTGGTTGGTCCTAACCTGATGTTGCTGGTTATTGGGCAGCTCCTGGCTGTTTGGGGTCAATCGTTGCAGGAACTGTGATTTGGTTTAGGAGAGTTTGAAGATTCCAGGCAGTTGGGATTTCCTTGTTTAGTTCAACTCTCATTATTAGTTTTTTGTTTTGGTGCAGGGTATGAAGAACTTTTATTTTATTTTTATTTTTGGAGAGCGAGAGCACATGCGCAGGTGGGAGGGAGAGGGAGAGAATCTGGAGCAGACTCCGCACTGAGCGGGGAGCCCGACGCAGAGCTCGATCTCACGACCCTGAGATCATGACCTGAGTGGAACTCGAGAGTCCCTCACTTAACCGACTGCACCACCCAGGCACCCCTGTGCTGTGTTTTATTCTTGTTTTCTTACTTCCGCAGTTTTTGCTTTATGTGTTTTGGTGCCGGATTATGCAGTTCCTATGTGTTCATTGTGAAGAGCCATCTTGATGGGAGTGACTGTGACAGACGGTTACTCACCCACATTCGCTGAGCCTCCCCTCCTCAGTAACAACACTTCACGCTGGTAGCCACGAGGTGGGTTCTCTGTTCCGGCCTGTCAAAGCCACATGGGGATGGCGGGGGTCCTGGACACGGACGTGCCAGCGCTCAGCTGTGGGCTTCTTCCAGAAGTCCTGCCCCCAGTGGGCCGGCTGTGCTGGAAGGAGCTCCTCCTGCCTTCTTTTGCCTCTTTTCCTTATTGTCTTTCCTGAATCAGTAATCCCCAAAGATGCCCTTCACCTCTCTCCCACAAAGGGAGATTGTCTCCACATCCCCCAATTTTCTTTATCTCGGTTTACTACCTCGTTTTTGGTCAAGCATATCCATCAGTGGCTTCCTGAGAAAGGTTGCCTGGAGGTAAATGTTCTGAGACCAGGTGCGTCTGAACGTACTACCTTTATACTTGCTGGGTAGTTTGGTTGGTGAGGAATTAAATTTTTTTATAAGATTATTTATTTGAGAGAGAGAAAGAGCGAGCGAGCACAACAGGGTCGGGGGCAGAAGGAGAAGCCCATTGGCAGGGAGCCCATGGTGAGGCTCGATCCAAGGACTCCGGGAACATGACCCAACCAGAAGGCAGACACTTAACCAACTGAGCCAGCCAGGCGCCCCTGTCGAGGAATTAACCAAAATCACTCTCCCTCCACAATTTTGAATTGCCATGAAGAAACCCGATGGCAATCTGATTCCTGATGCTTCGTCCGTGACTTTTTTCCCTCTCTCTGGAAGTTGGTAGGATCTTCCTTTTGCTCACAGAGTTCTAAAATTTCACTATAAAATTTCACTCATTTCTTTGGTTTGGGTCTAATTTACCCCATTGTACCTGAGGTTAATCTGGGAACCTGTGTCCTTCCATCTGGGGACATTCTCTTCAGTTATTTTGTTGATGGATTTCTTTCTTTCTTTTTCTTTTATTCTTCTCCCCTTCCCTGTTCTCTGGAATGTGTTGTTTGTGTATTAGATCTCCTGGACTGGCCCTCTACATTTTTTTTTTTAAGATTTTATTTATTTATTTGACAGAGAGAGAGATCACAAGTAGGCAGAGAGGCAGGCAGAGAGAGAGGAGGAAGCAGGCTCCCTGCGGAGCAGAGAGCCCGATGCGGGGCTCGATCCCAGGACCCTGAGATCATGACCTGAGCCGAAGGCAGCGGCCCAATCCACTGAGCCACCCAGGCGCCCCTGGCCCTCTACATTTTTAAAAAATATCTTTCCTCTCTTTTAGTCTCTGTCTTTGGTTTTTCTGGTCTGCTCATGTGCATGGTTGGTTGATTTTGTCTTGCTCTACTTTCTCCAGTTCCTCAACCTTCTCTTCCAGCCCTTCTGTTGCATCTCTAATTGCAGCGATGGTGTTTATTTGTATAATATTCAAGAGCTCTTTTTCTGTTCTGTAAATGTTCCTTTTAAAGGTTCTTGATCTTGGGTGCCTGGGTGGCTATGTTGGTTGAGGAGCTGCCCTCGGCCCAGGTGGTGATCCTGGAGTCCTGGGATCGAGTCCCGTATCGGGCTCCCAGCTCAGTGGGGTAGGTCTGTTTCTCCTTCTGACCTTCTCCCCTCTCATGCTCTCTCGCTCTCTCTCAAATAAATAAAATAAAGTAAATATTTTTTAAAAATAAAGGTTTTTTAAAAAAAGAATTTTCTCAATATTGTCTCATGGATTATTCTAGCTCTTCAGAACATCCGTGACAGGCTTGGTTCTTGGTCTCCTGCATGGTGTGTTCCTGTTGAGGTTTTGTGTGTCTTGGCTTCATTCTTTCTCCATAGATTCTTTTGTTCGTTGGATTGTTTTTCAAGCATCGGGTTCTCCTTGGTGGTTTGCTGCTGTGTAAGACTGGGGGACTAAGACGCTAACGGACAGGTGCATGGGGGTCCATAGACTTCGTCTTTACGGAAAAGTGGTATCTTGGGGCCGCCTGTGCGGAGCCCTCCATCAGATTCCTCTGTCCTGCTCGGGTTCTGAGCCTCCTGCGGGAGGGTAGAGAGACCTCTTCCCCCCACCCCAGGAAGTTGACAGTTACTTTTATTTAGATTAAATTAAAAACACTGTGTCAAAATCTAGCAAAAATAATTGGTAATTGAAGCAAAAAAAGTTTACTTTTATTTAGATTAAATTAAAAACACTGTGTCAAAATCTAGCAAAAATAATTGGTAATTGAAGCAAAAAAAATTTCAGACTCAGAAGTCCCGTGAAGTCATCTCTGTACCTCTTGCCAGCGTAGGGTCCTGGCCATCCTCGTATCAGCTGCTCCAAAGGTGGGAAGAGGTTTCGCGTGCGCAATGCCGTCTGCATATTTTTTACCTGTTTCCCCTAATTTCCGTACAGATGCAGGCTCTCAACTGTGCTTGGCACTCCAGCCCGAACAGCCTGATTATACCCCCTCGAGAGATAAACCTTCCATTTCTACCCATGTGGAGAAGGGGCATTGGCTCAGCTGGGTGGAGTGAGGAGGGGATCTGGGTCTTAACGCCTTCCGAGATGAGTTTCATCCAGTTGACCTGATCTTAGCCGCGGGCGCCAGAGTGGTAAGGGCGTCTGAACCTTTTGAGGGTTTGCTGGTGACCTTTGGGTTTGTTCTCAGCGTTTCCTGCTGCCAACCTGGGCTTTGGCCTTTGTGGGGAGGGGCCTCTGGAGCTGGTTGTCACGGGTCACCTGCTTTCTGCTCCAGACGTTCCGTGGTTGTGTCCCCTTCCTCCGTTCTCTCTGTCCTGTTAGGGAGGCTTCCTCTCCTGTCACTTTTGGGTGGGGCTTTGGGAGGAATCGGGTGGTGATGTTTCCATCTGTGTTTTGGACCCGGAACTCAGCCCCCGGTCGCACTCACCTGGCTCACTTTTACTTCCAACTACTTCGCTTCCCTTCATTTTTGTCATCATGTGAACAGAATGACAATTAAGATTTTTTTTATCCAACCTGCTGTTTTATTCCTTGAATAGTTGAAATTATCCCATTTATTTTTACCGTTATCACTTTATTTTATGCTTTATTATGGTTTCCTTTGTTTCCCATCTTTTTTTAAAGTTTATTTATTTATTTTTTAGTAATCTCTATGCCTGACATGGGGCTCGAACTCGCGACCCTGGGATCAAGAATCACGTGATCCTTGCACTGAGCCGGCCAGGCCCCCTGTCTTTTCTTTCTGGCTCCTGTTTCCTTCGACTTCTGTTACTGCGATTGTTCCCCTCTCCCCTTCCCAGTGATCCGGGCAGGAGGTGCTCTGGTTCTGGTCCTGCTGGTCTCCAGCACGGTTGGCTTGTTTCACATCCAAGGTTAGGCTGTATTTCTCAATTTGTCCATTTTCCAATGAAACAGAGTATCTTGACTGTCTCACAGAAGAGGAAAGGGAAGGTGCTCCCCTGTGTGCTCCCTCCTCGCCCCCTGCCTGTCCTCTCTCTGCTGCAGGACGGGCACATTCTCCAGATGTTGAATCCCGGCTTATTTGACGCCCATTCTTATTTTTAAGATGACTAACCATTTCTTTCTAGAACTATAACAATTATGTTGTTTTTAGCAGTAATAACTACACTCGTGAGGTTTTAATTCTCTTCAACTGGATTCAGATTTTAACACCAGCTGTTTATAGAATTCAACCTCGCCGTTTACCAATTTTGATTCATCTTTCCTTTTTTTTTTTTTTAAAGAGTGGAGGGAGGGGCAGAGGGAGAGGGAGAATCTCAAGCAGACTTCATGCCGATGCGGGGCTCGCTCTCACGTCCCTGAGATCACCATGGAGCAGAAATCCAGAGTTGGACACTTAGCCAACTCAGCCACCCCGGTGCCCGGCCTCTTTGCTTTGAAAGGACTGTCTTCGATTCATTTTGGCCAGGGCACACACATGCTAGACTTCCTAACTCCTTGAGTATTGAGAGTGCTTTTCTCTTACCTTTATTTGTGAACAACGTCCCGCGAAGTAAAGCACACTTTGATCCCATTTCTTGCCATCAGCATCCTGTATCGTTTCTACACCATCCTCTGATGTCTCTGAGGCTGTAGCAATGCCTGGGGGCGGGAGATGCCTTCTGTCCTGGGGCGTGTGCTGCTTCCGTCTGGGTGCCCGTGAGGGCGCTCTCCCCCCTGAAGTTCATTTACGCTCGGCAGGCCCTAGTCTGGCCTCTTTTGATGGCTTTCCTCTGGAATGTTCCTGAAGGACAACAGTATTCTAGTACACATCTTACTATTTTCCTGGTTCACTTGCTTGGTTTTCTTCTCCAGGAAACCCATTTTGTGTATGTTGGATAGTTACCCTCTGTTTTCCATAATTGGGACTTTTTTTTCTTTTTTACTTTTTTTAAAGATTTTATTCATTGGGATGCCTGGGTGGTTCTGTAGATTAAGCCTTTAGCTCAGATCATGATCCCGGAGTCCCAGGATCGAGTCCCACATTGGGCTCCCTGCTCAGCGGGAAGCCTGCTTCTCCCTCTGCCTGCTGCTCCCCCTGCTTGTGTGTGCTCTCTCTCTCTCTCTCTCTGACAAATAAACAAAAGCTTTTTTATTAAGATTTTGTTTATTTGAGAGCGTGAGAGAGCGTTGGTGCACAAGTGTGCAAGCAGGGGGAGGGGGAGAGGGAAAGAGAAAATCTCAAGCAGATTCTCCGTCCAACGCAGACCCAGACTCAGGGCTTGACCCCACAATCCTGAGATCATGACCCGAACCAAAACCAAGAGTCAGACGCTCAACCGACGGCGCCCCCCCAAGTGCCCCTAAGATTTTTTCTAATAGCTTTATCTCTTTTTCTTTTCCTATCTGTCCTTCATCATAACTTCGATAATTTCTATTGCATTACTTTCCCATTACCCCGAGCTTTTTATTTCTGTAATGTTTTTATGTTTCCCTTTATTTACCCCTTAACCCTGTTAGCTCTCATTCATTTTCCCTTTAATTTCTTTTTGAGCCTGTTCTCTCTAAATGATGCTGAGTGTATTGATAAGTTTTTATTGAAAACATGCCTATGTTTCCTGGAGTAATTTTTCTTCCAAAGGGTATTCATTGCCTTTTTCTTTCTATTCCCCCATTTTTTCCACTTCTATGACCCTTTTTCAGCAGCATCTATCTGTGGGTCCCAAGACGGTTGTATTTTACAAACCATTTGTCTTTGAATAATAGGCTTATCTTTTCCCTAAGAATAGCACGAGTTGGTGTATTGGTTTTGTTTCTATGGCTGCTGTAATAAATCCCCACAAACCTGGTGGCTTCAACAACACAGATTTATCGTCAACCAGTGCTGTAGGATGAAAATCAATAGTCTGCAGGGCTTTATTCCTTCTGGAGGCTCTGGGGAGAAGCTGTTTTCTCGCCCTCTCCAGCTTCCGAGGCTGCCCACGGCCCTTGGGCCGTGGATCCCTTTATCTCCAAAGCCAGCACCGTTACACAGGCTGACCCCTTTCTGTAGTCACATCTCCCTCTGGCCAGAGCTGGGGACACGTCTCGGGTTTTGAAGACCAATGTGGTTCAATTGGGCCGCCCCCCAGGATCTGGGGCGATCTAACCATATCGGGGTCTTTACCTGAATCTCATCTTCAGGGTCCCTTTTGCCAGGTGAAGTGACATCGTTCCAGATTCTGGGCTGGCCATCTGGGTGGGGCTTTCCTCTGCCTTCCACGGCTGCCTTCTCTTCTACTCTCTTTCCACCCCGAGAGGTGAGGCTGGAGAGCTTCCTGCTGGCACGCTGAGATGTCTGCCTAGTTGTGGGGCACACGCCCGAGCTTCCTGTCTTACTACCTAAGTTGCCAGCAAATTTCCAGGGACCGCAGGGCGGGAAGGCTGTTTCCAGCTTCCATCTCCTGGCACCTGCCAGCCGGCTAGCTTCTACGTAAGCCGATCATCTACCTGAAGATGAACGGCTAGAACAGTCACTGAAAGGGAACCTGGGGCGGGTCACTGACTCTGGGAGGAGAGAATCCAGGACTAGATTACTTTGAGCCCTGAGGGAGAAAAAGACAGTTTTATTTACTGACCCTGCGCACGGTGCCAGGACTGCAACAGGCAGGGGAGGGCGGGGTGTGAACGCACAGGGAAGAATATTCAAGAACCTCTTTGATTTAGGGCAGGCTTGCGAGTAGATATTTCTCCATTCACCATGGAATAAAATCAGTTTCTAAAGACTTAGTAAACAATGCCACTTTAATTTATTTGACCCCAGGGCAGAGGACAAGCAGGGAAAAAAAGATGTTTACAGCATAGAGTTAATCTTGCACACCGTTTTAATCACCTTTCCCTATTTCCCTCCCATCCGGAGGGCGTGTTCTCTCCTCCTCAATTCCCACTATCCCATTCCCCCAACCTTAGCTTTCAATTAACATTTTGTATGATTAATTCAGAAGATAATTTTAGCCATAAACCTTCAAGTCCAGATACAGGCTAAGAAATCAGGAAATATTCTAAAACGAGCCCACCTGGCACCGGGATGAATCTCGGGCTGTAATTCTGGTTCAGCTGTAATGCCAATTATAAAGCACTCTCGCTGTGGTATTGCTGTTTTTGACACCAGGAGGAAATCTTGACAGAATTATAGCCTAGAAATCAATCTGGGAATACGATACAGAAATCTATAATTCAGATTTGAAAACAATCTACAAAGGCTCTTTTTTTTTTTTAGGAGCGTTCGATGAAATTAGATTAAAATAAATTTACATATATATCAATTTTATTATTAAAATATATTCATGCTAGTAAATAGAGTTATTGGAGAAGGAGAAGCTGCTCTGGGTTGGACACAGAAATAGACCTCGCTGGCTTATCAGAAAACAAAGTTATTGTCTCCTTGTCAAATATAAATCTCTTCTCAGAGCTAATAAATAGATAGTGTTCAGACGCAATGTTTTGTTTGACTCCTACCTCATAAGCCCGTGGCACATAATACTAAATTCTATCCCGCCGAGCGGTATCAATCTCTGCATTCCAACCTCACAGCGTGAGGGAAGTCGACCGAGTAATTGATGTGTTGCAAAGAAGGGGAAAAAGTTATTTGAGAACAAATAAAATAGGCTATAAAGTTTGTTAAAACGTAATAATAGTAAAAAAAAAAAGGGGGGGGGGAGAAGAAGAAGAAGAAGAAAGAAACAAAGAACGAACTACCTCGGCTGCAGCCGGAAACCTGCCCTCTGCCTAGTTGTAAAATAATTCATTTCATGCTGCAAGTTTGGAGCGTGGCTGTTCCCTTTAAAATTAATGTTTACTGTAGAGAGGGAGTATAGGATTCTGATTGATGTCGGGAAGTTTGCAGTGTATCAGACAGGCTTGGGGGGGGGGGCGGTTGGCACCCTCCTTCCCCTCAGTACCGCAGGGAGGAGCCGGGCAAGCTGTGGCCTTGACCGCCTCCACCCCACTGCACGGTGGCTGAGCGGCCAAGGTCCCCATCCTGTCCGTTCTGTCCGAGGCACCACCTGCCAGCGGTCAGAGCTGCCGTCCCATGTCTGGCAAATCCTTGGGGAAGGGGGCAAAGCGGGGGGGGGGGGGGCGGGGGGACTATGGTTCGGCCTGTCTCTTTATCTCAGGGGACTAACTTTGGGGACTAGAAAGAGATCACCCCAGGGCCAGGTTTCAGATTATCTCCTTCGTGTCCCAGCTCATTTGTGCAAATTGGAAACTGCTCCGTGGGTTCCTTTGAGAGTGTGTTTTGGTGCCTTGGGATTTTTAGTCACTATTACGTTTTAAACTAGATGGTTATAGTGTCCCGTGTCCAGAGGAGCACAGAGGAGGTTTGGTTGTCCCTGGGAAGGCAGTGGCTCGGCTCCCCTCCTTGCCTTTGACTGCCAGTTGGAGATGACTGTGTTGTTGGCTTTTGCTAAACACACAGTCCTGTCCTCTAGGGAACAGACTGGCAAACACCAGCACCGTGTCAGTAGGAGCTGGAAATCCCACACCCAAGTGCAGTTTCTGGAAGCTTGTCAGATTTCAGGGGGCCAGGCGCTTGAAGCCAGTCCCGGGGGCTCCGGTCAGGACAGCTCTGCTCGGTGGTCAGGCTGGCCCCAGGCTGCTGCTCTTGCTGCCAGGAATCCCCTTCTTTCCTTCTCTCTTGGTTCTCTTGGTTCTGAATTAACATCCTGATCTTGACAAGAATGATGATGCTCTCTGAGTGGCAGTTACCTGCCTTCTTTACATTTCACTTAATCTGTTCAACAGCCCCACAAAGGCTTAGTCAGTAAAAGGCACTTGGCTTGGAGAAGCGTCAGACCACATAGAAGAGCCCAGGCTTGAACCAGCTCTTTGCTCTGAGCTGTTACTTTGTATCCTGTCTGCAAGGCGGCTGGCATTGATCCCAGCTGCCTAGCTTGAAAATGCTACTTTTTAATCTCAGTTTTCCTACCTGTCAAATGGGGCAATAAACTCTATTCTTTCAGCCTTCCAGCAGTATGGTCCTAGAGAGTGAATGGACTGTGTCTGTGTGATTTGTAACTGGAAAGTGCTGTTTGGGTACAGGAAGCCATTGTGAGTTGGCTTGGTCTATGGTCCCCAACAGCTTCTCTGGGCTTGGAGGGGGGCGGCAAACTCTCATTCAAAATGTAGAACCTATTTCCCCTTCCATTCTCACGTACCCACACACGCCCCAAATGGTTATGTTGTAGATTCGTCTGCGCGGTCAGAGACGTGAAAACATGTATGGTAGACACTCATGTGATTTTGGATTCCTGCTCCATAAAAAGAAGCCAAAATGGCAAATACACTCAGAAGGGATGACTTTCTGGGAGTAGTTGCTGTATCCACTCATTCTGGGTCGGTACACATAACTTACCGATACCTACAAATGTTTTTCCTCCAATAACAATCCGTTTGCTTTTCTTCCCCACAGAAGACCTTTTAGAGACTTGGGGTGGGCTGAACTCAGGGAAGGTGAGGGCTCAGTCAGCCGGTGGCACATGGGATAGGAAAACAACCCAGAAATAGACCCAGACACAGTCTCCCTTTTGTTCAGAAGACCCTGGTGGGCCAGGCAAGGTGGAAAATCACAGCCGGGGCCTTTAATGGTGTTGATACACTGTCCCGCTGAATGCTGGTTTGCTTTCTCAGTTTTGATGACGTTAAATCTTAGAGAATGAAAGAAGATGGAAGAAGATGGCACCATGAAGGTAAAACCTGAACGGGCATGTTGTTTCTCGGCCAGAGCTCTCTGATTTGATTTCAAAGCTTGTTCTTTTGAGTTCCGTGTGACACTCTGTGCTCGGGGACAGCACGAGGAAACCCTCGGATAATGGCTTCGCCTTTCCTAGTGTGTTCCGAAGTGAGAAGGATGCTACGATCTCTTGGGGGGACAGCAGGAGGACCCGAAAACAAAATGCGAGATAGAGGGGATTTCTTGCCTTCCTCCACTCTCTCTCTCTTTTATTATCACTCGGTCCTCGCAGGAAGCTCTCATATCCGTGCAGCTGATCCTTACGTGGATTAGGGATAATAAACAGCCCATTAATGGAGGCCTGAACCAGGAAATGGAGTTGGAATCAGCAGCACCATTCAGCGGCTGACTGAGGTTAATAACTCCATTACTCCAGCTCTGTGCCGAGCCACCCGACGAGCCGCATGTTAGCCTTATCTTACTCCTCATTAATTGAGCTAATAGAACCTGAGTGACCCTGCCTCGCCGCCGCAGTCGGAGAGTTTACCAGACATGGGCTGGAATACATATCATTCCCCGTGTGCTCTGCGAGCACCTTTGTTTTTGGAAGAGAGAGCTCCCTTAAAGGCCGGCTAGCCACCAGACCTGTCCTAGCAGCAGAGGCGCCATGCGGCCGTCCGCACCGGGGTCCCCGGTCCCGCTGACTTCGTTCCACGGGGGCGGGAGGGGGGGGTGCGGTGTGGTGAGGACCCGCCCCTTAGGCAGAGGCTGCTTGACTCGAGGGCTTAAGCTTCAAGCCCCACAGCTTTGGAGGAAGTGGTGATGGTCTCAGCAGGGCGTCTGGGGTCAAGGGTGAGGAAGGAAGTGTGGCAGAGTGGGTGGGGGTGGCGGCGGACCCCAGCCTGCCCCCTCTGGCTGTCCTCTGTCCTGCAGCACTGGGCTGCTGCCTCCTCTGTGTCTGTCCTGCCTGGCCCCGAAGGTGCTTCGTTCCGACCACCCTGCTCTGCGGCTTGTGGGACCGTGGTCAAGGGCACTGCTTGACCTTTCTGAGCCTCAGTGTCCTTCACAGCCAAATGGTGTGCTAAGCCCCCACTCTGACCTCCCCCTCTGCTGGCCGCACGTAGGTATTGGGTGGGAAAATGCAGACGGAAGGGGTCTATGAGTCGGAAAATGCTCTGCACGACCAGGATGACATTGTCGGTAGAGTCACATTCGAAACCTTCCCCACGGCAGCCTGTCTGTGCCTCTGCTTCCTCAGCTGACAGCAGGAGCCGTGGCCTGTAGGACATCGGGTGGAAACGTTTGATGAGATGGTGACGGAAAGCACTTTGCGCAGAGCCTGGCGTGACTGTGGCTCCGTGTGTGTGAACCGTGCTGATTCCTAATGTACGGGGGGCCCGGAGCCTGTCCGTGGAGAGCAGAGCTTCTGAAGGGAGGTCGGGGATCACCCAAATAGCAGGAGCCAGGTTCCGTGGCCCCGGCTGGTGCCCCGGCTGCTCTGCGGGAACTGTGTCCCTCTAGTGGGGGGACACGGTAGTTCCTCGTTCCTCCAGCACGACCGTGTGCCACAGGTTGGCGGGGGGGGGCAGGAGAAAGATCCAGCAAACAGACAAATCGGGCTCTTGTTGGAGACGCCCTGGAGTCCACAAGGAGGAAGCCCTTCAGGCTGGAGGAGCCTGGCGGGTCGTGTGGGAGCTGAGAAACCAACCTGGAGAAAATGGGCTCTTCGTCACCTGTCCCTGTCGGTCTGTACAATTTGAAGATTCTTCGGATGGCTGGACACGACATGGTGACACTCCGATGCAGGGCAGAAGGTTTTGTGACTTCGGAGGAGTGGCTGCCACATGGAGCCACGCTGCGGGTTGTACCCTTGGGTCGGGCAAGAGCCGCTGAGCCGCGGAGGGCAGCTTCTGGTACGGCGAGGGGGCGGGGTAGCCGGATGGCCTAATTGAAGTCATTCGGGGGCTGTCCCCAGCTGGAGCGTGGGCGCCCCGTAAGGGAAATGGTCAGAAATGGTCCCCCTGTAAGGGAAATGGGGCTCAGCCAGCTGTGTTGGGGGATTGAGAGCTCCCAGCCAAGACTCCAAAACGGGGTCGAGGCAGCGCTTGCGAGACGTGTGTCGCACCCGTCCCTGCGTGGGGTGGACTGACTACGCCAGCCGGGCCGGATTCCACGTCCTCCACTTCTCCACCTTCCACGGACCAGGCGCGTTTGCAGACAGACTTGGAGAGGTTGAAGCACAGCCAAAGGCCAGCCACCGCTGCAGCCCTCGCGTCCACCGTGCGGCGACCAGCGCGCGTCTCTGACCACACCGCCAGAGCGTGTCCCCGTGTCCTGGGGCTGTTGCACCGAACCCCCTTGTCCACTCTGTCTTACTCGCTGGCCCCCAGGCGGCTCGCGCCCCCCCTCCCTGTGCTTCTCAATGACACGGGCGCTCAGGACGACGGCACCCTGCCCTGGTTCTGAGAGCACGGTCGTGCTTCCTGTAGTGAACTTGCATCACAGCTGGTGCTGGGAATTCGGTGGCCGTGCTGGGGGTCAGAGGCGAGTTCAGGCAGTGATCCCCAGAGGTGGCGGCTGGGTTCACCCGGCCAGGAGTGAGGAAGGAGGTGCACCCCTGGGCCTAGAGCCCCGGGTTGTGGCCGATAGCGGTGATGACAGGGCCGCAGCCCGCAGCCGCTGCGGCCGCGGATTTGAATCTTCCAGTAAATCAGAGCTGAAGTGGAAAAAGGAAGGTTCTCCTGGTATTTTCCGCCTGGGGACTGTTGACATTTTACCACGTATTTCCAGTGTTTGTGTAAGAAAGTCTGGTGAGGAGGATTCTGAGCAAATGTGGAAGGTCGGCATTGCTTTTTTCCTGGGTTAAAACTTAGTTTATGACAGTCTGTTACTAGATTTGTCGTCTGTCTCTGAGAGCAGAAGAGCAATTACTTTTGAAGCAACGACATCAAAAATGTACATTACCTTTGAACCCTTTGCCGGCAGCCTCTGGGGTCTTTCAGGGGATAAAAATACGGTGATTCCCAGAGAGAGCGTGAGCTCAGGCGACCACAGGCGACCACGGGCCCCCACAGGGGAGGCTCTGCTGTCCCAGATGGCAGCGGGGGATCCAGAAGGCACACGGCCTGTGCGGGCAGCTGGGAACCAGGGAGCCTCGAGCTGGGAGCCGTCGAGAGCTGGCCCGCGCTAGGTGTTTGAGGATCTTTAGGAAGACGCAGGACAGACGTATAATAAGGGTTCTCATGGCATTTTCTTGGTGGGTAATTTAGTTAGTTAAAGACGGACACTAACAGTCTTACTGGAGTATATTGAAACTCCATTTACGTATTAAGCAGGAAAAAATTTTTTCCCAAGAATTTTCTGAGAGCACTCAGTCATGCCCACAGCGTCGGGTAGACTCCTTGCTGTCCCTAAGAGGTCTCGGAAAGATTTCCACACCGTTCCGGGTAAATGTGTCACTGTGGGAGAAAGTGACAACTGTCCATTTCCGATTTCAGTGCCCGATAACCTTCATGGCCAGAAAACGCCCCCCCACGTCCACCTCCCCTCTCTGCCTCCGTCAAGGCTTCCTGTCCACAGGCAGAACACGTCTCAATCTCTTCCTCACCTGCGGGTACTAAGCTCTTATTAGGGGTCCAGTGGGTTTTACCCAACCAGGAATAGTAGGGCCTACGCCAGTGGTGAATAAGATGTCAGAGAAGATAAACATGCCTTCCTCGCCACGGTGATCGGAGACCCGGTACAATCTCCATGCCTGGGTGGAGAATGACAAGTGACCTTTAACAGAGCGGAGCCCAGGGTAGTTGGCATTTGAGTCTGGTTCTGATGGAGATGCCCCCATTTTTGGCAGGTGGGATGCTCGGCCGTTAGCTTAAAGTCATTTCCCGAGAAAGGCAAGAGGGCGAGATGCCGGGATGACTTGCAGAAATCATGTTTGTTTTTCTTTACCCAAAGGAGACTTTGGGAGACATCAGAGCGCACTTCAATTTTCCATCTCCCTTCGAGGCGTAAATAAAATGCCGACCCAGTGAACCCAGCCTTGTGCTGTCGCAGTCGGGGCCTCTGCCAGATTCAGGTGGCAGATGTCTGAAAGCTTGAAGCTCTCCTTCCTAAATATCACGGACATTATTTAATAAAAGGAAAACTTTGAAAGAAAGTCTTCCACAAATAGAAGTTCAGCTCTACTTTTTCCGAGATTGTGGAACTCTGGGTATCCCTGCTCTGTTGGCTTTGAGGTTTCTGCAGGTTTCCCCCTGCACCCCTGAGGGCAGATGCACTTGGATTCCCCGCCCTCCCCTCCCCCTGACACCCTGTTGCAGCTCCTGGACATAGCCTCCATCCTGGGGCCCCAACATTGCCCTGCCTTTCTCTCTTGGGCCTCTGTCTCATGAAGCATGGGTTCTAGACCCCAGGAGAGGGCTGCGTGCCTTGAGAAAAGACCTGTCAGAGCTGGACCTCCCACTCACAGAGCAGCGGCAAGGTGGGGAGCAGGAGAGGGAGCCATCTGTCTTTCCCACCCACCCCTCTCGTTCACGCTCTGTACGCCCTGAGTGTATCTGTCTCCTTCCTGCTTCCTAAACACTCAGTGTTTGCTCATGATGTGGCTGCTTTCAGAGCACCATGGGATTTTTGGTCTAAATCTTATGTTTTCTATCAGGCTTAGCTCAAAGTCCACCACCTCCAGGAAGCCTTCCCTGATGCTTTTCCTTGCTTTGCACCTTCTCGCGAATTTGTATGTTGTTCTCACGATAGGAAGCAGCTTAACAGGATCATGCTTAAGCAAGAGGCTCAAGAAGCCTGGCTTTGTACCCTTCAGGCTGTGTGAGGCTGGGCAGACCTTTATCGTCTGTGAAGGTTATTTTTTTTTTCCTGTGCAAGATGGGGGTGACTTTGTTCAGATACACAACACATAGTCACAGAATATCCATTACGTGCAGGTGTGGCTGAAATTCTAGGAACCCGGAAGGAAAAGAGGGCTTAACACTTGCCATCACACAGCTTATGTTCTAGTTGGGGTGAAAAAAGCTGTATTCGGCCAACAGATCCATAATAGGTTGCGCTCCAGGGAGAACAGTAAAGCAGGGTAAGGGGGAGGAGGGAAGATCGGCAGGAGAAAGGCAGAGGAAGAGCTGGTGTGTGGTGTAGAAGGTGGTCAGGGCTGGCCTTTCTGGTAAGAGTACACTTTAGCAGAGGCTTGAAGAAATCATGCAAAGACCTAGAGAAGAGCAGCGAGAGCCTGGGAACAGTAAGTGCAAAGGCCCTGAGGTGGGAATGTCCTCGGCATGCTTATGGGGCACCATGGCGGTTGCTGCCTGAGGAGTGGGGAGAGAGTGGGAAGTGAGTCATCAAAGGTGGACAGGGCTTTTGCGTCAGGTGGAAGCCGTGGGGGAGCCGAGCAGATGAGCAGGTGGATAGCAGACAGTCTGCGGGAGGAAGGACAAGGCCAGAAGCAGGGATGGCAGATGGGAGACCCTTGGCTAGAACCAGCTGAGAGAATCTGGCGCTGTGGCCCAGGGTAATAGCCGTGCAGGTGGAGAGAAGTAGTCAGGCTCTGACTGTATCTCGAAGGTAGACCAGATGCAAATCGGATCGGATGCGGGGCGTGTCGGAAGAGAGAGACATCAAGAAGGACTCCGCCATTTTTGCTGGAGCGCCTGGGAAGAACGGGCTGGCCATGCCTCTGCCGATCAGGGACGTGGGAGCAATGGGCTTGGGGAGGAGCCCCTGGCTGGGTTTGGGACACAGGAAGACGGAGGTGCCTGTTAGGAGCCCGTGGACGTGTCCCAGAGCCGCAATAATGAGGCCCCACAGAGAGAGGGGCTTCCGTGGCAGAAATGAATTTTCTCTACGTTCTGGAGGCTGGAAGTACAAGATCAAGGTGTTGTTCTTTTCCGAGGCCTCTCCCCTCCACCTGCTGCCTCCTCACGCTGTCTTTTCTCTGTGCTCATGTGTCCCCAGGGTCTCTGGGTGTGTCCACATTTCTTCCTGGTGTAAGACACCAGATTGGGTTAGAGCCCGCGGTGACAGCCACTTCCTTGAAGACTGTCCTGGGGCGCCAGGGCGGCTCAGTCAGTTGGGTGTCTGACTTGTGACATGGCACGGGCCATGGTGTCAGGGTTGTAGGATCGAGCCCCGTGTCAGTCTCCACACTCAGCGTGGGGTCTGCTTGTCCCTCTCCCTCTCTTCCTCCTCAAATTAAATAAGTAAGATCTTTAAAAAAATAGTAGATAAAGAGCCCGTCTCCACATACAGTCAGATTCGGAGGTACTGAGGGCTGGAGCTCAGCATGGGTATTGTAGAACACGCACACTCAGCCCAAGCAAACTCACACGGGTTCCTCATGGGCGTCTCAATCTCGTCTTCACAGTGACCCGAGTAACCGCCTTGCGTTGCTCAAGGAGCCCACGGCTCCCCCCAACGCCCCTCCTACTCGCTGGTGTGGTTTTCCGTCACTCCTGCCTGCACCCCCCTCCCCGGTCAGAGCTCTGTGCTTTCATGACCACGCAAGTCAAACCCAGAGGGCCCCTGGACACCACCTAGTGCATCCTCCACACTGCACAGAGGGAGAAACTGAGGCCCAGAGAGATGAAGCAGTTTGGCTGAGGTCTCACGGGCGAGTGGGGGCTGGAACCAGGTGTCCTGGCCCCAGGCTGGCTGTCATCTTCCTCAAATACCGTCGTCTCTTCCCCGTCCCAGCGCACCAGGATGGCGAGCCGTGGCCCACCCTGCCGTCATGCCCAGCACCCGAGGCCTTCCCAGGGTCCCCTGTTTCTTGGGAGGCTGGCTTCCGGCTGCTGGGTGCCTGGCGGCAGCACCCGCCCCCCCATGAATCCAGATGCCCGCCTTCTCGCAGAGCTCTGGGAGCGTCCCCCTCTCCTCTCAACAATAATTAGCCTTGTAAGACTAATGGACGAAATCGTGTCTAATTACCCTGTTGAAGGCCCAATTATGTGATTAACATTCGTGGGCTATAAGCTAATGATGAGAAGAGCCTCTCATTTGCATAGCATTAAGTTAATTGAGCCTCCAGCCGAGGGACGGATGGGGTAGCGACGGCAGGATTCTCTTTCTGGAAGGATACTAATGACCAGAGAGGATGGTTCACCCGACAGCTTTATTAATTAACAGCGATCGGATTACCTAGAGGGAGTGGCAAGTGGCAGTGAGCAGGAAGGCTCGGCTTTGTCACAAATGGGAGACGGGGGCCCTGTCTGCGGGTTTTTCTTCCGGCACTTGGAAGTTAGAGGCCAGCTCTGATCTCCTTGAAGAACCATTCTAGAAAACTCCTCCTGCAGAATCTTGCTCAGGCCCTTCTGCTAGGCATTCCCGGCACATTTCCTCTACTCACTTTATCATCTACGCTCTCTCTCTCCGATTCGTCCCACTCTCACTTACAGAGCTTCTCCACAGCGAGGCTGGGTCCCCTGCCTTGGGAGTGTTCATGGGGTGGGTTCCACTTGGCTGGAGGCTCCCAGCTTCGCCCAGCGGTTTCGTACTCACCATGGTGTCATCTTGTGGTTGGTGAATGTCAGCAGAGAATCTCAGACTTGCAGAATCCTTGGAGAATACTTGGAGATCACAGGTTCAGGTCCCTTATGTTACCTCCCATAGAACGGGGGCTCAGAGAGGCTGAGAGCCTGGAGCTTGCATTCAAGGCAGGGGTGGTGGGGTGAGGTAGCCGCCACCAAACCTGCCCGGCATCCCCTGGCCCCAGAACTGCTCTGCCCCTCTGGCCCCTCCCGCAGCCCCTGTGTGCTGAGCTCTTACATGTGCCCTCCTGGGGGAACTTGCCCTGAGCCCCTCCTGTGTGCTTCCGGCCCCTCACTTCTCCCTCGCGGCACTTGCCCACTGGCCTGTACTTCTTCTTCATGTTTGCTCACAACTTAGGTGACTGAGCCAAAAAAGGAATCATGAAAGTGGTGTATGGCTGGACTAAAACCCAGGTTGCTCTCCAGTGAATTTTTTTTTTTTTAAGATTTTATTTATCTATTTGACACAGAGAGAGAGATCACAAGTAGGCAGAGAGGCAGGGGGAGGGGGGAAGCAGGCAGAGAGCCAGATGCGGGGCTTGATCCCAGGACCCTGAGATCATGACTTGGGCTGAAGGCAGAGGCTTAATCCACTGAGTCACCCAGGCGCCCCTCTCCAGTGAATTTTAAGACAAAGCATTTTTGGGCACCTGGGTGGCTCAGTTGGTTAATGGTCAGCCTTTGGCTCAGGTTGTGATCTCGGGGTCCTTCTGGGATCGAGCCCCACATAAGGCTCCCCGCTCAGGGAGGAGTCTGCTTCTCCCTCTCCCTCTGCTTCTCCACCCCCGCCACCTTGTTCTCTCCTTCTCTCTCTCAAATGAATAAATAAAATCTTTAAAGAATTTTTTAAAGAAAAATTAAAATCATGTATATGTCTATATGTAACTTGCTTTTTCACTTAATAAAATATTGTATATATCTTTATCATTACGTAAAGCTATAACTCATTAAATGTAAAGTTACATTTCACAAACTATTACATAGTAACAGTATATATACCTGGTTAGGTAGTTAGATGTATCATAGTGGATGTAAATGCCCCCTTTTGGCAGACAAACAACATAACAACAGGCAGCGGACACGATCACTGTCTTTTTTTTTTTTCTTCGGAAAAATTTAAGAAGTGACATTGCTGGGCCAAAGGGTCTGTAATTAAAAAGTTAATTTAATTTTTCAACTGAAAGGAGTCAGAAATTGAGAGTGCCGGTGGATAGCCAGTGAAAAAGAAATCTCGAAAGAAGAACAGCTGGGAATCAATCATCTGGACCTCTGACTTAGGTTAGAAAGAAAATAAATGCCAAAGTGGCAGGAAAGAGACCATAGGAGGAGAAATTAGTAATGGGGAAAACAAAGAGACAACAGAGCCAAAAGTTTGTTGTTTGACCA
Source organism: Meles meles (assembly GCF_922984935.1). Taxonomy (NCBI): domain Eukaryota; kingdom Metazoa; phylum Chordata; class Mammalia; order Carnivora; family Mustelidae; genus Meles; species Meles meles. The sequence continues at coordinate 3,658,596 of NC_060076.1, forward strand.
AATCAGTGAAGCCGACATACCTCCAGCGAGACAGAGAAGGTGCAGAGAAACAACATTTGACATAAAAAGGGGACATAACCATAAATATAAAATATTATGAACATTATGACCATAAATCTAGAAACATAGACAAGATGGATGCATCCGTGGCAGGGGGTGTGGTGGCCGAAGGTCTTGCCAGTGTTGACCTAAGAAGAAAGAGAAATTCCAAGCGGTCCTATAACTATTACATGGATTGAGTCATAACAGTGAGACCTTCCCTTCCCCCCAACACTCCTGCCTATGAGCGCTCGTGGCAGCACCGTGTGTGATAGCAAACCACCTTCGCAAAGGTGAGGAAGATGCGGGGCGAACTGTGCCAAGCCCCACAGCGTGCGCTATGAAGCAACCGAAGAGGATGGACCACAGCCATGCAGATCGACGTGGAGGAATCTTAGAAAAATAATCCCGAGTGCAAATGCAAGGAGAAGAACATGTTTCACGTGCTATCAAAACAAGCAAATGAAGCCTTGCATTGTTTAGGTACCCTCACGCATCTTTAATAATTCGCGATGGTGGTTTTCTTTGGTGGCAGAATACAGAGAGATGGGATCGATTAGGAACATCTAGAACATTTCATCAGTTCTGGAGCAATGCATTTCTTAGGTAGGTTCATGGGATTGTTTTTTTTTTAAGAATTTATTTATTTATTATATTTGAAAGAGAGAGTACACAAGTCGGGGCGGAGGGGCAGAGGGAGAGAATCCCAAGCAGACTCTGTGCTGAGTGTGGAGCCCGATGGGGGGCTCGATCTCAGGACCCTGAGATCATGACCTGAGCCAAAGCCAAGAGTTAGACACTTAACTGTCTGAGCCACCCAGGCACCCCATGGGGTTAGTTTTAATATATGTAAGAATGTATCTACCCGGGGCGCCTGGGTGGCTCAGTGGGTTAAAGCCTCTGCCTTCAGCTCAGGTCATGATCCCAGAGTCCTGGGATCGAGCCCCACATCGGTCTCTCTGCTCTGCAGGGAGCCTGCTTCCTCCTCTCTCTCTGCCTGCCTCTCTGCCTAGTTGTGATTTCTCTCTGTCAAATAAATAAAAAATATTTAAAAAAAAAAAAAAAAAGAATGTATCTACCCGAATAGAAATTTTTTCAAGAATGCAATCCTTGTTTTATTCACCGGTATATCACAAGCCCCTTAAAATACTCATGTGTGGTACAGAGTAGGTGCTCAACAAATATTTGGGGACTGAGTGACTGTTTGTTACATGATTTATTTTTATATATCAATATGTGTCAAGATAAAAAAATGGGGGAGATATTAAGTTTTCTTTTCATCCCAGACCTCTGCTCCCTTCCCTAGAAGCAACCACAGTTCACAGTTTATTGGGTATTCTAAAAAATTATCTGCATCAGTATATGCTTTTATTTTCTATATGTGGAGACATACTACAACTCTATGTACGGTCTTTTCTCTAAATGCTGTATCTGGAGATTTTTTCATATAACACCCCTTATTCTTTTGAATGGCCCTGTGGTCTTCCAGTCTGTGACTATACAGTCATTTCTTTAACCAGGTCCCTGTTGAAAACCGTGTAGATTGTCTTCTTTCATTCACTTTGAGGAGAGTACTACTGTGAATGTATGTAGGGCTCTGCGTATTCGGAAGACGCCCCCTACAGAGTAAAGTCCTAGACGTGACATTGCTGAATTGTAGTTGCATTTTTATTTTCAGTGGGCACTACCAAAGTGCCCGAGAGCTCCTAATTTACCAGTGGAGACGAAAGGTTGTATGACCAAAGGTGGTGTGTGCGTTGGGAACAACTAGGCCATCCAAGAAACAAAGGCTTCATTTAAGTTTGGGACTCCAAGGGGCACCTTGGACAGCAACCTGGCTGGCAGCTCTGAAGCCGCCCACGGTCATGGCACAGTTCAGCGAGCCATGCACCTGCTCGAGCTATGGAAAGTGCGTGATGTCACATAACCGAAGTCTTAGGGAGCGTATGTTTTTCTTAGGATCAATAGCGGATGTAACGTATGCCTAAATGTTTCCTTTTAAGAAAGAATGGTTGTATTGCCCACAGCGGCTACTTTCTGATTTACATGTAGAGTAGGTAAGTAATGATGATTTTTTTCGTTTTTAGCTTTGAACCACAACTCAAACATGACAGGCTTATGAATGAACATAAAGGCCAATCATGAACGAAAGCCTTTCTCGAAAGACTGGAGCTGCCTCCTTAAGAGCTGGAAGCTAATCTCAGTGCCTCTGTGAAGAGCTGCCTTGTGGTGGTGGTGGGGGGGGGGGTGTCCCAGACATTTAGCCTTTCGGAAGACAAGTACTGGGAAACTCTACCCTTGGCTCTCAGGCCGCCCCTCTTGTGGCTGGGTGGGAGAAGCATGCCAGGATCACCCATCCTTTATGAGAGCAGATATGCATCTGGGAAGAGTGTGGACATCAAGCCCCATCTGGAAGTAGGTCCCCTCAGTTCCCCAGGGACCAGCTGCTGGCTGGCATTGCCTTGGCATTTTCTAGAAGAGGTAGGTTTAGTGTTAAAGGCAGGAGCTTTGGAGTCAAAGAGACAAGAGTGTGTGAATCAGTGTCCGTCGGCAGTTGTTTAATGAGCACGTACTAGGTGCTGGGACAGTGAGCGAGACAGCAGCTTCGCCTCTGGGGAGGAGCCGTGCGCTGGAGGGGGCAGATGGCCAGGCAGCAGTGGATTATGACACGGAGGGCTCTCCTGGGCTCTGAGGCCCCCGGCTGCATGTGAAGCTGCTGCGAGGAGTCAGAGGAACAGAAGGGCAAAGGCCTAGAGACTGGGGCTCTAGCTCCATCTCCGTTTGGCCGCTTCACCTCTGAACTGACCACGGACATGGTATAAAGTCGCCGGTAGGTCCCGTGACGGAGTGTGGTAGGTGTGGGTCATAGCCTGCTCTCGCTACAGGCTCGTGACCTGTGCTTCCCTCTGGATTTTGCAGAGGAGGCCCCCGGGCCCAGCCCCGTGGCTCAGTAAGAGAGCTGGGACTGCTGTCAGAGGACAGGGCAGTCTTTCTTCTCCTCCTCCTCCTCCTCTTTCTTCTCCTTCTTTTAAGGTGTTATTTATTTGCCAGTGAGAGAGAGAGCACAAGCAGGGGGAGCAGCAGGCAGAGGGAGGAGCAGACTCTCTGCCAAGCAGGGAGCCTCATGCAGGACTCAGTCCCAGGACCCTGGGATCATGACCTGAGCCGAAGGCAGACGCTTAACTGACTAAGCCACGCAGGCATCCTTCTTCTTCTTTTAAAAAAAAAGATTTATAAGGGCGCCTGGGTGGCTCAGTGGGTTAAAGCCTCTGCCTTCAGCTCAGGTCATGATCTCAGGGTCCTGGGATCGAGCCCCGCATCGGGCTCTCTGCTCAGCGTGGATCCTGCTTCCTCCTCTCTCTCTGCCTGCCTCTCTGCCTACTTGTGATCTCTGTCTGTCAAATAAATAAAATCTTTTTAAAAAAGATTTATGTATTTATTTTACAGAGAGAACGAGAAAAAAAATGGGGTTGGGGTAGGAGGGGGGAGGGAGAGGGAAAGAGAATCTCCAGCAGACTCCCTGCTGAGCACAGAGCCCAACGTGGCGCTCGATCCCACAACCCTGAGACCCTGACCTGAGCCCAAATCAAGAGTCGGTTTCTTAACCAACGGAGCCACCGGGCGCCCCAAGGCAGCCCTCTCTCTCATTTCATCTAAGTTCTCGTGTGGCGGGCCGTGCTCTCCCAGAGATGGTGGATTGGAGATGGCCTCTTCGGAGGAATGAAGGTGGGGGACGGGGAGGCCCTCCTGAGTTTTGCCTTTTGCTCTGGAATCCTCCCACCCTGCCAGTGAGCTGTCGAAATGTCTCCTGCCCGTGGTGGGATGTCGGTCAGTGTGGCTGCCCCGGACACGTGGTCCGCTGTCACTTGCTTGGCGCCCACAGCAAGCACAGAGATGAATGGAGCTCCAAACTAAAATCCGAGGGATCCGAAATTATGTATTTAGTCCACAGTTGGCATAAAGTGCTCATAAAATCGTGATCATGATAGAGAGGCTAATAAACATTCGAGAACATAAATATTTGGGGGAGGAAATGGCTCTGTGAAACATTTAGTTGTGGAGTAGTTAGGAGAACAGAGACAATCAGCCAGGCGGAACTCTCCAGATACCAATCTGGTGAGTTATATATGTAGAGCCGGTAATGATCTTGAGTGAGCCATTTTATGGGTGTGCAGACGTTTATTTGATGAGTACATGCCCGCAGCGCTGCCCCGCTTTGGGGAACCACGTCAGACCAGGCGATGAGCTGTTTGCCCTTCAGATGTCTGCACTGAGCGGGTGGAGGGGCCGCCGGCTGGGGATGGGGTCCCCCTGGCCTATCTGGAGCGGGCGGAACCCAGCACCGAGTCAGCCCACAAGCAGCTAGCATGTGCGGGGGAGGCGGCCTGGGCGGAGAAAATGCTTTGAAACCTCGGATCTCTTGTGGTCCCTGCAGCCAGCAGGATAAGAGGATAAGAGGATAAGAGGAGCCCCTGCCCTACCCACCCCGCACACTAGGTACAGTAGTTAGGGGCCCAGACTGGCCAGGTTCAAATCCCGCTTTGCCATTTACAGGACCTTGGGCAGGTCACGTACCTACCGTACAGAGTGGACGTGGTGAGAGTGGTGTGAGCATGGTCAGAGATAAATTAGGTGATACGTGTCCGGTGCATACAGAAGCTCCAAAGATGGGATGATCATCGCCCTCGCGCTGGGCCAGCAGGATTTGGGGAGTCAACGTCAGCAGGGTGCCGCGAGTCCGGTCAGAGGGTGGTTGAGGTCCGGTTTACATTTTGGAGTGTGGTCCCTGAGCTGATCCCCCCCCACCCCGCCCCCGTCTGCTCATGGCAAGATGTGGTTTGTAGTTGGTGGAGAGGGAGCGTGAAAGGACCTTGTTACTAAGAACAGAGAAAGTTTTAAAGTATGCAGATTACTTAAACATTTTTGTATGTTTCAGACTGCCCCCTCCCCCCAACCCCTGCTCGGCTTTTGGGAGTAGAACTCCACACCCCGCGGACCCCTGTAGGAGAGGCCGGTCGCTGGAAGTCAGCCTGGGTGTAGCTGCGGAGGCAAGCAGTTGGCTTCGGCTGCCAGCCTTGAAGCTCTCTTTAGAATCTGGGGGCTTCCTTTTGGGGGGGCGACTCTTCTCTGTGCAAGAGCAAGCCACTCCCTTATTTCCTAAGAGAGGAAACAAAGGGGAGCAAGTTGAGTGGACCAGTAGGAATCTGGACAAAAAGAACTTTTGTCGTGTCTGTAAAGGGGGCCACGAGAGAAAAAGCCACAGGAGACTAAGGAATGACCCTCTGTCCTTGACGACCTTTGAGTGACGGAGCCCATCATTGGTCGGGCCCATCCGCCCACAGAGCTGATGTGCTCTGGGCTCCCTCTGCCAGGGAGGGCTCCCCTGCAGCTGTCTGTCCCCTGGGCTGCTGCTCCCACAGCTGAGGGTCTGCGGATCTCAGCCAACAGGACGGTCGAGCAGTCACTCAGTGAACCGTGGTTCCGCCCTTGCACGACGTGGTACGTGCGCACGGCACAGGCTCTCCAGACGCGCAGATGAGTGAGGCGCGCTCCTGCCGCCTGCGGGCGCTCCCCCAGGTCGGCCGTTCCGACCCGATCCGGGGCCTCAGCGGGGTCTCCTGGGGAGGTCCTCGGGTGCAGGGTAGGGCTGCAGGGTAGGGCCCGCGACGCCAGGAAGACACCCCCTGCCCCACGACGTGCCCCCCGTGGCGCTTTAGCTCCCTGACACACAGAAAATAGGAAAAGGTAAGTATTTCAGACAGCGGGACCGTGATCCGGAGATCCGGCGGGACCGCGTGCAGGTTCCTGGCGGCCACAGCAGGGCGGACGCTGATGAAAACACCAGCAAGGAAGGGCTCGTTAGGCAGCGGTAGTGCCTTGGCCATAGGCCCTTTCCCGTAAGCGGTTGGAGGAAAACGAGTTAAATCGGAAGAGTCGGGCCCTGATGTGAGCCGGCGTGGCCAGGGAGGGAGCGCGAAAGCTGCGCTGGGGGCAGGCTGTGCGGGTGACCTAGGTCGAGGCTGGACCCCAGACAGAGGCCTGCTGGGGGAGGGGGCGGGGCTAACGACACACGCGTGGCCTCATTCGCAGAGGCCTGAGCTTCCCGCAAAAGCTGAGTGGGTGCGGGTGGAGGGAGCTGGGTGCCCCCCCTCCGCCGTCGCGCCCCTCCTGTCACCTTGGAGCCAGCTCCATGGCGGTGAGCAGAACTCGAACTCGCGCCCTCGTGGGGCCCGTTTGCATCTGCTGTCCCGCTCGAAGAGAACGAAATGCAAGTGGCCATTGCTCTTTGCAACCGAGGGGCATCTTTGTGCCGCTCCTGGTCCAGGTCCTGCAGAACCGTCGCAGACCCTAACCGGCTCCGCACTTCCCGTGTCCCGACGCCCACCTCCTGCCGTCCCAAAGCAGGTGTCGCAGGGAGGTGACTGTATCCTCCCGCTGTCCCCAGTTCTGTGCTGAGCTGGGTGGGTCCTCAGGGAGCCCTAAACCGGGTGTGCCCTCGGTGGGTCCTTGAGAGGGAGGAGCCCTAACCAGCTGCGCTCACCCCGGGGCCTTATTCCCACTCAGATGGGCCCCCTGGACCGGGGGCCCCCGCCTCTCCTCCTGGAAGGAAGCTGCTGGTCCTGGAGTCCGTGGAGGGGGCTTCCCTTCCAAGGAGGAGCACACCTGGGGTGGACCTCAGGACGCCTTGAGCCCCTTCCCTCTGTGAGTTCCAAGCCACCAGCAGCTCTGTGCACGCAGCCATGAGCACATCCAGCCACACCACAGCCCCAGGTCCTTCCGGGGTAGAATTTCTGGCACCGCTGGGGCCAGGCAGGGGCCACTGCCCACTGCCCCCTCCAAGCTCCGGTCCTGTCCCGCGGGGCCTGTTTGCCCGCTGCTGGGGTCTCTGTAGTGTCGGTGCAAGATGGTGGGGGGAAGCGGTGAAGGGGTAAGGACAAGAACACTCTGGGGGTGTGACTTTGCGGGTGACTTTGCAAGTGGCTTTACCTCCTCATGGCTGAAAGAGGGGAATCCTGCTTCCTTCCTCACGGGAGTGATGTGGAACAGGAGGTTGGCGGGGACCCACGGGCTGCTTTGTCTCTCCCACAAGTACAGGTTGCAGGCTGCTGATTGCCAGCCGCTGGCCCAGGTGCTGGGGCCTCGGCAGCGAGCAGGAGCAGGAGCCCATGGGCGGGATCCATAGCAGCACAGGAGGAGGGTGAGGTGGCAGGTTCCGCACTGGGGAAGGCCCCTTGGAGGAGGGCTCACAACTGCACTCCCAGACACTGGCCCAGCCCCCACGCGAGCCCCTCTCAACACCACGGTCATGGCCTTGCTGCCCGTCAGCCCCAGCGCCTGGGCCTGGCATCGCTGGGAGAGATGCCCTCAGGGTAGATTTCCGCAGAACTGGTAGGCTTCTGGACTCAAATAACAGATTCAATTCATAGACAACGACCCAAACTCAGAAGTTTTAAATGGCAGGCCCATGTCCCCAGCCAAGGACGTGGAAAAGCTTTATCTAGAATCTCAGGTTTCACCTCCTAGGTAGGTTCATGAGGAAGTTTAACCCAGGAGCCTGCCCAGATAAGCAGTTTAACCCTGGGTTTGTTTTCAGTGGGCAATTAGGACAGTCTTCTCTTGGCATCGCTGCCGGGCTGGCCTTTGGGTGAGGCCTCCCAGGGCGGTGTCGTCCAAGTGCGATCAGTCAAGTCCAGGGTGTGGTGTTGTACGTACAGTAAAGTGTCTCTAGATGCAGCTGGAGGCGGGGGCAGATCCGGGAGGGTCTGGGGTCTGAGGAAGCCCTTCTCTGAAGCTGCCCCGGGGGGGGGGGGGGGGGGACGGTTGCTGGGGGATTCACCAGGTGGAGCCTGTTTGACCTGGGGGTCTGAATCTATGCGTTTGCCGGCCCACAAGTAAGAACTTAGAAATTTGAGAAGAGAGGGTGGCCTTTTGGACTGTAGCTCAGTGAGGATTTCCCTGAGATGGAATGTTCTGGAAAGTCCTTTGAATTGTGCCAGGAAGGCTGCGGAGATGTCTCCTGTCAGGCCCCTGCTGCTGCACACTGCAGAGAAAGATGCTCGGAGGAAATGACAGGACCCGAGGCCCGTCAAGGCCCCGAGAGGGGGTGGAGGACAGGCCAGCTGCGGAGGGGACGGGAGGGACAGGAAGGGCCCAGGAGCCTGCACACAGCGGCAAAACTCAACTGAGTGTCAACGATGCACGTGAAGGAAGCAGCGGAAGTAGGGCGTGGAAGGACTAAAAAGATGGCGAACGCCGGTCCGACCCTCTCTGCCCTGGGTGACCACCTACCTCAGCAGCGTGTCCGTCTCGGTGCTTCTCCGTGACCTTGGCAGTGGTTGTCCCATTCACCCTCCAATGGCCCTCAGCTCCAGCCTACCCTCCAGAGTTTCCCTCCGTTCTGAGGGTGAGGCTTTTGAGGACAACGTGATGTAGTCAACAAACATTTATTGAGCGCCGACTGTGTGCCAGCGTGGTTATAGGAGCTGACAGGAGGGCAGAGAACAACACGGACAGGTCACGTGCCTTCCGGAGCAGACAACGAGCATCGTGGTCTCCCAGGAAGGAGGGCTTCAAGGAGAACAAAGCAGACGTGTGAGAAGCGGGGGGCTGCTCCTTCCTGGGGGCACGGGCAGCAGACATCGCAGCAGAGTCCTGAACCGAGTGAGGGTGACCCCGTGGCCACTGGAGAGATGCACGTTTGAGACCCAGGGCCAGCCTGTGCAGAGGGTGGGCCCCAAGACAGCAGGGAGGCCGTGTGGCTGGGGAGTCAGGAGCCAGGGGCATGGGAGGGGATGAGGTCTGCGAGCAGCCAACATGCCAGGACCTGAGCTAAGCATGTGTGAGTGTTCCTTCAATCCATTTTGAAAGAAATGACCTTAAGAAAAAAATCATCTTAAGAAATCATCATGAAGCTGCAGCAGGATGGGCTCTTGAGTCAGACGCTTCCGGCTGGAATCAGGCTCTGCTCCCGACGGGCATCATGGCCTTGGGCAGCCCCTGCCTCTCTCTGAGACTCCCATTTCCTCGTCAGTAAAATGGATGCCACGTTAGAGAAAAGCTTCAGAAAATTGTTCATGAGGAATAACTGTGACCTCAAAGGCATAATGCTAAGAACCAGCGGCAAGAGGTCACGGATTGTATGATATCCCTCAACGAAATGTCTGGAACAGGCCACTCCACCAGGACAGAAAGCAGACTAGTGGCCGCCCGGGGAATCAGAAGTGGCTAGTTAGTGAATACCGACTTTCTCCTTAGGGAGATGAAAATGTTCTGGAACCACAGAGAGGCATCCCAAATGCCCCCGAGTCACATACTTTAGAGCGGTTAATTTATGTCGTGTGACTTTCTCGATTAAAACATTAAAAATAAATGAACAAACTTGCCTCCAGAAAAAGAGCGACTGCGATAATACAGGTGGGGCACTTAGAGAAGTCCTTGCACTTGGTAAGCGCTCCCGGATGCCAGAGTCTGATGGCTGTGGGTCCCAAGTCCCCCTGCGTCACTCACTAGCCAGTAAGGGCGCAAGTTGTCCCATCTGGAGAATGGGGACACCGTGAGCACCCACGTCCCAGGCTTGTAGTGGGGTGGCGTCTCTGCATCCTCAGGGTGACGCCAGGCTGGAGACGTGAGGAGCCACAGCTCGTTACGAGGTGCTCTGCCCACGCGCGTGCAGGGAGACAGTGTACCCGGCGGCCACAGCTCAGACAGGGGCGTTCTACCAGCCTGAGCTTACGAAGTCTGCTCTTCTTATGAACAGGACCTTAAGAAGTTCACTAACGGCTTTGAGCCCCAGTTTACATACTTGTCAGATGGGGCATCGTAGCGGTAGCTACCTCATCCTGGAGAAGCTTCCGTGAGAGAACGTATACGGTGTGCTCAGCCCATAGCAAATGCTGTGCCTAGTATCTGATTAATGCAGCCGTGCTGCTGGAAAACTACCGACTCTGACCAGGACGTCAGGCCGCATTTCTTCTGCCTTGCCCCATCACGTGTCCCAAATACAGCCCGCACCTCGTCTCCGCGCTGTGTGTGTGTTCTGGTCTGTGAATGGCCAATCGGCCCCAAGTACCATGGACAGGGGCCTTTCTCCGCTGAGACGGAGCGGCACAGCGTCAGCTCTGCGAGGGCAGGAACAAGTCCGGCTCATTCGCCGCCAGATCTGCGTACCTGCGACCGTCGGTGACTAGCTCAGGGGAGGCACTGGGTACGCGTGTGTTGAGTGAATGAATGAACATACATTTCTCTAAACTGAAGGCTTTGGCTGAGCCATTCAGACCCTCTCCCCCGGCTCCTCTCACACTGGGGCACCTGGCAGGCTGCCATGTGGGTAAAAGGTTCTGTCCACACACGGGACCCCCTTGCCGCGTGCCCTCCTCAGGGGCCAGACCTGTTGTGTCCCTGTCCCCGTCTGCCCACTCGAGAAATGCAGTGAGGACTGTGCGATGCTGTTAGGGGTCAGGCTCAGGCACAGGAATCGATCGTCGGTGCATCGTGAGATCCACGTGGGACCGTCTGGCCCAGGCACCCCTGTTCTCCCCGTGACGCTGGTCCGTTAGTTGAAAAGGGATGCTTTTCTTTTTTTAAAATAACCTTGTGCTTGTGATTTTATAGTTCGTGCTCTTTCTCTTGTGACCTTATAATTAGTGTGTTTCTTTCTTTCCTTTTTCTTTTAGGATTTATTTATTTTAGAACCAGAGAGAGCGTGAGCAGGGGGAGGGGCAGAGGGAGAGGGAGAGAGAGAGAGAAGCAGACTCCCTGCTGAGCACGGAGCCTGAGGCGAGGCGGGGCTCAGTGTCCTGACCCCGAGATCGTGATCCGAGCCCAAATCAAGAAGTAGACACTTAACCGAGTCACCCAGGTGCCCCTAATTAGTGTTTCTGTTATTTATAGAAATAGTACATTCTCCCTGTAAAAAAAAAAAAAAAAAGGCAGACGTGTAAAGAACACTTTCTTTCCTGATTCCTCCCCCAAAATATCCCCTGTGGCCAGTTTGTCGCCGATCCTTGTAGATTTACTTGTCTTGTTAAGTGTAAGTAGGCGCATATGATCCCGGTTGTTACAGATCCTGTTTTTTGAGTCAAGGTTGTGTCTTACACTTTCCTCCCATTTCAACGCCCTCGATACACCTTATTTCTTTTAAAAGCTGTGGAATGTTGCTGTCTCACCGTTTGTCAAGACTTCCTCTGTTTGTGGCCATCTATGAGGTGTCCAGTGTCCTAGACAGATAATCCAGGGGCAGGAAGTCTTACGTATGTATCTTCGCACTTACCCTAGTGTTTACCCTGAAGAAATTCCCGAACAAAGATGCTTGGCTTCTCTGGGCCTCAGTTTCCCCGTTTGTGTGCAGAGAATACTAATTTTTTTTTAAAGATTTTATTTATGTATTTGTGTATGTATGTATGTGTGTGAGAGAGAAAGGCCTCACAAGCAGGGAGAGGCAGAGGCAGAGGGAGAAGCAGGCTCCCCGCCGAGCAGGGAGCCCAATGAGGGACTCGATCCCGGGACCCTGGGATCATGACCTGGGCCGAAGGCAGACGCTTCACCGACTGAGACTCCAGGCGTCCCGAGAATATGAATTTCTATCTTGCGAGATAATATAACATCCCACCTGCCAAATACTTAAGACTGTTGGTTGCACACAGTAGGCGCTTTGTTTTAGTTTTGACCGGAAGGTATCATCCAGCTCTGCTACCCACTGCAAGTTCCCATGTAAGCTTGGGCCCCAAGGAGAGATATTCTAGGTTTGTAAGTAGCTTACTTCCTGCTAATCTACAGTTGGCCCTTCTTCCATCCTTGGAAGTGATGACGGGTTGGGGGCCCTTCTCCCCTGGGGTCCCGGGGTTCCTGCAGCCCTTTCCTCCTCAGATGAGAGGCTCTTGGGGCTCTGTAGGCCTCCTTGGAGATCTCACCACTGGCATCCAGTATGCAGTGGCGGGGAGCAGCTGTCCCAGCCGGGCAGTCGGGCAGTCGGGCACGGTGGCCTCTCTGTCCTTCGGCCAGAGGATCGTGGAGTGTGCTCTGTCTTTCTGAGCCCCAGGACAACCTCACTCCTCCTTCATTTCCTTTTCTCCGCGATTTCCTTCTGAGCACAAACCAACCTCTGACCACAGACCCCAACAGGGTCCCAGTTGGCCTCTGTGTTTAATGAAGCCCCGTGTGGTCACCTTGTATGGGTGGACAAGGTTGGCCCAGAGGAAACCCTTGGCTCACACCCACTTCCAGGGTCCAGGGGCCCCCAGGTCACCCAGAAGGCCAGGACCCCCCGGGGCCCTCACCTTCCGCGGGACCCTTGGAGCCCTGCTCCCGGGATGCAGACGTGGTGGGAACAATATAGGGGCTTCAGACTTCTCCCATCTCCCCGCGCTGGAAGGGGGTCAGGGCCCCAGGGCTGCCACCGTCATGAAGCCAGCATCCGGAATTGTCAGTAAGACAAAAGCTGGTCGCATCCTGAGCCCTTTTAATCACCTAATGGCGGGTCATCCGACGCCGGGGCTCCGGTTCCAAGCTGAGGCCTCAGCCGGGCCACTGTAACTACAGCCAAGTTTGGCCCAGCTTCTCCGTATTACAGCGGCTACATGGACGCACACAATTGAAGTATTTGAGAACAATGAAATATGCATGGCTATCAGTGACAGCCCCATAAAGTGCAGCAATTAGCCGCGTAATCCGAGAGAGGGAGCCGGCCCTCGGCAGCCCGTGGCTCCCCATTAGTTAAATGCATTTTGTACGTCCTCATCCCATCAAATCAACTAACACTTCCTTTAATTGGTTCATGAATTATACAGCCGTTCCGCATTATAATTTAATCGCCTGTAAACATTCATAGGGCCCCACTGTAAAGCGTATCGCGCTCATTAATTCGTTAATTTCAGCAGATGGAAGGGGAGATCGCATGAATGGTGGCAGAACAGAGCGCCTTGGGCAATGGAATAAGGAAAAAAAGGTGGGGGGCCGTTTAGGTTTTTTAAGAGCTGTCAGAAACTCAATCTGTGAGCTGTCAGCCGCCCAGACCGGCGCCCACCCCCTCCGCTCCTCCGACGGCGGGAAGTGACTGGCGGATTCATACGGAGGCTTGTCAACCGTCTTTAAACATCAAGCCAGCGGGTAAACCGAGCCCAATGTAAATTAATTCTTGTCTTACGGGCCCCCCTTTCTCTGTCCCCATGAATATTTCATGGCGGGCAGCATAAATATTAATTCTAATAGCTCTGCACCGTGGTTATTATTTCTGTTTTATGACAAATATTCATAAAATATTCAGGACCCTTTTTTAGAACATTTACACACTTGATTGTGAATTTCCCCAGTTTCCCGGGGACACTGTAAACATATTGGGGTTCTCTTGATGGACTTTTCCCCGTTAATTAATACCACTGGTGGTTAATATTTAATCAGATTTAGGTTTTTCGAGAAGTAAACACCCATTAGATCGGAGGGCAGCAGGGGATTGCTTTTCCCCTTCAGTCTGTAAAATGGGAGATTTCTGCTCCCAGGAGGCTGCTTCTCTTTGACACCTGGGTGATCTGACAAAGGCTAACCCCCTTGCCTTTTTATCTTGAAAACAATATCTATCTTTTTTGCTGTGTCTGTTCTCCTCTTACTTTTTCACTGAGAGCTCTGGCAGCAACCCAACGCGCTGTAATGAAATTCTTCGGAAGATGCCCCTGCAGTATTTATGCGAGGATTTAACGTAATTTTGGAGTAATTAAAGTGTGGGTTTAACAAACACGGTGGCGGATTCCTTAGGCAAGGCAGCTGTGACTGGGGATGAAGGCGCTTCTGGAATCCACGTGATTTATCTTTAACCCTGAGAGGCAGCTGTGCTTGGTGTCCCCGTGAGGCCCCGAGGAGGGGGTCCAAGCACCGGGAAACGGGGGGGGGGGCCACACAGATGAGGTGGTAGCTTCGGTCCATGGGGGGGTCTGAGGCAGGGTCCCATGAACCTTGAGGTTGGGGTGCCACGCCCCCCCCCACCCCGCCGCACTGTCTGGCCTCCTAAATTTCTCCAGGGTTCACTTTCCGGTGCCCTGATTCTCAGCAGAAGCCTCATGATACTCTAAAACCGCAGGGCATGAAGCCGAATTATTTTACAAAGAGGAAGGCAGCTGGGAGGGCAGGATGGAGGGTCCTAGCGTGGCCAGACCTGGAGCCCAGCCTGCGGCATCACCTAACCCCCCGGGGGCCTGAGAGGTTTTCACCCTTGGAATGGGCAGGATCACAGGACTGGGGTCATGTGCTTCCTGCGAGGACTACACGGGACAACACATGCGTGTCACATGCTTCGTACAGCCGCCTGGCATGCAGTGAGTACGTAAACGTTGGCAGGGCCCCTGATGATGGGGATAGTAGCTAAGGAAAGCCAAAGGCTTAACATTGAATTGAGGGAGAGATTCATGGAGGAAAACCCCAGCCGGGGAAGGGGTTAAAACAGAAGCTTCTCTGCAGCCCCTTAAAATGTAGACTAGAAGAATCCAGAATGGAGCTTCTGACCATGGGCAGAGAAGCAGCGAGGCTGAGGCTTCACCAGGGACACATTTTAACACAGTGTTCATCACTGGCGGAGAGTGGCTCTGAGAAAGGGAAGCTCGAAATGAATTCACCTGCCCCTCCCTCTGCTCCCTGTCTCGGGGGAGCGGTGACAAGGAGGGGCCCAAGGGTCCAGGTCTTCCACACCCCGCTCTCTGGTCCTTGAAGCAAATTCCTGCTCCTAGAGCAGCGCCAGGGGCCGGTCCGGCGGCGGGTTGGGCTGTGAGCAAAGGCACAGAGGAGGCCTGCCTGGCATCTGCCCCATTCCCTGACTCGAGTCCCTTTTCGCTGGCCTGCTTGAAGGGGAGAAGGATGCCATGGACTCCAGATGGCTCTGAACCCGGGGCTCTGTGCAGCCCAACCCAGAGAACCACAGCTCACCCACGCCTCAGAGTCTGTGGTCTGTGCTGAGCAGTGGGAGGCAGAGACCTACCTATCCCCCTCCCCTCCCCTCCCCTCCCCTTCCCCCCCACCTCCTCGCCCCCCTCCCCTCTTCCCCTTCTGTCCTCTCCTCCCCCCTTCCTTCCTCTTTTAGCAAATTCACAACAGATTGAGGCGGTCAGCCGCACGGATACCAGAGTGGGCTGCCTGGGTTTGAATCCTGGCTCTGCCACTGCGTTAGGGCTTCCAGAGAAATGGAACCAAGAGGATGTGTCCTGTACACAGAGAAAAAAGATTTATTCTAGGACCTTGGCTCATGCGATACAGAGACTGGCAACTCCCAAGCTCTGTGGGGTGAGTTAGCAGAAGCTGGAAGGCTTGAGACCCAGGAAGAGACAGAAAACAGAAGACTTTGTTCTGAAGGGTCTGAAGAAGGGTCCCGCGAGCCTGCGGGATGAGGTTGCACAGGTGTTGGTCCCCCCCCACCTCACTAGATCTGAAGACAGGACGCAGCCCTGTCCCCGCTTGAAGGCCATCAGAGAGGAGGAATTCTCCCTTACTCAGGGGAGGGTCGACCTTTTCGTTCTATTCAGGCCTTCAACTGATTGGATGAGGCCCACCCACAGCCAGGAGGCAGTCTGCTTCCTTCTGTTCCACTGTGTA
Source organism: Meles meles (assembly GCF_922984935.1). Lineage (NCBI taxonomy): Eukaryota > Metazoa > Chordata > Mammalia > Carnivora > Mustelidae > Meles > Meles meles. The sequence continues at coordinate 3,674,205 of NC_060076.1, forward strand.
AACGATAATCTCCAAACCACTCTCACAGCTGTGCCCAGAAAAATGTTTGACCAAATATCTGGTGCCCTGTGGCCCATTCAAGCTGACACATGAAATCAACCATCACGGGCGCCTGGGGGGCTCAGTCGGCTAAGCGTCTGCCTTGAGCTCAGGTCAGGATCCCAGAGTCCTGGAATTGAATCCCACATTGGGATCCCTGCTCAGCAGGGAGTCTGTTTCTCTCTCTCCCCCTCCCTCCCCCACTCTTGCGCTCTCTCTCTCTCAAATAAAATCTTTATTGGGGCACCTGGGTGGCTCAATGGGTTAAAGCCTCTGCCTTCGGCTCAGGTCATGATCTCAGGGTCCTGGGATCGAGCCCCACATTGGGCTCTCTGCTCAGCAGGGAGCCTGCTTCCTCTCTCTCTCTCTGTGATCTCTGTCTGTCAAATAAATAAATCTTAAAAAAAAAAAAAATCAGCCGTCACTGCCGTGTTGGAGCTGGTGTTGGCAGGTGACTGAGCTTCTCTGTCCCTCCATTTTCTCAGCTGCGGCCACAGACAGGATAATGTTCCTCCTTGTAGGGCTGTGGTGAGGAGCTGACCCCAGGTCCGTGGGGTCTCAGAAGAGCGCCTGGCACGTCGGCCTGTGTGGATGGATATAATTTCATTGCTGTATACTCAAAACTGGGCGTGGATTTCCATATTTAATCTGTGAAATAAGCCTGTGAGGTCCTATGTCCTTGTCATCTTCATACAGGGACACTCAGAGAGTAAAAGGGCTGCCCGCAGTGACCCAGAAGGGGACGCTGGAATTTGAACCCAGATCTTCCTGCTCTCGGAGCCCACGTCTCAGCCGCTCCCCACGCTCTCCTGCCCCAGGAGCCCTGCACCCCTACCCTTGGGAGCTGACAGTGTGGCCGGGGCCCTGTGGGAATGGGAAGCTGCTGTTCATTCAAGGGGACTGACGACTGCAAGTCTTCTGACACCTTCCAGGCCATACGTCACCGGCTGGGTTCCCCAGGAAGCAGATGCTGAGACCGAGTCAGGATGATAGCAAGCTTGATGAGACGCTAACGGCCGAACCAGGACGAGGGGCTGAAGCAGGATGGTGCAGGGGGGTCATGGGGTCAGGAAGCCGGCCCTGCCTGGGCTCTACCGGCCCAGCCGCGAGCTCCAGGGCAAGGCTCGCGCTGAGGGCAGCGGCACCGGGTGGGATAGCCGGGCCGGCAACCGTATGCCCTTGTTCAGAAGCTTGGGCTGAAACGTCCACCAGCTGGTGAAAGGCTGACCGAAACGAGGCCTGCCCATACAGAACACCGCTTGGCCATAGGAGGGAATGAGACCCATGTGTCGGCCACGCCACGGGGCACCGACAAAGTGTCTGCCAGCTCGGATGTTCTTTCGGGACCGCTGCCGACCAGGGAGTCTGGACGGGTGTCCACGCTGGCGGGCTTCGGTGCCAGTCAGTGTGGACCAATGTCCCTCCCCTGTCGGAGGGGCCCTGAGCCAGCAGGTGGTTGGTGCAGCCACACGCAGACGCTCTGGGTACAAGCTAGGAGGGGTGGTGTGGTCCGTCAGTGCCTGAGAAAAACGGCGGGTTTCCAGGAACTTTCAGGAACATCGTGTCATGAGTGCACAGAGGAGACCAGCTGGGGCGTGAGCCAGGCCCTCTCAGACACAGACCCGGAGCTGAAGGGCGGCCGGGGGAGAAGGGAGTGATCCGTGTGGACCCGGAGCACACTCGTGGATGCGTGTGGCCACGCGACACTGCGAACCTGGAGCGGATGGCCGGTGGCTGGGGCAGCGTGGGCGCCGGTGGCCCGGGTGAGTGCGCAGAGAGGGGGACGAGTTTGGACATGAGTTGGACACGGGGCCTGCCTGCAGCCGGAAAGACCCTGTAGAGAGGTCGTCCCTGTGTCTCCAGGCTGAGAGCCGCTGGCACGGAGGGGCTCGTGGCTGGCGCACCCGGGCCCGGCTCGTCACGTCGCTCCCGCCAGCATTCCACACGCCTCCTGTCGTCTTTGCCTTCGGCTCATGTACCTTCCTCTTCGGGAAAAGTTTGCAGAAGTTTCTGCTTCAGTGATTTGCATTTCATGACTGTCGCGGGAGCGCCCGGGTGGCGGTGTGTGAAGGAATTACTCTCTTTTCCCGGTAGTGAAGGAGGCAGAAATTTGAAGACGACTTTAAAATGGAGACCGATTATGCAGGAATTTGATCCCTGGGTCATTCAGCTCGAGCCAGACTGGCGCGTTTTGTGCCGCGCCTGGTAAGCTGCCAGGCGAGCCGCTAATTTCCCAGTTAATGACCGTCAAGGAGAGTGTTCTCTTGCCCCTGGAGAGATTTTAGACCCAGCCGGGTAGATCTGCCATGATCAATTATGCACAGTTTTAACAAAAAATGGCCAGCGGGAGCCTCTTTTTTGAAGGAGGGGGGAGTAGGCAGCGAGGGCAGCCTGCAGCTGCCGCCTGAGGGCAGGAGGCGCGATGCACGGGGTTTTCAGATGAGGTGGAGATGTCTGGCCTTTCGTGTTCCAATCGGACACATGTCGGAGTAAAAAATACAGAGTGAAATTATACTGCTCTGGCCATGGACTGTTCCAGACGCCAGGGAGGGCGTGTGTCCAAACTCTCCCACACTGTGCTCCCCTGGGCGCATCTCACGACAGCTGTGCGGCGGCTGCAGCCTGCCTCCGTGACTCAGGACGGGGTGGGGGGGTGGGCCCCACGCCGGGGTGCTTCTCCGTCAGGCGTCCCCTGCATTGCAGTCAACTGCCGCCCGTTCACTCTGTGCTCATTTGGCCCTTAGCACATGTCCTGGACAAAGGTTGCCGACAAGGCAACTCCAGTGCCTGCCCTCAGAGAGCTCAGGCCTCGCATGTTCCGAGGAGTGACTCCTCCTACAGGTGGCCCAGCTTTCATTTTTTTAGATTTTGATAGTCTCTGCATAATTCACTTGCTCCTTCGGGGCGCCTGGGTGGCTCAGTGGGTTAAAGCCTCTGCCTTCGGCTCAGTTCATGATCTCAGGGTCCTGGGATCGAGCCCCACATCGGACTCTCTGCTCAGCAGGGAGCCTGCTTCCCTCTCTCTCTGCCTGCCTCTCTACCTACTTGTAATCTCTGTCTGTCAAATAAATAAATAAAATCTTTAATTAAAAAAAAAAAGAAAATCCACTTGCTTCTTCTCCCCAGCCCCCAATGTGGCTGTTTCTAGACACAGATGCCCCCTCTCTCTGCCCTTAGACTGTGAGGAGGTCTTGTCTTGACAAGTCTATAAAAAGTGGTCACTCCACTTTGTGCCCTACAGGCACCCCACGGGCTGCCGGCATATGAGGACGGTTTTGCAACGGCTTCAATGTTGCGACCTCTCTGGGCGTCCCTTGTGCACGTTCTAGTTAAAGATGAGCAGACCGTCACAAGCGTTAATGCGTGGTGTCACTTTGCATTCTTCTCTCTGGTTCCCCTCATCAGGGGTGGCCTTTGCCAAATTCCCCTGGAGGCAGGTCCAGTGAAGTCACTGCAGCATACAGGAAAGCATGAGCTCTGCCAGTGTCCCAGGCTTGGAAAGAGGCTGAGGCCAGGCTTCGCAGAAAGCTGGGATGGCACCGCTGCCTCCCCGTGGGCTCAGCACAGCCCTCCAGGTTCTGAAAGAATTGCAGACGGGGAGGCACTTGGAGCTTTTTTCAGAAAAATATTTTCCTAGGTCAGACTTTCCCAATTTCAAGATCAAATTTGGAAATACAGGGCGGTTAGGGATCAATGTGTGCCTCCTTCCTTATGTCATTGATCATGCACGTAATTCATGTTTTTATGTATTCTGGGTACAAACCCTTTATCCAGGTACACATTTGTCAAATATGTGCTCCTGGTTTGTGTGGTAGATCTTTCATTTTCTTAATGTCTTTTGAAGAGCAGAAATTTTTAATGTACTCTAACTTTGTGTTTTTTTCATTTACATGCCATGATTTTGGTTTCCTATCTAGGAAATCTTTAACACAAGGTCACAAAGATCTTCTCCGAGAAGTACCGTAGTGTTGGGTTTTATATTTAGGTTTCTGACCTGTGTTGACTTAGATTTTGTGTATGGTATGAGGTTTGGGTCAAGATTGTTATTATCATTATTTGCATTTGGGTGTCTAATTGTTCCAGCCCCACTGGGTGAAAAACCACCTTTATCCATTGAATTGAATTGTGCTGGCACTTTTGCTGAAAAGTAATTGGCCATATTTGTGAGAGTCTATTACTGGGCTTTGTTCTGTTCCTTTAATCTATGTGTCTAACCTCTCACTAACACTCATTATCCTGACTACTGTAGCTTTGAAATCCTTGAAGACCTTGAAATCAATTTGCTCTCCTTCCACATTGCTGATTCCAGTTCTCTTCAGAAACACTCCCCATATAACCTTGAGAGTGAACTTGTATAGAATCTTCAAAAAACCTTGTTGGAATTTTGGTAGGAATTAACTGAATCTGTAATTTGGGGAGGATTAACATTTTAACAATATTGAATCTCTGAGTCCATGAACATGGTATAACTCCCTATTTTGTTAAGTCGGATTTCTTTCATCGGTGTTCTGTGGTTTTCAGCACACAGATCTTATTTTGTTAGCTTTATGTGTATTTCATTTTTATCCTATTCCAAATGGTACTTTTAAAATTTTTTATTTCATTTTACTTTTTAAAGATTTGATTTATTTATTTGGCAGACAGAGATCACAAGTAGGCAGAGAGGCAGGCAGAGAGAGAGGGGAGAAGCAGGCTCCCCACTGAGCAGAAAGCTGGATGCGGGGCTTGATCCCAGGACACTGAGATCATGACCTGAGCTGAAGGCAAAGGCTTAACCCACTGAGCCACCCAGGTGCCCTGGTACTTCTTTTTTTTTTTTAAAGGGGGTTTTTAAAAATTTATTTGAGGGAGAGAATTAGTGGGGAGGGGCAGAGGGAGAGGAAGAAGCAGACTCCCCACTAAGCAGGGAGCCCAATGTGGGGCTGGATCCCAGGACTCAGACCTGAGCTGAAGGCAGATGCTTAATTGACTGAACGACCCAGGTGCCCCTGTAAACGTAATTTAAAATCTCAGTTTCCAATTGTTTGTTGCTAGTACCTTGAAAGTCAACTTATTTTTTGCACATTGATTTTGTACCCTGTGAGTTCACTAAACTTACTCATTAGTTATAGTAACCTTTGTGAAGATTCTTTGGTACTTGTATTAGGATGATTATGTCATCTACAAAGAGAATTTTATTTCTTCCCTTTCAACTTGTATGCACTTTATTCCCTTTTCTTGTCATATTGCATTAAACAGGATTTCTGGTATGATGTTGAATAGCACTGGTGAGAATGGACAACCCTGCCTTGTTCCCAGTCTTAGAGGAAAGCATTCCGTCTTTCACCATTAAATACGATGTTAGCTGTAGTTTTTTTGGTAAATATCCTTTATTGGGGTGGGGAAGTTACCTTCTATTTCTAATTTGCTTGGAGTATTTATCAGGAATTGCTGTGAAATCTTGTTAAGTCCTTTTCCTGCACCTGTTGAGATGAGTGTACAGTTTTTCTTCTCTGCTATAGTCGGGTAAAGTACACTGATTGATTTTTGGATGTTTTGACTTTCATTCCCAGGCAAAACCACACTTAGTTGCGATGTATATGTTGCTAGACTCAGTTTGTGAACATTTTATTGAGTGTTCGCACTTCTGTATTCTTGAGTGATACTGGTCCGTGGTTTCCTGTAGTGTCTTTGTCTGGTTTTGGGTCTCGGGAAAAGGCTGCCCAAAAAAGCAAATTCTCTTCCCTCCTCGCCTGGTTTCTGAGTGTTCGTGCAGCAGCGGCGCCATCGTTACTTTACAACTAACACTATCCTATGGTTCGTACCCTTTGGTCTGTCCATTTGTTTGTCCCCAGGTGCATATTAAGAACCTCATTAGGGGGGCGCCTGGGTGGCTCAGTGGGTTAAAGCCTCTCCCTTTGGCTCAGGTCATGATCTCAGGGTCCTGGGATCGAGTCCCGCGTCGGGCTCTCTGCTCAGCGGGGAGCCTGCTTCCCTCTCTGTCTCAGCCTGCCTCTCTGCCTGCTTGTGATCTCTCTCTCTCTCTCTCTGTGTCAAATAAATAAATAAAATCTTAAAAAAAAAAAGAACCTCATTAAATGGGAAGCTTATTCAAGGCCAAAGAACCAGGCCTCCCCCCGCCTTCACCGTCACGTCTATAAACTGCACCACAGCACTTCTGTTTTATTGAGATAAAATATACTTAATGTAAAATCTATTTTTAGCCACTTTTAAGTATACGAATCGGTCGCAGGAGGTACAGTCATGGTGTTGTGCGACCTCACCACCCTCCATGCCCGGAACTGCTCTCGTCTCCCTCAGCTGGAATTCTATCCCCGTTAAACACTAACTCCCCACCCCGCTCCCCAACCACGGGCGCTCACCGCCCTGTGGTCTGTCTCTGTGCACTGGGTTCCTCTGGACGCCTCACGGAAAGGCAGCCAGACAGCAGACGCCCTTTCGCGTCTGACCGACTCACTGAGTGTAATGTCTTCAGTTCATCCACATGGTAGACGGTGCCAGGATTTCTTTCCTTTTTCAGACCGAGTAATACTTTCTTGTGTGTACACCCCGCATTTGGCTACTGTAGTCATCCGCCCGTGGACATCTGGGCCACCTCCAGCTGCCGGCTCTTGTGAATACTGCCGCCGTGAACTTGGGTAGGCAGATGTCTGTCCCAGCGCCTGCTTTCCCTCGTTTTGGATCTGCGCTCAGGAGTGGACTAGCGGACTCACAGGACCCTGTGTCTGCCGGGACGATGCTTACGTAGCCTTTTCCACAGTCGATGTCGATACGCCATTTCACCTTCCCACTCGCAGGGCACAAGTGTCCCACTTCCTCCACATCCTTGCCGACACTCGTTACCTGCTGGGTTTTTGTGATAGCCGCCCCAGTGAGTGCGAAGCCGAGTCTCATTATAGTTAAACCGTGATGCTCTGTGGAGAGTTTTGCCCCCAGTGGAGGCTTATTGCTTGGAATCAAGAGGTTAACAAGGGCCTGTCTGTTGTTGTGTAGCCTGTCTCTCAACTTACCGAATCTGTGCATGGGTCCACAGGAAGTTCCATCCCTCAAGTTTCAGAGAATTCGGCTCTGGATAAATTCCAGGTGATAAGCTTCAAGGCCTTTGAGGAAAAGGCTTTCTTTGCTCCCCAAACAGAGCCTCAGACAAGGCGGCTGGAGGGGGCACCATGAGGGTGAGTCAAGAGACCCAAGCTGCCCTGGGTGACGGAGGATGAGCCCTGGCCTCTCTGGGACTCAGTTTCCCCCTTTTATACACTGAGCAGATCGGATCAGAGCACTGGTTCTTAGCCTTGACCACATACTAGAGTTGCTTGGGAAGGTTTTAAAAATCTCCACTCCCGGGTCTCACCTTGGGCCAATTACAGCTGAATCTCTTGGGAGGTTGAGGACCAGGCCTCTGTAGTCTCGAAGCTCCTTTGATGAGTCCAGGGTGTGGCCAAGGGTGACACCTGGGATTAAAGCCGTGGTTCCCACTCCTGTTTGAGCACAGGCGGCACCTGTATTTACAAATACGGGTCAGGCGGGTCCCCCGGCCCCTCCCCTGGAGGCTTTGGTTTGGTAGCTCTGAGAGGCGTGTCCACAATCCGTATTTCAGACCAGTCCTCCCGACACATCTTGGAAACACGGAAGGGGGCAGCACTTCTTCAACCTGGTTGTGTGTTTGAGTCACTGCGGATCTTGAGAACACGTCCACTCCCAATTCAGCGGCAATTCAGTGGCCGGGCGGGCGGCTGGACTGTGGAGCTGAGCTCCCAGTTGGGGCTGGGGCTGCGCGTCGGGGACCTCACTGAGTAGAGGCCTCCCAGGGGACCTTCCGCCTCCCTCCTGAGGCCTCTACCGGCCCCAAGCGGTGGAGATCCCCCCCCCCCGGAGAGTCCGGCACCCCCACGCTCCCTGCAGGGGTGCTGCTGCCCGCCACCCTACTGTAGGCATTCTTGGCTGTCTTTGCGGTGTCCGTTCCCCCTCTCCTGGCTGTGGGACAGGAAACGAGCAGCAGAATGCAAAACCCCGGCCAGGTGAGGTGCACACGGGACAGCACGTCCCTGCAGAGCGGCTCGGGCTCCCCACTCCACCCCGCCACCCGGCTCCCGCACAGCGCCTACAGGCCTTGGGCGAGCAGAAGCTTCCAGCATGGAAGCACGGCTCCTTCTCCAGCGAGGCTGTTCCCAGTGCCGTGTTTCAAGCACCAGTTTGGTGTCCTTGTGCTTCTGATCTCGCCAGCCTTTCACAAGCCATTCCCTTGAATGACGACAAGCAGTCTTGATATGCTGGGTTAAAAATCTTTCAATTGGGGCCTGTTTGTTTACGAAACAGCATCAATTATCAGGGATTTCCAAACTGGCTTCCTTTCTACTGGCGTCGGCATCCAGAGCCGTACTGCCAGCCGCCAGCCGCGGTGACAGCCGTGTTTCGGTGTTGCTGCCGGGGCCTCGCAAGTCTCGGGGGCGGGAGGGGGGGCCCAGCGCGTTTGGAGCGCGAGGGATAAAAGCTGAAACACCTGTGCTCCCGTGTTCAGACGCTCCCTGATCTCGCATGTTTTATTTGGTGGCTGTTACTTTGCAGCATGTTGTGAATGGAAATCATTATCAAGAACGCTGGGAAGAAGTGGGTTTTCATGGCTCCTGGCCCCCCAGGCTGCAGGGGAAGCTGCCTCACCCGCTCTGTGGAGGGGCAGCTGCGGCTTTCAGTGGGAGCCAGAGAGGGGCTTCTTGGCAGCTGGACAGAAGCAAACCTAAGCAAACAGTGTGGGCAAAATGAGGCTGAGAGAAGAAAGGCGAGGGGAGAGAACATGCCTTGAAGGAGAGAGAGTGTTTGGCTCAGGGACTCACATTTTTAAAAAATTTACACATTTTCCAGAAGCAAGTGGCATCAAAGAGACTATTAGGTGTCCTTTGGGGGACAACTGCAGAAAACCCAGCTCGAGCCAGTTTAAGTAAAAGAAGAGGTTTATGTATTCATGTCTGAGAAATATTGAGGGATGGGTCAGCTTCAGGTACAGCTTGATCCAGGCCCCCAAACAGTGTCCCTCCTCTGTCTCGGGGTGGGCTTCATTCTCAGGTAGGCTCTTCTGGGTGCAGGCCCCAGACAGCCCCAGGCCCCATACCGTCAGCTTAGCAGCCCCAGCAAAAAGGAAACTCCTTTGTGGCAAGCCATGGTGCAGCCTCTCATTGGCCTGGCGTGGATCAGCTTGCACCGTGACCCAATTCCTGGGGGCAGGAGGAGCCATACCTGGGCCTTCCTCATGCCCAGCCCTGTAGCCCTGGGGTGAGTTAACTTCAGACACAGCACAGGGATGAAAGAGGACCAGGGTGGCCCCCAGGGGCATCAGGCCCTTCGCCAGGCATCTGTAAGCCCAGGGAAGCAGGGAGTGTCCATGTGTGGCATGGGGAGCAGCCCAGCTGTGCTCCCTCCTCAGTAGGCCGTAGCATGTCCTTCATCTCAGTAAAACAGAGGCTTTGACTCACATCAGTGACTCAGAACCATCTTTAAGGATTGGTACTCCTCAGAGTGCCTGGGTGGCTCAGTCAGTTAAGCGTCTGCCTTTGACTCAGGTCATGATCCCAGGTTCTGGGATCGAGCCCCACATCAGTCTCCCTGCTCGATGGGGAGTCTGCTTCTCCCCCACCCCACCCCATTTGTCTCTCTCTCGGTTATGCTCTTTCTCTCTCAAATAAGTAAAATCATTAAAAGAAAACTGGCACCCCTTCAGGGCACCAGGATGACTCAGTCGGTTCGGGGACCGTCCCTTGATTTCAGCTCAGGTCATGATCTCAGGGTCGTGAGATCCAGCCTCGCTCAGCAGGGAGTCTGCTGGAGACACTTTCCCTGCACCCCTGCTCCATTCTCTCTCTCTCTCAAGTAAATAAATAAATCTTAAAAAAAAAAAAAAAGAATTGTCAGCCCTTCTTAATACCCAAGATGTCTAAAGAACCCCCACAACACAACACCAAAGAAATGAATAATGCAATGAAAACTGAGCAGAGGACCTGAACAGACGTTTTCCTGAAGAAGACATCTGGATGGTGGACGGACACATGATCGAGCTCCACATCACTCATCACCAGAGAAACAAATCAAAACCACAAGGAGATCCCACCTCACACCTGTCATTATGGCTAAAATAAAAAACACAAGAAACAACAGGTGTTGGTAAGGATGGGGAGAAAAGGGAGCCCTCGCGCACTGTTGGTGGGAATGGAAGCTCGTGCAGCCACTCTGGAGAACAGAATGGAAATTCCTTAAAAAATTAAAAACAGGACTAGCAGAGGACCCGGTCATTCTACTTCTGGGTATTTACCCGAAGACAGCCCAAGTGTCTACCAGTGATGCCTGGATACAGAACATGGTATATAGATCTACTGTGGAATATTACGCAGCTGGAGAAAAGGATGGAACCTTCCATTCGTGACAACTGATGGACCTAGAAGGAATGATGCTAAGTGAAATAAGTCAGAGAAAGACAGGTACCTGTCTGATCTCACTCACGTGTGGAATCTAAACAAAAGGCAACAAAACAAATGACTGAACAAACCAACCCAGAAACAGACTCCTAACTACAGAGAACAAACCGGTGGTGGCCAGAGAGGAGGGGGGGGGGGGATGGGCGAAATGGGCAAAGGAGATGGAGAGGCGCGAACCTGCAGTTATAATAATAACAGTAAGTCTGAGGGATGAGGGATTCGCTATTAGCTATTCACATCATAATAGCTTCCGGTGGTGACTCGCCCGCTGTGGGAATGGTTCATAACGGAATTCTAATTTCAGATCACTGTGTTGTGGCCTGAAACTCACATAACGTTGTGTGTCAACTATGCTCCAGTTAAAAATTTTAAAAAGTCATTTATTTTCTTAAAAAATGGCGCCCCTTTGAGAATCTGAGACTCACGGACACATCCCCTCCCAGAAAATACACCTGGTCAACCGTTTGCCTCTGATTCTAGGGCACACGGGATCCGCAAGGGCTGGGGGTCTCCCCCAGGCAGCGGATCCCAGGCTCGGGGAATACTGGGCTCCCTCCGGTGCCTGCCGAATCGGCATTTCTGGGCCAGGGTGGAGGCCTTCTTCGTTCTGGAACTTGGAGGAGGCAGCGTGGCCATCCCAGAGACTCCACCCCAAGGGGGAGGGCAGGAAATCTCATCTGTGTGCATTTTTCTCACATGGGAGCTGCCTCTTGTCTGCGTTTACTTACTTGAAGCGAGCAAGGCTTGGGGCACACGGGGAGTGCTTGTTGTCACTGACGTCGTCCCCCGTGGCAGGTGCACACATCGGTCATCAAACCCAGATGTCCGTGACGGTGACCCCGTTGAATCTGGTAATTCCAGTTCCGCATGGCAGGCTGGTAGACTTGAGAGCTTACTGCAATGCTTGGCACACAGCAGGCATCCAATAAATGCACGCATGGGTTAATTAAAGGATGAAGGAGTGAGCAGTGAGTGAGCAATGCAATGTTCCAGAAGTTAATTCCTTTTTTTTTTTTTTTAAGATTTTATTTATTTATTTGACAGAGATCTCAAGTTGGGAGGAAGGCAGGCAGAGAGAGAGAGAGAGAGAGAGGAGGAGGAAGCAGGCTCCCCGCTGAGCAGAGAGCCCGATGCGGGGCTCCATCCCAGGACCCTGGGATCGTGACCTGAGCCGAAGGCAGAGGCTTTAACCCACTGAGCCACCCAGGTGCCCCCAGAAGTTAATTCTTTAAGAACAAACTGGGATGGTTCCACGCTAGAGGACAGGGCCTGGATTAGAGCTGCCGGCGGTGGCGGTGAACACCGTCCCCACCCACCCGTCCCACCCGGAGAGCCCGCCCTTCTCCTCTGTCCCATCTGCCAACCCTGGCACCATTGACATTGGGGCCGGATGAGTCTGGTGGCGGCTGTCGTCCCTCCTAGGATGCTGAGTGCTGTCCCTGGCCTCCACCCACTAGATGCCGGCTGCTCCCCTCCCCCGTTGTGATCATCACGAATGTCCCATATATTGCCAGACGTCTTCTGGGGGCAAAATCACCCTTGACTGAGAACCCCTGTCCTCAGGTTTTGTATTTGGCCATTTGCACTAAGGATTTAGGAGAGACCAGGTTAGCAGAGGAGGCCTGTGTCCCTTCTGCTGGGCTCTGATCCGGGCTGCTCGCTGTCGAAGGCCCTGCTCCCTCGGGTCTGGGGCTCCTGTGCGAGAGAGAAAGTCGGGGCGCTGAGAACAACCCAGCTCTCTGGGAGGGCACGGCTGCCAGGGCGCCTGAACGCTCGGGCAGGCTGTCCCGTGTCAAGAGGGATGACATTCTAGTGCACAAACCCTGCGCTGAGCTTGGCCCACGCGTCCCGTCCTCGGGTCTCCAACACCAGGGAACCGGCATTAGCCATTCTGCAGCTGAGGAAACTGAGCCTCGGCCCGAGTGAGTGGCCCGAGGTCACGTGGCACGTCCCTGGTGGAGGCGCCTTCTAGCCCAGGCTTCCGTGGCGGGGAGGCCTCACCTGCCGCCCTCCCTGGCAACCTTGGAGAGCTTGGTCGCCAGAGCCCCTGAAAGGGGGTTCCTGAGGCTCCAGCCATGTGCAGGGAAGAATCCAGCCCCGGTGTCAGGGGCCCAGAGTCCAGCCCGGGGTCCCTTCCGGCTGACCGTGGTGCTGTTCTCTCCCCGTAGGGTGTTTTTCCTGAATGTGCCATTGGATTCTGTCATTGAGCGGCTGACCCTGAGGAGAATCGATCCCGTCACGGGAGAGAGGTTGGTGCCGGCTCCCTCCCAGCGGCTGGCCGTCGAGGGCTCCGGGGGTCAGGCCCTGCTGGGGAGCCTCCCCTGTCCGTCTGGCTGGCCAATGGTGCCGCAGCTGGCTGGGTCTGGGGAGACACCGACAGAAGGCTCTAGAAAGGGGGTTCCTCCCGTCCGTTCCTCTGGGCAGGGCCTGTGGACCCTCCGCCTGGAGGAGTAGCCGGGAACTGCGTCCCACTGTGTCCCGAGGAGCAGTTCGGACCCCAGCATGTGACGTGGCTGGACTGGGCAGGCGGGTGTCCCGGGGACGCGCAAAGGGCTCTGCTCTCACGGGGAGGCCCGCCGCCGAGGTGGCTGCCGCGGGAACCAGTTCACCTGGGGGCCGACCCCGAGTCCCAGGCCGACCGAGTACAATCACCGTGTTGGAGCAGAAATGCAGTCGCAAGTCCCTACCGTCACGAAGGGGTAGAAGCTTCCACCCTCCCCAGCACCCAAGGCCACGTTTCTGAGTAGAGACTCAGGAGGGGAGGGGGCAGGGGCGGGAAAGAAATGCCGGGATTTTTCTAAACTGTAGGCTGACTTCTCATCCTTGCTGCCCGGGGACATCTTGCTGACCCATGTCAAGTCCAATGGCCTCCATGCTACCCTGCCCCTGGGGTCCCTCCCTGCGGGGACTGTCTATGGCCCTTGCTGTCCTCTCTGCTCCCATCCGCTGCTGCAACGGCCCGCTCCCCCACTCGGCTACAAGCCCTCGGAGCACAGAGCCCACGTTGTCCGTCTTGCCTCGCGTTGCCAGGAGCAGACTAATGCCGGGCAGATGGCAGAAGCTTGATCGGCACTGTTCGGAGGGCGGAAGGAAAGGGAGGAAGGAAGGGGAGGAAAGAAAGGAATGAAGTGGGGGCTTAATATAGTCTATTCGACCCACCTGTTGCGGACCCGCACCCTCCCCCGGGGGAGGGACCACGCTCTGCGTCTCTGGGGTGCCAGGGCCCGGCCGAGGCTGTGCACGCAGCTGGTGCACCGCCCGCGTTTGCTGCTGGTGGGGACAGTGGCCAACCGGGTCAGCGCTGGGACACAGGGCTCCTTCTTCCCGCGCGCGCCGGGCCAGACCATAGGTCACCGGCTCCCCCATGTCGTAGGTACCATCTCATGTACAAGCCCCCTCCGACCGTGGAAATCCAGGCGCGCCTCCTGCAGAACCCGAAGGACTCGGAAGAGCAGGTCAGGCTGGAGATGGAGCTGTTCTACCGCAGCTGCTCGGAGCTGGAGGGGCTCTACGCGCACGCCGTCGCCCTCAACGCCGACCAGGACCCGTACACGGTGTTCGAACACATCGAGAGCGGGATCGTTAATCCTCTGCCCAAGAAAGTCCCCTGACGGGAAACGAGTTAATGCCCTCCCCGGCCTCCTGGGAGCTCAGCCGAACCAATAAAGAGTGTTGGGTGCAGTCGCGCGTGTCCCCAAGGTGAGCTGGTGAGGCGGCAGCCTTGTCTCGGGGTCTGCGGCCCCAGGATGGACAAAGCCCAGGCAGGCAGTGGGGCGCAGGGATGCGGCACGGGCCCGCAGAGCCTCGCTTACGACCGAAGCAGGGGTCGTGCCAGTCCCTGCCCGTGGGGCACGAGGAGAGCTCTCGGCCCAGTGCCGGGCACACAGCAAGTGCTCAAGACACGTAGTTTTAAAACGCGTCCCTCTCTAGAGCAGCGCCGTCTCATGCTGCTGGGTGCCGCAGCGCCCCGAGCCACAGTGGGTCACGGAGCACCGGGAACGCGGCCGGTGCGGCTGAGGGGAAGGTTTTTAAACTGTACTTAATTTTTACTGATTTAAATGTGCATAGCCAAGGTGGCTTCCTGGCTGCCGCATGGGACAGTGGGGTCTAGACACAGTTAACTGTTGCTGAAGATGTGCCGGAACCTGGGCGCCCGGGGGGCTCAGTTGGTTAAACGTCCGACTCTTCATTTGGGCTCCCGTCGTGATCTCAGGGTCGTGAGATCGAGTCCCGTGTTGGGCTCCGTGCTGTGTGTGGAGCCTGCCTAAGATTTTCTCTCTCCCTCTCTAAAAATCAATAAATAAACTAACAGAAAGTGCCAGAACCCCTTTGCAGGCCTGCTCTCAGGCCCCGGGGAAACGGCCCCTCTGGGCCTGCTTGCAGTACAGGGGCGTGGACACCAGGGGGACAGGACAGCGACACTCCGGGCTGATGGAGCCCAAGCCGTTGACCCTCTTCCGTGAGCTCCCCCTCCTCCCACCGGACGCTGAAGCCACAGAGGGTAGTGACTTGCTGATCTCCTGGATCCACCTGCACCAGAACCCGGTGCTCTGGGACCCTCTGTTGATGGGGCTTCAGGAGGCCAGGCCGGGCTGGGCAGAGACTGCAGCTCCAGCCTCTTGCTCCGAGGATGCCCTGGTACTCTGGGCCTCGGGCCTCAGGCCCCTCCCACCCTGGCATGGCCCAAACCCCTCCAGCCCTGATGTGACCGTGACCCTGACCCCGGCCGGGCCTTACAGGCCTGGGCCCTCTCTCCAGAGGTGACTTCTGCTGGGCGACTCAGCCCTCAACCCTCTCTCCTTGCCCCGTTCAGGCACTCGGTCCCACCTCCCGAAACTCCATCGGGACCTTCCCCTCCAAGACCCCACTTCTTCCCACCCCCACAGGGAAGGGGGTCTCTACCCTGAAAGTCCCCCGACAGTGGGCTCCTGCCCGGTGCCCCAGTTACAGACCACATGGCCAGGCTGCATGCACCCCCTGCGTGCTGAGACTCCGCCCGCCCACGCCCAGCACCCCCAGATCGCAGGAGACAGTAACCCAGGAAGGTGGCCAGCCCTGGCCTGGCTAGGATGGCTTCCCCAACACCCCACTCTCCTCCTCTGCGTGTCACTGTGGATCCCAGAGAATGTGGTCTCACTGCACTGGAACTCTCCCGTGAAACACTGGATGTAAATCCTTAGCCAAAGACACAAAACATTCATTTATTCACATACTGATGGGCACTGTGTGGATGCCTGGCTCTCGGGACCTGGGACACCACCGGCTCCTCTTCCGACCCCGGCCGCCGGGCCATCGGTTTCTGTTCTGTGAGGCAGGTGATGTCTGCCCAGAGCATGGGCCATGGGACCAAGCAGCCTGGGTGCCCTGCGGCTGTGTGATCTCAGGCAAGTTACTTCACCTCTCTGGATCCTTGCAAAATGAGCAAAACAGTCATTGCCTCGTGGACAACGCTGAGCAAGGATGGGGGATTAGTTCAAGCAGATTAAAGCCGAAATAGGGCCGGGCCCAGAGTCCCTGCGGAGGAAGGCCTTGGCTCCGTCCCACCTAACCCACCACTCCCCCACAGGTCAGTGCCGCTTTTACCGTAGGCCAGGACGCCGGGGCCCGAGAAGTTAAATGATTTGTCCGAGGCCGCAGGTGGCAAGTGACATCGAGGGGAGGGGAGGGCACTTGCTTTCCCCACTGTCACCACCAGGATGGCCCCGAG
Organism: Meles meles; assembly: GCF_922984935.1. Taxonomy (NCBI): domain Eukaryota; kingdom Metazoa; phylum Chordata; class Mammalia; order Carnivora; family Mustelidae; genus Meles; species Meles meles. The sequence goes on from NC_060076.1 coordinate 3,690,411, forward strand.
GAGGGGCTCCCCGGGGACTAGGGTTGCTGTGCTGGTCCCTGCCGGTCCCTGCCAGTCCCTGCCGCCTCCCGTGTCCCCCAGCACCCCGGATTCCTCAGGAGCCTGGGGCCAGGCTGTGCGGCGCTCCCACAGCCAAGGGAACAGCGCGGGCTTCCTCGAGATGCACTGGGGGGCAGTCCAGGGCACGCCCCTTGAGGGGGGTGTGCGGCGGGCTGGGTTGCAGCGCGGGGTCGGCCCAACCCGCTCCAGCTCGTGTGCTCTGGCTCGTGTAGATCGTCCCCCGGAAACGGCTCCAGTGAAGGGCCGTCTCCTCCCCGCCCCCGCCGGCCCTCGCTTTGCTCTGCAGAGCCATGCTGCCCCGCTCCTTGCTGGGGGGCTGCCCGCCGGCCAGGCCCCCCCACTGCAGCCCTCGGCTCCAGCTCCCGGCCTAATCGCGCGGCTGGGCTGGAGTGTGTGAGCATCCAGTTCCGGCCCTGGCAATGCTGGGTCTGGGGCTTCCCGGCCCGAGAGGCCCAGGCCCCCGGGGCTGGAGGGCAAACGGCTCGCGAATTTCTAGATCAGGATGCCTGTAGTCGTCCGGAGTCTGAATCGGGTAACTTGCGCGGGCACAGATCGCTTTCAACCTTGTCTTCGTTAAAGCAGCTGCTGGGGTCATTTCCGATCTTTTATCTAACGTCACCGCAGACTCTCACTTCCGCTCGGCTCCCAGCGTGGCTTACGTCTGCCCTTGCGCCTGTCCTCTCCCTTCCCTACTCCCCTGGCAGCGGAGATCCGGGGTGCCGAGGCCCCTCTGGGGTGTCTGCCGGCCCCACCCACAGCCTTCACGGGTGATTCTGCTGTGGGACCGGGTGACACCTGCTGCTCACCCCGAGCGGGCCCACCGGCTTCTCTGTCCCGGGAATTTGGGAGAAGCAAGGGCGGCGGGTGACTCTCTTCTTGCTGCTTGCAGGAGGGGGGCCTGTTTGAGCTCCGCCTGGCCCGGGCGCAGCCCAGCAGGGCAGCAGAGCGGGGAGCAGGCAGGTGACCGCCTCATGCACTCAGCACGTCCCCGCACCCGCTGTGTGCCTGGCAGTGGGGAGACAGACCGGGGGGAGGATGGACTGTGCCATCGCGAAGCTTCTGCTTTACAAATATGGAGAAAGACAGATGAGGGACAAAGACACACCATCTTATTTCTGATGATTTCTGAGCCCCATGTCTGCCCTGGGGGCCCCTGTCCTCCCAGCACGCTCCCCTTCTTTAGTCTTGAGCGTCAGACCAGGTTCTCAGGCACAGCGGTGTGGTTGGGACTCGCGTGGACGGGTGCCCAGGAGCTGGGTGAGCGGGCAGGAGAGACTTCAAATGAAGCCAGGGCTCAGAGCTCAGTCCCCGAGGGGAGGCTCAGGGCACCTGGAACCCCCGCGCCACATGCTCACCCCCGGACCCGGAGGTCCCTCTCCCGGGGTCCCCAGGAGAACAGCCCAAAAAGGCTCTGCAGGGAGGTTCCGGGTCCCGTTCATCGTCTTAGCCCAGACTGGAAACCACACAAGTCTCCCACTGTTGGTTTTGTTTTAGTTTAAATCCCAGTTAACGTAGTGTTATATTGGTTTCGGGTGCAGGACACAGCCATTCGGCACTTCCGCACCTCACCCCACGCTCAGCACCGCTCATCACGACGGGTGCGCCCTGGATCCCCAGCACCTGCCGCCGGTGCCGTGTCCTGCCGCCCCTCTGGTCACCAGCAGGGGCTGTCTCGGGTTAACAGTCTGTCTCTGGGTTCGCCTCCCTCTTTCCCTTTGCCTGTTCTGTTTCTTAAATTCCACCGGCGCGATCATGCGGGGTCTGTCGTCCTCTGACTTACTTCGCTTGGCACAATACCCTCTAGATCCGTCCACTATTCACGGAAACCAGAGACGGTGGAGTCACCCGCGGGGGCCTGGCTGAGGCGGGGGGCCGGGGGGCCTTCTGGGGGGAGCCCCGAGCCATCTGTCGCGGTGCACAGTGCTCACACGTCGTAGCCACACACTTAACGGTCTGTGGCCTCCGTGGCATGTGTTCCACGTTCATGGTTAAAACGGAATACGTCTGAAATCGGCCTAAGCAGAGTGCACGCGTGACCAGAGAGAACCGGGAGGAAGAGGCAATCGGGTGTCCGCAGAAGGAAGCGTGAAGGGCTGGTTCAACCCACAGAGGCGGTGCGGCCGTGCTGGCGGCCAGGACGTGGCCACGGCGACCGGGTGGTGTCTCCCGCTCTGACACCGGCCGCGATGGGAGGCCTGTGCGGCCCGATGTGGAGATAACCTGGAGCCAAGGAGGCTGGTCAGGGTCACCTGGAGAAGTCGGGGGGCGGTGCCCAAGAGCTGATGGGCTCAGCAGGCGGCCCCCCTGAGTTCCTGCCTCTGTGGGCGCACCCAGGCCCGGGCCCTGCTGCGGGGGAGGTTTTGCGGCCACGTGCAGAGGGCGGAGCTCAGAGAAGCCCAGTCGGGAAGCAAGAGTCGGGTCCCTGGACTGTCCCCCCCCCCCCCACCCTGGCCTCCACCACGGCCACCGCCCGGACGCCGTCACGGTGGCAGTCGTCCTTATGACCCACCAGAGTTCCCGTGTCGCTTTAGATCAGTGTCACATCTCAGCAGGAGGCAGCGGTTTCAGGGGCTTCTCGAAGCCTGGCCCAGCTGTGGGGGCCAGAGTGGACGCTCGGTAGGTCCGTCCCGAAGGTGGACTCGGGACTCGGGAAAGGCCCACCGAACTGCCGCAGAAGCCCACTGGCTCCCCAGCTTTGGCTGCAATCAGACACTACCTGCACGGCCCAGCTGTCTCACCTGGTCTGGGAGCCAAGGCCACGGAGCCCGTGTGACAAGGCTGTCACTGCCGAGTGCTCCCAAACTTTCGACCCGCCAGCCCGGCCTCCCTCCGCCCGCACCCGCTCTGATGCCAGCAAGCCCAGTTCTTTGGCAGCGACTCTGATGGTCCCTCCTGGCCTAGGGGACAACTGCTCACTGTCCCCACGGCCCCGCCATCGTGGAGCTGGAGGAGCATCCTCTGGGGTCTCCTGGGGCACGTGGTCGCTGGTGGGCTCCGGCCTCCCAGAACCCGTCCCAGTGCGCTAGCGACCTCTGTCCTCCCGGGGACACAGTTCTGTGTCCGAGCCCCATAGGCTTCAGCTGCCCATCATTCCTGACACAGGACGCCGTCCAGGTGTCCCCGCCCGGGGCCCCGGAGCCCTTCCACATCACAGGCTGCTCATCTTGGCTTCTGTTCTCCTCCCTCTTGGCTGAACTCCCTGGTTTCTGCCAGCACCGGTCCCGAGGCAGGGACTGTCCCTCCCGATGTGGGAGAGGCTGAAAGTCACCCTGGTATTGACCTGGAGGGGGCGGGGGGGGGGGGAATCTGCGGACAAGGCCACCCTGTGAGGCTGCAGGTGACCTGAGGGTGGCCTCCTGGTCGTCGGAGATGCTCTCCGAGAGCCAGGCGCACGGAACCGGTCCGCAGCACTGGGTTCCTGGGAATCCGGGGATGTGGCGTTTTCGAGTCCCCGTCCCACATTTGAGGTCGCCTCAGGAGGCTGACTTGAGGCCAGGAGACCTTGCCCGCAGGCACACTTGCGGCCAGCTCCGGGCGGCCCGCCAGCACCATGCCACCTCCGACCTCACTTGCTGCTCCTGAATCCCCTCAACGGGCTGCCTCGGTTCCGCGAGCACAGAGGAGGGGGACGGTGAGGCGGGGAAGGGGGAACCTGGACAGCCGCAAACACCACGGCCCGGAGACTGAGCCCCAAGTTCCCGGGGGTGCAGCTCCCCCCACCCCTTGGCACGGTGGGGGAGCGGCCCCAGCCCACAGGTGCGAGGGGTCCCAAGGCACGAAGCTACCCTGCCCGCCCCCCGCTGGGTCACTAGTTGCCGACAAAGGGACAAGAGGGTGAATATGATCTTTGAATCGAATCTTCGAGGCAGAGAAAAGACAAGACATTACACGTAGGGAAAGTAACTTAAAACAGTGGAGGCCGGAGAACAGGGGAATCAGAGTTTTAATGTGCTGGGGTTAGTGAGAAACAGAACTTTTTTCCTCACCATATCCTGTGAAAATATCCTCCAAAAGTAAGAGTGGGGAAAAATGCACGTAAACCACTTTTTAAAAAAGAGAATTAAGTACATTAATCGGGCAAACAAAAGCAGAGCAAATTCATCACCAGCAACGTGATGCTGGTGTTTGGAGGGGAGAAGATTAGAGGAGGTCGTGAATCAGATTGGGGCCGCGCACCCACGAGGCGGGGTCATGGGAGCACACAGCCTGCAGCACCCACGAGCCCAGAGAGGAGCCCGGGAAGGGAGCCGGTCTTGTTGGCACCTTGACCTTGCCCTTGTCAGCCTCCGGAATGGGCGTCTGGAAGCCCCGTGAGCGCCCACGGTATTGTCGCGGCCGCCGGACCGAAGACAAGTGTGTCCAACAGTGGCTTTGTGTGTCGGGTGGCTCACGCGTGTAGAAATCCGGCACGAAGCCTGGGATGTGAACGGGACATCGGCTACCTCTGCCCCTCTTTCAGACTTCCTGGATGTTGTGTGTTCATAAACTAAGTATTTTGTGGCTATCACTCACGAGCGACACGCGTCCTCAGCCTGACAGTCCCTGCTCTGCGTGGGCCGCTTGCTCGTTCACTGACGGTGACCAGTGCTGGGTCGGGGCGGAAATCCACTACGTTACTTGCTTTTCATTTTCCCAGCCTCGTCTAAATTGATTTTTTCTCTTTTCTTGCGTTTTGGGTTGTTTAAAATCATGCTCTAATTTTCACCCTTGATTAGCTTAATCATAGGCCCTTCTACTCTCCAAGTGGTGACTCTAGAGAAAACTCCGGAGTCTACGTGGGTTCACGCGTCCTGGTCCTAGGCCACGCGAGGCTCGAGGGAACGGAGCACCTCGTGGGCCCGCGTGTCCTGTGCTCGTGCGTGGCTGCCCCCTGCTTGCCCTCCGGCGTGCTGCGTTCCCCGCCGCTCCTCGGACCTGCCTTCCGCCCACCTGAACCTCCTTTAGTGCTGGTCTGCGGTGATGCATCATTTCCCACTTTTGCCTGAAAACGTCATTTTCGTTCTTAAAAGGCGAGCTTGCGGCATTCCGCCTTCTAGGTTGGCGGCTCCTTTCCTTCCCCCGCCAGCGCCTGCCACCTTCGCACCGTGCCCGTCGCCTTCGGGAGGTCCTCCTCGGGCTCTTACTGCGCCTCCTTGCAAGGGAACCTGTCTTTTTCTTGGCCTTCGAGTTTTCTCTTTGCCTTCGGCTTCGGGCGGTTTTACTACTACTCCGAGCCGCGCTGCTCGGTTGCCCATCCTGTTCCGGGTCCCGCTCTCCGGGGGGCTCCCGCAGGAGTTACGGCGGCGTCCCTGCAGAAGCCGCGGGGCGCCACCTCACGTAGGACCTCTTCGCCAGACACGATTTAAGGGCCACTGTTGAGAACACGAGGCTTAACGTGCTACTGACCCTCCACCGATTCCCTCCCTCACATTCCTCGTCCCTCCTCCTGGAAGAAACCCAAGGCCCACCGCCCTGACCGGTGCAGTCGCCCCTGGCTGCCGGCCTCAGGCCGGAGCTCCTTCCGCCCCCGCTGCTCAGGTCTGGGTCTTACTTGCCTTCGCTGCTGACGGTGTCGGCCCTAAGGTGGTTTCTAAACTTTGCTACGAACCATGTGAACCTGGTAAGAGATGCAAACAATATGCAAACAATTCTGTTACTTATTTTGAGTAAAAACGTGGCCAGGAGGACACTACTGGCCCCGCATACAAACACGACACCTGCGAGGTCACCCCGGGGTCACAGAACAGCTGCCAAGTGTGCGGCGCCGGAGGCCCGCGGCGACGGAACTAGACTCTGAGCGCCAGAACCATACGAGCCACAGAAGGGTCCAAAGTGGGGAAAGCGAACGCCCGCGATCTCTCATGAACCGGGCAACCGGCCGACCAGCTGCCTGCCGCAGTCACTGAGCACCTGTTACTGTCTCTTTGGTGGAAACTCAGGTAAGACTGCCCCGCGGCGCCGTCCGGACAGAGACACCCCCTCCGAAGTCTCCATTTCATTTTTTCTGCGATCTTCTCCACTTCGATGTCTTCCAGCAACCTCTGTCCTAGCATTAAAAGCTCACGACACCGGTGCGGCACCTTCAGGAAAAGAACGCTAGATCGTGCTAAGGATATGGCAGGGTCCGGTTCGACCCAGGACCCTCTGCTCAAACCCAGGAAGGAACCTGGCCCTCCTCAGGTCCTTAGTCTTTGTGGTTCTGAATGTGCTAGAAAAGGGAACCACGTGCCATGTTAAAGGTGGCAGGAAGTGCCCCACTGTGTGAATCGGGAGCGCCCACTCTCTGCCAGGCACTTTGCAGCGGGTGCTGCAGGGCGACCCGGACGAAGCGGACGGCTCCTGCCCTCGCGGAGCTTACGGTCGAGTAGCGGCCGCTCCGTGCAGACACGCGACAGCGCAGGGAAGGAGCCGACTTCTCTGGGCGCGGGATATTCCAGCAGGAGGTGCTCTTACTCTTCAAAGTTTTATTTAAACACCAAAAGTCTGAAACACACCACCTAATCTGATGGTAAGAATAAGGAACTCTCTCCTTTCTATAACCTTAAGTTTCAGATGCCCGTTCTTTTTATTTAAAAAAATGTCCTATGTAAACATACACGTAGTTCAAAGCTGAGCACAAAGATTAGCACAGGTATCGGGTAAACATCAAATATCGCCATACACAACAGTTTTCTCTACAGTCTCATTTCTGTAGAAACAGGTTTGATATTCAGGCTCCTTTCATGAAGTACAAATCTGAGTCAAAGTCTTGAAAAAGACTTAATAATGCATTTTTGCTTTTAATTTTGCATTCGTACCAAAACCAAGCCACCCGAGCCCCCAGCAGCCTGTTTGGCAAATGTGAGACGGAGAAGAGGCAGGAAGTGCCTCCGAGCCATCACCGCCTCCTACACCATCCAGTCCGGCTGCCTGACAGGACCTTTCCGTGACAGTGACAGGAGCTGACGGTCAGGCGAGCACGTTTTGGCTGCAGAAATAACAGGATTTAGAGTTCTGCCATGTCCGTCTCCCCAACCCGCCAACAGCGTCTCGCCCAGACGGCCTGTACCTTTATGCCGGCAGGAGACTGACCTTCCCTTTCGACTGCGGGCAAGCCTGGAAGGAAGTGCGCCCTAAGTTGGAAATTCATATAATGCTCCGTGCATATGTTAGGACCCCCCCCCCCCCCACCGGTGTAATTATAACAAAAAACACAAGGTAAGAAAAGCTGAATCACCTAACCAGATAAAGAAGTTGGGGGAGTCCGACAACAAAGGACTGACTTCTTTACGGGCCGTTTCTATAGCCATTGCCCCGTTAAACTGGTCGGTTTCCCGCCAGTTTTCAGGAAGAGCCCTGCTCTGAAACAGAGGACATGGGCAGCTGGGAGGCTTCATCCTGTCTACAGACTCCGCCGACCGGTCTCATCAGCGCCTCGGAACCGAGCTCCCTATCTTTGGAAAAACCCCCGCTCTGTCATCAGGATAGAGACGCTACAGGACCGCCAGGAGCAACTCCAGAGTCAGCAAACTGGACTCAACTCAACGCAAGGAGAGTCGGGTTTCACCTGCTCCATGATCATTTTAAATAGCAGACATCAGGTGAGCAGACGGGGAGCTCTTAACTCCAAGAAGCTTTCTCAGCTTCAAGAAAGAGCAGTTGCAAGTTTACGAGGAGACCCGAGACCCAGCTGACTCTGCCTGCAGCTGCCGGCGGACGCGCACACGATTCAGGGAAATGGAAACAACTGAGTCGGGCCTTCTAGATGTTTTTAAAACGGACAACCGTGAGGAGAAAGGTTAGACACTCTGTGGTCTCACTGAACGGTTCACCTCCACCCCAGGGGAAGAAGCAGCTGAACATAAAGGTATATTCGTGATCCTTCACGGGAGCCGCGCAGAGGCCCGCCACGTCCATGGTGGGCGAACTGAAGAGACTCATGATTGCTCTGGCTGTTGGCTGTTCGTGCTGCCAACGTCTAAAAAGAAAAAACGCAGAACAAACCTTTCCCTTAAAAAACAGGCTGGCTGGGGCCCCTGCGTGGCTCCGTGGGTTAAAGCCTCTGACTTCGGCTCAGGTCATGATCCCAGGGTCCTGGGATCGAGCCCCGGGTCGGGCTCTCTGCTCAGCGGGGAGCCTGCTTCCCCTCCTCTCTCTGCCTGCCTCTCTGCCTACTTGTGATCTCTGTCAAATAAATTTTTTAAAAATCTAAAAAAACCAAAAACAGGCCAGCTGACTTAGCCAGCATTTCTGTTCATCAGGAACAACATTCGCATAGGGCAGCGGGTAACGGCAAGGGGCTAAAATTTAGCAGACTCTAGCCCCAAAGGCCAGCCAAGAGTTACTCAGCACTCTGCCAGAGAAATAATGAAGAGTCTTGAAGAAAACTGGATATAATTTACCAAGTTAAAAGCCAACACTATTACCATTAGAAAAATCACTGTGTGCTCTTGTCTCTTCTAGGAAGGAGACCTACTGTGTGATGTAATTTTTGGAAAATTTATCACTGATCTATTGTCCTTTCAAATGTGAAATCTGCTAGCTCTGGACATGTCCTGACGCTGAGAAAACAAGAGGAAGGGAAATTAAGAGGACCTCACCAGGAAGGAAACGCACGAGAGGGCAGAGGGGCCAGAGGCGAGCAGACTGAATAGAGCCCGCAGGCGGCGGCCGGAGATCCCGGTTTCATTCCCGGAGCCGCCGTAACTCACCAAACCGAGGCAGTTCCTCTTCAGCTGCCAGGGGAGCTGCCAGGGGAGCAGGGGTTTTGTAAAACCAGCGTGCGCGCCCCCTAACAAGCACCAATAAGCACCAACTTCTGCTTCGTAGCTGACAGCGGTGTAATTACAACAGAAAATATCTTTCCATTTAGTTACCACCCCTTAACGTTCCTTTCACCTAACCAACCCCGGGCACTCGCGCACAGGTCCAACCCACATGCTTCCACGTCGTCTTAGAGAGCAGCAGAAAGATGTCACACTCAGCTGCAAGCTTCGCCAGTGGTTCTAATAACTCCTGACACTGAAAAATAATTGGTAGCTTTGGCAGATGTGATAGTAGGGAGAGCCGGCTTGAAGTCTGGGTGCTGGACACGAGCGTTTCAGAATGAGTATCAAGCGTAACAAGCTATCAGTTTCTTATCTGGAGTAATGGGGACAAATTAACCCCAGGCAGAGAGCGCGGGATACAGGTGTGGGTATCAGACTGCCGGAGCGCAAGCGTGTTGTAGCTGGAAAGGTCTAATTGCATCCGGTCTTCGCGCCTGACTCCCGGGCAGCGCGGCAACACGGCCTCCACCACCTCTGCCGCTTCGCACCCAGGTCTTAGGGTGACAGCCGAGAGAAACCTGAAGTCCGCGAAACGGATCAGGCACATTCTAGGAAGCATGGAGGGCATGACAAGTGTAAGCCAGGAGAGCCAGTGGGCTGGAAGATTCTGGGTGTCACCCCTGCTTTCCCCAAGTCCCACTGACTGGCACTCTGTCGGCAGGTACACCGACCCTTCGTGCAAGCAGAAGCCGGCTGTGCGCACGATGCGGCCATGCACGAGGGGGGCGTGCGGGGGGGGGGCGCTCCCTGCTCCGGGCACAGGTATCAGGCTGAGGCGGTGGGTGGATGTCAGAGTCTGCAGATGCCTACCCCCGTGCAGAGAGAAGCCACGTTCTAGTAAAACAGTTGCCATGTTTATTCCTACAGAGAATACATAATAATTCGGAAGACCCTTTCAGTTAACTCCAAAGAGGTTTATCTCCCCCAAAACGTACAACTGCTTTAAATAAAAACTTAATGTAAGTTTTAAATGGCAGCGGCACAAAATTCCCCGTAAGAACAACTCAAACACTGACCGTGATAAGGAACGAAGAGTACGTGAAACTAAGCAGCCATGATTATGAAAAACTTCCTTGACATCATCTCCACGTTTACCCCTGGTCCCCAGGACGTGAGGCAGCAACGGGCCACGCGACGTCTGAGCTGTGCGGCCCGCGACCCCCATGACGTCTCCTTCTCTTTGGAGAACAGATTCGTGATCGGGTAAATTGGAAAACCAATTCAACGTGTGGACCCCCGTATCTGGATCAACACCATTCTTGAGATGACCGAGGAGCGAAAGCAAAGCAGAAGACTCCAGCAAAGACAGAACTAAACACAAGAGACCAGACACAATCTGAACAGGAAACAGAAGCCATTTCAGGACAGGCCGTTCAGAGGCACCTCTGAAGGGCTCTGGGCACTGGTGCCTGCGGCGGGGCGGGGGGGGGGGGGGGGCTGCAGTCGCATCTGTGTCTTGTCCACAGAGCAAGTGTTTCTAAAGCAAGGACAAGAAGTCCTTCACTGAGGAATCACGACAAAGGCAGGAGTGTTAGAACGAAGGCGAAACAGCCAGCATGTAAGCGGAGTGAGAATCTCCCATTTTGTACGTCCTTCCTACTTCCCAGAAGGACGCACCATTTCCACACGCGGGCAGCACAGTCCTGTTGCTTAGCACCGAGCTCTAGGACGCTATTTTCGCAATCCAAGAACACTGTAATTCCCGAATGTCCATTTTTAATTTTAGATTTTAAGACCAATTCATGTCTAACGTCTCCTCTGAACAGCCCGCAGGAAAAGAGCTACATTCTAAGTATCAGGGACCCTTGCTGGGAAGAAATTCCCGCATGCTCATCCACGCGGCCGCCCGCCCCGCTGGTTCTGGAGCACGAGCACCTGCCAGGGCTGCCCGTCGCTTTCTGCGAGTTTTCTGGAAGTCTCTAGATGGCCTGCACATTCTTATAGTGGATACAACTGAAATGTCTGGACATGTCAACATTAAAAACACTAGAAGTTTTAAGGAGAAAATATTCTTTTTCTTCTGTGTACAAATATCTCATCTGGGCTACGACAGTCAGAAGCAGGGAGCTGACGCGGGTGGAGAGGAATTCCCAACCTCCTTGACATGTTAAGGAGTCAGGACTGGAGATCTGATAATGTGGGAGCTCATCAAAAATAAGTCACCATTATTTACTTACAGGAATCACCTGCTCTTTTGACACATTAAAACCAACTTTAGTCTTGGCCTCGACCTCTTAAAAATACCGTTTATGATCATGTTTTCAGTATGCAGGAGAGACGAGAATCCGTGGGATACAGATCTGTGGCTGTTTGTGGGAACAAAGGATCGGGGTCAAGCGCCGTTTCGGACACGCGCCGTGTCTGCTGGCGCATGACACCCCGAGCCAGTGATCCACGCTCTGCAGAGCCGCGGGGCAGCTCCAGACCAAGGCAGCCATTAAAGCCCTTACCCCAACTCTCCAGAAGAGATCATTCTGTGCCCAGAAATGACAGGGCATTCTTTCTGTTCAAGTTGCTTCAGTCAAAACACTTGAAAAATAAGTGTTCCTTGCCGGCTGAGGAGTGGGGGATAGCGCTCCTCTCACAACGACTTACAATCTCTGCGTTCGGTCGTTTCTCAGATACCCCGTAGTCCCTGGAGACGGAGACGGTACTGCAGAATGGAGTTCCCAGGGCCCTGGTTCCGCTCCCGAAGAGGCCGGCCCACGCGAAGGCCGGGCTCAGCCAGCACATCCCACGTCCTCAGCCCAAGGGTGTTTTCCGCAACCGAGCACGCGCCTGTCCCAGCTCCCACCGCTGCGCTCAGAAGACCGGAGAATCGCAGAAAGGGCAGGGGCTCTGCAGTAGCCTCTTAATCCAGTCAGGATCTGTGAGAGAAAGACAAGTGGTACCGAGCGTGAGCTTCAGAGAGGGCAGGACGGGCTGAGCCCTGGCTGGGCTGCTGAGGACGGGGACCAGCCCCCCGGGCCCGGCTCTGTGTTCTCAGACAGCGCCTCACTCCCACGCTCCAGACAAGGCTGGACGAAATCGTGCTTCGCAAAACTACGTGTGTGAGGACATTTTCATCCCTCTGCGAGGGAACGGGAACACAAGGATCATGAATGAGTGATGCACAAAGCTCCGTTTCTTTGGCTGAAAGGACTGTGCTTCGTTCCGAGGAGACATCCCTCCTATGCTGTTAATGTGCAAATCTTCTTTGATAAAAATTAGAGTAATGGTCATTTTCTAAATGCACGACTCGGAGCCAAGCATGGCTGTGAGCGCCCTGCTCTGACGGCCCTCCAGACCCTGCAGATTCTCTTCTCTCCCAAAACCGCATGGAGCGCAACACCATGTCCGCTGCAGCTGTGTTTCTTTGATCTGTTTCGATCTTTTCCTGATTTCCTGTCTCATCAGCACAGCGACTCTCAGCTGCACGGAGTGTTTGCGCGTTCCCCAAATTTGTTTCAAAATAACGCAGTAAGAGGAGGGAAGTGAGTGGGGGACTACCGACGAGATCTGAAAAGCCACGAGCTGCCAACAGCTGCGGCCCAGTGACGGGGGTGTAAAGGTTCTCACACGCTCCTCTCTGCCTCAGTACGGGGTCGCCTGTTCCGTGTAACAAGTCAGAACACAAGCTGCCAACGCACCGACTTCTCAGAGCGAGACAGTTCTGGAGTGAAAAGAAAAGGGCAGTTTCATGCAGAATGTTTTCTGTTTTAGCTCACTGAGACCACAAATGTTCCCCAAACACGTATATAACCGTGTGATGCTCACATCTAGTTAGCTCATTTGGTTGGGGTGTGACGTGACTGAGGCTCAGGTCATGAATCTGATGTTCATGTGACAATTTCAGTCACTAAGTCCTGGCTCGTGTCTGTGATCTTTTTTCCAACTCATCATCTTGGAAATGGGGGCTTTGTCACCAGGGCTATCAGGACAGAGAACTCCAATTTTAGTATATGTGCTGCCGAAGCGAGCACAGGACAGAGAACTCCAGACCAACCTGAAAAATCCCATCGTGGCTACTGGAATGACTCTAAGTGCATATGTGGTCACTCTGCCTTAGCAACTGTGTCTTTGCATACCTTGCCATTTGCAGAACTTCTGTCCGAATATCATCTCTATCTGCCATCTAAAACAAGCTCTGGCATTTTCTTGAACGGACGCTCTGTCTGCAGGGACAGAAGAGCCCACGGCAGCCCTCCTTACGCACTAAAATGCATACGACCTACTCCAATTCTCATCTTTTAATGAGTCGTTGCTTCATGATCATCCTGTCAAGAGCAGAGCGAGCCGGCTGCCGGTCCCCCACGGCCTCGGGCGAAGCCAGGTGGAGCCCGAGACTGGGAAAGTACTCACCGTCTGGAGCTGGATGGCGGGCGATGCTGTCGTGGAGCAAACACCTTCTGTATATCAAGCTCTGGCAGGACTGGTAGGTCAAAAAGCACCTGAGAGAAGACAGACCCTATCATCAGGAGGAAGCCACAGATGATGGTTACTGTCAACCCATACACTAACCAGGAAAGCACAGAAATCGTTCTCAAGCCCGTGGCAACAGTGTATCCCTCTGCACAAAGCTGGCCAGACTAGCCCACACTTAGCAAGGGTCCGGATGCTGAGCCAGGAGATATAAAGCTTCCAATCCAGTTGGGGCAACTTCTTGTTGGCCAACTGCAAGTCTGAGAAAGTTTATTCTGTCCATACTTTGAATTTTTGGCATGTTAAAAAAGATGAACATGTATTATATGGAAAATTATTCTTGTATGTGATTTTTAAGATTCGGTAAAAGCACTAACTTTAAGAATCTGACAGTACAGTGGGGAAAACCAGAAAGATACAAAATTAATGGTGCAAAAAACGAGATGGGACATGAACAACTGTTCACAGGCTCAGCTCCATGCTGTGACCACTCCCCGGGCATCCGCCGGGACCAGGCTAGGCGACGGCAGAGCGCATGGTGGGTTGTGTACGTGAGGTTTCCCAGCAGATCAGTTCTTCGGCTGAGCAACTAAGGAGCAGAAAAACACAGAGGAAGGGGGTCAGGGGAAGAGTCCAAGCAGGGGTACCTCGAGTAAAGACTTGGGTACGACAGGAAGAAAGGCTACACCTGAGTGAGCGCTAGCACCCGTCCTCACACGGGGAAATCACACCGAGACCTTCTGGCACTAACTCCATCCAGCAAATGTGAAGGTAATTTCTGTGAAAGAACCCATCGAGAGACAACGATGCACAGTGGTGACTCGTGTGAACTCTGGAGCCGGACTGCCAGGCTCTCAGCTCGGCGGTCACCAGCTGAATGACCCTGGGCAAATGATTCATCTCCCCCAGGCCCCCCTTTCCTCACCTGTAAAAACAGAAACGACCGCAGAGCCCCCATGCATGCTTGCTGCGCTCAACAGGCGTTAGGTGCTACCACTACAAGCTACTACTACTACAAACGTGCGGCCCACTCGTCCCCTAAAATCAAATTAGAAAAAAGCATAAGAACACAGTAAAAATTCGAAGAAATCCAAGTATCTATTAACAAGGGTGTAAATGACAGAACGTCTGTACTGTGGAACCCTCTACAGCCACTGGCAATGGGATCTGGGGGCCCTTGGGTGACTCGGCTGAGTCCAACTTGATTTCGGCTCAGGTCACGATCTTGGGTTCACAGAGCCCAGCCCTGCATCGGCTCCACGCTCAGCAGGCAGCCTGCTTGAGATGCTCTCTCTCTCCCTCTGCCCCCCGACCCTGCTCACACCGGGCCCCTCTAAAGTTAATCTGGCTCAAAAAAAAAAAAAAAAAAAAAAAAAAAAAAGGCATCTATGTAGTAATGTGAAAAAAATGTCCACAATATTTTGAGAAGAGAACTGTCAAGTTGATAAGACAGGATGTGTAGCAGGGTGTCTGGGTGGCTCTTGATTTCGGCTCAGGTCATGATCTCAGGGTCCTGAGGCTCTGCACTCAGCACAAAATCTGCTTGAGGATTCTCTCTCTCTCCCCACCCCCCCACCTCTCCTCCTGCTCACATGCTCACTCCCTCTTTTGAATAAATAAATCTTCAAAAAAAAAAAAAAGAAAAGATAGGCTGTGTAGCACAATCCTTTTTCTGTTAAAAATGAATTAAAACATTTAAATGGGTGGGGGCGCCGGGGCGGTGCAGGTGGCTGGGTGTCCAGCTCTTGGTTTGGGCTCAGGTTGTGACCTCAGGGGCGTGACACTGAGCTGAGTCTGCTTGGGCTTCTCTCTCCCTCCACCCCTCCCCACTGAGAGCACACATTCTAAAATAAACAAATAAATAATTTTAAAAAATTAAACGGGTGCCACCATGGACCAGGCATTGTTCTAGGAACAGCTCTGGACAAAACAGCAAACTCTGTCCTCGCGGAGCTTTCTACTCCAGAGGAGACGGAGAACCAAAAAGTAAAGCATCTGTGAAGTGGTGATGGCCGCTCGGGAGGGTAACAAGGCAAGGAAGAGCGACGAGCAACACTAGGGGAGGCCAGGGGGTGCCGGCAGGGGCGCCGGCCGGCTGCTACAGCCCTGGCAGTGTGGCCGGCCATGAAGGCAGGCCTTGCTGATAAGGGGCACGCGAGGAAGCCATGCGGCCACCCGCTGGGAGAGCAATCCAGGCAGACACCCCGAAGTAGGAGAGGCGCCTTGTGCACGTGCAGAACCATGAGGCCAGTGCACGGAGAGTGAAGTAAGCAAGGCAGGGAAATAGGAGACGAGGTCAGAGTGGGGCCGGGGCCGGGTTGTGTAGCTCTAATTATGAAAGGGATTCGGGCTTTTACTCATCAGGACTGGGCGGCCTCCGGAGCGTTCTGAGCAGAGAGGGGTGGAGTGGGTGAATCTTAGCAGGCTCGCGGCCATGGCACGCAGCGCCCGGGGTGGAGGGCAAGGGAGGCAGCGGGAAGCCCTGCGAGGGCGGGGGGGACCATAGTAATCTGGGCAAGAGAGTATCTCATGCCAGGACTACAGAGGTGGAGGCAGTGAAGAAAGGCCGGATTCAGATTTGAAACGCCTCTGAATCTTCCAAGCAGACACAGTGAACAGGGGTCCAGCAGAAAAGCCTGGTTTGCTGGGGGGACAGCTGTCCGTTCAAGCCACCGGCGCACAGACGGTCCGCGACTGCCAGGGAGCGTTGACAAAAGAGAAGCAGGTCCGCGATGGACATCAAGGAGACGGAAGAGAATCAGGAAAGACAACAGAGGAAGAGGCAGAGGCAAGGAGAAAACTGGGGGGACCGTGTGTGGGAAAGCCAGGAGAAAAAGGGGCCACGAGGAGGAAGGGGGGAGCGACCGCGGGGTCAAACGCAGCTCACGGGTCTATAAAACCCGAACACAACCGAGCCGTCTTCTTACAGTGACATGGGACGGCAAGAGAAGGCAGACCTCCCCCTTCAGTATGAAGTGAAACCAAAAGAAGTGCATTCGCTCTTCATCTTGTCTTCCATTCGCTTCAACAGGTACTACTTTTGTAATAATTTTTAAAAATTTAATGCTACTTCAAAGGAAAACTGTATTATCAAAATAAAGAAATCCCTCTTGGGGCGCCTCGGTGGCTCAGGCGGTTAAGCCTCTGCCTTCAGCTCAGGTCCTGATCTCAGGGTCCTGGGATCAGGCCCTGCCTCAGGCTCCCTGCTCAGTGGGGAGTCTGCTTTTCCCTCTCCCTGCTCATGATCTCTCTCTCTCTCAAATAAAATCTTAAAAACAAAAACAAAAACAAAAAAACCCTATCTCAAGCAGTAAAAAAAAAACCCTCTAAAAGTGTCCTGCCTTACTCAGACTGATAAAGTCTACGTCTTGTTTTCTAACAGCAGCGTTTCTCCAACCCAGTGGCACAGGCAACATTATTCTGGATACACACTCCCCAGGGGCTTGCGCTATACAAAAGTGGAAAATGAGCAAAAGCACGGGCTGACTTAAAATGGCTTACCGGAGCCAAATGTGGCCATTGGAGCAGACTGCCTGTTTGCGATCTGTGAAGGGCAGGATCTCTTTGCACAGACTACAGTGCTCAGGGAAAGTCTGTTTGTTCATCTTCTTTGAGATGTGGCCAATCAGCACCTAGTGAGACAAAGCAGTAGCAACACTGAGCGGCGCTGAGTGCAAGACTTCCCGGAAGCAGACGGAGGACGACAGCGAATGCCGGGCGGACACGAGCTCGGAGGCCTGCATTTCCACGCAGGCTGGTCGTACTGTCTGCATGCGGCAAAGCTAGACCCTCACCGTGTGTGGACCGGCTGAGTAGGACAAATTCATTTGGTGACCCCGTGACAACAGGGTGGACCCCAAAAACTAAAGAAAAAAACTTCTGAAAACCAAAACCTTATCACTTGCCTTGTTTTAGCAGCTCCTGAAACAGGAGTTCAGAGTCTACTGGAAGACAAAGTATTTAGGTCTTCTGTAACGTGACTTCAAGAAGGAAAAGCATCATCTCTATGGGCCAAGTATTAGGTGAAATTCTAACTTTGTGACAAACGTCCATTCTTATACAAAATTGTACAGCCCATTCTAAGACAGGCTTGCAAATACAATCAGGATTTTAAAAGATAATTCCCCTTTCTGACAGCCCCAAGACCCACGAGCAATCTAGTCCAGCAGCCCGCAGCTTGCGATCCACTGGGCCCCGTCGCAGAGGCAGGGAGGGCCCCGCTGTGGCGCTGGCACCGGCAGAGAGAGAGGTCGACAGGGCAGGCCCTAGACCCTGGCCCTACTTCGGCATCACTTTTCCCTGCCTTGTTCGTTAGGATTACATCACTTTAAATAAAAGCCTAAAACACACTGCTTTACTTCATTATCTGGTTGAAAAAACCTTCACTGGCTACATCATTCGGAGGCACGGGGTACACCAAGCCTTAAGGACTCTCATCTGACGAGGAGACAACGTCCTTCGAGGGTTTTAATCCACGTATATGTAAGTTCTCGCAGAGGAACTCTCTACTTCAACCATTCACTGAAATGAGTTCACTGAAGTTTTGAGGGTATCTTAATAGCTCAGACGGGTGTCTTAACTACGCTGTATATAATTTACAAACTTAAAGCCCATTGGCTTTGGCCTTTTGTTTTTTCAGCCTTAAGAATTCTAATTTATGGTCCCTTCCAGCAGGAACAACCACTCTCCCTTCTCTTCCAGACAGCCCAAATAGCCTGGTACCGGTGCCATGACAAAATCTGCTTAGAACTGCTCTGGGAGAGACGCGCTCAAACTTTACACGAGGGAGAGCCGCTTCTATGTGCTCTCACCGACCTCGACCAGCAGGCCCACCTGTCAGCGCAACTCACACATCCCCAAAGGGGGAGACATTCCTTCCACAGGGCAAATACTGGTTCTTGGGGGGACAAAGATTTCTTACCCTTTTTATGCAGAAAGTACATTTAGGCATAGATCTACCACAAATATATACAAAATATAGCTGTGGAACTATTAAAGTGTCACAGGCAGGAACAATTAGGGAAAAAAGGTCTAAAAACGCCGCGGGGGTGGTGGTGGCGGTGATAAACACCGCTGCTCTATCGGCCCTGACACACCAGGCGGAGGATCTCACAAACAGCGCGTAATCACTAGTATGTCAGTGCACTAGGTGTGAAAAGGTTCATTTCGTGCACATGGTAGGATTTTTTTAAGACACGAAGTGCAGTGTTTCTAATAAGCAGAGGCACCATCCTCCCTTCTTCCAACTGGCTCTGCTGGAGCCCCGTGGCTGCTGGCCGAGCCGCGCTCACGCCACACGTGGACAATGCCTAAGCCGTCGCCGCCAACTCCCACCCCCTATTCCCTAAAATGTTTTGTCAGTCTTTCACAGCCTCTTGTGATACTCCCTCTAGGTCCTGTGAAACAGTGATCACCAGGAAACCCTTCTGCACAATGCAGACCACAATGAAACAATTTTTAAAAGCTGACTTTCAAAGATGAAAGTCAGTTACATGAAAAGCACATCGTAACTATTCTTGCCATTACTCCTAATCTCCTGTGTGCAATGATTTTAGGGGTGGGGACACACACACACACACACACACACACTTTCCAGTAAGAAAATGCAACAAGGAATTTGTGAGTGGTCTAACGTTAGGCATGAAGATATTTTCATTTATTACCTTCAATTTTAAGCAAGACTTTAGGCAGTGAGAATAAGTGTCAACCTTAACAGTAAGAAGGAACACAGGCTTTTGTTGTTTTGAATATTTTAGTACAATGTTCCTTGAAACACAAGTTCTTCAGGATTTTTTTGTTTCGTTGTTTTCTTGAAAATTTTAGCGGTTGTTAGTTCACAGAGAAAGGTTCCCTGATATCAGGATAACAATGAGCTACATAAAGTTAAGTGGTTTCTTTTCCGCAGGAATCCTCAGACTCTTTAGAAGGATAAGGTACACTGGGACCCTCTACTAGGAGGACAGAGCGTATGGCATTTCCTCAAGCTTGGAACCCTGGCGTTCTATCAGGGAACTTGAATTCTGTGGAATACATTTTGGATAAGGCTCTGAGATGCTTCTAAATCAAAATCGAGATTATGCCCCGTTTTTGTGAAAATAAACACTGTAATGATTTGCTTACCTGAACATGCCCTCCCTGACTGTATCAAAGATCTCAAGTCCTCCCAAGTGTGACCAATCCCTGTGCTGCCGCCAGTGCTGACCCCCATGGCCCCGGAACCTTTGCAAACAGGAAGGGAAGAAAGCAGGGTGTCACCCTTGCCCTGCTGTGACCGCCCAGTCACATACTACTCGCTAACTACTCGGCCAGCTCATCCCGGGGCCTGGGGATCTCGGCCCGCCTGCAAGCCTTGCATATCAGTCAAGGCTGCGGTGAATCGAAATATTCTTTGTGTGACCTGAATGTGTCCTCTGCATTAATCCATGTTTCCTATTTACTCTCCTGCACTTCATGCCAATCAACTACCTACAAAATACCAAAGCGAAAGCTGGGTTAGGAATGCCACTGAGACCATTTCTCCCTCATGAAGAAAGCAGACCTTTTACAGTTTTAGTGTTTCTGCTGAAAAAACACCTACCCGTGCTGTTCGGTCATCATACTCCTCGTCAGACATCAGGAAGTTACAGAGGCCTCGAGTGGGGATGCTAGTGTTTTCTGTGATCCAGGTATGCAGGTACACCTCCCCCAAGACTCGCTTCATGTGCTCCCTGGTCAAGTGCATTTCCACAGCTTCGATTTTCCCTTGGATCTCCAGAAGCTTCTCTTCCATCGGCTCGCGGCCCCCGGCATCTCCGGCCTGGGTCAGGGAATCGTCGGCGGGGTCCTCCGCGTCGCCCTCTCTGCTCCTCTCCTGCAGGCCCTGCCTGTTCGCCTGTTTGGAAGACGTGCCTTCCTCCTGCTGTTCTTCCTCGGCATTGCCCGTCCCAGGGGAGTCAACCAATAAGATTTTGGAGTCCTCGTGGGTGGGTTTCCATAATGCTTCTGAAGGGGTTTTCTGCATGGACTGGTATAAAATCCGTAGGAGGAAAAGTTTGAAACGCCAAAAATAGGTGGCTCCGCTGCTTTCGATCTTTTTTTCCAAAGCTTCTTGTAAAAACTGAGGGATGTGTTTATCCTTTAAAATCTTCCAGCGCACAAGATCTATTAAATCCACCTGCTTGAAGAGATTCTGAACTGAAGATTCCAAGAGCTGAGCAGCTGCCTCTTCAAAGGTTTTGAGAGTAACAAACTGGACCTGGTGGTTCTTGTTCACGGGGTGGAGGCCGTTGACCATGCCCTCGGTGGTGATGACAGCCAGGTATGCGCCGCAGGGGCTCACGGCTATCCCGTGTGTCCTCACCGAGCCGAACACATCCGAGAGTTTAATTAACTGGTGTTCAAACTTTAATGCGACATCGGTGAAAATGGGAATCAGCTGCCGCACCTTCCCGTCGCTGGAACAAGTATATACTGTTCCATTCTGCTTGTCTGCGGTCATGGAGACAATCGGCAGTGAGTGAAGGCCTGTGACATGGGAATTGTGGACATTGAGACCTGCTTTGGAGATCAGAAGAAGACACCAAAACACGTAGGATCCTCTTGCAGCCACCACTAAGCTACAACTACACTTCTGGTATGGGTGGTAAAGCGGAACACATTTAATGCTGTGCACGGGCAACTGGTCCATTTCTTTCCACAAGACAACGGGCTGCCTTAAGGTGAAATAGCCTTTAACTGCTTTGAGATTGACAGGAAGGATTTTTACAGGTCCAAAAGCACTCCCCACAATAAGGCCGCTCATTTTCCGATTGTTGTGCTCATATTCCCACCAAAACAGAACACTAGGAGAGTTGATTCCGGACTCAATCGTGTTGCACGAAGAGATGGATTCCTTCCCTACAAAGGGCAGCTGAAACTGCCACACAGCAATGTTGCCGTTCTCAAAGAGGACCGCCAGGAGCGCACTGCCCACATCCCGGCACTCGTTGTTATGCTCGACCTGCTGCGTGGTACAGATGCCCGACCACTCCATCCTGACTGGTGTCTGCATGCTGTGCCTCCTCTGAAACTCCGTGAAGTCCCCGAGATTCCCCTCTGGAGCCTCGTTTTTAGAGAGCCTGTAACTGGTCTCATAGAGACGTTCTCCATAAATCTCGGTCAGGTCAACCAGCTGGACCCACTGCAGTCTGTTGAGGTTAGCCTGGATGGTCAGGCGGTTGTCCATGGTCAGTGCTGCCAAGAGGCACCGGCCATTTGCATCGCAACCCATGGGGGACCAGCTGGTATACTTGAACCCTCTCATTGGTGGCAAGGCCTTCCCCTCAGGGTTGAACACCCTATCCAACATGAAAGTCTGACTGACTGTGGGGTCTTTGGAGGTGGCAAATTTCTCCTTACACTCAGCAACCTCTGCTTTTGAGCCAACCTGAAAAGAAGAGATACAAAAACTCTCAGATAAATTCCACTCCAGGAGGAATATATTGACACGACTTAGGGTACTGACTGACTAATCAGTTTTAACTGGGCCACATTAATATACACAGAATTTTGTATCAATTACGTTAATTTTGAAAGACACGCATTTAAAAGATCAAGTACATGTCTGAAAGTAAACGAGTACTTACTCAGAAAGTAAAAATTTTTTCAAGGATCAGAATAAATGTCGCCATTATTCAAAGCCTGGCTCCCACATTCTTCTTAGAACTGCCATGAGCAACAGCCATCACAGGGATGTACCTGATCCTTAAGAGTCAACACAGCACTTAGCTGAACTAGTCACAAAGCCATAAATATGTGACATATTCATGAAAACACATTTCTGTATACATCATTGATACAACTGGGTATCTGGGTTTTTACAACGTCTTTGTGATACAAATGTCAGTTTTAAGTCTCTATTTAAAATTTCACTTAGAGATCGTGCTGAAATCCCACTTCCAACTGCCCGGTCCACTGTTTCTATAGAATAATGTCCACTCTGATTAAACTACTTGCCATTCCTTGAGTACTCCCTCCTCAGCCTCCCTTGTCTGGGATGCTGTTTCCCTATCTAAATCCCATCCATCCTACCAGACCTAATTCTCTCTCTGAAGCCTTCGGAGATCTTTCTGGCTTTCTCCCATTTCTCCTTCTCCAATTTTGTGCCACATACCAGCGCTGCTATTTATTTAGTGCCTGGCTGTATGATGGCAAGCTCTTCAAAAGAATTTTAAAGGAACATTAAAGACAAAGGAAGAGACAAATGACCAAAAGAAAGTGATCTGGAGCCAGGAAGGCTAAAGCCAAAATAAAGCTTAAGTCAACTGAACCATGTCTTCTGATATGTGCGAAGCAGGAAGAGAAAAAACACTTGACCCTACTGTCCTTAGGGAAATTGACCCAGAGCAAGAAAGCAGAATCATTCAGATTTAGTGACAATCTCCTTTTATGTAGAAGCTGATCTTCAAACTGGAAAGGGTAGTCATTACACAATTACAAAGGAATTCAAGCCTCAGACATATATGGATATAATAAAAATCAAGTAAAATGAGTTTAAGTCCCCAAGCCCAGAGGAATTACACTCTAGGACACACAGGATAAACCTGGAAGATACTGAAATCCAAATGACTGACTAGTCCTTGATAAAGCTTGGATAACTGGGAATGTGTCAGAAAACCAGAGTACAATAGACACTTTTAAAATATCTCCTAAATGAAAAATAGGTAACAAATATTACAGACCATAAAGCCTGCTAGGGAATAAAATCCCTCAGTTAACAAAAGAAAGGTTTGTGAGGCGCCTGGGTCGCTCAGTTGGTTAGGTGTTTGACTCTTAGTTTGGGCTCAGGTCATGACCTCCGGGTTGTAGGATGGAGCCCTATGCTGGGCTCTGTGCTCAGCGGGAATCTGCTTGGGATTCTCTCTCCCTCCCCCTGCTCCCTCGTGGTCGTGCATGCTTTCTCTTTCTCTCTCAAGTAATTATCTTTTTTTAAAATAAAGATTTACTTATTTGAGAGAGAGAGAGACTGCATGCACAAGCAGGAGGGTTCAAGAGGGGGTGGGGAGATTCAGTGGGAAAGAGATATACAGACTCCCACTGAGTAGGGAGCCCCAGAGCCAGACGCCAGGCTGGATCCCAGGATCATGACCTGAGCCGAAGACAGATGCTTAACTGACAGAGGCACCCAGGTGCCCCTAAACAAATAAATCTTAAAAAAAAAAAAGTTTATGTGGACAGAAGTGATCATTAGAAACCAGCATAGGATAACTGGAAAAATCTAATCTTATTCTCTTTTCTGCTGGAATTAAATGACATGAGCAGCACAGAAAGGCAGATATAAAGGTATCCAACAAATGAGTCAGATGACTGACTTCCTAAAGTGTGTTACGTAGAACATTACTCCCCTAACTGTCTCTTGAAGAAGAGTTCCGTGGCCGACCAAGTCTCGGGAACGTCATATGCTACACAGCATTTCTCCGTGAAGGCTCTCAGGGGCACGTTAAATGCCTTGGCCAGGGAGCTGCTGACTTAACCAGAGTTTTCCAAACTTTTTAAAATTTTTATTTATTTATTTATTTTTAAAGATTTTATTTATTTATTTGACAGGCAGAGAGGCAGGCAGAGAGAAAGGAAGGGAAGCAGGCTCCCTGCCAAGCAGAGAGCCCGATGCAGAGCTTGATCCCAGGACCTGAGCCAAAAGCAGAGGCTTTAACCCACTGAGCCACCCAGGCGCCCCCCCCCAAACTTTTTTTTAAACAATCAAACTTTGTCGGGTGGTATCATCCTATATTTTCCTAACGAATAATCTGGAAATGGTGTCTTAGGCAGTATATCTTGATTCAGAAAGGCATTTAAGACAGCCTTGTGGATACACCTATGGACATGCCAGTGAAACAGACTGGAAATCCCAATTAAACAGAGGTGCAGCTGGCCAGCCTGTTAATAAAATAATGCTAATCAAAGCCCAGAGCTTTGTATGGGTAGATAAAATCTGAAGTATTACAGAGAAGCACAGCATAATGACTAAAAATGCCAGACTACCTGGGTTCAAATCCTGGCTCTATCACACATGAGCTCTGTAACCCTGCACAAATTACTTCAACCTTCTGGCCCTAATTTTCTCATTTACAAAAAGAACACAATAATACATGTGTCACAGAGTTAGGAAAGTTAAATAAGTCAATATACATAAAGCATCTTTTAAGTAGGCTTCATGCCCAACTTGGGACTTGAACTCACCACCCTGATCAAAGAGTCCCTACAGGCTGAGCCACCCGATGCCTGTACAGCATCTATTAATAAGTGTCAGTAACTGTTAGTGAGGAGGAGGAGAAGCAGGAGGAGGAGGAGGACGGACACTCTCTGGGGATTAAGTACAAGTTAATCAGCCCTAATAAAGTATGAAAAACGCAGAGTAGACATGAAAGTGTCCACCAGATAAAGGGTAGATATAAAAATCACCAAATCTTATGACACCGTACACTAAGCAATAATCCTTAGGACAGGTAAATGTACTCCAAATAAAGGTTATTCTAGAACTAGGAGTAAACTTGACAGGACCTATACCGCAGAACAGCAGGAGAGGATGACATAAAAGTAACACTTGGTCCCACTCATTGTAGGAAGAATCCTTGACAGGATAGAGAGAATCTTGGATCTCAACAGCAGGGAAAACCTGAACGGTTTTGTGTAGTAATTTCTGATGTATTAGTTTGAAGGAGTACAGTGCCCTTCCTTTTAAGTCTCCATGTCACAAAAACAGCCATCAATTAAACCATGTACTCAGATGGCCAAGGAGTACACCACATAGCAGTCCAGTTCCCAGAGGACCACACCCAGCCAGTCCTTTAATGACAGACTACCCTGTTTCCAATCGGCCACTATTGCTACTAATAGCTAATTCCTTCGTAAGCACCTACTGAACAGAAATTCACTTGAAGCTATTCTATAGGAAGCTTCTTGAAGGTAGGAGTAAGATCCCAAAGATAGCCAATAGTTATTTAACTTCACGTGGATGGAGTTAATACCTTCTAACAGAGAGCCTAAAAATTCATGCAGAGTAAAATTAGTCACTCAAATTTTATTAGAATTTGGAACTGTATCCAATTAGATGAGTCACTAAATCAGCAGTCCAATGGGCAGAAAAATTGCGAATTATTCTTAAATCACAATTTTACTGCTTTTCATATCATTCACTTATATCATTCTCCTTGGTATCATGTAACTTCCGTGTCCAGGACAGTAACTGGCAAATAGCAGATATTTGAACTACTACGTAACTGCACATTTTCCTGAAATTCATAATCTAAATAATGGGGTCACAGAGCAAAAGCTTCAGAGGGGCTAAGCATCTAGCCTTCTAGCAGGGCCCTACAGTGAACTGATCCAGGCTGCAGAATGGCCACCTACCTCTCGTGTCAGAGCAAAGGCAAGCTGGACAGTACAGAGCAGCTGAAATCCCTAGGCACTGCCAAAGGGTAAAGCCACTGATACAGACTTCTTTACATTCCTACCACTGCAGCCCCGATTTACCCGACAGAGGCCTCTTTCACAACTGCAGGGACAGCTCGGCATTCACTCACCAAATGCTCCTAGTCTAGTGAGACTGCTCACTGATGGACGGTTTGTGTGATGCGCATACCGAAGAAGGGTACACGAGGGGAAGGTGCCACTCATTAAATTCCAAGCTATCCCCTAATTACAAGCGGCATACGAAAGATTTCCTATTACTTATTAGACAGTTGCACAACCAATGAGTCCAGTTTTTATCAGAGTATTATGGCTATCTTCATATCCACAGCTACAGTATTGATTGAGACCCTGCTTTCTTCATACCTGCATGACCGAGTTTATTACTTTGGGTATCTACAGCCTGCGGGTGTACTCCTTCTGCCCCTCCCCACCCCTTGTGTACATGCATTCTTTCTCTTAAAAAAAAAGAAGAAGAAGAAGAAGAAGAAGTCTAAACAACACAGGTTTTATCACTCCCCCTTGTACAGACAGGCCCATATTGCTATATTGTGCCAAAGCCCAAATTCGTATTTTATAGTAACCCTAATCATCGTTTTCTTGCCTTTAGGCCCCCCCAGATTCATATTCCTGAACCATTCCAGGCCAGTCCATGCTTATGAAACTGTTACAGCACCTTTGGGCTTCCTAGATTGAAGCCAACGTCTTCAGACTGACCTTCGGAGTTCCTAAGTTGGCCTCATCTCACTTTCCCTCTCTAGAAGAGATTGTCTGTTGACCCATCATTACTCACACAAACAAAGTATGTCTACGACTTAATCATGTATGTGAATAAGATGGACACCTCATTCCTGCTACCCGGATGCCCCTCTGCTCCTCTTACAAAACAAATCCAATGTTCTCTCAGGTCTCCTTCAGATTCACCACCAGTAACACTCCCCAATTAAGGGCCTCCCCTCACTATTCCTGCCATTCTTTAAATTCTCTCTGCTAGGGGCATCTGGATGGCTCAGTCAGTTAGGCATCCCGACTCCGTTTCAGCTCAGATCATGATCGCAAGGCCGTGGGATTGAGCCCTGCGACAGGCTCTGCACTGAGTACGGAGCCTGCTTAAGAGTCTCTCTCTCTCCCTCTGCTCCTTCCCCCACTTGAGAAATCCTCTCTGCTGGGGCCCCTGGGTAGCTCAATCAGTTAAGTGTCTGCCTTTGGCTTGGGTTATGATCGAGCCCCAGATCCGTCTCTCTGCTCAGCAGGGAGCCTGATTCTCCCTCTCCCTGTCACTCTGCCTAGTTGTGTTTTCTCTTTCTGTCAAGTAAATAAACAAAATCTTTTAAAAAATTAAACTGAAAAAAATTCTCCTTGCTAAGTCATTAAATCCGGACCGCGGTGGACACACTTAAAGTTTCTCTAGCTTGTGTACACATGAACATCCTTAGAAATGGTAAGGCTATACCTTTTAAGCTACTTTCTTCCGCCTCCGTTTCTCAATTTCACAATATTACCAATATCTGTCTACCTAATGCGGTTATACTGGAGCCAATTTGTTCATATCTTCTCCAAGAAGATTTTCAGGGTTTAGTCCTATCAGTCTACCAGTGATTTAATGCAATGACAAAGTGTTTAAAGCGTTTAAGTGTGAGATGCCTGGGTGGCTCAGTCTGTTAAGTGGCTGCCTTTGGCTCGGGTCCCCGTGTCCTGGGTTCAAGTCCCACATCAGGCTCCTTGCTCATTGGGGAGTCTGCTTCTCCCTCTGCCTCTGCCTGCCTCTCTGCCTCCCTGTGCTCTCTGTCTCTCTGAAAAATAAAAATAAAATCTTAAAAAATAAAAATAAAACGTTTAAGTGTGCTAAAAACAACAACAACAACAACAACAAACAAACGGTGGTGTGGGCTCCCTGCTCCCTACCCACAGCTAATGATTCATATCTAAAATGGCAGTGCAGAAAGTTTTAAAACCTTCCACTTTCACATAAATACACTGTCTGGGCGTAGACATATACCTTCACAGTGCTCATCACCACCTGATACTACAGCCCTACGTGCTCACGACTTGCCAAAGAATGTAAGCTCCATGAAGGCAGGCACTTGGCTTGGTCCGCGGCTCTATTTCCAGAACCGAGGTCAGCACCGAGCTCATCCGCGGCGCTATTCAAGTATCCCGCGAACGAATAAATACACACTCCTTAGAGATCACATATACGCATAAAGCTTTATAAAGGAGACAGGAAACGTTTTTATACTTTTAAACCGCTAACGAAGGACATGACTTACTACCTGGGAAAAAAAGAAATTTGAAGATAGTGATACTGAAACAGTAAAACTAGGAGCCCTAAAGTTCTGCAGGCAAACTTGGCTGATACGAAGCTGAAAACGCGAAATGTACACAGAGGCCCTGAAATCTAAGAACCGCATTTATTTCTGAAAGCTTTCCTTTCCATGCCAATCCCAAAGATTTCCCGCTGTGAACGAACCCCCTGGAGTGCCCAGCTGCTCAAGGTGAGAAGGAACATTCACATACTGAAGTCGCTAAGACAGCTGAGGCAACGAGAAGGACCAAATTGTCCTTTCCGAGGCAGAAGCGGCACAAGAGGAGGGCACGTCACGGTACACAAAGCCAGACACAGGCCCAGGGAGTCGGTTCCAAACAATGGGAGCAACTGTGGAGGCGAGGTCTGGGGTTGGGTCAAAGGGGGTGGAGTCTCAGAAGGCACCACGGAGAGTCCACAGCGCCAGCAGCGGGGCAGGCGCCGGGGCCAAACACGGACCTGGCTCCGACGAAGCTCCGGGGATACCTGTGTGCGTCGGAAGGGGGTGGGTGATCTGGAAAACTGGGCGCGAGCGGCGGCGAGGTTTTCTGTTCTTAAATACGGCGACCCCGGCCCTCAGCCCCACGCGCGGGATGCGACGAGGGGATCCCCGGAACGGGAGCAGGCCAAGCCTCCCCAGGGACCGGTAACGCGGCCGCCGGAGGGAGGCAGAAGGACCCCCTGGACCCGCTGGGGTCCGGGGGTGACTTACTTTGAGGAGGCAGCTGTTGAGGGGCGCGGGCACCGAGGTGCGGTGGATAACCAGGTCCTGGCCCGGGTTGTGCACGTCGCAGATGAGCTCCAGCACAGCGATGCTCCGGGCCGTGGACACCGACACGCGGTGGTCCTCGGACCAGGCCAGCGGCTCCAAGCCGCTCACCGCATACTGCAGCTTCACGGCCGGCTCCCGCCGACTCACCAGGAAGCGGAACGCGGCACTGGGCCCGGGGGCCGCGTCTGCCGCTGGCTCCTTCCCGCCCGCCTCGCCGCCCCCCTCGCCCTCCTCCTCCTCCCGCGGCGCAGGCCCGTCGGCCGCGGGCCCCACCCGGGCCTTGTCGGCCGAGCTCATCTCCTCTCAAGTGCAGAAGCCGGATTCCGGGGCGCGCCAAGCCCGCGCCGCCGTCCGGTTGCCGCCTCTTGCGCCGCCGCCGCCACCGGGCCCCGGCGCCCTCCGCGGCCGCTTTCTCCCCTCAGGCCCCGAGCGCCGCCGAGCCAGGAAGGACCCCGCCGTTGCTAGGCGACCCAGCCCTGCCAGGTGGCCAAGGCGCTGCCTGTCTAGAAAACGCGCCTCCTCGGCGGGCGGGCCGGAGGAGCGGCCGGGGTGGGCGAGGGGAAGGGGGCCGCGAGGGCTCCCTCTCCGGGCGGCCGAGCCCCAGGCCCCTGTGGAGACCTCCCGGGCAAGTAAAATGCCGAGGCAGCGGTGGCCCGGCAGCAAACGAAGGAAACGCTGGCTAGGCGGCACACGGCCCCTTGTTTCTCAGAGGCACTCAGAGAGCTTCACCAGCATGAACTCCAGGGCTGGGTGTCATGTGGCATCGCCCGCCGAAGGGCGAGCCGCGAGGGACGCCGAGCGGAGCGGCCACCGCGTCCCGAGCCCCCGGCGCCGTGGCCCCTGAGCGCTTAGGGACCCGGAAGGGGCGCGGCCGCAGGAGCCGGCGGGGCAGCTAAGTGGGGTCCTCGCGCGCCGCCCACGTGGGGCCGAGGCGAGCCCCGGGCCGGGATCCGGAGGTCCTGCCGCGCCAGCGGGTGCCGGCGCCCGCCCGTGTCCGCCTCCGCCCGCGCCTCGCCCTGCGCCATGGCAGCCGCCGGCGGGCCGCTCCTCCACGTTGCGGAGTCCCCGGCCGGCGACCCCGGGACGCTCTCCGGACCCCGCCGGGCCCAGGCGAGGCGGGTGAGTTCTGATCCGGCTTCAGAGCCGTCCGCCGCCGCGGCCCGGCCCGCCGCACGACGCGAGCTGTCGCCTCGCCTCTGGGCAGGGTTCCGAGCCACCGAGCGAGTCACGGGGGAGGTGGGCTGTCTGGCAGCTTCTGGAGCAGTCGCTGAACGGCACGTGTCTGGGCTCGGAGCGCGGCCCCGCCGGGACGTTCTGGGCGGCCGCGGAGCGGGGCTGGAGGGGCGTCTGCCGGCTCGGGCTGCGGGTCGGAGGGCCCCGAAGGTCGCGAAGGGATGGGAGCTGATTGCCGCCCGAGTTAGGGGCTGCCGCAGGGTGTGCCAGCCCGGGCGCCGGCTAGCCACACCCCCTAACTTCTCTCGCCCCGGTGCCTCGATTGAAGGTCGTTCGGTTCAGGAACGGGGACCGGAGCCTAGAGACCGCCTCCGAGAGCTTTCAGAAGTGGCATAGATGCTCACCCACGTGCAGTGGGGAAGAACACGGAGCGCCCTGTAGCCCGCTCCCTGGGGAGGGGGAAGACGCTTTAAACGTCAACCGAGCCAGAGCTGGGAGCTGGTTTGATGGTTGACTTCCCGCCTGGAAGCGAGCGGGGCTGCAGGGCAGAACATCTGTTGTAGAATCCCGAGTTAGCACAGAGGCCAGGAACTATGCCACCTCGTGCGGGGGAAGGCGTGTTTTCTCCAGAAAGCAACAGGTAATCCCCGCGTGTTGAAGCTGATACTCCTCGAGGGCGTAGAAGGGTTGTCTTTGGTGACTTTTCGGTGATCATCAAGCTTTAGGATATAGAGGTTTGGGAGCAGGAGTTTCCAGCTAGGCAGTGGGGTCGCTGCTTCTCTAGGAGGAGGAAACGGAAGTACTGAAGAGCCTCTGGGAGCCTGGGATTTGGAGTAGCACAGACCTGGGGTTCAAGGCGCACCTTGCAACACGCTGGTCCTGTGAACTTGGGGAAGTTATTTCACCTCCCTGGACCTTACTTTTCCAATCTATAAAACGATGGTAAATTGCAGCGTAGACATAAAATTGTCCACCAAATAAAGAGTAGATGTAAACTGGTTTCTGTTTTATATGAAGTTATTGTGAGGAGTAAATAAAATACTCGAAGACTATATTTTCTGGCCCATAGAAGCACTTAATAAACGCCAACGGTAAGTAAAGTCGTATTGGTTCCATTCTGAGTAATGGAATCGCTGTGTCCAGGGGTTATTGGGGTGCTTTTCCTGTGGAGGTGCCTTGTAACCCAGGGGAAGCACTATTAACACCTCCTTGAGTGAGCTGAAGGGATAAAAACAGGATGTCTGGCTTTCTGATCACTTGAACCGCCATGTCAAAAGGATGAGTGTTAGTGAGATGCGGACGGGGGTCTGCATTGCCCTCGTCTTCATCTGCATGTTTTGTCTTGCGTGGGAATTTCAGGTATGCCAGGCTCATCTGCCAGGGGCCTGAATCTGGGGCGGAGAACTAATACACTGCATTTGGAAAGGCCTCGACAACTTAAGTGATGCTGTACATAACAGTATATAGTGTTTTCATTCTAAAAAAATTTTTGATTTTTCAGTATTTTTGATATTCAGAATTTTGATTATTCAGGTAATACAAGTTTATTGTAGAAAATAGGGAAATAAGGACATTAAAGGAAAAAAAAATCCCATAACTGCTATACTCAGAGGTAACTCTGGTTAACATTTCGGTGTATAGCCTTGCAGAAAGCAAACGGGAGATCAAGTTGCACATGCTGTTTTCTAACCAAGCAGGATACAGTTAATAAATAGTATTACAGCATGACCATCCGGAACCCTGGCTGTAGAATCAGGGCCTAAGTAAAGCCTGGATTCCCTCAGCGATCCTGGGACAAATTACCTCATATATCTGCCTCCGTGTTCTCATTTTAAAATGGGATGATACATTAGCTAATTCACATAAGTACTCAGCATATTTCCGGGGCTCTAGTGTATTTATTAATATCAGAGGCATAGTATTTAGACCTTTAGGGCTAGATGGGCCATAGAGGTCGTCTGCCAGACCCCACTTGTCTTACAGGTACAGGAACAGAGACTCAGAGGGAGGTAATTTGCTTAATGTTGCAGAACTGCCTTTTTAGAAGTTCAGGTATGTCCTTGCTCCTCTTTGCTCAGGTGCCACCTCATGAGGCATTTCTGTTTCCTGGCCTCCTTTCCCCTTGACGTAGGCCGCGGTGGCCTCCTTGTTTCGTGCTTTCATAATCCTTTGTACAGACCTCTTCTAAGTACAAACGTAGGTTTGGGTTTCTGGTTTTATACTTTTGTCTCTTCCAATAACCTGTGAGTTCCTCAAGGGCTTGTCTGGTTTTCAGCCTTGTATCATCAGAACCATGCTACTTGACAGCCGCTGAGTGGTCAGTTTTTTTAAAAATGAATGCGTTGTGGATGCTGGGACAGAAAAGCTAACAAGCAGTGGAATAGCGTCCACATTATGGGAAGGGATAATTCCATTGTTGTCATTCACCTTACAAGCGTTTATTGAGCACTTACTCTGGGCAGAATGGAGCCCATACAGGGGGTGCAGTGCCGCAGGACAGACTTGTCCATTTCCTCATAGAGTTTATAGTCTAATGGGGTTGACGGACACCATGTAACAAATTACATTTTATGCTTGTAATTGTAGTGAATGCTACAGCAAAGACAAAGGGTGCCTCTTAGAAGAGCCAAGAGTAGGAGCCCTGGCCTGACTAGGTGGAGAGAAGAGGTTAGGAAAGGTTCTTCTGAGGACCCAGTGAGTCTAGATCTAAAGGATGAGTTTGAGTTAGCCAGCCAAAGGGTGGCGGGGGGAGGGGGTGTTGCAGACGTGGGTATGGCAATAGCATGTGCAAAGGCCCTGAGGAAGGAAGAAGCATGGTGCTTTCTAGGAACTCAGGAAGACCAGGACGACTGAGGCACAGGACGAGGGCACTGAGATAGGCAGAGGCCAGCTTCTAGAGGGCTTTGTAGATCATATTACAGGTTTTTTATTTTAGCCTAAGAGCAGCGAGAGCCTATGAAATATTGTGCCTAATTCTGAATACTTGCTTTTAGAGAACAGGTGACGTGAGAATAGAAGGTGACTGGGATGAGAAAGGATTGAAAGCTGGTGTCCTATTGGGGCTACTAAGTCCAAAGAAGAAACAGGCAGTTAGATGATGCGTGAAGGAATGGGATGCATCAGACTAGCAGAGAGTTGATCAAGGTGGCGGATCTTGTCCAAGTGACAGAAACAGCTTCCTAACCCCTAGAATTTGGTGTCTCCAGCGATGGAGAACAGTAAGAGGAGATGTGTGGCCTACAGCAAGGCCACCTGTCGAGGAGCATGTAGTAGGAAGTCCGTGCCTGGTGGGAGTGCTCCGAAGAGTCTGTTGTCCCATAAATCAAGGAACGGCCACATGTTCCATCCGGCCTTGTAAATGATTCAGCAGACCTGGAACGTGACTTTATCTGTTTCTTTAATCTGAACATTCATAAACTTGGGACTTTGTAAGAATAGATTTGTAAGATGGAGTAGGTCAGTACTTCCTTTATTAATAGTAAATACTCAAAGGTGTATTTATTGAATTATTTAGATACAGGAGTTCTGTAGTTGTCAGGAACAAGCAAGTGTTGCTGTTGGTGGGTTGGCCTGAAGCTGTCAGCCATGGCCAAAGCAAGGTGATGTGTAAATGGAGTCTATCACTTCGAGCTAAGGGGCAAATAGCATTCCAGGAGAAACCAAAGTGCCAGAACAATAAGCCCTGGCTGCTCACGGGATGTTTTTTATTCATGTGGACACTGGAAGAGAAGGCCAAAGAAAATAAAATGTTTCTTCAAAGAAAATTGGATGTTTCTTCTCCTGGGAGAAGTTTGGACATCGTGCATGTAACCACATCCACGTTACAGAAATAAGCAACAGGCAAGAAAATGCCGAGTGTTGTAGCCGGTAATCGGTGATCAGATGGGGACCTGAAAGGCAAGGAGAGTTGGAAATAATCGTGGTAGAAGTGATGGATGGAGCAGAATTCTCATTTGGAATGGAAACGGCGAGTGGGAATCGTCTCCAAGCCATCTGAATCCGGGGAGCAGCGTGAGGGGGAGGATGACAGCGATCCAAGCACTCTGGGGTGAGCAGTAATGAAGGTTCCCGCTTCCTGGGCATGGGCAGGGCTGCAGCTTCCCATGTCTAGTCACCAACAGGCTTTGTTGGTGGAGAAAGAGGATGTGCTCCCCCCTCCCCTGTTCTTTTTGTGTAGGTGGACATCTAGAGATAAAGATTGACAGCGGGCACACTTGGCAAGGTGGGCTTCTCCTCCCTTAAAAGAGACTCACATTTGTTCACATTCAGCCCCACGAAGGGTTCTCCCTTCTTGATCCTCACCCTCATCTTGGTGGAGTTGATGGTGAAGATGGATGGTGAGGTCTAGTGGATGAATGAGCTGAGTGTTTGCGTTTCGATCTGTTTTATTTTGTTTTTTTCTTTTTGGGGAAAAAAAAAAAGGCTGAGTCAAAGAATCTGATTGCAGACCCTAAACTGTTGCTTGACATATGGGGCATAATGATCTCTGCAGGGAGAGATGCAATTCCGTGGGCAGTCAGGCTTCACTCCGAGGTCTGTCTTCATGGACTAATGCATCTCTTGTTGCTCTTGCCTTTTGGGGACAACGCAGCAAGCAGAGGCCATCAAAAGAAAACACCAAGCATCCGGGGACGCTCCCCCAGCGAAGCGGAGGGACAAGGCAGTGTTTCTCCTGGCCAAGAAAGCTGCTGCTAAAGAAACACAAAGGACTTTTAAGGGGAAGGCACAGAAAACATTTTCTCCAAGGAAACCTTTGGTCGGTGTGAGTGACGGAACCCGAGAACAGAGACTGTGCGTTAGGACTTCATCGTTATTTAAAAACAACCCTGAAATCCCAGAGCTCCACAGGTATGTTCAGGGGCAGGTGCGCTCAGGAACAGGAGGAGTTCGGTGTTTTCTGCCTTTTTCTCTCTCGACGGGAACTGATGCCTGGGTTCTGCTCATCGTTTGCAGACCTGTCGTAAAGCAGGTGCAAGAAGAGGTGTTCACTTCGGAAGCTTTCCAGGAACTGGACCTCCACCCACATTTAGTAAGTGTCTCTCGGTTTTTTTCAGTGGGGCTATTCCTTGGGAAGGTCTGTGAAATGACAGTTCTAGGGAAAAAAATCACAGGCTGGTTACTTTGCTCCAAGTTACCTGAGTGAAGTCAGATTGACAAGATGCTCTTCCAAGATAATCCCAGTGAGCTTAGTTTACTGTTCGCTGTCCTTACCTCCATCCCCACCCCCCTTCTAAAGAACTAAACACTTTCCTCACCTAATTCAAAGTAGGCCTGGGGCTCCACTTATGGGACTCTAGGACAAGCTCCTATTTAGTGGGTAGACGGGACGTGGAAGCTGATGTGGGTGACGGGGTCATAATGACCGTAGGAGGGGACTGAGCTGGCATCTTCATATCAAGGGTAGACTCTTGTTACAAAGAATCGAAGGAAGACGAGGCTGTTTTAACATACATTGTCTACAAACAAATGGGTGGGGGTTTTTTGCTTGTTTGTTTGGACTGTGAATGAACTTTCCGCTCTTATTTATGAGTAAGAGAAAAATGCATTAACGTTTAGGGAGTCTGGATTTCCTCTGTTCCTATGGTCACAGTTTACTTACCCCTTTAGGGTGGCTTACATAAGCCGTTTTCTTACCTACGGGTTTGAGCGAGGACATCGAGCAGGTTCATGCTGTGGCCATTTGGGGATGGATAACTCATGGGCACTGTCCTGTGCGTGATAGGATGTTCAGCAGCCCTCCGTGACTACTCACTTGATGCCAGTGGTGTCCCCTGACCCACTTGGGACAACAAAAATTTTTCCAGACATTGCTGCGTGCGCGTGTGTGTGTAGGGGCATGGAGTGGGGGATGGTGGGCAGGACCACCCCCAGGTGATACTCTCTGGTCGGAAGAACACGGGTGGGGGGAGCACGGCCATGGTTTTTATCCCAGTATCTTCTCCTTCTTTGCATCTTCATTTGCCTGACATACATTTGTGCCAAGAAGTCAGTAGTTAAAAATATTTTGTGTGTTCTCTTTTAGATTTCCACAATAAATACGGTCTTAAACATGACTAGTATGACCAGGTAAGGGTTCCAGGCCAGCCTTGCTTTTGTTAAGACTTGAATGTGTCTGACCAGCGAAACCGGAATTATCTGGGGAGCACTGAGCAAATTTGCGTCTTGGTGTTAGAGAACACTGCTGGATTGTTGCCCATGGAGGGCTTGAGACAGCACTCACCCACCCAGTTGCCCCACTTGTTAAATGGAGAGACTGAGTCCCCAACTACTTCTGTTCTCAGCTCTGATCCGGTCCGGAAGATGTCTGCATGGGATCCCGCTGGTGTCCTTGCCACACTGACAGTCATATGTCCACAATATCGAATTTGTCACGTCATTTTTTTAGTAGAAAGAACTAGAGGCAGCCAAAAAGAAAGGAGTAAATATTTGGTCGGGTATAATGGGATACAGAAAAAAAAAAATTATTTGAATGTTTAAGAGTGATGATTCCTGGAAAATAGAATAGTAACAGGTGAATAGTAACAGGTACAGAGAAGAGATGAACTTCCTTTTTGTGAGTGTGTATGCTTTATAGTCTAATTTTACTAACCATCACATTTAAGTCGTAGGTACAAATTAGTAAGGGTCTTGAAGACTAAAAGGAGAACCCCTCTTACCCATTTTTTTTTTGTTCAGTTTCATCGATCAAATTTAAATGAATTCTGTGCCCTTTTAGTTGTTTGTGTTTAAATACACGTGTGGACACACATCTTAGTGTGTTTGTGGTAGTCACACCTCGGTTTTTTTGGTGAAACTGGGAAGCAGCTGCGGGCTGTGTGCTTGGCCCGCACGCTTCCTTGTACTCTCTTGCTGGGAATCTTCCTGTCACGTCTTACTGGGTCCCAGCGCCTGCCATAGGAGGCGGGGGTAGGGGGCCGGGTATGCTCTCATGGTAGCTCGAGCTTGTCATCATGCCTGTGCCATTTTTCTTTTTAATCCGGTTGCTAGAGCGGCCAATCCTGGCTCGCCTCAGTATTTTCAGCTGAGTTCCAGCAACTGAACTGAGCTCTTATCCCTCCATTCGTCGAAAGTTTCTCAGCACCTTCGTTTGGATGTTTAGGTGACTCTTTTAAAGCAGCAGTTGGCAGACACAGCAAAGAATGGGGGCAGTTGTGGTTTGTGTGTCCTGCGTCTGTGCATGTAAACAGGGGAGGGTAAAATGTTACAGCTCAGCATGTGTTCTTTCTTTTGGGTGGCCCAAGTGTTCAGAAGCGAAGTATTCCGGCGTTGCTGGAAGGCAGAGATGCTCTGGTGAGATCACAGACGGGCTCAGGTCAGTCGCCACTTAACTTCTGACCCTTTTCCCTGATACCCGGGCCACACTCACACAGTAGGTTCCATAGTAAGGTGTCTGTCTGTGGCAGCTGTGGCTTTACTTTGTTGGGGGAAGGAAGGAGGCCATGCCTGCTCTGGAGGAGAGCCCTGAATTTGTTCCCCTCGTGAAAGGAAGGGGAGGTTGGTGGTGCTGCGATCGGGAGTGATCAGGAGGTGGCCAGCCTCTGTCAGGGCTGTGCCCAGTCCCACATCTGTGGCCCGAGCTGCCCTCCTCACTCCAGCAGGGCATGAGTATTCCCTTCTGATCCCAGAGCACAGTGCCGGTACGAGCCCACGCTGTTTGGGTGCCAGTTCTGCTCCAGCACAGAACACCGCTTTTGTGTGTTCCAGAATTTTCCATAGACTTGCTCTTCTGCCCTTCTTGTGCCCAGAATGGCAGGTCGGCTCTTCACCACGCCCCCCACCCCCAGCTCAGCCACCACTCAGGTGGGTGGGAACCCGGAGCTTTTGCCGTTCCTTGGCTTCTCCATGGTCTTCAGAGGCTGGCTCAGGGTTCAGGCCGTGTCCCAAGCACGTCGGCGCCGTGCAGGTCACTCCCGTAGCCGTGAAGCTCAGGTGCATGGTTAGGGGTGACTTTGAAGGAGTTTTCTAGCTTGGAGGGGTAGTCCTCAAGTCGAGCCTTTGTGTAACTTGTGAAATGTGTCATTGTCTCCCCTTGTTAGCTGGGTGAAGGGTTTTAGCTGCAGGTTTTGGGGAAGTACTGGATTTACAAACAAGATCGGGAGTTGTGGCAGACAGGCGAATTCCGCGCTCGCCTCTCTTGGATGTCGGATGTGCCCTTCCTCCGTCTCCAGGGTTTAGTGCTGTCCAGAGGTAGCAGAGCCCATTTTCTTCACTTCCTTTGCTTTTCCTACATCTTTAGAGTCTATGATTTTAATTGCTTTCGTACTTTTTTAAAAGGTAAAACTCTTGCCTACTGCATCCCTGTGGTCCAGTCTCTTCAAGCAATGAAATCAAAAATACAGGTGAGTATAGTGTTTTTCTGTTACTGTTCATAATGCATAAGCAACATCCAACTGAGCCGAAGTAGTGATACTGGGACCAAAAGAATCTGTTTCCATTTAGCAGTGGTTTTTTTTTTCTTTTTGACTCATTTATTATAGGAATACTTTGTGTCTGAGGGTTGTGTCCAGAGAAACTAGAAAAACTATACTTTGTAATCATCACGGCAGGTCTAATAGGAAACATTTGTAAACTACATGCTCCTTGTGTTGGACATTGTGCTGGATTCTTTGTCTGTGTTTATCTTCTTGAATCTGAAACCCCACGCCTCGGTCTGGTGAGTTACAGGTATTACTGTTAGCCCGAGTTTACAGAAAGAAACGGAGGCTTGGGGAGCAGCGGGGGAGTACTTGTCTTCAGTTGGGAAACATGGTTAGTTAGTGCCCGGGCCAGAGGGGCTGAAAGTGGGGTCCCCGGGTCCTGTAGGAGGCGCGTTAACCGCCAGGCTCCAGGGGCACAGGCACCCTCTCAAAACCCAGCCCGGAGTCCCACAGATACGTGCTGGTTATCCTCAGTGGCGAGGACGTGGTGAGATCTGAACTAGGAAGTCAGGTGCGTGCACAAGCAGGTGGGAGGAGCTCCTCGGTTACTTTTTCCCTCAGTCTGGGCAGACGGAATTAGGTGTGTGTCCGGCCCACCTGATACCGAGTGACAAGCAGGCAGTGGTAGCATTGGGTTATAGCCCACAGGTTAAAACCAGCACCCGTGAGTACAGACGGATAGAAACAAATTATTGAGGGAATAGATAAATCGACGGGAAAAGGAGAAGCGGGTCTCACAGTATCGCAGGAGAGCAGCAGCATCGGCCAGTGCCTTAGCGACACAGTGTCACACGTCACAGACGCCAAAATGAGGGGTGAATGTCTGATGAAAAATGGGATATTTACCTAGTCTCAAAAGATCTCCCTATAAAATACCTCTTAACCTCAAAGGGACAAACAGTCACTTCACGCTGGGGAAGCCTGGCTGCCACCGCCTTACCCAGGCAACCAGCAGTGCCCAGTGCCGGGACGTGTCCGCCTGCGCGTCTCCGGAGGTCACAGCCCCACTTGTGTGGTTTTCCTGCCCCTCACGCATCACCCGGATTTAATCCTGAACAAATATCAGACAAACAGAAATCCAGACACCTATAAAGTGACAGGCTGCTAGTGTTCCAAAGCATTCTGGTCAGCAAAAAGAGAAATGCTGAAGAACTACCCTCGGTTAAAAGAGACGAAGGAGACATGACGGTTCAGTGCAACACGTGGTCCTGCAGTGGGTCCTGGTGGGGAGAGGACGCGGAGAGGTCAGTCAGTGAAGTCGGGATACGGGATACGGGCTGCGGGTTAATTCGGTCTCACGTCAGTGCTGAGTCCCTGCTTTTGATCGTCGTACTGGGATGTTGAGACTTGAGAACCGTATGAGGAAGCTGGGAGAAGGTATGAGAGAGTTCTTTGCGCTGTTGGTGTAGTTTTTTGAAAGCCTTAATGTATTTCAAAATGAGTTTTTAAATTTTACTTCAGCTTTATTTAAACAATTTTAAATCAATAAAACGAAATCCCACACAACATCCAAGTGGTGGGACCTTACATAGACATGAAAAGTGGTTTCTCTTTGTGAACTTGACGAGTGTTCTTGCACGTTGAAATGAAAAAGGCAGGGTACAAAGCAGTATGTACAGGATGATGTGATTTCATGAATAATACCCTGCGTGTGTGCATAAAAAGACCGGGAAGAAGCTGTTCATACTG
Source organism: Meles meles (assembly GCF_922984935.1). Lineage (NCBI taxonomy): Eukaryota > Metazoa > Chordata > Mammalia > Carnivora > Mustelidae > Meles > Meles meles. Next base: position 3,730,440 of record NC_060076.1, read on the forward strand.
GTTTCCTCTGAGGTGGATAAATGAGGAATTTATTTCCTGCAGGTGACTGATTTTTTTCTTCCCATTGGGCACTCTTCAGTGTGATAATCTTATAAAGGACTTAGTATGGGACTTGTACCTAGCTAGAGAAGGAGAGAGGCCGAGTGTTGCCATAATGTAGGAAAGTCTCATCCATTTATAAATTCTAGGAGCGTTTCTTACTAGCCATGGGTTTTGGGGTTTTTTTTTTTGTTTTGCTTTGTTTTTTGTTTTGTTTTTTATAAGGTTGGCGAGTTGGGGAATCCTTGAGCTGGCGTGGGTCCTGTAGTTTCAGCGCAGCAGTCTCATTTCATAAGTTGGTGACCTGAGGGCAGGAGAGATTGGATTATGTACCTAAGGGTGACTGTGCGGTGGGCAGCTCTGCTCAAAGCCCGGGTCTGAGTGTGTCTTTAGGCCAAGCATTTCATCCCTCTGTGCGTCAGTGACTTCACGTGCGGCGCGTGGCTCCCAGGGTCGCCGTGAGGCTCCTGAGCTCACGCACGCGGAGGGCGGAGAGCCGGTCGGTAGCCGGCTTCTGCAACAGCACGTGCTCACGCGGCATCGGCCATCACTCTCCACGGCAGGCCGTGTGGCTCGTTTGAAAGGCAACGATTTGATTTGCTTATTATCTAAAAGCGTTCACCAGCGTGTCGTCGTTTTTATTCATTCCATATGTTTTAGCATCCACAGCAGTTCATTCCATTAAAGATTGAAATATTCTGTAAAAGAGTTCTCTTAAGTCCAAATTTAATTCATTTATTTCAAGGAATATTCAGTAGAGACCCTTGGAGTGCATCGTAAAATGATTTGACCTGTGAAAAACCTATCTGGAGGGAGCAGCGAACTCAAGGCACCCAGCAGAGTCGTAAATTACTTTGGTGACGGGATGAGAACGGATTGCTTTCCTGCGTTTTCATTCTTCCAGTGATGTGGGCTCTGATTTTTTTAACAGCACATCCGTCCTTCTTTACTCACTTCTGCCCTGCGAGGAATTGATTTTTCTTTCTTCTTCTCTGTGTAGTAACACCTTTTGAAATGTCAGAATCTCCTAACGTCACAGCGCGGCACGCTGATAACTGTTGTACTAACATGTTTACTGTTCTTCCCTGGGCCCCGCAGACTTAATGTCGAGCACAGACGGCTCTAGTTCGAATTCCAAATCCTTTTCTCCGTACGGGTAAATGTTGCCTATGCAAAACATAAAGACCATGCTTGTAATTGAATCGGCTCGAAACCTGCACTTAGCTTCTGCGCTAACGTCGTTTTGATTAATTCCTAAGTGTCTGTGAGCACTCAAGAGATGCAAGACACCACTGACAGAGGCCTTCACCGGCTTACTTTTTGTTTTCTTATTATTATCTTTGTTATTATTTTTTAGATACAATGTACACGTTAAAAAAAGTACCAGACAATACACGGTGGGAAGTAAGTCTCACACTTCCTCTCCCCAGTGGCAGGGCACTGCTCTTTCAGGCGGGAGGGTCTCCCACCAGTTGGGTGGTCCTCCCAGGGCTCATCTCCGCAGAAGGAGCGAGTGTGAGCATGTGGATTTCCTTTCCCACTTTCCTTGGAGCTTCTGTGTGTGTGGTTTGATGCACACGTGGTTGCGTGCTGTGCCTGGAGTTTGGAACCTTGCTTTTGTTCACTTAGTGTGTTGAGGGGTAGTGTCTTAGTGCCCCGCCCATCTGCCTTACTTTTGTAATGGGCCCTAGTATCCCGATGCCTGTCGCCTCCGCAACGGTCGCTCGGAACTTACGTTATGTCAGTGTTTCGCTACAAACAAGGCTGGTCTACATACTTTCCAGTCTGTAAGATATCTTACTTTTTTATGCATGCTTACGGGGGCATCCTTTAGAGAAACCCCTGGAAGTGGGAGTGGCATGTTTACTTAGTAGATAAACACAGTTGAACGGGCAGTGGGCGAAGGCAAGGTACGCGCCCCACAGCAGGGCGCCCAGGAGCTCCTCGCCCACGCCCTGGAGACGCTACTCTCTGTGCTGGTTTTCCTGCTCCTGGTTTCTATTTCAGTTGTTGTGGTCTTTTTTATTTTTATTTTTTATTTGAATCACAGACCTTTGTCAGCCAAGAGAATTGGCCCTTTCTCTTACAAGTGGCATGTTTTCCCCTCATTTTGTCATTTTAGTACCTGATTTTGTTTAGGTATTATTTTTCCATTCTGAAGTTAAAATTTTTTACGTAATAGGATTTATTAATGTTTTCTTTGATAGTTTCTGAGTTTTGCGTCATCTGTAAAAAGGCCGACTTGATTCCAACTTGACTTTGCTGACTTTGTTCTTGAAGTCTGAGGAATTTGTCTTTCCACCGCCATGCAAGGTGCAGCTCCCTTCCTCCAGTTCTGTGTGAACTGGATTCTGCGCTGGACTGTTTGCTGTTGTGATCTCAATTTTTATTCCAGTCAATTTTTTAAATTAGAGTAGTCTTAAATTGTTTTAACATCTGATGTTTTTCAAATGTATTTTGGTTATTCTTGCACATTTATTTTTCATGGGAACTTTTTAATCAGCTTGTCTGGTTGTATTATTTGACATAAGTTGTGTGCACATGTGCGTACTTGTGGCAGTTTTGTTAGGTTTATATCGCAGTTGTGGGTTGACTTTGAATTTGCTTGTTTCCAATATGGCGCCCTCTTATCCAAGAATAGGATACATATTCCCGTTTATTCAGATTTTATTTTATGCTCCTCAGAAGTGTTTTAAAATGTGTGTCATGTAGATTTTGTACATTTTTTGTCAAGCTTGTTGTTGCTGCTCTGGTGTGTTTTTTCCCCCCTTCCATTGTATTTTGTAACTTTTGTGTCAGGCTATAGATTTGTGTACTATTAATTTTACATTAAGCCGCTCAACTAAGTTGTCTTCTTTGTGGTAGATTTTCAATTGATTCTTTTCAGGTTTTTGTTTTAGGCTAAAATGTCATCTGCTAACAATGACGGGTGTACCTCCTGCTTTCCGAATTTATATGTATTTCTTTCTCTTGTCTGATTGCATGGGCCGGAACCTTTAGAACAAGGTTGCATAATAATAGGATACTAGGGTAGTGGGCATCGTAGTCCCCTCCTTAATGAGACTGCTGCTGACATGTGCAAGGGGCCACCCTCAAGTTCTGTCCACCTGGAGTCCTGTGACCTTCGTCCATCCACTCATGGCATTTCTTTCCCTCTGTATTGATAGCGCAGCGATGGTCCCTATGCCCTGATTCTGGTGCCGACAAGAGAGGTAAGCTGTCCCACCTTCGGGTAGGGTTTTAAGCAGGTACTTTCCTTTTGGAAGTAAGATCCTTTTGAATTTAAAAGTGGGTTTTTTCCATTTTTTCTCCCTGCTGCATCCTTACCTTTGCCTGGGACCATCCTTTTGATTCCCATCAAGGAGAAAAATTCAAGTACTCTTTGAAAATCATAAGCTGAGTATGGAAAAGCATTTCCCTATTGTCTAAAAACTAATGACACTATAAATTTCTGTACTTTTAAATGGAATTAAAATAATTACATTTTCTACTTTTTTGGTTTGTTTTACAACTTAATTAAAAATTAGAGCCGTTGGCCCTAAAATAGGCTTTTTTTTTTTTAAGAGGCTGCTGTACCAAAGATTTCACTTGTTCTTCAAAGTTTAGCTTCTTCACGTTTTTCTTCTTTCTTGGTGGAAATCTCTCCCATCTGATCTATTTTATTGGCCTAGAGAGGCGAGTTTAGATTAGGGTATTTGTTTTCTATATCAAATGCTGATTACTTCCTTGCAGAGAACAGACCGTGAAGATGGAGGGTTCTACTTAGCCTGTCCTACAGCCTGCATGCCCTATCTTGGCTCAGGCCTGTGAAGGAGCAGGCATGAAGCTATTTAAATTTTTACAGCCGCAAACTTGTACTTCCCTAGGATGCACCGTGAATACTAAGCATGCGGCAACTGTATACAGACCCCTGGATAAAGGGATTATGTTGAGGCTTCTCGATGGCTGTTAGTGGTTATAACCTACATTAATTTTCACCTCCTCTAGTTTCCACTGGGATTGTTTGATTTTGTTCCTTTAATAAACTTGGGGCGTGACCACCTCTCAGTGCCCTGTTTGGCATATTTGAAGGGTACCTCATACCACCTTTAAAGGCGTGTGCCCAGAGGCTAGCCTGTTGAGCACTGTTCCAGGTGATTCCCTCCTGCATGTTCTGTTCTCCTTTCCCGAAGGGAGGCACATTCAGGGTGATGCTGTTTCGCTTCTCCATCCATGTGCACTGTAGACTTGGGCTTCTCTGTGTGGCACTCTGGGAATTTGAGCCAGCAGAGGGAGCACAAGACGCTAGTTTTGTACATGTCCAAGGAGTGGACGCAGTCTCTCTGTCCGCAGTCTCCAAACTGACAAGTTCCAGAAGGAATGTAAAAATAAGGTTTTCCGTTCTGAGTAGATGCTTTGTATCCAATTTTGTTTTTCATAAATCTTATCTCAAGGTCCGAAGTGGAATCCTAATCACTTTACGTTGTCTAAAGGTTTTAAAAAGTTGGAGGTGGGGGGCGGTGTGGATGGGAGGAGGGACAACCTTGTTTATTATCTGTAACTTTTCACTCTTTACAGCTGGCTCTGCAAAGCTTTGACACTGTCCAGAAACTGCTTAAGGTAAGGTGAGCCAGGAGTTCAGTTTTATCTTTGTTTTCCTTTTTGAGAAAAGAGAAATCTACCAGTCTTATCTTTATTTTCAAAAAGCAAGAAATTATTTCAGGTTTTCTGGATTCCCTGGGTCTCTCTGCTCTGCCCAGGTATAATTTGTAGGATTTTACTTATCTAGACTTTACTAACTGCCAGCTTCTAGCTGAGATGACAAGTGTTTCCTGGCACTTACTATGCCATAGTTTGCTCCCCGTGGTCCTTGGCAAGCCACATGTGGAGACTCACAGGGACAACCACGAAGGGATCGCATGGAAAGCTAAAGGACTTAAGAAAGAAGAGAGAGGGCTTCAGAGCCAAGGCCTGCCAGCCTACTAAACTGATCCAGAATTGAGCTGTCCTTTCTTTTGTCTAGGGTGGGGAATAAGGAAGGTTTATGCTTGGGTTTTATTGTACCCAGAAAGGAAGAAGAGGCAGTAGACTTAGTGAAATGTGTTTTCAACTCAGGCTCCATGGGGAAAGGCAGAGAAGCTACTGGAATCATTTAGAAAGCGCCCGTTTCTCTTGCTGTCCTCGAAGCTAGTTATAGAGCCGTAATTTAAATGAATACTGCTGGTATCTATCCATGGCAGAGGCGAGGCCTAGGAATTGTGTCTGCACAGTCATACCTCCTACAATGAGAAGCCCGGGTCTCTCTCCCAGCTTCTCTAAGGAAAGAGAATTTGGAATCAGTCTCTGTATCTTCAGTAAAGGGGGCTTTAATGGGGCACCTGGGTGGCTCAGTTGGTTGTGTGTCTGCCTTCGGCTCAGGTTGTGATCCCAGGGTTCTGGGATGGAGTCCCACCTGAGGTTCCCTCGTCCATAGGGAGCCTGCTTCTCTCCCTCTCCCTCTACCATTCACTGCCCCCCCACTTTGTGCTTTCTGGCTCTCTCTCTCTCTCTATCAAATAAAATCTTTAAGGAGGGCTTTGCAGTGATTTTTGTCTGCTATCTTTCCATAGCCATTTACCTGGATTGTGCCTGGAGTGTTGATGGGAGGAGAGAGAAGGAAATCAGAAAAGGCCAGGTATGGATGGGGACCCTTGTTTGTTACTCGTTCCTGTTTGGATCTGTCTGTTCTGCCTTCCTAGTCACTGGGATTTGGTCCTTCTAACCCTGGAGAGAGCCTTATCTCAAACTGTGCTTCCTCGTCCCCGAGCGCAGGGACTGGTTGAGGCAGCAGGGAGTGGTCACCTCCTGACGGTGTTGTCCTGACAAATACTGATGAACCTACAAGGGTTTGCCTTCTGATGTGGCTGGTAGCGATGCTCACTATCCTCTCAAGTTCTGTCCAGCCCCCTGGCACCCCTGAGTCCCCCTGGTTTCATGTCCACCCCCTTGGCGGTTCTCTTTTGTCTAATTGGGAGTTTAGGGTCTTGTTTGGCTTCACAAAAACAAGGTCATAAATTTACATAATGCTCTACACTTTGCTTCTTATATCTAAAACACTGGTTCGGAATTCTGTATTGGAAGTGGTATCGGGGGTCAGGACAAAATGTTGCAACAGTTAAATTCGTCTGTATTCTTTGTGAAACGTCTTTATCGTGTCGTATCTTAGTGCTCGGTAGTAACCCCGGTCACATGTGTGCAGTTTGTAATTGAGGAGTAAATACTGAACTTGAAACCTAAAGGTATTGGTTAGGTTTGATTCAGCCATAAATAACAACAAAACAAACAGCAGTGGCACAAACATGTGGCCGTTTTCTTTTTCTTCACATTTAAGAAGCCTGCAGTAGCCCATCCCAGGCTGGCATGGTGCTCTGGGATCAGGATCTAAGTTGCGTCTATCTTTTTGTGCTGCTAAGTGAAGCTTCCATTTTTAAGGGTACTCCATAGTCTTAGGGTTGCTAGAGCTCCAGCCATCACATCTTGTTCCCTGCCAGCAGAAACAAAGATAATCATATGTCCTTCCTCCAAAGATACTTGTGGTCTTTGTCCTCCTGTCCCATGCTTGAATGTAGGCGCACAACCATATTTAACTTCAGAAGAGGCTGGAAATATACTCAGCTAAAAATCGGAAGCTTTTATTGCTGTGGAAATACGGGATAAAGATGTTTGGGAGTAAGAAATTAGATTTTTTCTCCCTAGTCGACAGAACAAAGCTGGGCCCTGTTGTGTGGAGGTTACAGAAAAGATTCAGTGTAAGTAAACAGTCTAGCCGTTGGATCACATTTGTGTGGGATAACTCATTAGGTCCCTGGCACAGAAACCTTCAAGAATAGGCTTAGATGATCATCGATCTGGACTGTTCTAGAACGAAAGGATGCATGGATCAGATAAAGGGCATTGATTTATGTAGTACAGATTCCTTTCAAATACAAGGTTTTATGAATTTAATATAATTTTGGATCTTAATAATTACATTCTATACCAGAGAAACTGTGGAGGAAAATGAAAACTCAGCTCTGTCTTTGTACCCCCCCGACATCGTGTTTGTCCTGGCTTCACTCTGTGCACGTTGGTACTAGACATGAATCTGTCTCCCGTGCCTGTTTGCGGTGTTTTCTGTTGATATAGCTGGCCCCATGTGATTTACTTTCTTTCGTGATACATCATTTTAAACAGACTCCGCAAAGGAATAAATATCCTTATCTCGACTCCTGGGCGGCTGGTGGATCATATCAAATCCACGAAGAACATTCATTTTCGTCGGATACGGTGGCTGATTTTGGATGAAGCAGACAGGTGAGCCTCACCCAGGAGCATGAAAAGTGGGGGAGAGAGCTGTTTCTGCTGGCTCGTTGCAGTCTTTACTTCACATGCGGAGTAAAATTCCCTCTCGAAACTGCAGAATCCTGGATTTGGGTTTTGAAAAGGACATCACGGTGATACTCAACGCTGTAAATGCCGAGTGCCAGAAACGACAGAACGTCTTACTGTCGGCGACACTCACAGAAGGTGAGTTGAAAAGGAGTGCTCCTTGCTCTTAACCCGGAGGGAGGACGTAGATGTAACAGGCGTCATTTGTCCGCGGTGGTTCTGGACGCTGGGGACAGAGGCTGGAGAGGGAGGTGTCCCTAAGGCACTGCCTTTTCGGACTCCTGCCCTGCCCTCCTCCTCTAGTCTCGTCAGGCCCTCCCGTGCTCCCTGGGCTGCGGGAGGGAGGGCAGGGCAGAGCCAGAGCCACCTCCATTAGGAGAGTGCTCCCCGAGCTCATGGCAGGGCGAGAGGAGGAGAACGGGCTGACTCCCGTCCGTCCAGAGGTGTCATGAGGGGTTTTTGTGGGTGTTACCAGCCTACCTTCCTCTTAAAGAGTACTGACCCTTAAACAGAGACTTCAGGTTCATTTCTGTCTTTCCATCTTCACGAGATGGACATCTCAAGCTCTTCTTCATAGATGGGGCACTGGGGCTTGGCAGAGTTACCCTCTCAAAACAACCCAGCCCGTGTGCTCTCAGGGCTGGTTCCCTTGTTTTACTGGCCTTATGACAGTGTGTACACACCAGTTCTCCAAATATATCCTAAGTCACGTTGATTGTGAGAGATAATCCATGATTCTGTGCTCAGAAGTTGGGGGAATGCCATGCGTTTCCTCGTGCTCTTAGATACTCCTCGTGTGGGGGTGCCTGGGTGGCTCAGTCGTTAGGCCTTTGCCTTCGGCTCGGGTCATGATTCCAGAGTCTTGGGACTGAGCCCCACATCGGGCTCCCTGCTCAGCAGGAGGCCTGCTTCTACCTCTCCCACTCTCCCTGCTTGTGATCCCTCTCTTTCTGTCTCTCCATGTCAAATAAATAAAATCTTGAGGGAAAAAAAAAGAAAGAAAGAAGGAAATTCCTGGTGTGTGTCAATACAATAAAGGTTCTGAGAAGGCCTGTAAACCTATAAAACCCATGACAGAATCCTGTGACACCCTTTTATCAGTACATAGAACCATAGAAACCTTTGAGGGGGTTGGGGGTGAGAAGAGACCGCTATTAGTGACCCTTTCAGTGGTCTTGCCCAGGTCAGAGCTGAGAAACGCTGGTGTGCAATCATTGGGCCTCCCCCACCAGATCGAGCGCAGGGCAGGCCTCTGCGGCCCTGGTGTTCCCATAAGGAGCCTCTTCATCAGCCTGGACGTGTGGTGTGGGGGCTTGTATGTACGAGACTGGTCTCACAGTGTGTTCCCGTCACCGGTTTTTGCCTCTCACTTTTGCTCCAAGGTGTGACCCGGCTGGCCGATATCAGCTTGCTCAATCCGGTCAGGATTTCTGTCCTGGATGAACACCGCGGCCAGTCTGGCCCACAGGGCGGAGCAGTTGCGGAGGCCTCCCCTCTCCCAGCTGGCAGCGAGCCCGACAGCTTTGCGATCCCGGAAAGTCTCCAGCAGCACGTGGCCCTGGTTCCCAGCAAACTGAGGCTCGTCTCCCTGGCGGCCTTCATCCTGCAGAAGTGCACGGTGAGCCCGCACCCGGGGCCCACGCGGGAGGCCCGGCGCAGCCGAGGGAGGAAGGTCGCGTCTTCCGTGTCAGGTGCTGACGCCGCAAACACAGGGGCCCTCCCGGACACACACGCAGACCTTGCCAGTCAGTGCTTCCGGGCTTGTGGTAAAGAACCAGAGGTCAGGGCCAGCGGCCATGCGCAACACGAAGTCTCCCCGAATCCTCTTCCGGGCCCGAGAACAGGAGCATCACAGGCGGCGGAAACACGCTGAATGTGGGCAGACAGAGTCTTGTGCTCGTGGCTCCGGAGGACTGCGGTATTTCTGTGCTTACGAGATCTGGTGCCGCCGTGGAGGAGCGGGTGCAGGGGCTGGAGGGCGAGCCCTGGCGGGGCGCAGGCAGCCTCCCGCGTGTCTGTCTCAGGTTCGGGAAAGCCGGTCGCAGTTACAGCCCTGCCGTCTTCCTCTCATCTCCGCTCCGTAGCATGTTGTATCGGGGCTATTTTTGTGGAATAATTCAAAGCTGCCCGTCACCGCGTTTCCAGCTCGGGGCCGGCAGGACTCATTTTCGTGTCTGGCCTCAACGACCGGTGGTGGTTCTCCCCCTCTGTCCCGGTGTAGTGTGAAGAAGCCCAGAAGATGATGGTCTTTTTCTCGAGTTGGGAGCTCGTCGACTTCCACTACCACCTCTTCCTGCGCACCCTGCCGAGCCGCCTCGGGGCCCCGGCGTCCGGGCAGCCGCCATCTGCGTCCACGCCGTTAAAATTCCTGCGGCTGCACGGCAACTTGGAGCAGGAGGTGAGCCCCGCGCGGGCCGGGAGCGGAGGCGGGAGCCCACCCGAGGCCCAGGGGCGGGAGCGTGTCCTTCAGGGTCGGCGCCGCCCTCCCTCTGGGACCTCACCGGGCCGGGTGGGGACGCGCCTCAGGTGGGCGAGCCGCTGGCCCTGGAAACAGCCCCCACGGCTGTGCGGGCCGGGCAGGGGCGTCCATTGTTCCCGTGTGCTCGTGCTCCGGGAGCTGCCCTCTTCCACCTGAGAGAGCTCACGGGCCTGTCTTGGCCCGAGTCTGCCTCAACCAGCTGTTAAGGCAACAGAGTACCACTAAGTAGCTGGCACGGGGGAAGGGTTTTGCCTTTTTAGTACCCAGTGTGTAATTAGGGCTTGATGTCTTCAAATTAAGAGCATTAATGGAGCTAAACTGTGGCTCCCATATGGTACTGCTGAGCGCGACTGCTGTCATTGTCAACAAGATACAGCGCTCTCGCTCTTAACACCTTGGTCGGGAGAGGGGCTTCAGGGTCTCCGTTCTGTCTCGGCTCGGAGTGATACTGTCGCTCAGGAGGAAGAGGAGAGCGGCTCCCCGATTTTAGGTTCTGGGCTGCGAGGCCCGCGTTCCGTTGAGGCGGTCGGCAGAGAGCAGACTGAGGGGGGCACGCTGGCGTGGAAGGGGGACGAGCGGGCCCTGCGAGGAGTAGCCGTCTTGTCCTAGACGGAGGTGACCAGGCGCCCAGAGAGGGAGAGCCGGCCAGGAGTCAGAGCGAGACTTGACTGGAACCAGCCTGAAAACACACAGCATCTCCAGAGCCGAAGGAGACGTTAAAGTCGAGTCCAGGCCCCTTCTTGTGCTCGCTTTTGTTGTGTTAATAATTAAGGATGTGGAGCCTCTGGAGGGAGCTTGCTCAAGGTCACTCAAGGACACAGCTTCTTATTTACCACAAGATTGGGTAGAGTTTCCCGAACAGTCCAGCCTTTGTGCACCTTATACACTCTTGGTTTGCAGCTTCAAGGCCCCTGATCCAGTTGGATTTGTTGATTTCCTAATTTCATGCCATTTACAGTGTTTGTTCCTCGTCCTCTCCGTCTTGAATTCCTCCGAGACCCTCTGCAGGGTGGGCGTAAGGATGACAAGGGAACCGGCCCCGGCCGGGAGGATCTAGGAATTTGCAGAGCCGTGCGCAAGCTCTGAGTGAAATTATCTCAGACCGTTTGCCTCAGACTCGAAGGGCAGTGGTCCGGCAGGGCGCTCACGGCTGCCCGCTCTGGTCCTGCCTCTGCCTTTACCGGCTGTGCGGCCCCAGGAGAGCGCGCCACCTCCCTGTGCCCCAGTGAGCCCGTGTCTCACAGGGCGGTGACACGGGTACTTCACGGGGTCAGCGCGGTGACGCACCGAGTGAAGGCAGAGCACGTGCGCGGTGGAGGACCTGCTTCGTGCATGCTCTCGGTACCATTACTGCTGTTCTCGCTCTTTCCCAAATGGTCAGCCTGCCCCTTACCATTCTGTTTATTAAGTGTCTAGCCTCCACGGCCTTCTCATGAGGTGGGTAGAAGATGGGAGTCAGGACCTCTAGATACCGTTTTACTGGCGCTCTCGTCCCACACTCCCAGTCCCACCTGCCTGGCCGCTGTTGCCGTGACCTTAGTATGTTCCCGCTGGTGGTCGATGTGGTCCTGACCGCGTTTGTAAGTGTTAGAAGTGAAAGAAGTTGTTGCCTGATCGCTGTGAGGAACCCTCCGGGTTTGGCAGTTTTCTCCTTACCCCAAATCTGAACACATTACGTCCAGTCCATAGGGCATCTCACAGGCTTTTATGAGCTTTCCTGATTTTTTTCTAACTTTCACTCTACAGTGGGTCCATTAAACGTGATCCTTCTAAAGACTGCAGCACTCTGGGCAACTGCAGCTGTCTTCCCCGAGGCCTGGATGCCATTCGGGAACCCAGCCCCCGGGTCCTTGTGCCAGTCCGAACCTCTGCGGTGTCCGGGTCCCTTGGACAAGAAGTGACTTCACCTTTCTGTGCCTCGATAACTTCATCTGGAAATGGGGGTGGTGATGGTTCTGCTCACGGGGTTTTGTGCGGATCAGGCCAAGTTCAGGCCTGCGGAGCGTCGTCCTCCCTGTGGGACGTGCTAGTGCTGCTCTGTGCGTGCTGACGTCGTTACCCGCTCGGCCCAGGGCCTCCAGTCATGTGGCACAGGGCTGCATGCAAAGGACCGGAGTGAGGGAGACCCCACTCCTGCTCCCGAGCCACCCGCACGTTTAGTGCTTTGGTTGTATTCCTTTTCCGTTGCTGACAGACGGACACGGCCAGGTCTGAGCTGTTTGCCGTGCTGTGGCTCGGGCCACGTGGGGCGCGCCCTTGGCAGGCCTCTTGAGTGGACATGCCCTGTGGTGCAGCGGACTGCCTTTAGGGTTCCACCCCCAAGGGATTGATGGAACACCTGTACAACAAAGTACCTATGAAGGTGTTGACCCCAGCCCTGGGCCTAACAGCAAACAGTCGGAGAGAGCCCAGGTCCGGTCACGGAGCACTGACTGAGCCGAATGCAGACTTAGTGGCGCGACAGGACGTTCGTGTTCTGTTGGCACGAGAGCACGTTAGTAGGAGAAGTAGCAACTGCCGTTCTTGAAGAAGCCACGTCCTGGGTCCCTTGCCCAGAAGGGGTTGCTGACAGTGGTTGTTTGTTTGCTTTGAGTGGGGCAATGATTTGGTTTTCTTCCTCTGCCTTAAAATTTACAATTTTATACAGTTAGAATGTATGGTTTTTATCATTTTTAAATTTTCTTTGAAGTTCATTTTTTTTAAACATTGTCCTGTAGGAAAGGCGGTTCTTGATGCCTGAGGACCACCTGTAGAAAAACGTGTTTAGAACAGATTCTGAGTTGGGAACCGGGAGCGCAGTCACTCGTGGCCTTGGGCCTTGCCTGGTCCTGGGATGGGCGGTTCCTGAAGGCTGCGCCAGACCTGGCCCTGTGTTACTGAGACGTGCTGCCCCCGAAGCTCCGCTACCTTATCAGAGTCCGACAAGTCCAGTCCTGGAAGGGGGGAAGGGTCTACTTTTCCTCTTTTCTCGGTAAAGCCTCTCAGGGCCTAAAAACAGATCGAGCAGGAGGAAGCGGGGGAGTTAGGTGGTCTAAGCCTACTGCGCTAGGTCTGACCTCAGAGTTGTAAGACTGTGTCTTCCCTTGTTTTTACAGGAAAGGACAGCAGTGTTTCAGGAATTCTCGCGTTCCAAGACAGGCGTCCTCCTTTGTACGGTACGTACCCCTCTGTGCTCCACGAGGAAGCTGGGCCCCCTGCCGTTCCTCTCGCCAGGTCCCCCGCAGCCAGCCCCTCAGGGTGTGGCCGGTCGCCTTGCACTTCTGGCGTGTCATCTGACTGTGCCGCCGCGCACAAGTCTTGCCTATTTGCTCACTAATAGTGGCAGCTGTTGGTCTGAAAATGTGTGAATCTTGGCGATTTCTATCCACCAAAAACGTGTAAATTACAGCTTTCGGAAGTAATTAGAGCTGAGAAAGTCTCTTTGCGACAGAAGCCCTCTCCTGCCTCTGCTCGCCTTTTTCAGAAGGAAAATAGACGCGCTTGCACAGACGCTCTCTGCTGCTGCCTCAGACTGTCGTTTGCCCTGCGGTTCTCGCGACCGGGTCGTTCGGCCTCGGTCATGGCGGGCTTGCGTGGCTGCTGCCTCCGGCACAGAGCTGGCCCCTTGGATGCGCCTCTGATGTGCTCTTTTGAGACTGAAAACTCACACCTTCAGTGTCCCTGCCTCTGGGGATTCACTTCACCATGGTTGTCGCCGGCTCCTGACATTAAAGTATCTTCCCTCCCTGTGCCGTCTTGGATGATGCAACTGAACCCCCAGCTGGGTGTCTGAGAAGTCCCTGTCCGTGTGGTCCCGAGGTTGCCCTGAAACTGGCTTGTCCCAAGGGCGAGTGCCGGGCGGAACAGACTGTTGGCTTTTGGCTCACCTTTCCAGGCCTTGCTTCTTTGTGCAGTTACTTTTCGGTTTTGTTTTTGGGTTTTTTTTTTAAGATTTTACTTATTTATTTGACAGAGAGAGAGCGTGCGCACAAGCAGGGGGAGTGGCAGGCAGAGGGAGAGGGAGAAGCAGACTCCCCGCTGAGCAGGGACTCTGACGTGGGTCTCAATCCCAGGACCCTGGGATCGTGACCTGAGCCAAAGGCTGATGCTTAACCCACTAAGCCAGCCAGGCGCCCGTGAAGTTGCATTTTAAGGAGCCCCTGCTCTGCCTTCAGTTTTCAAGGCAACAGGCATTGTTCTCTCCCTAACGGCAGGGTTTACGCGTGAATGAAGCTTTGCTTCTCCTGTGGGAGGGGGCCACCCGGTCACCCGTTTTATCACAGGTGCCAGTTCTCACACGAGTGTGGCTCTGTGATTCGGTCGTCCCGATCTGGGAATGGTCACTACTGGCCCGCCTGCCTCCTGAGGAAGACCGAGTCTGACCAGTGGCCCCCTACTTTGCGGAGCCCGTTGGCAAATCAGGCACAGTGGGAGCGCTCCCCCACCCCCAAAGGGCGAGTCTGCCGTGAAGATGAGTCCACGGGATCTACCTGACAGATTCGCCAGCGGTCCTTACCGTGTCCAGTCAGACTTCCTGGGTCCTGACCCTTCCTGTCTCTTTGGTCTTCGCTTCCCTCCTTGCTCCCTGCCCTCAGCCAGGCAGGCTCCTCTGCCCACCCCCAAATGCAGCATCCGTCCTTTTCCTGGCCTTGGGGCCTTCGCACGTGCATTCCCTCTGCCTGGGAAGCCCACCCGGACTTGGACGAGCCCCTCCTGAGACTTCAATTTCAGTTTTTGAAGAAAGTGAGCTCCGGGAGCCCGAGTTCTCCCCCGTTAGGCATTCCCACTGCGCCCGCCCTTCTTATGGTACTCATCACGCCTGGTCTAAGTGTCCTCTCCCCACGATCGCGAGCCCTTAGGGACGGACTGTGTCTTGTCTGCGGTCCCATGTCAGTGTCTGGCCCGGAGCAGGTGCGCATATATACTCAGTGTTTGTGAGCCGAATGGGTGAATATTGGGGCCCAAGAAACACAGTGTTGAAAACCACCAGTGTCTGCCTGCCTTCTTCTGAAGACTGAGAGAGGCGCCGTTATGCTTGCTCGTGGGAGTAAGTCCCCTTTTTCATACACATGGTGGACTGAGGGCTGAATGTTACAGGTTGTCCATATTGAAACAGGAGCGGTAGGAACTTTTGTGGGGGAGTTTAAGACAGAAACAGAATGTTTTATCTTTGACCTTTAAGGTGTTGGGTTTGTCCCTGGTAGAAAATTTTCAAATCTCCTGGTGTTTTTTACAGACATGGGTCAGCTCTGGGTCTCCAAGTGGGCTCTAGGGATATGAAGTAGTGTTTTGGTTGGTTTTTTTGGTCTTTTTAGTAGGTTTACATGGAAGTGAAGGTCGTTCTTTTTTAAAGGTAATTTTCAGTGGGGTCAGAAGCCTGTGACGACTTCCCTTGATTCGTGTGGTTGACACCTGCAGGCAAAGTGAGGTCAGCCAGCCAGGGAGCACCCCTGACTTAGCAGAGCACAGCACCCCCACCCCCACCCCTCCCCCCCCCGCCAGTCCCGGGTGCTGCAGAGAAAGCCGACTCTCACTTGCCTGCAGTCTGGTGTCACTAAAGGTTCTTGGTGTGTGCTCGCTCGCTTGCTGAGGAACCTTCCAGTGTGCTCACCTTCCGCCAGCTTCACGTCGTCTTCCTTGTGCAACGAAGATCACCGGAGAACACCTGGGGGTGGGAGGGCTCATTTCCGGTCATCTCTAAGCCCAGATCTGAGCACATGGTCTCTGGTGAGAGGAGCCCTTCCTTCACCCTCTCTGAACTCCTGCTGGTTCTGCCAGGTTCATTTGCTTCAGCCTGAAGCTTCTGGTGCCCGAGAGCTTTGGGCACAGGAGACCCACTGCAGTAGATGGCGGCGAGGATGCGAAGATGCTCTTGCTCTGTGTCCTTTTAAGCAGCGTGTTGCTTGCCAGGCCCTCTGCATGCTCTCCAGGAGCCTCCGTAGTGTTAATGAGGAGCGGTGGCCACGGCAGGACAGTGCAGATGGAGAGCGGGCTTCTTTGGGTAGAGCGGACTCGTGCTGTCCGTCGTGGCAGGGGCGTTTTCCCTCCTCCTTATACTGTTCTGTTTGCCATTTTGATTTATCATCCCAAGATCTTTATATATATATATATAGATAGATTTTTATTTATTTGACTTAGACACAGCGAGAGAGGGAACACAAGCAGGGGAAGTGGGAGAGGGAGAAGCAGGCTTCCCACTGAGCAGGGAGCCAAACACGGGGCTCGATCCCAGCACCCTGGGATCATGACCCGAGCCGAAGGCAGACATGTAACAACTGAGCCACCCAGGCGCCCCTCATCCCAAGATGTTTTAACGAGCTCAGAAGACTGTCCGTATATGAGAAGTTGGGAACTGCGCTGGAACCACTCAGAAACTCCCAGTGCTGCTCGTTACGACTTGAAAATCCCTCCCCCGATCCATTTTCCTCCCCGCCGACTTTTCTGTTACTAGGAATACTTACGGATGTGTGTGTGTGCGTGTTTTCTTTCATCCTAATTACGAACAATCTTAAAGCAAGGACCTTTCTCATTTTATGTGGCCTTTCAGGACCTGGTGCGTGGCTTTGTGTCCTGTGGGTTCTCGGTGACTGTGTGAGGCCTTGCGGGTGTGAAGCATAGGCAGAAGGGAGAGGGCAGTGGGGGTAGGACAGACCAGTCTGTGAAAGGGCGCTCCTGACGCCTTCCCGGTGTCAGCTTGTGTTCCCCAGAGAAGTAGATCTAAGAAGCCGAGTTGAGACGGGAGTAGGGATTGATTAGCAGGAAGGAGCCGTTTGGAAGTTCCGAGCCCACTTTCCTAAATGGAATTAAGAAATCAAAGGAATCTGATTGGAGATGCTGGGTTACCTACAGACTATTTCCTCCTGCTTCTGGTGAAGAGCTCACCCTCAGCCAAAGGAGGGGACAGTGGGTTTCATCCCCACTGTCATATGGATGAGTCGATAAGGGAAGTATCGCGGAGTGACTGGAAAATGCTGTTCCTGCGCCGCGTCCGGCTGGCAGCCCAGCCCTGGGCTTTCTGTCGTACGCACGGCACTCCCTGGTCGTCCCTGGAAGAACAGCGCGGTCACCTTTCTCCCGGCCCAGAGGGGCACTCCCAGCTCCCCTCACTCTGCGGGCCGGTTCTCCATGGGCCTCCGTCTCGGCTGCCCGTCGGCACGTGCTTTCGGAAGACACGAGCCACCGGTGCTGCCTTCCTCCACCTGCTCCATTTTTTTTTTTTTGTCTTGAAGCACACTGTTCTGTCGGCGCGGTTCTTAATCTCCCTTCCTCCTGGGGAACTTCCACTGCACCAGGAGGCTGGGAGACAAAGGAGGCTGGGAGGCGAGGCCGCGAGAGGCACGGGAATGCCACTTCACCACCAACAATAACTGCAGACTTGCTTGGTTTTCTCCGGGGCGTGCTTTTGAGGGAAAGTTGATCTTTTCCACTTTATTTCATTCGTGTTAATGGCAAGATCATTTGGAGATGGTTGGCTGTTTACTCAGTTACGCTAACTCGTGTTGCCAGTTTTTTGGCGGCTCCAGCCAAGATCTCTCGCCTCTGACAGCTTCTGCACTCTCTCCTTCCTCCTCTGATTACGCAGCCCAATCTGTCACCCGGACAACGGGGGCCTGTACCCCGCTGATGGCTTTCCACACACGGCAATAATGACTTCTGGCAGGCCGGGAAGGCGGCAGAGGCGAATTTGCTGCGTCCCTTGCTTAGAGAGCCAGCAGGCCCCCTCTCCCTGTTAGTAAAAGCACTTTGTGAGGTTCTTGGGTAAATAAATGAGTCATTTTAATCCAACTGACAGGCTGGCACCTGAGCAAGCTGCCTTCCATCTGTACTCCTTGGTCTCGTGGAGGCAGCCAATTGTCAAGCCCTGGGCCTTCAAGGCCTCACCGTTGAGTGTCTTTCAGAACTGACTTTAGCAATTCTTTTGCCCTAATTAGCTCAGAGGAATACAGTTGGGCTGGGTCTGAGGTTCTAAGAGGGCAGAACACCGAAGCCTTTGCGGAGTCTCGGGCAGGTCAGTTTCCTGTCGATTCGGTGCCGCCGGCCTTCCAGACAATGGAGCAGACCCTGGCTCCTTTGCCGTGCTCTGCCCAGGTCGCGGGTTGGGTGCGAGGGGAATCACACCACTGCCCGATTGCCACCGTGCCGATTCCCACCTCGTCGTGGGAGGAACTCCTTGGATTTGGAATTCTCAGTGCCCTTCACACGAGCAGGCCCATGCGGTCTTCGCAGCAACCTCATGACATGAGATTAACAGGGGGATCTTACCGCCATCGCGTAGGTGTGTAAACTGAGGGTCAGGGAGCTGCGGTGACTTGCCCGGATGGTATGGCTGTGCAGGGATGGTAGAGGCCCGTTCTCTGTGTTCCTGGACCTGGAGGTTATCCCTCTGTCCCATTCTCTGTGGCAGCCTGGGCTGAGAATAGGAAGGAGGACTTTCAGAAGTGTCCAGGGGATACCTGAGCTAGGGTGGCTGTCAGCGAGGGTCCCCACCCTGAGACAAGAAGCGGTGGGAGATGGGAAGATGGTGTCTCGGCCAGCACCCACCCCCCCGCCACCGCCCCGAGCCGGATCAGCCAAGCGGGAAATGGAACAGCGAACGGTCCCAAGAAGGCTGCTGGCATCCTTCCCCACTGTTTGAGCGTGTTTGTGCTCAGTGAGCTCCACGAACGTCATATGCTATATTAGAGTTTTGTCTTTGTTTCTTGGTTGAATTTACTAAACCGATGAGCATTAAATTTTTCACAAAGCCTGTCTGTAAAGCTTAGACAGCCCATTGTCTACACGGATCTCCCACTGCAGAGCACTTAAATAAAATAAATAACTTCTTAACAAGAGCTTAGCAGATTTAAGAACCCGTCAGGTTTTCTAAAGGCATCAACTGTGGTTAGTGTAGAAAGCAGTGCCTGCTCCCCTTTAAGACAGAGAACTCTCTAAATTGTGTTCTCAAAGACTTCAGCTCTGGAACATCAGCCCTCCGCTCTCAGGGCAGTGGGAGCTGTCTGAAAACACTCCGTACATTAAACTCCCACTTAACACTGAATAAATGCAGCCTAGCCACCGTTCAGAGGAACCCCGCTGTCTTGGGCGTCATTGGAGCAAAGGCAGTCCAATCCCGACCTGCCCTGTGTGGTCCCCCTACACCGGTGGCTTAGATGATGGTGGCCAGTGTCCTCCTTGACTTCTGCCCCCGGCGCCGGGCAGCACAGCACAAGGCTGTCTCGGCGAGCTCCTGCGGGGACTTTGCTCCAGTTATTATTCTCCAAGAAAGCTCTCTCCATGCAAAGGGGGTGGGGAGAAGGCAAGCTGCGCTTTACCGAAAAGTGCCAGCTAGTAAATGGAAGAAGGAGGGGCACCTGGGTGGCTCAGTGGGTTGGGCGACTGCCTTCAGCTTAGGTCATGATCCCAGAGTCCCGGGATGGAGCCCCGCATCAGGCTCCCTGCTCAGTGGGGAGCCGCTTCTCCCTCTCCCTGCTGCTCCCCCTGCTTGTGTGCATGTGCTCTTGCTCGCTCTGTCGAATAAATAAGATCTTTTAAAAAAAAGTTTAATACTTTATTTGTTAGGTATGATGCTGGTATTGTGCTTGTGAGGAAGAATGTCCTTTTACCTAGGAGGTAACATGCTAAAGTAGTTAGGGATAAAACAGTGGTATTTGCAACTTCCTTTCGAAGGGCTCAGAAGAATACGTGTGTAGAGAAAAGGAAGTGGATGTGCACCGACGAGGGGTTGCTGGATCTGGATGCAGGATTCATGGGAGCTCATCGCAGTGTTCTTCCAACTTCTGGGTTTAAATTTTTCTAGATAAAAACTTGGGAGGAAATAATGGACAAATAATACCGGAAAACACAAAGAGAACCATAAAAACCACCCAGTCCTTCTACCCAGAGACAGCCGCAGGGGATAGTTCCGGTGAGCCTCCTTCCGGCCATGAGCTCCCTGGCCATCTCTCCGTTCCTCTCTCCATTTATCCATCTACGCATCAAATGTCTTGTTTTCTGGTAGCCTCCTCTTTTTTTCTTTGGATTTTTGTCCGGAAGAAACCAGGCTGTCCATGCTTTAAAATACTCCACGTTCCAGATTTGACTCTTATTGGGCCAGCATTCTCCTCCCTCCCCCACACTTCTTGTGGACTAGGAGTTGGGGCTCTGTACCTGATTAGGTTTGCTCTGTTTTTTGGCAAGACTATCCCATAGGCAGCACCACGTCCTTCCTCTGGCACGACAGCTTGTTGCCTCTCCAGTGATGTCAAAACGTTTACGTTGTTTCACCGTCAAAATTACCCAAGTCCCTTCAAGGAGGTCCGGCTTCCATCCTTGTCTGCCTCCCCCAATCCCGTCCCCCCCAGGTAACGTTCTGTGAGCTTTTGGCTTTTCTCCTCCGTTATATCTTTTCAAAATGTGAGCAGATACACTTGTATTTCCCTCATTTCTCACACGAAGGCCTCCTCTGCACACCAGAATGGATGGTAGAGATTCTCCGTGTCCGTACACTGGCGCCTCCCTCCCGTGTCAGCCGTGGGACACGCTGCTGCAGGGGGTCGGTGGGACGGTCTTTCAGTCCGCCCGTCTCCAGCCAGACGCTGGGACTTTTCCGCTCCTGCAATTACAGATGTTGCTGAAATGAGTAGCTTTGTGCAGGCAGCCTGCTGTGTTTTTGCCGGTGTCTCTGGGATGGATTCTAGGAGCGAGACTGCACCGGGGTCGGAGGGCAGGTGCGTATGTCGTGTCGCTGGTCCTGCCGGACTTCCCACGGGAGGGTTGAGGCGCTCTTGCGTTCCCACCGAGAGCTAATGAGGGATGCAGCATCTTCTTTGATGAAGGAATAGCTCAATGCGGCCTTGGAAAAGTAAAGTGGACCTGGATTTGAGGGCTGCCTCTGCTTCTTAGTTGTGTGTCTCCGGACAGATTACCTCGTCTGTCCGATCCTTGCTGTCCCGTCCGTCAGGCGGGAGTCGTCGTGCCGCAGAGTCGCTGGGAAGAGCCCTCGAGGTAGTGCAGGCGGAGCACTCGCGCTGCCGGGCACAGTCAGTGCTCAGGACGTGCCGACTGCGGACGACCGTGTTAGGACTGTCGTGCTCAGACACGAATGCCCCGCGTCAGCTTGTCCCTAACCACCGGGAGATACCCGTTCCCCAGTCCCTGCCAGAAGGTCAGGCAGACGCTCGAGAGCGGAGAGCCCGTGCTCCTTGGGTGGCAACGAGCTGAGAGAAAAAATACATCTCCTTTGCTTTTGCAATGTTCGTGTCTGGTGAAGTGAGTCTCTGGCTGGTGCTGTGATGTCACCGGCAGAAGAGGTGGGACGTTGCTTGGTCTCTGCCGCGCTCTGAGCCTGAGAAGTCCTCGTAAGACTTTGCAACTCCCCTCCACAAGGGAGTCCTTCGGGGTGACCTTCCACACACGTCTCAAAGCCATGTCGCTGTCAGGCGTTGCCGATTGGTAAGGGGCGGGGGAAAGAACCCACGAAAGCATTGATTGTAGAGTGGTTCCTCAGAGCAAATGTGAAAGGAATAACACATGCTAGAAGTTTCCAGAGTTCTTACATGACACAACTGATCCTGACTTCAGTGCTTGGGCTAATAGTGTATGTTCTCACAGAGTGGGTGGTGAGGCCTGACCAACAGGTTCTGGAGAACTTACCCCCAAGTTCGAATTTCCGAGCACAGATGGACTTCAGTGGGTCTCTGAAGTTGTATGCCACTGTGTGTGCGTGTGTGTGCGTGTGCGTGCGTGTACACCCGCCTGTGCACACTGGGGGGTCGTGAGCCCTCATCGTTTGCATTAGATTATCAGATGGATCCATGGCCCAAAAAGGGTTCAGAAACTCAGTCCTAAGTCGTATTCTTTTCTGTTTTGAAGGATGTTGCAGCTCGGGGCTTAGATCTCCCTCAAGTCACGTGGATTGTTCAGGTAATTTTTTAGTTGTTAAGGTATGAGCTCAAGGCGGGAATACATGATTGCGAATAGATGCGTTGGCTATAAGTGGAATAATTATTATTAGCCTCTTGGGTGTTGCCCTGGTAACCAGGCAGCAACCAGCCTTCTCTGCTCGTTGCTCCAGATAGCTTTCCCCAACCCAGCCAGCCCACCCCGCCGCTGCAGGGAACCAGCCAGACTGAGCAGTCGTGGGAGGGAGGGGCAGGCTGTCCTGCTCCCAGACTAATGCATGTCACACCCAAAGTTCCAGCAATGTGAAAATGGCAGGAATTACCAGGGCCCTTGGGAGGTCTCACTGTGGCCAGAAGGAGATGGCTCAGCTATCCTGAGAGCCGTGTCCGTGTACATTGACCTGCAGGGGGCAATTAAGTCCCTGCCAGCGTCTTACCCGTACCTCTGGCCTTAGACACTTCGCCAGAGGGCACAGGTGTTAGCACTAGAGTCTAGTGGTTTTGGTTCCGTTTTTTCTTTTCGTTAGTCTGCAGACTGGTGTTTTTATGCCCTTCTGTGGGGCCAGAGGACACGCGCCCCATTTACGTGAGTCATGGTTTATTCACATTTTAGTGGAATTGCACGCCTGTCACTGGCGAGGAAGTCTGATCTGCTTGCTGCAGACGGCCGCCTTTTGACTGGAGGCATTGTGTCTGCTTTCCTGATGGCCACAGAGCAAAGTGAAGATAAAAAGGCAGGATAATTTTAATACGAGGGGCAGGAGTGGACAGAAAATTGATCATTCAGAGCTTTTCTGTATCGTGAGATTGATTAGATCCATGTGCCTGCCCTTCCCCCATACATTGTAGTCCTTTTGGGCCTCTGGTCTTTGAGTCGCGTAGCAGCAAAGAACAAAAAGGAAGGATGATTAGATGGTCAATTCCTTTTCATGGTGACCAAGTTAATGCCCTAGAGAATCTGAAATCATGTGTTCTGCCGAGTTAGAGTCTGCCTTGTCCCTCAAGTCAGGAATGCTGTCCTTAGGAGCAGGAGCAAGTCCCTGTGGGAGGGGAACCGGCCTGTCCGCTGCCCCACAGCTCCTTGCCTGTGGGATTGGCTGGAAGGGCAGTGAGGTGGCGCTGACCAGCTCCCGGCGGCCCGGCCACGGAGTGAACTCTGGTCCGAGCAGCCGGCCCCTTCCTCCTGAACCCGTCCAGTCCTCTGTGGCCTCTGCCCACTGCTGTGTCTGCCACGGACGCAGGCCAAGGTCACGCGGCCATCCTGCTGAAGGTGCCCCGCCTGTCTCGGGCCTCACCTTGCACGGTCACCGTGGTGAAAAGATGCAGATAGGAAAATGAAGAGACCTGTGGAGAAGTAAAATTACAAAGGAGATACTGGGACAGGAAGGCGGCTTGCTCATCGGAAACTTGGCCGCTGTTCACGTTTGCGTGTCAGCGCCTCGTTATTTCCAGTGAAGTCGGGGGTTTCAGGGTTGAGTGACTTCTCCTTGGGATCGTGTGAGGGTAACCATAGCACCGGGGTTTAATTCTTGGGATACCTGGAGGCAGGTGAGGGGTATTGCACTTCCAATTAATGGCAATCCCTTGATCTGTGAATGCTTCATTTTTGTTACCCTTTTTAGTACAACGCGCCGTCGTCACCTGCCGAATACATCCACCGGATCGGGAGAACCGCCCGGATTGGCTGCCATGGGAGCAGCCTGCTCATTTTGGCTCCTTCGGAGGCAGAATATGTCAACTCGTTGGCTTCTCACAAAATCAAGTGAGTCAGAAACCTGAACGGGGTTTCGGCTGATCTCACCTAATTAACTTTCTGTCGCCTTTACAGTGGATGGGCCTTGTAAGCTGACGGAGAGCCATTAACCCTTGTGATCCCTAAATGAGTCCCAGAATAGCCAGTGGCAAACACCAAAACCCTTCATCCCGTCAGCACATGACAATTTTCATTGTGTTGCCAGACTAAGTCACGGAGCGATCTGTTGCACTTGGTTTTTCTGTAAGAGAGAGGTCTGTGTTTCACTCCCTTTCTGTCAGGGACGTGTGCACGGCCCTCACAGCCAGTCGCTTGAAGACCTTCCTCATTCACAGTTTTTATTTTTACGCTCGACATTTTGTACGTTTAAAGGGGATTTGTCTTTGAAAAAAGTAGTATTTTTGACTCATCACAGAGCACCCCCTCCTCCAGGAAAGTAAACCCAGGGAGGAAACGTTTCGGGGCAGCCCAGACGCGCGCACCCCCTCACAGCCCGGGCTGCACGGCCACGGTCTCGTGCGCAGCCGCCACCCTGAGCGAGGCCCCGCTCCCGCCCTGGCCCGCCAGCACGATGACCGCGGGACGGGCAGTCGGGGCCTCCAGCAGACCCTGACCTCGTCCAGGAAGGACAGCGAAGTGGAGATGGAGAAGAATTCTTGTCTCAGCCTGGCTGGGAGCGAATAAGTCACCTGCGTCACAGAAACGAGTGTTTCGTCGTGTTCTCTGTACAACCTCTGGCAGCTGAAGGGACAAGCCCTGAGAATAGGCTGCCGAAGCGTACGGTTTTCACACCGTCCACTTGCAAGCATTTCTGCTCGGACGTAGCACGGTGATGTGGAAAGTGTTTCTGGAGCACAGAAGAGTCCTGTGTGTGCGCCCAGGAGGGTGGGACACGATTCCTGCTGTGCCCGGGCGCCCGGACGCCTGCCCGCCTACTGCTGGGAACCGCCATGATGCCGGCACCCGAGGACCTCGCCTGCCGGTGCTTTGCCTTGCCCAGCCTGGTGTTTCCGGAGAAGCACCGAGTAAACGCTGAGGTCTTTTCTCTCTCAAGTATAGGGCTGGCAGAATCCCGGCGTTCTGCACGTGTGCTGAGATTTCCAGACAGGTGGCATGGGACCTAGTCTGGGGACCAAGCGCAGGCCACCCGCACAGAGAGCGGCCCATGACCGTCCCCACCACCCGCCGTAGTCCCCACCTGCAGAGCCGTCCCTCTCCCTGTCTCTCTCAGCACCTGCAGAGAAAGTCGTCCTCCCTCCCTCCTTGCATGCGGGGCCGACTCCGCAGCACTCCGCTGTCTCGGGGCTGCTCATGGGAACATCTGTGGGCTGGGGCTTCCTCGGACTATGTGCCTGCGCACACCCTTCAGTGGTGGGGAGGCAGGACCCCACTTCGGATGAACCTGGTGGCGATTTTGAGTGGGTCCAACTAATGCCGGCTTGGGTTTTCCTGTCCTTTAATATCTTAAGACAATTTCACTTTGAAAGAGTGGTTTCTGTTGGTCTCGGAAGACTGCAGATTTTATCTCCCTTGTAAGGGGAATTCTGACCATCAGTTGTTCAGTCCCCTTTCACCAAGAGCTTCCTCTCCAGCTGGTTTCCCAGGCCTTCAGGCGGGGCCTGGCCGTCCTTTTTGTGGGTGCTTTCAGGGCCGAGGACAGCCCTCCACTGGGCAGCTGGACCCCGGAAACACCCAGGGGTGGAATGAAAACCCACAGACGTAGCCTCTTCTCCCATTTTCCCTTACCGAGTCCTCACAGGCTGGGAAGCTGTCACGGCACTGCGACTGTTGTCCTTGGGCACGGGAACTTGTCACCCTCCAGAAAGTGTTTTCAGAGCCAGGTGTCGGCACCCATGGGCGAATTTGTCGTCACTGCACCTCGGCTGCCTCTTACCCTCAGCTGCCTTTCCCCCACCTTCTGTTCCAGACGTACAGATTCATGTTCTCCATTCCTTCCCGTCCTCAGCTCCTGGATGTTCTCCTGGGCTCATTCACTGGGACCCGATAAGCTCAGAAAAGTGGGCGCCCGCATCATGAAGTCAGGCGATACTTGCCCAGGCCCACAGCATGCGCCTGGGTGCCTCTGCCTCTCTGCTCTCAAGCTGTCTTTAATAAATGCATTCAGGCTGATGGCTCTGAAAGGCTCAAAGGTAAACCTGAATTCGAAAGGGGAAAGTAATAGCCGGCACCAGCCTGAATATTAGAGAGCCACGAGTATTTTAAAGCTACAAGAAGTACACTCGTCGGGGCGCCTGGGTGGCTCAGTGGGTTAAGCCGCTGCCTTCGGCTCAGGTCATGATCTCAGGATCCTGGGATCGAGTCCCGCATCGGGCTCTCTGCTCAGCGGAGAGCCTGCTTCCCTTCCTCTCTCTCTGCCTGCCTCTCTTGTGATTTCTCTCTGTCAAATAAATAAAATCTTAAAAAAAAAAAAAAAAAAAAAAAAAAGAAGTACACTCGTTCTCTGTGACCGTCTCCTCTGGAAAAAACCATGCCAGCAGTATTCGTGGGGGAGCCAGCACAGCTGTGTGCCCATTCCAGAGAAGCACCACGATCCAGGGGTTCTGAGTGTTTGGGCTTGCAGGGGAAGCTCAGAAAGATCAAGACAGAAGTACCCAGAGGAAGAGAGCCGGGTCCCTTGTGGAGAGATCATCCATTCCCACGGGAAAGAGTCCTTTTCATTTCTGCCCTGAAAATGCCCCCACTGAACTTTGGGCCCCTCATCCACTGACTGCTCTGTGGGCCTGATGTAATCAATACCCCCCCTCCCCGCCCCAAAATACCAGATCGGAGTTACGTTGTAGCCTTGGCTCGTGCTTCTTGATTTCTGAGGAAGGGCTGGATGTTGGGTATCTTGACTTAACACAAGAAAATTACACGTAAGAAGACCTGATTACAAAGTGTGCCATGGAAGGAAGCAGACTTGAACATTTTTGGAATACAAAAGGTACACTGCTAAATATGAAAAAAAAAAAAAAGAAAGAAAGAAAAATGGAGATGGAAGGGTGTGTGTGTGTGTGTGTGTGTTTTGCCTAAGAACCTGGGAGCCAGGCAGCAGGATGCTGGGACGGCTGATGAATTAAAGCAGAGATTCAGGAAGGCAGGCCGAGGCTCACGGCAGCAAGGCCCATCACAGCAAATTGGCGCCTGCCTTCGCACACCGCGCACTGTGGGACTCGCCCTGACAGTGTAATTTAGCAGCTGGGGCACGAGACAGGCGCCCTGGGCCGTTGCCACCTCTGTCTAGATGCCCAGGACTTCGTTTCTGCATCCTTCTGACTTCCTGGTGTTTGCCAACTTCTTCCCTGTTTTCCGCTTCTCCTTTAGACGTGTTTCTAATGAAAGTCGTCATTGGTTTATTAAAATGTAAATGCTTCATCAAAACGTGTATTTCGTAGATCAGGCACGAGACAGTTCCCTGAGTTTATTTTTCTGTCTCTTTTCATAGTAAGACAGGGTGGATCAGATCTGTTGCTAGAACCATAAACAAGCAGAGTAGATTGGCTTTGTTCCTCAGAAGCAGCGATTTCTTAGACTGCGAGGGAGGCCCTTTTAAACTGTAAATCACTCCAGTCGGCTCTCCGCTCCTCCGCTCACTCACCGCTCACTCACCGCTCACTCACGGGGCCTGGGCGCCCGCGCTGTCACGTGGACACGCACAGCAGGGCCGGGCCCTGGCCGCAGTGTCTGCACGACCCTCCTTGCAGAGCGCGCGGCCTCGGCGGTGCATGTAGTTCTTTGTATCCCCGCCTCTGAGTGACCTTATTCTTTGTCTCCTCCTCCCTGCTTCCAGAGCTCACCCCCAAGTCCTTAGGTTCCTTTTACTTTTCCTTTTTTGCCTCTCAAGAAAAGAGGTGACAAATAGAGGCAAGTCCGCTAGATAAAGAGGAGGAGAGGCCTGGCCGTGTTTTCCCCTTCGGATTTCCAGGCATGAACAAGAAGCAAGCTCGGCAGCCGCAGCTTTGCTCTCTCATGTGAAAAATAGATTTTCCATGAAATCATGAGCCCTTTCCCCCAAACTGCTACCCTCACGGTACCTGCCTTGCCTTCTCCGGTTGACTCCTCCTGCTGTAAAAAGATTTCACGTATCCGCAGGCCTGCGAGCTAGCAGCGGAGAGAACGTGGAGGGGCAGGGGCTTGGGGGTGTTCGGGGAAGCAGTGACACATTTCAGGTAGATTGCTGTCAGAGATGTGACATTTTCATTCACAGCTTTGTCAGAGTAACCTTTGGGGGAGAGGGGGAGAAATGTCTTCTCCCACGTGAGAGGTTGCCATTCATGTATTAATTTGCTGTTACATTAAAAAAATAAAAAGAAACAACATACAAGGAAATCATTTATCTTTTTATGATCTGTTTTTCTCCCCAGAACTCCTCCTTCCCTTTTTTTTTCTTTCCTCTCCCTGAGAAGTACGTTTTCAGCAGCTCCCGCTTCTTCCTCAGGCCCTAATACCTGAGTCTGCATGCACCGCCCGAGCCTCAGTGCCGTGGTGTCGCAGGACGTGGGGGACGCGGAGGCTTCCCCGCCGGGTCACGAGGCAGGGTGGGCCTCCTCACCCGGCGCAGGGTGGGCCTCCTCACCCGGCTCAGGGTGGCTTCTGCTCACAGCAGAAGCCCAAACCGTGATCTCAGCTGTTTGTCCACAGCTCTGGGTCCGTCAGAGGTCATTTGTCCCCCACCCTTAATAATTAAGAGGTGAGAAGGTAGACGCCCTTCTGGGTGGAGGAGAAGAGCTCTGGGTGCTGGGGTCACTGCTCAGCCTTCCCCGAGGAGCTGACCCCAGCGGTTAAGGACCTTTGGCCACCTAGACCCACCCCTGGCTTTTTTTAAAGTCTAAAACAAAAGAGACTATCGGAAATGTTGTTTTGTTTAATTTCTTCTTCTGCCCAAGTCAAGGTAGTCTAGGAATAAGCAGGCCTCCGTGTTGAGATGTATTCAGAAACAATGACGCGGGGTGCCTGGGGGGGCTCAGTGGCTTAAACCTCTGCCTTCGGCTTAGGTCATGATCTCAGGGTCCTGGGATCAAGGCCCGCATCGGGCTCTCTGCTCAGCAGGGAGCCTGGTTTCCCCTTTCTCTCTCTGCCTGCCTCTTTGCCTACTTGTGATCTTTGTCTGTCAAATAAATAAATAAAATCTTAAAAAAAAAAAATGGCATGATCCCTACAGAGGAGAGTCGAGTCTAAATGTAGCCTGTTTGCAAGTCACCAGAGAAGATGGAGAGTGTTGGAAGTATGACCCCATCTGTCCCTGTCGTGTCACAGAGGTCCCTTCCTTCCAAGCTCCTTCTGAAGGCTTAGGAAACTATTTCCTGTACACATGTAGCTTCTGCTTTATATCCAATTAGCTTGAGAACAGGCCAGTTTTACGCATCAAGATTCCAGATATTGGAAGAACAGAAAGTTTACCTTGATGTGCTCTTCCCTTCGCAGCGTTTCTGAGATGAAGATGGAAGAGATTTTGTCTGTTCTGACAAGGGACGACTGTTTCAAAGGGAGCCGGTGGGGAAGCCAGGTGAGTTTTTTACTTTCGTACTTGTGAACAGACGTCACTCATTTCTTGATCTGGGGTGATGGAGACTGTGTGCGTGGGATCGTTCGTTCCTCTGTCAAGCGGGCATCTAAGGGACCGTGAACGTTAAGGGAGGCCAAACCTTGATTGTGGTTTTCTCTCTCTTTGCCTCCGGATGCATTTGCTGGTCTCATCCGGTTAATGGGCTGCCGTCCATTCCGGAAGTCCACCGGGCCACAACAGGCTTCCCAGAAAGCAGGGCTCCTCCTGGCCTAGAGTGAGTTCGGGGCAGGGTTACATGCTCGGCCCTGGTGGTCCCTGTCCAGATGATCAGCGAGGACGACTGACGGGACCCCTCGGCCCAAGACAACATGGAAGAACTAGGTCTCTCTGTGTCTCCTTTCAGGCACACTTAATTCACCCAGTTTTTAGTGTGGGTGCCACACTCCGAAGAGGAGTGACGTTGAGATCATTAGGGAGAAAAGTCTGTGTTATCCAGGCAGTTCCACGGAGAGACCCGGGGCATCCTTCCTGCTGCTTCTCTGTGGCTTGGCCCCTGCTCGGCTGCTGTTCCCCACCCCACTGCCACCCATGCCCGGGACGTCACAGACACGTGTGTGTAATGTTGCCAAATGCAGCTTTGTCTATGAAATATTAATTTGAATATTTTACATTTGTTTTCTTACGCCTAAGGATAGACTGGAAAATTAGAGCCAAATAGATGAGGGGTAAGAGTTTCTTCTGTGTGTCAAGAGGTGTCTTTATTTGGATCGATCTTCTCCCTGAGGCTGGGACCTGGTTTGACAGGCCCTGACTTCAGTCCTCTTGTTCCAGAGGGAACCTGAGGAAATGTATCCTAGAAAAGGCAGAGGGACACATCCCAGCATGTGTCCCGGGCCCCTGCCGCACTCTTCACACACTCGGTCCCGCTGGCTCCTACCAGCGACCCGGTGTTGTCCCACGTCCTAGGTGAGTGGACAGGGCCTGGAGCGAGGGGTGAGGGGACGTCCGCAGGGGCAGCCTGACTTCAGAGCGCGCGGTCGGCCCGCTGTGGCAGCGTGCCTCCCCGACTGTTCCCGAGACCGGGGCAGCACAGCTAGACGGCTGCTCAGCCGGGTGACGATAGCCGTCGTCGTCATCGGGGTGAGACTTGGTCAGTGAGCGCCACGGCAGCAGAGAGCCCTGCAAGCGAGAGAAGCAGTTAAAGCTTCCGTCGATCAACAGTTGCTGTAAGCGGTATTTCGTCAGGAAACATCCCACAGTAATCGTTTGTTGTCAGGGGAGGGGACCAGTCACCAAAACAGACTCTCACTGGTCCTGGCACATTTCTCCTGCAGCTGCTTCTAGGTTGGGTTTTCTCATGTTCCCCTTGACACTTCATTACAGGCGTGGGACAGCATAGGGGAGGCAGGGAGCCGTTCCTGCGGGCAGCGTAGCGGAGGTTAAGGGCACGGCCTCGGGGTCGGATTCCTAATCCCCGTTAGCAGCTCCGGGGCTCTGGACCACGACTAGAGCCTCCTAAGCATTGCTTCATACGTCATGTTCGTATTCTCACGGGGAGATCAGGGGATTGAGGGGGAAAGAACCTAAAAACCCCAACACAGTTCTGAAGGGTGTCTGTCATCATCATCGTCAGTGGCAGATGTGGGGTTCAGAGTTCAGACTCGGTGACACGAAGCCCAGGGCTTTCTGCGGTGTCGGCTGCAACGTTAGCATCTGCCTGCTCCCCAGAAATAAGAGCAACTGTAAAGCCACAGAAGGAGACCGTGAAGGTTCAGTCCCGCCTCATCTTCACTTGCACTTCCGGGGACCGGCTCTGGTGTCGGTGCTTGTCCCCAAACCGGGCACACACCAGTTCTGTCCAGGGAGCTGACCGTCAAGTGCTTCTGTGGATGGGGCGCACGTTCCCCCCGAGGGTGCAGGGCAGCCGCAGTGCCCTCTGCTCTTCCAGGAGCCAGCCATGGCCGTTCCTCCACCTGACCCTCCCGTGGCCTTGTGCGCCGACGCCTCCCCCCCCCACCCCCAACCCTGTAAGTCCCTTCCTGGGCGTGAGGCCAGCCTTGAAGCCGTGCTGGGCCCCCAGGCAGGCAGACTTGGGTTTCAGTCCCTGCCTCGCAGCTGGTGGTTCTGCAGCCTGGGACAGGTTGTCATCTCTGCGGCCTCAGTGTGCCCATCTGTAAGCTGAGAACACGGGCACCCATCCTGAAGGTTCCTGTGCGGCTGAGCTAAAATGCGGTAGAAAACATTCCATGCACTTCTGGGCCATGTCACTTTGTCCCAGCCCCAAGCTCCTGCCTTGATGGAGGGGGACAAGTAGCGTATTTTATATTTTTAAGGTACGGTGGACTTCGTTTTTAAAAAGAAAAAGACGCTTAGAGCGCCTGGGTGGCTCAGTCGGGGAAGCATCTGCCTTCAGCTCAGGTCAGGATCTCAGGGTCCCGGGACTGAGTCCCACGTCAGGCTCCCTACTCAGCGGGGAATCTGCTTCTCCCTCTGCCTCACCCCCCCACCCCGCCCCTGCAACTTCTGTGTGCTTGCTTGCTCTCTCTCTCTCTCTCAGATAAATAAACAAAGTCTTTTGAAAATAGAAAAAAAATGGCCCAGCAAGGTTGGGCTTTCACTGACACCAAAATAACTGGTTAGCTTCGAATACTAATCGTACTAGGTCCCCTGTGTCCCGTTGATGCAAACCTGGCTTGTTTAGCCACAGTTAACTTGAATTCAGAGGCCAAAGAGAAACCAAATGAAATTGACTGTATTCCTAATTATCACACAGAACTACAGCCTGGAGGAGGGATTGACGTGTGTGATCCGGGTGAATAGTAAGACGAATAAAGTGGATGCTAGGTACGACTCGTAGTTCCGTTTCTCGTAAGAAATACAGTGTGTTTTAATTGCTGTTTGCAGTCTGGGCAGTGTGTCTAGCACATGAACCGGCACAGACAGATAAATGTGAGCTCAGTACACAGGCCTTTTACACACGTAGCCAGACACCTCATTATAAGGCCCTCTTCTCCTCACTCGCTTGAAGTCCATTGTAAATGTCCCTTTGGCACATACATTTTTGGGCTTCTGTGAACAGAAAGAGAGTGAGGGCAGCATCTGTAAAATGTATATTTCATATTTAGGTGTATGAAATATATATGGCTGCGTCTGGGTGTGCGAATGCTCTCCCACCTACAAAGAGAATAAATTTGATCTTTCAACTTTGCTGGGAAGCACCCGGAAGGTTCTAGGGAAGCGTGAGGGTGAAACTCAACTTGGCAATCAGGTGATTAAAACAAAATCCTTCCGTTTAGCTTTAAAAATACCTTAGAAGTTAGCAATATCAAGATGTGCTTACCAAAAAAAAAAAAACAAAAAAAACGCAGCCCGGGTGTCTTCAGCTCCTCTGTTGCCTCTCGATAGGTGTGAAATTTTCATCTTCAAAGTATGCACACAGCCCAAACATGCTTTTTCTACGAGTTTTTTGTTCTATGAAACACGCCTGCAAATGGGTCTTAACAAAAAACTGGGCCGTGGTAAGATACTAAAATGAGATCGGTGGCCCCTTCCGTCAGTCCCTTTGATCGTCTCTTCTCTCCGGGAGCAGTAGGCCTTACGGACGAAGGAATCCTGAGTGTGGACCGTTGGAACTGCGTTTTCCTAAGCCAGCCCTGGTCCACTCGTTGCCAGGTAGCTCCCTTAACCAGTGCCGGGTCTGGGCGTCTCTGAGGGGTGGGCGCGCCGGCCCTGCAGGGCACTCGTCGTGCGCCCTCCGGGCGTTGACCCACTCTCATTAGGGCGGCGTTCTCCCTGTCTGGGACCGAGCTGGCGCTGCGTGCGTGGCTCTGCCCCTGTCTGCAGTTTAAATTTAGACTGTCCTCCCCAGAAGACAACTGAGAAACACCTCATTCTCAAGAGGGGTAATTTTAAAATGAAGTATTTCTGGAAGTGTGGGTAGAGAGAGAAAGACGTGCTTTTTCCTGAGTATATTATGTTTTCTGCATTAACTTTTCCTCATATTTCCCTAAAACTGACCTCCTCATTTCAAATGCGTGAACCTAGTATTATTGCCTTTTTTCTACCTGTGTCACTTGTACACACACATTATATATGTGTGTGTATGTAATTTTTTTTTTTTTTTTTTTTTGGTTGGGAAGAAAAGATGCCTCATTTTGAAACCTAAAGGGGGAATAAGAAAAGCCCTTTGTAATATATTGCCATATTATCACTAAATCCCCTGACGGTTGTGACACAGAAGCAAGTCACCTGTCACTTAAGCTTGAGGTCTCTTTAATTTTCTCCTGGAATTCGCACCAGGCTGTCTTTAATTTGAGGCCTTTATTGGAATTCTGAAACCTCTCTGCCTCCCTGGCTCTCAGATCTATTCTGAGAGCTGTTACAGAATGTATACAATAACCAACAGAGGGATTCGAGCAGGCTGGAGCTCTGTTTATCTAACACTCTAGAGGGATTTTTGTGCTCATTCGGTCCTGGCTGCCCGGCTTTCAATATCGCTTTGACAACCATTCTGCCCTTCTCATTAATTTTAAACAGTTAAAACACAGGAAAAAGAGGAAAAAGTTTTCATTATTAAAGTGCTTTACTTTTTAATAACAGAGGATTCTGTCCGCCAGGGGAAAGGGCATCCTCGCTAATTTCACATTCATATTAAAAACACACGCACACAAGGAAGGTGACAGTTGAGTTGCTGAGGGGCTCAACGAGAGGAGGGCAGCAAAAAAGAAAAAAAGTTTGCGTTTCACATCAGTTAAGAGGGTTAAAAAAAAAAAAAATCCTCGTTAATGACAACAGCAAATGTCCACTTTCATAACACCGCCCCGGAGTGACTTTTCTCTTGACATTTGAGTGGATGAAACCCTTAGGGGACCACGTACTGTGAAATCAGCTAGACTGTCATCAACCAAACAGGTAGCAGGAGCGATTTGACGAAGCTAAAAACATTTTCAGGTTGTTAAAGTCTCTATGAATACAGAGAGGGACGTGGACCCGAAGAATGAGGTTTTTTTCTTCTCTCCCCTTTGTTCGTCCTCTGGCAGCTTTAAAAGGGAAAGAGACTCTGCAGCCTAGGTTAGGCTCCAGACACAGGTGCGGACACCCTGTCTTCTGCGGGGTTGAGGGAAGCAGGGACTGGGGCTCACACTGTCTCCTGGTGACCCACGTGGGCGGTGGGTGTTGGCTACTGTAGAGACCCGGTAGCATCTCCGAGAGCATCGATGTCTTGGGGGAGACATATTAGCCAAGTTGAGTTTGGAGAATCTGGGTTCTTTGGATCTCAGATTCACGTTCAGTAGAAAGCACCGGTGTTTTCAGACGTAGGAAACAGGGATACCTGGCTGGCTCAGTTGGAAGAGCGTGTAACCCTCGATCTCAGGGTTGCAAGTTCAAGCCCCACACTGGGTTTCAAGCCTACTTTAGGGGGGAAAAAAAAGGACATAGGAAACAACACTCAGTTTTAGGGGGATATAAAGAAAGGAAATCTTTTCTCTGGGATTTTTGAAGAATGGGAAGGATATGAGTTTTTATTAACGTTTTCCGTCTGTAGAACCTGGGTGCGTACAGATGCCACATTTGCTTCGGAGATCGTGTGGTCTTCTCTGAATGTGGTGTGAAGGAGCAGCCCCTGCTCCATGACAGGACCCTGGCATCCAGCACGGTGGTCCCGGGCTGAAAGAGTGGATCTGAAACACTACAAGTCTTTGCCTCCCCAGGGATGAGGGAGCATGCTCTGAAATTCAAGGACAGGCTCAGTGTCAGGCAGGCCCCTGTGGGACCCTCTTAAAGAGAAGGTCCCATTGTTCCCCTGAGGAGCTTGAGGGAAGGGGAAGATTTAAGGCCTCGGTAGGACACACAAGTCATGTGAAACCTGCCTGTGTTCAGTGATGTTTTAAATGCCCAGATTGGACTCAGAAAATTCCAGAATGTCTCCAGTGGGCATTCATTTTGAGCAAGAGGCCAGGAGGACGAGTAAGTAAGTAAACAAGTAAATAAATAGACCCGATCTTCTCCCTCACAAAGCCATCTTCATCTCTGCTTGACTTTAACATCCTTATAGCTCCCGTTTTTCCTCTAGTAATATTGAAAGGATTACCCTTGTTGGCCCCGCAGTGGTTACCGGGTGATTTTACTGTTATTAAATCTATTATAAAGTGCTTCATTATTCCTGACTCTGACTCTGTCTCTTGTTTAATCCTTCCGCCACCCTCCCAGAAATCCCGTGCTGCCGGCCCCCAGGAAATCCGAGAGCGAGCCACGGTCCTGCAGACGGTATTTGAAGATTACGTGCACTCCAGTGAGAGGAGGGTCTCCTGGGCAAAGAAAGGTCGGTGGATTTTGTAGGTGCTCGTGGACGGACAGCCCCCAGGACGCCGTCCCACCTCCACCCGCAGACCCCCGACAGACTAAGAGGCCAACTGGGGGTCTCTGCTCTCCGCAAAAGCCTTTGGTCTCCCTTGTTCCACAGGGTCTAGAAACAGGCACAGAAGGCTTTAAAGCGATATTAAATGCTAATTTCATCCTTCCCCATGTTTCGCACAAATGAGGCTTTATTTTGGCTTACGTAGGACGAGAACTTTGATCCAGTGACTTGGATCTCAGGGATCCATTTTTGTGTTTCTTTGAAAACTGGATAGATGGGACGTGCCATGTCAGCAGAGATCGTTGTAGGCGTGGAAATTGGAGACGAAGCTAAGGACCAGAAGCATCAGACCTGAGCAGTCTCGGTTTGGTCATACAAAGGAGGATGAGAGAGAACAGTACCGAGGGAAGGCCTAGACTTCGAGCCCAATTCCTAGGGAATTTCCAGGAGAGCTATAGGTGTTCATTTACTATTCAGGCCCTCTCATTGGATAACGTGGCTCCTGGGATCACCGGGCGTTAGTGGGGACTCAGCAGTTCACGCAGGAAGGGGCTTAGAACAGCAGGATGTTATTACGGTGACATGCCGTGCATCGTGGCCGGTGGGTGGGTCGCATGTGCCAGTGAGATGCAGTCCGCGCTGGGGCCCCTTGCTGCTTTCTGCCGGTTACCTGCTACTTTGAGAGGAATGTCAGGCTGGCTTACCAGTATGTGAACGCCACAGCCTCAGCTTTTCCTTTTAGAAATTGAAATTTAAAAAAAAAAAAAAATCATTCATTTAACAACTAGTTATTGAATTAGTCACCGTTCTAGGTGCTTGAGATACATCAGGAATCAAAACAGAAACCCTAAGTTCTCTAACACTCTAGTGGGGACGCAGACAGTGAGCATAGTGTAAATAAGTAAATAAATCGGTCTGCTCAAAGGTGTCAAGAACTGTAGGAGACACAGCAGGTGAGGGAGGTGAAGGAGTGAATGGTCAGAGTGCATTTTGCACAGAGGGTCAGGGGGAGCCCCGCTGTGAAGGCAGCTTGAGCAGATTGAGTCTCATACTACTAACACAACGGCTGCCGACAGAAGGGCGTGCTAGGCCCAGAGGAGTTCGGGGGCGGGGAGGGAGGCCAGTGTGGCCAGAGGAGGGGAAGACCCATGCAACAGAGGAGACTTGGAAGCTGTCAGGGACTTTGGGGGATCCCAAGGGCGGTGGGAGCCATTGCAGGACTTGGAGCAGAGATGTACCATAGCCCGCAGAGGTTGGAAAAGATGGTCGGTGTGAGAACAGACTGGGGGGCAACGGTGAGTGCTGGGGGACTGGTTCCAGGCCGTTGTGGTCATCAGGAAATCGAGCACAAGAATGGGTTAGGCGGCACGTGTTCTGAGTGCCTACCGTGTACCCCGGCACACTATACAGGCAGCCCTCAGTTGCTGCCATCACGCTGGAACAGACCACTGCGTAGGATGGAAGATGAAGTCTGGGGACGGCCCCGTGACCACACATATAACAAGCGTGCAGCTCCCGGACCGTGTTCTCCTCGTTGCCCGTGCTCGCATTTCCCTCCGGTGAAGTCCGCGGCTCCTGGGGGGGTTTCCTCCGGACCGACTTTCAGAGAAGCACCAGCACGCGGCTCTCTCAAGAGGAGTACATGACCTGTCACGGCGGGACGACAGACGTCTGTTCACGGGCACAGGGAGCTCGCTGGGGTGCGGCCGAGGTGTTGTGTGCAGGATTTCTAGGTTAGTGGCCAAGTGGCAATGAAAAGGAAGAACTCCAGGCCACGCCGCCGTTTTTGTCATTGGTTTTGAGGTCAGAGGTGTTTTGGATCTCCCGGCGACACTACGACTGTCTCAGGGGGTCTGGCCGTCAGAGTAAAGGTGTAGCAAGGCGTCCTGAGTGCGGTTTACGGTTTTCATTCGGCGTCGGCACCGCGGGAACCCATGCCAAGAAACAAGCAGAGTTACTGGTCTAACGGACATCGGAGCGGGGCCCCTCTGCTGGGTTAAGGCACCAAGAAGGAAAGAGATGGGCATTTTTCTCTGCCACTTGACGTCCACCTCAGACCGGTGATGGTCCGGGAGGAAGCCGCCCATGGCAGGTGTCGGCCGCTGCAGGCCCCCCTCTGCTGGCGCGGCGCGTGCAGAACTCAGAGGTGTGGGCGCGCGCGGGGCTGTTCAGTTCACCGCACGGGACGGACGCACCTCACAGGTCCAGACCGTCGCTGCCTTTCAGTCTGCATATGCAAATTCCCCGCTACTGACGGGCCTCCCTTATAGGCCATTCCAGAGCCCACCTCATGAATAATTAACAAAGCAGCTGGGTTTTGCCTTTATGGCAGAAAACTAGTTAGAAACCAGGCCAAGTATGTAGCCTTTGTCTTCCTTTTGCATTTTCTGACCCCGTCATTGTTCACAACCAGCGTGTGGTCGTTGTCCATTTCCGGAAGCAGTCGCCCTTTCCCCTCATCTCTTGCCTCCTTTAGCTGGATTCAAGTGGCTAAAGACTGTGCCAACAGAAGTCTGCACTCCGGACTCCTGAAGAGACGTCTCGGAAACTGGAGTTCTTTACCTACAAACCCCTGCTTTCCTGCAGTGAGGCCCCTCTGGCTTCGGGGGCCGCGTGCGGAGGAGTCGTGCCTGCCCGGGAGGGGCTGCTTCTCCAAGTCGAGAACACCCAGGCCACTGAGGACAGATTAGCTCCTTCCCTCCCTCCCGACGAGTCATCGCAGCTGGGCCGGTGCTCGGATGAGCGCTTTGTACCATGTGTCAGGAGGGCGGGGGCAAGTGTCTCTCCTCCCTTCCTCTCTGACCTCAAGTATCGTCCGTAAGATACTGCTGTTCCTGGTCAGATGGCCAATAACTCTGACTTTAGGAACAAGGCTGAAGTAGATTCCCTTACAGCTACGAGACAGGAGCCTGTGACTCCAGGGTGCACACTCTCAGAAACCACAGTGTCCCGCGGCGTCCCCAGTGAACGCCCTCTCTGCTGTCCGCTCCTCTGGGCCCCGCAGCCCCTGTTCCCACGGCACGTTGTCGACATTGCCCCCAGGAAGCCTCTGCAAGCAGCTTCTGCAGGAATTCCTGCTTCCCTGAACCACCCAAACACGGGAGGCCATTCAGGGATGTGAGGACAGCCAGGTGTCACTGGCCCCAGGGAGACAGGAGCTGCGAGGACAAGGAGGGTTAGTAAAAATACACAGCGCCAAATGCTGCGTGAGCGGTGGTGGCGGGAGAAGACCCATTTGCCCTTTCTTGGCAAACTCGTTTCACCTGTGGAGCTGTTGGCTGGGCAGCTGCGTCTCCGGGGACAGAGGCTCCCCAACCTCAGCTCTTCCATTTGGTGCAGGAATAGGGGGCTGAGCGGCTTACTGGGGAGAGCGGTGTGCATGAGGGGGCCTGGGCTGGCCCTTGGGCCACTGAGTCTGTCCAGGTGCGGAGTCTCTGGCCTGGCTTGGTGGGGCTGCTGTCCGCTTCGTGAGACCTCGAGTCAGGCTTGAGGCTTGGGAGGGAAAGGGGCGGGGCATGGGGAGAAGAGGCCTGCTCCTCCCGGAGTGGTGGCCGCGGGGCTTTCCCGAGGACAGGACTATGCAGTGTCTGGAACCCAGTGTCAGAACCTGCGGGCGGTGCAGGCCATGTGAAGGGTTGAAGATTTCCCCTGAAAAAGCGAGTCCCCGGTTATTAAAAAGGACAGTGAGCACAGACGGACGGCGGGGTGCCGGGAGTTGCCTTGGTTATTATTTCTCATCGATTGGGAAAAGGAGTTCACTTTACTCAGTAAATAGAGCTTTCATGGATTCCCAGGATCCTTCCAGGAGCTGATCTGCTAAAATGACACTTTTTATTACTGTTCATAAACGCCAATCTCCAGGTGCTGCTGGGATATT
This sequence comes from Meles meles, assembly GCF_922984935.1. NCBI lineage: Eukaryota > Metazoa > Chordata > Mammalia > Carnivora > Mustelidae > Meles > Meles meles. The sequence goes on from NC_060076.1 coordinate 3,769,696, forward strand.
ACGTTTAAGCTGTGGGCAAACTTGCCAGTCCAGTGGCTCGACAGGCGAGGGCGAGCGAGGCTGGTGTTTAGCGCCTGCTTTTCCATGCGACGCGTGGTGCTGGGCTCCGGCTTGGCCAGGGGGAGAGCTGGGCTCGGAAGGGGAAGGGAGCGGTGCTGGGCTTGGGGCTCCTCGGAGCCATCCCCTCCTGCCCTGTTGCAGTGAGAAGGGCAGACCCTGACTGTCATTGGAACTGCAGTACGTTCCAGAGGAACTGGGTATAGGAACGTCTCTCTTTCCTCAAAGGATTACCAAGATAAGGTGTAGCCAAAGCTCCCCACTCCCGGGAACCAGGTCTGCCTGTTCTCTGGCAGCGCCGGCTCCAGAACAGGGGCGCCTCCGCCTCAACTTTAAGACAGGACCGAAACCTCCATGATGCACTGTCGGACGGACATCTCTAGACTGTTGGCAGCACTTCAGGGAGGAGGGACCATTTTGTGGGCTGTTTTAGGAATTTAATAATTGCCTTCCTCCTCTTTAGAATTCTGTTTTCATTGCCTTTTTAATGCAGTTTTCAAATGGGTAAGGAGCACTGTATCAGTAAATCTCAGGTGCTTTAGAATGAATTTGGTTTTAAAATCCCAGCAGTCCACAAGGACACGGCAGCCGTCCGGGGCGGGGGGGGGGGGGGGGGGGGGGGCGGGGGGTGTGCGGAGGCGGGGCCTGCGGGAGAGCAAGTCTTACAGCCCCGGTAGACCGGCGTGGCGGTAAGCAGAATGACAAGCACAGTAAAGCCTTGGGAACCTTTTGAATTTTATAACACGTGCATGTGTTAGCTATGCCAAAAAATAAGTGAAATTGAATTAGGAAAACGTTTCCGTGACGTAAAGTTCTGATGATCTCGTTTTTCATGAGGGAATGCCATACTGACCATGTCCTAGTTTCTTCACTTGTTCTGCTTTTCATTCACTTATACAACAAACACTTACTAGCTGCCTGCTGTGTCCTAGCGACCGTGCAAGGAAGGCCCCAAGCCTGTGACGGGGGAGAAAACGGGGCCCTGCCGTCCAGGATGGGGACACGCTGCACAGCAAAATCAAGTTAAGATTTGGGTGGTTCCTGTATGTGGCGCTGTCCGGGCTGTATGTCGCATGATGTCCGGCAAGATAAAGTGGGCAGGACGGCTGCCGGGCCAGGGCACATGGGGGCACTCCGAGCCCCCATCCTGACGGCCTCTCTGACCCTTCTTCCCTGCCAGCTCTGCAGGCCTTCATCCGCGCCTACGCCACCTACCCCCGGGAGCTGAAGCCCATCTTCCATGTCCGGTCACTGCACCTCGGCCACGTGGCCAAGAGCTTCGGGCTGAGGGACGCCCCCCAGAATCTCGGTGTCGCAGCTGTGAAGAGAAGGAAAGCAAACCTGAACAGGTAAGATGAGTGGAGTTTGCCCCGCGACAGATGGCTGGGAGTCAGGTGGGTGTGGAGAGCTCCGCGCCCAGCGGCAGCGGGGAGGGGACGTGCGAGGCTGATGTGTGCTCCTCCGTCTTTGGTCCTTGCGGGAAACCATCACCAGGGTCTGCCCCTCTCACAGCGTAGTCAGTGCTTGGAGCCAGAGGGAAACACCTCCTCTGGCGGTTTTTAAGGCACCCACGGAAACGCAGTGGGGTCTCCTGCTGGCTCCACATGTTCTGGGGATATTAACGGGGCAGCAAGACAAATCTGTGGGGGTGTCCTCCCTACCCACCAGCAGAGTGACTCGGGGACTTGCTGGAGTCAAAGCTTCAGATGTGCTGTGGTTCACCCTGGAAAGTTCTCCAGGGCTCGTACGAAAACTTCTGGCGTATTCTATGAAATCTGCCTGGCCCGGTCCTGGTGAGCTGGGAGGAGCGGCGTGTTCCAGCTTAGTGCCTTTCTCCTGCAGGCTGGGTGGGCCTTGAAAGGCGGGCTCCGGGGGCCCCCACTGGACGCCCCGCACTGTGTCGCTCTCCTTGGTGCTGAGCACACGCAGGGGCAAGTGCCAGACACTGGCGGGAAGCATGTTCCCAGCTCTCCAGAGGAGAGGGAGGAGGGCTGCCCTGTAGGGTGAAGCCTGGGCTCTGCAGTTTCAGGAGGTCCTGAAACTCCACAAAATACCTTTGCAAAAGGTCTTTCTCCCCTCAGAGCCAAGGTGCACCTTTAATACCAGCCCCAGCCCCTTTGCAGGAACCAGAATACTTCAGATCCCACGGGCTGCTTGTAGGGGGCGTTTGTGTAGCACGTGGGCGGGAAGGATAGATTGAACAGACATTTGGGGGGGCAGTGAACCCTTGAATGCTCTGGGCAGTTATTTTGTGTGGAGCGTCATACTTTTTGCTTATTAATTACAAATGCCAAACCCACCTGCCCTGACCTAGAATCCCTGCACGTTCCCGCACAGCGGCTGCTTGTGCATTCGCCACTGCCGCCCTCGTCAGCGCCTGGTTTCTCTGGGGCGCGGTGACAAAAGGGAGAGAGGACCGCCCGGTGCAGGGACGTGATCGCTGGCCTTGCGTGCAGGGGACTTGAACTCAGCTGTGGTGCCACTGTAGATGTGAGCCGCTGGGCTTTGGGCCGCATTTCTGCTTAATTTCCCAGGGCCTCGGGTTCCCCAGCTACAGAAGGGAGAAGGAAATGGATGTTTTTAGCGTTTTCCCAGGACTGTTTTGAGAATCAGCACAAGGGTGGGTCCTACAATTGAAGCACCTTAGAACACAGACCTAGCAACCAGGTGGGTTAATGTTCTGGAACATCCAATTTCCTGTTCCGGGACTTGGCACCTACAAGGCTCTTTGTAACAGATAAAATTTGCCTAATTCTCCTGCCGGCTTGGGGATTTTTAAGATGGTTGCTTTTTTTTTCTTATATTAACACCTTTCATATAGGACTGTACTCCAGTAATTCTGTGAAGCGAGTCGTTCTCCTCATCGCTGCTTTCATCCGTGCCCAGACAAGACTAAGACACACCGGCTCTGGTTTCTTCCAGGCGGTTTTGAGGTGCAGGGCGCAGCCTGCTACCCCTGCTACATGTTCTGGGTAGGGCTGCAGCCAGCGACGTCTCTGCCCGTCCTCGAGACGCCTCACATCCACTCCCAGGCACGATGGCGGCGTGCCGGCCGCAGGTTGCCGTCTGGGGTTGGAGGTGGCTTCTGGCTCTCCAGGCTGACTTTGATTGTGAGTGTGTGAGGCCTGCGGTCAGGTCCGAGGGTGACCTCCCAGTGATCTGGAAGCCAGGCCATCCTGCCACCGTCTAAGATGTTGGCACTGCGAGAAGATAGGAATGTGCCTGCCGGCTGATTACTGGTGGGAAACACGTATTTTGCTGCTTCCTCTCCCCGCAGATAAACGCGGTTCCCGTGTTTTATTGTTTGCAGCTGATGTACCTTTATGACCGGGAATTTCATTAGCAAGTGTTAATCCAGATAGCAGCTCTTCAGACTGGGATGTCCTCCGCTCTTCCCCAGATCCGGGAAAACGGAGCGGCAAGGCAGGGAGGCAGTTGGGAGGGGGACTTGGAGCCAGCATTGTCCTTACCTTGAGAAGCCACCAGGGAGAGAGCAAGCCGCCGCCTCCTGCTTCGGCTGACCCTGCTAGCAGATGGGCACCAGGACTACGATACCCCTGTGAGCAGGGGATTTAACAGGGCTTTATTTAGGGAAGAATGGGCTGATTAGCCGGTAAAGAGCATGTAAGATGGTATGGGGCGGCCTTTGATGTCTGGCTGGCGCGGCAGGGAGCCGGGTGGTGAGTGACAGCAGTGTGTCACAGGATTACTCTGCCCGTGACAATACCGCTCTCTGTTCTGGCCATGTCACCACTCAGTTACAGCTACTTTTTGGGTTGTTATGCCCTTCTTTTGAAGGCATTTCTCTCCACACTCTCACACCCTCGCACCCCACCCCTGCCTCTCTAAAGCAGACGGGCGCTCGGGGGTACGGCAGGCACCTTCTCTCGTTTGGGGAAAGCTTGTCACTCCCGCCAGAAGAATGACTGTGCAGCTAATCTGCACACGGACCGTATCATCGTGGTCGGGGTGCGCGGCAGAGAAAACGTGACAGATTTTCCACACCTCAGTCAGGGCTCAAGCAAATGCCAGTTGCTGCTTTTTGAGCACTGGGAAGAAAAAGTCCGTTAAAGTCCACAAAGTGCAGAGAGTTATGCTGTGGCCACAGTGATTGTTCTGAGCTCTGGCGTCTCCTCTGAAATCCATCTGTCAAGAAAGAGAGTGGTTCCCTGTGTTTTGTATGGACGGATCAAGTAATAGCACTAAATTCACCAAATTATGCCACATTCCACTTGATGGGGTTGACTGCCTGGAGTAGTCCTGTGTTCGTGCAAACCTCGGATACCTGCAAACCAAATCCACCTCACGCTGCACAAAATCCTGTCTCGCTTTGCCGTGCGCCAGACGAGGAGTTTGGGTGTTAGGAACGCAAACCAAGGGCAGGTCAGCTCAGGGACCTGTTTCCCCGCCACGGCGCAGGGAGGGTCACCTCGTCTGTGCTTCTCTTCCTCCACTTGACCCGTCTTCGGGGAAAGAAACGGTGTCCCCAAATGAGATGTTAATCACCAGGTCTGTGGCTCCTTTTCCATCCTTGGCTGTGACAGGGAGCACGAGGCGTTTCTCTCCGGCACGCAAATACAGTCATAGTTACAAAACTCTCCTGACACCTACATGCGGACCTGTCAGAGCCGCCCCCACCCCGGACCCTGACGCACACGGCTGCACAGGGAGTCGGCGCTGGTGCTAAAATATTGAGTGGCCCCTGAGCAACATCCGTCCCAAACCCAGCCTTTCCCCTTGCCAGACGCCGTTCCGATTTGAAGCTTGGTAGACTCAGCACTTGCTTCAGAGAAGCAAAGGTAACAGACTTTGAGAATTTCTGTCTTCCCCGGAGACACGGAGGCCGGTGCTGTCTGCTGCGGGAGGGCGGGGCTGCCTGCTTTCCCAGGGTGTCTGTGTGGACAGCCGCACACCCGTCGTGAGCAGGCGTGCCGCGGAGGGCTGCGGACCCCTCACCTGTCTGACACCGTGGAGAATGGTTCAAGAGCAGAACGAGCGCCTCACAGTCTCAGAGCCACCGTGACGATATGGAAGAGCGAGTCTGGGGGTTGTAACTGCCCTCTCTCGTGTGAGTTCTGTGCGGGAACCATGAAAGGGCTCCTCTTCCCCAAACAGTTTGGTCTGTAGCTGCCTAAGACTTGTCTACCCCGGCTTCTGCCACCTGTGTCTTTCTGATGTTTTTCTTAGTGCCTAGAAACATCCGTGACATCGCCTTTACCAGGAAGCCGATAACTGCTCCTCTGTTCTCGCCTCCCTCTCCTTAAAATTAGTAGAGGAACAACAGTCTGAATTGTTGACTGTTCTCAAAGGAAACGCAGTTTTGTTTTATTTGTATACATTTTCTCACACCAGCCTTCTTGAGTGTTACCTGGTCTTACCAAATGGGCAAACAGTCTGAAACGAAGGCGCTCTTAGCCCCGGCTGCTGGCCGCTGGCTATGTGCATGCGGCCGGTGCTCCACGGGCTGCGGTCAGTAATGCAGGGGTGCGCGGGGGCTGGCTCCCCTGGGTCCTGGCCTCGGGGCGCCCCAAAGCCAAAGTAAAAGTACTAAGAGCCAAAGTACTTGCCTCTACAGCAAGTAAACATCCTCCTGGAGAGGTGCGTGCCAGACTTCCGTGTGAGCGATCACAAACGCTTTATCCCCAGGGTTGAAACTGGGGGTTTTGCAGAGCTCCATCTGGGGCGTTTTTCAATTTTGAAGGCCTCTGCCCTGTCACTGGCTGTGACTGTCACCCCGCCTGTTCAGCGGTGGTTAAGTAACTACTGAGCGTCCCTCCTGACTAGTACTCTGGTGTCCCCTCATGTCGTCGGTGCCGAGCCAGGGAGGGCCACACGGTGATGAGGAGTCGGTGATGCGCCACGTCCCCTGCTCGTGCCCTGGGTGGGGCGACTGAGGCTCTCTCCCTGCCTAGTCCCCTTGCCTCCCAAGTGGGGGAACTGGAGCTTCATGGTGCTGCCGTGGGGACCAAACCAGGTGATGAGTGCAGGACGTCGACACGGTGTCACACGTGAACACACGGAGCACTTGTTGCTGGGGACGACGGCCCGCCTTCGCGCCCGCCTTCCCCGTCCCTGTGAGCATCCGTGCGGTGGGGAGCGGAGAGTGTGGCCACCCTTGAACTTGTCTTATCGGGAACAACCTTGAAGACACGGAGCAGGTCCTCTCTGAGACACTCATGGGGAAGCGGCAGCTGCCCCTCCCCGCAAGGCAATATTCTCATCATCGGAGCAGCTTGCCTGCCCATTTTTATGTGGCATTTACCGCCTCCCTAATGTCACTTAATTAGCTGAAGGCAAAGCCTGGAATCTTGCCCACTGTGAAAATTCTCTCGATTTCATTGAGCCGGTTATCCTGTAAAAAAGATTGGCCAAACATGAGATCAGAGGCTGGACAAAGCCACGCTTGAAAACGTAGGGATCTCTGTGAGGAGCCGCGCCCCTGCATGTGGCTCAGACCTCTCCTAACCAGGTCACACCGCTGACCGCCCTGGCTGCCTTGCACTGCTCTCTTCCTGCCACTCTCCAGCCCTGCCGCCGTCAGTGGGGGCTCTTGGCCCGTCACCTTCCTCAGGCCTTCTGGAGTACTCTGCGGCCACTCTATCCCCTCTGACCTGTGCTCCAGGCCGAACAGCTGCACAGCCCTCACCCATCACCCTCGCGGCCAGCCTTTTGCTGGGTCTCGTGGCTCTAACGACTCAGGCACGCGACAGCAGCAGACCCGCTCTTCCCAAGGACCTGCGTCGCACAGCCCCCATTTTCCCTGTTCTCTCAGGGCCTTTGCCAAGCAACCTGAGGGCCTAGGCCTCTGGCTCAGTTTCCCAGGCTTCACAGGCGGCCTAGGCCTGGGGATCAGCCCACAGAATATGAGGACAAGCCGATTCAGGAAGGTCAGATCACGCAACTTCAGCCTGAAGACCAGAGGGAAAGAGCTAAGGACCACCCAACAAAGCTTCGAGGACAGATGTGCGTGTCCTGCAGAGCAAGGGAGCAGAACCTGCTCTCAGACTCCCCGGGGGACCTTTATACAGCGCAGAGGCCCAGGCCCCAACCCCGGTGACCCTGGTTCAGGGAAGTCTGAAGTCATGAAGAGTGGGGTGGGGGTGGTCACGAACTTGACTAACAGGTAGACCCAGGTCCTTGGAGCAGGTGATGGAGTGCCCTCAACACAGGAAGGCCGTGATGTGCTGGCCGAGCGTATGTGCGCTCTGAATGGGAAGCGGGATGAATCGATGATAATTTAACGCAGAACCTGGATGAGCTGCCCCGGCTGTAGATGGGACCGCGTCCACCTGGCCTCTGCCGAGGGAGAGAAGGGGGGTCGCTTGGAAGTCCACCTGGATCATTGCTTCGGGACGTTTGTACCGAGGAGAGTGCGCTCTCGTGTGTTGTCCAGGCTGCAGCAGGGACAGGAGTATTGCGGACGGTGGCCGGTCTCTTCTGGTGGAGCACGTGGCCCAGCCCAGCGTTGTTGCCCCGCCCCCTGCAGGTTTTGAGCTCACTGCATCGCATTTGTAGGCCGCTCCGGCTGGGTGGCCTGGGCAGGCACAGGCTCCGGTGGAGGGCTCGCCCCTTCCCTGCAGCTCAGCCGGTACGAGACCGGTCTCCATTCCCTTCCCTTCTCGCCGGGCGGGGACTGTGGGCCCCGGCTTAATTACAGTGGTGCACGTGCAGCTTTTTACATTCGGCCTTTCGCTTCTACCACTATTTTTTTCTCTCTGACACCATGCAATTACCAGCCCTGGGCCTCCTTGTGAAACCAACACCCCCTCGGCCCCACCAGGCTAATGAGGCGATTAGAGGGATTCCGCAGTGACCCTGCTCTGCCTCCACACCTGGGTCACCTGCAGACAGCGGCAACCACAGGCTGTGCTTTCAGTCAAGCAGTCAGGGCTGACAACAAAGAACAGGAACCCAGCCAGCCTCTCCGGGGAGGGTGCCGGGGCGGTCACGTTCACTGTCGGAGCCTTCCAGGCACCAGAGTTGGCAGAGGCGACTGGCCCGGCACGACTAGGCAGACAGCGGTTGGGGCGGTGTGCAACAGGAGGGGCCCGGCCCTTTGTTCGGTTGGCCTTGCTCCGGGCTCTTCTGGTTCGCGCCACTGGACAGATAGGAAAGGACGCCATGGGCCTCAGCTTTCCCCTCGGAACACATGGTTCAGTTCCGTTTCCGTCATCCTGGGCCCGTTCTGGCCCCTCCTGGGGTTGACTCACTCCTGTCATCTGTCCCCATGGTCTTTGGGCTCCTTTCTGAGTAGGAAGGTGTGTGTCCCCAGCCCTTCCGTGCTCCTTACTTGACAAGGCCAGAACCTCTGCACCCTGTTATGACCTCAATGAAATGGCTGCAAGTCTTTTTCCGATACACTCTTCATTCTGGCCCTGGGCGTGCAGCAACAGTGCAGAGTGGAGAACAGTGTCTTCCCTACGTAGTGATCCAGAAGAGGTTGCGGCCGGAGCACCGCCCTGGAGTGGCAGCGTGGGTCTGTGAGACTCTTCGGGGCTTCTGCGCAGACGTGGCTCTGCCGAGTGCACGTGCGGATCCCACAGAGACTTCACCGGGGCCCTGCGACCAAGGCTGGTGTCCAGTAACCTGGCAGGATGTGGGCAGGCCTGGTCCCATGGCCCCGCATCTGAGAGAGCCTGGAGTCCGTGCTCCGAGCACTTGGACGCTGCCTTGCGTACCCTTTGTGGAAGCTTCCAGGTTCTAGAGTTGATATTGGGCAAAGTAACAAGTGTTTGGAACTTGCTACAGATGTTTTTCTATGTGAGCAGATAGTTGTTCACGTAGCAGAAGAAACAGGCTTGAAGCAAAAGGTCATTGGTTTGCGTCTGTGGAAGACTGGTTTGAAACCGGCAGAGTAGCAGCCCCTGGCGTGGGTGGTAGGAGCTTTGTGTTTTGGGGGGGCAGTTACCTCAAAAGCTGTCTGAGAAGATGGCAGGGAAGGTCTGGATCCCACTTCTTCTCTGGTTTCCCTCGGGGTCCAGAGGCAGGAGGGTGCAGTGCAGTGGGGAAACCTGGAGCCACTGTCCGGTGTTCTGAGCTGGATCGTGGCCCTGGTGATAGCGCGGCCGCGCCGTGGGGCCCGTGGGAGAAGGGACTGAACGCGGAGCACCTGGCCTGGAGCCGGCGGTGCTTTCTCCCACTGTGCCGCTTCCTCTCTCTGAGTCTGTAAGCGATGGGCGAGTGCTTCCTGGAATCCTCCCGAGGGCTCCCACCGCAGCCGGCCCTTGACTCGCCCGTTGTGTGGCTCCTCTGTCCAGAAGGCCTCAGCTCCAGGCCTCCCAGCCGTGGGGGCCCACCGCCTCCCCAGTGGACCCTGCTCACTGTTAGAGCTCCTGGAGATGAGCCCCGACGGACCACTTTCATTTCCCCCTCTTTGGTCTTCTTTCCACTCTGGTCTCTGTGAGATTCAAATGCTGAATGCGCATGATTTGCAAACACAAAAATACAAGGTGTTGTTATCATTGATCAAAGCCGTCCCTGGGCCACATGACGGGTGTCAGATGTCTGATGACGGCTCCTTCCCTCCCGCCTTTCCTCTTTTCCATACTGTTAATAACGATAACAGTCAACATTTAATGAGGGCCTTCGCAACAGGCACTGTGAGAAGCGCTTTGATTCATTAGTTCACTTAATCCTTTTGTGGGTGAGCAGACTGGCACGAGGAGAAATCAAGCTTTGGCCAGACTTAGAGAGTCGCTCAGCCCGTGCGGGGCGGCGCCAGGGTCCTCCCCCTCGGAGGGGCCAGCTCTGGCCCGCGGCGCCGCCACAGGGCCCTGCAGCCCAGCGCCTCCAGCTGCTGCACGGCCACAGTCATCCCTCAGCCCGGGTTCTTTTCAAAGTCAGGCTCGTGAGATTCCCCAGACATGCAGCAGAGACTGACCAGCACGAAGAGGACAGTGGTCACATCTGTTGGTCTGTTAATGGTAAGAGCCGGGACTGCGGCTCCCGCTCATGCCCAGCTCCCCTGGGCCAGGCTATCAGTGCAGCAGGGCGGGGGACCTTCCTGTGTCTTGCCCCTCACAGGTGGGGCTTCACACGCACCCAGACCTCCGGGCCCATTCTTGACATCTGGGTCATCCTGGGGCTTAGGTTGAAACTGGCCAACTAAGCCCCTACGTGTCTGCACGTGTGATAGTTTAAACCACCCAGCTGCTTTGCCTTGTGAGCAAGATGTTGCCTGTGCCCCGTTCTGTTTCACCTTTCAGCTGAGGCCCGTCCCTCTGGCCTGCTAGGGTGTGGCAGACGTTCCGTCATCCCGTGTGTTAGCTGTCCCTGCAGGCTGCTTTTCGTCAGCGGGTGTGATACATATGCCCCATGCTGTTATCCAGGACATCATACCACTGTCAGACAGGACAGGCCCAGAGGGCTGAGTCGGGCTTTGGTGCTGAAATTCTGCACGGAGCCGATCAGCCTCAGACGGCGTTTTTGGGATATAGTCTTGCTGTTACAAGTGCACTTAATTGTTTCCGTGTCCACTCGGTATTTCTCCATCTTGGTATTTTCGCGGAAAAATAGAATGTGTAAAGCACCCTGACATGCTTGTAGGCCTCAGTGTGGAAGCACTTTTTGACATGGGGAGACTGAGCTTGGAGGAAGCGGTTGACTTCCCGGGGGCATCAGCTAGGTGAGGGGCAGAGCTGGGGTTCCAGCCAGGGTCATCAGACCTCTCGTCTCCAACCCTTTCTTTCTCCCGCGCTGCCACCCCGCCCAGTGATGTCTGGGCCTCGGTCCTGACAGAGCGTCTGTTCCTTGGGTACCTAATCTCGAGAGTTCCCATCCATTTCCAGGATTCTGATTCCGCTCTTTACTTCCGGGTCTCCGCTGTCTCTAAAGATGATCTCTGTCCTCGCCTTCGGTGTGCCTGCCCTGCCGGCGGCAGACGGATGCAGCTTCTGTGTATTGGTCGCCTGCGGCCAGTGTGGCCTGGCGGCGTGCGCGTCCGCAGCCCGAGGCTCAGCGCTTCCTTCTGCTTTTCACTGGGTCTTCTTCTCAGTTGTAAGGCAGGAGCCCACTTTTTATCAGTCCTTGTGTCCACAAAGCCACTCCCGGGATTTTTCCTGCAACGTCCACTGCCCCAGCAGGGCTCCCCTGGAATCGGGTGTCTTCTGGGACCCTGATAGCTTCACAGAAGCTAGAGTTGGTCTGATCCTAAGAAATCACAAAGGAAGCGTCCCTTACGTGGTCCACCCACCAGCTTACATCTCTACCGAAGCAGAATCCAAAGGGTGAAGGAGTCTTGGTACAGTTGCTCCTCCTTCAGTGACCGTGGAAGGTTTGGGTTTGGCAGTGTGGAGGCTAAATTGTCATCCCATGCTGGCTGGTTCCTACCTGAGCCACGTCGTTGCACCAGAGGGACTGCTTGTCAAATTCTCCCTGGAGTTGTTTGTTACTCGTACTGTCATCTGAGAACCATCACAGCCCCCGCTCAGACACTGCTGCCTGCCTTCACCACAAGAGCAAGGCAGGAAGTAGAAACTTTGAGTCCGCCTCAAGCCGCCTGAAAGCATCCCTGTTTCCTACCGGGATCACTTAGAACATGGGCTTTTCTTCCAGCTGGGGGGCTTGCCTCCCTGCAGAGTCCTGGGGGAGGGGGTGTCTCACTGTGGCTCTGGGTCATTTGTTTCCGTGCAGAATCTTTCAGATCAGAAAAGTAAGTACACTTGACTCCTCCCTCTTCTGTGTGTCTGTCTGATTTAAGAGAAAAATCCCTCACAGAATCAAGCAAACAGCCAAAGGGAAGGACGTTTTGAAAAGTAAAGATTAAAATGCTTTGAGGGGTGCCTGGGTGGCTCAGTGGGTTAAAGCCTCTGCCTTCGGCTCTGGCCATGATCCCAGGGTCCTGGGATCGAGCCCCGCATCGGACCCTGCTCAGCAGGGAGCCTGCTTCCCCCTCTCTCTCTCTGCCTGCCTCTCTGCCTACTTGTGATCTCTGTCTGTCAAATAAATAAAATCTTTACAAAAAAATAAAATAAAATGCTTTGATGTTTCAGCATAGGGCGAAAATCTACCATTTGATTTTTCTTTCCTAAAATGTGCTTTTTTCTGATTATAAAAATAATACATGTTCATTGTAAAAATTCAGGAAATAGTGGAAAGCTTTAAAAACCCCCCATAAACCCACAATCCAAGTTAACCTTGAATCACATCTTTTATGCCCTTCAGACTTTCTCTGCAAGTGTACGCATTCACGTCTCTTCGTATCTGTAATGAAGCTGAACAAATTGTGAGTTTCTAAAGTGCTGTTTTCACCTGTTATCCGCCCATAAGATGAACTCTGTCGGGGGCTCTAAGAGTCTCTGAGATTTTGCGATAACGTGTTTTGTCTTGTTACTGAAAGTATTTTGGGACTCTGGGGCGGCTCCGTCTGTTCTGCTTCTGCCTCTTGGTTTCAGCTCAGGTCATGACTGGGACTGAGCCCCTCACTGGGCTCCGTGCTGGGCGTGGCGCCGGCTTAAGATTCTCTCTCCCTCTCCCCCTTCCCCCGCTTATAAAAAACATTTCATATAAGAGACTTCTCGTTTTGATGACCACCGCAGGGTGGGTAAGTGTGCACGTCATAGGGTCAGATTTTCGGGGCTGAACCGGCAGCTCTTCTGTTACTGGTTCACGACCCTGGGGGTGCTAACACGACCTGCGTCGTGGGTTGTTGGCGAAGTGAGTGAGTTAAACACCTGTCGAGTGCTGGAAATGGTACCTGACCTACCCTAAGTGCCACGGGAGCGGGAGGGGTAGAATTATTATTACAGTCGCAGGGCCAGTTCGAAAGCCCCAGATTTAAGACTTGTTTTACCTTTAAATCCCTTCACCGCCCATGTGAGTTACATGTTCTAATCGAGGTGGCAGATGCGTTAATGCTGGCGTCACCATCCTCACCGTCTCGACGGACATCACCTGCGGGACGTGTTCCGAACGTCAGAAAGGGGGTGACGGGTGCATTCTGAGCCCCTAGGGGCAGGGTTATTGTCCAGTGACTGTCTTGGGTAACTGGATAGCTGCTGGGGAGGAATCGTTAAACCAGAAGATGGAATTAAGGCAGTAGCAGACTAAAAGAAAGTATGCCTGAGTTTTTCAGTGCGAGGATGAGGAAGACTTTCCTAAGCCTGACCTTAAAGCGATAAAACAGAAAAGAAAACATTGATTGGCTTGACAGTACGTAAACAAAAGAAGATAAAGTGAAACGCTCCGGCCGGCAAGAGGACAGCCGTGACACAAGCCCAGGCTGGGCCGGGTCCCTACCTGGGCCCTCTGGGGGTCTGTCCATAAAGCCGGGAGGAGGACCCGAGGCCCCTCTCCTGCAGCGGTCACCCTAACGGCCATATAGATTTCCTAATTAGGCTGTGATTTCGCCTTATTGGCAGTGAAAGTGGCATCTGCCTGTCCTGCCGGGTGATCCAGCCTGGTGACCGAGGGGGCTCGTTCAGCCTTCACTACAAGGGAGCTCCCTGTGGTTAGATAAACTGATCTGTTGCTTGGTAACTGCTGGATTACTCGCGGCCCCTGGAGGGCCACTGGAGAGGGGCTGGAGTGTTCGGAGAGCAAGGAGGGCAAGAAAGTTGGCCGGTCCCCGGGAGGACTGCAGCTTGGCAGGAGAAGGAAGCTGGAGCCGGCGTGTGCCCGGCGCGGGCCGGGGCTGAGAATGTCCCACCTTCCCATCTGCACTTCGCCTTCTCGGCCGGCCCGGAACAAAGGAGCGGCAGGCAGCGAGCCGGCTGAGGGGGAGGATGGGTCCTGCTGCTGCGACAGCAGGGGAGGCTCCTGCGGGGTGACCCTGAGGCCCGCGTCCTCAGGAAGGGCTCTGGGTCTGAAAGATCAAACCCCGCTCGCTCTCCAGGCCACCAAGAGCCTTGGAGTTTGGCCGTGGGCCCCGACTTGAAAGTACATTCGTCGACGAGAATGAGATCATGACACAGCCGGGAGGTTTTGCGATCACAAGCTCCAGGCTTCTGTGCAGTTCCACCTCCAAGACAGTGCTTTCAGGGCGGCCTCTTCCACGGTGCGGACTTGAAGCTGCTGGTCAGCGCGTCCCCATGCCCCCCCCGCCCCCCGAGCCCAGCAGATGGGGCCTTCCGCGACCCGGGGCGCCCAGCTGTGTGTGCGCGTGCACGTCCACCCGCCCGTGTGGCGCCGGTGGTGGCGCGGTCGCCGGTCCAGCTGCAGGACCGCCGGGCGCCCTGGCGGGGAGAGTGTCCCTTCTGCAGGTCGCCGCCCTCGGACGCTGGCTGTTTATCTTGCATCAGCAGGTGGCAGAGACATTGTGTGCTGGGGAGGATATTTTGACTGAAAGTTTGCATATTTTGAAACTCGGTTGCTGCGTTTAAAATTATACGCATTGTAAGTACCTGGCGTCAAAAGGGAAGAGGCAGCGTTTCTTCCTGTCAGAACCTTTCCACTCCGTCTGTCATGTAACCCGACTAAAAATAACCTCCAGGCACCAGAACTGGCAGCCTTCTGTGCGCAGCAAGCCCGGCGCTCCCAGCTGCAGGCCTGGCTCCCGCCGCTGCCCCTCCCCGCACCGCCCCCCCCTCCAGCTGCAGCCGGCCAGGGCACGGCGGGCCACCCTGCCCACCCGGGCGGGCCACCCTGCCCACCCGGGTGGGCCCCCCTGGAGTGGGACGGCGGGCCCTGGAGGAGAAGGGGGAGCAGTCAGAGGTGCCCTGGCCTGCCTCAGCCTGCGTGTTGTGCTTCACCCTCACGGCTCCCGTGAGCTTCGTCCGACCGTCCTCCCGGTCCGGATGAGGAAGCCGGAGCCCAGAGAGCCTCGGTCCCCACCGTTCAGCGGATGGACGAGGTTCCAGGCCAGGCACCTCCATCACCCCCGGCCTTTCCTCTTCCTCCCCACTTGCCCCTTCCTCCTCGGCCATCTGGATTCGGCCCCCATTGTCCCCCCGCAGCATCCCTGTGTGACCCCGGGACTCCCCCATGTCAGATCGTGGTTGTCACCATTGATGCTGCTGGGCCTTCCTGCTTGCTCACCCCTGGCCCCTGGTTGGAAGCACGCCAGCTTGAGTCCCCTGACGTGTGTTTGCGTCTCTGCTTCTGTCCCCGTGAGCTGGATGGTCGTGGGAAAGGTACGTGTGCGCCTCCGGGTTAGGTTCCTTGTCTGTGACGGGAGGCTGCTGCCACGCCGCCCTCCTCCCACGGGGACTGTGTGGGTCGTGCGGAACCCCTGTACCCCTCATCTCACAGCCATGCAGCCCCGTGAGAAACTCTAGCCCTCAGGCCCGGCCTCTCGTCATCCTCAAGTCTTCGCTGTGCCCAGCCAAGGGTGACTGTGGCCCCCACGTGTCATGGTGGAAAACCTTGCTCTGCTGAGCCGTGGACTCAGCTGCCCCCCCCCGCACCCCACACCCCGCACCCCGTGCAGTGCGCCTGTAATTCGGCGCGGCCTTCACCCAGGGACGACACCGTCACACGGCTCTGTGGCCTTTCATCATCCGTTTATTAGCACAACGTTGGTCCTGTTGCCTGTTCTGGAGTTTCACGGGTGTCCCGTTACGTTTGCGTGGACCATGACTCTGGTCCACCTGAGCTGCGATTATTACAAAGAAAATGTAACTAAGTCACAGAGGGTGACATGTGCCTTCCGTAGGAGCCCCAAGACACCATGTTACCCTGTGACCCTGCCATCGGGAGGGCTGAGGGAACGGCCCACCTAACACTGTGGGTTTCTGTTGTTGTTTTGGTTAAAATCCTGTCTTAGGAAACATTCACGCTTCCATTTTCGTAATCATTCTTCCTGTGTGCAACTGAACTACAAAATTCTCCCTCCGATCTCCGGAACAAATGGTAAGGCTGCTGTCTTTTGAGAACAGTTACTAGGGTTCAACGTCCGAGGTGGATTTTCAGCCTTTGGCACTTACTTTCCAAGTGGGTCGGGCAGGGAGACCCCCCTGGAGCCACAGCCACGACTGTGGTCCGTGGAGAGCCACCGATCCCTCTGCCGTGCGGACGCTGACCGCGCTGGCCCAGCACACCCCGGGCTTGGGACTTCCAGGGTCGGAAGTACTTACTCGAGTCTCCTCGCTCAGTGAAGAGGTGACTGTCCCTGATACCCTGCCATCCCTGTTTGACCCTATCGGGAGGAGGCCAGTGGCTTTGAACAGTGGGCCTCACGGGCCGGGAGCCCCTGCTGAGCTCTCACCGCTGAGCCTTGTGGAGTTTCAAGGCGGGCCCTTCCCTCAGCCTCTGGCAGACAGCTGTGTCACATACTTCATTTGCCGTCGGAGTGCCAGTGTGTGTATCGTTCTGTTTCTCCCACGAAAACAACGTAGAACAAAGCCTCACTTTTAAAAATGCCATGGTATTTTGCCACCGTTAGGAAAATCTGTCAGCGCCGTATCTCATCTTCTGGTGCATAGGGTATGAAAACGAGCGCTGTTGAAGGGGTCGTACTTCTGTTGGTACAGAAATGCCAGTTCCGCAGTCCCGGAGCCGGCTGCTCTCAGTCGCCTTCCAAATGGGAAGGAACAAAATAATAAAGTTTCTTTTCCCCTCTGCTGTTACTGTTCTTCAGGCCTGACCTTCATAAGAAGACCCGGAGTAAACACTGCCTCGCTGAAATCTTGCGTTCGGAATACTCAAGTGGGATGGAGGCCGACGTCGCCAAGGTCAAAAAGCAAAACAAACAGGCCGAGCCCGGCAGCCAGCCACGCGGCGCCGTCTGCCACTGGCGCCCAGCCTCAGCCGTGGGAAAAACTAAGAAACGCTTCCCGTGACGCAGAAAACCCCAAAAAGACTTAACTGGGGGACAACAGGACTTCCCCCCAAAAGTTTTCAGTTGTTGTTCTTTTTTTTTTAACTCTGCCTCCACAGGCCTGGGCTGATGCTCTGTCCTTGTCGGGAGCCTTGTGGGAAGTAACGGTGCCACTTTTCCCTGAAGACGATGTCCCCGACCCGGAGAAGCCACAGCCCTCGTCCTGGCAGGGGCGGGGGATTAATGCGTACCTTCGTGAGACAGCTCATACTTCACGTCTCCTCCACCAGAACCATCTTGGCCCCCTGGGTTGCAGGCACTTCTCGACCTCCAGAGAGGGCCTGGTGGGGCCCGCATCAGCGGGAGGCCTCTTCCTGCCTGGGGACGGGGTTCTGAACAAGTCTCCAAGTTTTCATCAGCTGCCCTGTATCGACCACATGGACTAGCATGCATTTTGGAAAGTAGGATTTTAAACACTGGAATGCAGTTTGTGAAAGTGAAAAAAAAGACATCAGTTCCTTTTCTTGATGTACAAGTGCTTTGTGGAGAAGGACCCAGCAGGCTAGGGTGGGGGTCAGAAGGCTCCCGGTCCTGCCCGCGGGCTGCCCCGAACCCGTTGCATTCACGTGCATGGCTGCCTTATCCATGGCCACGGAAAACTCTCGAGGCTGATGGATGTACTGGTGCCTTTTCTCTTTTTTTTCTTTCCTTTTTTTTTTTTTTACTGTTGCCTTTGAAGTCAAAGGGCACCAGTCTCCAACTGTTTTCTCCCATGGAATCCCACCTTGTCTTCAAGTCTGGGGTCTGGGTTCTTTGTAGTGTGGCCCAGGCCTCAGCCACCCCTCCCCCACTGGTGTTTCCCTGGGAGGTCTGAACGCCCTGCCCCCACCCAACCAAGCAGTGATTTCCCAGTAAGTGTCCCAGTGGGACCCGGGCCTCCAGAGGGGAGTCTGCCCGGACTGGTATGACTCAGTCTGTCTGTTCGCTCCACTTTCTCTATTCTCTTTGCTGCCTTCCTCCTCTCCAGCTCCTGCCACGGGAGCTGAGGCCCCATTTCAGTAAACCCTCCAGATCCACAGGAACTAAGTGGCCAGGAGCGGGTCCTGAGAGTTGTAAGGTGGCTGCTTGTGGGGTCCACGGAGGGGTCGGCTTCCTCGCCACCATCCCTCTCTGGTAGCCAGGGTAGGGGCAGCGGACACCCACACCGGAGGCGGCCCTGGGGGAGAGGGCCAGTGGGAGCCCAGTGAGCACTAATCCTCCATGGGGGGGGCGACAGTGCGACCTCCTCAGGTCACTTGTCACCTACGCATTCATAGGGACGGTTGGTGAAATTTCTAACAACAATAATAATGAGAATAATAAATTCCTACAGCACATGTCAAGCGGACTTGGGGAAATCTGCCACCTTTCTTTGACTCTGTGTGTAACGGTTCACAGGATTTGGATGAGAGAACTTTAGAGACAAAACCCAGCTGTGTGAGAAACAGGATTAATGCCAGTGATTGGGGAGGATCAAAGAGAAGGCCTGCTCCCCCCACCCCCAAGTACTCATTCCAAGAGAGGTCCAATCCGGGTTCTGCATTCCTGCGGCAGCCGTGCCGGGACCTGCCCCTGCAGAGTATAAAGGACCAGAATTCTGAGGTGGACCTTGGGCTTGATCTGCCGACACTTAGGTGAGGGTTTCCTGCCATAGATGCTTCGAGGGCCTGTTTCTAAGCAGAATCAATATATTACCCCCAGTTAATAAAGAAACATGGATTTAACAGATTGAGGGTTAATATTATCTAAATTTAAATAACCTTAAAATAAATCTCTTTCTCCTATTCTGGCTCCTGACAGATTATACATTTCAGGCATCAATTAGGCGAAGCTTTAGCCTAATTCCACTGTACATATTCTAATTTTGTGTGTATTTTCAATCGTGTCCCTTTTTCTGATTTCCCAAACTTACCTACTTAAAGTCACAGAGAATTTGGGCGTCTCCTGGAGTCCTGCAGCCTAAAGCTTTTTCACCTCGTGGGCTTGTTGAACGCTGGTTTTGCATCCGAAACCTCTCCGTGTTTGCAGTTCCTCCAAGGGGCCGGTTCCCACTCACTGAAGGGCAAAGAGCCCTTGGCGAGTGATCGAGTCAGTCTGGTGCACACAGCGTCTTCCGCTCTCCGAGAAGCCAAGAGACCACGAGGTCTCAGCAGAGGACATTCTGACAAAGCCCAGGGGGTTCCTTTGATTTTTTTTTTTTTTTCCTTTCCTGTAGTGAAGGGAGGTGAGATTTAGGGACGAAGGAGTCAGTGAGAGCCCCTCGAGGCAGGTGCATCCCACAGGGCTAGGGACCTCGCTAGTCACTGCGGCCCTCAGCACAAAGTCAGGGAAAGCCATTTGAGTCCGCACGTCGCTTCCATGATGCGGGAATGTAAAGCTTTTTCTACTGGAAAAGTGGCCCTGCTTGGACAGGGCGCTTCGCAGGTCTTGTTAAATTGCCTGTGTGACCATCTCACCTTATGTCTTAATCCGCTCCCACCGTGAGAGGAGCTCCGAACAAGGCCTACCTGTGGTGGGGGGCAGTGGGACACCCTTTGAGTCAGCTAGGCGCCTCAGAAATTTCCAGAGCCCTTGTCACGAGGCTCACAGGGGAACCTAAACTTCCTTTAAACTTCACTGCCCCGACCCCACGGAGCCTAGGTTCCTAAGAGAGCGGGCTGGGCCGGTGGGAGAGCGGAGAAGACGCCTCCTGGGGGCCTCTGCCATTGTTCGGCCCGCTGGGGGGCGGGGGGGGGGCTTGCATTCACTCTTTCTTTGTATTTTGAAAAGAGTTCATACCCAGCCGCAGGGTTGGGAACAGGGAAGCCAATTTAGTCTTCTAAGTGGATACGAGCCAGAAGCCCAGCTCCTTGCAGAGGTTGTAAAGTTATTACAGATGGGAAGTGCAGGACAATTTAAAATATTGTAATTATAAACTTGTAGGGAAGCCTTGTTCTTCATTAATGTAAGATATGAAATCGCCTCTGAGGTACAAGGACAATTACACAGTTGAGAATGTGTCTGCGGTTTGCACTGCCGCTGTGTAAACGGAGGGGCGGCTGCTCTGCTCGGCCTCCTTCACTTTCACAAGATGAAAAGCACACCAGTGCAAGTTGTCCTTTGATAGATTTTTAATATGATTTTAAAGAGTTTTGTTTGGTCTCATTCTTATTCAATGAGATTAATTTAAAGCACTTATCCCCTGGGCTTAAGTCAATCCATGTAGGATTTCGGCTGGGTTTGTTGCGTGGGGGGTTTTGTTTGCAGGAGGCTATGAGAGACTCCTTTCCCACTTCATTAACCCTGAGTTGGGGACAGTCTCCCCTCGCCCCCCACCGAAGCCAGAGCTGGGGATTTACCAACCCCCATTCACATGCAAAAGAACTCGAAAGCCGAGAGGCTCCTTGACTTAATTAGCTGCTGTGCATTTTGCAAAATTAGAATAATACCCTCACCATCCCGGGAAAGAAAAGCAGTGGGGGGGGGGGGCGGGAAACAGTAGCAGGGTCCGTTTGGGGGGCTAGTTTAAACACGCCCTCTGCCCCTCCCCCAGGAGACAGCCCTCTCCCACAGCAATCCTGCCACAAAACTGGAGGGGGCCCTGCTTGCAGGGCCCCAAAACTTCCGGGCCCTGGGCCTGTCTTCTGCCCTGAGAGTCCGAGCTGCAGGTGGTGTGTGGGAGGGAAGCACCTGCGCCCACTTCCCCTGAGAGCCACCGGCCTCAGGAGGTGACCTTGGCCCTTTGAACATGAACTGGAGGCCTCGAGTCTGGCTGGAGCCTTAAACCCCCCTCCCCTGAGATCCTGGAGCTGCAGGCTGGGGCATGGGGCAGACGCGGGGATTTGGCTCCCCTCTGGGTCTCATCTACGTCCTCCCAGGGTCAAGGGGGGAAGTGAGAAGACGCGGGATTGGGGGGTTACCGATGCAGCGTCAGGCTCCCAGCGAAGGCTCGTCGGGTCCTGGCGGCGCGGGGCCCCAGCCGCCTTGGCGCTCGCGAGCGGCCGGAGCCCGATCTCGGCCGGAGCGCGGGGCGGAGGGGGCTGGCGGGGGGAGTAGCCTCGGAGCCCATCTGTCGGCCCCGCGCCCGGCGGGCCGGTCACCAGCTGCCGGCGCCCTTGTTGCGGCCAGATGAGCCGGCTCAGCGAGGGCACCTCAGCCCGGCCCGCCGCGCAACGAGCCCAGGCGCTGACCCCCGCTCCGGCCCCCGGGACCGGCTGGGAGCCGCAAGGAACCAGATGGAGAGGGAAGGGGGGCGGTGGGGAGAGCAGTAGGCTCGCCTCGCTGTAGGGACAGGAAGACTGAGGCCAGGGAGGGGAGGCCCCTGCCCGTGGACCCCAGCGAGGCCGATGGGCCCCCTGCCCCCTGACCACAGCGCCAAGGAAGAGAGGGGGACAAAAATATTTCCTACTGCGGATGGGAGGAGGCCGAGTCCCAGGAGGGGAAAATGAATCTTGAGGGGCGGGAAAGAAGGGCTGAGCGCGGACAGGCGCATGGTCATTTGTAAGAAGTTTATTTCGACATTTAAAAAAGAGAACCCGAGGGCCTGGCTGCCCCCGGACAGGAGGCTGGGGGTCGGGGTGGTGGACAAGCCGCACCGACCCCTTCCTGCCTCGCCTGGGAGGGAAGAGGGCACAGGCCACAGACTCACTGATTCACGGACACGGTCACGGGCTCATGGGTCACGAATAAATAACTTCATATACACTTTGCACACGTTATGTACAGCTCTGCTGCGGCCCAGGAGGGCTCCACACTCCCCTGTGCCTGTCGGGGTGCGGGAGAGCGCCGGGTGATAGCTGCAGCAGGAAGGGGGAGCGGGAAAGAGTGCAGCGTCGGGGTCGCCCCCACCTCCTGCCAAGAAGGTGCAGGGCGGGGCGCCTTGGGGAGCCGTGGGGGGGGGTATGTGCACCGGCCGGTGGGAGTGGCTCCTTGCCGCCGTGGCCGGGACGGAGCACGTCGGGGGTGTTAGGCTCAGTCCGGGTCCGGGCCTCAGTAGACTTGGTACAGGGCCCTTCTGGGGACACTGGCTGGGAGTCCAGGGAGGGCCGGCCGGGGGGCCCCGGGGAAGCAGCGTTAAAACCCCGCGCCCCGCGAAGGGCCGGCGGAAAGAGCCCACGCGGGGCCCCAGGGAGGCGGGCGGGCGCTTCACCGAGGCTGCGCGGCGCGCGGGAGGACGCCGGCCAGCGGGGGCAGCGGCGGGGGCGGCTCGCTGGCGCCCTGGAGTCCGTGGATGAGGATGCGGGGCACCAGAGGTCTCTGCAGGGCCGGCGGCGGCGCGCTGGGCCCGCGGTACAGATACAGTGCGGCGCCGGGATCCAGGTTGGAAACTAGACTCTGCGGGTAGAAATAAGGCGACGGGAACATCCGCTGGAGCGCTGAGTAATTGCCTGCCTCCGCCAGCAGCTCCAACCCGACTGCCGTCTGTCGCTTCCATTTAGTCCTGGGGACCGAAATAAACGCGGACGGCGGGGTCAGGGCTGTGGCGCCCAAAGACCCCTGCCGCTCACGAGTGCTTGGCCCAGACTTCAGGGAGGCCAAGAGGGATCCCACGGATTTGTTAATAAATGACGGGGTGCCAGGCACCGTGCTCAGCTGTCACACGCATCGGCTCCTGTCATCCGCCAGCCTTTCCGTGGCTGTTATCTGTTTTACAGATCAGAAAACTGAGGCCTTGGCCAGTTTTCGAGATGGTCTCCAAAGAGGCAGAGCCCAGGCTCTAATCCAGGCTGTCTGACCCCAGAGATGGGGTTCTCACCTCACCACCCTTGGCTCCGGAGATCACCGGGGACACTCGGAGCTGGGAGTTGGGGCTCCCCCTCCCCTGTGTATGCACCCCCTGGGAGGATTTAGGAACTCGACCCCCCCACACTATGATGGTGGGGGTGGAAGAGGTTGGTCCGCTAGCTAGGGGCGAAGAGGGCGGGTGGCCACTGAACCACCACCCACCGGGCAGATGCCCCGTTGGGCGAGCTTCTGTGGAAGCGCGCAGACCGGAGTCGGCCACTGGAGAGTGAGTACTAGCCACACACCCTCTCTGCCACACCCGCCGCCCTCAGCACCCAGCTCCCCGGCACGGGAGGAGCCCTGCGGGCTGCAGGAACCAACCCCAATTCGGAGACAGCCAGCAGAGTGTTGGCCTGGGGCTGGAGGAGGCAAGGAAGTGGAGGCTACGCTTCAGCTGGGACCCCTGGATGCTCCTGGCCAGCGAGGCTGGGCCAGCCCACCCTGGTCCCACCGAGGCAGGCACAGCCACACCAACCGCGTTTCCCTCCCTGAATTATTCATCATCATCATAATTGTGTAATTACTGTAACGGGCCTTAATTATTGATGCCCCGAGCAGTAATCGGTATTTATTATTAATGGGGAGACGTGTTCTGAGGCTTGTTTATGGAAAGCACCATTCCAGCTCACACTGAGTGTGCGAGTGTGAGTGTGGGTGTGTGTGAGCTGTGTCAGTGTGGGGGGGGTCTGTGGATGGGTGAGTGATTTCATCCTGTGATGGTGTTGGGGAGGGAGATTAGGAAGCACCAGCTTCTAGACCAGTGCCCACTGCCAGTTTCCCAATCACCCTCTCCCCAAGGAGCCAGAGCTGGGTCTCTTTCTTCCTCCAGTCAGGATATAAAGGCTGAGGTGTCCAGAGGAGCCCCCAGAGAGCTCAGAGAGACCCCAACACACACACATCAGCGCTGCCCCTTCATTCCTCCCACCCCCCCCCCAGACTTTCTGGACACTGAGGGCACCACCCCTCCCCTGGCCTGGCACCCATCCTGGAGAGCTCAGCGGCCGCAATAGGGGCTAAGGCTGGTCCCGGTGGGGAGGGTAGGATCCTGGCTGAGGTAGGGGCAGGCCCATGAGTCTGTCTGTCCTCCTCTCCTGGAGGGGGATGACTGGGTGCTGGAGACGAGTCCAGTCCTGTCCCTGTCCCTCACTGGGACTTTGAGCAAGGCCTCTGCCCCGCGAGGCCTGAATCTTCTCACTTTACAGAATAGGGAAAGCGCAGGGGTCCTCTCGGGGTCAGGCCCTGCGCTTGTGGGTCTCAGGGAGGGGCAGTTAGGAAAGGAGGGAGGCCCTCTGCCCGCCGCCACCCCGCAGCCAGGCCTCACCTCCGGTTCTGGTACCAGGTCTTGACCTGCGTGTCGGTGAGGTTGAGCGAGGCGGCCAGCTCCATGCGGTCCTGCACGCTCAGGTACTTCTGCCGCTCGAAGCTGCGCTCCAGCTGCGCCAGCTGATGGTCCGTGAAGGCCGTGCGCGCCTTGCGGGGCTTCTTCAGGCGCACCGGGGGGCTGTCCCGGGAGCTGGAGATCTCGCGGTCGCCTTCCTCCTTCACTGCGGAGACACGGCGGCGCGTCAGGGCCCGGCCTCGCCTTCTGCCTGCCGGCGCCCTCCCGCCCCAGCTGCCCGCTGGTCCGCTCCGCTCCGGTAAACGCGGCTCCCGGAGGCCGTGGTCCCGCCGCACTCAAGCGCTTGGGGCCGCGGCCAAGTGGCTCAAAGGCGGGCTCCCCGGCTCCCCGGCTCCCCGCCGTCCCCCCGCCCCCGCCCCAGACCGGGGCGTGAGCTCTGACGGAGGAGGAGGAAGAGGATTGACACCTCCGGGAACAAATGACCCAGAGCGAGAGGACCCGACCCGCTCGCCCATCGCCGCGCTCCCTGGAGGGATGAACGCAGTAACCGTTCCGGAGCCCTGAGCCCAGCGGCCAGGCGGAGACGCAGGCGGAGAGGGAGGGAGGGGATTCCGCGGTGGGCCGCGTAGGTGCGCGCTTCAGGGGTGCGGGTCTGTCCGCATCCGCGCCCGGATTTCCTGGCCGCGCGCGGACCCGGAAAGCAGGAAGCTGAGGGCCGGCATGTGGGGAGAAAAACCCGCGTGGAGAGACAAAAACCTGTTCGCCCCGCAGCGAATCAGTGTCCCGAGAAGCCAGTCACTGGCCTTGTGAGATGAGACGCGGTGGCGCCGGCCTCCGCCGTCCCTAAGCTACCTACAGACCGCGGGGCGCAGGGCGGAGCGCCGGGCGCCCGAGCCGGGAGCGCGAAGCTCTCGGAGATATACCCGGCGCGTTTGCCCGTCCGCTGTGCGGGTCGCCGTGGCCCGTGTTTCCTTGTCAATGCGCGCCCCACGGTCGCGACACCCCGGCAGGGGCCCAGCTGCTGAGGCCCAAGAACGGACCCAACAGGGGGCCGTTTCTTTTTTCCCCCAGGCGCCTTCGTTCAGGGCGGAGCGCTCCGAAAACGCACACTTGATAGTACAAGCTTCATGATCTCCCTCCTTCCCTCCCTAAAGTGATGATATAACCCACAAGACCATGTCCCCAAAGTTGGCTGCGCCAGCTGGGGCTTTCCCCCTCTTTTTCCTCTATTTTCCTTCATGGTGAGTTTCATTGTGCCTGGCGTGCGCAGTGACAGGGTTCAGCTGAATGCAAGTTGATTTCTCTCTGTAGGAAACAATAATCCGGTTAATTGAGCCACTAGGGAGTGAGACTTTTCGACCAGAAAGGCCGAGGTTCTCGGCCGGCCGCGGGTGCATGGAGGCAGACGGGCAGGGAGGACACCGGCTCGGCGGAAACGTCTGGAAATGCCTCCCTCCTGTCTCCACCAGGCTGGTGCGGCAGGCTCTCTCCCTGCCCTCCCTGAGCCGGGGCCACGCTGGGATATGGCCACCTCAGGAGGTGCGTTAGGCAAAATCTGAGTTGTGTCTGTGCCCAAAGGCAGAAGTTGAAACGAGTGTGAGGAAACAGTTATTCAAACCTCAAACTTAATATTGTGGAAATCTGACTTTTTGAGGGAGCTGCTGGGACTGACTTCGGAAATCCCCAGCTTCTTAGGGCTGAGGTGGTGGATTGAGTTTGTGGTGTCGGGAAGAAGGAGCTGGAGACTCGAGCAGCGTTTCTCTAATCCCTCTTTGACACAGGATGGTGCCTTGAGGGGCACCACGGGGTGCCGCTCAGCCTCAGCCTCCCGGACAGTCTCAGCCCAGGGAGGCCTCAGACTCTGGTCTGGAGGCCACATCTCAGTGCCCCAGAGTTCTGGGCCCACTGACCCAGCCTGCCCTGAGCAAAGCACTGGCTCGATTTCTCCATCCGTTTTATCCTCCGACATCAGCTCTAGCAAGCAGGACCCAGCGGCAGACCACCTTACTTCAAAGCCTGATTTGTTTCTTTCAGTGTGACCCTTGAGGAGACTTTGATGCCAAAAACTCCAGGTGGGGCTGGCTGGTCTTCCCTCTGTACCCTCCTTGGAAGAAATTATTCTTAGCATGGAAGGTGGATGGGGATTTGAATTGTGCTGACGCCCACCCCCGCTGGCTGTCTCACTGGCTCGCTCCATGTGTCTCTGTCTCAACAAGCCTTCCTAATTCGGGCCCTGAAAAACTTGCTTCCACATTGGAGAAACATTCCTGACATTGCCTCAGCAGTGGATGTTTCCGTTCTCTCTTCCACCTTGGAGCTTTGTAAGTGCAAAGGCTGCGGTTCATAGGGGTGGGGGTGGGGAGAACTTCACACCCTCTGCTCCAAGCCTATTTACGTGATATGTGGACAGCCGGCCCTCATCACCTCCCTGATCAGATATCATCAGGGACAGGAGAGGAAAATTGATATTCCAATTATCTTAAACGAAATCGTGCCTCAAAATCCCACCTACGGGCAAAGAAATAAAAGGAGACAAGAGCCAAACTATCCTTCATGTCCACCAGCCCCAGCCGTTGGCATGCGGTGTGGGAGACGCTCGCCCCTTACTCTAACCATAAAGCTGGTGTGTTGTTGAGAATTATTAATAATAAACCGCTATCTTATAAATACAGATAGACATTGCCTACCCCCGCCCCTGCCCCCAGCACCTGTCTTTCTCCTGGGCAAGTCTTCTTTGCCTCTCTAAACGGGCCCCAGGGGGAGGGGCAGGGGTCGCTGGGCCACATGCCTCCAGACCTCCTTCCTGGCTTCTCTAGCTTAACCGACTCAAAGACACTCTCTGGCAGCTTGTGTGGGCAAGCGGAGGGCAGTGGGATGAGGAGTGGGGCCCCAAAGGGGTTTCGGTTTGTGGTCAGGGCCTGTCCACTAATGAATTCTTGGTTGGGAGGAGAGTGTTAAAGTGAGGTTCCCTTAATTCTTGCGAAGGCTTAGTGCAAATAGGGGGAGCAGGCGCAGGGCTCCCAAGACAATAAAAAGGTTGCCTTTATTAGGGAAGTTTTGTCTCATGAAAAGCATTCCTGGAATTAATTGCAAAACTGAAAGAGCTCTGAGCAGCCTCTGACAGCCCCTAGTTTTCTGCTGGATGGGGACACAGGGCTTTACTCCCTCAATATCCCGAGACTCCTTCCCATCCTGCCTCCCGACTTCTTCCTAGAAAGAATTCTGTGCCTCTGGCTAAAGTCGAGGTAGTGGCTGGGGGTGAGAAAGAAAATTAGGGCCTCTTTTCTTCTTTCCTTCCCCCTTTCCTCTTAATCCTCATCTCATCTTCCTGGTCAAGACAACGACAACAACAAAACACTCAGGGAGGTGGAAAAGCAAATGAAGGGGCAGCAACTCTAATACTGGGGAAACGGAGCTGGTCACTTGCGAGTTTCTGGGTCCCACACACAAACTGAGGTTGGCTGCTCGATGCACTTGAAATCGAATTCAGTGAGAACGGTGGAGTGGGTGCAGGGTCCTCCCCTCTCTGACCCAGACCTCTGAACATGCTCCCAGTCAGCTGCCTGGCTGATCTTTCTACTTTGAAGTGAGCCTTTGTTTTGAATGATTCCCAGGGCCCAGATCACACTGGGCCCAACGGGAGGGAAAGCTCAGTTCCTCTTCCTGCCTGCAAGTTCAGATTAAAGGGGGAAATTCTGACCGTTCTTAAGGCTCCATCTGAAATATCCTGCTAGGTTTTCACCGTTATAAAAAGGTGTTCAGACAGAACCCTCTGGACCTTCTATTGCTTCTGCAAGATCTTTTCCCAGAGAAACTCTAACCTGATAGGAACCTGCTCCTGCCCACCAGTGCTGCTGGGAAAGTGGTCCCAGGTGAAGTTTAGAAAGTTCGCTTGGTGCATTTTGGGGAATCTTTCCTGGAGCACACAGTGTCCCTCTTGCACTTTCTCCGCTGCGCTCTGCTGCTCAAGGCATAGCCACGGGGCCAGCTGAAAGGTTCAGACAAGACCAAAAGGTTCAGCCTGGGCCCCAGGGGACTCCAAGTGAGCATGTACATATCCCTATATGCTTTTAGAAATATAGCAGTTCTTAGAAATGTTGCATGCCCCCCCCCAAGTTTTCTCCTCCTGTTTTCTTACCTTTATACTCGGAGTCCGACGAGGCGTTACTGCCACTTTTGTCCAGCTTGTCTCTAAAGTCCTCCCCAGCCTTGGCCACAAGACGGCCCCCAGGCTCAGGGGCGGCCGGCTGCCCGCTGCTAGAGTAGGGTGCACAGGCCGCTAGTGGTTTGCAGTCGGCAAGGATGTCCCTGATCAGAAAGGAGGAGGTCACGGTGCGCGACTGGGCTGGGGCTGAGAGCTGCCCAGGCTGCAGGTGGGAGTCCAAACCTGGGCCTGATGCCCCGCCAGACCTCGGGGTGCCCGTCTCCAGACAGTCCCTTCCTGGTGAGGCTGGTGAAGAGCAGTCGCTGCTGCTCTCCGAGCGCGGACTCAGCTCCAGGGGCGAGCGGCAGTCCCCAAGCAAGGGGTCCCCCTTGGGAAGGGCGGGGCTGCCCGCACGGTGGGAGAGAATGGAGTCGATCCCAAAGCCATTGGAGCCTTCCATAGCCAAGCTGCGACCTGTCCTCCCCAAAAGCTCCCCACCCACCCCCAACCCCAGCCGCCGCTGCCCCAGCCCCTAGCTGCGGGCTGGCATGGGGAAGGCGGGCAGGGAGCCTGCGGGCACCTTGGACGGAGTTCAGCCTTGGGGGAGCCGGGGAGCTCTGGGCCAACCTCCTCTGCGCATTAGATCCAAAAGGGCTCAGCGCGTCTTCTGCAGCATCGCGCGGAGCTGCCTAGCCGAGGGGGGGTGGTGGGAGTGTCAGGGAGGAATGGGAGGGAGGGTGCGCCAAGTTGGGGAGAGCAAAGGGGGAGATGGACGGCCTGAGCGCCCGTTTGGCACAGAAGAGATGCGAGGATGTTGGAATCTAAATAAAGAACGGCTTAAAAAAAAAAAATCCAAATCGCACGCTTCCTCCAGGCGAGCGGTCGCCGAGGGCAGCGGGGTCAGTACCGCGGATAGCAGCGGGCCCAGTACCGCGGATAGCAGCGGGCCGGAGCCGCGCTACCAGCCGGCGGAACGGAGCGCACCTGGCGGCGTCAGCACCGCGGATAGCGGCGGCGGCGGCGGCCCGCGGCTCATGACGCTCCACCTGGCCAGGGAGGTCCTGTCGCCGCGCTCCCAGCGCTCCAGGGGCCCGTCAGCACCGAGGACAGCGCTTCCGGCTCCGCGCTGCTCCTCTCAGCGCGTCCTCCGCGCGCGCCTTCGCCCCCCCTTCCTTTAAAAAATGAACTTGTGTCGTTTTTACTTTGGGGCTGGGTTTTTTTTTTTTTGTTCCTTTTTTTTTTCGTTGTGTTGTGTGTGTGTGTGTGTTTTTTTAAAGGGGACTCGCCCACGTGTCCCCGGAGTGATGACGCTGATTGGCTCCGGCCGATTTTGGGGGTGATGTCACTGTTCCGCAAGCCGCTGCCCGACTCCCTTTCAGTTTGATTAAAAGAGACACTGAATTAATTACACCACAGACCCAACTGCTCGCCGGCGATTTCCACACGGTTTGCTTTCATTAGGCCGGTGATGAGGCTCCTAATGAGGGTGATTAGCCGAGGGGGACACGGGCTAGCGGGGAGGGGTCCAGAGCCGGCTGCCTCTGCCTGCCGCTGCCGGTGCGTTGGGATGGGAGGTTTTTAAAGTTTTCCCTAACCTCTTCCACAGTTATTCAAATGACTCGTCCTGGGGCTGTCAGAAATCCTTTCTTCACTTCCCCCCGCCCCACACCTCCGCCGTTTCTTTCCTCCCGCGAGAGAAAGGGACTCAAACCAGCAGAGAGAGAGAGAGAGTGTGTGTGTGTGTGTGTGTGTGTGTGAAGCCCTGACCTGGTGTGGGGAAGAGATGTTAGTTTAAGTGACATTGTTTTGGGGCGTTTTCGTTGGGCTTTATATATTTCCCGTGTAGGACATTTGCAGCCTTTTCTCTGCCGTCTTTGGACCCTGAGGGCCTAGCAGGGGCTTGGGAAAGCCTGGCGTCGGCCCCGAAATGGGTTCGTTGTGGGGAAATGGCTTCGTTGTGGGGCCAGGGTGGAGAAAGTGGGAAGATCATGTCTGGGACATCAAGGACCCCGGGAAATCTGTGTGGCCCCAGGGAGGCAGCACATGGGACAAAGAAGACAGGGACCTGCTATCCAGCCGATCGCCCCTGCTGTGGCACCTGTCCCAGGCACTGGGTGTCTTTGTACTTCCAAACAGGGACATGAAAGAGCTTCCGTATGCGAGTATAGACGTCTGCAAAGGGCTGGCTTCGCTTCTTACTCTGTGAGGAGCTGGAGCTCGCTGGGGGATGTGTTTTCAAGGCAGCTCTGGAAACAGCATTTTCATTGTGAATACTGCGCCGCCTCGCCCTCCCCACTCCCTGAACCACGGTGCTCTAGTTCCGCACCTTTCAGGGGTTAGCCTTCAGTGCTGGGGCCCAGAGCGGCCGCAAATCTGAAGCGCGTCCCTGGCCAGGATCCTCCTGGCACAGCCCCAGGGATCAAAACCCTGATTGGTGGTCAAGCGTGGAGAGAGCCGAGCTTGCCGGCGCTGCTGCAGGCAGGCCCCACGAGCCTCAAGCACCCCTTCGTCAGCTCCACGCCAGGAGCCCAGACCTTCCCAGGTGGGCCCGCTTGCTGCCGTCCCCTTCCCCACAGGCCCCCAGAGAACTACCTGGGCCCCACGTCCGGTTCAGCGTCCCAGACCGCAGCGGAACCGTGATGCCCCCGCAACCCCCCAAACCCAAGACCCGGCCCGTAGAAGCCCCACACGACTCGGCGAGCAGAAACTTTCTTCTTCCTCCGGTGAGGTTGGCGGTGGTCTCATGCCTGGCTCCCCGCGCTCTCCCCCTGCGCCCGCCAGCAGATTGGAAGCGGTCTCGCCACCGGCCGGGCTGGGAGCGAGGACGGGCAGCTCCCCAGGGACCGCGGGCCCCGCTCGGCTGCAAGCTGTCGGGGAGGCAGGAGGGCGGGCGCCAAGGGGCCGTGAGCAGACAGGCCCCCGCCCCAGCTCCGCTGAGGTTGCAGTGGGTGCCTCCTGGGGCTGACCGGCGGGCGGGTCGTTAAATTTTCGTTGGGTGGTTGGGGAGGGGGACATAAATCACAAGGGCCGCGGGCTGCCCTGGCCCTTCCTGGCCAGCCCTAGCTTGGGCCTGGTCTCTCCTGCTCTGGGCGCCCCTGGAGGCTTTTTCTGCTCCCCACTCTATCGCTCCACCCTGCTCCTTCCCACATCTTTGGAGAACCCCAGCTCCACCGGAGTCCGACAGGTCCCAACTCAGTCAACAAGATCCCCCATCCTGGGCCTCTTAACGATGGGGATGCCCCCAGGGCCAGGATCCACGGACCCCGCCAGGTCGTGAGAAAGTCATTGTCCTGCTCTTGCTCACAGGTGGGTCTTCAGCAGCCCCTGCCCTGGGCAGACTTCTTTTGGCTTCTCGGTCTTATGCTGGGGTTTGGATCCCGGACCTAGCGAAAGCATCGCTGCCGCTGCCGCTGAGCCCTGAGCTCTGAGCCTGGCGATCAGAACTGCAGCGGGGCGTGTGGAGTGTGTGGAAGGACGGATCTTTTACAGTTGAAAAGAACAGCATGAATCCAAACTTCGTGCAGCCCTGGCTGGCTTCTCAGCACTCCTTAGAGCCCAGGAATATTTAATAAGTCATTAGGGTACTGTCATTAGTATTGAATGGTCACCGTCTATTCTCATATAGAACATGCTATGCAATTTATTTCATTTGGAAATTTCTCTGAGATTCAGCGTCTCATTAACCTCATTTTATCCCCATCTGGGTGTTTCCAGCTCAGCCACCAGACCTCCTCCTTTCTCTTTTCTCCATCACCTGCCTGCTTCTTACATCGCAGCCTGTCCACAGCCTGAATGTGTGTGTGCTCACCTGGGCTCTTGTTTAGCCGGGAAAGTGCCTGAGAAGTGACCTTGGACTAAGCATCCAGGGGTTCCTGGGGCAGGGGATGATCCACCCAGCCCTTTGAGAAAGGAGCCTGGTTGGTCCTGGAAGGATATAAGAGCTTTGAGGTCCAGCAAAGCTGGGTGTGGACCATAGAAAGTGACCATTTACACAGCAGGAGGCAGGCCTCTTTCCCCCTCCCCCAGGAGGAAGTGGGCCTGCCGGAGGGGCTTCGGGGGGGCCTCAAGGAAAGCAAAGTGAATGAGTGTCAGGCTCCCAGGAGCCAGACCAGGCTCTGAGGGCTACTCAGTCCTAACCAAGAGTTGGAACTGCCACTCCAGCGCCCAGGCTCCCTCTTCTGGACTCCAAACCCTCCTCCCCAGCCTCCCACTTCTTCCTGGAACTTATAGCTTCATATTCCTGTCCCTAGGCCTCCCCAGACCTTTGAGGCTGCTTAAAAAAAAAAAAAAATGCAAAACTTCAGCCTCTCCGTGGACCCACAGGCCTGGAGGGTCCCAATCCGCTCACCCACAGACAAAGAGACAAAGAGACAGCCACAGAGAACAAGCTGTCACTCTTCTCTAGGGGCAGGAAGGGCAGCTGCATGGACAAGTCTTCAGAAGACCTGGGCTCTGGCTCTGACCTTACTTTGGACAGGCCATGTCTCTGGCCTGAACCTCAGCTCTCCTTTTGGTGCAAAGATGTCAAACGTCAGAGGTTTGTAGTGAGGGCCGTGGGTGGCAGAGGCCCACAGGTGGTGATGGAGATGGTGTTGAAGGAGACCGTACGTCCTCTTGCTCCCACCCCGAGGCTCTTAACTCGGGTTTGGCTTTGCCCCCAGAATGGTCCTGGGAGTCTCTGGGCCTCTGGCTGGGTCATGGTTCTTACCAGCTTCCTTCTTCCCAGCCTCACCTCCCTCTCCGCTGAATGCCACCAGGCCCCAAGCATGGAGGGAGGGATGTTTCTGGCCAGTTTTGTTCGCCTGGCTCAA
Source organism: Meles meles (assembly GCF_922984935.1). Classification (NCBI taxonomy): domain Eukaryota; kingdom Metazoa; phylum Chordata; class Mammalia; order Carnivora; family Mustelidae; genus Meles; species Meles meles. The sequence continues at coordinate 3,802,542 of NC_060076.1, forward strand.
CAAGCAGAGCCCCACAGGGGAGATGCGCCCAAAGCTTTCTGAGAATGACCCTCAGGTCTTCTCTGCTCACGGAGAATTGTAACTGGAATGCCATTCAGGGTTCTGAGGAACTGGGAAAAGGGGCAGGACAGTGCAGCCGGAGCAGGTGGTTGGGGTTGTGGACTGCAGAACTGGCTAGACTTGAAGAAGCAGAATCCTGTCTCCGGAGTCCAAGCTGGGACCTAGGTGCGGCCGGTGAGACATCTTTACTGAAATTTCACTATTCTGCCCATCAGGGATTTTAAATTTTTGATTAAAAAAATATTGCATTAAAGTATTGTTTGTCTCGGTCCCCGAGTTTTGGGGGCAGTCCTAGAAATGCTGCGCCTTCTCTCCTTCACCGGGGTCCCAGCCCTGCTCTGTGGGCTTGAGCAAACCCTTCCTGAGCCTGTGATTTTTTTCAGCTGTAAGATGAGGACAATGTTGCCCCCTTTACCTGGTCTTTGTGAGGACTCTGCACCGGGCTCAGATCCCAGAGCGGAGTGATTATGTAGTTCATGGTACAACTACCGCTAACAACAGCCAAAGCTTTTTCTCTGGCCGGTTACCTTGCCTCTCCAGCCCCCGCAGCAGAAGTCAGCTCCCCAGCCTTGGCCCAGGGCCTTCCCACTAAAACCTGTTTTTAATGTGGGGTGGGCAGGGGACTTGGATGACAGAGGCCAGGCCTGGATGCTAATATCTCTCTGCTCTGCAAACAGATGGGTTGGACAAGGATTTGGACACTTTGTGGGCCTCAAGGTCATGCTGTTCTCAACCATTTGTGTTAGTTTAGCTCAAAACCCCATGGAGCTCCTGAAACCAGAAAGAGAGCGTATTTGTTATTTTCCTCCCCTCCTTCCCACCCACTCCCCCCTTCCTTCCCTGCCTCCCTCCTTTTTTCCTGCTGAGTATGCACTCTGGCCCGTGTGCACGGTGCTAGACGCTGGCCAGGCCACGGGGGATTGTGACAGAAAGGACCCACCTCACGAGTCCAAGAAGGACAGCGGTGCCCATTCATCTAAACTCCCTTTCGCAGATAATTTCTCATTTGTGGATTCAAGTTTAAAGTGTGCCTGCTTTCAGTTCCGGGAGCCTATGTAAAAACCCAACCTGGTTTTTATGTTTTTTCTTTTAATGATGATTTCAAACATCAGAGCATTTCCCAGGTAAAAAGAAATGCAGCAAAAAGACTGCCTGGGCCCAAAAAGCCAAACGCAAGAGAAGATACTTGATTGGAAACAGACCTGTCTGGCTTCCCCGAGACCCGCCTGGGCGTCCTGAGCCTCTGGTCCGCTCGCTGCCATGGAGATGTGCCTTCTCTAGCCCCCTAAAGCTGTGATTTCTAAGCCACCACTGCTTGAAGCCCAGGGATAGGCGAACCAAAAAGCCAAACCATCTCTGTCCTGATCCCAGGCCCAAACACAGGGCCTGGATTTAGAATATGCGGCCTCCCAGCAGGCTTCCTCTTCAGCTTCTAGCAACGCCCTGCCGGGCAGAAGCAGGAATCACCATTGGCTTCCTGCTGCCAACCCTGATTCTTATCTGCACACTGTCAGACTCCAGAGTCTCTGCTCTTCTGGTCTAGAAAACAATCACCTGGTTAGGTCAGTGCCAGAGACAGAGAAAGAGAGGCAGATAGATGGAGGAGGAGGGAGAAGAGGGAGAGGAGAGGGGAGTGGAGGGGAGGGAGGGGAAAGAATGAATGAGGATGAGGTTTGGGCTCTGGTTTAAAAACCTGGAAGTTGGGGCGCCTGGGTGGCTCAGTGGGTTAAGCCTCTGCCTTCAGTTCAGGTCATGATCTTGGGGTCCTGGGATCAAGTCCCGCATCGAGATCTCTGCTCAGCAGGGAGCCTGCTTACCTCTCTCTCTCTCTCTGCCTGCCTCTCTGCCTGCTTGTGATCTCTCTCTGTCAAGTAAATAAATCTTTAAAAAGCCTCGAAGTGGACCCGAGTCCGTGGGGGTTGAGCAGGAAGAGAAAGCCACATCTACCACCCAAGAGGTGACTCAATGTTTTCTCAAGCCCCTCCCTGTCCCCCCCCCAAGTCCTATCTCCAAAGGCCCCATCTCGGCACTCTTCCACCCCCGCCTGAGCTCCCCCCGCCCCCCACCAAGGGCTCTTCAAGAAATTTCAGGCTGACCTGGTGAGGGTCCAGCTGCTTCCCTGTGGCTCGTGAAGGGCAGCGCACACGGACCTCTTTGGTGAAATCTCTGATGGGATATTGCCAAGAAACTCAACCAGGATGGAAAATGCCAACCAGCAGGGGGAGGAACAAAACCAGCGACATACGGCAGTATCTCTGGTGACGGCTGTCCTTGCCTGGCATTCATGGGTGGTTGATTAGGAGGGCTTCGATGCAAAGCCACGCGCTCCCCGTTCCCGCCCACCTCGGAGAAGTAGTTTTGGGAGCAGGTTCTGGAACGCGTGGGTCTTGTTTATTTTCCACCTGTGAAGCGAGGGGGTTGGTGGTAGAGGGAGGTAACCAGTGGTTCCCAAGGCCCCCCTGGCTAGAACCTGCAGGGACTCTACCCTGGGTCTTGAAGGGCAGGCGGAGCCACCCCAGTTGTGCTAGGGGGACCCTCAGTCGGGGGAACCCCAGTCAGCGTCAGTGCAAGCGAGTTTGGTCTGATGTAACTGGACACCCAAGAAGATGGAATCGACCGGAATCCGACCCCGGGCTCTGCGGGCACGAATAATTAATGAAGAAGGAAGGATCAAGCTGGGGAGCCGGCCTGCGGGAGGAAGGGACCGGGAACTTCGGCAGCCTCTGACTCGGACTTGCCAGAGGGTGGCGCTGTAGGACAAGGAGCTGAGGTACTCTGGGTCTGCGAGCCGCACAGGCCCGGACCGTGGGTGGGGGGAGCACCCAGAAGCTGGGATCCCCAGGCCAAGGCAGAGGGTGCCGCCCCCTGGGCATCTGCCCCAGTCCCAGCAGGTCTCACGCAAGCTGGAGCGCGACAGGCTCGCGTCAGCCAAAGAGATACCCGGTAGCTATTTCTGCCCCACTCTGGGCTTACCCCTTGGCCCAGGTCCTCCTAAAAGCAGACCCGGAGGGGCCACTCAGGGGCCTCGTGTCCCAGCAAGACTGCCCACCCTCTGTGCGTAACTTCCGGTCCCTCAGGAAATTCGGCGTCCTGGTGTGCCCCCTTCCCTTTTGGGGGGGACTTAAAGGCAAAAAAGTGGCTTAAACTCAAAATATCTTTACTTTCTTGAGGTACCTGGACACAAAGGCTTTCATTCCTGTATTGTTTGTTTTTAAGGGGGAAGGGGCAGAGGCAGAGGGAGAAGCGGGCTCCCTGCTGAGCAGAGAACCGGAGATGGGCCTCGGTACCTGGGCCCTGGGATCATGACCTGAGCCAAAGGCAGACGCTTCGCCACCGGCACCACCCAGGCTCCCCCGGTTTGCTCCTAATCCCTGAATCGTTCCCAGGACTTTGGTTGCCCCCTTTCAGCGTGCTTTATTAATCAGAAGACAATAATCCCGTTAATCTGTTGCTTCGAAGTTCCAGCCCCTGTGCTAATCCTGGTGTACACGATCTCAACCGTAATCGTGGTCTGATTTAGCTTGAGGAGATGTCCTGTACCGTGCCAGGGTCCTGTGTCACAGGTGAGGCCCAGAAAGGCTAAGACACTTGCTCGAGGGCACACAGAAATTATTGATGAGGCTGGGCTTCATGCTCTTGAACACACGGGATGGCCTCCAGCTCAGTGGCCAGGCCCTTTGGGCTCTCCTGTGCTCCCACACCAGGCTCCCTGCTCCCTGCGGGTCAGAAGGCTTCAGGGCGGCTTTAGCCAAAACCAGTGGGGGTGCTTGTTTCCCTCTGGCTCCCGTGGTGGAAGGAGGATCCCCAGCCCGGGTAGTAGGTTGGCGTCTGAGGGGTGTTAGCGCGTGTGGTATTTGTGTGGCATTGGAAGGCACGCGTGTGTCGGGGCGGGGTGGAAGGCTGATCAAGGAATCCAGCCAGACCTGTAAGCCCCCGACTGGGGCTTGGGTGCGTCTCCAGGCCTAGGCCTCGGCCTGTAGGGGGTCCGTCCACAGTTACCGCTGGTGCTTACATATGCCGGGCCCTTGGGATCTCGGGTCCCTGATCCCGTGCAACCACCCAGCTAGAGGAGAGACAGGCAGTAAAGCACGCATCATTGTTCCGTCGAGGATAAAAACAAGTTGATGTGAATTTTACCGGTGGCTATTTCAGGGACCGTGTTTTGAGTTAGGGTACTTGATTTTTGAGCTAAGATCTGAATGACAAGAGGAGGTGGGCAGGTGACAGGCCGGGACCCAGGTGTTCCAGGCAGAGGGACAAGCAAGCGGCAAGCCTAAGGCAGGAGTGAGGGCTGTGGCTGCAGCTAAGCAAGAACAGAACGACCCCAGGGGTGGGAGACGAAGCCAGAAGGGACGGCCTAGGGCACCGTGGGCTGGGTGAGGAGTATGGAGTTTCCTTCAAGGGCGGCAGAAGCTGCTGGAATGCTAAGGGGCTGCTCAGTGGAGAGCATGGTTGGGAGGGCAGCAGGGGGAGGGGACGTTCTCCAGAGACATGGTGGTGGCGCTTGGAGAGGAGGGCCAGGAAGGGGTCTTTTGGGAGCGACGCTGACAGGCTTGTCTCTGGATTTGAGGCGAGAGAGGACAGAAACAGAGTAATGAAGATTTTTGCTTCAGCGGCAGGGTTGATGGTGGCGTCCCGTATGAGATGGGAAAAGCTGAGGGAGGAACAAGTTTGGTGGGAAAAAAATCAAGTGTTCTGTCTTGGCCGTGTTGGTTAGAGGGGAGCACCCGCCGCTTGAGAGGACACGTCAGCGGGCAGTGGGAAGAGAGAGTCGGAAGTCCCGGCGGGGTCGGGGCAGCGGCTCTGGCTCGAAGATCAGCATTTGGGATCTTCAGACCAGACGTGGATTTAGGACCTGGAGGCTGGGCCTGATTTCACGCAGACACTGCTGGGATGTGTCAGGGAAGGTAAGCAGCCTGGAAGGGCGCCCGTTTCGGAACACCACGAGACGAGCAAGAGCTGGGTTCTCACACCGGTGGTAGGTTTAAATAAAGATACAGCCCGGAGGAGGACAAATAGCGATTTTAATGTAAAATAGAGCAGCATAGAGTTTGGAGGGGGTGGGGGAGGCAAGGAAGAGAAGAATGCTTGAGGGGAGGAGTGCCCAGGAGCTTGGCTGAGAAAGTTCCACAGCCTGGGTCTCATCCCTCCACCTACAGGCCCAGAAGCTCTCTCCTTGGATGGGGTTGACCTTCCCAAGGTCGGTCCGGGTGGAGAAGCCGCTCTTGGCCTGCCTGATGGACAGGCGCCTGGCGTGGTGGTGGTGGTGGGGGGGTTACACTCATGCTCGGGATATAAAACAAGGGCTTTCCGCAGGAATCACACGGGTGGTTTTCCACACTCAATGGGCAGAGCCTTGGAGTCGACGCTTTGGCTGGAGTCTGGCAGCTGCCGGGTGGTTTGGGGGTTTGGGTTCGCCTTCCCACAGGAGGGCGGGCAGGAGAACCGAGGGAAGGTGGGCTCCAGCAGGAGGAGGAATCCTAATGAGAGGGTCCCTGGGGCTACGTTTGTTCTGGCTAACCTAAAAGGGGGCGGGAACTCTTACCAAAAAGAACCAATCAAAGACCTGAACCTGAGGTCCTTGCCAAAGCAGGACCCGCATAAAACAGGGGTGGGGGATGCGTCTCACGTGAGCGGGCAGAGAAAGGGATGTTCCTCGGACTGTTCTGCCCGGCCTGGCTGGCAGGCTTTAGGGGTGGGTGTAGTTGCCCATCCGCAGGGTCCCCTGGCGCACGGCGTGCTCGTCCTGGTGGGCTCTCAGGGCTCTTTGGCGATTGGCCTCGGTGGGGAAGGTGCTGAGATGGGGACGCACCTGCAGACGGGAGAGGGCAGGTCAGTGGGCTCGCGGCTCCCTCCCGGGGGGGGCCCCCTGCTCTCCTGGCCCGCACCCCCCCCCCCCGCTTCCATCTCCGAGCAGTGACAGTGATACGAATCACTGCGAAAGGGACGGAAGTGAGGCGTGAGCGCCCCGCGGTGACGAGCCCCGGGTGGGCGGCAGGCCGCGAGGGCAATGCCAGCCTTCCGGAGGACACATGGGGACAGATCCGAGAGTGTTTCTCCGTTAGAATGCGAAGCGGTCAGTACTGGTCATGTCTCCCCTGAGACCGGGTGCGGAGCAGATGTGACCTGGCCTGGGACACCGCCGGGGGCCCCCCAACCCAGGATCTGGGTCACCACTTCGGGTCCACCAGACCCTTTTTGTGGGCTGTCTGGCCTCAGGTCCTGGGAGCACGTGCTCACCGCCCGCGTACCTGAGGTCCCAGTGGAACCCAAGCTGAATGTGTTCACCATTTTACAGATGAGGAAACTGAGGCCCAGAGCAGAGTCTGTGCAAGGCTGGCTGCACAGGGAATCCGTGTCAGAGAAACTGTTTTAGCCTCCACGCCCAGATCCCTGGACACTAAATGTGGATTCTGTCTAGAAAATTCTGTTGCACCCACAGCTCACACTGTGTTTGGGTGCCTCCCCCAACCCCTTCCACTGGCTCATGAGGTGAAAGGGGGTCGGGGCTGCCGAAGCAGGGACTCGTAAAAGTCAGATGGCAGTGGGTTGACTCGGGTGTCACTGTAGGACATAAACCACGTTCTTCATTCTCAGGCAGGTCAACTCTCTGGCGACTCTGCAGGAAGTCACGGACCGTCTCCTCTGGGGGGAAAAATACCCCAAGTCCTAACACACAAAATGGTGTGGGTCACCACTTAAGATCTGTGGACGCTTTACAAGTCCCCCGTGGGCGGTCTGTGTGCGGCAGCACTTCCGGTTTTGAATTTCTTGGATGTACATCAGGACCATCTGGGGCTCTTGCAACCGAGGCAGGGCCAGAGCCCAATTCCCAACCTCTTGAGTCCTCTTAGGGCAGGGTCCTTGCCACAGTCACCTAACGTCTCCCTGGGCCCAGGGCTCCACACCTGTGCTCAACTCCTTTTGGTCAATCGAACCATAATCCTCTTCTCAGCTGCTTCTCCAGCTTCAGAAAAGTCCCCAGGTGGCCGCACACAAGTTATTGGGAAGAGAGAAGACCCAACACTTTGTGCAGGAATAAAATAGCCAACAAACAAAAGGCTTCTAAGGTGTATCTTTGTGTCCCTTCTGGCAAGGGATGGCTTGATTTTTACCCTGTGATACAATTTTCCTGACACCTGTGCTTCCCAGCAGGCAGCTAGAGATGCTCAGGAAGGCTGGCACTTAGGATCTCCAGACACCTCGTGGGCTCCCTGGCTGATTCAGATGCCCAGCCAGCTGGGACTCCTATGTGTTCAGGGTCTCCTATAGCATTCAGAGTGGCAAGGCTCCCCGGAGGCCAGGGAAGCATAGCTCTGCAGCCCACATCTCTGCTAATTCCACATATCCCCCCGGCCCGTGGAGAGGGGTGAATGGTGACCCCCCCCCAAAAGACAGGTCCACATCCTAACCACTGGAACCGTGGATGTGACCTTTTCAGATGTAATTAATTTAAGGATCTCAAGATGAGAACATCCCGAATTATCCAAGAAGGTTCTGATTCCTCCGGCAAGGATGCCGGAGACAGAAGACATAGACACAGAGGACAGGGCCCCGTGAGGCCATAGTGACGTGGCCACCGTTCAGGAGTGCCGGAGCACCAGTAGCTGGAAAAGGCGCGGAGGCATTCTTCCCTGGGCCTGGTGGGAGTGTGGCCCTGCTGATGTCTCGATTTTGGGTTTCTGGCCTCCAGAACTGCCAGAGAATGGATCTCTATTGTTTAAACCACCAAGTTTGTGATAATTTGTTATGGTAGCCTCGGGAAATGAGTACAACCTCCAAGCCATTCCCTGGGCAATTCAGTACGCATCAATGGTACATGGTGCCGTTGCCATTGGGTGGGTGGTGTTGGTTTGGTGTTGCTGGTGGGTAACATAGATCTGTGCTGCTGGTCGGTGGTGGCGGAGGGTGGTAGGTGGTGTTGATTAGGTGGAAGGAGGCTCAGCATTCGCTCCCGTCTCCTAAGGAGTCGGCAGAAGGATCCAGCCCCAAGGAGCTGCTCAGCTTAGAGATGATGGGGTGAAAACCAGCACACAGACCAAAGAGAACCCTAGAAGAAATCTTCTTTTCTGCCGTCCCCTTTTACTTAGAAACTTCAGTGGGAAAGAAATATTCATTCATCCATTCATCTAAAAAGTCCGAATTAAGCGCCTACTGTATTTCCAAGGATGACTGGGACGTTTTGTACTTTAGCGTTCAGTTCCATTTTCCCTCTGGTTTTCTAGAGGGACGTTCTGAGCGTAGGAGGCTCACCCCCGTGGCCGACCACACACATTCCGGCACACATTATGTGCTCAGCCTCACTGGGGGACGTGGGAGAGGCAGAAGGCATGCCACGTGTGGTCTCTGATGTCATGAATTCCCATTCCAGCTGGAACCTTATGGGATTAAGTCATCCAAGGCGGGGAGCTCAAGCCAGTACCCAGCCCTGGAGCCCTGTTAAACAGGGTGTGCACCTGTCCTGTGCGGGGACCCCCAGTGCCTGGCACGGGGCCACATTTAAACAAAGCTGCCTGGTGCGTGTGTCCCAGGTGAAAACCGAAGATTTGTGTGACTGGGTCTGATGGGCTCTTCTAAAGCCTAACTCAAGAAAAACCTTGCCCCCAGCGCGGGAGGGGTCTTTAGAAAGAAGGGAAGCTGGATCCCTTGAAATCCCCAAATTCCCCAGCAGAAGCCAGGAGTCCCTGGAGAGGGGAGGTCCAGCTCTCAGAATGCCAGGAAGCAGGGTGCCCCTCTGGACCCTTCAGCTGGACCCACAGCACACGGATTTCACACAAGCCCCAGACTGTCCAGACGTTGTCTCCATTTTACAGATGGGGAAATAGAGGCCCAGAAAGGTTAAGTCGCTCGTCCCGGTCGCACAGAAAACCCAGAGCTGTGGGACTGCCCCCACCCAATCTTCACCGAGAGACTCGACTCTCCTAATCAACGCTCATGAAGTGAATCGAGTGAGTCACCGCTGGGAACGTTGCGGCTCCTATCCCGCAGGCACACTCCCCTCCTAAAATAGCAACTCAGCCAGAGATGAGGAGCCTAATTACAAGTCAGGCCTCAAGCCGTGTGTGGTCACGACCCCACGGACCCCTGGAGCCCCAGGATGAAGAGCTCCGGAGCAAGGAATTCCTTCGGAGACGCTTCTAAATTAAGCCATCCGCGGTCTGCCTCTGCCTGGAGCTAGGAAAATGTGACGCGTTGGCAGGAAGCAGCTCTGCTCCGTGGAGCTGAGTCGCTCTAGGGTCCATGCAGGTAAATAAGAGGGGAACGGCCGGCCTGCCAGCAGCCCTGGGAGCGGAGCGGGCGGGCACAGCTCTACTCCCGTCGGCCAAGGCCTTGCACCTGCCCAGATGGGCGGCATCTAAACAGCATTGCCCAGACAGGGTAGCCTCCGCCGTGCGGGAGCCTCCGCCGTTTGGCACACGTGGGGACACGCCGGCGAGGGAGACCCATGGACCCTGCAGGACGGCAGGTTGGGGGGGTGGCTGCGGAAAACTACACATGTTTAGTGGCAATTTATTAGGACCGTGGATGGGGATTGTATTTTATTTTATTTAAAAATTTTAAAAAGATTTTATTTATTCATTTGACAGAGAGAGACACAGCAAGAGAGGGAACACAACCAGGGGGAGTGGGGGAGGGAGCAGCAGGCTTCCCACTGAGCAGGGAGCCTGATGCGGGGCTCGATCCCAGGACCCTGCCTGGGATCATGATCTGAGCCAAAGGCAGCTGCTTAACCACGGAGCCACCCAGGCGCCCATGGGTGGGGATTTAACTCGAGCAGGGGGTTAGGAAAGCCTTTCTAGAGAAGGTGAGCGGGCTGGGCAGGGCATGATGAGGAGAGAATGTCCTAGATGTGGGGACCTACCGAAGCCCGTGATGGGAAGAATCTGGGCAAACGAGAGGAAAGGAAAGTGAATTTTTGTAGCTGGGGGACAAGACGAGGCAGGTCACTGAGCAGCCATCGGATCTCAGAAGAGATTGGTGTTCACCGCTGGTCCTGGGATCCCTAATCCCCCGCAGACAATATTTCTTGACTCTCTGCCATCGAACCAGAATAAAAGATTCCCAGAGACCCAGGGTTGGAAGAGAACTTGGACGCCATGGAATCCACATCTACCGGTGAGAACCCAGGTGGGAAGCCTCTGGGCTTAGGCCCCGCAGAGTGAGCCAGCAGCCCGCCCGCCGCCTTTTCCGCTTCCACCCCTGCCGCCTGTGACCCTGCCTGGCCGCCGGTGGGATCTAGATTCCTGGATTCCGTTTCCCACGAGGTTGAACGCATCCGTGCTCTTCCGATCCACTTCCAACGGATCAGCTTTTCGTTTGAGTCCTGCCTTGTCGAACCTTCCCCTCTTCGTTAATTTTGCTCATGATTTCTGATTCCTTCTTTGAGGCCACTCTGTCCTTCTCTTCCCCGTCTCTCGAGTCGTCTGTGAGCTAATTACCCTTCACTTCTTCTTTTTCTAATAACACCGTTTATAGAACACAGAATGAGCAACTCCTTTGCCCTCTCCATTTTCTTTGATCTCCTCTCAGTTTCGAGTTTTGAGGATATTTATTTTTGTTCCGTTCTCTTTTCATCTAATTTCTATCAGATTTCTGTTTGGAGTCCCTCTTTGGTCTTTTAGTGATTTATAAATGTGCTTTTAAATTTCCAGGCAATTGTATTTGTTCCATCTATGACTGATTTCTAAGGTAACTTCTTTGGTGCCGAGGTAATTTGCATGAATCAGACCCTTTGTATTTGCTCAGTTTTCACTTTTTGAGCTTCCTTGGAAAGCGTGATCTGTTTTCAGCAGAAAACCGCCAGTAGAATGACAGTTCGCCGTCATGGAGCTGGTGCCCGCGTGCCCTGGCTTCGGGGGTAAGATGTGGCCATTGTCTTTTGGCTTCTGTAACAGTCGTTTGTGTCTCCATGATGTCCTGGACTCTGTCCTGGGCACCAGGAGCCTGGAAGTGTTTAGAAAGCCTCTGCTATCACAGACCCAGAAAACAGTGATAAAAATATAATCACACAACTACTTACTCAATTATAGTTGTGTGGAATCCTAGAAGAAGTACCAGATTTCCTTTTTTTTTTAAGATTTTTATTTTTTTTAAATAAGCTTTAGACCCAACATGGGGCTTGAACCCACAACCCCAAGATCAAGAGTCACACGCAGCACCGACCGAGCCCGCCGGGCACCCCGGAATACCAGATCTGCAAGAGGTTATAATACAGAGCATTGGACTCATACTTTGGGGCCAGAGAAGGCTTCCTAAGGGGATAAGATACAGGCAGAGACTCAAAGAATAAGGCAGAGATGTGGTTGGGGGTTGGGGATGAAAGTGGTCTTGGCGTCCCAATGCGATCACGAAACAGGAAGAAGAAGAAGCGAACGGGCCCTTCACGGAGGGGGGATCTGAAGGCCAACACACGCAGGAGGCATGCACATCCTAGCACAGTAACCAGGGAACAAAGAAAGAAAAGGCCATTCCGTGCCCGCCGCGCTGGCGGCAGTAATGGTAATGAGCCTGACGTTGGAGTTTTCAGGGACCTCTAGCAAGGGCGGTGATGGTTCCGACCACTCAAGGCGATCGGGCATCACCTAGAAAGGCTGGGCACGTGCTTACCCCTGAACCAGTGAGTCTGTTTGGATGGGGACCCTGCAGGACTTTCAAAAACGTGCACTAAGAGCTGTGTACAAGAATCCTCACAGTCACAGGATTAGGGATTAGAAGCGACGGCACGTCCATCGGTGGGGACCGGGCAAACCAAAGGTGCTAAATTCATGCAGTGCAACGTTCTGCTTCTGTTAATACGGCGCCCCAGAGAGGTTCCAACACAGTGGCCACGAGCCACACATGGCCATTTACTTTTGAAGTCACCAAAATTAAGTGAAATAAAAAATTTGGTCCCTTAGTCGTACTAAGCACATTCCAAGTTCTCAGTGACCCCATGGGGCCCGTGGCTACCGACGGACATTCCCATCATCACAGAAAGTTGTATAGGACAGCGCTACTCTAGGTCGGTCTGAATCGACGCATAGCAATCTCGAATACAACGCTGCGAGGAGAGAAAGTCGAATTTACGGAATAGAACATAAGAATGATGCCATTTATATGAAAGATTTAAAACCAACGGAAGAGTCCCCGGGGTTGTTCAGGCGAGAGTCTGGCTAGTGAGGCAGAGCGGGAAGGAAAGAAGGTGCTGGAAGTCATGCCCAGCCCTCGTTGGGGTGGGGGGGAGTGGGAGCAGGGAGGGAAGCTGGGAGGGCCTCCGTTTTATCTGTAGGAATCACTGTCTTTTCCTCTTTGTACTGGGGGCACAACACGGTGGGGTTTTGGAACTGCGTTTTGGAGAAGTGACCGCCGAGGGGACGGAGGCGTGTGGGGGTTCCTCCCTCCATGCACAACTTAGAGTTACTCTGTTTCAGGAGGTTTATTTGCTGGAGATTCGTGTATGATTCTGTTTGAGTCACGAGTCTTGCTCTCCAATGAAGGTTCACAAACGGTGGTTTGTGACTTTGGCTTGTGCCGACTTTCCCCGTGGTAGACTTATCCTGCGTCACTGGGCACAGTCATCTCAGTGCCGAAGAAAACGTCCAAGACCCAAGGAGGAAAGACATGGTTGTCCTGCCTGGTGACATCAGTCTTCGGTGGGTGGGCGGGCCAGCTTGGGTCTGCATGCTGAAGAGTGAGCAGCGTTTCAGCTCCTCGTTCCTGTCTCTTTCCCATCTTCTCCCTTCGGCATGAGGCCTCTTTGTAGGCGGGAGGTGGAGGCAGATGGCATGGGGCTCTTTACAGCAGAAGGCAGGCCCTGCGGTCATTGGTGACACCGTCCCCAGATGCGCGTGGAGGGCGCGTGCCTATGCCCGCCGCAGCCGGGAGGAACTCGCCCACAGCTGGCCAGGTGTGCGGGCTGAGCGGCCTCCCCACGTGCCTGCTGAGTCCAGGCCCCCAACACGGTCCTGTTAAAAGGGGCAGCTGGGCTAGCAGACAGCCAGTCCCTGTCATCAGCCCCACAGCAGTCCCCCAACTGGACACCAAGCCTTCCAGGGCCAAGTCTGGGGGCCAAGAAGGCAAATGATAGGATTTGAAGAAAAACTCAGCCAGATTAAAAAAAATCTGCCAAAAAGCTGAAAAACAAACAAACAAATAAATAAAAGGCAGCTGTAGAAGCTACAGATATCTTAGTTTAGTTTGGGGTGTTTTTTGTTTGTTTAGTTTTTTGTTTGTTTTTTAAGTGACAGCCACTCGGGGACTGGGAGAGAGGTTTTGCTTTAGAAGATTGAGGGCCTGTCGGCTCTAATGAGAGGTACTTGGAAATTATGGATCAGTCCCAGGTCAGTAATTTATGTCAAGTTCAGGGCAGCTGGAGGTCAGAGTTCCCGGCAGAACACAAGTCCATGCAAGGCGTCCTCGGCAAACAGGCCGAGTCTTCAGCTCTCATGTACCAGGTTCGCGGTTTAAGTCATTAACGAGGGGGGCGGTCTCTCCCGAGACATCTGGTCCCCGACGTTGTTATTCTGCTACTGGCTCTGATTTCTCTGTGGTCCAGAAATAGATGGGACGAGGACACAGCGCCGGACCCTCCCTGCCGCACAAGCTGCGTTTTCAGAGAACATCCAAGCTCAGGCTTAGGCTCCCTCCCTGGGAGGTCTAATGTGGTGTCACGGGAATCCCCCTGTCGGGTGAGCCGGGGTGGGGGGCTGCGGGGGCAGGGGGGTCGGGGAGAACGACCGCTCTCTGAGGGGCTGCGGGATGCCATCCTCCTCGGACGAGAAGAACACGGGATGGTGAAGACTCCGGCCCAGGGATACCCAGCTACCTTCCGCACAAAGCGGGACTGGGACCCAGGTCTTGGCCCTCCGACTCGTGGGCTCTTTGAGACTTTCTGGGGCGAGCCGGCCGTGCAAGCCTCTGAAAATGAGAATCAACTTGCTAATTCCAGAAGCCATACCGGTACCTGTAGATCATTTCCCAGGATTAGCTAAGGCCAGTCAGCTGTTGGGATCACAGTTGGACGATGAATCTTTTTGCCAAATGCTCGTCTATGAATAACCAGGTAACACCGTGGCGGGGTGTTTGACTCAACTTCCCGAAAGCTTCCAGCTTGGCTCCCAGGTCTGCTTCCATTACGTGATAGTTGCAGTGGATAATCCAGGGGAGCTGAGAACGGACCGGACCCTCCTTCACCAACCGAGACCACTTCACGGCAGCCGATTATCACCGCGAGCCAGCCTCCAAAGACTGCGTCCGGGCCGTGCCCACACCTCTGACTCAACGGGGTGTTCTTATTCCAAGCGGCCTGACCTTCTTGGTAAAAGAGCCTTTTTGAGATATAATTCACGCACCGTGAGGCTCACCCATCTGAGTATATAAATCAGGGATTGTGGGTACATTCATAGGCTCGTCCACTCTCTTTGCCCCAAAAGAAACCCCATACCGTTTGTAGGTGGCCCTTGTTTCCCTCCCCTGAGCTCCTGGCAACCCCTCTTTTCCGTCTCTATGGATTTGCCTGGACGTTTCTAGAAATGGAGTCATACGAGGCATGGTCTCTTGTGACTGGCTTCTTTCCCTTCGTATCACATGCACGTAGTTGAGTGATATTCTGCTCTAGGGACCTACGTTTTGTGGATCCACTCATCAGCTGATGGACCTCAGGTTGTTTCCATCTGGGGCCTCATGAAGAATGTACTGTCGGGGCCCCTGGGGGGCTCAGTCGTCAAGCATCCGCCGTCGGCTCAGGTCATGATCCCAAGGTCCTGGGATCGAGCCCTGGATCGGTCCCCTGCTCAGCGGGGAAACAGCTTCTCCCTCCCTCTCTGCCTGCTGCTCTGCCTACTTGTGATCTCTCTCTGTCAAATAAATAAATAAATCTTAAAAAAAAAAAAAAGAATACGCTGTGAACGTTATGCCCAAGTTGACGTGTGGACACCTCTTTCCTTTCTCTTGGTGAGATACCCGGAGTGGAGTCGCCGGGGCGTATGGGAACTCTGTTTAGGCTTTGGGGGGAACTGCCACAGGGTTTTCCAAAGTGGCCGCACCATTTCATATTCTCGTAGCCACATAGAAGGTTCCAGCTTCCCCACATCCCCACCAACACTTGTTCTTGTCTGCTGTTTGGACTGCAGCCGTCCAAGCTCGCGGAAGCGGAGTGGTGTCTCGCTGAGTTTTGATCTGTGGTTCCCCGGTGGCTGCCAGTGCTGGGCGTCCTTCCTGTGCGTGTTGGCCGTTCGTGTATCTTTGGAAGAACATCGATTCAGTCCTTTGCCCATTTAAAATTCGATTCTTTAAAAAAAAAAATTCGATTCTTTATCTTTCCGTTACGGAGTTGTAAGGACGATATTTTTGCTCATAGTTACAAGTCCCGCATCAGAGACGCGGTCTACAAATACTTGTTCCCACTCTGTGGGGTGTCTTTCCACTTTTCTTAGCACTGTCTGAAGCATCAAAGTTGTTCATTTTGATGAAACCCAGCTTACCTGTTTTCCTTTAGTGGGCCGTATTTGATTTCCTCTTACACACGTAGCGTAAGAAGGCACCAGGAAAAGAAGGGCTTCCTTAGCAGTTTGTCTACACGGCCCCTCTGAGGCAGGGACAGTGAGCAGGCAGGGCGGCAGACACCTCCCAGATCGTACCGGCTCCAGTAGACGGATGGTAGCTGTTCTGTTATCAATGACTCTCGGGCTGAACTGAAGCGCGTGTGAAAGTGGCAAGGTCTGCCATGGCCGTGGGAGGGAGAGGGTGCCAGGCTTTTGCTGTAACAGATGACAAGAGCGTCTCCTCCATTGGAGACAAAGAAAGACTCAGAATCCCCAGGAGAAGACATCCATGTGCTCTTCTGCCCTGAACGCTGTCTCCTTCTTCAGGTCCCCTCGGGTGATCCTCACCGGGGATGGCCGGTGGGTCCGTGAGTCCCCTCGGGTGATCCTCACCGGGGATGGCCGGTGGGTCCGTGAGCGAGGGCAGGGCACAGTGACAGAAGGGATGGGCTAGCGGGGCCATCAGGAGGCTGGCGAAGGAACCAGCACGCGCTCCCTGGAGTCTTGTTAACATGGAGCAGTCCCAGTCCGGCAGCGGGCACAGACACGGAGTGGGGACTGACCAGCGCTGCGGCTGTCACATGGTGGGGGGCGGGGGCGGGGGTAATAATAGATGGCACCTTTTTTTTAGTGGTTCTGCTTTTAAAAACCACTAAATCCTTATGTAGGATGCAAAGCCAGGGGAGGAAGCTTGCAGGTAGTGGCTTTACACAGGCCTGTAAGAGAAGAGTGAGTTCCTCCCGGTGAGGCCTAAAGTATGGGCTGGCGGTTCAGTCGGGAGAGCATACCGCTGTTGGTCTCAGGGTCGTGAGTTCGAGCCCCACGTTGGGTGTGGCGTTGGCTTAAATGAACGTCAAAAAAATAAAAATAAAAAAATAAGGGGTGGCCCAGAGGCCACCCCGAGCAGCACCGCTGGCTGGCACCCTCCTTTCGCCCAGCATGTCTGGGCCCTTGGAGTCGGCCAGTCTCTGGGAGGCCGCACGGAGGCTCCATCGGGGGGTCTGGAAGCCGTCGCTCCAACCATCCGTCACCTCCGCTCTGCTTCTCGGCTCCTCTCTGAAACAGCTCAGCCCCGGGAGAATGTCCCGCTGGAAGCTGTCGTGCGGGAGCCCGACGCAAGGCAGGGAGAGAGGGACCCCTTCCTGCTCCCCGTCTCCACCCCGTAGCCCCCATCTAGCGCGTGTGCTCGCATGCACACACGCACTCACACATGCGCGTGCACGCACACACACACACACACACGCCAGGATGCAAATGATAACCGCAGAGCCATCACTTGTGAAGCTTGACAGAAAATAATGAGAAACACTAAATCTTTTATAAGGTCAACACTCGCCTTAGCCGAGCGGCTGTCAGACAAGAAAAGAATTTAGCGCCGGAGCCACGAAACTTCCATCGGCTCATTAAGCCCAACAGGGCCCGGCCTGGCGTGGCGGAGGAGACGCGGGGCCTTCCGTTTTGTGTCAGTAATTTGCGGCGGAGGAGGCAAGAAGAAACACCGGCGCCAAAGGGGCCTCGGGGGCGGCTGGGGAATCGTTAGCGCACCAGGAGCGGCCTCGGCTCCTAATTGGAAGCATTGGGCATTATCAACCGAGGATTTGCCTCCGCTCCCTGACAGCTAGTGGGCCCAAAATGATCGCCCACTTGTCAGTGTAAAAGACCATTAAAAACAAGCCATTTTGATTTAATTGGAGGCGGTGCACCGTGGGGCCAGGTGAGGAGGGCCGTCAGCCCCGCTCACCCCGGCTGACGCCTCTCTCCCTGCGCACTGGGGCCGGGGGGAGGCGGGCTCGCGTGCCTTCCAGACGCTTCGCCTTTCAAAAACTGTCTGACGGAGCCGTGAATGGGAGACAGAAGAGCCTTCACGGTGGTGGTGGGAGCTGTTTTCAATGGGGTTGTCAACAGACGCCCTGACAGGCAGAGCTGCCGGGGAGGGGCCCCTTTTCTTCCCAGGGCCCAGAGGACGGGAGGCCGCGGGGCGCTATTCATTGGGGAGGTGGCCGTAGCGCGTCCAGCTGCCAGCGGGAGAGGGGGGACCTTCGCTGGGGTCCTTAGCCCGCCCTGCCCGCTCAGAAGCGTCGCAGGGCAGGTTCTGGCTGGTCATGGGAGTCCGATCTGCCGTGGACAGCAGGACCCGGTCTTTTATTTCAAGCTCAAGTAAGAGCCAAGGAGGGAGTCCCAGAAGGAGGCGCATTGCTGCGGCCCTCTGCGGAGTCTGGGAGCGGACGCCCCCGCCCCTTGGCTGGTGTCTCAGTGGTGCTCCCCCAGCAGAGGCCATGGGGCCGCACCCCTGCAGACAGGTCCACATCGTCCCCGTCAGAAGAGGCCACTTGCTATAAATATTAAGGCAGGCTCGCAGCGGGCTCTCCTGCCGGGCTGGGTGCCCGGCACGTGGAGCAGCTGCGTGTAGATCTGAGCGCGAGTGTAGACGCCCCGACGCCAGGGACCGTGTTCCGCATGTCGGTGCCGGTACGGTGAGCGCCACGGGTACCTCATAAATGCTAATTGGCACTCACAGATCTCAGAGAGGTCTACGATTCGTGTATGAATCTCACCCCCTTCCCACAGGCAGTGACCTCATTTGCTGTCTGCTGCTCGTCGGACAAGACAAGGCTTCCAGGAGCACAAGGTGCTGGAGGGGTGTCTTTGGGAGAGCGAGGGGGAGACACACCGGCCGATCCCCTCGTCAGCCTCCGCCGTTCATCCTGATGAAGGATCAGGCTGGGAGGAGACCCCGGATCCCCAGCGAGCATCAAATTCCAGAGCTCCAAATTTCGCTGCTGGTTTTAGACAATGGGGATTCCTTAATTACTTTCTCTGGAAGTGTACCTGACGGTGCTTCCTCGGGTAGTGCGAGGTGGTTATCCAGGCGCTCGGTTCCTTGGTTGACAGCGTCTTTGATTTTGTGCTTGGTTGCAAATTAAGTCCTTTGCTGAGCCGTCCGCACAGTGCCCGGCGGTGCCTCATCGCTTATTCATGCCGGCTGTCGAACAGCCCGGGCTTCTGCCAGACAGGCGGGGCGCACGCTCAGAGGTTTGGTGTCCGTGGCCCGCTGGGTTGGGGTGCTCATGGTCTTTCCCCTTTTCCCTGATTGAAATAATGAGCGGAAAGAATTGGGGGAGGGCAACTCTTAGGAAGGAATGGAAACTTTCTGTGGTTGACGGGGCCGACCCTGCCAAGTCAGAAATAGGAGTGGAGGGAAGTGTCCTCAGCTAGACAGCAAGGACGTTCTGCCATATTCTGGACATGGTCCTGGAGAAAGAGCGACAGACTAGGGACTAATAGAGGTCTTGGGGTTATTTGACTGCTAGGGGCACTCTGTAGACGCTAAAACCAATCTTGCCTAGATGGCTAGGTGGATGAATGGATGGATGGACAGAGACATGGACAGATAGGCAGACGGATAGATGGATGGATAGAGGGATGAATGGACAAACACATGGATGGATGAACAGATGGCTAGATGGATGGACGGACAGACAGATGGATGGATGGACAGATGGATGGATAGATGAACAGACTGATGAATGGATAGACAGAGGGGAAGATGGATGAACTCACACCGATTCTGGTATTAAATGACTCAAGTGTCACTGACCACAGCCTCACAAATACATAGAAAGGCAGTTCAAGCTGACAAATCTTATTTTTTTAAAGATTTTATTTATTTGTGTATTTATTTGAGAGTGTGCAAGCAGGGGAGAAGCAGAGGAGGAAGGAGAGAGGATCTGAAGCAGACTGTGAGCAGAGTGCCAAGCCTGACATGGGGCTCGTGACCCTGAGATGATGACCTGAGCTGAAACTGAGAGTCAGACACCCAACCGACTGAGCCACCCAGGCGCCCCAGGTTGAGGAATGTTCTATGACTGTGGATAAAGGTCGAGAACACGACACCACGTGGTAGAGTTCGTGGCACCTGGGCAGTCCCCTGTCACTGCCACGCAGCGCCCCACTTCTGACAGCCGGAGCTGTGCACCCGGAGGCACCATCAAGAAGGAAGACGTCCATGCAGAGACAGTCTTTGCACGGCTGCCGCTTAGCCCGGGGGCAGGTGATTCAGGGAAAGCAGGCAGATTTTGGCTGAATGTGAGAAGGGTTAGGGTGAGGGTTAGGGTTATTCCTGCATGGAAGCCCTGGCCCCAGTGCGATGGCATTTGGGGCGGAGGGTAGGGAGCAACTAGGTTCGGACAAGGACAGGAGGGCGGCCTCCAGCACGGGGTCAGGGCCCGTGTAAGGAGAGGCGCTGTAGAACCCGCTTTCTCTCTCTCCGGGCTGGCCTAAGAGACTCTCACCAGAACGGCACCCCACAGGCGCCCTGACCTCGGGTGTGCAGCCGTCAGAACTGAGAGATTGACGTCGGCTGTGGCAGTCACCCAGTCTGTGGTATCTGGGGTAGCCGCGGGAGCAGACCAACGTTGGCCCGGAGTCCTCGGGGCTGTGTATCAGATGAGAGCCTGCCTCCCACAGGCACATTTCGGACAGAGGCCCCAGCACGCTTCAGAGCAGACACACGGGGCGCACCCGCACGCCGCGGTACATGCGTGTCTGAACCTCTGTGCGGGGCAGCCGGCCCCGGCCAGTGAGCTCCAGGAGCTGCTTGCCGAAAATGCAGGCCTGGGGCCGCCTGGGCCTTCGGCTCAGGTCGTGATCTCGGGGTCCTGGGATCGAGCCCCGCGTCGGGCTCCCTGCTCGGCAGGGAGCCTGCTTCTCCTTCTCCCTCTGCTGCTCCCCCTGCTTGTGCTCTCTCACACTCTCTGTCAGATAAATAAATAAGCCTTAAAAACCGGAAATGCAGGCTTGGAGGCTACCCCAGACCCACTAGAATGGATCCTGGAGTGGGCCCTGGAATCTGCACATTTTTTTAGAGAGAGAGATGGGGGAGAGAGAGGGAGAGGAAGGGAGAGAGCGCGTGCGCAGAATGGGGGCGGGGCAGAAGGTCAAAGAATCCCACGCAGACTCCACACTCAGGGCAGAGCCCATCCTGGGGCTTGATCTCGTGACCCTGAGATGATGACCTAAGCCGAAATCAAGAGCCAGACCCTCAACCGACTGAGCCTCACCCAGGAGACCTTGGAGTCTGCATTTTGAAGCTCTCCCCAGAGGACCGCAGGCACAGCCAAGTCGCATCCATAGGAGCCGATGCCGTCGCGCGTCCCACACCGACGGTGCGATGCTCCATGACCGTCCCCTGGCCAGGCCCGCGCCAAGCGCTTCACACCCACGACCCGCGCTTGCCCTCTGTCACTGTCCCCACTTTACAGGTGCAGCATGAGGCCAGCTCCTGGGCGAGTACCCAGGCTCAGCCCTCCGGCCAGTCTCTGCCTCCCGCCTTTTCCTGCAGCAGGTCCCGATCAATGGCCTCTTTTGTTTTTGGCCTTGGGGCCAAATTGCAATTTAAAAGACGCTTGGGGGGTTATCAAGATCTAAAGGCTTTCAGGGCAGTGGGAAGTTTTGTTTATTGCAAGGGCTTAAATCAGCCAGAGCAGGGCTGGCCATGACCCTCTGGACACTATAAAAGCCCAGTTCCTGACCGCCCTTCGCTCTCCTTTCCAGGTCCGGCATTTAGCCCCGAACTGGCCCCTGACCTCAGTTTCAGGTCCGTAGTATTTATAGGCTCCACCAAGGCCTGCGGCGGGGGGCAGCCGGCCAGAGGGCGCAAGCCACTGCTCTATCGCTCGCCTGTGCACGTGACCTCAGGCCTCCCGGCACAGGCGCGTCCCCTCTGAGTCAGCGTGGCTCCTCTTGGCCACGGAGGGTTATTGGGAGCTTTGGCACAAGGTGAGACTTCCTCGGAGCTCCCAAGAGGTGCTCCAGATGTGTGCGCCCCGGGCGTCGTCATCATCACCACCTTTGGGGGCGCCGCCTCCGAGGGACTTCTTGGACACACCCCCCCGCTCGTCCAGCTGCTGGATTAGGGTCACAGCACCCCCGTTCTCTTGTACGAACTAGCCCGTCATTGCCCTCGACGTCTTTGAGGAGGGGCAGGGGAGAGGCCAGCAGACACCCCCATCTTCTCACTTTCTCTGCCACACTTGCTCTCTGTCACTGGCAGACTCTGCATCTCAGAGGGACACCAGCGGGTCCCGGGGGTCCACCGTATCGATTGCTTGTGGCTTTGAGACACAAGGATACCAGCCTCCTGGATCGTCTCGCCTGCACTTTTGACAAAGTTCAGATCACCCGAGCAAATCATCTAACGTTGTTTATTGCTGGAACCTGCTGCTGGCCACGTGCTAGGCAGCTCTGGATCCGTCCCGGTGACAGCTGGGTGCCCGGTGACAGAGGCGGAGGCGTGGGGACACATGGCAGTGAGGTGCTCAGAGGGTAGCCCCAAGTCCTGCTCAAGCCACAGGTTCCATGTAGATCAGCAAGAACTCTGCTCTCGGGGAAGAGCCGGAAGAAGACATTGGGGACCCACGAAGTCCCACTGAGTCCCCCAAATTCAAGGTGGGATTCTAGCTTTCCCTGGAGGTTAGAAATACATGCCTGACACCGAAACAAGCTGTCTTGTCTATTTTCTGGTTGATTCTCAACACACAATTTGAGATGTTTTTTGCCCCCTGGTGGGGGAGAAGAGCTTTCTCTAGAGAACCGAGAGTTCCCAAGTGCCAAAGCGTTAAGGGGACAGTCAGGCCGGGGGTCCCCAGTTAGAAGCACCAGCTCCCACCTCTCTGGGCCCCAACATTGACGCCTGGCATCTCCCTCCGTCTCCTGGGAACCCAGATTTGTCCTGCCCTTCCAGGAACTTTGCTGCTGTCCCCCACCCCCACCTCCCGCCCCTCCTTTCCCCTTGTTCCCGTCCCCGGAGGTTGAACTCCGGCTCTCTGCGACTTGCCAGTATCGAGCAACAATGTCACCTCATGAACAGGTGCCTAAAAATTCTGTCCCTCCAAGGTGCCAGCTTATGTAAAACCGACTAAGCCCCCGCTCTTACTGTCCGGCAAGGCAGCTCTTCCGCACCCTGATCTGGTTTCTAGTGAGGGCATCCATATTTAGGGAAGAAATGTCACCTGCCTCAGGACCTCCGAATTCTCTGAATCACTCTCCCCAGCGCCCTGTTTCCGCGTGTGACATATTCCATCCCGGTGCTCGGTGCCCGACACGGCGACATGGGCTGATTCTTATTCCAACGCGACAGAGCGAGAGGATTCTTAAAATACACCACCAGTGTGGGGACCTCGGGGAGGGGCAGCAGGTCGGGCACCTGTCCCTCCTACATCTGGAAGGAGTGACTTCAGGGCTGAACACACCTGTCCGGAGGAGGGCTCCTATGTCATGGGCCCTTTGGAGAGGGGGCAGCAGCCGGGTGGACAGGCTCAAAGCCCGCTCTGGGGGTTTAACAGAGAGTTAACTTTCCAGCCGGCTATGATTTGTAAGGGAGCTTAAAGGTGGGAAAGAAAATCCTTTTCTTAGATTCAGCAGCTTTCACTAATCAGCTGTATCTCTGGGTGTCACTGCTTGGCTGACTGCTGATTTTTTTTTTTCTCCCGCCGTCTCCGGTTCTATTAGGGAGCCAGGGGCCCAGGAGACCCAAGGCAGGGTTAGTCTTCCACAAAGAGAGGAGTCTGATCCCAGCATTCAGAGCACAAGAGCTTGTAAATCAAACTGTTAGCTTAATAGCGTGGGCCATTATTCTAAAGCAGTGGGGCGGGAACCGAAAGCCAAATGAAAATATAGTCAATTTGTTCATACTTTAGTGACTGAATGACTATGTAATGTCCGTGGGTATTGGCACGGGGGAAGACAGACAGGTCTGTCGGGGGGGGAGGCGCCGTGTTCAGCATGAGGGGTGACCTCGAGATGCTTGGGCATTTGGAGGAAAACCTCCCTCCAAAACGGGTTTGGGATCTCCAATTATAACATGGACTTGGCCAGAGAGAGCCAGACTCAGGGAGCTGGCCGCCTTCACTGCTGGGAGAGCGCTGGCTCTGATCTCTGCACCTGATGGAAACCCAGGGCGAGAAACCAAACGTGGCCATCGACACCAGAGGGCCTGTGAGTTCAGGAGGGACTAGGCTGAAGGGGCCTTGAGCCCTGGGACAAGCGCCTGAAGAGGGATGTAGTGTCCCTACCTTTCAAAGACATTAAAAAAAAAACAGCCTTACTGGCTTTGTAAAAGTCATATACTCACTGTAAAAATTCAGAAAATGCAGAAAGGAGCATCAGAGAAGGTAAAACTCAGCCTCAGCGCACCCCAGGGATCGCCGCTGCTGCTGCCACCTGGGGCCCCTCCCCCCAGACGTCTGTCCTTGAGCACCCAGGGGTGGGCCCTTCTATCCCTACGGTGTCACACGGCGCGAGGTCTTCCCCTGGTAACGGGTCAGGGACGTGGCAATGAGTACACCAAGGTCCTCGTCTCAGTGGCTGTATACTGCTCCGCAGGGTGACACACTGTCTGTGTGATGTCGGTGCGGGACCCCCGGCTCCTTCACCCGCTGTGGGGGTGCCGCCAGGCAGACGTGGGACCTGCTGACCCCACATTTGTCTTTGGGTTGCTCTCACGGGCAGTCATTATAAAGAAGGATGAACCGTCTGATTTTCTTGGCTTAACATCAGGCGGCCGCAGGATGCGTGGTTCAGACTGGGTCACTTCTGAGAGCAGAAGGTGGCCGCTATTACTAATCCCGCCCCCCAACAGGTCAGCCTGGATTCTGGCCCCCGCCTCGAAAACCCAAGTAGGTGGGCCAGCCTTACCAGGATCACGTTGGTGGGGGTAAAGTTATGGGGCTTGGCCCCACCCCCAGCTCCGGCTGCCAGCTAGGGTTGGGGTCTCCCCACCGTTTCAGGCTTCTGGACACCCCAGGTAGAGCCACTCCAAACTTCCCCGTCTAGCGTCCAGCCCTCTGTCCGTCTACCCACATCACCCTTGCCGGACACCAGAGACCCTCCGGCAGTATGACTTCGGCACCTAGAGCAGGGCTTGGCACCACGATGCTGAATGAGATTTGTGAATGAATGAGGGAATGAATGATGATCACCAGGCCCATCCCCAGGGCATGTGTTGGCACCTGAACAGAGTCAGGTGTCCCGCCGAATGCATTAGTTGTCATCGAATCCTTCTGCTGGCCCCGTGTTCAGAAGATGGAATGGGGACGGGGACCAGTAAAGCCATGTGACAGGTAGGGAGAGGCAGGGTTGCCATGTGACCCAGGGCCGCTGACCCTGAGTCATGTGTGCACACAGACATAGCATGCGGGTTCCCTCCTCCCTCCCCGCAGCCCCTAGCACTTTGGGGAAGGGCATGAGCCCCATCGCCACTGGGCACAGAGGGTGCCGGCTCCAAGCCCAGCAATCCCTCCACCGGGGATGGGAGGAGGTGCGTTCACATCCCGTCCCCAAAATGGGAGCCTGGGGAAGGGTCTGAGCCGTTTTCCCTGGCAGTTCACTCTGGGATTGGGGTCTGCCACCTCCAAGAGCCACCATCCCACACGGCTCCTTGAGCCGTGACCCTGGGATCGTGAGCCTTCGGTTTGGAGGAGATACTTTAGAAGAGCGCTACCTTCACTTTCAGGTGGGGAAACTGAGGCCCAGAGAGCCTCTTAGCCAGCTGATGGCACGGTGTCCATGCCCTGGGCACTGGCCAGTGGTGGGCTGACCCCCTCTCTGGGCCCCGGGCATCGGTGGCAAAGGCTGGTGGCGCAGACCAGAATGGGCGCTGGAATCCCAGGCAGCCCGTGGCTGGTCGCACGGGTACGGTCCCGGGCGGGGGCGGGGCAGGACGCCGCTGAGCGCCCCTCGAGGTGCCGGGCCCAGGAGGGTCTGGGCGGTCCCCTTGCGGGCTGGCCGCGTGGTGCAGGCGGCCAGCTTGCTCGCGCCGACCCAGCGCAGGGAGCAGGCCGCCGCGCCCCTGCCTGCTGCTTTTCCGCGGGAGAGGTGTTTAATTATTTCTGACAGGGCTCGGTGTCGACATCTGTTCTGAGCTGGGAGAGTCCATTTAGGTTA
The DNA here is from genome assembly GCF_922984935.1 of Meles meles. NCBI lineage: Eukaryota > Metazoa > Chordata > Mammalia > Carnivora > Mustelidae > Meles > Meles meles. The sequence continues at coordinate 3,828,065 of NC_060076.1, forward strand.
TCCATCACTGTGACAGGTTCAACTTTTTTGGAAGCGCTTTTCCCTTTCATAATGGGGCTGGGTTGGGGAGGGCGGTGGCTGGGCACCGACACGAGGCACAGACAAAGACCCTCCTGGGGCTCCGGGCGGGACGCTGCGTAGCCCTCGGCCGCCGTCGCCGCCGCACTGGCCCTCCGGAGCCCGGACTCGGTGGGGGCTGCCAGAATGGGGGCTGCCAGGATGCTCGGGTCGGGAAGGGACTTTCGGCGGGTCTGTGAAAGGCTTTTTCATTCTCTGCCACTCTGTGCCGTACTGGTCATTCATTCATTCATCTCCTTCATTCATTCTTCCCGCAGACATTCACTGACCGCTCACTGGGTGTGGGGCTCTGGGGACACCGTGGGGGTCACAACAGCCACGGGCCTTAGGGGCTCCCATTTTGCTGGGGAAGATGGACAACTAATTGCCCAATTAGCTAATTAATTGCAATGAGGATACACACTGTGAAGGGGAGAAAGGAGCCCCGCTGGGCTGGAGAGGCACCTGCCGGGACGCAGTCGGAAGTGAGGGAAGGACCCTCAGGATGGAACCCGGGACCCTTTCTTCCTGGGCACGGTCCTCCTGTCCCCAGAGCCTCAGGCTGCACATCAGCCGAGGGGCGTCCTTTCTGCGACATAATGTATGTCGAATGCTCGGTGCACAGTGAGAGCTAAACGCTTCCCGTTGCTACTGTTTCCCCAACATGGGGACCAAGGGTTGCATCCATAAAGGCATCACTCTGGGGGGCTAGAGTCTCTGCTGGGCTGACCATGGTGGCGCCCAGGGACAAGCCTTGCTCTGAGAGTCCTACAGAGGACCTTCCAGAAACCCATGAACATCCCCAAAAGACGAAAATCACCCCATGAATCCCGGGGCGGGCATGTTTATGCTTTCTTGTTTCCGTGGCACAGCGGGTCGTGTGTTGGAGCTTGGAGCCCACGGTCAGAGGAGCCAGGCTTCCAGGCCCCACCACCCCGCTCACTGGGGAGAAACAGCTCAGACTCTGCTTCCCCTCTGTGCCCCGGAGCCGCGGGGGTCGGGGGCGGGCACTTGCTCCGAAGACGAAGCATAGCAGTACACAGAGATGACTTAATGCGGTGCCTGGCGCCGAACACAGGGGTGGCCTTCACAGGCTGCCCCCTGTTGCTCTGACCGCATTTCAGTGACAGCAGTCTAGACCGGAGAGCACAGCACAGCTGAGTCAAAGCCCCCCGAAACTGGTTCGTTCGTGTCCGACTCCGGGCCGGGACCATGGGGACATCGGCGTGGGAGACATGCCCTCCTGACATGGGAGAGTTGGGATGGGGGTGGGGGCCCTTTCCTTGCTCCTCTGACCCAAGACCACCTGAGCCCCCCTTTGTCCCCTGCCTCAGTAGCTCCGGGCAGATTCTAAATCGGAGCCAGGGGGCAGGGGGAGACGCCGCAGAGCTGAGTCCCGTCCACGGCCTCTCGTGCTCACGGAGCTCTGGGTTCCCGTCCCTCCCTGGGCAGCCTCCCAGGGAGAATCAGAGGGAAAAATCGGAGCGAAAAGAGCAGAGGAGGAGAGATGATGGAGGAAGGGCCAGGAAGGAAGCTGTGGGGAGAGGAGGGGGAGGAACGTGGTGAAAAAGGCAGGAAACTGGGGGAGACAGAGAAACCAGGGTGAGCCTCGCAGCTGCCTGGCCAAAACAGAAGAGCTGCCAAGCAACACGGGCAGGGATTCCCGGCACCTGCGGCTCGGCGCCTGGTCACGTTTGTGTGCAGGGTGGTGCGGGCTGATGGGCAGCGGGAGGATGGTCACTGACATGTGCTGACAGGGGCCGCGTGGGCAGGACGCGCAGGGCCGCGTCGGGGGGCAGCGGGCGTCTCCGCGGCGCTCAGCAGCCTGTTCGAGTGCGTTAGGCTCAGGAAGGCACTGGCCCCTTCATTGTCCAAATTGTAGTTTAACTCAATACCACGGTGGGCTGGGCTGGCCGGGAACGTTGCTTTGTTGCTTTGTCCAGCTGTCTTCCTGGGGCCAGGCGTGTCCCCGTGGTCCCCTAGAAAAGCTCGCTGGGTGCGAGTTAGGCGTGTAGAGCTCCCTTCCCACTCGGAAGCTGTTCCCCTCCGCGGGACAGCGCCTCCCCACTCCCGGCTCTCACACGGCTCTTCCCCTGCTAAAAGGCACTGAAGAGAGATGCCACTCTGGGTGCGACAGGGCTCGTGGCCTGATGAGCACCAGGCTCCGTTCTGAGGCCAGAGCATGGCGGGTGTCAGTCTCTGGCGGAGACTTGCTCCCCCATCCCCAGGAATTCCACCCTGCAAGGAGGCCTAGCGCTGGCGGCGTGGGCTTGTCCTCCCCCTCAAGTCCCCAGGGCTGGATGCGGTGCATCCGTGACCCCGTCGCTGGAGGGGGCTTTGACCCAGACAGCGTCCTCTGCGGTATAGACAGACACCCGGACTCTGTGGTCCAAGGGCCCAGGTTCCGCACGAGACGGCCACAGAAGCCGGTGTGTCTGTGCAGCGAGGGTAGCAGCAGCCCCCCACCTCCAGTGAGTGTGAAGAATCAGTGGGATGACGAAAAGTAATACACCAACCGTGTAATATTTGCTGTTATCACGCCCACCAGAGGCTAGGAGCCCACAGCGTCTCACTGTCGAGAGGACGGGTAAAGACCCGGCAGAGGAACAGGCATCGACGTAGGTGCGGGAAGAGGCATTTGGAGGCGAGACTGACCTTCTGGAAGTGAGGCATATGCCAGAGGGCATCCAGCTTCACGGGCGGCTTGTACTTTCTCAGCTGACTGCTCCGGGTCTCATACAGCTTCCCCAGGATCACCTGCAGGCCAGACAAATGCAGAGGTGAGGCGGTCTCCCGGCTCCCGGAGGAGCCCGAGCTACGATGAAGGGAGGCGAGGGCAGAGGGTTGGGCTTCCTGGTGTTGCGGACTCGTGGGTTGCGTTCCTCCTGCCTCCGGTCCTTCTCCGAGGCCACTGCGTCCCCCCCCACCCCGGCCCCGGCTCCACGGACTCCGGTGTGGGACCATCCCGTGCCACGGGCATGTTGATCTGTTTCCAGTCTGACCCCTAGAGCTCACAGCGGGTAAATTTCCCGGAATCGGATGCAACTTGAGCTTTGGGGATCCTCGTGGCACACGGTCCTGACTAAGGTCCTGGAGGGGCCCTATTCGTGCGCTCTGTTTCTCCAAAATCTGGAATAGTCGTGTGTTTTGTTGTGTACTTTCTCTTTTCTTTCTTTTTCTCTTTCACGGAAGGGCAGCCGACACAGAATGTTATGTTAGTTTTGGGTGGACAACGTAGCGATTTGACAAGTCTGTGCATTTGCTGGGCTCGGCGGCGTGGTTGTTGTCTGTCCCCATACGACCCTGTTGACTCTATCCCCTGGGCGGTACCTTTTATCCCCGGGACATACTCACTGCATCGCCGGAAGCCTGCGTGTCCCACTCCCCTTCCGCGGGCCCTCCAAGGTGTAGAAGTTTCGAGGTCTGCAGAATCTGCACCTACCCTGGGTTCTACCACAATAGAACTGACCCAAAAGTGGCTGAAGATGCCACCACCCCATCGAATCCCTTTTATTGGCTGATTTGGTCATTTACATTAACTTCATTGAATGCGTCTGTGGATACCGCAGAAGCCCTTTGGCTCACCCGTCTTCTCTGCCTTCTAGAACAGTTTTGCAACGATCTGCAAACCCGAGATGCTAGCCAGCCGAGAGTGACCAAGCCTGCCTTCAGAACGGGGGTGGGGGGGATGCAGGCACCCCGTTCCCCCTTCCTAAGTGGAAATGGATCTCCCTACTGGATATGGATCGCTGATGCCTGACAGACAAGGTTGGGCACTGTAGGATTTGCTGAGTTCAGTGTTGAGCCGAGGTGCCCGAGGTTAAGACTCACTGCGTGGAAGCTGTTGCTGAGACTTTCGTGGGGGGCAGGGGGGGCACCACCATCCAAACCCCAGGTCATCCTTTGCTGCTGGAGAGACAGGCTTCCCCGCGGATGGTGGCAACGTGACCTTGCAAGATCCACCTTCCTGTCAACCCCAGGCCCCAGCCCGTGTGTGTGGGTCTGGGTGTTCCTTGCTGTTAGACAACGTACAGCCACAGAGAACCTTGGAACGGGGAGAGAACCCTGGGGTTGGTTCCACAAGTGTTTCCTGAGCGCCTGCTATGTGTTGGGCACGGCACAGTGGGCCCTCAGTCGATCTGAGCCTTTCTTTCCCCCGTGAGGGAACTGAGGCCGTCACAGCCCCGGAGCGGGCCCCAGTTCCCAGCCCAGGCTTGGGGCAGAACCACTCCCGTTAGTGGGGTGCTCTGCCAAACGGGGAGGGCACTGGTCACGATTGTCTCTAGCGTCAGAAGATGTGTCCTTGGGAGCTCGGTTTTCCATGGATTTGCGACACTCCGAGTCGCCGTGAAATTGAGGCTAATTAAAACGCGCAACAAAATTGGAGCTCTGAGGCGGCTTGTAACGGCAGGCCTCCCTTCGAAACTGCTTGTTACCATAGCAAGTTGACTCTTTCTTGAGCCATTAACGAGTAAACTAGTCAGGGGCTGCTTATTAAAATGTTATTGCAACACTCTGCTGTTTCATGAGCTGGTGTCTCGTGCTCCGCCACCGCCAAGGACAGCGGGAGGGGCCGTGGTGGACAGCCAGGGGCCTGGGGAGCTTGGCGCCCTCTGCCCCGCAGTGCCGCTCCTGGCCTGTCCTGAAGGCGCCAGGATCCCTGCTCAGACTCTTCCGCTGCCCAGTTTGGCTCTAGAACATCTTTGTCCGGTTGCTGAACTCCAGGCTTTCCCACGATTAGCAGGGCTGGGACCTCGCCCTCCAGGAGAGCCAAGACTCTGGGGCCGCACACACAGGGGAGTCCAGGCCTGGCTCTGATGCCTTTGGCCAGTCGCTTAATCCCTGTGAGCCTACGTTTGCCCACAGGAAAATGGAACAACCAAGATGACCTGATGAGATCCCAGCCTCATGGGGTGCTCAGGAGACAGAACGCGGGAACACGGGTGCGCGCTCAGCCCAGCTCCCTGCCCGGAGCACTGCGTCGGGAGGGCCCCGGTTAGACTGTGGCACCAATCAGACACACGTGCATCGTGCTCCTAGTGAAATCCCTGTGGCACCATGCAGTCATCAGTCGGGATCAACTGCCGCTCGCACCATTAGCAACTGGCGGCGTGGGGACGCGGTTCTGTCCACAGCTTCGGCGTCCCTGCACGGTCACCGCTGCACTGAGGCTCAGTTTCCATGCCCAGGAAATAGGAACCCACCTCGGGGGCTTCGGCCAAACCTAAGGGACACGATGTGTGTGACGTACACGATGGGTTTAGCGTGTGGCCTGTCATCACTTTGGAACAAAATGTTTTCCTGAAGTACAACGAAATGTGCTCTCTACGGCATCCCGCCTTCCTAGCCTTTTCTTTAGTCCAGGGCGCGCTGCTCTCTCGGCGGGTTGGGTTGGTTGAAAATCAGGCTTCTGCATGTGCGGAGCCTTGGAAGGTTGGTGGACGGAGGCCTGGAGAGGAGTCGGGACATGGGGTTCTGGCCAGAATCTTCCGTGTCCGGGCTTGAGTAGGGGTTGGGTGTGATCATCACCAAGACCCTTTTAGCACAGCACCTCGCAGCTTGACTCCCCCCCGCTCCCCCCACATTTGTGACAAACGTGCCCAAATATCCGTGTCAAAGCTTTGCCAGGCCAGCCCCTCCCCCCGCTCCCATCCCTAACGGGGGCCACTCTGGAGTGGGGGATGATTTACCTTGTGCTTTTTCTCCAGCTTAATGGCTTTCTGGGTGGCCTTCTGTTCCTGCACCCAGAGCTGCTGGTAGCGATGCTGTAGCAGGTCGAAGAAAGGTGTGGAGGGCCTGCAGGGAGAAGGACAGAGAGGCTGTCTTCGAAGGCTCCGCATTCTCTCCACCAAGGAAGCCCCCCTGACCTTCAGGGCGGCGCGCTGGGAGGTGGTGACAGAGACTGTCCCCGAGAGTGGGCTTTAGACGGCCTCCTTGGAGCCCTCTTTTCAACCAGACCTTGCCCTTGGGCTTGGTCCTTGGTCGGTGAAGCCGGTCTTCACGAAGAATCGGAGAAGTCAACCCCCCATGCTGCCCCGCACCCCCCATCAGTTTCAGTGTCCGATCGTCTTGATCGCCTCGGCCTGCCTTCACCAAGAACCCCGGCGGATCCACCCAGCGAGCATTGCCTTGCCCTGTCTGTGTCCTTCCCTGACCCACCCCCGCCCCCGGGCGGTAAGCACCCCCCCACCCTCCCCGTGCTGAGTCTCTTTCTCCTTGTGCAGGGGGACTGCATGTAATCGTTACCGCCTCTAGTTTCGGACTCCGGTTCTCCCTGACAAGCGTCTCCGGCCTGGGAGAGCCCCCGCCCAGCGCGCCCCATTTCATATGCCCCGCCCCTTGGCAGCGGTGTCCTCTCCCGGAGGACTGGTGGGCGGCAAGTGAGGCCTGCCCAGAGTCGCCGCATGGTGACAGGCGATGAGGACAAGTTCTTCCCAGAAGAACCAGAGCTCACGGTTGCAGGAGGGAATGTCGGAGCCATGGGGAGGGAATCGCTGGGGCGCTGCTCCCAGCGAAGGGACGGATGGAGACAATCACCGTCAGTGGCCGCCAGCGCCGTTCGGGGACGAGCTGGCAGGACACCGTGCACTGTGTGGGGCAGGCTGCGGCAGCTGAACCAAATGCCCCCTTTCTCTATTGTGGTCCAATACAGACACGCCGGACAATTTGCCCACGTGATCAATCTTACCGTTTCTGAAAGGGACAAGCAGACGTCTGTGCCCAAGGGGATGCAGCGGGAGGCACGGGGGACCACCCACCCGATGTGCTTCAGGAAAAGAAAGCAAAGTACCCTGGCGGTCATCAGCCTTCTAGAAAGCGCTGTCAAATCGAAACACAACGCGAGTCGCCACATAACGAGGGCTTTTCCGGGGGCAACGGGAAAAGGAACAGGCGGAGTCCGTTTTACTGATGTATTTTATCCCTCTCGTTTCTGGTGTAGGTGATCGATCTAGTCCAGCCGAAATACTGTCCCAGCGCCATAGAGTCCTTTTCTAAACCTTCATGGGGTGTTTGAAAGATTTAGTTTCAAGATTTTGAATTTTACTTAGAATTAAATAAGAAGGTAAATTCAGCTCCTCGGTGGCACCAGCCGCGATGCGAGGGTTCGGTAGCCGCCTGTGGCCGGGCCACCGCATCAGACGTGCAGCGGTCGGCCTGTCTGCCACGGCTCGCAGGAGGCTCGGGAACTGGGGGTGCGCTACGCACCCCCAAGAGGCTGCCGGTGCCCAGGCCCGAGTGTGGGACGATGCTCTGCGTGACGAGCGACTTGAGTACATCAGCAAACACTGGACCGTGGGGAGGGAGGAGGAGAAAGGGAGGTAGATGACAGGGACCTGAGAAATGCACCCAGCAGGTGCCGTTGTCCATGGGCATCATTGGGATCCTGAGTCGAGCAAACCGTCCGTGGGAAGGTGTGGGCCGAGTGAGCGCTAACCGAGGTTTGGAAGCTATTCGAGTGTTTCTGTGGGAGATGCATTCGGAAGGGCTTATGGGTGGAGTAATTGGTTGCTTACAATTTGCTTTAAAAAGGAGCTTCCAGGGGCGCCTGGGTGGCTCAGTGGTTTAAGCCGCTGCCTTCCGCTCGGGTCATCATCCCGGGGTCCTGGGATCGAGCCCCGCGTCGGGCTCTCTGCTCCGCGGGGAGCCTGCTTCCTCCTCTCTCTCTGCCTGCCTCTCTGCCTAGTTGTGATTTCTCTGTCAAATAAACAAAATATTAAAAAAAAAAAAGGAGCTTCCACAAACAATAAGTACATTATAGTCAGATGAAGTGGGATGGGAGTGCAGCGTGTGTCCATAATGGTTGAAGCTGGGTGTTGGGGGTTGATCACGGGCGTGTATTTATTATAGTGTTGGCTAATACTTTCGTGCATGTTTGACATTGTTCATCCGAAGCAGAAAGGGAAAAAGAAGAAGAAACATGAATCAGGCTCATTGCTTACCCTCTCCCATGTCTTTCTGGCCTTCCTTTGGTTGGTGCACAGTCCTAGCCAGCTTCTGCCTCTCACATCTGAGCTGATCATTTCTTCATTTCCCTGGGCCAGAGAGTCTCTGATTTTTCTGGTGCATAAGAATCACCTGGGCCCCGGGCGCCTGGGTGGCTCAGTGGGTTAAAGCCTCTGCCTTCGGCTCAGGTCATGATCCTGGGGTCCTGGGATTGAGCCCCGCATCGGGCTCTCTGCTCCACAGGGAGCCTGCTTCCTCCTCTCTCTTCTCTGTCTGCCTCTCTGCCTACTTGTGATCTCTCTCTGTCAAATAAATAAATAAAAATCTTAAAAAAAAAAAAAAAAAGAGCCACCTGGGCCCAACCCCCAGAGGTTCTGAGCTAGGAAGCGGGAGGGGGACCTGGGAAATCGCATTTTTAGCAAATATAGTTCCAATACAGGGTATGCGGGCTGAAGCGTGGCCCTCCAAGTGGTGTTTCCATCCTCATCCCTAGAACCTGTGACTATGACTTTATTTGGGAAAAGGGCTTTTGCAGAGGTCGTCCACTTAAGGGCCTCGAGAGGGGATTAAGAACTATGCAAATGCTTCCGGGGGTTGGCCCTGTATCCAAAGACAGGTGTCCTCATACGGAGCTGACACACAGGGGTCCCTCGGCCCATCCCAGGGACACACTTAGAAACAGCCGTCCGTCCTCTGGAGGGCGTCTAGAGCAGGTCCCAAGACTAGAAATCAGTCTTTCACAGCACAAGGAAACACAGAACAGCGTTTTGCAGCCTGGCATGTGCGCGTGGGTCCCCATCCCCAGGGGATCTCGTTACAGGCACGTTCTGGATTCGGTGGGTCTGGAGTGGCCACAGGTGTTGTGGCCCAGGACCCACACTTTGAGGGTTAAGCCTTCGCCCCAGGGGTCTTAGCCCCCGAAGTCCCAAGAGTTGTGGACAGTAACTTCTGAGCAGGTGTCTGGGGGAGGAACCGCAGCTTCTCTCATTGCACGTCTGGAAACGCAAGCGCCCCAGGAAACGCTCTGGTCTTCCCCGGTGACCTTGTCGTACAGACCAGGGAAGGCGGAAATGGCAGTGTTAAGAAGACACACGCACCCCCTCTCCCCGCCACCAGGATCTTGAGGCAAACTTCCGGCCTCTCTAGCTTTGCGTTTTTTGTTTTTGTTTCTGTTTTGTTTGTTTGTTTGTTTTAGAGGGGAAGGGGCAGAGGGAGAGGGAGAGAGAATTTTAAGTGGGGTCCACATTCAGTGCAGAGCCAACACTGGCCTCCACCTCATAACCCTGAGATCAAGACCCGAACTGAAACCAAGAGTCCGATGCTTAACTGACTGAGCCACCAGGCGACCCTCTGGCTTTGTGTTCAAGACAGCAACCTTAAATACTTTGACACTGCCGTCATAGTTATCAACAGTTAAAAGTCGGGAAATTTTACATTAAAACCCAGCTCCCAGACTGTCTTGAAAACCTGCAAGCACTGACCGTGCAGTCCGTGGGCAGCAGCTACCGGCCGGCTCCGAGGGTCACTGTCACGGCGCCCCACGCCTCTCCCTTCCCTGCTGCCCCTTGCCCCGGCCAGCTCTGCTCCCTGCGGGGCCCCTCCAGGTTTTGGACTTCGTGGCCCCAGAGATAGACACAGGGTCGGACGGGACCCTAAACATCCACCCTGCGCCCCGTCCGTGCCGGTGGAGTCTAACCCCCCGGTGTGCAGACCTCCCTGGGAGGGGACCGGGCTGAGCGAGGGCTCAGCTTGAGCAGCGGCTCCGCGTCTCTGAAATGCTTCTCGAGCTCAGAGGTCTCTTTACAGAGCAGCCTGCCGCGCGGCTACAAACAGTGGCTCTTTGTTTTCCGGTTCCTTTACCCCTGTGGTGACTTTTATTGCTTAATTATCACACGCCCCATGCTTCTGAGCAGCCTAATTTATGGCCACGCTTTCTAATGACATGAGATGCGTAACCTCACAGTATCTACCCCCAGAGGCCGTTCACAACAGAAGAGCTGTCTTGCCGGCAGCCCCCATTGCATACATCACCAAGAGTCTCCCTTCGAGGCCCTCCCGCAGCCTGGGCTGGCCGGCTTTGGGTCCTGCTCCGGCCAGTGGTTATTACCTGGAGACGTTTTGGGGGGTGGGGTGGGGAAGGGGCTCAGAGCGGGAGAACAGCTGAGAAACCTTGGGGGTCACGGCAGCCCCAGCGTGGCTGGCTGAGGGAGATCCGGCAGGTTCTGCCCATTTCTGCTCTGGCTCGTTCACTTGGGTAAAAAGATGGGGAGGCTTGTCAGGACACAAATCAGATCACATCACCCTTCCCCGTTTTAACCCTAAGCCTAGACTCCGGGCCAGGGACCTTCAAGCCTCCTTGCCTCCACCGCCACCTGGCTCACCCTCGGCTTCTGCTGGTCTCAGCCGTGGGGTCGCCTCCCCAGAAGGCCTGCCTGACCGCCTGTCCTCGGCCGCCCCCTCCAGGTGGCCGCTCACGACAGGGATTCCGAGTCACTGGTTTGCCACCGGCCTGGGCCACTGCACGCCAACACCCCAGGGCAGGAACAGTTGGTGTCGTTGAAGAAGAGGGAAGGGGAGTCAGAGAAAGAAAGATCAGGCAAAATTCTGGGAGATGCACTCTTTCATAATTCAGGATATCGGACACTAGGCTACGTAGAAGGTATAATAAAGACCAGAAGTTGATGGACAGTGCTGCTCAATGGACAAAGGACAATCTTTTCAGCCGATGGCACAGAAATGACTGGCCGTCGTGAGCAAAAACCCACAAAACAGCTCTCGACCAAGGGCTCCTACCTTCCACAAGAATGACCCCAAAATGGCTCGTGGATTTCCATATGAAGATAAGCCAATTAAATTTTCCGACGACAGCGCAGGAGATCTTCAGGAGCTCAGGCCAGGCCTGGTGCTGACTTCCTGGACTTGGACCAAAAGCGTGATCCGTAAGAGAAACCACGAGTGATGAATCAGACTTCTGCGAGACGAAGGCCTTTTGCTCTGTGGAAAGTCCTCTGGAGAAGATGGAATGACCAGCTCCCCAGACCGGGAGGAGGTCCCTGCAAACCACACGTTTGGCCAAGCGCTTCTCTCTGGGACGCGTGGAGAGCTCTCAGACTCGATGGGGAAACAAACCCATTAGAAAGATACAAAGTTTCATCGGAGGATGTACCGGTAAGGCCAGGAGAACATTGTCCACAGCCCCGCTGTCAGAGACGCACAAATCCAGACCCCGATGACATTCTACGACACACGGATTTGTGCGGAAATGAGCAGGAGCAAATACGGGCCAGGATGCAGAGAAGCCAAGCCTCCCTGCGTTGCTGGTGGGAATGAGAAACACGGCCGCTCTGGAAAACGGCTTGGCAGCGTCCTCAAAATCTAAACATAGAGGGGCGCCCGGCTGGCTCAGTGCGTGGAGCCTGCGACTCTTGATCTTGGGGTCGTGAGTTCGAATCCCATGTTGGGTGTAGAGATGACGTAAAAATGAAATCTTAAAAAAACACAAAACCCTGGACATACACGTACAGCCCAGCACCTGTACCCCTAGGCATTTCTTCCAGAGAAGTGGGAGCTTACGTGTACACAAAAACCTGTACATGGATGTTTCTAGCAGCTTTATTTGTCATATCCCCAAACCGGGCACAGCCAAGATATCCTCCAGCGGACGAATGGCGACAGAAGCCAGGGTCCATCCACACGGTGGAACAGCACTCGGCAGAGAAAAGCATCAGGTTTTAGAACAAGCTGCTTGGGTGGATCTCAAGGCCATCGTGCCAAGCGGAAATGGACGATCTCAGAAGGTCACCTACACTGCGACGTCATGCGCATCACACGGTGGAACTTTCCAGGGGTGAGGGGGTGGGGTGGGGAGGGCAGCATGAGGGAGACCTTTGCGGTGATGGAACAGTTCTGTGTCTTGATTGTTCTACTCAGATCTGCGCGTGCGCACACACACACACACACACACCCGAGCGCGTATAAAAGCGACGGTCCGTCTGTTGTACCAACGCCGCGTGTTTAGTTTTGACCTTGCACGTGGTTGTGCGAGATTTTATCACGGGGGGAGCTGCGTGAAGAGTACAGGATCTCTCCGTACCGTCTCTACCCCTTCCTGTGAGCCTAGGAATTATTTCGAAGTACAATATTATTTTAAAATTCAATCAAGCATGTTAGAGGGAAGGCTGGAACAGCTTCCTTCCTCCTTTATGGGAAATTATCATAAAAATTCCTGCCGTGCAACGTGGTAGACAGAGACTGTGGGGCCCCAGAATGTAGGGGGGAGATGAAGAGAGCATTTGTCTGGCAATTAATTTTTTCCAGTCTATGGCTGCCAAAAAGAATGGAGTGGCCGTATGTGTAACGACCCAGAAAGGTCTTGGGGACCTCCGTCAAGTGTGACAACACAATCGGGGGGAGACAGAGCCGCGTCCTCGCAGATGTGGGTGGGTGGGGAAAAGGCTGGAAGGAAGTCGGCGGTGACGGCTCCGGGGCCGGAGCAGGCACGGGTCTGCCTACTTACTGGTTATGGGACTCTGCCGCAATGAATAAAACAAAAAACAAGAAAGGAAGGACGGAAGGAGGGAGGGAGGGAATTCCAAGTCTGAGAGGTTGTGTGAGCCAACCGTGACCGTAATGCGGGTGACGGATCCAAGGCCCCCAGGCCCCGCCCCGAGAACATCAGACCGGAACTTGCAGCAGCTCCCCACGAGGAGCCCAGGGTGGCCAGGCCTTTGCGGCCGGGGAGGCACCCGGCAAGAGCTCAGCCCTGGGGGGTTGCTGTCGGGAGTTTTGTTAGCATTTCTCCGGGTTCTAGAAACTTCGAGGATGCACCCTTAGGAGCTATTTCCTTGTTTTCTTCTGCAACTGCTTCTCGCTGCTACCTTAAATATGTTCGGCTGTTTTTCTTTTGAAGTAACTGTGATTCTTTGTAATAATAAAAAAAAAATAGGCATTTTTCTCCCGCCCCCAAATGAAAGATTTTTGCCACAGGTGGTCACAATTACGGCTACCCCATCTGCAGCTTACCTTTGAGAAGCTGGAGGGGGGCACACAGAAGGTCTTAATTATTTATCCTCACTAAATGAGGTGGGAAACGTGGGAGTGGGGAATCCAAAGCCCAGAGAGGTCAAATGGCTGGTCCAGGGTCACACAGCACATTCCACTGGCAAAGCCTGGACTCCTTCCTGCCCTCGGGCTACAGCCACGAGAATGCCCATCGATTTACAGGAGACTGGAGTCTGCCAGGGAGCCTCCTGCAGACAGAGGCCAGACCCCGGGGGCCTGGCTACTCTCAGACGGGACCCCCCCCCCCCGCCAGGCGCTCTCTCCCTAGACCCCCGAGCAGCGCCCAGCCTTGGTCCATGCAGGTGCGCAGGTGTTTTTTAAACAATGTGCTTCTGATCCTATCTCTCTCAACACCCACTGGTATCTCCTCTTGCCCTTGGGGCGTGGGGCACAATTTTCAAGGGCTCGGTGCTATCTCCAGGATCGCATCCCGCCTCCTCCCAGACCAGCACCCCCAGGACCCCCCGTTTCATCTTCTAGTCTCAGCTTAAAGGAGATGCCTCCCCGCCCCATCTCGCCGCACTGTCCCTCCGGAGACCTCCCGTAGCTCTGCAGGACACGTTGCTGTCCCTGCACTTTGCACCCGGAAAGGTCTTTCGGACATTTTTGACAGCAGCCAGTTCGGTGCCCACCTGTCCCAGCAGCTCTAAGCTCCATGGAACAGGGATCACGGCTGGACTGTTCTCTGTGCACCTCCCGGGCTGGCCAGCCAGCCTGCACCTGGTAAATAGGCTGAGTGGCTCCGGGGTCCCACTTCCTTTCCCTCTAAGAACCAACTCTTTTTTTTTTTTTTTTAATATTTTTTATTTATTTGACAGAGAGAAATCACAACTAGGCAGAGAGGCAGGCAGAGAGAGAGGAGGAAGCAGTCTCCCTGCAGAGCAGAGAGCCTGATGTGGGGCTCGATCCCAGGACTCTGGGATCATGACCTGAGCTGAAGGCAGAGGCTTTAACCCACTGAGCCACCCAGGCGCCCCGAACCAACTCTTTTCTGAGGACAGCTTTCCTCCTCCACTACAATGCCGAAGAGGGGGTCTTTGGAAGAAATTCACTGTTCCTTGGGGAACCTAGTGACAGGGACAGGGTAGCCCTTCTGTCTGCAGAAAGGGTGCAGATACCGAAGGCAAGCCCCTGGGTCTTTGGGTCCCTCTCTCCTCTGGCACGGGGGAGCTCGGTAATTAGAGCCAGCATGTCCGAGTGGCTCCTGGATCCCCAAAGGGGCAGCAATGGCAGTCCCCCCAGAACAGAGGGCCCAGGCCAGGACAGGTGGCTCAGGGCAGCAGCCCCTCCCTGGGGATGTTTAGTCTAGGAGGCCTCTGGCTGGGGGAAGGGGGTCTCTGAGAGCCCACCCGGCCAGGGGAATCTGGGATTCTCAGGCCCATTCCCTATGAATCTTTAAAACTATTTGAAAGTGATTAGGGTTGTAAAAGTCTGTGCTTCCATGGGATATCGGAGGGGTCCCCAGAGCGCAGGGATTGGGATGTAGGTGTGGGTGCTGTTCGGAAGCTCTTCAAAGAGCAGAGAGGGGCAGAGGGCTGGCCAGACACAAGCCTCTGGGGAAGGGGTCCTGGGTCAGGAAGGCAGGAGGCCTGGGAACAGGTCCACCCTGGAGCTGGGGAGCTTGGTTCTGGCGGGGATCCTCTTGGAGGACTGTCCATAAAGGGCTTCTGGGGACTTGGGGTGTCATGGAAATGTGCTGCAATTTCACTGACTACTCCGATATCCAAAGTTTTTTTTTTTTTTTTTAAGTAATCTTTGTGCCCAATGTAGGGCTCAAACTCACAACCCTGAGATCAGGAGTGAGACGCTCCACTGACTGAACCAACCAGGCACCCGCATCTCCAAGTTGGATAAATTTGTCAAAACTCTTCAAATTGGACATGAACCATTTCAGTGTCTAAAAATACACCCCAATAAAGTTGTTTTAAGAGAAAAAACCAAGAAGACAGATTGGGGAGAAAAGGCCAAGGCAGGAGTTCTAAGAGAGAAAGGTGTTGGTGAGGGTGCTAAGGAGCTGCAGATGGTTTCTGAGCAAGAGGAGAGAGGCTGAGGCACGGTGATGGCCAACCATCACCAACGCTTCCCAACGGTTGCTGTGGTGGTGGAGTGAAGTAGACCAGGAGGGGGGTGGCGGCGCAGGATTTGAGGACCCAGGCCATTCCAGGGGAGGAAGGGCTACCCATCCTCTGAATGAGATCTCAGCCCTGTGTCCACTTTCTCATCTGTCCGCTCACCCATCTGACCCGCCAGGAGCGTGACCAGGCTCCTGCTAACTGGAATGTGCTGTCTACAGTCTGTAGCAAAAATAACCATAATCGTCACAGCGCACACGTCCTGCCTGCTTCCTCAATCCTGAAGGACCACGGTTCTAGAGACAGTTTTTTTTTTTAATATTTATGTATTTATTTGAGAGAGAGAGATCGCAGGGGGGAGACGAGCAGAGGAAGAGGGACAAGCAGACGCCATGCGAGTGTGGAGCCTGATGCAAGGCTCCGTCTTACAACATTAATATTCTCATTAAGACGGGAAATCCAAGGCCCAGAGAAGGTCATGGTCTTGCCCAAGACCACACAGCTGGGAGCGTGGAGTTTGTGTGGGGAGTCTGTGGACGGATCTGCCTGCAGCCCTCTGCCCCCCGCAGGCAGGGAGCTTCATTCGGCAAGGACTTGGGAGGAGGAATGTTCTCTCTGAGCCTTTTGATGGTTCTTTGAGGATGAGCAGAGGGTGGAGGTTTGGGGTGGGGGAGTGAAGCAAGGGACTACTTACAGAGCGGTGGGCATGAGCAAAGACAGGGGATCCGACCAGGCTGGCCCCGTGCCTCCCAGCCCAGCACTGGCCTGATGAGCATGGGAGACCAACAGCAGGTCAGAAATACCTCCCGCTTTAATGAGCACTTACTATATCCAGCCTGCCATCAAGCACACCAGCTGTAGACCCACTGACTCCTCACGGCTCCAACAGTGAGGGGGAACATTCCCTGCTTTCACGTAGGGAAACTGAGGCTCAGGTAAATCAAGCAACTTGCTCAAGGTTTGCTCACGGACATGGAGCAGGCAGATGCCAGAGCAGGGAGACGCCACCCAGGATCCCTACCCAGGTTCCCCTGACTCTAAAGACTTAGCCTCTTCACGGTTGGGCTGGGTGTCCAGCAACCCCAAAGGGGGTCTGAGCCATCCAGTGGTCGCTGCCCAATGGGCTGTCCTGGTGGCCTCACCGCTGGTCCTGCTCTGTGCCTGGACGGTAAAGCTGTGTTTTCCATCCGGCAGTCCTTCCTCTACAGAGAGAAGGCCGATGGGTCCTGAGCGCAGGCGGCCCCATCCCGGGGGCCTTGGGCCCTGGCACGCGGTTGCGAGGATTTCTGCGTGCCCGTCCCACCGTGTCTGAGCAGTGCCCGTCGGTGACAAATTGTCGCCCATAACCTGGCAGGAACCTCTCGGAGACGTTCCTCACCACCCTGACGTTTTCGCTCACAACAAAACCATGTCACAACTAAGTCTAATAAAGCGGAAAATGGGGAATAAAATGAAATGAAATCAGCTCTACTTGGGGTAGGCCTGCAAGAAACTTCAAATTAGTTCAATCCGACCCATCTTCGCTGCTTCGCAATTGATACCCCAGACCAGGGGTTGATCTCGGATGAAGGCGCCAGGGACGCGGTAGGGAAATGGAAATTATCATTTGCAAACATTAGGCTGACACTTTGTGCGTGCGGGGGATGAGGGCTGACAGCTCTGATTTGCCGGCTCGGCTCCTCTCTGCCAAAGAGCGCTCTGTGGATTAGGGGGGCCCCTTTCATGGCAACCCATCTTCATCTTCGCTGCTCATTAAAACTTTGTGGAGCTGGAGAAGTTGGCGGAGGAGAGGAAGCTGCAGGAACCTTCTGAGGGACTTCAGGTACACATTTGTTGAAAGGTGTTTGAGAAGGGAGCCTTGGGTCTGACAAACCGGATTTCAGTACGGCTCTCCGTGCGCAGCGGGCTAAAATAATTGGTCATCAGTGACTACTAATTCAGTTTAGTAGCCAGAGGCAATTTTTTTCTTCCTGGAAAATCAATGACAGCACGGAGGTCTGTTCAACGTGATTCCGCTCAAAACTGGGCCTTATTTGGCGCTTGATGCTTCTTCAGTGGGGACAGCGATTTTGTTAAAATAAAATTAAAATCCATCTCTACTATGCCAGTGGTCCGCCGCTCCCAGGGGGCGGGCAAGGCACTGGCACCGGCCCCCGCACGGCCCCGGAGGGCTGGAGGAATAGACAGGGGCCTCCGGGATGGGCTGCGGCCAAGGACCATGGACGGTCTGGTTTTGGAGAAGGGAGCGGGCTGGAGGGCCGGGCTTCTGTCACAGGCTGGAAATCAAAACGGAGCCCACGAGGGACAGCCCACAGTGGCACCGTGTAAGGAGCCCTAGCTCCCGGCGCACCCCCCAGAGCTGTCCCTCCCTGTCCCGTGGGGCTTGTGCGCTCAGACGGCCCGGAGCAGCGCACTTTGGGGCCGGGCGCCTTCTCTTCTCCTCCGCGCCCGAGGCTTCCTGAACGGGCCCCTGTGTCTGACAGCCCAGGGACATCAGGGACCGTCGGCGGAGCCCTCGGCTCCTGCCCGCAGCTGCACCGCCGTTTCTCCCGGGAGGTGCTCCTGGCTGACTTTGCCTGCACCGTGCCAAAGCCACGGCTAAATCCGTTTTTTATTTTGTGCTTTGTTTTTTTTAATTAACGTTTTATTGAGATCAGTGTAGATTTCGCGAGCAATTGTAAGAAACAGAACAGAGGGGTTCAGTCTTCACACCTCACTCGGCTGCCCCCGACTTACTCGTGGTCGCGTGTGTGTTTATTTCTCCGCAGCGTCATCACAAGCGGGGCTTCACGCGCCCACGGTGCGGTCAGGATGCACAGCACTTCCCTCACCCCAGGCCCCTCCGGGACCCTTGGCCACCACGCTCCCTCCCTCCCACGCTGCACCACGTGCCCAGGACGGTTCCAGGTCACCCTCACAAGAGCCCCACGAGGAGAGGACCTGGGACTGCAACCAGTCCCCGTTTTACTGATGCAGACACCGGTTGATGAGGAAGTAGCGTGAGTGACACCGGGCGACCGGTACAGTTCAAGTACAGGAAGTCAGCTGCTCAGGACCTGGATTTGGGGGTCCTGCCCCAGCGCGGTTGCAAATAGCAGACTCCGGGCCGCGCTGGCCCCACTCCCGCTTAGTATGGTCTCCAGTGTTCAAAAACTCTCTGCTACCAATGTGTACATTTTTAAAAATCAGAATTCATGTAAAAATCCAAATGTCTGGCTTTCCTGAGTGAGACAATAGATCGTCGGTTAGGGCAGCACCGGGCCCCCATTTTCCCCGGGTCCGTAACCGGCTAGAGCTGCTGCCCTTGGACCTGGCGTGTGCTCCGCCGGGACACAGACCTCACCACTCCCTACTGCCTCACACAGTGTCGGCTTCCCCCTCCTACCCGCCGGGCCTCTACAGGCCTGGGAAACTCTGCCCCCTCTCCAAGAGGCTCTGTGCCTTGAATCACAAGGCTATGTGGTGACAGTCCTTGGTGTCTCTCTTTTCAAGAACTCCAAGGACTGTTTACTGACGAAGTCACACCATTTCTTCTGACCCAGGAGGACGTCGTCTTGCCCCCACCTACAGACGGAGAAATGGAGGCCCGCAGAGAGCGGGAGCTCAGAGCCCCTCAGCGTGGGAGCCAGAGAGCGCCGCGCGGAGTCTGGGGTCTTCAGGCGTCGCGGCTAGTTTTCTGGCTAGTTTTCCATCCTCTCTCCGCCTCCATCTCCGCTCCCTCGGGAAGACGCGGGAGAAGAGAGGAACCTCGCTCAGAGGAGGGAGGGTTTGGACAGGCCCGAAGGGGAAAAGCAGGACCAACTGGCCGGGAGGCCTGACGCCTAGGCTCTAGGACACTGTTAGGGACCAGTGGAAATGTTTTGATTTCTTTTAAAGTCAGCACAGCCATTAAATATTTTAGATTATTATGATGCTTTCTTTGTGCGGAGGACGGGGCTCACGATGGCAGGCGTGCTCCAGGGCTCACAGAAGTCCCGCCATCGCCAGGTCCCAGAGCGGGAAGACACAGGCCTGGGCTGCATCCGAGCAGCGTTTCAGTCCCGCAGGGACCAGGGATCCTCAGTCTTGAGGACACACAAGAATCATCCCCACAGCGTATCCCACGTACAGCGGCTGGGCCCCGCGGTCGGGTTTTGTGACTTGCCCAGGCCCCGGCGTGTCACCGAGGCTGCAGTCCCCCACCCCCAGGGGGCCTGGCCCGCGGGATCGCCACCCCCCTTTGGGGGTCCAGCTCTGAGCCTTTCCCGTGCAGAGGACCCTCCAAGCTGGTCGTCAGCCGCGCCTGCCACACCCCTCTCCCCCAACCCCCACCCTGGCCTTGTTCCTGCCTGTCCCCCCTCCGCCCGAGGGCCTGTCTTTTCTAACTAGCCTGGAGGAAGGGGCGGTAATTGAAGGGCTGCTCTCCCTGGCAGGACTCTTAGAGCTAATTAGAGAAGAGGACCTCTGGGCTTGTGGTTATTTTTTAATTGTTTGTGGATCCAACATAAAAGCTAATGACGGAGGAGGGAGGCTTAGTCAGCAGCGCCCTCCTGACTTCTAAACTTGTCTAAGAGGCCGTTTGCAATTTGTTAACATTTTTTCACAAGGGTGAAGTCAATTAGCAGTTTCCCCACACAGACGCCCAGAGGCGGGCACAGGCTTTCTGGAAGCTTCTCTCTCAACCTTGAGGGTCTGTACCTGAAACGGGAGCTCCCCCTGTGCTCCTGCAGCGCGCCCCCCTCCCCCCACCGCCCCGCTGGGGCTTGAGGCCCCCTGGGGGAGAGGCCCAGTGAAGCCAACGCCCCTGACGGGGGACGGAGTGCCTCGTGCACACGCAGACGTCTGCTTTGCAGGGGTCCGGGCGTCTGGGGACAGGGTGAGTAGCAGATGGGGCCTCCCTGCCCCGTGGTGTTGCAGAGAGGGCACCGGCTCCTGGCAGAAGCGGAGGAGGCCCCTTCAGCCCAGCAACTCCCCCCGTGGACTTGACCCTGAGGAACCGCACCCACGGGAAATGGGGAGCCACCTGGACGTCCCGCGATGGGAGACAAAAACACGCACCCGGTGGGGCAGGGTGCCATTTGCAAAATGACAAAAGCAAGTCGCCACGCAAAAGGGCTTTACGTGGTTTGAAGCCACATGAACACATGAATACGCATTATTGACGGCCGCCTAGCGCTGTAGCAAAGATGGGCGAACCCGGATGAATTATTCCAACCTCAGGAGGGTCCCCTGGGAGCAGAGGGAAGGTCATGAGGCCAGGAGGGGCTGAGAAGGGGCTTCAAGCTGTATTTGATCTGTTTTATTTCTCTAATAAGGGCTCGGATGCAAATACAGCCTGGGGGTAAAATTTGTGAAACCCGAGTGCGGGTCACGGGGTTAGTTATGAAAGCTTCTGAACTTCTCTGCGCTTTTGGAGAGTTTCCTAATAAGTACGAAGAAAGGAGTGGCCAAACGTTTGCTCCTCCGGAAAGCACGGATACCTGTCATCTTTGGCCTGATGAAAACTCTTGACTGATTGCGAACCACTTTCTTATTTTCCACAAACACGGGACGGACAACACGTGACAAGACGCCAGGAGCACGCATGCCGAATAGTTCAGTTCCCGACGAAGAAGATCCCCCCAAACCCCACGGTGCCTAAAGTGCGCGGCTTTCTGACTTTGCGGGAAGACACCCTGATGATCACAGTAGGGCGACCGGTGGGGGCCCCCCCCCGGAGATACGTCCTCCTTCTACCCCAGAGCCCATGAGTGTGACCTGAAGTCAGAGAGGAGCCTTGGCCGACGTAACTAGCTTTGGGAGCTTGAGGTCAGATCACCCTGGATTATTGGGGTGAGCCCTGAATCCAGGGACACGTGTCGTTGTTGGAGACAAAAAGGGAGAGACCCGAACACGGCGGAGAGGAGGTGGTGTGAGACGAGAGAGGAGGCTGGAGGACGCAGCCACGGGCCCAGGGACGCCCGGATCCACCAGAGGGCAGGAGGGATTCTCGCCTAGAACCTTCGGCGGGAAGGGGGCCCTGTGACACCTTGAGTTTGGATTTCCAGCTCCACATTAGGAGGTAATACATTTCTGTCGTGTGAAGCCACCAGGTTGGTGGTGATCTGTTCCAGAAGCCCCAGGAAGCTGACAATCAAAGCCCAGAGCCCAGCAGGTCCAAGCCAGGGAAGAAGTTGTTCCTCTCACGTGCTGGCTGTGTCCCAGCTGGGGAGCGATCACAAGCATGCCAGCCCTTCCCCCCTTCCAGTCAGGCCACCAGCACTCACTG
Source organism: Meles meles (assembly GCF_922984935.1). Lineage (NCBI taxonomy): Eukaryota > Metazoa > Chordata > Mammalia > Carnivora > Mustelidae > Meles > Meles meles. The sequence continues at coordinate 3,849,446 of NC_060076.1, forward strand.
AGCACCTACCCCCGCCTGTGCTAGGCGCTGGGGATACGGCAGTGAGCAAAGCCAGGCAGGGCCCAGAGTCTCCCTGCGCCTTCCGCCACTGTCCCCTCCCCCCCGAAACTGCATGTGTCCTGTTGCATTTTGCGCCCCGTGTCCTCCTGGTATCCCGAACACCCGGCGTGAGCCCAGCACGGGCGGGCACTGAGTGAGCACAGGGTACAGGACAGAAGCGACAGATAGGACCTCCAACGTCAAATCCCACTCTCTGGCCACGTGATCACAGACAAGCGTCTCTGGGCCTCAGTTTCCCCATCTGTAGAAAGAGTGTTGCTGCTCAAGGGTCATTCTGAAGGTCGGGGGCAAGTCTGTGCACGGAGGGCCCGTCCCTGTGCCAGGTCCCAGAGGAGCTAGCGAGACGGAAGCTGGTATTATTTTTACTGGAACCGGCAGGCACCTGGTTTTCTGGCACGAAAGACCAGAAAAGGGAAAGGGACGGCCTTGGTCCCTGAGCACATGTTCAGCGACACGCTGTAGGCTCTGAATTCTTTGGCGCGGGGGTCTTGCGCGGCAGCAGGCTGGGGTGCTGTGTTGGGCTCGAAACTGGCTCTCCCCGCGGGACCGGCTCCTCCGTGCCCCCGTGTCAGAGGGGCCACCGTGTCACTGAGGGGCAGAGCCAGGCACAGCCCAGCGAACCCTCCAGCCGTGTGGAGGCTGGGGCTGCGGAGGCCGAGGCGCCAGGCCCACTCCCACGCTTTGGCCACCAACGCGGGCAGGCGAGGCCCAGCTCTGGAAAAATCAAAAGCGGGAGAGCGGGAGCTGGGGAGTCCCTGAGGGGGAGCGGCCTGCGGCCTCGTTAGCGCTGACCCTGGCACGGAGCCGCTCCTGATGGATGGGGTTCGGGAGGGCCAGGCCCCGGGGGAGCACGGCCCTATCCATTATGGGCCCATCAGCGCCTCCCTGAGCCCTCCCTGCTCCGAATGCCGAGAGCCTCGGGCCCGGAATAAATCTCTGTCTGGGCCGCAGGAGAGCAGAGAGGGAAAAAAGGCAAAGCATGAAAAATGTCTCATTCCTGGCTCTGGCAACAAAGCCGCCTTGGAGGAAGGAGTGAGCAGAGTTTGGGGAGGGGCGAGAGGTAGGAGCAGACGCAGCCGGGCGGGGGTCCCAGAGAGGAAGGGGGAGGGGACCTGTCCCCCCACGCCTCCTCCCAGCTACTCTCCCTGCCTGGGCCTCTTTTAACAAAAGGCCCCCAGGTCAGGTCCACGGAAGCAGGCTGCCCCCGAGGAGGGGCCCCTGTCGGACCCAGTTTGGGGTGTCCAGGACCCGGCCTGGCAGTGATGCGTAGGTCTGGGGTGTCAGCCAGCACCTGCCTGAGCACGAGGGTCTAGAGTAAACCATCTGGACCTGAACCCCCCAGGCTTCCACTATCACCTGTGAGCTCTTGCTACAGGGACATAACCTCTCCCTGCCTCAGTTTCCCTGCGGGTCAGTGGAAGTGGTGGGCCGCCGTGAGGACACACTGAGTCGCTCTGTGGAAAGCCTGGTCCCCGGGGAGAGCTCGCGAGCAGCGGCACTGACCACTGTCGCTGCTGTTCGCAAATGGCATCCCTCGGCCGAGGACGCGCCTGGAGATGGGCAGCCCTGCGGACGCGGTTCAGGATGTTGAGAGATGATTTCCTCATCCAGGCCCTGGCTCAGCCTCCTGGAAGCCTGCAGGCTGTGGGTATGGACAGCGGCTCAGATCCTGGCTCTGTCACCAACTGGCCGTGTGGCCTCAGGCGAGGGACTCTCTGGGCCTCAGTCTCCTCATCTGTAAAATGGAGATATAGCCCCTCCCTGCTGGAGGGATTTCACGAGATGGTGCCCCCGTCTGCTGTTTCTCGAGGGCTCTGCCTCGTGAACCACAGTCCCGCTCTCCAAACACACACACCAGTCCTCGTTTTGTTCTCTCAAGGCTCTGAGAACAAAGCCCCTCCACTGTCCTCATTTATTGTCACGTTCCTGGTACACAGTGGTTTCTGTCCCTCATGCCAGCCCCCCCCATCCTGCTATCTCTGGACCCCTTCCTGTTTATGGGCCTTCCCTGAGTGTATGATGCCTCATATTTTTTAAGTTGATGCTTCAAGTGTGACCTGAGCATCAGAACAGAGTAGGAAGGTCACCTCCCTTGTGCTGAACTTGCTACCTCTAGTAACAAGACCAAGGGACACATTCACTGTTCCAGACAGCCTTATTGATATTGATTCATAACATCAAGCCCAGGGGACAGAGCAGACTCTGGCTTTACCGCCTCCTCTCCGGCCTCCAACGGACTGTGTGTGTTCACTTTCAAAGACTCTGTCTCAAAGCCCTCAAAGGTCCTGGACCGTATTTCTCCTCAACAAATACTTACTGAGTTCCTATGTGTGCCAGGCTCTGATGAAGTAGCAGTGGAAAAACTGGCATTGGCCCTGGCCTCCAGGACCAGGGTGTCCAGGGAAGCAGAGAGCTATTAACTGTCCGCGGCGGGAGCAGGTGGGCCAGGTTTCTCGGCCGCTGGAGGTGCGGTTCAGGTGCGGGGGACCTTGCGAGAGCCACACGCCCCCCCTGGCGGCCAGGCCGGGTTCATTCAGCCGGCTTCCCGGCCACCCATAAATCTGGAGTTGGTCTCCCCACTCAGAAACTGTCGTGGATCCCCGGGTCGGTCGTCTGGGAAGGGGCTTATTATTATTTTATAGGAGTTTGGGTGGGCGGCTTGGATTTTGGCCGTCAGCTCTGGGAGGAACAAAATAACCCAGCGAGATTGATGGGCCCATGGTACATTTGTAAAATAAATCAGCCTGGCAGAAAGATTCAAAAAACCTGTCAGGCAGCAATCATTTTTTTAACCGCCCGTAAAATTTCCTCCATCCGTCACGTTCGTCTCTGTCAGGCGCTGGCACTTGTGACGGCTGGACGGGCAGCCGCGCAGACAGACGGAGGGCGGGAGGCACTTCCTGCCTTTGCGGCGCTTCTCATTTCTCCGTGGTCTGAGCGCGTCCAGCCCCGGCACGGGGGTGGTGGGTCTAAGCCAGACTAATTGGTGGAGGAACCAAGTGCATTTGGCGGGTGTTTGCTGAGGACCTCTTCCGCAAAGGCCCTGTGGTCAGCACCGGGGACGCTGAGGAGCACAAAGCAGGCAGTGCGGTGAAGGTTCTGGGTGCCCCATCGAGGAGTTTGTTTGTCGGGAGGTGGGGAGCCACTGAAGGGGGAGGGCAGGGGAGGGGCCCATCGGAAGGGTAGCTCGTTGTGTTCGGAGTAAGTGTAAAGCTTTAAGAAAAATCCAGACAGGGTGGTCTTCCACTCTCTCTACATATACCCGTAGGCGACGCAGATTGTGTCTCAGCCCCCGCTAGTGCAGAGAAGGCGTGGGTGACATCTCCACCCAGGTCACCTCCCTCCTGTGTTTGTGAGGCAGGCAGGTCACTGTCACCGTCACCATCCCTAGTGTTTAGACCAGACCAGTCCCCGTCCCCGTGCAGAGGCACGGGCAAATAACTTCACCTCTCTGACCCTCTGTCTCTTCTTCTGTATGATGGGAAGTGAGAGTCCCAGCCTGGCATTCACTGAGCTGTTCAGAGTTATTTAAGGAGAGGGTGTCTGGGAGGCGTTCAATTATAACAATAACACATGGTTGGCATTGTGAGTTCAGAGCAGGGGCCTCCTACCGTTCATCTGGCCCATGCTATACACAGACATGCGCGGCGGAGGGTGGGGGGGGGCGCTGTTTGCCATCCACGGAGGGATGGATCCTCCTGCTAGCTATCCTTGCCTTGCGTGTGCCACAAGGCTCCCCAGGCAGGATAGTGGCCGAGCCCTGGGTGCCCCAAATCTGCCAGGAGCTCCAGCTGCTGCCGCCGCTTGCCGCTCCTCCCCTCCCCGCCATCCCTGACTCCCCACAATCGACAACGCTGGACCAATTAGGAGCAGTAACAATTAAGATGTGCCAAGGGCATGTGAACATTTGCAAACACTTATTAAAATGCATCAATAATTAAGTGCTTCTTTAATAGTTACATTTCTGGCCTCCAGACATATCTGTCTGTGGACCTTGGGTCACAGCAAGCTTGGAGATCTGTGTTACGGCCCTGCACGTGGGTAATGAGAATTTAAAATCCTTCCCTGACTTGAGGTCTGAGATTTGACGGTGAGATGGGAGCGCCATCGCGCCTGGGCTCTCTCCAGATGCCTGGCCCGAGAGGTGTGGTCTTCAAAGCCGGCCAGCCAGACGGGGTACAAAGCCTGCTCTGCCGCCTTATAGCCTGAAGCTGCACCCCCTTTCCTGGCCGGAGAAGTGGATCATACATCGAGGCCGGATACCTGCCTCGTAGGCTTGGTATTAGTATTAGCGATTCCGTGCACAAAAGGGCTGCCTGCCGCATAAACTCAGCTCAGGGCAGCTTCGGTTGGTGGTGCCCCACCTCTATCAGAGGACAAAAGGAAGCAGCAGTTCCCCAAGGGATCAGCATGTCCAGTCTACAGGGGGGTGGGAGGGGGCCTGCAAACTCGGTGTCCACCGGGACCAGACAAATAGCAAAAAAAGGAGAAGCCAGGCCGAGTGGGGACGGATAGATGGAGACGCGTGCATGGATTCTGTCCGAACGGGGCCCTGCCTCCCAGCACCAGTCCCTGGTGTCAGGCAGGGGTGCCGACCTCAGTCGCCTGGCTTCTGACTTTTTAGGGAAAGCGGGAAATCCAGGTTTGTATATGAAATCCCCTGACTTTTTCGAATGTGGCAACTCATTCAAGCTTTCTAAGTGCCGCGTGGGGAAACATCGCCGGGGGGTCGACTTGGCCGTGGCCCCCGCTCTCGACCGCACGTCCGCACGGGCTCTGCTTCCCGATCGTTGCTTAGGGCCCCACTTTCTTCCAGCCACAGCCGTTCATGGACTGAAATGTACCTTTCCAATGTAGTGACGATCGGCGACAGATCGGTGTGGACTGGAAACCAAATCCGCTCACTGGAAAGGGACTAACTGAATAAGTCCAAACTGGGGTTTGGATCCCATCTGGTACGGGGGCTCTGAGGGGGCGGGCTGGTGGAGGCGTGTGCCGCCCTCATACCCGTTATGTTGTCCATCGTAAGATACATCAAGGGCGAGAGGATTTGATGTCGGGGGACAGGGGGCAGAGCTGCGGTCAGAATTGTCTCTTGTGCGGCACTTGGCGTGCTCGGCAGCGTGCCCAGCTTAGAGTGAGTTTTCCGTGTATTTAGTCCGAAATGGGACTTGATTTTTTTTTTCTAACATATCTGTACTTGTGAGTAAATAGCACTCATTTGTTTCTTTGTCTATTTATTTATTGGACCAAATCGCCCGAACAACTCCTTGGGTAGTCGTGTGTAATCAGATTTGGTTTTTTAACATGCTTTTAAAGTAAAGAAATAAATACAATTGAGGCTTGTAAAAGGTGATCATTAGGAAATGGGCCTCGGCCCCATAACTTTAAAGTAATAGCCCCATTACGGTGAGGGGTGCTCATCTTTTAACTGCTTCTCGCACGTACGTGGCGAGGTGGAGGGGCTCTGCAGGCAGGCCGGGCATCTCGGTAAAAGCTTTTCCGGCAACCACTTAACCTCCACTTACGAAGAAATAAAGCGGAATTGATGCTGATTTGGGGCTGCTTTGGGGGATATTTTTGCTCTGTAAAAGCCCTTTTGCTTGCAATTTGCTGAGCTGCCCTGTCACATGAGAAAAGGCTGCTGTTGATAAAGATAAAGCTTTATGGCCACGATATTTGCTGCTAACAGCAACCTAATGCAGCATTTTCATTTTTGTGCAATTAATGTTAACGTCTGCTACGAAAATTGTCATTAAATACCATTTTAAAATCCATTCAATTTGCATATGCAAAGCCCATTTACCATCACAGAAGATCTGGCTGGTACTTCATCACGTCTTTTCTCTGGAATTGTAGCCACTCGGCTTTAGAGCAATTTAAGATTTTATATTGAAAGCCAGATGAAAATGGATGTCCTTTCGGAGCCCAGCTGAGCTTTTCCATTGTACATGGAATAACACCGCCCCAGGATCAGAAACTATGGGCGTCCACACCATCCCTCAGTCCCGGGGAGGCAAGGAGAAGAGGAGCGAGCACTGGACGGGGAGTCTGCCCGCCGGGCTCTAGATCTGGCTCTTGTCTGGTCACAACATGCTTGGGAAAGTCTCTTTGCCTCTCTGAACTTCTGCTTTCTGGTCTTATTTATTTAATTATTTTTTTAAAAGATTTTATTTATTTATTTGAGGGGGGGAAGGATGAGGAACAAAGGGAGAGGGACAAGCAGACTCTCCTCTGATCATGGAGCCTGATGCGGGGCTCGATCTCGATCACCATCTGAGCCGAAACTGAGAATCAGATGCCCAATGGCTGAGCCACCCAGGTGTTCCTATTTATTTTATTTTTTATCTTTTTTAAAAGTAAGCTCTATGGGCAACATGGGACTTGAGCTCGTGACCCCAAGACCAAGAGTCACATGCTCTACTGACTGGGCCAGCCGGGCGCCCCTGCTTTCTTTTTTTAAATAAGGGCTTTGAGCTAGGTGATGGATAATGTTCTGTGTCTTCTAAAATTTTTCCTTAAAAATTCATTCATTTATTTCAGGAGAGAGAGAAAGAGAGTGGTGGGGAGGCAAATAAGGGGAGGGACCCCCGATGGGGGACTCGATCTCAGGACCCTGGGGTCACCACCTGAGCCGAAACCAAGAGTCAGACACACCGACTATACCACCAGGTGCCCCTGTGTTTTTAAATATAAGCACATCAGGTTGAGAACCCATTTCGGGGAGGTCAGTTCATGTCTCCCTGCCTAAGCTGGGCAAGCAACCATCCAGACCCCCTGCACAGGGTTTTAAAGACAAAGGAAATTGACGGAGAGACCAGACATAATCCAGGAACCCTGGAATGCCAGGTGAGTGCTGTGACAGCCGACTGACAGATGAGGAACTGGAAGCCTCGGAGGGGAAATAGCTGGCGACCAGGCCGGGACTAGAACCCCAGGCTCACTCCTCGCCAGAGCTGCTCCCAGACACCGTGCTGTCTTGGAGACATGGGCGACCAGCTCGGACGGAGCGAGTGATCTGGTGCACGGTGGGACTGTATCTCCCTCTGCACTCCGGGCAGTCTTGGGAGACCTTGCCTTGCTGTGGAGGGACTGACTGGGGGCATTACTTCAAAGGTGGGCAGAGGATGATGAGCAGATGATTAGTTAATCCATCCAGAAATGAATTTCCAGTGTGTCTTCAGGGTCACAGTCCATTTTTGAAGGCTGATGAACAGAAATGCCTTTCAGGGGTGAGATGTCCGTGGGAGGTGGGAGAGCTTCCCGCAGAGAAGATGCTGGTCTGGACTCTGGGGACAAATGGGTCTTGGTCCGTAGGGTTGAGAGAAAAGTCAGGGAAAGGCACGAAAGTGCGGTGGCTCACACTGTGGGAAACACTGGCAGTTCCTTAAAAAACTTAATCTAGAATCGCGTCTGACCCAGCAATTCCGCTCGTGAGCAGATGCCCCCGGAGAACTGAAAACGGACTCAAACGGATGTTTGCATACGATGTTCACAGCAGCTTGACTCACAGTAGCCCAAAGGAGGAAGTCACCCAGTGTCCACCAATGGATACACGGATAAACAAAATGTGGTGTGTACATACAATGGGGAATTTTTCTACCTTCAAAAGGGAGGAAATTTGGACACCTGCGTTGGACCTGGATGAACCTCGGAGCCATTACGGTGAATGAAATCAGCCAGACACAGAAGACCAAATATTGCCTGATTCCATTTAGAGGACGCACCTGCTGTCTCAAAATCACAGAGACGGAAAGCAAAGTGCCAGCCACCAAGAGCTGAGGGGAGGGAGGACCAGAGAGATACCGTCTCCTGGGGGCAGAGTTTCAGTCCAGGATGAAGAGAAAGTTCTGGAGATGGTGGTCGCCGTGGTTCACAGCAAGGCAATGTACTTAATGCCACCGAACCGGACGTGTAAAAGTAGCACATCTTACAATAAAACACGATGAGAAGAAAAATTAAAAATAAAGAAGGAACCACAAAAAAAAAAAAATAAATAAATAAATAAATAAATAAATAAATAAATAAAGCTCGGGGGCAGAGCCTGAAGAAGTGACGTATCCGGAAACCATGGGATGGGAGTGGGGAAGGGGCCTGGTCCACACAGACGGACCAAGATACTGGCTCCTCGGTTTCGGTTGTCTAGGTGGGGCTTGGGGCAGCTGGAGGCCCCAGGCCATTTCAGCAGCTGCGAGCACTTCTGTTTCTTTGTATGGTACGAGGCCTACATGCCAGTAGCTTTTGTGAGGTTTGTACGGCGACGTCGTTTGGGTGAGGAACCCTTGCTGTATGGACCATCTGCTGCTGAGTTCCGTTCTCCGCCTTCTGGGGTCAGAACCTTGATTTCCGCATGTCTTCCACCACCTGCCCCTGTCGACTTGCAGAGACTGATTCCAAACCCCCACCCCCTCCCAGAAGGGGCAGGGGATCCGGCCGGGCCCATCAGGGCCTCAGAAACTCCCGGTCTTGGCAGTTGATTCAGAGACAGACATGAGACCCAAAACTGGCCAATCAGTGTACTTCACCATCCCTTCTCGGTGTGGTTAGTTCCTGGGGAGGCAAAGCTCTGAAGCTGGGCCAAAGAGTCTTGATCTTGAGTCTCTGTTGAAGTTCCTGTGCCCTTCCCGCCGAGAACGGAACTGTTCTGGTCATTTTGCTACATGAGGAAGGAGCATGTCAGAGAAAGAAGCCAGGACTGGGAAGCACAGCCAAGACACGGAGAGACACTCCAAACATTGATAATGTCCCTCAATTGCCTAGATCCAGCTATGCCTGAAGCTCTCTACCCCAGAGCTTTTCAATCATATAAGCCAATAAAGTCCACTAAAAATAATAAAAAAAAAAATCAAGGCGGTTTGAGTTGAGATTTGATGACATGCAACCACATTCTGCCTTTGTAGAATGTCCTGCCTTCCAGAGTTGGGACATGGGTTACGTGTCTGCAGCTGAACCCATCACTGGGACCGAGGTTTGTGAGATACACTGCTTGACCAGGCCTGGAACACTCCCCCCTTCCTGGAGTCAAAAGTCATGCCCCCACATTGTTCCCTAATTCAGACACCTCTGCGCGCCCTCCCGCCCCATGGTGAAGCACAGAACCTTGAGTGCCAGCCCCCTTACCGTGCCGGGGTCCCAAACGTCATATTTGGCGGGAGAGAGGGCAGTTCTTTCTTGACATGCCGGTCTTCCTGGTCACTGATACGGATGTCATTGAGCTGACGGTAGAGGAAATTCTCCCGAGCGGTGACCAGGCCAGCTTTCACTGCCCCCCGGTTCATGGCGATGTAGTTCCGGGTCAGCTCATGGGGGCAGGTGGGCTGCTGCTTAAACACATTCCAGTGTCCGATGGCTGGGGGCAGGGAGAGACAGCACCACGGAGCGGAGGTCAGTCTGGGAGGTGAAGCCACCGGGGGCGCCTGACTGAGAAGAAGCTGGGGCGAGCGTCCCTTCCCACCAACCCGGAGCCCGCTGTGGGACAGCCCTGCTTGGCCTGCTGGGAAGGGAGGGGTCAGGATTCCCCGAGATCCCAGAGGGCACCTGAACAACCTTTGAGTTGCTGGGTTTGCCCGGCCTTTACCTCCTTGGGGCCATCAGAGGGCTGGCGCCGAGCCCGTCTGTGCTCGAAGCTCGCACCGTGCAGAGCACAGTCTGGCCCGGGATCAGTGTTCCACCCCGGCTGGGGCCCGGGCTATTTCCCTGCTAACTCCGACCAGGACCCTGCCTGGATACCCCCGTCTCGGCTAAGCCCCGACTGTGGTTTCCACCAGAATCGTGCTGTGGGACCAGCACGTGAGACCCCGTGACTCCTGGCTCTGTCCCCGGAGCGCGGCCCCCTGCCCGGCTTGAGAGCTCGGGTCCCTGGGGCTGCAGAGTCGGCTGGCTCACCTGCGGGGACGCCTCCATCCAGCCCCCGGGTGTAGAGTCCGTAATTAAAATCAACCCCCGGCAAACTGCAGCTTCTCTCTCGGGGCTTCCCGAGCTCAGCCTGTTGGGGAAAGACAGAGAGTGGAGGTGAGCAGCGGGACCCCAGACCGACCACCCAGGACAAAGTCAGCAACAGGAGTCACTGGACGCTCGCGGGGCCCTGGGCCCTGTGGGCGACCTGGAGGGCCACGAGGGTGCGGTGATAGAGCCCTCCCTGAGCGGGACCCAGAGACACGTGCTGGAGAAGCCTGCCGGGTGCTCATGCCGAGGGACAAGCGAGCAGAGTCAAGTCAGGAGGGCCCCTGAGGTCTTGAAAGAGGAGGCGTGTTTGTCCGGTGGAGGGGGTGGAACAAGTCCCCGCCCCGAGCAGCTGCATTGGGGGATCCAGCCCAGATCTGCCTGGTTGGAACCAGGCATCACTCAGTCATGGGACTTGCCTGGGTCAGAGATCCGCGCGGAGGCCCCTCTGGGGACGGAGCAGCACCTTCCCTACTCGACTCTTCGTTCCTACCCAAGATGGCTTGTATCCCGGTCCCTGCAGCTCATGGGGACGTCGATGCCTTCTCGAATCCTCACCGGCAGGTGGGGCTACGGTGACAAGGCCCACTATCACCTTCCCAGTGGCTTCCCAGTGGCTGGACAGCTTTCCTCACTCTCTGGGTCTCTGGCAAGCTCCTCCTTGTCCCCCAGAAAGGGGTTGTAGGAACAAAACTGCCCTATCACTGACCGCACGACTGGCCTATTTTATAGACAGGGAAGCGGACGCCTAGAGAGACGGTCGCGATCCCGGCCCCCAAGGGACGGGATGGGTTTCACATGCCGGTGTGTTTGGTCCCCAGCCAGGGCTCTGAGTCATTCGAGTAGATGACACCACCCCTCTTCAGAGGAGCAAGCGGCTCCCGAGGCAGAGGTCCTACCCTGTATGGTGCGCACATCATCTCCTTCTCGGCTTTACCGGGCCCCGGCTGGATGCCCACCGAGTCCCAGACACAGCGTTTGGTCCTTCCTGTGCTTCTCGCGCTGGGTCCTCACCACCGCCCTGTGAGGTGGACCCCATCGCCACCCCATTTCTCAGATGAGGAAGCTGCGGCACAGACTATCAGACAGTTTGCACAAGTGGCCGAGCCAGGATTCAAGCCCAAGGCGTCTGTCTCCAGCCCACGTTCAGATCCACCGGTTCAACAAAGACCCACAAGCCAGCCTGCGGATTATAAATTCCCACGCAGCCAGAAGCGTGATGTGTGTTGCCTTCCCTCTCCTGGTGGCACATTGCAAGTGCTCAATAAATGCCTGAGACTAAAATCCTCTTTCTCTGGGAAGCCCTCCAGGTTGCCTTCAGTCCGGACAACTTTCCCTGTCATATGGCATCAGGGGGCTCTGAGCTCTACCTACAGGGCACTTTCAAAATCACACAGTAGTACCTCCGCAGCACAGAGGGGCTTGGACAGTGTGACGCTTACACTCGGAGAGAGCCGGTCACCGAGGATGATGTATCGCTGGTGGTCACTGACGTGGAATGTCTCAGATAGCAAGTCCATAGAGACAGGAAGCAGATTAGTGGTGGCTTCCGGCTGGGCGGGAGATGGGAATGGAATGTTCGGGGTGCGGGGTGATGGCTTAGAGGGATCCTAAAACCCACGATGGTGATGGTTGGCCAAGTCTGTGAATATTTGAAAAGACACTGGCTTAGGCACTTTATTTGGGTGAATTGTACAGTGTGAATTGTACGTCAGTGAAGCCGTTAGAAATGACAAAGCGGCGTAATTAAGTCATTAATTGCATGATGATCAGCTTAATGTCTCGTCTCCCCTGGTAAAATGTGCTCTCGGTCTTTATCTATTTTAAGGTTAATTTTTTTTAGCTCTTTAAAGATAGATCTTTTTTTTTTAAGCGGTTTTATGTTCACAGCAAAACTGAGAAGAAAGTGTAGAGATTCTGCCCCTCTGCCCCTTCCTCCCCTGATTCTCACCCCTTTATCCTTGTGCCCAGCGTACAATAGACATTGGTAAATAAGGGCGGAAGGAATGGATGAATGAATGAATGAACGAACGAAATGCCTCCTTGGAGACCCCATCAGTTCTCTTCTACACGTTGTTCTGCCTTTTCTTTCCCATCTCAAATCCCAGGCCCGTCACCCCTTGAGAGGGACAGAGCTCGGGGTTCCAGGCGGATGCCCGGAGCCTCTGCTGCGTGGTTCGTGGTTTGCTTTGAATTCCTTCTGCAAGACTCACTCTGAGCTGCAGACAAAGCTCTGGCTTCTCATTTGTTTATGAAAATGATCTGGCCTCTCCGGTGACTGCAGGGGAAGTTAATTAAAATGTGACTTCTCCAGGAGAGGCCCCCCGCCTCCCTCAGGGCAGGTGCAGGTGGGCAGACTTCCAGCTGGCAAAGAAACGACAGACAGACTCAAGCGCTGGCTGTTACCTGGTGCTCAGGGGGGTGGGGCAGGGAAGCAGAGAAGCTGGCGGGTGCCTGTCTCTGCGCTTTTGACCAAGAGCTCCCCAGAAATCAACGACTGCCGGCGGGCTTTGAAGCCTTAGGCTATAAGAACCACCCCAATGGGAGGTTTACCCATAATTTCTTTCACTCCATAAATATTTATTTTGTGCCTACTGTGCACCAAGCCCTGTGTTGGGGGTTCCGAGGTGAACAAAGCAGACTCACAGTCTTTGCCCCTAGGAAATGTGTTGTTTTGCAAAAAGGGCAACTGAAAAGTAGCACTAATCAATTGCACCAAGCACGGGTTGCCTCTAGCTCTAAAATCTGAGTCCATAGAGTGAGAGAAGATATTTACAATACATATATCTGGCAAAAGACTTATCCATCACATATAAAGAGCTGCTACAAATCAATAAGAAAAAAAGGCAGACGATCCTATAGAAGAATGGCAAGAATCTTGAACAGGCACTTCATTAAGAGGATGTCCAAGTGGCCAAGACCCATATATCAAGTTGTGTAACGTCTGAGAAATGCAAAGTAAAAACTCAATGCTCTTGTGAGGACGTGGAACAACTGGAACAGAGACGCACTTGGTGGGAAGTATAAACAGCCAGCGTGGAAAGCTGTGTAGCAGTATCTATTAAAGCTAAACATATGCCTACCTGGTCATCCAACCCAGTTCCCTCCTGGGCACCCAACAGAAATGAGTGCCCATGTCCAACAAAGACATGTCTGAGAACGCTCACAGCACCTCCATTCCTAATAGCCAAGTACTGGAAACCATCCAAATGGCCACAATAGGTGGATAAAAGAACTTGTGACATATTCATTCCATAGAACACTCCCCAGCTGCCGTGCTCAATCAGGGACAGTTTTGGCCTCCCAGAGGACACCTGGCGATGTCGGAGACATTTTGAGTTGTCACAATTTGGGAAGGAGTTCTACCTTCCACGTGGTGGCTGGAAGCCAGGGATACTGCTGACCATCCTACATGCACAATACAGTTTTCACCCTCAACAGTGAAGAATTATCTGGCCCCAAATGCCAATAGTGCTGAGGCTGGGAAATCCCACACTACAGCAACAATGAAGACATAGCCACGTACAACCACACGGCAGCTTTTGCATGGAGTGTGGGATGGGAGAAGCCAGACACGCAAGGCACGTGCACTCGGGTGCCCTTAGGGCAGGGGTGGCAGCTGAGAGGGGGCTTCAGGAGTGCTGGTCCCGCTGCTTCCTGACCTGATGTCGTTCCTGCCTGCTGGCCTCCTTCAGAACCATTCGTCTGGCCATAGATGGAAAGAGCGATGTGTTCTCGAGCGACACAGAGACCGCCTTCACGCCAGCGTCCTGTAAGCCCCGGCACGAGATAAACAGCAGCAGCAACGCAAAAGCCATTTGTTAGGTCCCGGAGGGCTCTCTGCTATGCGCTTCTGCGACATTGGGTTCATATCGGCAATTCCCCGAGTGTTGGTTTTGTCGTTTGCTCTAACTTTTCCAGTCCGGAGTATCCGCTGGCAGGAATGGGTAGAGCTCCCCAAGAGTTCAGCAGGGAAGGGGGTTCAGCCTTCCAGCCCTGCAGCTGGCCTTGCTTCCCTTGCAGGCTTCCCTTGCTTCCCTCCAAGAGGGCCACCTGTAAGACACCAAAGGGTCCCGGGGCCGACGTCCAGAACACCACGGAGCTGTGCGCAGAGCATCTGTCCAGGCTAGTAGGGCGGGCGTGCTCCCTGACCTTTTCCTGGGTTTCCCCCCACCCCCAAAACTCCCATGCTTGAAATTTGCCCTTGGCAGCTCAGTCCTTTAGGTCTAGAGGTCAAGTGCCTTGGGGTCCCTGTGTTCACAGATAGATGCCCAGAGGAGCAGTGGACTCACCCATGACCAGCTCAGCTGACTGATGAGACGAGCTTAGGGGCCCACCTTGTGCCAACGCTGCTGACCCCAGTGACCCCTGTAATCACAGTGACCACGCACCAGGCTCCTTCATCCCCATCCCCTGTAATGCTGAAAATCATCCTGCAAAGTTATTCCTACTGTCCTGGCTGGGTGGAAAAACCGAGGCCCAGACAGCTTTAGGGCCTTGTTGGCCGCATAGCTCGTGTGCGGACAAGGCAGGATTCGAACCCACTTCTGACTCCACCTGGTCTTTGCTGGCTCTGAACTACCCACTTGGCAGTTGGCATGAAATATTCCTCACCTTCCGGTGTGCGCCAGGCGGGGCTCTGCAGGCAAGTTGCCGCTCACGCAGAGGGGGCGTGGCTTTGACTTCCGGGCACCGCCCTTCCTCCCTGCAGGGTAGCCTTAGGCCCAGGAGGACCCCAGGTCAAGTCCCTGTCTTCATGCTGTGGGAAGAGCTGCCGCTTCAGAAAACCCAGGAGGCCGGATGTGACCTGCACACACGACAGGAAGTCCTGACCGTGTCAGGGAAAAGTGGGCGGGAAAAGAAAGACAGACGCGGACCTTGGTTTGGCATTGTGGAGACAGCTGACCTGAAGAAGATTCCAGTGGGTCAGCCAGGGAGGGGTGGGGAGCCAAGGTTCTCTGAGGGGCCTCTTGGAAGCAGGAAGGAGCATTGGGCCAGAGGTGGAAGGGCCTGGCGCTGATCTGGGCCTCCTTCCCCCGCTTGTGCACCGAGGCCTTCTAGAAGCCTACGGACAGAAGCTGCCTGGCAGAGGGGGCTGCAGGTCTCTGGGCACCTCAGGGGAGCTGTGTGAAGCCAGCAGGTGCTCAGAGCTCCTGACCCTGAACTTCCAGACGCAGGCTATCGAGTCGTGACAGACATCTGAGATCAGCTGCTATTGAAATGCAAGGTAATTGCTGATCACCTGCTTCACCATGGCAACCCCGCTCTGATATCCATGAAATCGATGAGCTTGTCCACACGTCTCAGCTTTGATTAGCCACGTAGGTCCCCAAGCTACCTGCCCCCACCTCCCAGCTCAGAACAGGATGAGAGACATCCCAGAGGCAACAGCTCTCAGACTGGAATGTGCAAAGGTCCTGGGGCAGATGGCATGGCTGGGCTGTTGGGCCATGTGAAGACTGTAAGCACTTTCCCCACACCGGGATCCCTTGGAACCACCACACTCTCTTTGCTGCAGAAGTAAAGAAAGGAACGAGGAAGAGAATTCACACTTACGGAGCACCTCCTTCCTGCCATGAGCTCATGTTATGTGCTCCCTTTTAGGAAACCTTTTTATTGAGTGCTCACCGTCCTGAGAGCTTCTCGTGCTTCTCCCTGAACCCTGTCAATCCCACTTCACAGACGGGAAAACCGCAGCTTCACACCTGCCCAAGGCCACCCTGGTATTAAATGCAGCAGCCGAGGTAACACTCAGCTCTCTCAGACGTGCAGACCCCACAGCCGGTCTCCCAGCAGCTCTCTGAGGGAGGTCACCTTATCACCAGTGGACACATGGGTAAGTCGAGGCTCAGGAAGAGAAGGGACCGGTGAACCCCTTTCCAGCTGCAGCTGTACACCCCCCTGGCATTTCCTGTGTCCGAGGGCAGAATTCTAAGGCGGCTCCTGCAAAATCCCCAAGGTCCTTTTACAGGCACCCTCAGCTTCGCACTGCAGGGACGCGTGAAACGTGGGACGCTACCGAAATACTGCCCAGGAGCCGGGCTCCCTCGTGGCCGTCGAGGTGCTCGAGTCAAGAGGCGCTGGGAGGCGGGAGCAGGATCTGGGCTCTGCGTCAGACCACCCCGCCCTCCCCAGCAGCATTCAAACTGTGCTTTTTTCTGAGTTTGCCCTGTCACAAAGTGGCTTGGCTGGAATACAGCTCTGGGTGACAGCTGTCCCCATCAGCAGACAGCTTCATTAAACCTCATTAAGATGTCATCCCTTGCTGCCTTATTTCCCGTCTCTCAGCTCTAATTAAAACCAGCTCTCTCCCCGTCCCAGGGGTCCCGGGATTCTCTGGGCTCCTTCTGCACGACACACAGCTCCCGCCGATGCTTGCATGAAGGACCAGGCCCTGGACACCGGCCCCGGATCAGGATCAGGCCGGGCAGGCGGCACCTTCCCCTTCCAGCCCGAAGAAGAGCCCTCGGTGCACCAGTCACTGGTATGAGGACCACTGGGGCTTCCAGGGGAAAGTCCAGGGGGCGGTCCCTTCAGGCTGTCACCTTGCTCTGAAGTCACCTGCGGGCCGGAAGGACAGCCCCTAGCCCTGGAGCCTCGCCAGAGCTGGTTCTCCACGGGACAACTTCACAACAAGCGAGCTGGCCTTGTACTTCTAGTCTAAGAATTTCCCACCCGATCTACTTTTGAAAATTCCTAACCAGCCCGTTTCCCAGCCAAGAGGGGAAGATGGGGGAAATCAGTCGCCTTGATTTCTTGGCTGGCCCGAACTGGGTCTGACTCCGGACGAGTGAACAGAGGGCATTTTCCAAGATGGGCTTTGGGTCTGGGAGCTCAGTGCCTGGGTTCTAGCCCTCCTGCAGATACTCTGTCCCTCCGGAGAAATCCCCATAGTGGACTCCCTCCCACTTGCTAGCTACCAGACAGAATGTAGCTCATTAACCCTCTAGCCCAGCGTCTGAACCAAATGAGTGTTCGTCCGACAGCTGAAAAGCCTCCACTCACTTTCCTGCATCTCATTCAAGTGTAGTTCCATGAAATCCCACAGTTATTGCCTGGTAGTTATTAAATAAATATCTGTCTATCGCTATACCCGGGCGTGCATATGCACACCCCATACCATTGCGCTCATGGAGGGATCGTTCATTATTATAAAACAACTTAAGATCCTCGAATGAAAAGCACAATATAAATGCAAATTGCGACCCTGATTAGCATAGAGGATATTTATTTATTTCCATAATGAGAACCTCAGATAAACAATCATGTGAAATAAGGTACATTAGGCGTCAAAGGACTCCGGCTCTGTCTTAGAAGCCAGATTCTTTGAACCACACACTTTGTGTGAGAGCGGCAGTTGAACACCGAATAATGATCCTACAAAGACACACATGGGAGGACCACATCCGTATATGATCAAAGGCATATAAAATAATGTCAAGTGAAAAAAAAACCAGCAGGATTCAGAATTTTACATATACTACCGTTACGACTGTGTTTTTTAAAAAAAAAAAAAGCTTCATTGAAAAAAATACTGGGAGGAAACACAACGTAACTGATTGCAGGAGGGTGTGTGGTTAGACATAGGGGCCTTCCGAAGGGTGCCGAGCGTTTCCTTTTATTACTGAAAGAGTCAAAAGGCGGAGTCAAAGCGCACGTTTCTATTTCCTGTGCACCTGCCAAGGGCCACGGTTACGGGTTTGTCCTGCGTTAGTACAATGGCAGGGGTTATAATGGGGACCGAGCTGGCTGCCCCGGGATGGGGGGTGCCGCGGGCTGAGCATAAGGATCCA
Organism: Meles meles; assembly: GCF_922984935.1. Lineage (NCBI taxonomy): Eukaryota > Metazoa > Chordata > Mammalia > Carnivora > Mustelidae > Meles > Meles meles. The sequence goes on from NC_060076.1 coordinate 3,867,241, forward strand.
GGGAGCCGGCTTGTTAATGTCACACGGAACTGAGCCCCAGCTCTGCCGCCTCCCGTGTGACCTTGGGCAAGTCACTGAGTTCACCTGGCCACTGCTTCCTCACCTGTGATTCCTCCCCGGGGCGCACTGAGTGTGTAGTGGGTGTGGTTTTGGCTGCTGCTGGGGTGAGAGTTGGGGTTACCCAGTGGCTCTCCAGCTCAGGCCACAGGGAGTTCCCACCGCACCTGCCCGGCCACCCCCGCTCTCACGGCCGGCCGGCCCGGGCTGCCTGTGCTTTGCCGCCGCTGGCCTGGCTCCTGCATCTCCCTGGGGCGGCCCGGGCTCCCTTCTCCCTCGGAGCTGCCAGGACCGTTCCTGCAGCTGATGGATGGGCCTTGCCGGTGAGGCGGTCACGGTGACAGGGGCCCCGCGCTCCCTCCCCTCCCCCGCCGACAGCTTGAAGCCAGGTCCTTCATTTGCATTTACATGATCTCGCTGTGCGGCTTATGAGAGCGAGAGATTTATTTGCTACTTAGCTTCATGTGTGATTAGACTCGGAGAAGTCGGTGACAGCAAAGTGCATGGATGCGCCGCTCCGAGCCCGCGGCCTCCGGGGACCTGTAACTCAACAGCAGGGTTCGGTGGATGAGGGGAAACGCGCAGCCTTTTGAAAAAGGCAAACGTGAGACGCTGGAAGGAGAAAACACCATGATCTGGATTCTGTTTTTTTTACTGAAAGCAATAGAAACTGGTTCCGGTGTCCTCTGAATTATGGACAGCCCCATGCCGCTCTCTGAGGGGTCTCGTTGTCGTGGGGAACAAACTCACAGAAACTTTTCTTCCCAGGCAGAACCAAGGGCTCCTCAAAGAGACGGTGCCTCCAGGAAGGCAGCCAGGATCACCTCTGCTCACAGGCATGGCTCTCAGACCGGCTCTGCCACTTACACCCGTGTGGCCTGCACCCCAACGCCCCTCATCTGTGAAATGGGCAGACGACACCACCTCTCCGCTCTGCGGCTTCTTCTGCGGTGACTTCGAACCGCGGTGGACACAGAGCAGGGCCTGATAAACCAGCTGTTTTCTGAAGAAACAAGGAACAAAGCTAAATGCCGTGGAGAAAAGTCCCTCGGCGTCATGCTCTTCCGGACAGACGTCACTTACGCGATTTGGGGGTGGTGCATGGTGGGGTCTGAGGCTGGCTCCCTAGCAGGCCCGCTCCAGAGACCCACAGCTGGGGCAGGCTCAAGGAAGGCCAGCTTGTTTCCAGAACAGTCTGAGCCGGGCATAATTAGGAAGTGGAGAGCCGCCACTGCCAGCCTGTACCCTGTGGCATTCCAGAGCCAAAAAGAAATCATTTGGAACGTTCCCGAGACATTAACAGTTTGGCGATCTTGGGCCAAGCCAGCTGGGTTGGAATTCCAGCTTCTCTACTCCCTGTGACTTTGAGCAAGTTACTTAACCTCTGAGCCCGTAAAGTAGGTATAATGAGAGTCCCTGGCTCACAAGCTTGTTGGAGCATTTCATAACTCAGGGCAAGCTCTGAGCAGAGGTTCTTAATTAAAAAGCAGGCGTACGAGCTAGTGGTCTTCATTAGCCTCCCCGCTATTTCGAATTATCAGCAACTCTGCATTCAACAGAGTTGAATGCCGAGAACCAGCCGGAAGATTCCTATGTCCGCTTGATGGCTCTTCAAAGAGTTAAGCAGAATTGCCAGCTGACCCAGCATTTCCAGTTCGAGGTAGACTCCCAGAGAAATTGAAAGCAGATGTTCAAGCTAATGTATGTTCACAACAGCATTACTCACAGTAGCCAGAAGATGGAAACCAGCCAGATGTCCGTCAGCCGATGAGCAGATGACAAAATGTGCTAGATCTATAGTAACAATTAGTCAGCCATAAAAAAAAAAGGCATGAAGCCCTTACAGACGCTGCACCGTGCATGAACCTTGAAAGCGTTATGCTAAGGGAAACGAAGCCGGACACAGAAGCCACACAGTGTGTGTGATTCCGTCTCCATGAAATGGCCAGAATAGGCAAATCCACAGAGAATGGAGGCAGGTTAGTGATTGCCCAGGAACAGGGCCAGAGGAGGATGGGTATGGGATTCCCTTTTGGGGTGATGAACATGTCTTGGAACAGAGGTGTGACCGCGTGACACCGCGTGCGTTGAACACCGCTGAACCGTCCCCCGACAAATGGTTAGTGGTTAGTTTCATGTCAGTGTTGCCTCAATAAAAAGAAAAATCAGTGAGTCCACAGGAAGGATATGCCATGCCTCCCACCCGAGCAACTTAAGAAACTCTTTTCTCAAAAAAAAAAAAAAAAAAAGAAACTCTTTTCTCTCTTTGGGACGAGAAAGGAGAGAAACGCAAATGTCCAGCCCACAGCGGCAGAAGGCGTTGGAAACTTTGCTCCTCCTGATAGAGACGAGGCTGCGTGGCGGGCGGTAGACAGTGTCTCAGCGGGAACTGCAGTATTTTAGCCGTGGGCCGTGTGGCCTCGTCGCTGTCTCCGGTGGCCTGTATGGCCGGAAGCTGGTGAAGGCACGTCTGTTAGAGGCTTTTCGGTCTTCCCGAGGTAGTTGTTCCAAAGCCGGTCAAGGGCCAGTGGAACTTGATGGGTTCCACTTCCCATCACCTCCCACCTGGGCCTCCTGTGGCCTCGCTTTTGGGAGGCTGCCGTGGGCAAGGAGGAGCACTGGACGGGGAGTCCAGAGACCTGGGAGCTGGTGTCCATCCACTTTGCTCCCCACGGCGCCTGCCTTGTCCACACTAGGAGACAGTGTAGGAGATTTTCCCGCTGAATGCCATCTGTCGCCCCTGGCTCAGAGAGGAGTGCCGGCTCCCTGAGGTGGGCGGCAAGGAGAGGGTCCCCGGAGCGCGAAGCCGTCCTCCTGAACCAGCCAGACGGCCGCTAAGATCTGTGCTTTATTATGGGGGTCTCCACGTCAGACTTCTTGTGAAGAGTGGGCTCTAAGTCTTTCAGAGAAAAATGAGAGCCCCTCGGTGAGGCCATCTGGGGGGTCCTCCCCAGGTCCACGTGGTGCCGACAGACGGGGTCTGAATCCAGACTCTAATCCTCCTCACCGTGTGACTGCGGGACCTGTTGGAGTCTCTGTCTGTCATCGTTCATGGAATGGGGATGACCATCCCCACCTCGAGTGGAAAGACCAGGTTTAGACGAGATACCTGAGACGAGGTGCCAAGGGGCACAGAGCGCACAATAGGGGCGTACCTGCTGGGACGGGCTCCTCCCTCCCCTTCTCCAGCGCACCGCTGTCTCCATGAAGGGAAGAAACACCTCTGCACCCACTTTGATGTGGCATCCAACAAGCAAAGGGGCACGTTTCCAGACTGCTGAGAAGTAAGAAACAGACCGGGGGCTGCCCCACCGACAGGGAGCCATTGGCTGGACGGATAAACGACCTACTCATCTGGTGACTCAGTCACTCCAGCTGCCAAGGGTCAAACCCAGCAGACCCCAGAACTACAGAGGGACCAGACTCAAGAAGGAGCCTCCCCACCAAAGAGAGAGAGAGAAGAAAGAAAAAGCAAAAGCAGAGAATGATCTATGTACTTTTCAAAACTTAAAACAGAAATCAAAGGGAAACTGAACTGTTTTAAGTTTTGACAGCCGCAAGGATCATTCTGTTTGGTTACTCTATTTATGTTTTCATTTTCTTTATAGATTCATTGAAAATCGCATCATGTAATAGGGAAGAAAAATGTTCAGTATTTCCCGCCTCCCCCACCCTTGTTCCTTCCCGAGAACAGATGAAAACGCCAGCTCCGGTGACTTCTGTTTTGATGTATATTTCATAATATCTCATTGATTGTAAGTTTTATTTCCATGTCAATAAAAAACCGGTATTGTAATAAACGAGAAGGAGTTTAACACAAAGTGGCAGCTGACCTGTTAGCCGAGCGGGTAGCGGAAGCGGCGGAAGAAGCTCGGGGAGGAAGCCTGCTAATAAGGATGGCTGTTGATTGCCGCACGGAGCTGGGGGCCTGGAGGACGGGGCCCCCTGCTCCCCCTCCGTGGGCTGTGGGCTTGCTTTCTGGTTGGCTCTGGGTTGCCGTGCCCAGAAGGTGATGCGGGGAACCCAAGCAACGCCTCTCCCCTCCAGGACAGGCAGTGGCAGCCAATGGTGGGGTTCAGGGCACCGTGCTCCGCACCGGGGAGCATACAGAGGTGGATAATAATCCGGCTGTAGAGGACGGAGTGTAGGGAGTGAGTGCAGGGGCTTGAGCTGATCAAGGGGGGGAAAGATGTGACCTCAAGAGGCATGAACACACAAGCTCTAGGGGCTGCCCCTAGGGCCGGGACGCACCCAAAGGAAATCCTTCACAGGGTGAGGCTGTCCAGAGGCTTACGGGTGTGGGGCCCCGATCCAGAAGGGGAGGAGAGCACAGGAACTCTGGCGGGAGGGCCTCTGAGAGGGGCTCAGGCATCCAGGTGAGCAGGGCAGAGCCTCTGGCCCTCCAGGCTCCAGCGGGCAGCAGCGGCCTGGGGTCTTACGAACACGAGGCTCTGTCTTACGGACTAGCAGCCGCTGGTGTCATTTGAGGGCAAAGCACGCAGGCCCTCAATGGCTAGAAATCCACTTGTTTGGGCTCTTTTTAAAACAACTGGATATGTAAAAGTGGGTGCCAAGGGCTTTTGAGTTAACAAGTCTCAGCCTGCCGTGGAGAAGGAAACTTCTCGGGCGCAGATCCACCTTTCAGTGCCTCGGGGAAGCCCCCGACCCGGCAGCCCCAGGTAGACGCCTCGGTGACATGATGTCATGTTCTCTCCTCCCTGGACCGGCCTCGCTCTAGCTGACCGATGGGGTCGGGGGCTGGGCCACAGCTCGCTCAGCTGCCCACCGTTGCGTGAGCCCGGGTCAGCTCAGTGCAGTGTCCCCAGCGCCTGGCGCACAGTAGGTCTTCAACAACACTTCGGGAATGCTCATGCGACCGAGTGCCGGTGAGTAGTGCAGGCGGCTGGTGTTCTGGAAGCTCATGGATACGGTGCTCCTTCTCAGGCCGGGCCTGTCTGGGGCAGGGAACATGTTCCCAGATTCTCCAGGGAGGTGAGTTCTGAGGGCAAAAAAGGGGAGAAGGCCAGCACTGCCCCGCAGGGGGCCCCACAGGAAGGTTGCTGTTTCTGGAATCAGCGGGAACCCCAGAGCAGGGCAGTTTCCTGCCTTGCAACTATGACAGGCAGGCAGCAACCGGGGGGCGGGGGGGGGAGGCTGGGGGCTAAAGGAGAGGGTCAGTCCAGGAGGGCAGCCCTGAGGAGGTTCCTTCTCCTCTGGCCTCAGTGATCCCATCTGTAGAGCAGAGCTGACTGATTCCTAGGGCTCCATCCGGCTCTGCCGTTGTTTCTCTGGAGCACGCCTGGGTCTGCGTCCGCCAGATCCGCATGTCCAGGTCTTTGGTTCGGGAAGGCAGGACAGTCCGGCGGGAGAGCTTCGGAGCCAGCCTGATCTGGGCCCGGGGTCCACACTCCCGCTTGTCAGCTCGCACACGAGCACACGGGGCCCCTCGCGCAGTAAGCTCGTGGGACAGGGACGAGTGGCAACGCTGAGAAAACTGATGGGGCCTGTCCCACTTCCACCTGCCCTCGACCAGACTGACCACAGCAAAGCCCCCTGGGCCACCCCGGGACGGAACACTCCACCCGTGGCTTCTCCAGCACACACACTCCAGAAGCAGCCCTGACTCATGGGACGCTTTGCGTAGATGCTGAGCTGCGCCCAGGGCCGCGGGCGGAGGGCGCGGGAGGCACGTGGTCCTGAAGACCCTGAATCGGCCAAACCGAGCCCAGGCCTGCGAGGCCTTCCCGGTACCCCTCACCCTCCTGTGTCTGCATCTCCGGCTCCAGCTCCGGGCTCGGGAGGAGGGAACGCGTGGTAGGAAAGAGATGGCACTCCCCGGAAGGCGCTCGGGGCACAAGACGGCTGATGGATACTAAGGGAGGATGAGGGCTGGCTGTGTTATAAATGATTTAATGGGTGGCTTCTTACACCAATAGGGCTGCATAACTCAGGTAAAGATTTCAAATATATGGCCTAATTGCTCCATGTGAAATCTGTACGTACTTAGCTTTTAGTCTTGGAAATTACCAAGCTCTGGGCTGCTCCTACAATTCATCATTAAAGAATTAAGACGGAGAATACTCATTATTGTAAAAGACTCCGGCGACGGTCTTGATCCAACTTATAAAATAGACAGATTTGGTGCAACTGAATAATTTTCCTCTTCTGCGCACAGAATCAGGAATGCGAATCAGACTCGCCGGCTGGAGTGAATGCTTACAAACTCATACAGACCAGCCTGTAATTACCAAAATAGAAAAAGAACAGCATTTTGTAATGAATGACAAGCTGCTGAGTGGAAATCTAATTTGGTCTAATTAAGCAGCCTTTTGTGAGGATTTGTCTTTAGATGAAAAGGGGGAGCCGAGGAGATCTAAATGCAAATGAGCTCCGTCATTTGGGTGTTAAAGGGCCAGGCCCAGGCCTCTCTTCCCTTCTTGTCACCCGAGCCGAGCCGGGGCGTACCCCACCTGCCTCAGAGGAGCCTCCCGCGTCTTGGCCTTGTCCCTCGTATCTTCTCCAGCAGGACACCTCCGGTCGACAGACCTCACGGGCAACTCTTGCTTCTTCAGGAGCGGATGTTATTTTGCCCAAAGTAATGAAAGCCAGTGGGGTTTTGCCGACTCGAGGAACCCACTGATCTCCGAGGGCACACTTCCTGAAGTCCGGAGGGTTGGGCGCACACCCAGGGCCATCAGCACCGACAGAGCGACGGGGTAGGGGGAGGCGGGAGGCACCCTGCGTTGGCCAGAGTGCACCCCCCAGGTCAGCTACATCCCGGGCTGGGTCAGCCACGGGCGCACCCACTCTGGCCCACAGAGCTAACAACGTGCACCTTGTCCCCCGACCCCATGCCGTGGCTTCGGGGATGAGCAGAGGCCAAACGCTGGGCTTCCATTTGGGGGGGGGGGTCCCAAGGCCATCTTCAGCTTCCGTGACTCACGGGAAGGAACCACAGAGCTCAGAAAAGCCACGGTTCTCACGGTCGTGGTTTACAGACACAGACAGAAGTCGGCACAGGGTAGAAGCCAGGGCTTGGCTCTCCCCCTGGGGTTGTGTGACTCGCGTTTACTTCTCCCAGGTTTGATGTGTGACCTTTGGCACAGAGCATGGATGACCAAGGAAGCTTGCCTGAGCCTTCGTGTCCGGACTTTTACTGGGAGCGGGTCACACGGACGGGCTGATCACCCGGAGGGCTGATCTTAGTCTCCAGGCCCTCCAGGGCTCGAACCCACACCGTGTGTCCCGAGGGCCCCCACCGTAAGCCACACTGTTAACTTGGCCCAGCGGACTCAGCCCGACCCTGGCTAAACCAGACATTCTCATCAGGCAGGACTTTCTATGGGCTGAGCGGCTGGAGGTTTACCCCAGAGGAGCTGGGCTCCTGATCCTTTCTTTGGACTGGGGAGGGTGCGGACATTCCAAACCTGCTGGGCTAGCCCTTTACCGCCCAGCGGTGATCCCCCCCCCCCGCCGCCCCCACCCACAGCCCCCCCGGGACGGGAAGGGCAGAGTGGTAAGACCTGACAAGGTTGGGCAGATGAGAAGAGAAGAACAGAATAAATACGCTTCCTCACTCTGACACCATCTCCCATCTCCGCTCTCCAATTTGTTTTCAAAGAAATTGCAAGAGTCTGGGCTTTTTCATGGTTCCAACAGGAGCAAAGTGAGTGAGGGGAGGCAGGAGGCCCGGGCAGGACCCCCTAGCAGCCCCTCCCTGTGCGCACTGTTTCAGAAGGAGAGCACCCACCAGGCTGCCCTGTGAACCGGTGGCCTTCACCTCTCCGCACCCCCCGACGCCTGCCCTGGCATTCAGGATGCCCGAGGGAGGAAGCCGGGAGGGACTGAAACAGAACACGGGACAGTAGGAGGCACAGAGCACCCCGTGGGGGGAAGCAGGACAGCGGGAGCAGGACTCCTGGTCTTGAGCGCCGCCGCCGTTGTGGGCTGACTGCTCCCGGCGCCCAGACTCTCATGCTGAGAGCTAATCCCAGCATGACGGCTTTTGCAGGGGAGCCTTTGGGAGGTGATTAGGTCATGAGGGCAGAGTCTCCCTGAATGGGATTAGTGCCCTTCGAAGAAAAGGCCAGAGGGCTAGCTTGCCCCTCTCCCACTGTGTGTGGCCGCGAGGAGAAGCCAGCCACCCGTAAACTGGGAAGCAGGCCCTCACCAAGAAGCCAGTGGGGCCGCCCTCCGACCTGTGAGAAATACATGTGTGCGGTTTAAGCCCCCTTCCCCCGCGGCCCACCCCGTCTGTGGCAATTTGTGACAGCAGCCGAGCTAGCTAAGCTGAACACAAGCAACTCCTGGGGGCTGAGCAGGTCCTCTGCGGGATGCCCTGGCCAGGGCTAGCGCCTGACGCCCGCTGACCCCGGAGACCCTCTCCGACCTGACCTCTCACTTAAAACTGTGTCGCAGCCTCCCCTCATCTCCACCCCCGCACGGTGCTTCTCTGCCGCGCTCGTCAACTGTGCGTGTCACTGATGAACCGTGGTCACCGAGTCTCTCTCCTTCGGAACACGGGAGCTTCGTGGGGCAGGGACCGTTCTGCCGCTGCTCGCTGCTCTGTCTCCAGCACCTAGAATTGTTCGGGGCACGTAGTAGGTGCTCAGATCTTCATCGAAGGATGGACAGACGGACGGACGGATGGACGGATGGACGGATGGACGGATGGATTCTCTCTGTATCCTATGAGGCAGGTCTGTTCGTAGCTCAGGGTCACAGATTAGTGCTCAACAGTGACATGCATGCCCGGGGCCCCCCAGTTTAGAGGCAGGGCTGGGAGGCCGGGCAGGCCTGACTCTGGGCTCCCCCTGGCTGGGGCCTCTCCCGTCTACTCCATCCTCCTCACTGTCTTCAGCACAGGTAGCAGTCAGCTTGGTGGGAGGCGGGCACAAGAGACTACTTGTGTTTCCAGCTGTCCCTGGGGCCTGAGGAGGGCAGGGTCACAGGACAGACAAGTCAGGAAGGCCTCTCCATGGCCCAGAACCTTCTCCTCTCTAGTAGTTTTCCGGGGCTGCTGCAACAAACGGCCACAAGCTTGGGGGCTTTAAACCACAGAAATTGGCTTTCGTCCGGTTCTGGGAACAAGAAGTCCGAAATCAAGGTGTCAGCAGGGGCTTCCTTCTGGAGGCCCTCGGGGAGAACGCATCCAGTGCTCATGTGGCTGCTGGTGGCCACCAGCCATCCTTGGCATACCCTGGCTTGTGATGTCTCCGGCCACCCTCTGCCCCGGGTCCCCCCCCCTTCCCTGTGTACAGCTGTGTCCCACCATCCTTCCCCTGTACCTTATGAGGACACTAGTCACTGGGCTCACCCGGAATCCAGGAAGGTTTCAACTCCAGATCCTTAATCTGACGATACCTACAAAGACCCTCTTTCCAATTCGGTTCCCATTCACAGGTGCTGGGGGTTAGGACTAGGCATATCCTCTTGGGGGACATAATCAACCCGCCACACCCTCCAGCAACACGACACGCGGCACCATCCGGCCGCCCCCACTGACAAGCATGGGGCAGGGGGCACCCTCGGTTCACAGCGCTGACCGAACAGGTGTCACAGGAAGCACCTCGGTGCCAAGCTCTGTATCAGGACAAGCCAGACTCCATCTCCCGGGGCTGCCGTCACGTGTGTGCCCCTTATTATAGTTCACGGGGAGACAGGAGCCCAAAGAGGTCGATAAGCAAGGTTCTCGGGACCCACAAGCTGAAAGAAGCTCGCCATCCCCGTCCCGGGGCAGGGGTGTGGGATCATGTGGCGAAGGTTTCCCAGAGTGCGTGGTGTGTGAAGTAGGGGCGAGGGGAGAGGCGGATTTTTCCGGCGCTAACGTGCGAGGGGCGTTCCTGGGAGCGCATGGCCAGGGGCCCGCGGAGGCTAGGACATGCAGAGTCCCGTGGCCGGTCGGCACCATGAGTGTATCAGGCTGAGGGGTTGCTGAGGAGGGAGCGGCTTGTCTGCCCGCCAGCTTCGGGGCAGGCTTCCTGGAAGAGGCAGCATTTCCGAAGGACTCGGAGTGCTGACGGGCGGCACCTCACAGCATGTGCCCAGACGGTGGGAAGGCATGACCAGCAAACACGGCCGCAGAAGATGGTCCGCTGACCGGGGAAAGGTGGGCAGCGGGGCCAGACTCTGCCGGGCTCCCTTCCGGGAGCGGGGGATGGGCGTCCTGCGCGGTTCGGGTCAGTGGTTGTGGGATGATCAGAACAGAGCAGTTAGGGTCGGACTGGGTGGTGCAGGAGAGACTGGGAGGGAGAGCAGGAGGCCAGGGGTCCCCAGGAGTCTGGCTTGGCACACCTGGCAGGAGACGACAAGAGTCTGGACCGAGAGTCGGGTCAGCGCGGGCTACCAGAGCCGCTCAGCCTGCAGCGTCTGCAAAGGTGATTCAGGGCAGAGAAACCTGCAGGCTGCTGTCACGTGGCTTCCTTATTCTTCCTGCCCCTAACCTACCCCTTCTCCCTGCCCATCACCCCTGGATCTCCCCCTTGACCAGGGCATTCCGGACTGGTGAGCACTAGGGACGTTCGGAGAGAATTATTGCTCCAACCCACGGCGGGCCTCCTCCCCACCCCAGTGTCCTGTCAGCCGTGAGACTGGAAACCTCCTGGGTCCTGCGACGATCCCCAAGGCAGACCAGGCTTCGAATCGGGCCCCAGTGGTACATGTGACCCGGAAGAACAAGAATTAAATATGTGCTCTTGCCCGCATTTGTCTGTTCCCCATGACGTCCAGACACCCTGGGATCCATCTGCTCCAGAATGTCAGAAAAGCCTCCTTTTAAAGGGTGGGGAACAAACCTCAGAAGAGAGTCCCCGCCTTTGATCGAAAACTTCAGGTGCCTTCCCTGCCCCCTCGAAGACCCGAGGCCCGGTTAACGCGGCCGGTATGCAGAAAAGCCTTTTTGTGCGGAATTGCCATCTCCTTTCCAACAATAAAATGGTTAAAAGTTTTCATCTTAAATGATGTGCTTCCTCAGTGTAAGATGATCTCAGAAGGACGGGGCATCCTTACTGTTCCACACCCCAGAATTCCCCTAAGAAATCAAATATAATCCTCTTTAAGAAGCTTTAAATAATTTTGAGCTTTCTTATTGACTTATTAAAAAGCAGCTTAAAACACGCCTTCAATGCAATCCTTTTACAAGGGTCAGGGATATAAAATTCGAAGAAATATAATTAGTAGATCAGTTGGAAAGGCATAAGCAGTCAGGTCCAATTTTGACGATTTCAGAGAAACACTCCTAACCGACGTGCCATGGGCACGGGGGTGCCATTCCCGCCTTTGTCCTTTATCGCTGCGTGAATTCTCATGCATTTCCTAACTCCCAAGTGGTTCTCGGCCCAGAGGAGTCTGCTGCCACAACTCTACTCACGTTTGCCCTGGCAGCCCGTCTGTGAGCTCGCCTCTGGTCCTAATGACTGAACTTCTCAGAAACCCCTTTGTTAGGACCTTGAAAGGGCTTAGAACATTTCCACGGTGGCCTTTGATCCCTGGCATCCTCAAGGGATAGGAACCGGCTCAGCAGTGCCCTCTGAACCCACACATTCTTCCCATTCCGCTAGAGCCATGCTCCTTCCTGGGATGAGCACAGGCAGCGTCATAGCCGGGTAATTTTCATGTTGGAGTGAATGAATGAATGAAAGAAGGGGCGAGCAGAGGAAAGCCCAAGGCCTTCCCAAGTGCCCGACTGTCCAACAGAAAGCCACGCAGACAGGGACTAGGAAAAGCAGACTTTTCCTGGGGGAGGCATCCTTTGGACCACATGTATCCCCTATTTCAATGAAAAGAGATACGTGTCTTAAAATGCACAACGCAGTTCATGTTTAACGGACCAAGAGTTGCGTCAAATGCAGGCCCTTACAAGAGACAAACCCCTATTCTGTAAAGGAGTTCTGACACGCATAGGCACCCCAACCACAATTCCAGGGCAGGCGATGGACTTGGGCTCATCAGAGGAGGAGCCGACGGGATCCGTAGGGCCCTCTGGACCTGGACAGTCGGCACTAAGCCCTGTCCAGCTGGGCACCACCCACTCGGGCCAGGGAAGCTCCAGGGACACGTGCATGGACCGTCCTGTTTTCACACAGCTGGTCTGGCCCAGAACGGCTCTCTCCAGACACCAGACGTCATCCTGACATGCGTACAGTTTGGAAATTCAATGTGTGGGTTTAGGAGCCACGACTGCAACATCCAAGCTCTGTCACTCTCCAGCGGAGCAGCCTCGAGCACGTGACTGCATCGCTATTTCCCTCCGCGTCCCCAGTGATAAGACAGGGATGCAAGGAGGAACTTGCTCGAGGGGCAGTCATGGGACTCGGAGAAGAGAATCGTCGTCGCGAATCGGCTGTTGGCATGGGTCCCAACTGGGAAGACCCTAGCAATCTCGCGGGACTCAGTCTGTGACTACATGCGCCAGCCCCTCGGGAGAAGGGAGCCGAGCGTGGTTACGCTCGTGTTCCCATCCGCCTGCACGTGAACAAGTTTGTTGTCATGCTTGGCCTAAGTGTGCCAGAGGACCGGTCCCACCACGGCCCCGCTGAGGGGCCCAGCACTTAACTTCCAAAACAAACAGCCCGTCTCCTCGCAGGAACCTCCCCGGGGCCATCACTCGACGCCTACTTGCAGACAAATTCTACCGTCTGGTGTGTACCAGGCAGGGTGCTCAGCGCTGGGGATGCTGAAATGAGACACACAACTCTCAGCCCTAAAGTTGGCACAGAAAGGAGGAAACAGGTGGGCACGGGGCAGAGTAATGGGAGCCATCAGAGGGGTCTGGTTGGGTGTTGGGCTGAGCGGCCAGAGGTAGCAAATAGAAGAATGCAAGACATCCAGCTAAATTCAAATTTCAAACGAACAATGAATAATTTTTTTGGTATAAATGTGTCCCAAAAATCGCATGGGACGTACTCACTATGCATTCATTGTTTGTTGCAAGTTCAGAGGTGACTGGACAGTCTGTATTTTATCTGGTGGCCCTAGCGGGGCCAGAGTGACAGGAAGGAAGCCCCAGTTCCCCCTCGGGGGAGGGCTGGAGGCTATGGTCATCCTCATCATAGTCATTCAGAATCTGGTAATGACCCCCACACATCAGCAAGCAATCGGGACGCATGTTTGTCTTAGCCCGTCAGGCTGCTGTAACGGGATACAGCAGACCGTGACGTCTCAGGGTTCTGGAGGCTGGGGAGTCCGGGATCAAGACACCAGCAGTTGGGCCCGGTGAGAACCCTTTGCCGGTTACATCTGGCCTGCGCTTAGCTGGTCCTCACGGGGCAGCAAGAGGGCAAGGGAGCTCTCCAAGGTCCCTTTTGTAAGGGCACGAATCCCCGACGGAAGGGCTCCTAGTCATGAGAATCACCTCTCAAAGGCACCTCCCTCCTAATACCGTCATCTTGGGGGTTAGGATTTCAACATATGAATTTGGGGGGACAAAAACATCCAGTGTTCAATCTTTTTTTTTTTTTTTAAGATTTTGTTGATTTATTTGACAGAGACACAGTGAGAGAGGGAACACAAGCAGGGGGAGTGGGACAGAGAGAAGCAGGCTTCCTGCTGAGCAGGGAGCCCGATGCTGGACTCAATCCCAGGACCCTGGGATCATAACCTGAGCTGAAGGCAGACACTTAATGACTGAGCCACCCAGGCGCCCCACATAAATAAAGTCTTAAAGATAAATTCAGTCCAACGCATCATATCTTTCAAGTAAAAATCATATTCCCCTTGAAACAGAATGACCTTGGCTGGCCGGGATTCCCAGCACCAACCCTCACGGTTATGGCACAGAGTCAAAGCATCCCCGAGCAAAGACACGTGGGATTTTGAGAAGCAGTTTCAGCCATCTGCACAGGAGCTGAGGGCCTGGTCGCTGACTCGGGGGGGATCGTGCGTCTATAGGAAGTGATCGAAAGGAGAGAGTGGACCTCATGTCAGGGGCCCGGGAGCACCACGGGCGGGTGAGGAGCCCCAGAATGACACCCACACTTTCTGCTCTGGGGCTCTGTCACTTGCCACAGAGTTCCAGGGAGCCTCTTGTGGCCACCCCTCCAGATCACCTCTGGGAGCCTCTCCAGCATCTCCATCTTGTTCAGCGTCATTTCCTGTTGGGTTTGGGGTCACAGAGGCCCAGGCTACATGCTTCAAAGGCCATGGTCTCCTGGAACCTCTCAATCTTGCATGCAAGGCTGACTCCTCCATCAGGCACGGTGACACAGTGACCAGGGCCCACGGGACTTAGAGGGGCCTGCGGAAACATCGTAATTTCTTCCCAAGCAGGAGTTCTGAGGGTTCATGAAGGCGGAAGTGCCCCCCACCAAGCGCGTGGCTGGGGAAATGGCCCTGGTTTCTTTCTCAGGGAGGAATAAGCATCTGGATGTCAGGGCACTGGGGCCCAGGAGGCAGCACCCCCCGCCCCCGCAGAAAGAACACAAAGAACACAGTGTGGGGGCAGGATACCGACTCCGCCTCCTCCCACCGCCAAGGCCACCAAGCAGGTGCAGGGAGCTCAGGCTACTCATCTGGACTGGGTTCTAATCCCTTCCAAGGCGTAGAGCAGCCACAGGGCTGGGATGAGGGGCATCTTTGCTGAGCCCAGGGCTGTACAACGGGGACGGCAACAGCCCTTACCACCAAGGACCGCTGTGAGGACTGGGCAGGTGCCGCGTGAAGCACTCAGGCTGAGGTTCGGCCCCGTGTGCGTCGGTGCTCGCCGACCGGCGGCTGTTCCACCTGCGATGTCTCCAGAAAGAAGTGATGGAGCCACGACTGGGATCTGAGGAAGGTCTCCAGCCAGAACCAATGTCAAGTTCCCGGCATTGACGTATCCTTGGCTGAGATGTCACCACGGGGGAAAGCTGGGGGAAGGGCCCTAAGGACCCTTCTATACTGTTTTTGCAACCTCCTCTGAGTCGATCATTATTTTAGAAATTAAAAGTTAAAAAAAGAGAAGCTGGGGCCGATGAAATGCCCTTCATAAAAGGAGATCAGCGCCAACAAAGGGTGGATGGACTTGGTGACTACCTCGTTTTCGGGGGAACTCTGAGGAGCCCGTGTGCCGCCTCATGTCCCCCCTGCCCCCGTTCAGCTGCCGTGGTATTTCCCTTCATTATGCCAGCGCCTCAGAAGGAAACCTCTCTAATTTTCTACACCACAGCTACTTATTTAAATGCTAACTCGCATTATGAAGTGATAATCCGCACGCGCAGGAGATAATTTATGAAGCATTTAAATTAAGAGGAGCAGCTAATTGGGAGCATGTGTCTTATAAGCCTCGCTAACACCAGAAAACTACAAATTAGGGGGAAAATGGAAGATATTTTTATCTTGCTTTTATCTTCTTTCGGAAGGCACTCGAAGGAAAAATCTCCCTGTGATGCACACACCGGTCCCCCAGCCCCTCCGGAGACTGGTGTGTCTGGCCCAGCCCCCCACCCCGGCCGCTTTCAGAGAACCCCCTTCCCCCCAGGCGATCGGGGCTGCCCGGCACCGCCCCTGTTCTGATAAAGGAGGGTCCTGGGGGGGTTATCAGAAAGCTTCTCAGCTCCACTACAGAGACACGAGGGGCAAAGATGGGGACATTCTAGGTGTTTCTGCCTGATGAGGGAAAGAGAGGCAATTGGGAGGAGGGGAAAATCAAAGCAAAATATGATGCATTTTGTAATGATTTGGCTTCTTCCGTTTTGAAAAGGGCTGCCTCGGATTTTGTACACAAGCTGAGAGTTAAACCAGAATGCACAGGTGTGGGGGTGGGTCACTGTGTGTGTATGTCTGTGTGTGCGTGTGCCTGCGTGTGTGTCCGTGCGCGTGTGTGTACACGTGTGTACATATGCACACCACGTGTTCCCAAGCATGCACGTGTGTTTGTTCAGTTCCTCTTGCAAAAGATTTAAGTGAGCACCTACTATGTGAAAGGTACTGGGGAGGGCGCCTGGGTGGCTCTGTCAGTGAAGCGTCTGCCTTTGGTTCAGGGCATGATCCCAGGGTCCCGGGATTGAGTCCTGCATCGGGCTCCCTGGGCTAGAATGAGCTGGTGGGAAGGGAATGAAGCCCAGGGTCACTCACCCCTGAGAGGCACGACCTGGAGCCTGGGGGGCTGTGGCCAATGGTGGGGGCTCTGATCTGTGGTTCTGAGGCCATAAGGAGCCTTCGAAGGCTTTCAGACGGAGAGGAAAGGCAACGTCATCATATCTGCTGTGTGACCCTTCCCCCAGGACGCTTAACTCACGGGGCTTTAAAGGATGCTCCCCCCGCGCACACACCCATTAGGACGGCTGGCACCAGAAGAAGGAAGAGGAGGAAGAAACACAGCAACGGGGAGCACACGGCGGCTCCTCAGAAACGAAACAGAAGCACCCGAGGATCCAGCAATTCCACTTCCGGGCATTTACCCAAAAGGATGGAAAACAGGGTCTCAGAGAGGTGTGCGCACCTGGGTTCATGGCGGTGTTGCTCACGGCAGCTAAACACGGGAGCAACCCGGGTGTCAGCAGGGGATGAAAGTGTTCACAGCCGCACGTCGTTCAGCCTTAAAAGGGAGGATGTCGTGACGCCTACTACGACTTGGGGTGAACCCGAGGACGTGCCGCCGCGTGAAATAAGGCAGTCACGAAAGGACACAGACCGCACGGTTCCACTCACAGGGAGTCCCCAGAAAAGTCAGAGTCACAGACAGGAAGTGGGACGGTGGCGGGGAGAAGTGGCTGGAGGGATCGAGAGTTTCCGTCTTGCGGGACGGAGGAGTCCTGGAGTTAGATGGTGGCAATGCTTGCACAAGGGTGTGAACGTACTGAACACAATCGACATGGTACATTTTAGGTTATGTGAATCTTACAATTTTAAAAGAAAAAAAGTTCCCGGCTTCGGGACACCTGGCTATGACATGTTGATTCCCTTGGATCGAAGGATTGGAGCTGGGGGAGGAGCCTGGTCTCTCCTCACCTCATCCACTGGGCAAGTCCCTGGCCGTGGAGGACGGTCCGACTGGCCTCCAGAAGAGGCTCTGAGAGCCGAGGGCTGATGTTCTTCATGAAAGGGAAACAGCTCATCGGGGCCTCTCTTGGCCAGGCGTCCCCATGCTAACCCAGTCTTTCTCTCCTGGGGACCTGACACGCGGGAAATTATCCTACAGTCAGGGGCAGTTTAACCCTCACTCTGGTGTGTGCCTTGCAGAATGTTCCAGGCCCCTGCCCACAAGTTACGGGAACCTGAAATTGTGGCCATCAAATGTCTCAGGGCATTCTAGGCCCGATCCTGTTGTGGCCGAAAGACGGACAGCCTCAGCCCAGCTCCTAGAGAATCGCCCGGGGAGTTTAAAAAAAAAAATTGCTCGCGTCTGGGTCTCACCCTAGATCGTCTGTCCTTGCAAATCCTTGGTAGCCAGAATTATAGTCCCGCACTTCCGGATTTTGCAAGTTCAAATGGTATTGATGTCAGATACCCACAGATAGAAGCAGACAGGAACGCTGCCAGGTTTCTGGGGAGAGCCTTCCTTCCTCCTGGCTGGTTCCTTCTGGGCATCATTTTGAACTGCCTTTATTTATTTATTTGCTTCTATTGTGTCTTCTTATTTTTTCTTTTTAGATTTTATTTATTTATTTGAGAGATAGTACACGCGAACAGGGTGGGGGAGGGCAGGGAGAGAAGTTGACTCCCTGCTGAGCAGACAGCCGGAGGCGGGGCTGGATCCCAGCACCAGGGGATCATGACCCGAGCTGAAGGCAGATGCCTAACCGACTGAGCCACCCAGGCACCCCTCCCTCTATTGGGTTTTGTTTTTTTTTTAAAGATTTTATTTATTTATTTGACAGAGAGAGATCACAAGTAGGCAGAGAGCAGGCAGAGAGAGAGAGGGAAGCAGGCTCGCTGTTGAGCAGAGAGCCCGATGCGGGACTCGATCCCAGGACCCTGAGATCATGACCTGAGCCGAAAGCAGTGGCCTAACCCACTGAGCCACCCAGGCGCCCCCCCTCTATTGGGTTTTTATGTCACTTCATGTCCTCACTCTGTTCACCCTGTTTCCTTCTAAAAACAGCTGGTACAAAGGGCTGGGAACTCGGGCCCCAGAAGCTGCCTGCTGTACTCGAGGACCCAGGGGCACGGTTTGACATAATCGGGTGGGGGGACTTTGAGGACACATTATGGGTGGTCTATGGTAAGCAATTCTTGTTTGTTGTGCAAGTCAAACAATCAGACATGCGCAAAGACCGAGGTGTCCATGTTGCCAGCTGTGTCCTGTGCCTTTCTCACTGAACAGGCACACATGTGAGCAGCCCCACGATTATAGGGAATCCCCCACCTCTGGGGGACTGGCATAGATCAAGGGCCTGTCCCTGAGCCTAACTCTTCATGGCTGTATAGTATTCCACAGCGTGGATCAGCCCTTCCCCCCACCTGCCTCTCCCACGCCAGTTGAGCTGTTTCCACTTTCTGTTTTTGTTTTTTTGTTCTTCGCTGCTGCAAATAAGGTTTGTGAGTATATACACGCCTAAGAGATTTCTGTAGAAGAGACCCCCCAAAGTTGAATAATTAGCCCCAAGAGGATGTGAGTTTGCCTTCTAAGACGGTCATCTGGGACAACCGTCCACAAGGGCACAGCCCCCGTGGCGGGTCGGGGGAACCACCCGGCTGACGTGTGTGCCTCGGAGAGTCGCCGTCCCTGCTCTCCAACTGTAGCTGTCCAGGCAGAGGCCCCTCCCCACGTGTGGCCGTTGAGCACGTGACCTGCGACTGGACCGAACCCAGACGAGTTGTGACTGCAGGACACCCACCGGATTTCAAAGACCGAGTACAAGAAAAGGGACGTGAGAGAGCACATTAATCATTTCCGTATTGATGACATGCCGAAGCCCTGCTCTCGTAAATAACTGCGTTAAATAAGATACTATTACAGTTAATTTCACCTGTTTCTTTTGACTTATTTAATGTGGCTGCTAGAAGGTTTCAGAGCATGCCCGTGGCTCATGTCGTTTTCCTAGGGGCCAGCTCCTGACCCTCACACTCCACAGCCTTGCGGCATCCCGAAAACCGGCTTCGTAGACAGGCACCTCTGTTTTTCCTGTTTGTTTTTCTTTTTTTGAAACCTGGGCAAGAGACTTAAACTCTTCAAGCCTTGCTTTCCTCCTCTGTGGAGTGGGGGCTGTGGAGGGAGTTCAGGGGACAGCGTCTGCAGAGGCAGAGCCCGGGGTGTGTCTCGGCGCGCACCCTCGTCAACAGTGGCTATCACTATGCCAGCACTGATTGGAAAAGGGGCATGTTGCCTTCAAATACGAAGTTATACGATGCTTGTAGTGGTTTCAGACACCGTTTCCTGAGAAACCCCTGAGAGTCTTCCTTGTCAGTAAATAGGAAACTAGTCTTCGTGGAAGTGGGCAGTCTCTCGGAATTAGGGACACCCACCTTCTCGCCGGTTCCCACTCACCTCCTTGGCTTGCTTGTCCCAGCCAAGGTCAGGGGCTCATGATTAGGGATTCCCAGCTCAGATCTCCTAGTCTCCAGGCCTGACTTTGGCTCCCCCCAGGCCTGCGTGGTGCCTCGTGGTGGCTTCCGTTTACACCCGTGGGTGCACCTGCTTCTGAAAGCCGCTGGGCTGCGTGGGCCGAATGCACGAAGGCTTCGCTTCAGTCCATTGTCCCCAGGTATGGCGATGCCTCCCTCCTCCTTTGTGGCACTGGGCTGTGCCCCTGCTTCTCCTGTGTCACACAGGGGTTGCCTAGTGGGGACAGGCTTGCTCCTCTAGCGTGAGAAACCTCCGGTGTGTGGTAGACACCTGGGAAAGCCTACCTTCTTCCGGTTATTCAAGCAGGTGGCCTGGGGGGCGCAGAACTTCCCACCTCTCCCAGCCATCAGTCCAGCTTCCTGTGCAAGACGGGAGCGGCGGGGGGGAGCAGGGGTGCGGGGGGAGACCCCATGAGGACTGGCCTGGGTCTTTCTTCCAGCACCAGCGACAATGCGGGGCACCGAGCAGGCGCTCAGGGTCTCGTTATTGATTGGCACTTGTCCTGTGTCTTCCGGTCGAGCAGAGGGCTGGAGAGGAGGCTGCAGGGAGAGGACGGCATAGGCATGGGGAAGGCAAGCTGGCTGCGGGGGGGACGGGGTGGGGAGACGGTGGGGGGCGGTGCCCTCTCGGAGGCTGGGCCCGGGAGTGCAAGCTGGACAACCTCCAGGAAAGGCAATTTTAATCCCTGTGACCTCTTAAAATGTGAGGAGTTGCCTCTGGCTGGTCAGCTCCCCGACGAAGGTGTAACCTCCGCACACGCCGGCACGTGCGCACCGACGCGCTCTCGCAGCCCTAGGCCGTAGTGTCGAGAGCCCAGAGAGCACAGCAGGGGCTGCAGATTTTATGGTCCACGGAATGAAATGCATCTCCGAGAAAGCAGGGAGTGACGGACCGACGGCTACAGAAAGACGTCCCAAATCCTGACACACAGTTAAATCAGTGAAGAAAGACCCGTTTGCAGAAAAACAAAGCAAACAGAAAGGACAGGAACACTTGCATGCCCTTAAATTTTTTCCTGGAGTATAACACACCAGAAGCGCCCCACAGAGATTCCCCCCACCCGACAGACGGGGCTCGTCTTCCTCTATCCGCCCCCCAGGGGACCCCAGTCCCTTTCTGCTCAGAGCTGAGGTTTGTGAACAAGCCACACGTGGAAACAGCCGGCGCCCGCTGGGAACGGGGAGCCTGGGCTGGCGGCGTGACTTTTACTAATTGCCACCATTCTGGGCCTCTTTCTTCTCTCCCACAAAACGAAGAAGCAGAGATGTTCAAGAAATAGATATTAGACGCCTACTGCATGCAAGGGACCACAGGGTCTCTCCGGGTTTCCCTGATTTCTCCTCCTTAACATTGCCAGGGAACACTGGAAAGGACCCTCGGGGCTTTTAAAAAATGCTCACTGCTTTTGCAAGGACGCGGGCCCCGGAGCGGAGCTGGGGGAGAATCGCAGAGGCTCGGCCACTCCGGCGAGGCTGGGCCACAAAGGCCCGCCCTGGGCCCACGCAGGAAGCCTGCCTCTTTCACAAAGCATTGCCTGCACACACCAGTAATTGCCTTGTTATGGCCATCGGTGTCATCGTTCATCGGCCAGTTCCGGGAAGGGCCTGGGGGAGCAGTTCTACCTTTGCTAAACCAATATCCCCCTGACAACCCCCCGCAGCCTCCCCGTTGTGGTCCCGGCAGAATCCATCCTCCGTCGCTCTTTGCTGAATGATCATGAACACATGATTAAAGCTCTAGATTTATAGCTTCCCCGGGCTTGAGAAATCAAGCAGCGCCCGCGGCTCAGGCCTGCCCAGCAGACAAGGGAGCAGGGAGCTGAAACGCGTCCCGAGCTGGAGGGAAGGCAGCAGGGGCAGATGCGGTGAATCCGTTTGCTACATTGCGGCAGGAGCCCCTGGAATGGGCTGGGGGGTCTCTAACCACACCACAAGGGAGAGGCCACATGAGTCCTGCAGCGTGTGGGTTGTGTCTCACCCACACACGGCTGGCCCTGTGCCCAAGCTCCCGCGCACACGTGCGGTCTGCAAGCGCCCTCCCCGTGTCCATCACTCTGTCCACCCTGAGAGACGCCTGTGGTCGGGAGTGGGGATTTCTGCAGCGATCAGAGAATGTGTGCGGGTTATCATGGCTGCTGTTTTTAAGACCAGCCTTTATTTAGACCTTACCACATGCCGGGCACAGGACTGAGGTCTGTACGTCAAAGAACATTTATATATATATTTTAATTAATGTTTAAATTGAAGCGAAAAATGCCATCACATACAACTGGCCATTTTTAAGGGCACAATTCAGTGGCATTCGGTGTCTTTGCAGTGGAGTAGAGCCACTGGCGCTATCTAGTGCCGGAACTTTCCATCACCTCCAGAGAAAAATCGCTACCGTTAAGCAATCACTCCGCATTCTCCCACCTCCCCAGCCCCTTGCGACCACACGCCCACCCGTTGTTTCCGGGTTTCCGTTGTTTCCGTTGTTTCGAGTTTCACCTATCCTGGATATGTCCTATAGACGGAATCAGGCCATGGGGGCCTCTGAGTCCGGCTTCTTTCACTGACCTCGTGTTGTTGACATTTAGCCCACATTGCAGCACGTGGCAGTACCTGATTTTTTTGAAGATTTTATTTCCAAGTAATCTCTACACACTACGTGGGGCTCGAACGCCCAGCCCCAAGAACAAGAGTCGCGTCCTCCACCAACGGGCCGGCCACGTGCCCCAGTACCTCATTTTTTCCTGGCTGTGTAATATTCCCTTATCTGGAGAGACGTACTTTTGCATCCTTGACTTACTGATGGATGTCTGTACATTTCTGCGCTGGGTGCTACTGTGACCTCTGTTCTCTGGAGAGGGAAACGGGGGCTTCGGGAACTCAGGTCACTTAACCAAGGCCCCATAGCTCATAAAGCGGAGGAATGGAGATGTGACCAGGCAGTCTGACCACCGAGCTGCCCAAGAGCTAGGAGAAGGGCTGAGGCAAGAGCGATGGAAGGAGACAAGATGCGGGGACTTCTCCATCCTGTCCTATCTGGCACAGCCAGAGAAGCTCTTCAGTTGACTTTAAGGGGTTGGTCAGGGAACCCTGCTGCTCACGAAGCATATGGGGCCCTGCCCTGAATGACATTGTGAAACCAGGATAATCAGGAGCAATTTCTTGAAGGCCCTCAACAAGCACGTGTGCGTGTGCACGTGCACACACACAGACTCCCACCCACACACAGTCCACCCACCCATCCGTCCATCCACCCTCCCATCCACCCATCCATCCATCTACCCGTCCGTCCATCCATCCATCCATCCATCCATCCATCCATCTACCCGTCCGTCCATCCATCCATCCATCCATCCATCCATCCATCTTCCTGTCCGTCCATCCATCCATCCACCCTCCCATCCACCCACCCATCCATCCACCCTCCCACCCACCCACCCATCCATCCACCCACCCTCCCACCCACCCATCCATCCATCTACCCGTCCGTCCATCCATCCATCCATCCATCCATCCGTCTTCCTGTCCGTCCATCCATCCATCCATCCACCCTCCCATCCACCCACCCATCCACCCACCCTCCCACCCACCCGTCCGTCCATCCATCCATCCATCCATCTTTCCGTACACCATCCATCCATCCGTCCGTCTGTCCATCCATCCATCCATCCATCCATCCATCTACCCGTCCATCCATTCGTCCATCTGTCCATCCATCCAACCATTCATTCATCTGTCCATCCGTCCATCCATCCGTCTATCTGTCCATCCATCCAACCATCCATCCGTCTGTCTGTCCATCCATCCATCCATCCATCCGTCCATCCACCCATCCATCCATCCATCCATCCAATCTCTCCATCCACCATCCATCCAGGCTGGATTAGATGCAAGGGGCTAAATTAAGTAATTCCAGGATTGTGACCTGAGCTGCTACCACAGACACAAGCCACAGTGTGTCCCAGACTCTCTTTTCATGTTACCCCAAGGGAAGTATTCTCCCAAGATCCAGTCCAGTTATCGAATCTGTGAGTGTCTTCACCCCTGGTGGAGCTCAGGGGAAAGAGTGTGATCTCAAAAGGGTCTGGTCATTTCACTGTTCTCCCCCAGACCCGAATCTCCTCCCGCACGCCTCTGTGATTTTCCCAGTGCTAGCCGCCAACTCGAGACAGCAGCTGCGAGATACAACAAAGACCCAATCCAGAGGCTTCCTCTGAATCGTCCATTGTCTGTGAACGTCTGTGCTGCCTGAGACCGACAGCCACCAGCCACAAGTGCCACTTTGAGTTTACACTAATTCAAAATTTCATATTCAGCTACACTAGCCAGACCTCAAGTGCCCAGGATTGCCTGCGTGGGTGGGCAGAGCGGAGACAGAAGGCCCCCGCTGCCACAGAAGTTTCCACCCCACAGTGCTGGTCTATACAGTGCCCATTTCCCCAGTAGTCACCCTGCATAGACCTGACCCCTGAAGGAAATAAACACATTCTGGTGCTGAGGTTTACCGACATTGTTGTTAGGACCCTACTTTGCCTCCTTGGGTGGCATCCAGGAGCCTGGTCTGGAGGAAGGAAAGGGACGTCAACCGAGCCTTCCCCATCCCCCGGGGCAGGCACGTGGACATGGAGGAGGTCATCGAAGTCCCTGAGCCTGCCGCTGCGGCGCCAAGCAGGCCCCGTGTGTGAGTCAGGCCCGCCACACGCTCTGCTCCAGGATAACAGGATCTGTCTCTCTGTTCTGATTTAAGGCCTGGCAGGGTTTTCAGTGCGGTGCCCTGGATCTCGCCCGCGCAGTGAGGCCGCTCTGAGTTAGGAGAAAGCCACACCTCACGCCCGACACTTCTCTGCTGCTCTGAGCCGCAGAGAAAATGGGGCCATCAAACACGACAAGAGAGGCCCTGGGCCTCCGCAAAGAAGGGATCCAGGCCGTTAGACTCCTAACTGTGCCGGAGAGACTTGGGCCTGACGACCCGGGTTGCCAGATTCATTAAGGCGGCCGCGCGGGCTGGCTTAAGGACGGGGAGACAGGTGTTTCAGAGCCGGTTTATCCGAGGTGGAATCCAAAGAAAAACGTGCTCACTCCTGTCTGCTCCTCTCCTGTGTCTGTGTTTCCTTCCCAGCCTCTCTGCTTCCCCGGCAGCAGGCAGGAGTAGTTTGTTTTCGGCTGCCGGAGGAGGCTTGAAATATTACAAAGGTGGCGCGCGGAACGCTCCCTGCGGCCCTGCCCCGATGGCACGCGCGCAGACATAAAAAGCAAATACCATCAGTAACCCGTCGCCAGAACCCAGCAACAAGCCGAGGGTTTGTCTCCCTGCCGGGGCTGTTAGCAGCGATGTATTTCTCCCTGCACTAAGCACCATCTTTCCCAAGGCTGCATTACAGTGATTTATAAACCCCATTTCTGGCGAGAACGAATAGATCAAAGCGAGGAGAGAGAAAGGAGACGCGAGCAGCAGCAGGAAGATACTGAAGCATGAAAGAAAAACACAAAATGAAGAATGAGGCGGTGACACAATTGAGCCATTCTTCACTGCACTTTTATCAGAGGAAAATAATAGCAAAATCTCGATTTTAATCCTTTTTTTCCCCCCCTTTATAAGATGCAGCCTCCCGTCAGTCAGCGGGAATCCGGGGCGGCTGTGGGCATGCGTGGGAACGGGCTGCCCAGGACCACTCGGGCCAGGGGCCTCTGCCAAGGGGGAGCTCGGGCCTCAGCGTCCCCTCCTCACCTTCGGGGGCCACCATTCCCAGGGCTCGCATGGCTCCGGGGCACAGAAGGGGGATGGTCCTCCTGGCTTTCACCCAAGCGTGCGAGGCGGTCCGTCCTCCAGGTGGACCAGAGGCCCCTCCCATCACCCCCCAGACTGGATGGTTTCTTTCACCTGCTCTGGTTCCACGAAGACCAGAGGAAGAAGAAAGACCGAAGGCCCAGGGAGCCGAGCGGGGTCACGGCGAAGAGCGCCCCTCTGGAAGTCTCAGTGAGACTTGGCGTCTGTGTCCAGCCCATCAGCACGAATGGAGAGACCTGGGTTGGCCGAGGTGGGGCACGGCTGGGAAAAAGCATACGGAGGACGGAGGGAAGGAGACATGGATGGGAGTCGGGGCAGGCTGCCAGGAGGAGGTGCCCTTTCAAATGGGACTTTTGTGTTTTTTAAAATATTTTATTTATTTATTTGAGAAAGAGAGAGCATAAGCAGGGCGGGCAGCAGAGGGAGAGGGAGAAGCAGGTTTTTCCTGCTGAGCAGAGAACCCGCCGCAGAGCTCGAACCCAGGACCCTGCGATCATGACCTGAGCCGAAGGCAGACACTTAATGACTGAGCCGCCCAGCTGCCCCGAAATAGGTCTTGGGGGAAGGAGAGCAACCGCTATGTGGATGGGAACCCCCTCAGCCACCAGCTTAGAGCAGCCTTCTCTGACTCCTGCCCAGCTGTCTCTCATAAGAAATGCTGCTTTTTTTTTCATTCCTCAGATATTGTCTGTTTCCTCCCATTAGAACAGAAGTGGGAGGGGGTGCCCGGCGGGCTCGGTCAGAGGAATGCGCAACTCCGATCTCCAGGTCGTGAGTTCGAGCCCCACACTGGGGATAGAAATGACTTAAAAATGAAACCGTTAAAAAAACAAAACAACAACAATAACAAACATAAGCACAAAAGGGGCACCTTATCTGTCTCATCTGCGACGACTTCCCCAAAGCTCAGGATAGCGCTAGTACATGGCAGGTGCTTCATAACAAAGCCAGGAATGAATGACCACAGGCCAGGCACAGGGCTCACCCGTTGTCATTCGTTCCCCGCAGCGACGCTACCAGATGTGTGGGATGATCCCCATTTCGCCGACGGGTAGGCTAAGAACAGTTAGGTCCTGGGGCCCGGGTCACACAGCCACTGGGTGCTGAGGCAGGATGAGGACTCCGGTGTTCTGGCCACCACACTGCCTGTCCTCCCCAGACCCTAGAGTGAGGACTTCCTGCTTCTCCTCGACAATGGGTGCTATTGAGGCAGAGTGGGGAGAGATTGGGTGGGGGTTCCTTTTGTTTGAACATGAGAACTCCATGCGTGGCCAAATGCCGGGGGACCGTGCTGCAGTAACATGTCAGGGATGACTCGTCTCCCCCTAATAGGGCCAAACAACAGTCCAGAGAGACTCTGCCAGGACAGAAGCGGCTACCTGCTCCTGCATGAGACATTCCTAAGCGTGGCCGCAGACTAGACTCATTCCTGCAGGTTAATTTATCGGCTTCTCTCTTAAAGGCCAACCCAATAGAATAAAATCTATCCAGGGCTGTACCCAGGGGGTAGCTTGCACGAGATGTCGTGACATTTTGGGTCTCCTCACTCCAAGCGGCCCTTGGATGTTCTTGAGGGATCCAGCGCTCGGGCTGATGGGGACTTGGAAGGAAGGGCCTTGGTGTGTGGCGTGAGTGGGAAGAGCTGGCCCAAGTCAGGGCTGGGTGAGGTCAACAGATCGCCCTGGAGTGCCTGGCACGTGGTCCCTGCGGGCTGGACCGCATGACGGCTGGCCCAGATGGCGCTGTCCTTTGGCTTCACTTATGAGGACGTCTACTCTCTTAAAAGCCATTGTGCCAGTCCCATAATTAAGAGTGCCTATCTGGGTTCCCGAAGAGTCTTTCCGTTCTAGAAAAAGACTCTCCCTACAGTGTAAAAGGGTGTTGTATCCAACTATCACTCAGTTGGTAAGAAGAGGGACTTGTGGGGCACCTGGGTGGCCCAGTGGGTTAAGCACCTGCCTTCGGCTCAGGTCATGATCCCAGGGTCCTGGAATCGAGTCCCGCATTGGGCTCTCTGCTCAGCGGGGAGCCTGCTTCTCCCTTTGCCTCTGCCTGCTGTTCTCCCTGCTTGTGCTCTCTCTCTCTCTCTTACTTGTTCTCAGTCTATCTTAAATAAATAAATAAAATCTTTTAAAAAAAATGAAAAGGGACTCGTGGTTGGCTTCTCCAGAACGTGTCCTTCCCTGAGCATGTGTGGAGATACTGATTCTCTCATCAGCCGGGAACCCCAGGAACATCCGAACGCTTCCGATGGAAAAAGAGGCTGAATTCCTTCTTACACCTGTGGCGCAGGAAAACCAAAGATTCACACTAAAAAGTTGAAAGAAACTGAACTGAGCCTACTTGCTCTGGTTGTTTAATATTTTGGAAAGCCCTCAGGTTCCTGGGATGCCGAGCTATTTACTGTGCTTTCCACCTGATCTGATTCTTAAGCAGGCAAGGTTCAAACCTCCTGAAAATCGGAGTTTATAATTGAAATAGTGATTAACTCTTTCCCATAAAGAGGGCTACTCGATACTGCAGGAATGACGGGAAAATAGGTGGAAAGTAATAAGAATGCTTTTCTCTGTGTAGCCAAGAAATACAATGGTGGAGTTTATTGCTTACAAAACACAGCTGCCTTTCCTCAAATTGGATAGAAAAACATGAACCCCGATAAATTATGATACCCCTAAATCCCAGAGAATGTGCATCAATTGTTGGGGTGCCGCCATCGTCCTTCTGGGCAGCCGACTTATTAGGACCGTAATTTATTATTATTATGCTTTGGTGCAAATACACAGGCTGATAAAATTCAAATCTATTAAAACAAACGTCCTCCGCTCTCTGAATCAGTAAGACACAACATTCCAAAAGGAAATGTTATAAATTGAAAAAGCAAAGTGTTCTTAGATACTCAGAAGTGAGAGACCGAAAGAGAGCCAAAGCAGAAAACATCCGCAGTGACCAGGCTTTCCAAATCTGGCCCCAGAATCCAGGAATCGCTACAGAAGTGGACAGCTAGAGGCGCGCCTGGTGGCTCGGTCCGTTAAGCATCTGACTTCCATTCCGGTCATGATTCCAGGGTCCTGGGGTCGAGCCCCGCATCGGGCTCCCTGCTCAGCGGGGAGTCTGCTTCTCCCTCTCTCTCTGCCTCTGCCCCTACTCATGCTCTCTCTGCGTAAATAAATAAAATTAAATTAAAAAGTGGACACCAAGAAACAGAGTCGAAGACCATGATCTGGCGCTCCTGGCCCAGACTAAAGCTCTTTCCATGAAAATGTTCGTTATTTTAAAAAAGAAAAAAAAGACTCTTTCAGCTTCACTTTGAGCAATGATGAGATATGTGCTCTTCAATAGACGCGAATCACATTGGCTTTTTAAAAACAGATGAATGAGGGGCGCCTGGGTGGCTCAGTGGGTTAAAGCCTCTGCCTTCGGCTCAGGTCATGATCCCAGGGTCCTGGGATCGAGCCCCGCATCGGGCTCTCTGCTCAGCGGGGAGCCTGCTTCCTCCTCCTCTCTCTGCCTGCCTCTCTGCCTACTTGTGATCTCTGTCTGTCAAATAAATAAATAAAATCTTAAAAATAAAAAAAAAAAACCGACGAATGTGAGGTTGGGGAAGGACTGTAGGATTCCCGGAGTTACTCCCTCCCTCTTCCGGAGAAGGAAGCTGCATCTCACTGAGGACGCGCAGGAGAGGGTCCAGCCTCAATGTCTCACCAGCGGCGCAAACTCCCCCAGCCCGACAGCCACGATCCTCCGCAAGAGCCAAGTGGTTCACGCCGACTGAGCACCCGCCATGAGCGTCTCCTTCAGCCGGTCGTCTCGTGGTTTTGGGACGGCTCACCAAGTTCTCCCTGGCCTCCTCACATCCACCGGACCCTAGGTGACCAGAACGGAGCCCAGGAGCTCCCTGCAGACGAGGATGGCGGGGAACGGGCATCCATAACTTCAGTGCCCAAACCAACACCACTTGACCCACTCCACTTCCCCTTAGGCTCCCCAAAGGCATGAAGTGCCGAACGGATCTCTCTCCCCGGGTCCCTTCCCTACACACTGTCACACGGGGCTGGAGGAGGGAACAGACCTGTAGTGACCAGCCTGCGGATCGCAGGGGAGCGCAAACGGGTTTGCGGTGGGGGCAGTGATAGGAATTGACTTCTTTGGGGAAGATTTTTTTTTATTTTGGAAGAGACTCCGTGTAGAACAGAGCGGAGGGAACAGGAACAGGTAGGGAGATGCCAGACAGGAGGCAACTGCCATTAGCTTCTGGAGCAAACCATAAGGCCCTAGAACTTAGGGAGGGGAGGAGGGGTGGGGACAGAGGTAAAGGGTCTTCGTGAATGTCATGAACGCGGAAGGGAGAGCTACGGAGGGAGGTTGCGGTGTGGATACTCGGTAGATGACTAGGCACACCCACTAGTTTAAATGACTCACACACACACACACACACACACACACGCACACACACACGGCCGTACAAGACATACAGATTCCCACCCCCACCAAACTCTGCATCACCAAACATCGCAGGACGTTAGGACCCTCCTGTGCTGAAGCCACCAGCCCTGAAAGACCGTGGGTGGTGCCGCACGCACTGTCCACACTCACAGGTCCGAAGCAAATTCGCCATCTTCCTGCAGATGCGCTCCTGTTCTCGAGTTTTCTATTTTGGTTAGCGGCACTTCTACCGACTCCGTAGCCCAAGGCGAAAACCTGGAATCTATTCTCAGCCTCCTTCCGTCGCCCTCCACACTCTGCCGGGCACCCCCGGGGCAAAGCCCCGGTCCGTTCCGCTGTTGCTGCCCCAATGCTGCTGGCGCACCTAAGACCCACCTCCACGCTCCCTGGCAGGACCGGGGCAGCCCCCGCTGGGTTTCCCTGCCCCCGGGGCTGACACCTTCCAGTCTGTGATCACTCGGCAGCCAGAGGGTCTTGCAAAAAGCCAAGTCTGTTCGCTACACTTCCCCACTTACAACCTTTCAAAGCCTCCCATGGCCCGTCCTAACAGAACCAGGATTTGGTCAGTGTGCCTTTGTCCACGTGGCCTGTGCATCCAATCTCTGCTCCACTGCCCACGAGCTCCGTGGACCTTTCTGGCTCGTTAATGAGTCCTGCCTCTGTGTCTTCCTGGTAGGAGGGCTAACATGAGGACCCATCTCGTAGAAGCTCCGTACCTGGTATACAGCGTTCGGTGGGTGCTGGCTGTGGTCCTTGTGTTGATTTGTTACAGTCTAAGCCCACCACGACCACATCCTGAGGTCATCTCCTGCCCCGCAAACTTGCCCGCTCCTGCACCGTACCCTCTTCTCCCCAGCGATACTGATGTACGTGCTGTTCTCACACGTGGTATCCTCCTTGCTTCCCTCCTTCTCCATCTGCTATTTTCCTTACCTGGAATATACTCCCCACCCGCCGAACTTTTAATCACGCTCCCAAACTCGAGCATGAAGGTTAAACATACCGACAGTATCGCATGTTGGTGGGAATGTGGGGCGAACTGGGGTTCCCATACACTACTGGTAAGAATGCGAAATGGTACGGCCGCTTTGGACATCAATATGGCGGAAGCTTCCCAAGTTGAACACACACCTACTAGGTAACCCAGAAATCCCGCTCCTAGAGGTTTCCGCAAAAGAAATGAAAACACGCCCCAACAAAGTGTGCGTGGGGACGTTCGTGGCGTGTTTTTTACAGTGGCCCCAAACTGGCAGCAACCCCACATCCGTGGTGGGGGTGGGGGAAGGATCAATGAAGTGTGGTCCCATCCATACCATGGAAACGTGCTTGGCAATAAGAAACAACGAGATACCAACATGGGCCGCCACTCACGTGAATCTCAGACATTTGGGGCTGATGAAGTCAAACACACAAGACCAAGACTGTGAGCTGCATGGCTCCATTCGTACAAAATTCTGGAAGGTAAACCACACTGAGAGAAAGCAATCAGTGGTCATCTGGGGTCAGGACTGGAAAAGGACCCCAAGCACAAAGGGGCTCACGGAAGCTTTTTAGGGCAAAGAACCTGCTGTGAATCTTGACAGTGATAAGTTACGTGATTGTACACAATTATCAAAATTCACCAAAGTGTACGCATATGCTGGGCGAGTTTTAATCACATGAAAATCATACATTAAAAAACAGTAAAGGGGGGGATCCAAAGCCAACATCCAGACTGGTCCTCTCTGTCCAGCCTTCTGGGACTTCCCCCCCTCCAGCTGCTCCATCCTGGTCATGTCCATTGTTGGACTTTCCCCTCGGTCTTGACAGGAGGCGGATGGGTCTGTCTATTCGCCCAGAGGCAAGGCCCAGGCTCCTTCCTTCACCCCGTTGCCCTGCTTCCCAATCAGGACCCTTCCCCACGGAACACCGTTCGTATTCCGAGAACTCTGCTGTGGGCTGACTCCCACGTCCTGACGGAGCCCCCCACAACCCCAGCAGGTGGGTATTACCATCGGGTTTTACCAAAAACAGGGAGGCTCACAGAGGTTGAATGAACACCAGCCAACATCAGACAGCTCAAAGCGGTGGGGCTGGGCGTCCAAACCAGGTCTGTCTGTCCGTGTGTCCGTGTGCATCAAGGCTGTGCCTTAAACACTACTTTGCACTGCCCGATGCACCACCAGTTGTAGAGAAAGCCCTGCGAAACGACGTGTTGTACTGACGAATGGAACGTGGGAGCCATTCCGTTCCTCCCCAACTCCGTCTTCCCGGGGTCATGCAACCAGAGTTCTGCAAGGTACATAAATCTCCACGTCCGCGCGTGTGTTTGCATGTGTGTTCTTGATCTATTAAAATCTCAGCTTTTTTTCTCTCCTCTTTTTTGAATTCAACTAAAAAGCTAAATTAGCCCTCCACCCGGGAGACCAGCATTTCCTTGCAAACAGCTAGCACGTCCAAGTCGCCATCCAATTAAGCCACACTCCCAGACAAAGCGCATAACAGTGTCACGACGTTAACAATGGTCACCTCCCCGGGCAGCCCCCAACCGCACCGCACAGCGGCTCGCTCGAAAACAAATAACCCTGTTGCTGGGTAAACACTCTTAAGTAGGTCTTTCCTTTCAGCAGATCGCCTTTGAACGTGGGTGCTTTTATTAAGAAATATTCGAGGACTGGGTACAGAATGCAAGGAGCAGGCTGATGCTTTAATCAGGCCAGTTTTCCGGCGTGTTCTGCTTTCTGGCGTTCTAGAAACCCACTCTTGCGACGTGTATACACCGCGCTGGGCGCTTGAGGTCCCCGCCTTTGCTGTCAGCGGCCAAGTGCGTTGATGGGGAGTGTGAGGGGGGCCTGGGGGACCGGCGCCACGCCTGCACCTGCTTTGAAGGACGGCAGAGAGGGGAGGCCACACGTTCTGGGTGGCAAGAGGAGGTCCAAGCGGAGGGCGGAGAGGAAGCCCCTTTGCATCTTTGCAGGATGAATGGCTTTACCCTTCTCTGGGACCTGCTTTCGATTATTTGCTAGGCTTGGAATGAGTTAGAATTAGAATAATATGGCTTTTTCTTTCCCCCGTGGAGGGGTCCCCTGAAATAGAAAATGATCGATTAACTTGACCCAGTTCGTTCTCTGCGTCCTCAAGAAGAGGCAGGTGCTACCGGACAGATGGAGGTGTGAGACCTCCAGCGGCATCCCGCGTCCGGTTTGACTCATTAGTTTGTTGATTTTAAGGCGGAAAAACGCAAAACTGCAGACTCTGTGGCCGTGTGGATTCTGGAGAGGCCCGGGTTCGAATCCTGACATCCCCAGGTCACTGAGTCTGAGACTTTGGGGGGCTAGTCACCTCATGTCCCCCAGCCTCGGTTTTCTCTTCTGTAAAGTGGGCACATGAATCCCTCTCTCACGGGCGTTCCAGGAGGTTTAACGTGCATGAGCTGGTGTCCGGCACAGAGCAGAGCCCTCGGGAAACCACGGTATAGCCCCTGAGGTGCCATTCTGTGTCTAACCGTGACAGCAAAGAAGGAACCAGCCATGCTCATGTGTCCCCTCGGGTAAAGCCCCTCCAAGACAAGCTTAGGAGGCTGAGCTGCGGGGTCCATGGGCGTGATCAGAGGTCCAACTCTCACCAGGCTTTCCTGACCCGGTCTCCTTATTATTCAAGCCTTCAATGCAAGAGGCACCAGAGAAAGGAAAGAACTCAGGAATGAACAAAAGAGGGGGAAGAGGCCTTATTCACCCTGAAATCAAGGTAAGCCTCTCCCTCCCTCCCCCAGGGGTGCCCGTAAGGCGTTGACTGCCTCCTTGTACTCAGCCCATCTCTGGCCTCTCGCCCCGCAAAGGCAGGACACCTGGGAGAAGGAGAGTCGAGCATCCCGTTCTGCCTCCTCAAATATCAGCCCAGCTGAACCGCCGCGTGCCTGTCGCTGTGGCCCGTGTGGGAATCGACAAAATGCAGACTCCTCGGCCCCCTCCTGAGTCAGACTTTTCAGAGGCGGGGGCCCAGGGAGCCACATTTCTTGATAAGTTCCCAGCGAAGTGAAGTGGGAGAAGCAGTGAGATGTCTGTCCCAGCTTCCTCAGGGCTGGTGTCTCTAGGGCAGAAATGAAAGTAAGACCCCCCCACGCCAGGGCCGAGGGCAGCAGCCTTGCGCTCTAAATCAGAGCTGACTCTTGAATTTCCTAGCTTGGAAGGAGGCTCTTCTCAACCTTTTCCCATTGTGAACTATCTGAGAGGTCAAGTTCGTGTGTGCTCACAGTTCCCTGGGAGGAAAGCTCCCCCACGATCATTTATAGGACAATTAAATCAGAGTGGTTCTTCGTAAGTGGCCAGACTGTATAAGAGTCGCCCGTGTCTGCCTCTCCCCGCAGGGAGAGGGCCTGGGCCCCTGGGTGGCTCAGTGCTTAAGCATCTGCCTTCGGCTCAGGTCATGATCCCAGGGGCCTGGGATCGAGCCCCACGTCAGGCTCCCTGCTTGACGGGAAGCCTGCTTCTCCCTCTCCCACACCCTCTGCTTGTGTTCCCTCTCTCACTGTGTCTCTGTCAAATAAATAAATTTTTAAAAAATCTTTAAAAAAACAAAGTAACCTGGGGGCGCCCCTGTGACTCAGTCGGTGAAGTGTCTGCCTTCCGCTCAGGTCATGATCCCTGGGGTCCTGGGTCGAGCCCCGCGTCAGTTCCCTGCTCAGCGGGGGGCCTGCCTGCTGCCGCCCCAGTTGTGCTCGCTCTCCCCTTCTCTCTCTGTGTCAGATGAATTAAAAAATCTTTAAAAATAAAAAATGAAAAGTTAGTCACCTGCATCAGGGTCCTCAGCAACACTATTCACAAGGGCCAAAAACTGGAAGGGACGCAGCCTGCGTCAGTCCGCGAATGGATCGGCGTGTGTGGTATTTACACACGACGGAGCAAAGGGGGGTTCTAACCGGCGCTACTGTGTGGAGGGAACTGGAGGACATCGTGCTGGGACAAGCCGGACACAGAAGGACAGTTCCGTACGGCTTCACTTCTATGAGGTCCCTAGAGCCGTCCGATTCATGAGGACAGAAAGGACAGTGGTGGGGGGCCGGGAGCTGGGAAGCCGGGGGTAAGGAGTCTGTGTTTGCTGGGG
Source organism: Meles meles (assembly GCF_922984935.1). Classification (NCBI taxonomy): domain Eukaryota; kingdom Metazoa; phylum Chordata; class Mammalia; order Carnivora; family Mustelidae; genus Meles; species Meles meles. The sequence continues at coordinate 3,902,081 of NC_060076.1, forward strand.
ACAGTTTCAGTGTGGGGAGGAGCACACGTTCTGGAGAAGGGATCGTGGTGCTGTAGCACGAAACGAGTGTATTTAACACGCTGAAAAATGGTTAAGATGGCGAATGTGTGTGCATCTCCCCACGCTCCTTAACAATGTAAAAGAAGGACCAAAAAACACAATAACCTGCAAAAGTCAGTGTTTTACCAATGACTCACAACACGTCTCATGGAGGCTCCAAACACTGCAGCATTTCGGGAGACCAAGCCGAGACTCCGCAGACCAGCCGAGGCCTCGGATCACCTCCCCGCCCCGCCTTGCTGGCTCCCTTGATCTGACCCCAGGCGCCTCCCGAAACTGCGGCCCCCGCCTGGCGGCCCACGATCTGGGAGGACACACGATGGCTTGGCTGTGTTGCGCGTGCGGCTTCGTTTCTCTCCCGGTGCGCTCTCTTGGCACAAGTCCAACCCATAATTAGGCAGATTCTCAAAGGAGAGAGAATACTTCCTGCCCAAATGACAAGCCGTGGGTTATGCAGATATCTTTCCAGATGCGGCATTTGTCTCCCTGGAAATGCTGCAGGTGGCTCTCGGTCTACTTGGCTGGAAATCTCCATCCGAGCGCCTTATCCTCACAAATAACTTCTTCCGTTGATTCTGCTTACGCTCGGGGCTTTTTCGTTTTCAAGCTGATTCCCCTCAGAGCTTCAAGGCCCTTCTCCTTAGGAAACAGGGAGGGGTATCTGCAGAACCCAGCGAGGGACCAGGTGGAGCCCTTCGCCCTGGTGGCGGCTCAGCTCTCATTATGGGAGCGGCCAGGCGTCTGACCAGTGGAGCCCGAGGGCCGCCGTCATCTCTCCAGGGCCCAGGGCAGAGCTGAACCTCAAAAAAGGCTGTCGTGTGAACTCAGTGGTTGTTTGAATAAAATGGGAAAACGGCCCAGAACTGCCACTGATTTCATGCAGTGAGGCAGGCACAAGATTTATGCTTTGCAAACCCAAACAAGTGGTTTTCAAGTGCCGGGATCTACTACTCAAGCGTGTGTCCAGGAGCCCCGTGCATGCAGTCTGGGGTCCTGTTTTCAGGGGGACACTCTAATGTGAGCCTTACAGACCAAGATAAATGACACCTGACGGTTGATAACGTAATAATCCAAAATGAACACTGTTGCTCCATGAAGGTTACAAAATGGCCTATTTTGCATAAAATAAACAGGCTTATTTTATTTCTTTCTTCTAAGATTTTTTAAAATTTATTTTGAGAGAGAGAGAACACAAGAGCATGAGCTGAGGGTGGGGAAGGACAGAGGGGGAGAGAGAGAGATCCCAAGCAGACTCTAAGCTGAGCGCAGAGCCCGACGTGGGCCTGGATCTCACGACCTCGAGATCATGACCCGAGCCGAAACCAAGGGCCAGACGCTTCACCGGCCACCCAGGCGCCCCAACACAGGCCTATTTTAAATGGAGAGATTTTTTTTCAAGAGCACAAATGTCCATCAGCACATGAGCAGATAAGCCAATTGCACAATCCTTAGAATGGAACGATATTCAGCCACAAAAAGCAAAGAATTGCTACGTTACGATACGGATGGACCTGGGAAATCCTACGCCAAGCCAAAGAAGCCAGATACCAACGGTCCCATAATACAGGATTCCTTTCATGTGAAAGACCCAGAAAAGGCGGAGCTGGGAAAAGCGTTGCTGGGGCAGAGGGGGGTAGAGGCTGGTGGCTGGCCAGGTATGGGGTATTTCTCCGGAGTGATGAACACGCTGGGAAGCTGGAAAGGTGGTGACTTCACAACAGTGTCAATACCCTAGAAGCCACTGACCAGTCCACTTTAAATGTTTACCCCCATACTCTGTGGATTTCACTTCCGTGGAAAAAAATCCAAGCACAGAGAAACTTACAAGGTTTAGAAGGATGTGTAACGCGTTGGAGCACAAACTATAACACAGATGTGGTTTTTCTCATTTGTTAAGGTTTTGCCACCTACAATCCCACTGAGATGCAAATGCCATCCTGTCCTATGACGATGGTTTTCTAATCTGTCTCACTTGCAATTCCTTGTTTCCCCCGTCTGGCTCCCCCCAACTGGTTTGCAAGCTCCCGGAGGGAGAGTAGGGGCTTTTTCTGTCTTATTCTCTGTGTTCCTAGTACCTAAGTTGGCTCCTGGGATATAGTGGATCCCAGATAAATGTGTGCTGAGTAAGTGAATGACACCAGCAACTGAGCTTTGCCTAGTCGGGGCGGGGGCTGCCGGTTACTCTGCGCCATCCCTGCCTCACCTGGAAGGCGCACGCAGATCACCTGGGACCTTGTTAAAATGGACGTCCTGGTGCGGGAGGTGTGGGGTGGGAGCTCAGATCCTGCATTTCCAATAAGCACCCAGGGATGCAAATGCTGCTGGTCCCCCAGCCCACACTTGGAGGAGCAAAAAGTCCAGGCACACCACCCCCTGAAGAAAAAGAGCAGGATTCCATGTCAAATACCCACGTTGTTTGTCTCCCAGATCTCACTGCGGCTTCCTCCTCCCCCCACAGAGGAACCTAAGCCCTTCCTGGCTACCCAGAGGAGGATGATTAAAGCGACCGGCAACTTCTCTCCGGATGCCAAGGTAGGCTGTCATTTCAAGGAAAATACGTCCACTGCAATTGGGAACACTCGATGTGTTCAATGTGTTTCTTAAGTGCGGTGGGGGGAAGGGGAGGGAGCGTCTATGACCCCCCCAAAAGAAACAAGCTGTTCTCCTGCCTTTGTGTTTCCGAGCATGTACGCTCAGTTTGAATCACAGCTAATAAACAGGTCATCTTGTACTTCCCAAATAAAAACATGCCGTATTTCAGTGGAATAGCGACTGTACGTTAAGAAGCTGTCAACTTCACTACAATTTCCCTGAACCTTGCACCGCAGAAAGATACCTTGTCACTCAGAGTAGACGGCAGTTTTACTGAAATATCTCCTTGTCTGCGTAAATAATGAGTAGACTTGCATGAGAAAATCTGGCCCCCAGCCTCCTTTCTCCCCTACTCCCAAAGAAACATATGCAAATGGAAGATTTATGGGGTACACGCTTCTCCACACTTCACTTCGAAAACAAAGGGGGGGGCGGTCCCACCAACCCTGGTGTTGCGGATTCGGGATGCAGGGGTGAGCCAGAGAAGGGTGGTGGTGATGGATATGGTGGTCTTTGCAAGCTTCAAATCAAGGAGGCTGGACTGTCACTCAACAGCTATTTTGGGAACACACACGGGTTGCATCAGAAAATGCCATATATGGGAGAGTTTTGCTGGAGAATGGCCCAGATGCCGGAAGGTCTTTATGTAAAATAGGGCAGCCCCCACAGCCTGCCGGGTTCAAGACCTGGGTTCAAGAACCCCTCCACTGCCTGCCGTGTGTGGGATCTTAAAGTCCTTTCTCCTTGTGGAGCCTAGGGTTCCTTGATTATCAAATGACAAGAGTCATTAACGCTGGCCTCACAGGGGTGGTGGCAAGTGATGAGTGCAGCGGTGTTTTGTAAACTCTCGAGTGGTATCTAGTTGCTAATCACCACTGTCAACAGCTTGTCGATGGCGTCAGATGGCGTCAGACGACTGAGGTTCAGATCTTGGCTTCCCCGCTCACTGGCAGTGTGAGCCTCAGTTTCCTCACCCGTAAAATGGGAATAACAATAGTACCTACTCTAGAGGGCTCTCTGGGAGGATTTTGTGAGAGAATGCATGTTAAAACGGGTGCCCGCTTCTAGAAAGGACTCTGTGAGTGTGGGTTGCTGTTACTGTTACTGCTGCTGCTGATCCGGTGATCCTGGTGATGACGGTGATAGCGATGATGACGGTGATGAGGATATTCATATTTCTGCTGTTGCGGCTGCTGCTGATCACGGGATTTCCCATTCTTCCCTGGGGGGGAAATCACGAGATCAAGGGACAGGAAAGAGGCCAGCTCTGGACATGTAGACTTAGGCAGATTACCCAGAGGAAGACTTGGAATGGTGGCTGGTTTCTCCGAGGACGGGTTGGGGAGATGGACACAGATCAGCACAGAGTTTAGAGGTGAGTGGGAGGAGGAAGATGCTACCCGAGTGGCTTAACCACGGGAAGCCAACGCCAGGGATTTAAGCAGATAAAGGGACAGGGAACGCTGATCCCGTATGCCCCTACCACAGAAGCCCCTCGTTGGCTGACCAGTTTCCACCTGCATCCTCCAGGCCTTTGGGAGACCCATGGCTGGGCCCAATGCAAGTGAAATGTCATGTTCAACTTCTTCCTAAGACTTTATTTAGAAAGAGTGACCGAGTGGCGCCTGGGTGGCTCAGTGGGTTAGGCGTCCAACTCTTGATTTCCGCTCATTGGGGTTGTGAGTTCAAACCTTGTGTAGGGTTCCACACTGGGCGTGCAGCCCACTTTTAAAAAAAAGAAGGAAGGAAGAAAGAATAGTGGGCCTCCTGGGTGGCTAAATCAGTTAAGGGGCGAATTCTGGATTTCAGCTCAGGTCATGATCTCAGGGTTGTGAGGCTGGGACCTGTGCCAGGCTCCGTGCTGGGTGTGGAGCCTGTTTGGGATTCTCTCTCTCTCTCTCTTTCCCTCTGCCCCACCCTGCCCTCTCTCCCCCACTCTTTAAAAGGACGGTATCTTCCCTACCCCGCAAAATAAAGGGGAACTCAGGGATCCTCTTATCCCAGAATCCCGCTGTGTGGTGGCAATGATAATTTCCTAAAATATACACACTTAAGACTCAGCTGAAAGCAGCGGTGTGCAGAGCCACTTTGTACCAGCTCATGAGAGCTGTTAAATATTCAGGTGTTTTGCAAGCCAACTGTTAAAGTCCTTATTAAAATTAAATTATGTAAACTTTGAATTAAGTAAGTTATATTAAAAAACAAAGCCAATAAATACTCAAAACTCATCACTTCCTAGTTATTTTACTATTACCTACATACCCTATACTCTTGAGACTTATTTACGTCTGTTACGTTTCGACTGGAAATACCATGTACTTGTTTCCCACACTCAGAGTGATCATTGCCAGTGTGATCATGTCCCTCTCGAAGGCTTCCCGCTGCCCTGCAACAAAGCCCAGACTCCTACCATGGTATCCAAGACTCCTTCTAGATCCTTCTGTTGCCATGTCCTGCCTCAAATCTGAGCCTGCAAATACTGACCATCTTTCTGTTCCTGGAGTGTACCACACCGTCTTTCATCTCCAGGACTTAGCAGCTGCTGTTGTCCACACTCCAAATGCAAGGGCCATACAAACCAGCACAGAGCACAATGATAAATGCAGTAAATCTCGAAGAAACGGCCAAGAAGAGAGGCTTCATGATAACAGGTCTTCACCTTTTTTTTTTTAAGATTTTATTTATTTATTTGACAGTGATCACAAGTAGGCACAGAGGCAGGCAGAGAAAGAGAGGAAGGGAAGCAGGTTCCCCGCCAAGCAGAGAGCCCGATATGGGGCTCGATCCCAGGACCCTGGGATCATGACCTGAGCCGAAGGCAGAGGCTTTAACCCACTGAGCCACCCAGGCGCCCCAGGACTTCACCTTTTTAGGCATTTGGTGTTTTTGAACGAGCATTACATGCACGCGGCCCAAGATTCAAGAGAGGCAAAAAGTGGAAAATGAAGAGTGCCTTCCTCTAGTTCCCATCTCTCAGGAGTTTCCCTCTCCCCCTGGAAGGCAACCTCTCTTATAATTTTATCTTCATAACAGGAATTTTTAAATCGTGATGGGGGAGAGCCATCTAGAAGATCTATTCCCCACGTATAATTGTTACCACTTTCGTTTTCCAGAGTCCCCTCGCAGGCTCTGTTCGGGGACAAAGATAATTTTTGCAAACCTGTGACCAAACCAGAGGTAGAATTTTACGTTCTGCATTCCCCCTCGCCTATCATGATGTCATAAGCATTTCCCCCCTTGTTTGAAGTCTTCATAAATATCGCCTTTAATGGCTACTGCATTAACTTTAAATATGGAAGGATGGAATAGTCCGTGAGCAACGTCTTTAAAAACTTACTCACTTCTGTATTCTTTTCTGAATGTTCTTTTTACAAAAGTCACTCTGTCTGCATCTTCCTGCCATGTAAAAGAGGCAGGAAGAAATTCTTCCTTGAAGCAAGGGTGGGAAGTGATCATTTGATTGACCGGAATCAAATGACTGACTCAGCTTGATTTGGCGCAATCCCACTAGGGTGGGTTAAATGGTGGCCCCCAAAAGACGCACCCCCCAGAACCTTCGAGGGCGACCTCATTTAGAAAAAGGGTCTTTGCAGATATAATTAAGTCAAGGACCTTGAGATATCTCAAGATCGCCCTGGATTATGCACATGGGTCCCAAGTTCAGCGAAAATTGTCCGTATAAGAAAGAGCAGCACAAGACCAACACAGAGGAGACGCCCGTGTGACCACTGGGGCAGAAAAAGGGAGAGATTCAGTCCATGGGAAGCCTGGAGCCTCCCCGAAGCTGAAGCATGCAAGGAAGTTTTCTCAAAAATTCTCAAGGTGACACCTTGATTTCAGACTCAAGCTCTCTGAACTGTGGGGGAATACATTTCTGTGGTTTCAAGCCATCCAGTTTTTGTGTGGTTTTTTTTAAGATTTTTTATTTATTTATTTGGCATACAGAGATCACAAGTAGCCAGAGAGGCAGGCAGAGAGAGGAGGAAGCAGGCTCCCTGCTGAGCAGAGAGCCCGACATGGGGCTCGATCCCAGGACCCTGAAAGCTGAAAGCAGAGGCTTTAACTCACTGAGCCACCCAGGCGCTCCCAAGCCATCCAGTTTTTGACGGTTTGTTATGGCCACCATGGGAAATGAATACACCTACCAAATCCATAATTGGAATCTCTTGTCTGGGTTCCCTTGATTCTCCAGCACCTGCTGCTGAAGGACCATGACCCCTAGCCTCACAGCACAAGTACCTTGTTGTGCAAATACATTCTGGCAACAAAAACTCAGACTCACCAGCATCAAAATCCCACTTAGCGGATTTACACCAAGTTGAACCCTCCTTCCCTTCCTTCCTTCCTTCCTCCTTCCTCCTTCCCTTTCTTCCGCCATCTGGATGGACAGTGGGTGTCAATGAAACCATTAGCTGAAATCATCAAGAACTTAAGGGGCTGAGAGGAAGGTGGGAGGCGCTGGGACGTCCTCGTGCTATGGAAGGGTCAGGTCATGCTGGGCTCCGTTCAGTAACGTACGAGTTGAACTCGCACCATCTTGGTGGAGCCAAACACTGATGGGATCAAGGTTAGCGCACTTTTCTCACCAAACACTACTCAGTATCAGCGACGTGTCTTCACCTTGACTGGCCTCCTGTGCTGGGGGGCCAGGGCTCTCATAAGCAAACTGGCCTCTTGGATTTGGGGGAAGACACGCGGAAAAGGGATTCAGATTCCTTTCGTGTTTATTTTGCTCAAAGCAAACATAGTCAACGCCTCTTCGTAGAATATTGTTAGTATTGAAAACTGGAACTAAATTCTCCTGCCCCCAAAAATATGCTTGCTGGCAGCTCATGCCGTGTGGAGCTGTGATGAATAAGAAAAGGTCTTCTAGCAAATTTTTGAAAACGTCTCTCTCAGAACCCCCAAATGGAAGTTACAGTATTAAGTAAATAAATAAAACCAGTGGGCGATCTCGTGGTGACATTTTCATTAGCCCACTCGCTTTCTGTCTCATTAGCCATCGTGGGGGGAGGAAGGATTGTTTTAATTAGCAGGGTTGAGAAGTCTTGCTTGGGTGGCCTCCCCGCCTGCTGTTCGTGGGACTACCCTGTCAGCTTATAAATACAATACAAATCATTACAGCCCACAAGACCACCTCGGAAGGCGGCAGAAGAAAGGGGGTCCACCCAGTCCATGTTGACTGTCTTTGAACAATGCTCCTTTTCTGAGCATTCGAGTAGAGTTCAAGCGTAATGTTGGGCTTTATCAAACACACGGACAAGTACTTTCTAGTGTGGGACTCGCCGTGTGTTCCCTCTTTTTTCCCTCTGTGCTCCCGGCTGCTCAAGCACTCATCTGACCGTGGGACCACGGCTCCCACGTCCCCCTTGGATTTACTTGTTAAATGCTCAAATCGAGAGGCAGACCGGGAACAATCTCCCAGGCCCCCAACAAGTTCCCGTATGCGTTTCCACGCTGTTAGGCACTTGGGGTCTTGAAAACGCACGCACTATTGTTATTAATTGTGTTTCCATGAGGGACGCCGGTCTGGCTCAGTCGGTGGAGACTGTGACTCTCGATCTCAGGGTCGCGAGGTCGAGCCCCACAGTGGGTGTAGAGATGACTTAACAAAATAAAACCTCACATTGTGCTTTAATAATACAAAGTTCTGCGCATAGATATTTTGCTTCTCCACGAGGCTGACCTGCAGGCTCACAGCCTGTGAACAAAGCTGAGGGCTCCTTCATGGAGAACACCGTGTCCTTACGTTCAAATGGAAGCGTGTCAAGTTTGAATTGAGAGATAAATTTGGATGCTCACAGAAATGCCAAAGTTACCATTTACCAGGAAACAGTCTCCCAGGTACTCATTAAACCATTTATTTATTCACTCATTCAACAAACCTTTATTGAGCGCCTACTTGATGCCAAGCACTGCCAACACTGGGAATAGAAAGATGAATGAGGCCTGGTTCCTGCGCAAGGAAGCCACAAGATCGGATGTTATAAGACGAACGCTGCGCACAATGACCAGAAGGTGTACAAGGCATACGGGTGATTACAGAGGCCAAGAGCAGGGGTAGGGTCCGGAAAGGTTTCCAGGGGAGGGGACTCAGAGCCCAGTTTGAAACAATGAGTGAGGAATGGCCCCGGGAGGACAGGAGGAAGGGGCTGGGTGAGGAGGAGAGGAGAACCAGCAGCTCCGGGCGCTGGGGACTACTCATGCTAACTCGCTCATGCCATCCCGGGGTGTCCTTCCTCACGGATGCAAGAGGGCCCGTGGCATGCGTGAGGATGACACTTCACAGGGTGGTGTGTGCTGGGAGTCCGGAAGTGTCAGCCCGGGGAGGCTGCGGACGCAGAGGAGAGCCGTGAGAATCATTGCACTTGCCAGGTGTTAGGTCCCTACCATTTACTAAGCTTCGTGCTTACGTTCGTTTATCTCATTAACTCTTTGCAGCAACCCTGGGAGGTAGGGACCTGTGGTCACCCCTTTTTTATAGACGGGGAACTGAGGATTGAGGAGGTAAAGTCAGTTCCCTGGGGCTATGGGGACGGAAGGCGGCAGAAGAAGGGTCAAGAGGCAGATCTGTCCAAGTCTAAAGCTCGTGGCGTAGGTAGAAGGACTGCCAGCACGACGGTGCTGCAGTCAGTGTTTCTGGAACGTGGATTCAGAGCCACCCATCTCTTCACGTCCCTCCGATTCTCTGTGCACCTGTCGCTTAGGGATCTCATCTACTCCGTCCCGCAAACACACCTTCCTTCCTTACATCCCCTTTCCTCCTCAGCCAAACTCAGGCTCACCTGTATTACGTCTTGCTCCCTGATTTTCGTTGAAAGAACTAGAAATTTGAGGGTGCCTGGGTGGCTCAGTTGGTTAAGCAACTGCCTTCAGCTCAGGTCATGATCCTGGAATGCCAGGATCGAGTCCCACATCGGGGTCCCTACTCCGCGGGGAGTCTGCTTCTCCCTCTGACCCTCCACATTCTCATGTTCTCTCTCTCTAAGAAAGAAAGAAAGAAAGGGCTAGAAATTTGAATAAACAAACCAGGCTTAAGTCTCTGTTACTGGACTCTTTGTTTCTGTTAGGAAGTCAGTGGTTTTTGAATTGTTATTCCCTTGTAGGCAATGTGTTATTTTTCCCTGATTTCAAGATTTTCTGTGGTTCTTGGCAATTTGACTATGCTATACATAAGTGTCCTTTTGTTATTTTTTTAAAATACCTTAAAAAATAACCTGAGGTTATAATCCATAAATGTATGTCTGTGTATAAAACTGGGGAAATTGTAGTCATTGTTGCTTTAATTACAAATACGTTAGACCTTTTGATATAGTCTCACGGGTCCCTGAGGATCTGCCTGCTTTTCTCCACCTGTTTTCTCTCATCCTCAGTTGGATCATTTCTTTTTTTTTTTTAAAGATTTTATTTATTTATTTGACAGATAGAGATCACAAGTAGGGAGAGAGGCAGGCATAGAGAGAGAGAGAGAGGAGGAAGCAGGCTCCCTGCCAAGCAGAGATCCCAATGCGGGGCTCGATCCCAGGACCCTAGGATCATGACCTGAGCCAAAGGCAGAGGCTTTAACCCACTGAGCCACCCAGGCGCCCCTGGATCATTTCTATAGATTCAGTCAAGTTCACTGACTCCTCTGTTGTCTGGGCCCTGATGTTGAGCTCATTCGGTGAAGTTCTTTTTGTTCCAGATATTTTCACTTCTAAAGCTTTCATTTGGTCTCGCTGGTTCTGTTTCCTATCTTTTCATGTATTTTGAACATATTTTCCTCTACATCTTGAGCACAGTTATAATTGCTACTTTAAATTCTTGACTATTAATTCCAAATATGAGCAATCTATGAGGTTTGTCTCAATTAAATGTCTTTTCACTTGACAGTGAGTCATGTTTTCCTATTTCTGTGCATATTAAGTATTCTGAAATATGCTCTAGAAATGGTGACTCTGCATTAAGTTATATTCCTCCTAAGAATTTTTTGCTCTGTTTTATTTTGTTTGCAAGTGGCTAACTTTAATTTGATTAAATTCAAACTAAAAACTCTGTCTTCTGTGATGGGCAGCAGTTCAAATCCAAGTTGACTTATTTTAGCCTTTGTTGAACTTCTAAGAGTCTGTCCCACCCATAGGGCATTCAGGAATCTTCCAGAAACTTAGGCAGAGTTTATATCCTGAATTTGGACTTCTCTTCTCTGGCTCTCTCTTTTCTTGGATTCTTCCTTCATTTCCCAGTGACTGTGGTTTCCTCAAATTCTATCTTCAGGCTCTTCAACCACAGGTTGGATAGAACCACAGGTTTCTATCCGAATTCTAGATGCCATGTGCAGCATGTCCAGTAGCCTGGCATTTCAAGAAGAGTCATTTTCCAAATGAGAGAAGGGCTTCCTGCTTTCTCTTCTTCTGTGGGTCAGCTCTTCATCTGGCTTCTGGATCCACCTGTGTTTGTTGGCTTTCTAGAGACTTCGTGTAGTTGGGGGTTTGGGGGGGTTGTTTCTTTGTTTTTGTTTTTTTTTTTAAATGTTTCCTTCTGTAACTTTTTTTTAATGATTTTTTATTTATTTATTTGACACAGAGAGAGATCACAAGCAGGCAGAGAGGCAGGCAGAGAGAGAGGGGGAAGCAGGCTCCCTGCGGAGCAGAGAGCCCGATGTGGGGCTCGATCCCAGGACCCTGAGATCATGACCTGAGCCGAAGGCAGCGGCTTAATCCACTGAGCCACTCAGGCGCCCCTGTTTCTTTGTTTTTTAAATCTTATCCAGAGTTTATAGATGTTTCCTCTGGCAGGGTTGGTCTGAGAGGTGCTTACTCCCCGTGACCAGAGGAGGAACGGTGTTCTGGTGTGTAAAATGGCTTAAAATGGTGCCTCCTCCTCCGGCCATGCTCACTGAATTCCCAGCTGCTTCCAATAAGAGGAGGAATTCTGCTGAGATTGTCTAGTACCTTAGCAGTCTGGTAGGAAGAATGAAGACAGATCTTCAGATCACAAGGTAGTAGTTTTCCAGTTCATAGGGTAGCTCTGGTCATTTGGAAAAATGGACACATTCTTTATGTTATGTTATGTTTAACTTATAGGTAGATGCTAAGGTAGCTTCTAAAACTTTTTTTTTTAAATAAACGTAACTTTCCTTAGGCTGTGTTTTGAAATGCTCCTAATCTTACATCATGAGATATAATGCTTACAACATCTTAGGAAGGAGAAATGAGATGATTGGCTTGAAAGGGTGATCTGAACATGTGTCTACCTTTCAACCCTCCCAAAATACCATGAAAAAAACAAAGTATTTTTCAGAAGGAAAACCCAAATATAGTGTAGGAAAACAAGAAAGAGCCCCAACAGTGAACCAGAAACTTTAAGAAATTTCCAAATGATCCAGATCAGACAGGACCAGACATACAGAAAAGCAAAACCAGAGGAAACCACCACCAGAACTTCATGTAGGAGAGGATTGTTATGGAACCAGGGAGTTTTCAGGAAAATGCCAAGTCCAGGTCAAACATGCAGAAAAGGGGAGTGGCTCTGGGGCAATAGTCAAGGACTGAGATGCTTGATTTTTGAGCAATCAGGTTGGCTCAGCCTCTCTCCTTCCTGCATTACTCCATAAACTCCCTAATCAATCTGCCCATGGCTACCCCAGGTCCTCCAATCTATGCTCTGTAGCCAGAGAGCCTTTCCAATGCCAATGTGACTGTGTTCCTCTGCTGCTAGTCCTGCTTAAAGACCTTCACTGACTTCCACTACTCTTGGGTTACAACTCCTTGACTGGCCTCTGCTAGAGCCTGCATGATCCCTGCCTCACACCATTATCTCCCATCCCCATGTCCCAGCCACTCTGGGCTTCTTTCAGTGCCATCCAGTTGAATCCCCATACTCTCTCCACCACAGGCTCTTTGCACATGCTCTTCTAAATGACTGGAATGCCCTTGTCCTTCCCCTTCACCCCACCCCAAAACCCATCCCACACACACACGTTCCTCCCCTGGTCAATTCAAATCTCAGCTCAGTCTTCATTTTATCCGAGTAGACTTCTCCGGCCCCCGCCCACATGAAGCCTCCCAGATGTCCCAGAAGCTTCTCCTCCTTGGCTCTCACCACACTCGAAATCTCACACTTGTTCATGATGTTTTGATTAATGCTCTTCTGTCCAATAAGAATGAAAGGCTCCACAGAGTATGATCATGTCAGATTTTGTTCATCAATCTCTCTGTAATGCCTAGTCCAGCACCAGATACGTATATCGGAAATTCAGTAAATACTAAGGTATTTGTTGACTAAGACAGAAGATGGATGAACGCATGGATGGATGGGTAAGTAGCTCTGTGGAAGATAAAAAGGGACATGTTATGGAATCTGCCCTCCACGAGTATCGTATAGCTGGCCAGTGACCCAAATTAGATATGCTTAAGCATTAAATACCAACAAGGTAGGGGCGCCTGGGTGGCTCAGTGGGTTAAGCCTCTGCCTTCAACTCAGGTCATGATCCCAGGGTCCTGGGATCGAGCCCCGCATCGGGCTCTCTGCTCGGCAGGGAGCCTACTTCCCTCTCTCTCTGCCTGCCTCTCTGCCTACTTGTGGTCTCTCTCTGTCAAATAAATAAATGAACAAAATCTTTTTAAAAAAATACTAACAAGGTAGAAGTACCACAGATGGTACAAGAACATATGTGATTGCTTATCCTATGAGTGGTCCACACCACGTGGAGGGGACCACAGAGCTCTAAATGTTGCTGTATCCACAGCCCTCATCAGGACGGCAGCCTCAAGTCCAACAGGAAGGATGCCTCTCCACGGATAGCCCCGTTATCCTTACCACAACTCATGGACCCAGGACCAAAACCCAAGCCCAAAGCAATTACCTGTCAAAGTCTTACCCCGATACCGAAACTTGTGATCTGGTTTGGCCATAGGGTCATTTCGAGGGTCATTCATGAGGATGAGGTCACAATGGGGTAGAGCAGGCCCTCAATGCAGGAGGACCGGTGTCTTTCTAAAAAGGGGAAATGCGGACATAAACACATATGCAGGGAAAATGCCATGTGAATGTGGATACAGCCATCCTCGAGCCAGAGAGGGAGGCCCGCGGTAAATCTTTCTCTCCCAGCCCTCAGAAGGAGCCAGCCCTGCCAACTCCTTCAGCTCCGACTTCCAGCTTCCAGGGCTGGGAGGCAATAAACTGATTCTAAGGCGCCCACGTTGTGGTCATGTGTCACAGCAGCTCTGGCCAGCTCAAGCCAAGGGCAGCACCCCCAGCCCCAAGAAGGACCGGAGCAGTCCTGATGGGGCAGGTGGATTGGGGCGGGGCCGCCGGGTGGGCGGGGCCTGGGAGGAGTGGGCGGGGCCGCCGGGTGGGCGGGGCCGGGAAAGCGTGGGCAGTTGCCCAAAGCGTGTTCGCATTAGGGAGGAAGCTACGTACAGGCTAGAAGGGGACTTTTATCTCAGGAAAGGAAAGCCTCTTACACCCAAATAGGGAAATCGGAGCTGCTGGCGCTCCGGGGAGGGCAGTCCTGAGTTGCCCAAACCTGGCCGAGGCTGGCCCACGTGCGGCTTGCAATGTGTTCTCCCCAGACTGGAAATAACTCGGCCGCGGGCTTCTTGCATTGATAAATTCATCGTGTTATTAGGCGGCGGCCGTCTTCTTTATATTTAGATTAATAACCACGTAATGATCACCTGGGCTGATTTAGATGGTGTCATTTTAAGAAATTACGGTTTCGATCCATCTTCTCTTTCCCCTTTGCCTCGGCCCTCCCTGAATTATTCCTAAGGAAGAAACCAATTAATCGTGGCTTGGCTGTTGTAATGGAGCCCGCTGTACAATGTAGCAATGCCTAATGGAGTTTTAATTTCCCCGTGGTGAGTCAATATTTGCTTTAAGAAAGAAAAATGTCATCATAAACCACTGCCCCAAATGAATTTGGTAGCGCAGAAGGAGAGCGAGTCTTCTTTTTTAGGTAAACAATGATGGAAAGTGGATGGGGAGGTGGGGGGGGGGCTTCCACTCCCCACAAATCGGGTTGCTTATGGTCTTTGCTGCTCCTTCCTACCACGGTGGTTATTAAATATTTTGCTTTGCAAATGCAGAGAACTGTCAGGGACTCACCCACAGTTTAAAGGGCCTGAAACAAAGTCATTATAATATAGAAGAGGAACGATTTATTCCAGCCTATTCATAACTTGTGGGGAGCAGGGAGGGGACTATAACAGTAGGCATCCCTCTTTGAAGACATTACGAACCTTTCTTATTTCCCCCAACTAAGGCTGAGCGCGAAAACCAAATCCTCCTTTCTAAAAAAAATGGATTCGATTTTTCGGGATCGTGCGAGGAAATAAAGTTCTGCAATCCTCTCTCGTAATAAGTCTGTCCAAAAATGATGTTGCTCATTCCGTTGAAAGATAGTTTCATTTCCTGCTCAAAATTGGTATGAAAAATTTGCCTTGCCAAATGAACATTGTATACTGAACTTGTCAAATCCTTCCTCCTGACACAAATAAAAGGTAACATTGGGTGGCAGCATGTAAAACAGCTCTGACAAGATAGCAGAGGGAGACAAAGAAATATACATATTTTGATTCTCTCTGTTTTAGAAGCTGGGGTTGGCGGGGGACACCAGCATGATGACTGTCCAGCTTGTGAATGCTTCAGGTAACAATTGAACAAGTCACTTTCATGTAGAGTTTCAATGCTATAATGACCCTGTTTCCAATTAGCCAAAACATGACAAAATTTCAACTTTTATAGCGGCAAAAGCTGCCAGGGAGAAACCCGCCTGAGTGACAAGGCTCTTCATTCAAAAGTTTACGGGTGCACCGTGCGGCTGTAATTACTAGTTCTAACACAGTAGGAAATTATTCCTAGCGTGTTTAAAAATAAATAAGGTAAATGATCACCCTTTCATTAGATCTGTACTCATACCATATAAGTGACTTTTTTTTCCTATTAAAATTGTTGATTGAAGGCCGTTAGCTGTTTATCAGCTCAAAATTACATTTCTGCTCTCTTAGGGGCCACCGCAGCTAAGAATCACACTCGGCACCTAGTTAGGAACAAGAAAAGACTCCTAAAACTGCAATTTCAGGGGGAAAAAAAAACACAAGCAAGAAACCCAGATTGCACCTCCGCGTCCCCGAAGGCATCACGCTTCTTTGTTCTGCTAAGAATAATTAACCTCAATCTCAGCTCCCTGTCCCCAGATTGATTATCATAGTCATTTAAATACTGTAATCTCATTTTCAGCACCAGGGTGAGGAGGGGGGTGAGGCTCTCCCGGCTGGAGAGAGACAGAGAGCGAGGCTGGGAGGGAAGAGAAAACAGAATAAATTATCTGACAAAGGGGAGCGGGCCTTTCTGCTCACAGAGCCTATTTCGGATCCTTCCACTTGATTGGAAAAGTTGATGAAGTTTAAATGAAGCAGAATTAGGACCTCAGGCCGCTGAGTATTGACGCGGGCTACGCGAGCCTATACAACTCAGCACCCCCCCCCCCCCGGGTTTCGGTGGAAAACAAGAGACAGACCTAAATGGTATAATCTTCAATTGGATCTAACATCCACACTGACAAGGCAAGGTAATGAGTTAGGCCAGATCAGGCCTGTTGGTTAAAGAAATTAATCCCTCCCGCCGCCCTAGAGGGCTTTGATGCCTATTGTGGCCCCTGTCCCAGTCTATCTAAATGCTAACTAACTGGGAGGGTGAGCTGGGGACTGTGCTTTTCATTGCTGGTGCTAATCTGATAACAATTTGCTCTCGCTGATTAAGGAGGCGGGGAGGGGACGGGTGAGGGGTGGGAGCGGAGGAGGGGGTGCCTTGCCTTTGAAAGGGGGAGGCCGCGCTGGTCCTTCTGGTTGCCAGTTGTGCCCCCAACCTGGTGACTGGTAGATGTGTGCGCTTCGAATAGCCTGAACTCCAGACTTCCGTGCGGAACCAGGGATCCGGGGATCCATGCGTCTTTTCTCTTTATGGTGCTCTTCTTGAAACCAATCGTCCACCCAGAGAGCAGGCTCCTGACCCGCTCTGCCTTCCTCACATGAAGCTCGCTCCAGAGTTTCCCTCCAAACACACCCAAGCTCAGGGTGTCCCATTTCTCACCTGGCCTGGCCGTTTCTACATCTAAAAGGGCTTTCCCTCCTCTTGGCCCTGCTGAGGGCTGCTCAGTCCTGAGGCTGCTCCAGGCCGGCTGGTGGGGGCAGGAGGGGGCCTCTCCTCTTCCTAGCCAACTCTGTTAACAGCCTCCGCCCCCCACTGGGCCCTCCTCATCTCAGCCTCTTGCAGGTACCCAAATAGACCACAGGCTCTTCGAGAACAGAAATGTTGACCCTTCAAATCTATGTGGACTTTTTTTTTTCCCAAAGATTTTATTTATTTATTTGACAGAGAGAGATCACAAGTAGGCAGAGAGGCAGGCAGAGAGAGAGGAGGAAGCAGACTCCCTACTGAGCAGAGAGCCCCATGCGGGGCTCGATCCCAGGACCCTGAGATCATGACCTGAGCCGAAGGCAGAGGCTTTAACCCACTGAGCCACCCAGGCGCCCACTCTGTGGACTTTTTTTAAAAAGATTTTATTTATCTATTTGAGAGAGAGAGAGGAGGAAGCAGACTCCGCACTGAGCAGAGAGCCCGAGGCGGGGCTCGATCCCAGGACCCTGAGATCGTGACCTGAGCCAAAGGCAGACACTTAACCCCCTGAGCCGCCCAGGTGCCCCTGGGTCTACACAAATTTGACGAGGATGATGAACTGGATTCTTCCTCCATCGGGACAAAGTTGCCTCCTGGGTAAGGGACAGTGTGGCACAACATGGAAGGACCATGACAAGCTGGGGACTCCCAAGGCCATAGCGCCAGCCCTTCCTCCCCCACCGACCCTCTGCATGATCTCGAGTTTGATGACCTTGCAGAGATGAGATCCTGTGCGTCGGAGGCCGGCACTTGGTAGATACTCAACAACCAGAGGCATCGATGGCCACCAAGCTCTTCTGGGTCTGGGCAACTGTCATGACCTCGGGCCATGGTGGAGTCGGAGCCCAGGCTCTGCCCTCCTTCGCAGTGGCTGGCTGACCGCAGGTACCATGCATGACCTCTTTAACCCTCAGTGTCCCCGTCTATAAAATGGAAGGCCAGCAATCCCATCCCTTAGGACGGTTGTAGGGTTGCAGAGACTGCGAGACGCTAATGCCTGAGAAGGGCCCACAAAGGGGGATCTATGGAGGGCCGCTGCTCTCAGCCAGGACCGTGGTCGGGGGGGGGGGGGGGGGGGGCGGTCACTGCTGGTCGAATGGAGCTACAGCCAAGAGCTTCCTGGGAACCCAGACCCCAGGCCTCAGCTTCCTGGTGCTCCCACTCCTGGGAAGTCAGGCCCACCAGCATCCTGCCGGGAGATTCAGGGAGGATGGGCGGAAAGAAGCCAGCAGCTGCCTGAGAAAAGACAGAGCTTTCAGAAACGCGAGGCAGACGCTTTCCTCTTAGAAGGGGAGTTTTTGAAAGACTTGCTCATACCCCGAATGTATGCCCACTGGGTGCCTCCAGCATGAGCAAAATCTGCAGTGACAGTTTATAAAGGTTTTGGAGGCAGCAGCGAAGCCCAGCTCTTGCCCCGGAGGGACCCTCGGTAGCACTCCAGCAGGTTCCCTCCAAGAGCCCGGTGGAAATTCGGAGCGTGACAGGCTGATGGGGGGAGGGAGGGCACTTGTTTTATTTGCAGAAAGTAAACAAATCTCAATTGCTAAGCCCTAGCCCTCACTGTGTGCCCAGATGCTCAGATGGGAGGCTGGTAAGGGCCATATTGACCGTTGCCCATGTCGGTCCCTGGGGCTTCCTCCAGTCTAACCCCCGCTGGGCTCCCTGCTCTGTTTGGCCTGCATCCCCCTGAGTGCAGAGAGAGGCGTGATGGCACCGTGGTCCTGCTGTGGACCGTCAGCCTTCCGTGCTCTGCCCCGTTCAGCCCACGCCCTTTGGCCCCAGCAGGTTCACGGCCAGCTCCAGCCTCACTCCCTGCCCAGCCTCCCTTCAGGACTCCTTCCCTGACCCTTCACGGCAGCTTCCAAGGTTCCAAATACCTCCTCGCCCTCGAGGCACAAAACCTCTTATTTTGCCTGGACCGGTCTCCACCGATGGCCCACCCAAACCAAAGCTCGCACACTCTGCCCCCAGCAACTCTGAACTTACCACCTCTAGACCACCCCCCCAGCCTCCTGGTTGAGCCCTTTTAGCACCCTTGTCTCCCCCAGGGAGCTTCTCCATAGATCAGGGAGAACAGCCTTGCAAGCTGCGGGCAGACAGAAACGCAGGCTCTCCTGTCCGCCAAGCTACCCTCAAGGTCAGGTTTGGACTGGCACCCACCTGCCCCTCCATACGCAATTTGCAGATGGGCAAACAAGCAAAGGAAAAGTCGACTCAGGCTAACACTCAGAGGGGAAGCCACTCAGGTGTGTAGACCGGGGCCGAGACCCTCCCAGGTTTCAGGGTCAACAAGAGACTGAGAGTTCGTCACTGTGGTCCTGGGGCTGATGTGTGCCCGGCGCCATGCTTACAGAATGAACCGTGACAGGTGACCAGAACCTAGGACTCTGGGATCTGATCATCCGTGCAGTCCTCCCCCAGGCCCCTTTGAACACGCCACGGCTCCTCCTAGAAAGCTGCCCCCACCCCCGCTGCGCCGTGGAAGTTGAATGTACCCCGAAGTGAATGAAATTTTAGCTTCAGGTTTCCTTCCTTGCCCGTGGCCCCATCCAAGGCCTTGGACTTGATTTCCAACACTATTTATCTGTTCCTTAAACAGGGAACCAGGATCCACCTCTCCCCGTACACCATGCAGAACCTGGGTCCGCCTCTCCCTAGCCCCCTGGCTCCCTACACATGCTTACCAGCCCCTGAGTGATGACTGGGCTCCAGCCCGAGACATTCCCTTGCCTCCCCGGCCCAGGTGCTGCACTCAGCCCTGAGCCAGGATCCCACCCGGAGGGTGACTATCCTTGCATCGGCCCCACTTAGCTGTTTGTTTTTCTGGCTCACTCGATTATAAGCTCTTGGAAGGCATCGCCTACCTCCAGGTCGGTTTACCCCCATATCTTGGGTGCCTAGCTCCGAGCCTCGTGTACTGTAGGCACTCCGTGAGGTCTCGCAATTCAAGCAGCGAGTGAATGAATGTGTCTCCTGGTTCTTTCCTCATAGTGAACCCAGGGTCCTACGGTTGTTCATTCTTCCAGAAGACACTTGTCCATCTCCGACTCCGGGCCTCTGCTCAGGCCTGCCCCATTCTGGGTACCCCTCCTCTCCTGGCACGCCCCAGCCCAGGTGCACTAGCTCTGATACAGGCCCCTCTTGCCTCCCCTCCCCTCTCCTTTGCCTTTAGTAACTTTTCTCATTGGTTGTGATGTGCAAGGTCTGGTTCTCCCTTCACCAGACCATAAGCTTCTTGGAAACGAATCCTCAGACCTCTTACGTTTCCACCAGGGCCCTGCACACAGTAGGGGCTTACCAAATATTCGCTCAGTGATTGATGGGCCCATTAAGAGTCTGAGATACACACTAAAAAATAAACAAAGAAACAAATAAATAAGCAAGCCAACCTCTCTGCCTCCCCCCAAAGACCCAGCAGGGGATGGAGGGCGATATAAATGCAAATTTTACACAATGGCACTTGAATGTGAAACTCACTACGACCCCCGGTAAGTTTGCCCAGGAAAGCTGCCAGCAAACTTTCTAATTCCCTCAACTGAAACACAAAAGCCTACAGATCGCTGCTCCCAGGGCATCCAGGTGGCTCAGCCGGTGGAGCGAGCGGGCGACTCGTGATCTCGGGATTGTGGGTTTGAGCCCCACGCTGGGTGTACAGATGACTTAACATTTTTTTTTTAAAGTCACCTCTCCCAGCGTCTCGTTGGGCAGCCCACTGCTGTGGGGCGCTGTGGCGTCCGAGCTCACTAGGGCTTTTTTCTCTGGTCCTGTGGCATAGCTTCAGCGCGGTGCTGGGCCACCAGGTCAAGGCGTGGCCTTTTCACTGATGCTGGGCCCTGGAATCCAGTACTTTCTGAATCTCCCCTTTCATTCCTCTGGACCAACACAAAGGGTTTTGATCCAGGCAAAGAAAATGTATCTTGTATGTTTCTGGGTTCACTGGTCTCCCAAATACGTATTGTTTGGTTCATATAAAAGATCAAAAGTCCTTCTTTGGGGCTCATTATGTGTTTTCCACAATGGTTTTGACCGGCCGCTGTCCCCGCCGCCCCGTGTGATATGCACGTTGACCTTTCTGCTCATTGACCCCTATGAGTCAGCTTCTCGACGGAACGCTGCTGTGCCTTTAAGTTATTGGATGGAAAAATACGGTTGTTTTCTTTATGAAGCACATTTATTTGCTTCCCTGAAATGCTATACTTTATGCCACAATAATAGTATAAGGTCTATGCCATGATGGGGCTCCGGCCCACCATGAACTTAATTGCTGGTGTCCCCGGGGCACCTGGGTGGCTCAGTCATTAAGCATCTGTCCTTCAGCTCGGGTCATGATCCTGGGGTCCTGGGATCCAGCTGCACTGGGCTCCCTGCTGAGTAGGAAGCCTGCTTCTCCCTCTCCCATTCCCCCTGTTTGTGTTCCCTCTTTCCCTGTGTCTCTCTCTGTCAAATAAATAAATAAAACTCTTTTTTAAAAATTTCTGGTGTACCAGGTCAATTCCATTTAAAATCCTCGATGAATTTCTGCAGGGAGAAACCAAACCAAACCCTTGGAGGTGGTAGACGAGGAAAACGAAGCTTGCGCGGTGGCCCATGGCTACGCAACACCCCAACCCCCACGCCACTTAGTTTATCTGAGGAATTTCTGCGCCACACCGCGTGGATCGTTGGAAATGCTTTTTATTTTTTTAAACTACAACATGGGTGAGGCCGGAGATGGACAGGCCCCAGACAGAAGCCAGCAGACATTCAGAAGCTATCGCTGAGGGTAAGGGGGAGATTTAAAATTGTCATAAAAAGGGGCACCCGGGTGGCTCAGACGGTTGAGCATCTGACTCTTGGTTTTGGCTCAGGTCGTGATCTCAGGGTCATGAGATCGAGCCCTGCCTCCAGCTCTGCACCGGGCTTGGAGCCCGCTTGAGAGTGTCCCTCTCCTGTCCCTCTCCTGTCCCTCTCCTGTCCCTCTGTCCACCCTGCACCGCCACCCACTCACGCTCTCGCTCCCACTCTCCAAAATAATAAATAAATATATAAATAAATCAACAAATTAAATTGCCATAAAACGTGTGGGAGGGGAAACAAAGGCAAACAAGGGAGGGAGACGCAATTATGAGAGCAGTCTCATTTCTACAGTCTCTGTACTGGGTTTCAAGGGCCCTTGGACCATTCGGGAGCTCACCGTGGATTCTCCACGTGGTCGTTCTCTGATTCAGGGCTCCTCAGTCCTGGAACTGTTGACGTTTGGGACCAGATGCTTCCCTGCTGCGGGGGTTGGAGGCGTACGAGAGGACGCTGAGCTGCACAGCTGACTTCGGCCCACCCAACGCCAGCAGCACCCCCAGCCCCGTGATGACGACCAAGAAGGCCCCCAGACACGCTAGATGTTCCTTGGGGACCAGAGGCACCTCCCTCCGTTGAGAAGCCCTGGTCCGATTCCAGAAGGTCGTGGTGAGTTCGGTAAGATAGTATCTCATTTAAATCAGTCTTGGTGGCATCCTTGACAAGTCAGTGAGGCTATCCGCACCCATACTTTACGAATAAGGAAACTGACGCTCAGAATTTAAGCCACTTGCCCAAGGACCCTCAAGGGAGCTAAAAACCAGATCGTTCTCAACCTCGGCCAGGGCGCACCGTTGCAAGAGACCTGAGACGAGCTGGATGATGGTATTTTTCTTTTACTGAAGTAGGGCTGACATGTCATATCATATTGGTTTCAGGCGAACGACACAGTGATTTGACAATTATACACACGAGGAAATGCTCACCACGGCAAGTGTGGTTACCGTCTGTGGGTGACACTGGTTTTCAACCAGAGCACAGAAGGGGGAAGAACGCAAACCTTGGGCGAATTTGTCTCATTACAAATTTATTTTCTAAGTTCGGATTTACACATGGACTTAGAAGTCGGTGGACGAGAACACAAATGCTGTTTGGAGGAACACATATTTGGAATCAGAATAATGGAAAAGTAACAAAAGTGGGCACTCCTGGGCCCGAGATACCTACGTCATCTCGGTGAGCTCTCGCCAGTCCCTCATGGCCAGGCGCCGGCTACTATCACCCACTTTACAGACAGGAAACTGAGGCTCAAAGGTGAGGAAAGTTCCCAGGCAAGTGGCTGAGAAAGAGCTCACCCTTGGATCTGCCTGGATCCAAAGGCTGCCGACTGCGATGTGACCTTTCTGTCCAGAAGGTGGCTATCTGCCTGGTTATGACTCCATCTGTGTGTGTCTGATTGTAGGAGAACAAAAGCTACAGCCCGGAATTGTTTTAACAGTCCTCATTGACTCAGGAGCTTGAAAGGAGAGTCAAGGAGCAATTTCATGGAGAGTTGAGTTGTTACCAATGACAACAAATGCTCTCTCTCTTTTTTTTTTCTTAACAAACACAAAAGTCGGACAAGAAGCACACGACATTTATAATATACACGAAAACCAACCACAGCGCAGTGTGATTGAGACTCTGTTGTGCATTCGCTTGTTTTTGCCTGACCATCCAGAAGGTTCTGAAGCCGGAGCAATGGTCTGAGTTCCAACGGAGCTCGGCTCCCAAAGGCCACGGCAGAGCCGGGCACACTGTCCCACATGAACAGATTCGCCAGCCTGAGAGTCCAGAATGATAATATGCTTGGTTCCAGTCGTCCCTGTCCGTGACACGTCCACCTGGGCTCCAGCACAAACAGAAAAGAAAACCCCAAACTAGTCAACTCCATCGCTAATGAGTTGGTGGTCCCCAGTGTGAGCATTTCATATAGAACACATTTAACAGAGTTTCCTTCTCATTACACTTTTTAAACAGCTGAAGATGCATTTTCTTAAAAATAAATAAATAAATAAAAGTGTGACCAAGACATCTTATGGAAACCCCAGTGCTTCCACTGAACGGCTTGAAAACCACTGCAATAGAAAACGGGGATTGCAAGTTTTGTCCACAGGACCAGTTGGAAATCAAGAACACTTTGTCTTTCAAATAAAGGAGAAGCAGCCTGAATTACACAACAAAGAACACTTGAGCATGGAAGATTCTGGAAGGTGCCGGAAGCGACGGCTGACTTGTTCACGGTGGGTTCAGAACTCTTCCGGGGGACTGGCCTTCCCACCACGTTGAAGTGTCCTGAGGGCCACGTAATCAGAAGGTGGCTGGGTTCACAGCGGAGGAACCCCAGTTCTGAGGGTTTATTTGCATTAACATTTCCGAGCCAAAGCACACCTTCTCCAGGGGATGGAGGAGGGTGGGCTCCTGCGTTGGGACAGCCGCCCCAGGGGGTGGTGAAAAGCCTAAGAGGGAGCAACTGGGCTTTCTGAAAAGGCCCAAGGCTGAGGGAGATGAGCTCATGGCTTCAGCCCCTGCTCACCAAACTGTGACTGGGCACCGGGAAGGGGGAGGCTTTGATTTAAAAAGAAGAAAACAGTACAAAGGCCCGAGAGAGAGAGAGAGAAACCCATGGCTTTCCCCGGAGAAAAGAACCCTACCTACTGGCCAGCCAAGAGGGGCCCTTAAGATGGGCACCTCACTCCTTCATTCCCCTCGTAACGTTTTATTTTTTTCTTGGTTATATCGCCACGGAATATAGTAGGATCTGAGTAATCAGAGCTATATTCTCTTCAACAGATAAAGCCGGTGTAACATTTTCAGATTTCACTCAAATGTAGTAAGAATACTGACCCACGCTGGGATATTTGTACGACTGTGTGTTTGCCTGCCTTTGCGTTTGTTTCTATGCATTGATGTTCACCGGCATCAATACTTATTAGAGATGCTAAGCCATTAGTGGGCACGGTGTGGTTGCTTAATTTTGTAGAGCACCCAGTCTGGACCCACTGGCTCTAAATAAATGCTTCCTCGTGGTGACAATGACCATGATAATAATCGCAGCAGGAGCGCCCAGTCTTGAAAACCCAGAACGCCATGTGAGGGGGAAACCTTTGAACACGTAGGATCTAAGGACAGTGAAATCATTTGACCCCAGAGGGATGAAGGTTTCCTAGTCCACCCCTGATCAGGATCTAACTCTCCACCCTTCAAGGTCCTGTGCCAGGTCTGTTCCCTCATAAAGCCCACCGAGTCCTGCTCGGTGTCCCCCTAAATCCGGACCCTCTGGCTGGTGCACTGCACTTGAAACTTGCAAGGAGTGACCCGTGACATTGCTTACCTTATTATGCATGTGTGTGCCTGTGTGTGTGTTTCCGTGCCAACGGTAAGGGCTAATTACCCGAGAACTTGCTTTAACATAAGCGCTGTGCTAAGCAATATACCTGTATACACTCCATCTCCCCAGCTCAACCGTTAACTCCTTGTGCCTTGTGGGCAGGGCAAGGGCTGAGATCGGAACTTGTTTCTATTCACCGCCCTCCTCCCCGCCTCCCAGGAGAGCTTAGGGCACATAAAACATTCAATAAACACTTCTTGGATGTCGGCAAATCCCGGGAAATTAGTAGAGCTCACGTTGGAAGGAACGTTGAGGAAAATGATACTGGAATCAGGTTCATTGGTGAACATTTTTGGACTGCCTGCCATACAGAAGTAACCAATCTCGGTTGTCATTAATTAACTGGTTATGTAATGTGGCCAGAAGAGTGTGGCGCTGGAAGTCCGGAGACGTGAATCTCATCCCACTTCTGTGACCAGGGCAGAGGGCAGCTTGGATGAGTCTCTTCCTCAACCTGGGCCTTAATAGCCTCAAAAAAAAAAATTGGACCAGAAGTCTGCAAGCCTCCTTCCAGAGCCAAATGATGCGATTTTTATGACTCTATTTCATAAATATACCCGCTTCTTATTTGTGACATAAACCCCCACAGAAAAACAAAGTCAGTAATAAATTATGAAAAAAATCGGGTGCCACGATCATGTGCACTTTCCAAGGGTGCTCGATTCAATCAATTCCACCCCTGTACGTTGCCTGCCTCTCCAGGGCGACGGAAGATTCAAGGCTGTCAGTGCGGCAAACCAGTCAGTCTCTCCCCTATAATTGTATTGACAGGATATCAGCCGAGTTCCGAAGGCAGGCAGGGTGCACCCTGACAGCTTTTGTGAAGGAGCCTTGAAGGCTATTGTAGCAGGATCCTATGTTGAGTCACAGAATTCTGGGGGAATGGGAATCAAGCAGAAAGAAGCTTGGTTCTTTCTCTGTTTAATTTCATTCTTCCCGGAGAGTCACATTGGAAGGAACACTGGCTAACTGCACGTCACTTTATACAATAGAGTCGAAGCCCTTTCTAATGGAAAATATTTACTTCTTTTTTGCGGCCACATAAAACCCCCGGCTGATTCAATCAGCCCCACTAATAAGCAGTGGGCTTGATTTTAAATGAGGCAAGGAGTTGTTGAGCATTTGTAGATGAAATACCGGCTTGGGTGTCTGAGTTTTTCACTTTTCACTTGGGTTACCGTAGCATCTTACAGACACGTTTTTGAATAACTGATGTGTATCCGTGCTGGTAAATTCCACGGGTGTGAAATAGCAGTGTTGGGTCTGTTCAGACGGTGTGTCTGCATTTTCAATTAAATAAATCCTGGTCCTCTTCACCGGAGAAAACAATTTGAGCAACAACCAACCCCCCCGCCCCCCCGCATATGGCTGAATCAATGACTATTTCTAAGGAGGTATTTTTTTCAATATAGATGCAACCTTCAGGTCCAGACTTCGACAAGACCAGAATATACTTCATCCTCATCCCCTTAAAGACACCCTCGGGATAGGGCACTCTCGCTTCTGCCACACTCGAGAAGGTGAACACTCACACGGGGGTCTGGAAACGTGGGCTTGTGGAAGAAATCCACAAGCCGAGACTCAACAGAATCCCAGCGATAGATTTTTTAAAAAATAGTTTTTAAAGCCTCCACAATCATGAATGCTTTCAAATCTTCTTTGCTTTAAAGCTGAAAATCCCAAAGTGTTTTCGTAATTTAAATTTCATTTAAATACAGGAAGCTGTTTGGAGTGGGAAAATAATGCTGGGCTGGGAGCCAATGAACGTGGCTTCTGACCCAAGCTCTGCCACAGCCTTGGGCAAAGAGCCCACCACAGATGGCCTCAGTGTACCCATCTGTAAGGAGGGATCTGGAAAAGGTAACAGTCAAGGCTCCGTCTTGCTCTCAGTGTCTCTGCAACTTTTATTTAGACCAGGTTTGGGTGGGAAATCTTGTTGCAGTGGTAAATACTGAAATGTGGACATAATCTTAACTGCAACAGAAAGGATCTTAGAGGCCATCAAGAGCCAGGGAGAGGAAAGTAAGGAGGAAAGACTAGCTGTCCCTGACCCGAAAAGAGCCAGGCATCATCCCTGGAGCGGGCCTGGAAGTGGCCCCCTACGGCTCAGGCTGGGTCACCGCTGGCCAGGGTGGTCCTGCTCTTCCTCTCATGCCTTGAAGGCAGAACCCCTGGCTGTGGGTCAGTCATCTGCGTATCCTCCAACCCTGAAGTGCAGGTTCAGGAATTGGGGATTGAATTCATTCTGGAAGCTGTTCAGCTAGTGCCATCCAGAGGCCAAATACTGTCCTTCTTGAGAGATAGGGTGAGCAAAAGGAAAAGAAAGAGGGGAGGATCTTACTCATATGTGTATATTATATATATGGTGTCCATCCATACATGTGTGTACATACACACATAAAATGTACATGTATGTGTAGTACGTGTGTATACACGTGTGCATAGACCTATAGGTATGTGTGTGTATGTATACACAGTTAACCCCTAGATAAGTCAGAAGGTTAGGGTGCTGACTCTCGAGTGCTTGAAACTCCACTATAATCTTTTTTAAGTGGCCGCCACGCCCAGTGTGGAGCTTGAACTCACCACCCCTGAGATCAAGGGTCACAGGCTCTACCCACTGAACCAGGCAGGGGCCCCACCACTCCAACTCTTGACTCCCCCAAAACTTAACTACTAACAGCCTCCTGTTGAGCGGAAGCCTTACAGCCAACAGTCGGCTCACACATATTTGGTATGTTATATGTCCTATATACCGTATTCTCCCAATAAAGTAAGCGAGAGACAAAAATGTTATTAAGAAAATCAAAGGTGGACATTAAGGAGGGCGCGTGATGCAATGAGCACTGGGCATTATAAACACCAATGAATCACTGACCTCCACCTCCGAAACCGATAATACATTGTATGTTAGTTAATTGAATTTAAATTTTAAATTTTTAAAAACTAAACGAAAGCCACAACAACAAAGAAAATCAAGGAAAAGAAAAACAATCTACCGCACAGCGCTGTATTTATTTATTTTTAATCTGCATGTAAATGGGCCTGGATAAGAGAAAATCCACATCATTCAAAGGTCAACCGTGGATAGCTTGGGGTGGGCATCTCACATTAGGGATGCTACGGATTCACCAGGGAGAATGCAGCAACTCTACAACGCTGTTTATTTTATGTCAGTAGAACGGAGCTGGCCCGCTAGGCCCTGCCTGTGAAAGCAACCATCTAACCCTAAAACAGCGGCCGATCAGAGAGGGAGGACTTGATTCTCCCCTTTATCCCAGAACGGTAAGCCCCATTCGTCCCATCTGTCCGCGGAGAGTGGCCCTCCTCACCTCGATGTACATAAAGGACCTTGTTCCACTTGGCTGGGGGGTGGGTGCTGAGAGCAGGAGCACAGTAAATGGAAGGGTGCTAGTGTGATAAGGCAGCTTGGGGGGGGTGGGGGGGAGGCGTGTCAGGAACAAAGTTTGGGGAAGGCCAGAGGAGAGAGTCAATGTTTTCATATTTTCATAGAAGCCAGCGAACTCCGCTAATTCTAGCACGATGTTAAGAAAGCCTAGGTTCCCTGAACCAAAAAAAGCCCCAAACCCCACCAGACAACAACAAAAACCTCGGGGCTCTAACGAGCTCCTGGCGTGGATACATTGTTACTGAGCCGCTGGTTACCGCGGCGCCCCTCCCGGCTCCGGGCACCGCGCGCATTTCTGAGAGCGCACCGCCCCCCAGTGGCGCAAGACAGACCTGCTCTCCGACCCGCTCTCCGAGGGCCAGACCTCAACTTGACTCTTCCTGTGGCCCCGGGAAGGCGTGGTGAAGCCCCTCCAGCGTTGGGCGACCGCCAGTCCCGAAACCTCTGAAGTGAAGAGCATGCAATGAAGGGGGGGGGGGAGCGGGGGGCCGATCTAGCTAAGAAGCCGCAGCTCCCGCCCTCGTTCGTGCCTGCGAGCCCCCCAGGACAGAGAGGCGCGCTCTTTTCTCTTCGGGCTGTAATTCTGGGTGAGAGTATGACCGGCTGGAAATTAACTTGTGAAGTGAAGCTTCCAGGAGAGATACAGAACCCTCGCCGCATCCTAGCAGCCCAGGCGTGCGGGGGGAAAGAGGGGGCCTGCACCCCGAGAAGGACATAGTCTGGGTGCGTGTTCCCTGTCGGTCACCCTGTGGGCTCACCGGCGGGCTCCCCGGTCAACAGCAGCAGCCAACCCCGCGGGCTCGCCGCGTGTCAGCCGCTGTGCGAGGGGCCCCGTTCAGTCTTCCCCATCCTCTTCATGAGAGCCATTACCATCCCACTTTGAGGATTAGGAAACTGAGGCGCAGAGAGGCGACGCGACCTGCCCCCGACCGCGTGGGGATCCAGGTCTATGTGGACCAGCGAGGGGGCGAGCGCCGAGGGGTGGCGGGCGTGGGGGCGGCTCACCTTGACGATGAGCGGGTTCTGAAACATGGAATCCCGCACGACTCCCAGCCTCTCGTTCTCCATGCCGGGTCGGATGTCGGCCACGGTCAGGGGCCGCCGCGGGGGCGGACAGATCTGGCTGACCGTGCGGCGCACCGGCTGCTTCTTCCATCGCAGCGGGTCCTGGCGGGAGTTCTTGGCCTCCGGCATCCTGAGGCTGCGGGAGGTCCGCGAGCGGGCTGTGTGGGGCGCGCTTCGCTGCTGGCGGAGCGGGGCGCGGAGCTCGGAGGGGCCCACCCCCAGTCCCGGGCCGCACCACCCGGGGCACCGGGGTGGACCCCAGATGCCTGGGCCCCTCCGGAGCGGGGAGGGCCCACTTTGCGCCGCCCCCTCCTCGCAAGGAGCCCTAAAGCCTTATATAAGCCCCCGGATTCCTCACAGGAACTTCTGGGCACCGCTCTGCGGATTGGGAACGGACAAAAATTCAAGATCACCCCTTGAGGAAGAATGGAACTGTCTGTCTCCATGGCGAAGGGACGCCAACGGCGCCAGAACTTGTGGTTTGGTTTCTGCCTTGAAACTATTGGTGGCCACCAAAGTGGACTTGCTTAGACTTTTCTTAACTAGATATGAGAAAACCCCAAGAATCGCCACTGGCTTGTGATAAAAGCGAGAGGGTTCTAGAAGGGCATTTGCACTTGACTTCCAAAGCAGGTATACCTCCCTCCACCCACCCTACTCCACTCATGACCCCTTACCATTCTCCTCCCCTCTAAACACACACACACACACGCGCGCGCGCGCGCGCGCGCGCGGCTAGTGCGCTAAATTTTTCATAATGAAATAGGGATCTTCATTCCAGGCCTGATGTTACTGCTAATCCACTTGGGTGATCTTGAATCAGTCACCCTCTTGCATCCTCAGTTTTTTCTCCTGTGAAATGGGTGAGGAGGAGAGTCTAGAGTTGAATGAGATTAGTAGTACCCAACTTTGTGCAACAGAATGGAGGGAAATGGAAAAATACAGATCCACTGACTTAGAATATATGGAAATGAGATCTGGGAACCTGCATTGAAAAAAAATATCCTTTTTCCCATTTGGCTTTTTTTTTTAATTTTGAAAAAAGTTCAAAACTACAGAATAATTGAAGAAAGAGTACAGTGAAATCCCGTATAGATTTCACCTAAGTTCACCATGCACAGACACACACTGCAGAATCGTCTTGAAAATGTGTTGACAGCGCCCTGTTTGATCCTAAACCCTTCAGCATGTATCTGTCTGCCAAGAACGGGGACATTCCCACATTACTACAGTGTCTTCGTCATGTCCATGAATCTTAATACGACATAATAGTAGCGCCTAATGTCTGTATGCCAAGTTGGGAGTCCACATGTTTTAAAAGCTTCCCGGGAGATTGGCACAGTGCTTTGGGAACCACTGGCCTGGATGATCTCTAGTTCCTTCTAGATCCAGCCTTTTGTGGGTTCGTTCCCTCCTCATCATCTTCATTAAATGTACAAATGCCCACAAGGCTCTGGGTAAGAGGGTTTACCAAGGGCAAGTTGCACCAACAGCAAATTTGCATTTCAAGGTCTCGTAGAACACCGTGGACAACACCAGCACTGCATTTCCAGAACAGACTAGACAGACTTCCAGTTGCTCATCCAAGACTGGAGCAGCTGTTGGATGGAGGTGGCGTGTGATGTGATATGTACTTATGTACTTATGATTTCTCCAGCCTGCTTTACTTCCAGACTTCTGCAGAAATACAGGTTGTGCACTTTTTTTTAAAAGATTTTATTTATTTGACAGAGAGAGATATCACAAGCAGGCAGAGAGGCA
The DNA here is from genome assembly GCF_922984935.1 of Meles meles. NCBI lineage: Eukaryota > Metazoa > Chordata > Mammalia > Carnivora > Mustelidae > Meles > Meles meles. The sequence continues at coordinate 3,933,331 of NC_060076.1, forward strand.
GGCAGAGGGGAGGGGAAAGCAGGCTCCCTGCTGAGCAGAGAGCCCGATGCGGGGCTCGATCCCAGGACCCTGAGATCATGACCTGAGCCGACGGCAGAGGCTTAACCCACTGAGCCACCCAGGCACCCCTAGGTTGTACACTTTTAATCAAAACCGCTTGGCAGCTCACACAGAGGAAGTCAGGCGGTAGACACTGGTGACATGCGAAAGAAAAATTTAATTTCCTTATTACCTACAGCCCACTGACAAGTCCTTGAAAAAGGCAGAGCGACATTCCTCTAGGACTCAGCCGCTTCGATGTTACTACTTGGCCAAGGGCAAAGGGCAGTCTTAGCCCAATGCCCAGGATCTTCTAAGTCTACTTTAATATGTAAAAATTCCTTTGGAAACTTCCTTTATCTCCATCCCCCAAGATACATGTTTGTTGGCAATCATCCCTGAAGCATATGACCCACCGATATACATCTGAAGGGTCTCATGACTCGTTTTCCTAGACGGTAATAAATGACCTTTCCCTGACAGCAACTAGCACCCTCAAGGTCCTGGAAACTGCTTCCAAAATTACCTAGAGGCTTACACTAGCTCTAACCCCCTCCCAACTTGAAAGTATATAATCCGCCACTCCTCATGACCCCAGTGCAGCTCTTTCTGCCCACAGGTCCTGTCCCCATGCTTTTAAAAAACCATCTCTCTCTCTTTTTTTTCTTCACCAAAGATATCTCAAGAATTCTTTCTTGGCGGTGGGTTCAGAACCCCAACATGTTCCCTACATCCCAGGGAGGGCAGGTAGTGGAGTAGTGGAGAGAGCACAGGTTTGAATCCTGCCGGGCCACCCAAGTCCCCCTGGACAAGCTACAGGAAGCCTTGGTTTTCTCATCCAGAGAGTGTGGCTGATAACACCTAGTAAGTAATCATAATCCCACGATACCCACGGGCGGCTGTTGCAGGATTCAGTGAAAAACTAGTTGCCAATACGGTTCTGTTCACGATTCAATGAGTCTGAATGTTTGAGTGGTTTCTATACCGGCCTCGACCTACAGCTTTACTTTGAACCATAAGCCAGGTTTCTTCAGGGCGCCGTGGCACCGGGAGGGCTGGAATGCAAGGCTCCTTCTAGCTCCATGCAAGCGTGACCCAGCAGCCTCTGCCCAGCGCCGCCTTCCCCGTGCGGCACCCTCCGCGGCGCCCACTCCGCTCCAGCGGCCCGGCCGGCTTCCCGCTCCTCCCGCGACCAAGTGCAGAGCCTTGGCCCTTGCTCCCAGCCTGGAACGACCTTCCGCCTAGACTTCTGCTCGCCGTCTTCGGTTACAGCTCAGCTGCAGGCTACTCCTCCGAGAGCGTACCCTTCGGTCTGCAGTGGCACCGCTGTCGCCGTCACTCGCCCGCACAGCGCTGTTTCCCTTTTCTCCTCTCCCTGCAGGACCCCCGACGCGGCCCTGCTCGCGGTGTCACGTCTTCCCCCGGTCCGGAGCTCCCCGCCGGCTTCGGTGATGCGCGGGAACAGGGCTCCGCAAACGCGGGACGCGGCGGGGCGCGCGCGCGAGCGAGGACGCCAGGCGGGGATTCGGTCCCCTCTCTCAGCTTTGGGATCACGCTCCACCCCACCCTCACGCGACTCCCCGACGAACCCCGGAACGAAACCCGCGGGCTACTACGCATGCGTCACGTCGCGGCGGCGGGCGTGTTGCCATGGCAGCGTGACGCCGAGGCGGGGCCGGAAGCGACGCACGGCTACTTCCGCTTCCACCAGGGCAGCACTTCCGGATTGGGAGAAAGGTGGCGGCGCCTGGCGCGGTAGGTTGAAAGCGCTTTCCGGGTTTTCGGTTGTTGGGGTTTATTTGATGCGCGTGTGGAGTCCGAGGTGGGTGGTGGTGTCTTCGTCTCGCAGAGCCGACTTTGGCGGAGGTCTCCAGGGTGGGGAGGCAGCGGAGAGCCTTCTAAAAAGTGTAATTGTATGCTCCGAGACCTTGAGCGGGGGGAGGATTGTGGCATGTTTGAGGAACCCAGAAAAACGCGTTGTGCGGCCCGACCACAGCGTTGGACGGGAGGTTAGAGACGAGGCTGGACGGGAACAAGGCCTGATCCTGCCGGGCACTGTTCCCCGTTAACTGTTTGTTTTTTAAAGATTTTATTTATTTATCTGACAGAGACAGAGATCACAAGCAGGCAGAGGGGGAGGGGGAAGCAGGCTCCCCGCTGAGCAGAGAGCCCGATGCGGGGCTCGATCCCAGGACCCTGAGACCATGATCAGAGCTGAAGGCAGAGGCTTAACCCACTGAGCCACCCAGGTGCCCCCTGTTAACTGGTTTTACCGCATCGTAAAGGCAACGGGACCAGACTGTGGATTACAGGGATCCTCCTGAGCGTTCAGAGTAATATTACATTCATAATCGTGACTCCACTCTTGTCATTGTCATGCAGTCTCATTTTTCTGTGATTTTTTTTTTTCTCCTGAAGGTAGTGTTTAAAAACGTTTTGCCAAAATAAAGCATTGTTGTCAAGTTGCCCCACAGGAACAGAATGGAAGGAGAGTCGAGCAGACTGGAAATTCACACTCCAGTTTTTGACAAGAAAAAGAAAAAGTACTCTGTACATAAGGAAGGCCATCTGAGGCATCCCCGTGAAAGTGTCAGAGACTCCCCCCTGGCAAGCGAGCCGTCTCATGGAACCAAGAGTAAAAAAAAAAGGAAGGATCGCCAGCATCTTCTTTCTCCCCCTTTGGAAAAATCAGAAATTTGTGTTGAGATGGAAAAGGCCACTTCTAAACCCAAAAAGAATAAAAAGAAAAGGCGTAAGGCTTCAGAGATGGATGAGGAAGCAGGTGTGGTGTATGTTGTGGTGGATAAAGAAAATATCGAGAACACGCCAAAGAATTTTAGGAGGGACGTTGACGTCGTGTATATTGACATGAGCCAGGAACAGAAGCCAACAAAAGAGTCTGAAGCAGACGAACCGCATTCAGTTCCAAAGTCACAGAAAAACAAGTCGGAAGAGCCGCATCGTAAAGTTAGGGAGAGAAAGAGGAGAAAACATCAGAGGCACATGGCCTCCTGGGGTGCCGAGCAGGAGAGCCTTGCCGCCCTGCCCGAGTCGGAGCCCTGGGAGCAGGAAACCCTGCTTTCTGTGGGCCCAGGAGGTGGAATCCCACAGCAGCCGGTATCAGCTGATAAAAAAAAGTCTAAGAAAAAAAAGCGAAAAATTGCACATGACCAGGAACTGGAGGCATTGCCCAGGCATGAGAGTCTCGAGGTCATGTACTCTGAGGGATGTCAAGGGGTCAGCGAGGTCGGGACTGCAGAAGGTGGTAAGGAAGCCAGCCGGGTAAAGAAAAAGTCTAAGAAAAGGAAGCGAAGGGCTTCTGTTGAAGGTCCTGTAACTCCTGGGGAGGATTTTGCAGCGCCTGCTGCGAGCTTTGAGGACCCACACTCTGATTCACTGGAACGTAGCGGTGCCCTGATTGAAGAAAGTGCGAAACCCAGGCCACAGGAGGAGAAAACCCAGCCCTGTTTGGGAGAGGAGCAGAGGTAATGTGAGAGTGCCATGCCTTCCGGTGTGTTTGTCTTCTGTGTGAATTCTTCCTGTGGCCTCTTTATCCAGCACACTTGTAGATGGCAGGATTCATAGACACGGACGGGTCAGCTGGACAGAACCATGTCTACATTGTAACACGGTAACTTGGCAGGAACTTCTTTTCTTCATATATAAAGTAGGGCAGTTAGATCAGGTTTTTACTGAGAACTGTTCCAGCCCCGAAATTTTACAAATAAGTTTAAAAGGGCATTTTAAGTCCCCCAGATTACCTTTGTTTGTCCGTATGCATATACATAGAGGAAAGAATTACATAGAATTTTTTTTAAAAGATTTTATTTATTTGAGAGAGAGAGAGACAGTGAGAGAGAGCATGAGCGAGGAGAAGGTCAGAGGGAGAAGCAGACTCCCCGTGGAGCTGGGAGCCCGATGCGGGACTCGATCCCGGGACTCCGGGATCATGACCTGAAGGCAGTCGTCCGACCAACTGAGCTACCCAGGCATCCCAAGAATTACATAGAATTTTTACAGAGCAGGAAAAAACCTTGAATCAGGGTTCTCCATAATAAAAAAAATTTAGATGTCATTATTTACATAATTACTGTTTAAAGTTAACTGCCGATATAATAAGCACAGCATTTTCGTTTTTTTTTTAATTTAACAGTTTTTTTTTTAAAGATTTTATTTATTTATTTGGCAGACAGAGATCACAAGTAGGCAGAGAGGCAGGCAGAGAGAGAGGAGGAAGTAGGATCCCTGCTGAGCGGAGAGCCCAATGGAGGGCTTGATCCCAGGACCTCGAGATCATGACCTGAGCCAAAGGCAGAGGCTTTAACCCACTGAGCCACCCATGCGCCCCCAATTTAGCAGTTTTTTAAGCCACATTATCGTTATGGGTTCCAAGGAGTTGGGACAGATTTTTCTCTCCATTTTTACTCAATCGCTTTTTTTTTAAACATTTGTTAGGTTGTCCTGGCCTAAAATAGTTCCACCAAAAAGTTCATTGGGAGAGGATGGCACTTCATCCTCTGGTGGTATCAGAGCGGCCCACTCACTCCCCTCCTCTCATCAGGGGTAATGCTGCTATGAGGCAGGCATGTCGAAGGCAGTGGTTTTGAACTTGTACTGGGCTGTGGGCCCTGTGAAAGCCGCTGACCCTTTGTTGAGACAAATGCATAATTTTAAAGTTTCCTGCCTGTTTGGCTAGCTGATAGGATTGAGCACAGTAAGGGGATTCGGACATCTGGAGGAAAGTTTGGGGATGAATTCGTGACAGGTGCATAGAAAACTAAGCAGAGGGGGAAGATGTGGCCATTGTTACCTGCAGCAAAGCAGCTGTAACCATAGGGATCCCGAATGGTGATTTAATTAATTAGTAACCATTATCACAAAAATTAAAATCACTGGAAGGGTTGGGGGAGGCGTGTCTTGTGTCCATGGGGTGGAAGAGGGCTTAGCTCATCAGGAAGTCAGTGTCTAAAGGCAGAAAACTTGGGAAGTAGTGACCCAAGAACTAACACGTGCTGAAAAATCGGGCTTTAGGCCACACGGGTCCCTTGTAGGCAGCCTGAGTCATGCATCCGTTAGTCAGATTATCTCAGAGTCCACGCATCACAGACCGAATCGCTCCAATGTCCCTCCTAGCATTAGCACCGGCCTCGTCTCCATGAGGCTCCTTTTCAGAAAAGAACTAGAAAGCCACCAGGGCAGGTGACAGGTGAACGTGAGTCAACTCCGTTTTCCCCGCAGGTCGGAACCAACCAACGAAGAGGAAAGCCGTTTGGAATTGGCCAAAGATTCCGAAACGAGATACTTATCGGAAGACTCCGGAGATTCGGGTGACTCGGATGTGAACTTGGACTCCGCTGTGAGGCAGCTCCAGGAGTTTATCCCGGACATCAAGGAGAGGGCCGCCACCACCATCAAGCGGATGTACCGGGATGACTTGGGGCGGTTTAAGGAGTTTAAAGCCCAGGGTGAGCTGGTGGCACTTTAATATTTGCCGAACTTGCCTGTCCGCCCGAGCCATAAAATGCACGAAATGAAGGGCCCTGGTTTTGCTCTTCTCCACCTCGCTTCTGGTAGGAAAAAAGAGGAAAAAGAGGCAGGAATAAAAGAATGAAAACAGAATTGTCAGCTTTGATGAGCTGCAGCTTCGTTCCCCGAGGCATAGAATGGAGGCTAAACCAGTTGTAGTGGCTTTGGTTTCCCACAAGACCCAGCATGGCCTCCTTGATTTCACTGTGTTGTAAGAACCTCCCAGAAAACTTACGGAATTAGAGTCACCTGCACATTGAAGGCTATGTGCTCCAAACGAGTGATACTTACTTGAGTGGCTGTGTGGGGCCCGGTACGGCTGGTCACTGTGAAAGTAAAATGTGGGGCCTTAGGGACTTAATCATGGTGGAGAGATTGGTTTTAAAAAATAGCCAAGTTAAGGAAGAAACAAGTAATTCATGGGCAGTAGCTATAGAATGGTCCCAGTTTTATTTGTGTATTCTCTGTGCAAACATTTGTGAGTAGTATCTTACAAAAGACACCTGAAGGACGTCTGAGAGTAGAAAACACAGTAAGATCGTCAGTAGTGATAAAATTTGGTTGACTTGAATTACAAAGCGGACTGGCTTGGATCCCATCGCCACCCCCACCCCCCAATACATATGCACAGAAAACATATGCGAATAATCGAATAATAATCCAGAGCGGGGAGGAGGGAGGCAGAAGAGAGTAAACAGGAGGCTTCTTTTAAAAGTTTATTTCCATACTGCTTGAATTTTTAAATGAACATATATTCCTTTTAATATAAAGAACAACTGCTTCAAAAAGTTGATTGATAAATGGGGAAGGTCGCTTTGGAAGGGGATGACCTGGGAAGACTTTGGGAGAGAAGGGTGGGGGGTGGTGCAGCGCAGGGGAGCTAAGGTCACGAGCACAGCTGGGACTGTTCCCAGCAGGGGGGAACTGCCAAGCCACTGTGTCAACTGCTGAAGACCAGGTGGTAGGTTTGCTTTTTCTCCGTGATTGACAGTGCATACTTTTTCTCCCCGCCCAAATCCTAGGTGTGGCTATTAGATTTGGCAAGTTTTCTGTAAAGGAAAACAAGCAGTTAGAGAAAAACGTGCAAGACTTTCTGTCCCTGACAGGAATTGAGAGTGCAGACAAGCTGCTGTACACAGACAGATACCCAGAGGAGAAATCTGTGATCACCGACTTAAAAAGAAAATACGCATTTCGATTGCATATTGGTAAGTTTCAAACTGTTCCCCCTCTGACCCTCCACAGCCTTCCGGCCCTAAGCGCAGAGCCCACGGGAAGCATTTAGCACAGCGTCTGGTCCAGTCAGCGCGCACGATGCGTGCTGCCATGCGGCCTGCGTTTTTGAGGATTTGGAGCGTGTTCGTGTCTCCCAAGTGTAGTGTTTTTACAGATTTTACAAAAAGTGACACGATCAACTTCTAGCTTTCCTACTTGTTAATAAAGATTTTATTTATTTATTTGACAGAGATTTCAAGTAGGCAGAGAGGCAGGCAGAGAGAGAGGAGGAAGCAGGCTCCCCGCTGAGCAGAGAACCCTATGGGGGGCTCAATCCCAGGACGCTGGGATCATGACCTGAGCCGAAGGCAGAGGCTTTAACCCACTGAGCCACCCAGGCGCCCCCCTACTTGTTAATAAGTACCATTTTGGTTTCTCTTTATTTATCTGTTTGTTCTTGACTACGTGTCGTTTCGCATATGCTACACAAAGCACTTTTTTTTTAAAGATGTTATTTACTTATTAGGGAGTGCGGGGAGGGGCCAGAGGGAGAGAGAATCTCAAGCAGACTCTGCTGAGCACGGAGTCTGAAGCCAGACTCGATCTCACGACCCTGAGATCATGACCTGAGCTGAAATCAAGAATCAGACGCCCAGGGGCATCTGGCTGCCTCAGTGGGTTGAAGCCTCTGCCTTCGGCTCAGGTCATGATCTCAGGGTCCTGGGATCGAGCCCCGCATCGGGCTCTCTGCTCAGCAGGGAGCCTGCTTCCCCCTCTCTCTCTGTCTGCCTCTCTGCCTACTTGTGATCTCTTTCTGTCAAATAAATAAATAAATTTTTTTTAAATATTTTATTTATTTATTCGACAGAGAGAGATCACAAGTAGGCAGAGAGGCAGGCAGAGAGAGAGAGAGAGAGACTGGAGGAAGCAGGCTCCCCGCCAAGGAGAGAGCCCGATGTGGGGCTCAATCCCAGGACTCTGGGATCATGACCTGAGCTGAAGGCAGAGGCTTTAACCCTCTAAGCCACCCAGGCGCCCCGATAAATAAATTTTTTTAAAAAAGAGTCGGACGCCCAACCGACTGCGCCACCCAGGCACTCCAAAGCATGTTCTGATATGCCCTGGGGTCTTAGCATGTTCTGATATGCACCGCGGTCTTCGGAGTTTTCCGAGTATAGCCTTATCTGTGCTGTGTGTCTGGAGCCCTCCTCCTGCAGCCGTGCTTGGAAAGTGAGAGAGTTTTGCTGCAGCATGGGACTGGACTGAAAAAAATCCGTGAATTTAAAGAGGATGATTTCTTAGCTGTTCTCCGGCATATGCAAGGGGAAACAGGCCAGGGGCTCCCTGTCGAGGGGCTGTTCTGTCCTTAGAGTGAGGAAGAAAGCCGGTCTTGCTCGATCACGAAGCTCTTCGCCTTACAGAGAACTCTTGGCATGAGTCCCCAACCTTCGCATCCTTTCCTCTTGAATCAAATTTTGTTAAGATTACTTTGCTGTATAAGGGCTTTTCCCTCAAATTTAGTAGACCAGAAGCTGGAGCCTTGATGTACTAAGTGTGTCGTTTCCAGAGCTCTCCAAGGAGACTGGAGATTCTGTGCTGCATGTGTGAAATCCCAGCCTTGATACAGGGTCTAGGGTCGTGGTGGTAACAGGAGCCACGCTGGGTTCCCTTTCCACTTGTGACTCCATTTCAGGCTCTGCCCCGTGGGCCCCTCTGACTGCCTTTCTTCTGACTTTAGGAAAGGGCATTGCCCGGCCCTGGAAACTCGTTTACTATCGAGCAAAGAAGATGTTTGATGTCAACAATTACAAAGGCAGGTAAGAAAAGATCTTAGCCGCTTGAGACAGAACATTTTTGCTGATCGTGTAAATTAAAACATCCACAACAGAGGAAAGGTAAAAAACCACGAAGACTTGCTGTGTGTGAAGGTAGACTGTGTCTGCTGTCAGTGGTCTGTCCTCAAAGCCCATTTCGGTTTCTGCCTCTTGAGTAAACGTTTGTGATGTTCCCCTTTCTAAATCCGTGGCTTTTCTTTATACTTTCCTTGGCCCTCAGCCTACCGTGGCTCTTACATTATTTATGAGGTTTTCTTTGCTAGCTTGTGAGCTCCCTGTGTACCCAAACGTTCCTTTTGTTTTGTTTTTAAGCTTTTATTTACTTGGGAGGAAGAGACTGAGATAGCGAGAGAAAGCACAGGGGGGAGGAGAGGGAGAAGCAGTGTCCCAGCTGAACAGGGAGCCCGCCACAAGGCGCAGTCCCAGGACCCTGAGATCATGGCCCGAGCCGAAGGCAGACGCTTAACCAATGAAGCCCGTCAGACGTTCCCTTTCAGTGCAGTGGTTCCTTTAGTGCTCAGCCCAGTTCTTTGGGTTCTTAGTGAATATTTGAAATTCGGGTGAGCACTAAGGTAAGGAGGTCACATAGGAGCAGGTCAGTATTGACCATACAGAGTGTCCTGGGGTGATGGTCATTCTCCTTTCTTCCCCAAGCAAAATACCCAATTATATCTTGTTCTGAACATTCCAGAATGTATCGGGTGGCAGCTGTGGGTGAGCGCTCTGCTCCAGGCTAGAGGGACAGGCAGCCAAGCATCCGCCCGTCCCTCTGAGGGTGCAGCCCGCCAACCAGCGGCTCAGCTAGTCCTCTCGCTCTGGGAGGCGTATTTAGTAAATCTCACAGGCCCAGTTGCCTTCCGGTTAGCTGTATGATTTTAAACCAACGCATACATGTCCTCTGACCTCCAAGCACTGAAACCATTCGGTTTCTTAACTTTTGACCGAAAGAAACAGCAGAGGCAAAGGTCGCCCACAAACCAGTACCTGCCCTCCCCCTGGTCCCCCGGCCCCAGGCTTGGGCATCTGTGGACAGAGCTTTAAGGAAATTCACTTAAGGTATCATGTGAAGTGGGACTTGAAAGAATGCTTTTGGCCAATGAATGGTGGCAGCTGAGGTGATAGTTTTCTACCTGTGACATAAGCGTGGGAATGAAAGTTTCAGAGCAAGACAAGTCTGTCATTCCAGCGAGAAAGCTCATTTGTTTGCACCACGTGATCTGTGTGTGGTCACCATTTGCCCCTCGAGTACCCTTCCTAAGTTAAGGAATTCTTAACTGAAAAAAACCAGAAAACCAAAAAAACACAGAAAACCAAAAATCAAAGAATTTCGAGGCTCTGGGGGATGTCAGACACCAGTACACCTGTTCCCTCATGTTTATGCACTCACTTTCTCTCTGATGTCCTCCTCCGTGTAGCTGCAAGGGTGCCTTTAAGTTTAATCTCAGAAAGAGGGGCGCCTGGGTGGCTCAGTTGGTTAAGCATCTTTTTTCAGCTCAGGTCATGATCCTGGGGTCCTAGGATCGAGTCCCTCGTCAGGCTCCTTGCTCAGCGGGGAACCTGCTTCCTCCTCTGCCTGCTGCTTCCCCTGCTTGTGCTCGCGTGCGCGTACTTTCTCTCTCTTGCTGACAAACAAAATATTAGAAAATCAAGGGAAAGACCCTGCTCACCTTGAGAAGGAAACTACTAGAAAGCATGAGTCTTCGCAGGGAAGGATTACAGGTCTCTACGTAACCACGCTCTGCAGTTGTCGATGACTTTCTGAGAGTGCTAGGCCCTTACTGTCGGACATAATTCTGCATCACCGTCATCGGGAACGTTTTTTGCTAGGGCTTCTCTTGGGTTGAGTTAGCAAAAACTGCCATTCCCCGCTTCCTGACGGCTCATGGGAGAAGAACGAGGCACAAACAAGTCAGCGGCAAGAGAAGGGGAGCAGGGGACCACAGGAGAAAAGACTGTCGCCCGGAACAATTCCTCAGTCCCGAACTTACTAGATACAGACAGTAATCAACAAAGGAGCCCACGAAGGCTGCAATTAGGCTGCAATTAATCGTATGCCTTGCAGATAAACAAGAAGGAAGGCAAAACACATCTGGGCCAGCAGTGTAAAGCTTAGAGTTGAGCAGGCACATTCAGAGGGCTCGTCTGGTTAGCCCCAGGTGCTGCCCGGGCAAGGGGAGATAACGGAGAACCAAGCAGGGGGCCCCAGATGCTCAGCTTCAAGGACGTCTATCGTCCTCTCCCGCAGAGGCCTGTTGCCAGCATGTGTTTTTGTTCAGGCCGTATCTAAACATGCTTGGTAACTAGTGTAATTTCTCACGGGGTCTATTTTAAGTAATACATTGTTCTGAGGGACACTTACAGGCCCTGTATTAGGAAATTCTAGAATGCCCTAAGAATTGCTTTCCCTTCAGTTAATCGCTTGTGTTTCATCTCCAAACCCACTGATAGTGTTTTCCGGTGCTTTTCCTTAGTACATTTGTTGTTTTTTGTCTTTAATTTTTAAAGATTTATTTATTTATTTGACAGACAGAGATTACAAGTAGACAGAGAGGCAGGCAGAGAGCAGGAAGCAGGCTCCCTGCTGAGCAGAGAGCCTGATGTGGGGCTTGATCCCAGGACCCTGAGATCATGACCTGAGCCGAAGGCAGAGGCTTTAACCCGCTGAGCCACCTAGGTGCCCCCAGTATATTTGTTTTTATGTGGGACGAGTGCACCGTATATTCCTTAAATAATTGTGCACTCATGTGAAGTCAGTGTCTGTTGTCTGTCAAGCTTTGCAGATACCGTGCTGTAGAAAACCACTAGGGGGGCGCCTGGGTGGCTCAGCGGGTTAAAGCCTCTGCCTTCAGCTCAGGTCATGATCCCAGGGTCCTGGGATCGAGCCCCGCGTCGGGCTCTCTGCTTGGCTGGGAGCCTGCTTCCTCCTCTCTCTCTGCCTGCCTCTCTGCCTACTTGTGATCTCTCTGTCAAATAAATAAATCTTTAAAAAAAAAAAAAAAAACCACTAGGGCTCCAGCCCTTGTAGGATGTCCCCTCCAGAGCTGTGCTGTGCATCACGGTGGCCACCAGCCTCACGGGGCCGGGGAGCCCTTGAAATACATTCAGTCCAAGTTGAGAGGCGCCGTAAGGGTGATGCCCATGTTGGAGTGGGAGGGAAAGAACGTAAAATACCTCATTAATGCATTTGGATTCTGATCGCGTGTTGAAATGGCTGCATTTTTAGTAGAGTGGGTTAAGTCAAATATTTTAGTAGGTTCATTAAAGTGAACTAAAAGTCATTTTTACGTGACCACTACAAGGTTTAGGTGACTATGGTTCAGACTACGTTTCTGTTGGGCAGCGCTGGTCCAGAGGTGGAGACGGGCCGACAAGGGGACCCCTCGATGTCCAACTGCCCGTCTGGGGGGTGCAGTGAGAGGGGCAGGGCTTTCTCTGGGGGAGCGCGGGGGGGACAGGGCGCTCAGGTATTGGGGCAGCCTCGCAGACGACAGGCCACCTGCAGGGTCTGTAGGGGCCGTCCAGGAGGGTGGAGAAAGGCTGTTTCCACTGCAGCACAGAGGCCCTGAGAGGAAAGAGGCCTGAAGGCCCGTGGGGCTGAACCGTAAGGAGCGCCGGGCTCTACAGGCACATGGAGGAGCTCATGTTTGGTGCGCCCAGTGCAAAGCTTTTGAGATTTGGATGGGGAATACGCGACCCAGTGACTTGCTCTGGCCTCTGTTTAGCTGAGCCGGGGCCCTGGCCTGGGACTGCAGTGACTCACTGATAGTGAGGCGAACCATAGTGAGGTGCCGGGACAGGAAGTGACGGGACCATCTGCCCGACAACTTTTCCCAGGACCACTGCGAACCGCCATGAAAGTAGTTTTTAGTCTTTGTCCTTCACTGGAAATTGTAACACGTTTTCGCTTTTTCAGGTATAGCAAAGGAGACACAGAGAAGTTAAAGATCTACCATTCCCTGCATGGGAACGACTGGAAAAAGATCGGTGAGATGGTCGCTCGGAGCAGCCTCTCTGTCGCCCTGAAGTTCTCCCAGATCAGCAGTCGTAAGTGGTGATCTTGGTGCCCCGCCCCGGGTGAGCGGATGAGCCCCTGCCCACCCCCCACCCCCTGGTGCAGGCCCCCTTGCTGGCTTGTCTGCTTGAGAGAACTGTCGTGTTTTAAGCCACTGTCTGTACTGATTCGTTGCATTTCCTCCCGTGTGTTAGCGAGACCACACGGCATCACTCCCAAGACCGATGGCGGCCACATCTGAGGTCCTTCGCTTTTAGCGAAGCTCTTGCTGCCAGCCTGACCGAGACCCTAGAAAGCTGCGGGGGAGAGAGCCCGGGCAGAGGAGGTCCCCCCGACCAGAGGGCAGGGGAGGCTGCAGGGGGCCAGAGTGCAGTTCATTCAGCCTGTTAGGCAGGGACTTTTCCAAAACCTCCTGTGTCTTTTTCTCCTTTCTCCTAAAAAGGAAAATTCCCTTGGGCACACTCCTTGCGTCGTAAAACCCCAGTTGCTTCAAGAAGACCGCTCACAGGCGGTGTCGCCGGCAGCACGGGGCAGGGGGGTGTCCTTCGTCACGTGGCAGAGCTGCGCGTGGGGCAGAGCGGCCAGGCGGCGGGGCCCTTGACCTGACTGGGGGCCGTGCCTTTTGTGCTCCCACGTCCAGCCACTCGCGCCACTTGAGGACTCGGTGTGGCCAGTACTTCCGGTTTCCAAGAAGTAAAGCAAAAGTTTGCATTGAGGGATGGGGTGTGTGTGGAATGGGGGGGATCTACGTATTTTTTTTTTTCCTTTGGAACTCTTGATTTTTAAGTATTTACCAACACTGTTGAGAAAAAGTAATAACACCACTCTGTGGGCCAAACCAGATAGTCGCAGGCTGCCGGTTTGAGGCGTCTTCCTTGGCCTGACGGTGACCCCTTAGATGTGGAGGACGAACCACCGATGGTCTGATGCCCTCTCAGAGGCCAATTTGAGGTTCAGGGGTCTTTGTCCCTGTGATCTGAGGTCCCGTTGCTGCTCAGTGCCGCACTGGGAGTTCCTGGGGAGAGTTGGGGCGGCAGCGTGAAATCATTCAGTTGGTTTTGTCCCGGTTAAATGTTTGAGAATCTACCAATTTCACACAAGAGACATCACTGTCAGAAACGAGAAGAACATTTTTTTGAAGTTAAAAAACAAACATTGCTTTAAGAAAGGATTTTTCCGGCATTGGTTCTTTTTTTTTTTTTTTTAAGATTTTATTTATTTATTTGACAGATGGAGATCACAAGTAGGCAGAGAGGCAAGCGGGGGCAGGGAAAGAGGCTCCCCGCTGAGCAGAGAGCCCCATGCGGGGCTCGATCCCAGGACCCTGGGATCATGACCTGAGCTGAAGGCAGAGGCTTTAACCCACTGAGCCACCTGGGCGCCCCGGTTCTTTTTTTTTAAAGATTGATTTATTCGAGAGAGAGCGTGCACAAGCGGAGAGGGTGGTGGGCAGGGGGAGAGAATAGCCAAGCAGACTCCTCTGAGTGTGGAGCCTGATGCAGGGCTCAGTCTCACGAGCCGTGATTTCAGGACCTGAGCTAAATCCAAGAGCGATGCTTAACCAGCTGAACCACCCAGGTGCGCCTCACATTGGTTCTTAAAAAGAAGTGGTTCCGCTTCAGTTTGCTTCTAGCTGCGTTTGAGAGCTCTATGTCTGTGTCATCAAGATGTTGCGCTCCGTCATCTGAAAAGTGCCTGGTTTATTTACCTATTTTTTTCAAGGGTTTATTTATTTTTTTAGAGAGAAGGAGAGGGAGAGTGCATGGGGGAGGAGCAGAAGGAGAGGGAAAGAGAGAATGTCAAGCAGACCCCACACTCAGTGCAGAGCCCGACGCAGGACTGGATCTCATGATCCCGAGATCATAACCTGAGCCAAAATCAGGAGTCAGACGCTTAACCGACTGAGCCTCCCAGGTGCCCCCAAGACTTCATTTTTTTAGAGCAGCTTTGGGTCCACAATAAAATCGAAAGGGAGGTGCAGAGATTTCCCACAGCAGCCTGCCCCCACATACAGCCTCTGGTGTTGTCAGCCTCTCCCCCGCAAGAGTGGGACCTTGGTGACAGCCCGTGACCCTACACTGCCACGTCGTCATCTTCCAGGGTCCATGGTTCACGTCAGCACCCCGCCCCCCTTGCTGGTGGTGTCTGTGCTGTGGCTTTGGACAAGTGTATAATGACGTGTAGGCCATTTTTTTTTTTAATACCGTGCTTGAAAACAAATAGATTAGCAACTGTAAGATCGTTTCTTTTGGGTCTATAGCGAGAAATCACGGTGCTTGGAGTAAGGCGGAAACCCAGAAACTAATCAAGGCCGTCGAAGAAGTGATTCTAAAGAAAATGTCTCCCCACGAGTTAAAAGAAGTGGATTCTAAACTCCAAGCAAACCCTGAAGGCCGCCTGTCCATCGTGAGGGAGAAACTCTACAAGGGCATATCTTGGGTAGAAGTAGAAGCCAAAGTAGAAACCAGAAATTGGATGCAGTGTAAAAGTAAGTGGTAAGTTTTAAGGTTTCTTATGTAAATTTCCACAAGATAGTCCCCCCCCCCCCCGCCCCACACCTCGCACACCGCCGGAGTGGGTACAGGAGTGGGTTTAGTAGGGAGAGCTGCGTGAGTACCGTGTGCAAAGCCTTCTTGTCAGGAAGGACCATCTCCGGCAGCCGTCCCAGCCCCTTCGGTGTCCACATCCGATCTAAGTTCGCACCTGACTCACCCTGATTCATCATGCGGTTTCCTCTAAAGTTTGAATCTTTTTAATACTGAATGTTGGCTTTTGGTTTCTGCCTTGAGTTCTGGTTTCTTCACTCTGTACCTTGCTAAGTCTTTAGTAAAACAAAACAGTTCTCTCTGCAGCATTAAAAAGCAAATGAAAACAACAGGAAACTCCCCTTTGGCAGAGAGATCACAAGCGCTTGATGTGCAGGAACTTGCCCCTCCCGTGAGCCTGTCTTGTCTGGGGACCTCTCTAGCCTCACTGATACGAGGCGGCCGTGTTCACTGCAGAACTTCTTGAGACTCGCTAGTCACACAGAAGCATTTTCAGGCCTGATCTCGCTGTGCCTTCTTTGCTTGACATGGCTTTTTTGAGTCCCAGAGGGTCTCTGAGCCGGATGTTCCGCTGCTACAGGAGCCCCTGGAGGGGCGGTCCCGCAGCTCGGGACCCACGTCTGGTGCAGAAAGTGGGTGCGGTCACGGTCAGCATCAGATAAGAGGGAGAGCCACAGTAGGTAGTTTTATATGAAAAGCACATTCCTGAGTTACACTGTTTATTGTTACTGTGGAAATCTGCTGTGGGATTATCCCTGTTTCCATAGACGAGGGACATGAACTCCACAGAACAGATAACGTGTTGGGGAAGGAAGAGTGTAACAGAGAGGAACCAGAGTCCTTTCTGCCCCTGGAGTTTGTAAAAGGAGTGTTTGTTAGCATCAGTCGGAGATGATAGGTCGGTGCTTAAAAGAGAAGTCCTGCAGAGAAACCACGTATCAGGAGCGGTATGATTCAGATAACGTGTAAGGGTGGCTGCTTTTTAACGAGAAGAGAAAAGCAAGAAACTTAAAATCTGAATGTAGATTTCCCTCGTACATGGAAATGACCACAGATGGTGCATTTCTTTTTTGAAGACGGATTTATTTGAGAGCCTGGGGGAGAGGCAGAGGGAGAGTGGGAGAGAGTCCAAAGCAGACTCCTTCCTGAGATTGATCTCATGACCCTGAGATCACGACTTGAGCTGAAACCAAGAGTCAGATGCTCACCTGCCCCCCACAGGCCCCCCAAAGGCTGCATTTCGAACGAACGCATTGGCTGCTGGTACGAACAGAGTCCTCGCCTGTGTATCGTGGACCCCCTACTCCAGAATGTAATAGCTCACGATCTGCCGTCAGATCGCGACACACTTTGCGATTTCAGATGAGTGCCTAAAACATACTTGGAGCTGGGTTGCTGCTCTCATTAGGAGCTCCGGTCACCCTTCCCTTCAGCCATTAGCTGTGGCCATCAGAGGAGTCGTTTGTGACTGTATCAAATCCCCTTTGTGTTCCGACAGCTGGTGCCAGTCCCAACAGCTGTGTCCCCCTGTTTTCTAAACAGAAACAGAGTTTACAGTTCCCCTTAGCACCTGCTAAAGGGCTTATTCTCTCGTGTTTGTAACTTCGTATTACGGAAATTTCATAACACAGAGATTTAGAACTCCTTGTATCCCTCATCCAGTTTCAATAATCATCTACTTTCTTTCGTCTGATTTATCATTTACCTTTTTTTTTTAAAGATTTTATGTATTTATTAGACAGAGATCACAAGTAGGCAGAGAGACAGGCAGATAGGAGGAGGCAGGCTCCGATGCAGGGCTCAATCCCAGGAACCTGGGACCACGACCTGAGCTGAAGGCAGAGGCTTTAACCCACTGAGCCATCCAGGCGCCCCTCATTTGCCTTTTAAAAGAAAAAAAAAATCAGCCTGCTCTCCGTGGTGGTCAGTGTAGCAGTGATGAGTCACACAAGTTAGAGGCCGGGTCTGAGTAGGGGTGTCGTAAGTGAGAAAAGTGCAGGAAATCACAGTGGAAACTTCACCCCTGAAAGTTTAAAGTATGTTATGTGTTTGTTTCTTTGAACAGGACGGAAATCCTAACCAAGAGGATGACGAATGGTCGGGACGTGTACCGCGGAGTTAACGCCCTACAGGCCAAAATCAACCTCATCGAAAGGTAGGGAGCTAGAGCGAGGTGCTGCGGGGGCTGCTCCTCGCTCCGGCCAGAGAGTGGCTGTTAAGCACCAGGTTCCACGTAGCCAAGGCTCAGATCCAACTTGCCTACCCATATGGGTAATGCCCTGGGACATTCCCTGCCTCTGTCTGTCTCGGTGTGTGCCTCTCCAGTGAGGGCATTCAAGATAGTACCTGCCTCTTGGGGTTATCGGGAGGAGAAATGAAGTAACAGTGATTTTAGTCTTTGAAAGTTTCTGGGTAGGTAGAAGCTGTTTCTGTCCACTGGAAGGTGGAGGCGACGTAGTTCAGGCTGAGCCCCGCCACTCTCCTGCACGCCTTTGTGCAGTCGCTGTGGCCTGGTCTTTGGTTTTGTCTTTGGTCCCTGGTCCATGCAGAGTCCTCCCTCCGCTGAAGGCAGGGAGGCGGGGACCGGTTTCACAAAGCCTTCACGGCTCGTGGTCTGGGCTCGGGTCGAATGAGTAACAGTAGGATTCTGGCCACCCCCGTCCGGCTCCATTCTTCCCGCTCGCTGTCCTGAGCCCCGCTTGAAGTTCTCCACGCCGGCCTGGCTCGCGGAGCCTCCGCTTCTCTTCCGCCCGAGGCAGAACGTAGACAAGCAGACCTGAGGAGGCCATCGTGTCGGGCAAGCCTGGGCTCCAGTGACGGCTGCCCCTGTTAGTCGTGAAACCTTGAGCTACTGACTCAGGCCCTCACCCCTGGTTCCTCCCCCAGGGAGATTCTCGCCTGACCTCAGTAGCTGTGAAACCTTTCGCACAGCTCTGTCCCGCCATGACGCTGAGCACATGCTTACCGTCATGATGCGTCTGCACTCACTGTCGACTGTGGGGAGGCCGTGCGGTTTGGTGGGAGCTGCAAAGGGCCCAGAAGGAGGAGAGAGTTTCTCGTTGGGCTGCAGCTCACTGAATGACCTTGGGCTAACCTTGGGCTGGCATGCCGACCTCGCGGGGCCCAAGGGGGCTGGGACAGGGGGAACATGTTGGTGCCCCCGAGCGCTTCACAGTTGTGAGTCCGTGAAGGTGTCCGTCGTGCTGACTTGTTTTTCAAAACCTTGTGTTTATTTTTTTCCCGTAGACTCTACGAGGTCAACGTGGAGGACACCAACGAGATAGACTGGGAAGACCTTGCTAGCGCCATAGGGTAAGGCTGTGTATTCAGTGTGAGGCTAATGAAAAGGTAAGACGTGGCCTCATGAGTGACAGATGGGACAGGACTTGCGTGTAGACTGTCCTGTGTGCGTGCGTGTTTGGAACCGCCGCTCTGGGTGCTTTGGACCAGCCCGACGCTCCCTCCGCCCCTCCCCTCGCTGAGGACACGTGGGTGTGGCGAGTGCAACGTGTGCGAGTGTCCTGAGAGCTTCAAGGAGCTAACGAGTTGAACGACCAGTAGAGACACCGCACACCCTTTGCCCCAATTCGTATTTTCTCCAGAAGCCTGCATGTTAGCTCCAGCGTCCGCCCGCCCTCTCCCGCTCACATGTCTAAGGGAATAAAGTCATTTACTTCCTTAACCACTTGAGAGTTGGTGGTGGGCAGTGTGGCCTAAACGGGAATGGCATTGTGCGTAATCACAGTGCGGTTGTCGGATTCAGGACATCAGACGCGGGACAGCTCTGTGCTCTAAAACAGCTCACGTTCAGTTGTCCCCACTAATGACGTCCCAGCGACGGCCCTTTTTTTTTAAAAAAAGATTTTATTTATTTATTTATTTGTCAGAGCACAAGCAGGGAGCACGGGGGAGGGAGAAACAGGTTCCTTACCGAGCGGGGAGCCCAACCGCGGGGCGCGATCCCAAGACCCCAGGATCATGACCTGAGCTAAAGGCAGCCGCTTCACCGACTGAGCCCCCCGAGGCGTCCCCTCCCAGTAATGGCCTTTATAGCATTTCCCCCCAGTGTACCATCCAGTCCAGCGCCACACATCGAAGTGTCCTGCGTCCTCGGTGGCCTCTTCCGCCAGTCGAGCTCTTCCGCCTCTGTCTGTGATGCCCTTGGAACTGTGGGCGAGCACAGGCTGGTGGTTTGGCGCTGCATCGTGAGGCCCAGGATTCTGATTTCAGTCCTTTGACTAAGGTGGCATCTGGCGCGTCCCCCACTGTATGAAAGTACCAGTCATTCTCTTGGGGATAAGAAGGGGCCGTGGGAGATATTTTGAGACCATGTAAAGATCCTCTTCCTCTTCAAGCTCTCGGGGCGGGTTCATTTGCATCTCTCATCTGTGGGGTGACGTTGAACTTTCCTGTGTTTGTGAGTTGCCTCCTTTTGCCTTCGCTGGGAACCTTTGTTGCACAAGGTCCTTACATCTTGAATCCCTTCCTGCTACCGAAGACCGAGGCCACCACTCTCCGTATCTGAATTTATTGCTTGCAGAGCACGGCCCCTGTACGCAGAGAAGATCATTGAGGGTTGTGGGGTGCAGGGATTGGGGGGCTCTCGGAAGCGGGGTGTTAGGGGTTGTTTGGCCTTCAGTTTTGGAAGGGTGGATAGTGGGGCAGGGCGGCTGCCGCCTGGCCGACTTGAGAAGTGTGACGCTGTCCTTGGTCCCCGAGGAAGGGCTTAAGCTGGTTCTGGTGGTTATTTGCTCCTGGGGATCAGGGACAAAGAACAATCAGTCTGGTTTTTGTAACTTGGAGAATGGGAAGTTTGTCACGACCCAGACATCATGCTCATGGTTCCAAACCCTTCCCTTTTCCAGTTGACCTAAGTGAGAGGCGGGGCTCCCACTGCCCAGAATCGCGGGTCCCTGAGAGGTGAGGATGGCAGGTGCTTCTGAAAGAGGGGACCTTGCTCTGGACCCACCAGCTCCCATCCTGAGAAGCACCCATGGCTGCGAAGCCCTCCCTTTGTAATAGCAAACCATTTTTTGAAAAATTGGACGTTTCCAGTAAATTCTTGTGCATTTTATGATGTTGCTTCAGATCCCAAGTTCTTACGTTAAAGTTTTGAGTAAAATTATATATTTAAGAGCAGATTGTTTCACTTAAGATATAAAACAGCGACTATGGTGTCGTTCAAATACTGTTTGAAAGAGTACGTTGTCAAGTTTTAATAACACAGTGAAAAATAATAAAATGATACGTTCAGTCTCTTTGGAGTCTTAAAGCCTGCCTTGGGAGGCAAAATGTAAAGAAAGCGTGTCCGGCTAATGAGTTATAATGCCGCTTGGTTTGAAAATGTCCAGATCCATGATCGTGACTTCAAGCCCTAGTTGGGTCCGTGGCGGGTCCCACGGGGTACGCGGCACTGCAGGAAGAGAGAGGGCGTGGGGGGCCTTAGAGCTTGGCCTCTGCTGTCGGACTGACCTGGCGTTGACTCCTGGTACTCATTTAGCCGTCCTCGGGCACGTTGTTCCTAACCTGTGTCTGAGCCTCGGTTTCTTCATCCACAAAATGTTTTAACGGGACCATCGTGAGGACCAAGGAGATCACACGTGGAGGACACGTAGCCCAGTGCACGCCCAGCTGGTGGTTAGTGTTAGGAAGAACCCAGTAAGAATGAATGTATTCACATGAATTACTTTATTGAATTATTGAAACAAACAAGTCATGCTTTTGTCGTCTAAGGAAAAGTGGCCAGGAAGTGAAGTGAAGAGATTTTCATTTAAAAAAAAAAAAACCTTAAGATTTGGTGGTTTCTGTCCTATTTATGGTAAATTGCAAGTATATTTGACTCACTAAAACATCATAAGCATCTGCTTTTTTTTAATTTTGCAAAATAAGAAATCGGGGGACCTCTGCCTCTGGATTGTGACATATAGGTGTTTATCCTAAGTGCAGTGGTGACCCGTGTGCGGAGCTGGGGTCAGACCACCCCCTTGAAGTCCCGGCTCTGTCCCTGGTTAGCGGTAAGATCTTGGGCCGCTTCTGTTTCTCAGTTTCCCCATCTCTAGAATGAGGCGTCAGAGTATTAGCTCCTCGTAGAGCTGCTGTGTGGGTTGTTTTCGGCTAGACAGGAACCCTTAGGGCAGGGCCAAGTACAAGGTGAACGTCAGCCTATGTTAGTGTTGTGATTTAAACAGGATCGGTCTTGTGCTTTGCCGCTTTCTTTTTCTGCTGCGTATTCTTCTGGCCGAAATGAATGACAGCATTTTCATATGTGTCTTATTTCTGTCATGCATTTGTGGACATGATGGTTTCCTGTTCAGGATTAAGAAAGTTACTGATGTCTGTAGATTCCCCTGAATCAATGCACTTACTACACTTAGTGAAATGACCGGTTTTTAAACTGATACTTATTTTTCTCTTTTCCTTTCTAAAGTGATGTTCCTCCGTCCTATGTTCAGACTAAATTTTATAAGCTGAAAGCTACCTGTGTTCCCTTTTGGCAGAAGAAGACTTTTCCAGGTCAGTATTTCTAGTATTTAAATACTTAAGAGGACAGCAGGTGGTGCGGCGTGCTGGCAGGGTGACCCTGGGCGGTGACTTGACTTCTGGGAGTCTCGGTTTCTTTGGTTGTAAAACGGGAGAAATCATCACCTACTCATCCTCCCACCCCCAGTTCTGGTTAAGAACTCAGAGAAGTTCTTAACCAGATAACAGGTGAACGAATGGTGGTCAGCAGGGTGCTGGGGGCATGTTCAGTCCTCAGTACAGGACGGAGCGCTCCTGGATTGCCACACGCTGGCGCACACAGTTCCAGAACAAACCTGAGATGCCCAGTTCCTTCCCCGCAGCCGCTTGTGGGTGGTTTCAGTATTCCCAAACTCACATCCTCTGAGTCCTCCGGGACCTTGTTGAACACATGCATACCTGGGCCTCATCCCACACATGCCAAATCCTAACCTCCACGCTGCATCCAGAGGCCAGATTTCCTGAACAGGCTCCCAGGAGAGCCTCAAGCGGTCTGCCCAGCACCAGTATTTGGGAACCATGAGTTTCGGTGATGCTTTCCCCCGGCATGTGTGATGACTACTTCTGACCCTCAGGAGACAGCACCGCCTGGGTTTGAATCTGGCCACATTTGCCCCTACTAACTCCATGACCTTGGCCACAATTCATAACGTCTCTCCACCCGTTTCCTCATTTGAAGAATGGGCTGACGGTAAGGCCTGCCTCCTAGGATTTTGAGGGGACTGGTGAAGTGAGTACAGGCAAACCGGTTAGAACAGAACCACGCAGCAGCAGGCCACCCCCATCTGTGCCCTCTGCCCTTTGACCTTGGGAAGGAGGCTTTGTACAAATAATGTCAAAATTACATTTTTTTCTTTAGAGATTATAGACTACCTTTATGAGACCACCCTGCCCCTGCTTAAGGAAAAGTTAGAGAAGAAGATGGAGAAAACGGGTACCGAAATCCAGAGTCCTGCGGTGCCCAGGCAAGTCTTCCTGTTCAGAGACATCTTTTACCTTGACGACAGTGAGGGAGAAGACGGGGAGGAGAGGAGGTAGGGATGGCGTTGTGTCCTATTCGCCTCTCCAGGTTTGGTTCGGTTCCTGTGCCTGGGGCAGAGCAGCTGCTTGCAGGACTGGTGTTTAGGAGAGAAAGGGCCGCAGCCAGCGGAAGGGGACGACGGCCATGCTTCGTGTTACGGAGCCTCCAGAGTGACTCACCCGTTCAGACTCTGGTGTGTGTGCGCGCACAAAGGAAGGGGAGCCTCGGAGTTGATTTGCTATGGCTGGACCACTGCAGATAAGCATAACTAGCGGATTTCATAGAACAGTGTCCCACGTCCCTCTCGTTGAAGCAGAGGGTAGAGTCACGTCCCGTGAACACTCGTTCTGTGGATTTCACCGCACGCACGCTCCCCGAAAGGGGGACCGCTGACAGTTTTAGTAAGGCGCACCAGCAGGTTCCTTTCGGTTTTCCCAGTTGTTATCTCTGTTCCCAGGGTATATGAGTGCGGGATAAGCATTGTGAGGGCGTGGATCTGCTGGTCTCTCAGACCGGCTTCTGTTGGCACGTCCCTGACTTACTACGCGGAGCTCCTTTTCCTCACGTGTCTTGCATACAAGATGCCTTCTTGAAGCCGGCCGCAGAGTTCATCTGGTGTTCCAGCTGGGAAAAAAAAATCCAGACCACAAACCCAGCAGTCTCTTCCACAGCTTCCAGAAAATCTGGCTCTGTTACACTTGTGGAAAGATGCCACGTGGGTCTAAGGCACAGCTCACACCTCTCAGAATTGCGAATTGCAAGGATGGTTTACACGTTGGGCTATTCTGTCAAGTCAGGAAAGCGAAACCACTCTAGGTGTTTCAAACCGAGAAGGATTTAGTGTAGGAATTAGGTTACAAAAGTGTTGAACAGGATTGAGTGCACATGGGAAGGCTGACTTGCCGAGCCCTGGAGAACTGAGGGGAGTTGCTGCAGCCCCTGATGTGTTCCCACCCCCGTCCCCCCGCCCCCACTGCTGCCTCTGCCGTCTCTGGGGTGTCTCCCGACTCCCTCCTGCCTCCCGTGGGCCACCCCTCAGCTCAGCAGAACCCTGCCGGCAAGGGGAAGGAGCGTTCCCGGCTCCTGGCACACGTGAACATGGAAGGAAGGATGGGGGCGGGGTCCCGGGCAGCCGTGTCCCCATCTGTGCCGACAGGACTCCACCGTCTCCTGAGCGTTCTGCCTGATGTTTATCTCACAGCATGATGTGTGTGCCGTCGGTTAGGTTCATCCACAAAGCTAGACTTTTTTCCAAAGCAGCCGTAGGAAGGAAGAATCCGAGAAGGAAGAATACAGAGACAAGCCTAGGAGGCTGGCCAGCAGCGGATCCCCAGCACCTATCACCCTGGCTGCACGCGTAAGAGACACTCGGTACATATGCAGCGAACAACTGGGATATTTCTTTTTAGCAAGCATTTTACCTTTAGTCACTTCCTGTGTGTCAAACCTGCCTGTCCCCATGCAGACGGGAACGGAAGTTCCTTTTGGAGGACAGTCCAGTGAAACACAGCAGAGCCTTAAGAATGTATTTTATGACCAGTGATTTCATTATGGAGATAAAGCAGATTCACTTTCCAGAAATTAAAAAACTCGTGTATATGAATGGCGTCTTTCTAGTTTGAAAGGCAGACAAAAATGTAAATGTTCCTTAATGGAAATCTGTTAAATTATGGTGTATTTCTAGAATGGGATATTATCCAATAATTAAAATTGATTATGATAGATTGGGTCAACATGAAAAGAAGTGAAGAATATTATCAACTAAAATATTTCAGAAGAATATATATTTTCAGTTTTATAAAAGTAAGAAAGGAAATGGTGTATACATAGATGCATTAAAATGCACGGGAGAAATGAAAACCGTAATGTCAACAGTGTTTCCCTCAGGGCAGTGGGATTGTGAATTTATAGGGTAGAATTTTGGATTTGCAAGTGCCAGAAAATGGGCCCCACATGGATCTAAGGAATCCGGGGACTGAGGACTGACGCAGCGACTCGTCGTCATCAAAGGTGGGGTTTCTGGTGGATTCTCTGCTCCCCCTTCGCCATTGTCCACTTCAGCATCTGTCCACACGTGGGGGCCCCTTCCCATAGTCACGTGCTTCGGCGGACCTGCTGCCCCTCCAGAGGAAGGGGAAAAGGCCTCTTCCAGTGGCTCTTGATTAAGCCTGGGGTTCTGCTCACCGTGCCCAAATTAGGGTCTGTGCCCAGCTCTGAACCATCACTGGGGCCTGGAAGGCAGGACTGTGTCCAGCCGGTCTGGGCTCAGCTCTGGAGCTGGGACTGAGCACAGCACGCCCAGAGTGGCTGAGACGGTAAAAACCCTAGTGGGAAACCAGGGTCCCATCAGTGGAGGAGGTGAAGGGTGCTCCGAGAAGCAGCCCACAGTTGTGCGTTGGCCGTGGGTGTGCTCCTGTCAGTGCTGAGAATCGCCCAATAAACTTGTGTACTTTTTGTAAAAGTTCTATTTTTGTAATTTTTTCTCATTGATATCTCCATGCCTACCCCCCACCAGAAAAAAACTGCACCAGACAAATGTTAGTCTTTGCCAAACACATTTTACATATAAGAGTCCAGGAATAAGGAAGAAAAGGAAGGGTAGGGTCGCAGACTGTACATGGCGAATGCAGGTCCAGGCGAAGAGAAGATTGTGCGGGAAACCGTGCTTTTACTCCGGGCTCTGCGGGCTCTGCGGGCTTTGCGGAGACCCCTGGTCTGCGGCACGAGGATGAGCGACGGAAGGGACGCAGCCGCCCCGCGAGAGAGGCAGGTCAGCCCCACGCAGGTGAGGGCTGAGCCGTGAAGTGGACCACCCCAGTTGAGAGTCTGAAAAGAGGGAAAGTGGTGTAAGGGCCACACTTGGGAGGATGTCAGACCAAGACCCCAGTTCTCCTCCACGCCACTTTCAGTTCCACGGGTTTGACCATACACAGCGAGTCGGGCCCTGATAGGAGCCGACGATGCCAGAGGGAACCGTGCAGACTTGCAGGCGACACGCTCTGGAGCTTGCTGAACGCCATTGCCCGTTCATCTCCGGAAATACACGCCGGTCCTAATCTTCTGACCTCATCAAACAGCGCATCCATCCACCGGTTGGCTCAGAGCCTGACCAAGCTGTCACCAAGTCTGTTGTTACCGCCTCTCTCGTCCCAGCAGCCTCTGCTCTGTCTCCTCTTCCTTGATGGCACCTCCCTGCTCAAGATGCCAGGCCTGGGTGGGCCCTTCCATCTGCCGCCTCCTTGCCCCCAACAGGTGACTACTTCTGGAAGAAAACCCCGCAGCTGGGTGGTTAAGCATCTGCCTTCAGCTCAGGTCGTGATCCCAGGGTCCCGGGATTGAGCCCTCCATCGGGTTCCCTGCTCAGCCGGAAGCCTGCTTCTCGCTCTGTCTCTCCCCGTCTTGTGCTCAGTCTCTCTGATAAGTAAGATCTTTGGGGGGGCGGGTATGAAAACAGCTGAGCCGGCTGGTGTCACCTGAGTGACTGTCCGCCTCAGACACTGGCACCAGAGGATCTGCTTTGAGTCTCTGATTCGTTTGCTGTTCTTTCCCCACATCAGCCCTTATGCCTTCAGCCCTCCCACACCCTTCTGCCCTTTTCATGATTCACTGAGCAAGTTGAAGGCGGTGGACATCAACTCCCTCTTCCCTGCACCCACCAGGTGAACCTGCCTCCGTCTGCCCGTGCTCCCCTGCCGGAAGCCATGCCCGAGCCTGAGCCGCAGTCTGCCCCTTACTTTGTCTCGGAGATTTTGATCTTTTGCTGATCCCTCCCCTAACTTGTCATTCTCTCCTGTTCTGGATCATCATCGCCATAAACATGCTCCCAGATCACGCATCTGTGTGTGTGTGTGTGTGTGTGTGTGTGTTCATTTAAGTGTGGAATCAGCACTTTTCCTCTGTGCTCCCCCACACCGCACCCAACTGCTAAATGTCCATGGTCCTCGGGACTTCTGGGAGCTCTCTGCACATCCTCTTTGCCTGGGAATAACCTCTGCGTGCTGACGGCTTCCAGTTGGGTGGTTAGAGATCAGATTCTCCCCTGAACTCCAGGCTAAAAAATGCACCTGCGGCTGTGGCGGTGGGGGGGCGGGGCGCCTGGCCGGCGCGGTCGGTAGAGCGTGCACTGTGGTTCTCAGGCTTGTGAGTTTGAGCCCCATGTTGGGGGAAGAGAGGACTTAATAAATAAAAGTTTTTTTGGAAAAATGAAAACCACATCTGCTGACTTGGGTCTCACATCTCAAGTCTGACTTGTTAACAATGTTTTAGTCACCCACAGACACCTCAACGTACGTCACCTGCCCAGGCTTTCTCATCTCTGCGGGCGGGATCACGTTCACAGAGCTCACATCAGAAACCCACGAACCATCCACTGTAGCTGCCACCATCCCGCTACATCTAGTCCCTGAGCAAACCCATCCACTCCGCCTCCAGTCAGTCATCTGGAATCTGTCTACCGCTGCCACCCTCCGTCATGGTCTCAGATGTCATCCGCTCCGAACACTGATCTCCCTCCTTCCACTACTGGCCCTTCTCCAGTCCCCTCCCGCAGCTGCGCAATCGGTCACATCACACCATCCTGTTTAAAATTCATGACGTGGCTTCCCGGGGACTACCCTGCACCGTGGGCCATCGTCAAACTATGTCACAGTGTCTTCAGAGGAATGGGTCCCAAGGCTAGGATCAAGATGTCCCCAGGGCTGCACTCTTCTGGAGGTTCTAGGAGAATCCGTCTCTTGCTCTTTCGACTTTGTTGGAACAATTCAGTTCATTGTGGTTGGAGAGCTATTTTCTTGCTGGATGTAAACTCAAGGTCATTCCCAACTTCTAGAGTCTGCTGCATTCCTTGGCTTGTGGTCCGCTTCCTCCATCTTCAAAGCCAACAAAGAGGTCGAATCCTCGTGTAGCTTCCTTCTCTCTGATCTATTCTGCCTGTCTTTAGCGTTAAGCTACATAGATTGGGCCCTTCGGGATAATCTCTCTGCTGTAAATTGTTTGATTAGCAGCCTCAATTGCGATCTGCAAAGCGGACGTCCCTTTTGTCATGTCAGATTTATAGACTCTAGGGATTAAGATACGGTCACCTCTGGGGCGCCTGGGTGGCTCAGTGGTTTAAGCCGCTGCCTTCGGCTCGGGTCATGATCTCAGGGTCCTGGGATCGAGCCCCGCATCGGGCTCTCTGCTCGGCGGGGAGCCTGCTTCCCTCTCTCTCTCTGCCTGCCTCTCTGCCTACTTGTGATCTCTCTCTGTCGAATAAATGCATAAAAAAAAAAAAAAATTAAAAAAAAGATACGGTCACCTCTGGTGGACCAGTATTCTGCCTGCTACAGTCACCATTTACAATTACATGAAAAAGTATCACAGTCTTAGGAATGAATGTGCAAGTTCTCTGGGCAAAAGAAGTGTAAAATATCCTTGGGAAAAATTTTAAAGGCTGTGGAATCTCCTTAAGGTAGAATTTTGAGGCTTTTTGTGCATTGGAACTCTACCTGCTTTTGAACCAACCCCAGAATGAAGAGCCATATTTTAGATACAAGCAATTGCTCTTCTGTGTTAAACGTCTACGACTTGCAAGAGGAAATTTAAGTGGAGAAATATGTTCTTTTAAAAGCCATATGAGGGGTGCCTGGGTGGCTCAGTGGGTTAAGCCTCCGCCTTCAGCTCAGGTCATGATCCCAGGGTCCTGGGGTCGAGCCCCGCATCAAGCTCTCTGCTCAGCGGGGAGTCTGCTTCCTCCTCTCTCTCTGCCTGCCTCTGCCTACTTGTGATCTCTCTGTGTCACACAAAAATAAAATCTGTTTAAAAAAATAAAAATTAAAATCCATATGAATTTCTGAGAGCTACCTTGCAATATTATAAGTCCATCCTTAGGAAAAAAGATTCCATCTTTAGAGTCTACATTGTTTTGATTTGGTACTTAAATCATACTCAGAGACTGAAGATCATCTTGACAGCAGCGTGTGACTCCAGAAGTTTGACTTTATCTTATTAAACACTAGTGTATTGATTTAGGGAAATGGTATAAATTGGTAAAGGTATTCCCTCCTTTGGAATTGTGCTCCCCAAGGTCTTGATGATTTAGTGTGCTGCACTGTGGGCCGGTGATATTATCTGGAGACATTAGGTTATGAGCTGAGTTTTGCGGAATTATACACTTTAAGAAGAGGCAAGACTGATCACATATTTTACCATTTCACATTTGCCTAAGAAAACTGCCACGTCTCCACACCATGCTTCTGTCCTTGCTGAAGCATGCTATGTAAGGCTGTTTGAATCTAATCAACTTTTCGAAGTCGTTGTCACCACAAAGTTTCTTTTTAACACAAAGAACCTCGCATCATTTGAAATTACTCAAATGACGTCTTCATAGAAGGCATGAACCCCAGGTGCTTCATACTTCCAGTATCATGGTGCCCCAGCGAGAGGAGGTGGGAGGGAAAAAAAAGAAGAAAAGATCGATACAAACTAATCATTAAGTGAATTTCACTGCAGCATATTTTTAGGGGAAATCCTTGGATGCTAAAGGGCGGCTGTAATCTGGAAGACAATTCAGTGAAGATATTTTGTTACAAGTTTTGTTACAGATAAATTATCAACCACTGTACTCATGGGCTGGCGTAACAGCGTGAGTAACAGCATATCGCAGTCTGAGCGGCTTCAAGGACAGGAACTTACTTTCTCACGGTTTGAAAGGCTGCAGTTCCCAGATGCAGGTGCCAGTAGGGCTCCGGATGAGCCCTCTCCTTGGCTGGCACGTGACACCTTCTCCCCGTGTCCTCTGCAGACTTTCCTCTATGCATGCCCTCCTGGTGTCTCTTCCTCTTTTTTTTTTTTTTTTTTTTAGATTTTATTTATTTATTTGATAGAGAAACAGAGAGATCACAAGTAGGCAGAGAGGCAGGCAGAGGGGAAGGGGGAAGCAGGCTCCCCACTGAGTGGAGAGCCCGATGCGGGGCTCGATCCCGGGACCCTGAGTTCATGACCTGAGCTGAAGGTGGAGGCTTAACCCGCTGAGCCACCCAGGTGCGCCCCTCTCTTCGTCTTCTTGTAAGAACACTGGTCCTGTGGGTTTTAGGGACTCATCCTTATTGTTACAGGATCACAGGTTCTTGTCTCACGCAGCGGAAGAAGGAATCTAGTGACACAAGAGGGTGCGGCAAAGTGAAAGTTTATCAAGTGAAGCTGAGAGCAGAAAGCAAAGGAGAAACTCTAGAGTGACAGGGGTCCCAAATGGGTTGCCACCGCGGGCTCTTAGGGGCAGTCTTCCCTGGAGAACTGACCAGGAGCTTCTTCTGCCGTCTCGGTTGGAGAACGGACGCTTGGTAACACCCTTCGTGACTCCTTTGAGGTTTGGTCATCTTCTGTGATTACACTGTAGCCGCCAAAGAGAAGTCCTCCCGTCACCCTGCGCGGGGTGGTCTGTTTCCGAATCTCCTGTTCA
Organism: Meles meles; assembly: GCF_922984935.1. Classification (NCBI taxonomy): domain Eukaryota; kingdom Metazoa; phylum Chordata; class Mammalia; order Carnivora; family Mustelidae; genus Meles; species Meles meles. Next base: position 3,963,482 of record NC_060076.1, read on the forward strand.
CACCGGCTTAGCGCTTCTGCCTGCGGAGAGTCTCAGAGCCTAGCCGGGCCCTCCTCTCCCTGCCTATACCTTAACCCTTTCCTTATTCATTATGATCTCATTTATCCTTAATCACCTCCTTAAATGCTGTCTCCAAACACAGTGACCTGGACATTAGGCTTCAACATATGAGTTTGGGGAAGGTGGGGGACACAATTCCCTCCATAACAACTTTGATACTCACAGTTCTTTCGTACGGAGTATTTTGTTAAAAACATTTTGCTCTTGTCTTTATTTTACCACGCTTAGTGTAAGTGATCAACCTAGCCAGGTAGATTATAAAGAGGACCAGCTAGCTATATGTATATAACATCATATATATATAACATCATATATGTTAATAAACCATAGGAATGGGGCGCCTGGGTGGCTCAGTGGGTTAAAGCCTCTGCCTTTGGCTCAGGTCATGATCCCAGGGTCCTGGGATCGAGCCCCACATCGGGCTCTCTGCTCCACAGGGAGCCTGCTTCCTCCTCTCTCTCTGCCTGCCTCTCTGCCTAGTTGTGATTTCTCTGTCAAATAAATAAAATATTAAAAAAAAAAATAAACCATAGGAATAGTATGCCAGACTTTTCAAATTAGCATACTTTCTTTTTTTTTTAAGCTCCACAGAGGCTGGGCTGGGCTTTGTTGTTGTTGTTGTTGTTTTTAAGATTTTATTTATTTGAGAGAGAATGAAAGAGAGAGCCGAGAGGGGGAAGAGTCAAAGGGAGAAGCAGACTCCCCACTGAGCTGGGAGCCCAGTGCTGCTGGACTCCAGGACTCCAGGATCATGACCTGAGCTGAAGGTGTGGAGGCCGAGAAAATTCAGGCCATCCCACCTCAGGTTTAGCTTTAGCATAAGTACAGCGATCTTGGCAAAGCAAAAGCTGGCACCTTGCACCCGCTCTCCACCTGCTCCCCTCCCCTCGGGTATGTGTGACATTCCTCGGCCACCCCTGGCTGCCCTGGGGGAAAAGCAAATAGGTAACTTGCAGAGATCACAATCCTGCGAGACCGAGACCGAGACCGGAGTCTCCCTTGGTTTACCAATGTCCTAGAGATTTACAACAAAGAAGCTATTTTAACAATAGCACCATTTCCAGAGGCAAATAACTCAGTTCCTCAAGCCCTAAATAAAGTTAAATTTCTTCTAAACCCAAATCTCACTAACAAGGACACTTGATAGGAGAAATGTGAAACCTTATCTCTAGATCTCCAAGATAGTGTTGAGAATCATTCCCAAGCATATGGCCCACGGATATACATCTAAAGGGTCTCACAAGAAGATCTTTATTATTGGTAATGAATAACCTTTTCCCCAGACAACAGCTAGCCCCTCAACGTCCTGGAGACCTGCTTCCAAAATTCCTTAGAGACTTACATCATCCATAACCCCCTTTGTCCTCACCCACCGCAGAGTCCACCCCTCCTCTGCCTTTAAAAACTCTGTAATCTGGTTCCGGGTCCAAGTCCCTACACCGCTGTGTCGGGTATACTTGGGCCCAAGCTTAAGCTTGTCCAATAAACCCTCGTGTGATTGCATCGGTGCTTGGCTCCGTGGTGGTTTCTCGGACATGAAAACTCAGGCACAACAAAGGCAGTCACTCAACTAACTGAGCCACCAAGGTGCCCCAAATTAGCACATTTTCTACCTAAAATATTGTTTACCTTAAGATTTAGGACTTTAGGGGCGCCTGGGTGGCTCAGTGGGTTAAGCCGCTGCCTTCGGCATGCCTCAGGTCATGATCTCAGGGTCCTGGGATCGAGTCCCGCATCGGGCTCTCTGCTCAGCGGGGAGCCTGCTTCCCTCTCTCTCTCTCTCTCTGCCTGCCTCTCTACCAACTTGTGATCTCTCTCTGCCAAATAAATAAATAAAATCTTTTAAAAAAAAAAAAGATTTAGGACTTTAGTGGAGCCTGGGGGGCTCAGTCTCTTAAGTGTCAGACTCTTGGTATGGCGTCTCAAGGTCATGATCTCAGGAGTGTGGGATGGAGAGCCCCATGTTAGTCTCCAGGCCCAGCACAGAGCCTGCTTCGGTTTCTCACTCTCCCTGTCTCTCTGCCTCTCCCCCTGCGCATGCTCCCCCTCCCCCCAAATAAAGTAAATAGGTCTTTAAAAAAAGAAGAAAAAAAAATTTAAGACTTAAAAAAAAAAAAGCTTAAATCCAGTAAAGGTTTTGATTATTTTTTGTAACAAGAGATGGTTTTTTTTTTTAAAGATTTTATTTATTTATTTGACAGAGAGAGATCACAAGTAGACAGAGAGGCAGGCAGAGAGAGAGAGAGAGGGAAGCAGGCTCCCTGCTGAGCAGAGAGCCCGATGCGGGACTCGATCCCAGAACCCTGAGATCATGACCTGAGCCGAAGGCAGCAGCTTAACCCACTGAGCCACCCAGGCGCCCCCCAAGAGATGGTTTTTATAAGTGAAATAACATTTCAATGTTATTTGAACTGAAATGTTATTTCAGTTATAAAAAAACCAACAAATAAATGGGGAAATACATATATTTAATGATTGGAAGACTCAATTGTAAAGATGTTAATTCTCCCCAAATTGATCTATAGAGTCTATACAATAAAGTAACAACATCAACAGGATCTGCTATGAAATGAATAAGATAATTCTAAAACTTAGGCAGAAAAGCAAAACGTAGCCAATACAATCTTGGAATAAAATAAGGTGGGGATATTTCCCAGAGTTACCGTAAATCTACCCTGCGGCACTGTCGGAAGACAGACCAATGCTTGATGACAGCAACAGCGCACGGAATTGTGGGCGATGATGTGTGAAACTGTGGGGACCCCGCCCCCAGTTTAGATGACCAGTAAGTACGTGATGAACGAATGGATTGATGGATGCAGAGGAGAACAGCCCATGAAGCGGGTAAAACGGTCCAGCCAGCTCCGGGGGCCATCATTTTGCAAGGGCCCTTTCTCAGGTGCTGGGAGAAGCACCAGTCATGTATGCAGAAGGTTAAAATTTTTTTTTTTAATTTGTGTGTTTTATTTTCCCTCCCCAAGCTCAGTAACAGAGTCCCTGGGTACTGCACCTCCTCACTTGAGAACACATCTTTCATTCGGCAGATCGAAGGATGAAGCGTGTCCTTCTCCTCTGTCTCAGACCGGTCATTGCCTCTGCGGAGCACTGACGTCCTTCCTGAAAATGCGATTCTGTTGAGCAGTTTCCGCTTTGGGACCGAAGAACACCTGTCACACTCGGGCTTGGTCACACATCAGCACAGGCTGGTTCATTGTGGGGGTCACCATCATTTGCAAGCAGAGGAGGCTGGACAGCCTGGTTTCAGGACTGCTGGTAAAGCTAAGGGGAGAAGGGGACCTACAGTGAGGGCTGCTAGAAGGCCCCTACCAGCTCCAAGCCCTCTGGCTTTCTTGGAAGCCCTACGGCTCTCACATTGTATGAGATACCCTCTACCCCCATCTGAGGATATTTGCATAAAATGGTGTGAGTTGAAATGAATTGCAGTTGATGGTTAGACATGTTTCTTTTTGTAAAAGCTTTAAGATGTGTTGGTATCAGGATTATAGTTTAAAATGTTTCATTCAGTAATTTCCTCCAGAATGGCAACATTTATTAACTCTTGCAAATTCCAAAACCCCAGGCTCTGTGTTCATGGATCCAAGGCTTAAAAGGACCTGTTGCCAACCCTTGCTGCTCGGGGAAGGTTTGGGGAGAGATGTGGAGGGTTGCGGAGGGCCTCGGGGACAAGGAATGGAAGGGCATGGGACTGAAATTCAGCTCAGTCATGATAGTAATACCTCACCTCCTATTTGCCCAGGACCAAGTTTTCCACCAAATACTGGGGAAAACTCTATTTGAAGTTGCTGCATTAGGAGGTAAAACACTTTTATAAGTGTGATATTTCAGTTTCAGCTGATTTAAATTTCTGTCACTTCTAGGGCAGGTGGCATTGGAAGGGTGGCAGATAGTTTGGGGATGTGTTTGGGGGGAATTTCATGTAGAACTACTACTTCTGGTAGTAGTTTTTTGTTTTGTTTTGTTTATTTGTTTTGGGGGGAGGGTGGCTCAGGCAGTTAAGCATCCAACTCCTTGGATTTCGGCTCAGGTCATTATCTCAGGGTCGTGAAATTGAGCCCCATGTTGGGCTCCGTGCTGGGCATGGAGCCTGCTTGAGATTCTCTCTCTCCCCCTCTCCCTCTGCTCCTTCCCTTACTCTCGCTCTTTGTCACTCTTTCTCTTAAACAAACAAACAAACAAATAAGAAAAAACAACCTAATGAATAAATGGGCTAAAGACTTGAACAGACACTTCATCGAAGAAGATATACAGATTGCAAATTAATGTATGAAAAAAAGCTGCATATCCTATGTCATCAAAGGATTGCAAATTAAAATGAGATGCTATTACACATTTATTAGGCCAAGATCTGGAACACTGACACCACCAGATTCTGGTGGATGTGGAGCATGAACTCTCATTTATTGCTGGTGGGAACGGAGAACGGCACTACCACTTTGGAAGACAGGTGGGTGGTTTCCTACAAAACTAAACATGCTCTTAGCACAGGATCCGGGGGTTGCGCTGTTGATATTTATCCAAGTGAACTGAAAACTTATGTCCATGCAAAATCCTGCCCATAGATGTTTGTAGCTGCTTGATTCATAATTACCTAAGCCTGGAAGCAACCAAGAGACCCTTCGGGAGGTTCATAGATAAAACTGTGGTACATCCAGAGAATGGAGTATTATTCAGTGCTTAAAAAAAAAGAGCTGTCAAGACATGAAAAGACGTGGGGGAACTTTAAATACGTATTACTAAGTGAAAGAAGCCAATCTGAAAAGGCTACATACTGTGTGGTTCCAGTTATATGACATTCCGGAAGAGGAAAATCTATGGAGACAATAAAAAGATCTGTGGCTGGCAGGGCTGAGACTGGGGAGGGATGAGAAGGCAGAGCACGGAGGATTTTTAGGGCAATGAAAGCCTTCTAGGATATAGTGATGCGTATCTGTCTATGCATTTGTCCAAGCTCGGTAGAATGGACAATTCCAAGCATGAACCTTCAGTGTTAATGATGGACTCTGGGTAATAATGATGTATTCATGTGGGTTCATGAGTTGTAACAAACATACTCCTCTGGGGAGGGAGGCTGACCATGCATGTTTGGGGGCAGGGAGTATATTGGAAATCTCTGTACTTTCAATTTTGCCATGACCTTAAAACTGCTCTAAAAAAATTAGGTACTGCTCTAAAAAAATTAAGTCCTTTAAAAAAAATGGTCGAAGGAACTCATGCGACAATTCTCAAAGAAATATACTAATTCCCAAGAAGCACATGACAAAATATTCTCCATCATTAGTTATCAGGAAAAAACAAATGAGGTACACTTTTAACCCAATGGGGTGACTGAAGTTTAAAAGCTTCAGTGGAGAAACTGGAAATCTTACACTTGCTTATAGGGATGTAAGGTGATAAAATCGCTTTGGAAAGTGGATTGTAAGTTCTTGGAACGTTATAAAGACACACCCTGTAATGTAGCAATTCCACTCCCTGGTTATTGATTCAAGTTAAATGAAAACATGCCCATTGAAAGGGTTGTACAGTAATATTCATAACAATTTTATTTGTCATAGCAGAAAACTTAAAATCACCCAGTAGCCATCAGTAGATGAGTCAGAAAAACTGTGGTATATTCACTTAACGATATCATACTCTACAGAGAAAATGAATTGCTGATACATGCAGTATCTCTGGTCCTCACACACTTTATGTTGAACAAAAGAAGACTGAGAAAAGAGGGCATAACATGTAATCCCATTAAAAAGAGTTCTAAGGGCATCTAGAGTTCTAGGTGGCTCAGTTAGGTGTCTGAATCTTGATTTTGGCTCAGGTCATGATCTCAGGGTTGTGACTTTGAGCCCCTCGCCAAGTGTGGAGACTGGTTAAGATTCTCTCTCTCCCTCTGCCCCCCCACCCAAAAAAAAGAAGTTTGAAAAAGACTAAATGAATCTATGGTGATAGGTAAGGTGATATAAATGAGATCCCCAGTTCCATTTGGGTGAGTGTGGAGAAGGGGATTTGCTAAAGACTGTTCCAAGGGCACTTTCTGTGATGAAAAAAAATAAAGTTTTATATCATGTTTGGAGTTGGTTACATGAAATTATGGAGTTGTTAAAAGTCCTCAAACCATGTACTGAGAATCTCTATTTTATTGTGTATAACTTTACATAAACTACATAAAGTTGACAAAAATTGAAGGATTATGAGGGTAAAGGGAAGATGAATGATGTTGAAATCAGTAGAAATTATTACCAAAAATTCAGTAATTCATTAAGAGATCAATTTCTTTTTTTTATAAAGATTTTATTTATTTATTTGACAGAGAGAGATCACAAGTAGGCAGAGAGGCAAGCAGAGAGAGTGAGAGGGAAGCAGGCTCCCTGCCGAGCAGAGAGCCTGATGCGGGACTCGATCCCAGGACCCTGAGATCATGACCTGAGCAGAAGGCAGTGGCCTAAACCACTGAGCCACCCAGGCGCCCCAAGAGATCAATTTCAAATAGAAATAATGAGCAAGAGATTCTCGGGTTGTTGATGATGGAAGTGATGATGAAGGATGAGTCGTATGATCAAACTGGAGAAAGTACTGAAATTTTTAAAAAGATTTATTTCAGACAGAGCATCCGAACAGGGAGACAGAGAATCTCAGATTCCACACTCAGCGTGGAGCCCCACGTGATCCCAGGACCCTAAAATCATGACCTGATCTGAAACCAAGAGTCAGACTCCCAACTGGCCACCCACCCATGCCAAAAGTACTGAAAAAAAATTTTTTTAAGATTTTATTTATTTATTTGACAGAGATCACAAGTAGGCAGAGAGGCAGGCAGAGAGGAGGAAGCAGGCTCCCCGCTGAGCAGAGAGCCCGATGCGGGGCTCGATCCTAGGACCCTGAGATCATGACCTGAGCCGAAGGCAGAGGCTTTAACCACTGAGCCCCCCAGGCGCCCCAAAACTTTCATAAACTCTTAATAAAATTTCACGCCCTCGCGAGGAAAAAGACTGCATTCCCGTTGTGTTCGCTGTTGAAAATGAGCTTCGACCTCATGGTTGAGGCAATTAAAGTGCGGGAGGCAAAAATACACAATTTTAGTAGAGCTGTGTTTGAAGCTTGGTTTTTGGGGGGAGGGATTTGTTTTTACATTAGTGGGTTTTTTCTGTTAAAAAACGTGTAGTTGGTGCAAGTCACTCCAAATACTCATTTTATTGCTCATTCTGTATTCATAACCGGCGGCACGGGGTCCTTCGACGGCGGGGGCTGCCCGCCCAGTCGTGCAGGCTCCGGGCTCCGCAGCGCGCCCCGGGTCAGGGCGACACAGGCCCCGGCGTCGCGTGTCCGAACCTGCGGGAAGTCGCGGAGCCGGACAGCGGGCACACGCCCCGGCGGAGCCGACCGTGAGTCGAGAACGTTCTGCCGCCGCGGGCAGGTGCCTCCTTCAATCCGCCAAAACCCGTCTCGCCACCCCCACGCGGCCGCTCGCAGACCCGCCCCAGCCCAGCCTCCGGCCCCGGACGTGCAGCCGCGGGCGCGCCTGGGGCCCCGGGGGAACACGGGGGCGATCCCGCGTCCGCCCCGGCGCCCTCCGCCAGAAGCCAGGCCCGCACGGCGGGCGCGACGCCGGCGCCGGAGGAAGCCCGGCCGGACCTCGGGGGGGCGCGCGCTCACGCGGGTAGCGACCGCCGCCCTGTAACGGTTCGGGGCGGGGGAGGGGCGGCGCGAAGCCTCGAGAATCCGGGCGGGTAACGGTCGCGCCTCGCGCCGTCGCGCGGCCGGCGGACCGTTCCGGGGCCGCAACGGCCGCGCGGGGGGCGGGGCCGCCGGGCCACGCCCCCCGCCGGGAGGGTCTCCCCGGCCGCGCACGGCCCCCGCGCCCACTCAGTCTTCGGGACGGCCCCTGCGCGGAGGCCGCCGCTCCCGCCCTCCGCAGCGTCGTCCGGCAGCGGCCACTGCGGCGCGTTCCCGCCTCCGCCGCGTGAGGGGAGGCAGGTGGACGCCCCTCGCCCTCCGAGGCCGGGGTGGGCCGTCAACACCGCGCGGGCTTCCCGGTGGTGGTTGCTGCTGTCTCCACAGCGCTTCGGGTGTCCTTTGGCTGTCGTCCAGGGGGTCTCTACGCCCCCAAAGTAGGTGATCCCGTATTATTATATTTTAGGTGTTTAAAGGCGATCAGAAACGGAAAAAAATTCCTTCTCGATCTGTAGCACACCGTGTTGAAGCACCCGAGGCGCTGAAAAGAGAAGACAAGGGATGGAACCAAAAAGGCAAGAGCGTAGGAGCCCGAGCGCCTCGGGGCTGGGGGCCGGCGTGCGGCCCTTACCGGAAGCAAGTCCTGGGCGGGGCCGCGTTCGTCGCTCCGCAGCCAATGCCCCGCCCTCCGCAACACGGACGCCCTCCATTGGCCGAGCCCGGCAGCCCGGAAGTGGCGTCAACGTCTCGGCCTCGCGGCGGAGCCCGAGTGCGCCTCTTCCTACACCCCGCCCCTCGGCGCACCAAAACAAGCCCGCGGCAGTCGGGGCGGGGCCTGCGTTGGGCCAACGCCGCGCGCACGCGGGGGGGGCGGGGCCTTCGCGCGCGGCGCCCCCGGGTTGGGTGACCGAGGGGGAACGGAGGCGCCCGGGTCCGGGCCCGTGCATCCGCCCTCGGCCGAGTGTTGAGCGGAGGCATGGAGGTGGGCTAACGGCCAACGCTAGGCCGAGCGGGGTGAGGACAGCGACGGGCTCGAGCGCTCGCGCGCGACTGGTGCGCGCGGGGCCGCGTGGAGTAACCGCCGCGGCGCGTGAGGCCCGGGCGGGTGGGGGAGGGGCGGCGCGAGCGGGGCCGCTTCCCTCTGGGGGGCCGCGGCGCCGGAGGCGGGAGCAGCCCGCGGGCGCCGCCTGCAGCCCGGGGTCCCGGGCGTCGGGACCCCCGCCCCTCCCTCGCCGTCGTCTCCTCTGCGGTGTCGTGCGAGCTGCTTTTGGGCTGGCCACTGCGTAGTTTCTTCCGGGAGCCGTCGGGGGCTCGCGGGACACCGCCTCCCCCTTCCGGAGAGACTGCGGGTCCCGGGTGGCCCCCCTCCCGGCCTGGAGGCGCCGGCGGCCGGCGGAGGCGCTCCCTCCGCCTCCCCGCCTGCCGGGGCTGCGAGGGGCCGAAGACGCGCTCGGCCCGGCGGGAACCGGGCGCGGGGCTGGCAGGGCGAACAAGCCCCGGTGAGGAAGAGTCCTGGCGGCCCGAGGGCTCGGCTACCCGCTCTCCGGACCTGGGGGGTGTCGGACGCGGTGCCCGCCGTCCCCTGCGGAGTCGGAAGCGCACGCACCGGGTTCGGAGCGCTGCCCCGGCCGGCCGCCGGCTGACCTCCCGAGCCCGAGCGTTTGACCGGCTGGTACCGTCTGCCTCCACCTCCCAGGGCTGATGAGGACGCTTTCTGTCTTATTCCAGAAATGCTCTTGTGGGGCCAGAGTCTGGGTGTGTGTGAGTGCGAGTCCTCACCCGCTCCCGAGTAAGCCTCGGAATCTCGGCTGAGGATCACTTCTCCGTACGCCACTAGCCCAGGTAATTCTTTTTTAGAGAAACGTTAGGACACTTTCCCGTCCCTTGATATGTGTGAAGCACTGGAGTAGAAACCCACCCGGCAGGCCCTCGCCCTAACAGACTCGGGATGGGTGAGGACGAGCCGGTGGGGGTGGGGACTGGGGGACCAAAGAGAACCGCCCCAGTGAGCGCTGGGAGCGCCGGGATGGGAACCCGTGCCAGGCCCGAGAGGTCAGCGGAGAAGTCCTCCCAGGCAGACGGGAGAGGATGGGTCTGTAAGCCCAGGCCTGTGGTGACACTCAGGGTCGCCAGGTGCGCAGGAAGCTCTCAGATCTTTTCATCAGAATCACTGGGGACCTTCCTTTAAAAACTGGAATCTGAATTTTACTTATCTCCTCTCTTAGTTCCTTTGGTGACTCCGATGTGCATGTCGGGTGAAGAACCAGGCAGAGGGATGAAAGGCGGACGTTGAAGGCAGTTGAAGGAGCTTGTACAAAGGCAGGGGATGCCGCATGCCACGAAGAGTTTTCGGAGGCGCCAGGGAGGGAGAGTGGCAGGAAGTGCCAAAGCCAGGTTAGGGAGGCCGTCTGTGGGGAGGTCAGAAATGAGAACTTGATCCGCAGACTGTGAGAATGCAAAACTCAGATTTTGGTTTGCCCTTCAGCCGCATTCTGGAGGGAGAATGGGTGGTGGAGGAAGCCAGAGGCAGAGATATTTAGGCTCCTGTGATCCACACAGAATGTGAAAATATATTCATTCTACTCGGCGGTGGCCGCGGCCCTGAGAGTAAAGTGCAGATACAGTAAGGGAGACGGACTTGACGGAATTCATGAACATGGGGCTTAAGGGAGGGAGAATGTAGGATAATTACCAGGTGACTGATTTGAGCACTGAAGGGATCCTAATGTCAGCACACAGGGTAAATAACAGATTTAAGGGGAGGGTCTCACTCTGTTTTGACTTTGAGGTGGCTGTCAGCTGAGGTTGGCTTCGTGGGGTTGGATACTGACCAGAAACTGTAGGTTAGGTTAGGCTGTCACTGACTGAGTGGCTCCGTTAATTACCACACTGAGAGTGGTGCCTGCGCCCTCGGTCCTTGGGCGGCTCCATTACAGGTGGTAATGGAAGCGTGGTTTGAATTCGGTCACGCAGAAAGAGGATGACGAGTGAGGAGTGCTGAGGCAAGCCTTTGGAAACTCGGGAGAGAAAAGGAAGTGATTGTGAAGGAGATGGGATAGAGGAAGCGAAAGGAGATTGGTCTGTCGTCCTAGAACGGATGGTGGGCATTGCACATGCTTCAGGGGAGGCGAGGGAAGAACATCTGGGATTCGCCAAGACAGATGACTAGGGACTCTGGGAAGACGCGGTGAAATGTGAGGGTTGAAGCCACATGGCCAAGGAGTTGAAGTGAATCGAGATTACTTTTTCAAGAAGTTTAGCTGAGAAGGGTAGAGGGAAGTGATTGCTCTTTGAAGTTTCTGTCCAGCTAATATTGAGAAAGGTATCTTCAGGACAAGTCTGGAAAGTCGGTGAAGCATCCTGTATTTCTGACAGATCCACTCTCTTTCTGGTGGTGCCCAGAGTGCGGCTCTTATTTCTGTTCTGCAGTGAGAGGGGTCCCTGGACACCACCGTCTCTGACTCCGTAATGGTTCCAAGCTGTTAAAATCCGACAAAATCAACAAAACTGACTTTCAGAAGATCTGAATTGTGCAAAAACTGAACAGGATTTATGGTCACCTGTCTGCCATTTTCCCTTAAAAGAGACATGATACACCTCATTTAGATTTTTTTGGCGAAAGTATCAGGCCAGTGATGATTTCAGATTTGGCGACATAACCACCTATTTATGGCCTTTTGAGAGGAATCTTCGAAACTGTTTCTGTTGCTGACATGCTCTGTCGCACTGTTTTCTGTATTGTAGAGCCCTTGGCATTCATCTCTTACATGACAGGCAAGAAAATTTAGTTCTGCTTTCTGGGGTATGGAAGTAGGCTAGCTTTCTGAGTGAGTGAAGTACGACTTCTTAATTTTCTTAGCAGAAAGCGGTTTTTTTGTTGTTGTTGTCGTTAAGTGTTAGTTATTTTAAAGTTATACTAGTTTATTTGTACTTCACGTCCTCAGTTTTTCCAGAGTTTTGATTGACTGCACAAATCCTGCTTGACACCACTGATGATGTTTGAGAAATTTCCAGGGAGTTTCACTTTCTGTTCTCAGATCTTAGATCTTTAAGTTCACGCCCCACTTTGAATGAGACTGGAAGAAAACAGCTTCTGCAGACTTTGAATTTCATAGTATTTATGTTACTGGCGTTTTAGATATAAGGAACTCTTCCTTGAATAAAATAATTTTATATTCTGCAAAACCACAGTATCCATTATGTTACCTGGTGTTCCCTAGTTTGCCGCACACGTGAGCAGGATGTAATTGAATTAGAATTAGGTCAGGAAGGAGTAGGACTCTCCAGCTGAATTCGCATACTTTTTCTGTCTTTCAAGTGAGGACTGTGTAACTCACATTATTTTTATTTATTTATTTTGCTCTGTTTTGGGGGAGCTTCTAATATGGGACTTAGTGAAATTTTCTTCTAAATGAGTTTTGATTTCTCCTTTTTAATGTTCTTTTCTGTATGTCTTCTAAATGTCCCCTTTTATACGTCCTTTTCAGCTTTAATGTTGAAAGTCACCCTGAGTTCTTTACAGAAGTGTGAAGAAAGCATAGTTAGTACTTAAATTTAAAAGATTCACAAGACAAATGCATGTATTTGATTTTACTTACGAATTTCTATATAATTCTTCAATCAATGATATGAGAAGAAAATAAAGGAAAAAAAATAAGGAAAGAAATTTTTAAAAATCAGCTTATTTTAGCAATTGGCATTATACCAAAAAGCCCTCAGCAGTGAAATACACTTTCTATCAAGATGTCATTGATTTCCTGTTAGCAGAGAATTTTCACTCTTGAGTTTTAGGATGATAATGCATTCAAAATCATCACACTGCCGGGTTTCCGTATCTAGATATTCAGTGACTTGGCCGTGTTTCTTAATCTTTTATTGTTCCTTTTCCCTCCCTGAAAAGAAATGTTTTAGACATTTCTTTCCTTTGAATAGCCCATGAATTTTAAACCACCAGTACATTATATATCTCCTTATGGACTTGATGTATGTCTGTGCTTTGCACATTAAAAAAGGTAGGACTTTTTTATGTCCCGCTAACCCGTTTTCAGCTCCTTGAGGATGATGTCACGGCCAGTTATGAAGTGGACTTAGTTGTTAGTGTATAGTTTACAGTTGGGTTTGCATCTTGTTTCCCATTATATAGGATGATATTTTATATTCGTTGGATAGTTAGTTTAAGGTCAGGTTTCATTTTTTAAATTGTTATTATGTTAGTCACCATACAGTACATCATTAGTTTCTGATGTAGTGTTGCATGATTCATTGTTTGCGTGTACACCCAGTGTTCCCTGCCATTCGTGCCCTCCTTAATACCCATCCCTGGGCTTAATACCCATCATCTCCACCCCTCTACAACCCTCAGCTTGATTCCCGGAGTCCATAGTCTCTCGTGGTTTGTCTTCCCCTCTGATTTCCCCCCTTTATTTTCCCCTTCCTTCTCCTGATATTCTTCATGCTATTCCTTATGTTCCACAAACAAGTGGAACTATATGATAATTTTCTCTCATTTCACTTAGCATAATCTCTTCGAGTTCCCTCCATGTTGATGCAAATGTTGGGTATTGATTCTTTCTGGTGGCTGAGTAATATTCCATTCAATATATGGACCATATCTTCTTTATCCATTCATCTGTTGAAGGGGATCTTGGCTCTTGCCACAGTTTGGCTATTGTGGCCATTGCTGCTATGAACATTGGGTGCAGATGGCCCTTCTCTTCACTACATCTGTATCTTTGGGGTAAATACCCAGCAGTATAATTGCTGGGTCATAGGGTAGCTCCATTTTTAACTTTTTGAGGAAACTTTACACTGTTTTCCAAAGTGGCTGTACCAGCTTGTATTCCCTTAAGGTCAAATTTCTGAAGATCAGGCTTGGATATTTTTTGGCCCAGTTCCCAATAAATCATTTCCGTATGAAAGAACACTTGCTTCATTCTTGGGTGTGGTTTTCCTCTTGCAGACTGGCTGATAGCTGTCTAGACAATTCACTTTGGGTTTGTCTGATGTTTTTCTCCTGCGTAGAGGTGGGTGGGTTTGGAGAAGCATCCTACAGCTTGAAGTTCCTTCCTCCGTACAGTAGGCGAGGGGTTATCAACTGCAGTGAGGTGAGCCTTGATTACTTGGTTAACTGTGTGTTTGCCAGCTGTGTCCACTGTAATGCCACAGGATCTCCCTTTCCGTACTCTCTTCTCTGGCGGTGAGTCAGCAAGTCCAGCCCACACTTAAGATGGGGTGGGATTAAGCTCCACCTCTTGGAATGGAGAGTATCTATAGGTCTTATTTGGAATTCTTCTGTAAAGAAGTTTGGTCGCCCACCTTAGTTTATGCATGCAGTCATTTATTGATATCCCTGTAGACTCAGGCGCATCTATGCTATGCGTTATAACCCACAGTTACATTGTTCATTTTGTTGATCAAATTGTTTCGAAAAGCTTTGACCATCCAGAGCTCTTTCAGGTTGACTGCGATTATTTCTTTGACACACCCACATACTTTTGGATTTTGAGTTCTTTATGGTATTTGGAGGCTCCCCTTGTATTTTTAGCCATGTGTAGCTATGACACACTGTTTACTGATGGCGAGCTTCGTATTTACTTGTATATGCATTTAGTTAGGGATAAAAACAGAGTATCTTCTTTCTATTACATTTCATTGGAATTGGAGATCTCTTTGGATTTTGGCCTCCATTGAACTGTTTGCTAATCCACGCATTTCCATGCTGTCTGTAGTTTTTTTTTTTTTTTTTTTTTTTAAAGATTTTATTTATTTATTTGACAGATAGAGATCACAAGTAGGGAGAGAGGCAGGCAGAGAGAGAGAGAGAGAGAGAGAGGAGGAAGCAGGCTCCCTGCCAAGCAGAGAGCCCGACGCGGGACTCGATCCCAGGACCCCGAGATCATGACCTGAGCCGAAGGCAGCAGCTTAAACCACTGAGCCACCCAGGCGCCCCACTGTCTGTAGTTTTGATAAACCTTCCTCATTTGTGTGTCTTTATGAAAACCTTTGATGTGTGTGGTTCTTGGGATTTCCTCCTGCTCTTGGTACTGTCCTGTTACTTTGCTCTTTTTGAGACTGCTAGGATTCGGAAAATTAGTTTAGTTTAACCCTTCCACATGAGTTTGGATGGTGGAGGCTCTGATGGTATTATACAAACCGGAAGTTGCAGATAGTCAAAAATCGTTAAATATCAAACTTAGTAGCAATAGGTTAACATTTGTAGCTAATACAGCTTACAGTGGGTTATGGGCAGCAGTTCATACACAATGTGTGCAGATTCTTGTATCTGTTCTTTCTAAATCAGAGAAAGTTCTCTTGTGTTTTTGTTATTGGTATGGATTAATACTTAACGGATATTTGTATTTCCATGAATTTCTGGAAAAATGTCTTCTAAGAATGTAAAGTTTCCCTGAACTTTTGACTTGGCTCCAGTTCATCACTAGAAAACTCCAAAATCTATACGTTGAAGGCATTGACAAGTTTTTGTCTCTGTAATTTTCTATCCGTACCACACAGTTTTGAGCTTGCTTTATAGTACAGTTGTGTATTTCATGATGTTCTTTACTAACAAAGAACTTCCGTTTCATCACATTTTTTATGTGTCAAAGATAAAGTTTTTCAGAGCGGGCTCAGATTTGAGGTTAGGCAGTAATCGATAAGCCAGGCAGCAGGACTTTCTCTCGAAGTGGTGGAGGCACGTTTTAAGTTGGAGAGGAGAGTCCCACAGAAGAGGCCTGAGGTGTCGTTACTTGTCTTTAGTGTTTAGCGGTTGTCTTTTCTGGATGCAGGTGCAGAATGAGCACATGTTGTTGGTGTACGCCAGGTGGCATTTCCACCGTTGACTTCCTGCAGCGCTATGCATCCAGGACCCACTCCGGCGAGTTTCAAACAGCTGATGAAGACCTCTGCTACTGCTTAGAGTGTGTGGCCGAATACCACAGAGCAAGGGACGATTTGCCATTCCTGCATGAGGTAATTGACATCCGATGGACAGTACTTTTCAGAGCTTGGTAGCAACGAAGAGGAGAAGCCTCAACTCTTTTGGAAACATTCAGGAGACAGGATTGACGGAATTGAATGGAAACCTAAAGCAGAATTTTAGGATCCTTCACTTTTAGTCATTGTGATATAAAACAGCCTTAAGAAGTGACGTATGGGTTTTTTTCAGTTTTTTTTTTTATAAAGATTTTATTTCTTTATTTGACAGACAGAGATCACAAGTAGGCAGAGAGGCAGGCAGAGAGAGAGGAAGGGAAGCAGGCTTCCCACTGAGCAGAGCGCCCGACGTGGGGCTTGATCCCAGGACCCTGGGATCATGACCCAAGCCAAAGTCAGAGGCTTTAACCCACTGAACCACCCAGGCGCCCCTCAGTTTAGGTTTTTAAGTCTGTATATTCGGTAGTGTTACTTTCATGTATCTGAATGGCTTGGGTTATTTTATTCCTTTTTCTTCTTTCATTTTTTAGTGGGTAAATGGTATAAACTTCTAAGGGTGTGTTTGCTGGTCATAGTAACCAAAGTGAAACATAATTTAAAACACGTGGCTTTGATTATTTGGTTTATTACATGAAAAACACAGCCAGATTGTTGAGTTATGTATGGATCTATAGAAAGGAGGAGAGGTTGATTACTTAACGAATCTGTTGAGAAAACCTTTGCATTTACAGAGTTTCCTAGTTATGAACCTAACCAGTGTCTTTATGCTACAGCTAATGTTTTAAGGTGGGTACTTATGGATGGACCGTGGCGTTGAAGACAGAGAAGGCCTGATCATGCCTTTGACAGAGACGCTTCAACTTCTCATCCCCCCACCTCTTTGGGGGAGTGGGCGTGGAACCCAACTTAGGGCTTAAACTCACAATCCTGAGATCAAGAGCTGGAGGCTTAACCAACTGAGCCATCCAGGCTCCACGTCATTCCCTTTTGATAAGGGATCTTGAAATATTTATAGCAAAACTCAGTGTTTACACACATCTCATGTTGTATGTACTCATATCTTAAAAGTGGCCTTGTTTAATGACTGTTTTCTTCAAATCTAATGTGATACTTACTATTTCTTTAAACTTCTGTATTTTTTTTTAAAGATTTTATTTATTTATTTGACAGAGAGAGAGATCACAAGTAGGCAGAGAGGCAGGCAGAGAGAGGGGGGGAAGCAAGCAGGTTCCCTGCTGAGCAGAGAGCCTGATGTGGGGCTTGATCTCAGGACCCTTAGAGCATGACCTGAGCCGAAGACAGAGGCTCAACCCACTGAGCCACCCAGGCATCCATAAACTTCTGTATTTTTTTAAAAAAATATTTTATTTATTTGACAGACAGAAATCACAAGAAGGCATAGAGGCAGGCAGAGAGAGGAGGGAGGCAGACTCCCTGCCAAGCAGAGAGCCCGACGCGGGGCTCGATCCCAGGACCCCGGGATCATGACCCGAGCTGAAGGCAGAGGCTTTAACCCACTGAGCCACCCAGGAGCCCCCAAACCTCTGTATTTTTATACTTAGAAAGCTTTCTAAAAACGTCATGACATCCAGTAGTCTGTTAATAAGGTATAAAGCACACTACCTATTTTCCTTTTTCTGTAGGTTTTATGGGAATTAGAAACCTTACGCCTCATAAATCACTTTGAAAAATCCATGAAGGCAGAAATTGGAGATGATGATGAATTGTATATAGTAGACAACAATGGAGAGGCACAGCTGTTTGACTTTACTGGCCAAGACTTTGAAAATAAGCTTCGAGTTCCTCTTCTTGAAATACTGAAATACCCTTATCTGCTTTTACATGAGCGTGTTAGTGAGTATCATGAGTGTTCTACAAGTTTTATCAGTCTTTTTTAAGAATTGTAAAGGCTTAGTTTTATCTGTATTGAAAATCTGTTAAACACATAATTAGGATACTTCTTACCTTTTCCCAACAGTTTAGTATGCAGGTTTCCAAACATACAGAAAAGCGAATGATACGGTGAACACATAAGTACATCATGTAGGTTCTACAGTGGCTAAAGTCTTGCTGTATTTGCTGTATCACACACTTACTCATCTGTCCTTAAGTTAATTTTCATTCTTGTAATTTGTCTGTAGCAGAGTTTCTCAGCGTTGGCATAGTGACATTTTGGACTGGGTGCTTCGTCATTGTGGGGCTGCGCAGCCCACTGTAGGAGGTTGAGCAGCATCCCCGGCCTCTGTCCACCAGGTGCCAGTAGCTCTCCGCTCTTCCCACTGCCCCTGCTGTGAGGACAGCCGGACTGTTGCCACATGTTGCCAGATGTCCCTTGAGCGTTGAGGGCAAAACTATCCATGGTTGAGAGCTACTGGTTTGTAGTAATTTTCACTAATTACTACGGTGTGCCATATTATGGCTGCCTAGATTTGGGTCATTTATATTTGCATTTCTTAATATGAATCTCATAAAAATGAAGACATTTTTGTGATCTAACAAAATAGCCATACCTTCCCCCCACACACCAAAAAAAACAGTGACTTTCAGCTACCTAGTATCTAGTCCATATTCAGATCTTCCCCTAGTTGCAGAATGAGGTTTTGGGCTGGTTTGTTTAAATAAGAACCCATTCAGGGACCATACATTGCCTTGGTTCATATTTTGTACATCTCTTTGAATGCAAAATAGTTGACCTGTACACACACACAAATTTATTTATTTATTGCCATAACCTTGACTTATTGAGACCATATAGTTACCCTGTAATGTATGTATAATGCACTTTCTGGGTTTTTTAGATTGTTTCCTTGTGGTGTTGTTTAACTTCTTTATTCTCTGTATTTTCAGCACACTGAAAAGTAGATCTAAGGATTTGTTGACATGCATCAGTTCCTTCTAAATAAGTTCTAAATCATTAAGTTTTAAAACTCTAACAAGTCTGTTTTCAAGCATTTATTAATGGATACTCTGTTCAAGAAAAGTATATAAATGTTGATTTTTCACCAAACACGCCTGTGTAGCCAGCACCAGATACAGAAACAAGCCATCAATACCCAAGTGCTTCCTTCATGATTTTCGTGTTATCATCACTGTTTCCCAAAGCTAGTCTCCATCGCTAACAATATTCTTTGAAGTTCGAGAAAGCAGACTTGATTCATTAGGTGGGGTAGATTAGTGGGAGTCTAATCAGGACACGTCTGAAAGGGTACTGTAGAGATTTCCATAAAGCAGCAGGAATCAGAACAGTGCAAGCATGGTTCGACTTGTGGAACAGCATCGAGTCCAGAAATGAACCAACCATGTCTGGGAAGCTTGTTTGATGATGGTAGCTTTTCAAACTAGTGAAGAAAGTGGATTATTCAATAAATCAGAGTAGGACAAAATAGTCATTTGGGGGGAAAGCTCACTTTATCACTAGTGCTAAACAAAGTCCATGTGGATCAAAATGTAGAATCCTAATGGAACTGGACTTATATCCATACTTCTAAGAAGATACCCTGTGGATATAATTAACACCAAGTGTAAGAAAAGAAGGGAGTATCAGTAAAGTCAGGGTAGTTTATCGGAACACACGATGATCAGTCACACTGGGTTAGGCTTTTAGATAGGTAAACACTGTTACATGATCAGCATTTTTTAATGCCTCATTTTAAAAAAAAAGGAACAACTTTATTTATTCAGAGAACAAGCAAAAGAGCCAGATTTAGGAACTCTTGATAAGCGAAGATCTATGTCTTTATATTTACTGTGTTGATTTTTCTGTTTAGATGAATTATGTGTTGAAGCGCTTTGTCGGATGGAACAAGCTAATTGCTCCTTTCAGGTTTTTGACAAACATCCGGGCATCTATTTGTTTTTGGTCCATCCCAATGAAATGGTGAGTATGAATGGTGGGCAATGAAAGGACATATTTTTTGCACATGTAAATAGCTGTAATAGAGGGTTTGGGTATATATTTTGTTTAAAATATTAAACTGTTAAAAATGGATAATCACCCCCCTCAAAAGGTGGATGTTTCTGTGGAGCAGCAGTAGAGCAGAAACACTGAGTGATGGATGGTGGAAACCGTAGGCCTGGGTGGCTTTAGGTAGCCGGCGATAGTTTGTCAGGAGAGCAGGAATTCCAAGTGTACTCCAGGCAAGGCAAAGGACCGGCGTCAAGGCCTGTGCGCAACATAAAGGTGAGACTTCCCTGCCTGTGAAAGAAAATGGACAGAAAGTATAGTCAGGTGCCCTCCGGGCCTGGTCTTTTTTACACCTGCGTAGCAGTAGAGGAAGCAGGTCCAGCCAAGCCGCCAGGACCTGGGCGAAGCCCTCACAGGCTTTGTGACCGAGTCTGCAGTGTCCCTTAAGTGACCAGTGGTTGAGAGTCTTGAGCTGCTGGTGTGAGACTGTCGAATGAAATCCTTAACAAAGAAGAATTCAGAAGATGTTGTCAGGAACATATGAAGTTGATTGGATACTGCGATAAAGTTTATTATTTAAAGAAAAACGAAATTCAAAGGAAAGTGAAAGCTTGGACTAGGTGGCGTCAGTGTGAGGAGGTTGGCAGGCGAGGAGACGAGAGAGGTGAGAGCGCGCGTGCTAGGTTCTCTTCTGCTTCAGGGCGGAGCTGGGCAGTGGGTTGTCTTCAATGATGAATTTATATAGAAACTGCTTTAAAAGAAATAGACACAGTTCATCCATACAGACAGGTTTAAAAATATCAGTATTTAAGAGAAGTGGGCTGAATTTGTCAGTTAAAAGACAAAGCTTGGGGGCGCCTGGGTGGCTCAGTGGATTAAGCCGCTGCCTTCGGCTCAGGTCATGATCTCAGGGTCCTGGGATCGAGCCCCGCATCGGGCTCTCTGCTCCGCGGGGAGCCTGCTTCCTCCTCTCTCTCTGCCTACTTGTGATCTCTCTCTCTCTGTCAAATAAATAAATAAAATCTTTAAAAAAAATAAAAAATAAAAAGACAAAGCTTGGATAACAAAGTCCACGTAGCTCCTAAGACAAACACTTCAAACGTAGGGTGCAAAAAGGTTGATGTAGGAGTTGGAAAAACAATTAATTGGCAAATACTGACCTAAACAAAGTGGTGAAGCTGTTGTAATATCAAATAAAATAAACATCTGGTTAAGGATGGATAAGGTTATTACATAATAAAATAATTCAGTTCAAGATCATAGAGCATTTTTAAACAATATGCTGGTTAAAATAGGCTCAAATAACTGTTGCATTTATTTGTAGAACTACAAGAAGGGATAGTAGACTCATCGTTGTAAAAGATTTTCATGTCCTCATCTTCATTATTGAATCAGTAGGCCAATAAAGAACTCAGTGAGTAAGGGAATATGTATACAAGGTCGTTTACAAAGGTAACCTAATGAGTATGTAAGTGAACTGGGCATCTAACCGTTTTTTCAAGTATACGTTGAACGTGACAAAAGTGAGCAAAACCAAGCCATGATAAATGTTTCAGTGCATTTCAAGGACTACCATGATTTGTGATCATAACACAATTTAGATAGAAGTTAATGAAAAGATAAATGAGTTTCCACATTTTGAAATTAACACGTTAAAGAAGAAGTCAAGACTTAAGAATACCCAGAATTGAATCATAATGATGATGCCACATAAAAAAATTATAGGATGTAGTAAAAGGAAGTGCTTTCAGGGAAATTTATAACTTGAAATAGTTTTGTTTTTTTTTTTTTAAATTCTTTTTTTTTAATATTTTATTTATTTGACAGAGAGAAATCACAAGTAGGCAGAGAGGCAGGCAGAGAGAGAGGAGGAAGCAGGCTCCCTGCGGAGCAGCGAGCCCGATGTGGGGCTCGATCCCAGGACCCTGGGATCATGACCCGAGCCGAAGGCAGAGGCTTTAACCCACTGAGCCACCCAGGCGCCCCACTTGAAATAGTTATGGAAAAGAAGAAAGCCTCAAAATTAGTGAGCTGATTATTCAGAATAGATTATCCTGATTTTATGATGTCCTTCCAGAAAAGGAATACTCTTAAATTTATTCTATGAAACCAGTAATGACATATAAATAACAACATAATAACAAAAACATAAATAATAAGATATAATAACAAAAATAAGATAGTTAACACATTAAGGGTAAATTATGGTCATTAATATGCAAAAATCGTAAAATATGAGAAAATCTGTAAATAGAATTTCACCTTACTGACAAGTTAAAAACTCATATAGTTGATTGGATGCAGGAAGACTATTTGATAAAGTTCAGCAACCATTCAGATTTAAAATGCTTAGCAAATTAGGAATGGCAGGGAACTCTATGAGCTGATGAGTTGTATCTTTTAAAAAAATCTAAAGGAAACATTATCCAAATTGACTAACTTTTAGTGAAGCAGTCCCTTTAAAATCCGAAATAGACAAAGGTACTCACTATCACCACTTTTTGTAGTGTCAGGTTGGAGTTCTGGTCAATGCAGTAAAAATTAGAAAAAGAAATTAGAGGCATTAAAATTTGAAAGGGAGAAGTAAAATGACATAATTTGCAACAATAAGATTATTTACATAGGAAACCCCAAGGAATCTACAAGTTTTAAGAAGTAAGTGTCTAACAAGGTGATTGAAGTTTTTTTTTTTTTTTTAGATTTTATTTATTTATTTGACAGACAGAGATCACAAGTAGGCAGAGAGGCAGGCAGAGAGAGGAGGGGGGAAGCAGGCTCCCCGCTGAGCAGAGAGCCCAGTGCGGGGCTCCATCCCAGGACCCTGGGATCATGACCTGAGCTGAAGGCAGAGGCTTAACCCTCTGAGCCACCCAGGCACCCCTGATTGAAGTATTTATAGAAGTTGGTGGTATTTCTGTACACAGCCAGCCAAAAATAAAGTTAAGTTTCCATTTATTACAGGTTCAGAAAATATTATTACCCAGGCATAAATCTAACAAAGATATGAAACTTCTACAGGAAAAATCATAAAACTTAATTAACACATGAAAGAGGAGTGCCTGGGTGGCTCAGAGGGTTAAGCCTCTGCCTTCAGCTCAGGTCATGATCCCAGGGTCCTGGGCTCGAGCCCTGCATTGGGCTCTCTGCTCAGCGGGGAGCCTGCTTCCCCCTCTCTTTCTGCCTGCCTCTCTGCCTACTTGTGATCTCTCTCTGTCAAATAAATAAATAAAATCTTTTTTTAAAAAATTGAATTAACACATGAAAGAACTTAAATAAGTAAAGAAAGACCCTGTGTTCATAACTAAGAAAACTCATATGTGTCTGTTTGCTCCAGATTGATCTATAGATTCAGAGTTTTTTTAAATAAATTCCAGCAGGGTTTTTAATGTATCATGTTAAGATGTTTCTAAAATACATATATGGAAGAGGAAGGATCCAGAGTTGCCGGGACATTTCTGAGAATGAGGGAGACCTACTACGAAGCTCTGATAGTTAAAAGACAGTGTGATATTGATGTGCAGGCATCAATAGATGGAATAGAATAGAGACTCCGGTGGAACAGAATAGAGACGCAGACAGAGTCATTCATATTTAAATCTTTGGTATTTGCTAGAGATGATGTGTTAGATCAATGGGCAAAGAAGGACTGAAGTGGAAATGATACAAAGGTATCTCTATGGAGAAAATCACATTTTTAAATCCCATCCTTAAAACATCAGGTATTTAAAAACTCTATAGATTAAATGTCAAAAATAAAATGGTCAAACTCTTGGCAGAAAATAAAGGTATAACTGAGATTTTAAGGAAAGGAAAGCTTGCCTTTTTTTGGGGGGCGGGGAAGGAAAGCTTTCGTAAAAAGAAAGCATTGGGCTTTGGTTACAGAGAAAGGCTGATAAACGTGACTATATCAAAATGAAGAACTTTTGTTTATCAAAAGACATCTTGAAGTGAAAAGACAAGTTACAAGTTGGGAGAAACTGTAAGCAACACTAACAAAACCCCAAAAGAAAAATGGAAGAAGACTTGAACAGGCATTTCCCAGAAGAGGAATTTCTGTGGCTAATAGACATATGAAGGACAGTTTGACATTAACGACAAGGAAGTAGTAAGACCACAGGGAGAGTTCTGTAGCGTGCACTAGTTTGGCTATAGGTATTAGAATGTGGATCTGCAGGACCTCGTTGCTGGTGGAAGTGCAAATTGGGGCAACACCTCAGAGATTAGTTTGGCTTCGTCTGCTTTTGCACGTTCCTTTGTCCTGTGATCTGGCAGTTTCCTACCTGAGTGTATATGTGAGAGACAGACTTTTGAACATTTGTAACAGGCGGCACACAGAAGAAATTCCATAGCACACTCAGAGTTCACCAAAACCTGCAAGCAGCCTTCGGTGAATAAATTGTGAAGGGTCTTCACATGGGAATATCATGCAGCAATTCAGACAGTCGACTCGAAACAAAATGGATGAATCCTGGTAATAGAACATTGTAAGTGGAATAAAGTTTCCAAAGATGATGTATAGGATGGAAACCCTTTTTATTTATTTAATTTTTAAAAAAGATTTTATTTGTTTATTTGGCAGACAGAGATCACAAGTAGGCAGAGAGGCAGGTGGGGTGTGGGGAGGAGAAGCAGGCTCCCCGCTGAGCAGAGAGCCAGGTGCGGGGCTGGGTCCCAGGACCCTGGACCATGACCTGAACCGAAGGCAGAGGCTTAACTCACTGAGTCACCCAGGTGCCCCGGAGGAAACCCTTTTTATAAAGTTAAAAACAAAACCAATGTTTACAGCTAGGTACCATAACTGTATAAAAAAATAAGCAAGAGGATGAAGAATATGGTATTGGAGATGACGGTGACCTCAGGTTGGAAGGGGCAGGAAGAATCGGGGGGAGGGCCCCATATAGTTAGATGCGTGTTAGAGGAAAGGGACCTTAGTTTCTGTGTTGGATGAGGAGTTTATGGATACATGTTGCATTAATAATAAAAATTAAAAATGGGTTATGCATGGACCAAAGATGAAAGTTTGTCGTGAATAAAAGGTTGTAGTCTTAATTCTGAGGTCTTACTCCTTAACCCTCATCCAAAAAAGGTGTTCAAAGGAATGTTCAAATTTAGACGGAATTTGGGTTTAACAGATGTTTATTAAGGCATTGGGATAGGGAGTTAGAGGCTCTACCATAAAACAGACTTTTGATGGGCCATCTCTCAGTCAAAAGGTAGTAGAAAATAATTCACAGGTGACAGAAATGTGTCTGTTTCTGAAATCTGGGTGAGGAAAAAAGGTTTCCCTGAAAATTGTAACCGAAGCCCTCTCTTCGTACGAGAAGTTCCTGTCGGCTTGCTTGCTCAGTACTGGAGAAACCATTGCAGATCTGTCCAGAGGGACACGTCGTCAACTGAGTCCTTGCCAGATTCCCACAGGCACGTCCCAGCTGAAGACGGCAAAATCTTAAAACCGCAGAACCACTGTGTGTGAGTAGAAATAGAAGCAAGAAAGGGGACCCAAAGAACTCTTTACTGGAATGATCAGACACAGAATATAAAGTGCTTCAATAAAAGAGACTTGAAAACTCACGGTCCAAAGACCAGGAATAGTTTTTAAAGATTTGGTTAAAATATGTAGAAATGAAACACATAAAATTAAGCATTTTACATGGATTGAATGGCTAGTTAGGTGTGTCTGAAGGGTTAATGAATTTGGAAGACAAGCAGGTTGCTTAGAAAGCAGACGGACAAAGGGATGGAGAGGGAAAGCTGGAGGCAGGAATAGCGGGAAGATGTGATCTCCGTTTGCCCTGTGTTGGCGAAGGGAAGAATCCGAATGAAGAGATGGTAGTGGCGCGTTGCTTCTCAGAGTCCGTGACAAACACAGGAGCATTCTCCAGATTCTGAGGTGGAAAAATGAAAGAAAAAGCCACACCAACGCACACTGTCATAGTAGTTCAGGACACGACAGACAAAGGTTTTAAAGGAGCCGGAGAAAAGACTCGTGCGAGAGAGCTGCAGTTCGCTGCTTGGTGACAGGAATAAAACCGGAACAGTGCGACGGTATCTTCCCTGTCCATCTAGAAACGTGCCCAAGAGAGAAGGCGACGCAAGACCTTGCAAACAGCTGGGGTCCTTCACCGCCTGCGGTCTCTGTGCGGAGTCGGCTTGTGCCTTTTCGCGTCGTCTGGACAGTCCCTAGTGTTACATGACATACCGCTTTCTTGGATAGAGGCTCTTCGTGACCGTGAATGTTCAGGTCTGCTGTGTTTTGGGTGCAGTGTTGCATGGTTCCCAGATGTGAACTCGTTAAAACCTTACAGCCCACGTTTCTTAGATGAGGAAACGGAGTCAGACTTGTTCACAGCCGCCAGACTGGAGTGTGGTGACCAGGGCGCACAGGTACGCACAGAGCCCCTAGGTTTGGTCTGGTTTTTTAACTGTTTGGAAAGTCCCACTTTCAGAAAAATCTCAAGAATGAAAATAGTAGGAAATACCTGTATCACCCTAAGCCATATTCACGAATTGTTAAGTGTCCCCATTTGTTCTGTCATTTGCTTTCAAGTGACACGGCCTTTTTTCCTGAACCATTTGGAAGTTGGTTGCATCCTTCTGTGCTTTACCGTTAAATCCGTCATGCGTGTTTCCCAGGAAGAGGCTCTTCTCTTCCTGTAAGGACAGTGTTACAGGCTTCCGTGAATCTCGCACTGACCTGGTCACGTCCGTCTTCCCGTCGTACCATGCATTCCAGTGTTGTCCATAGCGTGTCCGCGCCGTGCCCGGGTATCTGGGCCAGGATCAGCTCTTACACGTCGTTCCGTCCCTTGAGTCTCCCTTCACCTGGATTGCTGTTCCCCCAGCCTTTGTCTTCCATGACATTTCCGAAGTATGCCGTCATCCCTGCCTCCGCCCCTTTAAAAAACAGAATGCTCTTCGCTTGGGGTCTGTCTGCTGTTCGCTTGTTCGAGTCAGGCTGTGTATTCCCAGCTGGGGTGCTCCGTAAAGGTGACGTGATGTCCTTCTCAGAGTGTCGTGTACGGATGCAAGCCATAGCATTTGCCCTTCGTGGTTATGGTAGTTTTGATCAGCCTAGTCATGGTGTTGTCCACTTTCTTCCCTTTATAATTCCTGTTTCTTAGATACTGGAGATCACAGAAATGCATTTCATCCATAAAATACTGCAGTATCTCTCTAAAGACAAGGACTTTAAAAAAAATCACCACACCTAAAATAATTCCTTAATATATATATATTAAGTATATATATATATACTTATTATATATAAAGTAAATATGATATATTTTTATTTTTATGAAAAATTTTTATTTCTTATTTGAGAGAGAGAGCGCAAGCAGGGGGAGCTGCAGAGGGCGATGGAGAAGCAGGCGCCCTGCAGGGAACCCGATACGGGGCTTGATCTCTTAAAACTGACTGCGCCACCCAGGTACCCTTATATATTTCTGATCGTTGTTTAAATTAATCGAAATGATTATCTCAGAAATGCTTTTCTAGGGTTAGTTTGTTCAAATCA
Source organism: Meles meles (assembly GCF_922984935.1). NCBI lineage: Eukaryota > Metazoa > Chordata > Mammalia > Carnivora > Mustelidae > Meles > Meles meles. Next base: position 3,990,574 of record NC_060076.1, read on the forward strand.
GGATAAAATAAGGTCCATGCATTGCATGTATTAATATCTCAGGTCTTTAAAAATCTGTAGAGAACCCTATTTTCTTAATTAGGGTCTTGCTGCATGTAGACAGTGATCTGTTGCATAAAGTAGTGAACATGTTATGCCTTTAGGTTCGGCGTTGGGCTATCCTGACGGCAAGAAATTTGGGAAAAGTGGACAGAGATGATTATTACGACTTGCAGGAGGTTTTGACTTGCCTTTTTAAAGTCATTGAGTTGGGGCTTTTGGAAAGTCCAGACATTTATACTTCTTCGGTCCTCGAGAAGGGGAAACTGATGCTTCTGCCCTCACACATGTATGACACCGCCAACTACAAAAACTATTGGCTGGGTAAGTGTTGCGTTACACAGCTACAGTGCCGTTTTTCTAGAATTCCTAATGAGTATCCTGCCACGGAAGTGATCTCTTGGTGACCTGACCCAGGATTTCATGGTTCCCAATTTTTGTTCTGTTGTTAAAATTGACTGAGTCATTACACATCCTGCTCTTAAACACTGTTTATCCTAGAAACCATCTTTGTAAGAGGTGGATGTTCAAGTATGGCAGCTCTCTTATTTAAAGCTATACTGCATATAACAAAACATTATTATAGCAGTTGATTTTAGCGGGGTTTGATATATTTGAAAGAGATTTTCCCATCTGTAAAATATTTCCTGGTTGAAAGAGATGATAGCTTTGGTTTTCAGTTTTATACTGACCCAGAACAGTTCTACCCTACTTACTTACTCTGAGTCTTACAGTCATATGTCCTATTTGATAGTGATGAGTACTCAGGATATGGGGATCTTAAAATTGAAGGCACCTTAGATTTGAGGAAATAAAAATTGTGTGGTAGTCATCTTAGAAATTGTTTTCTAACCAGGTTTGTACCATTTCCTCCTTTTACTTTCAACTCAGTCTAAAGCCCTGTTATTTGGGAGCAGCTGGGTATGACGGTCTCAGACTTAAGTGAGGAACTGGATACTGGTTTGCTTCATTTTACCACCTTGTTATTACTCTTTTGCCAACTAAGCCAGAGAGGGCATGAGCGCTATGTTTTTTAATCAAGTCAAGAAAACTGCCAGTGATCTTACAGGTATTTGCATGTTGCTGACCATTCTGGAGGAGCAGGCCATGGACTCACTGTTGCTGGGCTCAGACAAACAGAATGATTTCATGCAGTCAATACTTCACACCATGGAGAGGCAAGCAGATGGTAATAACCTTTATTTGCGAAATGCTTTTGAATACTGGGATGGAAAATGTTAGTGTCATTGCAAGAATTTGGGTGTATGGTGTGGACAAAAGAGGGAACGTCTGTATGGTTAAATCACGGATTCAGATTTTTCAATTGGAAGGGGCCTTTAGAGTTTAAATTTCAGTACCTTAATCTTCATAAAAGTGGAGACTGAAGCCCAGGAAAGTTAACTTACTGCTTCATGTTGAAATGCCCAGTTAGTGGTAGAATCAAGACTAGCAGATATGTGTATGTGTGTGTGTGTGTGTATATATATATATATATTTTTTTTTTAAATATTTTATTTATTTGACAGAGATCACAAATAAAGAGGCAGGCAGAGAGAGAGGGAGAAGCAGGCTCCCCACTGAGCAGAGAACCTGATGTGGGGCTCAATCTCAGGACCCTGAGATCATGACCCAAGCCAAAGGCAGAGGCTTTAACCCACTGAGCCACCCAGGTGCTCCTGGCAGATACATTTCTAATGACGTGATAGTTAAAATTGTGGAGAAAGCCTTCCCTGTCTCAGTGTCTTCCTTTTTCCTGGTTCTTCCTTTCACTTTGGTTCTCTAGGATTCCACTTTCCAGCATGGTAACTGTTAGCCAAATGTGGCTATTTAAACTTAAACTAATTACAGTTAAATAAAGAATCCAGTTTTGCAGTCCCACAGGGTGTGTTTCCAGTGCTCAGTAGCCGCATATACCCGGTAGCTACTGTATTGCCCAGTGTGGGTCAAGGACATTTCCATCAGCACAGAAAGCACTCTTGGACAGTGCTGTTCAGAGAGTCTAGAAAACAGTGTAAAACTTGTAGTAATATTTATTTTTATACCCTCACTTTCTTGTGCTCATGGTTGTGTCAAGCTGATGAGGAAAGATCTGTACTGAATGTTTCTAATTTTTTTTTAAAGATTTTATTTATTTATTAGACCGAGATCACGAGGCAGGCAGAGAGAGAGAGGAGGAAGCAGGCTCCCTGCTGAGCAGAGAGCCGGATGAGGGGCTGGATCCTAGGACTCTGGGATCATGACCTGAGCCAAAGGCAGAGGCTTTAACCCACTGAGCCACCCAGGTGTCCCTGAATGTTTCTTTTTTTTTTTTTTTTAATTATTTGTTTACTTATTTATTTATAAACATGGAATGTGTTTTTATCCCCAGGGGTACAGGTCTGTGAATCGCCAGGTTTATACACTTCACAGCACCAACCATAGCACAAACCCTCCGTGTCCATAACCCCACCCCCCTCTCCCAACACCCCTCCCCCGAACCACCCCCTGAATGTTTCTAATCTCGATGAACTAGTTAAATATCAAGGGTGAAATTATGAAATTATTAATTTCATATCCCCCCTGCCTTTGGGAGCTGGCGCCTCTCATGGCGCTCCTGCTGCTCGTCCTGGAGCCGCCTCGGCCACGGCTGCCACCACCCGACACCCAGCGCCCCCGCCCCCCGTGTTACTTTTTGGGATCACGTACATTTTCCTGCTACATTATTCTTAAAGTTATTACTGATTCATTTACCAGTGTTTACTACATTTGTCGTTCATTCCTTTGTGCCTTTCCCATACAATTCTGTCTTCTCCGTTAATCCAGCTCCCCTAACCTTCTTCAAAATAAGAGTCCTCTCTTTAAGAAGCCTTTCATAATGGTCTTCAACTGATGGCTTTGTTCCTTTCTTGAGAGCTTACTGGCCAGGAGACATTGTGTCAGCTGCAGGAAAGGAACCAAGTAGAGCTTAAGAGTCCTGAGGGAAACAAAGCAGAAAGTTCTGGGTGACCAGATAAGCTATCAGTGAGATAGAGAGGGAGCACCTGTGTCAGAAGACTGCTAGAGAAGAGTAAGGGACCAGTTTGGTGTAGTAGGAGCATTTGAGCTGGGCTTGAGGAAGGACGATTCTGATGGGTGGTGCTGATAGGGAAGGCATTCTGGTTCTTACTTGGGAAGAAGCCAGCCTTTTTTGCTGTAGATAAGGTATGATTATGGAAGTCTGAAAAATGAAGCTGAAAGAAACATTAGAATAGGATCTTAAAAGTAAGAGCATGACAGAGGACTTTGAATTCTTGGGAGACATTAAGGAGCAATTGAAGGCCTTTGAGTGGGGCGGTCTCCTGCCACTGCGTATCTGATAGAGAAGAGGGAAAGGCCTGGAGGCAAGAGCTTCTCAGTAATGGGAATTCCTGCTGTTTGGATGAAAAGTAGGTAACAAAGCCACACTGAGATATGGATGGATGAAGGGGTGTGTATTTACTTAGCCTAATGCTAGCTAAGGGATTCAGTCCTTTACAGCAGTCACATGGCACACATAATTCAGATCACGCTAAACCAGAATTTCTTGTATCCTGCGCTTTGTTCCGTAGGAAAAATTGCTTCAGGTATGCAAACAGGGTGAGAGAGGTGAGTTTACCTAGATTATCTCAGCTTGTTCCCCATTTAAAACTTTCTTAGTGGTGTATATATAGCTTGAAAAAATGCAAAATTAACTTTCAAGTCTACCAGGCTTTTAAAAACCTGTGTTTGGCAGCACTTTATTTTAAATTTGCTGCTTTGCTTTCAGTTTTGTTGCTACCCAGATAAAGAATGCTTCATTCTCTTCTTTTTCTGATGGTTTTGTCATCCGGCAATCACTCTGTTGTGTTTCAGATGACAGTGTGGATCCTTTCTGGCCAGCGTTACACTGTTTCATGGTGATTCTGGATCGCCTCGGATCCAAGGTTTGGGGTCAACGTATCGATCCTATTGAGGCATTTCAAACCATTATCAACAATGTGAGCTACAATAAAGAGATCCAGAATATACGGAACAGCTCCGTGAGGTTTGTTCAGTCATATAACCTCAACGAGGAAGTCTGTTGTAACTGACTTGCAATAGGGTTTTCTCCTTTTTGTTTTTCTTCATTTCAGTAATTTCTATATATTCTTACTCTTTAAGGACCAAGTTAGAACCGGAGTCATATTTGGATGATATGGTGACTTGCAGCCAGATTGTATACAATTACAATCCCGAAAAGACCAAAAAGGTATAAAGCATTTTGAGAATTCAGATGATCCCGTATTGCCTTTGTATTGTGTAGGCGATGTTGTACATAATTAGTTGAATTACTGATCTTCCGATACGTAGCTGTTCTGAATCCACTGCTGCGCAAGGGGTTTCTGACGGAACAGATACACACGGGGAAAATGGACTCTCGCTCCAGGGTGATACTTTGAAAAATGAAGGGCAGTTGGGAAGGGTGGAAAGGTTACAGGGTGAGGGAGATAAGCGACGTGACTGGAATCAAAGCCTGCTAATGGAGAGGAGACCAGAGTGCATGGAGTGTACTCACGAACCCTTGACCTCACCATGGAACTGTGCTTTCCATTTTGGAGGGGCATGTATGTTTATGTGAAGCAAAGTGGGAAAACTAGGCGATACATTTTCTTGTTTATAGCTGTGTATTAAATCTGTCATGAATTCTGTTTGCTCGTCTGACGTCTGTATTTCTTTCATTCTAGGATTCGGGGTGGAGATCAGCCATTTGCCCAGATTATTGTCCTAACATGTATGAAGAGATGGAAACATTAACCAGTGTGCTTCAGTCAGATATTGGTCAGGACATGCGTGTTCATAACAGCACGTTTTTGTGGTTCATCCCTTTTGTTCAGTCTCTCATGGATCTTAAGGATTTGGGTGTGGCGTATATAGTGGAGGTTATTCATCATCTGCATTCCGAAGTCAAAGATGTCCTCAACCAAACAGATGCTGTGTGTGACAAAGTTACTGAATTTTTTCTTCTAATTTTGGTGTCCGTGATTGAGCTGCATAGACATAAGAAATGTCTGCATCTGCTGTGGGTCAGTTCCCAGCAGTGGGTAGAAGCCGTGGTAAAATGTGCCAAGCTTCCAACCACTGCATTTGCACGGAGTTCGGAGAAGTCATCTGGAAGTTGCTCCAAAGGAACAGCAATGATATCATCTCTGTCATTGCATTCAATGCCATCGAATTCTGTACAGCTGGCTTGTGTGCAGCTGATTAGAAGTCTCCTTAAAGAAGGTTATCAGCTTGGGCAGCAGACTCTGTGTAAGCGATTCTGGGATAAGCTCAACTTATTTTTGCGTGGAAATTTATCTCTAGGTTGGCAATTGACTACTCAGGAAACCCATGAATTACAAACTTGTTTAAAGCAAATTATTAAAAACATAAAAGTCAAAGTACCTCAATATAACGCTTTTGTGGAGCTGAGTCCTGCATGTAAAAGCTCTCCTGCATCTCACAGTAAAGAAGAAAACGAGCAAATGGACAGGAAGTCTCCTAAAGACCTGCCCTGTCTAGAAAGCTCCAGCCCAACATTTCCGAAGGAACCGATGAAAGCAGAGACCTATCAGATGCAAGAGAGGGTATTGATCAGAGCAAGTAACACTGTAGAAGAGGATGATGAGCAAAATTTCATGAAAGACTGGAAACCAGACGGTCACGTCCCCGCCGAGTCATGCATAAAGAAGAGCAGTAAAAACCTTTTCACTGAAAGAGCTCCAGACCAAGTTAAAAAAAGTACAGGGAAGCAGAAGTCTGTGAAAGAGAATTGTACATCAAGGAATGGTCCAGAAAGGGGATGTGACAGAGGAATAATCATGTCAACACGTTTGTTAACCAGCTCTAGCATTGAGTCTCCGCAGAAGGCAGCCACATCAACTGAGGATTTCTCTTTCAAGGATGAAGCTCTTGGCAAAACCTCCAAATCTAAAGCTAAGGCACATAAAGATGAAATCTGTGCTAAGTTATCACATGTAATAAAGAAGCAACACAAGAAAGGTACTTCGGTCAGTAATACTGGTAATTTAGAGGAAAACCTGGCTGTGTCTAACATTGACAGTTTCTACTCAAGGAAAGATTCAGGAGGTCAGAAAGGGGACGGCTTCACGCACAATCTCTCTTTAGATCCTAACGGCATTCTGGATGATAAAAACGGGGAACAAAAATCTCAAAACAGTTTATTGCTGAAAAAGAAACCACCGAAGAGTGAAGAGTTAGATGTTTTCTCGTCCCACGAAGACAGCTATCAAATACAGGAATGCCACCCTGATGGTAACGATTTGGTCTCGTTTACGGAAGTGACCAACGCTTTTGTGAAGAAAACTTCTCCCTTCAGAGATCCTGTGGCTGTTCTTGAATCAAGAGATAAGGAAATTAGCAAGAACACTAGTCAGTTGTCTTCTCACTTGAGAGAACAGGCTCTTGGTCTGAGTCCTCAGTCTGACACCTTAACAGACTCTCAGGTAGACAGAGACCTCCACAAGTTATCTTTAATAGCTCAGGCCAGTGTTATTAAGTTCCCGTCAGATGCAACTCAAAAAAGCTCATCCCAGCTACAAAGAAGAGTGAAAGATGACAGAAGGTCTTTCCTGGCCGACCAGAATCATACTGGGGAAGCCTGCCGGGGCCAGATTATTATTATTTCAGATTCTGATGATGATGACGATGATGACATTCTGGGTTTTGAGAGACAGATTAAGCAAGATAAAATAGGCATCAAGAAGGAATGTCCGGAGCAGCATCCTTCAGTAGCTAGTGCGAGTGTGGGAAAGAAGCTAATAAAGGAAGAGGAGACAAAGTCCCTTTTGCAGTTTGAGGAATCGGATTCTCAGTTTTTTGAGTTTGAAAGTCCATGTGAAGTGTTTTCTGTTTGGCAAGATCAGGAAGCAGACAAGAATTCAGTTCAAGAGAATGAGAAAAACTCCTGTTCAGCTGGCATAGCGGATATCACAAATGATTGGGGTTATGAAACAGATTATGTATCTGAAGAGGTTATTCAGAAAGTAGCAGAGGGCATTGAAAAACACACAGAACCACAGAGCCGTCTTTCTGTTGGGGGATTTCGTGAAATTGAAGTCAAAAAACGTAAGCGAAAACGATTTGAAAAACCTATGGCTGAAGATCGTCCAAGACCTTCCCCTTCTGATAGAAATGAGGACCAGCCTGATACTCTTAATGAGAGAAGACTGAATGAAACTCATTTTAAAAGTGTGGACCTAAGGACAAGTCCCAGTTCCAGTGTTGGGAGAGAGAAAGACACTGCAGCCGCACTAAAGAAGTCTTCTCCCAAGCTTCGTACCTATTCCAAACCCAGTAGGAGAGTCCCACCTTCCAAAACTCCTAAGAAAACGCATTCAGATACCAAGAAAGGGCAGAATAAAAGTTCAAATTACATAAGTTGTAGGACAACTCCTGCTATAGTTCCACCAAAGAAATTTCGCCAGTGCCCTGAACCAACTTCAGCGGTTGAGAAACTTGGTCTAAAGAAGGCTCCTCGGAGGGCATTTGAGTTGTCTCAGCGATCTCTAGAGTATTTAGTTCAGTTACGCGACCATGGCAAAACTGTTGGAGTGGTTGATACTAGAAAAAAGACTAAGTTAATTTCCCCGCAGACTCTCTCTGTCAAAAACAATAAGAAACTGCTGACAAGTCAAGATCTTCAGGTGCGAAGGCAGATGAGATCCAAATCGCAACAAAACAGACAAGGACTTTCGGATTATGAAAGTAAAGATACTACAAGAGCAGGGCCGTGGGCAGCGCAGACTTCGGACATACTTGTCCCAGAATCAGGTGGTTCAGATTACAGTTATAAAGGAGGAACTGAGGTGGTTGCTAACGCCACTGGGAAACAAGCAGTGAAATGTGTGTCTTCAGAGCCAGAACCCATGAAAAGAAAATATGTCTCTCAGGTGACAGATGATACTTGCCTCTTGAGCCCGTGTGCTTCTGTTGTGTTAAATGGAAGAATACCAACAAATGAAATCCATGTCTCTGCGTCAGCCGACCCCTTAGGTGGAAGTGACCCAGCAGTACATCGTTTAGAGTTGGCAGCTTTGAAAGACGGAGAGCTGGACTCCAACAGTGATACAGAAGATGAGAATATATTTCTGACACAGCACAATCCTGAAGATATGGATTTGTGTTCACAGATGGAGAGCGGTAATGAGAAACTCATTGAAGTGACTCGTGGCAAAGATAGAGCCCAGGCGGAAGAAGGTTCTTTAAGTCGGCCTCAGTTGGAATCTTGGAGTAGCACAAAATGTAAGTACAGAGATTGTGTAGAAACACCGAAAAACCAGGGTGAATACTGCGCAAAACACTGTGAAGCCAAAGCAGCAGATGAAGATGTATTTCGTAAACCTGGCTTGCCTCTCTCTGCATCTAAGAGACCTTCCACTGCTAAGGTTTTTAGCTCAAGTAGTACTTCACGAATTGCTAATCTTTCCAAGTCTTTGGAAAGTACCCCTGCACTTCCACCAGCTCTAAAAAATAAGTCAAGTGGGGCACAGGCTGTTTCGAAAGTCCCACAGCCAGCGTCTGTGTTGTCTCCAAAGCCGGTGGGTGAAGTGAAGAATTTGTGCAATGTTCTTCATCCTCAGACTCCAAATAATTCCAACAGGCAAGGTTACAAACTGACGTTTGGTGAAAGCAAATCCTTTTCAGCTTCCACTCCAGTCAACATTCTCTTGTCATCACAGTCCATCTCTGACACCTTTGTCAAAGAGGTCTTAAAATGGAAATACGAAATGTTCGTCAACTTTGACCAGTGCGGGCCCCCAGCAAGCCTTTGTCAGTCCATCTCAAGACCTGTGCCTATCAGATTTCAAGATTGTGGTGATTATTTTAATGTTTTTTTCCCTTTGATGATACTGAATACTTTTGAAACAGTAAGTATATTTTAATTGTATACTTGCCGAGACTCTGAAGTTGCTTCTTTTTTAATTTTGGTAGTGATTAGAGTACAGTTAAAATAACTGCCCCAGTTTTGATTTAGATAGAGCTTTGAGATTATCTGTTGCACGGACGTTTATGCCAGACGCTGTTCTAGTTGCTGGTGATACAGAGGAAGTACTTTCTTAACCACTGCCCTTCTGGGGCCTCCAGACACAATGCAGAGTGCTAATGAACCGAGTCCGGAGGTAGCACAGGAGTGTTTTTTTGATACAGAGGTAAGGGAAGACTTCTCAGAGGAGATGGTCTCCCTTCTACATTTATTTTTAAGTAATAGACCTTTACTGAAGTTTTCTTGAGGAGGCGGCATTGGGTAAATTACATTGAACAACACAAAGCAGTAAATCCTAAATTTGTCTTTATATATCTGTCTTTCCCGTTTCTCACTCATCCTAACAATGGCTCTCTCCCTTTAATTGCCTCCCCTGTCTCAGTGCATATTCTGGTTCTTCTGTCTTCATTACTCCAAATGAGGATTGCCAAATAAAACAAGATTCCCAGTTAAATTTTAATCTCGGAAAAACAGCTAATGATTCTCCCAAGTGTAAGCATCCAACTGCATTTTGAAAACAAAGCAGCGGGGCGCGCCTTGGTGGCTCAGTGGGTTAAAGCCTCTGCCTTCAGCTCAGGTCATGGTCCCAGGGTCCTGGGATCGAGCCCCGCATCGGGCTCCCTGCTCAGTGGGGAGTCTGCTTTCCCCCTCTCTCTGCCTGCCTCTCTGCCTGGTTGTGATCTCTCTCTGTCAAATAAATAAGTAAAATACTAAAAAAAAAAAAAAAAAGCAGGTTAGGGGTGAGAAGTTACATTTTTTACTTTTTCAAAGTTACTTAAAAAAATGAGAGTGTAACAACCTGAATTTCTTAAAAACATAACCAAGAACACCGAGGTAACAATTTGTGTACTCATTCACCTGCAAGATATTTGGGTGGCCAATCCGTGTCCAGTTTTATTACAGGCCTCTGCCTTCTGAATGTATCATTTCAGATTAGGAGAAGGGCCCTAGTGTATCTAGCACAAAGGGCTTAGGGCATTTCTGACAGAAAGGTTCAATAAGAAATAGTGTTTACACTGGGACCAGAAGGAATCCAGCATGGGAAGTATATTCCAGGCAAGTTGTGGGCGGATACTAAGGGGGGATCCCGCTTAGTGTGTTGAAGGAAAAGGAAACGTATCACACGACGGGGCAAGTGTGCTACTTAAGATCATCAAGTAAATTGTGAATATTGTTACAAAACTAGAATCAGCGCATCCTTCAAATATACTTTATATCAATTTATGCCCTCAATTTTAGCCACTGTTTTAAGATTCAGTTTAATAGTATTTCAGAAGCATTAGAAACAACTGATTGACAAAGGATCTTTAATATCTCCATAATAGTGAAGTGAAATACTGATGTAGTATTAGGAGAATTATTTTCTCCCCATAGAAAAATTCTTAGCTCAGTGAACCGTATATAGTTAAATATGCTTGGGAAAATAAATTTTATTCATTTTGAAGCTAATTTTTTCTTTAATCTATATTCTTTCTGGAAAATGCGCTGAGAAGCCATTCACAGCCCTTAAATTTAGGACAGATGTATTTTTTATTTACTCTTCCCTAAATTAAGAGCTAATCCTATATTCCTTGATAAGATTTCTTCCTTTCAGGACGTTTTTTGTAGCTCTAGCCTTTTCAAAACAGAATAGGCACAAGTTCCATTTATATATTTACAAGAGTTTATTTTTTATGTTTTATTTTTTATTATTTGAGAGAGAGCAAAGCTGGTAGAAGGGGTGGTTGAGGGAGGGGGGAAGCAGGCTTCCCACTGAGCAGGAAGCCAGACATTGGGCTTGATCCCCAGACCCTGAGATCATGACCTGAGCTGAAAGCAGACACTTAACTGACTGAGCCGCCCAGGCACTCTTTACATATACAAAGTTTGAAATAGTCAAATACTTTTGTAAAAAATGGCACGTACCCTCATCCCCTTAGTAACAGTTTTTTATTCTCAATGGATCCTTTTGATGTCTGCTTTGTACTTCCATATTTCTAAAACATGGCACTCGTGTGACATCTTAATTTTTCAGTTTTAGGCATTTTCTGTCGCTATAGGAAGTACCCTTTCTTCCAGCCCTGCATTTGTACACATCTTTTCTGTCCCTCATCCTCATTACAGAGCTGTTTTATGATTTTTAGGTGAGTGTTTGTTGTTGTTTTGACTTTATAAAAGGTATCCTTTTCTACAGCCAAGTCTGGAGTATGCTGTAACTGCTTTTCCTTTCCTTCTCAACTCTTGGTTTTCTCTGGGCTTATGATCTCATTTAACTTTCTGTATACTTAAAATTAATTAGATTCAGATTCTCTTGGATGTTTAAATCTCTAATGATCAGGTACATTAAGTAATCTGTAAATTTCATATTTTTGGTTTATTGTGGTTATCCCAGAGGACTCGCCTTCCTCATCCCAGGCCTTGCGTTTCCTTCTTTCCTGTGTAGGCTCTCTTTTGTGCCGCTAGTTCTCTTTCTTAGTTATTCCATCATTTTAGGAAGGTACAGCCTTCCAGCTTCCTGAGAAAAGAATGTGTGGATGATAAAGTTTTGACATCTTTCATGTCTTAAAATGTCTTTAGTTTTCTCATTTTTTCTGCTTTCCATCTCACTTTTTCTACTTCATTGGAGGCTTTCTCACCTATTGAATTTTTTAAAACATACTTTTAGTTTCATAGGACTCTTGGTCTCTGAGGATTCTATTTTATGGGATCCTATTCTTTTCATGGACGTGGCATTTTTTTATTGTCTGCAATTTGTTAATGATAGTTTTAAAGTTAGTTTAAAAGTTCTCTTTGCGCGGTTCCTGTTCCTCCAGTTGCTTTTTGCCTGTTCATTTTAGTGTACACAGACCTTTTACATTAACTCTTCAAATAGCTAATGATTTGGGGTGAGCTACTCACAGTGTAGAAGCATTTGGCTAATTTCCCTCTTTGTCTGTACCGGATCTCCACCATACCTGCTGTCCCCAAGGCTGAAGACCGTTTTTTACCCTCTCCAGAGACAAAGTCTCTGCAGTGTTTTGTGGGTAGCAAGGAGGAGCTGTCTCCCTTCAGCCCTCCTTCCAGATCAGAGGTCTCCATCACATGGCTTACCGGTTGCAGCTCGGCTTCTTGGGCTTTCTAAGTCAGCTACCATTCATCCAGCTGCTTTCCAGCTTCCAGCATTTTGAGACACGTGTCTTACGTTCTTTGTCCTAATGAACTAATCCTGTTTTTAAAAATTTCTTTGGTGTTTTGGCGGGGTATCAAGAGGAGTGAAAGGGGAAATGGCTGTGTTCAGGCTCTCATTTTTATTTGAAATTTTCTTTTTCCTTTTTTAACCATACAGCTTAAGCAGCATTGTTTTAGCATTTCTTTTTTTTTTTTCTTTTTTAGATTTTATTTATTTGACAGATAATAAGTAGGCAGAGAGACAGGCGGAGAGAGAGGGGAAAGCAGGCTCCCCGCTGAGCAGGGAGCCCGATTTGGGGCTCCATCCCAGGACCCTGAGATCATAACCTGAGCTGAAGGCAGAGGATTAACCCACTGAGCCACCCAGGCGCCCCACTAGCATTTCTTGTGTTTATTCAGGCCAACAGTTATTGGTGGTATTAAGATGCCCTGATTACTTTTAATTTTTATTCTAATGAGCTACAGACTGTGGCGTCAAACCACAGCCCTAGACCAAGGCTCATTATCTTCATTCTGATGACATTTGACTTCATAATGTTTGTTGATAGAATGCTGTTTGGTTGGTATCTTATTTCAGACATAAAGCATATTTAGTCACTATGTCTTACTGCAGGTGAAATGACATGTAAATTAACGCTTGGTGCAAAAGACAGATGAGAGCACATTCAAGTTCTAGCGATATGAGTTTTTTATTATACGGATGTGCCTGATAGAAATGCATTTGTTTTTTAATCCTCACATTTAATGCATGAGAATATTAGATAAATGTATGCCATTTTGGCAGATTCCCCTTTTTGGGGGGTGGGTTGTGGCAAGTGCTCTTTTATCTTAATGTTTGTACTTGCTGTCCTTGTCTGCAGTTCTCTCCTGTCACCAGGCTCTTTGTAGGTTGTAGGATAGGGAGCAGATAGAAGAAGGTGCTCTTTTTGGGTCCTAACTTTGTCAGTACCTGAATCCCCAGTAGGGAAATTGCTTCATTTCTTCAGCTCATCTCAGATTGTAATTTGTTCTGAAAGGAAGCAAAACAGTTGATAAAAATGACATTGGGGGGCGCCTGGGTGGCTCAGTGGATTAAGCCGCTGCCTTCGGCTCAGGTCATGATCTCAGGGTCCTGGGATCGAGCCCCGCATCGGGCTCTCTGCTCGGCAGGGAGCCTGCTTCCTCCTCTCTCTCTGCCTGCCTCTCTGCCTACTTGTGATCTCTCTCTCTGTCAAATAAATAAAATCTTTAAAAAAAAAAAAAATGACATTGGGAAGCTGCTCTTGAGACCTGGCAGGGAGCTGAAGAAGAGCATTCTGTGCAGGGTAGACGGGCATGTCAGGAACGTGATGCTTTGAGATGGGAACTAACTGAGCATGTATGAGCAGACGGATTAGGCTGGTGTGGCTGGAGTGAAGGAACTGAGGGGAAAAGGGAAATATAGTAAGATTGGAGAAGTAGGCAGGAGCCAGATGGCATATGGCCCTGGAAACTGTGCGTTGGAGTTTCATCCTCAGTTCCGTGAGAAAGTGCTGGAAGATGTTTAGTTGGTGTTAGGGTGTGGAGTAGTAATATGCAGTAGATTGCAGTTTTTTACCCATCATTCATGGTTGCTCCATGGAGAATAATCTGGAAAGGCAAGCATAGATGCTTTAGATGTGTTAAGGGGCTGTTAGAGTAGCCTGGGAGAAAGATGATGGTAGTTTGATTTGGGTGGCAGCTGTGGAAGTAAAGAGAAGTGAATTCATTGTGGGTAAATTTTGGAGATGTATAGATGGAATGGATGTTGGAATTAAGGAAAGGGGAGATGATTCTGAGGCTTTTGGCTTAAGCATCTGGTTAGGTGATGATGCTCTTCACTGGGCATCACATGCATTTGGGCAGATGGCTGTCTCTTCTAGAAGTGACATTATAGAAGCCAGAGGGATGTAGTTGAATGTGTTAGACGAATATATATTATGGGAAAGCCTAGGGACAGGTAGGACGGGATGTGGGTCTCAGAGTGGGAAGGAAATGATAGACCAGACTAGAAGAACTGCTACAGATGGGAGTTAGAGTGGATTTTTTAGTTTACCCTTTTTCCTTCCTCTCATCCCCCTGGGCTAGAACACTGCTTTGATGTCAACGTGTAGTACAGAGCAGAAAAATTGCAGCTAGCTGTGTCCACCAGAAGTAGTAGGTAGCATTAGGGTTGTTCTATAGCCCAGCCCATATGAGGCATGGCTGACAGTAAGAGTCTTTGAATTCCTGGGTTCTTGAGAGTTCTCATCCCTAGGGCTAGGTTGGTTATTGTAACCAAGGGAGTCAGAGTTTGAAAAACATAACTGCTGGGGTAGATTTGCTGATTAGAATATTACATATGCTCATTCCATGAGGTGTGTTCCCATTACTCCCCACCCCCTTCATAAGCAGAGGCACAAAAGCTCGAGTGGTGCTGGGATTTAGCCCTTTCCCCTCCGCCCCTCCCCCATGTACCTTTCCAACTGATGTGCCTACTATCTGTGGGGAGTATGAATTCAGGAGGGGGAGAGATGAATCTCCTTGGAGTATAGTCACTATAAGGGAAAAGTAGAAAACTGAAAAATACAGAGAAGATAAAGCAAAAGTATGGAGCAGACAGAGAAAGATTTTAGTCCCAAGCATGGTAAGTATTTCCAGAGATGATAAGGAGAGAACGTGAAACATGAAGCAGGAGAAACTGACAATGCAGAGAAGATAGTGTGGCTGAAAGAGATAATAGTTGAAATCAAGACTTCATAAGTGGCATGAATAATAAATATACACAACCCGAGGAATCAGGAAAGGATGGAAGTGGGAAATAGAAAAGAAAAGGTACAGTTTGGGTACAAGTACAGTTCTGTGTGTAATAAGGATCTCAGGAGGGAAAAAATGAACTGAGATGATAAAACTGAAAATTTTTTAGAAATAAAGAAGGATTTAAGAGTTTGGGTTGAGAGGGTTCTTAGTGTGCCAAGAGAACATAACTAAGCACACATATACCATAACAGTTGCAGCAAGACCTTGATGTACTAGTCTTGCTGCAACTAGAATGTACTGAAGAGGCAAGTTCCAGTAGTAACAGTCTCTGCCAGAGGCATGCGTAAAAAGAGCTAGAAAAGTTATAGGAAAGGATGGAAAAAGATGGTAACAGAAGAACATGAACAAAACAAAGCAGGACTGCAGTTTTACAATCAAAATTAAACACGAAAATAATTCAGAAACACAAAGACAGTAGGTACTCATAGAAGGAACTATAACCCAAGAACATAGAACCGACCATGAGCATGTATGGATGCAATGGTTTAATCTCAAAATATTCAAAGCAGCAATTGATAGAGCGGTGATTGTGGACAATGATAGCTTCTCCAGCTAATATTCCGTAATGCAGTTAGGAAGGTAAGGAAAACAGCAGTGAATAATTGGAAGAGTCATAATCCTGATCATTTGCGATGGTATCGCTATCTATACAGAAACTCCAGGAGAATCAGTAGTTGGGTACAAAGTTGATGTGCAGAAAAAATGTTCCTTTATAGCTGTAATAACTAGCTAGAATGTATGAAAGAAGTATCAGTTATAATCAAACCCAAACTGCAAACATGTTAAGAGCTTAGCAGCGAATGCACGAGGTATTTATGGAGAACAATTGAGTCTTAACTCTATTTTAAAGGCCATTAAGAAAGAGTGAATAAATGAAGAGAGGTACCATGTTCATGGATAAGACAATTTAACATTGTAAAAATATGACTTCTCTTGGAATCCGTATAGTTGATACAGTTTCAGTTAAAATTCCAGGAGGATTTTTTACAAAAACAAGCTGCAGGGAGGGACAAAAGCAGAGGGAGGAGCAGACTCCCCTTTGAGCAGGGAGCCCAACTTGGGGCTCTGTCCCAGAATCCTGGGACCATGACCTGAGCTGAAGGAAGATGCTTAACCAACTGAGCCACCTAGGTTCCCCCAAGCAGGACTTTTTTTGAAGAGCTTTATAAGCATTTTAAAATTTATGTGAAGAATAAAATATTTTAATAGTCATTTTGAAAAAGAACAGCATGGTGGGGAGAGGGACACTCACCTTATTCAATATGAAGACATATTCAAAGCGTTGTAATTGGAGGGCACGGGAATGGGCAGACAACTCACTGAAATGGAACAGAGATCCTTTGGCTCCTGAGACCTAACGCCCCGCACCCCGCCCCCCGGCCTATATGACAACCTAGGATAAGAATGCTAGACTGCCACAAGTCAACAGGGAAAGGATAAATTGTTAGATAGTACTGGGAAAATTGGTCTGCTCTAGTGGGATAAAATTAGCCTACATTACTGTCTTATAGCACATAATATTCAACTAACACGTGTATTTGAAAGAATTACATGAGAGAACAAACAATATCAGAAAACACATGTCAGTTTAGGTGACTGAAGTCCTAAAAACCCAAGAAGTATTAAGCACAAGATGAAAAATTTGGGTTTTACCCTGTCAAAGTTAAAAATTTTTCAGTGGCGGCGCCTGGGTGGCTCAGTGGGTTAAAGCCTCTGCCTTCGGCTCAGGTCATGATCCCAGGGTCTTGGGATCGAGCCCCACATTGGGCTCTCTGCTCAGCAGGGAGCCTGCTTCCTCCTCTCTCTCTGCCTACTTGTGATTTCTGCCTGTCAAATAAATAAAAAATCTTTAAAAAAATTTTTTCAGTGAAGGACCCCACATTCATAGTTAACAGATAGGAAGAAGCGTTAAAATAGTCCAAAAGTGACAACAGACAGCTAGAATATACAAAAAGCTTTCGTAAATCAACAAAAAATATGGGGAAATCAATAGAAGATGGACAAAAACTAAAACTAGCCATCCATCAAAGGGAAGACTAAATGGTGAATATATGTAGTGCTGCTCTAACTCACAAAGAAGAAAAGGACATTAACAGAGTGTGATGAGCCAAAGTTTGTGATCCCAGCTGACCTCTTAGTTTCAGACTGAGGTGTACACATCAGAACATGCATGTGTCCATCCCTGGGGATCTGTAACCTCAAGATGTTATTAAAAAGATTGTTTACAGAGCAGGAACCAGTTAGGTTGGATGAATAAAATATGGCAGTTCTAACTGCAGTCAGTAGCAACAGACTCTTAAGTCCTGACTGAAAACAAGTAGGCACGTTTACACTGCAGTGTCCTTTGGGTAAACACACACCGCACTGGATTTTTTTAGTGACGCTGGTTCTAGACACAGAGTAAGTGTGGAAGGTTCTGGCCTTGGGGGTGGAGGAAGAGAGGCCCTGCATAGACTTGATGGGAGTACGTCTTGCACTGGAGGGTTTGATGAATTCTGTTGACCTGGCACCAAAAGCAAGGAGGCAAAAAGAGGGCAAGGAAGTAATCTTTGAAAGTGGAGTATGCCACCTGGATGAGCCGTTTTGGTGGGTTGGTTAGGACAGAAGCCAGGTAGAAAAGACGTGAATAGCAGGACTGTTTTTGGAAAAGGAAGGGGAGCAGAAAAATGGGGCAGTAGTTGGATGGTGATTCAGGAATTAAAGAAGGGTTTGGTTTGCTTCGTGGGTTTTTTTTTTTTCCATTAATAAACTTTATTTTATAAAGCATTTTCAGATGTACAGCAAAAGTGAGGACAAAGCACAGAGTTCCTGTGCCTCCCCCCGCCGTCTCCACACGGTTTGGGTTGGTTTTTTGTTTTCCAAGAAGTAGGTCAAGGTGTATGCTGATAGGAAGAAGCAATGGGCAGGAAGAAACTGATACAAGACAGTTGGATAACTTCAGAAATTGAGTCTTAAGGAGGAAAAGAGGGATTCAGAACAAAATTAATGGGTTTGCCTTTGACTCCGTAAAGGGAAGACAGGATGTACGAGTGTGAATGACAGTTGCTTTGTAGGTCTTGGGTTTGGTTCTACCTTCTTGTAACCCGTAAGGCAAGACTCCTTTTCTGCAGTGAAATAGCTGTTATTTTAATAATGGGATTTTTTTAAATCAAGAGAATTATCTTAACCATCTCATTATAATCAAAGAAAATGTATGTAGTGGTAACATTTTTATAAAAATATAATTTTAGAATATTTGATCTGAAAAATTACCAAATTTTTAGAAACCTACAGTTCTGTAGAATAATCCCATTCTCTGTATTTAATTGAAAAAAAGAAGACTGGTATGTCGTCTGAGGACAGGGCCTGACTGGACATGTCCCCCACCCCAGTATGAAGAAAAGGGACACGGTCTGTTTTTGGAATTACAGTGTGTGATATGATATTACAGCGTTCCCACTGTTCTGTGATAATTTGAAGAGCCAGTGTTAGTTTCTGTTCAGTGTGTTGTAAATGTTCTACGAGTGTTAGTTTCTGTTCAGTGTTGTAAATGTTTTACCCACGGAACGAGTTTTCTAACTATATGCCTGATTATTTGTCCTCCCTAGGTGATTTCTTACGAACTTAATACTGCTTTGACAGACCTCAAGCTTTCACTTACTTGTACCTTTCACTACTGTTTCACTTAGTGTGAAAATATTAGCACATGCCATTCATGATGTTTCAATTTTCTAAGTCCAGAAGGTTATGAAACAGATAAAACTGTAACTTCATCAAATGTACAAGCCAGTGTATATATGGTATATTGAGTATATTCATTAGTACTTTTTTTGAGTTTCTCTGTGATCTCTCAATAAGTTTGGCCTCTACTAGGCCAGTATAGCTTGATGATCAGAGATCCTCTTTATTTCTGGCTCCTAAGATTGCTTTGGACATTAAAAACCTGCACACGTTTATAGCAGCTTTATTCGTAACTGCCTTAAAGTAATTATTTTCATTAAACTATTTTTACCGTAGTTAATTGGTGTACAGCAAAACAGAGCAGAAAGTACAGAGCTCTTACATATTCCTGTCCCTGCATACATGCATGCCCTCCCCTGTTACCAACGTCTGGTGCCGACTGGTACGTTTGTTAAATTGACAGATCTGCATTGACTCATTGATTCCCATTAGGGTTCCCTCTTGGTCTACAGGTTTTGACAAATGCGTGATGTCCTGTGTCTGCCATTATAGTAGCATACGGAATAGTTACCTGCCCTAAAAATCTCCTGTGCTCTGCATGTTCCTCTCTCCGTCCTCCCTAACCACTGACCACCGCCCTTTTCACTCTTCCCATAATTTTGCCTTTCCACAATGCCATGGAGTGGGAGTCCTCCACTGTTCAGACTGGCTTCTTTCACTTACTGTGCCTTTTTAAAAAAAGATTTATTTTGAGAGAGAGAACATGCACGCACGTGAGTGGGGGGTAGCGAAGAGGGGGAGAGGAAGACAATCTTAAGCAGGCTCTGTGCCCAGATGGAGCCTAACGTGCTGCTCAGTCCCTTGACCCTGAGATCATGACCTGAGCTGAAACTGAGTCAGAAGCTCCACTGACTGAGGCACCCAGGCTCCCCATCTCTCATTTAATATGCATCTAAAGTTCCCTCCAGATCTTTTTATGGCTTAACAGGTCACTTCTTTTAAGTGCTGGGTAACATAGCCCTTGTCTAGATGTACTTGAGTTCATTGATCTGCTCACCTACTGAACAGCGTCTTGGTCACTTCCAGGTTTTGACAGTTAGGACTAAAGCTCCTATAAACATGTGCGGCTTTTTAATGTGTGTAAGTTTTCAGTCCATTTAGGTAAATGCACGTGCAGTTGCTGCATAAAGGTGTATTATAGGTTCGGTAAGAAACTGCCTTCCAGGGGCGCCTGGGTGGCTCAGTGGGTTGAAGCCTCTGCCTTCCGCTCGGGTCATGATCCCGGGGTCCTGGGATTGAGCCCCGCATCGGGCTCTCTGCTCGGCGGGGAGCCTGCTTCCTCCTCTCTCTCCGCCTGCCTCTCTGCCTACTAGAGATCTCTGTCTGTCAAATAAATAAATAAAATCTTTTTTTTTTTTTTTTAAGATTTTATTATTTATTTATTTGACAGAGAGAGAGATCACAAGTAGACAGAGAGGCAGGCAGAGAGAGAGGAGGAAGCAGGCTCCCTGCGGAGCAGAGAGCCCAATGCGGGGCTCGATCCCAGGACTCTGAGATCATGACCTGAGCCGAAGGCAGCGGCTTAATCCACTGAGCCACCCAGGCGCCCCTAAATAAATAAAATCTTTAAAAAAAAAAAGAAGCAGCTGCCTTCCAAAGTGGCTTAAGGTACATATTTTGCATTTCTACCAGTAATGAGACTTTGCATTGCTCCATGTCCTCCTCAGCATTTGGTGGTATCAGTGTTTTGGATTTTGGTCATTCTAATAGTCATTTAGTGGCATCTCATTTTAGTCTTCAGTCTCTAATCGCATAGGATTGTGGACATCTTTTCCAGTGTTTATTTGCCATTGTATATCCTCTTTGGGGAGGTGTTTCTTCAGGTCTTTTGCCCATTTTTGGGTGATTTTCTTATTGTTAAGTTTTAAGGGTTCTTTATAAATTTGGGGTAATAGTCCTTTATCAGGTGTATCTCTTGCAAGTATTTTCTCCAGGTCTGTGTCTTCTCTTCTCATTCTCTTGACATTGTCTTCCTCAGAGCAGAACTTTTTAATGAGGTCCAGCTCATCAGTTCTTTCTTTCACGGGTCATGCCTTTGATGTTACATCCGAAAAGTCGTCACCATACCCAAAATTCTCTAGGTTTGCTCCTGTGCTACCTTCTAGGAGCTTTATAGTTTTGCATTTTACATTTAGATCTCTGATCTATTTTAAGATAATTTTTTGAAGGGTGTAATATCTGTGTCTACCTTCGTTTTGGGGGGTGCCCAGATGTTTAGCACTGTTTGTTGAAAGAGATCGTCTTTGCTCTGTTGCATTGTTTCTTGCTCCTTTGACCCGTTGACTGGGGTTAGATCATTTATGCAGGTCTGTTTCTGGGCTCTCTGTTCTGTTGCATTGATCTCCTTGTTTATTCGTTCATCCGTACCACACATCTTGATTATTGTAGCTTTATGGTAAATCTTGAAATTGGGTCCTCTTACTTTGTTCTTCAGTATTGTGTTAGCTACTCTGGATGTTTTGCCTCTCCATATAAACTTCAAAATCAGTCTGTTGATACTTTGCTGGGATTTTTATTGGGATTGCATTGAATTTATACATCCAGTTGGGAAGAATTTTTCACATTTAGACAATATTGACTCTTTGAACATGGAATACCTTTGTTTATTTAGTCCTTTGATATTTTTCATCAGTTTTGTGGTTTTTCTCATATAGCTCCTACATGTATTTTGTTAGATTTATGTTTAAATATTTCATTTTGGGGAGTGCTAATGTGCATGATGATATATTTCAAACTCGACTTATTTCTTATTAGTACATATGAAATATTTTTGTACTTTAGCTTATATCGTGCAGCCTTGCTAGTCTGTTGATGGTATGGATTACATTAATTGATTATCGAATGATAAACCAGTCTTACATGCCTGGGGTTGATTGCACTTCGTTGTTGTGCTGTGTAATTCTTTTTTATACATCGTTGGATTCCATTTGCTAATGTTTTGGTGGGGATTTTTACTTATGTTGGAGATTCTGAGCTATGGTTTTCTTTTCCTGTAATGTCTGTCTGGTTTAGTATTCGGGTAAAGTGTTGGTCTCATAGAATGAGTTAGGGACTACTCTACTGCTTCTGTACTCCGGAAGAGATCATAAAGAATTAGTATAATTTCTTCCTCAAAAATTTGGTGGAATTCACCAGTGAAGTCAGCTGGCCTGGGTATTTTCTGTTTCAGAAGGTTCCTTTTTTTATTGATTGAATTTCTTTAATAGATGTTGGCTTGTTCATGTTATCTATTTCTTGTGTGAATTTTGGCAGATTATTTCTCTCTAGGAATAGGTCCATTTTACCTAGGTTATCAAGTCTGTGGTGATAGGGTTGTTCATAATATTTCTTTGTTACCATTTTTGTGTCTGTGAGATCTATAGTGATGTCTCTTATTTCATTTCTGATATTGGAAATTTGTGTCTTTTTTTCCCTCAGCCTGGCTAGAGGCTCACCATTTTTATGATCTTTTCAAAGAACCAGCTTTTGGTATCATTGATTTTTCTTACTGATTTCCTATTTTCAATTTCATTGATTTCTGCTCTTTTATTATTTCTCTTTTTATGTTTGCTTTAAATTTAATTCGCTTTTCTTTTCTGGTTTCCTAAGGTGGAAGCTTAGATTACTGATTTTCTAATATATGCATTGTGTGGATAAACTTCCCTTTTTTTTTTTTTTTTAAATATTTTATTTGACAGAGAGAAATTACAACTAGGCAGAGAGGCAGGCAGAGAGAGAGGAGGAAGCAGGCTCCCTGCAGAGCAGAGAGCCCGACGTGGGGCTCGATCCCAGGACCCTGAGATCATGACCTGAGCCGAGAGCAGAGGCTTTAACCCACTGAGCCACCCAAGCACCCCGATAAACTTCCCTTTAAGCACTGCGTCTGCTTTTCACAAGTTGTGTTTTTCACTTTCAGTTAGTTCAGTGTATTTTTCAAATTTCTCTTGAAATTTCTTTGACCGTGTGTTACTTAACAATGTGTTGTTTAATCTCCAGATACGTTGGGCTTTTCTAGTTATCTCTGTTGTTGATTTCTAGTTTAATTCTGTTATAGTCCGAAACAGACAACGTATGATTTCTGTCCTTTTAAATTTGTTTAAGTGGATGTGGTCTGTTCTGCCATGTGAGCTTGAAAAGAATGTATGCTCTGCTACTGTTGTGGAGTAGTCTGTAGATTTCATTTGTATCTGGTTGATTGGTGGCGCTTTTGAGTTCAGCTGTCTTTCCTAATTTTCTGCCTGTTAGATCTGTCCATTTCTGATAAGAGTGTAAAAATAGTTAATTTTTTCTTGCAGTTCTATCAGTTTTTGCCTCACTTATTTTGATTCTCTTTTGCTAGGCACACACGTATGAAGGCTTATTGTGTCTTCTTACCCATGTAAGGTACATGGACCCATGTGTCTTGGAGTGCTGACTGACTTGTCCCTCACATGATGCCCCTCTTCATCCCTGAGAACTTTCCTTGCCTTGAGATCTGCTCTGCCGGAAGTTAATATAACTACTCCCTCTTTTGCTTTTCTCTCTTCTTTCTTTGTTCCTTCAAGTGTTTGTTAGAAGATGTAGATAATAAGTTTTTTTAAAAAATTCTCTCTGACCAGTTACTAGCTATATTGCTTTGGGCATGTTATTTGAATGTTAGTTATTTCCACTGGAAATGGCATCTACCGGCAGGTGCAGTGGTGTTAAGAAATACACGGAAATTGCCTTGTGTGCTACGATTTCCTCTCTGCTACTGTTAGGATGGTTATCTTTCTCTATCCCTTTACTTTAAAAAAAAATTTTTTAAAAGATTGATTTATTGAGAGCACGCAGGCTGGGGTGGGGGATAGGCAGAGGGAGAATCTTAAGTAGGCTGTGCTGAGCACAGAGCCTGACGTGGGGCTCTATCTCACAACCCTGAGATTAACAACCTGAGCTGAAACCAAGAGTCGGATGCTTAACCCACAGTCCCTCAGATGCTCCTCCATCCCTTTACTTTACTCCTTAATGTGTCTTTACTTTTAAAGTCAGTTTCTTGTAGACAGTGTATAGTTGGGTCTTGTTTTCTGATTCAGTCTGACAATTTATCTTTTATTTGGTGTATTTAATCATTGACATTTAAGGTGACTGTTGATATAAGTGGATTAATTTCTACTGTTTTTTCCTTTTTTTTAGAATAAGAGAGCACGGGCATGAGCAGGGGTGGGGAGGGGCAGAGGGAGAGAGAATCTTAAGCAGGCTCCACATCCAGCCCAGGGTGGGACTCAGTCTCACAACCCTGAGATCATCACCTGAGCTGAAATCAAGAGTTGGGCACTTAACCAGCTGAGCCACCCATGTGCCTCCCTGCCATTGTGTTTTTTTGTTGTTTTTTTTTTTAAAGATTTTTATTTATTTGACAGAGAGAGGGACAGCAGGAGAGGGAACACAAGCAAAAGGAATGGCAGAGGGAGAAGCAGGCTTCCCACTGAGCAGGGAGCTCCCCCCCTCCCCCCCCATGCAGGATCCCAGGATGCTGGGATCATGACCTGAGCTGAAGGCAGACACTGAAAAACTGAGCCACCCAGGCGCCCCTGCCATTGTGGTTTTAACTGAGCATTTTATATAATGCCATTTTCTCTTTCTCCTTAGCATATCAATTATTCTTTACATTTTTTAGTGCTTGCCCTAGAGCCTACAATACATATTCACAACTAATCCGAGTCCACTTGGAGGTAACACTTCATGGGTGTGTAAATACATTATAACAACGGAGTATTACCAGCTCTTCCCTCCCATCCCTTGCATCGTTACTGGCGTTTGTTTCGCTTATGTGTAACCATACATAAGCATATATACACACATAAACGTACATGATTGAATAAATCATTGCTATTATTTTGAATAAACTATTAGGCTAGTTAAGAATAAGAAACATAAAGGTTTTAATTTCGCCTTCACTTATTCTCTGATGCTCTTTGTTTCTGTAGATCCCAGTTTCTGACCAATATGCTTTTCCTTATACCCTCCATTTTTCTTTGAGAAAGCCTTTAATTCTCCTTCACTTACGGAGAATAATTTTGTAGGGTTCAGGGTTTTAGGATGGTAGGTTTTTTTCTCTGAACAGTTTAAATATTTGCTCCACTTGATTCCTGTTTACATGGTTTCTGAGAAATTAGATGTAATTCTTATTCTTACCTTTTCTGCTCAGTAGGTAGGATGTTTTTCTCCACTGATTTCTTTCATGATTTTTTTATCTTTGCTATTTCAGGTTTCTGAAGTATGAGTACAGTACGCCTATGTATAGTTTTTTCATTTGTTCTGCTTGGTGTCCTCTGAGCTTTCTGGATCTGTGATTCGGTGTCAGACATTAATTTGGGGGAAACTCTCAGTCATGATCGCTTCAGGTCTTGCTTCTGTTCCTTCCGCTCCTGCTCCTGGTTGTGCCATTTCTTTGGCCCTTGCCCGCAGTTCTTGGGTATTCTGTTCTTGTCCCCCGGTCTTTGTTCTCCTGGCCTCGCAGCTTTGATGGTTTCTCTTGCCAGATCCTCAAGCTCAGCACTTCTTGCCTCAGCTGTGTCCAGTCTCCTGACCAGCCCACGAGAGACCTCATCCTTCATCTCTGTCAGTGTTTCCTGATCTCTGGCATTTCTTTTGATTCTTAGAATTTACATTATCAGGGTGCCTGGGTGGCTCAGTGGGTTGGGGCCTCTGCCTTCGGCTCTGGTCGTGGTCCTGGGGTTCTGGGATCGAGCCCCGCATCGGGCTCTCTGCTCAGTAGGGAGCCTGCTTCCTTGTCTCTCTCAGCCTGCCTCTCTGCCTCCTTGCGATCTCTGTCTGTCAAATAAATAAATAAAATCTTTTTAAAAAAAAGAAAAAAGAATTTACATTATTATCTTTTTTTTTTTTTAATAGAGTGAGGGAGAAGGAGAGAGAGAATCTTAAGCAAGCTCCATGGCCAGCATGGAGCCCAAGGCAGGACTTGATCTCCCAACTGTGAGATCATGACCTGAGCTGAAATCAAAAGTTGGATGCCTAAATGACTGAGCCACCCAGGCCACCCCCATTATCATTTCTCGCATGCTCTACTTTTTCCATTAAATACATAGTATATTAATTACAGTTTTTAAAAAAATTTCCCGGTCTGGTAATTTCAACATTCTTGCCGTATCTATCTCTGATTCTGATGCTTATTCAGTCTCTGTTTCTGGCCTTTGTTGAGTGTGCCTTACAATTTTTGTTGTAAGGTGGACTTGATGTAGGTGAAAGGAAGAGTCAGCAGTAAGTAGGCCTTTGGTAATGTGGTAAGTTGTGGAGGAGGGAGCCCTTTCTCTAATACTGTGATAGCCTCTCAGTCTTCTGGGGAGGTTTGGCTCCTGGACTATGAACCATATACATGCTTCTCAGTTCCCCCCACCTCCCTAGGGGGGACTGGATGGCCAGAATGGGCTGTAGTTGGTTATTTTTCTTCCCTGAAGTATTCTGGTAATAAGAGACTTTCTGCAGGGGCGCCTGGGTGGCTCAGTGGGTTAAAGCCTCTGCCTTCGGCTCAGGTCATGATCCCAGGGTCCTGGGATCGAGCCCCGCATCGGGCTCTCTGCTCCGCAGGGAGCCTGCTTCCTCCTCTCTCTCTGCCTGCCTCTCTGCCTAGTTGTGATTTCTCTCTGTCAAATAAATAAAATATTAAAAAAAAAAAAAGAGAGAGAGAGAGAGACTTTCTCCAAGATCAAGCCTCATTAAGATCGAAATGTTCTGATATATTTCAGAATGGTTTATTTCCTCCTCCTTGTGCTGGATTTTCTCCATTACTCACTGTGAGAGCCAGAAGGGCTCCTTAGAGGTAGAACTCAACAAAGTGTGGGGGTCCCCCTTAAGATGTGTTCCCCCTCGAGTAGTTATCTCTCAGAGCTGTCCACACTGAGCCTGAAGCAGCCCATCAGTTCTAGTTAAGTGTTTCCTCTCCTGGCCCTGAGCTTTGTGCTCCTGTCACTTGTGATGATGGGGAGGGCTGAGTTTTTAGCTTGCTTTTTACTCATTAGGATCAAGTAGTGACTTCTAAGTTCCTTACATGCCAAACTGGAAATCAGAAGTCACAAATGAATTTTTCATGTTCTGCCAGTTGGGAATTTAGGTTCTGGGCTTTATTTGTTACATGTTCGGGGAAGTTGCTGTTTAGAATTGGCTTTCCAGAATGTTTTTGCTCTCTTAATATGCCTTTTTACTTTGTGTAGGTGGCTCAGGAATGGGTCAGCTCTCCAAACAAAGAGAAATTCTATCAGTTGCATTTACGCAAATTTCCTGCTGATTATAAAAAATACTGGGAGTTTGTGGGTAAGTTCTTTCTTCTGTAATTTGAAATATATAATAATTGGAGATTTCTGTTTGAGGAAACCTTATCCTCATTTGAATTTTCTGGGACATAGGTTTCCTAAGCTGAATTTGTAACCTCTTAAAAGGAATGTTTTAAGTCTTAATTAGAGGTGTGCCTGGGTGGCTCAGTCGTTAAGCGGCTGTCTTTGCCTCAGGTCATGATCCCAGGGTCCTAGGATTGAGCCCCACATTGGAATCCCTGCTCAACGGGGAGCCTGCTTCTCTCTCTCCCACTCCCGCTGCCTGTGTTCCCGATCTCACTGTCTCTGTCAAATGAATAAATAAAATCTTCGAGGAAAAAAGTCGTAATTAGAATAATTACTGGGACAGTTATGAATATAAAATTCATGGTTTTAACCATTCTGTAGTTAGAGTACCACAGGCCAGAGTGGAAGCTGGACATGGAAGAGACGGAGAGTGAAGGGAGCTTGACAAGATTGGTTGGGGGAGGGCGTCCCCAAATAATAGTGTTGATAGATTCTGAGTAAATCTTCCTATTTTCTCATCTCATCATTGCTGAAACACATCACACTTAGACATTAGTTATTAATCAACCAAACATTCAGAACTCTCTAAAACAAGAAGTATAAATCCTCTTTTGCCTCCCCCTCTAACCTCCAGTCCATCCTGCGCCATAGAGGCAGTTAAGATAAAAAGCACGTGTGTGTATATTTTGGGGGAAAGGTACTATATGTTCATTGTAGGACACTGTAATAATATTAGCAGAAAAATAAGTATCACCAATTCCAATCATTCCAAGATAGTCCTATGAAAATCGTAGTGTGTATCTTACGGAGAGACTCACCGGTCTGCTCACCAGTGTGAATTGTGTGTATGTGAGTGTCGTAGGGTCATTTACCTGTATGTTCATGACATTTGTCATTCATCCAGCAAATGTTGGTTATCTTTATAGTACCTAATAGGATATGATTTTAGATGCTAGGTATGTAGCTGTGAGGAAAACGTAAGATTCCTGCCTCCATGAAACTTACATTTTACTTAATTTTATTTAAGATATTGTATCTTTTCAGAGTTACTAAATAACAGTATATTTAATATTTGTGGTTATTCCATTGTAAGTATATTCTACAAATCACTTAACCAGTCGAGTCTAGTTAGACATGTACATTGTTTATAGTTTTCCCTGTTATGAACACTAGGTCAAACAGTGTGCATATTTTAAGACTTGTTCCATGTTGGCTCTGCCTATGGAAAGGAATATCAGTTTCACTTTTAACAGGAAGATGTAAGAATGTACACCTCCCTTGTTTGCTAGCTTCAACTTTGTTTTCCAGTTTTATGTATGTAAAGTCTATCTCATCTGAAGTTGTAATTTTGTTCCCAGATCTTTTTTGATCAGGAGTATTGTTAGTGAGGGGAATGTGGGGATAATTGTTCACGCCCTCTGCCCCTCCTCCTCCTCCTTCCCTTTTTTTTTTTTTGAAGATTTTATTTATTTTGAGAGAGAGTGCAAGAGTGAGGGGAGGGGCAGGAGGAGCAGAAGAGGGACAGAAGCAGACTCCCTTCTCTGCGGGGCTCCATCCCATGACCCTGAGATCAGGACCGAAGCCGAAATCCAAAGTTGATCACTCAACCTACTGAACCACCCAGGCTTCCCCCGCCCCCACCTTTTTTTTTGTTAGGGATGTTGTTTTCTTCTTAATGTATGTGCGTGGTAAATTGCTTTTCACAGTTTGTTACTGATTTGGGGGCATGGTTTCTACACATGTTCAAAACTGTACTAATTTCTTTATGGTTCTGACTTTGAGTTTTTGTTGTTTTTGTTTTTTGTTGTTTTTTAAGATTTTTAAAATTTATTTTTGTGAGCAAGAGTGTTCTCCAGCATTGGAGTGGGGGTGGTGATGGGGCAGAGGGAGAAACAGACTCCCTGCTGCGCAGGGAGCTCAATGTGGGGCTCAGTCCCAGGGCCCTGGGATCCTGACCAGAACCAGAGGCAGACGCTCGACCCACCGAGCCACCCAGGCCTAAGTCTGGTATTTCTCATAGTAGTTTTGTATTTCTTTTAAATATTGAAATCACGAATTTATCTGGCATTATCTTGATCATAGTGTCTACTCTTTAACATCTTTAACAACCTGGGTGGCATCACAACGTCCAGTGATTCACTAGGACAGCTCACAGGAATTGACATGTGCTCATGGTTGTGACTGTTACGGTACGAGGCTACAAAGCAGAATCAGCAAGGCGAGAAGCACATTGGGGTGAAGGGCGGACGACACCAGGAGGAAGCCTGAGAGGCCTTTCCCGGTAGAGTCACATGCAGTGTACTTTACTTCCTGGTAATGAGCTGCACGATGCATGGCTTGCAGAATGTTACCTACTGGGGAAGCTTGTTGGAGGTTCAGTGCCCGAAACACCCTCTGCCCGGCCTCAGGTCCTGACTTTAGGAGGATAGCAGGCGTTTGGCACGGACCGTATTCTTTTTGCAAACACTTGAGGCACAGCGAGCCATTCTCATTAGCAAATGATAATCCCAGGATCGAGGATCCCACATGCCAGGGGCCACCCTTGTATACAGACCGTTCTAAGGACAGCAGCCTCGGGTGCGCTGTGTCACGTCTGTGACGCAGCATTTCATGAACAGTGCCACTGTGATGTTCCTCTCAGTGTTGGTGTGACGGCATTTTGTTGAGTCCTGTCCAGAGGTGGACTGTGGAGTCTCTGGGTATGTGTGTGTTCAGGCTGACTAGGTCACGCCTGGCCTGTTCAGCATCACACCCACCGACTGTGCGGGAAGTCGCGTGGTTCCAGGCCTTCACCAGCACGTTTGTATGGACTGCCAGGTTAGTCTTACCCATGTGTCATGTTTGTATTGATGGCCTTTGTGGTTTTATTTTGTCATACCCTTGTTTCCGGTGAGGGTGAGCCCCTTTTCATGATTTAGTAGATGGTTCAGTAATCTCCTTCGGGAAGTGCCTGTTCAAAGTTATTGTTAATTTTCTGTTACCTCTTTCTTACTGATTTGTAGGAGTTCCTTATATGATCTGGATACACACCATTCTCTCAGTTTGGCTTGCATTTTGACTCTCACTGATGTCTTTAAAAGCTGTATTCCTATTAAGAATTTTATTTATTTATGTAAGTCATCTGTACACCCAGTGTGGGGCTCAAACTCCTGACCCCAAGATCAAGAGTTGCATGCTCCCCCGAACAAGCCAGCCAGGCATCTCTAGAATTTATTTATTTATTTATTTATTTATTTTTTTAAACAATTTTACTTACGTAGGGGCACCTGGGTGGCTCAGTGGGTTAAAGCCTCTGCCTTCAGCTCAGGTCATTGATCCCAGGGTCCTGGGATCGAGCCCCACATCGGGCTCTCTGCTCAGTGGGGTGCCTGCTTCCTCCTCTCTCTCTGCCTATTTGTGATCTGTGTCTGTCAAATAAATAAATAAAATCTTAAAAAAAAAAAAGAATTTTACTTATTTATTTGACAGAGAGAGATCACAAGTAGGCAGAGGGGGAGAGCCCAATGCGGGGCTCGATCCCAGGATCCTGATCATGATCTGAGCCGAATGCAGAGGCTTAACCCACTGAGCCACCCAGATGCCCCTAGAATTTATTTTTAACATAGCAAATGCATCTTTTTTTTTCTTTTTATTTATTTATTTATTTTTAAATTTTACTTATTTATTTGGCAGACAGAGATCTCAAGTAGGCAGAGAGGCAGGCAGAGAGAGAGGAGGAAGCAGGCTCCCCGCTGAACAGAGAGCCCGACGGATTCCGGCTCGATCCCAGGACCCTGGGATCATGACCTGAGCCGAAGGCAGAGGATTTAACCCACT
The DNA here is from genome assembly GCF_922984935.1 of Meles meles. NCBI lineage: Eukaryota > Metazoa > Chordata > Mammalia > Carnivora > Mustelidae > Meles > Meles meles. The sequence goes on from NC_060076.1 coordinate 4,021,387, forward strand.
GAGCCACCCAGGCGCCCCATCTTTTTTTTCTTTTTAAACTCACAACCCTGAGATCAAGACCTGAGCTGAGATCAGTAGTTGGACACTCAATGGACTGAGTGAGCCATCCAGATGCCCCTCTCTATTTTTTTTTTTTAATGGTTAGTGTTCTGTGCCTCATTTAAGAAACCTTTCCCTGCTGCAGATCATAAATGTATTATCTTAACATCTAGAACAGGTGTCTGCAAACTCCAGCTTGCAGATCTACCCCATATCCTGTTTTTGTACTGCCCTAGAGTAAGGTTTTTATGTTTTTAAAGATACATTTTTTTAAGATTTTATTTATTTGAGAGAGAGAGGATGCATGAGCCAGGAGGGGCAGAGGGAGAGAGAGATGCAGACTCCCTGTCAAGCAGGGAATATGATGCAGGACTTGATCCCAGGACCTTGGGATGCTTTAACCGACTGAGCCACCCAGGTGCCCCAAAGAACTTTGAAAAAAAGATGGTGAATATACAACAGACCCTCTATGTGGCTTGCAAAGAAGAAGTTTGGCTCTTCACAGAAAGTTTTCAGCCCCTTTTCTAGAGAGTTCATTGTTTTGTTGACCTGGAATTTATTTTTACGCATGAATGGGATGTGTAGGGGTCATGTCTCATTTTTTTTCCAAATGGAGTTGTGGTCATCCCAGTATTATTTCTTGAAAAAACCATCCTCTCCATGCTCTGCAGTGCCCTATTTGCCGTAAATCTAGTGTCCGCTTGACTCATGGATTTCTTTTCTCGGCTCTGTTCTTCATTGGACCGTTTGCCTGCCCTCGTGCCCACATCACATCGCCTCATTACTTAGTCCAGCTTCTAATGCGTCTTAAAAGCCACTGAATAGTCCTTCTACCTGGTTTTGCCTTCAGAGTGCCTTGGCTCTTCTTGTCTGTCTGAGTTCCCATGTAAATTTTAGAGGAAAAAATGGGGAAATTGGGCAAGAATTGACATCTTTTTTTTTGAGAATTGACATCTTTCTAATAATTTTCTAATTTGTGAATAAGAGTTATAGCCAGTTACTTTGGTTCATTTTCAGTCATGTTTTAGAGTCTCTGATGGAGAGGTTTTGCAGATCTTCTTTGGTTTGATTTTTGTGAGGCTGGAGCGTCATTTGTAATTCCGTGAATTTCTCTAAAAGATGCAGACCTCTAAGATTTTATAATAAGATAACATTTTATTGCTAAAATATTAAGTTATCCCTTCATGTCCGATAGCTAGTCAGTGTTCAAATTTCTAATTTCATTATAAATAACAATTTTTTTCAGTCAGTTTGAAATAAGGTCCAAGTTAGGTCCACACATTAACGCTAGTTGATGTCTTTTTGAACTGTAATTTTCTCATTCTGCCTTTTTTTTTACCCCTTTGTAAATTGTTTGTTGAAGAAGCTGAGTTGTTGATCCTTTAACCCACTGAGCCACCCAGGCGCCCCAAATCTATAGTTTTAGTAGCTGTTTTGAGTGTCTCCGTAGGTGAGGCCAAACCTTGTAAGCTGTGTGAGATGCCATCTGCAGCGCCAGGACCGTCCTTGGTGCTTTATGATCCTGCCGGTTGCTGTGCTCCTTCTCTCTGTGTGCCTTGCTTATCTCTGCTGAGTGCTGGTCATTTGGGAAGTCACTTATAAAACTAAGTTGAGGCCTGGGGTGATACTGTCTTCCTCCAAAGAGGATTTTCCTTTGATTCTGCCAGACTTCTGGGGCACCTGTGATGTGGGGTCATCCAGATCTGGTTGGAGGGGCGGGCGGGCGTTTCTAAAGTGCCCAGCTGCTCGGACGCTGGGCTGTCGCCCATGTCAAGGCAGGTTTGCTGCTTCCTCATCCTGGGGCGTAGTCCCGAGGCCTCCTTCATAGTCCCAGTGTGAAGCATGTAGAGGTGCCTGGGTCCCCGCTCCCACTCTGTACAGGCCCTGGACTCCAGTGTTTGTTTTTTTCAGTCCGACAAGGCTGTCGCAGGTATGGCCTGGCCTCTTGGCTATCACCCCAAGAACGGTTCACATGTCTGTAGGGACATGACAGGACCGCCTCTACTGGATTTCCACCTTCTTCTGCGTCTCAGCATAGTAGTTCTTCACTCTTGTGATTGCTCTCTGATATCTTCCCATTGATCGTTCTTGCCTGCCAGATTTTATTTATTGCTTTAAAAAGGTTTTCTTTATTTTGAGAGAGAGGGCGTGTGCATGAGCAGGGGGAGGGGCAGAGGGAGAGGGAGAAGCAGACTCCCCTCTAAGCAGGGAGCCCGCTGCCAGGCTCCATCCCAGGACCCCTGAGGTCAACACCTGAGTCGGAGCCCCCCAGGCGCTCCATACCTGCTGTGTTTTAAAATCTTGTCTGGAGTTACTGGTTCTGTCTAACTAAACCCCGTGCCTCATATTTTAGTTCGTTCTACTGTTACTGGGCCTGGTGGTTGGTGCTCAGCTTTTTTGTTGTAATACTCGCTGTTTTCCCAGCCCAGTCGTTTACAACTAGCCTTTCCCCCCCTTGTTTGAAATGCCACAAGTAGGCTCCGATTTCTTACATGTCCTTGGATCTGTTTTGGGGTATTCTTCTGGGATTTTGAAAGTGAGGAACAAAAAAGAATTTCTTGGTTAAAAACTGAAACTTTAAGGAAAGGAAATTTACTAACTGCTTTTGAATATTATGATTTTATTTTGGCCTCTTCGCCATTTTTTTGGTAAAGATTTTATTTATTTATTTGACAGAGAGAGAGATCACAAGTAGGCAGAGAGGCAGGCAGAGAAAGAGGGGGAAGCAGGCTCCCCGCTGAGCAGAGAGCCAGGTTGGGGGCTCAGTCCCAGGACCCTGAGATCATGACCTGAGCTGAGGGCAAAGGCTTAACCCACTGAGCCACTCAAGTGTCCCCTTTTTAGCCATGGTTAAGAAGCATTTTATAATACTATATATATAATCTGTATTTGAGAATGTTGACGGACTCAGAGTTTTACTTTGAAGTATATTACAACGTCTTGTGCTGTATTCTTGGTTGAACTTAGTACAAGGGTTTAATATCCTTTAAGTTAATCTCATTTAAAATAATTCTGTTAGAATCAATGCCAACTTCTTATTGTTTCGTAGTTCATCTTGAGGAATGTGAACTCACTAAACAACTTCATCCAAAGGAAAATGATTTGGTGTTTTTGATTCCCGAAAGACAAAACGGAGAGAATAAAGATACAGAGAGAAATCACTTGGAAGATCTCCGTGATTACTATTGCGCTTACATTCATAAGTTTCGCCGCACTTCAGTCAGTAAGTAGATGACGAGACTGTGAAGAGGAATCTGTGCGATATAAGCTCATGTTTTAATTCCCCTCGGAGCTGTGCCTTACCAGCCGCGCACTTGTTGTGCGCGTTCGAGACGTGTGTTTGCCAGGTTACTTGCCTTCCAGAGTCCTTGTTTAGTTTTTCTAGACTTACCTGGGAAAGGCCCAGTACTTACTGGGCTAGACTTACGATTTAAAAGCTTTCTTTTGTAATGTCCTCTTTTTCTGACACATTCCTTCATCTGTCGTTGGGTTTGTTATTAAACAACAGTTTGCAAACCAGCTGTTTTTCTGTCTCTTAAATCACAACCTTGATGTCGTGGCTAAGTATCAGTGAGAAGACCAAACACGTCAGGGACTGCAAGGCAACTTGAGGATTTTGCTGTTTCCATTGCTCCCATCCCTGGTGCTGTAGGGACCGTTCTGGGAGTAGCATCACAGAAGTAAGGGCAGCACCTGCTTTGTGCCCGGCCGCGTGCCCTGTCCTTCCTGCGCTCTTTTATCGTCTTCCTCAAAGCCTTGCAAAGCGGTAAGAGTTGTGTATTCTCTGCTCATCAGGAAAGGAAGGCTCAGGGCTTCAGCGCTCACCCAGGGGCATGCTCAGTATCGTGCGGTCGGCCCGGAAACGGAACCTGCGTTTGTTTGACCGCAGGGTCGCCCACATTCTTCATTGAATGCCAAGAGGCCTTTTTAACATTGCTGCTTTCTTAGTCTCAGTTATGTCACAAGAACCTGAGTTCATTATTCCTTCACCTTTTTGCAACTGGTCTTAAAAACAAAGCTCCTTGGAGTTCATGGTCATGCCGCACCATACCTGGCGCGCCGCACTGCGAGTGTGGTCCAGCGCAGCTCTTCCGTAGATTGCATTTGGGCGAGTAGCCGAAGGGATATATAGCTCAGTACGTGCTTTGACTCTTGCAAATGGCGACATGCACCAGATTTCTGTTTCTGAGTATTGTCCCTCTAGCTCCTCAAGCATCCCACTGTCTGACCTCTCCACTTGCATCTGTTAGACGAAAAAACCAAAGGAAGCACTTGGTTGTCTGCCTGACGTCTGCTGTTCCTTCTGTTTTTCCCACGTCAGCACGTGGGGCCTGCGTTTTTCTAGTTGTTCAGACCCCAAGCCCCAGGCGTCCTTGATGTTTTCTTTGTCTCACACCCTGCGTGTAATTCATCAGGAAATCACGTTGACTTCTTCGCGAAGTATCCAGGATCCAAGCCATGCGTCGGCTTCTGCATCCGGGTCCGCGCAGCCGTCCCCTGCACTGCCTCCTGGTGGCTTGTCTGCTTCTGAGCTTTGCCCCTTGCAATTCCATCTTCGCCCACAGTAAGAGTGATTCTGCTACTGTGTGACTTCAAGCATGTCCCTCCCCAGTACAGCGCTGCTCTGGGGCTTTCTACCTGACTTGAGGTAACATTCAGTCAGTATCGTGGTCTGCAGAGCCCTGTAAAATGGAGCCCCGTGCTCTTCTCTGACTCTCTCGCAGCAAGGCTTATCCCTGTCCTGGAATACTCCAGTCACACCCTTGCTTCATGGGCTTTGCCAGTAAATACCCTCTCCCCGGATAAGGGTGTGGTTTTCTCATTTATTTCAAGTTTCTGCTCAGGCGCGGTCTTATCACGTTGTCATCCCTTTCTCTGCTTTTCTTTCTTTCTTTCTTTCTTTCTTGTTTTTGAAGATTTCATTTATTTATTTGACAGAGAGAGCAAGAGAACATAAGTAGGCAGAGAGGCAGGCAGAGAGTGAGGGGGAAGCAGGCTCCCCACCAAGCAGAGAGTCTGATGTGGGACTCTGTCCCAGGACCCTGAGATCATTACCTGAGCCGAAGGCAGAGGCTTAACCCACTGAGCCACCCAGGCGCCCCCTTTTCTCTTCTTTCTTCACGCTGCTCCTCACTGCTGATGTGTTTGCTTGGTTATCTGCTTCCCTCTTCTAGGAAAGAATTGCCTGGTTCTTAGGAACCATTCAGTAACCATTTGAGTGAATTCTTGAACAATATGTCATACAAAAGACATGAATTATAAAAGTACATAATTCTGAATAATCTTATTTTAGCTGGACAGTATTATTCACTGGTAACTGAAATTGCTTTTTCTCCTTCTTGACAATAGTGCGCAATGGGAAATCTGAGTGTTCCCTTTCCATCCAGACTCAAGATAATTTGCCAGTCAATTTAAATGAGCTCGTGAAATGCATTGTGATCAGTTCTCTGGTAACTACACAAAGGAAGTTGAAAGCCATGTCTTTGTTGAGTGGACGGAACCAACTGGCCAGAGCCGTTCTGAATCCAAACCCTATGGACTTCTGTACGAAAGATTTACTAACTACAACGTCTGAGAGAATTGTGAGTCATAAAGTCTATGTTTTGTTACTCAGCTTACCTCAGGAACAAAGCGTAGTGCAATAAAGAATTGAAACTATGGTTAGAGAGGAGCCCTAAAATGTGCAGTGAGCATCCTACTTAAATGCTTGTTAGGTGGTGACAGTTCAGAGGTAGCAGTAGGTTAATAGAGTTATTTTTGCACTTGAAGGATCGATGGAGAATTGACGAGTGAAATTGCCGTTTCACTTGGGTACTTGTTCTCCCTGTCAGAGCTGTGTATGTTCGTTCCAAGGAAGGAAGAGGAAAGTGGTGGTGTTGGGACTGCGGTTGGGTGCGAGGGCTTTCCGTGTAGTATCATTCACTTTTCATCCTCCCAGGAGTGTCCGATTTAATGGATGAGAAAGGCATAGGCTCAGAGAGGTTAGGAGTTTGGAGACCTAGCTTATGAGTGAAGCCGAGATGTGAACTTAGATCTGATCCAAAATCTTGGAATGTTAGGAAAGAAAATCTTTGAATGTTTTTTTACAGTCTAAGTAAAGAATAAATAGAAGAAACGTGCAGAACAGTTTATTGTGATCCTCTTTGTAAGAACCATAAATAAAAATGCAGTTGTAGTAGTTGTAGATGGGCTGAAACCTCTACAGACACTTAAAATAACTTTCTTTGTAGTAGTGAAATTGGTTCTGTTGATTAAAGATCATTTGCGGTCTTGCCTGATCATAACCAAAGCTTCTGTCTGATAAAGGCTAGAAGAAATTCAAGTGGAGTTTTTCTCTTCTTCCTTCCCTGGGCCACTCCGGGAGGAGCAACTCACTCTCACTGATGTCTTTTACATAGATCACCTACTTAAGAGACTTCAACGAAGACCAGAAGAAAGCGATAGAAACTGCATACGCCATGGTCAAGCACTCCCCGTCAGTTGCCAAGATCTGTCTGATACATGGACCACCTGGAACAGGAAAATCAAAAACTATTGTCGGCCTCCTGTACCGCCTCCTGACAGAGGTAGAGCACGTGAGGGGTCGGTGCTGTTAGCCGAGAGCATCGCTTCACGCGAATGCACTGGCCCGTAAATAACTACTCCAGGTCTCTCTGCCCGCACTTCGTGTAGCTTTTTGATACTTTGTGGAACTGTGTCTGAGAAAGAGGTAGCAGAAGGAGAGAAGGGTATAAAAGATAACAAAACCACAGAAAATGCTGTCCTGTGTGACACTGATCTGCAGGGTTAGAATGGTCTGGAATGTTAGAGCGGGCTGGAATGTACGCCAGGGCTACATTGTGGTTGGATTGAGTTCGCAGTAAAATAAGTGGCTAGTCAGGCGAGGCTCAGGGAAGCCGTGGTAAAATGTCCTGCCGGGGTCGTCTCAGTGTCCGTGTGAGCCGGAGGCGCTGGTACTTATTTTTACGTGTGTATAAGGGGAACTCTCGAACGCACATGGAAGTAGAAGAAAACTGGAAAACTCTGTAATAGAGCTCATCAGTATCTTTTGTCTGTCTGTCTGTTTGGCGTGTGTGTGTCAAATTGTAGAACCAGAGGAAGGGGCATTCAGATGAAAACTCCAATGCCAAAATCAAACAAAACCGTGTCCTTGTGTGTGCGCCTTCCAACGCGGCTGTTGACGAACTTATGAAAAAAATCATCCTCGAATTTAAAGAAAAATGTAAAGACAAGAAGAATCCTTTGGGTATGATACTTACATGGCTTTTCATTTGTTTTTGGTTTTGTTCTCAGCGGTTAGTGTTGGCAGCTGAATGCCAGAGGGCAAGCCAGTTCTGATAATAACTTCTGCTTGGGGCTGTGGCCCATGTGTACTCATCAATTCATTTAGCAACTTTCATTGAGCATTTACTCTCTGCCAGGGCCCTGTGCTACGTGCTGAGGTTTCAGCAGTGAAACCCTCCAAGAGATGCTGGTGAGGAAGTGAATCAGTGAGCAGTTAGAGTGTAAGCTGGACGTTCCGGAAGAGCAGGAAGACGTGGCTACGTTCAGACACCTCACAGTGGCCCTTGGTTCGGTGGTGGGAGGGTTAGGGAAGGCTCCTGGGGGAGATGATGTCTAAGATGAGACCTGGAGAAGAGCAGTTAGGGGTTAGCCATGGGAAGAATTGGTAGGGTGTGGGGAACTCTAGCAGAAGTTTCTATCGACAAAAAGGACCGGAAGCGAGAGATCCTCCATGCGGTACAGCTGGAATGTGATAAGCCCCACAAAGGGGGTGGTTTGGGCATTGGTTTGCCGCCCTCCCCGGGGAGCTTCAGGCAGTGAGGGCGCGCGGGGACTCTGCTCTTTCCTTGGGGAGGCGTGTGAGTTGTGTATTGGGTTTTGACGTCAGGTGTACTTCACGTGCTAGGGCAAGAGTTTATAAAAACGCTGGCCTACCACAGGTAGACCTTGGAGAGAAAAGGTTGGGCTAAAGGATTTCCCGCATCTTCGGTTTTCTACTAGTGCCAAATTCTCCTCAGAAGTGGGTATAGCAGTTCACACGCCCAGGAGCAGCTCCGACGCCTCCGCATGCTGTGGTTTGAACGTGCCTTTCCCTGCGGGCCGAGGGAAGGTGAGCGCGCAGGCGTGTGCTGCCCGCGCAGCTGGGCCGGGATCAGGACAGGGCCAGCCGGGCGTCGGGTTGGAGCTTCCATTTCATTAAGAGAAAATTTGCTGTCTTCTGGCCAAGAAGAGAACTTGGGTCTTCCGTACCGCATTTCCTTTCCGCTACTTCCAGCTGTCCTGGGCGTCCTGAGAGAAATGCCTTGGACATCTCGCCATTGAGGATGCTGGTGATTTCTGGGCTTTAGTGTTGACCCTCCTCGGGATAAAGAAGTTCCCTTGTCATTGGTTTCTGGCATGAAGGGCTGTTGGGTTTTATTGCGTGCATTTTTCTTGTTGCATGCGTTTAAATGGTAATGAAATCTTTTTCTTGAATCTGTTACTGGGGTAAATGGCAGTGTTTTTCTAATGTTAAAATATCTTTGATTCCTAGAATAAGGCCAACTTGGTCATGTATTATTATTTCTTAACACGTTGCTAGATTGATTATTAATGCTTAATTTAGTATTTTAAAATTAGTATTCATGAATAAATCAGCCTGTGATTTTTCTTTGTCATATCTTTGTCTAGTTTTTATAAGACTGACTTTGAAAATGGAATTGGGGGTAATTTTTTGTTTATTCTTTGCAATGTTTTATATATGACCGAGATCATCTATTCTTTGAAGATTAATTTGTTTTTGGTGTTGTTTTGTTGGTTGCTCTTTGTTTATTGACAGATGGGTAAGTTTTACTCTACCGTCTGAATGTCTTAACTGTTAAAGTTCTATTCGGGTATCTGTATTTTAGTGAGTTGGGCTAATTTGTTGTTTTTCAAGAAAAATCAACACTCCTCTTAGGTTTTTAAGTATATTGGCATAAAGTTGCTCATTGTATTCTCATTTTAAAACTCTCAACTGTATTTTGATTGGGTCATCTTTGTCATTCCCTGAATTCTGTATTTAGTCCCTAAATCCACATGTGGCATGGGCCTAGGGTTGGAAAGTCCTGGAAGAGAATTTAGTTTTTCCCAGCTAAGTCCAGGCATAGATAGATTCATTTCCTTTTTATCCTTCCACCTCTTCCCAGGCCCTTTCCCTTTCCATTGGGCTTTAAAATCCAGACCTCTGTTATAGAGTTCCTGTGTCTTCACTGGAATGGTAGTTTTTCCAGTGTAGACATTTGTCAAACTGAAGTATCTGCATTTTATTGAATGTACAGTAAAAAAAAAAAAAAAAAAAAAATTCTGAGCACCTGGACAGTGCCAGCCCTGACTCATCCTGCTCCCCTGGGGAAGCCTCAGCAGCCTGTGGACTTTCAACTCTGGTTTTGAGTTTTCTCTTTGTTTTTGGCCCCTAGGAATTTCTTTCCCATTTCTGTGAGCTTACCCTGCAGTTTAAAGGAGTCTGTTTTAATTTATGGAGCATTTCTAGATATTTATAGGGGGTGAGTGTCTAGGTAATTTCATTTACCTTTCTCGTGGAAACACAAGTAAGTTAACAGTTTTGAAACCTTCAAGTAAATGTTGACCAGAGAAGGTGGCTTCAAATTTAGAAGATTGAGCTGAACTAGAAACAAAAATATGTTGTAGACAGCTGCTTAGTAAGTCATTCATTCATTCAGTACACATTGATTGTACTTCCCTGCCAGCCACTGTTGTAGCCAGTGACCACAACAAAACCATATTCCGGGGAAGGAGATGGACAATAAACAAACAAGTATGTGATGTGTCAGACTGGGATCAGTGCTGATTGCTGCAATTTAGCCCAGTGATGGAGTGAGAGATGTTTAGCTTACATAACATATCAAATATGGCGACCTAAAATAAAGGTGTGGTTAGCTGCCACTTCTGTGACATTTCCACTGTTTGCAGTTATCTACTCCACAGTTTCCAGCCCCTTGTGTCCCTTAGATTCTGGAGTAGCAGCACGATGTGGAATAGAGTTTCAAAAACTTTGTTGTGACTGTTCCATAGAAAAGGATTTGATAGTAAAATATGATTCCGTCTTGGGAATTCAAGTATGTATTCATAAATGAAAGTCTTTATATACCTGATTTATCCTGTGGTTAAGAAATCTGTCTTATTTAACTCCCTTCCCCAACTGTACTTTACTATGGAATAGTGTTCAGAACATAGTTTGAGAAATGTTGGTATAACTGAATCTCAACTTAGTAATGTCCTGTTTATGCAACCTCTGTAGCTTTTATTAGGGGGAAATGGTAAGTACCCCCGTAGGGTGATGGTGAATATCTAATGTGTGTGAAGCCTCTAGTGTAGTTTCAGGTGTGGAGTTCTGGATAGTTAATGTTGGTTCCCTTCCCTGATTGTTAATATGCTTGCTGAGAAGTAGATGCTACGCGTGGAAATTGGCAGTGTCCTTATTAATCTCTAAGTATGATTTTTTTATCAACAGGAAACTGTGGAGATATAAATTTAGTACGTCTCGGTCCAGAAAAGTCTATTAATAATGAGGTCCTAAAATTCAGTTTGGATAGCCAAGTTAACCACAGAATGAGTAAGTACCATTAAGGCACAAACTAACGTTACTTCTGTTTCCTTTTATGTGATAGGTAATGTGTTGGGCATTAAAGGTAATTTGGAGAAACTCGAAATAGCCTTGCTTTGAGAACTAGTTTTCCTTCTCATTGTGTATGCATATGTGTGTATTTTTGAGAATTGTCATATCATTCTTTTTTTTTTTTTTTTTTTTTTAGAAAAAGACTTACCTTCTCATGTTCAGGAAATGCATAGAAGAAAGGAATTTCTAGATCGTCAACTAGATGAACTTTCCCGCCAGCGTGCTTTATGCCGAGGTGGAAGGGAAATGCAGGTACCTAAACATTTCTTGATGAGTATTTTTTAATAGCTGATAAGTACAGAAGCTAGGGATGAGTATTTGATACCATCGTTTTATTGTGGTATAGCATAATTTGTGTATAAAGATGTATACAAAAGCGATATGCCTTATATTAGGGATTAAAAAGCTCTCTAGAGAGAAAAGGTATAAATAATTTAAACTTTGCAGGCCATATGGTCTCTGTTTCAGCTACTCAGCTCTGTTGTAACATAAAAGTAGTGATAGATAATACATAAACAAATGGATGTGGCTGTGTTCCAATAAAACTTTATTTATAAAAACAGATGGTGAGCTGAATTTGGCCCACAGGCTGTAGTTTGCTGTTGTCTGGCTTGTATTAAAGCTGTAGTGAATTTATTAGATATGTTTCAGTTGCAAGTTAAACCCAAGTTAGACAAAAAGGGAATTCACTCACTCATATACCTAGGAACTCTGGGAGGGATTATCTTCAGCATGACTGATCCGGAGGCTCAGATGCCATTTTTCCATGCCTTGATTATTCTGTGTGTCAGGCATTTCTCATCTTGCAGAAGACAAGTGCCAGCGTTTGTGGGTACCACCACCCCAGCTTAGAAAACCCATGGGAGGGGCTCCTGGGTAGCTCAGTCAGCTAAGCATCCGACTCTTGATTTTGGTTTGTGGGATCGAGCCCCGTGTCGGGCCCTGTGTTCACCAGGGAGTCTGCTTTCTCTCCTCCTCCCTCTGCCTCCCCACTCCCCCACTGCCCACACTGTTTCTCTCTCTCTCTCTCTCTCTCTCTCTCAAATCTTAAAGAAAGAAGGAAAGAAAACCCATAGGAGGAGAAGGGGCTGCATTCCCCACCGTCCATGTCAGTTACATGGCGGGTGTCTGATTAGTCCCTGGGTGTGCACATATATAAGGGAATGTGAGCCATAGTTTACCAGGCTGTTCTTTGCCCATCACTATGGCTAGAGAAATGACTGGGTTGTGATAAATAACCTGTTTGAACACCCAGAAATTAATGGAGGAGTGAGCCCCAGGGGTTAGACTGCTCAGCAGACAGAAGTAGCACACACGGGACGCACTGGGCAGAACAGCGTCTCACACGGTGTTAAGGCTTGTTCTCAGACTACGCTTAAGTGGAGCTCAGGGTGCCAGACCCTAGAGAAACTGAGTAGATACATTCATTACGCTCGGTCCTGCAGGAGGTACACGTCCTTCCTCCAGAGGCCACACAGGGAGGTCAAGGCAGAGTGTGGACAGAGAGGAAGGACCTGGGGTGTGTGTCTTCGTTAGGGTCTGCGGGGGGAGTGCTTTCCGGGTCCTGGGCTAGGGCCATGTTGGGCCACTCGGACCAAAAGAGCAGGGCTTGGATAAGCTGCGTGGGTGCGCATCAGGCACAACGGGCGCTGGAGGCAGCAGGGACTGCTGGTCACGAGGGCAGTGCTGTTGGGGCTTCCATTGGCAGGGATTCTGGTTGCTCTCCAGCCTGGGACCTGCGTTCGTGTGAGGGCTGGTGTCCGTGGAGGGTCTCTGCGGGCTGCCTGGCTGGACGGTGGCATGTGGGCCAGTTTGAGCCAGTGTGGCCCGAGGCCCAGCCCGAGCGTCAGGACTCCCGGGGAAGAGAGAAGGAACTGGGTGAAGAGCGAGCCTCTCTTGGGCAGATTAGTGTCACCTGAAAGGCGAGACAGTCAGCTGGAAAGCATTTGAAAATGCTCATTTTAACTTTAATGATTGCATTCTCGCTTTTTCCAGAGGCAAGAATTAGATGAAGAAATTGCAAAAGTTTCAAAAGAGAGGCAAGAACTAGCTTCTAAAATTAAAGAGGTGAGTGGTTCACCTGCAGCATTTTCCACGTTTTTCTTTCTCTTTATTATGAATTATTTCACACAACTGATGGGCTTTTCTCAATTACATTTAAAAACTTATTTATCATGGGGTGCCTGGGTGGCTCAGTGGGTTAAAGCCTCTGCATTCAGCTCAGGTCATGGTCTCAGGGTCCTGGGATCGAGCCCCATATCGGGCTCTCTGCTCAGCAAGGAGACTGCTTCCCCCTCTTTTCTCTGCCTGCCTCTCTGCCTGCTTGTGACCTCTGTCTATCAAATGAATAAATAAAATCTTCACCAAAAAAAATTTATTTATCATGAAATCTTCTTTAAATGTTAAAGTAGAGAAAATGATGCAATTACATGTACATTTCCTTTTTTTGCTTTAGCCTAATAATTCTTATCCTCACTAAGATTTCTAAGAAAGAGGCGGTTATACGGAGTACTCTTTTACTTTTCTCGGTCTGGGTAAGCGTTGAACTCCATTGTTAGGCGCTCTGCACGCTGTGCCGTGGCAAAGTCGGTTATGATAACTGTCGTAGATGAATAATTAGCGAAAGTAGATTTGAAGGTGTTTTCCTTGTTAGAAAGAAAATGAAAGTAGTGCCCACCCAGGGACACCAAAAAAAGAAGGGGGGAAAAAAAGGAAACTCACATGTCTGGATTCAAGCAGAGGGACAGTGGCTGGGGATTTGGCAGAAGAGAGTACAAACAAGTGCTCTGCAGTTCTTGACTGGAGTGTTAACTTATATTTGTTTTTGATCATGAGAATCCTATAGTGTGGGTAACTTCTGCCCCAGTATTCTTTGGATGTAGAAATACCATCAAGGGGCAGCTGGCTGGCTCAGTCAGTGGAGCATGTGACTCCATGTCGTGAGTTTGTGAGTTTGAGCCCCACGTTGGGCATAGAACTTATTTAAAAATAAAATCTTTTTTTTTAAATATTTTATTTATTTGACAGAAAGATCACAAGTAGGCAGAGAGGCAGGCAGAGAGAGCAGAGAGACACATGTGGGACTCGATCCCAGGACCCTGAGATCATGACCAGAGCCAAAGGCAGAGGCTTAACCCACTGAGCCACCCAGGCGCCCTTAAAAATAAAATCTTAAAAAAAAAAAATGAACAAGATTTTGATTGATCAAAGCAAGGATGAGCCAGGTATGTATTGTCATGACCAGCTTGCGGCCCTAATCAACCAGCGGGGGTCAGGGAGAGCAGGTCTAGCAACTGGCGACGTAATTAGTTGTTGTTTTTTTTTAAGGTTTTATTTCTTTCAGAGAGAGAGTGAGTGAGAGAGAACATGCCAGGGAGAGGGTCAGAGGGAGAAACAGACTCTCCACTGAGCAGGGAGCCCAATGTGGGACTCGATCCCGGGACTCTGAGGTCATGACCTAAGCCTAAAGCAGTTGCCCAACCAGTTGAGCCCCCCAGGAGTCTGATGTTGTTAGTATTTTTTTTTTTTTTAAAGATTTTATTTATTTATCTGACAGACAGAGATCACAAGTAGGCAGAGAGGCAGGCAGAGAGAGAGAGGAGGAAGCAGGCTGTCCGCAGAGCAGAGAGCCCGATGTGGGGCTCGATCCCAGAACCCTGGGATCATGACCTGAGCGAAAGGCAGAGGCTTTAACCCACTGAGCCACCCAGGCGCCCCTGTTGTTAGTATTTTTAAGCTGAAATTTTTCTCTTGAATGTATTTCCCTTCCTGGTAGAGCTAAATAAGTAACAGCTGAACTTAATTCATATTTCCATTAGCTGTTGGTTCATTTAAATAAAAAGTTATGTGGAAAGATTTTTATTAAATTGTAAACTGAGCCCAAAATTACTTCCCAAATTTAAGGCTGAAGTCTGTATTTATTGAAGTCTGTGTTTGCATGTACTGTGGGTTTGCTGCTCGTCCCCTCGTTCTGTGGCCCATGGAATTCATTGTACTTGGCACTTGTCCTCAAAAGGTGGCCGAGAGGAGAGGTGCGTGACAGTGTGTTCACGTGTGCCCCTGGGAGGGCCACGGTTGCCACCATCTCCCTGACACTTGCACACGTGGGCGGCAGTCCATGTCTGTGGTTGACCAGATGCGCAGGGACGAGCCCCTGTTCACAAGCCAGAATGGGGTTATCAGCTTGGACCCTAAACGGGACGCGCGCTGCCCCGCACCATGACGCGATCCGGGCGGCGGCGGCGCAGAGCTCCTCCTCCTCACAGGCGGCGGTGTTGGTACAAGCCTTTGTAGAAGAAGGACCACCCTTGTGTACTTAAAAACTGACAGAAAGATGTGTGTTCCAGCTGAGTTCTGACCCCGATAATTGCTTCACAACTGTCTCTGCGCGTTCTGTACCTGCCCACGTGCATCTGCCGTAAGAATCACAATTTGCTTTGACCACATCAAGCCCGAATGAATTTTCCCTGATGAGCTTTAACCCCCGTTCTGCAGTGCGGCGCACAGCGCTGTCTCTGGTGGTCTCGGACCATCTTGAGCGTTTGTGCCATTCGCTGGATCTGAGGTTCCTGGGACCTCTGTGCTCACTAAATATCTTTATCGTATAATAAATGGTGGACGTTTTACAGTAAAAACAGGCCGAACTCAGATGCAGTGAAACACTGATTCATCTTTATTTGTTATCTTAGGTTCAAGGGCGCCCACAGAAAACACAGAGCATCATCATCTTGGAGTCGCACGTCATCTGCTGCACACTGAGCACGAGTGGCGGCTTACTGCTTGAGTCTGCTTTTCGTGGGCAAGGGGGTGTCCCCTTCAGTTGCGTCATTGTGGATGAGGTCAGTTGGCGCTCAGCGGTACGAGTCGGATGGTGCTGTGAGGGCTGAGTCTTGGGGGTCTTTGTTGCTGCTGAGCTGGGGAGAGCAGGGTCCTTGTGCGGCTCGTGTTTACCTGCTGTCCTGTGCGTGTAGTCTCGTATGTTGAAATGTGTTGCTGACAGCCCTTCATGGTTAAAACGGCTTTTCAGAATCGGGATTCTGGAATCCCTGACTGTTCCAACAGATCGTTCCCAAGGAGTATCTCGCTTCTGCTTGGAATAGCTCTGGTTCCCTTTTGAAGCAGTTTTAATATAACTTTGGACAGCTCTGAGCCACAATATTTTCAGCTAACATCCTTTATCCGTCGTTCATTCATTGAGCAAGCATTTGTTGGGTACCTATGTTTGCCAGAATGTAGAGCCAGAAGACAAAAGACGCAGAAAATGAGATACAGAGGATCAATCCAAGATCCGTTTTCACCAAACGAAAGAACAGAAACCATGGAAGTGATGAAATAATTGAAGAAAATGGCATTGAAGAGAAACTTGAGTCTTGCAGATGATGAGGCCTGCGGGGAACAAGGAAGAAAGGGGGCGGCAGGGAGAGGGGGACTCACAGCCATGCAGATCCCTTGGGCATGTGCCCAGAAGGAACAAAGAACATAGAACTGGGGCGTTACATGCCTTCCAGCTGGCGGCTGGTTCCCAAGCGGTCATGGTGCCCGAGTGGTGCTGGCTTCACAGCGCCCCTGCAGCGGTTCTTCTTAATTGACTGTTGAGAGTGTTTCTTTGTTGTTTTATTTTCTAACCAAAAAAAATCACCAAACCCCCCCTTTTTTTCTTATTTTATTTTTCTTATTTTTTTAAGTTACTTTAATCACCTGGTGCTCATCATAGTAAGTACACTCAAAAATCCTTATTTTTGATACTCAGTGCAGAAAGAGAAAATGATACTTTTCTGAATGTCAGAACTTCTATGAATTAGATAAAGTACGCACGGACAAAGAAACGGCAAAGATGATCAAGAACACCTTCTCATTCTGTACTTTGTTCCCAAGGCCGGGCAGTCTTGTGAGGTTGAGACTCTCACTCCGCTCATCCACCGTTGTAACAAGCTCATCCTCGTGGGAGATCCGAAACAGCTCCCTCCCACGGTCATTTCTATGGTAAGTTAGTTTCATGTTCATACTGTTTTGAAGTGGAAGGGTCTTCTTTGTTACTGTGTTTGGAGGGGTCTTTCTTGGATCATCGTCTCTTACTTGGAAGGAAAAGAAGGGAATGGCTAAGAAAAGAGAACCACTGTTTGAATTTTAAGAGCAAAAGTCTGTAAAATTGTCCCTTTGTTCCTGATTGTGCTGCTGTGCACGTGTGACACGAGCAGGGTGTGTGCCCAAGACCAGAAGGCGAAGGCGAGGACGACTGTGTCTGTGTGTGGCCTGCTCATTCTTGGGGAAGGGCAGTGCACAGCTGTTTTAAGGGCTATATCCAATCCATTTTAGTAACATACACACCAAAACAATAATAGAAGAAAAATTTTAGAAGAAGTTTCCTAACCTCCTGATTTATATTTAAATGTATGCAAATTTGAAAACATTATAAGAGTACATTTCCAGTGTTAGAATTTTGTGTCCTGTCATACCAAAAAAAAAAAAAAGTGCTTCTCCTGTCCTCTGAAAGTACGGTGTCAGGAAGAGAAAAGGAGCCGTGAACCCCATTTGTGGGAGGAAACAGTCCACACCTGGAATTTGCCCGCCCCTCTCTGCTGCCCCCTCCCCACAGAGAGCGCCTACTCAGCGCACCAGGATCGGGATGTTCGGTAGAGGCTTTGTAATCCGAATAGGTGTAGACCATGGCTTTGAATGTACTAATAGTTGAATATTTCACTAATCCGTGGATTGTTGGTCCAGAGTAGTGGTTGCATAAATGACCCCAGAGAACGTTCGTCTCAGAGCATTTCTGTTCGGTTGTGGAATGAAAGCCCGTGGGGTGGTTGGGTTTTGTTTTTTGTTCTTTTTTTTGTCATTACTGTGTTTTGACTTTGGATTATTGAAAATGATAGTGCAGCTCTTTGACATCTGAGCACACCTGCGTGATCACACTGGGACTAGAAGCCCACGCATCTCCGAGTGAAAACCTGTGTCAGTCGGAAGAGCTGTCGGGGATGCGGTTCAGGGAGAATAATCAAGAACCAGCTCAT
This sequence comes from Meles meles, assembly GCF_922984935.1. Classification (NCBI taxonomy): domain Eukaryota; kingdom Metazoa; phylum Chordata; class Mammalia; order Carnivora; family Mustelidae; genus Meles; species Meles meles. The sequence goes on from NC_060076.1 coordinate 4,039,099, forward strand.
GCTGCATTTCTCTTAAATTACATGGCGTTTTGCAAATTTACTGATTGAATTTCTTGAAGGGATTCAGCATGTAGTGAAAACGGATTGTTGATGGGCCCCAACTGCTTTGGTGATTGATAAAAACAGCAAAAATGAGAAAAATCTGCTTGGGCTTTTTATTATTATTATTGTAGAAATAATACGGGTTTATTGAGAAAAATTTAGAAAATTAGAATTACAAAGTTAGTTTTCTCAACATGCTTTTCTGTCTACCTGTTTCTAAGAAGAATTACTAGGAACAACTTAGTTGAGTATTTTAACAGATTTTGCCGGGCATTTGTTGTGTGTTTATTTCTTCCATCAATAGTCATTGAGTGCCAGCCTAATTCAGGCACTGTTTTAGGCGCTGGTGTTAAAACAGTGAAGAGAACAGGCAAGAGTCCCTGCCCTTACAGAGCTTGCATGGAGGGGGTAACAGACAGTACCTAAGTTGCTCAGCTATGGTATGTCGGGTGGCTGGAAGGTCTGTGTGTGGCGGTCGTACGTATATAGGGTTTGCTCTAAAGGGGGCAGGAGCATTCCGTGCCGGGTTGTCTTTTTTCCCAGTCTGTAAATAGATCAGGAATATCCTTCCATGTTAGAACATAGAAATCCGGGGTGCCTGGGTGGCTCAGTGGATTAAGCCGCTGCCTTCGGCTCAGGTCATGATCTCAGGGTCCTGGGATCGAGCCCCGCATCGGGCTCTCTGCTCCGCAGGGAGCCTGCTCCCTCCTCTCTCTCTGCCTGCCTCTCTGCCTACTTGTGATCTCTCTCTCTCTCTGTCAGATAAATAAAATAAAATCTTTAAAAAAAAAAAAAAAAGAACATAGAAATCCGCATCATCTTGTAGGATATACTCAGTTTTTTCCTACAAGTGGAACTGTTACTTTTTCTTTTTCCTCAGAGAGATTCAAAATAGGTTTGGCTAACTTAAGGAGTAGATCAGCTTCTGGGGATGTAGATGAAACTGTTGAATGTCTGCTACTAACATTTCATTGAGTTACACAGACCTATTTAAAATCACGTGTAGAAATAACCTCCCCCCACTCCCCTAATTTGTGAAGCAGGTTTTTGAACCTCGCGTGCACGGCTTCAGCATCACGCGTGGCAATCCCGTCTCCATTGGCTTAGAGCATTCTTCAGTGCACGTTTGTTTCTGGATTATGTAAGACACAGTACTTTTTGAGTATTTCTGTGATGTTGACATGAAAAGTGTATCCCAAGGCACAGCTATAATAACATTAAAACTGTTCTCTTCATTCAACTGTTCAAAATTCGGTCACTAATTTTTCAGGTCTTAACTCATTAATAGGTTTATGAAATCAACTTAGTAATTATCGTCACTTGTCTTTCTCCGCCACTGAAATACAAATTCGGTGACATTTGGTCTAATTTACCTTAGCAGTCTCGGCACTCCAACTTTGAGGTGCTCGGAGTTATGTTGGGTGGATGGACGGATGGATACATGCCCTGGTCTTTACAAGACTTGTGTACAATGACAACCAGTATTTCGGTTTGTGAGAGAACACGTTAGATATGATTGTTAAAATCTGTGTTGCAGTTCTTTGTTTCCTTTATTATTGTTTCTTTCAGGTGACCTCTGTTAGCATCAAAATAGCTTTAGTTGTGGCCATTACAAGATCACATCTTTTCCTTTTTTTTTTTTTAAAGATTTTATTTATTTATTTGACAGAGAGAGAGATCACAAGTAGGCAGAGAGGCAGGCAGAGAGAGAGGAGGAAGCAGGCTCCCTGCTGAGCAGAGAGCCCCATGCGGGGCTTGATCCCAGGACCCTGAGATCATGACCTGAGCCGAAGGCAGCGGCTTAATCCACTGAGCCACCCAGGAGCCCCTCTTTTTTTTTTTTTTTTCTTTAAGTAGGCTCCACTCCAAACATGGAGCTTGAATTCACAACCCTGAGATAAAGGCTCACATGCTCACAAGCTAGCCAGGTGCCCGAGATCAGTCTTCTCATAAGCAGTATATGGGTTTTCTAAATGAACTGTTAAGTCGAGCTACATGGCTCTTCAAGGCCTGAAGTCAGAAACCTCTTTCTCTGAATCTGCTTGTTGGTCATACATACTAGCGCTCAGTCACTGTTTTTACAGTAGTGGGGAAAGTATGAACAAATGCTTGGAGATCGTTGTTCTCGCCCTTTGCAGAAAGCTCAGGAATACGGCTATGACCAGTCAATGATGGCGCGCTTCTACAAGCTGCTGGAAGACAGCGTGGAGCACAGCGTGGTCGGCCGGCTGCCGGTCCTGCAGCTCACCGTTCAGTACCGGATGCACCCGGACATCTGTCTCTTCCCCTCCAGCTATGTTTACAACAGAAGCTTGAAGACCAGTAGGTGAGTTCCGCTTGCGGCTTTGTAGCTTGTTTTATTTGTGGGCTTAGCTGCTTAGGAAGAATAGCTGTTTTACTGTGTTCTTAAGTCTTGTCCTAAAAAGCATAAATCAGAGGTTGAGTACTTTTTTCTAGTTCCAGAAGTCATGTTGATTTTAGCAAATGCAGATAAAAAAAGAAGAGGGGAAGATTGCCCTTATTTGTGCTGCCCAGAAATAATCACTGGTACCATTCTGGTATATCTATTTCTAGTCCTTGCACTATGCATATCTTTTTTTACTTTTTTAGTTTTTAAATGTTTGAAAAAAAGAATCACACCACACCCAGCATAGTACGGATCTTTGACTCAAGACAGAGTTATGTCCCAGTCAACGTGGCACAGATCAAAAGTGCATCTCATACACGTAACCTACTGAACACGGCTTGGCCTGGCCCACTTAAGTGTACTCAGAACACTTACAGTGGCCTACAGTTAGGTAAAAATCCTCCAACACAGAGCCTGCTTTATAATTGTTGGTTATATAACTTAATCCACTGAGCCACCCAGGCGCCCCGGTTATATAACTTATATATAACTTATCAAGTACTGTACTGACGGTGACAAGAAGAATGGTTGTTAGTGTAGAAGTTGGTTACCCTCGTAACCGGGGGGCTGACCAGGAGTGGTGCCTCGCTGCTCCCCAGCGTCTCGTGAGAGGATTGTACTGCGTGGTGCTAGCCCCAGACAAGACCCAAATTCAAAATTCCAAGTACAGTTTCCACCAAAATGTATTGCTTTTGCACCATAGTTAAGTCACATAATGGTAAGTTGAACCATCCTAAGTTGGGGACTGTCTATATATTCTCTGGCTTTTTTCACTTACTATTAGGAGTGACTTTTTAATTACAGTTATCTTTAATTGCGTAGATCACTCTTCCTGACCTAGAACAGAAATACAATCTGTTTTTGCCTTTTACTAAAATACATTTTGATAAAATAAGGTAGGTATTTCTTATCCCCAGCTCCCTACCTAACAAAAAAATATTAATAAAATAAAATATTTTCTTACAACTTGTATTCTGAATGGTGGCTGCTTTTTTTGTAGACAGACTGAAACCAGTCGGTGTTCATCAGACTGGCCATTTCAACCTTACCTGGTGTTCGATGTTGGAGACGGTTCAGAAAGACGGGATAATGAGTATGTTCCCCTCTCTTCAGTCCCCAGGGATGGTCCCAGAGTTGTTATTTTTGTTCATATTTACATGGAAAACATTTTCCATACATCTCTTTGCCTTGTGCCAGGGGACAGGCATTCTGTAGCTAGGCTACTAGCTTTTCCTTTATTATCCTAAATTACTAATACCTTTCTCTATACATTCAGCCTTTTAGTTCTTTTTAATCATGTAATGGGGATCATAATCCCTAGCATGGTAAGCACTTGAGTAAACACATGCTAAGATCACAGCTGTCGTAAAACAGATATGGCTGTTGTGCATGGCTCTCGTGACCTAAGAGGAGACACAGACACAACTGGGAATCCCCAGGGTTATTACTTATTCCATCTGGTTACATGGCGCGAGGATCAGTGTAGATCCATTTGAATTAAGGTGGGAGACAGAGGGTAGATAGTACCTGATGTGTGGGATTGTGAATAAGGGAACATATTCATGGGGTTCGTGAGGGACGCGAAGAAGGGGTTAGCACGGGTCCTAGCGTGGAGTACGGGGAAATACAGGTGTCAGAGAGCGCTCTGTAGAGCAGGCGGCATCCTCGGGAAGGGTTACGTATTAGTTGAGCTAGCGAGGGGGGCGGAGAAGACATTGAGTGAAGAAGTTAGGGATACAGAGAAGCAGTTGATCATAAGCATTGTGGGGGTGAGGGTCACAGAGGAGGGTTGACCTGAGAGGCGACCAAGGAAAGTGAATTAGACTTCAGGGATGGAAGAGCTAGCTGGCTAATGGTGGGGGGTGGGGCGGTGGTTGGTTTTTGGGTTTTTTTTTTTAAGATTTTATTTATTTATTTATCTGACAGGGTAGTGAGAGAGGGAGAAGCAGGCTTCCCGCAGAGCAGGGAGCCCAACACTGGGCTCGATCCCAGGACCCTGGGATTGTGACCTGAGCTGAAGGATGATGCTTAATGACTGAGCCAGCCAGGCGCCCCTGACAGGATTTTCTATAGATGAAGCCGGAAGTTAAGATTGTGGCTATTAAAGGCCCTTGAAGTGAGACCAGTGAGGTGGCCCCGGGTGCAATGCAGGTAGCTCCTAGAGGGGTAGTGAAGGGGGTCCGTGTAGTTCAGGAGGTGGGTAGGGAGAGCAGGACGAGGCCAGTAAGGAGGCCAGCCCACTGCAGGATTCCATGTTGTTCTCTGGGGGCCGTGTCTCCTTCCGTCTGTGTGGACGGCATCACCTCGGCTGTGTGGTGCGTGGTGTGCACAGCCAGCGGTGGAGAATTAAGGAAGATAATACGACTAAAGCACTCTTTTCAGTGTGTGGAAGATAGTAAATTTCTTAGTTTTAGCTGTTGATCATTCCTATCTTCGTTATCATAAATGCTGTTGTTCTTACTGTTGCTATCCCTGATACAACAAATGGAGAGATCCGTGAGTAACCTTCAGTTGATTTCAGAATCTTTTCTTTCTTACTCCTTCTGTTCCACTGGGTGGTGATAGGTCTGCAAGTATGCAGTATTAATGGTCATTATAACAGCTTCTTTGAGCCGCTGGTGACTGAATAAAGGTGCAGCTTCACCTGCCGCCCTTCACTGTAACGGGAAAGAAAGTAGGACTGAAGCTAGCAGTTGGACTGCTGTTAGTTTTGATGTGTTTTGTTTTGTTTTTTCATCTTATTTAGCTCATATGTAAATGTTCAAGAGATAAAACTGGTAATGGAAATAATTAAACTTATTAAAGACAAAAGAAGGGATGTTACTTTCCGGAACATTGGCATAATAACCCATTACAAGGCTCAGAAGACGATGATTCAGAAGGATTTGGACAAAGAATTTGATAGAAAAGGGTGAGGCATCTATATTTTTACAGATATTTCCAGTTTTTCTGTTGAATTAAAAAGAAGAAGGAGGGGATAAAAGGAAACCTAATCTAGGAAATGGTCTTAGGCCGTGGTCATATATAGCAGGAGGAGACTCAAGGCTTTGGTCATGCTGGGCAGGGAACACTCATACTCCCGGCCCTGCACACCAGCCGTAGCCAGAGTACCTCCTGCTGGTCGCAATGTCCTCCCCACCATTGGCAGTGGAACCGACTGAGAAACCCTCCAGGTCTTTTCCGTTAGTTCCGTGACTTGTTAATCTGAATTCTCATTCTAGTAAGAGTCACAAAGTAACACTTTCACTTAGAATAAAGTATTTAATCCTTTTCATGCCTTTATGTACAGGGTGAAGATCATATTTTTGTCTCCTCTTTACCTCAACAGTAAAATTAAAGATTAATTATTGGAAATCCATTAATTCAAAAATGTCTTAACCTAGGAACACACAAGCTACCAAAATTGGCTCTAGAAAAAATAGAAAATTTGAACAGACCTGTACAAAGTTAAGAGATGGAGTTAGTAATCAAACACTTCCCAACAAAGGAAAACCCAGGACCAGGCTTCACATTAAGATCAGAATCAACACCAATCCTTCTCAAACTTTTCCAAAACATAGAAGAGGAGGGAAGACTTTCTCACTCCTTTTATGAGGCCAATATTACACCAGAGCCATGGAAAGACATCACAAGAAGAGAGAAACTACAGGCCAGTATCCCTTATGAATATGGATGTTAAAAATCCTCAACAAAATATTGGGAACTGAATTCAGCAGCATATTAAAAGGATTATACACCAAGACCATAGTGGGATTATCTCAGGAATGCAGGGTTGGTTCAATATACAAAAAATCAATCGTGTGACATACCGTTATTAGTAGAATAATGGGAGAAAACCCACCTGATCATCTGAGTAGATATAGGAAGAGCATTTGACTAAATCCAGCACCCTTTCGTGATGAAAACATTCAACAGACTAGGAATAGAAAAGAACTTCCTCAACCTAGTAAAAGACATCTATGAGAAATCCCCAGCTAACATACTTGATGGTGAGGCTGAATCCTGTCCCCCCCAGGATCAGGAACGACACCCGCTCTCACCACTGCTGGGCAGCACTGTATTAGAGGTTCTAAGCAGGATAATTGAGCAAGAAAAGAAATGAAAGGCATCCATATTATAAAAGAAGTCAAACTACCCTTTCTCATAGTTGGCAGGATCTTTTATTTAAAAAAACCACGGAAACTAGTTGTATTTGTATTACAGTAGCAACGAGCAATCTGAAAAGGAAATTTAAAAAACAATCGTTTATAATGGCATCAAAAAGAACAAAATAGGAATGAATGTAGTAAAGGTGTATAAAACTTACACATCAAAAAATACAAAACGTTGAAGGAAGTTAAAGAACACTGAGGTAAACGGAAAGACAGTCCGTGTCTGTGGTTTGGAGGACTTCCTGGTGTTAAGGGGGCAGGACTCCGCAGAGTGATTGATCCTACAGAGTCAGTGTTGTCTCTGGCAGAACCCAGCTGCCTGTTTTACAGAAATGGACAAGCGTAACCTAAAATTCATGTGGAAAAGCAAGACACCCCAAATATCTTGAAAAAGAACTAAATGTTGGAGGGTTCACACTTTGCTCTTTCTGAACTTACTGGCAGAGCTGGTTATCAGGACTGGTACTGTCGTAAGGATAGGCCTATAAACCAGTAGACTAGAATTGCGAGTTCAGAAGGAAACCCATTCATTAATGGCCAGTTGCTTTCCAACAAGGGTGCCAAGACCATTCAGTCGAGAAAGAAGAGTCTTTTTTTAAATGGTGCTGGGCCAACTACATCTCCATATGCAGGAGAATGAATGTTTTTTTTTTAATAGTGTGCAAGTGGGGTGAACGAGGGGGGCAGAGGGAGAAGGAGAATCTCAATGGGCTCCATGCCACAGAACCACAGAACCAGACACGGGCTCCATCTCACCACCCTGAGATCGTGACCTGATCATGCCGAGATCAAGAGTGGGAAGCTTAACCGGCTGAGCCACCCAGATGCTGTGAGAATGAATTTTGAGTCTTGTCCCACAGTATACAGTGTATGAACTCAGAGTGGTTAGAGCACTGAATCTAAGCATAAAATTATACAATTCAAAGCTATAAACCTGCCTGACCTCAGATGAGACAGCAGTGTCTTAGCATGACACCCAAGCACAAGTTACCAGAGGAAAAATAGATACACCGGGCTTCATAAAAACTTAGAAACTTGTGTATGTCAAAGTACCATCAAAAAAGGGAGAAGACAGCCCCCTGAATGGGAAAATAGACCGATAGTTCCTGATTAACCATGGTTTGACTTAGAATTTTCCAGCTTTATGATGGTGGCAAAGCAGTACACATTCAGTAGAAGCCCTACTTCAAATTTCGAATCTGGATCTTTTCCCCAGCTGATGATGATAGGCAGCATGATCCCCTCTCGTGGCGTTGGGCAGTAGCGGCCGCAGCTCCCGGTCAGCACCGCAGTCGAGAGGGTGCGTCTGAGAACACTGACAGCCATTCTGTCCTGGCTCCAGAGCAAATTACATGACTTACAAACAGGCTTTACCGAACTGTAGGCTGATGTAAGCATTCAGAGCCTGTCTGAGGTCGGCCGGGCCAAGCCAGTGTTCGGTAGGTTAAGCGTAATAAATTACGTTTTTAGCTTAGGATGTTTTTAACTCACGGTGGGTTTATTGGGATGTAACACCATCCTAGGTCAAGGAAAGTCTGTACTTGCAAATCATGCATCTGAATTACATAAAGAACTCACACAACTCAAAAAGTTGAATAGTGTACTTTTTTTAATGGGCAAAGGATTCGAATAGCGTTTCTCAAAAGTAGGTTGTAAACAAATGGTCAACAAGTACATGAAAAGACGTTCCACATCGTTTGTCATTAGGGAGATGCAAATCAAAAGCACAGTGAGATCCCATTTCACCCATCTGAACGACTAGTAAAAAGCCAGACCGTGACAAGCTTGGGCAAGGATGAGAAATTGGAATCCTTTGTGCATTGCTGGTGAGAATTTAAAATGGTAGATCACGGTGGAGAACACTTTGGCAGTTCCTCAAAGAGTAACGCATAGAGGCATCTGGGTGGCTCTGTCAAGTGTCCTCTTGATTTCAGCTTGGGCTGGGCCTGGTCTCAGGGTTGTGGGATCAAGCCCCGTGTCAGGCTCTGTGCTGGGCGTGGAGCCGGTTTGGGATTCTTTTCTCTCCGTCTCCCACTCCCCCATCATTCACATGCGTGCTTTCTCTCTTTCTCAAAAAACAAACAAAGTGAAGCCTAGAATACCTGTGTCTTTGAGGTATATCCCTGAAAGAACTGAAAAAATGTTTGCACAGAAGCTCAGACATGAATGTCGCAGCAATGTTGTTCGTCAGGGTAACAAAGGGAAAACAGCCCAGATGTCCATCCTCGTAAGTGCGTAGATAAACCACGGGGCCTCTGTGAGTCAAGTGCGCAGCCCTAAGAGGAGTGCGGGGCCGTTCCACGCCACAGCAGGGAGGAACCCTGAACGTGGTCTAAGTGAAAGAAGCCAAGCAGGAAAGGCCACATATGTATGGTTCCATTCATGCGACATTTCCAGACAGGAAGTCTGTCTTTCGTGGATGCCTGGCCTGGAAAGGGAAAAATCGAGACTAACTGCTAGTAGGTCCAGGCGAAGGAAATGCAGAAGTGCCCGGTGGTGACGTTTGCATAGCCCAGCGGATGTACGAAAAACCACCAAATGCTCTACTCGAGAGTGGGGACGTGTAGGTTACATGAATTACATACTGCTAAAAGATAGGGTGAAAAATGCTTCTGTGTAAATGTGCACGCTCAGTAGTCATTTTAGCGGTTTCCGATAAGCATGTTTGTGTTCTGTGAATAGGCCGGCAGAAGTGGACACCGTGGACGGGTTCCAGGGCCGGCAGAAGGATTGTGTCATTGTCACGTGCGTCCGAGCCAATACCGTGCAGGGCTCAATTGGGTGAGTGTCACTGTCCCTTCGCTGGTCTGTCATCTCGAGTCAGATCTGTTTCCGACCGCTGCTGGGGAATGCCATTCGTCGCGCTCTTTTCCTTTGTTGAAAACTTGTCACATCATGAAACTGTCTTGTTTCACTTGGAGAGTTGACCCACTGTCGCGTCTGCTTCTCCTGGGCCTTGTCTGTCACCTGCCTCCAAGGGCAGTCTGTTCCTTGACCTCCTAAGAGTGACCAACTCTTGGCTCGGGGTAGTCTGCCTGTCCTCTCCACGACCTGTCACGGAGTGGCTTTTCATCTTGCCTGTGTTTTTGTGCTTCGCTACGTTTGTAAACCTTACGTCCTGTCCGTTTACTCACTGAAGATGCCAAGGACACTATAGCAAGTGCCAGGAAGCTGCCAAGTTTCAGAGCCCTGACACTCGTCTGGCTGCTTTTTCCTGCTCTTGAGGAACGGGGGAAATTTGCAGGTTAGAAATGTGTTTCCTTGCTCTGAAAGGAAATAGTGACGTGCGTTCCCTCCGCCCCTGTTTGGAGAGTCTGCATGCACAGGTGGGGCGCTGGCGTCTCTGGGGCGTCCTGTGAAGCAGAGCGGTCGCCTCCTTCACACAGCAGTTCTGTGACCTCCGAGCCCTCCTCAGATGCGCTGGTACATGTTCCTGATACGCGCGTGCTTCTGCTCTGCCTCCGCACACAGATTCCGAATAGCTGACCAGTAGCGTATTTTTAGGACGTCTCTAAAGCTTAAGAATGCCGCCGTTGAACTTCCCGGTATCTCCTCCAAGGCGGAATACGAGATTGGCAGGCAGATGCATCACTTTGAAGGAAAGCTCCAGGCCTTTTGTTTCCAGGTTTTAATGGGAATGGCTGCTTTGCCGGGGCCCCTGTGTTGGGAAGAGGGAGAAAGCGATGCGCTGTTAAAGGAGGAGACGGAGCCCCAGGACAACCGTCCGAAGCAGCGTCTGTGTCCCCGCACTCACGCTAAGTCACTCTGCGGCAGGAAGTGACTTTGCTTTTGTTGCTTAGGTTTCTGGCGAGTTTGCAGAGACTGAACGTCACCATCACACGAGCCAAGTACAGCCTCTTCATCCTCGGACACTTAAGGACCCTCATGGTAGGTGCATTCTGGGAGCAGAGTGCCCCCGAGTTCGCCCAGCACGACCGATGCTGGGTTGAGCTTGTCTCTTGTCCGTCAGCACGGCGCTGCTGCAGGGTTACCCGAGGTGGAGCCGCTTCCCCCGGCTGTCCTGTCCTTCAGCAGCTTCTGCCTGGCAGCTTTCATAGATGCAGACCACTAACCCTCTCGCAGTCCAAGGCCCACACTCTCCACAATTTAAAAAAATCCGTCTCCGTCCTAGGACTGTTGAGCTCTGTAAAGCCGCCCGTATGCGGACTGTGCTAGCCGAGTTGCTGGCGCTTAGCGGGCGCTCGGCTACCGTGGCTGTTACTGGCCCAGCTTAACGCCAGCTCCAGGGAGCTTGGATCTTTTCTGTCTTGGCACTGGGAGCGCGCTGCCTGCTCTGTGTCGCTTGGGTGGGGGGAGGTGGGGCGGGTTCACATCCCACCGAGAGTGCAGCCTCCGTTCCTGATAGCACAGCTCACCAGCGCGGGTGTTTGCTGCTTGCCTCATTAGGGGTTGTTAACTTTGAATTCTTCTCATTTTTGTGTTTCACAAAGTCAGTGGTTATGTTAGGAGAGGAGCGGAGCTAAGGCGTCGATCTTCTCCTCTAGTTTTCCCGTGTTTTCTGGTATATACCAGCAGAGGGCATTCGAACACGGTCTTTCTCATTCAGTTTTTCCCTGCATCTGTGGTCTTCAGTTTCTGTTGTTTGTGTGCCCCCTTGAAGCAATCTGTAAAATACCACCTGTTTTAAGTTGATATCAAAAATTTGTTTTCGTGAGTTTAAGTATTGTTTAAGATTTTGTTTTGAATATATTACAAATATTGGCATTCTAAAATAAAACTATTAAAAATAAATCTTTACATCACTCTTAAATGAATCCATTGGAAAAAATTGGACTCCTGGTGCAACTTTTTAGAGAATTGTTTTCCCTTGTACCATGAGGATCTAAGTGTTAAAAAATGGTTTCTTATCAGTTGATGAACCTGTTGGAATTACTTTTTTTACACAGTTGAATTCTGGTAATGTTTTAACCTGCAAGTTAAACGGTGGTTAGAGCTGTGTGTCTCCTAGGGACACCCTGATTGAAGGAGGCTTCCTGGGCATCCCTGTTTTCACAGCCCCCTCAGGCACCCAGGAGTCTGCTTGTGCCCTGGCAGCCGCACTGCACCCTGTGGAGAGACTGGGGATGGGCAAGTCGTGACTGTGCAGGACGGAGTCGGGGCCGAGGAGCCCCCAGGAGCAGGCAGGGAGCTGGGGCGTCTGCGCTCTCGGAAGCCAGTGGCACAGAAAGGCACAGGAAAAACAGAATAGAACTCCCAGTGTATCCCTTGGGCGGGTTTTGTTGTTTTGTTTTAAATTCTTACCCCAGTTTCCCTTATGGAAACGGAATCAGTGGTGAAGGCACTTGATTTCCTCTGAGAAACCAAGAGTAACAGCCCATTCCCAAAACTGTTTTTGTGACCCTAGGATTGGATTGAACACCAAGTTGAGGTGCTGTAGACTTGGCAGAAATAGCAGCAAGGCCATCTGCTTCACGTCACAGCCGCGTTTCAGCGTCAGGGGGAGACGCTCTGGTGCACTCCAGAGTGAGGAAGAGGTCCGGGCCCCAGGCCCGGGAGTGCTCCCGTGGACTATCTGGTGCTCCCCGGGCCTCTGTGTGTGCATTGTACGCGAGCCTTTTGCCCGCACAGAATCCCAGTCCATCCGATCCAAGAAGCCGTTATGAGAGGAATCGTTATTTTATGTAGTACTATTAAACTGTGATACTTTATTTTCTTGTAGAATTTTTATATTTATTAAAAGAACTCTTCTAGGCTTCTTTTGACAAGACAGACTTTTATCCTGTCGCCCTTGTTCATACGTAAAAACAAACAAGATGAGTAGGCCGCAGAATTCCTGAAAGGACTTCACTGTCCGAGTCTAGCGCTCCAGAATCGTTCCCCAGGTCCCAGTCACAACATGTCTTTGTTCCCTGCGCAGTCAGAAGCGTTGGGGACTCCGCATTTCCCAGGGGTGCCCCCCATGGTCTCCGGGCTTCTCTTCCAACTCCTGGTCTCCAGTCTCCCAGGTGTTCGTGCTGCTACTTTCTTGTCTCATTGGAAGGTGCTGTGGGTGGGTTTTTAGGCATGCCGGGACTCATTCTTTAAATGGTTTATTGACTGAAAGTCAGGGAGTTGCTGGTGCCTAGCCATGAATTCCTCCAGGATTAGCTACTCAGAAAGCGCTGCCTGGCCAGGAGGTGCCCCAAATCAAGACGTCGTAAAATGTGAAAACAGTGTGCATTTTAGAGTTAGTTAAATAAAACATTATGCCCATTTGACAGACGAGGAAACAGGCTCAGAGAGGTTAACTTGACCAAGGTCATGCCACAAGTAAGTACTGCTCCCCTTTCCCGGATTTTTGAATAGGGCAGGAGGCCCCGCGAGGGCCGCTGTTGTCTTCTTTCTAAAGAGGCCCGCGTTCTGATGGTTGTAAAGCAGGTTATTGCTGAGGAGAGTCTAACGGGAAGAGAGGAGCGATGCGTGCAGCTGGGGTTTCCTTCTCCTTAGGCATGCTTTCCCGGCTTAAGTTCTTCCAGAAAAGAGACCAGACCGTGGGAAAATTCTGTGGAGTAGTTGTGTCCGTGGAAAGACGGTTTAGCCCTTTGGAGTCTGGGAGGCCTTTGGGAATTCAGTGAAGGCTTTGGGACTCTTTTTCTAGAATAGTCACACACACACCCAAAAGTTAGGGCTCTCTGAAACCAAGCCTTCCTGCTCCACGGTGTTAGCCTTTCGAGACAGAAGCAGGACTCTAGGTCAAGTGTCCAGGGGAACTTCTGGGGTGACAGGGCTGTCCTGTGTCTGCTCCATCCAGCGCATGAACCGCTAGGCACGTGTGGCCCCCGAGAGCCACGTGGTGAAGCGGCGGACATTCTTTGTCCCCGGCGGTGACCAGTGCTCTTTTCTAGTAACATGGCTTCATGATTCTGTATTTGAACTTGCTTTTTCTTTAATGGATTCTTGAGAATCTGTTCGTGAAGTGTACTCATTGCTACTCGGAAACGGGAGCAGAAACTCAGCTTCCCAAGCCTCTGAGTATTCTGGGTGTGTGATTGTTCCCTTCTCTGTTTCCAGGAGAACCAGCACTGGAACCACCTGATCCAGGACGCCCAGAAGCGGGGCGCCATCATCAAGACGTGCGACAGGAACTACAGGCACGATGCAGCCAAGATCCTGAAGCTGAAGCCCGTGCTGCAGAGAAGCGCCACGCACCCGCCCGCCGTCGCCCCGGAGGCGTCCAGACCCCTGGGCGGCTTGCCCAGCAGCAGGCTGGACAGCGAGCTCGCCAAGACGTCCTTCACGTCCCTCTACCACACGCCCTCGGACTCCAAGGAGTCTGCTGGTACCGTCACGGCAAAGGACCCTGAAAGGCCCCTTATTCAGGACTGGCTTCGGGACCCACGACTGCTTAGGAGGCTGGGCCTGGACCCCGAGGCCAAAGGGCCGTGCCTCAGGGATCCGCAGCCCTCGAGCCCCCAGCATCCCGGGGCGACACCGCCCTCGGGGGAGCCGGGCTTCCCCGGGAGTCCCCAGGATCTGGGAGGCGCGCAGCAGTCCGCTGCCAGGGGGGCCGCTCTGAACAACCACAAACCTCAGGCGCCCTGTGAACCTCCAGCTGCTGGGACCGAGGTCTCCGCAAGTAAAAGAAGATGTGACTGGGAAGGAGGGCTCAGCTCCAGGAGAGAGACGCGGGCTTTCAGCGAGGGCGACCAGGAGAAGTGGAGCCCGGAGAGCCACCACTCGAAGAGGAACCCTGGCTGGGACAAGGGGGGACTGGAGAAGGAGGATGGCGGCTCAAAGAGAAGAAGGCTTTTATGGTAAAGCCGCGTGGCACAGACTCTCCGCCGCCGCGTCGTTGCAGACTTAAGATGACCAGCTCACGGGACTGTCCAGATGAGATGATTTTTTTTTTTTTTTTTTTGCTCAAAGGAGTTTGTGTGCCATTGGGAAACATGGAAAGTGCACCCTGACCCCCTGAGCCTCGTGGTTATTTGCCATAGCTGTGTCTGCAGTATTGTCCTTGAAGTCGGAGACTTCAATGTTGATCCCTTGTCCTAAGATAAGGGGTCAGACGGGGCAGGTGTTGTAGGAGTTGAAATGTACATTTGTATAGCAAATAACAAATCGTTTTAAAATTTAATCTAGTAGACCGCTTTTCTTTCTCCTGCTTAAAATGTTGGTCACTTCCAACAGAACAAATTTTATATTCACACAAAAACAAAAAGGCAGGAGGAGGAGGACAGGCCCTTTCAGACGTTGTGCAGTGCAGCTCCTGGAGGAGGCCGAGTTCAAGCACGGCCTTGGGTCAGACGGCTCCGGTTCGAGTTCAGAAAACAAGTGTCTCCGGGGGAGCCTGGGGGCAGCCGAGTCGTGTTAGGTGCAGACCTGTGGATGTTGGATGTTTTCCGATGAGGCTCCTTGGCCCAAGATAGTACCCCGCCCTGCCGAGGCCAGCCTCCTACTCCAGGCAGCACCCTGTTTTCTTGCTGAAATTCGAGTTCCCCTTGACATAGACGAAAACGAAACGAAAGAATAATTCTTGACCCACCATTCAGATGCCCCCAGCGTAGTGTGGGTGTCCCGTAGCTGGTGGGTGACAGGTCCCGTGGTTGCTGGGTCTGGAGTCCCACAGGGGAGCCTGGGGAGCTGCGTGTTAGACGTCTCCCCAGGGGACCCGGTCACCGACCCTGCTGCTTAGGATCCAGGAGGGCCGGCCAGATAGAATACTGTAGGCGGGAAAGAAACAGCCCTTCCAGGGAGAAGGCTGAAGGGAAGTGCAGACAGGGGAAGTTGGGGCCCAGGAAGAAAGTCGACAGGTTTCCTGTGATCTTTGGAGACTGTGCTGCCTGATGAAAAGACCCCACTGTTGCAGGGTCATCTGGTAGAGGGGCTTGTGTTGTGGGACATGGTGCGCTGGGGAAGGGGACGTTTGAGTACGTGCACGGGGTGGGGGGCGGGTGGTCTCTCGTGGCGAAGTCCAGCTTTGCAGACACACACAGACGTGCGAGCATGTTACAGCTGCAGATGGCGCTTGTCGGAACTAGTGGTTTGTGGGGAAGGCTGTGCCGCCCGGCGGCGGATTTGGGGAGGGCGACAGATCGCGAAGATCAGTGTGCACCGTTCGAAATTTTGCCGGCTGCTTTTAGGCAGGGGCTTTGTGTCAAATTCTACTGCAGCTTGTTATTAAAAGCTTTAAATGTTTGTCAAAAGTTTAAACATTCTGCTTCTTCATTACGCACATCGCCCCCATGGGGGTCCGGACACCTGGTGACGTCGAGTGGACACCCCTGGCCCTCAGGGAGGACACGCTGTGCCCGCAGAAGGCGGGTCCCCGGCCAGCGGGAGTGCGGGGCGAGCTGCACCCTGTCCAGCCAAGGCGTCTGTGAGCTTCCTGCTTGTGCCTTTGGCCAGAAACGTCTTTGTTACTTTGATTGACTTTCCTATTACTCCTCTTGAGCAAAGTCTTGGTGGTAACAGTTTAAAGGGTCTCAACTCCGTTTAGAGAGTTCCCCATTCCCAGGCCTTTGCGGCTATGTGGACTTTGTGGGCTTTGTGGACTTTGCGGCTATGCCTGGACCATGGTCCTTCCCGGTGAGCCTGTCCTCACACGGCGTGTCCATCCGCTGGTTCCCCGCGCTCCCCTGTCGGAGCCTGTGTCCTGCCAGCCTTGCCCCACGAACACAGCCTACCTGATGCTGCACTAAAAACTTTGTTTTTCCAGTTGGGAAGAAAATGTTGGCTTAAAGCCTTTCACATGCGGCTGCCCCCTGCCGTGTGGGTGAGTGGTAGTTGCCCTCCTTGCAGAGGGAGGAATAGGGCTCTGCTCCGCCTCTGCTCCGCCTCTGCTCCGTCCTCAGCCACAGCGCTCAGAGCACGTCCTGTCTCCACTAGTCATTCCTCTGCCAGGAGGACACTCCGCTAAAAACTTGTTTTGCTGCCCTGTGTATAATTTTCCCTGGATTTATGTGCTGGTTTATTTGGTTCTGTTTTCACGTGTCAGCAGGAGCGAATGTGGTAAGTACATATGAGTAACCTCCTGTAAGTGGGTTTTATAACAAAACTACTGAACTATTTCCTAAAATTCGTTGCGCAGATGATAATTTTTTTGCTGCAGCTTTGACTCCTTCCGTGCTCTGAATTCACAGCTGGGATGTGGTACACAGTTGCCCTCTTTGTGAAAACGTCCATTTTAACATTTTAAGAGAAACTGGTGAAGTTGAAACCAGAAAACTGGCCTGAATTAGGTGCCATTCAGGGTCCGTGTGCTCCGCAGTGGGCTCGCCGCTCAGCCGCCGCGCGGTCTGTCCGGAGGTAGCGTGTGGCGGGGGTTTGCTCTATTCAGGTCTGTTCTCCCCCTGCCGCCCTCGCAAGCTCGTGGGGTGACGGAGTCTCCTCTGTGAGGTCACGAGGCGTGTCAGCAGCAGCCCTGGTGGCCGGTCCTATTTGGGAGCGTGGCCCGACCGAAGAAGACGCTCACCTCCAGGCAGAGGCTGCGGAGGGTCGGGGAGGCCGGGCGGGCGCGAGCGGAGCTCCCAGAGGCAAGACGGGTGCAGACGTCCAAGTCGGGGTGACTGCCGGCGGCCACAGAAGTGGGGCGCGCTTCGACGAGCCGTGGCTGCAGGCGCAGCGTGGGACAAGGCCCCGCTCCTAGCAGAGGGCGCTTGCTCGTTCCAGATGCCGGAGCAAGTCCCCGGGAGGGTGAAGTGACGACGGATGGGGGCAGGGGTGAGGGCCCAGGGCTCCGACGGCCATTCCGTCCGTGGAATTCATTACCGCCGCATCTGTGGCAGGGACTTTTAAAGGCCCTCCTGCCCGACTCCCACGCAGTCCCCGCCACCTCCCGGGGGTCGCCATTCATCGTTGGAGGAATAAATAATTCAGGGAGGAAGCTGAAACTGCGCTTCGGCTTACGCAGAATTTACGCGTTGTGCGGCGCGCGGCAGCACTTTGTGTACTCGGGGGACCCGTCTGTCACCCACCCTGGCCTGTACGGAGGCATCTGCCACGTCAAGGGGCATAAATGGTATCCGTAGACAGATGGGGTGCTGGAGGCCCGCCGGGCGGTCCGCGTGGGCCCTGCTCCCCGCGCTCAAGCTGGGCTGTGCTGGCGGACGGGGCCCCCTTTGTGCTGCAGCCGCGTTCCCGCAAAGAGAGGTGTTAGCGTGTCATTTTCTCTTTTTTAATTTGTGTTTATTTTTTAAATTTCAGTGTTCCATCGTGTCATTTTCAACCTGGGGACCCGGTTCAGAGTCACCCGGAGAGCTCTGGAAGAGTTCCACTCCTGGGCTCTGCCCGAGGGTTTCTGACAACGGGTCTGGGCCCAGCACTCGCTGCCTGTTTTGTTCCTTTCTTTTTTTTTTTTTTTTTTTTTTGGAAACTCTTAAACTCCCTCGCAGCTGATTCCGAGGAGCACCCTGGCTCCTAGGGGTCAGGAGCGAGGAGCAGCCCTCGGGCCCGTGGGGGTCACGTCTGCCTCCCTCAACGCGTTGTCTCCCCCAGGAGCCCCAGACAGGGCCAAGCCCACCACGAAAGGCCATCAGGGGGCCTTCGCTTTTGCTCAGATGACGGTTCCCAAGGACAGCAGGGCGGGGGGCGGCGTGGGGGGAAGGAGAACTGGCAACCGCTCGGGGGACTCTGGGCCCTTAGAAGGGAGGACATCGGGAGGGAGTCCGCGTGGCCAACGAAGCCTCTAGAAGGCAGCCGGTGTGGCGCTGGTCTGGCGGGGAAGGCCGCGTGGCTGTTGTTTAGGCGAGGGGACCCCGGCGTCGGGGCTCCATGTGGGATCGAAGCTACTCATGGCCAAGTCCGCTGGGCACGTGCACTCCCTTCGTGATCGCTGGAGTTTTCCCACCAAGCGCTGACACCCGAGCCACCGTTGTCCCTGCGGGGACTTGCCCGGGTGCCGGAGCTGAGAACTCGTGGAGCTGCGGTTCCGGTGACTGGAAAGCCCTTGCTCATGACCCCGACGGTAGGTGCCAGCAGGACCGAGGGCCAGACTGTCCCCACGCACACAGACAGGCCCGAGAGGGACTCGGTCTTGACCGGACGGGGGCAGCTCGGCCGTAGCTCCGCCCTGGCCACCGGCAGCCTCCAGGCCCTTCACTCGACCTGAACGTGCAAATTGGGTTTTGAGATCCTCATGACCTAATCACGTGCCACAGGCGCCTCCTGTCACCGTCGCGTGGGGGGCAGAATGTCGACGTGGGAAGGCGGAGAGGGGGACACAGACCTCGTTCCACGGCAGTCGCACGTCGTCAGCTCGGGTGGGCAGAACTCGCTGCGGGTTTGCTTTCGGACGGGGCGCGGGAGATCCCGCGTGACACCTGAGGCGAGAAAAGCCGCAGCCTCTGGTCGCTTTTCCAGCACCTGGGCCGGGAGACTGTCCGGCTCCAGGACGGAGGGACCCAGCGTCTCCTGGGGGCCGACCCCCGTCTCCGGCAACGCGGGCAGACGGTCAGGGCTCCGGTCCACCTCACGGCTTCAGCTTGCCCTCGCTCTCCCGCTTCCCCTCCCTCCTCCTCCCCTAACCGCCTGCCTGTGGACGCCGAGCTGCAGCCCGAGGCTTGAACACGATCGCCTCGGCCATGTAAGGCCAAGTCCAGGAGGTAATTCCTGATGTTGATTTTTTTTAAAGATTATTTATTTGTTTGTTTGTTTATTTATTTATTTATTTATTTGATAGAGAAATCACAAGTAGGCAGAGAGGCAGGCAGAGAGAGAGGGAGAAGCAGGCTCCCTGCTGAGCAGAGAGCCCGACGCGGGACTCGATCCCAGGACCCTGAGACCATGACCTGAGCTTAAGGCAGAGGCTTAACCCACTGAGCCACCCAGGCGCCCCCTGATGCTGATTTTTGACAGGAATTCTGCTTAACCGAACTCCCAGACACGGACAGCGCTGGTCGCTCCCAGTAGCCGGGTTGCTAGTCCCGCCTGCGCTGAGGAGGGCTGACTGGAGCAGCTGGGCATGGTGGGAACACGGGCTGCGGGGGCGTGTGCTCTCTCTCGGATCTTCTGCTCCGGGGGAAGCCAGCTCCTTGCTGTGAGGACACTCAAGAATCTCCATGGGGAGAGGTCCTCATGGGGAGGAGCCTGCTTGTGCCAACAGCCAGCGGCGTCAACGCGGGCAGCGAGGGCGCCGTCTGGGAAGCGCACCCTCCAGCCCCAGTCAGGCCTTCGGATGGCACAGACCTGGCTGACGCCCTGACGGCCGCCTCGTGAAAGTCCCCGAATCAGAACCACCCAGCTGAGCTGCACTGGAATTCCTGACACAGAACCCGTGTGACCTAAATGTGGGCCCAAGGTTCCCCCCGCCCCCAAGTCAGTGCTTTTCCCCCAAAAAGAAGGAACTAGAAAGAAGACACACGGCGTTATGCTGGGCACAGTCGGCAGCTCTCCAGCTCAGGCGGGCAGGGAAGGCTGAGAGCGGATGCGCGGGGCAGAAGCTGGCGCTCCAGACCAAAACGGGGACCCCACTGAGGACAGCACGGAACCCAGCGGCGGGAGCTCGCCGTGAGGCGGAGGGCCTGGCCAAGGAAGGCCGGGTCCTGCGGGTCCTTTTCAGCTGGCGAGCGGCCGAGCCTTACCCTAAGGGCAGTAGGGAGCCGTGGAAGGTTTTCAAGCAACGTAAATGCCTTGATGGGAACCCCCGTAGCCGGCACTGTCCTCCCAGCTGATCTTGGGGCTTAGAGACTGGCCCTCGGCTCGAGCCACCACGTTACAACCATCAGCAGGGGCGTGGCTAATGATGGCACCTCCTGGGCAAGACCCCCAGTACAGTTTTCAGTCGTTTTCTCTCTCTTTTTTTTTTTAGAATTTACTTGACAGAGACATAGCCAGAGAGGAAACACAAGCAGAGGGAGCAGCAGGCAGAGAGAGGGAGAAGCAGGCTTCCCGCTGAGCAGGGAGCCCGATGTAGGGCTCGATCCCAGGACCCTGAGATCATGACCTGAGCTGAAGGCAGAGGCCTAACGATGGAGCCACCCAAGCAGCCCTTCAGTCGCTTTTCTTGACCTGGAAAAGCTTCACGATATCATGGCAAGGGGCGGTCATATTTTTCTACTCTGTGTGCATGCATGTGTACACGTAACACACAGATTTTTTTAATAGGGAAAAAGAAACCCTAAAAAGACATTTGCCAGTATGTTTAACAAGGACTAGGTAGTTGGGGTTTGGTTTTTTTTTTTTTTTTTTTTTAAATTTTTTTTTTTTAATTTTATTTATTCATTTGACAGACAGAGGCAGGCACAGAGAGAAAGGGAAGCAGGCTCCCCGCTGAGCAGAGAGCCCACTCGGGCCCAGGACCCTGGGATCATGACCTGAGCCGAAGGCAGAGGCTTTAACCCACTGAGCCACCCAGATGCCCCAGTTGGGGTTTTTAAAATAAGTTTTATTTGATAGAGCATTCTAGATTCACATCAAGAGGAGAGGAAGGTACGGAGTTTTGTCCGAAGACCCTCCTCCCCACACACCAGCCTCCCCACCGCCTCCGGCCCTCTCCGGAGGGCACATTTGCTGTGGTCCCTGAGTCCATGGTTTGCATTAGGGTTCACTCACCTGCATTCCATGGGTCTGGCCGATCGTGTGATGACACCCGTAGGCCATTCCAATGTCACACAGGATGGTTCCACCGCCCTAGAAATCCTCTGTGCCCTGACTATTCCAGGGAGTAAATGCAAGTTTATTCCAGATAGACTTTTTTTTTCATCTTTCTATTCGTTGTACAGTGAGCGTGAATTATTTTTTTTATTTTTTTTTAAAGATTTTTATTTATTTATCTGACAGACAGAGATCACAAATAGAGAGGCAGGCAGAGAGGAAGGGAAGCAGGCTCCCTGCTGAGCAGAGAACCCGATGTGGGGCTCGATCCCAGGACCCTGGGATCACGACCGGAGCTGAAGGCAGAGGCTTCAACCCACTGAGCCACCCAGGCGCCCCGAGCATGAATTATTTTTATAGTAAAACTGGTTTTTTTTTTAAAGATTTTGTTTATTTGACAGAGAGAGAGCACAAGCAGGCAGAGTGGCAGGCAGAGGGAAAGAGAGAAGCAGGCTCCTGGGTGAGCAAGGAGATGAATGTGGAACTCGATCCCAGATCCTGGGATCATGACCTGAGCCAAAGGCAGCTGCTTAACCCACTGAGCCACCCAGGCGCCCCCCAACGCACTGTATTTTAAAGGAAACACCAGTTCTTCCAGTCATTCTGTCTTACAAACGGCAGTGTCCCAGAGCTTTCGAGAAAGGCTGTGTTAGCAATATTTTCCTCACGCCCTGTGAGCCACTTCCCCGCGGTGGGCTCCGGGGTGTGGCTGCCCTGCACAGGTGCTCACCGCCCCCAGGGCTCTTGAGGTCCCCTGTGGCCGTAGCCACCAGGTCTTGGGGCCTTCCCACCCAGGACCCCCGGGGGGGGGGGGGGGGAGGCGGGGCGGGGACTGCCGGGGCTCGCAGCATGGATGGCCAGAGGGGCAGCTGCTCTACAGGAGACACGAGCCGCCCTCCCTTGCCAGGATCGGGCCATGTGGGCTCCACTTCAGGAACAGCAGGGATCCCTGCCGTGCCAGGTGCGCGTGCCAGGTGCGCGTGCCAGGTGCGCGTGCCAGGTGCGCGTGCCAGGTGCGCGTGCCAGGTGCGCGTGCCAGGTGCGCGTGCCAGGTGCGCGTGCCAGGTGCGCGTGCCAGGTGCGCGAATGCGAAGGGACTTGCCACCGGCTGTCGACCCGCTGCACGCTCCCTGGGACCCACGGGGGAGTGGGGGGGACCGGCCTCGGGATCTGCCCCCCAGCTCGGCTCCAGCTCGGGTGGGCGGTGGGGGACAGTGACCTGCGCTGCTGCCCTGCGGCCTCGGCGCACGCATTGCAAGAGGCAACGAGCCAGGAGGAGCTCGCAGGTGGGGGAGCAGGTTTTCTCAGACGCCCCCCGCGCCGCGGTGCGCAGCGATAAATGTTATTTGTACGAGGGTCTCGGGGAAAGGGGCGGAAACCGCCCATCTGCGTCGGTCATTCTCAAAGCCGGTTTGACCTGGGGCCCTTTATGGACAAGGGCCCCTGCGGTGTCCCCAGGGACAGAGAGGCATCGAGCCGCGCTGGGGCCGACCGTGGAGGCATTGCGTCATCCGGGAAGACGGCCAAGGGCACGGGGAAAATCCCGTTTGTAAACCGAGGGGCGGACTTATCCGTTGCCACCGGGCTTGCGGCCTCGCTCCGGCTCTAGCGCGGGGCTTTGGGCCACTTGCCCCCTCTCTGAGCCTCATCTGGGTAACGGAGATGCGTTTGTTTTCTCTGTTTCGGCGATTTTATGAAGGGTATGGTGCCGCCTCTCTCCTGTGATTTGAACCGTCTTTTAGGGTCTCTCCGTGGGGACGCACACAGCTCCAGTCGAGGGGTTCTCCGGCGGAAGGTTGCAATTTGGGGATGGGTGGGCCACTTGCGTCTGTCGCGAGCCAAGCGTGCCCCGTGACGCCGCCTGGTGCGCAAAGACGCAGCGATCCGGTGCGAAAGGTCAGTCGTGCCGCGGCTGAGGGGCCCCTCCCGGTCACCCAGGGCCACCTCGGGCTGCTCTCCCAGGGCGGGGCTGCCCTGCAAGCCGCGTAGCTGGGCTCCTGTGGCGTGTGGCCGGGTTTTCCCGCTTCTCGCTCACTGTCCAGTCCTGCAGTGGTCACTCCTGCACGCGCGCTCTGGTCCCCGGTGCTGGACTTTCTCGGGCCGCGCGGAGCAGAGGGACTGCCGGGCCAAGGCACATTAGACTAAACCGTCCGCTGATGGACGCTCCCGCCGGCAGTGCATGCGAAATCTCGTGGCCCCGCGACCTCACAAACACTCGGCGCTACCAGAATTTTTAAAAAGCTTCTTTGCTAATCTGATGGGGGTAAAATTTGTATTTCCTGCGTTGCCACCGGGTTGGTCTCAGGTTTGCTGACCATTTTCTTTCCCTCCTCCAGGGTCTGCGGGCTCTCGTCCTCCCCTCCTCGTTCTCTTGGGCTGTTCGTTTTCTCCCTTGATTGTTGTTGTTGTTGTTGTTAGAAGTTCTTATATTTTCCATGTTAATTCATTATCTCTGCCAGGCATTTCCAGGATCTTGTCTCCATCACGGCTCGCGCTTTTTTCCTCGCGTCTTTTATGGTACAGAAGATTTTTATTGTAATGTGGTTGAATTTATCGGTCTCCTAAAGCTTCCAAAACGTTACTTTGCCTTCAACCTCTTGAGTTTATTTTTATGTATGGCATGAGGAAGGGATACAGTTGTATTCCCCACTTCTCAAGGTCCTGGGATCGAGCCCCACATCAGGCTCCCTGCTGGGGGGAAGCCTGCTGCTCCCTCTCCCACTCCCCCTGCTTGTGTTCCCTCTCCGACTGTCTCTCTCTCTCTCTCTGTCAAATGAAGAAATAAAATCTTTACAAAAAATTCTTTTATTTTTTTTTAAAGATTTTATTTATTTATTTGTTAGAGAGAGAGAGATCACAAGTAGGCAGAGAGGCAGGCAGAGACAGAGGGAGAAGCAGGCTCCCTGCTGAGCAAGGAGCCCGATATGGGACTCGATCCCAGGACACTGGGATCATGACCTGAGCCGAAGGCAGCCGCCCAACCAACCGAGCCACCCAGGCGTCCCTCTTTCATCGTTTTCATCCAACTTCTTGTCCTGAAAATTTTAAATGTAAAAGAAAGTGAAAACAGTGCAATGAAGACCTAAATTCAATGAAGGCGTAAAGTACCCGGGTTCCGCAGTTTCCGACATCTTACCTCGTTATGCTTCCTTGTTCTGTTCATCCGTCTCTGCTTTTGGTTTTCGCGCAACAATGTCAAAGTGTGCTGTGATAATCATGATATCTCACTTCTACATACTGGAGAATGTATTTCCAAGGAATGAGGACTTTTTTTTTTTTTTTTTTTTTTGGAATGAGGACTTTTTAAAACACAGTAACAGTACTGTTATCAAAATTGGATATAATTACCTAATTTGTGTTCAAATTTCTATAGTTATCCTAAAATGTACTTTATGGCTGTGTTTTTGAAAAAAGACTTTAATTCTGAATCCAATCAAGGATCACACATTGCATTTAGTTGCCCGGTCTCTTCAGCCTCCTGTGTGTAAAACGTTCCATTCCTTTGTAAGTTTTTTTCTGTGTCAGTCTGTCATGGTACGGACATTTTTGACAAGTAAACTCCAGGTAGCTTTTAGAATGCCCCAGAATCTAGATTCGTTTGATTGTTTCCTTGTGATTAGAGTCGGATTAAATATTTATTTTTATTTTTTAAAAAAATTCATTTATTTGAGAGAGAGAGTGAGAGAGAGAGCATGAACAGGGCAGAGACAGGAGAAGCAGGCTTCCCACTGAGCAGAGAGCCCAATGCAGGACTCGATCCCAGGACCCTGAGATCATGACCTGAGCCGAAGGCAGAGGCTTAACCCACTGAGCCACCCAGGCGCCCCTGCATTTCTGTTTCACTGCCAAACACCCCTTGATATTCAGGGCCAGGCCATTATTGTTTTAAAAGGACAAATAAAGTAGAGGGAAGAGGCGGCCGCGTGCAGTTCAAGGTGAAAATCTTGGTTCTGCACCAGAGAGTCTGGATTTGCATCCCAGGCGCTCTTTCTTCCTGGCTGTGTGGCTCTGGGCCGCTTGCCTTACCCTCTCTGTGCCGGATGGTCATTGTTTCTTTGTGCCTTTCTTCCGGCTGGGGAGGAGAGACCATCTCCCTGGGTGGAATGGAAATTGCTGGGCACAAGGCTGAGCGTACCTGGTGAGGACCCAGCAGGAGGCAGACCTGGGGCGAGGGCAGGGTCCCCGGAAGCCTCTGGGCCCACAGGACACGTGCCTTCAAATAATCTCTTCCGCCTAAACTCCCCGGAGCTGGGTTTTGTGCTGTGCCTGAGCTCTCTGAGCAGGACACTTCTGGACGCTCGTGTCGTCCTCAGTCACCTGGTCATGCTGACAAAGCCCACTTCCAGCTCCCTGGCCGGGATTCGGGAAATAAGGAAGGTCAGGCCCAACCGCAGTGGGCTTTACAGTTGCCCCCCCACCCCCGTCCGTGTACGTTTGCTTTAAGGAAAAGTACTGGAAATGGGTATCAGAAGATATTAACTGTTATTAGCTCCGAACGGAGGATTGTGGGTGATTTTAATTCCAAAATTATTATTATTTCGCTTCTTTGTATTTGCTAACTTGCCTACGGTCTGATTTGTGTTTTGAAAAGGAAAAATAAAGCTTTCCTTCCCTGGGCCTTTGCCCTGAACTCTTCCGGCCTGAGACGTGCTGAGACGTGCTGGGGTCCCTCTGGGGCTGCTGAGGGGGGCCGGCCTAGCCAGAACTGTGGGGGCTAGGGCAGGGGTGCAGGCGTGAGATGACCCCCTTTGAGCCCTGCCCACCCAAGCCTGCCTGGAGATGCCGAGGGCTGTTCCCCAGGCGCCCATAAATGCCTCGTAAGTGTGACGCATGGCAGGGAGGCCAGAAATGCTAACACAGCAGTCCTGCTCATTTAGAGGGGGCGAGTGGGGGCAGGGGGCGAGCCGAGGCTGCCGCAGAGGGGCGGCTGGGTGGGGGAAGACATTTCCCTTGACAGCAGAGCTATTCGGATGAAGCCCAGCTCCCCAGGGCTCCTTGCTCTGCCTGCCTTGGAGCCCGCTACCAGGACTACGTGGGGCACAGGGTTGAAGGGCAAAGCAGGCAGGAGCAGAAGCAGAAGCAGCTGCGGGCCTCCCACCCCCAACCCTCACCCCAACCCTGGGCAGCTGCCCCCCGGCCTGGGCTGCTGGGCTCCGGAAGCAGGCTGACGACTCAGCTCCTGCCCCCCGGCTCAGCGAGTGAGTGTGGTTTCAGGCCAGTTGCTTCTCTCCTAGCCTCCCTTGGTGGACCTCCTCTTCCCCGTCTGTAAAATGGGTATGACAGTCCCTTCTGCCTGGGGCCGTGGTTCTCCATCTGGGCCTGTTTGGCTCTGGATCCGCAATGCTTAAAAGCACTTTCGGTTTTCACCCCAGAGAAGGAGCTGCTCCTGGAATCTTGTGACCCGAGGCCAGGGATGCAGCCGCCTTCCCGGAAGTTTCCGGTCCTCATGTCAAAGGCGCTGAGGGTGGGAAACACACGCTAGGGTGAGGAGGGGCATTCGCTTGTGCGCGGGAGCCGGCGGTGAGGATGACAGACAGCTGTGATCCGAGCTGCGGAATGGGGACCTTGGCCTCTTGACCTCCAGAGGCAGGGCTCCGGACCTGAGCTCAGGGACAGGACGCGCTGTTTAGGAGAGGCTGGGCTATGACTTCGGGTCCAGCTGAACTTGTTTCCCCTTCTCCCTGCTGCCTGGAAAATGTCAGAGTTTTCCAAACGGCATCTCTCCCTCCAGCCTCCAGCCAAGGTCAGGGACTGGGGCCGCTGCTCTGATGTACGGGTCGCCCACCTCCCCGGCCTCACTCAGACCAGCCCCAGGGGGGCGAACACAGTGCTGGTCTGGCCGGGAGAGGTCGGGGAGGGCAGAGCGGTGCCTGCAGAAGCCCTTTTCCTCCTAGACCCCTCAGGGCCCGTCCAGGGACATGCCCAGGGCGACACAAAGGGGGAAAGTGTGTGCGTGCACGTGCAGAGTTGTTGGTACTCAGCCCAGAGACCCTTCATGGGAGCCCCACCCCCCGCATTGCTGTGTTGGCCTATTCACAGCTTACGGCACCTACCTACTGTACTGCAGGACTGACTGTAGCCCCCCCAGGCAGGATGGGGCCAATGGCTGCGGGACCTGAAGACGCCCCTTGCTTCACAATGGGACTTTTGCTCCAAAGTCCCCGCAGTGAACCAGGCTGATGGGGGACATCGGTGCTGGACCTTCCCCACGCCCCACACCCTAGTCCCTCACTACCTCAGCAAATGCATATCCGAACCCCTGTCTCAGGCTCTGCTTCTCACGTGGGGCCCGGACCTAAGGGGCGTGTTTGTGTGTGTGTGGGCGTATATTACTGTGGTGCCTTTGTATTTAACATCGTGAGGAGGTGGAGGAAGGCGACCCTTGTTTCCAAATTGTAGCCACCGGTACTGTGTCTAGCGGTGGCCGAAGGTGGCTTGAGACGGCAAGGCCCGGACACTGCAGGCGAATGCTGTAATCCCTTGTCCTCCTCATGGGCAGTGTTGGGGCGGGGGGTGGCAGGCTGCAGTCGAGAGAGGAAGGGCGTCAGTCTCCCCGTCCTCAGTGGACTCGGGGGCCGGAGGTGGGGGAGGGGGCAGATGCCGGTGAGGAGAGCCAGTAGATTAAGAACCGAAAACTCTGCGCCAGACAGAAAACCTTAATTCCAGTGTTTTAATCACATCAAGATTTATTTTTTTTTCTCTCACATGAAGATGTGCAGAGGTTGGCAAGTAGGCCTGGTGTGCTTGTCTCTGCTGGTTCCTCAGCTCCACCATCCTGGGAAGGATGCCCTCACGGCGTTGCCAGGAGACGGGGGGTGGGGGGATTCGGGGGAGGCGGGGTTCGGGGCGTGGGGGGCCTCTCACTTCTGCTGCCTCAGCACTGGGGGGAGGGGCAAGAGAGCAGGGCCAGAGCCCTAAACCCTCCAACTAAAGCTTGTTGGGGAGTAGGGAGGGGAAGGGTTTTTAAGGAACTTTCCAGAAGCCCCATCCATCCCTCCTGCTTACATTTCCCAGAACTGTGTCACAAGCCCACTCCCATACACAGGGAGCCCTGGGAGGTCTTATTTTCACTGGGGTTCTGACGGTAAGAAAGAAGGTGACGAAGCCACGGGGGCCTGACAGAGGCACTTCTTTCAAGGGTTGGGAGCTGACCCCTGGTGTTGGGGGTGGGAGCTGAGAGAACCCAGCAGCTTGGCCTTTGGCCTTGACCAGCCTCGAATCCTGTTTCATGCCCAGTTGTAGCGTCCCTCCCGGGCTGCGTTGTAATCTCCTCGTCCTCAAGGCCAAGTTCTGTTGAATTGGGTCTTAGCCTTGCTTTGGGGTCTTGAGGGTGGAAGAGGCAGGTCTAAAACTTCCCAGCCTGGAACGAGCGACTGCAGATTCCAGAAGGCAACTGTGGGCAGGGGCAGGCAGGGGTGGGGGGGTGGTGGTGGTTGCTGCAGGAGCAGCTGGGAGCCAGGACTGACCCATGGCTCTGGGAATCTTTGGGAGAAATGTGGACCTTCTCGAGAGTCACAGGGCAAAGTACGAGCACCCAAGGGCAGGAGAGATGCAGGGGACACTCCCGCAGCACAGGGCCTCAGCGGGTGGACCCTATTCTTCAGTGTCCTCTCACAACTCCCAGGCTGCTCCTGGGTCTTCTTGGCCACCCCCTGTGCAATCTTTGGGAGGGAAAGGGGAAGGGGGGGGCGGGCTCTGGATTCCATCTGCGGATTCCAGTCCCGAGTGCTAGAAGGAGGCTACAGCCGCAGACACCGGCCCGAGACTGGGGGTCCCACAGGTCTGAGACACCCCTCCATCCCGATTTATAAATCACCAGTCCCCTCCTTTGGACCTCTTAGCAATGACACCAACGTCCCCCATGTGTCTTTAAATTCAAGGACAGCTGAGGAAAAGTGCCAATAAACTTTGCATTTTTTTTCCCAAGGGAAAGGAGGGAGGCACCCGCCTGTGGAAGCTGCTAAGGTGTGGGGCCCCCCCTAAGAAGGGCTTAGCCCCACTGCTGGGAGGAGGGCTGCCTGATCTCGCTCACAGAAAGCCGGGGGACGTGGTGGCCCTCACGGTGAAAACCTTTCTCCAAGGGCGCTCTGTGAGCTCGGGTGTAGACGAACACAAAGAAAACAGGCCCAGGAGGCAGCAGTGAGCAGATTCTTTACTCGGTGGGATTACACACCGTCAACCACTGAGTCCTCCTTACAGGGGACGTTAATACAAACAAAAATAGTTCTCTACGAAACAAAGTTTCCAGCCCTCCCAACCCTCCTTCCTAACTCCCTCCCCCAGACGGTGAGTTCCTTGGTCACCAGGCCTCACGGAGTCTGGTGGGTTGCAAAGGAAAACAAAGAAGAGTTGTAGGCAACAGGACCTCCGGTCCGCTGGCCGGTGGCAAGCCAGGGACAGGCGCAGGGGGTGTCCGCAACAGTCGCGAGCGCAGGTCTGTGTGTGTATGTGTGTGTTTGTGAGTGTGTGTTGGGAGGGTGGACCTGGAGGTGTTGAGGTGAGCAGCGTTTCTCCCCACCCCCGTCTCACCGCCAGCAAAAAAAAAAAAAAAAAAAAAAAGGGTTGGGGGCGGCGGGTAATAGAAAAGAAAAACTAAGACCCAAATCACAGGCTGCGGGGCCAGCGCCGCACCGCGTCCCCTGCGGCGGCGGCGGGCACTGCCGGGGCGGGGCGGGGGCCGCGGGGCGGGGCGCGGGCGGGCGGGAGGACTCTGCTGAGTAGCACCTGGGAGCAGCTCGGGCCGCACCCTTCTCGCCGCCCGGCCTCGGACGCCGGGCCCCCGAAGCCCCGAGCCCCCCCGGGGTCGTCCGGGCCGGGCTCAGCAGCCCAGGCGGGCGGCCAGCCCCAGCAGCAGCAGGCAGCCGAGCAGGGTGGCGGGGCGCGGGGCGGCCCCGGGCGCGCGGTCGCAGTCCAGGCCGCCGTCGTCGGCGGGGTCGCAGCGGGGCTGCTCGCAGCGCACGCCGGTGTAGCCGCTCGGGCAGGCGCAGCGCTGGTTCTGCACGCACGTGCCGCCGTTCTGGCAGAGCAGCTGGTCGTCGTCGCACACATTGGCTGCGGGGCAGAGGGGCAGTTAACGCGGGCGGGGGCCCCGTCCACCCCCTCGCCGGAGCTTCTGCGACTGGGGCGCGGCGCGGCGGCGGGGGGTGCTGGAGGCTCAGGGCGCACTTGGTGAGAAACGCCCCTGCGTGCCCGGTGACGGTGGCCGGGCCAGACCTGGCCTCTTTCCTCCCGCCACTGCCCGTCTCTCCCTGCTCCCGGGCCCACGGGCCTTGGGACGCACCTGCTCTGTCTCCCCCGGAGCTTTGCACCTGCTGTTCCCTGCGCCCTTCCACCCTCTCCGAAGGCTAGCGCCCACTCGTCCTTTCGGTCCCGCCAGGCCCCCGTTTCCTCGTGCAGCCGCCCTTCCTCCCTCCCCGTCACAAACCCCAACCGCCTGCTCCACCTTTGCCTCCAACTCCCTTCTCAACTGACCCCCAGCTCCGCCGCCCCATGGTTCCCACCTGGCACCAGCCCCAGATTCCTGACGCATCAGGCCCCGCCCACCGACCAGGACCCCGCCCCTCGCCCCACCCACAACCGAAGCCCCGCCTCCGGAGGCACTAGCCCCCACCCCCCCCCCCCGCCCCGCAGCAGCAGGCTCCGCCCCCCGGGCGCGCACTCACGGTAGCAGCCCTGGCGCCAGTAGTGCGTGGGGAGGCAGTCGTCGCACTTGGGGCCCGCTGCGCCCTCGCGGCACTCGCAGAAGCCGGTCTCGTTGCACCGGTCGTGCACGGAGCCGATCTGGTTGCAGTTACACTCTGGACGGACACGTGCACGGCGTGCGGTCAGGACGACCTGCGGGCGTCCTCCGCACGGACCCCCACCCCGTCCGGCCCCTCGTCCCTCCAGCCGGCTCTCCGTAATCCCCCGGTGGTGCGCCCCACCCCGTGAACACGTGAGCTCACGGCTGCCCGAGCGTCCACATCTCTAGCTGTCTTGGTTCTCTAGCTTCCATTACCCACTCTTTCTCCCTGGCCCTGTTGCTGTGTGGCCTGGGGCAGCCCCAACCCCTCTCTGGGCCGCAGTTTCCGTCTGTGTAACAGGACGGAGCGCGGCTCCTTCCACGCTCCAAAGGGCTCTAAGACTCTTGTCGGGGGGGGGGGGGGGTCTCCTCGGAGGCAAGGCGTGGGGTGGGCCTCGTCATCTCCTCTCCAGGGCGGGGTGGGGGTGGGGGGGAGCGCCCCAGAGGCCCCCAGCCTCTCCCTAACCCCTTCCCAGTTAGTTTCCTGGGGCCTCTGCTCTGGAGGGGGGCAAGCGTCCCCGCCCTGGGAGGCCTTGAAGCCCAACGCTGGCCCAGAGGAGGCGGAGAGAGGCGAGGAAAGGAGGAGGGTATCCGGAGCGGGGAGTGCTTCTCCTCCCACCCAGAGGCTCCACCCTGTCCCTGCTGCTGGCTCCTGTGACCGCAGCAGCACAATTCCGTTAGGTTCACTTTAGAGTTGGTGGAATTATCTGAAGGCCGATGCCATCGTTCAGACTGACAGCTCCAGCCTTGAGGGCAGCCCCTCCTCTGTGAAGTCGGAGCTGACCTGGTGGGTGGAGGACAGGCAGTGGGGGACTTGGGGGGCTTAGGGGTCTGGGGACCCCAGGACTGAGCATTGGGCTCGACTCGAGACAGAGGCAGAGGTGGTGGGCAGCCCTTCCAGGCTGGCGGGTGTTGGCCGAGGCCATGGGTTTGGCCTTTCGGGATGGCCAGCCCCACCCCCGGTCCAGGGCCCCCCGAGGCTTTCTTCTCTACCCCACAGCCAGTCCTGCAGCAGAGTCTGAAGAAAGCAGTCCGAGTGCCCACGGGGTCCTACAAGCTGGGCCTCTGCTTATCGAGCATCAGAAGGACTGCACTGGGAGAAAAGCTTCAGCCACAAAAAGGGAGTTGAAAACTTTTGATCTAATCCACTTCCCCACTTTACAAGTGGGGAATTGAGGCACACAGCAAACTCTAGAACCAGTCTTTGACTCTAATTAGTGGTTCTGAATTTCCAATGTCTCTGCGGATGACCGAAGGCGGAAGTTATTACTAGAGCAGATTCCAGAAACTTCTTTCCTTCCAGACGCCCAGAGGAAATGGATCCCGGAAATGAAATCCGCCCCCCACCCCGGCCCCCAGGGTTCCCCAGCACCTGTTGACGCCAGGGTCTCCGGAGCCCGCCCCGCCCTGCGCCCCGCGCCTCCCCTGCGGCCCGCCCCAGCGGCTCACCGATGCACACGTTCTGGTCGTCCCCAGCGCCCCGCCCCTCCCCGGCGCCCCGCCCCGCGGCTCACCGATGCACACGTTCTCGTCGTCCAGCTCGGCAGAGCCGTTGCGGTAGTAGCCCAGACGGCAGTGCTGGCAGTGTTGGCCGCGCGTGTTGTGTTTGCAGCTGACACAGGTCACCACGTTGAGGAAGTCGATGTAGCTGCAGCGGTTGGAGTGGCCGTAGCACTCGCAGTCTGGGCCAGCCGAGCGTGAGAAACACCACGGGTCAGTGAGCCAAGGCAGACTGTGCCTTCCTGCCACCCCCTGCACCATGTATTGGGGGAAACTGAGGCACGGGGCTAGGGCAGACCAGCCCGAGGACATGCAGGGAGGCCGGGAAGGTACCATGGGCCTCCGACACTTCTGCACCATCTGGCAGGAGGCAGGCGCGCCACCTTTGAGCCCACAAGTTCCCACCTGGCCCTGGGGACAGGAACCCAGGGAGGGCCTGTGGACAGCACCTGCCTGGCGGGGTGCCAGGGTGACGTGCTCTTGGAAGGATGCCTGCGAGATGCCGGGCGATTGGACATGATTCATGCAGGGAGGATGGGTCATGCGGCCGGCGTGAGCTTAGGAAGGGCAGTTCCTGAGTCCGTGGCGCTCACCACTGTACCCCCAGGGACTCGGTGGAGGACAGATGCATGCGTGGATGCTGGGCAAGATGGAATGGGCCAGGAGCTTCCTCCGCATGCTGCTTTGGAAGGTGGTTGGAAGGAAAACGCCCACCTGCTCGACCTTTTATTATTAGCCTGAGCTGTTCTGCAAATGTGATTGGCACCAGAGGGCCTCCTCTTGCACACCCCTGAGAATGAATGCCATCTTAGGGTTTGTGCCCGGGCCATCTCGTTTTGCCTCCTGATCATCTTGGCCTGGCTTCGGACTCTTACTGTATGCACATGGCTCCACACCGAGGACAGCGATCCCTGTGCCATCCTGCTGTCTCCTCCGGCCTCACCACCCCACCCCAGCCCCCATCTCCCGGGACTGGGCGAGCGCTATGACTGCCGGGGCAAGGCATCCTAAAGGTGTTGGGGCTTCACTCCCTGCCCCCATGAAGGCGGCCATCCCTTGGTGTCCCTCCTAAGGGACCCAACATCCCCTTCAAAAGGAAAGCCAGTGTGGCTGCCCTTGAATGGGAAGGACGCTGGCCACGCTGGCCACCCTCCTGGAATGCCCTCTGTGTGTCTCAAGAGGACCCAACCTCCCTTTTGTGGTGGGAGAGGAAAGAAATGAGCCTCGGAGCTGTGGCAGGGAGGAGACCGCGGCCACGCCACACCTTGGGCTTCCTGGACCCTCCCCCTTTCACCTGTCCCTCCAGGTGAGGCCTCCAAGTGTCTCAAGGAGTAGTGGCAGTGGCCCCTGTGTCCCAGCTCCTTCTTCAACCGAGACAAGCCCCTGGGCCACATCTCCCAGGGGAGCCTGGACAGACTATTTCTGGTTGCTGCTCTGCCTGCCCCGTGCCTGCCCACGGTGCTTCTGACTCATACCTGCTCCCAGCTCCCTTGGGGAGGGAGGACTGAGGCAACAGAAGCTCAGTTTCACCTTGACCTAGCTACTCCGGGAGGGTTTTCTGAACCAGGCATGGGTCCTCCGTCCTGCATCATTGTTTTCCAGCGGAGGTGAGGTTAGAGGTGCGGGAGGAGGGCTGGTCCAGCCCGGGGCCTTCCTCTTACCTTGGAACTCTTCAATGGGCACCACTTGAGCTGATTTGGGCTTGAGCTGGAAAGGTTTGGAGGCCGGGGCAGGGGCAGCGGCGGAGGTGCCCACAGCTTGGAGAGATGAGAAATAAGCTCCTTCGTCGCCACAGTCCAGCTGCCCTGGGCGGGCTGTCCGGGCCCCGGGAAGGCCCAGCAAAGGCTTCCACCGTGCCCTGGGGATGCTCCGGGGCAGCCTTGTCACCTGCTCCGATGTGAGGGGACACAGCACATCCAGGAGCATGTGGGAAAAGCCCTGACTTTGGTGCCTCTTCGGAGACCACTTACACACTCGGCTGGATTAATTCCCCCCAGTTCCTTTTCTAACTCCCAGCAACCCCTGACAGGGTGCAAGGTGCTTTGCTGAAATTGATCTTTTTTTTTTTTTTTTTTTTTTTTTAAATCTCAGGCATTGCTTGAGATCCTCAAGAGGAGATCCTCTCCTCTCCAAACTCCCGTGAGCATCAAATCCAGAGAGTGGCCCTGGTGTCCAAGGCTTTGGCAACTCCCCTTCTGACCCCCTCCTCCAGCCAAAGTGAGTCCTTTCCTATCCAGATCCCCTGCTCAGCGGTATTGGGAGCCGCAAGCCCAGACGGCGCCTGCATTCCGCATCAGAACACACCAGGACCTGGCCCCATCTTGGTGAGTGAGCAGGACGCTGTCCAGGCAGCAGAGAGGGCTCAGCGTCCCTCTGGGAGCCTGCGGCGCCCTAGGCGGTGCAGGGCAGGGAAGTGATGGCTCCAGGGTCTCCATCACCAGGGAGGATGCTAGACGCAGGGGCCTACAGACCCTCACCTAGTGTGGGTCCAGCTCCAGAACTGCCTGCCAGCAGAGGGCGCCGTGAACCCTGCTCACTGCTCACGGAGGGGCTGGGCTGTTGTCTAAGCAGGTAGTAGGATTCACGGCCAGGGAACAGGTGAGCTGGGATGGGAACAGCCTCCCTTCCTGGAGAGTCGGGCAAGCCCCTGTGTGCTTCCTGCGCATGTCCGTTTCTGGCCACCAACGAGCCTACGCATGTCTCCTCCCACTGCTGTAGGAGACTGAGGCTCCCAACTGGGTACCAGAAGCTTCTACTATGCCTCCTGCCCTGCGCACGGCCACCACCAAGCCTCTGCCCTAGCTGGCCCTGCACCTGGAATGCACTATCTTCTTTCATCTGCCCATAGCCCGCCCCTCTGTCTGGGTCTGACTTCCACCCGGCTCCTGCGGGAGTCCTGACTCTCTCTGGCCTCCAGCCCCGCCCCCCGGGGTCCTGGGAACAGTGGCAGGACAGGGTTCCTGCTATCAGGCAGAGTCTCCACTCGGCTCCAAAGCCCTTGGGGGCAGTGAAGGATGAATAGGCGATGGGTCTGACGGTGTCACCCTGGGCATCGCTAAGGTGAGAGTTGGAGTGGGGGCAAGTAGAGCTCCAAGCCCCACCCCCAGCTCTCACGGACCCCCCCCCAGTCCCACCACATACACCTGCTGCCTCCACTAAAGAGGGAGGGGCCTGGGGTCTAAGGAGCTTTTGGGGGGTGTCTAACGCCCGTGCGGACCCTCCCCCCATACCTTCTGCACTGGAGGGCGTCTGGGGCCAGGGGGAGCTCTCCCCCAGGGGGGCAGCGGCAGATGGCCTGATCCGCTCTTGGGGGAAAGAAGAGAAGACACTCAGTTACGTGACAGGGTGGGGCTGGGGGGTCCTGGAGACACACTGAGGCATCACACAACCCTTAGCAGCAGCAGCCCTGTCAGAAGCGGCTCTGTCTACACTGGCCAACTAGAACTGGGTCCAAATCTACCGGAGAGGCAGTGTCTACACTACTGCAGCTTACGGAGGGCACACGTGGACTTGAAGCCAGATGGGGGGACGGGGGAGCCCGAGAATCTGCATGCTTTTGGCTGTCCTTTCCTCCGTGGGCCACCTGATTGACACGACTTTTCCGCTCTCCCTATGTGGTCCCTGTTTCCACCGAGGGTAGACTTCAATCCAGCTCCGTGTCTGGGCCCAGACCTCTTTGTGCTGAAGTCCCTGGCTAATGACGGTAAAGGGGGGCGTGTGTCATCAAACGTGTCCAGAGGGGTCCTTGGAGGCTTTCTGCCCGATACCAACGCGGGGCCCAGAGCCCCTCCGCCATCTGGCCTACCTCCCCAACCCACGGTTAGGACCCACTCTCACCAGGGACCCCAACGCGTGGCAACCCCCAGTGCCACAGAGCCTATCTCTGGGACCAACGGGACACAAAGCAGGGGAAGCAGGCTGGGCTGGCCAAGGCAAGGCATCGCTCAGCGCTGAATTTCAAAGGACAAACCCAGAGGGACAGGGGAGAAATCGCATTCTTTCCACGTCTTAAAGGGATTACACACGATGCCGGTTGGTGGGGAGAAAAAGGAAATCTACCAGCTAAAAAGTGCAGGAGACTTTCCAGTTGGGAGCTGGGAGGCTTTGGACATCAAATTGACATTAATATGGTGCTCAATGAGAAGAGGCTGCAGGACCCAAATTGGCAAGGGCTTAATTAGAGCCACAATAAAACCCGCCCCGAAGGCTTTTTGCTTTGGAGCCTTTCTCCCACCACCCTCTGCGGGCGAGGATTAGGCATCTTGAGCAGCTTTTCCTGCCCCGCAGCCCCTGCCCTGCAGACAGCTTGATACTGGCAGGCAGGGGAAGCATCTGGGCCAGAGGTTCGCAGGCCCAGCTGGACTCTGGCCAAAGAGCTGAAGCACCTGTTGGAAGGCACATGGGGGAGACTCAGGACCTCGCTGGGGGGCTGGGATCTGGGGGCCAGAAAGACCCCCGGCCGGGCTCTCTGGGGCATGCTCAGGTGTGCAGGAAACGCATTCTCACAACGGCCCATGTGGTGTGCCAGGCCAGATGGAGGACCCGTCTGCTCCTTTGGAATTGGGGAGCTGTGCGCAAGCCAGGTCTTAAAGACGGCACCAGCTCCCGGCCTCTGAGGCTGGGGGTGGCCGCACTGGGGGGCAGGGCCCGGGAGCTGGCCTCCGCAGCCCGCGAGCCCTGAGTTGGGATGCTGCCTGGGTGCCTCTGTAACCGGGTTACCTTGAGCAGCTGCCTCTTCCTTTCTCCACAGCCTAACTGACATGTAATTTACGTACCGTGAACCCGGCTGTTCTCTCCTGAGCCTCACCTCCCTCACCTGTGGGGCCCAGAGCTGAGAGCCCTAATCCTCAGAGCCGCAAGCCAGGAGAAGTCCACACTCCGCCAGCGGGGGCGATTGTCATTATTATTGGGGGTCCAGGTGCATGGGGCCCAGGGCACAGGCTTCCTTTGCTAAGAGGAGCGATGGCCCCCGGACGCGGGCTGCTGCTGCGGTCGTCTGTCTGCTGTGCTGGAGCCGCCTCGCTCCCGCCACGAGCACTGTGCCGCCTGGCACTGGGCTCAGCTGGCAAAGCCGACCACGACCCACTGAGGGCTTGAGGAGCCCCTTTCTTGCCACTTGGGTCCTGGAGACCCTCACAAGTCAAGCCCCCCTTGCCTCGGCTCACTGCCCTGGCCTTGGACTCTCTCCTCACCCCCCAGCAGTGCAGCTTTCGTGCCCTACGCCGCTTGCCCCAAGTCAGAAGCAGCTCGGAAAATGGATTCAGGGTTCGTGTGTGTGTGTGTGTGTGTGTGTGTGTGTGTGTGCGCCCGTGACACAGCAGCTCGTCCCCCACCCAGACAGGCTGCTGTTCGCACGCAGACACGGCACCCAGCCCGGTGAGTCTGGCCCCCGTCTGCTAGTCACAGGCTCAGCACAAACGATCAGGCAGCCGGCCAGCTTCTGTCCTGGAATTGCCAGCGTGGACCCATTCTTCACCCCAAAGGGGATCCCTGGGCCAGGGGGCTCCCCTAAAATCCCTGAGTCTCCTGGCTACTCTTGCTTCCTGCAAATGCCTCCCGTGGAGAAGAGAGGAGGACAGAAATGAAAAGAGCTGGGGCAGGTCACCCTCCGGGTCCCCTGCAGGAGTTAAGCAAGATGGCTCTGGAACGAGGACTTTTCCAGGGCATTCAGCCAGGCGTGGAGAGGGCTGAGCCCCACTCCAGGCCAGAGGTGGGGCGGGGGGCAGGGGGCGAGGCTGAGTGTGGATCTCTTCCCCAGCTGACGGAGGGGTCTCTGCCCATCGGAGATGTGGTCTGCTCCTCCCCTGGTCCGTGTGCAGAGAGAGGAAGGGTCACGGCTCTGCCCAAGGAGTGAGGCACCCCTGCTATCTCCTCTTTGCTGGGACGCCCCTTCCCAGCTGGGACCAGGAAGAATTCCCTCGGACCCATCCTCCTGGCACCCTCTGGGAAGGACAAGTCCTTTCAGACTCCCAGCATTTGCAGTGGGTGGAGAGACAGGTGAGCCCAGGGGGCCACCCAGCACCCCAGGCCTCGAGTATGTACCCATCCAACTTTGGAAGGGAATTAGGACCAGAGAGCAGGTGTTTCCAAGCCTGTCTGTGGCTGCAGACCCCTAAGAGTGGCTGCCGTGGCTGAGGAGGGGCAGGATAGGATGCTGGCCCTGTCCCCCACACTCAGCCCAGAAAAGCTCAGCGGTCCCATTCCTAACCCCCCGGCCCAGAGGTGCCCTTCTGCATTGCTGATCAGAGTCGCTCGCCTTCTTGGCTAACTCTGCACTGTCCACTCCCAGGGAATCAAGTGCTGAGATGCTGGGGACAGAGCAGGGCCTGGGGGAGTGGGGAGGCAAGCTCCACGGAGCACCGAGACAGAAAACCTCCTGGGAGAGCTCCTCAGTGCCACCGGGCACCTCCCCTTCCTTGGTCACCCTGTCCTCTCGGCCATGCTGGTCTCGGGACCCGCCTGACCATTGCTGGGGGAGGCAGGAGGAAGACGCATCGAGGGGCTTGCAGGGAGCCCCAGATGCCCTCGCTCGGGCCCAGCCACGGGGGACCCGGACGTCCTGGAGGCCCCCCATCAGCCCCAGACTCTCAGGCTCTAGGGTCTAATGCGCTCTAAGAGCCAAGCCCGGACAGCAGCACACATCACACACGGGCGTGGGGACGTGGCGGGATGTGGGGAAGAGCAGGGCAGCCGGGCTGTCCCTGAGCACCCGCCGGGGGCCGTGGGGGCCCGCCCGGTGGAAGTGGCAGGGGCGGGAGGGCCAGGGTCCCCTCTCAGGGCCACAGTGGCCACGGGGGCTCTGGGGACAGGGTCTTTCCGGGGCCTGCCGACGCCTGGCAAGAGACGAGAAAGGCAAGAGGGTGGGGAGTTGGCCGGTATGGGGCGCTGCAGTGGGCCGGCATCCCCTCCGGGGTCCAGCTTCCTCTGGCGCCGTCTCTGCCCTCAGTGTCCCAGCAGGGAGCAGGCCACAGTGGGCTGTGGCCCCACTCAAGCATGTCTGAAGTGTGACGTGGGCCACCAGCGGCCCCTTTGACCCTGGCAAGTCGTCTCCTGCTGACTCTCAAAGCTGGCGGCAGAACCCACGGCGGGGGGTGGGGGGCAGTCCGGGAAGCACCTCGCTTAGAGCCCGCAGCCTGCCGATGCCGTGTCAGCCCGTGGGTGCCCACGCCCAGCCTCCCTCCCGCAGTCCCACCCCTCCGCAAGGGTCTGCAGGCAGCAGGACCCTGGCGTCCCTGCCCCAGCCTCCCGGGCACACAGGTGCAGACTACCTGAGCCAGGCACACCCCACAGTCAGGCTGCGGGAGGGGCTACCTCTGCCCCCGGCCAGGGAGAAGGGACCCCATTCTCGTCCTGCAGGAGAGGGAGGCGTGGGGCATTCACGCTGGGGTTGCAGGGCCCTTTCCAAAGCAGCACTGACCAGGAAGCTCGAGGGGAGAAATGTGGGGGTGCTGGCTGAGGGCCACGGGGGGACAGGAGGGAGCGGGGAGAGGTGACGAAGTGAAGGGGCGTGGTTGGAGTCGTGCACTCGGGGCGCCCTTGGCCTTCCCCGAGGACCGGAGCGTACTTACTGCCAACAGCAGAGCCTGCAGCAGCACCTGGGGGAGAGAAGGAGGGTCACAGGGCCTCCCGGGGCGGTGACAGGCCCGGGGGAGGGAGACCTGGAGCCGCACGCAGGACTGACCCCGTCTACCCGGTTTCGTCCTCATGGCCGCCCGGAGAGGGAGGGGCCGCCTCTGCCCATTTTGCAGATGGAGAAGCTGAGTCTCAGAGTTGGGACCGACCCCCAGGGGACCTGCTGGTAAGTGTCAGACACTCCACTGGGGGCATCACGTGCACTCGTCGTTGAGGTTAGGCTCTCAGGCCCTCCTGTGCAGGACAAGGAGGAGGGGTGCCTTTCCTCGGGGAGCACCGGGGCGCCGGAGGACCGGAGGGGCACCGCGGCCGGGGTTTCCTGGAGGCCCTGGAGGAATTGGCCTCCAGGCAGAAACCACAGTGTGTGCTTCCGTCGGCGGGAAGCGGAGATGGCCGGGGACTCGCGGAGACGAGAATCGTGACAGCTACCGCGTGTGGCAGGCATGTGCTGAGTGTGGCCCTGCGCAGCCCACCTGGTCCTTGCAGAACCCCATGGGGGCTCATCGGTGTCCTCACTGTACCGATCTGGGACACCGGGCTACGGGTAAAGTGACCTGCCCAAGGCCACACAGCTGGGAATGGCCTTTCCGGGTCCATGCCCCGGGGGCTGAAGGATGCTCCAGGAGAGGAGACGGGGGTAAGAATCCTCAGTCCCAGAAGGAAGGAGCTGGTACCAGGCTTCCCTGGCTCGTGTCCCTGAAGAATGACGGAGAGTGAGGACGCCCCTTGGTGCCCTGGGAGGCCCTTGGGGGGGGGGTATGTGGACAGCAGGCTACATGAGGCACAGACTTCCCCAGAGTGAGCCCAGCGGACACCAGGGCGGCCTGGGAGGATGAGGGGCTGGACTGGGCTAGGACTGGACTCTGAGGGCCCCGGGCAGGGGCACCCTGGTGGGGAAAGCCCTTTGCCTGCGGCGAGGAGGACGGCTAGCACGGCCCCAACTGGAGGGGATATGGAGACCAAGCGGGGGCAGTGGAGAGGAAGGGCTAGCGTCGGGGGACCCCCACACTTGCAGCTTGGTCCCCTGGGTGCTGGTGCCATTGCCCAGGATGGGGACCCGGTGGGAGCAAAATCAAGCTGGGACTTGTTTCTGTCTGTATCTTGGGGGCCGTTTTCTCCTGTTGTCCTAGAGAAGGTGGGGGTCCCAGGTGAGGAAGGAACAGACTGAGGACACGCAGCACTTCGGGCCTCATCTCTGCTCCTGGGGATTCCAGGAGAAACTCCTCTTTCCCGGGGTGGGGGGGCGGGGGGACTCTGGAGAAGCAGGGCAGGGGCCAGCTCCAGGAGCTCCCCCAGATGAAGGGGTTTTGCCTGCCCCTGCAGGATGGAGGGACGAGGGTCCAGAGGAAAAGCCTGGTCTGTGTGTGCGGGCACATGTCTGCCCCCGGCGGGCTGGATAGAGGGTGGCCACCTGGGTCCGCGGGTCTGTGCACCTGCCAGGGTCAGGAGACGGCAGATCCTTCCCGGAGGTGGGGCAGAGAGCGGAGGAGGCGGCCAGTGGGACAGATGAAGGGAGGCAGACTGCCAGGGAGGGAGGTGACGGCCACTAAAAGGGCTCCGGCAATGGCCCCAACAAAGAGATGGGTCAGCACCTGGCGAGGAGGGAGCCGGGCGGGGCGGCTGTCAGCGTCCAGAGCTCTGGGTGCCTTTGAAGGCCCAGAGTGCCGTGAGCGCCTGGCAAGTCACCCCTTCAAAGGCCTGTCGCCCGGCATAGGCACGACATGCCTGTCACGGCCTCGCTGTGAGGTTTTCAGCTTTGATCAGCCTAAAGTCACATAAATTTTTCACATCGGTCGAGGGAGGCTGCCGGTGGAGAGGCTCCCACGAGGGTGCCCAGGCGGGCGGGTGGTCCGGGGGCCGGAGGCCGCTGCTCCGCTCTGGCTTTGGAACTGGGCGCAAACCAGTTGCTCGCTGCTGGACCAGGGCTGCCGGGCCTCAGTGTGCCCGTCTGGAGAGTGGGGGGTTCTCATTCCGCCCGTGGGGCAGCTACGAGGGCTACGGGAGAAGCTCTGTATCGGGTGCCCGGTGCAGCCTCTGTCAGAGAGCTGGACAAGTGTCGGACCTCAGTGAAGTCGCTGGGGGTTGGCCAGGGAGAGTCCACTCTGGGGTCCAGCCCCAGCCCCTCCCCCAGCAGCCTGGGGGCGCCCTGGGATTTGTGATTTCATGAAAATATCCATGGACTCTGCGGGGGCCCCCTGATAAGTGCCCCCCCCAGGCTGTGCACCCTAGCTCTGGCAGAGGGGACGATGCAGAGAAAGGATGCCTGTGGGGATCTCGGGCCAGGGCCTCCGAGGACCCCTCCTTAACATGGGATAAAAGAGACCCACTTCCTGGGGTGACCCTGAGGGTCAAGGGGGCAGTGACCGCGCAGCACGCGGCGCCCGAGTGGCAGGCTGTAAACGCCCCATAAGCTGGTTATGGTGCTGCCGACCACAGCCTGGAGGCAAGGGTCCCCCCCGCCCCCTGCCAACACCCCATGGTGCCGTCTCTCCAGCCTGCAGGGCCAGGCAGCGGAAGGACAGCAGGAAAGATGCTGAGCCGCTCATCTCGGGTTTCCCCCCGGCGCCCAGGGCAGAAGGGTGGCTTAGGTGTTGCAGGGGGCAGGGGCGCCTTGTAACGGGGGTAACGGGGAGGGGGTGAGTGTGCACGCTTGTATCCGCGCACACGTTGGCACGCCCGTCTGCACAGGTGCGTGCACGTATGCTCGCGGGTACCCGCACGTGCGTGTGTGTGTGCGACCCACGGCTCCTGGGGTGGAGAGCGGGGGAGACCGCAGCCCCCCGGGCCGGGGCCGGGCAGGGGAACGTACACGCGTTGGGAGAGCCGTGGGGCAGCGGCAGGTAGGAGCCGGCGCGCCAGGACCGGGTGCGGAAGTTCCTCTTGCACTTGCCGCAGTCGGGGCCGGTGGTGTTGTGCTCACACTCGCACTGCAGGCTGCCCTCCCGCACGGAGCACAGGTTCGCGTGCAGGTTGCACTTGCACCTGGGGGACACAGAGGGCCGGAGAGGTCAGCGAAGTGTGGGCAGGCGGGCCGGGAGGGTGACCGTGGGGGCCTCCCGTCCGACCTGCTGGGACTCTCCTTCGGGACAGAAACTCCCCGATCGCCCCGCTCTTCAGAAAGCGCCCGATCCACCCTTTCCCAGGCTAAAGCTGCGCCCGGCGCCCCGGCCACCCGTCCACTCCCTGCTCGGGCGGTGCCTGCCGCGCTCTCTGCTGTCCCAGGGCGGGTGGTGAGGTGACCTCGACCCAGACGCTGTGTCCTAATCACCTTTGCTCTTGACCGCGGCAGGATGACAGGCAGCAAGAGCTGCTCGCCAGCCCTCCCCTCGCAGACCCCGCACCCACACCCTGGAGGGCAGGCGGCGAGAACCCCCACTACTCCCAAACCCCGGTCGGTTCGTCCACACATGTATTATTCATGCATTCATTCAAATATTTATAGGCAACTCATTATTCTGAAATCCAGTAAATAAAGGGAGAGAATCCAGCGTGTCCTGTGTGTCCTGTGTAAACTGGACCCCTGCGTAACGAACTGTGGATGGGGGATGTTTCTTTCTATAGAAGTGTCCCCGCTAATAACCGGAGAAGGCAGGCAGGAGTGGGAGGTCGCCGTGCAGCAGCCCTGCCTCGGCCAACGGCTCCAGGCGGCGAGCGGCAGCAGCCACTGCCTCGCAGAGACAGCGGACCGGTGGAAGGACACACGGCACCCAACAGCCGACGGACGGAAGGACGCATGGTACCCAACAGCCGACCGACGGGACACCCAGCACCCGACGTGGCCTCACCCAAGCCCGCTGAACTGGAATCTGACGGGGCCTCTGCATCCATCTACAAAATCCCAGGGAATACGGAGGCTGGAGACACACACACACACGACAGCAGCGGGACGCAGTTGGCCCAGACAGAGGGGACTCCAGGAGTGACCAGCCAACATTTCTACCCCATGAAGGGTGGGGGGCAAAGACTGATGGGGGGGCACACCAAGAGAAGCCTTGGAGGCATCAGCCATCTGGATCCTGGTTCAAACAGCCTCTAAACTCAAACAAATATTCACGAAACAATCGGAAATACGGAGACTGACTGTATTTGACGACCTTAAGTTAACGTTGGTTAGATGCGGGGATGGTGGTGTGGTCCTTCTCCTTTCAAGACAGACACTGAAGTACTTACGGATGAAGTGAACCGGGCTCTGGGATTTGCTTCAGAGTGACACGGAAAGGAAGAAGGTGGCCAGAGATGGGGATGAAACCCGACAGACCACGGGTTGGTAGCTCCCTGGGTCGGGGGAACAGGTATATGGCGGTCTTCTGCTGGCATCCGTGGTGGAAATCCTCCAGGGTAAAAAGAAAGCCAGAGGGCTCTAGGTTCTGATACGGGAAGATTTCCAAGGTACATTGTCCATATGTGTAAAAAGCAACTTGCAGAATAACATCGTTTAGTAGAATCCTGTTTTTGTTAAAATACGCAAAAACTATAGAGATCGGCTCTGGGCTTGGGGAGCAGATCATGGAATGGTCAACAGAGCGGGGGTGGGGGGGTCCCCGCTCCCGCAGGGTATACAGTCTGTCTAGTAGGGGAATGACTGAAACCAGGGACTGGGTTAACCCGTGAAGCACTGGGGGCATCTTAGGGCAGTGAAGCCATTCTGTGTGACAAGGTCACGGTGGCAGCAGGACTGGTCCAAACCCACTGAGCTGACAGCCCTGAGAGGGACCCCGCTGCACCCGTGGGCTCTGGCTCACAGTAACGCAGCTCGTCGCCTGTAGCGGATGACCCCACCCCCGCAACAGTAATGATGGGGGCCGTGTTCACAGGGACCCTCTCCCCAACAT
Source organism: Meles meles (assembly GCF_922984935.1). Taxonomy (NCBI): domain Eukaryota; kingdom Metazoa; phylum Chordata; class Mammalia; order Carnivora; family Mustelidae; genus Meles; species Meles meles. The sequence continues at coordinate 4,083,976 of NC_060076.1, forward strand.
GACGTCTATTCATTTGACCATAGTCATCGTGCCAATCTTTGGTTCATGGCAATCGTTACAGGTGCCTAAGCACCATACAGAGGAGAGGGTCTAAGGGGGGGGGGTGGGGTTCTAACTTAGTCTTGGGGGAGCAGCATAGGCTTCAGGAAGAATAGTTTAAAAGTAAGGCCTGAAGGAGGGTCAAGAGTTTGCCAGACAAGAAGGAGAGAACCTTCTGGAAAGAGGCAAGAACAGGAGAGCCCCTGCTAGGCCTGAGAAGAGTTCCACCCCTGAGGTCTGAGGGGAGCCCAGCGGTGGGAGGAGGCCAGCCCAGGACACAGAGGCCGCTGGGAGGTTGGAGGCGGTCTGCCCCGACCCACTGTTTCTGTCGTTTACCTGGGGCGCCGGAGCCCGGCTGGGAGGTCAGGGAGAAAGCTGGGCGTCGGCCGGCCGCGGAGAACCCAGGTCTGGGCTTGGATGGAGGCATGGAGGCCGCCCAGTCAGGCCAGTCTGTGGCCTCCAGTCATAGTGAGCCCAGGCACACTAACATGTATGTCTTCCTGTTACACTGAAAATACACATATCCACCCCCAAATCACCGGGAAAAAACGTAACTGGGTTTCAGCGTGGTTGTCCCAGGTTGGGAGGGGCTGGGCCGATCCGTGGTTTTTCTTTTTTTCTTTGTCGTTGCACAGTTCCTGCAGGCTCTATCATGAGCAGGTATCAGGTTTACAGGCAGATGGCAGGTGTCATTTTCTACCAGGCGGTCAGGCCTGACCCTCTCGAGAACTTACTGCAGCTCAGACCTGGGCTCCACGGGGCGTGAGGAAGCCTGTTCACTCTTTCAGAGTTCCAATCTGCGGCCACCAAGGCACGGGGGGCCTACCGTGTGCCCGGCTCTTGGAAAGGCACTGGGGGATGGGCCGGCACCTGTTGGCGCTGGGGACGCTTCTTCCCTGGGCAACCGGACCCCAGAGCTAGTCCTTGGCAAAGAGAGGTCCTGTGCTTAACCTTACTGGTCAGCACATACGACGCTTCCCTAATGCCCTCACGCCCCCCTCCCTGACCCCCACACTCACAGTGCCCATTAGCAGATCACAGGCTCTGACAAGTCCTGCAGGAAAGAAACCTGTCTGACTTTGTCTAACAGAAGTTTGTTTGCAAAATGAATTTGACCTCAGATTTTTTTTTCCCCCTTCTGAATTCCTATTTAACATCCCACTGAGCTAGCTGGAGAGGAACACCCCAGCTGTGTGGAACCAGGGACATACTCCATGCCTCTGGCCTGAGGATGGGATATTTTTAGATATCAGCTACATAAAGAAAAGATTGCCATCTCAACTTTGGGTGATAACACTGACCTTGGCTTGTTAAAAATGCATAAAGACTGGCTGAATCGGAGAAGCAGGTTGTAATGACGGTGGCGGGGAGTCTGGGGTGTCAGAGTTGGACAGGCCCGTGGGGCCCAGGTTGGGGAGAAGCCGAGGCCACGCAGCTAGTTCAAGACCCAAATCCTGACCTGGGCTCTGCCCCAGTTCCGTGCTGGCCAGGCCCTCCCACAGGCCTCCTCTCCCAGAGGGTGTCTTGGCTTCTCCACCCTTCCTGGCTGAGCCTGGAATGAGCTTGGTGCCTCCTCCCCCAAGGAGAGAAGTTCCCGTTGGGCATGGCTGCCAGGAGAAGCCCACATAGTGGGGGAAAGCCTCACCAGGGCTGGCACAGACACGGAACCCCGTCAATGGAGCTGCTTCTTAGACTTTCTGACTTTGCAGGAAGGACTGGGAGACGCTGTCTCTGTGCTTATACAGTGCGCACCCTCGTTCAGGGCTTGGCCTTTCCCGCTCTCTCCCCGTCTCTCCGGGTCTCTTGTCTCTCCCTCGCCATCTCCATCCAGCATGGGTTCTGAGCTTGCTTTCCTCTGGACCTCCGCATACGCTGTTCCCTCCACCGGGAGCAGCTGCCGAGCCCTGCCCCCTTCTCCTAAAGCTAACCACTGGGGGACGCGCCAGGTTTGAGACCAGATGTCACTTCTGCAGGGACTTCTCACCGTCCCAGCTCCGTCGGCCCCTGTTACACTGTTCCCCACCCCGATAAGCACCAGCGTCGGCGCGGTCTCCCCCGGTGGAGCACACGACGTGGCTGTGGGAGAGACACGCGCAAACTATAAAACAGTTTCGGGGTTCGTATTTATTTTGAACACAGAGCATTTTTTTTTAAGTGACAAATGCATCAGACCTGGGATCTTAAACGTATCATCGCCCAGGTGAGGCAATAAGGCATATTTACTTAAAGCAACAATGAAGCAAGGAAATTAATAATCCAGGACATCCACACGCACGAGAGTGAGGTCACACCATAAACAGAAATTAACTCCAAATGGATCGAAGACGTATATGTAAGAGCTAAAACAAGAAAAACAGAAACATACGGGCAAATCTCTGGCTCTGGGTAAAGCGGTGGTTTCTTCGCCAAGACACCCAAAGCACAGACAACAGCAGAGAAAGATGTATACATTGGATTTTATATAAATTAAAAACTTGGCGCGTGTCAGAGGCCGTCGTCAAGAAAGCGAAAAGACACTTCATAGAACGGGAGAAAACTGCTGCGACTTGTGTCCGTGCTACGGGACGAAGTCCTGCACCTCCGTCCTAAAAACATGACCCGATTTTTAAAGTGGTGAAAGGATCCGTGTAGACCTTTCCCCAAGAAAGACACACGCAGGGCCGACAAGATCATGACAAGATGTCAGCCAAAAGCAAATCGAAATCACCGCGCGCTACCCTCCCCGGCGGAGCTTACGCTGATTATCAAAAACACAGACAGTGACAAGTTTTGGCGAGGACAACGCACCACCCAGCGATCCCATCCATGGGTGTGCACCGTGCAGACACAAGGGCACGCCCGCGCGAGAAAGGTGCGTGGGAATGCTCGCAGCAGCGGCCGCAGCGGCCTTCACGGGAGCTGAAAAGCAGAAACAACCCGAGGGCTCATCCACAGAAAAGCAAAACACATGCAAAGGAGTATGACCGGCCATAAAGGGGAAAGGGGTCGGGACACCTGCTCCGGCAGGGGTGAACCTGGAAAGCACGAGGCTTAGCAAAAAACAAGCCAGACACAAAAGGGCAACTGCTGTTTGATTCCATTTATAGAAATGTCCAGATTAGGCAAATCCACAGAGACGGAAAGTAGATTAGTGGTGGCCGGGGGCTGGGGAGGGAGGGGGACAGGGGTTCTTTTTAAGGTGATGGGAGTGTTTGGGCACGTGCGTCTGTGAGCAGACTGAAGTCGCTGAACTGCACACTTTAAATGGGTGCCTTGCTGGTAAATTATATCTCAGGAGGCTGCGAAGGAATGAATGAATGAATGAATGAATGGGTAATAATTGGGGAAATGCGGGAAAATATGGGAAAATTGTGAAGGGGTCACTTAAGTGACCGAAGCCCAGGAAACAGGGTTTTATTATCATCTCTCTCCTAGAAATCTTCAGAGGCGTGTTTCACTATTTGCATCAAACGTATCACGCTGTGCCTTAAAGAGCGCCGCCGGCCGAGGAAGGCGGGCACGTGGCTCGGCTCCGAAAGCCCCATGGGAAAGGGCGCACGGCCTTTCCCAGCAATCCCATGAACAACACACCGTTATCACATCCACTGAGCAGATGGGGAAACTGAGGCCTGGGATGGGGATGTGAATGGCCTGAGGTCCCCCCGCCGGGAAGGGGCAGAAGCCCGAACTTGAATCAAGGCAGCCCGAAGCCAGAGTCACACTCAGTGCCTGAACTCCCTGGTGGCCAGTGGGGGCGGGGGCACCACGGAGCCGGGAGTCCCAGGGTGGTCACCTGCCTACCGGGGATCGGTGGTGCTGGTCACCCGTGAGTGGGGGAATGAACGAACGGACAGGAGTAGTGCACCTGCCCCTGCCACATCACGTCACTAACCGCACACAGCGGGCACCAGCGAGGGTCTGCGCCGTTTCCTCCCGTTTTTCCTGATGATTGCACGATGGGAGCTCCGGCCCCGGGTCACACTAGCCTGGCATGTCTGGCCACTTCTGTGTGACCTTAGGAAGGCTGCGGAACATCCCACGGCTCCGTTTTTAATCTGTAAAACAGTGGCACCTGCCCCCAGGGTTGTCGTAAGACGCAACGGAGATGTGGTCTACGACCAGTTGGTTTCCTCACTCCTTAAACTTATGAGCTCCTGGGGACAAGAGATCCTGAGATCCTTCCAGGAATGAATACGCCAACTCTTCGCAAGAGCTTTCGAATGGTAACACAGCCGTCATCTCTATCTTACGCTAAGGAAAGGAGGCACAGAGAAGGGAAGTGCGTTGCCCAAGGCCACACAGCTACTGAGTCCCCTTTAAGAAGAGTCGCAAGCAGGCAGGGGACAGCGGCTTGGAGAATGTCCAGGGCTGCCCGTCGGACAGACATGGGCCCAGAGGAAGGCCACCCACCCACAGGCCCCTAGACACAGGCACGCCCCTTCCTACCCTCCCTCAGGCTGCTTGCTGTCCTTCTGGGGTTTCTCTTCGTCATTCCAGAAGGCCCCCGGAGATGGCATAAATAAAAAAATAAGCAAGCACATATCAATAATTTATTGGGCTCTCCTACGTGGACAGGCGCTGTGCAAACGTGCATTGTCAACCGAATCCTTGTCAAAACCCAGAAGGCACGATCCCCCACGTCACAGGGGAGGGGCTCGATGCCAGGAGGTTCCTGTCAGTAACTCACTCCGGGTCTCTGGGTGTGGACAGGCGAGATTTGAACTCAGGGCTCCCGGGTGCCTCTGGTGGACCTCACGGCCCCTTCCCCACCTCTTGCAGCTCGCCCTGCTGATCGCACGAGGCCAGGACAGGGGACACAAGGCTGTGCCCCCGCCCACAGCCTTCCCAGTTCTGAGGTCTGGCCTTGGCGCAGGGAACAGGCAGCCTCAGGAGAAAGAAGCCCCTTTCCCGGCCTGAGCACCGGTTCCCGCCTGTGTGCAAGGCCTGGGGGTGGTGCTCTCCCTCCCGCCTCAGTGTTTCTCCTGCATCCATGGGATCAACTTTCCCAAGGAACTGCTTTCTGAATTTGACCTTTGAGAACCATCAGTCTCACCAGAAAACCATCCCCTGAGCCACCTGACCCCACTACACAGCACTTTCCAGCTCATCCGTCAGGAAGCATTACTTAATAATGAACAGAGGGACAGCGTGAGGCCGGCCAGCCCCCAGGGGCCTGCCAGTGGCTGGCGGACACTTCCAGCCCGCCCGGGTCTCAGAGTCCCAGGCTTTCAGTCTGCGGACCCAGCAGGAGCAGCTCCATGAGAGACAGAGAGAGAGGGAGAGAGGACACAGAGAATGGGAAGAGGGAGCGAGAGAGAAAGAGGGAGAGAGGGCAGGGCGGGAGCGGGACGAGGAGACGTGCTGAGTCAGCATCCAGACTCACAGGCTCCTAATTTGCAGGGTGACTTTGAGCAAGTCACTTCTCGGGACTCAGACCTTTCCTTGGCAGCTTGGAAGGGCTGAATTACATCTGAGAGTTTCAATTCTGCTATTTTATTGCTCGCAAGTGCCCGACACACTGCCGGGCCCCAGCGGGCTCTCGGTGTCTGTGGAATGAACGAGGCGAGGTTATCCCAGCACCGGGCGAGCGGCAGCTCTGGTAAGAGCCGGGCAGTGTCACGTCTGGTGGCAGGGGACCAGCCTCAGGGTGTTAGTCTCCCCTCCGACAGGGCCGCTGGGAGGGAGGGGCGGCGTTACCTGGGGAGCACAGCACGGGGCCCGGCACAGAGCGAGCCCCACACACATCGCGAGCGGCTGGGAGGTCACGGAGGTGGGAGTGGGGGGTTTCGAGCAATAGAGATGGGCCTTGCCCGTACCAGGCAGCCCCCGGGTGCCCAGCCTGAGACAGGCTCCCTCCTCTGTCCTGTCAACACCCTACCCCAGAGCCTGTCCGTGGCCAGCGCTCCCAGGTCAGCTTGCCTGTTCTCCAGGCCCTGGGGGTCCCCAACGGGGGACATACACACAGTCATCTCGGAGCCACTTTCCTGAGGAGACAGAGGTGGCAAATAAAAATATAACGTTGCCTGATTAAATTCGAATTTCAGGTAAACAATGAATAGGTTTTTAGTATAAGTATATCCCACGGCACATTTGGGACAAACTTATACTTAAACATTTTTTTGTTTATCTGAAATTCAAACTTGACTGGGCATTTTCTCCGGCAGCCTCACCGGGCACCCTGCTCATGTTCGTGTCTGCATCATGGGCTTCCGGCCCAACCCCTGACTCCTCTAAAGCCTGGCATGGGCTGTACCCACTCTCCCAGTGGAAGCTGGTCCTCCTGCTTATCCTCCAGACAGACGGCCTCCGCCCCCTCCTCCAATCAATGAGTCCCTAACGAGCCCCGAGCCCCCAGGACCGGCAGCCGTCTGCAGGCTGGGCCAGGCCTCACCTCCAGGGCCAGGCCATCCCAGACAACCCAGTTCTTGGGGGACCGTGCTCTGCTCCTGCCAAGAGGCAACTGGCACGCTCAGATCACTGCCTCCTGTCCACCTGCAGGGCCTGACCGGGGCCTCGGCAGCCGCACGAGCGTGGGGACCCCAGGGCCACAGGCCCCTGCCAGGCCCGAGCGTGCTCTGCCCCGGAGGGAGTGCGGGCGGTGCCCGGGAGCTGCCGGCGGGGAGCGCCATCTGGCCGCGGGCCGGGCACCAGTGCTCCACGGGAAAATCGTGAGCAGGCCCTTCCCTCCTCGGGGCGAGAGGAGCCGGTGCTTGGAGCGCCTCCCAGACAGGAGGGCGGGAGGAATGTAGGTCAACGCCTGGCAGCCGGAAAGAGTGATGTCATTGCTCCTGGGGTGGGGGCGGGGGGCGACGAGAGAGAGAGAGAGAGAGAGAGAGAGAGAGAGAGAGAGAGAGGCGGGTGCTGGAGCCCCAGCAGGGAGGAGGGGCCCGGGGCTGGCTCCCTTCCAAGGTCAAACCTGTCCAGGATTTGGGACAATAGCAGGGACCCCTTGGTCATGGGGCACACAGTGGGGGGCTCAGGGGAGAGCCCAGGGCCCTGGTGGTTCTCGGGGCCGTGTCTGCTCTGCCTGGCGTCCCCCCAGTTGGCTGCTGCTCCGTGTGTTATTACACGCAGGGCGAACAGAGAGGACTTGCGTGTTCCCGACACCCGAAGCCTGGAGCTGTTGGGGACAAGCGACTATTTTGAAGCGATCGTGGTGTCTGCCCATTTCTCTGCCAGATAGAGCCTGTGCCTTCGGGTGAAGACGGTGCTGTTTTCTGGGAGACATGTCCGTGGGCTGCAGGGTTTAGAGGGACGCTCGCCCCAAGCCTGTGCCGGCCCAGACGTGTTGGCACAAGAGGGTGGACACACGCTGTGCAGGACCAGGGAGAAGGTGACAGCCGCAGGGGCACTCAGGTGCTCACGGCTTCAGGGCTGGGCTCTGCACGCCAAGGAGGGAGGATGTGGCCTTGGGAGGGGGCTGGGGCTCCCTGGAAGGGTAGGGGGCAGGGGTATCCCCTCCCAGCCAGCAGGTGCCATGGAAATGGCTGGGTCTCAGGGTGCTGCTGGCCAAAGGTCATCCTTTGAAGTGTCCTTTCTCCCCACAAAGGGAACACCATGGCCTGGGGGCCATAGACCTTTTTGGGGGGGGGGGAGATGAAGGGAGAGACTGTGCTTGGCTGGGGCACACCAGCGCGGAGCGATGGGCAGCCGTTCCAGAAGCAAGCAGTGGTGGGAGGAAGCTTGCAGCTCCTGCTGGATCAGGAGATGACGAGGGAGCAAAAGGACACAGCAGAGACAGTGGGAAGGGGAACCCAGTAAAATGCTGGACTTTTCCAGAGCATTGGCGGCAGGGGGCAGGGCTGGGTCTGGAAGGGAGGGAGGAGGGCTCCTGGGTGCAGGGCCCGCAGGAGGCGGGACCCTCAGGGCAGAGCCGCAGGGAGGGCTCTGGCTCCCTGGGGTAATGGGGATGAATGCCGGCTGCTGCAGCTCCTCCTGGAACGCAGTCAGGCCGGCAATTGAGTTCATTGGCCAAATCAAATTTGGGCTTCTGTGCGAAGTCCTTTTATATTAAGTGCTTTAACGTACATCACCTCCTCCAGACTACTGATAAATCCTATTACCCATTATAGAGCCAGGGGCAGCCTCCCAGTCACTGGGAGATGCTCGTGGAAGGGAACCGGTGGGAGTGTGTGGCTTGTGGATGACACAGTGGGTACGGCCAGGGAGGGCCTGGAAAGGCCACCCCGCCCCCCCCAAGCCTGGCCAGGCCATTGACTAAAGCCAGACCCGTGTGCTCCCACCGTGAAGGGAGAGCCAGGCCCGGGTGATCGGGTGCGGAGGATGGAAGGGAGCAGCAACAGGGTGGGCGTTAGCAAGCCCGGCCCGGCTTCACCTCCCTGCCTCCGAGCTGCTCACACGCCGCTCCCTTCTGCTCTGCAAGGAGCTGCTGCCGGTGAGCGCATTTGCTCCTGGATGAATGAGTGAGAGGATCCAAGAAATGCACAACATGCCCAGCTGGTGCCCGGTCCCAGCCTCACGGGGTGAGGAGCCAGACCCCACGCAGCTCAGTGCCTGGGGCGGGGCGGGGGCGGGGGTTCAGACGTGGCCACGCGTGGCCGCCGACACTGTGGCCGAGCAGTGGGACTACCACACTTCATGAAGGCCGGGGCAGGGCACGGAGGGGTGGCTGCCCAGATCTCCAGCCTTCGGGAGCCCCAGAAGGGGGCCGCCTGAGCCAAGCCCCAGGGAGGAGGAACTGGCCCAACAGGAGGGCGGGGATGGCCGGGTCGCGCTCCAGGCAGAAGGAACAGGGTGAGTCAGAGGGACCCAACATCAAGGGCCCCAGGTCTGCGAGGACCCAGAGCCCAGGCTGCCGAGGGAGGGGGGCAAAGCCTGTGGGCCGAGGGAGCAGAGTCGCAGGGCTGGACTTGATAGAGGCGGCGGGAAGTCGTGAAGGGGAAGGGCTTGTGTTTAGGGAAAAAAAACCTCTGCACAGAAGGGGCAAGACTGTACAGAGAAGCCAGACATCTTCTCAGATGAAATCCTGGCGCTGGTGGCGTCGCTCTCCGGGGGGCAGAGGGGTGACAGGAGTCCACGGAAGGCACCTGCTCAGGCGGGGAGTAGGGTGTGTAGGGGTGTGTAGGGCTGGGCAGGAATCTAAAGGGAGGGCGTGGCCCCACAGAGAGGAAAGAGGCCTCCAGGATCCCGGGCTCAGAATGGGCGACTCTGAATGGGGGGGGAAGCCCCAAGACTCCCCAAGTCCCAGACAGCCGAGCCAAGGCCCCTCGGGGACCCAGGGTTCCCAGTGAGGCCTCAGGGCGTCCTACGGCCCAGAGCCTGGGAGTCTGTGAGCGGCAGGTGTGCCGTGTGTCCGGGATGAGGGGTTCAGCGACGGGTGCTTGGGCAAACGGACTTCTGCCTGTCGGGGGGCAGGAACACACCCCCGTGCATGGGGGGCGTGGCAGGGTACAGGGAAGGGAGCAGCTGTGACTCGAGCCCACGCTTGATGCGGGGTGACATGCAGCGAGTCATCGGGATGAGCCCTCCGCCCCCACCCCGCTCACTCCGCTGAGGAGGCCGAGGCCTGAGAACAGACTCAGACCGATCTGCCCCCCTGACTCTCATCGCCCCTCCACGGCCTGCCTGCCTGCTCCATGCCCATGCCTCCAAGTCTCACAGGTCACAAAGCTGGGGGCTAGGTGCAGAGCCTGCTGGGGCCTGGGTTTGCCCGCGGGGTGCCGCCAGGCCGTGGGGACCGCACCGGAGGGGAGATGAGACCCAGAGGATCCCCCCCGAGGCCCCGAGCGAGGGCCGCACACCTGGAGTGAGTTTTGCGTTCAGGTGAGTGAAAACAAGACTCCTTCCGTAAAACAAGGGCGCCTACTTCTTGCTCACCAGCAGCGTGGGGCCTTGAGCTAACCGGCAGGGGCTGGAGGAATCTTCCAACAGCCGGATCCAAGCGGGGGCGACTTGCCTTGGGCCAGAACCTCGCAGAGGAAAGAGGATGCAAATAGGCTTCCCTTGGGCTCCAAGAGCCTGGTCACCCAGAGAGACCTCTTGGAGCCTAGGGGCGGGTGGGGGGTGGGACTGGGGGTCGGCATGGCCATCCTTGGTTGCCAGAAGTATTAGAAGTCAGGTTTCTGACCCAAATACTGCATCTGGCGGTGGCGTCCGTGTGCTTTTCCCTCTTACGTGTGCTGCGAGGTCCCCCTCCGTGCCCTCACCCCCCCCCCACCTGGCAGCCCCCTCCAGCCCTTCCCGGCTCTTCCCACACTGGGGCGCCTCCCCGCTTCGCAGGAAGGACTCTCTCTTCCCCGCGTCTCCCCACACTTCTCAAAGGCCTTCACAGCACCACGGTTTTACCCTCACTCACCTTCTTTCGCTTCATGGCATTCACCCTGGAACCCACCCCAAGACAGCTTCTGTCCCCCGACTCCACCCCATCTGCCCCCGGGGACATCACCTTTGATGTCCCTGTTGCCAAATCCCCGCACCCGCCTTGCCCTCCTCCGTCTGGACCCCCCAGCGGCATGGGACAAACTCCTGCTTGGCTTTGGGCTCTGTCCCTCTGGCCGCTCTCCCCTCCTGCTGCTCGTGCTCAGTGTCCGGCCTTCACTGTCCAGCCTCTCTGGGCTTCATCCCAGCCGGACGTTCTTCCCGTCTCCCCACTCGGGGTTCTCGAAGGCTCCCATGGAGTCGGGATCTCTCGAAGCCCCAGAGGCCCCAGGGCTCGGTCTGGGCTACACTCCAGATGGAGGCCTCCAGGGCGGTCCAGAGCGGAGCTCCCCCTTCCCCGCACGCAGCCCTCTAGAAAACCAGGCAGTGGTGTCTTATAAAGTCCAACATACACTCATCACGCACCGCGATCCCACGCCTGGACATTTACTCAGGGGAAGCGAGGACTATGTTCACCCAGAAACCTTTGCATGAATGTTCACAGCAGCTTGACTTAGGATCGCCTCAAACCCGAAGCAGTTGAAACACCCCACAACGGCTGAATGAGCACAGGAATGGAGGTACGCACAGCACACAGTGGGACATCACCCAACACGCAGTGGAATGCCACCTGGCACATAGTGGGACGCCACCCGGCACAGTGGGACGTCACCCAGCACACAGTGGGACATCACCCAGCACACAGTGGGACGTCACCCAGCACACAGTGGGACATCACCCAGCAACAAAAAAGCCAGTTCCTCAAAGGCACTGTGCTGAGAGAAAGAGGCCACCCACACCCCGCATGACCGCACCTGTAGGACATTTTCAGAAAGACAACTGTCCGAACAGAGAGCACCTCTGTGCTTACTGGGGGTGGGGCAGCTATAACGGGGGAGCCGGAGGCAGTTTCACGGGCACATGGAAGTGTCCTGCTACCACATGGTCGTGGCGGTCACCCTGAATCTGTACAGGTGTTAAAATTCCTAGAATGTGCCCCAGAAGGTACGATTTTTACTGTACAATGAAATAAAAAATAAACTGTAAAAATGTAAAATCGGCTTCCTCAGGAAACTTCCCTCCCAGCTGTCCATAGGTGACCAGGTAAAATCTCCATCTATCCAGGGTCTCACGCCAGAATCCTAGGAGTCCCCTGGAAGCTTCCTGCTCCCCGTCCCCACCAGGCACACGGTTAGCCACTGCCAAAGCCCCCCCATCCCTAGACGGCCCCCAGCTACCCTCCTTCACTGCTGGAAACCGTCAGCCTTGGAAGAACCCGCCTAGTTTCCCTGCCACTCCTCGGTCCCTTCCCAACTCAAATGTCGAAGCATCAGAAATCAGATGACGTCACTTCCTAGCATCCTGCAAGAGCTCTCAAGGAACTTAGAATAAAACCAACTCCCTCCCACGGCTGCGGGACCGGCAGGATCCAGCCACGTCCCCTCTGCTCTTGTCCTAGGGCACTCACACACTCCAGCCGCGTCACACGAAGTTCTTAGAAGGCACCATGTGAGCGAAAGCAGGGCCTTTGCACGCGCTATACTCCTGCCGGGAACATCTCTCCCCCACCTGCTCCCACTCGCCCTTCATGAGGTTCTAACTCCTACTGCATGAAATTATTCGCAAGCCGGGTCTTCGCAGATGTGACTAAGACATCAGGTGAGGTGATGGGGAGTAAGGTGACCCTAATCCAACGGCGCTGCTGTCCTTCCAAGAAGCGCTCCAGCGAGCACGCCAGGCTGGGACAGGCAGCAGGGAGGAGACAGAGGCTGGGACCAGAGGGACGCCCGCGACACCCGGCTGGGCCAGCGGTCGCTGGCGGCCTCCGAAGCAGGGAGGGAGGCACGGACTGGTTCTCCTCTACCCGTTTCAGAGGACGCGTGGCCCTGTCCACCCCTCGATTTCGGACTCCACGCCTCCAGGGCTGTAAGGCAATACGTTTCGGTTTTTTTAAGCCCACCTGGTTTGTGCTACTTGGTTCTGGTGGCCTTAGGACACGAATAAAAGTGTGCATTAAAAATATCTGTGGAGGGGCGCCTGGGTGGCTCAGTGGGTTAAGCCGCTGCCTTCGGCTCAGGTCATGATCTCAGGGTCCTGGGATCGAGTCCCGCATCGGGCTCTCTGCTCAGCAGGGAGCCTGCTTCCCTCCCTCTCTCTCTCTCTCTCTGCCTGCCTCTCTATCTACTTGTGATCTCTGTCTGTCAAATAAATAAAAAAAAAAAAAAAAAATATCTGTGGAGGGGCGCCTGGGTGGCTCAGTGGTTTAAGCCTCTGCCTTCGGCTCAGGTCATGATCCCAGGGTCCTGGGATCGAGCCCCGCATCGGGCTCTCTGCTCAGCAGGGAGCCTGCTTCCTCCTCTCTCTCTTCCTGCCTCTCTGCCTACTTGTGACCTCTCTCTCTGTCAAATAAATAAATAAAATATTTAAAAAAAAAATATCTGTGGAATGAGTGACTATGATAGTGAGAAAACTCTCCAGAAATCCTTCTCCTTCAGCAAGAGAAAGGGGGGCACAGTTCTCCCGGTGCCGTCGGGGGGTCCACTCCCAAACCACCCCACATCTTGTGTGACTCGTCCGAACCAGGAGCCCTTCCTGCCCCCTGTACTGATGGAGGCCGCCAAATCTGGGCGGGGAGCAGAGCGGAGGCACCCAGGGGAGCCGCCCTGGGCAACGGACCGCCGCACAGTTCCCCAAGAACCCCTGTTCCCCCCAGTTCTCAGCAACGGACAACTCTGTCTTAATTGTGCACATCTGGTCTTCGGTGGGGAGGACGGCTCAGGGAGCTCAGCAGATCCAGACAAAGGGGCGTGACACACCCCTAACGAAATCCCCGTCCCCAGTGAGCGGAATTTGTTATACGTGAGTTTAAAAAAAAAACCAGCACACGAAGATGATGACTCTCCAAATACTCGGGATCACAGGCCCCCTTTGAGAACGGCCTCGAACCTGGGGCCCGACGGGCAGGCTGACCACTCACACCGCACACGACACCCAGCAAGTCCTTCGGGGGTCCTGGCTCCCAAAGCCCGCATGACCCTCCGGAATGCACACAGCCCCGGGGGCGAGGGCCTCTGGGATGGCGCCCCCCCCCGGCATTTCCCAGGCACAATGCCGGCCTTGGTACTTCCAGATGTCCCCCAGGCCCAGCCGCCGCCCCAAACCCTCTTCCTGGCTCCCCTCACTTACACCCCACGGTCACTGTCTCCATTTTACCAAGGTGGGAAAGGAGGCCCGGACAGCTGGTGTCACCTGCCCCGGGTCACAGCTCGGGCGGGATCTGCCCCAGACGGTGTGAGACGGAAGCCATCCACCGACCTGTTCCTTCTCCCGCTTTCTTTTTTTTTTCCCCCCAAGTTTCTGTGTATTTATGTTTTTAAGTCATCTCTACACCCAACATGGGGGCTTGAACTCCTGACCCTGAGATCAAGAATTTTCTTTCTTTTTCTTTTAATTGAGGCAAAATATACATTACATAAAATTTACCATTTTCCCACTTTTAGGTGGCTCAGGGGCAGGAAGTACCTTCACGTTACTGGGCAAGTGTCTGTGCGGTCGGCCTCCAGAATATTCGCATCATCCCAAACCGCAACTCTGCCCCCGCCTTCCCCAAGCCTTTATGTTGTGTTCTGCGGCTCTGATCCTGACTTCTCCAGGCACCACATCTGAGCAGAGGGAGACAGCACCTGTCCTTCTCGCGTCCAGCTTATCTCACTCGGCCTCGTGTCCCCGGGGCTCCCCCGCGTCGTAGCAGGGTCATAACTCCCTCGTCTTCCCTGCTTTCTCACTTACACCTAGGAGAGAAACTGCTCTGCCTCGAGCGGGGGCCCAGCATTTACAGGAGTTCACACACTCCCTGCAGAAAGGCCCGGGGAAGAGTCTAGCAGGAGGGCCAGGCCCGCAGGCTGGGGGGGAAGGCGCCTCTCTCTGATGCACACCCCGCCTCCACCCACTGTCCTCTCCGCTCACACCCAGAGCAGAAACCTTCCCTCTGAGGTTTCTATCCTCATCCTGAGTTCCGTCCATCTCCAGTTACCGGGTGATCAATAGGGACAGGACGTTTGTGGGAGAAGATAAGAAAGCGAGATGTGGGGAAGAGGGGGAGGGGACAAGACCAGGTGGGTGTCAGCCAGCCCAGGGACTCAGAGCAGAAAGTGGCGAAGCCGGGAGGCTCAGCCAGTCCGGGGTCAGACGTGCGCATCCGGGCCCAGCTCTGTCTCTGGGACAGAGCTTGTCTCCTCCCGCTCCAAGGTCCTCCTGGGTGAAAAGGCAGTGAGGACCCAAGGCCTGTAATCTAACACCCGCTGAATTTCTGAGTGTGTCTACAAGCTCCTGCTCACTTAATCAACATTAATTATTGTTGTATGGAACAGGTGCACAGGACCTTAATGTGACCCACGGAGCTCTCTCCATCATCTCCCACAAACACCACCCTGCTGGGTTTGAATACCTCCAGGAACAGGGAACTCGCTCCTCCTTCCCTGTCCCCAGATGATAAAGGCCTAGCTGGCCTGGTTCCCTGGAGCCTCCAAGAATTTTTTTTTTTTTAAGATTTTATTTATTTATTTGAGAGAGAGGCAGTGAGAGAGAGCATGAGTGAGGAGAAGGTCGAGGGAGAAGTTGACTCTCCATGGAGCTGGGAGCCCAATGCGGGACTCGATCCCGGGACTCCAGGATCATGACCTGAGCCGAAGGCAGTCGTCCAACCAACTGAGCCACCCAGGCGTCCCAACCTCCAAGAATTTTCTGAGCAGGGGAATTTGCCCTGGTCAGGGCTTGGGGCCGAGAACAGGATGACCCCTGTCTATTCTCTGTTCTAGACCCAGAGTGGGCGGGACTGGCAACGCCGTTTTGCCGGTCCGCCCGAGCCACAGCCCCTGGGTGCCCACCCTGCTGGGGGCCTGCTGAACTCTATTAGTACAGAGTTTCTGCTCTCACAGCTGGGAGAGAACAGGGACATCTCAGCACGTGAGGGGCACACGGTCAGCTCAGAAGCTGCCCTGGGCCACCAGGCGTTTTTGTTGTACCTGCGCAGGGTTTTCAAAAATAATTTTGAAGTAGGTGCCAAAATTTTAAAAATCAAGAGATCTGGGGCGCCTGGGTGGCTCAGTCATTAGGTGTCTGCCTTTGGCTCAGGTCATGATCTCAGGGTCCTGGGATCGAGCCCTACGCGGTGCTCCCTGCTCAGCAAGAAGCCTGCTTCTCTCTCTCCACACTCCTGCTTGTGTTCCCTCCCTTGTTGTGTCTCTCTCTCTGTCAAACAAATAAATAAAATCTTAAAAAAAAAACAACAAAAAACGAGAGACCTTACATAGATACCTGCTGTCCGCCTTCTCTTGTAACCTCAGAAGACCTGGCAATCTTTGGTTTCTTGTTCTGTGAAGGGCCTGCTCTCCCCATTTCTCCACAGACCGCACCCTTCCCTGTTGTCTCTATGGGTCTGCATCACTCAGGGACATTGTCCTCTGGGCCCCTGTAGACACGTGGGCTTGCCACCGCACTGACCCGAGAATGCATGCTTCCCTGCATCTTTCCCGAGCTCCGGTTTCTGGGGATGGATGCCGTGGACTCCCACCCAGGCAGCGCTGGCCCCCCACGCCTCCCTCCCTTAACTCTCTTGCCACCTAGCCGGAGGAAGGGGATGCTGGATCAGCTCCGGGCACACACCAGCTCACTGAATCCTCGCCAGGAGCTGGGGAGGGAGTTACTGTATTTCCATTTTGCAGATAAGAACACTGAGGCTCAGTCAGATTAAGGAGATCTAGCTCATCAGTGATGGAGCCCTGCCTCTCCAGCTCGCTTGATGCTTTTCTGGACCTTGCTCCAAACTACGGGATCCGGGATCCGAGGCTCGTCGTGGTGGGTCTGGGGAACGCGTCATCTTAGAGAGCTCTCCTGTGGGGCGCCGGCCGGGTCTGGGCCATGCTGCGCTTGACCACTTGGGGCGGAGGTGAGGGTTCTGTCTCTGCTCCAAGGGCAGTAAAGGGATGATCAAGTTCCTCTCCACCCAGATGTCACCCTGGATCTGCTGCGCAGTTAAACCCTGATGCTCTCGGGCTCCACCCCTGAGCTTCCCCGCATGTGGAAGAGAAAATAGCTCCCTGCCCCCTCCCGCCTTCCAGGAACGGGAATGAATAGAGGTAGGTCCCCCCCTTTCCCTCTATCCCAGACCCAGAGTGGGCAGGAGGGGCAAGGCTGTTTTGCCGGGGCCTGCAGGGAGGTGGGGAGGCAGGGAGGTAAGGCCAGTGGGGACAGAGGTTTCAAGGTGCTGAAGCCTCTCCCTTCACCCCTGCTCTGTACTTGTTCCTCATTCCACAGGTCCCTGGGCTTTCTCCAGCTGCTTTACCCTCCTCCCCCGCAGCGGCCGGGTGTCTCTGCCCCCGCCACCCCCCAATCTGGGTCTCCCTTGAGAAACAGCTGACAACAATGGCAGGTTGGGAGCAACCACAGTACCAGAGACCTTTGATTTGGGAGGGGCAGGGGCTGGGGGTCAGTGAGATGGCCCTATACAGAGATGCACTTGAGCTTGGCCATGCCTGGGTTGGATCTTGGCTGTCTGGTGTTTAGTTTAGCTGTGTGATCTCCTTATACTCCCTGACCTCGGCCTCTGTGTCTGAAAACAGGAGGTGGAGGGGAGTGCTGTCTCTATAGGGAAAGCTCTACAAGGTGGGGATCAGGTCCGGCTTGCTCAATGTCACGTTCTCCGACTGTGGGATCTTAGCAATTCAATAACCCACTGGGGAGTCAAATGACTATTAATTTAATAAGAAAATGCCCATGAAGCCCTTAGCTTGGAGTTCAATGAGACTCAGTCAATGAGACTGTAGCAAATGCTCGGAAAGTATCGGCTACTATTGTTGGCAGGCTACAGGGGAAGCACTTGGGCCGTGAGACTCGGGGAATCCCAGAACGGGTTCAGTCTGAGATCCCAGAACCCGGGAACCCCCAGGTCCCCCAGGAGCCCACTCAGAAACATCAAGGGCACCGTCTGGGCGGTTCCTCCATACGCCTTTGCTGCCCCATCTTGTCTCCCTGGCCCTCTCTGGCTTCCTAGCACTGCTGTGCTTTCCCACCCGGAATTTAAAAAGGAAAAGCAGAGGAAGTCGCAGCCGTTTGCTGAACCATCTAACCAGACCTAATTAATCGATAAGCCAAGTTGCCACTTTCCTGCCAACCAACCTCCTGAAGAGTACTTACTCCATCGGTGAATTGATAGCCCTATTTTCGCCACCACTACGTCTGATCCCCGCCGCCCGCAGAGGCCGGGTGCCAAGGGGAGCCGGGAGCTGCTGAGTGGGGGCCGCCCTGCCATCCTGCCAGGGAGATGTGGTCTCCAGGTGGCCAGTCCTCAAGTTACAAGTGGGAAACTGAGGCCCAGAAAGGGGCACAGAAGGGTCAGGCTAGGACCTGTTCACCAGACCCAGATCGCCCAATGAGGTGGAAGGAGGGCCGTTGACCAGACTCCTGAAGATGGGGGTCCCTCTGCCGCAGCTAAAGGCAGATCAGAAAGGCGGCCACCATCCCCAGGTGTGGCGCTCTGGTCCCTACCACCACGTTGCTAAGCCGGCTGGGACTGCGGGTGGAGGAAGGGTCTTATACCAGCCACTGCATCCCCAGGGCAGGCAGAGGTCACGGAGAGGACCAGTGACCCATAGCCTGGACACGGATCACAGAGCTTCATCCTTGAGTCCGACCTTCCACAACAGTGCCCATTTGTCAGGTGGTTTCCAGAACATTCCTGATTTAACATATCCTGCCCCAAGTGGGGGAGGCTTAGAAGTCACAGGTGTCAGAACCGCAGGACCCCGCGTGTGCACCTGCCAGCCTTGACCCTGAGCCACCTCATCAACCACTTGCCTTTGCCTTGGCCCCCTCCCCCCCGTTATACACACGCAGAACCCACAGGAAATAAAGTGCAAACATGAGCTGAAAACGACAGCCCTACGCTGCAGGCAGGACCATCGCGACGGGTCAGCACACAAGACCATCGCGACGGGTCAGCACACAGCTCCCCGCCCTCGCCCCGAAGCCCTGAAGCTCTTTCTGCATCCAGACAGACTTTTTCCAGTGCCTCCCCGAGATGTAGAAACTACGCACACTGGTGTATTATGCATTTTCCAGAAAAGGTGTTATACCAGACACACCGTGCAACAAATTGCTTTTTGCTCTCATCAGCAATTCTATTCTTGGGGTCTTTGGAGCCTGCTGGGGAAAGATGCCCCCAGTGTATGTTGTCCCAGCGGAGCTCTTGGTGGGACCCCTGCCCACAGGGCCTAAGCCACGCTCCCAATCCTGATTAAGCCCCACGTTTAAGCCTGTTTAACTGTCACCACCATCCCATGAGAAGGACACGGTTGTTATCATCCCCATTCTACAGACTGGGAAACAGGGGGCACAGAAGGGTCCTTGTCCGGGGTCTCACAGCTAGTGGCTGGCAGTGCCGGGAATCCAGCCAGGCTGTCTGGCTCCAGAACCATGCTCCCACCCGGCGCACCAGTGTTCTCAGACTAGAGCACCCATCAGAATTCCCTGCATGGCTCACTAAAACACAGATTGCTGGGCCCACCCCAGAGGTTAGGATGCAGTAGGCCTGGTGAGGGGCCCGAGAATGTACATTTCTAGTAACTTCCAAGTACCGCTGAGGCCGCCCATCCAAGAGTCAAACGAGGACAGCGCCACACGGGGCTGCCCCCTATCGCTGAGCCCTCGCTGACCCAGGGATGAGCCTTCCCGGGATGAGCCTCTCCTGAGTGCAGACCACGGTGTTAGGGAGCTGGCTCAGGGGCAGAGGTTTTGCCCCCCCCCCCCCCCAGACCCACACGTTATCTGTTGAAGGAACAAATGACTCAGGTATCATGCAATCACTTAATCATCTGCCACCTTTCCTGGGGATCAAAGGCTTTGAGATAGCTTTTTGCCTCCACCCAAAGTGGCCTGGAGATATATTCTTCTCCAAAGCTGTGAGTAAAGGATTAGCTCAGCAGGTATGGGCTGTCCACACCCTGCACATGCCAAAGAAAAGTTTGGCCCTTTATCAGCCTCTGAGAAGTGATCTCTGAGAGGTCGGAATGTCTTGCCTGGTAAGAGTGTCTTTGTTTACCTGGGGCTTTGGGACACATTAGTTTGGTTGATGGTGATGATGCGATTTATGGCAGGGGCCCTCTAGGTCAAGGGATTGAAGACCAAGGTCAACCATACAGACGCTCAGCCATGCCTACACGATCTACTCTCAACAAAACACCCCGGACACTAAGGCGTGGGCAAGCTTCCCTGGCTGGTGCTACGTCACCCGTGTTATCATTCATCATCGCTAGAAGGACTGACCCCGGTCTGCGCGACTGCACTGGGAGAGAAAACCGGAAGCTTGCACTAGTATCTCCAGGAGCCCACCCACGCACCGTTTCAGGTTGCTGATTTTAACGTCTTTTCAGGGTGATGAACTGTAATCGAGAGTGTACTGTTTTGCGAGGTTCTGTCCTTCTAGAAAATCACTGAGCCTGAGGGCAGTCCCGAGGACCCCCAGACACAAGCACCGATTCAATAAGAAGCTGGACAGTTACAGAGTGTCTCCTGAGCGCCCAGGATTCGCCCAAGCCCTGCCCACACTGCCCAGCTCCACCGGTCTCTAGACCTTCCAGCTCTCCGGGCCCTCCAGAGGACATTATCAGCCACAATTCACCTCCCTTCATGGGAAAACCATGTGTCTTGTCTGTGCAGCCCGGGCCACCATAGACAGCCCCTCTGATGTAACACCAGGTACCACCCCAGGTACGAGATAATGTCCTAGGAGCCAGGTAACATCCTGAGTATCCGCGGACAGCCCCGGAACCAGGTAACATCCTGGGAAACAGGTACCACCCTGAGTACCAGCCAACGTCCCCAGAGCCAGGCGGCAGTCCAGGACCCAGGCAACGACCCAGCGCCCCCCAGCAGGTCTTCCTTACCTGCCAATGACCTCGATGTTGGAGATGGCATAGAAGTACTTGTAGAGGTTCTCCCGCTGCACGTAGGTGCCCCCCAGCGCGGGGCGCAGCAGCCGCATGCGCAGGTCCGTGAGGGTGAAGAACTCCTTGAGGCCCTTGGCGCTCTCCAGCCGGGTGTAGAGGTTGCCCATGTTGCGCAGGTCGGGGCCGGCGAAGATGGCCAGGCGGTCCCGCACCTCGAAGCGCACGTGCTTCTCCTTCTTGGAGCCGGCCCAGCGCGAGTACTCCTCGGTGCACAGCACGCGGTGCGCGCCCGAGGACGACAGGTCGCGGGCACGGCGTGCCACCATGCCGAAGGCCTCCATGCAGTCCTCCGCGTAGAACTGGTAAGGCTGCCACGTGCGCCCGTTGTCCAGGGACTTCTCCAGGACCATGACCGTGGGCCGGCCGTACTCGAAGGTCACCACCACGTCGTCCGTCAGCTCCACGCTCTTGTTCCACGAGAGGGTGATGTTGGCTTCCAGCGGGCTGGGGTAGCGGCTCCACGTGACGCTCTGCCAGTACGTGGCCAGGCCCTCATCCTCCCTGTCGAACATGAGCCGGGGCGGGTGGGCCAGGTCGGGGTTGGAGGCGTCACACTCGTTGCTGCACAGGTACGGGTTCTCCTGCGGGAGAGGAGACGGGAGGGGTGGGCGCCGACGGCCGGGGCGGGGCGGGGCCCGGGAGCCTCCAACCCACCCCGCCCCCACTGCGCACCGCCAGGGCGTCTGACCCCACGGGGCAGAGTCTCTGCTCTGAGGTCCGAGGTCCGGGCACCAGGAGCCTCCCCGGGACTGGTGATCTGTCCCCATACCCGCTCCCGAGGCCCCCCGTGGCTCCTAAAGTCCCGCCTATTTAATGCAACTCTTCAGTCCGTCCTTCCACGGGACAAGCAGGCCCTGATCTCAGGCCCCCGGAGCGCTCCTGCCCTCCGCACCCGCTTGCCTGCGCTCCTGAGCCTTTGCCCGTGGTACTCCCTCTCCTCCCCGGACCTTTCCCCTCTGTCTGCCTTGAAAATTCCCACGCACGTTCTTAACTCTTCAGACATCTCCTACACCGAGACACCTTCCTGACCCTTAAAACTGCAGCATGAGAGCGACAGGCGTGGCGGTGGGAGAGGAAGTCAAAGTCCCGGCAAATACAGGAGCGCCAGGCACCTGTAACCTGCCGGTTACAGACCTCGTGGTCTCATTTCTCCCGTTTGCTGTCTCACCCCCCAACAAAGAACGCGATTATTAGCTCCACGCTCCCGATGAAGGAACCCGGGCTCGGGAAGGTGGGGGGCCCTGACCCAAGGCACCCACCAGGCGCTGGGAGCCACACCTGGGCCGCTCTGCTGCAGAGCATGGCAGTCAGGCCCGCCTCTGCCCTGCGGCCCGTGTGCCCACCTCGCGCGGTCAGGGCCCTGAGTGCCTGTAGGCTCATCTCAAGGGGGCGAATCATTTCCGGGGCTTTGGCACAGGCCGGGCAGGCTCAGGGGCGGATGCTGGCTGCGGGACACAGGGCAGTGCCCCCACTTCCTTTCTCTCCTCCCATCCTACCCTGAGAAGGCTGGCAGCCCCCTCCTGGGCCCCGCGGGCATCCGCCGTGGCTCCCTTCCCTGACGGTGCAGATCCATTCCCCGAGTCTGCCCACAGCGTGAACTCGCTCGGAGGCCTGGAGACGTCACCCATGTAGGGACTGCCCGGGGCTGGAGGGGTGACTAGGAGGAGCACAGGGGATTTTCGGGCAGTGAAGCGATTCTGTGCGACACGGTATGGTGGAGGCAGGACGCCGTGCATTGGTCCAAACCCACCGGCCCGACGACACTGAGAGCGGCCCTTGATGGACCCAAGGGCTCTGGCTGACGGTAACCATGGGTGTCGCTCATCAGCGGTGACAAACATATCAAACCAGTGCGAATGTGAGTGGCAGGGGGGAGGCAGGGAAGCACTGGGAACTCCCACCACAGTAAGCCTAAAACTGCTCTAAAACAGGGTCTGTTAATTAAAAAAAAACCCCAAACTCTCATGAAGAACCACAGCGCCCGGACCACTCACATCGCTTTGTGATGAATATTTCACGTCTCTGGTTTGCTCAGAGACAAACAGCTTAGATCTGAGTTAAAGTCTCCCACTCCCAAATGAGCCCCTCGGCTCCCACGGGGTGTGGGGTGGTCTCACTGCTTCCCTGGGGGGCTGAGCTGAGGCCCCCACCGGCAACACCACGGCAGCCTTGCTGCTGATGCCCTTTATGGAGGACACGCTCCGGGGCTGCCCAGGGGTCCTCGGTGGGCAGGCTGGCCCAGGGTGTGACTGAGGCAGGTTCCACAAAGCCCTCCTCGACCAAAATAGCTCTGTCCTTGGTCCCCTGTGGTGCCACCGTTCACCCCACCTGGTCCGGGCCTGCTGACTCTTAGGACTCGCAAACCTCAGGATGCAAGGGGTTTACCGCCGAGTCCAAGGCCTCGTTCAGCAGATGGGGAAACTGCTGGAGGCCCGGGACTAGGCAGGACTGGCCCAGGCCTCCTTGACAGCGGGTGGTGTTGGAGGAGGAAACTGTTCCTGTCCCAGACAACCTCGGGGCTGTCCTGAAACGCTGGTGTCCTCACATGCTTCCCGGCAGGGAGAGAGGTCTAGCTTGTAGGTCCCAGCTTCCCTGAACTCCAGAGAAGTAACCCTGCACTGTCACCCCGAATGGAAAGGGGCTGAGAAGCCCCTGGGGTTGGCTCACTGGCCTGCAGAAGCCAGGCCTGGTGACTAAAGGAAGCAAGCCTGCCTGTGGGGTGGGGGACAGCGCCTGCCCTGGTCCCTCGGCCAACAGCGCTGAAGGACACCCAGTCCGGAGGCAGAATGGGCTCCGGTCATGGTCATGCCATCTGGGATAGAGTTGCGCCAGAGCTCACGCACGGACACCGGGGGCAGGAGGACAGAGTTTGCCCCTAGGTTGGCATCCCTGCCCACCATCCAGCGACCCCCTCTTCTCGCCCCCTGGTCCCCTTCCACTGCCCCCGGCACCTTGTTGGGGGCTGAACTGTGTCTCCCTAAACCTCAGGATGTGGGAATGTGACTGGTTGGAGAGAGGGCCTGACAGAGGCCGTCAGGGGGGTCGTGACCCAACACAACTGTGGTCCCTGAAAGAGAGGAAATTGAGATCTGTCGAGGGACACAGAGGCGAGTGTGCACACAGGAGGAGGGCGGCACCTGCCTGCCCCGGGGAGGGGCCTCTGAGGAAACCAGACCCGCCCTGGTCTTCAAGGGTCAGGCAGACTTTGATCTTAAGATTCTGGCTGCCAGAGCCCGGAGCAAACAGATCTCTGAGGCTTACACCACCTAGGCCCTAGCAAACCAGCGCCCGCCCATCTCAACGCTGCGGCGAGGGGAAGGTCAGGGCGGGAGGACTGATGTGTGAGTTTTTGATGATTTCCGCAGCGCCTCTGTCTGGAGCGTTGCTCTCCAAGCCTGGTTTCGAGCACACGGGTACCGGACATCAAGATGCCTTGCCCACCCCGATAACTCCTATCCACCCAGCACCCAAAGCTGTGCCTTTTCTCTGGCTGCCTCAACCCCTCTTACCTCTGAGCTTATGTTCCCGCAGCCACTCTCCCTCCTCAACGTTTTCAGAGCCCTCCCCCATGCGCCTCCTCCAGGAAGCCCTCCTCGCCTGACTCCCTATTTAAACCCAGTTCACTTGTCACCCATCATGGGATGTCTGTGGTTGTCTGGGACAACGTGGCAAATCCTCTGTACAGGGCCTGGGCCTCAGTAGCTGCTCACTCAATTATAGTTATTACTGTCATCCCATTAATTAGTCCTTAATATAATGGTGATTGGATTAGTATTACTGTATCTCATATTGAATGCTGGTATTATTCCTGTCACGCCCGGACTGCTGGGAATCACCCCACACCTCCCCTTCCCCCAGTCCTTCTTCATCCCCCGTCCGAACGTCCCTCACCCTGACCAGCCTCCTGGCAGTCCCCACCACGGGCCGTGGGATCCCACACAGCTCCCGGCAGTGCTGGCCTGTCTGTCACCAGCAAGACTGACACGGCCAGCTCTGCCAGGGGACGGGGGTCCGGCCCGGCTGCAGACACCACGTTGCCATCACCTGCGGGGCCCGCTGGCCCCCCGCCCCCCCGGCCCGGGAAGCAGATGGTCAGAAAGTAATGAATCAGCCTGTGTATTTACCAGCCCCGCGCCTGCTGCTGGGCGGGCTTCATCAAGAGCGAGCACGATAAATAAATCCCCAGCCATGGCCAGCACAATTCTCTCCCTCTCCCTCCTGTTTTTCTTCTGCCTTGCACCGCCCTCCCGCCCCAAGATCTTGGAATTCCATTTAACCGTTTCGGGGTGCGGGGTGCATCTCCTGCTCAAGGCGCTGTCCCTGCTGAAACGGCAGCTCTTCCCCTGGCTTTCCTTCTGTTCCCCCCTAGCGAAGGTTTCCGAGGAGGAGCCTGGGGCTGGGAGACCAGCTGACCCCCAGCCCCCACCCCCAGAGCTGTGGCTCAATCTGACAGCTCATGACGGCAGGTGGGAGGGACGGGCCGGGCTGGAGGACCCACGGCTGCGTGCCTTCTCGGTCTGCACATGTCCACCCATCTCCATGAGATCAGACTAATCATGAAACAATCCAGACAACTCCTGACTTAAAGCCAGAGAGAAAGTTAGGGGTGTTGGAGGCACCCCTAAACTTTTTAGGATGTTACCAAAGCCAACATTTGATATTATTGAAAGCAGTAATTATTTTTTTAGACAGTTCATAAATATTTCCCCAAAAGTAAATAAATAAAAATCATACCCGATTCCATCTTTGAAAGTTTCTCCCCCCAAAATGTGTAACACACCACATTTTCTATGCAAATTCTGGGGACTCATGGGGTCCCATAGTCCCAGTGAGGAACCCCGGTTCTGGAGCAGTTAAGGAAACTGGCTTTGGGGTCTGAAGGTCCTGGTTTAATCTCAGCTCTATCCATTGAAGCTGTGTGACCTTGAGGAAGTTGCTTGACCTCTCTGAATATGTAGTCTCTCATCCAACAGCATGTGAAATGATGTGTATGAAATACCTAGAAAACCTCTCCAAATGGCAGCAATAATTATTGCAGAGCAGCTCCCGATACGCTAGCTCAGGGGCTTCCCCAGCAACCTTCAATGGAAAGAAGGAAGGTGGAGGTCAACCGGCTCATTCACGGTAAAAACCAGGACTTCACACCAGACACAGACTGCCTGGGGGACTGCGGGCTCAGAAGTGCGTAATGACCATGACATTCACCGAGTTCGAACCAGGTGCCAAGGCTGGGCTAGGCACATCACAGCCATTCTGCATGGTAGCTTCCCAGCAACCCCTGGTGGGCGGGGGGCAGGGCTGCAGAATTATGTCCTCTTCACAGACCAAGAATCCGAGTACCTGCCAGCCCCACGTCCCTTCCTCTGAACAGAGTGGGACTAGCCAAGGAGATCTTGGGGAAACCAAGTCTATCCTATCATGGCTTCACTGTCTCTACAGACACACCAAGGCAAGTCACCTGCAAGGTTAGGTGGTGGGGGTGACTGGGAGCGGTGAAGGCAGGGGTGCAGGGCGAGGGGAAGGCAGACAGCTAGGACAACAGCGCCAGGGAAAGGGGTGGGAACAGATCCCCGGAGACACTGAGCAGGAGTCGCCTGGAAAGAACTCTTCTAGGGAGAAACCATTTCATACCACGAATTTCAGACCTTACAATGGTCTCTTGAATGCTTTTGCTCCCGCGCTATTTTCTGTGCAAAGGGTACAGCTGGGAGTCAGAGGCCAGGCTGTAAACAGTGCAGACGAGCTCCGGGCAAAATAATATAATTGAGTGGGAAAGTTGACTATTAGCAGGGACGCTGGTAACCGAGCCCAGGGGAAGTCTGGCTGTTTGGACCTCTGGGCCCCTACCAAGGAGCCTGGGCAGGGGCGGCCACCGGAGTCGTAACCGAGTCTCGGGCAGAGGAATAAACAGCTCTGTGTGGACGAGCCCTGCATCCTAACCTGCGTCGAGATGAAATTTCAGTCGCTGGGCTCCGATGGGGCGGGTCTGGGGAATGTGAGCAGCCGCGCGCCAGAACATGGTGGGTATGGGTAGGGCCCTTCGATTCGTAGCGGGATGAGCAGGGACAGCCCTCCTCCAGGCTCCCCCCAGCCACGTACCAGTCTCTCCGCTTCCCAGAGTTGAGTCTCAACTCCTGTTCTGCAGGGGAAGTGGCGTGAGGGCAGTGGCCTCATCGGCTTCCTTCCCCACGGCAGCCAAGGCCCTGGCCCTCCTGGGGGCTCCTTGGGAGACCTTGGTGGAGTGGATGGAATCCAGGGGCGAGCGCAGGCTGACTCCTCCGGGCCCTTGTGAGAACGACAGCAGGTGCCGCGTGGCAAGCACCTTGCGCGGCCCCAGCTCCCCAGCGACGGGGGGAGGGACAGCATCCCGGCCGGCACCAACCCTGCGGCTTGAGCACAAAAGCGGGGTCCACGCCCTGCCCGTGCGCTATCCTGGAAGATGGGGTCCTTCCATTTGCACTCTGTGAATGAGGAAAGGCTGAGCAATGTCTCAAGGTCACACTGCTTCCCAGTGGCCGAGGTGGGACCAGAAGCTGGGGAGTCGGGCTCAGGGGCACTTCAGGAAACTCTGCCCTTCACCCAGAAGGGAAGGACACGCCGCCCCCAGACCTGGGCCGCTCCCTCGAGACTCGGGTTCCACCCGGAGGCAGACAGCCCATCGCTCTGCCACCCAGGCGTGTGGGCAGGCCCAGGGAACAGTTTAGCAGCTGACAGATTTTTTGGAACCTGTCTGCCGAGTTGCCAACTGAACCGTCTCGTGCTCAGCCCGTCAACCCCGGCACGGCTGGAGGCATCTGCCTGTGGGAGGCGGGAGGCGGCCAAGGGGAGCCCTAGGGAGGGGTGGCGGGGGACACCAAGGGGGAGGGACGTGGGGCAGGGGGCTCTGAGGGTCCATCCAGGCACCGCCAGCTCCCTCTTGCAGAACCGGGCTCAGGGAAGGGCAAAGGTGGGGGAAGCCCGCCGGTAGCTGAACTGGCCCCAGCCTCCACCCTGCACGACGCTTCTAGAACTCTGGGGGACTCTTTCAGCCTGGGCAGGTGTGTAGGTCAATAATAAGTTCCCTGGCCCGCAGCATCATGGAGCTGGGACACAGGAGACCGTTCTTAACCACCACGTATGACCTTGGGTGGGGCCCTGCCTTACCCGTGCCTCAGTTTCCCCACTCATGAAAGGATCGCGCTCTGACCCTGACCTCCCCAGTCCACGTTCCTCAGTCCCCCACACCGTTTGGCATCCCCACCTCTACTCCAGGGAGAAAGCTGGGGTGTCGGGGGAATTCTCCCTAACAAATTATTTCCTATTTATTGGTAAGAGAAGTCGCAGCAGGATAAATTATTAACAAAGCAGAAACGAGATTCTGTTGGGAACGGATCCTAATTCCAGCTGCCCTGCCGGTCTCTCACCTCCCCCCGCCCCGAGACTCCCCCTCCCGCTCCTTCGGTGGTTCCCCGGACCCCGTCCCTGTTACTCTCCCTCTCTCCCTCCCTCTGCCTGCAGGGTTCTCTCCCCTTCCCTTTCGGGTTTCTGTTTGAGCCGAAGCCTGGACCTCAGCAAGGTCATCCCCCTCCACCCCCTCCCGTGAATCAGCGGAAACCACCAGAACGCTGTTTCAGGGCTGGAGCGGCAGCTGGCCAGGGAGGCTCCTCTTGTTGGGGTGGGGTTTGCTGCTGTTGGGTTTGGTTTCTTGTCAGGAGTGTTTCTTCCCAGCCCAGCCACTACCCATTGGAAAGGCCGGGGGCCTGAACAAGGGGTCTTCCCCGGACTCATCTGCCCTGGCAATGAGCATCCAGAGGCCACGGAGACAGCCACCCTCCTCCCCACACCAGGTCATGCCCAGAGCTCGACCCTGAACCGGCCACAGTGGGCATCTCCTAATCAAGGGGCCACATTAGACCCCCCGAACCTGCCCTGTCCTCAGGTCTTCAGCTGCCCAGAGCACCTCTCCTCTGCCCCAGTTCCCCAAATTGTTTGGGAGGAGAGGGAGGCCTTTCACTTCAGCCCTGCCCACAACTGACCTCCTTCCAGAACCTTCCATGACTGGGGCTGGACTCTAGGCCAGCAGGGACCAGGTCTTGCCCACCCTTGCTCTACACCCCCAGTGACTATTTGCACATAGTGGTACTTGCTAAACGTTCCTACCCCCGCAACTGGATCTCATAAGAGTGTACGTGAGGGGCACTTTCTCGCTTGCCTCACTCCATCTCATCGCTCTGGTGCGGCTCAGAGAGGGTAAGCGGCCGGCCCAGCGCCACCCAGGGAGGACTGCGTGGGTAAGTGACTACTGAGAGTTGGGGAGTGGCAACGAGCCTGGACGCCAGGTCCGCAGTTCCCTACCCACCTCCGGCTTCCCCACCAGACACAGCCAGCAAGACCTTCTGCGGACCCGAGGGCGTCAGGCTGCCCTGGAGGACTGTCCAGGAGAGGGTCAGGTGCGGAGTCCCGGGCAGGGGGGCAGGGATGCAAATGCCCAGTGCTGCTCTCCAGGATCGCAGACCCGGAAGGACCGATTTCACAGCTGAACGGTCAGAGGGGACGGGCGACATCTTGTCAGGGCTCTGGTTGACCAGACAAGAGTTCGTCTCTCCAGGAGCTTAAACTCTTGTAGTGGTCTCCCCCCTTATCCACAAGGGATACTTTCCAACCCCCCAGGGGATTCCTGAAAACCCAGATAGTACCAAGTCCTACATATACTGTATTATTCCTGTATGGACGTGCCTATGGTAAGGTTTAATTTATAAATTAGACACCGTGAGAGATTAACAATGACCGATAATAAAATAGAGCAATATAACCAAATACTGGAACAAAAGTTACGTGAATGCGGCCTCCCTCTCTGCACATACCTTCCTGTGCTCTCCCCTCGTGTGAGACGATGAATCAAGGGCAGGGACGTGGGCGTGGGGACGAAGCGTTAGGCTACTAGGGACCTTCTCACTACGCGCCAGAAGGAGGATCACCTGCTTCCAGACCTTGGTTGACTGTGGGTAACTGACACCACGGAGAAGGTGGGGGTGGGGCACAGCTGTACTGTTTAAAAAAACATTAGGAAAAAAGGATACGTTCTGTTTTGCCCTGGGCGTGTGTGGGTTCTTCCCACAGTCAGATTTCTAGAATGTTTGGAGTGGGAGGTTCTATCCCAACTGAAGAGAGCCTGGACTGATCTGTGTGGCCCCCCCACAAGGGCACGTCTGCACCCCAGCCCCTCACCTGGCAGAACGTAACTGACCAGACCTGTGTAGACTCTGAGTCAGACAAGGAATGGCTCCCCTGCCATTTGCATGCCCCCAGGGACAGGGGCTCATTACCACAAAAAGCAGAAAGACCAAACTAGAGGGCTTGCTCCCTAGAAAGCTTGGCAATATATCGGGCTCACACTCCACATAGTCTCTTTGTTCCAGGCCCCCTTTCTTTTCCATGCTGGTCCTGTGTTCTCTGGTCACTCTGTAAACACTTTCTAATTGATCTGGAAAAGAACTGAGAGAAGCAGGATTCGCCCAAGCTCTCCTCCTCCCCCATGCCAAGAGCTCAAAAACGCTTCCCCACCAGGGCCAGCAGGAAGGCTCAGCCGCTGGCCTTCTCCTGCTGGGCAGGGACGCAACCTGTTCAGCCCAGGACGGCCTGCCTGGGCGCTGCGGAGCTGCTCTCCGCTCCCCCCTTCCCGCGCACCCCTCTCCCCCACGGCTCGCCACCCAAACAGCCGACACTGTCACTTAATCCCTCTTTAAAAAGTAAAGAAAAGTAAAGAAGGGGGAGACGGGAGGATGAAAGAAAGAAGGAGAGAGAGAAAGGGAGAGAGAGAGAGACTGGGCGGGAGGGGGGCAGGGTGCCCGGAGGAGAAAAGCCGCGCCCCGAGAAGCCCAGTAAAGTGCATTATTGATTCAGGACTCAGAAAATGCTTAGAGAGTAGGAAAAGCGTCCCGCTCTTTAAAAGCTTGTGCAAAGCCTAAGCCAGACACACGCAGCCTTCCCAAAGAGGGCCTGCTCTGCTGACATGAATATTTCATCACGGAGGAGAAAAAACTGGCCTGGAGGATTTAAACACCGGGGTGGGGGTGGAGGGCAGGGTGTCGAGGGGCGCCCTCCTCCTCTCCGGGAGCAGCCGGTGGCTTCCCAGCCGGAGAACAGAACAATGGGGCCTGGTGGTCCCTCACGAGGCCCGGGAACCGGGGGCGGGGCGGGGGCAGAGCACCCACGGAGAGGGGCGGGCCCAAGAGGGGTGAGGTCGAAGCCCCTCCCCCAACCTTTGTCCGGCTGCCCCATCCCCCACCAGACGCCCAGTATAAGCCGCCAGTAACCCCAGAGGCTGCCCCTTCCCGCACAGTCCAAACCCGAACGTCCCCGACCTTCCCCTGCCCCTCCCTGCCTTCGGCTTCCACGCTGAGTATTGCTATTTGCGCCGGACACCGTGATCCTGACTTTTCCTGCAAAACTGCATTTCCTCTGTCCATGACAATCCTGTGAGCTAAGGCACAACTCCGAATTCTGTTTTTCCGATGACGAACGGGGGCCAGGAGAGCCGGGCCACGTGGCCAGCCTCACTTTGGTGAGCAGAAGGCAGAACCGGGGTTAGAAGTTCCAAATCACGCCCTCGGTGGGGAGCCTAGCACGCGGCCGGCATCTCCGTGCGGCGTCACTGCCCGGTTTAGGGGCAACGGACGGATTTTCGCACCACAGATGGCTCTACAAACTGTTCTGTGGTCCTACTGAAGTCATTTTCCTGCCTCGCGAGTCCTCTGGGCTCTGCTTCCTCTCCTGATGCCCCCGCCCTACCCCTGCCTTTCAGCATGGGGCAGCCTGTCTGGAGCTCCTCCCCTCCAGCCCGAGGGGGTGTCTGCTTGGCTGTCCCTTCCTCAGGGCCTGCATCCCTGGCCACTGCCCTCACCCCCCGCCGGGCCCCCAGCCTGGAGATGAGCACTGTCACTTTTCCTTAGCACCATCTGGGGCCAATGTGTGCTCCCGGAAGGTGGAGCCCAGTACCTGTAAGGCGCTGAATTAAGGCTTGCAGAGTGACTCCCCCTCCTTGGCAGGTCCCTTGTCTGGGTCCTCCAGATGCCATAGGAAAGTCTCCGGAGTCCATACAGCACCCAGACAGATGGGGATGGGTGGGGACGGCAGTGCCAACAACCGCAAGCTGGGACCGGCAAGGGTTTCTCCCTCCTGGTCTCCAAGGAGTTAAGGAGCGGTGGGGCAGAGGACAGAGGAAGGACTCCCAGGCCTGCTCCACCAGGACCCAGCTGGGCACACCTGGACAGGTGCGGCACTCTGTGCAGGAACCGTTTGGTGAGGGGGGGGGGGGGAGTGGTAAGACTGAGCCAGCAAGATTTCATTCATCTACTTATTCGCTTTTTCATCCACTATTTCGGAATGTCCGCTGTGTGCAAAGTCGTCGTGGGGAAGCAGCGATCAGACCTGGCTGCTCATCAGAATTCCTGGAAGAGGAGGGTAGGCAAATATTCCCGGGCTCTAAGGCCAGAAATTCTGCTCCAGACTGAAAGCCAACCAGCCAACCCACCAACCCTGTCTGCAGGCACTCGGATGCCCCACCAGACTGGGGAGCCTGGTGCAGCTGATCCGAAGAAGGGCGCCGATTCTATGCCAGGAGCCCCACTTTCACCATCACCCCCATAGGTGAGGAGGGACCTGAGGCCCCCAGAGGCCAGGCACTGACTCAAGGTCGAGTAACCCGGACACTCTGAGCTCTTAGGAGAGCACTGAGCCCTCTGCGGTGACCCCAGAAAAGCCACCTGTGGCTTGGTCCCCACACATGGCCCAGATGACAAGCCTGGATGGGAACTGGCTGGGATGGTCAGCAAGCCTTCCTCGGGAAGGTGGGATTTCCGGCGGGCCTGGAAGAAGGGTGGGCGAGGTGTGGACAGGTGGAGGGAGGTTTAACTGGGCCGGGAGAGAAGTGTCCTGCAGCGTGAGGCCAAGTGAAGGGCAGACCGGTTGTGCAGAATTTGCACAGGGAGGGATGCAGGGAGAGAAGAGTTAATGCGCTTGGCAGGGCAGGGGCTGGTGGGGAGTGTGAGGGATAAGGGCAAAGGGGCGGCCTGGAGCCAGCGTCCATCTTGACATTGAGCAGCTGCCGGAAGGCCCTGACTCTCGCTGGCCAGCCCTCCTCCAAGGAAGAGGGGTTAAGAACCTGGGAGCGAAAGGCTCGGGACACCCAAGGGAAAGGCTGGCGTCCCACCGCCCCCCAAAGCCGGAGCAAGAATGGAGCGCCTGGGCTCAGGCACAAGGATGAGTTCTAAGAACAAACGCTCTCCCCTTCTGGCCTTTGAATTGAAAAGAGGACAAGACACTTCAGTCTGGAAGGGATCCCGTGCCGTCCTAGGAAAGGCCGCACATTCAGCTGTGCCTGGGAACACCTGGGAACTTGACTGAGCCCTGGCGCCCAGGCCCGCCCCAGGGACCCTGCGGGGGGCTGGCGGGGCCCCTGCCTTCTCCACCCCCCAAGAGTCCCAGCTGCCCACCTGGGTTTAGAGCCTTCCAGAAAGTCACTGCAGGGGTGAGGAGACAGGACTAGTGGAGGAGACAGGCACAAAATCGGAGCCGCTTTCCTGATGTGGAGATGCGGCTTATGGTGGTTCTCAGGTTAGTCTCGCCTGGGGGCACCCCGGACTGGCGGCATCACACCCTCGGGGTGGGTCCCGGCTCTCAGGCCGGATCAGCTGCCCAGGAAGTTCCAGCGTGCAGCCAAGGTTGGGGCCACTGGCCTCCGGACTCTGCCATGGAACAATTCTCCATCTGGGAGTAGCCCCGGGCCCCCCTTCTCCTCCTTCCGACCTCTGCCCTGTCCATGCCCGTCCCCCACGCTGAGAGGCGGCCAGATATTTGGGGAACCCCGGTGGGAAGGGGCGGGCTGCCCGTTCCACGCAGACGTGCCTGGTGGAAGGCGGACGCCACGCTCCCCCTCCCCGCAGCTCCCTCGCCCCTCTATTTTTAGGTCCATTACTGTCCATTGTTGGGTGTATTTCTTTTCCCACTCCTTCCCCAGAAAAACAGCTCGGGTTCCTCCAGGCAAAACCATCTCGCCTTCCCCAGAGCTGGTGCGTGGGAGCGTGCATGCTGCCAAACAGACATGATATAAGTGAATTATCAAGTAAGTGGATTAGCAGACCCCGCCATGTCTCAAAGGGCGGCGGGGGTGGGGCGGGGGGGGGGGGGTAACTGCCACCATCACTCACTCCTCCCCTGCCCTCCCTCCTCCAGCTGACAGGGACCATACGCTCACCCAGCGCAGAGGGCCACAGCACGCACGCGCACACACAGATGACAACTAGCTCTATCCATCTGGAGCCTTCTAAGACACCCAGAGTGCCTCACATCAGCTGCAGATGGCCCGGTTAGCAGCTAAGTGCTGGGGCCAGGCAGCCCAACGTAGAGGGGCAAAGCTCCTCTATTTCGATGCTGTGTGACTTCGGGAAAGTGCCTTAACCTCTCTGAACCTCAGGTTCCTTGTATTCAAAATGGATAAATATAGGATCCACCATAAGACTTCTGTGAGCGTTCGATGAGCTGTTTAGGTTGAGTGCTTGGTATACAGTAGGCACTCAATAAGTGTAAGCTGTTGCTTCTCTGAGGAGAAAGAGGTAAAATCAAGAAAACCCTCAGATAACAGGACCATTCAGTTACGAGAAGACAAACATTGGTTTTCCGGAGTGTAAGGGCCCCCAGAGGGACCACAGGGGTCCATGGGTGGACTCAGGGTGGTCTGGGAAGCCCCATGAGGATTTGCAACCATACGTGTGTGCCCTGCAGGTGTGTGTGTGTGTGTGTGTGTGTGTGCACGTGTGCACGCTGTTCCTGAACGAGCACCATGGATCCCCAAAGGCAGGAGCCCCTGCTCTGGGGTTTTGCTGCTGAAGTGTGGGTTGGGCTCCAGCTTGCTTGTCCCCTCTGGGTCCTCCTGCGTGTCTGGGACATTACTGGTTTTTCCCTTATCTCTCCCTCTCCTTCCCCTCTCTGGTTCACTCTCCAAGTTTAAAAGTCCCAAAGGCTAGAAACAGAACCAGGGAATGCAGTAGGGTTCTGAGGGGAGCGTGCAGGCAGGAAATCTCCACCCCAAGACTTGCCTTGAGGTCCCCCAGCTCCCAGAAGCTAGTCCAGTGGGGAGCCCAGACCCTGCCCAGTGTCAGCCCCAGAGCTGCTGGTGAGGGTTTTCGAAGTGTGCCCTTTGGCCGACTGGCTCCTCCTTCTACTGTCACCTGCCTTTGGCTGTCTCTTGATTCCCAGAGGGAGGGGACACCCCAAGAACCCCAAAAGGGCACCGCCGTCCACGTGGGCTGGAGCAGAGGGAGGGAGCCTGAGGGTTACAGGCAGGCTGCGTCTCCCCTGGCCTCCTTTTCACCTTTGCCCAACAACAGACTCCGCTATGACCAGGGGGAAAATGTCCTGGTCGTGTTTCATTTCCTTTTATTTCCCTGGTCGACACTTGGAGTCAAGTGGACGAATGACACGGGCAGAAGGAGGGAACTGGAAGGAGGGACGGAGGGGTCCCAATGGTCCCACAGCGCCCTGGCAATGGCTGGGCGACAAGGACGCCAGATCGTTGTTGATGGTCCCAGTTCCCTTCCTGGGGGGCCCGGGGAGGGCAGCCCTAGAGCTTCCCCGGGTTATAGGTGTGGAGGGCTGGTCGGATGCGCAAGATTCCTGCAGGGGAGATAGTCTGCTTTTCTCTAATGGAGGTGACCCCTGTGCCGCCACACCTTGGGGTCCCGGGGCCCCTTCCTGTCCGCCTCTCACAGCCCTGCCCCAGCGTGAAACACCACAACTCGTGGGCAGGCTGGGATGGGGGCCTTGGAGCACCCCCGGACCTTGGAGAGCCAGCTCTGAGGGCAGCCGTGTCACCAGGGGCTCACCCAAGGGGCCCAGAAAGCAATGTGTTAACCTTACGTCACATCGACACTGAAGGGTCAGCCCGGGCCCCCCTGCGGGCTGCAGGTGGCTTTCAGGCAGGCGGCCCACGCCCCCCACCAAATGCCGACATGTGAGGTCAAATCCCAGGCACAAGTGCATAGACGGAAACGTGGTGTGGAACGCCACATGTCCCCAGGCCTCCAGTCCACTCTTTCCGGAGAGCCCAGGACCTACAGCTGCCGTCCCTCCCTAGGGGCCCGAGGAAGTCACTGCATCCTGTGGGGCCTCAGTTTCCCTCGTGCAGGAAGTGAGGGGACCTGGAGGGAGTCACTGGTGGTGTCACGTTGTGTTCACAGGAGTCCCAGGACTGCCTGGGGGTGGGGGCTCAGGGCCTCAGGCCGGGGGCCTCGGGTCACTGGCAGCCGGGTCCAAGGAGCCGTCTTTCAGCTGAGCCGTCAGTCCCACGAGCATGTGCTCCTAGGTATTTCGGTCCCTCGAATCTCTCAGACCCCTTCCAAACCGCACTGCCTACTTGAGAAGCAGGATTATCAGCAGTGGTATGTATGTGAGACCAGGCCCCGGTGCCCTGCTGAGTGGGTCCAGGAGGGCATTGCTGTAGAAGCTAAGGAGGAGATACTCTGAGACGGGAAAGAAGTCACGGGCTGGGCATCCCTCCCGTGACCCTCCTCTGAGCATCGGAGCTAACACCCCAGCCTGAAAGCTTGGTCAGGGATGAAGGAGACACGGAGGAGGAAAGGAGGGAGGGAGAGAAAGGGAGGGGGAGGGCATGAGCATTTGGGCTCCCCATCCTCCGGCTTCACCCCGGCATCACATTAAATGCCTGGGATCTGAGCCTGGGATCTGAGTTCAAGCCCAGACTCTCCACTTAGTGCTGGGGTCTCAGTCTCCTCATCTGTAAAATGGGGAAAGTCGTTTTTATCCTGTAGGCTCTTTGGGAGGACCTGAGGATACACCACGCATGGGATGCTCAGTGTTTCCTAGGAAATGATGGAGAGCCCAGATGCCAACCCTCACATGGACAATCAGTGGGTTGTCCACGAGGATGACAAGAACACATAATGGAGAAAGAACAGTCTTTCCACCACACGGTGCTGGGGGAAGTAGCTGTCCTCGTGCAAAAGAAGGAAGCCAGAGGCTTATTGTATACCACAGACCCAGATTAACTCAAAATGGATCGAAGATCTAGACATGAGGGCGAAAACTGCAGAAGTCTAAGAACACATGTGACCTTGGACTTTGCAATGGTTTCTTTGATATGACACCCAAAGCACATGCAACAAAAGGAAAAAAAAATAGATCAATTAGATTTCACTAAAGTAAAAAAAAAAAAAATCATGCATTAAAGGACAGAATCAAGAGAGTGAAAAGGATAACCACCAAGTGGGGGAAATATTTGCAAATCATACATCTGATAAGGATCTAGCACCTAGCATACATCAAGAACACGTACAAAAAGACAATCGTGTGAAAAAATGGGCAAAAGACATGAATACACATTTCTCCGTAGAAGATACACAAATAGTCAGTAAACCAGTCACTAGAGAAAGGCAAATCAG
Source organism: Meles meles (assembly GCF_922984935.1). Classification (NCBI taxonomy): domain Eukaryota; kingdom Metazoa; phylum Chordata; class Mammalia; order Carnivora; family Mustelidae; genus Meles; species Meles meles. Next base: position 4,120,811 of record NC_060076.1, read on the forward strand.
AACCATATGAGATGCTACTTCACACCCACTAGGTTGGCCATAATAATACAAAACAAAAAAACGGGAGATACGCCGTGCTGGTGAGGATGTGGAGAAATCGGAACCATGTCCCATGCCAGCGGGAATGGAAAGTGGTGTGGCCACTGTGGATGACAGTTTGGTGGTTCCTCAAAAACTTAAATATGGAATTACCATATGACCCAGCAATTCCACTCCCAGGTGTATGCCCCAGAGCAATGTCCACACAAAAAGTGCACACACATGGACATAGCAGCATTATTCCTAACAGCCCCAAAGCAAAAGCAAACCAAATGTTCACTGATTAGGAGACGGAGGCAGAAATGTGGTCTAGCCATACGGTGGAATATTCCTCAGCCTTAAAAATGGAACAAAGTAGTGACCCCTACCACCACACGACAAGCCTTGAGAACGTGATGCCAAGTGAAAGACGTCAGGCACAAAAGAGCACATGTCGTATGATCCCATTTCCACGAAGGGTCCAGGAGAGGCAAACCCATGGAGTCGGGAGGCTGACTTGTGGTCGCTAGGGGCCAGTGGGAGGGGGCCTGGGGAGTGACCGCTAATGGAGATGGGATTCCCTTTTGGAGTCATGAAAAATGTCTCAAACCTACAGCGGTGGTCACACAACATTTTGAGTGTATTAAATGCTCTGGAACTGGATCCTTAAAAATAGTTAAAAAGGCAGATGTTATGGTCTGTATATGTTACCGCAATAAAAAAATGTTAATGGTTCATTTCACGCAATGTTAATTTCACCTCAATTAGAAAAAATTTTTAAATTATTTTAAAAACAGCACCAAAAGGAAAAAAAAACCAAAAACCTTTAACCATGTGCGGGGATAGATGTTAACTAAGTTTATCATGGTGGTCATTTTGTAATATCTACATATATCAAATTGTTACATTGTATGCCTAAAACGAATACAGTGTTATACATTAATTATATCTCAATCAAAAAAAAGAATTTATAGAACTAGAAGGAAATTATGTGATGTACCATTGTATTTTTAGTGCTCATCTTTATTTTTCTTTGTTTTGATTTTCATTTATGAAACTACTATAATAAAGGAGTCTGAATTTAAAAAAAGTCTAGCGCTGAGCTCAGCACTCAGAACCCCTCTATGTGCCCTGGGATCCCCCATTTTTTCTGCCTGTGACCAAAGCTGAACCCTAGCCCAGATTTCTCCAAACTCCCAGAATCTATTTGGCCATCCTCCTGGAGTGCTGGTGAATCTAGGCACACCGCATCACGGCGCAGCGGGGGAAACTGAGGCTAAGGGGGCCTGGCCTGGTGTGCCAGCAGCGGGGAGGCTTTGCAGAACCTGGAACCGCCTGGCTCCCCTCTGGTGCTCGTTCTGCTCTCGCATGCTCCCCCACCCCCCGCCAGCAGTTGGTGTGTGCTCAGGGAATTAGAAACACATTTTCATATATTTAAGCAAATCTGCCGCTGAGGAAATACAGATCAGAACCCGCAAAGCGAGGCCCAGCAGAACCGTTTTCTGCATTATCCGCCACTTCCTAGTTTCCTCGGCACTTGGTTCCCAGGGCGCTCGGGGGCCAGATGGACCCTGGCCAGGTCTAAGCCGGGGAGCCTGGGCCAGGGGGGGCTGTGGGATGGAAATGGAGCTTTGCAGCCCGGGCTCCGGTCCTGGGGTGGCCAGGGCTGCGCGGCGAGCCCCCCCCCCCTCCTTTGAGCCTGCTACACTCTGTTCCAGCCTCTGCCTGACCACGGTTCCCCTCCTCCCCTCCCTTCACCACATCCTTGGTCACATCCTCAACACTAGGAGCCAGAGAGAAGAAGGCTGAATCCCAGCCCCACCACTGAGTGGACCTAGGGAAGCTTCCGTCTCTCTCTTCATCTGCCTAATGGTACAGTAAACACTCCACGGCCTAGAATGACAGGGAGGGGGGTTAGGTGGGACGAGGCAGTGACATGGCTTGTCCCCCCCCCCCCGCATGTCCCCCGCATAGCCCCACCCCATGACCTTGCACGTGCCACTCCCTTCGCACCCCCCGTCACTCCTCTGCGTCCCTCCCACCCTTCACCCCAGCCCCAGGCCGCCCATCTCCGAACTCCCATCGTGCACGCGGACTCTACCTCCCATTCCAGACCTGGTCAACAGCATCGCCTTCTATCTGTCATGTTCTACTGTCCCTCCTTTTGTCTCTCCAGCTAAGTTCTGGGATGGAAAAAGAAAATCCCTTTTTTTGGAACATTCATTCTGTGCCAGGCGCCCAGCTGAGGGCTCTCTGAGGCTTGTCTCATCTCATTTGTCAGCCTTCCTCGGAGCCTGTGGCTGCTGTCATCCCAACGATCAGATGAGAACATCGAGCCTCAGAGTACAAGGGACTCAGCCAAAGTCCCACAGCCCAGAAGGACGGGGTAAGAGCAGCTCGCATTTGCCCCTTCCCAGAGCCCAAATTCTCATCCACAGTGGGGGGTAGCCTGCCCGGCTGTCCATTTGTCCATCCCCCTCCTCCCCGCCTGTGGGATTTGAGGCAGCTGGTGATAATACAGGCACGAGAAACTTGGGAATATATTAAAAACCAAAGCTGGAGAGTGTAGAGATGGAAGAGGAAGATGAGCCTGGGGAAGGCAGGGATGTGTATGCTGGAAAGTTCTAGAGCTTCCCACACTCCTTTCTGACACTTCTGACACCAGAGGCCGCCACCTCCAGGCTCCGTCCCCTCCCCACCGCACTCCACCCTCCATGGGGTGTCTGGACCCAAAGCCATTCCCTTAAGAAAAGCAAGGGGCAAGGATCTCACGCATGTGGGCACTGACCCCCCCAGCCACGCCGCCCCAAGCCTGTCACTCAGCCGCTCCCCAGGAAGGAGACGTCACTGTGCGGGAAGATGTCATGCATGGAACTATTCTTGTCCCAAGCTGGGCCCTGCCTCAGGCGTTTCAACAGAATGAGCTGCCTTAACTAAGGGTTGGGTGAAGCTCTGGTTCCAGAGTCGCTTCCTACTTAAGGACAGGCTGTGCAGACCGCCGGCTGTCACCCCGTGGCCGGTCCCACAAAGCAGGGGCTCCACTGGAGCCAAGCGGGAGCTTCCGGTGCTTCCTCTGCCCTGATCGCAACCCCAGTTCTTCCTGTAAGACTCAGTTCTAATCTCTCCTCCTCTGAGAAGTCTTCCTGGATCACATCCACCTTCCACTCACCCAACCATTTGTTGGTTAAACGCGTACCTCGCACAGATAGGAGACAGAAAGATGGGACGGCTCAGCTTCTGGGGAGCTCACAGTCCAAGGCAAAAGAAAACACCAGGAGTACAATAGCCCGCATGAATGAGCATCGACCATATGCCAGGCGCTGTGCAATGGACAGTCCTGTTTGCATAACCTATGAATAGCAGCAATTTGAGGAAATAAGGCTCAGAGAGGTTAAGCCTCATGCCAAAGGTCACACAGCATGGGGTTCTAACCTCTGTCTCTCTGGTCCTAGGACCCACGCCCTAAACCACTAGGCCAACATCAGTGAGCACGATGACGGGGATGTGACCAGATGGGGGCCTTCTACCCACCTGGGTTAGGGAATCAGGGAAAGCCTCCTGGAGGAGGTGAGGTCCAACCAGAACCTTGAAAATGAGCTGGAGTTTTCCAGGTAAATGTGGAAGGAAGCAAGGGAAGACATTCTGGGTGGGGGAGGTGGCCCATGAAAGGGTGCAGAGGTGGGAAGCGTGTCGGGCTGGAACACGAAGGGTGAGCTGAAGAGACGCATCTTCACCTTTTGGGGGCTCCCACCACAGCAGCTCTGTCTCCCCGACACCTGTTGGTAGTGTATGTGGGTAACATCTGCTGTGCTGTCTCTCTGAGGGCAGGAGGGAGGGGACGAGTTGTTCCACACGCTCTCCCCTGCGGGCCTCGGGGCCAGGACAACAGAGGGGGAAGGAGGGCTGAGCCAGCCGAGCTGTCAGGTCAGTGTGGCTTGGTGGGAACATTTTGTGAACACGGAGGTCTGGCTGGAGGCGGGACATCTATGACCTTGATTCTACATATGGTGTTCAATGTCACGGTGGGAAGGGGCTTGAGGACTCAAGGATCCACCCAACCCAGCAGTCCCCTTGGGTGGGGGGACGGGACCATGTGCTCTGCATCTGGGTAAACCGAGGCACGGAGAAGGAAAAGCAGGTGCTTGAGGAGAAAGGTGCTCAAAGACACACCTGCATGGTCTATTCCTGGTTTCCCATCAAGCTCAAGACCAAGGGTCCTGTACATGTAAAATCTCCTTGGATAAAAAGTTTAATGTTCATCTATTTCAAAATCAAGAGGATCAAGATTGGATCAACAATCATATTAAAGCCTGACGCGAGAACAGAACTCACCCTCTTCAAGCACCTCTAGATATTCTGAGAGAAGCATTTCCTTCTCCCAGGAAGCTGGTGGGACGGGCAAGGCAGCCCACGATCGCCCCCCATTACAGACGAGGAAACCGAGGTTCAGAGGATCTAAATGACCTGAGAACAGAGCTGGGATGGGAGCCCGGGTCCTCAGACCCAAGGCCTGTGGCTCTAGATGGGATACCCACAGCCTCTCTTTGGAAGCTTCCAGAGGGTCTCAGGGACGTCAGCTCCCAGCTCCAGCCCTCACTCCCGGGCTTGCTGCTCCCCACCATCTCCTTGAACAGGGATTCTGCACGTAGCCATGCGGATCCCCTGGGAACGTCAGCCGTGGGGTGTGCGCACCAAGAGGCCGTTACATACCTCGGACCGTACCCTGGATGTCTCTGAGATCCCTGGATCGCATGTTAAAATGCAGTTCCTGGCTCAGCAGTCTGGGGCAGGCCTGGGATTCTGCATTTTTAATAAGGCGAGTCCAAGGACTATGCTTTAGGTAGCAAGGGGGGACCTGTAGGGTTGCTTAAACCACCACCTGCCTGGTCTGTGGCCAGCACCCCACCCCCTCTCTCTTCCTCACCATCTCTCTCCTGAGAGAAGGGTCAGCTTTTGTCTCCAGAGGCACAAGGAGAGTGTTTTGGGGCACCGTGGGGCTGCTCCTGACACTCAACAGCACAGGGGATGAGAAGCCTCAGTGGGTATGGCCTCTCCTGTCCCCTGGACCCTGCCCCGTGGCCAGGCTGGCCCTCTCCGGCCTGGCCCGGAATGGAGGGTGGGGGCCGCCCATGCTCTCCTGCAGCCCTCATTGAAATTTTGCCCTTGCCCTCGGATCCTTGGTTGAGAGCTCATCCCTATTAATTCTCATTGTGCATTTAGAGCCAATAGGTTTTTATTTATTCATTTATCTTGGTCTTCTCCCCGCTCCCCTTCCTCACCAGGCTGGAATTTACAATTCAGGTCTCAGGTGGCCTTGCGGAAGGACGGGAAGCCTGGCGGGAGGGAGGGTCTGCACCCTGAACCTCGGAAACAGTGGCTGCTTTGTGCCCTCCCTGTGCACCCTGGGGGGTGCTCCAGGGCTCACACGCCCATTGGCTGATGTGGGGACAGGTCCCCCAGTCGCCGCAGGGACCCACGGGGCACTGGCCAGGCTAAGGGTTAGTGAGTGGCCGGATACCATTAGGGCGCCCCCTGGTGGTTCATGCCGCAGGCCGTGCCCGCAGGAGTCGGAGCTCCCTGACCACCCAGGGCAGGCGGGAGGCCCAGAGACTGGGAATGCAGGGCGTGGCATTCTGGAGGCTGGACAGAGGCAAAGAAGAGAAGCCAGGGACACTGCTGAGGGCGTCCTAACAATAATGATAAACACACAATCCTACTGCACATTGAGAACCCACTGTGTACCAGCTCGCTCTCCCCGGCTGGCTCCATGCCTGGCATACGGGATTATCTCTCCTCTACCGGGCAGGAAGCTGGAGCTCTGCGAGGGAAGGCGGAGCCACCTGCTGGGGGAGCATGGGCTCCGGCTGCAGACAGGTTGCCGTCTGCCTTCCACACTGAGTGACCTTGGCAGGATTTAGGCAACCCCCTTCTAATCCCTACAACAGGATTAGAACAGGACCCACTCAGAGCATCCTAGAGATGATTAAATGAGACACAGACAGGACCTGCTCTGGGGAGGCGGCACGGGGAGGGGGTTGAAGTTATCTGGATGTGACCCCCTCCCCCACCGCTCCCCGCAGAAGCCAGCCCCCCTCCACCGGCCAGGCAGAGTCCCCACTCTTGTTGGCCGCACATTCGTAGTAACAGGCAGAGCGGGATGGCAGCCTGTAGTGAAATATTTAAGTCCATCAGACAGGTGTGGAGACACCGAGGACCCTGGGCAGGACCTAGGCAGGAGATGTTGAAGACGCTGCTCTTCCTTTCCTGTCTTCCCAGGAGAGAAGGAGAAGGGAGGGCAGCTCCTTCCAGACCTCAGCGTTCAGTGACACCTGCCAGGACTCAGGCGGGACAACATTAGGATTGGGGGAGGGTGAGTACCCCACCCTGGCAGGTGCACTGGGTTCTCCCTACGAGAGTAGGGGCAGGGCAGAGGCCCAGAGCTAAGGGTATCGTGATCCAGCTTCGGCCAGGAGAGGGCCTCAGACTTGCATTTGATGGTCATCTCCACCCCTCAAGCTCTTGACCAGATGCTGGTCCAGTGAATTGTGATTGAGCTGCCCCGTCCCATACCCTTCCCCCCAGTTCATTAAAGCAATGATGAATATTGAAGAGAAGAAATACAGTCAGGGCTCTACTACGAGAAGCAGAGGTTGACTGTCCCGGGAGTGTGTGGAGAAGTCTTTGCATGAGCTGGGCTGGGTCACCCTCCTAGAACGTAGGCTCAGAACTGAGCTGCACTGGCCCCAAGTGTGGCCTTGCCCCTGCCTGACCTTTACGAGCTGACCCCCTTGCTCATCTCTGAGCCCTGAGGCCCTGGGATCCCCAGTGCAGTGACCCCCATGAGCTACCCGGCAACCCCCACTCCCAGCCCTCTGCTGCCTTCTTGCTTTTCCCCGTCCCTCCCCAGCTTGCTCCCTGGGCCCAGCCACCTGCCACAGGGACAGCCTCCCTGCTGATGGTCCAGACAGGAAGCTACCTTCCCAGGGTGACTGCTCTGTGATCGGAATGGGGCTGCCCGTGGGACGGAGGCTTCCTCAGGAGCCCAGTGGGATACCTGCTCAGTCCAGCCATAAGCCCAGAGACCCGGAGGCTCCCTCAAGGACACATGGAGGCTGCCACCGCCCCAAAGATGCTGCTGAGCCCTCCTACCAGCTCCCGCAGCCTGGCTGCGCAGCCCAGCCTCCGGCCAGGCACAGGGGCCGGGATGGAGATCTAAGCCTTGGCCAAGTGGGAAGGCCCCTCTCTGGCAGGCAGCTTAGCTCAGACCCTTGAATCACTGCATTACCACTTCCTGGTGTGGCCTGGAGCCTCAGTTTCTCCATCTGAACGACAAGAATGACAACAGCTAACACCGACAGGGCACTTGCTCTGTGAAAGGCCCTACTCAGCACTTTTCACATATGAATCAGCTCACTTGCCCCTTACAACGCCCATTTTACAGACCATGGAACAGAGGCCCAGAGATGCCACTGGTTCAGAGCCCACCCCCTAAAAGGCCTCCTTGATACAACAGAGAACCAGCCCGGGCGAGCCGATGGGAGGACGTGCAGAGCAAGCTCTCCGCCCACACGAGGGGCTCCCATGAAGAGTCCCTCCTAGTATCACCGCTGTTGTGGTTGGTGACACGGACCGCTCAAGTGCTCCATGGCTCTAAGACCCCATCCTTCTCTTAATTAAGGGCTCAAGCGACAACACCTGAACAGCTGCTGGCCCCCTGACTTAAGCAGTGACTGCAGTCACCACGCACAGGGATGGGATGGGAAAGAGAACAAGCCACACCGTCCGTCCTGGTCTGGCTCTCTCCTTCCACCCTTATGAACCCCTCTGCACGTGCATCAGACCTTCCCCGGCAGGGCTCCTGCTTGGTGCGTGGCACGCGCTGGCCCGGCAACACCGTCTGCCAGATCAGATCGTGGGATAGGACGTGGTACCACAGAAGGGATGCACAGAGTGCCCTGCGCCCTGTTCCCTTGCCCAGGGGAGGCGGGGCTTGTCTGCGGGGCCCGGCCCAGAACCCATCACTACTGTGGTCTTCCCAAGAGAAAAGGATCTGGTGGTCAGCTGGTCAAGAAGGTACCCACCCCAGAGAATGACGTCACATGACCGCAGAGCCCTGGGGGTGGCCTTGGCTTTGGCCCTTTCCCAAGGTGGGACAGCCATCTGCTCCCAACCCAAGATGCGGGAAAGTCCACCTTGCATCTCTCTGGTCCTGCCGTTCTGCCCACCCATCAGCAGAGTCTGTCCCGGACCCCCTCCCCCTCGGCCTGAGCGAACAGAACGGTGGGGGGCTGACTTACGTGGGAGCAGAACCTCTCAGGGGGGTCTCCGCACGTGATGCCCGAGGGCTCCACCTTCACTTTGACGTAGTCCTTCAGCCGCATCACCTTGGGCTGGCAGGCGTAGAACTCCCAGGTGGGGCCCTCGTCCGTGGTCACCCAGGATTTGCAGATGTCGTAGTCCCCCGAGGCCAGTGGGAGGCAGTGCAGGAAAAGGGCGAGCAGGGGCAGCATGGCTGCGCAGTCCGCAGGGGCGTGGCCCAGACAGGCCCTGGAGAGGCAGCGACCGGGTCAGGCGGGACTCTGGGCCTCAGCATGGAAGTGCCACATCTACCAGGCACCGGTGGCCGGACGTCCCAGGGACGGGAGCAGGGCCGGCGTGCGAAGAGCGAGGAACTTGTTTCTTCCCGAAGGCCGATTCGGAAAACTCAGAGCCAGCGTTTCTCAGACTGCTGATGGGCAGATCAAAAAGTTGCCCGTAACTTCGCGTCCTCCTGACCTTGGCATTACACCTCTCCCAGAGGTGAATCTGATCAAATCAGGCAGGCTCTCGAATTGTGACAGTGAATGGAAACGGGATAGGGAGCGAATCCTCAGGGATCTGGCATGAGGCCGGGTCAGATTGCTTTTAATTTTTGTCCTTCCAATCAATCCAGGTCTTTAAAGGGCCCTTCATGTGTGATGTGCTCAACAGAACTGCAAAACAACCCTCCAGCCTGCGTTGTAAAGATACAATCAAATCAGGAAGTGTACGTGTTCGCCGGAACCGTGTTCCCTCGGTGGGACTGGACTGGCGTCTCAGACCAATAAAAGAGATTTCTTTTCACATGGGCTTAAAGCGACAACAATTGTGCGGCTGGACCGCCACATGAAAGAGCGACTGAGGTTCTTAACTGGGGAGAAGCTTATTTGGCTCTGCTTTGTGGGGACAGGCACTAATGGGAGCCAGCTGACCTTGGCTGGTAGCCATCGGCAACTTATTATGAAGTTTCTGACACTTGGCTCTCAATCCATCCAGGTACCCGGGGGCTGGCTTGTCTTTCATTGTAAGAGGGGAGGAAGAGAGCTCATTAGCAACAACACCTGCAACAAATTAAAAAGAGGGGGGGCAATAAAGATGCATAAGAATAAAAGCTCTCTGCAAAATGTGCACGGAAAAAAAAAACGAGGCTGCATTAGCAAGGTCTCCCGAGAAAGCTGGGTTATTTTTATTAATATTAGATTTGCACATTTGCAGGCTCGGCACATTATTTAGAAGGGGATTTGCTTTTCCCCCCTCTTTTCTGGGGTTATTAGGGCAGCAGAAGTGCTCTTGCCTGGGGTCACTGACTTCCTAAAACATGCTCAGGGGTCAAGGTTGAGTGGCGGCTCTCGATATTGTGACCGACAACTCAGAATGTCAAAGCTGTCGCGGTGGGTGCCGACGAGCCTGTACAGACAGGTACAGATCCAAGTGCGGGCCAGCAAGTAAGAACCAGGTGCTGAGAAATCTCTCCCCAAATTCTACAATGGTCCATTGGATTTTCAACGCTAAGAAACCAGGGACGGTGAAGACTACTGCGGAAGTGACGGTGGTTTGTCATGTTAAGAGTTTCTCATCAAGGCCAAAATTCTGCAATCATCTTTGGAGGGTGTGTCTATAAATGAGTCACTATTATGATTATTGCTTTACTATTTTAAGCTACTGATAATTATTTAAGAGCCCAAATAGCGATAAGGAAGATGAATGTTACATTGCAGAAAACATGACTCCGGTATCGCTGTGTGTCCCTAGATACTGGGTACATCACCAGGAGAATTTGAGTCCGGCCAGTGTGGGATCCTGGCCAAAAATATGAGCCAGTAGGGCAAAGGTTATGCGATGAGTCACACCAGACAGCCCCATTATTAATTATTCTGGTTATTAGACCTATGATGATTGCCTCTTCCTCCCCACGCTGCTTGGGCTTTGTTGCTAACTAACCTCAGCGATTCTCACCTGCCACCCCCTACAGGGAAGCCTCCCTAAAGAGTTAATCACTTTGCCATGAAACCCCACTCTCCACCCAGACACAAACATACTGCTGCCAAAAATGACAAACCGGGGAGGCGGACTTTGTCCAGAGCGGGCTGGCGGCTCCCCTGGGATCCCACAGGAGCCCCCAGTCAGTCCCGGGGAATCATAAATCAGCATTAAGGCCGCCCCCGCCCCTCTCCCTGGCTGAAGGGCCCTAGATGGAGATGAATGAGAAGCCGAGGGGGGACCACATTTTCAGGGCTCACCTCTGGCTGTTTAAAGAGAAACCTGTCTTAGAACCTGCCTGGCCTTGAATACGCTCCTTGCTAGAAAACTCTCAGAAAGAACCCGCCTGGCGACTATTTTTACAACCTGAGAAAATGTCGTAAAAATAAAATAGCGCGGCCGGCAAAGGTTTGGATGCCTCTCCCCAAGCTTCGAGCTGCCCAGAAAACAGCAGGTCCCTCGTTAATTCTCCCAGCCTAGGACTCCCAACTGTTCACGGACAGGTAGGGAGCTCCTGGGGGGGGGGGGGGCGACCCCAGGGCGCTGGCTGCGGGCTTCCGGGCTTCCTTCCTCTGCAGGACCAGCCGCTGCCCAGGGTTTCGACTGCGCCTCCGGCAGCCTCCCCTGGGCGCCGGGAGGCAGCGAGGCCGGGAGGCCGGGAGGCCGCGGAGAGCCAAGTGCACAGCAACTCGAAAATCTGGGAAACGCTTTGCAGTTCTTTCGCTTTGCAGTTCTTTCGGTTTAAATGCCGCGCATTCCCTGGAAAATGGGGTGGTGGTTGGGGCGGGGGTGGGGTGCGGGGAAGCCAAGGACAACCCAGTCTGCTGGGGGCGGGGGAGCAAATGTGTTTCCAACTCGTCAATCAGCGGGGCGTCGCTGGTATTACAGCGAGATTAGTGAGCTCAATGAGCGAATCTTACAGCGGCTTTTGCCAAAAAAGAAAAGCAAAAAAAAAAAAAAAAAACCAACAACAACAACAACAAAAAACCCCAAAAACCAAGGAGGGACGAGAGAAGCAAGAGGCCCCGGAATAAGGAGGTGGCGCGCGGGGAGTGAGAAGCCAGCCGGGAAATTTCAGAGTAAGAGGTTGTATCCCGGTGGATCGTTTTCTCCTTGGAAAATAAATCTTCACCTGATATTATTAAGAAACTGCAGCTCCCAGGAACAAATAGAATCAATGCGCTTTATTTCTTTTAAGAGTCCTCAGGAACCGAGGGGGGCTGATAGCCAGGGTATTAAAACCCGAAAATTAGATTTTACCAGGATTTCTGAACTCCGATTTCTCTGTCTTATTGAATTAGCGCCTCTCGGAGCTGGCTGGGCTCGGAGCGGGCTCCTCCCGGAGTTGCCCGCTGCGCCCTCGCCTCGTGGGAAACTTGGCGCTGTGGGCGCGGGCCCCCGGGAGAGCACTGGAAGTGGGGTCCGGCGGCTGCCCACCCTGAGGTTCCCTCTCCCTTCCCATGGGGGCAGCGGGGCGGAATGAAATCTGCCATCAAGGAGGTGGTGCCCGAGGGCTAGGAAGGAGTGGGGAGCCCGCTGCCGCCGGGTCACCTTCCCGCCCTCCACCCCGGGCCAGGTCCTCGGGGTGCTCCGGGCACCTCTGGCTTAGCTAGCATCCTGCTGCCCGCGGTCCGGGTGCCCCCCAGCCCTGGAACAGGGGCCCTCTCGGCTCCTGGCGCCCCCCACGGCCTCTTGGCTGCCGGGGAGCCCGGGAAAGTTGAGGGCTGGGGGGTGGGGCCCGCCAAGGAGGCCTCGGCTGGGCGGGGGTCGGGGGTCGGTCTTGGCTGGATCGAGGGGTCGGGGTGGAGTCCGAGCACCGGGTAGGCTGCACCGGGGCATGCATCGCACAGGGGCGTGCCCCCCAGTCCCGCAGCTGCGTTTTGGCTTTCCCAAGTTGGGTGCAAGCCCCGGCAGCAATTAACAAGCAGGACTTTAATAAAGGCCCTGCCAGCACCGAGGGTGCCCCCTCCGTTGGCACCGCCTCCCTCATTTAGAAGACACCGAGCAAAGCGCCCGGGAATAGTTACCTCCTTTTACCCCGCGCCGCTTCCAGCAGCGCCCCTGCCTCCGCCGCCCCCCGCCCCGGCGGGCAACTTACTCCGAGCGGGCGGACCCCGCGGGCCCACGGTCCTCTTCCCGCCTTCCCGCTGCCTCTGCTCCCCCCGTCTGCGCACAGCCCTGTTCCAGGCTCCACTCCACACGTCCCCAAGCCGGTCCCTGCTCATCCCCCTCCCCCATTAGCCCACCCCTCCACGGCACGGAAAGAAGTTTCCAGCCCGGCTGGCCGAGAGTTTCTCTGTGCAAGTCGCACAGACCCGGGTTTCGGAGAGATGGGAAGGGGGTGCGGGGAAGGGGGGCTGGCGGGTGGCGGTGGCGGGGGGCGGTCCAGTTGGGGCGGAGGAGTAGCGCGAGAGAAGGGTTAATTTCCTCTTCACAAACACATGCACGCACTCTTGCAACATCCATCCCCACCACACGCGCGCGCGGGCACACACACACACACACACACACACTCGCGCGCGCGCGCTCACACACACGATGGAAAAAGACCCCGGCAGGAAAACGCCAGCCGGAAAGACAAGCTTTTCCTTTAAGATGCTGCCACAAACGCACACTCACACACCCCTCCCGGGCGACTCCGGTCCTCCGCTAGTAACGGCAGCCACCGAATAACTTTTGCATCCGAGCCTCTGCTGGGCCGCTTTCGTGGCTCCCGGCCCCGGGGAAGCTTGCACGGTCACCCAAGCCCCTTGAAAATGAAACCAGGCTGGCAAGGCTGCCGCCGCTCTCCCCCCCGCGCGCCCGCCGGCTCTCCCCGCCGCCTTACCCCGGCTCGGAGCAGCTTCCCGGAGCGCAGACCCGGGAGGCCGAGGACCGCCGCCCGCGGGCGCTCCGCCTGCCCTGGCCGGCGCTGGGTGGGGGCGCGGGCCGGAGGGCGGCGAGCCGCTGCTCCTCGGCGCGCCGCTCCCGCTCGCCGCTGTGGCCGCCGCCGCCGCGGCCGTCAGATCGGGGCTGGGGAGCCCTCCGGCCGCCGGGGGGGCCGCCCGCAGCCGTCCCGGAGACGCGGGCCGGGGGAGGGGGCCGCCCGCGCCGCCCGCATCGCCCGCCCCGGGCCGAGCGGGAGGTCGCCTCTAACAAGTGCAAACTTTTTGGGCCCCCGGGGCGGCTCGGAGAGGACCGGCGCGCGGGCACCCGGCAGCCCCCGGCCCGGGTGGGCTTCGCGGCGGCTCGTCGGGGCGCCGGGGCATCCCCCCCGGCGCGGCGCGGGCCAGATGGCGGGGCGCTTCACCGCCCCCCTGCACTCCGCTCCAAGTTAATGCCGGGGCTAAATCCTCTTGCCATCTCTCACGGTCACCATCGGGGCTTTTATCTCACGGTCTGATCCGGGCTGCGTAACTTCCTCTGTGTGGCTTTAACACACCATCCCACCACGGAGCAACGGTCTTCTTAAAGGTGCAGGAAGGAAATACTGCGAGACTCGGGGGACGCGCCACGGCCCGGGGAGGGGCGCCGCCAGCAGGGGCGTCCCGGCGGGCCCGCGGCCAGGGTGGCCCCAGCAGGCGGCCGCGGGAGCGAGCCTGCTCTCGGGGGTCGCTGCCTAAACATCTCCTCCCGGCTCGGGGGCCGGCGGGTCGGTGCGCGCAGGGCGCATCCTCAGCCGGCCCGGGTCAGGCGCCGCGGGGCTGCAGCTTCCTTTTCCAAAACCCTGGGGCCTGACGGGGTGCCAGAGCCCAGGGGTGTGGGGGCTGCCCCATCGGCACCAGGGAGGGGGCCAAGTGAGTCAGTCCACCCACCCCCAACAGCCAAGGGCTCAAGCCTGCCGCTCTGACTCCCTCTGTGAAGTGCTGCCGCCCAGAAGGCCCCAAGCAGTGGGTAAAAGGGTGGGTGGGTGGATTTGGGGAGATGGGGAGGGGGAGCGATCTGAGCGCACAACCAGAGCCTGAATACCAGCTGACACATCGCCGCCTCCACCCTGATGGGCCCTGCTTTTGATGAAGCCAAGCCAGCTCCGGAGGGAGCGCAGAGTAGGGGGGCAGGAGGGGCCTCACTCCTGGTGAGAGGGCGGGAGGGATGCGGGAGGACTCCTGCAGGGGGCCCCTCTGGGCAGAGGCCAAGGAGTTGGCAATACTGGGCAGCCCCGGGCTCTTGAACCCCCCTGGAGGTTTCCTGCCGGTGCTGTCTTCCAGGGCTGTGCAGAGAGCTTCCTCCATCTTCCAGGGGGGACATGTGGATTTCAGGTGCTCCCGGCCTCCTCCTCCTCCGGGGTGGGTTCCCACTGCAGTGCTCAGGCAGCCAGCGCTGCTGTTTGGATGCATCGAGAACAAAGCCTGAGGACAGGGAGGGAGAGGGACTGGTCCAAGGTCACAGAGGGTGTCAGGAACAGGAGCAGGACAGAGCACCTTAGTGCCCCACCCCTCTGCTGCCTCTTATCTCCACCTTGACCCCTCCCTGCCATCGGCTCCCCCCTTAGCTTGGAGAGGGGCCGTACTGCCGAGAACCATTTCGGCTCTTGTCGCAAAGCAGGCAGACGATGCAGAATTAGAGACTGTCATCTACTTTAATAATCATAACAGTAACAATAATTTAACATTTCTTGAACACCTGTTTTAGGCCAGGCTTCATGCAAACCGGGTTTTGTGTATCCGCCACTGATTCTTCCCAACAGACCCATGACTTAACTCCTATCAGCAAAGTCCCAAGTTAGAGATACAGCTTAGAGACGGTCAGTAGCTTGCCCAAGGTCACACAGCCCAGGAAGACTCCGGCCTGTAGGCAGGGCTCTCAGCTCTGCCACTGCCTGGCTTCCCGGTTAACTTGGGGCACAGCACAGATTGGGGCCTCAGTTTACCCATTTGTGAGATGTGAATCTTTCCTTTTCCAAGGAGGGGTCAGAACAGCCTTTGAGGGCCTCCTCCTTTACGGGCTCTCGGAACCCTCTCACTGGAGAGGGGCTCACTCCGCAAAGCTGTCTCGGAGAGCAGATCGGTGCCGGCCTGGTCACCTGCTCCCTGGCCCCAAAGCATCTAGTCGGAGGAGGCTCCTCAGAGTCGAACAGATCCCAGCCATTTGATTGGCAAGCACCAGGCCTGCAGGCAGCAGAGAAGGGCACAGTGTGGGGCTTCTGTGGAGGCAGGGTGAGTGATGACCCTGGTCAGTTCTCAGTGTGTTGTCGCCCCCCCCCCCGGCAGGGTCATCAATCCCCTGGAAACGCCCTGCTCCTCCATCATCCCTGACGAGAGATGCAGTCAGGAACGGCCAAGACGTGGAGGTCGTGGTTCATCTAAATACAGTGCAGGGGCTGGGGCGTGTCTTGTTATGCTTTAAGGGACCCACAGGCAAAGCTCTGGGCCCCTGGAAACAATGCTTACAACACCTCTCCAGCCCTGTTCTCCCCTGTCCTCCCTGCCTCACCAAGAAGCTGATGCCAACAAACTTTTCCAGGGACCCATCTGGAAACTATCTTCTGGTCTCCCCATCTCCAGGCCCTGGAAATTATGGGATGGTAGAAAGAGCACTGACCTGAGTCAGGATCTGGGGCTTTTCTCCGTTCAGTCCCTAACTAGGTATGTGGCATGGGGTCATCGCTTACCGGCTGCCAGCCTCAGTTTCCCCCTCTGCAGAAGGAGAGGTTTGCCCGGGAAGGTGGTCTCCTTGCGATGATTGTGACAGCAGCCGCAGGCAGCATCCAGAAGACGCAGGTCCTGTCAAGTGAACTATAAAGATGGAAAACAAATAGGATTCTGGCCGTGTAGGGACCAGGTGGTCAAGAGACGTTCATTTTAAAGCTTCATCAAGGTACCTTATGACAAATGACCTCTTCCTGGTGGTAATGAAAGGAAGCTGAGCACCAGGGGCAGGAAAGGGTTAATGAATCTCCCCTCCCCCCACCAAAATAACATGAAATAAGATGGAAATCCTTGTTGCTGACCGCCCCCCTCCGGAGAAGCCCAACCGTGCTCCTGGGTTGCGGGGTTTTGGCTCTGAGCTGCAGTTTTAATTTGAATTGTGTATGTCACGCTTAGTACCAAAAAGCGTCTGCAGAACAATGCATTTAATTTTATTCCATCTATGTTTTTTAAGGCTCTATATAAAATAAAGATACCAAAGTATGAACAGGAGACATGGGGGGGGGATGACATGCTTTATTACATACATAATCTCCCCGTGTTGCTTGACTCCTGGGCAATGAGGACATCTGCATGGAGGGGGGTAGAGAGTAATAAGAAATTACAAAGTCACAGGCAAAAAGGATCTAGTGGCTTTGCAATGAGAGGTAGCAGATGAGGTCCAGGCCCTCTGGGATTTTTGAGAGAAGGCGAATCCTGCTGCAGACAGACAAAAGGACAGACAGGTCAAAATGAGCTCACGTTGCTGGTTCAAGTGAAGGGGAACGCTGAAGACCACCCCCACTGTGTGTTCACCCTGCGCTTCCTTCCCTCCGGTCTCTGTTTTGCCAGACCAAGATTTTGATTTGTCCCCCTGACCTTGAGCAGTTGCGATGCAGCTGTGAGTAGTTAAGATCCAGGGGACTAGCCCAGGACCATCCAAGGGTTTTCAAGCCATCCCTGGGCCCCTGACTTCTACAGCCAAGGCAGGGGGAGAGAGACCAAGGCCCAAGCCCAGGGCCTTCCCCAAGGTGACACCTCCAGGCAGCAGCAAAGCCTTCAAGAAGCACCCTGACTCCTCCCTGCCAGTTCTCCGCTCCAATCTCCAGACCATAGTCCCATTAATTATTATTACTGTATTAATCATACATGTGATTAATTCAGTAATGGTGATTCATAATTGATTGCATTTTATATGGCGCCTTTCATCCACACATCTCCCAAGATGTGTGCTGCCTACAACAAGAGACACATAAAGCAGAACGTGTTCTTTGCTCGCCTGCATTTTGTTGGAAAAACTTCTCTTCGCAGAGGCAGGGGGCTAATGGTTTTCGGGCAGACTGGGCTTGCCAGCTCCGTGCCCATCTCCCTGGGTAGTGTAGCTCACGCCATGCTCTCCCAGCTGGGGGCTCCTGCTACACCCTGCCTTGCCTGGGGGTGGCTGTGCCCTGGGGGGCCTTGCAGACCCCATTCTCCTGGCAGGTAACTCTGCCTGGGACCCAAGTTGCTGGGCAAGGCTGGCTTGGGCTCTCTGGGCAGGCCGTGCCGCAGGGGCCCTGGAGGAGGGCTCTAGAGTTTGGTTTGCTGGGTATGAGTCCTACCTCTCCTGTTAATTAGCTGTGTGACCTTGAGTGAACTACTGCCCCTCCCTGCCTCAGTTTACCCAAACAAAGAATGGGATTGATACACGTATCTTTCCACCTAGGGTTATTATAAAGTTGACGTGCAATGATACACATGGGGGGCTTCAGACCTGGCGCACAGGAAGTGCTAGGTTAATGGGAGCAGTGACTGTGGGGGCTGGAAGCCCCGTTCCAGCAGCAGCCCTGGGACCGCACTGCTCTCTTCTCGTCTCTGGGCCTCGGTTTTATCCGCTGTAAAATGGGATGGCCAATCAGCTTTGAGGGTTAATTCCAGGTCTTAAATGAGCACACGCTCTAGTAAAGGTTGGGGTTCAAGGCTTCAGAGACAAGCAGCCCTGGGCTCACACTCCTGCTCACCATTTCCTCGTTGTGTGACCTTGGGTCGTGGGCTCACCTTGCCAAGCCTCAGTTGTCTGCTCTGGAAAATGGGCATAACGATGGTATCCAGCGCCTTGGCTTGGTGGAAGGATTTAATGAGCTAATGCTTGAGACCTGTTTGGCTTCTAGAAAATGCTTAACACAAGGTGGCTCTGGTATTCCACACCAGGCGTGGTGCTCAGCACGTTACGGATGTTCTCACATTCCTGCTGTGAAAATGCTCTTATCCTCTCCATTGTTCAAATGAGAACGCCGAGGTTGAGGAGCCTGTCCTGGGCGATTGGGTTAGGGCCGCGTCAGGATTTGAACTCATGTCTCATGGCTGGGCTCTCTGGCATATGGTCTCTCCCCCAACCCCAAGCCCTGCCGGGGTCCCAGGATCCGCGTGAGAATGTCCCATCCCTGAGCCCCAGGCTGCGTGGCAGGATGGTGCTGGTGAACCCCAGCCCAGGAAGAAGAGCCTGGTTCCTCCAGGCACACCTGCTTGGCCCCTTTGGGAGCTGGTGGGGGGAGGCTGCTGCGAGGAGGATGTCCCCCACCCCAGTTCCTGGGGAGGCCAGTGGACAGCTCAGAGTTTCAGCCCAGTCGGAGCCTAGAGTGCCTTTGACAGAGAGCAGGTCTCTAGCGTACGACTGTTCACCCCTGTGGATTTCGGAGTCTCGGGGGCAATGCTTCAGGTGTGCGAGACGGAGGATACCAAGGACCACTGGCCTCCCCCTCTCGGTGGGGGGCGGGTAACTGCCCTGGCCCCGCCAGCTTCCATCTATGGAGACGTCTCCCTGCAGGAGACCGTGGGGTTCCCGCTGAGCACCTACTGTGAGCCGGCACCCCACCAGGCCTGGCTATGCGAGTGATCACAAGTCCTCTGGGTCCTGCCTTCAGATTATTCATGTCCCAGGCCCCGAGGGGCCCGTGCACCTCATAAAGGTTTGCTAAGCATACTATGTGCCAGACACAGTCAGGGCAAGCTAGGGGGACGCTGAGTCTGGGGAAGTATGAGTGTGTGTGTGTGTGTGTGTATACGCGTGTGCGTAACGCCCAATGTAAGTGTGCAAAGCTGCCGAGTTGCCAGAAAACACTAGACAAATCCAAGGGAACTGCAGAGGCAGGCCTCACTCTCGGGACGGGAGGGAGGAAGCTACCAGAACCAGAAGCAGAACCAGGCTCTGCGGGAGCCCAGACCTTGACTCCCGCCCTCCCAGCCTCAGTTCTGTCATCTGTCGAGCGGGGAGGGTCATAGCACCTACTCCCTGCGGTTGTCGGGGGGGGGGGGGGCGGGGGGATTCTTGGAGAGGGGCCTAGGAATCTTCAGCTCTGGTGGCAGTAAATGCTCAGGAAATGTTGGCTCTGGTGAGTGTCCCCGGAGCACCTCTGCGAGGGCAAGTCCAGGACCCCGCGGGAGCCGGGGGACCAGCAGAGGGGTGTCCTCTGCTCGAGTCTGGGAAGTATGTGGGAAACCAGCCCCAGCGTTCCTCCAGGCCCAGGCAGCTCCTCTAGCAAAAGGAGTTCGAAATCCCCACAGTTCGAAATCTGCTCTCGGGAGGCTGAACGGCCACCCCCATCCCCACCCGGTCCTCTCCCGGTGCACGTGGGATGTTCCTCCCGGCTGTCAGTGTGGGGGGCAGGAGAGCTGAGGAAGGAGCCACGCCCACTCTCGCAGGTGCCATCCTGCACCTGGGTCCTCCCCATGCTTGCCGGGTGTGCAGGCAGCTGGCGGGCTGCCTGGCGTGAGGGGTGTTCGGAGGTGGGGGTCCACACCAGCCAGGAGAGGGAAGCCGAGTCAGAGCAGCAATCTGGTGATCCGAGGGAGAAGGCCGTGTCAGCCGGAGGAAGCTGCCCGTTGTTCCTACCCCGGACTCCTCGCCTGGAGGAAAACGTTTTTCTTTCTTACTGACCAGGTGAGGGTGATCCAGGACTCCAGAAGGCTGGCCGGTGTGGTTTTCCTCTCCGATATGTGCCGATCAGAAATAATTCACCCAGTTATAGTACTACCTGCTGCACCGCGTTGGCCCGCTCCCTCCTGCTCCGTGAGCGCAGGGACCCTGGAGGGGCTCACGTCCCCCACCAAGCAGACAGGCTGCGTCCTGGGCAGATCGACCTCTGCATGGGGACCAGCCAGGAACAAGAGTCCCTGCAACCCAAGGAGGCCGGAAATTCCGAAAGAGCGCTCGGGGAGGGAAAGAAATCAACAGAAAGGCAGTCCCTCCAGCTCCGTCCTTGCTGGGCATTCGCAGGCATGTGTGTCACCGTGCCTGTAACGATTTCCTCATCAGGCTGTCGTCCGGGGCCCGCTGGGCGTACGAACTTCTCTGCCATGAAAACACTGAATTCTAGGAGCCCGGCTCCCGTGTCGAAGGGCCCTTGGCTATGCCTCCGGGAACTTCCGGCCCCCCCCCCCCCCCCCCGCCGCCGCCGTCACTCCTGGCCAAGCTCTTCTCCCCAGAGTGGGGCCTGGGGATGAGTGTCCCCAAGAAGCTGCAGGCACCATCATGCATGAAGCATGACTCTTGATCCCAGAAACCCGCTTCGATTTCTCTCCTAACGGTAGTTGGCCTAATGGACGGGGACAGTTCGCAGCTGACGCCCTGCCCTTGCTCGGTGGATTGCTGTCTGTCGCCCGCGACCTCCAGGATGTCCACACTTAACCCACGCAGCCCCCACTCCCAGGAGAACTCCTCCCGCTCCGAGAGGTCCTGGTGAGCCTTTGTCTTCACTGGGGTCTTCCTGATGCTTCTGCCTTCTGGTCCCATCCCTGCTCCCCCTTCTCACTAACAGATGTGTCCAGGGCTGGGGACGACAAGCCGGCTGGTCACCTGACCGCATGCTTTGCGTTTTGTGTCATCTGCCAGGCAGAAGGGCATGGCTTCTGACGTCCCACCCCGTGGAGGACTCCCAGAAATGCTTATTATTATTACTATTTTTTAATCTGGAAAAACACAAGCTCCAGATCAATTTTCTCCTTGCCTGGACTCGGCTAATGCCCGAATCCGGATGGGTCGGCGCTGTGCATGGATCCCTCTGCCTCTGACCGCCCTGCTCTTTTCACTGCTCCGGACATCGCTGTGGCGCCTCTGGTCGCCGAGCAAGGGGCGATGGCCCCCCGCCAGTCACAGCCTTCAGACCCAGAGTGAGGGTCTCTGGCCACATCTGCACGTAGCCTGGCGTGTCCGAGCAGAGTGGCCGACCCCGACAGCCGGGTGCAGCGTCCCCACACTGCGGCTTGTTCCCCTGGACACCTGCCTGCTCCTCATTTTCCATCCGTACAGCGGGGTCCGCGGCAGCGCCCGCCTCTGAGGCTCCTTGTGAGGATTCCACAATGAAACAGTTAACAGGTGCTGCAGGGTGTGCTCAGAGGGCTGCAAGGGGCCCCCCTTGGGATCAGGCTGGCGGGCCAGGTTGGCCCTTGTCCCCACACAGCCTCTAGCGACAGGATGTGCTCAGCTCATGTACCTCAAAGGGGAAATAGCAGCTTTGCTTCGAAGTCCCAGACCAAACTACTGCGTGGTCCAGGATCATAGGGAATCACTCGTGTCCTCCACTGTGCGGAGGAACCGTCCCCTGAGGCCGGCTCAAATCACCATCCCCTGCAGGGCTGGGAGCACGACCCTCTTTCTTCCAAACGCCGCCTCCCTGGGATTTCCCGATCACCTGAGCTCCCCTGTTGGCCCGTATGTGCGGCCATGGCGACTCTGGACAGCAGAGTTTTGGAGAGACTACTGGGGTTGAAAGAAATCTCTATCAACTGATAACAGACTGCGCGCCCAACCTCAGGGGGAAGTTCTCTTTTTTGTCTCCACCTTACATATGGGGAAACTGAGGCTCAGAGAGACACAGCTCGGACTCAACCTCAGACCCGCCTGACCTCATAGCCGATGCTCTTGACTGCCCCCCGCCCCCATACCGCACTGGCTCAGAGCTTCTCACCCCAATGTGTCCCCTGTGAGCTTTGGGACCCTGCCTGAGTCCCACACTCCCTTGCTGGGCCTCAGGACCCTCATGGTTGCAAGTGAGGGGGTCCTCCCAGCACAAGCGTTTTCTGATGAACTGCCGGTCTGGCAGGTTCTCTACCAACGCCACGGTCTGAGATCACCCAGTACAAATGGTCGGATTGGTCAGCACTTGGGGCCTCCGGGTCGTGAACTATTGTAATGATCACTGCTGGCCAAACCCACTCCCCGCTCTCTGAGCCCAGATGCCAGCCGTGCGGTTCTCTGCTGTCTCACAGGCTCCCCTGTGGGTGGCTTCAGGAAGACCCCACTCCCAGGCACCCCTCAGGGCCCCGTTCACGGGATGACCCACAGGGCTGTGTTGAGCAGGACCCCAGCTTATCAGGACACAGTGCTGCGATCGAGGGGTCTGGATCTCTGGGGATGGATCTGGGGACACGTGCTCGGCCTCCCATCGTTCTCCGTGATCGGGAGCGAGCGGATGAGTCTCGGTCCGCTCCGCGGACAGCCCAGAATTGCACGAGACACAAATAGGTGCTTGGGAAATGCTGCTCGTGGAGGAGGGCGTGCAGCCTGGTCTCAGCCGCCTGTGTGGACCGAGGACGTCCTGCGCACGCTTACGCGGACGATTAGCAGGGAGGGGAACCAGCCGTGATGGTTCGGGGACATTTCGGGGTCAGTTAATTTCTCCACCCATCCAGCCATCCACTTCACAGCAGTTTTTTGAGTTTCTCCTGTATGCTGAGCTCCGCGCAGGCCGGTGGAGATACAGACCAGCTCTAGGACATTGCCGGCTGGGTGTGGGGAGACGGACAGGTGACTATGGGTGGTGTGTGAGCTGCTGTTGGTAGCAGGGGGTGGATACAGCCGTGCTGTTCGCCTCCCCGGCAGCGCCGCCCTCCAAGGACCAGCCGGGCTTATTAATATCCTGCTGAGTCAGGGGGCCCTTGAGTTTCCGAATCACAAGATGTTAGATACTCACGACTCCTGCCTGCCCTCTCCCTCCTTCTTCCCTTCCAGCTGCCCTTCCTTCTGAAGTCTCCACCTGCTCAGGCTGTCCGGGAGGCTGCAGGTGCTGCTGGAAAGAGTACAGGAGAGAGAAGACCTTGGGAGAGTCCGCGGGTGAGAACAGGCTCAGATCCCCATTCTGCCACCCATTAGGCCCCTCTCTGAGTCCCCTCCTCTACAAAAAGGAGATGAGAGCTGCAACTCCACGGCGTTAAAGGGGCTGTTGATGCCTTGGGCCGGCCCCGAGGAGTCATTCAAAAGCGATGGCAGTTCCTCCAAGTGCCCACTGAGGCCGCTCCAAGTGCCTGGTCTGGGGGCGAGACAGAGAACCAGACGCACACAGTTCTTGGCTCGTAAAACTCAGACGGGTCAGGAGACAGATATGGGTCCTCTGATGCGGGACCCCAGGGCCTGGCAGCTCCCAGCAGAGCCCAGGCTTACTGCTCCCACGCGGTATGATTTCCTGGTCCCTGATGTCCCTTCCCCACACCCCTGCTGGCGCATGAGTTCCACCGGGACAGCTGTGCCGGTCTGGTCGACGGGGCCTTCCCAGTGTCTAAACCACGGTAGGTGCTCGGTCAGCGTCCGCTGCCTGCACGAAGGGACAGGCAGCGGGAACGAGAGCGTGTGATGCTGTTGATCCTAAATCACTCGCATGTGCACAGGTAAAGCTGAGTAATTAGTGGGTTAATAGGATCAGTATCGCTGCTAATTGGAATATTAAAATCAAATTTCCTTTCTGTTCTTGCTAGCGCCCTGCTCATTTCCTCTCTCCCCCTCGTTCCTCCCCCAAAAATAGCATCATCTCCACGGTCGGCGTTGACTTGGACAACGCACTCTGATAAAAAGCGTGGAGGTCCACGTGTGCCTCGCTCGGCGTCACACGCATCTCGGGGCCCGTCCGAGCACTCCCACCCTGTCTGGAATTCCCACACTGGGTCCGGGGCACCAGGAACCCCTGCCACGGGCGAGACGGAACACGGCCACGCACGGCCCACCTCAGCTGCCTGCCACAGGGCCCTGGTCTTTCCATCCCGTTTCCAGGTATCCCTTGTGATTTCATGAGCGCCAAAGGCGCTTCTGATGCTCTCACCACGGAGCGTCTAATCATCGGGTATGTGTGACCTACCGCTCCGTGAACACCCAAAGAAGAGTGTTCTTCTGTCTGACCTCAGCGAGCTTTTGAGTTGGGGAGGTGGAAAGCAGCTTAGTTTAAAAGTGCGTCCAGGGAGGGGCGCCTGGGTGGCTCCATGGGTTAAGCCTCTGCCTTCGGCTCAGGTCATGATCTCAGGGTCCTGGGACTGAGTCCCGCATCTGGCTCTCCGCTCAGCAGGGAGCCTGCTTCCCCCTCTCTCTCTGCCCGCCTCTCTGCCTACTTGTGATCTCTGTCAAATAAAAAAAATAAAAAATCTTTAAAAAAAAGAAAAAGTGCATCCAGGGAATAAATGGCTGACCCACGCGAGGTCCCCCAGCAGACAGCTTAGTTCTTGTCTCCTTGCTTTGATTCTATGTCCCCAGGCCTCTGCCTTCCTGCTTCCGTTCCATACCTGGCCACACTCGGCTCTCAGCCTGGAAAATAAGGCTCAAGATTGATACGTTGGTGCCAGCCCAGGTTACCTGCGTGATCTCTTCACGGCCCCACCCTTGCCCCTTCTTGCCCCAGTCAGTGGGGGGGGGGGTTAGGGTTAGGGTGGGGGGGTTCCCCAAACATGCCTGGGATGTCCCCTGCCCAGATCTGCCTGCCCCTGGCAACCAAGAAGCAGGCACATAAGTGGACTGGAGCAGATCCGAGGCTCTCTGGCTGGGTCCCTCTTCCTCTGTGGGTCTCAGGCAGCTCTGCTCGGCTTCGAAGGCTGCGGCACCCACACTCTCTTCCCGGAGAAGCCGACCCTGGCCTTCGTCCTGGAGGAACTAACCCCAGCCCTCACCCTGAGGCCTCTGGGCGACTCTTGTGGGGAGAAAACACAGTGTGATGATGAAACTCGTGACTGCCGACGCTTGGGGTCCCAGGCACGCCTTCAGGACGTCTGCGGCTTTGGACACGTCAGCTGAACCTCAGCCTCCCCCTCGGCGGGACGGGAATAAGGGTCTCCCACGGGATGGCTCTGGAGACGGGAAGAGATCACGCACAAGCGTGACTGTGTGACTTCCGAGCCGAGTGTAACGCGTCGTAAGTGCTCGGCAGACACTGGCCGTGAGGACGTGATCACGGTCTGACTTACGCTGCCGCGAGGGGCACATATGGCTTCTTCCTCTTCTAGGCTGCGAAGAACTTGACGTCAGGGACCGTTCATGTCTCATTTTAGTCCTTCCTTCCCTCCCGTGCCTTCCTGCCCTCACACCCCCACTCCCTTGGGAGGAAGGAAGGAGGAAGTGGTATTGGAACGAAAAGGCAAGGCCATTGCCAAGTCCCAGCCACGCAGCTGGTTTGTGTGGGGCCGTGCGCCCTATACCCATCACCCTCACCCCCCGGAACTGTGCTGTAGCCCCCTTGTTTGCCAACAAGGAAACCGGGCTCAGAGTGGTGAAGTCACTGGCCCGAGATCACCCAGCTGGTGGGAAGCGGCCTGCTGGCTCCCAAGGGGGTGCTCACGGCCACCACGGACAGTGGCTGCAGAGGGCGCGCCCACCTGTACGCACGCGCCCAGCCAAGCAGGACCGAGGGCTCCCAGCCTGTGTTTCTTGTCCGAGACTCTCAAACCA
Source organism: Meles meles (assembly GCF_922984935.1). Lineage (NCBI taxonomy): Eukaryota > Metazoa > Chordata > Mammalia > Carnivora > Mustelidae > Meles > Meles meles. The sequence continues at coordinate 4,146,392 of NC_060076.1, forward strand.
GGATGAACAGGAGCGGAGCGCGACGGAGAAGCAGTTCGGGGACCACCGTCCTATGGGAAGCAGGACTCGACGTGGGCCGCGGTGGACCAGCCCTGCTCCATTCTCCCCCGCGATGCTCTTTTCACGCGTGGTGGGAAAAAGAACCGTTTCATTCCCCTCTCCCGACCCAGCCCCAGAAGGGGTAGCTTGTAAACATATGGAGAGTGGGGAAGAGAGAGTCTGAGCCTTGACTCAAACGTCATTCGTGTGCCAGTTTTCCAGGCAGACGAAAATGAAAGCCGGTGGCGAAGCACACGGAGGGAAGTGAAACTTGGAGAAAGGGAACAACAACCGAGCAGCTTCTCCTCCCGGTAACTCCTGCTCCCTGGGCGTGAGGCTGCCTTCCCTGGCAACAATATTCACACTTTGCTGAAATGAAAGCTCCTACCAGCTAGACCCGTCATTAAAGAGGAGCCCCAGCATCGGCACATTCTGCGTGAGCGCGGGGGGCCTGCGGCTGCCCCCCTGCTGGCTGGACGGGCATCCGGAGGCGCGGGGGCCCCGGGGCAGAGTCACGAGAAGCCTCGCTCCGCCAGACCCCGGAGACTCTGTGGCCACTCCACCCAGAGTCTGCGACTGCCACCGGACCAGGGTGTCTGAGGACACCGGGGGACCCCGAGACCTAAAAGTGGGTCCTACGGAGCCTGGGGGCCTGGGGACGGGGAGGAGTGGGGGAGAAAAAGCCATTCAAGGAACTGCGTTGGCTAATACCCAACTATCAGACCTGGAATGCGTCCATTCTCCTCTCTGTACTCAGTTTTCACATCTGTCGGATGGGTGTAACAGCACACCCCACCGAGGGCTGCACGCTGATCCAGCGAAGAGACTTATGCCGGTGCGTAGCAGTTAGCACGCAGTCCACACGTCCCAGCGTTCTGGTCAGTTCTTCTAGAGAACCGCAGCTAACTTCCCAGGAACGTACCCGTTGTATTAAGGGAGCTATTATTTGACCATCTGATGCTCTGTGAACACTTTTCCTGTGGGCCCAGTGCTAAATAGGGCACCAAGCTGTGTGTGTGAGTACGTGGTGTGTGTTTGTGCGTGTGTGAGAGAGAGTGTGCGTGTGGCAGTCACGGTGCGGATGGAGGGGAGGAAGCTTCAGGGCCAGAGCGATGGGGTTTGAGTCCGGCTTCCTCATTTACCAAGTGTCCTGGGCGAGTCACTTCACCTCTGCTGCCTGCCTCCTCTCCTCTGCCCGGCGGTGATAAAGTCCCTCCGTCTTAGGGTCGTTGAGATTAAAATGACTGCTGTGCAGGCACCTGACATCGGCCAGCCTCGCGCAGGCAGAACCGCTGGACCCGAATGCAAAGCCAGATCCCGGAGCAGAAAAAGGGCGTCAGCGGAAAAATGGGCGAAACCCTGGACCAGTTCTGTGCCAGTGCTAATTTCTGTGTTTTGACCGGTGCGTCATGGTTGCTCAGGATGCTGACACCGGGAGAAACTAGGAGAAGGGCCTGGAGAACCTCTCTGCACGGTCTTTGCAACTTTACTGTAAATCTAGAATTTTTCCAACACTAAAAAAAAGATATATGACTTGGTCATTTTTTTTTTTTAAAGATTTTATTTTTTTTTTTTCATTTGTCAGAGAGAGAGAGAGAGAGGGAGAGAGGGATCACAGGCAGACAGAGTGGCAGGCAGAGTCAGAGGGAGAAGCAGGCTCCCCGCCGAGCAAGGAGCCTGATGTGGGACTCGATCCCAGGACGCTGGGATCACGACCCGAGCCGAAGGCAGCCGCTTAACCAACCGAGCCACCCAGGCGTCCCTGACTTGGTCATTTTTAAGGGCTGGTCTTAGGGGCCCTGAGATGAGGCAGCACAACCCGACTCAGCGTGGGTTGCTGGACTGGATCCCGCGCCAGGGGGAGAAAGGAAATCACCAGAAGCAACAGCGCTTCGGAAATTAGCAGAATGTGCACACGGGCCGTGTACGGGGGAGTAGATCCCTTCGGTGGGGAATTCCTGCCCTGATCACCATCCTGAGGCGGCCAAAGGGAGCAGCCCTCAGAAGGCAGGCCATTGCGGCCGGGATTGGGCAGGAGACTGGGAGCGATCCCGTCGTGGTTACTGGCTTGAGGCTAGGCTGCTGGAAATGTTCCGGACTCGACCCTGGGTGTGCTGAGCGCCACGACATTGTTCCCTTCTGAATGGTCCGTTTTAGGGGACACGCATTTCACCTCTGTGCATTCAAAAGTATATGGGAAAAAGAGAAAGCGTCTCTATTCTTACGAGACACAAACTGCAAGGGATTGGTGGTGAAGGGCACGACGTCCACAGACGTCTCCTACATGATTCAGCAGAACACCACCAGCAAGGCCAGCACTACGGGGCAGCGGGGGCGGGGTGGGGATTCAGCACACGTGGGGAGCTGCGGAGTCCAGGCGAAGGCTATACTTTCCTATTCTTGCAGAGGTCTGAAATTTTTTCGGATTAAAAAGCGGAAAACCGAAAACAAGGACACTTCATTTAAAGCCAGCGCGTGCTGGCTGCGTCGCAGGGAGCGCTTTCAAGAACGCGGTTACTGTCGCGGTGCGCCTACGCAACAGCAGAAGTTCACCCTCATAGTTATGATTTATTTTCGCAGGTATGTTCTGAACCCTCCCCTCGGTGCGATCGGAGCGGAGGCAGGGATGAGTCAGCAGCGCCCACCCCCGGGGGCTCGGGGGCAGGGTGGGGGGAAGGTCTTGTTGGGACTGTAGTCAGGGGACAGCAGGTTTCTGCTGCCGTGCCCTGGTCCTGGCAGCGTGCCCACACAGGAGAGATGCTCGCCAGAGAGCAACAGGCTGAGCGCACAAGATGAACCAGCAGGTCCTGGACCCAAAGATTGTAGGTGCCGCCGAGCGGTCCAAGGGGCCCTGTCCGAGTGGTGGGGGTTCTGGGGGCTGTGTTACCTCCCCTGTCCTTCTCGGCCACTAGTAGGTGGACTAGAAGTCACTCGGGAGAGTTCAGTGGTGGCCAAGTCTCCAGGGGCTGCCGCCTGGGGCTAGGGACTGGTCACTATGTAGGATCGTGTCTGCAGGGCCCTGCCCCAACCCCGAGGAAGCAGGGGGAAGGCTGGGAGGGAGGGAAGTGAGCGTGGGGGTCACATCCGTCACCGCAGCTCACCAGCGCTGGCTCCCGTAGAGCCCCATCAACACGTGAGTCACCGCGTCCTGCATTAATGATAGCAATCAGGTTAGGAGCGCATAATTAGATAATTCAATTGCTTTCCAGGGAGAGCTGGTGTTTAATTAAAGAGGACTTGAACTGAAGGCAGAACCAGGGAGCCGGGGAAGACCAGCTTGATCGGCTGGAGGGATTGAAGCAATCTGGCAAGGTGAGGGGGGCTCCGGGCCGTGCCTGCAGACGCTGCCGTGGGCTGCTGGTGGCTGCCCTGGGCACAAAGGAGGAGGGAGCATCAGCTCATTTCCGTTTGAGGGCCGGGAGCAAATCGCCGGATAGCAAATCCGAGAAAGATCCTGTTAGCCTAGGTTTCGAATCAGTTTGCGGGGAAACAAGCACCGTCGCCTCTGGTCTGTCGGTTTCCAGCTCTGTGACCTTAAGAGTTTCCTTAACCTCTCTGAGCCTCAGTTCCCTGATCAAGGTCGGAAGGTGAGAAATGTGAGTCCTGGGTAAAGTGACGGAGTCTTTTTAACCTTCGAGGATTTGTAAACCCCTGTTATACCGGCCGATTGCTAAAACGGCCTGCAGCTCTGTGGCTGTGGGGTGTGCACGCGGGGGGAGCAGAGCAGATTGTCTCTTCTTCGGGACACACTGAGTAGGTGCTCACCCAGCTGGAGAGTGAGGCCGCGGTCATACTACGTGTCCGAGGGTTACGTGAGCTTGTGAACGAAAACTGTCAGAGCAGGCCCAGGGGCATGCCCAGTGCCCAATAAATGTCACTTGCATTAAAAAAAAAAATGGACATATCTTGAACTCAGAGAAGAAAATTTCTGCTAAATTCCTAACACGGATAGATATATAAGGAAACACACGCTCAAGCAAAGCAACTCTTGGGGCACCCGGGTGGCTCAGTCAGTTAAGCATCCGACTCTCCGTTTTGGCTCAGGTTGGGATCTCAGGGTCATGGGATCGAGCCCCGTGCTGGGCTCCACACTCACTGAAGTCTGCCGGGGATTCTCTCTCTCCCGCTGGTGCTTGCTCTCTCTCTCTCTCAAATAAATAAATCTTTTTTAAAAAAGGAAAGAAAGCCCCTCCTAAGACAAGTAGAGATGCTCACGTGTTCTCTGCCCCTCCCCGGGTCGTTCGCAGACAACTGAGAGTTGCTTTCAGGGCACTGGGGGTATGATAACGTTATCATGATCATTCACTGAGGATTTTGAAAACGCATCTGTGTGCTGGGCACCAGGGAGCACAGTGGGCAGGGTCCCTGCCCGTAAGAGTTTTTAGTTGGGTCCACGCCATCACCTTTGGTCTCGGAGATAGGAGACCCTAAGTGGTCGATGGATGATAATAATGCCGCGAGGGCAGGAAACAGACACATATGAGAGGAAATAATTTTTACTCCAATAGGACAGACAAAACGAGGAGCAAGATCAAGTCTGTGCCACGTCCTCCCCCAGTTTCTTGCAAGGTGCTCCCCCACCCCGGCCACCAAGATCTTCCTCGGAGACCGCAGCTGCTGCTTCCGCCGTGACCAGGCCCTGCACGCCGAGCCCTGCCGGCGGGGTTAACATTTTTATTTTTATTTATTTTTATTTTTATATATATATATATTTTTTATTTATTTGATAGAGAGAAATCACAACGAGGCAGAGAGGCAGGCAGAGAGAGAGGAGGAAGCAGGCTCCCTGCGGAGCAGAGAGCACGATGTGGGGCTCGATCCCAGGACCCTGGGATCATGACCTGAGCCGAAGGCAGAGGCTTAACCCACTGAGCCACCCAGGCGCCCCGGGGTTAACATTTTTAAGTGGCGTTTTCACCCCACTGCAGCTGCCCTGACGCCGCTGGCTCCTGGGGAGGCTGCCCCATGGCTTTTCACTCCACCCTCCTGGGAGTGAGTTTCAGTCTCTCTAATGAAGCGGCCCCGTCCTGCCATCTCGGTCATCTTCGCTGCCATCATATTAGGGAAAGCTTAGCCCTGCCCCCAGGGTCCAAGATTATCCTCCTCTTCCCAGAAACCACCATGGCTTTGAACTACAAAATAGAACTATTAAAAGGCACACAGTCCCTCCTTCCTGGCTGGAGTGGGTGGGGACGCCCCTTTCTGAGCTGCCCAGCACCTGCAGCTGGGGGGTCAGGAAGACAACGGTGACCGTCCCTGGGTCAGTGGGTGGCAGAAATGCTGGCCATGTGCCCTCCAGAGAGGACAATTCTGGGACGAGTCCAAGGTTTGGAGAGCTTGAGTAAGGGATGGGACCCAACTGTGGGAAGTGGAGAAATAAGGAATAAGTGCCTGTATGCGAAGTATTTTTAAGGGTCATTAATATTAATAGCATCATTCCAAATAGAATAATGAGCAGGACTCTAATTAATCATTTTTAATGGCAGCTTTGCTCCCATTTTCATACTGCATTTTTAATCAATAAGTCTCCCAAAGGGCCTTTCGCCACTGGGAATATTAAGTGGTAGTGGCTGCTCCCCGCCCCCCCAGAGGGACCCCAGGCCAGCCTGTGGGGCGGCGACTGTTCCCAGGTCAGAATACCCATGAGGCTGCCACCAAGACCTGGCAATGAAAGAGATGACGGTCATGCATTCATTCAGCAAACATTTTGGAAGTCCCTGTCGTGTATCTAGTCCTTGGCTAGGCTCTGAGGCTGCACTGTTAGCGACGACAATCCCAGCCACATCCCCCCTCAGGGAAGACAGATGCGTGAGCAACCATAACCCCATGTGGGAGGGCTTCCCGGGAGAATCCGGGTGCTACGGGAACCCCTGAGGAAGGGGACCACCCGTCTGTCCGAGTGTAGCAGGCAGGCTTCCTGGAGGAAGTGGCATGAAGCCGATCCCTGAAGTGTGGGTAGGAGTTAAAGAGGGGAGAGAGGACCTCAGGGATAGACAGGCATGTGCAGAGGCCCAGAGGCGGGAAGAGAGAAGTGACAGGTTTGAGGGCACCTCTGAGTGTCGTAGATCAATAGCGAGGTGCGCACCCATGTTCGCAGCTGCGTGACTCACAGCCATCAAAATCGGAAGCCAACCAACTGTCTACCAACTGGCGATGGGTCAGTGAGATGCCTTAGGTCTGTACAATGGACTATTATCCAGGCTTGAGAAGGAATGTGTTGCCGACGCCTGCTTCAAGGTGGATGAGGGTTGAAGTCATTGTGCTGAGTGCCAAGAGTCCGGCACAAGAGGCCATGAAGTGTATGATTCCGTTATGTAAAGTGTGGGTCCATGGGGACAGGACAGATGATGGCAGGGCCTGGGGCAAGAAGGAGTGGGGAGGGTAGCCCAAGGGTACAGGGCTTTCCCTTGGGCTGATGTTTGGGGACGAGGGAGCAGTGGTGTTGAACAGCACTGGGAATGTGCTAAATGCCCCTGAAAGGTTCACTTTAAAATGGCTAATTTGTTACGTGAATTTTGCCTGGAAAAAAAACAAAAAAACAAGTGAGAGAAGAAACAGAGCATGTGAGAAGCCAAGCCAGAGACAAACTGCATGTGTCCGTCTCCTTAAGGGACCCCTAGCCAGGAGTCCTCGGTCACCTGCCCCCGCGTTTCCAATCACGAGCCCCTTGCCAATCCCACGCCCCCACCAAGAGAGCGCTCTTTCGACCCAGCACTGACACCGGTCAGATTCTCAGATTTGCAAGGGCTTTTCTGGAAACTATGGTGATGACTGACTGGCCATCCCGTTATTCCGGATCCAAAGAATTAATGCACAGGAAAGTGTCTAAAACAGCATTGTGCACAGAAGCAATAGCACCAGCTAAAAAAAGGATCAGGTGTGTCCTTTGGCCCAGACACGGGGGCCAGACTCTTCCTGTATCATTCCATTCCACGCACGGTCCCCAGCCCCATCAACTAGGCACTATTACTATCCCCAATTTACAGATAAGGAAACCAACGGCTCAGAAATGTTAAGTTATTTGCCCAAAATCACACAGCTAAGAAGGAGAGGACCTAGGTCTGGAATTCAGGTCTCTCCAGGTCCAAAGTCTGTGTATTCTTTTATCATTATGCTCTGTTGCTTCCTAAATGATAAATTACTAAGAAAAATAAAACCATGGGGGGCCTGGGTGGCTCAGTGGGTTAAAACCTCTGCCTTCGGCTCAGGTCATGGTCCCAGAGTCCTAGGATCAAGGCCCCATTGGGCTTTCTGCTCAGCGGGGAGCCTGGTTCCTCCTCTCTCTCTCTCTATCTTCCTCTCTGCCTATTTGTGATCTCTGTCTGTCAAATAAATAAATAAAATCTTTAAAAAAAAGGAAAGAAAAAGAAAACCATGACCTTTTGCAGACCTGATTGCGCTCTGCCCCCTTTGCCAAATCCTTGGGATGCTTTCTCTCTGTTTTGAAAGCCTGGACACTCATTTCTTTCATCCCCGTTGCACCATCCCCTGGGGGATGTTGGTGGAAGCAAGGTCAGGGCTCCCTGTCTCCAGCCTACATCTTAGAGACCCCGTCGCAGCGTCCCTTACGAGGGTGTCTAAATCCAGCCTGCACACACCTGTGTCCCCTTTCCAGATGTAGGGGGCTTGCTGTCCACTGCGGAAGAGGCTCTGGGCCCAGTACAAAGTTGGAGATGAGCATCGTCTTTGCCACTTTATCAATGGCCGGAGCAGGAGCTATTGGAATGTGTGAACCGAGGGGGGTTGACCCCGTACCTTGCATATCGATTGGCCGTCAGGAGTATTACATGTACCCAGAAAAGGCATCTTCTCATCCCAGACCGGCCAGGAATGGGCAAATTCAGCCTCATTGGTGTGCCATGAGTTTTGTAGCTGCCCAGGAGCCGTCTCTTTGGAGAAGATGTCCCCTCCGGGGTGGTTCCAGAAATTGCCACACACACCTGCAAAGACCGGAGGCTGCTGCAAAGGGCTTGTGACCAACAGACGCAGAGCACAGAGGGTTGGACGTGCGGTCCCCGAAGGCTGCTGGGAAGGTTAACGGGGCTGAAACAGAGGTGGACATCGCAATCGTATAAATAAAAGATGTGGTCCTGTGCGAAAAAGATTGGACTCATGTTACTGGCGACTTCCCCGGGTCCATCTCAGAACCAGCCGTTTTTAGTACTGCACTTTTTTGCAGCTCATCGGAGGGTAATCGACGGGCTTCGGGCCTCACATTGATCTGGAACATAAATGCTAAGAAGAGGAGGGCGAGGTGACATGTTTATGGACTTGGTTGTAAAGGAAGTCAGAGAACCCAAGGCAGGCGGCCAGCAAAAGGCACCAAATTGTCGAGAGTTAGAATCCATAGCAACTGACGGCCCCAAACCACCATCATTCCCCCAAGCCATGGTGGAATGTTTAGAAATACATTTTTGGGGAGTTCTTCGGTAACAATGGGGAAGGCAGGCTCCGTGCTGTGGCAAGGCCACCCCCACTCGAGGGCCCACACTCCCCGGGACCCGGGAGGGACGGAAAGAGAGGCTCTGAGGACTGGACGCCAACACGGGCAGTCGCCAAATAGCCAGGAACCTCTAGGACAAGGAGCTCAGTTGCCAGCCATCTCCCGTGACAGTTAGGGGCTCAGGGCCCTGCCCTCCTCCCCCCGCCCCAGGGACAGCAACCTGGCTTGTCCTGTGAGGAGCGTGTTCAGCGTGGAGGGCCAGGAAGGAGGCCCAAAGCAGCCGCGGCCCCGAGTGATGGGGACTGGGGGAGGGGAGGCCGGCCGAGAGCACAGAAGAATCCCATTAAAGAACAAAGCTAATCAATATTTACCGCAACCAGGAAGGTTTAAAAGCCTCTCCACAAAGCCTGCTCCCCCATCAGTGGGGGGGACAAGTGTCAGGAGAGCTGTTTGGACCCTTCTCTGGGAAGGAGCACTGCGTCTGGCAGGGAGTGGGGGAGGGGCGGACCACGGCTGAATCACAGCCTGCGGGGCGGGCTGAGGTGGTGGGTCAGCTGCCCCTCGGGGATCTGAGGGCCTCGGACAGTCCGAGGGAGCCCTTCCTGGAATCTTCACTGTGCCTGCGCTGGACGGGACTTTGGAAACCTCCTCGGGACCCTTCCCTCCCATTTTACAGATTGGGGACACTGAGACCCTGGAGGGGAAAAGAGTGCCTGAGGCCACGTGCCTAGAAGGTTCCAGGCCTCTGTCTCCTGGCACAAGTGAATTTCCCTTTCAAGGCCTATGAACAAGACTGTCCCTCTCACTGTTCTTTATTATCGTTAATGATGCCAGCTGTCTTAGAACCGGCTGTTAACTGACTGAAACCCTGTTACCTGGGTGTTGGCTCCGGCTGATGAGCGCGCTGACCGCTGGGCGTGAATTAGGTGAGTGGATGGGAATGCAGTGAGGCCAGAGCCTTCGGAACGCTGTGAAGCCGTCCCCTTACCACCCTCGTCTGGAGCGGAGACAGACACTCCAAGGTTCCATGACCGCCTTGGGGCTGATCTCCATCCTCTGGGATCCAGAGCTCTGGCTTCCGGAGGCTGCACGTGGTGCTGCCCTGGGGAGTCAAGGACCAGTTGAGATGTGGCCAGTGGCAGAGCTAGGAGAGGGGAGACCCTGCTCTGATGCTTCTGTGACCTCAGGGTTTGTGGGGTCCATTAATTCAGCCACCCCCTAGCTTAGATGCCTCTCCTGACAGCTGCACGGGCTGAGCGGGACCAGTGGGCTAAGAGCGTGGGTGGCTCCCCCTGAGTCGGTCCCCAGAGTCAACAGAGGAGAGAGGTGCTCTCATAGCAGGGTCAAGGCCACTAGGAAAGGGAGGCCCCTGTGTCCTCATGGTCCCCAAGTTCTCCCAGCTCCATCATTCTTCATGTCAGCCCCGTTTACAGACACGACCGTCTGAACACTGTGACCGCTCACGCAGGGCTCCGGGAGGGCCAAGCCCCGGATGAAGAATGTGACACGCTCCCCGCTTCCCTAAGAGGTAAGTTAGTGCCCTGATAATTCCCATTTCACAGGGGATGCACTGAAGCCCAGCACAGCTGAAGAAAGAGCTCAGGGTGTCCCACCAGTAAGTGGGGGACCCAGATCCGTGTGCCTCTGGGGGTGCAATGACAGAAGTACCGCCCGGCAGGAGTGGGTGGGGGCTGATGGTTCCTTAGAAATCCAAACACAGAATCGCTGTAGGACCCGGCGGGTCCACTCCTAGGCACAGACCCGAAGGAACTGAAAACAGGCATGGAAACCAGTCCCCAGCGCAGGCGTTCACGCGGCACGTTCATTGCGGCCAGCAGGTGCAAGAGGATGGACCCAGGCGTGATGGAGTCACACGGTGGATTCAGTGTATTATCCGGCCACATAATTCAGTGTATTATCTGGCCACAAAAAGAAACAAAGTACTGATCCATGCCGCAGTGTGGAAACATATGCTAAGGGATCAAATATTGCAAGATTCCACTTATAGGAGATCTCTGGAGCGGACAGATCTCTAGACACAGAACACAGCCCGGTGGTCACCAGCGCTAGGTTGCAGGAAGAGTACAGAGTGGGTGGGGAGTTCTACTTTGGGGTAACAGAATTGTTTTGGGACCAGATAGGGTCGTGGCTGTACAACATTGTAAATGCCCTAAATGTCAGTGAATGCCACTTTACAATATTTAATTTTATGTTACGTGAGTTTCACCCAAATAAATTATGTTTTAAAGAAAAGAATAACGTGGGTTTTATTGCTGTTGAACTCCGCCTAATAATGGGGGGGGGGAGAGAAGAGCTAAAGTTCTAAGTGAGAGCATGGAGGGAATTCCTTGGGGAATCTTGATTCACTTCATTTCTGTTCCCACACCTCCTAAATGTGGCTCAGAGAGGACCACAGGACATTTGCATCTGAAACAGGGTGAGCAGAAGGCAAGGATCCACAGCCCAGAGACTGTTCACACAAGGCCGGAGGAAAACAGCACGCACACCTTCATGGCAGGCACACGAAATCCCCAGCTGCCAGTGAAAAGCTACAAGAAGCATGGCTGCTCCTCGGAGCCCCATCTCAAAATCTGTAAAAGTTCTACAACCTGTTCCCTGGGAGGGGAAGAAAAAAAGCAAAAAAAGCTCTGGTGTGTAGTGTTGGCCAATTTCCACGGTATAAATGTTCCCGCCATGGTTGATTTCACGCTGAATGTGAACTTGGGAATAGACGCTCAGCGGCCATCCTCGGGTGCCCCTCCACCACGCAAACAACCGCACGAGGAAGGGGCTAGCAGAATGTGGTGAAATAATTAGAAGGGAGGAGTTTTGAGTATTTAATGTGTTTTATATAATTTATTCAATTATAAGTTTAAGATTTTATTTATTTATTTGACAGACAATGATCACAAGTAGGCAGAGAGGCAGGCAGAGAGAGAGGAGGAAGCAGGTGCTCCACTGAGAAGAGAGCCCAGTGCGGGGCTAGATCCCAGGACCTTGAGATCATGACCTGAGCCGAAGGCAGAGGCTTTAACCCACTGACCACTCAGGTGCCCCTAATTATAAGTTTACATAATTTAATTTTTTATAAAGATTTCATTTTTTCATTTTAGAGAGAGAGTACATGGAGCGGGGACAGGCAGAGGGAGAGAGAATCTTAAGCAGACTTCCTGCTGAAACCAAGAGTCAGACACTTAGCTGACCCCTACATAATTTAATTTTTAATAATGGGTGCGTTCAGGACTCTTGGTTTCGGCTCAGGTCGTGATTTCAGGGTCTTGGGATAGAGCCCCGTGTTGTGCTCTGTGCTTCGCGGGGAGTCTGCTTATGGATAATGGTTTATTATTAGATAATAATAATCTAATAATCTAATCTAATCCTATAATCTAAGGTGTTTAACAACCAGTTCACCAAATTCTTTAACGTTTAATGACCCGCTCTGGAGATGGGCCCCTCCAGGGAGAGCAGACCCCTCCCTCATCCGCTGACACTTCTCCCCTCCCTCATTCCTGGTTTCTTCAATCCTTTTAACGTGGAGTAAAATGTTTCCTTTCCCAGGCATGGCTCAGGTGTAAGGTGTAGGTTTAGCTCGCGCCCCTGGAAGGAAAGAGCCACAGATTCAATGTGGATCATTCCCCTAAATCAGACTCGATGGATGGGGTCGCCAAAACCTGGACCCTGCGGAGGGCTCTGTGGAGTCGTGGGGGGCTGTGCCAGCGGAGGGGGAGGGGCATAGAGTGAACACAGCGGTGGGGGGGGCACTGGGAACCAAGATGCCTGCCGACGGACCCCTGACTGTCTTGCCAAGTTTCACCCCAAACAGCCAACAGCACCCTTGAACCAAGTCCCCTAACCATGTGGAACAGATTTCTCCAGAGCCTAGTGGCTTCAACTGTAAAAAATATGACTGTTGCCTCCCACAGCAGGGGCCTGACTCGGCTCCGCGGGGCGGTTCTGGCTCAGGGTCCCTCTCGCGCTTGCAGCTAGACCGTGGTGAAGGCTGGAATCTGCCAGAGGAGAAGGCACAGCAGTGGGGAAGCCCGTCTCTCCGCGCGCTCCATTCATCCCCTCAGCGGGGCAGCTTCAGAGCCCCCAGATTTCATACAGGGCAGCTCAGCGCTCCAAAGCCCTTGTGCACGTGTGAGGAGAGAGAGAAGGAGAGAGGAGAGAGCGAGCCCCTTTGCTAACCTAGCCTCAGAAGTCACATCCGCACCGAGGCATTCCGTTTGCTGGAAGTGGGTCACAGCCCATATTCAGGGACGGGAATTGTTACGGGAGGAGCATCAGAGGACTAGAGGACTTGTTTGCGAGTCACCACAGGCCACTTGCTCGGACGCATCCTGTTCCCCCACTGAGAAGGGTCATTGTCGGGCTTGCCTACCTCTCCAAGTTTGGGTCTGTCTTCGTGGCCATCCTGGCCTGGGCGGCACCAAACTCAGCCCTTCCCGAGACCACCTGAGAGTTGCTAAACCCTCAAGAGTTTTAAAGTTGCTAAACCAAGCAAGACGTTTGCTTGGTGTTTGCCATGGCTGGTCACCTCTTCCTGAAAGTCTGCATCTCCCCCCCACCCCGGCAGAGTCTGGTGCTGGGCCCTGGACCACCTGCCAGCCTGGCCGGTGCTCCTCGCTCCTCATGGCAGCTTGGTAGCCTTCCCACTGTCTCCCGGCTCTGTTCCCTCTCCTGGTTCTACCTCCCCCCGCCCCACGGCCTCCTCTTCAACTGAGTGGTTGACCCTCGAACTCTGTCTCCAGCCCGTTTGCTCAACCTTTGGCCCCTACCTGCCAGTTCTGCCCTTCCCCCGACCCCAGACGGAGCCCATCCTTAGCCACGTCTCCCCACTCTTTTGTCAGCCCCACAAACTCTGCATCACAGATGCACTTAGGGACGCATTCCTTCTGGGCCTTCCGCCACACGGAACAGAGGGGCCGAATCACGGGTGTCCCTCTGCAGGATTTCTCATCCCCCTCGACCCCTCCCCTCTGCACTCCTCTTGACTTTACCTCCCACCAGAGCTCTTGGCGACATGTCTCCAGGCCACTGCAAATCCTCCCTGCTCCAGAGAATCCCGGAATGGTCCCCTCGTGGGCGGAGAAGGCTCTGGGGTCAGGCAGACCGAGTTCAAATCCCCCATGAACTTCTCACTAACTATAGCCTCCAAGTGCTAGTAAACCTTCAGAAACCCGAGTCCACATCTGTAGAATGGGAATTAGAAGCTGCTTTGAGCACTTAGGTGGGAACTAAATGAGGCCGTTTGTAAATTCCCGCCCGTGGTGGGCTGAGTCATGCCTGACCCCACCGATGTCCACGTCCTAATCTCCAGACCCTGTAAATATGCTACTCTACATGACAAAAGCAGTTTTGCCCGTGTCTTTAAATGAAGAATTTCGAGATGGGGAGATTATCCTGGATTATTTGGAAGGGCCGGTGTAATGACCAATCATTGGTCATTATCTGCCCTTATCAAAGGGCAGAAGGAAGGTCAGAGTCAGAGGAGGAAACGCAAGGATGGAAGCAGCTGCCATGGCCCATGTGTGGCCACGGGCACAGGCGCAGGTAGCCTGTGGAAGCTGGAAAGGCAGGAACAGACTCTCCCCCAGAGAGTCTCCAGAAGGAACCCAGCCTTGCCAACACCTTGACTTGTCAGAGGCCGATTTTGGACTTCAGACTTCCAGAACCATAAAATAACACGTTTGTATTGTCTTAAGCCAGTGAGTGTGAGACGACTTGTTACAGCAGCCACCAGAAACTAATACACTGGCCCAGACTAGACGCCCAGTAGGAGCAACTTTCCTTCTCTCCTTTACAGAACGATCCACCTGCTTCCTGTCACCACTCATGGCTCCACCCCTTGCCACCCCGCCTCTGATTCTACCTAGAGTCGAGTACCATGATCCCAGGGCAGCTCTCTCTGTGCCCCCCCCACCCCCGCCCGAAGCTGGCACCCAAGAAGGGCTCTGTCTGGACCTTCCTCATGACTCATCAGAGCTGACCCAGGGAGAGCTTTCTATTTCCAGCCCCGCCTCACCTCCCAGGATGCTAGCGTCTTCAGGCGGGGACACCCCTTGTTCACGTGCGGGCATCTCACAATGCCTGACTCTGAGCCCAGCACGAGGGCGCCTTGACCCCCTGTGCGACCAGACCGAAAGGGGAGGTGGTGGAAGGAGGTCAGGGGGGCGCGTGCACGGGCGTGGCTGGTCACCATTCTGCCCACTTCCTCATCTTCCTGGGAAAGCACAGAGCCAGGAAAGCAAGAACTGTGAAGGAAGGCCGGGGCCAGGGCTGAGCAGTGTGAATACTTTATAATGTAGATTTTACACAAATCAGCAGAATCTCCATCTGAAGGGAGGAGATGGGGTCCATTGGTCAAAGGAAGAGAGGTCTGCTTAGGGCAGGATGGAAAGTTCTGGAAGAGCTTAGGGAGCTCCAGACATATTTCTGGGTTGAAATTAGCCAAATGCCTGAGTAAACAGAACAAGGGGGGAGTCAGATGTCTAGGGGGCTGGCTGTGGCTGCCCTGGGTGGCCCAGCCCTGCTCAGGAACCGGCTGCAGAAGATAATGGGAGCAGAAGCAGCGGGGCGAGCGTGTCCCCCACCACCACCGACATGTGCTGGGAGGGGAAGACGCCGGCCAGGAGCTGTCTGGCCTTTCCGATCTACCTGAGAGCTCTACCTGCCTGGAGCCCAGCCACGGGCGTAGTGAGACACTTAGAACCTTCAAGAAGACACAGATGATAACCAAGGGGGGGTGGATCGAGGCTGGCGTTGCTGGCAAAATGCAAAGGCCTGAGCATCCGTTGGGGGGTTGGGGTACGGGGGCGTACAGGGAAGAGTTTCTGAAGCAGAAACTAGTCCCTCAGGCTCGGCTTGAGGGGCTTAGCTCGTGGAGGGTACGTGGTATCGAGGATTGAGGTGAGAACACGCTTCCAGCCACGACGATAGGAAGATGCTACAAATCCGAGGTCTCTGCCAGGAGCTGTGGGCGCCAGGCTGAATTTCACGCAATCCCCGCCTTCCTGGGTCTATCTTTGGGGAGTGCGTGGGGGAAGGGGCCGGGCACGCTGGAGGGAGGCCATCCTTCGGTCGGCCCCCCAAGCACGGAGAGCCAGTCTGAGCAGAGGGGGACCCGTCGCCTTTACCGTCAGTCTCTCTGGACTTCATTCCTGGGGAATTTCTGCCCACAGTGTTCACTGCTATGCTACAGTGCCTGGAACCGCGCTTAGCACCTAAGAAGGGCTTAGTATATACTGCAGACGAAGGAGAGGGGATGACTATTTATCGAAGTGAGTGTTGGATGTGAAGTGTCTTACGCCCGTGATTTCACTTCTCACCAGTGATGCCGCAGCCCCCTCACACCGCAGGCGAGGAAGCAGGAGACTCGGAGAGGCTAAGAAACAGGCTGAGCTCACCAGCTAGAGAGTGGTTCGGGCAGGAAAGACATCTGCCTGCGCCCTGGACCACAGGCTTCCCCGGTAAAGTGGGGCTGAACGTACCTGAGCCCATCTCCATCACCAAAGGCAGGTCAAAAATACCCAAAGCAAGAAACAATAGGGCAGGTGGCTGCCCAGGTACGCACTGTATGAGGGACCCTATATTCTATTACCAGGGCAGCTGTAACACGGACTGCGGACAGGGGTGAGGGGTGATGGGGAGTTAAACCACAGAAAGTTGTCTCTCACCGCTCTGGACGTTGGAAGTTCAAGAACAAGGTGCGGGGAGGGTTGGTTTCCCCTGAGGCCTCTCTGGCTTGAACATGGCCGTCCTCTCCCTGCCTGTGTCTGTGTCCTAACCTCTTCTCATAAAAACACCAGTCATATTGGCTCAGGGCAAGCCAACGAGCTCATTTTACCTCTTGAAAGACCCTCATCTCCAAATACAATCACATCCTGAAGTCCTGGGGTTTAGGATTTCAACATATGGATTTGGGGGGGCAGGCACAATTCCCCCCATATCAGGGCTTAAAGGGTGCCTTCCACTCCTCGAAAGGGCTAGGGAGCTGTGAAGCCCAGAAGTGAGGGCGGCTGCAGGAGGGGAGGGTCGTCATGCCTGCAGAGGGAAATACTGCACTTTGTGCTGTCCCGGTGCCTGAAGCAGGCCTTCTCAGGCAGCACTCACTTCTTTCTGTGGCAGTTTAAGGACCTGCCCCCAGACCCTCAAAATCTATAGCGAGCATGCTCCGTGAGCCTGCAGCCCACCCAGGCTCTACCCCAACCCGCCCCTCTAACCTTGGGGGGTGGGGCTCATTGGTGCCATGACACCACACTTCGGATATATGGTCCACGCCCCAAGCCCATCCCCCTCGGAAACATGGGTCCTCGGGGTAGCACTGAGCGTAATCCAGTGTGAACCCATCCTCCCTGCTCAAGAAGGAAAACAATCAGCTCGAGTGTTCGGAACTGGTGAGCTCTGCCCTCTGAGAACCAGGGCAAGCACTGTGGTCCCCAGTCTCTCCAGGAGCGCCCCGGCGGATGAGACTGAGTCCCTGGATGGTCCTGCTCTCATCATTCCAGAAAGGATGGGTTAGCTTCCGAGGCAGGCTGTCCAAAAGGCCGTCAGGCTCCATGGTGAGGGAGAGGGGGCTGCCGGTGTCTTTGTGCGCTCCTCAGTGTGCCCGCTGCACGCGGGACTTTGACAGGGGTGCAGCTGCTCCCAGATGGCCGGGGTCCTGACCCCTCTCCGTGTCCAGCCAACCCCCGGCAGCACACCACACACATCACCCTGCCTCTCCAGTTCCCTCCAACCCCCCTGCTGCTGTCAGTAATCGGACACCTTAGTGCCATGCAGGTGACCCTTTCTACTGCAGAGGCAGCAGAGGAAAACTCATGGCCCCCTCGCCTGGCTGGCATTCTGATAGTCCTTCATCTATCCGTTCATTTATTCAGCTCTGATGAGCCAGACTGGGGATCCAGGCACGAGCGAGACGGATATGGCCCCTGCCTTGGGGGCTTCCATTCCAGCGGGAGAGACAGAAAACACAGAAGCAAGCAAACAGAATCATTATGGCTTGTAAGAACACCTACGTGAAATACACAATTCCCGGGCTCCCACTCTAGAGCGAAGGATTCAGCAAGCCTCATTCGGGGCCTGGAAGTCTGTATTGTTACCAAGTCCCCCAGGGCACTGGGATGCCCAGGCAGACATGGGTACCCCTGGTCTGAGCCATCTGACCGCCTACAGACACTCTCCGTAATGTTCCCTTTTATCCAAGAATCACACGTCTGGGAATCTATCTACGGGTCCTTCTGCACAAATAAAAAATGGTGGGCAAGACATCTTGCATTGTGCTATTTAAAGAACAAATGATCAGACACGATGCTGGTGTCTCGTGTGAGCGTCTGGCTGGATATGGGACACTCCGCTGCCCAGTGGAAGAGTGTGTAGCTGCGGAGGATGAGAGCCACGGCTCGCACCGCTGCTGGGGACTTCCCGGGACACATCGCTCAACGAAACGCCCACAAAGGGAAGCGTCCATGCTCACAGCATGCTACTTTTGTATGCAAAAAGGAGAAGCAAAATAAGAATACGTATATTAGATATAATATATATCCTCTATTTGTGTCTGCATAGAGAACCTCGAAGGGGAGCTAGGAAGGTAGTGAGATGCCTGTCTGCAGGGTAGGTGGTCCGGGGAGGAAGACCCCTGGAAGCAGGTGGCTCAGTGTGTGTACTCTTTCCTGTGCGTTTTTTTTTTTTAAAGATTTTATTTATTTATTTGACAGACAGAGATCACAAGTAGGCAGAGAGAGAGGAGGAAGCAGGCTCCCCGCGGAGCAGAGAGCCCGATGTGGGGCTCGATCCCAGGACCCCTGGGATCATGACCTGAGCTGAAGGCAGAGGCTTTAACCCACTGAGCCATCCAGGCGCCCCTCCTGTGCTGTTTTGATTTGGGAATCATGCAATTACTTGTTGGTAAGAAGATCAGGCAGGAAGGTGTTGGGGGTAGGAAGGCAGGTTTGGCAGAGATTCCTGGGTTGTGAGCCCGGGCTCCCCGGGAATTCTCCTGCCTTCTCCACACCTCTGTTCGGCCTTCACCTGAGGGTGAGGACGGCCCCCTTCACCTCCGAGGGCTGGGAAGGCGAGTGAGCGTGTCTAAAGGCCTCTGCACAGAGCGTGGCACAAGAGCCCGTCAGCATCTCCCAAGTCTCCCTCCTTTGGGAGGAAGCTGGGTCCAGGGGTTCATGGGGAAAGGAAATATAACGTATGACATCATTAACCATACCCCTTACCTTTTTATAGCAACTTCCCTATGTTTAGAACTTTCCCAAACTGTTCTCATTTGCTCTTGATGTAACCTAAATATCCCTATTTATAGGTAGGGAAGCGGAGGAGGTCCCTGTCCTCTGCTCGCCACCCCCCACCCTGGCCTTGCCTCCCACGCCAGCCGGGACTAGACCTGTGCCTGGGCCCAGCCTGGTAGAGTTCCCGCTCTGCGCGGGGAAAGAGCCGTGGGGACCCAGGCTTGAGAGAGAGGCAGGGAGGGGCGGAGGCTGGAGGCCAGGCTTCGTCTGTGCTGGGGCCCTTTGGCTTGTGGCCCACGTTCAGCAGCAGGCTCACCCGTGTGGGACTTGGATTCACGTGGCCCTGTTTGGGTCCTCTTTCTGTCACGTACTAGTGACCCTAGGCAAGTCCCCAAATTTCATAAATCGTGTTTTACAGCCTTCATTTGCAAACTATGGGTAAGAAAACCCCATTTCTAGTCCTCTAGAAAGGACTTCCCCAGATCCCACACACTGAGCCCTTGGAACCAAGCCTGACCTTCCGTAAATGGTAAAGAGCTATTACTCGCTTCTCCCCATCATCCGTGTTCTTTAGGAAGTGACACAACATACTTATGCATCACCTGAACTGCGTCTACAAGGGGACCACCAGGGCAGAGGTTAATATATTAATTAATACATTAATAACTGACTTATTGAAATTCTCTGTGCCTCAGTTTCCTCATCTATAAAACAGGGATAACATCCACCTCTCAGGCTGGTATGAAGATTTGGCGAGACCAGGCTTGTGTGTGTGCGGGACAGATCCTGGTGCATTACGAGGGAACGGGAAGTGTCCGTTGCTGGTTATTATGATTAATTAAGGAAGCAGCCGACTGGTTCTGTTTCTCCAAACACTGCTTTCTGCAGGCCGATCGCCTCAGCCCGCATGTTGGCATCCCGCAGGCCCAGCCCTCATATCCTGCTTTCTCAGGCGGACGCAGAAAAGAGTGGAAAGACAGTGAAAAATCTCAGTCTTGGTAGGAGAGAAGTTCAAAGCCCTGAGCCGTGACCAGTCAGTGAGACTTTACTGAGGACCATCATGAGACGAATATCCCAGGGGTGCTCAGAAGAGAATTAGCTCCCCTGCCCTCGCCGAGCTCCTCTTTCCCCCACCCCAGGGACCCCCCCCACTCCAAATCCAGCTGCCTGTGCTTCCGGCACACGAGCCGCAAGTTCTCAGCTCTGCCCTCTCCTGTGCTGTTCCTCTGCCTGGAACACCGTTCCCTTCCCTGCCGTCATCCGCACGTTTAAATTCTATGCAAGACCCAGGTCGAAAGGGTCACCGCCACCAGCTCCCATCACCTGTAGCTGAGGCCCCTGAGGTCACGGAGTCATCTCCCTCAGGTCAAGGACCCAAGGACCTGCTGGCAGAGGCAGCGGAGGTGACCCGGCCAGCCATGGCGGGCGAGGGCTGCCCCGCGGCGCTGATCTGCAGAGAAGCGTTCACAGATTGCCTTGGCGCCCCAAGTATGCCAGTAACCATGATACCACTTGGGGCTCTTAAAACCTATTTTTTTACAATTTTATTTATTTGTCAGAGAGAGAGAGCACACAAGCAGGGGGAGGCATGGAGGGAGAAGGAGAAGCAGACTCCCTACAGAGCAGAAGCCCGATGTGGGGCTCCGTCCCGGGACCCTGGGAACGACTCATCTACCCTCTGTCTATCGATTTGCCTATTCTGCACATCTCCTCTGAAACGGAATCACACGACATTTTTTTGTGTGGTGCCTGGCTTCTTTGACTTCGGAGAATGCGTCCAAGTTTCATTCGTGTTGTGGCATGCACCTGGCTTCCGTTCCTTTTCATTGCCAAAAAAAGATGCCCTACTGTGTGGATGGACGGCGATTCTCTCTATCCAGTCGATGGCGGGTGAGGATTTGGGTTGTTTTCCTCTTTGGGCTATTATGAATGATGCTGTTGTGAATGTGCTCATACGCATTCTTTAATTTAAATTCAATTTAGTTAGGGGCGCCTGGGTGGCTCAGTGGATTAAGCCGCTGCCTTCGGCTCAGGTCATGATCTCAGGGTCCTGGGATCGAGCCCCGCATCGGGCTCTCTGCTCCGCAGGGAGCCTGCTTCCTCCTCTCTCTCTGCCTGCCTCTCTGCCTACTTGTGATCTCTGTCTGTCAAATAAATAAATAAACTCTTTAAAAATAAATAAATAAATAAATTCAATTTAGTTATATATCATAATATATTATATATTATAATATATAAGTATAATATTATATATTATATATAAAATAATACACAGATATAATAATGTAATATATAATATAATATAATAATAACTAATAGTGTATTATTAGTTTCAGGGGCAGAATTTAGTGGTTCATCAGTTGCACAAAACACCCAGTGCTCACCACATCACGTGCCCCCCTTAATGCCCATCACCAGTTACCCCAATCACTTCTCCCCTCCAGGAACCCTCCGTTTCTTTCCTATTGTTAAGAATCTCTTAAGATTTGTCTCCCTCTTAATTTTCACCTTGTCTTCTTTTTCTTTCCTTTCCCCTCTGCTCATCTGCTTTGTTTCTTAACTTCCGCACGAGGGACATCGGGTGGCATTTTTCTTTCTCTGACGTCCTGTGCTTGGCATAACGCCCTGAAGTTCCGTCCACGCGCACGTACACATTTTTCTGCGGACACGTTCTCGTGTCCCTCGGGTATGTCCCCAAGAGTGGAATTTCTAGATCAAATGGTAGTTCTGTGTTTTGCCTACCGGGGGTCTGGCAGGCCGTTTCCCGACGTGGTGGCACCGTTTTACTTTCCCGCCAGCGGGGCATGCAGTTCCCACGTCCCCTCACCGGCCCCTGTCACTCTCTTTTTGATTCTAGCCACCTTAGTGGGCATGAAGTGCTGCCTCTCGGGCCTTGATTTTCATTTCCCTGTTGGCTACTGAGCACCTTTAATATCATTATCTCAGCAGGGCTCCCTCCCTCTCTCTCTCTTTCTTCTTCTTCTTCTTCTTCCTCTTCTTCTTTTTTTAGGATTTTACCTTTTTGTTTGAGAGAGAGGGAGAGAGAGAGAGAGAGCACAAGCAGGGGGAGGAGCAGAGGGACAGGCAGGCTCCCCGCTGAATAGGGATCCCGACGTGGGGCTCCATCCCAGGCCCCTGGGACCATGACCCGCGCCGAAGGCAGCCGCCCAGCCACCTGAGCCACCCAGGCGTCCTCATCAGGACACTCTGAAATGCAAGCGACAGAAACCTTCCTCAAACCACCGTCGGCGCGAAAGAGTGTGTTCTTGTTGGTTTGGGTGAACAGGCCAATACGAGTTGGCTGAAGGGCTTCCCTGCATCCAGCGACTCCAACGGGACCGGAGACGTATCTTTCTGTCCCTCTGTCATCTCAACTCTGAGCCCCGTCTGTCGGAGAGAGCAGCTGTGAGGCACCCACAGCCTTCCAGTTCCAGAACTGTAGGGAAAAGAGGACTTTCCCCCTTCGATTCAGCATGAAAACTTTCGGGGAGGGACTTCTGCGGGCCTGGCTTGGGTCACACGCCCAGTTAACGGGCCATCCCTGCAGTTCCCCGAAGGAAAGTGAGTTTTTGGTGTCAGGCGGACGGGAGGACACCGAGTGTGTTCGTGTGTCCCCAGCACCTGGGACGGGGGTGCTGGCCGCCAGAGAGGAGCCGTGGGGTTCAGTCTCCCTGAGCAGCCCTGACCCCGCCCGGTCCTCCCACCCCCGGGACGACTCAAACCGGCTCAGCGTCCCTCACCCTGCGCTCTCCCGTGTCGCGCTCACTCCGACCGCCACATCCACGCGCCCCCCAGCCTATTGCCGACTTCCCATTTTTATTTTGAATCGTCTGATGCGTCACTCAGATCCAAGTGCTTCGAAAGAACGTTTTGCATCACAATGGTAAACGGAAAATCAGTACAACCTGCTGCAAACCTTAGGTAACTGTGAAAAGAAATGCGGCCAAACCAGACAGGGCTGTCAGTCGCTGGAGATAATGTTCCCATTCCGGGCCAGGAGCCCGAGGGTGGCTTTCCTCGTTAAGGAGGGAGGTGAGCGGGTGTGAGGGAGGCTGAGAAAGACACAGGGAGGCGGGGGTGGGGGGGATGACGCAGGAGCCCCCAAGTCACAGAATTCCCTTTCGGGCACATGCGGGTTGAAAGCGAATTGGAGAGGGAGAAATCCTCACTCGGATTTGACGTTACCCTCGTCATGCCCGATTTCCACCGAACCCTTTCCTCTTACCACCGGAGGCCACGCGTCCCACACGTTGGCAGGTGGCGAAATAATCCATAAGGAGGCTCCATGGGGGTCCTCGTAGCAGATCGCAGAAATCCAAATCACCCGGCTTGTCACACCCTCCGTCCCCCCTTTGCCCTTGGTCCTTGAGGAGGGGGGGAGTGGGGCCTCTGATCTCTGAGCCAAAGTCTTCCCTTGAGAGTCCCATGACGGGAGCGCCTGGGTGGCTCAGTAGGTTAAAGCCTCTGCCTTCGGCTCAGGTCATGATCTCAGGGTCCTGGGATCGAGCCCCACATCAGGCTCTCTGGTCAGCAGGGAGCCTGCTTCCTCCTCTCTCTCTGCCTGCCTCTCTGCCTACTTGTGATCTCTCTCTCTGTCAAATAAATAAATAAAATTAAAAAAAAAAAAGAGAGTCCCACGACGGCCAGGGGCATAGAACCGGCCAGTGTGTGTTTCCTCACATAGGAAATCCTGTTCCAAAACCGTGTGGACAAGGTCTTCCCTGTTATGACAGGACCCCCTCCCCCGCAACTTCCAACAGCGTCTGGTACCCCATCGGCCAGCACTGATAAATGGTAGCATTAGTATTTTGATAACTGGAGGCCCCGAAGCTACTACCAGCGGAGACAACCCCACCCTGGGGCTGAATTATTAATACACTGACGATGTGATTGGAGAAGCTAGACTGAGTCCTCCGTGGGCCTTGCTTGGCGAGAAAGAGCGTGAACGCTTGCTGATCTTCGGGGAGGCGCTGGGCCGGGCTGGCTGTCACTGTTTTTATTAATTACACAGACATCGGCTCTCCGTGGCTGCTTTCTGTTCTGTATTTTCAGGACCAGGGGGGTCCTTCTTGGGGGGGTTAGGGGTTGGAGGAAATCCCCATTTTCAAAAAGAAACTCAGGTCAGCCTTGAGCACCAGAAGCGGGGGAGGGGAGGCTCTTAGGGACTGGCTGGGTTTATTTTGGGGGCTTGCAGAGAGGAGGATGGAATATGAGACTTGCTTATCGAAGAGAAACTATTGATTGCTGGACATCAATAGCAGCGAAGAGTTCTGGCTGAATCACCGGCTTTGAAGGACTCAGAAATCACTCCCTTTCGCACTTTCCTTCTCTGCCAGGACTTGGAGAGCTCTCGTGGCCTGCAGGTGCATTTGGAGTCGAGACGGTGCCTAATGGGAGCAGTGAGTTTGCCCTCCTGCACCTAGAGAGGAAGACCTGTGTTCTACGTTTTTCTGGATGCAGGCGGGCCTTTTCCTTCAAAGAAACCCAACACCCAGTTCCCTGATTGGGGGGATCTTCCGATCTTCGAGGTCAGGGGAGAGGGATTGGGAAGGAAGTTGGGGTTGCCATCCTAAACGATGGGTTTCTACTAGACTTAGGAGAGCTTTGCTGAGTCTCTGGTGGTCTCCTGACCATCTGCTGAGGCCGGCCAGCCAGGAAAAGAGAAGACCAGAGGGGTGGAGAGTCTGCTAATAAAGGAGGAGGGGGTGGGCCGGCGGGGAGGCAGCAAACAGCTCCCGGGCTGACCCGGTTTCAGCAGAACCCTGAAATCAACAAGGACTGAAGACTGGGGGGAGCTCAGGACCCCGGGAAGAAGGTGAGGAATGAAGCCTTAGGAGCCCTGATCAATACTGAGATGACACCAAGAGCAGCTCCTGTTTTTTTGTTTGTTTGTTTCCTTGTGATCGCCCAAATCCTTTACACAGTTACTAGAGCCAGTCAAGCTGATGGATTTCCCCCAGACAAGGACCTGTTGTCAGCCAGAGGGAACAAACAGGTCGTCCGTCTGGTGTGGGACAGACTGAACTGAGCCCGAGCAAGCACGCGTCTCAGTGCTCTGCCATGGAGCTCTGGCCGTGTGTCTTACCCCTGTGTGGGGTGTCCTGCATCCTTTGGCTCCTTGGGTGCAATGACCCTTCAGATGAGGAGGAGATGAGCTCAGAAACCCGAAGCCTTTTCAGGAATCCTACCGAGCGAGTGTGGTATTGGGGTGTCCATCTTAGCTGTGTATTACACATTGGCGTTGCTGTTGCCTTACCCAGTGATTGAACGGGTCAGACGCAGACGATTTGGCAGGTAATAGGGCCATATTCTAGTTCAGCAGATTTCAGCATCTTCTGCTTCAAACACCACCCACGCTCAGCCTTCTAAGCTTCCCTAACTCAGGTCGGGATTTCCTCGTACCTCTGGCCCCTTGCTTCCTTTTGTTTCTATCTTGTCCTCCTCCTCCCTCCACAGCTTTTCCCAGCAAAGTGCATTTGGGTCAGTAGATGTTCCCTATACATCTGTATAGACATATTTTGTAATTGTTGCTAAGCTGAACAATATGTATTTTTTTTTACCTGCAGAGGAACGATTTGTCATACAAAAGAATCCCAAAGTGATTTCCTCTGCAAAGTTAAGAGGGTGGACATCTGTCAGGGTCATTGCTGACAAGCTGCTTGTATTCAGGGTGAAGGTCGGGGTGAGGCAGGTGCTGGGTTCATGTGAACAATCTCCAGGCGTTCTTCCAGCTCCAAAGGTCCCTGTGTCACAGGTCTTGACATTCTTAGTTTCTTTTAAACTGTCTCCTAATTTATATACCTCTGTGTTTATTTTTTTTAAGATTTTATTTATTTATTTGACAGAGATCACAAGTAGGCAGAGAGGCAGACAGAGAGAGAGGAGGAAGCAGGCTCCCTGCTGAGCAGAGAGCCCGATGTGGGGCTCGATCCCAGGACGCTGGGATCATGACCTGAGCCGAAGGCAGAGGCTTTAACCCACTGAGCCACCCAGGCGCCCCTATCTCTGTGTTTATTTTACATGACAAATGTCCTTTAAGATGGGCTACACCGGGAATTCTACGGGGTAAATCACTTAGTTTCTTCAACAGGTAAATGGCATTTTAAAAAAGACATGTTATAGATGAAGAGATTAAAGAGACATGTCCACCAAATACAAAATGTGGTCCTTTGGGTCCTGATTCAAATAAACTAATTGCAAAGAGATATTTTGTAGACAATCCAAGAAAAAAATTGAACAAGGACCAGATCTTAGATGATGTGTCATAAAAATTACCTTTAATTGGGTTAGATGTGATAATGGTCTCGTGGTCACACTCACACACACACACACATTAGAAATCTTTATCTGTCGCAGGTTCATTCTGAAGTAATTACTGGTAAAATATGATGTCTAGGGTTTGCTTTAAAGTGTTCCAGGGAAGGGGCACCCGGGTGGCTCAGTCGATTAAATGTCCAACTCTTGCCCCTAGCTCAGGTGTTGATCTCAGGGTCCTGAGTTCATGTCCCACGTTGGGCTCCACATCGGGTATGGAGCCTGCTTCAAACAAACAAACAACCTTTTCCAGGAGAATAAAAAGGAGAAGGAAGACGAGGAGCAAAGCGATGGAGTAAAAAGAGTAAAAGGTTGCAGCCACGGACCCTGAGTGAGGGGTGCATGGAGGCTCATGTTCATTCCATTTTTGTGTGTGTGTTTGACATTTTCCATAACAACGAGTTCAAGTTTTCAAACACAAGCCACGCTCAGCTATTTTTAAATGCAGCCTATACCTGATCGCACACCACTTTCATCAGAATCCTGGTCCGCTCCGGTCTCCCTGTGTGGCAGGTGAATGTGCGCCAATGTCCCTTTGCTCAGTTGGACTGTAAGGTTCTTGAGGACAAGGACCACTTCCTCTGTTTTCTTGTGTCTTCCCAGAGCCCTGGAAGCCAGAAGCTGGTAGGTATTTCATATATCTTCTTGGCTGGCCAACCAAGTGATATGGAGATACTGGAGGAAATTCAGCTAATATCCCAAAGGCCACTGACTCCCTGGCAGAGTTTCTACTGGAAACAAGCAGGTTCCTCATCTCGCCCCTTCTTCTGCTGGGACCTGAAGGGCAGAGGTGCTGTGGATGGCTGTAAGATCAGGTTTTATTAAACCGTTTGCCATAATTTCCTATGAAACTTTTCTTATAAAATAAATTGAAACCTGGAAGAACCTTCCTCTGGAAATGAAATAAGGCACACAGGCAAACCAAAGATAAATGACAGAGTGCGGCCTCCCTGATGGTGTGTGGGACTGATGTTTGTTCTGCTCTTAGGTAACATCTTTAATAATGATCTGGAAGACGGAGTAAACAGCACACTAATGAAATTTGCATAAGATTCTTAATTGGGAGGTGCTGCCATTGCCAAGAAGGGCAGAGAAGGAATGCAGATGCCTCAAAGGGGGTTAAAGATATTGATGGAAAATAACAAAATAAGATTTGGCTCAGAGAGAGAAAGACAAATTCAATTGGGAGGAAAGTCTAAAACAGGATACTCCCTGGAGAGAAGAACAATGCAAAAATAATGCTGAAAGAAAGGCAGAGAACAACCTTAGTTAGAAGAGTGACATGGGAAAAATGGTCAAGATTATGGAGAACACTCAAAGAGCAGATATGCATGCCCTGGGTGGGATCTCCATGCCCCTCTTCTCCTCCAGAATTTCATTTACCCCAGAGACTCCACCTGAGTCACACAGGTTGGTTGGGCTCCAGACCCTCTACTTGGGAAAGCGTCCTTACAGAGAGTAGGGAGTTTCCTGTATGAGGTCACCCTGGCTCATTGGAGGCCAGACATCCATTTCCCAGAGGCTCATCATCCTCTGGGAGGGTGCTCTGGTACAGGAAAATTCGGCTCCTGGATAGCCAGTCATGCTGACCCAACAGGCAGTCCTTTATTGTTTCTGCACCAAAGAAGAAGAAATGGTGGGCTTCTGGGAAAATCTTCCCAGAGACTGAGAAATTGGAGATTGGGCTGTATGTAGGGTAGAAGGCATCTTAGCCTGCTTGGAGATATCAGTACCATTTCTGGAATTTCATTCACTCAACAAATATTTTGTGAACACTCACTATAGTCCTAGGCATCCAAGCAGACACTGTCCCTGTCCTCCTGGAGCTTGTACCCTGATAAATGGTACACTGGTACTTCAATGGCCACCTCTCTCTAAAAGAATCAAGAAGACAGTGGTAACGTGATTGTATTATTTTCTAGAAAGATATCCTCCAGATGCCTGCACAAGCTCAAACACACACACACACACACACACACACACACACACACACACACCTCTAGGAGATGAGCGGGTGACAAGCAGTGATTAAAGAAGTAGGGAGAGGGATCTGGAAAGATGAAGATAAATCACAAGAACAAGAAAATAAGACACGGATCCTTGTCAAATTCTGATACAGTGATATCACAATACCATTTTCCCAGTGGTGGCTTCCAGGCCGATGGTCTCGAGTGCACAATCCAGTGAGAAGAACCACCAGCCAATAGCTTCAAGTGAGCTGGTGACCTTCGAATTAACAGGCTGAGTTTCATGTTCCAGCTTCAACTCTGACTAGCTGTGCAGCCTTGGGCAAATCACTTAACCTCTCTGAGACTCGGTTTTCTCCTCTGTCAGGTGGGAATACCAATAGCACCTACCTCTTGGGAGCTGGTGTGAGGCTTGAATGGAATAATGCACAGGGAGTAGCCAGCGCCGCGTCTGACCTTCAGTAAGCTTTCAGTACATGCCGCTTCCAGGATCTTGTGCACAAGACAGTCGGCAACACCAGCCTTTTCTGCGTGTCTGAGGCAGGATCTCGGCCGGTTGTTCATCCTTTCTGTCTGCGGTGATGTCCACACACTGGTCTTCTCCCCGGAGTGTCATGTTGGAGAGGCGCGGACTGTAGTGTGCTTTCTGTGTGGTGCTTCTTCTCCAGTCTTCCCTTTCGGTGAGGTCATTTTCCAGACTCTGCATTTATTACTCACCACACGTTTATCGAGTGCCTTCCCTGTGCCAGGCTCTGTGGATACGAAGATGAGTAAGCTCCATCCCTGTGCCCAGGACACTCCCAGCACAGAAGGAACAGCTCAACACACTGCTGTGCCCTTTATTTCCTGGGACCTGGGCCAAGAGACTTGGTCCCCAAGGACAGCGCTTTGCCATTTCTTCTTCATCTTTGAAATTTGAGCCTCTTCGGGCTTTATTGCTGCTCTCCTGCCTTTTCATTCAAATGTCATCAAGACTGGGATGATGGGCTTGAGGTAGACCTTTTTGGCGTTGGAATCGGAAACCCACCTCTGCCTCTAGATTGCTGTGTGGCCATGCAGAAGTGAACTTAACCTTTCTGAGCCTCAGTCTTCTCAGCTGGGAAACGGGGATGATAGGGCTCACCTCCCAGGATCGCTGGGAGGATCGAATGAAGGAAATCACCTGCCTGGGAAAGTTTCTTTCCTCACAGGTGGCAGGTGCTCTGTAAATAGCATAAGCTAAATGCTCTGGTCAGATGACCTTACCTGTGACCTTACCCGTGACCATAGTATGCATTATTTGAGCCAGTAAAATCCAATGACTTGTTTCATTTTGTTTAATTTTATATTTATTTATATTCAACTCTCTCTCTCTCTCAAATCAACCAATCAATCAATATTTTTTTTAAAGGTGGAGGGGTGCCTTGGTGTCTCAGGCAGTTGAGCTTCTGACTCTGGTTTTCGGCTCAGGTCATGATCTCAGTTGTGCGATCCAACCCCCATAGGGCTCTGCACTCAGCAGGGGAGTCTGCTCAGGGGTCCGCTCTGCCCCTCCCTCTGCCCCCCTCTCTCTCGCTCAGATTTTTTTTAAAAAAATCCTTATTTATTTATATTCCAAGAGCCAAGCTGTCTTGAAAACAGTGACCTTGCAACTCTGTTGAGGTTATCCCTTCTCTGGGCTTCGGTTGTCCCAGCTGTAAAATAAGATGACGGGACATGCGATGACCTCCAAGGTCTCCCCTGCCCTCATCTCCAAAAGCCTAGGGTCCGTGGCTGCAGGCGGGCAGGAGACGAGGCCCTCATTTTCTGGGTCGCGTTTGGAGCACCCAAACGAGTATCAGGCCAACTGCGTGGAGCAGCTTTGGAAAGCGTAGAGTCGCGGTGGAGGGAGGCTTGACTGGTGAGACCCGGGAGCGGGCGGTAGAGACTAAGCATGGAGAACCAGCTCTCTGACCCTGAGAGACCAGCCTTCTTAGAAATTCCCAGCACTTACAACCAGAACGCTCAGCCGTCCTAAAACCAGCTTGATCTGACCTTCTCGAGATGGGGCTCTGGCCTCTGCAGGACCCGAGGTGGTGAAGGCCGGGATGGCTGGAGGTGGGTGGTTTGGGGAGGAGCACTTGAGAGCCCCCGTTCCCGCCAGCGACCCTGAACACACGTGTTTGCGCTCCTCTCGTGTTTGTTGTGCTTTCAACCTGTGTCCTGCTGGGCGCACACACACATGCACACACGTGCACACACACACGCGCACGCACACACGTGCACATACACACACACAGGGAATCTTTACATAAGTGCCTTCCTATCCCCAAAGCCACCAAGGCAGGAGTAAATATCTCAACAGCATAGATAAAGACACTGAGGGTCAGGGAGGCTCCATGACTTGCCTATGATCACGCAGTAAGGAAGAGGTGACAGTGGGACTCACACCCTAAAACCCAGAACCTTCCACTGCCACCGAAGACGTATCAGTGCTGCGCAAAACAGGGTGGAAAGCCTGGCCTTAACCTTGTCCCAGCAAGTATTTGGTACAGGGATCAATGAAAGAATAACACTAACTGGTTTCATCTCCATGCACCTTCAGATGAACCCCCTGCCACGGGAAATACATTGTTTCATTTCCGTTTTGCAGGTGAGGGAACGGGCTTCTCCAGACGTGAACTAGGAAGGTCACCAAAGAAGCCTGTGGCAGAGCCCGGCCTGGAATTCTAATTACCAACTTCTAGGCCAACGGTTTCCTTTCTTTTTGATTTTTCTTCTTTATACTGCACTGTCATCATCGTCCTCGTCCTCATCATTTTTTTTTATTTTTTTTTATTTTTTATTTATTTGACAGAGAGAGATCACAAGTAGATAGAGAGGCAGGCAGAGAGAGAGAGAGAGGGAAGCAGGCTCCCTGCCGAGCAGAGAGCCCGACGCGGGACTCGATCCCAGGACCCCGAGATCACGACCCGAGCCGAAGGCAGCGGCTTAACCCACTGAGCCACCCAGGCGCCCCGTCCTCATCATTTTATTAGAGGGCTTGAGATCTGGTGAGAACCATTCCCGACTAGGGACACTGTGAGATTTGGGGCTGGCTTTGAGGGAAAGCCGGCCAGGGAGGGGCCATCGCTGGGGAGAACATAGAAAGAAATGATTAGGTAGCGAAAGGCAGGTGGTTGGGGCCAGTCTTTTGCTAAAGGTTTGGCCTCCTCTGTACTATGCAGGGTCGCGACCACCAGCCCCCTCCTGTCTTCTGCAGTTCCCCTCCCCCACGGGGTGGCTGTTGGTAAGGAGGGTGCACGGGGACCGTCCTGTGTCGTGCCTGGCGCACAGTAGCTGCCCAGTTAAGGTCATGACAAAGACGAGGGTGCCGTGTTAGTGCTCAGTGTCCTCCCGAACTGGGGAGCTGCCCTCGTGTTTGGGGAAGAGAGACAAACTTCAAAGAAGCGATTCCTCGGGCCTCGAGGAGCTCTGGGCTTTTGTCCCTCGGGTCCCACGGGGCTTCGAGTGACAGTGAAACAGCAAGTCACACGTACCAGGCATTTAGTGACAAGCTTGTTCCGGGCCTCCTGGTCCAGAACCTTCTCGGCAGTGCCCCATCCAGACTCCGGTACTGGGGCAGGGTCCCCACCGGGCCCCTCTCTTTGGCCTGCTACCTCCCCATGCCCCCCCCAATGTCCCCTTGCTGATGGAGCCAGGTATTTGCAAACAGCTTAGGCACACACGCACGCAATCAATATCACAAAAGATAAATCTGCTGCGATTGACTCCAGGCTGTACTGTCACTAAGTGACAATGAAAAATGACCAGCACTTGAATACATTGCGTTTTTATCTTTAAATCTTTCTACAGAAGCCGTGTCAATATCAGAGCACTAAATAATTTCTAGATAGCAAGAAGACGCAAGAACGTTTTTTTTTTTTCCCTTCGTGGAAGATGGATGTAGCTTTTTTGAAGGTCTTAAATACTGAAGCAAGGAATTAGCTCTCTAAATGCCCTACAATGACTGGCTGCCTTGTCAGTCCTCCAAGGACGATTTGAATACCTACCTCCACTGCTCCATCAGTGTTCTTTAAATAACAGTGCTTGGCTCCCGGACCAGAGGCCCTTTCCAAACCCTAATGAATCCATCAATCGCGGCTTGCTGCATCTTCCACCTCAGCACCAGCTCAGGGAGCTGACAAGGGAAACTGAGGCAGGGGAAACTTCACTGAAGTTTCACTGAAGTCCCAGAGGACCTCAGTTTCCCCTACGGTCCCTGAGAAGAGGACAGGACCGATTTCACTTGGGGCTCTAAATGGAAGTTAGGCGGACCATCAAGAGTGCTGGGGTATCACCATCAATGCTTGCTGGACCTATGGAGTGTCAGTCAGTAATAGGCATTGGAAATGCAGAGAAATCAGCCTTGCTCTTGCAATCTTACAAGGTGCCAGGGGGGAGGATGTTTGCTTAGTGATAATAACCACCATGCACTGAGCACCCGCAGCACCCTGTTCTGTGCAAATTCTCAGCTGAGTGGCCCCATGGTAGTCCTGTGAGGTGGGTACCATCAATCCTGGTTTACAAATGAGGCGACGCTTCCAGTGACAGAGAACCTGGGCAAGGCAGCCCACCTGAACTTGAGTCCCACCTCTGTGTGAACTTGGGCAAGCCATGACCCTCTCCGACAGTTCCCTGGTAAGTAAAGTGAGGGGAAGCCAGACTCAATGACCCCTGACGACTTCCCTGTCTTTATCATCGTCGGGCCCTGTGAATACCCAAATAGATGGGCAGACTGTGTCCCGCAGGGTTGGTCGGAAACCTGTTGCATGCCAGGCCACGTGAATGCTGGTTGGCAGAGCTGATTTTCAGCGATGCATCTTTTATTCTCAGAATGGAGAGCGAGATTTCAGAAACCCATCCCCTCCTATAAAGTTATTGCAAAAGTAATTAAATATTAATAAGCTCTAGTGTGCCTGGTCCTGTGGGCAAGGGAGAGGTGTAGGTATAGAACACGAAAAGAAGAAGCAAACAAAGTTTCTGACTTGAAGGATTTTGCAGTGAGCTGGAGAGAGGAGGCTGGTGTCCAATAGTCCTCCACAATGTGGTGTGGGGACAGGTGTTGGGGAAGCTGGAGGCTAGGAGGGCGGGCAGTGGAGATAGAGTCCCAAGCCCCCTGGACTGTAGCCAGTCATTAGGGAACCGCTTGGAGAGGAAGACCCTCTCTCGGTGTGGACCTAGTAAGAATGAGCCCAGAGCATATAAACCTGGACATTTGCTCACTCTGAGAAATAGCCCCTGAATGTCTTGCTGACCTGGTAAACACTCAAATCTAATCAAGGTGGACAGGGCGTATCATCAGGACGGACTAAGAAAGTGGTAACGACATCGATTGTGCTCTCACCTGTCTGGAGAGGAACTATTCACAGAAAAGTATTGGTCAACATCGAGCTTAGAAGAAGGGAAGCTGGATAGCACGGACTGGTCAGACTTTTAAAAATTTTTTTAATTTAAAATAAAATTTTAAAAAATCTTTAAAATTTTAAAATTTAAATTCATTTAATTAACACATAGTATATTATTAGTTTTAGAGGTAGAATTTAGTAATTCATCAGTTGCCTACAACACCCAGTACTCATTACTGCAAGGGCCCTCCTTAGTGCCCGTCGCCCAGTTACTCCAGCCTCCCAACACCTCCCCTGCCCAAGGGAGCGAGACACAGCCCAAGGCAGCATTTTCAGCATTTCTTTGGTAGCTCCCCGTGCCCTGAAATGTTCGGGGAAAGCGCTCCCTACATGAGCGCAGGTGGGCAATGCTGCATACCCTTTCTGTGTGTCAACATGGACATTAAATCCATTGAAAATTTAGAAAAAATTAAAAAAGAACTTTGGGGCAAAATATACATTATATGTTAATTTAAGAAAAAGAAGTGGCTGAAAAGCAATAAAAAAAAAAGTCCAGTGAAGTTTTGTGGTTAAAAAATGAAAACCAAACCAAACCAAACCTACTTATCCTTGTTTAACCTAGAAATTACCAAACTTATTTGAAGGTGAGGGTGGGGATAGGAATGTTCGTGAATATGAAACATAGTTTGGAGAAGAATGATCTAAAGATTTAGAGCAAAGGCATTAATTGGTCTACAGAAAAATGTAGATAATGAGGAGTCGGGGAAAACAATTTGGAACGACAAGATGTCTTAAATGCTAAACTAAGATATACAAATGGTGAGGGACGTACCCAGATGCATTGTCTCAGATGAAGAAAGCCAGATGCAGAAGAGTGCGTAAGGTCTGTCTTCATTTTTAAAAATTTTTATTTTTTTAAAAGATTTTATTTATTTATTTGACAGAGAGAGAAATCATAAGTAGGCAGAGAGAGAGGGGGAAGCAGGCTCCTTGCTAAGCAGGGAGCCCAATGTGGGGCTCAATCCCAGGACCCTGAGATCATGACCTGAGGCTTAACACACTGAGCCACCCAGGTGCCCTCATTTTTTTTAAAAGGGGGGAATATATGTGGATATATGTTATATGCACATATATAATATGTGTGTAAGTGTATATATGTTTGTATATATATTTGTATATATGTGTGTATGTACTTTACACATAAGTATATGTGTGTATGTATGTAAGTATGTATACACACACACTTTTACAGGCACAAGACATCCCTGGAAATATAAAGTATTAGTAAGAAATTAACAACACTGACTCCAGGGGGAAAATAGGGGAAAGATAGATTTTTTCAATGACTCCTTTCAAATTTGAACCATATAAAAGTATTGTTTATCAAAAAGATAAAATATCTTGAACTATATAGGTATTATTCAATGCAGAGGAACCCCAAAAGTGGTATTACTAAGAGTCATTTCTCCCCTTAAAATATGTCAGTAACTTTCCACCCACCTCGGGATGGAGTCTAGACCTCCATGAGGTCCTGCACAGTCCGCCTCATCGTTCCCCACATTCCGTCTCATCCTCCCCACCGCAGGCATGGTGGTGTTCTTCCGTCTCTTTAGACAAGCCACTATCTTACTCTCGTCTCGGGTTTTCTACAGAAGATAGTCTTTTCACTTGGAGTATTCTCTTCCCAAATGTCCATTAGGAAACCCATGCTCATCATGCAGGTTTCTCACGAGGCTCTGTCCTATCCATGCCCTTGGCTGCTTCCCCTCCTGCGGAGAGCACTGTGCGGGATGCTGTGTGGGATGCTGTCCGTGGTGCTGACAACACGGTGGCCAAACGGGCTCTGCCCTCACGGAGCTGGGATGCTAGAGCGACAGAAGCTGAAGATATGCAAGGAAGTCAATAAACACAGACTATTCATTAACACTGCCCCCTTCACTCTGACGGTGTCGTTTAGATCGGAAGCCATACAGTCGCTCCAGCTATGAAGAAAATAAAGCATGCCCAGAGAGAGGGACAGAGACAAAGAGAGAGAAACAGAGAGAGGCAGAGAAAATTGAGAGTATTGTCACTGCCTTGCGGGAGGAGGTCACCCTCAAGGTGACCCTTGACTTGAAGGTCTGTGAAAAACAAACAGCCAGAAGCAGAAAAACAAAGTAGAGCAAAAAGGTTGCTTAAAAACCCTAGAAACAAAGATGTCGCTAAAAGCAGGGTCTTGTCCCTCTTGAGAACTACTTCTGCTCTTGGTAGCTTTTCATAGATGATATCTCTTATCTTTTATCTTTCAGCAAGTACAAAAACACTGAACTGAGGTGAAATCAAATCTTGATCCAAGCAAAGTGGAAGTGAGATTTTCCATCTTGGGGGCCAAGGTGCTTTGCAAACACATTTTACATGTGTGTCTTTCTAATCTATTGGAGAGTGTTGCCTTGGGAACAAGGACGCCGAGAGAAAGTTAGGGAGTTAAGAGGGTGTGTTCCTCTGCTGTCCCCTCACCCCTCCAGAGTGAAAGCAGTGTATTAATGAAGATGCAATCACTTTCTAAAGTTGACATCGCAGACCTGGGCCGATGTCGTCTCATAACCAGTTGTTAATCCACTTACTCCTGTTGGCTGCAACTGTCTAGATCCTGATTTGGTCACTCTTTTTGCCTTTGGGTGATGTTGCTTCCCCAGGACGGGAAACATGCGTTTTGGAGGAGTGGAACCAGAATGTGCAGTCTTGATCAATGGAGAGGTTTTATTTGTGTAGCCGAAGGTCTTAATCAGGATCCAGTCCTCCAAGCATAATATTATCAACCACAGTTCTTAAGGATTGTGTGCTTTCTTTGTAAATATATGCGGTTCTTGATGCGATGCCAAAAGTACATTTTAGGACAGGCTTTTCTCTTCCTCGCTCTGCCCAGAACCTGAAGTTGCCAGGCTATATTTGAAAAGTGAGCTCAGATGTAGATTTCCAGACTGTATTTTGTTTAGACAGTTCTTGTCCTAACCACCCACCAACCACCACTACCTGCAGGAAATAGAGTTGGAATTTTGTATCAGTCTGAGTTTTGCCAACCAACATCTCCAAAGCTCTCATTTGTATCGCTAGTGTGGTTGTCTGTGAGGCTTTTTTTTTGGGGGGGGAGGGTATTTGCCTGTTGCTTTTCATAATTATTTATCGAATACAATCTATAACAGAGAGGTTTTGAGGGAGCCGAAATACCCCTTTCTACAAAGACAACTACTTAGGTCTCAGCATAAATGAGATAAAAGTAGAACTGCTTTTGGTTGAAGAGGACCTGAGCTCTCTGACCACCCCCTCCTTATCTCTACCCTTAAGGCAGAACCTTCACAAGACTTGCGAGGAATGTTGGTGACTTGCGAAACCCAGTTTGAAACCCACTGATACAGAGACATAGCAGTCCTTGATATTGGGAAACCTGATTCTGTCTTAGCTCTGCCCTTAACTGTTGAACACCGAGCAAAACTTCAATGCCAGTGGGCTCAGTTTCTCCATCTGTATAGTGTTCCTCTTAGACTGACTGGATTTAAATCCTGAACTCTTAGCTTTGACGTAATGGAGATTCCAAAACAGTAAGATTTAAATTCCAAAATTTTATGACTGTCAGATTCTGGAATTCTGCAACTTAAGATTCTGAGAGTGACTGTGTACTTAAACAATAATTTCATAGTAACTTCCATATTTTAAAAATGCTACTTATTCATTTATTTGAGAGAGAAAGAGCACAAGCAGGGGAAAGGGCAGAGGGAAAGGAAGAAGCAGACTCTCCGCTGAGAAGGGAGCCCAATGTGGGGTTTGATCCCAGAACCCCAAGATCATGACCTGAGCCAAAAGCACTTAACTGACTGAGACACCCAGGTGCCCCATAGTAACCTCTGTATTTAAAAAAAGAAAAGAAAATGTGTCTGGAGAGTTAAGTTTTTTCTAAGAAAGAGTGGTTAGTGAGTATCTTCTAGGAGAAAATAAAGAAAAAATCTTGAGTTATACAGAGACCTGTGGAAAGAGCATTCCTGGAGCTGGATCAGCACATACAAAGGGCCCACGGTGGGGAATGCATTTAGTATGTTCAAGGAACAGCAGGCAGGCCAGCAGGGCTGGAACGGAGTGAGCAAGGGAGAGAGTACTGAGAAGAGATGTGGAGACCATGCCTGGGGTCTTCTTGGTCAGAGCTATTGAGTTTGAATTTTGTTCTAAGTGTAATGAGAAGTCACAGGAGAGTTTTAAGCAAGGGAAGACATAACCTGATTTATAGTTTTAGAAGATGCTTTTGGCTTCTATGAGAAGAATGAACCAAAGGGAGGCAAGCATGGAAAGCAAAGGACCAGAGAGAAAGCTAAAGCCGCATTCCAGGTGAGTAATGGCTGGGATGCCGAGCAGGAGGGCGTCAGAAGAGACGGCGAGAGGTGGTAGGGTTCGAAATACATTTTGAGGGTGGAACAATCAGGACTTGATGACTGATTGGACGTTATGCCACACATACTAAGGTACTGTGGACATAGAAAACACAGAACAAATTCTAATATGAGCCTTAAAGGTCATGAGCATGGTGTTCAGAATTGTAGATGTTGGTCTGCAATTGGGCTGCTTCTCACGTTGGCAACTTCAGGGAGTCCGCCTCAGAGCAAAGAGTAGCAAGGATGAAATTTATTCAACAATGGTTCAAGATTCTTCTGAGCCACAGAAGACGGACCAGCTAGCAAAAATGTAAGCACAGACTGATGGGATATATACAATAGTATAAGCAGCCAAAAGTGGAATTGTGAGCAATTTTCTTTTTCATAAACTTACGGATTTTCTAAGTTGTTTTTCATGGGTTGCTAGAACTCTTATAATCAGAAAAAAAAATTATTCCTTTAAGACAAAAAATGAATCTCACCCAGTACTGTTGTTTCCCTTGCCACTTTTGTTGTCTTTTGAATTCCCAGTTCTCTGCTTTTAACTATAGCTTTTCGTAATTTACCTCGTGGTCAGCTAACATGTGCCCCGCCTTGTCTGCCCACCTGCCCTCACCCCAAGTTCTGATTTGGGTCTGGGCTTCACGTGGCCTCAGGCTGCCCCTGACAGCCCCCTGCTTTGGCACTTGGAGCCACACCTGCTTGGATCTGGGTACGTCCTGCTCAGGCAGCCCCTGTGAGTTGGCTGCCTGATTGATTCATTAGTCTAAGTTTGCTATTTCCCCAAAATGTTTTGAGGTTTTCCTCCTGACAACTGTGCTCATTGCAGTCATGATGAAAACAACAAAATGAAAAGGAACCTCATGGGCCACACAATTCAAAACGATGTAGGGAAACATTTGGTTTCTCATAGCTGTCAACACAATTATACCCACAGAGGAAGAAAATGAAAGGCAAGGCAGAGACAGCTCAATTTGGCTTGAAGAGTGGGGCAAAGGCTTGGAGCTTTCATGCCTGGGCAGAAGGATGCCAAGACCTCGCCGGCTGGCCTGGGGCAGAGGCAGGCAGACAGGCCAGCGAGAGCAGGTCACAAAGTTGACGGTGGATGAGTGTTCCAACCAAAGACCTGCCAACCTTCCAGAGAGTGCCTCACTAGGCCCCCTCCGCTCTACGGGAGGGGCCCCTCTAAGGCTAGGGAGTCTGGGAGGGTGACCCTTCTCCATAGCACAGCTCGCAAGGGATCCCGACCTGCCCTGGGAGTTCTTTTCCTCTCTGGGGGCTCCCATGAATGAACAGAGCCGAACTGTATGCTTTTAGAGAAGGCAAAGTTACCTTCGGACGATTGATTCCTAAATGGGAGGAAGGGATGCCCCGTTGGGCGCAGTATCAGAGTCCTAGAGAGAGCTTCTCTCATCTGCTTTCTACCTCCACCTCCCACGTAGTCTGATTTTGCTGCCGTAGGGAGAAGTGGGCCCCACTGCCAGCTCAGGCTACTGTCACTGACGGAAGCGCGTTAGTCACTCATTCAGCAAGTACTTGCTGAGCACCTGCCGCATGCCGCGCACAGTCTTAGCCCTCGGGTGGACGGGGACTAGAGAAAGCGGCTGAGCCTCTGTGATTTAGATTCCGTGACAAAGACCGGGTAAATGTGACAACTGGGGTTTTGTTTAACTAAGTCGTCTCCCTTTTCCTGACACTCCGTTTTTTTTTTTTTAAGTTTTTTTTTTAAATTTATTTATTTGACAGAGAGAGATCACAAGTAGGCAGAGAGGCAGGCAGAGAGAGAGAAGGAAGCAGGCTCCCTGCGGAGCAGAGAGCCCGATGTGGGGCTCAATTCCAGGACCCTGGGATCATGACCTGAGCCGAAGGCAGCGGCTTAATCCACTGAGCCACCCAGGCGCCCCCTGACACTCCGTTTTTAAAAGGCAGAGGACAAATGTTGATGCCAAATCAAACGAGTGCCTCCAGGGTGGCAGACATCCCTTGGCTGTGTGTGCGTCATCATGTCATCCCAACTGGAAGGTGAAGATGTGGCTATCCACCCCCCCACCCCCCCTTTTACAGAGGAAAAGTGCTGAGACTCAGGCAACATAAATAACCCGCCCAGGTCACACAGGGAGTCAATGGCAGAAGAGGGTTTTAACTCCGGGGTCTCTGATGTCATAACACGTGCACCACACCCTTCCAAAACGTGTCATCGCACGTGCACCACGCGCATCCAGCTGACGTGGACGGGCTGCACTGACATCGCTTGGGCTCTTGTTAGAAAGGCACCTGCTGAATCATGATTCGCATGTGAATAAGTACGGAGGTGATTCATTTACACATTAAAATTTGAGAAGCACTGAGCCAGGAAATTCACACACAAAAACAATCTCACTCTCAAACACAGTACACACTTTGGAAATCGAAAGGATCCATTACATTTCCCCATTCTAGCTTCAGTTTCTCGAATGCTACAGTACAGACTTAAAGAACACTCCCCGCAACCCAGAGTGAGAAACATCGGAGTTAAGAGGTCAAAACTGCCAGATGGCCGTTGTGTCCTGCTGATGCACTCTATGGTACCTTCATGCGGTACTCGGGATGGGCTGGAGCTTGGGAGGGAGTGTGAGGGGGGAGGGGACAGCTTGATTTACAAAGCTGGGTGGCCAAGCCTGAATGCCCCAGTTCCACAAGGGAAAGCTAGAGGACAGGGACCTTGTTCTTAGGAAATAATTGGCCCCTGTTCTAATATGATTGGTGAAACTCACTTTCCATTTCTCATTTCTCAGATGAGCTAGAGCAGACCCGCTACCCTTCGTG
Source organism: Meles meles (assembly GCF_922984935.1). NCBI lineage: Eukaryota > Metazoa > Chordata > Mammalia > Carnivora > Mustelidae > Meles > Meles meles. Next base: position 4,186,940 of record NC_060076.1, read on the forward strand.
TGGGGCTAACAGCCATACGGTTCCATTTTCTAAAAAAGATTTTATTTATTTATGTGGCAGAGAGAGAGAGAGAATGTACAAGCAGGAGGAGCGGCAGGCAGAGGGAGAAGCAGGTTTCCCAAAGAGCAGGGAGCCTGACGCGGGACTCAGTCCCAGGACCCCCAGCATTGTGACCTTCTGAAGAAGATGCTTCACTGACTGATCCATCCAAGTGTCCCATAGCTCAATTTTAAAAAAAGATTTTATTTATTTGAGAGAGAGAGAGAGAGAGAGAGAGAGAGAGCACAAGTGAGGCGGGGAGGAGCAGAGGCAGAGAGAGATAGAGGGAGGGAGAAGCAGACTTACCGCTGAGCAGGGAGCACAACACGGAGCTTGATCCCAGGACCCCAGGATCATGACCTGAGCTGAAGGCAGACATTTAACCAACAGAGCCACCCAGGCATCTCCAGGATTTAATTTTTAAATTCAGCTTTGGAGTTTAAGGACCCTAATAATAAGCCTGGAAATCATTGCCATGAGGCTACTCACAGTCCTCTAACTCCTATAACTTTACAGGAAATCAGAGTTGCTGTTACCGCACGCAGGAGCACCTCTGTGCAAGTTAGAAAAACGTTGCCCCTCCAGCTAGATGCCGTTCCAAACTTGGTCCCAAACTTGTAGTTTACTTGGTGAATGGCCTGTGAGATAGATTTCAGTTCCTACTTCCCACTTGGGCTGGAGCCCTTGTGCAGTGAACAGTCTGCACAACCACACATGGCAGCCCTGCCGGAAGCAGTCATTTAAGATCAGTTAGGAGGTTGGATTGTCTGCTCTAGAAGGGTGGAGATAACACCTGTCTTGTTCACTGTATCCAAGTATCTAGTTCAGTGCCTGACTCAGAGCTGGTGCTTAATTAAATACATATTGGACAGATGGATGAATAAATGAAGGGAAATGGGACTAATGACTCAGGATCCTGGGGAATGTCAATGGCATTGGAGAACATGGACCAGGGGACACTCATGAGATCACTTTTGTCATCTGCAGCTTTTCATGCCCTTGAAGGCGCCACTACTGCACGAGAAGCCTCTGTTGGAAATGGGTCTGTGGTTCTCTGCCTTTGAGAAAGGCAAAGAGGCCCTTCTGAGACGTAGCATGAGGATTCTTCTTCATGGATACGTAAATCTTGGCTTTTTGGAACTAAGATATGGAACTAAACAATCTGACTCTCAGGGTGGTGTGGACTAAAAATTCTCATGATGATTTTGTGAGGGATTGAAGAGAGAGACCCAAGAAATCAAGAAAACCGGAAGAATCAGGTCCACTAAGATCCTGTTTCCCAAGGCTCCTCTCCATGTCTGAGGAAATCCGTGAAAGACGATGACATCTTGTGTGATATCTTGTGTGCACACTGGAAACCACATGGCCGGTGCAGGAGGAAAAGATAAAGTCCCTCCTTACGCATTTCGAGGCATCCTCACCAGTCACGGGGGTGGGGAACAAAGCACAGGTGTGAGTTCTAACCCCCAGGTGCTTGAGATGCTTGGCTGGCATTTCCCAAAGTGCGTTCCATGGAACTCTAACCCCGTGAGATGCTTCTTGAAACCGTGCAGCTGTCCGCAGGTATAAGCTTCTTTAGGACATTTGCAAGGCAAGTTGAAGTTTTCAGCATTCCTTCCCATTTTTAAAAGATTTTATTTATTCATTTGTCAGAGAGAGAGAGCAAGAGAGAACGAGCACACAAGCAGGGGAGGGGCCGGCAGAGGGAGAAGCAGGCTCCCCACTGAGTGAGGAGCCCAACGAGGGACTTGAGCCGAAGGCAGATGCCCAACTGACTGAGCCACCCAGGCATCCCAGTTTCCTGTCCGTTTTAAAAAACTGAGTCCAGCCTTTTCCAAACTCATTTGACCACAGATAACGTCCCCTCTCCCTCCACACACCTTTATAACTTCTGTTGTTCACCAGCAAGGCTAGTTAGTTCCACAGCACATGGGTTTCAGTTCTGGGGGTCATTTGGGGAACAAGCTTAGTCCTTGTTGGGTTCAAGGGCTTCCAGACGGCTTTTCCACCTCTCCCTTTGAGAACAGCAGGTATCGGAAGTCTGGGCTCGGCTGTTTTGAAAGCACATCTCAAATGTGTTTTATATAATTTGGTGGTGACTGTCAACATATTACAAAAGAGGGACAGAGGAAACCAGTAAAGGTCACCTGCCATTCTCCTGTCCCTAAACCAGAAGTGACCACATTCTTTAAACACCCCACTGCTTTTCTGAGTGACTGTGCTGAGCTCCAGGGTGTCCGAGCCTGTGCCACCAAAGTCGGCCTGGGGTTTTTCTAGAATCCCTGGAGCAGCCCTCTTAGCAGCCAAGCTCTTTGTTCTTTTGTTTTTACAGATCTTTGTTTGTTTGTTTACTTGCTCATTTATTTATTTATTTGAGAGAGAGTGAGAGCAAACAGCAGAGGGACAAGGAGAAGCAGGCTCCCCACTGAGCTGGGAGCCCAATGTGGGGCTCGATCCCAGGACCCTGGGATCATGACCTGAGCCGAAGGCAGATGCTAAACCCACGGAGCCTCTGAGCGCCCCAGGGCACTTCGCTGCTATGGAGGGCAACATTCCCTTCTGCTCCTAAGTCCTCCTGCCAGGATTGCCTCCCTCCCTGGAGATCTTCCCTGATTTGGAGGCTGGAGCAGAGAAGTGAAGACAGAGAGAGCCTCTGGCTGCTGGAGCAAACCAGCCTGCATTCACGTTCCCAGTGAGTGTCATGGGTGGATCCCCTCCCACTAACCTCCCCAGCTGCCTCCAGCTCTCCCTCTCTCTGCCTGCCCCCCCCTCCCTCGACAATGCCCAGCGAGGTCTGCCCCTGGAAGCCACGTCACTCCCAAGCTGACCCTGGCCCGGGGCCGCCAGGCCTGCTGGGAGGACTGTGGGCAGTGACATGTGCCTGCAGCTCTCAGGACCCTGTCCACCACTGCTCTCGCTCTCACCGCAGCAGCCGCTGCGATCGCGGGGAGGCGGAGGGCTTCTGGCCTCATCAGACCTCCTACAGGTTTGATGTCCTTTACTGAGATCATCTCCCTCCTGTGACTTAATGAGGCTGGAGTAGGAGAAAACCTGGATCTGCCAGAGGAGCTGGGTGTCCTGGACCCCAACACCTGTCGCCTTGTTCAGGGGGTGATGACATGCTTCCCTTCCTTCCCTTTTAAATTGTTTAAAATGTTTTTTATTAAAGTGGTATAGGACAGAGTTTAAACAGTTAAATAGACTGTAAGGCTTATATTTAAAAATAGCCCCACACGCCACCCCTGATCTTTTGCCCCAGAAGCAGTCACCTTCAAGTCTTTTGGCTTTATCCTGATTTTTAAAAAAGATTTTATTTATTTATTTGACTGACAGAGATCACAAGTGGGCAGAGAGAGACAGGGGGAAGCAGGCTCCTCGCTGAGCAGAGAGCCCGATGTGGGGCTCAATCCCAGGACCCTGAGATCATGACCTGAGCCGAAGGCAGAGGCTTAACCCACTGAGCCACCCAGGTGCCCCTGGCTTTATTCTGATTTTTTAAATCTAATGGACTTCCTGCTGGAGAAAATGAGGGTTTAGCTCTCTTATAGACACACACACACACACACACACACACGTGCACACACACGCATGCACACACACTTCAATACCATAGACCCTCAGTTCAATCAATATTCCTTCTCTACTGTCCAACGATTTATGTAAACCATTTGCCGCAACCACCCAATGCCCTGGGATCACACTTTCAGTACAAGTTTACATTTCTCAGAGTTGGCAAAATTTTGGTCGCTTAGTTTTCTACTCGACTGTTAGTAAGTCGTCTCCAAAGTCTCCATCGTAACCCTAAAGTTTTGGTTAATATAATAAAAACCTCTACAACCCATCAGTTGCGTGTTTCACTTTGAAGCCCGCATCCTGGTCTTGCTCTATCGAGGCTGATGGCTGTGCTGAGCCCACTGCACGCCTATGGTCGGGGTTTTCTGGGGTAACTTTGCTTCTCTCCTCCGTTCCTTCTGCTGTGTCCTGAATTCTCTCTCTTCCACTTCCATGACATACTCTCTCATTTTGATGAAGCATAGCCTCTGGGAGCTTCTTGAGAAAGGTCCACGGAAGGAAACTTTGGTGAGAACCTAGGTGTCAGAAATATATTTAATCCACACTGATGCTTGACTGATAAAATTATCAATAAATTCCAGGTTGGGATGATGAAGGTCCTGCACCCTATCTTCCAGTTTCCAGAGATAATGTTAAAAAGACCAGCGTGTGATACCTGGTCCTTCGTGGGCAGCATTCTTTCTTTGCTTTTTAGAAAATTTTATTTATTTATTTTAGAGAGAGAGAGAGAACGCAAGAGGGAGAGAGAATCTGAAGCAAACTCCACGCTCAGCACAGGGCCTGACTTGGGGCTTGATCTCACGACCATGAGATCATGACCTGAGCTGAAACCGAGAGCTGGATGTTCAACCGACAGGGCCACTCAGGCGCCCTGCTTTGGAAGCGTTTGATATGTTTCTGTGTCAGGCACACTGAGGGCCCTTTAAATCTGGAAGTGTGTGCCCCACAGTTCTCGGAAATTGCTGTGTATTATTTCTTTGATAATCTCCCACCTCCCCTTTGTTTTTGGTCTGAAACTCCTAATTTTGGATATGGAACTTCCCGGACAATGGTAGACAGAAAGATGTCCCAAAGATGTCCGTGTCCCAGTCCCTGAAACTTGTAAGCGTGTTAATCTGAGCAGTGATTAGATTGAGGACCTCAAGATAGGGAGAATATCCTGGACTACCCAGGTGGGTGTAGCATAGTCACAAGGGTCCTTATTAGAGGGATGTGCAAAAGGGAGTGTCAAAGTCCAAAAAAGGTGATGTCATGAGCTTTGAAGGGGGAGAAGGGGCCACAAGCCCGGAGATGCTGGAAGAGGAGAGGGAACAGACTCTTGAGCCTCCAAAAGCGGCTTAGTCCTGGGGACACCATGATTTTAGCCAATCTCAGATACGTGGCCTCCAGAACTGTAAGAGAACGAAGATATGCCACGAGAAAAGCATATGAAGGCGAACAGGGAGCCACTCTGTGCCCAGGCAGCGTCCAGTGGTCTACTCTCACTGAGTTCTTTGCTGAAGTCCTCCTCAGCCTTCAGATCAGAACGGGTTTCCCGTTCCAATTCTTGCTCATGGCATTCATCATCCTTCTGACTGAATAGCAGAGGCTGCGATCACTCCTTTAATGCCTCTCTATGCACTAAATCGTCGCCGCCGTGGGGGTGGGGCTGGGACCGTGGGTCTCTTCGTTTCATTCGGCACTTTGTCGCCTAGACGTTGGTAAACATGCACTGCGCGAATGACCAGGTTCATCCAATGAATGACCTCCGGTCATCCTCCCAGCCATGCTGTGACACGGGAACCAGTATCCGTTTCACGGGTAAGGAAACTGAGGCACAGGGGAGGCCCCATCTCCTTTTCAAAGATACATGGATGAGAAGGGGCAGGGACAGCTTTTGAGCTCAGCTCTGAGGGTCTGGGCCCTAAATCCCCCGAGCCGGCCACTGAAGCTAAAGGTGTCCCTCCAGGCTCTTCCCCTCTGCCTGTCCCAGTGGAGGACGGAGCATCTTGATCAGGCGGGCCTGCAGCTGTGACGGGAGCTGCCTGGTCCCCCCGTGGAGGCGGAGGTTTTCGGAGACCAATCCCGCATTCCGTGCTTGGCTGGGCCGGGGGCGAGGTGCTCCGGGATTCGTCAGGTCTGCTCTGCGATCCTGGGGAGTGGGCAGCCCTCCAGAATTACAGTGTCATCGTTATTATTGTTTTATCTAATCTGTTCTGGAGAACAACCATTTTGCAATTGGGCAAAAATACAGCCTAATATATTTAAACATATATATTTTTATTTTTATAGGATTTAAAAATAAACGCATTGATGTACATTTTCCAAGTGCCTGCCTGCTGAATTCCTAATGTAATACAACATGACTCAGAGCTAAATTTAAAGAGAGAAGCACATATGTTTAAAGCAGGCAGCAACTTTCAATCTGAGGAGAAACAGAGTCAAAAGAATTTTTTTTAGCGAGTGAACGGACTGAGTGCAAAGTGAATTATCTGCGCGCCATCTGGGCAGTCGGCTGTTTCTCAATCCTTCGCAACTCTAATTTTAAGCCGTTATTTGGCCTTTAAATAACAATGTCTTTTCTTTCCATTGGAATTTGCACCAGATTCCGCATTTATTGCGCTATCAGCTCCAAAAAGAGACCTGTCTTTGAGAGCAAAAAGAGCAAAAGTTATTGAACGTATTACTCTGCAGATTGGCGCTGGGAAAAAAAACAGCAGTCTGATATTTTGCAAATGAAGTTTGACATGTTCTGGGACGGCATATTGTACTCACCACAAACAGGCTGGTTGTGCCCGGAGGGGAAAGCTTAATTAAGGCCCCCTTAACAGCACGCAACTGGAGGAAAAAGACTCAGGGCACACTCTTTGTGACCTTCACGTTGTTCTGTGGGCTTCTCGTTTATGAATGGTCTTGATTTCCACCTAGAAGACAGTACGGTTGATTATTGAATTTTAGCTCCAAGGGGGGCTCTGCTCCAACCTTCCAACCGATGCCAGACTCCCTTGCATGAAATTTCAGATAAATATCCATTTACTTTCTGTCTGAATACCGTTAGTCATGGAACTCACTGCCTTCCCATTGTAGGAAGCCTTTTGCAATATTACGGTGAAACCTCCCTCCCCACAGCTTCCTCACAAGTGGTTCCCATAATCGCCACCATATGCCGTAGAAGGAGTCTTCCCCATGGTTGCATGAAGGTGAGTTGGAGGTCACCATCATGACCTTCCTCCTGCCCTCATCTTCTCCGCTCCAAGCTACGGATGCCTAGCTCCTCTAAGGAAAGAACGTGACGACTTGAGGAGGTTCTCTCCAGTAAAGACGGTGATATTTTGAGAACCTGTCCATGGTGGAGAGGACAAAGGAGATGTCTTGAACCTCTGTGAAGCCCCATGTTTTGTCCATTTCATTTGAAACCCAAACACTCTATCCCCTCCAGAAGCTGTGTCTGTATCTTCTCTTCAGAGGTGTGGACTGTCCCGAAGACTAGATTCTGATTGGCACAGGGGCTCTCAAAGGGGAACTCTTGATGACCACACCACCCAGTCAAAAGACCCCTCAGATCCTTCCTGTTCTCACTCTTTTACCACGAGAAAAAAAAAAAATACCAATGAACTTTCCAGAATTAATGAGAGTTGACTCCAACAAAGACTCATGGGAATGCGTTGGCACGTCATCAATGTATGGCCCAAGAGTTCTCTCCACAATAGATGTTTGCCCCTCCCCTGACTTCTCCTTTCCCTTTCCTCTGCGAGAATGTTCTGCCTGCAGATATCCTCCCAAGTACTCCCCGAGTTCACACAGTTCACCCCCCAAAGATCTCAGCAGACCGACTTGTCAGAATGGTCGCCTCCCTGTCACTCCGTTCACGCGTCCTGCTCTACTTTCCTTCTTAACTGTGCTCACTCCATGACATGCTCCAGGTAAAGCTATCCTTTTTATCATGTTTCTCTTCCCCAGAATGTAGGCTCTGTATGGCTAAACATGGACCTTGGTGAATCTGTTGGGCATGTTCAATTCATCAATATTTATTGGATAAATATTTGAGGATCGATTGGCGGATATCAATCTCAGGATATCCTGCAGATGGGCTTGGTAGGGACTGGCTTAACTTTAATGCTACCTCCCTCATGAGTTCCTTCTGACTCCTGGAGAAAGTGACTCTCCCTTCTATAAGTTCTCTTCAAACCCCGGCCATCATTCAGGTGGCCTTGATCTTACAGCAGTTTGAGGTTTAGCTGACTCGCATTCATATCTCTCCTGTTAGGAGCAGTTCCCGGAGAGCAATCACTCAGCCAGATGCCAGCAGGTGCTCAGAAAACACAGGTATAAAAAGGAATGACGTCCTCCTCCTCCTCCCTCTGTTCTCTTTAACAGAAAGGCTCTGGAGGTATTTTGGCTTATGATAGCTTTTCATGGTGAAAACCTGTCATATCCAGAACAATTTGGGGTGCTTGTTAGCGGTTTGGGTGAGGCGCAGTATATGAATATCTCGAAAAAACTCATACTGTTTGCTCAGTTACATTCACTATAATGTGTGGCACCATTTAAAATTTATTTAAAAAGTCCTCTTACAACTTAACAATAAAAAGACAGATGACCCAACTTAAAAATGAACAAAGAATCGAATAGACATTCCTCCAAAGAAGATATTCAAATGACCAATAGACATTTTTAGCCATAAGGGAGATGCAAGTCCAAACCGCGGCGGGTGTTCGGTTCGCACTAGGATGGCTATAAACAAAAAACCAGACAGACGAAAGAAAGCGTTGGTGAGGATGTGGATAAAGCACGGTTCTCATACATTGCTGGTGGGGATATGAAACGGTGTAGCCACTGTGGAAAACTTTGGCAATTTTCCAAAAATTTAAAGTTACCACATGACCCAGCAATTCCACTCCTAGATAAACATCCAAGAGAATTGGAGGCATATGTCTGTCCACACAGTAACCCGTACACATGTATTTATAGCAGCATTATTCACAGTAACCAAAAAACTGAAAGCCACCCAAATGTCCACCAACCACTGAATGGATGAACAAAATGCCGTACGTTCATTCTCTTTAGCCATAAAGAGAAATGAGGTACTGACCCATTATCTGTAACATGGGCGAGCCTTGAAAACATTATGCTCAGTGAAAGAAGCCAGACACAAAAGATCACTTATCGTACGATTCCATTTATATGAGATTTGCAGAATAGGCAAATCCATAGAGACCAAGAATCGTTAGCGGTCTCCAGGGACTGAAGGGAGTGGAAAATATTCTGGAATTAGATAGCGTGTGATGGTTGCACCACTTTCTGGATATATTAGAAACAGCTCTTTACAAGGTGAGTATTAAGGTATGTGAATTATATCCCAATAAAACTGTTATTTTAAAACAAAACAAAAAAAAGGTCCTCACCTTTCAGTAATGGAACACTTACTAAAAGTGATTAGCATACAGCTCTTGCATTTCAATCCATTCTGGAAAACAAAACAGAATAAACTTCATGATGGAAAACGTCAAACGATATAATGAAACCTACAAACTCATCACCAATTTCAACAATTATCTTCTTAAAAAAATATTTTATTTATGTATTTATTGAGGTGGGGGGTAAGAGGCAGAGGGAGAGGGAGAGAGGGAATCCCAAGTAGACTCTGTGCCCGGCATGGAGCCTGATGTGGGGATCGATCTTATGACCCCCAGGTCAAACTAGTCGGACATTTAACTGACGCAGCCACCCAGTCGCCCTGACCGCCAATCTTCTCTCATCCTTTCCCCATCTGTCTCTGTGCCCCCCTATAATTTTGAAGCAAAGCTCATATATCACATTATTTTACCCATAAATACGTACCTCTAAAAAAACACACACACAAAATAGAGGTGCCTGGGTGGCTCAGTCTGTTAGGTGTCCGACTCTTGATTTTGACTCAGGTCCTGATCTCAAGGTTGTGAGATCGAACTCCGCCCCGGGATTCTGCTTCTCTTCTTCTCCACCTGTCCCTCCCCCTACTCTCAGGAGCGTGCTCTCTCTCTCTCTAAAATAAATAAATCTTTAAAAAAAACCCACAGGGGCGCCTGGGTGGCTCAGTGGGTTAAAGCCTCTGCCTTTCGCTCAGGTCATGATCCCAGGGTCCTGGGATCGAGCCCCGCGTCGGGCTCTCTGCTTGGCGGGGAGCCTGCTTCCTCCTCTCTCTCTCTCTGCCTACCTCTCTCCCTACTTGTGATCTCTATCTGTCAAAAAAAATAAAAAAAAATTAAAAAAACCCCACAAAACATATTCACATCTCTCTTATTGTCTTACAAACTTTTGAAGAAACAGTTTGTATAATGGTCTTTTTTATTGTTACCTCCATTCTCCATGGAAACATGGAAACATGAATAGCAATCATTGCTATTTACAGGAGCAGCTATTGTGTGCCTGGCAGCTCGCTGGGGGCTGTCCAGATATAACCCAACACAACTCTTGCGTCCATCGTGAGGAGTTGGCTGTTATCACTGTCCATGCCCCTTCCCCAGGTCAGGGAGGTTAACGGACTCAGCCAAGGGTCAGCCAAGGGTCAGGTTAACGGAATTACCCAACCTCTAGCTCTTACTCATGCCTCTCCCTTGCCTGCCTTTATTTTAGGACTGTGCTCACCAATAGTGTAGCTACGAGCCACACTTGGCTACTGGGCTGAACGGTAGCTGATGTGGCTAGTCCAATTCGAAATGTACTGTAGGGTAAGTTACATGAAGATTTCCAGAGGTTTAGCAGGCAGAAAATAATGAAAATCTCAGTACTTTTCATACTGAAATGTCATGGTTCGGATATACCATATTAAATAAATTATATTATTAAAATAATTTGACCTATTTCTCTTTAACTTTTCCTTCCAGTTACAGCAAAATACATATAACAAAATGGACCATCGTGGTCGTTTTTTAGTATATCAGGGGTATCAAGTACATCCACTTGCAACCGCCATCCGTCTCCAGAACTTCATGATCTCCCAAACTGAAACTCGTGTCCATTAAACACTAACTGCTCATTCCGCTTCCTTCAGCCCCTGGCAACCACCGTCTACTCTGGATTTGATGACTCTCGGTATCCCATGTAAGTGGAATTAGATGGTATTTGTCTTTTTTGTGACTGGCGTAGCCTATTACACTGCACACAATGCCTTCAGGTTTCACTTGCGTTGTAGCGTGGGTCCTTCTTTGAGCCCGAGTAATATTCTACTGCACAGATAGTCAACACTTGCTTAACCATTTACCCCCTGATGGATATTGCGGTTGCTTCTACCATTTGGCTGTTGTGAACAAGGCTACTGTGAACACGGGTGCACATATATCTTTTCGAGATCCCGTTTTTGATTCGTTTGAGTGTACACCTGGAGTGGAATTGCTAAACAGTGCAGCACTTCTCTTTTTAGATTTCTGAGGCAACACCGTCCTGTTTCCCACAGTGGCTGCGCCATTTTACCTCCCCACCCTCAGGGTACCAGGGCTCCAGTTTCTCCACATCCCCACCAAAACGTATTTTCTTTCCTTCTTCTTAAAACTGTAGCCATTCTGGGGCACCTGGGTGCCTCGGTCAGTGAAGCCTCTGCCTTCGGCTCAGGTCATGATCTCAGGGTCCTGGAATCGAGTCTGGCATCGGGCTCCTTGCTCAGAGGGAGCCTGCTTCTCCGTCTCCCTGGACCCCTCCCCTCTACTTGTCCTCTCTCTCTCTCAAACAAATATATAAAATCTTTAAAAAAATAAAATACTTGTCATTCTAATAGGTGTGAGGCTCTCTACTTTTTAAAATGCAACTATTAGAAAATACGAGGCTCACATCTGTGGCTCCTGTTATTGGACAGAAATGCTAATAAAGAGTCTGAAAGAGGTGGAATTCATGGGGCGCCTGGGTGGCTCAGTGGGTAAAGCCTCTGCCTTCAGCTCAGGTCATGATCTCAGGGTCCTGGAATCGAGCCCCGTGTTGCGCTCTCTGCTAGGCGGGGAATCTGCTTCCCCGCTCCTCCGCCTGCCTCTCTGCCTACTTGTGATCTGTCAAATGGATAAATAAAATCTTAAAAAAAGAGAGAGAGAGAGAGAGAGAGGTGGAATTCAGGTTCCCAGACTCCTTTGCAGTGAGAGGTGGCCATGTGACCCTGTTCTGGCCAATGAGGTGTGGGCAGACGTCTGCTGGTGCCACGTCGGCGCCTTCCATCTTCTCCCTGCCTGAAATGCGGAGCTGGGACCCAGCCACCCTGCAACCCTGAAGTGACAGAAATGAGTCTGGAACTAAGGGTTCTCGCGCAGACGGACAAACAGCTGTGGGTCCCTGATGACCCATTGCAGCAGCCCCATATTACATACCCCTGACCACTTCTCAGGTGAGACCCGTCCGCCCTCTCTCTTTAAACGACCTTTATGTCATATGCTATAGTTAGTTTCAGCCAAACACGTCTCCGGTGGGATCCCTCGGAAGGGGACAGCTGGGATTTGAACACACACGTCTGTCTGTCCTCCAAAGCCTGGGCTCTTTCCACTTCTACCCCCCACTGCCTTCCAAGAATGGACCGGTGTTACTAAGAAGGTGGGAACTGGTGAGGCCGTCCTCCACACCTGCTATCCCCGAACAGGCAAAGTGATTTGCAACCACATGGGGGACAGACATCACCTGCAGGGAACGTGTTCGCTTTACACACAAAGATTTACAGTTAGAGTGTACTACGGCTGTACAGTTTCACGTGGAAAACCTGGGTGGTCAACGATAAGGAGCTCAAGAAATCATGTAAAGCCACTGAATAGAATCTTTGGGAGACTTTAACGTGTTTTACAAGACTATTAGATGAGAGGAAAATGTATTTAGGCTATACTATGGACAACAGAGGTCACGATACAGTAGGGTTCCAGTTTTATAAAATAATGCGTACGTGAGAATAACCAAAATGTTGAGGTGGAACTGTGCATAACCTTATTTTCCTATGTAGGTTTTCTCTATAGTTTCCAACATTTCAAAGTACGTGCTTGGGATTAGGTAAAATAAAGCAACATGCGAAAAAGAATCAGACTCCAGCGCCAAGGGGAATGGATCGTCTCTTTGTCAGGAATTGGAGGTGCCTTCTTTTGTTGTCTGACCTGAGGCTTCGAGGAGGGGGTGTGGAGATGGAGGGGAGTGCTGGGAAGAGGAGGGGGCGCTAATGAGAGCTCCTGAGACAGGGATCTTCTGTTGCCCTGGCTGCCCATCTGTCTGGGCTTCCCCTCGGGACCCTGAAAGCCTGGCATCTGCCCTCTGCTCCCATGTTCCGTGTGAGGGTTACACGCTTAGTAGCTTCTGATGCTAGCGGCCCATTGTCAGTCTTGATTAAAACACACAATCCACATAACACAGTAATAGAATTAGAAGGCAATCCCTCCCTCAAATGGGCTGCGGTAGAGGCTCAACAAACAACCTGCGTTTTGTTCCACTTTGATTTGGTCTAATGTGTTGGTAAAAGGGTCCATCCCTGAGATGCTTTGTGCTTAATTACGTACGAATATGGGAGAAAGCGGAGGTCCCTAACAACATGCTTGGTGGTTGATTAAGTGAGCGTCCAAATGGGCAATCAATAATTTACTAAAATATTTAAAATACCTCCTGGCTTCCTGTGATGGGAAGAATACGGCTTGTGTGTGGTCCATTGTTGACTTCTCTGCAGGTGGAGACAGTCCCTGTCTTTCTGGTGCTTCTGCCTCTAAGCCTGGACACTTCTGCCCACTTTCTTCATGGCTAGAGGGTGTACTTTCGCAAACACAGATCTAATCACAGCACAACCCACTTCAAACTGTCCATTGCACTCCCTTACCTCCATCCCCCACCACACCTGGTTAGCCCCTCGTCTCCTTGGAAGGCCTGGCCCAGACCTCCCCTGTGCAGAAGGATGGCATAACCACCTTCTCTAAGAACTTCAAAATTCTGTGTGCAGGTCTCTTATCTTGCGGCTGAACCTCACTGTGTTTCATGTTCCATTTGTGTCTGTCTCCCTGGTGAGGCTGTGAGCGAGTGCCATGAGAACAGGAACGAGTTCCACAGGGATCCTTATTTAATCCTTTTATTCAGTGAGTGTCCCCGGGTAATGAATGAGTTGGAGTGCAGGAATTCTGGTGCAGTGTTGTGATCAGAATGAACAATGAGTGATCCTCTCCCTTTCCTCCTTCTTGAATTACTAACACGTTCCTCCTAATCTTCCCCTCCCGGATTGTTAGTTCTGGAGGTGATCCTACTTCCTTGTTCTCTAGATGCGAGATCTGGGGTTCAGAAGGGTTAACTCGTTTGTCAGGGGGACACCAGTCTAGGCTGATTTCCTGCTCTCCAGGATCCTCTGTCTTTGGGATCATTTGATCACCGTTCTCAACAGGCTAAAACCACAAGAGCAAGATAAGAGGAAAACAGGAGTCAGGGGCGGCGTGGGGTGGGTTCAGAAGAGACCAAAGGAAGTTTCTCAACCATACTTGCATTAGATTAATTTTAATGGACTTGACTCTAAACAATTTAAAACTCAGGGATGCCGTGAGCCTTCAGGTGAAGGTGAAGGAACACGTAATCCACTTCAAATATTTGCAGTGACATTTGTCAGGGTTAGACTGCGCCTGGTTTTACCATCGTCTCCCCAGCTGTTTAACAAAATGTCGAGCACATCCAATATCTATATTTGTTGAATGACTAACTCACATGCCTACTATGTCCCCAGAACTGTATGCCGCCTCAGTTTAATCCTCGGAGCAACCCCCAAGGTCTTAAGCATGATGCCACACTGATTACGACAGGTGGCTTAGTTACGTCTGGCTTATCCAAGGCAGATTTGGGTTTAAATCTATCTGGTGACATTCTGCCCGGCCGTCCAATGCAGTGTTCTGCATCTAGTAAATCCTTAATAATTATTAATTGATGAGGGTGCTTTCTCGGCCTGAATGCGTAAACCACATGTTCTCTGGATATGATGGGAGTTGCAGCATATTTTAATTAAATACTGACAACTTTAATTCTGATTGCTCATTCTAATACTCTTGAGCTGACAGCAGCAAGCTAATGGCTTGTTCATTTTGGAAGATATTAGCAGCAGGGTGCTGCCTTTTACCCAAACATAAGATCACAATAATTAAAATCTGATATTGCTCGAAATGAACTCCTTTTAAACTAATTTATATCCCACAAACACACGCAGATGCAAGCAGATATGTGCTAACATTCTCAAGGATTTACAGCACCTTAGAGAAACTCTGTCCATTCCCTTCCAAAATGAAAAGTTTTCTGTTGCTGTGATGAAAGACTCCTTACTAGGTTCAGGGGGAAATGTGCATTTCCACAGATCAATTTCTGAGTTTCCCAGAAGAGGGGAGCCAGAGAGAAATCCTGAAAACTAATGACTGTGGGAGCAGAGCATGTTGGTACTTTGTAGCTCCAATCAGTATCTAAACCACTGAATCAGAGAGTAAGACAAAGGACAATCTTATTGCATGGAGGGTGGGGAGGGAGAGGTGGGCGGGGGAGGTGGGCTGAGCAGGAGGGAGAGATATCTGAGTATACAAAGAGATGAAGTAATTTGGAGGGAGGATCCAGAAGCAAACGTAATATATCGTGTTAATTCTTTGCTTCCAAAAACTTACCCTGAGCATCTATTGTGCCCCAGGCCCTGGAGACTTGCTGGCTACAAGCTGGCTGTGGGCCATCCCCCCACGGTGTTTGCCTTAGAACATGATTCTAACCAGAGGTCCATGTTTGGACTTTAGGGAGGTTATGAACCCCTGGAAATTGTATGCAAAATCTTGGGTTTGTGTGGGTAGAGGTAGACCGGCACATTTTTTTCTTGGGGACAAAGTATGCAGCCAGGGTCACGTTCTCTAAGCCTCCAGGGATTCCCAATAAGGTACATAACCACAATAATAGAGTTTGCCTTCTCTAATCTCCCCCTCGAAGGGATGAACAAACTAGAAGGGAAGCCAAAATCAAGAGAAGCCGGGCGCCTGGGTGGCTCAGTGGTTTAGGCCGCTGCCTTCGGCTCAGGTCATGATCTCAGGGTCCTGGGATCGAGTCCCGCATCGGGCTCTCTGCTCGGCAGGGAGCCTGCTTCCCTCTCAGCCTCTCTGCCTGCTTGTATCTCTCTCTGTCAAATAAATAAATAAAATCTTTAAAAAAAAAATCAAGAGAAGCCAACAGACACCGATATTTTCCTTCATTTATGAAGCTAAAAGAGGATTTTCTCCAAAAATCTTAAAAACAAAGCCAAAACCCTGTACTCCGAAGCAGATTAAAAAAAAAAAAAGGCCACCAAGAAATAGTGAATTATAGGACACAGGTGAAGGACAAGCTCTTAGCAGCAGAGTCAGGTCACTAGAGATATTTGACCCAATAGACACACTGTGCATCCTTGCCTGATTCTGTGCAGAGTCCTCAAGAGGAGACAGAAGCCTGGCTCACAGGCCCATGGGAGGCTCTCCCAGCACAATCTCCTGACAGCTGCAACCTTCCGGAGTATTTATTACTTGTCAGGCATTATTTCAAAAGCTTTGCCTTCAAGGTGTTATTGAACCTCACAGCTATTTAATCAAGATGGTTATGATTCCTAGTTCTATTTCACAGATGAGAAAAGTGAGGATCAGGGAGTTCTGGGACTTGTGAAGAGTTCCACAGCTGCAAGTTTCTCCTATCTCCTACCCCTCCTTAGGAAAAGCTGTCAATGGCAATGCTTGAAGGTGGTGTAGATGTCAGGAAATGAAAGCTATGATGTAAGCCCAAGACAATGAACCGCCCCCCCCCCCCACTTTTAATGTTCTCCCGGGACTATTTGTTCATCTAAATAGTGTCTAAACACTCATGGAGAGCAACGTCAGGGTCCAGTTTTGGAGCAGGGTTTATCTTTCCTGCTCCACAACTCGAGAATTTGAATTGAGGTGGTGTGTGGGGGGGGCGGCAGGGAGGAGTGAGCTTGGAGAAGGAAGAGTGGGGATGTACTAAGGAAGTGGGTTTGAGGTGAACTCCACAATTTCACATTGCTGGTCAGCACAGCCTGGCAGAATTGAAAATTTCTCTTACCACTTAGACCATGTTTACACTTTCCATGCCCTTTATTGACCTCTGTTTACAACAACTAATCTTGACATCATTTCAGACTGATAGTTGCAAGAATAGTACAAACTATTCCTGTATACCCTTCCCCCAGATTCCATAATTGTTAATATCTTACCACATTGGCTCTGTACTTCTCTCTATAAATAAATATCTTCATACTATTTTCTTTTTCATAGAGATGCTCTTTCATAAATTATGCTGTTTTATGCCTTCAAGGTATGACCTCTCTCATAACCACAGTTGAGTGATCAAAATCATGAAATCATCACCGACGTATTAAAATACTATGAACTAACCCAGAGACCTTATTCAAATCTCACCAATCATCTCCATGATGTCAGCAAAGAGAGTCCCAGATCACATGCTTCTTTGTCTTCCATGACATGGATGTTTTGTGGAAAAGTATAGGTTGGTCATTTTGTCAAATGTCTTCGAGTTTGTCTGACGTCCTGATCAGATTCCGGTTTCGTGGTTTTGGCAGGAATATCACAGAAGTCATGTTGCACTTTTCTCTGTGCATTGTGTCGGGAGATGGTTTGTTCTACCACAGTAAGGTCAACCTTGGTCTCTTGCTGGGGTGGTGTCTGCCAGGTTGCTCCTCTGTGAAGTCAATAGGACCCCCTCTTTAACATTACTGAATTAAAAAAAAACACAAGAATTATGGTAAAATACACACAACATAAAATTTACCATTCAACCATTGTTAAGCATCTCGTCCTGCAGCATTGAGGGCATTCACGTTGCTATTCAACCATCACCACCATCCACGGAAATTTTTCATCTTCTTGAACTGAAACTCTCTGCTGATTGAACACTAACTCCTCATTCTCCCCTTCTCCCAGTCCCTGGCACCCACCATTCTACTCTCTGTCTCTAGGATTTGCCTACCTAGGTATCTCATCAGTAGAATCATACAGTGTTGTCTTTTTCTGACTGTCTGTTTCACTCAGCTTCACGTCCTCAAAATTCACCACGTTGTAACTGGTGTCAGAATTTCCTTCCATTTGAATGCTGAACGGATATCCCCTTGCTGTATATACCACATTTTGTTTATGAATTTATCCCATGACGGACATGAGCTGCTTCAGTCTTTTGGCTTCAGTCTTTTGGCTATTGTGAATAATGCTGCTATAAACTTGAGGGCACAAGTACCTGTTTTCAGTGCCTGTTTTCCTTTCTTTTGAGTGTATAACCAGAAGTGGAGTTGCTGGATCATTATTTTACTCTTCTTAATTAATGAGCGTCTTGTGGGATGATGTTTGGAGACTATGCAAATATCCAGTGACTCCTCACACTTCCACCCACCAGTTTCAGCGTTCCTTGATTCCTACCCGAATCAATTATTCTTCTAATGGTTGCCAAATGGTAGTTTCCATCTATCATTTCTTCTACTTCTATCAGCTGGCATTCTACCGAGGAAGAAATTTCCCTCCCTCCTCATTTATCTAACAGTATGGACTCATTTTATCCACTGGGTCATACTCCATTGCTCCATGGCCACTTTTCTGCTCTGAGCAATTCTTTTCCTACTATTTCCAAGAACACAGGTTGGGGAAAACGCGGGAACTTTCTGTAGTTCCTTCTCACCATTAAGAAAACCGAGAATGCAGCCTGACTTCCCCAAATCTAGGCGATCGCTTTCCCACCTGCTCCTTCGTTTACTTGAGTGGAAACCCTCTTTCGGGCTGCGTCTGCACGGACCCCCCGGGCAGCCCGTCCCCGCGAGAACTACATTTCCCAGAGACCTTCGGGGGGTCTGCGTCATCAGCGAGCGCGGCCTTCAGTGAGCGAGGCCGACTTCGGAGACCCGCTGTGGCGGCGGCAACATGGCGGACGTGCTAAGTGTCGGAGTGAACCTGGAGGCCTTTGCTCAGGCCATCAGTGCCATCCAGGCGCTGCGCTCCAGCGTGAGCAGGGTGTTCGACTGCCTGAAGGATGGCATGCGGAACAAGGAGACGCTGGAGGGCCGGGAGAAGGCCTTCATTGCGCACTTCCAGGACAACTTGCATTCGGTCAACCGGGACCTCAAGTAGGTACCGGCTGAAGGGGCCGGCGTCGGGGACCCTCCGGGCGCCCCCCCTGCCCCGACCCCGCGCGAGTCTTCCTAGCCAGGGGCCGCTCTCAGTGCCTTGCTCGCTTGCTCTCTGCCCCTCCCTTCCAAGCCCATGCCTGTTCCTCAGGGACACCTCGTCTCCCACCCCCGCTCTCCCGTCTCCCTTCTCTTGGCCCCCCAGGCCTGGCTGTCTCCCGCCGCCCCGCACCTGCCGTGGGGTCGTTCTGTTCCTGGCGAGGCGACGCGCTCTTCCCGTGCACCTCCACTTCTCGGCTCCGCCTGGCAGGTTTCTCACCTGTAGGCCCTCTGTGCCCCAGCGTGTCTGATCAAACAGTAGCAAACAGGACCAGCCCGGCGCTGCCCCAAACCCGAGTGCACTTGGTCCCTTGAGCACCAGTTCCTCGCCTCTGAACCTGGAATTCATCAGTGTCACACTGCTCCAAACCCAAACTTGATGAGACAGGACTTGCTCTTTCCCTCTCCCCTGCCCCCTCCGGAACCGATCAGAATTCCACTCGCGCTCGGCTCCTGTTCAGTTTCCTCCTCTAGAGAGACTTCATCTCAGGTTTAATCACTTATGTTTAGCCCCCCCCCCCATCAGTTTGCAGTCCTTCAGGGTTAAGGATTGTATATTTCTCGTTCTTACAAGTCACCTTCTTTACTTCTACTTTCTAAGGGTCCCTAAGAAATAAGTGAGAGGGTGTTTGTGAGATGCCCATCAGGTTGTAGGAACTCTGTAGTTGGTTAGGTTCTAAACTTGTCTTCCCTTCCTTAAGACAGTCAGCCCTGCTCAGGGAGCTGGGAGTTCCAGGGCTTTTGCCTTTCACTTCTCAGAAAGGACCCTAGCAGGGAAAGGCATTTGCTAAGATAGTCATCCTGGAATTTCTGGAATGGATGGATTTTTTTTTTCCCCCCAACTTGGTCTCCTTAGTAACCAGATGGAAGGCGGGGGTAGCATGGAGGAGGTGGTGACCAAATGATGGGTGGTGCCTCTTTGGATTTTTTTCCCCCCTAAGTCGTTGCTATTCTTTTTTGGTGGAAAGCCAGGAAATCACACACCCCTCCTCAACTCCCACATTCACTTGCTGTTCTCTGGCACAGTGCCAGTTAATACTTTTCCCTGCTTGAGGGGATGCAGTGGCTCTTCTCTGCTGCTTCCGTTTCCTCCCTTGGGTGATGTTCAGGATCTCACAGCCCTCCACCGTTCTAGAAAGTTTATAGTACCCCGTCGCCTTTTTAAATCTTTGTGCAGTATTGCCAAGAAGAAGGTGGCTGAAGATTCCAAAATGAGTGTGGCATGAGGAGCTGTTCCTAGAGAGCCTTTTGTTGACAGTTTGAGACTGGCCTCACAGAACATGCTCCTGGAATGTGCTTTTGCTCTTGGCTCCCTTTCCCCACTTCTCTAGAGTTTTCCTGCTAGACTGAAGTACGTTTGTTTGACACAGCCCCCTCCGTGGTGTCTTCCCATTCCGTTTGTTTATTTTATCTCTTCTTTGTTTTGTTAAGTTTTACCATCTGTGAAGTACCATGTACCAGTCTATCCCTATGCGAATGATAAATAATCATCATCTACTCAGGTACTTGCTGTTCTGCCAAATGTGATGATCCGTATGCGGGTCTGGAAACTCTTCGTGAGAAGCGACGTGATACCACATTTCAAAATTCCAGAAAGTCGCCCTCCCCACCCTGAGAATAATTTGGGTTGTTACATCCTGACTTTAGGAGTCTTCCCGGTTCCAGTGCTCTCAGCTTTTTTCCTCCTTTAGAATGGCACCAGAGAGCTCGGTTTTAAAATAAGATAAGCTCCCACTTAAGGGTTTTCTTGATTGTCGGTGATCTTAACCTTTCACGGTGTTTCTTAAGAGACTCCTGATGGACATTTTGAAGAACAGCCTTTGTTCTGGTTGGCTACACCCTGAAGTTTCAGTGGACTCAGGTTTATTGCTTTACCTGTTTATTTTTCAGTGAGCTGGAACGTCTGAGCAATCTGGTAGGCAAGCCATCTGAGAACCATCCTCTCCATAACAGTGGGCTGTTGAGCCTGGATCCTGTGCAGGACAAAACTCCTCTCTATAGCCAACTCCTGCAAGCGTATAAATGGTCAAACAAGGTAAGGGAGACATGTCAGAAATGGAGCTGATACAGAAAAAGCCAAGTTTTCTTGACATTTCATACATGCAGAAGGGGAGGGTGTAAGTTTTTCTTTCTTTTTGTTGTTGTTCTCGATTCAAAATTCAGATTTTGTTCTCGATGCGATTACAGAGCATCGAGAGCATGGAAGTTGTATAATTTCTTCATGAGCTATTCTGTAGTCCTTTGAAGTCTTTGGGGGATTAGTTATGATGCTCAGGTAATTAATTTTTTTAAAAAGTCCTAAATCAGGTGTGGTTAGGACTCTATACCTGGGGACCCGGTAGAGGGAGCACCTTTTATGAACCCCTTGAATTCCTGTGTCAAATGTTGTGGTATGTGCATTTTGTTTTTCCTGGGGAAGGCTTCCTAGCTTGCGTCAGATTCCGAGGAGTCCGTCTCCCCTAGAAGGTTAAGGACTGGTGGTGCGAATGTGCAGCCACGCACAGTTGGTGTTGCTCGTGCTGTCTTCCCGCCCTCCCTGGAAGGTCGCGAGAGTGCCGCTTGTTCGGTTGCTCTCCGCTGACTTCCCCTGGGGGAGACCGTTCTAAGCCTGCTCCGTGAAATCTGCTGTTCGTGGTTTCCTTCAGCAAGCAGCCCTGTGGCGTAGACCCTGGGACAGCTGTAATAGGAAAACTAAGCTCTAGTCTAAATATAGCCATTAACAGTTAGGCTCATAAGCCTGGAAACAGCTAGTTTGTTTACTCACAAGCTCCTTTTGTTTGGGTGCTGCGAGTTGTTGTGTATGTTTTTTCCCTGCTGATAAGGAGCGAGAATATGTGTTTGGAATGACTTGGGAAACTTCTTTCATTAGACTGTGCTACTTCCCTGGAGACCCTTGTTCTCGCAGTTACTGGTTCTGAATTGCCGTGGCCTGCAGTCATCCATTGTCTTTTCCCTCTTTTCTGTGGTCCTCCCCCCCCCCCCCCCCCCCCCCCGTTTTGGATGAGCGACGAGCACTGAGAGTTTTTCTGGTGTGCAGATTTTTATCTTTAAGTTTTTCGGTGATATTTAGTATATTTTGTTTTGAAGTGGGGCCCTGGAAGCTAAGTCTGAGAGGCAGGGAGAGGTGATTGAACCTCTGCTACAGACACTCAGCTGTAAGGGTTGTCCCTCAAACTCTGGGCTGCCGTTGGCAGAAAACCCAGTTTGGTCTTGAGCATCAGGGCGCCCAGTTGGTACAGGGATCTGTCGCTCTCCTGTTCTCTGTAGGAGAACCTTTCCTAGGTTGGCCTAATGTCTGTACATGGTGGGAAAGAGGGCCTGGCGGTTGTGAATTTGCATCGCTCTCATACCACGTGATCTCCTGGTGTCGTTCCAGACCCTGAAAAAGTATTTTAGGCCTGCTTGGTAGGTGGCCCCTATCTAAGTAAACAGTTCATTGAATCCAGGCCTGGGATCCTCTGATTGGGTGATGCGGATCACCTGAGGCACAGGAAGTGGGGCTCCTGGGAGTTGGAGAGGCAGTTTCCAAAAGGCGGGGATGCAAGTCAGATAAAGATTGTGTCTTTGCCACAGCCAGGCGTGAGATTCTTCCAGCCCTACGCAGAGAGCACTGCTCTGTCAGGCTGTCCTGTTGGAGCCTCCTTGTTTTCCCAGGGACGCTGTCGGTTGTCCTTAGCTGAGTTTACCTAGGGACTGGGTGGGATCTGATCAGTAGGTACATGGTGTGACTTCCTTCTGGTTGGACTCCTGGTAGAAAGTCTTGCCTTTTGGTGTTGGGACACAGAAACTGTGTTGGTGTATCACGTGGGTAGTGGTGTTTTTGGAACAGCCTAGAGCTACGGAGACTTTTCAGTGGAGGGAAGACTTAGGCCGACTGAGAAACCGTGAGTGACCCGGGGCTCCTAGTGGAAGTGACTGGTTTCAGGTTGAATGAAGGTAGTTTACTTGTTCTCTGAATTTAATAGTATATTAAAATCCAGTTTCCTGCTCCTGACTTTTACCCTTGCTCTAAGGTGAAAAAGAGGTTGTATTAAGGAAAAGAAATACTCGAGCTTCTCGATATAAATAAAGAACTTCTCGTCCTGGAGATGCTACAGATTAAGTAGTTTGTAAATCCTGTAAGAGCGGTGTGAAAGCTCTGGGGTTTAAGTCACGTCCCTGGCCTGGGAGCTCCTCGTGCCCAGTAGCTGCCTGTTCTTCAGCTCCCTAGTGGCCCAGCAGAGGGGGTTTTGGGGGCTGCTTGTACCACCGATCAGTAGAAACAAAGAGAATGATTAAGAGATACTTAGTGTAGGCCTTCTTTTATAGCTGAGCAGACTGAGGCCCAGTGAACTGACCTGCCCATGGCTTCACAGTTGGACTAGAATTTGCATTTCCTGACTTAGCTCAGTGTTCTCTCCTCCAAACTTGATGCTTTAAACCATTTTGGCTTAAGGTTTTTGACTATAGAAAACATTTTTTTCCCTTCCACATTCATCCTGGAAGCAATTCCTGCGTTATCTTTTATTCATGAATCCGTATGCATTTTGCTAATTTGTAATGGTTTATTGAAAGATGGAGAAGACAAGTGTGTGGTACGTGGGCCCCCAAACTATTGCCCTTGTCCAGGGCAGACACCACTAATCACTTTCTGCATTCCTTCCTGCTGAGGTCATGCAGGGGCTCGCAGCTCTGTTCTGGGGCTAGGAGGCCCCTGCCAATTATTCAGAGATGGGCTGCAGGGAAAACATGTTTTTTATTTCCATTATGATAGATAATGTCCTGTTTGACTATGACTTATTTATACCCTCCCGTACTCTAGAAAGGATTTAAGGTCAATTGCAAGAATACCTAAAAACCTTGAAAGGAAAGAGGGAAACAATGGTGAGGATGCCTTATGTACACTTCTTTAATAAACTCAAGAAGTAGCCCTAAGAAATAAGCCAGTATTCTAATTTCCAGCTGGGGATATGGAAGCAGCAAGCAATTAGATGTGTTTATTTTGCCTCTCTTACAAATGAAAAGAGCTTTTTAATTGCTAAAGCTTTCATCATTCATCATTTTACCCTCAAAGAGTTTAAACCAGTAAGTGCATTAATATGTTAAGTGAAGTTTGGGGTAACTTGCCAATGTCAGCTTTACACACTGTTGGCTAAGAATTGAAGGAAGTGTGGGAAAGGCCTTGATACCACCCATTATGTGATGAACTTTCTGTTTTATGTGCTTTGGGCCATAGAAAAGTCTCGTTCGTGCTTCATGACTAATTATTTTCTTTAGGGGATTTTGTAATTTTTGTAAAGTCAGTCGGAATATTAATTACATGGCAGTTGGCATAATTGTTAGGTTAACACATTTAAAAATTAATCTAATGTAATGAAATGATGGCAAATTGCTGTGAGCAGCACTTTCTGCACGCTGATTTGGGGGAAGAATTTAGCTTTTGACTATTATGCACCTATAGATAATTGTTCTGTAGAGGGATGACAAGCTCTCTTGACGAGGGCAGAAATAATTGGTATCATCGCTGTCCTTTGCTGTGGGACAGTCGGTGCGGACCTTCTTCGGCTTCTTGTGTTCTGGAACGCCAAGGGCTAGGCTGAGTTTTTCCTCGGATCGCGTCCTGTCACAGGCTCTTATCTCCGACTTCGACTTTTATTTCTGACTTGTTCACTCGTTTGTGGCAGAAGCTGCTGGTGCATTTGCCCGGACAGCCGGCTGGGACTACAGCCTTGCCCGGTGACCTCTGAAGCAGAGAAGACCCCAAAGTGTCCCTTTCTTGGGGGGCTGGGAATTGGGCCCAGAGGAAGGTGCCCCCGCCGCCTCTGATTTTTTTTTTTTTTTTTACAGGCTTCATTTTTCTGTTTTATTAGGGAAAGAGCTGCTTTCTGCCCTGAGAACATTCAGTTGGCAAGTGTGAGGGCATTTCCTCCAGTACACCTCCCCAACTGTTCTTCCCAGAATTTAGTTAGATGGCCTTAAGTTACTGTGATTGTCATCTCGCTCAGATCTGTCCTCGAAGGTGCCCCTTGTGTTCCTGTGTCTTGGAGCTAACGGGGGTGGGGTTGTTTGAAATGGAGCCTTTTCCTTTAGGGACCCTGTCCTCTTTTATGTCCCTGAGGAGTGGTGCTATGTCTGTCTTGTTCCCTGCTGGGAGTCCCCAGCACCTAGCAAGGCGCCTGGTCCACAGTAGGCATTCCGTTAAAATCAATGAATGAATGAAAGAATAAATGAAAGCTTTTTCTGTTGAATTTTTAATTTACAACCCCTTTTGTGGTTTGCTTGCTTGTGTTTTTAGTGAAGTATGATAAGGACATTTCCATTTTCGGCCATTACTGAGGAATCCAGTTGGCTCTTTGGAGAGATGAGAGACAGTTCTGGGATCCTGCAATGGAGGCCAGGGCTGGATTCCAGAAGGGTAATTTGGAAGGACAGGGTGAGGTCGGTTGGTGAACTGATAATAAGCTTCTTGAGGGCTGAGGTTAGCAGTTTTATCTACGGCGCTTGTCACCCATGTGCCCTTTTTCAGAGAGCCAGGTTGACAGCCAGTGCTTAGGAGGGGATGCGACTTGATAGAAGCCTTCTGGAGTAGACTGAGTCAGGCTAATTTGAGCTACAGCACCTGCGGTCAGGTGCTGCGTGGCAGCTGTCATTTTGGCAGTACAGAGAAAACTGGGAAGAGGAGCGTCAACCCCATCAGCCTCACGGGGTTCTCCCTCTCTGTATCGTCAGTCCCCAATTTCTGCTCCTAGCGCTTTCCTTCCCCCCAGACCCACTCCTGCCCTGTTCTTCTCTCTGATACACGTTTGGGGGCTACAGATTCATTAAGCAAATCGTAAGGAGAGACAATCACTTAAATGCCCCCCAGACCTTCATCATCACGAGCTAGGACCAGACACGGTTTGGGATGGTCCCTATTTTTTGCAGGGGCGTCATTCCCAGGGCCGCTGTTTTACCATATCTCACCTTCACAGCCCCTGCTCATTCAGAATGGGCTTCCACAGCGAGCTTGACTCTAGGACTTTCTGCCCTGGTTAGGCCGGAACCCTATACCCTTCTCCTTCCTCTCCACCCCCAACCCTTGATACTGTGGGAGCCATTATGAGAAGAACAAAGAGCAACACAAACAGAAAAAGACAACAGAACAAAACCAATCTCCTGGATTTTTAGATACTGTTGGAATCAGAGGTAAAGGAGAGGACAGCGAGAAATGTCTGGGCTTCCATCTAAGTCCTGGGCTCAGGCTGCTGCAGCTCTGATGAGAAAGAAACTCTTTTAAGACCTCAGTTTCCCCCTCTGTGAAATGGAGATAACTCTAGTGTTTGTACCATGGTGTTGAAGACAACATGAAGCAATGCACATAAAATGCTTTAGGGTACCTCATATACAGTGCGTGTCCTATCAGTGGTGGTTGTGATTCCCAGGCGTGGTAATAGCGGATGTGTGTATTTATTTACGGAGCGGCAGTATTGCTCAGCAGTTAAGAGCGTGAGCTCTAGAGCTGGACTGCTCTGGTTCTGGTCCTGGCTCTGCTCCCTGACATGGTGAGGCTCACCTCTGGGCCTCTGTTTTCTCTTCACTGCAGTGGGAATGGCCATTGTGCCCACCGCAGAAAGATAGTGTGAGGCTAAATGAGGTAATACAAATGAAGCACTTTCCTGGCACAGAGTTAATGACGGGTCTCTAGGGGCTGGTCTTAGCTTAACAAACAGAGACGGACAGACCTCCAGGCAGTGCTGGACTATCTTTCAAAGGATTTCTGCTCGATGGTGCAGCTTCCCAGACTTGATTTTGATACATGCTTCTGAAAATCTGCAAATCAGAGATTCTTTTTTTTTTTTTGAAGATTTTATTTATTTATTTGACACAGAGAGAGAGATCACAAGTAGGCAGAGAGGCAGGCAGAGAGAGAGGAGGAAGCAGGCTCCCTGCCGAGCAGAGAGCCCGATGCGGGGCTCGATCCTAGGACCCTGAGATCATGACCTGAGCCGAAGGCAGAGGCTTTAACCCACTGAGCCACCCAGGCGCCCCCAAATCTGAGATTCTTTTAGGTAGTCAGTACCTTTCGTGCCCTGGGGAAGCCCGAGTGTAGGTGTCAACAGTTCACACATTCATATGAACCAGTGGGAGGGGGATCTTTCCTCAGAGAACCTGGAGCTTGGGTGAGGGATGGGGAGGAGGGTCGCTGACCTCTTGGTGTGGCGTCCTGGCTTTTGGAAGGGTAGGATGGCTTGTGGGAGTTGAGGGGCAGCAAAGGCAGGGTGAGGGTCCTGGGGAGGAGCGCAAGGAGGTGTGAGGGGACTGCAGAGAGGGGGCTGGCAAGGACGGTGTATCGCTCAGGGCAGCCCGTTTGTCCAGAGCGGGAGGAGCCTTCCCGTGTGGGCACTCCATAAGGCCGTGTTCCCAGAGTCCAGCCTTCCTATGGGTCCGTAGTCCTCTTACCTGGTAGGGAAACTCTTGTGGCCTAGTCAGGGGTTTCTTGTGTTGTTTCTTTAGAAAAATGCTTGCACGCAAAGGCCGGTAGGAGAAGAAACATCTGGATTCTATCCGCTTTTGTCAGTTGGGTGCTCGTTACTAGCCGGGCTCTGGGGTTAGACTCTTGGGTGAGAATCCCCAGCCCTCCTCTCAGCTTGATGATGTGGGGCAAGTTACAGAGCCTGTCTGTGTCTTAGCCTTCTCATCAGTCGGAGTGGTTCGTGCCAACTTCTGTGTGGGGGCTGGGGTGAGGATTGATGGCTTTATGTGTCCCCCCACGCCCCGCCCAGCACGTAGAACAGTGCTCAGTGTGCAGTGGGCATGCACTGGGTTCGCTAGGCCTACTCGTTTTCGTATTTTTGGTAAAGTGTTCGAACGGCAGCGTGTAGTTGTGGCAGCATGGGACCGAGGTTTCGAGAGACCAGTATTCAGTTCTGGCTGTCGCTGTCCACTGGCTCGCTGTGGGACCTGCTCTGTGACCTTGGGCCCCGGCTTCACTCCTTTCTGGGTTCTAGCTGCCTCGCCAGTAGATGAAGTCTTGGGTGGGATGGTCTCTCGGGTCCCTTTCAGCTTTAGCTTGTAGAGACCGTGGAGTCACTTGTGCATTTCGGTGGTCTTGGAAATGAAAGCATAACGTGGGGAGTGGAAAAGAGCAGTGCTTGTCCGGTAACATTTCTTTAGCACGACTGTTGTGAACGCATCTCACGATGTGCCAGGACAGAGCGGCAGCCTGGAGGCCTTGTGGAAAATTACCTTCCAGAGCTGCTCTAGACAGCAGTGGCCCCTTGTAACACACCAAGCGTAAATGTTAATGAAAATCAAGTGATGCCCCTGTAATTCTAAACGGTTTCTATCCCAAGGCTTTGGCCCGGTTCCACATCTTTATGTTCTGCTTACTAGTTGTGGTTTCCAAAAATTGCCACTTTATTTGTTGCCTGGAATCAGATTTGTGATTCTCTCATTTTTTTCTCTAAAGGAACAGGCCGTCTCTCTAGAAGCTGAGGCTATTGGCTGTGTGTCACGCCTGCCCCCAGGAGGCACTCTGTCTGTGGGGCACCATCTTGAGTCCCTTCTTGGCTGGCTTACATTAGCCTTTTCTGGGCCGAAAAGGTTGGTGCGGTTTGTCCAAAGCCTTCTGTGGATTGTAGCCAGAGCCTGCAAAGGGCGCTTTCTCTTCTGTCCCAGGAATGTTTAGGAGACAGGAAACTGTCCCGTGTCATTTTTCTTCGCAGCGAGGTGCGCATCGGTGGTGGGAGGGAAGCGTATCGTTACAAGAACGGAAAGAATCTGACGTCCCATCCCCAATTTTCTTGTCTGCCCTCCTTCAGCGGCGTGAGCTGGGGCAGAGCTGCTGGATCACTGGTGCTTCGCCCCCGTTGTCCGAGCCTTCTCTGGGCCACCTCATCTTTCCTGTGGCTTCACGTGGCAGCCACGCATCGATGCCACCTCGCTGCACTGCCAGCCTAGGTCTCTCCTGAGTTCAGACCCACGTAGCAAAGTGCCTGCCCAGTGTCTGCCCTCGGAGACTCGGGGGCCTGTGACGCTGGAGTCCGGAACTAAAATCCTGCTCCTTGTGCTGGGCCCCAGCTGGGTGCCCAGACCCTCACACCCGCTGACCAAGCTGTATTCATTCTACCTCTTGAAAACCTCTTACCCTCTCCTCCCCATTTTGACTGCTCTTGCCTGAGCCCAGGCCGCCATGATTGCTTGGGACAATGCCGCAAACTCCCGCTGACTTCCTGCCAGTTCCTACCCCTTTGAATCTATTTTCCTCTCTACAGCTCCCCGGGGATCTTGAGAACGTAGACATCTGAGTGGTTGCCCCTCAGCGGTTTCTTCCATCTCTCAGGATGAGTGCCAGCTCCCCAGCTGGCATGTGGAAGCATTCTAGTCATCAGGCCATGGGGCCTGCGTCCAGAAGCAGGCAGCTCTTTGGCCAGATGCCTTAGCCTCAGTTTCCTGATCTGTAAGCGGCACGCACAATCTGTAAGCGGCACGCACAGTCCTGCGTCCTGGGGCGGCTGTAGGAGTACAGGAATCCTGCTCTTGGGTATTTCACACAGAGCCTGGCCTGTCACCCGTTGACTGTCAACGGCCCCGTGTAGGACTTCCCGATCTGGCACCAGCTCATTTCCCGAGCTCCCGTCCTCACTCCCTTCCTTCTGGGAGAAAAAGAACCCAGAACTTCGGATTATGGAAAATTTCAATTAGACACAAAAGTAGGTACAGTCTTGTTTCAGTGGCAGGAGCTGAGTACCTTAAAGCGGTCTAGACGGGTCATTTCGTCACAAAAACTCCAGTGTTCAGCTGCCCTTCTGGCCACCCTGCCAGTTCCCGGCTACAGAATTAATCGCAGATCCCGGTGGGGCCATGATCTGTTCGTCTCAGGGCTTTTGCACACGATGTTCTTCCTTCTTTCTTCCTTTGGAAAGCTCTTACTCATCTTGGTCTCAGTTGAGTTGTTACCTCCCCTCGGAGGTCTTCTGAGTGGTACCAGATTAGGTCCCCATGTTTACACTTCTTAGAGCTTTTCTCCCACTCCGGCTCTTTATGACCCCACAGGATTAAGCCTGGTCCTATACTAGGATTTAGACTTTGAGTCCATCTGCTGGACTGTAAGTGGGCATAATAGCGATCTTGGTGCTGATCTGGGTGTCTCAAAAACGTGTATACAGTTTGTAGTTCAAGGGGGGGGCACGGAGTGGTGTTTAAGAAGCAGCAGTTATTGCCAGTAGCTGTTTCTAAAGGGGTCGTGAATCCGTATTTGAATGGGTCAGTTGAAGCCTCTAAGTCTCTTCCTCCTTTCCTTCTTAGATTACGTATTTTCCTTCTACTTGATTCTGTTCGACTTTTCCAGATTGTTGTTGTGGGGGAGGGATGGGAGCGAATGCCAGCGGCTATCCCCCGAGTTCCCTGTGAGGGGAACAGGCCCCCTGTGAGGACTCTCCGGCGTGGGGCCAGGAGTCCCTGATGGAGGGGAGCTGTGGGTCTGTCTGGCCTGTGGCCCTGGAGCTGCCTGTGGCCCTCGAGCTGCCGCCGCCCGCATTCCCCTTCACTTGGCCAGATTTTGCTGCAGTTACTGACTGTTTCGGGAGGCTCCAGCTCATGCAGTCTCCTGGGTTTGTCCCTGGGCTCCGCCTTCTGCTGCTCCTTGCTGACTTGACAAAGTGACTAGAACTCCCGAATACCCTCCCTTCCACCAGGGACAGTCTACTCATCTGGTCAGTTCTGGCACGGCGGGAACTTCTGTGTCCCCCTCCCTCTGTTGCACCGGCAAACTTACCATGACCCTGTGACTTGGAGGCTCTTTCTCAAACCTCCAGCTTCATTGTGGCTGCCCTGCAAGCCTGCTGCTTGCCATCCCCTGTGCCTGGAGCCCCTGGCACCTTCTGGAGCACATTTTCTACCGCTTCCTCCTGCAGCCCGATAAAGAGTTGCTTCAGAGAATTCTTTGGAATAACCAGGCAGAGCTGATCTTGTCTGGTTTTGCCCCCAACCTCTCAGCAGCTGCACTGATCACACCGTGCCACAGCTGCTTGCTGTCCAGGTCTGTCCCCTTGTCTGCAAGGCTGGGGCTGTGGCGTCATCTTTGAATACCCGGCGTCTGGCACGTCGTAGGCACCTAGTAATGGAATCCCGCCCCCCCCCCCCCCCCCCCCCGCCTCCACCCTGCCATATTCCTGAACAGACTCTAGGGATTGTATCTCCTTTGACTGAGTGTTCGATCTCAAAGGGACCTCAGTGATCTGGTAGGTCTTTTTGCCCCTCATTTTGAAGAGGTCTCCAAGGCTGTCCTGCCAGCTCTCTAATTGGGACCCACGGTATTGACAGCTTAGAAAAGGAATGTCAGCCGAATGTCCAGAGCACCAGAGAGGTTCCTTCCGCTATTAAGGGCCATTAAAATACTACCTTTTATCTGTGGTTTTGCGGCCGCAGACGCCCTGTCTGTGGAGCAGGAGCAGCGGTCAGTCCTCATGACACCTGGAAGGGAACCATGGGCACAGGTGTGATTCAAAGATAGCTGTAGTCTGTGTGCAGAGTGAGGCTGCGCAGGGCCCAACCTGGCCATGGACTTGGCTCTCAGGGATTACCTTGACCGCCCTGTGGAAAGCAGCCCCAGACCCTGAGATTCTGAGAGGCAGGCACCTTCGTCCGCTTCAAGCTTAGCCATTGAGTTGGGATCTTAATAACTAAGTGGCATCTTTGCTGGGCACAGCATGAAGAGAGCGGGACTGCCTTGGTGCCCCTTACTGCCCTTGCCGGCCTGGGTGTCTGTGCAAGTATGGTTGTGTAAAGACAGGTGCCAGTCGCCACTGTTTTCCCCCTTTTCAACAGGAATTGCCCTCCACGGGTTCAGGAGATGCCAGTGGCCCTCGTCTTTCCCCGTTAGTGTGTGTCCTCCTGTTTTAGGGTTGGGAGTTACAGCGTACCCTAGTTATCTTCAGTGAAAAGAACAGTGGCTTCTTTGATGATTATCGATCACTTGTTAGTAGTTGCTACCACTAAGCCTAGAATGCTGACTGATGACTCTGCACAGGGCAGATTTTGAAGGGGGAGGGGTCTGCAGACTTTAAGAGCATGCGTGCGTTCAGAATGGTTGGACTTGTTATAAAAAGCTCAGTCTGACTAGTTCCCAAGCTGTGCCTTTGGGTGTGCTCTTTGCTAGGAGGTGTCAAAGCCATCCATTCCGTGCCTGCTTACTGAGCACCTTCTCAGTTCTACGCACTGTTTGGGACACAGCAAATGAAACTGATCAATTTCCGTTTCCTTAGAACTTAGCTTATATCCAAATCTAACTTGATCAGAGGTGTTAAATGCCCAAAGCACCTGGTTTTAGGATAATAGTATTAACGGTGGTCTTTCCCCCACCCCCCCTTAATTAGTGGCCTTTACGTGTCTCATTTACCAGTCTTTATCATCAGGAAGGAGCAGAACTCCTGGTGTGCTGGGTGACTGCATCAGTGGGTAACTGACCTAGAACAGCATCTGAACATAGAGGAAAGTGTGTCTTGGAGTCTTGATATCTTAAATATCATCCTGTTTTCATCCGTGGTGCATTTTAATTCTGTCATATGCTTAATGCAAATGCAAATTTCTTGCTAGTAATGCACAGCTTTCTGGCTTATTCGCCCTTGGCATGTCACCTGTTTGTCCTTATCCTGGTCCGTTCTAAGGCTGTGTTTGCTTTAAGAGGTTCTCATCGATTTTAAGAGGACACTAAATATGTATCTTCAGTTGGTGTCCAGAGGAGAAAAACCGTCGCTCGGTCAGCTTCAGGTGACCGCTTTTTTGAGGCTGTTGATCTCAGACCTGATGTAGTCGGTCTGCTGCTGTGTAAGAGAATTCTCTGTGTTGTGATGTGTGTTAGTGAGTTAGGGAGTGAGTGACTCTCACTCCCTACATTTGCACTGGGTCCGTTTAAGTTTCACTTAAATTCCTGAGGCCCTGAGGGACGATTTTGCCCATGGTTGGCAGTTGGCCTGGTGCACTGGCTTCAGCACCTCACCCAGGGACAAGCCGGGCCCGCTGAGTGCGCTGTGCTCTCTGATTGCCTGACTGCCCACCTGCTTGTCCGTCCAATTGGTTCTCCGTCTCACCATTCAGAGGCACACTTGGTAATTCAGTGTGCTTCCTGGAGTTGAGTGCATCGATTCCAAATCCTGCATCATCCATGGTTTCTGTGATGAGAATTAGAATCTTCTGAGTTTCAGGATAGACCAAATTCTGGACTTCATCCTAATCAGCAGAAGACGATTAAGTGACTGTTGAAGTTTTGTTCAGTGACGTGGGAAGGGAATTTTCCTGTTAAAATCACTGCAGTAGTCTCTGTATGTCATAGCTCCTCTCCATGTTTCTCCTTCCTCGCGGGCAAAATGAGTTTGAAAACCCTTTGTTGCCGGGGGTTGAGGGGCGCGGTGAATGCACTTAGCCCAGGACCAGCACGGAGGAGGCACTCACTGGGTGCTCGTTGTCCTTTGGTTGCCGTGTGTTCCTGTCCACCGTGCCCTCCACCCCTAAACACGGAACTCGCACCAGCAGAGACTCTCCTGCTTGTCTAGGTCAGCCCCGGGCTCGGTGTGGTTAGCAAAGAAGCTCGCCAGCCCTGCATGCCTTTAAAATGTTAAAAGAAACCATAGAGGATTATGGAGGCCAGCATTCTCCTATTCGTAGTTTTCCCAGTCTAAAACAGAGTAGTCCGTGTTAATTTTAATTGCCTGGATGAGCTCAAATGTTGAGATTTTAATGCATTTTCACAGTAGCTCTGGTGGCGTAACCACATTATTCTGCAGGCAGTTCATTGGAATTCTTGGCCAAAATGCCGTAGTTGGGGACCTCTGCTTACAAACCCAGGCTGTGTAATTTCCCAGCAAGATGTCTTGTGGGGAACGTTGCTTTTCCTGTTGAGACTTCCTCCGAACAGTGAAGCGTTCGTTGTCCTTCTTTGTGCCGTAGCATTGGGCATGGATTGTTTTCGAGGAAGGTTTTCAAAGCTTTTGGTTAGCAGAGGGTGTCTCGGGGGAGTTGCTTTTATTCTGATGAGTCAGAAAATGGGGACGGCCTCTCGGAAGCCTCCAGTTTGCTTTTGTTCCTGACGGAACATTGACAGTCCCTGCGCCTGGTGTGGGCTGGTGGGCAGTCCCCAACCACCGCACTTCCCGTCTCCTCCTCCCACTCTGTGGGTGACAGGCCAGCCTGGCCAGGGGTGATGTGTGGAGAGCTGATGCCTGGTGGACAGCTGGGAGTGCCAGGCTCCAGGGTGGGGTAAGGAAATCTGAAGTTGAACCAGGCAACCTCTCTGCCTTCGGGGTATTTCACCGCCCCCCTCCAACCCTCCCCTTATCCCCCTGGCCTTATCCCCCTCCCAAGTCCGGCCCTGCATTCACACGGTGGTCTCTGGCACTTAGCACGGAGCCACGTACTTGCTTAGTGAGTGTGTACTGCTGAGTGGAGGGAGTGCCCCCGGCCTACTCCAGGCCATCTTCTGTGGCTGGGTCATTGGCAGTAGTCCCCTAACTGGCTTCCCTGTCTCACTACCTCGTGTCTTTCCCCGCACTGTGTCAGGATGACCTTTATTAATTAATTTATTAACGATTTATTTATTTATTTGAGAGAATGAGTGAGAGAGAGCATGAGAGAGGAGAAGGTCAGAGGGAGAAGCAGACTCCCCAAGGAGCTGGGAGCCCAGATGCGGGACTCGATCCTGGAAGTCGGGGATCATGACCTGAGCCCGAGGCAGTCGCTCAACCAACTGAGCCACCCAGGCGCCCTCAGAATGACCTTTAAAAATGCAAGTTTGATCACATAAGTCTCCTGCTTGAAATGAGTTGATGATTGCCATGCTCAGGATTAAGACATAGCCCGTAGTATAGTTCGTGATGGTCTGAGTCTGACCCCTGGGCCCCAGCACCTGGCCACCTCGAAGCACGGTGCTTACCCTGCCCGCTTTCCTCCCTTCACTCAGCCTGTGGATGGGCCTGAACACCCTCTTTTGTTTGGCTCATACTTTGTTTTATTTGTTCACATCTTTATAGTCACATACTCGGGAGAGTCTTTAAGTCCCCAAGGATCCGCTGCTGTGTCCTTCCACAACCCGCACCCAAGCCTGTGTCACGGCGTGACTCCCGTGGAGCTGGAAGTTCTGAGCGCTCGGCTTGGGGACAGGGACATGTCTGCCTGTTCGCCGTTGTATTTCCAGTGGCCCGCAAGGCCCCACCGAAGAAAATGAAGCAACAAGACCTTTCCAGTTAAATCGGTCGCTTAATTATCTTTGAAGTCAGTCTTGTAATTTTTGAACCTGTTTGAGGGGAGAAGGTAGGGGCCTGGGTAGGATTTTGGTCCCACTTTTGTTTAGGTTTGGGTGGAGATGACTTCTAATTGTGTTTGCTGGCACACAGCTGCTGAGGTGGCCTTATTTGGTTTGTGCATTCCACTCACAGCTTGACTTTCTGAAGGATAATGCCTATTAAGTTGTTTTTTTTTCATTGTAAACTAGTTTGAGGATACAAACAGAAGGCAAATTATTTTGATTATTTTGAGGCAGATATGAGAAGGAGAGAGAAAGCATACAGTGAAAGTTCTAGAGGTCCCGTATATTTAAACTAACTCTGGGTGCTTCTGAAGCGTGGAAACATCCCTCCTCTCATCAGACGGAGGGGGGAGAGGCAGCGTAGCCTGGCCTTAAAACCAGGAGCTCTGGGGCCAGATTACCTGGGTTCAAGGCCTGCTTCTTCCCTTTATTGCTTGTGACCTTGGGCAGCTTATTCCCATTTCCTGATCTGTAAAATTAGCTTGATGACAGTATCTCCCTCAGTGCTGTTGTGAAGATCAAGAGCCCAGTCTGTGGGAGGGTCAGAAGCACGCAGGTTAGCGGTCGCAGGAGCTCCCTCACTGCCAAAGAGTCTCTGGTAACCCCGCGTCTCTGCCTTGTTTCACCAAAGAGGGAGCTCACACTCCTAAAATATCAGGGACCTGCCCCCTAGCCGCCAGGTGTAGGCGACCAAGAAGATTCGTAATCATCTGGTTCCCAGACCCCTTTATTCTCTAGTCTGCCTTTGCTGTCTCAATGAGGTAAAATTTTGGGATAGAAACGTCCAAATATTTACTAATGATTATGGAATCTATGTTGCTGAACTTTTATTTAAATCACAAAAGCCATTGTCAGTAATTTATTTTAAACACATAAATGGACTGGCAGAGAAAATCTCTTACATGAATCGTATTCATGTAAGAATTTAATTTACCTCTATTACGCTATATGTGCAGGTTTAAAAAAACTTAAAAAAAAATTTTTGATGGTGTTGTCTTTAAACTTGAGTGGCTAAAAGTATAACTTAGCCCCAAACACCTTTAGGACCAGAGACATGGTCTCTGATCTTGGTTATCATAGTACGCATCTGGTCCTGTGGCTTCTGCTAGCCCGAGGCAGAGATGGCAGGGACAGAGTTTATGCATTGGATTGCGGGGAGGGTCGAACTGTATTTTATTCTGTGCCTGTTAGTTTTCCACTTTCTCCCACCCTGACCGGTGCTTGCCTTTTTTGTTTGATAAAATATGTGTTCTAAAAAAGGCCCTTCATGAAAGGCAGAGGTTCTCGATTTTGGGGGTCTGTGCTGCGCCCTCTGTTGGGTCCGTGAATGTATTAGGTACGCCTTCCGGGAGAATAACCCTTAGCTTTCATCAGGGTTCTTCCAGAGGTCTGTGGCTCCAACACGTTTAAGAGCCACCACTGTGGAGGAAAAGCATTGTCTGTTCTTTTATTTAACTTGTAAGCAAAGCATTTTATTAACAAAATATTTACACCCTTCTTACAGTGCAAGTTTTCTAGTGATTGTGTTACGCTCGGTGAGAGTAATTATAGGGTACCGAAGCTGAAACAGTGTAGCTCTAAAGTATGCCAAATCCACCTTCATTTGCAGAAGCGCTCTTCTCCCGGCATAAGTCTAAAAAGCAAAATCTTAACAACCAAAAGCAGAAGGTCTAGGGGTGTCGTTATTTTTATACCACTTCACCTCCAACTCTTCCTGACCTGAGCTGGACTCTCCTGGCAAGGCTGTGGCCCCAGAGTCTCGAGGGCCGGGGCCTGCAGGCGGGAGAGCAAATGAGGCGCCTTCAGTCTTCGTAGCTCTGGCTTACTGTCTGATCCGAGAACTCATTTCCAGAGTTGTGGTTCAGCCTCTTGCCTCATGGCTTACCCGTTCCTTGTCCCTCCTTCGAATGGTCCCTCCCCTCTACCCTTTTTTTTCCTATAGTGTCCTCATTGCCACCCAGATGCTCGCAGGCACAGGGGGCAGCGCCTGTCAGTCCTTCAGTTAATGAAGGGAGACTGTTATCTGGGGTTGCTTTGGGGTGACGGGGGACAAAGGTAAGGCTTGTGGATACCTTCCTCCAAAAGAAAGGAGGAAAATGTTTTGAAACTGTGTTTGCAGGTTGAATTTTGAAGCTGAATCACGTAGTGTGATTGGTGGGGAGTCCAAAGGGCTTCCTGCAGAAGCTCAGAGAGGGCGACTGTCTAATCAAAGCTCCAGAGCAACATGATCGTGGTCCCAGGAACAGTACCCCGTGTGCTCCTTCCCCTGACCGAGGGAAAAGCATCGGCCTGCACAGAGTCTGCTTTATGGCACACCCATGCCCCGCGGGTGTAGATGGAACCCGCAGCCTGAAAGCCCAGAATGCTGCCGTACAACTTTTTTTTGGCCATTCTTGTCACCTGTTCCTTTGGCCCAGCTTCTTCCGGCTGTGTCTTTCTGCTGGTGGCCAGAAGTTTGCAGATCTCCAAGACTGTGGCGCCGCTTCTTCCTCCCACGCAGGGGACT
Source organism: Meles meles (assembly GCF_922984935.1). Lineage (NCBI taxonomy): Eukaryota > Metazoa > Chordata > Mammalia > Carnivora > Mustelidae > Meles > Meles meles. The sequence goes on from NC_060076.1 coordinate 4,224,488, forward strand.
CCCTGGTTCTACCACTGCTACTCAGTCAGGCCTTCCCAGAAGAAATGGAAACGGAATTTCCCATGAATTGGTTAATGTTTTTTCTACCTCAAACCACCCCTCCCTCCCTGGCAGTGTAGGTCTAGAACGGAATCCAGACCCCACAGTTAGAGCGTGACCTTGGGCAGGCTGCTGGGTCTCTCTTGCTCAGTTTCCACATCTTTAAATGGGCATGAGAATAGGTCTTACCTTCTTGGGTAACACCAGCAGTAGGCAAAGAACTTGGCTCTGAGCTCAGTAAATGTAAGCGCTCAGGAGCTTGCTCATGAAGCATATTCGTGAAGATTGATACTAATCAACTGGTACTAACCTGACCTCGTCCTGACGATTCCCACTGAGGAGGTGGGTAAGAGAGGGCACGAGGCCCGGTCACCCATCTCCGCAGACAGAGATCTTGAGCTGTGTTTTGGGCAAAGGCATATTAATGGCTGTGGCCCCCCCGCCCCGCCCCAGTCTTTGCTTCCCTGAGATTTATTTCCGACCGCGATGTGTAAATGGCTGTGGGTGTTCGGGCTGTAATGGATCTGGTGTTTAAGGCTCCCATTGTCACGGCTCAGCAGAGCCCTCCCTCCTCCCGCCCCTGGGGTGGCTCAGCGCGTGACTGCACCTCCTCTGCCCCGTCACCTGCCAGCTCCGGTTTGGGGGCTGTGACACGCAGCCTTGGCGCGGTCGGCAGGTTGGCCTTAGGAGAAGCTAGGCACCGGAGCTTGCCAGCCAGTTTGTGATTGATTAATTTATTTAATCTCACGATCTTGTATCAACCTGAGAGGATAATTATGCACAAATTACTATTTAAACTGGAGGCTTGTCTCCCTTTAACTAAGCCCCACGCTGGTCTATAGCTCTTCACTGAAGTCATTCTGAGGGTGTTCTGTCTCCTCTTGCCCTCCCTGAGATCCTAGCCTCTATCCGAAGTGAACACTCTAGTTTGAGTTAGAAGCTTTTAAGAGAGGGGGAGCACGTGTTTGGATTCTGATCCTGTAGGTCACGTCTCGCTTGTGGAGAACTGTTCTCTTTTATCTTAGCGCGTGACTTGATTTCATTTCAGGTGAGGGGATGTCGTCCATCCACTGAGGCTGCTTCCCTCTTTCAGATACGGCGGGATTTCCAGCATGGGGCCAGAGCGGGTTTATTAGTTCTTTTCAGGGCTGGGAAGGAGGTGTGGACGGACGGGGAGGGATGGCACATAGCCAAATCCCTTCTGTTTTCCTGAATGTAACATTTCGTTGATTGTAAGTTGCATCGTGATTTTATGTACCACCGAGAGAGACAAAGCACAGCCATACATAGATTTTCAGACACCATGATCATAAGATGCATTGTGGTTTCAGAAGGTTTTGGAATGGGTGAAATGTGCTTTACTGATGATGGGTCTGATTATAAAATCCTTAGCTTTTCGCCAAAGTTGTGGAGATGTGCATTTGGAGGCCCAGACGTTTTTGTCATACAGTGCCCTTCACATGACCTTCCAGTTGCTAAAAATAAGATGTACTTTGCCTCTCTGTGCGTAGGGAGAGGGACTAGCATCCCTATATAGTATGTGTCATATCACGTCTTTTATGTATGGCTCTCAACTGCTCACGTTCAACATATTCTCACTCAGCCTAATATAAAGATTTTACTTTTATAATTGGTGGCCAAGTTTCATGTAATTCTTAATGTTAAAAAAGGTAAGATTGGTACTTTATTTTATTTTATTTGTTATTTTTAAAGATTTTATTTACTTTTTGACAGACAGAGATCACAAGTAGGCAGAGAGGCAGGCAGAGAGAGAGGAGGAAGCAGGCTCCCTGCTGAGCAGAGAGCCCGATGAGGGGCTCGATCCCAGGACCCCGAGATCATGACCTGAGCCTAAGGCAGAGGCTTTAACTCACTGAGCCACCCAGCCGCCCCAGGATTGGTACTTTTGATATTCTTTTCCCCTTGAGCACAGAACATTCATTGTTTCACTCACGGGAAGCCACGGTCATGACATCTCCATCAGGGTCATCAAGGAGGGGCTGAGGAACTTGAGGGAGTGCGTTCTTGATTCAGGCATCTCGAAGAAAGAAACTTGGTTTTCTACCTTCAGAGTGCTTACCAGTACTAAATTCAGGGAGTCTTTTCGTCACTTGCTAGAAAACCCCAGGTGTAGGCAGAATTTTCTTGTTGCTAGCTAATTTTTTTACTGGAAATGTAAGTTCCGGTTTCTCATTGGCTTTGGTATATGCACATATTTATCCTAGAGTAATTGAAGTTTACTGAGGTCCTACCTAAATTATTCCTGATTCAGGCAGAAGGAATCTGGCTATAGATGCAAGAGAACATTTAACTGCCATACTGAGTGTGACCGTGGTCCATGCCGCCCAGCTCTGTGTTCCTTCTTTAGGGGATGCTCAGCACTTTCATATCTTCTCTGGGACTGTGCCCACATGTGGTTCCCATAGAAATGATTGTCACAGCACGCCATCGCCCAGACTCCCATCCGTGATCTCACTTGGCCCTCCCAGTGACTTGTGCGTCAGGCCATTGGAACATGGTGATCCCTGCTGGTTGGCTGACGACCCCAAGTCTCATCAGGAAGGCAGGCGCCTTCCCTGAAACCAGACAGCTTTGAAATGGCCACGGCCTGAGCTTTATTCCTGACTCCTCCTTCTCTCCCTTTGGGGTTTGGGGAGATCCACACAAGCCACAACACTTTATTATTTTTATTTTTTTTAAAGATCTTATTCATTTATTTGACAGAGATCACCAGTAGGCAGAGAGGCAGGCAGAGAGAGAGAGAGGGGGAAGCAGGCTCCCCGCTGAGCAGAGAGCCTGATACGGGGCTCGATCCCAGGACCCTTGAGATCATGACCTGAGCTGAAGGCAGAGGCTTTAACCCACTGAGCCACCCAGGCACCCCCAAGCCACAACACTTTTAATAATCCTGTTCAGTGGCGTTGGCTGGGGATCATCTCAGGTGAAGCAGGCTTACTTTTGTCTTTGTCTAGGTTCCTTTGGTCACAAGGAAGAGATTCATTTGAGTTCACATAAACAAAAGGGAGGCATTTATTGGGTGTTTATGGAACCGGGCGGGGGGGAGGGGAATAGAGCCAGGCGTTCCTAAAGGGCTAGTGCCGAAAACCAGAGCGATATCAGGAACCAGAGCAACTCCTCTGCCAGGAGGACACACCCATGGTTCCTTGTCCCTGCGGCTTCACATGTCTCCATCAGGCCTTCCGTCGCGGGCAGATGGAGACAGGGCACTGGGCGTAGGGCAGCCCCATAGCCTCTGACTTTACGTCACTTCAGTTTAGGTGAACAGTGAGGGCCGGATGAACAACCTTTCAGTTCCAGTCTCCAGGAGGGAATCTGGAGTCCACTGTTCTTGCTGGTCTAATGACTGTGTCCATGGAGATGGGCCGCTCTTAGAGGGAGAGGTCCTGTGGGCCTGGTCCAGAGGCTGCCTCTGCAAGGTTACCCCCTCAGAGCCCATCTGTATCTTCCCCTACTTGACTCTGAAAGTTGGAAGGTTGCTCTTCTGAAGTGGCCCTTACCTGCTTGGAAGTTGGGGATCCTTTCCCCGTTGGTGCTCGTGTCATTGTAGGGATGGGAGATGGTCGTTTGCCAGGGCATCTGTTGCGGGAATTTGAGTTTTATTCTTCCTCTTCCTTGTCCTGACCGTACCACGAGGAGTCCGTTCAGATGTAGGGAGATTAATCTGAGTCCCTCACAGGAGCGGGGTATGTTGTAGGACTAACCATGAGCTGCAGAAACTGCCAGCATTTGCGGAGCGAGGTGTCTGGGGGGCAGCAGGACAGAAACAGCGTGGGGTCGCTGTTGTGGTGGAAACGGGAGCAAGTCTTCTGCCTTTTCCCGTGTGAGCTGAAATCGCACCGTTAGCTCCGCAGCAGTGGGACGTGGTGGTGAAGCCCTTGGGCTCCGTCTGAGGACCAGTCGAACTCTGCCTCGACGCTTCCTGCCTTGGAGTCCTAGGGGCAAACCCCTTTGTGTCTTCTCATCTGCAAAATGGGCCTAACTGCAGCGGCTGCCTCCCTGGGTTGTTGTTGGGGTTCAGTGCATGGATGGACCTAAGGCATTTAGAACGCTGTCTGGCATATGATAAGGGCTCAATAAATAGCCACTTTTCTTAGTATTACTAAGCATTACAGTTGTGCCGCGGCGTGGAGGCGGGGCCGAAATGAGGTGTTTGCCTTCTCTGTGGACTTAACGGTCCTGGCTACTCCTGACTCCCGCAAACAGATGGATAGTGGGGAGTCCTTTCTGCATGGACTTTGGTCCAAATGCCTTACCTTCCTAATGTTCTGTCTTGGAAGCAGCTCGTCAGTGCTACGAGTGAGCATGAGGCATCTTAATAGCAGATTTTATTTGTGGTTTGGAGGATGAGTTGACCCATATCTAAATCCTTCTTGATTTAATCGTCTTGCTGTCCTGTTTGATCTTGTAAATATTAATTTCGTCTGGTTGTATGTGTGGTTTTCAGTGGTCCCAAGGTTAATTACTGTATTTTGTTTATGAAGTACTCATAGAAGGGTAGGCACATGGTGGAGACCTTACGGAGCTCAGGCCCAGTTGTGGCCTGCAGACTTGCAGCAAGACTTGGGCATCAGTCAGAAAATAATCTCCAGTTCCTTACAGATCTGGTTTACGACATTCCTGCTGGAGTCTTCTATTTCAAGAAATATTTAGGGCATAACGATTTTGTACTATTTGCTATTTGTTGACAGAACTGAGGAATACCTAACTTTGTCTTCTGAGAATGCTCAGGGGGAGTCCCAGCATGGTCATTTGGGAACTGTTTCTTGAGGACCTACTGTGTGCAAGGCTGTGTGCTTGACTCTGTGGGGTCCCCACTCAGGGGATCCTGCCTTTACAAGCTTCCAGGACAGGGAGAGGTGAGCTGGGACATAGACTCTTGCAGCCCAGGGCAGAAAGTCATAATCACCTGGCAGGCACAGAGGGCTCTGAAGGCCATACGGAGGCGACCACTGTGGTGAGTATACCCTAAAGACTAGGAGAGGGGTGTTGACCTGCCCCAGAAAGATGTCTCTGCTTTTGACGGGCAGACACAGAGGGCTAGGAAGGGGAGGAGAATCTCCCTCTTTTTTTACACTTGCTCAAACAGTTTGAGCAAGTGTAAAAAATTTAAAATCGTAAACCTGGACTTTCTAAACTTTCCAGTCTTAAAAAATATTAGACTCCCATGCCACCATCTCGATTTGTGTGTGTGTGTTTGCTGGCCATATTCCTGTATCATTTTTACTTTCGATTACTTGGTATTTTTTTAAACAGATGAACTTTTTTCTTCATACATTTGCTTTGAAAAGGAAACTTTGGGACTTATTCAATTATTATATCTGTGTTTTCTGATAGACATCGTAATACGTAAGTATTAAAGTGAAATGCCACATTCTCCTGGGAGCGATGCCGGGTCCCCTGGTAGGCACCAGCGATACAGCCTCTCATACCGTGGTCAGCTCTGTGTTCGCCTAAAGAGACTTGGCTCTTTGGCCTGGAACACAAGTGTGTGAAGAGAACCATAGGAGAGGCAGAGCAGTACTAGCAGGAATATTGTGCAGGAGTTACAAACCTGCGTTCTGGAAGTTCGGCCTGGGTTCATTGCCTGCTTCTGTCGTTTCCTAGCTGTGTGGTTTCAGGCATGTTGCTTAATGTCTCTGTGCCTCAGTTTTCACATGTAAATGGGGCTAATAATAGTGCCTGGGTCATTGTGAGGGTTGACCTAATACCCGTCACTTGCTCCCTATAGGGTTTGACACATAGTAAGCACTCGCGACAGTGTCCTTGTGTGTGTGCACGTGCGCACGAATGTGTGTATTTTCAGAGGTAAGCATTTTCTCCTAATATCTGCACACATCTCTCGCTCCTGCTCTCTTCCCCCCTCTTCTGCTGTCCCCCTTTCCCTCTCTCACCTCCCCCCTTCTCTCTCCCACACCCCTCCCTTCAGATCTTTGGTGCGTGTCCTGAAGAAACTCGGACCGCCCTCCCCATTACGTTCTTTCCCCTCACCGTGTTTTTCTTTATAGCCCAGCTTACAGATTTCTGAGCAACCTTTTCATGCAGTCATGAAGGGACATACTTATAAACCCCGAACAGAGCAGTAATTTCAGTTGACCCCGAGTGTGGTGTGGGGAGCGTCTCACTGCCCTTAGTTTGATTGGGCTTTGTTATAGATTTTTCTTCCTCTCTGTGTATTTAAGTCTTGCCTTTCAAATGCTTCTTCTACAAAGAGTTACTGGGCTTTATTCCTCATAGCCATTATATACTTCAAAAACATACGTACTGCATCACGACGAGATAGCCGCGGTGCTGAATTCATCTTTTATTACTCAACCTGGAAACAGGGACCGTTTGCAGATTAAATGTCAGCTCCTCTCCACGATGTTTTGTTTTTGCTTGTGAAGCAGAAGTTTGTAGACAAACAGCTGAGCCCTTGTAAAGGAAATGTAAAAGTAAGATTGTCTTAAGGTGACCACTCTGAGAGCCGGTAGATCTGGTACTTGCTGACGCTGTGGCCTCCCTCCCGCTCCCACTCCGTGGCCCTCCCTCTCTGCTTGGAAGAGCTGCGTGCAGTTTGCCCCTGTCGTGCCGAAGCGAATGCACGCGCTGGATGAGATTAGTCAGAAAGCGAGTGGCAGCCGTCTGACTTCTGTTGCCCGTTTTCCTGGACCGCAGTTTGTTTTGATCTGTTGTTCATCTTTTGTACGGTTGATCATAATCTGAATGTCCTCGTCATAGTGACCACAGCAAGGGAAGGGGCCTGCTCTGACGCCTTAGTCCCCTCCACTGGGACTCTTCAGGTCGTGGTGTGGCACGTGACCTGCTCGTTCTCTGGCATCTAGAGCAGCTCTCGCCAGTGGAATGTTCTGTAGTGATGGACGCATCTTATTTCTGGGTTTTTCCATGTGGTAGCCATTAGTTACATGTAACTAGTGAGCACTTGAAATGGGGCTAGTGTAGGGGCGCCTGGGTGGCTCAGTGGGTTAAAGCCTCTGCCTTCGGCTCAGGTCATGATCCCAGGATCCTGGGATCGAGCCCCACATTGGGCTCTCTGCTCAGCGGGGAGCCTGCTTCCCCCTCTCTCTCTGCCTGCCTCTCTGCCTGCTTGTGATCTCTCTCTGTCAAATAAATAAATAAAATCTTTAAAAAAAATGGGTCTAGTGTAAATGAGGAACTGACTTTTAAGTTTTATTAAATTTTAATCAAATTTAAATTATAGGGGCACTGGGTGGTTCAGTTGGTTAAGTGTCTGCCTTTGGCTTAGATCATGATCTTGGGGCCCTGGGATCGGCCTGCATCAGGCTCCCTGGTCAGGGGGAGTCTGTTTCCCCCTCTGCCTCTGCCTGCTGCTCCCCCCTGCTTGTGTGCTCATGCGAGCATGTACTCTCTGTCTCTCAAATAAATGAATAAAACCTTTACAAAATTTTTTTTAATTAAAAAGTCACACGTGGCCCATAGCCTACTGTATTGGGTGACACGGATCCCGAGGCTGGAAGGCCCCTTGAGCTATATAGATCAGTACTGCCCCCTCACTGATTTAACTTACATCTTTCCAAGTCCTGATGTTTGGCTCAGGGATGTGGGCAGCAGGTAGGATAGGTCTTTGAAAAGTATTGGCTACAAAGATGGGATCGGGAAGAAAGTGGACCCTCAGCTAAATGAATCCGTCTGTGGCCAAGACAAGCATTCTTTTCTCCCCAACGTTAATCAGATTTTACAATAAAGTCCATGTGGCATTTGGGTTAATCCTTCCAGAAATCCACATATCATCTAGCTATAGTTCTAGTCCTTCCTTTCGTGCTCAAGAAAGCTTGCCGAAATGCAGGTGAATGGCCCACGTGTTACAGCGATAACCTTGCATCTGATCCAGTTTATCGGGAAGTAATCGGCAGCGTCACGTGCTGTAGCTGGTCTTGGGAGCACACTGTTCGGGGTGCACCTCACAACTGATCAGAGACACTACTGTCTTGGCACTTGAGAAGGGATTCGCTGCTTGGAGTATTTGCAGCAGTGTGTGTGTGTGTGTGTGTTTGTGTGTGTGTGTGTGTGTGTGTGTGTGTGGATTTATGTGTGTGTGTGTGTGTTGAGCCTGGGGTCACCCGGACAAGTTCTGGTTGAGAAACATGGGGGCCGCTGCTGAGTCTTTTCAGTCATTCATCCAATATTAGCGAGTGCATGCCATATGCTCCGATGCTGGAAATACAGTCATTAAAAAAATGTCTCAAGGTCATTGCTCTTATGGAGCTTACAGTCTGGCAGAGGAGACAAATAGAAATATATAAATAAAATCGGGCAGTAATAAGTGCTTCAGAGGGAAAATAGCACATGATGAAAGGCTGGAGAGATGGGCAGGGCTCCTTCAGATGGGGTGGGGGCAGGGCCTGTGTGAGGAGCAGAGGCTCGCGGGCGGGTCTGCTGCTGTCTGGTGTTGGGGTAGGGGGGCTTCCTTCCAGAGGAAGCAGCAAGAAATCCAGCCTTGGAGGCTTCCAAAGGCATTGTGCTACAGTTGTTGCTGTTAGTATCTTTCATTGTCAAAAAAGATACTCTACATTCTGTCATTTATGTTGATTTCCTAGTGTTCTTTTCCCAGTGAATGTAGGAGGGCTTGGACCCTGTCTCTTATGGTGACTTCCCATGTTGGACATTGTCAGCCAAATATGTCAGTGTCTCCAGTGGTCATCCCACTGGCAACTGCCCTCAAGCCTGGCATTCAGACCCCGGGCCACCCTGACTGCCTCTCATCTCCCACCGGATGCCTCCCGTGCATCTTCCTTTAGATGGTTCAGCCTTCTGTCCTTGCGGCATACCTTGTGCTCTACAGATTTCCCTTTTGCCGACGTCATGCCTCTTCCGAAACACCGTATTCTCTCCTCTCCCTCCCAGGTCCTCCCTGTCCCTGAAGGCGCCCTGCTCTCACTTCTTCTGGGATGTTTCCCGTATCACCTTGTTGTGACCAGAACTTTTGTTTTCCGTTTTGTAATGAAGTGCCATTTATAGTATAAGTAACGCCCTACTGTTTGTTAAGTTGGTAATATATGTGATCAGCCCATTCTGCAGTCTAGGGGACGATTTATTTCTCCAGTCTTGGGCTTGAACTCAAGGACTCTTTATGGTATTAGGTTTAAGAAAAAGGAATGCCTTTATTTTAGAATCATACAAAATCTATGTGTGTGTGTGTGTACACACACAAATATATTTCCCAATTCTGGATTCTTTTAAAGAAATTTTACCTTTTTTTGTTCTTTTTGGATCTCCTCCATTTCTTTCTGGCAGGGTTTTCCATTTGCTTCTTTTACTGAGGATGGAGTGTGTGGTTAGGGTAACGTGGGGCTCTGGGAACTAGTGTTGCTGACAGTTGGCGGACCAGAGAGGACTCGAGGGGCTGCAGAGTGCCTGAAATGCTTTGTTTCTTTCTCAGCCCTACCTGAGTGTAAGAGCCTGTCCCAATCCAAGCACTCTATGATCCCACATGTGTTCCCAGTTAGGCCCACCCAGCACTCTGCTGGACTTCAGCCACATCTTACCGATTTGTCACCGAGAACTGGGAGGAGCCGAGCAGCATGGGCGGGTGACCTTCCGGCTCCTTGCACGATGCCCCCCTCCCCCACCCCCAGCAGTCTGGAATCACTAGCTTGCCGTTGCTCTTCTGCCTCCAGATGCGAGCAGATGCGTACAGAACCTCATCTCAGGAATATTGAAGTTTTTCCTTGATTTTTCCCACAGTCTGCAGAGCCTGATTTAGGGCCGCATCAGGATTAAGTAAGATTACCAGCATCTTCTCTCCATCTCTCTTGTGTATCTTGTATGAATGTGTCCTAATAACTATTGATATCAAGTTCATCCCTCAAGAAGCCAAGACCGACCTTTGGTGTCCTGCTGAGGTTGCAGTTTTATGATGTGTTTTCCTTGCAAGTAAAATCAATTGAGATAAATCTCGGTAACTTTTCCTGTGCGATGAGCTGGTTGGGCCCTGCTGCCGTGGTGGGCTCCTCCCTCTACAGGGCACACTCCTGTGTCCCCAGCAAGTTTGTTTCACCCAAATTGATTGGTCGATCCACTACTCTTAAAGGTCATGCTTAATCACATTTCAGGAAGATTGAAGAAGACACCCAATCGCCCGGGTGCCATAGTTGACTTTGTGCTCTCCTTCGGCACTGTTTGCTTTTAACAGCACAGCTCTAATTTACTGGGCGGCTACCCTAGTGCTTAAAGGGCAGAAACCCAGGGTGCATTTTTTATCCTGAAAATTAGTCACAGCTACTCTGCCGTGGCTTAGAAATGGTCTGCTTTGTTCACGGAAATCCTAACGTGCACGGATGACACCCAAGTGTGCTTCCAAAGCCCTGCTCTCTGCCCCATTCGCGGGGTGTCGGATGAAGGACAGGCCGTGGCCACAGAATGGGTTGGCTCCTCCGTGTGGTTGATGAGCCAGGCTGACGGGTCCAGAGGGCTTCTGCTGTTGGCCTTTCATGTGAAGCCTGGTACTACAGAACAGATGGAGGGGAAGGGGCCTCCTTGACAGTTTGGGGGGGGGTGGGGACCTTTAAGTTATGGGGAATCAAAAGAACAGTTTAGTTATTAGTGGTGTTCTGTGTGACAGCTTGACGTTCTGTAATTGTCCACAGAGACCAAGCTACTTTGGAATGGTGTTCTTGCAAATGTGTCATATTAAATTTTTTTTTCCTAATACGGAGGACTGGTCTGATTTGAATAGTTCTGCAAAATTTCACATTATTTATGAACTGTCAGCAGGGGGAATGTTTTCCCTTGCCATAGTAGTTGACTGGAGGACTAGAAACAAGAGCGACTGAGATTCTTGCATCCAGGAAGCCTTTTTTTTTTTCATTCTTGGGAGGAAAATTTGGGTTGGAAAGTTAGTGTCTAGAGAGATAATGTTGAGAATGTCTGCAAGATGGGAACATTTTTGCACGTGTGTGGGAAGCAGTTAATTATTGTTTTCAAAGTAATATGTGCTCATTATCCCAATCTGTAAAACAGAGAAACAGAAGAAAAAGTCATCTGTAATCCTTCTACTTTGAGTTTAGCTCTGTTAAACACTTTAATATTCTTTCTTTCTGCTCTTTTTTCGAGAAGATGTTTCTGTGTTTCACTTTGTTGTGTTTATTTTTCATATACGATAAAAACTACCCCCATCTCATTTCCCATTATATCCTAATAACTTTTTGATGATATTATATGCTAATATATAGTATTCAGAAATTTTAAATTTGAAAAATGTATAATGTTCTACCATAGTTTCCCATACCATTTCCCTGTTAGGTTGGACATTTAGTTTAGCACTGTTACAAATATTGATGGAATAAACGTCTTTGTGCACAAGGTCTCATCTTTGTTTAGAAGAATTTTAGAAAGTTCTTAGAGGACATAACGTGATCCTTGGACGATAGAGTCCCAGAAGTAGAATTATTGGGTAAAAGGGTATGGAATTTTTTTGTTCTTCAGGATTGGGATAAACTTGATTATAAAGCCATAAATCATTAGTTGAACCACTACAAAGGTGGACTAAGGGGTGTGTGTGTGTGTGTGTTCATTCTTTACTTCTAAAAATTCCATTTGGTTCTCTGTATCTTGTTTACTTGCTGAGACTTTGTTTTTCTATTCATTTCAAGAATGTTTGCCCTTACTTGTTGGAGCATTTTTGTAGTCATCATTTAACGTCTTTGTCAGAAAATTCCAATGTCTCATATATATACAATAGAATATTACTCAGACATCAAAAAATATGAAATCTTGCCATTTGCAACGATGTAGATGGATCTAGAGGGTTATGCTAAATGAAGTACAATTTCACTCATGAGTGGATTTTAAGAAACAAAATGAAACTAGGGGAAGGGAGGGAAAATAAAACGAGAAGAAGTCAGAGAGGGAGACAAACCATAAAGAGACTCTTAATCATGAGAAACAAGCTGAGGATTACTGGAGGGAAGTAGGTGGGGTGTTGGAGTAACTAGGTGATGGGCATTAAGGAAGGCACATGATGCAATGAGCACTGGGTGGTCTATGCACCTGATGAATTACTGAACTCTACCTCCAAAACTAATAATACATTATATATTAATTAATTGAATTTCAATAAATTAAAAAAGAAAATTCCAATATCTCTGTCATCTCATAGTGGTATCTTTACCTACATGTATTGAGATTTTCCTTGTCATTTATATGCCAAGTGATTTTGGATTTTATTTTAGACATTTTAATAGTATCTTCGGAGGTTCTGTTTAAATTCTGGGAATATGGATTTGGGGGGTGGGGGAGGGAATATGGACATTCTTGCTTTAGGAGGCAGTTGGCCCTTGTTGGGTTTGGGTTGCAAGTTCAGATCCACCTTCTGTGGGTGGTGGTTTCGGTGTTAGTTTTGTTTTCAGAGATTTTGTGTGGCTCTTCCGGTCTGTCTCATGTGTGTGTCCCTCAGAGTCTGTGACTTGGTGTTCGTCTGTCCCGTAGTTGAGTTGTCAGAGTCTGTTTTATGCTCTCCAGGGTCAAATCCGTGCTTGTGTAACTTAGGGGTGAAGACAGGCGTTCATCAACAACTTTATGAGTTTGTTTCCCCAAGTACTACTTCTGCAGTCTGTCTTGTAATTTCTGATTCTGTAGGTCTCTCCTTTCTGTTTCTTAGCCAAAACACTGGGGCTTTATTTGCCCTTCTTCGCTATGAGATTCTTCCTGTTCCGTTTGGGACAAAGTAATAGGAGGGTAGAGAGAATGACAATCTCGAGATTTTAGGCCCTCTTAGCTGCTGATGCTGTTGTCAACACGGCTGCTTTGATGGCTGAGGGGCTGGGACATAAGAAAATGGAAAAAAGACAAAGCCAACTGATTTTGCGCACTTTCTCTGAATTAGGTGACCCTTTCCCACTCCTTGAGCTGGAACTAGAGAACTTTTCCTGGACTATCTCTGTTTGCACGGATGTAACTTCCAGTTTGGGGCAGCATTGAATCCAGCCTGAGGATCGTGGTTGATAAACTCATCGCTGGCTCCGTGGTACTTCGAATTCTGGTCTTCTTCCTTGACTCACCTGTTGCTAATTACTCCTCAGAATCCTCCAATAACTGCTCCACGCATTCCAGCCAGTTCGATAGCTGCAGTCAGGCAGGAAGGAGCTTGCTCTTTCTTACCTGGACCTGGAATGAGGGATGGGTTTTGTTTTTTTTTTTAAAGACCCTTGGTATGTATTACCAGATTGCTTTCCAAAATGACTATTTCAAAATGACAGCTTACAGTCCGTAGCAATATTAGTTGGTCTATTTCAGTGCACTTTCATGAGCGTTGGAAAAAGTTGTCAAAATAAAACAAGAATACTCCCATCTGTATTTAGTTGAGACGTGAACCATAGCAGCTTACTGTGTTAGTTTGTTTCCTTAATTGGTATTGAGGTTGAACTTCCACCTTTCTACTTATAACACAGACATTCTTCTTTTCTTCTCTTCACTTGTCACTTCTGATCCATCGTCTTTTAAGTCGCTAAATTTAGACATAGAAATTTATTTTTATCAGAATCAGGTTTGGTTGTGAATAACATGGTCCTCTCAAAATAATTCCAGGGCTGGTATGGGAGTTCCATATTGCCAGGGACCAAGGTTCCATTTATCTTGTTGCTTTGCTGTGCATGGCTTTCGTTCCCAAGTTGCCCAGTATGGCTGCTGGAGCTCCAGCTGCCTCATCCTCACCCCTAGCAGCAACCTAGAAGAGTGAAGAAGAGTGAGTGCAAAGAGCACTCATCATGAGTTTTAAGGATTTTTCCTGGAACCTGCCAGAACATTTTGCTTACATCTTATTGGCCAGAACTGAGGTACTTGACTGCACTAATATGCTGCAAGTGTTGGTGACAAATGTAGTCTTTTGGTTGGACAGCATTAGGTCCTGCTTAAAAACTTGGCTTTCTGTCACTGAGAAAGTAAAGGAGATTGGATATTGACAGGCGGTTAAAAATGGCTACCACGGTATTGGTTTTCTTGGAATTATAAGATAAATCTGTTATAAAACAAGCAAGCAAACAGAGAAGTCTGGAAAGTAAAAAATGCATAGTTGGGGTGGGATTCCCTCCCTCCCCTCCCTTTGTCCCTCAGATAGAACTGCTTCACAACTTGACGTATGGTCCTTTAGGAGCTTTGCGTGGATGAGTGCTTCTGTGAGATGACTGAAAACAGATGTGGGATCCTACTGAACGTACCAGCTCACCGTTGCCTTTCGTTCAGTAACGGAGCGGTCATCATCGGTATGCCAGGTGCCGGGTTCCATGCTGGGGTGGACTGCGGAGTGCGTGTCCTCGGCTGCCATTGTAGACAGGGCGCTGGCTGATTTCACACTTAAGTATGCTTCACGGAGTATTCCCGAACACACGTCTTGGCATGTTTTGTACAAATATTTTTCATTGTTGCTCTTTGAAACTGTTAATATTAAGCCTTTTTTGGTTTGCAGATCTCTTCCCAATTTGTTGTTTGCCTTAGATTTTGTTCTGTATATTTTTTTAAGATAGCAAATTTTTAAGAGTTTATTTAGTCAAATCTGTTGGTCCTTTCCTTTTTGTCTTCTATCCCTTTAAACTAAGAAAGTAGCTGTGAGATGTTCGCATCTTTTCCCTGCCCTTCTTTTTTTCTTTTTTTTAAAGATTTTATTTATTTATTTGACAGAGATCACACGTAGGCAGAGAGGTAGGCAGGGAGAGAGAGAGAGAGAGAGAAGGAAGCAGGCTCCCTTCCGAGCAGAGAGTCCGATGTGGGGCTCGATCCCAGGACCCTGAGATCATGACCTGAGCCGAAGGCAGAAGCCTTAACCCACTGAGCCACCCAGATGCCCCTTCCCTGCCATTCTTGTCTGTGACTTTATGTCATACTTTTCACTGGAATTGATGTAAATTTAATTCTGGGGGATACTGTGGGGTAATACTCAGAATCAAGTTTTTTCCCTGTTTTTAATGCCTTTCCACTGAATTAAATAATTTTATTTTTGCCTTGTTAATGGTATACTTCTCATTAAATGAAAACCGACCGGAAGTGATAAAAAAAATGAAGTGAGGGTCTTCATTTGATTCCGTTCTACAGGTAATTTTCCAACTGTGGGACTTGTGGGTAAAATAAATGTGCCCTGTTTTTGATCATTTAAGCAGATACAGGACTGTCCTTCAGAGGTGAGGTCAGCAGATCCAACTGCAAAGCAGATAATTAGAAACAAAGTTAGCTTGCAGACTGAAAATTGTGGTGCAGTGGGCAGTCAGGCTGCCAGAAGCATGTGTGGGGAGAGGTGAAGCCTGTGTGCTCCTCCCCATCCTCCCATCACCCCTCCCATCACCCCTCCCATCGCCCTTGGGACAGGCCTAGGTGCCCCCCCCCCCGCGCTGGGCATTTCTGATGAAAGACCCCTGAGAAAGGTGGTGGCGACCAGTAAGGAGAATGCGTCTAGAAAGTGTTGACGGAGTACGTTCACAAGACACAAGATGTCACACACTGTGTGGGGTGCGCTGTGTGCAGGGTGCTTCCCAAGCCTAGGAGCAACTCTGCAGCGAATGGATTGCTGTCCCTGTTTCACCGAGGACAGACTGAACCTGGGGAGTCTGTGACCCACCCCAGGTCTTTAGGTTTCGCCCGATTCCAAATCTCAAATTGTGCTCACCTTCCCTTCTCCTTCTGTCTGTCCCATCCACCTCTTGTCCTTCTCTCCCTTTTACTTTTCCTTTTCGTTACCTCATTTCCTTTTCCGAATCACTTTAAAAATTGCATTTTTATTTTTATTTATTTCTTTTTTAAAGATTTTATTTTTTATTTGAGAGAGAGAGAGCGCATGAGAGGAGAGAGGTCAGCAGCAGAAGCAGACTCCCCGCCGAGCAGGGAGCCTGATGTGGGACTCGATCCCAGGACTCCAGGATTACGACTGGAGCCGAAGGCAGTTGCTCAATCAACTGAGCCACCCAGGCACCCTAAAAATTGCATTTTTAATTATGAAAGACAGGGTACCTATTGAAATTTGGAAAATATAGCAAATATGAGGGAGAAAGTAACTCTCCCGGTTGACACCCTCGACCCCAGTGGGCGTGACCGCCACTTTCCTCGCTTGTTGTCAGCACTGGGTGTCAGCCTGGAAAATCTTCACCATGTCCCGGACAAGAGATGATGTTTGCGCGTCTTCATTTGCCTGTCGCTGCTTCATGTTTTGCCCTTTCTGACTGCGTGGTGGTCACCTGTCCTTATCGGCACACATAGTCTGGCTGCCCTGCTGTCCAGTGTCGGGTCTCTTGCCTGGAGGGTCTTTGTCCTGACTTACATACATAAGTTCCTGACCATTGGCATTCCTTTTTTTTTTTTTTTTTTAAAGCTTTTATCCATTTATTTGACAGAGAGATAGAGATCACAAGTAGGCAGAGAGGCAGGCAGCGAGAGAGGGGGAAGCAGGCTCCCTGCTGAGCAGAGAGCCTGATTTGGGACTCGATCCCAGGACCCTGAGATCATGACCTGAACCGAAGGCAGAGGCTTTAACCGGCTGAGCCACCCAGGCGCCCCGGCATTCCTTTTTATATCTGTTAACTTCCATTCTAATGAAAGTCATTTCTTCCGGTTTACTGTTTTCCGATAGCATACGTTTTCATCTGCTCTTCGCTGTGAAGGAATCAAAGAGTTTTTTTCCTTCATTTTTTTAAAATTATGAAGTATTTCACATATAAAAAATGAGTCTATTTGTATACGAATTAGGGATGCAGGAAGTATGTAACTAATACTAAAGTGTACACCGGTGTACCCACCCCAGCTCAAGCAGCAGAGCAGGAGCACGCTAAACCCTTCTCCCCCAGGTCCTCCAGGGTAGCCCCCATCCAGGATTCTCGGCGGTGGGTGCGTTCTTTCCGGAAGGTGGACATTTTTATTCCTTTTTTTTTTTTTTTAATCTTAACATGGTAGATGGGAAAATTGAGCCTCCAAAGGTTAAATGAGTCACCCTAGGTCTGGCAGTAAAAGTAACTGTGATAGTAGCAGCTAAATCTGGGGCTTCTCCGATGATTGTTATTTTCTTCTTTCTCTTCAGAAGCGCCGTGCTACCTCTGCAGTCTGATGTGTTTTCCTTGTGCCCCCGCGCACCTAAATTCGACTGCACGGATTTCTGAAGAGTAAACTCAGGCGTTTGGAAGTAGTCCTTTTATTACTGAGAGTTTTTACGTTTGCCTGCTTCAGAAGTTATTAGAAAACGTCCCTTCCCCCTCCAGAAGGAAACTGGTGGTCTGCGGAGTGTCTGTTGACCTCCCTAATTCGTTTCAGTGTCGAGTCGGCAGGGGTGGTGTTCACCTGATTCACGGGGACACGAGCACTCCCTTCGCACAGCGCCACGGTGCCAATAAATCACCATGTCGCGAAAGATACCTCGCTAGCCTTTCAGAAAATCAAATGCTGGGCATTTTCCACTGGACCCAGTCCAGTTTCAGTTAAATTTACAGCTCACGTCAACATTCGGTCAAGGTGTGCATTGCAGGCGGAGCCTAGTAGATCCGACCCGTCGAGCTGGACTGCCAGCTGCCGCAGCCCGCTCACGGATCAAGAGTCCGGCTTCGGAAGCGCGTCGCCTCGTCGGGGTTTTGCTTCAGCGATGCCTCAGAGCCAGTGCGGAGCGTGGCCACTAGACTCTGGGTCCTGGTGGAGGGGACCGAAGGCCTCTTCCATCCTGAAGGCCGCTGGGCACTGTGGTGCCCCGGTTCCTCGTGCAGTCTTTGGAGACACACATGCCTTGCTTTCCCACCCCTGGCTGTGTGAGCTTGGACAAGTGGCCCCACCTCTCTGAGTTCGGGTTTTGCTGCTGTAAAATGTTAGTACACGTACTCTCGGGCATCAGGAGTTTAAGCAGGTGTAGGATGGGTATAAATGGGAGGGTTTAGTGCAGCCCACATCTCCGTGGCTGGCATTAGAATGCACTAGGAGCTGTCGCTGCCAGTAAGGATTGCTAGTGTCCCCACAGTCACCATTTTGTAGAGGAAGACATGGAGGCCCAGATCTATGGCCACTCAGAGGCTGAGCTGAGACAGGAACCCCGGTCTCCGAGCCCCCCATGTGCAAGGCTCTTTCCACCCCACCACCTGCCTTCCTCCACACATCTCTCCGTCATCTACTTGTCACCTTCTCTGGCTCTCAGCGGTGCCGTTTCTTGCCTCCTCTCTTGAGCCGGCAGATCCTAACAACAGATGGTGCTGTTTTGAATTAAAACAATTTAACTCAAGATCCATCAACTGCCAACATCAAACACCCTTAAAAGAAGGAAAGAAACTCATTATCAAGAGTATTTAAGCAAAGTAGGTATTTAATCTATCTTAATCATTTGCATTCTTGAGAAGAAGAAAGTCAGTGGCAGCTGCCACCATAGGCCAGACCCCATGGATGTGCTCGCACATGATGGCTTCAGACAGAATTTTCCCCCTTTCTTCTTTGCCACGCAGTACTAATTTGGACTTCGGTCCTAAGTTTTGAAGCCACACTGAATATTTAAAAATTGTGAAACATAATCTTTTTTTTTTGGTCCGCAAATCCTGTGGCTGCACAGTTTTCGGTAGCAGGGGTTAGCTCTCAACGAGAGCTTTGTCTGAGGCGTGTGAGCCCCGAAGGCCAGCCGACTGCTGTGGGGCTGTGGTGCAGGCCTGGCCAGGAGGCTCCAGAGGAGCTCTGGGGCAGGACAGTACCTTCCGCATAGAGCCCAGTTCCCCAAGGCAGACGCCTGTGGGATGCCGTCCTGTGCATACCAAACCTTATTCTTTCCAAAGCTCGGAGTCCACAGGACGGCTCCTTGCAGCCAGATCATAGAGCGGACGGGGAAAGACAGTGGGTGTGAGAGCTGTGGAGACGTGCACACGCGATAGCAGCATCCGTGTCCCTTAGTCCCTCTTGAGCCTGGGCTCCTGCTGCCAGGGCTCCCTGCGGGCGGCTCCTCCCTTCTGCCCTTGCCGCCGCTGGGTTAGGCCCTGACCGGTGCCCGCGAGCTGTTGGCCGCCCTCTTTTGACCTGCCTTTGTTCTTTCGTTCTCTCCTTCTCTGCCCCTCTTTTCCTACTCTTCTTGCTTGCTTCTGGTCCTCCCTTTCATTCGCCGCTGCCCATGGCTTGGTCTTGAGTCTCATGCCGGACAGATTATGAGCAGCGGCCCGGTGTCCTGCCCCTCACTCTCTGGAGCAAGCCTGCTGGGGCTTCCCTCCGTCCCTGCATCCCAGCACGAGGTGAAGGGCTAAGGTAAGCATCCGTCGTCTCGAGCTCGGCTCAACGGGGAGTGTAAAGCGGCCACGGGGGCTGCCGGCGAAGGGCCGCAGCTGGCACGGGCCTGCGTGTGTGCCGGGGAGTGCCCGTGCAGCACGAGCGAAGCAGTCCGCTGAGCAGGTGTGACTTCGTCACTTTTAACCCTTCCTGGGACCCTCGTGCCCTTGATCCAGAGTCAGGCCCTGATTGGTGCCGGGTCTGGGAGTCGGTGAGCTCCGCCGTCTCTTCCCGTCGGGGCAGGGCTGAAAGGGAACATGCCGCCTGGCTGTTTGCCGCACCCCGCTTTCGCCCACCGTATGGATTTCAGACCCGATTTGTAGCTTTCTCGTGACATTTGCGTGGGCGGGCTGCCGTCAGGTGACACCTCGGAGAGCCCGAGGGCCGGCCCCACCCCTCGGTGTGCTGGGACAGACGCGTGCTTGGTGACCGGCTCCTCTGGAGTCACCTGCCCCGCAGCCACAAGCCGATTGGGTTTAAGCCGTCCTCCCGCAGGGGAGTAAAGCAAAAAGGTGACAGCACTTGCTTTTTCATGTTTTCATGATTCACTTCCCTGCCGCAGGGAAGAGAGGGGCCCCGGCGGCTCGAAAGGCCCAGGTTTGCTTAGTGTCGATGGGCCCACGTGTGGGGACTGGCACTGAGCATGACAAGGCGAAGTCTCACAAGTCGGTCTGTTTGCGTCTGACGGTGTTTTGAGAAGTGACGTGTGAGTGCTTGGCACCGGGCTGGTGGTGCGAGTGGAATTTATCCTATCATAGAGCGTGCGGGAGGGACAATGGAGGTTGTCTATTTTCTGTTTAGCAAAATGTCCTACTTTTTTATTGATACTTTTCCTCCTATGTGGTCTTATGAAACAGAACAAGAAAAAAACACAGAACCCTGAAATTTCGGGCTGGAGAGGCTAAAGAGGCCAGCAAGGTCCCTCTTTTAAAAAGGAGGGACTGGGGCACCCAGGTGGCTCATTCGGTTGAGCAGCTGCCTTGGGCTGGGGTCATGCTCTCCAGGCCCTGGGATCGAGCCCTGCCTCAGGCTCCCTGCTCAGTGGGGAGTCTGCCCCCCCTCAAATAAATAAATAAAATCTGAAAAAAAAAAAAAATAAAAGGGAGGGAGCTGTAGTCACAGAGGTGAAGGGTGTCTTCCTGAGAGCTCCTGGAGGCAGGATCCAGTCTTGTGTGCCTCTGTCTCCCCAGGCCCCACCCTGACATGGCACGTGGCGGCTGCTCGGGGAGTGATTCTTGTGCGAGGGAACACACACCTCCTGGCTGCTCCTCAGCTGTCGTTCTCCCCGTGGGCTCGCTGGAAGTAGGGCTCTCCCTCCTAAAGTATATGCGGTGTGGCCTTTGACATCAGATAGCCCGGATGTGGATTCAGCTCCCTGTGTCCACCCCCCGCCCCGTGGGAGCCTGTCTCATTTTCTTCCATTGGTATGGTGGCACGGAGCCAGTAGGAGGATTGCTCTGTGGCACCTGATAATGACAGTGGCCAGTGTTTACTGAGCACTTGCCCTGTGCCAGGCACTGTGCTAGGTGCCGTGCGCGAATTAACCACATTTGCTCTCCCCACAGCCCTGCGGTGTGTGTACAATGATTATTGTTCCCTTTGTAGAGGTGAGGAGACTGGGGGCCGGGAGCTTACGTTCTACAACAAGGTGATGGGGAACAGGCCCAGGAGCCGTACCCTTCACCTTCGCCAGAGCTCTCCTGGCTCTCAGCAAAGTGCCTGACACAGTGCACGCACGCAGTATACGGCCGGTGTGATGATAAAGTGAAAACATTTGTACATCAGATCTAATCGTTCTCCTCGTGTTCCTACTTTGCTCTCAAGCTTGGAAAGGTCTTCCCCATCTAGAAATCATTAACCATTTATTCCATGGAGAGTTACTTTGTTCTGTGGCGTTCCTTGCAATTTAGAAATGTAAGTCGAAAGCGCTAGGACCAAAAGAATAGCACTTCGTTACATCCGACGCCATTGTTAAACCCTGCTCTTGGTCTGGGCCTGCCTGGCCTTGTTGGCTCTCCCTGCCTCTGCACTTCATTCTTGACCAGCCGTCAGAGTCCTTTAGCCAGGAAGGTCAGGTGATGTTCCTCTGTTTAATGCCGTGCGGTCGCTCCCATCTCACCCAGAGTGAGAGCCCGCAAGCTCGCGGTGCCATCGGCACCAGCCACGATCTGCCCGCCGCCGCCGCACCTCACCGCTGCTCCTCTCGCCCTTGTTCTCCTGGTTCCAGCCGCAGCCTCCTTTTGCTGATTCTAAGCCATGCGAGATGTGCTCCAGCTCCCCTCAGGGCCTCAGAGCCGGCCGTTCTCCGCCAGATAGCCCAGTATCCAGATCTCGTTCTCGGGTCTCTGCTCAGCCCTTACCCTCTCAGGCGCCAGGTGTACCATTTGCAGTGCCTCCCCCAGGCCCCGACCGTGTGCATTTTCAACACGAACACATGTCATCTTCTGACATACGTGTATTTTAGGTATGTAGGAAAAGAGCTTCTGGTTTGCCTGGCTTCCTCTACTAGGAGGTGTTCTTTGTGTATTTCATGGATGTTTCCCAAGTGCTTAGACAGCGCCTGGCACATTTCAGGGAGTGGCCCGTAGGTAGTTGTTGAATGAAGGAACGAAGGACTGAATGAAAGAAGGATAAAAGCTAGCTTTGGGGAAGCCACTTTCTCTTTGGGCCTTTGTTTTTTCTTTTAAATCAAATAGCAGCTTGTGCTGGGCAAGCCGCATATTCTCCCACAACTGTGACTGCTGTTGGTTCTTTGCATTTTTCTTGTCTTGATGGGGCCCTCATCGTTCCTCACCCCACCCAGGGTGTTGTGTTTGTGGGGCGGGCAGGATTTAGCTAGCGTTGAGGAGGCAGGTGGCACGTCTTTGCAGGCTCTGGAAACCTGCATTCTCATCTCAGTTCCGGGAAGGGAACATGCTCTGTGTCAGCCAAAGCGTGTGCATAGGAAACACGCCACTTCTGCCGGGACTGCGACCCCTGGGCGGTGGCGTGGCGGGGGGGGGGGGGGGGGGGGGCGGGGCGCCCTGCCTCTTCTGCCTTTTTTCATTTCGTGATGTTCCCCAGAGACTCTTTGCCAGGCCGTTCTCACCTCCCTCCACCGGCACGGCAGCTCCAGCTTGCTCTCAGTGCCACCAAAGCCAGCGCGAGCCCATGGTTGCCGCCGATGTGTTTGCATATCACACAGCCATCTGTTCTCCGTGCCAGCCAAGCTTGAGATTTTGAAATAGGAATTACCAACCACTCCGTGGATTTCAATTGCTTGCTGTTTGTTTTGTATGCCAATAACTAGGCTTTCAACTGCTAGAGCCACTGTTTTAAAAGCCTAGCTTACTCGTGTTTCGTGCAGGCGCCTTGGGCTGCACGAGGTGGTACCTT
This sequence comes from Meles meles, assembly GCF_922984935.1. Classification (NCBI taxonomy): domain Eukaryota; kingdom Metazoa; phylum Chordata; class Mammalia; order Carnivora; family Mustelidae; genus Meles; species Meles meles. Next base: position 4,247,132 of record NC_060076.1, read on the forward strand.
GGTGCCTAACTAAACCGTGAGCCGGAAGAGCTTCTTGCCCAGCTGTGACGGCTCATGCTCTCATTCTAGCAGGTGATGCTGAATCCAAAAGTCGTTTGAGAAGGTTACCAGTAAATGGTGACCCTGTGTACAGTGAGCCTATAAAATAAGATGGCACTTACTTCAAATTTGCTTACGTGCGTTGTAACTTGAGCTGACCATTCGCCATGGTAAGTGGAGGACCGTGTATGATGGTAAGGGGTGTGCTTGTGGCCAGACAGTGTCTGTTATTACTACCAGGCTTTGTTGAGTGCTAAGCCGGTTCCTGGCGCGGTGATGAAGCGTTTCACACACGCTCCCTTCTTTCACTTTCTTTCACATGCCAGGCTCTCCTGCCTCTGCTTTTTCACATGCTGCTCCTTCTGCTGGAAACGTCCTTCTGGAGGAGGCTTTTAGCGCTGTGCCTTTCCTTTGAGGCATTTGTTGTAAAGGTCATTCACTTGTAGTTTAGGGGGTTATCTGTTTAAATTCTGTCTACGTCTCCAGGCTGCAAGCGTCCCGAGGTTGTCCCTGGCACCCGGCTCTGGAGCTGGGAATAGAGTCGCTGCCGTTTCCGCAGTGCCGGACGTGCTCGAGTCCGCATCGAAAGCCCCGTGAAGCGGGTGCACGTTGTGTCCGACAGACGAGCAGGCTGGGGGTAAAGAGGGGAGGCACTGGCCCATCACCACCAGGCAGTCAGTGGCAGAGCCAGGATTCAAACCCAAAATCCTTTCCGCCTGCCGTCTCAGTAAGTGGGTTGCTAGTTGGGGGACATGGTAATGATGAGTACAGTTAAAACATAGTAACATAGAGGGGGCACCCGGGTGGCTCAGTGGGTTAAAGCCTCTGCCTTCGGCCCAGGTCATGGTCCCAGGGTCCTGGGATCGAGCCCCACGTCGGGCTCTCTGCTCAGCAGGAGCCTGCTTCCCCTCCTCTCTCTCTGGCTGCCTCTCTGCCTACTTGTGATCTCTGTCTGTCAAATAAATAAATAAAATCTTAAAAAAAAAAACATAGTAACATAGAAATCGAAAGACCCACATTCTGAGTGCACCCAAAATGCTTAGGACAATGAAGTGCTCCTATTTATTAGATGTTAGAGGAAATTTTTCTTCTGTAGCTCTTTTCAGATGTTTCCAAAATAGCTCTCTCTCTGCTTTAAACCATCCAGCACATGAATATAATTTTGTCCCCCCTCCCCCCGGCCCCCCCTGGGGAGCCTGCGGGTCTTTGAGAGCCATTGCTCTGGATGTCAGCTCCCACTGGGTTGGACTGGGAGGGTGGGCCGCACAGCCCCTGACCGAGGACCCACGTTGCAGCTTGCCTTACTGCCTCTCTGGCCGGGTCCGGGGACAGTACGCTAGTTGACTTCTGGCCAGCTGAAGTTTTGGCCTGGTTGTTGCCCACATGTGAAGAGAAGGCTTCTGCCCCCGCCCCATTCAGGCTTTTCTGGGAACCAACGCGGCCATCGTTCCCCTTTGGAGGGGCACTAATGGTTTGGGTGTCGCAGAGCTTCCGCTGGTGAGGTTTGGCCGTGATCTTAACGGTTCTCTTAAACTCTTTATCTTGCAAATACTTCCGGCTTTCAGAAAAGTGACGGGAATAGCACAGTGAGCTCTGTACGTTTTGCCTACATGCACCACACGTGCCCCACAGTGGGTATCATGCAGATTAGCAGTCTTCAAGTTTGACCGAAGCCTTGGAGGATAAGTAGGCTGCATCCTGACCCTTTATTTCTGAGGCCGGAGGCATCCTCACCCATGGCCACAGTACGGTTACCACACAGGCTCTTTGGAAAGGCCGTTGTTCTGTCCTTGTCACCCTCAACACTTTCTTTTCTGAGCAGCTGGTTGGAGTCTACTCTATGGGTGTACCACGACCAGTTCACCATAGAGGGAATTTAGGTGGTTTCTGGTTTATTCTGGTTTATTATTACAAACAGTGCTATACCAAATAGCCTGGAATGTAAGTATTTGCCCAGATACATGGTTAGTTTTTAGAGTGAGAATTGCTGGGATGCCTGGGTGGCTCCATCAGTTGGATGTCTGCCTTCGGCTCAGGTCATGATCCTGGCATCCGGGCCCCTTTGCTTGGTGGAGGGGGCCTGCTTCTCCCTCTCCCACTCCCCCTGCTTGTGCTTGCTCTCTCACTGTCTCTCTCCCTGTCAAATAAATAAATAAATAATCTTTAAAAAGAAAAAAAAAAAAAGAATTGCTCGCCCAGGAGCAGCTGCCTTTTCCATTTTGGCAGATACTATGAGCTTGCCTTTAGGGTAGATACGGCGGTGCACCTGCCCCACCAGCAGAGACCAAGTGCCTCGTGCTCTGTAGTACTAGCTTCTCGGCCTCTGCTTGTCCCGCACGGGATCAGAAGCAGAGAACCAAATGCTGGAGGCCGTGTGTGACTGGGAAGGGTCAGAAGGAGGACTCCTTGTGTGGAATTAATTTTGGCAAACTGAACTGGAGAGACAAGGGTTCCAGGCTTAGGACCCACCACAGTTAGACCTTGTGTGAAAACCATGAGGCCCGAGGCCTGCTCACCCACCGCCCGCGCCCGAAGGAAGCAAAGCAGGCTGGGTGTGACACTTGGCTGTCATGAGCGGAGGCTCCCCTCTCTGAGGTTTGGGCCATGGAGGTGTGCTAGACAGACTGTGGGCGCACCTCCTCTGCCAGAAAGTTCCTTGGTTGCCTCAAAGATGTGTTGTGTCTTTCAGGTCTTGGCTCAGGTGGTGCCTTCTCAGAGAGGCCTTCCTTGACCACCCCGTTGAATATTGCTGCCCCCCCGACGCCATCTGCGTCCCCCCTGCGTTTTTCTCCATCCTTACTGTTCTGACGTAATCACCTGCATGTTACACTTCCGCCTTTGGTTGCTCACCTTTCCCATCCCCCCTCTGGAATGTTCTCTGCGAAGGGGTGGGAGTTTCTGCCTTGCCGGTTGCTTGTTTCCAGTGTTGCCCTTAGAGCAGTGCCAGGCGTATTCGATTCACCGTATATATTTATCATTACTTATTACTCTCATTCACGAGGGACTAAATGGAATTCTGTTGGGCAGGGCCGTGCAGTTTCGTAATGAAACTTAGTTTCAGTCTGGGCTCCTTTGCACCCGAGATCAGCTGTGTGAGTGGGCAGGTGACTTCGCTTCTCTCAGCTTCTCTCCTTAAGGGTGCACGGGGCTTCATTTCCCCTTCGTTGTGTCGTGAAGGTGAAGTGCCTGGCGCATGGGGACATTGAGAGGCTGTTCTCACTGTTTGTGAAGTTATTTAGACGCGGAGTCTTGCTTCGTCTTTTCTGCTCACACGTTCTCGTTTGAGGTACGTGTGTATGTCTGTGCACGTGTGTGCGTGCTCTGGCTCTGGCGGGTTTTTATGCTGTGTACCAGCTAGGCGGCTCTCATAGGTCATTTTGCACCAGCGGTCCCCACTTTTTACAAGCGACAGTTTGATGGTTTATAATAAACACGTACATGTAACATCCTCCCGCCTCGGGCCTCTTTCTCACCGACTGTGTTCCTAGGCAGGCAGGAGAAGGGTGCGGGCCACGTGAGTGCCTCGTTAGGTGCTCCGCCTGAATCCGCTGTGTGCGGGAGGAGGAACCAGCCATCCCTAAGGTGACTGGGACAGGAGAGGAGGAGACAAGGAGGGCGTGTCTTTAAGTGTCTTTACGGTAACGTGACAAGAGCCCAGGCTGTCATTTGGAGATTCAGTGCTCATCCCGCGCTCATTTTTAGCCACGTTTCAGACCTGGAAGCGAGGTGCACCTCGTGCTTCTTCTACAGACATCTCTAGAGAACATCTCTCAAGTTGCACCCTCGGACAGAGCACTGTGATGGCATCAAAGCAAAGGGCAGGCTTTGTCAGGAAACCAGCTCTTGGGGGAGTGACAACTAGAGTTTGTTTTACTGTTCTAATCAGAATAGGTGACCTCAGTGACCTTAAGTCCTTGAGTCTGATACTTTTTGATGAATTTATCATGTTGATTTGTCCATGTGTACTTTCAGACTCCCTAGTCCCTTTCTCCCTGGTATCTAATAAAGGTAATCTCTTGTTTTCTATTTCACATGTGTTTATATTTATGAGAGCGAATGATATGTTATGCCTTTGGGGAAGAAGGGAAAAATACCTCCTGATTCTTGAGCTAGGGAGGGGCCGGGCAGGAAGTCACATTCTTTATTCCTGTGTATTTAATAAAGATTGCGGCAGCACTCGCAGTTCCACATCTATTCATACAGGGCTGTGCGTCGGCCCTGTGTTGCTGCTTCGGAGATTGGCGCTGTTATATTATTAATAGTGCTGATCACACACGCCTTGCATTTAATGTAGAACATAAGAGGCTCACCTAGCATGAATGAAAAATCTCAAATTGAAAGTGTGGATGCCATAAAATTTTTAAAGAATGGAATGAGTTATGGTTGAACGTCGAAATAAAAATAGTGTATTTTTAATCGCCAAGTTATGAACGTCCTTGGATTCTTGAGGAGGGAGGGGAGTTGGTGGGGAAGGAAGGAAGGAAGGTGTCTTTCTCTCGCTTCTCTGCCAGCTAGGATCCAGAGACTTAGGCAGAACACTGAGGATCTGAGTTCCACTGACAGAAAGGAGGAGGAAATAGGAAGGAGTTTAGGAAGGCCGCCGTTCCATTATTAACTCATCTGGTTACGCCAGTGACGGCAGAGCTCTCAGAACAGTTGGGGATTTATATACACAAATGTATGTGCTGAAATGCCACGCTCTGATGACATTCGACGGAGGGTAACCTTTGATGATGAATTTTTTTGCCCTTTTTAGGGGAGTGGAAGGGGAGGTGGGTGGTACTTCATAGACTCTAAATTTACCGAAGTTTTTTTCAAATTTAAATTTTCTTAGAAAAAATGTCAAATGATTGTAGATCCAAAAATGCCTTTGTTGGCATTTTAATGGTGCTTTTTGAGCCCAGTATGGTGCGCAAGTGAAAAGGGAAGCGATTTCTTTTCATGGTGATGGGATATTGAATCTGAAGGCCCGGACCAAACAATGTCCCAGGAGTCTTCATGATTTATATATTGTATGTGATCTTTTCTTAAACATTGTTAACCTGCGCCCTTTACAGACAATGCTGGGTCAGAAAATGTCAGGGGAACTTTGGATTGCTTTCCTAAGCGTGTGAAGAAAATTATTGTCCTCGAAATCCAGAGGCTATGATGGGCATTCTTAATAGAGCGACAGGTTTAGAGAGACACACACCGTGAGGAGACTGCTTTTGGCTGGTGGGGAATGAATGATATTTGAGTGATCGTCTCCTTCTAGTCCAGATTGGTTGTGAGGAAGAAAATGTGCTCTTGTTGCTACCTGTCAGACTGCTGGAGACGCCTATCGCGTTTTTTGGAAAGGCGAACTCTCAAAGCAGGAAGCCTTTTGAAAGGCTTCTTCACACTCAGACAGTTTATCACAGACTAGAAAGAAGGCTCAGCATGGGGTGCAGTGCCGATCTGTTCCCCGGAGGAGACTGGCCTCCCGCGAGGCTTAGGGACAGGGGACCTGCGAGGCCAGGAGGGAGACTGGGTGGAAAAGGGCCGTCTCCTAGAGACGGAAGGGAAGCAGGAGAACCGAGCGCAGTGATGGGGGGCAGCGCCCCGCCTGGGTGAGCTCTGCCTCAGGAGACCTGTCCGCTCCTCGAGGAGCTCAGCTCTGCAGCGGAGAACTTGTTCTGGACCAAATGTGATTTGCATAGGTGAAAATGAAAAAGTGTCTTCTTCTTCATCTTCTCGTCTAGGTCATTAAAAAAAAGGATTTAAGTGAAAATGAGAAGAAAGACAGTTCTTTGGCAGAGCCCGAAGCGGTGTAACTATTTTCAACCCCTGTGTTTTGAAACAACATTGGTTACTTCGGCTCAGCTCTTTCAGAAAGTAGGAAAAAATCAAATGTGTGGGCTTGATAGGTGGCTTTGCCAAATTTACAGTCCAAAGTTGAATTCAGAGAGCCACATCGTATCTTTTCGAAAAGTTTACTTTCTTGGTAAACACCAAACGAGAACCTATAAAAAGGAGCCTAAAAACCATGATTTTATTTCATGAGGCATGGTTGGTCTCTCACTCCCTCGCATGCCTCTAGAATCTTTCCATCGTCTTCCATTTCTCAAGGTGGTTGTCATGTTGTTCTTGGTCTGAATTTGAAGCAGGGGGTGGGTGGGCGGTGGGGGGCAGGGGTGGGTCCTTCAGGCTCAGGGTGGGGGCGCGCGGCTGGAGGGAAGGCTACTCTGGCGGGTGGCCCTGGCTCAGCACCTCGCCCAACGCTTCCACCTTCTGATGGCAGCGCTTTCCACACCTCATTATTTCTACAACCTGAGTGAATTTGCAAATTAATTGATGTGTGGGAGGGCTGGCATCTGCTATTGTAAAAACCTTTAACTGTCGCAGTAAAACTTGTAATAAAATTAAGTGTTACTCTAGGAAACTAATAGTCCCCAGGCAGTGACGTACATTTTGTAGTGTGGAGGGGCTCACGTTTTCAGGACCTGCTTAACTTGGAGGCTCTATTTTTTTCCCCGGTATGATTTTTATGTTCATCAAAGGAATACAAAAAGATGAGTAAGTAATCCTGTAAGACCGAGAACATAAGCATTAGCCCACTGTTCCACATGCCATTCCCTGGGGGGTGCTCCTTGCAACTCTTTGTAGCTTGCTCTTTGGATGCTTGCTGACGTTGTTCTAAATAAGTGGCTTGGACTGCTATTTTAGACGCTATCTGTGCACCCCGGCATGGAGGATAGTGATTTAACTCTCGTATCCCACCTTCTGTCCGTCAATTTGCTTTAACCGATACTCAGTTTTTATCAGTTTACGAACCCGCAGTGCTCGCAGCTGAGCCCTGTAGTGTACTAGGATTGTCGTTCCTTTTTTGTTTGCGAGGGCTTGCGGTGGGGCACTGGCTTGCCATTCAAAGTGTAGACTTTCTGCCCGGTTTGTGGTTTATGGCCATCCGTGAGCCTGAGCCTCTCTAGGTCAGCCTCTCCTGAGCATACCCCTCCTGACTTCTGATGGGAGCAGCCATTTGGGTGTTAAGAAGAGACTCAGCCAATCGACCTGTTTTTATTCCCACCCCACATGGACCCTCCACTGTATGGGGTGCCTCCACTTGCTTGGCCTTTGGGGATTCTGCAGTCCAGTTCGGTTTGTTTTTTGCTGACTTCTTCGACCCTCCTGCTACCCCTTCCCCCTGCTGGGTGACTTTTCTGCACCCTTCTCTCCGCTGAGCTAGTGCTGGCCCATTGGCTTCTTGTCTTCTGAAACGGGGTCAGCCGCTTCCTGCTCCTGTCTCCTCCGTGCTTGCTTTGTCCTTGTGGGCCGACACCCCACGTTTATTCCTTTGCTGTCATTTTAGTGATTTGGGGAGGGAGTGAGGGTGAACATGACTTCATTCTACCATGTTCCACATGAAGACCTCTGACACCTGTCTTATTTTATCTTATTTTTATTTTTTAAAAAGATTTTATTTATTTGTCAGAGAGAGTGTGAGAGCATGCGTGTGAGCACACAAGCGGGGGGAGCGCTGGCAGAGGGAAAAGCAGGCTCTGCTGAGCAGGGAGCCCAATGTGGGACTCGATTCCAGGACCCCGGGATCATGACCTGAGCCGAAGGCAGAGGCTTAACTGACTCAGCCACTGGGCGTCCCTGGCTCCCGTTCTACATACATTTTTGCTTTACTTTGATAACATCGAAACGTTATATTTTTAAGAAGTACATTTTGATGTAATGGGCTTGTATTTTCCAGGAAGGTCTCCTTTTCATGGTATGATTCTAAGAAATTTGTGCAGGCATTTGCACGTTGCTGGCTTGAAATAGAGTAATGTGTCTCTCGGTCCCTAGTATGCTTTCTAAGAAGATCCATCTGATGCTCATATTTCATTATGTAGCAGGAGGGAGAAAGGATAAAATGCCGAGTTCTTGAGAAGAAAAGACTGACCTTTTTTTCCCTCTTTTACGTACAAGCTGGCTTTGAAACCTCTTTCTCAGCGGAGCTCTCTTGTTGTTACGGCTGTTAGCAGTTAGCTTTTCTGGAGCGTACAGTCGAGGGCAGGAGGACCTGGTGGGAGATGGCAGTGTTAAAAGCTGAACTTTTCAAAGAAGCAGCCACTCCGTTAGAATCAGAGCCATTATCCTTGTGCTGGGACAGGAGAGAGCCCGACAGCCGGGGCTCTGTTGAGGGAGCGCAGTGATGCTGCCCCGGCAAGGAGGGCGGGTGACTCTGGAGCCAGTGCAGGCCCCCTACTTCTGGGAGCAGTGGCGAGTGGCCGGCCAGATACTCGCCAGCCTTGTGTCTCTTGAGCAGATGCACAGTGTTACAGATAGAACGTTCATGTCCCCCCAAATTTCCTTTGTTGAAGCCCCTAACCCGGTGTGATTGTATCAGGAGGTTGGGGGTCTTTGGGAGGTAATTAGGTTAGCTGAGGTCTTGAGGGTAAGTCTCCCGTAATAAGGTTAGTGTCCTTGCAAGAAGAGGAAGAGAGACCAGCACTCTTCCTGTGGGCCTGCAAAGAACAGGTCGTGTGGGCACACAGTGAGGTGGCGGCCGTGTGCAAGGCCGCAGGAGAGCCCTTACCGGGAGTCTGCCGGCGCCCGGGTCTCGGACTTCCAGAAGTGTGAGAAAGAAATGTTTGTTGAGGAAGGCACGTAGACAATACAGTATTTTGTTCTAGCAACCTGAGCTGATGAAGGCAGATGGGTAAAGCCTTTTCACATCTCTTCCTGTCCTTGAAAACTAGGACCTAAACCACGGATTTAAGTGTTCTGCCTTTGGGAGCTCCTCGTATTTTCTGTGTAGGAAATGCAGCCCATTGGAATCTGCCTCTCGGCCTCTGTGTCCCCTTCTGCAGCGGTTCACACAGGGAAACCCGTATACCTTGATCTGCAACGTTTGGACCAACCCTCCCCATCTTCTTTTCTTTCTTTTTTTTCTCCTTTTGCAAAGCTAATGCAGAATGCAGCTCACAAGCCTATTTCATACCTTATTAAAACATCATTTCCCCTGCCTTGTTCCAGATTTCTGTGCTTAATCATAGAAAGGCAGCTTGTTCAAATATACATTATTCTTGTTTGGAAAACTCTGTTGGCTTGTCTTCCTTCCCACAACTCTCCATGTTTTGTAGCCCTGTTCTTATTAAATATCATAATTTGCTCATTGGAGAGTTATTTGTAAACTTAATTAACTCTCTGTCAGTGTTTGAGTTAATTTTCTCCCTTTAATTTCTACCTCCCTGGTCATGGTTTTTTCCCGACTCTGGCCTGTGTCTGTTAAAGACTTGGTAAATAGTTTTGAAATGCCAGTTGGTGATATATGGGCCTCTTTAACATTTCTTTGATTTATGTGCAGTGCTGTGGAAAAAGGCAAAGAAAGCAAATTATATGGCGAAAAATGTTGCCAATCTTCACTTTTTTACTCTTAGTTTTAAAAAGTACACTTATCAATCAAACCTGATGGATTTTCTTTTTTGTAAAGATTGAAAATTTAACTGTTTGCAGACTCCTGCGCTGCAGGTTCTGTATTTGCCTAATCAGGGGTAGTCGAGTGCTAGAATAGGGCATCAGCATTCTAGAGCTCCCTCCAAGTCTGCTGTTTGTCCCGGGGCTGCCTTTCCCACCGCCCTTCAACGATATGCGCATGAAACAGCCAGACTTCCCATGGGAGCTGCAAAGATGGGGGCCTCTTGAACGTTGGAAGCACACTGCCTCGGTGTCACAAACCCGAGTCTGTGTGGTGTGCCGACGAGGGCCGCGGCCTCGCCTTAGCCAGCTGTGACCTGCCCGAGGTTTCCCTCTGCAGTGTGTTCTTGCCGGGTCCCCGGTGGAGAAGACTTGCAGAGTCAATCAGTGAGTCACAGGTATTTCCAGGATTGTACTGTGACTGTAAGACGCGTACGGAGTGCGTTCATGCTGCCTGCCTTGCTTCTTCCAGTGCTGATTCCAGGGTGCCTGGGCAGAGGTGCGGATCCCGCCGCTCTGAGGCAGGAGCCTGCGGTCTGTGTTTTTGGCCAGCTCGCTACAGATGGTTCTGATGCAGATGATCTCTGGCTGTGCTTTGAAAAACGACTTGAAGGCTATAGTGCCCTTTGATTGTACCACTCCCTGCTTAGAACCTTCAGCAACACCCCTCCCCCAGGAGTCTACCAAATAAAGTCCACAGAAGATGTAAAAAATTCATACCATTTGGGAGTAATACGGCTTTTTAATTTGTTCGGGCAGGGCGTCTGGGTCTGGCTGTGCACAGGGCCCGCAGTGCCTGCAGGCGTTGTCCGAGTGCTTTCTTATTTATTCAGCAAGTATTTATTTACAACTCGGTGCCAAGCACTGTTCTAGGTGTTGGAGCTGTAATAGTGACTAAGGTAGCTGCGGCCTGTGTCCTAATGGAGCTGTAACGTTCTGGTGTGGGATGGGGCTAGGGGTGGCGGTGAGGCCGGGGAGGCACACACTAAACAGAGAAACGGACAATATGTGTAAAACACGTGCTCAGGTTTCCTACTGTGGTTAAGATAAAACACCAAGGTGTGCGAGAGAGAGCCCGGAGGCTCCCATCATTGAGGGGGCCAGAGAAGGCTCTGTGAGAAGGGGAAGGGCAGGTTGAGACCTGCACGAGAAGTCAGGCACTCAAAGATCAGGGAAGAGAGTGTAAAGAGTGTCCCGGGTAGAGAGGAAGGTGAGTGAAAGGGGCCCCAAGACAGGAGTGAGCTTGGGTGTTCTCAGAAAGGAAACTGGCTGGAGTGGCGGGGGCAGAGCTGGGATGGAGCCATGGAATTCCGGTGAGGTGGGCTGTCTCACTCTGTGCCCTGTGTCCCTGGAGACTGGCTGTGGCCACTTGGATCAGATATGGGTGCCTAAGTCAGAGGCCGCCAGCAGTTTTGAAATACAGGCTGGCACGGGCGCTGTGCCTGGTACCCCGCACTCCGCCGCATAGCACGGGTCCCCAGCTCCTGTTCCAGAGCTCTTGGGATCGGAATGTATTTTGGATTTTAGAATATTTTGGATTACTGAAAGGCAGTATGGTTCATATACCACATTTTACATTAATTTCTCCAGCAGGGTCTGGGGCAGCACCCTGTAATCAAATACTGTGTAGCAAAATGTTAGACTATTCACACTAAGTGAGATAAATTAAGATTTACATAGACTCACATCAGTTCCCGTCAGTTTTTGCTGTCACAGGGGTTTTGGTGCCTACGTTGGCGAGAAAGCGTTTGACTTTAAGAACTTGCTGTACATTTCCATGTTGAGGGGAGAAATGATGCTCTGTACTGGCAGATTCTTGTCTTGTCCTCTCTTTCTCCTGTGTGAGACACCGGCAGGCACTAAGTGTGTGGAAAGGTGTGTACACACGGGTTTGCACATGGGTTTGCACACTCACTCACGCAGCAGCGGGCTGAGGCCTGGCCGTGAGCAAGGGCGTGTGGAGCGGTGGTCTGTGGTCAGAGTCGGGAGCGGCAGCAAGCAGCCAGGGCCTCAGAAGTTGCCAGCGGCAGGGGGAGAAGGACTGGGGACTGGCAGAGCTCTTCCTGCTGTCCGGAGGCCTGGCTGTGGACACAGTTCCCGTTTCCTCCACTTCCCATGGAGCCGCATGGCAAACCTTGATGAACTGAGTAGGATGCTCGTTGCAGCCTCAAAAGGCCGAGCTGGGGAATGGGGGATGCAGGAGAACCCTGTCATCTTCCCCTCTCCGTGGGGACCTTGTGCAGGATTCAGAATCCAAATTCCTACCATACTTTGACATTGAGTTCAGATCTCTTTTCATGCTAATTATATATTCATTTGTTTAAAAAATACTTACTGAGGACAGATGAAATTCTGGAACGTCCGAATGGTGGAGTAGTGACAGCAGGGACCCTGGAGCCGGCTGTCTGGATTCCAGTCCTGACCCCGCCTCTCACTAGTCGCTGATGAGACAGTGCCGGCTCTCATGATTCTTACAGTTGAGAAAAAGAGAAAGATAGATATATGCAAAAAATACTGTCATGTACAGCGATCAGCCCTCGAAAAGGTGTTTTAGGAAGGCTTCTGGACTGGCTCGAGCAAGCTTCAACTCTTCTCAGCTCCCTGCATGCCAAGTCCTTAAGGGAAAGGCAGCCTATTTATTGGAGCATCGTGGATGAAAATAAAAAAACAGGGTGTGGCATCGGTTGCCTTTTCTTACGTTCTGATCCTTGGTCCCCAAAAAAGCTCCTTCCCACATCTGAGCTCTTCTTCTGGATGGTTGTGGTTGTGGTGGAAGTCTCGTTAACATTCCTTCTTGGCCATTCCCGGCTCGGTGCTGCTGGTGCGTCTGGTTGCTTGCTTTGTTCTTGACAGTAGAATTCGGCACGTTTGAGCAGGGCCTCAAACATCATGGTAGTAATAACTTGCACATCAGAGCAGGGGCTCCAGCCTTCTAGTTCCCCGTCCCCGTACACGCCCCTTCCCCAGATCCACGCAGAAATAGGCCTGGTTTTCGCGGGTCCAGCTCCTCTAAGGTGTTTAGGGATTTTTTGGGTCAGCAGTGCCTTCCAGCCATTGGCTCGATCCCCGTGATGCTCAGTCTGATTGTTAAAGCTCAGCATCTCGGCCTGTTAGCAGCACTCACATTAGCCTTTCCTGAGTGTGTATTTTGTGCCGTCATTTTGCTCAACACTTTCATGTATTTCACCCTCACCGAGTGCGGTTTTGCCTAGTGAAACCACAGGCTGTTTCTAGAGGAATCAGGTAGTAAGTAACGAGTAGCACTATTATCCCCAGTAATAGACGAGAAAGAACAGAAGTTCCGGAAAGTTGAGCAGCTCACCCCCAGCCACACACGTCAGTGCAGGGCCTGCTGGCTTATATCCAGACTGTGGACTGCGTACCTGCGTTAGTTTAACATTAGTTTACTATTAGTTTAACTATTATCATTAGCGTAACAATAGTAGAAATCATGCCTCGGTCACTGATTGGTCGAAAATTCACTCTAACCTGTTGGTTCATCATAAACCGAAAACATAACCACTGTTGGTAAGTATGATTTAGGGTTTTAAAATTCCAAACAAAAAAAAAATTGTAGTCCTGTATTTATCATAGGAAAATTCTGCCACCACTTAGGCTGACATCTGCTTTGCCTGTTCTGATACTTCTCCCACTTTCTTCTACTTTCAGTACTCGTAGACAATCACAGCCAGAACTTAAACCAACAAAAACCTTAGCAGTCCTATAAAGAAGGAGACAAGTCCTGGGAGTCTGGAGAAGAGACTTTGGTCTTCTAGTGCCGAGTACTTTGTGGGTTGTGTTAGAAATACCCTATAACTTGATGGTTGAATGCACTAAGGTTGAGCGAACTTTCTGGGCATTTGGGTTCATGTGTAGATGAAAAAGAACAGTTTGCACAGTATATTAGAAAGGGCTTCCCAACTACCCCTCTGCGTCGCTTTTCATTTAGAGTGCTTATTGCGTGTCCTGGATTGTAGTGAGTTTTACTCAGAGTCGGCCAAGGGGCACCCTCAGTGTGATGGGTTCTCCTCCACTGTACAAGGATTGCGTTGGGTTCCTTCTACAGCTACTCATTCAGAGCAGCCTGTAGGGTGCATTTCCCCCCCACCCCCCGTTTTCCATCGCACTTACCAGTTTATTATCTGACGTGTTTGGGGTGACAGTATTTGATGAAAAGATGGTGATTCTACTCTGTTTTCTGAAAAGTCAGTCATTCTGGCATTGTTCGAGGTGGTGAATTTCTGGGTGTTGTCACGTCTGATCATCACAAGAATGGCTCCGTCTCTGCCGGGCACCGTGCTTCAGGCTTTTGCGCGTGTCCTTCCTCACTTGGATAGCGGTTCCTCCGCCTCGTGCATCGTGCTCATTTCACTGTGTTTGACACCGTAGTTCTAGATCCTAAAGTCCGTGATCATGTGGCTCCCTGTTTCCCTTCTCCTCCTGAGTTTTCTCTGCACTTTCTCTGTACTACTTTTCCCTCTTCCCTACCTCTCCCTAGTTCATATTCCAGGTACGCCAGGGCTGGAGGGAAGTCTGACCAGATCCCTCCCCAGTGGACAGCAGAGGAAGCTGATGGGGGCTGCAGGTGACAGGAAGGAAACGGTCTTTTATATTTATCGGATTGATCATTTTAAAAAATCATCTTTATTGGCTTCTTGACTGGAATCTGAATGGTAACTGAGCCTTCAGTGTCTGGTTTATGATCTGGTGGTTTCCATTTTACTCATTTCTCAGTTGAAACCATTCCTCCTCTTTTAGAGGGGGGCCAGGAAGAGAAATACCCAGGGATACGTGTGTTACCTGGTATTCTTCAGTTCTCCCCGTCGCGCCCCCCCCCCCCCCCCCCCCCGCTGTGAATGCTTTGGGAAGAACAAACAAGGTATTTTGGTGTGTCTGTAAATGCCCCATGCCCGTCAGGCCTCTGCCCTGAGCTCGGTTCCAGCTAATACCGTAGAGAGCCTCTTCCCCACCCCCTCGCTAACTGCCCCCATTGGAGACTTTTGGTGACTGGGGACGTGTTCGCGCTTCATAAATATATTTAAATTTCACCAGCATTGATTTTTATATTAGGAAGTCAAGTTCAGAACTGCATTTTCTTAAGAGAAATATTTATAACATCATAGAATTTCAGTGTTAGAAGGGGCCTTAGACACAATCCAGCCTCCTCTTTTAGACTTTCGTTCTAGGCCTTATGTGTGCATTTAGAGACTGGCATTCAGCCTTTCTGATGGAAGCATAAAGGTAATTCCGGGATAGATCATTCTTCCCTGCCACTTCTGTCTTTAGTCATAACAGGGTCCAGCACACATTCTGTTTTTGCTGAGTATATGGTGGGTAAAGGGGTAATTGTTCTGGGCTGGTTCAAGCTTAGCTGGGGGACAAGAACTTGATGACCCATCCGCCACGGACTTTGTCCTCTAGCACGAGGACAGGTGAACAAGATGGCACCACGTCGTCTTCCCTCTTCAGAGGGCATGTTCTCACTCACTGTCACCGTGCTTTGATGAACCGTTAGCATTCTCTCGTTGACACGTTGTCACATTAGCCTGGGTCCTGTTTCTGTTTCCTGCCCGCATCGTAAGCGGTCGGGTGAGCCTCCAGCATGATCTTCCTTTATGACCCTGTGCGTTGCTGTCTAGGAACACGCCGGGCAGAAAGGTTGAGGGCCTGGTCTGAGGTGCGAGGGGAGTAACAGAGACAGGGAGGCACGGTTTCTAGTGTACCCTTGTCCTCGTTCCTTTGTGGCTTTCTTTTGTATTTTTACTTTCTTCCTGTACCGGTAGCCCCGTTGCTGGTGGTTTCCTCCATTTTTAGCCACATTCCCAGTCTGCTTCGTTAGTGACTCTGCTCAGATGGTTGAGTGATATCTCTTGCAGCTGACTGGCATCTCTGAAGTACGGTCACATGAGCACAGCTGCAGGGTAAGCTGCAGTTGTGGGGAAAGGCCTGTTGGTAAAGGTGTGAGATCTGGGACGCACCAGAAGCACCAGTCTAAATGACCCAAAGCATTACAGAGATTTAAGAAAGTAAAAGGCTGCTACGCATCCTCTCTATTCACCTCTCTGACATTTTGTGAGGTTGGGACAGTTGAGGGTTCATGCGCAGGAGAAAAGAAACCCAAATGGCCTTTGGCGTGTAAATGACGCCGCAGTCGGGCAGCAACGCAGCCCTGACTCGGGTCCTGCTGTCCTAGTAATTGAAAGGCCCGAAACCCCGCTTCCAGTAGAGGACAAATAGGCAGATAAATTGGAGGCTTCCTTCTTATGGTTTATTGATGCTGTTTTGACCAAGTAAAAAGATCATTTACCCATAAAGGCTCAAATCTAAGGTTGTTTTTCTTTTCTTTCTTTTTTTTTTTTTTAATATTGGCTATTTGAAAGAAGCGTTAGGAGATAAAAGGAGGAAAGAAGCTAATACCATTATCTAATATTTGGATAAAGACCCAAGCAAAACAATTAGGTTTATGGTATTTTTCTGTAGCTGTTTTCCTTGGCACAGATAATAACAGTCAGGCTTGCTTGTTTCTCTGCTCAGAGTTATGTTCAAAAGAAGAATCAGAGCTTTGTCGTAATACATGTTTTTTTTCCCATTAGCTGGAAACAAAATATATTTCAATAATGAGGGGCAAAGGTCTTGCAACTCAAAGTGGTGATGAAGTGTTCCTGGTTTTGCACAAACATTGGTTCTAGGTTAACGGTTCAGGGGAAACGGGGACTGCCTGAGACCCAGTGGCCCGCACCCCCACACCACCCTGCCACATCCGCACATCCCAGCTGTCGGGGCTGTGACTCGATCCACGTGTCACATTGTCTTGAGATCAGGGGTGTGAGCTTTGCTGTGTTCCATTGCATCTGGGAAGGATTTCAGCACACTCTCATGCCGACCTGCGCTGGCTGTTCGGGTCCGGGATCTGCAGGGGACGTGGTGCTCTGCAGCTGATGTCCGTGCTCAGCGCCCTCATGATGCATTACACGCATTCTCGAAGAGAGTCCCAGAGTAAAAACAGCTTGTACGCGTGGCTCACCCCAGCCCGTAAGAGAATTTATACAAACCTGCTGGCCAGTAGCACCACTGCCCCGTCCGAGAACAGTAAAGAGCGGCCGTGCCAGGAAGGTTAACTGTGTTACTGCTGAGTCTAAAATTTAGATTTTGGGACAGTATTGAGGTTTCTACGATTTCTTGATTTCTTTTCTCCATGGTTTTTTTTAACCATGAATGATATTAAAGCCCTAAGATCATAGAATTTAGAACTTTCCCATACTCCCTGCTTGGGACATGAGCGGAGTCAGTAGAAGGGAAGAACCTGTGACATCATGGTCCCTGAGAGGGGTCCGAGTGAAGGGAGCAAGCGAGCTGATCCCGGGGATGCCAGCTAACATCATTCTCCCAGAACACAGTCTCAGTTCCCTGTCTGGGAGGGGGCGCTGTGCTCTCCTGAGGTAGAAATGTCAGGTCCTCCAGGTGGAAAGATGCGGCACACTCCGCCCCCGCTGCCCTGCCTCCTCCCTCCCAGAAAAAGGCCGGGGAAGTGACTCCTAATCGCCTTGGGCCCATGACTTCTCTAAGGCCTGAGTCTCCTCTCCTATAAAATGGGGATGGGAGGTGGGTGGAGGTCGGTGTCTCTAAGGGCCTCCTCTGACATTAGAGTACTATGATTTGAGGTCATCCGAGTGCAGTCCCTATAGATGCCTTTGCCTGAACTCAAGCCCACACAGAGGTTTAGACATACTCACTATTTTGGGCAGTTAGAATAAGAGGAAAGAGGGGTTCCTTGTGGTTCTGCGCTGACAGTGAACCCCTACAAAGCAGTGTATTGCTTCTGTAAGTGCCTAGCCTGAAGAGGACTGTCTGTTGGGGCCATTGTGTTCTCTATATTGGCTACAGTGACAGGCCAGGCCAGGCCGTAGCGTTTCGCTGATCTGCCAGTCCACTTACCAGTTGACAAATTCATTAGCTTCTCCTGTACGCAGTGCAATAGCCTGGACGCTGTTGTGAATGCAGAGTAATCAATCACAAGGTCTGCACCCTCCAGAAATGTCTCCCCAGGTGGCCAGCTTAGCTTCATTCCTGGACCAAGAAATAACACAAGGCTGCCTTTCCTGGCTGCCAAGTCCCAGTGACGGGCAAAAGCTCTGCTCAGAGAAGGGAGACTGGCCTGGAGGGACTGGGGGAGGAGGTGGTGGGGCACCGTGGCCTCTTGATCTCTTCGTCCCCTCCCAGGGGCCCCTCATCTAAGCCAGCCAGAATTTGTTTAACTTAGTTCTGGCTCACTCCTCACCCAAAGGCTTTAGCTATTGGAAGTACCAGTAAATCTTGCTAGTATTCTTGGAAACTTGCATGAAATTATACATAAAGTCATTTTTAAAAATAAAGCGAACTCTGTCTTAAGGTTAGGAGAGTTGTGTTTTTTTGTTTGTTTTGTTTTTGTTTGTTTGTTTTCACAACCTCCCTCCCCCAAAAGAAGCCTTTGGTGAATCTTGGAAGAGGAGATCATGATTTTCACAGTGGGAAGAATCAAACCTTGCTTGACCTCGCTTATAAATTTTGAGAATTTTGAGTGTCAGGTTTTCTTAAAGCGGGATTCAGGCCATATGGCATGGATAGGATAATCTGGGGAATGGACAGATGCTGTGCCGTGAACCCCAGGGAGGTTTTAGCAAACATTTCAGCTTTTATGTGCAAGACCAAATTGAATGCCACTGGCTTAATTAGTATATTGAATGTGATAGGTGTGGTGACTTTCCTTCTCTTTGCCCCTCAAACTTCTGTCCATTGCAGGACTTTATCCTCTGTCTGATTTGGAGCAGATAGGAACGGTCAGTACAGTGTGGAAGACAGCCGGGTGGAGAGCCAAACGAAGGACATTTGATTCTCTGAACCCAAGATATAGGAAAGAAACTTTGCATTTGAATCCTGTTTTTTATAATTTACTTCAATAATATTTCCTTCCAGTGTGTGTTGTTATTTGTAATTGGAAACATTAAAGCTAAGTGAATTTAGGCCTCAGAAATTTGGACTTCTTTCAAAGCAGATTCTGTAAAGAATGAGCCTATGGGGTGAAAAGCGTTGTTGAGCTTATTGTGTGAAATTATGGGGACATTATTTCATCATTTTATGGTGAAGCCAGATACCCAGGTAACTCCCTTAGAAACCCGGAGGAGTGAAACTTCGGAGCTCGAGAAGAAGATGCAGCGCATGTTCTGTCGAGAGGGAAGTGAGGAGTTTGTAAGCTCACACAGCCCTCGCTGCTAGCAGGGGCCGGACGCACACCTTCAAAGACGATGCTGGTTACAGGGCTTGTCGGTCTGCCCTGGAGCCTGTACAGTGACCTTATCTTCTAACCCTTGGCACTTTTGCTGGTTTAATATTACCAGAACAATATACTTTTTTTTTTTTTAAGATTTTATTTATTTAGGGGCGCCTGGGTGGCTCAGCGGGTTAAGCCTCTGCCTTCGGCTCAGGTCATGATCTCAGGGTCCTGGGATCGAGCCCTGCATCAGGCTCTCTGCTCAGCGGGGAGCCTGTTCCCCCCACTCCCCCCACCTCGCCCCTCTGCCTGCCTGCCTCTCTGCCTACTTGCGATCTCTCTTTCTGTCAAATAAGTAAATAAAATGTAAAAAAAAAAAAAATTTATTTATTTATTTGAGAGAGAGAAAGAGAGAGCGAGCATGAGCGGGAGAGGGGCAAGGGAGAGAGGGAGAGGAAGAAGCCGAATTCGGCAGCAGATACTTAACTGACTGAGCCACCCAGGTGCCCCCAAACAGTGTTACCTTAAAGAAAATAACGAACAAATCAAAGTTTTCCAAATTCTAAGATGTTTTGCAGCTCATTATGAGTTGTTGAGATGTTCCAGGTATAGAGGTAATTAGTAGATGTAATTGATTAGAAAGGCTACAGGTTGAGAACTGACCGAAAAGTCCTGGGTCAATCGTAGAAAATGGGAAGTTGCCAGTAATAGGAAAATTGCAGCTGAGAACAATGCTCTCTAAGTCCAAAGAACACTGAAATCGCTGTTAGCACGGAATGGCAGCTTACCAGTCAGTAATGCTGGCCACACCAACATTCCCATTCCCCACCCCTGTGTGAGGTGGAAGTTGAAAGAATAGGTTGTTTTCCTTCTCACCCTCTTTTATTTTATTCTTGCCTAGTCAGTGGAGAAATGATCTTGGATAGAAAAATCGCATTAGAAATTTGATAAGTTGCTTTTTGAAATAGACTTGTTTCCATGCCACAGACATTTGGAACAAAGTATGTTTATTGAAATATATTTTTATAGACAATATTACAGAACCTGTAATTGAAAACTTATGGCAGCATTTTGGGGAGTGATATGTTCTTAATGTTAATTTGTGGATTTGCTCTGAACTCCCTTCTGCTGTTTTAGAACCATCGGCTGAGTGAACGTTTTCCAAGTCTTTTCAGATCAAAACTGTGTTTCATGGAATGGAGTATTTGGTGCTTAAATAATGTATAAATCCAGTTGGACAGGATCTGCCTGTCAGTTTTATTAACTTTGACCTTTTCTCCCATTATAAAGATGGTTCGGTAAATATTTAATGGGCCCCTTATAGATCTTGACAGTCGGAGCTGTGTTCCTGGAAACTGGGATACGGATACGTATACATGATGTCGCTTAATCACGGTGAGTCAGCGTCGAAGGGCAGGTTTTATTTTTCTGGAAAGAGGAGTCCGTCCCTCTCCATGTGCTCTTAGAGGTGCAGTGTCTGTTGAAGGCGCCCAAGATGGCAGACATTTTAAAGGAACCCTCTGAAAGACAGCAGCCAGCATGCATTTCTGCTCTTTTGGGTTTTTTGTTTGAGCAAATGATCAAAATGATGCCAGGTGGGCAAAATCACCCTGCCACTGTGCGTAGTTAGCAGGACTCTTCCACTCAAAGAGTCAGCAGGGCCGGAATGGCTGAGCTTGCACGGACCCTAATAAGATACGAAGAAGAAGGAGAGCCAAAAGGAGAGACGATTCCTTGAGCCAGGAGGGGACCCCTGCCAAGCTGTCTTTCCCTTTAATTCCATAAAGCCCCATGCATATTGCACTCATTGCAAATTCTGGTGGGGAAGATCGAAACCCAAGTAGCTGACATTTTGAAACATTGTCTTTCAAACTTGTACTGTCCCTTGCTTCCATTGATTTCCCATTTAAGAAATCTGTAGGAGAAAAACAAATTTGAGCAAAATTCATTGGTCTAAGATGAGTTGTTAGAGCCGAATTATGCCCCCCCTTCCACCCTGAGAAGAGCTCCATTTTTATTATGACTGTGATACATCTTTGTCTTGTATCGTGCAGCCATAAGGCTCCCCCAGCAGATCGACCAAGTAAATCAAGAGCCTGTTAAAAAGCAATGTGGATGCTCCAAACACAGACATTTCAGTCTTATGGGGTCACTGGATATCTTCATTTTTATGACCACTTTCAAGAAGCAGATCATTTCAGTTCGTTCTGTTTTCTTGCTCTCTCTCTGTTTGTTTGCAGCCCACCGGCTTTAGGTACGCCCGCCATCTGTTTTTCAGAACATCATTACCCTTTGCATGCAGGGCCCAGCCCCTGTGATATGGTGGTCACCAGTTTCATTACCATGAGCTGTGATGTAGCTGGCTCTGCAAAGGAAATCTATGCCTTGAAAGAGCATTTTGAAAAGAAATTGATTCAGAGCTTCAGAGTGAATTACTATTTGTGTGTTTAGTTAATTCTAAATAAATGTTTGAAAGACCTTGCTTAATTTGAGAAGGGAAGAAGAAACATATTGGATGTTATAAATGGTCTCAATCCAGACTCTTAGCTTGGCATTTTCACATTTGAATGTTTTATTTACATCTGTTCAAAATTGGGATACCTTTCAAGGATGATTTTATTATCGAGAGATTGATGACAACTCTTAAGATCTAAAATACCAAAGTATGGGATGAAAAAAGGAAGATAGCAGTCACTGTCACATGTCAGATTGGATGTAAGCGCCTCACTTGGCAAAGAGTGAGACTGATGAGTTGTATTTTAAAACAAAGGATCCTGATGGTAGGAGATGGGGGTGGGGAGGGGAGGGAGACTGACTGCATTGGGGCCCAGGGGAACTTTCTTCAGGGATGGACATTGTCTATACCTTGGTTGAGGTGACAGTTTCACAGGTATAGACATTATCCTAACTCATCAAACTGTACACTTAAAATGTGTGCATTTTATTTTATGTAAATTTTAACTCAGTAAGGTGGATTTTTTTTTTTTTTTTTTTTTTTTTTTTTTGGAATTCCTGTTGGGTTTAGAATTAGGCAGTGTCACTTCTCTTTTCCAAAAGTGAAATGGAGGTCTAGAGAGATAAAATGATGTGTCCTGAGTAACTTCAAAGCTCAGTAGTTTGTCCAGAACAAAGCCAAGGATGTGGGCCTAGAGCTCACTGAAAGTATTTTGCATCCTTACTGGCACTGTATTGTTCCACTTACCTGTACACAGAGTGAGAGGAACTCCTCCGTCCTGTATCCATTTGTATGCTTTTTATTGTAAGGTACACTCAGGAGCTTATCCTTACCACTGATACTTGTATCTTCAGCACTGAAGACACGGACAGTGAATGTTGGGGCTGACCGTGGGTGTGTTTCATGTATGTTTATGGTAGGTCAGGTTGTGCAGTTAATGCTTCTCAGTTAATGCAGTAGACTCCCAGTTATGTGGTTTTTATTATAAGCAAGAGTTCCCAGAACTAATTTGTCTTTAAGGAGTCCCTGTGGATCTTCTTATAAAAAATGACATGGGCTTTGAAAAACCATTTATATAAAGCATATATGAAATAGTAGTGAAAAATAAAGAGGAAAAATTATTCAAGCTCTGCTACTTAGGAATGTGCTGTTAATGTTTCTTTCTTTCTTTTTTTTTTAAAGATTTTATTCTATTTATTAGCGAGAAAGACAGTGCAAGTGGGGGGAGGGCAGAGAGAGGGAGAGCGAGAATCCCAAGCAGACTTCCCACTGAGTGCGGAGCTGACATGGGGGCGCGGGTGCTTCATCGCACGACCCTGAGATCACGACCTGAGCTGGAACCAAGAATCGGATACTTAATCCACTGGGCCACCCAGGCGCCCCTATTATGTTTAACATTTGAGAGACTGTCTCTTTTAAGCATTTCTCTGTTTACAGTGTACCTGTTTTTGTTTTTTATTCCACAAAATGATGTCATAAATTTCTTTCCATATCTTAACCAAGCTCCCGGTTATTGCTGGGTGTTCAGGAGGCCCCCGGTTCTTCGCTGTTATGTAATGCTGTGACGAACAGCCCTGTCCACTCTCCTCTTCCTGTTCGTCTCAGTAGCTCCTTACAAATACATTCCTCGAAGCAAAACGTTAGCCGCTGCATTCGCCGTGATTTAAAACGTTCTAAGGGGGGTAAGACGCATCAAGTAGTGATCGTTTCATACCCCTCGGCCTGCATTTACCAAACGTTATTTTTCTTCCCCTTTTGTTCTGTTTGCCCGTGCAGTTGCAGTACCATGCCGGTCTGGCGTCTGGCCTTTTGAATCAGCAGTCCCTGAAGCGCTCGGCCAACCAGATGGGAGTGTCCGCCAAGCGGAGGCCGAAGGCTCAGCCCACTACTCTTGTCTTACCGCCTCAGTGAGTAATAGGTTTGCAACAGTTCTTTCGTCCTGGGTGAACTCTTCTCGGTGCTTGTCTGTGGGGAGTGGAAAGTTGTTTCTTGTGAAATTACTCTTCCTTTTGCCAGAGTACCTGCTAAGATTAGAAACCCAGCATGCAGGTAAGACCGTTTGCATAGATCTTACATGAAACGGTGATCGTGTGGCTCCTAATTAACATATTTTCTATGACTTTCCCACCTAGGATTTCAAGATACCTCATAGCCTTTTCTTTATTTCCTTGTCACACTCCCAGAGCTGGCAGAGCCTAAGTGCCGTTGTCCTTATCTAACCGATGACACAGCTCAGGGGCACGTTTTGAGAAGCTGCAGGCCACTCAGAGAATCCGGGGGAGCTGGGATTCGAGTCGTGCTAGGCTCACTTGTTCTCTTAAATGTGCAAACTATGAGCCCTTCTTTATCCTAGTAGGAGACAGGAGATACTGTAAGGTTCAGGAACGTCCAGCTCAGTGATGGTTTTCACACGTGCATACCTCCATGGAGCTCGACCCAGACGAGGCCATGTGGCCACGGCCTCCAGAATCCCATGAGGGGTCCCCCCCCACCCCGTGTTCCCAGTCTGTACACGTGCCGCCTCCCTCCCCAGTTTAGCCTTCTTTGAACGGTTGATTTTTAACCTGTTCTTGAACTTCATGTCATTGGAGTCGCACAACATGTAATCTTTTGTTTGCGCCTCTTTTCACTCAGCATACTATCTGTTAGACTCATCTAGATTGTCTGTTCTTTTTGTTGCTGGGTAGTGTTCTCCTGACTGTGTCGCAAGTGACTCATCCATTACCTGGGGGGCTACTTCGTGCTAGAAGCCTTAGCACGTGAAGGCCAAGGCTCACTTTGTGGGAATCAGAAATGCGAACACACCAGTCTTTGCTGATAGCTTCTCTGTGAGCGCGCACACTCCCCGGAGCGAGGCAGCACTCCCAGCGGCTGGCCTGGGCCTTTAGACACAATCCCTGTCCTGTCCTGCCCTCCCACGGTACCCTCTTTCGCTTATATCCTCAGTCGCAAACTACAGTTGACACCTTGAACAATGCAGGGGTCACAGCACAGTCGAAGATCTTATATAACTTTTGGTTCCCCCAGACTTAACTACTAAAGCCTAATAGTGACCGGAAGCCTACAAATAACATCACCAGTCGATTAACATGTATTGTGTGTATTAAATGTGTTATGTTCTCACAGTAACATAAGCTGGAAAGGAGAAAATGTTATTAGGAAAATTACAAGGAAGAGAAAATACATTGATAGGACTGTATTGACAGAAATATCCCAGATACGTGGATCCTTGCACTTCCAACCCGTGTCATTCAGGGATCAGCTGTACATTTTAAAATTTCCATCCAGAGGAGTATTTTCGTTGAGACTCCGTTGTTTGCCTTTACAGGAGATCTCACTTGTTTTCTGTTTGATGAGCAAATATTGTACCTCCTATCTGTAGGCACTGTCCTAGGCTGTGGGGTTACAGTCATGAACAACACAGATGTGGTCCTGTATTCCCGAAGCTTTTGTTTGCAGGGGGAAAAAGACAAAAAAAAGGCATCCCTCAACAAATTAATAAATTAATATAATAATTTCTAGTTACGATAAGTTAACAAATTAATATAATAATTTCTGGTTATGATTGGTGCTTAGAAAGGAACACATAGTAGAGTAAGGGATGAGGTGGAGGAAAATGCTTAGATTGGGCGGTCTAAGAAGGCCTCTCCAGGGAGATGACGTGCGGTGGAGAGAGGCCAGCAGAGAGCTGGGAAGTCACAGCAGATGCCTTGGGATCTTTTCCCTCGTCGCTGGACACTCGCGCCACCATTTCTGTGATTTTTCAGGTTTTCTTCATAATTAACATTTGCTTCTAGGAGAGGACGAACATAACCAACCGGCTTCCAGTAAGTGATTTTCTGCTACTGCATGGCCAGGTGCATGTTTTTCAGACACTTTGAGTGATGCAAAGCAGAGAGTTTTCACTGTTTGGCAGGCGCTTCTGAAGGAACTGACCTGTGGTTCCTTGTATGTCGACTCGGCGATCCCGCGAATCCTCAGCTTTCACCTCTCTGAAGTCTAATGGGCGTTGTGACTTGTCATTTTCCCTGCGTGGATGGTCTACGGAGGCAAGATGTTTGGCGAGAAGCGAAAGACTTTCTAATGGTCCCATAAGACTGGAGCCAGAAAGTGTTTGTTGCTAACTCTCTCTTGACAAAAGTCAGCTCGTGGTCCATCTGTTCGCCATTTGTTCATTTGCATTGGCTTGAAACCTGTTTACAGGTGACATGCTATTATGAGGACACTTAGAAACTATTTTAAGCACCAAGGCAATCAACAGACTCTGTTCTCATGCCAAAAAAGAAAAGGAGTTGTTCACAACTGTCATTATAAATTTATAATAAATCACTCAAAATACTTAGTTTCAAAGAGAAAAGTTGTTGCTGTGTCCTAAGAATACAACGTCGGAATGATTTCCTATACTCAGTAGCCTGTTTCCCGTGAAAATTGACTGCTGCCTTTTCACATCATTGAGCTTTTGGGGTTCACGCTCCCTTCAGAGACCTGTCCGGTAGGCAGGGTCTATAGCTAAAGGACATTCAGTGCACCTTTCTTGAGCACCTACTACATGCTTCTTATTGTGTTAAGAGTCAGAAATAGAAATACCACTGCGACATAGTGCTGGACTAATTGAATTATAAAAAATTTTTAAATTGAAACATAGGCCACTAGTGGTATATACATATTGTAGACCTTGAACCAACCAAAGATGACACGAAAGGAAAACATAATAACACCATCACACAGAGAAAGTTATTGCTAAGGTTTTGATGGATATAATTCTCGACTTTTTCTATGCAAATATAATGTTTAAAAATAAGAAACAACCTCCAAAAAGGATTGCATTATAATGTTCTGTATCACATCTCAACATTTCTTGAATATAGTTGTCAGACTTGAAGGTAGTGTAATTTTATTTGTGGAACATTTAAATTTGCATATTAATCAGCCATGTTCTGGTTATGTTCTGTAGAACACTGCTAATTACAAAATTTTTATTACAAGCACAACATGACCATAAACTAACTCTGTCATTAAGGAAATCCCTTATAAAACAACACCCAAACCCTCCGTATCCGCCACCTACTGCCACATAACAGATCGCCCCCAAGCATGGTCATTTGACAACAGCAAACGCCTATCACATATTTTGTGGCTCAGGAATCTGAGAGTGGCTTGGCTGGGTGGTTCTGGCTCAGTCTCTCGGAAGATTGCAATCAGGTATCAGCCAGAAATGCAACCATCTGAAGGTTGGACTGAGGTTTGAAGGTCTTGCCCAGGGCGGCTTGCTCACACGGCAGGCACGTTGGTGCTGGCTGTTGACAGGAGACCTCCCTCCCTCTCCATAGGAGACTTGAGTACCCCCACGACTTGCAGGTGACTTCTCCCAGAGCAGGGAGCCAAGCAGAGCCAATCCGTTTTCGGACCTAGTCTCCAAAGACACAGCATCCATTCCACGCCATTCTGTTGGTTAGAAATGAGTCACTAGGTCTGATGTTTAAGGGGAGGGGATGAGGCCCTCTCTTTTGAAGGAAGGATTGTCAGAGAATCTGTGGTTGTTTAAAACCACTACAGTTGCCAGTGAGGAGAGTCTGGGCACCGAGGGAAGAATGGTGGCGCCTGTAAGCCCCATTCACTCGTTTACCCAGCAAATGTGTACTCAGGGCCTACAAGTGTTTGGTCCTGTGCGCTGTGCTGGGACTTTGGAGATGAATATGAAACAGGTTTGGCTTTCACGGAGCTCTGAGCAGAAGCAGAGGAGCAAAACCGTCGCAGGTGACCCTAGGAGTGTGTGCCAAGCCCCAGTGACGTCCCAAAGTGCTCAAGAAGGCCACGGGCAGGGCGCTGAGAGCGAGCCACACGTAGGGAGGCCCAGCCAAATATTGGTGAATTTCCCCACTGCCGGGTGAAGGATGAAGCTTGACTTCATCAGGAGAGCTCGATGCTTCTCGCATAGGCTCACAGGATTCTAAGGAAAGGTTTTATTTCTCCTTGGAGGAAGCCACCAGAGGACCAGCGCTGGACTCCATACTTACCCTCCTCTGGAACTCTGTCGATGCGGTGACAGATGGGTTTCTGCGTTGCCTTGGGTCAGCATTCGGATGACAGGAAGGCTACCATGACCAAAGCACAGGCTCTAAGTGTGCTGAGACCGCAGGCACGGCGACGGGCAGGAGAGGTGCACAGTGTGGTTTTAAATGCAGTTGGCTTGGACAGTAGTAGTCTTTGAAGACGCTGATTCTGCCAGAGTTCCCATGGGATTAGTGATTCATGGGATTAATGATTCATATCTTTCTCCTCCTCCAAGGAAGCTTCTAAGAAGGCAAAGATGCTGTTCACGATGAAAGGTCTTTCACCATATGTCAGCATTCAGAGGGCACTGACAAAGCCGCCTCACTTCTCTGATTCCCCCCGAGTGTTGAATCCATCGTGGAAAGGGCCCTGTCGTTTTCAGAAAGGAGCTGTGTCCCCTGTTGCTGCGTAAACGCTGTCAGGCTTTTGACCCTTGTAGGAACGAGGTCAGCTGACGGTTGCGATAGCTGTGTGTTTAATACATGTCCGATGCGGCCATGTTTGCTTGTGCTCCCTTAGATAGCGGTCTCAGCTTCGCGGCCCATTGTTCAGCGCGCTTGCGTGTTAACATGGATACGGTTTTGATCAAGATCGTCAAGCTGAGTGGCCTGGGAGCCCTGGCGGCGGTGAACACGTACGCATTTGTACTTCGCACATATGAGGGAAAATTGTTCTACAGAAAGGTTATCTTTCAAAGTATTACCGTCCCCTGGAAGTTGTGGGGATGGGCGGTTTCTTTTGTGTCATGTTAGCCTTCCTGAAAAGGTGCCGCCAGCTCCATTAAGAGCACTTTTCCTTCCGTAGGCTACCTGTCTTCTAGTCACTCGGGAGGCGCTGTCCACGCTCCCAGCCAGGGACAGCCCCTCCTCTTCCCCACTGGGTCTGCGCTCTCAGCTACTCCAGGCCACTCGACCGTGGGTCTCCTCTCGCTCCCGCGCCATCAGGACTCCCCTTTCTCCTAGCTCATTCCTAGTAGTACGCAAACACGCTTACCCCCACCCTCCTCCCGTGGGAACACCCAGCTCATAATCCCACTTCTTCCAGCTCCCGGCTCCCCTCTCTCCTCTTGACAGCAGGACTTCTAGAAGGCGTGGACTGTACTTCTTTCCAGTTTCTCAATCAGGCCACCACTGTCCTAATTTCTATCCCTATACCCTAGTCTTGCCTCTGCTAGAACTCCACATAAATCGAGACCTGCGGAACATATTTTCTTTCCGATTTCTTTTGCTCAGCATGGTGTTTCGGAGATTCATTTCTGTTGTGTGTGTCCATGGTTCGTAGCATTTCATCGCTGAGTGCCATTCCTTGGTGTTCTCCAGAGTCTTCCGTTACCTTTCCTTAACATTTTGCGTCTGTTTCGGTATTACCTACCACCTCTCAGAGGGCGAGGAGCCCTCATGCTCCTGTTCTTGGATGACCTGCCTCAGGTTTGAGTAACAAAAACACCTCCACAGAAACAGCATGCGGGACAAGTGTTGCTGGGGAGAAATGCCGCCAGTTCAGGAGGTAGCAGGGATAATGACACGGCGCGTACACCTCGGGGTTCCAGTGTTTGAACAACAGATTGCCTTCAGTAGGGCCTCTAATTTGGCTGTGGGGGTTTAACTGACAGAGGCTCATTTTCTGCCACTGCCTTACACGCTAATTCCCAGGAAGATCATCGACTTGAGATTACACACGGTGCTTATACAGATGATTGGATTCTTTCCAAGATGTGTGGTAAATGCCGCTTCTGTTCTTGAAAGGCAGAGGCTCGTGTTGTCTTTTGCTTAATGTGAAACCAACAGGAATCACGGAGAGCAAAGCAGTGGCATAAATCTGTCCTTGGCGATAGCGATGAGTGAGGGTGGGAGCCTCTCATGGTCGTTGATGTTGAAACTGAGCAAGGTGAGTGTTGGCCGGGACCGAGTGCTGCAAGCCCAGAGCCCCCTGTAGCTTCCTGGCCACCACATCATTACCTTTCCTCTTGCTGATTTTCAAGACTTTTTTTTTTTTTTTTTGGAACGTGTTTTTGTCCCTCAGCTGCACAGGTATGAAACTCCAGGCTTCTGTAGTCACTGTGCCATTACAGAAACCTTGATACAGATGTTTGAGGAGTGACGGTGGACGCACTTCCTTGCAGGGACCTAATTTTCTTCCTGATTACTTGAGCTTTGTTTTGCCTCACGAGGATCTTGAAACTTGTTCAAGGGCAGAAGTTGATTCTGTGCTGATAAGTTTATATTAAATGCTTCAACGTAGATGATGATGGGAGTCCCGAACAAGAATTTTGGCATCTCTTCTTGTTGGAGTTTAGTTTGCCTCTGAGCAGACCAGCAGTGAGTAAACCAGGAACGAGGAGCACCCTGGTCCGTTGCCACGAGCCTTAGAGACGCAGAGCATTGTATCCTGAATCCCTTTCTGCGGGGAGCCTCAGTCCACAGCCTGCCTCTTCCCGAGCGTGGACTGCTGAGCAGAGCAAGCCTGCTGCCTGTACGGCGTGTCCCCGAAAGGAAGTAGCAAACTCTACGGCTGTGAGTTTCGGAAAAGTCATCAAAACTTAAGTAGGAACTCACTAAATCCTTCTTTCCCCTACCGGCAAGTATTAAGTAACAATATTCATTAAATACCACTGAGAGGCTGTGTAATAAAGAAATAATCCTAGGCCTCGGTGGCTGTAACTCTCCAGAAGAGTTGAAATTGAGAATATAATTAAAGATTAAAACATTGTTTGCATTCTAGAACATGGAGAAATCTTTGTCTCCATTGCGGGACCATATTAATAAGGAAGAGATCAGTTTCCAATAACCCGCTCGGCAGAAGCTCATTTTTTCACATCAGTCGTGTTTCAGCCGGCTGCCTCAGGGCCGCTCTTGCTTTTCCCTGCAAGACTGGTGCTGCCGCTCCAACAGTGAGAGGTACTGGCCCCACCGCAGAAGAACGGAGCCTCGTCGTATCGGGGTCCCGAGTTTGCATCGGAGAGTGCACACGGCAAGGATCTTCAACCCTGTCCTCTCGTCGTCTTCCTCTGTTTCGTCAGCAAAACTAGTTTCAGCCTATGAGTTTCAGGCAGTTTTCCATACGAAGGTTAAAAGTCTGGTAGAAGCGAGCGTACCTGGCTCTTGTAAGGTTTTATGGTTGTGACTTGGAAAGGCCCGCTTGACAATGACAGGAAGAAAGCCTCCGTGGTCAGAGCTCCGAGCAGCGGGGGCTGGGAAGAGCCCGGGCCTTGCCCGATTGCGTCGTAAAAGTCTAACCGCCCCAGCACCATTTCATCCGCTCCCTCTGCTTTTTCGTTGCTGCTCACATTTGTTTTCCATTTGCCTTGAAATAGAATCCAAAGGCATTTTGAGGCCAATGGTGCAGAGTGGTCCCCTGCGTGTCCAGTCCACCCTGTCGCCTCGCTCTCCCCGTTCTTCAGCGTCTCTCGTTGGGGGACTCGGAGGAGGCCCACTCGGTGGTTCCTGCAATGTCCTTTCTCGTGTGTCTTTGTGCTCGTGTTATTGGCAGGTGGAGAAGGGAAGTGTGTCTCAGTCTATTACTGACTGGGGAAGGCAAAATGTGGTCCAGTGACTGGGCAGGAGGAAACATTCAGCTCATAACCGCGGTGACGCTTGGCTTTGTGGCTCTCCTGTGACATTTGCCACTCACTGTCTGCCTTGTGTTTTGGTTAGACTGGAAACCCCTTGGGAACTGGGGCCCCCTGCCTCTCCTTTTCCCGCCTGGTCTTGTCTCAGGCACCGAGGGCTGGACAAGCACGTCCTGCGGGCTGGTTCCCCTCTGGGCTTCTGTTCAGCCCCACACCCGCTGGCCGATAAGGCTGAGAACATCTTTCTACAAGATGTTTACCGCTCATGGCTCTCAGTAAATTGAAAGTGTAAGTGTTGGGTATTTAGATGGCTGGGAACCAGATGCCATTTGGACCGACAGAAATATCTCCGGGGGAGGATTTGGAGGTGCCGGTCTGGCCCTGCTGAGTGAGGACAGATAGGATTGGAACTGGAGGCTCGGGTGGCAGGCAGGATCTGCCAGCCGGGCCCAGGCCTTGCAGTGCGCTCCCGCGAGGAGCTGCGGGCCCTGGGGGCTCGTGAGCGGGGGCCGATGTGTGGAAAGTGGTATATTAGGAAGATTAATCAAGTAGCAGAATGCAGATAAATAAGGTAGTCCTTCGTAGCTGTTTAAAAGACAATTGGTTCATGTTACTTATCTTTTATCCCTTCTCTCTGGGCAGGAGAAAAATCTCTGGGAGAAATAAACGAGGAATCCCTCATAAATATTAATGTAAAAATCTGTCTATGGAGAATAAATATAGGGACATTTTGTTTTAAACGCTCTATGTCGTTGTGCTCCATTAGCATATATGTTGTAAGAGATCCTTTTCTTCCCTCGAGAGAACCATATCTAGTTCTACTAATAGCCGCACGCCGAAATCTGTAGCTTGTCAGGACTGTCTCACTTGCGATGGACACAACTACTTTGCTCTCCTGCTTCAGCCAGAGGGTTTCCATACTCAGAAGTGCTGGCCCTTGGCAGGAAGCCAGTAGGAAGTCCTGGATCCTGTCTTTATTAGCTAGACCCTCCGTCTAGGAAGCTTTGCTTCCTGCTGTCTGATCCCCTACTGTGTCTGTGTGCGTGTACGCGTACGTGTGTGTGCCTGTGTGTGTGCGTGCACGTGCACGTGTGTGTTTATACTTGTCACTCTGTAAGCATCGACCAGGCACTTTCTACGGGCTAGGTGTCTGCTCCATCCGGCTGGTACTCTGGAGGTACAGAAGTCCTCCTGTCTATAAACAGAGGAGAAACAACATGAGTTCTGTCTGAAGCATGTTGAGTTGGAGGAGCTCACAGGTCTTGAGCGAAGTGATATGATGGCCTGTGTTAAGACACTCCGCCCTCCCCTTTCTCAGAATTGTGTGTGTGTTGGGGCGGGGGTGAGGGTGGGGAGAATTCGGTAATACTAGCTACTAACTATGGAAACTGGGGGAAGAGAGCAGGACGCCGCTGACGAGCTCATTACAGTTTTATCCGCTGTTGTGTGTACTTGAACGTTTTCACAGTCAGTGTTTGTAAAATACAGGTCTGGAACTTGGATTGTTGTTGAAGAACTAGTTTTGGTAATCAGCTCCTTAGGGTGGTAGGGGAAGTCTCGAGACTGGAGAGAATCTGCCCGGATGTACGAGGGAGACCAGAGGAGGGAGACCAGAGGAGGCCGGCAGGAGGAGATGGGGGAGCCCTGCCGCCCCGCCCTCCCTGCCCGTCTTGGTGGCACTTCAGCCCCTTATGGCTTTAGATCTGGTCTTGGCCTCACTTTCAGCTTATCTCCGTTTATCTCAGGCCTGGTGTGACATAGACAAGGATTTAAGTCTCAGTGTCTTCCACAGATACCGAATCAAAGAGAAATTGCATAAAATAGAAAACTATAATACACAACTTGGCCGTTAAGCACCAAGTCAAATGTGCAGCCTGTAGAATCAGTTTAAAAATTATATTTCATTGTATCCGCTAATTGCATTTCTCCTTTACAAGGTGATTTTATCCAGGAAGACAGCTGTCTAGTGTGGTTATGACATCACTCTGGCCATTACTGGTGAAGGAAGGGAAGAAATGGATGGTTGTACGCACAATCCCCCGCCTTTGGATTTTTAAAATCCGTTTTTGCATAACAAAGAGCCAGAGTCTCCGGATTGTTAATATTTCGCACTACGTCATTCCCAGCTAACACTGTTGGGAACTGAAACTTTTTTTTTTTTTTTTAAGTCTTTCTGGTCTTTCTTAATGGAAAGTAATTTTGGTGGTCTCTTGCTGTGTATCTCTTTTTCCTTCTCTCTCTGCCATGTAGACTGTCAGTGACCCATCGATTTTTGCCCAAAAAGTCCCTATTTAGGGTTACAAGCGACCAAGAAGCAGTGACTCAGTTTCTCTGTTCACCTGTGATGAAAACTATTCTTTATATAGAGCTCTGATATGTACAGTGGCCTCAGTAACATGAGAACAAGCGTGAGTAGGAAATGGCTTTGTCTCTTTGCCTGAGGCTCTTAGGGTAGGGTGGGTTTTGATCAGGTGACACTGTGGCTCCGATAGTCCCCATTCAGGCATTTTTAGTAAGAAAATGGGAGAAAACCTCTTTCAGCTGAGACGGTACTTCTGGCTTCCTGAGACGCTGGGAGAACATCTCCCCGAGTTTGTGCAGTGCATCACCGTCTCTGTCTTCGGAAGAGTTTCTCAGCCTGGATTAACCTCTGAGCTCAGGCCTGCTGGTCCTTGGGATGAGCTGTCAAGGTCAGTTTTCACTCTGGGAACATTCTGCGAGCTGGGCAGTACAGGCCTACCTCGGGGATATTGCAGGTTTGGTTCTCGACCACCACGATAAGCTGAATATTGTAGTAAAGCAAATCAAATGAAAATTCCGGTTTCCCAGTCCATATAAAAATTACGTTTGCCCTCTACTGCAGTCTGTTACATGTGCAATAGCATTATTATCCAAGAACAGTGCACGTACCTTAATTAAAAAATACTTCCTCGCTGAAGAATGCTAACTATTATCTGAGCTTTCAGAGAGTCGTCATCACTGATCACAGAGCACTGTAATGAAAATAATGCTAAGGAAAAAGCTTGAAATATTGCAAGAGTTACCAAAATGTGATGCGGAGACATGAAGTGAGTGAATGCTTGTGGGAAAATGGCACTGGTTCGCTTGCTCGGTGCAGGGCTGCCACTGACCTTGAACCTGGAGAAAGTACAGTAGGGCACAGTCAGACCATGTAGGGCTGTGGTGGGCGTGACGGGCTCCCAAGTGGAGGGACCAGCCAGCCACACGTGGGGACCCCTTCTCCAGAGACGAGGGGGCCTTTCAAACAGTGAGTCCCAGCCCTGGGTGCGCGTTAGAATCATATGATGGCGAGGTCCTGTCATGGCTACGTTGAAACGGCTCCCAGAAGATTCCTGTTTCCTTCTGAGATTCGGAAGGGCTGCTTCCGGAGGGGGTGTGAGAAACGCTCCGGGGTTGGGGGGATCTGGTAAATCATCATCAGAACGTCTTTAGGTCAAGGGGAATGACTGTTGTGGGGAGACTTGGGAGAGCTTATTGCCTATGGCTTAATGCCACGATGGGAACCTGCTAGAATTTAAACCCCAGAAATTGTCGGTTGGTTCCTCATCGGCTCGCAGTTGAGTCCAATGCTGCCAATAGCTTTCCTGACCAGTTTTAGCTTGGGACCCTTGGGTCAACAGACCTTGCGGTTTGGTCCCTCTAGTTAAATTAGTATCGCTAAGCGTGTTGCATTGTCATTAAGGACACTTTTAAATTTATTTATGTAAATCAGAACTACACAGTTCAGTTCATTGTTCAGATCTGATGTGTAGTCTTTTTGTCTTACATTTTTAACAGCTTTATTGTACCTGTTTAGAGTGTATACAGTTGGACGTACGTCTATACCCACGAAGCCTTCGCCTTACTTACCAGTGTCAAGATAATGAACATACTCTTCACCCCAAAAGTTTCCTCATGCCCTTCTATGATGCTTCTCACTCCACACCCCTATCCCCAGGTAACCACTGGGCTGCTTTTTGTCCCTATAGATTAGTTTACATTTTCTATCAGTTTCTATGAATGCAATCATAACAGTGCCTTCTTTTCTACTCAGTGTAATTATTTTGAGGTTCGTCTCTACTGTTGCATGTATCAGATCATTTCTTTTCACTGCCGCATTGCATTCCATTGAGTGGATATGACCACACTTTTTTTAGCCATTCATATGTTGCTGGATATTTGGGTGGTTTTCGTTTTTTTACTATTGCGAATAAATATCCATGTACAAATCTCTGTATGGACATGTGCTTTCATTTCTCTCGGGTAAACACTTAGGAGTACCGTATCTGGGCCTTGTGGTAGGTGTATGTTTAACACGTTAAGGAATGGCCGGATTGTTTTCCGGGTGACTGTGGTTCTAGTCGCTCCACGTCCTCGCCAGCACTTGGTATGGTCAGTCTTCCAATGTTAGACATTCTTAGGGGTACGTAGTGGTGGCACATTGTGGTTTTAACATGCATTTAACATGACTCATGATGTTGAGCTGCTTTTCTCATGCTTGTTTACCATCTATATATCGTCTTTGGTGACGTGCAGAAGAAAAGCTGAGGCCTTGCATGGGAAGGTACTTTTGAGAAAGGTACTTTGATGGCTTTGGAAAGATCTTAATGTAGACTCTGTCACAGGTGCGTGATTATACATGGACTGGTCGGTGAGAGTCTGTACAGGAGCTCCTGCGTGCTTATCGTGTGTGGTGTGCTCATCATTTCACCGGCCGCCGCAGGGAATTCGGAGGAAACGGTGGTCAAAAACTGGAGCACCCCGGCGTCTAAACCCTCCAGGGTTTACTGGAATGTTCCATGGTGCTTCTCCACCCTGTTCATCCTCCTTCTTATACCTGTGTCACAGCTGTGAGTCTAGGGTTGGTTGTGTTGGGGACAGGTTTTTTCATTTAGTTTGTCCTGATTTTTCTGGTAGGGGACCTGTCTTCCAACCACTAGAGTCCAGCCTCTTGCTGTTCTTTAATGGGTATTTACTTACAGCCTGCTCTGCCTTTTATTAACTTTTAAAATTCAGCAGATAAAATCTAATCTCCATAATGCGAGGCACTAGATAAGGTCAGGGATGAATAAACCTTCCTCTAAGGAACTTAAGAATGTCCTGGAGAGACAAGTAAAGAGGCCATTTGGACCCAAAAGAAGGACATGAAATTGACCCTAGGGAGCCAGGAAAGGCTCCCTGGAGGACTGGACTTGGAAAATTTGAAATATCCTATAAATGGACTTAAATGCAATGCTGGTATCTCCATTAGAATGGCCTACGACAGGCCCGCAGCCCAGTACCCCCCAAAAAGAGACAGTAGAAAGGGGCAGAGGCAAGAAGTCATGAAGACGGAAGTTGGACCTGCTGAGTAGGACCACCCCTGCACCCTTACCCTTCTGCCCAGCCCTTCTCCTGGAGCCCACCTCTCAGAGAGTTGAAGAGACACCACTCCCCGCCGCTCCCAAGAAGACTTGCTGGGGCCCAGGCAGCTGCTTATCCACCTGGGGTCCTATCAGTGGCTTCCATGGGTGCCGTGATGTGATTGGGAGACTGGGAAATTGCCCTGCAAGTGGGTCTGAGACACAGGCCCCTTCTCTGGCTCTCCTTTCAAGGCAGGCCCCTCCTCGTGGTTGTTCTCCCTTACCCCTCCCATCATTGCCCCCAGAAACTTGTTTTTAACGCTTTAGTAACCATGAGAAACTTTACCAGGCTTGAGTCTCAGATCAAACTTGTAGAAGACTCCAGTTTCTAATCTTGGTGGACACATGAAAATAGGATAGGGCGGCCTTTTGGGATTCCCCTGTGTGCCTGTCCACAGATGAACTCCCTTGTGCATGCCTGAGCTGAAGCTTCTCATGCCCCCCACCTCTCTTACTCTGCTGCATCTGGGGCTCGTAGATCTCTCAGGGTTCTTCCAGAATGCTCCGGGCTCCAGGGGCTTTCTGTCTATGTAGCTGCTCCAACTCCCCACACAAGGAGTTAGGCTTGCTGGTGCTTAATGCCCCCAGAGGAGAAACTGAAGGCTCCTTAGCTACAATTTCAGTAACTGGTCCTCTCTCCACCCCTAGCGCCACTCACCTACTCCTACACTTCTGTCTCAGTGCCCCAAACACAGTATCCTCGTGACTTCCTCGTAGCCTTAAATAGTTTCACTTCCTCTTTGTTATATTATTAAGCCAATGTAAATCCCAAACACAGTAGCTCTAGGAAGATGTTCTCTTCCTATCTGACATATAACAAAATTGATGGAGATTTTTTTCTTTTCTTTTCTTTTCTTTTTTTTTTTGGTGGGTTTGGGCACCTTGGGCAACGTAAAATAGAATAATCAAAATAAGTAAACAAAGTCTCCAAAATCCTTTTCATTTTCTTCACCAGAAATCCTAGTTTTTGTTGTTCTTTAGATCATAGTCCCCTCTCCCTCCCCCCATGGTGTGCCCTGCACCAAACTTGACTTTACACATCAGAGGGGGAACTAGGCTCAGTTGTTACAAATCGCTTCCCCTCTCCCCAGTTTTTGACACTTTATTTTTTAACAAACGCTACTTATCATTTAAAAGTCTCCTAAGACCAATTAATTCAATGCCATTCCTTCACCAGACATTTAGACTGTATGTGGCGTTGTCCTCCCTGCGGAGGCCCCTCCGATACTGTTCAGGGACATGCCTAGAATGTCAGGAAAACCCAGACCTGGAAGAGCCAGGAGGCAGCTACTTCCCTGCCCTCATTTCAGCATGAAGGAAACTTCTCTTCAGGTAGCGAAGTACTGTTCTCAGAGACGTCACAGAGAGGCATTAAGAGCAGCGCCGGGACCGGAAGCTCGTGACTCTTGTTCCTGTAATGGTCCAGCCGAGCCTCGGCCACTGCATCCCACTCTTGGGTGGGTGAGAGCGATAGAGAAGGAAGAGAGAGAAACAACCAGGGTATTAAAAAATGGTGTCTTTTCTTGGGGGGGGGGTGCTGTTTCTGAGTAGACCCACAGACGGCCATCCCTGTTTTGCTATTCTGAGATTGCCCTGAGTGGGACACTTTGCTGATTTCTCCTTGGGTCTTGCTTGCGAACCTGGCAGAAGCCACCCAGCCCGTTGTTTCTGGTTCTTTGCAGGTGGAAGGGCTGGTTTCGGCATTTGCGTAGTAAGAATTCTAGCTTTCTGCTTCAGCGCTCCTTGTGGCCCTGGAGCTCTGCCCTGTTAGCGCACCGCTTTTTGGCAGAAAAGCAATACTTTATCAGCCAGTAGGAGCAGATATTTCTGTTCTACAAATGAGCCCAGATTTATAGACTGAGAGTTCAAAGAAATGAGATGAGAGATCACCAACCAGAGCTGGGTCTGCAGTGAGGGAAGGAGCACCGTAGGGCTGGTTGATTACGGGAGCCGCCGGGAAAGGCGCTCATTTAGATTTTCCTTTGTGCTCTCAGGAGTGCTGGTCCTCTCCTTGATGACACTGAGGCTCAGAACCTGTGCAGTCTCCCGGCTGGGGAGTAGGGGCACTGCGGGGGGTGGGGACACT
This sequence comes from Meles meles, assembly GCF_922984935.1. Classification (NCBI taxonomy): domain Eukaryota; kingdom Metazoa; phylum Chordata; class Mammalia; order Carnivora; family Mustelidae; genus Meles; species Meles meles. The sequence continues at coordinate 4,285,409 of NC_060076.1, forward strand.
GGGGCTCCAGGAGCCACAGCATCTTCAGGGTAGGGCTGTGCCTCGTATGCACCCCTGTCCTCGGCCAGGGTTTCCAGAAGCAGATGCTGAGATGGAATTGGGGGTGCGGTATATTTAGTAGGGACCAACCCCTGGGAAAGGAAGGAGGAGAAAGCAGGCTCGGGCAGGGGGCGGCTGTCAGCTGTGACGCAGGCCTGACAAAGCCTTGTCTGCCCAGGCGATCCCTGGAGTGGACCTGACCTGTGAGAGCCTTCCAGTCTTTTCTTCTAGACCCTTGACAGTCTGACCGCTCACACGGCCTGTGAGTCTCTGTCTCATCTGTGTCCCTTGTTTTTCCGTTCAGCGTACTGCTCAAAGCACCCCCCTTTGGGAGCCCCCCCCGTCTCTCCTGACCACCCCAAGTGAATCTGACTGTAGCTGCTGTACGCTGTGGCCTCGCACCCGCACCCGCACCCGCACCCCCAGGCGGCCTCTCTGTAGAGCAAGCTGGGCCTTCCCCTCCTTCAGCGGATCCGAGGGGGTTCCCTACACAACCGTAGGTATGGGCTGTGGGAGGAAAGCTGGGCCCAACCTGGTGGGCACCCTGGGGTCTGAGGCCTCTGGTTCTGCTTCTGCTCGGCCCCACACGTGCCGCCTCCGGCTTGGAGCTGATTGTTACTGGGCCTGCTCAGCCTCAGGACGGCACCCAGAGGGGCCCACCAGACACTGAGCGTCTTTCTTTGTGATAAGAGGTACAAAATGTAATGATCCGTGGTCTACTTTGGATGGGTATTAGAAGCCGTGAAAGGTCTGACACTTTTATCCCCGCCGCCCTCCTGACCCCCCCCTTTTTTTTTTTAAGATTTTATTTATTTATTTGACAGACAGGGATCACAAGTAGGCAGAGAGGCAGACAGAGAGAGAGGAGGAAGCAGGCTCCCCGCCAAGCAGAGAGCCCGATGCGGGACTCGATCCCAGGATCCTGGGATCATGACCTGAGCTGAAGGCAGAGGCTTTAACCCACTGAGCCACCCAGGCGCCCCCTGACCCCCCTTTTAAGCTCAAATGTTAGCTTATCCCAGTGACTTGGATGCTGACAGAAGTCCCAGCAAAATGAGTCATCAGAGTGTCAGCAGGGTCGCATTGGCTCCTTGAATCCCATTCCCATGGGTTGACACCGGGGGCCTGAGAGGGATGCCCGCACTCTCGGTGCATTACAGCACGGGAGGGAACTCCGAGCCTGGGGACCCACTGCATTTCAGCAGCCTGGGAGCAAGCCTGTTCTTTCTTGATGGAGATATTACTTCATCCTTCAAGACTGCCCACCGCGGAACACAGCCTCGAGCATCGTTCCAGACAAGGAGTGGTCGGGGCTGCAGCACACCCGGCTGATGTGTGGGCGTGAGAGAAATCTGTCTCTCGATAACGAGATGTCCTGGCATGTGGCTGGCCCCTGGATCTCCAAACACTCGATGGATGTGGAAGACGGAGCCTGTGTTTACCAAGGTCTCTGATGACTGGGGCGACTCTTACATCTCCGACCTGATCCACATGACGCAAAGGATTTCGTGGATCACTGTGCTGATCTGAGGGAGGTCCAGACTTCCGGGAGGGCGGAAGTGTGCTTGCCGCCGGAACTGGTAAACCTGTGCCCTCCTGTGTTCCGTGGAACGTGAACTGTTTCTGATCTCTTTTTTGATTGGAATAGAAAAAAAAAAAAAAAATGCATTCACTAAGTCAGTGGCTGTGTATGACCAGAGGCTGTATTATTCTGTTCTAGAAAGGACGGCAGATTTGACACAGTGGCCAGGATCAGGGCTGCCTCTCTGATTGAGCTCTCCGTGGTCTGCAGTCTTCCTCCAGGATCCCTCCGGTTTCTGCAGGGTTCAGACTGGCTAGTTGAGCAGATACGATGGAGGCCGTGCCCCTGCATCCCGTGGCTCCTTCGCGGTGGTGCTTAACCCCTGCCATTGCCTGGGGTGCCAGTACTGTTTCTGATCTGCTGTCTTGACCGAGGCTAGGAGTGGGACAGGCCAGGGGAGTGCCAGACCTCTGCTTGGCCTTGCCCACTCCGGAAGGTCTTACCCCGCAGCCCAAGGACCTAAAGTGGTTATCATTGCCAACTGCCGGGTGTGTCGGTCTCAGTTCCATGCCGCCGATGGGTCTGCAGACCCAGTAGGGGCACGTGCTGTAAGCCAGACCTTGGCCAGGACTCTCTGTCTAGTACCTGGCCCCCAAAGTGCCCCACGTTCAACGGTGGGGGGATGTGATGCCACTTCAGGGCTGTGGGAATGAGTGTCCATGCAGGGAAGGGGCTCTCTGCAGCTGATACCCACCCTGAATGAGCTGACAGCTGGAGCTTGCGTGTCGACTGTGCCCCACGGCTGGGCAGCCGGGTCTTCTGGACAGGGAGCCACGTGGTGGTCTCCACGTCCGCCGTGTCTTCCTCCTCTGTGAGACTCTTACTGTGGCTAAGATCCAGAATACTGGTCTTCAGTCCTACCTCTTCCCCCTTCGTATTAATCTTTCTTAGGTGTAGTCTTTCAACGTGGTAAGTAAGGGTTTGCAAGGGAGAAGCTTTGCTTTTTTTTTTCTAAATAAATACCAACTGATGTTAAACTCCTGTTATTTATTATCAGCAGACTTATGTAAGGAATACAGAGAGCCCCTGTTCTTAGAAATCTGCCGTCCAGCTGGGGATTTAGAACACGCTGTGTATGAAAGGAAGTAGACTGAAAAAGCAGGTTCTCGAGTTGACTGGGTTTGAACGCGGGGTCTCCCATTCAGTCTCTGTGTGCCTCAGGGTGTGTGACTCGACTTCCCTGACCCCTCATTTTCTCATCGGTGGAGGGGGGTAGCAGTGGGGCAGGAGGGCCGTACCCACCGTATGGTGACCGCGTGGTAAGTGCTGGCTGCTCATTTCCTACAGTCATTGTTACTTACAGTAGTAGTAGTGGGACTCCGTGGGGTGAGTCTGTGGGCAGTGAGTTCCGCCGGGCTTCCAGGGAGGGGCAGCGAGGGGCTCTGTGGTGGAGGCGGGCGTGCAGAATTATCCTTCATTTGAATATGTGTGTTCCTTTTAAGAGTGGGCACCCAAGAGTTGCAGTATTGATAGATTAGGATGTCACAGATTTTTGTCCCTGTTTGCATGCCACTCACTGTCCACCAGGGCCGTGTCCTGCGAGGCAGAAAGGGTCCTGTTAGTGACGGTGGAAACAGTAATGAGGCCTTCCTTTTCTTCTCCTCAGTTTTAGACTCAGATAAGATTATGTCTCCCCTTGGCACGTCTGTTTTCTGCTGTGTGCACACGCATGCGTACACATGCTCCCACGCACACAGACACACGGGTTGCGTGGGAGGACATCGTCTTCTTTCCAGATAATGTCACGGGAATTGGGAAATGAAGAATAATAAAATGTCGTAGCAGAGGTCACCAAACGAACTTCTAAAAGCTCTACTAACAGGCGTTTTTGGTAAGTGTCTTGGTTAGTAATAATTAATGAATCCAAGACACTGAAAAATCTACGAGTTCCTTCCTGAGCCTTCAAGGAAAATTAAATTCCATTTTATGTATTTTGTGTTGTGTGTTTTATTGTATTTTAATTTTGAAAATTATTAATTTACGTACGTTAAGTGTGGTGCCTTAAAACAGAAAGTTGGGCTGTGAGTACCCTGGCTTTCTGTGAGAGGGCGGATGGGTTGCAGGGCCCACCTTGCCTGTTGCCCTTAGTGAGTTTGATTCAGATCTCGGAGAGGTGTAGGCAGGGATAAATACTGAAAGTGTTTTTGTTGCTTTTAAGAATGTGGGGATAGCAGCTCTGCCCTCAGACGTAACAGGAGCGCCTGGGTGGCTTAGCTGGGTAAGCGTCCAACTTCTGGCCTCACCCACGTCTTGATCTCCGTGAGTTCGAGCCCCGCGTCGGGCTCCATGCCGGCGTGGAGCCTACCTTGAAAACCAAAAAGGACCAAAAGAAGTTCTGAATGGGGGTATCTGAGGGTATTTCTGTCTCAACAGGTGCAGACTTAGGTCTCTGGCGGCACCTGCCATTGCTGAGGTGCAGCTGTGCCTGAACGTAGCAAGCGTCTGCTGTTTTGTGTGGATGCTTTAAAGATATTTGGGTACAAGTAGCAGTTACGGAAAACTGTCAGAATTTGTCTTGGAAGGGAAAACAGGCTCTTGTTTTCGTGCCTCTGGGTTATGATTTAAGAGACAGCACTGACTTCACTCTGCTCTTTAGCACACCTCCAGATTTCTCATTGTTCCCTGCCCTGTAACGCCAATGACATTGATCGATGAACTGACCACAGATGTTTATGGGTTTCCCACCCACGTCCGATTGGCGCATGGTGATATGTGCCCTGGACGGTGGGGAGCTTGCAGTCCCATTGGAGGTTGAAATTCTCTTCAGAGGCAAGTCAGAGAATATGAGTTCCTGATGATTTGTGTACTCAGTCCTTCATGAGACTGTTGTGAGCTGAAGTCCTCTGGAAAGTAAGATTCAGCCAGATCTCCTTCTGTAACAGAAATCCTAGATTGGGTCAGGCTGAGGGCCCTGGGGCGGAACTGCAGCGCATGGAGTTCAGGGTGAACCAGGAGACCACACCCTCTTAGAGCGACACTGTGATCAGTGGCCAGGTGGGCTATATGAACAAAGAGTGGATCCAAAAGGACTAAGTCAGTGGTGTTTTTGTTTTTTTTTTAAAAAGATTTTATTTATTTATTTGAAAGACAGAGATCACAAGTATGCAGAGAGGCAGGCAGAGAGAGAGGAGGAAGCAGGCTCCCTGTTGAGCAGAGAGCCTGATGCAGGGCTCGATCCCAGGACCCTGAGATCATGACCTGAGCCGAAGGCAGAGACTTAAGCCACTGAGCCACCCAGGCGCCCTGGACTAAGTCTGTGGTTTTGAACCATTTTTGGAATAACAGACACTCCTTGCCCTTGGAAAATGTGTAGGATGCCCTAAACGTTTGTGGAATCAGTATACTAGAAACTATTCCATATATTAGAGATCTGGAATGCCTCACCAGACAAGATCCTGGTCTCATGGAGATGATAATCAGCAGTTTCAGGACCCCAGGTCAAGAACCTCAGAGTTGGTCCAAAAGAGGGAATCCAGATGGAGGCCCCTGGACAAAACAGAAGATAGCCATCAGAGCAGGAAGGTTCCAGAGGAGTTGACTTCTTGGAGAACCAGCGTTGTTGGAGATGAGCCGTAGATATTTATTCCAAGGTATCCAGGGGCTCAGCTGTGGGAAGGGAGAGCACTGCTAAGGGCCCCGACCTGTCACAAACAAGACTGGATCCGGACTCTGAAGGAAGCAGAGCCTTTCTTAAACAGAGAGGGTGTGGAGGGATGTGGGGTGGGCTGGGACGGGACAGTGGGGAAGACCAGAGGCAGAGCTGGTCCTGGGGGATTAGGGGAGTCTGCTGTGCGGGTCACAGCAGCAGAGTGTGGCAGGCCTCTGGCTCAAGGTGGTCTGAGTTGGGGGGAGCAGTGCCAGCAGCGGGAGCCGGGTGCCGCTGGGCCAGGCGCTTCGCAGGTGAAGGTGTGCTAAGTGCTAATTCACAAGTGTATCGTGCTGAAGTGGATTATGGGTCAATTGATCGCGAATCTGGGGTGTTCGTTTTCTAAGAGAGAGAGTGTGGGGGGTGGTGGGGAGGAGCAGAGCGGGAGGGAAAGGGAGAGAAATCCCAAGCCGGCTCCACACTCGGTGCGGAGCCTGACCCGGGGCTCGATCTCAGGACCCCGAGATCATGACCTCAGCCAAAATCAAGTCAGATGCTCGACAGACTGAGCCACGCAGGCACTCCGTGAATTTGTGTTATTCTATTTTAATTTTTGAAAAAGTATGTTTATATGGGGGCCGGGTAAGGAAAGCGAGCTGACGTTTATGAGTTTATGAGTTCATGAGAGTTCTTGCTACCTTTGGATTTGTTCCGTTTTCATAGTAAAGAGTTAAATTAAAAATAAGCTAGCTGGTAGCCAGACAGCGTGAACGTACTTAATGCCACCGGACTGCACACTTGAAAATGGGTAACATGGTAAATTTTATGTCGTTTTTTACTACAACATGGTTAAAAAATGGTTAAGGTGGTAAGTTTTTTTTGTTGTTGTTGTTTTTTATTTTTATTTATTTGACAGAGAGAAATCACAACTAGGCAGAGAGGCAGGCAGAGAGAGAGAGGAGGAAGCAGGCTCCCCGCGGAGCAAAGAGCCTGATGTGGGGCTCGATCCCAGGACCCTGGGATCATGACCTGAGCCGAAGGCAGAGGCTTTAACCCACTGAGCCACCCAGGCGCCCCAAGGTGGTAAGTTTTATGTTACGTGTATTTTACATTTGAAAAATAACCCATATCTAGGGTGCCTGGGTGGCTCAGTTGGTTAAGCGACTGTCTTCGGCTCAGGTCATGATCTTGGAGTCCAGGATTGAGTCCCTCATCAGGCTCCCTGCTCGGCGGGGAGTCTGCTTCTCCCTCTCCCTCTGCCCCTCGCCCCTCTCTCCAATCAACCATTCCATCTGTCTTTAAAAAACACAGTAATATGTACCTTACCTACAAAGGAGTAGTATCGGACGTGATTGGCAGCCACAGACCCACTGCCAAGACCTCTTAAGATACAGTTTTAGGGGATGAAGGGTGGAGGCAGATCCTGGGCTCCCGCTGTCGTCTGAGACGGCAGTTCCAGGCGAACTGTCGGCACGAGCGAGGCTTCCTTGCTTCATGGCGTTGCTGAGGGAAAGCCCAGTCTGAATTAGTGAAGACTGAATAATGAGGTATTTTCAAAGTGTTACAAATGTGTGTTCTTTTCTACTTTTCACCAGTTTATATAATTGCCATAGACCTTGGTTTCTTCACCCACAAAATAGGGGCAGCAGTGTTTACACTTTGTAGTTGTTATAAAGTTTAAATAAGGTGATGAGTGTAAAGACGCCCAGCAACATTCCACCTCCCCACACTTCTGCGCATCTCCGCTCAGAACTAGGCTCGTTTGCTAAGTCGATGGTTTCTTTAATGGACAATGACAGTTGCTGGATTAACGATTCCTATGTAAACAGGCATATCTAAGTGGCTAACGAATATTTTCTCAGTATTTACTCTGTCATTTTTTAAAATTAGAAAATGTGAGTTATCACTGTGCTAGAGAAAATTTTGAAAAAGAGAGAAAGGGCTTATAATTTGACCACCTAAGTATTATAATTTCATTTTACTTTGTTACTGGCACATTTATAAAAGTAACTTTCCTAGCTCATATTTTTAAAAAAATTGTAAACCCAGAAGTCAGCCATTTCGGGCTATGTCTTAATGGACACAAACTGACCTTTCACAGCAGCTTTTTGCTACACAGAAGCTCGGCGTGTCTTCTCCTTGTGTAACTGGGAACTCTGAGGCCAAGGCAGGGGCAGCTCCTGACTCAGAGCCAGAACGCAGGCCTGACTCAGTCCCCCATATCCTAATTCCTAGTAGACTGCCTTCCCCACTGCCTCAGTAGAATCTAGATTAATGAGGTGTTCTGGAACTTGTTCCAGTGGGGAGAGGACCAATTTCACTTGTGATTCTTCAGGACTGCCCACAGCATTTTAATTGCTTGCTATTGTGTCAAAATATTGTCCTCCTGGCAGTTGAGATAATGTAAACAGAAAGCAAGAGGAGATAGAAAATTGAGTAAATTTGCAAGAAAATAAGAATGCCTTTGAAATACCTGAAAGACTGATTTAATATCATCAGGAAAACATTTTGATCTCATGCGTTGTCAGGTGTGGTATTTGGGGGAGGTAGTGATTTCTTTAAGACAGAACACGTTTTCATGAAGTTTCTCGGAGTTGAACACAGCTTGTGGAGAGAGCTCAGGCTCCCGCCTGGCCCCCTTCCCACCTGTCCCCCTTGTCCCTCTCAGTAAATTGTTCCTCTGGGCTAGTTTCCGGACACACCGCATCACGTCATACTTCTGACTGACTCACTCCCACTGCTTTCTGCTCATTCTTACATCCGTGCCTTTATTCCTTGTTCCCCAAACTTACAGAAATTTTGGTCTCTGTGCCAGGCCTCTACTCATACACCTCATGGGAGGAAAAAAAAAGTTAAAACAAGCAAAAGATGCACCGGTGAAAGGAAGGAGCATAACTTCTTTGGAAACTGGTCGTCAGGGAAAGTATCAGAAGGTTCCAGGAATCATTCCCTCATGGTTTTGCCGTAGCATGCGTTCAGTGCCAGGAGATGCTGGAGCGGGGCCGCGAAATTTGGGTGAAAAGTTTGACCCAAGACTTTGCTGTTCAGCCAGGATTTATTACACAGAAAGACAGCAGTTCTTAATAAGAGGGTGGTGCGGGGGGTGGTTTAAACCTTTCTTTAAAAATCTACTGTGGGGCGCCTGGGTGGCTCAGTGGGTTAAAGCCTCTGCCTTCGGCTCAGGTCATGATCCCAGCGTCCTGGGATCGAGCCCCGCATCGGGCTCTCTGCTCCGCAGGGAGCTTGCTTCCTCCTCTCTCTCTGCATGCCTCTCTGCCTAGTTGTGATTTCTCTCTGTCAAATAAATAAAATATTAAAAAAAAAAGCCTCTTTAAAAAAATAATAAAAAAAAAATCTACTGTGACAAAAATCCAGGGAGTCAAGGCATCCATTTGTTCGTTCAGTGAATATGCCTCTTACTTACCAAGCTCTGTCCTAGCCACAGGGAATATACCAGTTCGCATTGTGGTGAGTTATTGGCGGAGACATCGGTCATTTTAAATATATAATGAAGGCCAAATGATTGCCAGAAATAATAGTATATCGGAAGTAAGTGTGAAAAATCATGGGAGTATAAAAATACAGAGCAAATAGAATTAAGTTTGGGTAGGCAAATTTTCTTATCTTATTTGGGGGCCAGAGAATATGTCTAAACATTGAGAAATAGAGGTTTAGGTACATAACGTAAAATTAGAAAGAAAACCCCTAGAAGGACTTAAAGAAAAAGAAAAAAAAAGATACAGCACAACCCCCCCGCCCCCAAGGCGACAGGAAAGACAGTTGTCTCGCGGGAGATAAAAACGCAATGTAATAATAGCTGAAAACCTCAAATAGGATGACCACATTGAGATCGTGTCTTGTGTTTTCAGTGAACACCAATGGAATAAATACCTTTTAAAATAAAAAGATTCAGATTGTTCCCCAAAACAGAATCCTACTGTGTACCTCATTCAGGGGTATTAGACAAAGGCAGATCCTGCGTTTCCAACCAAGAGAAAACTGGGTTTGCAGTCAGTGCGAGAGAAGTTGAGTTCAAGGCGCCGCGGTGTAAACGGCTGGCTGTGGGAAGGTCAGGAAGTGCCTGGAGAAAGAGCAGTAGGTGGAGACCTCCTAGGAGCCTCCACAGATCAGGGAGACAGAAAGCCACACAAGCAGGTGCAGGGGCAGATATCCTTTTATTCTACTTTGTAGCTGAAGGCATCACCGCCTCCGAGAGGCCTGAAGTCGCTCCCTAGTCACGTGCTGTCAGACCCCCTTTCTGTGGTCTTTGTAGTGCTCTGCACTCTGTACTGGTGCCCGACCTGGGTTTGTGGTTGTTGTTTTGATTATTTGGCCAGAATGTCTGCAAGAATGAGAGACCCTGTTTGTCTTGTTTACTGCTATAACCCCAGTGGCCAGGACAGTGCCTGGCAGATGAGTCATTCTTAATTTAACAAATAGCCACCGTTCTCAGTGCTCAGGGTATTTCAGTGAACAAAACAAAGCCCCCTGCCCTTGTGATGCTTGCATTCTGGCAGCGAGTGAGCCTGTGGACGACCAGCATAACGAATGAGAAGCCTAGAGCACTTTAGAGGTGATGGGCGCTGCGGGCGGGGAGTGGAGCAGGATAGGAAGGCGAGGGGAGGTGGGTTCCCATTTTTAAAAGAATGGTGAGAGGAGACTTAGTTTGAGATGGGGACATTTGAGAAATGTGACAGGACAAAGGTTAGCCATGGAGGTCTCTGGGGAAAATGTGTTCCAGGCAGAGGAACACAAAAGAAGGGTGAGCATTGCCCTTCGATTGTGAAGACGCGCTGGGGCCTTGAACACCAAATGAGCATGCCTGGACTTGGTCCTGACACTAGGGGTTGAAGACTGGCCCTCGTCAGTTACCACTGGGTCCATTGGTGGCACCTGCGGGATTGAACTGCTACGTGACCTTGAGCCAAGCTGCTGATTGTGGGCAGTTATGTAGTAGAAACATTCATTCTTGTTTTATACATTGTTTTGAGGGGTACAATATGTGCTTATTTCAGTTATTAAATTGTCCATTTAGAACATTTATTACCACACATGAATTCGGTTATTTCAAATATAGAAGCAAAATATTTTGTGGAATGAAAATATATGATATAATTAGACTATTAATGAAAACACTTGCATACCTCTGCGTGATCGAAAATGAAAGCCTAACAGTCTCAAAAGGATTGTGCTAAATATTTACATATCTGTCTGAGATGCTCATTTTTAGATGCTAAAAATATTCATTGTTAAGGACTGGAAGGCACGTCTAGGTTTAGTGTAGTAACAAACTTCCATATATTTGTCTCACACAAAAGTCAAAGGCAATTTTGTTAAGTACTCCAGGCCGCCCTTGCGCTAGGAGCCGCGGCTGGAGTGAGAGCACAGTCCTCACGGGCAGGAAGCAGGGCCGCTGTAGTGCAGGGAGAGGTTGCAGGTGGCTGGGAAAGGAGAAAGTTTGCGTGGCAGCTGGGCTCTTACTCTCCCGGGGCTGCGTCCACGTCTTAAAACCTTCCCCAGGTGTGCCGTTCTTCCAGGGCGAGTTCCCTTTTCATTGTCTAAAGCAAGTCCCACGATCGTGGCAGACTCGGCGGGCGGGGCGGCACCGCACAAGGGCATAAACAGCGGGAGAGGGTCCCCGGGGTCCATCAGTGGAGTGGCGGCTGATGGAAGGGCGTGCGAAGTGCCTAACGAATGGCTCCGCGGCCACCGTTGCTCCCGCTGCTGATGCACACGCATACATGGGGGCTGGGGGCGGGACGGTCTGGGGGTGGAAAGGTCCTTTTCCTGGATGCTTCCTCTCCTGATGAGAATCCTGTTTCTCACCTTCCCTGTTGCTTCCTGATAAAGTGGGAGGAGAACAAATCAGTCAGTGGTCAAACTGGGTTGGAACTCTGAGGACTGTTTTTGTTAGAAATCGTGGTAATTCCTCACCTGGCAACATGCCCCTCTCCCTAAGGCCCTCTTGCTCCGTGTGGGTGGAAGGAAGACGATTGTGGGCCCGCACAGCTGATCAGGGCCCTCCTTCCTCGCCTGGCAGCATTGCTCTGTGATGGTGTCCGTGTGAGAAAGTGCCTTCCCGCTCGTGGGTGCACACCAGCTTGAGCCACCCAGGTGGTTGTACATTCAGGGAGCCCCTCTGATCCAGTAATTCCTTCTCCTTGCAGTAGCTGATGAAGGAGGAACTCTAGCTTGCATCCGTTAGGACTGTTACTCACAAATGGCCATAGTTTAAAATAAACTGAGGGAAAAAGGAATTTTGGATCATCTGTGCTCTTTCTTATGCACTTGACTTCTTCATTACCAGAGATGACATTTTAGTCACATTTCAGCATGGGAGCCCAGGCCCCGTGGGGCTTTACGTGTATGTCATGTGCCAGTTTTGAGGGAGAACGTCCTCAGCCATCACCCTGTGCAAAAATCAGAAGCATGTCATTTGTTGTAATTGATCCAAAACAAATAGTGGCTTCCTTAAAACTTGCAACAATTGCTGTGAATGAGCAAATGTTTATACAAGGTGTGAAATTAAGTCTCATATAGTTGCAAAATGTGAGTCCGAGCCAGCATCTCTGAAATTATATTTATATATTTAGAAACAATGTCATTGGTGTTCTTTGTTGCAGTTAGGAACCCTGCTGCTTTTAGAAATGATACCCTCCTCCAGATTTAGCTCTTAATAAAGAAAGCTGCGTTGATTTCTGGTGGAAAAATCTGCGGTTTAATCCTTGCTTTTAAAATGTAAAAATTCTGTCAAAAATTGGGGGTGACTGAAACTTCCTCCAGGATTTTAGTTCCTAATATGCTCCATTGAACTGTTTCTTCCACTAACAAGGAATTAAATTGTGCCTTTGCTGACTGCTGTCTACTTTGAGAGGTGTCAGAATTCATTGAACTAAAGAGGCTATAGCAGTGAAGTAGTTAAAGTAGTTAAAAAGCTCGACATTTCTGGTGCCTTTTTTTTTTTCTTAAATGGGACTAGGCAGGCTAATGTTTCTATACAGCTTTTCCACAAAACAGTCAAAACCCATTTTAAAGAGCTCACTTCCAAGAAGAGCAGAATTCACAACATGATTGAATATGGTGCACTGATTTTTAGGAACTAATTGGGAAGCCTGACTGTCTCCTGTCAGATCCTTCCTGATAAGTGAAGAGTGATGTGTTATTTTGTACCCCTTACCTCTTTGCCCTAAGGTCCCATTTGTTTTATGGAAAGACAAGGTGCAGACACATGGAGTAGCTGACTGTGGACATAATCTGGTGCCTGCCGGTCTGTTTGCAGATCTCCTGAACGCTGGAATCCCTTAATCGTTGCAACCTTCTGCTGAGTGCGGTAGTCCGTGGTTCGGGGTCAAAATCAGGTGTACCTGAATGGGAGGAAATGTTTGCCTGGTCCGGCATTTGATACTTGATGAACTGGGTGGCCGGTTCCTTTCTAAAGCGGGTTAGTGCCTAGAGCTGCTGCTCTTGTGAACGGTGGCTCCTCGCTCTCCTCTCCCCTCCCCTCCACCCACCTCCCTTTCTAAAGGTCGTTTGCACATTGTAGCTCATAGATATATGTGTCTGTACGTGTGCCTGTCTCCATCCCTCCCCACCAAGAAACGGCAATTTTCTTGCTCTTGATATATTTGTACTTTGTCAGTTTGCAGACCAATAAACATTTAAAGAAGCAGGTACAGTTTGAGCTGGGATTCTGAATTGGAGATTCATAAACTTTTATTATGTTTTAAATGAAAAGTGGAAATGTCAGTTTGGGCAGACCAGCTAGTTCAAGGTCTTGAGGGGAAAAGGAGACCCTATTGAATCCTGTGGGGGTGTGGATTTTATTAAGTTATCTACCTATCCACCCATCTTTCTTCCTGGTGCCAGGTGCTACTCTATAAGGAGGTAGCATTGTCTGGTGGGAAAACCCTTTTCCAGGAGAGGGGAAAACCCTTTTCCAGGTGCGTGGCTCTGCCACTGAGCAGGTGTATTTCCGTGGGGGTGTCACATGACTTCTCTCTGAAATGGGGAGTGAGGTTAAATCAAGAGCTTCATTCATTTCTTCATTCAGCTGATACTTTATTGAGCACCTGCTAAGTGCTGGCCGCTGGGCCAGGGGCATAGTCAATAGCACTAAGCCCAGGATTCCCTAAGTGATCTTCTTTCAGTCACAAAATTCAGGGATTTAAAAAATATTCAGTAGCAGTATTGTAATACAATAGAATACTCAGTAAGTAAGGTGACTTAGTTGGAAAAACCGAGTATTTGCTCGTACATATCATATGCTTCTAATACAGAAAGAAAGATAAACACATGTAGGTTAAATTTCTGAATCTGCATAAAACAAGAGCTTACAAAGATACTCTGGGTCTTTTCTGTCGTAGTTCATTGGTTGGCCTGATGTTGTTCTTAAGATGATGAGACAAGAAAGACGGTGATAGGTCTCATGTTTGACTGAGACGGGGTGTCTGCAGCCTCTGGCCTCTGCCTCCAGAGAGCCAGACGATACCCAGGGGAGCTCCCGAGGCCGAAGGCCTAGGTCGGAGGGAAACAGGGAAAGGCACGTGATGCAGGTGACAGCCATCATCTCTGCAGGGCGTCACTTGCCTGTTCCCACTTGTGCACCAGGTTGTCACCAGACAGCTCTAGCCGGATCAGCCAGCGTACTCGAAGCTTAGGACCGTAACTCATTTCTGCGTACGATGGGCTCTTTTTTGGCATAATTTTTAAGGTTTTGTGTGATTAAACAAAGGACAAGGGCTGTGGAAGAAGGAGTGTAGATGACCTAGCCATATTAAAAACAGCGATGACATTTTCTTTGCCGGAAGCTCTTTATATGTGTAACGGTAAGGCTGAATGAAAGATGCCCTCTGAGATGGTTCGTCCAGGCCTGTAGTTGTTTTGACGAGTAGCAGGATGTCTCTGCAGGTGAACTCCGGCGCACTATGGCGCAGGGTTCTGCGTTGTGGTAGAGTGCCTGGGACAGTCTGTTAGTATTTTAACTTAATCAGCTGTAGAGTGGTTTCAGGTTCACACCAAAACCGAGGGAAAGGTGGAGGGAGTTACCCCATACCCCCCTGCCTCCCCATGTGCACAGCCCCCCAGCAGCCTGGCACATCTGTTAACTTGAAGACGCTCCACTGACCCTCGTCACCACCCAGAATCTGAACTTCCCGGGCTCCCTGTTCGTGGCCTACATGCTCTGCATTTTGACAGATGTCATGACCTGGATGCACCGTCATTCAGAACGGTTTCACTGCCCTAAAATCCCCGGAGCTCTGTCCATTCTTCCCCTGTAATTCTTTTAAATGCTTTGCTTTTTTAAGTTTGCGATGGAGAACTTTAAACATATGCAGAACTAACAGACGGTTGTGCATTAGGGCGCAGAGTGGTGATGGATTAATGCTCCCGTTCTTTGTTCCTCTGTTGCTTCTATAAAGAGAAACTTCCCATTATCAACTATTCGATTACCCTACAGGACAGGAGAGTAAATGCTTGATTTTGTACCATTAATTACCAGTTCTCAAAAGAGTTGGTTCTCCAGCATCCTTCAGCGTCGTGTACCCCGGCAGCCACCAGCCTCTTACAGTATTTTGAAGCAAACCTCAGACCTATCACTTTATCCTAAGTCTTTCAGTGTGTCCATGTCCATGAAGTATAAGGACCTGAAAATACGTAATCCTGAGACTGTGCCCCACTTAGAATAAAACTAACGAGAGTTCTGTAACGTCAGATGTCCAGCCAGCCCTCCGAGTCCCACTGGTCTCCGTTTATTATTATTATTATTATTTTTTAAAGATTTTATTTATTTATTTGACAGACAGAGATCACAAGTATACGGGGGGGGGGGGGAAGCAGACTCCCCGCTGAGCAGAGAGCCCGATGTGGGGCTCAATCCCAGGACCCTGAGATCTTGACCTGAGCCTAAGGTAGAGGCTTAACCCACTGAGCCACCCAGACGCCGCTGTTTTTTATTATTTTTAAAAACAATTTGTTTGACTTGGGATCCTAATAAAGCCCACATCTTGGTTGCTGGGGCTTTTGTGTTTTTTATTCTATAGTTCTCCCCCACAACATTTCTCTCTCTCTTTTTTCTCTCTCTCTGTCTCTCTTAGTGTCTCTCTCTCTCTCTCTCTCTCTCTCTCTCACACACACACACACACACACACACAGATTTTTGTTCCTGCTCTGACCAGGTCGTTTGTCCTTTAGAGCCCCCTAGCCTGGGTTTTGCTGATTGCATGGGGATGCAAGAGGATGGAGTCCTCTTCGGGTACCACAGTTGCCAGCTGGACCAAGAAGAAGGTCGGTCAGAGTCCGGTTTGCTTTGCCTGGTGGTTTTGGCAAGGCTGTCTCGTCGACGGCAATGTCTTCTATCAGGAGGCGAAGAATGGCTCCGCGCCCCTCTCCCTGATGATGTTAGCGGTCGTTTGTGCGCAGTGTCTAGGTTCATTAGGGCGCAGAGTGGTGATGGATTAATGCTCCCGTTCTTTGTTCCTCTGTTGCTTCTATAAAGAGAAACTTCCCATTATCAACTATTCGATTACCCTACAGGACAGGAGAGTAAATGCTTGATTTTGTACCATTAATTACCAGTTTTCAAAACAGAGTTTGTTCTCCAGCGTCCTTCAGTAATAACTAATCCACTTGTTTTCTAATTATTTTAAAACTAAAGTTAAAAATTTTTTTTTCGTTAGGAGCATTCAATTTTGAGACGGCGTAGATGGTCTTTTCCATGGGCCCAGAGCATCCCCAGGCTGTTAGAGAGCGGATTATTCTGGGTTCCAGAACCTTCCCAACAAAGATCAGTACACCGATTTCAAAGGGAGGGAAGAAGCCTTCCTCAGGGGCCAGCCGGCAGAGCACATGGGTCCAGACCACTCAGAGAGCCTGTCGCAGACTGGGTTGGATAAATCAGGTTGCCCTAACCTTGGTTTTCAGGGAGCTGGAACACTCCTTAGCAATCAGCTAGACCAACTTAACTTTTACAGATGAGGAAAATGAGGCCCAGAAAGATTGCCTAAGGCTACAGCCCTAGTGACAAAATGGCCACTAGATACCCAATTTTCTAATCTTCGACAGTTTAGTAGTACTAACTGCCCTGGGTGCTTCTAGATTTGCCGCTTCCTAATTTGGCGTAGTCCGTTGCCACTTCGCGGCTCCGTGGCACAGAGCAGAGACCCCCGTCAGAGGATGTGTCCCATGCGGAATGTTCCTGCGGAAGCAGCTTTGCCTGAAGTCTCAGAAACCATGACTGGAATAACGAGTGGCCTAAGGGTTACCTTCCTGACTCCCGGGCTTGGCAAGGCCGTCAGGAATTCTGCTCAGACTCAGCCTTACAACTGACATCAGAGCAGGGCGGCTGCTGCTACAGTCCCACTTCGTGCTTTGCCGGCTTCCATGGGGCTCCTGCAAGTCGGGTCTTGAAGCGACTGTGTTGTGATCAGGGCTTGGGAGAGCAGATTTGGGGAAGGCCTCTTACAATTACAGTGTTCTTAAAGCATAATGATGTGTTTTTCGGTCTTCCCTGATTAGATAATAACATCGAGGCTTAGATGCAGAACCGGCTCAGTTTACTGCTGTGCTCATTTGTTATTTGGCTGCATGTCTTTTGGTAGTTATTTCCATAATCACTGTAAATAGTTTACATTTACAGGTTTTTTTTAAAAGCAAGCAAGGAAGCAAATTGGTCAGAAGTTTAGTGTGTCAAAGAAGAAAAGGGACTTTGAAGATATTTCTTTGCTCACTTTCTTAGATTGCCTTGTTTTTCCCAGTAGGATTAGGTTTTTTTGAGGTTTGGGTTTTTTGTTGTTGTTTTTTTTTTAAGATTTTATTTATTTGAGACAGAAGGAGTGAACATGCAAGTGGGGTGGGGGCAGACAGAGGGAGAGGGAGAAGCAGATTCCTGACTGAGCAGAGTGCCAACTCGAGGTTTGATTCCAGGACTGAGATCACGACCTGAGCCTAAGGCAGGTGCTTAACTGACTGAGCCCCACAGCGTGCCTCCCGCCTCCCCCACCCCCCTCCACCCCCGCCAACAGGATTGGTTTTAAGTCATTGGCAAGGCCTCACGGTATTGGACGATTGGATCAGTGACGGCATCCATTCCGGTTTGGTTGCAGGACCGGTCGTCAGGGACCTGGGAATAACCCCATCACTCATCTCAGTAACAAAATAACCTAATGTACCCACTGCCCAGTATCTGTTCTCATTTTCCTCTTTTTTTCTTGGCCTTTGATTTTAAGAGCATAACTTATCATCAAGTGATCAGGATAATGGAGAGGATAATTGAATCTCTAGCATGAAAGCATTTTAGAGCTCGAGTGTGGTTAGATTCTGGGACAGAGGGAGAGACAAGAGGCTGGGCCCTTCCTGGGCTTTCTCAGTTTGGCCAAGTGACCTCGGGCCCACCGAACTTTAGTTCACCTCAATTTACTTCGCTTCTAGCCATGAGAAGTTGGGCCACTAGGGTTCTAACAGCTCTTTTAACTCCCCTCTGTAGTACCACTCTGGTCCTCCAGAGCTTCTCTCTCCTGGAGTGGACGGTCATTGTCTATACCAGTTGTCACCTCTGCCTTCTTGGAGGACCTGCCTGCCCCACACCCCACAGCCTTCCCTCACAGACCCTGCTGAGTGGAATGGCCACCAAGTCCCCAGAGAATCCAAGCTAGCCTTGAGAGAGACAGACAGACAGATGCTGGACCACAACACCCGCAGTTCCTAAGCTGTGTCTCTTGGAGCTGGCAGCTTTTCTGTTATTCAGGTCTGTGAGAGACATCTGGGTGTCCTGCCAGTGGACTTCCTTCCCCTTTTCCCTGCATTTGGTTTTATTGGATTCCTATTCCTTACAGTCGATCCCACTGACATCTGTATCCTTCTCGTGCCGTGACATCTTTTTCTGTTTGTCGTTCCTCATCTCGTTGGAAGTGAGATGCTCATGTTTCTTTTTGCCTCTCGAGCCTGTGGACTCTCTGAGGGCAGGGACTGGATCCTGTTCATCTTTGTTCTTCAGCTCTGACGACAGTATACGATGTGGTAAATGTTGGTTAAATGAATGAATGGCTCTAGCTGTTTTATATTTTTTATAAATAAATTGATTAGAATCATGTTAAAAAAAAAGAATGAATGGCTCTAGACCACAGTATTCTTTTTTTAAACTGGACAACTGAAACCCAGAGAAATGGTATTTGCTTAAACTTTACGAAGCTTGTTTGTTTAGAAGCAGGAGCTAGACCAGAATTTGGGGCTTTTATCAAACTGTGCTTCTCCATAGCCATTGGTGTTAGACCCCTTTCTTTTCTGTCAACTCATTCCTTGAGTGTTCCAGCATGGAGCAAAACCATTCTCTTTGTTCCTGCCCGTTGTCTGTTGGAGATGTTAATGCAGTAGGGTTGGCCAGCAGGAGTAAAGGAAGGGTACCGTGGTCTGTGTGCCCACCAGCCACAGCCCCTGCATGTTCTTTGGAACACAGAGGGGTAGCTATTTACAATATTAAAAATTAGGTGAACTTCTCATATTAGAGATGTAATGCAAAGCTGCCATTTATTTGGTGATAAAATTGAAGATAGATTCTTTTTAAAAAATATTGGCTCTGGGACACCTGGGTGGCTCAGTTGATTAAGCAGCTGCCTTCGGCTCGGGTCATGATCCCAGCATCCTGGGATCGAGTCCCACATTGGGCTCCTTGCTTGACGGGGAGCCTGCTTCTCCCTCTGCCTCTGCCTGCCACTCTGTCTGCTTGTGCTCACTCTCGCTCCTCTCTCTCTGACAAATAAATAAAATCTTAAAAAAAAAATTTTTTTTTAAATATTGGCTGCAGGATATTACAAAAACTTACTTAAGTATTCAACAGACCTTCTCCAAATCACATATTTCAAGATAAAAAAATAAATAACAGTAACCAAAACAAGTTTTACAAGTGACTGCAAAGTAATTAAGTTTCTTTTTCTGGTGTTCTACATTGGCTTAAAGGTCAGCGTGAAAGGATAGGAGAGTTAAACTTGGAGCTGATCACACAGACAGTGTCACTTGGGCTCCGTCGACCACCCACTCCCACCCAAGCTTTTCACACCTGAATCACACAGTTCTCCCTGGTGCTTGTGGGCTTTGCTGGTCTTAAAAAATGTGGATGCCCTTCGGAACTGATGAGAAATGGAGGAGAGATCTAGAAAACCAGCACCGAGGAAGTGGACACAAGTGTAGCCGCTAGTGACGGCGTAAGTGGAGGGTGCCCACTGGGACACAGTGGGGGTGGTGGGAGAGACCCCAGGGTGGAAAGGAGGTCTGGGAGCCCAAACCAGAGGAGACAGTAAGCCATTGGCCGAGCCTAACTCGTTGGCTGAGCCTAACCCTCTGTTACCCTTTCTCTCCTGTGCTACACTTCTGGGCAGACGGGCCGGGGAGCCCAGGGAGGGGAGGTGCTGGATAGCCCAGACCACACAATCAGAACTCCTAGATCCCATGCGAGCTCTGCCACTTACTGGCTGCTCGCTTCTCTCTGGGCCCGAGTTTTCTCCTTTATTGAGAGAATTAAGCCCGGCAATCTCCAAGGGCCCTTCGTTCACACTGTAAGAATCTGTGTGGTTAGGTATGATCACACGTCCTGAGTGTCCGGGGTCATGAAAACCTCAGCCTAGTAGTAGTGCAGGCGGTAGAGGGTGGGCATGAGGATGTGGGCTCAGTGTGACACGCAGCGGCAGGTCATTCCGAATCGGGATGTCAGTTAAGCCTGGAACCCTCCTTCACAGGTGTCAGAAGACCCAGTGTCATTTCAACAGTAGGACAGCTTGTTTATCATAACAGTTTTTTCTACGGCGAGTTCCAAGGCAGGGTCACTCTGGTGCCTCTGGTGGTACACTTAGGTCGTGCTGTGTTTAGTTAAATCTAAGGTGTCTCCAGCTGTACGACACACCCTTAGTTTTTCATTCCACTAAGAAAGGAAAATCTGTCAGTTCAACTGTGCCGGACCGTTGATTACAAAACACATCTGATTTGACCTCAGAGATGATTAACTGTGGAGGAAAATGTATCTTAGAATCCAGGGAAATACAGTAATTCGGTAGCTCACGGACATCATCTTTCCAACTGCCGTCCGCAGCGCGTTGGCCTTGCCAGGCTAGCTCCTCCCTCGGCAGTCGCGAGACAGCTGCAGCCCATCCGGCCATGACGGGGTCAAGGACTTAGGTGGTTCTGCCTCTTCTGGAGCCCCCATTAAGACAAAGGAAACCTGCCGCAGGAGCCCCGCAGCTGACTTCCCCACATGCCCATCGGCATCCTCGTCGTTGCCAAGGGACCCAGAGTTGCCCGGGCTGTGGTTAGGGTCAGACTGCTCCGGGTTTACCCTCCTGATGGGGATCGGTCACCTTCCGAGGGTGACACCTGTCGCAGTCAGGGTTTGATTCCCAGGAGGAACGAGGGAAGGCTAGGTAACTATTGAAGCAAGTATGCCGGTGAGAATTTAGATTTTTTCCAGATAGAAATTGGCGACAAGAAGATGGTTTGTGATTAATGTCAGCTATCTTCTTGCTCTGAGCATGGGTGTTTGAAATTTTATTGCTATATTAAATTGTTTATGAATTCTGCTATGGTAATTACTTTCTTTCCATTTCAGTGGCAAAGTACATAATCCATTTTGGAAAAATTATCAACTTTTTTAAGCCATGAAGTTTATTTCTAAATGTTAGTGATTGATTATATTATGACAGGATACCCTTAAAATTCCTTTAAAGGGGGTTGCTAGACTAACAGTGTTTGAACGTTTCTTATCTTTCTCCCTGCATACATTTTTCAGCTTAATTTTTATTGTTTTTAAATGCTTTAAACAAAGGAAGTAGGTGTTCTCAATGTTCCTGCCCTTTTTAAAAAGATTTTATTGTTTATTTTAGAGGGAGAAAGAGCACACAAGGGCACATGTGAGTGAGCAGGGAGAGGAGCAGAGGCGGAAGGAGAGAGAATCCGAAGCAGACTCAGAGCTGAGCGTGGAGCCCTATGCAGGGCTTGATTCCCGACCGCGCGATCATGAACTGAGCCGAAACCGACACTTGGACGCTTAACCAACTGAGCTACTCGGGCCCCAGTGTTCCCACCTTTTTATTTGGAATAGTGTAGCTGCTTACTCTTCTTTTTCTTCTTCTTCTTCTTCTTCTTCTTTTTGAAGATTTTATTTATCTATTTGTCAAAGAGAGATCACAAGCCAGCAGAGAGGCAGGCGGCGGGGTGGTGGGGGGGTGAGGCAGGCTCCCCACGGAGCAGAGAGCTTGACTCGGGGCTCAGTCCTAGGGCCCCGGGATCATGACCTGAGCCGAAGGCAGAGGCTTTAACCCACTGAGCCCCCCAGGCGCCCCTTACTCTTCTTTTGATAGAGGTCTAGGAAAATGTCAACACTGTAGCCCACTTGCTGCTTGATAAGGAAGCAGGTTGCCTGGCTTCCCCTCTCAAGCCCTCACCTGCATGCCCACAGGGCCTCTTTTCTTCACGGGCAGAGAGATTTTCCTCCACCTTCCTCTTAAAAAGCTTTCGGTGACTTAGTTATTTCCTGCTCCTCCCCCTGTAGGTTGGTGCCTAATTTGTTCCTGGTTTTCCGGACAGGACCGATGGAGCAGACTGTAGGCAGCTGGGGTCCAGACAGTAGCTTTTGTGCTGTAATAGCTCTCTTTGTGGATGTCAGCCCCGGTCTTCTGGACCTTGTTCCCCCAGGAGAGTTACGCCTACTTAAGGCTGTCTTCATTCAGCCCAGGGACTTGAGAGTTCAGGGGAGAAGGATGGTTAGACTCAAAGACAATGTTCATTCATTCGTTCAGCGGATATTTACTAATAAGCCTCCTTGTCTGCGAGGCCTGGTGTCGCGTGCTGGGGACCACCCACCGCAGAAGTTCCGTGGGTGTATCACTTTGGACTTCAGTGCCCTGAGGAGGGGGATCTGGCTTTTGAGAAATCTGTTCCTCGAGGGGACATTTGTTCTGTGCTGCCTTGGAGGTGTTTCTGCACTTTGTCCCTCAACCACACGGGTATCTCCTTGACTCTCTTTGTTTACAGCTCAACGTCTCTGAAAATCGGCATCAGATACGGGAATAACAGCAACGTGACAGCTACAGCTGTCGTTCTCCAGTAAATCTAAACACGCTGCTTTGTGTAGAGGACTTGCTCCAGCTGGAAATCGGAATATGAAATTCGACCTCGCTTCCCGTGTAGGGAGAAGGGACAGATCATTTTAGTATTCATTCCTCCAAAAGGATCTGAAATAAATATTCATTGGTTCAGACCTCTCGTATTTGAAACCTTTAGGTTCATGATGGAACAAATCCAATTAGAAGACGTCTCTACTAGAACTAAGAGCGTTGGGAGGGAGACAGCAGTTGCCAACGTGGACTGGTTTTTTAAGGTGAGGGAGTTCAGTTGGCCTTGCAGGAAAATCTTTTCCGTGAGTTGCCTGCAAAGTCTGCGAATTTATGGCCATATAATCTGTGGGTCGGGAGTGGCCTCAGCTGGGGTACATGTAAATCGGACTTCCCAGGGTGATTTAAATCTGACAGTGCTTTTGAATTTTCTTTTTAGAGATACAGGCTCCTTTGCATAGAACACCTTTTAGAGATGACCATAGAGGGCACAGAGTTTTCTTCTTGTTTCTGGGGGTAAAGTTACGATCCCACAGATAATTAAGGCAAGACCAGCGTCCAAGAGTCAATGTCTCTTTTCTTCTCCTGGCCTCCCTCCCTGCCAGTCTAGCCCAGGAGCAATATCTCCCCTTCTCTCGGTCATCACTGATGTGGCCAGCATACCCCTCGCACCTGTCTCCCTGCTTCGATTCTTGCTCCGACACACAGCAGCCAGAACAGTCTTTTCACGATGTCAAAGTCATTGTATCTCTAATGACTAAAACCTCCAGTGGCTTTTCAGCACAGTCAGAAAATATTCCAAACTCCTCCTAGTGGTCCACAAAGACCTGTGTAATCTGGCCCCTCCCTGGTTCTACAGCCTTCTCCCCATCCTCTTCCCCCATCCTGCCCTGTTCTAGCCACAGACTCTCCCCTGTTCTGGAAATCTCCATGCTTGTTCCCTCTACACGCCTCAGCACTGTCTTTCCTTCCGCCTGCCATGCTCTCCCCTGATCCCCACCCTGCTCATTCAAGTTTCAAACATGCATCAAAGAAGAGAATAGTAGAATGAACTCCCATGGACAGTCTCCTGCATCCTAAATCATCATCATTTGGACATGTTTTCTGTATCCTTTTTTTTTTTTCTCTTTTAAACTATTGTTGCTGCTGTAACTTTTTTTTAAGATTTTATTTATTTCAGACAGAGCAGAGCAGGGAGGAGTCGATAGAGGCAGAGGGAGAAGCAGTGCCCCACCAAGCAGGAAGCCTCATGCGGGGCTCGATCCCAGGACCCTGGGATCATGACCTGACCCAAAGGCAGACGCTTAACTGACTGAACCACCCAGGCACCGCCTATAATATTTTATTTTTATTTCATTTTTAAGTAATCTCTCCACCCTAGGTAGGGCTTGAACTCATCGCCCCAAGATCAAGAGGTGCACACTCTACGGACTGAGCCAGCCAGGTGCCCCCCCCCACTGAATTATTTTAAAGCTAATCTCTGACACCATTTTCTTCCCAAATACTTTTTTCTGCCACATAAGGGCATTCACTTTTATAGTCAAAATGTCATTGCCAAACGAAACAAAATTAACAAAAATTCCCTTTATTCTGTATTCAGTCTGTATCCACGGCTCCCCAGTTGTCTCAAAAATGTGCTTTCACACGCGTGTATTTTTTGCTTGGGATCCGAACAGACTCCACAGTGTCTCCGAGCGTCATACCCCTCACTTGTCTCCCCCTCTCCTCCGTTTCTCTTCTGTGCTTTCTGGGGTGTCTTTGCTCTTATTTTTCTTTTAATTCGTTCTTTATTTCCAAAGCTTCCCCCGCCCCATACTTTACTGAGTTTTCTCAGTTCTCTGTCGTATGTTCCTGTTGTCTGGCCATCTCAGTCCTCAGAACTTCTGTTTCTGACTTGTGCTGGTTTTCAAACCGGTTAGTTTTTATGATTTCATCTGCTTGCAGTCACTTTTTCATGGTGTGGACTGTTTGTTCATTGCACCTTTTTTGTCTTACTCTGTTGAGTAGGGCAAGATCATGTCTCCTGTGTCCCCGTGTGACGGAGGGCGGGTCCGTGGATAGAGCATGGTGGCCAGAGTGGCCTTCCCAGCTCTCAGAAGACATGGGTGCTGGGTGCCCAGCCTTTCAGTGCTGTGTTTGCTACTCTGCCCTCGCTCGGGACAGCCCGTCCTCCTGCCTTTTGGGGTTTCCTACCCTGTTCATTTGATTGCTCCTCCTAGCACGTGCGTAAGGAGGAGGGTCTGCCTTTCTGAGTGGAGTGTTGCTGGATGGTTCTACTGCCCAAGCAGCCCCGGCTGATCCTCCTGCCGCCCTCGGTGAGTCTGTCTCGGGTGCGGGTGTCATCTGTACTCAGACCCCAGAGGAGGCACTCAGTGTGCCGGCTGTTTCCACCCCCACTACAGGGCTCCCGCTCACGCGGGTTCCTGCTTTTTGGAGGAGGGTATTTCCTGCTGGCTTGGAGGCTTTGTGGCCTGTAGGCCAATCACTTGTCCCTTTTCCCATCACTCCAACCCAGCCTTATAGCCACTGACCCTGGCAGTCCTATCCATTTGTATTTTGTGGTTCATGGAGAATTTTTTTAAATCAAGTTTTGCTGAAGATTCATCCATCTCTCACTCTTTTAGTTGCCCTGTCCTGTTTCTAGGACGAGATATAGAGAGATTCCAGAATTAACGCTGGCTCATCAAATTCCTTGTTGCCTCAGAGGCCTCCCTGACCACTGTCGAAGTAGCCACCCCCACAAGCTGCCTTCTCTTTCCCCCCTGCCCCAACCTGAGCTGTGTGCCTGATAGGCATTTCCACCCGAGCAGAAACTCCTCTTCATTCTCTAGTTCCTTGTCAGGGACATCTCATTCACTCCTGAATTCAGAATACTAGTGGCCCTGTAACAATAGATGGGAGGTCTCGAGCACAAAAGACCCTGTCCCTCTCTGGCCAGCCCAGACATTGTGAAACTTTCCCCCAAAACTAACCCTTTCAACCATGATTTATATTACCCTGAAAAACAAGTAAAAGAAAACTCTTTTTCTAAAATGTTGAGGGCACATAAGCTGAAAAAATAAATGCAAGAGGAGGGACACCTGGGTGGCTCAGTTGGCTAAGCACCCAACTCTTGATTTCGGCTCAGGTCATGATCTTGGGGTCATGGGATTGAATCCCATGTTGGGCTCTGTACTGGACATGGAGTGTGCCTAAGATTCTGTCCCTCCCTCTACCTCTTCCTGCACTCCCGTGCATGCATTCTCCCTCTCTCTTAAAAAAAAAAAAAAAATGCAAGAAGAGTTAATTCCATTTAAGATATTAGAGAGGCACCTGGGTGGCTCAGTCGGTTAGGCTTGTGACTCTTGATCTCAGCTCAAGTCTTGATCTTGGGGTCATGAGTTCACGCCTGCGTTGGGCTCCATCCTGGGCATGGAGACTACTTAAAGAAAAAAAAAAGATACTAGGATACTAAAATGGTAATGAAATATGCACTGAGTTAAATATCAAAAAATTAAAAGTCAGGCTTACCTGTCCCAGCAAAGAGTGGTGATGTCTTGCTCTCTGCCTTTCTGCCCTGGAGTCTCATTACGCCATGTTTATGCACACACACATATCCACTGTGGCTGGAGACAGAAGAGTAGCGGTCACGTACGACGGTGTAGACTCTAGACTCACAAGTAGAGCATTTCCACTGCAGCCCCGTCGTACGGCAGGAGGAAAGATGGACTTGGAGCTAGAAGCAAAGCCCCGCCTCTGCCCCTTCAGTTATAGGACCTTGGATCTCCCACTTACTGCCATTAGGTTTCTTTGCATCGGCTCTGCATACTAGGATTCTTGTCAGGATCAGTATCTGTTCGCTTAAGACAGACTGTAACGCCGCGTGCAGGTGTCTTTCCTGAGGTGGCGTCGCTGCTGTAAATGCAGCCTGTGTTGCGGAAGCGGAAGTCACCCTTCAACCGGCCGCACCCCCTCCAGTCTGATTTTACAGCTCTCCGTGCGCGAGTAGCCCTTGAGCATTTCTGTGGATTCGTCGTCATGGTGTCATGGGGGATGCATGTAAGGGATATTTCTTGGTGAAGTAGAATTCTGAAGACAGTGCTATGCTTTTCTGATACTTTCGAATTAACACTCACAAGTGGGAATGGCCCTGGGCTGCATTTTGAGGAGGCTTGCGGCATATCATTTATTCAGCACGAAGATTTGCGCACAGAGTAGAGAGCAGTGCAAGGAAGCTTCTGTTACTGATAGAAGCTCGGTGATCGCTACCGCATACCATGTCGAACACATGTGTACGGGGCCCTGTGCCAAGCACATCACATGCGTCGTTACTTAGCCGCGTCGTGAGAAAAATACTCTTCTTCTTCCTGTTTTACGGAGGAGGAAACCGAGGTCGCGGAACAGTGCCGCACGGTTAGCGCAGAGTCGTTCTGGTGAGCGTGCGGCTGGCACTTAGCAGGTGCCGTGCTCTGTCCTACGTCCTCTGCACCTGCTGCTCCAGCTAGTCCTTCCGTGTCCCTGTGAGGTCGGAACTGCAACAGTCTCCCCCTTATCTGTGCAAGATCCGTCCCAGGACCCGCAGTGGATGCCTGCAACCACAGTTAGTACTGGACCCCGTATCATCTATGCTTTCTCCGATTCTTGCATACCCATGAGAAGGTTTAATTTCTAGATCAGGCAGTGCAAGAAATTAGCCACAGTAACTAATAACAAAATAGAGCAAGTGTAACAAGATACTGTCATAAAGTTGTACGAGTGTGATTTCTCTCAAAATATATTGTGTTCACCCTTCTTGTGAGCACGTGAGCTGGTAAAATGCCTGTGGGATGGGACGAAGTGGGGAGTGGCGTGGGCATGGGGACGTAGCGCTGGGCTACCACTGACCTTCTGACGGCACAGGAGGAGGGTCGCCTGCGTCCGGACCTCGTTAACTGCGGCTGGCTGAAACTGCAGATGAGGGGGCTGCTCGGTTGTGCATCTTTTACAGAGGAGGACGCTGAGGCACAGAGAGGGTAAGTGACCTGGCCAGGGTTGCATAGCTAGTTGCTGTCAGAGTGAGGATCGGGACTTGGGCAGTCAGGGTCTCTCTGCTGTGTCATGACGCCTAGCAGCGCCATGGTGACCGCAGACTCCCAAGTTCTTACTGTCGACCAGGCATTAGAAGTGTGCTGAAAGAGCGGAAAGAACCCTAAGAAATTCTAAACTTGTTCTTCCTTCTGGTAGGGCCAGCAGTGAGTTTGTGACCTTATTGCGTGTGACCTGAAAGCAGCAAAACTAAAACTTCCTCTTGCCTGGTGTTGAAATCTCGAGTTAGGGAGCATTATTAGCAGGAATGCAGCCTTCATCTTGGGGGTCAGAACCGTATTGTGAAGTGGATGGCCTCTCTAGATACCCACGGTTACCGAGAAACGTTCGAGACTCCTGAGTCTGTGATTGTCACCCGCTGTCTTGCCGATGCTTGGTTACCGTCACTGGGACTTTCCTGTTTCATAGCTATTAACTTTAAAAAGAGAACTCTCAGCTGGGGGCGGGGAGGAGGAGGACTAAAATTAATGGCGTACTTCTATGAGGAATTTGAGGTAGTACTTGTTAACAAATGGGAGTGGCTTGGCTGTGTCGTTTAAATGGAATGCTGTATTTATTTGTCATTTGAGCTCTTTCTTAACTTCAGGATTGTATTAAAAAACAGGTGAAGCCCAGCGATGCCTTTGAACATAAGGTAGTCCGAGAGTCTCGGCGACATGGAGACTCCCAGGAGACAGATCGAAGCTCTGCATCTTGGCTGGCTCTGCTCCTGTGCCAGCAGCACTGACCCAGGAGCCGTAAATGACAGAGAAGGGCCAAGATCAACAGATCAGCATGACTTGGTTATTGAGCTGATTGCTTGGAAAGTCTTTAGTGGTTTTTCAACTTGAAAAGGACAAATTTGAAATAAATAAATTGATCCATTAACCTGGTACAGGAAGGTTCCCAGTGTGCTTAGTTCCCCCAAATCATCTCAGATAGGGTTGACCAAGCCACGCTGTAATAGATTTTCAGGGTAATATGTGGACCATAAAGTGACCATTAACCAACTTGTTTTGTTGATGAGAGGCAGGCACTTAATGCCACTGGCCCCGGGCTGGAAGCACATTCCACTGTGGCGTGTTTCAGCACTGCGAAGTCATTGATCAGATGAAAATGACCAGTTAGCAAGTAAGTGTTTCCTGGGCTGTAGGCTTTATGAATAATGTGTTCTTCAGTTAAAAACAGCACTTTAAGCAATTGTTTAAACCTAACCATTTGGGAATGAGGGAAAGAGCTTCATGAATAATTTATTTTCAAAAGAAAAGATTAAGGGATCTCAACTTTTTCACCTTCCCAACCTTTTTACTGAAGTTGAAAATACCTGCAAATGATACAGATCCAGATAAATAACTCATCGTATACAGGCTCTAAGTTAATGTACTTCCACTTTCAAAAAACCTTTACTGAGAAGGGTGCGTGCGAGAAAATACAGGGAGTTTAAAATAAGCGAGTATAGAATTGCTGGAAGGGTTGCAGGATCTCAGACGTAACACCGAGCAGGCATTAGCATAGTGCCATGGGAAAGCTTGAAATGTGGTTAATATGTCCTTGTATGAGAAAGGACTCCATCAAAGCGGGCCAGTTTGATCCCTTATGCTTAAATATTCTGCTTTCCGTTTTCTAAAACAGACCACCATCTTACAGGAGTTGCACGTCCTTGGTTCAAGGTTTAAATAAGAAGAGTTTGGGGTGGGGTTTTGGTACCAATCACGATGCCAAAATCCCCCCCACCGCCACCTCTTCTCCCTCTTGCTCTTATGTCGTTAAAAACTCCCGTGGTTCGGTACTTGTGGACCTGATACGTGGCCAGGGTGATTCGTCTCAGTGGATGCAACTTTCCTTGACCATCTCGACCTTGAAGAAATTAATCAAGGTGCAGACGAGCCTAGATGCTGCCTCCCAGTCGCGCCACCTTCGCCGGCACCGTCAGTACCATCGCCCCACCCTCTGCCACCAGCAGCGACATCATGGCCGCCTCCACTAACACCGGCACCGGCGTCGCTGCCGGCTGGGATTTCTTGAGTGATTCCTTGGCTTCGGGCCTAGTCTAAGCATTTAACACCTTATTGGATTCGAACAAGCTTCTGGGCTAGGTGCAGCTCTAACGATCACTTGCCCAAGTTCACCGGAGCCGATGGTTTGCAGCCCTTCCTGCGCCTGCGCCGCCCCCTCCGCAGCCTCACGGTCGACCAGAGGCGCTCACGCCGGGCGGGCAGCTGGTACACCTTCGTGGTCCCTGCTGGTGTGTGATGCCGTTACAGACTGGAACATAGTCTGGAACCAGGAAGCGTGAGAGTCGGCCTAACCGGCATTGCTGTGGAGGACCCCCTCGCAGAGCCCGTTGTCTTCAGGTTGTCAGGGCAACGCCTCTGGAAACAGGCAGCACACATAGTAACAGCAGCCAGGAGCCGATGCTTGTGTGACAGGAGGAGAAATAGGGGGAAAAAAAGATAAATATGAAGCAGAAGTCTTCAGTCGGTGCCCCTAACATTAATGAAAAATCAAATTGTTTTCTTGTTAGGAATAAGGAGGTCTTCGTTTTTAAAAGACATTCATAAAAACAGATGACATTAATTTTAGGCATCCAAAGAGACAGGCGGGAGGGATCAGAAGCGTCCGCTAATGAAAAAGCAGTGTCCGTTGCTGTGGGCCAGTGGGGGTAGCCCGTGAGGGCTGAGTCTCGCATCTTACAGCCACTGGTGGCCGAAATACTTTTGCCATGATATAGGAATCTTGATTTTTCCCATCTTTTTTTTTTTTTTTTTTTTTTGCCCCCCTGCTTGCTGCTTCTGGGGGCTTTAAAAAAGTTCAAGTTTAAGATGGTGGGCCTCCCATTTGGAGCCAGTCACACTTGAAAAATATCCCTTGAAATTATCTAAATTTAATTTCTGGCCATTTTGTTTCAGAAATACTAACCTCAGGGGGTCTTTGTTCTCCACACTAAAACTTAATCTATTTGGAAAAATTCCATTTGCTCTCTGTAGAAATTGACTGGACATGGCTTCTGCGAATGATACAGTTGCTATTATCCCTGAACACCGTAAAAATGAACTTTGAAACAGTTGGGTAGGACCCAAACAGAAAGTGATGTATGGCTTGAAAATGGTTTAGTTGGACATTATGCTCCAATATTTTACTGGTCATTGCGGCACAGGTTTTAGAAATGTATGTTCGGTTTTTTAAAGTTTTATTTTTGGATTGGAAACTTTCTCATAAACCAAAATAGATGAATCAAATGTGCTTGAATCAATGCTGAAATGTCATCCACATCTGCGGAAGGAAAATCATTAGCCAGTTACTTGAAATCCACATGAGATGAAACTGTCTTCCTCTGTATGCCGTCCAGCTTTTCCTCTTTGCTGAAGGGAAGAATGCTGAGAATCTTTACAGAAGACTGGATTATTATTTTATTCCAAAAGTTTTTCGGCAGATATCAAAGAGGCTATTAATTGAGCATGGGGTAGCTCCCAGCATGGACTGATTTGAGTACATCCAAGTGTACATTTAAACAAACTCATTATTTCTCCCAAATCTGTGCTTGAAAAGAGATCAAGAAGATTTCCTAAAACCTCGTGGCATAATTTCAATCACACTTAAACTGTGACTAGAATTTACTGTTGGAAAAGCAAGAGTAGATATGAATATTATAAAAAAGAAATGCAATGGGAAAATACACTGAAAACTTTTTTTACATGTGGCTAAAAGAGGCTCTTAAATCTGTCTTTTAGAAGAGTTTACTGGTTCATAATTTTTATTAGTAGGCACATTTGAAAGGGCCTCTATCCAGGACAGTTTGAGAAGGTTTGAGTTCTCATCTCAGCCTTGCCTACAGCCAGCCAGAAGGCTTTAAACAAGTCAGCCAGCCGCTGGGTGCCTTGTTTCACTCTCCAAAGAGTAAAGAATTTGGACTAGATACCTCTCGGTTGCTGCCCAGCTCCACAATTGTGTGATTCCTTTGGGGGTTATTACTATAATTCTCAAATCTGTCAACTTATGGAATATATTTCCAAGCAAGAATTGATTCTCTGAATCAATTCAGTCCTCGCAGAGGCAGTACCACTAGAATAGCAGTGTACACGTCCTCCGCAGAGAGCAAGCAGAAGGCCCTCCGTAGCCTTCGGGAGGTCCCATCCCAGTGGTCATGGATGGACGCTGCTGTTTGGGGTGCAAAGGGATGTAGAAAGCTGAGTTTCCCCAAGACTCCTCAGCTAGTTAATGAAGGCAAAAGTGCGGTCACACACCCTGCTGCCTTCATTAGGCCTCGGAATGCGGAGGCCAGTGGTGCGTCGTTATTTACTGCGGAGATCTAGAAAAAGTCCCTGTTTCCCAGAGCTGCCAGCAGGCCCTTGGAACCTTCATGAAAATGATGAAAAGTTTTAGAGTCATGCTAATCAAGCTTAAAGGCTTTACATTGTTTAACAACAAATAATATGCTACTGTTTTGAAGTCAACAAAGAAAGAAACCTTTGAATTAAGGCTGAAAAATGTCAGAGAGCATTTCAGGCAGGGAAGAAATACTGTTCAGTGGTTGTGATGTGCATTACTGAGAGCCACCTTCCAGACAGCTAGCCTCTCTTTCCTCTGAACGGAGTCACCATTGTGTTGATTTCTTGCCAGTTGTGGCATATGAAAGGCCAGTGTAAGGGGCATATGATGGGTTTAAATGTCAAGAGTTTGCCCAGTGGGCAAAACCCTCACTTATACCGGAGGGTTAAGAATGTTGCAGAGCAGGAGTTTAGCCTCCTTGTTTTCATTCTCATTTAGATCCAAATAGACCTCTCTAATGGGACGTTTCTCCCCATCTTGTCGACTGTGGCAGGAATAATTCCACTCGTAATTAGGCAGGTGTCGAGTTTTAACCCCGAACGCCTCTACAGGCGGTCATTTCCTTGCCTCTCCCAGCAGCCTCTCCACTCTGCTGGCAGTCCTTCCTCTTGTAGACTTTTGCCTAATATTTAACCTCAGTGTTCCCTGCCGGAACTCTCTCCTTTATTCTCATCGGCCAAGAATAATTGATCTGTCTTCCCTCGGCAACTTTCATTTGCATGTTTTAGGAGTAACTGTGTCATCTGTCTCATCTCGGCTAAAGACAGACTCTCTTCCCTTGTTGTTCCAGTCTCTGCCCGCCATTGTTTCCAGAAAGGATTACTGGTTGCGTTCATCTTCTGTGCACGCCCTCCGACTCGTAATCCCTTTACTATTCACATTGGTGCTGCACCTGTTTCTACCCAAATGGAATGACTGTGTGTCCTTTTTGCACGTAATCCTCCATATTAACACCATTCCAAGCACTTGACGTTAATGCCGTAGTGGTGTTGACTCACTCACAGGGTGATTCACTGCGGTCCTCCCTGTCGAAGGCAACTGTGGGATCTGAGCAAGAGAAACTGACAGTGTTCTATCGTTAACGAGCTGTGTCCCGAACTCCTGAATAATCTGCTCTGCCCACTGAAATATTGCGTGTGCATGTGTGTGTGCACGCGCGTGCATGGGCACGCACACACACGCGCGCACCCGCCCACTCCTTCCCAGGTCAGAGCTCGAGTTACACCCTCATGAGTGGGTGCATATGGTGATATTTGGAGAATTAAGTGGAGTGATTGATAGGACCCAGCTCAGACTGAGTTATGCCTGCGTCTGTTCTCACGGCAGATCTGTTTACAAGAGTGGGTGTTGGAAATATAGGAACTTAAGGACCTGGGTGCATATACTTCTGTTTA
The DNA here is from genome assembly GCF_922984935.1 of Meles meles. NCBI lineage: Eukaryota > Metazoa > Chordata > Mammalia > Carnivora > Mustelidae > Meles > Meles meles. The sequence goes on from NC_060076.1 coordinate 4,318,475, forward strand.
TGCTCCTTGTATTTCTAAAGCAGTTAACGTTTAAATAAATAATTGTTTTTATCTCTTTTATTCTGAGGTCCTCAAGCGAAAGGCGTATTAGATACGTGCCCATTAATTACACATGTTCTCTGAACATCCTGCTTTGGCCACATTAGGGCAGCCTACGCAGCCACAGTCAGCGTTCACTTGTGAACCGTAGTGGGGGGAGGCCTTCCTGTAAATTTCCTTGATTACAAAATTGTTGTTTCCTGGGGCTCTCGTTAAGACACTCCTCTTTTAATGCTAAGAGTTAACTACAGTGGTCTTTTCTGGTCACAGATTTCTTCAGAAGTATCTAGTAGTCCCCCCCGCCTTCTGCCCCAGACAGTGATGAAGGCAACATGTTCTATGCAGAACTATACTTGGAATGATTCTGTTATTGAAATGTTGATGGGGATGGGGGCACCTGGGTGGCTCAGTCAGTTGAGCATCTGACTCTTGATTTTGGTTCAGGTCATAATCTCAGGGTCGTAGGATCGAGCCTTGTGTTGGGCTCCGCCCTGGGCCTGGAGCCTGCTTGGGATGCTCTCTTTCCCACTCCCTCTGCCCCCTTCCCCGACATGCTCATCTCTTGGGGGATAAAAAAGGCGGTGGATCTTACTAAAATCTCCCAAGGATAGCAGATTCCGGTTATTCCAGTTATTCGCAAAGGCTAAGGAATAGGGTATTCTGATCGAATGAGTTTTCTAGCATGATTACCAGATGGACCATTCAAAGATGGAGAGTCTTTGAAACTGTGTAATTGTTTCTTTGTGCGCATGGCGCGCTCGGAGGAAATGTATACTGACCTGACTAGGACTGGAGGGACCGTCAGAGACCTTCCTCTTCTGAAGATAGAAGTGAGCCCACAAATGAGCAGGAGAGTGGGGGAGAGCCGGGCCTTTCCATACCCCCCGCCCCACACACAATGGGGTAATGGAGGACGCTCTGGCGAAAGGACCCCGTCACGTGGATTCTGGGTGAGAGTTTGATGTGTTCACCTACCATCATCATTGAACCTAGTATTACCATGTGGGAGAGCTGCAAGGAGATGCGGCGATTCTTCCTGTGTGCTGTGTCCTGCGGTCCTTACGACCACCCCCTGAAAGATACTATTTTTATCCCCGTCTCGGGAGGGTTGAAGCCCGGTAATTTGCCTCCCTTAGTGGAGCCGGGACTTGAACGCACCCAGTGGGACTCCGGATCACCTGATCTGAACTACACAACTGCCTTCCTCACTTATTCATTGTTCCCTCTCAGTAAGAAAAGAAAATATTTTCTACCCAAAAATTATTTTGAGGGAAATATCTTATTTTTGATAGTGATGTACAGATTTAAATATACCCAAAATACTTTCTATATTCTAAAGCATGTGAAATGCTTAATAATCCAGATAGGCAAATACAGAGGCCAGGGGGCTTCGCTGTATGAGGGCGCCCTGCTGAAAGTCGACCGCTGTGGGGCGTGCTTGGCACTTAGGGCACGCAGCTCCTCGGGATGAGTTCATGTCCATCTTCCCCAACCAGAAAGATCGGTCCCAGGCTCCAATGAGAAGACAGAAGTGATGAGGAAACCCGACTTTTGTTAAGGAATGTTGTGTCCTTGTTTAAGAGGAATATATTATTGTAGTGGCTTTTTCTCATTTCAGTGTCAGGGAGGGTACTGGCCCCATTAGATGAATTGAGAAACGTTCCCTCCTCTTTTTTCTGAAAGTTCTGTACAGTTCATGTTACTGCTTCCCTAAATTTTTGATAGAATTAACCAGTGAACCCGTGTGGGCCTGGAGCTCTCTTGATTGAAAAAGTTTTTGATAACCAGTTCAATTTTTAAGGAGTAGATATCAGAGCTCCTTAAATTTTTATTTCTTCTTAATCTCTTGTCTGATTTATGTCTCAGGGGCTCTCTGTGTCATCAGAGCCACTGAGTATATTGGCATAACATCGCTCATAATACTCCCTTACTACCTTTCTGATATCTCAGGAGTCCGAGTGGCATCTCCTCATTCAGTCCTGATATTGGTAAATTGTGTCTTTGCTCCTTTTTCTTCCTTGATCAGTCTAGCCAGAGACTTCTCAGTTTTACTTAGTTTCTCTCAAATTATCTGCTTTTGATCTCAGTGATTTTTCTTTACTTTTTGTCTGTTTGGCTGTTTCATTTATTTACATACATTATTGTCTTTTGTCTCCTTACTTTGGGTTTAATTTGCTTTTCTTTTTCTAACGTCTTAAAATGGAAATATATATCTTTGATCTTTCACTCATTTTTTGCTGTTTATGTAAGCTCTTTTGGAACTATAAACTTCCCTCCAAGCATGGCTTTGGCTGCATTCTACACATATTCATATATTTTTTATTATCATTCGGTTCAAGATTTTCTAATTTCCTTTGTGAGTCATTGTCTCACGAGTTATTAGGAAGTAGGTTGTTTAATTTCTAAATATCTGGGAGGCTTTAAACATATATGTATTTTTTTCTTTTAAATATTTTATTTATTAGAGAGAGAGAGCGCGCACAAGCAGGGGGAACAGCAGGCAGAGGGAGAGGGAGAAGCAGGCTCTCTGCTGAGCTGGGGCTCAATCCCAGGACCCTGGGATCATGACCTGAGCCGAAGGCAGACGCTTAACCAACTGAGCCACCCAGGCGCCCCAATTCCTGATATATTTTTGTTATTGATTTATAACTTCAGCTGTGGTCAGAGAACAGCATATTCTGCATGATTTTTAGACTTGTTTTAAGACCCAGCTTACGGTCTGTCTGAGGGAATGTTCTCTTTGCACTTGAGAAGTGTATATATTCTACTGTTTGGGGATGGATGTAGGATATATATGTCATTCAAGTCAAGTTAGTTGAACACATTGTTCAAATGTGCTGTCTTACTGATGTCCTATCTGCTTCTTTTAATAATACTAAGAAAGGCCTGTCCTCGTTGACTCCGTTTAGGAGCATTTAGGATTTGTTGTATCTTCTGGATGTAGTCACCCTTCTAAGCCATTATTCTTTTCTTTGTCTTTTAAATCATTCTTATGACCTTCCTTGTTTATAAATGATGGGCTTTATTCCCCTAAAGTTTTCCCCTCTCCCTGGGCAGAGGAAAGTTTCCTTGGAATTGGGTGCCGCAGGGACTGAACTCGTAGGTGGAGCTCAGAGGAGTGGTGATGGTGTGGGTGAGCAGGAGGTCAAACTGATTAACTTTATTTCTCCTCTGATTTGCAACATGTAAGAGTTTGTGCAGGATTTGAAAAGACAACCACAGGATTTCTCAGTTCAGGGAAGTAAAGAAAAGTGTTGTTTGTAGTTTGGTGAGGCCAGTATACACCTGTAGAGGGCGCCCTATGAGAGTTTGTTCAGGGCCCGCCGGCGTCACCCACCGGTTTCAGGTAGAATCCTAGCTCTGGCTCCACTGGGAGAGATGTGCCATGGCACAATTTTTTACTCCTTTTAGATGACAAAAGGAATTTGGGGGCCAGTGGCCATCCATGCTGCTGCCCGTGTGAAAGCCAGCTTGCTTTCTGTTATGGAAACTCACTTCCCATGCCCAAACTGCACATTCCCAGACACGCGGTCCAGGGTGGCCAGCTCCGGGGGGATGGATCGTCCACAGCCCCTGCTTCCCGGTATCGCTGACCTGGTTTGCTTATCCATTTCTCTCTCTTCAGTAGCTCTAGATGGATGCCTGAAGATCTTTTTTTTTTTCTTTTCTTCTTTAAGATACAAAGGTGAAGGTATATTTAGATTGGAAAAAAACAGTTTACAAAGACAAGCAAAATCTTCCTTGACCCAGGCTGTTTAATTACCTGCCTTACTGGAAGGGGTTTTCTCTACTCAGTCATCTAGAAGCCAACTTTAGGATTTTTGCCGTAACCTTGGTCGGCTCTTCTGTTATTTGCTTAATATTTTCCTTTAAATAACCTCATCATTAAAACTTAGCCTCATCCTGGAAATGGAGTCACAGGTTCTATTTGCTGGTGTACATGTTTCTATATACATAAATGTCCAGATGAAAGATGCTTGTCCGTCTGCACCACGTCACGTCACCTCGTGTACTGCTTTGTGAGTGTACACGTCACACTGCGGGAATTGTTCATCGGAGGCAAATGTGAGTTTGGCAGTGGCCTTAGAAGAGCAAACTAGTGCTTGCAGGGGTCCGAGAGGAAATACCCCCTGCCTGCAGCTCAGGGGTGCTGATCCCTTTGCAAAGAAAGAGGGAGGAGGGGAGGAGCAGAAGATGAGACTGGGATCCCCATTTTTCGGGGGGACAGTCCTTTCCTTGTGATTGCTTTATCCTGCCTGAATGCCATGCATTTCCGAACTGCCCGCAGCCACAGTTACAGCATCTAGGAAATCCCTGTTAAACGAACGATGTTGAATTACGTAGTAAGCAGAGGCTCTGCAGAGATTTATTTTGTTACGGGTTTTTCGACTTTTCATATCACCCCCCCCCACCCCCAATTCGTTTGACTGTTTTTCAGTTTGCCGTATTTCTGACTGTGGCGGGAAATTACAGGGCTGGTTTTAATGTCGTAGGTTTTACTGGAGAAGAGTCTTCGACTGTCCCGGGAGGTGACTCCAACAAGGGGACTATTTCCAGTTTGAGGAGACTTTACAGAAGACTGTTACCAAGGCGCCGGGGGGTGGGGGGAGCCGCAGGGAGGAGTGCAGTCCCGCAAGCTCGTTCTTCCCCAGAGGGTGCGGTTACCGGACGCCTGAGTTAGAGCTGTGATGAGGGGTGCGACCCGTTCCCGGTGACATGCCGGCGGAGTATCTGCCCTCAGCACCCGCACCGGCTACCTTCCACGTCGCCCAGAAGCTGGTGGGAAAGGAGCCCATTGTGGAGGTCCGCATGGCTCTGTGGGTCGGGGCAGCGAACACTGTGGAGGAGTAGGTTGGTCTGGAAGGGAGCGTGTCTCTTTGGTCTGACTCCCACCCCGTGCTCTTTATGTTTTGTTTTGTTTTTTTAAGGTAGTCGTAGGACGGGGGGTTGAAGAAACAGGGAATGGAAAACATAGCTGTTGCCCCCCCAGCCCGCAGCTGGAAACAAAACGGAAGTGAGTCGTCCTAGCCGACTTGTGCCCAGTCCCAGTCCTCGTTATGCTCCGCTGCTCGTGCCTGTGCCGGATGGGTGCGACGCAGACCTTCATCGCTGTGGGTTGGGGTCCTTGGTATTTGTCAGTACTGAGCTGTCACAGCCCCCCTGCGCCACCCGAGCCTTCAGGCCTCTGTCCTCTGAATCTCTGCCTAGTGCCTTCCATTGGCCAGAGCCCAACTAGAAGCCAGAGGTTAGAAGGCTTGTTGACCTAGGCTCTGTGCAAGTCAGCCTCCTGGCACGCAGCACAGAGCGGTGGAAGGTGGAGAGGCAGAAAGGTATCCAGTCTCAATCCCATTCTCAAAGCCAGATCTAGGCACGCCGTCCCACTTCCATACTCAGCCCTGTTCCCGGAGCAGCAACAGGTTTCCCTCTCTCCTGTCTGCCTTCCTTCAAAAATAATGAAAAGAACTCTCCTTAATAACTACAATGCAGCCATGTGTTTAACAGCGAGCAGGACACCGGAAAGAACATTCCCTACCTTTAATGCGTATTTGAGTGGTTTTCTGTCTGTGGTTGTCTTGCTGGGGCTTGTATTCCTCCAGACTCAAGCAGAAGTCTCTTGAGAAAAAGGCAGCATTTGTACGTATTAAAGGAATGGCTGGTGTTGCCCACTGCTTATTTTCTGCCAAGCGCTGCATGTGCTCCGTGTTCCTGTAATTCCCACAGTGACCACGAGGAGAAGGTAGAGCTTTTATCTTTATGTTACAGAGGAGGAAACCAAAGCTTAGAGAGCCTTAAGTAACTTGAGATGAGGGCAGTGCGTTGGAGAGCATCGGGGTCCTTGGGATTCCTAAGCCCCAGCCTCCGGCTCTGCTCTGCCGCGGACACTTGTGAGGAGTCAGGTGTCCCTGGAGAGCTTGCTGTCCACCGGCCAGTGTGCCCGGCGCTGGTGGCAGGGAACAAGACGGGCTGTGCCTCCCTTCGTGGAGTTTTCCGTCTTGTGGGAAAGGTAAGCGCTAAGCAGTTAGTGTCCCAGATGTTGTGTGAGAGGCTGTGGGATATACTGCGAAGGCCACCATGAGTGACCGTGCTGGGCCATTATTCACTGGGCGTCTTCGGCTGAAGATTTGGGCCAGCAGAGAAACGGGGTCCGATTTGGGAGGAGTCAGGCAGTGAGTGCTCCAGGCAGCCTTGTGTGAGAAAGCCCCCCGAGTGCCCATTGAGAGACCCTACCCCGGAAGATCTGCTTCGGGTTCCATTACTTTCCATTAGTTGTCATCAAGCCTGCCTTCTAGCCCAGCTGCCGGCAGAAAGCGGGGGCAGAAAGGGGGAGCAGAAAGAGACAACCTCACTGTGTCCACAGACTGGTGGGTGGTATTTTCTGGTCTTGAATTTTTTACTTTTTATTAAAGGAGCCGTTACAGAACACAGTTCTGCTGACTCTGTGTTTTATTTAGCCTTGATCCAGTCTGCTTAACCCAGTCCTGTCCACAGAATGCTTACGAAATGTGTATTAAGTGCAAAATTGTTGCAGGGACTGGAGACGAGTGGGCCTCTGACTCGCTCCTCAAGCAGTGATGGCCTGATGAATGAAAGTAAAACTTGTACAAACAAATTTGTCCCAGGATCAGGGTTGGAGGGTTAGTTTTGTGTCTTCCTGAAATGTGTTGGCTGTTTCTGGCCGTTTCTGCATTTGCTTAATGTGTTGTTGTGGTTGGAACAAGTTAGGTGTTCAGCGATTATTTGCATTGTCTTTGACATTTCTCTTTGTGGAACCTACCACGTCTGTTCTCAGGGACACTAAAAGTCAGATAGGAACACAATCTCGTCCTGTGCGTGTGCAGCAAATTCTGAATTAGTGGAACACAGTCACCCTGTGAAAGCATTGCCAAGAAGTGCCCAATGTGAACAGCCAGTCTACCCCTGGCAAACCAGGCCTCGGCTATACCCGGGGCTGGGAAGGAAAGCCGTGGGAAGTTGGGAAGGGGTATAGCTTTCCAGCATGCCTCGTCCAGCTCCCTGCTTGAAAGTCAGAGGCCCGGGGGTGCTTTCTCACGGCGTCATTTGTCCACACATGCCTCACTGCCCATCTGAGCTCCGAGTGTCATCTCACCAGATCGGACCGGAGATGACTGATTTAGTAACTATTGCTAATTGGTGTTGCTGGAAAGCTCAATACGGGTTTTTTCTTGTTTGGGTTTGTTTGCTTTTTCTCTCTCTCTGTGACATGTAAGGGCTTGTAGAGGAGGTAGATGTCGAGTGATATTATAATCCTTTCCTAAGCTTAATACACTGTTCAGATGTTTTAGGAAACACGGGGGCCCACAGATATCTGAATCAATGTTCAGTCATTAATATAAAATGCACAAGTGTTTCACCCCTTCCTGCTACCTGACATTTTGCACTTTAATTGGGGGTCGCCGTGTCAAAACCCAACAGGAGAATGGAAGGAAATTTGTCTTAGTTATCCTGTTTTTCTGGAGCTCAGCCTGTGGCCTTGACGGAACATGGCTTGTCTGCGAGTGGGGCGGCAGCCCCGTGAGGATGGAGACCACCTTGCTCAGTGTTTTTCCCCTGCTCACTTCGGCACCGAATGAGTATTTCCTGAATGACTGGGAAGGAGGGACATCATAAATTGCTTTCATTTCGTTAATGTGCTCCTAAAATTTCTCTGTTGTTATATGAAAAGTCTGGGGAGTGACAAAAATGAAATCCGTTTTTCCTACAGACCTAATGAAAGCGCAGCGGTGCGCAGGAATCAGACGTAGGATCTGGGCTCCGCTCTGTCTCTCCCCTGCGCTGCTCCCTTGGGCAAGTCGCTTGACCTTCTTTTTTCTGTCATTTATCAAATGGGAGTTTGGGACGCGCCTCTCTTACTTCCCAGAGTTGGTGAGCGAACGGATGAGCTAAGGAGTACAGAAGTGCTTTGAAAACTGGAAAGCGCTGCCTGCTTTCCTGCTCATCCTGACTCCCCAGCAGAAAGCACAGGCTAGAGCCATCCCTCCGGCCATCCGGTGCTCACAGAAAGCCTTCTGTGGGCAGCTCATTCCACGGTTTTCTATCCTGAGTATTTAACAGCGCTCCCCGAACACAGTCGTTGTGTGTCGAGCACTGTGGGCACCCCGTACATATGTATTAGTAGATCTAATAGGACTATTAATAATGCACGACCTCTCTAAATCGTGCTAGAACCACGTGGAAGAAGACTCCTGGTTTTATGCTGGTATTTGCCTGTGCTCTGGTTCGTACACACGTGGCCCCCACCCGGGAAGAAGGAAGGCAGGCAGGTCCGTTTCTGTGTTTCTGTATGTGATGGGTCTTTGTGCCTTGATTTTAGCTTGAGGAAAAGCGGCTTAGCTTTTGTTTGGTGGCTCCCCTGCATTTGTCCCAGCAACGTATTCATATAGTTCGAAGGTTCTAAGAGAAATCTCCCACTTCTCTGACCTGGCCGCCGTGTCGCTCCAAGGAAGCCGGCTCTTCCCAATCTAGACAGCCCTCTCTGCTGGTGGTGAGTTTCTATAGGAGATCGTGAAGTTGTGAGTGTTTCTTCAGACGAGAAGTGAGGGCACAGTTGGTACTCCGGGCGGGGAGGGCAAAGCGGCGCAGTAGAAGATGGAGAAGAAGGCTGAGCAGAAGCTCTCGCTCCCGTCTGTGTTCGTCTAGCCTTGCCTTCTCATGTACAGTCGAGAAAATACGTTTAATTTTCTCGAGAGAATAACCAGAAGGCTTTCACAGACACGATCCAAATATCTTACAAATCCGAGAAGTTGGCCGTAGGTTTCCTGTCTTCTTTCTTCAGCATATACTGAGACCGATTGTTGGGTCTCAGGCAGCTTCATTCTCATGCAGTAATTAAACCCCCTTCTGTTCCCACCCACTGGCAGCCCTCCTGGACTCATCGTTCTGGACAGGTGTGGAGGGAAATCTTGAATCGTTTTCAGAGCGTGCAACGATTCTCTTTTTGATAGCTGCTGGGCATTACCCTCTCCCCCAAAAGGTGGTTTATTAATACATGCACTCCTAGCTTTCAGATTTCGTATGGGTGGAGAAAATGAACAGCATGTGTCGTACACACTGTGTGGGGTAGATGCTATTTAAATCTGGTTTGAGCTGCTAAACGTCTCACCAACACGGGATCCCTGGCTGGAGTCCAGGTTTGTTGGTTGGGATTTTTTTTTTTTTTTTTTTCCTTTTGAGAAGGGGTCAGACTTCAGAGAACCAAGCCATCTGTCCAGCAAATTATTTTAAGGCTTTTAATAACAAATAGTTTGCAATATAGTTTAATGTGTGGAGTAGAAAATTAATGTTTTGAAAAACTGGTGTCTTTAGAAATGTCTTCTGCATTCTGTTTTGTGATCATTTTGGTATCGTAATCCCAGTTTGGTAGCACGCATCTTTGTACGAATGTTTTTGCAGAATTAATTAGTTCATTAAAAGCGACATTTTGAAACCGGCCCGTCAAGAACACAGTGCACTTCTTTAGAAGGCCCTTGCTTCTAAGAGGCGTTGAGCTTCTACTACCACAGATGTGGGGATTTTGTAGCTGCCTGTAAAGACTTTGAAGACTCTCTCCTGATCTCTTTGAGGTTTGTCTCTGGAGCTCTCCGGTTGCTCTGGTTAGTGCCTTTTGGTGGCGAATGTGGTGCCCTGTCTGCATCTCCGATCTCCATCTGTGGCAGAGAACTCTGCATTTTAGTGGTTTCCTACCTACCTGGCCTGGGCCTCCCTGACTTACTCTTAACGTCCTGTCTACTCATTCAGCAGATATTCAAGGAGCATCTAGTCGGGGCCCGGCGCACAGCAAGTGCTGGGATTCAGCGTGGAATAAAGCAGCCAGCTGGCCCCGCAGGGAATCCTTTCAGGGAGACAGACACTAAGCAAATAGTCACTGGAAAAATTGCTTAATTAAACTGGGACGGGAGCTACAAAGAGAATTAAAAGTGCCATAAGAAGTGAGGTAGGGAACACTGACTGATGGGGGCTGAGGGAAGGGTTCGGAAGGCTCCCTGAGAACGTGTCATTTAAGCTGGAAACCAGACTTGAAGCGTGAGCTGGACTGACCTGGACCTGGGAGCAGAAGTGGTTGTGGGAAGACTCCAAGCAGAGAACGCGGAGTGTGCACCGCGTGCGAGGTAGTGCAAGCCTGCTCGGTCGTGGAAGAAGGAGGCTGGCTGAGGCTGGAGAGCGGTAGGAGCCTCCTCCGCCCGCTCAGGACCCGAGACTTAAGCTCACCATCGAGCCATGTCTTACACAGTGATGCAGAAGGCAGGGACCTCTTTTCTTGATACAAGCAAGGAGCTTCTGGAAAGTACGGTGATGCGACTTTGGAGGGCAGAAATGGTTACTCGCTCTAGGGTGGCCTCTACGGTCACAGAAGCAGGTCCTTGACTTTGTTGGAAGGGCTAAGTGACAGTGAGAGGCAGGTGTTCAAACACAAGCAAACCAAAAACTAACCTTGGATGCCCGTTGTGGAAACAAGATTTTAGGGTCACAAGAACTGTTTGAGTCATTGTACCCCAATTGCTTCAGTGTATTTACTTCTGGGCTTATTTCTCAAATGAAGGCAGCCTTGTTGAAAAATAAAACGTACCATTCAGAAACAAACAGAGAAGAAAACCAGATACCTCCATTCCAAAACAGGCCTAGAACAGTTGTTCTGAACTTGAGGTTCAGGAATGGACTTCAGGGGGCCCATGAACTCCAGTTCATGTAAAATACAGCATGTGAAATGCTGCACAGATGTGCATTTTAGTTTGCAGTACCTTTCTAGAGGGTTCCATGACCCAGGAAGATGAAAAGACACTGATAAAAGAAATTGGAAAACCTGATGGTCTTTTATGTGTTTGCAGAAAGCCTGGAGGTTTCGGAGGGAGGGTTTGTGTGTCCTTCCTCAAGGCTGCAGTGGGGTACGTGGGTGGAGATGCTGGGGTGGTGGTCCAGGGCTGCCTCCGGGGATGTGGTTGGGGAGCCACCTCTTGGAGATGTCATCAGTCATTTGTAGATGGACGGATCCTCTGATGAGAGGACCTCTGAGTGTCTGGTATTTTTCAGTTCTCTGAATAAGGACATTGAAAGGAGCAGGCCAAGCTACTTGAAGACAGTCAGAACAAGGCTTATAGGGCTTCAGAAATTAATGTTAGAAATCTGAGAATGGCATCATCATTTCTGATGCTGCCAAGATGTTGAAGTGATTGAGATGGAAGCTTGGTCCTAAGGAAGCCTTTACCGATTCGAGAAGGACGGGGTGGATCGCACTGGGAAAAATTGAAGCGGAAACCCTTGAGAGTCTGACTGGAACTGGGGAGAACAGGCAGATTGGATTCTCTAATCACTTAAAGTTTACTTTCTGCCTGAAAATATTGACGTTCTGAATCACACCTTGGTCTGAACCTGTGATTTCTAGGACTTTGTGTTTCTAGCCCAATTCTTGGACCAGAAGCCAGCTCATCGACCAAGTGCTCTCTGGGAGGAGAGCTTCAAGCAGCTCTCCGTTTCGAAAGGCCTCGGTAATGTAAATAGGAACAGCAATCTTTCCAAGTTATTACCCTGTTAACAGGTTGACAGATATGTGCAAATTGTGACTCACTGCTCAATTTGGCACTAAATTAATGCCTTTGCGCGCCGCGTCTGCTCAAGTGTAAACTAGTCACCGCTGCTGTGTTACTGCTTGTTTGCCTCTATTCCAAAGGTAAAAATTAAGGGAATTTGATCCTGCCACAGAACGGAGTGGAGCATATGGTGGATGTGTAGGAGGAGAGCACGCTGTTCCTACCTGTCCTCAGCCCTGCACTCGGAGTGGGACGCGACACGTTGCCGAGCTCTGTGCAGACGCTGGCGAGCTCGCGGGCTCGGGAGGCAACATCCCTAGAAGTGCTGAAGTGCTGGCAAGGAGGTGGTACGGCAGAGACCCCCTGCCCTGCCAGCCCGCCCTCCCCTCCCCTCCCCTGCCAGCCCCCCCACCCCCACACCCCTGCAGCAGTAAGAAAGTGTCATTCTCTCTCCAGCTTTCTATCATTTGACGTTCCTAGCTTTCCTTATTTCTGTCAAGTAACTGGTGGTAGATTTGCATTTTAAAAATTGGGTGTATCTGAAAATGAAATGTTTTGATTTTTGCTTCTAGGATTTAGACATTGTTTTCCTCGGTTAAAAACGCAGCTGACTTTCTTTCTCTTTTTGGCAAATACATAATGTCACCTGTAAAAAGAAAATTTGCATCTCCTTTATGTTAGGCGTGTGAATGAAAAACAGTTTCCTTGAGGTGCATTTTTGCTTCACAAAATCTTTGGATTGAGTTTGCGGAACTTTATCTGAGATCACCGATGGGAAAGGAAACCAAACGTTCTGCCCCAGATCTCTCTGCTGTCCTGTGTTCAGAGATCTGTGTAAATGAAGGACTCTAGAAAGGCAGGGAGCATTTCTTGTCTGCTCATGTAGAGCTCTGGCCCTCACTAATAAGCGATTGAAGTCAAGGAGTTGGTTTGGAATCCTGGAAATCCTGAGCTTGGTTTCCGGAATCATCACGTAACTTACTCGTTCCCCTATTTCTCTAGCCTACTAAAGAGCCAGGTTTTCCAGAAAGCATTTTGAAACCTTCAAGGTGAAAGGTACAGAGAAGTGCAGATTATGATGTTACCTTTGCACTGAAGTCCCGCGTGTGCATTTACATTCTCCTGTCCAGAGCTGCGATGGTTATGGATTGAGGATTGGTTCCGAAGACATTGCCCGCCCCCCCTCATTAGCATATGCTTAGCAGTGACCTCCAGTCACCCAGGACAGTGAATTGTTGCTTCCTGCTGAGTCTGAAGTCATTGGGTTTCAACCAGACACACAGACTCAGAAAAGAAGTATGCAAATGCAGAAGTGTTTCCAGTGACTTGACAGTCACTTGCCTTGTGTCCCCCGCCGGTTCAGAAACCGTCAGGCAGTGGTGCGGCGTGATTTCGCTTCCTCCTCCCTTCATCTTTTTACCTGTTTGTAGCATTTATGCCTAAAGCCCAGGCTGTGTCATGAGTCTGCGAATCTAGAAGGGACTGCGCGAAGCGACATGCAGTGTCATGGTCTGTTCTTTACAGGAAAGGGCGTTTCCTCAGCCACATCTTAAAAATCAACAGAGTGGGGGGGAGCCTGGCTGGCCTAGTTGGTTGAGCACCTGACTTGATTTCGGCTTAGGTCATGATCTCAGGGTCATGGGATTGAGCCCCGCATTGGGGTCTCTGCTGAGCATGGAGCCTGCTTGTCCCTCTTCCTCTGCTCCTCCCCTTGTGCACGCCCATGCATGCGTGCTTGCTCGCGCTCTCTCTCTCTCTCTCTCATAAATAAATAAATACAATCTTTAAAAAACAAAAAACGGAATTGGTGGGGGCACGTGGCTGGCTCAGTCAGGGCTGCATGTGACTCTTGATCTTGGGGTTGTGGGTTTGAGCCCCACATTGGGTGTAGAGATCACTTTAAAAAATAAAATCTTAAAAAAAAATCAACAGCGTGGGGCCTTGCCTTTAAGAAATGCCGCTCATTCTTTCTGAGCCAGTTCACGTTTGAAGGCCTGGCCCTTATCGTACGGTCCTTCCTAGAGGTGGGAGAGAGCTGTTTGGTACTGAGTTACTGAAAGCCGCTCACACACTCGAAAGGTGTCAGTCTCCTGTCGACTCCCTTTCCCAGGAGCAAGTGGCTTTCCGCACCCCCCCTTCTCACACTCTGTTGCTCCAGTCTGCTTACTGTCCTTGTTACCTAGCGCTGGGCCTCCTGTGGTTTTCCCTCCCTTCAGCTCCAAGTCTGAAGCTGGAGGACATTCTCTGAGGAAAACCTGATAGGTTCCTCACTACAGTTACTCCCTGCCTCACATAACTGACACGTTGGTGTTCACTTTTTAACAAATGGCATTTCGTTGTCTGTTACCGCTTGTGAGCCCCCGGTTTTGAGCTGCAGTCGTCATGCTGTGAGTGGAGAGTTAATCTCCCTCTTCTCCCAAGAGAACATAGCTTATATATGTCCCTGATCTAATGGATATGTAATTTAATTTATCGTGCCCAATGGATACGAAATCCAATACAAAGCTCTTAATAGATAGTTGTGCATCTCAGCTATTGTATTATACCTCCCCAGTGTGACTGGGTGGTGAGCACAGATGCTGGTATGATTTTATTCTCAGAGGATGTGAGCCAGACCCAGCTCTGTTGGTGCTGTGGGTTGACGTCATCACAGAGAGTCTCCACTGGTGGGGAGAGTTCATCCCGCTAAGAGAGGGCATTTCCGCAGAGCGGGGTCCGTGACGGCCCAGTACGAGCGTAGTATATGCTGGCCACTGTGCTCAGTATTAGTGTCAGTGATTAGTAAACCTTGAGAGTTCAAAGTTCCATTAGGGCCAGAAAAAGAGAAGTCTCTCTTTCAGAGGAACGTGTCCAGGAAAAAACAGAACTGACAGGTTGCCTGGTATGTCTGACCGTAGCGAGAGAAGTTTTAGAGTCGGGCAGAGAGTTCGGGAATGACATGGATAACATTGTAGTAGGCACAGAGATAACTAACCTAGTGAAAATCAAGGCAAAACAGGAAGCTGTACAAATGAATGTATGTACTCATGTGCCCCTGGGTGGCTCAGCTACTTAAAATACATGCAGGGATTTGGGGCGCCGGGTCAGCTCAGTCGGTTGAGTGTCCAGCTCTTGACTTCGGTTTGGGTCATGATCTCAGGGTCATGCACTCAAGCCCTGCGTTCGGCTTCATGCTGGGCATGGAGCCTGCTCAGGATCCCCCCCCCCCAAAAAAATAAATAAATAATATATATGCAGAGATTTTAGAATGTACACACCAAATACTGACATAAGCAGAAATTATGATATAACTTGAATTAGAGTCCAACCAGCAAGATAGGAATTCAGGTATTTAAATCCAAGAGAACTCAGTCCAGGGAATTAGTTATGTAGATAACTGAAGTGAGAAGCCAAACAGGAGACAGCGAGGCCACTGCCGTCCTTAGACCAGAAGGGCAGAGGGAGGAGTCTCTGTATTGGAACCCATTGGCCAAGATGGTGACAGCTAAATTCTGATCTCTGTAGAAGAAAGTCACTAGGTCATGCTTAAAATGAAAAAGCATCCTTGCCACAGCAGTAAGACAGCAAAAAGAAAAGGCACCCAAACCAGCCAGGGAGCAGTAAAACTTGGACTATTTGCAGATGACATGATACTATACATAGGAAACCCAAAAGACTCCATCAAGAAACCGCTCAAACTGGTACATGAATTCAGTAAAGTCACAGGATATAAAACCAGCATACAGATTTGTTCCATTTCAATATACCAGTAATCGAGCAGCAGAAAGAGAAATGAAGGAATCAATCCCATTTACAGTTGCATCCAAACCAGTAAGATACCTAGGAATAAACCTAGCCAAAGAGGGGAAGGCCTGTACTCTGAAAGCTAGGAAACACTGATGAAAGAAATTGAAGACACCAAGGAGTGGAAAAGACACTCCATGTTCGTGGATTAGAAATGTCTGTACTACCCAAGGCAATCTACCAACAGCGTTGTTCACAGAACTAGAACAAACAATTCCAGCATGTGCGTGGATCCACAGAAGACCCTGAAGAGCCAGAGCCGTCTTGAAAAAGAAGAGAGAGCTGCAGGTATCCCAATCCCAGACTTCAAGTTCTATTACAAAACCACAGTAGTTGGAGCAGTACGGCACTGGTACAGAAATAGACACGAAGGTCAATAAAACAATAGAGATTCAGAGATGAACCCACAGTTAGAATGGGCAGTTGGTCTTCGACAAAGCAGGAGAGACGATGCTGTCTCTTCAACAAATGGTGTTGGGAAAGCTGGACGGAACATGCAAGAGAATGAAACTGACCATTCTCCTTCACCTTACACAAAAGTAATTTCAGAATGTATTACAGATCTCCATGTGAGACCTGAAACCATAAAAGTCCTCGAAGACGGTGTAAGCAGTAATTTCTCTGGCGTCAGCCACGGCAACTTTTTTCTAGATAGGTCTCCTGAGACAAGAGAGACCAAAGCAAAAATCAAGTGCTGGGAGTACATCAAAGTAAAAAGCTTCTGTACAGTCAAAAGAAACAGGCAGCAAAACTAAAGGCAACCTGTGGAATGGGAGGAGGTATTTGTAAGTGACATACCAGATAAAGGGTGAGTAACCAAAATATATAAAGAACGTATGAAACTCAACACCCAGAAAAAGGATAATCCAATTTAAAAAGTAGGCAGAAGACACGAATAGACATTTTTCCAAAGAAGACATCCAGATGGCCAACAGACATATAAAAAGATGCTCAGCATCACTGCTCATCAGGGAAACACAAATCAAAACCACATAAGATACCCCCTCACACCTGTCAGAAGGACCAAAACCAACAACACAAGAAATGACAGGTGTCGGCAAGGGTGCGGAGAAAGGGGAACCCTCTTGCACTGTTGGTGGGAATGCAAACTGTTGCAGCCACTCTGGAAAACAGGTGGAGTTTCCTCAAAAGGTTAAAAATAGAGCGCCTCTACCATCCAGCAATCTCACTACTAGATATTTACCCAAAGAATACAAAAATACTAACTCAAAGGGATACACACACCTCAGTGTTTATAGCAGCGTTATTTACAATAGCCAAATTATGGAAGCAGCCCGAGTGTCCATCAGTTGATGAATAGAGGGAGAATGGATAAAGGAAAAAATACACACACACACACACACACACACACACACTGGAATATTATTCAGCTGTAAAGGAGAATGAAATCTTGCCATTTGCAACGACATGCACGGAGCTAGAGAGTACTATGCCAAGTGAGATAAGCCAGAGAAAGACTAATACCATATGATTTCACTTATATGTGGAATTTAAGAAATAAAACAAATGAGCAAAGGGGGAGGGAAGGGGGAGACAAACACACTCAGTTAACTATAGGGAACTCACTCGGTCACGGAGGGGAGGTGGGGGGTGCTGGGTGATATAGGTCATGGGGATTCAGGAGTGCCCTTGTGAGGAGCGGTGGGGGTTATACCGAATTGTGGAATCACGGTGTTGTACACCTGCCGTGGTATCACGCTGTATGTGAACTAACTAGAATTTAAGTGAAAACAAAAAAATAAAATGAAATGAAAAAACAAGAACTGGCATTAAAAACTTATCATATAGAGGGGCGCCTGGGTGGCTCAGTGGGTTAAAGCCTCTGCCTTCGGCTCAGGTCATGATCCCAGGGTCCTGGGATCGGGCCCCACATCGGGCTCTCTGCTCCGCAGGGAGCCTGCTTCCTCCTCTCTCTCTGCCTGCCTTTCTGCCTAGTTGTGATTTCTCTCTGTCAAATAAATAAAATATAAAAAAAAAAAACCAAAAAAAAAACTTATCATATAGAAATATGGCAGTAAATACCAGAAGAAAGCACTAAAAACTGGCCCTGAAGGGCAAAATGAGGAGCGAGGGAGTGGTATTTTTTGTAAAAACACTTGCAAACCCCATTTGCCTTCTTGACCGCATCGCACTTTTGAACAGCTGAAGAGGGAAGCCTTCAGGACACGGTAGCTCTTTGACTGAGGCTCCAGTTCAGACGTGTGCATTTCTTTTTCCCACTCAGGTATGTTGATGACGTGATCAGCCGCATTGACAGGATGTTTCCTGAAATGTCCATCCACTTATCCAGGCCCAATGGCACATCAGCAATGCTTCTGGTAAGTTCTGCTTGACCTGTCTGTAGGGCCACGTAGAAGACTGGCCTCAAGATCAAGTCTCCGGCTCCATGTCGTAGGATCCAGAGAATGGAGACTAATGCCCAGTCTGATGGTGAATAGCGTGTTTCTCTTCCCTGTATTCTATAGTTTCAGAATTCTGCACGTTGAAACCTGGCTTTTGAATGAAACCGCAGAGCCCATGTGAGAACGACCCAGTGAGGAAAAACACTGTAAGACCCTTCTGCCGGTCAGTCAGTTCAGGATGTTTTGGTGAATCTTTTATATTGTCTCAAAGGAGTGCCCAACTGTTGGATCCTGTTAAGAAAAACACCATCTTAAAATAGAAGCAGGTTCAGGGCTCCTGGTGGTTCAGCTGGTTGAGCATCTGACTCTTGATTTTGGCTCCAGTCATGATCTCATGGGCCATGAGACTGAGCCCCGTGTCAGGCTCCACACTCAGTGCAGAGTCTGCTTGATGCTACCCCCCCCCCCGGCTCCTCCCCCACTCACTCATGTGCTCGCGCTCTTTCTCTCTCAAATAAATAAAATCTAAAAAAAAAAAAAAAAGGTAGAACAGGTTCTGTGGAACATCACTTATAAAATCCATTGTGTACTTGAAGCAAGTGTTCTGGGACCTTATCCCTGATGAGTTCCAGCCTTGTTTCTGGTTTTGACTTGCTATGAGCAAGTTGACCTCACAGCTGCACCCCTAGCGTTTGCCTTGGCGTGACTTCACCGAAGGCAGGTGTGACTGGGAAATACGCTGGGATAGAAATGCTGAATTTGACCAGCGATCAGGAAGGCTCAGGGTTGTGAAGCTTTTCTAGCGCTCTGTGTGACGCGTGCTTGAAGAAGACTTCAGAACGGATTTTGAGGAGTCCCACATTTTACAAAAAGCAGAAATTGAGTCAAGAGCAGTGGTTTTCCATGGGCATCAGAGAGGCGAGCTTCAGGACGGAGTGTTTTTTGTTTCTCGGCAGTTGCTGTGCTTAGGCCCCTTGCGAACTCCCCGTACTTCAGCATTTCACTTGGCACCACCTTAGAAGGAGCCAGTCACCCGGGACGAGCTGCGACTCCCTCCAGCCGTTCCGCTGAGCAGAACAGCCTTGCCGTGCGTGTGCGTGTGGCTTTCTCCTAAGAAAGGAGGAGATGTGGGACGCCTGCGTGGCTCACTGGGTTAAGCCTCTGCCTTCAGCTCAGGTCATGATCCCAAGGTCCTGGGATCGAGTCCCACTTCGGACGGACTCCCTGCTCAGCAGGGAGCCTGCTTCTCCCTCTGCCTCTGCCTGCCTGTGTGCTCTCTCTCTCTGACAAATAAATAAATAAATCTTTAAAAAAAAAAAAAAGACAGGAAGAGATGTGGGTTTATTAAATGGGTGATGTCTCTTTTGTGAGAAAAAAATTAGTGAGCATCTGGGCATTGTGCTACCTTAAATTCTTTCAGTTAAAAAAAATACAGTGAGTGAGGTAATACAGTGTTCTTTTAATAGAAAAAGAAAACAATTTGTATCTGTCTACAAAGCACGCAATATCTTCTGCCTCAGTTAAATGTACAAATTGTCGAAATTTTGAGATCCTCCAGACTCAGCAGCTAAAACATAAATCCTGTTTTCAGCGTACTTGACAGGGACCAAGGAGTTAATGAAGATAAAAATGAGAGCATCCTTGGTGAAATAGGTTTGTTCAAATTATTTCTGGGTCATTGAGCTTCCATTTCCTGGTGGAGGTGGGGACTCGGCCTTGAAGGGAGATAGCAGAGGGAGCAGGTTCGTAGGTAAACCGGGACCAGGTCTGGGATGAGTTACTTCCACCCGGGGAAGCGGCCTGTTACCTCACTGCAACCTGTCACCCCGTCTGCTTTCCCATGGAGCTGCTGTTTTGACAGCCCCGATGGAGGAGTTTAGGGGCTCGATTCAGGGGAGGAGCCCCATTTGACGCGTGCATTGTTACCCCCGTGGTGCCTAACTCAGAACGCGCTCTGCATCTCGCCAGCGAGCTGCTGCCTTCCCCAGGGGACGCAGAGCTCACACGAGGTGGGGCGTATTTAGAGGAGGAGCAGTGGGGGAGCTGATTCGGAATCAGCCTGCGGGGTGGATAATCATGATTTTAACATAACCGCTCGCATTGGCTGTTACTTTCACAAGATGGCATTTTATCAGGCCGCGCACCTCTGGCCCATTTGCTGCTGCACACGGGCGCCTTCTGCCAGGCCGGAGGGAGTTCTCGCCGGGCGGAGGGGCAGGGCCAGCCGCTCCCCGTCTGCCCGCGCTCAGCCAAGGCTGCCCGTGCCCAGCGGCACCGTAGGCAGTGATGGCACCCGCAGGAGGCGCGGACAGGAGTTGGAAGGGGTGTGTTCCGGAGATGAGTCTGGGTGGCTTTTATAACTCTGGAGTCCAGCATATTCTGGAAAGCTTCGGGAGGTGAGCGAGAGCGACCAGGACAGACCGTTAGTGCTGGTGACGCAGGACACACAGGAGCAATCTCTGCTGGCGTCGCCTTGTACCTGCCTCGGCCGGCGTGCAGACCGCACCTGTGCCTTTTCATAAAACGACATTTCCTCCTGAGTCAGCCAGGCCTCCTTGAGTGCAGCCAGCGGAAACCTGCTCTGATTAACTTAAGCAAGAAAAGGGTTCGTTTCTGTCTTTGTTTTGCTTTCTAATGATGCTGGCTGCTCACAGACCGGAAGGTAGAGGTGATCTGCCAGGAGGGACAAAAACCAGGGCAGCCCTGGGGCGTCCAGAGCAGGGTGACGGTCCTGTGGGGACCCTGTGGCCCAAATGACTCATCATCCCCTGCCTTCCATCCTGTGCCCGTGCTCCTACAACCCGGACAGAGCGCTCCTGCCAGGCTCTCCTGAGCTTGTCTGTCTGTGATGGGAAGGAAGTCACGCCGTGGTGGCCCCGCGGAACTGTGTGGGGTGGAGGAGGCGAGTCCCCGCAGGAGAGAGGCAGGGCTGGGAAAGCGGCATCTGCCTGGTAAGGGAGATGTCCACGTGTCCTGTTACAAAGGAAGGGTCCCTTCCTTCTCCCATCGGTTTAGCTCTTGGTGGCGGCAAGTAAGATTTGGACTACCAGGCACTGAGCTGGCAATTTCTTCTTAAAGTTTTATTATGTCATTTCATATATACAAACGAATGTTTATAGTAAGTGTCGATTATAAAGCATAACGATAACCCCAGGAACTCACCACTCAGTTTAAGCAGCAGAGCATAACCAGTCTGTGCCTCCCGGTCCCTGCCTCTCTACCCAGAGTCACCACCATCCTGATCATCGTCCTCTTCCCTTCCTTTTAAAATGCCTTTTACGCGGTGGGCATGCTTTCCTAAATAATACACAAATTAGTTTTGTGGAATTCTGAACCTTATAAAAATAGTGTCATACCATGTGTATTGTTTCCCCTTCCTCACTCTCTCCCTCCCTCCCTCCCTTCCTTCCTTGTGAGTGGTTTCTGGGGTGGATCCTGACTCAGCCAGGACACACCTGCTGGGGCTCGTACCTGGTAGTTGGGTCATCTTCACTGTTACGGAACGGCCCATTCTGTGACTGGACGCGCTGAGTTCTTTCTCTGTGTGTGCTGGGTTGTTTCCAGTTGTGCTTTCTGAGTAACGGGGACCTGAGCGTTTGGCACCAGAATGCAGGTGGCTGTTTAGCCCAAGCTCCGGAGCCGGTGTAGGCCTGCATCGGGAGGAGGAGAGGGAGTGCTGGGAGCCGAGCAGAACAGACCGCTTTTTCCTCAGGGCCACTCGAGCTGTGGAATGCGATGGCGTGGTGCCCGCACTGGCCTAGGCTGGGGCCCGGAAACGGCTCTGGCAAAGTGACCAGTCTTCTGCCGTCAGCCCCTTCTGCTGACTTGTTCCAGATCTCTTCAAGTTTGGGGGTGTGAGTACCTGCCGGGGGGGTTGCGCACATACACAGTAAAACGACGTAAAGTCATCGAACTCCAGAGCTTCTGTGAACAAAAGGCAGGTGTGGTGTTCCGTTCCGATCCTCCTTCCCTCTGCCCCCAAGCAGCCGCCAGGAAGCAGCGGAGGACCTCAGACGTACAAAGACCTGTAATCGGGAGCCACAGTCTGGCATCAGGTTTCTGCGCAATGAAGAAGGGGGAGAGGGAGGGTGCAAGTTTCGTGCTTTTCTAGGGGATCGGGGACACTTGGGCTCATCAAAAGCAAAACCAACCTTTCTTCGTTGGCTGTAGGTATCAGGGCTTCGGAGTCCACCAGAACCATTAGGGGCGGCCAGCTTCCGGCCTGGGCTAGGCGTTCGAC
Source organism: Meles meles (assembly GCF_922984935.1). NCBI lineage: Eukaryota > Metazoa > Chordata > Mammalia > Carnivora > Mustelidae > Meles > Meles meles. The sequence continues at coordinate 4,340,443 of NC_060076.1, forward strand.
TTGAAGCCCGTGTGTGTATCCCTTTCACATGTGTGGACCCCCAGATGGTGCATCGTGGGAGGGGCAGCTAGAGGAGGGGAGGGAGGACTCGTAGGTGCTCAGGGAGTGTCTGCTGCGTAGATACGCGGATGACAGAGAAAAGCATCTTTCTCTTTCATGTGTATCAGTTTGTCCGTCTTGGCTGCAGGGGGCTGCTGCTCAGGGGACCGGCAGCAGCTCTGGTGTCAGAATCATTATCGCCCTCACTTCTTCTGGCGTCTTTGTGAGCCTTAGGTAATTGGCTGTATCCTGTAAACCCCGAGTCCTGGCTGATGGGAAATAAAAACTTTCAGCCTCTTACATAATCTTTAAATGCACTGTGGCTGGCTCTCTGCTCTGTTGGGGGGTGGAGGGGGCTGTTTCGGTGTTGTGTAAGTTAATAACTCATGATATAATCAATCCTGTTTCCGTTCTTTGAAGGGATGAGCTCAGCCATCCAAAAATAAGTCTAGCTCTGTTGATATTTAGTTTCAGTTAATCTACCACCTAACATCCCATTATTAATTTTCTTCGAACAGTCAAAATATTGTTAAGAGCTTAACTGAGTCAGAGACTAGAACAAGCAGCTGGCTTCTTTTGGCATTTAAAATATTAATCTGCAATTTTTGACTGATCTACTAGGTATACGAACGTAGAAAAGGAGGAAAAAATGAAGCCTTAACCATGATATTTGAAATATACCTTGATATTTTATAAATCTTTCTTGATGTTATATGATTTACAAGAGAGAAAACTCATTTATCAATCTTTCTAAATACACATTTTCACTAACCTTTAACTTCTTCAACGGGTTCATGCCTTGCTTTTGAATAACGCATCTTTTTCAAACCGTTCAGACTAATTATCTCATTTTGTTCTATCAGAAGCTCTCGTGGTAGGAAAGACTGTTGAACAGCTAACCTGCTTAACTGTTCTGGGCTTCGGTTTCTCCACTGGGTTCCATAGTTCTCGAACTTTAGTAGATCCAAGAATCACTAGTCTTGTTTCTGGGAAATGCACATCCTGGCAAGAGCACAGAAACTCCCGTTCTTCGGCTCCAGAACAGAGCCCCAGGGACACGTCTCACAGGTGCCCCACTGAAGCCTCAGATCATCTCTGCAGCCCCTTTGAGAACCGATATTCAACCCCTTGTACCCGTGGAGTTCTGGTGAAGGCGAGCCTGTTTGGTAAGTCCCAGCTGTGGCGGCAGACTGTTTTCTGAGCTGGGTTCCTAAAGCACTCCTTCACTTCCTCAGTGAGTACCCGGAGCACCAGGAGAGGAGGGCGTGGCTGTGGGTGCTGCTCTGCTTTGACTGAGGTTCCTGTACTCGTCTAGCCGGTGTTGGTGAACGGGAGATGGACACCAGCCAGTTGTCGTGTGATGTGGGGCAGATGGGGATAAGGCCAAGGGGGAAGGAAGCAGGACCGGGGCTAGAGAGAGACAGCAGTACCATGGGAGTGGGGCTGGGAGTCAGGGAAGCCCTCTGCGAGGAGACACCTGCAGGAAGGGGGCCGAGGTGCTGAGCTGGGTCTGGGAGGGCAGGTACAGAAGACCCTAATGGGATGACAGTGGGGACGTTCGGAAAAACCCAAGAAGGCAGGATGGCCGGAGTGCCGGGAGCCAGCAGAGGAGAGGAGACTGTGCGGTGGACCAGAATCACGGACTGTATGGAGGGCTGGGATTATTTTAAATTTTATTTTATTTTGTTTTTGTTTTTATTTTTTTAAAGATTTTATTTATTTGTTTGACAGACAGAGACCACAAGTAGGCAGAGAGGCAGGCAGAGAGAGGGGGGGAAGCAGGCTCCCCGCTGAGCAGAGAGCCCGATTTGGGGCTCGATCCCGGGACCCTGAGATCATGGCCTGAGCCGAAGGCAGTGGCTTTAACCCACTGAGCCACCCGGGCGCCCTTATTTTAAATTTTATTTTAACCTTAGGTGTAGAATTGAATTGATCATGATCCTTGATTCCTGACGCACTGTCCTCATTGATCCCGCTGTGGCCCTGTCGTATTTTGTTGATAAGACAGTGAACATTTGCGAACCTGCCTCCCAGTTCCAGAGCTAGAATTTAATCTGCAGCGTGTACACCCAGTGAGCAGCCCCTCCTGTCCCGTCCCCTGCCTCTGCCCCGCGGGGAGCTGTCAGTCCTCCCTTCACGTGTCGTTCTCTTTCTTGCCTGTTACGAGGGAAGCTTTAACACGTACATATGTATTCTCAAATGATGTATTCTTTAATTTTGCCTGTTGTACTTAATTATTTTTAAAAACTATCATATGTTGTCTTTAGGGACGTAATTTTTTCACTCAGCGTTTTTTTTTGTTTGATATCATTCAAAAAGTTGGTTTAGCTATAGTGTATTCGTTTTGCTAAAATGAAATATTCTATTACATTGCTAATTTAATTATCCTTCTTTCTGTCAGTGTTTGTTGATTTGTTTTGGTTTTGGTTTTTATACTGTGAACGGTCTGCTCTGAATGTTCTTGTTCATATCCTTGGGACCCCAGGCTTGTGTTTTTCCTGGAGCTACCCCTATGCGCAGAGTGCTCGGTTTAGGGAGGTGGTTCTCAGCCAGGGTGATTTTTGCCTCCCAGGGGACATTTGGCAAAATCTAGAAACATTTTTACCTATCACAGCTCGGGGGGAGGAGTGTTCCTGGCATGCAGAGGGTAGAGCCCAGACCTGCCACCAGCCACCTTACAGCGAGCAGGGCCGTCCCCCTACCGGCCTCAAAGGGCCGTCCAGCCCAAAATCAAAGGGCCAAAGTGGAGAAACCCTGCATTAGGGCGTGCGGACGTGTGACCGTGAAAACACCACGGGGTTTTCCTAGTGGTTAAACTCCTTTACACCCACCAGCAATTCCAAAGTAGCAAAACGTGCCTTCCTCAGACATAGAAAGATTCAGGTGGTGACTTCAGCTGACCTTCAGATATTCCTGAAGGCCGTTGGGTGCTGACGTTCTGTGACACACAGCAGTCACAAACTCCACCCGTGTGTCGGCATTTTGTCATAGCACAGAACATTATTGGAATTTTTTGTTAAATGCTTTTTTTTTTAAATGCCATTTTGTAAGATTTATTACAAAGTCCTGTCAAGAAATGGGCAGAAGACTTGAACATTTTCCCATATATTTTCCCATATATTTTCCAACATACAGATGGCTAAGTGACACGTGAAAGAATGATCAACATCCCTCGGCATCAGGGAAATACAGATGGAAACCACGAGATGCCACCTCACACCAGTCAGAATGGCTAAAACGAACAAGTCCGGAAACAGTGGAAGTTGGAGAGGGTGCCGGAGAAAGGGGAGCTCTCTTACACCGTTGGTGGGAGTGCAAGCTGGAAAACAGTCTGGAGGTTCCCAGAAAGTTAAAAATAGGGACGCCTGGGTGGCTCAGTTGGTTAAGTGTCTGCCTTCGGCTCAGGTCATGATCACAGGGTCCTGGGATTGAGTCCCCCATAGTAGGGCTCCCTGCTTAGCGGGGAGCCTGCTTCTGCCTCTCTTCCCCTCTAGCTCATGTTCTCTCTCTCTCTCTCTTGCTTTCACTTTCAAATACATAAAATCTAAAAAAAGAAGAAAAAGAAGTTAAAACTAGAACAACCCTATGATCCAGCAATTGCATTACTGGGTATTTAGCCAAAGGATACAAGCGTAGTGATTCAACAGGGCACACGCACCCCAGTATTTACAGCAGCAATGTCCACAGTAGCCGAACTGTAGAAAGAGCCCAGATGTTCATCAACAGATGAATGCATAAAGAAGATGTGGTCTATGTAAGTGCGTGTGTGCATACACACACACACACACACACACACAAAAAATGGAATATTATGCAGCCATCAGAAAGATGAAATCTTTGCATTTACAATGATGTGGTTGGAACTAGAGGGTATTATGCTCAACAATGGAAGTCAGAGAAAGACATACCACATGATTTCACTCATATGTGGAGCTTAAGAAACAAAACAGATGAACATGGGAAGGGAAGGAAAAATAAAGTAAGATAAAAATAGAGAGGGAGGAAACCGTAAGAGACTCTTAACACTTGGAAAGAAACTGAGGGTTGCTGGAAGGGAGGTGGGTGGGGGGAGGGGGTAATTGGGTGACGGGCATTAAGGAGGGCCCTTGATGTAATGAGCTCTGGGTGTTAATATTAGAATGATGAATCATTACATTCTACCTCTGAAACTAATCATATACTATTTGCTAACTACATGAAATTCGAATTGTTTTTTAAATCTGTTTTTTAGTTCTGCTTCATTTTGGACCCATCAAAATTGCTTTACCAAACCTCGATCCAAAAGACAAAGGTCAGATGCATTCTTTGTGGCGGCAGCTCTCAACCACGGTTTGGCAGCAAGGGGTCATGGAGACCCTTTCAGGAGGTCTGCAAAGTCAGAACTGTTCTTGTGGCAATACTAAGACATCGCTGTCCTTTCTTACTCTTGTTTACTCACACATTCACGGTGGGCATTTTCCAGAACGTCTATTGCATAAGATGATGTCATCACACGGACACCCATTGATCGGCTCCAATCATCAAGCGTTTCTGTTTTATTTTAATACGGTGAATATTGGTAGCTGTATCCCACAGAAAGAGAAGTTCCTTGGGGTCCTCAGTAATTTTCAAGAGTGTAGAGAGGTCCTGAGACCAAACCGTTTGAGAACGACTGCTTCAAGGAGAAGTATATTCAACTGTTAAGCATATTCAAAGCAGTATATCGAACTAAATTTCAAAAAGGTGGTTCCAGAAATGTTCGTTGCAATGGCAGTGATACGAATGGAAACTTATTAGTGATAGAGAACTTTGAGGTTTAAAAAAAAGTCAAAGTACAAGGTAAAGGAATGGGGAACAGCATACAGGCCGGTTTCTTCTCCAAAGTCTGTTTCTTCGACAAAGTCAGTGATGGGAGAAAAGCAGGGAGGATGGAACGCTACAGAGGCTCAGTGGCAGTACGTGACGTGTGGAGCTTGCTTGGATCCTGATTCAACAAACCAACTGTAAGAGAAAATTTTCTCAAGCAATCCAAGTGACCTGCTCATGGTCTGAATTTCAACTGATAGCAAGGAATTTGGGGTAATTTTGTTAAGTGCAACAAAAGGTGTGTGTTTTAGAGGCGGATACTGAAGTTTTAGAGCGGACACGACATGATGTAGGAGTGTGCTTTAAAATACGGCAGCAGAAGGGGAGGGACGGAGAAAGCAGGTGTGGCAGAATCTTGATCGTTGTTCAATCTGGGCAGTTATTAAGCAATCTCTCTTCCTTCGTGTCTGAACACGTTCACAGAAACCCTGTGGATGGCCATCTAAATTCAAGTCTCTCCACAAATTCTCCAAACAATACAGAAAAACAAAAAAAGTACAACTACAGAAACTGCACAGTAAGCACGATTAGGAGACCAAGAATGCCCACACTCCAAACCATGTGTGATTTAAAAAGAAAGAGAGGAAGAAAGTACAGACAAACCCTACTGCACTGTATCACTTGCGTACCAACTGTTAAGCTTTGCTGAGGGGAAAATGCCTCACGGAAGAGGACGTACTGTGTAGTTGCATCACATGAAGTTCTAGAACGGACCACCACTAAGGTGGATAGAAGCAGAAGAGTATTCCCCTGGGAGGGATGGGGCAGGCATCAACTGGGAAGGGCAGGAAGGAGCATTCTGTGGTGGGGCAGGAGTTCCATATCTTCAGAGAGGTGTGGTTCCTATGGCTGTATGCACTTTTCCGAATTCAGACACTGGTACGCTAAAGATGATACGTTTCGTCACAGGCAAATTTTACCTCAAAAATTTTTTTACGTCAATGTTAAACTCCACTCGAGGATGTGCTTGCCTGAGTGTTTAGGGATGAAGTATACTAATGACTGCAACTTGAAAATGCATCCAAAAAATAAGGTGGGTTGATAGATGACTAGATAGGTGAATCTGGGATGGATGGATGGATGGATGGACGGATGGACGGACGACTGAGTCTGTGATAAGGCAAGTAGAATGAGACGACAGTCACAGGATCTGGCTCACGGGCATATGGATGTTCACTCTGCCGTGCTTCTCACTTCTTAGATATTTGAAATTTTTCATAACGAAAAGTCGAACAAATACATAACCTCAACTGAAGATGTGCCACGCACCACAGAGCAGGAAAAACTGTCTAGTGTGGCACACAGAACTGGTTTAAATATCCTCAAGCATTTGGGGAAAAAGACTTGAATCAGAAATTAAGAACAGAAATGAAAAGGATTTAGTATATTCTGGAAACTTGGAAGAAAATGACAAAACTATCTCGGAAATTAAGGCTAAATTTCAAGATCTTTGGGGAAGAAAATATTCGCGTGAAGCTGGATAGAGAACATTGAGGAAAGGCGGGAACAACCTGGAGAAAGACACACTAAGACCAAGAAGCAGAACGGGTCGGGGGGGAAGTGGTTGACGTGAGACGCAGGCAAAAAGGAGACAACACGGACATAATCAGAGTCGGTGGAGAAGAAAAAAAAAGAATGGAATCGATGTAAGTATGGAAGACTGTGAGAAAGATTTCTGAGTTAAAGAAGGGCTGAATCAACACCTCGGAAGGGCTCGCCGGATGCTTGGGAAATTGACCAGCGGCAATGAAGGCTTAGATACATTCGAGTAATGCCAGCAGACTTCAAAGACAGAGGGAAAAGTCCTCAAAGCGTCTTTAAAAAAAAAAAATCCCAATAACCCACAAAGCAGAAGTATTAGATTGGCGTCAGATGTCTCCAAAACAATTCGTAGAGTAGAGCAGTGATGGACTGACGTTTTCAGAGACGGTGCGAATCGAGGATATGTGTGTCTTTCTAGTAGCAAAGCCCGGAAAGACCGTTTTACATGTACAAGATTTCTCTGTGTAGTTTGCCCAGGGTGAGCTACACACCTCCGTGGCTGAGTGGGGCACCTGAGCCTAGGGACTGACCGTGTTCAGTTGTTGGTGCAAGACTGGGTGTGTGTTGGTGACCATGGGAAGACACCATTAAAAATCGGGAAACGAGATGCTAAGAAAAATGGGAGTCTGCGGGCATTGACATGTATAGGTACAAAGGTGAGCATGAGAACAGAAATAGAAGGCCTCCTGAATACAGTCCATCCGTCAGTAGCGGAGTGAGCCGGCAAAGACAGCATCATTCAGAGGAGGAGGTGTTGGAAAGGAGAGCACATGATGGCTGTCTGATTATGTGACTAAATTGAGACCGTACCCATCAGTAAACGTGAAGAATTTAATGCAATCACTAAAAGATTTTTTTGGGTTGATACTAAAGTTCATAAGGAAGAGAAACATGGAAGAGAGGATAGGAAGACACCAAAAAAGACCTTGTCTCTTGGGCACTGAAACATACTCTGAAACTTCTGTAATTAAAACTGCGTGGCATTGGCTTATCCGTAGACGAACAGGCTAGCAGAGTAAAACAGGCAGGGGGACTCAAGTACGTATGAAACTTTAGCATAAGGGAAGGGTAGCGTCTCCAGTGGGTAGGGCTCAGTCATAGAAAGGAAAAAGCCTTTATAAAGTAGAGTCAAGGCAGCCAGCAGTCTGGGAGGAATATTTGCAATATGTGTCACAGATACAGAGCTAACATCCCTAAGATCAGTTTTTAAATCTTAAAGGGGAAAAGACCAAAAATGGGGGGGGGGGGGCAATTCACGCCCCCCCCAAAAAAGATGTAAAATGGCACTTACGCAGGAAAAGATGTTCACCCTTCCCATCAGTAGCGAAATGCAGATTAAAACGGCACTGAGGTACCATTTCTCACTGCCAGACTGGCAAAGATTTAAAAAGTATCATAACACGTTGGTGGGCCCGGAGGACCGCAGAGCGCTGCAGCCCCCATGGACGGACTCGGGCAGTGGCCGACACAACCGTATGTGCGTTGTACCTTCCACCCAGCAGTGCTACCCCCAGGAAGTCGCGCCGCTCACACGCCTCCTACAGGACGAGCATGCACGCCCACAGGCTCTGAATTGCTGCTTGTCTGTAATTGCAAAACCAGGAAATGACCTCCATGCCCCAGCAGAGAAGAGGGGCTGCAGAAACTATGACACAGCCACACCATGGGGCCACGCCATTCCTGGTTTTTTTGTTTTTATTGTGTTATGTTAGTCCCCATACAGTACATCATTAGTTTGTGATGTGTGTTCCATGATTGATCGCTTGCGTATAACACCCAGTGCTCTGTGGTTTGGTTTTTTTTTGTTTTTTTTTTTTAAAGAACACAAAAGACCTCTATGACTCCCACGAAGTGAGTTCCGGGATATATTGTTGGGAGAAAAAAAGCAAAGCGTAAGAGTGTTCTTTAATATGCTTCCTTCTTGGTAAGGAAGAGGATATCAGATAACCATCATCTGCTTGTCTCTAAGGGGAAACACAGGAAAGGTAAAGCCGCAGCAGGGAACTTGGGGAGAGAGAGGTGTGTGGGCAGAGAGTAGGTCGGACGCATGTGGGGAGAGTTGACAGGGCTCTGAATGTACCTTGTGTATGGTTTGGGCTTTCGGAACCATGTTCACGTTCCACGTAATAAGCATTTATATCATCATGCATGATTTGTAAAAGAAACACTGTCCTTCCTGGTGTAGAATTCACTGGGCACAGTGGCTGTCCTGATACTAGATGTTTCTCCCATAAGGGTCCTCGTGTACTCAGTGTGTTCTCCAATCCAGGCTGCAGCTCTGTTCTTTACATGGCCCCAGCAGGGCCCCCAGGCGCTGGGTGGCTCGGGGCACACCGCTGAAAGATAACCCCCAATCGTTAGTGACAGTGTGACAGTTCAGACGCTAGTCTGTCAGACCCGAGAGTTCAGACTTTCTTTAGTTGGTGGGACATCAGCTGAGTGAAGCCCCCGCCTGCTGGGCGTGCCACTTACCCTCGGAGCATCCAGCCTCCCTGGTGCCGGAGACGAACTTGGGACTCAACACCCCAGGAATGGGAAGCCACGCTAGGGACACAGAGAGGGGGTCGTGGCCTCGGTGACCTTTCTGGACCCATTTGATTTGAGGTTTCTTAGGCAAAGTATGTGAGTGCTTCTGCTAAATGTGCTTGGCTTTGGCTTTGAAAGCGTATGGTTTTAAGTTCTGTGTAGATACAGTATTCTGTTAAAACATACAGATGTCCTTTTGTGGGGGCTCCCTAACCCATTCCTACTTAATCTTTTAAAATTAGCTGTTGCTGTAATGGCAGGGATCTTAACCTTGGTCTGTGACCCTCTGGGAGGTGATGGATAAGCTTCCAGAAATCTCTGCAGTTTTTGCTTCCGTGCTTGTTCCTGAGGGACAGGGACTGTGGCTTCCATTAGAAAGGGCGCCTGGTGCAGAGAAGGCTAATTACACTACACTTACACCCCAGCTAGAGCCCCGAGCCCTGTCTCTTTAGGCTACCTGGTCGGTCACCTGCTGATGCAGCTTCTACTCTTAGAATAAGTATTTCTTTCTATTCTGCATCCCCTCGTTTTATATTCAGTATGTCTTACCATTTGTACTTGGCTTCTCGGTGAGCTTCTGGTGGCTTCCAGGTTATAGCGCAGCGCTGAAAATTCTGCTGCTGTCCGTGCGCACTGTGGATAGGAAGCAGGTGGATTCGATACTTTCGGGCACGAGGATGGAGCGGCTTAAAAAATGCTTGGGCATTAAATCTGGTTTACAGTTTTCTGACAGCTGAGTCTAAAAACGTTTCTTTTTGAGTTATGTAATTTTCTGACACAAGCATTGTTTTTTCTTAGAACTAATTTCAAAGAACAGCTTATACTGTTTCTTTCCTTCCTTCCTTCTTCCCTATTTTCAAATACCATTTTCTAGGTCTATGTTTCGTCTTTAGCTTCTGTGGCTGTTAATTCAGCATAGTCATTCCCAGAGGCAGTGGTGCACTTTCATCTGTCATCTGAATGTATGTTTAGTTTGATAGTTTTCCTATGATTCTCTATAAATACTTAACTCTAGGGGCGCTTGGGTGGCTCAGGGGTTAAAGCCTCTGCCTTCGGCTCAGGTCATGATCCCAGGGTCCTGGGATGGAGCCCCGCAGCAGCATCATCGCATCGGGCTCTCTGCTCAGCAGGGAGCCTGCTTCCTCCTCTCTCTCTGCCTGCCTCTCTGCCGACTTGTGATCTCTGTCTGTCAAATAAATAAATAAAATTATTTTTAAAAAAAGAAAGAAAGAAAGAAAGAAAATACTTATTCTAAATTAGCGAAAGCCCCTTGAGGCACCCTAGATCCACACCCCAAGATACCAGTATGCCAGTAGTTGTCAGGTTCTGCCATTTCTTTTTTTTTTTTTTTAAGATTTTTTTTTATTTATTTATTTGAGAGAGAGAGAGACGGTGAGAGCGAGCATGAGAAGGGAGAAGGTCAGAGGGAGAAGCAGACTCCCTGTGGAGCTGGGAGCCCAATGCAGACCTTAATCTGGGAACTCTGGGATCCTGACCTGAGCCGAAGGCAGTTGCTTAACCAACCGAGCCACCCAGGCACCATTTCTAATGACACCTGTTAAAGCCCAAAACTCAGATCTCTAACTTCCCTCAACACATGTCAATTGCATATGTCCCCCAAGCAATGGGAAGCATATTCCATCAACCTTAACAGGGATATTTCATTAAGCTGGCATTTACAATCGTGAATATAAATGTTGGAGGAAGCTATTCCAACTCCAGAGGAGTTGGATTTTACTTTAAAATGTTTTGCGTGCTTTATATGAAATTGCTGTCTGGTAGAGACAAGTGGCACCTACCTTTGTGGGCCAGGGTGAGCAGTGGGTTGAGGGAAGGCACCACATGCCGCAACTACCATAACTTTTTTTTTTAATTGTCTAATTCAGTTGTATTCAGTGCTAAGTGCTGGGGCTTAGTTCAGGGTACCTGGTTTCCAGACTCCTCATCTTCCACCCGCCCCCAGTGTGACAGCCTTCTGTCCCAGTACTTAACTTCATTCTTGTAACAAATCCTGGTCCGGATACCATGTGGACGATAACCCCACCTGTCATCTCTAGCCGTGAGCGTCCCCGTACACGCGGAATGCCACAGATACACTTCCTGATGTGGTGTCCGTCCTGTCCGGCGTCTTCCAGCCGGCGCCTCCGCCCATCGGCCCTGCTGTCCACCCTGTTGCCGGAACTCTTGCCACAGCCCATCCAGTTGGTCTCCTGGTCTCGTTTCTGGACATACTGCCTCCTCTCCATCTTCCACGTCCGACTGATCGTCCCAAAGAGTGGGTCTCATCCTGCCCATGTCCTGCTCTGTTGGCTTCTTGTCGCTTGCAGGATATAAAGCCCTCCTCCGTAGGGAAGCCTGTGTGGTCTCTGTAACCTGGCCTTAGTTACCGCCCATCCTTCCCCCAGCTGGGCATTCTCCGTGCGCTCTGATGCTCCCAGGGGAGGCACCGTTGGCACGTGTTGCACGTATTGCAGATGTTTGAGTGTCCCTGGCCCCAAGCAGCTGAATGCCACAGCTCTCCTCCACTTACTGTGACAAGTGCAAAAACCTTCGTGTTTCCAGAGGCTCCTTGAGAACCAGAGAGTCCAAATACTCCATGCCCATTTGCTTCTGTGTTTCGTGCCCGTCCTTACCTCTGCCTGTGGCTTTCTTGTCCGCCTCCTGACTTTCTGGCAAACCGGTATGCATTCTTTAAGATTGGGATCTGATGTTACCTGTCAAGAAGTTTCAGGCTAAGATGTTTCTTCCTTTATGCTCCTAAACCCTGCGTATGCCTGTATTAAAGGAATATACTGTGTACGGAGATGCCATGGATTGATCTGAAATGGATCGTTTTGCTTTAAAATGCACTTGACCGTACCTACAGTATCATCTGGTAGTGCACAAAGCCGTCCTGAAAACCCTAAAGGGGAAGTGCTGTGATCTGGCCAGTTACCCGTGAGCATCTGCATGCCCATGTCACTCTGGCATGACACGGTTCTCAGTACTAGACGTCGGGAATTTACAAAGAAGGAGGGTTCCCCTGGGGCTCCATAATCACCCTAGGACAAAGAGACAACGTACATTATTATTGTTGGTCTTGTTACTAGAAGAACAACGATACGGATCAATAGAGTCTCCGAATCCCTTGCACCCTGCCTCAGCCTTTGTATTTGACCAAATGGAGCCATTTCTCTCGGCGCCCGCTGCAATCAATAATGCGAAGCCAAAATGATGTTACTCTTCCCGAATCATAATCTTTGTTTTGAAGAGTTATTAACACAGGAGCCCAAGCTGCTGTTTCCTTTAGACAATCAGGTTGTCCTGTTTCAGATTTATACACGGCAATTGAATCTCATTAGCCCAGATATACACTGCATAGACCAGGCATGTAAATAATTGAAACCTTCCAGAGCTATATTAAATCTTCAGTTGATTTTAAAAGCAGTTTATCTTGGCATTTTACTTTATTCCCTAATCCCAATCTACACAGTTGATTTTTCCTCCAGTTAATCTTGTCCTTTTGTCTGGGCGTTGAGGTAAAACAGTCACTGGATTCTAATGAAAGTGACATACACAGTCCATTTCCACTGGCAGTTGGATTGAAGGATGAGTATGAGTCTACACTAACATGGTCTACGGTAGTATTAATTATACAAACTGTATAATGTTTCATTTTAGTTACAATTAATTGAGCGAACTGTGCTATGTGCAGTTATCAGCGCAGTGGTGGTCATCACCGTCATTAACCCAACCCCTCGTAAGCAAACCGCAGTGAGGACGCGGCCTCTGGAGCCAGCGCTGGGGTCCGGTTCCTGGCCGGGCCGCTGCTGGCCGCATGACACCGAGTGGTCACCTGGCCTCTGTGCCATCATTTCCCCTGCAACACAGAGCTGCTCCACGACCTCTCTCGGGAGGTTGTTGTGAGATCTGCCTCCACTACTACCGTTAATCCCCAGGCAGCCTGCTTAGAGCGCCCTGGGGCCGCCTGCAGTGATTCTGCCGGACCTTCGGTGAAGATCGTGGCATTTCATAGGTGTTGTTCATGACATAGTTACCGTGATGACTGTCAGTCCCAAACGTTGTAAATAAGAAAATTCCTTTGTTTCTGTTCAGAAATCTCTTGTGATCATGTGCGACCCTTTTTAAACCTGGAGAGACTTACCTTCTGTTTTTGCCCCTCATTCTTGCCTCACAGTTCTAGCTAAAGTTACGCAGCGATGGTCTTTGTGTCTGTCTTTAAGGTGGCTGCTTGTTGGTTGTGGTTTTTACAGGAGGTAAGATGCCCCATCTCTCCGGTTTGCCCAAGCAGGGCTGCTCGGGTTTCGTCTGTCATCACAGCCCCTGTTGTTCCTTCAGGATCTCTCCTCCCTTCCCTGCGTATTGGTTCTCAGTCTTCGCAGATCCCTCTTCCCAAAGCGTCAGTGTGTCCCGGGCTCAGTTCTTGGACTTGGTCCCTCCTCTGTCTACTCGTATTCCCTAGATGACCTCAGATACCCCATGGTTTTAAATATGTTCTGTTAGCTGGAGACACCCAAGTTGACAACCTCAGTCCAGGTCTTCCGCTGGGCTTCAGCCTCCAGTCCCCACGTGTGCTGACATCTGTACGTGGTGGGTGGCCCCTGCGCCAGTCGGTGACAGCTCCGGTCTCCTGCTGCCCAAGCCGGAACCCTCAGAGCTCTCTTACCTCTTCTTTCTCACCTGGGTTGTGACAGCACCCTCCCGAATGGCATGTCAGCTTCTGCCCTGGCGCCTCTGTCATCTCTACACCCTGCAGCTGGAGACTGCCCGGAAGACTCTGCTAGCTTTCCCTCACACTCAGAGACCTCTTCGCCGTGATCTCGGAGGCCTTACCAGGAACCGCCCCCTTCTCCCATGTTAGGTCAGGCCCCATCTCCTACCTCCTGGCCTCTGGCTCACTCCACAATAGTCACACTGGCCTTCTCCTGGCTCCTAGAGTACATCAGGCCTGCCTCTGCCTCAGGGCCTTTGCACCAACTGTGCCCTCTGCCCTGGCTCTCTCCTTCACTCCCTGAAGGTTCCTAGGTCTTCCGTGAACACACTATTTTAAAACAGCCCGCTCCCCACCCGCAGCCACTCTGTCTCTGTCTCTGCTGTATTGTTCCTCACAGCGTTTGACCATATGGCATGGTACTAACTTCTTGTCAATCTCCACCCACTGGAATATAAGTTCTGTGAAGGCAGAGACCTTGTTTTGGCCACTGCTCTATCCCCCCCTGCCTCGAACAGTGCCTAGCACATGCTGAGTGCCCAGTAAGCATTTTTGAAGTGCGGGAGTGTGCTGTCTGGCAGTGTAACCCACACCAGCCTTCCCAGGCAGGTGCTACACCAAAAAGCAACATAATTGCCAAAGGCATGTAGCACAGAAGTGGCAAAGTTAAGGTTTAACCTCTGTCAGTTTGACTCTAAATTGCATGTTCTTTCTGCTGTCCCACATAGCTTCTCATTTTTGGGTGCCTCTGAGCTAGCACCGAATCTCTAGAATGTTAACTGTGCTTTTGAAGCCTCCCAGCCTGATTTTGTCACCATTGTCCTCAGATACGAATCGAGCGCCTGGTTTCCCCAGAGCTTGCACCAGTCACGGAAGATAAAAGGTGGGGGTTAGTGCCTGGTGCCTGCCTCTCCACTCCCAGCCTTGAGCAAGTCCCCCACTAGACGGGGAGGTCTTCCAGGAGAATATGAAGTTTCCGAGCGAATTCTTTCTTGCTCGTACTCTTATTTCCCAGGCTCAGAACCGCGCCTAGCGCAGAGGGGGCACCTGTTTCACAGCTGCCGAACTAGTGAATGAACACAAGGAGCGCAACTGACTGCTGGGAGAGTTCAAGTTCTGTGTTTGTTTTAATCCCGGAAGGACTGGCTAGAGTACTGCCCCTGTTAGGCACCTCACCAGTGTTCAGAGAGTCACCGGAGTCCCCAGTGCTTGTGGGAGAGGTCACTTTGAGCCCAGCGCTCTCAGGGTAAAGCAGAGTTGGGCGTCAGATTCTGAAGGGGTTGGGTGGGACTTGGCCTTAAGAAACCCACCCACTGCTGCCCAGTGAAAACACAGGCTGCAGGAGAGACGTCACAACTGCACCATCAAGGAAGGGGTGAGATTGTGGTGAACTGGCAGGAAAGCTTACCATGCAGGGAGAAATGACACTCACAGTGAGACTCGTGACCCTAGAACACTGTGCCCTGCCACCGCTGTGACTGTAATTCTGAACGCTGCTCCCCCATCAGTGGCCGGCCATGTGCCCCTCTCGTTGGCCCTGCATCTCTGAACGCTTAGTGATTTGATTCCCCAACCTGCCCCCAGTGCGAGATGTTACTGCACGTCACTGTGACCCGGAGGGTAGATAATGAGTTCAAGGTCACATTAAGTGGTGGGGCTGGGGTTTGAACTTGAGATCCAAGAAGCGCCAAAGTCCTGGGCTTTCTGTCACTCTCCTTCTGTCCCATGGATCCAGAGAAATACAGGAAGCTCCCAGTACAGGCAGGTACCTGGGGGGAATGCACTGAAATGCGTCCAGTTTCCTTTAAAGCTTCTTAAAAGAATGATGGTTTTGCTAACATTTAATTTTGGTAGGCAGTGCTTTCTGAATATACTCCCGACTTTCCCGATTCTGTTTTCTTCTTTCACGCGGGCTCTATCAGATGATTGTTCTGTTGATAAATTTAGTGTGTGCTTGGGACTGCTATGTAGATTGTACCTACCCTCAAAGGGAGAGAGGATTTTATAGTTTCCATTCATTCTCATTAAAACCAGAACATTTGCATCTTAACTTTTACATCTTGTTCCAGGAATTTTAAGCAGTCTGATTGTATGGAAGTGGGTCGTATTAATTGCAAATGGGCTAGACATCTGCTCACTAACACGGAATGATTTTTTTTAGCTCTATTTTGTTTTTATATATGATCTACCAGAGCGATTAAGTGAGGGCTGTCGGTGATGCTGTTTCAAGACTAGGATTTTCAGAGACTTACAGTGTAACCATAAAAATAAATTTAAGAGTGAATCTGTGGAAGTTCTTGAACTGGGAGTAATTAAATGTGTTAGAGTTGATAGATTTTTATCCACAGCCTATCTGGGAGCCATTTTCGATCCTTGGAGCCTCTGTGGGTCTCGTGCACGAGAGCCCAACTCCAGTGGGTTGCAGGCTCTGGGGTAAGGGAGAGAAAAGGATTGCTGTCTTGTGTCTGTCCGCAGGGAGTGGGTGAGGAAAGGTATGTGTCTAACTAGAAGGACGGGATCCAGGCTGCTGCTGGCTGGTTAAATGAGGCAGGTTATTTGTTTCCTGCTAGTAATGGAACAGTGGATTTCTTGGAACTCTGACTCTTAAGGAAATTGATATGTGCCATAGGTTTAGGAAGTACTAACTGGTTAAGTAAAGGTAGAAATAAGGTTCCTTTTGTTAACTTTAAAAATAAAAGTTACTTTACCAGCACAAATGGGTTTATTCAGAAATAGCAGAGAATTACAATTCAGGACATGCACGTTACAACAAGACCACAGGCAAGTCCAACAAGAAAGGAGAGGAGCGTGGCTTTATGGAGAGGACTTTGGGAGGGGCTGTCCTGGACCGAAGTCCCCTGGAGAAACAGGACTTCAGAGTGAGGACGGTTCCTCACTGGCTGAGCTGCTGGGCTGGTGGAGAAGCAGCGTCCGTCCTTCCCTGTTGGGTCTGTAGTCATGATTCCCTCCTGTGGCGGGGCCTCTGCTGGGGTCTCTTAGTGATGGTTCTCCTGCAACTACTGTCAAGTGGCGTGGGTCCCTCTTCTGGCCTCGTGCCTGTACTTCAGCGGGGCTTCCCTTGACTCATTTCATTTTCTCGCGGTCCTCTTAGAACATCTAATGTGCGTGCATGTGCCGTGAATCTTCTAGAGGAGGACAGGCTGTACAGAATTTTCCCAACGTGGTTGACTACGGCCTCCTTTTCGTAGAATACACATTGGGAAATGTCTTGGTGAACTCCTCTAGGACTTCTTTTTCACTTAGGACGTGCAGAGTCCCCGTTGCTGCAGTCTTAGTCATACAGCATAATGTCCAGTCTCAGTTCTTTGGGGACATAGCCACAGCCATGTTGCCTCCCTGGACCTTTAAGGGCCTGGCTTTCTTTAGAGTTTCGGGTTCCAAGCCAGTGGTGCCACGGGCCCAGTTGGGGGTCAGGAGGGAGTTGGGGCCTCTGTGTACCCATACATGTCCACGTCTGGCGAGGAGGTGATACGTGGGTTACATAGCATCAGTGATTAGGAAAGGACAAGTAACGTAGGTAAAAGGTAAAAAGAATTCTAGAGCAAGTGACATTTTTCCTAAAGTAGTTTCCTGACCCTGACCCAGTGCGTGTTACCTAGAGCGGCCCCAATCAGTATTTGTTATATGAATAAATTGTTAGGTGCCTTGAGGCCTTTGCAGAAGAGATCTAATGTTGATACACCATCATATTCTGTTTCAGGTTAGTTGCCAAATGTATAGTCTTTCACACCTTCTGAAATCAGAGGGTAAAGCACAGTAACTTATATTTCTGCAAATAGCAGATGTCCTTTTCATACAGAAAGATCTATGTGTACTTCCTTGCCACAGAGCAAATGTTCCCGGGCATTATTATTCTAAGAGTGGGAATGGATTGTAACCGATTGATCCAAAACCTTTACTTAATCTCTCTTGGAACCAGTGACAGAAAGCTGACACATGTAAGAGCCGTCATCTGCTGCCATGGAACCGAGCAAAGCTAGTTGACCCTCGAGAGGAGTGAGGCTGCAGCTTGAACCCGTGGCCTAGACCTCATTAACGCCCGGCACCTGCAGCACCAAGGTCATGATCACGGTGCAGCACCCGTCTTCCTCGCCACACCCTTCTCCTGGTGCTCAGTGCCCGCCGACTGCTGACTGGGGCTTGTTACCCAAAGGAAGGATCACTTGCTCACCCTTAATACAGGGAAATCATTTAGAGCACTTAATTTGTGTTGACTCTTTATTGGTGCACTATTGCAATTAAGTTAGATTAATGAAAGGTAAATTCCAGTCTATACATGAAAAAAAAATCTCTTGTAAAGATCCTAATTAGTGTGTGTGTTTGTTCAGCCTCTCATGGCTTAATTGCATCCCATCTTGCTATTTACAAACAGGCATCATTAAAGAGTAATGAGCGTGTGAAGAGCATTAATACTGGCAGCGGATGAGGTAACTGGAGGTTGGGGGGGCGCGGATGGGAAGGCCGCGGGTTTGCGTTGTTTCGAACGAAGGAGAGTGCAGAGTGACCGACCCTCTGAGGCAGTCCTTGTGGGGAGGACAGAGCCGACGTTGTGCGAGGTGGCAGCTTGTCCTCTGGCTGCAGAGTCGCGCCGCTTCTGGCTGCAGCGTCGTCTGTACAGGCGAGCACAGCCCCACACAGTCGTCTTGGGAGCTCGGCCTGACTCGGATGGAAGCGGCCTTCTGCGCCCCGCTGTGCCGGACACCTGCACCTCCCCTCCGAGAGGGCTCCCGAGGAGACCCAGAAGGCTGCCCCAAGCGTGTGACATACCGCACGGAGCTGAGCACCAGTCCCTCTGATGTCTACTTGCAGGATCAGCTGAGAAACCAGTTTCTCCTTCCCTGCGCACCCCAGTATCTCCTTCCAGTTTCAAGTAATTTGCGGTCGTTCCTGGAAGTCACAGAGCAGTCTTCCCTTCGTTAGGTGGCTGTGTGATCATTTATATTCTCTCCCAGCCTGGCTTATGTGCGGAGAACCTGAGATTCCAGACGGGACGGCGGTGCGGCAGAAGGAATCCAGTAATAATACATTCCGTCGTTTCTTGCAAGACTCTGATTCAGGGCATAAAAGAAATGTTTCTCATTACTAAGAAACAAAGTGTAGACATAGAGGCATAAATCTGAGGAGGAAGCGTGGCATGGCGTCCTGGTCGGCTAATGCTTGCAGGAGAATAAGACTTGTAAATTCCAGTGCCTCAGTTTCCCCTCGTGTTACGGTTATGGTTGTGAGCAATTTTGTGAACATATCCTATATAAATGCAAATTGCTGCTATTGACTGTATTAATGCCTTAGGTTTCTCCAGGGATTCTGGGTGAGAAGTCCAGGGCTTAATTTATTTAAAATCGGGTTATAGGAATCCAGTTTTCAGTACATTTTACAACTTTCTTCAAACAAGCTACAGTTTAATTTTAAGCTACCCTAAATAGAGGCCCATCCCCCCCCAAAAAAAGTTTGTCGGTCTTCTGACTCCTGAATGTATTTAAGGACACAGCTAGCTGCGTTAGCCAACGCAGAAGGACTGGCCGGCCTTGTGTGGACGCCTCTTTTGTTGTTGCTAACTTGCAACTGTTCCATTTTCTGCTCTCGGAACTGTGGGGCCTATTTTCCCATTCATATTAATTGGATTTTAAAGTGACCTTGTCCCTGTATTGATTTGAATTAAAATTCTCTACATCAAGGTCAAGTTGGCACACATCCTGCAGTCAAAATAGTGAAACGCCGAGTGCTGCCTGCCGGCGCAGCAACAGAGGAAGTGGACGGAGCAGGGCCACGTGTGCACACACAGCTCCGCGCCTACCGTTTGAATGCCTGCGGCAAGCCGCCCCTGGGCCGCAGGACCGCCTCCGCCCGGGCTAGAATGTGCCTCATCGGAGGGACCCTTCCTGTTTCAGCTCCCCGAGCTGCCTCTCCTGCACACGGGGCTGTGGGTTGAGATGAGCTTTCAGCTCCTGTGCATTTGCGCAGGCGCCTTGAAAACCAGCGGCTGTTATCCTCACTCGGAAGCTCGAACCGGGAATCCTGACCTCCAGACTGCCCGTCTAACACGGCTCCCTTTAGGTATTTCAGCAGTACCTTCAGCTTGACGAAAAGGAAGTGATTTTCCCCACTGCCTGGTTTTCCTCTCTTCTTCATCTCAGTTCAATAAGTAGCAAAACTGCCGACCTGGTGCTCCCGCCGGAAACCTGGAAGCTTCCGTAGCTTCTCGCTCCCTCTCCCTCACCTCACGTCCAGTCTCTAGCAGTTTGCGTCAGTTGTGTCCTAGATCCATCAGCTTCTTGCTGTCTCTCCCAGCGTCGCCCCTGCTCGGGGTCCCCCGCATTTCTTCTCTTGCTCCTTCCGTGCAGTAGCCAGGGGTGTGTCTTGTAAAAGCACACGGCAAACTCGTCGCTCCTCTGCTCAGAGCTCTGCGGTGGCTTCCCGTTTCTCCCGAAGTCAGCTCCTTCCCAGAGTCTCCGAGGCGCTTGATGGCCAACCTGGCCTGCCACCAGCCACCTCAGCACATGCCACCTTGTCACCTGCCCCGCTGGCCCTTCTGCTCCTGGGACACTGGCTCTCCCTCTGCTCAGGCCTTCACACAGGCGTCTCCCCAGCCCGGGCTGCTATGCCTCAGAGCTGGACACGGACTAGCTCGGTTTCCGCCCAACTTGAACCACCCCCTGGTCCAGCTTTATTGTCTTCCCAGCCCCCTGCAGTGAAATGGTCCTGTCTTTGTTGGCTCTCTGCCCAGACCCACCCCCCGAAGAATGTCCGCTCGGAAGACGTTGTGTCATTCCCTCCCTCTCTGACCCTGACACGCCGTCGGTGGGCGTCTGTTGGATAAATACTTGAGTGAACTGAATGATCTGATCTAAACGTCACTTTTCTCACACACAGCTATTACCTCACTAATCTCTCTTTAAGCTATCCCCCTTTTCTGCATTTCCTTCAGAATTCCTTGCAAATGGTGTGTCTTTGTATACGGATGTCTGCCGTCAGCTCCGTGAATGTGTGTTTCTCCGTCTCCGCGTGCGTGATGCCTAGCCTGTGCGCTCCTGCGTATTGAGTCAATATTACCGGGTAGCAGGAGGGAGAGGAAGAAGCAAAGTACAAGCCATTCGTGGCCCAAAGGCAGCTCTGGGTTGCAGGCTGCACCTGTCTGTCCTTCTGCCCTCCTTCTTCCCTACCGGCTCATTCCTTCCCTCTCTTCCTCCACAGCCTCCTCCTCATGGGTGCTGCAGCTTGTTCCCACCCTTCATGCTCTGCAGACCGAATTCTGGAAGTTTAATTGGCCTAGCCAGGGTGGGCAGAGCCTTGTGTTCCAGGCCACCGTACAGGGTGGCCCTTGGACAGGCCTGCCTCTGCCACCACCACCCCCCCCGCCCCAGTGCAGAAGGCAGCAGCTTCCCCGGCACAGATAGGCTCGGTGAGGCAGGACCATTGCACGTTCCTTACCTGCATGGCCAGTGTAGGGGACGAGGAAAGTGCGCCTGTCCTTGAAGATCCTTCTTCAGATCTGAAAGGAGAAACTGACCATCTTCGGTATGTTTGAGAATATAGTCCGCTTCTCCTTTCATCGGCTAACCTGAACCTCACTGCAGTCACATCAGTCTTCCCGGAACTGGGACACTCTGTTTTCATGCGGACTGGGCATCAGTTCCGCACTCTCCTCTTTCCCAGAAGAGCTGTTCTTATGTGGTTGAAGATACGTTTTGTAAATTAGGGTGCACTAAGTGTTACTTTGACGATTTGCGATATTTTTCCCAATGGCAGGGGAAGCCAAGGGTAGCTGGAGACCCAGATCAGGACGGCCAGCCCTTCTCCTTTCACTCTGGTTTTTGTTTTGTTTTTTTTACCTCGTGTGTGGATTTTTGTTACTGTTTTGAGGGGGTGAAGGGAGCTGGGGTAAGATTACGAGGAAATTTATGTTCAGCACGTGAAGTAGGAGGTCATTTCTCGGGCCGTCCTTCTCGTGAATCCTTTTGGCCAGACTCGGCAGATGAGTCAACCCTCTGTAGTGTTCCCCTCCAGCCAGGCTGGGTTTGAGCTCAGAAGAGAGGTATGGGGGGGTTCAGGAGGAGTAGGTACCCAAATGGTTAACAGGGGCACCCCTTTGCAGTGAGTCCTTTCATCAGCATAATAAGCCACTGAATGCAAAATAAACCCCGTCTTATTAGGCAGAGTATTTAATAATTATTAAAAACAATTGCTCCCATGTAGCGAGGGCCAGTAGTGACCGCCCCCCACCCTGGCCCCTAATCACACCAGCTGTCCAGTTCATGTAAAGATTCTGATTCAGAGATGAGGAAGCCAGAATTCCCCCAGGGTTGCTTTTCCCAGGGCCACACTGTTCTCTGTATGGGGCAGGCTTTTCCCAGGGCCACACTGCTCTCTCTATGGGGCAGGAGCAGAATTTGAACTTGGGTCTCTGGACTCCAAGCCCGGCTCTTGCTCCTGCACCCTGCTGCTTTCCCCCAGTGACCAGGAGACCAGTGGGAGGAGCCCAGCTTGACCTCTGCTGAGTCTGGTGTCATTATTTCCTCTCACAGCAACCTGATCCTGGGTTTGCAGGTGAGGAAACGGGTTTTGAAGAGCCCAGATAACTTGTCCCAGGTCACAGGGTCAAGAAGGGGCAGAGCGGGGCACCTGGGTGGCTCAGTGGGTTAAGCCTCTGCCTTCGGCTCAGGTCATGATCCCGGGATCCTGGGATCGAGTCCCGCATCGGGCTCTCTGCTCAGCAGGGAGCCTGCTTCCCTCTCTCTCTCTCTGCCTGCCTCTCTATCTACTTGTGATCTCTCTCTGTCAAATAAATAAATAAAATCTTTTTTTAAAAAAAAAAGAAGGGGCAGAGCGAAGATCTAAGCTCTGGTGCCTGTGTGTCCCAGAGTTCGTGAACATAATTGCCGTGCCTTCTTGCCTTGCTGGCAGTTGACTCTCTGACTTGTTGGTAGACAGGATCTAAAGTTGGCTTATCTGCCTCATATTTCCTGGGCCTTTGTCAAAAGGAAAAATAGAGTTCCTGTCTCTCGGGGCTGGCTGTGAGGACTCTGTATCGCAAGTCCAGTCCATACGTTGGGGTTGCTTTCTGGTTTCATTTTTCCTTATATCACGTTGCCTTGCATTTATCAGCAGAGGTCCATCCCGCTGAGCAAAACGAGTGGCCTTCAGCTTGCAGGAACATCCATCTTATCCCTGACAACCCCTTGCTTTGACCCCTTGGTTTCCAAGTCACATCACCCGTTTCCCGTTTACGATTCTGTTACCGGCCAGCTCTCTGCCGTGCCGGCGGCCTCATCTCTCAGGCCGCTGACAGACAGCGGATCTTCTGCACCTCAGCCTTCTGGAGTGTCAGCCTCGGGGTGGGTCTGTGTGTGCTTCCTTGTAGCTGTATCCAGTGTGCGCGTTTGCCTAGCAGGAAGCTGCAGCCCGTTTCCCCTACCTCTTCGTTGCCAGTCCCCCTCCCTGCTGCGGCTTCTGGAAGCCTGCTGTTGGGAGAACTGTTCGCCCAGCGTGACTGTCGGGACTGTACATCCCTACCAGCTACGCAGAAGTCAGAGCACTAAGTTATGTTTAAAAAACGGTAAAATTTTTTTAAAATGCTAAAATTAGATGAAACGTGCTTTAATAGGGTCTTAGAGATGGGATCCAGAGTGTGAGTTTAAAGCCATTTGTGAGGGAAACCAGGAGTCTTGTGAGCTCAAGTCCAGGTTTCGAGCCACTTGCCAGAGTCCCAGAGAAGACGGCGGATGGCTGGAGGAGAAGACGGAGAAGGCCCTGTGGTCGCCGCAGCTTGGGAGGCAGAGGCAGTGATGGGGGGTCAGAGGTTCTGCGTGGGAAGGGGAACAGCGAGAGGCACGCTTCTGGCCCTGCACAGAAAACAGGGAACTTAGACTCGAATCTTTGGAAACCTCAGCTGCCTTCTCTTGAGAAGGATAGACACCCGGCTGGGCTACATAGAGGGGGAAGCTCCAGCCTCCTGGGCATGCCCCGTCCTCGTCCTAAGTCAAGAGGTGAGGCTGCGGTGTGTGGGGGAAGATCCCCAGGAGTCAGGGAAGCCTGCGTGGGCATTGGACATTCTGTGCTAGGCCGCATCTAAGAACATCTCTTGGACAAACGTTCCGTGAAATACCGCTGGTGGATGCTCATCGGTACAACCAGCTCCACCTTTCAGAACGTGTGCTAAGTTGGACCGGGGCCGAATGGAGCATTTTCTGATGATGCCAGACGGGCTCAGTGATGGAGCACACCACCACCACCCCCCCGAAGCGCGATCCTTCGCACCATCCTGCCCCGTGAGCGCGATGTTGGTCTGTACTTACGTGCCCTGCGGTTAACTCAGGCGCCTGCCAGCCCTGTCCCCCACCCCCCCACAAAGCAGGAGCCATACTGGACCCCTAACCTCCGTAGCCTTCAGTTCACCCCTTTAAAAGTGGGAGAGTTGGGAAAAATGATTTTTAAAGTCCTTTCCAGCTCTAAGGTTATATGATTCTCTGAATCCACGTCTTCCCTCGGGGCCCCACGTAGCGCAGGCACAGGCGTCGTGATCGCTGAAACCGCTCGCTGTGCCCTTCTCTTCGTGTGGGCTTAGTACGGAGAAGAAGCCTCCTGATGCGCTGTCCTGAAGAAAAGTTGTTCCGAGCTGCGTCCAGCGGCCTCTCCCTCCCTCCCTCCCGATCCCCCACCCTTCCAAGCACGCTTGGACGAACATCACTTAAAATACAGCAGACCCATTCAGGACGCCTGCATGTTACACTTGACCTTGTTTATACTTGGGAAATAACATCCGTGGATGACCAAATGATTGACTTCTTTTCCCCTCCTTTTTTAACGTGCCCCGTCCCCTGAAGCGGAGCTCGGCCATCCAGCCTTTGTCTGAATGACTGATACCGTGCTGCCCCCTCACCTCACACGTACTTGCTTTTTGCCTGGTCCCAGGTTCCACATGCAAAGGAGCTTTTGCTCCCCTCCCCTCCCCTCTCTCCCAGACATGCCCACCTCCCTGTATCCTGGACACAGATACTGCTCAGTTCCAAAGTGCCTTTCTCCCCGCACCAGCCTCAAAGGGAAAAGCTTTTTAAGCGAGCCATTTCTCTCACCTCTGACCTCGTAAGCTCACGTGGTCTGCCAGTGCAGGCAACATCTCAGCTACCAGATTTGTTAAGTCTGTGACAACAGTGCGTGGCAGAGCGCAACCAAATATTTTTGCTACTATCCTCAACTTTCCTCCCACTTTCCCTCCTTATCTTGGGACTTGCCGTGCCATCGTGAGCAGGAAGTTCTCTTACTGGGATTCAGCTTGCCAGGCGGCCGTTAGACCCGATAGAGAAGACCGCCGATGCCGCTCCAGCTGCCCAGAGCACAGCCGGCCCACAGGCAACGAGGCAGCGATGGTCCGGCTGAGGGCACCTCCGGGTCAGGGTGATGACCGGCCGGGAGGCCCACTGGCTTCCTCTGACTCTTCCCAGCCTGACGTTGGAGCACTCCTGGGGACACAGGAGGGTAGTGAGTGAGCTCTTCAGAAACGTGCTGCTCGGTAGTAGAAGTGTTACCTTGGTAACGGCGAGCCCGCTTCATTACCAGATGGCATTAGCTTTATTTGTGGTATCCCAGGCAGTTGCCAAGAACCAGCCTGTAGCCCCTGTCACTGGGCGTTTTGCCCAGGACCACGGCCGGCACTGGCTGCTTTCTGGAACGATGTCCATTGGCCGGTTTACGATGCATTGCCCGGTCAGGTACCAGAACTCCGAGATCATTACAGCCTGGCGCAGCCAGTTACGTTCGAAGCTAGCGTAGTCTGGATTCGTGAGAATCTGAATCCTTGTATTGGTGACATGAGGGCTGGGAAGAACATCAGTGTGCGTTAAGCTCCATCTCGATGGGAGCTGGAAAGGCTCCTGTGGCCCTTTCCACCACAGCTCGCTCAAGAGACTCAGCGGCCGGCCACTCTTGGCTCTGTCGTGTGCCGCACCGGCAGCCACGCGTCACGCGGATCCCTCGATGATTCCCTCACGGTCCCTCCGCACTTCACAGCTGAATAAGCAGGCCTGAGAGGTGGTTTGACTTGCCCTCGGTCGCATGGCCCAGTGACAGATGTGGGACTGAAGCCCAGTGTACTTGACCTACACACTAAGTGGCCTCTTTTGGGTGTCAGCAAGGTATGTCTAGATCAGCGCACAAGACAGCTTCATCCATGTCTTCCCCGAACCTGCCCCGACTCTCTGGCTTGCCGACCCCACTCGGCCGTCATTCGTCAGAAGGCACATTTTTGTTCAGCCCTCAGGGCCCAGCTCTACGGTCACCCTCTCTCTGCAGGTCCAGAGAGCCCCAGGTCCCACAGCAGAAGGGTAAATTAACATCAGTGGCAAGATCACTGAACTGGTTCCAGCTTTGCTGTTACTTGGCTTCAAATGGTTTCACTTCCACCAAATCCAGACCTGGCTGGGGCGGAGGAGCAGCAGTTAGTGCTGGGAACCTATCCCACCCGGCCCGTTCCTCACCCTCGCCCAGGGCATGGTCTTGCTGACCTTCACCGTCACTCTGAGGTGGAGCTGTCGTGACCTTCGCTGGGTGAGAGGAAGCCCACATTCAGAGCCGGTAGACGGCCGGCCAGGCTTTGCAGCCCCAGTGCTCAAACCTGCCTCCCAAGTGCATCTGGAGCCTCTCGCTCTCAGGCTTCAAAGTTGTGTACGTAGTTGCGTTCCGGCCATGCTAAAAATTCAGAAAGCCATAAGCCTACGCATATTCCACCTAGATGGGCACCAGCGTCCTTTCTCGGTTTCTAAAAAATAAGAATGGACAAACCTGGGGCACCTGGGTGGCTCAGTAGATTAAGCATCTGCCTTTAGCTCAGGCCATGATCCCAGGGTCCTGGGATCGAGCCCCACATGGGGCTTCCCGTTCAGTGTGAGCCTGCTTCCCCCTCTGCCTCTGCCTGCTGCTCCCCCTACTTGTGCTTGCTCTCTCTGTGTGTCAAATAAATAAAATCTTTTTTAAAAAAGATGAAAGAATGGACAAACTTGATAGAGCTTTACCGATTTGAAAGATAATGGAGATGTCCGCAAACTGCTGCAGGCTAGTAGGGCACAAGCCGTGGGGACACTCACTGAGGGAGAAGGTGGAAAGGAGAATACAGACCTAATTCATATTCATAAAATGAAAAACAAAAATTTTAAGCCTTCAAAATTCTTTGCCCCTCTTGCCCTGGCCATGGTCCTGAAATGCCGTTTTCCATTGAAAAGAGCCAGGGCTGTGGAGTAGATGGCTGACTCGTGACCTCAGGCAGGAATTGTACTGGACCAACCTGGACTGGCCTGTACCAGATAGCAGGGGAGCCATCAGAGAGACTAGAGTGTGTCAGAGGGACTCAACCAAAGAGACGCCCGTGAGCCACAGGGCAATGTGAGCATCAGTAAGAACATAAGACTAATGATTGTATCAGGTATGAAGACGTCAGATATGTTGACATCCATGAGTTTATAATAATGTTGGGTGGAAAACTGAGCCATCCGCATGGGAACGAAACTAGTGGACCAATGCCTTGTTTTGAAAACGAGTAAATAGAGCATTTATCCTGCCTTTCCTGTGTAACAGACTTAATCACTGAGTAGCCAAGTAGTAGATGGGGGAAGTTTTCCTTTATAAAAGTGCCCCAGCTAGTAAACAAAGAGAACGATCACATTAGTGTGTGGCCGGCTGGAGACCCTGGTGAATTAAAGGGTCAGCCCCTCCCAGTGTCACGTGCTGAGACACCAAGTTCACTTGGCCCCCAGGGTAGACCCTAACACCCCCCGTGAGCTCGCCGTGCCAAAAGAAATCAAGCCTGAATCCCCTCTCATGCCAGTTTGCAGGAAGTACAGAGTAAGGAGGAACGTGTGAAGTACACCGTAGGGATGCCGTCAGCGAAATCCAGACTGCGGGAAATGCTGTACAAAACAGTGACCCAGTTTCTTCAACAAACAAAATCAGGGGTGGGAGGAGAGATGGGGAACCTTTAGTTTAGGAGAGCCTCTTGAGACATGTCGGCCAATCACGTTGTATGGGCTATATTGGGATCCTGGCACAAGCAGACTTTTTTTAAAAGTGGCATTTACAAAACTATTGGAAATTTAAACCCTGACCACTTCAGTTTTAAAAATCCTGAAAAAGAATTGTTGATTGAGGTGTGGGATGGCATGGTAGTCTTGCATTTTTTTTGTTTTGAGAGTCCTTTTAGAGACACAGAAGGATACGTTTACAGATGAAATGACGATACTATGGCTGGTTCTTGTTTTGACTTAACACAGGAAGGGAAAGTAGGTGGGGTGGAGGGAAACAGGATTTGCCAAGAGCTGTGGTTGCTGGAGTTTGGGGGCAGGGGTCTGTGGAGGTTCTTTCTTCTGCTTCGCTTACTTTGTATATGTGTTTAAGTGTTTCATAATACATGGGTTCAGGGCACCTGGGTGGCGCAGTCAGTTAAGCATCTGACTCTTGATTTCTGCTGAGTCATGATCTCAGGGATGCCGGGCTCCATGCTCAGTGGAGAGTTTGCTTGCAGATTCTCTCCCTCTGCTCACCCCACTCACACGCACACGCTGGCTCTCTCTAGAATAAACAAATCTTTGTGAACATTTTTTAGATAAATAAATGGGTTCAAGAAATTAACTAAATTGCTCCTTCCAGGAGGGGATGGCTTTGACTTTGTTTTCTTTTGGTTTAGTGGTACCTGTTATTGACAAGAGAGGACTGGAGTAGGTATGTTTGTACCGTCGTAGCTGGCATAGATAACCCTTACGGCTCCTGTCGGCAGATTGCATCGGAAGACTAAATATTTGTACTGTTGGCCCTAGTAATTACAATTGTACAAAGCTGTCTCCAGGAAATAATCCCAAACACAGCAAAAGCTTGGTGAACAAAAGTGCACATTGTAGGCATATTTATATTGGGGAAAACTTGGAAGCAACTCGTGTCCAGCAATAGGAGAATGGTTAAAGAATTGTAAATGGATGCTCTCAGTAGAGTACCAGGCAGCACAGAGTGCCGTTTTGAAGACTGCACAGCGGTAAATAACAATGTATACATAGTATCTTTAAATAAAAATTTGATTTTGAAATTAGGTATATAGTTTCAGGTTTTTGGTTTTTGTTTTTGTTTTTTTAAGATTTTCTTATTTATTTATTTATTTATTTGACAGACAGAGATCACAAGTAGGCAGAGAGGCAGGCAGAGAGGGGGGAAGCAGGCTCCCTGCAGAGCAGAGAGCCTGATGCGGGACTCGATCCCAGGGCCCTGAGATCATGACCTGAGCCGAAGGCAGAGGCTTTACCCACTGAGCCACCCAGGCGCCCCAAGACTTTGGTTTTTTAAAGATTTTATTTATTTATTTGTCAGAGAGAGAGACAGAGAGAGAAAGATCACAAGTAGGCAGAGGCAGAGGGAGAAGCAGGCTCCCTGCCAAGCAAGGAGCTCGATATGGGACTCGATCCCAGGATGCTAGGATCATGACCCGAGCCGAAGGCAGCTGCTTAACCAACTGAGCCACCCAGGCGTCCCAAGACTTTGGTTTTTTAAAGAAATAAAAGCTTAGTTATCTCTGCTAATTGGCAAAGAGCGTTAAAATGGGCGGTGGGAAATGCGGCCCTGTTGGAGACGGCGTGCGGCACCTCCGCTGCAGCCCAGCGAGAGGCTCTTATTTCAGTGCTTAGAATCACGAACCTGTGAACTTGGTTCTTTTCCTCCCTCTCTCCCTTCCTCTGTGTAGCCTCCATGTGAACTAGGGAGAGTTGGGGCTCCTACCTTGGTGGTTTACTGACATCCTTATCTAGTGATTTCCAGTTCTTCAAGAGATGCCCCATTGCATGTTACATGGTGTCGCAGGATTTGGAAGTACTTTCCAGAGATGAGATGTTTTATTAACATTCTCTTGAATGCAGATAAGGGTATCATCTCTTCTTCTTACGCTGTTTATAATTCTGGACCATTGTAGGCATACAAAAACAGAGATCTTCTCAGCACTTAGAAGTTATCGAAGGAACCAGATACTGGGAATGTTTGCTGATACCCAGTACTCGTCAAGGAAAGAGGAGGGTTGTTTCTGGGGACAGTCAGACAGCAGAGAACAGGGACGTGAAGAGAGGGTGCTTGAAGCTGGCGTCAGCAGCAGCAGAGTATATGTATTGGGTCAGACGAGTAGGCTTGGGGTGGGGGCCCTTTTCAGCCCATTCTGTGATATGGGAGCCCCGTCAGACAAGCTGGACCGTGGGCCCTGCGTGGGTCTGGTTCCCAGTCTGCCTCCTGGGTCTCGTCTGGGACATGAACAGAAGAAGTACAGTAAAGCATCAGAAAAGTTACATGAGCCCCTAAGAGAAAGGAAGGTGCTGTTTCTAGTCTTCGTGCTGAGCCCATTCCAAGCACAGCAGGTTCCTTTTGCCCTGGCATTGTATGAAACTACACTTCTTTTTAGGTGTGTGGGTTTTTTTGTTTTTTTTTTTTATCCATAATACATGCTTAGGTTCTAAGAGAGTAAAAGCACTTAATGTATTTCCAGGATCACGTTCCTTTTCAGAGATAAAATCCAGCTACTTTCCTTTTACCTTTCAGAACTTACTAGAATCGCTTCTGCACTGACTCCGGGCTGTTATAGATAGATAGTTCAGCCAGGTGGGCATCTGCCGCCTGCCTTTAAAACCTTAGTGGTTTTCTTTTATTTTTTTAAGATTTTATTTATTTACTTGACAGAGAGAAACCACAAGGAGGCAGAGAGGCAGGCAGAGAGAGAGGAGAAAGCAGGCTCCCTGCTGAGCAGAGAGTCTGATGTGGGACTCGATCCCAGGACCCTGAGATCATGACCTGAGCCAAAGGCAGAGGCATTAACCCACTGAGCCACCCAGGCGCCCTGCCGCCTGCCTTTAATCTCTCCGCTCTGTTCTTCTGAGTACTCCATGGGTGTGTGTAGGGCCATGAAATCCTAGGGAAACAAATGTGCTTACCAAATCCTAGGATGCCAGAATCCTAGGATAGCCTTGGAAAAAGATCATCCTAAGACAGAAAGAAAAGGAAACTTTACTTCTTCCAGCAGGTATCAAACATATGGAACTTATCCCGAGATTTATAAGCCAAAAATTCACGTACATTCAGTGTAGTTAATCCTGCAAGAGGGCCTTGTTCAGAGCTTGTTCCCGAACGCTCTAGGATGCCCTCCCTCGGAGGGCCCTCCCCTGCGTCCGTCAGCAACAAGAGGGAGAGGTGAGCCTTTCTTCTTCACAGAGTCTTGCCCGGCTCAGGCATTTGCACGTTCGAGTGTATGCTTTCATGTTTGCATGCATGTGTTTTGACAGGTGACCTTGGGAAAGGTGTTGAAAGTGATCGTCGTCATGCGGAGTCTGTTCATTGATCGAACAATAGTCAGGGGATATAGTGAAAATGTCTACACAGAAGATGGCAAGGTAAGCATTCTGGAATCTTTTGTTTCATCGTCTTTCTTTTTCTGTGTCCCAGAACAAACGTAGTAGAGTCCCAGATGAATGACATTAAACACCAGCAGTCATAGCTGAAATGATCCGCAAGCATGGTTTCTCAGTACGAAGACGAACGCTTTACAGAAAAACATTTCTCTCTCTCCCCTTGCATTTTTCATCAAGCTTCTGCTTTTTCCTTTAAGCCTGATGCCCTTAGTTGAATTTCTAATTTATCACCTTAGACCCCAGTTGCCTCATTAAATGTGTCTTCTGAGGAAATGGATTTCTTTCTTTCTTTCTTTCTCCCCCACCCCCACCCCAGTAGCACAGCACATCAATAGCCCAGGGTTCGGCATTTTCGGCATTTTGCTTTTCCTCGAACGATGAAGAAAATTCGAGCTACTTTGACTTACAACTTGCTCGGGATCTTTTCCCCTGGAACTAACAAGGAGCCCTGAGGCGGCGGCTTGTCCTCTGAGCTTCACACTGAACACTGCAGCTGAAGAGAGAGGACCTCTTTCCATGGGTGGTTTGTCTCGTGGAAAGTTCACCCATGTGAACCCCTAATTTCTCTTGACTGCACACTGGCCATATGGCTCTCTGGGGAGCTTCAGAGGGTGCTGATGGGAGCTGACAGCCTTCGTTTGTGTTGGCGTCCGGAGCCTGGCGAGGGTTCCGCCTGTGACCCCCAGCCAGGCGCGTCCCAGCCACTCCTGGCGCTGAGCCTCCGTCTGTCCCTCTCTCCTGCGCTTTCCCTTCTCTTCACGGAGTCCGTTCCGAGTCTTTTTAAAGATTTTATTTATTTATTTGACAGAGATCACAAGTAGGCAGAGAGGCAGGCAGAGAGAGGGAGAAGCAGGCTCCCTGCTGAGCAGAGAGCCCGATGCGGGACTCGATCCCAGGACTCTGGGATCACGACCTGAGCGGAAGGCAGAGGCTTAACCCACTGAGCCACCCAGGCGCCCCGCCCATTCCGATTCTTGTTTGCGGTGGTACTGGCACTCACCACCCAGTGCCACATGATCGTGAGGGTAGATCGCTCTTCAACGAAAGGTCACCAGTTAGCTTAGCCCGCAACGGTGCCTGCGCGGAGAGCTGGGACCTGCAAAGCGATGAGGTTTGTGTTTGGAGCAAGTGACCCCGCGTCTCCACAGCCCGCACAAGTGTTGTCAACAAGGGAAGCTACTCTTACTTCCAGGACCTGGCCAAGTTCTCATAGCTCTCCCCATTGAACACAAAGCGTTCAGTGCCCTCTTCCTTTCGGGAAAACACCAGAGTGTCTTCAGCGCACGTGTGCGGAGTAGACGCGTCCCTGGGGCAGGCGCGGTCTGCGCGTGTGATGCGTGAACCCCGGCGGCAGCACTCGCGAGCCGTTCCCAATTAGGGAGCAGCCGCAGAAGCCACCCCGCCCAGGAGCCCCCACGACCCTGGTCCCAGCCGATTAGAGATGTGGTTCTTGTCGCCTTTGTTCGAGGTTCGCGACCCCTTAGTCACACCTGGTATGAGTCAGGGTCCTTGCCCTCCAGGGACTTGGAAGCACACCGGGGAGAGAGAGCTGGAAACACAGGAAGCCACAAGAGGTGTGAACTCGGGAGAGGGAGGAAGCGTTCTCTGAAGCTAGAGTCCAGGGAGGGAGGGCTTACCTACTTGGCCGATCTCTTTCACACTGTATGTTTCTCCACACCGGAAGTGTCCTCCCTAAGCCCTGTAAAGCAAAGTGCTCGGCGCTCTGCCTCCTGGTCAGCACTCAGTACATCACGAATACCCTTCTTATTGTGCACTTAGAACAAGGGATTTAGACAATGGTCACATATGTACGCTTCTAGGATTTCTCTCGGGTAACTTCCCGTCAGGTGCTTCCAACGATCTCCCCACCCCCGCCCCATACCGTGGTTTCCTGTGTCAGCCCGCGAGGACCACTCCCGACCTGCGTCCCGACCTGTCTAGGCGGGACCTCTCCTCCCCAGGCGCACCTCCCGTTCAGCCCGTCCCAAACTCTGCTCACCACTTCGTTCCCGAAACTCGGGTCCCTCCCGCTGTTCCTCATCTGGGGTCACTGTACCACCACTTCATCACTCAAGCTATCCTTCCCTCCCCCAAATCTAGTCTGTCCGCGGGTTCGGTTTTCCCCTGCTTAAATCTCTCCCAATTGTGCTCCTGCTGTCGGTCTCCCCTTCTTCCGGTTCTTATTTCTCAGTGGAGCAAGTGCACTGGCCGCCTCATGCCTCGTCTCCAGTCTTCCTTCCCTCCCATGGTCTGTCCTTCCCTGGGCTTCCAGAGCAGTCTTCCCAAAATACACATCCAAGCGACTGATTTCTTGCTCGCACCGTCCCCTGTTGCCCAAAGCAGGCAGGAAAGTAGAATATTAGTAGGTCTTAGACACAAAGCAGTCCATGGTCAAAATGTCTGAGAAACACGGGGTTTGAGAAGGTTCAGTAGGTTTCTTTACTAAAGAAATCCTTGGAAACTTCAGTTTGCTTAGTGTCCTATGAATCTCCTAAGAGGCGCATATGGTATGGGGTATTTTCCTAACTTATTTGAACCCCAAAGTCATTGTTTCTTCCTTTCTTCTCAGTGTATTTTGACACTGACGTTTTGCAGAACGCGCCTCTGAAAACCCCAGCTTCCAGAAAAATCCACTCTTCAGCAGCACATAGAAATGCCAGGTGATCTGACCCCTGCCTTCCTTACTGACCCCAGCTGCCGTCATTCTCTGCGCATGTTTTGTCTCACTCTCCAGCCTTCTGTGCTGTCTGTGGCTCCACAACTCTCTCTCTCAGTGCCCTCCGCCTGGGATGCTTCGTGGTCTCGCCCACCTGACACACTCACTCTTCCCTTCACCCTGGCTTACTGCTGTCCTCTTTGTCATCCTGTCCCCGTTTCCCAGGGTCTCTTAGATGAGCCCAGACTCTAGAGCCTCCTCGTGAATACATCATAGACTTTTGAACAGTCTTTTTCTAGGACTAGAATCAGTACATCATGGTTATTTGTTGACATGTTTCTCTTGCAATTAATAGAAACACCAAGTACTCTGTATGTTGTCCTGGTAGGCGTCGTGCCAAGCAAACTTTGCCCACAGTGGTCATTGAGTCCTAGGTTCTGCTTAAATTAGTCTCATTCTCCAGAGAGGGCAGCGGAGACCTCGAGTGTACAGGGACTTGCCTGCAGCCACACCCACCAAGCCTCAGAGCTCCATCTGCTGGGAGCACCTCAAGGGCGAAGACCCTGTCCCCGTGATGCAAGGGCGAAGACCCTGTCCGGTGATGCTGTCCCAGGGAGCCGGTGCAGTGCCTGGAGTGCTGGAGGAGCCCAGGGCTGTGTGGGAGGGGACCGTGGAGAAGCCTGCTTGGGATGTGCTACTGCTTTAGCCGGAGTGGAAGGGTGGAGAACTGAACATCAGAGACGAGGACCGAAAGAAGCAGCCGGGAGTGGAGTCATAGTGCAGAAAATGAAGGGCACACACACATGCGCACGCGGCGTGCGTCTTCTTAATGAGAGATTAGCGTGGGTTCTGTGTTCATCAGAAAGAAAATGATATGTGTCTGGGAACCTGAATTCGGCTCTGACTCATATCACAAATGCGATACTGGAGGCCTCTTGCTGTTTTACAGCTGCACACACTGGCCCAAGTGGTCAGCAGGGACCCTAAAACGGGGAATAGCAAGACTGAGAGGGCCAGGGCACTTGTTGTTGGAAAGGCACACTAACCACGTTTGGCAGAGGCGCTCTCAGAACGACCGCTCTGCCCAGAATCGAATCCTAGCCAATTTGATTAGCCCCTTCTTTTTTTCAGAGCACTTTACAAAACCATGCGGACGTTATTAGTGTGCTATTTTGAGTACTGATGCTGGTACATGTGAATTTGTGTATAGTTAGACACATGTAAGCCTTAGTGTAATTAACATGCTGAAATGTCTAGCCCATCCCCAACAAAATGTAACCTTTGGAAGCAGCCCCTGGAGTGTGGGGTGTGGTCCTCGAGACCAGACTGCTGCTCGCAGTTCTGTCCGCCTTTGCTGAGTTGGTGCCAGAGCGCTTGGGGGGGGGGGGTACGGCGTTCCCCGCAGTCTGAGCGCTCACCCATGCATGCCGGGTGCCGTGGGCGTGGCTTGGAAAGCCGGACGTGCTGGGGTCTGAACTTCTATGACTGCTGGAGTCTCTGTCCCCCAAACCCAAAGCAACCAGCACCTCCTGAAAGGTTTAATTATCCCTGTTGCTACAATAGTGGCCCGGTGCCCCGTCCACCCCCGAGCCCCAGCTTTCCAGAACTGGCAGGATTTTCCCCATCAGAATGCCAGCAAGGCTGTCGCTTTGCACTTTGCAGTAACTCCTGCTGCCGCCCGCATCGTCTGCCTCTTTACCTGGGATGCATACTTCTGAGACCAAGCTCTAGTAGAGTAATTCCTCTAATGAAATATAAAAATGTTTTTTAAACTTACCAACCCACTATTCACTGTAACCAGGGAGGCACAGAGAGCCATAACTCAGCATGTTAAAAGGCAGATATAAGTTGAAATACCTGGCCGTTGTCCTGACTTTATACCCGCCAGACTTAAGTGAAAAAATGTGTGTCTCGGTTGAATTTATCTTATTAGGGGATTTAGGTTATGTTAATGCTATAGCTTCATTAATTACCCCATATCAATAAAAAAGGCAGCTTTTAGCCTCCTAGCGAAAGAGAGGAAAGAAATAGTGGTATCAAAGGGAACCTTCAAAGACAGCCAGAGCTGTCTCCAGGGTAATTTCTGATCCCCGCATTCTTCCCACTTCAAAGTTGGATGTGTGTGTGTGCGTGGGTCGAGGGGGTTGGGGAAGCTTGAATCTGATTTCTCTAATAAGTGTTGGCATCAGCCCCGTTTGATATTAGATGCAGGGAACATTTTGATTTGTTATAGCCTTTGAAATTGTTCAGACGACCTTCAGGAAAACGGCCTCTTGTTACTTATGGGGGAAGGGGGGAGAGCTGGGGAAGGGGCCTCCTGTTTAATTCGCATGCGGACGGTGCCCGGACTGGTGCCTTCAGCAGTTGCTAGTAACAAATGTGTGTCCTGATCGCAGGTGGAAAGTTGAAGACCAGCAGACGCTTAGCACCAGTTCTGGGGTGAGACTTGTTCTCTTCCTGATTTGCCAGGGAGGACTGGGCGCAGTAAGAAGGCGACTCGGTAGAACTTTATGGCTTTGAAAAGTTTTGCGTAATCATGGAGAGACGCCCAACCACTGCTGGTTTACGGCCCTCTGCCCCCCTGACGCACCACCTGTTGACCTCACAGTGCTCATAAGTAAAAGCTTCAGAAGTTGAAGGCCCTTGTGAAGCTTAAGAGTTTTATTTGGAATTGTAATTTTCGATCATTTATGGTACCTTGTACTATTTTTTGGAATGAAGAATTGGTAACTTTCTGAGAAGCTGCCAGAATTTCCACTGGCTGCTAAGCGAATTTCAGTGGCGATGATTGTCACACGAGCGGCCTCAAAGCACATTTGTCATGTGGGACTTCTGCAAGAGCCCCCCCCCCCCCCCGCAACAGCTGCCCCCGCTTGGGAGTGGGGCTCTCAGCCGTCCTGAATTCTAGCTGCAAGGCAGTCTTCCTCCCAGCTTGAGAGCTGGGCCTCTGGAGACAGAGCTGGTTTCGAATTTTCTTCCACGTACTCGTGTGATGGTGGACAGGTTACTTAACTTCTCTGAGCCTCTGTGTCCTCTTCTGGGAGGTGGGATGGTTTCATCATCCCCGTCCAGATCTCTGGGAGGATTTCGGAAGCTAACACAGCCCCGTATGCTTGGGCCCTACGCTCAGAGGGACGTCTGCTTGTCTCTCTCCCTCTGTCCCCCCCCCCCCCAAATAAATAAAATCTGAGAAAGAGAGGGAGGGAGTGAGGGAAGAAGGAAGGAAGAGCAGGTGTAGTACAGGACACATGCATGGTCCTCAGTGAATGACGTCTGCCCTCACCGGTGTGCAGCCGCGCCGATGGCAGGGGTCATTGTCATAGCTGGCGTGCCTCCTGATAGTGGGCCATTCTGATGTTTCTTTTCAATAAGTCAGTTTGATCGTCACCGTTCTTATTAGTCGAGAGGGCTTTTGACGTCTTGATGTTTAACCTGAGAGCAGATGTGTCTGTGCTAGAGTGGTTGGTCATCTGTGGGGTTTGTTTCCATTTTACCCCAGAATAGAGCACATTCCTACCCGTAAAATACTCATTCCAGTCCCGAGTCCCAGAGGCTACTCCTAAGACTGCAGATTCCGCCACCAATTACCATAAGGCTGGCTTTTCCATTTTAAGATCTTTCTAATTCTTGCCCAGAATACTGAGAGGTGCTTTACTTTCTTTCCCTGACATTGTAGTTCAGAATAATTTCCCGTTCACCAGGCTGAAAGTTTACAGCTTCCAGAATGCTCCTTTATGAATATCACAGCCAGCAAAAAAATTGGTAGCCATGCCCGCCTTTGCGGTACATAAACTAATGCTGATAAATATTCACTTGGGTCGGTCCGGGCTCCCTGAAATGAATTTCTGAAATCTTCTTGGCCCTGAGGAGAGGCAGGGCACTGACTCCAGAGCGCTCACTTAGATGCCTTTCTTCGGCATAAATCTAGCAGAAAATGAAGTCCAAACTGCCTGCTGTGCCGTCGCGGCAATAGGGGGACCCATTGTTCTCGGCTCCCTTTCTTACCGTGCGCACCTGGCACGTGGGGCGTATTGTCTGACAGCCTTCCGTCCCAGACGGCTGCGGCTCTTCCCTAGGGCCCTGGATTATATATTTAAACCGCCTTTCAGAAAGAGCAGCCCGCCGCCTTTGAATGAGCGTGGTGTGTTTGAGAAGCCGCAATTAGGCTGGAGAGTGCATCTCTTAATTAAACTTGGGCGCGTTCCTCCCTAGATGATTTCTCTATTAAAACATTCTGCAGATACTGAAGAGTTGGGGTGATTGGTTTTTTTGTTTTAATAATTTCCTCTTTTACCATAAAAGCTATAACTTTTTGGTTTATGTGCCGCTTCTTCCTTTTCTCGTTTTCCGTAGCCCCATGTTTATGTCTTGGTCTGCCTGCGTGGGGTGGGAACAGGCAGGAAGGATAAACAGCGGAGAAGCTCCGAAGAAACAGCTGTCGGCTTCCAGTGGGAGGGTGGGGGCCGGGGGGGCTGTGGTAGTTCCGAGCTGAGACACTGATGTTATACTCTCCCTAAAATTTAGAATCTTTGGCATCTCCCTGTCATCTTGGCAGTGATTTGGCAGAACTGAGAGATACAAAAAATCGTTCTTACTCCTTCTGCACTCTCTGAATAATCTGTAAGTGCCGCATTCTGTAAGCCCTGGGCTCCGCTGCGGCACGCAGAGCCCGTAGGAACCGGCCTTCTCCTCCCGAGGATGCTGGCCGGTGGTTTTCTTCAGCAGAATTGACAGTGTGGGGTTCATTCCATTGGTCTTTTTTTGAGGTTTCCTTCAAAGTTACCTGAAGTAGCATGTCACTTTTCCCTCTACAGATTGCTAGCCTACCAAATTAAAATTCTAATGCCTAAAGATTTTTTTTTAATCAGCTGGCTTGCAGGGTGGTGCAGTGACTGAAAATTGATACCACCTTTCTGAAGAGCAGCTGAGCCAGGGTTGAGGGAGAGGGGTCAGCTGGGCGCTTCTCTGGAAGTCCAGGGAGGGGACGGCAACGCCGGAGGGGTTAGGGAGAGGTGGGCGCGTCCGAGTGACTGTTGGGCGGAGTTCTTCCAGTCCTTTTCCTGGGCGCGGACCAGCTAACACGCCCTCTCCAGCAGGAGCCCCACAGGGGCCCAGGGAAACCCTCTCAGAACCCTCTCAACCTCTTCTGCGGCCTGAAAGTTCTCAGACACGGCGCAGCGTTCGCGCAACTCTTTCTGAACAGGAGGAAGCCAGGGAGGACTGAGTGGGTGCCTGTGCGCAGAACCCCCCTCAGTTCCGAGGACCATTTTCAGAAAACCAGATCTGGGTTTTTTCCTCAGAACAAAATAGAACTCTGAGCTGCCCCATGTCAAGTGCAACACTTCACTTCCTATCGTAGAGGAATCTTCCCGTGAGATAACTGCTCGTGTCCCCAGGCGCTCCACGGTCAGAAACTCAACCTACAGGCCATACAGCCATGTCTCGGTTTCCGCCGGGACCCCGGCCTACCCCAGAGGCAGCTTCCAAGAGGCCCATTTTGTTCAGCTCTGGAACTCACATGTTACAGTTGACTTTCTAGCACCCGTGGGACATACTGACTCTTCTAATCTGTCCTGTCCTTGAGCTGTCTCCCAGCACTGTTTTGGGGCAATTCTGGTGTTGTTCTACTCAATTTATCAGTATAAACTCATGAAACAATGAGTTTGTTTCAAACTCAATAATAAATAATATATAAATAAATAATAAATAATAAATCAATCAATCAAGTATTGACTTGATTTATCATACAAAACTGTAAAACAAAAATCCTTTTGGTTAAAGTAAGCCACTGACATGCTCTGTGCAGTGTAGCTCTGTGCAGTGTAGCCAAGGAGGATGGAGCGGGTTGACTCCGAGCCCTAGCCACGACCTCCAGTTTCTTCACTTGTGAAGTAGGGGTGCCCTTGATCAAGGGCCCCTGGCCTGACCAGCCATCAGGTTGCACCACTGCTTGGGGAGCAAACAGACAGATGAACAGATTGTCAGGCCCACTGTGAGCTTACTAATTCCGACACTCCAGGGGAGGCACCAAGGAATCTGTATATCAAAAAACAAAAAAATTCCCCCAGCAGCTTCTGATGCCAACCAAGTTTGAGCGCCATCAGGGGAGACCATCCGTAAGAAGCCCCTCCAGATTGCAATGGATGATTGAATGGCTACGAAACCATTGTCTCGTCCTCTGGAAAGGAAGGTTGCTAGTGGGACCAGCCGCACTGGCTTGTTCTGGGGATTAAATGAGCAAGTGCCGGTGCAGGGCCCGTGTGGTGACTGGGGTGGAGCAGGTGCTCAGCAGCTGGGAGCTGCCAGTTTTTCTCCACTCAGCGCGGACCTGTTGATGCCTGTGACATGCTAGGTCTCGCATCAGGACAACACAAGCGAAAGAAATAACCTTCCAGGAGTGCCTGGGTGGCTCAGGTCATGATCTCAGGGTCCTGGGATCGAGCTCCGAATCGAGCTCTCTGCTCAGCAGGGAGCCTGCTTCCCCCTCTTTCTCTGCCTGCCTCTCTGCCTACTTGTGATCTTTTTCTCTCTGTCAAATAAATAAATAAAATATTTTAAAAAGAAAGAAAGAAACTTCCAGGTGGTTTTAAGTGCAATGAAAATCTCAAATTTTTGAAACAATAAAGAGAATTAAGACAATACATATGGAAATAATATTTTAGACAGGGGAACTGGAAAATGACTCTCAAATAAGTTGACATTTGAACTAAAGAAAATTAGGGAGAAGCCATGTGAGTGTTTGTGGGGAAAAAGAAATCTGTGCAAAGGTCCTGAGGCACGGTCAACATGGCCATGCAAGAGACCTATGGTAGGAGTCCAGGTTAGAGAAGGGAGCCAGGGGCTCCGCTCATGCAGCCTTGGGTGCAACAGGTGCCTCTTGCTCACTTCCCTATATCCCTCTGTGGGTTTCCTTAAGTCACTGACAGGTTGAAAGAGAAGAAATTCAAACAGGACATTTACAATGCACACACAATGCCACGATCCTATTATTCCATAATTATGTTTGTTAGTTCAAGCGGACGGGCATAGAGTGGTTACCGTGTCATCTCTCGAAGCTGACAGTTCTAAAATCGATGCTGATGATGTTTTATGTCTTTCCCCCCCCCAGCTGGATATATGGTCCAAATCCAACTATCAAGTATTCCAGAAGGTAAGCTCTACTTTTTCCTTCTTACTTAGGAGCAGGAAGGGAAATACGAATGCTTAAAGGTATAAATATTGGTCTTAAAGTTAGAGGCTTTTTCAAAAGTGGAAAAAGCCAGACACAAAAGGCCGCTCACGGTATGATTCCATTGATAAGACATTCTGGGAAAGATAAAACCTTAGGGACAGAAGTCAGATCGGTGGTATCCAGGGGCTGGGAGTCAGGGCAGGAGATTGTCACCAAAGGGGCAAGAGGAAATGTGTCAGGGTCATTGGAATATTCTGTGTCTTAATTGTGGTGGTGATTACACATTGTATTATGTTCCCAAAGTCATGGATCTAATAATGTACCCACTGTAGAGGGAAATCTGTGCTTTCCTTCCTGCGTAGGGAAGACCCCAGTTCTCCCCTCTTGTGTTTATCTCCAGGGAATCCCCATTACTATGTACATGAAACACTTTACTTCTGCCCCTCCTGGTCACCGAACATGCGGGGGTTTGTCCCCACAGAAACAGGACACCAGCTGGGTGTCCTCCAGTTCAGCTTGGCCTGACATGATCGCCCCAGAGCTACAGACCCTAGTCACAAGTTCAGGGACCTGTGCTTCCGCCCCACCGGTGGTTGATCGGAGGTTCCCGTGCCCACTCCTCAGGCTCTGTCCATCTGCCAGAGCAGCTCACAGAACCCAGGGAAATGCTCACTGAGGTTTCCTGGCTTGTGAAAGCACACGATAAAGGATACAGATGAAGAGCCAGGTAGAGGGACACACAGAGGAAGCTCTGGGAGGGCCTCGAGCCCAGGAGTTTTGGTCCCCATGGAGCTGGGGTGCATCAGTCTTCTGGCATTGCGTTGTCTAGTCTGGCAGCTCTGAACCCCCTACAGCTGGCATTTTACGGAGGCTCCCTCATGTAGACATAGTGGATCGTGAACTCGGTTTCCAGCCCCACTCCCTTTCTCTGGAGGAGGGGGAGCAAGACAGAAAATTCTAAGTCTCTTATTACCCAAATCATGGCTTGGTCTTTCTAGTGACCAGCCCCCCAGCCAGGGGCCCGCCCAGAGTCACCTCGTTAGAACAGGATATGCCCCAATCCTCTTATCACTTGGGAAATTATAAGGGTTTCAGGAGCTGTATGCCAGGAACCAGGGGCAGAGATCAAACAGTGTATGTATTTTTTTTTTCTGTTACCTCACCTACAAAGGGTGACTTCTGCTGTATGGAAATCATGGTTTATGGAACGCCTGGGTGGCTCAGTCGGTTAGGCTGCTGCCTTTAGCTCAGGTCATGATCCCAGGGTCCTGGGATCGAGTCCCACATCAGGCTCCTTGCTCGGTAGGGAGCCTGCTTCCCTCTTCGCCTCTGCCCGCCTTTCTGCCTGCTTGTGTGCTCGCTCCCTCTCTTTCTCTCTCCGACAAATAAATAAAATCTTTTTTTAAAAAGGAAGAAATCATAGCTTAAAAACAAGAAGCAGAGGCTTTTGAGTTGTTCCAAGCTCAGCCAGTTTTTAAGCTCAGTCGGTCAGAGCCCTGTGGTCTACGCAGGTGCCTAGTATGGGCTGAGGGGGGCGGGCTGGCCCCATCCTTACCCCCCTCCCACACCCGCTTGACAATCTGGTCACCTCTTTTTCTGAAGTCATGATTCCCCATGAAACGCTATTTGGGAGATGCCAGAAGAAATGGGACTGGAGAAAACCCTTTCCCGGCTTCTGATGGGAGAAGGGACCCTTCCCTGGAGCAGCTCGGCACCCGGGGCTTGCAAGGGCTCCCACCGCTCCGTAACACCCAGGCCAGCTCCCCTGCAGGGCACCTGCTGCCTCTGCTCTCCTCCACCCTTTCTCCGCGTCTGTCCAGCGGCACACGTGGGGGAGGTGCTCGTGATTTCATTCGTGCCCCATCCAGCTCCCCGGCAATGACTTACTGGGCCCCTTTGCCGTGAGCCAGGAGCTCTGCTGGGTGCTAGAATTCAAGGGAAAACCAGACAGGGAGGCACGAGAAGGAAGGAGGGTAACTCCAGGGCGTTCCCCAGGGGACTGCAGTCAAGAGCAGCAGGAGGGGCCGCTCGCTGTGGGGCACAGGAGGCCTCTATGGGGCAAGACCTAAACTGAGATGCGCTGCTCCTGGAGGGCACCGGGCATGTGAAAGGCCGTGCGAGGAGACCCCCGGCAGTGGCGGCCGCAGCTCCCCAGCCCGTGTTGAGGAGCGCATTCTGAGAGCTGCTGGAAGCCCGTGCGATGGGAGCGCACAGTGGGCCGGGAGGGAACGCTGCGGGGGACGGAGGCAGAGCCCGGGGTGGTCCTCTGGGTCTGGGGACAGAATTTGGATTTTATCCTCAAGTCTGCTGAAGGGGTTGGTGCGGAGATGGGACATAATTTTGAAAGCTGAGCCCAAATCCTTTCCACTCGAGTATTAGTTATGTCCAGGGAACGCTGGGTATGAAATTCTCATAACACAAAATTAACACAATTCCATGACTTTCATAGTGCTGTGGAGCATCACCCCATCTAGTTCCAAACCTCTTCATCACCCCAGAAGGAAACCCTATCCCCACTGAGCAGTGAGCGTAGGACTTTTGTAACAAAGCAGCATAATGGACCAGCTCTCTAATGGTGTTTAATACATCACTTCACATTGTTCCCGCACCTTCTGCATGAAAGGCTGGGCCAGGGGCGGATGCCTGCGGCTCAGAGAGGAGTCTGAGGCCCAACGCCACACGTTTAGGGAGCCTGCTTAAGCAGTACAATTTCACAGTCTGGTCACAGTTAAATACAACATGCTGTCCTGGGCTCCTGGGATCCTGAAAGAGAAAGCGAGACTAATGAGAAAATGAGCTTAGTCCCTAATAAGTAACCGGTGTTGGTTTCTTAGCTGTGGCCGAACGTACCAGGTCATGACAGGTGTCACCGTGGGTGAAACTGGGCAGTGGGGGCGGGGGGGGGCGGGGCATTGGAGCTGTGCGTACCGTCTTTGCAACTTCTCTAGTCCACGATTACATTTTTCTTAAAAAGAATATCATCGGGGCTCCTGGGTGGCTCAGTGGGTTAAGCCTCTGCCCTGGGCTCAGGTCATGATCTCAGGGTCCTGCAATCAAGCTCCACATCGGGCTCTCTGCTCGGCGGAGAGCCTGCTTCCCCCTCTCTCTCTGCCTGCTGCTCTGCCTATTTGTGATCTCTCTCTCTCTCTCTGTCAAATAAATGAATAAAATCTTTACAAAAAAAAAAAAGAAAATCATCATCTTGACTCTCTAACACTCTGCTGCCCAGCTGAGCTGGCTAGCAGCTTCTCCTAAAGGGAGGGTGTGTGTGGTCATAGGTAGACTTTTGGGATAGGCGGCTACATTTGATTCTTAGCCTTCTTATCGAAGTGACCAGACCTGAGGCATTTACTTGCTCGGTATGCCAAAAGTCTTCGGCCTTAAATGCTAATAACTTTGTCCATGCCGGCTGCTTTTGTCATGTTTTTCCCCAGCAGCTGGTGGAAAAGCGTTCTAAAGAGAAAGAACACTGGTCATT
The DNA here is from genome assembly GCF_922984935.1 of Meles meles. NCBI lineage: Eukaryota > Metazoa > Chordata > Mammalia > Carnivora > Mustelidae > Meles > Meles meles. The sequence continues at coordinate 4,384,843 of NC_060076.1, forward strand.
TTCTGCACCGTGTTTCACTTTAATAGTGAGAACATTAAAGCAGTTTTGGGTTTTTTGCCTGATTTATCTCCATGTCCTCGGTGGTCTTGCAACGAGTTACCCCCTTCGGGCCGTGGCTTTGGGGAGCCATGGGCATTACAGATCCTAACTGCTCTTTTCACAATGGTCCGATTTCTGTTCAAATACGAGGGTGCACGTGCTCGCCTTTGTGTAGATACGTTTTTTTAATGTTCTGTGTAGCATTAAGTATTTTTGAATGCCAGCAGAAAGTTTATTAGGAAGTTGTAAAATGTGTGAGACACAGATTTGGTGAGGCCTGGATGTGGAGAGACAGGCTGTATTTTCATTCTACCTCCCCTAAAAATAACCTGCCGAGTGCTCTTTGTGTTTGTTGAAAACCACAAACGCACACTGAAGCAGCGTTTAAAATCTGACATTAGTCTAGTCGGAGAGACATGGGCGCGCCGGCCGTGCCTCCCTCACAGCCTGTGTGGGTCGGACAGTCCGTCCGTAGGGATTTTACCTCACCTGGTGAATGGCATCTTGTCCGCGCGGGCAGAGCCCTTTCTGGAAGCCCTCCGTCATCCCTGCCTTCACCTATTCTAACGGAATGGGCTTGACCTGACACTGACCTGTACTCAACGAACCTGTCCCAGGGGCAGGTGAGAGTCGGTGGGTTAAGGAGTCCTCTGTCTTCCCTACTAACACATTGTCTTTTCGCTGTCAGAGTAAGGAACATATTGGAAGATACTGTGGTACAGAATTAAGCTTCATCCTTAACGCTTTCGGCTAATCATCATCACATGGAAGAGGTTTGGGATTTTGTTTAAAGACAAAGTCACACGCGTGCGGAAGACACTGGTAGGGAGGACGGAGGACACGTAGGGCGGCCTCACGAAGAGGCAGGGCGGTCGGTGCTTATTTTTCTTTCAGTCTCAGGCCGCGTTGGTGGACAGAGGACAGACCATGCCATGAAAACAGAGCTGGTGCGGTTCATGGGACAGTGATTAGCATTGCCAACCCAAAATGCCAAAGAAAAAGATCAGTTGGCAACATTTCTAAACTCTGCTTTTTAGTCTCAGCTTTTGCTCAGAACCCTGTTTGCTTCTTGTCCACCCACTTAAATTGTGGGTGTCCCGATCGATGTTACTGGTGGTGTTTCCCACAAAGACACTGAGAGCACTGTGGTAAGCATGCCCCTGCCCGTCGTCTGTCTGCTCACACCCGGGCACGGACACCGGGCCGGGGAGCCCTAGTTGTCTGCTTTGTCTGAAATAGCAGAAAAGTGACATGGTCACTCCGACCACACTGACACGGTCAAGGAGGATCCTTGGTCGTCGGTGAGAAGGGATCTCTCCAGCAGAACAGAGTTCCCGAATGTGCTCACCATGGCCATCAGTGCCGGAGTCTGGAGTCCTGGGCCACCGGCATGGCCCTCCCCGCCCGGTTGGAGGAGCGCACTCCCGACATTGCTCTGGTATAGACCCCCAGGACCTCCTTTCTTTGGCGGTCATTGTGTGGTCACAGTTTCTGCAGACTGCAGGTTTCCCTGGCCACGAGCAGCAGCGGTGGCCGCCGCAGAGAGATGCCTGCTGGGAAGGTGGGACCCCTCCCAGGTCTTTCCCCTCGATGTGACAAAGCAAGGCGGTGGGAGGAAGGCTGCTTCGTGGAGCCCACCTGCGCTTCCGCTTGCCTTTTCGTCCCTGGAAGAGAATGTCGGGAGCTAAGAGAATGAAAGCACACCTGTCACATTGTCCTCGGCCGTGCACGTGGGACTCCCTGGGTCAGAGACAAGCTCACGAGGTCCTGTCGCAGATCCTGCCCCGTGAAACGAACCGTGGCCTGCCTTTTGTCTGCAGCCGGGACTATCAGCAAGCCCTCTCCCTCTTCCTCATTAGACCCCTTCCCCAGGCGCAGGGGAGGGGTGGAGGGCCGGGGACAGCTTGCTGTGGGGCTGCGGCTGCCGACAGGCTCCGTCATTTACTGCAGAGCCCGGGAGGCTCTGTGCACTTCGTCCTAGGGCGAAGAGGCTTTTGATAGCCAGCGCGTCCAGCAGAGCAGACTCAGAGAATGAGACTTAGAAATCAGGGGCCCGTCTGAAAGGGCAGAAGCACAAAGAGCCAGGAAGGGTTTCAGGCGTGTTCGTGTTTCTCTGACATTTAAACTCTGCGGGGCAGTCACCGTTTTGATCTTTAACCTCTTCATTTCCCAACACTGCGCATTAGGGAGAGGGAGAGCAAGTCTGCAGCTCCTGACTGCGTTAAGTCCTGGCAGGGAGGCTGAGGAAAGAGAGGGGCCGTGTGCGCAGCCGCAGACGGGCAGGCGGAGACGGGAGAGGCAGTACCAGGGGACCAGCGCGTCCCCCGCACAAGCACGCTCCCCCGTGCACGTCCGGCTCGGAGCCCAAAGTCGTCGTTCCAGAGGCTTCGTGGCAGGGAGTGCAGCCCTCTTGGGGCTGGGCCATCGGAACTTCGCTGTGGACAGGTGGGTCGTCCGGTGGCGGAGAGCACTCTGTCTGCTTCCTCGTGCCTTCCCTCACTGGTTCATTCCCGGAGACAAAGACCGACCTCGGCCTCGCACAGACTTTGTCCGCTGAGGGGGTTGACCGAGTGGCCGCCTGGGCCTTTTCCACGCAAGAGACGGAGTCATCCGCAGGAGAGTCATTGCTCTGAAGTCGGGGATCCGTCAGTTACCCCCCACAGGTTGAGTGCCCGCCCAGGTAGTACATGATAGACCCACTTGTCACTAGTCCCAGGCCCCAGGAAAGGGAGCTGTCCCAACCAAGTATGGCTCCCAGAGGACGGGACCGGCTCTCCGGGAGGAGGCTGTGTGGCAGCTGTCATCGGAGCGTGCCTGCCACAGAGTCGCACGTCGCTGAAGAGACGCAGCAGTGACTTCAGTCTCCGTCTCTAACCTCCAAGCTGCGTCCCGCCAGCCCGTGTACACGCCTTGCCGCCAGCCCCCTGATCTGCCACGCAGACCTGGCAGCGCCGACGGCTGTGGCCGGAGCGCAAAGTCCCGGCGCCACATCTCTGTCCTTGTCCTCGCTCGGTGTCCTCCTTCCGGGAGGCCGTCGGCAGGGGCCCCCATGCCTACAAGGATTCTGCAGCCTCCGAAAAAGGGGTCTCTTTCAAGTTGTAGAAGGGACCTCTACTTTTTCCCGATCCCATCACTCTGACAGGTGCCCTTTTCTCTTAAATGCTGATTAACTTCTCTCAAGGAGGAGAATGTAATGTTTTTAGACCAGATAGGGCGGCAGTCGGTGCCGCTGTTCCATGATTCCCGTGGCTGCCTCATTAGTGTGTCTTGGTGCTCCCAGAGGAAACCGAGGGCACCCCTCAGTAGTGTGAGGGTCGGCAGGCCGACAGCAGGCGGGATGGTGCGGAGGGGGGCGGCCTGTGGGAGGCCAGTATCATCAGGCTGTTGACGCATTTCAAGGAGGGAGAGGAGGCAGACCATCCCAGGGACATCCCCAGTGGCGGCCTTTCCTAAGCTGGCAGCTGGGCTGTACTGACCAGGTTGGGAAAGCAGAAGGAGAGCGGGAGTGCCTGTTAGGGAGTGTCAGCCCCGGGGGCCGTGGGTGCCGAGAACGGCCCGGCGGGGATCACCGCACTCCCCCTGCTGCTGGATGCCTTCTGTCACCACCGTCTCTCTTCAAGGGCAAGTTTGAATATTCACACACTTCCAAGCCCAGAATAGATTGGATCGCTGATTTTCCCCTTGACGACACCCCACTACCTTCCTCAGCAAGGCTCCCTCCACCACCGCTGATCGTGGTAATGACCGAGACAGCCTTATTCAGGTCCTCACCCCTACCCAGTTCCACGGTCAGGGTGGAACAGGAAAGCCGGGCCCACCTGCTGGTTCGTGGCTCTCTGCCATTAGAGGAGTCGGTCTCGACTCTGGAGCTAGTGTCTTCCTGAGGGCTCGCATGAGTGAGCCCCGGGATACACCAGGTCAGAATCCAGCAACAGCCTCAGGAAAGCCTGGCCATGCAACATTGCCCAGTCCCCGTTCCCACTGCCCAGCAGCCCTGACAGCCTGTTTGCCCCGTCCAGGAGCGCCCGGGCAGAAGGCCGCGGGCAGGGCTCCCTCCGTGCTCTGCACACCGGGTTCTTTCCCCTGCGGTTGCCTTGGCTTTGATCGGAAAGTAGGTGGGATTGTCTGGTTTTTCTTGGGAGCCCAGATGTCTCTGGATGTGTTTCTCTAACTGCGAGGCTGTTCCTGCAGAAAATAACATCACACCGAGTGGGTACAGAACAGTTCAGGTATCTTTGGGGCTTGGACTTTGCTGGCAGCCAGCAACAGAATCTGGCATTTTACCATCTGGAAGGCGTTGAACTTTTTTCATTCCTCTAAATGAAGAGCTTTAATTCCTTAATCCTGGGAAATGTCAAGGACCTTGTGTGTGCAGCTCCTCCCAGCCCTGCACAAGGGCTTCGGCAGAATGAGGCCGGTCGGGACTCTGGAGAATTCCCTCATGGCCACCCTGGGCTTTCCCTGTTCACCCAGGTCATTGCCATGACCTCAGCTTTTCCCACTCCCAAACCCCCTTTCAATCTGCTCCCCTAACACCGCTGGCCAAAAATAAAAGCATAGAACCCCGCCTTATCGATCGCTCACTCGTGCCGCCTGGTGAGTGGCGGCATCGTGGAGCCACATTTTTGAGCACTGTCCTCCCCGTGGACGCCCTGAGCCAGGCCCAGGGAGGCCACACGAGCCCAGTACGGCCTCATCCTCACGGAGAGCACAGCCCAGGTGAGGCGGGGTTCCTGGTCCCAGTCAGGCCAGCGCAGGGCTGGGCCGTCCACAGGTGCTGCTGGGGAACAGTCACAGGGACAGAAGGGCTTCAGGGGAGGAGCGTCCCGAGCTTGAGCACAGAGCAGTTGGGAAAGCAGGTTTGGGAAGAGGAATCCTTGGGGCGGCTGGTGGGGTGGGAGCGTGTCAGGCTTGGGGGAGACAAAGCTGGGACCCGGTCACCCAGGCCCTCACATGCCTTTCTTTCCATGGTGTTTCCGAGTTCCCTGCAGATGCTGGGGGCTGTCGTTGCGCTGCCTCTGGAGGCCGCCTGCCACGGTCTGCACGCAGCTCGGGCGGGGGATCTCCCTCAGGGTGTCCGCGCATCTTGGCTGCAGCTCTAAAGAGATTGGAGTAAAACCCCCAAACCAAACCAAAGACACCTTTATGGAGGCCCTGGCATGTGCCACAGGCTGTGTTCAGTACTTTATAGACAAGGTCTCACCCTTCTCACGCAGAGCTTGATCTCGAAACTGTGGCCACGTTTCCAGCGAAATGAAGCAGCAGGGTCCGTGTCCACCTGTTCCCACCCGGACAGCCCGGCCTCTGCTCTCACCGCCAGCCGCGCTGCTGGGCTCTGGGGGACAGTTAGAAACCCTGCAAAGCCCATGCCGATGGCCCCTTCATCGGAAGTGTTGCTCTTGTCTGAGTAATGCCCAGTCCCCCCGGACTGCGATGCTTCCTCCTCGGGCCTCCGGGCCTGGCGAACCCGCGGCATACAAATCCAGGGCGCAGATTGGAGACTAGGGCCGCATGATGACGAAACAGCCTGCCTCCGCTCTACTGCACTTTTGCCCCACTTTCAGAAGCATGTCCCTGCTCCCTCCCCCAGCGCCCCCAGCGCCCTGTCCCCCAGCACCGTCAGGACAGCATTCCCACTTTGAAATCATGATGGCTTCTCTTTTCACGGAATGAGTACTTCTGGGACTGGTTTTACATATTCTTCATAAAGCCGGTGCTCCCCCTTGGAGCCGTGTTGCTGGCAGGGATCATGGTCCCTTGAAACGTTTAACACACGAGGTTCGCATCTTTGACTGCTGGACCCACACAGAAAATTCTCATTCCACAATGTTCCCAGTGGCCCTCTCTTTAAGGGTGGGTCTGTCCTTGGCAGAACCCTGAGTAGAGACCCGAAACGCTTGGGCTGATCTGCTTGTGGACCAGTGAGTGAAAGTTCATTTTTATTCTTCGCTTTGCGGCGTGGGTACAACCAAGTGGCCTGGGTTTGGTCGGCGCCTCTTTGAAGCCCACCTGGGAGGTTTCTAGCACCAAGAGCTGCTCGGCGCTGACCGTCTCCCTGGTTCTGAGCTGCGTTCTCCGAGCTCTTGGCAACTAGAAGCTGCGGTGATAGAAGGTCACACACATCAGCCAGTGCGTGGGTTTCTGGAGTGGGGCGGATGGGCTCAAAGGGCTTTCATGTCGCTGCTGGTGGGCCTGAGGGTGGAACTCGGCACGGATGTGCCCTCAGGCCGCGCAGCCAGGCCCTGCAGCGGCGTCCACTGAAAACCTGGACCCAGGGCTGCCCGAGATCCAGCCTCGTGCTCCTCCACCAGGGCCCGCGGGAGAGTGATGCGGCCAAGGTCACCCAGATAATTAGTGGTGAATCCGGACTGAGCCCTGTCTCCTGACAGCCAGTACGCTGCCTTTGGTTATGTTAATGTAGGCAGCAGAGAACGTGCTGTCTTCGGAGGAAGTAGAAGCAGGTACTGGCTGGAGGGAAGCCAGAACCTGGGCCTCTACCAGGCTTCTCCTTTAAATAAGCAACTCCTAAACACTGGGGCACTTAACTTTCCTATTCATCTTGTGGGACACACTTTTAATCGAAGCCTCGGCGTTGCCGGCTTAGTGGGGGCGGCCTCGGGCCCCACGGGCCATGTGCTGGCAAACACCATCAGCCCGTCGCAGTAGGAAGCGCGGCGTCACCGCCAGAGCCCAGAGCCGGCTCAGCGCCACTGGCCGCAGCCCTTGCCCTGCTGGTGGGAAGCAGGCAGTGGCCCGCAGCGGCCCATTCGTCTGTGGTCCCTAGTCCTGCTGACGTCACAGTCACCTTGGGGAGCTTTGTAACCACACACATCCTGGCCCCCAGCCTGGCCTCTCTTTTAGAAGCTGAGGGAGGTCTCACCTCTGGCTGCTCTGAGAGCCCTCCGCCCCAGGCTGGAGGGCCGCACACAGGCAGGGTGATGCCTGCACCCTTGGGGAGCCCAGGAACCCCTGAGAACAGGCCCTGGGCCACCAAATAACGCAGTGCAGCCACTCCCTGACTCACAGAGGTTCAACTTAGGATCTTTCGCCCTTACAGGGTGCGAAAGCAACACACATTCAGTAGAAACAGTACTTCGAAGGTTGAATCTGGGTCTTAAGCTAGCGATGAGAGAGGTGTGATCCTGTCTCGTGATGCTGCCGGCAGCCGCCGCCCTCGGCCAGCCCTGCCTTCATGAGGGCCCCCGACCCCCGCACGTCCCGCTGATGGCCGCTCTGCGCGGCGCTCTCAGTACAGTCTTCAGTACGTTACAGAAGACACCCTGCGTTTCATTGTAAAATCGGCTTCGTGTCAGACGAGTGCCCCGCTGTAGGCGAGCGAGAGCGCTCGGAGCACGTGTGAGCGAGGCCAGGTTACGTGGATCGGCTGCATCTCCAGCTCACCGCCATCGTAAGTCGACAAAGATCTGCAGCACGGAAACTGCTGAGGAGTGATAGCATGTTGAGAGTTTTTGCCCCCTCCGTGGCTCACCGACTCTGTTTGTCACCACTGCGTCCTTTGTTCTTCCCTGACAGGTTAAGCGCAAAGTCCTTGTGGTCGCCATGAAACCCGGGCTCTGCGGGGCTGACCTTCAGCAGAAAGTAGCCCTGCCGGCCCCAGCCCTGTGTTCTCGGCCCCGCAGCTGGCCAGAGGCCACCAGTGGGAAGACGAATTTGGACTTGATGTGCCAAATGTAACAGAGGACCCCCCTCTGGGCAGCAGCCTCCCCTTATTTCACGGCGTTCTTTGGATTTCCCTTCATTAACACGTGTGCTCGCCGGCCGAATGCTGCCGGCTCTCGTGTGCCCCGGCCCCCCTCGTTCCGCGTGGCAGGGAGACTCCACCCAGAGACCTTCTGGGGGCCAGTGGGAAAGGCGCCGGGGCTGTGATGGGGCAAGAGGCAGAGGGAGAGCCATGTTGAGTGGCAAGAGCTGGGGCACCGAGTCCTGCCTCCTACGAGACCTGAGGGCCCTTCCGCACCCCTGCGGCCTCTGTCGGGGCGCAGGCGCCTGCTGTGCGGCTCTGGAGCTGCTTGAGCGGCCGGGCACTTGACCTCCCGGGCACTTGACCTCCCGGGACCCCTTCCTCTCGCGGGAATGGGCGGGCGGGTGCTGCTGTTCTAGTGCTTTCCCTGCCTCGGCCACTGAACCCTTGTCCGAGGTCCTGCGGCTGGAATGTAGCAGACCCGCTCGGACCCGCCCAACTCCTGCCACGCCGTGTGGTGTAGACCACCTCGAGCGCGGCTGCGGCTCCCGCGGCAGGCAGCTCCGCTTTGCCTTCGGCTGACAGGACTCGTGATCTCCCGCGCACCCTCTGGCTCTTGGGCTGAAGGCGGCAGAAGCTCCTCGCACACAATATGGTGCAGGAGCTTCAGGAGCCGAGTTGTGACTGGCGTCCCCTTCACCAGCGTGTTGACTGACAGCTGCTTCAAGGGCTCTTGAAAGATTCCTTTCTCCCTGGGAGCTTAGTGCCCCGCCAGTCTGGGTGCCTGAAGACCTTCCCTGCCAGTCTGAGCCGGGGAGAGAATTTCGGGAAGCCCTGGTTGGCGGAGGAGGAAGAGGAAGTTGACAGGGAGACTGATAAAGCCCCTCAGATCCGTGATGGCCGCGGGGTGTCGCCCTCCTCAGGAACCCGCGGGCAGTGAGCCCGCCAGGGGAGTGCGCCCCACACCGGGCCCCCCCGGCGTCTGCAGTGGCCCTTGCCCGGAGGTGGGAAGGGACAGCTCTGGGCAGCAAAGCTCCTGTGTGGCTGTTTGCTCACTGCTTTTCGGTTTTGTTCTTTTTAAATAAGTTCTGCCCCCAAAGGGGGGCTCAGACTCACAGTCCCAGGATCAAGAGTGGCACCCTCTACCCACTGAGCCCGCCCACTGCTTTCTGAGTGGCCCTGGCCCTCTGTGCCTGAACGTCTCCTGCCCTCGCTGCTGACCTGGCATCGGGTCCCTTCTGCTCTTCTCTGCGTGGTCCCCTGTCTTGCCGGTCTATTGTTACTTTGCTCCTCCTTCCCTTGCCACTGCTCAGCTTGAGGTCTGCTTTGATCTGTTCTCAGGGCTTTTCTAACGCACTCACTGGAGGGATGAATGGCCTCCCCTGCCCGAAGCATTAGTGCTCTTCCTCCGCCTCCCCCACTGGGCAGGGTGGCTTTGATCTCCCAGTGGAATCCTGGGAGCTGTACCTTACTTTGGGGCCATTATGGTGGGGCCCAAGCCTCGGCTGGGCTGGCACAGAGTAGATTTAAATTAAATTGGTTAATAGCAAAATGTGTTTGTTGCCTCCAAGACTGTTTTTTTTTTCTTCAAAATCTTGGATACTGAGCAAAATACAAAACAAAACAACAACAAAAAACTTCGTTATTGAAAAGTTTAAGACAAGAAGACAGTGTAGGTAGAATGGTTGACAGAAAGGAAGACCATCGCAGGTGAATTTCCCCACACTCTGCAGCCATGGATGAGCCTGGTGCTTTGGAGTTTGGCCACAGGAACCCCAAAACCAGTAGTGGCGGAGTTTGTGAGGAAGAGAGAGAAAACACGACAAAGCTGTCTCCTTCTAGTGAGATGTCTGTCATTTGTGATGGGAAAGTGGGGAAATTAAGTGATCGTATCAGCGCAAGAAAAAACTGCCACAGTTTGGCAACATAAGGGAGTAGTTTGTACTGGACCTTGTGAAAGGTGGCTAAATTGGGCCGGGCTGCCAGCCTACTAACAGAGAAACTAATGAGGCACCCTCTCCAGGAGCCAGAGGCCGAACAGCGCTGAGCTGGATCTGGAGCAGGACCCGGAGGATTTTCTGGTCCGTTCGGTTGTTCTGCTCTCAAATGCCCAACTGTCCAGCAGCCACGTTTGCGCATCTCCTGACCTGGGCTTCTTCTCACCGGGCCTCTGGTGCACTGGGGACTTCACTGGGCTGGGACGCGAGGCAGACGATGCCCAGGCCCCTGGGGCCTGTGCCTTTTCCAGAACCTGCATTGCCAGCCAGGGGTCCCTGTTGGGAGGGGTGGCCCAGGCTTGGGGCCCCCACTGCCCCTTCCCAGCTGTGTGAGCAGCCGCCTGCCCAACCTCTGGAAGTCTCCGTCTCCTCCTCTCTGAAATGAAAAGCAGAGTGCACCCACCTCAGTTAACTTTCAGTGTGCTGTGAATTTTATACGTCGGTCATATACAATGTTTCTTATTAAAAATTCTACAAAAAAGAGCAAAGAAAACGTGCAGCCAAACAGAGCAGGCCAACCTGGGCCGTGGCCTCTGGGCAGCCAGTGTGACTGGGGAATTTGGCCCCAGGACAGTTGCTCAGTCTGCTGAAGTGGACAAATGTAGCCCCGTCCCAGGGGACTCCTGGGACTGGTGATGAGCTCCTGGGGAAAGGAGCGCACCCGTAACTAGGGGACAGCATGCCACCGGCGAGCAGCTAGCCTGGCTTCCCGGCTGTGACAGCACTGACATGGGGGCGGGGCTTGTTGGACGCACTGTAAAGTAAATAGCAGGGGCTGGAGAAGAATTCTCCAGAAACTCTCTCTTTCGTAAATGTTCCACGAAACGGCATGTGCCCGGGTGGTTTTATTTAGCAATGGGTCTGGGTGGGCAGGAAGCAGCCTCCAAGCTCAGGGGCCACGGGGCCCAGTTTGCTTTGCTGTGTTTTTATGGCCATAATTTCACCCCCCCCCCCGATCACCACCCACCATCTTGCCAAGTTATCATTACTACTGGTTAAAAAAAAAAAAAAAAAAAAAAAAGCATTGCTCGTTTTAGAAAGCTGTCTGTCAGAAATGCTTAAAATAAAACCAGTCTGCACTGGGAAGGGTAAGTGCCACTTACCTGAAAGTCACTTGGGTAACAGTTTCTCAGCAGTGTTGGATATGTGACCTGTGGCTTGTGTTTCCAAGAGAGTCAGCACAGGTGTTCCTGGTAGGTGGCCTTCGGTGAGTGGGTGTTTTTAAGTTTATTTCTTGGTCCAACAAATATGTATTTATTGAGCAGCTGGGTGGTGTTCCAGGCCTTGGCGACGTAGCGTGAACGAGATGGGGCATGATCCTGTCCCCACAGAGCTGATCGTCTTGTGGCTTCACCAGCCACCAAGCAGGCCACGGAAGTCCAGCAGGGAAAGAGTGCTTGTCCGGAGATGAGAGGAGCAGAAGGGAGGGGAGACAGGCAGGGCTGCAGCCTGGCTGGGCGGGAGGTGCTTCCCACACATGGCCATTCATTTAGGGGAAGTGAGGCGCAGGTTCTGTAAGCTAGGGAGCCTGTGTCCTCTGTCTGGAGCGTGGCCTCTCTGACTTTGAGCGTGGACACAGCTAGACTGACTGCTAGATCGTTTGCAAACTCACCATGTGGAGCCTGGAGCAGCCTCTCTGGGTTCCTTCCACCTGACGGCTTTGTCCCCTGCCGCTTAGGTCCATTGGCGCATCATGTGGTGTCCGAGGAGACGTAGAAACTGGGGAGGTCTACACCAGGTAGACCCACGTTACTCCTGCTCAGAGTTGGACATTTTACGTGGGGTTTTTTTTGTTTGTTTGTTTCATTTTGGTTTTTAACCACATTTATAATGACAAGAATCCTATTGAAGACAGTCAGCTAAACCAGGACTTCGAACAACTGTCAAATCAGGTGGAGTATCTATTAATTTGCTGATTGGTGGCAGGCATTAGCAATTTCTGGTGTCCCATTTGAGAACTACAGGGATCTTAGATTACTCCTTTGTTTTTCAGAAGGGACACTGAGACCCAGAGAGATTAAGTAGTTGGGGGCTTAAGCCCACCATGCCTTGTCTGGTCACCAGTTACCTCTAGAAGGCCTAAAGCAGTCTTGCCCTCAGCCCTGCTGATAAAGCCTCTACTTGGAGTTTGGAGACTGTGGGTGTGGCCCACCAGGATGCTGAAAACGAGCCACAGCTTTGGGAGAGAAAACCACATTTTGAGTGGCAAGGCACCTCGGAAGGGTAGTAGGAACTGTGAGACCCAAGGGAAAGATCATCAGAAATTGCCAGATTCTGGGTGATGGAATCATAAAATCTCTCCGACAACAAACTGTGAGACAGAATGAGAATTACAGGAAGCAGAAAGACCAGTTCCCCGCTGGGGACGTTGTTCCAATGTGAGGATGAAGTCGAATGTGGACAGGTGGGAAAGCTTCTTTGCATCCGTGCAGTCTCATCCTGCAGTGACTTAGCTAAACACCTCTGGGCCTGCTGGCCTTTCCCCCTCCGCTGGCTGTGGGCCACGGCCCTCCTCTCAGGTGCACACCTCCCCCCCGCCCCCCAGTTTCTAGTTGCTGGAACTCACTCCTCCTACCTCCGGGCGTGAATGCTTGGTGTCCTCTGCCTACGACACTCCTGCTCCCCAGCTTTGTTCTCTGATCTTCGCACTTGAGATTTTGTTTCAGGTGCCCTTTCCTTCAGATCGCTTCGTCACAGAAAGGGATGGTTTTCTTTTCTCCGTGCTGCTTCGGGGTGGCCTCTAACCCTGTCACTGTCCCTGGTTCCAGGTGACAGACCACGCCACCACCGCCCTGCTGCACTACCAGCTGCCCCAGATGCCGGACGTCGTGGTCAGGTCCTTCATGGTGAGTGGTCTCAGGAGGCGCATCTCCTTCGAAAACCTCGGCTTCCCCCGAGTAAGAGCGGGCGGCGCGCAAGGTAGCCGATCCGCCTCTGGGCCGCGGGGCCTCGCCATGCGAGACGGGCCAGCCTGGAGGACTGAGGCTTTCTTTACACCGGGAAGGGATTTATGAGAATCCGTTTCCCACTTAATTAACTGGCGTACTCTGTCAGGCTGAACAAATGGTGGTTTCCGAAGTGATCTCCCAGCAGTTTCCCGCACTGATTTAGTTACCAGATATTTATTGAGCGCCTCGTCCATGCCAGGCCCTGTGCTTGGCGCTGAGCAGGTGCCAGTGGCTAAGGCAACTCTTGCCGTGCCCCCCAAGATGTGGACATTCTCAGGTTGGAGCTCAGGATGGGGAGTGACCCCACAAGAGCCAGACAGCCATTGTACTGGTGTGTTGGAATCGGCTCCTGCCAGCTCCTGTGAAATGTCGAGAATTTTGCAGCCTGATTATGCGACCACTAGTAGCTTGAAATTACACCAGAACATTGGCACCGCCGACATCAGCGAGTGCCGCGGGTCAGAGCCCGCCGCCGCCCCAGGGGCTGGCTCTTCTGCACACCTCTGCCCAGGTCTGCCATGTGACCCCCCGGTTGGCCCGAGCCAGGTCCTTCCAGCCAGAACTGGCAGCTGTGTGTGTCCACATCATGCGGACATGGCTTCGTGCTCTCCCCTTGGTAGGCTCCCTCTCTCGCTGCGGCTGAAGCTCCCTTCTCAGTGCATGCTGGGAAGGCTGCCACTTAGAGACCTACTGGGAAGACCTACCTGTTAGCAAGTCCGGATCAGTGTTGACAGCCAGGTGGAGTAGCGCTCAGCCGCGTCATCACGTCAGTTTGTCTCAGCAAGTGAGCTTCTTAGAGAACCCGCAGTTCATTTCTTGGAAGACACAAACCCGACTTACTGATCCGCCTCACGGCGCTGCGGGGTGAGCGAGCAGCCCCGGGCGCTCGGCAGAGCCGCGTGAGGGGCTCTCCCATGCATCGGGAGGACGATCCTCTGACAGCCTGCGCGAGCTCTTCCTTTTTGGACAGATAGAGGGTCTTGCTTTTTCACCTAACACGTAGTCATGCCCAGTTGCCCTTTGGTAACTGACTCTGCGATTTGGGGAGGATCTGGCTTTGGTTGGCACTGGAGAATAAACAGTCCAGCTGAACGGTCATCGACCGCCGCGCGCTTATTGCCAGAACCTCGGCCACCTGGCCCTTGGAAGGGGGACGGCAGCGATGGGCCACAGTCTGCCACCGCCAAGGCAGCTGTGAGGAGACAGAGGATTTGTATCAATAAACTCGACCTCCCTCTTGAAAGAACAATTTTCTCTTATCGACGTAATTCAGGAGGACATCAAAGGGTGAGATTCACGTGCCCTGTCACAGTGAGAACTTGCTTAACTTGCTTGCCTGTTGTTGTGGGGTTTGGGTTGGTTTTTTTGGGTTGTTTTTTTTTGTTTTTTTTTTTTGTAGCAAATCTCCTTGAGTTTGAGAATTGAGTTACGGGAGTCTCATCCTTATGTATGACGCCCGGGAGAACCCTGCACTCTGAACCACTCAAGTGTGTATTCGCCTCTTATTATGTTATTTGGTGGCACCAGGGTGTCCCCGCCCTCCCCCAGGTGCGTTGGGCCACATTGTGACAGTGAGTGATGACCTCTGAAATCAGATTAGAAGAAGGCATGTTGACCTCAGTGGAGAGTTCCAACACTGTCATGGACGCGGAGGCTCCCTCCACAGCGTCCGTGCCCGCTCCTTGGCCGGGAGCGAGGCAAGGACCAGTGCGCGTCTTCAGGGGACATGGGACACAGTTCTGAAATGTGGTTGTGTGCGGCCCCGAGCCCCAGGCTGTGCACCGGTGCCCGGCGGCTCCTCCAGGGAGCACTTCCTGCCCCTGGGAGCAAGAATTCCTATTCTAAAAATACCCTCAGCTGCGGGGGTGGGGGGTGCCTGGGGCAGCGCCACAACTGAGAATCCGCAGCCTTGTGACCTTGTGGACTCTGCGTGCGGCGTTCTCTGAAATCACGGGCCGTCTTTGGGTCACGGCCAGCTTGAGTTCTCTGGCCTCGAGGTCACTGGGCTTGACAGGAAGGATGACGTTGGAAGCACCCGGATCCCATTTCTTTTGTTTCTCTCCTCACTTCTCTTTTTAGACCTGGTTAAGAAGTTACATAAAGCTGTTCCAGGCCCCATGCCAGCGCTGCGGGAAGTTTCTACAAGATGGCCTTCCCCCGACGTGGAGGGATTTCCGAACCCTCGAAGCCTTCCACGACACCTGCCGACAGTGACCTAGCCCCAGCCCCAGCCCGGGGGGCCTGTCGGCTCCGCCCAGCACCTTCCCCGACGAGCCCTTAGTCAGAGGATGGCTCAGACCTGTCCTCACCGCCCAGACCCAGGTCCACCACTCTGCCCCGACCATCAAGCAGCCCATCCTACGTTTAGGCTGAGCTGCTTCCCCAGCCCATTCCATCTCGTGTGTTTGGGACTAATTATACACTGTAACTGGTTTATGGAAGGCAGAGAGGACCTTTTTAGAACTCAGACTAAGACAGTTATGCAGCGTGTTCTTTCCTGCATGTTAGCAGCGCTGGCGAATTGATTCTCCCGGGTCTGTGTTCCGAGTCATTTTCACGAGCCGTTATCGTTTAAATGAGCCCGTGTTCATGCGTATTGTCATGCTGGGTGTTTGGTTTGGTTTGGTAACTTTTTTTTTTTTTTTAATAAGCAGTAAACCTTTCGTATCCCGGACAAGGCTTTGTCTCCTATTTCTTAAAGCACCTTCTGCACTCAGTTGACTGAACATGTGAGCAGATCCGGGCCTTTTGGAAAAAAAAAAAAAAAAAAAAAAACCATTAATGTCTGTGTTTAAAAACATTGTTCTTTCCGAGGACACATTTCCTTGCTTCTTGCTTCTAGGAGAGAGGACAATGTTGGCAAATATCCCATTTCAGAGATGTTTTTGCAGTTTGCAAAAGGGATTGTTCTTTTTGAGGAAGAAAGCGCACACGTTTCTTTCTGCTAAAGCAGTAACACACATACGTACCAAAGGGGAAGGAATCTGCCCATGTTACCAGCTGGAACACATGTCAGCAGGCCTGAAAAGGACGCCTGGCTTGTTAGTCCCATGTTTTATCCTAAACATTACGTTACAGATGCCGGCCCAGTTCACACAGAGCCTTGACCCCAGCACAGAAAGCCGTAACCTGTTTACATGAAGAGACGTTGACCTGGCGAGGGTCTTGAAGGAAGGGGGAGTTTCCTAGAGCCTTCCCAACCCAATCATCTCCTTGCTAGGAAGATGCCAGCAAGTCGCTGCCTTCTGGAGATGTCCAAAAGAACGGGTGGTTCCTCCCTGTGTGCTGGTACCGCTCGCGCCCTCCCCACCTACCTAGACCAGGCTCAAAGGAGCTGAGGACAAAGGGGATTTCGGGAGGAGGAAGGGATAGGACCTGTCTCGGGGTGTGGTCCAGCAGCAGCATCCTGGGGCTGAGTAAAAACACGGAGCCTCAGGCCCCTCCCCAGACCAACGGAAGAAGATGCCGTGGCGTGAGGTCCAGCAGTCTGATTGTTAACAAGCCCCTGGGGGCCTCTGCAGGGGCCCGCAGCCTGAGAGCCGCGTCCAGGAGGTGGGCGTGCTTCCGGTGCCCCTTCTGGGGAGGAGTGATGAGAGGCAGCAGGAAAGCTTCCAGACGGCCAGTGATTACAGACTGAATACCATTCCAGCTGTTCCCGCTCGTGAGAGGCACCACGACCTCACGAACCATCCAGAAAGGCAACTTGCTGCCCGTTCGGCCACAACCCAGGCCTTCGTGAGAATCCCGTGTGACACGGGAGTCGCTCACACCAGCCTTCCGTTGCTCCGAAACGGCTCTCCTCTCTTCCAAGGGGGCTGGCAACTTGTCCTGCCCAGGGCCTCCTTGTCGAGCGGGGCACAGACCACAACATGGCCTCGTTGGCTTACGGGTCTCTTCCCTTCTTATTCTCGTAAGATGTTCGTTTGTTGCTTTGTGAGAACATCCCGAATTGAGGACATGGGGTCTGTGACAACCTCTTGTCCCATTGCTGCCCATCCTTTCTAAGACGTTGAAGTGGCATGTACGCTGCCCGCCCCCCCCCCCCGCACGGGTCTCCAGTGTGTGTCGTCACGTGCAGTGAGGACAGTATAACCAGCTGTGACCAGGTTGGAGCACGTGGAAATGACAGTCCGTCCTGACCGCCAGCTGGCTGACAGCACCCGGCAGAGGTGTTGACATGGGGGGGCGGGGGAGGCAGCCACTGATGAAATCACGGTAATGAGAGCACCTTCTAGAAGGCTACGTGGATTTTTAACTGTTTGAATCCTGACTGCACCAGACCTGAGCAGACCCCGTTGGTACCAGGGGGTCTAACTCCTGCCAACCTCCGCGTTCAGGAGAGAGCGAGCCAGCTTGACAGAGCCCCCGGCTAGCGGGCGTTGCTACTTAATGACATTGTTTTCTCTGTGTCACGTTTAGGGATACCTTCCATTTGTGACAAATGATGCTTGTTTCCCAGGTACAGGAAGGTGTAAAGTTTCCACTTTAAATAAATGTGTTGAGGCAGGAAAGTGGCACCGTTAGGGAGAAATACGAATTCTAGCGCAGGTGTCTATAGCAGCGGGTGGGGGGCGGGCCCCCAGCTGGGGGGGGCACACACGGCCAGGACCTGAACTCTGGCCCCCCGCTCCCAGTGGTGGGGGCCCAGACAAGTCACCGTTCCTTGGTATCACCCTGTCTGTGCTTCCATTAGATGAAGACGGATAGCAGCTGTGCGAGAGGGAAGCTGAGGGTTGGGGTTTCACAGACGAACCAAGACTGGCCATGAGCTGGTCACTCACCGCGGCTGGGCGTTGTGTATGTGGGTGATGATTGCTCTTCTGTTCTCTGTATTTATAATTTTTCCTATATTTTACATACTTTTCTAAAAATCTTCCCCTAATTAAAAGTAGGAGGAAAAATACAAGGGTTGGGCCAGTCAGCCATTTAGGCCTTCCCGTTGTGGCCCTTGCGCTCTTCGGTGCAGAGAGGGGAAAGCTGAAAGGAAAGGTAGTGAGGTCTGGAAAGGTGAGCGGGGCTGGAAGGGTGAATGCTTGGTGTTTCAAGAGATGGACACGAGGGGCGCCTGAGTGGCTCAATTAGGTATCTGCCCAGCCAGGTCGTGATCCCAGGGTCCTGGGATCGAGCCCCACGTCGGGCTCCCTGCTCAGCGGGGAGCCTGCTTCTCCCTCTGCCACTGCTCCCCCCGCTTGTGCTTTCGCTCTCTCTCTCTGGCAAATAGATGAATAAAACCTTTTTAAAAAAGAGAGAGAGCCATTCCGATCAAAATTCCACCGGTATTTTTCAAAGAGCTGGAGCAAATAATCCGAAAATGTGTATGGAATCAGAAGAGACCCCGAATTGCTAAGGAAATGTTGGAAAAACAAAAATAAAACTGGCGGCATCACGTTACCTGATTTCAAGCTTTACTACAAAGCTGTGATCACCAAGACAGCGTGGTACTGGCATAAAAACAGACACATAGACCAGTGGAACAGAGTGGAGAGCCCAGATACGGACCCTCAACTCCATGGTCAAATGATCTTCGACAAAACAGGGAAAAATATACAGTGGAAAAAAGACAGTCTCTTCAATAAATGGTGCTGGGACGACTGGACAGCGATATGTAGAAGAATGAAACTCGACCATTCTCTTACACCGTACACAAAGATAAACTCAAAATGGATAAAAGACCTCAACGTGAGACAGGAATCTCTCAGAATCCTAGAGGAGAACACAGGCAGTAACCTCTTCGATATCAGTCACAGCAACTTCTTTCAAGATACGTCCCCAAAGGCAAAGGAAACAAAAGTGAAAATGAACTTTTGGGACTTCATCAAGATCAAAAGCTTCTGCACGGCAAAGGAAACAGTCAACAAAACAAAAAGGCAACCCACGGAATGGGAGAAGATATTTGCAAATGACAGTACAGACAAAAGGTTGATTTCTAGGATCTATAAAGAACTCCTCAAACTCAACACACACAAAACAGATAATCATATCAAAAAATGGGCAGAAGATTTGAACAGACACTCCTCCAATGAAGACATACAAATGGCTAACAGACACATGAAAAAATGTTCACAATCACTAGCCATCAGGGAGATTCAAATCAAAACCACATGGAGATACCACCTGACACCAGTTAGAATGGCCAAAATTAGCAAGACAGGAAACAACGTGTGTTGGAGAGGATGTGGAGAAAGGGGAACCCTCTTACACTGTTGGTGGGAATGCAAGTTAGTGCAGCCACTTTGGAGAACAGTGTGGAGATTCCTGAAGAAATTAAGAATAGAGCTTCCCTATGACCCTGCAATTGCACTGCTGGGTATTTACCCCAAAGATGCAGATGTAGTGAAAAGAAGGGCCATCTGTACCCCAATGTTTATAGCAGCAATGGCCACGGTCGCCAAACTGTGGAAAGACCCAAGATGCCCTTCAACGGACGAATGGATAAGGAAGATGTGGTCCATATACACGATGGAGTATTATGCCTCCATCAGAAAGGATGAATACCCAACTTTTGTAGCAACATGGACGGGACTGGAAGAGATTATGCTGAGTGAAATAAGTCAAGCAGAGAGTCAAGTATCATATGGTCTCACTTATTTGTGGAGCATAACAAATGACATGGAGGACATTGGGAGATGGAGAGGAGAAGGGAGTTGAGGGAAAGTGGAAGGGGAGATGAACCATGAGAGACTGTGGACTCTGAAAAACAACCTGAGGGTCTTGAAGGGGCAGGGGGGTGGGAGGTTGGGGGAACAATGTGGTGGGTAATAGGGAGGGCACGGATTGCATGGAGCACTGGGTGTGGTGCAAAAACAATGAATTCTGTTACACTGAAAAGAAATTTAAAAAAAAGAGAGAGAGAGAGACAGAGAAACCAGGGAGACTAACTTTGTGTCAACCATTAAAATCCAGAGAACCTGTTGACCCAGTCAGCTAAAGTGGAGACCAGTGGCTTGGGACCAGTGCCGGGGTGGCAAATGGCAGGGGAGCTGGGAGGCCCGCTGCATCCGGGAGCAAGGCATCGGGTCCCAGAACTGTCCCTTGGTGCCCCTCACAGAAAAGAAGGTGGCCATCACTGTGTGTGATGTCTTAGGCCAACCACCGTGACCTCTAGACCAGACCTACAAGGGGTAGTGCGTGACTTAGTCATCGCCCAGCAGCTCAGCCTCTGCTCTGTGCCAGGCGCTCCGTCCCAAGTGGGTACGTGGTGTTTCCCCTCGTCGTGCAGACCAGGAGAGGGTCTCACCCCACAGTACACCAGGGGCTGGATATGGGACTGACCACGTCATCGGGCCCTGTGGCTACAGAGCGGCAGAGCCTCCCGGCAGAGGGAAAGGGACCAGTCGCCGCTCTGCTGGGGTGTGTCTGCTGGCGAGTGCTCTTGGCCAGGGCTTGGGTGTCTGTCCCGCAGGTGCTTTCCTGCTGCGATGAGTGAGGCATTTACCTGTGCCTTCTGCCAGCCCGACTCCTGCTGATGAGCAGGCCGACCGGGAGGAACAGAGTGGAATGAGGACGTCTATGCAAGGTTGTCCAGATTTTTTTCCTAAACTAAATCGGGAATTGGCCTTTCGGTATCGAGTGATATTTTTCTACTTCACACCACTGACGGCGAGCTGCAGGCACGAAACGATGAACTTTCAGTGTTAATGTGCAAACTTTCCGTTGCATTCAGACTGTCAGAGTGCGGGCCTGATGCTAAATCGAGAGCCTCGTAAGGTCACCCTAGTTGGGAGGAGAAGAGACATCAGCCTCACCGCCAGGATTCTCACAAGATCCGGAACCTTGGCCAACTTGACGGGCGGCACCGTCGGGCCATCGGGTCTGTGGGCGAGAGGACCGAGCAGGACGGCTCACCTGGCTTGTCTGTGCGTCTCCGTGGGCACGATCTCCACTGAGGATGATCTCGGTGAACTTCCATTGTCCTGCATTTGACAGGAAAGGGTGGACCAGTGCCCTGGCACCTGCTCGGAGCTCCTCCAAGCCTGCACCGTTGTGCGCCTGGAAGATGAGCGGGAGCCGGGCGCTGTGGCCCAGCCTGCCTGCCGTCCGTCCTTCCAGTCTGTCTGCGTCTGCTCGGGGAGTAATTGGGCGTCACTCTCTAGGACAGGCGGGTTTCCTTCCCCGTCTCTGCCATCCTCTCCCTCTCTCATCCCCACCCCAGCTCCTTCAGTTAGTGGAAAGGAACCTCAAAAATCACTTTCAAGTTGAATTTTAAAATTGCAGGTTGGCTGCTCCCTGTCATTAGTGCTTGACGAGATAAACCTGAAAGTTCACGAGCACATCTAGGCAAAGCACCATCTCGGCAGCTTTCCGCTGATTACTCAGGAGCAGCTCCCGCCTGTCTCTGTGCTAATGGAGTTTGAAATTTCCACTGGAGATCGGCTGTCCTCTGGGACCGTAGGAGCTTGGGTTCGGTGTGAGCTGAACAGGCGGGTCCTGCCGGCAGCAGGCTTCATCGGCGCTGTGCTTGCCCAAGCCCGACAGAGGCAAAACAGTCACGTGTCCCTGGTGGGGAAGGGGGGGGCGGCGATGAGAGAGGCCATGAGCTTGGGAGCTGGCCTGGGCCACCAGCGAGCCTTGTTCCATAACTGTGCTGCTCCGTTTCTCCAGTTGCCAGCTGTCCGCTTGCTTTCTTAATTACTAGAGGAGTACGCGTGTTCCGTTTATAGAAAATTAGATAATGTGGATGAGCGAAGGAGAAAATATCCGTAATTCCCCCCAGCGCACGACATTGACCAGTCCGCTCCACCGTCGGCCTTCCCAGACCCTCCTACCCTCCTGTGGATACGTTTGTGCATGTCCATTTTTTGCCAAAAATACGAGCATGCCGCGTACTGTTTTGAAACCTGCTTTTTTCCATTTCACGAAGGCTACGTTGCTATGGCACAGAGGCCCCAAAATACAGCGGCTGAAAGAATGCAGACGCGTCTTCTCTCTCACTGCGGAGCTCCAGAGGGGCTGATTCGGCCCTGAGGGCGGCTCTGCTGCACGCGGAGATCGCGCGGATCCTGGTCTTGCTACGCTGCCCGTCCAGTGCCTGCCTGAGGACATGGTCCTCGGCGGGGTGGAGGGTGAGGTGGCCGGTCCAGACCACCTCCTGCTCCAACGCACCCCGCAGAACCGCGTGTCCCGCGTCCCTCGCATCTCCGTGGGGCTGTGGAGCGTCAGCGGCAGTTTCCTGTCACCCGCAGAACCGCAAGAAGGCCTGCTTCTCCTGTGCTCTCTCCTTCTTTTCTGAAGCCGTGTCGGAAGCGGCACACAGCAGGGGGACGTGATGGACAGATCGAGAATCTCTGAGTCCCTCCCTGGAGAAGAGCTGGCCCGGTGGGCCTCCCGGCCAGGAGCTTCCGCAGCGGATTCTGTGTGAGAGACGTGAACCCCCAAACCCTTCGTTGTGTTACATCACCGAGATTTCAGGGGACGGAGGTGGTTTTAAACAGCTGCCGGCTTTATTTACCCCAGACCCCATCTGCACACGCTGGACGCAGGCCACAGGTAGTAAATACCGGATCGATGGCAGAGGTCACTGCTTCCATCGCTGCCGCGTTCGTTAGCTTGAGTCCAGATCGTCTTCGCTCCGCACAGAAGAGGACCGCATAAACGCCGCCGCCGCCTGGCTGTTGCGCTCCCCCAGGGAGAGCCGCCCTATCAGGCCTTCCCTGACGGTTCTCTGTGGAAGTGCACGGGTCCCCGTCCCTTCCCGTCGCCTCCCTCGGTTCCTCAGAGCATCCCTGGCCTTGGACGAGCGGCGTATCTTGTCATTCACACTCCCCACGGGAGTGTCTGGAGGGCAGGGACTGGGTCTGCCTCGGGCACTGCTCTGTCCTAGACAGGGGGCCCTGGGCCAGTCCCTTGATCCTCGGAGCCTGCATTCTTCATCGGGGAGTTGGGCCGGTGAATTTGGCCTTCCAGGTGCAGAAGTCTTACAAGTGACCACACCAGACAGGTGTTGTGCACCTACTGGGTGTACCTACTGGGCGCGAGGGATAGTTGACATGTCCCTGGGGAGCGGGCCCGATGGCACAGACGACCTTGTCAATGAATCATTGCAGGCAGGAGCGTGGACGCTGTGGGGAAGTCGTCTGTGTGGGGCCTGTTCTGTCTCCTGCCTTGCCTTTGTGCCTCCCTCCTGTCTCTTCCTTACCACCAAAGAAAAGCCTCAGAGTGGGGCGCCTTGGTGGCTCAGTGGGTTAAAGCCTCTGCCTTCGGCTCGGGTCATGGTCTCAGGGTCTTGGGATCGAGCCCCACATTGGGCTCTGATCAGCAGGGAGCCTGCTTCCCTTCCTCTCTCTCTGCCTGCTTCTCTGCCTACTTGTGATGTCTGTCTGTCAAATAAATAAAAATCTTTAAAAAAGAAAAAAAAAAAAGCCTCAGAGAAGAATCCAGAAGTTTGACGGCAGTGCCAGGGGATGGCCTGCCCCCTGCAGACATGGCAGAGCAGCCTGGGCTGTGCATGGAGACCATCTCTTAAGCACAAGAGATTTAAGACACCATTTAGAAAATGCGAGTGTTCAGAGAGAATGTCAGAAGCCCAGACCACCGCCCCGCTTCCCAGTCCTTCTGCATTTCTGTGACTGTGCCGTCTCTCCCTGCCTTGATTAGAACCGGGTCCCTTTTTTTGCCGTGGCCTTTTGATATTTGACTTTGCACTCGATGCCCCTAAAGCTAATCGGCGCTGGCCTTTCATTTCCAAAGGGTAGTTGGTCAAATTAATGATTGCTAAAAGGCCATAGTTAATTTGCTGTCCTTCCTGTTTCTTTCCATTAGTTTGCAAACCAGCAAAGTTCAAGAAAACTTTTGAGCATAAGAGTAGGGATCTAATTAGGAAGCAGGCAGGTAGTTCTAAACTTTTTCAAAAACTTAGGGGCCGTAGCCAAGGGAGGGCCAGGAGACCGTACCAGCAAGAGAAAACCAGTTCACTGCGTGGTCAGTTCCTGGCCGTGGGGCTGATGCACCGACGCCTGGGCAGCCTTTAAGTGGCTGAGCGTGTGATGCCGTGTAACTTGTCCTCAGCGAGGGACCACAGCCCGGACTGTCCGGCCAGACCCCAGGGCGCCTTGCTCGGTCCACGGGGAAAAGGGCTGAAGGCACTGAGGACAAAAGCAGTCCTGCCGGACGCCTTCCTTCTCGGAGCAGAAGTACTGACGATCAGAAGCAAGCGGGATAAGGTTAACAGTTTGCACGTATCCGAAGTGACCCGCACCTCGCCGCGTGCAGGTTCTGGGTCCTCACGAGCCTCAGCCCAGTGATACTCCGTGCCCCGGGCCACCAGGCCCCACGTCAGCGATGCCATCCTACCACGAGCCGTGGTGGTGACTGGCACCTGCCCCGTGAGAGCACATGATGACAAGAATCCAGACCCCACGCTGGGGTCACCCCTTCTTGGAATAAACTAAAACTTCGCCTTGCCTTTGGGGAGCCCCGCTGTCTCATCAGTCCACGTGCTTCCACTAGATTGGGTCCGCCAGTCCCCCCTTTCCGCCCCCAGCCCAGAGTAAGGAAATCCTGGCCAGTCTCAGTCCCAGAGCCGCCCCCCCCCCCCACACGCACGTACACATACGCGTGCACACACACTTGCTGTGATTGGCTCAGGGACAGCACACTATGTAATCTAGCCGAAGGTCTGCAGTTGTATCTTCCTGGGGAAGAGGAAAGTGGCCACCATAATTTCTACTGAACTCGAGCAGAGGGAGTTGCGACAGAGCTAGGTCCCGGGGCGGGGGCAGCCTCCCTCTGCGAGACGGTAGCTCACACCAGCATGGCTCCGGCCGAGGGGGAGAGAAAGGGAACATGCCTTTTCTTGCAGTGCCTGTTGTCATGCTTCACATCATACCAGTGAGCAAAGAAGAAAACATTTACAGGGCCCCGATCCATCTTCTAGATCAGGCAGTGACGGATGAATTTGGAAGTGAAAGGCCATCAGTTGGCACCTGGCGAAAGGAGGCACTGTGTTGGGTACGTCCGCGCTATCACCAAGGGTCCAGCCTGGGTTCCGTCTTTGCCCAGAGCCTTTTTTTTTTAAGATTTTATTTATTTATTTGACAGACAGAGATCACAAGCAGGCAGAGAGGCAGGCAGAGAGAGAGAGAGGAGGAAGTAGGCTCCCTGCTATGCAGAGCTCCATCCCAGGACCCTGGAATCATGACCTGAGCCGAAGACAGAGGCTTTAACCCACCGAGCCACCCAGGCGCCCCCAGAGGCCATTTTTTAATTTGAGATTTTTTTTGCCCTCTGGAGAGGCTGGGAATGAGAAACCGTTTTCTTTTCAAACCCGGCAAGTTATGGCTCTTTTACATTCCCTTTCAATTGTCTTTAAAAAAACTGGAAAGTTTCCTTTTTAACCCACCCTTCCTCATGCATTTTGCTGTCAGCAGCGCGAAGAAATGAAGCCACGTTTTCAGCCCTGTGCTGCGAACCTCTGGAGGCTACCCGAGTCCCCGGGCAGGTTTCCGGGTTCCCCCAGGCCCGGCGCTCGCGCTTACCAGCACCACACACGGAACAGAGCTCCCCTTCCTCTTGCTCCCAGTAGCCTTCCCCTTGCTCCCCTCTGAGCCCTCTCCGGGGGGCACCCTCGAGCCCCCACCCCCCCCCCCCGGCTTCTGCCGCGCAACCCCCAGCCCACGATCTCCCAGAGACACTATCGTCCCAGAGACGATGCCACTGTCTCTATTGTCGCCCACTGCCACTCAACAACCCCCCTCCCCGTTTCGTGCTTCATCCCCCCGTTTTGAGTGTGGGCTGAGCTTAGTGACCTGCTGCTAGTGAAGACAGGGAGAGGTGCAGAAACCCGGCAAGCGCCTCCTTAACCCTCAAGGTCAAGGTCGCCAGAACCAGCCGTGGTGAGGCTGGGCTCTGACGGCATGGAAAGTCCCCCTCTGTGGGACTCTTCCCCAAGATCTACACGCCCATCTGATCTTGGGAAAACACTCAACAGCCCCAAACTGAAGGGCATTTTACAAAATACTTGACCGCTACTCCAAAAAGTGTCAAGGTCGTGAAAGACAAGGGAGGACAAAGAGAAGCTGTCACAGATGGACGGAGACCGAGGACACACGGCCGTACCCCGGGTGGGGTCCCAGAGCAGCAAACCAACGCTGGCAGGAAAAGAGGAGAAACCCTACAACCTCTGAGGGTGAGCAGCAGTACATCAACGCCCGTTTCTTTCTTTTGATAGACGTGGTCACTGGAAGACGTCAGTATCGGGTGAAGGGTCCATGGGAACTCTGTCTACTGTCTTTGCAGCTCTTCAGTAACCCGAAAACTGTTTCTAAATAAGAAAGTGCGGGGCGCCTGGGTGGCTCAGCCGGTTGGGCGTCAGGCGCTTGGTCTCGGCTCAGGCTCTGATTTCCCGACGGCTCCGCGGGAGTCAGCTTCAGATTCTCCCTCGCCGCTCCCCCGACTCGTGCTGACTGGCTCTCGCTCTAAAATCAATTAAGTCGAATCTTTCTAAAAATAAATCAATGAAAAGGGTGTTTGTTAATTCGGTGTTTGGGAATCTACAACCACATATTGCGCTCACAGATTTCCAGTGTGGGCGGGCTTGGCTGGGAAGACGCAGCTCCGCTGGGCGCTGCACCCCAGGGGACCACAGGGACCAGCGAGGGGGGCCCCTCCAGGGCTTAGAGGAGCTTTCCTCAAGGAGACTCACCTGCATGGCTACAGAAAGATGCAGCCATTGGCTGGGGGCTTTGGGCCTCAGCTTTTCTGCGTGGGCCCCACTGCCCCGTGGAGCTGGGTCCCGAGCGTTGGCAGCCCAAGAAAACCAGGTAGACGCCGTATCATCTTCTACGCCCCAGCTTCAGAAGCTACACAGCATCACTGTTAGCCAGCCAGCCTCTAATGGCCCAGAGTTGAAGAGGGGACCCACGTCCCCCACTGTGATTAAGAGGGACACCTGGGCATCTGCCTTTGGCTCAGGTCGTGATCCCGGGGTCCTAGGATCGAGTCCCACATCGGGCTCTCTGCTCAGTAGGGAGCCTGCTCCCTCTCCCACTCCCCCTGCTTACACGCTCTCTCGCTGTGTCTCTCTGTTAAATAAATAAATAAAATCTTAAAAAAAAAAAAAAAGGGGGTGTCAAGAGTGTGTGACCTTGTTTGAAAACCAGAACGGGGCACACCCTTCTCTTTCCCTCCTCTTGCTGTGGGATATGGAACTGCAATCTTGGACCGCGAAGTCGTCTTGGGAATGCAGGCCACACGTGCCGAGCAAGACAGAGCCAACTTGGTGTCTGATGGCCCCGCAGAGCTCCATGGCCCTGTCTGCACACCCCCAGGCTCAGATGAACGAGAGGAGGAAAGTCTGTTGTGGAAGCCGCTGCTCCTCGTCTCTGTCCCTGCCGGCCCAACCCCATCCTCACCAACACGCCCCTCTTCCTGGCTTTCCTGGCCCTTACCGACCCCATGGGACGTGTTGTTTTTATTCCTGGGAGAGTTTGATCAGAGTCTGACTCTGTTACCTACCCCAGGCGGTTCTAAGCGCACAGTGGGTATACATTGCGAACCTAAGCTTTTTTTTACGGCTTGTTTCATGGCTAACTGGGGGTTCAGAGCAATGGACAATCTTTCCCACACTGTGGAGCCCAGGGTCCAGACTGAGGGCGGCGCGGAGCCGTATGCACAGCAAGACTCAAATATGAGGGTGCTGAGGGCATGCCGGACTGCAGACTACTTGGATCGGTCGGGGTGAGTTTGGGTTTTTTGTCTAGATAAAGGTTAGCATTTTTACACTGTGTAGCGTGAATAGCGCCATGACTGAAATGTCACAATTTACATGACTCATTCCATGTCCTTTTAACACTCTGTCATGTTACGTTTTGCCCCTTCCAGGCTGGTTCACGCTCCCTGATCGTCAGTCTCCCCCTCCCCCACACCACACGCAGGGCAGTGTCGTGTTCTGACCTGAGACCTCCCTTTGGTTCGCGCTGACTGTATTCGAACTTCAGGGCATGCCAGAGTCCCCTGTCTGCCTTCCCAATAGCCACACTTCCATCCTTTCTTCCAACAGAGCTCTCCATTTGAACCTGGGAAAAAGACTTCCTATCCCAGCTCCTTTACAATTAGGAGTGGCTGTTGAGATGTGACTCTAGTTACGTACAACTCCTGGGAGGTATTCCTGAGGAGGTGATGAGAGGAGGGAGGTCATTTCTGCCCCTTCCTCCTTCTGCTGAAGTGTGGACGTGATGGCTGGCACTCATGCAGCCATCACGGACCGTGAGGCAGAAGCCACATGCTAAGGATGGCAGAGGAGCCTGGCCGGCTGGCGACTCTGACATCCATCGCTAGTCGTCTTTTGTGTGGGAGACAGCTAGGCTACCTTGTTGAAGCCACCATTGTTCTGGCTCTTGTGTCATGGCTGAATTTGATCCTAATTTATATAAGGATTTCTGATGGAAGTTGGCTTTTTTAAACAGTCCTCTGTATGACTTGTTTCCTTGTGTCTCTTTCTCACCTTCCCGAGGAGCTAATTGAGAGTCCCAGTTAATTGCCTTTTTTTGTTCTTGTGTGCGGTGTTTGTTGCAGGCACATGGAAGGCCCAGCCTGCGCCGAGAGCTGTCCTCCTCCTGCGTGCTGTTGGCTGCCGTCCCCAAGATCATTAACGCCCTGATTCCATCAGCCTCTTTGAGACCCGCACAATTTCGGTGTCTGCTGGTGTTTAACACTGCTAAAGGTTATTGAATCCATCTTTAGTCAAGAAAAGCGATTTAATGAGCATGTTTCTGCCTTATGATGAGACAGTGGCTGCACGCGTGGGCTCTACGCTCCAGTCAGCCCCGTGGCTGTCCAGCTCCTCCTCGCCGATTTAATTTCTTGGCTGGTGTGGGGCAGATAGAGCAAGCTGGCTTTTGCGTGTGTTCCTGCCAGCCCCCCCCCCAGCCCCTCATGCATTTTTCATCTCAGCTCCCTACTCCCTCTGCCCTGAGAACAATATTGATCGCCTGATTAAGCCGTCACGTCACAGCAAACACCAGGGCCCCCGCTCCTCCCTCCCTGCCAGGTGTGCCTCGCTCACACATCACAGTGGAGAGAAGCCTCCACAGCCCCCTACCGCTGACCTCGGCATCCCCTGCCCTTATTTCGTGGTATTGGGATAATCAGCAGATGAGCTCACCCGAAACCAGGTCCTCCGCACCTGTCATCTAACTAGAGTACTTTGGGGCTTTATTTTTAAACCAAGCCTCTGAAGATCCCCTTGCAAAGTCCACTTTAAAATGAAATTCAGGGGGCGCCTGGGTAGCTCAGTGGGTTCAGCCTCCACCTTCGGCTCAGGTCATGATCCCAGGGTCCTGGGATTGAGCCCCGCATCGGGCTCTCTGCTCAGCAGGGAGCCTGCTTCCCCCTCTCTCTCTGCCTGCCTCTCTGCCTACTTGTGATCTTTCTTTCTCTCTCTCAAATAAATAAAATCTTTTAAAAAATAATAAAAATAAAATAAAATTCAGTATTATCTACTGCCGTGTAACAAATTGCCCCCAAATTTAGTGGCTGTAGGAACAAACCTGGAGAACGTCACATTTTCTGTGGGTCAAGGATTCAGGACCGTCTTTGCTAAGTGGTTCTGCCTTCGAGGGCTGGAAGTTTCCATCAAAATGGCAGCTGCAGTCCCCGGAAGGCTTGGCTGGGGCTGGGAGATAGGGGTCCACGCTCACCCGCCCGGCCGTGGGCAGGAGACCCCAGTTCCTCACCAGGAGCTTCTACAGTGTCCTGCTGGCATGCAGCGGGCCTCCCCCAGGGCGAGGGATCCGAGAGAACAAGCAGGACCCCACAGTGACCTGGTGTCACCTAGTGTCCCTGCCTCCTCCGTCACCTCCACCTTCAAACAGCGTCTGCCCCACCCTCCTGGGCTCCTCCTCTCCCGGCCGAGCTGCTCCTTCCCCTCCCAGTGCGGCCCGTGCTGCAGGTGGATCCTGCCTCTCCCTCCCCAGCTCGCCGCAGTGCCCGCCAGCACAGCCGGGGCCTCCCCCGGGCACTGAAAGGCAGGGACCATCACCCATGCGTCCCCAGCATCTCCTCCGGGGCTGGCCTCTGGTGGGTCCGTACCAACTGAGCAAGGGAGCCCTGAGTTTGCCAATCGCTCTGGCCTCGTGGGCGCCCTGTAAAACCTCCCTGTGTTCGTCTGCTCCTAGGGGAGCAAGAGAGGGAAACTGTTGCGGGGTGTGGAGGGATTTGGACACCAGCACGAGGAGCTTGTTCCTGACTGTGCCCCCAGCTTCCTGGAAGGGCCCGAAGGGGGCCCAGTGTCTGCCCGGATTCAGGGTGGAACAGGGAGGCACCTCTGCTCCCGGTGGGGTTGGTCTTGGGTTTCCGGGGCTCCAAGCCCGAGGACGGCCCAGCACAGCCCCCCAGCTCCCTCTCTGCGGCCCTTCTGCAAGTCCGTGCTCGGGAAGGCAGCTCCTTTTCTGGAAGCAGAGGCTCAGAGAGGGCTGGGACCATGCCTGGGCACATTTACTGTGCTCCCCGCCCCGGGCTGCCCGGCATATTCCGGATCGCCCACGTTGTCCTAAAGGGAGACACAGAAACAGAAGGACCTCATCATCAATTCGCCCATAATCAGTAGCTGCTTCCCAGGTTCTCACAGGAGCCGCCCCTCTTCCCCTGAGATGGTTCCCCGAAGCCCACATCGATGACTCCCCATCTCCGCATTTCTGTCACGAGCCCACTGGCCCTCAAGTGCAGCCGCGAGCCATCCCTGCGCGCCGGTTCTCTCATGGCCAATTTCAAGGTGTTAATGGGAGGACGGAGTGGAATTCACTTAAACAGCGTCTCCCTGAATGCCTTCACCAAGCATTTTGCAGCAAAGTTCTTTGATTTCCCGGCCACCCCCCGCCCCACGCCCCCCACCGCCGTGTCCTTTCCCACCGTTACTAAATACCAAGAGATATTCTGGTCTGAGTTCCCACTCCCCCAAGCCCTGATTCACACAGTTGTATGTGCTGGGGAGTATGAGACTTGTCACCCTGCCGCCCGTGAACTCGGATGGGCGGGAGACACCGACAGGAGCACCAGGAAGGAAGCTGGCATTTGAGCTCAGAACAACTTGGCTCTGCAGACATCACCAGAGCCCCAACTTAAAACACTCAGAAGCCACCCATGTGACCAATGACGTCACCTCCCATTTAACCACTTCTTTCCCTGAGCTGCTTTCTCTTACCTCAGTGCGTGCGCGTTTCTAACTGCCCGGCTGGCTCCCGGGCTGAGTCTCTGCCTTTCTTGAGGACAGATGGCCCCAAGCAATCCCGTCCCGGACAGGACTTTTTACCTGGTCTTTGGACATCGCACCTCGTTTGGGGCTCTGGTTTGTCATCTGCCCCCGATTTTGAACTCATCTACTTGTCTTCCATCCTGACACCTGAGTCGGGACGGGCTTCGCCATGGTAATGATAACGTAGTCACAGTAATAATATCACAGTCATCGGACCCTCCCCGGGGGCCTGCCGCACGCCTGGCACTGTGAGAAGCCTCTGGAAGTTGGGTTCTCTGGACGCAGGTACTGAGATGGGATGGAATATGTTCATTGTCCAGCAACACCCGTGAACAGGGGAGGGCGGAAGCAAGACTGGCCAGAGGGAGTGGCGGACCCATGATGCAGGCCAGTCCCAAGAGGGAGCTCAGGACGAGCACGATCTGTCCACGATCAGTGCCCCACATTGGCCCACACCCCACATCTGAGTCTCTGGATACCAACTCTCCTCCAAGGACACGGACCGGCTGAGGTCGGTCTCCACAGCCCAGGCCCACCCTAGAGG
Source organism: Meles meles (assembly GCF_922984935.1). Lineage (NCBI taxonomy): Eukaryota > Metazoa > Chordata > Mammalia > Carnivora > Mustelidae > Meles > Meles meles. The sequence continues at coordinate 4,416,260 of NC_060076.1, forward strand.
AGCTGAGAGCTGGGACCCTTCTGCTCACCGCACTCCTGCAGCCGGGTGGCAGGTCCTTCCTGAAGATGATGGGGGCAGAGCCTCTCCACGTCCACGGCAAGCCTTCCGTGTCTACAGTCCAGCTTGCACCTGACGGCAGTCCCCTGAGGTGCTTTTGCAAATGAAAGAGCAGGCTCAGAGAAGTTAAGTCACTCCCCCCCCCCCCCCCCCGAGGTCACACAGCTCAGGTGCTGTCACTCATCTTCCTGACTGCAAGGTTCAAATTCACAGCTACCGCCGCGCTGCCTCTCAGGCCGATTAGTGGGATTTTAAAGATGAAATGGAGGTGACTGGCCCTCCCTTATCCTAAAGAGCAGACGCCATGCTCTGCTGACTTCCTGGCTCCCTCCTGGGAGAGTTTTTTAGTTCTGAGTTTCCCTGTCTGCAAAGCGGGTCAGGCCAGCCGGTGATCCCGCCTTCCTTCCCATGTCACGCCTTCATTCTGCCATGAAAACTGAGATGCTTGGCTCCTCTGCTCCCGCATCGATTCTGGGAGCTTTGGGTGTCCCTCCAGTTCCCCCCTTTCCTGTAGAAGCTGGAATCTGTTTAGGCTGTTGCCACCAGGAGCGCTCACTCTCGGGAAGCCAGAAAGCTGTGACACGAGGGTATAGCTCAGTGGTAGAGCATTCGACTGCAGAAAGCTGTGACAGTGACCAAAACCCCCGGGAAGACAATGGACACATAAGCCTGCAATATTTTACATAGATCAGCTGGTCGAGGTAGTGAGTTCCCTGTCTGGAGAGGCAAACAAGCACAGGCTAGAAGAGCAATACCTAGATTTTGTGCAGATGCAGCAAACATGTTAGATAAAAGTTAGCGATTGCCAACTGTCCTCGTTCTGTTCTCACTACCAGCCGTAGCTTGTGACAATACTTTGGTGTCCGTTTACAGCAAAGTGCTCGCCTTATAGCCCGGCCCCATGTTTGGTTTCCAGGCTGAAATGGAATGTCCTTCAGAGGGAAGGAAAAGGGTTGGTTTGTCCTTGGCAGAATCAGCATCGTTTCGCCCGGGGACGTGGGGTGACGCCCACAGGGCTGGCTCCATCCCCAGCCACCCCCAGAGGTGCCCGGCTTTCGAGATGTGTGGATGTTTTGTTTTTGTTTTTTAAGAACATAAAGTGGGGGGAAATAGGAAGTGAAATACCAGATCTGTTTTGTTCTCCCGAAAATCAGTTGTCCTAAGGGCCAGAATTTTTCACGAAGCTGTTGTCAGTGTGGTTCCCCTTCCAAGGCCGGTGTTCACAACAAGACGGCCTCCTGTTTCTCAGTCGCATGGGGTTGGGGTCTCGCTGAGGCCGCAGGCCAAGGGTCATGAAGAGGGAGAAGAGAGAGACACAGGGGCCTGTCCGCTCCCGGGGAGGTTCCATCACTGGGAAGCACCATTCACGAGGAACTGGAAGCAGACAGCAGGCGCCCCAAAGCCACGCCAGGCCTTGCCCCCCACAAGCTCAGCTCTGGCCTGGGTTGGTGCAGGACACGGGACTCAGCCAACTCCGGCTTAAGGCCTGCCTGTGGCCTGCAGGCTACTGAACAGGCCAGAACCTTGGCTCCTTCCTCCCTCCCACCCCGTCCTGGCATGTCCTCCGACCCGACCAGGGTGCTCTCAGCCCTCTCTGAATCCGGGTCCTTGTGGTCGGCAGCCCAGCGGGGTTGGCCGGCTTCCCCTCTGCGTCTCTAGGGGAACCTTCCCCTGGTCCCCAGTCTCACTGCCCACCGACAGATAAAGCACCGGCCTCAGATCACAGGCTGCAAAGTAGAGAAGGTGGGGTTCTGCCACAGGCCTGTGGTGCCCCAAAGCTGTGCTGCTTCTGGTGTGGGCCCCTCCCTCAGGACGCATCTGGTCCAGTGAGGTCACAAGGCCCTCAGAGAGGAACAGACATCAGTCCCCTGGGAATTCGGAAGAGGGCCCTGGGTATCAAGGGTATCAAGGAGGGCTTCCTGAAAGTGGTGGCGTTTGAAATGAGCTTGGAAGGACAGACGGGGTTTGAGCAAGAGCTGGGGGCAAGAGCATCCTTGGGAAACCCGTAGGCCAGTCCAGGAAGCTGGTCGGCTGAAGACAGCGGCCACGGTGAGAGCCCCGACCCCCGCCCCTGGCACACCCTCCACCGCCCGGCAGAGGCCGGGGTGTCCAGGATGGAGAAGAGGCAGGAAGCCCTGTGTCTGGTGCCCTCAGAGTCGGGAGGCCGTCCGAACTGGGGCCCTGGGCCCTGAGCGTCGCTCCCAGCTCCAGGGCTCCGTGGCAGGCGACCCAGTATCGTTGGCAAATCTGTGACATGTGGGGGAGGGTCTGCAGCCTGCAGCAGCGAAGGGATCCAGGACCCGAAAGTTTCCACAGCCCCAGGGTGAGAGGAGGGTGCGGACACGGGATGGGCTGTGACTACGGGGAGCAAAGGTGGTTTCTATCCTTGGAGCGGCTGAAGGTCGGGCATCCCCAGTCCCCGAGTCGCCACCGCTCTTTCCCGCTTCTTCAGAAGCTCTGGTTGGGGAGCAGGCCCCGGCCGGCCCGGGGCTCCTCCAGCCTGTCTGGGGCTCCTTCCCCTCCTTCCAGAGGAGCCTCAGCTGTGCTCGCGGACGATGGGCCTCTCAGGCCTGACACAGCCTTTCTTCTGCTAAAGTCTGCAGCTAAAAATACTTGGGTTTTACCACTGCGTCTCCCCCCTGAGCCGGGGTCGCTCTCCAGAGCCTCCTCCCAGGCCGGCGGCTGTGCCCACCTTCCCCTTGACCCTGCCCTGTGCCGGGGAGGGCGGTGACACCTTCCGTCGGCCCCCAGGCCCCCTGCACACTCAAGGTGGCCAAAGGCGGCTCACGCCTGTGGGGGGGGGCAGTGAGTGGCGGCCAGCCGGAGCCCGGGGGAGAGGTGGGCTGCCTGGCCCGGGGCTCTGGGGAGCGGGGAGCTGTGCCCAGGGCCCAGGCAGAGGACCCACAGCTCACCTCCCCGCTGGGACGAGAACTCAGCGTATGGAAGAAGGGACAACAAACAAAATACCCAAGATGGGACGTGCCCAGTGCCCGTCGCACAAGGACTAGGGTGTTAAGAGACGTCTGGGGGCTCAGCCGGTTAAGCGCTGACTCCTGGTTTCGGCTCAGGTCATGGTCTCTCTGGGCTCCGCGCTCAGCAAGAAGTCTGCTTGAAAGATTCTCTCCCTCTCCCCTTCCCCCATCCCGCCAATAAATTAATAAATCTTAAAAAAAAAAACAACAACAACAACAACAAAGAGCAGGTCCTGATCCAGCAGCGCAGTGTCCCCGTGGTGTCCCCACCCTGACCCGACCTGGCCGGGCGCCCTGCGCTTCCTCCCACCCTCGGATTTGGACATCGGCCGTCGGACTGGCTTGGGCTGGCGGAGGTTCGTGGACCCTGAGCACGCCCTTGAAGTGCATTTGCACAAGCAGGGCTTGCCTTTCACGCTCGGGTGGTCCACCTGGGAAAGAGCTGCCCCCGGAAGGAACGCAGGTCGATGAGGGACCCCGGGGTCTACCCAGCAGTCAGGCGCAGCTGCGTGACCCAGGAGCAGAGTCGGCTGCCGAGCCAGCCCCGTCAGACCTCCCGGAGTAGACTCCGACTGGGCCCCTTGCCGCCCGCCTGTCAGCTCGCGGGGGCTGCTCAGGCGCCCTGTGCCCCACCTGCAGTACGCGCCGAATCAGAACCTCCCAAATTACTGAACGTCACCAAACCCCAAAATATTCAGGCCATAGCACAATAAGAATGTATTTCTTATTCACCTCTGGTTATCTACTGATTTATTCATTTTTTTAAAGCTACTTTGAAAACCAACATAAAACGGCAACCGTTCTATTGAATCTCACAATTTTGTGGGTGAGGGATTCGGGCAGAGCTGGGCTGGACGATCTCGGGTTCCACGGGGCTTTGACTGGGGCCATTCACAGTGTTCGGCTGGTGCTGAACTTGTCTGGGGAGTTCAAGACGGCTTTACCCGTCAGCCTGGTACCTAGGCATAGCTGCCTGGAGGGCTGACTCCTGCTGGCCTTCTCCCTCTCAGAGGTCTCCCGGTCTCTCCCTGTGTGCGCAAGATCTCTCCTCGTAGTCGTATGGCCTGTCTCTGTGGTCTCTCCAGCAGGGTGGACATTCTGCACAAGACAAGAGAGGGCAAGGTCAGTGGACCCAGAAGTGGACAGTGTCATTTCCAACAAATTCTATCGGTCGAAGCAGTAACAAGGCCATCGAAGGGGAGGGAATTTAGACTCCTTCTTTCAGAGGGAGAAGTCACAGAATTTGTGGCCCATGTTTAATCTACCACACACATGAAAAGTACAGTCAGCATCCCAGAGGGGCTCTGCTCCACGCGGTGACTCAGAGACCTAGGCCAACAGGCACTCTGCCGTTTCTGCATGTCACTTCCAAGCTTGTCCTGGTGTCAGCATCCAGCCAGCAGATGCTGGGGAAGAGGAAGCAGGCATTCGCATGGGACAGTCTGTGAGCCAGCCCTGGACGTGCCGTGTGTCACATTTACACACATTCCGGGGCCAGAACGCGGCGCGTGGTCTCACCAGGCTGCAAGGCAGGCTGGGAAACGTGTCTGGCCATGAGCCGGGAGGAAAGGGAGACGGGTCAGCCACACCACCCGCTTCCCTCTCGAGGTGCCTGAGGAATAAACGGCTCTGTCTGTGGAAAGGGTGGCTGGCACGCCACCAGCAGTCCCGTGTGGCCCTCCTCCACCCTTCCAAACGCATCTAGAAGCGTTCACACACATTGCACGTCTGCGTCTCTTCGTGGTTGGCTTGGATGGTGGTACCTGCCAACACCCCAGCATCTTCGCAGGGAAGCCTCTCCCCGTGGGTGGACAGCCATGGGCGTCCATACCGTGTGTCTCCTGCTCCCACCTTGGCCACAGCTGAGGGGACCAAGAGTGGCCAGGCCCTCGCTGGTCCGTGGCCCTCAGAGGGCCCTGGTGGCAGAAGCTTTGCCTAGATAGGCTGGACCAACCAGACAGAGAGGAGCTGAAGAGACGCAGAGACAAGGTCATGAAGTGGAGTGTGGGGCGGGCGGGGCCAGGAGCGGCCCGAGCGACGCGGAACCAGAAGCTGAGAGGAAGCAGAGACACGGGGCTACAGAGGAAAGCTCTAGAGGAGAAGGGAAAGAGCTGGGTTGGTTGCAGGAGCCTGACAAGATACGGAATGAGAAGCAGAGACCGAAAGACAGCTGAGGCACGCTCGTGACCGCTCCAAAGACGTCGAGGACGTGGCTCTGTCTCTGAGAAGCCGTCCTACATCCTGCCCTGGGCACGAGCCCCACGAGGTGTCTTGGTCAGGATCAGCAAACTTTCATGCAAAAGCATCCGCAGACGATAGGTAAGCAAACGAACAGGGCTGTGTACCAATAAAACTTTATGGACACAGAAATTTTCATTTCATAAAATTCTCACATATCCAGAAATAGTCTTTGTCATTTGATTGTTTTCCTTCTATATTTAAAAACATAAAACCATTCTTAGTTCATGGGCTGTACAAACACAGGCATTAGGCGAAATTTAGCCCCCGGGCCATAGTTTTCAGACTCCTGCTCTTAGTTCCCGAGAGCTGAGGGTGCCATTTTGTTTGGTCACCGGCACCCGAACCCCCCTTTCTGGGTCAGCAGACAGCGTCCCCTGATGAGGCAGAGCCCACCTGCCACTGTCACAGCTGAACACACAGAGGTGCCCCAGACCCAACCCGACCCACCTGCCCCAACCTCCACCAGCGGTGAGTGGTGCGAAACAGAGACCTTGCAGGATGGGTCCCGGCGACGGGCAGTGACCTTCCAAAGCAGGCGTGACAGTGCCCGTGGCAGCGGCGGCAAGGGTCACCCACAGCATCTCACCCCAGCGGCACTGGCGTCCTTGTCAATGAACTGGTCCCGCTGTCTTCAGTTCTCCTGGGCTCCGAGCCCTGTCCTCCGGCCCCGTCCGGTGAGGCTGTGAGCCCCAGCGCCCTTGTGAGGAATCCAGGTCTACTCCAATCAGCCGGCGGCTACTCCCTCTGCTGATGCGGAAGAACCCCAGTGGCTGTGGGAGTTTCTCGCCAGGGTCTTCTCTGGTGAAGTCCCGGGACAGTAAAACACACTGTGAAGATCTTCCCTAACGAGTTTTTCTTTAGAAGTTATCACATAAACATTGCACGCTCATTATTTTAGCAGGCAAGAGATAAAAAGGGCCACAGAGGAGAAATAAACGTTCCTCGTCATCATAACACGCGGAAAGAAGCACGATTAGTCTTCGACGCCAACCCTTGCAGGTAGAGATCTAGAGTTTCCTCTCCGCTTGCCAGTATCTTGGAAGTGTCGTGAACGGCTAGTAAGCATGTATTTCTCTCTTTATGACAACTGCCTGATGTGCCCGCACACCCACGTGCCTAATGTTTCCACCAGTCCCCTGCTAGTGGGCACGTGGGCTCTTTGCGGGTTCCACTGCTAGCGGTACTGCTTGGATGGGAGAATGCTGTGGACGGCTTTGCACCCCCGCCCCACAATTCAGATGCTGATGTCCTAACCCCCAGGATCTCAGAATGTGCCGATTTGGAGATGGGTCTTTAAAGGGGGAATTGATGTAAAATGAAGTCATATGGGCGAGCCCTCATCCAACCTGACCGGTGTCCTTATAAAGAGGAGACGGGGACACACGTGACACAGACTGATGGGGGACCGTGCAAGGCCACAGCAAGAAAGTGGCTGTCTGCGAGCCAAGGAGAGAGGCCTCAGAAGACACCAACCCTGCCTCCACTTTGATCCCAGAGACCGCGAGAAAATAAATTTCTGTTGTCAAAACCACACAGAAAACCACCTAGGAAACCCTAGGAAACGAACACACCGTCCTTTTAACTCAGTCTTTGAGTACATGTAAAATTTTTCCTGAGGCTAGAATCACAAAACAGGAATTACGAAATCAAAGGGTATACATGTTTTAAAGACTTTGTGTTTTGAAATTCATGATAGACTCACGGGAAGTTGCACAAAGAGCCCAGAGCCTGTGGGGACATGTTTAGAACTAGAGTGCAGGATCCCACCCAGGAAATTGGCGCTGGGGCAGAGCTGTTGGCTGGTCACAGGCTCCATTCAGTTTAGTGGTGGGTCCCCTACACCCTTCCGCAGATGGATGCCTCCGACTTTCATTTTTGTACGCTCTTGCAAATGTTGTTTTCTGTCTCGTTTCCTTTTCGTGCGTTCCTGGAAGAAGGAAACCGAATGATAGGTCTTGCTCCTGCCATCTTGCTACATTCACTTATCAAGCCTGGTAGTTCCTTGTAGATTCTACTGGAATTCTAATGCGTGGGATGATAGCGTCTCTAGCTAATGGCAGTTGCTGTCCCTTCGGTCCTTATACTTCTTTCCTTGTTTATCACGTTGGTCAGGAACCCAGGACGATGTGGAATGAAAACGATGAGTCTTGGCTGGGGGAGGGGAGGCTCTATAACACGCCCTCCAGTGCGATGTCTGCAGTTGATGTCCAGGATCTCTGTTTTATCAAGTGAAGGATGTTCCCCCTGCTCTGGCTTCTCAGAGCTTCCTCGGTTCGTGGATGGATAATCAGATAATTTCTCTGCATCGATGGAGATGATCCTGTCATTTTCCTTCTGGTTTTATGATGATTGATTTTTGACTGTTAAGCCAACCTTGCATTCCTGAAATAAATCCCACTCGGTTGTAACATTGTTTTACTTGACTTGCTAACATTTTGTCAAGTATTTTTAGGTCTGTTTTCACGAGGACCGTTGATCCATAATGCTCCTCTGTTGCGATGTCCTTACCGGGATTTACTGTGAAGGTTATGATAACCTCAATAAAATGACTCGGGAAGGAACTCTTCTTTCTCCAGGAGATCTTGTGTAAGATGAGGAGGTTATTTCTTTTTTAACTGTTTAGTAGAATTCCCCAGTGAAGCCATCTGAAAATTTCTTTGTCCGTTTTCATTTTGGATTCAATTTCTTTAACAGATAAGGTTTTTTTTCTTGCAGCAGTTTTGATAAGTTTGTTTTTAAAGTATTTTTTCCACTCCATTTGATTTTCAAATTTATCAAGGTAACGCTGTTCCTGAGATCTTCTCCAAGCCAGTGTAAGCGTTAAACTTCCATATTATTACGGTACGTTTCTGTGTGGTTACCCGTATTGCTCCGTAACACCTCCTTCATAGCACTCGACGACTTGTATCTGCGTGTTGTGAGCCTGTGTCTGTTTTGGTCACCCTGTCCTGCGCCCCGTCCCCCAGCTGTCACCAGATAGAGCTCACGGTCCAGACAGACCCCATCACCGGCAGTGCCGAGCCAGGGCCACAGTGAGCGGCTGCCCCCCAAGATCCCGAAGCGACCGAAGTGACCGACTTCTCCCAAGCATCTCCGGTCTCTTGGAAAAGAAGCTTCCAGATGCTGTTTGCATTGAAGTGTCCAAGGGTTCCCCAGGCCTACCCAGCCAGAGAAAGTCATTGATAGATTAGTTTGAATGAAGACTAATCAATAATTTATGCTGATGTTTTTCCTCATGTAGCAGGGAGACCCGTTTGGATGTGATTTGACGGGGTCAGGCACACCTTGGTTTAATTAAACCTGATACAGAAAATTAAAAGAAAAAAAAAAAGCGCCCACCAGCCCGCCAGTGATTGGTTACCCAGGGTGGACTCGATCTACAATCGATGAAGAGGGATTGCGGAGCACATGGGGGCGCGGCAGGAAAGTCCAGAGTCAGCAGACGCATCTGCACGGCCGCCCTGATGGAGCAGAGCAAGTGTAAACACACTTATTGGCATCTCCTCATAACGTGGCCTTTAGGAGGCAGGCCGTTTGCACGCGATGATGGATGGTTCTGCTCGCGGGCGCGTACGCCGTGTCTGGAAACCAGCACGGCTTTGACCTCTCTTAGAGGAGCCGGAACGCTGAAACTCGCATCCCCAGTGCGGCCGTGGAAAGCAGCGAGTGGAAATGAATAATCATTGTCCTCCTGACGGACCGAGACAGTGTTGGGACCTGGCGGAGAATCAGCATCAGGGCGAGCCTCTCGGTGGGACCCTCCCCGCTTTCTGCCCCCCAGGCTGTCAGCAGGAGCTCCCCCCTCTCTGTGGTGTTCCGTTAGATCCCAGCCGGACCCCCTCCGGACGCTTGGGATCTTTCTGAGCTAATGGAACTGCTCAGACAGTTTTCATTCATGGCCTCCCTGTCCTCTGGACATGGGTGTAAATCTTTGAGGAGTTAGGCCGAGGGTAAACTCAAGTAACTGTCCAACTCAGAATGGTGGCTTTGCCCCAGGCCACTGAGACTTGTGCTGAGTCAGGCTAGTCACCTAATGTCCCCTCCCAGAGGACAACTTCTCACTCAGGGGATCCTCCATCCCGCCCAACAGGTTGCTGGAGGTGGCCAGAGAGGTCTCAGAGGCAGACCTGGATAAGCCCCAGGTGACAGGGGAGTAGCGCACAGACCCCCTCCCCGCATTGCTGCGTCCGTGGCAGACATCGCTAATCAGGCCTGCATGTCCTCCGGATGCTGGGACGTAGGAAGCCCCGAAGCCCAGCCTTCTCTGCCCGTGCCAAGTAAAGTTCTGGTTCCAGACTGGACAGGGAAGGGCAGAAGGTGGAAAGAGACAGACAGGAGGTAGGAGGTGAGCACATGTGTCCCCACGCCTCCTCTCCAGACTTCGGCCGGAGGGATGCTGCTTTGGATAGGTCAGAAGGAAAGCGGCGAGCAGGAAGGTTTCTGCTCAGGGTCACGTTTGGGACTCTGGAAGGGGCTCCCCTCCCAGGCGGTGCCCCCCCACGCGCAGGGGAACCTCAGCAGCATGGTGACGGGGCCAGTGGGCTCTGTCTGACCCCAACAGCACCCCCAAGGCCTGGATGGGCTCCAGAGGCCCCCACGTGCCTGGAGGCAGCGGAGAGTCTGTGGGGCACGCTGGCCAAGGCCATGGGGACCCTGCGGCAAGGCTGTGCTGCTCGGAGGAGACCAGGGGTCACGCGGAGGACATGGAGACACAGAGGGGACACAGAGGGGAAGAAGGGCTGAGGCAGCCAGCGAGCATGCGGGGGCCCAGGCAGGAGGGACCCTCCGGGACGTTACCTGTAGCCACACCAGCAGTAGAGCGCTCGGGCCTGGAGGCTCCTGGGCAGACACAGCCAGCAGAGAGCGGCCAGGAGGAGGCCACCCCGAGCGTGCAGACACCCTTCCCCTCGGCCGCCGCGCATCCCGTGCTCCACAAGCCGCTGTGTGGGGAGGAGCAGGGTGGGGGGACGGCGATGGTCTGGGAGATCAGCGCTCCATCTGCCTTGCCGGCCAGACACTGCTCCCGGGCATGCCGGCCCCTGAGCTGAGGGACCCAAGGCCAAACAGGTGGAGAAGATTCTCCCTGACTCAGGCCCCCCAGGCCCCGGCAGCTGCCTGCCACCTGCCCCTTCCACCACTGACTTCTTCACCTTGGCTTTTTTTTTTTTTTTTTTTTTTGATAATGTGGCAACGCAGACATAAAGTTACCATTTTAACAATTTTTAAGAATGCACTTGGGTGGTACTACGTACTTTCGCACTGTTGTGCAAGCTCACCCCTGTCGTTTCCAGAACTCTCCATCTCCCCGGGCTGGAGCTCAGCCCCCAGCGCACACCAACTCCCCCAGCCCCTGGCGCCCATCGCCCCCCTCTCTGTCTCTGTAAATGTGATGCCCCGGGCACGTCCCATCAGAGGACTCACACAGCATCGCTTAACGGCCACCCAAGCGCCCATCCACTTGTTATTAGAGCCCGTATCCCAAATCAGAGGCTAAAAATGCCCAAATATCTGCCTTCCTAGGCTTCCTTACTTGTAGACATGGGCAGGTGGCCCACTTCTGTCAGTTGGGACCTGGAGACTGTTGGGGGCCTCTGGGAAATTTTTGACTCCCTAACGGGAATAGTAGGGAGTAGCATTTTCCTCTTCTTCTCTGTGGGCCTTGTGGAAAGATGTGATGTTTGGAGCTGTGGCAGCTATCTTGCCACCATGAGGTGCAGTACCGTCATCATGCCGGGGAAGTGGAAAAATAGGAAGGTGCTGGGTCCTTGCTGTTATCACTGAGCTCCTGAGTCAACCTCAAGTATCTAATTAGATGAGAACAATAAGCCCTTGTCATTAAAGCAACTTTTCACAGAATATTCTATGACTTGTGGCCCGGGGCATTCTCTCTGAAAAGAAGAGGACTAAAACAAAGAGTCACATATACAAATGGAAGATTCCAGCTGAGCTGCATCCAGGGAAGGAGCTGTACATGGTGCGTTTAGGAGGGGGTGAAGACCCAGGCAGAGAGGTCAGGATAGCCTCCCCAGGCAAGTGACCACTGAACAGAGGTCTGGATAGAAACCAGCGGATCTCAAGCAAAGGGAGCAGCCAATGCAGAGGGGTGATGGGAAGTCCCTAGACGTGTGTTGGAGTCACTTCCAGACTTTTAACAGTTAAGACACAGCCCCCATTCAAATTAACTGTATCTCCAGGGTTGCGATTCCAAACGTGCAGCGGGCTTGAGAACCGTGGACTAAGGGCGCAGGGCTGGCTGGCTTGCAGGGTGTGCACGAGGGAGGGACAGAGGAGGCTGGGGGGTGGGGACAGCTACAAACATCGCAGACCGTGCTCCACCATGGCTGGAGCTCTGCGGGGCTGAGCCTGGCAGGAGAGAAGGTGATCTCTGAGTCACATCAGAGCTCGCTGACCTTCACCAGCTGGCCACTCCCTGGCATGGGACTCACTGAATTTCACCTTCCTGATCTGCTTGTTGGGGACCACAACATCCCATCCAACCCAGAGCAACTGGAACCTGGGGACAGTGGCCTGTATCAAGGAGCCAGGCAGGTTCTGGTTCCTGGAGGTTCCCTTTCAGGGTCGTGGGACTCTGTCCCCAGTGGGGCTTTGGGCCCAGCTGTGCCCTGAAAGGAGGAGGTCACTGAAGCCATGAGGCTGGGCGGTCCTGTCCCTATTGTCCCACTGCTGTGTCTCCCACTGAAGTGAGTTAAATGGTGGCCCCCAAAAATGTGACCACCCAGAACCTCAGAACCAACCTGATTTGGAACGAGGGTCTTTGCAGATGTAATTAAGATAAGGCTCTCGAGTTCACCTTGAATTAGGGTAAGGCCTAACTCCGAGGACAGGTGTCCCTATAAAAAGGGAAGAGCCACAGATACAGAAACACAAAGGACAGAACGCCATGTGAGGACAGAGGCAAAGACCAGAGTAATGTGTCTACAAACCAAGGGATGCCTTGGGTTGCTGGCAGCCTCCAGAAGCTAGGAGAGAGGCATGGAACGGATTCTTCCGCAGAGCTTCCAGAAGGAACCCCACCGACAATGCTTTGGCCTCTGGCCTCCTGAACTGGGAGAGAAGACGTTTCTGTTGTCCTCAGCCAGGCAGTTCGAAGTCATGTGTTCCGGCTGCCCTGGGGCCCTCCTACACCACCCTCCCGGGTCCCTCTCCCCTGCCCCCCCATCAGTCTTGGGGCCTGGACAGAGCAAAACACAACATCCTGGTTGAGGAGTCAAACCACCAGCCCTTCGTGGCCAGCGTGCCTGGCACGGGGACAGTGGCCCAGGGGAGGAGGGGCTCCGCGGGAAGCTCGGGATGCTGTGGCTGAAACCGGCCCCGCCCAAGGTGACCTTCTCCTGACAAACCCGGTGCCGGCATCAATTATTCACATGGAACATCTTGGAATGGGCTCAAAGCACGTGGGCCCAGGCTTTTTGTTGTTACCCCCTTGTCTGCCTTTAAAGACATTTGTCAAATCCGTGCCTGGCAGAGACACAGAGCCAGAGCGTTGGGGAGGGGCTGGGAGCGCAGCGCCCACGGGCCCGGCCAGCTCGCCGGCAAAGGGCTCTCAGCGGCGGCCCCTCGTGGGCCTTGAAAGCTCGTGTCTCCTCGCAGAAAGAGCTGTCCGCCGGCCACCGGGGCCTTTGATTCCTCCCTGACAGGGCGCTGAGGGATTGATCTGGCTCCCGTACATAATTCATGAGCCCCTGAGCCGCTGTGAATTCTGAGCAGGCCTTTTCCGTGCGGCGCAGACGGAGCTGGGGGCTGGAGAGCGGGGCTGGGGAGTGGGGCGTGGGGGGTGGGGTCGGCCCCACCGTTGCCCCCCACCCCCCTGTGTCGTCCCCGGGAGGAGCTTCATCAGGAGGTCAAGAACTAAAGGGAACGCTCGGGAAAAGCAGTCCCCTCCGACAGGACAACCACCTGTCCATGACGGTCGCCGTCTCAGGAGCCAGGGCTGCGGGGCGCATGCCCCATGCTCCCCTCCGTGTTGTCCTGAACACGCCCCTCCAGGTCGCCTACCCAGGAGGGGCTCCTGCCCCGGAGGGGCCCTCAGGCCACGGTCCTGCAGACACGACTAGCTGGGTGACCTTGGGCGGGTCACTCAGCCTGCCTGAGCCAAGCCCTGTCCCCATGGAGGCACCGTGATAACATGCTCTAGGCAAAAGGCACTGCCCCCCGCCCCGCCCCGCATCAGAGCCCATGGGGCTGTCCCTGTGGGGGTGAATCTTCTATGACGGCCCCGCTTCCTAGAGTGTGGCCGCAGGCGCGCCCTCAGGACCTGGTTCACACTCAGACTGCGCACACGGACCGGGATCCCGACGAAGCAGGAGGAAAGCCAGCAGCAGGCGGGGAAAGGGTTTTCAGATGCAGTTTCTCTGAACCTGGGCATATGGGCTCCCAAGAACCCCCTAGGGCTTCAACAGGGCAGCACCTGGGCCTCTACAGAGACTCCAGCTCCGGGTGCCGGTGGCCAGGAGTCCACCAGTCCTCTGGATCCTGACCCAGCAGAGGCCTGGGACTGCTGCAGAGTAGTTTCCAGTTAGAGCATGGCTTGAGGTGTTTTTGCAAAACAATTAGGTTGTCCTTGTTTTCCCTATATTTCTGTTTGGTTGAGGACATTGATTTTTTCCCTCACTCATAATATTTATTGTTGGTACTTTTTTTTTTTTGGTCAAATTGCAAAAGCAATACTTATATAAATGTTTGTTCTCTCTTTTTCATGCTTTTCTGTATTTAACTTTTTTGGCATGAAAAAAAGCAATATATATCTCGTGCCAAAAGGCATGGAAAAAAGAGAAGCAGAGAGAGATCAGAATGTCCCACGATCCCTCCCTCTGGAGACGATGGCCGCGAGTGAGCATGCCAGTCTGCGCCTTCTCAGGACTGCCGATGTGAATCCAGGGACATCCTGTTTTACTGTGATTTTTTTTTTTATTGTGCTAAAATGTACCTAACGCCAGGTTTACCATTCTGACCATTTTTAAGTGCCTAGTTCAGTGGCCTGGAGTACATCCCATCACCCCCATCCGTCTCCAGAACTTTCTCAGGTTCCCCACACTGAACCTGTCCCCATAAAGCACCGATCCCCGTTTCTCTCCCCAACCCCCGTCCCTGACAGCCACCATCCCACTCTCTGTCTGTGCGACTTGATGACTCCCGGTACCTCCCATGTGTGGGGTCACACGGAACTCGTCCTCACGCGTGTCGGGTCCTCCAAGTCCGGTCCTCCACTTCTTCCTCCACGTCTTCTCCCACCAGTTGTGTCTTCCCCAAAGCAGCCCTGGGTTGGGAGCAGGAAGCCCGGAGCCCCCGTGGGGGGCGAGGAGGAGTCCCCAGGACCGCCCCCAGGATCGGTGACGCGCTTGAAAGGCTGACAGGACTCAACATACAGTAGTACCTCAGCAAAGGGCTAGGAAGCAAAATTGGCAGAGGGAAGAGGCGAGGGACAGATCCCAGAGGCAGCCAGGCACGAGCTCCTGAGCGTTCTGTCCCAGCGGAGTCACACAGGACACGCTCAGCCTTCTCCGCAGCGTGTTGAGACAACACATGTGAGGTGCTGTCTGCCAGGGGAGCTCCATCACCGGCTGGTCACGGAGCCACCCCCCTGCCTGACGCACGCCAAACGTGCAGACTCCTCGAAGGAAACCGGGAGCTCGGCAGAAGCCACGTGGTTTGCACCAATGACAGCGAGCCGTTCTTCCCCGTTAGGGAATGGTGGGAGCCCTCCCGAAATCCAGGCTCCCAGATGCCAGTCCGAAGCCCACCCTGTGGGCAGACCTTTCAAAGGAGAGCTGCCTCAAGGCTCCTGTGTTAACTCTTTTCTGGGTGTATACCACCAAAGTCCAGGATTTTTTTTTTTTTAGTTTTTATTTATTAGTCAGAGAAAGAGAGCACACAAGTAAGGGGAGCAGCAGAGGGAGAGGGAGAAGCAGGCTCCCCGCTGAGCAGAGAGCCCGATGCGGGGCTCGATCCCAGGACCCTGGAATCATGACCTGAGCCGAACGCAGGTACTTAACCAGCTGAGCTACCTGGGCACCCCAAAGTCCAGGATTTTAAAAGTCTTAAGACGTAAAACAAAAATGCAGAGCATCTGGCCACCATGGGCCTCTCATTCACAGACCCACTCATCTGGGGAGGAACAACCACATCTTTAAGGCAGGAGGTGGGGACTGCAATTGGTCATCATTCTAATCTTGTAAAGTAGCTGTAGGTTTCAGAGCAGGAAGAAGTCTGCTGAAGACAGGCCAGACCAGCCCCCCTGAAAACTGCAGAACGGTGGAGAAATTAACAAGGCTCTACACAAATAGGGGAATAGACCATGTTCATGGATTGGAGAACTGCAGTACTGTAAACATGTTCTTCCCTGACTGACGTCTCCACTCAATGCAGTCTCAACCAGAATCACAGGAGGCTTGGGGCACCTGGCTGGCTCAGTCGTTAAGTGCCTGCCTTTGGCTTGGATCGTGATCCCAGGGTCCCCACCTCAGGCTCTCTGCTCAGTGGGGAGCCTGCCCCCCCAACTCTCTGCCTGCCTCTCTGCCTACTTGTGATCTCTGTCTCTCAAATACATAAATAACATCTTTTTAAAAAATCACAGTAGGTTTATTTTTGGTGGAAATTGGCAAGCTGATATAAAATTTATATGAAAAGGTGAAGGGCCAAAAAATAGCCAAGATTGTGAAAACAAAGAGCAAGGTTGGCAGACATGTGCTACCAGGTGTCAGACCCAAGATAAAGCCACAGCAGTTAGGACACCATGGGATTGGTGCAAAGACAGATACACTGACCGATAAAGCACAGAGTTTCCAGAGCAGAAGCCACTTCCCACAACACAGTCAACAGGGCCAGCCCTGGACAGTGAGGGTAGAAAGGTCTTCTCAAAAACATGCCTCACGGGGCGCCTGGGTGGTTCAGTGGGTTAAGCCCCTGCCTTCAGCTCAGGTCATGATCTCAGGATCCTGGGATCAAGCCCCGCATCAGGCCCTCTGCTCAGTGGGGAGCCTGCTTCCCCCCCTCTCTCTGCCTGCCTCTCTGCCTACTTGTGATCTCTGTCTGTCAAATAAATAAATAAAATCTTTTAAAAAAATTTAAAAAAAACATGCCTCATAAGTTACAAAACAAAACCCCTACATTCTAGATGGATTGCGTCTCTACATGCAAAAGGCAAAGCAGTGAAACACCTAGAGCAGACACCTTTGTGACCTCCAAAGAGTCAAAGATGTTGTAAACAGGATTCAAAATGTACTCTCCGTATATGAAAACAATTAATAGATAATAGATAAGGATGTCCTGTCAGCAGAGATGCCTACTGAGAGAAGGGAAGGGAGTCCACACAGTCGAAGTCACTTGCTATGTAAGGAGAAAACTCGGCCTGAACAGGTACCTCACAGAGAGGGTAACAGGCTTCCCGCGTAGCCAAGAAGCATATAACGAGGTCCAACATTGGCCGTTGGGGAACTGCAAGGGCAAGTCACAGTGTGATGCCCCTACCCGCCCACCACCACCAGAACAGCCAAAATGAAAAAGATGGAGAAAACTAAGAGTGGACAAGGGCATGGAGCACCTCGGGCCCTCATCCACTGCAGGGGGATGGGGAGGACGACACCACTTTGGAGGACTGTGTGCCACTCTCTCTTACTGCTAAAACATCTATAAGTACTCAGTGGCTCCGCAGCTCTGCTCCGACCAGAAATGCACAGGCACCCTCAGGAAAAGACACACCAGCGTGTTCGTCCCTGTACACACACCCAGAAACCCAACAACAGGAGAATGGCTGAAGGGCGGGACTCCCGGCCGAAGGAATACTATACAGCCATGCAAAGTGCCCAAGAGCCACTGCGGGCGGCGGCACGGGTGAGTCTCCCAAGCGTGAGGGCACGGGTGGGAAACCAGGCCCAGTGAGCACGCGCTGTGTGTCATTCCACTTACACAAAGTACAACCAGAGACGTGAGGCGTCTTCTGAGTGATACAGTCAAGGAGATGTTCAACTTTTAATGTCTGTGGGCACGGCTCCTGCATTCCCAGGGAAGCTGTACTTGAACATTTACCAAGGTCCAAATGACTTGGCACAACCTCAAGGCCGAGGCTCTATTTCTGCCCCGAGCACACATTGTACATCTGCTTCGCTTAAAAAATAACCGGAAAGGAAACATTCCAAACATAAAGATAAGAAAAGGGCAAGAAACCTCCCTGGTCCCTGTAAGGTTAAAGTCATACAGCCCCGTGTGTACTAGAAACTTAAGGTCTGCAACTTTCTGAAGTGTCCTAACAATTTGCAACTTTTTTATGTAAAGAATGTATGTTCCTTTTCTGAAGACTGTCTATCCCAGGCAGCTGTCCCAACTGGGGCTTGAATGAAACTCTCTTTTAAAGGTTCTAGAAATTTACAAAACATTTGTTCAGTTTGCATTGACATGAGGTGCTGTTCCATGGGTGTTCAGTTGGTGAAAATTCATATGCTCGTGGGCACTAATTCATATACTCATGTATACTCATGGGCCCTTTTTTTATGTGTGATCTACTTAAGAGCAAATAAAAATTGGGGGAAAGACAAGACGGGGCATGGCCCTGGTTTACCTTCTTCTTCGTGGAGCATTGTGACCTCTAACACGAGTGACCTCTAAGGTGCCTCTACCCTATCCCACGAGGCCGCCAATAGAGTGTCTCTGTTCTCTGCTGCAACCCAGAATCGTGCCGGTAAGCCATACCATGTTGTCAGTGGCTCCAAGTGCCATTGTGATTTGTTAAATGATAAAGGTTCTAGCAATTCAGAAAGTCTAAAATGTCCTGGGTGCGACCCAACCCTGGCTCAGGGTCCAGGTCCAAGACCAGGAGTCCAAGAGGTACCAAGGAAAGGAATTGGGAAGCCCGTGCCGGGGCCTCCCCTGGGCGAGGCGCCCCAGCTCCCCTCCCAGCCGGGGGCTGGCGCTGCAGCCTCCACGCACCAAAGCCAGGGCAGCCCGATCCCACCACAGATGCGTCAGAAGCAGAGTGGCCCGAATCCCCGCCCCGACTCTTAGGGACTGGGTCAGCCTCTCCGGACCTCCATTCCCTCATCTGCAGTGTGGGACCAGTAGTGGATGGGGCTACTGCAGAAATTAACTGGAATCGCTTAGCACAGAGCCCGGCACAAGGCCAGCCCCGGGCAGGTGGCACCTGGCACTGTCATTACCGTCAGTGTGGTCTTTCTTACTCTTCTGTCCGTTTCCTCTTTAGACTTCACCATTCCGCATGAGGACTGTGGACTCCCCTTCCCTCCCTCAGACCCGGAAGGTAATACAAACTGTTTACCTGCAAAATAACACCACCGGCTACTTTACCGATAAAGTGGGTTTGGTTGGAGAATTGCAGTTCGGGACACGCAAGCTACGGCAAAACCACAGGCAAGTCCAACAAAGAAAGGAGGGGAGCGTGGCTTTATGGAGAGGACGTTGGGAGGGGCTGTCCTGGACCAAAGTCCCCCGGAGAAGCAGGACTTCAGGGTGAGGGCGGTTCCTCCCTGGCTGAGCTGCTGGGGTGGCGGATTTCTTGTCAGAGAAGCAGCATCCGTCCTTCCCTGTTGGGTCTGTAGTTGTGATTCCCTCCTGTGGCGGGGCCTCGGCTGGGGTCTCTAAGTGATTGTTCTTCCCGGAATTGACATGCAATGACACGGCGTGAGAACGCCTCTTTCTGGCCTCCTAACTTCATTCTACTGAGCTTTTCCTATTAAGTTTCATCGAACAAGAGTAGAAGACTGATTTCTCAGATGAACTACTTTGTAGCCAACCTGTCCACACAGCTAACCGGGTACAAACATGCTGGCTCACCCCTCCTTCCTTTATGCAGCGCACACGCAGTCCACACCACTGTTACCAGGGCCGGTGCTGCTCCCAGCCCTGCAGCAGGTCAGTGAGAAGGCTCCGCGACGGCACTTTATTTCTGCAGTTTGGAGATGTGAAAGCAGCCCGAGGTCACAGGAGCCAAAGGTCACTGGAGCTTGCCTTTCATTCGGCTTTGATGAAAGTGGCGTCTGCATTCCACCAGCCCGCCTCATATCCACAACCCCGGGGGAGTTCTTCGACTATAATATGGACCAGCTCCAAAAGGTGTTCTCTGGAAAGGTTTAGTAAAAACCCCAGCATTCTCCCTGTTGTGGGCTCCGTCCCAAATCCAAAGTGCATAAAGCCTTGAGCACTGGGGTGTCACTGTGAATGCCCAGTGCACACACCAGCTCGGTCCTCACCGTGCCCTGGGCCCCTCTGGGAAGCCTCCGGACAGCAGCTGTCTGACCAGTGGGCATGTAAGGCCTCAGGGAAATCACGTGGATGTCTCAACTTCTAGGGCGGGAAGGCACCTACCAGCTCAGGGCCAGCAGGAATCAGTCCGACAAGGCAACAGCTGGTGGGCAGGTGACTGCCCCCTGCCCACACCCAGGGCAGACATTGCTAATCGATCCCAGTGCCCATTCCCACCGAGCCCAAGCATGGCTTCTGGGTTCTCAGTGCAGGGCTTCCCACAGCTGGACAGACTCGTGGGAGCCAACCAGTGGACTGTCTGCCATCCCCAGTTAGGAGGAAAGGACCCTGGTTCTAGCCTCAGTTCTGCCCAGTCACCGTGATATCCTGTGGTGGTCATGGAGCTCACTGGGCCCCATTTTCTGGCCTGTGAGATGGAGAGAAAGGCAGGAGAGCGCCGGTCACCTGCCCGGCTTCTGGCACTGTCCCTCCTGCTTGGTGGGTGCCGGTCCGCACTGTCGTCCAGTGCACGGTATCGCTGTTTTCTTCCTCGTTCTGCTGAAGAGCAGTCTTGAGTCCTTCATGCCGCTCAAGCAGCAGAAAACAAAGACCCTAAGCCCTGCCGTCCCTCCCCACACCCTCCCTGCCATGTGCATGTCAGTCACCTGCAGAGGAAAGGCTGGTCCGTCAGTACATGCCGACTGGGAGCTTGGGAAGCCGCTCAGACACAGTCAGGCCCTCAGACTTGGCTCACTGTGAAGGGCTGACTATGTTGTAGGTGTCAAGTGACCTGCCCCCACACTCAGTGGGGCTGAGAGAAATCCGGGAAGACTTCCTGGAGGAGGAAGGAGAGGTGTGGCCAGGGGATGGGGGAACATGGTCAGAGGAGTATGACAGTGGCCAGTTGCTCACCTCATGACTTCTCCCACCAGGGTGACGGCAAATCCCAGAAAGAAGTGGTATTGAGGGAGGGGAGAGGGCGCGCTGGCCATTTCAGAGGCAAAGGTCTGCTCCCTGGCCACGGCAGCATGGCATGCCACCCATGGGGACACAGAAAGGCCCCCTCCCTCACTCATACGTAATAGTCACGGGGGGCTCCCCCTCGCTTCCTGCTCCCCCTCCTTCCTTCCCTCCACCCCTGCTGCTCTTCCTGCTTTTGTTCTGCTTGCCTGTGGGCCGGGGCGATGGGTGCAGAGACGATTTCTCCCCCAGCTCTGCCCTCGTGGTCCCCCCTCCAGCCCAGGCCCGCCTCAGCCCAGCCCCTCCACCTGTGGGCAGCGGCTGGCTCCTTCCCACTGCATGTCAGCCCGGTGCCCCCCACCCTGCTACCCCCAGGCTAGGAACCAGGGGAGCCTAGGCCGGCTTCCAGTGCCCTCTGCCTAAAAGCGTTTGGAAGCCGCCTCTGGGCCAGCGCCAGAAGCTTCCTCACAGACTGGCAGGTTGGCCAGGGTCGCTGCTCCTGCAAGAAGGTCCTGGAAAATTCCAACCCTCCCACAGCCTCAAGGGCTAGATATCCCGAGAGGTCCCCCACCCCCACTCTCCACCCGGGCTGCCCTGTTCCCTGATGCAGTCTCAGCTCATGTTGTCCTCACTGGCCGGGCCCTCGGGAACGCCAGTGCAGCCCTGGGGGAAGGCAGCTTGGCTTATGGGGGGAACAGAGGTTGTGGGACACGGTGACCTTGCCCAACTCCCTTGGCCTCGCGGGCCCCCTGCTCCATCTGGAAGCCAGTCCGTCTGTGAACACGATTAGCCAGTCCAAGGGCAAAAAATTATGTATGTTTTCAAAGGAATCAGGTCTGTAGGAGTCTGGAAACGCCTGCCCCTCCCCAAGTCGCAAGCCACATTCCCTCAGCGTCGCTGTTTGGGAGACAAGGGCTTGAGGCTGATCAATCTGTCGAGCACGCTGCCAGCTCCCGGTAATGAAAATAAGAACGGCAGCGGCAGTGACTAAGACGAACCGAGCGCTTGCCACGTGCTGGGCGCCGTGCTCCAGGCTTCCCGTGTAAAGCCCGCGTGGTCCTCAGCGCACCCCCCGTGGGGCAGGAATCAGCGCCCGCTTTCATCCACGTTTTACAGAGGAGGAAACTCAGAGAGGTCGAGAGACTGGTCTAAGGTCACACAGCCGGAGAGCGGAGCGGCTGGGATTTCGTGCCGCATCTTGGGGGGACAGTGGCTCTCCCTCTCCTGCCGCCCACCAACTCGCTCTTCATCAAAGCCATTGACTCACGGGCAAAACAGCCTCAGCCCGAAAGCCTCCTGCCCCAAATGCCAGTCCTGAAATGTACCATTATCCGTGAGTTCCCTGGGCGGATGGCTTCTCTTACCAGCACTGCCTCCTGCTGGGGAGAACCCGTCTGTGCCTTAGCTCTGCCCTTGCAAGGGGACTGGGATCTTTCCTAAGCCTAGAGGGGAGGCGTCTGCTTCTAGAATGTAGGTGATGGGATCGGAACCCTCGGGGGGAAGCTGCGGGCAGAGAGAAGGGAGCCAAGCCTGGGATCTATTTCGTGCGAGGCAATTTCACGAACATCTCATTGTGCACAGTCGGGGTTATGACCCCCCAATTTACAGATGAGCAAACTGAGGCTCCAGCAAGCAAGTGAGCCACTGGCGTTTGTGCTGCAGGTGGATGAGCCAGCCGGGCGTCTCATGGGGTCTGATGAGGGGAGAAGAGCAACTTTGGGGAGCACCAGGGTCCCCGGGAAGAGCTCCGTAGGAATAGGCGGCCTTCAGGCACACAGAAGGGCTTTGCGTCCTACAAGAAGCCTAGTCCCCTGGCTTCTCTGAAGTCTTTGCTGGCCGTGGCTGCAGCGTGGCCAGTGGGGGTGATGGCAGCCCCCATAGGGTCATGAGGCCAGAGTGGAGCACTCTCACCAGCTGTGTCCGCAGCCTGATGCCCTTCCAGACCCGGCGGGGCCCCATCCGTCCTGCCAGCTCAGGGCAGCTACTGCTTTGGACTGCTCAGGAGCAACCAGAGAAGATCCCTCCTGCCCCCATCCTAGGGCAGGAGTGAGCGGCCTCCAGGCCTGGAGAACAAGAGACTAGCCAGGATCGCTGGCCCCCTCCCTCCCGAGCCCACCCTGCGCTGTCCTGCTCTGTCCGTAGGGCTCCCTGTCCCATGTCATCTCATTGACTCTTCCCCGTACAAGGAACAGATGACAACCCCTGCCCAGAGAGAGAATGATCACTTCCCCAAGGCCACCACTAAGCCAATCAGTGACGGAACAGAAATTCGAACCCAGGGCTGGCTCTAGAAGCTGTCTGAATGATTGAATGCCCTTGGCAGGCATCTTGACCACTCCACATAGCCTTGCATCTCACTCTGATAAGCATCCTGAACTATCGGCACTCATTCTTTCCTTTGGGCAAGGGTTTGTGGACACCCGTACAAGCCAAGCCCCACGCCAGCATCTGAGGAGAAAACAGTGACCGAGCGAGACAACCGCTCTCCTCGGGGGCCTCCTGCAGGCGGCTGGGTCAGACGGTCCCAGGAACGAGTGGGGCATTTCAAGCTGGGAGTCGATGAGAACCCAGGACACGGGGGCTCGGGCCAGCCCGGGGGTCAGGGAAGGCCAGAAAGGAGGTCTGGGGTTGACATCTGGTCAGCACGCATCAGAAGAGAGAGGTCAGCAGCTGGGGGAGAGAGGGGAGAGCCCCGGGACAGAGGGAGCCGTGGGTGGTGATGGGGGCAGGGCACAAAGGAGTTGGGAACCACAGGCGAGGGTGGCCAGGGGCAGAGGGAGGTGGAGACAGACAGGGCCAGTCTCTGGTCCACCAAGAACAGTGAGGGTCCCGGGAAGAGTGGCAACTGTCAGAGCAGGTCGGGGGCAAGGTGCACGACGTGATGAGAGCATTGGGTGACAGGTGAGCGGTCCTCTAAGGGGCTCCCCCCTGCGTAAGGGGCCCCCGAGGCTCTCTTCCTTTGTGGACCGCTGTTGTCTCTGTGCCCGGGGGGCCACATCTTGCAGAAACCGATGCCTCCTCGGTCGCTCCTCTGCCCCGCGGTGGGCAGGACGCAACCCCTCCGCGTCTCCTGATCACCGTAGGAGCCCCATGCAAGCGAAGCACCTGGGCTTTGGGGCCGCTCTGCTGACCCCCTGAGGGGTTTTACCTGCTCTTTGCTGAAGTCTGGCCTCTGGGGGCCGCCCCCATGAACTTCGAGTTGTCTCGCACACCCCGGCACACGGAGAAGGAGGCTCCCGGCCGCCACAGACGTGCCCCTCCGAACCCCGACCAGCAGCGTTCCCAGCCTGCGTGAGCCCTGGGGCGCTGTCCTGTGCTGCCCGCCCGCTGAGGGGCACACGCCCTCCCGGAGCCCACGGGGGACCAGTCCTGCTGCTGCCTTCACTTCCCACACACACACCCGGCCCCCTGGGCCCTCGTGGGTCATTCCGCAGTCGTTAATGACAGGCATCTGGCACTGTCCTCGAGGGGCGGAGCCCCCACCGGGAGACGTTCAGGCAAAGCGAGGCTTACCCCGCAATGAGCCAAGGGCTAAGCCTGCTGTGGGTCCCCCCTTCCTGCCCTGAGCACCTCGGTGAAAATCTCCTCCCATACGTTCGGCTCATCTCCCCCATCTCCTCCAGCTCCTTGTCACTTGCCGCCTCCTGTGACTGATTCAGATGCCATCCAAGCTCCTTGGCGGCAGTTCTAGATTCATCCTGGAGGCAGGACCACCCCCCCCGAAGGGCAGTCAAGAGGCCTCTCTTCCGCCGAGGGAAAACAGAACATTCACCAAAACTCAGCGTTGAGCAGATTCATACGGAGCTAGTGTGGTGTTTTCGATTGGCCGGGGGCCTAGAATCCGCCTGGCAGGGATGGGGCGGACAGATGGGATCCTATATGAAGCTACTGACTCATTCAACTTTGAAAGAGAAGAAAACCTTATTAGTCAATGTTTCAAAGGGCTGTGGCTTCACAGGAAGCTTCTTCAGCCCAGCCAGCTGGGGCGGCCTCCAGACTGGCACCCCATCTTTGTCTGGCCCCGTGGAAGGCCCCCAGCCTCCAAGCCGGGTGCCCGCCAGCCCACTCTCATCCCCAGAGCTGCTGCTTCCCGTCCCCAGGGCCACCGGCCGCGTTCCCCACTCTGAGCCCAGAGTGACCTCTTCTGCGTTGAAATGTGCCCCCCAATTCATATGTTGTCATTCTAACCCCGAGTGTCTCAGGATGTCACCGTATTTGGAGACAGGGTCTCGACAGAGGTAACTGAGTGACGGTGGGGTCACTGGGGTGGGTCCGAGTTCAACACGATGTCCTTCCAGCCAGAGGAGACGCGCACGCAGAGATGCGCACAACCGAGAAGACAAAGTGAAGAGACATGGAGAAGGGGCCCGTCTGCAAGGGCAGGAGAGAGGCTGCGCCAGGTCCTCACAGCCCTCCGAAGGACCCAGCCCTGCCACCACCCGGATCTCAAGCCCTCAAGCTCTCGGCCTCCAGAACTGAGACACAATAAATGTCTGCCGTTGAGGCCACTGGGTTTGTCCCAGCAGCCCCAGCAAACGTGACCTCACCCCGGGGGCTGCTGATGCCATGGGGGGCGCAGACAGCTGCCCAGCCCAGCCTGATGCTCACCGGCCTGCGGTCCTCCCCAGCCCCCTCCGTGGGCCCCACGGCCATCCACCGTGCCACGGATCTCCCTGCCGAGAAGCTGGGGGTTTGGTCGAGGCTTGATTTGGTTTAGCTTTGCCATCCTCTGCGAGCGCTGTCCACGGGGTGTCAGCATCCTGGACGGAGCCCAGGAAGCTCAAGTCTGAATGCGTCCCCTCGCCCAACGTCTGCACACCTGCTGTGTGCCGGGCTCCCTGCACACCGTCGATGATCCCAGGAGGCAGGGGGTGTGTTTCCTGTGGTCTCAGAGCTTTCAGGAGTCCTGTGTATTTGTTTTCCGGGAGGGTGCGTTCAGGAGATCAGTAAGGAGACCACAGGACAGGGCATGCATAACTGTGCCAGTGGGCCACCGCTCCCTGCTCCGGGCCACGTGGGCCAGTGACCTCATGGGAGCCTTCAGGGAACCTTCTAGGGTAGATCATATCTTCCCATTTCAGGGATGAGGGGGGCCTGAGCTTGCAGAGCATGACAAAGCTGCAAAGTGACCAAGCGGAGTGCTGAGACCATCCCGCACACTGTCTCCAGGCCCAGCCCGCACGCCCTGCACGGGGTGGCTCCGAGGACTGGGGGGGATCCTGCCCAGGCTGGGTGACTCCCCCACCCCACGCCCTGGGAGGTCTGGGCCCTGGGGGCGCCCCTGCCAACCGCATCCAGAGCACACAGTGCTTCTGGGGTTTGCTTTCTGAAAAACTTGTGATCTTTACTGCCACCGAGCGTATAGGACTGTGGTTCATTTCATGGGGTAAGGAGCCAGTTTTATGTGCCCTTTACAGTTTCAAATTCGCTTTCCTCAGAGGGGTGGAGGGGTGGAGGGGTGGATATGTGGCCCCTACCGGGCCGTGATTCCACAGCTCCACTTTGTGTCCAACCACACAGGTAGCTACGAGCCAGCCGTCGCTGTTCCCAGGCCTGCGGCGAGCCCCTGGGGCCTTGCCCCTACAGGACAGTGAGGGCAGAAGGACTTCGAAAGTAAGAGTCCTCAGGAAGGCAAGAGCTCAGCTTAAGGGGGCTTCCGATCCAGGCAGACAGAGGGGCCGGGAGGGTGGGAGAGGATGAAGGCTTTGGAGAGGCAAGGGCCCCCCTCTTCTGACTCCGGCAAAACTTTCTTAGAAAACATTGCGTTCAGTCTTCCCATTTAGAAGAGAGGAAAAACCGAGGTCCACTGGCCCCAGTGGAAGGTTCTGGGCCAAGTGAGGTGAGGGGGCCTCTTGGCCCCTCCCTCCACCCCTCTACTTCCCCATCCCTCCACCCCCAAGCCCACCCCCCGACACTGGGAAGCCTCTGAGCCCCCCTGCCCCTGGCCTAGCCCCTCCTCTCACTGGGTTCCCATTTCCCATCTTCCTCACTGATCCATTCAGGTCAGAGCAGAGGCCAAGCAGAGGGGTCATCGCTAACTATATGCTAATGACAGCGGGGACCAATCAATCTCCCGTTAATCAGGCAATCAATGTGCACTGCAGGTGTGTCCGATCCTGGCCTGCCACGGGGGCGGCCGGTGGGGTTGGAGCACCAGTGGAGGGAAAGGAGGAGAGGGGAGGGGAGCCAGGAGGGAAGGGGCAGGAGGGGCGATGCCCAGGACCCCCACCCCTGACCCCACCAGGGGGGGCCTTGAGTGCAGGTCCTACCCTCCTGCCCACCCCGGAGAGAGCCAGCTGCAAACTGAAATCACTGCTCGGGAAAAACCAAGAGGAAAGGAAAAAAGGGGGAAAAGGCAGCAGCTTTTTAATCAAGGCTCAGAGCTGTAGCCACTAATGAATTCGAGGTTCTCGAGAACCCCAGGGCAAGTCTGGGTGGAGAGAAGCCAAAGACTCCCTCTCCCCCACTCCCGCCTGCAGCTCCCCCTCCACAGAGGCAGGGGTGGCCACAAGCTGGGGGTGGGGGGCTTTTAAACCCTCCCCCCTGGAGGACCTTTAGACATGGAGGGGCCGGCCAAGGTCACAGCAGGCAGAGGCTTTTCAGCAGCTCTCACGCCCACCATGGCTCCTGGGCAGGCTCCCTCTCAGCCTGGTTCCCAGGGGCTGTTTTTTTTGGTTTTGGTTTTGTTTTGTTTTTTTTTTAGATTTTATTTATTTATTTGACAGAGACAGAGATTACAAGTAGGCAGAGAGGCAGGCAGAGAGAGGAGGGAAAGCAGGCTCCCTGCTGAGCAGAGAGCCCAATGTGGGGCTCAATCCCAGGACCCTGAGATCGTGACCTGAGCTGAAGGCAGAGGCTTAACCCACTGAGCCACCCAGGCGCCCCAGGGGCTGTTCTTAGAAGAGCCGCACACGGCCCGTTTCCTGGTCCTTCCTCTGACCTGGAACAGCGGTTCCTCACCCGACTGTGCACCTCCTTCGGCTCAGCTTCACAGACAGTAGCGCACTGACTTCTCCTGACACCCTTGTTGCTCCAATCATGGCCATTTTATAGATGAGGAAACTAAGGCTCGGTCCAGGGTCATGGAAGCTGCTAACGGTTCAGCCAAGTTGGGAGTGGGGAGACACAGCCTCTTGGCCTCCAGACTCTCTCCCGGGGACCCCCACGGCGGTTCCTGCTTCAAGGTCCCGGTGTGGGCCGGCCCCACCGCTCCCCACCCTCCTCCCGCTCTGGGGTGCCCCGATGCTGCCCCATCTCTGCAACTCCTTGGCCCCCCAGCACCTGCCGTAGGGGTTATAGGTTGGCTTTGAATTCATTCCGGTCCTGTTTTCAGAGTGTGAAGGCACCAAGGTAGAACTGGTTGGAATTTAGCCTCCGTTTGGTCCTCACTGGCTGTGTAATTCTAAGTAAATTATTGGCCGTCTCTGGGGTCCACAGGCCACGTGTGGCACGACCCAGCTGCTCTCCCCGTGCCCCCTGTATGGCCTTTCCTGTGGCTCACATGCCCTTCACGAGCCCAGAGGGGTTCACTCACTTGCCCAGGTCACCCAGCAAATATGGCAGGACAGCCGCGTACCTAGCTCTGCCCCAGCATCCCCGCGCCCTGCCAACCCTGACAGTCCCCTCCCCTCTCCCTGGCTCTCTTTGCCACCTCCAGAGACGCCCGACGAGAAGCAGAACGAAAGGCAGCTCTGAGGAGGAGCAGGGTAAATGATGCTGGTTAAGGAATTCATGGCCTGGGAAGCGTATCCCCAGAACAGCGCGTTTCGGAAGTTCTGCTGTTAAGAGCTCTGTGCGGTGGGAACTGTGGGCGGAAACTGAGGTTCAAGGCCACACCCACGGAGGAGAAAGCGTGGGCCTTGTCTGCTCCCGCACGCTGGCCTTCCGGCTTGGCACTTGGTGCCACCGCAGGTACAGCTCCGGACGCCGAGCTGGGCGGACCCTGGGCCCCGGAGAAACCCCACTCGGGTGGCTTCCGTCAGAGGGCGTGGGCTAGGCAAGGGGAGAGAGGCCCCGGCAGCCAAGGCCTGGAGAGTTGGCGGCAAAGCACCAGGACTGCCAAGACGACGGCCACTCGCCATATTTGAATTAAAAGGAGTGAAATAAACGTGAGTTGAATTTAAACTCAGGCCAAGTCTCCGAAGTGCAAAGTCCAGTTCCTCTGTCGCCCCTGACGGGCTCAGTAGCCACGGGTTGGAGACCAAGGCTATGGCCCAGAGACCCGCTGTCTGCCCCAGCAGTCAGGTACACATGCAGAACCTCCGAAGGTTCTACTGGGCAGGTGCTTCCGGACACGCTGGGGTTTCCTTTCTGTGGCTTGGATCCTCCCGCTTGCGTCTCTGGTGCATGGCCCTGCGTGGCTGCTGGCGGCATTTCCGTCCTCGTGGGTCAGAATCCCGGGAAAGCTGCCACAGGTGGCTCAGCCCAGTCTGCCGATGAGCCCTGGTGGGTCCCTTGTGCAGCTGTGCCCAGGGCCGCAGGCTGTGGCCAGGGGGTCTCCTCGGAGGGGACATGTTTCCGGGGCCCGGAGCATGGACGGTGAGAGCTGGAGAAAAGTGACTCTCCGCAAATGCCGCTCCAGGCGGGGTGTGCCTCCGCTGGAGACTGCCTGTCGCCAGCCACCCGAGGAGGGGAGAGTCCAGTAACTTATCTAGGACTGCGCAGCCAGTGATAGACGAACCTTCGAGATCGAGTTTCCTAAGATGCCTTTCCTAGAGCAAGGCTGTCTCTCCAGGGCCGGCAGGCTGGCAGCAGCGCGGGCCCCTCTCCCTACCTGCAGCTGGTCTTCGTCCTTTATCACTCCCTCAGGAGAGAGGGGCCCCGACCACTCTGTGAAAGGTCGCTGGGTCTGAGTGGCCGTGGTCCCCCGTGGACCCTGGCCGGGAGACTGGCCTGCTTCTGTGCGGGGAACAGAGTGAGCAAATGGGCTGGCCACTATGCTTCTGCTGGTCCCTGAGTCACAGCCCCCTGGGCAGCGTACACCGACGGCAGAGAAACTGAAACAGCAAATAACCCCCAAATCTGAGAGACCCAACACAGTGAAGGCGTCTCTCTCATGTCACAGTCCAGTGGCGCTGATGGCAGAGGGGACACGGTGCTCCATGGAGTCATCCGGGAACCCAGTCTCCCTCCCACTAGCAGCTCCACCGTCCCCCAGGGCAGGGGCCAGCAAGCTTCTTCTGCAAAGGGCTAAATCCTACATATCGAGCACTACAGGCCGTACAGTGGCAGCTACTCGATTCTGGCGCTGCGGTGTGGAACAGACATGGGCCACAATAGAAAGGAATAGGCATGATCCCGTTCCAATAAAACTTTATTTATAAAAACAGATGGAGGGCTAGATTTGGCCCCTGGACCATAGCCGTCCCACCCTCCTCCTGAAGCCGGAGAGATCCTCACTGGACCCTCTGCATCTGATGAAGACACTGGAAAAGAGAACCCTATGGGGGATCCTGCAAGAGGTTTTGGGGTGAGTCCTGGAAGTGCATACATTGCTTTTGCCTATTGGCAGAACTCAGTGGCAAGAAATAGTGGGGCTAGGAAATGTAGGTCTCCTGTGTGTCCAGGAGCAACACAGGCTAGAAGAAGTTTGCAGTGATCACCTGCTCTGCGTTCCTGCCCCTGGTCCATGCTATAATCTCCCCCAGGGAGGAGGCCTTCCTCATCAGTTTTCGGAAGCGTTAATCACAAGAATGCTTTTCCAGCATGCCCCTAAAACTGTTCTTCTAGTTTGACCATAGAGGCCCCGGAGGGCTGGAGAGAGGGGTCCACCTTGAGCACCCCAACCCCAGGGGAAGCCATCAGCCTCTATCAGGTGGGATAAAATGAATACTGTGATCCACGTAACCCTTGTGTTTGGAAGCTTACATCGTGGTCAGCTCATTCATTCATCGGTTATTATGGAGTACTGGGGGGGCTGTTATCATAAGGAAGACCTGCTTGAACCCTGCTCTCATTCCCCCAAAACCTGTGTGTTTTTGTTTTTAAGCTCCTTTTTTGCCCCTCACATGAAGTAGGGGCTGGGTTAAGGGCTTCATGTCCTTCTTAGATCATCTCCCCAAGAGCCTAGGAGGAAGTCTGTGATGGATCAGAAACATGGAGCTAAAGCTTCACCCTCTCTCTGCATCCACGTCTTTTGCCATGTGACTTGGCAGTTCTCCTCTCTCAGCCTGGAATCCCCAGGGGGCTGCCTTTTGCCCAAAGGAATTTTAGCAACTGATGCCACAGAGCTCCAATATCTCTCACGGAATAGGGTCTGCACTCCCTCTGGCACTCGGCAAGTGCACTTGAACGTGCACGGGCTGGTCTGATGGACAAGGAAAGCCGCATGAGGTAGAACTGAGTTTCCTGAGCCACCCCAGCTGACAGCCCCCCGAGCTCCAGACGCGAGAGTGAGCCCAGCCGAAGCCTGCAGAGCTGGAAGACCTGTGGCCCACCAGCTGACTCCAGGGGTGTGAGACCTCAGAGCTTCTTGTCGCTTGCCACTGAGACTGGGGTGGTGCGTCTGGCCGCATCACTGCAGCAGCACATAACCGATATGTTCTTCTTCTTTGCATGTTGAAGACGGAAAATAGAGGCGAGGAGATGCTGGGTAGTTTTCTCAAGGCCTGACAGTTGGTAAGTGGCAGAGCCGGGATTTGCCCCATATCTGTCTAACCATTGCCCTTGCTGCTAGAACACAAGCTCCGTGAAAGCCAAGGCTTCTGTCTAAGGATTTAACAACTGTGTGATCCTCTCAACTATAATGGTGTCTGGCACATAGTAGGTGCCAAGATTTGTCCAGTGAGTGAACAAATTCTTCTTTTGAGTGGTAGCAACTGAGAGGCCCTAGTTGTTCTCAGGAAACATATGAGAGCATTGACTCATCTATAGCAAGGAGAGGAGGAAGCCACTGAACCAGCAATCAAAATCCTCCCATCAACAGGACCCTGAAGTCAAGGCCAACACTAGGGATATATTACCACTCAATCACGCACTCTGTTCTCTAGAAGACCCAGGGAAACGAGCAGAACCAAAGAGTAAGGAGAGAAATGTTCTTTAAAAAGCATTGGGCTCCGGGGGTGCCTGGGTGGCTCAGTGGGTTAAAGCCTCTGCCTTCCGCTCAGGTCATGATCCCAGGGTCTTGGGATCGAGCCCTGCATTGGGCTCGCTACTTAACAGGGAGCCTGGGAGCCTGCTTCCTTCGCTCTCTCTCTCTCTCTCTCTCTCTGCCTGCCTCTCTGCCTACTTGTGATCTCTGTCTGTCACATAAATAAGTAAAAAATCTTAAAAAAAAAAAAAAAGGCACTGAGCTCGGGCGCCTGGGTGGCTCAGTGGGTTAATGCCTCTGCCTTCCGCTCAGGTCATGATCCCGGGATCCTGGGCTCTCTGCTCGGCAGGGAGCCTGCTTCCCTTCCTCTCTCCTGCCTCTCTGCCAACTTGTGATCTCTGTCTGTCAAATAAATAAATAAAATCTTTAAAAAATTTTAAAAAATAAAATAAAATAAAAAGCCCTGAGCTTTTGACATGATGACAGCTCCTTTGGGAAAAATGAAGGGAAGAGGGTGCGGGGTGTAGCTCAAGGGGTAGGCTTGAAGCAGGGAGGTTGCTGCTTGGTACAAACCAGGATGCGACAAGCTGACACCAAGGCAGTGCCCAGAAGGACATCTTGGGTGACAGCAGGGGAGAGAGTCTTGATCAAGCCCTTTACATGCATCCTGTTCACCCCAACCTTGCAATTCCAGGAGCTCCCAGAAAGCCCCTACTCTGCTCACCCTCAGCTCTGAGAGCAGAGGAAACAACATTTTCTCATTGACTGGGCTTTAACACACACACACACACACACACACAGGAAAATCGATTTTCACTTATCTTATTTCCCCCATCGCGCACCCACGCTCCAATAACCTTATGAGTTCATCATGTTCCTGCTCCTGTTCCTTGTCAGCACTGATATGTCTCTAATTGAAAATAAAAATGCAGGAGTGCATAGACATACATGTGCACCCATCACCACACAAACACATACATGCACACACAGAAACCTATTCTCGAGGACAAGCTTGGGCTCTCTGGATGGTCTGATGTTATTCAATAGCCTGACAAAGCATAGCAGCCACCAGATAAGGCGTGTCTATGGTTCACTGTCTCTTGAAAACTTGCAGCTCAAATGTCCTTCTTTTCTCCCTTGGAGCCCATGCAGTTTTCAGAATATGCCAGGGTCTTTCTGAAAGCATAGAAGCTCATGTCACCTATTGATTGAGCCCCCGGGAGAGAGACAGCGCTGGGCCATTGAGTCCTTTTCTAATTCTTTCTCCAGAAGTTTTAACCACAGGCTGACAGTGTCAACTTGCATTGTATTTATGTCTGTCTATCCCAGTACTCATTATAATGCATGATGCATGGCATGCAGTGGGTGCTTAATAAATGTTTATAGAAATTAATGTAATTTCTAAGTGATGAGAATGTTCTTAGAAGCAAGGGAAACATTGCAGTGCTCTCTGTTTCACCATGGTAAAAAAAAAAACTTGCCATCTCTGAATCTTCTAGCCCTGGTTCTTTCAGAGGTACAGTTTCACCATAGCAAGCAGCAGAGCTGGGCTGGTTTCAGTGTGTGTTTCAGTTATGGGTCATTGTTATGAATCAGATAGACTGGCAGTTAAAAGCTGGACTCTGAGGCCAGACAGACCTTTGCTTGAACCCTAGCTCTGACGTATGTATGGCTTCAGGCAGGTTACTCAGTCCCGCTGAGCCTCCTATTATAAATGGTAATAATAATAGGACCTGTTTCAAAGATTTATTGTGTTCTCAGTGAGATAAAGCATGAAAAGGATCAACACGGTCCAAGCACAGCATTAGTGCTTCTTCATGGTGGTGGTGCTGCTGCTAATGTCGATGTTCATGCATAGTGCTGGCTTGGCTCTGCCGAGCAGAGATGAGAAAAGGAAGAACCTGGTCCCCTGTGGGCGCACAGCTGGGTGTGGAGACAGAGAAAGCTCATGAAGAACTAGAGAAGCACTGCTTGCTAAACTTGGCTCTAAGTTTGGTAGGAAGTCAGAGGAGAGAGAGGGAAGAGTGGGCTGAAATGGTCAAGAGGGGCTTCCTGGAGGAGAAGATACAGGGGAAGATATGTGCCTTGAAGCATGTGAGAGGTGAGTTAGATGATGAGGTGATGGAGAGGGGAGCAAAAGGCCTGGAGCTAAAAGGAAGGGAATGTGTGCAATGCCTGCAAAGAGCTACAAGACAAGAGGAAGAAGTGTGAACACAGAACATAGGTCTGGAGACATGTGGTGGGTTTGGCTTTCCCCATAAAGGTGGCATCAGAAACACAGTGGGTGTGGGAGAGTTGCCCGTGCTTCCCACTGGGAAAGTTATTGCCTGGTGACTACAATAATGTGAAAACAAAAGTCTCTCCTTCTAGTAGTCTGGCAATGGTCGTGTCTGACCAGAAGCCTTTGTTTGGTGTCACTTCACACTCTTTGCCCCACCTCCACTTCTTCCTTTCTCCTCTGGCTCAGAATTCCCAAAAGAAGGTGGCCAGGATTCACTGAGAGCAGGCGGAAGTGAGACAGCTGGGCCCAAGCCAGCAATGGTTGCTTCACCACAATGGTTGCTTCAGCACCTTGGAGAGCGCTCTGCGCCGCCATGCCACAACTTTCCACTCAAAAGGCCCATGATGTTCCTCTCCTCTCCTCTGGGTACTATGTCCTGCTCTTCTGCTGTCCCCATTCTCAGGTCACCACTCCTGCCTTTTTTTTTTTTTTTTCTGTACCTCATACTTCTTAAAGCCCAGTTCTGTCTTCCAAGAGGTCAGCTGATACATCTGCCTCATTCGTCCCTTAAGTATTTCCCGCTGTCCTGTCTGTGCCAGGCTCTTTACTGACATGTCTAGGCTTATCTGCTGATGGGAGTGGGGGCCAGTGAGGTCCTCTCTGGTATCAACTAATGTACACTTCCCTAAGCTCTCCTGAGACCCCTGGGTACCTTCACCAGAAGCACAACTTCAAAGAAGTGAATGCTGGCCACCAGCCAGAGGACAGTTGCACTCTCCCAGTGACCCATGACTTATTAGTCAATGCAAAAAGAGCTGCTGTTGAGAGTGCACTGTTACTGCACCAGCCACGAAAGTAGCACAGCTATGTAGAAACTCCATGTCTTCCTTGCAAGCTGGTACCCTGATTACCTACATTTAACAAGTGTACCCAGAAAGTCGGGCCACTCTCCCATGCCACACAGCTGACAAGTAGCAGAGCAGGACGGGACACCAGTTTCTGGCTCTGAAGTTCTGCTCCTTCTTCCTCTCTTCCCTCTCTATCAGAGCAACTTCAGATGGTCCTGTTGGGTTGAAATGCCATTCTTATGGGTCAACAAATGGCTGAATATCAGAAGTATCACCTTAATTTTTTTTCCTTTGAGAACATCCCTCCCCCTGTCAGGTGTCTGCTTCCTCCCAAAGATTCCAGGCCACTGGGTTTGGCCAGCAGCAAACTTCCCCTCTGTTGACAGGCTGGGTAGAGCTTTTCCTCCAGGGCAATTTTCTGCTCAGAGGTGGCCCCGCTGAACCAGCCAGACTGCATGACCCTTGCAGCAGCTAATGAACACAGGTCACAA
Source organism: Meles meles (assembly GCF_922984935.1). NCBI lineage: Eukaryota > Metazoa > Chordata > Mammalia > Carnivora > Mustelidae > Meles > Meles meles. The sequence continues at coordinate 4,451,290 of NC_060076.1, forward strand.
AGAGAAAAGCAGCTTCGTGAAATAATCCTTGATCTGGGAAGCTGCCTGGCGTGAGCATGTGGCTTCATCAGAACATTTCTGGAGGGGAATTAATCATGAAGCTCAGTGGCGTCACCAGAGGTGGGAAGGGGTGAGGAAGGTGGTAGGCTTTGGGGGTAGGGAGGATATTCCATGTCAGCAATCAATGCTGGAAAGAATTCTGTGATTATCAATGGTCCAAACACAGTCTGGAGGCTGAGTGAGGACACCAGAAAGCAGGAAATGCCAGGCTGAGATAAATACATGAATGAGAAATCACCTATTGCCCTTTGCAGCTGGAGAAAAGAAGGATTGGTCATATTGGTTCATTCATTCAACATTCCATTCAGGCAGTCTGTGTTCACAAAGATCCTCTGTGTATAGGTGCCTGTGCTGCAGGCTAGGACTGGTACAGTAGTGACAGGACAGGTGTGGCCCTGCCTTCACAGACTTGCAGAAACATTCAGAATTAGGGGTTCTGGACCTATTCCCAGCTTCCTGAGCTCCCCCCTTCTCTGCTGACCTCTACCATGTAAGATCATTAATATTGAGCCTTTGCCACATGCCAGGCACAGTGCTGTGCTCTCAAAAAATCCTGACAGTACATTGTGGAATTGGACGCTATTTTCTGATGTTACAGGAGGGGGAATGAGGCTCAGAGGGGTACGGAACTCACCCAAGATCCCTGAGTCAGGAGGTGGTGATCTGGGTTTCAAACCCAGGCCAATCTGAGTTCAGAGCTCACTCTCTTAGCCACTTCCATTTCTCTAAGAGAACAACACTTTTTCATGCTTTGCCCGGACTCCAATTCCCTCAGACTCCACATCCCCCCATCCTCACTTCTCCAAGCTCACAGCCTTGATGCAAAGTCCTCTTGGCCTCCTTAATCTTTTGTGTCCTCTCACTCGCTGTGAGTCTGGCAGATAATTAAGCAAAGTGAAAAGATTTAAAGGAAAACTGAAGGTCTTTGAAGACATGGAGAAGAAACCTCTGATGGCTAAGGACGTGGGAGTGCCTGCCCTGGCTGAACACCATGAAGGCAGCAGGAATAGCCTGATCCAGTCCTTGCTCTCACAGACCTGAAAGCCTCACCAAAACCACATCCAACAGACATCCAACAGATAATGACAACCAGTAACAGTTCCTTTCCAATTGCGATGGATTCTTTGCAGACGGGCTGTGGGTTGAGTAGGATCCCGCAAAGTTTGTGTCCACCTGGAACCTCACAATGCAAACTTATTTGGCATCAGGGTCTTGGCAGATGTAATTGGGGTAAGCATCTGGAGATGAGAGCATCCCAGAACAGGGTGGGCCCTACATCCGATGACAGTGTCTGGAGGGGACCAAGAAGGAGAGAGGAGAGGAGAAGGTGATGGAGGACAGAGGCAGAGGCTGGAGGGAAGGCATTACCAGCAGTCATCAGAAGCTGGGAGAGTGGCATGGGACGGATTAGCTCTGAATCTGCAGCGGGAACCAACCCGCCGACACCTTGATTTCCCTGGCCTCTAGAACCGGGGGGGAATAAATTTCCGTTTTAAGTCATCCATTTCATGGCAGTTTCTCATGGCAGCCTAAGTAAACTAAGACAATGTCCGAGGTGCTGTCCTCATCCAGGGAGTCAAGGACAGTCCCTTGAGGAAGCGACACTTGATCGGAGACCTGAAGGTGTGTAGGAGTTGGCAGGAGAGTGCGTTTCAGGCGGAAGGACAAGCAGGTACAAAGCCCTGAGCCAGGAAGGAGGACCTGGGAAAGGACCGAGAGGGTTGGCATTCTGGGAACTGAGGTGGTGGTGCCAGATGTGTCTGGAGACGTGGGCAGAGGAAACCCAGTGGAGTGTGGACTTCTTGCTGAGAGAAGCAGGTGCTGCTTCAAGCTGGGAGCCCGAGAGACCTCAGCCCCGTGGGATCCGAGCCGTGCTGGTCTCTGCCCGCAACACAGGAGGTGCTGGGTAAATATTAGTTCATGGGTTCTGGGGTGTGTGTGTGTGTGTGTGTGTGTGTGTGTGTGTGTGCATCTGGGGACTGTCTGTGGTGTGCGTGCCGCCTCCCAGGACAGTGTGTCCCACCTGCTTCCAAGCCCGTGCTTCTCCCTGCGAGCTGCCGCTTCATTTCGGCCTCCCAGACACATTGTCTGGAAGCCCCCTCCCCATCCTGCATCCTGCGCCTGCATCCTGGGTCCTTTGTGCATGTCAGACAACCCCCCAGGTTCCTGTCCCCTCCCCTCCAAACTCCTGTCCCCCACGCTTGTCCTCTTAACAGGGCGCTTTCTCTGCTTTGGTCATCCTCAGACTGAATTAAAATAGCATTGCCACGGAGCCGCGTCACATGTGCCCAAGGAATTCGGAGTCTCCGGTGACTTCATTAGCTACAGCGCCTTGAGTCATTCGGGCCACGGCGCTTTCTTGTCCCGAGCCCCTCCCTCCTGCAGAGGGGTCCTCATTAGCGGAGAAATACGAACCACTTAGTCGCTCCATTAACCGGGTGCTTCTCACACCTTCCATCTCTGCCTTTCTTCCCCCGCTGCCCCTTCACCTGTGAGTCTCTGCTCTCCACTCATTAGCCGGAGCGGCCTTGCGGCTTTCCACCCCTTCCTCTGCGCAGTGTCAGGAGGCCAGCCCGGCCCACGTGGCCCCCCACATCTCCGGGAGTCGCTGAAGTGGGTGTCACGTGCGCTGCACACCTGTCCGCGCCCCCCCACCCCGCGCCCGCTCGTCTGCTTCCTCGACCCATGCCCCTGCCTGGGAGCCCCTCAGGAAGAACAGCGGGTTCCTGCTGGGGGGGCGCTCCTGGAGGCTTCCAGATCTCCCATCCCCCCGGGAACGAGTTCCTCCTAGTGTCCCCTGATGTCCCCTGACCCCACAGCAGCGTGGCTGGCGTGCGGTCTGCCCCAAAGGCCACCTGCCCATGACACCACTGTGAAGTTTAGCGTGACGGGGCAGTGGGTCTGGGTCAGAAAGGCCTGGGTTTGCCGCTTGTTTCTGCCGCTCACAGGCTTGCGATCTCGGGCAAATCACTCCACACTTGGGACCTCAGTTTTGTCATCTGTAAAATGGGGATCCTGAATGAGTCATCTCAGTTCATTCTGACGACGACGGGATGGACGGGGTTGTTGTTCCCCGCCGTCACGTGGTATACGTGGGAAGGGGAGGGAGTTGTGGACGTGCAGGGGAGGAAACTTCCTGACTGGCGTCCGAGCTGAGCTTCTGAGGGCCTGGAAGCTTCCATCAGGTGAGAAGCGTTCGTGTCGGTTGGGGAAGGTTGGCAAGTCTGAGCGTGGAGGCCTGAGTGTTCCGTCCTGTGCCACATGGGTTGAGCTCCTGCTGGCTCCGCAGACCAGGGCTGCCGAGGGGCAAGGAAGCCGAGGGGAGGGGCGCTCCCTGAGGTTGTGTCACAGCAGCCCCCCACCCCGGGGCTGTGCTGGCTGGGCTCAGGGCAGACCAGCCCCTGACTCGGGGAGCTGAGACTACGCGCAGGAAGGAGGTGGGAGAGCGGGGACTCAGCCGGGACTCGCAGGTTCCCCGACACCCGCCCGTTCCCTGGACTGGGGCCCCCCAGCATCCCTGCCGCCTCCTTGCCTCTCCCCGCAGAGATGCTTGTTCTCGCTGTGTTCTGGCTGTGTCCCCGCGGATCGGGGAAGTAAGGAGCAAGCTTGCCCTCCCCTCACTTAGCTCAGGGCTCTGCGAGGCCAATTAAACCGCGTGCTAATCACCGACAGAGGGGAGAGCAGAACCAGGGTCGATGGAAGCAAAAATACGTCCGTGCTCCATTGTGGAGAGGGGAGCTGTCACCCCAAATCCAGCTCACACGCGTGTGCGGACAACGGAGTCTCGCGGGGGCCACAGTACTCCTGCAGGGGGCGAGCAAGCAGCCAGCCAGCCGGCAAATACAGATGGGGGCTCTCCTGTACCGGCCGTGGGGGACGCAGCCCCGCCTCATGGGGGCTCAGTTGTAGTTGGGAAGGAAGGCATTAGTAAGTCCGAGAATCTTAGAAGGCGATTCGCCCCAGGGAGAAGACTAAAAAGCAGGGCTGGGGTGGGGATCAGGAGTGTGGGGTGTTGTGCGTTGGGATTCTAGCAAAGTCTCAAAGAAGACAAGAGAGTGGGCTGATGGGATCCACAAATGGGGTAGCTTGATACAACAGAAAATGATTTGTAGTCCAGGGGGCCAGAGCCCCAAACCAAGGCGTGGGCAGGGTCGGTTCATCGGAAGGACCCGAACATTCTGGTCCGGACCTCCTTCCTGGTTTCTGGCGGCTCCAGACTCTGTGGTCTGTGGACTCATCACTCCAATCGCTGCCTCCTTCTGTGTGTTGCCGTGTCTCTGCTTCTTTGTCTGAGGGCATGGGCCACTGGACCGAGGGCCCCCCAGGATCCAGTGTGGCCTCCCTGAGCTAATCACATCTGCAAAGACCCTATTTCCAAAGAGGACTGCACCCACGAGTTCTTGGGCGTCACGACCTGTACATACATTTGGGGTGGAGGGGTAACATTTAACCCATAGCACTTTGGTTTTCTTGAACGTGGCTTCAGCCTGAGACTGGCCTTGGGCAAGCAGGTCACCCTTCCGGTCATGAGGACAACATGATGAGGACAACAAAGTCCCCATTCCCAGCGCCGCTCTCCGGGCCAGGCCCTGCGCAATACTGCCCACACAGACTCACTCGGGGAGGGAGGGTGTGGTGCCCCTGTTTGTACTGTAGCCTGTTCCTGGACCTATAGAGCTTGGGGGACCCTGGCCTCCCTCTGCCCAATCCCGTGCCCTGTGGGACCCCTCCGTCAGCTGCAGCCTTGGTCCCAGGAGGGTCCCAGGACACGTTTCAGCAAGGTGGGAGAAAGAGCCACCACTGTCGCCGGGGCGTGGTGGCCCCAGGCAGCGCTGCGAGGAAGGGGCCAAGAGAGCCCCAGCCCACTAAGTGCATTATTTCTCCAAATCCTCTCATCCGCCCAAGTTAGGGGCCAAGGTCACCCCCATTCTGCAGAAGAGGCAGCCAAGGTGTCAAGCAGCAACGCCGCATTGCTGGTCACGCAGCTGTATCAAAGGAGCCCAGCTGGGGCCACTTCCTGCCAATGCCCACCTGGCGCCCCCCACCCCTGACCCCCCCAGTCTGGTGCACGGGAGGCAGGTGGTGCCTGGAAGCCGGGATTACGTTATCAGCTCTGGTTCTCCATTTTCTCTGTATGTGTTTTAGCTCCTGGACACCAGGAGGGCAGGGATTTGAATTGTTCTCCCCCAAGTCTCAGCACCCAGAAACCTTTACCTCATTCTTGAACCTCTGGGCCCTCGGAAACACTCATTATTCCCTGCAGTGGTTTCAGTGGACTGCCTGGGTCGTGAGCGCCTTGAGAGCGGGGCCTCGATTCTCACCTCTGCAGCCTCCCAGGGAGCCCAAGACAGTGCAGGGTCCGAAGGGCTGGAGCGTATCAGCCGGACAGCAGCAATGCCCCGAGCAGGGGACGCCAGAGTGGGGGCCGCAGAGCCCCCCCGTCACCGCCCCTTCTAAAAATGGGGCTCGTGTCTCTGCCCTGCCTCTCCCTCCCCTGGCAAAGCCAAATGAGCCCAAACCCAGGGCTGCACTGGGGTCCTCCACATGGGAGGGAGATACAGAAGGTGCTCCCCGGGGAAACCCCCCGCAAGTCACAGCCCACGGCTTGGCTGGACGCAAGGCCCTCTTGGGAGCCGGCCCACCTCCCGACCCCCACCCCCGCCACTCCCTGCATCCGGCACCCACCCCCTGTCTCTCACCCCCTTGCCCAGACACCCTCTTCCCAGCCCCTCTCTATCTCCCGGATGACTCCAGGTCATGCTGTATGACTTCAGCCACTGGGTGGCTAAAATCCCAAAGGCTGACAACACCAAATGTTGGTGGGGAGATGGAGCAACGGGAACTTGGCGTCCGTTCTCGACGGGGTGTGAGGTGGAAACCTTCTCGCAGGACTGCCCGGCCGTTATCTACCAGGCTCGGCATCCACCTACCCGTGGCCCGAAGTTCCCCTCCTGGGTCTTTACCCGAGAGAAAGGGAAACACATGTTCACCTAAAGACTTACTTCGGAAGGCCCGTAGCAACTTTAGTTACAGTGGACAGAAACACGAAGCAACCCCAAGTGTCCACCGGTACAGGAATGGTTAGCGAACTGTGGTCCACCCTCTGGTGGGACGCCGTCTAGCCTGGAATGGCCTGGTCCCTCGCCCAGCAGCGTGGAGGACTCTAGAGACGGGCTCACTGTCCGTGGTTTGTTTAAATGAAATCCTAGAACAGGCAAAAATGGATCTATGGGCCCAAAAATGAGAGCAGCAGAGGAGGGCGATTGGCTAGAAAGGGTGTCAGAGACGGTTTCTGGGATATTCTGGGTGACAGTTACAGGAGTGTGTAGAACATATTGAAGTGACTGTATAAGATCTGGGGACCTGACTGTACCTTGAATATACCTCCGTTACATACGTGTACGTGTGTGCCTACGTGCGCACGCGTGGCTAGACACCCTCCCCCCCCGGCCTCCCCCACCAGGACCCCTTCCCCAGGTCCACTCACTCTCAACCCAGTGGAACCAGGAGCACCTTCCTCCTGCTCCAGTCAGCATCTGTGTCTCGCATCTGCTTCAGTGCAACCCACCCTTCCACCTGCTCGGCACCCCGGCCTCAGGGCGCCCCCGTGGACCCTTCACACGTGTGTCTCCCTGAGCCCAGCGTAGCTCCTGACGCATCTGGGGCCTCGACAGACGTGTACTAAACAAATGAGGAAATGATCGCGGGGTCTTTATTCGTAATCGTAGCTGCAGTCTAGACCTGGGTTTGTACCCACAAACCCCACTTCTGCCTCCGTCTTACATCGATCTCCACTAAACCCATATAGATCCATAAACTCAATTTCTAGTGCGTCTGCATCACTGTCTCTGAACCCCTCGAGCTCCTGGGAAGGTGCAGGCGCGGGTCCCCGCAGGCTGACAGATCGGCAGCCTCTGCCAGGGTCTCCCCACAAGCTTGCCTGCTCTCAGAGACGCCCCTGGTCTGGCTTCCCCTCCCTGTGTGTGCTCTGCTCCTGTCCTGAGACAGCAGAGAGCTCAGGGATTCCAAGGTGGGGCTCTGATCTGGACACAGTTGGGTTCGGTTTCCGGCACTGCTTGGCAACCTTGAGCAAGTCACTTCTTCTCTCTGGCCTCGGTTTACTCGTCTGTGAAATGGGATAAGAGTAGCGCCTACTTCGCAGGAATGTCAGGGGCACTTGGCGAGGTTTTATGTGCAAAGCTCTTAGCTGGGTGCTTGAGGGGAACTGGGCAGCCGGGCAGCCCCTGGCATCCCCCAGGGTTGTGCGAGTGGAGTGGGTCCCCCAGCCAGAGACCGAGTGATTCCTGTCCCACCACCCCTGCACCCGGGCAGCCTCCAGGGGCCTTCTCAGCTCAAAGGGCATTTTCAGCTCAGGGGCGCCCGGCTGGCTCAGTCGGTAGAGTGTGCAACTCTTGATCTCAGGGCTGTGAGTTGGAGCCCCACGTTGGGTGTGGAGATCACTTAAAATAAATAAATAATTTTAATGGCATTTTTTAGCTCAGACCAAATAACCCTAGGCTAATTTGAAAAGGAGACTCTTGGTGGAACCCCAAACACTAGGGAGGGGCGGCAGGGTGAGGCAGACATCAGCACCGAGGAGCAGGGCGAGTGGGGCGATGTTGGTCTGGGGCACCCATTCCTGTTAGGAGAAGAATGTATTCTGGGGAATCCAGTGCAGGGGGGGACGACAGGCGATGGCGCTGTGTTCCGTACCTGGAAGTTGCTAAGAAAGCAGGCCCGGATGCCCGCAGCAGGGACAAGAAACGCGGCCACGATGTGATTGAGGTGTTCGTCAGCTCTGCGGTGGCGAGCACTTTGCAGCTAGAAGTTTCTCAGCCCGACAGGTTGTAGACCCTAAACTTACACGATACTACGCGTTGATTACATCTCACTATACGTGTTAATTACATCTCAAATAAAGCTGAGGGAGAAAAAACATTTTAGGACCAAAAATTAGAAAGGCATCATTTTTAACTAAAGGCGGTTATTTAAATTTTTAAGAAAGTAATTTACAACCCAAAAAAAGGGCAGATTATAGATTGAGATTAGAGATTGCAGAAACCGCCCTGATTGCAGGAAAAAGGAAGAAATGAGAACTTTGCAAAAGCAGACGGCCAAATGCCGATTGTGAAAATCACTGTGGGCAGAAGCAGGCAGTCCGAGCGGAACGTGGGGAAGCTCTTCTCGCTTTCCCAGTGGGGGCCACAACCCGAAGGCCACCATTTCTCTGCCAGGCCCTCACCCCATGGCCTGGCCCCGGGTACCTCCAGTCGGTCACCTCAGACTGAAGAGCAACAGAGGCAAGATGGGTGTGATGCGCCCACAAGGCCTGGGACCTGGGCTGGCGGCCGGCTCCACCCCGGCCTCAAAGCTGTGTGACCTTGAGTAAGTCACCGAACATCTCTGAAGTGTTTGTTTGGATCTCAGGATCCGCTCAAGGATCTGCCACAAAAGCGAGCCTTGACACAGACTTGATACAGCACAAAGGACAGTCCGAGACCGACCGTGCTCTGTGCCGACAGAGAGCATGGGGAAACTGAGGCACAGAGTTGCTGATGGTGACTCCGGCCATAAGAGACGCACGGAGACACGGGAGACACGATGCCAGATGTCACCACAGATGCTCCAGGCAGGGCCCCTGGGGGCATTTGTCCTCTGTCTCCTGTGGATCCTTCAAAGCTTCTTTGCATGCAAGCCGGTTTACTCGCCTAATAATCGCACAAGAAATACATGTTCAGACGAAATTAAGAAAATACAAAGAAGGGAGAAAAATCACCCCAAGCCCCAGCACCCCACACCAACATGGTATCCCTCTCGGGGTGCTTCTGTGGGCGCGGTCATAGGTGCCCTTGTGGGCACGATCTTACGGGAGTGGGATCGAGGGCCACGCTAGCTTCAGACCCAGGGCTGTCCGCGGGACAAAAATTGTACCCGTCCTTGTCCGTCAGTCAAAACACACCTCCAGCATCGTTTCCCCCAGGTGTGTGATACTCCACTGTGCGGGAAGCTACTGACTCAGTCAGTCCGCAGCCAGGGTAGAGATCTATCGGTTTGTCCAGATATAAACCCAGGCAGCAGGTGACATCCTTCTCAGAAACACCCCGAGTGACAGGTGCTTGCTACACCCGAGGAGCCTCTTTCCATCTCCGCGCGGCTCCAGGGTGAGGGAACCCTTCCTGCGGACAAATCCGTCTCCCAAGAACCTCCCCCCGCTGGTGCCAGTCTGCACTTGGGGTGAGGTGACCCGGACTGTCCACCCCTTGGTCTCGGCCTCCTGATCACCCGCACCCCGAAGCCCACTAGCATTTCCCAGCCCACTGCACCCGCACCTGTCAGAGGGAAGGCCGCCTTCCCCACGTGCCTTGGGAAGCCCCCCCAAGTAAGTGTGAGGTTTGCAGGTTTTGAGGTCAAGAGCCCTGGATTCAGGGCCAGACAGACCAGGGTTCGGATCCCAGCTCCACCCCTTCCTGGCTGTGGAACCCGGGGAAACCGCCAGGCCTGTGTGAGCCTCACTTTCCTCTTCTGTGAAATGAGTTTAGTATCGGTATCGGCCTCAGGCCACTGCGAGGATTTCCCGGAGGCTGTCGGTACAAACCGCTTCGTGCAGGGCCAGTGTCTAGTAAGGACTAGGTGGACGTTAGATGCTGATACTGTCCCTGGCGGGGAGTCCCTGTTCGGGAGGGTCCTGGAGGACAAGCTCGGCGGGGCCGCGGGGCCTTGCCAAGACCCCCCAGCCCTACCCCCCACCCCCGACCACCAAGGCCCCTGAAGAGCTCATCTCTTGTGGAGGGGAGGACCCTGGAGGCTCGGGGAGGAGGGAGAGCGACAGACACAGAGCGGCATTGATACATTATTTAGCAGCAAGAATGCAGATGAGGAAAAATTAATGAAGGGGCTCCCTCTGCCTCCGCCTCCCAGCCCCCACTCTTCCTTGGTTCCGCGATCACTGACAAATTCTCCAGAAAATATCAAAACAGCCTCCGGCTGGAACCTGCCACAGCAAGGCACCATTATCTATTATTGATGTAAACCTTGACAAGTTCTCTTTTTAAGGAAGGCAAGCAGGGGAGGGAGCTGCTAATCTGTGTTTAAAGGGATAGACTCTTGTTTCCCCCTCCCCAGGGCTGCAGCCAGAGGGGCACCTCCCAACCACAGCCCTTCCGTCTGCCCCCCCCACACACACATCCCAGCCAGGCAGGGGAAGGATGATAGAGACCTGGAGACCCAGAGGTCAGGAGGGGCTGGTGCCTCTCACCGACTTCCCCCGTGGTGCCTCAGTTTCCTTTTGTGTGCATTTTCCGAGCCAGCAATTAATGGCATGGCCTGGGGACAGCAGGGTGGGGCGGGGAAGATGACAGGAAGCCAGAGAGCTCTGACTCTTGCTTCGGGCAGCGGAGAAGAGGCACGCCTGAGGCAGAGGGCCTTCTGCCGCGAACCAACAACTCACCCCACCAGGACCCTAAGATCCATTCTGCAAGATGGGAGAGAGTTCAAAGCTGGTGATCTTAAATTTTTAATACTGGAAATACCTCAGTCATCTAGAAATCCCCCCTCTTGAGTCATCCAGAATATTGACGAGAAGAAAAAAAAAATGGAAAGTAAAAAATTTTCCAAAGGACCCATTTCAAGCTTGCAAAATCCAAGCCTCGGAGTCCATACGCTTGACCCACAGGGGCGTTCTCGGGTCCCCTTACTCTTGTTCGAGAAGATTTCTAACCAGCACGGGCTGTTCTTTTCTCTGCATCCAGCAGGTGGTAGTTGGAGAGGGCGAACTAAGACTCGGTCAGCACCACTGAACCACGGGGAGCCGGACAGGAAGCGGCGCCATCCATGGCCGTTTAGTGTGGGAGCAAGTGCCCTCGTGGGGCTTCCAGTTCCGCCAAGAGTTAGACCTGAGTCTAACTTCTTACATTCAAGCAGTTACAAAAACCGCTTCAGGGAAATGGCATCTCTGAGAAATGTGGGATCACACGCTCCTTGCTGTGTCCAGGGTCGATACCCACGGGCGAAGATCGAGAATTCGAGAACACAGCAGCCGGAGGTCACACACTTCGAATGTCTTCATGGAAGCAGCCAGGCCACATAAATGAGAGCCACGGGAGGGGGTGGTCATCGGGAGCGGTGACCGGGGCAAACAGGAGACCAGAGCCTGGCTCTGCGGGGGACGCCGTCCCTGCGCTCCGACCCCCGGCGGTGGGCGGACGTGGGTCCACTTTTCAAGAAAAGGAAGAAATAGAAATTCAAGATGAGATGACCCAGGCCCCGAGGTGAAGGTGGGGGGATCCATCCGAGGACTGGACCGTGTATTGCTTCACCATACAAGGGGAATTAAGGGTCGGGGGCAAGTACAAAGCCCGGGGGAGTTATTGTGTCCGTTTCCTGAAGCTACTCTAGCAAATTACCCCAAACCTGGCGGCTTCGAACTTCTGCATTCGTTATCTCACAGTCCTGGAGGTCAGAAGTCCTACAATCTGGTGTCAGCAGGGCTGGCTCCTTCCGGAGGCTCCAGGAGAGAACCTGTTCCTGGCTTCCTCCGGCTCCTGGAGACCATCTGTACACCTTGGCTCCCAGCGCCTCCCTCTGCCTTCAGAGCCATTTCTCCCATCTCTGACCTCTGCTGGGGCTCTGACCTCGCCTCCTCTGACCCCGCTTCCTCCCTCTTATAAGGAGCTTGGTGATTACACTGCCCCCCGCCCCAGTAACCAGGCAGGGCATAAATTCATCTCATGAGTGGTGTCCCTTTGCGTATCAAGCCACGTTCCCCCAGGTCGCGGGGATCTGGACACAGGCATCTTCCGGGAGCACTGTTGTATACCCCACAGTGGTCCACCCCACGCCGTTTGTCATCACTGAGTTTAGGGGTGGCGAGGAGATCAACAGCGGAGGGTTCTTTAGAAAGGGTTCTTTTCTTTTAGAAAAGGTGACATTAGGTTGAGGGCAGGCAGGTCCCACTGAGAGGCGGGAGAAGCCCGTGAAGGAAGCTGCTCGATGGAGACCTCTAGCAGCAGCTCAGGGAGAGCTGGGTGAGAAGGCGGCATCCCTGGTCCCGCTACCCCAGCCCCGAGTTTGGAATGACAGTTCCCTGACGTCAGGGCCAGGCCTTTAGGGACAGCTTGCCCCCTGCCGACCCTGAGGGGTCACTTCCTGGGAGAGGGGCTGGGCTGGAAGCCAGCACTCCCTGTCCCTACACGGCCCCCGGGATGGAGGCCTCCTCCGAGTCTGGCTCTGCGGCCCCTGAAAGCACCAAGGACGCCAGGAGTGGGCAGGGGACACGCAGTGGCCATCAGCCTGTGCGTCAATCCATGGGGTACCATTCCCTGCTTTCCTTCAATTCACGCGGATGGAGCCCCGCTCTGGGCCAGGCCCCACACCAGGCCCCGGGACACAGCTGTAAGCCTGGCAGATGGGGCCCATGCCTGGGGGAGCCGGGGGTTTGGCGGGAGAGATGGGGATTCAGCACATAATCATTTAATTTCAGATATGAAAGAGTGCTTTGGGGACATGGACTATTTGAGAAACGAGGCCTCGTAGGGTGCCTTTTCTGCAGAACTGAAGGTTCCTCCTTGAAGGGATGCTCTAAGAGGAAGGGGAGAAAGGGAAGTGACGTCACTCTGAAATGCACCACTTCCCCCTGCCCCCCCCTCAGTACACCTGTCCGGCTGTGGTCCGACCTTTGACCTCCGATGCCTCTGGGCTGGTGCTGACTCCCTTCTCTCATTTTGGGTTCTCTCCAGTTTTGGGGTTCCACGTCTCTTTCCCCTCCACTGACCATGGGTACGCTTCTCCCAGGGCAAGGGGCCTGGTGCATGGAGCAGCACCCACCCCCCCTCCGCTGTACCTCTGGGGCTGGTGCCCGGGAGGCAGGGCGGGGACCTCCTCCAGGCTAGGGGAGAGCAGGGGAGCCCAGGTCCTGGAAAATATCCTGGGCCGGCACACCCCTGGAAACCCAAGACCCATGTCCTGTACCTGATGGCCCTGGGTGAGCCCCGCCCACGTCTGAGCCCCGGGCTCTCCACCTGGAAAGGGGCAGAACGGATCAGACCCTGTGTACGGCCCCTTGCCGCTCTGCCCCATAGGGCACTTCCTTGCTTTCTGAAAGGGGTCTCGTGGTTCTCTCGCTGTCTTCCTGGACTGGATTGCTGGCGCTCTGGACGCAGGGCGGATGCCGCACAGGAGCACTGGCAGGAGCAGCCCGCGAGCGGCCACAGGGCGCGTGGGCCTCCCTGACGTGCTCAAATGATGCTCGCGGTCGGGCTGGCAGCAGCCCCGTGGCTGTGGCCCAAGGCTGCAGGCACCCCGTGGGGATGTGCCATCCTGCCGCTCCATGGGGGAAGCGCGGACACTCTGTCCTTGTCCGGGGCCGGGCAAGAGCTGAGGCCGTGGGGGGCGTCCCAGGGTGCGCTCGCTCAGCTCCTTCGGGGCTCTCAGCCCCCCGGAGAGCGAGCTGAGTGGGGCAGCTGTCATTGTGTGCACCGGGGAACCTAACAGCTCTGGGTTCAAGTCCTGCTCTCCGGCTTGCTAGCCAGTGACCCTGGGTGAGTGATGTAAACTGTAGACTCCGTTTTCTCATCTGCAGGGGGGCACCCACCTCCCAGGGTCACTGTGGGGCTAAATGAGATCATCGCATCCCGTAGGGTGCTGGGTGTGTTGTAAGTGCTCAGGAAATAAATGGTGCCCAATGAGATAATTAAGTTGACCAGTCAGGCTCCGGGTGTCAAGGTTGGCGCTAGGAACTCATGGACGGCCTTGGGGTAGGCCCTCTCCCTTAAGAAGTGGGAGGGGCGGCGGTCCCAAGGGTCTCTCCAGTCCCTCTGAAGCTCAAAGTTCAGTGGCCTGTGCCAGCCGATGCTCTCCTGTCCCTTCTCTTCATGGCGCTAGACCGTGGTCTTCTGAAAGGCGGAACCGCCCTGCCCCCCCCCCCCCGCCCAGCCAGCAGTCAGCACCCCCCGTAGGGACCAGCGGACCGAAGCAGGGGGAGCAGCAAGTGGGGAGGTGAGCGAGGCTTGGCTGGGACAGGAGAAGCAGCCGGTGCCACCACCCGGAGGGCAGGCCCCCGAACAGAGGTCATTCTTGCCCCCAGGCCAGCGGTCATTCTTCTGATCGTCTGGGCCCAACACTCAGATAAGCCAGAAAAGCTCCCTGGGTTTAAGAGCTTATGGAGAGTTTAATTAAAGAACCTCAGTGTTACTTTTGGAAAAAAAAAAAAAAATCCTTCTCCCCGCATTGATCCTCTTTGAAAGATGTTTGCTCCGACGGAGCGTCAGGCTGAGAGGGAGGAAGGGGACTCACCAAAGGGTCATAAAAGGATGTGCTCGGGCAAGAGGCCTGGCTGCCTGGGTCTGCAGTCCGGGGACCAAGCCCTGCCACTGGGGAAGGGTTTGCCTCCTGGAAAGATGACTAATTCAGAGAGGCCTAGAGGCCTCGCTGGCCAGTCCCCAGGGCCCAGCTGGCCGGCTGGCCTTCTCCTGGCGTCATTCAGTCTGTCATCTCTCCCCAGGAGAAGCTGGGGTGGCCACGGTGATTGAGGGGACAGTCTGGGCTCTCGGCGAGGAGCCCAGGACAGTCAGCTCTCTCTGCGGCTGGGAGAGTCCTGAGACATCAGGGATGGCCCAGCGGACCTTGGCATGGGGGTGGGGGATTGCTGGCCCATGAAGCTGGGCTCCCACACAACACCCCTGCACCCCAGAGCTACTGTGGTGTGGGGCAAGACCCCTACTGCCTCCTTCCATCAACGCCACCCGGGCTGCCCAGGGTCCCCCCAAGCCCTGGGGTTGGCCATTTGGCCTCTCTGTGTCCCAGGAATGGGAGTCACCTGTAAAACGGGGGCTTTCGTGAAGTCGTAGGGAGAGGCCATAGGGCACTGGGGACACCAGGGCAGACTTTGCAGGTAAAAAGCAGCAACCCTTGGGCACAAGGGGACATTAGAAGACGCAGGTGTCTCTGGGAAATCTAGGCTCTGGACAGGGCAGAATCTAAGACCTGGAAACCAGGCCACAGGCCCCTGGCTCCTTCCTTCCCCGAGAAAAATGGCAGCTCACTAACCCCAAATGGACCCAGTGCCCTTTTTGGTCCTGCCTCCAGTCTTCTGGTAGGGTGAATTGACTCTCTTTATGCCTGCCTTGTCCGATCAGCCCAGACACAGGCTGGGAACGTGCCCCTGAGATGAGGGGAGTGGCGTTCCTTGCGCAGGAAGTCCCTCCCAAGGAGTCCCTGAGAGGTGGCGTCTGTCTGTGGTCTGTGGTCGGGAGTCTGGAAGAACAGGGTGTGTGTGTCGGGGTGGGGGCGGGGAGCGGTGTCCGGCCCAGTTCAGCACCTTGGACAAGACACTGGCTTCTGACCGGGCAGAAGGGCCATCATAACACCACTGCCCTGCACCCTGCCTCCCTCACAGCAAGGCCAGCAAGGGGACACCAAATGGCCAGAAGTGGGACTCACGTCCTTGGACTCCTTGCTAAGGGCAAGCTCTCAGCTGTCCACACAGCCGGGGACGGAAGCAGGCATTCACAGGGGAAGGCGTTCTAAAATGCAAGTTTTCTTGTTATTCGGGTGTGGCGAGGCCGACAGATCAGGAGACAATGTCGCGGAAAGGCTCCTTCGTCATCCTCCCAGATCCCAAAGGGGAGCGGGCCGCACCACGCAGGGCGACACGGGAAGCGCCAGCGTGGGGCAGGAGGCAGAGAGATGGAGGGAAAGCACGAGCAGGAGCCCGCGTGGTGGTTTCCGCGGGAAGGGCAAGGCAAAGCAGGGTACGCAGGCTTAGGATGGACGCGTTTGAGTCACTTCAGCATGCTACGGGGCACAGGGGCTGTGGTTGTCTGGCACCCAGCCCTGGGTGATGAGGGCAGGCAGAGAGTGACCCGGAGCGTGAGAGCCGCATACAGGAGGCCAAGAGCGGGGGCTCGGGACCAGGTTGCACAGGTGTAGGGCATCATCACAGGCATACCGTTCCACGACTTGACCAACCCTGGGAGGGACAGTCCCCTCAGGGTCAGCAAGACCCCGAGATCACAGCATCAACAATTCAGAAAATTAAAAGGCACGATTCATACAGAAGGATGGAAGTCTGGCCAGAGAAGCCACACGGCCCAAGCTCCTGGGCAGGAACTGACCCCTCGGGGGGTCCCATCTGCCCCACTGAGGAAGGGCGGAGGAGCCCTGAGGGAGGAGGCCGGCATGGGGTAAGGCAGCCCAGTGTCCATCCCCACGGCCCACTCTATGCACCTGAGGCTCTGTCATTCGGCTCTGCACAGCCCTGGCCTCCTTCTCCCCCCACCCCACCCCACCCCAGAGCGGCTGGCGAGGGCAGCTGTCTGACGTGCTTCACGTGACCTGCCGGTGACAGCAAGGGCTCCGGTCAGACCCAGCCCTGAGACTGAGCTTCACAGCTGCGGCACCTTTTTCTTTAGACCATCAAAATGGGACCACTGAGAGCACCGTCTTCTAGGGGTGTGCCATGGGGGAAATGAGAAGGTACTTGCAAAACTCTTAGCACAGGACCAGGCGCAGAGGCCGCCCTCAGTAACAGGTAGCTGATAACGGATTGTTTGAAAGGCCCTTCATGATCTGCCCGCTCACCCTGCCCTCCACCCTGGAACTTTCTCGGCTTCTTCATGCTCTGCACTGTCATTTGCCCCTGGACCTTTGCACCTGCTATGCCCTTTGCCCAGGATCCTCTTCCCTGCTCTGCTCTCCCTGACTCCTTCCCTGGCTAACTCCTGCTGTAGCTCAGATGTTCTCTCCATCGGGATGTCCTCTCTGCCCCTGACCTCTTGTCTGGGGAAGTGTCCCCCCTCACAGGTGCCCAGCACACCCTGTCCCCACCTCCGACAGGGCACAGACCACACTGGATTGAAACCGCCTGCTTTCCCCATGAGCCAACTAGACGGAGAGTTCCTGCCTTTGTATTAGTTTCCTGTGGCGGCTGTAACAAGTTACTCCAGACTGGGCACCTAAAAACAACAGAAAACGTACGCACTCATGGTTCAGAGAGAAGTTCAGACATTCAGGAGCCCAGAAGTTCAAGGTCAGTTTCACTGAGTCAAAATCAAGGTGTCAGCTGTGTTCCACCCTCCCTCTGGGAGAGAATCTGCTCCCTGTTTTTTTCAGTTTCTGGTGGCCGCCTCCTGGCCAACATCACTCCAGTCTCTGCCTCTGGCTTCTCGTCCCCTTCTCTGAGAGTGCGCTACCTCCCTCTGCCTCTCTTATAAAGACACTCACAATGACTTCTAGCCCCCACGCGGGTGACCAAGGATGGTCTCCTCGTCGCAAGAGCCTTAACTTCATCATCTCTATGAAGACGCTTTCCCCAAATGTCACTCACTCATTTGCCCATCAGGTAGTAGTCACAGGTCCCGGGATTGGGAAGTGGACACAGGTTACTTCTCGCTGTTCAGAGGTTCACACGGTGCCCCTTCACTGCTCCAAAAAAAAGCCTGTATTAGTACCTGGTTTCATTAACTGAAAGAAATCCAAAAAGGATTTTTGCTTTCACAAAAAAAGAAAAAAAAAGGCAAAAAGCAAAATAGCACTCGGCATAGGTTTCACAAGGGACCGCAGTAAGGCAGCGCACCCCCAGCGAGGGGGCCTCACCCTCTCCTTCTCTGGGAATGACCGAGGCTCCGGCCCTGCACCAAGTGGCCGCAGCTTTGAGCCGTGTCTGTGAGCCTCTGGGCTTTATCTCCATTTATTTCATGCTTCCATTAGCAAGATCTGTCTTAAGGTTATCAGAAGAGCCTAAGACATTGTTTTTGGGGTCCAGGAAGGCTCATAGAATTTTCCGTATAAATTGATGGTAATGGTTTCTTTCCCTTACACCATCGAGGCTTATGAAAGGTTTCAGAGGAGCATGCTACTCTCCGAGAGCAGAAGAAACCCGTGTGTCTTTGCAGAGTCATTGTTTCAGGAGACCACTGTGTCCTGTTTGCTGCTGGCCGGAGCCGGTGCTGGGCGAGGTGATGGGCACCTGTTGCCGGGCCGGGTGGAGGCCGTGTGGGGCAGGAGGCCCAGGCTTTCCCCTTGGCCAAGCTGGATGGCTCCAACCTCACAGCCTCATAAAGCTGGAAAAAGCATTTGCTTCAATCCCCTCATTCTCCTCTTCTTTTAAAGCGCGGGCAGAGATGGGCCCAGGCCGACAGGCTGGTTTGTTCCCACGGCACCTGGGAGCAGGTTTCCGGGGCCAGAGTCGCGTGTCTCACAATCCTGCCGGCCAGAGGCAACACGGCCCCGTCCGTCACCTGCCACGGGCAACAGAGAAGGGGTGAGCAGAGCCTTCCCCTGCCACTCGAGCTGGTTCCCCGCAGCTGCTGCTTTCCAAACCCCATTTTTGTGACCTCGCTTTGGAATATCGACTGTATCCCCTGCTGGCCTTCCTGTTTGTTACTCAGGCTTTTGTTCCGACGAGCCCTCCCTGAGGCAGCCTGGGTCACCTTCACATCCCGCCGGCCCTGCCAGAAGGTCTCCTGTCCACAGAGAAAAGCGGGGAAGAAAGGAAGGACCCTAGGGAGCCCCCAATCGATAGGGGTCTTTCTTCCGGCCCTGCGGCAGCCCAGCAGCGGCCCTGGCTTCCAGGCAGAGGTGGGGAGAGGTTCGAACACCTCTGTGCACCTGGGACTCTGCAGCCCGAGGGGAGAAAGAGCTGGGCCCCGCAGAGGAACCGAGCCAGGGCCGTGGAACCTTCCACAGTAGCCACGTGGGAAGGGCACAACACCATGGGCCAGCGTCTGAAGGCTGGGGTTCCGGCCTCCGAGGGCTGTGTTCTCCCCCATCAGGGCCCTCGGGGTAAAGCCACGCCCCTGCTACACCGGGCAGCAAATGGGCCCCAGTGGAGGCTCTGAGCTCTGGAGTCAGAGAGGCCTGGGACATTCGGGGATAAGCCGCCGCTCCACCCCTGGTCTCAGTGACCACGTCTGCAGAATGGGGCTGATAACAGTGCTTCCTGTGAGGCCGCAGGAGGAAGGAATCAACCGATAAGGGACTTGGCACGTGGTGAGATCCGCTGCTGTGGTTACCACAATCACTACAATGTCCAACGTGGCTGCCCACCCCCTTGCACACCCCACACTCCGGCCCTGACTTCCCTCTGCTCGCAGAAGCTGCCACGGCCTCTCACACACCCAGGCTTATGCACGTGCTGTGGAATACTCTCCCTGCTCCTCTTACCCAGCCTCTGGGTCTCAATGTCGCCTGCTCCAGGAAGCTCTCCTGGGTTAGATGCTCTCGCTTTCGGCCCCGCCATATGCCCCGCGGTGACTGTGATTCCTGCTTCTCAGCGCTTCTCGCGGGGGACTGAACGGTGTGGTTGTCGGTCTCTCCCCAGGGCTGTGAGCTCCCCACGGGTGGGCGCATCTGTCTTGCGTGTCCCTGTAGCTCTGGCACCAGGTGCCTGAATGAATGACGTTGCGGATCACAAATGAATAAGCTTGGCCGAGTGCGGAACTCCATCCCCGGTGTCGGGGCTGATTATGACCCAGGAGGGGCCCACAAAAGTCCCTGGTGCCTCGGGGAAGGGGTTGACAGTGACGGCTTATTTGCTTGGAGTTTTCAGGGGAAGGTGAGCTATTTCCTGGGAGAGAAGGTTGTTGCCCATGAGGCTCAAGCCCCGGAGAAGGAGAGAGCTCTGAGCCCAGCACACCGGGAGTCAAGTCCCACTTCCTCACCTCCCCCCTCAAGGTGGACGGGCTCCCCTGGCCAGGGAGGACTTTGGAGAGAATTAACTGATGCTCTAGTACCCAGCACAGGGTCTGGCGTGGAGCAGACGATCAATTTTTTAAAAGCAACATTTGTTAATTCTTTAAAAGACACTGTAAATCAAAACCGCGCATTACATCTTCTCCTTCGACTTTTTTTAGCCGACCCCCAATACGCCGCTCATAATTCCTTCCCCACGACTTTATCTGCAAAATAATGTGTTCAATTTATAATTTATTGGGAGTTTTTTTCCCCCGAGACAGGCATCTTCAAGTTCTGATCTAAAGAATACAATCGACAAAATTAATATTTAAATCCAGAAAACTCCAACTTTGGTGACCGGTCTTGGGGATTTGAATTGACAGCAAGATTTTTAGGCCTTCTGGGTTCTGCAGGAGGCGCTGGATTTTGTATGACTCTTCTGGGCCAAGGAGGACAGGAAGACCGCCCCTCTGCATCGCCCACAGCTGGAGTGCTTGGCACGGGAGGCTGCAGTTAGTAATTACTCCGGGATGACAGCCGGGAGCCAGGACGGTCGTGGGCAAATGGGGAGCTCTGGTCCCCCTCCCGATGGCGGCCATCACGGAAGAGTCCAGCCTTCGCCTCAGGGAGCCCCACTGGCCTCAGGATCCTCTCTTTCCCCAGGCAGCCTGTCTCAATTCACCTTCTGGCCCTCAATTCTGGCTCAATTCACTCCTCTTGCCCCTTCTGTCACTCTCTCGCGCGCGCTCTCTAAAATAACCAAATCTTTACAAAATAAAAAATGAAAAAAGTAAAGTCATCGTTGCCTCTGACACACGTGGTATCGGTATTTTATCTCTTGGGTTTTCGTACATTTCAAACATATTTATGAAAACTGAGGTTTTAAAACAACAAACTCACAACAGCCAAGACGTCCTTCCACGGATGCGCGGACGGACAGACTGTGGTCCGTCCAGCCAGTGGATGTGACCCGGGGGCCACGGGGCCGTGAAAGTATGGTGCACGTTACAGAGGGAGGACGCCCATCTGGGAAGAGTACGCGTGATCGGATTCCAACCTCATGACATTCCGGAAAGACGGCTCTCCGCAGACACGGAGACTCCTGGTCGCCAGGGTGAGGGAGGAGGGGGATGAATTAGGGCGGGGAGACTACTCTGAATGATGTTATCAGGGTGGATTCGTGTCACTACACATTGGTCCAGACTCAGAGAATGTGCAGCAGCGAGAGGGACCCCTGATGTAGAGCATGGACTCCGGGCGATAATGACGTGTCACAGTTGCTTCGTCAATAGGACACATGTCCCTGCCACTCCAGAGGGGCACGTCCACAGTGGGGGAGGCGTGTGCGTGTGTGCGTGTGTGTGTGCATGTGTGTGTGTGAGAGAGAGAGAGAGAGGGAGAGGGAGACGGGGTACATGGGAAATCTCTCCACTTTCTGCTCAGTTTGGCTGCGAACCGAAAACCACTCTCAATAGAAAATAAACTCTAGGTTTTTTAAAAACGCAGTTCTTTTTCTTATTTTCCAGCCAAAACTTGAAGGAGTGTCTTACTCCATCTGAACAGAGTCCCTAAGTCCCCTGCAGCTTGGGGGAAAGTGCTCCCCTGCCCAGGGTGCCCCGCTGCTGTCCCCTGTTCCTCTGCGAAAATGTGTCTCCCCCTTGAAAAATGAAACATTTTGGCTTCGTTCCAGCTCCGCGCAGTGGGTCCCCTCCCCCTTCACAGCACGGATATTCGTCTAAGTGTGATATGTTTGTTTACTAGTTTTTCTAACAGCTTTGCTGGGGAGTAATTGACATACACATATTTTAAGTGTTCCTTTTGATAACTTTGTGTGCCTGGGAAACCATCACTACCAGCAAGACAGCAAGCGCACCTGTTAGGGGTGAGCTGTGTCCTCCGAAAATTCCTGTGTTGGGAGTCCGAACCCCTGGGACCTCAGAATGTGACCCCGTTTGGAGGCAGGGTCTTTACAGAGGGGATTACATTAAAATGAGGTCACCAGGATGGGTCGCAATGACAGGACTGGTGTCTTCATAAGGAGAGAAACTCCCAACACAGACACCCACCGAGGGATGACGGCATGACAGTCTGAAGACACAGGGAGAAGGCGTCACCTGCGTGCCCAGGCGAGGGGCCTCGGGGGAACCACTTCAGTTGTTCAAGCCACCCAGGCTGTGGTGCTGAATTGCAATGGCCCGGCAAGTGAATACAACACCCGTTGCCCCCAAAGCCCCCCACCCCGCCGCCGTGCCCCTTCGTGGTCCCTCTCAGGCCCCAGCATCCCCAGAGAACCACTGACCTGCTCTGTCCCTCGGAGTCGTTATGTTGGATGTATCAGCGGCTCATTCCCTTTTCTCGCTAAGCATTCGTCCAGTGGACTGATACACCATCGTTTGTAAATTCCCGACAGCCAAAACCTGGGAGAAAGTCCAGACGTCCACTAACAGATGAGTGGGTATCTCCTTCCCACTTGGAGTGGACACTCCATGAGAACGGGACTTCGCCTATAGCTATACCCGCGGCATCCAGGAACCCATGCCTGGCGCAGAGTGGGCCCTCAATAAACAGTGGTTGTGTTAGTGATTGAAAGGTTCGTTGCCACGGACGGGGCAAGGCTGGACCCTGCAGCCAGGCGGACCCCTCTCCCCGGAACACAGCGGCCGTGGCTCTGTCTCTAGCCACAACCTCCTTCTCCAGGTGGCAGCTCCTTGTCCCGCACTCCCCCTGCCCACCGGCGTCCCCCCTACCCTGGGAGGACCTAGTCCTGGGTCAGACACAGGATTTACCTCCTGGAAGCTTTCCTGACAGTTTCTGCCCGGGAGGATTTCCCCTTCACCCCTGCCCTACCTCTAGGTCCGGCGGCTCGGTCAGCCCACTGGCTGACAGTCTTATCTATTCAACAAGCTTTTCGCAGGGCGCCTGTTGTGGGCACTGCGCTGGGGGATGGGGAGCAGACAGACATGGAACTCACAGTCGAGGGGGGGAACTAAATTAAATGAATACTGTATCGATCCCCCACTTAGATCTGCTATCCTGTGCCATGAAGGGCAGGGGTCCTGGGGGAGAAGCAAATCGTGGTGAAGGGACTCAGTTTCCTTTGGGGGCTGTCTGAGGGGTGGCATAAGGTTTGGGGAGAGACCAGGTGGGACAGAGTTGGGGGAGAGGTCTATACGCGTGTGCGGGGCTGGGGGGATACAAGAGGGTGGCCCACTGTCACAGCTGCGGGAGGGTCTGTGTGTGTGTGTGAGCACCGTGAGCACAGCAAAGGGCCACCAGAGAGGGCCAGGACAAAGATGGGGATTTAGTTCTAATAACCCCCTTTTCTCCTGGTTTACCCTGTGCTGCTCAGCTGTGCCCAGGGCTGAGGCCCTGTCTCTGTCCGGCCAGGATTCCCTTTCGCGTGTTGGGACCGTTGATTTCCTTATGCCTGCCGTGACCCCAGTGCACCCACCACTGCGTGGTCCACGTTGAGCCAATAATGGACATTTCTAGATTGATGGGTTGCTGATGTGAATTGATCGTCTCATTCTTATGCCAGGGAAGGGGAGACTTTTCGGGGAAGGGCGCGGTGTCCTTCAGGGACAGAGGCGTCCGAAGAAGTTCCCACAGAGAGAATGAGGCCCCCCTCCAGGGCTGGGCTGGCAGAGAGTTGACTTACAGGCCAAGTGCTGTTTCTGGCCGCCCCACTCTCTGCCCGCTGGACTAGGGCCTCTTCACAATGTTCCCGGTGCAAGGGTACAGTCTCACTCTCTGTGTCATACGCCTTGAGAGTGGCTTAAAGTGGGGAATTTCTTTCTCCGCATTCAAAGGAGAGAGTTGGAAGCATGGACCAGAAAAGGATCATGAAAACAAAGTGCATGTCTCCACGATGCTCACTCTCCTTTTTGTCATGGGAGCGGCTCCTTCCGGTCTCGCTAGTTAATAACACATTCTCTCCCAGCAGACCCCGGTGCCCCGTCCCCGAAACGGCATAGGGTCGCCTTGTTGCTGTGCTCTTTGAGAAATACCGCGGCTCTGGGCTAGGGAAGGGTCGATAATGTCACGGGGTGACGGTGTGGGCAGATGCCCGGGGACAGGCAAGGCTCCCACTCCAGAACGAGAAGAGACTTCATGGAGAACGTGGGGATACCAGAGCTGGATATAGGATTAGGGACTGCCGGAGACTCGAGAAAGGTAGTCTTAGGGTTACCGACAACAACAACAAGAAATCTGCACCTGATAGGGAAGAGGTAAATTGAACTTAATAGCTAAAAATAGACAGACTCAATAAAGGTTTTCATAAAATATTTAAAACGAGAAGGGACCTCAGAAATGATGTAGTCTCGTGGTTTTAAACATTTGTTTGGCTAATTTTAGCATCAGGCGTCTTTTTTTAGAATAAAACACACAAAGCCCATGAGAGCTGCTTCGGAAGAAGTGGGGGAGAGGGCTTGAGACCGCAGGACCCCACGGCCGCTGACCCTGACCCCCAAGGCCAGAAAGCACTGGTGTTCTTCTAGTCCCTCTCACTCCAGGGGAAGAAGCGGAGGTTGGGGGGGTGAAGGGAGCCCCCCGCGATGACATGGACGTCGCCGCCCTCCGGCCTGGTGATGGCAGGTACAGAGAGCACCTTGGAGGAAGGGCTTCAGGCCTTCCAAGTGGCCGCTGAGCTTTGTCCTGCGACCCTGAGGGAGGCTCTGTGGCCAGACTGCCTGAAGTCGGGTAGGGGAACCCCAACCGGGCTCCCGAAACTTGGATGGATTGTTTTGCCCCTCGGTTTCCTCGTCTGTCCAGTGGGAATAATGACAATACCCACCGCGGTGGGCGACGGCGTGAAGGAAGAGCTCAGAGCACGTGGAGCCAAGAGCAGGACACCCAGCACGTGCTCAAGGCCCGGCCACTCGCCACAGGTGTCGCTCGGGCCATCCTAGGGCCATCCTTTCCCTCTTTGGCTTCTCAGGGGGCAGCTGTGAAGATCATGTTGGAGGGAACGCTTCGGAAGCACCTGCCGGGTGACCAGCACAATGGCTCACAGTTAGTAGCACCCACAAACTGGGTGAGACATCATTGCCATTTTACAGGTGTGGAAACTGAGGCACGGGGAGGTGGAATGATTTTCCCCCAGTCTCAAAGGTGGTGAGTGAAAGAAGCCACGTGGTCCTTGGACAGCCTCCCCAGGGCTCGGCCCACCACACCAGGGTCTGAGGTGGCAGGAAGGGTGGGCTCCGGGGGGGGGGCGGTGAGAATGGAGATGCGCTCCTGTCCCTGTGCACGGGGAGGGGGCCGGCTGTGCTGTCCTTCTGCGGGACTCTGCTGCCCTCTAGTGGCTTCACGTGCATGACTCTGGCGGGTGGAGGGGAGGTCCAGAGGGGCGCAGGTCCTTGCCCATCCCTTCCTGGAGCTTCGGGCTTGTGACCCAGCGCTGCGGGGGGTGGGGGGGGAAGGACCACACAAAGACCCCGCTCAGAACCGATGTCAGTCACTGCCAGTGTGCAGCCTCCAAGAGCTTGCTAGATGCGGGGGCGGGGGGGGGGGAGGAGAGGGCTAGACATCGGGCTGGGTCAAGGAGCCACATGGCATCTTTGTTTAGGCGCCTGAGCTCAGGTGTGCAGGTGTGTGTGCGTGTGTGTGCGCGTGTCTGCGCCATGTAATGGCAGCGTAAATAGGTGGGAAGGGAAACAGACGGCATCTCAGCACACACCCTGTCCCTCATCACCTGCTGATTGAAATCGACACCGGAGCGGCGTTTCGGGAAATACGGGAACTCCTTCCAGGTGTATCGTTCACAGCTGCCTGCGTCGTCGCCACACATTCTAAAGCCAAAGACAGGCAGGAGTGTGCTTTGATACAATTACCTGGGGGAAATCTTTGAAAGTAGCAACACGCACACACTTGCGTCCGCTGAAAGACGGACACAAGGATGGTCACGACAGCTTTCGTGGTGGTACCCCACACGCACGTCCGTCAACCGCAGAATGGACGAGCAGGTTACGGTCACAGACCTTTCAGATGGCCGAGTCCCACCCAGTAGCGAGGAACTTCGTGCACAGCAGAAGTGAATCAGAGCAATGGAAAGACCCAAACTTCCTATTTCATCAAGTTCAAAGCCAGGCTAGGCGAATCTGTAGTGGTGGAGGTCAAAATAGTGACTTCCCCGGGGGGAAGGGAGGGTCTGATTAGAAGAGACACAAGCGTCTATGGCCATACCATCCTGAACGTGCCCGCTCTCCTCTGATCTCGGAAGAAGAGACACAAGGGGGAGTCGCAGCAGGGAGATGTTTGCTGAAAATGTTCTAGATTTTGTTCTGGACAGTGGCTATGTAGGCGTACACACATGGAAAATTTCATCAAGCTGTACTTAAGATTATCCTGCTTTAGGGGCGCCTGGGTGGCTCAGTGGGTTAGGCCGCTGCCTTCGGCTCAGGTCATGATCTCAGGGTCCTGGGATCAAGTCCTGAATCAGGCTCTCTGCTCAGCAGGGAGCCTGCTTCCCCCCCACCCCGCCTGCCTTTCTGCCTACTTGTGATCTCTCTAACTGTCAAATAAATAAATAAAAATCTTTAAAAAAAAAAGATTATCCTGCTTTATTGTATGTCTGTTAAACCTTAAAAACAATCTAGAAATAAAATAAAGCCAAGATAGACTGCAGGACAAGGGGGGGTGGGCAGGCTTGCTGGTCACTAGAATAGCAGATTGGTTGTGGCCGGGACTCCGAGGACAGGTGGACCTGGGGACCGCCATGGGGCATCGCTGAGATAATTTGCATGCAGTGCGGGCCCAGAGAAGGTCCAAGCAGGCTGGCTTTTATTTGTTGTTTTCAAAACCCCGGAGGATTCTCTGAGATGTTTTCTTTTCTCAAAATGTACTTAGCTGATTTCCTAGTTCAGAGCTGTGGGAGAGGATTGTGGCTTCTCCGGCTGCCCCCCCTTTTTTCTGCTTATCTGTATTTTTACATTTATTTCTACCATGAAAGCGTTATAGATTTTGTAATACGAAGAAGAGCAATAAAAGCTATTTTAATTAAAGGAAAAAAGCTGTGAGTGCAGATTCTGGTGTGTGCGTTTTGCAGAAACGTTCTGCTACATTTGGTAGCAAAGCCAGACTCTGAGAAGTTACGTCGTCCGGGGGAAACGTGGGGACTTGGAGCCTTTTGTCTAGAACTGCCCCTACCTGCTTGGTCTGTCTAGAAGCAACCTTTGTATTGATATACAGGCAAAACCATAGTGTGACATCATGAATCACCGTGCTATGTCATCCCTCCGGTGGTCACTCAACCAAGTGACTTTCCCTCCCTCGGCTTTATAACAAGTTAGCAGGCTCAGAGCGACTTCGGCGACAGTGGCTTAGATGGCCATGGGTGGGAGTCGGGAGCTCCATCTCCGGTCCCGGCCTTTCCCCTGACCAGATGGTACTCTGCCAATCACCTCCTTTTGGCTTCCCTTTGTCTGGCCTTTCCTGCAAAGGCATTGACCTAGAGTATAAATATTTTCTCCCTGTCTTGTGTGAACAGTCACTATTTTTATACTGATTATACATTCAAGGACACAGGTTTAAGAGGTTTTAAATAACTTGACCCAAGCCATCCGACCTGTAAGTGACAACATAGGGAGTCAGTGGCCAGAAGGAAGTCCTCTCTCACCCAGCCGAAGCTGCCTCTGGCCCTAACTGTAGGGGTTCCCTTATTCTGCTGTTCTGCTTGTGGTGGACGCAGGGGAAAAATCACTTTTTCCCATCTAGGAAATGAGAGATTACATAGTTTCTTTCTCAGAGCAGCAAGACTGGTGATAGAAAGGATTTCAAGAAAGCTTCTCAGATAAAGATTAAAGGAAATGTCATATGAAAACTAGGAAAGGCCGATCTTTTTTTAAGTCTGAAGCATTGACTTTTTGTTCTTAAAAAAAAAAAAAAGGCAGTCTAGATGATGAGTTGATGTATTTGCCTCTCAGGAATTTGGTAAATAAGGAAGGTGTGTCTTTGTTTCTCATTCTGACAGCCTGGACTGTATGTAATATAGAGGTTAGATTATCCAGGATTTTCACTCGCTGTGCCCTTTCTTCACTTAAAGTGTGGATGAACGAGGAGAGAAAAGGATTGTTAGAGCCAGAGGATGAACTTGTCAGGGAAAGGTAAATTGATACACTCTTTCTCGGGAACAATATGGCAACATGTATCAACATTTCATATATGCATATTTCCTGACCCAGAAATGTCACTTCTTTTTTTTTCTAAAGATTTTATTTATTTATGTGACAGACAGAGATCACAAGTAGGCAGAGAGGCAGGCAGAGAGAGAGAGAGGAGGAAGCAGGCTCCCCGCTGAGCAGAGAGCCCGATGCGGGGCTCGATCCCAGGACCCTGGGACCATGACCTGAGCCGAAGACAGAGGCTTTAATCCACGGAGCCACCCAGGCGCCCCAGAAATGTCACTCCTGACAAAGATACAGACACCAGGACGCTCACAATAACATGGCTCCTAACGATGACAATTAGAAAAGATGTAAACTCTAACAATATGGAATTGGTCCGATGAAATACGCACCCAGGGAAAGACAGCACAACTTTTATAAACAAAGATGCGGAAACTGATAATGGTGGTTCTCCCACGGAGGGTGGGAAACCTACTTTCCACGGATCTAAATACTTTAGGGATTAAAAAAAAAAGTCATATTTTGGGATCGTTGTGGATTCACATGCACTTGTAAGAAAAATAGGAAGAGATGCCTAGTACCCTCTGCCCAATGGTAACATCTTGCAAAACCATATTGTTTTGCAACATCTTAACCACGATATTGACATTGACACGGTCAGGATACAGACATTCCTTTTGCAGCAACCATGGGTTGCTTGTTCTTTTGCTAATGCTGAGTGTGGAGAATACTGTGTATATTCTAGATACTAGTCATTTATCAGATACGTGGTTTGTGACTGTAGCTGGTCTTTTCAATCTCTTAAAAGAGCCTTTAGAGCCAATGTTTTTCTCCTTCTTTCCTCTTCAACTGTTACACTTTTACATTTTACATTTAAAAGTCTGACCTATTGCAAGCTCCTTGTTGTATAAGCGATGAGACTTCAGGCCTTCATATTTTTGCCTGCGGGTGACCGGTTGCTCCAAGAACTTTTGTTAAAGAGGCTCTATCCTTCTCTCAATTCTTCTGTGCTTTGGCCGAGCATACTCTTGGGGATCTATCTCCGGGTTCTCTAGTCATATGTGCTATGTAGCAAAAATTAATTTGAAAACTGCATTGATTGTATGGCTCCATATGCCCGTAACACACAGAATAGAAAAAAATGTATTTAGTAGAATCTGCTTTTTTTGTCAAACTTTTTTTTAAAGATTTTATTTATTTATTTGACAGACAGAGATCCCAAGTAGGCAGAGAAGCAGGCAGAGAGAGAGAGGAGGAAGCAGGTTCCCCGCTGAGCAGAGAGCCCGATGCGGGGCTCCATCCCAGGACCCTGAGATCATGACCTGAGCCGAAGGCAGAGGCTTTAACCCTCTGAGCCACCCAGGCGCCTCCAAACTTTTTTTTAAGAGTGCATTTGTACGTGTGCGTGAGGTCAATTCGTAGGAGAGACCCTGAAATAGTGTTTTCCAAACTGTGTTCCTGCAGGACCCTCTGAAGGGCTTTAAGATGGAAACTGGTTATGGGGCGCCTGGGTGGCTCAGTGGGTTAAAGCCTCTGTCTTCAGCTCAGGTCATGATCTCAGGGTCCTGGGATCAAGCCCCACATCGGGCTCCCTGCTCAGCAGGGAGCCTGCTTCCCTTCCTCTCTCTCTGTGCCTCCCTCTCTGCCGGCTTGTGATCTCTGTCTATCAAATGAATAAATAAAAGCTTTAAAAAAAAAAAAGATGGAAACTGGTTAAAACAAAGCTGAGGGTCCTGGGATCGAGCCCTGCATCGGGCTCTCTGCTCAGTGGGGAGCCTGCTTCCCTCTCTCTCTCTGCCTGCCTCTCTGCCTACTTGCGATCTCTCTGTCAGATAAATAAATAAAATCTTAAAAAAAAACAAAAAAACAAAAACTGAATTTAGCAATTTTACCCTGCTGGTGAGCTATGATCTTTGGAAAGCAAAATGCAGCTCTTCCTGGGGACTTTTGACTATGGAATTCCCATTTTCCCCTACAGAGCTTCTCACAGGGCTCATGTTCAAAGGGTTTTCCTTTGGGAAACTGGTCTGAAAGGCTTATCTGCCAAAACGTTAGCAGTGGTTATCGCAGAAATTGCAGGATTTAGAGTGGTGTTTCCTTTTTCCTTTCTCCTTCTAACTTCTGTTAACTGAAAAAAATATATATATTTTTAACAACAAACAGGTGTTCATTTGATAAATGAAAAGGGTGATAGAGATATTTGGGGGTGTGTGTGGAGGGGGCCAAGCAGGTACGAGAGGACTAGAACGGAGAGGCAGATAGGAGCCAGAAGCAGGAAAGAAAGCCAGGCTGGTAAGGATCCCTGGACAGCACTACCAGTTCACCGACAGGAGGGAAGGAGAGGGAGATGGGGGCCAGAATTCCCACGGGCCTCCACAGGGCTGCCTGGTGATGGTGGGCATCGTCAGGCCTCACACTGCCAGCGTGTCCTTGGGAAGACCTTGCTGGGCAGACAAGAGAGGAGCGGGGGCTGCCGGGAAGAGCAGATCCCGATGCCACCCACTCGGGGGAGGGGGGTGAGAGTAGGAAGCCTAACGGCTGTTACATCCCTGAGACTTTGTAGAATAGTATTTTGATGAAGTCAGTTTGAAGGAGAGACTCCTGCTAATTATATCCACAGACCATTCTTTTTTCAATTTTTGCATTTATTTATTTTTACCCTGCCTTGTTCTGGGCAGGAAAAAAAAATAACCTCAATTAAGAATGGCTCACGGGTTTCATAAAATAAGATAAGATAGCAGAAAATTAAACACAGATGGGAGAAGAGAGGAGAGCAAGGATGGGTGCCAAGTAGAGCCAGCAGCAGGTTTATTCTTGGCTCACTCCTCATTACCCAGCAGAACAAGATGGCCCCATGGACTTCCTTACATGAGCTGGGGTTGCCAGGGACCACCGTGCGTCCAAGCCCAACCCTGCAAGACGTACCTATTGAGTGAATATGCATTTGACATTAAAACACCAAAAGTGCTTCAGGTTTGCACCGGGGTCTCCCAAGCTGTGGGATTTCTGAGCAGACAGAGCTGAGGTTTCCCAGCATTGAATCTGTATGGCTTAGAGTCCAGGGTGTCTCAGGAGGAGAGTTTGGAGAGGGATAAAGTCAATCCTCAGAAGGTGACTTTCCCTCATACCCATTAAAATGCCTATTACCAGGGGCGCCTGGGTGGCTCAGTCATTAAGCATCTGCCTTCAGCTCAGGTCATGATCATGGGGTCCTGAGATGGAGTCCCACATGGAGCTCCCTGCTTGGTGGGAAGCCTGCTTCTCCCTCTCCCGCTCCCGTCGCTTATGTTCCTGCTCTTGCTGTCTCTCTCTGTCAAATAAATAAATTAAAACTTAAAAAAAACACACACACAGAAAATAACCAGTATTGGCCAAGATGTGGAGAAATTGGAACCCCCGTCCTCCGCGGTGGGAATGGAAACTGGTCCAGCCACTGTGGGAGGCAATATGGCGGCTTCTCGAACAAGTGTCTGTAGAATTTCCATGTGATTCAGCCATTCCACTTCCGGGTACACAGGTCTTCCTCACCTTATGCTGGGGTCACACTCTGATAAACACACATAAGTTGAAAATATTGCAAGATGAAAATGAGTGTGATCCACCTCCCCCACCAGACATCCTAGCTTAGCCCGGCCTGCCTTTAACGTGCTCCAAATGCTTACGTGAGCCTACAGTTGGGCAAAATCATCTAACACGGGGCCTGTTTTATAGTAAAATGTTGATGATTTCGTGTAGTGTACAGAAAAGCCTTCTGAAAGTGAAAAGCGGAACGGTTGTGTGGGTGCGAAATGGTGGTCCTTGTTATCGGCTGCTGACTGTCATGATTTTGGGGCTGACTGAGAGCTGCCCCTGCCCAGCATCACGATGAGAAAGCATCGTGCTACCTATCACCGGCCCAGGAAAAGATCAAAATTCAAAATTCAAAGCATGGCTTTCTACTGAACGCGCCCTGCTTTCACAGCATGGTAAAGTCAAAAAACAGTAAGTCAAACCATCGTAAGTAGGGAACCGTCTGTATACGCTCAAGAATCAAAAGCAGGATCTTGGAGAGAGATTTGTACATCCGTGTTCAAAGCGGCACTATTCACAACACCCAAACAGTGGAAGTAACCCAGATGTCCTTCAAAGAATGGACAGATAAGCAAAACAGAGATACACGCATGCACGCACACTAGAATATTATTCAACCTTAAAAAGGAGGGAAATTGGGGCGCCTGGGCGGCGCCCAGGTTAAGTGTCTGATTCAGCTCGGGTCATGATCCTGGGGTCCTGGGATCAAGCCCTACGTCTGGCTCCCTGCTCAGTGGGGAGTCTGCTTCTCCCTCTCCCTCTACTCCTCCCAACCCTGCTCATGCTCCTGCTCTCTTTCTCTTTCCCTCTCTCAAATGAATAAATAAAAAATCTTAAAAAAAAAAAAAGGAGCGAAATTTCTGACACCTGCTATAAAGTGGATGAACCTTGAGGACACATTGCTAAGTGAAATAAGGCAGACACAAAAGGACAGGTACTATATGATTTCCAAGGCACCAAGCATCTAGAGAAGTTAAATTCATAGAGAAAGAAAGTAGCCTCCTGAGTGCCAGGGGCTGGGGGAGGATGGGGATGGGGAGTTAGTGTTTAATGGGCACAATGTTTCAGTTTTACAAGATGAAAGGGTTCTGGAGAGGGCTGGTGCTGATCGCTGCCCAGCACTGTGAGGACTTTCTACGCCACTGAGCGGGGCACTTAAAAGTGGTTACGGCGGTCAATTTCACGTCCTGTGTATTTTACCACAATTTTAAAATTTAAAGGAAAGAGGAATAACTTGACTTCCAAAAGGAGGCTGTGTGCTGGGATATGCGGGCGCACTCCCTGTCCAGGGATGAGGCGGGGAGCATGGGGTGCCAGAGAGGGTAGGTGGTCACTAGACCCCTAAAACAGAGGTATCCCAGAAGATCATTTTGTGCCAGCAAGCTCCCTGCCCTTTTGGCTGGCTACAGAGAACAAAGATCTCCCTGATCCAAATAGCTCCTGCCCCAGAGACACTCCCGAAGGCCATGGTCATGTTGGTTTCCTCAACAAGTTTTCACTGAGCACCTATCACGTGCCGGGCCTTGGGCACAGTGCAGATTCACACGAGACACTCTCCCTGTGTGTCTGACATGCTGACCCTCAAAGCAAACAAGAAATTATAACATCGAGATAGTGCCAAGAAGTACACACCATATGATTTCATTATATAACATTCCAGAAAGGGGGTACCTAGGTAGGTCAGTCAGTTAAGCATCCGACTCTTGGTTTCGACTCAGATCATGAGCTAAGGGTCTCGGGATCGAGTCCTGCATCAGGGTCTGCGCTCAGCTTGGATTTTGCATGTCTCTTTCCCTCTGCTCCTCCCAGCTTTCTCTCTCCCTCCCTCTCCCTATCTCTAAAATAAATAAATAAAATCTTTTTTAAAAATCCCAGAAAATGCTAAGGAATCTAGAGTAAGAGGAAGCAAAACAATGGTTGCCCTGGGGCTTGCGGTGGACGAATGGACCCACGACCAGGACACGAGGAAACCTTTGGAAGTGATGGAAATGTGGAAATGTTCTGTATCTTGAGGGTTGGTGGTGATTTCATGGGTCTGTACATCTGTCAAAACCCATCACATTGTACACGTCAAAGGGATGCAGTTTACTGTGCACAAATTCTATTTTGTTTGATAAAATATTGTTTTAGCCGAGTGATAAGCTAGGAAATGGTGGGTTTCATTTCAAGTGAGACTTGAAGGGTGAGAAGGGCCATCTGGACAAGGACGGAGGTAGGGGAGGAAGGGCGAAGAGTGTCCTCGGCAAAACGAACAGAATGTGCAAAGGTCCAGTGGTAGCAGGAGACATGGCGCATCAGGAGAACCCAAGTGGTTGAGGCTGCCCAGAAGGTCCCGCATGAGCCTCGACACTTTTGGTGAAGGAGAGCGGAGGTTGAAGTTGAGAGCGGTGGTTCTGCTTTGTGCCGAGGCGGGGGCGGCGGTGGGGGGGATGTCCTCCACTGGCCCCATAACTTCTGCTTCCCACCTCTCGGAGGGCAGCTGCCATGTCCATAGGGCATCTTCCAGAAAACCCTATGCTGTGAGAAACCCAAGCCACGCGGAGAAGCCCTGGGGAATGAGACGAGCCCTGGAAACAGAGAAGAGGGTACAGGAGAAAGAGAGAGGCCAAGGGCCACAGAGGCCCCAGCATGTGCTGGAAAAAGCCAACTTGCCAGAGAACCCTCTCGCTCCACCCTGGCTGCTGGTGCCAGGGGCAGGCGTGGGCTGCCCGGGAGAATGCTTCCTGGCCCACAAAACTCACAGGTTTGCGCCACTAAGTTTGAAGGTACTTTGTGATTCAGGAAGGAGCCGGTGTAGACGGCAGCAGGTGGGCTCATTTCGGGAAACAGGTGGAGGAACGGAGGGTCCACACTCCGTCCTGAGAATCATCCCAGAGGCAGGAGAGGAGAGTTCCGAGCTCCGAGCGGTCAACAGCACTGCCTCTTCTCCGTTCCTACTCCTCTCCTTCCTTCCAGATGGAGGGAGCCCGGCTAGCAGAGCTCCCCTGGGAAGGAGACGGGGCCTGAGCTGGTAGGTGAGTTGGGAAGGACAAAGTGGGTCTGGGGGACTATGCCCTTTCCACCCTCTTCCTCTGGAGCAGGCGGCCTCACGAGGCATAGTCCGTGCTCTCAGCCCACACCACACTTTAGAGAGCCCAAAGCTCTCCCGCACCTCCTCGCTCTGGCATTCCGTCCTGTGAAGTCTGGCTGCTTTGGACGCCCCAGACTCACAGCCCTGTCTCCTGGACCCACGCTCTGCCTGGGTCCCCCCTCCTTGCAAGGCAGCCTGGAAAATCTCATTCGTATCCAGCCCTCGAGGATCACTGTCCTTTCTTCCTTCCCTCGCTGTTTAACCTCAATCACCTTATGAAGTAAGTACTCGTATCCTTATTTTCTTATCCCCATTTTACAGATGGCAACATCAATATAAGGCAGGCCCTAGTGCTACCCCCGTTCCACGGATGGGTAAACTGAGGCCTGGAGAGGTTAAGTGACTTATACAAGGTTGCTTATCAAGTAGCAGGACCAGAACTTGGGCCTGGTTGTTTCTTTCTCCAAAGATTTTAAGCACTATACTCTGTTACCTCTCCAAATGCATGCCATAACCAAATGTAATTATTCCAGACCTTTCTCTAGTGCCCAGGTTGTTGTGTTCCCAGATCCTTATAAAAAATGATAGGAAATAAGAGCCCGCCCTCCAGAAATACTAGCATGAATGCACACAAGCTATACCAACCTTGATATTCATCACAGTTTATGAATTTTAAAAAGTGGAAACAACGAAAGTGCCCCTCAAGAAGGGAGTGGTTAAATACATTTTGACACACCCACACAACTGAATGTACGTTAGAGCTGTTAAAAAGTATCAGAGAAGGGCACCTGGGTGGCTCAGCGGGTTAAGTGTCTGACTCTTGATTTCAGCTCAGGTCATGATCTCAGGGTCATGAGTTCAAGCCCCACGTTGGGCACCATGTTGCGTGTGGACCCTACTTTAAGAACAAAAGTATCTGTTCGATTCATCTGTATGGGCATGAAAAGTGTTCAATATATCTATATGTGTATAATTTAATGAAAAATGCAAGTCGTGGACTGCATGGGACAAGGTAGGCTCACTACTAAGGCAAATTCATTTCAGCTTTGTCTCCGGCTCATGTCATAGTCCTTCAATCCTACGCAGGTCTGTGGGCAGGGGCAGCACTGTGTCGCAGTTCAGGGCCCCTCACCCTGTCATTGTCACCGCCAGAAAGAGAAGAGAGACCAGAGGATCAGGTGTGGGAGATTTTTATAGGCCGGGCCTGGCAGTGGCAATCATTATTTCCATCGCTTTCCACTGCCTGGAGCTTGGACATGAGGCTACCCCTACCTGCAGGGGGAGGCTGGGAGAGCTCGTGCGGCTGTGCGCTCAGCGAATGGGCCTGGCGAGCATTTAGCTAGCCTCTGCCATGCACACTGAGATGTACCAGATAGCCACAAATGTGCGTGTGGAGGTATTTTTCGAAGAGAAAAGTCTGGAAGGATATACACTTCTCTTCCCTCTCCTGAGTAAAGGGGAGACTTTCGCTTTTGTTTTTGTCTCTGTTATCTTTGAAATGATGACACGTAATTTTCTGTGATTAACCTTTAAAGACCCGTAAAATGATAGTACATTTTTTTTTATATTTTTTATTTATTTGACAGACAGAAATCACAACTAGGCAGAGAGGCAGGCAGAGAGAGGAAGAAGCAGGCTCCCTGCGGAGCAGAGAGCCCGATGTGGGGCTCGATCCTAGGACCCCGAGATCATGACCTGAGCCGAAGGCAGAGGCTTTAACCCACTGAGCCACCCAGGCGCCCCGATAGTACATTTTTTTTAAAGGACTTTAAGCCGATGGAGTTTAGAATTCTAAACGTTCACTAGGGGGCAGGAGAGATGCACGTGAGTGTACGCGCCAGCCTGTGCCTGGGCTGTTTGCTAATAACTATTTACTACATTTCTTGCACCATTTCCTCATTCAACAGGCCATCTGTAACATTCGCGGAATTGTTTAAGGAAATGACAGCAGCCAGGCGTCACATTGGCAGGCTTCGGCTGTGGGCCCCACCATCCCGTTCTAACCCGATTCTCAAGGCTGTGGTTATCTTACGTGTCCTCGGAGAAACTGCATCTGTTTCAGATCAGCTTTTTGAGCACTGAGAGCAGGAATTCTGTTAACTGGCCCGAATCCCCACTGGTGAGAGAAAAAGCCAAAGATAGCACGAAGCCAGTCGGTGTCTGCTCTGCCCGGGTCAGCCTGGGAGATGCCCGTTTAGATGTAGAGTAATGATAAGACATCTGTCCCGCCTCTCTGAGGATGTCTGTCTGCGGCCGTTTCCCCAGTTCCCCGAGCTCAGGAACCAGATCAGGATTAAACTATTTGGAGACCTGGGGCATGAGGAAGTGTGGGACCCTCACGCTCATATGAACGGATAATCAGAAAATCTCAATGGAAACAAAATCACGGATCCTTTCAAGGTACTAAAATAGTTGTCTCTTCCATTTGAACTTTCCTAGTGCTCCAAATTGGCATGAATGCTCCCACACCCAGATAGCATGGTGGGCACTGCCGGCTGGAACGTTCGTCATAGCCAGTCTCATGGGAGAGCCGGCTGGGACCGGAGAGTCCCCCAGCCCCAACTCCCTCAAAGCTCCCAAAGACCAGAGCCCCAGTCTTGTTCATCTCTCTTTTCCTTGTGAGGCCCAGCACACTGAGGACATATATTCTCAGGGATGGCATGGCATAGACAACATGGCATGGCATCAGGTGGAAAGGGAAGGAGGGTACAGCATGGCATGGGATGCCACGGGATGGAACTGAACAAAGACAGAGCACCATGTGAAATACCCAGGTAAGCCCAGTGGTGAAAACAAGAGTTGGAGCAGGCTGACCGCTTACTAGAAATGGGTCTTTGTGTGACCCACTCAGCCGAGGGGGTGGTTAATAATCACCGTAGAAGACAGAGAACTGGACCCACAAAGGTAGACCCTAGCAGGTGTGTTGGTACCATGGCACCCCACCAGTCTGCCCATCCTGACTAGACCCGGGGTGGGCCCCTGACCGCAGCCGGGTTTGTCCACGGGCTGAGATGGGAGAGGAAGGACGGGGTGGGGGGTGGGGTGGTGGATAGTGACTGTGGGAGTGAGGCACTTCCTGCCCTTCATTCCCACCCATGAGACCACCCCCCCCACCCCCCCCACCCCCCGCTTTTCAGTAAATTCCTCTTTTGGCGAAGCCATGATTAAATGGGTACCTGCACCCTGTCAACAAACACTCGCTGATCTACACCCCTAGCCTCCCAGGATTCCTGTGAGCATCAGGGCAGAGCCGGAGCCCACACCAGCCCCAGGCAGCCCTTGCCACCATCCCTCCGCCGCCACGCGCTCCGTCTCCTCCCTTGACCGGCAGTCAAGATGCGGTGAAATGATCACCTCTGTCCTAGGCCCCCACGGATGGATTGCCAACTATCCCAGCGGAGCCCTGGCGCCAGCAGCCCCACTTTGCCTGTGTTCTGCCTCAGTCTCCCTGAATTCCTGTTGTCCCAGTGGCTGAAGCTTGTCTGCAGTCGCCAAGACGGGAATGAGACCTTTTCAGAAAGGGCTCTGCCTTGGCTAGGCTCTCAGCACGTGAGCCAGATGTGGTCCCTGGGCCAACGATGTTTTTTCGTGTTCTTTGTCTGATGTTTCGACACCTCAAAAATCTGCTGTCCTGGGACAGACTGCCCTGCCAGCCAGTTCTCAGAGATGGGAAAGGGGGCATGCCTTTCCGCACCTCTCACACACCCAGTGAGGATTTCCCCTGCCCTAAATCGTCCCAGGGGCAAGCAAGGGACCCCCCCACCCCCGCCATTTCCCAGAGCCCGCTGGGCTTATTCAACCCTGAACTGTCGACTCGGTCCTGCCTTGCCTTTCCTGAAGAAAACACAATAAAGGCTTGGACCTAAGCTCCCTCCACCCACGCACTGCTGCTCCTGCTCCCTGACCCTCTGGGTGCTCCACGCGCGGCCCTGCCTGCGGGGCTAGGCCCCTCTTCTTGGGAAACACGAGGAACACTTTCTTCCAATGGCATCAGCCTCCCCTTGTCACCACCGAGTCACCTCTGTGAATTAAAATCCCATGGGTACAAATGAGCCTGCCCCGACCTGCGCGGATTCAGTGTCCTGAAGAGGCCAGGCATTAAACAGGTCCCAGAAACTGGAGAACTCCTGTGAGGTATGGTGTGTGGAGGAGAAACACGGGATGCCGCGAGTCTCTCAGCCACCTGAGACGGCCAGACGGTCATCTGCAGGCTTTGCCCGTCAGCGTGTCTCCTCCCTCCAACCGCCCGCCCCAGTAAGGCTTTGAGCACCACATCCGTCCTTCCCCTCTCCCGATGTTGGTTCTACAGCACCCAGTGGGAGCTTTCTCGCACTTGGGCTGTCCCCAGGTCTGGCCGATCTACATATTCTACCCCCTTCCCTGCGGTCATTGGCCCAGGATGGCCCAGGATGAATGTGCCGGGTGCCCAGCTGGGCCACTGTGTGGAGAGAGACTGCCCCCACCCCGGGAAGAGAGTCAACCTAGAGGAGCACGGCATGGTTCCAGAGCCTCGAAGTAGCTGTGTGGGTCCTTCCCTGCTTTGCCAGTTCTGACTTCCCGCAAACTCCCTTTTGCTCCAACCAAGCTGAGCTGAGTTCCTGACCCCAAACCAGGCATCCTGACCAATGTAGAGAGCTGGCCCTGTTGAGAGTGGCTGGAAGGGGTCCCCGTAGAAATGACAGGTGCAGAAGGGAAAGGTGAGTAGGAAGCAGCCGGGCGTAGCGGAGAAAGAGCGCACCAGGCAGGAAGGGCAGCGTGGGAGAAGGCCCCCAGGTGGGAAGAGCTGTGCTTCTGGAGTTTGCTCGCGTCAGGACCCTGTGTGTCTCCTGTTGTAAGCACCCGTACCTTTGAAGAATCACCTTTGTTAGGCGAGGTCCATCCGTAGAGAAACCTGTCGTTTGGAAAATCCCCCTTTCCACTGGATATGTCATGATTTACTGGACAGATTTGGTTTGACGCTCATTGAACCCCTGACTGGGCCTGCTTATTTATTCATTCTCATTTTCTACTTTGCACCTAGGATTTGGGGCCTGAAATCCTGGCTGGTCTCAGCTCAGAGCCCTAGAAGGATCAGAGCGGCTCTGGGAGTGTCGGGGAGGGGGGTATGGGGCCAAGGGCCAGTTTTGCCTGGCGATGCGGCGGCAAGGGGAGCTGGTTGGTGCCACTCTGACTCAGAGCAGCCGTTCATCAGCTCGAAAAGAGAAACGAATTTGTCCGTCGTTGGCTTTGCCTTTGACCCCCCGAGGGCCAAAACTGACAACTCTAGAAATGTTTTTGCCTTCAGGGACAGAATCAGTAAGCCCACCAGAGTAGGCAGGGAGATAGAAATGGGGATCTCTTACAACGTCAACTACCCTCCTCCTACTCCCTGTGCCTTTTGCCCAAATCCTGTCCCCATCACCGATTATTTAATTTACCTATGTGGCGGGGGCGGGGGGGGAATGGGGAGAAAACTCACTGAGTTGGTTTTGAGTTCCTTTTTTGGGTTCCACTTTGGGCCAGGGACAGTGAGCAGGGGAAGAGGAGTGTCCCACATATGAACATCCCTTGTGTCACTAACATTTGTTACTAAGATATACTTGCATTATATGCTATAACTTTGACACCCCAAGTTTGAATTCTTTGGAGGAAAGAATGGCCTGTGCTTACTTTCACAGGACACATAGCACCCAACACAATGCCTAGCCCTACTAGGATCCCCGGTTCTCGAACCAGTGACTTTTACTTAACTAATCACCATGCCAAACAACGTCCACACCAGAGTTTCAGACTGGACGATGCATCAAAGTCCCCATCTGGGGGTCAAATGCGTGGGGCAGGCAGAGGTCGCTTATCCTAGTGGGCTGGGCCCAAGCCTTGGCATGAATGGAGACTCTGAGCCTTTGGGGACACTGATCCCAGACCGGTGCAGGTGGCTCCTGACCTCAGGCTGTGCTGAGTGTCAGATGGGGAAGAGTGGGGGAGGGCCTGGAGCCCCGGAGACAGCAGGGAACAGTGAGTGTGGAGTGGGTCAAGCCTAGGCTTGGCCAGGTGAGCTGCTAAGTCCCAGGTGATGGGAGGGGGGACTGGTCCTATGACTTGGCAGGGACCCTGGGCCAGCATGGGGCTCTGTATCACGGGGGGCGTCGATCATAGGTCCTGGTGCGGAGGTAGAGTTTGGAAAGCAGCTCTGGGCAACGGAGGATGCAGAAATCTGGGTTGGGGATGTCGGTCCCCAACGCTGGCTTGGAGACTCCAGCCAGCAGGGAGTGCTGTGTCTCGGGTAGCAGGGTCAGGGGCTGAGAGGGGGCTGCGATCGGGTTGGGGGCGTCCTTCCCAGGCTCTGACGAGGAGCTTTCCTCCTGCAGAGGACTCTGAGTCCTGGGTGATGGGGGCAGGGATGTTAGACCCAAGCCCTGGCTTGGACACTCTGGGGTGGCAGGGAGGGCTGTGGTCATGTTCCACAGGCAGAGGCCGCTGAGTCCTGATTGGGGTCCGTCTCTGGCCTCGGTGTAGACAGCAAGGCCGGAGCAGGGTTGCTGGTGCGGGTCAATCCCTCGCCCAGGCGTGAACACTCCGGGCCGGCAGGGGGCGCTGCGTCCCAGACCGGGGGCAGGAGGGGCGGCGGGCTCCCGATCGGCTCCGGGCCGGCAGGGGGCGCTGGGCTCGCGGCGGCGTGGCGGGCGCCCGGCAGGTGGCGCTCTGGCCGCGGCCGAGGCGGCCGAGGCGGGCGGCGGCAGCGGCGGCAGCGGCAGCGGCGGCGGCGCTGCGGCGGGCTCGCGGGCCCCGGGGAAGCGGCGGCGGCGGCGGAGGAGGAGGCGGAGCGGCGGCGGCTGGCGGCTGGCGGCGGGAGCAGCGGCCCCGGGCGGGCGGGAGCGCCGCTGGCCGAGCGCACAGGCCGCGGCCCGCGGAGCCCGCCATGCCGGCGCGGGTCTGAGGCGCGGCGAGCCAGGGCCGAGGCGAGCGGCGGCCGCGCCGGCCTGTGGCCCCGCAGCGGCCGGGCCCGGGCCCCATGAGCGGCGGCCTCGGCCTCCGGCGCAGCCCGGAAATGTCCGGCAAGCTCGAGAAAGCAGGTGAGCGCGGGCCGCGGGCGCGGCGGGCCTGGGGGCGCGCGGGCGGCTGGGGCGAGCCGCCGCCCAGGCCTGGGGCCCCGCCGCCCCGCCACGGCCGCCTCGGCGCGCCGGCCTGCTCGTGCTCCCGGGCCGGCGGGGCGGCGGGGCGGCGGGCGCGGGCGGCGGACGGGAGCCCGGCGGACCGAGCTGAGCCCGACAAGGTGTCACTTCGGCTGCGCCCCGAGTGTCAATGTAGCCGGGAGGAGCCCCTGGGCTGGCGGCGGAGGAAGCGGGCAGGATGTGTCTGGGCGCCTTCGGGGCTCGCTCGCCTTCCCCTGCGGCGTCGAGCCGGGCTCTGCCAGCAGGGCCCCGGGGAGCCTGTGGCTTTGGGGGCGAGGACAGCCTCGTCTCTTTGTGTGTTCCTAGAAATCTCGGAGAGCTGCCTTCCGATTACCGGCTTGGAAAGCCCGGGCTGGGAATGGAGTCCCCAGAGGCTCCGCGAGGGCTGGTGCGCCCCGCGGGGCCCGGGGCGTCTCCGGGCAGCGACACCCCGCAGGGTGAATCCCCGGGTCCCGGGAGGCGGGCGGGCGGGCCGGGGCTCCTGGGCCGGGGGGACGCCCGTTGCTTGTCATAGCCCGGGCGCCGGCTTAGCTTGGCGGCCGACTTGTGCAAGGCAGGCTTTTGGGGGCTGCAGGGGCTGGGGGCAGGTGGCACTGATTTGGGAAGTTGCTCGCGCTTCCCAGGTGGAACCGGGATGCTCTTCTGAGGTGGGCCCCAGGGCTGGACTCAGAAGGCGGTGGGGACTTGCCGGCTGTGGTTGAATTCAGCACAGGAAGGAAATTTCTGTTGCCTGCACTGAGGGTTTTCTGTATATCCGGCCGGTGCTGAGCACCTTACGTGTGTTGCTTGGTAAATCCTTGGAGGTTCTGGGTAGGAGAGGATTTAAGCCTGGTTTTCTGTGCTCCCGGGCGGGGGCAGTGAGTTCCTGCAGGCCACCCAGCGAGAGGGCAGCCAGCGGGCGGCAGCAGGCCGAGGGGCTGGAAGCCTGGCTCCCTTCCTCACGGGCAGGCCGTGGGTTTCAGGGCTGGTCCTTGGGTCTTTTTCTCAGTTTTTCAGTCAGGGCCGCGCCCGGTGACCA
Organism: Meles meles; assembly: GCF_922984935.1. Lineage (NCBI taxonomy): Eukaryota > Metazoa > Chordata > Mammalia > Carnivora > Mustelidae > Meles > Meles meles. Next base: position 4,493,953 of record NC_060076.1, read on the forward strand.
CGAGCTGCTTCCCTGCCCACGTGCCAACCCAGAAATATCTTGGGTTAATTTGGGCAGCATTTCTCGGAAACTCCGTGAATAGCGTCCTCGCAGGGTACTGTTGGGCAGTTGGATTGTTTTACATATAACGTTAATGGGGTTTTCGTTGATTCTATTTCTCATCAAAAACGCGAAAGTTGTGGCAAACTAAAAAGCGAGCTGAAAAGCACCTGTCATCCCCTGAGCCGTTGGCACAGCTCAGACTGCTCTGATGAGACGAGTTTTCGTTTGTTCCATGTCACCCGGAGCGCGGAGGCCTCGGGCCAGTGCACTGCAGCAGAGGTTCTCCCGGAGCCTTCTCGGGCACCTCCGTCTGCCGGGGGCTGCAGCAGATGCCAACGCTGTAAGTGCCGGCTGCAGAGAGGCTTGTCTGAGGCCAGGAGGGTCGGACCTAGCCTAACATCCTACGCCCAGGCCACAGGGCCTGTGACGGGGGGCTGGGCCTGGGCACAGGAGAGGGGGGCTTCATTGGCGGGGCAAGGGGGAGGCCCTTTGTGGTTAGGCTCCGAAGAGAGGGTAGGGGGTCTCCGAGGGTAGGGAGTCTCCGGGTGGCAGGGGGATGGGGATGGGGGAAGGGTAGACTCAGAGCTGACCAGGGGCGGGGGGGGGGGGGGGGTGGACTCCGGAGGCCCACCCACTGGGTGAGAGGCAGCCGAGCAAGCAAGCTCTGAGGCAAGAAGTCCGACCTTGGGGTATAAGGCCTTCGGCGGTGATCCACACACACCGCGTCAGGGGAGGTTAGGACACTCCTGGAACGAAGGGTACCTCTTCTGGTGTTTCTGCCGGTCCCTGTAGGTGGGTTTCCCCTCGCACTTCGACGAGATTTCTGTTGCAGTTTCCTAACGGACCTCCTCCTCTTAAGTCACCGGCACAGTATCTCATTCAAAGGAAAGGTCCTTGGGCAAAGCAGGGACTCCTGTTAGCAAGAGCAGTCTCTGGTGAGTTATAGAGCCTGACACCCAGGAAGCAGTCGTTGTCGGCTTCTGGGACAGGTTTTCTTTTTTTTTTTTTTTTTTAAAGATTTTATTTATTTATTTGACAGACAGAGATCACAAGTAGGCAGAGAGGCAGGCAGAGAGAGGAGGAAGCAGGCTCCCCGCAGAGCAGAGAGCCCGATGCGGGGCTCGATCCCAGGACCCTGAGATCATGACCTGAGCCGAAGGCAGCGGCTTAATCCACTGAGCCACCCAGGCGCCCCTGGGACAGGTTTTCTTGAGTCCGTTCTGCTGCCCTTCAGTACGCGGTGCCCCGCTGCCGCCGAGAGCCTCGGGTTTCTTAGGAACACAGAAAGGCAAGCCTCAGTTCATACTCCCTGGTCGTCTCTGCTCCAGGCCCCACACAGGATCAAGGCAGTCTGGGTTCCAGACGGTGGCAGAGGGTCAGCTTGCTGGCTGGTTGGGACCTGTCCAGTGAGGCTTAGAGGAAGAGGGTTGAAGTCGGAGGACCCAGGAAAGAGGCTGGCGTGGAGGTTGATGGATCAGGGAGCTCCCTGGGGTGAGCTTGTGGGTGGGCCTGGCGAAGAGAAGAGGCTCTTCCCTAGGAGCTAAGAGGGACCTGTTTTGAAAGACCGCGCTGGCAGGAGATGTGTGTAGCTGCTCCAGAGGCTGCTTTGGAGGAGCCAGTGACTGGTTCTGGTCGTGCACACAGGCGCGATGGGTCTCACTTTGTCCGTGTTTACTCCTAACAGACACGTCACCTAAGCACTACTGATGTTCCCTAGTGTTTCTGGAGCTTAAATGCCTCTTTACTTTTTTTATTTTATTTTTTTTTAAGATTTTATTTATTTATTTGACAGACAAAGATCACAAGTAGGCAGAGAGACAGGCAGAGAGAGAAGAGCAAGCAGCCTCCCTGCTGAGCAAAGAGCCCGACGTGGGGCTCGATCCCAGGACCCCAGGATCATGACCTGAGCCGAGGGCAGAGGCTTTAACCCACTGAGCCACCCAGGCGCCCCTTAAATGTCTCTTTAAATGCCAGTGGGTTCAATCCCTAGATGTGTTGTGTTCGATCCACACCTGTTCTTGAAAAAAGGAGACTTGGTGGTCAGTATTTAAAAATCAGGAAATCACTCCTATATCTCAGATTTTTGGTTTTCTTGAAAAGTAAGAAGCCCTTGTACCTCTGAGGCCTTGTTTCCTACAAGGCCCGGTGGTGGGGAGGGGATAGGGTCCTCTTTCCCACTTGGGCTGTTGACATTTGAGTCTACATCCCCTTCCTTGGAGAAACCATTTGTGTCTGTTTGCTTTTCCTCTGGACTTTGAAATCTTTGCCCCATTCCTTCATCGATTCATTCCTCAGTCCCTCCATTTGGCACTGACTGGCTCCATCAGGCTCTGCAGCAGGCCCTGGGAATGTAGCATTGAACTCGGCAGACATCACAGTGTAGCCCAGGCACCGGCTCTGGCAGTAGGGAGTCCTGGGGAACTTAGGAGGAGTCCCATCAGACTTACGGTATGGGGAGGGGTCAGGGAGCCGGCCCTGTGAGGAACTGAGATTCAAGGAGAGACTTGGAGGGTGAGTCGAGTTAGCAGGGCACAAGGGAGGGATGGGGAAGAGAGTGGCTTCCGTTCTCCTCACTCTGCTCATCAGTCTCTTGCTCGTTCGTGCATTCATTCCTTCATCAAGTAGTTTATCCAACATCTTCTAAGGGCCTGGACCTGTTCTCGTGCTTGGAGTACAACAGAGATCGCTGCCTCCTGGGCCTTACCTTCTAACCGGGGCAGCCAAAACAGACATCCTGAAAATCTATATTGTGCAGGTGTTTTTGTTTTTTTGTTTTTCTTAGATTCTCTTTCCCTGGTCTGTGTTCCCAGTAGACCTGTCTGTCTAGGAGTTTTATCCCTCCCCAAACCCCTGGCCAGCTCGGTAGGTTCCCCGTGATGTGGCGGGCTCGCCCGTGCGGTGCCAGAGGACAGGATAACTTTGGTGTCTCAGACTCAAGTGTATGTGTTTCAGATATGTGGAGAGGCTTTATTGAAAAGAAAATTGTGTGCTGCCTGCATTCACAGTAACTTTCAGTTGTGTGTTTTGTCAGAACAGAGAAAAATGCATGTACTGTCACATGAGGCTATAGGCTTTTTCGGCCAAGGAAAGAGTCCTTGCACATCAGTAGTCACTGTACTTTTTTTTTTTTTAAGATTTTATTTATTTATTTGACAGACAGAGAGATCACAAGTAGTCAGAGAGGCAGGCAGAGAGAGAGAGGAGGAAGCAGGCTCCCCGCTGAGCGGAGACCCCGATGCGGAGCTCCATCCCAGGACCCTGGGATCATGACCTGAGCCGAAGGCAGAGGCTTTAACCCACTGAGTCACCCAGATGCCCCAGTAGTCACTGTATTTTGATCCATTTTAAACTTCTTTCAAATTTAACACTTCCTTTCCCCCCCACAATTAACAGTCTCTGTGGTCAAAATGAATCCAGTCAACAAATACGTTTTTATGGCCCTGGTCGTCCTTCATTTACTCACACATGCGACACTTACACGGAGTCCCTCCTTGTTGGCAAACACCGTGACGCCTCAGAGTGGCACAGAGTCCGCAGGAGACCGGCCCTTCCAGGGTCACAGTCCAAAAGGAACATCAGAAAGGTCTTGAGCGTTTCTCCGGCCTCCCACGGCTTTTGAGAACGCATCCTCATTTCCCGCCTTCCTCGGGACGTCCCTGGGGTGGGATCAGGGCCGGGCATGTCCGTTCTGCACCTGAGGGCAGCTGAGACGGGGCCGGCTTGGCCACTTGCGGGGGGCTGCAGCTCCATTGCGGCGAGGTGAGGCGCCGACCCCCGGGGTCTCTGGCCACCTTTCTGCCTTCACGGAGCACCGCTTAGAGCCTCTGGTGCTGGACACACAGCAGCTTTCCATCTCGATTCTTGTTCGTGTTTCTGCGTTTGTTTTCTGATCCTACCAAAGTGGGGGCACCTCGCTTCAGTGAAGGCAGGCCCGGTGCGGTCTCTAGGGTGCAGACCACACTGACGGTACCGTTGCGCTGGCAGTCCTGTGAGGAGATGAGTGGCATGACGCAGGCGGTGCTTCATGAATTAGCCACAGGAACCCCAAAGGTTTCCTGGTCTCCTGCGCAGCTGTTGGCAGCGGTGGTTTGAATGGGATTCCTTGTAGCCGACAGACCTGATAGGAGGCCTAGAAAGATGAGTCATGTGTGAGCTTGCAGAAAAATCATTTCCCAAATTAGCCCGGGTTGCAGAATGCCTTGAGCATGGGGCCGGGTCTTACCTCGGGCCAGCTGGATGTGTTCCCCGTTGCCATAATAAGATGACGCGCTGGGAAGCGCAGCGGCGGGCAGCCCGGGCAGCCCCGCCCGGGAAGCCTCCGGGCACCGCGCTGCTGGGACAGGTGTTCCTCTGCTTTGTCACCCACCTTGCCCCAAAGCCTCTTTTATGGTTAAAAAACAAAACCCCCAGTTCGGGAGTTATTAAGGGATCTGTCATCTTCATTGCTGGCTCTTTGTTTCAGGCTGTTTGACTAAAAATCTGAGGCCCGTCATTGTGACCTTGGGGAGCCCTTTCCCTTTTCTGGGTCTCACTTTGTCAGTCAGTGCTCTGAAGGGGTGGACTCTCACTCTAGTGCTTTCCTGTTTTGCTTGAAAGCAGCAGGTCCTTTTCTGTACATAAGAGGGCCATTAAATAGTGGGTAATGGAGAGCCACTTTGAGGACAGTGAATCCTTCCTGCTCAGCCATGGCCCCCGCGGAGCTTCCTTGGTCCTCCACGGAACAGTGTGAAAACCCGCCTCCTGCGTGTGCGCGGCCTGCTCTGCCGAAACCAGCTTCCTCTGGACGCCTGGTGCCGTCTCTTCCTCTGGCAGATCCTGAGTCCCATGGGAAGGCCCCAGATAAACACTTGGGTGGAATGGTATTGTTGAGCTCATTCAGAAACCAGAGCTTCACTTTCCTTCCTGAAAGTTAAAAATCAACAAACAGAGAGTCTTGACTTGACCATTAACTTCTTGAGGGAACGTGCCTTTCTGGTCCACCACGGGCTTGCGTGGCTATGCCTGGTATGTAGGAGGTGCTCAGTAACTACTTGCTAGAATGATGAATGAGTTTAGGTGATACCATCCTAGAATGAACTTAGGTCTCTGATTCCAAGTCTCAGAAGTAATCTTTTTTTGTTTTTAAGATTTTATTTTTATATTCAAGATTTTTAAGATTTTATTTTTAAATCATCTCTACACCCACTGTGGGGCTCGAACCCCGAGATCAGGAGTCGCATGCTCCACCAGCTGAGCCAGCCCGCCGCCCCAAAATTACTTTTAAGTGGAACTTCTTCTGGACTTTGAGTTGCCAGTTAGGAGGTTTCTTGGGGAATTAGTTGAACCAGTAATCTGGCAGGGATCTGCTAATAGTTGGGGGTTTGTGTTACTCATCTACGTTGATGGCTCTTTAACTGTAGTGTCCTGAGAGCTGTCACGGTGGTGCTGAGATCAGAGTCCCAGAACACTGTTGAGAAAGCTCTGTGGTGTGTGGCGAGAGACTTAGCCACACTCCGCTCTGACTCCTAGACGCGGGTCTGCGGGACACACGGGGCCAAGGTGCTCTCCGGCAGCGTGCACACCGACCCATCACGACTCCCCTTCCATTTACTGGCCACTGGTTTATGCGGGTCCTGCTCAGCCTGCTGCCCACGGCCAGGCGGTGATCAGAGGCTCTGTGCCTGCTTGGTTTTTTCACGTGGCCTCTGCGTGTTACCTAGGACAGGCCACCCGCACCATCAGCTCTGTTTACCGTGCACGCTCCCTGAGGGGGAGGGGAGGTGGGCTGGCGGGGCTGTCCCGCTCCCGTGGCTTCTTTGTCGTGGGGCTTCGGCAGAGTCTCTCCTGCCCTCTCCTCCTCCTCTGTGGGCGAAGGCGTAGTGGAGAGACTTCCCTACCGGATTGGAAGTCTGCAATCCGATGGCCACCATTCCTCTTTCTCCGCATGGTTTTCTTCCAGGCTGTGGTTCAGAAGACGGTGATGGTTCTCCGAGCCAGAGCCCTGGCTGGCGGTCTGGATGCGTCTTCCTAAAATACGGGGACTGCCTCTCAGCAGCTTAGACGCTCCATTCGCAGCAGTTCCTCATGGGCGACCTTTCTCCTTGCTTTTCACTCGCTTGCTGGCCCAACAGTCCTTTTACTGCAGATTAAGTTTTGTGAGCAGGAGACTGCCCCGCTTTTAAAGCACAGGAGACACGGAGGTGTCGAGTGCCGGGTGGCGAGTGCTGCCTCCCAGGCTGGGAGACGAGGGTGTGGCGTTCAGGCATTTGCTTTCCGGCTTTTCGATGATGTGTGCCGTCGGCGTGGCCTTGACAGATGCGGCCGCGAGCCGCGCGCCCCCGTGCTGAGGATGGCAGCCCGCCCGCCACCTCCCTGAGCCCGCCACTGACGCCGCCTGCCTCGCGGAGAAGGCCCACGCGGGTGTGGAACGGGGAGAGACACGGCGGGAGCCGGCTGGACCATGGGACGGGATGGGTCCCGAGTGCCACGTAGTTGGCCCCGAACAGGCAAACAAAAACACCAGAACTTGTGTTTGTGGCAGTGGTTGTGCTCACTGCTGGTTCTGGATGCTCGCGCGTGCCCTCTCCTTCACGCGGCTGCTTGTGCGTGGAGAGACGGGGATTGCACGGGGGTCGTGGGCGGGCTGCCCTCAGCCCCGCCTCGGCGATGCGCGCGGTGACAGCGGCAGCTCACTGTCACTGCGCGCTCACCGCCGTGTCCGGCAGGCTCTGTGCTGCGTGTGGTACGCACGTGGTCTCATTCATCCGCATGGAGGAGCTGCTCTTTCTGCAGGGGACACTGAGACACACAGAACTTTCCTTATGTGTGTGGGGTCCGGAAGTAGAGAACAGCCGAGATCGGCCCCAGGTCCCGTGCAGAGTGGGGGCCGCGGCGGGACCTCAGCCCACAGAACTGCTTCCCATTTATCTGTGTTTTCATTGGCTGTGGGGACACGATTCTCCTGACTGCTGTGACTTGGGTAGAAATGAGCCCCCAGGTGTCCAGGGACCCCGGTGCTGCTGAGCCAGTCGCTGCGCCAGAAGGGCCGCTACATAAGGCTGGCGGGGATGTTGGAGGAGACAGCGGTCCCGGCTTCCATGCTCCAGCTCCCCAGGGGGCCGGGTAGCTCGGCTTCACGCTGGGTGACCTGGGGCAGCTGGTTTACTCTTCGCGAGCCTCTGGCGCCCCTGACGTAACCTGATTGGGCCGGCGAACCCAGCTGAGAACAGTTTCCAGTGCTGATGCCGTGTGGGCCCCGTCTGCACTGTAAAGGGGGATTGGACATATTGGGTTGTTTTGTCGGTTTTTAGCGATACTGATACTGCGGGGCACTTAACTGTCATCACGATAAAAATTTCGTAACCCTTTATAGCTTTCAGAACACTTCTGGAGACGTGAGGGGTTTTTGTTGGTTGGTTGGTTGGTTTGCTGTTGTTTCGGGTTTTGTTGTTTATTTGGTTACGATAGAGTTCTGGAGTCCCGCGTTGTTCTCTGTGGAAGAGGACAGCAGCCCGCAGCTGCTGGCTGCTTCCTGTGTGCGGGGCACTGTGCTAAGAGCTCTGCCTTCAGAGAGCGTGTGGGTTTATTATTCTGTTCTTACAAAGAGCAGAATGGCAGGTATCGTGCCCATTCGCCAGTTGAAGAAAGGGGGGCGGCTGGGTGAGAAGTGATGGCTGAGGTCACGTGCTGAGTGATAGGCTGAGCGGGTTAGGGACTGTGGGTTTCTCACACTGCTTGTCTTCCCTTCCTCCTCTGCGTGTGCTCGGGGGACCTGGGCTTTAGTGCGGGTCCCCTCCAGGGCCACCAGGAGGCTGGCGTGGAGCCACCCTCCGTGACTTTTGTTTGGCGTCCCCTGGGACTTTCCAGCCTCTCTGAGGACCGTGAAGGTCTGTCCGCAGGGTTTTGAAGCAGCTTCTGGTTTCTCAGAGGTGACTTAAAAAAAGTGAATTCGCAAGAGACTGCACGGGAATCTGCTTTGGATGTGCGCAGTGCGGACAGCCCCTTACCTAAAATACCCCACCCGCCCGCCTTCCCGCCCACCCGCCGTCCACCCATCTCGGCATCAGTGGCTCAGTGCTTACTGGGTGCCAAGTCGTCCGCCGGGGCAGTGCGGGGTACTGAGAAGATCCGAGGCATCCGTACCTGTAGGGAGTTGACAGTCTGGCCGCCGCTGTGCTGTGTGCAGGAGACTTTTGATTTAGGATTTCGTACTTGTCGGAAGCAGTGTGGGCCTGGGCCAGAGGTTGGAAGACTTGGCTCGTGGGCCCTGGCTCTGCATGCCAGCCCCGATCGGTGCACCTCTGAGCTCTCAGGCTCCCCACCTGCGGAGACAGAGAGGCTGGACTCAGTATGGAAGGGTGGTGGGGGCCTGGGCCTCCCTGTCCCACACCTGCGGATTGGCATCTAGCTCTCCCGTAGGGCGGCGGTGGGGTCTTAGACAGTCACTTTGCCTGTGTAAGTCTCCATTCCGTCATCTGTAAAATGAAGACATTCATCAACATGCCTGCCTTATGGTCTTGAGGGAGGATTTGATGAGATGACGGACGTAAAGCATATTAACAGAGTCTTGACACGTACGTGCTCGGGAACATTAGCTTTTGTTCTGCCCTAATAGCTCCTTGTGCTTTAAAATGACAGTTTCTTTGAAAAAGGTCATATGTAAGTGAAATTCAGACCTCCACGTTCACAGAAGAAGGGGAGGTCTTTGGCTGTTGAGGTATTTCCTCCTAGGGTTTCTCTCTCTCTCTCTCTTTTTTTTACATTTGAGGAAGCTGAATTCCAGGGAATAGGTTTTCATAACTAAGGAATAAACTTCCGAAAAGATCATTCAAGGAGGAATAGATGGGGTTTCATTTCAGCCGCACGTGGCCCCAGCACATGTGGGGAGATCGAGGAAGATCCTGATAATGTTCTTACCTCTGTCTGGAAGGAACAGGCCCACCGTCAGGGGTGGCAGCTTGTCTCGGGGTCAGAGCCCGGCTGATTACCTGCAGGAGTAGCTTTGCTTCATCCCAAGAGACCCCGCCTCAGTTTCTCCTGGCAGGGATGACGCTCAGGAGTCATTAAACTGTCTTCGTTCAGCTCTGCAGGTGGGATGGTCACGGTATGGTGCTCTTGTCTTGTGCCAGTTAAAATGCCGCACACCGTTCACGGTCCTCTCGTACAAGACACTTACAAATTGTGCGGAGTGCCGCAAGCAGGTGATTTCGTACCCTTTATTTTTCCTCCTTGATAAACTTTCGCAGTGAGGGTGAATTGAGAAATCCTCGTGTATTGTTCTGAGTCCTCCCTCCCCCGTGTTCCCCTGGGCGCCTGTGACAGGTGAGAGGGAATGTGTGTGGTCTCTGTGCAGGTTTGTCCGCGCAGCTCGCTCCCAGCACAGGGCTGTTTGCAAAGAGCCCAGAGACCAGTCAACCCTTTTCACTTTCGTTAATCACTGGGTCCTGGAGCTACAGGACCTCTCACTTAATTAGCATAACCACGCTAATTTGTGCTCCTGCCCCAGCCTGTCAGGAGTGCCTTACAAATATTAATTCTCTGAGCTCATCAGAAAACCAAAGGCGCAGATCAAAAGCATGGTTTCCTGCATGATCTGTCCTTGTTTTTTCTGTTCATTGGGAGCTGTCTCTATTAATTACCTTAAATGTGCAAGGTTGGAGAATGCAGTTTTTAGATTTGACTAAGATAGTAATTGGGCTGGAGACCTGAACCACATTTCAGCCCTGTGTTGCCAGGAAGCCCCAAGTTCTCTGGCTCCAGCTTGGCAGGTGAGATGCACCTACCAGTGAGGCAGTTGTGTGGACTGAAACCTCCGTGGGGGGCGCACCACTGGGAACACCTGAAACTGTGGCGTCTTTGGGCGATGGAGAGAGAACTGGCCGGAGTGTCTGGCACTGCCACGGGCCTGCTGCGCCCCGTGGGGCAAGCCACCATCCCTTCCTGGACCTTGGAAATGGAGCGGTGATTCCCCAATTTTTTAAGATCATTAAGTCCTATTCAGCATCTGGTGGAAGGTCTGTAGGCTCGGTTCCTGGGGCAAAAGAGTCATTTACGTGCGGACATGGTTCTACCCACACTAAAACTGCCGCCACTGTAGGAGAAATCATAGCCAGCAGCTGCTCCCCACCTTGGAGAGCTCACACGCGCGGGGTCTCATGTGTCCAGAGTAATCAGGGCTTAGTTCCTCTGGGGTGGTCAGACCTGGGTTCAGGTGACCATTAATAATGACACAGTCCCGGGGGTTTGTGAGGGTTCTGTGAGATGGTGCCTGTAAGCTGCTTCAGCATAACGCCTGTGTGGGTAAAAGGACAAACCTTTTTGCCTTCTGCACGACAACTTCTTAATTTACATGCACTAAAACGGGCCTTCTTTTAAAGGGGGTACAGTTTGCCGAGTTCCACCTCTCCTCTCCATCCGTGTAACCACCGCCATGGTCACAGTTGAGACCGGTTCCATCTTGCTCTCCCTCTGTGGTCAGACCCTTCCCCCACCCCTGACTGCCAGCAACCATCAGTCTGTTTTCCATCCATAAGTTTTGTTGTTGTTGTTTTTTAAGATTTATTTATTGGACACAGAGAGCACAAACAGGGGGAGCAGTAGGCAGAGGGAGAGGGAAGAGCAGGCTTCCTGACGAGCAAGGAGCCTGATGTGGGGCTCAGTCCCAGGACCCCGGGATCATGACCCTAGCTGAAAGCAAACACCCAACTGACAGAGCCACCCAGGTGCCCCTTCCTGTCCTATAGTTTTGCCTTTTCTAGAATGTTATATGGTATGTAACTTTGGAGATCGGCTTCTTTTACTCAGTGTAGTGCCCTTGAGATTCATGAAGTTGTTTTCCTCAGTTTATTCCTTTTTATGACTGAGTGGTGTTCCATTGAATGCACGTAGTCAGTGTTTATCTACTTAGAATTTGACCTTGATTAACTAGCTCTGTTTTCTGAAAATAGATAAAGATGACATTCGACCCACACAAATCAAGCAACCCAATTAAAAAACTTAAGTAGACCTCTCCAAAGAAGACACAAAAATGGCCAATAAGCACTTGAAAAGGTGCTCAACATCATCAATCATTAGGGAACTGTAGACCAAACCACAGATACCACCTCACACCCACTTTCAAAAGAAAAAAAAACAAACAAACAGGAAATAACCAGTGTTGGTGAGGATGTGTAGAAACTGGAGCCGTTGGGGTGGGCCGCCATCCTTCCACATGCACAGCTCCGGAGGCGGACCTCTGACCCTGGCTCCGGGACTCACTGAGACCCCTCCTACCTCAGGGCCAAGGTACCCTGGCACTCCAGCTTTTGTCCTTCGTGTGGCATTGTGGCCGCAGAGATGACAGAGACCACACGGAGAGGGGAGGGCTCTGAGACAGCGTGGAGGAGAAGTAGGGACCCAGTTACCAACAAGAACCTAGTGAACCCATCCCAGCTGAGGGACAGTCATTGAGGAAAGAAGCCGTCCAGCTTGTTCCATCCATCCGAGTGGTTCTTCATTACCTAGAATAGAGTTTATATTGGACATCTCTGGGTGTAACTCCAGATCCCCTCAGGCTTACCTGTCGTCTAATCCGGCCATTACTCCCCAGATCAGTTCTGCCTCGGTGCCAGCCAGCTGTGCACGGTGTCCACTCGGCCCTTCTCCCGCACTTCTTTTTACTGCTGCAGTGTGAGAGACCATAGAAATCTGCCCAGCATGCATGACCCAGAAGTGCCAGGGACTTAAAACTCTTTGAGGCAAACTTTGACCAGTGGAGATGAGCGCCAGTGGACAGCTGCCTTCTCTTCCATCCTCTCAGATCAAAAGTCTGAAGACAGAGTACCTGCAACTTCTCAGAAGGTCTGCGGGATTAAGGAACAGATTTTTTTTTCTTAAGTGGAGCCCAGTGGGGTGGAGGGACTTAAACTCGGAACCCTGAGATCAAGACCTGAGCTGAGATCCAGAGTTGGATACTTACCCGACTGAGCCACCCAGGCACCCCAGGAACAGATCTTTGATCATGCCTCCTCATGCTTCCCTGAGCCTCATTCCTGCCCTGAGATCACACTCTTCCACGCTTCAGTAGTGCGTGCGTGTTAAAGAAAGAGAGATATTGGAACCATCGTGCACTATTGGTGGGAATGTAAAATGGTACAGTTGCTATGGAAAACAGTATGGCAATTCCTCAAGAAATTAAAAATAGAATTACCATATGATCCAACAGTTCTACTTCTGAGTATGTAGCCAAAAGAAATAAAAGCAGGATCTCAAAAAGACTTTCGTACACCCAGGTTCACAGCAGCCAAAGGTGGAAGCAATGCAGGTGTCCCCGATGGATGAATGGATAGTGTGTGTGCGTGTGCGCACCGGGCAGCATTGTCCAGCCTTAGAAAGGAAGGCAAGTCTGACACGTTTCGTCACAAATGAACCTTGAGGACATTATGGCCAGATGAAATATGCCAGTCACAAAAGGACAAATTCTAGGATTCCACTAGTACAAGATACCTAAGAGTAATCAAAATCATAGAAACAGGAAGGAAGTGGAATGGTGATTGCAGGGCTGGGGGAAGGGAGAATGGGGAATTACTGGTTAACTATGTTTAAGTTCAGTTTTGTAAGACAAAAATAATTATGTGGCTGGATGGTGGTGAGAGTATGCAACAGTGTGATTATACTTATTATCATTGAACTCTGCACTTAAAAATGGTTAAGAAGGGGGGGCGCCTGGGTGGCTCAGTCATTAAGCATCTGCCTTCAGCTCAGGTCCTGATCCCAGGGTCCGCGCACACGCGCACACACACACACACACACACACACACACACACAAACACACACACACTCTCTCTCTCTCTCTCTCCCCATTAAATAAATAAATTAAATCTTTTTTTTTTTAAGATTTTATTTATTTATTTGACAGACAGAGACCACAAGTAGGCAGAGGCAGGCAGAGAGGAGGACGCAGGCTCCCCGCTGAGCAGAGAGCCAATGCGGGGCTCGATCCCAGGATCCCGGGATCATGACCCGAGCTGAAGGCAGAGGCTTTAACCCACTGAGCCACCCAGGCGCCCCAATAAATTAAATCTTTAAAAAATTGGTTAAGATGGTAAATTTCATGTTGTGTGTCATTTTGCCACAATTTATAAAAAATTACCATGGTTAACATATTTCTCGGCATTTATTTACATAATCATTTAATCTTAAATGTCTTTTTAAATTAAGATGTTAAAACCACTGTGGTGTATGACAGCTGTATTACGGGGGCACAGTGCTCATGGCAAAAATGACCTCTTGTTTAGTTAATCGCGTCTGAGCTGGGAGAAACTAGAAATAGTCTGTAAACACTGGTGGGACGCCATACTTTAGGCTTCCCTGAGCACAGCGACTCCTGCAACAGGCCACGTCCCTTGAGGAGACCTGTGTGATTATGAGATGTTGGTTCCTATGGGGCAGGCGGCTTTTAAGCCGGGCTGGGTCCTGTACCCACCGAATGTGGGTCTCGTTGCCTTGCACCTGCGTCTCTCAGCTGCGCTGGGCTCCTTCGAGGACCCTCCCAGACGGTACTGTCCAGTGCTGTCCGGGCAGCCTTTCATTCCCTCCCTGTATCTGTCTGAGTGTGGCCGGCGGAAGCCCAGGGAGCCTGAACGCCTGCCTGCTGGGGCTCCGGAGCCTGGTGGGTGCTGTAGACCAGCACGTGGCGAGTGCTTCGCGCATGTCAGCCCTTAATGAAGACTCTCACTCTGCCCCGTGGCTTCCATCCCAGGCTGCCTGGTTACCATTGTACCGCTTACTCTGAGCTGACAACGCAGATGGCATCTGCTCCAGCACCGTTTGGCACGAGTCCAGGCTCTCGGCCCCCTTCATGAGAAGGTAGCACTGACCTGACGGGGAGGGGAGGGTCATCTACGGAGAGGCAAGGTCAGGGCTTTCTTCAAGAATTTTCAGGCCAGGCAGACTCTGTTAGATGAAACAGGGCATCCATTTGGGAGCTGCCCCCTTGAGTTGCTGCGACAGGGTCTCCGGTCCCGTGAGTATCAGTAACGTGTCTCTGTGAATCTGGGGTGATGGGCCGTTACTGTGTTGTTTGGATCCTGTGGCACCAACACGTGTAAGGTATATTATTCATTTAGTAACACTTGTGAGGGAAACAAAAACTCCGTCAGCAAGGTAGATTATGGACGAGCACACCCTGGTTTCGGAAGTTAAATTGTGAAGAGATATACATCTGAGATTCAGGGAAATACAGTGGGAAGCATTAATTCATTCTTTCAGCTGATTTCTTGAGCACCTACTGTCTGCCGCCCGTGGTGGTCGGTGCTGGGGAATGGTGACAGTAAGCCGGGCTCCTGCTCTCGCGGAGCTCCCTGCAACTGGTCCAGCCTCTGCCCCGCAGTCGGCACCTAGTCTTTGCTCGAAGAGGCAGACTCTGCAGCTAATAAATGTAGCTCTAGTCTCCGCTCACGGGTAGCTGTCCGGACACCAGAGGAAGATGACTTTGAGGATCGCTGTGCTCATGGGGACCGTGACAGATGGGGTGACGATCGCGCATTCCGGCGTACACCTGCCGTCCTGGCACAGTTATTATTAGCACCGCCCCGTCACTCCCCAAAGTGTCCTGGTTTGGATGGGAAAACACGGAGGGAGGCCTCATTTACAACTGCTGAGCTCCACATTTGTGTTGGAGAGGGTCTTGGTTTGCAGTGAGAGAACTATTTCAAAAGTAGGGTCTGTTCCAGCACAGGATCAAGCCCGGAGAAGCCACAGGAGGGTCAGCTGAATTTGGTTTGGGTCCCACTCTCCCTGTGGGCATCTGCCACTTCATGTGTTCCCGTCACTCAACTCATGGAAGCGTCAAAATCTGGAACAGTTTGGTTTAAAAAACAATAAACATGTACATACAACAATCGGAATGTGTTTTCCTTATGAAAATTAGGCTAACCAGATCTTAAATTCATATCCTTTGGAATGGCTAGATGGGATATTAGTGTTTGTATCAGGCCTTACAGGGAAAGTTGAAAAATAATTATGTAGCAACACTAGTCTAGGTTGAGTTGGAAATTTCGTTTTCCGTGTTGTTGTAGAAAGGAGTATGGGGATTGAAGTTTTTACAAGAAGTTTCATTTTTATTCCAGTAATAGATTTGACGTTTAAAGAAAATAGTTGGAAAGACCGGAAGCTTTGCGTTCATGGTAAATTGGTAACCCGCAGCCTGTCATGTTAGTGGGCACTGATCACAGAATCCTCCGGGGCCAGATTGTCCCTGCCTGAGGACCTAGGAGTCCCCCAATATGCTGCCCACCTTTCGTAGTGGGTCTGAGAGTTTAGCGAGCAGGGGACGGCCTCTGGGATCACTGCTTACGGCCACATATGGAGAAGACAGAAGCGGTCTCAGGAATTTGGCCTAAAATTTCCTCAAAATAGGAAGGGAGTGAGGAGGTCAGAGAGAACGTCTGGGCATTGATGCCAGGAGCTGCACTGCACATGCGTTTAGCCATCTTTTTTTTTTTTTTTTTTTTTTTTAAGATTTTGTTTATTTATTTGACAGACAGAGATCACAGAGCAGCACGCAGAGAGAGAGGAGGAAGCAGGCTCGACCCTGGGATCATGACCTGAGCCGAAGGTAGAGGCTTTAACACACTGAGCCACCCAGGCGCCCTGCGTTTAACCATCTTGATGGCTCTGCTGGGAGGCAGTAGTGGCCTCCTGATACAGACGAGCAGCTGAGGCCCAGAAAGGTCTATGGGGCTTGCCTGGCTGGCATGTGGGAGAGCTGGGCTGAAGCCGCTACTCGGTAACAAAACCCTTACAAAACCAGTAAGTGTCAAAGGCATCAGAGAGTGAAGACGGTTCTGGTAATACGAGCATGAGTGAACAGCAAGAGAAGGACCAGGTTGACACCAACTTCTACTTGGCAGTCCGTGCTTTTGTCCTCTCTATTAGGAGCTAATTAGCTCTGACAAGATGGTGAGAAGATTGGCAGTGATGAAGAAACTCTTTGATGAATCTCACGCTAAGTGGATATTGTGCCTCGGAATATTCGCTAATTAATTAGGTTGATATATTAGTCATCATTAGCAAGATGCTTTAAAACTACGCATCTGGAACTTGAAGACCAAATCTAAAAATTTAAGTGATGTTTGAAATCACCCAGCATTCAGTTTAGGACTTTAACCCAGGGCGGTAGGTATTTCCAAGCTGCTCCTGAATTGTCTCACTGTACGCATGCGTCCTAGTAACGTGAAGACACGCCCATCTCAGCCCTCCTTTCCTGGCGCCTCTCCTCCAAAATCAGTTTGGAATGTTCTAGGGCTGAATCCTCTGATTTCTTTCTCAGCAGTCTTAGGCCCATGTCTTTAAATGCCATCTAAATGCTGGTCGTTTTCCAAAATGCCTATTTCCAGCCCCAAACTCTCCCCTGAACTACAGACTGCCCACTTACCATCCTCTCAGGTGTCTCACAAGCTCGGAGCTCATGCTTCTCCACTTTACCCCCTGCCTAACTGGCTCCTCCTGGGGGGCCCGTGACAGTAAATAATGCCCTTTTTGACCTAGTTGTTCAGGCTCAGCCATCTCCGAGTCGTCCCTGACTCCTCCCCCAGCCCGCATGCAGGGCATCTGGAAGTTGCTTTCCATGTACCTGCCTCCTCTCTGCAGCTCACTCCGGGCCACCACTGTCTCTCCTGGATCGCTGAGGCCCCTCCTCACTGGCTTCTTGTTTCCCACTCCTGCCTCACAATTGTCCAGTCCTTATTCAGCTGCCAGGCGTTCATTAGATCAAATCAGGCGTGTTCGCAGTTGTTGAATGGCTTCCTCTCGCGTGGGGAGGTCAGCCGTGGTCCTTACCAGGGCCGGTGACACCCTGTCCTCTGGCCCCCGAGCAGGCTTTGAGCTTTCCTTCAAGTGCTCCTGGAATATACCAGGTATGCTCCTGCCTCGGGGCCTTTGCACTCGCTGTTCACGGCCCTGGGTAGTGCGGTGTGCCTCCCGAGAGCCCTTAGTCGGCAGCTGTGTCCAAACGTGGCATCTGTTATTCGCCGGCTGTGGGCCTTGGAGAGTGCCTCACCCCTCCTCCTCTTAACATCCATGTTCTCATTGGAGAAGGGGAGCCAGTGTTTGGGTCATGGTGCGTTCCTGACGGGAAGCACTTAGACCCTAAGTGCCGAGGAACCCTGGGCTTTTCTTGTGTGTGTGTCTGTGCCCCGAGTCCTGCCGGCTCTTGTTTGCCTGTCATTCACAGGGGCCTGTCCTACCCCCAGGGGCTGAGGTCGCTCTCCTGTCACTGTCTCCTCACTGTCCCCTCAGCCCAGCCTTTTCTTTCCTTTCTTTTAATGTGTCGCATGTGTTTGCTGCCTTTTGGTGATCTTTTCCCTCATGGGGAGGTGAGCTCCTGTTCCTCCAGAGCCCAGAGGGCGCCTGGTCTATAGCTGAAGCTCACTGGTGTTTGTTGAATGAGTGGGTAAATGCTCATGTTGGGTGTGGGCTCAGCCGCTTCCTGGAGAGGGTGTGCTTCTGGAAGAGCTCGGAGACCCTGACGGGGGCTCACTGCCCGGTGCCCGTCCAGCTCAGGCAGAGGCTGTAGCGAGTCAGCTGCTTCGTCGGGGGTGACTCTGTCTCTGGAAGTCAGGAGCTGTTGAGGGCAGGAGGCCACAGATCCTGGGGGGGCCGGAGGGAGGGCTGGGAGCCTTTCTGGGGTGAGGGCTTTGCTGCTTCTGCTGCTGTCGTGGTCCAAGCAAAGCAGAGTCTGTGGGAGCCTGGTGTGGTTGCCCGTTGAGAGCCTGTTGCTCAGCTGGAGAGGAAGGAGGTGAGGGACAGTGCCGGCAAGCAGGAGTGGGCTTGGGCGTGGAATTGAGTCCTTGGCCAAAGTAAAAGCCCCAGAGTAGGGAATGTCATAGGTGGGAAAGGTCATTTGAGGGCCAGACTCCACAAGGCCTCAATGCCAGTCCATGCACTTGAGAATTCTGGGATGCATCAAAAGTTTCAGAAGTGTTCTCCGTACATAGTTAGACTTTTCCCAAGTAGTCCGTATATCATGAAATAAATGGCAGAGAGGAAAAGTACTATTGTTCACTTAAAAAAACAGTCTGTCTCAATTCCCAGCAGAATTATAGGATTAGGGGTGTGGGCTTTTCCCCTTTCATGTCCTGTGGGCTAGATTTTATCCCCCGCCCAGTCCTGACTTTGAAGACCAACAAAAGAACAGCTTCTTGAGAAGGCCAGGTGCTGGTTTAGCAATCGGGGCCTGCTGTGATGGTCCTTCCTGTGGTCACCCAGCAGCCCTGCTGGGCTCCTCAGAACGCACGCGGCTGTCTCGAGGATGCCTTGGAACCACAGATTCTGACCCTTGTATTTTGCAGGTGAGGTTAGACCTGAAGAAAGATGGAGCCGCTGACTTTACAGTTCATTTCTGTGGAGTCTCTTCGGGGCCTGCCAAACAAAGCAGCCTTGTTTTGGATACAGTATCAATATTCAGTGAGGGTTGGTACTTTGTTGTTGTTGACACACTGCTGCCGGAAATAAGACAGTGGCTCGATGTGGACAAGCACCAGAAGGGGGTCTGTGATTCGGGTCTTTGCCAGTCTGGGGACACCTTGGGGAAGTGTCTCCCTCTGTGGGTCTCAGTTTGCTCATTTCGGAATGTGAGGGTCAGACTGACTTTGTGCTTCTTAACCTTCAGAAGTCTTTTTGTTTTTGAGAGACAGAAAGAGAGTGCAAGGGGGGTTGGGGCGGGAGGAGGAGAGATCCAAGCTGACTCCCTGCTGAGCACAGAGCCCAAAGCGGGGCTCCATCTCAGCACCCTGGCATCACGACCTGAGCCAAAACCAAGAGTCTCACGCTTAACTGACTCTACCACCCAGACGCCCCTTAATCTTTGGGACTCTTGGAGACTTTGATGAAATCCGTGGGCTGTTCTTCCCCCACACTGAACACTCATGGTTTGGCCAACACTTTAGGAACCCCCTGAAGCTCATGAGATGACCTATAAGACC
Source organism: Meles meles (assembly GCF_922984935.1). Taxonomy (NCBI): domain Eukaryota; kingdom Metazoa; phylum Chordata; class Mammalia; order Carnivora; family Mustelidae; genus Meles; species Meles meles. The sequence goes on from NC_060076.1 coordinate 4,512,936, forward strand.
CTGTCCCAGCTGACCCCCACTTCTGCGCCCCCACATTGGTCTACTTGCACTTACAGTAGGGCCTTTGCACATGCCGCTGTTTGCAAAACACTCTTCACGCCTTTGCTTGGGCGTGTCCCACTGATCCTCTGAGTCTCACCCTTCCCTGACCTCCCAGATTAGATTAGGTTACCCGGCTAGACGTGTTTCCCTGACCCTGAACTTCTCAGCACTGATCGCGGTGGTCACTAAGTGGGCCCCAGCACGTGTATCTGGCTCTCCCTAAGTTCGGTGTTGGTATTTACTGTGAGTCCCTGAGGTCCTTCCAGCCGTGACATTCTGTGACTGACCTGTGACTCTGTGAGTGTGTCAGAAGAAGGAACCGCGCTTCCTGTGGCACACAGAGCAAGATGTGCCTGTGGCGTGGGTGGTTTCCCCTGGCGCTGGGCGGGGAAGGCACTTCAACGCAGAGCTGAGAGGGCTCGGAAGCCAGGCTCCCAGACTTTGTGCCTTACCTCTCTGCTGGGCCCGACCTCTGGCTGGTCATTCCCCTTTGTTTATGTCCTAGACTGAGCTGGAACTCCCACTTGGAACCTTCCCACAGTGCTCGGCACTTCCGCATATTGTCGTCTTTTTCTCCAGGGGGGAAGTGACCGACACAGACTTTCCTCCTCACAGACAAAGTCCATGCGCAAAGCCTTGCATCAGCTGGTGGGCACCTGCCTCTGCCTCCTTGCCGCTTGGGGGAGGTGACTGTGCACAGTACAGCAGTCCCTTTTCCCATGGTTTCCCTCAAGAAGTGACCAGTGCCCTGCGCACTCCCTGACTCGGGTCCCTTCTGAACCAGCATGCCGTGTTGGGAGGGGAGTCTCATTCAGAACTTTGGTTGTCACAGTTTAGGCCACTTTCCGCAGTCGAAATGTGATTCTGCTGGTACAGATGTTGTCAATGAAACTTTATTTGCACTAAAGGAATGAGTTGTTTGCCAGAATATTGCAGCCGATCTTACCCTGATAAGGAAAAAAAAAATCCCTTGTGAGGGTAAGTAGTTTTTCTTCAACATATCTAGGGCTGGATGTTTACAGATAATAAAATAATAAAGCCAGCAAGAGTAGCTGTTCTTTAAGAATGTCTGCCGTGTGCCAGGCGCTTCTTCGGTACCCTGTTTAACCTTTAACCTGCCCTCTGAAGCCGGCAGCACAATTGTGCACGTTACATAAGTGAATAAAATGAAGTCCAGAGAGGTGAAGCTCTTGTCCCAAAGTTGCTGGGACGAGTGCCTGCCGAGATTGAGATCAGGCCAGCCTCCCTCCAGGGCCAGCACCTTTCCCCTGCTCTCCCACCTTCTCCTGTCCCGAGGAAATGGGTGGAGGCTTTCCCAGCCAGGGCCAACCATGGAGCTAGAGCCAGCTGTCTGACCAGCTGCGTGGCCTCCATCCGCTCCCGCCCCATGGGTGGAATAGGGGAGGAGTCTGGGGGGCCTTGTCCTTCTGTGAGTGATCTGGGCTTGTGGTAGTGATACTTCAAGGAGGAACTGGTCACATGTGGCCAAGTAGGGTTTGCAGCATCCTTGAAGCACTGGTGTGAGCCATGGCACGTGTCACATGGGCTGCGCAGCGACCATCCTACTTCGGATGGCGTCTCACTGTCGATTCATGTCATCTGGTAGAGTCCCAGGGGGCCTCCCTAATGTGTGGACTGGAGATGGGTCCCCTACCACATTCCGAACAGTGCTTTCATGAGAAAGTGCATCTCAAATTAGAAACGGTTGATTGACCATTGAACCTTACAGATGACCTAGAAATTTACTTGAGGGAACACCGTTGACATAAGGACCCTGTGATCCAGCTGCTTCTCAAGGAATCACAGCCTCCCAAAATGATTCAAATGTAAACTTTCTGGAGGTAGGTGAAGATAAGTGGACTAGCCTGTTCTTAAGAACTCCTCACTAAATCTCAGCTTGGGAAATGTTTCTCGCGGCATACCCCGAACTGGCCCATTTCTAGCTTTCAGCCCTCTAACCACCTGATTCCCCACTCCTCCCCCAAGGAAAGGCAACATGGAAAGTGTTTGGAAATGCAGTTCACTCTCGGGCCGCGGCTGTGCGGATGAGTAACAGTGTCAGAGGTAGGCAGAAAGGAAGAGCTTCCTAATATAGACGGTCGCCGGACGGCGAGGGAGACCCACCCGTAGGGCGATAACAAGCCTTTTCTTCTGGCTTCCTCTCTGGGAGTGAAGGGAGTTTGAAAGGTAGGAGGCAAGGGCCTCTGTGAGCAGAATTCAGGTTTTTCTTGGAGGGGTTTGCCAGGGCTTGCTGTTGCTTGGTGATTGAGGTGTGGGAGAGATGAAGCCCCTCTCAGCCGGTGCCGCGGGCCTTACTCTGTTCGGCAAAGACACCTAGGCTCGAAAGGGGCCTTTGAGCTCCCGACTTTAGAATGGGCAATGCTGCTGAGAAACAGAAGCCCCGGAAACGAAGCCGTCTGTGCCCCTGGAAGCAAGGTAAGCAGGCCCTGGGCTTCGTCTCCAGAAAGAAGGAGGCAGCATTGGGATATTTTGGCTCAGAAGCAAAGCTGAAACTGCTTGGGAAACACCTCCATGCCAGAAAGCTCTGCGGGTCAGCGCAGTTTAAAGAAAATGCACAGACCGCTCTCCCAAGGAATAGAATGGCTCATCTCTCAATGCCATAGCACAGCTTGGCTGAGAATGAAGTGTGGCTGGAGGCTTGTGTTCAGTGCAGCGTGTATCTGTTGGTTGAAAATTTTAAACTTTAAAAATATCCCAGGGGCATGTGGGTGGCTCAGTAGGTTAAAGCCTCTGCCTTTGGCTCAGGTCATGATCTCAGGGTCCTGAGATTGAGCCCCGCATCGGGCTCTCTGCTCAGCGGGGAGCCTGCTTCCCCACCCCCCGCCTGCCTCTCTGCCTACTTGTGATCTCTCTCCCTGTCAAATAAATAAATAAAATCTTTTAAAAGAGAAAAAGAAAAAGAAATATCCCAAATAAAAATTTTGATATCCAGGAGTTTGAATCTTTTTTAATAGTTTGGTGAGAGGATGTTATTAACAGCTTTTAAATATATAGTGTCTTTCCTCCAAAGAATTCCGAGTCCTTTCTGTAAGAAGTCTCATGGTTACCCATCCTGGATGCCTCTGCTGCTGGCCAGCCTCCACCGACACCCGCTCTGTGTCTCAGCAGGGCTGTGTTGGTGTCAGCTCTGGGGAGGAGGACACCAGTGGGACCCTGGGCACTGCCACGGTGTCCGTGAAACTGGGGGCCCGTCTAACCGTGTCCCAGGGCAGTTTGGTCTTCCCACGCACCTGGCTGCCTTTTTCATGGTCATTAGCCCCTCAGACCAGCTGTCGGCCTTGCGGACTTCAGGTCTTGGCTCTTTTACCTCCCCTTGCCATGTTTAAAAGTAGAGTTGGCTCTCGACTAGCAGCCAGACAGTTTGATTGCAACTGTATATATGAGTGTGTGTTTACGTGGGAAATACAGCCTGGAAGAGAACATAAGGAAATGTTAACCGTCGTTGTCTTTTGCGGTCCAGTTACGGGTAATTTATTTTTCTTTTTGAAAGGGAAAAGTAGGTAGGTTGCTAGTTCCATGCCAAGTTCCTGTGCCTGTGACTTTCCATCAGTCGTTCTTTGTGTCCCCTGTTACTGTGAAACCGGTACTCCCCAGCGGTCTTTGATTGGGTCCTGGTTTGAACAAAACAGTGATAAAGACATTTGGGGACCGTTCAGGAAATTTGATGTGAACTGGGTAGTAGGTGATAATCTGGGGACGGTTGCTGATTTATGATGTGCGATAATGGTGATGAGTCATGCAGGAGAATGTCCTTCTTTGGATAGTCATGCTAAGGTTTTTAGGGGTGAAGGGTTATACTGTCTGTAATTTTACTCCAAAATGGTTCAGGTGAATGAGTGCATACCTACACACAGAGAAGCAAAATAGGATAAGTTCAACAAGTAATAGGTATGTGAGGTTTGTTATACTTTCTTTAATGTATTTTTACTAAAGGGGGGACCATTAGAAAAAATGGTTGCTGGCTGCATCATTCTACCGTCTCCCTCAGAGGAATGGATCTTAGCAGACATGGTTATTTACGGAGCTGGGTCAGGGTCCAGCACTCTAACTCAGTGCCACGTGGCCGGTATCTCTTGCCATCAATAAGCAAATCGTCTTAAAAATCTGGCAACTCGGAAGCACCACTTATTATAACAGGCATTCAATGTATTTACTGTCAGGTAGTCTCTGGTTTTCCTTAGAAAAATGTATAAGAGTTAAAACTTCTTGAAATTTCCATTGGAAGCAGCTGAGTTTACAAACAAAACTAGGGCCGGCGTCTGTGTTTTATTTTGCAGTTTGTGCATGTGTGTTCACTAGTTCCAGTGAGAGGAGCTGTGGGAGCACGGTGAGTGGTAGCCGGCCCTGCAGCAGGGTCCGCAGTGAGTTGGGGTAAAAGAAGGAGCAGCTCCCTGCCCTGATTTCCAAGTCCGCATGGATCCCTTTGACCAGGAGTGTGTCTTCTTGGCCAGTGTCGTGTCAGGGTTGGTTGGTTTGTTTGTGCAGGGTTAGACCCCGGGAGAGCAGTTTGTCTCCCTGATCCAGACTCCCGTGGAGCCCTGCCGGGGACCCACAGTAGCAAGGCTGTGGGGCAGTCTTCCGTATTATCTGTTTGTCTCTGTCTTTAAGGGTTGTTGATGTTTCGGAAATAGGATTTTAGAGCAGTATGTAGGAGTCAGACTTAGTGTATCCCAGACACCACGGTGACCGTGATCTGAGTACATTTTCCATCATCCACACGCCAGCATGACTGAAACCTCAGTGTGTGACTGATGACTCCAGGCTCCAAGGCAGAACAACATGGTGTCAGTGGCTGCTTTGGGGGCAGTGAACGGGAAACACATCTTTGTGTGCATTTGATGCAAACAGCTTAGGCTGCCCCTGACTTCTCCCTCCTGTCTGTTGCCGTGTAGTGGCAGGGGCTCCTGGGAATATAGACTTTAACCAGAGCCAGATATGTGTGATGAGGAAGGTCAAGCCCCAAATACATTCCGAAAGCAAGTTTAAAGAAAATCGTTATCTCCCCTTTAGGTCATTTACCTTTCTGTTTCCAGGTTGTGCGCTTGGAAAGTTGAATTTAAGTGACAGAATACTAGTTCGAGAAACATAAATCTTACTAACCTGTTCCAGCTGTCCCCCTCAAGAGCATTTTATACCTGGTAGAGAAATGTCTCTGTAATGACTTCATTAATTTTTTGTTTTTAAAGATTTTATTTATTTATTTGACAGAGAGAGTGACAACGAGAGGGTGAACACAAGCAGGGGGAGGGACAGAGGGAGAAGCAGGCTTCCTGCTGAGCAGGGATCCTGACGTGGGGCTCGGGCTCCATCCCATGACCCTGGGATCATGACCCGAGCTGAAGGTAGACGCTTAACATCTGAGCCGCCCAGACACCCCTGTAATGACTTTAAACAGTGTGCCGTGTGCTCCCTTTGAGGGGACTGGCATTGTGCTCTCTCTTACTCTTACTTTTCTCATTGTTCTCGGAACCCAGAACATAAGGAGAAAACAGTGGTGCTCTTTCTGGTTTTGCAATACCAGGTGCTTGCAGCGGTTGATAAAGGTGTGAGTTATCTGTAATACCATAGGGGCCTCTAGCAGGCCCCCATACCAAAAAAAAAAAAAAAAAAAAAAGAAAGAAAAAAAGAAGAAGAAGAAAAGGATGGGAGGTAGTCGAAGGCAGTGGCTTCCAGCGTGATCCTGGAAGTTCCAGCCAGAGCTCTGCCCCACGTTTGCCGTCCGACCTTGAACACCTGGGTTTTGTAATCCCATTCCCTAACTGCACCCACCTCCCACAGCTTCTCCGAATGACTGTGTTTTTCTGTGTGATTTCCTTATAGCCCTCACCACAGGCATTTTTTGTTGATCTATTTATATACTCATGGTTCTGTCTTTCACCCCAGCACAGGGCCTGTTGCTTGTTACCTGGGGCCCTCCGTGAGTGCCCTCGGTGACAAAACTCCGTGCTCCCAGGCTGGCTGTGCTACCACGGGTATAAATGAGGTACGAACGGCAGAGCCTGGTTCTGGTGCGTCTTAGGTGCCCAGTAAATGCTAGCCACCAGTGCTGGCTGGTGTGTGGTGGTTACGTGGACCTGGAAATGTCCTTTCTTCATCCTTCTCTGCTCCAGGGGGAGACGTTGGTGTTGAAAACAGGTACATCTTCCTCTGTTCCGCAGCAGTTCTGAATTTACAGAGTAAATCTATTGATGATTATTCACATTTGGAAAAGATTGCTTCACAAAAGCACTTAAATCATAGTGAACATTTAGATGCTGATTCATTGACCCAGACACCTGGTGAAACCTTCCATTTAGAGCCAACTTGAACTCTGAAGACACCTATAATCCTGTCCTCTCAGAGGACTTGTCCGTTTGTTCTTTTAGAGAGTTCATTTGAAGGGTTGCTTACAATGGCCGTTTTGGCTCTCGGGAGTATCACACAGGCAGAAGTTTCCTGGGGAATTAAAAATTGCAGGGGTAATTGCAAATTGAATTATCTCCTCCAGAAATCCCAGCAGTTTGGGCCCACACCAGCCCGGTAAATGGAAATGTTGATGATTTCCATGTTCGTACACAGTTGGGCGTGAGCGCGTGAAATTAACACCCTCCTGAAGAGCTGATGGGGGCTGCCTGGGGAGGAGATTGGCTCACTGGGGTGGGGATGGGGGTGGGGAGTCTGGGATTCACTTGAATTCCTTCCGTTCCGTGGTCCCTCTGCTGTAGGGGCAAAGGCAGCATTGTTTGGATTCCAGTCGGCGGTGGTGTTGAGACTTGCCGCTGCGAAGTCAGGTGGTGAACGAAGTCAGGTCAGCCCTGCTGCTGGATGCGGCGTGCCGGGCATTAATACCGATGGCTCTTCTGGCCAAAGCTGACCCCAGCCCACTCCCACCATCCATTCTCTGGTCTGTCTTCCACAGCGCTGGGGCTCCAGTGGTGTCCTGGTGTCAGCCTCTCAGCCAGTACACCAGAATGCACCAGGGCTGGATGCTGCCCTCAGGCCACCCAGCTCAGTGCCTTTTAGCTGAGCTAGGCGAGCCACATGACTTCACGTTTCCAAGCCCATCCCCTGGTCTCTGCGGGAGATTAATAAGAACTGCTTCGAAGGGCTGTTGAGAGAATTAGATGAGATCATACAGTCTTTAGCAGACAGCAAGCACTTAATGAATGGTAGTAATTCTTGTTATTATACATCCACGAATGTGGATCATGGGCCTGGCTCTGTTCCAGCCCCAACTCGCCATGTGAGTGTGCCTGATTCTGCCTGTTTCCAGCTCTCAGTGTAAGAGACCACGTGGCAGCTGAGTGCAGAGGTGCTTGTGAGATCTGTGAGTCAGTGACCCTCTGCACTGGCCAGTGCTGTTCCCGCTGCAGGCTCTGGGGGTTCAGCGCCTGGAGAAGGCATCAGTTATGCTAAGCACCAGGGGCCTGGGGGGATTTTTAATGGCGTTGAAGTTCTTTGAAAATGGTTATTGCACCGTCATTGAATTGTTCCTACTTTAACTAGGGTATTAAACTAATCAGGACCGTCCATTTTCCTGTTCTGCGTATTGTAGTATTGCCATTGTGACTAGGAGCCCGGATGCCGGGGTTGAATCTTTGCTCCTCCACTTGCTGGTTGGCTGATCTTGGGTGGGTGAGTTCATTAACTTCCAGGCCTCAGTTTTCTCATCTGTAAGTACCTGTAAAGTGCTTAGCTTAGACAGCTCCTGGCACAAAGTAAGTGTCCCATAAGTATTTATGATTGGTGTTATTTTTAGGTTAAATACAGAGGAATCACATTTCCTTTTAATTGAAAAGATGATACTTTATTAAAGATTGGGGAAAATGGACAGACGCAAAGAAGAAAATGCATGTCGAGCGTCTCAATCTAAAGGGCCCGAAACGTAGTGAGGGAGTGGAGTTAACTGCTGCTGTTGCTCTTCCCCAGGGCTACACATGCGTGCACATCCTTCAGAGTTGGGCTCATGTGCAAGTCATTTTTTAAATTTCATGCTTCTGTGTGGTCTTCATAGCTACTGTGATGACTGTAACATTTCCATCATGTCAATATTCCATAACTTATTAAACCATTCACCTGCTGCTGACTATTGAAATTATTTCCCCTTTTCACTATTATAGGTGAGGCAACGAGAAGTAGCTTCATTCATATATTTTGTGATTATGTTGCATGACTTCCTTAGGAAAGACCCTAATGTAACATTCCCAAGCCAAGAAAGTAGGAATAGCTTTAAGTCCCTAAGGGACGTATCTGTATTTTCATGAGTGATCAGGTTATCTGTTAGCCACAAGCACATCAGCATTGAGTATTATCATTTTGAAATTGTTTCTGCTGTAAAACTTACATTTACTAATGTCATTTTGATGAGTTCTCTAATGGCACGGGACTCAGAGATGGGCATGGGCAGTTCAAAACTCAATTATCAGTGTTAAGAATCTGGTCTTGTTTTAAGATTCTGTTTTCTCGTAGTCCTTTGCATGGGATTTGGCTCAACCTCATTTAACCTCATTTAGGTGCTGAGTTTCACAGAAGAGAAGCATGAGATTTTATTTAAGAATAGGCATTTACCATCCCAACTTTTTTTCTTCTGCCTCCCAGGGAGCAGTGAGTATTAAATAATACCCGTATGAAAGGTACAGAGTGAGCCCCCAAGAGTTGTTCACACTGTTGGTGTGATGACCGCCCTTAGTGTGACTAATGAGCAGTTCTTCCTCTCAGCTCCTGTAGGGTTCCCTCCCCTGCTGTCCTCTCCAGCTGCTTGTGTGTGATGGGCCACCAGCTCAGGTGTTGTTAAATTTTTTTTTTAAGGTTTTGTATTTTTTATTTGACAGAGATCACAAGTAGGCAGAGAGGCAGGCAGAGAGAGAGGGAGAAGCAGGCTCCCTGCCAAGCAGAGAGGCCAACACGGGGCCCAATCCCAGGACCCTGGGATCATGACTTGAGCTGAAGGCAGAGGCTTTAACCCACTGAGCCACCCAGGCGCCCCTCAGCTGTTGTTAAAATCAGCACACTGCCATTAAACAGCGTGCTGCTGACGTGGCTTGGATCAACAGATGCAGGCATCAGGGCTAGAGTAAATAATCGTGGACGAAGGCGATGTCTAAGCCTGTCCCTCAGTGGGCCTCGGCCGTGGTTGGATGTGACCCCAGATCAGGTGGGAGAAGGAGGTTCTGAAGCCGCATCTGTTTACCGCGCTAATGGAATCACAGATGCCTTGAGCTAGAAGAGAATGATAAAACCATTTCTAAAATGATTCCTTGGTTTAACCAATGAGGAAATTGAGGCTTAGAGAAATGAGGTAACTTGTCTGAAGTCCTTCGTGGAGTTTGTGGCTAGTGCCTCCCGTGTCGGGGTAGTCACAGACCGGCGGTGTAAAAACAGATGTGCTAACAGACCGGGGTGTAATACGGATGTGCTAAGGGCGCAGAGCAGCACTGCGCATCGTGTGTCTCGTGATTGCATATCTTACGCCTGTGTTCCGTATGCTGTAGAATATCATAACATGTTCCATACGTCATGGGATGCATCGCTGTGTCATATCCACGCACACGCCATGCCACAGTAACATTTGTAATAACAGCGCAGTGGCACCATGTTGGGATGTAATGTTGCAGTCGTGCTGCCGGCTTCCTGTCTAAACGATCTGTGTACACAGTGGACTTCCATAAACTGGATTTTGTTAAGTGAAAGATCAGATGTAGGAAATGGAGACTTAAGTGTGAGGGATTTTTCTCGTGAGAAGTGTGGGGTGGTGTTTTGGGTGGGGTAAGAAAAGGGAAGGAAACTTCGCTCTGTCATCAGATATTTCCAAATTTAGAACAATATCTGTCCCTAGCCTTTGGCTTTCGTGTATGCTTCACCCTGGGAACACGCGTACATTTTCGGGTTCGGCTACTTTCCCAGCTGTGGAGAAGGTGTCACCGTTACCTTGGATCAGAGCAGCGGCCGGAGCCACTGTATGTCTAACTCCATTTTGGCGAGTGCTTCTAGGGCCCTTGATTTCAGAAGTCACTTCATACTGAAATACCAGATGACTGTTTCTGGAGGCTTTGTGGACCACAGCTGAAGGGGGTCACCGAGGTCAGGGATGGGTCAGTTTTGCAAAAGGTCAGATAGTGACTATTGTGGACCTTGCAGGATCAAGAGGCACAATCAGGACCATTACGTAGGTACTTACATAACCTGCAGAAATGAAACCATCTCCAAATGTGGAAACCATTCTTTACCTCGCAGGTTGTAAACAAGCAACCCAAAACGACAACCAGGAGGCTGGTGGGTCTCAGGCTACGGGCAGAAGTTTGCCAGCCCCTGCTCGGTGGGGTCATTTTCGGTCTGGGTACCCTGTGCGGTCATCATTATGAGTCTGGAGCTCTGAAATAGGTCATACATCAGTTAGGAAAAAAAAAAATCTAAGTTTTCAGGACAGAAGACGACTTAAGTATCGTCTTCTGGCTGTCTCATTTTGATAATCGGGATTATTTAGCTGAGCCTTCTGGCTTCTGGTCTCCACAACCACATTCAGGTCTTTATTGATAAAAATAGTCGTCCGATCACTACAGGCATGAGAAGATAGATGACACAGGTTTGAAGAACACGGCGCTATTGAATATAGATGCCTTAAGTAGGCTTCCGTTACTGGTAAATGGGACACGTACTAAAAAAAACTCCATTTTCTATAGTCATTCACTCATTGATTGATGGATGTTCGTTCACTCAACCAATACTTACTGAATAGGGCCTGCGTCAGGCACAGTTTTAGACACAGGGGAATGCCTGATGAGAAAATGAGGACTCGCTGCCCTCTGGATTTTACGGTATAGTATATACATAAACAAGTAAAACATACAGTCTTGTTGGATGACAGGCATTGTATAGAGGAGGCAGGGAAGGAGGTAGGAAGTCCCGGCTGGGGGAATGGTCCTCCATTCGGGAGGCTGGAGCCAGGGAGGGGAAATTGCTCAGCAGTGAAGAGTGGAAGCTCCTGCTGGGGAGACGGGCAGCAGGTGCAGAGGGCCTGAGGGGAGCGCAGGCCGAGCAGCGGGAGTGGAGATGCCTCAAAGAGAGTGGTGAGAGCTGAGGTCGGGGAGTAGAAAATCACGTAGAGTGGGACCTGCCGTAGGCCTGAGCATTCTGTCTGTTACGAACACGAGAGCACCGGCAGGGCAGATGGGGCACCGGTCCAGAGACCAGGAGCTGCATGGGAACCGTTTGAGATGAGTCTGAGCGGAGTGTGAGATGTCTTTAGAGAGCTAAAGGAGATGGCTCTTAGGCAGTTGAGTGTAAGCCTCCGGAGTTCAGAAAAGCCCAGGCTTTGAGTCTTTGACATAAAGATGGTGTTTAAAGCCATGAGACTGGAAGAGATTACCAAAGAAGTGAGTGAGAGAGGGGAAGGGGCGGTGGACTGGAGAGCCCGAGAGCACTCCAGCATTAGGAGGGTCAGGAGATGAGAAAGACCCTCTGGGGAGGTAAGGAAATACGGGAGGTTGTGGTGTCCCAGGAGCCAAGGACAGGAAGTGTGATAGGGAGGACGGAGCAAGGGGGACAGGTCATGCTGATTGGAGTCCTGTCACATGAGGACCGAGACTGGACCATGGTGGTCACTGGGAACCTTGACATGAGGTTTCAGTGCATTGTTGGGAGCGAGAAGGCTTAGAAGAGAAGGGGCAGAGAGGAATTAGACACCGAGCGTGGCCAGTTCTATGCGGGGTTTTGCTCCAAGAGGGAGCCAAGGCAAGGCGGTAGTTGCTGAACATAGTGGGGCAAAGGGAAAGCTTTTTTGGTGGGGGGGGGGGGGATTTTATTTATTTATTTGAAAGAGAGAATGAGAGCATGAGCATGTGGCGGGGCAGAAGGAGAGGCAGACCCCCTGCTGAGTCCCCCCCCCCATCATGGCCTAGCCCAAGGCAGATGCTGGGGAGTGAACCACCCAGGCGCCCCCACCCAAGGGAAAGCGGGGTTTTTTTTTTTCATTTTTTATTTATTTCTTATTTTTCATAAACATAGAATGTATTTTTATCCCCAGGGGTACAGGTCTGTGAATTGCCAGGTTTACACACTTCACAGCACTCACCATAGCACATACCCTCCCCAATGTCCATAAAGGGAAAGCGTTTTTAAAAGGGAAGAATAATGGCATGAGTGAATGGTGGCGGGAAAGACCCAGTGGAGAAGGAAAGCCTGGTAGAGAGCTGCTAGGCAAGAGAGAAGTCCCAGTGGTCTCGGCTCCTTGTCCTGGAGCACTGCTCCCGCAGATGGTCAGCACGGACACATCCTCCCGGTGTTTAGTGGGTGAAAACAACGACTGGTTATTTAGTTCCTGCTTCTGCAGATGGCGCTTGAGGTCGGGGTTCCTCGTGTGTCTGCAGTCCAGCTCTGGGAGGGCTCGTGTCTGGGCCTCTGGCAGGCGTGGCCGGGTCACTCGCTGGGCATCTGGCAGGGTTCCTAGGAGGGACGTACACAAGGCCTCTTGAGGCCCAGGGCCAGAACTGGCCCAGTGTCACCACCAGTGACAGGACTGGTCACTAAGTCTAAGTCACTAAGTCACAAGTCCTAAGGCCAGTCCAGACTCAAGGATAGGGAAGAGGGACCCCACTTCTTGATGGGAGGTGGCTCAGGTCACGCTGCTAAAAGGTGTGGATACGAGGCAGGGACTACTTCGGCCCTTGTTTGCAAAGAGTCCCCTCCAGCTGTGTGTGAGCTGAGCACGTGCATTTGAGCCCCGCAGGGTTGCTGTGTGGTGGATGCGCTTCTCTTCCTTTCACGGATGGGCACGTGGCCTGGCTGACGTGTTCAGGATCACACAGCTCCTGAGTGGCAGAACTGGGACACAGACCTTTGTCCTTAGTCTCTCTGATGGCAAAGACCCTTCCTTCTCTGTTCTGCCTGCCTGACAGTGTTGGTTTACCAGAGCAGACTAGAGGGTCAGGTCTTTTGTTGGCGAGGGGACACTTTCGTGACGATTCTTATCTCAGAGCGGCTGAGGGTGGTGGTTATCTTACGTGATTCACGTGTTTACTGTGCAGAGACCAGACTGCGTGTTTGTTAGAATCTCACTGAGGACACGGTGGTGGGCTCATTCGGTCTTTCATTGACAAAAGTTCCTGTCCCCACTGTCAGCTGGACCCTCCATGTCCTTTGACAGTCTTTCCTCTTGTTTTTGGTTCGCTGACCCTCCTCTTCCTCTTGGCCGCCTGTCCAGATAGTCATCGCTGTCTACAAGGCTTCCTTCAAACCCCCTTTTGCCTCCAGGCCTTCTGACTGTGTGTCTGCCTTTATCCCTGACTCTTTCTGCCCTTGACATTGGGACCCCTGCCTGTAGTCCAGGGTTAGCCGCCTCTGCTCAGGTCCTCCTGCCGCCAGAACTTGTCATAACCAGCGTCTGTCTCCTCACCTCGCTGGACTTCCAGTTCTCTGAGACCAAACTCCAAAAAGCGAAACAAATTGCCTCTGCCTCAGGGAACTTGGACTCTTTGTCACTGGCTGAGTAGCCTTGGGCAGGTCACCGTCCCTCAAGTTCACGAATCTGAGAAGAACAGTCCACTCAGGGAGAAGAGGGTCTGCTTGTGTCCGTGTAGGAAACCCTCGGCCTAGGGTGCATTTCTGTGCGCAGTGGCTTCCTGTATGTCCTGGGTCCCGACCCTGTGTGCATGTGGGACAGCCGTCGTCACTCCAGCGCCAGGGCTGGAGTGGCCGCCTGCCCGTAGTGCCCTGCGAAAGCCGCTGGAGGGGGGGGTGGGCTGGGCGCTGGGGCTCCAATCTCAGAAAAGACGGTGTTTGGTTTGAAAGTAAAAACCACAGTGCGGATATTTCTTTAAAGCTCTCTGGGTAAAGGGAGCAGATAAGGGAGTCATTTGATGAAATCAAGCATTTCTAGTCTTTCTGACCTTGCTTATGGGGAGCCTGGGAGCTTTGCCCTTCTTCAAAGCCCCCGGTTAGGATCCCGCGCGCAGAGGGGCAGCGGGGCTTCTTCCGGCCTGCTGAGCTCCCGGAGCTCGTGCACGCGTGCGGGATTGCCCATATCGAGGGGGTCTTTCTTCTGATAGACTTTGCTGTGAAAGTAAATGGTCCCGCTACTTATTTATCATGTAACCTCGGGGAAATTACTTAATTTCTGTCCGGTTCGGTATGCTTGTCTGTAAAAGGAAGGCAGCTAATGACGACGGCCCGACGGTGTGAGGGGCGCGGGAGGGAGGACTTGGCGGAGAGCTAGCCCCCCGCACGTCTCCCCTGTGACTGTGCTTCCTATGGAAGACCGCGTCTTGTTTACACGGTAAATCATTTGTTAAAGATTTTCCCCACTGCCATGATTACTCTGTGCTTTCAAGATGCGTCCTTGCAGTGCTTACTCATTTAGTCATTCGTTCACTGCGCTTGTGTTTATCAAGCACCTACTTAGGGCAGGGTGCGGTGGATTATTTCCTTAGTGCTCAGCTTCATTTCTGAGATTGTATACCCGGAGCTGTGGCTTGGTGAGCACCTGTGTCAGTAGGATTGTTTACCTGTGGGCTAGTTTCTAAGATCAGGGTATAAAAGGGAACATTGCGTATAGTCAAAATTACCCTTGAAATCCCTTAAATCTGTAATATATCAGGGCGTGATCAAACCTTTTCTCTGCAGAGTCGTATGCTAAATGTCGGCTTTGTGGGCCGCACATCGTCTCTATCACGTGTTCTTCATTTTCTGAGCCTTCCGGAAACAAGCCTTGGTCTGCATGAACAGCCTGTGGGGGCAGGCTCCAAGACAGCCCAGCGTTGCCTGCTTTGTGATATCCCCGAGCCCAGACGTAGTCCCCTCCCGTCTTGTCTCGGGTTGATCTTGTGACCGGGTGACCACTGCAGAGACCGTGCCTGGTGTGTGATTTCTGACTGTGGCTGGGCTCTGCCTCCTGGCTGCCTTGGGTCCTCTGCTCTGGGGAGGGGCAGCTGCTAGGTGGAAGGAAGAGGCTCCGGAGGTGAGGAGCCCAGGTTCCCTGTGAACAGCACGGGGGTGGGTATTGAGCTTGGAAACAGCTCCTCCCGCCCTGGGTAAGGCTTCGGTGACACAGCCCTGGCCAGGACCTGGGCCAGGACCTCCAGCTCATTGAAATCCTCCCGTCTGTGGGTGATTATCAAATCTTCTTGCCTGCAAAGGCAATCAATTCAGTCAATCAATTCAATCAATCAAAAATGCAGTCAGTTCCTCTGGTGCTAAGTGTCTGTACCAGTTCACCGTGTCACCAAGTCTGTTAAGGAGTGGGAGAGTTCACGTGACCTGAGAGGAAGATGCAGCCCTTCCGGGTGGGCCAGCCACTGCAGAACACCACTCACTACCATAGCCCCCGCCAAGGTCAGCACTGGGGGCTCAGCGTCTGGTTTGATCTGACTCGCGCTCTAACACAGCAGTGTGCTTGTCTGTGGAGAGCTTGTGCTGCCCCTCCCCGAATGGCTCCAGATGGCCATGCTCCTTTTCGGTCTCACCCTGAGGACCCTCTGTACTTAATGGCTCTTCCCCGGGCAGCTGGCCGCTGACCTACGTCCTGTGGCCTGCCTTGGAAAGACGAGCTGCGCCAATTGGTTCTGGCGTAGGAGCTTGATCCAGGCGTTAGACTGTGTGATCCCTGGTGGGCACTTGAGCTGAAGAGGCTTACAGAATGGGAGGCAGGCAACCATGCTGTCGTCCCAGATGATGAGGAGGTAAGGTAGTAGTTCAGGAGCATCTCGTGCATGTGTTTACCATACTGGTTCGAGCACCTGCTGTGTGCTGGGCCTTGTTTCAGTCACTTAGGTTATAGGCCTCCATCTTCGTGGCCCATGGGTTTCTAGTAGAAAAAGAGGAGTCAAGGATGACCCCAAGGGTTTTGGCTTGAGCAGCCAACTGTAAGGATGGAACTGCCATCAATTCACTCAAGGGGAGAGCTGTGGAGGAAGGCTGGAGGTCAGTTAGCCGTGCCTTCTAGATATCCGAGTAGAGATACTGAGTGCATAGCTAGGCAGAGAAGTCTTGAAAGGAGGAAGATCTGTACTAGAGATACACACTTAGGAGTCTTGGCAGAAAGATTGTTTTTAAAGCTGTAGAAGCGAGGGAGCTCTCTCTGGGAGTGGGCTGCAGGGGAGAATGGAGGCAGGTGCAGAGAGACAGCAAGAAAATGAGGCCTGCTGGTTCTCAGGGCTGCCTGCCTTCTTCGTTCCTGGCCTTCTGGACAGCTGGATGTTTAGCTGTCCTTGGATTCCCAGGAGTCTCCCTGTAGTCTTCTTTATCATAAACCTTTCTTTTTACTTGAACATGTTCACTGGGTTTCTGTTCCTTGCTACGGAGGAGCCATGGCTAAAATGGTGGTATCATCCCCATTTTCAGGTAGGAAATGGTTTTGGAATTAAATTTACTCAAGGTTATCCCAAGTGGCCTAGCTGGAACTGGCATCCACCACCACCCCCCCCCCCTTTGGCTCCAAAGCTTGTGCAAAGTGTCCTGGGATCCATTGTTCCTGAGCCCTGGCTGGCCGTTGTGTGTGGTGTGTGGTATCACGTGAGTGGTTTCAGGGGTCTCGTGCAGACGAGGAGGTGTGGGCGGCGGTGCCCAGCTGGAGAGCTCATTGGCCTGAGCTTGAAATTTCAGGGGTCCCAGGGCAGTGAAAGGAAGCATTGAGTGGGTAGTTCATTGGTTAACTTCTTTTTTCATTTTCAATTGACAACTACTTCAGTACCTCCTTCGTGTCAGATCCCATTAGGCACAAATCTTTCCGCACCTGAGTTCTTTATCGGGACCACGGGACACAGAACTGAGAGACTGTGTTCTCAGATCTGCCGGGGGGTGGGCCACAGCCCAGGTCCTTCAAGTTGCTCCAGAGAGAGTTCACTCGTTACACCCGGCAGGTACCGGCCTTAGCGTCTCAGGCCTCATTCTCTCCTGTCAGGGTCCTTAGTTGAGAAAGGCGGAAACCCAAATAGCCCCAAGGTGGTTCAGAATTGTAGACGAGTAACTTCTGTGACAGGTCAGAGCCAGATCTGAAGAGTTAAGTCAGGGTTAACTAGGCGAAGTGAGGTGGGCCTGGGGGTGGGGGTGGGGACTGTCTAGATGAGGAAGCCTTGTGTGAAGGTCCTGAGGCAAAAGGGTGGGAGAGGGGAGGAGCCCTCCGTGGAAGATGACCCGAGCCTTTGTTGACAAGCTGAAAAGCCATAGAGGTTTTTTTGTGTTTTGTGGGTTTTTTTCTTTGAAGATTTTATTTATTTGACAGAGAGAGCATGAGAATGGGGTGAGGGGCAGAGGGAGAAGCAGGCTTCCCGCTGAGCAGGGAGCCCCATGTGGGACTCAGCAGCTGAGCCACCCAGGCACCACCAGTGTTTTAAGTGGGCCGCGTGTGTGCGTTTGTGAAAGCGTGATTGAGGACGGACTTCCGATTTGTGCTCTGATAAGATTACCCCAGCTTCGGTGGGAGAATGCCCCGGAGCAGCAGGAGGGAACCTGGCTGCCGAGCGAGCCGTCCCAGCAGCTGATGCAGTGTGGACGGGGTGGCCACAGTGGACAGGGTCTCTGGTATTTGGAGGTGACGGGCAGGACTTGCTAACGGTGGCAGTTGAAGGATAACAGGGAGTGAGGTGGGTCAGGGATGACGGCCAGATTTCTAGCTTGTGTTAACGGGTGCGCACAGTGCCTTGAGATAAGAAGTAGGGGAGGAAACCCTGTTTATTTGGTTTAAATATGAACAGTGAAGTATGGTTCCTTTAGGGCTCTCCCGTTTTTGTTAACCACAGGAGCAAAACTTGTTGCAGGTGTGTGCAGGTTAGTTCTTCCTGAAGTTCTTAACCTGTGGGATTTGAGGGGCTGCTCGAAGGAGCGGTTTGGAGGGACAGTGCTCCACGTCTCATGCCCCTTCGCCTGGCATGACCTCTCTGGTGCAGCTCGTCTCTGGGGCTCCGCTCAGGGGGATAACTGCGCACGTCCTGACCTTCGGAAGGGACCAGAGACCTGGCTGAGGCTCATTTTATTTCTTTTCATGGGCAATTGGGCTCCTAATGAGAATGTTTTCTATTAGGAGGTCCCAGGAAACCTCCATTCATGAGTGACTCCCATGATTTATTGGAAGAACTGCTGTGTCCCTGCTCCTGTGGGTAATTAATGCTTGCTACAGGCAGCCGCCAGGGTGTTGCCATCCAGTGCATGGGACCCGTGGTGATGCGGTATCAAGGTTGACAAGTTGATTTTTCTATTTATATGAAAATGAACTTCTTTTAAGGCATGTGGGTGGACACCCTTGGATAGATAGCATGAAGGGAGGGAAGATGGGATCTCTGCCTTGGCATTAAGTATTTGCCAACTACATTTATTTTTTTTTAAGATTTTATTTATTTATTTATTTGACAGATAGAGATCACAAGTAGGCAGAGAGGCAGGCAGAGAGAGAGAGGGGGAAGCAGCCTCCCCGCTGAGCAGAGAGCCTGAAGCGGGGCTCGATCCCAGGACCCTGGGATCATGACCTGAGCTGAAGGCAGAGGCTCAATCCACTGAGCCACCCAGGGGCCCCTGCCAACTACATTTAAACTTGTCATCCTTGGCGCCATCCCAGGAGCTGGGCACCTTCTGAGTTCTAAAAAGGATCCCTGGAAGCTGGTTGTACAAATGGGCTAATGTCCTTCCATGTCTCCTTTACTTCTTCCAATTAAGAAAGCTGAGGACCACCGTACAGGTAACTCTTGAGACTTTTTTTTTTAAAGATTGATCTGTTGGGGCGCCTGGGTGGCTCAGTGGGTTAAGCCTCTGCCTTCGGCTCAGGTCATGATCTCAGGGTCCTGGGATGGAGCCTTGCTTCGGGCTGTCTGCTCGAAGCAGGGAGCCTGCTTCTCCTTCCCCCTCTGTCTGCCTCTCTGCCTACTTGTGATCTCTGTCAAATAAATTAAGTCTTTTAAAAAAATAAAGATCGATCTATTGATTTGTCAGAGGGAGTATGAGAGAGAGCACGAGCACAAGCAGGGTGAGTGGCAGGCAGAGAGAGAAGCAGACTCCCCATTGAGCAAGGAGCTGGATTTGCGCCTGGATCCTGGGACCCAGGGATCATGACCTGAACTAAAGGCAGGCGCTTAACTAACTGAGCCACACAGGCGCCCCGAGACATTTTTTAAAAAAAACGAAATCTAAGGGGGAATATACTCAGCTGAGAACGGGCATGAGGGGAGGGTGAAAAGAATTCCCTGGGTAGGTTACTTGATTGGTACTCAAAAACTGATTATTAATTGAATCCATTGCTTGGGCTTGCGTTCTCCAATTTTCCAGTCTTGTTGAGAAGCCAGTGGCTAATGGTTTGACTTACGTGTTAAACAAAATCCAGCTGAGTAAATGAAGATCTAATTGGCTTTTTTGAACATTCTTGAATTGGGCAGCATCCCATCTAGCAAGTAGAAACAAGCTTGGAGAAGATGTGTGAAATGGGGGTGCCTGAGTGCCTCGGTGGGTTGAGCAACTGCCTTCGGCTCAGGTCATGATGCTGGAGTCCTGGGATTGAGTCCCACATGGGGCTCCCAGCTCCACGGGGAGTTTGCTTCTCCCCTCTCATGCTTTCTCACTCTCTCTCTCTCTCAAATAGATAAATAAAATCTTAAAAAAAAAATGTGTGAAATGGAAGGGCTTTTTAGGCAGAAGTAGGGCGGGACTCGGAAGCTATTAGTAAAAGAAAAGAAAGGATCCTTTTGGGCTAGGTCGTCTTTCTTTGGGGGCTGCATGGGGGTCTGTCATGCAGATTACCTTTCCAGCTCAGATCAGGAAATTCAGACTGAGTGCTTAATGGTCACATTCCTGATGTCACCCCTTGGTTTGCTGTTGTGCGGGGCCCTTGACTCCATTTGGGGCCTGTTGTTTCCTTTTTTTTCTTTCTTCCTCCCTCCCTCCCTTCCTTCCTTTCTTTTTTTAATAAACCGACTGATACTATTGGTAATTTTATTATTTTTGTATAGTCTTGAACCTCAACAGTTGAAATGTTCAGCTTCTTTTGTATCTTCCTTTGTACCAGACCCGCTCCTAGACTAAGTACCGTGTGCCCTTGTAGTGCCGTTTAAGTGCCAAGAATGAAGAGTTTCTGGGGGCGGAGAAAGCTTGTGATGGGACCCAGTCTTCTACTTCATTCAGCAGCTGTTAATGAGGACTTGCGATGTGTCTAGCACTATGCCGGGCACTGGGGATATAGTAGTGAGCCAAATAGACACAGCCAGGCCTCTCACCGCCCAGCGGAAAACAGAGGCCATCAGCCCAACCAGCAGCACGGTGGGGTGGTCACAGGATCTCTGGCCCAGTGACCAGCCCAGGGGGTCAGCAAAGGTGTCTGAGATGAAACAGTTGCTTAAGCAGTAATTTCTGAGCAGGTCCTAGATGGTCTGGACAGCGGCTTCACAGTAGTTCCAGGGCCGATTTGACGACAGCTGTCCGCGTCGGTGCCAGGCCGTGTAATGGAGCTGTACTTGATACAGGCCGAGGGGCTGGGTTTGAATAAATTACACAAGACCGTCATTGTGCATAGTCACAATTACTCTTAAAAATCCCAGTGGAAGACTAGCAAAGTCAGTTATCCTTTCAGAATTAAAAGGATGCTCTTTCTTTAGAGCAGGGCTCAGCACCCCTTCCCCCTCCATCAGTGCCCAATGCACTTGGTTCCCTGCATTTGTAAATAAAGTTTTATTGGAACACAGCCACACCTGTTTATTCACAAATCAGCTGAACTGTTTTCCTACCCAAATGTCAGAGTCAAGTAGTTTAAAAAAGACTGTGTGCCCCACAAAGCTGAAGATATTTACTCTCTTGCCCTTTAAAGAAAACATTTGCTGACTCCTCCTTTAAGCAAATGTAAGAATTTGTTTTATATTTAGGCACCATATTCTAAAAAGAAAATTGTTTTCTTTAAACACTAGAATCCTATTAGTGAGGTGAGACATTCACACCACGGAAGGCAAGAAGGGACGGGGGAATCAGTCTCTGTACCTTTCTTGCCTGTCACCCGGGGTCATATCCTTATTAACGGACGAGAGAGCGACTTGCCCAAAATATTTATCCTTCTCCCTCTCCCTTCCTTCCTCCCCGTTCTGCCTGTCTCTCTGTTTTTTCAAATGCACATAATGGGGCTGACCTGAGGTCAGTGGAATGCATCATACACTTTTTGTACTTCAGGTGTGGAGGGCTGGCGAAGAAAAGAACAGCGAGACTTTGGACTTAATTTGCAGACGATGTGGTTCTACTGCCGGGAAGCTACAATGTCCTAGTGATTCAGGAGAGAACAGTGGTAGAGAGCAAGAACCCAGAACACTGCCCTGCGGCTCTCCGCACGGCATCGTGCCTGGCGGCGCAGTCTCAGGAGACCGTCGGCCATGCGCTCCGCCAGCGTTGTTCACCTCCGCGTTGGGAAGGTTTTAGTTTCGTTTGCATTGAACTATAAACGGGATCTGATTCGATAGTTGTGAAGAAACTAATCCTGTGGCAGGCGGCCCTTCAGGGGGCTTCCTCATGTTCCCGCCGTTGTCTGTTGAGCTGAAGGGACCTGTGAACAGGGCCAACCCAGAGAGTATGGCAGAGGTGATGGGATGGTTTATGAGACTCTTGCTATAGCAGACACACTCTGGAGACATCGCCCTTTGTGTTGGACCAGTAAGGCGTTCCATGTCGCAGGGACCTGAGGGCAGCCTCCATCCTCCAGCCAGCAAGAAGCCAGAGCCCTTACCCTTCTGTCTCCAAGGAAGTTAATTCTGCCGGCTCCGTGAGGGAGCGTGGACACAGGCCCTTCCCTGGTTAAGCACCATGTGAGATCTCAGCCCTGCCAGCACCTTGACGGCAGCCTTGCAGAGGACCCATTTAAATGCACATCGCCGGACCCTGACTGACCCACAGAGAGTGTGACATCATAAATGCACATGTTTTTTGTCACACAGCCATAGCAAAACAGCACAAGGCATAGAGAGTTCACCCCAGTTGTTACTGGTTCCTATTGAACATTATACAAATCCAAGCTAATTCCAGGAATCTGTGGTAGGTTGGGCCTCACCCCCCCCAACCCCCCACCCCTTGAGAGTTGTCCTTAAATCCTCAAATCATCGGTCACTTGACCGAAGTGGACGGAGTGGAAGCTTCCTGAAAGCGTGGTGCTGATGGTTGATGGGTTGCCGGCCGCACTGCAGCGACACGGGAGAGTGCCTGCGTCTGTGGGAAGTGCCCACGGCGGAGTTTAGGGGCACGCCGTGGTCGGTGTCGGTGTGGGACTGACCCTCAGATGGTTCAGGAGAACAAGAGCACACACACGGTAAGTCTGTCTGCCCGGGCGTGCGTCTGCGGGTGGTTAGCCCCCGCCGTAAAAGCGCAGTCAGAGAGGTCGAGAAGGTCTTTGCTCGTGCAGTAGAGCGTTTTACGTTTTGCTTTAACATTTCCTCTCTGTACCTCCTGGAGCAAAGTGGGGGGCTAAAAATAGCCCTTGGTGTTTGTTATTTTGTGCCGAAGCAGAAGCGGCCAGCAGAGGTAGGACCCCTGTCTGCTGCGGGTACTCCTGTAAAAAAGCTTGGTTCTTGGGTAAATGTTTTCTCATTTGCTGCTCACAACAGCCCTTTGTTGCGGATGCTGTTGTTTGTCTCCGTTCTGCTGGTCGAGGGTGGGAAGCTAATCGTGCAGGTTTTCTGAGCTCGGTAGTGGTCCAGCCGGGCCCGACTGCACGTGTGACCCGTGGGCCTGTCCCCGCCTGGTTACCATGGAATTTCACCTCAAGAGCGCTGTTCCCCTTCTCAGAAACTGGCCTCCAGGAAGAGGCCGAACTACCGGGGTGACGCTGAGCCCGCGTCCTGCCTTCCGATGGGCGCTCTGGTCACAGCCCTGGTGAGCCTGTAGGCCTTCGTTCGCCCTGTCTCGTCTGGCCGTCAGATGCCCCGGTGGCTCCGGCAGCCGTTTCCGTGGCGCCAACAAGGGACTGCTCATGAGCCCCTGCCAGCAGGCGCCTTGCTCATGGCCTGCTGATGGCCGCCTCGTGGGACGAAGTGGGCGCCCGACACCAGCCCAGCGTTCTCCTGCGAAGCGCACATGCAGGGTAGGGCCCCAGTCAGCCCCAGCTGCCACGCTTATCGTCCCTCTTCCTTCATGCAGGTCCACCTGCCCCCTTCTCGTCCACACCGAGTTCCCCTTCTGGGCCTGCTTCACTGCAGCTTCAAAGCGGGGGGGGGGGCCCATTCCAGCATTTGGGGGCCAGACCGACAGTGGCATTCTCGTTCACGCTGTTCTGCCCATGACACTCCTCCAGGCTGAAGAGTTCCTGACCTTGTGGTTTGTTTTGAGCCTGCTGGTCTGTTTGGTCTGGCTGCTGCCTTCCTAGACCTCATCCAGTTTTCCTTAAGCTGCGGAAAATGGCCCAACCCCCCTGTAGCCTCCCTCTAATCCCGGCTGCCCGACTGAGCCTTGGGCTCCTTGAAGAAAGGGTCTCTGAGGAGGAAGCGGGCTCCTGGTTCTCCTGCCCCAGTCCGCCACCTTCTGTAGCTGTGAGGGCTGGCCTCCAGGGGGCCGTCCGCTTGGGCTTTCTTCTGCCTGCTGAGGTTCTGGCGGTACCGGAGGGCGCCCCGTTCCTGTGGGCAAAGAGCACGTTGGGCCTGAGTGGTCAGCGCTCTAACCACACGGAGTTCAGGCCTCAGAACTCAGTGTCGATGTGACTGACATCTCACTTCTGCCAAAAATAGGTGGGGAAAACCCCATTTATTTTAGTTCTTTAAGGGCGGATTCTATATTTACTTGGAGCTCCTGGAAACAAAAGACAGGGTCATATTGATAATTGAGGGTAAACCTAAGAAATGTATTCACAAATAGTTTTTGGGCTATTCATTTTTTTTAGTAGAGAACAGATATCAAGTGGCTACTTGAAGAGCATTGTAGATCATGTAAAACCAAGACTGAAGACCAAATTCATGGTGTTGCTTTATAGCCTCCCTGAAATTTCTTCTGGAGCGTCGTACCGGGGAAAAGCTGTCCTCTTCTGTTGAGCTCATGTCTTTTCTTTGGAAGATCAAATTAATCCCTTTTTACCTTTGCTACTAGGAAACTCAGAGCCAACCATCCATGGCTCAGTTGCAGTAAATCTTGAATTTCAAGCTTCTGATTCTCTTCTCTTTTAAACCCTCTTGTTTTGTGGTTAGGGTTGCCTAGAGAAATCCCTGCATTGGTGGGGAGGGTTGCTTTGTCACTTTGTGCCTTAATTCTGTCGTTGGCCTTGGCCACCCGGCCCCCCCTTCTGGGTAGAAGCAGCTGTGGGTTATGTCAGTGATTAGGTACATGTTTTAACCAACGTAGACAAGAGCTTGTTGACCTGTGCACTGGGGGAGAACTCTGATGTCCACGTCTCCTCTAAGGAGTCCAGTCCTGTGGCACAGTACCGACTGAGGAGAATTTTGTTCGAACCAAGACAGCGTCTGTGGGACCCATAGCGACCGAAGGCTCTCTGCCCCGTGTGTGTTAACGACCGATGGCTACAGCTGCACCCCTGGCTTGCCTTCTGGCTGCGTTTCCTTTGCCCTCCTTGCTCACTGGACAGAGGGGAGAGGAGGAAGATTCTCGGCAGATGCTTTTACCATGACCCCCGAGGCGTGACCGAGGAAGCTAAGTTTAGTTCCATTTTTAACGTTAAGGTAGTTTGGTTGCGTCTTTCCTCTTAGGGTAGAGCATTTGCGCCTTTGTTTTTGCTTTTGCATTTCCTGTGTGTACCTCCCAAAGCAAAATGGACTGCCAAAAATGTCACTTGGCGTTTTATTTGTTGCCTAGAATAACATTCAAGACTTGTGAACACTGTGAGTCACTAAAATAGTTTTAGGAGAAAAGAAATGTTATTTGTGTTTGTATTTCCTTCCAGAAATTTTCCAGTTGATTTTGATGCTTATTTAATTGGACATATATGGGGGCACCTGGGTGGCTCAGTCGTTAAGCATCTTCCTTCAGCTCAAGTCATGATCCCCAGGGTCCTGGTTTTGGGCCCTGCATCGGCTCCCTACTCAGCGGGAGGCCTGCTTCTCCCTCTCCCACTCCCCCTGCTTGTGTTCCCTCTCGCTGTGTGTCTCTCTCTGTCAAATAAATAAATGAAATCTTAAAAAAAATGATTGGACATATATAATCTATTTCTTTCATCAGTAGCAATATAATAATGTTTTATTTGCTGGTACCTTGCATCTCTCCTTGTATGCTGAACAGCTTATTTCTAAAAGTAGAGTAAGTTTTGTAGGAAGACAGTTAGAAAGGAAGGTAGCCAGAAAACAGGCCCTGTGCTTGTCCATCATCTTCAGAGCTTTCCCATGTGCCTGCCACCAAGTGGGCTTGGGGTTGTGCCCCAGGAGTCCCCGGTGTCTGGCACGGTGTAGACACTTTGTCAATACTCACTGGAAAGTGAAGTCAGTAGCAGTACAGGCAGGGAAGGGTTAAAGAAGGATAGCTTTCTGAGACTAAGTAGGTAGGGAAATCAGCCAGGCCAGTGGGTCTCAGACTCAGTGTGTGTCAGAGGCACCTGGAGGGCTGGGGACAGCGGATGGCTGGGCCACACCCCCAGAGCTTCTGATCCAGCGGGTATGGCCTGGGGCCCAGGAGATCCCGTTTCTAACCATTCCATAGGCGAGGCCGCTGTTGCCACTGCTGTTTGAGGACGGGACTTTTGAGAACCACTGATCTATGCTTATTGCCCTTCTTTTCCAGATGAGAAAAGAGGCCAAGAGGAAGTATGCTTTGCCTGTTTGACCAAACCAGTTAGTGGCAGAACCTACATGAAAAGCCAGCCTCCCACTCCCTAACTTCGAGGAGAGAGGAATGTGTTCCGGTGTCCCTAAATGGGCAAACTGCTGTGGTGACCACATGCTCTGGTTTCTTTCTTGGGAATGAATCCCAGGTCGCTGCCCACTTTGGGACAGGACAAGAGGTGCTGTCCCAGATGTTCGTTATTTAATCCTACAGACATGCTTTGTACCAGCTGCCCGTTTGTGACCAGACGACGTCCGCCACCCATCAAAGGAGGTGGTTTGTTCGGAAGCCGATTAAAGCCCTCTCATTGTGGCCAGTAGTGTTCCTGAAGTGTCTTGCCCATCTTGGAGATCTTAGCACAGCCCTCAGGCTTGGTCAACTGTGGACGGGACATGCTGCCCCGGGCCAAGCCAGCCCCTACCCAGCTCATTTCCCCGCAGCATGGTAGGCACTGAGGTCGGTGAGGGAGGCGCGCTCCCGACAGACCCCTGGGCTTCTCAGGCTCTCTTCGCCTGGGTGAGATGCTGAGAATCTCTGATGGGCAGGCAGCCTCAGAGCGCAAGCTGTTCGGTCCGGGCAGAGGGAGGTTATTGTCGGCATTTCCTGCTCACACCTTTCTCTTTCGTTTCCCATGCGTCGTGTGTACTGTTGGCACCCAGGACCGCGCCTGCACATTCGGATCTCACCTCGGGGCAGCTTGCTGTTAAGACAAGGTTAGGGGAGTTCATTTGGTCTAAATGTCACCAGTACGCTGGGGAAACGATCTTGTTGAAAGGAGGGTGACTTCAGGGTGGCTGCCTTCTCACCCTGTGGGTGGCATGTTGCGATCTCCTTCTCAGAGCAGGAGAAGAAGGTGTGCCGTGAACCCTGCGCTCTGTCCCCCTCTGCAGAGCGCACTGCCCGTGAGCACTTCCGGGAGGCAGGCCGGCTCCTGGGGCCCAGGAGCCCGCAGGACTCACCCCCCTGGCGCAGGCTGGCCTGCCGCTTCTCCCCGCTCCTTCCCTCTGCCATACTGACCAGGTCTCCTGACTCACCTTGAGCCAGCTGGGCCAGGGCCTTCCAGACATGCTCATCCCTCTACCAGAAGCACTTTCCCTCAGTCCACATCCCCCCCACACGCGCTAAAGAAAATGAAAATCTGGGCCCTTGTCGTGAATCTTTCTGGCTTCAGTTTAAACCAGTTTCCTTGCAGGGTTCATGGTGGTTGCCTGGGTGAAAGATGGCTGTAGAGCACCCCCCCTCCTGCCTTCCTACCCGCCCCCCACCCCCATCAGTGCTCCTGCACTTCCCACGTAAGCGGCTTGCACTAGAAGCCTGGCTCCGTCTGCCTCTGCGGGCACCGGGCCGACGTCCTTCAGCACTTGATCTCCAGCTGGGTGAGGGGCCTCGGCCTACTCTTGAAGCATTCGGCCCACTTGTAATGGTGTGTTTTGTTTCTGTCTCTTCCCTGTTCCTCCTAAGCCTTGGTGTCATGTCTGCCTGACTCCCTGCTGTACCCTGGGCACGGAGCACGAGGGGCTTGAGAAATGCTTTGGGCCCTATGACCTCGTACAGTCGTCCTCCACGGGTTTCCCTTCTGTCCAAAGAGAGAGGGAATGGGACAGGATCTTCTTGGCACACAACAACCAGCTCAGACCGGACTTGACCTGTAGGAGCCTCTTCACTTGGGGCCATGTGGAGGCCATCCTTGTCTGGGCAGGTGGGACCAGTGCTGGGGACACTGACCTTCACCAGACCGGACGTCATCAAAGGCCTCGCACTTCTCCAAGCTCGGCCGCCCCTCAGCTGGCAGTTACCTCGCTGCCACGTGCCACTCACGGCCACAGCCCTGGAAGGAGAAAAAAAAAAATTGTCCTAAATTAAGTGTGGGGCTCTAGATTTCTTTGTACCGTGGGGAGAGGCCCAAGGAGGGGCCCCTCATACTTTGGGGAGTTGGCTCTGGGTCAGCTGTAGAGCACAGAGGTGTGAGCTCAGTCTTCCCGGGCTGCCCTCTTTGGGTAAGAGATCAGAATTTTAAACCCCAGCAGTGTTCTAGTACATTGGACGGAAGAGGAGATTTGAGCATTTCAGAGCTGACCTCTCCACGGATGGGTTCGGGCTCACCACCCTCAGGAGCGAGTGTTGAAGGCAGGGTGGCCAGCCTGCTGGGGGCAGCCAGGCTGTAACTGAGCTTCAGGACACGCCGTTCTGGGCTCATGTTTTTGTTTTGATGAAAAATTTAAAAACACCGCTCAACCTCCATCACAAAGAATACGAAAATATTATTATAAAGAAACTAAATATATCTCAGTCCCTGCTTTGTGGTGATACTCAATTTGTAAGGAGAGTTGGAACCAAAAACACTTAAAAAGATGACCGTCAAACACGTGCCGGACTTCTGCAGAGGGTAGACCCGTTTATAGTTTCGATCCACTGATTGTCATGCATTTTTCAAGTACAGCCACTAGCTTTCTGGCAGCTGCGTATTTTTATTATTAAGGCGCCCTTAGTTCTGAGGACACTGGGGCCGGCAGAACAAAACCTTCTTTGGGGGATTTCGGTCAGGGTGGGTACACGATGGGCCCAGGCGTCCTGGAAGAAAATAAAGTGATATGGTTTTCTCCATGGTCAGTTGGGGGCTCGTAGACATTTTCAGCTGGACACCGTGAGACTTTCCCCTGCCATTCCTCCTCCTTCCTAAAGAAGGGTTCCACAGACCGCCCCCCCCCCACACACACACAGCCCACGTAACGGGAACCTGTGCTTGGGAATGCTGGGTCCTTGGCAGGTTCCTTGCCTTCCCAGTTGGCTTTGTTTTCCTGTCTAGAAAATTCAGGGCTTTCTACCTTAAATATAAAAATGTGGTTATCAACTTAGAATGTGCTCTGAGGACTATAAATACTTCTGTTTTCCATTAAGAAAACCATTAATTCGTGGGTTGGGGTCAGCATGGAATAAGGGCACAGCAGAGTTCAGGCCAGGTCGCTAGGCCAAGCGGTGGTAGCTTTTCACCCAACCTTAGTCTTAGACACTGACACCTCAGCCCCTCCGCTTTTAGCTTCTGTGTATTTTGTCCAGGTTGTCCAGGTTTGCTTTCTTCCTTTTTTTTTTTTTTTTTTTAAGAGAGAGGGAGTGAGTGGTGTGAGCTGGGGCTTGGGGGGAGGAGAGGGAGAGAGAGAATTCTAACCAGGCTCCTGACCTCACGACCCTGAGATCATGACCGGAGCCGAAATCAAGAGTCTGATACTTAACCAACCGAGCCACCCAGGCGCCCCAGGTTTGCTTTCTTCTGATTGCAAATATGAATGTGTCTAGTTGCCTCGTGTATGCTTTTGACAGACGCCTTGCCACTGACCCACTCTCTACCCTCGCGAGAATCATTGCCTTAGAGCAGTGACTTGAGGACAGAAACCATTTTTTTTGCAGCACGAAGTAAATGCTAAGCAAATATTGTAGCCAGGTATAAACATGCATGGTATAAAGCAGAAGGGAAAGCAATGAGTGATCATTTTGGTCCCACTTCTGGGTGAAATTTGTTGTCCGAAGCACTCACGCACGCAGTAGGTCTTGAGAAATACTGATCGGCTTACTTGCACTCTGAGCCTTGTACTAAAGAGACCTGTTTCAGCCAAATGTCTTCGCTTGGGGTGGCTGGTTAGTTGGAATTTGGTGACTGGGATTTGGTGACTAGTGGTCATCCCTTCCCCCCAACCCCCATGGCTTTGCTCAGGCAGTCCTGTTCCAGGCACAGTGTTTCCAGTCTGTCTCCCCATCAGAAGGGGCTTGTCCCGAGGAATGTTTTTGTTTGTTTGTTTGTTTATTTATTTGACACACAGAGAGAGATCACAAGTAGGCAGAGAGGCAGGCAGAGAGAGAGAGGAGGAAGCAGGCTTCCTGCTGAGCAGAGAGCCCGATGCGGGGCTCGATCCCAGGACCCTGAATCATGACCTGAGCCGAAGGCAGTGGCTTAACCCACTGAGCCACCCAGGCGCCCCCGGAGGAATGTTTTGATGTGAGATTTGAATTTCCCTGTTGGCGTCCAAGGATCCACCTGCCTGTCGCTTTGTGTGCGCACTGGGCTCTGCTGAGCTTGCGGCTTGCCCATCTTCCACTCAAGATTGGGAATTTCTTCACAGTTTCTCTCTTTCCCCCAGACCTTTGTTCCCCTGGAGGACTAGTTAAAACCCGGGTCCCGGGTCCCTCCCCCAGAGATCTTGATTCATTAGGTCTGGGTTGGGGGTTGGGGTGGAACTGGTATCCTGACCAGCACCAGGTCCTGCCAGTGCTGCTGGTGGTGACCCAGACCCTTGCCTCCCCTTCCCTCCCCTTCACCCTCAGTTGGAGAAAGGATTAAGACACCATTTGGTCAGAGAATTAATTCATAGGACTACAAAATGAAATCGAATTTAAGTCGAAATCGAATTTTTAGGTTTTTGATACATTTGTGTATGTGATTATAGTATTTCTTACTGTGGTTTGTGGTCAAGAGAGGCCAGAAAGCCACCGATCGCCTCCACCTTGGAAACGGCGCACCTGCTGGCGCGGTGCCCATGCACGGTCCTCGGTTCCAGACCCAGAGCAGGACGCTCAGCCAGGGTCCTCGTGACTCTGGGAGAGGACTGGATTTGTGGTCTCGATTGCCCCTACAGGCCCCTCACCTGCAGCAGCTCCTCGTTGTCCTAGTGAGGACGACGTCCGGTGACCTCATGTCCTAGTGAGAAAGTCCTCTGTGCCACACTCCCCAAGGAGAAGGATCTTCAGTATTTTGAGTTAGTGGTAATGGAAATAAATTTCATGAAGGTGGTATTTAGCCTTAGTCCCTTCTGATCGATTCTGTTCTGTTTCCTGTTTTAATCCACGGAATTGGTTTGGGGACCTGATAATATGTCGTGACGTGGAGTCCGTGTGAGCAGAAGGAATAGACCGGGCGTCTCCCACTAACCCTTTCTGTTGGGGCTCACTCCGTTCCGTCTGTCAGAGATGCTGAGATGCCTGCCTTACCCAAGGCAACCCCATCTCTTCACACGTTTCCTGGTCCTATCCCGTAATGTCTGCTCGGCTTACAGCCTTGGGGCTTTCTTCATGAACTTTCCTGTATCTTTCCGGAAGGAAACCCTTTATTTCTTCAGCATTTGACTTGTTCTGCTGCGTGTTGGAGCGCTGGGTGTATGGCTTTACTCCTCGGTTAGCTTATAAACCGCACGAGGGCAGGCCCTGCTTTCCCGTTCAGCCACTGACCGGGCCAGATCTTCTGTGGCCCGGTATGTGGCTGGCGGAAGGAGCTCAGCCAAGTTGTGCTCCATTGTGTCAGGGGCCACAGGGCCCAGATTCGGTTTCTAAGCTTGTTTCTCTGAGGAAGTGTGTTCTGATTGCAAGGAACGGAGTTGGAGAAAATGAGTCTCTGCTTCCTTCATCTCCCGTGTGTGTGGCCCGTGCTTGTTCTTGCTCCTCGGCGTGCTGAGACAGAGACTGCCTCCTGTGGGAAGATTCATCCTCTACAAAGAACTTCAGTTCTAGGGGATGCAAAGCATACAGCTGCCCGGAGAGAACAAGGGAAAACTAGGTTCCCTCTTGGAAAATGTACATAGTGTCCTGCTGTGAGGATTCCAGAATGAAGCATCTGGGTTTTTCATGAAGGTACTCTTTGAGGTGGGTGGGTTTCTGGAGGGTTCTAACGAGAGAGAGACTTTGGAGAGAGTTAAAGGAATGTTACTTGGCTGAGTGTAAGACCCAAGAAGGGAGATGGCCAGTCCCCGAAGAACTGTCTTTTACAAGCACGCGTCGTGACGCCGGTTTGTTGTTAGTCCTGGACTGGAGAGGTGTGACTTCATGAGAACTGGGAGCCCTTTTTGACTCTGGAAAGCCCCTTACTAATGCTTCCTAGCCAAACGGCAACTCCAGCTACCACTCAGCTACATTTTCTTCCGCAACCCGTGGTTTTTGGAGTTGTTTAAAAAGAGCGTCTGGGTTCCATCTATAATCCCACCTCCCGAGGTGAGAGGCTGGGGCTGTCACTTTGGCCTCCCCCTGTGGGCTAAGAGACTGCCTGAGATTTCACCAGCAGGAGTATTTTTAGCCCGGGAGCTAGCACGGCAAGGAAGTCTTTGATGTGCTGCTGCCGTGAGTGAGCCATCTTGGTCTTGGACTTTTCCAGAAGGGTGTGATTCACTTTTATTAGCAGCGCTGGCCTGAAAGTCTTGTCTTCTACTCTTGTGGTGACTTGCTTACCCGTGCATCAAAGTTGTGAACACATCTAGTAACCAGCGTACTGGCTGGGCTTTCATTTTGAAAGGAGGAAGAGGGATCCTACCCTGAGATGTGAGGTCTGAGTGTGAGGCTGGGGTGGGGGCAGGGCCACGGTGCGCATAGCCAGGCCCAGAGCTGGTTTCTTAGAAGTGAGCCCTGACCCGGAGACAACAGGCTATTCGTTCAGGGGACAAAGCGTGCATGCGTCAGCCTTCCCCCGAGCCCGTATTCTGCTTTATTTGACCCATCTTTAGGGTACTTCTCCGTCCCACCTGAGAAGGCTGTGGCTGGCGTGTCCACTACACTGGGCTCAGACCCAGAGTGTCTCACCTCTCAGCCTCAGTTTCCCTACCACGGAGGGTCACCGTGAGAATTGAATGAGGAAGGCCTTTGAGGTGCCTGGGGTGGTGCTAGACAAGGTCCCAGCTGTCGCCATTTGGTTACTTGGTACCTAATGCCTTCTGCACGCAGAGCTGGTCCATTTGACTGGAGGTGAATTGGTTTGGATGTCAGGCTCTAAGCCGGTGAAATTCTTTGACCAAACCAGCGTGTCTTCTGACTTTAGTCCCAGAATGTCAAGGGCCCTCAGAGCCTCTGGTGGGTGGCAAGACCTCCTGTGTCTGCAGGTTTCGCAGAGAACAGCTGGGTGTCCCCGGTCCTGGAGTGGGCTTTTCTCCCGACCCTCTGCATGTATTTACTTATGACTCTGAAGTTGTCTCATGAGGAGGAGAGATGTCTGGGAGAAGTTGGTTGATACTCTTTCAGCCATTACTGAGGAAGGAGCCCGGGACTGGCCTGCTTCAGGATGACTGGGTCCCAGGATGGGGGCACATCCAATCCCAGGGCCTCTGCCGCATCCTCGTTAGGCAGACTCGGGATTCTTTCCAGTGCTCACGCCACAAAGCTGAGAGCCCCACCACTCACTTGGTACCTGCCCAGGGGGTGCCACCTTGGCCAAGACTGTGGAGGGATGCGATTGATCAGCACTTGCTTCTGAAGTTGTAGAGCAGAGTGTGTGTCTGGACCATCATCCTTAATAAATATTTCTGCCAGGACAGGCCTCCTGGCCCCAAACATCTTTGCGAGACAGGAACAAGGGGTCAGGGTCCAGGAAGAAACTCTCATTGAAGAATAGCTGAGAAGACCCTTTCCTTGTTTTGGTCCAGAGGAAAATTTGCTGCCCCTGGTTGGGTGAGACAAAAGGCTACCTCTCCCTCACCCCCAGCCCTCTTTGCCCTCCACCCATGGGCCTGGGAAGCCAGAAGTTTGCCTTTGGAGAAGTGGTCATTTTCAGATCCCTCTGTGGTCCGCAGAGACTCCTGTGGCCATTTCCAAGCCGGCACCTGTTTGCTGACTCTGATGCTTTTTGTGGGTCCCTGTGTGAAAGGAAGCCTGGAGCTGTTCGTGTAAGCTGAGCCCAGCCCTTCCTCCTGCCCTGAGGAGCAGGCTGGGCTGTCTTTCAAGGCCGCTGGGCCTCAGAGCACTTCCACCACCCCCCCCCCCCACCTTCCTCCTGCTGAATGGGGCCACGAGCAGCTGAAAAGCCCCTGCGTTTGCTGGTCAAGTCTCCGTCATGGAACTCCTCATCTGTGTCCTGACGGAGGACTTTTCCCAGCTCTCCCCCCTGGGGATTAGAGGGTGCTCCCTGGAGGGAGGAGCTGTGTCTTGCTTTTTCTTGACCCTGGCTCTTTGCACATGTTTGGCATGTAGAGATAGAGGGAATGAATGAGGGAGGGAGTGAATGGGGATGCCCATGGGCCTGCTGTGGGTTATCGGGGGCACCCTGTTTCCCCAGGTGATAGGGAAGGGGAGGGACTCTCCAGGCGACACTTGTCCTTTCACTTTCTTCCTTCTCTGCCCGGTAAGTGCCTCTTACAGTATCCCAGGGGCTGCTGGGGCCCGTGGCTCTCCTCCCCCTGCTGCCTGGGAAAGAAAGAAAGAACGTACTTGCTGACAAATGAAAATTTTTTTCCTCCGGAGGTCCAGAAGGTAGCCTGACAAATAACGGGTTCTCGGGATCCCCGAGCAGGGCCAAGTGCCACCGAGGCCGGCAGAGCTCCCAGGCACCTCAGCCTGCACTGGTGCGGGGAACCTGCCTGAGCCCCGTCACCGTGGCCCAGCCCCAAATACACAGGCCTTCCTGCCCCAACTTGGGCTGCTTTGCTGGTGACATGATGTGAAAAAATGTGCTGTGAGGCCCTGGAGGAGCATTGTTTGAATTCTGAACTGGCACCGGTCCCAACGTGCAAGTTCCTCTGAGGGACCGAGGTGGCTCCAGACAGCTCCACCTCAGGGACAGAGGTCAGGGCAGACTCCGCTTCCTCCTGCGGCCGTGAGCCTGGACTGTGCTCTGCTTTGGCCCTGTCTGCTTTCTGCCGGTGCAGGGGTGTGTTCACTCAGAATCCACCCTTGATCCCCCCACCACCCATCTCAGTCCCTCCCCGCCCTCTCTTGCTCTCTGTGACTCTCATCTCTGGAAATAAAACTCTGGAGAAAGGGACAAATTCGCATCTAGGGATGTCTATAAAGTCTGTGGCTTTAAGAATCTCTAGTCCACTCTGAATAAAATCTTAAAAAAAAAAAAAAGAAAATCTCTAGGCCATTGCCAAAAGGTGAGGAGAAAAAAATACTTCCTTGGGAGGAGGCCTCAAGGCCTCCCCCTGCGGTGGGCTGACCTTGAACGCTCACCGCAAGAGGCAGCGCTCGGGTTGCCTCGTCTGTGCCGTGTGCATGCCGCGTGTGGGGTTGGGGGATGGTGCTGGGGCCCTGTGACTTGGTTTCCTCATGTGTCTAAAGGCAGTGAAAGCCCTTTCCTTGCAGTGTTCGTGTGAGGGGAGGGGTAACCTCGGGCTCCCCGCACAGTGCTCAGCCTGTAGCGGGGGTCTGAAGCGAGAGCTGCTGCTGGAACCATCTGATGAGGCTCCAGGAGAGGAGCTGCTCTCAAGCTGGAGGCTCCGCTTCCATCTCCTCTTGGACTGTCTGTCCGGTATTTGGTGAACGTTTGCTAAAAGGAGCAAGTCTTGGGAAAACTCCGTGTGTGGATTTGTTCAGATCCCTCTCTGACGGTTTGCGTGAGGGGCTGTGGGCCTCTGAAGGGCTTTGCTTTTTTCTCTGAGGGAGAAGAGATGCCGCCGGAGGGTTTTGAGCAGGGAGGCGATGGGACAGGACTTAACCTTTTATAAGGATCACTCTGGTTACTGGGTGGAAAAGACTAGAGAGGCAAGGAGCAGGGCATTCTTGGGCAGGTGTGGTGGTGGTTTAGGCTCAGAGGGGCTGCAGTTTGGGTCAGGGCATCAGTGGCGCCGCTCGCTGTCGTGGTGAGCTTCTGGAGAGACCGTTAAGGTGGGATGGATGTGAGGAGTTTGCTGAAGGATTGGAAGGTGGGTGTGAGCGAAAGAACAGAGTCAGAAATTTTGACCTGAGCCACTGGAAGGGTAGATCCTGTTTGACCGGGACGTAGTGGCCGCGGTTTGGGGGGGGTCTCGGGCGGAGCTTCGTGCTTGTGCTGCCTGATCTTGCCATCCAGGACCAGGACCAGGAGCTCGTGTGTAGGAAGAGACCACTCCTCACCTCCGCGGTGCGGACCTCTTCTCTGTCTGCGCGGGGCTCGGGGGTTCCCATGTGGTTTCTCGGCGTCCTGTGTCGTCTCTGTGCCACAGTGTGCTCACGTGGATCCCTCCAGCCTCCGTCTGCCTCCTTGACTCAGACTCCTCCATCCAGCTGGTGAAACCAAGTTCCCCGGGATCCTGCAGAGGAGGGTTCCTCTGTCCCGATCCAGGGCCTGGCCCAGATGAGATGCTCAGGTATTTGTCGAGCATGAACATTGTTTATTTCTTAAACCAACCTCATGAATAGGTGCTGTTATTATTATACAAAATACATCGATTCACTCTTGGTCAAAAACGAATTATAGGACACATGTATTTACATTTAATTCTTTGAATTTTCCATACAACAAGGGAAAGGAAATTAGAAAACACTTATTTACTGGTGATTTAAGATCATAAAAATATTTGTGTAGGTTCTTTTATTATTTTTACAAAAATGAGACGGAAACTTCCTAAGATATCCATAGATTCTTCCTGAGATACGCGCTGTCAAGTTACTCGGGAAGACACTCATTCTGGGTTAAACACGTTTGTTGTTCCAGCGACTAGGATTTCCTTGAATTGTTAAATGATCTGTCAATCTGACCCATGTAAAAAATCAAATGGACCCTTTTAAAACGACTTTAGACCCTTGTGTCTACTTTATTCCAGTTTTTTACTGATGTGTACCAGGAGTCAGGAAGGTACATCTGGCTTTAAGCATGCAGCTTCAAGACTTTTCACAAGTCGAACACAAGAATGCAAGCAGCTCCAGTCAAGAAATAGACTGGGGCGTCTGGGGGCCTCAGTGGGTTAAGCATTCGACTTTCGGTTTCAGCTCAGGTCACGATCTCAGGGTTGTTAGATCGAGCCCTGCATCAGGTTCCAAGCTCAGCGTTGAGTCTCCTTGAGATTCCGTGTCCATGTGTCCGTGCACGTGCAGTCTCTCTCTAAAATAAATAAATAAATAAACAAACAAATCTTTAAAAAAAACAACAAAAGAAATAGGCCACAGCTTCCTCCTGTCCCCTGCAGCTTACTCCCCCCACCCCAAGCATAACTGCTATCTTCACTCCTAAAATCATAGATTAATTTTGCTTGGTTTTGTATTTGTATAAATGGAATCATACAAAAATGTACTTTTTTGTGCGTGCCTTCTTTCTGCATTTGTAGGAAGCCCCCGAGTTTCTGTGTGTAGGGGTAGCTTACACATTCTTACTGCTGCACCACGTTCCACACGTGCAGGGCTCTGTGTCAGCGGGCATTTGCGTCATGTTGCTTTGCATATTCCGGTACCTGTCTTCTTGTGACTTCGTAAGGGCACACCTGGGCGTGGGATGGTGGGGCCCCCCGGGAAACGGGTGCCAGCTGCCGTCCGGATTCTCCGTCTCCGCCGCAGCAGACACCGCCCTTTGCTCGCCATCCTCCTTAGCACTTAGCCTTCTCCGTTTCCTATTTTCTACTTTTATCTATTTATCTATTCTGTTTCATCTTTTTATGCATTGGAGTGTGTGTGTAATGGAATCGCTTTGTGGTTTTGATTGTTTCTTGGTGCCTGTTGGAGTTGAGCACTTTGTCATCTGTCTGCTGGCCATTTGGATGTCATCTTCAGTGACGTGTCCGTTCCATGCTGAATCTATTTTTAATCCTTACTGGGTATGTAAGAGCACCAAAATGGGGACTCTGTCAGATCTGAGCCCACATCCAAGGTGGAGCTTGGTCTCTTCCGTCGGTAGCAGGCCTGGCCTCCTCTCGCACCCCGGCCCTTCTGCTTCTGCCCCGAGCCTCTCTCTTTGGCTCTGTCCCTGCTGGTCTGCATCCAGCTCAGGCATCTGGATAGTATCTTACCTTTGACCTAACAATTCCATCTAGGGGCCCGTCTCATTATTGCAGGTGCCTAGAAAAGGAAACATGAGCGTGTTCATCAATTTAGCATTGTTTGAAGAGCCAAAGTTTAAAAACCATCAGCCAGGAGTCTGGTTAAATAGGTTTCAGCAGAACATTATTCAACCATTAGCTGTGCTCATGGGAAAAAATGCCCACAACATATTGTTAAGTTGAAAAATATTTCAGCTCTGCCATATGAGGGATTTTTCACTTTCTGTTATGTATTTTTGCAGGGCTTGGATTTTTATAACAAGTTTGTTTTACTTTTGTTGCTGGGGGAAAAAATGATCTACGTACTGCTTCCAGCATCAGCCCCAGCAGCTCAGAGTTACCTGTAGATCGCCTAAACGCATGGGTGATGCGAGCGACTTTCATGGCAGAAAGGGGGGCTTTGGTGTTG
Organism: Meles meles; assembly: GCF_922984935.1. Classification (NCBI taxonomy): domain Eukaryota; kingdom Metazoa; phylum Chordata; class Mammalia; order Carnivora; family Mustelidae; genus Meles; species Meles meles. Next base: position 4,550,772 of record NC_060076.1, read on the forward strand.
CAAGACTCCAAATAGTATTTTCCTTCTCTTTGAACATGAATAGTTCTATAGTAAATAAGACAGAGAGGATCTTTTAATATGGAAATTGTTGGAAAAAATGAAACATCAGGTTGCTACTAGGCTGTGGCTGTTTTTAGCTCAGGGTTGGCAGGGGTCTGGCCATGAGATCAGATAACAGGAATGGCCTCCATTTACTGAGCATTTGCTATACATCATGTCCATGGCTACGTGCTTGTCATAGAGGATCCTGTTCAGCCCTGAGGTTATGCTTTTCTGTAGGTGAGGAACCTGCGGCTCAGAGAGATAGAAAGTTTGCGCCTGAGCTTGGGTTAGAACAGAGACTGCCAGACCCCAGAGCCCCTGTGCTGCCTGCCATGCCCACTCAGCCCGAACTCTTGGCTTTAGCTTTTCTTTAGTCTGTAACATTTTAAATAAGTAACAATCTGAAATGGTAGCTTTAAAAAAGTTCTTCCGGGGCGCCTGGGTGGCTCAGTGGGTTAAAGCCTCTGCCTTCGGCTCAGGTCATGATCCCAGGGTCCTGGGATCAAGCCCCGCATCCGGCTGTCTGCTCGGCAGGGAGCCTGCTTCCCTTCCTCTCTCTCTCTGCCTGCCTCTCTGCCTAGTTGTGGTCTCTGTCTGTCAAATAAGTAAATAAAATCTTTAAATAAATTTTAAAAAGTTCTTCCTGGGGCGCCCAGCTGGCTCAGTCCGTAGAGCATGTGATTCTTGATCTTGGGGTTGTGAGCTCGAGCCCCATGTTGGGTGTAGAGATTACTTTAAAAAAAAAAAAAGTCTTTAGGGGCACTGGGTGGCTCAGTGGGTTAAGCCTCTGCCTTCTGCTCAGGTCATGGTCTCAGGGTCCTGGGATCAAGCATTGGGCTTTCTGCTCAGCAGGGATCCTGCTTCCTCCTCTCTTTCTGCCTGCCTCTCTGCCTACTTGTGATCTCTGTCTGCCAAATAAATAAATAAAATCTCAAAAAAAAAAAAAAAGTCTTAAGTTCTTTCAAATGCCCTCAACTTCTCTGCTATAGTTGTCCTTTTTACATGTTTGGAAAACGGGGGAGTGTGACTTGTGTAGGTAGCGTTAGAGGGAACTCGTGTAAGCGGACACATGGAGGTCCTTCCCGGTTGTGCCACGGTTCTGAACCCAGTACCCTGTAGGGAACAAGAAACTGACAGGCACACTGTTTCTCAATATCGGCTGCAGTAATTTTGGAACTGCCTCAAAGTGTTACCCACCCTGACCCTAACACTTTGTTCCCTTGTGTGGCTGATATTTAGAGACTGCCCTTATCCAGAGTGAAATTAAGCCTTCACAGAAACCGCTGCTAAGTTGGGATCCCAGCTGCTGCCACAAGTGACATTGGAAAGGCCAGTTGATACGGACATGTGTCGGCACCGGGCAGAGACTGTTGTTAGCCTTGACTGAGGGGCAAATTGAAAACCTATGAATGAAATATTGGTCCCTGGCAGACTGCTCAGGGAAAAATTGCTATGACTTTTGGGGCTTGGGGGTTTTGTTGAGATTTGCTTCTGTGAGCAGGCTACGTGCCTCTCTTCCAGCCTGTCCTTCCTCCGACGTTCATCTGACAGCTGGGTCAGCGTCCTGCCGTGGGTGCCCAAGAAAGTGCCTGCTCTTAGTAACACCGTGGCCGTTTATACAGAAATCATGAGGCTACGTAAGCCACCCTTCCTCTGGAAGAAATGACTAGCAGATTAGTCACTGGGAGTTCCTGACCTTCCGTGCTGCAAATGCCGCACTGAGCAATGGTTTGAGGCTCTGTTCTCTTACGTTCTCTCGGTGACCTTTGAAGCTGCTCTCACAGATTTGATAAATTACCATAAAATAGCAGCTTATGGCATTTCCTTCTTAAGAGGAGGAGGGTTTTTTGTTTCCTTAGGTGAAGTATGGCCGTAAAGGAAGTGGACCAGTCTGGCAGCCCCACGTGCTGGTGGGGATATGGAGCAGCTGGGAGCTTGATGGTGGAACTGCAAAGTGGCAAAGCCACTCGGAAAATCATTTGGCAAAATCCACAAAATTAATAACAGTATATACTCTGTAGTTAAGCCGTCTGTTCACAGAGAGCACTTGCATGTGTTCCAGGAGACAGGTATGAGGATGTTCATAGCAGTGTTGTTTCTAGAAGCTGGAAACAGCCCAGTGTCCATGGAGAGTGAAAGCGTGTACATATACTCCAGTGTGCTTCAATGTCAGACCTACCTCTGAGCGAAAAAGCAACACAAGAATATGTACAGCGTATTTCCATTTTTGTAAAATTCACAAAGCTGTAAATTAAACTATACTTACAAACTGTCGAAAAAAGTAAGGGCTGATAAACACAAAAATCAGAGTCATGGGGAGGAGGGGGCGCCTTGGGGCTCAGTTGAGCAGCCAGCTCTTGGTTTCCGCTCCGGTCATGATCTTAGGGTCATGGGATTGAGTCCCGCACTGGGCTCCACGCTTATGGCAGAGTCTGCTCAGGACTCACTCTCTCTCTCTCACAAGTTAATCTTTTAAAAAAAAAAAAAAAAAATCAGAGCCACGGTTACCCGTTTTGGGGACGAAAGGTGTGATCACCAAGGGGCGTGTGGAAGCATCAGTGGACTTGACAACTTTCTGCTTCTAGAGCTGCGTTGTCTGGTGTGGCGGCCGCCATTCCAAGTGCTCAGTAGACGCAAGGGCCGTCACGTGGGACGGTGCAGATGCAGAACATTTCCGTCATTGCTGAGAGTTCTGTTTGATAGGCCAGGTCGCTGGATGTATGCGTTTAATTCTAAATTGTGTGTGTGGAAGTTTTCAAAATTTTGCTTTAATTTCAGTATGAGAAGACCTCTAAAAACACACGTGTACAAATCGGAAGTGTAACTAAATAAGAAGTCAGGGACTAATCACAGAGTGGTGGATGAAGCTACGTGAGACTCCCGTAGCGTGGGAGCTTGGCATTGGCCTCTCGGCCAGGTGATTGATACACTTGAGGGACTCAAGAAGAGGGGCAGGAAGTGGGCGTGTGCACGTGTGCGTGTCTGGTGCCGTTGGCAAGATTACCCTAACAGACGCCACCTGTTGCTTCCTCCCGCCCCGCCAGCTCTGGTCACTACAGTCCTCTGTCAGCTCGCAAATGCAGTTTGAGTGACCTTGCAGGTCACCTGAAGTCTATGTGGTCAACCCGTTGTTTCAAGGAAAAGATGACAAGCAGCCTCCGAGTCAGAATCTGTCCTAGTTAGTGCTGTCTTCTATTTCCAGAGTTGAGGAGGTCCGTCACCATTACGAAGAACCAGCTTTCTCCGCTTGATTTAACACCTTGTGTGTGTTAAAGGTAGGTCTTTCTAGGCTATTAATCCTCCCAGGAGAGACATTTATTGGTGGATGCAGTTCTTTCTTTAAATGCAGGTAGGGATTCCCAGCTGTGCCCCAAGATGGACTAGAATTTCAGGCTGAGGTCGAGAAAGTGCTGTAATACATTTCTTGCCTCCAGCTTACTCTCAGGAGGAGGTGCCCTTGTTTGGCTTTTGGGTCATGATCAGGGCTGGCTCCGTGAGTGCAGGAACCTGAGAGGTTTTTAGGGGGGCCCGCCGTGCGCTGCTTGCCTACCCCAGTTCTGCCCTGTTGTGATGTCAGGCGGTGAATCTGGCCTGTCCATACAGCAGCTCAGGGTCGCAGACGGGCAAAGCGGAAGTTGGCTCGGCCAGCCCAGGTCTCTGGAGGTCTTTGGCCAGTGGAGAAACCATGCATCCTGCCTAGACTTCCCCATTTGTGTCTGCTTTTCTGGGTCTGCTTTCAGTCTTAGTTGCGTGGGTGGAAGTCCCACGGATTAGGACATTACTCTACCATCCCCCCTGGCTCGGGAACCTGCCTGGTTAGCGCTGGACTGTAGGGACACTGAGGCAGGCAGCGGAGACGTGCAGCCACAGAGGGAAACAGATTGAGACTTCTGGCCCATGCTAGAGGAAGAGGAGGATGGCATTTCTAAGGCCCTCAATTACTTAGGGTCGTTAAGTTAGAAAAGTTCAGTGCTGCAGAATAACCTGATTCATATGGGAGATGAGAATTCATCTTGAGTTTGGTCAGCCTCGCTGCCCTTCCAACTAGTCCAGCCTTGTCAGCTCCCAGCGTGGAGGCACCACGTGCCCGGCACTCGGACGAGAGCCTCCCTGCGCTACTCACAGGCAGTCCCTCGCTTATTCTACGTCACGTTGGCCATCTCAAGGACAGCGTCATCAGCCTTGTTTTCCGGAAAAAGGAACCTAAGAGTTGGAAGGTGACTTTAAAGTGTTTTAACCCAGATAGTCTGACTACAGAGCTTACTCTTTTAACCCCCGCATGTGTGGTTGGAGCGGTGACTTCATTCTGAAGTATAAAGAAGGAAGTACAGACCGTATGGGGGACCCACGCTGCTTGGGTGGGGAAGAAGAGGCAAGGTAGAGGAGGACGGAGGAGCCACACCATGCCAGTCCCCTGCTGTGAGTCCCGGGGATGACCGTGGCATGTAAGGGCAGGTGCCGAGAGCCCCTCCTTACACTGTACTGAGCTGTTCTGTGTGGGGGGAGAGGTGCACCAGCTTCCTGTGATCTCTCTACACCTTTGGGGTCCGAGAAGGGCTTCCTGCCAGCAAACAGCTGCAAAACCGTGTTTGGCTTGACCGCATGTGAACGAAGGTCAGGCTTTGGCTTTTCTCTGGCTTGACCGCATGTGAACGAAGGTCAGGCTTTGGCTTTCCTCTTTGGTCCAGAGTGCAGTGGGCTTCTAGATAGTTTGCAAAGAGCAGATAGTTCACGTGATCCTGCCTGCCACCTGGAAGGTCTTTGTCTCTCTGAAGCCACGGGCAGTAACAGACATGGTGACAGGCCTGGAGCACAAGGTCCAATGTCACTCATGTGGAAGGGTGTTCTAATAGTAAACCGTTGGAAAAATGGAAGGGGGGGTGCCTTGGGACACCTGGGTGGCTCAGTCAGTTAAGCATCTGCCTTCGGCTCGGGTCATGATCCCAGGGTTCTGGGATCAAGTCCCACATGGGGTTCTCTGCTTGGTGGGGAGTCTGCTTCTCCCTCTCTGTCTGCTTGTGTGCTTGCTCGGTCTCTCTCTCTCTCTCTGATGAATAAATAAAATCTTTAAAATAAAAAAGGGGGGTGCCTTGTAGTTTTAAAACTACAAAGCATTTATTTTTCGATTGCATGGGATCATGTTCTGTCCCCTAATTTTCAACCACTTTCAAATATTTTCTGTGAATTTCAGGTAGTATCAAAAGAAGCAGTCTGCTTTGTGGGATATTTCCTGATTGGCTGGTTGAATGTTTACTGTTGAGTGAATATTTACTGAGCATCTTCTGTGGGCCTGGTACCATGTTAGCACTGGGGTTACAGGCATGCACAGGACAGGTGTGGTCCTCAGGTGAGTTTGCATTCTTGTGAGGAGACAGGCACATAAATAAATCACTTAATAAAATGGTTTCAGACACTGGACAGCACTGAGGCAAATGGTGAGATAAAGGAAGTCCTCAGTGGGTTTTGCTTTTTATAAAAACAGCTTCATTGAGATATAATTCACATAAACAGTTGGCTCAAAGTGTAGAATTCAGTGTGTGCGTGTATGTGTGTGTATGTAGTAATGTACTGGGGTTTGGTACAACTGTCACCAGATTCTAGTTTTAGGACATTTATGTCCACCCCAAAAGAAACCTCATACTCACTAGCAACCCCTTTTCTTCCCTCTCCTGTTCCCTCATTCTTAGCCACTGCTTTCTGTCCCTATAAATTTGCCTATTCTGGACATTTCAAATAAATGGAAGATACCGTAAGTGGTCCTTTGTGATGGGCTTCTCTCATTTTGCGTAATTTTATCAAATTCGTCCATGTTGTAGCAGGTCTCAGGATTTCATTTCTTTTTATTGTCAGGCAATACTCTGTTGTATGGGTATGCCACATTTTATGTATTTGTTCACGGACATTTCCGTCTGTCGACTCTTACGAGTAATGCTCCTGTGACCTTTTGTGTACAAATCCCGTGGATGCGTATTTTCATTTCTCTTGGGTGTATGCCTAGGAATAGAATTGCTGGGTCGTCCGGTATCTGTGTTTGATCTTAGGAGGAACTGCCAGCTATTTTCCACAGCTGCTGCCCCATTTTACATTTCCAGCAGGAGTGTAGGAGGGTTCCAGCTCCCCAGCCATCACACGCTTGGTTACTGTGTGTCTTTTACTATAGGCAGCGGGTTTGAAGGAGTAACTTGTGTCGGTTTTGGCATTTCCCTGATGACTCATGATGTTGAGCATCTCTTCATATGGTTATTGCTCATTTGTGTATCTTATTTGGAGAAATGCTTTTTGAAGCCCCTGGGTCATTTTAAATTGGATTATTTGTCTTTTGTTGTTGAATTATAAGAGTTGCTTGTTTTCTGTATGCAGGTCCTTATCAGGTGTAGGACTTGCAAATATCTTCTCCCATTCTGTAGTTTGTCTGTTCATTTTCTTGTGGTGTCATTTGCAGCACAAACATTTTCATTGATAGATAATGTCGTGTTAGTTTCAGGTGTACAACATAATGATACGATACTCGTAGGTGCAAAACAGCAACCACGGTAAGTCTAGTCTAAAGTTTTACCTTTTGGTGAAGTCCGATTCATTTGATTTTTCTTCTGCCACCTGTGCTTTTGGCATTCTAAGAAACCGTCCCCAGATCAAAGGGCCCCCGATGCGGGGCTCGATCCCAGGACCCCGGGATCATGACCTGAGCCGAAGGCAGACGCTTTAACCCACTGAGCCACCCAGGTGCCCCTAAGTATTTTATTCTTTTTGATGATATTGTCAGTGGGAGCTCTTTGTTTGTTTTGGTTTTGGTTTTGTCGAAGTGTAGTTGATACACAGTATTACACTGGTTGCAGGTGTAGGACACAGCCAGCAGCTCCACGTGTCAGGCTGTGCTCACCACAAGTGTAGCTACTGTCTGTCACCAGACAGCGCTAGTACAATATCACTGATATGTTCCCTATGCTATACTTCTAACTCCAATGATTTATTCATTCCATAACTGGAAACCTGTGTCTCCCACTCCCTTCCTGCCATTTTGCCCATCTTCCCAACCCCTTCCCTCTGCCAACCATCGTCATTTCCCTGTAGTATAAATAGAAGCTTTTTTTTTTAAGATCTTATTTTATTTGATTTGTTTATTTATTTATTTTTGAAAGACCCTTGAGAGAGTGTTTAAAGATTTTATTTGTTTGACTGAGAGAGAGAGAACACAGCAAGGGGAGCAGCAGAGGGAGAGGGAGAAGGCTCCCCATGGAGCAAGGAGCCCAATGCAGGCTCGATCCCAGGACTCTGGGATCATGACCTGGGCTGAGGGCAGAGGCTTAACCCATTGAGCCACCCAGGTGCCCCTTGGGGAATCGAAGGCAGACTCTTTTTTTTTTTTTTTTTAGTTTTTTTTTAAAGATTTATTTATTTGACAGAGAGAAATCACAAGAGAGGCAGGCAGAGAGAGAGGAAGGGAAGCAGGCTCTCCGCTGAGCAGAGAGCCCGATGTGGGACTCGATCCCAGGACCCCGAGATCATGACCTGAGCTGAAGGCAGCGGCTTAACCCACTGAGCCACCCAGGCCGAAGGCAGACTCTTAACTAACTGAGCCACCCAGGTGCCCCAAGATCTTATTTATTTATTTTAGAGAGAGGGAGGAAGAGAATCCTGTGTAGACTCCACACTGTGTAGGGAGCCTTACATGGGGCTCTGTCTCACGACCCTGAAGATCATGACCAGAGCCAAAATCAAGAGTTGGGTACTTAACCAGCTGAGCCACTCAGGCGCCCCTATATGGAAGCTTGGTAAAATTTCATTTGGAACGTTCATTTCTACTGTATAGAAATCCAACAGACTTTTATATGTTGATCTGTATCCTGTGGTTTATTAGTGCTAATGGTTTTTTAGTGAATTGCTTGGGATTTTTCATACACAGGGTCATCTACAAATAGTTTTATGTCCTCCTTCCCAAGCTAGACGACTTTTGTTAGGTACTGGAGTACGATATTGGGTAAGAGTGGTGAGAATGGACACCCTGGGCCTGTTCCTGACCTTGGAGAGAAACCATCCAGTCTCACACTATATTCCAGGGGGTTTGAGCGCCTCAGTGCTCTTTCAGTCTCTACTGCCAACTCTGAGGCCTTGCCCGTGACACTTGCTGTTGTTCCCTAAACCAGCAGAAACGAGGAGGTTGACTCAAAAAGGCCTTTCTTTCCAGTTCATATCCTGCACGTCCATGATTCTGCTTTGGTATTCTTGCTTCTTAGCCAGGTCCCTTAGACTCAGCTTATCAGACAGAGTAAAGAGGACGCTGGAAATATTGGCAGATTCTTTTTCCATAGCCGTTTTGACTGCGTTTGACTTCCACAATTCTGAACAACCTAATTTAGATGGAAATTGCAGAAATTAAAACACATAAGCAGTGTTTCAGTAGGTCCGTCTTTCCTTTCCTTTGTAACTAAATAGCCAGGGAAGAAGATTTGTTTAGGGACGATGCTCGTTTCCGCAGAAGGTCCGTGGAGCACCGCTCCTTCCTAGCCTGCTTCTAACCATTAGTCCCCTCCTTGTTTTCAGACTCTCAGCGTTCTCATCTCTCCTCCTTCACCATGAAGCTGAAGGACAAATTCCACTCACCCAAAATCAAGAGAACACCATCAAAGAAGGGAAAACCAGCCGAGGTGTCTGTGAAAAATCCGGAGAAGCCTGTGAGCAAAGTAAGCCGACTCTCTCTAGGTGTTCCTCCCGGCCTTCGCCTCCTTCAAACAGTATGAGTTTGTGCTGTTTTTAAGTTCATTCCCTGGGGATTCAGCTTTCCATGCTGAACACCTGCTCCATACCTACTCCATAGCGTTCGTGCTGCCAGGCAGGGACCATCAGCGTCCTTGCGCAGTATGAGCCTTTAGGATGGTGAGTGAGTGTCCTGTTAACCAGAGTCGGGTTCCGTCGGCTGGAGCAGTTCTCTTCCAGATGTGTCGTCCTCTGGGTGTGCAGAACAGCTCGGCACTCCGTGCTTACACCCCACGGCGCTGCCTCCCCGCCCCAGATGGCCCTGTGTGGCCCTAGCGCACGCACACTTAGAGGGAGGTGTGTGACGTCCAGAACATCTTTCCTTTGGCTTCAGGGCCCATGCTCTGAAACATGCCAAATCCTTAAAGCCTGGCCAAGGATATCCTCCAGCACAAGCAACCTGAGCAGGGCCGGCTGGGCCGGCCATGTCGGAACAGCGGTAGACGTTCACCTCCCCCCCTTCAGCCTCAAACGGCCATTTCAAGCTCTGTAGGAATCCAGGTTTCCTCTCTTCCAGGAGGCAACAGACAGATTTCTACCAGAGGGCTACCCTCTCCCCTTGGATCTGGAGCAGCAGGCGGTAGAGTTTATGTCCACCAGTGCTGTGGCTTCCAGGTCTCAGAGGCAGAAGGTCAGTGTGACACTAAGAACAATTGGGTTTGCCTTGCCTTCTACTGCAGAATCCTGGGCCGTGGTTTCGGGGCTGGAAAGAACAAGCTACTGCAATATCCTTGGGTTCAGTTGGGTGGCAGCTGTGGGCATCACCGTTCAGGAAACAGTCCAAGGGGCCTTGGGTAAAATGAAGTTTATCCAAGCCCCTGTGGTCTTTGGAGAGAGCTCAGCATTCCGTGACGAAAGCTTGGGGGTCCTTCCTGGGGTTGTTTGGGTATGCTGCTTGGGTCCGGCGGGTTCTGGGGGAGGTGGGTGAGTCTCAGCTCTCCAGACCCGCTCTTCTTTCCTTGAGCTGCTCAGGGGATGGGACTCATTAGGGAGGAGCGTCCGCTGGGAAGGGCGCTGTGTTACACGTCTGCGAGACTGTGTGCGGTGAGAATGCACGGAACCCAGTACTGAGAACCGGGGACACCTTTTGTGCTGCTGACGTTTGTCCAGACTCGCCTTAGCCCCCCTGCTTGGTGCTTTGCGCTTACTCTCTCACTGAACACTCACAGCGGCCCTGGGAGGTGGAAACTTAGCTTGCAGAAGCGGAAACCGAGGCTGTAGGGGTATAGGAGCCGTAGCCACCGTCGCGCAGGGAGAGGTAGTGGAGCTGAGGTGAGCTCGGGCCGCCCGACGCCCACGTCAGTGCCGGCGGGGCACCGCGCTGCCTCTTTCTGAAAGCCAAATTGATGTTGCAATGTCCTACAAATCCAGAGGGCGACTCTCACACACGAAACAGAAAAGCAGAATTCGCTGATGTAATGTAAAATACAAGGAAGCCCGTAGACAAGTGCGTCCAAACGCTCCGGGGCGAGTCACACCTGCACTTGGACGCCACCGGCAGACGCTGCCCCATTACGTAGACACGTGGGCCTTGACTCATGGAGTGTGCCTGTATTTTTGTTTTTGTTTTGACCAAAATGTCCTAAAATTCTAGTTAGAAGTGGAGAACATTAAAGTCTGAAGTCCAAAAGTCTCTTGTTGAATAACCCTTTGCCCAAAGGAGGCTGAAGACGGTCAAGTGTTCGTTGTTCGGCAGATCGATGAAACCCCAGGCTGCAGCGGAGCAGGAAAGTAGATTTGGTGTGCAGCACAGTCGTCTTCTGGTTCAGTCTGTTCAGCAACCTCTTGGAGCTGAGTTTGGTTAAAAAACAAACCAAAAACAACAACCCCAAGCAGTGTCCACGGCTGGGTAGCGTAGCACAGGCAGCCCGGGTAGAGTGGCCGTGTCCTGCTGGTCCCCTCTGATAAGAGACTGTCTCGCCACTCCATTCTTTGAGCGGTTCCCCCTTTCTTCATCTCTCCGAGAGAGGCCCCGGGGGCACATTCACTGTGAAAGTCTTCACTCGGGGTGAGTCCCTGCAAATTCCAAGGGACGTTGTCCGTGTCTGGAGACATTTCTGGTTGTCAGCACTAGGCTGGTGAAGCAAGTGCTACTCGGTCTGGTGGGTAGAAGCCAGGGATGCTGGTGACCGTCCCACACAGGCCAGCTCCCCTGCAGCAGTGGGTTATCCACCGCAAGATGTCCGTAGTGCTGCAGCTGACCGCCCGTCCTGTGGCGGGGGCTGTAGGCACGATCTTCACCCAGGGAAGAGAGGTCCTCCAGTTGCTGGTTGTCATCCTTTAAGAAGGGTTGAATTACTCTGCTCTGCCCCAAGTCAGCTGCCCAAGACTGTGTGAGTACGCACCTGTGAGTGTTGGGGAATCTGCCAACACGTGTGAACTTAGAAGATGCTGTTGGAGAAATCTGAAAATATGTTTGTCGTTGGCTCTCATCATTATTGATTACTTACTAGCTCTCTTACCTCTTAGGGAATGTTTCCATAGATATTCTCATTTTAACCCCAGTTTCTATGCATGGCATTCCCTGTTGATTTTATTTTATTTTTACTTATTTTTAACTAGATTCCACACCCAACGTGCGGCTTGAACTCATGACCCTGAGATCATGAGTCACATGCCCTCCTGCCCGGGCCAGCTAGGTGCCCCAGCATTCGCTGTTTAAATGCCGGGGAGCTACCGCTCAGTGGGTCACAGACTCAGACTCATCTGCGGCTTCCAAGGGGTCTCTCTTTGCCCAGGCCCTGTCCCAGATGATTCTACATGCTGTCCTGTTCACTCCTCAGCGTAACTGTGTGCAAAAGCTGCTTTATTGCTCATGTACAGAGTTTGGGCTCTGGCCCAAGTTTTCTCCATCAAGATCTGGTTTCATTTTATGAACTACCTCCATGTGCTTTCTCACTGCCCCACATCAGGCTCTGTAGGTCACCCAGGTGAGGGATTAGCCTCCCTGTTTTGCAGATGAGCCTGAAGCCGGTGGTCCCCAAGGCCAGCGGTGGCTTCGGGTCTAGGCCCTCCCCCAGCACCACGACCCTCAGGCAGTTGCCGGGTTTGTGGATGGACGGTGGCGTCATCCCCCATAGCAGGAGGGGACGCCCCGGTACAGCCAGGTGACGTCAGCGGAGCCAAGGCTTTGGGTTCCCAGCTCTAACACGAGCTCCATCTGGGTGTCTCCCTGTAAACTCTTCTGACCGCTGGCTGATTTGCAAGGCGCAGAGCTGTTCAGAGGCGGAGGGGCTGTGAACGGACCGTGCTCAGAGGCTGATGATTCTGGGAGTGCAGTTGGCTGGAAGCCCAGTGGATGGGACCTGACGCTGCTAAGTTGTCGGCTCCTTTAGCAGGAGTGCGGCGCCGGCTGGCGCTTCAGTGGCTCATTTGATCTCTGCAAAGCACCGGAAGGTTCTTTGTGCTCAGAAGTGCCTTCCTGCCCCTTTTGGTGCCCCCATCTCCAGGTCAGCCCCTTTCTCCCTGGCAAACCTGATGACACATTTTCTCGTGATACTTCCTGCCTCGTCCCCGTCTTTCACCATCCCTGGCTCCAGGCATGTCCTGGTGTGCTGAGATGGGCAGGGCTGCGGTCAGGGCCCTCTAGCCAGACTGGCCAGCCGGGGTTGCAGTCACACGGATGTCTGGGTGTGATTCCTTCGTAGTCACGTCCTTCCTGGCCCCGGCGGGCAGTGGCAGAGCAGAAAGCTCCTGTCTCCATGAGGCCCGTGAGGTGGGAAACAAGAGCCTGACCTCTTGGAAACAGACAGTAAAGAAATGTGTCCGATTGTTTAAAAAAGAGAAAAGGTGAGGGTAAAGCGGCCAGTGATGGGGATGGGGAAGGGGGGCCCCTCCCCTTAGAGAACTTCATCTTTGGGGTCTACAGACCACCTTTGGGGAAGTACCCCATTGAGGATGGAGGTTGCCTCACCAAAGAAGCTGTTTACTTCTTGATCCCATTTGTATATTTGTCTTTTGATATTCCCACTCATTAAACATGGCAACTTAAATAAAATTACACTGACATTCGCCATCGGTTAAGAAGAGAGCTAGTGTTCCAAATCATAATGACTTCTTGTTATATATCATTTATCTATTTACAGATTATTGTTTAAATCAACTTTTTCTAGAATGTTCTTCTTACCCTTAGTTGCTTTTATTAATGTATTCGCTGGACGCCAAAGAACCCACAGGTGGCAATTTTCCTCCTATACAGCGATCGTAATTTGCACTGAACATGTAACCGGTTTCACTTGGGTAGGGCATCTGTTTTATAGATGGCCCTTGATCTCCCCCTGCCAGCCAGCCGGGACCTGGGTTGCTGACATTAGGGCCAATAGAGAGGGAGGTTGGGGAAAGGAACCAAGGTGCGTGTGTGCCCACTGACTGTGGATTCGAGGTATCCTGTAGTCGTAGAGAAAAGATTTGGGCTTGAGAATTTGAATGCTGGTAAGCGTAGGGCTCTGTATATTGTCTTCCTCTTAGCTGGGCTTTCTGCAGGAGCAGAGGGACTGAGCGCTGTTCGCGTTTGCCGCCCGAGCAGCGACTGTCTCACTGCCACCTGCTCAGGCTCCTCTGCCTTTTCACCCAGCGCATCCGCCCCTTCTAACCCGGGGGTTTCTAGACCCTTTGAGAGAGCCATGTCATGTCGTTGAAAGGGGGCTGCCTCTTTGGGTTGAATGTGGGACTCCAGTGAGGGGTCCTGGGAAGGTGGGTTTTGAACACAGATGCCTCCCCCATCTTGCAGAGTCCCTCGGGTCTTTGAAAGGCCTGGGATGTCTGGATTTGATTTACTGGGTAGATAAGCACCAGGAGGAGATCTAACTGTTGGTTTTCTAAGCTTCTGCAGCCGTGAGCAAAGTAGCCCTCCCTACACTTAATGAGACGAGTGGTGGTAGCTCAGTAAGGTAGAGGAGGAGAAGCCATTTTTAAGACCTCAGGCCACGCCAGTCTGTACGAGGAAGGGAATTCAGGAGGATCTCAGTGAACTTTCTTGGTGCAAGCTCCCTTTTCCTTCCTTCAAGCCTAGCCTCTGTATCCTGACCGCAATCCTTAGAAGGTAGTTTGGCTTGGTTTCTGCAGCAAGAAGCCTTTTCTGTCTGCAGCAGTCTCAAGCTGCTTTATAAGAAATCATACTTTCTTCTTCTCAAAATAGCTCCCTTTAATCTCTCTCCTCCCTCCTTATGCTTAACATTTCCTTTCAGAACCTGAGCTGGCTGGAAGAGAAAGAGAAGGAAGTTGTTAGTGCCTTGCGCTACTTTAAGACCATTGTGGACAAAATGGCTATTGATAAGAAGGTCCTGGAGATGCTTCCAGGGTCAGCCAGCAAGGTGCTGGAGGCCATCTTACCGCTGGTGCAGAACGATCCTCGAACTCAGCACAGGTGAGTTGTGCCAAAGTCCTCAGAGCGAGGGAGGCCTGCGGGCATCTTGGTTTGGGGACACTTCAAACTCCGGGCTCCTAGGGATTGGGGAGAATGTTGGGAGGGAAAGGGGGCCCTCCCCCCACCCTCCACAGCTATGACTTGATGCTCTCCCAAGGTTGAGGTCGATGTGGCTCATGAGGCCTTGACACTGAGAGAGTCTCTTGCCTTGCTAGGGATGTGGCCGCAGGTAGGTCTGTGGTGGTTTCTTTGCCTCAGGTCATTGCATAATCACACTGCGACTTGGACACATAGCTAGTACCCTTCCTTGGGTTTATTGTAGCATGAAATCTTACTAACTTCTAGCCTGGTAAAAACCTCGACTGCTTAGCTGCTTAGGCCAAAAGAGAGAAGAATCCCATTCAAAAGAGAGAAGAATCCCATCCGAGCATGGATTCATGAGACACTCCACTGTGTCAAGCCAGGATCTCCCAGACAGTGCCCGGAGCCCCTGGAAGTCAAGTGTGCGGCGTGGTGTCTGCCTTCTTCCCAGGGAGCCTTCGTGGAGGAGCGCTTCTGCTGCTGGAGTGCGTTTTCCCCTTAAAGGCCGGGAGCAGCTTGCTCCCGTCTCTGTTGTTAGGGAAGGAATATTAAATGTAATCGTAAGTGAGAGCCTCGCAGACACTTTTCCTTTGAGAGGCTGTCAGGTGCCTGCTGGCTTTGTGTTTCTTTTCTGGTACCTGCTCAGGATCAATGCATCTCGGTTTTCAGCTCCTGGAGATGGTTTCCTGTCCATACAGCCCCGTGAGACTGAGCTTTTATGACCCCCTTTCAGAACTGGGTAGTTTCTTCTTCTGGGGCATAGTGCAGACAGTGTCTTTATTTCCAAGAAGCTCTCCACCCTGGGGCTTCGGCCCTGGGTTCCCAGCCGACCCCTGCAGATTGTACTCTTGGGGCCAGCTGGTGGTGGAGAATAAAACATTGGTATGGCTTTGCCTTGCTGCTGTCCTCACTTCTCCAGACCATGCTGCTGTCCCCGAGGAGGAGTCTGAGGGTCCCGGCGTGCCATGCTCAGTTGCCACAC
The DNA here is from genome assembly GCF_922984935.1 of Meles meles. Lineage (NCBI taxonomy): Eukaryota > Metazoa > Chordata > Mammalia > Carnivora > Mustelidae > Meles > Meles meles. Next base: position 4,565,996 of record NC_060076.1, read on the forward strand.
ACACTCAGAGTGCTTTGTGTGCTGGCCTCCAGACCGAGGACTGTGTCTCCCTGGTAGTGAGCCCCGTGCCAGCTCGTAGAGCGCCCCGCGCGGTCCTCCTCCGAGGCAGCGCGCTTCAAGGGTGCTAGGGTCAGGTGTGTAGGTGGCTTCGCTGTTTATGCCTGTTCTCCTGAACCTCTACCCGTGAAATGGCCCTGCCGCAGAGAGTGAGAACCCCGTGGAAAAAATCAACTTTCCCACACGTGATAAGGTGCTGACTTTACGGTACCAAATGGAAGCTCTGTTGGGATTTGAAAGAGGGAGAGTTAGAGGAGAGCCCGTGGTCCAGTGGAACTTCCCGGAGCAGGAGATGCTGGGGCAGGGCCTGAAGGAATCGGACAGGCCTTCGGGGCAGGGGAGCAGGAAAGGCAAGGGCCTGAGGCTGGCGGGGCACAGGCAGGAGAGACAGGAGGCGACATGGCACTCATGTAGCGCAGAGTGTGGCCTCTCTGGGGCCTGACTGAGGGGCTGTGGGGAGTCGGGGCTCAGGCGCTGAGCCTCTCCGGGGAGTCGAGCGAACAGTGCTGAGCGTGTGCGGCTCCTGGGGCTGTTGCTCCTGGACCTGGGCAGTTCGCTTGTGGATGCGCCAACACGGGAGGAATGGATCAAGCGATAGCACAGTGGTTTGGGGGCTTTTTTTTTTTTTTTTTTTGGTCTATGGGGATTTTTATAGGTAATTTTGTAATTGACGAACTAGCGATAAAATGTCTAGGAGTTTCCTAGAAGGAAGCAAATGCCTGGATGTGGGCGTAAGGAGCGATGACTCTTTCCTCAGGCAGTTCTTGGGCTAGTCCCACTTCCAGGACTTTCTTCCTGAAATTCTTGTAAAACCAACTGGTATTTTTCTTGGTCATCTTGATCTCTCCTCCTCGAAGTTTCCTCTTCGATTTCTTCCATCTTCTCATTCCTCTCAGTGCAGTTTATAAACTGGGAAGGTTTTTCCTGTCTTCTTCCCCGAGCTTTCTCTCTGGGGTGGGTCCTAGCTGGTGGGCTCTCGGTCGCCCTCCCCTACGGTGCTGGGACAGTGGCGGACCAGCCGTGGAACAGGCCCCTGGGCCGCTGAGTGTGAGCAGCGCCCAGAGGCTTCTCCCGCGCGGTGGGACGTCCGGATCCATGCTGGCCTTCAGTGCTGATGGCTCCGCTCTGTTTCCGAAGCAGACCAGCCACTGGTCCGCTGGACATGGTCACAGTCCAGGACCGCCCTTTCTCTTTGAGTGTCTTAGCCCCTGACACAGGACTATTCTGCTTCCAAGCTAACGCTGTGATGGGCGGCAGTTGCCACATTCGTCAGATGCTTTCAGGGAAGTGTTGCCGTTTGGTGCAGCTAAAAATTGTCACGGAAAAGTGTCTCCCTGCCTCCTTTTCAGCTTATCCCGGCCAGTAGTTCAGCAGTGTGGTTGGTGCTTTGGTGGGATCCCCGGGGCACTTTGGCAGAAGGCGGCAGTCTTTGTTCACAGAGCCCTCACCTGGCCCTGCTTGAAGCGAAGAGGGGTGCTAGCTGTGCGCACACACACACACACACACACACACCACCCCACCCCCGCAGGATGGTGCCACATCACGTCCCCCCCAGGGAAGACTGAGTTCTTGTCTCCCTCCCACCACCCTCCTTCCCAAGAGAGTGGGTCCCACAAGCACTTGTCACTCCTGTTACTCTGTGAGGCAGCCAAGCCCCGGCTCTCTCGGGCCCTTTGGTAAACTGTTCTTGTTTCTAATGGGACCCGAGGAGCTGCCTTTCATTCTTTCTGGCTGTTCTGTTTCTCCTGTTGGAACATGCACAGAGTGAAATGCCTGGCTGGATGGAAGTGGTAGTTTTTTCCTTCCTACCTGATACCGAACTGCTCGCCAGAGCATTGTTTGGTTCAGGTTTTTGTTTGAAATAGCTTTGTTTTTAGAACCTGTTTGGGTTTTGTTGTTGTTGTTGTTGTTGTTTTGAGATTTTATTTATTAATTTGAGAGTGTAAGCACGGGGTGGGGGCGGGAGGTGGGCAGGGAAGAAAGGGAGAAGCAGGCTTCCCAGCTGAGCAGGGAGCCCAATGTGGGGCTTGATTCCAGGACCCTGGGATCATGACCTGAGCCAAAGGCAGGCACTTAACCTGCTGAGCCACCCGGGTGCCCTTTTAGAACCCGGGTGCCTGAGTCGCCTCAGTGGGTTGGGCCTCTGCCTTCGGCTCAGGTCATGATCTCAGGGTCCTGGGATTGAGTCCCACAGGGCTCTCTGCTCGGCGGAGAGCCTGCTTCCTCCTCTTTCTCTCTCTGCCTGCCTCTCTGCCTACTTGTGATCTCTCTCTCTCTGTCAAATAAATAAATAAAATCTTTAAAAAAAAAATCTTTTAGAACCTGTTTTACTCATATCTTACAATATTATATCTTCTTCTCAAAATTCTATCTTTGGCTTCTAAATGTCTACCTCATTCTTTTTCTCCCCCTGCTGCTTTTTTAAGTGGAGAAAGGGGCCTCCCCCAAACTTCCATAGTTTTGCTCTTCCTCTCTTATGATACATAATATTTAAAATGGAAAAATAATCCTTTCCATAATTCCTAGAGAACATTATTTAGTAACCTAAAAATGTGTAGGAGATCTGGGGTGCCTGGGTGGCTCAGTTGTTAAGTGTTTGCCTTTGGCTCAGGTCATGATCCCAGGGTCCTGGGGTCGAGCCCCGCATTGGACTCCCTGCCCGGCAGGGAGCCTGCTTCTCCCTCTCCCGCGCCCCCTGCTTGTGTCCCTCTCTCGTGGTGTCTCTCTGTGTCAAATAAATAAAAACTTAAAAAAAAAAATGTGTAGGAGATCTAAAAAGTCTACCTTGGGGCCTCCCCCCAATCATTGAAGCGTCCAAGAGTCTCCGGACCTCGCGCTCTGTGTGTGGGGTAATCGCGGTGTGCAGTCGACGCTTCCCCCACCACGGGCCTCCTCGCCTCGCATCTGTCGTCTTGAAATGCTCTTAGTGTGCTGCTTTGGCGTGTCTGCCGTGGAGTAACTGCAGGGATGATGGGGTTGAGCCCAGTGAGGGAGTTCTCGGGACTTACAGATCTGTCGGAGCTCGCGTTTAGAGGCTGCTGCAGTAACACATCCTGCCTGTTGGCTCCTTGTGGCACATTTAACGTATTAGTCTGATGGAAAACATGACCCGTACAGTGCTTTGACCAGTGATTAGCAGCAAGGAGGAGGGGAAGAGGGGGCGCTCTTTGACAGAGACTGACCAGACTGTCTTGGGTGTGAAGTTTGAAGAAGTATAAAAACTCATGATGGAATTTTCGTATGTTCCATTTGGGAAGTGAAGAAATTTTATAACAGACTAGAATATAAAGCTCCGTATGGCATTTGTGGGATGTAAGGGCCTAGGCCCCGGGCGTGGGGGGTGTTACCAAAAAGGGGGTGTGCCTCTTAAAGACAGATGGAGAAACATGCCCTCGTCACCGAGAAACTGGTTCTGGACTAAACAGGGAGGGTCTTCAGGTGCAGGTCGCTTTAGACGTTTAACTTTCTTTACAAACTCTTCTCTGCCCCCCAGCTCAGCCCTCTCCTCCTGCCATAGCCGAGTGTACCAAAGTCTCGCCAACCTCATCCGTTGGTCTGACCAAGTGATGCTAGAAGGTGTGAACTCAGAAGATAAAGAGGCGGTAACAACCGTGAAGGGGGTCATCAAGGCTGTGCTGGACGGAGTAAAGGTAGGACGCAAGCGCCGGGCAGCCTCCCTGCTGGCGCCTGTCACACAAGACCTTGTTCCCGAACTGAACACATTAGAACACACGTCTCCCAGCGTCTCTGGTGTGGGTGTACTGCTCTGTCCCATAGCTGTTCGCTTCTCTCTGGTACAGATGGCTCTTACAGCAATAGAAGCCTTTGGAGTGCTCGTTTCCATAGCTGGAAAGGCTGCCGGAAGCAGTCAGACTTTACTGAGCACATACTAAATCTTCAGTGAGTCTTTATGTTATAGCTCTGGCTGTGCATGCTTGCTGGCTAGACCAAAGGCAGAGGAAATTGTTTTTGCACTGACTTTTTGCAAAATTCTCAGCAAGTCCGTTGCTATCTTTTCACGTTATAAGAGCTTCTGGGATTCTTGGTAGAAAAGTGGGATTGAGATGAGTAAGAAGTGAAACTGTCTGGATTTGAAATCCTTGATGCAGTCTTTGACTTTACTAGCCAGGGAAGTCAGAAACAGCATGGTGGGAAATTGTGAATTACAGTTAAGGTGGGAGACGAAGGCCATAGAGGGTCTGGAATTGGGGTCCGAGGTACAAGCTCTGATTTAGAGACAGTAGGTCCTAGTGGATGAGGAGCAAGGCAAAATGTTAAGCATGAAGTGGGTGAGGGCCATTGGGTAAGGATTAGGACTGTGAGCAGTGGGAAAGTAGAGACCCTGCTAGCTTGTGAGGCCATATTATGTAGTGGAAAGAGGGCTAGTCTGGGGCCTGGCTGGGTTTGAATCCCAAGTTCACTCCTTACTAGTCTCTGAAGTTGAGCAATTTACTCAAAGACTTCGTACCTTAATTAACTCGTCTATAAAATGGGTATATAATAGTGCCTTATATCCTAGGGTTGTGGGAAGTATTAAATTAGTTTCTGCATATAAAGCTTTTAGAACAAAGCCTGGAGCACACTAAGCACTCAGACTTTAACTGCTTTCTTCTTTTTTTTCTTCTTTTTGTTTCTTTTTACTAATTTTGTGGTGCTGAGTGTATGCTTTAGAAACGAATCTCTTGGCTTGGGGGAATTAAAAAAAAAAAAAAGATAGCTGTGTCATCCTCCTTTCTACACCCTTCAGTCCAAAACTGTACTGAGGTACTTAAAAAATGCCTTCTCCACTCAACCCTGCTGTCAGATTCCTAAAAGCTGCCTCCTCTGATTCTGGAGAGTGGACCCCCCACACACACATGGTAAAAACTATAGAGGAAAAGCTGAGAAAGCATTGCTTAATGTTATGAATTGCTCCAGAATGAACTGTGTCGATTGGGGAGGTCTTGGTGGCTCCCTGCCTCCAGCTCCAGTCTGCTGGGAGCGTCGTGGAGTTCACCTAGAGGGAGGCTTGGCTGGGTGGCAGCAAGTCTCCTCTGATGGCTCCAGGCTCTCTTCCTTCCCCAAGGTTTATTAGGTCCCTCGTCATCTCTTTTGGCCGGTGAGACTTCAGGGTATAGCCCATTGTGGCTGTTGTGCAAGACCTTTTCACCGTCCAGATTTTGGAGCACATTCAGACGTAGTGTCCCACGGAATCTTACCCGCAGCTCTCGGAGGCCGGCCGGGCAGAATGAGACGTGACCTGGGTCCATGCTTCATCAGAGTGTGTAGAGATCTGGCTCACCCAGGCCTGGCTCTTCCTGTCCAGGCTTCTGGAAATGCTGTTATTGAAAGTTGTTATTCTGCAGGTGACATTGTTCAGGTTTCCTTCTGCCAGATTATAATGAGATGTGCGAAACGAGTCAGAATGCCCCAAACAGATGAGATGGAGTTTCTGTGTGTAGAGCTTTGTCACGTTCCCGAGTCAGTTTCTGTTACGGAATCATTAAACCACCACAGTGTCCATTGAAAGACATGTCTAAAAGACACATTTCTGATTTCTCAAATTAACCAGTGAGAGAGGGAGAGAGAGAAACTGACAGATTATGAACGCATCTGTGTCTGGAAACAAATGACTTTTCCTCAGTTGTTTTTAAAACACTTAACCCAGAACAAAGACTCTGTAGGTGATGAGCTCTGTGAATTCAGTTCCGTTTCATTTACTCAGGAAGCATTTATCGAAAACCGCCTGTGCGCCAGGCCGTGTCGTGGCGTTGGGCATATAGTGGTAAAACGGGTACGGTCCCGGACCTGATGCCGCTTACGGTCAGAAGAGGGGAAGGGACAAAGAGGTCATAATCTATAATCGTAACTGGGATGAGTGTTATAAAAGAAAAAATGGCACATGGTCTTACTTGGCTTTTTGGGTGACCTTCCTTTTTCAGGGTGGTCAGTGACTCTTCCCAGAGGGAGAGACAGGCCAAAGCCAGAGGGGTGTGTAGGAGTTGGCCTAGTCCTGGAAGCTTTTAGGGGTTCAGATCCATCCAGGCCACAGCGACAGTCCAGACGCTGTGCTGTTGGCGTGTGTTGCTGGGGCCTCATAGTAACTAACAACAGCTGACACTTTTTCCCTCCTCATGCGCGTGACAATTCTGAACGTGGGCCTCATTGCCCCTTCACAGGTGTGGGAACAGGCTCGGGCCAGCAGTGGTCAGTGGCAAGGTCCTGCCTCATGCCGGGGTCTGCTGGACCCCAGGCCCCGGGCTCTTCCACCAGCCTCAGCTGCCTTCCTACGTGCCCTGCCTCCACGCCGGCTGGCCTCCGGCTTCTCTGCCACTGTCCCATCAGGCTGAGCACACCATGTAAGCCTGTGTCCCGGTGCGGTGAGAGCCTCAGTTGGCTGGGAGGGACAGGGCCCTGCATAAACGAAACAGATTTCTGAGGATGTCTTTATTCCACTTGTAGAACTGCCGGCACGTCCCTTTAAACTGAGTCACCGCCTTCCAAGTAACTCATTCAGTTGGTAAATGGAATCCCCTTTTTTTTTGAAAGGTTAAAGAAGTGTTTTACAGGATTACTTTGTTTAGTTTATTATTACATTTATATTATTTATTACATATTATATTTATACTATATAATGTGTATTACATTTAGTTTATTACCGTTTATTATTTAAAGGCCTATGTAAATGTCACTTGTTAGCCCTGTAAGCTTGGGCAAGATACTTCTGTGAGTTTCAGGTAGGTTTTAAAATATTTACCCTGAAGAACTAAAGAAGCATTAAGTAAGACAATGTCTGTAAAGTACCTAGTAAGTGCAGGTGCCCAGTGAACGCTGGATGAGTACTGTGAGCCGCAGAAACGTTGGTACCCGGGACGGCTCACGCTTACCAGTTCTTGGTAGCAGGTGTGGCTCTTCTCCACGCATCTCACGTCAAGAGGCAGGCCTGTTATTATCCGATCTAGCCCAGGCAGGTGCTCTGCTCATGGACCCGAGGCTCAGAGAGGAAGGTGACTCCCCGAGGAAGGAATGTGAGGGCCCGAACTTTCCCTGGCACTGGCTGTTGGGAGCCAAGCTCCTCAGGCTCCAGCGGGTGACCCGGGTCTTCCTTTTGCAGCCAGCGCCCCAGCTCTCCCTACCTTTGCTGTCTAAACGTCAGCTTCTCCTCTCCTCTCTGTAGCACAGTCTCTTACCCACCACCCTGGGCTCCGCTTTGTCCCCTCCGCAGACCTTCCAGGGATGTCGGTTCTCAGACCGAGGGCCTCTTCCCCTGACCGCCAGCTCCCCCCAACACACACACCACTTACACTCACACTTTTTTTTAAGCCTTCTCACGCTGACAGCCTTGGAGGGAAATGTGGAACACCTGCAGTTCCGTCGTCTAACCGTCACCTCCCAAAACTGGACTTGGGTTCCACGCCAGACTCCCTTCGTATATGTTAACCTAAAAAACAAAACAGTTATTTTACTAGCAGAATGGGTTTAGTTGGGAAGAGCAGAGAATTGCAGTTCGGGACATGCAACCTACGGCAAAACCACAGGCAAGTCCAACAAAGAAAGTAGGGGATCGTGGCTTTCTGAAGAGGACGTTGGGAGGGGCTGTCCTGGACCGATGTCCCCCGGAGAAGCAGGACTTCAGGGCGAGGGCGGTTCCTCACTGGCTGAGCTGCTGGGGTGGCGGATTTCTCATCAGAGAAGCAGCGTCTGTCCTTCCCTGTTGGGTCTGTAGTCATGATTCTTTCCTGTGGCAGGGCCTCTGCTGGGGTCTCTAAGTGATGGTTCTTCCTGGAATTGATGGCGGCGGTGTGGTTCCCCTTTCTAGCCAGCCAGCTCCACTTCAGTGAGGTTTCTCTGTATTAGAATTTTCACCTACAACAGGAATACTTCAAAAGAAATATTTTTCCGACCGTATCAGTTAGGATTAGGTTTGACTACAAGAAAATCCAAAATATACTGGGTTTTAAAAGACAAAACTTTATTTCTCCTTCGTGTACAAGAAGTTCACAGTCTGCTAGGCAGTCTGAGGCTAAATAACATTTTCATGCAATGCTCTGGGGTGTGGTCCTCTCCCCTCTTGTTTTCCTGCCATCCTTAGCACATGGATTCCACCTCATGGTCCAGAATGACTGCTCAGTCTCCATCCATCATGACTATATTCCAGCCAACAAGGAGGAAGAGAGAGTAAGAAGGTGTGTCTTCTCCATTTAAGGATGCTCCCTCAGAGGACTTACAAAATTCACTCCCATTTTATTGACCAGAATTTGGTCACATGCCCAGCTAAAATTCTATTAATAAGGAGGAACAAGTAGCATGGGGCACCTAGCTGTCGCTACCATGCTGACATCTCAAATAAGCCATCTCTTTTATTCCTCATTCAGCCTATTTTTCATTTTTTGATGAAAGACTTGAAGCATTTGCAGAGGAAAAGACAGGACAGTGAAGGCCCGTGCCAGAGCTTCCACAGTTGGCTGCTCACGGCCCGTCTTCTGCACCTCAGCTCACTCCCCTGCACCATGGGAAGCAAATCCCAGATCCCAGCCGTCTGTCCTTACGTCTGTAAATGCCTTCGTGTGTAGCTCCAGGCCAAGGCAGGCTCTTCTGCGAGGGGCCAGGTAGTACATATTGGAAGCGTCTCAGGCTACAGTGATTTCTGCTGCATTTTGGTCTCTGTTGCACATTCTTTGTTGTTCACTTTGACTTTTTAAAGATTTTATTTATCTGAGAGAGAGAGACGAGCAGGAGGAGGGGCAGAGGGTGAGGGCCAAAAGCAGACTCCCTGCCCAGTGTGGAGCCTGAAAGGGGTGGGGTGGGGGGGCTTGATCCAGGACTTTGAGACCATGACCTGAGCCAAAAATCAAGAGCCAGACCCTTAACCAGCCGAGCCACCCAGGCACCCCCTTAAAGCGTTCTTACCTTGAGGGCCTCACAGAAAGCAAGCCCTGGGCTGGACCTGGCCCTCGCGGCCCATGTAGGTTCCTACATAATAAAGCTCATGCACCTCAGGTGCCTGGGTGGCTCAGGTGGTGAAGTGAGTGGTGCAGCCTCTGCCTTCGGCTCAGGTCACGATCCCAAGGTCCTGGGATCAAGTCCCGTATCGGGCTCCCTGCTCAGTGGGGAGCCTGGTTCTCCCTCTCCCTGTCCCTCTGTGCTCTCTCAAATAAATAAATAAAATCTTTTAGACAAAAATAAAACTCATACACTTACTAGCTCACCAATATGTGTCTAAAGATCCTTTTTCTCTGTGTTTTTGTCCATATAACTTACTTGGTTTTAGAAGGGGTTGGTTGCTGCTGCTGAAAGTCTCCCACATTCTGGGTTGTGCTGACGGCACCTGCGCCGTGCTGTTCAGCGGTGCCTCTCTCCCTAGAACCGAGGCTGCATCAGATCGGGGTTGTCGTATTTGGAACCCTTCCTAGGCCTCTCTGCACCTCCATCAAAAGGCATCTTTCCCTTTTCGATGTTAGCAGCCTTTGATGGTTATCGCCTAGATCCGTTACTTGATTGGGAGTTGCACAGCGCTGACGTTCTAGTTCTGTGCGCCGTTACTCCATTGTCACTCAGCCGGCGTGCACTTAATGGCGGACTTCCCGCGTCAATTTGTGGTTACTCTGAGTTCTAATTCTCAGAGAAAAGGCAGGATCGGGACTCAGTTCCTTCCCTTATTTACCAGTTATCAAAATCGTGTTTCCTAGCATCCTTTTTTTTTTAAAGATTTTATTTATTTATTTATCTGACAGAGATCACAAGTAGGCAGAGAGGCAGGCAGAGGGAGGGGGGAAGCAGGCTCCTCACTGAGCACGATGTGGGGCTCTGTCCCAGGACTCTGGGATCATGACCTGAGTTGAAGGCAGAAGCTTAACCCACTGAGCCCCCCAGGCGCCCTCCTAGCATCCTTTAACACGACCAGTCAGCCAAGCTTGTCCAGATACGATCTGGAGCTCATGGCTGTGCCTGTGCTGGTTGTGCTCCGGTCCACTGTGGCTGTCACTCTTCCTGGTGCCCAGGCCTCATCTTGGGCCACGGAAGACATCTTCAGACTGTTTCCTGAGTTCCCTGTGGCGTGACCCTAGAGGTCTTCGAGAGTTTTTTTTACCTTTTGGTATGAAAAGATATTCGAGGCTCCTCTGATAGTTATTTTCTTTGGGCGTGGTGGTGGCGGTGGTGGGAAACGCCTGAATGAGATCTCATTCCCAGACCGTAGAATTCGCTCACTTACAATGTACAATGTAGTGATTTTTTTGGGGGGGTGGGTATGTTCACAGATTGTACAACCATCACCGTAATCAATTTTAGAACATGTTCATCCCCTCAGGAAGTCACCTCACATCCTTTATGTTCTCCCCAGGTCTCTCTCTCTCCATTTCTTGCCATCCCCCCCGCCTTAGATAGCCTCTGGACTACTCTCTGTCTCTGTAGATTTGCCTGTTAAGGGAGTCGGAGCCTCTGTGGCCTTGTGTGACTAGCTCCTGTCCGTGTTATGGTTTCGGAGTTCACCCATATGAGAGCATGTGTTCTTTTTATTGCCAGATAATACCCCATTGTGTGGCTGTCCCACGTCTTGTTTATTTGTGGACATCTGGATGGCTGTGTTGTTTCCACCTTTCGGTGATAAGGAGTAATGCCACCGCAAGCACTCCCGTACCCGGCTTTTCGTGGACGTGTATCATCCTTTTCCTTGCTTACGCACCTCGGAGCACAGTCGCCAGGTCACACGTGACTCTGCGTTGCTTCCTCTGTCTTCTAAACCAGCTGCGCCAGCTCTCTGCCCCGCCGGCAGCGGCTCCAGCTTCTCCGCATCCTCTTGGCTCCCGCTTGTCCATTGATGCGGCCGTCTCGGTGGGCTTGAAGTGGGATCACACGGTGGTTTGATCTGCACATCCCTGACAGCTGATGATGTTGAGTCTGTTTTCGTGTGCTTCATGGCCATTTATATAGCTCTCTGGAGAAATGTCTGCTCGAATCCTTTGCCCGGTTTTTCATCAGCTTGTCTTTTTATTATTGAGTTATAAGTCATCTTGTCTGTTTCTTACACGGACCCGGAGTCAGCCATTCCTTGAAGGAGTTGGGGTGCCCTTCGCTGGGCGATGGATGTGGAGACCACACTGAGGGCTGCCATTCTCACTGCTGCCGCCTGGTCATGTGGTTTCTCTGAGACAAAACACCTGGAGGTGTTACTGGTGCTTCCAGCTCACCTTCGCGACCACCGGGGTTTTCGCTTACCCGCATCAAAACGGTGTCTTCATTTTCTTTCCTCTCACACTGAATTTGAGGTCTCCTCCGGCTGCCTCGTCTTTAGACTGTTTGAGGAATGCCAGCCAGTGCCTTGTGGCTGGACCAAACCCCCGAGAGCAGACACCAGGAGTCACTCACCACCCAGCCCACGCGTGCACCTTGCCTAAAGAGGACCGCCTGTTCTTGACTGCATGGGAGAGGGAGGACACTTGCTTGGCTCTGTTGCTGCCTCACACCGCTCACACTTAGGATGTGGGTGGGAAGGTCCCTTTTTGTCAGCATAAAAAACCTGGACACCCTGTGATTTCATTCTGTTGCTTCAATGCACGGAAGTCCCCACTGGCGGCCGCGTCTAGTGGACTCAGTGAAGGACTTAGGGCAAGCTCATCGGGAGAGGGCCCGTGTCATGACCTGAACCTAGAGTTCTTGCAGGGCCAGAGAGTGATGGAGGATAGACAACAAGGGGACAGGATGACGGTGACAGCGAGAGGACAGGGTCAGCGTGGCAGGCCATTGATTGTAGGGCGGTACACTTTTTGGTGACAGCGTATGGGAACTTGGAGGGCATCAGCCACGGTCTGGTGTCCTCGTGGTGGGGGCAGCATGGCAGTGAGTCTTAACGATGTGAGCGGTGCCCGTGGCACATCTCATAAGGAGCCCTTTCGTGTGCGGCCTGGGTCTGCTCTGGCAGGCAGCAGCTCTGTCTTAGTGCCAGAGAGAAGACGGGAGCAGATGGGATTGTTCCTCTCTTCCGCGAGCACCACAGCTCATACTCGGAATTGATGAAGGTCATTTGAGATAGAACAGCCCTGGGATCATTTTCAGCGTGAACAAAATGAGCACCCAAGTAGGTACGATACACTTAGACATCTTTCCAAATGCCTTTTGGCTTTTGAAAACCGCTTTTCAATGACCAGGTAGCCGTCTGCTTCCAGTCACCGGCTATGGACACAGTCTGGTACCGCCTTTCCCGTCCTTTCAAACCTGTGCCTCACGAGGACCGCAAAGTCCGACATCCCACTCAGAAATTCTGCCGCTAGCTCAAGGTGTCAGGCTCTTGCCAAGTTACGGACGGTCAGCTTTGAGTGAGCTCAGGGTCGTTGCCCCAGGAGCCAGGGCTGTGCGCCTTCTTAGGGCTGTCCTTCGTCTCACTGTTCGGCCGGGAAGGCCGGCGGGGTAGGAAGGCCGCCTGCCCCTTCTACATCCCCTGCAGGCCGAGGCCAGCAACCGGAGGAGGAGAGCTACTGCCCTCCATGTCGTCCTCTTGGAAGTCAGGCGCGCGCCTGCACACGTGTGCCTGTCACTCCGGACTCTTGTGCCATGGTCATTCGTTGAGTTCACACAGCTGCCTCTCCAGAAAGATGACATTCTAATTATAATGGCTCGCAAATCCGTGAAGAATTAGTGGAATTTTTTTCCTACATCAGCGGATGCAAGTATGCAGACTTCTCTCTGTTCTCCCGCCCTGTTTGTAGAGAAGAGGGAGCGTGGATGCACGTCTTTCAGGACTCTGGTCTGGCCCTGTGACCCCTCTGACCCTGTGATGCTCGTCCGTGCAGCCTGCTCACGAGCTGCCTCTCCCGTCCTCCCACTGCCTGCTGTCCCCTCGGCACACTGTCTGTCTCCCCCCTCTCTGTCCTAGCCTGTCCGTACTCACCCGCTAGGTAGCTGGTCTTCACCGTCCATGAGATCTCATTTAACTCCTAAATTGTGGTAACAGAAACATACAAACATTCTCCTTTCTTCCTCCAGTCCTCGACTCTTAGAGATCTTGCTTCTCTGTTTCCCCAAGAACGGGCGCCGGCTGTCACAGGTCACTTGAAGCTTCCAGCCGTACCGTGTGCCATTGGTTGTATTTTTCTTTTCTTCATTAATACATACTCACTGTAGAACATTGACAAGATGCAAAGTAACAAAAACAAGAAAATAAGGGCTGTTTTGGGGTCCGGTGGTTCAGTGGGTTAAGCCTCTGCCTTTGGCTTGGGTCATGATCTCAGGGTCCTGGGATCGGGCCCTGCATCGGGCTCTCTGCTTAGCAGGGAGCCTGCTTCCTCCTATCTCTCTGCCTACTTGTGATTTCTCTGTCAAATAAATAAAATATTTAAAAAGAAAGATCTTTTTAAAGATTTAAAAAATCTTCAAAATCTTTAAAAAGGAAGAAAGAAAAGAAGGACTGTTTTGGGGCACCTGGGTGGCTCAGTGGGTCAAGCTTCTGCCTTCAGCTCAGATCACGATCTCAGGGTCCCGGGATTGAGCCCTGCATTGGGCTCTCTGCTCAGCTGGAGGCCTGCTTCTCCCTCTCCCACTCCCCCGGCTTGTGTTCCTTCTCCGTCAAATAAATAAATAAAATCTTTAAAAAAAAAAAAAAAAGAAAGAAATAGTGAAATAGTATTGGGGTGGGGCAGCTGGACCAGAGAGAGAGGCGGAAATGCTCAGGATTTGTGATCATCAGAACTTATCACACTGGGGGAAACTGCATTCTAATTGGGAAAAAAAGTAGGTCCTAATCTTTTTTCTTTTGTTTTCTATTAAAATATTTTTTCCTGGGTGCCTGGGTCCTGGGATTGAGCCCCGCATTGGGCTCTCCGCTCAGCAGGGAGCCTGCTTCCCCCTCGCTCTTTGCCTGCCTCTCTGCCTACTTGTGACCTCTCTCTCTCTGTCACATAAATAAATAAAATCTTTAAAAATATATATATTTTTTCCGGGGTGCCTGGGTGGCTCAGTGGGTTAAAGCCTCTGCCTTTGGCTCAGGTCATGATCCCAGGGTTCTGGGATCAAGCCCCGCATTGGGCTCTCTGCTCAGCAGGGAGCCTGCTTCCCTTCCTCTCTCTCTGCCTGCCTCACTGCCTACCTGTGATCCCTGTCAAATGAATAGATAAAATCTTAAAAAAAAAATATATATATATATATATATATACATATATACATGTATATATATATAATATATATATGAATAGATAAAATGAATAATGAATAGATAAAATCTTTAAAAATCTTAAAAAAAAATCTTAAAAAATATATATATACATATATATGTAATACATATATATATGTATATATATAAAATATATATATATACATATATATGTATTACATATATATATGTGTGTGTATATATATATATATATATATATATTTTTTTTTTTTTTTTCCCTAAGTCACGTCTCTGCTGAATGATACATTGTTAACTTTCTGTCCCTCAACAAAGATGCCAGCAGGTCATCCCTATACACCAGCTGCCACCACGCCCAGCGGCAGCTCACTTTGGGAAACCACCTTCCCGGTGCCAGGGGTTTGTTCCCCAGCACAGGCAGCGTCCTGCATGTTACAGAATGCAGTGATTTTTTTTTAAAGACTTTATTTATTTATTTGACAGACAGAGATCACAAGTAGGCAGAGAGACAGGCAGAGAGAGAGGGGGAAGCAGGCTCCCTGCTGAGCAGAGAACCCGACGCGGGACTCGATCCCAGGACCCTGGGATCATGACCTGAGCGGAAGGCAGCGGCTTTAACCCACTGAGCCACCCAGGCGCCCCAGAATGCAGTGATTTTTAGGAACTAAAAAGGAGCTCTCCCCTACCACAAACTGACAGGGAATCGGTTCCACTGGGATTTAATTTGTGTATTGAACTTAGTCATTCTGAGACCGTGGGGTTCGTCATTTCCCCCTTCCAAGAGGAAGTGCCGTTATGCGTTTGAAACTTCTCAGCATGCTCTGAAGGTATTTTTGGAGGGTAGGGGACATTTTGGGAAGTCGTGCAGCTTACCTAAGTCAAATAGTGCTTGCATTTCTAGTATGTGGAAAATGTGTAGGCACAGAAGAGCCTAGGCGGCAGGCACACCAGTGACCTAGCTTGTCGGTGAAACCACCCAGCAAGGCGCTTTCTTAGCACCTCATGACTTCTCTCTTGTGCGGGGTTTAGGAACTGGTCAGACTTACCATCGAGAAGCAGGGGCATCCGTCTCCGACCAGCCCAGTGAAACCCAGTTCCCCAGCCTGCAAACCTGACGGGTGAGTTCTGACTAAACCCTCCAGTCACTGGGGAGAGAGTGGGAACCAAAGTAGGCAGGCTGTTTGAGGCCTGTACTCCTTTCTCGGCGACCTCGGGGTGCGTACCTGTATTACTTCAAAGAAGTGCGTAGCTCATGCGCACTTGGAATTGTTGCCTGATCTCAAGGCTAACAGCCCACGTGACTCGGGATACAGTGCGAGCCTCACTCGCACTCACACAGGTGATCTACACCTGTGCTTTTCTTGAGGAGCTTCCTTTTATCACCGGAACGAACTTGGAAGGGTTGGGTTTGGGGAATTTGGCTTGAGAGCATTTAGCTTTATCAGGAAGGTAGACTGAGGGCCATGTGGACAGTTTTAAGGCCTTGCAACGGGTTCCAGCATAAGTGCCTAGAAAAAGTATAAAAGATCAATTTGGAGCATTTGGAGAGCATTTAGGTCACGTAGTCTGAGGTTTCCTCCTACAGACAAGGAAACTGAGATGCGGTCAGGGGGACTTGGCCAATCTCTTGCTGTGTGTGTTGGTGATCAAACCAGACTCGAAACCCCGCCTCTGCTATGGAGCTCTAGGAACAGTGTCCGGGGCTCCTGGTCCTCAGCCCGGTGCCCTGCATTGTTTCCACACCCTGGTCCCCTTCTGCCCCTCCCAGGACCTGTGTGTGCTCTGTAACCTTCTGTAATCCCAAGTACTGCTCATTCTCCAGCCAGTCTGAGCTCCCCCTGACGGATCGAGAGATGGAGATCCTAAACAAGACAACCGGCCTATCCCAGTCGACCGAGCTCCTCCCAGACTCTACGGATGAGGAGGTTGCACCCCCCAAGCCCCCGTTACCTGGCATTCGGGTGGTTGATAACAGGTAATTTTTATATTTCTGGCACCCTCTCTACCTAAGGCATAATCTGATGAAAGGACGTAGAAGTGAAGGTGGTGCCGTGAGCATGAGGACTTGGAACCCAGCCCCTCGCTCCTTAGAAGCCTTGGAATCTTGATCTTCCTTGGGAAGGCATCTGTGGAGGACGTGAGCCTGGCCGCAGAGCCTTCCCTTGCCACACACTCCAAGAACTCCCAGTGGAGTGCCTTTTAGCAACTTACGATGGAAGGAAAAGATGATTTTCCTGATTTTAGGTTTTTTGGCATTGATAGGTTTATTTTGGCAGCGGTGGAGTGGGACAGGAGTTGAAAGTGTGAGAAGTAGATGGAAAGTGTCTGATCATGAAAGATTCCCACATTCTGCATCCTCATATCTTCGCAAAGAGCTTCCGTTCGGGTTATCCGGTCTGATAGGGTCTCTTGATCTGTTTCAGTCCTCCACCGGCATTGCCACCGAAGAAAAGACAGTCCGCTCCATCCCCGACCCGCGTGGCTGTCGTTGCCCCCATGAGTCGAGCCACCAGCGGCTCCAGTTTGCCTGTTGGAATTAATAGGCAGGTAATGTAGCCCCGTCTGGCAAGGCAGAGAAAGGCTTTGGGTTTGGGAACCCTGATCATGCTGGTCTTCGGCCCCTGGCAATGAGAGGATGGTTCCTCTCTCGACAGGACCACAGGACTTGTAGCGGTTCCCTCGTCAGGGATGGGGCAGGGGTGGAGACGCTGGAGCTAGGAGTGTCTCCTGAGGACATCTGAGCCTGGCCCCGGGGTGCTTGCTTGCCACACAGACCCAGCACTCAGCAAGGCTCCTTTCTCGGAAGTCACAGACCTGGCTTTTTACTGCTTACATCAAAGATGGGCCTTTCCATGCGGTTTCGGAGCATGGCAGTCTCCTCTAACTAAACGTGCTGACCCCTCTCCCCTGGGCCCTGCCACCGTTTCTCAGAAGTGACTTGCGCTTGTCTTTCTTTCTCCACACGAGGATTTTGACGTGGACTGTTACACACAGAGGCGACTCTCAGGAGGCAGCCACTCATACGGCGGGGAGTCGCCCCGCCTGTCCCCCTGCAGCAGCATAGGCAAGCTCAGCAAGTCGGACGAGCAGC
The DNA here is from genome assembly GCF_922984935.1 of Meles meles. Classification (NCBI taxonomy): domain Eukaryota; kingdom Metazoa; phylum Chordata; class Mammalia; order Carnivora; family Mustelidae; genus Meles; species Meles meles. Next base: position 4,583,245 of record NC_060076.1, read on the forward strand.
TATCCTCTCTGGACAGGGACAGTGGCCAGTGCTCCCGGAACACAAGCTGTGAAACACTAGGTGAGCACTGGGCGTCCTGGTCACGCCTCCTGTCTCATCGTTCCTTGGTGGCTGCTTTGGGGTCACACAGGGAGGCCAGGCAGTGGTCATACAGCCCTGGCCAGCTCAGTCAGAGTCTGCTCGCTCGTCTTCAGAGTGAGGCTCCCAACATCCACCTCTCTCAAGGAGGTGGGGCGTTTGAGTGAAATAACCGTGTGCATCGACGGAGGAGATGCTCAGGTGGTAGCCGTCATTACGGCCGATCTGCAGTGAGCAGTCTGATTCCCTTTGCCCACATGGCAGTCACCCGGGCTCAGAGCTGTGGGTGGTGAAGGGGTTGGTGAAGGGGAGGGCCCCTAACGACTTCCGACGGAGGGCGAAGGCAAGCGAGCAGCACGTGCTGACCTCCTGGTGGGCAGGGGATCGGGGAGGGGGCAGAGGCAAGTCTAAAAGGCAGCTGGGCAGGAGGTGTCAGGAGCGTTAAGCTGTTTGTGTCCCGTGAGCTCGATGTTCCACTTGGAGAGTTTATCTTAGAGATCTGTGGCAGGATTTCGATCTAAGGACATTAATGTCAGCATCATTGGGAGGAGTGGTAGACCGGAAGCTCGGTGGTAGGAAAGCGGAAGGGTTGTACGTGTGTGTGGTGGGGTAACATGCGAGTCTGAGAAATCAGTCATGAAACACTGATCAACAGACAAAATCCAAGACTACCCACATGGTGTTTTCTCAGTTGGGTTTAAAAAAAAAAAAAAAAAAATCCTAGGGGGAAAAAAGACTTTTAAGGAAATAAATTAAAATGTAAACAGATTATAGTTAAATTATGGGATCGTGGATGATTTTTTTTCTATTTTGGCCACATTTTCTACAGTGGTCACGCATTTTTCTTTCTTTTTTTAAATAAGAAATTCAAAAAACACAGGAAAATACAAAGAACAGGGCAGCAAACAGCCATTTCCCTGCTTGCTTTTACGTGTTCAAGCAGGGAGGAGAACGAGGACCATGAAATACAGGGTAGAGGTGAGATGGAAGCGTGTGTGTGTCACGCATGCATGAATGGGATTGGGTAAAGCAGAGGGTCGGATCCCTGCTTTCCACGGGGCCTTGTGGCTGACAGTCATGTTTTTCCTGTTGCGAATGCAGATCACTATGATCCTGACTACGAGTTCCTTCAGCAAGACCTCTCCAACGCAGACCAGATACCTCAGCAAGTGGCCTGTAACCTTAGCCCGTTGCCGGAGTCCTTGGGAGAGTCTGGGTCTCCGTTTCCTGGCCGTCCTTTCCAGTTGCCTCCAGCACCTCCGGAGGGGCCGTCGGCTGCGGGACAGCAGATGGACATGCCGCCCGCCCTCCCCGAGAAGAAGCGCAGGAGTGCGGCCTCTCAGACCACGGACAGTTCTGGCTGCCGAGCGTCCTACGAGCGGCACCCCTCCCAATACGACAACATCTCCGAGGACGACCTGCAGAACCCAGCCTCGGTCCCATCCGTCCCCTTCACGCCCTTTGCTGCTATTCTCCCCTTTCAGCAAGGAGGGTCCTCAGCCTCCGTCGAATTTGTGGGTGATTTCACTGTTCCTGAGTCAACAGGTGACCCGGAAAAACCGCCTCCTCTACCAGAGAAGAAAAACAAACACAGTAAGCTTTCGTTGAGCTGTTGTCTGGAAGCACACTCTGTGACCTAAAATGCGAGTGCGTTTGATCTGAGCATGTAAACATTAGGCCAGAATCAAGCGAGCAGCCTCATAATTTCATAAAAGATGGGGCCTGCGGTAGGTGGACATTTCCGGGAGCCTTGTTTTGTCGGTCTTGGGGACGGTTTGTAGAGCTTGTTAAGCCGACCTCTCTTACGGCCTCTCTCAGCTCTCAGGCCGCCAAAGAGCCCTGAGTGTCTGGCCTGAACACCCAGCGACAGAGAAGTAAGTGAGGGTCACAGCTTCAGGACAGCATTATGGCAACATCTGGGAAAGCGGGACGGACATTTGCGTTGAGTTAGAGCTCACCGCGCCCACAGAGGGTTTCCGAGGAGCCCTGAGAGTGTGCAGGGTTGCTGTTCAGAGAGGTCCCTGATGCGCCCCGTCCCCTGCCCGCCTTCTGTTTGCAGACGGGGACTGTCACAGAATGAGAACCTGAGGCTGCTCGGTCGGGGCTGCTGAGGACGTTTCTCAGACTACAGATTTGTAATTATGCTGTTATCAGGGTCCGGGGTGGAGCTGAAATTTTAGATGTTTGTAGTTGGAATATTTTCCAGCTGGCACTATGCCATCAAATTCCCAAGTAGAGATTGTTTTCCTGCTGGCATCTGGCTCTCTCCGCCCCGCCCCGTCCCCCATTCCACTGGCCCACTGCTCCATCTGTCAGGCGTACTGGCCATCACCGTTTGGATGTGTGTGTGGTCACCTGGGCCACATAGCCCCGTGCTCCCTGGCCTCAGCTGAAGCACCCAGCAGAGAACGTCCACCAACTAGGAACTAACGCTCCTTTCCAAATTCCCCAGTGAGAGCTTCTGATTGGCCTCAGATGCTGGGGGCCCCAGCTGGCATGGGGTCCACCCTCGAAGAAGGGGAGAGTGGTTAACGCAGCAGGGGTGGCCCCGAGGGCGGCTGGGTAGGCCTTGTCTCCCAGCTCCTTGCTGGGTGTTGCCCAGGCTGCGTCTTGGCCTAGGGTAGTCTCGTCCCCCAGCTGGAGGGAGAGCTGGCTCTGGAGGGCTGATTCCCATCTGCCATTCACTTGTGAGAAAGCAGGGTGCGACTAGAGGGGATGGCCAGCGGCAGCGCCGGAGATGTTCCCCTCGGTCTCTCCCTCCGCGCTGGCAGGTGTCTGGAGAGCTGTTGGCCTTTCCCCTCTACCCCCCCTTGAGCAGTGTGCCACTCTAGGCTCACACCCTTTCCTCTCCTTTCCTCTCCCTGGAATCTTCTAAACCCAGAACGCAGGGCGCGGCTGATCCTTGCACACGGCGGCAGGCGCCTGGTGTGGCCTGGCTGTGGGGCCAGAGGCCTCACCTTCTCGGCTTTTAGAGCAGGTGTGGGCTGTGGCCCTTATGTGGGGCTGCAGAGAGGAGGAGGAAGGGAGGCAGCCACTGTTCCCTTTCCAGTGGCTAAAAAGATTTTTCTCTTTAGACACATCTGTTTAGGCTTTATCTCTTCCATCAGTGTCTGCAGACCTTGAGAAACTACTGCGAGCTTAAGGTGTGGCCGCCCTGGGCTAAAGCTTCACACACCATCTTGTTTCGTCTTCACTGGCTTCAGGCAGTGACACTAGTGTGGCTTATGGAAGAAACGGGGTGCACAGGAACTGAGCCTCGCCGGCCACAGCTGGCAGCTGGGCGGCAGATCTGGGTTTCGGAGCAGGCCTGTGTGTTCCCAGCACGTGGAGGAGGAAGGGGTCCGGCCCTCCTTTGTGGAGACCGTATGGGTTTCAGTAGTGACTTCCAGGCAGCAGAAGGTCTTTTTTTTTGTGCCCCATGAAAGGACCCCCAAACTTGAGGCCTGGTCCTAGTCTCCAGTCCACTCTTCACTCCCCGTGGGGACCCTTGAGGAGTTCCGTCTTTGACCTGGTAGAAAACTTGCAAAGTCGCTTTGTGGGAAAGGAGGGAGAGAATCCTCATCCCTCGTATTTGGCTAACGCTGGACAAAGCTCATACGTACACAGTCCTGATATCATAGTGTCCTTCTCCTTCGGGTTGCACTGATGTCCTGAGGGTCCTGTTGCTGAGGGCAGCCCGTTGTGCCCGACAAGCTTCCTGATCACTGCCCGCAGTCCTCGGTGCCCGCCGGAGCACCAGCCGGCCGAGCATGCACAGTGACGCCCGCTGCTCTCTTCTCAGAGCTCCCGTGCTGGGCTGCCTTTGAAACGGACCCGGTCTTCCTTATTTCTCGAAGGTCGTGAACCTCACTACTGTCTCTGCTTGGTGAGCAGGTCCCAGCAAGCACTTAGACATCCGGAAGGTCGGTTCTTACTGAAACTTCCTGTTTTAGTCAGGCGAAGCTGCTTGTGTTCCGTCTTTTTAGGGAGCACTCGGTGGGCATTTGGGATCCCCGTCTAAGGCTCGCACCTTCCTCTAGAACCTCATGGTGTCGGTCGTGCAGCGCGCCAGAAGAGCATCCCGGGGCTCGAGGGGGTGGCGAGCTACACTTGCCTTCGGGCAGCGGTGCCCTCCTGGGCGAGACCGCCTTTTCCTACCCACCAGTTACGGCCAAGCTCTGCTCTGCACTCGCTGGAGTGAAGACATTCTTACTGATTCTTTGAAATACAGGAGATGACTTTGCACCCCCTCCTTTAGCAAAGGGCACCAGAAAGACACCACAGAGAAAGGTGTTCCCTGTCTACCTTGACCGCAGTTGAGGGTCTCCAGTTCAGCCCCCAGCCTCAGACTATGTGAAAATACAGAACGAAGCCGTGCGGAATTGCGCTGGACACTTTTTCTGGGTATCTAGCAGGTGCTCCTTCCCAGCACTTGTGACGTGACCCAGGAGGACAGCACCCGGCTCTGGATGGTGCCTTTGACCGCTGCCATTCCTGTGCCTGACATACACGTACCTAAGTTCCTTTGCTTCCAAACCTGGGAGTCTTTGTCTTCCCAGCTCCCTTCGTCACTAGCTCCCTCCTCGTGTGTGTGCCGCAGCCCTGCAAGTGAACTGATCAGCCCTCGTTCCTCACTCATGAATCAAGCGGTCATAACTGCGTTTTCCCTGCAAACATGGACATGTTCGTGTTTACAGGGAGTTCCCTCACTCTTGGGAGCTCCCTCCACCTCCAAGAGAACAGGAGGGCAGTACTGCACTTGAGGCCAGCCTTGACCTGAACTTCGCCGTGGGGGTCAAATGTGGGTTCTAGTCCCACAGAGAGAGGGGGATTAGGGAAGGCCTGCTCCCACCCAGCCTCCCGGCTTCATAAGGGGGCCAAAGAGCCGGACACAGTCAACTCTGAGCTGTCACTTACCCCGAACCTGAGAGCGTGTAGAAGGGCGTGGCTCTGGAGTTGGGGCTCCCATCGCTAACCCCAGTTGGGAGTGAGGTGCACACTGATGCCCCCCTGCAAGGGCTGAGGGCTCCGCAACTACCTCAGGACAGGGTGCCTGCGAGGAGGGGTCCCTGAGATATTTTGCCTCCCCGGGTGGTCGAGGGTCCTGCTGGCGTCTGCGGTTGGCTGCGAGGGTGCCCGGCTGAGTCAGGGAGCCTGCCCCTGGGCGGCCTTGAGGCTACGGGCAGAGCTACCCCAGGGGAGCAGGAGGGTGGCAAGGGCCAGGCTTTCTGAAGGAGGTTTAGGGAGGGAGAGGGTGCACGTGTTTTCCTCCAGTCTGTGCCTCCCACGAGGATGTTCTGTAGCCTCTGGGCTCGAAGGGAGAGTGGGACTTAGTGGCTGTTACTTTCTGTTTACCCGGTGGGAGCATCACAAGACCCAACCGGGGCCATCGCCCGGTTTAGCAAGTGACGTGGTCGGGATGGATGAGGTGTGTTTCGTTCACTCATTAATGCTTGAGATGTCTGTGGACACTGCTGTGTGTCGGGCGCCGGTGGGGCAGCGGCAGACATGGGCCGACCCTGTCCTCCGGTAGCTTCAACTCTCCAGGGACAGGCAGCAAATCCTTATCTGCTCTGAACACGAGTCCTCAGTCACATCAACCTCACCACCTCCAGCCACACCACAACCTGTCGCCTAAACAACCGCGTGGCCCCAGAGTTGTTTTCTCAAGACAAAGCAGCTCCAGGCCAGCCTGGAGGGGAACCCTTGGTGGGTTCCCACTGGTATGACAGCAGGTTGGCCTCCTTTCCCTGTTCCCACAGCCTCTCCTGACCCTCCCAGGTCCCAAAGCTGTGCTCTGCTTTCGGGACCCCTGGCCCGGCCTTCGCCTTTGCCCAGCCTGTAGCCTCAGTGTGGAAGGCCTCAGGTAGCTTCTCTGTGTTCTGGAGAAACCCCCAGCACCGAACCACTTCACTCTCTGTCCCCAGCATTCACACCTGGTCTGTTTTCTGTCTCCTGGGAGGGTGTGAGCCTCACACGAACAGAAGACTTGCTTGCTGACCCCTGTGTGGTCCCGGCCCCTGAGCTGGTGCCCAACACGTAGGTGCCCGGTAAAATCACATTCGTGGGACGGTCCCACAGGTGGCTCATGACTATGGGACGGGCTAAGAGGATGCCATGGAGAGACAAGGGGGGGGCTGCTGGGCGGACGGTTGCTGCGGAGCCTCTGGGGAAGCCAAGCCACAGGCAGGGGAGAGCCTGCTCGGCAGGACGCATGCACACATCCCTGAGTGTTCCCGAGAGGGGAGGAAGACCACGCGTCTGGGGTCAGAGGAGTGGGGAGTGGTGCCTAGCCTCGGGTGCCATCACAGCGTGCCAGGAAACCCCCAGGGCTTCTCGGGGAGTGTGGGGGGGTCCCCCATATACTTTTTTAAAAATAGACTACTTTTTAAAAGCGGTTAAAGACCGTTTTTTTAGAGTGGTTTTAGGCTCAGGGCACCACTGAGTGGAAAGCACAGAGTTCCCGCAGGTCGTGGCCTCCCGTACCGTCACCTCTCTGCCGCGGTGCTGTGTGTGAGTCACCCGGCCTCCACAGTTGCGTCCCTGTCGGCCGGAGCCACAGCCTGCGTGGGGCTCACCCTTGCCGTGTGGCCGTGGGTTTTGGTTGGTTGGGCGGCATGGTGGTGCCGGGCAGCGGGGGGGGGTGCTCTGTGGGCCTGGCCGTGGCTTGGCCGCGCAGGGAGGAGCCCTCTGGGGGAGGGGGGTTCGGCCGTGTGCCCCGCAGCCAGCCCCAGTAACCGTGGCCGCCCCCTCCGTGTGCCCCGCAGTGCTGGCCTACATGCAGCTGCTGGAGGACTACTCGGAGCCGCAGCCGTCCGTGTTCTACCAGACGCCGCAGAGCGAGCACATCTACCAGCAGAAGAACAAGCTCCTCAGGGAGGTGTACGGCTTCAACGACTCATTCAGCAGCGAGGCCCCGCAGGAGCTGGCGCCGCCCCCCGCCCTGCCCCCCAAGCAGCGGCAGCTGGTAAGCGGCCCTCCGCTGCGGGACCCTCGGCTGCCGGGGACCGCGCGGCTTCCCACGCGGACGCTCTGCTTCCTCCGCCGGGCTCCCCCGACGCCCCACGCCGGGGGTGGCGGCGCCTTTCTCTCCCGGAGCAGCCCCGCGCAGCTGGGCCTGGCTGGCTCTCAGGATGTCTGCTTTCTCTGCTGACAGTCTCTTGTGGTCTCCCTCTCTTCTCTGGCTCCAATATAGACCTCCCAGAAAGGAGGGAGTCAATCAGGGCACAGGGCCTGGTCTGTGTAGGCCCATCTGTGGACTTGATTTACATAATGGCCCAACTACGCAGAGTGACTGACACCCGACCCTGGCCAGGGATGGCCCCGTGGAAACAAGCTCTATTGAAGCACGATGGCCTTACACAGAGCCGTTCTGTGTTCCCGGCGTGGCACCCTAGCTCCTCTGAAAACCCCCCGGTAGAGGAGCCCCTGTAGGTAACGAAGCCCAAGTCAGCACAGAGGGCGGGCTGTCCTGCCCGGGATGGAGCTGGCGGGTGGGCAGATCACGTGTGCCTGCTGCACCCCTCCGGAACCCTGTCCCTACGGCTCCCAGTTTACCAACCAGGTCAGGTGGTAGACCATCTGACCTGGTCAGCCATGGTCAGATGGTAGAGTCTAAGCCAGGGACTAGCTGTGTCTCACGACTTGTACTCGGGGCCTCAGGTCTTCACCCCCTGCCCCCGAACACCTGAATATGCCCCAGTGTGAATCTACGTGGCTGTGAAGATGTTTCAGAAGACCGTCTTTACCATGGAGGTAGAAACGCCTGCCCCAGGGACCCCTGACCTAAAATGTTTGGTTGAACAGTCGAATTGGAGCTCGTTGAGCTCTGAAACATCTCAGCTCCTCCTGCCGGTGTCCACAGGTGCCCACCCATCATGCTTGAGCATCTTCTCTGCACCGTGGAGCCCCCGGGCTTCACGCAGACCCCTAGGGAGCACTTGGAATCAGAGCCTGAGTTGGGGAGCCCGCCAAGCCCTCCCTGAGCTGTAGGGCAGTAGCAGGAAGCCCAGGAGCAGGGCCAGTGCCCTTCTGAGCGCCCCCCGTGTCCACACTGCGGCTTCTGTTTGGCTTCATGTGGCGCTCCCCACGGCCTCTGTTACTCCCCCGTTAAGTCAGCTGAGGCTGAGGGAGCCAGGGATACTTCACTCGAGTCCACCTGCCACGGGAAGTAGAAGACGGGGACCAAGCCCAGCTCTGGCTGCAGCCCGGCGCAGCTCGTGACGTGGCCTGTGCCTGCTGTGTGGCTGTGGGGCTGCCTTCTCGCGGATGCAGACGCGGGCAGGCTTGTGCTCCATTTCACCCGCAAAAATAGTGGTTCTCCTTGTGCTCGCTGCCTGGTACAGTGCGGCAGGCCTGGCTCTGAGCGCTTTACACACAGACGGGCCTAGACAGTTGTCCCCATTTTACAGATGCAGAGCCTGAGGCACACAGAGCTTTAAATAATGCCAGAGGCCAAACAGGTCCCAAACGGTGAGACCCAGGTTCAAAGCCAGGCGACCTGGCTCCCAACAGTCCCTCCGGGGAAGCAGGAATAACTGCAGGGTCTGCTCCCCAGGGGAGGACCGTGAGGCCCCAAGTCAGTGCCAGAGCTGGATCCCGAGCCCCCTTGGCCTCCTTCCACATTGCCACCACTTCCAGTGAACACAACGTGTAGGAAGGTTAGCTTCTTAAACCCCTCACAAGGAGGTGAAGGAGGGCACCCTCTCGTCCGGGTAGACTCGGGCAGGCGTCTTGGATTCCTCTACTGAGCCAAGAAGCCATCCCTCTCCAGAACGTCCAAGCAGAATTGGGTAGCAGCCTATGAGCCTTCGTGTGTACCTGCCTGACTGTTCTCTGCTTTTCTCCCTCCTTCCCTGTCTTCTCTCTCGTCCCTTCCGTCCAGCAGGCCTCCTATGCTGCTTCTTCCTTCTCCTCTGTCTCCTACTGTGTCCAGCAAACTAAAGTGGCCTTCACCCCCGAGGACAGCAGTGCCGCTCAGGGCATCAGTGTGTCCGTCTCTAACTCCTTTCTCAGCCGGCACGGCACCTTGCCCGTGCCCTCGGTGAGTCGCTCCCTGCTGCTCTTTGCTTGGAAACGTGAGTGTGAGCTCTCATTTGTCGCCTCTGCCTCCCGACTTGTGTGCTGCTGCCCAGCCCTGACTCTGTCCTCTTGCAGACCCTGCACTAGACAGGAAGGGGCATGCGCGGTTGGTCCTCTGTGGCCCGAGGGACCGTGTGAGGAGGTGGGGTGGGGACCGGGAAACGTTAGCAGGTCGCTCTCAGCATCACCACTCCGGTGTTAGCTGGCAGAAATGCTTTGGCCTTTTTACTTGGTCTCCCGTTGGGCCGTGGGTCAGCCCTGTAAGTGTTCTGTGTTTAAAGAGAAGTCCTCCTCCCATAGGAAGCAAGGCCAGGGAGAGCAGGCCTTAACCGGGGCAGGACAGAGTCTGAGTCTGAGTCTACGGGCCTTGCCGGGTAACCTCTGCTGTGTAGTAAAGCACTCCAAAACTCAGTGGCTTAAAATGGCAGTAACTGCTTGTCAGTGCTTAGGACACAGGCTGGTAGGGTGATGGACGGCCCCGTCTGACTTTGGCTGACCTCACCGACATCTCTGGGGACCTCCGCTGGGACTGCGGGCCGCTGTGGCTGTGCTCCTCCGGACCCGCCGGCCTCCGTGAGGCCAGCCCGGGCTTGCTGCGGCCCCGGGAACAGATGGGGCATGCAGGGTGTCTTTGGGCTTCGGCTTAGAACCGTCCCACTGTCTGTCACTTCCTGGCATTCTCTCGCTTGAATCACAAGGCTGATCTGGGATTCCAGAGTAGGGAACTGGGCTCTGCCACTCGCCGGGAGCTGCTGCCCAGTCACCTTGCCGAGGGACATGGCTGCGGGAGGGGAGCGGGTGCTGCCATTTCTGTAAACAGTTTCCTTCCGAAACATAGCGGGCACTAACCCTAGAGAGGCAAGTACTGGTCTCTTACCTTCTGCTGAAATCCGCATCTGTCCGACACCCGAACGGCCGCCGTTCTTCCTGAAGTTTGTTGAGGTGGGACTGAGCAGCCCGGGAAGAACTTGGCTGAGGCCATGCTTGGGTTCTGCTTGAGATCAGCTTTGCCGTTGGGTAGTTTGTTTATGCCTCCTGCCTCCGTTTCGTTCCTTCGAGATCACACGTGTGTCTTATTTGGTGATCGTGGGGATTGAGTAAAATCACACAGGAAAGTTTTATTATTACAACTCTTGCTCTCAGAGTTCGGGGTCTAGGCTCAGCTCTGTCCTTGTTCTGCACGTGACAGCTTGGGACATGGAGCTTCACCTGCCTGGGCTTCCTTTTCAGAACTCTGCAGCCTGGTGACTCCCAGAGATCTAGCCAAGCTCGGGCTCCCAGTGTGGTCTTGTCTGGTTTCTGCCTTTGGGAACCATCCATCCGGGGCCTGGGTTAAGACAGTCCTGCCTGCAGTGAGGAATGCACTGTTCCTTTGGGTGCTAGGCCCTGACTTATTAGAGCCCTGAGCAACTGTGCGCTTGCCGTAGAAAGGCTAAACACCCGTTCCTCCGCACTCCTGGCCCTACCCTGGCACACAGACACCCTCTGTTTCCTCAGCAGGCATTTCTGGCAAGCTCCTTTCACAAATCCTGCAAAACTTGGCCCTTACACAATCTAGCTCCTGACTGTTTTTTCCCACTCTACGAACAGAAAGTAAGTGTGAGTTATCCTAAGAAAGCATCTACAGTGTCCCTTTTGAACAGTTTGGGGTTGGAGGGCTGTCAGTGAGCAAAACTGTTTGCTACAGAGCTGATGAAAGTTTGAGGGCATTTCAGTGACGGGGCATGAGTGTGTCATGGTTTTCATCCCTTGGGATGCAGAGGAGAGTCAAGGCACCTTGCCCTGGAAAGACTGCCTCCTCCGTCCCAACCCAACAGTGCAGCCCAGGGGAGTGAGCTACTGAAGGGCTTTACTTCTTTTTTTCTTTTTTCTTTTTTTTTTTTTTTAAGATTATTTATTTGAGAGAGAGAGAAGATGAGAAAGAGAGAGAGAGTATGAGGAGAGAGGTCAGAGGGAGACGCAGACTCCTTGCCAAGCAGGGAACCCGATGTGGGACTTGATCCCTGGACTCCAGGATCATGACCTGAGTCATGACCTGAGTCAAAGGCAGTTGCTTAACCAACGGAGCCACCCAGGCGGAAGGGGCTTTATTTCTTAAAAGGAAAGTCCCCCGGCCTCCAGAGCTATCAGTAATGGCCTAAATGTTTGAGACATTTGACATCTGATGTGCTGAAACCCCAGAGAGGTGGTTTAATGCCATGCCCGCATTTTCTTCGTGTGTTCTCTGCCTGCGTTCTGAGATGGGCCCCGGATGGAGGGCTTTGGGTTGTTCTCAGAGTGGCCCCGCATTCCTGAATCTCATCGTTCTGTCGTTCTGGGGCCTGTGTCGTCCTTCCAACATGGAATTCTGAAGGGGTGCCCCTTGGGAATATAGCTGTTGTCAGATGTGACGACACCTCATCCTCTCAGCAACCTGTTACTTCTGCTGGGGAAGATTCTGAACATTAAAAACCTCCTGGGAACCGTGGGGCTCAGTCAGTCAAGTGTCTGACTCTTGATTTCAGCTTAGGTCATGATCTCGGGGTCGTGGGATCGAGCCTGGCTTCGGGCTCTGTGCTGAGCGTGGTGCCTGCGTAAGTTATTCTCTCTCTCTCTCTCTCTGTCTGCCCCTCCACCCACTCATGCGTGCAGTCACACTCTCTCTTAAAAAAAACAAAAAACAGGGGCGCCTGGGTGGCTCAGTGTGTTAAAGCCTCTGCCTTCGGCTCAGGTCACGATCTCAGGGTCCTGGGATCAAGCCCCACATCGGGTTCTCTGCTCAGCAGGGAGCCTGCTTCCCCCCTCTGTCTCTGCCTGACTCTCTGCCTACTTGTGATCTCTCTGTCAAATAAATAAAATCTTTAAAAAAAAACAAAATCTCTTGAATTAGGGCAGGAAAGCTGCATTGACCAAGCTTAATTGAAGCAGGGGCTGAAAAAGCATCTTGTTCCCATCATCCCGGCGTTCCAGGATGAGTTCCGCAGCAAGCACAGGGATTCCCCCGTGCAGGTCCTGCAGCAGGAAGGATCCTGAGGCAGCGTGTGAGTAAGGCGAGGAGAGTCACAGGCTGTCCATGGAAACACCCTGGGCTGCAGAGGCAGGACAAGGTCAGGCAGAGCTCTGCGGGGGAGGTGGCTGTGGCCTGAAGGACAGTTAGGGTTTCAGGTAGATAAGGGGTAAAGGTCCGGGAGAACGAGTCCAAGATGTTCCACACAAAAAGACCTACCTGGAGGATGGGAGCCAGAAAATCTAATGTGCATTCTGGAAGGGGGCCTCAGGGGTGAGTGCTCAGGGATCAAGGTTATGGGGGAGCTGGCTGAAGGGTGGTGCCCGTCGTCAGCCCTTCCATGTGTCCTCAGGGTCCGCACTCCTTAACTGAAACAGACCGCTTCCCCAGCCGCTCCCTCCTGTGCACGGTCCTTGAGGGTCAGACCAGGGGTGCCCCCCACCCAGCCTCCTCCACTGCATCTGCTCTGCTCAGCTCAGCTGTCTCGTCCCACGGAAGTGTTCACTTGCAGTCCGTGGACTTCCTGTCCTGCCCGGCTCCTGCTACATCCTAGGAAAGTGGAGCATCCGTGCAGACAGGCGTCCAGACGTGACGTTTGGTCTCTGGGCCATTACACCCTGTTTAGTAGAGAAAAGTGTTTAGGGAAACTAGAGCTGCGTGAGAGCAGGAAAGATGTGCAGAGCCATGGGCAGCCTCCGAGAGGCCCAGGGAGGCCGGGCCCCTGTTCCTGGTCTGATCCCATTGGGCCTTGGCCACATGTGTGCCCCGTGGGGGCGCTGGGAGGTGCTTCAGCGATGGGACTTCCTGTAGACGGCTCTCTGACATGTCCCAAGGGTCCTCCCTTTCTGTCCCCGGACTCTCTTGGTCAGTGCTACCCTGGAGCTGCCCCGCATTCTCCCCGCAGCCCTACCGTGTTGGCTGTCTGCCTGCTGCCTCCACTCCAGGTCCGGTCACTCGGTGTCAGCCCTTTCCCTCCGCACTGAATTCCCACGTGCTGTCTCCTTCCCCGGGCCCTTCTCTGGCTCGCATTGGCTCTGTTCTGAACCCTGGTCTTGTGAATCTAAAAAGAATCTTAAAAGTTGGATGGGGTCTACGTTCACTTTACTCTTGACCAAGGTAGTGAGAATCTCTCCTGGGGACTGAGTGGCTCAGTCGGTGAAGCATCTGGGGCTTCAGCTCAGGTCCTGATGCCAGGGTCCTGGGATCGAGCCCCGCGTCAGGCTTTCTGCTCAGTGGGGAGTGTGCTTCTCCTGCTCTCCCCCCTGCCCCTCTCCAGCTCTGTCTCTCTCTCTCTCTCAAATAAAATCTCTTTTAAAAAGTTAAAAAGAAAAAAAGTCTCTCGGTAACCATTAAGCTTGCCAGTGCTGTTCAGGTATTGAAGTGTTGCTGTCGGAGAAGTACCTTCCTCCGTCCCCAGACTGTCTTCTGGGGCATCTTTCTTTGGCTGACGGCCAGGTGCAGGTTTGTACTGTCACCGAGAGGTCGGTCCGGCTGCTAGCAATCTGTGGAAACACGCTTTCCCATCGTGGCCTCCAGAGTGATTCTGAACAAGGAAAAGCCACCGGAAGACCCAGGTTTTGTGAAGCTTGAACGGGATCCACAGGAACAGTCATTTGTTTAAAAACAAAAAAAGCTCTTCAGGGTCGGGAAGTCAAGTGTGTATCATTTTGAGGAGTTCAGTTACAAAGGGCGGTGGGGGGTGGTCTCTAGAGCTGCCGGTGTCCCATTCCGAGCGGCGGATGGTGACTGGGTGTAGAACCGGTGTCCCGTTCCGAGCGGATGGTGACTGTCGGTGTGTGGAACCTGTGTCCCGTTCCGAGCGGATGGTGACTGTCGGGGTGTGGAACCGGTGTCCCGTTCCGAGCGGATGGTGACTGTCTGGGTGTGGAACCGGTGTCCCGTTCCAAGCGGCGGATGGTGACTGTCGGGGTGTGGAACCGGTGTCCCGTTCCGAGCGGATGGTGACTGTCGGGGTGTGGAACCGGTGTCCCGTTCCGAGCGGATGGTGACTGTCTGCGTGTGGAACCGGTGTCCCGTTCTAAGCGGCGGATGGTGACTGTCGGGGTGTGGAACCGGTGTCCCGTTCCGAGCGGATGGTGACTGTCGGTGTGTGGAACCGGTGTCCCGTTCCAAGCGGCGGATGGTGACTGTCGGTGTGTGGAACCGGTGTCCCGTTCCGAGCGGCGGATGGTGACTGTCAGTGTGTGGAACCGGGTTTTCCGATGGCAGCACGCCTGCTGTCACCGGGGGGGGGGGGGGGGGGGGGGGCGCTTGCAGGCGGTGGCTCTGCCGTGCCGTCCCCCGCAGTGCCACAGTGAGGGCCCGCTCCCTCAGACCCGGGGTAGCTCCTGAAGGCCCGCTGCTGCATCTCTCCCTCGCAGTGACCAGCAGCTGCCGCGGAGACCGCCGTGGGCGGAAACACTGGTGTAACGGCCACACGGGGAGGGAAAGAGTGAAGGAGAGCCCATGGGGCGGGGTGAGGGGAGGAGAAGCACCCGGAGAGAAGCAGAGTCTGCAGGCTCGGCTTGCTTGGCACAATGCCCTGTGTGTCTTCTGGAAGGAAGAAGCCCCCACCTTCCTCGCCTCTGTCCCTTGCTTCCTCCTGAGGTCACCTTATCTTTATGACTGCCTGCCCTGCTTGGAGCACACTCTCTCGGAGGAGGAGAGCAGGGGAGTGTCCATGGACAGCACTTGCCCAGGGAGGGGGACTATTTCTCCAAGCTCCAGCTCTCCCCGGGGAGGGGCTTTGTTCCATCGGCCTCCGGACAGCCCGGTGCTGTCAGCCCCGGGAGAGAGCCACGCTGCATGCGAGCCTTGGGAGCCAGGGGCATTCCGGGTCCTGGGTGTTGTAGAGACTCGTGCTCTGCCCATTTGGGGGGGGCCTTACCACTGAGTGTAGTCTGCGGTCACAGGGGCAGCTTCTCACTAGACTCCGGGCTCCCCGCAGTAGGAAATTAGATCCCACACCCCTAACCCGTGACAGGAGCAGCCAAACCCTTTTGCTCCCATCCTGCTGATGATTTCTGTTTCTTCTTCCTCTTTCCCTTCTTCTTTTTCTTCCTTTTATTTTTTTAAGATTTTACGATTTTATTTATTTATTTATTTTTGAGGGAGTGAGCATGAGAAGGGGGAGGGCCAGAGGGAGAAGCAGACTCCTTGCTGAGCAGGGAGCCCAATGCGGGGACTTGATCCTGGGATTCCAGTATCATGACCTGAGCTGAAGGCAGGTGCTTAACCAACTGAGCCACGCAGGTACCTCTTCTTCTTTTATTTTTAAGATTTATTTATTTAGAGAGCACACGTGCAGTTGGGGGGGGCGAGGGAGAGAGAGACTCTCAAGCAGACCCCGTCAGTGGCGAGCCCTGTGCGGGGCTCGATCCCACAACCCTTAGACCATGACCTGAGCCAGCTAGGCGCCCTGCATCCTTGTTATTTCTGTAAATGTTTCCACCATCCACTGAGTGGCCCGAGCTAGGCAATGAGGTATTGTTGTCCCTTCCCCTCCCCCGCCCTCTGCCACACGCGCCACACGCGCGCGCGCTCGCGCACACACACACACACACACACACCAGGTTTACGTGTGACCTGCACGCCCATGCACCAAGCCCTGCTGCACTTCTGAGTACATGCCCTCAGCTGGTCCTCTTCTCCAGCCTTGTCACCGCTCCCCTATCCCCGCCCCTGGCATGGCCCCTGTGGCCTCCTTGCTGGCCTTCCTGCAGCCACGCGTGCCCTTCTCAGCACCAATCCGACTCCAGTGTCCCCTCAGCACTGCAGAGCCTTCTGTGGCCTCGCCAGCTCCTTCTGCCCCCTCCACGCCCAGGTCTCCCTACCCCCCTTTCTCCTGACCCCAACTCCTCAGCACCCCCGCTCAGACTTGCTTTTGTCTTCCGTTCCACCCCTCCTGATGTCCCCCATCCTCTTCCCCACCATGTTTTTCCTTACTAGCTCTGTGGACCTGAGCATGCTGTCCCCAGATCAAGTGGGGTGTCCCCTCCACTTCCTCTGCAGTGATGGGAGCCTGGAATTGTCCTGACGTAAAGCACGTAACAGTGTAAGACACACAACTGACGATTAATAAGAAGGGAGGCATTATAATATATAATCACACTGGGAAAGTGTTTCTTTCTTTTGTAATGTTCACGTTCTTTTTTTCTCAAGTCGTAAATCGCCTTAAGGGTAAGGACTGGGCTTGTGATGTGCTCACGGCCTCAGTATGCAGCTCAGGGCCGAGCCAGCAAGTGGCAAGCGCTTTGTGACGCCAAACTGACTGGAAGGATCTTAATTCACCCAAAGGGGACCAAGGAGGCGCCTAGCTCTCTTCGGCCACCTGTCACCACGTCCAACTTCCCCACTTCCCCACATTTCATTACGACAGCATGATGCTGGCTCATCCACTTCCAGGCGTCAGACACACTGGTCCCAGACTGGGGCCAAGAGCCCAGCTTCTTTCTCGTTTTCCTTCTCTGCTAACCCATAAGGCCGTGGCTGCTGGCTGGCTGGCCCGAGACCAGAGCTCAGGGACCCTGGGCCTCGGAGACTCGCAAAGCAGCCACCGTGACTCAGCCATTTCTGCCCCGCACCTTGAAGACTTCTTTCTGCTTTTTTGTTGGTGCTTGTGGTGTCTTGGAGGGTCCTTGCCCTTGGACCAGCTTTAGACCCGGGAAATAGCTGTAGCCCCTTGTGCAGACGCGCTCGGACTCCATCTGTGACAGTCCAGCTGGGCTGGCACCAAAAGGACGCGCCTGGTCCTTGTGAAGGTCCCGTGGTGACATGAACCCTAAGGATGCTGTGCTCACACCCAGACTCTCGCCTGGACCTTCACGGTCCAGGCCGCTTGTCACTGCTCTGTCACGGAGTGCTTATCCCCTCTAGCGGCGGGGAAACTGGAGGAGAGGAGCTGAACCGTGTCGTCTACTCGGAGTCTCGGTTAGAGCTAGGATGAAGAAGCCAGATCGCCACTGTGAGGAACGGTGTTCGTTTGATATTTAGGAACTGCCTGATGTTGCTGGTCTATAGTGGAGACCTGACAAGGCGACTTGAAAAGCCCATGTGTCGGCTGGACGTCAGGAAGAGGGTTTTCGTCCTTCGCGTTGTGACACCTCACAGAGCGCAGCTACAGCTCTACAGAGAGTTCTGAGAAGGAGTGTAAATCAGAGTCCCCGGCATGCTGGTTAAATCCAAGCGGAGCAGAAATAGTTCAGTCAGATTTCTAGAACGGAACTCAAATCATTTTTTAGTCCATACTAAATGTTTCTGTAAAGAGTCGATGCTGTCAAGGTCAGTGTTTAGTGAACATACAGAGCGTCCTAAAATGTGTTGGAGGTTTTTGCAAGAGTATTACTAGCCATGAAATCATTAGCCCAGAGTCTGGTGTTTTCAAGGAGGGTCTTGTGATTCAGCTTGCAAAAATATGTCACATGAGAAGAAATGCAATACGTTTCTTTCTTTCTTTCTTTTCTTTTTTTTTTTTAAGATTTTATTTATTTATTTGACAGAGAGAGGCACAGAGAGGGAACACATGCAGGGGAAGTGGGAGAGGGAGAAGCAGATCTCCCGCTGAGTGGGGAGCCCGGTGCGGCGCTCAATCCCAGGACCCTGGGATCATGACCTGAGCCGAAGGCAGATGGTTAATGACTGAGCCCCCCAGGCGTCGCTGCAATACGTTTCTACCTTCACCCATCCTACGACCGAAAATTCTCCCAAGGCACATTTTGGGTTTGGTTTTTTTGTTTGTTTGTTTTGTTTTACATCCTTTATTGTAAAATACTAATTAGAATGTTCAAATGATTTTTAAAAATAGATTCCACCAAGAAGTTTATTCAGAAAGAAGCCATTTTTTGGACCCAGGGTGGCGCTGGTGTTGCCTTTCTTCGGTGAGATGGATACTGTCCCGTCACCTCTGCAACAGGGTCAGCAAAAGCGGCTCTCCTCGCCGGGAGCAGAGAGCGGCCTCTGGGGCCCGTGCTGGTGGCATCGGCCTCAGAATCTGCTGCTTGGCTTTGGAAACTTACCCTTGACATTGTGTAAAACGTAGTTTTCATAAATTAACACAAAGGCATCAAAGAAGGAAGTTGCTTCTGGGCATAAAGGGCACCTCCCCTCCCCCGCACGGGCCCCCGGGTCAAGGAAGGCTTCAGTAAAGAGGTTGGTGCCTGGGACCCGGAAGGAGGAAGGAGACACATGGAGCAGACTTCCTCCTGGCGTGCTGCCCAGTGACGAGGGATGTTACCAAGTGTCCTTCCTGGTGACTTTCCTTCTCGTAGGACCCAGACCAGGCACGCTTCTCCGCAGGAGATCCATCCCCCGGAGAGGGCGGAGAGGGCTGTGCAGTGGCTAAAAGCTTGACTTCCTTCCAAGAGAAATCACTTAGCCCCGTGTCGTGTTGACACTTGCAGTCTCTGCTTTAAGGGGAGCGCGAGCCCAGGACCAGTGCTGAGCTGTGGTTCCCGGTGATTCTCTGTGCGGGAAGGAAGCCCAAACCACACTGCAGCAGCAGCCGCCCTGGGGTGTGTTTTCTCACAAATGATGGAGCCAGACGTAAGCCTGCAAACCAGCCGTCCAATAGCCTGTCTGTGTTGGTAAGCAGCATTCAGAAACACTGAAGTCATAAGCCTTGCTGAAGCCAAGAGAAGGCAGTAATGGCCAATCTCTGGCAACCTCGGTGCTTCCCAGACACTTTACGACAGTGAGTCCATTCACTCGAATGATTGCGTCGCCGGTGATCGGGAGGGTTGAGAGCCTCAAAGCTCGGAGCTTCAGGCGCGGCCGATGCAGGGCCGGCAGGGTCGCTGGCCTGTGGCTCTGGCCCACAGCTGCTGGCACGCTCTCTGCCCCCTTCCCGATGGTCACAGGAATTAAACAGAACTCCTGTTGCAGTGAGAGATCAGAATTTTGCATTTAAAGGTCTCCACTCCTGCTTTCTTGCCAGCACGGGCTCATCCCTAGTCATTTTTCAGGCCAAACCAGAGAGGAGATACAGTGTCCTTGCAAACCGCCACCTGCCCAGCTCCAGGTGGCTCTGCGTTCTCGTGTGCGCACGGTCACAGGTCGGCATGCACGGTCCTCAGCCGTCGTTCTTCCACCCAGAAGGCTCACGGCGGTTCGTTCACGTGTCTGTTTGCAAAAGAGCAGATTGCTTGTTCCAGCCTCTTCTGGCGGGAGGGCAGGTGTTGTCTCTGCATCCCTGGCTTGCAGACCAAGCCTCAGCTCCCAGCCAGGTCGTGGGATTCCCACAGAGCTGTGGGGTTACACGGCTGGGGCCTGTCCCGTGCCCAGAGTGTTGCGTGGCTGGGACGTCCCTCGCACCTCTCCTAGGGTCCAAGCTGTGTGTGGTGAGCTGTGGCCCGCTCTGTCTCCTGCTTCTCCGTCTTTGTGGTAAGGATCCCAACAGCCCTTCATGTCAGCGACGGGAGGTGATTCGTGCCAACCCTTAGCCCCTCCTCTGACCAGCAGGCGTCGTCCTCCCCAGACGGTCCTTGCTGGCACTTGAGCTAATGGTGTGATCGAGGCTGACGTTGGGGGCCAGGCAGCCCCTCCTAACTGCTTCTTTCCTGGGAACTTGCTCTGGCACTCCCGGATCTTCGGCAGAAATCTGCAGTCTCCAGCCAGGCAGGCGCCCACCCCATCCCCCCACCCCCCCACCCCCCCCCCGTCCCCCCGTGGTATGGAGTCCCCAGCGCGGTCTCACTCTGGCCATAAATAAAGATTCCTGCCACACAGAGCAGCCGCTCCGTCAGAAGCACAGCCGGGTACCAGCCAGGTCCCAGAATAAACTCCCAGCGGTGACGCAGGCGCGTTTCTGCTCAGTGGCCCCCTGCCTTTCGCCCTGCTGAGATGAGGAAGTGTGGTCTTGGAGGCCGGTGGTGTGAGGATGAGCCCCAACATGGCCCTCCCCTCCCGAGCCGCAGGAGGGGCACCGAGGGTGCTTGGTGGCGCTGTGGAGCAGTGCCTGTCTCTCCCCACCCTGTTGGAGGTATTTTTCAAGCTTGGCTCTGGGCCCAGCAGGACTGCATAGCTGAAATACCGGAGGCTAGAGCTGCAGGGGGCCGGGGGGAAGGGCAGGGGGCGGGGAGGCTTTGTCCTGGAGATGGGAGCCTCCTGGCCTCCTCCGAGGTGGCCCGCTGCCCCTCTGGGGCACACATCCTTGGGGCAGCCGTCCTGGGACGTCTGTAGCCTCCCCCCACCCCCGCCCCCACCCGTGTCCCACTGTGGTGGGGACAGCTTGTCCACTGCCCTTCCACCCTCAGAGCCGAGTCGCTGCTGCGAGGCAGGCGCTGTTCTGGACACTTCAGTTATAATCTCAATCAGTGTGTCCGTGTCCCTTCGCTCGGTAGATGCGTGGTAGACCCTGTGACCAGCCCAGCCCCGTTGCCTGGAGGGTTCCCAGACGGGTGCTTCGGAAGGCGAGGGGGGAGAGCCGACACTGTCGCGGGCTGGCTACGTGCTCAGGACCACAGCGCCGTGCTCAGCGCACACAGACCCCAGGGGGGTGCTGGTGTTGCCGTGCTCGTTCAAAAGGGGGAGGAACTGGGGTGCCGGCTGGCTCAGCCTGAGGGGCATGCACCTTGGTCTCAGGGCCGTGAGGGCCTGGCCCATGTTGAGTGTAGAGATGACTAAGTAAATAAAGACAAAGAAACCAAGGCTCAGGAATGTCCGTTATGTACCCAAGGTCCCACGGCTAGAAAGAAGGCCCAGAACGCAGTCTGGGTGACCTGAGGCTGTGCCGCCGCAGTGCCCCTGGCCAGTGCCCGGAGGAGGCCTCCTGGGCGCGTGCGCGTCTGCCACCCTGGGCTCGTCCCGTCAGACCTGATGCAGCACGTGATCGCGCAGGCCCAGCCTCTGTAGGCACGTCGGCTGCCCGCTCGCCACAGGGCCTGCTGGAGTGCTGAGTGAGCTCGTGCGGGCCAGGGGCCGTCTGAGGACCGTGTCGGAACTCCCGAAAGGACTGGCATCTGCCTTCGTCTGTCCGTGCTGTCTGACACAGTCGCACAGATGGGTGGTTACCGCAGCGTGGGCTGGAGGCTGCAGGTCCAAGGTCAGGCCTCCAGCACGGCTGGTGCCCCCTTTTGGTCCCAGACTTCTTGTGTTCTCACGTGGTGGGTGATGTCATCGGCTTCTGAGCCTGGTGGCCCCTGGTCTCCCCACCTCCTAATACCACCATCTGTGGGAGTTGGGATTTCAGCATATGAACTTGGGAGGCACAAACCCTAAGCAACATCCATCTTTTAAAGTAGTTGGATTTGTGTGCGAGTCAGCAGAGCACGGCAGCGCCTACCCGTGGCGATGTGCAGACAGGAGATCCGAGAGCTGGGGTTCCTCGTGAGACTGGAGCCCCTGAAGTGGCGGTGTGGGCGTCCCTCGGGATGGCCTCCTAGGACCAGGCCCCACTGTCCGCTGGCCAGTGAGAGAGCCTCACTGTGGGGAACGTTGACCAGGGATGCACTGGAGAGTCCCAGAACCCAAACTCTGTACCCCACTGCCATCCCCAGCAAGGCCTGGGTTGGGTCAGCCTGGGTGGCCACTGGGAGAGGCTGGTGAAACGTGGCACCTGGCTGGTGAGGGCACAGTGAGCGCTCAGCACCTCTGCTCCCCGCCCCCGTCTGAGAGCTACGGAGCCAGGGTTGCCTGCGTGCAGCTTGTTCAGAAAGAAGGATGGGCACGGAGCTTCTTACAAGGAAGCTAAACACCTTCAGTGTCTGTCGCTCAGAACATGGACAGCTCTCCCCACTGATGTGTTTGGCCATGTACAGGGTTAGTCTTGATTTGGGGAGTCAGGTGGAGAAGAAGAATGTGCGAGAGGGAGTAGGCGCTGCGGGCAGGTGTCCTGTGTCTGATGGAAACCAGCAGAGCCAGAGGGAGCTTTGATCAGCCCAGCCGGGAAGGGGCCGGGGCCAGCAGCAGGTGGGATGGAGGGGAGAGTATGCCTGTCACTTGAGTTGTGGCCACTCTCAGTCTGGGGCAAAGTGTAACTTCACAAAAGCACTTAAGAATGTGAGTGGCTTTAACCTCCTGTTTAAAATTTGATTTCTTCTGCTTCCTTTTCCTTGTCCTGGGTTCTGAAAACCCAGTGGCAAAACAGAGAGAACACCTGAGTGAGCAACGTGCACGTTTATGTTGAGCTCGGCTCTTGCCAGATTCTGACGTTTACAGGGGGCAGGTGGGCCTGGCAAGGACTTCGGATGCGGACCCTTCCACATGTCCCTCTCCCATTACCCTGTGACAGCATCAGGTTGTCAGGCCCTTTGTGGGAAATGGTGACATCGTCAGGTTCTGAGCCTGGTGGCCCCTGGTCCCAGAGCTCCTCTCTCCCTCCTCCCACAGCAGAGCCCAGGCCCGGACAGCGCTCGTTGACGCTGCGAAGTTGCAGGCGTCCACTGTCACTACCGCCGCCCCCCAGCCCGGCTCCAGACTCCGTCCTGATGAGAATTCGAGAGAGTGTGGCCTTGCAGCTCTAGGCTGGTATCAAAAGCACTGCAAAGACCCCGCCATTTGTTTAAAAAAGAAAAGAAAAGACTGTATAGGAAGGGACATGAACTCAGAAATTTTTTGCATTTTGATAATACGGTCCTTCCAACCATTTTTAAGGCCTAACCTTTCCCTCCCCAAAAGCATTTCAGGTGGATTATGGTATTTGAAAGGCTGCAGTGTTTGACTTTCAAGGGATAAAACCAAAGAGATACACGCAAAAGGTTCAAAATGAGTAAATACGACCCAGGTGTAGGAGTCCACGTCCTGAATTTAGCCAGGAGGTTCCTGAAGACATTGCAGGGTTTGGGTTCGGCAGGTTGGGTTCTCTGACAGAGCAGAGTGGGATTACCAGTCCAGCGTGGGGGGCTGGCTTTTCTTTGGGGGTGCCCGTGTCCCACTGTTCAGACATGGAAGATGCACTGGTCGGTCCTCAGGCCCTCCTCAAGGGAGGATGTGCCTGGGTTGGGCAACCTCGGCCAGAGGAATGCGGGGGTTGGTTTGGCCTGCTCGGTGGTCCTCGTGAGAATTACTGTGAACAGCCCGCGCAGCTCAGCTGAGTTAATCTAATGACTTTTTCTTTTGTCTGTTTTCTTCCTCCCATCTTCCCGTTTTTGTGTCTGTCTTCCGCTTTGATTCTGTAGTATAAGTCTGTGTTTAGGTCCTACTCCCAGGATTTCGTGCCTCACAACCAAGCTTCCGTTCAACCTTTCCTTCCGTCTACCTCCTCTTCCTCTCCACATTTCCCACCTGTCCACCAGTCTCAGAGCTCTGACTTAGCGGGGCCAACCGTAGCCAGTCTGCCTCCCAGCACCGTGGACGGGCCTCTCTCATCTTCTCAGGAGAGCAACTTTCATGGGAACACTGTCTGCCTTCCTTCCGAAACCTCTCTCACTGACTCGCCCCAGACGTCTTCGGTGAGAACTCCGCGCACACCCCCCTCCACGTGGGGCTGCCCGTTTTGAGAGACCGGTGCGGCTGTTCCTGAGGCCGTCGCCGCCTGTCCCCGCAGCCAGGCCCGTTGCCGGTGCACACCCCGGTGGCAGCTGGGCCCGATCCGGGTCCCTGGAAGGTCCCAAGATGCCATAGTAGCCTGTTTCCAGAACAGCAGTGGGAACCTTCCGTACAGAGTTCCCGTCAGGTGGGGAATCTGATTTTCCAAAAGCGATCGGTGACCATTTGGAGACCGTCCTCATAAGGCTGAGACAGAAAGTGCTCCCGGTTTTCTGTGGGGTTGTGTGTTAGAGAAAGCTGCCGTCGCGCTGGGAAGACAGCTGCAGACGGAGGCCTGTGACAGGTCGGGGCTGCAGACGGAGGCCTGTGACAGCGGTCGGGGCCGGTTGCATGTGTGGTTGTGTGGGGCGCTGGTGGAGGGCCTGCTGCCGGGCCCTGTCGCTCGCAGAGTGCTGGCCCCGGGGCTGTGGACGGGCTGGCACGTGTCAACTCCGCGGCGCAGCCTCTGCCCCCACGGCCCGCCTCCCGCCGTGCCTCCTGGGGGCAGTTTGAATGGCCCTCGACCTCTTTGGAGAAGGTCCCGCAGGAAACTTGCGTCCCCCGTAACGCAGAGGCAAGATGTGGCTGAAGCGCAGCCTTCTCGGGCCTGGGAGAAGCTTCCCAGGAGCAGCGAGGGCCGCTGCCGCCATCCGCTCCACCTCCTGAGCATCCCGCACAGGGCCGGCCCGGCAGGCCGCTCTCTCTGAGCCATGCGGGGTGGCCGCGGGCCTGTCACATGCGCGTTTCCTCTCATCCTGTCTCCCCCAGAGTGAAAACACCAGTGAGGAGGCTGGTGAGGGTGAGTACGTCAATCTGTACTCCTCTGGGCAGAGCAGCGAGGAGCTGGCTCGCTCTCGAGGCGTAAGTAACGTCAGGGCGGCCTCGTGCATGCGGCCGGGCCGGGCCCTGCTTCTGCCTGGCCGGGAGCCTGCATGGCTCCGTGGGGAGAGGATGAGGCTCCCAGAGCAGGTCTTCCCCCTGCTTGCAGTACGTGTGGTGCACTTCAGGCCTGGCCAGGGAGTCTTCTGGAAATCCGCGAAGGCAGCACGGCGTAGGCCTGGCCACACATCGGTTGCTCTCCGGGGTTTCTTTCTAGCCTGCCCCGCTAGTGTTGAAGTCCATCTTCCGTCCCGACCCAGAGGGTGGGAGCCTTCCCTCCCACACCGCCACGGCTCCTGGGCCTTCGCCCCCTCCCCCTCCCCCCAGCACGCCCCTTCACCCCCACGGGAACGGCTTCCTCAGAAGCTGGGCGGGTCTGGCCGGGAGCCCCCGCCATGTGAACACACCTGCCTCCTGAGAGTGTAGAGAAGCACCTGGTGTGGCCCCCAGCTCCATACGGCCATTCTCCTGAGCGGTCAACTTTCCAGGTTTTGCTATAGCAAAACGTGAGCAAGTTCAAAAGCTTCCAAAATAATGAGTCCCTTGAGAGGAGGTGCCATGAGGACTCAAGTCCTCCCTGGTGACCAGCTCACAGGGCCCAGCCTGTTAAAAGTCTAGTCACTCCTGGTAACATGAAGCCCACCAGAGACACCCCTACAGGATCTTAGATGTGCACACGAGGCAAGCCCCACTGGAGACGTTTGCAAGTCCTGGAACTCTGTGGATTTTCCCTCCAGTGGGATTCTGTCCACCAGAGACGGGGACCCTATCCCTGGAAGCTGCTTCTCCTCTGGTGTTTCCTCCTCCCCTGTCTCCTCTGGTGACCTGTGCCCCTGCGTCACCCAGGTCAGCCTCCACACGAGGATACTGTTCCCTGGCTGGCCTTCCGTGGCTCCCCCTCCAGCCGGGACCACGTTCAGTGCTGACTTCACCTCCGAGCACTCTCTCTGAAGACGATCTGTGTGTCCACCCTGCTCTCTGCTGTGGCCTCGGTGGCAGTCCAGGGGTGCCAGATCGCCGTGTTGTCACCAAGTGGGGTGGCCCAGATTCCCAGGACCAGGCCGCTGGAGGAGAGGGCTTGCAGTCATGCACTCGAGCCATACCTGGGAGGCACTTGAACATGGCAGTCCTGAGGACTGGTTTAACTAGGAAGTCCGCCGAGGCTTGCTGCACACTGGCAGGGCACCGTGGTTAGGGACACAGGTTTTGGGGGCAGACACCCCTCGGTTTGAATGCAGGCTGCAGCCTTCTAGCCGTGTGGTCTTGGGCAGGGCCTTTAACCTCTCCCAGCCTGTGGCAGGGCTGGCAGGGGGCACTGTCATGCCAGCGAATGGACAGGGTCTTGGTCAGGGCCAAGTGAGAAGAGGTACTCGAAGCCCTTAGCGCAGGGCCTGGCTGAGCTTGGCTGAGTGGCGGCGACCCTGGCAGTCCTTTCTTCTAGGAGGTGCTTGGGATGGCTTCCTCTAGGTTGGCAGCTGACAGAGGTCCTAGGTAGGGGTACCTGTTATGTCCACAGACGTGCAATGCTAGGCTGAAGAGGGCCTTCCCCTCCGGTGTCATTGACTGCACTCACAGTTACCCTGCTCACTTCTCGGATTGCTCTGTAGGAACTTGCGCTTGAGGCCGCTTGCAGGCAGAGTGCTGGGAAGCAGATCCGCCTAGCGTGGGGCACCTGTCACAAACCCAGCACTTCTCGTTTCAGGAATCACCAGCTATGAAAGACGGCCATCCCAGAGATCCCTCGTCGGCCAGCAGCGCAGCCGGGAAGGAGAGCAGAGACGGCGACAGGTAGGGAGTGGCTGTATAGCGGAGGTTCCCTGAGAGCCGCAGGCCGGGCTGGGGAGGGCAGCCGCCTGCCCGCCAGCATGCCAGGCCTGTGGGAGCTGGTTGTGTACACCCTTTCCTTTCCTTCCGACTCACAAAATTCTGCGTGTTCAGGGTAGAAAACATGCCAAGTACAGAAATGTGCAGGTCGGCCAGAAAAATCACTAATAATCGCACCCTTTAAGGCGTCCGTGCTGGCATGCAGCCTGCCCTCCTGATTACGTGCTCACATACCACCGACTCTGCAGATGGCCCGGGATAGTCTCTTAAATCCCAGGCCAGCCTTCCTTGGCCTCTTCCAAGTTCGGGTGCACTAAGGTGGTGTCAGAGACCCCCCCTAAACCCAAAAAAACTTTATTGTGAGTTACTGGATGTATAGATTGTGTTAAACCATTTGCAAATAAGTTACAGACTTGACGGTCAACTTCTAAATACTTCAGTGTGCCTCCTAAAATATTTTAATTTTTTTGAAAGACTTATTTATTATAAGAGGGGGCACGTGAGCACATGAGGGTAAGGGAGAGTGGGCAAGAGGGAGAGAGAGAATGTCAAGCAGACTCGCTGCCCAGCACAGAGCCCACCTGACTCAGAGCTTGATCTCACGACCCTGAGACCCTAACCCGAGCCGAAATCAAGAGGTGGATGCTTAGGGGCGCCTGGGTGGCTCAGTCAGTTATGGGTCTCCCTTCGGCTCAGGTCATGATCTCAGGGTCCTGGGATCCAGCCCCACATCAGGCTCCCTGCTCAGCGGGGAGTCTGCTTCCCCCTCTCTCTGGTACCCCTCCCCTGCTCATGTTCACTCTCACACTGTCTATCAAATAAATAAATAAATAGCTTAAGAAAAAAAAAGAGTTGGATGCTTAACTGGCTGAGCCACCCAGGCGCCCCTCCTCCTAAAATATTTTAAAAGTCTACCAGCTTATAATACCATTATCACACCTAAGAAAATTAATAATAAATTCCCTCATATCATCTGACATGTAAACCATCTTTCATTTGCCCAACTCTTCCTAAAATTAACTTGTATAGCTTATTTTGGGGGGACCAGGATCCTTCAGGAGTCAGTACACTTAGCTGTAGGTCTCTTTAATCTTCTATAACATTTTTCAGTGTTAGCACAAATGACACCGGACCAGGTTCAGAAATATGTGGTGAATTTCTCCATGTGTAGGACCCACAGATCCTCTCTGCCTTCAGCGACTTCACGAGGACATCTCCTTCGTAGTGAACTGTTACACAAGTTCAAGCTTTTCCTCCCTCTCCAGGCCAAGGTTCAGCTACCTCTGGCTTCTGGGCACAGAGTGAGGCAATACCCACTTGTCAGGCCTCAGCATAAATGGTTGAAGAGCTGGTAAAAATAAAAGCGCGAGAGACTCCGTTCATTCTACAGGGGCTGAAGAGGGCTGCCTGCCCAGCCTGCTCGTGGTCCCTCCAAGGAGCTACCCGTGTGGGATCCGCCTGGTCCGCCTGCCCGGGCTGAGATCTCCCCGTGGGTTAAGCAGGGGACGGAGGGTTTTCTAGCTGAACACCTAGTAGCAAACAGCATCTGTGCCAAGCAGCAGAAGCCCACGGGTCCTGCCTCCAGCTGCGCTGAACCCGAGGGCACCATTTTCCAGAACTGCAGATGGCCCTTGGGAAAAAACAAAAAAGGCAGGAGGAGGAACACATTCACTACTTAGAAGCAATCACAAAAGTGTCCTCTTTCCACAGAGGCCGGACCGCGGCCCTGACGCTCACGGCACACGCAGCCCATGGTTCTTCCCAGGACTGTGTGTGGTTTTGCTCTGGGCCGTCCTTGCCTTACTGAAGGCACAGATTTTTATGTCTCCCATACTTAGGGTCAAAAATGTGGCCCGTGACCATAAGGCCAGCCTGGGCCTCACAGGCTCCGCGGTAGAAACCATCAGAATGAAGTGCGAGTATGAGAGAAGACGCTGGGGCGAGCAGGGCACCTACAGACCCGGTGTCTGTCTGCTCCGGAATGCCCCCTCGCTGCCCCACAGTTCCCCTCTGCTGGCGGTTCTCTCCTTCTCCCCTTGCACCAGCAGATTCCTGCTCTGCTCAGTGCTGCAGGGCTCGGCCGTCCTGCCACAGGGGCCTGTTGCCGTTCACACCGGCCTGGGTCTTCCTGCTCAGGCCGGTGCCCCTGCTGCTTGTTTTAATGTCAGTCTCTCCTGCTACACCCAGCATCCCAAGGACAAGGGCCGGTCTGCCTGGTTCATGCGTCTCAGTCCCGCGGGAATGTGGCCTTTGGCGAAGACTTGAGGAATGACGATAATAGCCATGCGAACTCTCTTCCAGCCTGCTTGCCCTTTTGCCCTTCCTGTCCTTGGATACCCGCTGTGCATAGGGTGGCCTTGACAGAGCGACTGATCCCATCACTTATGTAAATAGCTCGGGGAAACCTTGATCTTTTTTTTCCCTTTTCGTTTTTTTCCTTTTTTTTCTTTTTTAAGTAGGCCCCACGTTGAGCATGGAGCCCCACACAGGACTTGAACTCAGGACCCTGAGATCAAGAACTGAGCTGAGATCAAGAGTCAGATGCTTAACCAATGAGCCGTGCAGGCTCTCCAGGCTCCTTCTTAATCCCTCCTATTGACAGAGCATCCACAGAGAGCAAGAAATGTCCCAAGGTCACACAGGTCATCAGTAGTGGTGCCGGCAATCCAGTCCGCGCCCCGGCTTCCGGCCCCCACTCAGGCCCCCGTGCTGGGTGTGGGGAGCGGCGTGGCCTGCACACAAGAGCTGCAGTTCCAGAAGAATCTGTCAGGGGTAGTCGTAAACCGGAGTCTTGCAGAGAGCTGCACGGCCTCTGCCCCCTGATGTCCTGGACCCCGGGGCCTGCCAGACCCTTGCAACACAAACCACTCCTCTCTAGGGCCTCCAGGTCACCGGATGGTTCAGAGCTGGCGCGGTCAGAGGAGGAAGTGGACGAGCTGTCCCTCATCGACCACAGTGAGATTATGGCCAGGCTGACCCTCAAGCAAGAGGTGAGTACAGGCCGTGTGCGGCCTGGTCCATATGAGTGGGGGGGGCTCTGAGGACAGTGTAACCTTGAGTTGTCTCGAACAGAAGGACCAAGCAAGGCAGTGAGAGGTGAGGTTGGCACCCGCCCCCCCCCCCGCCCCCTCCCCGCCCCCCCTCCCACCCACTTTGTGAGCTCTGCACTCGGCATTTATCCTGGGCACATGGATGGCCTCCTGGAGAAAGTGCACTGTCCCCTTCTCTGATGCTTCCAGTCAGTCATCTCGGCAAGTCACATACGATCTCTAAGCCCCAGAGGACAGGACTCTGGAGGACACTGTAACAGTGGCGTCCGTGTAGAGTGCTCAGCACGGAGCCCAAGCGCAGCGAGCCCTCAGTAGCATAAGCTGCCTTCCCGTCAGTATCGACTGCATCAGCCCCTGTAGTTTCTGTGGGAGCCTCAGGCTGATTGAGAAGTCTCGGGCCTGCAGCTCCCTCTGTCCTGTGCCTTGTCAGGAGGGCCTGGGCGATTCTGGAAACCCAGAGGAACGTCTTAATGTGCTCACCCTGACCCGGTCCTGCGGGGTGACTGTGTTTCTGGGCTCTGGCTGCGCGGTGGCGCACACACAGAACAGGCAGGGCGGGGCTGGCAGGTCCCTGGGGCAGCCAGCTTCTCTGCAGAGAGAAGTGATGCTTCGTGACCCTTGCCAGAAAAGTTCTGAAAAATCGGGTCATGGGCGGCTGCCCTCAGCCTTAGCTGGAAATCCAAGATGCTCTCGGGACCCTGGAATCCAGGGGTGAAAACGTGGATGCCCTGGAGAGGCAGGTGCATCTCCGAAATGGAGGACCGTGAACCCTTGGGGGCTCGCGGGGCGGTTTCCATCAGAACCAGAGGTGGGGGGTCAGGGGCCGCTGTCAGGCAGGCCCGATGCTGTGCTGCCTGGGCTCGCGTTCCTGGCCCGGCCGGCTGACTGCTGGCTCTGGCTCTGGGCAGGCTTATGGGCTAAAGCCTCTGTTTGCCCACCTGGAAGTACGACTTTTTCCTTAATTGGCAGAGGGCAGCCGGTATCTTCTATAAGCAACGTCTGGGACAATTAAACATTTTTGTGATGCTTTACACTCCTTTGAGGGCTCCCTGTGCAAGAACTTGTGACATGACAAGTGACTTCCTTCCACCTGGGGAAACCCATGTAAACGCGGGGCGGCCTGCTGCGGTTTTAGGAACATGACCGTGCTCGGGCTTAGCTCTGCTGCCCCTGTGGTCTTGTTGGGAGTGGCTGGTGCGGTCCTGCCTGCCTCTGTGGGAGGGTCCCACCGTTTCCAGCGTGAGAACGTCCCTCCTCCTGTCCCTGTCCCCTGGCTTGGTGAAGAGGGAGGGATCTGTTGGTGCCCTCGTCCCTCAACTCTGCTGTGACCCAGCACAATGTGCCCTGGTATCTGGCCAGCTCCCAGGGCCGTCCACCTCCCTGATGAGCTCTGGTCTGTCCTGTCTACGGAGTGCGGAGTGGCCTCTGCGCTCGGTCATGCTGCTCCCAGGCAAGGGAGGGCGGGGGCAGGGGGCCCGGGGTCTCTGCAGTGCCGCGGCTTGGTCGTCTTGTCCCGCCTCGGACTTCCTGGTCGGACTCATGGCTGAATTCTGCTGCATGCCCTCCTTTGCTTTGTCTTTGCAGGGTGACGACGGG
Source organism: Meles meles (assembly GCF_922984935.1). NCBI lineage: Eukaryota > Metazoa > Chordata > Mammalia > Carnivora > Mustelidae > Meles > Meles meles. The sequence goes on from NC_060076.1 coordinate 4,614,178, forward strand.
CCAGACGTCCGTGGAGGGTCTGGAGATATCCTACTGGTGCATGCTACTGAGACAGACAGGAAAGGTGCGGCAGCGCCCTGGGCAGGGGCCTTGGTCCTTGTCACTGCCCTTGGGGTGGGCTGGCCCCACAGACCTCGGGGGGTCAGAACGGGGTCCTGGTACCCCGCAGTCATTGTGCAGAGAGCCTGCCCCTGGGGGTGGGAGCCGCTCTCTCAGGGTACGCCCTCCGTGGGGGAAGGCTAGTGATGACCCCAAGGGCCCCCAGGGGCCAGCTTCAAGGGCAGAGCTCAGCACCTCAGGTAACCACACGTCCGACACTGTTAACCTTCCAGCAGCATGTGGGTGTGGCTGTTTCTACTTTTCCTGATGTCTGACCCGTTATGTTATTCCGGACACCAGACAGAGTTTCACTGGTGGCCTCCACGAGGAGACCCCGGCACGTGTTCTGTCCGGACGGAGCTCAGTCTCAGAACAGTGGCGGCAGTGTCTAGGACAGAGTTCTGACCCCTCAGCACGCAGCCGCCCCGTTCAGCGTCCTGATCCCTTTGGCAGGGCTGGGAAAGCAGGGGACCTAGTGTTGGTGGACTCCGTGCTAACAGGAGAGCGCTCACTCCGCATCTGGTCCGGCAGGGAGGGGAGAGGAAGTGCTGTGACCTTGACCTCCACCTCCACCTCCACCAGGATGCGGCAGGTCCTGCCCTGCCCCCCCCCCCCCCCCCCGCACTCCTTTTCCTACTACATCTTTGAAAGTTATTAAAAAGGGGATGTGACCACACTATTAAAGCCAGTTGTGCGAACAATTAAAGTGCCCCCATCCAGAAACCCGCACCGACCAGTTTTATTTTTATATATGACCATGTTCCTGCTTTTACAGTATATTTCCCCAGATATGTTACACAGAATGATTTGAGGAATTTTTAAATTACAAAAACAGTACAGAAATGGTCACATTGCCGAAAATTTGAATAATAGGGAAAAAGAAGAAATGACCCCAACAAACTTACCATAGCCATTGTTTTGCCCTTTGGGGTTTGGTCACTCCGGTTTCTTTGGACTAGGGCAGAAGCCCGGTCCTGGGGACTGAGTTCAAAGCCAGGCACGTCCTGTCCCTTCCCAGCCTCAGCAGGCCCGCCAGTTTGAAGAGGTCCCAGTGGGCAGGGAGAGGCGCAGAGCTGCCGTGAGACCGCCCGGCACAGGCCACCTGCATGCAGGAAGCCACGAGCATGCTCAGAAGCAGCGCTCACTTTCCTCCGCAGCACCCCGCCCCCATGCCTGCCTGAGCACCGGCCTCAGCTGGGCAAGAGGAACAGCTGTCATTTCCATCCAGAGGGCTGAAGGGGGAGCTGGCTCTGTCCTCGGCTCAGGGCACCAAACTCTGCGGTCCTGCAGGGGCAGCCGGCTGCAGCCCCGGCCAGAGGGAGCCCTGGGGGCAGGGCAGTCCAGAGCCTTCCATGTGGCCTGCGGCGCCCAGGACAGGAGGTGCTGCTGCCAGCGGGGACCTCCACTTGACTTCAGTCATGGAGAGATGTTGAGGCTACAGGGAAACCAAGTCCCATGCACATGGTTGGTGGAGGCAGAGGCCCTGGGCCACACCGCACATTCCTTGGGCAGGTGGCTTCCTGTGGACCAGAGACCACCCCGGTGGTTCTCCACTGGATCGCCCACGGCTCAGGGCATGCAGACTTGGATCTGGTCCTCCAGAAGCAGGCCCTGGCCTGTGCTGGGCCCATCTCTGCCTCCTTACCTAGCCTATCTCTGAACAAAAGCCCCAGGGGGTGGTGAGCTGGTGAGTTGAGGGGTTCGGAGAGGAGGGCCCGGAGCAGGATGCTGTCGGGCCATGCCGTGTGTTTCCGGCCCAGGAGCCTCCTCCCAACACCTGCTCCGCCAGCCAGGCCCACCCCAGCCAGACCCCGGATGCCGGAGCAGGTGTTGCTTTTGCTTTCGTTTGTCCTGGAGGTGACCAGGCAGGCCAGGGCACAGGAGCCAAGGTTCAGCTGAGCCTGCGCTGCTCTGCTGGGGAAGCAGGGATCCTCTTGATTCCTCCACTTGGCAAGCTGGGGGATAAGTGAGAGAAGATGAGAGGAGGGGGTCCATGTCCAGAGAAGACCAGCCTTATCTTCGGTCTTGCAGTATGTGGAAATTCCCAAGGTTTTTGTGCCGGGGCCCTGCCATCTAGAGTATTCCCTGTGATTTAGCTTCATGATCCTGCTGACGAGTTTGAATTCTTTTCTCTGTGCCCAGAGTCTGGGCACATGCAGCAGGCGTGCTGCCCGTCTTTGTCCCCTGCCAGCAGCAGGCGTCACTGATCAGGTGTTCTTTGCTCTAGATTTGGTCCTGTACTGTGAGGCCTTCTTGACCACCTACAGGACCTTCATCACCCCGGAGGAGCTCATCAAGAAGCTACAGTACAGATATCCTTCCCCGCGGCGCCCCGCCCTGGCCCCACGCCTCTGCGGGCGCATTCGGAGCCAGCCAGGAGAGAGAGGGCCTTGCTTGCCTGCTCCCCCACGCCCTAGCTTTGGGGCCTCGGGCCAGGCTCTGTCTTGCAGTCCCCTTCCTTGTCTGAGTGCTGAGTGAGAGACGCGAGGTGCCGGGTCACGGGTGTGCTAACAGCCGCTGCGGGTCACCAGGGAGTCCTGAAGAGGAGTTAGGAGCAGCTGACTCACCCCAGGAGCGAGCACGCACAGGCACCTGCAGCTTCCGAGCTGAGCCCCAGGCCACTGAGGGACTTAGGGGAGCAGCCTCGGGGGAAGGCACAGCCTCTCTGCCTGGTGGCACAGCCCGCAGTGGACAGACCACGTCCAGACAGAATTGGCCCCTACCCCTCGGCCGTCTCTGGCTCGCCCTTTCCAGGGTGACTCTGCAGCAGCGGTCGAGGAAGACCCCGGACCCTAGGACCCAGCATCCTTGACTTTCTCTCAAACCTGCTCCTCCTGCGGAGGCTAACCAGAGCTGCTGCTCTGAAGGGCGCGCGGCCCCGCCCCCTCCCCGTGTCACAGCCCGCGACTGCCATCTGCCGGACAGCTGCTGCTGCTCGGACCAGGAAGTCCTGAGTCCTCCGGCTGCCTCCCTTCCTTTCCTGTGTGCCCCGAGGCTCGGCCTCTTGTCTTCCCCGAACCCGCTGTCACTCCTTTCGCTGTCCCCGTGCCCCAGCCCTAGAGGACCTGGTCCCTCGAGATGGAAGTTGACGGTCCTCACTGCAGAAACGTGTTCCTTCGAGCCTCACGCGTTCAGTTGCTCCCAGGCCTGGCTCAGCAAGTGGCAATAACTCACGCTTGGTGAGAACTTCCAGTGCTGGGCAGGACGCTAAGCCCCTGCGCGTGGAGGCTCATTGAGCTATGAAACTACTTGCGTTTTTATAAGACTTTTTTATAAAACTGCTAGCATGTTACTTATGCCATTATGGTACTACTTATCACGTGACTCAGGAAGCAGCCTTGGAGAGCCTAAGTGACCCACACGGCAGCTCGGTGGGCAAGGGGCCACCCCGTGCCCCCACGCTCCTGAGCTCTGGTCCCAGCACCTGCCCTGCGTGGCTGCTGCAAGCATCCGTGGGCACGTCGCAGCACCAAGGTCCTGGGCACAGCTGCCCAGTGAGCCCTCTGCGGCAGGCTCTGGGGCCAGCGCTGTGAGGCTCCTTCCTGAGCACTCGTGGATCCCTGGAGAGCAGCAAGGAGAGCCAGGGCAGGGCCTGGAGAGTCCACAGTGAACACGAGGGGATGGCGAGAGTCTGTGCTCCTCCAGGCAGAAACCATGACCTTGGGAAGGAACTGGAGGTGGTCGCGTGTGTGGCTGCTGAGGGGAAGAGGTGTCTGGCGCTACGGAGAGTGCTGGGAGGGAGCTCGGGGCACAAGTACAGGAGGCACCTGTGGGCCACGCACCCCCACCCAGTCCCACTGAGAGGGTGTTCAGGGCATGTGGATTCTGACCACCTTTTACCACCTGAGGCCCAGCCGGGCAGCCTGCAGCGTTTCAGTAAGTCCCACAGGAAGCTCGGGGGCCCGGGGAGACCCGACCGAAGAAGGGCAGTGGAAGCTGCCCCACAGGCATAGCTCCCGGGGGCGGGGGCCTCGCTCCCAGGACTCCTGCACGTAAGCGCCCTGTACACGGCAGCTGGGGCAGGGTAGCGCTCCCCCGCCCCAGCCCTGCCTGTGTGAGAATGGCTTTCCTTAACCCGCGCTCCACGTACGAGAAGTTCTCTCCCTTTGCCGACACATTCAAGAAGCGTGTCAGCAAGAACACGTTCTTCGTGCTGGTGCGGGTGGTGGACGAGCTCTGGTGAGTGCTTGTGCCCGGGAGGTGGCAGGGAGTCCGACAGGCCTGGGGCACCCCAGCGTTTCCCAGCGGGGACGTAGGCTTCTTTCTGAGACCAGGACATCCGGTTCCGTTCCATCTGCTCCGCCCAAGCTGTGAGCCCACAGAGCCCCCCACGTGGCCCTGGGTCGGGCTTGTGCTTGCCCGCCTGGGCAAGACTCCGGGGAAGGATGACCCAGCCGCCCAGGCCAGGCACGGGCCACACCAGTCTCCTCATGGGGCCGTCCCTCGCGCGTGCAGCTCGGGCCTGGTCCCCCCAAGCCACAGGGTCAGCGGGCAGGGCCGGCCTCCTGCTCTCAGCTCCCGGCACCACCCGCCCCGACTCAGCACTCAATAAGCGCATGTACAGCTGCTCCCTCCCCTAGGTCTGGAGAACCAGGGTGAAGGAAACCACGGGCCCTGCCTTCAAGGCATTTCCGTCCTGCAGGGAGAAAGGCCTCCGCCCCGGACGGCACCGAGACTGACCACCGAGCTCGGAAAGTACCGTGCGGAGGGAGTGCAGGAGTGTCCTGCGGGCGGGGGCCTCAGTGACTCACCACCCCGGGGACCAGGGGCTGCCTCAGGGGCTGGGCTGGAGTGGGACGGTCTCCCTGGCCCAGGCTCGCACGTGGGTGCTGGAGCTTGTCCCGGTCCAACAAGCATTTGCTCAGAGTGTGGCGGTTCTGCGTCACCCGCGGGACCGCTCCCAGTGCTTCTGAGGATCCGGGTGGCCGTCTCGACACCTTTTCTTGCTCTCTTCCCCGAAGAGGTTTCCGAGCCCTGCTGGTCACTGCCACAGGACCCTTGGGTATTCTGAGGCGGATTCTGGGCGCGGTGGTAGCCGTCCTCTTCCTGGGCCGTGACACGGGGCCCCTCACTGTGTGGCCCTTGGTCCTCTAGCCTTGTGGAGTTGACAGAAGAGATCCTGAAGCTGCTGATGGAGCTGGTCTTCCGCTTGGTGTGCAGTGGGGAGCTCAGCCTGGCCCGCGTGCTCCGGAAGAACATTCTGGACAAGGTGGACCAGAAGAAGCTGCTCAGGTGTGCCAACTCCGACCAGCCCCTGGCAGCCCGGGGCGTAGCCGCCAGGTGAGCCGCCAGCTGTCCTCCTCCGGCAGGAGTGGTGCCTCGTAGCCACCGCCCAGCCCTAGAGCCCCATGTCCTGGTTCTGCCCAGACCCTGCGACAGGAGGTCCTCTGGACAGCCCCGTGGCTTCCCCAGGGGCTGGGCTGCTTCTCCAGGGGGTCATGATGGGTGATTTTTAAAAATTCCCCTTTTTAACCAGGAAGCGGGGGCGGGGCACTTACTGGGACAGGAGACAGGTGCCCGCATGTCTGCGTGGTCGGCCCTTGTCTTCCCGGCACTGAGGTGGCAGCTGTGCGCGCTCAACCGCCCCCACCCCCGCCCGCCCTCTGGGCCCTGCTCAACCTCCCTACGAACCTGCGCACGACCTGCTCCGTTGCCGGTGGCCTGGCCAACGAGCGTTTACAGCCTTCATCGCGGTGGCACCGTCTGTCCCCGCTGGGCCCCGGCCGTGGGGTCCGGCCGAGTTCTCGTGCCGCACAGTCGTCAGCGCTGAGCCCCGGGACCCACCCAGCGGAGGTGCCACGGTCCCCGGCAGGAGTGCGATCTGGTGCTGCCCTGCCGCAGGCCGGCTGGGGGGGCCAGGCTTGGGGCGGCTGCTCGCTCTGGCCGCCCAGCTGTGAGGCCGCAGGACAGCACCCAGCCCGCTCCCGTCATGCCTGTCCCCACTGCTCATCTCATGTCTCTGTCTTCTAGGCCGGGGACTTTGCATGACTTTCACAGCCATGAAATAGCCGAGCAGCTGACCCTGCTGGATGCTGAGCTCTTTTACAAAATAGAGGTGTGCGGTGCAGCGGGGCGGGGGGCTGTGGAGAAGGCTGTCCCCTGCGCCGGGATGAGCAGCTGCTGCTGGCCGGGCAGCAGGAGAAACTCGCCAGGAAGCCAGAGGGCTCTAGTTCCATCCAGTCTCCTTCCTCTTTCAGATTCCTGAGGTTTTGCTTTGGGCAAAAGAGCAGAATGAGGAGAAGAGCCCAAACTTGACCCAGTTCACGGAGCACTTCAACAACATGTCCTACTGGTAAGAAGGGGCGGCTGTCCGAAGCCCCGGTTCTCTCTGGCAACCTGTCTGGCCGGGTCCCCGTGCTCTCCCTCCCATGGGAGGAGGCGCCCTTTTCTTCCCAGCTCCTCCCGAGGCCCTGGGCGTTACTTGGGAACTGCAGCCCGCAGAGAACCCGCTGGCTGAGGAGGCAGGTGCGAGGTGTGCCAGGATCGACTGGTAATGTCTGCCGTAGGCGGCGGCAGGGACGGGGTGTCTGCGGTGCCATTCCGCTCTGGTCACTGCCCAGCTCCCCACTGCCAGGCAGCCTCGGGGCCGAGCCTCACACGATGCTGCCTGAAGAGAACAGCAAAGGCGTGCGTTCCATTAATACTTTAATTAGGCCTGAATTCTTAAAGCAAAATAAAGCCCAAAGATGTGCTTATACTACAGCATGTAACAGAATGGTTAGCTTTTCAAGACGTGGCCTGAAGGTGCCCCCAGCCTCTCAGAGCGGGGGTAGCCACGCAGCCGGCACCGCGCCCACTGCCGGAACATCTAGGAGTTGTTCACCGCGGCGAGGACTGCTTGCTGGAGGGCACTTGGGTCACGTCCCACGTTGCCAGCTTCGCTCCCCACCTCAGCAAGTGCTCCGCTCCCCAGCCACGTGAGCTGAGCCGTAGCAAGCCGCCCTGGGAGGCGGTGGCGTGTAGGCAGGCGGACACTGCACACAGCCCCGAGCCCCGCCTCTGCCATACCTCTCGGGGGCTTCCGAGGAGGAGGTGCAGGGCCCCCCAGAGCCGCAGCCCTCAGGGTGTGCACTGGGTCCAAAGACCCAGCAGAGGCGGCGCTTGCTCCAAGTGCCCTGGCGGCAGCCCCTCCGTGAAGCCACAGGGTCTCCAGGCCAGGGTGAGGTGCTCGTGCGAGGCTCGCCTTGTGGTGGCTGCCGAGGTTCTCAAGGTACCCTCCTAACGCCGTGCTCCCTCGTCTCCTGAGCGAGTCCTGAGGCCACAGGAGGAGCATTTCCAGACGGGGGGGTATGGGGGTCAGCGCTCATCAGGAAAGTCTGCTTGGATGCTCCAAAGCGTCCATCAGCACGCGTGGCCCAAGGTCCCCATCACACTGTGTGTGACCTCTCGGCCTGTCCCTGGGATGCTCTGAGCTCCTCGAGAGCAGAGATGGGGGGCTATGCTTGGTGTCTTGGAAGCCCCAGGCATGCAGTGCAGGTGTCCACATCCCTCCCTCTCCACCAAGCCATCTCGGGGTCTAAAAGAGACCAGTCAGCTCAGCCAGCTCTTCCGCCCTTTGGTCTTACAGGGTCCGGTCAATAATCATGTTACAAGAAAAAGCCCAGGACAGGGAGCGGCTGCTGTTGAAGTTCATCAAGATCATGAAGGTAGTGGCGGCTGCCATATCCAGAGTCGGCTCCTTCGAGCCCCACCCAGGAGCCCTGGGCCTGCCTCACGGCCGCCTCTCCCTCTCTCTATAGCATTTACGGAAGCTGAACAACTTTAACTCCTACCTGGCCATCCTCTCAGCCCTGGACTCGGCTCCCATCCGCAGGCTGGAGTGGCAGAAGCAGACCTCGGAGGTGAGCGGCTGGGAGGGAGGCCGGCCGGCCCCTGGGGAGGGGGAGCCAGCCATGGGGGAGGGCACTCAGGCGTCTGCTTGGCCGCCAGCCACCCCCCAGCCCCTTGGTTTGCTGTGGCTCATCTCCGATCTTTGGATCCGGAGGGGCTGCGTGGTTGGTGCTGGGGTTGTCCCCTCCCAGGGTCCTGCTGCCTGGCTGCGGGCCCGTACCTGGGTCCCCGCTTCACTGCTTCCTTCCTTCTGGAGGGGCTGCTCCGGGCTCCGGCAGCACTCGTCCTTAGGGACATACTGTGAACAGGCCAGACCTATTGATTTGTTTAGGGTAATTGCCAAAGGGGCAAGGATGGGGCAGTGCAGCCCGTTCGCGGGGGGGGGGGGGGGGTTCAGGGAGGTCCCTGAGGAAGGGTCAGTCATACCAAGACCCAAACAGGAAGACGTTCCTCAGAAGGAAGGGAATTCCCAGGCAGAGGGGACAGAAGCGTGTGAAGACTGGCATGCTCAAGCAGCAGGACAGAGGCCAGCATGGCCGTATCACTGGGGAGGGGACCTGCTCTGGACCATGAGGGCCTTGGGGAGGCCTGGTGAGGACCTCGATCCTTGTGTGGGGAGGCTCCTTGAGAAGAAAAGCAGAGCCCACAGGGGCTGGATGTCAGCTGGGCCACCCAGGTGTTATCTCAAGGGGTGACATTAAGGGACAGTTTTAAGTCTATGGTATGCAGTGTGGGACCTTCACAGTGGCTGCCACAGAAACACCTAGGAGGTCCGGAGGAGGTGACACGTCAGGGTGCAAGGGAGAGGACAGGTGAAGAGCGGGGTGGACAGGCCAGAGCACCTGCTGTGTGCGGGGGGTGGACGGGCCAGAGCACCCGCTGCGTGCGGGGGGCGCTCAGGTCACCTGCTAAGCCTCGGCAGCTCTGCCTTGAGTGCAGCAAGGAGCCAAGGCAGGCTCGGAGCCGGGGATGGCACTGTTTCCGGTGTGCTCGAGAAGCCCCCTTGGGTTACAGTGCGGGGCAGCCCCCAGCGGGAGGCCCAGCGCCAGGCCCTGTACATGCCACGGGCAGTGGGGGTTTGGAGCCAGGGTTCTGCAGTGGGTACACGTGGGCCTGGGAGCCCATTCCCACAGTAGGCCCAGTCTCCCTGCAGCCGAGGCAAGCCCCAGGGCTGGGCAGAGGCAGGGGGCCAGGGAGGAGGCTGGCACCGGGGTCTCAGCATGGTCCCAGCCCTCACACATGGTCCCTCCCGCCCAGGGCCTGGCTGAGTACTGCACACTGATCGACAGCTCGTCCTCCTTCCGCGCCTACCGGGCCGCCCTCTCAGAGGTGGAGCCCCCATGCATCCCCTACCTGTGAGTAGAGCCCCCGCTGGCTGCTCCCGGGGAGGACGTACGTGTAGAGAAAGAAACCCTCCCTTCAGGGTTCCCAGCTCAGACATTAGATTTCTATTTTCACGTTAAACTGTAACAAGGAGCGTGTTTTAAACAGAAAGGAAGGGTCCAATGAAAACGGCCCCGTTCTCCCATCTCCCAGTCCCACTGCTGTTTCCTCCCCGCGTCTGCCAGGAGCACGACTTCTTCCCCCAGCCCCACGGTCCTCAGACTTGGCTGCACCTTACAGCAGCAGGAGGGCTTTGTCGTCAGTCACCCAGGAGCCCTGAGAACGTTTCCCCGCGTGTGAGCCACGGCATGGAGGAAATGGGGCACTTGGGGGGAAAGCAGCCCTGGTCACATAAGCTGAAGGCAATAGTGGAAAAAGTCAAAGCTAGACCTGTTTGTCACCAGAGCCCTTACTAAGCGGGTAGCCACGGGGAACCTCTACGGGGGGCAGAAGACTCCGCAGGGGCCCCGGGCGGGGGCTGCCCTCCCAGACTGCTACCGCACTTTCCCCGGGGGGTGGCGGCTGGGCTTCTGGCCGTGTGTCACCCGGGCCCCATTGCTCACGTACGGCTTCACGTCCTCTCTGGAGAGAAGCACCTGTTAACGCAGAGAATCCATGCCTCCGTCCCCCCGGACTTTGGGTTTGCTCTTTTTTTTTCCTGCTCATGTATTAATTTTACAAGGCTCCTCCCACACCCGAGCTGGCTTTCCCAGGGACCCAGAGTTTCTAGGTCAGGAGTTCACGCAGGAAGAGACCAACACAGGCCAGACGTGCTCTCCGGAGCAGTGACCGGGCCTCTCCGTCCTCCCAGGGGGCTTATCCTGCAGGACCTCACCTTTGTTCACTTGGGCAACCCAGACTATATTGACGGGAAGGTGAATTTTTCCAAACGATGGCAGCAGTTCAACATTCTGGACAGCATGCGGTGCTTTCAGCAGGCGTGAGTACCGGGGTACCAGGGCGCCGGGGCGGGGGATGAAGGCACGCCGGGGTCTGCGCGGAGGTGGTGGCCCGCCGCATCCAGGGAGACTGCAGCACGGGGGCCCGAGGAACGGGGGCTCCCTAGGGCAGCGTGCGGAAGGGCGAGCGGGCTCCCGCCAGCAGCCCTCCACCTGTGGGGTGCTCGCGTGCTGGGACCCTGCGCGCGGCCCCTCGGGGAGGCCATCGGGCTGCCGGCCCCACGCCGGCCCTGACTGGAGGCCCCCCCACAGGCACTATGATATCCGAAGGAATGATGACATCATCAACTTCTTCAATGACTTCAGCGACCACCTGGCGGAGGAGGCCCTGTGGGAACTCTCTCTGAAAATCAAACCTAGGAACATCACGAGGAGAAAAACAGACCGGGAGGAGAAGACCTAGGAGCAGGTGCCGTGAGCGAGGAGCGCGCTCGAGAGAGGCTCTGAGGGCTGCCGAGACCGGGAGGGACTTTGGAGCTGGCCCCGGGCAGGCTGCACGCGTCCCGGCCCCAGGGCTCAGCCAGCCCTCTGCTGTGCCGGGCAGGAGCCCCAGCAGCTTCCTGCTCCCCTTCTCCACGGGAGCGGACGCCAGGCCCGCCGTGGAGCCAGCAGGCAGGTCTCGTTCCTGATCTGTGCGCCCGTGGTTTGGTTTGGTTCCGGTTTCTGCTTTCACTTCCGTATTCCTCACCCCTCCCCACCCCCTCGCCTGGGAGCCGCGCAGGGAGAGCGGCAGACCAAGGCACACTGGGCACACTGGGACTCTCTTCACCCTCCCTTAAGTTTTCGGGTCCTGAATCTGCTGAAATGACAACTAGGTGGACGCCGAGAGGTGGGGGACTGTACCCCGGGGACTTTCAGTCGGGTCGGCAGAAAGCAGAGAAGACCCGGGAGGCTCCTCCTACTTTCCGTGCCCTCTGCTTCTCAAATGCAAGATGGTGTGAGCTTTTGACCGGGCCCAGAAAGGTTCACCAGGTGGCCTTTCAGTAGCGCTGGGCTGGGGCTCCCGGCACGGTACTGGCCCTCAGAACCGTCCTCGTCCCGTCCCTTGTCCCTTCATCTCCCCGACCACCGGGCGCCTGGGGGGCTGGGAAGAAGATGGAGCAAGGGAGGGCGGCGGCTTAGCTGAGCGGGCCGGGAAGTCCTCCTGGGTGAATGAAGTTGGAGAGTGGAGGGGCGTTTCTGTCCTGGGGAAGGTCAAGGCCCCTCCTCTGTCGCTTGCTGTGTGCCTTAAACTCCATCTCCTGTCCCCTGGCCCCCGTGGGCTCCCCTCCTACCTTGCTCCATCCTGGTGGGGCCAAGGGGTGCCTCTTCGACCTCTCCCCCAGTGCGCAGCGAGCTCTGCCCGGGTTAGGACCGGGCGCCTCTGAGCAGACGCGGGGGCTGCCATGGCTCTGGAGGTGCCTGTTGAGGCTGACCGGCCCGGCTCCTACCCCCTGCCTTGGGGCCCGCTCGCTCTCCCATCTTCCTGGTTGGAAACCGCGCTCGCTGGTGAGGTGGGCTGACGGAGGCAGGTTCGCAGGGCGGTCCCCGCACACAGAGGGGCCGCTGTCCCCCCTGCCCCTTGGGTCCTGGTTTGCTGACTGAGCGCTTGCTTCTCCTGGGCTTGGAGAAGGCTTCTCCTGGTCTTTACTTGGTCAAGCAAATGCCAGGGTCGAACTTCTTAAACAACCGTGTCACTTTGAGTCTTTCCTGGGTTCTGAGCAGCTTTCTCCGCTCTTGTTTTGGGGTCCTGGACCTAGAGGGGAGAACGTGTGAAATGCCAGTGGCGCCCCCTCGGGCAGCGGTCTGGCTGCGGCAGGCCCAACGTGTCACTTTCTTATTTAAGGCGTGCAGTCGCTGTTCTTCAGCAGTGCGGGAGCGTGAGTCCCCTTCCTGAGGTCGCGTCCTCCCCCTTCCTGTCTTGCCCCCTCCTGGCCCAGCGCTGCCAGAGGCTGCTGCGTGCGGGGAGCCACCGCGGCCCAAATACTTGTGCCGGGTCTCCACCTCCCACGCCCATCCGTGGATGGGGATGGGGGCTTTACCTTCCGTCCCCTTCCCTCTGGGAGCTCTGCCAGGTGGAGGGAGGCAGTGTGGGGGACGGGGGCCGCTGCGTGAGGACCGCAGGGGCCATGCACGTTTAACTTATTGGCTGGCAGGCTTCCCACCCTGTGCCAGCCACGCATCCGGGCTCTGATCGGTCTTGGGGACCCAGACCCAGTGTTCCCTGCGGGTGAGGCTGCAGCCAGGGAAGGGCGGCCGCACGCCTGGTCAGAAGGAACCCAGCCTTTCAGAAGCGTCTCCCTCTCCCCCACTCCACGCCGCCCCCCGTTACATTGTAATATATATGTATCCCCACTAACCTGGCTGATGGTGGTATCTTCCTGCAGACATTTCAAACCTGTAACTTTTATACGAAAGGAGAATAAACATGGATGAAAGCTGCGTCCACGTGACCGTTCGAGCTGCCCCCACGGTAGAATTCTGGGGGCACAGAGGTACCTGGAGCTCCTTTCCAAAGCCCCTAAAGCAGGGTCTTTGAAGGCGTGCCTTTTGTACGATTCTGTGTCTCGCCCGCCCCGAGGCAGCACGCACAGGCTTGGAAACAGCCCCACACCTTCCGGTTTCTGTGCTCTGACGGGGCTACGTCTCCTGCTATGCTGAGCCCTTGGACTTCCCCCCAGCCTGTGTCGCCCCAGCATCTGAGAGAGCTGCTGAGTCCTCTACTAGCCGCCAGTACCAAGAACCAGCCTGGGCTGGCCCCTCTCCCTGCAGGTGACCAGGAGGTCACAGGCCGGGTGCAGACATCCGTGCTGAGCCTGCCACCCAGAACCACGGGGCACGCCGCTACCCTCGGCCTGGGTCCCACCGCCACCCCCACATGGCACGAGGAACCTGCGTGCTTACCCCAGCAGCTCAGGAGGTGCAGAGGACCTGAGAATGACACCTCCCTACCCCCCACCCCACGTTCAGACCTCAGATCCGTGTCTGGCCCTGGGAGCGGTGCCCCGCACAGCTCCCTCCAGCAGCGTGAGAGGCAGACCCCGCACACTCACGGAAACCACCCCTCCTTCGTCAGGTCGTCTTACTCACTAGGGGTGCACGACTTAGCAACCCAGTCAGGCAGGGCGTGGGTCATTCTTGTCCCGCATTTGCTGGGGACGCCCTGGAGGAACTTCACCCTTGGCTAAGATGGGCTCCGGGCCTGGTTCTGCAGTGAGAGGCCACGTGACCTTAGGTAAGTGGCCCCCCGCTCTGCTGCCCAGGTTCCCCAGCTGGGGCTGCGGTGATGACAGCTTCTACCTCCCAGGTCTGTGAAGGCGCAGTCAGTTAATACTTGGAATGGGGTCTGTCAAGAGAACTCCGCACACACACAGAGGTGTGGGTCCCAAGCACTCTGCAGACCCCCTTCATTCGCCCCCTTAACTGAATAAGCCCCCCCAGCCCCAGCAAACCATGACAGCCATGGTAAATGCCGCATGAGGAGGTGCCTGACCTCCGCTCACAGACCTCCGGTCCACACAGGCTCACCAGTAATTCGTGCGAACAAGTTGCTTTAGTCTTATGCACACGCGCCTGAGAACAAAAGGGGGAAACACCTCTCAACTCCTCAAGTAGAACAGTCTTGACATCAAACCCAGACAACCGTCCAAGAAAATTACAGACAGATACTTGCACAAACCTTCTAAAATAATCTTACGCCAGGAGCATGTAGAAGTCCATACCCCCTGACCACGCTGGGCTTACCCTTAAATGTAAGGATGGAACGTCAGTGAGCTGGCGACCATTCCAGACGACCATGCTCCATAGCTTATCCGGGTGCCCCCACCTGGTGCACCTCTGCTTCCTGGGCACTGGGGAGACGCTCCTTCCCAGCCCCCTGCAGGGAGGTCCATGAGACCCAAGGGGCCAGACACACGTCACTTGGGCCTGGGAACTCAGCATGGGTGCCCCCTTCATGCTCACTCTTTCCCCACCCTGATACACTTCGAGTCCAGACGCTGAGATGGCAGAGCTCTAAAGGGAGGGGACCAGACAGGGACCACCCCCACCGTCCCCCACTCGACTTCACGTGAGAAAAACCCTGTGCGAGCTAACCCACTGAGATTGCAGGGCTTGTAAACGTTCACAACGTGGCCGAGCTGCTCCTGAGTGTATCACAGGAGCAAACTGAAGGAAGAATGCCATATAATCACCTCGGCAGTCACAAAGGCCTTGGTTAGAAATGCGACACCCATAATTTTCATGTAAAACTTAGAAATCAAAAACTTCCTTAATTGATAAAAGTCACCTTCCAGAAATCCTATGCAAACGTTATACTTAATGTTAAAATACTCAGAGCATTTCCATTAAAATCAAAAGTTAAGGACCCTGCTGTCACTTTGTCCCTCGCTCTATTGGAGGTTCTAGCCAACGCGTCAGGAAAGGGAAAAAACGAGATTACTAAGGAAAGCTACCGGGCTGGCTGGGACAGTAGAGCGTGGGACTCTTCATCTTATGGTCTTGACTTCAAGCCCCGTGTTGGGCATAGAGCCTACTTAAAAAAAAAAAAAAATGAAATTTAGGGGTGCCTGGGTGGCTCAGTTAAGCATTCAACTCTTGATTTCGGCTCAGGTCACGATCTCAGAGTTGTGAGACTTGAGTCCTTCATTGGGCTCCACACTGGGCATGGAGCCTGCTTGGGATTCTCTCTCTCTGCCTGCCCCCCCGCCAACTTGTGCACAGTCTCTCTAAAAATAATAATAAAAAAGGAATCCTCGAAGGTAGGTAGCTGTGCAGTCAGGGGGGAAAAGTTGAATATGTTCCAATATACAACCAACAACTAAAAACCAATTCTTGAAGGCTCCCACTTATGCTGGCCTCATAAGCCTTAAGTGAAACCATTATCCTCCGAAAAAGAGGATGTAGCAATGGTGAATACTTTTGTACCAACACAGGAACACCTTCATACACAGCAAATATTAATAGACCTAGAGGGGGAAAAGGACAGCAATCGAATAATAAAGGATTTAAGTATGCCACTCACATCAGTGGACAGATCATCCAAACAGAAAATCAATAAGGAACCATCTGCCTTAAAGGACACATTAGACTAGATGGACTTGATAGAACATTCCATCCCAAAGCACCAGAATACACATCCCCAAACACACATGGAGCTTCCTCCATGGAACATACATGTCAGGCCACAAAACAAGTCTTAATGAATTTAAGAAGTCTGACATCGGGGCGCCTGGGTGGCTCAGTGGGTTAAGCCGCTGCCTTCGGCTCAGGTCATGATCTCAGGGTTCTGGGATCGAGTCCCGCATCGGGCTCTCTGCTCAGCAGGGAGCCTGCTTCCCTCTCTCTCTGCCTGCCTCTCTGCCTACTTGTGACCTCTTTCTGTCAAGTAAATAAATAAAATCTTTAAAAAAAAAAAAAAAAAAAAAAGAAGTCTGACATCATACAAAGCATCTTTCCTAACCAGAATGATATAAACCAGAAATCAGTTACAAAAAGAAAACTGGACAAGCATGATGTGGAGAGTGAGCAACCAGTGGGTCAAAGGAGACATCAGAATACCTTGAACAGGGCACCTGGGTGGCTCAGTCCGTTGAGCGACTGCCTTTGGCTCAGGTCGTGATCCTGCAGTCCCAGGATCTAGTCCCGCATCCAGCTCCCTGCTCAGCAGGGCACCTGCTTCTCCCTCTGACCCACCCCCCTCTCATGCACTCTCTCTCTCATTCTCTCTCTCTCTCTCAAATAAGATCTTAAAAGAAAATACCTTGAACAGGGTGCTGGGTGGCTCAGTCGGTTAAGTGTCCGCCTTTGGCTCAAGTCATGATCCTGGAGGAGTCCCAGGATCGAGTCCCGTGCTGGGCTCCCTGCTCAGTGGGGAGCCTGCTTCTTCCTCTGACCCTCCACCCTCATGCTCGCTCTCTTATTCTCTCTCAAATAAATAAAATCTTAAAAAAAAGAAAAAACTTGAACAAGTGAAAATGGAAACACAACGTACCAATCGTACAGGGTGCTGTAAAAGCAGTTCTGGGGGGAAGGTGATAGGAGAAAAGTAGGATAAACAACCCGATTCGTGAACAACCTCAACAACTAGGAAAAGAACAAATGAGGCCCAAAGCTAGGAGAAGGAAGGAAATAACAAAGATGGAAAATAGAGACTAAAAAGAAACAAAATGAACAAATCTGTAGCTACACTCCCCAAGAGATTACTCAGAAATGAAAATGATGTTACAACTAAAAAGGGGAGAGGAGGGGCACCTGGCTGGCTCAGTCAGTAGAGCATGGGACTTTTGATCTCAGGGTCATGAGTTCAAGCCCCACATTGAGCTTAGAGCTTACTTAAAAAGATAAAAATTGATGTTACAACAGATACCACAGAAATACAAAGAATCATGAAGAGACTATGAACAGTTACATAACAATGACCGGGTAACCTAGAAGAGATCAACAAAGTCCTAGAAACCTACAAGACAGAATTGTGAAAATACAACAAAACCGAACAGACCAGTGAGTGGAGGAGACAGAGTCCGTCCATCAAGAACGGTCAGAAGGTCAGAAGCACGTGGCCTCACTGGTGAATTCTACCAAACATCTGAGAACGAACAGCCATCCTCCTCCACACTTCCACAAACAGAAGCAGAGGGGACGCGCCCACACTCTGTTGACGAGGCCAGCGTTGCCCTGAGAGCAAAACCAGACGAGTCTGCCACGGAAGAGAAAAATCACAGGCTGGGGCGCCTGGGGGGCTCAGTCGGTTACGTGTCTGCCTTCAGCTCAGGTCATGATCCCAGAGTCCTGGGATCGAGCCCCGCATTGGGCTCCCAGCTCATCAGGGAGCCTGCTTCCTCTGCCTGCTGCTCCCTGGCTTGTGTGTGCTTGCTCTGTCAAATAAATAAAATCTTAAGAAATAAGAAAATCACAGGCCAACAGCCTTGATTGACACAAATGCAAACATCCTCAGTAAATGGGAGCAAACCAAATTCAACAACACGTTAAAGGGTCATGTGCATGATGACCCAAGTGGAATGGAGTTCCAGGGATGGTTCAACGTACACAAGAATCAATGTGAGCCACTCACCACGCTAACAAAAGGAAGAAAAAAAGTCATAGGATCATCCCAATAGATGCAGAAAAAGGGACAGAAGTCAACATCCATTTATGATTAAAAACTCAACAAAGTGGTTGTAGAGGGAACACACCTCAGTATAAGAAAAGCCACCAAATCGGACAAGTCCACACCAGCATTCTCACTGGTGAAAAGCTGAGAGCCTTCCCTCCAAGCTCGGGAACAAGCCGAGGATGCCCACTCTGGCCACGTTTATTCAACTTAGTGCCGAAGTCCTAGCCACAGCAATTAGGCAACAAAAAGAAACAGAAAGCATCCACATTGAAAAGGAGGAAGTACAACTCATTATTTGCAGATGGCACGATATTATATATAGAAAACCCTAAAAGTTCTGCCCAAAAAACTTGAAGCAATGAATGAATTCAGTGAAGTTGCAGGATACAAAATCAACACACAAAAAATCCGTTGTATTTCTAGTCACTAAAAATGAACTGTCAGAGACATTAAGAACACATTTACAATTGCATCAAAAAGAAAACACCTAGGATTAAATTAACCAAGAAGGTGAAACACATGTACTCTGAAAATGAGATATTAATAAATTGAAGACACAAGTGGAAAGCTACTCCATGCTCGTGGGTAAGAAGAACACTGTTAAAATGTCCATTCTAGGGGTGCCTGGGTGGCTCAGTTGGTTAGGCGTCTGCTTTCAGCTCAGGTCATGATCCCAGAGTCCTGGGATTGAGCCCTGCATTGGGCTCCCTGCTCCGCGGGAAGCCTGCTTCTCCCTCTCCCACTCCCCCTGCTTGTGGTCCCTCTCTCGCTGTCTCTGTCAAATAAATAAATAAAATCTTTTTTTTTTTAAATGTCCATTCTACCCAAAGCAATGCACAGATTATCACTATCAAAATCCTAATGGCATTTTCCACAGAAATATGGGGATCCTAATATTTGTACAGAACCACAAAAGACCCTGAATAGCTAAAGCAATCTTGAGAAAGAACAAAGCACCACACTCTCTGATTTCATACTATATCTCGAAGAGACTGTAATTAAACACACACACATCATTGAAACAGAGCCCAGAAATGAACCCATGCATAGATGGCTGATTAATTTACAGCAGAGGAGCCAAGAACAGACAACAGAGAATGGAGAGTCTTTCATTAATAGTGCTGGGAAGGCTGAACAGCCACATGCAAAGGAATGAAACTGGATGTGGGCTCCTGGGTGGTTCAGTCAGTTAAGCATCCAACTCTTTCTCTCCAGTCAGATCTTGAATCTCAGGGTCATGAGTTCAAGCCCCACACTGGGCTCCCCACTGGGTGTGGAGGCTACTTAAGGAAAAAATGGAACTGGACCCTTTCTTACACTATACACAAAAACTAACTCAAAATGGAGTAAAGACTTGAATTTAAGACCTGAAACCATAAAGCTGCTAGGGGAAAACAGGCAGAAAGCTCCCTGACATCAGTCTTGGCAATGATTTTTTGGATTTAACACCAAAAGCAACAAGAGTGAAAATAAGCAAGTGGGACTACATCAAACTAAAAAACTTCTACAAGAAGAGAAACCAGCAACAAAATGAAAAGGCACCGTACTGCATGTGAGAATATATTTGCAAATCATACCTAATGTGGGGCTAATATCCAGACTACACGAAGGACTTCCACAGCTCATGGCAAAAACCAATGTAATGAGGGCGCCTGGGTGGCTCAGTCGGTTAGGCGTCTGCCTTCATCAGGTCATGATAAATAAATAATTTTTAATTCTTTAAAAAAAAATGAATAAACCAGGGGTGCCTGGTGGCTCAGTCGGTGAAGCGGCTGCCTTCAGCTCAGGTCATGATCCCAGGGTCCTGGGATCGAGCCCTGCATTTGGCTCCCCACTCAGCGGGAAGCCGGCTTCTCCCTCTCCCACTCCTCTTGCTTGTGTTCCCTCTCTCTCTGTCTCTGTCAAATAAATTTTTTTTAATCTTAAAAAGAAAACAATCTGATGAAAAAATGGGCAGAGGATCGGAATAGACATTTTTCTAGAAACGTACAAATGGTCAGCAGGTGCACGAGAAGCTGCTCAGTAGCACTCACCATCGGGGAGTGCGAATCAAAACCGCGGTGAGCTCTCCTCTCACGCTGGATAGGATGGCGAGGATGAAAAGTAACAAGTGTCGGTGAGGGTAGAGAAAAAGGAGCCCTGGCTCAGAGCTGGGTGTGTAAACCAGCATAAGCCAGTGTGGAGGCCAGTGTGGAGGTTCCCAGAAATACTGAAAGTAGAACCAGCCCATGGCCAGCGAGTCAGCCCACTGAGGCCAACTCAAAAAGATACATGCATCGCCGAGTTCACTGCTCGCTCCAGGGGCCAGAGGCAGAGGATGGAGGCAGGCAAAACGGGCGGAAGGGTCCAAAGGGACAGACATCCAAACCTCTGGATCTGAGTCACGGGGAGAGGACCTACGATGGTGATGGAATCCGCACTGTACGGCGTGTTTGAAAGTCACTAACAGTAGATCTTAAAAGTCATCCTCTAACTTCGTATGGTGACACGTTAACCAGACTCACTGTGGTGATTGTTTCACAGGATACACAGATATGGGACCCTTCCCTGTACACCTGAAACACGTTAACCAGACTCACCGTGGTGATCGTTTCACAGGATACACAGATATGGGACCCTTCCCTGTACACCTGAAACATGCCGTCTGTCAGTTAAACCTCAGTGTGTACATTAAAAACGATAAGATTTTATTTAAAAATACGCTGAGAGAGGGACATCTTTTTTTTTTTTTTAAGATTTTATTTATTTATTTGACAGAGAGAGATCACAAGTAGAGAGGCAGGCACAGAGAGAGAGAGGGAAGCAGGCTCCCTGCTGAGCAGAGAGCCCGATGCAGGACTCGATCCCAGGACCCCGAGATCATGACCTGAGCCGAAGGCAGCGGCTTAACCCACTGAGCCACCCAGGCGCCCCGAGAGGGACATCTTTTGTGGGTGGGAAGATTAACTTTCTTAAAGATGTCATTCATTCCCCAGTTAATGTGTACATCAGAAGTATCCAGAGAAATTCCAAAAAGATGTCATATAGTCCTTGACAAGTTTATTCTAAAAATGCATAAGAATTTCTACTTCTGGTAGGTGCAGACTTGGCGGTTCAGACCAGCCCTCCTGCTAGGAAAGCTGTACAGAATATTTTTAATCACTGCCTGAATTCGTCGGGAAGCCAGCCAACGAATGAATGATTGGTCCTGGCTTCAGCAGGAGACAAACCCAGAGAGGTAAGCCTGACGCTTGGGGCTACATAGTACAGGCTCCTGCCAATTCCACAAGAGGAAGCTGGGAAGTTCTGCAGCGCTTCTGATAGCAGGGATTTCCAACAAGAGTCCGGAACTCCCGCTCCGCGTGAAGGGAGACTACACTGCCCTGAGGGACTGAGCCCGTGTCAAATCCTCTCTGTCCCTGAAAGCGGACGCCTAGCGTCCCCGGCACCTGCCAGAAGCAGGTAACGATGAAGCCTCATGGGGGGAGGCAGCAGCATCCCAGGCCTCCGGTCAGTTCTCAGTTTTTCACAGTGAAAACCAGGGATGCAAGGAGATAAGCAGCATGAACAGAGAAAGGCCCAGAGCGGGACGCCTGAGTGGCCCAGGTGGTTGAGTGTTTGACTCTTGGGTTTCAGCTCAGGTCCTGACCTCAGGGTCTTGAGATCGAGCCCCACACCGGGCTCCGGGGTCAGAGCGGCTCTGCTGGAGACTCTCCCCTGCTCCTCCTCCCACTCATGCTCTCTTTCTCTCTCTAAAATACACATAAACAAGCAGAATATTTTTTTAAATAGACCCCCCAGGGCTGGGATTTGGAAAGCACAATGTCTACTCTGTCCCAGGCGTAAGGCAAGATTGAGAATTTGGGTGAACAACTAGAAAACGTAAACAGAGGCCAAGTGGAAAGTCCAGAACCGAAACATACAGTGAGTGATCAGAAGAACGCCGTGAATACGGTTCCCAGAACCCGTGACCCACAGACAGAGGATAAAAATTTAAAAATAAGATTAAAAAAATAAAAATCCAAAGTGGATGCGGGGCGCCAGAAGGACAGGGAGAAGGTCAGAGCACCCAGAGCCGTGTTCTTGCTTGTGAGCGCCCAAACAGGACCGATCTGAGCGCCCGCCCGCCCGCAGGAGGAGGCGCGGACACTGTCCCCACACGCCAGGGCGCTGCTCCACGGGAGGCAACCTGGCGTCCCGTGACGACGTGAGCGATCCTCAAAGTCGTGGGCGCGGAGGATGGCGTGCACCCCACTTCCGCGCCTGCAAGGCGTGTAGAGAAGCGCGTGCAGGCCCCAAAAGTGGCCGGGGCTGCCCGGGGTGCAGCACTCAGATGGCGCCGGGCCCACGGCAGCTTCGGGATGACGGCGTTTCTTGAAAACTGGATGGTGAGGACAGTGATTTCCCTAAATACAACCGAGCGGCTCTCAGGACGAGTGAGTTTCAGGATCTGTACGTTAAAGCTCAACAGAGCTATTTTTTAAAAAAACAAACAGAAACCCAAAACTGACCATACTGGTTATCAGTTTGCTGCTTCTCATGCCCAGGTCTACGCTTCCCTTGCGTTTCCCCTTCGCATTTTGTCAGAGGGGAGCCGGGAGGAAGGCGGCAGGACGGGGGCCTGGGGTTGGGGCGCTCGGTCCACTCCTGCTCCGGCCCCGCGGCTGCGAGACGCACGTTGCAGAGACGTCCGGGGGCATCCTGCCCTGCCGCGCGCCCACAGCCTGCAGTCTCGGCAAGCTTGCAGCTCAGCCCGGGGCTGGGGACCAGCACTGCGGCCCCCAGACACGACAGGACGTGAGCCACCCGGTGGGATTCAATCCCAATCACGTTTTGTTTGAAGTAGGCTCCACACCCAGCGCAGAGCCCAACACAGGGCTTGAACTCACGACCCTGACTTTGAGACCGGAGCTGAATGGGGCACCTGGGTGGCTCAGCTGGCTAAGCATCTGCCTTTGGCTCTCATCAGCAACCCAGGGTCCTGGGATCAAGCCCCACAACAGGCTCGGCAGGGCGTCTGCTCCTCCCTCTGCCTCTGCCTGCCACTCCCCGTGCCTGTGCTCCTGCTCCCTGTCAAATAAATAAAAGCTTTAAAAGAAAAAAGACCTGAGCTGAGATCAAGAGTCAGACACTTAACTGACTGAACCCCCCCAGGTGCCCCCAAACACATTTTTTTAAAGATTTACTTATTTGAGGGGGCATCTGGCTGCCTCAGTGGGTTAAAGCCTCTGCCTTCGGCTCAGGTCATGATCTCAGGGTCCTGGGATCGAGCCCTCCATTGGGCTCCCTGCTCGGGAGGAGCCTGCTTCCCTCCCCGTGGGAGACAACTCATCATACAGACAATACTGTATAACCAGAAAATTCAATAGAACCTACAGATAAATTGTTAGAATAAGTGAATTTAGAACGCTTGCTAGATACAAAGTCAACAATCAAGAATCAATTGTATTTGAAGGGGCGCCTGGGTGGCTCAGTGGGTTAAGCCTCTGCCTTTGGCTCAGGTCAAGATCCCAGGGTCCTGGGATCGAGCCCTACATCAGGTTCTCTGCTCAGTGGGGAGCCTGCTTCCTCCTCTCTCGTTGCCCTCCTCTCTGCCTACTTGTGAGCTCTGTCAAATAAATAGATGAAATCTTTTAAAAAAAAACAATTATATTTATGTATACTAGCAAGTAACAAAAATATTAAATATTAAAATGATATTCATAGTAGCATCAAAGCAAATACTCTATCTCTGTCAAACAAATAAAGGCTTAAAGAAAAGAAAAACCCACCTAAACAAATAAGGAAATTTGCCGTTTTTGTTGGGAAAGTTAGCACTGTAAATATATGAACTGTTCCCAAATTAATCCATAGAATTAAAGCAATCTTAGTCACAATCCCAATCTTGATTTTGGTGAAAATTGACAAGTTAATTCTAAAGTTCATTAAAAATACAAATGATTTTAAAGATAGATTTATTTATTTATTTGCCAGGGACAGAAGGAACACAAGCAGGGGGAGTCAGAGAGGGAGAAGCAGGCTTCCCACCGAGCAGACAGCCTGATGTGAGGCTGGATCCCAGGACTCTGGGATGGTGACCTGAGCCGAAGGCAGCCACTTAATGACTGAGCCACCCAGGTGCACAATACAAATGATTTTAAGTGGTCAAGACCCTTAAAGATGGTGGGAGGGCTTGATCTTCCCAATATCAAGACTTAGGGGCACCTGGGTGGTTCAGCGGGTTAAAGCCTCTGCCTTCGGCTCAGGTCATGATCGCGGAGTCCTGGGATCGAGCCCCACTTCGGGCTCTCTGCTCAGCAGGGAGCCTGCTTCCTCCTCTCCCTGCCCAATATCAAGACTTAGCCGTCCAGCGCAGTCACGAAGTGTGACACAGAACAAGGCCAGACAGACACGGCCCTCTGGGGTCTACTCCGGGGAGCTGACAGGTCCGGATATGCAAACACGCCACCGGGAAACCCAGAGCTAGAGGACAACAGAAGAGAATAGCTTCATGACCTCGGAATAGGGGAATTTTCTTAAGCCACAAGAAGCGTTATCCACGAAGGGAAAGATACATTTGTGCATCTCACAAGCGAGAACTTGATTCCATCAGGCAACCGCACAGAACACATCAGGGCCGCTTCCCTCCGTCCTCAGCGGCAGGTGCAGGCGGCGCTGGGCGCGGGCTCACTACCAGCCACGCCGCGACTTAGAGACAGTCCCGGGCTTCAGGAGGGGGACAGCCGCCGCCCCCTCCGCTGCTGGGGGGCTGCAGAATGACAGCCCGCTGGGGGTGCAGGCTGGAGGCATCTCCTTGCACGTTTTAGTGGACCCTCCACCCCGGTCCGCAGGAAAGCCTCTCCTCGCCACGCTCAGGGCGAACACCTCGACGCCAGGCGACCGCGACCTCTCTGCGGTCACGCGCCGAACCCGCTCCGCCTCGGTCCCACCCGACATTTGGGACTTGCCCAGCGCCCTCCCTCGGGGCGCTCTGGTGACTACACGGTCTGATAAAGGTCTCCCAGGCGGGACTGGAAGCTTCGGGAAAACAGACTCCTCCCTCCCCGCTGCAAACCCTAAAACTGGAGCTGCCCGGTCAAAGGCGGCACCTTTCCGGTTCCTTCAGGGACACAAAGCGCGAGCCCACCTGTTCGAAAGCGCAGCGACCGACCGCGCCAGCCCTCCTCGCCCGCCCCCTCCTCAGGCAGCCGCCGTCCGCCACTGAGAAGGTTCCCTTCTAGACGGTTCTTTGCACGTACACGCATGTGAGTGCGTGGTGCGTGTATTCTGCAGGGAGGCCACAAACACCGGGACAGCACACACCAGCAGTGAGAGAGTCCCAGTTGCGTCCCTCGCCAGCTCCGGGCGTATCCTGTCCGGTCTTCCCCAGGCTGATGGCAGAAGCCACCTCGTGGTCCACACCCGTACTCGCCGGACACGCAGTCCTCCGGGTGGCTTTCCAGGTGTGAGCAGCCTCCCCTCCCGCCCAGCACCGCGAGCTACAGACCTCCCCCACCTTCCTCTGTCTCCGGTGGGGGGCTGTTTCACACATAGGTCTTTAACCCATCTCGGAGCTGTTTTTGCATATAATTATAATTATTTTTTCCAACCGATAACCAACTCTGTATTACGAGCCTTCCTTGACTCTCCCAATATTAAAAAAAAATGCCATTTCGATCAGATATTAACACACAGATATACACACTCGGAATGTTTTCTGGACTTTCTATTATTTTTCAGTGACCCATCTCTGCGGCAAAGCCATGCCGTGCTGATGTTTTTTTTAAAGATTTTATTTATTTGAGAGAGAGAGCACAAGTGCGGGGAGAGGGGGGTGGGGCAGAGGGGGAAGCAGACTCCCCACTGCGCAGGGAGCCTCACTCGGGGCTCGATCCCAGGACCCCAGGATCATGACCCGAGCCAAAGGCAGAGGCTTAACAAACTGACCCCCAAGCTCCCCATGCAGTCCTGATTACAGTAGCTCCCGGGGCAGCTGCAGGCTGTGAGCAGCGCACAGTGAGTGCGCAGAAATCACTTGATTTCCCTCGATTGGTCTTTCTTGTGTGGCTCGGCGGGAGGCGGGTGCGCGGAGGGGGGTACTTCTCCTCGCGATGCAGATGGTTTTTTTTTTTTTTTAAAGATTTATTTATTTGACAGATAGAGATTACAAGTAGGCAGAGAGGCAGGCAGAGAGAGAGGAGGAAGCAGGCTCCCAGCTAAGCAGAGAGCCCGATGCGGGGCTCGATCCCAGCACCCCGGGATCATGACCCGAGCTGAAGGCAGAGGCTTTAACCCGCTGAGCCACCCAGGCGCCCGCAGATGGGTTTTTAACTTGAGTCACAGACCCCTTTGAGAATCTGGACACCTTCCCAGGAGAACGCCGTAAGTGGCTTTTCCTCCCTGCCGGTTGGGAAGCTCTGGGCTGTGCTTAAGCCCATGGTGAGGGCCTGCTCCCTGCTCTCTCAAAGCCTTTGGCTGTGGGAGACCCTACAGGAGTCCCCACCGTCCGTACGCAGCTGGTCCAGGCTCTGCGCTGAACGCCCACGGGGGCTCCACGAGTCTGCCCCCCACTCCAGGAACAGCCTGTACCACCGCTACCCCATTTTACAGATGCAGAAATCCCAATCTCCCCAAGAAACCAGAAACTCCAGCGCCTGGGTGGGTCAGTTGGTTAGCGTCTGCCTTTGGTGCGGGTCATGATCTGGGGGTCCTGGGATCGAGCCCTGCATTGGGCGCCTTGCTCGGCAGGGAGCCTGCTTCTCCCTCTCCCTGCTACTCTGCCTGCTTGTGTTCTGTGTCAAATAAATATATAAAACTTATAAAGGAAAAGAAAAGAAAAAAAAGAAGGGAGGGAGGAAGGAGAAGAGAAGAAAGGAAAGGACAAAAAGAGAGGGAGAAGAGAAGAGACTCTTTGAAAGCAAGGACTGGGACTGGGGTGTGGACAAGTGGGAAGGTCAAGGGCCGGGAAGCTGCAGGAGGCCCCCATGTCCCACTCCCCAAGCCCCCTTCCTCTGCAGACGGTTCTGAGTCTTGCTAACACGGAAGGCCATTCTCAGGACCACAGCTGACCGGGGGGTACCAGGCACGATGCAGAGACACCCACGTGCACCACTACAGGTCACCCAGCAGCCTCTAGGGCGACCCTCACCACACAGGGGCCCCCGGTGGAGCCTCCATGGGTGGGTGATAAAGTCAGGGACCGAAGGAGAGGGAGTGGGGCCGACCGGAAGATGCGGACGGAGAGAGTAAGCAGGAGGCAGGACGGAGGGGAGAAAGAAGTTTCTGGTAAAGCAGCCCCATGAGAAACGGGTCACATCGCAGGGGGCCAGACAACATGCGCAACCAGCAGACCCCAGCCAGAGCTGCCTTCCCCAGACAGTGTCTCAGTGACAGCAGCCAGGACAGCCCCAGAGCCCGGCGGGGCACAGACGCCGCCGCTCGCCCCGCACGGGAGCCCGGAAGCAGCCGGGGAAGCTCGGCCCGGGGCTGGCTTCTTCTTCATTGACCAGACACAGGGGCCCTGGTTCCTGCGCACGGAGTCGGCATGAGAGCGCCGGGCTCCTGGGTCGGGGCAGGGGCTCAGAACCAACGGCCGGGAGCTACCGAGGAGAGGGGACGCCGCTCGGCTCCTCCACGGGGAGGGAGAAACTCCAGCGGCTCTGCCTTCGGTCACCAGGCCGGGCTGCAGGTGGCTGGGGCCGGAGTCGGCTCGGAGAACGAGGAGAGCTCTGGTCCCTCTGGTGTGAGGGGAAGGCAAGGGCCCTGGGGACCAGCCAGCACGGCCCCCGAAAGACCTCAGGAGAAGCACAGAGGCTGGGGGCTCTGGTGGCCCCGGCCCTGCAGCAGGTCAGGACGCGGCCAGGGGCCACCTGGAGGGGTGAGGCCCCGCGGCTGCCGTGCCAAGGGCGCCACACCCCAGCTGTTCCTGCCCCCAGGGCCCCTCTGTAGGCGACAGGTGGCCACCGGCAGGGCTCAGAGTCCACAGAGTCAGTGCGGCTTGGGTGTCCCTGCGCATCCCGGCGGCCCTCAGGGCAGGTAGAGCGCCACCAGCACGTAGACGACCCAGCTGGCGGACACGAACACCCCGAAGAGCAGGCTGAAGAGCACGAGCGAGCGGGCCTTGCGGGACGCCTCCTCCGCCTGCGCCAGGTCCCCCCTGCTCAGGGCCGCGCGGGTCTGCAACGAGACGGAGGCGGGTGTGGACACGGAGCCCCGCGCTCCCCACGCCCTGACACGCCTGCCACCTGCCCGGGCCACCGCGCGTGACACGGCCACAGAGGCCACAGCCACCTGCCCCTGGGCCCCTGCCACGGGCCCGGCCCCCGAGCCCCAGCCTGGGCCACCGTCACACCGACCCCAGCCTGCGGCACCGTCGCCCCCACCCAGCAGCGGAGGAAGCGAAGGCTCGGCCGGGGCCACGCGGCTAGTGGGGGAGCCAGAGCTCCGGGCGGCTGGGGGGTGGCCTCCCGAGTCCCCTCAGAGCGGTCCCGAGAGCCGCCCTCCCCCCACCCCCCCAGCTCTAGGACGGGGAGAGCCTGACCGGCGCGCGGGCCAGCTCTGCCCCACGCAGAAGCCCCCGGGGCTCGCCTACTCGCTTTCCCGGCACATCCTCATGCGGGCATCACCGGGTCCCCAGGGACCAACCCCAAGCCCGGTCGGGAATGTCAGGACGAAGGAAGGAAGCTATGCAGGGGGTGGACAGACGGACAGACGGATGGACAGATGAGGGTGGACAGACAGGGACAGCGGCTGAGTTTACAGATAATGGAGGGGTAAATGGGTGACGGAGGGACGAGCGGAGACCAGGGAGGCCGTCAGCGGGCGGCTGGGCGGGGGGCAGGCGAGGGGACGGGAAGGGGGCGGCGGGCAGAACCGGGCGGACAGACGAATGGCGGCCTCCAGCCCCTGGAACTCAAGCCCCCGCCGAGGCAGGTCCTGGGCCTTCTCATTCGCAGCTTCGTTACAAACTGGTTTAGCCGCATTTTCTAGAGCGGGAGACAGGAGGGACGAGGACCCCCCAGGCCCCCCGCCCCGGCCTGCCCAGCCGGCCTACCTCGTGCGAGTACGCGATGGCGAGGAGCCCGGTGAGCAGGCAGCAGAACAGCGTCACCAGCACCGCCTCCATCATGTGGTCCTTGGGCAGCGGCCTGTGCTCGGCGGCGGCGGGGGCCGGCATGCCGGCCACGGGGCCGTTGTACTGCGGGGACGGAAGCCACGACCCCGCGGTGAGGTGACAGTCATCCGGGGACACCGCCCGCCCCCCACTCCCACCCAGTGAGGCTGCAGGTCACCAAGGGGCCGGGCCGGGGCCCCCCTCTGCCTTCTCGGGCCACAACCCCGCCTGTCACCAGCCCCTAGGAGTCTCCTTGCTTCTGCCCTCTGCCGACGGCGCAGTCCAGGGGACCCATCTCCGTCTCTCCCCGCCCTGACGGGTTCCTACCACGGGGTCCTCTAAGCTCTCCCCCACAGGCACCCTAGGGTCCCTCAGTGTTTCTAAAAGCCTAAGCGAGTCACCTGCCACCCAAAGGCCCTGGGGCCTGCACTAGGGACCCCACCCTCCGACCCTGTCTCCTCACGAAGCTGAACTGACCCTCATCATCCCCAGAACAGGTGGGGCCTGGCCACCCCCCAGGCCTGTGCCCAGAGAGCCCCTCCTCCTCCTCCCCCTGCCTGAAAGCTCCTCTTCAGCCCTCAGAACTGAGCTCAAAGGCCCCCCCCTCCGGGAAGCCTTCCAGGCTCGCCCAGCCCCCCAGGCTGCGGAGTCCTCTGCAGTCCCCAATCTGCAGGGGTCGCTGACAGTGACCTTCCGTCTCTCCATCGCCCAAGCTCCCCCACGGAGAGAGAGGCTGTGGTGAGTGGGGGGCGGCGAGGGGGGCTTCCTGGGAGGTCAGTGCACGTGTACAAGGGGTCCCTGGGTGGGGGGGGGCTGCACGGGAGATAAGTGGGGCTGGCGCAGGGGCCCCAGGGTGGGGAGGGAGGCGGGGGGCCGGGCCCACTCACCACCGGGAAGGGTGCGAAGAGTGGCGGCGCCGCAGGCGCGGGGTACAGGGGCACAGCCGGCGGCGGCGGGTACAGGGCCTGGGGCGAGGGCCCGGGCTGGAAGAGGACCGGCCCCTGTGGGAAGGGCGGGTACAGCAGGTGCTCGGCCTTGGGGTCCGGTGGCGCGTAGGGCGGGGGCTCGCCCACGAAGCCGATGTCGGGCACCCCGCCGGCCGCCACCTTGGGCCCCTGCCGGGCCTCGCCCGCAGCCTCAGCCTGGGCGGGCGACACGGCCGCGGCCGAGGCCTCGGCCTCGGCATGGGCATCGGCCGGAGGTTCCTCCACGGCCAGGGCGCTGCCCCCATCCACGGCCACCTCCCTGCTGGGCCCTCCGTCCTCATCCAGGAGCCGCGGGCGGCGCGGGAGCTGTGGGAGCGCGGGGCTCCGGGGGTCCTCGGAGGCTGCGGGGTCACCGCCCCCTTCTGCATCGGCTCCTGGAAAGAAGCCCCAGGTGCTGTGAGCCCCGAGCGCCACCGAGCCCGGTGGGTCTCCTCCCGCCTCCCTGCTGCAAACCACAGCCCCTCCAGGGAGAACGTTCCGCTGGCGCTGCCCATCCCCACCCGCCCGCGTCCTGCACTCGGGCCTGTCCCCGCGGCCGGCGCCGGAACAATCTACCCAAAACGCAAGTGTGGGACAAAAGGGCAAGGGGTTGGCTGGCGTCACCTGGCCAGCGCTCGGCCAGCGTGTCACCAGGCTGGGCTGGAGCACAGGCCCCACCCCTGCTGGCTGCTGCTGGGCACTGGTCCTGCGCCCGCAGCCCTGTTGCTGGCAGACGGGACCAGGCAAGGATCCGTCCAGGGCAGCCCCTGAGAGCTGCTCTGAGAAGAGCTGAGCCAAAGTGATTCCTGGCTTGAGAGCCAGGGAAGATGGGGGGCTGCCGGGGTAGCAGACCCTGGCCAATGGGCTGACCTCCAAGAGCCAGGAGGTCGCTACAGGCCAAATGCCCGCTGAGGCATGGAGGAAACAGAAGCCTGAATGGGGGTGGAGAAGGGGCAGAGAGCAGGGCAGCAGGTGGGGAAAAGCCCACCAGCAGCAGGGTCGCTGGGTGAGAGCTCAGAGGCCCCCAGGCACCAGCTGCCTTCCAGTCCTGACCCTGGCCTTCCGCATCCACGCTCTCAACTCCGGGGGAAACCCGTAAAGGGAAAGCTCACTAACAGGGAGGCAGGAGGCCAGATGGGAGAACTGTCCCCCCAGCGTCAATTCCAGGAAGAACCATCACTTAGAGACCCCAGCAGAGGCCCCGCCACAGGAAAGAATCATGACTACAGACCCAACAGGGAAGGATGGACGCTGCTTCTCTGAGGAGAAATCCGCCACCCCAGCAGCTCAGCCAGCGAGGAACCGCCCTCGCCCTGAAGTCCTGCTTCTCCGGGGGACATCGGTCCAGGACAGCCCCTCCCAACGTCCTCTCCATAAAGCCACGCTCCCCTCCTTTCTGTGTTGGACTTGCCTGTGATTCTGCAGCAGCTTACACGTCCCAAACTGCAATTCTCTGCTCTTCCTGAATAAACCCGTTTGTGCTGGTAAAGTAAGACTTTTCCTGCCCGGGGTGTCTCTCCGGAGATACCCAAGCAGGTTGGACAAGTCCTGAAGGGCACCCTGACCAGCTGAGTACCTGAGTATCAGGAAGGCCCTGCAAGCGAGACCTGGGTGGGCGTGCAAGGCCTCGGGGGCAGGGCAGAGCTGGCGGCCCCGGGCGGGCTCCGACATTTACTTCCCAAATGCTCGGACAGGTTGTAAGAGGCAGAGAGGGAAGGAAACAGCTGTAGGGGCAGCAGCTAGGGAGAGGTGGGAGGAGCCTTGCTGAGACAGCCCCTCCCATCCCTGGCCTCCTTCTCCCCTCCCGGACCCCCCAACACCACCCCCCACCGGAACTGGTCGGCAGAGCCCGAGGCCAGGGATCCTCAACAGAAGGGGTCCCCAAGAGCAAGGAGTGCTGAACCCCAGCGAAACCCCTGGCCTCCCACTCCCACGGCCACGGTGTCACTCCCAGACCTGCGGGGGCAGGGGCACGTTTTATGCTCCACACTGTCACCCGTGGCGACACCCTAGCTCTGTGCCCCCTGAATGTGGACGGGGCATGTGACACGCTTTGGCCAACAAAATGCTAATGAAGGTGGCGCCTGCGGGGCTCGGAGGGTAAAGTGTTCGACTCCAGATTTTGGCTCAGGTCATGACCTCAGCGTGGTGGGATCGAGCCCCCCCACCCCTAACCGGCGGGTTCCACGCTCAGCCTGGAGCCTGCTCCTCCCTCTCCTGTGCTCCTCCTCCCACTCGCTCTCTCTCAAGTAAATAGATAAAATATTTTTTAAAACAACTTCCAAGCAGAGGCTCCAAAAACCTCTCCCCCCAGGTTACCAAGGGCTGGAAAACAAGGGCGAGGCAGCGTGCAATAGAGGCGGATTTCAGGCGGGGAGGATGGACGCATTCGGAGAAGGGCCGGCCGGCGGCAGTGGCCACACGACAGTGTGAACGTGCTCGGTGCCCCTGAACTGTGCACGTAACAGGGGTGAAGACGGGGCACCCGGGGGGCTCGGCGGTTGCCCTCAGCTTGGGTCGGGATCGCGGGTTCCTGGGATCGAGCCCCGCGTGGCTCTCCCTCTGCCTCTCCCCCGGCTCATGCTCACTCACTGGCGTGCTCTCTCTCTCTCTCTGACAAATAAATAAAATACAAAAGGAAACTACCTGAAAACACTGAAAGTGACCCAAAGTGGACAGATGGTGGAATTGAAACAGAAAAGCGACCGTCAAAGGTGTGGGTTCCCACAGACTTTCTCTCACTTCCCTCCAGCTCCAGGGGCCACCCCGAGCGACATGATGGGGCAGGACAGCGGACTGAAGCCGCTCCAGAAACCCCATGACGTCCTGACCGGAGGAAGCCAGAAAGGGCCCCGCAGAATGGGAAGAGAGAGGAAAATTCTTGGGTTGGGGGAGACCATCGAGGGGACGTGAGCGCAGATAACCCTGCAGCTGGGCCCCAGCATTCGGAGGCTCCTCAACCCCCACCCCGTCCTGGGAACGTGGGTCCCACTCGCTTCCCCAACCCCTCACCCCGCGGACTGCCCCCAGGTCACAGCCCACAACCCCAGTGGGGAGACCACCCGGACAGTATCTGTGACTGAGCCCAGTGAAGGCCGCTCTACAGACTCGTAAGATAGGGCAGGGGTGACCCGCCAACCCTATGGCCCCCGCAAGGAGCCTCTTCTGTGTGTCCCCTTGCTCACGAACCCCGCCACCTGCCCATCCCCCCTCCCTGCAGTCTCTCCCCGCCTTCCAGAGCAAGGGGGTGGCTTCGGATCACACGGGAGAAGCCGCGACGAGCAGACAGACCGATGCCTGGAAAGGGAGGGGCAGCAGAGGGGGCACCCCTGCTTCCGTGTGTGAACTGGGGTGACCAGTGGGTCTCAGTTTCCCCAAGACTTTCCCAGACTCACTACCAAAAATCGCACATCCTGTGAAAACTCTTAGTCTCAAACAAACCAAGACAATTAGTCACCCCAGACCGGATCCACATGGGTCGTGGGACTCAGCCCCGAGTCTCAAACAAACCAGGACGATTAGACACCCCAGACCAGATCACGGGACTCAGCCCCGAGCCACATTTGTAGGGGACAGACCCAGACCGGCATAAAGGACCACCAAATGACCACCAAACCGGGGCAGAAGTATACACCTATCAATTAATTAAACGTCAGTGCCCCCTACAAAGCCTGGGGGGCTCAGCAGGGAGTCCACATCTCCCCTTGTGCTTTCGCACACTCTCTCTCTATCAATTAAAAAAAAAACTTAAAATAAAATAACTGCTCAGCAGGGAGCCTGCCTCTCCCTCTGCCCCTCCTCTTGATGGTTCTCTCTCACTCTCAAATAAATAAATAAAAATCTTTTAAAAATAACTAAATGTCAATGGCATAAATTCTCCAGTCAAAAGACACTGAGTGTCTGAAGGAAAAAGAAAAACCCACTTATATGCTGCCTACAAGAGACTCACTTCAGATGGAAGGACACACACACCTTAATTGAAGAGATGGAGAAAGGTATTCAGTGCAAATGCAAACCAAAAAAAAGCTAGTGTAGCTGTGTTTATATCAAAGTAAACTTTAAAACAAAGACTGTGGGGTGCTTGGGTGGCTCAGTCGGTTAAGTGTCCGACTCTGTTTCGGCTCAGGTCCCGATCTCAGGGTCGTGAGACTGAGCCCTGCATCGGGCTCCCCACTCGGCATGGAGTCTGCTGAAGGTTCTCTCCCTCTGCCTCTGCCTCTCCCCTACCCGTGCACACATGCACCCACTAGCTCTTGCTCTATCTATATAACTAACTGAATAAGTAAATTGAACAAACAAAAACTGTAGTAAGAGACAAGGGTATTACGTAAGGATACAGAGGTCCAGCAGGAGGACACAGCAGTTATAACCATGTTTGCTGCCAGCACAGCAGTACCAGGAGACAAGCAAATATTAACAGACCAAAAGGAAGAAACAGACGGCAACACTGTAATAGCATGAACATCAATGCCCACATACATCAATGGATAGATCGTCCAGACAGAAAAATCAATAAGGAAACACCAGCCATAAACATGTTAGACCAGATAGACCTAGAACTACACAGGACATCTCACCCAAGCCCAAGGTAATACACACTGTTCCAGGGCACAAGAACATCACCAGTACAGAACACACGTTAGGCCACAAGCAAGTCTTAATAAATTCAAGACTGAAAGCTTCCCAAAGATCTTCTCGAGCCACAGTGGTAAAAAACAAAACAAAAGAAAAACCTAGAAAGCAGGGGGGCCTCGGTGGCTCAGTTGTTAAGCGTCTGTCCTTGGCTCAGGTCATGATGCCAGGGTCTTGGGATCGAGCTCCACATCGGGCTCCCTGCTCGGCGGGAAGCCTGCTTCTCCCTTTCCCACTCACCCCCCTCCCCTGGCTTGTGTTCCCTCTCTCGCTGTCTCTCTCCCTCTGTCAAATAAATAAAATCTTAAAACAAAACAAAAAACCTAAAAAGCAATTACAGGAAGAAAACTGGAAAAATCACAGGTATGTGGAGAATCAACACCTTGCTGCTGACCAACCATGGAGTCAAAGATGGAATCAAAAGGCAAAATTAAAAAACAAAATGCCTCATGGCAAATGAATACGGAAATACAACATCCCAAACTATGGGATGCAGCCAAAGCAGCTCTAGGAGGGAAGTTCGTAGTAATCCATGCTTGCCCGAAGAACAAGAAAAAGTCTCAAATCAACGACTTGACTTTACACCTCAAGAAGTCAGGGGGAAATGCTGCCCAAAGTTAGGAGAAGGAAGGTAATAACAAAGATGAGCACAAATAGAGACTAAAGAGAAAAAAGAAATCAATGAAACTAAGGGCTAGTTCTTTGAAAAGATAAAATTGACAAACCTACAGATTTGTCACAAAGGGAAAAAGAAACAAAAACATAAGATGTTTCAACAGATACCACAGAAATACAAAGAATCATGAAGAGACTATGAACAATTACATAACAATGACCGGGCAACCCAGAAGAGATCAACAAAGTCCTAGAAACATACAGGACAGAATTGTGAAAATACAACAAAACCGAACAGACCAACGAGTGGAGGAGACGGAGTCTGTCCATCAAGAACCTCCCAACAAACCGAAGTTCAGAAGCACGTGGCCTCACTGGTGAATTCTACCAAACATCTGAGAACGAACAGCCGTCCTCCTCCAACACTTCCACAAACAGAAGCAGAGGGGACGCGCCCACACTCTGTTGACGAGGCCAGCGTTGCCCTGAGAGCAAAACCAGACGAGTCTGCCACGGAAGAGAAAAATCACAGGCCGGGGCGCCTGGGGGGCTCAGTCAGTTACGTGTCTGCCTTCAGCTCAGGTCATGATCCCAGAGTCAGGAGATTGAGCCCCGCATTGGTCTCCCAGGGAGCCTGTTTCCTCTGTCTGCCACTTCCCCGCTCCTGTGCACACATGCCCTTGCTCTGTCAAATAAATCAAATCTTAAAAAAAAGATTTTATTTATTAATTTGTCAGAGAGAGAGAGAGTGCAAGTGCACAGGCGCCCAGAGTGGCAGGAAAAGGCAGAAGGAGAAGCAGGCTCTCTGCTGAGCAAGGATCCTGAAGTGGGACTCGACCCCAGGATGCCAGGATCACTGGCAGACACCCAACCGACTGAACCACCCAGGCACCCCTAAGCACACTTTTTTTTTTAAAGATTTTATTTATTTATTTGACAGAGAGAAATCATAAGTAGGCAGAGAGGCAGGTAGAGAGAGAGGGTGGGGGAAGCAGGCTCCCCACTGAGCAGAGAGCCCAATGCGGGGCTCGATCCCAGGACCCTGAGATCATGACCTGAGGTGAAGGCAGAGGCTTAACCCACTGAGCCACCCAAGCTCCCCACTCAAGCACATTTTAAACAGAAAGATACAGAAAGATTGAAAGTACATGGGTGGGAAAGATATACCACAGAAATAGTAAGCAAAAAAGGTTAAAGTGAATTTCAATATCAGACAAAATAGTCTTCAAGACAGAGCATGATCAGTAATAAAGAGGAACCCTTCATAATGATAAAAGGGACAAATCACCAGGAAGGCATAACAGTTATAAATGTACATGTGCCTAATCACAGAGCTTCAATATACATGAAACGAATTCAATATACATGAATTCATTCAATATACATGAAACGAAAATTTACAGAAATAAACACACAAAATATACCATAGTAACGAAAGACTCTAATACTCTTCCTATAGCAATCGATACAATAACTAGACCAGCCATCAGTTAGGACATAATTGATCTGAGCAATGTTATACACCATCTTGACCCAACTGATGTTTACAGAATTCTACGTCCAACAACAGCAGACACCACTCTTCTCAAGCACACAGGTACAGTCTCCAAGGACCACATGCCAGGCCACAGAACAAGTCTCAGTGTGACAGGGATTAAAATAATCCAGACTGTCCTCTCTGACCAACCACAACAGAAATAAGTTAGAAACCAAGAACAACGATCTCCGTAGAATCAAATACCTGAAAATTAAACGACACACTTCTAAAGAATTTATGGACAAAAACAAAATCATGCAGTAAATTAGAAAACATCTTGAACTGAATGACAATGAAAAAACAACGCATCGAAATGTGGGAGATGCAGCTAAAGCCATAGAGGGAAACACAGAGCTTTAAATGATTACATTAGAAAAGAAGGAAGGGGCGCCTGGGTGGATCAGGGGGTTAAAGCCTCTGCCTTAGGCTCGGGTCATGATCTCAGGGTCCTGGGATCGAGCCCCGCATTGGGCTCTCTGCTCAGCAGGGAGCCTGCTTCCTCTTATCTCTCTCTTTCTGCCTGCTTCTCCGCCTACTTGTGATCTCTGTCAAATAAATAAAATAAATAAAATCTTAAAAAAAAAAAAAAAAAAGAAAGAAAAGAATGAAGATCTCAAATCAAGGACATAAGAGTCCACCCGGGGATCTAGCAAAGTAAACACAATGTAGATAAAAGGATGAAAATAACAAAGAACAAAAATCAATAAAATAAGGGCACCTGGCTGTCTCAGTCTGAGGAGTGTGTGACTCCTGATCTCGGAGTCATG
Organism: Meles meles; assembly: GCF_922984935.1. Taxonomy (NCBI): domain Eukaryota; kingdom Metazoa; phylum Chordata; class Mammalia; order Carnivora; family Mustelidae; genus Meles; species Meles meles. Next base: position 4,651,129 of record NC_060076.1, read on the forward strand.
AGTTCGAGCCTCATGCTGGGTAGAGAGATTACTTTAAAAAATAAAGTATTTTTTACAAAAATTAATGAAATAGAAAACAGACAATAGAAAAATTAACAAAGTCAGGGCACCTGGGTAGTTCTGTTGAATAAGCATCTGCCTTCAGTTTCCATCATGATGCCAGGACCCTAGGATCGAGCCCCACATCAGGCTCCTGCTTCTCCTTCTCCCTACCGGTCCCCCTGCTCATACGTATGAGCTCTCGTAGTCTGTCAAATGAATAAAATCGTTTTAAAAAAGAAAAGAGGGGTGCCTGGGTGGCTCAGTCGTTAAGCCTCTGCCTTTGTCTCGGGTCATGATCCCAGGGTCCTGGGATTGGGCTCCCTGCTTGGCAGGAAGCCTGCTTTTCCCTCTTCCACTCCCCCTGCTTGTGTTCCTTCTCTGTGTGTCTCTCTGTCGAATAAATAAAATCTTTAAAAGAAAAGAAAAATTAACCAAGTCAAAGTTCATTGTTTGAAAAGATCAAAACTGACAAAGCTCTAGACTTATCCAGAAAAAAAGAACATAAATAACCATGTTGGGAATGAAAAAGGGGCTATCATCACAGATCCTACAGATACTAAAAGATCAGGAGAATACCATGAACAACTTTATGCCAACAAATCTGACAACAGAGATGAAAGAAATTTCTCCAACTCTCTAAAACTAACACAAGAAGAAACAGGAACTCTGAATACTTGTGAATTCATTAAAAAAATTAAATTTGTTGGGGCGCCTGGGTGGCTCAGTGGATTAAGCCGCTGCCTTCGGCTCAGGTCATGATCTCAAGGTCCTGGGATCGAGCCCCGCATCGGGCTCTCTGCTCCGCGGGGAGCCTGCTTCCTCCTCTCTCTCTGCCTCTCTCTCTGCCTGCGTCTCTGCCTACTTGTGATCTCTCTCTCTGTCAAATAAATAAATAAAATCTTTAAAAAAAAAATTAAATTTGTTACCAAAAATAGAAAAACTCTGTGCCCGGATGGTTTCACTGCTAAAGTCTATCAAACACTCAAAGAAGAAGATAACACTAATATTACAGGTTATTTTTTTTAATAGAGGAGCTAAGATTACTACCCAACTCATCCAATGAGGCCAGCATAAGCCTGATACCAAAAGCCAAAATGTTACAAAAAAGGAAAATTAGACACCAATATCCCTCATGAATATAAGCACAAAAATATCCTTATTAAAACAGCAAATTAATCTGGGACACCTGGGTGGCTCAGCCAGTTAAGCGTCTGCCTTCGGCTCAGGTCATGATCCCAGGGTCCTGGGTGGAAGACTCTGCTCAGAGGGAAGCCTGCTTCTCCCTCTCCCGCTCCCGCTCCCCCTGCTTGTGTTCCGTCTCTCACTGTGTCACTCTCTGTCAAATAAATCAATAAAATCTTCAAAAAATAAATAAATAGGTAAAATCTAAAAACAAAAAGAATGAAATCGTGCCATTTTCAATGACATGGATAGAGCTAGAGAACATAATGCTAAGCGAAATATGTCAGAGAAAGACAAATACCCTATGATTTCACTCATATGTGGAATTTGAGAGACAAAAGAAATGAGCAAAGGGGAAAAAGAGGGAGAGAAGGAGACAAACCGAACAACAGAGTGTTAGCCATAGAGAACAAACAGACGGTCAGCGGCAGTGGGGAGGGGGCGTGGGTGAACCGGGATGGGGATTCAGAGGCCACTTATCTCAATGAGCGCTAGTTATGAAATTGTTGAATCACTAGGTTGTGCACCTGAGACTAATAACCCTGTGTGTTAAGAACACTAGGATTTGTTTTGAAAAGCCAATATTTAAAGAAGAAAACCATCACTAAGAACTTACACAGGCAAGTCACAGAACGGGAGGAAAATATTCATAACACACGTCTCAGGCAAAGCAGTTGTAGCAACAGCATAAAAACTCACAATTCAGTAGGTCAAACATCCCAGGAGAACACGGATGACAGGTGTGTGAACACTTCACCAAACAGGATGTCCAAATCATCGGCAGGCGCTTAAAGGCTGCTCGGCGTCAGTAGGCACCAGAAATGCCATCAGAATTAGAAATGCCAACTAAACCCAGGTGGTATCACTACACCGCCCTTAGAACGGCTGGAATTAACCACCGACAAACCAGACCCGAGTGAGCTTTGGCGCGTGTGGAACACCCTGGCTCTTGGGAGAGGAAGACGGTGCAACCACCTCGGGCGACATTCAGCTGTTTCTCTAAAAGCTCAGCATACGCCGACCATAGGGTCCAATTACTCAACACACAGGTATTTACCCAAGAGAAATAAAACAAAGGACCACATACAGACTGGTTCACAAATATTCGTAGCAGGGGCGCCTGGGTGGCTCAGTCGATTATGTTGCTGTCATCGGCTCAGGTCATGATGCTGGGGTCCTGGGATCAAGCCCTACATAGGACCCTCTGCTCAGCGGGGAGCCTGCTTCTCCCTCTGCCTCTCTCCCCTGCTTGTGCACGTCTCTCTCTCAAATAAATAAAATCTTAAAGAATAAATAAATGTAAATGCTCATGATGATTTAAAAAACAGAAGAACAAATATTTGCAGCAGTTTGAGAAACATGACACGCTTGTTGTGTGAAGCCGCTCATTTGGGGCTGCTTTACTACACGGCAGAAGCCAACGGATAACTGAGAGAGGAGGTTTCCTCTGGCAGCCGGAACCGGGGCACGGGAAGGGGCCGTAAGGGGCACAGGAGAGCTGGAAGGAAGCAGCGGGGATGGAGGCAGAGGGGACAGGGGTCTGAGCAGAAGGGAGGGATGTGGGCGAGCAGCCTCCTTAGATGCTCTTGAGAATTCCAGGGCCCCAACCTCACTGCCCCCCCCACCACCACCAAGGGCTGGGGCTCTTGAACAACCAAGTCCACAACAACAGAGACAACACATGGGAACGGAGTTCAGTCCCGTCTGCTGTCTACACGGGAGGGTTCCTCTCAGCCCAGAGCCACCACCCTGCCACAGGGAGCCCCCAAACCGCCTTCTGCGTAGGTGACGTAGGTGACGCGCCAAGGCGCCCAGCCAGCCACTCAATCCTGTACGCTCGTGATGGGCACGGACTGCCGGCCGGTGCTGGGGGCTCGGAAACACAGTTCTGCACACAAACCCTACGAAAAGACCACGATTTCAGCAGGTTCCGGCGTGGGGTGCGGGGGTCGCTGCCGAGCAGATGGAGCTTTGCAGGTAAGACGCTAATGGCAATGTCACGAACAGCAGCGACCGTGACCGAGCATCTGCGAGGTGCCGGGCCCTGCGCCCCCGACAGTCCACCCGCATGACCGCGGACGGGGTCCAGCAGACGCGAGGCCCCTGACACGCCCCCCACCCCTCAGCTGCCTCTGTGCCATGAGAAGAGTAAGAATCACTCCAAAACAGGACCCGCGAAGCTCTGGCCAGCTCTGTTCCCGGCATCTCAGGTCACGGTCAGGTGCACCTGTCCCATTTCACAGGTGCGCGAAGCGAGGCGGCCGGCCGTCCTCGGGGCCCGCCAGGTGCAGGTGCGCTCGGGAGGCCGGTCCGCCGCAGAGGCCCGCCGGCAGCGCTCCAGTTATCGTAAGAAAACCGCAGCTTCCCGGGGCCCGCGCCGGGGCAAATACCCGCCCGATGGCGCGGAGATACGGCCGCTGAGTACATAAATTTGCTGGCGGCCTCGGGTTCTCGGGTTCTCGACACCCGAGCCTCCCCGCGGACATTCCAGCCGAGAGCGGGGCGGGGGGCGGGCGGCGCGGGGCGCACCCCCCACCCGGAGCTCCGGGCCCGCCGCCGCCCCCCCCCCCGCCGCCGCGCCCCGCTCCGCCCGCCTGGGGCTCCCGAGGGCAGGGCCCGGGGGGGCCGTCGGAGCTCCCGGAACGAGCCTCTCTCGGCCCCACCCCTGCTGCCCATCTCTCTGCTCCGTCTCCGCACCCCGTTCCGTCCCGCCGCGCCTCCCTCCCCGGCCGGGTCCCCCTGCCCTGACTCTAAGGACTTCAGCGTGGCCGGAGGGGCGGGCAAAGTCCCCAGGGGAAGGACGGGGCGTGGGGCAGAAGAGGGGGAAATGCCCCCCAAACGGCCCGGCGCGGGGCACCTGCTGCCCGCCCTCCCCCACCCCTGCCGCAGGGGCGCCCCGGGAGCCGGAGGGAGGCACCGCCTAAGTTGCCCGAACTTTCCCCAGCATCGTCCCGGCTTCCGGAGGAGGGGTCCCAGGGCCAGGTTGGGGGCCCCCGCCGCGGCGCCGGGACCCCCGGGAGCCCTCACCTGCGTCCATGGCGCACGCCGCCCGCTGCCCGCGCCCCGCCTCCCGCCGCCGTCGGGCTGGGCTCGCCTGGCGCCGCGGGCTCGGGTTTCCCCGCGGCGGCTGCGCGGCGGGTTAATGATTGACGCCGGGAGGGCCCGCGGCTGCGCCGGCAGGGGGCCCCGCGCGCGCCGAGCGGGGGCGGGGAGGGGCCGGGGTCCTCGCGGGCGCCCCGCCTCCGTCCCGAGCGCCGGAAGCCCCGGCGTGGGGTGGGAGTCGCGGCTGCTGGACCGGCCTGGCCCCCCCCCGCAGCAGGAGGGCCCAGAAGCGAAGAGTTTCACGGGAGATCGGAGTTTGGGGAGAGCGCGCGTGTCCACGCCCTGCAGCCGGGCGCGCTGGGCGCTCGGAGCGGGCCTGCGCCAAGCACCCAGGAAGGCCAGAGGGGCTCACCCAGCGGCCAGAGGGGCTCACCCAGCGGCCAGAGGACGTCTTCCGACATCCCTGGCCCGGCGTGCTGCGGCCCCGGCGGGCAGGGCTTGAGTCCCGCACCCAGAGGTGGACCCGAGAGAAGCCGTGAGGGTGCGGCGACGGGGGGGCAGCGTTGGAGAGGACACCGAAAGGGACTCCAGGTTGTTCTGCCTCTTTCATCAGCGCCCGCAGTGATTCTAAACGAGGTCAGGGACAACACGGCCCCCCTGAAAGAGGTGGTTCGTTGGCCCGAGTTCCGCACAATGGCTGTGGTTCCTGCTGGCTCGGAGGAAGCCAGCGGACAGGTTCACCGTCCTGGCCGAAGACGGAAGCATCCTCTCCTGGGAGGAGGACCAGCCCGAGAGAAAACATACAGAAATACTAGGGTTGGGGCGCCGGGGGGGGCTCAGTCCTGAAGCGTCTGCCTTCGGCTCAGGTCGTGATCTCCGTGTCCTCGGATCGAGCCCCGCATCGGCTCTCTGCTCAGCGGGAAGCTGCTTGTCCCTCTCCCACTCCCCCTGCTTGTGGTCCCTCTCTCGCTGCGTGTGTCTCCCTCTCTGTCAAATAAATAAAATCTTGAAAGAAAAGAAGGAAAAAAAATACCAGGGTTTCCTGCATGAAAATACTCAGCCTAGGAAATGTCCCCACACGCTCAGAATTTCCAACCGTCTGGCGGGTCCCCCCTGCTCTTAGACTTCATCAGAGAGGCAAGGCCCCCCCGGGGAGATCTGAAGACAGCAGGTCGGGTCACAGAAGCTCGACCTCAACACAGCAAGAAACTGGGGTACGCAGATGGCGCAGAGAGAAGAAAACTTAGAACCTCTCTTCAGGATCCTCAGAGATTCAGGAAGACCTCCAGGAAACAAGAACAGGACGCTATAAAAAAAGGAATTATTCACTAAACAAAAGAGAAACACCCCTGAGAACTCGAAAGCTGACATCAGAAATAAACTGAGGGAACTGTTTCAGGGAGAAGAACTAAGACATCGGACTGAAACACGGCTCTACACAAAGAAGTGTGGCGACGGAAAATTCGGTACAGTAAAAAATGTCTTTAGTCTTAATTGTGCAAAGATGTAACTAAGGCAAAAAAAAAAAAAAGCTATGTATCAAAGTTTCTAGTACATTTTTTAAGTGAGCTCTATCCCCAGGGTGGGTCTTGAATTCAAGGTCCTGAGATCAAGAATCACGAGTGCTACTGACTGAGTCAGCCCGGTGCCCCTGCTTTTAGCACATTTAAAAGTCAATTGTATGGGTGGCTGGGTGCTGCAGTTGATTAAGCATCGGACTCTTTTTTTTTTTTTTTAAATTTTATTTATTTATTTATTTGACAGACAGAGATCACAAGTAGGGAGAGAGGCAGGCAGAGAGAGAGGAAGGGAAGCAGGCTCCCTGCCGAGCAGAGAGCTCGATGTGGGGCTTGATCCCAGGACCCTGGGATCATGACCTGAGCCAAAGGCAGAGGCTTTAACCCACTGAGCCACCCAGGCGCCCCTGGCTGATATCTTGCTTTTTACTTTACCTTGCCCCTAAGCATCCGACTCTTGATCTCAGCTTAGGTCTTGATCTCAGGGTTGTGAGTTCAAGCTCATGCTGGGCATGGAACCGTCTTGAAAAAAAAAAACTAATAAATTGTACAACAGTGATAGTTACTGCACAGAAGATGGGAAGGAAGATAGGAGTCTATGTATGGAAAAAAGCAGACCTTATGCTGCATTTAAAGACTGGTGCATAGGGGCACCTGGGTGGCTCAGTGGGTAAAGCCTCTGCCTTCCGCTCAGGTCATGATCCCCAGGTCCTTGGATCCAGCCCCATGTCGGGCTCTCTGCTCCACCGGGCGCCTGCTTCTCCCTCTCTCTCTGCCTGCCTCTCTGCCTACTTGTGATCTGTCTGTCAAAATAATAAATAATAATAAAAAAAAACCACTGGTGAATATAAAAAACAGCCCTTACTATACCTTGCACCCAAATCTTGGTTTCTAAATACGAGTCTCCAAAAAAAGATACCAGGAACTTGGGGAAGTGCCGGATTCCAGGGCAGAGGCAGGGAAAGTGTAAGGATGTAAGGTTAGCCTAGAATATGCTGTAGTAATAGAAGACGACGAAGTGCTTAAAAAAAAAAAAAAAAAAGACACAGGGACAAACATAAAATTGGTTCTTATGGCCAATCCCATTATAATATAACCCAAGAATAAAATAAATATCCATAAGCCCGTATTGATATAAATAACTGAATAAATACATGAGAGAGAAGAGATCACTCTCTTTTCACAGCACAATCCCAAAAAATAGCAGAAGGGATGAAGGAAATAGAAAAATCCCCACTAGAACCTCAGGGTAATCATTGTCACAGGCAAGCCCCACCAACAGATGCTAAGCCTGGCAGGTCAAAGTTGTCCAAGCAGAAACAATAAGTAGGTCTTCTCGTAATACCTCCTGCAGAATACTTTCCAAGGGCAAAGGGAAGGCCAGTTTACAGCGAGAACCCTGGCAGACGTCCCCGTGGCCAGGCGATCAACATGAGCATCGATACTGACACCTGAGGCCGTCACGCGCCCGGGTGTGATGCCCGCTCCCCTGCGGTTCCCCTCCCAAGGACGCGTAAGTTCCATCACACCCAGAAAAAACCCTCAGGGGCTCCTGGCTGGCTCAGCTGGTGGAGGGTGTGACTCTCGATCTCGGGTTGTGGGTTTGAGACCCACGTCGGGTATAGAGGTTGCTTTTAAAATTTTTAAGGAAAAAAACCTCAGACAAATCCCTCAGAGGAGCATTCTAGAAAATATTTTTCTGTCTTCCACAGTGAGCATTTCCATTTGGTTCTTTTCTTTTTTTTGGAAAATTTTATCTTTAAGTCATCTCTACACCCCAGGTGGGGCTCGAACTCACAACCCTGAGATCGAGTCACATGCCCTATGGACCGAGCCAGACAAGTGCTTCCCCTTCCCATCTGGTTCTTTCTTTTTTTTTTTTTTTTTTAATATTTTATTTATTTGACAGAGAGAAATCACACTAGGCAGAGAGGCAGGCAGAGAGAAGGAAGCGGGCTCCCTGCGGAGCAGAGAGCCCGACGCGGGGCTCGATCCCAGGACCCTGGGGTCATGACGGGGCTCGATCCCAGGACCCTGGGGTCATGACCTGAGCGAAAGGCAGAGGCTTTAACCCACTGAGCCACCCAGGCGCCCCCCATCTGGTTCTTTCAAAGTCTACAGTTCTTTCCTGTATCTTTTCTGCTGTTACGCACATTATTCCGTGCACTTTCTTTTCAAATGGCTCTTAACCTTTTCATCTGAAAGGAGTTTCAGGCCCGGAGAAAGGCGGCCAGGGTGGCATGGTGCTGGTTCCTGGCCTACGCTCCCCGCGGGAGTCCCGTTCAGGACCTCCTGCTGCATTTGGTCGTCCTGTCCTTCGCCTTTGCAGAGCTCTTCTTAAACGCTTTCCAAATCGGGGTATTGTCACGAGCTTCTCGGACGTGACTGGGCCCCTGTGCCACATCGGTTGCCCGTTCCGCACGCGGCAGATGTCCTCGGGGCCTTCGTCATCTCGTGTCCCCAGGATCAGCAGGATCCACCTTCCCTGCGTCTGCCCTGGCATGTGCCCTGGGAGGCAAGACAGTTTCGCATCTGCCTCTACGGCCCCTTACGGAAGTCACCAGCGGCGGGCCGCGGTGTGTTAGCTTCTCCCACCGGGGCTGGGGCTTCTGCGCCGGGTCGGTGGCTCAAGTACGATGTGCGCCCAGGGATCCTCATGGGCTGGCTCCACCCGGAGCCACTGGTATCCTCGTGGGCTCGGGCTCACCAGAAGGCAGTCTGTTTCAGATCCCCGCCCCCAAGGCTGCTCCTGGCCCCTTCATGGGCAGCTTGGCTTCCTCGGCCAGGGACCTAGGTATTGTATTTCCCTTTCCTGTCTTGGAACAGAGAGATTATGCTCTTCTCGGTGTTGGGGGGCGTATGAGTGTGAGCATGGGTGTGTTGACTTCCTATTAGCTTAGCTGTCTTGACTGGAAGCCTTGGGCCAGCCACGTGATCTCTCTGCTCCTCGGTTTCCCCTCCAGGAAAAATGGGATCATAAGCCTAGGGCCGTTGTGAGGCTTCGCTATTAGTTAAGATGCGGAACCAAACCTTGTTTATCGTCCCACTGTCTCGCCGTAGTCCTGTCAGACCAGAGAGCCAACACTGGAATACGAACCCGTTGCTTCCCCTGGGTGAGGGGCTCAGGTCATGATCTAGGGTCCTGGGACGGAGCTCTGTGCTCAACGGGGAGTCTGCTTCAGGATTCTCCCTCTTCCTCAGCTTGTGCGTGCTCTCTCTCGCTCTCTCGCTCTCCAATAAATAAATCTTAAAACAAAACAAAACAAAACAAGGTGGCTCAGTGGGTTAAAGCCTCTGCCTTCGGCTCGGGTCATGATCCCAGGGTCCTGGAATCGAGCCCCGCGTCAGGGTCTCTGCTCAGCGGGGAGCCTGACCCCCACCCCCCCGCCTCTCTGCTTACTTGTGATCTCTCTGTCAAATAAATAAAATCTTAAAAGAAAAAAAAGAATGCCATTTAAAACAAAACAAAACATTGACCCTTGGTCAGCTCTTCAAGTGATGAGGGCCAGCCTGTATTCCATAAAAGCTTAAAGACGTACTTGGAACCAACAGACATGTTTGCAGGTGATTGGGGCTGGCGAAGGGGCTGGAGAAGGAGGGCAGCCTTGGAGAGCCGGGCTGGGGGATGGTGAGGACAGGAGCAGAGGATCCCAGAGGGTTATCACTGTTCACTTTTACCAGTCCTGCCTCATTGCTTCTGAGAAACCCAACAGCTGGGCAGCTCTGTGCCCCATTCAGCAACAACAAATGTTGACTGTGCGTAGGGGAGGCTCAGCCCAGCAAGCCAGCCAGGGCCTCCTCTTCAGACAAGCATCAGTCAGGAGATTGCAGAATCCATGGCTAACCTGCCAGGGGCCTCCCAGGAGAAATGCCCAGGCCACTGAGGACCTAGACTGGCCTTGCCCAGTCCAGCTGGGGAGGGATGCTGGGAAGAGTCAGCCCTCCAAAGGGAAGGATGGGACAGTGGCCAGGAAGGGCGCAGACCTGGGGCAATCTGCCTTGACTTCCCGGGGTGGCCCCTCAAGGCTGGACCTGTGCCTAATAAACGTCTCTATTGCAACTTCTCTGTGGTCTAACTGAACTCTGCCTTTCAGCACCCCAACTCCACTTACATGTTCATTTTAAAAAGTCATGGCATGGGGGCGCCTGGGTGGCTCAGTGGGTTTAAGCCTCTGCCTTCCGCTCAGGTCGTGATCCCGGGGTCCTGGGATCGAGTCCCACATCCGGCTCTCTGCTCAGCAGGGGGCCTGCTTCCTCCTCTCTCTCTGTCTGCCTCTCTGCCTGCTTGTGATCTCTGTCTGTCAAATAAATAAATAAAATCTTAAAAAAAAAAAAAGTCATGGCATGGCCCCATTTGGGAAGAAAGGGAATACAGAGTAATCACACAGCTGCCCGCGGTCACTCAGCAGAAGCAAGGGCTGAGTGCTCTCTCAGACCCAATCCTGACTCCTAACCCCACCCTCCATCAGGAGAAGCTGCCTGTGACCCAGCGACCTGGCCCCTGCCTGCATGTTACTGTCCTCTCACCGGCTTCGTACCTCATCAAATATTCATGCGGGGCTCACAGTGCATTAGGAGCGCGCCATCCACAAACGGAGTCTTGATGCCTTGGGGGAAATAGACAGTTGGAATCGATCAGCATTTGCCTTCTCTGTGCCAGGCCCCGGGGGTTCAGGGGTACCCAGCAGGCTCGGCTTTCTTGGCTCACAGCCTGCCTAATGCAGAGGTCGAAAGTCACCGTCACCACCACGTGCTGGGGGGTTTAAGGAGGCGACGCTGGCTGCAGAGGCGGTGGTTAGGTGGGGTTGGGGGACCAGCGGCACGCCCCGGGCCATGGTAGGAAACTCGGATGGCGCCTGTGCAGGACAGGCTGCAGGGGTCGGGGGGGGCAGGGCTAAGTGGCTGTGCGCTGGCGAGGAGGGCAGGACCGGTCGGCAGGACGAGAAACAGGTGCTGATGGCAGGCCGCGCTCGGGGTGACGGCCACGGGGCTGTAAAGTCGGTAGGTTTCCGAGTCCGGCAGGGGGCTGACTTGCCCGCCCTGCAATCTCGCGCGTGGGATCATCGCCGACGCTGCTAGGTAGGGGGCGCGGATGGAGGTGGTCACCGCCTCTGCTGGGGAGGCTGCCACCCGTCTAGAGACTCCTGTAGCCAGAGGCGCAACGCAGGGGCTTTCTTCCTTTGCAGCAAACCCGCAGCCCCAAACGGCTGTGGGCAACCTGGCCGCAGGGGAGCCGCCTCGCGCAGGCGCAGTGTCCTCGGTCCCCTCGGACTACAACTCCCGCCGTGCCCCGCGCGCTCCCCCCGCCGCGCCGTGCGCCTCCCGGAAGTGGAGCTCCGGGGGGCGTCTCCGACCTTCGCGCGGGGGCGGCGGGCTGGCTGGTCGGGGAGGCGGCGGGAGCCGGGAGCCCGATGCTAGCCGGCGGAGCCCGGGATGGCTTCGGCTGGAGGCGGCGACTGCGAGGGCGCCGCGCCGGAGGCGGACCGCCCTCATCACCGGCCCTTCCTGATCGGGGTGAGCGGCGGCACCGCGAGCGGGAAGGTAAGGGGCTGGGCGGCCTGGCGGGGCCTGCGTGTGCCACCTCGACCCCCGGCCCTCTGAGACTCGGGGGGGGGGGGCGATCCGGCCTGCAGCCGGCGAAGAGACCCCCGGCTGCTGGTTGCCGAGGCGCCCCCTCCGGGACGGGGGGTGGAGGGGCGAGGGGCTGCGGCCGTGGTGGGCCAGGCCGGGGTGCAGGCAGGGCGTGGGGCGCTTGCCCTCGGGCTCCTCGCAGCCTCCCCGCGGCCTTCCCCCAAGGCCAGCCCCACCTGTCGCTGGCCTGGTGGGCAAGCCTCCGGGGGCAGGCGGGTCAGGGTCTCCCGAGGCCGGCCCCGTGGCGAGAGCAGGTCCAGGCGGGAATCCTGTGTATTCCCAGTCCACTGTGTGTGAGAAGATCATGGAGCTGCTGGGCCAGAACGAAGTGGACCACCGGCAGCGGAAGCTGGTCATCCTGAGTCAAGACAGGTTCTACAAGGTCCTGACCCCAGAACAGAAGGCCAAGGCATTGAAGGGACAGTACAACTTCGACCACCCAGGTGCAGCTGAAGACCCTGAGGGGAGGGCGGGAGGGAGGACAGACCAGGGGGACTGGCTCCGGGGTTGGCCAGCGATGCAGAGAGACCCCAGTGGTTCCGTGAAATTTCTGAGCATCCTGAGCTGGAGCAGGCTGTGTGATTAAGTCAGAAGAACTTTGCCTCGTTCTCTGCGCCCCAGACGGCCCAGCAGGAGCTGCCGGCTCCCTCGTTTGGAGCCAGTCAGGAAGTCTGCTTCCGTGGAGCCTTGGGGACCATTGCTGTGCCAAGATTTTGGTCATGGAGAAATCCCCCCACCTTCCTGCTGTGTGGGGTCCTGCCCCGGGGCGAAGCCCTTGAGAGGCTAGCAGGGCAAGCAGCGGGTAAATAAGAGGGCCGTGGCTGTTCTGGTCAGGTGCAAATGGGGTCAGCAGATGAGAGGAGAGAGCCAGGCTGCCCTTGCCTGCCACCGCGAGATCCCACCCTATGACTGGCTCCCAGCAGGGGGAAGGCCTAAGCGGCATCGGCCGGTGGTTATTTCCCAGAAATAGAAGCCTCCCAGTGCTGGCCGATCAGGAAATCCCCAGGTCTAACTTCTGTGTGGGACAGCAGCCCGCAAATGTAAACTGTGGGGGCGGCGCCTAGTCCAGATGCTCCGGAGGCCGCAGGTACCCTGAGCACCCAGCTGGGGCCTCCCGCCCCCCAGGCAGAAGAAGTTGGCTCCCATCCCCAGCACAAGGACGCCTGGAGAGTCTTGCCTTTTGTTCCATCCCTGCAGATGCTTTTGATAACGATCTGATGCACAGGACTCTGAAAAACATCGTGGAGGGCAAAACTGTTGAGGTCCCAACTTATGATTTTGTGACCCATTCAAGGTGAGCAAGGTGGTTCCTGGGAGAGGAACTGTGTATGGGGGGAGGGGGGCAGCTAGCTCGCCCCCCGTGGGGTCCACAGATGGCCCTGCAGCAGCCTGGCCCTGTTGGTTTCTGGGCACACCCCTGTCCCCTGCTGTCATCTGTCCCCCTCCAGGTGGTCCACACCTGAGGACCAGAGCCATCTGTGCCCGGGCCCCCAGATCCCGTAGCTCCAGCGGGGCCCATGTCCTGGTCTCGCCTCCCAGGCTAGCAGAGACCACGGTGGTGTACCCCGCAGACGTGGTCCTGTTCGAGGGCATCCTGGTGTTCTACAGTCAGGAGGTCCGGGACATGTTCCACCTGCGCCTTTTCGTGGACACGGACTCTGACGTCCGGCTGTCAAGAAGAGGTAAGACGGACGCAGGCCTCTGTCTGCCGCTGGGTGAGGCCCGCCGCGAGTCCTGACCTTGCCTCCTCCTGCCTCAGTTCTCCGGGACGTGCAGCGCGGGAGGGACCTGGAGCAGATCCTGACCCAGTACACCACCTTCGTCAAACCGGCCTTCGAGGAGTTCTGCCTGCCGGTACCCCTCCCGCTTGCTTGGGGACCTCCTTTTCTCCCTTTTCAAGAGGACCCCTGGCGCCCTGTACCGTGAGAGCTGAATCGTGGGGGAGGGGGTCTGATTCACGAAGGGAGAAGTTAGCTCATCACACCCCCTCGCAGGGACTCCTCTCTGCTCTGAAAGCATTGTCTGTGCGGATCCCTTCCCCCGCGCCGCCTGCATGACCCGCCCAGGGTCACCCCAAGGACCCTCTGCTCCTGCCCGGGCCACCTGCTGTCTCTTCTCCAGGGTGCCTCTGGCTGGCTGAGCTCACTGTGCCTGGCTTGGCACCCTCGGAACGGGTTGCTGCACGGAGGGCAGGGGTTCGTGCCTGTCCCCCGCCCACACAGGCGCGTCCCTGCCATGGTGTGGGCGCTGGCTGACCCCCCCGCCATGCCACCTGTCCCTCCAGGCTGCTCTTGGCTGGCACTCAGAGGCCTGTGGCTGTGTGTCTTTCTCTCCACTTTCCAGCTCTTACCGGATGGGACTTACAGGTAGTTTGAAAGGGAAACATAACATGCTGCTTCTTAAAAGTAAAATACGGCGCAAAGGAAACGGAGCCAGGATCCCCACTTGCACGGAGTAGACAGATGAGTTCTGTCTGCTGCTCTTGGAAGAGAACCTTATTTTACGTTTGTGTTCTCGGCACCTGGAAAGTGGTGAGAAAAGTAAATTGATAATCGTACTCTCTGTTATTCGCAGAAGGAAAAGCGTTTAGCAGAGCAGGTGGTTAATGGGAAAGCGTGCCACCAGGTGACCCTATGTGGAGGCTGCGCCCCAGCACCGTCCTTGAACTTCCGCTCCCCTTATGTGCAGCCACACCCTGAGTCTGGCCAGGGTGACCGTGTCCCTCCCTCGCCCTCACAGTATGACCTTCCTCAGCTCTTCTGCGCCCCACAGTGAGCGCCCCCCGTGAAGCTCGCCTGGCCTTCTGTGTGCTCGTGGCTTCCGTGGGTCCCCACAGCCTGCAGACACCGCTGCCCCAGGACTTGGCCCATGTCTACATGCCCACCACATGGAACGGTCCGCGGGGCTGTCCCTCAGCTCAGACAGCTTCTTTTCCTCTCCCTCTGCTCGGCCTGCTTGGGGCGTGTCCCTCTTAGCAACATCTGGCTGGGGTCCCTCCTCGGTGGCCGGGTTCCTCCTGGTGTCTCTGTCCCTGCCCTGACCTGGCAGAGCACCTGGCGGGGAGCAGGTGTTAGCTCGGGGACAGGCAGCGTGGAGGGCTTCACACACGCCAGCCGGGGAGGGTGCCGCGACCTGCCGTTGCTCCCTACTCCGGGCTTCTCGCAGAAGGGTTCCTGGTTCCAGAGGAAGAGGGTCATGTGTGGCAGAAGGATGCTGCAGGTCACTTGGCTCAGGGACCTCTTCCCACAATGGCGTTTCCAGGAAAATGCACGAGCATTTCAGAGACGCCAGGAGAGGAAGGATGCCTTAGCCGCCACTCCTCCTGCCTCTGGCACCTTCCTAACACCCAAGTCCCAGCCCCCCATCTGCCACGTCCCGGTCCCCGCCATGCCCCGCCATGGCCGCTCTCCTGCCGTTGAGTCTGGTGTTGAACCACCAGAAGTCCTTGGAGGGACAGAGCTTCTGAGATCTGCTTTTTGCCTTGCAGACCAAGAAGTATGCAGACGTGATAATCCCTCGAGGGGTCGACAACATGGGTAAGAACCAGGCCTGACGGCTGCCCTGACTCCCCAGTCCACCGCCCTGGGCCCTGGGGCAGGTCCTGGTGGTCACGGTGAAGTGATGAGGGTTCCCATCCACGTGCGTGTAGTGCACAGATCCAGAGATTACTTTAAAAATCTGTTTCACACGTTGGACGGAAAACGGACCCGCCTTGCTCGTCAGTTGCAGCTCAGTGAGGCTGGAAACAGATCTTTGTGCTGACCGGGACTCGCGCCGTAGCAGGAAGTATTTCCTCTGGGCTCTCGGTGAACCGAAACCCCCCCAGACGGGCCAGGCCGTGTTACTGCGCTCCTTCCCACCAAGCGCTTCTCTGTCTGCTGAGGCTCAGGGCACTGCCACGAAGCCTCGGCAGGAAGGCCTGTGCTCTCAGCACCGGAGCCGCTGCGGGGCTGGGTGGCCCGGGGAACCGGCGGCAGCCCGAGCCTGGCCTCGAGGCGTCGAGGGGGCGGACGGGCTGAGCGCGCTGTCTCTGCCGCAGTGGCCATCAACCTGATCGTGCAGCACATCCAGGACATCCTGAGCGGCGACCTCTGCAAATGGCAGCGAGGGTCCAATGGGCGGAGCTACAAGAGGACATTTCCTGAGCCGGGAGACCGTTCTGGGGTGCTGACCGCTGGGAAGCGATCGCACTTGGAGTCCAGCAGCAGACCCCACTGAGGAGCGGGGCGCTCAGCCTCCTGGGCAGGCGCCCTGACAGACTGTTCAGGGTCGGGCCCAGAGATGCCCGCCCACCCACCCCTCTAAACGCCACCACTGCTTCCTGGGGGCGCCATACGGTACGGACGGGATGGGTGGGGATCGCCGTGGTCCCGCCTGTCACACGCGACGGGACGTTGGTTCGCCCTTTTGACGTCTTTACCTGCTTCTGCACATGAGAGGGTTAAAAGTCCAAGTTACTGAGAAATGCTCCAGGACGTGTGGTGAGCCAGTCACGTCTTTTGGGAACATGGAGCACACGGCCTGGCCGCTGTACTGTCCCAGCGTGTGTTTGACAGGAACCCACGGCGAGAGGGACTCTAGGACGATCCGGTTCCCACGCACATGCAACTGAAACAGGTGGGGAAGAGAGTACTTCCCCTCTCTAGATGTTACACGTGTGACTGTTTTATTTATTCTCCCTGTGAGTTGTGACCCAGTAACCGAGTTTCGTGCCCCCCCCCCCCCCGGTGGGGTGCGATCCAGCGGGGCACACACCCTTCTAAGCGACAGAGAGCCTTCCTTCCTTCTGGGCTGTGCGCCAAGGAAGGAGCCCTGGGAACAAGCTTTTCCTTAACCAGCAGCCGACACAGACGACACGTGCTCACCCAGGCCGAGCCCGGCTCCACAGGTCCCGGGGTGGGGGGCAGGCTGGTGCGCCCCGTGTCTCCACGCCATCCTGCTCAGCAGCCACCTGGGGCCCCAGGGCTGAGTGCACAGGCCTTCCCTGGGGTAGCCCAGGGCCCCGTGCAGGGCCCCGCGTCCGATGCCAGCCAGTCTCTGCGCACACACCCCACATACCCCGGCTGCACGGTGCCAATGGCTGGCGGCGTCCTGGTTTGTCTTCCCTCCCGTTTGTGTAGAAGTGACGCCTTCCCCTGGCCACGGGCTAAGCTGCACGGACACTCCCGCTCCCCTTCCATCAAGCACTGAGTGTAGCTACACAGATAGGACCCCAGCTGAGCTTGGCCGTGGCTGCTTTCTGATGACCGTGTGACAGTCTCGTCAAGCTTACTGTGCCCTTTCAGAGAATCAATAAATAATACCAAATGCCACTGCCAGTGTGTCCCTTTTTAATTGTGCACAGAAGGCAAATTCAGGGTGGGGGCGCACGTGGGGGACACGAGGCTCCGCGTGCCCCTGCCATGTAGGCGGCAGTGAGGGGTCTCCAGGTCTCTGCTGCCGTGCCCGGAGTCCGGGCCCGTCCTTCAGCAGCTTGTTTGGTGTGGATGTGACGCAGGCCGGTACCTCAAGGCCTCACTGGGGACTGCTCCAGGCCCGGGGCCTTGGCTGCTTTGACCCTGACTCCCCACCGGGGCCCGCTCCCCTCCTGCCGCTGCTCCCTCACAAGGCACACACCAGCCACTCGCCTTGCCCTAGCTCAGGGGGCCTGGAGGCGCCCGTGGACGCCCTGGGCATGTTCTCTGTGGCCCGGAAAGCAGCAATGGGGCTCAGAACCAACCAGCATCAGCCGTCTGGAGAGCGGGACACCGTAGCCCGGCCTGGGCTGTTCCGTCAGATGCGCACACGGTGTCCGACGGCAGCCCTTCCTGCCCGACCTCAGTCCAGACGTCCACTGCGCGCGCATCCGGCTAGTATTTTCGGATCAGAATGTCCCAGCTGTCTTTCCAGCGAAGGGCCTTGAGTTCGCTGGGCGAGAGGGACCTGTCCCCGTAGGTGAGCGGGCGCAGCGTGTTGAACACGTGACAGGCGCAGGAATACCACGCCACCACCAGGCTGGCGAAGACGCTCCTCAGGAGCGGGGACCTACAGGGACCGGCGGCACGGGGCTCTTCTCACCATGACGCACACCGGGCCCCCGGGCCAGCCCGTCCTTCCTTCTCACTCCCTGCCCCAGGCGCTGGACGTGACCCCCTCCTCACGCGTGTTCCAGAGTCTCCCATCTGCGGTCCGGCGCTGGAGCAGCTTCCCCACTCCCGGCGTGATCGAACCACAGCCCTCCTGAGAGGCTGTGCAGCTCCCGACCCCCCAAAAATACCAAGTCCACGCCCTCTGGCCCCGCTTCCAGAACTCGCTGTGGTTCTGCTCCACTGCACACCGTGCGACGCGGCTGGCGTCCCCGTTGCTTCCCCCTCGCAGCCGGCCACACCTGCCTCCCATGGCGCCCCCAACCCCTCCCACACCACCCGAAGTCCTCCCTTGAGACACCCCCGGACCTGGGGCTGCGGGGGGCCTGGCCGCCGAGGCCCTGTACCTGCACAGGCGGTCGGCGACGTGCTGCAGGACCACAGGCAGCAGGAGGATCTGGAAGGCCAGCGCCGGCAAGTAGTGGTAGAGGAAGAGAGTCTTCTCCATCAGGAAGAAGGGGAGGTAGTTGACCGCCCAGCCGCCCGCACACACGGCCCCGGCCAGCACCCAGCGCAGCCAGCAGTCTGCGGCGGGAGAGGCTGCCCTGAGCCAGCGCTGCTGACCCGGGCCCCGTGTGCAAAGGCTCTCCGCTAGTCCCACCAGCTGCTTTCCTCATCTTTAAGGTACACGAGCTCTCCGCTCCCCACCCCCAACGCTTCCCGTGATCTCTGCAGAAAGAACGATGTCCCGAGAACCTCCTGTACCTTCCTGCGAGGTCCTCACCATCCCGACCCCCTGAGCCGTACCAGCCCCCTGAGGGCCCCAGCTCCTCCAGGGTCACCGGCAGGCAGGTCGGACTCTCGGGAGCTGGAGCTGTGAGGGGCTGTATTTGGCCACCCGCCCTGCCCCCTGGGGCAGCGGTCAGCGGGAAGACTGGGGACCTTGCCACACTGCTGAGGCCTTCCGGGCCTCCCACCGCCGTTGTCTGCTTCAAGAGGGTCCGCAGCTGTTTCTGTTACGCAAACCACCCGCACCCGAGTAACTCAGTGCCTGCGGACCACTCCGTGCCGTCCAGCCCTCCCCCAGCGAGCAGATACGGAGGCGGGGCTCACGTTCTGGGGAAAGGGCCACTCCTGCCTGGCCGCTGCATTTCCCTGCACGAGCCTCTAGCACAACGCGGGACACTCAACTGCAACATTTTATCTCTAGGGAGACAGAATACAGGGCGCCTGGGGGTCTCAGTCGTTAAACATCTGCCTTCGGCTCGGGTCATGATCCTGGGGTCCTGGGATCGAGCCCCGCATCGGGCTCCCTGCTCGGAGGGAGCCTGCTTCCCCCTCTCCCTCTGCCCCTGCTTGTGTTCCCTCTCTTGCTGTGTCTCAAATATCAAATAAATAAAATCTTTTAAAAAAAGACAGATTTAAGCCCCTTCCACGCAGAAACAAGGAGATTGCCTTAAGGCCCAGGTTCCTGGTGAGGCCGGCTGTCCCCAGGAGCAAGACGCACTAACCCTCGGGAAGGTCCCGGATGCACCTTCGGCGTCTAAGCAGGTACCAGAAAAGGAGCAGAACGTAGATCACCGTGGCGAGGCTGGCCGAAGCCCAGATCATGACATTCCCAAGCAGGTGTATCTGGGCCTGTGAGGGCACAGGGGACCCCGTCAGCCACCGGCCGCTCAGAGGAACCCAGCCCCGACAATGCCCGCGTGCCCGCCAACCTGCAGCCGAAACCCGGGCGCAGGCTGGAGCCGCAGCCCTCTGCTGCAGGAAGAGCACGGAGCAGAAAAGCAGCCGGGAGAGGCCGACACTCCCACTCTGACAACAGCTCCCCGCAGAGGTGAACCCGGGCCACACAGAGCTAAGGACCCGCTTCACAGCAAGTGAGGAGGAGGAAGGGGAGCGTTTGCAGCGTTAACTCCTCTGGGGAGTGTGTGGAGCTTGGGGGCCGGCTCCAGGGCTGCTCCCTCTACGGCGTGAGGAGGGACAACACAGATTCGCACAGAGCACGGGCAGACTCGGCCGCTCGTGCTCTGCACCGGACAGCGCGGGGGTATCTTAACAGCCAGAAAACGGGGAGCAACGTGCTCCCACAAAAGCAGTAAAGCCTGGTTTCCTCCCACGTGCAGCCGCGCTTGGACCTGCCCCGCGCTGCCGGCGCCCCGCAGGCGGCCCCGCCCCGAGCCAGGCCTGCAAAGGAGGCAGCGGCCGGCTCTCTGCCCCCCGAGGAGCCCCAAGCGACCGCCCCGCCCGCCGACCGAAGGCGCGCCCACGTACGCTGGTCCTGGGGTGCAGCCAGTAGGCGATGCTGGTGTCCAGGGTGACCCAGTCCAGCGGCGAGGAGCTGTACTTGTGCTCCGAGTCGTCGCTCCTCACCGTCAGCAGCCTCCACTGCAAGGAGACCAGAAGCCAGAGTCGAGCACACAGCCAGAGCCGCCCTCGCTCGGGGGCCTGAGGGGCTGGGGTGTCCCTTTCACATTCACCTGGACCACCCAGTGCAGGCAGCGCTGAGGTCCTACCCCAGGGCCCCCATCACCCTATCTGGTGGGGGGAAGGGACTGAACTTGGTGTTAAGGACACGTTTAGATTCAGGACCCCGAGTTTCTGATTTTTTTTTTTTTTAAGATTTTATTTATTTATTTGACAGAGAGAGAGATCACAAGTAGGCAGAGAGGCAGGCAGAGAGAGAGAGAGGGAAGCAGGCTCGCCGCTGAGCAGAGAGCCCGACGCGAGACTCGATCCCAGGACCCTGAGATCATGACCTTGAGCCGAAGGCAGCGGCTCAACCCACTGAGCCACCCAGGCGCCCCCGGAGTTTCTGATTCTGATGTCACTAGGGTTCCACCATGTTGACCCTGGGCCACTCTGACCTGACCCCGGGGCGCTCCAAGCATACTCTGGCCGTGTGACAAGGCTACACTGCCTGGTTCCCGGCTATTCCTGCCCTCAAGGCCACAGGCCCGGGGCCGACTGTGTGGCCTCTACCACTTATGGCCGAGAGACCTGAACCTTTCCTGCTCAGCCAGGCCCCAGGTGAAGGAGGACGACGGGAAGGGTACAGCTCTCCCGAGCATAGCGCTCCTTCTGGCGAGGAGCCAGCGCCCCAGGTAGACCCGGGCCACCCCCGCCAGTCACCTGCAGCTCCAGGAACCTGGCCACGAAGCTCAGGTTCCTGCTGACGTCCACCTGGGCGGGTGAGTGCAGCTCCAGCTCCCTCTCCTTCTGCTCCTGGCCTGGCACGACACACAGAAGGTCGGGGGCTCAGCACACACTGGCAGCCGGGGAAAAGCCCACGTCCCTCTTTTCAGACAACCCACAGCCTCGCTCCACTTGGCCTTCCCGGCCATATGCGAGACCCCGTCAAGTCCGGATCTTTCCACTCGAAAGGCTCAGCTTGCACCGCCCCCGGGCGCTACCTCAGAGCTACAGTTGACTTGTTCAGGGCTCGGCTCTGCAGGGAGCGGCGCATGGCGTGCCCAGTCCCCGAATGACCCCGAGCCCATGGCGGGGGGGGGGGGGGGGGGGCGTCTTGTTAAAGCGACAGAAGCCTGCGGGCCAGACTCACTTTTGCCGTATCGGTGCTCCTCCACGTTCCACACCATGCTCTCGTGGTAGCCCCGGGATAGCTTCTCCCCGACGACCTCCAGCTGCCGGAACCCCCAGTCCGGGAGGTGGGCCCCGCTCAGCTAGCGAAACAATGGGTCGCGGGGGAGACGGGGCGTGACGCGCAGGCCCGGGGCCCCAGCTCATCCCCACCAGCCCTGCCACCTGGTCACCCTGTCCGCTGCCAGCAAGGGCAGGAGCCTCTCCCCTGTGCGCCCGCTGCGTCAGGATTCAGTCTGAGAAGCGGAGTCCTGCCCCAGCCATGTGCCTTAACACGGCAAAGGCTTTAGCTTTAGCTTCAGTCCTGCCCGTGAAGAGTCCGTTCAGCCCGGAGGGTCCGGTAAACCGTGTCATGAGCCTCCCCCAGCCGAGACGGGTGAGCCAAACCCGGCGCCCCTCTACCTTCAGGACCGCAGAGGTGTTCACGTGCACCAGGCGGACCTCGGACAAGATGGTCTTCCAAACCTCCGTGTCGGATTCTCGGTTCACGATGTCCTGTAAAAGCAGGTCCTGTCAATGATCTCGTTCTTTCCCCAGTTTCCTGACACTTGGTCAAGTGAGGGCTGATCACCAAACGACGACACTGAGACAAGGGACCAAGCTCCGGGGAGCTAACAGGATGGTGCCCCTGACCTTGCTCCCAACACCCACGCAGCAAGCCCCTGGCCGGGCCGGGGGGCACACTGCCCTGCTGCGGAGTCAAGAGGCCCCCAGGCTCGGCCTTCTCGCTCAGGCAAATGCACAGATGGCTCAGGCGAAGGCTGGAGATGGTCCCGGAGGTGTTCTCGGCGGGGCGCGGGGCGCTGCTGGGGGCTAATGGAACCACTAACATGGTGAGAGCACTTGGCCTTGTATCTTATCGCAGCCCCGTGATGACCCATGCAGGCGTGCGGCTGTCAGGGAGGACCGGAGGACCCAAGGGCTCTGTGGGAGCAGGGAGGAGGCCGGGCGGACGGTACAGCCCGCGTCAGCCGCCCTCCCTCCCTGCTGCGTGAGCCACTGTCCCCGGACATGTGGGCACGTGGGAGTGAAGGGGCTGCCGGCGGGAACGGGGGAGGCGGGGGCTCAGCCATTAGCTGTCCGAGCCTTGGTAGAAGGGCAGTACGTGAGCCCCTAGGAGAAGGTCCACCGGAGGCCTCCCAGTGGCGGGGCCTGGGTGCAGAGTACTCCCATCCCATGGGAACAGCCGAGGGGAGGAGGGAGGAGCAGAAGGTAGGAGGACACGTGCAGCACCAAGAAGGCGAGGAGGGGACAGAGGAACGCTGCTGACACACACACAGCCTTGAAAACCCGGGAGGGCCTGCCAGCTGCTGACACTGACACACACACACACACACACACCCACCCCCCCCCCCTTGAAGCCCCGGCTCTGCCGGGAGGGCCTGCCAGCGGCATGGCACCCAGCACGCCCTGCCAGTCACACCTGCGAGACCAGAACAGCGCGGGGAAGACTGGTGCTCGGCGGGCGGCTGCTGCAGCCAATCGGAAGCTGGAAGAAGCACCTCCCTCTTGTTAGGGAGAGACCTCCCCCTAGGGGATCAGCGTGCACACGGGACGGAAACCGTTTTTGAGCACGTCCTTGAACTCACAGCGGCCCAAGGACCGGGGGACACAACTGTCTCTTCCTGCCACCGTTTCCAGCAGGCCGCGTGCAGCCCTGGAGAGGGACTCTGGAAGGGGGCAGCCCGTGTCCCTGGATGCTCAGAGGACCGGCCAGAGCCCCAGCTGTCCCCAGGGAAACCCTGTGGCCAGCGTGTTCCTTCATACCAGGTGAGGCTCAACGAAAGAGGCTCCTGTGGTCAAGGGAGGGTGGCCAGGGAGGCCTGACCCTGTCATCATGGCCTGGTCTTGAGGCTGGAGAGGCCGCCAAGGCCGAGGGCACCTTCACCTGGCAGGGCCCCGAGAGTCACACGGCCAGCACAGAGCACAGACCAACTGCTCAGGCAGCTCGTCCCTCCCATGGAGACGTCTCCCTTCCCTCGAAAACACCTGGGGCTTTTATAGGGCTAAAAATCACTAATTTTACATCTGAATCAGTTACTTTAAAGGGCGCTTTTGAAAGGACATGTTCCTGATAGCCGCGGAGGGATTCCAGGCTGGGACTCACCAGTCGCCAGAGGTTCTGGGAGGGCATGGAGATGTTGTAGTCCACGTAGCAGGAGACCTCCTGCGAGTGGGGGCTCAGGGGCGCCGCCACGTCGTGCCTGGAAAACACAACGTGCTGTGGAGGGAGCTCCTCACCCCGCCCATCACTCCGCCTCGAAGGGCAACAACCCACTTCCAGAAACAAAACCGGCTCAGCCTGAAGGAGCAGCGGCCCCGAGGGGCGCCGTCTGAGGGTGTGCGGATCACAGACACTGACGGCAGCTGTGGGGTCTGACGGACAGCGGCCCAGGCCGCATGGGTGCCGCCACTCCACCGTGGGTGACAAAGCCAGTCTGGGAAATGGTTGCGGGACTAGAACACCGTGGGGGGATGAGACGCCCTCAGGGACGGCGACCTCCAATGTCCAAAAGGAACCACCTCCCTCATCTGTGTGGTTCTCACGCTTCATCCTACTTCGCGCCGGGCACTCTGGAGGACACGGCCCTCCCTCGCACCCGGAGAAGGCAGACCTTCACACGCACGGCCAAGAGTGCCAGGCGGTGGGGCGCCACCGATAAAAGCAAGAGAGCAGGAACGCCTGGGAAAGGCTTTGAGGCGGCTACATTTCAGCTGATGCGTGACCACAGCGAGCGGGCCACGGGGGATGCGAGTCCAAGAACATTCCAGGCAGAGAGAGCAGGTGTAAAGCTCTCAAGGGTGCTGCGGTCGGTCATCTGGGGACAGCAGGGAGGCCAGGGGGACTGCAGTGAAGTTCACCCAGGAGTCACCAGGGGCTGGATCCCAACGGGCCCGCGGCCAGGGAGAAGTGGGGACGTTATTCTGAGCGTGACGGCCACGCTGCGGGAGTCACTGGAAGGCTTCTGGCCGAGGAGTGAGGCCAGGCAAGCAGACGGCATGGGCTCAGAGGGCACCACCCGTGGTGGGGGGTGGGGTGGGAAGGCAGGAGATCAGAGCGCCGGCCCTGCCGACACAGGGATCAGGCCGAGACCAGGCCGTGGTGGGGGTGGAAGGAAGAAAAGCGGCCAGGGCGGCGGCTGAGCTCTGGCTTCTTCCAGGGAGAAGCAGGCCAGAGGCCAGGAGCTTGCAGGGGAAACGGGGACTTGAGGCACCATCTGGGAGACGTGAGGAGCCAGGAGATGACCCGAGAAGCTGGGTGGAGGTAGGAAGAGAGGAGACCGGGGCTCGTCGGTTTGCAGAGACTGCTCGGGTCAAGTCAGGAAGGGGCCAAGCACCGAAACACAGGGACCATTCTGGACCCTATGCGGCCGGATTCCAACCCTTCTTGAACTCACACGTACTTTAAGCCACTCAACTTCAGGCAAGTGGCCGCGCTCGATTCTCTGCGGGAAGCCCTCCCGTCTCTCCCTCACCTGTCTTCCAAAGCACCCCCCGCCCCTGGTCACCTCCCACTGCAGGGTCCAGGGTGGCCCCAGGGTCTGCGGGCCACGCTCCCCCCCACCCCTCCGTGCGCTGTCCTCACCATCACCAGGGGGCACCTCCTAACACCGAGTGCGAGCTATGGTGCGGGGCCTCCCCGAGGGAGCCAGACACCGGTGTGGGGGCAGTGGGGCAGCGGGCAGCTGACCCGAGAGCTGCGGAGAGGGCGGACGGTGGGCACTCACGTGTTGAGGAAGCGGGTGGTCATGCCGTGGACCAGCTGCACCACGTCCCCGTGCCGCACAGGCCGCGGCGGGTTACTCACCACCAGCGGATGCCTGCAGACACGGAGAGCCGGCCGGTCAGTCGGGGGGCCTCCCTTGTCCCTGCGCCCCACACACGCACCCCGAGGGCCCAGCAGGGTGGTGGCGGGCGCAGTGGAGCAGCCAGACACGGCCGACCGCCTCACGGGGCTGCAGCAAGCAGCCAACCCAGCAGCTGCCCCGGCTGCGCCATAACGGGTACCGGGATGCCGACATGCCCGTGACCAGACGGTGACGGTGGTCAAGGCAGCCTCCCAGAGGAGCGACAGTCAGGTTTTAAGAAAAAGCCAACTAGGGCCGCCTGGGTGGCTGAGTCGTTAAGTATCTGCCTTGGGCTCAGGTCATGATCCCAGGGTCCTGGGACTGAGACCCATATCAGGCTCCCTGCTCCTCAAGCCTGCTTCTCCCTCTCCCCCTGCTTGTGTTCCCTCTCTCACTCTCTCTCTGTCAAATATACAAATAAAATCTTAAAAAAAAAAAAAGGAGCCACTGGCTGGGTAGGATCGTTCCGGCCTGAGCGACGGCACAGGGCGGGTGCTGGGAGCCGCCAGCACAAGGCGGGACAGAGGCCGGGCACTGCAGGCCACCGTTAGGGGTCTGGATGGCCCCGGGTGGCCCTGGAGGGGCAATGGAAGCCAGGAAGGGTTTCAGGACGACCGTGACCTGCCATGAGTGACATCTGAAAAGCCCACGTGGGGCAGCGAGAACTAGGGCAGGAGAAGACCGCTGGGGGAGACGCAGGGGGTAGAGACAGAGGCCAGGATGGTTCGGGACCTCGTTTGCAGGAAGTCCGCGGACGGGCTGCCGGACTGGACGGGGCAGGAGGACAAGGGAGTCCTCCGTCCCTGAGGCCTGAGCAAGGGAAAGCCATGGGGCGCACAGGGGGCGCTGGCAGAGAGCTCGCGGAGCCCCCCGGGGGAGACACTGGGCGGGCCGGGGGGCAGTTCCCTGAGGAAGCGTCCAAGCCCTGGAGCGCGGGCTCAGCAGCACGGAGCTGCTCTCGAAGCTTTGAGGGAGGAAGCGACCATGGAGAGGGGGCCACGAGGGAAGCCCTACCCTGGCGTCCCAGCACCCGCACGCACCTCCCAGGATCCTTCACGATCCACCAGTTGTTGACGTCTTTGAAGGGGTAACAGGTCACCTGCTGCTGGTGTGAGCTGCCTCGGCCGTTCTCGTATCTGCGAGGAGGAACCAACACAACCACGAGTCCGCCGGGGGCCACCAGCAGCCTTTCTCTCCGGGTTCCCGGCGACGCCTCCCGGCAAGGTGTCCAGTGGAAACAAGGACGAGGCGTGTAAACGTGGGTCCGAGAGGGGCAGGAGGACGTGCCCAGCGTGCGCGTCACCAGCCGGGGTGCGCGCGCCCGGGCCCTCTGCCCCCAAGTCCCTCTGTTCCACACACAGAAGTGACAAGGTTCGTTGACAATCAGAACCTGAGAGCTCAACGTATTTCATTTCGAGTCAAAGCTGGGAACGGCAGAGACGTGAAAAACCCAAACATGGTACGACCTTCGCCTTACAACGGTCACCTTCCTTACATCATGGGGTAGGTGCTCTGGTGGGAGTGAAGCCAGCAGGGAACGGGTTTGCCAAAGACGTTCTTCAGAGTGACCTGGGAGCCGTAGGCCACCTCCAGGGGCTGGCCCTGCGTGATCCGAGCTAGGCCGCCCTAAGACAAAAGCAAGAGGGGACCGTGAGCAAGGGAGCCTCTGGACAGCCACGCCTCCTCCAGGCGGGGGTAGGGCGTATTCGGGCGGTGGCGGGGCGGGGGGGGGGGGGGGGGGTCGTTGTCGTGTCACAGAACTAGCTATGAGGACTCGGGACCTACTCCTCGCGGGTTGCGTGACGTAATCCTAACAGGCTGCCCGGACTCGCTGCGGCCCCCGGGCCGGGCTCTCTCCTATCCCTCCACACAGCCCCTCGCTTAGCTGCCACAGGCATCTTCCGAGAAGTGCAACCCCGTCCATTCGAAAGGTGAGACTCTCTCAAGTAAATAAATCTTTCAAGAAGAAAAAAAGAGGCTGCCTGGGTGGCTCAGTGGGTCAGGTGTCCGACTCTTGGTTTTTGGCTCAGGTCGTGATCTCAGGGTCCTGGGATCGAGCCCCACGATGGGCTCTGCACTCTGCAGAAGCCTGCTAGACATTCTCCCTCTCCCTCTACCCCTGCTTGTGTCCTCTGTCAAATAAATACATTTTTTTTTTAAGATTTTATTATTTATTTGACACAGAGAGAGAGCAGGAGAAGGAACACAAGCAGGGGCAGAGGGAGAGGGAGAAGCAGGCTTCCCGCCGAGCAGGAAGGCCGACACCAAAAACTGAACTGCCCAGGTGCCCCTCAAATAAATAAATCTTAAAAAAAAAAAAGAAGGTGAGAAGACGAGCACTGGGATGAGCTAAGAAATTTGCCCAAACACACATGGCTGGGTGTCAGGAGTGGGTCCCGTCTGACTCTCCAGTCCTCACCACCCCCCAACTGGTACGTTTCACTCTCCCTGCAAAGTCAGCAGGAAGGAATGCCAGAGCCGAGCTTGTCCTGTGACGTGTGGGCACCTGCCCCGCGTCTGTGGGACTTTGCCATGTCCTCAGGCAGGCCACACTGAAGAGCTGACCCCTCGCCTGCTTCCACGCGGCCCACACACGCAGAGCTTGTTTAGAAAAACTAAAGCGGCTTCTTCACGTCTTGATTTGGTTTCCCCCCCAACACCTGGCAATGTTTACATAAGAAACTCAGAGTCCAGGGGCGCCTGGGTGGCTCAGCCGGTTAAGTGTCTGCCTTCGGCTCAGGTCATGATTCCAGGGTCCCGGGATCGAGTCCCGCATCGGGCGCCCTGCTCAGTGGGGAGCCTGCTTCTCCCTCTCCCTCTGCCGGCCTCTCCCCCTCTGCTCATGCTCTTGCTCTCTCTCAAATAAATAAAATCTTTAAAAAAAAAGAAAAAAGGAAACCCTGAGCCTCGTCTTCTCCCCTCTCCGAGGCGGCCGTGGTGCCCCTCCTTACCTCCAGGCTGGCCTGGAAAGCACTGGACATGATCTGGTCGTGGGGCCCGGAACGGTAGACCAGAGTCAAGTGGACGTAGAAGAACGACAAGTACGTGAGGGCCGGGACGACCAGCAGCGCTGCCGCTCGGGCAAGCAGGTGACAGAGCACTCGGACCTGCCGCCAGACGGAGGACAGGTCACGTCCGGCCGCTCGGGAAGGTGCGCCCTCCAGACAGGCAGGCCCGGAGGAAGCGGGCAGCAGGGCTCCAGGCTTCCCACGGCCTCCGGCCAGAAGACATGAAGCCTGTCTTCTGGAGAAGCCTTTCTCCCCAGACGCTGACATCCCACGACCTCCGCCCACCCCGGGACGGCCGCTCGCCCCACTCCACGGGGCACCTACATGTGACAGAGTCCGGTCTCCGATCAGGTGCCAGGCATGGACGCCGGCCACCGCGAGCACCAGCAGGTACGTGAAAACACCCACATACTTGACGCTGAAAAGACCCGAGGAGAAACCGTTCCAACAAGGCACAGAACGAGGAGGCGGCCAAGGCTGCCTGGGACCCGCGGCCCAGACTCACCCCACGGCGCAGGCGCAGGCCACTCCGGTCAGCGTCAGCCAAAACCACCAGCGCAGGGAGAAGGGCCTGGGGTCAAAGCAGAAGAGCACAGCTGGGCACGGATCACGAGACGCTGCCCGAGGGGGCGCGCCCCTCAGAGCTCTCGGGCTGGGAGGGCCGTCCTGAGCTCCACGACGAGAAAAACACCCCGTCGTCTCTCAAATCTCAGTCCCGGCAGAATTTTTTCTTTTTGGCCAGAACATTTTCCCAGTTGGTTTAAATTATCCAGAAGTGAGGGGCGCCTGGGTGGCTCCATCGGCTAAGTGGCTGCCTTTGGCTCAGGTCATGATCCCGGGGTCCTGGGGTTTGAGCCCCACGTCAGGTTCCCTGCTCAGCGGGGAGCCTGCTTCTCCCTCCCCCTCTGCCGCCCCCCACCGTTCATACTCTGTCTTGCTCCCTCTGCTCTCTCTCAAATAAATAATCTTACAAAAAAATAAATGACACAAACATGAGTATGTATTTGTGAAGTCAGGAGCCAAGGGCGAGTCTCGAAGACGAAAGACACAAAGTCCACAAGTGGCTCCCCCCAAATGAAAAGGCATCAGACCACCCAGACCCTTCCCTCTGGATAACTAGGAAGGGCGTGGCCCCTTCCGCATACCTCTGCTTTTGGGAGTTGGCAAACTTCAGGTAGGACATGACAGCCAACAGGTTGAAAAATATTAACACCGACTCCAACAGCATGAGCCTTGCCTGAGTGATGAGAGCGTTCTCTGTTAGAAAGAGGACACGTACGTCAGCTGCCAGGGAGCCAGGGCAGACACAGGGAGATGGGAGCACCCACAGGAAGGACACCCTCTACAGGCCACAGAACGTGGCTATGGGGAAGTTCAGGATTGGGTGGCTGGAAGGAGATGGGCTCCAGAACCACAGAAGCAAGTTCTGAGGTGTGAATCACGCCTAGCAAGGCCTGTGTGACCGTGGGCAAGTCACCGAACCTTTCTGAGTCTTTATCCTTCTCATGCACAGAAGGAATACCAACTCCGTGGTACGTGGATGTAAGCGGCTTCTCAAGTCTGACCACACAGTTGTGCCAGCCCACACCCTGGGAGGAGGGCCACGGAGTCCTCCCAGGGTCAAATCTGGCCAGACTGGGCACACTTCCTTCCACCCTGTGAGGACACCCTGCGGGGGCACATCCACTAAACCCATGAGCTCTCCCGGGCTGCACGCTGGGACATAACCAGAGCCAACGCTGGGGGCTTCCCTGAGCAGCACCAGAGCCGGCAGAGGCCTGGGTCTCACCGATAAGTATCAGCAGAGCGGCCCCCGTGGCGGCGCAGTGAGAAAAGCCAAGCTCCAGCAGGATCTGGTAGGCCATGGGCACCAACAGAGCCCCGGTGAGGGCCGGCAGCAGGCGCAAAGACCACACGGGCACGTTGCTGCTGTATTCTGGAAAAGCAACCGGCGGAGCTGAGCGCACGGGGCACGCGCCACCTCCTACGCGGCGGGTGTGTTTTCAGTCACGGAGTCACGTTCACAGATCCCAAAAGGCAAGTTTGCCAAACTAGACACCATGTCAGAAGGGCGTGTGTAAGCTGCGGATAAAAGCTTTGACCTTGGCCGTGTGCAGTCAGAGCCTCGTGCTCATGGGGCATGGAAATAATGCCTCATGACTCTGAAAGTAGTTAGTGCTTTATGTTTATAAATCTGCCCTGCCTTTTCCCCAAAACACCGAGGCAACAGACAAAACTTCCATGGGAAAAAGATGACTGCGATCAGACGCCACACACAGACACTGCCCCACGGACCGAAAACCGAGGCCAAAACAAGTGCTGTGACTAGACACTAAGATGTTTTCCAGGCCTTTCCGAAGCCTTCCACGTGTACCGAATTTATCATACGCTGGACAGATTAATAAACCCTCTCCATCCTAATATTCCAAAGTCACAAGGGACGTGAAAATGACCTATTACCTGCTCCGATCCTGTTCCACAGAAAGTTACCATCAAATCCTCCCAAATAACCTGAAACAAAAGACAAGTCGGTAGCGACCCCAAGCAGCAAGATTTAGGGAGTAGCAAACCCTGACAGCCACAGGGAAACACTGATGACTCATTAGACACAGTTTCTGCCCTCAAGAAATTCCACTTACGAGTTTAATGATTTCTTAAACAGATTACCACAATTCTACTTACTTATTTACTTAGGTGTTATAAATAGGCTTTATTAGTTCATTTATTTTAAAATAATCTTTACGCCCAGCGTGGGGCTTGAACTCACGACCTCGAGATCAAGAGTCACACGCTCCACCAACTGAGCCAGCCGGGAGCCCCTCACTTAGAAGTTTTAAAGGGCTACTTCTAGGGGCGCCTCGATGGCTCAGTGGGTTAAGCCTCTGCCTTCGGCTCAGGTCATGATCTCAGGGTCCTGGGATCGAGCCCCGCATCGGGCTCTCTCTGCTCAGCGGGGAGGCTGCTTCCTCCTCTCTCTCTGCCTACTTGTGATCTGTCAAATAAATAAAATCTTTAAAGAATAAAAAATTTAAAAAAAATAAATGGCTACTTCTCTTGCTAACGAATCCTACCTCCTAAGGCCAGCAGCATGTGGCCAAACGGTGGTCCACTGCCGTCCAGAAAGAAGATCCGCTTCATGTAGAAAGAGATGTACTGCCCGTAATACACTTCATCAAAGCTGCAAGGCAAACAGGCGTGACAGTCAGCAGGAGCTGATGCCCTAGCACGGGAGGAGGGTAAACGTATCCCTGTTCCCAAACAACGTGAGTGCTCATTTGACTGCACCTGCACTTTGTCCCCAAATATTCAGACAGCGGCACAGCGCCATGCATCCGTAAGGACAGGAGGGAAAACTCACCAACAGCAGCCACACACTCAGATGTCTGCCCTACACAGACTCGATTCACCCTCCCCGGGTCCGCTGAGGGACGTGCGAGCAGGCGGTCTACTGAGAGGCCTCCCAGACCCGGGGCTGCGTCTGTGACGAAGGGTCAGAATCACACCTGGTAACCAGGGGCAGGGGTCATGGGGGGACATGCAGAAACCAACTGGAACTGTTTTCAGACAGTTGGGGACGTTCAAGGATACCGTCAATATTGCTGTCAATTTCTTAGGTGCGATAACGTTAATACAGTTTAAGTTCTCATCTTTTAGAAAGATACCAAATTACTGAAACATGCTGCTTATGACTTGCCTCAATAAAGTCCACGGAAGCTGAGTGATGAACACATTGGTGGTGGGGGTTTTACTATTCTCCCTACTTTTGTGTATGTTGAATGGGTCCCACAGTGTGTGTTCTCCGAACACATGTTAGCCAGACAGCAAGTGGCCCTGTAACACCACCAGCCTTCACTGCTCCTTAGAATAACACGCTCCAAGGTCAATGGCGACTCAGTTCCAAACCCAATGATCCTCTACCCCTGATTTTAAATGGGTACCTACAGCTGCTGCACCTGTTTCAGGGGCCACATTCCACCTGCTAGAGAACTACAGGGCAAAGGTGACAGGTGGACTCAGCACGTGCCGGCCCGAGCACCCACTGTCCTCTCCTCTGCCCAAAACACCCATCGCCGAGAAGCCCGGAATTCCACTCTCCCGCTTCTGCTGTTCAGAAGGGCACTTTCCGTCCCCAGCGCATGAACGCATCACAATTCCCGGTCCGTCCTGGACGGGGGTGTCCGGCTTACACCACAGCCCTTGGATGGGCGAGCTGCCACAGGCGGCTCAGTAACCCCACTGCAGTCAGAGCCACGACGTTCAAATTGACGTCCGCCGTCACCACCACAGGGCGCTCCAGAAATCCCAACATCGTGTGGAGAAGCAGGTCCTGGAGGATGCCCTGGAGGAGGACAGAGACGGCAGGCACGGGTAAGCAGCAGCAACCAGAAGCTCACGGATCCGAGGAAGAGCTCGGCAGCCGGGGCAGCTCTCAGGTGCAGCGCGAAGAACCAGGCGTTGGGGGTGGGGGTGGGGGTGGTCCTTGGGAGAGAGTCCGGAGGACACCGGCAGTCAACTAAGGTGAGAACTGGGCGCCTCCGGACCGAACAGTCACTCTCTCAACAAGCCACTCCGCGAACACCACCTGAGCGCTTCCCGGAGCGGAGCTGATTAGGGAAGCCCCGGACCTCGCCAACGTCGCCCTCCTGGGCCCCAGAAGGCTCCTCATCTGCCGCTAGGGCTCCCCCACCCCGCTCCCCGCTGCAGCCCATCCCCTGGGCGCCCCCCTTCTCACCCCCGAGGGTGCGTCTGTACCCAGGAGCCCCCGTTTCCTCCCTGAGGCGTCATCTTCCCTTGAGCGCCACTTGTCGTCGCGGGGCGCCCCTTCTCGCACCAAACAAAGCTGCATCTGGCCTGTGGCGGTCGCCGCCTCTGCAGAGACCTCATGGGCCCTGGGAGGCCCCCGCTCCTCTTCCAGACATTCCCTTGCTCTCTCGGGCTGCACCTTCCCGCAGGTTGCATTCGCCCCGGAGCACTCCCTCCTCGCCCAAGCCTGCACCTGCCGGGGCGCCCCCCTCTCTCCCGGGGCCCGGCCCTGCCCTCGGCCCCGCCCCCCGTCCGGCCGGACGCCGCCGCCCCCGCCCCAGGTCGTCCGCAAAAGCCGCTCACGCGCGGCCCGCGCAGACTCTCGGGTCTCAACTGGGCGCTCGTCCCCGGCGCCGCCAACGTACTCTCTTTTCGTCGAGTCCCCGCAGAGCTGCTCCCCGCGTCCGACCCCGCCTCGGATCCGCCGGCCGGGGGCGGGGGGGGGGGCGTCCACCGTTAGGGCCTCTGGTCGCGCGCCGGGGCGAGACCGCTCGGCGCTCTACGCCGCCCACGCACCGCCTGCTCGACGCTCGACTCGCCGGGCCTGCGGAGCCCTTCGCGGGAGCGGCGCGCGTGCGCCCTGGGCCGGAGCGGCGCGCGTGCGCCCTCAGGGTCTGGAGCGGCGCCGAGACCCGCCTCAGCAGTGTGTCGTTGGCAGCCCCCGTGGCCGCTGGGCGCTCCAATGTTTTTACAAAAACGAGACGGTTGGGTCTTTGCCGTGTGCGTCGCAGTGCAGTCCGGCGAGCAGCTCGCGTGCGGGGGTCTGCCCGCGGCTTGCGGGAGCGCTCGGGCGCAGGGAGGGCGGGCGGGTCGGTGCTGCCGCCGCTTCCCCGCCCCGGCTCCCTCGGGCTCTCTCGCGCGGCGCACGGCTCCCCCGGACCCCCGCCCACCGCCCCTCGTGCTCCCTCGCGCCCTGCCTCCCCCCGCCGCCGCTCTGCGGTCCCCCGCTGGCGGGGCGGGACGGCCAACCTCCGGGACCACCACCCTTCTCCCCAGTGTTCCCCTTCCCGGTCCTCTCGGGTGTGTGTGTTCATCTCACGGGTGGGTACTGCAGGGTTGGGAACTACGATGGTGGTGGCCCGCGAACCATCCTCCTTCCCCGCGAATGTTAGAGGACACCGGTGGAGAATGTGGGGTTACTTCTCACTTACCCGTGCCTCGCCCAAGGCTGTGGAGAGGGAGGGAGCTGGGGCTCCCTGGGCCCCCGGAGCAATGGGGCTGGCTGACTCCTGAAGTTCCGGGAACCCCCGGTCCCTGGCAGTGAATCCAGGGGAGGGGTTTGGCCGCTCGAGCTGAGACAGCCGGTGCCCAGGTCCCTGTTCTTCCCTACAGTCATGAGGCGCTGGAGGAAACTGCAGACTCCTCAGGGAGGGTGTTCTACGCAGGGGTGATTTAGAAGTCTCCTACATTCTTAACTGGTGCCCATGACCTCTTTGAGTCCACATGACCCCAGGAGGTTAGGTACTGTTAAATCGGCATTTTACAGTTGATTGTGACTCCAGGGGGCTAAGTGTTCTTCCGAGTCATGCAGCTGGGGTGGTTGGGGGCAGACCGCTGGGACTCAAACCCAAGCGCTTGATCTCTCACTTCCCCTCGCCTGCAGCATTCCTCTTTCCTACCCCAAAGTGCAGCATAAGCCTCTCCTCCCAGCAAAAGATAAGGGTCACTAAGAAGTGGCAAAAACAAACAAAAACCACGACAAAGCATAAAATGGCTCACGCAGCTGAGCCTGGCTGGCTCAGTTGGTAGAGCCCGCAACCCTTGATCTTGGGGTCAGACGCTTCCTTAAAAATTAAAAAAATAAACCGTAACAAATCAGATGCTTTCTCCTCTGACATGCCCACTTCTAGGGGGAAGTAGGGAGAGGGCAAAGGGCAGGCAGATGTCCTGCACACCTTGATATCACCCACCAGGGGAAAGGATGGGCACTAACGCTCACCCATTCGGAATATTAACCTTTATCTATAGGTTTTAATCCCTTCTCTCCCCCACCCTGCTTTAAAGCATTTCAGCCAAGTCACTCCCCATAAGCTGTCCCTAAAAACCCTTCCATCTCTCATCAAATGACAACGGAAAATCGAGGGACACGCAGCCTGAGAAAGCATGTTCAGCTTTAGGGCTTTTTCTTTTTCTTTTTTTTTTTTAATTTTTTTTTATTTAAATAAGGAGAATTCTTTCATATGGAAAGAGCTAGTACAATCACATATTTGAAAGGAGAAACAACAGGTAGTGATCCGGAGGGAAGAGCAAAGGGTGAGTGCGCCACCATGGCCTGCTGAATCCATGATTCCGTTTCCTATCCAAGGCAAAAGCTTACCCAAAAGTATATAAACAAGCTGCACATGACACCTTTAGCCATCGTCTGCCCTTTCAAATATCTGGTCTACATGGAAAGACAAAGAGGAAAGGCCAAACTAAAAGCAAAAGGGAACAAAAACAAAACAACCTTCAAGAACAAAAAACCCAAACAAACCCTTTTTACTATGCAAGGCATGAGGTCAAAAGCTTAGAGTACAGAATCCCCTTTAAACAATGGAAGAAAGTCACCCACACAGAGCCTTCATAGAAGTTTCCACTCTGAGGCTTCATAACATGCTGAAGACAGGGTCCTGGGGACACTGCCACGCAGCCAGGGTGGGGAAATGGTGAGCGGCAAGGTCAGATGCGCCTGAAAGGTCACTAGCCAAGTAGGCACCGGTGGTCCCGACAGAGGGCACGGCTAGGGGACAGTGCCTGGCCCCAACACTGAAACACCCTGTCCCAGGTGAGCTCTTGGGTCCATCTCACATTTTCAAGCAGGAAGAGCTGGCTTTCTGGAAGTCTGCATTTCCCATTCAGCACAGAACATGACACAGGGGTCATGTCATGTCACATGCTGTCCTTGGTTGTCAAAGGCCATTTCCCACAGACCTTCTAAACCAGGCTCGCTCTGCAAGCAGTGAAAAGGGACAAATACAGACCGGAGACGCAACATGCAGCTACTTGGTGGAAGGGAACTGAACAGCAGGGAGGGAGGGGCTGTCCCAGTCTGCCACACACTGCCTCAGTGGGCCATTTCTGAACACGGCTGTGCACCCACGTGCACACCCTCAGCCTCCTTGGCTCCGAGCATCAGTCACAAACCCCATCACCCATCCAGAGGGCAGATCCAGAAGACAGGAGGGCGAGGGCACAGCTGGGGAGACCCAGGGTCAGTATTTCACCAGATCCCCAATATCCCTAGAGGTGGCTGGAACGACCACAGCTTTGGAACTCAACCGATTTCTGAATGTCTAAGTCATCCCTGGTTTCCCTCGTAAGGAACCCAGAGCCAGAAATGTATGAATTCCAAGTCTGAAAACAGTAATAATGTGGATTAAAAAGGGGGAAGCAATAGTAAAGAAAACGAGACCAAATATAACTGGCAGAGAAGTTTCTGGCGGCGGGTGTGTGGGTGTGGGAGGGGGGTAATGCCTCTTGGACACTTGACCCCACACTCCAGGATTTCACCCCACTGAGTAGTTGACGTGCACGGACACCATTGCGGGGTCACAGGTTGCCAAGCAACGGGTCGCACCATCAATGGCCAGGGCCGAGCTGCCAGCATCAGGAGGCGGCGAGGGTGCAGCGAGGGGTCTCTGACCGCCCCCTGCAGCCCCCTGACAGCCCCAGAAAGGAGAGTGCTGGTCTCCACCTGGTCCCACCTAAGGCCCCGTGGCATCCTGGCAGAAGCGTCTGCGTGGGTATGCGCTAAGGACGGGGTTCTGAAACCAAAGCCCCTAAGCCCTATTACCTTGAGCTTGGTTCTAAAACCACATGAAAAGAAGAGATATTGCACCTTAAAACCTGTCTGCACTAAAAACTGCATTTAATCAGACCGAGGGAGGGACTGGGGTGGGCTGGGGAGGTCAGGCAGGTCTCAGCCCTGCCCTCTACCCCAAGCCCAACTGAAAATCTGTATCTTTGTGGGACAGAGACTGCAGCTCGGGCACACAGAGGTGGTGAACGCACTGACCTTCACATGCAATTTCCTGGCCTTTCCTGCGCGGAATAACTCAGACATTATATATAAATAGAGCAGTGAAACATTTACTTTTTTTCACCTAGACCTACAACATCAATACATATAAATAAATTCTAGTGTTTTCTGTTTTTATTGGGGAGGGGGAGGAGAGAAAATACAAGGGTAGAGGAAAGGGCTGGCGAACAGGTGACCTTTTGTTTTTATTTTTTTCTCAAACAGGAAGCACTGTCTTGCTGAGGGCAGGTCCACCTGAAGGGTACACCTTGCGTTTTCAACAGCATCCAGGGCTGCTCGGCCGGAATGCGAAGTGAGAAAACCTTTTCCTTCTGACATACGACACGCACCGCTACTAGGTGTGCGGGCCTGGCCGTTTCTGAGTGTGCGGGCAGCGGGGAATGTGTGTGGCTCCCGCAGGGGCAGCCGGGCAGGGGAGGCAGGTGGCAGCAGAGGGGAGCGGCGGGCAGGGCGGCCGGTCACAGGGACAGCAGTCGCACACTGGCAGGGAAGAGAAAGCAGATGAGCACATGGGGCAGGCGAGAGCGGGCAACTCGTTAAGGGAGCAGCCCTCGGAGAAGGGACCCCAGAATCGAGATTCAGGCATGGAGATGGCCAGCTGGCGGAAGCCCGGTCTGAGGGCAGAGGCAGAAAGGGCAACACAAAGCTGTCAGGAAGCGCGAGAGCATCTTTCAAGAACACCGGCCCTGTCTGGAGGACCCTCGCGTCAACCCGGCACTCTCACTGGTGGGATGCACCCCAAGTCCTTAAAGCAGCAAAGGGCCCCGAGGCGCTGCTCCCTACCGGGTTCTAGGCTGGACACGGCGCTCAGGGCCATGGGGCGTCACAAAGCAGCTGTGACCCGAGGCTGGACTCAGTGGGGCTTATCGCTGCTCCCCTCCTGCTCGTCCTGAGCCAGGTCCTCCCTGTCGTGGAGGAGCGTGGCTGGCCCAGTTGGTTACCCTGAAGAGCACGTACAAAAACTTTACATTTCCCTTCCCCTCTCCTTGGAATGACAAAATCGGGGATGATTTCCTTCTAGGTCTTATTTTAAAAAGAAAGAACAAAAACCCAGCAGGAGATGGCTCACACAAACATCCTGCTGGCGGCGTCCCTACACGCTTTTCCCCGAGGCTGCCCACGGCTGCGGTGGAACAAGGGTCAGACCCGCAACCCACCCTCCCCTCAGAGCCCGCCCCAGCTGTCCGGGAGGACCACCGCCCACAGCCCAGCTCAGGCCCCTCTGCCCCACCACCCGGGTGTGCGGGTGGGAGCCGGGCCAAGGAGAAAAAGGCAGCACGCGCAGCAGCCTTGCGGGCCGCAGACCCCAGCAGGTGGCCGGCCACGGGGCCCTGTCCCCACGTGAGGGAGCCTCGCGGCTTCCAAGGGCCAACTGTGTGAAGGGTGGTGGGACGGGAGGACCCAGACAAGAAAGAAACAGGCTCAGGAGGAAAGGAGGAGGGCATGTTATGGAAGGCTTCCAGGAAGGGCGTGCGGGTCCGATGACAGCCCCGGGAAACACCAGTGACTCTGCATCTCCGTGATTTACCTCAGCTGCCCCGTGCTCGCATGTCCACGGGCTTTAGAAGAGTCCAGGAC
This sequence comes from Meles meles, assembly GCF_922984935.1. Classification (NCBI taxonomy): domain Eukaryota; kingdom Metazoa; phylum Chordata; class Mammalia; order Carnivora; family Mustelidae; genus Meles; species Meles meles. The sequence continues at coordinate 4,689,463 of NC_060076.1, forward strand.
AGAAACCGTGTGTCATGATTACGCTAAAAATGCGATCGGCTTCACTGGGTTGCCCCGAAGCTCCAGCGACCGACCATCGGGCCAGGGGCTGGAACCCACCCCCCACCAAGACACCAGCCTAACCCGCTCCTCTCCCTCGCTGCCCCTGAACACGGAGCCGCCCGCCGGCGTGCCCCCCACGGTTTCTGTGAGCACCGGTGCCGGTTAACCCGCTGAGGGAGTGCAGGGGGCAGGGGCACGTCTGCCCGAAAGTCCTGTGTTAAGGAATCACAGGGACAGCCCAGCGGCAGCCCCGGAGAGGGGGGAAGTGCGGTACTGGATGGAGGGGAGGAGAGGATGGCGAGTGTATAAAAGTTCAGCTATGCACACATAGCTTCTGTTTCTGTTTTCTTTTCCTTTCTCCTTTGTAAAAACTTAGCTGCTTTTTAAAACAAAAAGCCTTGAACTAAAATGGCCCTGCTGCCAAACCACTACACCTGGGGCCGGGGGGGTGGAGGGGATGGGCAGGGAGGGTGGGGGAGGGACGGGGTCATCTGTACTGCACAAAGGCTCGAGTCACTCCACGGTCACTGTGGACAGGAGGCGGGGATGACATGGGGACGGGGTCGTTTGCTTGCTTGTTTGCTTCGTAGTAAAGCGAGCAGGTCAATGCCACACATCCACGGGGGCAAGCTGGCTGGACACGGAGCTTTCGGGAGTGGACAAGGGAAGGGAGGTCTTTCAGTCCGGGCCAGGTGGTTGGACGGTGGATCTGGTGAGGTGTCCGAGATGTCCGCGAGTCTGGCTGTGTCCAGGCCGAGCGGCGGGCCTGTCCTCAAGGTGGGGGGGCGAGGCGTGGCCAAGCACCTTCAGGCCTTGCTCTCCTCCACTTTGGCCGCCCGAGGCTTGATGGCTCCGGTCCGCTTTAGCTGGGAGGCGGCCGAGGGTCCCTCCTGTAGTTTCACGCCTCCCAGGCTGGGTTTTTCATCCACTCGTTGTTTGGCCTTTGGACAGATGAACGGGGACAAAGACAGTTACCCTTATGCAGAAACAGCTATCTGGATACATAACTCCCACTGGCCCCTGCCTGCTCCCGAGTCACAGAAAAAAGCTGCCCTGAGAAGCCCACTGCTTTGGTGGAAGGCCCAGACTTGGAAGGACAAGGGCGGACACTGCTCTCTCCCCTCCCAAGAGTGCTGAGGGCAGTGATTCAGGGAGGCAAGAAGGTGCCGGCTCCTCTGGGAACCATTCTGCAATGGCCACGGGCCTGTGCAGCAGGCTCACATCCAAGGCTGGCTTGGAAGGACCTTCTCAAATCTGTGCATCCCGTGCCCCAAGGGCAAAAAGCCTTTGAGCAGATCCAAGTGCACCCCACGAGTTGGAACTCCCGAATGCCTGCAGAGGGGCACGGGGCCACCACGTGGACTTGGTCCTCCCTGGTCTTCAACACCCCCCCCCAACTCCTGCTCTCTGGAAACGTCTCCCCTGGACCCTCGTTTGGCCTGAGATTCCCATCAGGGTCCCATGAACCTGCAGCTCTGTGGCCAGCCTCGACTCTGCCCCCCACAGGGGTATGACCTCTGCAAGAAAGCTTTAGCAGCTCAGTCCAAGCAATTCAAGGAACGACCCTCCAGGGAACCAAGTTAGGAGGAGTGAAATGAGCGATCAAACTTCCGCCTCCATCAGCCAGGAATGCAGTTTTATTAAAAAGCCACGCCTGACAGGTGTGAGCTCTGGACCCCATCGCATTTTAGAGCAGCGGCTGAGAACAGTGCCTGAAGGCAAAGACACTGAGAAACCCCTTCTGTTACAAAATGGGAAAGCCTCCTTCCACCGGTACTCCCACCCAGCCAAGACAGAGACGATACACAGCACTTACTAGAGCTAACACGCGCACGCACACACGCGCACGCACACACACGCGGCTTCTAGAGCTGACCCACAGACCTAACCGAGTCCCAGCGCCTTCACAGCCCAAATCGCTACGCAGGGAGGTCCACCTTCTGGCGCCACCTCCCCAGAGGAATCCGCATCCTCCCTTCTCTGCAGGACAAGGAAGGATCCAGACGCCCATCAAGAGGAGAAATGCCTTCGCCAGGAGGGACTCGGGCTGCCGGCTCCCGGCGCCACGCTCTAAGAGCTAGGGCTCGTCTCTCTTTTTAAGAGGAGCACTCAAATGGTTGGACAGTCCCTTCTCTTTTGGCGCTTGGAGACGGGCCTAAGCGTCCGGGGCTGGAGGGTCTGGAAAGCCATCTTCTACCTGTTGAACGTAGTGTCCCTGCACAGAGCCCATGTTAACTGCTGATCCAGAGGGCTTCCCACTGGGGCTAGCAGAGCTAGGCCTGAAAAAACCAAAGGCAGGGGGTGAGAACACACGCGTCGCCAGAGAAACCGAGTCAAGCCCAGCATGTGGCACGGCCCTGGCTCGGGCAGCGCCCTCTCAGACGGAGGAAAGCCAAGACCTCAGCCAGCCAGAGGGCGCCGGAGCAGCTCGCAGAGACGCACCCAAGGGTGCGGGGGCTGAGGGCATGAGGGCCAAGGCCCCAACTGTGGGCAGCACTGACCGGGCAGGTAGATGGCCACTGACCGTCTCTCAGGGTCTGGACCAACAGGATTCTGTGACCCAAATGGTCTCTGAAGCTGATTTCAGAACGGGGCCAAGTTTATTCCTAGTTTCCCCTCTTTTAGGCAGTGTGTATGTGTATATGTGTGGGTGCGGGGGGACAGTGAGTGGAAAGAGAAACCAAAAGCAACAAAAATCTTTTGGAACATCTTTCTGAATGTGTTCCATTGACCGGACAACCTGTTCTCCTGGATGCTGACCAGGGCTCAGAGCCCTGACAAGTGCTGTGCACAGCAGAGCTCATCAGGACCCTTGACAGCGGGGGCGCCCAGACCCTGTGCCAAGGGCCAGGAGCCCCAGGTGTCTGACCAGGGAACCCTTTTTTGGCAGGGCATGCCTCAGAAGCCCCGTTTCTAGAAAACGTGGAAAACACCAGTCTATAAAACACCGATTTTCCCCACCCCGCTGCAGCACCGACAAAACAAAGGGCATTTGTGCGAGCCTCTGCCTTCTACACGTTCTCCAAAGGGCCCGGTGCTGTGCTCCTACGCTAAGCGGACACGGGCGGGTCTTGCTCTGTGAGCCTAGGTTTGCCTCTGGGACCCGACACTGCTCAGTGCCAACCACGGCGGCAGGGGGAGGGCAGCGTCTGCTTATCCAGGGAGCTGCCTTCCTTACTCCAGAGTATACTCATCGTTCTGTGTTGCTGTCTGCCCATGGTTTTCCTAAATTCTGTTGTTTTGGTTTATGTCAAAAAGATGGTCGGAACACAAGACAAACCAATAAACAAAAATAAATGAAGCCAAGAGAGTGACGTAAGAACAGAAAAGATGATGGAATGGGGCAAAGGTCCCACAGACGCCTTTCTCTGGAAATGCAGGTGGAGCGTGGAATGACGGGACAGACGGGAGGGACAAGGATGCAGCCTCGACTCTCCAAGAGCAAAGCGGCACAGCGTCCGCAGCAGGAAGACGAGATGGTGCTCTGATCTGCGTTAGTGCTCCCCAACTGGAGGCCGACTGCGCACCAACAGATGGACCTCAGGGCGCCCTGGCGCCCTGCTAACCTCCCACGGAGCGCTGCACGTCACGCACGTCTGTTCCACCCGCTCACGAGCAGGAGGGCGCGCCAGGCATCTCCCACGTGCAACGGAGCCGACCGCACCCACCTGCGAGCCCCCGGCCGAGAGTGCTGCCTCCCTCTCCCGGCACACTCCTCCTCGGGGGCCAACAGCTCAGTGGAACCAGAGGTTCTTTGACTCTCTGGCACGATTAGTAATTCAACACCCGGCTCCCCCAAAGCCACCTCCAGCTGAAGGCCCGGGGCAGTTACTAGAGGCAGAGACCGAGACCGAGGACGCAAAGAGAAGGGACCAGTCCACGCCGTGAGAGGCACAGACGGCCCTGCAAGGCCAGCTGCCACAGGCCCTGGCGGGGCCAGGGGGCCAGTGCAGGGAACACGCAGCCCCAGGAAAGGAAAGTCTCCTCGCCTTCCAGGGAGCACACTTTCCTAGCCAGTGAATCCTTTGGAAAACCTCGTGAGAAAGTTGTGAATAGTCAGGCCAGGCTTTACACTATTAAAAGGTCAGACGTTTCCTTTTCCTACCTTTCCAGAAAGCTCTCCCAAACCAGAGCATTTTATTATGATGACTGAAAGCAAAACCACTCCGCCAGTTCCTGACTTCCCTGTGGCCGGCTAGAACATGAGTGTGTCCCAGCACTGAACTTCAAGGTGACACGGGGCCTCAAAGGGGAACCAGCCTCAACGCCCTTCCACAGCTCTCCCCGGGCCCCTAGGACTCTTCCGAACCACTCAGTCCCGTCCAGACCAAGTACCTGGCGATGCAGCATCCGACCCCCAGGGCACTTCCTTACCTGTAAGTCTGCGGTGACGGCACGGAGCCTCCGGAAGGAACATTCTGTTTACTGTCGGCAAAGTGGAAGCCCTTCAGCTCCATCTGAGAGGACTGAAGGCGTCAAGAAGGAATGAGTGATCGTCTGATGGCCCCAGAGATGCCTGGCCCTCACCGAACCAGCCCGTGCACAGTCAATGAGAATTCCCGGGGAGAGAGGGATTGTCTAAAGGAATCCATACTCCCCCCCACCCCCCAGTCTGGGTTCAAGAGGCTTCCTCTTAGAACCAAGAACTGTCCCATTTCTGTTCTCTTACAGTAGGGTGGGGAGAAAGGACTGTGCACCACCAGGATGCCCATCAGCAGAGCCTGGAGCCCAGTCCTAGACACGGTCGGCGGGGACGTCTGGGACCAGTCTCCGAGACGCCCCAGCGCAACTCCCCTGGCCCGTCAGCCCCAGACATCGCGAACACACATCCTTCTGCTCTGAATCTTGGCTCATGTCACTGTCACTTGCAGGAACAGTTCCCCTAGGAACCAAGGGGGCCCCGCCATGGGGTTCCTAGAGGACCTTACCATGAACAGCAAACCAGTGGTCTGGTGAGGCCAAGAGCTCGCACCCCGACCTCTGGCACTTCCCGCCCCAGGAGTGCTTCCTGACTAGCTAGCAACAATTCTCCCCAGGACAGAGTGGGATGGAGTCCTCCTTACCTCTCTGCTGGTGTTAAGGACTGAAGGCTGGGAGCCGGGTGGAAGGATTCTTCGGGGGGCCCCGACAGAGAGGCTCTGCCCCTGCGGAAGCTGGATGGACTGTGGCAGAATCAGGGGCTGCTGCCCGGAGCCGTACCGCGGCAGGGGGAGCTGGGAGCCCGGCAGCGGCATCGTCAGCTGCTAGAGAACGGGCATAATCAAGACAAAGAATGGGTGCTGGGGAGGAAGCCACAAACTACTGTTTACATGCGACTCCGAGAGCGAACACGTGTTATACATCAGGTTCTCATTTCCAGAGAATAAAGCACAGCCTCGGCACGGTAAGACAGGTTCGGGATTTCTGCTAGGGCACAGCCTCGAAGGCAAGTGTGACCGCTGGAACCAGGCAGGCGAAGACGACAAGCTCAGGACCGTGCCAGCCACGGACCGCAGGTGCCACGCTGTGAGGTGTTCCTGGGGGAGCACGGGATGCGAGAGGGTCCTCTCCAGGACTGCACAGGGCCACGTGCACCCCAGACTTTCTTGCTTCCAACCAGCAAAGGGTTACTGAGTGTACGTTATGTGCACCAGGGGCAAGCACGAGGACATGGTCAGACCCAGGGCACAGCGAGGACAGGGTCACCCTGGACGCAGACCCAGCGTGGGGACTGCAGGCAGCAAACCCCTGTGTCTAGGGGCAGGAGGGCTTCTTAGGAAGGAATGGCCAACAAACCCCTGAAAGCAAATGTATTCGGCATCCCGGCTGCTGTGTTGAGAACAGATACCGTATGGACGTGTATCTACGTACCCCTTTGGAAGGCACAAAGAAGCAAAATCCCTTTAGTGTTTTGCCTCTAAGGTGATGGAAAACTCGGCTGGGTTCTGGGGTTCGGGGTTCCTGGAACTGGAGACTCTTGGAGGCTCCTGAAGGCTATTATGACAGCAGAAGGTGTGTGGGGCGAGGGTGGGGGGGCGTGGTGGCAGGGAGGGGGGCCTGGAGACTCTGGACTGGGGCAGGGAGGCCACTTGTTGTCTCTCAGTCACTTTCCTCTTCATCCCCCTGCATTGAGTCCACAGTGGGGATCAGAAGGATCTATTGGAACTGCATCACGGAGACGGTGGCCGCCGGAGTCTCCAGACCCCCGCTCCTCCTTGCACGCGACAGGCTGCAGGACGAACAGGAGGCCGGCGCCATGCCGCCGGAGCGCCCGCTAAGGGTGTGGTGTGGCTATACTTGTGTTTCACAGGGCCCCCGGCTGCTGTGTTGAGAACAAACGTTTGGGCCCAAGAAATGGCTGGATTCTGGTAATTTCCAAAGGTAGAGCCAAGAACACCTGAAGGATCAGAGAAGGCATGAGGGCAAGACCTACACAGCCAAGACAGCCGTAACGACTGGGTGAAAATCAGGCTTTGGATTTGATGCCTTCGCTATTATGTCTGAGACGCCGTAGGACGCCAGAGCAGAAGCAACAGGCAGCCCGCGGGCTGGAAAACATAGAACTGGTGGGACCGGGAAGACCCATGTTGCTGGGACTTAGAGCCACAGGGCAGAACAGAGACGGGAGGGCAGAGCCCAGGGCGCACGGGGAAACTGCAGAGCATGGAGGTGAGGAAGAGGGTTCCAGCGGGAACGCTGCCTGCGAACACGGTGCCGGGAGGTTGAGAGGAAAAAACCACCATCAGGAACTGACCAGTATCCTTAGAAAAAGTTTTACGGGGTTTTGTCTCTTTAACGAGGGGATAAGGGGAATAATAGGGTCGGCTGCGTGTAAACCGGAGGCTCTTCTTCCGGAGAGCGAGGCCCCACAGCGCCGGAGGGAAGGAGCAGGAGCCTGGCTGAAGGGCCTCCCCAGGCACCGCCAAGCCACCCTTGGGCCAGGAGACCCAGCAGGGGGCACTCTGTACAAGATCTCATTTCCTCACTGCTTGTATTTCTCTAGTGACGCGGGAAGCAAGATGCCACACAGCGGCAGGTGGAAAGCGGGGAGGAGAAACTTGCGAGTCTGAAACCCACAGTGGGGGCAGGGGACTGACAGGCCAAGTGCGGGGACATGGACTCTCCCGAAGGTGGCTGTCGGTGCGTGGCTGCGCGTAGCCCAAGCAGGTCTGGTTTTCCATGGGCGCAGACGGCTGTGCAGACGTAGGACCGGACTTGACCAAGATGAGAACACTGGAGGAGGGCCGAGGGCAAAAGCCATGGGCACAGCTCCGCTAAGCTGGGCAGGGAAGGATGTGAGCCCACTGGGGCACGTGGTAAACAGGTGGCCAGAGCCTGGGTCGCTGGACGGGGAGAGCTAGAAGAGCAGAGCTGGTGACTGGCAGGACCCTTAAGCCTGAGATGACGGAAGAGGGACAGCTTCCGGCATTGACCAGCCCAGACGGACCGTGAGCACGGCGGAGCACTGCCGGCAAGGGGGCCGTGGAACAGAGACCAGGCAATCACCGACGCACACATCAACACCACAAGCGGCTAGGTGAGGAGCTGTGCTGGGGAGGCTCAAAGCTGCCCCATACTGCTGATGGCCACTGGACAGGAAGATGAGAAGCCAAACACTGGATTCATCATGCGGACTCACAGCCCCCGGAGGCCAGTGGAGCAGTGCACAGTACGGGCTCCAGAGCTGGGGTTTTGGGGAGGACGAGGGAGAGCAGCCTAGATGCAACACTGGGTGTGCAAGGACAGCACCCCATCTCCAAGCCCCAGAGGAGGAGGGTGGAGAGAGGCCGTGGGAGCAGCAGCACTCTGGGGGACAGATAGGAGACTGGACCGTTCCCAGCAGCCAGAGGACCTGACCCCAGTTCTAACGGCCCAGGGACCAGTCACAAGGGTCACAAGCAGCAGATCACACCTCAAGAGGCAGACAAAAAGGAAAAACAGTCATGAAAGAAAGCGGCCTAGCATTCTGAGCAGGAGGGACTGAATTCCTAACCTGTGGGAGCTGGGAGTCCAACAACTGGGAGGCGCCCAGGCCAGCAGCCTGGCCCAGCTGGCCCTCGTACACCAGGGCTTGGTTTCCACTCATGGGCTGGTAGGGGGAGCCGGACTGGGGCTTCACCATCTCTAAGGGCTGCATGCCTGGGAACGCCGAGTACGGAGGCTTCAGGGCTGTGCCTCCAGAGAGGATCATGGTGCTGGGCGGTGACAGGCTGGGGTGCATGTACACCTGAGATCTGCAAAACCAGACACGTGGCGGGTCAGAGGCGGGAGCATGCCAGCGGGCCTCACGTAAGAGCACACATCACACTCCCCACACCGTGCTGAGACCCGTCCCACCCCCAATTTCTGACTCAGGAGATCTGGGACAGAGCCCGAGAACCTGCGTTTGTAACAGGTTCCTAGATAGGAATGTGCTGGTCTAGAAACCACAGTTTGAGCGTCTACACTGGAGTACATATCCAGGCTGTATAAGGCACAGGAAAACCTGGGTGACGCCAAAGGCCAGGACTTCAGACACATGGGAAGAGCAGACCCAGGGTGGTGGCTGGCGGGGGGTAAGATGACGTGGACAGAAAAACTAAGGCCCAAGAGGACCATTAAGCCCATGCAGCTCCTGCAGCAGTTAGGAATGACTCCAAAGGGACTACGATCACCCCCCATCCACCCCAAAAGCAGGGAGGCGCGGACCAGCCGCACAACGAAGGGGGCGAGCCCCCAGGCTGCATCTCACCTGAAGGGCTGCAGGGAGCTGAAGATCTCCTGAGCCTGGGAGGCGGGCAGCCCGCCCCTCAGTCCCAGCTGGGCCGGAGCCTGCAGAGACGTGTGAAGGGAAAGCGGGATCTGCGGGGCAGCGGCCGCCTGCGGACGGGAAGCCGAGCAGTAACCGCAGGGCCCTCCGGGCTGCTGCCCCCGTCCCCCCTCCCCGCGCCCCACCCGCCTCCACGCGGCAGCCGGAACACTGCCCCGAACGCACACTGGGCCGTGTTCCTCTGGTGCTTTCCTTGCGCTTGGGAAAAAGCAAACAATGGGTCGTAATCCCAAATGCTGGTATGTTCCTACAGTGGATTCTGTACAACAGCGAGAACGAATCCTAGCTACAGGTACTGAGAGCCGTGCGTTTCGGAACCAACGGTGAGTGGGACACGCACACGAAGAAGGCGTGCGGTACGATCCGGTCACGCGAAGAAACAGCGTGATATTTAAAAATGTTTTATCAAGAGGTTGGGACGGGCCAAGTGCTCTTTCCTCAGTCCCCAAATCTGCTTCTGCCCAAGGGAGCCACCATCCTGGCACCTAGGTCCAGAGGGTGCTGGACCGTAAGAAGGCTCCGCAGCTTCCGGAGGGAGGATTCCAGAAATCTGCCCCTTGCAGCACAGAAAATACGCCCATCCTGCATGAGAACAAATGCCTGCACATTTCTAAAACTACCTCTTTCTAACGAATCCATGCCTGGGACTCTAGGCCTTTCTTCTCTTCATCAGAAGGATACCTGATACCAAAGGATACCAAAGAGAATTCCATTTCAGCTAATTCCCCAGCTAGGACACGGAAGGTCTGAAAGAGGGAAACGGGGAGTCTGGAGTGCAGAGCTCCATTCCTCTTCCCTGTCTCTCCTGGGTCCGTTCACTGACCATTTCCTGGCTGCTAGGACGGACGGGGAGCTGGGCATTACACGGGAGGGACGCAGGAAGTAAGACGATGCACAAGTCAGTGCAGGAGGTCACTCCTCTGTGCACTGCTCCCCTGTCCCCCACGGAGTCGCCTGGCTGGCCGCCCTCACCTGCTGGTAACTCTGCTGCTGAGGTATGGTCTGGGGAACCAGCCGGGGCTGACTTGCGAACATGTGGCCGTCCAGGTAGAGAGGCGGCAGGTGGCTGCCTGCGAACAGAAGCCCAGAGGAGACAGAACTGAGTCAAGCCTCACTGTTCCCGAATGTTCACGCGTGCCCGCCTTCCCAGGAAGTCAGCGGGAGGGAGTGTGTGCAGAGCCTGCTCAGCCCCGTGCCGCTGGCCCCGTGCTCCTGCAGCCCCAATCTGACTGGGGAGTGGGGGAACACGGGCAGGTGGCGGCATCAGGGCCCCGCCCAGGGCGGGGACGGGCTGCAGCTCACCCTCCCACCCAACCCTTGGCCCGCACTGTTGGGAATGGCCCCACTGCAGCAGAGATGGCCCAGGTCTCGGACCCTGGCTCTTCCCCCGCTGCACCAAGCCCACAGTGGAGGGTCAGAAACGGACTAGAGGAACGGCGTCACTGGGACTCTGGCAGCTGGGCCCTCAAAACCCCGCCCTGGCCCTCTGAGCGCCAGCACCGTGGCGAAGCAGACTCCCACTCTTCGACGGCTTGACGGACACGAAGCACTTTCCAGCTACGACCTCGTCTCATCGGCTAGCCCGCGGACAGCCAGTCTCTCACAGACGAAGGGGCTGCAGTGCAGGGGCCTGAGCCCCTCACCAGCAGTGAGCCCGTCTCTACTTGCTCCCAGTCGGCTTCCCGGGGGAGGGGAGCAGGGAAGCAGGACAAGCAAGTTATCTGCAGTGCCTGGGAAGCTATGGCCTCCCGACTGCACACCAGCTCCTACTTCTGCACACTCCTTAGCGCAAGCGATCCAAGAGGGGGACGACTACCCGAGCTGGTTCGGGCAGGGGAGGGTGTGTGGGGGGGAGGGCATACCTGGAAGAGAAGCTGAAGGCGCGACAGAGGCCACAGGCATGGGCGGCATGGAAACGCCACCGAAGGAGCTGTAGCTGACCCCGTTGGAGGCTCCCACAGACGACGGGGGTTGGATGCCTGAGCCCGTCCCACTGGGAGAGCTCTGCTCCGGCAAACTGGGTGAGTTTTCCCAAGCCTTGCGTGCAGACTCCATCTGAAAAGCAAGGCAAGCGGAAGCATTAGCACCAGGAAGGCGGCGGCTGGCACAGACAGAGGACGCGGCACGGCGGGCGGGGCTGCTTGCTCCGGCCTCTTCCCCAGCTAAGGCACCCAGGCGGTCCCCCATCACTCTGCTGGTGTTACCTTCAGGGTGAGGTCTGCGGTGGGGAAGGACATCTGGGAGAGGCCGATGGCCCTCTGGATGTGATGATCGCGCCGGAGGATGGGAATACTCGGGGCCAAGCCCGCCTGGAGGGGAGGAGACCATGGAGTACGATAGGCACAGCGGCCGAACGACAGCGCAGCGAAATGCACCTTCAGTTCGGGCCTCGTGTGCTCACGACCCTGGGACGAGGCTGCGAGCAACAAAGACCACGGCTGTCTCCTCCAGAGAGCTGCCTTCACGGACTCCCGCAGCAGAATCCGTGGAGAGCCACGTCCACGCCCTCACCCCGTGGCGCACGGAGGCACCGGAACCCAGCTCGGGGATCCCAGGTCCTGTCTTACCCACCCCACCCGTAAAACTAAAGAGATCCTTGGAACACTTCTTCGGATGTGAACCCAACAGCCCTGCCCACACGTGCCCAGTGCCCGTAAACCTATCACAGGGGTCGTGAGAAATTGCTCAGAATGAAAATGCCCCAGCGCCATCACACATACGTAACCACAGAACCTGGAAGATCAGAGAATTGCAAAGTGCCAAATAAACCAGACCCTGGGAATTACATTTTCTCATTTTAAGATCACAAAACCATGGTGTGGAACATTTACACAACTTGCCCAAGGTCGTGCAACCAGCTAGAAAACGGGGCACACCTCACACCAGGTCAGGTAGCTGACCCCCAAACCTGGTACTGGTGCCCTCCTCTGGCTTCAAGTCGCCCTCCAGCCCCCTGGGAGGCTTGCTCCCTTTGTTCCAGGCCTGCCAGCACAGAGAACAACAGAGCTCGGGGGCGAAGCACACTCACGTTACTGGCCAAGGCATCCTGAAGTTTGACGACCGGATTCCCCGCAGGCCCAGAGGCAGAGCCAGGCGGCAAGCTGAAATCAGAGTCCTGAGGAGGACGAAGAGCCCAATGAAGTCATCCAGCCCGCCTTTCAGCAGAGGCACAGATCAACCTGACCCACGGTCTCAGTGACTCAAAAAATCGACTGAGCACCATTCACCAGACAGCACCCAAGGAAAGATGCCACCCCCTGCCGCTCCCTCTGTGGCCCCTGCCCGTGCCACTGGCCAACCCAATGGAGACAAGTGAAGATAACCCATCCGCTCAGCCTGAGAACCCGGCTGGTGCCAGGAGAATGATCTAGAAGGCAGCTCAGTAGTGCCTGCCACGTCCAGCGCACTGACATGCTCCCCCAGAATACTGCTTAGCTCCCCACCCCCACCCCGCTCCCTCTCACTGACAACTCCTCCTCAGCACCCTCCTCTCTCTCCAAGCATGAAAAAGAAGGATCGGGGGCGGGAAGGAAACACAGCCCAGCCTTACTTTTGGATTGACTCCAAATTCAATGGGCGGCACCGGCAACACAGAGTCCACGTGAATCTCCACCCCGTTAACCGGTGGGACGACAGCCCCCTGCAGCCGGTCGGCCCCCTCCGAGCCCTTTCTGTTTTTCAGAGACCGCTCGTTGCCGATGGGTCCCGGTCTGTGCTCCTTGCTCTGTCCTGACCCTTGTTCTGCATCCTTGATGGAAAACCAGGGATGCTGAGAAACACAGATCGGAAGGACCCCAACCCCCAGCCCCTGAGCCCCAGGAAGAGGAGAGAAGACAAAGGGCGACAGCCCCTCCTGCCCTGGCCCAGGCCACCGTGAACGGACATCCAGCTTACCTTTGGCTCGGACTGCTTCTGAGCCTGCTCCTTGTGGCCGTCAGCCTTCGGCTCCAGGCCAGGCCCGCTCATGTCCTCCGGTTTCAGGGTGCCGTATGGGGAGCTGCGCTGGGAGGAGGTCGCAGACGACTCCCGAGACTCAGCGCTCAGGTCAACGCCGCTGTCCCCCTGGCTGCTCTTAAAACCCTGCTGTGCGAGGGACGAAACGGGTCAGGAGTCCCGACCCCCAAACTCCAGCGTGGGACCAGGAAGCAAGACCAAGCCTGTGGCTGAGACACACCCCCCGAGTACGCCTGTCCCGACCTCCACCCTGACCCACCGACGGTGGCCAACACCCGAAGACGCCGCTGAAAGCACAAGCCGCTCAGTGGGTGCCAGACTCCGCCCCTTGTGACCCGGGTCAGACAGACCGGCCGCCGCCACCAGCTCGCCGGAGAGGCCCGGCAGCCCATCCTCTCGGTTAATCCCCCTCCCCTTCGCACAGGGCCCTCACACAGAAGAGAAGTCAAGACGGAAGTTGAGCGCCAAGCCGGGGCCTGTGGAAACGGCCCCGGGGCCAGGCTCCGCGGCTGCGCTGAGCACGGACAGGGCCCAAGCAGCAAGGCGGCCACTCACCTCGGTGGAGCCGGGCTCGGCGCTGCTGAAGGCAGTGGCGGCTTTTGTCCAGGAGTCGTTGGTCGGGGTCTGAACGGGGAGGGCTGCCCGAGGGAGCGAGACAGAGCGTCAGGGCATCGCGGAGGAAGCCTGAGGCCGGAGCCACAAGCCCGGGTGCCACCGACACACACCCGGGCCACCACCCGCCCTCCCTGCCCTGTTAGCGGCGTGCCGGAGAGACGGGACCCCCAGGAGCTGGTGGCAGGCTTTACGCAACTTCCCGGCAACCTCAGACTCTCATAAACGTGCTTCTCGTCCTCCATCAACGAGGTGCTCCGGCAGGCCGGCCGGCAGGTCTCACCCCATCTGGGAGGATTCCGCACCGCCATCCCTGCGAAGCGCAGCTTTCTCTCGCCTAAGCCAACGATTCCTCTCTACAAGCCCGCAGCCCTCACAAAGACATTCGAAGACTCAAGCCAGGATCACTCAACTCCCGCCAGCTCAAGGACCACTCCGAGAGTCCCAGAGAAGCCACAGACGCAGAACCTGCCACGCTGTTTTCAGATCCAGCGCCCACCCCCCCACCCCCAAGCGGCCAGGGCAGGGGGAGTCCAGCCCGCTCCAAGGGACGAGCTGGCGGGCATCTGCGGGCCAACATTCACACGTGCAACCAAATCATTGGACAGCGACAGCTTAGAGATCGTTATACTTCCAATCAAAGCTTGGGTCTCTACCAATGGTGTGTGTGTGTGTGTGTGTGTGTGTTTAAGATTTTATTTATCTGAGAGAGGGAGAGACAGAGGGGGCATGTGAGAGAGCACAAAGGGGGAGTGAGGGGCAGAGGGAAAAGCAGGGAGCCCGGGGCAGGGCCCAATCCTGAACTTCGGGATCATGACCTAAGCCGAAGGCAGAAGCTTAATCCGCTCAGCCAGGCAGGCGCCCTCTCTCCCAGGGTTGTTTTTCCAGTGTGCTAGAAGCAAGATCACATGGTCAAACTCAAAGAACACCCAGAACCCAGAACTGCGGGTGTCTGTCCTGCGGCTCTGGGGTCACATCACTGCGCTCTGGAGACCTCAGCTACTCTGCAGAGCACACTGGAAACGGACAATTTCCCTAAGCTCCCCTGTGAGGCACCATGCATCCCCTTCTCTCCTTCACCTGTGTACTCTGTACGGCTCTGCCCAGAGTCGGCATTCAAGAAAAACCTGCTCGATCAAAATGGTTTTATATTTTAAAATGAAGAGACCAGAAAAGGAGCACTGAATTAGAATTTTTTTTTTTTTAAAGTTCGGGGCAATAAATTTTCCAAGAATCAGGTGCCCTCACTCTGTCTTGCCGAGAGAGCATCAGGAGAAACTGACAGAACCCCCCGGAGTCGGGGTCTGGCCGGCTTGCAGCGCAGACAGGCAAGCTTCAGACCCTCTCCGCCTCCCTAGCAGCCACCTGCGGCTCTTCCACAGGGGAGAAGGAAGGGTTAGGGTTAGCGGACAGGGCCAGGGCTCTCGTCGTCTAGACCAGTGGACACACGGAGTGCTGTGCTCCTGTCCCAAATCTCAGGCAGGGAGCAGCCACTTTTGTCCAGCAGCGGGTGGGGCTCCGACGGCATGGGACACGGGGGCTCTGGAGAGGAGGCAGGGAACCCGGGAAGCCACATGGGCATTCACAGCCCCAAAGCAGGATGCTCCCGAAAGGGACCCTGGGCCCAGAGGGCAGCCCTGAGCCAAGCAACGGAGCCCAAGCGCCCAACTCTTACCCTGGCTGCTGCTCTCCCAAATCTCGGTGCCCAGGCTACTGCCGGGCACGGACACGTCACTCTGCTCCAGGCACAAGTTGTTTTGCTTTTTAGCAAACCGGGGAGGAATACGGGAGGAAAGACCTCGCCCCTTGACTGGCATCTGAGGAGAAAAAGGATGGTGTCCAGCCTTGACGTGAAGCATGAAGAGCGACAATTTCTTCCCAGGGACGGCACTCTGGGTCCCCAAGCCCCCCACCAGAAACTGTTCTGGAGATGCTGGAATAGTCGCCTCCTGATGCCTGAATCACAGGCAAACTGCCAACCGAACCGCCCAGGAGGGGCCGCAGAGGCCGAGTGGGCAGCGGACAACCCTGACTGCATCTGAGGACAGGGTCCCCGAGCCTCATGATGCCCCACGTGACGAATCTCATCCCACACAGGCCAGAGCAGCAGGAGGATGGTGGGGTCGGAGGGGCTGGTGGAGGCCGGCGTCCTGCCGTTGTCACCAGGTACAAATCACCGTCTTGGAGAACAGGATACTACCCCCTCCTCCACAGGACAACGGGGACCACAGAAGTACTCCCCGCTTCCCCTCTTCTATCTTGGGCTTCATTCAGAACTCTCGTCCTCTGGCTCTGGGTTTCTCCGTCCCCGCCCGCCAGCCCCCCCCCCCCCCCCACCGCCCCAGCCCCCGGTCACCTGCACGGCCTGCTCCTTCCTCCTCCTCTCTTCCTCCAGCAGGCGGCGCTGCTTCTTGGTGAGGACCTCGATGAAGCCTTCACCCGTCATGGGGCCCACTTCGCTCTCCTCCCCAGGGCTGGACCCGCAGTTTTCAATGATGGAATCTGAACCCAGATTTCACAAGAAGGGACGGTTGTTTCCATTCATCAGCAGAAAGGATAACCCAGCCCTACCAGCTGCTGGAATCCAAGGACGGCTCAGCTCAGGAGGCCGGCAGTAGCCGGCTCCATGCCTCCGAGGACGAGCATGCTCGCAGGGTCTATGGAAATCCCGCTGGGAGCCCTCCACCCTCCCCGAGACCCCTCGGCACACGGCTATCCCAAACCAGAGACCCGAGGAGCACTACAGTTACAAAGACAATCTCTGGAAACAGAAACGCCAAACTCCCAGTTCTGCTCCCGGACAAACCCCTCAACCTCTCTGGGCCGCGGTTCCCCCTCTTTGAAACTGGGACACCGTGGGGCAGCTCTGGGCACCAGCAAGGCTGTGAGCAACGACAGGGAGGAGTCCTATCTGTTCTGCTCGCCTCCGCAGCCCCACGGAGGCCGTTGCTCCTCTTCCCCCTGAAGACGCGAGAGGACAGACTCACTTCCGTAGTTCAAGTCAAACTGTTTCATGGTCTCTCCCTGTTCACCCGCCCTCTGAACAGCCAGTTTGGCCTCCTTCTCTGCCTTCTCACAGGGGGCGTCGGGGGCGTCAGAAGTGGCATGGGCGGGTCGCTCCAGCGCGTAGTGGCCGCTCCCACCACCGCCACCACCAAGACCTCCAGGCAAGGCCTCGTCCGGGGACCTGTAAAGGAAGGAGGATCTCGTCAGCTCGGATGCGGCTGCAGGCCGGGTAAGGAGGGGAAAGGAAACCCCGCACGTGTGCACAGCACCCAAACGGACACAGCGCACTGACCTACAGCATCCTGTCGTCCGATTGAAGCTGCTCTCCGGTAGCCGTGCGTGGTGTGCAAGCCCCATGGCATCCCCTCCCCCACACCGCTTCAGCAGCTCTGCCCCCTCACGGGGAGCACCGCTCCCCCCACCCCCTGCCCCTTCCAGGACTCGGCACCCCTGTTCCTTCCCACCGTGTGCCACACTCAGCGGGCCTGTGCAGAGAAGACAACGAAGGACTTGTCCTGAGCAGAGCCACAGAACTTTCTGCCCCGGGCACACAAGACTGGCCAGCAAGGAGCCAGACCTGGCCCTAGCACAAGGCTCTCGGCAGAAGTCAGAAGCAAAGCCAAGTCTCGGCACTGGGGCCGGGACAGCGAGGCTGGGCAGACACCTGGAAGGACCAGCATTCTCAGAGCCCCTTCTCTGGGGTTCTGAGACAGTTCCACCCAGGTTTCTGGCTCTGGATTCTAAGGAGGCCAGGAGGCAGGAAGCAGCCTTCCTCAGCCTGAGCTGTGGCCTGCGTGTGGTCAGGAAGTCAGGCTACCCAAGTGACTCCCTGCATGTGCTCTCCCCCTTTCCCGGATTCCAGGCAGCCTGTGGGCAACAAGCAGCCCCAGAGCACGGATCAACCCCCAAAACCCCCAGGTCCCATGAGAGATGCTCACAGGGCCTCGGACGCCTCACTCCCTGCTGCTATGGCCTGGCTCTTTTGACAGGGAGGCGGTTAATCCCCAAAGCGGGGCCACATTTCCTCACTGTCGAGAAGCAGACTCGGGGTCAGGAGGCCAGAGGCCCCTGAAGCCACTGGGTGACAGCAGCCACAGGGCAGAGGGACCCGGGGGGCTGGCACCATCCACGGGCAGCGCCTCCTCAGCGGGGCGGCCACCACACAAGTACCACTGGGGCGGGGACTCTAAGTTCTGGTGTCCAAGCCACGACAACAATGACAACCACACACCATGAGAGAAGCGGACAAGCAGTGCAGGAGCGAGTGATGGAGACGCTCATACACGATGGCCCTGGCAGGCAGCCCCCCAACCCCGCCCCAGGGCACAAAAGAGGGACAGAGTCGGCTCCCGACACACGGCGGGACACGCATGCATGGAGTGCTGCTTCAAAAAACAGGCTTAGTAACAGAACAACAGCAACAGAAAAGAGCCTGGGGTGGGGTTTGTTTTACCTTTTGGCTTTCAAAGGCGTCCCATTCTGCTGGCTCTCATAACGGGGAGAAGGGTCACCACCTGGCCTAACCGCCTTCTCCCCAAACCCCCCCGGCTCCAGCTTTCGGCTCTGCCTGTCAGCCAGGGGCCTCTGGCTGGAGAAGCTCCTCTTGGCCAGTTCCTTCTTCTCACCCACAGCAGCCCCGGGCAGGCTGCCGTCTGCCTGGGGGTCGGGTTCAGCCCCTGGGCCCTCGCGCCGCTCCCGCCTCTCGCTGAAGTCGCTGCTCTCGGAGGCTGTCTCCCACTCCTCATTGGCGTGATCAGATGAGTTCTGGTACGAGAGCTCGGGGGACCCACTCTTGTCCCCGGGGCAGAGCTTGGGCCGGCCTGGCCACGGCCCTGCCAGCAGGTGGGGCTCCTCCTCGGGCCCCCAGAGGCCTAGGGATTCTCGCTCCTGCCGGAGGCGCCGAAAGCGTGGTGGCTTGTCCTGGCGAGGGGGCCGCCTTCTCCGGAATGGCCGATTCTCTGTGCCTTCTGGGTCGGCCGTGTGGTCGTCAGGGAAGAAGGGCCTCTTGTCCTCCAGGCGGCTGTCCTCAAAGGCCCTGGCACCAAAAGAGTCAGCATGTCTGTAGGCATCGGGGACACAGTCCCTGTCTGCAGGTCGCCGGGACCCGCACGCGTCTGGGGAGCTGTACTCCTGCCAGGAGGCGCCGGGGCTCTTGCTCTGCCAGCGGGCGGCCTCTGTGGACACGAAGGTTCTCCGCCCGTAGCCGCAGCTGCTCAGCCGGGGCGGGAGCGCCCGGCCGAAGGCGCGAGGGCCTCGGCTCTTAGCCTCCAGGCTGCTGTGGTCCTCGGAGCACACCTTGCTGGAGCGCCAGGAGTCTCTGAAGTCCCCCTTCCTCAGGGCACCGCCCTCCCGCTCCAGGAGCGAGGCTTCGTTCCCGTTCTCTGAGCCTCGCTGCCGCCGCCGCTTAGGAAGCTCTTCGTACTCGGAGCCCTCGCTGTGGGTCTCGCTGGCGATTCGCCGCCGCGGCTTAGCCCTGGGGAACTCTTCCGGCTGGCCGAGGTCCCGCAGCCCCCGGCCGCGGCCGCTCCTCGGGCCGCCGCCGTAGATGCCACGCACCCCGAGTACCCCCCCGCTGCAGAGGCCGGGACCGCCGCCCACAGGCCGCCCTCGGAACGTGAACTCTCGGAAGCCGCGGCCGCGGCCCCGGGCCTGCCCTCGGCCCCCGAAGGCTTGCTCCTCGTCAATAAAGATCCAGTTGTTCCTCTTTGTCGGGGGAGTGTCACTGGACTCCCGGGGGGGTCTGCTCTCCCAGGCCCTGTCGGGCTTCTCATCCTCTTCACACCTGCTGGCCTCACGGCCCAAGCCAGTGCGGGCAGGGCCCTGGTCCTCCAAGGGGGAGGGGGAGGAATTGGCCAGCGCAGGGTCGTTCTCTTCGTCCTCGTCCTTGTCCGCCGAGCGAACCGGCCCCTTCTCCTTGGCCACGCGGGCACCCTCCTCCCCCAGCTCCTGCTTCACCTTCTCAAGTTCCTTCTCCTTGTCCTCTACCTTGAGGGCTTTCAGCACGGGCTTCTTGATGGGCCCCGACCTCCGCGTCCTGCCAGTCTGCTCCGGGTGCTGGCCGCTGGGACCCCGGGGCTCAGGCGTCCACTCGGGCTGCAGGGGCGGCTGATTGTTGGGGCTCCCTTCCTTCTCCCAGGAGGAGACGTTAAACGATGGCTCCTCCCGGGGCGCCCCCTTCTCGATGCTGTTGGCTGTGTCGGTGGCCTCTGGCGGGTGGCTAACGTCCCAATTGCTATACTCTGGCTTTTTCTCGGCTGGGGCAAAGTCGGGCTCCAGCGGGGAACACCTGAGGTCTGGGGTGTGACCCCCAGGAGCACCTGCTTCCTGAACATGGTCTTGGGGTGGAAACAAAAGCTCCTGGCCTATTCTTTGAGAAGAGACACAGCTGTCAAAGTCTGCTTGGGCCTTCTTGTCAAAAGCACTCAAGAACTCCTCCCCTCTCTCCTCAAGGAGATCGCGCTGGGCGCCTACGCCCCCTGACCTTCCGGGTGAGGCAGAGTAAGAGCTTTCATTCCTGAAAAGGAACCAGAAAAATCAGTCAATGTGATTGGAGCCTGGTTCCTGGTTTCCATGCTGAACACAGAGTTTAGTTTTAAAAAGAAAAAAATTTTTAGAAAAAGAAAACGAAAAAGAAAAAAAAAAAAAAACCAAAAAAAAAAAAAAAAAAAAAAAACACAAGCACCAACATTTGCTCTATCTTTAAACACGTCTTAGAGCTGCTGGGCCATGGATTGCTGGGTGGCCCCCGGCGTCCAGACTGAAGAGTGCGGTGGCTGCTGGTGGACTCAGCGTGCCACAGGGAGGCAGAGCAGCTGGGGATCCTCTGGTCCAAATGACAAGCTGGAGGCTGGGAGTCCGCGGAGAGTCTGGGGCACTGGGCCAGCAGGGCCCGCTTGCTTCACTTTCACAGGAAGGAGCCATGACCTAGGCACTCCACCCCGCCGAGCCCCACCCCTCGCCCTGACCCAAGGTTCCACAGATCTGCCTCTGACCCGGGACCTCTCCTTAGCCGCAGCCAGTCTCGCCGGCAGGTCATCGCCTCTCATACAAAAGCCTTCCAACAAACCTCATCAGTTCTCCATCCCCGGAGGGCACTGCCAGTCCCTGCACAGTGCCCTTTCTCCAGGCAATGCCTCCGAGGACAGAGCTTCATCCCAGAGCCCCTTGCAAGGAGGACACGGAGACTCTGCCTTCAAATTCAAGACCGCGGGGCCATGTTTCATCTCACCTGACGTGCATGTCCATGGCCAAAGTGTCATTGGATTTCGGCTGGGGAAGCGAGTAGCCCTTGCTCTGCAACGCCATGTAACCCTCGGGGCTCCACACGGGGGCTGGGTCGAGGGCGGCCACTTTCCTTTCTTGCAGTGGGGGCACGCAGCTCTGGTCCTCAGAGCGACAGCCAGTCCCCCCAAGGGCGTCCTGGGGCATCATGGGCTTCATCAGTCCTGAAGAAGGCAAAGGCAAAGAGCTCATATATACCAGCTCATTCGGAGAGCCACGCTCCAACGTTGGGGCATCCAGAGGCCCGAAGGAGACAATAGTTACCCTGTCACGTGGACACAACAGCCTCCCCCCCTGCAGCCCAGTCCATCATCACCAGGCTCTCCGTGCTCTGTGACCACAGCACCTCTGAACGCACACCCGCGTGCAACACTAAGTGTCCCAAAGAGCTGTCCTGGGGCCCGTGGCATCCAGCCTGTGCTCACGGGTCCAGAACCCCGTATGAAGAAGTACATCCAACTGGCAAAGGGAAACAGGAAATAGTTCAGTGGAGAGGTCGTCCTGTCAGCAGAAGGCCGGAGGGGCCACTCGGTCAGCCGCGAGGGTCCGCCAGCAAGCAGACGCCAAGGCCTCCTGCGCACATGGAGGAAACCGAGCTGCGCACCGGAGAGCTTACGAGGACGGAGAGCTGGGCTCTGCCTGCTTCAAACCTGAGCCAGAAGACTTGGGAGGGGACTTTGGTTTCAGGTCCTTTTTTTTTTTTTTTTTAAATGATTTTATTTAATTAATTAATTTATTTGACAGACCGAGATCACAAGTAGGCAGAGAGAGAGAGGGGGAAGCAGGCTCCTGTGGTGCAGAGAGCCCGATGTGGGGCTCGATCCCAGGACACTGAGATCATGACCTGAGCCGAAGGCAGAGGCTTAACCCACTGAGCCACCCAGGCCCTAAGACTTTATTTTTAAGTCCTCTTACACCCCACGTGGGGCTCGAACCCACAACCCCAGAATTAAGAGTCAGATGCCCCGCCAGATGTGCCAGACAAGCACCCCAGCTCCTTCTACTCCTAGCCCTGAGACTGACCGCAGCACTCCACATGTTTGTACAGCAAATGGGGGCAGGAGCACACACAGAGGACGACAAACTGTTAACTGGCCTGAGGTGATTAACAGACAGAGGACAGGGGCCCCTGGGTGGCTCAGGTGGTTAAGCGTCTGACTTGGTTTCAGCTCAGATCATGATCTCAGGATCATGGGATCGAGCCCTGCGGTGGGCTCCGAGCTCAGCGGGGAGTGTGCTTGGAGATTCTCTCTCTCCCCCAGCCCCTGTCCCCGCCTCAAATAAATAAATCTTTAAAAAACAAAGAGAGAGATTGCACTACTGGGTATTTACCCTAAAGATACAAACGTAGTGATCCGAAGGGGCACGTGCACCCGAATGTTTATAGCAGCAATGTCCACAATAGCCAGACTATGGAAAGAACCTAGATGTCCATCCACAGATGAATGGATAAAGAAGATGTGGTATATATACACAATGGAATACTATGCAGCCATCAAAAGAAATGAAATCTTGCCATTTGCGACAACGTGGATGGAACTAGAGGGTATCATGCTTAGTGAAATAAGTCAATCGGAGAAAGACAACTATCATATGATCTCCCTGATATGAGGAAGTAGAGATGCAACATGGGGGGTTAGGGGGGTAGGAGAAGAATAAATGAAACAAGATGGGATTGGGAGGGAGACAAACTGTAAGTGACTCTTAATCTCACAAAACAAACTGAGGGTTGCTGGGGGGAGTGGGGTATGGAGAGGGTGGTTGGGTCATGGACACTGGGGAGGGTTTGTGCTATGGTGAGTGCTATGAAGTGTGTAAACCTGGTGATTCACAGACCTGTACCCCTGGGGATAAAAATACATTATATGTTTATAAAAAAATAAAAAATAAATAATTTAAAAAAAAAGAGAGAGAGAGACAGAGGACACCTCGCCCCCAGACAGAAGCTGGCTGGGGAAGGTGTGTGCCCAAGGCCTCTCTGTCCATGTGGATCAAGTGGGGGCGGAGGGGGGGAAGGCAGCAGGGCAGAAATTAAAGGTCTCATCAGGCCTAAGCCTATGGAGAGAAAAAGATCTGATTTCTCAAATATTCTCTTCACGAAGCTTATCTGCAGCCACACTCTGTGTTGTGCCCATCTTTTCCTGAGATGATCTGGCCGGAAAACAGTTCGACATTAAGCCAGCGGGCTTCAAGCTTTCCGGTAGCTGTGGAAGGCCCTGATACAGGACTCCAATATAAAGTTAGTGCAGGGCAAGGGCTCATTAAGGGCTGATTGCGAGGCACACTGAAGCGGTCGACACTGTACGTCAGCTTGGTTTTGGCAATGTGGCGGCTCTTACGACCCGAAAAACCCTAGCACAGACACTCTCTGCCACAAAGATCCCATGCAGAGTGTGTCAAACATCTCGCCCCCACCCAGAGGTTCCCAAGAATACGGGAAACCCCAGGGGGCTGAAACCACAGCCCCAGGCCAAAGCCACAAGCTGGTGCTTCCTGGACCGGAGCAGGGAACACCTGTCAGTCCCAGCAGCTAGGGGCAATGGAGTTTTGCAGAGAGCCGTAACTGGGACGCTGCTCAAGACAGAGACCCTCGGGGGCGCCTGGGTGGCTCAGAGGGTTAAAGCCTCAGCCTTCGGCTCAGGTCATGATCCAGGTGTGCTGGGATCGAGCCCCGCATCGGGCTCTCTCCTTGGCGGGAAGTCTGCTTCCTCCTCCCTCTCTCTGCCTGCCTCTCTGCCGACTTGTGATCTCTCTCTGTCGAATAAATAAACAAAATCTTTAAAAAAAAAAAAAAGATATTTAAAGACAGAGACCCTCAAAGGGTGAGGCCCTCAGTGCAAAGGTAGATTTTAAAATGTATGCTCCTTAGTACAGGAAAACAGGAGGTTTATGTCTCAGTCCGGGCCAGCGGGGAAAAATCAGTTTGCTCCTAGGACTATGAAGCCGTGCCGGCGTTCATGCAGCTTTTTGGGGAGGAGGATTCGGGGTTATACCCCCAGAGTGGCACAGAGAATGTCCCAAGTTAGGGGAACAGGTGGTTCTAGGCTGGCAGAAAACCAGCCCAGAGGGACAGACTCTCCACTTGAGCCATACTGGGTTTCCACAATAAATGAAGCTCTGCTGAAGATGAACTCACAACCCGGAGTCACCAGCCTAAGTGGGAAGCAGCCCGCCATGAGCCCGCCGCAGGCCGGAGTTATGTACCTCCCTGAGAACTTCAGGTAACAGAATAAACACCAGAAATTATGTTTTAAGAATTGGGAAAAGCATAACAAAGTAATTAAGAACTTAAAAAAATGTATGATGCACACGCACAATAGATTTGATCTGACTTCGGCTCAGCTCGTGAGCTCGAGGTCCTGGGATCCCCACCCATGCTGGGCTCCGAGCGTAGCAGGGAGTCTACTTGGGGGCACGCGCGTGCACGTACACTCTCTCTCTCTCTCTCTCTCTCTCTCTTGCTCTCGCTCTGCCCCTCTGCCCTTCCCCCGCTCACACACGCACACTCTGAAATAAACAAGTAAATCTTTAAAAAAAAATTTGAGAAAAAAAATTCCAGTAATAAAGAGAAAGAGGAGATCTTAAAAGCAACAAGAGTGAACTGGGACCCAGCAGAAAGGCCCCCACCAAGAATGGGTGTTCTGTTACCAGCAAGGTAGTGACCAGAGAAAATACCATCTACAGTCACAATCGCATCCATTACGTGAGTTTCAAGAGGCGTGCCCCCCCACCCCCGCACTCAAAGAGTCCCAGAAATCTGCCACGAGGGAGATGGGAACTCCACGTGTGTGCGCCCACGCCGGAATCGACAACGCTGTCTGGGCCAGAGGAATAAGGAATGCCCCGAACCACATCCGGAGAACGTGAGGAGGACAAAGAGTCACCAGACAAGCTCTCCATGTTGGTTACCATGGATCTGTCGCCACTTTCAAAAACCCACAGTTAACGTGGATGAAAACTAACTGCTAAATATCAAATAACAGGATAAAACTGGGGGACGCCTGGGGGGCTCCATCAGCTGAGCGTCTGCCTTCAGCTCAGTTTGTGATCCCAGGGTCCTGGGATTGAGCCCCATCGTGGGCTCCCTTCTTGGTGGGGGCCTTCTTCTCTCCCGCTCCCCCTGCTTGCGCGCTCTCTGACAAATAAATACATACACAAAATCTAAAAAAAAAAAAAAAAAACCCAAAACTATAAAACTGCAAAGAAAAAAAAAAAGCCGTGGCCAGAGAGCAAACAGAGCAGGTTACGCAGACATGAGTCACCCTCAGCAGCATCGGGAGCCAGAAGAAAAGGAAATACTATCTTCTGGGTCCTGAAAGAACGAACTGCCAACCTAGAATTTTACACCCAGCAAGAGAAAGAGTGTCATAAAGACTTTTTCAGGCAAAGAAAACCTACTGCCAGAAAAATCTCCTGAAGAACTCAAGAGAACATACTTCGTGGAGAAACGTCACACCAGATGGAAGGAAAATGCGAGAGAGAAGGCAGTGAAGAAACCAGTGTGCGGACAGGCAGATACGCAGGCGCGGATTCCATGAAACAACACAAACAGTAATGACTAACGTGGTGGCCGGAAACACACGGAACTAAAATCCTAGGGAACAAGAGGAAGACAGACTGACAAGGTCACGAGAGCTCAGGTCAGCGATAAGGACGCTGATCGGCTGCTGCAAGTGAGATACGTGTGTCAGAGTGTGACCACTGACAGAGTAGAAACAGAACGCAGAGTACAACCACCGAAACAACAGGGAAATTTGCTCCAAAAAATGAAGAAAAAGAAAAGCGCAGAAAGGCGAGATTCACAGAAAGTAGGAAATCTGAATGTAATAACCCCCGTGGTCTAAAGTGAGGCGCTCTGGCGCTTAGGTCGGATTTTTCCGAGTGTAAAACCACACACGTCTTGTATGTACAAACTCCCCCGAAAAAGGGCTCAGAGAGGCTGACAGTGATAAGATGGAAAAAAGAGTGAGCACTCATGAAAAGAAAACCGGAGTGATGACATTGATATCCGACAGAGCGGACATCAGAGCAGCCAAGGACAGCAGGTGCCACGTGACAACAGGAACAGAACAAGACGCATCACTCCACACCTGTCTGCTTCCAGGACAACGGAAGCAAACCCCAACAGGCTTAGGGATCTGACAGATCCACGGTCAGAGCAGGAGACTTTCCCCGCACCTCTCCGTAGTGGGCAAGCGGGGCTAAGAGCTCGAGGTGGGACAGGGATGTGCATGCAGCACATCGGCCAGTTCCAGGTAATGGGCCGCGTCCAAACGGAGGGGAACACTGTTTTCAAGCAAAGCTAGAATGTTTAAAAAAAAAAAAAATCATGTAAGAGCCACAAAGAAAATCTCAACAAGTGCCAAGCAATCTAGACCAGGAACTGGTTGGTGCACAAAAGCCCTAGAGTGAAGTCTGAGCTGCCACCTGTTGTTAAAAATAAAGCTCTACCGGAAAGTGATCGGGCTTGTTCAATTACTATCACCTCTGGTCATTTTGGTTCTAAAACAGTAAAATGGAGTAGTGCTCAAAGCCTAAAATACTGACTATCTGGCATTTATAGGAAGGTTTCCTGATCCCTCTTCTCTATCGTCCAAATAATATTGCCTAAACACAAAGCAACCACATTAGAAATTAACACCATAAGGGGTGCCTGGGTGGCTCAGTGGGTTAAGCCTCTGCCTTCGGCTCAGGTCATGATCTCAGGGTCCTGGGATCGAGCCTCGCATCAGTCTCTCTGTGCAGCAGGGAGCCTGCTTCCCCCTCTCTCTGCTTGCCTCTCTGACAAATAAATAAATAAAATCTTTAAAAAAGAAAAGAAAAGAAATTAACACCACAAGGATAATCTTAAAACTCAATGGAAAATTTACAATGTACCATTAAAAATCATCAACCAAAAAAGGGTGATGAACCAAAATCAGACTAACATTCAAAACTGTACAACAATAAAAAAGCTGTATCTTAAAACTTCCATTCGTGGCAATTTATAGTTTAGGTCATACTTGAACACTTACAGCAAAAGTCAGAAATTAATGACCTACGTATTCAACATAATTAGTTAAAAAGAACAGAAAAATCTCAAAGGAATTAATGAGGAAAAGAACGGAAATTTATGAACTACAAGCCAAATAATATAAAGGAATTAGGAAATCCAAAAGCTGCTTTTTAAAAATGGCATTACGCAAACCTTGGGAAGGACAAATCAAGGACAAAAAGGAAGGGAGAAGGCACAAAGAACATTACGAATGGAAAGCGATAAACTTCGATTAAAAAAGAAAAAAGGAGCAGGACAAAACGACACAGCAGGAACACCAAAACTAATTAAAACAATGTATAATGCGTGACCAGAAGGACGCTCCCCAGCGATTCCGTGTGACTAGTACCGTGACCGTATCCTCCCCTCGCAAACGACAGAAAGCTAGAGCTCAGAGCGGTCCCAGTCCCGTGAGCTGCGGGAGAGGCCAGGCGGGAGTCCGGGCGGGTCCACCTCCCGGGGGCACGCCCTTCCCCCCACACCGTCGCAGTCTCTCCCAGCGCGGCCCCCTGGAGCTGCTTACCGGAGGGGTGGAGGGCAGACGGGTAGAAGTCCACGGGGGCGCGAGTGGGCGGGATTCGTGGGTCCATGTAGGAAGGCATCATCATCCACCTGGGATCGAAGCCCAGCATCTGGGGATGGTGCGGGTAGAAGGTGCGCTGCGGGGGGGCCGGCGGCGGGTACACCGGCTGCCAGTGCTGCATTTTGTACAGCTGCTCCTGACCGGGGAGAAAGACCAGGTCAGACACGAGCCCCCGGCAGAGCCTGCACCTGCATGGGTACTCACTTGCAAACACACACACTCACGTGCACACATGACGCACACACACACTCACGTCCCACCCCCCCCACCCCCCCAGCCCACTCCCGCGCCCGAGGCGTCTGACGGCCCCCACAGCTCTCGGCGGCGGAGCAGCCCGAATCCCAGCAGGCCCCACGGGAGCCGCCCCACCTGCCGCGAACTTCGGCGCCCACGACTGCCTGCCTCGTGGGGCCCTGGTGACGCGTGGGGCCCTCCACCTAGAAGGCTCTGTCCCCGCCATCCTGGCTTAGCCCTGCTCTTCCTCCAGGTTGGCGCTGAGAGAACCCTTGCTCCGGGCAGCCCCACCACAGCTCACGGCAGCCCCGGGCGGCCAGCCTCTGCCCTCAGCGCTGGGACTGCCCTCCGTGCCCTGATGGCGGGGGAGGATTTCACATGGCCGGGCTCCCTCACAGCAGGGGCACCCTTGCCTCCGACCACCAGTCCCGGCACACAGAAAAGTCGCTGCACAAACAGATGAGTATCAGCAAAACATTCTGGTCAAGGTCCGAGACCCTGTGAGGATGCAGTTCCAGCCCTGCCCCTTTGGCATCACTGACCCCTGGGGCTGTCCGCACAAGCACCCCCAAAACCAGCCTTCCAGCAGGGGTCAGGTGCAGAGGCGGACAGGGAGAAGAGCCGACCGGCTGCGCCCTTCCCTTCTACAAACAGGAAGGCCCGGGCCGGGCGCGCCAGACAGCTCTGCGGCCCCCCACCAGCACCCACCAACAGGGCTCCGGGCTGCCAGCCTCCACGCAGAGCTCCCCTGTCCGGCCCCCAGGCCCTCAGGGAACCTGAGCAGACGGTCTGTCCGGCCGGCTCCTTCAGCTGCCCTGGCACGTTCAGACTCCTTTCTATTCTGCAGGAAGGACCCTGCCCCCGCCCCGCAGAGTTACTCTCACGGCTGTGTCTGGCGGGAGCTAGCCCGGAGAGCCTCCTGGTCGGTTAGCTCCCCGCCAAGCCTGCGAATCACCGCGCGGCGCTGGCTTACACGGCCGCACCGCCAACAGCACGAGGGACGTCACTTCCTGTTTGCAGCTCAGGAGCTGGGCGGCTTCCAAAATACCTCGAGGGGGCCCGCGGAAAGGGGGAGCTGAGGGGAAGGCTTTAAAAGCAACTAAAAGAGATTCTGGAAAAGGCTAAAGACTCTGATTCGTCTCCCCAAGGCACACATGTTCTGATGCACATTCCGTGATGGCTAACCACGACGGACACATCTGGCTGCCGGGCGACGTGATGTCCACGTGCCACTCCCACTAAGTGCGCAGCTCAGTCCGTAGAACCTGCTGCTCCACACGTCCTCCTTGAAGACACAGGTGCGAGTGAGCGCTCCAGCGGGGCCACCAGAGTTGGTGTGATGACAACAATGACCCCCGTCATCCTCCCCAGGGCAGACAAGGTCCCTTTTGAGGTTTAGGGACCACTAATAAAGAGGACACCGATGACACTGATAAGCCAGCCTGCAGGTGCCCTAAGGGCCTGGCTGCGTCGCTGAGGCAGGAGTTCATTCTTCCTGGCTCATCCAAGGCCATGCCCGAATAGAGAAGCTGCACAATCAGGATCAGAATCAGTTCAACTCAACACCTATAAACCTACATCCTTAGCCCAGAGCTAGCACACCTCTCCGACAGCTTTGCCAGCCCTCCTGGGCCTCCTCTCTCCCTGGGAGGGTCCCAGGGTGGACACCACTGGTCTAAGGAGAAGGCAGAGCGCACCGCCCGGAGGGAGTGCACACACCACCACCACTCCCTCGCAGACATCGGACAACACGGCCGGCCGCGACCAGCAGCGGTTCTGTTCGTTCACAGGAGAAATCACTTGGAAAAGTGAAAAAACGGCCAGGGCTGCTCTCCCAAGGCTCTAAGTTTTCAGGCCCAGCCCCTGCCCCCCTGACCCCCTGCCGATGAAGGGGGTATGCAGAGTTGCGAGGGCAGATTCCTGCCGGCTGTTTTCCCTGAAGGGGGAGGGGACATCCACCGAGCCTTCCGACCTGGTTACCTGCTGCTGCTGGCGCTGGAATCTGGGAGGAAGTGACTTCTGGTACTTGCTGAACTCCTGCGCAGGGGACCCAGCCTCCCTGGCCCCCTCCTCACTGCTGCTGCTCTGGGCCACGGCTGGAGGAGCTGTGGGGGCTTCTTCTGAAAACGTGCTGGGGGCTCCCTGGGCAGAGAACTCAGGAGAGCCTAGAGGACAAATAACGAGAAAAATGTCTGCACTGAGCTCACAAAAGCGGGGCTGGCCGAACGTTTACGGCAAACACTCATTCTTGCTGGCGCAGACATTCCACGGCTGGCCGACCCCCAGCCCCGAGCCCCGGCACCTGCTAACACCTGCCCTGCATGCGTGAGCTCACAGACGCCCCGGGACGCCATCGCTCTGGAAGCGAGAAAGCAATGGGTCAAGAGGTCAGGTGACCTGCCAGGGTCACACAGTGTGCGGTGAGGCTGGGGTTCGGTTCCAGGCGAGAGGTTTTATTGGAAAGGACTCCAGCAAAGCGGACAGCAGCCACCAGCTCGGGACAGCCCGCACCCATCATCCAGGCAGTGGGCGTCAACCCGTCTAAAGGTTGCACAAGTCACCGCGCCTCTCCCTGCCCGCCTCATCGGTAAAGGGCAGAGAACGGTTTTCTTCTTTCTTGCCCCCATCTCAGCTTTCTAGCTTTGCACTGGGGTGGGGGTGGGGGGTCCCCTCAGCTTTACTGAAGTATAATTAATGCCTGCATTCTTAATTCTACTGCAGGGGACAATCAAACCCCCACGCAAACCCCAGAGACCTGGCGGTACGTCCCAGAGGAAGGCCACAGTAGCACAGGGCAGGGGTACATGCAGCACCCAGGTCCGCCCTGAGGACCTGTCTCAACGGAGAGGTGCTCACACCAAAGCACCCGCTTCCCAGACTCTCCAGCTCAGTGAGTACTGGGGCTGGGCACAGGCCACACCCAGACTTCCGGGCAAGGAAATGGACAGAACGGTTGTCAGTTTCTCAGAGCTCCCCGGCCAGAGGACCCACCTGAGCAGCCTTCAGGGACTGAACCCAGCATCGGGCTCTTCTCTCCTAGAAAGAGTGGCTTTTAGTTCAGTTAAGGATATCACAAAGAAGGGCGCCTGGGTGGCTCTGTCAGTTAAGTGACTGCCTTCGGCCCAGGCCATGATTCCAGAGTCCCAGGATCGAGCCCCGCATCAGGCTCCCTGCTCAGCGGGAAGCCTGCTCTCCGTCTCCCTCTCTCCCTGCTCATTCTCCATCTCTCCCTCTCTCGCAAATAAAATCTTTAAGAAAAAAAAAGACATCACGAAGAACAAAGCTGGCCGTACTCTTTCAAACTGCTGCAGGAGCCCCTCTCCGCCACGCAGTGCTGTTCAACGTCCCTTACGGAGCCACGTGATCCACTCCCTGCAGAATTAACGCCAGGAAGAACGCACTCGAACGAGCAGAGCAGGCGGGCTTCTCTCAATGCCATGAAGGTACGTTCTTTGTGATTTTCTTAAACGAACTAAAACGACCCTGTGCTAGCGCCTGAATCTTTGGCTGGGCAGGGGCAGGAACGAGAACAGCGACGAAGACAATGAGGACCAAGCTGGTAACACGCATGCCTTCCGTATCTGGAAGCTGCGCCCAGTGCTTTCTGTACGTGCTCTCCCGTGCCCTCAGCGTGCGGGCAGGAACACACTACTCCATCCGTCGGACAGGAACACACTACTTCCATCCTTTCTCCCAGACAAGGAAACAAGCGCCAGGGAGGCGAAGCGTGTAGCTACAACACGATGTGAACTCAGGCCAGAACTCAACAACCCGTGCTTCCCGCATCCCCTTGCTGGCCGCTGCCAGCTGCACCGGGAAGCCAGGGAGAAGCAAAGAGAGCACGGCCAACAGCCCAGGGTGGCCGGTTCACGGGACCAGGCCCAGCGCCTACCTTTGCGCACAGCAGGGCCATTCTCCTGTGGGGGCGGCTTCTCAGTGCCTGGAGATCGGGGCACCTCCTTCTCTGCCTGCTTCTGGGCCTCGCCCGCCTTCTGAGCCTGCTTGCACTTCTGGTCCAGCTGCTTCAGCTTGGCGGCACAGGCAGCCAGCCTCTCTTCCCGGGCTCGGCGCTCCTCCTCCTCCCGGCGCTTTCGGGCTCGCTCCACAGCCTCGGACATCTCCGACTGCACAAACTTCTGCCGTGGGGCTGGCTTCTCCTCTTTGTCCTCAAGAGACTGTTGTCGAAACATGCTGCCCAGCGAGGACTTCTGCCCAGAGAATAAAGTTGGATGGAACAACGGGCCTGAGCCCAGGAGACAGGCCACCCGGCCATGCCATCAGCTCTCCTTCCCAAGACCCCTGAGCACCTTTAAGAGGCAGCAGTACTCACGTGCCGAGTGGACCCGGGTTCTATCCTGCTTGTCCCTTTACTAATCTGCAGTGAGGTCTGGGCAAGTGCCAGTGTCCTCTACCCTGTGTAAGCCGGGGACAAAGGAGGCCCGAGGGACAGTGCACGTGCAACAAAGGCCACGCAAAGTGCTCTGCACCGTGACTGACACGGGGAACAGCACCAGACGCTCTCACCACAGCGAATGCGCACACAAGAACGTCAGCCCCCCACCCCCGCCAGCTAGTGGAAAGGAGCAGACACCCCCACATTCATCATCTCAGTTGCAAAACAGCGCTCCTCTTTCTCCTATGAAAATATAGAAACCTCCGGGTGTAAAGAGGCACGAGAAATTAAAATTCACCATCACACATACGGTTTCAAAGCGACTCTTCATATAAAAAACATCTCTTTGGGGCCATTTCATCTGCTTCTGAGTCTCCCACTGGTTTCCAGTTACCAGGCAACCAGGGGGACGCCCTCCCAGCCCTGGGAAGGGGACTCCCCGACGTGCAGGGAGTGCAGCTGCAGGCCGAGAGCATCGCAGCACAGGCGTCGGGCACCGGTCCCCGAAATTCCAGTGGGGGGTGACCCTCCAAAACAGAGCCTCCTGTGCAGGTGCTCGTGGCAGACGCATCCAAGGGCCCCCAGCCCTCCCAAACCAACAAACAAGATCTGTGCCTTTGCTCGCGTGCTCACGGGCCCCACAAAAGCGCCGCCGACACATTTACTGCGATCCAGGACCTTCCTCCTGAAAGTCAACTACTCGTGATCAAGAGACAGTGACCACCAGAGAGGATTAGGAACTTGGAACCTGGAAGCAGAGAAACACTTTCAGAAGATGGGACTGGGGTGCGAGAGAGCACGGTCCTTTCATGTTGCCCAGGACCAGGCCTGCCCCCGCGCTCGGAACGCTGTGCACGGGGGCACCTCAGGGCCTACATCATCATTTACCTCATGCCCCGGGGCTCCCAGAAATGAAAGGGCACGTGTCGAACTCCACAAGATACCCAGAGCGCCCTAACATAGCTGCCGTTTCACGGACCTCACGCTCTGCGAAGCGTCTGAACTTTTCAGAAGCCTGAATACATGAAATTGCAGAGATTTATTTTCTTTGTTGACTCACTTAACCTCCCTTGTTTATGAGCAGATCAAAGTGAAACCTTCTTGGAATACTGAGTAACCCCCAGATAGGAATGAAATCTGGATTAACTGCACGGTAACTTCCAAGAACAGCTCTGTGTCAATTCTGTTTCACTTTTGTGTTCCCTAACCCTAGCACACAACAGGTACTTGACACAAAAGACTGAAAAGAAAAGCATTTTCATTTTATATGATGTGGAACCAGAGTCCCTTAAATGCCAAAGTACCTTAAAAATGGAAATTTTGTTATTGTTGGCATTATTTTCCCAAATGTATCTGAATTAATGCCTTTCTCAGACCTAACTCTGTGCCTCCTGGACAATCAGCCCCGAAGTCCTGAAGCATGGCCCAGCAAGGCAGGCATGTGGTGCCAAGCAGTCCTGGTGGCTAAGAGCACGTAGTCAGACCCCAGGCAGGGAGAGGATGGTGTCCACGTGGAGGGGCGGCTGGTGCGGGAGTTAGAACCCAACCAAGCTGGGTGAGGAGGCAATTCACAAGGAGAGGTGGCCGAGCAGGGAGATTCAGGGCATCCATGTGGGGCAGGGGGATGGGGCACTGATAGCTAAGAGGGCAAGGAGGGCATCGGTGCAAGGGAGAGAGGGAGGGGGCAGAAACGGGAGACTGTTCACACACAGGGGGACTGATCACGGCAGTGTGAACACTAGGGACGACGGGAACAGATATCTCACTGTTGGAAAGAGGAGTTACAGATACACGGTGGGAAAGGACCAAGCTGGACTGTATGGAACTGGAGCTAACACTGTGAAGTCACGGTTCTCTACACAGAGACACGAACACGCAGCTGTGTGTACACATGCATCTCCATATACACACGCCTGTGCTCACCCTATCCACCGAGCAGGCCCAGGAGGAGTGAGCACTCCTGATACCCACATATTGGTTCCTAAGTATCTTAAGGGCTGATTCCAGACCAAGACAAGGTAAGCACAAAATGACCTTAGAAAAGCTATCCTGGGGTGCCCGCCTGGTAGACCAACCATGCAACTCTTGATCTCAGGGTTGTGAGTTCAAGACCCATGTTGGGTGTAGAGCTTACTTGGGGGAAAAAGAAGACTGAAAGAAAAAGAAAAAGAGAAAAGAAAAGAAAAAAGCTTCTCCTATCAGAAAGCAAAGAAACTGCTTAATAATGGATGGGACACATAAGGACAGACACCAACCTGAAGAGGCTCCTGACAGCCAAATCAAAGATACCCGGAGCTTCAGAACAATGAGAGGAACAGACTATAACCCACTGATATGAATAAGGAAATTGGAAGTTTAATAAGAAACAGAATAGTTATATTTTCAAAGTATTTCCCCACAAATTTCTTATCAGTTACAAATGTGGATGAGAGAAACTCCATGGTGTGAAATTTGGTGAGCATTAAAACCTTAGTTAAGAGATCAGAGTGATGACGGGGCGCCTCGGTGGCTCAGTGGGTTAAGTCTCTGCCTTCGGCCCAGGTCATGATCCTAGGGTCCTGGGATCGAGCCTGGCATTGGGCTCTCTGCTCAGCGGGGAGCCTGCTTCCTCCTCTCTCTCTGCCTGCCTCTCTGCCTACTTGTGATCTCTGTCTGTCAAATAAATAAATAAAATCTTTGGGAAAAAAAAAAGAGAGAGCGATCAGAGTGATGGCTGTCCGAGCGTGGACACAGTGGGATCAGTCACTCGGGGCGACACAAGGAGAAGAGTCGGTGTCATCTCGGAGACAGTCTAGCCAAAAACGGAAACCTTGGAAACCCAACTGGAGGTGAATTCCACAAGATAAATGACTTGCAATCTCGATAAGGGTCAGAGTCACGAGCGTGAAGGAGGCTGCGAGGCTCCTCCAGACTGGGGCAGCCCATGATCGGGAAGGGGACTCTTCGGTGGCGAGGACACTGTCGGAGCAAACAGAACAAGCTAGACGAGGCCGAGCATCGGATGCCGGAGAGGCACCAACGCTGACTTCCTGGTTTTGACTCTGGTTACCTATGAGGCAGAAAATAAATACCAAAGCGTTCTGCGGGCACAGGGCCTGACCGGGCTGGCAACTTACTCTAAAAATGGTTCAGAGAAAAATATTCTTTGTGTTGGGCTTCCAACTTTTTGGTAAGTTTGTGACTGCGTCAAAATCTTAAAAACAAACTTTTAAAATGAAAAATCAAGAGAGAGAAATGTCCACCCAGGACTTCTCAGAACCACGAACTCAGTGCAGTGCAAACGTAGAGGACCGACAACCAGACGGCCGTCGTGCTGCGGTCCTGGCGCTCGGTGAGAGGAGTCTGGAGTCTGAGAAGAGCCGGTGCGTGCGTGCACATGCGTCTCCCAAGCTACCCACAGGCACAGAAGCCCTCCAGTGACCACGGTACCTGGTAGTCAGGGCCGGACGCCCAGCTGTGAAGTTTCCTGGAAGGTGGCTGAGGTTCTGGCACTTTCCGGACGACACGGGTCACGCTCACTGCTTCGCCCCAGTCTTTTCCTTCCTCCGGGGGACGCTTGGCATCAGCACTGTCCGCGGAGCTCATGGACAACTGCCGCTGCCGTCTGGGGTCCCAACTGCTCCTGGGACAGACCACAGTTGAGGGTGAGCTTTCCCAGTCCGCCCGAGTGTGCTGTGGTCTTACCCGTCAGAGGGCCTCAGGAATCCCCAAGCCAGCTGTCCACACACCAGTGCCGTGCCCTGGACACAGCTCGCCTGCGTGGGTGAGAGGACACACCCGGAACACCAAAATCCAGCACCAACATTTACCAAGCCACTCTTACACAAAAAAACTTCCACATCCATTACTTGCTTTACGGGAAGTTAAGTCCTTTCTCCCCCATTTTAAAGCATTGGCAACAGAGTCTCAGAGACGCTGGGGAGCTGTCTTCCCAGGAAGAGCAAACAGATTTGAACCTGAGATCCCGGATGAAGGTCCTTCCCCTTAGACTATGGCTCCTTCCCTATGCTTTGCAAAAAGGAGGCGCTCAATCAGTTTTCCTCACTGGATGATGCCGTCACAGAGCAAGAGGAGGAAGCCGAGCACAGCACGGGGCAGAAGAGGGGTTCCGAACGGAGGCTGGGGGGAATGGAGGTCTGTACAGTGCCCACCTTTACATGCTGCAGGGCAAACAAAGGCACCGGGATAAAAAAAACGCGGGCATTTACCAAGCATTGCTTTCGTGCAAAAGCAGCGCCCGGCATACGTCAAGGAGTTCGGCGAAAAGCAGCGGGTCAGGTCAGGTGTGGCTAGTATGTGTGTGTCTGCGTGTGTCCGTGCACACGGGCATGGGGAGGGCAGAGAGAGGATGAGGCCAGGAAGCTGCCTTAGATCACAGCGGGCCAGCAACTGCTAGGACTCCCGACGTCACTTTGAGAGGCGCGGAGACCACACAAGGCTCCTGACGCACCAGGAAAGATGACCAAGGCACAGTGTGGAGGAAGGAGCCGAGCCGGCTGACCTCTGAAAGGTCCGGAGAAGAAAGAACGTGGTCCCGGGGGCCCAGAGACAATAAACAGGAAGGGATAGAGTCCAGGGAAGTGTCAGGAACCCATCATGGATGGGGAAACAAAGATTTAAGGAAGACGGGGGAGCTTGGAGGAGGAGACTCACAACCAACTCAGAAAACACCAAGAGTGCAGGTTCAGGGAGGGAATGGTTTGGGGACTCTCAATTTGAGATGTCCTTGGTCACAGCCAGCAGCGAAGCTGGGTCCAAACCCACGCTTAACTCTTTCAGTTGAATATTCCATTCACTCAGCTGAAAGAGACGAGGAGCAGTGTCCGATTGCTCCGTAAGTCTGTAAAATGGTATGTTTTTGCCTTTAATTTAAATTCTTGCTCACAATTCCTTCTGGGTTTAGTGTTCCAAGAACTGACCCATAGATAATTCCCAAGTGCATTCAAAGCTTCAATTAAAATCAAGCCACATTAAAATAAGTTATAGAAGCCTCAATTAGTTCATTGTTTGTGTATCAGAGAAAATGTGGCAGAAGGTCCCTACCCACTCCCTCTAGAAGGACTTTGAAGTAAGTAACATGGAATAACAAAGAAAAAGACTTGCAGACTCAACTATGTAAACATTCAGTTATTGACAATAAAATTGACAAAAAGAAAAACATCAAAGCATTAATAGCGAAACAATATAAAACGCTAATCACATTTTAAAGGAGATATAGTAAGTCCAATAAATATATATACAAAGGAAATAGGCAATCCCACACAAAGGAAAGCATTCATACTTGCTGGTATCAAAAATAAAATAAAATTAAATTAAATTAAAAAGCAAATTAAAGCAGCCATAGGTACTATTTAAAAAAGTACTAGCCGGGATATATGTGTGGCTCAGTCTGTTAAGCATCTGCCTTCAGCTCAGGTCATGACCCCAGTGTCCTGGGATCGAGCCTGAGTCAGGCTCCCTGCTCAGCCAAGAGCCTGCTTCTCCTTCTCCCTCGGCCCCTCTCCTGCTTGTGCTCCCTCTCCTCCTCTCTCAAATAAATAAACTCTTAAAAAAAAAAAAAGGTACTAGCCAGGGAGTCTGGCTGGCTTAGTTTGTAGAGCATGAGACTCTTGATCTCAGGGTCATGAGTTTTGAGTCCCACATTGGGAGTGGACTTTAAAAGTACTAGCCAATCAATCTACTTGTATTATGACAAAAACTAGAGGGACCAAACTACAATGAAGTATTTTCCAAAGGGCATTACAGGTAAAATGAGTCCAGTGAAATGATTCAAAAAAGAGAAAAGGAATGAAATGGTCACTAAGTTCAGGAAATGTGGCATGCCCACCTGGCGCTTCTCCCTCCTCCCCAAAGATCCCCGACATGCTCCTGCCTGCCAGTCGGAGGCTCTGGGCAATGATGGAGTAATAGAGGAATTAGGTGAAGCCTGTTGGTTTCCTAAACTTGCCTGGCAGGGACGTTTCACCTTTCTGGGCCCCATATCCATAGGTCATCTGCGGAGCAAGTGGTGTACACACTCACTCGGGAAACACCAGCACAGTGGTTGAAACCACCAGCGCTTAGCCAGCCAACCGTGCCGGGATGCACGCCCCGGCTCCAGGCCCACACGGCTGTCCCATCCGCAGAAGAGAAACCGTATCGGCCCGTGTGAGGCTGCCCGTGACCAGGAAATGCCCTCGGCAGGATGACCAGCCCACGGCTGCACCAATAAGCAGTGACACGTGTACACCCACGCTGGTCAAGCCCCCGGGAGCGGCACTAGGAGCAGGGACGGGGGAATCCTTACCACTTGGGCCTGCCGTCCTTCCCAACGTCCTCCTCCTCTTCGTCATCACTGAACTTCAGCTTCTCGGAGTAGTCCACTTCCTCGTGCAGGCCTACAACAGGAGCAGGGCCGGGGAGACCAGAGAAGCCAAGGCTGAGCGCCACACTGCGGGGCTTCCTCCAGTCAGGGCTCATACCGGCCCAGAGGAGCAGGAGGGCAAGCCGGCCAGCCGCCACCGCGACAAACACCGCAGGTAAAGTGAGGGACCGCTCTAGGTTCGGGTGACAGCAAAGCAGCCCTGGTCGGAAGAGCCCTTCCCCAGGCGACAGCTCTTAAATCCGGACAAAATATTTTACAAATGTCTTAGAAGATACGTTAGAGTGAACAAAAGCTCAGGCGAAACTAGATGGGAGTCCAACCTGGCAACACAGAGCCATGGGCAGTGGGATCTGTGAGCTGCTGCTGGTGTCCTAGGGCACTCCCCAGCCTGAGGGGCCCAGAGCGCAGAAAGTACCCATCAGCTGACAAGTGGGCACACAAAATGTGGGAGATCCATACAGGAAAAGAGTATTTTGGCCATAAAAATGAATATGAACACACAGCTCAACAAAATGAATCTTGAAAACAGGCTCAGCGAGAGAAGCCAGACAGAAAAGGCTACACACTATACTGTGTGCTTCCATTTATATGAAATGTCCAGAATAGGCAAAACCACAGAGACAGAAAGTAAATTAGTGGTTGCCAGAGGATGTGTGCGGGGGTGGGAGGGTAGCTGGGAGTGGCTGCTGATGAATGGTACAGTGTGCTGCTTCTGTGGGCGATGGAAATGTTCTGGAACTGGACAGTGGACATGGCTGCACAAGCTTGTGAATGTACTAAAACCCACTGAACTGCGGACTTTAAAAGGATGGACTTAATGGTATGTGAAATTTGTTATATGAACTCTACCTTTTAAATATCTTTTTTTTTTTTAAAGATTTTTCATTTATTTATTTGACAGAGAGAGAGAGATCACAAGTAGACAGAGAGGCAGGCAGAGAGAGAGAGAGGGAAGCAGGCTCCCCGCTGAGCAGAGAGCCCGACGTGGGACTCGATCCCAGAACCCTGAGATCATGACCTGAGCTGAAGGCAGCGGCTTAACCCACTGAGCCACCCAGGCGCCCCTGAACTCTACCTTTTAAAAAAGGAAACAAAAAGTCCAATACAATTATAAAGCCAATTTGATGAAAAAGCAAATGCTATATGCTGTCTAGATCTTCAGTTTAAACAAACACAAATGGGTCGAAAGGAAAAAGATTCGAGAAAAATGACACACCATGAAAGCATAACACTACAGCAATGATCTCACACGGGACAAAAGGGACCCCCCAAGACAAGAAGCGTTTCTAGTGATAAAGGACATCTGAAAACAATACAAAAGGTCAATATGTCAGCCATAAAAATTATAAAATGTGCATATGCCTAATGACAAGCTTCGAAATCAACAAAGCAGAAACCTGGTAAAATTAAAGGGAGAAACAGATAAACCCACGGTCCCAGTAGAGAACTCCACACCTCATTTTCAGTAACTGATAGAATTAGACAAAAGTATAAGTAGACAAGATCTGAAGAACACTTATCAACCACCTTGAGAGTGACAAAACTGATATTTATAGACGCCTAACAACTGTACAATATGCATTTTCAAATGCACTTGAACAATCACCAAGACAGACTATGTCCTAGTCATAAAATAAGTCTCAGTAAGTTGAAAAGAACTGAAGTCATACAGTACATGCTCTTGAACTATGATGGAATTAAATTAGAAATCCAGAAAGCCCTAATAATGAAAATGAACAGATAAATAAAAGAGAAAACAATCCAACAATGGAGAAAATTAAAGGTCAAAACTGCCTCTTAAGAGATGGAGATTAATAAAAAGAATACCTCCTTGGATGAAGTGAGTAAGAAAAAGAGGAAATAGAAAATTACCCAGTTACTGGGGATGAAAGAGGATCTAGCACTACAGAGCCTACAGACGTCAAAAGGAAAAGGAATGAGATCAACAACTTTATACTGACTGAAATTCAATTCAAAAGAAATGAACAAATCCCTTGGAAAATACAACTTATTAAATACTGACAAAAACAACAAAGGATATCTGAGTAACCCTGCAACTAACCAAAGAAATTAAATTTATTATCAAAAATGTCACCATCAAGAAAACTCCAGGGTCAAATTATTTCACTGGTGAATTTTACCAGGTATTTATGAGGGAAATAATACCAAACTTACAGAAACTCTTTCAAAAAGTAAAGAAGGAACGTTTTCCAACTCCTCTTATGAGCCCAGCATAACCCAAGATCAAAACCCAACATAGATACTAAAAGAAAAGAAAATCAGAGACCAGTATCTGCCACGGACACAGACACCAAGAACCTTAATAAAATATCAGCACACTGAATCTAGGCATACAAAAAGGTGGAGCTTCTTCTAGGAATGCAAGATTGGTTTAAATAGATAAATAAAATAAATAAAATAAAATAGTAAATAAATAGGGATGCCTGGATGGCTCAGTCAGTTAAGCATCTGCCTTTGGCTGGGGTCATGGTCGGTCCTGGGATAGAGCCCTTTGTTGGGCTCCCGGCTCTGCAGAAAGCCTGCTTTTCCTTCTCTCTCTGCCTGCTACTCTGCCTACTTGTGCTCTATATCAAGTAAATAAATTTTTAAAAATATTTTATAAATAAATAAACAAACAAATATCAACCAATCAATTAATGCAGTTCTTCAGATTACCAAAATAAGGGACAAAAATCTTATGATGACAGACATAGGAAAAGTTATTTTATAAAATTCAGTACCTATTCATGATTTAGAAAACAAAACACTCAGCAAACTAGAAATAGAAGGAATTCCCTCAATCTGATAAAGAACATCCAAAATCCTATAGCTGACATCAGATTTAACGGGGAAACACTAAACACTTTCTCCCCAAGGTCAGGAACAAAGAACCTGAATACAGCACTGGACTAGAAGTACCACACTGCATTTAGGCAAGAAAAAGAAATAAAAGACCTATCACCTGAAAAGAAGATACAAAACTTGCCCTATTTGTAGGCAAAATTCTAAGAAATCAACAAAACCCAGTAAAACTGACCCAGTGTATTCAGCAAAGTGCTTGGTACAGGTCCATACACAAAAATCAACTGTTTATATAAAACACCAAATAGAAAATGATATTACATTTTCAATGTCATTTACAATGTCATTTACAGCAGCATCAAAAAAACATAAACTACTTAGGAATAAACTTATCGAAAGCTGTTCAAGACTTTCACACTGAAAACTGAAACACAGCTGAGAAAAGTCAGACTCACCAAGTTCCCGGTGGAAGATATCACTGGATATCAATGGAAGATACCATTTTATCCAGAAATAAATTCAACACAGTCCTAACCAAAATGCCTGTGGGCCTTTTGTAAAAATGACAGGCTGATTCTAAATTTATATGGGAATGAAAAGATCTTACAGTCGAATAATCTTGAAAAAACAGTCAATCTTGAAAAGGAACAAGGCTGGAAAATTTACACGGCCTGAATTTAAGACTTACTGTAAACCTACAGGATGAACAAATACATCAATGAAACAAACAGGGTCCAGAAATAGACCCACACTTATCTAGTCAATGGATTTTTGGCCAAGGTGCCAGAGCAAAATTCAATAGGGAGAGGAAAGTCCTAACAACACGTGGTACAGAACCACTAGACAGCCTTACGGATCAGAACAAGCCTTGACTCTTGGCTTATGCACAAAAATTAATTCAACAAAGACCACAGACCCAAAAACGAGAGTTGAAACTATAGACAATAAGGGAGTATATTTGTTGTCAAGGGGAGACAAAGATTTTTAGACAGGACACAAAAGAAATAACTATAGAAAACACTAATAAATTAAGCTTCTTCAAAATAAAGAAACTTTGGCTCATCAAAACCCAATGCAAAAA
Organism: Meles meles; assembly: GCF_922984935.1. Taxonomy (NCBI): domain Eukaryota; kingdom Metazoa; phylum Chordata; class Mammalia; order Carnivora; family Mustelidae; genus Meles; species Meles meles. Next base: position 4,731,637 of record NC_060076.1, read on the forward strand.
AAAAAAAAAAAAAAGAGCAGACAAGGGGGCGCCTGGGTGGCTCAGTCGGTTGTGTCTGACTCTTGCTTTCGGCTCAGGTTGTGACCTCGTGGGTCCTAGGATTGAGCCCCATGTTGGGCTCCACACTCAGCACGGAGTCTGCTTGGGATCCTCCATCTCTCTCCCCTTCTGCCTCTTCCCCCACTCGTATACACGCATGCTCTCTTTCTCAAGTAGATAAATAAATCTTAAAAAAAAAAACAAGGCAGGCAAACAATGGGAAAAATATTTGTGAAACATGAAGTTGCAAAGGACTCGTACCTGTGACTTGTATCCTACCGCTCAAAAAAACAAACCACCAGTAGCCAAATAACACATGAAAACTTGTTCATCATCATTAGTCATCAGCAAGATGCAAATTAAAAGCACAACGAGCCACCACTACACACCCACTGGAATGGCTAAAATTAAAAAGACTAATCACGTGGAAGTGTTGTGAGGGCACAGAGAAACCCAGTTCTCAAACCGTGCTGCCGGGAAAGTCACCTGGCCTGGCCACCACGGGGAAAGGTGCGGGTGGGTCTCACAGGCCCAACCACTCATCTTCCCTTTGACGAAACAATTCCACTCCTGGGTATTTGCCGAAGACAAATGAAAATATTATTCGTAAGGGACCCTCCCTCACAACAGGCGAGGCCCTGGGCAGAGCCGGGGGGAGGAAGGCTGGCCGGCTGGCAGGGGAAAGTTCCGAAAGTCTTCTCAATGGGAAACGTGCTACACACGCGTGTCCCTCTGTCAAAACGGCACAGTGAAGATGAGCACCTTTCCATGTAATTAAAATGTATTTGAAAGCAAATAAACAAAAAGAATTTTAAGAGAAAACAAGCAGGCTGGCAGAGGGCACGGTACTTGCTGAAGCCAGGTGACGGGAAGCTGGGGCTCCCTGCCCCACTGATGGTTTTAACTTTTCCATTCTAAAACGTCTTCTTCAAAAGTTAGCAAAACCTCCCCTGCAGCTAAGAGCCAGACCAAAGACCAACAGAGGACACGGCTCGGTGAGGAAGGGACTGCCAGCGAGCACCCACGGGGGTGCACCCCGAGGCTGCCACCCGCCCCGCAGCCCACTCCCGCATGCTGACGGACACACGCCCAGCCGGCTGCCCAGCGAGCGGCTCTGGCCCAGAAAGCCCCACGACCCACCTGCCCAGCCGTCGTCGGCGTCAGCGTCCAGGTCATCCAGGCCCTTCAGGTTTTCAGCGTTGATGATGGTGGGCCGCGGTGCCCGGCCTACCAGCTGCCTCAGCGGGCGGATGGGGCGAGCTGTGCCCAGCCTGCTTTCCTTCCTGACGAGGGCAAGAAGAGTAAAGATCTGGCCTCATGTCAGGCATACAGATGGAAGCAAAACCTAATACTTTTCCCAAAATTAAGTCCCACACTGCAACGGTTCATAGTTACATTTAATATTTAAATCGTCTCCTCTTAAAGGAAGACTGTAACAAGTGTACACCAGAGAGGAGCTCTGCCTCAGTTTTACACGCTCGGCACTAACGCCTAGGGCAGCAGCCACAAACACGTTCCAGAACTTCAACTCTGTCCGAAACGCACAAGCCCAGCCCGACCTCGTCCACCCCACACACCCTGCAGCTCGAGGCTGGTTTCCAGGCCCACTGCGGTCTGCAGAAGACAGAGCCCATTACCTCGCACAACGCCCCCTACAGGGACGCACTTTCCACGTGGGATGTAACCCAGGAGCCTTACCCATCTTGGTCATTCATCTGGAACTGTCTAAAAGGAACACGGGGTTCAAGACGGAGCTGGGGAAGGGGAAAAGATCCTCGTTCCACTGTACCCTGGTTCTCTGATGACTGCGGTGAACACATCTGAAACATAATATCAATGAATAGGATTTTCTGGTAATGGCTCAAATGCCAAGTTCTGCTTGCATTCCGATTTGTTTTGGAAAGTGGAAACTGGGAAGAAGAGACAGGCAAGTCTTGGAGCTGCCCAGTTAATCCTACCCCGTCTCCCCCATCTCTTTCCTGCCGTCAGGAAGTACACCGGGGGACTTGTGGTGTCATAGGCAATGCCTGCCTCTCCTTTTTCTAAAGAACCAAGGCTAAAATAATGTCCACATCACCAGGGAAAGAACGCTGAAGACCCTTAAGATTTGAAAACGGGAGAGAAAAATGCAGAAGTAATGCAAACTTCTAAGGTAGGGCACATCAGGGCAAAGACACTGGGAGGAGAACCAAGGTGGGCATTCAACCACTTAGAGGAGGTTCTGCTGGACACGAGCAATCCAACTTCGTGGGAAAAAGAAACGCATACTCTGAAAACTTACAAAAGCAGGAAGCATGTCATGGTATGTAGGTGGGTGGTATACGTTTCCCACGAACTGTGAAGCCCCTTTGCGGACAGGCTGAGCCGGGCGGAGACAGGGGTCCTTAGAATCGCTGGTGCATGCCGAGGAGGGGGCTCCGTCTCCCGCACTCGAGTTCCTGCTGCCCAGCTCAGTTGGGGAGGCGCTCAGAGACGTGGCAGAAATTATGTTTCGCCCACCGCCCTCCCTCCAGCTTGTCACATCTGGAAATTGAAAGGGGGCAAAAGGGGGGGGAGGACAGAGGAAGGGGGAGGAGGGATTTGTGAGGTTCTGAAGGTCAAGGGACCCCCTCATTCACCAAAAACAAAAAACCCAAAGGTGAAGAGTCGAGTCAAGTGGTTGAATCTGTCAGGGAAGGGCAGGCACCTGGCCAATGACTATGAACTTGCTGTGGGAAGTCTGGTTGTAAGAGAAATACACTCACAGAGAAGGCAAGTGTAAACAAGACATGGTCTTCCATTAATTAACAGAAAGCACACATACCCACAGATCTAACACACAAAGAAATCAGGACAGCCTTGATGGAAATAGCCTTGGGCTAATTTTCCCCACAAACATGGACCATCAGAATCAGCACCAGGCTCAGCACTGGGCTTTACGTTAAAACTGGAGTAAGTCCTGGGACATGTGGCTGGCTCAGCCAGTATAGCGTGTGACTCTTGATCTTGGGGCTGTGAGTTCGAACCCCATGTTAGGTAGATGTAGAGATTACTTAGAAATAAAACCTTGAAAATTGGCGTAAGTCCTGACATGTTTCAACAGTTTCATCGTGACAGCTCCGGTCAGAGATTCACAGTTCATAAGGTAAAGCAAAGCCCCTCTCCCTGCGAGCTGGGGTGTGGGTCTGTGGCCCTACCCACCAGGCCTTCACCCCCACTTGTTCCTGCTCCGGCTCAGGGGTCTCTCCTGTAGGTCACAGATGGCAACCTGCCAACCCATCTGTCTGTCCCAGATGAGGTTTCCCAACCGTCAGGTTTAACAAGCTCTGGGGGAATCAGAGGCCAACAAGAAACCAGATGAGCCTGACCCTTCTCAGTCAAGCACAAGGTCCCCGAGTACTTGACCCCTAAGAGAAAGAGACGCAGCACAGGAGCCACAAAACCAGGGTTGGCTCCAGCAATTCAACCACCTTGAACGCAGTCTTGGGCAAGGGCTTTGGTCACCACTCTGGCCACACCTGCTTTAGATGGAACTGATTCCAGAAGCTTCTTCTAGGTCTAAATTTTTTTATAGTCCTTACAAAGCATCTTATTTTAATCCCAGAAAGCTACAGTGCTTGGCTTGAGGAATTTGGTGACATTCTTTGGAGCAGACAAAATAACCCAGCACAGGCCACTGAGAAGGTAGCACGCGCCATTAAAGCGTCCCCTCGTGAGGACGTCGTCTACAGGGCATCAGTTCTGGCACTGGGTGCCTTGCGGGTTAATGAAGACAAGCAGACAGAAGTCCCTCATGTTTCAAGACCTAATCAAGCCCTGCCTTCCACCCTCCCACAGCCAAACAAGAACCATTTCACAATCCCTGGTTGGAACAGATGAAAAATCTCATTCCCGAAAAAAAATCTTAAATCTCTGACCACTCAAGGCCTTTAAAATATATATATATTACCTACAAGTACTGCTCTATAATCCTGCAACTCCCTGGCCAGAGCCTAGATGAGGGGACTGTGGAGACGAGTCCTAGGCTGGGTACAAACAATCCCAGTGGGGCACATTGAAATACAGACGCTAATCTGGCTGGAGATGGAGCAGGGCTGGAAATCAGGCTTTTTAACAAACTCTGCAAAGGCTCCTGATAGGATTTGGCTCGGTTTAGGAACCACTGGCTTAGAAAACAGGCTCCGGGGGCACCTGGGTGGCTCAGTCAGTTGAGCATCTGCCTTAAGCTCAGGTCAGACACTGAGGTTCTGGGATGGAGCCCCCCGTCAGGCTCCCTGCTCTACTCCCTCTGCCCACCTCTCTGCCTACTTGTGCTCTCTGTCAAATACACAAAATTTAAAAAAAAAAAAAAAAGAAAGAAAAAGAAAACAGCCTCCTGAATCAGGGACAAAGTGAACGGGCCCTTGGTCTGTCTTTGCCATGAGCACCCGAGCAGAGCAGAACAAATGTCTATTGATGGGCCGGGGGGCGGGGCAGGGGGGATGATGTGTGGAGCAGACAGGCCTGGCTCAACCCGCAGGACGAGAAAGGAGGAGTGACCTGCAGACCAGCCTAGGGAAGAAGTCGCACAGAGGCAGGGAACAGGTCCAGGGTCAGTAAGCACGCCTTCTGGGCAGAGAGCCTGGGTCCCGGGAGCACCAGCTCGTGTGTGCTTCTAAGCAGCAGAATGGCAGAATGGCAGGAGGAGGAAGGCAGTCCGCTGTTCCCACACGTGCCCAGAAGGGAGCGCAGTGCACTTACTCTGAGGGCGGAGGCTTGGTCCTGGCCCATACGACAGATCGAAGACGCCCCTTTCCTTGCCAGCCTTGTCCTGCCCTCCAGCTGCTTTCAGCGTCGGAAACTCCTCGGGAGAGAAGGATAACAGTCGGCTTGAGCCCCTTAAACCTGCCGAGGAAAGCAGAGGACCTGGTGAGTGAGGGTACCGAGAGGGGCAAGAACGCTGTTGCCCTTAGCGGCCCTGAAGGTCAGAAGCCACGCAGCCTGCGTGGGCGCCATGTACTCCCCTAGGGACAAGGAGAGCCGGACGCAGATGGCCTGCAGGGGCTGCTGACACGGAGGGAGAGCAGATCACAGCCGCTCCAGCCCCGACCCTTCCCCGCTCCTAGAGAAGGGCGGTCTTCGGGGAAATCAGCCAAAGGAGGTCAATGGCTCTCATGCAGAGGTAAATCCACCAGAAGTTGCCCGCGACCCCCTGCGCCTCCCAAAGGCCTCCACCCCAAATCTACTCTCATGAACAATAAACGTTTCACTCCTGGGGTTCTGGAGTCTGCTCCTTCCTTGGCTCTCCCATCCACTCCCCAGCACTACAGGCTCCTCGGAAGAAACCCTTCTTTAACTTCCTGGGAGCCCTTCCCCGCACTGAGCACCAGGGCCTGAAATCATCTTTCGGATGAATGGCTAATAACAAGTGGCGCATTTTGGGGTCCAGTGGGATCTGATGCTTTGATCTGGACCCAATGGCCAGCACCCTGTAAACATGACACAACAGTCACGGCACGCCACGGCCGACTGTGATGTACCGGGCTCCCTAGACGGCCAAGTCCAGTTCCCCCAAGCACTCTTCCAGCAGCACCGGCGGACCCACGGACCCGTGCCCGACGGCAGACTGGGCCGGAAGCACGCAGCTGGGATTGGCGTGGACGCACGAGGCACAATTCACTCACGACCCACTCAGTGAAAAGGTCTAGGGTCACATAAACCCGCCGGGGTGACAAGGGGACACATTCTTCACCGAAGATTAACCTGAGGCAATCTCCAAGTGTCACGAAGGAGCTCTGCTGCTCTGTGAAGGGGGACCTCGACTCACAGAGTCGCTCGGGCATGTGAAAAAACCCCTGGCAGGGATGAAATACGGAAGTCGTACTGCGAAACTACAGCTCTGAACCTTAGAAACACTCCATACTTTTTCTGCCCCAGCAGTCCTGAAGGTCTCACTCCACGCATGAACTAAACTTACGCTTCACAGATAAAAACCACCACCAGAATCTCAACGAGAGCAGCAGCGTTCCGTAAGGCGTCCGTGCTCAACGGTCTGCCACCAACCGCAGGGCTAGGCCTTCCCTGCGCGAGAACCCGAGGCGGGGATACTGGGAGCTTCTCCGAAGGTCCCAGGCGGCGCCCTCAGTGGTGGTGCGGGAGCCCTCGAGCCTCCGCCCTCAGCCTGCACCCGTCAGGCCCCGGGGGGCCAGTGCAGGTGGAAAAGGCCTGACCAGCACCTCCTACATGGGAGGGTCTGCCGCCACTGAGAAGAGCGATCCGACATTCACAAATGATTTTGTCGTGTTTTGGAATTATTTTCTGAACCACGGCTTATTTTTTATAGGAAACAGAATCACAAGGTTCAAAAGAAGCCTGAGAAAGGCACAAACGGATGACCCCCCCCCCCAACACTCCCACCGCCTACTTCCGACTCCCCCGGAAAGCAGGCGGCTTCTAGTTCCACTCCCTCCCCTCCTCTGAGGCTCCCTTCCAGACTCTTCTATTGCACATACGTGTTTCTGAAGCGTATCCTCCCTCATCTCAAACCCTTCCACGAAGAGCAGTAACATACTGTACACGCTGCTCTGCACTTCCATCGTTTCAGAATGTACCATTGCCAGATCCGCGTAAAGGGTTTTTCCTGTTGGAAAGTAGTATTTCATGAAAGCACCAAAACTTGGTGGACATTTCAGGTGACTGTTTCCAATCTTCTGCTCTTACGATGTTGCAGGAAGTATCCTGTCCGTGTGTCATTTCTCACACAGGCAGGCGTCACCGGAGGCGGACCCCCCCAGAGTGGCACCGTGAGGTCGAAGGGTGGAGTATTAGCACCTGGATCACGGGCAAGCCGCCCTCCGCAGGCTGTGCCCACTTACACTTGGATTTTTTAACCTCTGTAGTATTTCTTTTTGAGACTTTATTTATTTATTTGACAGAGAGATAGAGGAGAGGCAGGCAGAGGGAGAGGGAGAAGCACGCTCCCTGCTGAGCAGGGAATCCAATGCCAGGGTTCTAGGGGGCTCCATCCCAGGACCCCCGGGATCATGACCTGAGCCAAAGGCACCCCTGTAGTTCTTTTTATATACAAATTAACACATCTGATCCACTTTTAAAAAGTTCTAGCCTCTCAGGGCACCTAGGTGGCGCAGTCGTGACGCCTCTGCCTTCAGCTCAGGTTATGATCCCAGGATCCCGGGATCGAGCCCCCACATCGTGCTCCCTGCTCGGGGAGAGCCTGTTTCTACCTCTCCTCCCTGCTTGTGCTTCTCTCTCTCTCTCTCTCTCTCAAATAACTAAAATCTTTTTTTTTTTTTTTAATTTCAAGCCTCACAGATAAAGACTACTGTGAAGACAATCTAGCGAGTGCCCTTTATAAAGCCTCTTTAAAGACCTAATTATATGGGACTGAGATACTTGCTGCCGCCCTCCCCCTGCAGTCCCCCACTGGTCGGCCCCCTCTACCTCATCCAGAGACTGGAATCCTTAAAACGCCCTCGCAGGTGGGACCCACGCAGGCCGAGCTCTCCAGCCCCGCGCTCCCCTGGAGGAGCTGGAACTTGACAGCACACGGCACGCTGCTGACTGACGTGTCACTCTGCACTGGAGACTGAGGACAGAGACTCCAAGCACGGGCGACTCCCTCCCAGAAGGCGCACACGTGCACCGGGCAAGCAGGGAAGGGCGCGGGGCAGGCGGGCATCAGCTGCGCTTCCGCACGAGCTGCAGAAGGCAGCTGGCCAAGCCCCAGCTGTCAGGCACGCGGGAGGCCCAGGGTGCCGCCAGGACCGGGGGCAGAGGGTACAACGGGGCAGCCCATGCTCTCCCGGGAGGAAGAGCGCTCATGGGCACCCACGCCCCTGGCAGCCCCCTCTCTGCAGCGCGGAGGCATCACGCAGCTGGATGGGCGCAGTGTGCTAGAAATATTCAAGCTAACAGGAAAAGTTAGGAGGGCTCACGCAGAAAAATATGGATTTTTGGCTTCTCTCAAAAGTACCTACGGAGCCAGGGCCCGCATTCTCTGAGGCCTCCGGTCACCGGTGGTGGGGAGGAGTCTGGCTGTCCCCTCAGCAGTCACCGGGAGCTGAGCTCCTCCTCCTCCCCGTCTCCCTCTGTGGGGCCGCTTCGGCTGCAGCTCTGCTGGCCCAAGTGCTTCCCAGGTCGGACAGGCCGTGAACGGTAGCAAGTACGGTGTCACCATCCAAAACGCAAGCCGCTCAATTCCCAGGGCCCAGGCCCGCAGCTCACGCCCTACCACGCCACACTGCCTCCCCACAGGCCTGGGCGAGAGGAAGCGGACGCCTGTCGGCCACACTGCCAAGCAGCTCTCGGGTCCACCAGTGGCTCTGGCAGGTCAGAGCGCAGCAGGCCGGCGTCCAGCCTCTCCACGCACCTCGGGAGGAATGCCCCGACTCACAACACTCCGGAAACCAGAACTGACAAGCTTGACGGAATCGGCGCTCCCACCCCTGGGACAGAGGGAAAGGCTGCACGGACCAGAAGCTAGCTCACAGAGATCCCACAAAGCCCGAGGCCAAGGGCTGCCAAGACCCAAGGGAACAGTCCAGAAAAGGTACCTGTCCCTCCCACATACCCAGCCCAACACCACCACCCACACTTACCACCTTCGTGTCCTGCTGGCTTTCCATTCAGCTGTGCCCATGACTTTGGTCCACCTGGCACTGAATCTGTGTTCTGGAGGAAGGAAGGAAATGAGAGTAAAGCCAGGGCCATCGGCCTGCTTTCCACCGGGCTGCCCACCTGTGCGGCCGCCCGAGGGTCAGGAGCTGCCGGGCCCACAGCACGGGTGAGGAGCAGGACGGAGGGGATGGCCAGCTCACGTCCTGGTCCTGCAGCAGGGCCAGGACTCAAGCCCATGTCCCCTTCAGACTGCACTCCAGAACATTCTGTCAGGTAGCCTCTCATGCCCACACAGCGCTACTGTGCCTGGCTCCAGAGGTTAACAACCAGACCCCAATTCCAGCACGTGTCTCAAATCCCATGTACCATGGCCGGCAAGAGCCCAGCGCCTCATCTTTCGCCGGAAGGGCCACTACGCCACCATCTGTAATTACTGTCATCCTACGAGGCACAGCAACTCGTAGGCCTTTCTCTGCTGATCTGGACTCGCGGGCTCACACGCAGCCGTGCTGAAAGCTCCCAGCAGGTGAGGCGTTATGCGAGGCACACCTCATTGAGCAAACCCGCCCACACCCTGGGAAGGTTCTAGTAGTCCTCTCCCAGCTGAGGCTCAGAAACAAGTGACTAGCCAGTGAGGGGGGCAGGACCAGGACCTGTCCCCGCTCAGCCTGTGTCCCAAGCCCCGTCGAGTCCCCAGCCACTGAGACCACCTGCCTTTCCCAGAGAGCATTCAACCTAGCAGCCTCCCTCCCCCGCAACGGAAGGTAAAAATGCACAAAACAAAGCTGCCGCAACAGAACATCTCGGCACTTGCGGGGTCAGACCTCACATTCGGTATCGACCCCTTCCGGCCAGCCCTGCCCCCAGCACCAGCACAGGCTCTCACTTTCTGTGCAGAGCTGACTAGGTCTCACCACCCATTCATGTATCAGGAGTGGCCGGGGGCCCTGGGATGGCCACAGGCCCCTGCGCACAGACCACGGAAGGCCTGGGCCAGTGACGAAACAGGGCAGGGCTGCTGGGACCGGCCAGTCCACAGGAAGCACGGGGGCCTCGGCATCCCACAGACTCCCATGTGGTGTCTGAGTCCTCACCATGGTGCCCCTGCCCTTGCCCACCAAAGGCACCACGCGGGAAGAGAATGGCTCAGGGCCGAGAAGCGGCAGTAACGTTGCCGTCAGAGTTCCTGGCATGCTTCCAGCAAGTGCTGTCATGTCTCTCGGGCGAGGCTTCAGCTGCTGGAAATACTGGGACTCCCTTCTCACCGCCATCCCGTGGGAAGAGCTGAGCCCAGGGCAGAGTGACCAGCACGCTGGTCACCACGGTCAGCAGCTCCGGTCAGCAGACGCCAGGCCCACGCCAGGCCCAGCCCAGACTCTGCAGTCCCGGGGGACAGACACAGATCCACTTCTAGCAGCTCCCGAGGCGAGTCTGGCGGTCAGCAAGGGTGGAGAACCAAGGCTGCCCCAGTCTCTTAGCTTCCAAGTCCAGGAGACAGAGCCGAGCGCAACTCTGGACTCTGGCTGGGTGCCAGGCACTCGTGGATTCAGGCCAGTGAACAGGGGAGCTTTGCGTGGATGTGGACTTCTCTCACCTTTTCCTTTAGTATCGAAAGCACAGCTCGGTGTCAGGTGGGGGAGGGTGCCTTTCTGGCGAGGCCATACATTCTCCCCAGCGGTTGGGGATGGCATCTCAGACCTTCTGTTGCCCAGGGAGCAGTACTAAACGAAAATATAGCAGTGCAGGCGGTTTTCCGGACAGCTGCGCAATGTTAGGTGTCTGTCTACGTGCCCTGTGGTCTAGAAGGTCTGCAGGCGTCTCACCGGGATTTCTAGCCAACAGCCAGTGCATCAGCCCACCGGCCCACGAGATCCACAGACTCTGATGGACTGAGTACCTTAGGAGCCCTTGCCTGATTAGATCCTGGTTTTCTGTTTAGGAAAATACTCTACTTTATTTATTTTTAAGATTTTCTTTTTTAAGTAATCTCCATGTGACTTCAAACCCCAAGATCACGAGTCACGTGTGCCACCAACTAAGCCAGCCCGGCGCCCCCATTAGGAGACTTTAAACGCATCAACCAAGGGTCACAGATCAGTATCTCCCAAAGAGTGTTCTTGGAGACACCTGTCTCTAGAGACTGGTTCAGTTAGACAGGTTTCCTAGGACAGATGGGTTCAGGGAGTGCCACTCACTGTCTTTGCAGAGAGTCACAGCACACACGAGCACACGAAAGGCACTGACGAGAGGTCTGACAGTAAAGGAGCCTGCTTAATTTTGTTTCTCCACGGACCCCAAACCTTCCTGTGACCTAACCGGTCCCCATGGAGCATGACCGGGGGCCCCTGATCTGGCCTGGAGATCCCAGTGACCTCCCCTCAAGGTAAGACACCAGAAAGCAAGTTAGGTGTCTGTACTGTTCTGGATCTGGGGCCTCTCTCCAAAAGCTGCAGACTCAAGTCACCTCAGGGGACCCGTGAAAATGTCCCGTGCGCCTTTCCCACAGCCCCCTGCCAGGCTCGCCTCCAGAAGGAGCGGGTCACGCGGCACCTACCTCCTGGCTGCTCGACTGTGTCGGCTTCTGTAAGCTGGAGACAGGCCTCTGCAAACCCGGCTGCGGCAGCGACTCCGGCGGCGGAGAGCCCGTCGCACTGGAACTGGACAAGGTGGGGGGCACGGCGGTCAGACAGGTGCGGGCGCACACAGGCCCCTCCGAGCCTCCCAGAGCCTGGGCAGCAGCGCATCAGCTCTCCCCGGCAGACTCTCCCACCGCAGAGCCCACGAGAAGCTGGGCCCCCTCCAAGGCCTAGCCACGGCCGTCTGCTGGGCAGGACGGTCCTCGGCCTCCAGGCAGGGCTGCCCCTGCACCACCTGGTAGCTCACCATAAGCAAGGGCTGGAAGAGCCGCCAACAGGGAAACTGAGTCACACAGGGAAGGGGCTCCGAGGCCCGGACTCCTGACTGAGCGCTCACAGCAGTGCAGGGGGCTGATGCCTTTGAGAGATGTGATTTTGCTCATTGGCTTATAAAAGAAGTATGTGCCCAGAGTAAAAATAAATGTATAAATATATCTAACACAGAATTTGTCACGATCTCATCCTCCAGAGTGAAACACCGAGCAGATTTTGCTATATATATTAGCATAGTATTTTTTTAACATGAGTGGGACGACACCACACATACAATTCGTAACTTGTTTTTACTTAACGTATCTAATGTGCTCCGGGAAGGCACACGGCTCTACTCTTGGTTCTAGAGATACAGTACAACTGGATGGGCCCCATCCCCAATTTTTTTCCCCCATTACTGGCAAAACTTCAATGAGAACTTAATACACATCTTTTGCATACTTCTGTGTCATTCAGTAGTCTAAATTCTTAGACGTGGAACTGCTGGGTCAAAAGGGGTTCTGAAGTTCACAAGGTATGGCCCGAGTGCCCTGCAAAGAAGACTGTGTCGGCTGATAACACACTCCACAAGCAACCAGGGGCTGTGAGGATGACGTCTGCTCACCCAGAGCCTCTGGTCACTTGTTCTGCTCGATGAGACCCGAGGAGGGCCACAGTCTGCTCAACCAGTCTCCCCCGATGCCGGAGGCTCACCAGTAAGCTGAGGCCAAATGCTACACATGCATACGCTGCAGGGGCCGACATGACCCAAGGAGCCCCGTGGGCAGCCTCACCACAAAGTGAAGGCCACCAATCTCCTCTCACGTCACCTTCTACCTACAACAGAAGCTGCTGCATAGCGTTGCTTTTGTGTTCTCCAAACCTAAGCACAGAGTCCCAGTGCTGGTGGCCCTTAGCCCGTCCCCTCCCTGCGACCCCGAGGGAGGACGTGGCCCAGGGGAGCAGAGGACCAGCGCCTGGGGTCCGCTGCCTCATCCGGAGCCCTGTCTCTGCCTTCCCCCGGCTGACGTGCTGCAATACCGGCCTCATTCAGGTCCCCTGGCCCTTTCTGTGCCAACGACGGCAGCAGCGCCATAAGCAGGAAGTGAGGCCCTGTCCTCACTCTCTGGAACTGGCGTGGAGGCATGTCAACTCTTGGGTTGAAATGTACCATATCCACGTCGGTACAGAGTCCGTGGCATCAACCGTCTGAACAAAACGACAGCAGCGGCGGACCCCCGCCAACACACTCTCCGTGCCGGCTGCCCGACTTGCGTCAGCCCCTCCATGTCCTACAACCGCCCGGTGTCCTCGTATCTCCTAGGACACTGGAGTGCACAAAGCAGATCACTATCCAGACTCCGGAAAGCTGGGAGGAAGTGGCCTGGCTGATCCTGGAAGTCAGGCCTCACCATCAACCTGTATGACCCCTAAATAAACTGTTGGAAAAAATGTAAAAACAGCTTTTCGGACCATATTTTTACTGTTCCTTCATGCTCACCCGACTGAACTGTGTGCTTACTCTCTACATCTTGTCTGAAGTAAGTACAGGAAGTTTTACAGAAGCCACCACGGCCAGAGCGTCTGTGGGGCTCAGCTGATGAAGCACCAGACTCTTGGTTCCGGCTCAGGTCATGATCTCAGGGTCGTGAGATTGAGCCCTGCATCTGGCTCCGCGCTGGATGCCTGGATGCCTGCTTAAGAGTCTCTCTCTGCCTCTGCCTCTCCTCCTCCCCCTCCTCCCACCCCTGCGCTCACACACACGCTCCCTCTCTCTAAAAAAAAAAAAAAGCCACCATGGCCATTTCCAGTGAGAGAAAAGGACACGGGTTGGCAGGCTGCACTCTAGGTCCCTTTTACTCTCTGGATCCCAGCACTGGAAGCCAGAGCACAAGAGGAGATCGAGGGCAGACACAGGAGACCAGACCACCTGTTCTCACTTCCCGACAGGCAAACCCTAGCAGCAGGTCCTGCTGGCCAGCCTTAGCAAGGTCCTGTCCCTCCCTGGTCCCCTCCCAGTACAAATCCCAAATCCCCTCTCCTGCACACTGTTCTGGCTCGCTGGCGCCCAGTAGCAGAGACCCGGAGTGGAAAGTGGGAGGGAAAGGCCCAGGCCATGCGCCTGGGGCCGAGCTGGAACCCCCCACCCCCCCACATCCCCTCTCTTGCTCAACAGTAGCCCCTACAGTTGCTGTCGCTCTCATGATTTCGGTGCCAGACCCGGGGCCGCCGACGGCTCCGGTACGTGCTGTGCTGCCAGTGGTGCGAGCCTGCAGGGAGGCTGCGTACCAACCCTGAATAAGGAGGATTCTGGATTGTTCTCCTTCCTAACTGGGTCTATTTGGAGCAACCAACTGCAGCAGTCTTTACGGAGAGCTGCTATCCCTGAAGCTGGGACACCGGAACCAGCACAAAGGGACGACCACCAGAGCGGAGTACCCTCGAGCACCTGCCCTGCCCGCAGCGGCCCGCACTGGCCCAGGAACCGGCACCGAGGCATTGCATAAGCTCCTCTGGGGTGATGAGGCCCTTCCTAATGAGGCACGGGGGACACTGGTCACTGGGGACGAGGCAGCCCACAGAAGCCCTGCTGCTGCTGCTCCCGGAGCAGGAAAACGAAGGCAAAGAGCAAGAAACCACCAAGCAGCAGGAGTCAGGGCGAAAGACGCTTCCTCTGGGATCTCCCCGGCTCTCCAGCTCGGCCACCGCCCTCTGCAGAAGGGAAGGGGGCCGCGGCGCTCCGTGAGGCTCTGGCTACAGCCCCCTACCTGCCCCCTCTGCTCGTACCTCTTTGGGTCTTGCTGATCCTGCTTGTTTGCCCATCCCGTCCCGTCCTTGGGAACTATCACGATGTTGGGGTCGTTTCCTCTGTTTTCAGACTTCAAGCTTGGCAGGTTTGCAGGTGGCGGCATGCGCCGGGCCGCGGCAACTTTCCCGAGACTCTGTAAGCCATGTCTAGGAATAACTGCGGAACAGAGGGGTGGAGACAGGCAAGTTTCAGAAGAAAGAGGCCGGGAGGCGACTGGTCTTTCACGCTCTAAGCTATGATGACAAAGACAGCCGAACAGACGCAAGGGGCCGCCTGCGTGCAAGCAAAGGAAACGGTCAGGGAGCTGCTTCGGCCGCTTTACAAGGCCATGGCCGAGGCCTCAGAGCCACGGGAGAGGCTGACATCTGCGCCGAGGCTTCCACTGTACTAGAGCAGGAGCAGGCACAGGGAGTTTACGCCACGGGCAGGGAGCCAGGCCCAGCAGCCTCCGCCCACACGGTAACCACCTTGCGCAGCTGAGGCGCCGCGCAGCGGGACAGAAGGGACAGCCTCCGCCTAGCCACGGGCCGGGCCTGAGCAGGGCCCTCGACAGTCCCCAAATCCTCCCAGGGGGTGGACAGTGTCAACAGGACCTTCCCCACCACGCTCCTGAATGTCAGAACCACAACGTCTAAAACAGGGTAACTAATGCAAATGAAGTTCCAGTCTACCCACGGAGGGGAACCTGTCCGCGCTTCCAGGAGATAAGACAGAGGAGGACACAATCCATGGAGGCAGAGTCAGGATATCCTGCCTGCAGCGGCCCTCTCTGCCTCTGGAACAGGCCCGAAATCAGACACCAAACAGGAGCAGGGAGCCAGGGGGAGGGGAGAGTGGGGTTCTGTGTCCCCAGATCTGCTGGGTGACCACTCCATGCCCAGAAGGCAGTGTGACCAGGGGAACTCTGGGTCTTCACCATTGCTGACCGGGGTTTCTCACATAAGGAAAAGCATAGAGAACTGGCCTCACCCCGGTTCTTACCTGAGGATCTGACCGCGTCTACTGATTTTCCTTTATACTTATCAAACAGGCTGAGAGTCGAATACTTGCTTTTCCCATCCTTGCCCTTGGTTATTTGCCCCAAACGATCGGACATTGCGATGAAATGTCATCTAGTAAGGAAATTTTTCTCGGCACCACTCCCGATCTGCCTTTGAAATGTCAAAAAAAAAAAAAGGAAGAAAGAAAAGAAAAGGAAAAAAGGAGTGTTAATCCACCAGAACACCCAAGGCAATGGACTGAATTCTTCAGGGATCACGGATCTCCTTGAAGACCTGAAGAAAGCCTTGGATTCTGTCCCTGGACAATCTCCCTTACCACACACAGGCCGTTCTGCTCACACTTAAAGAACATTTGGTAGGCGGTCCCTCCCCCACCCCAACGTTGAGAAGTCCTATCCTGGCTGAATGGGCCAGAGTCTACCTCTCACCAGCGACACTGAAATGTAAACCTTTCCACACTGAGTCCTCACTCCAAGTCAAGGACAACTCTTCAAGATGGAAAAAGAAATGCTCATCTCTGCAGCACACCCACATTAACGCCAGAACTCGGGCAGAGCAGGGGAGGTACACAACCTGTGCATGAAGGCCGTTCATTTCAAGGATGAGCCAAACCAAATCAAAGGGAAACAATGCGAATCAGGGTGGTCCGCAGGACCAGCCAAGTGTGTGCAGTTCTCAAACCAAAGAACCTGCAGCCAGAGAAAAAGCACGGGCTCGGGCAACAGAAGCAGGGCTCCCTGGGGCGCACGCGGGTGCGGACGCAGACGCACCCCCAGGAGAGACTGCGCAGGGGAGGGGTGCTGTTCGGGCTCCGCTGCCCCCTCCACTTGGAAAACTTTGACGAGACAACCAAGACGGCAGCTCCTTCCCTCTGCCTCGCTCTCATTTCCTACCGGCTGCTCTAAGTCTACTGGCATGTTACTCACTCATCCGTGCAGATACTGAGCCTGCGCCTGCCAAGGGTGAGTGAGCGCCCCATGATAGGCGACTCACCTGGGGACCAAGAGCTTCCATGTCTTCTATCCTATACCCAAGAGGTTCTTGGCTATAGTTTCTAAAACTGGATCACGAAAAATAGACTTGTAAGAGCGATCGCTACTTCCCTCTGGAATTCATGTATGAGGAAGAAAGCTGACACAGTCACTCAGACGTACTGCTCACACGTATGTCAGAGGTGAGCGCGAACAGTTCCTGCCGATGCAGGACGCCTGGTGGCAGTGGCCGCAGTATGGTTTGCTGTCTTACCCTATTCTGAGACCATACAGGCCGGAAGGAACAGCTTTCAGTGGGCTGGCAAAGCATGCCGCCAAACCGGGGAGGACGACAGAATCCTATATATTATGATCAAGACTTTTATATAAAGCACGGGAGCAAAGATCAGCTACAAACCGGGGCCAAAAAAAAAAAATGTTAACAGGAGACAGTGACATCAGGAGACAGTGACATCAGGAGACAGTGACATCAGGAGACAGTGACATCAGGAGACAGTGACATCAGGAGACAGTGACATCACGCACCTCCAGGCTCACGGAGCCTGGCACCAGGCTGAAGACGAACCAAGCTGGTTCTTACACAAAACTGGGTACATGTAGCCTTTCATTCATTTGATAAATCTTGAAAATGAATGAAATCTGTAGGAGAGTCAGCTCAAGGAAGACAGAAACCACAAACGCTCCAAAGTGCTCAGAGCTCCCAAGCTTACGTGTCAGTTGTCCCCCCCCCCCGCCCCCCGTGTCTGCCTCACCAGCCAGGAGCAAAGAATGACCAGGCACAGTAACTCGCCCAAAGTGTCCAAATCCTGATTCTGGTGCCGCAGGGTTCCATAACACATCCCTTTATTTTTAAATCTCCCTCCCCAGAGCTGGCTCCAGTGGGTTTTTGCTGCACCCCTACCAGTCATAACTAACAGCAGCATCCTTCCCCGCGCTGGACGGCGAGCCCCCCAGGGCGGGAACTAGATTTGATTTTCGTCAAAATAACCAGCACCGACAGGGCCTCAAATGTGAATCAACCTGAAACTCCCCATTAGAACTGGGTGAGACCTAACTTTCAGGCACTTCCATCAAAAGATCATTCGATAGGAACGCGAGACACACACAGACACACACCCTCCCCCCTCCTCCTCCCCCCTATTAGCAGAAGCCCTTGAGATTGTCACCATGGTGATGGGGACTTGGGGCCCCTGCCTCACAGAGCTTACAGTCTAGAACAGGGGCTGGCAAACACTGGTCAGCATCCTAGCTATTATTTATAAGCCCTCAAACTAAGAATGATTTTTTAAAATCACCTTTCAGGAACGCCTGGGTGGCTCAGTGGGTTAAAGCCTCTGCCTTCGGCTCAGGTCATGATCCTGGGGTCCTGGGATGGAGCCCCGCATCGGGCTCTCTCAGCGAGGAGCCTGCTTCCTTCTCTCTCTGCCTGCCACTCTGCCTACTTGTGATTTCTGTCTGTCAAATAAATAAAAATCTTTAAAAAATAGTAATAATAAAATAAAATCACTTTTCAGGAGCACCTGGGTGGCTCAGTGGGTTAAAGCCTCTGCTTTCTGCTCAGGTCACGATCCCAGGGTCCTGGGATTGAGCCCCGCATCGGGCTCTCTGCTCAGCGGGGAGCCTGCTTCCCTCCCTCTCTCTGCCTACTTGTGATCTCTGTCAAATAAACAAATAAAATCTTTTTTAAAAAATCGCTTTTCACATTTGTTTTAAAAAAAACAAAGAATCCATAACACCCTATGTGGCCCGCAATGCCACAAGTAGAAAAGTTCACTCACCCTGGGTGTAAAAGGAAGTCTTGAGCAAGCACCTTCCAAGGCCTCCAGGTAGGCAGTAACTGGGCGGCCCGGGAGAGGCCCTACAGCTCAAGCAGGAGTGGGGCAGGGCCCCCTACATGAGATTACCCTGTGGACTGTGTCTAGACACTTCCAGACTTTTCTACTTAGAACTCTTTTCACAAACTCCGTGGCAGGCCGCATAACCAAGAAGCTCACATCTGAATTCCCAGAACCAGTGACTTCCTTACCTTACACAGCAAAAGGGATTCTGGAGATGTGATTAACATAAGGCTCTCGAGACAGGGAGAAGGTCCTGGATTAGGTGGGCAGGCCCACAGTGATCACAAGGTCCCTAGAAGGGAGTGCAGGAGGGCCACAGTCAGAAAGCTGTGGGGCGCCTCAGGAGCCGAGGCTGGAGTGCTCTTTGAGGATGGGAGGGGCCCGAGCAAGGGCTGCACAAGCTTGTCGGAGCTGGAGAAAAGTGAGGAAAAGAATGCCCCCCACCCCCAGCCCAACACCGAGTCTCCAGAAGGAATCAGCCTCACCAACACCTTGACTGTGTGTAGCCCAGAAAGACTCACTTCAGACTTCTGACCTCCACAACTGTAGGAGGATGCATTTGCACTGTTGTTTTTTTAGGATTTTATTTGAGAGAGAGCGCGTGTGAGCGGGTGAGGTGGGTAGCAGGAGAGGGAGAAGCAGGCTCCTCATTGAGCAGGGAGTCCGACCTGGGGCTGGATCCGAGGACCCTGAGAGCAGGGCCTGAGCCAAAGGCAGACACTTAACCCACTGAGCCACCCAGGCGCCCCTACAACTGCATTGTTTTAAGCCACTAGAGTTACGGTAATTGGTTACAACAGAAAAACACTCATTCATTTAAGAGGCTTTTATTAGGCACCAGTGTGTGCCAAGCACTGAGCCGGGTGTGGGATGCAGCAGAGGGCCAGCTCGGTGCACCCCTCCGTATGTCCAGCCAGAAGAGATGACGTGACCACCCATGGTCACAGAGCTAATTAATAAGAAACCGGTTCCAGAAAATGATGCAAAACGATACATGGCAGCTACCTCTCTGCTGTCCCTGACCACAGCTCTCACCAGACCAGTGACCCTACAAACATTTCTGAATGAAATCCACGGTGTCCCCTTCCCGGCCCCACACCCGGCAGAACTACAGCTTTAGCACTGTTAATTTAAATTCGTCTAACTGCAGAGTTCCTTACTAAACTAAAAACCAAACTGACTAAGGCCAGGGAAGGAAAATTTATTTACCAGCCATTCTGGGCTGGGATTTCCACACAAAATCCTTGCATGCTTAACTTCTACACATCAAATGTCTTTTAATTCTGAGACTCGACCAGAAAATAACTGTTTCCACAAACAGGGCTAGAAAGCATTCTTAAAATCTGTTGCTCCAAACTTCTGCCAGTTCACGGATACAAACAGACCTTTCCCTGATTCTGCACCGCCCGGTCCTGTGGGCAGAGGCTGCGGTGGACACAGACAGCTCTCCTGGGCCTTCCAGGTGACAACACCCTCCTAAGAACGAACCAGTCCCCACCCCCACCCCCAGAAAGCACTAGGAGACCAAAAGCCTGACCACACCCCCAGTCCTGGCACTCCTGGGGAAAAAGAAAAAAAAAAAAGAAGAAAAACCCAGGGCAAACAGGATCCACTCTCCTGGGAACTTAGAACTGTGTATAGGATTGTTAGTTGGTCTATGGCTGTTGCTTGAAACCCTCCCGAGAAAACCAAGCCTTCAGCAAATACTATCCGAGCACCTACTATGTGCAGGGGAGATGCGTCCCCCACCTCCGGCAACCAGCGCACCTCGGGGAAGCCAGGGCACGGCACACGGGACACACGGCCGCGTTAAACCCGGACGCGCAAGTTTTTGCAGCGCCTCCTCCTCCCACTTCTGAACCAAGTTTTGCACCTGTTGACACATCGTGGGCCTCCCTGGCTCTCAGTTTCCCCGTCTACAGAACTGAGGGGCCAAGACAAGATTTCCCAAGTCCCAGATGGTTCAAAAGATCAAACGCATCGATGTTAATAGCCCCCAGTGCCACAGAAGGTACAGATGATTTACTGCCGTCTCTTATCACACATCCCGGGCCCGGTCCTCTATTCCTACCTAAAGCTGTGGGGCTAACAGGCGAAGCGATGGAGCCGCCGTCGCTATGGAAACAGCATCTATGGGGGAGGGGCCGCACACTTTTCCAGGAAGACCGCATAGAGGGAGGGCCTGGAGGGCCCACAAAGCATAAGCTATTTACTGCCTGGTCCTTTACAAAATAAGGTTACAGACACTGGCCTTGGAGCACACGGTGTTTCTTTCATTAAGCCAGATTTCCCTGGACACAGATACAATCATCCGGGTATCCCCGCCCACAGGCCTCTCCAGGACAGCGGGGCCGCTCCGCTCGCCCCTTGGTCTTTACAAACACCAGCCCAGGAGCACCACCTGTCTGTAGGAGTGTGAACAGAGTGTGAACAGCTCACAGGCATCTCCTGAGTTTCTATCCGCCGAGACACTAACACACACACACACACACACACACACACACACACACACACACACAGCCTGACTGGTCTCACCAGATGGCAGAAAAGTGCAGCAAATATCTGGGTGTGAATCTCGAAGCCAGACGAGACGAGAGAACGTGTTTCTCAGCGGGTCCAAGGCGTGTTCACACAAGCCTGACTCACGCCCGGACCCGCGGACAGGAACCAGCTGAGGCACACCAGGTCCCTGCAGACCGGCGCGGCCTGAGCCTGGCTCGTCGCCACGGCTTTCTCTCCCTTTGGTAGGTAACAGAATTCATTCTCCCCCCAAATTAAACCTAACTTAGATCCTCAGTACTCCATATATAACAGATAGGAGCCCAGGGTGCCGTGCCAGGAGGGGGCCTGCCTGGCCCCCCCCCCCCGCACCGTGGTAACCCCGCTCTTTCCCACGGCAGCCACTCTGAGGCATGCCAGGGAAGCATGCCAGGAGGCCCTGGGGCATTTTGAGAAGGGCCGCCCTGCACGAAAATATCACCATTAGGCGGAAGGAAAAAAGGGCCCCAAATCCACAAGAAGATAGCTTTGTGTTACGAGGAAAAGGACATTTTTTTTTTAAGATTTTATTTATTTGGGGCACCTGGGTGGCTCAGTGGGTTAAAGCCTCTGCCTTAGGCTTGGGTCATGATCCCAGGGTCCTGGGACTGAGCCCCGCATCAGGCTCTCTGCTCTGCGGGGAGCCTGCTTCCTCCTCTCTCTCTGCCTGCCTCTCTGCCTACTTGTGATCTCTGTCTGTCAAATGGATAAATAAGATCTTAAAAAAAAAAAAAAGATTTTATTTATTTGACAGAGAGAGACAGTAAGAGTGAGAACACAAGCAGGGAGAGCAGGAGAAGCAGGCTTCCCGCTGAGCAGGGAGCCAGATGTGAGGCTTGATCCCAGGACGGACCCTAGGACGCAAAGGCAGATGCCACGGGGCCACCCAGGCGCCCCGAAGAAAAGGACATTTAAAAGCATATTCAGGTCTGCATATTCTGGCAAGTCATCTAAAGAAGTGCTCTGAGAGGCCCAGGATCCCCTGGCGCAAGAGCCACCGGTAAGATCTGCCCACAGAAGCAGCCTAGTATCAAGCCCAACTCTGCGGACGGCAGCCCCACCTGTCACTCAGGTCACTGAGCCGGCGCGCCAGCTGCCTGCCAGAGGGAAAGCCTCCCGCACTCCGTCTCACTGGGGGACAGGATTAATCTCCCTCCGCCTAGGTATCAGCCGGCTCCAGCCGCCCACCTGGCCAGGTGATCCGAGGGGCCTTCACTCACTCCCCAGGGAACCACTGCAGCCACACATTAGCTCCTGCTGGGCACCCACGCGCCCTCATTCTGGAAGAGACTACGGCCGCCAGCCTGCTTTACAGAGGACACTAAGATGCAGTCCAGACAGAAAAGTACATTGTCCAAGGTCGCAAGGCTACCAGACTTCAACCCTCAGGACCTGGAGACGTCACCAACACTGAGGAAGGACCTACTGTGTGCTCCAGCTAAGGCGCTGCTCTCCCCGCGCACAGTCACGGGGTGAAGACTCGGGACCCGCTGCAACTGTGAGGCCAGCATGCGCCACCGCAGTGAGGCCCGAGCAGGAGCCCCCGGCCTGGGGGTGCGGGGGGACGAAGGCAGCCTTCGCCTATGTCTCCACATAGAAGGAACGGAAAGGTCCCACCGGGACACCAAACATACCAAAAAACATGATCCAACCGGAACGGAAAGCTGACAGCAGGCTGGATAAACGCTTGAGGAAACCGCCAGAGGCGCCAGAAAGGACGTACCTGTTGCTCAGTATACTCGTTGGTCTCAGCCATGGAGAGCCATCACCACAAAATCCCGGTACGAGATTACTACATAATCCCACCCTCCGCCAACATGCCATCGTCTGGCAAAGAAGAACCGTAACTTAAGGCAGGCCCCACACCTCCTACTTCAAATCCTCAGACACTCACTGACTGTTACGTGTGCCCAGGATGTGTCGTCGGCAGAGACCCCAGCCCCGGAACACGACTGCTTCCCGTGAGAGGACAGCGTGTCTGGCTTTGCGACCCACAGACCCCACGACAACTACCCCCTGACCCAGTCTGCCGCTGCAGCACAGGAGCAAGCAGACGACACACAAAGGGCCAGACTGTGTTCCAATAAAACTTTATTTACAAAAACAGGCTGCACTTTTCTGACCCCCTAGTCTAAAGGCAAGTAACGCGTTACAGGAAGGCGAGTTCGGGTGAAAGAGCTGCACGTACGCATCAGTTCAGAGCAGGAGCTGGGGACAGAAGTGGAGGGGGGCGGGGGGGTGTCCTGGCTGGGTTTGGCAGGGGAACTCCACCACCTCCCCACCAACAGCACAGGCCGAACAGCCTGCACACCTCCAGCTTTCAGAGGCTCCCTACAGGGCAGCAGTCAGAGACGCGGGGACCCACACTTCTGCGCGCCCCGCCCGGCTGGGAGGAGCGACCTGTCTGAAAAGCTGGGGCCTGGGCTCTTTGTGGCAAAATCCAGTCCTTCCACCTGCAGACACGCGGCCTCTAGGTTTCCGCAGAGCCGTGAGGGGCGTCTGTGGACACAGAGCACAAACCTCTCTCAGAGCAAGCTGCTTGAAAATAAAGGTGAGGGAACAACTTCGGGATGAAAACGGAGTTTCTGGTCCCCACCCTCCACCCACAGAGCGCATGCTCAGGAAGCAACAGAAATTAAAAATAAGAAATAAGACATGTGCCACAGGGACCAAAGCACTTCCCCAGCCCAGTCCTCCGCACACTTGGGTCTGTAAGCCCCACCCTTGACTCCCTGGACCACACACAGCTCTCCGGGACTGGCCCTTGCCCCCCACCCCAACCAGGGCCCAACCAGATCAGAAGCCCCTGCCATCACACTCTCATCGGGATGCCACGGACAAGACCAAACCTCCAGCCCGACACACGGGCCCCAAACGGCCCCCCAGTCTCATCTCTCCAAAACTCGGGGTTTGCATCTCACCTCTGCCCCACACTGGCTGTGCCTTTAGGCCTGTTTCCTCATGGAGTAAATAGGGATGAACATAGTGTTACCACCTCCCAGGTCTGACATCAGGAATAACTGAGAGAAGGAACACGACACACGTGACCCGGTGCTTGTTTGCCCTTAGAAGGTTCTCGGCCAAGGGCAGCTGTCACACTGGCTCCACACAGCTCATGTCTCGGCTGCCCAGCCCCTCCGTCAGCCTCGCGCACAACACTCCTCCCTCCGATGACTGTGCAAGTGGTGAGGCCTTCATCCTCCCCACCTCTGGGCTCCCACCTGTGCTTGTACCCGCTCCTGTGACCAAGGGACCTGTCCCCACTCAGGTTCATCACCGCTGAAGGGCCCCGACGCAGAATGCAGGCTTCCAAAACCACCATGAGAAACCCGAGAACGGTCTAGCATCTGGTGGTGGGCCCTGTAAGAAATTCCCAAGAGGCAGAGACTCACTTTCACACTGAGGAAACCCTCTTGAGATAAAGACGCCACCGCGGCTACATCTTAAAGGAGGCAAAACTGCCCCAGCTTCAAGGTCTCCCGCTTCAGGGCAGCAGCCTGAGGACCCAGTGCCCTCACGCACTGGTGTGAGAACACTGCTCCAAGCAGGGGGAAATCTTAGCCCACTCAGTTGTTTATCCATCCTGTTCTTCAGGAACAAAAGGAATATATGCTTGATAGAAGCTTTAAGACAACAGCAGTTACCACGGTGCACCAGCTCCAGTGCTGGCGGGTCGCCCTGCACCTGCACGCACCTGCACGCACCTGCACGCAGGCCACCTGCCACCTGCTGCCCTGCTCCCCCTGCTCTCGTTTCCTAGTTCAGAAGGGTCTGCCGACGAGAGTCATCCATCACTGTTAACTACATTCTTAGCCAATCTGCGACTGGTTTAAGAAAATTATAAAGATGATTTTAAGGAAAGCTTCCAGAGGACTGCTGACAGGCCAAGCAGGGCACGTCAAGAGCCCCGACAGTGACTGTGTGTACCCAAAGCCTTCCCGCAGGCATGACGTCACTGTAGAGGCTGGAAGCTGGGCTGGCAGAGGGAGACCAGGCAGCAGGAAGGGTTGGTCTGAGCCCCGTGGAAAGCATCCCCCGCACCCCCCCAAGCCAGTGCCCTCGCAGAGCCACTGCGATAAACACACCAGAGGGAGGAGGGACAGAGGCTGGGTCGAGCACCTGCAAACAGTGGCCACCGCGGGCCGCACACGCTCAAGGCTGCCCCAGAGGCGACTGAGGGGCTCTTGCAGACAGTGGCTCTCTCTACACACACAGAAGGAACTACCTGAGGCCAGGGACACCTCAGCCTCTTCCACTTGCGCGTCTCCACGCAGGGACAGAAAGTCTGCTTGAGCAGGCCGCTGGAGGACGACAAATGCCCGTCACAAGGTGCGACACAAACAGCCTGCCGGGGTACTCGCCGCACGGGGTGACTTCCCTGCCACACTCCGCCTAGCGCCCAGCCTCCTGCTGCAGCCCGGGAGGCTCTGGGCTCCAAACTTTCTCAAGAGTCCTGGAGGGGAAAGGACAGAGTTCACGGCCATGCGTGCAAGGAAGTGGCGACCCACGAGCAGGCATCCCAACCTGCCCTGTCTTCTGGGCCTTGCACCGCTCTGCAGCCGCAGTCGCAGACGCAGCACTCGATGTCTGACACAAAAAGACAACCACGGCAGATTGCCCCCTCCCCCTGCACGGCAGCAGCAGAGCCCCGCAAGCGACAAACACACACGCCACTACTGAAACACACGCGCGAAAACATGACCGGGCCTCTACCTGCACACACACTCCCCTTCGTTCAATCCCATTTGATTCAAGAAATGCTATCTGGAACGCAGGGAGGTTCTGGTGAAAACCTTCAAGAAAGACTAGAGGCATTTATAGCTCACCCTTCTGAAAATCCCCTAAAATGAAAATAAACAACAAAGGGCACCAAAGGCCAGGTTCTGGCCGACAAGGAAGAGACATGAGGGAAAACAGGTCTTGCAGACCCAAGGATCCTACAAACAGGACAGCCGGGGAGGCCCTGAGAGGTGGCGGGCTCCTCTGAGGACAAGGAGGTGGGGACTTAAAGGTGGGCGGGCTTCATGAAAGAGCCCTTTCCCCTCTGGATAAATTAAATAAGGTTAAGTCTAGACTTGAAAAGCCAGGATCCAAGGAGGTGGGGGTGAGGAAAAGAACTTAAAGCAACACCACCGCCACCAAATAAAGAACAAGCTTGGAGAAAACTGAGTGGCAAACCCTGGGCACGTGGGCCCCCTCTGCCGTCAGCCTCACCGCAGGGTGGCGGACGAACTTATTGCAAACAACGTTCAGCCCCTCTCTCCACGCCCCTGGCAAAGAGCAAGGAGTGGTCTCTTGAAACCCAACAGATACAAAAACCTGGGGCCCTCCCACCCGCTCGCCCTACAGGGAAGAGCCCCCGCTGACCCAGCCACTCAGGCCCCAGTCAGCTGTGTGTGCCTGAGACCACAGACATCGGAAAGGCCTCCGTGAAAAGGCACAAACCAATACACAACAAACAAAAGTAACTGGAAGAAACAGACAATGCCAGGAACCAAAGTTTTTTTTTTTTTTTAAAAGGAAGTAATATATAAAATATATATAAAATGAGTATCCTCAGAAAACTAAGAGAAGATACTACACTCACGCAACAGAAACAGATTTTTTTTCCCCATCAGGGACAATCAGAAAAAGTCCTAAGAAGTATTAAACATATGATTAGCCAAAACCCACCACCTTACGTTAATCATCAGACAAATCTCAACGGAGAGACATGCTAGAAAATATGGGGCCAGTACTCCTCAAAACTGTCCAGGTCATCAGAAACAAGGAAAAATCCAGTAACTGTCTGTCAGTCTGGAGGAAACCAAGGAGTAAGGACAACTAAATATGTGATCTTGGAATAGAAAAAAGAATGTAAGGTAAAAAACTAACAAAACCTGAATTAGGTACAGACTTCAATGAACAACAATGTATCAGTGTTGGTTAATTAGTTGGGACAAAGTATACTAACATTAGAACTTTGTAACACAGAGAAATTGGCAGTACCGTATACAGAAACTAAAACTTTTCTGTAAATCCAAACTATTCTACATTTTTTTTAAAGATTTTATTTATTTATTTGGAAGACAGAGATCAGAAGTAGGCAGAGAGGCAAGCAGAGAGAGAGAAGGAAGCAGGCTCCCTGCTGAGCAGAGAGCCCAATGCGGGGCTCCATCCCAGGACCCTGGGATCATGACCTGAGCTGAAGGCAGAGGCTTTAACCAACTGAGCCACCCAGGCGCCCCCAAACTATTTTAAAAGATTTTATTTATTTATTTGACAGAGAGATCATAAGTAGGCAGAGGCAGGGGGGTTGGGGGGAAGCAGGCTCCTTGCCGAGCAGAGAGCCAGATGTGGGGCTCAATCCCAGAATCCTGAGATCATGACTTGAGCCGAAGGCAGAGGCTTTAACCCACTGAGCCACCCAGGTGCCCCCTAGTCTACATTTCTTTAAATTTTAATTTCAACAGAGGAAATGAAAGATATAATTAAGGAAATCTCAGAAAAAGTAGCAAGAAGATGAATGCTGGTCTTCCCCTCCCAGCCCAAAATTAAAGGATGAACCCAGGGGTCCAAACTTAACTAGGAGTATGGAAACAGGATTTCCCAGAGAAAAAGGCAAGAATTTATCAAATGAGAAAAACATGAAAACCCCCCAGGTTGCAAGACTGCAAGTACCCATGTAGTGCTCAGAATAACAGATACCAAAAGATCAAAGTACATCGGGGATTAAGAGAAGAACCCCAAGCTCATGAAAATGCCCCACCCACGCACAAGAAAAAGAAAATCCCAGGGGGAACAACCAAAATGGCAAAAAAAAGTCTTAAGAGCAACGACGAGGCACTTCTGTACTTCCCACCAACATCATTCCCCTTCCTGGAAAATGATTTTCAACCTAGCATCTAATACTCAGCTGACCAAGTCAAGTGTGGGGATAGAAAACGACACTTTCAGACTCACACAAGGGCTCAAAACATACACCTCAGAAAGTTGCAGAGGAATATACTCTGACAAACAAGAGAGCGATCCAACACAGAGACAAATGTCACAGCAGCTAATGGTTCCTTCCTCCTTCCTGGAGGAAGTGATCTCCTCCTCCTTCCCTAGCAACAGTGAGGGCTGCCCCACAGCCAGCTGGGGGGAGGACCAGGCTCGCTCTAAGAGAAATCCATTCCCTCTACGGCCCCTCGGCTCAACAAGGCTCCTCGGGGACCCACCCAAACAACTAAGACATCTTGTCCTTAATGACAACATGGCAGACTGGACCAACCAATTGGAAACCTGCCCCCTGTGGATTTCCACATACCTGAGGCAATCACGTCCTCACTGTTTAATGCCGCTTAAGATAGCCACGGTTACTGATGCTCCAACTACCCAACTGAAACGTGCATGGGAACCAGGAAACAAATGATCCAACAGAGGGACAAAGCCCCAGAAATGACAACCAAAGGAAGCCCAAGATGGCCGCTGCACAACAGGCAGGTCAGCAGCCATGCGATGAGAACAGGACAGACGGTTCCAAGGGATAAACTCACAGATTATCAGACGTCACTGGGCACTTATAAAATAGCATTTGCAGCATTTTACTGGAGCATTTCTAAAAAGGAGAAGACAGAAGTTTTAATGTTGTTTAATTTATCAATTTACCTATTCTGGGAGTGCTTTCTGTGTCCCACTTAAGGAATTTGTCTCATCCAAGATCATGAAGATATTCTGTGTTTTCTTTTAGAAGATCTACTGTCTCATCTTTCACAGTGGGCTCTATAATCCATGTAAGCATGATTCTGGATGGGATCTGAGGCATAAGACTCATGGTCCCAGTGCCTTTTTGGAAAAGGCCACCTTCTCCCTTTGTCATGTGGCACCTGTGTCATAAACCGACTACTTCTATGAAGTTTATTTCAAAATCGTTGTTCCGTTCTACCAGCCTATCGTCTATCCCTGACGACACGGGGCTACCCTCACTATCACAGCTTCTACGAAGCCCGCACGTCCCGGACGGCAGGTCTTGCAGTTCCGTTCTTCCTCAAGAATGCACAGCTTGGGGGCGCCTGGGTGGCTCAGTGGGTTAAAGCCTCTGCCTTCGGCTCAGGTCATGATCCCAGGGTCCTGGGATCGAGCCCCGCATCGGGCTCTCTGCTCAGCAGGGAGCCTGCTTCCTTCTATCTCTCTCTGCCTGCCTCTCTGCCTGCTTGAAATCTC
The DNA here is from genome assembly GCF_922984935.1 of Meles meles. Classification (NCBI taxonomy): domain Eukaryota; kingdom Metazoa; phylum Chordata; class Mammalia; order Carnivora; family Mustelidae; genus Meles; species Meles meles. Next base: position 4,760,521 of record NC_060076.1, read on the forward strand.
CGTCAAATAAATAAATAAAATCTTAAAAAAAAAAAAAAAAGAATGCACAGCTTGTTCTTGGCTCTTCGCGCGTTCATATAAAATTTCAGAATCCATTTGTCAATTTCCACGTGAAACAACAAAAGCAAAGCCTGCTGGGATCTTGACTGGAATTACATGGAAGCCAGAGTTTAAACTCGGGAGAACTACTGTCTTTACAGGGCCACACTCACCAGTGCTGGGGAGTGCGTGTGGCAAGGACAACTCCCACCCCCTGCGAGCGGGCGTGCCGACTGGTACAGTCACTGGAAAACTGCCGTATGCCGCCCCTGCAACCCAACCCTTCCATTCTCGGTATGAACCCAACAGCACGAGACCATCTACACATCCCGGGAGATGTGTACAAACGTCACCAGCAGCATCACGCAGAACGGCTCGGACGGAAACTTACGCAAGCTGAAAGTCTGTCACCAGCAGAACCAGTCAACGCTGCATCCACACATCCACACAACGGAATACTATTCAGCAACGAGAATGAATACACTCACACACAAGGACATGGATGAAGCTCGCAGATCCAATGCTGAATGAAAGCAGCGCACACAAGAAAGAAGCAGAGCAGAGAGGGGCAGTCCGTACCGAAAACACCAACGGGCACAAACCTGTTACACACGGAGTTACTTCAAAACGAAAAAAGTAACTGTAAGAAGAAAACACTGGGGAAAAATCTCTATACCTTGGTGGATCAAGCCAACGCAAAATAGAGAAGATAACAGATGACCTAATTAAGGCAGATCAGCAAACATATTCAAAAAGTGATCATGGGGGGTGCCCGGGTGGCTCTGTGGGTTAAGCCTCTGCCTTCGGCTCAGGTCATGATCTCAGGGTCCTGGGATCGAGCCCCACATGGGGCTCTCTGCTCAGCAGGGAGCCTGCTTCCCCTCTCTCTCTGCCTGCCTCTCTGCCTACTTGTGATCTCTATGTCAAATAAATAAATAATCTTAAAAAAAAAAAAAAAGTGACCAAGGGCGCCCAGCTGGCTCAGTCAGCAAAGCATGTGACTCTTGATCTCTGGCTTGTGAGTTCGAGCCCTGCACTAGAGTAGAGATAACTTAAAAATGAAATCTTTACCCTAGAAAAAGTGACTACATATGAAACTTCAAGGAAAAACCCAAAATATAAAAAGCAAAAAACTCTCTGACCACAGTGCAATAAAACAAGACATAATGAAAGCAGAAGTACAAAATAATCCCATCAGTTGGAAACCTTAAAACTCTCTTAAGAATTTTTTTGAATCAAAAGGAAATTCAGGGGCACCTGGGTGGCTCAGTGGATTAAGCCTCTGCCTTCAGCTCAGGTGGTGATCCCAGAGTCCTGGGATCGAGCCCCACATCAGGCTCTCTGCTCGGCGGAGAGCCTGCTTCCTCCTCTCTCTCTACCTACCTGTGATCTCTCTCTTTATCAAATAAATTTAAGAGGAAAAAAAAAAAAGGAAATTCAAAATCATCGCTGTAGAATACCTAGAAAAGCACAGATGGAGAAAAGAACACTAAACATCAAAACTTTTTAAATAGACAAATTTGTACTCAGAAGACATTTAGTAATCTAAAAACCTTAAATTTCTAACACAACAGTATGAAATTAAGCATCCAATTCTAGAAGTTGGAAAAAAGACATGACGGAGGCGCCTGGGTGGCTCAGTGGTTTAAGCATCTGATCTTGGTTTCGGCTAAGGGGTCCTGATCTCAGGGTTGTGGGATTAAGCCCGGTACAGAACTCCCCAGTGACAGGGGAGCCTGCCTGGGATTCTCTCTCTCCCTCTGCCCCCGCCCCCACTCTCCCTAAAGAAGAAAAAAAGACATGACTTAATGCTGAGGGATGCAGAAACAAGCAATGAGGAGCAAGCCAAAAGTAATTTAATGAATATATTTGAATAAAATGGAATTAAAAACAGTTCTTTGAGGGGCGCCTGGGTGGCTCAGTGGGTTAAGCCTCTGCCTTCGGCTCAGGTCATGGTCTCAGGGTCCTGAGAATCAGTCCTGCATCCAGCTCTCTGCTCAGGAGGGAGCCTGCTTCCCTTCCTCTCTCTCTCTCTCTGCCTCTCTGCCTACTTGTGATCTCTGTCAAATAAATAAAATCTTTAAAAAAAAAAAAAAAAAGTCTTTGAACCAAGAAACAAAATAGATAAACCACCAGGAAAAAGGTATGTGGGGATGCCTGGGTGGCTCCATTTGCCTTCGGCTCAGGTCATGATCCCGCAGTCCTGGGATCAAGGCCTGCATTGGGCGCCCTGCTCTGCAATGACCTGCTTCTCCCTCTCCCTGCTGCTCTCCCTGCTTGTGCTCTCTGTCAAATGAAAAGAAAACGGTATGTGTACCTCATTTTACAGACAAGATGCTAAGTCCGAGAGGTTCCAAGACTGGCCCAAGGTTACTACCAACAAGTCAGGACACTGGAACACCTGAGCTCAAACCCAGGTCAGCCTGACATCCAAGTCGGCTCCAAAACACAGGCACTCAGTGGGCCCCAGAGAATGGCCACGTGGCCACCAGGATACGATGCCCACAGTACCCCGGGCTCTGCCAGCACTCCCGGCGCCGTGGTGAGGGTGCGGGTTGAGGGCGTGCTGGAGTGGGGTCTGGGCAGGCACTGCATCACCGAGGGACTCCAACAGAAGTCCCAGAGCTCCAGAAGGTGTGGCGGCTCTGAGCTCCCCATCCACAGGGGTCTGTCTTGAAGCTCCAAGCCACAGTACCTGCCGGACGGTTCCAGCGACCCTTGTCATCGCTCCTGACCAACTCAAACTGTTATGGCTCCTTTGTTCACGGGCCATGGGGTCAGTCCCTACATATCTAGCTCACGGGCGTGGGCCGAAGCCTGTGGAGGACTCTGACTAGAAATCCACTGCAGTCTGGGAAGAATTCCTGGCCTCACTCCTCTTTTGAAAATGCGGTTGATTTAACAACGACAAGAAAAGACAATTTCAATTTACAGCTGGAGATGGACAGTTGGAGAGAGGCGCCACACACAGGCCTCTCTATCCAGGGTCAGAACTTACCAGGGACCTAGCAAATAAAAGAAACACACACACACACACACACACACACACACACACCTGTACTGAATTCCTCCTTCCTCTTCCACCTCCAGAGAGCGGTGAATCAGCAAGTGAGCAGCTCTCGGCAAATGTCACTAAAATCTATGTTCTTTCTGGTACAGTCTGATTTAGCAGAGAACAGAAACTGGAGATGGTATTTGTATTGGATTGTTCTTTCTAACCAGATCAACAAGGCAGTTTCCGAGGGCCACCGACAGATGAGCAGACACACGTGACTGACTCGGGTAGATTCCTGAGAGCCACCAGGGCCCCAACCCCAGCAGCCAGGGCACTCGGGAGGAGGCTGAGCAAAACACAGAGCCTGGGAGAAGCTCCTGCCAGGGAAGAGCCGAAAATGCACCGGCTGCCCGGTCCAGGGACCGCTCTCCACAAGCTGTATGTCATTCACATTCACACGGGTGACCTTTGTGACTGGTTCTCTGCAACCATTAGATGTTGCAAACACACATTCGGCCTAATAAATGCAAATAATACTAAAGGAGGCAAGAAGAGCCGCTCCAGCTCAAAAGGTAATCACCACTAGCCCGGGGGACACCCTTCGTACCCTCTTCCCTCAGCTCACACCAACCCAGCAGCAGCTCCCGGTCAAGTTATGCTCTACCGACCGGGAAGTTCCCTAGTGTGCCGCAGCGCACCTTCTCTGAGCACACCCTGGTCATCTAAGAAAATAATATACCAATCCTCCTCATCCCTTTGAAGGCCTCCAGTTAGTATTTCCCTGCCTAACTGTGCCACGTTTACCCACTGCCCTACGGAGAGATGTAGGAATTCCTGCCAACTGTGGGCGCCCGGCAGGGGGGGGGGGACCTCAGTCAGTTAAGCCCGTGACTTGGATTCAGGTCATGATCTCAGAGTCCTGGGACTGAGCCCTGCAGCAGGCGCCCCAGCTCAGCGGGAAGTCAGCTTGTCCGGCTCTGTCTACCCCTCCCCCTGCTTGTGTCCCCCACCTTCAAATAAATAAACCAAAGCTTAAAAGGAAAAGTTACTTCCAACTGTGTACTACGACAAACAATGCTACAACCAAATTCCCGGTACGTGTTCGTGGACACACGTGGGCCAGCATCTGCGGACTGACATTTCTATGAAGCATATTTCTCGTTTGTGCCCAAGGAACCGAAAGGCTGGAAGGAGACCCCAGACCCTCCCCCAGGTGAAGGACAAAGGGCAGACGCCCTCCAACAGCCACTCACAACTAAACAAGGCCCCATCTTCCAGCCTTTCCTCCGACCACCGCACTCCCGGGGCCCACCGGGAGCAGGCAGAAAAGAGGCCACAGGGACTTCCTGACAAGCCCCAAAGGAGACTCCCGGGCAACACGGCACCGCACCTGGAGGGAAAGGTGCCCTTTAACCAGCCCAGCAGGTGCACCAGGCCTGCGGGGTTGCGGGCCACCACCGCACGGAGGACCATCCTCACCACTGCAGAAGGGGCAGTCCTACTGTCCTGGCGTGGAGGCCCCAGGTGAAGGAAGAACGGGCTGAGGTCACTCTGTCCTCTGCCGTCAAGCCCGTCCTGTCACATACACCGAGCCCCAGGCGCTGGGGCATCTGCTCACAGAGACGGTTCGGCAACAACGCACCCCCCCAAAATCCACCTTTTCTTTGATGAAAGTAAATTAACTCACCTACACGCGCTGAAGGCAGGGGGGCCTAAAAGGACCGAGTTGGTTTAAACGATCTCCAAGGAGCCCAAAGGACCAGACCCTGGAACCCACATGCTATTCGTTCCGGGGAGCCTCGGACGCTACAGGAACCCAGGAAGATGACCGCCACTGGGCCACCAATGTGCGAAGTAACAAAAAGGAAGAACCCGAACATAAGGGACCAGCGTTCCCAGGGGCTTTCACGGGCGCCCGTGCCTGCACCACAGGTAGAAACACACCAACGTTGCTCACTTGTTATGCTTAAACAGCACTGTGACCCGGGCTGATGGACTCTCTTCTCACAATCCTGCGGCCCCCTCGCCACCCCATCGTCTCCCCCACCAGTCCTCACACACCACACTGTGCCGCTCCCTACCCTAGACGGGCTCCCTCCCGTCCCAGAGTACACGGCCGACTCTGCCCCCCACTCTGGGGACGACACCAAGCCCTATGGCCCGAAGACCCCGGGCAGGGCTGCACGCGCTGGTTACAGCGGCTCTTTGCCGCCACCAACGGCGATCCCCACAGCGTCATGACTCATCCAGAGTGGCAAAGAACGAGGGGACGGCCTTTTTTATTCCTTAAGAGAACAAGAAAGGACCCAGAGACAATGCTGGGGAAGCATATGTAAAGTCAAATGGCTTTTACTTGTCTTTATTGGCATGAAGATATACCGATAAGGGCGTCTGGGTGGTCCAGTCAGTTAAGTGCCCAACTCTGCCGACTGGATTTCGGCTCAGGTCATGATCTCGGGGTCCTGAGATCGAGCCCTGCTGGAGCGAGCCCTGTGTCTGGCCCTGAGCTGAGCGAACCTGCTTAAGAATCTTCTCTCTCTCTTATCTCTCTTTCTCCCTCTGCTGCTCCTCACCCCACCCTCCCTCTCCCCGCCCCTGTCTCTCTCTCAGGAAAAAAAAAAAAAAAAAGTGCCTATAAAATCCCTGTCTCCTGTTTTCCAGCGGTCACTTAAAATTCATATGCAGAGCTAAAGCATTCCCATTAGAGGAAAACAAAACTGTTCTCAAGACAGCACTCATCTCTTGATCTGAAAAAGGGACAGGAGACAGAATGAAATGACTCATTTTCTACTTTGTGCACTTCTGGAGTGTTTGGGTTTTTTTAACAAGCCTGTATGGTTACTGACACATTGCTTTTAAGGTCTGGGTAAACTGAGCAACACAGAATCAACGCTCTGCCTTGTTTCTGAGCTGAGCAGGGGCCACAGTCACAGCAAACACTCTAAGGCAGGTTTCATCCCATCCGGCAGGAAACAGAGGCTCAAAGGCTGTACTCCGCTTGTTGAAGCCCCTACTGCAAGCAGATGTGAGGCACGGAAATGAACACTCCCGTCTGCCCGGTGCCCAGTCGGGGGGAGCCAGGGTCATAGGCCAGCACGCTGCAGAGCCTGCCTTGCACCCATCAACTACCTGAACACACTCCTCTTTACTCAACATATTGACCCGAACTTCTCCAGGAATAGCAGGGACTCGGCACAGGGCGGCAGCAAGTAACCCAACACCCCAGCAAGGTGGTATTTCCCTCGGACAGAGAGAAGGACGGCAGAGTGCTCTGATGCCCCTGCCGCTCCGGGAGATCCCTGGTCAGGGGGTCTCAGCTCCTGGAGGTGACGGCGGGGGCCCTATGATTTGGGTCTCAGTCTTCTGCATGTAGCACAGGGCCCAGCACACTATTAGAAACACTAACATCTAGTCAACAAATGAGCCCCAAGTGTATACGCCTGCCTACGCCAAACCCCCAGGCCTCGGCTGGCGCTGCACCCAGGAACCAGGAATAGCTACTGTTTATCGCCAGCCTGCTTGCCTAGCGCCAGGTACCTTAGAAACACTTTGGCGAGCAACCTGCTGAAGGCTTTGCCCCATCCAGGAGGAAGGCGTTACTGCCATGTTTTGCAGACAAGGAGAACAGGGACTCTGAAAGATGAAACCACCTTGAACCACCCAGCTCGCAAGCGGCTGAACCTGGGTTCAACCAGGAAGAAGGCAGTGGACCTCAAAGCCAAGGGGTACCGCCCCCCATCAGGAAAGGAGTAGGAGGGGGCCAGGCACGCCCCCTCTGCTGGTGACTTCTCCCAGGTCAAGCTAAGGATGCCGACCCTCCAGGGCCAGAGGCCCACCATCCCAAACGGCACCCCCGCCGGGCACTTTCTCTCAACAAAGCACAAATCCTTCCCCACCTGGCCTGATGAAATATCATCCGGGCATCTCCAGGGGTTTCAGCTCTGCGGCCACGTCACCCAGGAGGCATGATTTCCTGGAACAACCAGATGGGGAAAGACAGGGCCGAGAGGCCAAGGGGTAGAACAGGCTGAGAGGCTGAGCAGACGTGCACGACAGCCGTGATCAGGAAATGCAACAGAGGGTTGGCCTCCAAGTAAGTCCCACACAGCAAGAAATACTAACAGCAAAAACCCACCAAGGGCTGCAAAATGGGAGCCTCGGAAACCTCCAGAGAGACTAGGCTCCGGTGTGCAAAGGCTGGAAGTAAACACCTGTGCCAACAGGCTACCTGTGCCTCTCCCCACAAGCCCCTCTTGGCCCTCCCCCAGGGAGAGCACCTCCTGCCACGGCCGCCTCTCCAAGCCTCCAGACCACCGTAAATGCCGCTCCCAAAACAAAATCCAGGATCCTACCCCGACTGCCGCAAGCCCGAAACACTAAGTGCCTTTGATCTGGGAAACAAGCTCATCCAAAATGATGCGTAAAGTCCACTCATTCAGTGAAGTCCACGGTCCAGAAACACTCTCTCGTATACTATTGTTTATAAATGGACAGTTTTCAGAAGTTATTCAGCAGAATTCTTACCAAAATGCCAGCCAAGTGGAAGAGTCCATGCCGCAGAAACCCTCACACGCTATTATACACAAATTATATGTTTCTCAAGAAAAATCTGGCAGAATTTTACCAAAATTGTGTAACATCCAAAAATCAGAAACAGCCCAGATGTCCATCAGTAGGAAAGAGGTTAAGTCAAGTATATGCACAAAGTACTCTCTGCAATTGCTAACCAGATGACGTAATCCGTCGGAGAGACCGTCGCAGAGCATTTTATTACGTGCAAAGGGAAGCATGCTTTAAGAATATAAATGCGCGTGTGAGGATAATGTGCACCATTTTTCTTTTCTGGAAGGAATGACAAGAAACTTCTCATAGCGCTTTCTCTGCAGAGAGACTGAAAGAGAGCCCTTTACACCTTTTAACACACCTTAAATTTTCTAACTACCTTTTTTTAAGATTATTTATTTATTTGACAGAGAGACAGATCACAAGTAGGCAGAGAGGCAGGCAGAGAGAGGGGGAAGCAGACTCCCCGCTGAGCAGAGAGTCCCATGCGGGGCTCGATCCCAGAACCCCGGGATCATGACCCAAGCCGAAGGCAGAGGCCTTAACCCACTGAGCCACCCAGGCACCCCTAACTACCTTTTTAAAAAAAAAAAGATTCTATTTATTTATTTGACAGAGAGAGGCAGTGAAGAGAGGGAACACATGCAGAGGGGAGCTGGAGAGGGAGAAGCAGGCTCTCCGCTGAGCAGGGAGCCCATCAGAGCCCAATGCGGGGCTCAATCCCAGGATGCTGGATCATGAGCCGAAGGCAGACACTTAACGACTGAGCCACCCCGGCGCCCCCTCTACCTTTTTTAAAAAGTAAACTGGAAATATCTGGGCCGTGGAATTATAAATTACTTTGGGGTTCTTTTCTTCATACACTTGTAGATTTTTTAAAACTTAATAAATATTATTTTAAAAAAACACTGAAAGTGTGATAAATCTGTATATATTAATACGAAAAAATTCTCTTGACACGTTTAAAAATGCATGTTGTGGTACAAGAAAAAGCAGTGTGATCCCATCTCTGTGTTCTAGAAGCCTACCTACAAAGGGCCGCATTTACACGCACATCCAGAGTCTGGGAGGATAAACAAGCCCAACTATAAACAGTACTTACTGCCTGGGAAGCTGGAGGAAAGAGCTTTCATTTTTTTCTCCATACACTTGTTTTTTTCTTGCTTTTAATGAGTATGTATACCTTTGCAATTAATTTTATATCAGAAGAAAATCCACTTTCTGCTCGAGGACAAGGTTTCCACTGTCCCCAGCGGCTCGTGAACACTCAGCCCATTCACCCGCACAGCAGGTCAGCCAGGCGGCAGGGACAGGCCCCCCTCCCAGACAGGCATGCGTTTCCGAGCGGCCCAGGACAGAGCAGTTCTTGAAGCTCTGCACTGTGCGTAAACAACACCTGCCGAAAAAAGCTCGGGGAGACACAAAGGAGCCCTGGAGAGAGCGGCCGGGATGACCTCCTTTTTCCAGTTGGTCCTGCAGAAATGCATCCCATCATTCTACACAAGGATACGATCTCCAAGGTGATCTCCAAGGTCGGTGGGAGAGTCACCTCCGGCTTCCCAGGGCCCAAGTCCTACCTGCCCTCCCCCAGGCTGGGACCAGCCGCGGCAGAGTACTCACACAACAGGTTCCCATCCAAAGGGCTCCAGCACTCCGGAAAGCAAGCTGACCCACAGGCTTTCTACTGCAGCCCACACATTTCTGATTTCAACTTAGAAACACACTTTATACACCCCAGGGCTTGGCATACTATTTTCAACAGATGCTTCTTTCTTTTTGTAAGATTTTGTTTTTTAAGCCTCTCTACACCCAACGTGGGGCTCAAACTCACAACCCTGAGATCAAGAGTCACATGCTCCACTGACTGAGCCAGCCAGGAGCCCCAACAGGCGCTGACTTCAAGTCGGGTACATGTTCCAGGACCTTCCGTCACCTACCCAGGCTGAGTGGCCCTGACTCCTCCGCACACTTCCACGAGAGCCTCCTCGCAGCTCCGCCACCCCTTCTGCACGCGGGCACCCTCCCTGCCAGACACTGAGCACGGTCAGCCCCAGGAAGAAATAGAATTCTGCTTCGTGGCCCACACTCCCTCCCGTGTCAGTCAATAAACAAGGGCAAGAGGGCATTTATAAGTTGTCATCTAGGGGCACCCGCATGGCTCAGTTGGTTAAGCCTCTGCCTTCGGCTCAGGTCATGATCTCAGGGTCCTGGGATCGAGCCCTGCATCGGACTCTCTGCTCAGCAGAGAGCCTGCTTCCCCCTCTCTCTCTGCCTGCCTCTCTGCCTACTTGTGATCTCTGTCAAACAGATAAACAAAATCTTTAAAAAAAAAAAAAAAGTTGTCATCTACTGACAGATGACCGGACAAACACACTGCGATACGTGGAATGGGGTATGGAGTACTGTTCAGTCGGAAAAAGGAATGGAGTCCTAACACCTACTACAGCATGGATGAACTTTGAAAACAGCATGTGAAAAAAGCCAAACACAAAAGCGTGAACACTGTATGATTCCACTTATAGAGAGTGAGAGAGAGAGAGAGAGAGAGAGAGAGAGGAGATGGCGGTTGCCAGGGGCTGAGGGAAGGGGAATGAGGGATCTGTGTTCAACGGGTACAGGTTCAGTTTGGGAAGGTGATGAAGTTCTGGAGAAGGACGGCGGTTGCACCACCCTGTGAATGCATGTGAGGTCACTGAACTGGTACTCTTAAAAACAGTGAAAATGATAAACCTTAGAGAGGCCTGGGTGGCTCAGTCCATTAGCCGTCTGCCTTCAGCTCAGGTCCTGATCCCACGGTCCTGGGACCGAGCCCGCATCAGGCTCCCTGCTCAGTGAGGAGCCTGCTTCTCCCTCTGCCCCGCTCCCCCTGCTTGTGCGTGTGCGTGCTCTCTCTCTGACAAATAAATAAATAAACCTTTGGGGAAAAATGATAAACCTATGTATACTCTACTACAAAATATTGTTTTAAAAAAGCGTATTTAAAGTTGTGAAAAGGGGCACTTAGGTGGCTCGGTTGGTTGAGCATCCGACTCTCGCTTTCAGCTCAGGTCATGATCTTGGGGTTGTGAGATCGAGCCCCATCATGGGCTTGGCGCAGGCAGTCTACTTCAGATTCTCTCTTCCTCTCCTTCCCACTCACACTCTACCTCTCTCTCAAAGAAATAGAAGCGGTGAAAAGAACTACAAAGAAACGCAACAGAGGCGAGGAAAGGATCATGGGAGGGTGATGACAAAGTCAGGTTGAGACGTTCCCAAAGGCCTCCTTAAGGAGGTGCCTGCCTTCTCCCCACTGGACCGTGAGCTCCCAAGGAACCCAAGTGTGGCATTCACATCTCTGTGTCCCCAGAACAGCAACTGTTTAAGTCAAGACACTTGCTCAGACTCATCTCGGTCAATGGAGCAAGACTTCAGGGTTCACTCAGCAGGGGGCGTAGCTAGGACTGAGACAGCCTGGCCCGAGATACTCAGAACTTAGTGGCCCAGGAAGGGACCCACCCTGGAGACAAGGCTGGAGTCCAAAGTGACAAGGGCCGAAGGCGAAAACCCACTGTGTGCCAAAAAGGACTGCAGAAGGAGCCTGCATTTTCCCTGCTCTGCAAATGCCCTCACAGGAAATAATCAGCAATGTACCCCAAGATGTACATGCCAGGATGCGCCCTAAAAATCTGTTTACAAGAAGTGGGTAACAACAGTTCAAATGTCTAACAAAAGAGGATTCAATAAATCATGGCATACCCATATAAAGCAATTACACAACTGTTAAAATATATTTTGGGGGCTCCGGGCTGGCTCAGTGGGTACAGCATGCGACCCTTGATTTCGGAGGTCATGAGTTCAAGTTCATGAGGTCATGACGGAGAGCTTACTTAAAAATAACAGTATTAGGAAAATACCCTATAATGTTAAGAACTATAAACTGTGAGCGGTACATACAGTAGTTTACTAATTTTGAAAAAACACACACATACTCAAAGGAAATACACCGGCCTTTACGGTGGTTCTCTCTGGATGGTGAGCTTACAGGAGATTTATATTTGTATTTTTATCTTTATTCTTTTCACTATTTTTCAGTTTCCTTCCCAGTAAAAAGGTTACTTTTACGAATAGGGAAAAACACTTGTAACGAGCCTTGTGCGGTGCCCGGCAAAGAGCACGTGCTCCAGGGCACCTGCCGCAGGACAAGGACTTCGAAAATCAATAAAATCACTGCTTTTGCAACGCCACCAAGAGGAAAAGGCCAATGGGTCTCTCGGAGGAGGAGGAAAGGATACAGAGCACAGCTACAAAACCAGCTGCAGAGGTGGGAGCGGAAGGAAGTACTCTCAGAGAGACCGTGAAAGACACCAGCAAGTTAAGATCAAGATCGACCTCACTCTGCGCCCCGACTCCCGCCACTCCCTCTGCAGGCAGCCCATGTCGCTGCTGGCATCTTCTGGGCACAACCCAGCCTCGGATGACAGTCAAGTATAGTGAACGACAAGGCTCAAGCAAGACTCCCGGCTTGAGTCACACAGGCAGCCTCCCTCTGGGTGCGCAGGTTCCCCGCAGGCCCGCCAGAGAGACAATGACCTGTACCACCGACAGGGGAGCTGGGGGTTTGGAGCTCCCAGGTGAGGAGGCCTGGTCCAAATGGCACCTTTAAAACCTAAAAGCTTGTCATAACCAATTTTATTTCATCAGAAATCTCACCTTCTTTCACCTCCCCCCCCCCACCGCCGCCCCGAGCACCACAGGCGATCCCTTTCTTTGTCCAAATGACAGACCAAAGGTTCTTAAGGTTATACAAGACCCAGAAAAAATGGGACTTTTTTTTTTTAAATGGGACTTTCTTAAGAAAGAAATTGAGTCATGACTTGAAAAGCAGACAGTCTAGTTAGGCCTGACCAAGATATGAGATTCAGAGCATAAAGCCCAACAGATCTCTGCTGGAAATTTTCTATTTCAAGGGGAGGATACTGCTTTAAAATCCAGGGTAGACAGATCCTATCTGGTATCTGCCAAACCACAACAAGATACAAGTGCCTGACGGCAGAGAAGCCTCATTATCAAATTTAGAAATACACCGCGCTAGCCCACCTGTCCTCGTCTGGTTTGAAACAGAAACCAACATAGAAATGATCAATCTTAAATGGTAGAATAATGAGACACAGAACCAGCATACAGCCATTAGCAACATGAGTCAGTACTTTGTGCAAGCTAAAAAAAAAAAAAAAAGCTTTAAAGTACAATAAAATAATCCTTTGCAAAAAAAGAGAACTGAAATTTAAAAGTGGGTGGGGGATGGTGAGCAGGCCTAACAAAAATCCCTCGGCCAGGCCAGGCCAGGCCAGGCCAGCAGACCGTGCTGGAACTAGTTCTGACTTGCCATTCCTGAAATTCCACTCTCCCAGGGTTTTCTGGCTCTCCCTTCCCCAGGCTCTTTACCCATCTGGGCTCCAAGGAGATGGGAGAGGACCCAGGCCACTGTAAGCAGCAGCCTCCCTCCCCCCACCACCCCACAGCGAGCTGAAATAAGGCCTCTCCGTGCAGCCTTGGAAAACTGAAAATTCACAGGTAAACCAAAAGCTTGCTGGGAAGGGCAGTGTATTCTTCTCCTTTCCTAACAAACCAGCTAAAAAACAGTCCAGAGCCAGACCTGGCCAGAATGAAAGCAGATAGAAAAAAAGGGCCAAGAGGCAGGAAGCTGGGAACACTGACAGGGTGACATGGCCCCGCTAAGACGTCTCAGTTCCACAGCCAGTGGGCCTGGAGGAGGTTCCGAGGAGGTTTTAAGAAAATACAACAAAACCAAGATGGTTGTGGGAATGTCAAAATGCACCAAAACAAATGCCCAGCAGATTACAGAATCACTCAGACCAAGAGAGGGTCCCCAGGGACATTTACAAACAAGCTACAGGTGTGGCCTGGGTCTCAGCCCTCACCTGCCACCAAGACTGGGGTCAATTTCCCTTGTGTTAGCCTCAGTCCCTGCTATGCTCGCCAATAAACACCGTGAGCAGCCTAGCTGTTCTAGGCCAGTCCAGTGCTTCCAGGCATTAAGTAGTCATCGTGATATAAAAATATCAGCTGGGGGGCACCTGGGCGGCCCAGTGGGTTAAAGCCTCTGCCTTCAGCTCAGGTCATGATCCCAGGGTCCAGGGATGGAGTCCTACATTGGGCTCTCTGCTCAGCGGGGAGACTGCTCCCCCCCCACACACACACATACACCCTCTGCCTGCCTCTCTGCCTACTTGTGATCTGTCTGTCAAAGAAATAACATCTTAAAAAAAAAAAAAAATCTCTGAGGGATAGAATTTGAGGGTGGGGAAGTCACAGGGCCATCAGTCAGAGGAACGGGAGAAAAAGATCAGGAATTTGGAGCAAGGACCAGAAAACTAGGCAATCAACAAAAACAACATATATTTTCATCACCCTCCTATGAACAGAAGCAGTTTGCCACAAACAGAAAGTGAGGCTCACAAGAGCCCCAACAGATACCCAAGGCAAGGCATTAATTATTCCCATTTTACAGACAGATGGAGGAGTTGTGGCTCAGGGACTTGCATAAGGTAACCCAATAAGGAGCAGAATCCAGGCTCCAAGAGACACCTGCCCGAACAAGCACAGGCTCCCCAAGTGATAATTTGCCATTCCCAAAGGAAAGCAGTCATCCTCAAAAGGCAGGAGTCCCCAGCCTCTGCTTGTTGTTCTCAGCATCTCCCACTGTTCTAGAACTGCCTTCAGCCAAGCTGCAGACCTGCCTTTAGAAGGGACAGGCACCCCCAGACCCTTGTGTGGTAACATTACCACACAAGCCAGTTCCTGGGGGGCTCCAAGGGATACTCTCTCCTGTCCTTGTCTCTCCACAGAGGCCCAGCACTGAATGAACAAGGGCCCAGAGAGAGATGTTCCATGGGCTGAGCGCCTTAGCCCAGCACCTGTGGCATCCACGGGCTGGATCGGGTCAGCCCTATGGGTAGCAACGCAGCGGCGGGATTCCATCCCAGGGGGTTGATGGCAGGTACAGAAACAGCAGCAGAAGAAACAACTATTAAACACTAACTGTGTGCCAAGCTCTTCTAGCTCTTTCGCCATGGCCCCAACCCTACAAGGCGGAGAATGCACTATTTATGCCAGCAAAGGCTCTCTGGACCCTAGATTTCTCTGGCAGAAGCAGGATTTGCACCCCAAAGCCCGGGCCTCCCAGTCCCTTACACCACACAGCACTGTACACAGGGCCGGAAGGCTGCAGATGGAAACCACGCTAGGACTTCAAACGGATGGTTCCAAAAACCAAACTGGATAATGTATAAAGCCACATAAAATGCACAAAATATCTTAAGGGCGGGGGGAATCTCAGGGCTAATTTAACAATCCTGGAAACCAAAGGCTTCTGAAGGTTCCTCCCTGGCAGCCATTTAGCAAATGACAGAGTCTTGAGAGCATCCCCAGCCCCCGTTCTCCCCACTTCCTCCAAGCTAACCATCCCCTGGAAAAACACCTCCTCTTCTTGCCTAAAGGTGGGCCCGGACCTCCCACGATATTCAGAAAGCGAGGGAGAGAAGAGAAAGCCACCTTCCAGTTTTGTATAGGCAAATTCACTCCAGAGGCCCACGATCTCAATAGTGCTGTTTCTGACTTGGGAGAAGGGACAAAAACGAAAAAAGAAGGGAAGGAGGAAAAAAAAAACAACAACAACAACAACAAAACCCCATCTGGCAGGCCCCGAGCAGCGACATCCTGTTTATTATTAAACATTCTCAGTAACTGAGCATTAAGTATTTCGAAAATAATCCTGCCGCTCGCACGCGGAAACCGCGGCCGTCGGCGGCGCCGAGCCCCCTGCCCCCGGGGGGTCGCCGCGCCCCCCGCCACTCCCCAGCCCTGCGGCCGTGGGGGGCGCCCCGACCCCGGGATTCCCGCTCGGGGTGGTGCCCGGGCAGGTCGGCCTGGGAGAGAAGGGGGGCGGGGGTGCGGGGAGGCCGCCCCGGCCACTTCCAGAGCAGCGGGGCGCCCGGGACCGCCGGCCTGGACGCTCGGGAGGCGGCCCCCGGGACGCGGCGGCCCCCGCAGCCCCGCAGCCCCGGCCCCGCCGCCCGCCCAGGCCGCGCGGCGCCGCACAACAATGGCGAGCCCGGGCCCGGCCAGCCCGCCGCCGCCCCCCCCCCAGGCCGCCCCCCGCCCGGCCCCGCGGCCCCCGCCCTCACCCCGGCCGGCGAGCCCCCGGCGGCGGCGCGGCGCTCGCGGACGGAGGGCGGCCGGGCCCGGGCTCGCCGCTGTCAGTCAGCCGCCGCCGAGACAAAGCCCGGCCCGGCCGCGCCGCCGCGCCGCCTCCATCTTAGCGCCCGACCGCCGCCCCGGCCCCGGCCCGCCCCGCGCCGCCCCGCGCCGCCCCGGCCCACCTGGTCTGGTTCCGCGGGCGCGACTGGGCCGGGCGATGGCGGTCGGGCGGCGGTCGGGCGCGGAGGCGGCGGGATGGCGGCGGATTGCGAGGCGGCGGCGCGGCTGCTCGCTCGCTCGCTCCCTCCCTCCCTCCCGGGCTCGCTCGTCGCTCGCTCGCTCGCTGGAGCCTCGGAGCCAGTGTCTCGCCGCTCGCCTCCCTCTCGCGCTCGGCTCCCCGCCCCCCGCCTGCCGCCGCCCCCGCCTCCTCCGGCCTCCGCCTCCCGCCGCCGCCCGCAGCCGCGCCTCGGCCCGCGCAGCGCCCCCTGCCGCGCCGCCCGGCCTGAGGGGGGGGGTCTAGGGGCCCCGGGAGGGGAGGGGACGGGCAGCGGGCGGGGGGGGGGGAGGGGGAGGGGTCCCGGGAGGCTGGGGGGAGGGGCACGGGAGAAGGAGCGGTGGGGGGGTGCGGGGGTCCGGGCCCAGGCGGAGCGGGGCCGGACAGCGCGTGGGTGGGGGGAGGCACGGGAGAAGTGGGGGCTGGGGTCCTGGGGAGACGTGGGGGGAGGGGCACGGGAGAAGGAGGGGCTGGGATCCCGGGAGGGGCGGGGCCGGGCACGGGAGAAGTGGGGGATGGGGTCCACGGGAGACGAGAGGGTGGGGAGAGGCACCGGAGAAAGGGGGCTGAGGTCCCAGGGAGATGCAAGGGAAAAGGTACGGGAGAAGGGGGACTGGCGTACTGGGGAGGGGAAGGGGCTTGAGGGGGAAGGGTAAAGGCCGAATCGGGGCTGGGGAGGCTACGGGAGGGAGCCGGGAGAAGGGGGTCTGGGAAGCGGGTGGAACTTGGGACTGGGGCCCGGAGAAGGGGCCCAGGAAGAGAAGGGGAAGGGGATCCCTGGAGAGGGAAAAAGGAGGAGGCCCAGGAGAGGGGGTTGGGGCGAAACGGGGGTGGAGGATTTAGGGGGTCCGGAATGAGTGGTCCGGAAGAAGGGGCTTTGGGCTAGAGGGGGCCTGGGGCGATGAGGCCCAGACGGAAGGAGGGTTGAGAAGGGAGGGGGCGCGAGCCCGGATCTCCGCCCCCTCCTCTTTCAGAACTGCAGCGCTTCCTGACAGACCTCGAGCCCAGATTTTGTTCTGTGATGTATACACCGAGAGGAAACAGAAACAATACATTGTTAACTCGAAAGCAACGTTGTTGCACAATATAGATACTGTATCCGTTTTTGTAAAATGAAAAATAATAAACCAATCATCTTCGGCGTTTGTGTATTTGTGTGAATGCAAAACAAAAGGTCTGGGACAATGCACTCCGCGCTCTTGGTTACGTCTGCAGTCTGAAGTCTGGAGAGCCACGGAGGATTCTCGCTTTTTATTTTCCGAAAAGGGCAATTAGAAAAACAAACGATTTGCAAAACCGAAAAGCGAAATGTAGCTGGGACCTGGAATCCAAATCAACCGCCCCTGTCCCTGACACCTGTTCACCTACACTTTAAGCAACAGCCACAGGCCAAACTCTTGTGTGCCTTGGTTTGGGGTGGTTTGTCTCATTTAATCCCAGCCCTGGGGCAGATTTTATTTTTCCTGTTCACGGGTGAGAAATGGAGATTCTGAGAGGTTAAGAAATTTGCCCAAGGCCACAAAGCAAGACCTGGGAGGAAGATCGACCCCCTTCAGCCTAACTAAAAAAGTTAGGGTTATAGCAGAGCACAGTGCCCGCACACAGTAGGCGCTATGTAAATATCGGTTGGTTTGTTGAAAGGAGAAATGAGTGGCTTTTAGGCTGGTAGGTAGAGACTGGAAGAATGGGGGGGGGGGGTGTCTTTTTCTAATTACCGGAAAAGAGAGAAGAGAAGATGAAAAGCTTGGGTCTTGAGTGCTCTGGGAAGACAGAGGCTATATTAAGGATATAATTAATGACCACAAAGGGGATAAAAGTCAAGTCAACAAGTGCTCTGCTCCCCTGGCAGGTCTGGAAGGGGAGTGACACCCTCTGGGGACAGGAGGGCTGCTAGGTTCTGGAGAGTTCACTGGCCCCAGATGCTTCACTCTTGCAAAACCCAAGGATCTGGCGGCATCCAAATCCCTTTGAGGGTTCAGGAAACACTTCTCCTTCTGCACGTCCCTGGGTGACAGCACCAACAATGCTAGGTGCCGCTTACCGAGCAGATTTTCTGGGCCAGCCATGCTGGTAAGCACTTTACAAGAGATAACTTCTTAATACTTGGGAGACAGTTACTCCTGTTCCCACTTTCTGGATAAGAACACTGAGGTCAGAAGGTGAGTGACCTCAGATAAGGCATAAATTTGACTTTCACGGCAGGGCAAGGATTGGAATTCAGCAGTGCCTTTCTTTGAAGTTTGAGCCTTTCCTAAGGTAAAGCAAAGCCAAGATGCCCCCGCAGGTATGGGGGCTGGCTGTGGATGGAGGCCATCAGCCAGGGCTGGCACCTGAGGTTTCTCCAGGATTCTGAAGGTGCCTCTGTAAGCTTTCTCAGAACTAAGGACCCAGAGAGATCAGAAAGAGGGAGTGGAGCATGAGGGTTGGATCAAGGCTCCGGGGGTCACTTAGCCCCCAAGAGACTGCCTGCAAAGTCGAGGGGGACATTCAAGGGGACATTTCTCATGGCATCAAAGTTACTATAAAAAGCAACTGTCAGAAAAAAAAAAAGAAAAAAAAAAAAGCATCTGTCCAGAGTGGGACTACTGAGAAGAGGGAAGGAGTGAACCAAGCAGCACAAAGCTGGGGAGAGTTGGCATGAATCAATGAGCAACAGTTTACCTCATTTGTGTTTGTTTGTTTGTTTGTTTTTTCTTTTAAATCTCAGGAAACTTGGAACTTTGCGCGTGGGTGGAGAAAACTCTTCAGACCCCCAAAAACTGAGCAGAAGGGGAATTTCATCCATCCCTAGAGACCTAATGCAGATTTGACATATTTATAATTTAATTCTTCCCCAAATGTGATCACTGAGTTTTATTTTATTGCCGTTTAATATTTTTGCATACTACTTATACCTATATTTCTTTATCCATGAGTTTCTTTGTTGAACCTCAGTATGGCTAGATGTGGCTCTCCTTCACATGAATTTCTTGTGGAATCTACGAAACCCTGTCATTGTGGTCTATTGTGGTGGTGGTGGTGGTTTGTTTTTTTTTTTAAAGATTTTATTTATTTATTTGACAGAGAGAGATCACAAGTAGAGAGGCAGGCAGGAGAGAGAGAGGGAAGCAGGCTCCCTGCTGAGCAGAGAGCCCTATGAGGGGCTCAATCTGAGGACCCTGAGATCATGACCTGAGTCGAAGGCAGCGGCTTAACCCACTGAGCCACCCAGGCACCTCGTGGTGGTGGTTTTTGAACTCACCCGGAAAGCTCTCTCCTCTTATGCTCACGCTCTTCTTTCTCTTCCCTGTACTCTGGCTTCTTCTTCTCTAACCCCCACCACACTGTGACATTTCTTCAATGATAGTCCCCATCTTGCCGGTGGTTGTCATTTACATAGGTCCTACAAGACTAGGAGCTCATCCAAACAGTCACTAATTTTCCATTTGAATTCCCCAGCACCCAGCACACAATCTGTGGCACACAGTAGGTGTTTAGTGAGAGGTTACTGAAAGAAAGAAGACAAAATTGAAGGCAGAGAGAATTTGAGACTCAGAGAAGGAATCTGACCTCTGCTGGTGGTGTGTCCAGTCCCCGCCTCACCGGGAAGCCAAAAGAGCTTCCATGAATCACTCCATTGCGTGGAGAATCTAAGGCTTTGCTGAGCTTCTTTCATCCATTTAATGGGGAGAGTTCCATTTACAGAGCACTTTCAGATGGGGAAACTAAAATGCAGCCAGGCTTAGTGACACGGAGCTGGTGGCAGAATGCATACCTGCCGAGGGCTTGGGGTGCCAACACCCACTTTCTGTCTATCACAGCCTCTTTGCCCGGATTTTGTGAGTTAAGGTCTATTATTATCCCCATTTTACAGATCGGTAAAAGGAGACCCTAGGACATTCACCTGTCCCTTCTTGGTTGCCAGATGCTTGTCATATCACTGTGGTTAATAGAGGCTTTTTGGTCATCCAGACTCCAGGGTCAGCCATTAACAAGCTGGCCCAGGCACAGGGCCCAGGGGCAACTCCAGGGGCCTCTCATGAAACCCGGCTTCAAGGCCAGCCTCCCTCCAGCCACTCCCAGCCTGAGTATTGTGCACAACATGGGCATGCGTACCCTCGCTGGCTCTGTAGTACAGAGAGGCCCAGGCAAGCTCACCCCAGCTCAGATCCTCAGTGGGCCCCGTCCTGGGTAAACCCAGAAGCAGGCACTGGGTCTGTGCCCTTGCCCCAGGCTGGCCTTCAGCATGGAGCCATGGTGGAGGAGTGCTGGATTTGGAGTCAGACCGACCTAACTCCAATTTTGTCTCTATCCTCATTTACGGTGTGTCTTTGGACAAGTGACTCTCACTCTCTGAGCCTCTGAAAATTGGGGAAGAGGCTATGGTGCAAGTGGAATGAGATTATGTGCTGCGACTGTCGGCACAAGCTGGCATCTAGAAGGCTCTCAGACATGACAGAGAACGATGTCCCTTGTCAGTCTTCCATTGCTGTGTAACAAACAGGCCCCAAAATCTAGTGGCTTAAAACCACTTGTTATTTCTCACATTTGCTGAGTTTGGGGCTGGTTCCTCTGCCCCACCTGGTGGTCACTGGCGTCAGTCCTGCTACTACACTGTTCCTCCATGAAGTGCGTCATCCCCCAGGATTTTCCATGTGATCTCTCTGAAGCACAATAGTCCAGGCTTCCTTAGAGCCGGGCAGCTGGGTTCCAAAGCAGGGAAAGCAGAAGCAGACAGGCCTCCTTGAGGTGTCACTTCTTCTGCACTCTGTTGGTCAGAGGGAGTCACAGGGCTGGCTCAGACTCTAGGGGGAGGAGAAATAAACCCCCTCTTGAGGGCAGGAGCCGCAGAAGTGTACAGGGAGTGAAAGGTGGCACGGCGGCCTGTTTGTCGATAAGCTTTCAGGTTCTCAGGACCTCTTGCTTTCCCCCACCCCATGCCTCAGCCAAACCTCCACCCATCCTGTCTAATGAAGACATTCCATCCGACTGCAAGAAAGGTTTACTGAGCTCTCTCACAGCCAGGTCCGTCAGAGCACTGAGGAATGGTCAGAAAAGAAATTTGCAATCCTTACACTCAAGAGGCTCCCAAATTAAGGGGCATTGAAAACAAAAACAAAACGACAATAAGAAAAAACTGATCTCACTTGTGCTCTCTCTCTCTCTCTCTCTCTGACAAATAAATAAATAAATAGAATCTTTTTTAAAAAAGAAAGAAAGAAAAAGAAAAACTGATCTCTCTGGCTCTCACACCTACCAGACATGGCCCTGAGGAGGGTCCAAGTCATCAGGGCCTGGGCCGGGCCTGATCTGGGACTTCCTCGCTCCCAGTACTGCAGGATTTTATAGTAGCTGCCATACAATCCAGGAATGGGAGGCTTACGACTTGTGTAGTGACCACGTGCTCCAGGATTCCTGGAAGGGCCTGCTTTCCTATTCACTGCACCTGTTCTCCAAAGTGCAATGCACTCATGAGAGAGAGCGTGAGTCCCTATTTCAGTCATCTTAACTGGGGTATGTGTGCGGGGGGGGGATAATCGTCCAGGGAGAGGGAGAAATGGATTCCAACAGCTGGGGAGACTGAGGGCGCCTTCTTGGTGCAGGTGCATTTGATGCCAGGATTTGAAGGAAGAGAGGAGTTTAATCTCTTAGGAGGAGACTGGGCGTCAACATTCCAGACAGAGGGGCCAGCTTGAACAGAGGCCTGGAGATGGGAGTGTCTGGGCGCTGGGAGGGGATCACAGGCTGGCTGGTGGCCGCTGGAAAAGTGGCCCCAACCTAGGGAATGTGCATTCCAGTAGGAATGGGAGCCTTGAGCTAAAAATATGACACTTGGGTCTGAGCGCACATCAGGGGGCCCTGCACAGACCTAGGGACTCACACCACAGTGGGCAGCATCTGAATCTCAGCACTCAACAGACAGAGACTAAAAGCAGTCTCCTACAAGGGTCTGGATGACAAGGAGTGTCCAGGGCAGAGAGCCCAGTCCCTTCTTTACACATCACACCAGATTCTTACAAACCTGCCCACATGGGGTGCTTGACTGGCTCAGTCATGATCCCAGGGTCCTGGTATTGAGTGTGAGTCCAGGCTCTCTGCTCAGCGGAGGGTAGGGGGGTGGAGAGAGTGGTCTGCTTCTTCCTCTCAATCTCCCTCTGTGCTCTGTTTCTCTCAAATAAATAAAATCAGGATGCCTGGATGGCTCTGCGGGTTAAGCCTCTGCCTTCAGCTCAGGTCATGATCTCAGGGTCCTGGGATCAAGCCCTGCATTGGGCTCTCTGCTCAGCTGGAGCCTACTCCCCCCCCCCCCCCACCACCACCACCCGCCTGCCTCTCTGCCTACTTGTGATATCTCTGTGTCAAATAAATAAATTAAATCTTCAAAAATAAATAAATAAAATCTTAAAAAAAAAAAATCTGCCCACCATTTCCCACCAAGGGACAGGAGGAGGCAAAGAGGGAGAGAACCAAGACCGGAGATAAAAGAAGATTGAGGGTAAGATTGAAAACTCAGCATCTTCAGCTGAGAAAAAGCAACAATTATTGAGGGGTGCAGTTTGAGAAGAAAAAGAAAGGGAAGGAAGAGCCAGCTCTCCCCAGAGGCTCCCAAGTAAAGGCACCCTCCCAAGGGATGGCAAACACCAGCCAGACATCCCACCTGCTCCGTTTCTACACCTGTCCATGACCAGACCCCTGAACTGAGGTCCACCTTTCCAGTGAGCTGTTTTACAGTGTTCCTCAACCCGGAGTTCCAGGAAGCATCCATACCAACCATAGCAGTTGGCATGGGAGGTGGGGGTGGTGTGATAAAGAGGGAATGAAGGAAGGTCGTTGGCAAGGACATTTAGTAACCATGTCTTGCCCTCTGTGGTTACAATTCTCAGAAAGGTAGGCACTAGAGAAAGAATAGATCTCAAAATCTAACCTGATATCAAGAAAGAGACAAGACAACCCACAGAATGGGAGGAAATATTTGTAAACCAGATACCTGGTCTAATCACCAGGATGTATCAAAAAGGATTAGACCAGATAAGGGTCTAATCACCAGGATGTATCAAAACACTTGCAACTGGGGCACCTGGTGGCTCAGTGGGTTAAGCCTCTGCCTTCAACTCAGGTCATGATCTTGGGGTCCTGGGATCGAGCCCCACATTGGGCTCTCTGCTCAGCAGGGAGCCTGCTTCCCCACCTCTCTCTGCTTGCCTCTCTGCCTACTTGTGATTTCTCTCTCTGCCAAATGAATAAATAAAATCTTAAAACAAACAAACAAACAAACAAACAAAAAACCATTTGCAACTCAACAACAAAGATTCAAACAACCCAAAGGGAAAATGGGCAAAGGAGTCGAACAAGACCTTTCTCCAAAGATACACAAGTGGTCAACCAGCACCTGAAAAGATGCTCAATATCATTAGCTATCTGGAAAATGCAAATCAAAACCACAGGATGTAACTGCATACCCACCAGGATGGCTCTCATCTAAAAGATGGACAGTAACAAGTGTCAGGAGAGACAGAGAGATATGGGAGCACTCTTATAGCGCTGGTGGGCATTTAATGGTGCGGCTACTGTAGGCAGTCTGGTGGGTTCTCATAAAACTAATCATAGATTTATCCTATGACCCAGCAATTCCGCTCGTAGGCATACCTTAAAGAATTAAAAAGAGATGTTCAAATACAGTGTATACCTGAATGTTTATAGCAGCCCTATTCACAATAACCAAAAGGTAAAAATAACCCAAGTGTCCATCTACTGAAAGTGGATAAATGAAACGTGGTAGATCCACCCTAAAATACTATTTAGCCATTTGAAGGAACAAAGTACTGATCTACACTACAACATGAAGGGATCTCAAAAACATTACACTAAGAGAAAGAAACCAGACGCAAAGGCCACATGTTGTATGATCTGTTTATATGGAATTCTCTGAAATAGGCAAATCCACAGAGACAAAAAGCAGATTAGTGTTTGCCCAGGGCTGGGGGGAGGGGAGTGACTGCTTAATGGGCATGAGGTTTCCTTCTGGGAGGATGAAACAGATCTGGAAACAGAGGCGATGGTTGTAGGACTGTGAAGGTACTAAATGCCCGTGAATTGCATACTTTAAAAATAGTTAAAGGGGCGCCTGGGTGGCTCAGTGGGTTAAAGCCTCTGCCTTCAGCTCAGGTCATGATCTCAGGGTCCTAGGATTGAGCCCCACATCGGGCTATCTGCTCAGTGGGGAGCCTGCTTCCCCCTCTCTCTCCGCCTGCCTCTCTGCCTACTTGTGATCCCTCTCTCTCTCTCTGTCAAATAAATAAATCTTTAACAAAAAATAAAGTAACAATCAGCCCCTGACATAATAACACAAATACTATGGTTTTAGGAAAATAATTTTTCAAAACATCCTTTTTTTTTTCTTACCAAGGAAACTGGCATAATTTTTTTTTATTTTTTTTAATAAATCTGTTTAATGTTTGGCTTAATGGAAAACAGCCAGATTCTCAAAGCAGCTTCTGAATGCAATCTATTGTGATATGTTGTCTTAGTTGAAGTACAAGAAGAATATGGAGCCTGGCATAGGGATGCTGTTGGAGAAAGGAGGGCTACTTCAATAGGTTTTTCAGATTGTTGTGGATATGAGTTTTTGACAGTGCACCAAAACGTGCCAAGTTTTCATTTCTTAGTGGCAACGTTGAAGCTGAAACCATAATACTGAACTTTCCTTACTCTGTGATCTCTAAATCCATTAGTCTATCTTTCCCTTGCACTTGGATCCTTTACTCATTCTGTAACATCAGGTATCGGTCATTTGGAAAACACTGATTTCACTGACTCATGCATATCTCCCAAATGCTGACAAACCTAGTAATTTCACTTCAAAATCGCACTGGTTAAGATCACTACCAACTCTCATAGAAACTAACTAGGAAACTGACAAGCTCACAATGGCTGACACAAGGTTTCCAAAATTCTAACTTTTGTTTGAGATTCAAACTGTATTATTGACAACAAATCCTGGTAGTGGCTTTCCTTGAATTAACAGCCTCCCTTCACTCACTTTCAAAAAAAGGTCTGTCTCGTCCGAATAACCAAGGTTGGTCAGATAAAAACGGTGGTCCCTGAAAAAAAGCAGCTACTTCAACTGGCAGCTCAATCCTCCAAGTGATTTGCTTGGAGACAATCGCTGTAGTTTAGTATGTGCAGAAAAGTGCCTTTTGTGCACTTCCCATTTTGTCGGACAAAATATTCTACATGTCCATCCTCAAGGGCTGAGATTTAATAAATGATTTTTACTGCTTCATCAAGGACACTCTAGAATAGAAATGGCTTTTATTTTTTTCTGCAGGAACATGGCGACTGAAGAAGGCAACGGCGACGAGGACAGCTGGGAGTGACTGTCTTGGTGTACGCTAAGGTGCCGGCTGTTTCACCAACCTCTGTTTTTGCACCATCAGTTGACACAGGGAAAAAGGCAAAACTATGAAAACAAGTTTGACTCTTGCAGGTCCCTGAGAAGGACTCAGTGACATCCGGGAGTCTGCAGACAACGCTTTGAAAATTACCCGTTTCGGCTTGTTTCCTTCATGGTAACTTAAAAGCAGAACAGATAAACCCCCCAGGAGAAGCAGGCTCACTTTGAGTTATTTACGGAGCACATGACTCAGAGTAGGAGCTCAATAAACATTTTTTGAATCCTGAATAATGGCTTCCTCCTACCATGCCAAGCAATGTGCTCAACGTTTGACCTGCATTGTCTTACCGAATCTAACGTCCCCATTCTACAGACCAGAAAAGCAAGGCTCAGAGAAGATGGCAGCTCAGACAGCTAGCGATGACCAGATCTAGGAGTCAAACCGAGTTTCGTTTCATTTCAAAGCTTATACTTTTTTTTTAAGAGAGAGAGAGAGAGAGTGCACAGGGGAAGGGTGCAGAGAGAGAGAGAGAGAATCTCAAACAGGCTCCATGTCCAGTGTGGGGCTTGATCTCAAGACCCTAGGATGATGACCTGAGCCGAAATCAAGAAGTCAGATGCTTAACCACCTGAGGCACCCACACGCCCCTCAAAGTTCATACTCTTAACCACTGTGCCACACTGAATCTGATTGGCAGCAAAATCTTTGGTCATGAGTTAAATCGGGGGGGGGGGGAATAATTAAAGGAAAGTTTAAGGAAATTTTGTACAGAAGTTTGAATAACTAGGCTGCTTGGTGAATCTATTATTTACTTCACAGCCAACACACATGAATGAGGACACACACTCTGTCCCATTGGCCTGGGCCAGAGGGGTTAGTGGCTGTCTGATGGCAAGGCTGGTCTAAAGAAGGTGTATTAAGAATGATGGGCAGTGCGGCTCCTGGGTGGTTCAGTTATTAAGCATCTGCCTTTAGCTCAGGTCATGATCCCAGAGTCCTGGGACTGAGCAGCAGGAAGCCTGCTCCTCCCTCTCCCACTCTCCCTGCTTGTGTTCCCTCTCTCACTGTCAAATAAATTAATTAATTAAATCTTTAAAGAAAAAAAGAATAATGATGGGTGGTGATCACTGTGAGTCCCTTCTCACAAGGGCTGGGGGTACAAGTTTTCATTATCCCAGTGGGGCCCCTGACACAAACAATAGCTGGGTGGAGGGGGGGAGGACATGCCAGTGGGGCCCAGGTGTGCAAATTAAAATGCAACAAGAATAATGAGTCAACTGGGCTTCCCTGGGCTGTGTCCCCACAGGTCAGGGTCCACACCTGCAGAAGTTCTTTCATCGTGGCAAACAGTGGCTTTTCCCAGGTGTTCATCCCCTGTCCCACCCCTGAGAGGTTGAGCTGAATCACTCCTGCTTTTCCTAACCCTTTCAGGGGAGGCATTAACCAGTGAGAGACCAGCTGCCGGTCTTGCCAGGTGCTCATGAATGCCTTCCGCCATGGGCTTGGCTTTGGCATTCCGGAATTTACTTTGGCCCCTACTGACCCCCTTCAGCCTTCTCTCTGCCTCCTCACTTTCCAGAGTCATAGCGTTCTCTCCCCTCCAGACTTGGTACCTGTTCTCTCTGGCTGGAGTAAACTCCCCCCTTGCCCACACAACCTCCTTTGCCTGAGTGAATCCTACTCAACTCTTGGGCCTCAGCTTGGACATCACTTCCTTTAAGAGCCCTTCCCATGGGCGCCCACCTCCAAACCGTCAGAGTACCAGTCTTCTTACCGCTCTCACTTGGTCAGGACCAGGACCTAGGAGGCCATGGCTTACAAGACAGATAGAACATTCTTGAAGCTCATGGACCAGTGTTTGATGTCACTAACACTGTTGGCTTGCCTTACTTGCCCATAAGACTGTAAGATTCCCCCTGGACCGGCATTAGCATGATTGGGACTGTATCTCTGAGTCTCACACTAGGCCTGGCACACGCTGGGCATAGAGCTTACTTAAACAAAATAGGTAAATAAAATGTTAAAAAAGAAAGAGAGGTGGGGCGCCTGGGTGGCTCAGTGGATTAAAGCCTCTGCCTTCAGCTCAGGTCATGATCCTAGGGTCCTGGGATCGAGCCCCGCATCAGGCTCTCTGCTCAGCAGGGAGCCTGCTTCCTCCTCTCTCCCTACCTGCCTCTCTGCCTACTTGTGATCTCTGTCTGTTAAATAAATAAATCTTTAAAAAAAGAAAGAAAGAAAGAAAGAGAGGTGGGATGAGAATTCAATGAAGTAGGAAACAACTTTTGCACCTGCCTGCGGATACCATTCTTGTCATTCCACAGGTATTGCCAGAAGAGCTGAGCTGGGTGATGGGAGGCACGGGGCTGGGGGGGGGGGGGGTTGCCCAGAGAAGACTCAGAGCCCAGAGAAGGGTTTACAGTCTTGTGGAACAGCAGCGCGCACACATTTAAAATGCCCTCACAAAACAACACACTCTCAACAAGTATAATTAATCTTGGGGCAACTGAGCCAGAGTGCTGAGGAAGAAAAACAAAGTAAAATAATTAATAATAATACCGTAATAATAGAAATGACTCTGTAGGGGCGCCTGGGTGACTCAGGCGGTTAAGCGTCCGACTCTTGATTTCTGCTCAGGTCATGATCTCAAGGTCGTGAGATGAACCCTACAACAGGCTCCTCCCTCAGTGGGAAGTCTGCTTGAGATTCTCTCTCTCCTTCTGCCCCTTCCCCTGCTCTCTCTACTTCTCGAATAAACAAATCTTTTATTTTATTTTTGTTAAGATTTTATGCATCCTTTGACAGTGAGAGACACAGCGAGGGAGGGAACACAAGCAGGGAGAGGAGGAGAGGGAGAAGCAGGCTTCCCGCTGAGCAGGGAGCCCAATGCGGGGCTCAATCCCAGGACCCTGGGATCATGACCCAAGCTGAAGACTCATGCTTAACAACTGAGCCACCCAGGCACCCCCAAATAAATCTTTTAAAAGAAAAAAAAAATGACTGTGTATGAGGCTGACTACCAACTGTGATAAGCAACCCCAGCATTTCAGTGGTACACCACAATAAAAGTGTTTTTTGGGTTGAGTTCCTCTGTTCCAGGAGGTGTTGCAGGGATTCAGGAACCTTCCTTGTTCTGATCCCACTATCACTCCCAGCTGTGCAGACAAGGAAATGGCGAGGAGGGCAGGTCTGGGGGGTGTGTCCATCACTTCTGCCCAATTCCATTGACCAAAACTCAGCCTTGTGGTCCCACCCAACTGCATGGAAGGCTGGGAATTGTAGTTTAATGGTTGCCCTGGAAGAGAAGGAGGTGGGGAATGCTGAACATAGACCAGTCTCTGTTACGGGTCTCATTTACTGAATGAGCATTTAATAAACTCAGGCACTGTCATGCTCTCTCTCTCAAATATTCATTTATTTATCAGAGACAGAAAGTGCACGGGGTGGGGGGGTTAGGGAGAGGGACAAGCAGACTCCCCGCTGATCCAGGAGCCCAACTTAGGGCTCCATCCCAGGACTCTGGGATCATGACCAGAGCCTAAGTCAGATGTTTAACCGACTGAACCACCCAGGTGCCTCTGAGGCTCAGGAAATTTTAGTAAATTTTATGAGGTGAAAGGCTCATGCTTGCTGAATCAATGTGGAACCTAATCTTTTCTTTTTTTTTTTTTAAATATTTTATTTATTTATTTGACAGAGAGAGATCACAAGTAGATAGAGAGGTAGGCAGAGAGAGAGAGAGAGGGAAGCAGGCTCCCTGCTGAGCAGAGAGCCCAATGCGGGACTTGATCCCAGGACCCCGAGATCATGACCTGAGCCGAAGGCAGCGGCTTAACCCACTGAGCCACCCAGGCGCCCCGGAACCTAATCTTTTCAACTCAAAGACTGTAATCAAAAAGAGGACACTAGCGAGCCCCTACCTGCTCTGAGACTACACAGACCCACTCAACATCATTGTCATTGATTAAGTGCTGACTGTAGATGAGGCATTGTTTTAAGCACTTTCATATTAACTCATTTGATCCTCTCAAAAAACCCTATGAGATATTGCTAATACCCTTATTTTAAAGATATGGAAGTTGCACAGAGATCTTGTGACTTAGCTGAGATCACTCCATGGCAGACGCTGGGCTCCAACCCAGGTGATCTGTCTCCGGTGTCTAAGTACACTTTTGCCCCTTTCCTACATTTTTTTTCTTTAAGATTTTATTTATTTATTTGACAGCGAGAGAGGGAACACAAGCAAGGGTAGTGAGAGAGGGAGGAGCAGGCTTCCCGCTGAACGGGGAGCCTGATGTGAGGCTCGATCCCAGGACCCTTAACGACTGAGCCACTCAGACACCCCTCCTTTCCTACCTCTTTACAGACAACAAAAGAAAATGTTCTAGGGCAGAGTCTCTGAAGTGACGTGCCAGTGCCCTGGGAGGACGTAGGCTGGTCCACCGGTGTGCCAGGGGAATAAATATAATCCTTCTGTTCGTGTTTATCTTTATTCTTTAAAAAAAATCAGGTTGCTATTCAACTTCACTAATATGTGTTATACAGATTGACCCTGGCACCTTCACTCCGCTGAGGATCGATCTGTGTAATACATATTAGTACAATTTAATATGCTGTGGGGTGTTTTGTTTTGCTTTAGAAAAAACAAACAGAAGGTGTCACGTGGAGCGTACAGCGGGTGCTTGGATAAGTGGATCAGTGTGGCAAGTTTAGTTTTAATTAAACAAGCTCCCTCCCCTCCCCCGGGGCCTGGGTAGCTCAGTCATTACACAAGGGACTCGGGATTTAGGCTCTGGTCCTGCAAGACCTCAGGGTCCTGAGACCCAGCCCCAGGGCAGGAAGCCTGCTTGGGATTCTCTCTCCCTCTGCCCCTCCCCACTCTCTAAAAAATAATAATAATAATAAATAAAAATAAATAAATTAGCTCTCCCAGTGTGCACAGGCAGTTTTAAAAGATTCAAGCAAAGAATGGATGACGACGGGACCCCCATCCTAGGTATCACCCCTGCCTTAGTGCCCCAGGCTCCCTCGCGCAGGCGCACAACCTGAGCTTCTCAGAGTGGAAGGCGGGGCCCCGTGGCCACACCCCTTTTCCTTTTCCCCGCCTTCCTCTTTTCTCCTGGAGGCGTTATTGGCTGCTTCTCTTCGCGATGCGATTGGGTAGAGTCGCCGCCTGTCCCCCGGTGGCCAGCTTCTATTGGCTGAAGTGCTGTGGGGGTGGGGTTTGACAACTACGACTGCGAGGCTCAGACCAGAGCGGCTGACGAGCGGTGGGTTGTGGCTCTTCTTTCCGGGTGCCAGCGGGTAGGGCGGCGCCACGCGAGCCCCTGGTGCCAGGGGTCTGGGACAGGTCACCCGGCGAGGCCTGAGGGCCGGGAGGGCCGGGGCCGCAGGCGAGGCGGGGTGTGGCGGCTGGCCCACGCAGGGTCGGCCGAGATGCCGGCGGGACCTCCGGTGGAGGAGAGCGCGTGACGCAAGGTGTCGCGATGGACCCGGGACACCCAGCAGGGCCCGCAGGCCTGCCACGGGGCCTGGGTCTGGAAGCCGGACTGCTCCCGCAGACGCACACGACCGGTCGGGAGCAGCTGCAGGAAACTGAATGCGACCGGAGGGTGGCGTGTCTGCCGCAGAGGAGCCCGCGCGGGGGCTCGGAGCCGGGACTGGAGGAGCGCACCAAAGCCTGACCGCCCACCGCGAGCCTCTCGGCCTGCACAGCCCCGCGGGAGCCGCCTGGGGGTCGGGACCTGAAGCCATCTGGCCAGGGGACAGGGTCCCGGAGAAGCATGACCGGCAGTCGCTCGGCTCGCCATGTGACCCGGGGCAAATACACCTTGTCCCGGACTAATTCTCCTGCAAGAGAAAGAACAGCGGTGGGACTGAGCTTGTTGAAGAAGTTGTGCCAAAGACTCGCAAGAGCTCCACCACTACAAAAAGCCAGATGTCCTTCTGCATCACGATTTTAATCTCGGAGACGCCGGAGGCCCAGGAGAGCCTGGACTGACTTTCTGCGAGACCAGGTTTTCCGCAGGCCTCCGGGACTCCCCGTGCTGGCTGCGGGACTGACGGGCACCGGCAAGGACGGCAACGGCAACAGCCAGAAAATGGGGCGGGTTCCATGTCAGCAGAGAGAAAGCCACCAGAAAAGATGAGGGGAGACCCTGCGTGTGATGCCGCTCGATTGTGTTTAATAAGCTGAAGCTTGCTTTCCTGTCTAGTGAGAAATCTCTTGTTGAACGAGGGTAACAGACCTGATGATCCTGAGAGGTGAAGTCCCCTAAGTCAGTCGCTTTCATGACAGGGGTCTCCAAGTCACCATGGAAACAGTGAGCCTTGTGCCTATAAAGGGGTGCCATGGAAGGCAACCTGAACCGCATTCTGCCTTAGAGTCGCCTTGAAAATACTCCCAAATCACGTCATCAGGAGCATCCTAAGTCATGAACATTGATCTAGGGTGATAAAAACACACAAGATTATTCCATCCCTGGAGGACTACCCGAAAACGACGGGGAATTTTTACTTAGGTCAAGTTGCTAAGTAAAAAGTTCCCTGTGTTCTTGGTGAACCAGCAGGGGACATGTGTGCTAAAACGTTCATAATCCTCCCCAGTCCTAGCTATGCAAAGAGCTAATCTTCTCAGCGTGCATCCAGGCACTTTACCGGCATTAGTTTGTTAAATCCTTGCACTAAGCCTACTCCCACTTCAGAAAGGACCGGACCGAGCTGGATGAGTTGAGCTATTCGCCCAGCTCCTCAATGACAGAGCTAGGGTTTGAACTTGAACCACAGTCAGTGGGTCCTCCACTTTCAGTCATTAGGCTATGCGGATCATCTCCCCAAGAGGGCATCCAGGGACATGCTCTGGCAAAGAATGATGGTTTCTGGGCCACAGCACGTTTTGTGTAATCTCCACGGAAGTTAAAATATCAGTATCCGCCTTCTCAAAATGGATCCCGTAAGATTACTGACAGTCGTGAATGAGGAATGTTATAAAACACAAGGGTTTTTAACCGCCCCCCCCCAAGCTCTGTCCATCCTGGCCAGTTAATTGGTAACAAGTTCCAGCACGTTCTGCGAATCTGACAGGCCGTTTCAAAACAACGTCTTAAGAGAAATATTAATTCTTCCCCATAAATTAGCTTTTCAGATCACCAAAATGAGCCCTTTAAATGCCAAAGTTGTTTTTTTTGTTTCTAGGTAGGCCTCACAAGATCAAGATCCGAGCAGAGATCAAGAGTCAGACGCTTCACCCACTGAGTCACCAGGCGCCCCGAAGTTTTTGTGTGTTTTATTTTTTAAATTTTTAAAAATTTTTTACTTTTTTTAAGGGTTTACTTTTCTTTATTTGACAGAGAAAGAGGCAGTGAGAGCAGGAACACAAGCTGGGGACGTGGGAGAGGGAGAAGCATAGCAATCTTATTTTTTTTTTAAATGACTTTAAATAGAGAATTGTGCACATAGTTAACCTTTTTCTGATCACGCCCTATTATTAATGTTTATTATTGTCCTATGCTTTAATAGAATTCGGTCTTATTTTTTGGATTACTGTTACCTTTCTATCGGGCTGCCAGACCTGTGGCCATAGTCTGACTCAAATAAGGCGTTTCTCCAGCCCTACCATCTCTACCTAACGGTTTCTCCCTGTCAGTGCGGCTGATAAAATGCTTTGAGCTAAGAAACCCAATAAGTTTATTATGGATTATATTTTTATTTTTTAATTTTTTAAAAGTTTTTATTTATTTAAGAGAGAGAGAGAGCCAGTACGACGAGTGGGGTGAGGAGCAGAGCGAGAAACGGACTCCCTGCTGAATAGGGAGCCTGATGCGGGACTCAGTCCTGGGACTTTGGGATCATGACCTGAGCTGGAGGATGAGGCTTAACTGACTGAGCCACCCGGGTGCCCCTATCAATTGTATTTTTAAAAGATACTATGATTATAATAATATCATTAATATTATTAATTATTTATATTATTATAAGATCTTTGTAACAGTGATTTCTTGCTCCCAGAGATCTTTTTTCCCCCCTTTACTTCTGGTTTAAGAATATGATTTTTTTCCAACCTCCTCCCAACTCTCTCTCAAATAAATAAATAAATCTTAAAAAAAAAAAAGTATGATTTTTTTTTTAAAGATTTTGTTTTTGGGGCACCTGAGTGGCTCAGTTGGTTAAGTGTTCGACTCTTGATTTCGGCTCAGTTCATGATCTCAGGGTTGTGAGATTGCGTCCTGTGTGGGACTCTGTGCTGGGGATGAAGCCTGCTTAAGATTCTCTCTCTCTCCCTCTCCCCCTCTCCACCGTCTCTCTCTCAAAAAAAAAAAGGGGGAGTGGCACCTGGATGGCTCAGTGGATTAAAGCTTCTGCCTTCGGCCCAGGTCATGATCTCGGGGTCCTAGGATTGAGCCCCGCATCGGGCTCTCTGGCTCAGCGGGGAGCCTGCTTCCCCTGCCCCCCCCCCGCCTGCACCTCTGCCTACTTGTGGTCTCTCTCTTTCTGTCAAATAAATAAATAAAACCTTAAAAAACAAAACAAAACAGCATGGTCTGTTAACTGAACCAGGCAGGCCCCCCAAGAATGTGATCTGAAGGCGTTTACTGCTGGAAGACCGACCAGCAGGTAAGCGGGTTCCACATGTATTTATCTCCTCGCTACCGGGCAAATATTCCTCACAATATAAGCTGGAGAGTCCTTTTTACAGAAGGCCAAATTACTCTAGCTGTTGGGCTTGGCCGGAAAAAGGGCCAGAGAGTAACTATTTCAGACTTTGCAGGTCATGTGGGCTCACTGCGGCTGCTTCATCCGCTGTCGGTGTGAAAACACTGCAGACAGTGAACAATCAACAAACGAGGGTGGCCAGGCTCCAGAAGAACTTGACTCACCAAACTAGGCAGCGGGCCAGACGGAGGCCAGAGGCTGTGGTTTTCCCGCTCCTGCTCTGGCATTGGACAGTCTGAAGTCTTCTGCAATCAGAGGTTGGCAAAATACTTCCCACAGTGTGAAATGGTGCCGTTAGATGGAGAGAGAGCCAACGGCCGGTACAGCCCAAGAATGCAGCCGGCAGGGAAGAAAACGCTCTGCCCCGGGGTCAGAGAGCAGTCAGGACCCATCGCACCGGGGCCTGGGGAAGAGTCATTCTGGAATCCACTCACAGTGTGAAAAGTAGGAAGTAGAGTTGAAGTTCAGTATTTGGGTCCGCGGTGTTGTCATAGAACCTGCCAAAGTCCTGTAAGTTTCATTTCCTGCGGAGGGGGGGGGGCTTCCCTTTGCTTTAAGAAACAAAAAACAGGATGCCTGGGTAGCTCAGTTGGTTAAACATCTGCCTCCCCCTCAGGTCATGTCATGATCTCAGGGTCCTGGGATTGAGCCCCCCACATCAGGCTCTCTGCTCAGCCGGGAGCCTGCTTCCCCCTCTCTCTCTGCCTGCCTCTCTATCTACTTCTGATCTCTGTCTGTCAAATAAATAAAGTCTTAAAAAACAAACAAACAAAAAACCCGACAGGGGTGCCTGGGTGGCTGAGTCAGTTAAGCATCTACCTTCAGCTCAGGTCATGATCCCAGGGTCCTGCATCGAGCTCCCTGCTCAGCGGGGAATCTGCTTCTCCCCCTCCCTCTGCCGCTCTCCCTGCCTATGCTCGCTCGCTCTCAAATAAATAAATAAATCTTTAAAGAACAACAGGAACAACAAACAACCTGCCGCCTCAAGGACGTATAGAGCACCAGGACCCTGCACAGGTGGCCGGCAGGGGCGCGAAAGGGCACACCCACTTTGGAAATCAGTTTAGCAGTTTCTTACAATGTGAACCCTACACTTAGGGTTACCTGTGACCTAACGATCCTCCTCCTAGATAAACTCAAGCATATATCCACACAAATACTCAGACACAGATGTTCATCGTAACCATAACAGACAGAATAATGGCTCCCTAAAGATGTCCCTGTCCTAAGCCCCGGAACCTCTGGTCATTACCTTGCACGACTTTGCAGACAAGATGATGAAGTTGAGGACCTTAACGTGGGGAGATCATCCCAGGTCATCCGGGCAGTTCCAGCATAATCCCAAGTCCTCAGAAGAGGGAGGCCAGAGGGCTGGTGTCAGAGAGATGTGACTTCAGGAACACAGGCTGGAGGGATGCTCTTTGAAGATGGCAGAAGGGCTGCGAGCCTGGAGAACTTTCGATACACTCAACATTTCTGAATCTCAGAATAAGTAGGCTGAATGAAAGGGGTCAAAGGGTGCATGACATGTGAGTCAATTTATATAAAATTCTAGAGTATGTGAATGGATCTACTTTGACAGATCAGTGGGTTTCCTGGGGATGGGGGAGGGGGGAGGGAGGGTGACAAAGGGGACTTGTGGAGGCAAAGGAGATCTATTGATGTGATGATTTCATGGGTACATACATACAGTCAAAACACATCAAATTGTGTGCTTTAAAAAGGCAGTTTACTGTCCGTGAGTTTTACATCAATAAAGGCATGAAAGAACGATGAAGCCATCTAGGAAAAAGCCAAGATTAGTTCACGGTAACAGTGATGTTGAAAGTAGAATTCGAGCCCTTCTCCCAGTCCCAGGGCTCTAATTAATCCAGAAGATTATTCGAGATGTGCGTTTTCAGCCAGTCTCTCTCTCTCTCTCTTTTAAAGGGTGGGGAGGGGCAGAGAGAGAGAGAGAGAGAATCCCAGAGCAGGCTCCACACTCAGCACGGAGCCCGATGCGGGGTTTGATCTCACGACCCTGACTGAGATCATGACTTGAGCCGAAACCAAGAGACAGATGCTTAACTGACTGAGCCACTCAGCCGCCCCAGCCAGTCTCTTTTTTATTTTTTATTGTCTTAAGATCTTATTTTTAAAATAAAAATGTATTTTTAAGTAATTTCTACACCTGCCGCGGGGCTTGCGCTCACAACCCTGAGATCAAGAGCCGCAAGACTCCACTGACTGAAGCAGCTGGACGCTTTAGATGCAGGGCCTGAGCCTGGGCATGGTTTGGCCTTGAGATGTCAGGTTCTACAGCGCTCAGCCACCCCAAGCTGCAAAACACGTCACCATCAGTGTGCACAGAGCTCTACGGTTTTCGCAAGAACGTTTAAGGCCACGTCATCATCTATTACTTCTCCCCAAATTTCTTTAAACTTCATGATAAATGTTTTTTTTTAAAGATTTTAAATTTATTTATTTCACAGACAGATCACAAGGAGGCAGAGAGGCAGGCAGAGAGAGAGGAGGAAGCAGGCTCCCTGCTGAGCAGAGAGCCTGATGCGGGGCTCGATCACAAGACCCTGGGACCATGACCTGAGCCGAAGGTAGAGGATTAACCCACTGAGCCACCCAGGTGCCCCTGTGAGGTTTCTTAATAGCAAAATCAGAAATATAAGTACCTTTGGGAGTCTCTGTTCTTCCTGCCCCGGTAAAACCATCTGTAGTAAGAAACTGTCACAAAAATAAAAACGACGGGGCGCCTGGGTGGCTCAGTGGGTTAAGCCGCTGCCTTCAGCTCAGGTCATGATCTCGGGGTCCTGGGATCGAGTCCCGCATCGGGCTCTCTGCTCCGCGGAGAGCCTGCTTCCCTTCCTCTCTCTCTGCCTGCCTCTCTTGTGATTTCTCTCTGTCAAATAAATAAATCTTTAAAAAAAATAAAATAAAAACGACATGGCAAAGGACTAAAACGTATTTCTTCTTCTTCTTCCTCCTCCTCTTCCTCCTCTTCTTCCTCTTTCTCCCCTTCCCCTTTTCTTCCCCTTCCGCTTCCTCTCCTTCTCCTTCTTTCTTGATGCTTTTTCTTCATCAGCAAATACTATCGGAGGGCCAGGTGGAAGGGTGGGGGGCGGGGGGGGGGGGCTGGCAGCACATCCCGGGACGCAGGCGGCAGCCGAGCACGCGCGCAGGCAGGTGGGCCGACAGGTGTTTTCAGCGTGTCTCAGCTTTCTGGCAGCTGCCAGATTCTGCTCCACTAATGAGAGACCAAAGCGCTACTTCTTAATTTGTGATTCTCCAAAGCAAAGACGAACCGGAGAAGATACGGTCTCTGCAGTAAAGTGAGTCATTTAATAAGAACAATGATTCATGGAAAAAACAAACCCGACTGTGGGAGAATAATTACCGACAGGACAGCTGCTTTGCACCAGAGCGAACCGAGGACCCTGGGACGCCGTTACGGAGAGAAAAAATAAAAATCACTCCGTGTGTGACTCCTGGGGAAGGAATGAAGCCAGAAGTACACCAAGTACAGTTGATTTTATTTTTTAGTTATTTTTTAAAAATATTTTAATTATTTATCTGACAGAGATCACAAGCAGGCAGAGAGGCAGGCAGAGAAAGGGGGAAGCAGGCTCCCCGCTGAGCAGAGAGCCGGATGTGGTCCTTGATCCCAGGACCCTGGGATCATGACCTGAGCCGGAGGCAGAGGCTTCACCCGCTGAGCCACCCAGGCGCCCCTATTTTGTTATTTTTAAGTAGCTCCATGCCCAGTGTGGAGCTCAATGCAGGGCTTGAACTCATGCCGCTGAGATCAAGACCTGAGCTGAGGTCAAGAGTCAGAGGCTCAATAGACTGAGCTGCCAGGGCGTCCCTTTAATTTCTTAAAGTAAACTTTACCCCTGATGTGGGGCTTGAACTCACCACCCTGAGATTAACAGTTGCACACACTACTGACTGAGCCAGCCAGGTGCCCCCAGAATAGAGTTCACGTAGTAGAATCTTTCAGTGTTTTTCAAAAAGGAAGGAAATGATCATAAAAATGTTTACATTCAGAAAAGTTCATTGCTTATCTCAAGGCAAAGACTTGGACTACTCTAACTTAAACGAAAAATTTTGCATTTTTGCATTTTTCTTTTACAAAAAGTCGCATGTTTCAAATTTCCTGGCCTTTTCAGCGATGACAATAGCTCTCAGTAATGTGCTGTCAACAGATCTGTCATCATAAACACACACACACACTATCTGCACTTTATGGAGGAAGGGCCAGTTTGCTAGAGGATGACACGAAAATTACTTTTTGACAGATTTTTGCTAGGGGCAGGGCATTATGAAAAATGGACGTTTGGACTATTTCCAGTGTTGCATGATTGGGCCCTACGTAAGTGCTCTTACATCTGCAAACTTAAATATGTTGGAAATAGAGTTTTCTTTCCTTTTTTTTTTTTTAAGATTTTATGTATTTATTTGACAGACAGAGATCACAAGGAGGCAGAGAGGCAGGCAGAGAGAGAGAGAGAGAGGAAGGGAAGCAGGCTCCCCGCTGAGCAGAGAGCCTGATGCAGGACTCGATCCCAGGACCCTGAGATCATGACCTGAGCCGAAGGCAGAGGCTTTTAACCCCCTGAGCCACACAGGCACCCTGGAAATAGAGTTTTCTAATCTGTTTAAAAATCCTCCAGACAGGGGCTTCTGGGTGGTTCAATCAGTTAAGCATCTGCCTTCCGCTTGGGTCATGATCCCGGAGTCCAGGGACCAAGTCCTGCATCAGGCTCCCTGCTCAGTGGGGAGCCTGCTTCTCCCTCTGCTCCTCACCGTACTCTTTTGCTCTTTCTCACTCTCTCTCAAATAACTAAAATCTTAAAAAAATAAAAATAAAAACCTTGGGACGCCTGGGTGGCTCAATCGGTTAAGCGGCTACGTTCGGCTCTGGTCGTGACCCCAGGGTCCTGGGATCGGGTCCTGCATCGGGCTCCTTGCTCGGCGGGGAGCCTGCTTCTCCCTCTGCCTCTGCCTGAACTTTGCGTGCTTGTGTGCGCCCGCTCTCTCCCTCTCTGACAAATAAATAAATAATCTTAAGAAAAAATAAAAATCTTCCAAACAAAGAATTTGAATGGATTTTTGATCTATTTGTTAATGACATAAAAATATGATCCCATTTTCATTTGTCAAGACAATTCGTAAACATTGTGGAAAATGAACCTTTCTTCAGTCAGAACTAGATATTCAGCCTTGACCTCTGCTCATATTACAGAGAAACTACCAGACATGTCCTGTGACAATAAAACCCCCCTTCCCAACAAACTGTCTTAACACACACACACACACTGCCCCCATACCAGAGCCTCCCGGAAGCCTCTAGATCCAACTCTTAATTTATAGGAAAAGCAGAGCCCAAAGTCACACACTCGACTCTATCCAGAGGATACAGTCCTTGCTCTCCAACAGCGGGAAACTCTTGGAACAAACGGCCACGTTTCTCCCACCAATTGCAAAGGTGGGGGCAGGACCTGTTATGCACCGAACTGTGCCCCACCCCCCCCATCTCATAAGTAGAAGCCCTCACCCCCCAACGTGACTGCACTGGGAGACGGGCCTGTGAGGAGGTGATTAAGGTTCCATGAGGTCACAGGGTGGGACACAGCGGGAAGGGGCTCTCTGGAAGCCAGAAAGAGAGACCACACCTGAGACCAACCCCGCTGAACTTTGGTCTCAGACTTCCAACCTTCAGAAGGGTCAGCAAATGTGGGATTCTGTTCCTGCAGCCCAGGCCGACTTGCACAGTCGGGGCTGCTGTGGGGCTGCTCTGGGGAGGGCGGGAGGTGAAGGGGGACCGTCCAGACATAGAGACACTTCGTATTAGTCAGTTATGTGTATTTTACCGCATTGGAAATAAGTGAAACAAAAACCGTATCCATTAACCTGATTAATCCTCATCACCGTCGTCTTACACAATTTATGATGCGGTGAGATAACGAGGAATTTGACCACAGTGGGTATTGGAGGAAAGTAAGGGATTCTTGTTTTCAGGTGGGACATTGCGGTTGGTGTGTGTTTTTAAAAGGGTCCTGCTTGGAGAGCTAGAGACAGAATCATTTGCGGGTGAAATGATGCGATGGTTGGGGTTTGCTGTAGAGTAAGGTGATGGGGGTCGCCTGGCTGGTTCAGTGGTAGAGAATGTGGTTCTCAAACTCAGATTAAGGTCGTGAGTTCAAGCCCCACGTTAGGCATGCAGCCTACTTAAAAAAAAAAAAAAATAGAATATCGTGGGAGTGAATGGCTGGACAGTGGGTCAGATGGAACTTTGTTAATCTCCTCCGCCTGATTTTGAATGTGTTCACAATTCTGCATAACGCAGAGTTTTAAAAAAAAGAAAGTTAAGCCAAAGGTAACCAAAAACTTCCATGTAATTGTAGCTGGAACTGACAAAAAAAAATTGTGTGCTGGTGTCCTGCTCTTAGCAAGGATACTCTTCCCTTATATGTACGTGTCCTGGTCAGCTGTCTTCCCCAGCTTCAAGGACATTAGGGCCGAGCGTTGAAATGACCTGAATAGCTTAGAATAACTCTACAAAAGCATTCAGCCAAAATCTGGAAAAGATGAAGTATATTATTATATTTCTTATTAAAATATTAATACTGTTTAAGGGGGCCATATATTTTTGTCTGAGCTATAAAGAAATTAAAATACAGGGGCGCCTGGGTGGCTCAGTGGGTTAAAGCCTCTGCCTTCGGCTCAGGTCATGATCCCAGGGTCCTGGGATCAAGCCCCCCATCGGGCTCTCTGCTCCGCGGGGAGCCTGCTTCCCCCTCTCTGTCTGCCTGCCTCTCTGCCTACTTGTGAGCTCTGTCTGTCAAATAAATAAATAAAATCTTTAAAAAGAAAAGAAAAGAAAATACAAATTGCTTATTAACAACACTATTTACTGGGGCAGGGGCACCTGGGTGATCCAGTCCATTAAAAGTCCAACTCCTGATTTCAGTTCAGGACTTGATCCATCCATTCCGTCATTCAATCTATCCATCCATCCATCCATCCTTCCTTCCTTTCTTCCATCCTTCCATCCATCCATCCACCCATCCATCCATCCATCTAAATACTTGTCAAACACCAACTATGTCCCAGGCCCTGTTCCAGGCATGGGGGACAGAGCAGAGAACAACAGACAAAAACCCTTGCCTGCACAGAGCTGGCATCCAGGAAGGGGAGACAGACAGTAAACAAACAAACAGAGAAACCTGCAATGTCAGGTAATGACAGGCTGTAAGGAAAGCAGCGGAGTGGGTAGGTGGTGGCCGGTTTGGTGGTCAGGACTCTCAGCCACCCTTGAGCTGAGCCCTGATTCAAGGGAGGTTTGAGCCTTCTGAAAATCTAGAGTAAGAACAAGTTAAAAAGCCCTAGGTTGGGACTTTGCTTTCCTTGATTATTTTCTTTGTTAACTTTGAAACTATTTTTTTTTTAAGATTGATTTATTCAGGGGCGCCTGGGGGGCTCGGTGGGTTAAAGCCTCTGCCTTTGGCTTGGGTCATGATCTCAGGGTCCTGGGATCGAGCCCCGCATCGGGCTCTCTGCTCGGCGGGGAACTTGCTTCCTCCTCTCTCTCTCTGCCTGCCTCTCTGCCTACTTGTGATCTCTGTCTGTCAAATAAATACATAAAATCTTAAAAAAAAAAAAAAAAGATTGATTTATTCATTTTAGAGAGGGAGAGGGAGAGGGAATCTCAAGCAGACTCCAGACTCCAGACTGAACATGGAGCCCGACGTGGGGTGGATCCGGCATCCCGGTCTCATGACCCGAGCGAAACTAAGAGTCAGATGCCGAAGCCACTGAGTCCCCCGAACTTTTACACGGACTCCCTGTCTTTGGTGCACCCAAGGGTCAGTGTTAGAGTCCTGGGTCTGCTCTACGATAAAGGGCCACCAACCAGGTGGGCTAGAAAACCAGAAACGGATCATCTCACGGTTCTGGAGCCAGAAGTCTGAAATCAAGGTCTTGGCAGGGTCGTGTCCCTCCAAGGTGCCAGGGAAGGAACCGCTCCAGGCCTCTCGGGGCTTCCGGCCTCCGGGCTTCCACGTGCATCGCTCCGGTCCTCCAGTTCCTTGTCCCCACACGGCGGCCCCCGGTCTCCTCCTTTTTCCCTCTGTGTCTGGTTCTGTGTCCCCGTCTGTCCTTTCCGTGAGGCGCCGACCGATTGGGTTAGGGCCCGCCCCAGACCGCATCCTGACCGGATCACCCCGGGAAGAAGCCCGTCCGGAGGGAGGTCACAGCCTCGGGTTCCGGGGGTTGGAGCCTCTGCCTTTCGCAGGGTCACCATTCACGCCACAACTGCCGGAAGCCAGGACACCCTCGCAGCGACGGTTGTGGAGCCTCAGCTCCTGGAGCTCGGCCTTTGCCCCCTGCCTTCCGGGGGCGCGAGGCCGGAGGCCGCACTTGCCCCTTGGGCCCCCGGCGGAGGCTGTGGCGGACGCTCGCCGGGGAAGGACCCGTTCTGCGCCCCCCACCCGGGTGGGCCACGGCTCCTCTGCCGCACACGGGCCGGGGGGCCCAGACCGGAGGGGGACGGGCAGCCGCGAGGCCGGCTGCCTCATGTTACGGAGGGGAAACTGAGGCCCAGGGGCCAAGGCTGGCCTCGGAAGACCCCAGAGAGAGCCAGGATGACTTCGGGTCCTGGGCTCGGCCGCCCCCTGCCACACTCAGCTTAGATTGTTCTAGAAGGCTTCACGGAATACCTAGGCCAAGGCCCCTCAATACGTGTCCCGCTGCAATGACCATGACACCCCACGCCCCAGTCCTCTCTGCCTCATGGCCTCCTGCCACGTCCTCCCCTCCCAGGCCTCGGCCGGGATCTCTCCCTCACCTCCTCAGGCATTTCCTCAGAGGAGGCTCCTCATCAAAAAGTCCGGGCCTCCTCCTGGCTCTTCCTGTCCCCTTTCCACAGGGTTTATTGTTGGAAGGTGGGGAGCCAGCCCCGGGTGGGGGGTGGTGTGTGGCGGGGAGCCAGCCCCGGGTGGGGGGTGTGTCAGGCTTTGGGGTGGCCTGTCCCCTGGAGGAGTGGGAGTCTGGGGTGGGGAGCGGGAGAAATAGGCGGG
This sequence comes from Meles meles, assembly GCF_922984935.1. Lineage (NCBI taxonomy): Eukaryota > Metazoa > Chordata > Mammalia > Carnivora > Mustelidae > Meles > Meles meles. The sequence continues at coordinate 4,803,745 of NC_060076.1, forward strand.
GTGTACGTGAGGGGAGACTCCCCCTGAAGCCGTGTGACAAAGGGTCACAGCACTGGGGACAGCCAGGTTATGAGACGGAGGGAGAGAGGAAGGAGGGAGTCAGGGAGGGGTGGAAGGAAGGGAGGGAGACAATTATGGAATTCGAGGAAAATCTAACTTCCGTGTTAAATAGGATTCAACCCTCTTCATTTTACCTAAAACAGTATCACCTGTCACTTTCCAAACATTTAACCGACTTTACTTTTCTCCACAGAATTTATCCCCTGAAATACTTGATGTGTTTACGCCCTGCCCGTCACCTTTCTCCGCTCCGTAGTGCAAGCACAGGGAAGCAGGGTGTTGCTTTTGTTCATCGTTGAGCCCCGATGCTAGGAAGTAACACACACTCACTAAAAACCCATGGTATATACTTTTAAGTCATCTCCACCCCCAGCGTGGGGCTCGAACTCATGACCCCGAGATCAAGAGCCACAGTTTCCACCGACAGAGCCAGCCAGGCCGCCCCTGCAGACGGGAGACTTGATCTCAGTGAGATATTTGGTTCAGCAGGGACAAGAGTTGCATAATCATGATAAACTGGTTATTATTATTATTATTATTACTATTTAACAAACTGGTGATGTAACCATTCTGGGGAGATGGGTGTAAGCACTTTGGGGGAATGCAGGGAAGGTGACCGTGGACGTAGGGGTGAGGGAAGAAAGTGTTTAGGAGCCATGGTGGGAGGTCAAGAGGGGATATTGGAAACTGGAACATGAAGAAAGAGCTGGGTAAACACGACTTTAGGAAAGATGAAGGGGGTGGTTCAGGGAAACAGCCGGAAGCCCGAGGGGCGTGCCTCAGGGGAAACAGTCTCGGGGTGGGGGGGGAGAGGACAGTTATTTTCCAGGATAAGGCCTTTAATGCACTTTTCTTTTTTTTTTCTTTTCTTTTCTTTTCCTTTGTAAACTCTGTTCTTTCATTCCCTGTGTGAGTTTATTAAAGATTTTATTTATTTGATAGAGAGACAGCAAGAGCAGGAGCACAAGCAGGGGGAGTGGGAGAGGCGGAAGCAGGCTCCCCACGGAGCAGAGAGCCCGATGTGGCCTCGATCCCCGGACCCTGGGATCGTGACCTGAGCCGAAGGCAGATGCTCAACGACTTTGCCCCCTTTCGTTACCTTGTTAAAAACAAGTCAGTAGCATTGAGCTTGGAGGAAACAGAGACTCTCAGATTTGCACGAGGTCCTTGAGTTCAGCCCGCTGGGCTCCCTCTCCAGGGGACTCACTTCCCACACGCGGGCCAGCTGGTCCCATCTCTGCACCAAGACCACGGGGAACTCACTGCCTGCTCTGTGGCATCACGGGCCTCGCCGTGCCCCGCGGAGCTCTGCTCCCACGTGGCCTGTGCTCACCGGTCCTGACTGTGTTCTCAACAGCCCCAGAGAGAGAAGGGGTTTTGCTGGGGTGGGGGAATGGTAGAGACACAGAATGTGGGTGCTCTGCGGGAGAGGCAGGCCCCCGGGGAATCCTCAGCAAATGGACATTCATTTGAGGGCAGAGGGGGGCTCAGCCTCGGGGAGCAGGAGGTGCGAGGAGGCCGGGAGAGGACAGGCTGGGTCTGCAGAAGCCTTGGAAAGGGAGCCTCAGGGACCCTGGGCCTTGCCACCTCTGCGTCTGCACCGGTCAGGGCCTCTGGCTGGAGGGAATCATACGGCCCCTGGGAGCTGGGGGGCAGGTGCCTGGTCACTACCGCTTCCTGAACGCCTGCCTCCCGTGCCTGGCCTTCTAGGCTTCCTGTCCCACTGGCAGACGAGGACTCTGAAGATCAGGAAGGTTGTTAAAGGGAACAGGACCCAGGACAGAACATGACAAAGGTCATGATGCCAAATCAGGCTGCCCTGTCCTATAGGCTGGGTCTCCTCCCTCTTTGCCTGCCCTCCTGCGCATCACAGGGGCCATGAACTTAAGTAGATCAAAAAGGGAGCGTTTTGGACTCTTCAGGGCTGGGAAGCCGTGAAACCCACACGACCTGGGCCTGGAGCCCCTGCAATAACCAACTTTTCCCACTAGAGGGCACTGCAGGACAGAAACCCAGTCCAGGCGGGTGGGACCCCAGCACCTGGTGCCATGGGGACGGGTGAGAAGGAGCTGTCGTTGCCAATTCGCCAGTTCGGGCCGTCTGTGACAACTGCCTCTTTGGGTCCTCCCTGCAGATCCAGGACTAGGTGCTCTCCGGACCCCCCACTTCACAGATTAAGAAACTAAGGCTCAGTGTTGTTCTATGATTTGTCCCAAGCCACCAAGTTGCGAGCGGGGGAGTGGAGCACGAACTCACCTCTGACTCCAGAGCCTCAACTGTTGACCACCTGACCCCTGCCCCTATGCTCTTTGGTTCTGTCTTTCCTCCTGGGTCCCTTCTAGATGGTCTCCTTGACCTCAGTGGGATTTGCCCAGGCTTGCCTGCGGTCGGGAGGGTTCTCAGGAATTCACAAGGAATCACTGCAGGACTGGGGAGTGGGCGGGGGCCTGGGGAAGGAGCTGGGGCTGTGGGACCAGCCGGGGACATGAGGAGGGAGATCCCAGGCCACAGAGCTGGGAGTCCTCCTGCTCTGGCCCCTGGCACAGCCGGGCCCCCTGGGAGCCCGCCAGGCTTATTAATATCCTGCTGAGTCAGGGGGCTCTTCAGTTTCCAAATCACAAGACTCAGGGGCTGATCGAGGCAAGAATATTCCTGACTCCCGATGCCCTGTCTCTCCCAGCTGCACTGCCCATGTCAGGCCAGAAGCCCCACAGTTCTGAGCTGCCCTGTGGCCTGGGGACAAGTGTCCTGACTCTGGAGACAAGACCCCCCCCCCCCACTCCAGGGTTGGAGTCAGGAAGTGCTCCTCAATGGTCTGGTCCACAGGAGGGGCGAAGAAGCAGGAGCTCTTCTTCTAGAGAATGCTTTCCTGGGGGGCCTACTGTGTGCCCAGCCCCGTCCCGCTCACTGGGGGTTCCGCAGCGGGGGCAGCAGGGTCAGGCAGCTCTGGGTCTGCCTACACGGGGCCCCCAGCCGGCAGCCACAGCCAACTGGTCTCAGCCAGGCACTGACGGAAGCTGGTCTTACCCGGAGCTGTCCTGGACACTTGGGGCAGGGTCCCGTGGTCCCTGGTCCTATGGGTAGGCACTGGCCGAAGGGAAGGGCACCAGAATTCGGGGAGGGGATGTGGTGACCACGGCAGCAGAGGGGGCCAGACTGCAAAGGACAAAATAAAGCAGATACATCAAACGACAACTGCCTGGGAGGGAGGCCTCCTTGGCCCTGGCTCTCAGCCCTCGGCACCCCTTCCCATCCCAGCTCCAGAGGGCTGTCCCACACCCTTGTGTTGTTGCCCACGTGGCCCTGCGCAGGCAGGTGGAGCTAAGATCGTCTGGGACCACCAGGTCCTCCGACTTCCCGAGTCATGGCCTAAAAAATGTTTACTGAGGATGTCCCAGGCTCCAGGGCCTGGCCTGAGATACACAGGTCACCGACTTGGCTCCGCGGATCTGTTCTCCCATTTTACAGATGAGGACGCTGAGGCCCACAAGCCAAAGTCACAGGCCACTAAGTGACAGAGCCAGGCCTCTAGCCCGGGTGTGGCTGATTCCAGAGACCTCATTCTTTTTTTTAAGATTTTACGTACTTATTTATTTATTTATTTATTTAATCTCAAGCAGACTCCTCACTGAGCGCAGAGCCGAATGTGGGGCTTGATCTCAGAACCCTGAGATCACAACCTGAGCTGAAACCGAGAGGCAGATGCTTAACCCACGGAGCCACCCAGGTGCCCAGCAATTTCCCCTTTTAACCACCTCCCGCACCCAGGCCGTGCACCCTGCGTGGGAACGCTGCCACGGCGACTGCCCCCCACAGCCTGCCTGCCGCTTGCCTCGGTGGGGGCTGCGGCTCCGAGGCCCCCATCCACGGAGCCCTTATCAGCCAGCTCCACGTGTCTCAGAGCCCGGGACTGGCAGCCACCGCCCCAGGCCCTCATAAGTCCCGTTATCAGGGCACACATTCCAACCGGGCCTCTCCCCAAGGAGGGGGAGATAAAGCCTGCCTCTTTCCAGCCCTTCTTCAGAGTTTTGTCAAGTGGCGAGGGGCTCCTCTGGGGACCGGAAGGGGGTTATGGGAACAGGAAGACGAGGCATTCTGCCTGACTCTTCAACCAGCTTGGGAAAACACCAGGGGCTTGGTCGATGGGCCCCCAGGCCCAGAACCCAATCCTCCTCAGGGGGGGCCCCAGGCTGGGGTGCCGAGCAGGAAGGGACAACTGCTTCCTTGGAAGCCCCGGGGCCCAAAGAGCCAGGATGTGGCTGGCGAAGGGGCCGGGTCTCAGCCAGAGGTTGGCGGATTCTTCTGGAAGGATCTCGAAGAGCCCACCTTCTTCACCCGGCTGCCTGCCTCGTGAAGCCTCGAGTTTCTCATCCCTCCATTACTGTTACTGCAAGTCTCACCTCTCGGGGCTGTGGGGTAAAAGTATGGCATCATGTGTAAAGGACACCTGGCCGGCTTTGCCGGAAAGTTCTCTGCGGGCCTCACATGCACAGTTATTCAGCACTAGCCAAGGGGCCAGCACACACCGACCTCTGTGCTTGGCCAACTCCAGGAATGAGACACAATGGTTATACCCACGGCGTGCATGGAGAGTACAAGGCCTAGACTAGGAACTGGCTTGTCGGGGGTCACACAGCTCAATGGGAGAACCAGGGCTGCATCCCAGGGGATCTGATCGTGGCCTGCAGGCTCTTTGTCACCAGGGTCCCAGGCTTTCAGATGAATTCACTTATCATCTTGTCTACACAGCAGGTGTGCTAGCGCTCAGAAGTCCCACCTGGAGCCCAGGTTCCTATGGCAACAGCGCTGCAGGGGGGATTCCCCCCCCCCCGCCCCCGCTCCCCACAACAACTGTGTGGGAGCTGGGTGGTGGCCAGCTGGCTTCGGGCTCCAGCTCCGAGCCTGGAGTGGACATCCTGACGACGGGCAGAAGCAAAGAAAACCCTTCCTGCAAGAAGACGCCGCGGCTACACAGGACCCCCAGGGCGCTCACGGAGGGCGCTGAATGGCATTCAGCAGAGCAAGCAGGCTCAGGGACAGTGAGACCCAGAAGCAGAATGGCCAGTGTGACGCCTACATCCAGAGATCAAGGGCACACCACGAGGGAGCCGGCAGAAAGGAGCGATCAGGAAAGGAAAGAGTTAAAAGGCAAATTAGGAGTGGGGGGCCTGGTTGGCTCAGTTGGTGCAGAGGCTTGATCCTAGAGTCGTGAGTTCGAGTCCCACATCAGGGGTAGAGATTACTTAAAAATAAAATCTTAAAAAAAAAAAAAGCAAATTGTACATCTAGAAGTGAAAAATATATTTCAGGGGTCCCTGAACTGGCTTAGGTCAGTTAAGCCTCTGCCTTCAGCTCAGGTCATCATCCCACGGTCCTGGGATTGAGCCCCACATTGGGCTCCCTGCTCAGCAGGGAGCCTGCCTCACCCTCTTAAAATCTTAAAATCTTAAAAAATGTGTGTATATATTTCAGTTAAAGTGACTGCCAACTGACTAGATCTGAAACAAAAGGGAAGCGAAGATATATGGGAATTTTTTCTCAGAATGTGAAGTGGAGAGGGAGGAGAGGGAGGGTTAAGAGACGAGAGTCAGGGAGGCGGGAGCAGGCAGTGAGGACTTCACGTTCACAGCCCCGCCACCTGCTCGGGAGGAAACGTTTCAGGAAGAAGGAAGATGATGGGGGGGGACGGAAGACCCGGGAAGGAAGAGTAAAGAAAGCCCTAACGGTGTAGGTAAGGGAAAACAGGAACAAGGGTTTCCCCTGGGGCTTCAACCAAGAGACATGCTGACTCGCCAGACAACCCGGGAAAGCAGTTCCGGGCGGGTTAAAGCTGGAGGCTGGGAGTTGTTTCAGAGGAGACCGGCCTTTGCCAGGGTTAGACCTCAAGCCGGCTACGCACACGAGCGTTTGGCAAGTAAAGCAAGAGAAATAGTATGTATTTCAAATCTGAGAGAGAAAAGTGAAAAGAAAAAAAAAACCCTAAAAACTCAATTCAAAAAGGGATGAGAGGGCGCCTGGGTGGCTCAGTGGATTAAGCCGCTGCCTTCGGCTCGGGTCATGATCTCAGGGTCCTGGGATCGAGCCCCGCATCGGGCTCTCTGCTCTGCAGGGAGCCTGCTTCCTCCTCTCTCTCTGCCTGCCTCTCTGCCTACTTGTGACCTCTCTCTCTGTCAAATAAACAAAAAGGGATGAGAGGGGCTCCTGGCTGGCTCCGTTCGTAGAGCATGTGACTCTTAATCTCGGGGTTCTGAGTTCGAGCCCCACGTTGGGGGTGACATGACATAAAAAAGCAAAAATTTAAAGGAGAAAAAGGGACGAGAAAGGAGAAAAAAGAAACAGGAAATGTAGAACATATAGAAAATGAAACAAAATAAGATGGTAGAAATTAGTCCAAATATATCCATAATAACAGTACACAGAATTAGACTCAACTCATCAGTGAAAAGATTCTAAAGTTGGGTGGGAAAAACATCCAGACGGATGAAGCTTAGAAAGGATCCACTGAAGGGTGCCTGGGTGGCTACTTGGTTGGGCGCCCAACTCTTGATTTTAGTTCAGGTCGTGATTCCGGGGTCCAGGGATGGAGTGTTACGTCGGGCTCCGTGCTCTGCGTGGGATCTGCTTGTCCCTCTCCCTCTGCTCCTCCCCTGCTCATGTGTGCTCGCTCTCTCTCTCTCAAATACATAAATAAAATCTTTAAATAAAAATAAAATTCTCGGGGTCCCTGGGTGGCTCAGTGGGTTAAAGCCTCTGCCTTCAGCTCAGATCATGATCCCAGGGTCCTGGGATCGAGTCCCATGTCGGCCTTCCTGCTCTCCCTCTGCCCTTCCCCGAAACTAGTGCGTGCGTGCACGCTCTCTCTCCCTCTCTCAAAAGAAATAAAATAAAATCCTTAAAAAATGTGTGGGGTGCACAGAAATGATCCGTCAAGGAACCTTTCAAGTTTAGATGCTTATATTAAAAAAAAAGGCTGAGGGGCACCTGGCTGGCTCTGTCGGGGGAGCATGGGACTCTTGACCTCGGTGTTGTGAATTTGAGCCCCACGTTGGGTAGAGAGATGACTTTAAAGAGAGAGAGAGAGAGAGAGAAGTCTAATGAAGTATAAGAATGAGGCAGAAAATGATGCCATTTCATGAAAAGACAAATCAGAGCTCATGTGTGCTAAAGAAAAGGGGGTCTGGTAGTGTAAAGATGCCGAGAAATGCAGGTCAGCCACTTCGTGCTTCTGGGACCTTCTCTTTGTGAACCGAGCAAGTGAGGACAAAAGGAGCCAGCTTAGGGGGTCTGGGTAAGTATCAGCTGTTGCATCTTTGGTGGGTTTTTATCAGTGGGAGCTACTGTTTTCATGCTTGTCTGGGGTAACCCAGACATGGAGACAGGGGCAGGAGGTTAACGTGGCTCCCCCCACCCCTGATTTCCTGGAGTGGAGGTCCGGGAACAGGGACTGGTCTAGTCTGTGAGCCTGCTCAGGGCCCCTCTGGTTAAAGTGAGTGCCCTTCGTTTCCATGACCGCGCTGACAGCCTCCTGTCTGCGCCTGACTGTGTTGGTTACAACAAACAGAAACCCCGCTCCGTCCCGTCCTGAAGAGACTTGATCACTCACCCACCAGAGATGCAAGGGCGAAACCCCGACACAGCCAGTTCTCAAAACAACCCCATGCATCCCATTAGAGATGTCGATGCCGATGCTCTGAGCAGTCAGGAGACTTGCCTGACGTCGTGCAGCCTCGACCTGCTGACCCAGAGCCTGGTTCGGGTTCATCCGCAGGAGGAAACACCGTGGAACTAACAGCCAGTGACTCCGCGGTCTTAGGACTTGTAGGAGCAGAATAAACACAAACCGGTTTCCCTCCTTCTCACCCACAGCGGCGGGGGGGTGGGGGGGGAGATAGAATTAGTGACAGAATTAGGTAATTAGGTACCTGGGCCTTGCTGAACCAGCTGGAGTGGTGACTTGCTAAAGGCTCAGAGGCTTGGGCCACACCCCAGCTGGACACCACTGATTTTTTCCAGCTGAGGGTCCTGGAGGTCAGGGTTGCTGATTCTCAGTTTTGGCTGTCCTGGAGTCACCTGGGGAGCTTGGAAAAAAATCACCCGGTAGAGACCACACCCCAAGCCAGGGACATCCTAACCTCTGCAGGTGGGTTTCCTTATTCTTTTAAATAACAGAAAGCCATTGCTCTGCCTTATTCTCCTGCCCTGAGAGGGGCCACCTGCTTCCAGCGACCTCTTACCTCTGTCCGGCAACGGGATCTTGCTCTCAGCACGGCAGGCTGTGGACCAGCACCGGGGAGGGCCACTCAGCACGCTTCAGGTTCATGAACAAGGGAAGGGCAGATGACATGGACAGGTAACTCGCCCAGAAGAAAAACAAATGCGACAGCTAACAGCGCCTGAGAAAACATAGTCTTTGGATGAATTTGCGGGGGCTGCCATTGCGAAATCCCCCACACTGGCTGTCTTAAACAACAGAAGGACTCACTGTTGAACAGAAGTAACTCGTATTTCCAGCAAACCTGGGGGTCCCCTTTAATACCCATTCGAATGGCTACATTGCAAATGCAGGGATGTGTGGGCAGGGAGTTGGAGACTTGGGGCTCCTGACATCCGCCGGTGGGGTTGTAAATGGTGCAGCTACTGTGGAAAACAGGAAGGCGACGGCTCCTCCGAAAGTCATACACAGAATTTCCCTGTCCCCCAGCCGTTGCACTCCAAGGTCGGTGCCTACAGCTGACGGCAGGGACTCAACAGACACTCGTGCACGAACGTTCGCGACGGCACCGTTCACGACAGCTGGAGAATGCGGACAACCCAAATGTCTACCACAGGCTGGAGGGATAGACAAGACGTGGTCCCACCACGCAATGGAATATTATTCAGCTGTAAAAGGGAACGGAGTTCTGTCACGGGCTACATCAAGGATGAACCTGGAAGACATTACAGCTAAAGCAGCCAGACACGATGATAGAATCATTGTATGGTTCTATCTGCACGTTCTATCCAGAGGGACAGAGGGGCTCACAGAGAAGTAGGCGTGAGGTTTAATTGTGGAGTGATGCAAAGGGTTTGGAACAACCTCGTGAATATCCGGAAGCCCACCGAATTGTACACTTTAAATCGGTTAATTGTATGTGGCATGTGAATTTCATCTCAGTTAATAAAACAAACTGGTATAGATATATGGCTTTTCCATATCAGGGATCGCCGGGAGGCTGTTAAAGGTCAAGGGGGTAGATATTTAATTATTGGTGGAGGCAGATACTCACAATATGTCAGTAAATAAAAAAAGTAGGTCACAAGACTACAGTGTTTAACGACTTTTTTTTTTTTTTGGTCTAAATACATCTTACTTTTATGAATGCATAAAAAAAAGTCTCAAAGGAATAACCAAAAAATGTTCGCTTTTGGCTTCCCTCTACGTGCTCATTTTTAAATAATGAACATGCGTTCTTATGTAACCAAAAAAACAGGCAAAGTGGGGAAAGAGATGCTTTCTTAAATTCACCCTGTTCTCTGTGAGGCTCTCAGGAGACTCTCCGCGCATCTGCTGGCCTGGGGCCCCGGACTAGACTTCCTCTCTTATAGAGGGAGGCGGGGGGGGGGCAGGGCAGGTCTGGGTCTTCCCCCGGGGACCCTTCTTTCTGTGCCAAGGTCATCCTAGGACCTTGCTCACTACTGTCCCTCCATGCAAACCCTTCTGGGTGAAGGATTTCAGCCGAGGAATGAGGGTTTCAAGACCCTTGCCCCGACTGGCCTGCCACCAGGGATACTGCACCAGATGCAGCAGAGGCCGAGCTGGGCCTCCAGGCGCTCTGATCGCATCTCTGACCCCCAACTGGAAGTCCCTCCTTGAGGCCCGGCCCAGGCTTCGGCTCTGGGTGGGGCTCTTCCCAGGGCTTGGCCGCTGCTCCTGCCAGACCTCGCAGCTGGGCTGCTGGCGAGAGGCTTTTTCTCAGGGTCCAGCGAGCCCTGAGCTCTGGCTGGAAGGGCTCCCTCTCCCACCATCGAGCCTAGACTTGGGCCAGGCTTTTAGCCTCAGGAACAGGGGGGCCAGAGCGGCGCCGTGGCCAGGGGGGCAGTGGCGGGGCCGATGACAAGATACAGGAAGGTTTCAGAAATTCTGCTGGGACCCGGCAGGTCCTGGGCAGGGCCTGGGGACCTTAACAATCCTCATGAGTAAGAGTGTGTACGTGTGTGCACGAATGTATACGTGTTAGGATTCCAAGAAAAAACAGAGGTCCACTAGTTGAATTTGAACTTTGAATAAATGAACAGTTTTTCAGTATACGTGCGTCCCGAATATCACACCCTGCATTTTGACTTGCTAAATCTGGCAAGGGTGGTCCGTGCGCGAGTGTTTGAGTGTGCACATTTGTGCAAGAGCGCACATACGTGTGTGTAGAAACGTAGGCAAGGCCAGGTGTAGCGGGGTCACTGAGCGTGAGCCCATGCATGTGCCATTTTCTACGTAGGCGTGTGTATCCGCGTACGTGCGTGAATGTGAACGTCCGTGTTTCAGGTTTGCACCTGCGTGTATCGCAGCCTGTGAGGCATTGGGCGTGGAAGTGTCTGTGAACACACAGGTTCCCGAAGAGGGCAGCTGGAAGCCAGCTCAGTGGTTGCCTGTGTGTGATTTCACGCGGGAGGAAGCGGCTCGGCCGGCCAGCCCAGACTGCGTGTGCACACACGTGCCTGTGCGCAGGAGGTCTGCGGGGCGCAGAAAGGGCACTCTGAGCTCTGAGCCCGTGCCAGGCGCCCTGGGCCAGCAGCACCCTGGCCCCACAACAACCTTCTTATCACGAGGCGCATTTCACACCCGGGGCAGAGTTAAGGGGAGCGTGGCCAGGCCACTGGCCCGCGCCCGGACACGTGGGCTCACACGTGCGTTACATAAAAGCCGCGGGCTACAGTGGCAGCCAGATGTTCGGTTTCCTCCTGGAGCCAGATGGCAGCTGATCCGGGTGTCCGTGCATTTTTCTGACTTCTGCTATCCTGCCTCTTGCCCCTTCTGGAGTTTTCTGCGGACAGGGAAAAGGGCTGGGGACCCGGGGATTTCCTGCAGAACAGGTTGCTCCCACTTGTCCCAAGCAGGGAGCTCAGGAGGCTGACTGGGCTCTGCCGAGATGCCAGCTCTCCTGGGCGGCCCCTTGCACAGTGCTCATCCCACCCGGCCCGGGAAGCGTCCCAGCCCCACCAGCAGGCCGGTGCAGGCCTGGGCCGGGTGCAGCGCTCCATGCTCCAGACCTGCCCCCAGCCTGGCGCAGGTCCCGCTCTCCCCGCAGCCTTGAGCGTCTTCGTGCGCTGATGGGTGAGAGCCAGCTGGCCCGATAAACTCACGGCATTCGCGTCCCTGGGCCGCGGACTGGGGGCTCCAACAAGAGGAGCGCATTCACTCACGGTTCTAGAGGCCAGAAGTCCAAGGTCAAAGCGCCTTACCTCCTTCCTGGCTCTGCCCAGGGTCTTCCTTCTGTGTGTGTCCGTGTCCAAATCTCTTCTTGCGCAACCCCTGCCTTGCAGGGTTCGGGCCGCTCTCCTGACTTCCTTTTAACTGAATCACGTCTTTAAGGCCGTGGCTGAAACGGTTTGGACATCACCATATTTCTGTATGGGGGGCGGGGGACACAGTTGAGCCTGTAATACCCCGGGTGGTGTTTCCTGGAGAGGCGCCTTCGATCCCAGCCCCACCACGGCCCAGCGGTCATTTCTGGGGGAGCCTCAGAAACCCCAACTTCCTGCGCCTTATTTTGACATATGATAACTTTATCAGGGGCCAAGGAGACATTTCAAAGTTCTAAGTCGGGGGGACCCCTGCAATCCCCGCCACCAGCTCCTTTGGAAAGAAGGTTCGGACAATACGCAGGGGACCTTGATGGGGCGGGAGGGGTCAGTGTGTGGCCTGGAGCCAGGGAGCCTGAGGGCGGGGGTTCAGGGCAGCTCCGCGGTGTCCTGGGCCCTGGGTGTGGTCCCGACGGCCTCGCTGGGCCTCGTGTCACCCTCTGTGCAGAGGCTGCCGGGCTGGGTGATCCCAGAGACCTCGGATTTGATGGCTGGTGTGTTTTCGGGGTGGGGGGACATGGGACTACTGGCCGCAGCAGCCCGGGGGGCTGGGGGCGGGCTGGAGGGAGGCACACGGGCCAGGCTCCCATAGAGGCCAGGACACGCCACGTGCGCTTAGGGGCTTAAAGGGGCAGCAAGTCCTTGTCTTACTGCCTGCGGGGTCACAAGTCCATGCCCATCTCACAGAGAGGGAGGGGGCGGCTATGATCAAGGTATGGCAGGCCTGGTTCCTTCTAGAGCGTCCAGGGGAGCGTCCGTTTCTTTCCCAGCTCCCAGAGGCCCTTCCCCCAGCCCGGAGGCCAGCAGGCTGAGCCCCGACCCGCCCGCTCCGGAGCTTTCGTCCTGCCCCTTCCACTTCCAAGGACCCTTGTGACTGCGTCGGGCCCCACCTGGAGGAGCCGGGTTCCGCTCCCTGCGTAGGGTCCGCTGGTGAGCAGCCTTGATTCTGTCCGCTGTCCCAATGCCCACCTAATGGAAGAGGGCTGGGTCCTGGGCATTTGGAAGCGGAGGTCCCTGGGGGGTCGTGACTCTGTCCGTCACAGCATGCTTCGTGCGTCATCCCACCCTCCCGACCCTTGGGCAGTGGGGACTGTCATCATCACCCTTGAGTTGTCTACAGCTCTGCAGCGGTGATGACCTCCTGCGGGGGGTGGCAATGCGGGGGCTTGCACGGGGCTGCCAGCTGGGAGGCCTGGCTCCTAGCCCCTGCCCCCCGCTGCCTGGGCGTCGCTTCTGCTCCCCTTCCCATCTCAGGGAATGTCCCAAGGAGAATGTCACAGACGTGTGCACCGAGAGGGAGCTAGTTTGCACGGGGGTGTGGGTTCCAGCGGAGAAAAGCTTCCAGAAGCCTGAGAAACCAGTTCGACTCAGAGAGACCTGGTTCAGAAAATGAATGCACGTTAACGACACTGGAATTAATACTTAAACATTAAAAAAGAGAAAGCGAATTCAGCAGGTGTGTGGCTGGTGGCCCCATGGGATGCTGTGGAAGCTCCCAGAGACACGACATCTGATGACATGAACGGCAGGTTATAAAACAATACGCATCATTCCGCTTGGTTTGAAGTGTGTCTGTGTCCGTGTGTGTGTCTGTGCGTGTGTGTGTCCGTGCGTGTGTGTGTCTGTGTGTCCACATCCGTGTGTGTGTGTGTCCGTGCGTGTCTGTGTGTGTCCACGTCCGTGTGTGTGTGTCCGTGTCTGTGTCCGTGTGTGTGTGTGTGTGTTACGAGAATTTGGCGGGTGGTGTAGGGCACGGTAGCGTGCTGGGTTATCTCAAGGCAACGTGACAGCAAAATGATGCATTAACTGGAAGGTTAATTTCTTCGTGTCTGCCTTTTCCATTTCCCGCAGCAGGAATCTAGATCCTTCGCCACAAGGGCATGTGCGTTTGGGTACAGCACTGGCCCTCCGAGCGGCGCTCCCCGTCTCCCGCTAGCTCAGGCGTCAGGCCAGGGTGATGGGCACTCTGGACCCACGGGCTTGAGCTCTGGCCCAGGCTGGCGCCTGTGTGCGTGCGTGTGCGTGTGCCTCCGTGAGCACACGGAAGGGTCCCCGGGACAAGTTCCAGGGCCACCTCCTCCCATGACGGGGCGCAGCATTTGGGGGCCCCGAGCCTCTCCTTTGCCAGGTCCTCACTGTGACCGTGATGAAGCCTGATGCTTTGGTCTTCTCCGAGGGTCCCCCCCAGTGCCTGCCCGCAGAAGGCCAAGTCCCAGTGCCTCTGTTACCTGTGAACTTGGACGTGGAGGTGCAGCCCCTCCCCAGGGCGGAGCAGCACCTTTTATAGACGAGGGCGCCGCTGCAGAGCCAGGAAGATCTCTGGGTTCTAGCCACGGGCCCACCTCACCCCTCCCGGGAGCCCTGGTTCTCCCTTCTCCGGCCCCCCCTTCCCCAAGTCCTCCCCACCAGAGTGAACAGCCGTTTTGACCCTTTTCCGGGGCTGAAGTGGGGTTCCTCCCTCTCACCGGACTTGAGCCACAGTGACCATGGTCACGGACTCCCTGATGCCTGCGGTTGCCACGGAGACGGAAGGAGGTGATCAGGTGCGAACTGTACTTCCCACCACCCTGAGAGGTACTTGCTGCCTCTGAGGTTCCTACAAGAGCTTTCCAGAAAGCTGAGGGAAGGAACACAGGTCCTCCGCTCCCCGCCCTGGCCTGCCCACCCCCACACCAGGGTCCAGGCAAACCACGCCAGAAGCCAGCCTGCACTGGGCCCACCAGACATGGGCACACGCCCATCCCCAGATTCCAAGCTCCCAGCTGACAGCTGCCCACCCGAGCCCCTGAGCCTCCGTCCCCGAGGGCCCCGGGGACACGGCTGGTCCTCTCTGGGGACAGGGTGGTCCAGGGAGCTCATTCTGCTTTGCAACCTTCAGGGTGCCAGGCCTAAACCGGGGGCTTGGCCTCCCTCACTCTAATGCTCACACCTGGGCAGGGCAAGCATCGTCCCCATTTTATAGAGGGGGAAACCGAGGCTCAGAGGGCTCAAAGACTCGCCAGGGCCAGAATTGGAGCCAGGTGTGTCTGACTGCCATGTGCGTGCTCTTCCTCAACACCAGAGGCCCACCCGACTCTAGCTTTGCCCTCCAACCACAGGACCTTGACAGAGGACACCCAGGCACGCAAAGCTCTGGCCCACACCTTTGGGGCCGGGCCACCTCGAGGGAACAGGTCCTCAGGCCTTTTCCTTCTGGCACCAGGAGACACCGAGGGACACCTCTGTCAAAGAGGTTCCGCCCAGATCCCCCCCAACGGGCTACGACCCTGGCATCCACACTCCCTCGGAGCCCTCGGTTGCTCAGGGACGAGCCAACATTCCTGTTGTTTCTGTTGCCTGGACTTTTGCAAACCCTGCTCAGCCAGAGAGCTGACCTTTGCAGGTTTCTGTGCTCAAGATCCTTGCAGGCAGCCTCCGGATTCCTGTTCTTCCAGCTCCCGGAAGGGATCACCTTTGCCCTGGTGTGTGGGCGGGGGAAGCTGGGTGGACGGCATGGCAGAGATGAGAAACCAGGAGGTGGGAGGGCACTGGGTGAATTCAGGACCAGCTCCAGCCCACAGGAGGAGCGAGTGGAAGCCCCTGGGGTCTGGGTCCAGCTGACGGTGGGGGAGGGGAAGGAAGGGCAGAGGCGGTGTCATATTGAGAGCTCCTGGGGCTTGATCCTGCCCTACCTGACATCCAGCCTGGGGCAGTGACAGGGCATCTAGCCAAGGCGGACTTCAGACAACATGGCAGCCCTCTGGCACAGTGGGATTTGGCCTCGTTTTTTTAAAAAGTGGTACACCCGAACATAACGTGACATTGCGTGTCAACTCTACTTCCTGCTCGTTAAATACGGCTACGTCCCGTCCCCTCCCCTGCCCTCTCCTGCTCTCCATTCCCTTGCCCTCCCCTCCCCTCTCTCTTGCTCTCTCGTACCTACCCCTACCCTCCCTTCCTCTCCCCAGAGTCAGTTGTGAATTGAAGGGTCAGCCCACTTTCTGAGAGGTGAGGAAAGGAGAAGCCTGAGGTCTGAGGGTTAAAGAAAATGTCATGCCCGTGCTACACAGACTCTCAGCAACACAGAAGAGGCCGGTGTTACCCCGATGACCCAAGCGGATGCAGACCGAGCGAGGAAACGGCACAAACACCCCTCACGGACATAGAGGCAAAAATCTTTCACAAAATCTTTAGAATGTTCAGAAAAAGTATTGCGTCTTGATCCTTGGGGTTTGTCCCGGGTGTGCAGGACTGGTGTACCATCCGGAAACCAGCGCTCAGAACTCACCGTAAACAGGGAGGGCAGTTACTGGCTGGGGTCACAGAAGGGCATTCGCGATACCCACGTGAGCACACGCACACACCGTCTCCCTGTTTCCATCACTGGGGCTCTGGGAGCTGTCCCCTGGCCACCCCTGCCCGCCCACATTCCCCTGGGGACTCTCCAGGAGCAGTGGGTGATGGTGGGTTCCTGAGCAATTGTACCCCACCCCCTCCCCCTGCTCTGCCCTCGCGGGTCCCCTCGGAGGGCTCCATCCATGACATCCGGGTGGCATCCTTGGCACAGACCTGCCAGGCTTCCACAGCAAGGGCACCCCTGCATCGCACGTGACCTCCCAGGGCACCCTTGCATCGCACGCGACCTCCCAGGGCACCCCTGCATCACACGCGACCTCCCAGGGGCACCCCTGCATCGCACGCGACCTCCCAGGGACCGCTGTCATCCCCGTCTGACCGAGCAGTACACGGGGTCTCCGAGAGGGGATGTCAGCCCTGCCAGGAAGTGCTGGCGTTGGCCTGAGCCCGGGTCCCTAGCACCCAGTGTTCCCGACACCCCCAGGAGGTACCTCCCAGACGAGCCTTCCCAGGGGCCTTTCCTCGTAACCATTTATCGGGCCCTTGGCATTCCACCAGCCCCCTCTAAGCCTTAGGGGGGCTGCTGAGAACCCTCCATTCTTCAGAAACCCCTTCTCATCCTAAAGACTCCAGAGACCACCCCCCACCCTCTGCAGATGGGGCACCAGGGGGCAGCAGCCCGTCCCGAGCCCAAAGCTGGAGCAGGGCCCACCGTGGATCGCAGATTTCCAGGGCGGGGGCAAGGCAGGGAGGAAGACACCCTCACCCCTTCTGCTTGGCGTCTCATAAACTCAGCACCTGGGAGCATCTGGGGAAACGAGCAGAACGCATTTTAAAGACTCCAGAAGTAGCCGACGGCCTGGATCGGAAGCTGGGGCTTTTTGTCGTGGTGGCCCGGCCGGTTTGGTGCCCCAGAACTCCTTCAGGGGAATGACAAGGTGCAGATATCCTGGCCCACCCCAGCAGGGAAGGGAGCCCTGGAGGCTCAAGAGAGAAGCCCGGGGTCTTGGGGGAGTGGGCAGGGAGGTGGCAGGGACCCGTCTGCGGGGGCCCCGGCCCAGCTGGGTGTGTGGGGAGCCAGGGCCCTCCAGCATGTGAGGACTCGGGTTCCCTGCAGCAGGGGGGGCGGGCGGTCAGCCCGGAGGGCCAGCCCGGTGGAGCACTCTGGGTCCGGAGACCCATCCCCCTCCGTCATGGGCAGCTGGTGGGCGGCAGTGTGTTGCCCCCTGCAACCTTGGGCAAGTCGCCCACCCTCTCTGGGCCTCTTTCTCATGCACACAACGGGCACGTCAACGGCCCCACTCAGAGGGGTCGAGCCGTCACACACTAAGTTCTCGCTCAGGGAACCCCGAGCCCCGACCCCAGCCTGACGCGTCTCCCCCCTACCCTGCAGTCTGGGCTCAGCCATGGGGGGCTCACTCTCATCTGTGACAGGCACAGCCTCCTTGCCCCCTCCTCCCCCTGCCCCGAACACTCCCCCCACTCCCGCCCGTGCTTCCTGGCTGGCCCCTGGCCTGAGCTCCCGGGACACCCCTCATCATGGCTCTCCTCGGGCTCGCCCGAGCTGGCCTGATGGCTTGTCCCCTGGCCCAGGGGCCGGGAGCCAGGGACACTTGAGACTGGAGCAGGAGAGGGTCTGGGTCCCCAGGGGAGAGCCTGACAGCAGCACCTTGGGGACTTTCGAAACGTCACGACCCAGGCCCTGGAACCCCGGACAATGACCTCGGGGAGAACGGCCCACCAGCCTGGGAAAGTTCAGGAGCCCCCTGCCCCCGACCACTTGACACCCTGGCCCGTCCGGGGCTGACGAAATCCCACCCTTGGAGGTCAACACAGACCGTCCTGCCCGGAAAGACGCGTCGCGCGGGAGAGCACGAGGGAGAGGGTCCGCTGCAAGTCCTCTGTATTGTCACATGAAACGCACAGCCAGAACGGGGACTTGGAAAACGACCTATCAGGTCACACGGAGTCCGGCCCCTGAGGGCCAAAGCGGCACCGATGCCCGTGGCCGGGGCTCTCCGTAGGTGGCACGCGACACCGGGCCTTCCTGGGTGCTGGGAGGGGCCCACGTGTGCCTTGGGCCCCCCGGCTCCCGGGCAGCCTCTCCCAAAACGTGCTTGAGGAGACGGCAGATCTTTGGGGGTTCGCAGCTGTTCCTCGAGAAAAGGGGTCTGTGGTCAAATAAGTTCAAATAAGTTCAAATAAGGAAACATGGAGTTCAGCGGGGTCTGACAGGAAGCCTTTCTACAGGACTTGTCAGAGCCTTTATGGCAACAACAGCTCTCGTGAACGGCCAGCATGGGGGGCACCGTATGCAGCATTCCCCAAGATTATTTGACCACAAAACACTTTCTTCTTCCCCAAGCGTCTTGCAGGCTGGCATCTGGCAGGGCGCCCTTCAGAAGGGGCTGCCCTAAGCTATAGGCGACCGCTACTGACAGTGACACCCGTGTTGGGCGGTGGCTGGGGGTGTCTTGCCAGGCACCGTGCTGTGGCACGGGGGGGTGCGGCCAAGCACGCAGCAGTCACAACGATGGAGGGACAGGACAATGCTCGGCCCCGCTCCTGCCACCCTGGTTCTCGTCTCCCGTCTCCAGGGTGGAAGCCACGCACGGCTGTCCCCAGGGCCCCCGGCCCACCTTCGGAGGACGCTCACAGTCCAAGCACAGGAGCGGGGGACAGACACTTGGCCCCGCGGGCCCCGCGGCTGCTGCCTCCTCTCCCAGGCCACCCCGGGTCCCGGAGCCACGGGCGGTGGCTCACCAGGCAGAGATGAGCATCTGGCAGGTGTTGGAGGACATCCAGACCAGCTCCACCAGGCGGAACTGGAAGTAGCCAATGATGAAGCCCGAGATGACGTCGGTGATGTGGTGGCGGCCGACCATCACGCGCGACAGGCCCACGCAGAAGGCCCAGAGCACCAGCAGGACCCGCAGGGGCACCGCCAGCACCAGGTGACTGAGGAAGAACTTGGACACCATGGCCGCGCGGCTGGCGTGCCCGGCGGGGAAGGCGTAGATGTCCATGGTGAGGTAGTCCAGGAGGCCGGGGCTCGTCTCGAACGGGCCGCGCCTCCTGATGAGCTTCTGGACACCGGCCACCGTCATGATGTCCAGGAGCAGAGCTGCGGGCGAGAGAGAGAGAGAGAGAGAGAGGCCCGCGGGATGCTCAGTGTCCCCTCACAGCTCCACACCCCACCCCGATTTGCTTTCTTCCTTCCAGCCACACTCACCCCTGAGCATGTTTCCGCCGCAGGGCCTTTGCTCGTGCTGTTCCTTCTGCCTGAACACCCTCTCCTGGCCTATCCACTGGCTCATGCCTTCCCGACCACCTGTTTGCCAAAGCCCTGGCACTCTCTACCCTGCCCGGACTTTGTCCTTCCAGCGTTTCTCAGCCCGGACACATTACACACTTCCTAGCATTTCTCCTGTCTCTCTTCCCTGATGCCCCAGGGACTCCGAGAGGGTCCGGACTCAATGTGCTCACTGCGCTCAGGAAAGGTGCTGCATGAGAGAGCAAGTCATCGGGGGGCATCGGTAGCCCCTGCGGGCCCCTCGGAGGGCCTGACCCACCACTTTGGCTGGTGATGGTTCTCAGAGGACCTCACTGGGGTCCCTGCCATGTTGAGAGCAGCACATGACCATCCCTGGTTTTTTATTATTTATTTATTTTTGAAAAAAGATTTTATTTATTTGAGAGAGAGCAAGCAAGCATGACTTGGTGGGGAAGGGGTAGAGGGAGAGGGAGAAGAAGCAGGCTCCCTGCTGAGCAGAGAGCCTGACGCAGGGCTTGATCCCAGGACCCTGGGATGATGACCGGAGCCGAAGGCAGAGGCTTAACCACTGAACCACTCAGATGCCGCCCCCCATCCCTGTTCTTTCAAAGTTAAGGTGAAATGCATGTCACTTACAACGGACCATTTTCAAGCGCACCCAGCAGCATTTGGTACTTTCGCAGGGTTGGGTAAGCATCACCCCTGTCCAGTTCCAAAACACACTAATCGCCTGAAGGAGGGTCCCATACCCAGTGAGCGACTGGCCCCTGCCCTCCTCCTCGCAGCCCTGGCCGCCACTCATCTGCTTTCCGTCTCGGTGGAACTTTTATATACAGGGAATCACCCCGCGGTCCATCAGCCATCCCGACCCCTCCCTGTGTCTCGGTCCGTTCCTCATTCCTAAGGCTGAATGATAGCCCCTGTCCGGAGGCACCAGCGCTCGTGTCTCTGTCCGTCTGTCCGCGGACATCTGGGCGGCCGGCACCTCCTGGCGCTATTACAAGGTTTGGGTACGCGTATGTGTCGGGCGCCTGTCTCCAGTTCTGTGGTCATACAGGCACGGGTGCGGTCATTGCGTCCCGTGGTGACGCGACGTGTCCCTGGGAGGGACCCTCACCTCCGCAGCAGCCAAACGCATCCTCCCCATGTTACGGAGGATAAGATGAAACTTTGGAGATGGGAGCGTTCATCCCCACGGCTCCTTTCCAGAGGGTTCTGCCCTTTCCCTCCCCCACTGACTTATTCTCTCTCATCCTTCAGGCCGTGGCATGAACATCGCCTCCTGAGGGAGGCCTTCCCAGACCTCCAGGACTCCAGGTCAGGCCCCGAATGGCGCGTTCCCAGCACACCACGTTTCTCCTCCTCGTCACTCCCCCAGCTGCAGTCAGGGAACCCTCTGGCTGGTGAGACACTCGGCATCGGCACCATCCCTCCACAGAGGTGGTGGCCGAGGCCACCTTGTTCACACGTTTGTGCCCAGGGCCGGGCACGGAAATGCAGTCTCTAGATGTTCGTGGAGTCACTGCCTGGGGTGAATGGCCGGCGGTGGGGGGTGAGCTCTTCTCCCATTTGGGAGCACAGGGGAGACCTGGGTCTCTATCCGTCCTGCCTCCCCCCACCCACTCTGTGCTGTGTGGCCTTGCAAGGTGTGCTCTGTCTCTCTGTGCTGTTAGTGGAAGGCACGGTGACAAGGCTCCTGTTCTACCCAGCTGATCGCAGTGGCATCCAGACAGCTAATGGGCTGGGGGTGTGTGTGTGTGAAATCTCCGCGGAAACATCCCCACTCTTACAGAGGCCCTTGGAGACCCCTATAGGTCACAGCACCTGGAAACCCTTCTCCAGGTGACAGAGGAGACCGGGCGTCGTGGTGTGGTGGCCAAACTCACAAGTGTCACAGAGACTGGAGTTGGTGTCCCAGCCCGGGAGCCTCCTGGTTGTGCGACCCTGGACAAGTCACGCACCTTTCCTCACCAGGGAGACGAGATCACAGACACCTACCTCCTGGAGAGGATCCGGCACAGGGGACGAGCCATCTCAAGTGTGGCTGGGACAGAGGGGTTTCCCGGGACGCAAGACCTTCAGGGCTCAAACAGGGACATCCCAGCAAACTGAGGTGAGTCATCCCCCACCCCCCCGCCCCGGCCTGGCCCAGCAGGAGGGTCGCCACTATTTGATAATTCACGGCAGCCTGGCACTGGGAACATTTCTGGAAACTGCAGGGCTTTCCAAACGGTCGGTCGCTTACAACCGCTCTTGCTCAGACATGGAGAAAAATCCAACCAGTTTTTGAAGAAAAAAAAAAAGACGCAGGAGGTATTCACTGTCACAAGTTTGCAAATCAGGAAACGAGTAAAATTTTAAATCACCTGTAATCCCACCGCCTAGAGGTCGCCGCCCTTCCAGGCCTTATCCGTCTACCGAGCAGAGACTTAACGTCATCAGTAACGCGCTCTGCACACGGGTCTGTAACCTGCTTGGGAAAGTCTGGCCACACCCCTGCCCCGCCCCTCGCTGCCACAGCTGTGTCGCTGAGATGCAGGGGGGGAGGGGAGTGTATTTATTTGAAGGTACCAGCAAGAACTTCAGGCAGCTCCCAAATTAACCCTGAATTTCCTGGTTAGTGCGGAACCTCTTGGCCTTCAAGGTTACCTGCCCCACCCCCCGCCCCACCCTGCAGGGCTGCTGCCTGCTGTCCCGTCTCTGGGTTTGGGATCTGACCCCCCTGGCCTCTCCCGGGCCTTTCCCTCTCCATAGCTGACATCTGCCCACCTTGGGAGGTGCCTGGCCAGCAAGGGAGGACGGGAGCGGGAAGCGGTGGCGGGAGAAGCTGCGGGCCTGAGGGAGGATGAGCCACAGGGAGGGAGGGAACCCCATTCTGCAGGCGTCCTCCCCACATTTCCATAGCAACCGGAGCTGGCCAGCTGGGGATGTGCGTGGCCAGCCAACCCATGGACCCAGGTGGAGGCCAGGCCCGGGCTGGGAGTCAGCGGGAGTCCTTGGAAGGTCAGAGTCCCAGCAGGAGAGGGACAGCGACGGCCAGATCCCCAGGGCAGGTGGGAGCTGAAGGGAGGCAGATGACCCCTGGGGCTCTCAGCCTCATGCAGCAGCAAAAGCAGGAAGCCAGGCAGAAGGGGGGCAGTTCTTAGGGTGGGTTCGACTCACAGCTTCCAGGATCATGGCTGGGGTCAAGTTCTTCCTGCATTAATTAAGGACGAGTCCTTCACTTTTCGGGACCTCGACCTGCTCACCTGTACCGGGCTTGTCGCAGGACACAGGGAGCTCAGTGGCCAAGAGGCGTCGATGGCCGAGCTGCCATTATCATCCTTCAGTCCCATCCGGCCTGACCTGGCGGCTAGCTAGCATCAAGCAGGTGCATCGGCGAAAGGGTTTCCTTGTGTGACGTCCCACCGGGGTCACGTGTACCTGGCCCCGGTTCTGCGAACTCCGTCCCCTGAAGGGAAGTCAGAGCGTCCAGGGTCTGGACTTCCCCGGTGCTGGGGGACAGTGGCCAGCTACAGCCCAGGCGTCAGGTGGGCTGCTAGGGTCTGGGGGGGGGTGGGTCTAATGTGGACCAGGATCAGGGCCTGAGATAGAGCCGCGCGGGACACTGGCCACTGAAAGACACGGTCGTCCGTCCACCTGCTGACCAAGTTTCTCAGCCAAAAAACCAGGGCACTTCAACTTGGCAAATTGTTGCTGGTTGGAAATCTGCCTTCCCAGACAAGCGCGACTCCTGGCAGAGTGTCTGCAGCAGAAGGCAGGAGGGAGGGAGAGGGTTGGCACCTCTAGGCTGCCTAGCGGGTGCCCCAGGCTTAGGGCCCGGCTCAGATTCGGTGGCTGAGGGCAGGGAGGGCTGGTGCCCCAGTCTCCCCGCAAGCCCCAGCTCTCCGCACCGGTGGTCAGGACCCACAGGCCACGGACTCAGCTAGACCCACGCCCCCACATTCTGCGGCAGCAGCCGAGCATTTCCCCGGGGAAAGCACGCGCGAAGGCTCCGTAGACAAGCAGATGACACAGGCGGCCGCTGGGGAAGCTGGGGGCGGGGGCTCGGCTCCGTGACCCACCCCTGCCCTCCCACGGAGGCCAGGGGCGCTGCCTGTGTCCCATGATTTAAAAACCCTGCCTCTGGGCCTTAGGGAACCTGCTATTTCTGGCTGGTTGCGTCCCTTGAGGCCATAATGAGGTAGAGAAGACACCCCACTGTCCTGCACCCCTCGGAGACCACTGGGCCCTCGTAAGCCTTGTTCATTCATTCACTTGACCTCCAGTTCTTGGGTAGGTCAGGCAGGCCCAGGTCTGGGGCTGGAGAACCAGGCTGGCAGAGTGCCATCTGGCCGAGGGGGTAGGCGGGCAGCAAGCACCTGACAGAAAGTTCCTTTACAGGGGCAAAGGGCCGGGGTCTCCCCCTCACCAAGCGGCAGCTGCTCCATCCTGGGCTGTGGCTCAGAAGCCGAATGGCAGGCCCCGGGCCTCCCACTCCTCAACCCTGCTCCTGCTGCCCCAACAGGGCTGCCCTCCCCTCCTCCAGCAC